>NC_135234.1:69296241-74296241 GCF_051348905.1 Ranitomeya variabilis
GTTCTATGGTAACATGTAACTTGGCCTGTTGGGATGTTTTGGCATTAAATAGCTTTTTTGTTCAGTGAATGTGACCTTCTAATGCTGCAAATTCCACAAATGATCATTTTCAGTTCTTTAAAACATATCAAATGTTTAGAAATCCTACTGTGCATAATAATTTGGAACAGTGCATTTTGAGTTTTTATTCATTTTGGAAATTATACTGTTATCATTGGGAGGTTTCTTCAATAAAATTCGATGACTTTTATTAGACTGACTGTCATTTGCACCGACCATTTAGGAAAATCTGATAAAAATGTAATTTGCATAATAATTTGGAACATAGTGTAATACACATAATCCCGCCCCCCCACATTACCACAGATAATCCCACCTCCACCACATTACCACACATAATCCCTCCCCCCACCACATTAACACACATAATCCTGCCCCCACCTTATCACCACACATAGTCACGCTACCCCCACCCCATTACCACACAATCCCGCCCCTCACCACATTACTACACATAATCCCGCCCCCCACCACATTACCACACATAATCCCGCCCCACCACATTACTACAGATAATCCCGCCCCCATATCACCACACATAATCCCACCCCCTACCACATTACCACACATAATCCCGCCCCCCACCACATTACCACACGTAATCCCGCCCCCCACCACATTACCACACATAATCCCGCCTCCCACCACATTACCACACATAATCCCGCCCCCCCACCACTTTACCACACATAATCCCGCCCCCCACCACATTACCACACATAATCCCGCCCCCCCACAGCATTACCACACATAATCCCGCCCCCAAATACATTACCACACATAATCCCGCCCCCACCACATTACCACATATAATCCCCCCACCACATTACCACACATATTCCTGCCCCCACCACATCACCACACAGTCACGCCCCCCCACCCCATTACCACACATAATCCCACCCCCCACCACATTACCACAGATAATCCCGCCCCCCACCACATTACCACACATAATCCCACCCCCCACCACATTACCACAGATAATCCCGCCCCCCACCACATTACTACACATAATCCCGCCACCCCACCACATTACCACAGATAATCCAGCTCCCCCACCACATTACCACACAAACTCTCACCCCCACCACATTATCACACATAATCCCGCCCCCCACCACATCACCACACATAATCCCGCCCGCCCACCACATCAACACACATAATCCCACCTTCCACCACATCACCACACATAATCCCACACCCCCAACACATCACCACACATAATCCCGCCGCCCACCACATTATCACACATAATCCCACCCCCCACCACATTACCACACATAATCCTGCCCCCCACATTACCACACATAATCCCGCCCCCCCACCACATTACCACAGATAATCCCGCCCCCCACCACATTACCACACATAAGCCCACCCCCCACCACATTACCACACATAATCCTGCCCCCCCACCACATTACTACAGATAATCCCACCCCACACATTACCACAGATAATCCCGCCCCCCACCACATTGCCACACATAATCCCACCCCCCACCACATTACCACAAATAATCCCGCCCACCACCACATTATTACACATAATCCCGCCCCCCCACCACATTACCACAAATAATCCCACCCCCCACCACATTACCACACATAATCCAGCCCCCCTCTACATTACCACATAATCCCACCCCCCACCACATCACCACACATAATCCCACCCCCCCACCACCACACATAATCCCGCCCGCCCACCACATCACCACACATAATCCCGCCCGCCCACCACATCACCACACATAATCCCGCCCGCCCACCACATCACCACACATAATCCCGCCCGCCCACCACATCTACACACATAATCCCGCCCCCCCACCACATCACCACACATAATCCCGCCCCCACCACATCACCACAAAATCCCGCCCCCCACCCCATTACCACACATAATCACGCCCCCCACCACATTACCACAGATAATCCCGCCCCCACCACATTACAACACATAATCCCGCCCCCAACCACATTACCACAGATAATCCTGCCCCCACCACATTACTACACATAATCCCGCCCCACCACATTACCACACATAATCCCGCCCCCCACCTCATTACTACAGATAATCCTGCCCCCTACCGCATTACCACACATAATCCCGCCCCTCACCACATTATCACACATAATCCCGCCCCCCACCACATCGCCACACATAATCCAGGCCCCCCGCAACATTACCACACATAATCCCGCCCCCACCACATCACCACACATAATCCCGCCTCCATCACATTACCACACTATTGTTATTAACTTCATTTTAAGTTAATTTACCACCTGCGTAAGCGCTATTGAATGTTGTCATTATTTACTTTAGTTTAATCACCAGCAGCGATAATTAGATAGCAATGAGCGTGCCGAGCGTTAGCTGGCTGGAAACATCTATATATTTAAGAGGCATCGTGATTACTCGCTAATCCCTCCCCCTGGACAGTAGCTCTGCCCCCCACCACATCACCACACATAATCCTGCCCCCACCACATTACCACACACAATCCCGCCCCCCAAAAATGCCGCCCCCCCACCACATCACCACACATAATCCCGCCCCCCAACACAATCACCACACAATCCCGCCCCCCCTCACATCACCACACATAATCCCGCCCCCCCACCACATCACCACACATAATCCCGCCACCCCACCACATTACCACATATAAAACGCCCCCCACCTCATTACCACATAATCCCGCCCCCCACCCCATTACCACATAATCCCGCCCCCCCACCCCATTACCACACATAATCCCGCCCCCACCCCATTACCACACATAATCACGCCCAACCACCACATCACCACACATAATCCCACCACCCCACCACATTACTACACATAATCCCGCCCCTCCACATTACCACAGATAATCCCGCCCACCAACACATTACCACACATAATCCCGCCCCCACCACATTACCACACATAACCCTTCCCCCCCACCACATCACCACACATAGTCACACCCCCTCACCCCATTACCACACATAATCCCGCCCCCCACAACATCACCACACATAATCCCGCCACCCCACCACATTACTACACATAATCCCGCCCCCAAACACATCACTACACATAATCCCACTCCCAACCACATCACCACACATAATCCTGCCACCCCACCACATCACCACACATAATCCCGCCACCCCACCACATTACTACACATAATCCCGCCCCCAACACATCACCACACATAATCCCGCCACCCCACCACATTACCACACACAATCTGTACCACATCACCACACACAATCCCGCCCCCCCAAAATACCGCCCCCCCCACCACATCACCACACATAATCCCGCCCCCCCACCACATCACCACACATAATCCCGCCCCTTCACCACATCACCACACATAATCCCGCCCCCCAACACATCACCACACAATCCTGCCCCCCTCACATCACCACACATAATCCCGCCCCCCCACCACATCACCACACATAATCCCGCCACCCCACCACATTACCACATATAAAACGCCCCCACCTCATTACCACACATAATCCCGCCCCCCACCCCATTACCACACATAATCCCGCCCCCCCACCTCATTACCACACATAATCCCGCCCCCACCCCATTACCACACATAATCACGCCCCTCCACCACATCACCACACATAATCCCACCACCCCACCACATTACTACACATAATCCTGCCCCCCACATTACCACAGATAATCCTGCCCACCACCACATTACCACACATAATCCCGCCCCCACCACATTACCACACATAGTCACGCCCCCTCACCCCATTACCACACATAATCCCGCCCCCCACAACATCACCACACATAATCCCGCCACCCCACCACATTACTACACATAATCCCGCCCCCAAACACATCACCACACATAATCCCGCCCGCCCACCACATCACCATACATAATCCTGCCACCCCACCACATCACCACACATAATCCCGCCACCCCACCACATTACTACACATAATCCCGCCCCCAACACATCACCACACAATCCCGCCCCCCCTCACATCACCACACATAATCCCGCCCACCCACCCCATTACCACACATAATCCCGCCCCATACCACATTACCACACATAATCCCACCCCCACCACATTACCAAGCATAATTCCGCCCCCCCACCACATTAACACACATAATCCTGCCCCCACCTTATCTCCACACATAGTCGCGCCCCCCACCCCATTACCACACAATCCCGCCCCACACCACATCACCACACATAATCCCGCCACCCCACCACATTACTACACATAATCCCGCCCCCACCACATTACCACACATGATCCCACCCCCCACCACATTACTACAGATAATCCCACCCCCCACATCACCACACATAATCCCACCCCCACCACATTACCACACATAATCCCGCCCCCTTACCACTTTACCACACATAATCCCGCCCCCCACCACATTACCACACATAATCCCCCCCCATCACATTACCACATATAATCCCCCCCACCACATTACCACACATATTCCTGCCCCCACCACATCGCCACACAGTCACGCCCCCACCCCATTACCACACATAATCCCGCCCCCCACCACATTACCACACATAATCCCGCCTCCCACCACATTACCACACATAATCCCGCCCCCACCACATTACCACACATAATCCCGCCCCCTTACCACTTTACCACACATAATCCCGCCCCCCACCACATTACCACACATAATCCCGCCCCCCCACAGCATTACCACACATAATCCCGCCCCCCAAACATATTACCACACATAATCCCGCCCCCAATCACATTACCACATATAATCCCCCCCACCACATTACCACACATATTCCTGCCCCCACCACATCGCCACACAGTCGCGCCCCCACCCCATTACCACACATAATCCCGCCCCCGCACCACATCACCACACATAATCCTGCCACCCCACCACATTACTACACATAATCCCGCCCCCCCACCACATTACCACAGATAATCCCGCCCCCCACCACATTACCACACATAATCCCACCCCCCACCACATTACCACAGATAATCCCACCCCCCACCACATTACCACACATAATCCCGCCACCCCACCACATTACTACACATAATCCCGCCCCCCCACCACATTACCACAGATAATCCCGCTCCCCCACCACATTACCACACATAATCTCGCCCCCACCACATTATCACACATAATCCCGCCTCCCACCACATTACCACACATAATCCCGCCCCCACCACATTACCACACATAATCCTGCCCCCCTTACCACTTTACCACACATAATCCCGCCCCCCACCACATTACCACACATAATCCCGCCCCCCCACAGCATTACCACACATAATCCCGCCCCCCAAACATATTACCACACATAATCCCGCCCCCCATCACATTACCACATATAATCCCCCCCACCACATTACCACACATATTCCTGCCCCCACCACATCGCCACACAGTCGCGCCCCCACCCCATTACCACACATAATCCCGCCCCCGCACCACATCACCACACATAATCCTGCCACCCCACCACATTACTACACATAATCCCGCCCCCCCACCACATTACCACAGATAATCCCGCCCCCCACCACATTACCACACATAATCCCACCCCCCACCACATTACCACAGATAATCCCACCCCCCACCACATTACCACACATAATCCCGCCACCCCACCACATTACTACACATAATCCCGCCCCCCCACCACATTACCACAGATAATCCCGCTCCCCCACCACATTACCACACATAATCTCGCCCCCACCACATTATCACACATAATCCCGCCCCCCACCACATCACCACACATAATCCCGCCCCCAACACATCACCACACTATTGTTATTAACTTCATTTTAAGTTAATTTACCACCTGTGTAAGCGCTATTGTATGTTGTCATTATTTACTTTAATTTTAATCACCAGCAGCGTTAATTAGATAGCAATGAGCGTGCCGAGCGTTAGCTGGCTGGAAACAGCTAGTCTAGTATATATATGCAGTTGTGTGAAAAAGTGTTTGCCCTCTTACTGATTTCCTATTCTTTTGCATGTTTGTCACACATAAAGTGAACCTGTCAGCAGGATTGTGCTCAGTAACCTAAAGACAGTGTCAGGTCAGCACCGTTAGGGTAAGTTCACACTGGGCGTTTTTGCTGCGTTTTTTAATGCTAATTTTCAGCTGCTTTTTACAGTACAAGCAAAGCCTATGAGATTTCAGAAATCTCATTCACACACATTGGTTTTTTCTGTGATCAGTATTTTGTGCTTTGCTGCATTTTTTGGACATAGAGCATGTTACTTCTTTCAGCGTTTTCCACCCATTGACTTGAATGGATATGAAAAAACGCTACAAATACACAGGTTGACTTTTCTTGCAGCGTATTTGCTGCAGAAAAGTCAAGGACAGCCGGATGTGACCTCAGACTCGGCTCTGCTACCTTCTAGATGGCAGGCTGCATGATGCATCCATACAGCCTGTCATCCAGCAGAGTGGACCCGAACCCCATTCACTTGAATGGGGAGCCAGACAATACAGTATTTGACACGCTGTCATATGCATGATAGCGCGGTAAACACCACTTCTGATTGGTGGGAAAATCATCAGAGAGCCGCGGTTCCCACGCTGTCAGAAGACAGCAGGAGCGCTCAGCTGTGATAAGAGGTATAAACTTCACCTCCGGTCACTGATGTCAGCTGATGGGACTACTGATCCCATCATCTGAGACCTACTGCCACTAATTACAGTGAGAGCAGGAGCGGCGGATGGGAGTTTTCATCTGCCGTTCCTGCGCTATAAATCTAATGTATAAAGCTGAATGTGTGTATGTGCAGCGCCCCAGAGTTCTGGTCGTTGCAGTGCTGTGGCTTCGCCGCTAAGGGGAGCCATGGTACGTTCGATGGCACCGAAGGAGTTCCTCCAATCAGGTATCACAGACACCAATATGTTTCACAGCTGGGCCTCCGGGGGGAGCTAAGGGTGCTATTCATTAGGCCACTCCCCACCATAGTGGGTAAACTGGGGGTCAGGCAGGAAGTTAGAAGAGAACGCTGACGGGATTGAACGGAGCAACACCCTGTGGCAGGGGGTGTTGTGAAGGGAGAGACTGTAGGGTCTCTGCCAGGGGTGGGATCCTGGCAGAGGCTTGGCATTGAAAGAACGTAACGGGTCCGCGCAGGCTCCTGGAAGCGGCGGGACTCAAGAAAGGATTAGAAGCGAGATAGATTGTGCTGAGTGAGAAACGAGATCAAGCAGAAGGAGAATACCAGCAGGGGTTGTGCTGAAAGAGGCAGCACCCTGCTGAGGCGCAATACCGGTGGCCGGAACGCCGAGGGAGTGGATTAGAATACAGCTTCAAGCCATACTCCAAACAGCGGCAGGACAGTCGGTCTCAGGCGGGCTGTCTACCACATATCACCTATGAAGTCTTGGGGGGCAATTGCGGGAGAGGGGCGACTCTAGGGTCCCGGAAGAACTCCAGGCCTACCTGACAAACGGGTGCCATTCCAACCTGAATACAGGGAAGGGGTGGATTACAGAGGAACATCAAATCGAGTTGTGAGGGAACTTAAGAAACAGACACAACCGTTGTGGGGTTACTTTCCGTGAGCACAGCAGGGAAGGACTACAACACATAGCGCTAGAAGGAAGGCACAGATTTCCACCTGAGAGGAGAACTCTGGAGGTGCCATTGGACCGGCCGGCCTTGCGTAGCCTGGTGAACCGTGTTCCGGACTGAGGACTCAGAGATCTCCAGTAAAGAGGTAAAGAGACTGCAACCTGGTGTCCTCGTTATTTACCGCGACTTACACCCCACAACCGTACCGCTCCATCGCTACCATTACTACCACTTATTGCACCGGACGTCCCCCACTGACGGACAGGGTCACGGGCCGGGTCTAGCCACCGTGACAACCCCAGGACTGAGACCTAGAGGCCCGGCTCCGGGTACCCCTCGGCCCTGCGGCGGTGTGGGGGCGCTCCAACTTGGCGTCACGAACAGGATCTACTTAAGCCTGAAGAATCAGGTCATGTGTGCCTAGAGACTGTGATTTGTTGTGCTTGGACTGTACTTTATTGCAAGACTGTGTGCTGTGCCATTTGCCGCCAAAATCCGCCGCCATTGCAGCGCTGAGGAGAGCGCAGGAAGAGAAGAGGGGCGTGGAGTGGGCGTAGACGAGCTGGAGAGCGCGAAGAATAATGGCCGCCCAGTCTAAATATTTCTGTGCAGTGAGGACGTGTCCGTCAGCAGCAGAGATCCGCCTCCTAATCCTTAATGGGGGGCGGAGGCAGAGAAAACGAAACTGCTCACGCAGGAGAGAGCGGGAAAAAGACCAGGAAGCGACCCACGTGGAGGACGTTATGGCCAGCAGCTCCGAACCTGACAGCGGGGTTGAAGTGGGAGTCTCCCCTGACTACCCGGATGAGCCCAGCAGCCTGTCCTCCGTGGATAACACCAAATTCCTGAGAGCCGAGATGGAGGATTTATATAACCAGCTCCTCCAACTGCACGTAAGAGTCCAGGCCCCGCATCAGGTGGGACCGGCAGTGGATTCCCGGACAACGGAAGAACCAGCAGGACCTGTTGCGGAAAGTGGAATCGTACCAGTGGGTGAGTCCGCCGATCCTGCCCCACCAGCAGAGGGTGTGTTAGTGGGTCCCGTAGCAGCACCACCTCTCCCGGGGACCCATAGACTTCAGCGCCTGTTACCATGGGAGGAAGCCACGGGCATGGAACACCGTATGCGAGCCCCAATCACCCCTACTCCCTTGCCGTGTGAGGTCAGCGCGGAGCGCACGGTGTGCCGCTGGGTGAACCCTGGATCCAATCTTATGGGGTTCCCCGGGGTGGAGACCCAGAAGGGAGAAATGGTACAGGCCCTAAGCTGGGAAGAATACCAGATCCAGCTAGAACAGCGGTGGCGAGAGGAAGAGGAAGCACATCAGGCTAAACGGGAGGCCTACCATCAAAAAGATTTGGCGGTCAAGGACCGGGCCCGTAAGGACCCCACCACTCACCAGGCCCCGCGCAGGCAGGGCATCGTCACCATCTTTAAACTCCAAGGAGGCTGGGGCTTCATTAAAGAACCGGGGCTATATGCGGAGGTCTTTGTCAACCGACGGGATGTCGAGTCACACCTTAGAGAGGGTCACCCCGATCGAGACCTCTATCCGGGAGACAGTGTTACTTACACCCGGCATCTTGGGGAAAAGGGGTGGTTCGCTCTGAATGTCTACAAGAAAGAGAAACCAGCCCCTGTGGCCAAAGTGCCGCCGTGTGACCGAACTGTAACCACCCTGGTCGGCCCCACCTGCCTGACCACAGAACTTGCGATCTGCCACCCGATCGCCGCCACCACCGTCGTGCCTAAGGAGGTGCCCCATCGAGTGACCGATGTTCCGGATGTACCGGCACAGAGAGAAGTGGGGACACAGACCTTGATTGCCGCGCACGACCTGGTTGTGCAACAGACCCGAACCCATGGGGTGTATCTGGCAGTGGGAGTGGACCTGAAACCTGAATTGCAGGGGTCCGCCCGCCAGGTGGCGCCTCATGGAAACTTCTGAAAGAAGAGTAAGATTTCGCTTTGTGAAAATGTAAATAGTTACTGTTTGTTCTTTTAAAGTTGCTGCTAAACCTGTCCAGGGTTAATGGATCCCTTTGTTGACCCGGGATCCCCTTTGTTTGTTTTTCTTTTTCTTGAAGTTTTTGCACCAAGTTACACAAACTGCAGAAATCATGGACTGTGCATGATTCGAACTTTCTTTTGTAAATAGTTTGCACCTTCTTAAAGGTGCTCCCTACTGGTTTTAGCCAAAGACACTTTGCGAAGATATTTGCCCTATTGGTTTGAGCCAAAGACACTTTGTGAAGATACCTTTCCTACCGGTTCTAGTTAAAGACACTTTGCGAAGATACCATACCGGAACCTTTGCATGGACTGGTAGGCTGAGAAGACGAGCTACCTCGGAAAGACTTGGTCCCCTCTTAAAGGGGATGTGAGAAACTGAACGTGAGAGATACTGTTGCAGAACAGTAATGCCATAATGATGCCTTGAAAAGAAATGTAACTGTTTTACATGCTAAGTTATATGTGTTGAACTTGTTGAAATGTGAAATCTAAATAATGTTTAGCAGAAAGAAAAGATGCAGAGAGCCCGTAGGGGTATATGTAGAGGTCTGCATAGTTGAAAGTAAGGAAGTAATGATGAAGGTGAGGATAGAAGGTCAACCCTGCGTCCCCATAGAAAGTTACTTTGTTACTAAGGACAGAAGGCGAACCCGTAGGGGTTAGAGAGTGAGTCCTTAAAGGAGCCGAGTAGAGCGGGCTCAGAGTTCTTTAAACGAAAGGAATGTTATGTCTATACTATGTATAGTAGCGAAAGGCAGTAGGCCCTGGCTGAACGGGGCGGTCCTGTAAAAGAAAGGAGAGGCAGTAGGTCTGGTGCCATAGGGACAGGCGGTCCTGCAGGTTCAAAGTAGGAGAATGTGAAGTTACCTTACCCTGTAATGTGATTATAGGAAGGCCTTTGGTAAACTAAGAGTGTATGTTTCTTAAAGGCAATGTTAATTTATTGTTCCAGAATTTGCACTAAGTAGAATACCCGGTTGGGTAACAGGAGTTATGTATAGCCTGTAATTTATAATGTTGACCATGTTTGTAACGTTAAAAGTGTCCTCACCTCCCATAAAGGGAAGCTTGTTCAAGTATACTTATCGTTTTGCACTCAACAAAATTGTATGTCTTTTTGCTAATCTGTATTGTTGTTTTTCTTCCCAGTCCCGGAGTACTGTGTTTAACCAGGGGGGAGTGCAGCGCCCCAGAGTTCTGGTCGTTGCAGTGCTGTGGCTTCGCCGCTAAGGGGAGCCATGGTACGTTCGATGGCACCGAAGGAGTTCCTCCAATCAGGTATCACAGACACCAATATGTTTCACAGCTGGGCCTCCGGGGGGAGCTAAGGGTGCTATTCATTAGGCCACTCCCCACCATAGTGGGTAAACTGGGGGTCAGGCAGGAAGTTAGAAGAGAACGCTGACGGGATTGAACGGAGCAACACCCTGTGGCAGGGGGTGTTGTGAAGGGAGAGACTGTAGGGTCTCTGCCAGGGGTGGGATCCTGGCAGAGGCTTGGCATTGAAAGAACGTAACGGGTCCGCGCAGGCTCCTGGAAGCGGCGGGACTCAAGAAAGGATTAGAAGCGAGATAGATTGTGCTGAGTGAGAAACGAGATCAAGCAGAAGGAGAATACCAGCAGGGGTTGTGCTGAAAGAGGCAGCACCCTGCTGAGGCGCAATACCGGTGGCCGGAACGCCGAGGGAGTGGATTAGAATACAGCTTCAAGCCATACTCCAAACAGCGGCAGGACAGTCGGTCTCAGGCGGGCTGTCTACCACATATCACCTATGAAGTCTTGGGGGGCAATTGCGGGAGAGGGGCGACTCTAGGGTCCCGGAAGAACTCCAGGCCTACCTGACAAACGGGTGCCATTCCAACCTGAATACAGGGAAGGGGTGGATTACAGAGGAACATCAAATCGAGTTGTGAGGGAACTTAAGAAACAGACACAACCGTTGTGGGGTTACTTTCCGTGAGCACAGCAGGGAAGGACTACAACACATAGCGCTAGAAGGAAGGCACAGATTTCCACCTGAGAGGAGAACTCTGGAGGTGCCATTGGACCGGCCGGCCTTGCGTAGCCTGGTGAACCGTGTTCCGGACTGAGGACTCAGAGATCTCCAGTAAAGAGGTAAAGAGACTGCAACCTGGTGTCCTCGTTATTTACCGCGACTTACACCCCACAACCGTACCGCTCCATCGCTACCATTACTACCACTTATTGCACCGGACGTCCCCCACTGACGGACAGGGTCACGGGCCGGGTCTAGCCACCGTGACAACCCCAGGACTGAGACCTAGAGGCCCGGCTCCGGGTACCCCTCGGCCCTGCGGCGGTGTGGGGGCGCTCCATATGTATGTCCGGGATTGGCATCTGAACCGTCGCAGCTACAGCCACAAAATTTTGCACAGTCACACGTCTGGACCCCGAGAGCGTCATAGGCTATATTGTGAGGTGAAATTTTAACCCCGCGCTTTCCAATTCACCAAACTATTTTGCCCCTATCTACATAATGGGGAAAAAGTGAAAGGAAAAGTGTTGGAGGCAAATTAACAGCTGCCAGATGTGAACAAGGGGGACTTAAAGAATGAGAGCGATGGCGCCAAAGAGTATATACTGTACAGTTGCTAAGGTGGGGCCCCGACATGGGATAATCACCACACCACCACGGGGATATGAACACACACACAAAATGGGCCACACACTACCACGTGCTCGAACACATATACCACCCTCAGCGCACATTTCACCACACATACACCAACCTCGCCACATAAAAGTTGAAACACAAAAGTCGCCGCTCAAAACTCGCCACGCGCAAAACTCTCCACATGCAAAACTCGCCACACGTGCAAAACTCACCTCATGGAAAACTCGCCACATGCAAAACTTGCACACGCGGAAAAATTGCCACATGCACAAAAGTTGCAACACATGCAAAAGTTGCCTCACACAAAACTTGCACATACTCAAAAGGCACCACACATAAAACTCGCCACGCGCAAAACTCGCCATGCGCAAAACTTGCTGCACACAACTTGCTACACTAACCTGTCACATGCAACTCGACACACAAAAAGTTGCTACACACATGTCGCCACACAAAACTCATCTCACAAAAGTCGCTACATGCACGTCACCACACGCAACTCAACACACACAACTTGACACACGAAACTCGCCCTAAAACACACACAAGTCTGGTATTATCCTTCAAAAATAAAAATCTGATTAATAAGCTGACAAACTACAAGAGCAACAAATGTACCATATAGGAATCCGGCAGCTGTCAGTCACATGACCAGTCTATTATGTGTATGTGTGAGCTAATATATACTGCCAGGGGGTGGGCTTACTGTTGGCTGGGGATTTATCAGGCTGCCAATTTAGCTTACAAATACTGAGGTAAAAATACTGACCAAATAACGTGTGAACGAGGTCTAATACAGGAGGAGATGACATACAGATATATACTATATACAGGAGGAGATGACACACAGGTATATACTATTTACAGGGGAGATGACACACAGGTATATACTATATGCAGGAGGAGATGACGCACAGATATATACTACATACAGGAGAGATGACACACAGGTATATACTATATAGAGGAGGACATGACATACAGGTACATACTACATACAGCAGGAGATGACATACAGGTATATACTATATACAGAAGGAGATGACACACAGGTATATACTATATACAGGAGCAGATTACCTACAGGTATATAGTATATACAGGAGGAGATGACATACAGGTATATACTACATACAGGAGGAGATGACACACAGATATATACTATATATAGGTGAGATGACACACAGGTATATACTATATACAGGAGGAGATTACATACAGGTAGATACTATATATAGGAGGAGATGACATACAGGTATATACTATATACAGGGGAGATGACACACAGCAGATATATACTATATACAGGGGAGATGACATACAGGTATATACTATATACAGGAGATGACATACAGGTGTATACTATATATAAGGGAGATGACAAACATGTATATACTGAGGTGAAAATGAGAGGTGTGAGGTGAAAATGAAAAGGTGTGAGTGCAAAATGAGAGGAGTGAGGGAAAATAGTGGAGTGATCGGAAAATGACAGATGTGAGGTCGAAATGACAAGTGTTAGGGGGGAATGAGAGGAGTGAGGGGGAAAATAAGAGGAGTGAGGTGGAAAATGAGAGGTGTGAGGGAGAAAATGAGAGATGTGAGGGGGAAAATGAAAGATGTGATGGGGAAAATGAGAGGCGTGATGGGAAAATAAGAGAAGTGAGGTGCTATAACTAACCACAGATATTTACTATGCCCAGGCAACGCCGGGCTCTTCAGCTAGCTTAGATTTACAATCTCCATGCTTTTCTCATGGTCAACTTTATGTGGCCTGTTCAAGAGTTGGAACGGCCAAAAATCTGTTTGTCTTTGCACCTGAAGGAAAAACTAAGAATGTCGTTTATCAAAAGGCTCTCGAATAAGTAGTAGAAGATTACTTCACATTACTTGGCCAATTTAGTTAAATCTGTGTGGAATATCTCTGGTGTTGAAATATATGTTGTAAAATGCTTCTATTAGCTTAGTTTTTGCCTTTTAATAATTACATTTCTATCTATTTGTTTTGTGGTTTTTTTGTGCAGAATAAATTTTTGTTAACACATTCTATTTTGCTAACAGCAGTTATTACCCCGGGCGAAGCCGGGTAGTACAGCTAGTAAATATTATTTTTAAAAAAACGGCGTTGGTCTCCCCCCTATTTTTGATAACCGGCCAGACAAAACTCACAGCTGGGGGCTGCAATCACCTGCTGTCAGCTTCAACAAGGCTGGTTATCAAGAATAGAGGGGCCATCACTCTTTTTTTTTATTATTTAAATAAATAATTTTTAAAAAACTGTGTAGGGTCCCCCCCATTTTTGACAACCAGCCTTGCAAAGCTCACAGCTGGGGGCTGATATTCTCAGACTGGTAAGGGGCCATTAGTATTGGCCCCCAGCCTAAAAATAGCAGCCCACAGCTGCCCAGAAAAGGCACATCTAGTAGAGTGCCAATTCTGGAGCTTTGCCCAGCTCTTACCACTTGCCCTGTGGCTGTGGCAAGCAGGGTAATGAGGAGTTAATGTCACCTTCCTATTGAAAGGTGACATTAAGCCGGCTTAGTAATGGAGAGGCATCAAAAAGACCTCTATCTATTACTAATCCTATAGTAGTTAAAGGGTTAATAAACACACACACAGTAAGAAAAAAGTATTTTAATGGAATAAAACAATACACACAGTTTTACCATTTTATTATTCTGCCATTCCAGGAGAAGCCATAGATCTTCAGAAATAAAAATAAAAATAATAAACCAACACAAATACTCCCTGATCCGACGCAGTCCAATATAACGAGTGTCCCACAACGTATCTGGGGGAGATAAAGCTTATAACTGGGAGCGCAGCTAATGCGACCACTGCTGGCTGGAAGTACTGGGGAATGAATGAGACGGAGCAGGCGCAGGCTCAGTAACGAGTGGTGACGTCACCGAGCCTGCGCTCCCTCACAGCCTGACCTGAGGTAACCTCTATACCGTGGGAAAATGCTGGGGAAGAGGTTACCGCAGGTAATATATCGATCTATTCTATCAATCTATTCATTCTATTCTATCAATCTATCTATCTATTCTATCTATCTATTCAATCTATCCTATCTATTCATTCTATCTACAGGAAGTTCTTTTTTTCTGCATGCACTCAACTTTATTGGCATGCACAAAGAGAAAAAAACGCATGAAAAAAACGCACCAAAAATGCGGCACAAAACGCACCAAAACCGCACTTAGGCTATGTGCACACACATGTGCAAACAACGCTAAAAAAAAGCATACATAAGCATCCCATCATTTTTAATGCATTCCGCAATTTTTGTGCACATGCTGCATTTTTTTCCCAGAAAAAAACGCATCGTGGTAAAAAACGCAGCATGTTCATTCATTTTGCGGATTTTTCACGTTTTTGCCGCTATTTATTGCATTGGGAAGCTCGGGAAAAAAACTCAAAAAATCCTCAAAAAAACGCGGAAAAAAACGCATGCCGATTTCCTGCAGAAAAAGTCCGGTTTCGTTCAGGAAAATTCTGCACAATTTCCTGAACGTGTGCACATAGCCTTAAACCTGCGTTTTTGGGGCAGCTTCTTTCCTGCCAAGAAGATCAGGTTTTGCTGCAGAAAAAAAACGCAACAACCTGTGTGAACTTACCATTATACTGATTACAATGATACATTGGTTGATTAAATCCGTCTTGTGGTTGTTGTTTAATCTTTATTTGCAGTTTTCAGTGATTTGGGGCGGCCTGTGGGCAGGTCTGTCCGAGACTTGTGGGCTTTATGTGGTTTATTGTTTGAAAAAAAATTAACATTCATCAGGCAGACGGCGGCGGCGGGGCCTGCACTGTAGCATGATATGATAGATAATATGCCTGTTTCCATTCTATTTAGTCATATAGTTTTGTTGGGAAAAAAAAGCTTAATCAAGATGGAGCTAGCGGTCACAACTCCACAGTAGCGTCTATCATGTTCAGGTAGATGTTACTGAGCCAGTACCGCAGGCGGTGCCATTTTTCTAGAGAAAAAAAATAGGCTCCATCAAGATGGCGTCGGCGGCATCGCCTGCACAGTGGCATTTATCGGATCGCCGATAGATGCTACTGCACAGGTGCCGTTGCCGGCGCCATTTTGATTAAGATAATTTTTTTTTTCAAAAAACCTACATGACTAAGTCAAATGAATACATGCATATTATCCATCATACCATGCTACAGCGCAGGTGCTGCGGCCGGTGCCTGCCTGATGAATGTTAATTTTCTTCAAACTAATATTCTATGCAATATGTAAAACTGGGAGCAGTTCACTGACAGATCAGTGACCTGTCATAGGCCCATAATGATGGATATGTAAGTGGAGCACGACAAAGTCCCGCCTACAGCCCCATCCACAGGCCACCCCAAAGCGCCAGAATCTCATTAAATGAAATCTGCAAATAAAGATTAAACAACAACCACAAGACGAATTTGTAAACCCCAGGAATCATTTAATCTGTATAACAGTGCCAACCTGACAGTGTCTGTAGCTGAAAGGTTTTCCGCTGCGAAAACGCATACACAACAAAACCCAGGTTAAAAATAATAATTAAAAAAAATCGCAATATTCTCACCAGCGCAGCGTTACTAATGCTCCCGGCAGCTAGCGTTCCTAGTAATGGCTTGCATGCACTGACCGCTGATGACGTGCGGTCTCGCGAGACTGCGACGTCATCGGGTCATTTTGCAATGCATCCATGGGAACGCTAGCTGCCGGGAGCATCGCGAGCATCGGTAATGCTGCGCGGGACGCCGGAAGGTGAGAATATTGCGATTTTTTATTTATTTTTTTTATTTTTAACATTATATCTTGTTACTATTGATGCTGCATAGGCAGCATCTATAGTAAAAGAGAGAAGGGCGAGCGAGAGAGAGAATTTCCCTGACTGGAAATTCTTCCGCGCATGCTCAGTTTCAAAAGACGGAACCCGTCGCTGGATTCCTGCTTTTGACAGTCAGTGATGGATCCTGCAGCCATAGGCTTCCATTATAGCCAACGATGGGCAGTGCAGGACCCGTCACTGAGCGATTTTCCGACGTGCAGTAAAAATGTTCCTCTGAACGTTTTCTCCGCCCGACGGACAGCGATTTTCTGACGGATCCAGCGCACGACAGATGAAACGGAAGGCCATCCATCACAATCCGTCGCTAATACAAGTCTAAGGGGAAAAAACAGGATCCAGCAGAAAAATTTGCTGGATCCTGTTTTTTCAAAAATCGACGGATTTCGACGGGAGCTAAAAGACGGAAGTGTGAAAGAGGCCTAACAAATACTCGGAGACCACCCAAGCATGCTCGGGAAAACCCAAGCAACGAGTACACTCACTCATCACTAATAATGACCATTCTGCGCCCAAGTCACTTTAGCAAGGAATGACTAGCTTGGATCTCCAGGACAGGTGTACACTAGCAGATATTGCCTTTATTTTCAGAAGAATGACTGTAAAAACTAATGACACATTTCTTTCTTTGTTAAAATTAATTGGATACTAACAGCAGTATAAGATTTTTCACTTTTAACAGTTTACTGTATGCATAATTCAGTAATCATTCAATACTTTTCATGCGCCACTTGGTCTCCATTGTGGATCTATCAGAACATAATGCATCTCTAGCAGTCACAGACAAAAGAGGCCCCTGAGCAAGAATAATATATAGACGGTTTGCAATCCAATAGCTCATCATAATGCAAAATTCCACCAGCTTTGGAGGTAGGAGTGGACCCCCTCACCTCTTGGGCACCAGTGCGGCTGCAAAGGTTGCACCAGTGATATGTCTGCCCCTCTAATACATACATGTAATGTGTGCCTAGAGTATAACTTTTTATGGTTAGAAAAACCATTTCATATACAGTAGCACAGCCCCATAGAGGCAATATGGGTGCCTTAAAAGATTAGGGTAGTGTGCCTAAAAATAATAAAACCAAAGAAAACTTTTTTTGCAGCTCAGAAAGTTTGTACCTGCGAACATCCACTAATGCCAATTTTGTAGAACAACAGGCGGCCTAAATAAACAGCTTACATCAACTCTTCAGGAAGATGTTCGGCTTTTTATGCTTAAAGTTCAGACATTTTATGGCAGTTATAAAAGTAGGTGTAAAATACTGACAAGAGATTATTAGTGTGAAGTAAATGGATGCTGCAAGAGAGTTTTGTTCTTATCAGACAATGAAATATGTGTCACTGATAAGAAGGCTGCATACAACCTGTAGGACGTACAGAAAGTCAGGGTGTTACGGAAGCTGCCACCAGAGTTAATGTTGTTAAACTAAAAGCGTACTGCTAACAGTGAGCAATGTGCTAACTAATCTACAGGTTTAAAACTTCATATTTACTGTTTGGGGATTTTACACACTGACTGTTTTTACTGAGATTTTGGAAAAGAAATCGTGTGGAAATTAAGCTTTTGAGGAATTATGTGGAGAATTGGGAGAGTGTTGGCTCAGTTTCTGCTCCATAAGGTTTAGAATATGTGTGCCTGTAGAACAAGGCAGAAAAAGAACATAGAAAACCACCTTGTGTTGCTCAATAGTAGTCATCTGGGTGGTGCTACAGTGTGGACTAATCATAGTAGCTCTCTATTAGCACACCAAGCACTCTTAAGGTACCTTCACACGAAACGACGCTGCAGCGATAGCGACAACGATGCTGATCGCTGCAGCGTCGCTGTTTGATCGCTGGAGAGCTGTCACACAGACAGCTCTCCAGCGACCAACGATGCCGAGGTCCCCGGGTAACCAGGGTAAACATCGGGTTGCTAAGCGCAGGGCCGCGCTTAGTAACCTGATGTTTACCCTGGTTACCAGCGTAAAATGTAAAAAAAACAAACAGTACATACTTACATTCGCGTCCCCCGGCGTCCGCTTCCTGCACTGACTGAGTGCCCTGCGCTTAGTAACCCGATGTTTACCCTGGTTACCAGCGTAAAATGTAAAAAAAAAAAACAGTACATACTTACATTCGCGTCCCCCGGCGTCCGCTTCCTGCACTGACTGACTGACTGAGCGCCGGCAGTAGCAGGGCACAGCGGTGACGTCACCGTTGTGCTGTGCTTTCACTTTCACTTTGCGGCGCTCAGTCAGTGTGGGAAGCAGACGGTGGGGGATGCGAAGGTGAGTATGTACTGTTTGGTTTTTTTTACATTTTACACTGGTAACCAGGGTAAACATCGGGTTACTAAGCGCGGCCCTGCGCTTAGTAACCCGATGTTTACCCTGGTTACCAGTGTAAAACATCGCTGGTATCGTTGCTTTTGCTGTCAAACACAACGATACACGGCGATCGGACGACCAAATAAAGTTCTGAACTTTATTCAGCGACCAGCGACATCACAGCAGGATCCTGATCGCTGCTGCGTGTCAAACTAAACAATATCGCTAGCCAGGATGCTGCAACGTCACGGATCGCTAGCGATATTGTTACAAAGTCGTTTCGTGTGAAGGTACCTTTAGTCTGCTTTAATTGATGTGCAGCTTGGCACAGCTGGTGCTGACATGAAAAACACAATAGGACGTCAAACAATGCAGAAGTAGGAGTGTTAATAGCAAGGGGATCAAGACTTGTTCAGTTGTAAAGTGCCCAAGCGAGGTAGTCCTGGTGAGCTGTTTGTCATGATAGGACTGGCGAGTAGACTGGGACCAGGGGCACCTTTCCTGGCCCTAAGACTAGGGGGCGCCCTATTTCACCCTGCTCCCCGGGATACCTCAAATGGCGAGGATGTCGGGGCCTCCGCCTTTGCCCTGTCTCCTAGCTGCAGCCCTGTGATAATCCCTTTCTCCCCCGCAGGGGAAGAGAGGCGCTACCTGTACCGCAGTACACCAACCCAATAGACAGGGGACCAAAGACAAGGGTAAAAGAAAACTCCACTCACACAAATATACTCGCACTAATTACAGAGGTATTCACCAGGGTGTGAAGGATGGGGAAAAAAAATAAGGCAGTTAAGGATGAGGAATTTCCAAGCGAACAAACCAAGCAACAGTCGCATAATAAACTCCTCCAGCTTCTCCCTCTCTAGATCTTTTAAGCCCTGTCTGCTATTGTTCCTTATATCTGCAGATATATATTTGGGGGCAGAGGGTATTTGAAACATTTTCAGACAGTGCGCTGCCAGTGATATGGGAACTACAGAGTCCAGGAAAATAAAAATGCCATTTTCTCCTAATAAGATATCAGTTGGGACCAGCTGGCAGGATCTGGTCAACTGAGGCAGAGGATATATAGTAAGACCACCACTACAATCCCTTAAATTCAATGTGGTCCCCTTTCCCTACTAATGTCCAGTCTTCTAATTTATAAGATATACTCCCTATCTCCTTCTGACATAGAATCACAGAATGTTAGAGTTGGAAGGGACTTTCAGGGTCATCATGTCCAACCACCTGCTCAGTGCAGGATTCATTAAACCATCTCAGACAGATGTCTGTCCCCATCTCTTTTACCCATGTTCTCTTGCAGCTTTTCTTGTGGGTTTACATTTATCTGATATATAGCATAATCAACATCTTGGAGACATCATCTGATTGATTGCACAAAAAAATTCAATAGCACATCATTTTTTTACCCCAGACATTACACTAATACCTACTGTGGTGGTCTATACGTCCACTTATTCTTCGTTCTGGCGTTATAACATATGAAACATTATAGAGGTTGGCAATAAGTCTTTAATTTTCCTGCAGCACCACCACAAGGATAATTAAGTATTACACATCGCTCATAAAAAAACAATTGGGTTTCTGTTTAATACATGACAAGACAGAGATGTTCTTTGGAAACACAAGACATGGAGATCCCGATCAGAGAACTCCCTCTATTAAAGAAGTTCTTCTTCTCATACTGCATATTTGGCCCCATAAAGTAATAAAGCTTATACTCACCTCCCGTGCTGGCGCCTTTCCCATGGTTCCCACACTCGGTCTCCCAGGGCTCTCGTGCTCCCAATCAGCACTGGTGTCACTGTCCCCAACTCCTGTCGAATTGAACATGAAGCGGTCAACCCTTTCTCATTCCTTACGTTTGGCCACCTAAAAATAAAAACACCTATACTCATCCCCGATCCTTGGGCAGTTCCAGCGGTGGTGGCCTTCGCATTCCGTGGGTTCACGTGAGATTGTTATGTCACATGAGGCTTGCCCCCAATCAGCAATGCTGTCACTCGCCCTACCTTTGGACCAATCGATCAATAAGAAGTCAGAGAGCAGCCGCAGCCCTGGCTTCCTGTTTATATTCAATACGTCCGAAGGCGAGGATATTGATTGGGAGCAGGGCTCATGTAATGTAACAACGAAGGTGCAAACAGTGCTGGAACGGTGTCGGCACCGGAGGGGAGTACAGGTGCTTTTATTTTAATGAGGAATGAGAAGTGGTTGTCCTAGTAGTGGACAACCAATTTAACCCACAATTCTCAAATAGGGTACTGTGTATGAAAATAGGATTTCTAAAGTGACAACTCCTTGATTTTTACTTATATATCACTCTATATGTCTTTTTCATGTATTTTCAAAAATTAATGATGTCGGTACAAACTCTGTCCTGCTTCTCTGTACTGAAGTTAAATATTTCTCTAAAACAAACCCAAACTGTTCTAATTAAGAATCAGATCATGGGCTCCTGTTCATTTGTAGAGAGAACTGACGAAGCATAAACGGTATATAAAGCGTTGACCATATGCTTTTGTTGTTTTGATACCCCGAAGGCAAGAACAGACCTAGTTTCCAAACAAAGGATCGCTATCATATGTCAGCTTGTATCTAAAGAAGTGAGATTTTCAAGGTGTGACTATAAATATACATCTCACAGCTGCTAGACTGCCAGAGACAGAGAACGCAAGTTGTACTGAAAGAAGAAGACAGAGAAATCTGTGTATCGCATAAAAGATCAAGAAAATCATTTGTAGAGACTTAGCAGGAGCACAACGAATTACCGATTCCGGATACTGCAGGGTCCTATGGGGGATCTTATAAAAGATCACCTAGAGGTATGAAGTATTAATCAATATATAGAGATATCTTCATATAGGACGTCATTGCTATCTTTCCAAAATTTATGAAGAAATGTCCCAGCATTCATGTATTATGCTGAAACAAAACTCTGGATAATTCCATCATTCGGCAATACAATAATGTATAGCGATTTCCAGCAGCACGCATTTCCGTCTGTCTTGAGACTTTAATGACAGCTAATCACAATGTGTCACAATCTTTAAGCATAATAATTGAGAGTGGGGTTATTTCTTCAGGAACACAATGCTGGGGACACTGTGTGGATGATGTAGGTGGATCGCCCCCTCGTAGGGCAGTGGGGTACTCGGTACCGGGTCCTTCGGTTCTCAAGGGGGATGTCATGGTGGCTGACCCGGTCTGTGGCCCTAGGGACGTCCGTTCAAAATGGGGGAAATGTTCGTGACGCCACCTGTGGTATTCGGTCAGGGTGACCGACGCTGCTTAGGGGTACGCTGGGGTGATGTTATGGCAGCTAGATGGTGTACCTTCCCACAGGTGAAGTATGTCCCCAGGGCTTTCCAGAGTGTAGACGGTGGATGTTGTGAGGCGCAGTGAAGAACGAGGACACAAGGTTGCAGTCTCTTTACCTTTACTGAAGACTTCAGCGCCCACAGTCCAAAGCACCAGATCACAGGGCAGGCAGAGTCCGGCTGGTCTGAAGGCAAATCCAGAGTCCCCTTATCCAGGTGGAAATCAGTAGCCTTCCTCTAGCGCCTGGGTGTTGTAGTACCTTCCTGCTGAGCTTCTCGGTAAGGTCTGCACTAGGGTTCAGCGACTTTGACTTTTTTAGGGTCGAGTCATGTTTCACGAAACCTGACTTTTTGAAAAGTCGAGTCGGGCGAAATCGGCCGATTACTGCGAAAAGTCGAGGATTGGCCGGAACATGAAACCCTATGCACGTCAATTGGGTATTTCTCTCTCTCTCTCTCTCTCTCCCCCTCCGTCCCAGCACAGAAACTCTCGTGTTACACATTGCAAATCCCTACTGCGCACAAGCGATAAAATGATGATAGCCGTGCACGCCCCTAACCCCTATGTCATCACTCTGCCCACACTCCTTCATTGGCTGAAAAAATGGCGCTAAACGCGTCATACGAAACGCGACTTTGGCGCCAAGATCGCGTACCGCATGGCCGACCCCACACAGGGATCAGGTCGGGTTTCATGAGACGCCGACTTTGCCAAAAGTTGGCGACTTATGAAAATGAACGATCCGTTTTGCTCAACCCTAGTCCTCACAACTGATGTTGGTGTTCTAGATGTTATGTCTCTCTCTCTGTCCCCCAGATGGATAGGAACAAACCCGTATGCCTGATGGCCTGAGGCATTTTACAGGGACTCGAGCACGCCCCGGCCCCCACAAGTTGCCACCGTGCCTCCTGGGTATAGGTCGGGCAGGTAACGTGGAATTAGCCGGTCTTTGGAGCAAGGCATGGAGACGATTGCTCCCTCGGTGTTCCGGCTACCGGATTCTGCACCTCAGGAGGCAGCCTGTGTAGGGCAGAACTCCTTCTGGTTTCCTCTCCTTTTGCTATGACTTCGTTTCTCACCCTCTACAATACAATTCACTGTTCTTGTCTCTTTCTTAGGATGCTGCCACACATGGGGCAGGCGCAGCTCCGTGTCCTTCTGTCTAGGCCTCTGACAGGATCCCTGACAGGCCACCCTGTCGGCAACTGCTAGATGTTCCTCTTTCCTCTCTGTCTGCCTGACAGGTACTGCCTGGGTGAAGCCCAGCCAACATCTGCCTAACTTCCTATCCAGACCACGAGTTTTACCTAATTGTGAAAAGTGCCCTAATAAATATTAGCATAGCTCCCCCTGGTGGACTGGAGTGTGAAGTGTGTTGTGTGGTTTGTGATACCTGGTAAAGAGATCTCCTTTATTGCCTTCGGACGTAACATCACTCCCCCTTGTGGAAGAATGACATTACTGCAACGACCAGGACCCTGGGGCGCTGCATAGGGAAGGACTCATCATCTGGTCGAAGCAAGAAGGAGGACGGTACCGCCAGAAGAAGGGAGGCACTGGACCAAGACCAGTGACACCCCTCAGACCGGACCAGACCGCCCCGCAGGTAAGTATAATAAAAGGTCTTTTTATTGTCTTGCAGGTCGGGTCGGGGGCTTATCTACAGCATTGCAGAATGCTGTTTATCAGGCCTGAAAGGTGGTGACCGTATCTCATATTGGTCAAACCTGGTGACAGATTAGCTTTAAAAAATTCTGTCAAACCTAAAAATTCTATTGTTTTATCGGAATAGGAAAAAGTGAATTTCAAATTGACATCATTCATATTTAGATATTTAATGAAATTTGGAATGGCCACCATGTCTCCTCTCCATATAATGAGAATGTCATCAACATAGCTGCCATACCACATCAACTGATCACCGAAAGGGTTAATGTCAGAGTAAATGTGACATTTTTTCCCACCAGGAAACAAATAAAATAGCTAGAGGGACAGTGATAACTTAGACCCCATTGGGGCTCCCTCTGTCTGCAAAAAAATATTATTTATTAAAAAAAAAAAAAAATTATGTGTTAATAGATAATCTACTGCCATCACAATAAAATATTTTCAATGATCATTATATGTACTGAAATTGTTTAAATTATATTCTGTTGCCTTCATTGTAAGGTGATGAGGAATACACAAGTACAAATTTATTACATCACAGCGGTAATAAAAACACATTCTTTATCCCATTGTGATTCATGGTTCTCCACACAGTTGTTGTGCCTTTTATAAAGCTAGGAGTTATTTGTACTAATAACTTAAGGTGTTCACATACCCAGGAGCTCCATCCTTCATTAAGGGATCCAATCCTTGCTATAATGGGTCACAATGGTTGAGGGAATATTTTTTTTTTTCATTTTAGGCAATCCATGAAAAATCAATGTTACTGGATGCAATGGTACAATTAATAATTTTTCTTTTTTACTAAAAATATTAAATTTGACTCTTCTATCAAATGTTCAAGAGTTTTTTTAAAAACATTTCTGTTGGATTTTCACGGAACACAGCAAAATACTTCCGGGACATAGTGCGCCGGCGCATGTGCACTAATGCTTTTCAGCTTTGCCCGCAGTTGGGCAAAGCATACTGCGCGTGCGCAAGGCAAGATTGCCTTGCGCAGGCGTGTTCTACGGAGGAAAGCGAATCAACTTCAAGCCAATATTGCGGCCAGCGTGCGGCCAGCGGGAAAGGAAGGGGTGAATAAAACACCCGAAAACACCGCCCATCGGACCGAAAAAAGGTCCGGCCAAATTCAGGTGACAGGTTCCCTTTAACCCAATTAATATGTTAGAAGCCATTAGGGTTGAAGCACTGCTGGCTTGAAGATACTTCATTAACGATTGCCGATTGGAGTTGGGACAAGGTGAGCAGATATTCGACTGCTTTTGAAAGATCTGCAACTAATCTACTACACTTAGGTAACACCTGATTTTATATTCCTGCATCAGATATTTTCTGCAATATAAGAAGCTAAAATCTCAGTAAAATTTGCAGCAAAAATCATCAATTTTGTGCATTTTTTTTGAAGGTATGAATTTCATTGTATATTTTCTGTGCTGCAGTTTTCTTGTGGACATATTCTTATTAGGTGGCAACAATTCTACAACTCTGCTCCTATTCAGGCACTGTGATAAGAAATGTAACTCGGTTCCATGAAAGACAAAATCTAAGATAGAAACAAAATGAGCATATACCTTGCTGAAAGTACTGTAAGTAAAAAGCAATAGTGCATGTAAATAACTTAGTAAAGACTGATTTTGAAAAAAATAGTGTAGGAAGATGGACCAGAATAGTGGTCCCTCTTGTGTGTCCGGGCCAGAACTGTTGGGACTGTCACCATTGTTGCCGGGGGAAGCACTTTCTGACCGGAGTAGACCTTTGCACCTGACTGTTGGGGGCAGGTGTGATATAAAAGAGACTAAACGCGCGGGAATGTGGCTTTTGGCGGGTACCCAGTGTGTGCTACAGGAGAATGTTGACTCCCTCTTCGCTGACCAACGCCAACTGAGAGGCCCGCTTTGCAGCGTTCCATCCCCCGCGCATACAGACTGTGCATTCCCAGAGACTAACTCCCCGTTGTCTTCTGACCCTTACAGCACTAACCGATCTGTGTATTTGACATCTGCTGATTCTCTTCGTAACGCTGATCTGGCATTGCACGTGGTTCGCAGCGGTGAGGCTGCGGCCTCCATTCCAGGACTTTGTACATCCTTAGCTGTGCAGTAGACCGTTCCCCATTCAGCACCTTGCTCCAGGACCACAAGACCGCGTGAAAGAAGACCAAGATACTTTGCCGCTGTACACAGACAGTGCTTCACTTTTCTCCAGGATCGGCTCAGAGACTTCTCGCGCCACCAATGGCGCCATCGTGGGATTTTCCAGCCACCATCGTCCAGGAACCAGAGACTGATAAGTTAACCTGTTATTTGACCCGTTGTAGTTACTTTATTGCCGCATACACATTGTGGGCCTGTATATTTACACCCCAATACTCCCTGCGTGGAGTATTACTGTTGAGATAAATATATATAGAAAACCCGTTAACTCTTGCTCTGCCTCCTGCTCGTCACTGCATCCAGCATTCCTGCTAGAACCTTACAATAGCCTAAACATCATCCCACCATGACAAGGTGTACCCCATTTAGGACGGTCCTAATCTCTAATATTAAAATCTCACCTAGTGTCGGCCAACCTCAATTTTCAGCTGTGAATTTTACTGTGGATTTTCTGCCCAGTGGAACATTTTGGAGGATATACCATTATAACGTGGCAGATTTCGACAACTTTGCTCCTGTCCAGGCAATGTGCAGAGAAATGCAACTCAGTTCCATGCAAGTAGCTTCAGTAATTCAGTAATTTTTCTTTTGTATGCACTATATTTTCTTTTGAAAAAGAAAAGGAAAATCCAGTCCTGTTGAGCCGGTCTCCAATTTTTTCTATTTTCCTTGATGTGAGGCCAGGGCGAGGCCGGTGTCTGAGCCCCAGGTGGATGAGCATAGAGCAACTGGGTGAGCTGGAATCAAGTTTCTATAAGTAGCTTCAGTGCCTGGGCTCCTATGGCGCTTCACATAAAAATAGAAATCGAGTGGAGTTAGAAGTAGTGAGGAGTAGTGATGAGCGAGTGTGCTTGTTACTTGAGATTTCCGAGCGTGCTTGGGTGTTCTCCGAGTATCTTGAGCGTGCTCGTAGATTATGTTTGTGTCCCCGCAGCTGCATGATTAGCGGCTGTTAGACAGCCTGAATACATGTGGGGATTCCCTACCAAACAGGCAATCTCTGCATGTGTTCAGGTTGTCTAACAGCCGCAAATCATGCAGCTGCGGGGACACAAACATAATCTACAAGCACGCTCAAGATACTCGGAGAACACCCGAGCACGCTCGGAAATTTCGAATAACAAGCACACTCGCTCATCACTAGTGAGGAGCCATTTGCGACCGATCCAGCATGAAGAGTCGACTCCTGTTATGATCTGGTGGCCTAAGAGCAGCATGAGACGTACTCTGGAGAAGATGGTACCTGTACTGACCGCAGACCCTGAACTTAACACCGCAACTAGAAGTAGCCGTGGAATGTACCTAGCGCTCCCTGGACATCTCGACACAGCCGGAGGACTAATTACCCCTAGAGATAGAAAAGGGAAAACTATCTTGCCTCAGAGAAAATTCCCAAAGGATAGGCAGCCCCCCACAAATATTGACTGTGAGAGGAGAGGGAAAAAACATACACAGACTGAAATCAGAATTTAGCAAAGGAGGCCACTTCTAGCTAAATAGAAAGGATAGGACAGAGTACTATGCGGTCAGTATTAAAACCCTAGAAAAATATCCACCACAGAAAATACAAAAACTCCACAGCTAACTAAAGATATGGAGGGTATATCTGCATCTCCAGAGATACCAGCTTGGCTAAACAAATCCTTATACAGACCAAGCTGGACAAGACAAAAAAAACATAGAAAAAAACTGAACAATAAGGCCACAGAATGGACAGCAAAAAATCAAGGCCAGAACTTATCTTTGTTGAAAAGAACTGCAAAGCAGGAGAGACCAGGCAGAGATGTGAATCCTCCAGGAACAATTGACAACTGGCACTGGCTAAAGGGTGAAGCAAGACTAAATAGCCCAGTCAGATTTGCAGAAAGTGAACACACCTGATAAATGCTGCGATTCAGAGACAGCAGCGCTACCACTTACAACCACCAGAGGGAGCCCAAGAGCAGAATTCACAACAGTACCCCCCCCTTGAGGAGGGGTCACCGAACCCTCACCAGAGCCCCCAGGCCAATCTGGACGAGCCAAATGAAAGGCACGAACCAAATCATCAGCATGAACATCGGAGGCAACAACCCAAGAATTATCCTCCTGGCCATAACCCTTCCACTTGACAAGATACTGAAGCTTCCGCCTCGAAAAACGAGAATCCAAAATCTTCTCAACCACATACTCCAACTCCCCATCAATCAACACCGGGGCAGGAGGATCAACAGAGGGAACAACGGGCACAACATATTTCCGCAACAAAGATCTATGAAAAACATTATGGATGGAAAAAGAGGCTGGAAGGGCCAAACGAAAAGACACTGGATTGATAATCTCAGAAATCCTATAAGGGCCAATAAACCGAGGCTTAAACTTAGGGGAAGAAACCTTCATAGGGACATGACGGGAAGACAACCAGACCAAATCCCCAACCCGAAGCCGGGAACCAACACACCGACGACGGTTAGCAAAACGCTGAGCCCCCTCCTGAGACAACACCAAATTGTCAACAACATGAGCCCAAATTTGCTGCAACCTGTCAACCACAGAGTCCACCCCAGGACAATCAGAAGGCTCAACCTGCCCCGAAGAAAAACGAGGATGAAAACCAGAGTTACAAAAGAAGGGTGAAACCAAGGTAGCAGAACTAGCCCGATTATTAAGGGCAAACTCGGCCAATGGCAAGAAAGCCACCCAATCATCCTGATCAGCAGACACAAAGCATCTCAAATAAGTTTCCAAAGTCTGATTAGTTCGCTCGGTTTGGCCATTTGTCTGAGGATGAAATGCGGAAGAAAAAGACAAATCAATGCCCAGCCTAGCACAAAAGGCCCGCCAAAACCTAGAAACAAACTGGGAACCTCTATCGGACACAATATTCTCCGGAATGCCATGCAAACGAACCGCATGCTGAAAAAACAACGGAACCAAATCAGAAGAGGAAGGCAACTTAGGCAAAGGTACCAAATGAACCATCTTAGAAAACCGGTCACAAACCACCCAGATAACTGACATCCTCTGGGAAACCGGAAGATCCGAAATAAAATCCATAGAAATATGCGTCCAAGGCCTCTCAGGGACCGGCAAAGGCAAAAGCAACCCACTAGCGCGGGAACAGCAAGGCTTGGCCCGCGCACAAGTCCCACAGGACTGCACAAAAGAACGCACATCCCGTGACAAAGAAGGCCACCAAAAGGACCTACCAACCAAATCTCTGGTACCAAAAATCCCCGGATGACCAGCTAACACAGAACAATGAACCTCCGAAATCACTTTACTAGTCCATCTGTCAGGAACAAACAATTTCCCCACTGGACAGCGGTCAGGTTTATCAGCCTGAAATTCCTGAAGAACCCGTCGTAAATCAGGGGAGATGGCAGAAAGAATCACTCCTTCCTTCAGAATACCGACAGGCTCAAGGACCCCAGGAGAATCAGGCAAAAAGCTCCTAGAGAGGGCATCAGCCTTAACATTCTTAGAACCCGGAAGATACGAGACCACAAAATCAAAACGGGAGAAATACAGGGACCATCGGGCATGTCTAGGATTCAGCCGTTTGGCAGACTCGAGAAAAATCAGATTCTTATGATCGGTCAAGACCACAATACGGTGCTTGGCCCCCTCAAGCCAATGTCGCCACTCCTCAAATGCCCACTTCATAGCCAACAACTCACGATTGCCGACATCATAATTGCGTTCCGCAGGCGAAAACTTTCGAGAAAAGAAGGCACACGGTTTCATCAAGGAACCATCAGAATTTCTCTGAGACAAAACGGCCCCCTGCCCCAATCTCAGAAGCGTCAACCTCAACCTGAAAAGGAAGAGAAACATCCGGCTGACGCAACACAGGGGCAGAAGTAAATCGGCTTTTAAGCTCCTGAAAGGCAGAAACAGCCGCAGAGGACCAATTCATCACATCAGCGCCTTTCTTCGTCAAATCGGTCAAGGGTTTAACCACACTGGAGAAGTTGGCAATGAAACGGCGATAAAAATTAGCAAAGCCCAAAAATTTCTGAAGACTCTTCACGGATGTGGGCTGGATCCAATCATGAATGGCCTGAACCTTAACCGGATCCATTTCTATAGATGAGGGAGAAAAAATGAAGCCCAAAAAAGAAATCTTCTGTACTCCAAAGAGGCACTTAGACCCCTTCACAAACAAGGCATTATCACGAAGGATCTGAAATACCATCCTGACTTGTTTCACATGAGACTCCCAATCATCTGAAAAAATCAAAATATCATCCAAATATACAATCATGAATTTATCAAGATAATTCCGAAATATATCATGCATGAAGGACTGAAACACAGATGGAGCATTAGAGAGTCCGAATGGCATCACAAGGTATTCAAAATGGCCTTCGGGCGTATTAAACGCAGTTTTCCATTCGTCACCCTGTTTAATACGAACAAGATTATATGCCCCTCGAAGGTCAATCTTAGTAAACCAACTAGCCCCCTTAATCCTAGCAAACAGATCAGAAAGCAAAGGCAAAGGGTATTGGAATTTGACCGTGATCTTATTCAAGAGGCGATAATCAATACAGGGTCTCAAGGAGCCATCTTTTTTGGCAACAAAAAAAAACCTGCTCCCAATGGTGAAGAAGATGGCCGAATATGCCCCTTCTCCAAGGACTCCTTAACATAGCTCCGCATGGCGGTATGTTCTGGCACAGACAGGTTGAAAAGTCGGCCCTTAGGGAACTTACAGCCTGGAATCAAGTCAATAGCACAATCACAGTCCCTATGCGGTGGAAGGGAACTGGACTTGGCCTCATCGAATACATCCTGGAAATCTGACAAAAACTCAGGAATTTCAGAAGAGGGGGAGGAGGCAATTGACATCAAAGGAACGTCACCATGAACCCCCTGACAACCCCAACTAGTCACAGACATAGATTTCCAATCTAATACCGGATTATGCACCTGTAACCATGGGAAACCCAGCACAATAGCATCATGCAAATTATGCAACACCAGAAAACGACAATCTTCCTGATGGGCTGGCGCCATGCACATGGTCAGCTGTGTCCAAAACTGAGGTTCATTTTAGCCAACGGTGTAGCATCAATGCCCCTCAAAGGAATAGGACTCTGCAAAGGCTGCAAGGGGAAATCACAACGTCTGGCAAATTCTAAGTCCATTAAAGAAGTTGTCCACTACTATAACCTTTTTTTTTTTTTTTTTCATAAATCTTGCTATTATGGGCCACTGAAAACATCTACTGTGTTTATTTTAGCAATATTACCTTTTATCATGCTGTAGCAGCACATCTTTAGTGCTGGATTCAGCTCTCATGGGGTTAATCGACAACTTCCTTTCTCCTGAGTTACTGTGCTCTAATACTACAATTTCCATGATGCATTGCACTGCTACTAAGCACGAACCTACCACACCCACTCCAAAACACACCCCAACCCCTCCCTCCTCTCCCTCCTCTAGCTTCAAAAAGATTTGTGATGTCATTTCTGTCCAACCTCCTCTTTTACATTTGTCCAACCCACACTCCATTACACACATATAGAGGGATAGATAGATAGATAGATAGATAGATAGATAGATAGATAGATAGATAGATAGATAGATAGATAGATAGATAGATAGATATGGGATAGACAGACAGACAGATAGATAGATAGATAGATAGATAGATAGATAGATAGATAGATACAGATATATCTATGTCAATTTCCATAGATATGTCCATATCCATGTTTCTAAACCCCTTCACCCCCTGGAGCTTTTTTGTTTTCGTTTATCGCTCCCCTTCTTTCCAGAGCCATAATTTTTCCGTCAATATGGCCATGTGAGGGCTTATCTTTTGCGGGACAAGTTCTACTTTTGAACGACACCATTGGTTTTACCATGTCGTGTAGCAGAAAATGTGAAAAAAATTCAAAGTGCAATGAAATGGCAAAAAAGTGCAATCCCACACTTGTTTTTTGCTTGGCTTTTTGGCTAGGTTCACTAAATGCTAAGGCTGTGTGCACCCGTTGCGGATCTGATTGCCGATCCGCAGCGTTTTTTGCCGCACTGAATTGCATCAAATCCGCAGTGTAGTGCACAACCAATGTAAGTCTATGGGAGCCGCAGACTTGTTGTGCACATGCTGCGGAAAAAGCCGCACCAAAACCACACCAAGAACTGCATCAAAACTGCACCAAAAACTGTATCAAAACCGCACCAAAACTGCAAAACTGCACCAGGTTTTGATGCAGTTTTTGGTGCAGTTTTGATGCAGTTTTTGGTGCAGTTTTGATGCTTTTTTTGGTGCGGTTTATGCGCGGTTTTAATGCCGTTTTTGGAAATAAGTAAATAAACGGAAAATGTGCATGATTTGAATGGAAACATGCATGAAAAAACGGATTCCAAGGCCGGATGCATCATTTCACTGCTCAGTTTCATACGTTTTTTTGCCGGATCCGTCGCTGTGCGTTTTTTCGCCGGACAGAAAAAACATTCCTCTGTATGTGTTTTCCATCCGGCGGAAACAGCTTTTTTGACGGATCCGGCAAAAAACGGATGAAACTCTATGAGAAAAAAACGGATCCGACGGTAAAAAATGGATCCGTTTTTTTCAAAACTCGCCAGATTGTGCCTCACGGCAAAAACCTGATGTGTGAAAGCACCCAAATATATGGATAGATACATCTATGTATCTATAGATATATCTATAGATAAATATATCTATAGATAGATATATCCATAGATATATAATAGAAAGGCCGATGTTTCTATAAGGCTACTTTCACACTTGCGTTTTCCGCAATCCGTCTTTTTGGGAAAAAAACGGATCCTGCAAATGTGGTCGCAGGATGCGTTTTTTACTCATAGACGTGTATTAGTGAAGGATCGCGACGGATGGCCACACGTCGCGTCCATCGTGCAACGGATGCGTCGTGTTTTGGCGGACCGTTGGCACGTCCGTCGCGTCTGCCATTTTCTACCGCGCATGCGCGGCCAAAACTCCGCCCCCTCCTCCCCGGACTTCAGAATGGGCAGCGGATGCGTTGAAAAACTGGATCCGCTGCCCACGATGTGCACAAATTTCACAACGTGCGTCGGTACGTCGGCCCAACGCATAGTGATGGACCCGTGCCGACGCAAGTGTGAAACAGGCCTTAATGAGCGTTTAATAAAAAACTGAAAAAAACGGCGTGGGCTCCCGCGCAATTTTCTGCGCAAGAGGGGGAAAGCCGACGGCCGGGGGCCAATATTTGTAGCCTGCTATGAATATCAGCCCGCAGCTGTCTGCGTAGCCTATACTGGCTATTAAAATAGGGGGACCCCCCCAAAAAAATGACGTGGGGTCCCCCTATATTTTATAGCCAGAAACGCTATGCAGACAGCTGCGGGCTGATATTCATAGCCTAGAGAGGGGCCATGGATATTGGTCCCCCCCCTGCTACAAATACCAGTCCGCAGCCACCCCAGAAATGGCGCATCTGTAAGATGCGCCAATTCCGGCACTGAGGCTGGTTTCACACTTGCGTTTTTGGACGCTGCGTTTTAGCGCTAAAAAACGCATGCGTTTTTTCCCTATACTTAACATTAAATACGCATGCGTTTTTTCGCATGCGTTTTGACGCGTTTTCGGCAACGCATGCGTTTTTGTACGCGCGCGTTCATTTGCAGAAATGCAACCTGTAGTAATTTTTAGCGGCTTTTTTTGCCGCAAAAAAACGCATGCGTTTATTTGCGGCAAAAAAATGCATTGCTGTCTATGTAAACGCATGCGTTTTTAAGCACAATGCATTTGTTTGCGTTAAAAACGCATGCGTTTTTATAGAAAAAAACAGAAAAAAACACTGAAACACCACCCACCACCATCAGGGTGATAAAGGGATCCAAACCCTAACCCTACCCCTAACCTCACCCCTAACCGTTTAATGAACATTTTCTGACAGTCATAGTGCCACGATATTTCAGTGCCACGTATTTCAGTGCCACATATATAAGTGCCACGTATATAAGTGCCATGTATGTAAGTGCCACGTGCCACGTATATAAGTGCCATTTATATATAAGGGAACTTTCTCATACAGCATGCCATAAAGTGAGACTAGGGACTATTTTCTCACAGGGGCGTAGGAATACATTGTGGGGAATACATTGTGGAAGGATACCTTCCTCCCCTCATTGTGTTCCTGGTGCCCCTGGTGAGTGGTTGCGTCAGCTGATGCTCCTGCTCTCCACGGGAGATCGTCGTGGGACACTCGTTTTAATTGGATTTCTGCGGATCAGGGAGTATAGTGTCTGTTTATTATTTTAATATTTTTTACAGATGACAATGGCTTCGGGGATCAAAGTGACAAGTGATGGTGAGTATGTACTCTATGTTTTATGTACTGTATGTCTATATGTATGTACTGTATGTAATGTATGTATGTATGTACTGTATGTATGTACTGTATGCGCATGCCGTCGCATGCCGCATGTCGTCGCATGGTGCATGTCGTCGCATGGCGCATGTCGTCGTATGGCGCATGTCGTCGCATGCAGCATGTTGTCGCATGGCGCATGTCGTCGCATGCAGCATGTCGTCGCATGGCGCATATCGTCACATGCAGCGTGTCGTCGCATGGCGCATGTCGTCGCATGCAGCATGTCGTCGCATGGCGCATGTCCTGTATGTGTTCTATGTATGTATGTACTGTATATGTGGTTTTTTTTTCTTTTTTTTTTTTTTACATTCAACACATTAGCCGGATGATGGGACTACTACTGTCCCATCATTGGCTAATGTGTCACTCACTGTCACTGTAGCAGGCAGAGCCCGATGGGACTTGTAGTCCCATCGGACATGCCTGCACACAGAGACAACGCCGCCGCCACCACCGCACAGCCACCTTCAGCACCGGCCGCAGCCGCCGCCACGGCACCGGCCGCCGCGGCGGGGCCGGCCGTCGACGCACCAGCGGCCGCCGCCAGGGCACCGGCCGCCGACGCACCAGCCGCCGCGGGATCGGTCACAGCCACGGGATCAGCCGCCGCCGCAGCACATCTCAGCAAGCAGATCCCAGCACCAGACACCTGCAGTGCACAGCCCCGCCCGCCCCCAGCACAGCACAGTCCCGCCCGCCCCCAGCACAGCACAGTCCCGCCCACAGCCCAGTCACTCTATGAGTGACTGCTGACTGTGCGGCTGGGACACGCCTGTTACTGACGTCACGTCAATTTCCAGAGTCTGGAAATTGACGTGACGTCAGCGGAAATTAGCGGTGGCTGCAGCCTGGGGGTCACGTGACCCGGACTCAGCCACCAGCATAGCGCCGCTCACAGGGGAAAAAGGCAACGCAAGGTATTTACACAATTCATCAGGGGCCCCGGGGGGATACATTGGGGGGATAATTGAAAGTAGTGGACAACCCCTTTAAGTTTAGAGCGGCGCCTGAATCCACAAATGCCATGACAGAAAATGACGATAATGAGCAGATCAGGGTCACAGATAACAGAAATTTAGGTTGTACAGTACTGATGGTAACAGAACTAGCGATTCTCTTGGTACGCTTAGGGCAATCAGAAATAACATGAGCAGAATCGCCGCAGTAAAAACACAACCTATTCTGACATCTGAATCCTTGTCGTTCAGCTCTAGACACCATCCTATCACACTGCATAGGCTCAGGACTCCGCTCAGAAGACAATGCCATAGTGTGCACAACTCTGCGCTCGCGCAAGCGCCAATCAATCTGAATGGCCAGAGACATAGAATCACTCAGACCAGCAGGCGTGGGGAACCCCACCATAACATCTTTAATGGATTCAGAAAGACCCTTTCTGAAGATTGCCGCCAAGGCATCCTCATTCCATTTAGTCAGTGCAGACCATTTTCTAAACTTCTGGCAATATGATTCTGCCGCTTCTTGACCCTGAGACAGGGCCAACAAGGTCTTCTCAGCATGATCCACTGAATTAGGTTCATCATACAATAACCCTAGCGCCTGAAAAAAGGTGTCTACATTAAGCAATGCCGGATTCCCAGGTTCCAGGGCAAATGCCCAATCCTGGGGGTCACCACGCAGCAGAGATATAACAATTTTAACCTGCTGGATGGGATCACCAGAGGAACGGGGTTTCAGAGCAAAAAACAGTTTACAGTTATTTTTAAAGCTCAGAAATTTGGACCTATCCCCAAAAAACAAATCAGGAGTTGGAATTCTAGGCTCTAAAACCAGAGTCTGAACGATATAATCGGAAATACCCTGTACTCTAGCAGCAAGTTGATCCACACGAGAAGCCAATCCCTGAACATCCATACCAGCGCCGAACTCCTGAGCCACCCAGAGGTAAAGAGGGAAGAAAAAAAACCACAACAGACTACAGAAAAAAAATGGCTCAGCACTTTCCTTCCCTTCTTCTGAGATGCGGTTAACTCATTGTTGGCCAGTTGTACTGTTATGATCTGGTGGCCTAAGAGCAGCATGAGACGTACTCTGGAGAAGGTGGTACCTGTACTGACCGCAGACCCTGAACTTAACACCGCAACTAGAAGTATCCGTGGAATGTACCTAGCGCTCCCTGGACATCTCGACACAGCCGGAGGACTAATTACCCCTAGAGATAGAAAAGGGAAAACTATCTTGCCTCAGAGAAAATTCCCAAAGGATAGGCAGCCCCCCACAAATATTGACTGTGATAGGAGAGGGAAAAAACATACACAGACTGAAATCAGAATTTAGCAAAGGAGGCCACTTCTAGCTAAATAGAAAGGATAGGATAGAGTACTATGCGGTCAGTATTAAAACCCTAGATAATATCCACCACAGAAAATACAAAAACTCCACAGCTAACTAAAGATATGGAGGGTATATCTGCATCTCCAGAGATACCAGCTTGGCTAAACAAATGCTTATACAGACCAAGCTGGACAAGACAAAAAAAACATAGAAAAAAACTGAACAATAAGGCCACAGAATGGACAGCAAAAAATCAAGGCCAGAACTTATCTTTGTTGAAAAGAACTGCAAAGCAGGAGAGACCAGGCAGAGATGTGAATCCTCCAGGAACAATTGACAACTGGCACTGGCTAAAGGGTGAAGCAAGACTAAATAGCCCAGTCAGATTTGCAGAAAGTGAACACACCTGATAAATGCTGCGATTCAGAGACAGCAGCACTACCACTTACAACCACCGGAGGGAGCCCAAGAGCAGAATTCACAACAGACTCCCTTCAATGAATGATTGAAGCCAGCACCCCAATGAGAGTCACTTGCAGTCTCTGAATGGCTCTCATTGGGGGTAATATCAACATGTTTGGATGCTGAGAAAAATGAAAAAATGCCCACCCGGCCCTGGAAATACTCTGTTATTGGCTGGCTGTAAGTGGATGGTGTTTCATCGGCATCAGACTACATTGATTTTGCCATACATATGTGTTCACTTGTGTTTGAACATGTATTAAATAGGGATCTGTTTAGGATCCGAGAGAACCAGCTCTTTTTGACGAGCGGAGACAAATGAGCCAGACTTCTCATCACTAGTTGGCAGTGGTGGTCTCTACCCTGAGTGTTCTGCAAGAGGTCTCAAATTCCAGCAGTATATCCTCACTATACAGTATACAGTCGGAATGCCCCTTTAAGTAAAAAGGACCAAAAATGAACATAAAGAAGAAATTGGATGGAAGCTGCGCAGAGTGTGAAATCCATATGTGATTATTTTAGCCGGCTTTCCATTTTTTTGCACTGGTACCAAGTTTAACAAACACTTTTCACAGTTGGTTTAGCTGATGAAGTGCTGCCAATTTCCATTCTTTGTAAGTGAGTGGTACAAAATGCTTTACTCAAATCACTTCAGCCACAATTGTCTCTATTTTCTCTGTTTGAACCTTATGGTTTAGTATGACGCAGCAGAACAGTTGACTTTGTTTTGTGGTTATTAGCTGCTTCGCGTGCTTCATAAGCAGCGCCATCGATGTATTATCATCTCCTCATTGTGTGGCTATTTGGAAATTACCTTTCTCTGACTTTCCTATTCATTTTAAAGGAAAATAAAAACACTTTTGCATACAGTATGCCATTTTATAGAATAGAAAAACGGAATAAGTGATCCGCTGCATCTGTTATGGACATGGAAGCAGAGGGGTGCAAATAATTGTGGGTTTCATTTTTAGAACAGAAAAAAAGTCTTGCTTGCATTAAAAACAGGTCCCTTATTAACCACTTGTGCCCCTCTACTTCCATAAATGATGTAATAGATCACTTATTCTGCTTGTTTGTAAACGGAACATGCAAATGGACATGTGAAAAAGTGTAAATGGCAGATCACTGTGGGCCAGGCATAAAACCCTAAAAAACCCAATAGGTTCAGCAGAGAAGTGAGCTGTGTAATGTTCTCAAGTGAAATAAGAGGGGGTTATGTACAGTAAAATGATTAAAGGTGTTGTCCACTTCCCCCCCAAATATTTTTAAATGTTCTTAATAAATATACAACTCACTAATATACTGGTGTTAAGAAAGGTGCCCTCCCGGCAGCTTGTGTTGAACATTAGAGAGAGTCAGAAAGGCGAGTCCCTGGTGGCTTCATACTGCCTACTGCAGGTCTCAGGGACCGACCTGTCACTCCAGGTGAGCGGGAGGGAAGAAGATGCTGGGGATCTTCCTGTGTGACCAGTTTCTCATGCGCCTTGATCCCTAGCGGCTTTTAGTGTACTGTATTTTTCGTATTATAAGACTCTCCGGATTATAAGACGCACCCCAAATTTTGAGAAGAAAAATAAGAAAAAAATATTTTTTAATAAAATGGTGGTGCTTGTTATAATCCTTGCATCTTATTGCTTACCAGGGATTGTGGCTGCGGTGAAGCGGGGTCCCAAGGCTGAAATCTCATCTCTCGAGATCTTGATCCCGAGATCACCATCTGCGCATGCGCCGACCCCGGCAGCGGCCATATTCCCGGAGACCACAGCACATGGAACCGTGGAAGTGCTGGGGCTCTGGCCTGCCGCAAAATGGAGATACCCGGACACCCCCTCATCCCAGCCTGCAGCCTGCACCCACGAACTCGGCAAGGCATGTTCGCTTTCTAAGACGCACCCCCATTTTCCCCCCAAGTTTGGGGGAAAAAAAGTGCGTCTTACAAAGAGAAAAAGTATGTTTTTTCTCTGAACTAAAGCTACATTTCATAACGAGTCAAACATACCTGGGTAACATCATGCAGAGAGATAGGGCACCATGTATCAGCGGTCAGGATGCCTTTAAGGCCGGGGTCACACTTGCGAGTGCAATACGAGAAACTCGCACGAGTCTCTCGCATCAACACCCGCCACTGTTGCCGGCACTCGGGACCGGAGCATTTAGCTCCATAGAAATACATGCAGCCCCTCACTCCGGTCCCGAGTGCCGGCGGCAGTGCCGGGTATTGACCCCGGCCTTATAGAAATAAATGAGTAAGTTCCGTATTTATGTTTTCTGTATAGCAGCAATCGGAGTCAGTGCAGCTTGCTGCTGTTAGAGGCAGGTGCTCGCTCTGTACCATGACCTGTAAATGACCAAACCCCCCAACTTTCGAGGAACAGAAAAGCTACGTTCACACATGTGAGGGCTTGCTTTTTGCGGGCCGAGTTGTACTTTTTAACGACACCATTGGTTTTAGCATGTCATGTACTAGAAAACGGGAAAAAAATTCCAAGTGCGGTGAAATTGCAAACAAAATGCAATCCCACACTTGTCTTTTGTTTGGCTTTTTTGCTAGGTTCACTAAATGCTGAAACTGACCTGCCATTATGATTCTCCAGGTCATTACGAGTTTATAGACACCAAACAGGTCTAGGTTCTCTTTTATCTAAGTGGTGAAAAAAAATTCCAAGTACTTTATAGATGACGTCTCTGGGGTCATTCTCTTTCATCTTGTCCAGACTCCAAGAGTTTTTTCATCCACAGCCTATCTCTGTAGACTGCCATCTTCTCCGGTCTTCTGCAGCACATCCCCACACGACGCCCTTACAGATAGCAGTGTCATTATAATGCTCTCCAATAAAAAAATATCTGCCCTACGCTGAGCCCCTGAATAAATAATTGCCCCTCAATATATTTCCTGCACAAAATATGACCCCACGCTGCCCTGTTATGGTACTGGGCCCCCTCTTCACACTGTTCTCTCACACTGAGTCCCCCCTATAGGGCCCAATCTCTAAACCGTGCCCCTAATCACACTCCCCCATCTTGGTATACTATCCCCTCCTGGCTGTGCCCTTACACTGTTCCCCTATGCTACACCCCCCACATTACTCAGTCTATATTCTGTGCCTACTCTCACTTTTTCCCCATACTGTCTCCTTGCACTATTCCCCTCAATAGTTTCCACACACGTTTCCTCCTCCCTCCTCATATATACCCTCTCACTTTCCATACTGCCTCCTCACAAATCCCTCCGATTCCCCATACTGTGTTTGCACCCATTCCATCACCCTCGCTCTCCATACTGTGTCCACATACATTTTCCCCTCGCTCTTTATACTGTATCTGCACCCATCCCCCTATACATGCCCTGATCTTATGCATTCCTCCTCAAATTTCTTCAAATTTCTCCCGTTTCCCATATTGTGTTTGCACCTGACACTTCCTTGCTCTCCAAACTTGTCTTCAAATCATCCCCTATTACACGAAAACTCACTCAGCCCCGTTAAACTAAATACCCCCATCACAGTAAATCTCCTTCAGCCCAGTTACAGTAAATCTCCCCCACATACAGTAAATACCTCCCCACACACAGCAAATACCCCCCACACCCAGTAAATACACACACACACAGTAAATTCACTTACCCCCAGTAAACGCCCCTTTAATGAAATACTCCTTTGTTACACGCATGTACAATTGATCCCTGGGAGCCGGCATGCTGCAGCTTCTCTGTGCCGGCTGTCAGTTTGAGAGCCGGCTCAGAGAACTGCTGACTCCCAGTCTGGAGGTCAACAGAATGCAACCACCGGGGGAGACACTTCAGACCGCCGCAGACTGCGCCCCCCTGCAAACTGCACCCGTGGCACATGCCCGGGCTGCCTCATCCTAGATACACCTCTGGCTGGTGGGACGTCATCTGTGCATCATACTCTTCTCTAGTTGGGACCCATGGATTTATTTCCTGTTCATTTATTCACATTCAGATCTGCCAGAACTTTCTCATCTTTATGTAGCGTCACTACATGACATTTGACATCGTTGCAAAAATACTGTGTTTTTTGTTTTTTGCAGGATCCGTACCAAACTACACAATAACAATCTTCTCCGCCGTATTAAATGCGTTTTTGGTGCAGATGTGAAGCCGCATTTTTATGGTGTTTTTTATAGTACAGAAAAGCTTTGATTCTGGGCTTAAAAAAGTATCTGCAGTTTTTTACATGAATTCTTTTTAGGCTCCACATAGACGAGAAGAGAAAAAAAACACCAAAACCAAATAGTTCAGCAGCGTCTTTGGACCACAGGGGGCGCAGTTCTCATGAAATGACATCTTTACCTGGACGGTGAAATACGGGAGAATTTTTTTGCATAAAAGCAGCAGAAAATGCACAGCATTTACCTTACATGTGAACATGGTCTAAATTACCATGTAAAGTGGATGTGATTCCACCAAATCTCTGCCCTCTGTGGTCTAAAGACGCTGCTGAACTCTGCAGTTTGGGTGCTTTTGTTCTCTATCTTCTTGCAGATGCAATTTTAAGCACAAAATCAAAACTTTTCTGTACTATTAACCCCTTAGTGACTGAGACCATTTTGACCATAATAACCAAGCAAAATTATACAATTCTGACCACTGTCACTTTATGAGGTTGTAGCTCTGGAACGCTTCAATGGATTCCACTGATTCTGAGAATGTTTTTTCACGGCATATTGTACTTTATGATAGTCCTAACATTTCTTTGATATGACTTTAAGGCTGTGTGCACACGTTTTGGTGAAAATGCTTAAAAAACGCTTACAAAACGCTTCCCATTGTTTTTAATGGAATTCCGCATTGTTGTGCCCATGCTGAGCTTTTTTCCGCGATTTTGCTGCTATATAATTTTATTCGAACGCTCCGGAAGAAAACGGGCAAGAAACGCGCAAAAGACAAGAAAAAAGCGAGCGGATTCCTGCGAAAGGAGTCTGGTGTTACTCAGGAAAATTCTGCATACTTTCTGCAACGTGGGCACATAGCCTGACTCTTCTAATTTCCTAACAAGTTTAGCAGTTTTCAAACTTTTAAATTTTGTGCCCTTATATCAGAGAGTGGTGTCACTGTTGTGTCCCACGAATGGGAACAACCTGTAATATATATTTCTCTGTGTTAGTTTTTTCCTCCAATCAGCAAAATTCCCTGTTGTTGTTAGACAGAATTAGATTGTGTGAGGATTGTCCCTATGTCCCTCCCGCAGTTGGGCTCTGTGTTAGGCTACTTTCACACTAGCGTTGTTTGCTGTACGTCGCAATGCGTCGTTTAGGAGAAAAAACGCATCCTGCAAAGTTGTCCGCAGGATGCGTTTTTTCCCCATAGATTTACATTAGCGACGCATTGCGACGTATGGCCACAAGTCGTGCGACGGTTGCGTCGTGTTGTGGCGGACCATCGGCATACATGTAACTTTTTTTGTGCGTCATGTCCGCCATTTTCGACCACGCATGCACGACCGAAACTCGTCCCCCTTCTCCCCGGACCTTACAATGGGGCAGCGGAAGCGTCATAACACTGCTTCCGCTGCCCACGTCGGGCATCACTTTCACAATGCGCGTTGGCACATCGGGTCGACGCTAGTGTGAAAGAAGCCTTAGGCCGGAGTCACACTTAACGTTTTTCACGGCTGAGAATCGCACCAATGTTCTCCGTATGGTGATCCGTATGTAATCCGTTTGCAATGCGATGATGCGAGTTCCTCGCATCTATGTATCCGCATGGCATCCGTATGACGTGTATTTCTCAATGCTTTTCCCCATTGAATTTAATGGCTCAATGGGCTGAAATGAGGAAAATGCTTGCGTATTTCTCACAAGTCACACTGATGGTCCATGTGTTCTCCGTTTTTTTCTCGCACCCATAGACTTGCATTGGTGAGTCTCGGCCGAGATACGATGCAAATGCTGCGACTTTACAGGCACGTATAATACGGCTGAGAAAAAAACGGATGATGGGAGCTGCCCCATAGATTAACATTGTGCCGATTTATTCTAGCATAGCACTCGTCCGTATTCCTCTCCAGTGTGACTCCGGCCTTAGGTTGCTCCTCCCTTCTTCCTCAGTTTAGTCTACAGCAGCCATTACTCAAGACGCATGTGTACTGCCCTGTACAGATTACTCCTTTTTACCTACTGTTTATTGTAACTCCCTAATACAAGATTTTGGGAGCAAACAGCATCGTTCTCCTGGTCTTTCTACAGTTGCAGTGCCGGTGGAGTTAAACTGTCTGCAGACGCCTGGTGGTGTAAGTACGAGTTACACAATTATCTAAAAAGTTGATAAACAACATTTAAGTTAATAAATAACATTTCCCACATGTCTACTTTAAATCAGCTCAATTTTGGACTCATAATTTTTTTTTGTTAGGAAGTTAGAAGGGTTAAAAGTTAACCAGCGATTTCTCATTTTTATAACAAAATTTACAAAACCATTTTTTTAAGGGACCACCTCACATTTGAAGTGACTTTGAGTGGCCTATATGACAGAAAATACCCAAGAGTGACACCATTCTAAGAACTGCACCCCTCAAGGTGCTCAAAACCACATTCAAAAAGTTTATTAACCCTTCAGGTGCTTCACAAGAACTTAAGCAATGTGGAAGGAAAAAAATTATATTCAAGTTTTTTCACAAAAAATATATTTGGACCCAAACTTTTTTATTTCCACAAGGGTAACAGGAAAAAATGGACCACAAAGCGAGTTGTGCAATTTCTCCTGAGTACACTGATACCTTATATGTGGGGGAAATCTACTGTTTGGGTGCACGCCAGGGCTTGGATGGGAAGGAGGGCCATTTGACTTTTTGAATGCAATATTGTCTGGAACCGGGCACAGACGCCATGTCAAGTTTGGAGAGCCCCTGATGTGCCTAAACAGTGGAAAACCCCCACAAGTGACACCATTTTGGAAACAACACCCCTCAAGGATTTCATCCAGAAGTATGGTGAGTATTTTGAACCCACAGGTACGACACAGAATTTGATAACATTAGGTCATCATATTGAATGTGCCATCATTAGTGTTGAGCGCAAGTACTCGCTACTCTACTTTGTATCAGGTACTCGGTTTAGTATCGAATCTCGCGGGTGCTTGAGTGACATGCTCGATTCCCTGACCCGCATGTTTCTCAGTTGTTAGACTCGCAAAAAAAGTGCAGGGATCCGCGCTACTCCGTGCACACCAGAGCAGCGTCGGACTGGAGCACCTTGGGCCCACCAGAGAAAATCATTCTTGGGGCCCACTATGTAGCTACATAGAAATAAATACAAGACCACCAATTGTGCGATATAACACGCTAATATCAGGGCATAACATAAGGTAGTACACGTTTTAATGATAAAGCAGGGGTTGGAGCCCACATTTTGGTTCAAACTCAATGATAAATGTCTCCTGGTGTTTATTAACCACTGCACCAATGTGTTATAGCACCAGTGTAGAGGAGGGGATTTTATGACATCTCATCTACACTCTGAGAAAATCCACGGCGGTAGTAGTAAGCGCAGCAATATCTGCACAATGTCTGGATATTTCCGCTGTTAATTTGCTGTTTGATTTCTGCAGCAAATACATTATGTGAATGCCCCCTCCTCTAGTGTTGGGGGTCCTAGGTCACTTATTTATGACATTGGAGTAATATCGAAAGAGCTTTCCCTCACATCCCCCATACACTTTTTACAGAAATCTCTCTGCCGCCTATAAGGCCATAGCGTTTTTTGAAGGGCCTCATTTTGTTAGTAGCAGGGAAAGAAACGTTTTAGTTTCGGTGATACAGGGGGAGAGGGGATCAATCAGGGGTGATACAGAGGGAGGTGGCACTGCCAGTGGTGATACAGGGGGGAGGGGACACAGTCAATCATGGGTGATACAGGGGGAGCTGGCACAGTCGGTGATACAGGGGGAGGTGGTGCAGTTGGTGACACAGGGGGAGGTGGCGCGGTCAGGGTGATACAGGGGGAGCTGGTGCAGTCAGGGTGATACAGGGGGAGCTGGCGCAGTCAGGGTGACACAGGGGGAGGTGGCGCGGTCAGGGTGATACAGGGGGAGGTGGTGCAGTTGGTGACACAGGGGGAGGTGGCGCGGTCAGGGTGATACAGGGGGAGCTTGGGCAGTCAGGGTGATACAGGGGGAGCTGGCGCAGTCAGGGTGACACAGGGGGAGGTGGTGCAGTCAGGGTGATACAGGTGGAGCTGGCGCAGTCAGGGTGATACAGGTGGAGGTGGCGCAGTCAGGGTGATACAGGGGGAGGTGGTGCAGTCGGTGATATAGGGGGAGGTGGCACAGTCAGCGTGATACAGGGGGAGGTGGTGCAGTCGGTGATATAGGGGGAGGTGGCACAGTCAGCGTGATACAGGGGGAGGTGGTGCAGTCAGGGTGATACAGGGGGAGGTGGTGCAGTCGGTGATACAGGGGGAGGTGGTGCAGTCGGTGATAAAGGGTGAGGGGACACAGTCAATCATGAGTGATACAGAGGGAAGTGGCGCAGTCGGTGATACAGTGGAGGTGGCGCAGTCGGTCATACAGGGGGAGGTGGCGCAGTCGGTGATACAGGGGGAGGTGGTGCAGTCGGTGATACAGGGGGAGGTGGCGCAGTCAGTGTGATATAGGAGGAGGTGGCGCAGTCGGTGATACAGGGGGAGGTGGCACAGTCGGTCATACAGGGGGAGGTGGCGCAGTCGGTGATATAGGGGGAGGTGGCACAGTCAGCGTGATACAGGGGGAGGTGGCACATTCAGGGTGATATAGAGGGAGGGGGTGCAGTCAGTCAGGAGTGAAAGGAGAGATGAGGTAATGGGGGCCCTCATTTATCCCTAAGTGACTTAGTACCTCCTCCTCTATCACCCGAGACTTATGGCCCCCCATTTACACTTACTTTTAGGCTGGCAGGGGGGCCCTTCTTCAAACTTTGCAGGTGTAGCACGGAGTCCTCTATCTCCCTCTGCTGCTTACACTGTGGGGGAGGGGAGCGCACGTTCTGGATGATTATTACCTGAGTTGTGCGGTACGGCCGGGGAGATGAGGACACAAACAAAGCTTACACTGATTGGCTGTGCTGTGGCCAATCAGTGTTACCTTAAACCTTATCAAGAGCTGCTCCACTCTCCCGCAGAGAGTCCGACAATTATGTCATATGTTGCCAAGGCAAAAATGATGTCATAATAGGATGCCTGATGCCATAACAGGTTGCCATGGCGATGATGTTATAATGGTTGTCATGGCGACAATGATGTCATAATAGGTTGACATGGTAACAATGATGTCATAATGGGTTGCCATGGCGATAGCGATGCCATAATGGGCTGTCACGGTGATGATATCATAATGGTTGCCATGGGAATGATTATGTCATAATAGGTTGCCATGCTGATGTCATAATGGTTGCCATGGTGACGATTATGTCATAATGGGTTGCCACGGCAACTATGATGTCATAATAAGTTGCTATGGCGATGTTGATGTTATAATGGTTGCCATAGTAACGGTGGTGTAATAATTGTTGCCATGGTGACAATGCTGTCGTAATAAGTTACCACAGCGACAATGATGTCATAAATAGGTTGCCATGGTGATGATGATGTCATAATAGGTTGCCATGGTGATGATGATGTCATAATGGGTTGCCACGCAGACAAGGATACCATAATAGGTTGCCATGGCAACAATAATGCCATAATAGGTCGCAATTGCGATATAATGGTTGGCATGGTGACCATGAAGTCATAATAGGTGCCATAGTGACAATGATGTCTTAATGGGTTGCCATGGCAACAATAATGCCATAGTAAGTTGCCATGATGATGTCATTATCGTTGCCATGGCGACTGTGATGTAATTATGGTTGCCATGGCAACAAAGATGTCATAATAGGTTGCCATGGTGACAATGATACCATAATAGGTTGCCATGGCAATGATGATGTCATAATGGTTGCCATGGTGATGATGATGTGAAAATGGGTTGTCATGGCTACAATATTGTCATAATGGTTTACATCGCAACAAAGATGTCATAATAGGCTGACATGGCGACAATGATGCCATAACAGGTTGCCATAGTGACGATGGTGTCAGATTTGTTGCCATGGCGCCAATGATGTCTCAATGGTTGCCATGGCGACAATGATGTCATAATGGTTGTCATGGGGACTATGATGTCATAATGGTTGCCATGGCGATAATGTCATAATAGCTTGCCAAGGCGACAATAAAGCCATAATAGGTTGCTATGGCGACAATGATGTCGTAATAGGTTCACAAGGCAACGATGATGTCATAATTTTTGCCATGGTGACTATGATGTTATAATGGTTGCCATTGCGACAATGTCATAATAGGTTGCCATGGCAAAATGATGTCATAATAGGTTGCCATGGTGACAATGATGTCATAATGGGTTGCCATGGTGACAATGATGCCATAATGACTTGACATGGCGATTGTCATAACGGTTGCCATGACAACGATGATGTCATAATAGGTTGCCATGCTGACGATGATGTCATAATAGGTTGCCATGCTGACGATGATGTCATAATGGATTGCCATGCAGACAATACCATAATAGGTTGCCATGGCAACAATAATGTCATAATAGGTTGCGATTGCGATGAGGATGTCATAATGGTTGTCATGGTGACCATGAAGTCATAATGGTTGCCATTGTGACAATGATGTCATAATGAGTTGCCATGGCCACAGTAATGCCATAATAGGTTGCCATGGCGACTCTGATGTAATAATAGGTTGCCATGGTGACTCTGATGTAATAATAGGTTGCCATGATGATAATACCATAATAGATTCCCATGGCAACAATGATGTCATAATAGGTTGCCATGGTGACAATGATACCATAATAGGTTGCCATGGTGACGATGTCGTAATGGGTTTTCATTGCTACAATTGTCATAATGAGTTGTCATGGCTACAATGAAGTCACAATGGTTGCCATTGCAATAAAGATGTCATAATAGGTTGCCATGGCAACAACATCATAACAGGTTGCCATGCTGACAATGATACCATAATAGGTTGCCATGGCGGCGATGTCATAATGATTGCCATGGCGACAATGATGTCATATGTTGCCATGGCGAAAATGATGTCATAATAGGTTGTCTGATGCGATAACAGGTTGCTATAGCGACGATAGTATCAGATTAGTTGCCATGGTGATGATTATATAATGGGTTGCCATGGCGACAATGATGCCATAATAGGTTCCCAAGGCAACGATGATGTCATAATGAATGCTATACTGGTTGCCATGGCGACAACGATGTCATAATAGGTTGACATGGTGACAATAATGTCATAATGGGTTGCCATGGCGACGATGCCATAATGGGTTGCCATGGTGATTATTAACATCAAAGATCAAGGTGCAAAAAGACCACAAAAGAGTATAATCCTAAAATTCAAATCTTTATTTATAAAGTACAGAATCAAAAAATAATTAAAATAAGAAGAACTGGACACCACTCATCCAGGGACAGGATGCCACCAGCACATCAATTATCCTTTTAACAACATTTTTTGCAACATTTCTACCAGCAATGAAGGTCAGTGCAGTCCATAATAGTCCTATATACTCTTAACTACATAAGTAGTTTAAATCTATCAGTACTGACCTATATATTAGCAGCGATCTTAGACCAAATAGAGGTAAAGTGCTTAGTGCATAAGAACTGGTCCAAAGTAAATCGCTAAAACCCACAATAGTAGTATAGCAGAGAAATGCGATATACTTACAAAATATAAACAGGCAATGTGTCGGCAGCAAGCCTTCCCCGCCGCCCCAACGCACGTTTCGTCAAGACTTCCTCAGGAGGCGTGCGTTAGGGAGGGGGTCTTGGCTATTTATGTATAGTCTGGCCAATGAAAAGACTGTAATTAAAGAGGTGAAGCGCAGTCGCAAGAACGATCCTATAATAGCGCATGCGCCACCTCCATGACATCCACAGGGATCTTCATACGAGCGGCTGTGGAACGCAAACACAAGCGGCCGTCAAGGAGACGGCGCGTGCACAATGCGTGCCCGGCGCCACCCACACAAAGAACCGGAGTCAACAGGTCAACAGAGGCCGCGCAAGCGCACCAGGATCCAGATGATAAGACACATTAAATCAAAATAGCAACAATCAGTGTACAACACAATAAACAGTGATTATGTAAGACAAATACAATTAAACTAATAATGTGCCTTAAGTGGAAATAAATAATTTATCTCCCGAACAATTATATTACATAAGAAAATATATACCATACATTGTATAGATAAAACATGTCAATGTGCACTGTGATATGTAGCAAAGCAAATATACATATAATTTAAACAAATAAGTAGACAAGTGACTTGATCGACCATAATTATGCAGTATTATTGCAGTATTCAATACATAAAATAACAAGTGATAATGAACCATAAAGTGACAAGGTGAATATATATTTTTTACACATTATTTGACTCAATGTGAAATCTATATGCAATGAAAAATATCTAAACGGATCTCTAGAAAAATGGTGGCTAAATAGTGTCCTGGAGGCGTCATGTCCAAAATTACATCATTCATTAGAAGGCTATAGAAATAGGAGAAATCCAATCTCAAGTCGATAGTGACGTGCACTGATGGTGAATCGTTGGAGAATTTCAACATCAATCGGAGGACAACTTTTGCAAGAGATTTCCGCCAAGGATTAGTGGACTGCACAGGATATACGCCTCACCAGGCATAATCATACTGCAAGGCCCAGACTGAAAAATTAAAAAACAAATAAGCAAGCAACGAATAAATGACATAACATAAACAAGGTAATATTAAAAATTAAAAGAAACCAAGTACCCACCCCCCATACTAAAAAACGTGTAAGATGTCCTATAAAAAAGACCCAAAGCCGAAACTTTCATTAAGACCCAATGGGGTGACTGTATTAAGCCGATAAATCCAGCGGCTCTTCACCTTAGCCAAAGCTTTAAATAGATCTCCACCCTGTGGGTCCAATGACACCTGATCAATTGCTTTAATTTTTAATTTATTCGCATTACACTCACGGTATTGTAAAAAAAAGCCGAGGGAGAGTCTTTAGAGAATCCACATCCTTCGCCGTTTTAGCCTTTTCTATATCACGTACATGTTCTCTTGTTCTTATTTTTAATTCACGGGTGGTCATCCCTATATAAATTTTGTTACATGGACATTGAGCGTAGTCGATCACCCCTTTAGAGGCACAAGTAAGTTGATGACGAATGTTAAAAGAATGATTTCTTTGAGAATTGCTGACTTCTTTACTCTTAACATGATTCTGACAGCCCTTACAAAAAGTACATGGAAAAAAGCCATATATTGGTTCACTCGCATCATTTGACTTTTTACAAATTGGAGAATAGCGACTACGGACCAATAAGTCACGAAGGTTATCTGATCTTTTAGCAGTGATCAGTGGCCTATCTGGAAGAACATTTTTCAAAATTGAATCAGACCGTAGTATACCCCAATGTTTAGTTATTATTTCAGTAAATGATTTCCATTGACAACTGTAGGGAGTAGTCAACCTCACCTGTGCATCCTCATCTTTTTGGGTGAAGTCTGATAAAGTAAATCATTACGGGATACTAGGCAGGCTCTTTTATAACCCCGACGAATTTGTCTGTGACTTTATCCTTGTCCTCTAAAGCGGCAATAAAGGTCCTGTGCCTGGTTTTGAAATTTTTCCTCGTTGGAACAAATTCGCTTAATCCGCAGATGTTGCCCAATGGGACTCCCATCAATAGTGGATTGACGGTGTGATGAGCTTGCGTGCTGTAGTGTGTTTGTTGCTGTGGGTTTCCGGTAGGTTGATTGGTTTCAATCAAACCCTGAGGGGAAGGGACAATACCAGATGCTTTCATGTCCTCAAGGGTTCGGCCATGCCCGCTTTCGAATCAGTGCAGCCGTTAGAGGGAGGGGGCCCTTCTGATTCTGGTTGGAATACCTCCAACTAAAATCCTTCCTCTCGTCTCCAGAGGGCGCAGGCTCATACTCCTCCCTTCCAACGCCGTTTGAAAAGCTTTTCCTGTTGGGGTCGCCGCCTGCACATGCTGTCTCCTTAATATATGCTCTTTTGAACCAAAATACCAAAGACAAGTTCCCCAAGTATGTGGAGAGGTGGAGGGTGTTATGACCCCAATGGCAGAGGGTCTCAGAAGTAATTACCAAGTCTGCAAACACAAAAAACCAGCTCATAGGGCAGTGGTAACTGGGCTGACCATATATCTAATCCTAGCACCACAAATAGCAGCAGCCGGGGAACGTGCCTACGTTGGTTCTAGACGTCTCGCGCCAGCCGGAGAACTAACTAACCCTAGAAGGGAAAAGATAGACCTTTCTTGCCTCCAGAGAAAAGACCCCAAAAGTTGGATACAAGCCCCCAACAAATAATAACGGTGAGGTAAGGAGAAAAGACAAACGTAAGAATGAACTAGATATTTAGCAAAGAGAGGCCCACTGACTAATAGCAGAATATAGTAAGATGTCTTATATGGTCAGCAAAAACCCTATCAAAATTTCCACGCTGGATATTCAAGAACCCCCGAACCGTCTAACGGCCCGGGGGGAGAACACCAGCCCCCTAGAGCTTCCAGCAGAATCACATTTAGTACAAGCTGGACAAAAATTAAGAGCAAAGCAAATAACCAAAAAACAAGGAAGCAGGACTTAGCTTAATTTTGCAAGATCCAAGACCAGCAGACAGGAGCAAACAGAAAGGATCTGATTACAACGATGCCAGGCACTGGACTGAGAAACCAGGAAGTTTATATAGCAACACCCCTGGACTAACTACCCAGGTGGGTGCCAAACTGAGGAAAGACAATCCCAGAGTCATATCACTAGTGACCACAAGAGGGAGCCAAAAAAGTCTAATTCACAACAGGAGGGGTGAGTTGGGAGTTGCTATATCGGAGGCGGAGTGGAGGAGGGCATTCGTATATTCAATAAATTCTCTATTGCCTGTGCCGCACAGGAAAAGAATTACAAAATTCTCACCAGGTGGTATCGCTGTCCTGATGTCTTACACGCCGCTTTTCCCTCTGTCTCTGATAGGTGCTGGCGTTGTGGAGTAGAGAGAGGTACCATGCTACACATTTGGTGGGGATGTAAGCTTATTAAGCCATTTTGGGATTCTGTCTTTTCCGCTTATCAAGCCATTAGTGGTCATTTGGTGGCCAACTCCCCCCAGGTGGCTTTATTATCTATCCTCCCGGGCTCGTTTCGCTTCCAGAAAAAGGGGCTCCTAAGATTCTGCTTAACTGCTGCGCGCACTGTGATCCCGAGACATTGGAGATCCTCCCAATCTCCTAATGTGTCTGAATGGGTCAAGGAGATGACCAGCCTTCAAAGTATGGAGGAATTGTCCGCTGAGGTTAACGGTTCAATGGAGAAATATCTGCAGGTTTGGAGTCCTTGGATTTTGTATATGGACTCTCAGGACTTTCAATCCCTCTTTTTTAAGCCATAAGGAAGATAGATTGAACAATACGGGTTAGATGGACGTCATTATAAGGGTGCAAGTTGCCCCCTTCTATATCAGACTCCATGGTTCCTCCCCCTCCCCCCTTTTTTCTTCCTCTCCTCCCCCCTTTTTTCTTCCTCTCTCCTCCCCCTTATTCCTCTTCTTAGTCTCATTCTTTCCGTTCGTGTTTATACCATTATTACTTGGAGTGACCTAGCTCCTCTTGTTTGGGTCGATCTCTTTCAGAGGATACCTCATATGTATCACCAAAGGTCATACAGTCTCCCTGGATAGGGGATACCTACATCCGCCATGGATTTTTTTTTTCTTTTCAGATCTTGTTGGACTTGATTGAAAATGATTTTGACCTGAATGTTATACTTATTATATTTCGGGACTTGCTGGTTACAGGTCTTGATATACAGTTGTATGAGATTTCTTTTCGTACTCAATACTTTTTATGTTGTTGAATCCTTTGTTCCTTGTTTGTTTTGATGTTCTTTTCAATAAAAACCAGATTAAACATAAACCCTGAGGGGAAACGCAGACATCCAGGTCTAAAAAATTAACTCGTAGGCCATGGGAGAAGGTCTATTTGATGTTGATATCATTACTGTTGAGTTTGGTCATGAATTCATACAGTTGTTCAATTGTTCCTTCCCAAATGAAGAACACATCATCAATATATCGAATCCAGTGGTGCACCTTGTCAAGGTGCTCCACTGGATTGCTAAGGAAGATGTTCCTCTCCCAGGCCCCCAAGAATAAATTAGCATAGGACGGAGCACAGTCGGCCCCCATAGCGGTCCCCTGAAGCTGGAGGTAAGTCTGATTATGAAAAATAAAACAGTTGTGTGTCAAAACAAACTGAAGAAGTTATAAAATAAATTCAACCAAGGATTTGTCCATATCCCCAGCCCCAAGGAACCAGGAGACCGCCCTAAGTCTGTCCTCATGCCTAATTGACGTGTACAGGCTTTCTATGTCAGCCGTTACAAGAATCATATTCTCCTATACGTGTAGACCTTCAAAGCTGCGCAATGCTGCCGTAGTGTCTTTAATGAACGACGGAAGTGTGTTCACTAATGGCTTGAGATAAAAATCAATTACTTGGCAGGCTAATTCACAAATCCCTTCATTTCCTGAGACTATGGGTCCCCCTGGTGGATTTGAAGGGTCTTTGTGGATCTTTGGAATGAGATAAAAAGTGGGCATCCTAGGGTTAGAGTGATTGTATCCATCAATTTTTTAGGAATAGTACCCATCTCAAAGGCTTGAGTCACAATTTCAACTAGCTCTTATTTATAATCAATAAGGGGGTTGTGGAACAATTTTTTGTAGCATGCTTTATCTGAAAGCATTTTATGGGCTTGCTTCTCATATAAATGATTCGGCTATATAACTACGTTACCCCCCTTATCAGCCTGCTTTTCATTGTTACATCTGTGCATTTTTGTATTTCTCTAATAGCCATGTCTTCATTTTTATTTCTCCCACGGAATTTGCTAGAGCAAAGTTGTTCAATGTCACTAGAAACCATTCTAACAAACACATCAACTGCAGGACACGTACTCAAAGCAGGACATTTTTTTGACTTGTTAAAAAGATGAGTTGGAAAATTACTCACTGGAGTCACATCCTGTTCATCCAACAGGGATTCCAAAATGGCAACAGCCTGTTGTTCCTCAACCAAATCAAACTGACAACAAGAGGTAGATCTCTCATGATATCTTGTCACTTGTCTACCTATTTGTTTAAATTATACAGTATGTATATTTGGTTTATTACATATCACAGTGCACATTGACATGTTTTATCTATACAATGTATGGTATATATTTTCTTATGTAATATATAATTGTCTAAGGGCCACTTCCGTCTCTCTGTCCTTCTGCCTGTCACGGATATTCATTGGTCGCGGCCTCTGTCATGGAAATCCAAGTCGCTGATTGGTCGCGGCAAAACGGCCACGATCAATCAGCGACGGGCACAGTCTGGTGGCAAAATGGCCGCTCCTTACTCCCCGCACTCAGTGCCCAGCGCCCGCTCCATACTCCCCTCCAGTCATCGCTCACACAGGGTTAATGGCAGCGGTAACAGACCGCGTTATGACGCGGGTAACGCACTCAGTTATCGCTGCTATTAACCCTGTGTGTCCCCAACTTTTTACTATTGATGCTGCCTATGCAGCATCAATAGTGAAAAAATGTAATGTTAAAAATAATAAACAAAAAACCTGCTATACTCACACTCCGTAGTCCGCCGAGCCGCACGCGGCTGCCGCCATCTTCCGTTCCCAGAGATGCATTGCGAAATTACCCAGAAGACTTAGCGGTCTCGTGACACCGCTAAGTCTTCTGGGTAATTTCGCAATGCATCCTGGGAACGTAAGATGGCGGCAGCCGCGCGCGCATCGCCAGAGCTTTGGTGGATCCAGGTGGGTGAGTATATCACTATTTTTTATTTTAATTATTTTTTTAACAGTGATATGGTGCCCACACTGCTAAATACTGTGTGGGCTGTGTGATATACTGCGGGGGCTGTGCTATATACTACATGGGCAGTGTGATATACTGCGTGGGCTGTGTGATATACTGCGGGGGCTGTACTATATACTACATGGGCAGTGTGATATACTGTGTGGGCTGTGTGATATACTGCGAGGGCTGTGCAATATACTACATGGGCCGTCTGATATACTGCATGGGTTGTGTGATATACTACATGGGCAGTGTTATATACTGTGGGGGCTGTGCTATATACTACATGGGCAGTGTTATATACTGCGTGGGCTGTTATATACGGCGTGGGCTGTGCTATATACTATGTGCCGTGTTATATACTGCGTGGCCTGTGTTATATACTGCGTGGCCTGTGTTATATACTACGTCGCCTGTGTTATATACTGCGTGGGCTGTGTTATATAGTATGTGGGCTGTGTTATGTACTGCGTGGCCTGTATTAATGCATCGGGTATTCTAGAATATGTATGTATAAAGCAGCCACATAGTATATAGCACAGGCCACGTACTATTTGTCTGCTATGTGCTACATGCCTCCTATATACTACGTGGCCTGTGCTATATACTATGTGGCTGCTATATACATACATACATACAGTACATATTCTAGAATACCCGATGCGTTAGAATCGGGCCACCATCTAGTGTAATATAATTGTTCGGGAGATAAATTATTTATTTCCACTTAAGGCACATTATTAGTTTAATTGTATTTGTCTTACATAATCACTGTTTATTGTGTTGTACACTGATTGTTGCTATTTTGATTTAATGTGTCTTATCATCTGGATCCCGGTGCGCTTGCGCGGCCTCTGTTGATCTGTTGACTCCGGTTCTTTGTGTGGGTGGCACCGGGCACGCATTGTGCACGCGCCGTCTCCTTGACGGCCGCTTGTGTTTGCGTTCCACAGCCGCTCGTATGAAGATCCCTGTGGATGTCATGGAGGTGGCGCATGCGCTATTATAGGATCGTTCTTGCGACTGCGCTTCACCTCTTTAATTACAGCCTTTTCATTGGCCAGACTATACATAAATAGCCAAGACCCCCTCCCTAACGCACGCCTCCTGAGGAAGTCTTGACGAAACGTGCGTTGGGGCGGCGGGGACGGCTTGCTACCGACACATTGCCTGTTTATATTTTGTAAGTATATCGCATTTCTCTGCTATACTACTATTGTGGGTTTTAGCGATTTACTTTGGACCAGTTCTTATGCACTAAGCACTTTACCTCTATTTGGTCTAAGATCGCTGCTAATATATAGGTCAGTACTGATAGATTTAAACTACTTATGTAGTTAAGAGTATATAGGACTATTATGGACTGCACTGACCTTCATTGCTGGTAGAAATGTTGCAAAAAATGTTGTTAAAAGGATAATTGATTTGCTGGTGGCATCCTGTCCCTGGATGAGTGGTGTCCAGCCCTCATAGCAGCATCCTCACTACGGCAGATCCGACCTCACAGGAGCCTCCTCACTACAACAGCTCCGCCCTCACAGGAGCCTCCTCACTACGGCAGCTCCGCCCTCACAGGACCCTCCTCACTACGGCAGCTCCGCCCTCACAGGAGCCTCCTCACTACAACAGCTCCGCCCTCACAGGAGCCTCCTCACTACGGCAGCTCCGCCCTCACAGGAGCCTCCTCACTACGGCAGCTCCGCCCTCACAGGAGCCTCCTCACTACAGCAGCTCCGCCCTCATAGCAGCATCCTCACTACGGCAGATCCGCCCTCATAGCAGCATCCTCACTACGGCAGATCCGACCTCACAGGAGCCTCCTCACTACGGCAGCGCTGCCCTCACAGGAGCCTCCTCACTACGGCAGCTCCGCCCTCACGGGAGCCTCCTCACTACGGCAGATCCGCCCTCACAGGAGCCTTCACACTATGGTAGCTCCGCCCTCACAGGAGCCTTCTCACTACAGCAGCTCCGCCCTCACAGGAGCCTCCTCACTACAGCAGCTCCGACCTCACAGGAGCCTCCTCACTACAGCAGCTCCGCACTTACAGGAGACTCCTCACTACGGCAGCTCAGCCCTCACAGGAGCCTTCTCACTACAGCAGCTCCGCCCTCACAGGAGCCTCCTCACTACAGCAGCTCCGCACTTACAGGAGACTCCTCACTACGGCAGCTCAGCCCTCACAGGAGCCTTCTCACTACAGCAGCTCCGACCTCACAGGAGCCTCCTCACTACAGCAGCTCCGACCTCACAGGAGCCTCCTCACTACAGCAGCTCCGACCTTACAGGAGCCTCCTCACTACGGCAGCTCAGCCCTCACAGGAGCCTTCTCACTACAGCAGCTCCGCCCTCACAGGAGCCTCCTCACTACGGCAGCTCCGCCCTCACAGGACCCTTCTCACTACAACAGCTCCGCCCTCACAGGAGCCTCCTCACTACGGCAGCTCCGCCCTTACAGGAGCCTCCTCACTACAGCAGCTCCGCACTTACAGGAGACTCCTCACTACGGCAGCTCCGCCCTTACAGGAGCCTCCTCACTACGGCAGCTCCTCCCTCACAAGAGCCTCCTCACTACGTCAGCTCCGCCCTCACAGGAGCCTCCTCACTACGGCAGCTCCGCCCTCACAGGAGCCTCCTCACTACGGCAGCTCCGACCTCACAGGAGCCTCCTCACTACAACAGCTCCGCCCACACAGGAGCCTCATCACTACGGCAGCTCCACCCTCACAGGAGCCTCCTCACTACGGCAGCTCCGCCCTCACAGGAGCCTCCTCACTACGGCAGCTCCGCCCTCACAGGAGCCTCCTCACTACGGCAGCTCCGCCCTCACAGGAGCCTCCTCACTACGGCAGCTCCGCCCTCACAGGAGCCTCCTCACTACGGCAGCTCCGCCCTCACAGGAGCCTCCTCACTACGGCAGCTCCGCCCTCACAGGAGCCTCCTCACTACGTCAGCTCCGCCCTCACAGGAGCCTCCTCACTATGGCAGCTCCGCCCTCACAGGAGCCTCCTCACTACAGCAGCTCCGCCCTCACAGGAGCCTCCTCACTACAGCAGCTCCGCCCTCACAGGAGCCTCCTCACTACAGCAGCTCCGCCCTCACAGGAGCCTCCTCACTACGGCAGCTCCGCCCTCACAGGAGCCTCCTCACTACGGCAGCTCCGCCCTCACAGGAGCCTCCACTCTAGACGTAGCCATTCCTCCACCTTCACAGGATCAGCGGGGAGCCCGCCTCCTCCCACACATGTGACCGATCACATGATCGTGACGTCATGAAAGGTCCTTTTGCTCACCAGCGCCTGGCCTTGCGGGGACTGAGCAGCCGGTGACCAGGACAAAGACGTGACCAGATGAGAGCGGCGCTGCCATTGGATGGATGTGAAACGACCAGCGATTTGGCTGCGCACAGAGTGGGCGTGGCGTTGAGCAGTAAAGTGTTTGCCTGGTTACCATAGAATCCGCCGCTTCCGGTTGATAATTCGGTGTCCGTGCGGTCATCAGGTTCAGGGATTAAACACCCGGATTTCTGTCAGGTACGTGACGTCGGTGGCCGTGCAGTAAGTGTTGTGCCCGTCCCCCTCTGTCCTGTGTATGGTACTTACAACACCCCCTTATATGTTCAGTAATGGAACGCTCTAATGACCGCCACATACAAAGTGTGCAGTGTGTGCCGACACATCCGGGGATCCTCTCCCCAAATAATCCCGTGTAGTGTGACGCCCCCTCCACTGTCACCAGCAATAGGAGAAGCTTCAGCCCTGGAAATGATGAGACCGGCCGCTGCTTGTCCAGCCGGGGATGATTGGGCAGGCTGGTTGCTAGGGACACACTGCTTAGTAACCACAGACTTGTAAGTGGTGTTTACAGGGGGCTCTGCCATAGTAGCCAAGGATTGCTGTGCGGAAGGACACTTATCAGGATGGGCGATGAGGGGCTGATGACTGGGGGTCTTCTCACTGGGACCCCACCAATCCACAGAACGGGCGTCTGGCTCATTTGAATGGAGCCATAATCACTAGAGTTGGTGTCAGTTTAATTGCAAGTCCCATTCCAGCGACCACAACAGTGATCTGTGGACGGGAGAGGGGCTACTGGCCGGCCAATCACACTGATCTGTGGACGGGAGAGGGGCTACTGGCCGGCCAATCATACTGATCTGTGGCCGGGAGAGGGGGTACTGGCCAGCCAATCACAGTGATCTGTGGACGGGAGAGGGGCTACTGACCGGCCAATCACACTGATCTGTGGACGGGAGAGGGGCTACTGGCCGGCCAATCATACTGATCTGTGGCCGGGAGAGGGCGTACTGGCTGGCTAATCACACTGATTTGTGGACAGGAGAGGGGCTACTGGCCGGGCCAATCACAGTGATCTGTGGACGGGAGAGGGCTACTGGCCGGCCAATCACAGTGATCTGTGGACAGGAGAGGGGCTACTGGCCGGCCAATCACAGTGATCTGTGGACGGGAGAGGGGCTACTGGCCGGACCAATCACAGTGATCTGTGGACAGGAGAGGGGCTACTGGCCGGCCAATCACAGTGATCTGTGGACGGGAGAGGGCTACTTGCCGGCCAATTACAGTGATCTGTGGACGGGAGAGGGGCTACTGGCCGGCCAATCATACTGATCTGTGGCCGGGAGAGGGGGTACTGGCCAGCCAATCACAGTGATCTGTGGACGGGAGAGGGGCTACTGACCGGCCAATCACACTGATCTGTGGACGGGAGAGGGGCTACTGGCCGGCCAATCATACTGATCTGTGGCCGGGAGAGGGCGTACTGGCTGGCTAATCACACTGATTTGTGGACAGGAGAGGGGCTACTGGCCGGGCCAATCACAGTGATCTGTGGACGGGAGAGGGCTACTGGCCGGCCAATCACAGTGATCTGTGGACAGGAGAGGGGCTACTGGCCGGCCAATCACAGTGATCTGTGGACGGGAGAGGGGCTACTGGCCGGACCAATCACAGTGATCTGTGGACAGGAGAGGGGCTACTGGCCGGCCAATCACAGTGATCTGTGGACGGGAGAGGGCTACTTGCCGGCCAATTACAGTGATCTGTGGACGGGAGAGGGGCTACTGGCCGGCCAATCATACTGATCTGTGGACGGGAGAGGGCTACTGGCCGGCCAATCACAGTGATCTGTGGACAGGAGAGGGGCTACTGGCCGGCCAATCACACTGATCTGTGGACGGGAGAGGGCTACTGGCCGGCCAATCACAGTGATCTGTGGACGGGAGAGGGCTACTGGCCGGGCCAATCACAGTGATCTGTGGACGGGAGAGGGCTACTGGCCGGCCAATCACAGTGAACTGTGGACGGGAGAGGGGCTACTGGCCGGCCAATCACAGTGATCTGTGGACGGGAGAGGGCTACTGGCCGGCCAATCCCAGTGATCTGTGGACGGGAGAGGGCTACTGGCCGGCCAATCACAGTGATCTGTGGACAGGAGAGGGGCTACTGGCCGGCCAATCACAGTGATCTGTGGACAGGAGAGGGGCTACTGGCCGGCCAATCACAGTGAACTGTGGACGGGATAGGGGCTACTGGCCGGGCCAATCACAGTGATCTGTGGACGGGAGAGGGGCTACCGGCCGGGCCAATCAATGCGTGGCCTCAGTACTCAGACATGCCACCACTGCTCCAGTCATTGTCTGTGGGGCTGACTGCGGAGCCGAGGGCAGCTCTTTAGGAGTTTGGGACTCTCAGTGGAAACTATCATTACCGCCTGAGTCTTTTCCTGCTTTCCCATTAATGCCATTTCTGATCACTTGGCAGTATATAAAGTGACAGCGTTTGGTGCCCTTCTGATACTGCCCGGTGTGGTGCTGTGCCCCCTTTCCTTCTGCGCCCCGGTTCTGCAGGGATCTTCAACGCTGCCCAATTCAAGTTAATAGAGCCTGATGTAGTTTGGGAGCTACTTCGCAGGGGGAAAAATTGGAAGGGGAGGCAGTACGACAAAGGTTGTATACCTTTATTCTCAGGATCAGCGGGATTTTTCAAAGGTAAGACCCCCACGATTATAGAATAATGGCATCAATATGCCATTATTTTGTGATCAGGGACAATCTCTAAAAATGCTCCATTAGAGGGCTGTTTCCAAAAGGAAAAGTTAGGATCGGGGAATACTTATTAATCCCTAGGGCGTCAGACTGCTTGGACCCCCGGTATTCTGAACGTCTTGGTTCTAGAACTGTACGAATGGGTTGAATGGACTATAGGTGCTTGTGCTTCAGTGTCGGCGTGGTGCCAGAAATAAAGGAGAAATGTGCTACGGTTACTCTGGCAATCCCACCGACAATGAATGGGGCAGAGGTTGAGCATTCATATCTCCACTCTTTTCAAGATGGCGCTGCAGAATCACATTTTCGGAATCACCAAGTGCCCCAATGGATAGATCCCCAGCGATCAGCAAGTTATCTCCTATCCCCTGGTTAGGGCGGTGGCGGGATAACTCTTTAATAAACAGCTATTGTCGCATACGTGGCATGTGCTGTATTTAATAAGATTTATCGCACTTTAATAAAGTGCAGAAAAGGGGTTATCTGTAAAATATGCCAAATGTATTACTATGTACTGATGATCGATCAATGCAATCTGATGTAGACACCCAAGAAGGTCCATACACGATCACTTCCTGCAGCCTTAGGACCCCCTAGCCACTGATTTGCTGGGGCTGTACAGCATCAGACCCCTCTGATCTGACATTCATGATTTATTCTAAGTATAAGTTCACAATATCTTAATTCCAGACTTTCCTTTATTGGTGTGCGCCATTTTTTGGCTCCAATATATATCTAAAAGTAAAGCGACCTAAAGGTGCTGTAAAGTTAGACCGAATGTCTCGAGCTTCACCAAATGTATCATCCAGCCTAAGCCCCTGTGATAAATTCGTCGTGTAGTTGTGTCCGTCTGTTGTGTGGTTCTCCCGCTGGGTCGCCCCGGCACACCCTCCTGTCAGTCGTCATTAGAGGCTCTAGGTCTTTATCATAAGAGGCTTATGCTGAGCGCAGCTGTCATGGCCGTGTCACTCGCTTCATGTGCTCAGTCTGATGTTCTGCCGCAATGGTCTTTATTGTGTAATTTCTTCATGTCAGGTTCATTGTGAGGAGCATGGGTTTGTTTGACCGGCTGGCGGGCTGGTTGGGCCTGAAGAAGAAGGAAGTTCACGTCTTGTGTCTGGGGTTGGATAACAGCGGTAAGACCACCATTATCAACAAGCTGAAGCCGGCCAATGTAAGTCCCGTCCTCGCAGCGATCTGTCTATGGTAGTATAGTAACAGTAATATATACGTGTCTGCAGTATTATACTCTGAGATTGGCTTTAATTGCTAATTTTTTTATTCACTATTTCAACGTGTTTTCTTAATATGTGCAAATAATATTTTTTCTCTGCCAGGACATTCATGAAATGTGGCATTACACTGTACATTGTGCCTGTAGTATCATCGGGCGCCTTTTGTTATATTAGTCTGTGGCACAGAGGTCTCTGCTTCACCAAATCCTACTTCTTACCAGGATCCCTTGATAATAAGATGAATACAAAGGGGCCGATTCATCAAAGTATTTTTTTTGCCAGAAAACTGTCCTAAAAGCTTTGAAAAGTCACAAGATTTTGTGCAATGTGGAGTTAAGCAAAAATGTTGCCACTTTTGGTGTCTTTTTCTTTTTTTTGCCAATTTGACACAGCTATGCCGAAATGGTTGGATGTGCCACGACCACCCGTCCAATGAATCAAAAATGACGCCACTTTGTATCCCAAATGCTTCACCAGTTCCTGATACGGAGGCACACTCCACTTTGAAGAGATCCCCAAACTCCTTCAGGTCCATGAGCCTCTTAATGAATTTGGCCCCTTCTATTAAAGCGAGACTGGCGTATTGTGATTAGGCTACTTTCACACTAGCGTCGGGCTCGGCCTGTCGCTGTGCGTCGGGCCGACGTTCCCGACGCTAGCGTTGTCTCCGCCGCACAACGGGGGCAGCGGATGCATTTTTCCAGCGCATCCGCTGCCCCATTGTGAGGTGGGGGCGGAGTTCCGGCCGCGCATGCGTGGTCGGAAAAAGCGGACCGTCGTGAGCAAAAAACGTTACAAGTAGCGTTTTTTGCTCCCGACGGTCCGCCACTGCACGACGCATCTGTCGCACTACGGGTGTGGCAATCCGTCACAATGCGTCGCTTAATGTAAATCAATGGTGAAAAAACGCATCCTGCAAACACTTTTGCAGGATGCGTTTTTTCGGCAAAACGACGCATTGTGACGGAATGCAGTTAACGCTAGTGTGAAAGTAGCCTTAACCAGTCTTGATGAATCGACCCCCAAAGTGTCCACATTGCTGAGACCCCCAGTGATCAGTTGTTTTGTGTGGAAATTTTGCATGACGTTTTTCAAAGACGTTGTCCACTCTTTTTTATATTAATCCTCTACCTTTAGGATAGGTCATCATATCAGATCAGTGGGGTCGCGACATCTGACACCGCCGTCGATTAGCTGTTCCCGCTGCTAGCAGTGGCCAGATGTGCTCAGTTGCAGAGCTGCACAACACAGGTCCGCCAACTACATAGTGGCCGCTGCCGGGTACTGCAGGTCATCCTTACCGAGTAAATAGGGGTGATCTGCAGTACCATAACCGTACAGTTGGCTGCGCTCTACAACTGATCACGTCTGATTGGTGTTAGGAACAGTTAATGGGAGGGCATGTCAGGTGTCGTACTCCAACCGATCTGCCATGATGACCTATTTTAGGGGCACAGTCAGACCCCCATATAAACAGGAGCACAGTGCACAGACTGGTTGCATCTCTCTCGACCCGAGTGTGGCGGCTCCATAGAAATATATGAAGCTGTCACGCTTGGGTCAGGACTGCCGCCGGCCTCTCTGTGCATTGCAGTCCAATGTATATGGCTATCTAGCTGTACCCTAAGGATAGGCCATCGATGTAAAAGTAATGGACGTTCTCTTTCATGTCCTCACAGTGCCACCATAGAGAAATTTAAAGGGTTTTCCAGGACGTCTCTCCTGACACCACCATCAGGAAGTAGTCCTTCATATTATTGGTAGGGACAGGAACACACAAGAGGTTAGAAGCCTCCTCCCTCTACCACCCACCAGTGTTTTTCCTCAGGGACAGATACATAGGAGGTGCGCTCGTGGTGCAGAAGATGTTACCGGTCAGTAGAGCAGGAGCTCCTGACTGCCGGACATAAGTGGGTTGGGAGTGTTGGGGGGTCCATATCTCTCTCTCTCCTTCCTCCCGCAACATGGTCCGGTTGTCGACACCTCGCTGAACGAGAGGTCCCTCAGCCTGCCAGTAGAGCCAGAGCTTCTGGATTGAGCCACTTCCCCGTCAGGGGGCTCTCGGCTTACGTGGTCTATCCCTGGTTGAGTGGCAGGAGTATACAGCCGAAGACACCGGCATGCAGAGAGCATTTCCGGTTACAGGGGGATAATGCATAAGCCTCTAGTGCCCGGTGTGCATTCCACACTTCCGGCCTTTGAAAAAAATAACGCCAAGATCCATCTAATTAAAAGGAAGGTGCTTTTTGACTATTCAGATGCAAGACAGGTGCGATGGTACTATTTATTGCACCTACAAGGGGGAGGCTGAGTTACTAGTGCAGTGAGACAGCCAGCAATGGACGGACTAAACCCTGGCCCTTCTCATACCTCTACTGAATCCCTGGGACGAGTGAGTGATATTGAAGTTCCATCACTTACTGAGGTTTTTATCCATCTGGTATCTATACTATATTATACATGCCTTTATCTGTTTAGGAGAGGGATGTTCCTAAAAGATCTAAGTTCTAAGATCTGTTTCTAAGACGAAAGGGATAAAATGTGCCACATGCAACATGAAACTTCCTGACACATATGGGAAACAATTATGTCCAGAATGTATTGCTAAAGTGGTAAAGGAAGAACATTCCTCCTGCATGACTGATATGAGGGCCATGATAAGGGAAGAAGTTCAAAATTCTGTTACGGGGCTAGCTTCCCCTCAGTCCTCCCAGGCTGCATCTAGGCAAGAAAGGCCACCATGAGATATGGAGTCGAGTCCAGAGGAGGACGAATTATCATATGCTGACCCTGAACAGGAGGAAGGTGAAGGGTTAACCTCCCCAAAAAAACATACCAGAAAATTAAAGCCTTACCAACACCAAGTCAGATTACAAATGCACTAGCAAGATGCAGCAGACCCCCATGATAAAGGCAGGGGCAGCACAGGTGCAAAATACTGAAAATAGCCACTCACAAACTGACCAAAAACTGCACACAAATGAGGCTTGCGTAGGACACCAGTCACACAGGTACGTGTGATGCACAGTGTCTGGCTTACAGCCTGTTAATGACGCCCGTAATATTATGTCAGGTGGGCTGTCCAACACTATATGAGTGCACCCCACAAGGACAGATGCTCCAGTTCACCCAACCAACACTAAAGGGCCTGACTGCATCCTACAAAAAATGGAAAAAAGTGCATTACAACATGAAAATAATGTACAAGATAAATACATTACATGAGGTATTGATCAATATTTTGGCCAAAATACAGAAGCTCGCAACCCACGTCAAGGCTCCTCACACTTGCAAGTTCTAACACTAAATTTAAAAACAGCTCACCAAAGGACATAAATTAAAAAAACACACCAGAAAAAGAAACAGCTTTACCAACATCGTTGGTCTACAAATGCATGGTTAACCCCAACCTTGCCTGAGGATAAAAAGAAATACTTTTTCTCTTGGGAAGATGCTGATGCGCTTTATCAGGCATTGAGGAACATGATGAAAGTTGAGGAGACTCACCAATCTCCCTCAATACAGGAGGAGATGTTGGAGATGTTAAGGTCCCGAAGGAATAGAGTATTTCCTATCAATAGCATATAAGGGCTATGATCTTAGAGGAATGGGAAGACGTAGAAAAGAGACTGAATTATCCCAAGGAGATTCATTCGAGACAGAGAAGATAAAATTATGGGAAGAAGTCTCAAACAACGACATTCCCATAGCCAGAGTTGCCAGAAAGACATCTATTCCTTTTGAGCATTAATCATGCTTGAGTGATCCTATGGACAGGAAGGCAGATGGGCTCGTCAAGAGAACTTGGGTAATTTCAGCATCAATTAGTAACATAGCTGCTACCTCTGTAGCAAGATCCATGAACCTATGAATAGAGGAGCTAGAGGGTCATCTTAGAAAAAAGATGTCCAGAGATGAGATACTGGAATCTGTTTCCTTACTCAAAATGGCAATGGGACACCTCTGCGTAATCAATCCGATTAGCCGCGAGGAATGGAGTGCTCTCTAATACTGTAAGACGAGCTATATGGCTTAAGACGTGGTCGGGGACAGCCACTCAAAATCAAGCTGTGTTTCCAGTCTCTTTTCCGCTCTCTGAGTATTTGGCCCAGTATTGGATGACATACTAAAGAGAGCCTCAGACGAGAAAAAGGGTTTACAGAGGAGAAAAAACAAAGAGGATATCGTGTTTTCGGAGGACAGGAGGATATTATACAGGTAATGGGAAAACTGGTAGATTGAGTTACCACACAGGGGGCAGAGGAACAACTAACACAGATATACAGTGACTCCAAAGAAGTGGGGGAAAGACTCCAATCCTTTCACAAGGCCTGGACAAAAGTATCCCAGAATCCATGGATACTTCAAAAGTTATCAGAATGGTACCGGATAGAGTTTATGCAGAGCCCTCAAGGGAGATTCGATCTCATGTCACAGTCCCTGCAGGTCTACAGAACGCTGCCAAGGGACGTAAAAAAGTTGGCGGATTAAGGAGTAGTAATACCAGTACCAGAAGCAGAATAGTTTCTCAGATACTACTCAAATCTGTTCTCAATAAAGAAACCCACAGGACGACTTTCATACATTTATAAATGCAAAATCCCTAAACAAGTGGATTGTATACACAAAATTCAAAATGGAATCAATAAGATCAATGATTCCTCTAATCAGGAAAGATATGGTAATGTGTACACTAGATCTCAAAGAAGCCTATTACCATGCACCAATTCATCCTCGCTCTCAAAAATATCTGAGATTCGCAGTAAAAGTTTGGGAAGTGATTCAGCATTACCAATTCCGTTGTTTTCCGCTTGGTTTCTCCTCCGCATTTTCACCAAACTAGGGGCTTTCTTGAGTGGAGAAGGGATAATAATCGCTCAGTACCTGGACGATTTCCTGTTAATAGCAGAATCACCCCAACAGCTGAGAATCAATTTAGCGTCAACCATCTTAGCCCTGAAGAACCTAGGATGGTCATAAATTGGAAAAAAAACTGATCTCATCCCAGGGAAGCAAAATATTTTTTACGAGTTCTCTTGGGTTCTGGAACATCTTCCTCCGGCATCAAGGTGGTCGGAGTCATCACCATCTTCAGGCTTTAGCCGAAAAAAGATTTTCCATTGCGCAAAAAAAAACATCCTTTCGGTATCAGTAATACACCTAAAGGGATCTCAAAATCTGCTTGCAGACTTTCTCAGCTGGAAAGAAGTTCAACAATCAAAATGGGAACTGAACTGGGAGAAATTCCATGGCAGGGGTATTCCTCAACTAGACTTGTTTGCCCCAAGGAAAATGCAGAAGCTCTAAAGAAGTTTTCACTATATCAAAAGGACAACCCAACAGGAATAGACGCCTTGTCCCAGATATGGAACATGGACCTGGCATATGCCTTTCCACCCTATCCTCTAATTCTAGCAATACTGAGGAAAATCCAGGAGGATCGTGCCATGGTAATGGTGATACTACCATTTTGGCCCAAGAAAAGCTGGTTTCGCCTGTTAAAGAAGATCCATTGCATTCCAATGTGAAGTTCCTGCAATTATCTGCCTGGATGCTGAGGACTTTTAAACTTCATGATATCCACTATCCAGAGAAGTAGGAAGCCGGTGGCATTGGCAAAATACGTGAAGATCTGGAAGAAGTTTTGCGCACAAATACCAGGTAACAAGGGTGGATATCAAGTCCTATTATTCCAAAAATATTAGAGTTTTTCCAATCGGGGTTTGATAAAGTCCTAAGACCCAGCACGTAGAAGGTACAAATCTCATCTAGGAGTGCCTTCCTGGATTATCTGTTAGCAAGCCCTGGATTGAGTGATTTATTAAGGCCACAGGTAGGATTAGACCCACAGTTAAGAAATTTGTTCCTCCATTGGACCTGATTGTAGTGTTGAACAGCCTTTGTAGACCACCATATGAACCTCTGGAAGACTTGGACATAAAATCTCCCTCTCCTTGAAAAACAACCTTTCTGGTTGCCTTAGCTACTGCAAGATGGATAGGGGAGATACTGGCCTTGTTCATCAAGGATCCATATCTAAGGGTCTTAGAGGGCTGCATTATATTAAGATTAGACCCAGCCTTCTTACCTAAAGTGGTAACGATATTCCATGTGAGCCAAGAAATTGTCTTGCTTTCTTTTTGCCAAAACCATAAAGATAGTCAAGAACTTGTGTTTCATTCCGTAGATGTCAGAAGAACAGTACTCCAATACCTGGAGGCCACAAAGTCGGTGGATAGATTCCAATCTGTTCATTCAGTTTGCAGGGTAGAATAAGGGAAAGAAGACATCAAAAGTGACCTTGGCCCCATGGATTTAGTCGGTAATCAGTCTGACCTATTGGGCAGAAGGAAAAGCTCCCTCAGACAACATCAGAGCCCATTCAACTAGAGCAGTATCTACATCATGGGCAGAACGAGCTGGGGTCTCGGTGGGCCAAATCTGCAATGCAGCAACGTGGATAAGACTTCACACCTTTGGCAGACATTTATAAGCTGGACATCTTATCACGCCAAAAGTATACCTTTTGGAAGGAAAGACCTCCAAGCAGTGGTCCTGCCCTGAATGTATTCTCCTGATGGTACTGTCAGGAGCAACGTTCTGGAAAGTGGGAATCGGTCCTATTGGTATTTGGGTTTCCAGGAGTCAATCATGGCAGCTCCTATTACCTTAAATTTCCCGTCTCCTATGTGAAGGTAGTGTATGTAGAAGGAATCTCAATAAAATAGAATTGCCTCCATCCTGGTGTGGTACTTGGAAAATCACTGGTAGGTGGTAGAGGAAGGGGCCTTTTAACCTCTTGTGTGTTCCTGTCCCTGGTGCTGTCACAATGGACTCGTGGAAACCCAGTTACCAGTAGGACTAATTCCTACTATTCCCATCATTTGCAGTTATCACTTGATCTCAGAATAGACACCTAGTAGTTTGGTGAGGGTCCGAGCACAGAGACCTCCATGGTTCCAGAGAATAGGTTTCTGGTGTGCCCTGAAGGAATCAAACCGTGTCTGAGCCGGTGTGCCAGCGCTGCCTTTGTTCTCCGTGCGGCAGTCAGATTTTCACCGGTGTTCCTGTTTATGAGTGAACTGTGTGGCTTGTGTTGAGTGTGTTAGTTGTGTGAGGTTTTTGCCAAGTGAATAAGCGGCACTTATCTGATGTGTGTGACGTGTGTCCTATGTGTGAGTGGAGTGTGTGTGGTCCATGCATGCAATGGGTAAGTCCACCGCATGTCTCACCCCAAGTCGGCAGCGAATGGTGTTAAGTCCATGTGGATTGTAGTGCAGCTTTTACACCTGTGCCATTGAAATTGGTGGCAGTCCCTGGCATTCCTCCAATGGACTGATAATGCTGTAGATTTCAGAATCCGTCTTGTTCATTTTTCCAGACTGCGTACACTTTATGTCTGCAGCATGTGGATAAGATTTGTACAATCTCATGTACTGCAATCTGCTGCAGGTAAAATCCACAGCAAATCCAAAATAGGTGAATGTGTGATGGAATACCTCCAAAGTGTACACACTGCAGCCCTTCCCATCCTAGAGGCCTGATTATATATGATGGCAGCAAAAACCTCCGTGAGACAGAGAGGAGAAGCAGCAGACGTAAAGCATCTCTGCCCCGCAGTAGATTTATGTGATCACATCCCGGGCAGCCCAGTGTAAGATCTAGCGGGTGTGTAAATCCATTTCTTACATCTAAATAACTCAGAAGAAGCTATTAAATGCCTAGAATCCTTTTATTTAATGTAATTGCTTTATACACATCCACTTGCTGTTCAATTTATAATCAGATGTTTAATTTCTATTTTATTTTAATGTATTTATTTTTTATTTTAGCAAATGTTATTAATTATCTCTGATACATTTATCATATCCTCAGATTATACCATAATTGTAAAGCTGGTGTGACCGATGTCAGCGGAGAGGTGGTCAGAAATCTTTCCTTTTAGATGTGAATTCTGACCCCCTCCCCACTGCCTGCGGTGGGCTACGTGCCTCGTCCTCCGGGGGGATGCCGCTCCTGTTGGTAAATCTGCTTCTGCTCTACAGTGGCACATCCATGTACAAGATAGGAATACTCCTTTAATAAAAGGGATTCTATTAATTAATTTATTCTCATTCACCAAGTGCCACATTGCGCTGCTCACTATAGGTTGTGTGTAGCACAGGCAATGATGACCAGAGGGGTCCAGGGTAGGAAGCCCCCTGCATTCACTCCAGGACTTGTATATTGGTGACCTATTATTAGGATATTTCAGCAATATCAGATTAGTGCAGTAATATCCAATTAGTGGGGGTCTGGCACCCCCGCCATAAGTATTACACCATGTGTAGAGCCAGTACTGCTCTCTAGTGGCCGTTCTCAGGTACTGCAGCTCAGCTCTTGTTGAAGCTTATCAATAGAAAGGTCCTGGACAATCCCTGTAATACTGAGATCTTTGTGCACGGTGCTGTCCAAAGTAGGCAGAAGCTGCGAGTAAGGAGCGCGCCAGTAACGTTCATCAGTACTGGTGTAAAGGACCGATGGGGTGTAGAGCCCTTTGGCCATTTCCACTTTTGGGGACCATAGCGCTAATCGACAGCTCTGTGACACCCCTCTAGTGCACCCACTTTACCATTAGTGAAATATTGCCCAGAGTTTTACCTTAAAGATCCCTTGCAGGATCACATCGGGGGCGTCGGAAGCTGAGAAACTTGTCCTGATGCATTAAAGCAATTTAATAGCCGAAATGTCGGCGCGCAAAGTAATGAAATCTGCTTAAAGTTATCAGGGCATAGAAGTAAAGCGGAGTGTGCTGTGCTAATGTCGGTGCTGGCATGGCGGTGCGCTCTGCTGACGAGCCCTCCCGGGACCGGGGACATGAGACTGTGTGCTGGCTTCTCCGTACAAGTCACCTCTGCCCAGCGCCTGTGACGAGACGCAGACATTTCCTGATTGTGTTTTCCCATGGGAGACAGACAGTAAAATAAAGTTTCTCGTTTTCCCATTTTAATGCCCTAATTTCCCAGCAGTGTCTCTAATTACTCTGTAAGCAAACGGTAATAAGAGCGAACAAAGGAAAAACAAAGTTGCAGCAATTTGGAGTAGTGAACTCCGGAAGGTGCCTCCTGTACATTCACTCAAAGGGGTGTTCGGGGTCTAACTTTCTCTCTAATTACAGTTTCCATAAACTTTCCTAACTTCATTTTTTAATCCTCTGAATCGGCAGACGTCAGGTTAACCCTTGTTATCTTTTGTTCTGCATTTATGTAGATCATGTGCCATACATGTAACACTTCCTTTCCCAATGTATCTAGTATCGTGTACATGGACCATCTCTTGTGGGGTTTCTCAACAGCACATTCTCGGTGAAAGCGGACTATGCATGCGCAGTTATCCAAATAACATGTACACGACATGTATGGTTCATAGGGGTAACGTCTCACCTTGTGTAGAGAGACATGAAGGCCATGCAATGCAGTGCTGAGAAATGAAGCATGCCAATTGCCTTTTCAGAGAGGGATTGAACTCTAGCGCCACCTATTGGAAGTAGCAATCCTGAAAGTCAATATCCACCCTTTTAAAAATGATCTCATACAGCCAAATCCAATCTCTTGCTTTGCACTGAGGAGGGGTAAACATCCTGAAACACGTGTCTGCAAATAGAGCTTCTACTTTAGCTTTTAGCCTAAGGGCTCATACTCACTTGCGAGAAACTCGGATGAGTCTCGCATGTTAATACCCGGCACTCAGATTGGAGCGTGCGGCCACATAGAAATACATGCAGCCGCACGTTCCGCTCCTGAGTGCCGGCAGCAGCGCCGGGTATTGACCTGTGAGACTCATCCGAGTTTCTCACAGGTGAGTATGAGCCCTAAGGCTCATTAGAGGGTCGACATTGACATGTAGGATCACTACTTCCAATCGGAGTCCAGGTCTTCTACTGCTCTGAAGTGGCAGTTTGCAGATGTATGGTTCATGCGCCATTACTAGCTGTATCATTGGAGGTGTACTACTTTTTGTTCCAAAACTGTGGCTGGATTTACGGGCACAGACCACATTAAAGTTGATCTTAACTTTGTTGTTGTGATAAATGGGGTTATAGGAGCTCAGAAAAAGACGTATAAAGCAGCTACAATCTTCCCCACAAGAAGAAGCTTACTGATGGCCGCTCGTTCTGCAGCAAGTAATGTTCAGGAACACCAAGAGCCTGTGAAAGCCGAATGATGTGACCTTTGTAATGAAGCCAAGTTGTTACATTATTTTAGCCCAAGATGCATACCTGTCATACCTTTCCCTGTTGTGTACACCTTGCACTGGCACTTCTCTCTGATTTTACATTTTCCTTGTATTTCAGGCTCAGACACAAGATATCGTCCCAACTATTGGTTTCAGCATAGAGAAGTTCAAGACCTCCAGGTACTGTTCCAAGCAGTCCCCCGTGTCCCTGTCACTGATGAGGTTTCTGAAGCACAGTCATTTAGAGATGGACGGTTCTCGAGATCTAGTGTCCACTTCTTCCAGACTAAGATCTGTGCAGAGCAGGAGAAGTTCACACCTGTCTAATGGGTTTAGTAACATGGAGGTAAAGTGCATACATAATGCATTGGGATAATCCATGTTTTTTTATATTTACCTCTATAAGAGATTAATTATTTTATGTCATTACATTAATAAGAGCGATGTAAAGCTTTATTTTTCCTATGGTGATTGGATTCCTACCGAGGGGTTTCACCATAGTTTATGGTTGGTTGATCTTTTTTTGCAAAATGTCCAATGCAGAAACCCCTTTTAGAGTTGTTTCTTCATATGAGACAACCCCTTTTAGATTGGAGCTTGACAGTAAACCAATGCCGAGGGAAGCAGCAGTCACAGTACATGACCGCTGCAGCCAATTAGTTGACACTGATTGGGTGCAGTAGCCACCTGACCTCCCCTTCGGGTGACACGAGAAGTAGCACCTATGAATATAAGGGCTTTGGTAGGTTACTGTATGGTTGTCTTTGTTTTTTAAACCCACTTGAGGCCCTTTGTAAAATAATAAAAAAATATAAAGGCCCACTTGTTTAAAGCCGATCTGTCGCCAGATGTCACGTTTTCAGACTGTATAGATTTAGTAGACTTGATGAGGCTGGTGTAGTTTAGCTAGTGCTGAACGTATAAAATTCTCAAAATAAGATCAGACGGGAAAACTTTTATAGTGCTACATTCATGTCTGTGCTGCTGTCACCAGGTGCAGCCTTTGTTGCAGGTGATGCCGGGTGTCAATGCAGCAGTTTGGTTTGATTTCTGGGGCTTGTAGTGCCATCCAGTCAGGGAGTCTAGGAGTTAACTCCTGAACTTGGTCATCTAATTAACTTCCTGCGAGCTTTGCCTGGGATGGCACTATTTAAAGGGAGCCTGTCAGCAGTTTTGGCCGATATAAGATACGGCCATGGCCTTTCAGGGCTTATCTACAGCATTCGATAATGTTGTAGATAAGACCCCTATCCGACCTGCAAGTGAAGAAAATTAAACGTAACCTGTCACCCCCAAAATCGAAGGTGAGCTAAGCCCACCAGCATCAGGGGCTTATCTATAGCATTCTGTAATGCTGTAGATAAGCCCCCGATGTTACCTGAAAGAGGAGAAAAAGAGGTTAGATTATACTCACCCAGGGGCGGTCCCACTGCGGTCCGGTCTGATAGGGGTCACGGTCCGGTCCGGCGCCTCCTATCTTCATGCGATGATGTCCTCTTCTTGTCTTCACGCTCCGGCGTCCTTATCTGTCCTGTTGAGGGCAGAGCAAAGTCCTGCAGTGTGCAGGCGCTGGGCCTCTCTGACCTTTCCTGGTGCCTGCGCACTGCAGTACTTTGCTCTGCCCTCAACAGGACAGATAAGGACGCCTGCGCAGGAGCGCGATGCCGGGGAGCGTTGACGCAACAGGAGGGCGGCATCGCAAAAAAAAATGATGGGAGGACCCGGACATGCGACACCCATCGGACCGGACCGCCCCCAAGCACCCCTCACTCCTGTTCCCCTGCCACTGCCCCGCTGTTTTGTTCTTTTTGCTGACCTCAGCTCGTGTTCTGACTCTTCCGCTGCATGATGATTCTGTTCCAATTCCTGGTATTGTCTCCGTTTTCTGACCGTCCTCTGACCGCCTTTGTCACCCATCAGCAGCCGCTCCGCAGACCCTACCCAGGGGCCCCTGTGTAAGTCCAGATCACTGTATAAAGGCCAGGACATCCTCTAGGAGCTGCTCGATGGAGTAGTGTGCACAAAGCCTACCGATGGACGTACTATTGAGCGCTGACCATGTTCACTGAAAGAAGGTTACACAGCCATTGTGACTGCAATTTTACCCAAAAGCGCACACCAGCCTCATCACTATTAACCTCTTATTAATATCTTATGCATTTCGTATTGTGAAATCCAGGGACTGATCCCAATTGAAAAACAATATGAAGGTTCACACAGATTCCTGCCTTTTCTGTGTTAATGATCAGCCCAAGACAGAAGATTTGTTCTCTTTTCTCTATGGTTATTGGATACTTGGTTCCTCTGACATCAAGTTTCAAATTTTAGAGTTGCTAATAGTTGTAAAATAAATAAATAAAAAAAATCCAAAGTTGCTGTGTAGCCTTAAATGGTTGCCCATTACTGGACACCCCTTTATTTATTGGTATAGAGAGGTGAAAAATAAAAGTGAATTGATTCCTCCTGGATCAGTGCTATGCCCCCTCCCCCCACTGGTTTGCTGGAATAATCCATCAGGGTCATCATATCAGCGCTGCAGCCAACCACCGGCTACTGATCGGCTGCAGCATGCACATTTTGAGAAACTACCAGTATATATTTTTCTTGTGATTAGATGTTTGGAGTCTTGTTTTGTTTGCAGTGCCGTAAGGATCCAAAAACCAAAATCCGTCAAAACCGCTGCGGATCCGCAGCAAAAACCGCAAAGTGTGAACATAGCCTAAAAGGCCCATATCTAGGAAACCGTATGGCGGATTTAAAAAAAAAAAAAAAAAAGAAATATTCAACACACTGGTCTCTTTTGACCTTGGGACAGATTCTCCTTAAAGGGGTATTCCCATCTCGAAGGTCCACTCTCAATATTTAGTAGGTGTAATAATAATATTAGAAAATGCCTCCATTTAGAAATGTAGTCTAGTTCTTCGGATTCTCTATGTCACTTACCCCATGTACAGGGCATTGCAGTAACTTAGGTACCAACTATGCATTGGGATAGGATCTTGGACATGGGAATACCCCTTCAAAAATTGAAAAGCTTTATTTTTGTTAATTCTAGAGATTTTGCAGTCTAGAGAAACAGAACCCGGACATGTCTGAGTAACATCACTGAAATGTGCAACGCAAATTGACCTGCATGTTAAAGAGGATTTCTCTATGCGGCTGCAGATTGCTGAATCCTGGCAGTGTGCAATGTTCATACTGTCAGGATCAGCTCTCTTTCCAGCTCAAGTGGTCGTCATGTGACCCGTATGCAATTTATGTTACTGGAGGTCACGTGCCGACTATCCACTTTTCCTGCTTTTCTCAATTAACTTGTGAGAGGGACGGGACAGAAGCTCATCCGCACATGAACATAATTATGCAAATTACATGACAACCGCTCGAGCTGTCCAGATAGCTGAATCCTGACAGTGTGACTATTGCGCACAGGCAGGATTCAGCAATCTGCATTCATATAGCAGAAAATTGAGCTCAAGCCCTAAAAATCCCTCTAATTTTTCCTGGAGATTTCAATACAAGTTGCATTCTGTGCTGTGCTAAGTGTGACATGTGCCGAAACGAATAGACTGTCGAGTTTCACATGAAAGTTTTTTTTTTTTTCTGTCCATTTTGAGAGTTTAATGGAACCAGCAAATGTAATGCTCCAGATTCTCAACTAGCTCAAAGGAAGGTCAGGTTTATAGGTTCTCTAATCAGCCAAACTGTTTTCAGCTGTGCTAACATACTTGCACAAGGGTTTTCAAGGGTATTCTAACCATCCATTAGCCTTCTTACACAGTTAGCAAACACAAAGTACCATAAAAACACTGGAGTGATGGTTGTTGGAAATGGGCCTCTATACAGCTATGAAGATATTGCATTACAAACCAGACGTTTGCAGCTAGAATAGTCATTTACCACATTAACAATGTAGAGAGTGTATTTCTGAATCATTTACTGTTAGCTTCATTGGAAAAAACTGTGCTTATTCAAAAATAAGGACATTTCTGAGTGACCCTAAACTTTGGAACGGTAGTGAATACACTTATATATGTGTGTGTGATATATTCAAGCTAAATCATGCAGGCACTCACATAGCAGACTCTCCAGGAAACTGATGGGCTGCAGATGCTCCCCTGATGTACAGGAATTGGTGGTCTGGGCTGTATAGGATACACACATATAAGTACGGTATATATCACCGCGGGGAATGAGCTGACGTGCAGGTGGCGGCCCCCCGCACCATAAATCAGTGGTCGGTTATGGGATGACAATAGTGTATAATGCTGTAATGTTTTCTATCCTGTATGACCTTGTCTGTAGTGCCGTACTGATAATATATACGATCTACTAACTCTCTGCTATATTTTTCTCTAGCTTGTCATTCACAGTTTTTGACATGTCTGGACAAGGAAGGTATAGGAATCTCTGGGAGCACTATTACAAGTAAGTGATCTATAGCATTGCTGTGAAAATAAACATTTCAAATAAAAATATAACCTATACATTGTAAGTTGCCATTGTGGGGATGGTGGCCTGAAAGGGAACCTGTCAAGAAACACTACTTACAGATGTAGGGGTAATCTGCAGGTAAGGAGTGTTATACCCTGTGCAGCTGGAGGTGCGGTTCCAAGAAGAAAATGAAGCTATGTTCTCCCTGCAGCCGCTCTCTTGCAGTATTTGGGACGGTGCAGGGAGCGATTACAGTCACCGCTCATTATACAGTGGTGCTGTACTGGCTCCCAGGAAATGGACCACACCACTTGTCAAATGTGTTAGAAGGTATGTCTAAAACGCGCAAGCTGGTGCAAGCCAGGAAATAAACGTGCCTTGGGCTATATGCACACAATGTCTTTATACGCCTTTTTTTTTTCCCCATGCTAAGCCGCTTTAGTAGAACACTGGCGGTCTTTTCCCGAGGCGATTTCGCTGGTGTATCTTACTCTAGTCTGTTAAAGGGAATCTGCCGCCAGGTTTTTGCCACCTAATCTGAGAGCAGCATAATCTAGACACAGAGACCAGGATTCCAGCGATGTGTAACTTACTGGGCTTCTTGCTGTAATTTTGATAATCTTGTGCTGATAAAAGTGATTTCATCACTAGAGGACTAGTAAACCTGCTGCCATGTAGTCCTCCTTGTTCATGAGCTCTGTATAACCCCGCCTCTTTGCCCATGTATAGAGAAAGCTGCCAGTCAGTGATATGGGCGGGGTTATACAGAGCTCAGCAGTCAGAGAACTGGTAGATCTTCAGCAGATAAAAAAAAAAATGATTTTATCAAAATGACAGAAAGCAGCTCAGTAAGTGACACATTGCTGGAATCAGGGGCTCTGCTGCTACATTATACTGCTCTCAGATTGGGTAGAAAAAAACCTGGTGACAGATTCCCTTTAAGTATAGAGGACAGGACGTTGCCCGTACAGTACAGTGATGGGGCCAGTAATGGACCAGGTCCTGCGAATCTTTCACACCAACGCTAATCCTAGCCCAGAAAGCATTCTGTCCAGTGTCGTACCAGCATCCCACACTCCTTCATGTACCTGCTGACCCCTGTGTGATACCATTTATAGCTGAAATCCCATTCTTCTACAGATTCAACAATTGGTGGTAATTTCATGAAAGCTTTTAGTCCCAGTCCAGTCTTGTCCAGATCTAGCGGTCCGTTCTGTTCTTTCCTCTGTGAAGCCTTCCACCTTTCCTGTGATGCCCAGACGAGTGTTAGAACTTCTCACATCACTATCTACAGAAGTGTCAAAATCCAAAACATCCCAGTGTACGAATGTGATTTACATCTATCAACGAAGGCTTGAAAAGGCCGAGCTTCTCCACGGCGGGATCTCTGTGACAGGAACTGTCTCTAAAACCATAAAAATGTCTCCTCAGATGTAACGGATCTGAAGGTTAAACTATTTCCTCTGCCTTATTTTACTATACTCATAAATGTCACAGTAAGAAACAATAGTTAACGTAAACTATGGAAGATGTACAGACCTCATTATGGTTCTTTGTGAAGGCGTTTGCCAACTTTGCCCATTTAACAGAGTATTAATGGGGAGTTATAACGGTGGTCTGTTGCTACAGGTATACATTTAGGGGGTGGTCTCACAATGGACATTTATCACCTATCCACAAGATGGTCCAGCGCAGAATATGTGACCGCATACAAAGCTGGGTTTAAGAGAAAATCTGCTTTATTCCAAAATGCAGCATCTCTGCTCTCCATAAGCCATTGTAATGCTAGATAAAAGCTGACCGGCAGCCAGAACATCACAGCAATAGTTATTGACTTAACTACTGTAAAGTTTGTATCAGAATTTGGAGGAGTAAACTTATAGTATCCCCCCAGTGACTATATATATATATATATATATATATATATATATATATATATATATATATATATATATACATACACACACACACACACACACACACACACACACACACACACACACACACACACACACACACACACTAGTACACTTCACAGTTGGGGTCATGTGACCCCATGGAAATGACATGGCTTTATGTTACCTGAAGGTCACAAGAAGGTCCCTTCCTGTGGAGAACTTTAGTGGCAAAGTTTTATCACAATTACTGATGATGACTAGACAGGTCCTGATTTGATGCAGGTGATCACAGCTCAGCTCCCTGATTATATACGTTTATTAGCTAAGGGTACCGTCACACATTGAAATTTTCATCGCTGCGACGGCACGATCCGTGACGTCGCAGCGATCGAATGAATATCGCTCCAGCGTCGTAGACTGCGGTCACACGTTGCAATCACGGCGCTGGAGCGATGCCGAAGTCCCCGGGTAACCAGGGTAAACATCGGGTAACTAAGCGCAGGGCCGCGCTTAGTAACCCGATGTTTACCCTGGTTACCAGCGTAAACGTAAAAAAACAAACAGTACATACTCACCCGTCGGTGTCCTTCAGGTCCCTTGCCGTCTGCTTCCTGCTCTGAGTGCAGCCGTACAGTGAGAGCAGAGCGCAGCACCGCTGTGATCTGCTCTCACTTTCCGGCCGGCACTCAGAGCAGGAAGCAGACTGCAAGGGACCTGAAGGACACCGACGGGTGAGTATGTACGGTTTGTTTTTTTACGTTTACGCTTGTAACCAGGGTAAACATCGGGTTACTAAGCGCGGCCCTGCGCTTAGTTACCCGATGTTTACCCTGGTTACAAGCGAAGACATCGCTGGATCGCTGTCACACACAACGATCCAGCGATGTCAGCGGGTGATCAAGCGACGAAAGAAAGTTCCATACGATCTGCTACGACGTACGATTCTCAGCAGGGTGTCTGATCGCTGCTGCGTGTCAGACACAGCGATATCGTAACGATATCGCTAGAACGTCACGAATCGTAACGTCGTAGCGATGGAAATTTCAATGTGTGACGGTACCCTTACTCAGTAGAATACAGAGAGCAGGAAAATCACACTCTCCCCACAGCAGGCACAGATTATATTAGCTCTACTTGTCTGTGACATTGTGCTGATGAATCAAAGCCGGGCATAGAGGAGTGAAAACTAGGGAACAAGATGGGGCTGAATTTTGACTGCACAATTATAAGTACATCATGTGCAAAAGAAGAGAAGTGCAGTGTGATAAACAATAAGGTGAAGCTGCAGAAATGGGGGAAATAAAGTTGTCTCAGCTGCTTCTTTAAAAAAAAAAAAAAAAAAAAAACACTCCTGGCTGTTTTCTTTTGTTTTATTTCGCCGATGTAGTGCTATCATTAATACATGTTTCTGTCCCTAGTAAAATGGTTTTCAGTCAGCATCTTCTGTTCTTCCTGGTGCCACCATGGTCCATTTATGCCATCTTGTGACTGTAGCTACTGACTGACCTGAGGTCAGAGGTTTCAGTCACAAGCTGTCAGTGTAAGGCTTTGGTGTGGTCTTGTCCTGGCTCTCATAGACTTACAGTGATAAGTGACCTCCAGCTCACCCAACAAGCACTGGAGCCATCCGGCAGGTCACAACTAGCAGAAGATGACATCCGGCAGGTCACAACTAGCAGAAGATGACATCCGGCAGGTCACAACTAGCAGAAGATGACATCCGGCAGGTCACAACTAGCAGAAGATGACATCCGGCAGGTTACACCTAGCAGAAGATGACATCCGGCAGGTCACAACTAGCAGAAGATGACATCCGGCAGGTCACAACTAGCAGAAGATGACATCCGGCAGGTCACAACTAGCAGAAGATGACATCCGGCAGGTTACAACTAGCAGAAGATGGCATCCGGCAGGTTACAACTAGCAGAAGATGACATCCGGCAGGTCACAACTAGCAGAAGATGACATCCGGCAGGTTACAACTAGCAGAAGATGACATCCGGCAGGTCACAACTAGCAGAAGATGACATCCGGCAGGTCACAACTAGCAGAAGAAGACATCCGGCAGGTCACAACTAGCAGAAGATGACATCCGGCAGGTCACAACTAGCAGAAGATGGCATCCGGCAGGTTACAACTAGCAGAAGATGACATCCGGCAGGTCACAACTAGCAGAAGATGACATCCGGCAGGTCACAACTAGCAGAAGATGACTGGAGCGGCGCTGAGAACAGAAGACAACGGCGACTGTTAAGTATTTTACTAGTCAGGGGACAGACATTAGTGATACCACTACAGCAGTGAATAAAAAAATAAATCGCCAGAGTGGTTCTTTGGTCTGTTCACATTGTCCCATGTAATCATTCCTGCAATCAGCCTCTGAATGAATGAAACTGGTAATTGGATTTTTTTATGTAGTCATTAAAAATCATCGCTGTCAGCAGCACATCAGCCCTATGGGGGTAGAACAAGCCAGTTAACAAACAGGGTCCGACAGGCTTGGATATAGTGGATTAGCGCTGGTTTCTGGCCGAAATCTGCCCCTCTAAGTGCTCCTTTAGGCTGTGTGCACATGTTCCAGATTTGTCGCGTTTTTTTCGCTATAAAAACGCAATAAAACCGCGAAAAAAAACCGCATCCATTAAGCATCCTATTAATAGAATTCAATCAGCAATTTTTGTGCACATGTTGCGTTTTTTTTCCTCGAAAAAAAAAAAACGCATCGCTGGAAAAAACGCAGCATGTTCATTCATTTTGCAGATTTTTTGCGGATTTCTCGCTATTTAATGCATTGGAAAAAATCCGCAAAAAAAAATGCATGCGGATTTCCTGCAGAGAAAGTCTGGTTTTGTTCAGGAAATTTCTGCAAAGAATCCGGACGTGTGCACATAGCCTTAGAGTACGGTAATTGTCTTTCTAGGCACCCTCTGTTTCCTGCAAGTTTAGTAAATACAACCCCCTGAAGATTTATACATTAGCATGAACTTTTGGGACTTATATTAAGAATACTGGATTAAAGGGGACTGCCTCGTCAAGAAAGCTTGTAGTGACAAGCAGCTGCACAATTTACCTGTTATTAAAAAATCCTCTGTTCCGTTCATAGTTTATAGTTTTCCAGCCACCTGTTTGTGCAGGGGCCTGCAGCTGACCCTCCTCACATTGATCGAGCCGTCCTCTAGTGAGTGACCGGGAACACCCTGCACACAGGAAACAGTCTGTGGAAGGGACACCGCGTTCCAACTTCTTTATACTCCAGAGACCTGACCCCCTGTGATCAATAACTTATAGAATTTCTTATTAATATGCTGTGATCAGCATAAATGAGTATACCCCTTTTGAAAAATACAAGGACCAGTTCCAAAATTTTGACGAGGCTGAGTTTCATGGACCCTTTTTTAACCCAGAACATGAATGTCAAGTTACTAATATAACTTTCATTACAAAATCTTCAGTTTTACTTACATTTAGTTGATGCAAAAAATGAGAACACCCCACTTCAAAAACTGCTACATCTAGTATTTTGTATGACCACCATGATTTTTAAGCACCAAGTCTTCTAGTCATGGAATGAACAAGATGGCAACATATTACATCTTTTTCCATTCTTCAAGAATGACCCCTTTTAGAGCCCAGATCGAGAGTGATGACAACTTGTCTATTCAGAATTCCCCAATACCTCAATTCAGTTTGGTTCAGATTAGGAGACACTTGGTCACTGAATCACTTTCACCCCATCCTTCTTCAGAAGTGCAACAATGGCCTTAGATGTGTATTTTGGATGTTTGTCTTGTTGGAAAAGAGCACATCTACCAAGGGCATGGAGTGATGGGAGCATCTTCTCTTTCGTTATAAAGGAGGACATCTGTGATTTATGATGCCATCAAGTAAATGCACCACCCCCACTGACACCAGCAGCACTCATACAACCCTACATAAGGACACTGCCTCCTCCATGTTTCCCTGTAGGCGCCATGCATTTTGAAAAATAAATTTAGAAAAATATGCATGGTGCCTACAGTGAAATATGATGGAGGCAGTCCTTGTGTAGGGTTTTATGATTGCTGCTGGTGTCGGGGAGGGGGTATACATTTCATTGATGGCATCATAAATTCACATGTCCTGCTCTATGTTGAAAGAGAAGATGGGCTGTGCCTGGTATTGCAGCTAAGTTCCAACTGAAGTGAATGCGGCTGGCTTACAATACCACAGACAATTGTGATTTGCTGTTTTTGAGACTAAAGGTTTTTCTAATCTACAGCCCCCTTCCTTACAGGGATTTTATAAAAAGCCATATTGATAACTATTACCAAAGTGAGGTGCATTGTACAATTACAGATTAGTCCATTTCATCTTAGAATCTGCTTTTCACGGTTTCTGGTAGTAACCATTAGCAAACCTACAATAATTGTGAATACAAAGCAGAAAATAAGAAATTTGTCTTTAAAAAAAATGTGAATACAGTTTATAGCTATTAAATTTACATCTAAATAGTTTAATAAACCAAACCACATAGGAGAAGACAAAAGCCAGAACATTGGCAAGAAGGCAGTGCGTATAACATTTTAGGATAGGTGCAAGGTATCTCAAATAGTAGACACGGGGGTCAGACTGGGGGTCAGTAAGGGGTCAAGATGGAGCAGCCACAGCTTAATCTAGTAATGTAGAGGCGCTAATATAATAAGACTTTGGCCTAAGCTGGATAATGGGAGTGATACAAGTAAGACCTGCTTGTTCCCTACCTGTTCTTTCCATGAATTCTCTCCTTGACACTAAATCTTGTTTCCCGTCTTTCCATGTTGCAGAGAAGGCCAGGCTATTATTTTTGTCATTGACAGCAGTGACAAGCTCAGAATGGTGGTGGCTAAAGAAGAACTTGAGACCCTTTTAAATCACGCAGGTAAGATTGTGCTGCGTCCCCCCTCCCTCGCCGCTTTCTTCTCATCAGACACTTTGCAGGAACTCGTCTTGTCAGCGCTGCTGAAGAGCACTCAGCACAGATGATGGATGTCAGCAGATCAGATACCTAAAGTCTTTCTTGACTGATTTTAATCTCGGTCTCTTCGCCTGTGACTGCAGCACAATCCGGCTCCGAACGAGAGCAGCCAAAGTCATGATGTATCCGATGCATCGATGGAGGCTGCTGTCCGAGCCCCGCGTCACTCTGTAGAGAGCAGAATAGGAGAATTGTATGCGACAGCTGAAAATCCGGGTGGAAAATATATAAAATAGACTAAAAAATGGCTCGCATGGAGAATGGGTGGAATCACCAGATGTGGATAGAATCCCATCATCCTCTAACTTATACTATATATTCACTAATATAAAAATGGGCCACTTATAAGAGAAACTTATTAAAAGAAATGATGTAGTACTCCACTACAATAAATCAAACAGAACAGCAGAAGACGTGTTCATCGCAGAAAGATATACAGGAAATCTGCAGATCATAGAAAATTAAGCAACTGTCACCTGTAGTATAATCAATTAATACACATAATAAGCGCAAAATAATATATGGTAGAACATTAGTCACTGGAATAGAGAGTATAGTAACCAAGACTAAGAATGCACGAAGCAGAGACGTAATGTAAGCAGTGTATGTGTAATCACAGAGCAACTCGCTCAGGGACGATGCATCTGTCAGTAGCATGTGTATATGAGTGTATGTGTATATATATATATATATATATATATATACAGTACAGACCAAAAGTTTGGACACACCTTCTCATTTAAAGATTTTTCTGTAATTTCATGACTATGAAAATTGTAAATTCACACTGAAGGCATCAAAACTATGAATGAACTATGAATATACATGTAGAATTATATACTTGACAAAAAAGTGTGAAACAACTGAAAATAAGTCTTATATTTTAGGTTCTTCAAAGTAGCCACCTCTTGCTTTGATGACTGTTTTGCACACTCTTGGCATTCTCTTGATGAGCTTCAAGAGGTAGTCAACGGAAATGGTTTTCACTTCACAGGTGTGCCCTGTCAGGTTTAATAAGTGGGATTTCTTGCCTTATAAATGGTGTAAGGACCATCAGTTGTGTTGTGCAGAAGTCTGGTGGATACACAGCTGATAGTCCTACTGAATAGACTGTTAGAATTTGTATTATGGCAAGAAAAAAGCAGCTAAGTAAAGAAAAACGAGTGGCCATCATTACTTTAAGAAATGAAGGTCAGTCAGTCCGAAAAATTGGGCAAACTTTGAAAATGTCCCCAAGTGCAGTGGCAAAAACCATCAAGCGCTACAAAGAAACTGGCTCACATGAGGACCGCCCCAGGAAAGGAAGACCAAGAGTCACCTCTGCTTCTGAGGATAAGTTTCTCCGAGTCACCAGCCTCAGAAATCGCAGGTTAACAGCAGCTCAGATTAGAGACCAGGTCAATGCCACACAGAGTTCTAGCAGCAGACACATCTCTACAACAACTGTTAAGAGGAGACTTTGTGCAGCAGGCCTTCATGGTAAAATAGCTGCTAGGAAACCACTGCTAAGGACGAAGATACTTGTTTGGGCTAAAGGACACAAGGAATGGACATTAGACCAGTGGAAATCTGTGCTTTGGTCTGATGAGTCCAAATTTGAGATCTTTGGTTCCAACTACCGTGTCTTTGTGCGAAGCAGAAAAGATGAACAGATGGGCTCTACATGCCTGGTTCCCACCGTGAAGCATGGAGGAGGAGGTGTGATGGTGTGGGGGTGCTTTGCTGGTGACACTGTTGGGGACTTATTCAAAATTGAAGGCATACTGAACCAGCATGGCTACCACAGCATCTTGCAGCGGCATGCTATTCCATGCGGTTTGCGTTTAGTTGGACCATCATTTATTTTTCAACAGGACACTGACCCCAAACACACCTTCAGGCCTTGTAAGGGCTATTTGACCAAGAAGGAGAGTGATAGGGTGCTACGCCAGGTGACCTGGCCTACACAGTCACCAGACCTGAACCCAATCGAGATGGTTTGGGGTGAGCTGGACCGCAGAGTGAAGGCAAAAGGGCCAACAAGTGCTAAGCATCTCTGGGTACTCCTTCAAGATTGTTGAAGACCATTTCCAGTGACTACCTCTTGAAGCTCATCAAGAGAATGCCAAGAGTGTGCAAAGCAGTCTTCAAAACAAAAGGTGGCTACTTTGAAGAACCTAGAATATAAGACATATTTTCAGTTGTTTCACACTTTTTTGTTAAGTATATAATTCCACATGTGTTAATTCATAGTTTTGATGCCTTCAGTGAGAATGTACAATTTTCATAGTCATGAAAATACAGATAAATCTTTAAATGAGAAGATGTGTCCAAACTTTTGGTCTATACTGTATATATATATATATGGATAGATAGATAGATTTTGAAAGTTTTATTTTGTGCGATTAAAGCGTACTGATGTGTTTTTAGACATTTTATGGCTGGCTGTAATATCTGTACATTACTCTGTTTACATTTGTAGTATCTAGTGCACCTTTCGGCAATTAAAATATCAATTGATTTTTGGGCTGCCCTTTTATCTCAAAACCCGATTTCCCACGTCCATGAGTTCGGCTAGTACTTATACGCTCCCTGGGGTTGGTTTCTGACCCGATTTAAGCTTGGTAACAGACTGGGCTTATATCTAACGAGGAACTGGTGGCAGCATACCGTTCTGTTGTTATTGGGGGATCCTGGCAGTGACGGATTGGAGGTTTATATATATATATATATATATATATATATACAGTGGGGCAAAAAAGTATTTAGTCAGTCAGCAATAGTGCAAGTTCCACCACTTAAAAAGATGAGAGGCGTCTGTAATTTACATCATAGGTAGACCTCAACTATGGGAGACAAACTGAGAAAAAAAATCCGGAAAATCACATTGTCTGTTTTTTTAACATTTTATTTGCATATTATGGTGGAAAATAAGTATTTGGTCAGAAACAAACCATCAAGATTTCTGGCTCTCACAGACCTGTAACTTCTTCTTTAAGAGTCCCCTCTTTCCTCCCCTCATTACCTGTAGTAATGGCACCTGTTTAAACTTGTTATCAGTATAAAAAGACACCTGTGCACACCCTCAAACAGTCTGACTCCAAACTCCACTATGGTGAAGACCAAAGAGCTGTCAAAGGACACCAGAAGCAAAATTGTAGCCCTGCACCAGGCTGGGAAGACTGAATCAGCAATAGCCAACCAGCTTTGAGTGAAGAAATCAACAGTGGGAGCAATAATTAGAAAATGGAAGACATTCAAGACCACTGATAATCTCCCTCGATCTGGGGCTCCACGCAAAATCCCACCCCGTGGGGTCAGAATGATCACAAGAACGGTGAGCAAAAATCCCAGAACCACGCGGGGGGACCTAGTGAATGAACTGCAGAGAGCTGGGACCAATGTAACAGGCCTACCATAAGTAACACACTACGCCACCATGGACTCAGATCCTGCAGTGCCAGACGTGTCCCACTGCTTAAGCCAGTACATGTCCGGGCCCGTCTGAAGTTTGCTAGAGAGCATTTGGATGATCCAGAGGAGTTTTGTGAGAATGTCCTATGGTCTGATAAAACCAAACTGGAACTGTTTGGTAGAAACACAACTTGTCGTGTTTGGAGGAAAAAGAATACTGAGTTGCATCCATCAAACACCATACCTACTGTAAAGCATGGTGGTGGAAACATCATGCTTTGGGGCTGTTTCTCTGCAAAGGGGCCAGGACGACTGATCCGGGTACATGAAAGAATGAATGGGGCCATGTATCGTGAGATTTTGAGTGCAAACCTCCTTCCATCAGCAAGGGCATTGAAGATGAAACGTGGCTGGGTCTTTCAACATGACAATGATCCAATGCACACCACCAGGGCAACGAAGGAGTGGCTTCGTAAGAAGCATTTCAAAGTCCTGGAGTGGCCTAGCCAGTCTCCAGATCTCAACCCTATAGAAAACCTTTGGAGGGAGTTGAAAGTCCGTGTTGCCAAGCGAAAAGCCAAAAACATCACTGCTCTAGAGGAGATCTGCATGGAGGAATGGGCCAACATACCAACAACAGTGTGTGGCAACCTTGTGAAGACTTACAGAAAACGTTTGACCTCTGTCATTGCCAGCAAAGGATATATTACAAAGTATTGAGATGAAATTTTGTTTCTGACCAAATACTTATTTTCCACCATAATATGCAAATAAAATGTTAAAAAAACAGACAATGTGATTTTCTGGATTTTTTTTTCTCAGTTTGTCTCCCATAGTTGAGGTCTACCTATGATGTAAATTACAGACGCCTCTCATCTTTTTAAGTGGTGGAACTTGCACTATTGCTGACTGACTAAATACTTTTTTGCCCCACTGTATATGTGTGTGTGTGTATTTATATATATATATTCCCAGCCTGGGACTGGGGATATATATACCACCCTCGCTGCAGAGTGCCTCAATAACCAGTTTGTGACATGGCAGCTTCTCCGGCGACTAGTTATCCTAGGTGCAGTTCCCTGACTGACCTGAGGGTAAGGGGGGTGCCAGAGAGCTGTGACTGTGTAAGGTCCCTCATCGATTGGTGACGACGGGGGATATCTGTAACCCCTGGCTTTCCTCTCGTGTGTGTTTTCCTTACAAGTGGGCAGTCTGGTGGCTCAGTGGTTAGCACTGCAGCCTTGCAGCCCTGGAATCCTGGGTTCAAATACCACCAAGGACAACATCTGCAAGGAGTTTGTATGTTCTCCCCGTGTTTGCGTGGGTTTCCTCCGGGTTCTCCGGTTTCCTCCCACACTCCAAAAACATACTGATAGGGAATTTAGATTGTGAGCCCCATCGGGGACAGTGATGATAATGTCTGTAAAGCGCTGCGGAATATGTTGGCGCTATATAAATAAAGAGATTATTATTATTATAGCTTATTTCAGTGAGTGCAAAGATTCTTAGCAGTGACAGTGTATAAGACAGTAATAGGGTGAGTTATACTTGATATGGGACGAAGCTTGTCAAGACCATTTTGCTAATGAAATTAGCAGCATGGCAGGTTTCCTTTAAAGAAAAATACCTGTTAAGCCACATATCGGGCATAATTCACCCCAATTCTTGGCTATTTTACTGTTAGGCCGAGATGACACATGAGCGAGATACGTCCGAGTCTCGCATTGTAATCCCCGGCCCTGCCGCCTGCACTCCGGAGCGGAGTGTACGGTTCCATGTATTGCTATGTGGCCACACGCTCCGCTCCGGAGTGCAGGCGGCAGGGCCGGGGATTACAATGCGAGACTCGGACGTATCTCGCTCATGTGTGATCCCGGCCTTACTGTTCAGAATCTCTGCACTCACTGAAAAACTATCACAAATGTAAATGGAGTAGCAGTTAATCATTAATTTTTTTTTTGTGGGAGTTTAACGGCCGTAGGTTCTATCTTGGGCCACAGCGACTTGATGGATGAACGATCTGTAGGAAGTTCGATTTTGTGCAAGTCTAGAAAGGTCCATCAGGGTCTTCTCCGCCGTTATCTTGGTAGTATCAAGCCTTCGTGTTGTTGGTCTTCCTCTTCGCCTTGTTCCTTCTATTCTTCCAACCATGATTCCAACCGTCTTTCTCCAGTGACTGCCCTGATAGCTGAGAAAAGTGCTGTGTATTGTGACAAACTTCAGACAACACATTGTATAATCACAAAAACAATCTGATATTATCTACTGCCTGAAATAATCTGACATTGACACCTTACAGCACTGTTAGACTGTCTTGTGAATCTAAGAGCCGCATTTCTTTGCACTTGTTGTTTTTTGCATCTGTTTATTTATTGTTTTTACTCGCTGCCATTTTATAGATATTTTGATCACACTTTCAATAAATTAAGAGAATAATTAAAAAACAATACAAATTTGCATAGACTAATAGAGAAAATTATGAAAAACATGTTCCACTTGTATACGTTACATGGTCAAAAGCCACTCAATTTGCAACTAAAGTGTGTAATGTGGCTGTGCAGCTCGCCCCCATTACTAACCCCATAGTCATAGTGTATAAAAACACAGACACCCAGAATAAAATCCTTTAATTGAAATGACACAGACTCCTTTTATAAATCTTAATTAAACCATACTTAAGACATCGACAATTCCAATGACGCCATTGTCCCCGCAAGAGAGTTAAAATAACAAACAACAATATTCCTCACCTGTCTACTGAGGAGATGATAATCCATTTGTCCCATGAAGGGTCCAGCTCTGCTACATCTAGATGGAAGGCTGTATGGTTGCATGATGCGACTATACAGCCTGTCATCGAGCAGGGACACTGAGCAGCGTCTGCTACCGATGCCCAGTGTCTCGCGGTAGACTCGTATGACCTGATTGACGTCACCGTGAGCGTGAGAAACTTCTCACTCACTTCACCTAACTGACATCAGCGCGAGCACCATGGGAACATTTCTAACTGTGCTCGTGCTGACGTCAGTTAGGTGATATTAATAGCCTGGGAAGCTCCATGGGTATTACCAAGGGGGGTACCCTTGTTTATAGGGTTTATAGGGTACCCTTGTTTATACCCAGGCTATAAACATCTGTCCTCAGCCATCAGCTTTCCCACTGCTGGATATGAAAATTACGCAAGAACCCACGCCATTTTTTTTCAGAAAAATAATCTTTTATTAAGTAAATACATGTCCAGTAATTTGCCCACACACTGTACTAATTGTATTGGTCACACACATCTATATATCAAACTATTCTATATGTATTTACTGTATGTAATCCATTTCTTCTATCCTGTTGGCTCCTGCTGTGATATTACTGTACGCGGCTGCTAAATTGCCGGCTTTTCAAAAGAGATCGGTTTGTAAAAATCGGACAGCACTCGAATGGTCACAGTGCTGTGCAATTTTTTTTCTCACATCCATTGACTTGCATTCGCAATTTTCATCTGAGATACGTGGCAAATCGCAGCATGGAAAAAAAAACGCAGATGATATGTAACCCATTTTATAACATTGGTCAGAGTGCAATCCAGATTTTTATTTTTTTTTATTTTTTTTTAATTGGATAGCACTCGTCTGTTTTTCTCGCAAATGAGTCTGAGCCCTAACCGTTTAATAATAAAATTCCAAATTCTGCTTCCTGACTCAGTAACTGTAATATGTCCCTAAAAAACACATGACATGTGAACGGTAACCCGTTTGTGATCCATTTTTGCGCACCCATTGACCCATAATGTGTGAGTCTGATCCGATATACAGATTACACGCAGACCATCAGCTCTGTGTCATTCCATATTGTGTGATTGCACCTGTTGCATAAATACATTATACAAGTATTTTTGTCTTTTTTATGTTTTTCAGGTGTTTTAGGTGTTGGTTGATGGTCTTCAGGCAATCATATATTTTTCATATACTGCAGTGCTAGATAGGGGATAATGAGTAATCTGCATTACAAACGATCCATATTTCACAGCAGAAGAGTGACGACCCGCGCACGGCTTTACTGCTCCCGCCTTGTGCGGCAGCGGCTCTGTGTGATCCGTGGCGGCTGCAGTATGAATATATGTATAGCACATACCCATGAGCAAAGCTTTCACAGCAGTTGCAGAGTCTAGGGACGCTCGGTGACTTTTCCTATTTAGCGTTTTGCTATACAACAAAAACCAGAAATAAATAGGCCGCTCCGGTGACAGGATAATTAAAGAGCGCTTTTAGTATGTGTTCACACAGCCTTTTATTCCTCGTTACTGTAGTTTGATGGTTTTCTATAGCTGCTTATGAAGCATTTAATGACGTTGTTGCTTAGTGAATAGTTTTTATGACTTCTTCTGGTGCGTCCTAGACAAGACCCAGGGGCCTGGTAGCCAGAGTGTCCATAAAATAACAGCTGGCACCTAGATGTGGGGAGTCATTTCTGCTGATACCCATGGATACATATCTCCTCTGGCTCCATAAACCTCCTATATTATCACCATTTTATTCACCTCCTTTGGAGTAATGGTAGTTTGTTCATCTCTTTACTATTACTATGTCTGATTTTTATTAGCGCCAGAAGTTTATTTGAAGGACTGACTCGACTGTCACCAAAATACTCATTTTTTTGTTTATTTTTTTTTTATATATATATATTTCGGCCAAATGTTTTAGATTCCTATGATAAATCCATATACTTGGTACAGCTTCATACGTGAGACTACCATCATTTATAGACAATAATTTTGGCTATCTCATACATAAATTTGACTTGTAACTATTTAGCATATGATTAGTTATGCAGATTCTTGTCACGTCACTGCTGTGGTAGATCAGCTCACTTGGCTGCACATGGAGGTAGACAAAGGAACACCGTCTCTTTAAATCTTCTGTTGGTTTGTTATACATGTGGCATAAACCAACACGAAATTAAAATAAACACAGCCCTTAGGGAGAAACTAGAAAGCAAACCAAAATGATATATAATCTTTTTATCTGTGGGGATCATAACCACTCACTGATTCCGTTTTTCCTTCTCGGGACACAAAACACTGGAGTTCCTCGCTCCAGCCCTTCTGAATACTGAATGCCTCTGGAGGCCAACTATTGATGAGGTAGGCAACCTCCCACACACTCTATGGTTGTCCACAAAAACCCAGCCCGTAAAATGGCTGATTAACCCCTCTCATCACAGTGTGCTGAAGGAAATTTCTGGGTTTCAAATCACTGAAGCTAGTAGCCTCAGTGAAACGTATCTCCCCTTCAGAACTTGCTCAATGACTTTGTCACACTGCATTGTTATGCTCCTAAAAATCTAAATTTTCATTTTTATTATTTTGTAAATCCACCTTTTGTCTTTCAACACTGCCTGAATCCTTCTGGACATGGTCTCGGTTCAGATTCACGCATGACTCCACCTAAATCTGTTCCCAGGTCTCTTCTGCACGTTCCCAAAGTTGGTGCATATTGGTCGACTCACTTGGGTATGTATAGTTTTTTTTCTTCAACTCTACCCAAATGTGTTCGACTTGGGGACTGTGGGGGTTATTCCAGCACCTCTACTTCATTGTCATTGAAATATTTCTTCGCCAGTCTTGACGTATGCTTCGGGTCGTTGTCCTGTTGGAACGCTATGTCATTCTTTTCATACCCATGGTACTGGAGTGTACGAAGTCTCGTCTCTTGTAGGATACTCGCATATAGCTCAGCATTGAGACCACCATCGATCCTAGTCAACACCTTTTGGCTGTGAAACAACCCCATATCATCTGACTTCCTCCACCGAACTTTACAGTTCTTTCAATTTTTTGATCCGTTAGTCGCTGTTTCTCTTGTTTCTTCCAGACCCATTTTCACCCATCAGAGCTTAGTGTATTGACTTTCGTCTCATCACTCCAAAACACCCGCTTCCAATCTTCTACTCTCCACTTTTTGTTATTTTTTGGCAAACTCAAGCCAGCACTTTTTATGACAATATTGAAATCGAGACTTTTTTCGGCCCACAGTTCCAGATATCTGTAACTTGCGTTGCACGATTCTTGCATGGACATCTGTGATTTAACTATTACTAAGCTTATGGGCCACCTCCACTGCCGTGTTTGTCGCGCCAGAACTGATAGACCTTGGGAAGATCTGACTTGTTGACGTCCGCCTCTTGGCTTTTGGATGGATGGACTTCATTTTGTGTTTTTCCAATTGTTGTGGCACTCACATGATGCAGATTGGCAATTTTCTTGGCCGAGAGACTGCTATCGATGAGCTGGATGATGCTATTTATCTTTTCTTCATTGCTGCTCCTCGATTCGAACCAGACTTTTCCCTTGGGAATCAATCTAATAGCACACTGAGCTATTCGTGAATTTGAGAACAGGTTGTAATTTGTAGTATACAGGAAAAAGATTTTTCCACCATCAGGAGCAAAACAGTAACAATGCAGTGACCTGACGAGAATCTGTATCACTAATCATATGCTAAGTAGTTGCAAGATTTATGTATGAGATAGCCAAGAGGATTGTCTATGATGATTGTCTCATGATCCAAGCCATAGTGGATTGTGAGATATGGAGCCTGAAAGTCAAAAGTTCAAAACATTGCTACCCTTTTGCTTATCACTGTATTTGCATAATGTGAAGGCTATTTTTTAATTACCGTAGATCCATAGATTATGACCCTTCTGTTTCTGAGTCACAGTGGCTGCTCAGAATCATTTCTAACCCTTTTGGTTCTGGTTAAGTAGTGGCCGTCTCTGATGAAGGCCTATGGATAGGCATATAGTTGGAGGAGGAAAATACCAGCAACCACAAAAATAAAAAATGTAGGGATATATCTAAAACGTCACATAAAGTCTATTAACATCAGGGAAGACAAGTTAAAAATACTTAAAGAAAAAAAAAAGTGGGGATGAAGACACCGGGTCTACACGTTACGAGCTGTCCTGGCAAAGTGTGTCCAAAAGTGATGAAGATTATATACTTTCAATGCCGACTATTGTTAGTATCAATAGCAATAAATCACTTGGCACTCAGAAGTTTTATGCAAGATGAAAATGAATATTTTGTTTATTTTGTGCATCCAGTCCAAATGTTTAAACGTTTTCGGTCTAATCACAAGACCTTCATCAGAAACACTTTTGATGTACTGGAAGCCAAAAAGACAGCAAACTCTGTGGGCCCAGAAAGCCAGCAAAAAATAACCGGAAAGGTGTGCCTTTATGGTCCTGGAGAAGTAGGAGATACACGCCGTAACAGGGCGACTAGGTCGCAAGGGAAGTGGCGCTGATGCTGCTAAGTATGTGGCGCTGGGTGGCAGGGGTTGCTGTTAATCCCGGGACCGCTGATATTGTTAGTATCAAAACATCGCCCTGATGCTTTTCGAGAAGGTGTCTAGATAATCCTGAGTCTAATTTTCAAGGTATTAGGAATGGCATAATGCACATGTTCCTCTATATAGTGGCATTTGTCCATTCTAAAATAAAAAAGGTGTTCAATACATGTTCTTTTTGCTGTATAACTCTGCGGAGATTAGCATAATCTGCTAACGCTTTTATGTGGTCTGACGTATACCGAAAGAAAAGTTTCCTAAGTTCCACCCTTTGGACCTCCTGGATATTGCTGAGCTACTGGATGCTGCATATTGGCGCACTTTATAACTATACATCGGTTCTCCAGACCTGCAGACACTTCATGTTTCGCCATATGGCTTTCATATACCTTCATACTGCGTTATTATGGAAAAATTGATTTTTTATTTTCCTGCTGGATTCAGAATGCAACAGAAAAAAAACCTGTATGCCACCATATAAATTGAGAGGGATATGGAGGTTCATTATTGCCATAAAGGTTGCACGGAGATGTAATATGGTCATGTGCATAAGTTCTTAGACTTATTCAGAGACAGAATTAAAAAAAAAAAAAAAACTGGCACAAAAATATAGAAAAATTCTGAAAGGCCTCTCAAAAAGTAAAGAAAAAATATAATTGGAAGTGCGACTGCAAGGAGAATATGGAGTTATATCCTCACTACAGCCGCTCACTCCCTGCACCGTGACTGACAGCCTGTTCTGCACACATACGCTGCGATACAGGATGTCAGTCATGTAACAGGGGCAGTGATAACTCACTGTGTAGTCCGCGCCGTCACCGCCCCAGTAACAGGAAGTCAGCGGCTGCAGGGAGAATATAACTTTTATTTTCTCCCAGTAGCTGCACCTCTAATTCGATGCCTGCACATGTTTAAAATGGTATTTGCCTGCAGATTACCGCTGTCTACGGGTAAATAAAGATTTTTTTGCTGATAGGTTCCCTTTTAATGGCATTTTTCTTGAATAGTAAGAAACCACTGCCGCCCAAACACCCGGCTTCCTGAATGCACTCCTAATTGACATTTCGGACTAGCAGTATCATTGTGCCACAGCCTCAAACATTTGCTCTCCGATTGTGCAAGCTGAGGCAACTTTACCTGTGCAGCATGGGAGGAGCGCAGGGGCACAGAATCTGGCCAACTTTAGAGCAGCACTTATGTCTTCTATTGCAGAGAGCTTGTCAGCGCTGTGTTCCTTGTCTAGGACAGGGGTGAGAATCGACAGGCCCATGGGCTATTTACAGCCCGCAATAACTTTATCCGGCTCCCGGGCAGATTTCGGGGACCACAGTGCTTGGGCCGGCAGCTGTGTTTTGATGGCTGCTGGCCCTTTCGTCACTTCTTGCTTTGCGAGCACACACATGCAGTGTTCACTACTGCACCCTGGCGTGAGTGCAGTGACACCAGTGCCGGCGTCAAGACTTATTTTGTGAGCAATTTGTATGGCCCCCGAAGAATGCTATGAAAATCCAAATGGCCCTGGCAGAAAAAAGGTTCCCCACCCCTGGTCTAGGACATCAGGCACCATTGTTGGACCGTAGAGGTGCCGGTAACCTAAGTATTGAGCAAGTAACATGCAGAATTAATAATCCCACCGTTCTTGAGAGTGGGGTGTTATTTTTTTTATTTTTTTTGTGAGACCACACCCTTGCTCTAAATGGGAAATTCCTGTCCTGCAAAAAAAAATGTAGTTCCCGGGATCGGTGTATGAGTGATACTCTCACTTTATAAGCTGCACTACCTCGTGATATTAGCAATAAGGGATCATGCAGACGTCCGTAGATCTCTGATTACGGGCGGCCATGCACAGACTGACCGCGTGTCTCCAACAGGAGCGTGATGGCGTCGTATATTTCTATAGCATGTGTGTTTGTTACATCAAGCAATGTGACTGCTTCTGGGCGGCTAAATTGGCACCGGACATATTGATCAATTGCATCCTGTTGGACTGCGTTTATGGAACAGTGGGAGCCCTTTAAATGCAGAAGCCAAAAGAAATCATTTGCTTCCATGGCGTTTTCTTGGCTAAAATTGGCGCCTGTGATCTGGAAAGAATTTAGTTTCCTCTTCCAGATGTTTTATGATGCAGGTTGGCTCATCGTAGAGATCCGCATTACTCTGGCTTCTACGTTAATGGTCCAGTTAAAGTTTTCCACTGCACTAAAACGTGATGTGCTGCTCCCCCTCCAGTACACATTTTACACATACACTCACCGGCCACTTTATTAGGTACACCTGTCCAACTTCTTGTTAACACTTAATTTCTAATCAGCCAATCACATGGCGGCAACTCAGTGCATTTAGGCATGTAGACATGGTCAAGACAATCTCCTGCAGTTCAAACCGAGCATCAGTATGGGGAAGAAAGGTGATTTGAGTGCCTTTGAACGTGGCATGGTTGTTGGTGCCAGAAGGGCTGGTCTGAGTATTTCAGAAACTGCTGATCTACTGGGATTTTCACGCACAACCATCTCTAGGGTTTACAGAGAATGGTCCGAAAAAGAAAAAAAATCCAGTGAGCGGCAGTTCTGTGGGCGGAAATGCCTTGTTGATGCCAGAGGTCAGAGGAGAATGGGCAGACTGGTTCAAGCTGATAGAAAGGCAACAGTGACTCAAATCGCCACCCGTTACAACCAAGGTAGGCCTAAGAGCATCTCTGAACGCACAGTGCGTCGAACTTTGAGGCAGATGGGCTACAGCAGCAGAAGACCACACCGGGTACCACTCCTTTCAGCTAAGAACAGGAAACTGAGGCTACAATTTGTACAAGCTCATCGAAATTGGACAGTAGAAGATTGGAAAAACGTTGCTTGGTCTGATGATTCGGATGGTAGGGACAGAATTTGGCGTAAACAACATGAAAGCATGGATCCATCCTGCCTTGTATGGAGCATCTTTGGGATGTGCAGCCGACAAATCTGCGGCAACTGTGTGATGCCATCATGTCAATATGGACCAAAATCTCTGAGGAATGCTTCCAGCACCTTGTTGAATCTATGCCACGAAGAATTGAGGCAGTTCTGAAGGCAAAAGGGGTCCAACCCGTTACTAGCATGGTGTACCTAATAAAGTGGCCGGTGAGTGTATATATATTATAATATAATATAAAAACCCTCTGCTTTACTCCTCCTCCCTGGGTCCACCGCTGCTTCCTGGTGTCTGCGTTTCTGAAATCACATTGTCTGCAGCGCCGTCAATCAGTGAGAAGAGGTTACGGTAATAGTCTCCAAAGTTTAAAAAAAATTTTAGCTATGTTTTTCTCTGTTTGCCCCAAATCTTCAATTTCATGAATTCACACGAATTGAGTTACATGATTTTAAAGGAGTCTTCTGGTTTTGGAAAACTCCTGTCTGCCAGCTGAAATTTGTTTAAAAAAAACAAAGTTCTTTACTCGCCCTCCCCTGGTCTGGCGCTGCTCCCGATGTTTATTATTGTCTGCAGTGCTATTGCCACGTGACCATCGCTGCAGCCTATAACTGAGCTCAGCGGCCCTGCCGAGGATGAGGGCACCAGCCGATTGGCTGCATTGCTGTCAAAATGAAGTCAGCGCTGCAGACAATAGCAGGTTCCAGGAGCGGCAGTGTAGACTCCATGCTGGACCTGGGGAGAATGAGTAAAGTTCTTTAAAAAAAAAAAAAAAAAAAATGACTGCAACTCTAGGATGATTTTTCCAAAATGAGATAACCCCTTTAAGGTAAATCCACTTTACTCTTCCACATTGTGAATCCATTATACTGGGGACATGGCGTTATACAGATGTGAATATGTGCTTGCTGTGTTGCTCACAGACCTGCTCCATGTAGAAAACGCTCATTGCTGACATTAGTGTCATGGCTTATTTAGCTCCTTTGTTACCCTATCTGTTGTCAGCAGAGCATACAACTATGGGCGTTTGATTTCTATCCAAATGGCAGCCGATTAGCCAATAAGTCCATGCTGTGCCTTTACCACCGGTGGGGAGTTTAGTATGCAGAAACAAGCAGCTCCGCATACTCTACCCCCTCCATCCCCCCATGTTTTGGATGATTATTATCTACGACGTTGCTGTCTATCAAACCCCATTATTTTGTATAGTGTCATGTCAGGACTTCTTTAATTCCATCCTCTCTGTCGTTCTCATTTTTCCCTCCATTTCATTCCTGCATCGGTGCCCCGTGTCCTCCCTCGCCGGGAGCGGTGACTGCAGGTCACCCTCCTAATGGTCATCGGTGGATGAAAACTTGAAACATCAAGTAAATTGTTTCTGTCAGCCGCTTTGATGTTAAAATCTCGATCTAAGACCCTCATCTTCCCTGGCAGCAAAATCAAAGAGCTGATATTTCCCATCCTCAAGCTTAATTTTGTTGTTTTTTCCCCTTCTGTTTGTGTCTGTTCTATGCTGTCCCCAATTTGTCTCAGTTCATATCTCCGAAGTATCTTTTATTGCAGACTTTTTATATGACATCAGTAGCCTGACACGGTCTTAGAAAATTGCTGTGAATCCGCTCGCTCTACTTCTACACTTTATGCCGCTCGTGCTCTTTGCTCTATATAATGCACAGACTATCAGCTCTGACACTGAGATTTACTCACCGTCTGTCCTTTTATATTGGAATAATCAAATAGAAAGAAGGGGTTCATTTATAAACACTAAATGGCCAATAGTACGTGGACACCCCCTCTATTTAGTGGTGTAGGGATTCACGCTTTCTGGTGGGCATTAGGTAGTGTTCACACAGGCAAAGTGGTTTGGTCCAGACATGCAGTTTTATTTCTTTCATAAAACGCCAAGGGATTAAAAACCAAAACAGCTACTTCTGGGCACAAAGGTATAACGGCAACTAACCAGTTCATTCAGCAGGCACATATACGAGTAGGGTGGGCTCACCCGAACAGATTAGTACTTTCTCCCGGAGCAAACTTTACACACAGGAGAGGTACGGTCCTACCAGTCTCGGTATCACCTTCAGCCTGAGTTCTAGCGCAAAACTGAAGCATGCACAGTTCACACTGAACAGGTTTCAACTTCCACATGTTACTCTGCAGCTCCAACACACAGACTGCTCAGCTTTCCTAACTGACCCATGCAGTCTCCATTCAGAGAGAGACCTTGGCTTGTCTCTCTCCCTGTTACAGATCACATTTGGCTGGTTGCTCTCCATCTTCAACACACTGTACTCAACATCCAGCAGACTGACGTAGGGTGAACACATTTTCTGGTTCTTGCTCAAAGCTAACCAGTTGTGCTAAGACTTAACCCAGTCCTACCTGGCTTTGCTACAGTGGGTACGACCCTTTCTATGACATATTTTGTATGCATCCATTTCCATGTGGAAATTTTAACAGTCAATTGAGTCGTACTGAAAATTTCATTGAAGAGGAGGCCACCTTCTCATCACTTGAAGGTACACTATATGGACCAAGGAATCACGTCACCTCCACATTACACCGACAGGAGATTTTGTGCCCTACCATTCTAAATCCATAGGTATCAATATGGAGTTGGTCACCTCTTTGCAGCTATAACAGCTGCCACTTTTCGAAGGATTTCTACAAGATTTTGGAGATGTTTGTCCATTCATTCAGAATTTGTGAGGTTGGACACGGATGTTGGATGAGTGGGCCGGGCTCTCAATCTCCGATCATCCCTAAGGTGATGGATGGGGTTTAATTTAGGGATCTGTATGGCCACTAATTTTTTTTCCACACCAAACTCGCACTACCATGTCTTTATAGACCTTGCATTGTGCACTGTGGTTACAGTCAGACTGGAACAGAGCGAGGCCTTTCCTATACTGTTACCACAAAGCTGGAATCTACAATTGTCCAAAATGTCTGGAACAAAAGAGCCAAGGACAACCCCTGAAAAAACAAGCCCTCTTCCACTAAACTTTAGAGTTGGCACGGTACAGTCAGGAGGGTAACGCTATCAAAGAGAAGTGTGATCCTGCTCCAACGTCCAGTGGTGACTGCTTTACACCACTCCATCAGACATTTGACTTTTGGGTTATCAGGAGTTGTATGCCAAAATCATCAGTATTAAAACAATAAAAGACCTGACAAATTTCAGTTGGTGGATAATGAATCTATAATATATGAAAGTTTAATTGTAATCATTACATTATGGTAAATAATGAAATTTAACACTATATGCTAATTTTTTGAGAAGGACCTGTATAAGACAGTAGACACAACTGCAGACATATAAGTTATAATATTTTAATAGTCGCTGGGGACTAGTCAGACAGGCGGGTGCCTGGTGGCTTCTCCCCACCCACTGCCCTTGAGTGACAGGTCACTCCTAATCTTAGCGTGCGGGGACAGATCAGTCACTCCAGGGCAGCAGGTGGGGAGAAGCTGCCGGGTTACCCGCCTGTCTGACTAGTTTCCAAAGCGCCAATGTTTTTTTCTGAACGCTGCAGCCTTTCGGAGTCAAAACATATATGTCTAGAATCGTGTAGCCACTGTCTCATATTTGCTGCCCGTGGATCGGGCATCATGTAACGGCTGTTAGGTTCACTTTAATGAAAAACCTGAATTTAATATTTAAGGCTGGATTTGGACATCTTGTGTTTTCTGGTCTGTATAATGGACCTCTATGCATGGACAACCTGGGGGTCTCCTAACCCAAACGCAACAGCCTTTTATATGCCAATGAGGCTGTCCAGGACCTGCCACCGTCCTGGCATAGCGGTTTGTATTCGGACAACATAACAGCGATGTGTGAAAACGGCCTAATACTAATGTCCCTGTAGTGTCGTTCTGTCTTTTCTGAGTTTCTCCTGGTAACTTTATTTGCTGTGGATTTACATGCGGAAAATCAGCAGCAGAATACAGTTCCAGCTAAGTAGATAGGATTCTTCATTTTCATCTCGCAGGAGATCTTTTCTATTTGTGCAGAATTAAACGCAGATGTCTCGCTTTGTATTTAATACATCTAATATCTTGGATTGGAAATACAAATCCGGAGCAATGTTCTTCATTGGAAAAGAGAAAATGGACAAGGTTTTGGGTTTGTTTGTTTTTTCCATAGAACAAAATGGTAACTTTTGTGAATGTTTTACATTTTTTTGCCTACGTTCCTTAGCTCAGTTTTCTGGGTTTACTGTACAGCTGTTGTGCTTCGTTACATATCATTGGGATGAATCTTGACTTTAAGTAAAGCAAGCCATGCTCCAAATCTAGCGGAAAGTGTGGGTTTTCATCACCAGGTCCAATTGACAGGTGAGAAGCCAAAGAGTCTTAGAAGTTCTCCTCATACTTTTTTACATTTTTGGTGGCCATAGAAGTTATACATTTCTGAAATTAAATTTCAGGAGGCTTTCCCAAGAAAGCATATTTTTTCCCTTATCTATGGTAAATGTCTGATCACTGGTACCCCACCGCTAAGACCCCCACCAGTCATTAGAACCGGGGTCCTGGGATCTCTGCCTACAGTTAAGAGGGGCTCTGAAATGAAGCGGTGGTCAGACATGTGCCATTCAATGCCCAAGGGACTGTTAGGGCCTTAGACTTTTAATAATAATGATCTTGGAGGTTCCAGAGGCGAGACCCCCTACCCCTCTCGGAGTGATCGCACGTCACATGGATGAGTGACAAATGTCCATTATGGAAAACCTCCTTAAAATACCAAGATCAGCTTAAAAAAAAGTTTAGTAACCTCACCGACTATACCGAGCCTACTGCGGCCATAGCAGCTTCTCGTGACACATCCGGATTGTTGTACAATGTCCTCACTTCTTTTTATAACTTGTTTGAAAGTTTTTAATCTTGGCTTACTTTACATTACTGACATCATTTATCAGTTTTAGTTGCTGGTAATGTTCCTGCCGGGTGTTTTGTAGAGTCAGGTCGGCGTCCTGCTCGCGGTGACTCTTGGCGCTCGTGGCACACATTGCCAAGGCAACAGCTCTTATACTGTGTCGTGTCGGTCCTTTGTAATCTTGCCGAATGTTCGTTACTCATTGTGACCCGTCTAAAGCTGTGAGACGCTTGAGGAGCGAGATGACACCAAAAGTCCTGGACATCTGTCGGCTCGCAGGGTTAAAGAGCCTCTGTCTACCAAATGGTTTTGTACGGTACTAGACCATTTATACTCCTAGATTAAATAGTTTTTCTTTATATAAAATTTATATTTTGATCCTGCTGAATTTATATTTTAGCCAAACGGTACCTTGTGAATATTTCTAAGGAGGTCCCTCCGTACCCCTACCCCTCTAAAGTACAACCTCTAGCATCTTCTTGTGCACACTGACCACTCGCAGCCTTATTTCCCGATTTATCCCTGATAGCGAAGTCTGTGGATTAATGAATGAGCCAAGCACTGCCTGTATGATTTCTAACCTGCCCCATGTCCATACACGTTCATTCGGCGGACCGCTACCTCTGCTGATTCCCTCTTACACTTGTGGATTTCAGCTCCACCATGTCAGATTTTTGCTGCATCTGTGAAAGGTGAAGTGTGCACAAAATCAAAACCTTTTTGCAACTGAATCGCTCCATGGGAACACACCTTTTAGGCTAAATTTGGTGCAGACTTTTACTTAGAAAAGTCACAAATGATGCTCAACAAAAAGGAGCAAGAGACTCGGAATGATGTTAATGACCTGGCTGCTACACTTTCTTTTTTTTATCGTAGTTGATGCCCTTCTAATGTTTACCACTTGCATTCTTTCTGCATGTAAAAGTTCAGTTCTGCATTGCGAATCTTCTGTAAAAAAGTATATAAACCTATATTAAGATTCTGCAGCTTTCCACTAATGTGCTATGAAGAAGCAATAATGACCCATGTGCCTGGCTTTTCCTACTCATTAGTGCATCGGTCACTTTCTGCTGCCGCTGTCAGCATGTGATCTGTGCGCTGTGGAAGCTGACATTCCCTGTGTGTGTGATGACTTGCCGGATCTGGAGCTTTATCCTGATGCTGCCAACTGGGAAAAGAAAACCTTTTATTCCATTTTATACCGCCTGTGACATGTGCTGGATTTTCACATTGTCTCAGTAAATACTCATATTTCTCTAGAAACATTGAAGTTACTGAGTTTTTTTATGTGGCTTCTTGGTTTGATTTTGTGTGTGGAGTATGTGGGGGGGGGGGGTTTGTTTCTTTTGTTTTCTGTAGGAGAAACTCCTTTAAAACTGAATTGTTGCTTCATTTGTCACATGGAAGAAAACACCTGGAAAAAACAGCACTTCTTAGACTATAGGTATCCTTTCACAAAATAAGTAATAGGGCACTTACTCACAGAGTATTTGAAGGGGGTAAAAGGATATAAAAAAAAAAAGGGGTATTATCGTCAGGAAAAAGGATCAATTTACGGCTATGTGCACGCAGAGATTTTGGAGCAGAAACTGAGTGGAAACTTTCTAAAGTTTCTACTTTGAATACTCAGCAGAAAGACTCTTTGTTCTCATACTGGAAGGGTATGTACAGGCTGAGTCTTTGTGCTGAATTTTTGGAGCAGAAACTGAATGTTTTTGAGGAGATTTGGAAGAGGATTTGGCGAATCTCTGCTCCAAAAACCCATCAGAAAGCAAATAGAATCAGTGTGTACATACCACAAACTCTTCAAAACTGCTTGAGAGAGCAAAACAACTCCTTCAGCAACTCCCTAAATAAGCAGTTTCCACTCGAAACTGTTTTTTGACTGCATGAAGCCTCCTGAGTCCGCACATGGTCTTACTGTGCCGACATGACTGCCTCACATCTGCTGCCGCCTCTGATGCTCCTTCGCGTCCACACAACTTGCATCCTGGTTCTAATTTCCTTTTAAATAACGCTTTTTTTTCCCTCCATTCCCCAGACATTAAGCACAGACGGATACCAATTTTGTTTTTCGCTAACAAAATGGACCTTCGAGACTCCCTGTCATCGGTGAAGGTCTCGCAGTTGCTGTGTTTAGAGAACATCAAGGACAAGCCATGGCATATCTGGTAATGGTTCTATTATTGAGAGGCGCTTGTGTGGGCACGGGAGAGGGCTGTTTGTCTGCTAGAAGAGCCTATAAACCGCGGGACGGGGGTCCCGGGGCTGCACATCGGAGGAACGCTGAGCACAAATCATTACGGGAACACTTCACACTGTGGTTGGAGAGCTCTCCCCGGGATTTGTTTCCTTTTTGGGCCTATTATGTATTACATGTTCTATCTAATATTGGTCCACAAATCTGTAGAGGGGTGGGGGGAATAGCCGTAAATCTGCCGGGCATTATTGGAGGTCCGGCGCAGCCCCTGACACCACCCGCAGGCGTCTGTGCCACGTAGGCCCCCCAGGCAAGAGAATGACAGATTGTTAAGTTTCATCCAAAAAACATGGTTATTTTTATTTTATTTCCATTTTTTTGTCCATTTTTTTTACATCCGTGTGTTGTCCGTATGAGATCCATTTTCATACATCTACACTAAATAATGTATATGATCAAATACAATTTCCTAGGTTAATGGAAATGTTTCCGGAAATATCGGATGAAACTCTGATAATCTTTTTTTTCTTTTTTGTAAAGCACCCATAGACTCGAATCTCTCTCCCGAGACTTGTAAGAAAGTAGTGCATGCTGCTATTTTTTATTTTTTTATTATTTTAGTTTTTTATCTCCTATTCTGTTGGACAAAGGGCTGTTCAGGTGAACATTTTTTTTTCCTATGGTGATACCATAACGTAGATCAGCACGCTGTCCTATTACACATCAGACCGCACACATCCAATTTATACGCTCGTCTGTATGAGCACTTAAGGCTCAGCAAAAATTTTCTTATCTGTTCCCAAAAAAAGTAAAGCCTCTGCCATCCATTCCAATGTTAAAAACGGACTGTGCACAGATGGCGCCCGTGTGTTGTCCGCGATTGTAATGGACCCACAGATTTGTATCAGTGATTTTGATCTGTGATGTTTTTTTGGTTTGAACACCACCATAGACTATAATGGCCATTTGTGAAAAATGGGCGTCTTCATGAGTCCTAGGGCTACATTCACACCTGTGTTCAGGCATTCCGGTTATTTGGGTTGTTTTTTTTAGAAAAACAGAAATAATGTCCCAAACAAATCTGTTGCAAAACTGGTATAAACGGAAGTAGAAGACCTCGTTGATTATTGTGGGGTTCCTCTTGGTTCTGTTATAGGTCTGGTTTTGGATATAAAAAAAAAAACTAAAACATTTTATTCATACATTTTTGTCTCGTTCTAAAAACTGACTCCAAAAGAAACCAGATGGATCCATAATAATCAATGTGACCCTTTTACTTCTGTCTGTATCAGTTAAGCAGCAGATTTGTTTAGGACATGAATTCCATTTTTCTGTTCCAAAAAAACCGGAATGTCCGTATGCAAATGTGAAGATCTCCACAGATCTACAGCTGAAAGTAACAGAGCCTCCTCCATCCGTCTTCACCAAGGGTCCAGGTTTTGGTATCAATCACTTTTGCTCCAGTTTCCCCATGAGCACCCTTCCTGCTCCGTCGCCTGTCGTTCAGGGTCTTCAGACTTCCGTGGCTTGGTTGTGTCCACCCATCTGTGAGCTCCTGATTGTAGATCCCTACTGTCCTTCTGCGAAACAAGAGCTTATTATTAGGGCCAACTACCTAGGATTTACCACATTGGCCTGAAATGTGCAGGTCCACTATGGCCGCCCCGTCTTTTCAAGTGTTAACTGTTCTGTCATTTGATATTAATAACCAAAACGTCCATTTTCAATAAATCATCGGTGTAATTGGGACTTGGGACTTGAGTTTCATGGCCTGAGTAATGTGTGTCCTGAGGAAAGAATTGGCCAACAAAGTTTGTGAAGATTGTGAAAACTCTTTTATTGCTGTTCAGACTGTAAAGAAGTAATCAGGAGGAAAGATACGGCGTAATACAATGTCTGTCCGCTCAACCTGTGCCTTATAAATGATGATGCACCGGGGCACAGTTTTTTGGAAGTGAAATAATTACGTTTCTTAGGAAATGATGGATGAACCGCAATGTTTCCTTAATGCACATAGGTGGATTTTATTGTGTAGAAATGTGCTTTCCGCAGATGTCTATCCTGGAGCATTGCTCCGCTTTCTCATCTTCACCACGGTCTTATGTTTAGGGGTCTGTGCACATCAGTAGTGAATCTACACTAAGCAAAAATCAAAGGGTGAAATCTGCAGTGGCATCCGAAGCATACACTTACATGTTGTACCTTTACTGTTATACACAGCAGAAGATGCTTTACATTCCTGCTCCATGGGAATATACCCTTTAAGGGACTCTGTCAGCACAGAATGACTGTACAAACCAAGCACAGGAGCTCAGTGCACCCTTGGTGTGGCCAAACCTTTAAATGCACCTTCCCACTTACTGTGCTGCTGTCTTCAGTATCTCATATATCAGAAAAGCATCTTTCATTTACTTATATACTGTGATTTCCTCCTTGCCTATTGTCTGTTTTTGCTCCCCTCCCTGAGATTGTATATACTTTCTCCCCTACCCACATCGTGAGCATCTGTGTACAACCCTCTTCCTGCTGATAGTGTTGTAAATGAGAGTAGAGACATGGGACACAACTGTGAAAGAACTCTTACACATTTGTAACATTTTTGCAGATTGCTCAGCTAGATAAGTCACTCACAGACACTGCAGCAGCAAAATGGCAGATTATTTTCAATGGAAACTGTTTTCATATTGTGCTTAACTCTGTGTTTAAGAAGCAAAAGAACAATAAAACCGTGTGTATATGGCCTTTAGACACTTCTGGTTTGGTTAAACTGGAGCAAAAGTTTAAAATGTGAATGGGTTTTGCATGGCTATCTACGTCATGTTGCATTAATTCATGATTGGTGTTTTGGGGGTTTTCTATAATTAGGCCAAGAATAGATGATAAGTGTTGGATCGCTGGGACCCGACCAAGCACAAGACCAGCAGTCCCCTATTTGTACTGAATCTGCGGGACTGGCAGCAATAGCACAAGGCTTTCTCCTTTACCCCCACAGATTGTGAACGCAGTGGTAGTTTGAGCACTGCTCCATAGAAATGAGGGGCACACAGCGGCAATTCCCGAGGAGAGGGGATCCTTGTAATCCAATACTTATATATAGGTTTTTCCAATAAGTTTTGATTAGGCGATAACTCTTTAAAATCAAGGGGACGCTAAGGTATTCAAAGTGCTATGGTGATTCTTCCACTCAGGAGACATCATATCCTTTGCTGATGATGTCAGTGTGACATTTTCACCGCTGCTAAATCTATGTGACATAATCAGAACTCCTATGTAAGGGGTCTACATTAAACACCAGTCCAAACATGTTCCAGCTCCTGCTTGGTAAACAGCAGGGGTATTCTGAAGATACTCTCTGCACCCTGGGGCAGTGCTCGGGGGGAAAACGTGCCAGGAGCGAGCGGTGCCACTGCTAAAATGTAGCAGACTACATGAATATTGAGCCTTATCTGTTATCGTCAGGGTTATCTAATGTCTCCATCACACTTACATCCATAACGAGGAGGCGTCAGGGTTGTCTAATGTCCCAATCCCATTTGCATCCATAACTTGGAGGTGTCGGAGTTGTCTAATGCCCCCATCTCAGTTACATCAATAACGTGAAGGCGTCAGGGTTATCTAATGTCCCCATCACATGTACATCCATAACTTGGAGGCGTCGGGGTTGTCTAATGTCCCCATCACATGTACATCCATAACTTGGAGGCGTCGGGGTTGTCTAATGTCCCATCACATGTACATCCATAACTTGGAGGCATCGGGGTTGTCTAATGTCCCATCACATGTACATCCATAACTTGGAGGCATCGGGGTTGTCTAATGTCCCATCACATGTACATCCATAACTTGGAGGTGTCGGGGTTATCTAATGTCTCCATCACATGTACATCCAGAACTTGGAGGCGTCGGGGTTGTCTAATGTCCCATCACATGTACATCCATAACTTGGAGGCGTCAGGGTTGTCTAATGTCTCCATCACATGTACATCCATAACTTGGAGGTGTCAGGGTTATCTAATGTCCCCATCACATGTACATCCAGAACTTGGAGGCATCGGGGTTATCTAATGTCTCCATCACATGTACATCCATAACTTGGAGGCGTCAGGGTTGTCTAATGTCTCCATCACATGTACATCCATAACTTGGAGGTGTCAGGGTTATCTAATGTCCCCATCACATGTACATCCATAACTTGGAGGCATCGGGGTTATCTAATGTCCCCATCACATGTACATCCATAACTTGGAGGCATCGGGGTTGTCTAATGTCCCATCACATGTACATCCATAACTTGGAGGCATCGGGGTTGTCTAATGTCCCATCACATGTACATCCATAACTTGGAGGCATCGGGGTTGTCTAATGTCCCATCACATGTACATCCATAACTTGGAGGCATCGGGGTTATCTAATGTCCCATCACATGTACATCCATAACTTGGAGGTGTCGGGGTTATCTAATGTCCCCATCACATGTACATCCATAACTTGGAGGTGTCGGGGTTATCTAATGTCTCCATCACATGTACATCCAGAACTTGGAGGCGTCGGGGTTGTCTAATGTCCCATCACATGTACATCCATAACTTGGAGGCATCGGGGTTGTCTAATGTCCCATCACATGTACATCCATAACTTGGAGGTGTCGGGGTTATCTAATGTCTCCATCACATGTACATCCAGAACTTGGAGGCATCGGGGTTGTCTAATGTCCCATCACATGTACATCCATAACTTGGAGGCATCGGGGTTGTCTAATGTCCCATCACATGTACATCCATAACTTGGAGGCATCGGGGTTATCTAATGTCCCCATCACATGTACATCCATAACTTGGAGGCGTCGGGGTTATCTAATGTCCCCATCAGAATACATGGCCCTTGAATAGATAAGTGATGTATATGTTACATAGTGCAGCCTATGTGAACTGTTCTCCTGTGTCTTCCAGTGCGAGTGATGGACTGAAGGGCGAGGGTCTCCAGGAGGGGGTGGACTGGCTGCAGGGTAAGTGACGGTATTTGGGTTAATCACCGCGGCTTTTTTGTTGTTGTTTTTGTCGCCTTCATTTACGTCTGCCATTCTTTCATATTATTATTATTTCCATTTCTCCTGCTATCAGACCAAATCACACAGTGAGTACATCAGCATTTCATTGGCTTATTCTGTTTTTGTTTTTATTGCCTCCAATCTCCTTTTTTTCTATAGTCCTAAATATTTCTATTTCTGTGTTCTTGTCATTGGCTGCGGCACATCACACATTATTTGGGGCTGTGTGTGTCCCCTGTGTGTCTATATGTAATACACACTGGATATATGTTATTTTTGGACTCGTCTCGGTATTCTTCGGCTTAATAATAGAAGCAGGTCAGCTCTCTCTGCATTTACACTGCTTAAATTAAATCTCACAATAAGAATTAGCCATGAATTATTCCCCCTCTCATCTTGGCAGTAATTCCCACTCTTGTGCGTGAAGCCGCTGGCGGTTGCGATGGCGGGGCTGCGCTGTCACTCATAGACTGCACTCATGAGCTGTCACTCATACAGCTTCTGGGGAAGCCAAGAACGTGACCGTATAAGCTCCGGGCCTGTAAGCCGGCTCGCCATTTACAGGCCGCAACTACAGCAAGGATTCGAAAGGCTCTCGTCATGGAACCTGAGCAAGAACAGTGTATTGGGCCCTTGCTCCATAATTGCTCCCAATGGAGCCCCCTTATAATTATATCCACCAGGAATTGTGAGCTATGAAATTCATTAATACCTTGGATGTAAAGGAAGCTGCTTTTTGAGCCCCCGTCCCCCCAGTGTAGTTGCACAGGTGTTACAAATTGCATATCCACTCCTGCATTCCCAGTAGGGGGACGATTTTTGTGGCTCCCATTAAAGCTATGTATAATGTAGAGGACGCGACCCTGATTCCAGTGATGTATAACTTTACTGGTTTTTAGATCTACTGGTTCTCTGACTGCTGAGCTCTGAATAATCCTGTGCACAACCCGGATTGACACCTTTCTTTATAAATAGGACCTTTCACCACATTGTATGTGCTAAACTAGCCACATCAGGATTAAGTATCTGGCGATCTGAATAAAACATTTTTTATTTCTCATTTCCATGATAATAGCTTGTAAACTAAGGAGGCGGATAGCAGAGATTCTTCAATGGGGGTGTTTACTTTTTTTCCCCTGTAAAGCCCCCGTCACACTAAGCGAGGTCGCTAGCGAGATCGCTGCTGAGTCACAAGTTTTGTGACGCAACAGCGACCTCAGTAGCGATCTCGCTATGTGTGACACGTAGCAGCGATCAGGCCCCTGCTGTGAGATCGCTGGTCGTGTCGGAATGGCCTGGACCTTTTTTTGATCATTGAGGTCCCGCTGGGTAGCACACATCGCTGTGTTTGACACCTTACCAACGACCTCGTTGACTACAACGTCACACAGGACGTCCCTCATCGAGGTCTGAATCGTCATAATAGCTGCTATGTGACAGGGTCACAACGACCAACGACATCGTTGTACAGGTCGCTACAGGTCGCCGCATCGGTGCTGCGTCGTTGGGAAGATCTCACTGTTTGACATCTCACCAGCGACCACATAGCGACGCAGCAACGATCCCTGACAGGTCGTATCGTTGTCGGGATCGCTCTAGCGTCGCTAAGTGAGACGGGGCCTTAAGACATTGCCTTATCTTATAGAAGAGTTGTTGTGCAATAAAAAAATAAATAAACTTCCCTCAGAGTCAGAAAAATCTTTTTCTGTGTAATATGGTAAGACACTTGTCTAACCAGGACACACAGATCACACTGCCGGCTATTACTGTGCAGGGGAAAGAGAGCATACACCGTTCTACATCTATCCCGGGCCGAAAGGCATTACTCCCTGATACTTGGGATAGATGTAGAGCACTATGTGTGACAAGCACTGATCACACCCTAATGCTCTCATTTCACAGCGCTGTCTTACAGTGAGATAAGAGCTGTAGTGTGTGATCCGTGCTTGTCACATGCACATCTCTGCATTTATCCTGGGCATCGAGGCATTACTCCCCGATACTTGGGATAGATGTAGAGCGCCATATGTGACAAGCACTGATCACAAGCTAAAGCTCTCATTTTACAGCACTATCTTACCGTGAGATAAGAGCTGTAGGGCGTGATCCGTGCTTTTCACATGCACAGCTCTGCATTTATCCCGGGCTTCGAGGCATTACTCCCCCGGTACTTGGGATAGATGTAGAGCGCCATATGTGACAAGCACTGATCACACCCTAAAGCTCTCATTTTACAGCATTATCTTACAGTGAGATAAGAGCTGTAGTGCGTGATTCGTGCTTGTCACGTACAAGGCTCTGCATTTATCCTGGGCATCCAGGCATTACTCCCTGATACTTGGGATAAATGTAGAGCGCCATATGTGACAAACACTGATTGCACCCTAAAGCTCTCATTTCACAGCGCTGTCTTACAGTGAGATAAGAGCTGTAGTGCGTGATCCATGCTTGTCACGTACACCGCTCTGCATTTATCCTGGGCATCCAGGCATTACTCCCTGTTACTTGGAATAGATGTAGATCGCCATATTTGACAAGCACTGATCGCACCCTAAAGCTCTAATTTCACAGCACTATCTTACAGTGAGATAAGAGCTGTAATGCGCGATCCATGCTTGTCACATGCACAGCTCTGCATTTATCCTGGGCATCGAGGCATTACTCCCTGATACTTGGGATAGATGTAGAGTGCCATATGTGACAAGCACTGATCGCACCCTAAAGCTCTCATTTCACAGCGCTGTCTTACAGTGAGATAAGAGCTGTAATGTGCGATCAGTGCTTGTCACATGCACAGCTCTGAATCTATCTGAGGTACTGGTGCGTTATTCCCCAATGCCTGATATAGATGCAGAGCACTGTCTGTGATGACACACAGCTCTCCGCTACTCTCTCTTCAGTCGTTTCTGGCAGTGAGATCTGTGTGATCTGGTTAGACAGTCTCGCCATATCACATAGAGAAAGTTGGTGCTGACTGTCTCTCGTGTTCTTTTTCCCCTGCAGGACGCCTTCTGTTTATGATTGGGCAACATCATACACAGGGAAAAGTAAACACCCCCCAAGGGAAGAATCTCTGCTAACATCCCCTTAGTTATAGCGGAAATAAGCATATTAACCTTTTATAACCCAATATATCGATGGAGATCAGAAATTTAAAATGTTTTTTTGTTTGTTTTTTTTTTTCACATCTTCAGCCACTTCATCATGCTATAAAATGTGGCAGCGGGTCCTCTTTATAATATCATGTCCATATGACTTAGGGGGATTCTCTCCTCATATTCACGTCAATGGCAAGGACTGTGTACTAACAAACCTGCAGCGGTCTCCATACAATGTGCTGCTATTAAATAGGAGATCGCATGTGATGATCACAATGTTTTATTACTGTTTAATTTGGCGTATAATGCAAGTGTTGTAACTAGCACAAGATTAATGGAATAGAAGAATAATATCAGTGTTTTGGATGTAATAATTGTGTTTCGCCTCCATCCCTGCACTTTGTATGGATGACTGTTGGTTGTGATGTTCCTCCAGCAGTGCAGACATTGGCCACTAGATGTCAGGGTTGATTTACGGTGTGTGGTGACCGTGTGTGCACCGCAGGGCTGCGCCGTCCCGCACTATCACACTTCTGGACAGTGCGTCTTTCCTCAGCAGTGCTATACACAGAGGAACTGACGCCTTTTATTTAAGCATGATGTCCGGGGAAAACTAGAGCATTGCCCATCCTAATCATGCTGGAATGACAGTAGAGACTGACACATAAGGATAGAGAGAGCTGGGGAGGAAGGTTGCTCCTTTTTTTTTTGTATTCCTTGGTAGTTGCTATGGCTGCAATTTAATTAAAAAAAAAAGGGGGGGGGGGGTTTCTCATATGGACAACAGCATTCAGACGGCCCCTAGGGAAGTTGTCATGGCTAATGTTACATTGGTTTTCTTACATGGATGCCCCTTGGAGGGGGTAACGCCTCTCTGTGACGCTGTTTGTGGAGCCTCTAACATGCAGCAGTTCTCAGGCAAACCCAGCCCAAGCATCTTTTACAGGGACCCTCAATTTGAATGTCTACATGTAATACCACACTTTACCTGTAGTGGCCACTGCTGGAGAACTGAGTGGCCTGCGGGAACTCTTCTTGGCTAAATCCGCTACTTGATCATCTGACCACTATTGCATATTAAAAAGGGGCGCTTTAGATGCCTAAAATTCAGCCCACCCGTAATATCTTCCACAGGATTATTAACGAACCAACACACCGTCCGCACGTCTGTCCTTACCCTAATGCTCGTCTGTTAAGACGAATACTTGAATATTGGAGGTGACAATGTGCTGTTAAAAGGTTGGAGAACTCCCAATTTTTGTTCAAGAGTATTAAATAGAATCTGTAACCAGGATCTTGCCACCTAGACTGAAGATCCTGATTGCAGCGATGTGTCACTTACTGGGCTGCTTGCTGTAGTTTTTATAAAATCACTGTTTTATTCTATGGAGATTATCACTAGAGGACTAGTAAACCTGCCGCCATATGGATCTGAGCTCCGTATAACCCCCTCCCCTCCACCACCGCCTCTGATTGGCATCTTTCTGTGTACACAGCCAATCAGTGGTGTGGGCGGGGTTATACAGGGCTCCGCATTCAGAGAACTGCTACATCTGCAGCAGAGAAAACAGGGATTTTATCAAAACTGCTGCACCAACTAAAGTAAATGCCATGTCACTGGAATTGGGGTCTCCGCCCCTACATCATGCTGCTCTTAGATAGGGTAACAAAAGCCTGGTGACAGATGCCTTTAATTAAAGGGTAATCCCATCTTTATTGGTGGGGGTCATTGATCCTAAGAATGGATGAACATAGGACATGAGCGGGGTCTCCCGGACCCTCGGATCAGTGTGTATGACTCAGTGACACTACGGGTCAGTGTGCTGTCCGAGGACATAATGGCCAGCACCAGGACGTGTGTCTGCAGCCTGTGGGATGGGACAGGTCAGTAGTGATCCCTGCTGGCAGTGATTAGCCATGTTGGTGGTTCCATAAATCCCTACCCTATTACACCTGACCGGGGCCGGGCTTAGGTCACAAACCCTTCTGCTAGAGTTGAGGATTTTTTGTTTTGATCCCCAGAGTTCCCAGATCCTTTATAAAAGGAAATCCCTGCATCATTACACATCGTTCCCCCAAATATACGATCTGTCCACTACGTCCTGATGATGATCTATGAGAAAATGTCACCTCTGAAGGAGACATTTGTGATTATTCCTGCCAAGGTAGTGTGTGGGGGTCCTGAGAACATCCTGCTAATGTCTAATCAGGAACAATATGGCCAAAAGCAATGAAGTAAAATAACAAAAGCGCCATGTCCCTGATTCTTCCTCACTTCTCCCTGCATTGGTCACCTGCCGCCTACATACGAGACTGTTGCAGCCAATCACAGACCTCAGAAATCTGCTAATCGTCTCCGTAATCACCGCCAGTGATTGGCTGCAGTGGTCACCATCTCTGTAATCACCGCTAGTGACTGGCTGCAGTGGTCACATTAATGGACTGCACGTGGCGGCTGCAGACACTAAATTGAAGAAATCCAGGAGCCACTGGAGGGACAGAATGTAAGAGAAAGCCGGATCGGGTAGTAAGTTATGGGTGTTTGGTGTTTTATGGCAATATCTGCCTTCAAGCAACTTTGTTTTCTCACTTTATCTAAAACCTTTATTTTCCTAATGCCTTTGTTATCTAAGTGTTGTTACATTTCCACCTAAATCTCTCCTCCCCCTCTGATCCAACATGCTGCAGTCTGAGTTGGGCTGTTTCCGTGCTCATCTAAGGGGACCGTCACACAGTGCCATTTTCATCGTTACGACCGCACGATTCGTGACGTTGCAGCGTCGTATAATTATCGCTCCAGCGTCGTATACTGCGGTCACACGTTGCAATACACGGCGCTGGAGCGATAATTTCATGACGTATTTGCGATGTAGAAGCTGTTGGTTACTGTGCGCACATCGTATACAACCTGTGTCACACAATGCAATCATGCCGCCACAGCGGGACACTAGACGACGAAAGAAAGTTTCAAACGATCTGCTACGACGTACGATTCTCAGCGGGGATCCGGATCGCAGTAGCGTGTCAGACACAGCGATATCGTAAATGCATCGCTGGAAAGTCACGAATCGTGCCGTCGTAGCGATGAAAATGGCACTGTGTGACGGTACCCTTAGACCGGTCCTCAGCGTTAGACACTATTGACTACTACTGATCTTCTCATCCCTTAACCTTTTCCTGAATTTTATCATCTCGCACTAACTAAATTATGTCTTTATGGGATCAAATAACTAAAAATTGGCATGTGCATATATGTATTCCACCCTTTTGCGATGAAGCCCCTAAAAATTTCTAGGGCAGCAATTACCTTCATAAGTCACGTGCTTAGTGAAAGGACGTCCACCTGTGTGCAATCTAAGTGTCACATGTCTGTCAGTATATACACTTTACCTTTTCTGAAAGGCCACAGAGGCTGCAACACCATTAACAAGAGGCGCCACTAACCAAACAACACTATGAAGACCAAGGAGATCTCCAAACAAGTCAGAGACAAAGATGTTGAGAAGTACAAGTCAGGGTTGGGTTATAAAAAAAAATAAAATAAATACATTTAAAAAAAATATTCCAATCTTTGATGATCCCCCATGGAAGAAGGTGCTGTGGTCAGATGAGACCAAAATGTAACTTTTTGGCCACCAAGGTAAACGCAATGTCTGGCACCAAACCAACACAGCTCATCACCCTAAGAACACCAACCTTACAGTGAAACATGGTGGTGGCAGTATTATGGTGTGGGGATGTTTTATGGCCGTAGGGATGGGGAAATGGTCCAAGTCAAGGGGAAGACTGATGGTGTGAAATACAGGGATATTCTTGGGCATAACTTGTTTGTCCGTCGGTGATTTGAGACTTAGACGGAGGTTCACCTTCCAAAAAGACAATGACCCAAAGCATACTACTAAAACAACATTCGAGTGGATTAAGGGTAAACATTTAAATGTTTTGGAGTGGCCTAGTCAAATCCCCTTTAATCCAATTGAAAATCTGTGGTCACATTTGAAGATTGCTTTTCACCAAAGGAAACCATCTAACTTGCTGGAGCAGTTTTGCCTTGTGGAATGGGCAAAAATCCCAGTGCTAAGATGTGGAAAGCTCATAGAGACTTATCCAAAGCAACTTGCAGCTGTAATTGCCACAAAAGGAGGCTCTACAAAGTACTGACTTTTCCACTGAAGTTTTCAGTAATTTTGTCTTATTTGCTGTTTACTTCACAATGTAAAGAAAACCAAATGTTCACAGTTCTTTACATGAACTGATGCAAATCCTCAAAAACAGTGAAATTCCAGGTTGTGAGGTAGCAAAACCTGAAAAAATGCCAAAGGAGTTCATACTTTCGCAAGCCAATGTATACCTTCAGCCTGGGACAACTCGGTCTCACAGCTCCCAGTGCCTCTTTTATATGGACGACACTTAATTCTACCTCATTGATTCTCTGTCCAGAAGAAGAGCGGCGATCTTCCTTTTCCTCCTCCCACTTTCTACAACTTATAGCCAAAGCTGAACTCATCGGGTTTCCCTCTTCCTACTCGATCCACCTACCAGACATATCAATCACGGCTAATGACACTTCCCCCGTCTAATAAGTCCATAGTCAGGGTGCAGCCTTTGATTCTTCAAGACACACGTCCAAGCCCTCAACAATTCCTGTTGCCTCCACCTTTTTTTCGGATCCCGTTTTGGCGACTGCCAGGCGAATGTTACCACCTGACTTCATTATGCCAACTGTAAAGTTTGGTGGATGAGGGATTATGCTATGAGGTTGTTGTTTTTTGGGGGAGGGTTAGCCTAGGTTTCCTAGTCCCAGTGAAGGGAAATCTTGATGCTTCATGTTACCATTTTGGACAATTCTATGCTTCCAGCTTTGTGGGAGCAGTTTGGTGAAGGCCTTTTTCTGCCACAGTGCACAAAGCAAGGTCCATAAAGACATAAGTTGGGGGTGCTTGGTGTGGAAGAACTTGACCGGTCACACAAAGCCCTGACCTAAACCCCACAGACCACCATTAGGACGAAGCAGAGTAGAAACTGGGAGCCCATTCCTCTCCTCCAACATCCGTGTCTGATCTCACCAATGCTCTTCTGAATCGATGGTCAAAAATTATCACAGACACCTTCACAACACCTTCACAATCTTGTAGAAGATCGTGAGCAGTTCTAGCTGCAGAGGAAGGACCAATGCCATGTTAATGTGGAAGACCATGAAAGCTCCTGCAGATGTCCTCATACTGGTGTCCATATAGTGAGTATACAGCCACATCTTCCATGTTACAGCCGTTCGCCATGCTAGCTGCAGATAATTACAGCCACGTCATTACCCATAAAACATTTATGGGGCAGATTGGGAACTCGGCTGTTTAATACCACTTCTTTGTAGTCTGTATGTTATCGCAGACTCGCCATCACGACGGCATTTACTGGACGTGAGCATTTAATGATCCGTCTCCAGTGTCCGGACATTACAACCACTTTGCTTTTTTTATAAGGGTCGCGACGTCCAGGTTTGTGTGCGGCCATGATCTGTAAAATGCCTCTTGTAAATGTCTGATCTTCAGTAAAGTAATGAAGAGGATTTCTATTAATGAGATTATTGGTGGGAAAATCGTATAGATCCTTGTACTCTCGCTGATTCAATCCAAGCAGAATGTGACACATTTGGTCAGACATGGAAAATAAAGCGGCATAAGAAGAGCTTAACATTGACGCTCCTGTTCCAGTCAGGACAAGACCCCCATATTTCTGCTTCAGACGAGGCATTCTCAGATAAAAATGGTCATATTGAAGCGCCATGGAATAAATGGCATAATAATAATAATAATAATAATATTGGATTTATCACTGACATTATTTTTTATACCATGTGTCAGGTTATCAGATTTGGAGCTAGATAATTGCATTTAATTTTATAATTCAAAGCTCTCCCCTAACCCGAGAACTGGACTTTGCAGATCCCCATCTTTACTGAATCAGTCCTGCACGTGCTCAACCTCTGCTGCATTCATTGGCTATGGCACTGTAGGAAGTAGCAGAGCTCTGTACTCTGCGGCAGTCCTAAAGACAATTAAGCTATCGTAGAGCATGCACACCTCTGCTCCATTCATTGGCTATGGCACTGTAGGAAGTAGCTGAGTGCTTTACTCTTCAGCAGTCCTAGAGACAATGAAGCTAATGTAGAGCATGCACACCTCTGCTCCATTCATTGGCTATGGCACTATAGGAAGTAGCTGAGTGCTGTACTCTGTAGCCGTCCTAAAGACAATGAAGCTATCGTAGAGCCTGCACACCTCTGCTCCTTTCATTGGCTATGGCACTGTAGGAAGTAGCTGAGTGCTGTACTCTGCGGCAGTCCTAAAGACAATGAAGCTAATGTAGAGAATGCACACCTCTGCTCCATTCATTCACCATGGCACTGTAGGAAGTAGCTGAGTGCTGTACTCTGCAGCAGTCCTAAAGACAATGAAGCTATCGTAAAGCATGCACACCTCTGCTCCATTCATTCACCATGGCACTATAGGAAGTAGCTGAGTGCTGTACTCTGCGGCAGTCCTAAAGACAATGAAGCTAATGTAGAGAATGCACACCTCTGCTCCATTCATTCACCATGGCACTGTAGGAAGTAGCTGAGTGCTGTACTCTGTAGCCGTCCTAAAGATAATGAAGCTAATTTAGAGCATGCACACCTCTGCTCCATTCATTCACCATGGCACTATAGGAAGTAGCTGAGTGCTGTACTCTGTAGCCGTCCTAAAGACAATGAAGCTATCGTAGAGCATGCACACCTCTGCTCCATTCATTGGCTATGGCACTGTAAGAAGTAGCTGAGTGCTGTACTCTGGGTAAAGCCAAAAAAGAGAGAAGTACAAAAACTAAAATAAAATTAAGAATATTTAATTAAATGGACCATAATTATGGCAGGTAAGGCTACTTTCACACTTCCGTTGGTACAGGGCCGTTGCAAACTGTCGGCCCGACGTACCGACGGACGTTGTGCTAAATTTAGCACAACGTGGGCAGCGGATGCAGTTTTACAACGCATCCGCTGCCCATTGTGATGAGCGGGGAGGAGGGGGCGGAGTTTTGGCTGCGCATGCGCTGTCGAAAATGGCGGACACGTCATACAAAAAAAGTTACATTGAACTTTTTTTTGTGCGTTGCGTCCGCCAAAACACGACGGATGCGACATGTGTCCATCCGTCGAGATCCGTCGCTAATACAAGTCTATGGGCAAAAAACGCATCCTGCAAGCACATTTGCACGATCCGTTTTTTGCCCATAACGACGGATTGCGACGGAGGAAAAAAGACGGAAGTGTGAAAGTAGCCTAAGACAAACTTACACAATCAAAACAGTAAAAATTCAATGCCCATTGTAAACAAAAGGCTAAAGTGCTAATGCAAAGGGTGAAGTTAGATGACTATGCTGCAACAAATATGATGTGACCCGTGTATTCAGTCACCCAAAATAAAAGGAAAGTTCATAAAGTGACAAATATCTGTATAATAATGGTAAAGAGCCGCAATGCCAGAAATCATAGAGGGGATAATATTAATGCGGAGGTGGCAAATAATGTGCAAAATTATTGTGATCTAAAAATCACAATGGATGTAGTGCTACACATGAAAGATTTTATCTATACATTAATAAAGTATTCTTAACTTTATTCGGGTTTTTGTACTTCCCTCTTTTTTTGGCTCGATGCAATTTTTTGGAAGTCTCCCAATCCATAACTATGGGGTTATACTCTACGACAGTCCTAAAGACAATGAAGCTAATGTAGAGCATGCACACCCCTGCTCTATTCAATCCTTTACACTGAAGTTTAGTGCCGACTATAATAGGATGCCACCATTGTAACAAGTCACTTCTAGAAACGAGATGCTTTAAATACCCAATATGATATTTCCAGAAGTCCTACCATTTAGAGGGAATCTGTCACCAGTAGGGATGAGCAGACCCATGGAAGTTTGGGTTCTGTTACCCAACCCGAACTTTATTCCAAACTTCAGTTCGGGGACTAGAACTTGTACTCAAACTTGAACCCAAACCCCATTGAAAACAATGGAGACCTGAACTTTTGATGTGAAAAATTCTCTCTTTTTCTCTCATCTCTCTCTCCTCTCCTCTCTCTTCTCTCTCTCCTCTCAATTCAATTCAAATGAGCTTTACTGGCAGGACTAAGTACACGTTAGCATTGCCAAAGCATATGGTAAAAATACGGGGGTGGGGGAAGGAGGCATATAGAGATCCAGGATATATCAGACTCCATTTAGAGGATAGGGGATGTTGCCAGGGTGGGGTATAGGAGTCCATGACATATCAGGCTCTTTAGTCGGGGGATAGGGATATGTCCAGTGTTGGGGTACAGGAGTCCATGACATACAGTTGTGGCCAAAAGTATTGACACCCCTGCAATTCTGTCAGATAATACTCAGTTTCTTCCTGAAAATGATTCCAAACACATTCTTTGGTATTATTATCTTCATTTAATTTGTTTTAAATGAAAAAACACAAAAAGAATTGTCCTAAAGCCAAATTGGATATAATTCCACACCAAACATAAAAAAGGGGGTTGGCAAAAGTATTGGCACTGTTCGGAAAATCATGTGATGCTTCTCTAATTAGTGTAATTAACAGCACCTGTAACATACCTGTGGCACCTAACAGGTGTTGGCAGTAACTAAGGGTACCGTCACATTAAGCGACGCTGCAGCGATAGCGACAGCAATGCCGATCGCTGCAGCGTCGCTGTGTGGTCGCTGGAGAGCTGTCACACAGACCGCTCTCCAGCGACCAGCGATGCCGAGGTCCCCGGGTAACCAGGGTAAACATCGGGTTGCTAAGCGCAGGGCCGCGCTTAGTAACCCGATGTTTACCCTGGTTACCAGCGTAAAAGTTAAAAAAACAAACAGTACATGCTCACCTGCGCGTCCCCCAGCCTCTGCATCCTGACGCTGACTGAGCTCCGGCCCTAACAGCAGAGCGGTGACGTCACCGCTGTTGCTTTCACTTTCAGTTTAGGGCCGGCGCTTTAGTGTCAGGAAGCAGAGGCTGGGGGACGCGCAGGTGAGTATGTACTGTTTGTTTTTTTAACTTTTACGCTGGTAACCAGGGTAAACATCGGGTTACTAAGCGCGGCCCTGCGCTTAGTAACCCGATGTTTACCCTGGTTACCAGTGTAAAATATCGCTGGTATCGTCGCTTTTGCTGTCAAACACGGCGATACACGGCGACCTAGCGACCAAATAATGTGCAGACCTTCTAGCAGCGACCAGCAATTTCACAGCGGGATCCAGATCGCTGCTGCGTGTCAAATACAGCGATATCGCCATCCAGGTCGCTGCAACGTCACGGATTGCTGGCGATATCGCCTAGTGTGACGGTACCTTAAATCACACTTGCAGCCAGTTGACATGGATTAAAGTTGACTCAACCTGTGTCCTTGTGTGTACCACATTGAGCATGGAGAAAAGAAAGAAGACCAAAGAACTGTCTGAGGACTTGAGAAACCAAATTGTGAGGAAGCATGAGCAATCTCAAGGCTACAAGTCCATCTCCAAAGACCTAAATGTTCCTGTATCTACCATGCGCAGTGTCATCAAGAAGTTTAAAGCCCACGGCACTATGGCTAACGTCCCTAGATGTGGACAGAAAAGAAAAATTGACAAGAGATTTCAACGCAAGATTGTGCGGATGTTGGATAAAGAACCTCCACTAACATCCAAATAAGTTCAAGCTGCCCTGCAGTCCGAGGGTACAACATTGTCAACCCGTACTACCCATCGGTGTCTGAATGAAAAGGGACTGCATGGTAGGAGACCCAGGAATACCCCACTTCTTACCCCGAGACATAAAAAAGCCAGGCTGGAGTTTGCCAAAACTTACCTGAAAAAGCCTAAAAAATTTGGAAGAATGTTCTCTGGTCAGATGAGACAAAAGTAGAGCTTTTTGGCCAAAGGCATCAACATAGAGTTTACAGGAGAAAAAAAGAGGCATTCAAAGAAAAGAACACGGTCCCTACAGTCAAACATGGCGGAGGTTCTCTGATGTTTTGGGGTTGCTTTGCTGCCTCTGGCACTGGGCTGCTTGACCGTGTGCATGGCATTATGAAGTCTGAAGACTACCAACAAATTTTGCAGCATTATTTAGGTCCCAGTGTGAGAAAGCTGGGTCTCCTTCAGAGGTCATGGGTCTTCCAGCAGGACAATGACCCAAAACACACGTCAAAAAGCACTAGAAAATGGTTTGAGAGAAAGCACTGGAGACTTCTAAGGTGGCCAGCAATGAGTCCAGGCCTGAATCCCATAGAACACCTGTGGAGAGATCTAAAAATGGCAGTTTGGAGAAGGCACCCTTCAAATATCAGGGACCTGGAGCAGTTTGCCAAAGAAGAATGGTCTAAAATTCCAGCAGAGCATTGTAAGAAACTCATTGATGGTTACCGGAAGCGGTTGGTCGCAGTTATTTTGGCTAAAGGTTGTGCAACCAAGTATTAGGCTGAGGGTGCCAATACTTTTGTCTGGCCCATTTTTGGAGTTTTATGTGAAATGATCAATGTTTTGCTTTTTGCTTCATTCTCTTTTGTGTTTTTTCATTTAAGACAAATTAAATGAAGATAATAATACCAAAGAATTTGTGTTTGCAATCATTTTCAGGAAGAAACTGAGTATTATCTGGATTGCAGGGGTGTCAATACTTTTGGCCACAACTGTATCAGGCTCCTCTTAGTCTGTGGCAGGCACTGACATATTCCGCTGCTACGGCCACTGCACTTTCCTCTTCCCCCAGTATTATTGGCAGTTTCTCTTCCTCCTCCATGGAGGTGAAGTCTGGGAGGAGATCAGACAGTCTCTTGAAGTGACTAGTGTTGAGCATTCCGATACCGCAAGTATCGGGTATCGGCCGATACTTGCGGGTATCGGAATTCCGATACCGAGATCCGATACTTTTGTGGTATCGGGTATCGGTATCGAAACAACATTAATGTGTAAAAGAAAGAATTAAAATAAAAAATATTGCTATACTCACCTCTCCGACGCAGCCTGGACCTCACCGAGGGAACCGGCAGTGTTCTTTGCTTAAAATGCGCGCGTTTACTTCCTTCCGTGACGTCACGGCTTGTGATTGGTCGCGTGCCGCCCATGTGGCCGCGACGCGACCAATCACAGCAAGCCGTGACGTAATTTTCAGGTCCTCAATGCCTAATTCTAGGCATTCAGGATTTTAAAATTACGTTCCGGCTTGTGATTGGTCACGTCGCGGTCACATGGGCGACGCGACCAATCACAAGCCGTGACGTCACGGGAGGCAGGAAACGCGCGCATTTTAAAATTACGTCACGGCTTGTGATTGGTTGCGTGCCGCCCATGTGACCGCGACGCGACCAATCACAGCAAGCCGTGACGTAATTTCAGGTCCTGTATGCCTAATTATGCATTCAGGACCTGAAATTACGTCACGGCTTGCTGTGATTGGTCGCGTCGCGGCCACATGGGCGGCACGCGACCAATCACAAGCCGTGACGTCACGGAAGGAAGTAAACGCGCGCATTTTAAGCAAAGAACGCTGCCGGTTCCCTCGGTGAGGTCCAGGCTGCGTCGGAGAGGTGAGTATAGCAATATTTTTTATTTTAATTCTTTATTTTACACATTAATATGGATCCCAGGGCCTGAAGGAGAGTTTCCTGTCCTTCAGACCCTGGGAACCATCAGGAATACCGTCCGATACTTGAGTCCCATTGACTTGTATTGGTATCGGGTATCGGTATCGGATTAGATCCGATACTTTGCCGGTATCGGCCGATACTTTCCGATACCGATACTTTCAAGTATCGGACGGTATCGCTCAACACTAGAAGTGAGTGTCCCTCACTGCGGAGTATTTGGGGCACCTCAGCAGGAAGTGGGCCTCATCCTCCACGGCCTCCTGGGGGCAATGCTGGCAGAGTCTGCTCTCTCGGGGCTTGTAGTTCTGTCGGTGCCACCCGGATTCGATGAGTAGGCTGTGGGCGCTCAGTCTGTATCGGCTCAGGATCTGTGGCTCTTTGGGGTTTTCTAGTTTCTCTAGATATGGGGCCAGTTTGTACTCTCTCTGTAGATTCTGATATATCGTCAGTTTCTTGGATTTGTTTATGTCGTTCCTCCAGATGCTGAGATATTCCTCTTTGACTTTGTGTACCATCTTCTGGATTTCACCTTTTGTCAGGCCATGTAGGTTGATGGCTTGGTCAGACTGGCTTTGGGTACTTTGTGTTCGGAGGCTTCCTGGTGTAGGAAGGCTTTGTGATGGTAGGAGCTGGGATTGCTACTTTGTAGATGAGCCTTGAATGACAGTGCCTTCTTCTTTATTGCGATGTGTAGTGGGAATCTGCCCAGCTCTGCTCGGCAGGTGCTATTTGATGTGCTCCGATGGACTTGGAGAAGATGCTTGCAGAACTCTAGGTGGAATATTTCTGTCGGCCCAGCGTCCCACTTTGACCAGTTTGGGTATGAGACTGGGCCCCAGACCTCACTACCGTACAGAAGGATTGGGACAATGATAGAGTCAAAGATTTTTAGCCAGACGGCTACTGGTGCCTTGAGATGGTACAGATGCCTTCTGATGGCATAGAAGGCTTTGGATGCCTTGTCTTTTAGTAACTCTATGGCTTGCTTGAAGGTCCCTGACTGGCTGAGTTCTAGGCCCAGGTAGGTGTACCTGTTGGTTTCTGTAAGTGGACGGTTGTCTATCATAAAGGTAGGATGGCCAGTGGGTTTCTGCTTTCTTTTCTGGAACACCATGATATTAGTTTTTTTCTCATTGATTGGCAGTGCCCATGTGCTGCTGAAGGTCTGTAGGATTTTCAGATGATCTTGGAGGCCTTTCTCAGTTGGTGATAACAGCACGAGGTCATCTGCATACAGCAGAAATTTCACCTGGGTGTCATAGAGGGTGAGTCCTGGTGCTGAGGAGGACTCTAGGGCCACTGCCAGCTCATTGATGTAGATGTTAAAGAGCGTTGGACTGAGGCTGCAGCCCTGTCTCACTCCTCGGCTCTGTTGAAATAGGCCGTCCTCCTTCCGTTGACCTTCACACTGCAACTGTTCTCAGTGTAGGAGCTTCGGATGATGTCATATGTTTTGCCTCCTACTCCGCTCCCCAGCAGTTTTAGGAATAGTCCTGGGTGCCACACTGAGTCGAAGGCCTTCTTGAAGTCCACAAAACAAGCGTATATCTTTCCGTTCTTTGTATTGTGGACGTGGCTCTTGATGAGGCTGTGCAGAGTGTAGATGTGGTCAGTGGTGCGGTGGTTCGGCATGAACCCTGCTTGGCTCTTGCTGAGGACGTTGTGCTCGGTGAGGAAGGTGAGGATCCTCTTGTTCAGGATGTAGTTGAAGAGTTTACCCAGGTTGCTGCTGACACATATCCCTCGGTAGTTTGCTGGGTCGTACTTGTCCCCATTTTTGTGTATAGGGGTTATGAGGCCTTGGTTCCAATTTTTGGGGAAGCAGCCGGCCTGCAGTACAATATTAAATAGTTTTGTTATCGCAGCCTGGATGTCTGGAGGGCTGTATTTCAGCATTCCTGGGAGGATCCCATCTGGACCGCTGGCTTTTTTACCTTTTATCTGTGTAATCCTTTATGTTATTTCTGTCAGTGTGATTGGTGTATCCAGAGGATATTGGAAATCTTTGAACTTTTCCTCCATATCTCCATATTTTTTCACAAGCTCTTTTTGTGCCAGGTTCAGGTCTTCGCTTGGGATGTCATTGTAAAAGTCCTTGAAGTACTGGAGCCAGATGTTGCCGCTCTCTTCTCTCCCCTCTCTCTCCCCTCTTCTCTCTCCTCTCCTCTCTCTCCCCTCTTCTCTCTCCTCTCCTCTCTCTTCTCTCCTCTCTCTTCTCTCTCTCCTCTCTCTCTCCTCTCTATCCTCTCTCTCTCATTTCTCTCTCCTCTCTCGCTTTAGCTCTCTGTCTTCTCTCTCATCTCTCTCTCGCCGTAACTCTGAACACTGCAGCAAACTTCCGGGAGAAGTCCGTGTCCAGCAGTGCACACAGAAATCTGCCAATCAGTGGTCTGGGTGGGTTACGCAGAGCTCAGAATTCAGACACTTTCTAGATCTGCAACAGAGAAAGCAGTGATTTTATTAAAACTACAGCAAGTAGCTTAGTAAGTGACACATCGCTGGAATCTGGGTCTCTGCCTCTACATTATTCAGCTGTCAGATGGGAGTAGCAAGAACCTTGCGACAGATTCGCTCTCTATACCTGTTACCTCTGTAAGAATCAGTTGACGGACCTCCTGCCGAAGTGCAGTTTTTATTCAGGACCTGCTGAGCACAATTAGGGGAAGGAGCCCATTCACAGTAAATATTGCAATATATACGGTATATATCTGCTGTCTATCGGAGCCACACAATATAAAGACGAGCCCGCCTGCTTAAGATTTGCTCCTGTTTCCTTTCTTGTCTCCATTTTTACCATGTTTTTTATTTACAGATCAAATACAAGCAATGAAAACATAAGAAGATGAGCGACTTTGGCCCATCGCGGTCGGCACACGTGGACCCGAGAAGTGCGATCAGTCCTTCTAGTTTACCTGGTTGAATAAAGCTCATCCATGTTATTTAGCACCTCAGGTTTTGTCATTGGAAAATCGTGCAATGTTACAATAGGAAATACTAAATAATAGGAATATTTAGGGTAAGTCCAGACGAGGCGAAAGCCGCGTCAGAAAGTCTGCAGCGTGGAAGGAGCGGTGCAAACTCCTCGTGTATCGTACGGTCACAAATCCGCCACGTCTGGACCCGGCCTTAATTTTGTCAACATATTATGTGCTCTGTTAAAATGGGAAAATGTCACTTGTCTGACCTGTAAATACGATCTATGTAAGGGGGCAACATTAACTATTTAATTTATTCACCTTTGTTTTATTACTGACGTGCTGTAAGATATCAGGACAGGTTTTGTATTGTAGAATCGCCTGAGCTTTCCTGTAAGCAATATCACCAATGGATGACCCTGGAATCATTTTTATGTCACACAAAAAATAAACCTATTTATTCAAATATACTTATGGCTGATGCATTATACTATGATTTTTTATCAGGTTTATAGAGGTTTGAGTTCTGTTTCTTTTGATAAATCCCCTTCTCTTGCTTATTCACAGCACCGGAAAGGCTGAGGAGGCAAGGTTTACAGCAGGGCCCCCGAAGACCAGAGTTATATGTCAGGGGGCCGCCAACACTCGCACCGTTTTCAGCTGAATGTACATTCTCAGATGCGCAGTCCGCTGAAATGTATCGTGGCAGAGGGAGTCACTGGCTCTCTGCACCACTGCACAGGGAGTCACCAGCTCTCTGCATCGCGGCACAGGGAATCACCGGCTCTCTGCACCCGCAGCACAGGGAGTCACTGGCTTTCTGCACCCGTGGCACAGGGAGTCACCGGCTTTCTGCACCCGTGGCACAGGGAGTCACCGGCTCTCTGCACCGCAGCACAGGGAGTCACCGTCTCTCTGCACCACTGCACAGGGAGTCACCGGCTTTCTGCACCCGCGGCACAGGGAGTCACCGGCTCTCTGCACCGCGGCACAGGGAGTCACCGGCTCTCTGCACCGCGGCACAGGGAGTCACCGGCTTTGTGCAACCGCGGCACAGGGAGTAACCGGCTCATTGCACCGCAGCACAGAGAGTCACTGGCTCACTGCACCACTGCACAGGGAGTCACCGTCTCTCTGCACCTCGGCACAGGGAGTCACCGGCTCTCTGCACCACTGCACAGGGAGTCACCGACTCTCTGCATCGCAGCACAGGGAGTCACAGGCTCTCTGCACAGGGAGTCACCGGCTCTCTGCACCGCAGCACAGGGAGTCACCGGCTCTCTGCACCGCGGCATGTGGAGTCACCGGCTCACTGCACCGCAGCACAGGGAGTCACCGGCTCTCTGCACCGCAGCACAGGGAGTCACCGGCTCTCTGCACCGCAGCACAGGGAGTCACTGGCTCTCTGCACCTCGGCATAGGGAGTCACCGGCTCTCTGCATTACTGCACAGGGAGTCACCGACTCTCTGCATCACTGCACAGGGAGTCACCGGCTCTCTGCATTGCAGCACAGGGAGTCACCGGCTCATTGCACCGCAGCACAGGGAGTCACCGGCTCATTGTACCTCGGCACAGGGAGTCACCGGCTCATTGCACCTCGGCACAGGGAGTCACCGGCTCTCTGCATTGCAGCACAGGGAGTCACCGGCTCATTGCACCGCAGCACAGGCAGTCACCGGCTCATTGCACCTCGGCACAGGGAGTCACCGGCTCATTGCACCTCGGCACAGGGAGTCACCGGCTCTCTGCATCGCAGCACAGGGAGTCACCGGCTCTCTGCATTGCAGCACAGGGAGTCACCGGCTCTCTGCATCGCAGCACAGGGAGTTACCGGCTCTCTCCACTGCAGCACATGGAGTCACCGGCTCACTGCACCGCAGCACAGGGAGTCACCGGCTCTCTGCACCGCGGCACAGGGAGTCACCGGCTCTCTGCACCGCAGCACAGGGAGTCAACGGCTCATTGCACCGCAGCACAGGGAGTCACCGGCTCACTGCACCTCGGCACAGGAAGTCACTGGCTCTCTGCACCACTGCACAGGGAGTCACCGGCTCTCTGCACCCGCGGCACAGGGAGTCACCGGCTGTCTGCACCACAATCCCTATAAACCACTGGCCAGACACATGATATCACTGCCATGTGTCACCCTGCTCCCCTGCCTCGGCCATGAAGCAGGAGGACAGGTCAGAAGAATAGTTGCAGTATTTATTACAAGATGAGGGCTAGAATGACAAAGTAGTGGCCTAAACAGAGGACATTAGGAAAAGTTAAAGTTCCATATAGCGACTAAATAAAGAAGTTAAAAAGAAAAAAAAATCAACATAAAGTAAGAAAAAATAACGGAAAAATATTTTACCACTAAAATTGCTGTTTCATGTAAAAACAAAAGTACACGTTAGGCATCGCCACGTGCGGAATGACCCAAGATGTAAAACTGTACAATAACCCATACAATGAACACTGCAAAAAAAAATCATGTAAAAAATGTCATTTTTTCATTATACTGACACACAAAAAATGAAATCCTTCAAGGAATGCAGACTGTCAACTTTCTTCAACTCAAATTTCTTCTATATGCCACCCATTTTCCTGGCCCAGTTTGAGACCCCAGATTTTACCACTCCAATTCCCTTACCACAATGGCGGCCCATCTTGAAAGCATAAGGAATATATCTGATCATATCCGGCAGCAGGAGGCGAATGGTGGGTGCCAGGCAGGGCGACTATGAGAAATGTTTTGTCTCTTTTCAGTCCCGGGGTGAAGGGTCAGTTTAATAAATCTATTGCAATATTCATGTAGTTCAACAGGTTGGGGACATAACCAAATGATGCAATTCTTCACCAGTGTCCTATAAGATTAGCTGGTGGAATACTCCAATACATCACCAACTAACTATTGAGTAACTATGGACAATACTTTGTTAGATATTTATTACAAGTAGTCACATTAACTAAAGAGGAAACAAGTAGTGGAGGGAAACATTGTCTCAATGATATAAATCACAGTGCAATGTGGAAGTAACCTGTATAATACAGTATTCAGAACATGGACCCATGTAGTAATCGTGCTATAAAGTGCACTGATCACTGGGCCCTCCATACAATTAATAGGAATCAAAGTAGAGACGGGATATCTTGTAGCAACAAGTACGCAGTGAATATATCTCAATTAAAATCAAACTTAAAGGTAACCTGTAAACAGGATTTTGCTATGTGATCGAAGAATAACAATGTAGGGGCAAATACACTGATTTCTGTGGTGTGTCACTTACTGAACTGTGTGTCATTAAATAAAATCAGTGTTTTAATAATCAGGAGATTATCACTCCAGGACTAGGTGTCTTGTGCTTCCTAGTCCACTGCTCTGTGTAACCTCGCCCCCACCATACAGCTACCAATCAGTGGTGTGGGCGGGGTTATACAGAGCTCAGCATTCTGAGCTCTGCTTGATCTACAGCAGAAAAAAAACTGATTATATCAAAATGACAGCATTCAGCCAAGCAAGTGACAGATCACTGGACCTACATCACGCTGCTCTCTGATTACATAGCAAAAACCTGGCAACAGATTCCCTTTAAGTTTAGCACATTCAACTGATTATCACAGTGTGGAACGCAAGCAATATCGTCTAATGATCCAGATTAAACAGTATTATAAAGCAATAAATCTTTTGATAAGCATGAGGAGTTTTGGGAATTTGGGATATGTAAAAAAAACGAACACAATATGCTTGATAAATGTGGGCCTGTATCCTTGTTTCTCTAGCTAACAGCAAAATATATATAACTCTTCCTCTATTGCAAGAAGGGAATTCTCCCTCATTTCTTGTCACCTGCTCAAACCTCTGATGGAAGGTCTGAAATTTGTGACCAAATTGCTTGATATTTCCACTTTGTCACCTTTTGAATTACCGTAGGTGCTTGGTATCAGATGCTAAAGTCATGCAGGAAGGAAAGCAGTGGGCCGTGGTGGGTGCCACTTGTGGTTACTAGACCCCTCAGTGTCACGTGAGCACTCGTAGCTAGGTCATCTCATGATGTCGCTGGGGCTTGGTAATCACGAGGCACCCAGGATCCCGGCGTCCACACTGCCTTGCCCCAACTGTCACAGAACCGAGATGGACGCTCAGCTCTGTTTACTACACCTTTATGGAAATGTTAGTTCTAAACGCTGACCACTGGCGGGGCTGGACTACAGCATCAGTCGTTTAATTTCTACAACCCAAAAGCAGGACACAACTGCTGCAGGACTCGGACACTGCAATGTTTAGATACTTACAGGAGTCATCTGTTCTAAGTACTCATTTTAAATGCTCTAATTTTTCACCACCCGCTCACCCAGTTTACCACCCAGAAACAAGACCTGGAGGAGTTGTAAAGAAAAGTGATGCATGCTCCCGCTCTCTAGATTCAAAGTCTAGGGCACAGGTGAAGATAATGCCACGTTCAGCTCATCATAACTGTCAGACAACTTGTGGAGCTACAGGTAACAATCGAAACCATTACTCTGTTCAACACCTCCTGGATGTCATCTCTTCCTTTCTATCTGTGAGGCCCTTGCAATCAATCCCACAGCAATCTTTAACAGTTATCACCTATCCAACTGATAGGATAATTTGTTTAAACCCGAATGGACAGCTAGGTCACATGCTGGCTATTGTACTCTATAGAGGGAGGAGGAGAAAAAAGCGCAGTGAAAGATAGTGTTGCTAGCAGGGCTGGGAGAAGGTATTTTGGTGCCCTAGGCTCATGAAGCCATTGGATCCCTCCACCCCAAAGGAATGGGTCAGAGACTAAGGTAACAGGACCACTAATGCACCTCCTGATGACATTCTCATAATGAATACCAAGCCAAAACCATCATCAGTACATAATTAGAGCACCAGAAACATCAATAGTACATGAATATGGCACCAGAAACATCAGTAAATAAATAGGTCACCAGAACCACTATTAGTACATGAATACATCACCAGAACCACCATTAGTACATTAAATCATCACTAGTTTAGTACATTAAATCATCACTAGATCCACCATCAGTACATGAATACATCAACAGACCCATCATCAGTAGATGACTACGTCACCAGAGCTACCATCAGTAAAATACATCACTGGAAACTCCTTTAGTACATGAATGCCTCACCAGAACCACCATAAGTACATGAATACATGACCAGAACCAAAAATACTTGAATTCAAGAGACCTGCTTAGTACAACGAACAATTGTAATTTGACCATACCGGAACCACAGTACTAATGAAAGTTAGTATCACAAATATATGTTTACATCCAGGCTCCTTATGGGTGACCTCTGGCGTCGTCTCTTTCTTTTCATCTCCATCTTGTCTAGATGCCATGATAACTCTTCACATCCATAGCTAGTCTCTGCAGACTTCCCTCTTCTCTGGTCTTTTGTAGCACCTCCCCACAGTGTCCTTAAATATGAGTGTTATTAAAATGCCCTCTGGATAAAAATCTGTTCATATTATTACCTAAATAAGTCTCCTATGTTATATGACCTCCACAATGTCGACCATTCTCAGCTATAACCGCCACATCATCTGCCCTTATGAACAACAGTCTGTACAGACCACAATCCCCGTACTGTCCATGGATTTCATGACCCGGAATCAATAGACTAGGCATATAAGAGGCTGTTAACTGGAGGTCAGAGGACCCACACTACCAGTCCAGACGTATTAGTGTGTACTCGGACAGTGAATGTTGGACATGTGAAAACTTCTTTAGTAACAGCAGCAGGAAGGAAAGAGTTGCATGGATCTGTAGTGGAGAGGGGAGAAAGCATCTTGGAAGGAAAATAGGCTATGGAAAAGAAGCAACGCACATAAAAAAACAGCATTGGAGTTATGCTGATACATGAAATGAAGTGAAGACACCTGTCCCATGAATACACACAGACCTCACATCCAGCCTATATTGCAGAGAGAGGCACTCCCACAAGGGAAAGATCTAAAATTTGGATCAGGCTGCTAAAATGAATGAAAAAAAAAGAGGATTGCAGACTGAAACTTAGTGCAATTTTATTAAATAGAGGTTAAATACATACAGTATGTAAAAATCATATTTTTTGTGTCAAAAGTGTCCAAAGACTTAGTATCACTCCAATAAAAATGAAAGGAAACAGTTGCGTGACTCTAAGGCTGTGTGCACACGTTGGCGATTTTTCGCGTTTATTTCGCGTTTTTATAGCATACATTATGCATCCCATCATTTAGAATGCATTCTGCAATTTTTGTGCACATTTGGTAAAAAACGCAGCATGTTCATTAATTTTGCGGATTTCCCACTATATTGCATTGGGAACCTCCAGAAAAATCCGAAAAAAAAATGCACGAAAAACGCGAGAAAAAAAACGCATGCGGATTTCTTGCAGAAAATGTCCAGTTTTGCTCAGGAAATTTCTGCAAGAAATCCTGAACGTGTGCACATAGCCTTAGTCTCAATTTGCAGATTCTGGTCACTATAAAGCTTGAAGACGGAATATATCTGAATGTGGAAAAGTGTAAATGCCTGATCTATTATACTCTGCAGTAATGTGACTTCCCTGAGTCATTTTGCTCGGGCTATTATGCAGGGCTGACTGCTTTAAAAGCAGCATGTCTATGTAGCTTCATGGTTTAAACATGAGCACTTCATTTTTTCCATTTACCAGGGAGCTGTTTGGTGTATGAGGACATCAATAATGCACATTTTTCAAGCGGTTTGTTATGGAAGAGAATATGGAAATGAGTTAAACATTTTGTTTTAATGGCTAAAAATATTAGTGATTGGTTTTTAATGTTTAGCAAGCAATTTTCGGAGGCAAACTCAAAATGTTTTCTGAACAATTTTTTTTAGAATGGGTCAAACATTTCCATTCTAAGGCAGAACTGAGAACATGAGTGCTTTCACCTGTTTGATGTGCAGCGCTCACTTCTCCAGCAGGAGTGTTACGTCCCGTCTACCGATTCCTGTCTAGAAGCGTGCTGGACTGGCCGGTGCCCCTGCTTGATGTGCAGGAGGTGTAACGTCCTATCTACCGATACCTGTCTAGAAGAATGCTGGACTGGCCGGTGCCCCTGTTTGATGTGCAGGAGGTGTAACGTCCTATCTACCGATACCTGTCTAGAAGAATGCTGGACTGGCCGGTGCCCCTGTTTCATGTGCAACGCTCACTTCTCCAGCAGGAGGTGTAACGTTCCATCTACCGATACCTGTCTAGAAGCGTGCTGGACTGGCCGGTGCCCCTGTTTGATGTGCAGGAGGTGTAACGTCCCGTCTACCAATACCTGTCTAGAAGAATGCTGGACTGGCCGGTGCCCGTTTGATGTGCAGCGCTCAATTCTCCAGCAGGAGGTGTAATGTCCCATCTACCAATACCTGTCTAGAAGCGTGCTGGACTGGCCAGTGCCCGTTTGATGTGCAGCGCTCAATTCTCCAGCTGGAGGTGTAATGTCCCATCTACCAATACCTGTCTAGAAGCATGCTGGACTGGCCGGTGCCCGTTTGATGTGCAGCGCTCAATTCTCCAGCAGGAGGTGTAATGTCCCATCTACCAATACCTGTCTAGAAGCGTGCTGGACTGGCCAGTGCCCGTTTGATGTGCAGCGCTCAATTCTCCAGCTGGAGGTGTAATGTCCCATCTACCAATACCTGTCTAGAAGCATGCTGGACTGGCCGGTGCCCCTGTTTTATGAAGAGGACAGCCATGCTAAACTTACAAATCACGCAAGCATCCCGGAAGGTATCAGTAGATATGACGGCAGCAGCCCTGCTCACTTCCAGATCTGGAGCCAAAATACCTCTTTACATCTGTATCCCAAGAGGAACCCACTAAGGCTTGAGGTGTAACTTGAGGTTGCAGGGTATATGCGTAACTTGACCATGAGACAGGACTGGCGTCTAGGCTGAATTGTACCTGCCATTACTGGATCTGCACCCCCATAGCTACACTCCTATGTCTGTTCTCTTGGTGTTTCTTAATATCCTAGACAATATGATGAGAATCAAACTTATGGCTGACACTGGCAACCAACTGTATGTGGTAGGGTTGTCTCCATGGGTTTTCATTGTGGTCACTGCATTAAATGCCCTTTCTTCTTATCGCTGTCCTCCACAAAGGTCTCCGCAATGTTTCAGCTCCCCACATATTCTCCTTCATCTTTGCTTATCCCCTCACATTTTACAATCTAAGATGGACATTCTCCATAATTCGTAACGCCTAATCCCATCTCAAAGACTTTTCTTGTAATGCAATAGTTTTCTGGAACACACTAAATCAGATCCCAATACCCAAAGTTATAGGAATTCCTTAAAAAAAAAACAAACAGATTTTCAGGCAGGCCTGTCACATTCTAAATTCTGACTTTTCCTTTACGCCCCCATCACTGACCTTTCCAACTGCATTTTTCGGCAGACTCTGCCCCCACAATCTTTGCACCCTTGGGTTAGCACTACACGGTGATGTGTCACGTGACACTGAAATTGCAGAAACAGATTGCAACAATGGAGGTTATGATTTCCTATATTGTTGTATAGCAACTGTGACACGGAGTCACAAATACGTTGGATCTTCTGTCGGGGATTGCAAGTCATGCGCGACACACTTGCCATAGACTTTAATGCAAGTCTCACCTGACTTTTCTGTAACTTGGCCGTTTTATTTACAGCAGAAACAGAACTCTAAAATATTCGCACAACAATAATTTGTACAAATGTTTTTGTTGCATTATTCTTCAGAAAATTGCTGCCATATGACATGTTGACGCATAGCCTTAGGCCCATTACTAGTGATGAGCGAGTGTACTCGTTGCTCGGGTGACCTCCGAGTATTTATGACTGCTCGGAGACTTAGTTTTTCATCGTGGCAGCTTTCTCCTCTTACAGTAATAGCTCTCTAGAGTGGGGCTCTCACTCCCCTTGTTGTTTAATACTTTGCCCTTTAATTTGATATCGTCCATACATGTATGTACTAAAGAGAATCTGTATAAGCTGGCTACATGGGCACGCAGGTCATAGAAAGTGGAATAAAATTATACCTTTAATATCTGTGATCCGATGTCTTAATCCAGAGAATTTCATGTTTTTGTTAATATGCAAATGAGCTATTAAGATCTATGGGCCGGGCGTAGATCTCCCCGAGAATCAGACTGTCAGCCATTACATGTCTCATGCTGGTAACGCCCAGCTCTGGAGGCAAATTCTTGGGGAGATCTACAGTACAGACCAAAAGTTTGGACACACCTTCTCATTTAAAGATTTTTCTGTATTTTCATGACTATGAAAATTGTACATTCACACTGAAGGCATCAAAACTATGAATTAACACATGTGTAATTATATACTTAACAAAAAAGTGTGAAACAACTGAAATTATGTCTTATATTCTAGGTTCTTCAAAGTAGCCACCTTTTGCTTTGATGACTGCTTTGCACACTCTTGGCATTCTCTTGATGAGCTTCAAGAGGTAGTCACCGGGAATGGTTTTCACTTCACAGGTGTGCCCTGTCAGGTTTAATAAGTGGGATTTCTTGCCTTATAAATGGTGTTGGGACCATCAGTTGTGTTGTGCAGAAGTCTGGTGGATACACAGCTGATAGTCCTACTGAATAGACTGTTAGAATTTGTATTATGGCAAGAAAAAAAGCAGCTAAGTAAAGAATTTACTGTAACTATTTACTATGTGGCACTGTCAGTCACAGTGCCACATAGTTCAGTCACGTTTACTGAACAAGTTCTGTCAGTCACAGTGCGACGTAGTTCACTCACGTTTAGTGAACACATTTAGTCAGTCACAGTGCCACATAGTTCAGTCACGTTTACTGAACAAGTTCTGTCAGTCACAGTGCCACATAGTTCAGTCACGTTTACTGAACAAGTTCTGTCAGTCACAGTGCCACATAGTTCAGTCACGTTTACTGAACAAGTTCTGTCAGTCACAGTGCCACATAGTTCAGTCACGTTTACTGAACAAGTTCTGTCAGTCACAGTGCCACATAGTTCAGTCACGTTTACTGAACAAGTTCTGTCAGTCACAGTGCCACATAGTTCAGTCACGTTTACTGAACAAGTTCTGTCAGTCACAGTGCCACATAGTTCAGTCATGTTTACTGAACAAGTTCTGTCAGTCACAGTGCGACGTAGTTCACTCACGTTTAGTGAACACATTCAGTCAGTCACAGTGCGACATAGTTTAGTCACGTTCACTGAACACGTTCTGTCAGTCAGAATATTCTAGAATACCCGATGCGTTAGAATCGGGCCACCATCTAGTAAGGATATATTTCAGCTGTGTGAAACTCAAATATGTGCTGGTGTCTCTCAATCAGGGAACAGGAAGCGCGACCAGAGTCTCTCTGCTTCAGAATGAAAGTGTACTAGAAAGGCCGGGGACACACACAACGTATAAACAAAACGGTCCGTTTTTCACGGACGAGAATCGCACAAATGTTTACAAAACAGTGATCCGTGTGCAGTGCGAGGATGCGATTTCCTCGCATCAAATGATCCTTTTGACATCCGTGTGACATCCGTATGGCATCCGCACTGCGATATTTTCTCGCAGGCTTGCAAAGCCGACATCTAATGGATTTATGTGCTCAAATGTTCGTTAAAACATATATACAGTATGTATATATATATATATATATATATATATATATATATATGTATACATACTGTATATATGTCATTGAGACACATATATATATATTCTGTATTTATATTTAATTCAGCGCGAGATATGTGAAAAGCCGGTAATTCAATTGCCGGCTTTTCAATTCTCCTTCCGAAACCCGATGTGATATGAGACATGGTTTACATACAGTAAACCATCTCATATCCCCTTTTTTTTGCATATTCCACACTACTAATGTTAGTAGTGTGTATGTGCAAAATTTGGGCGCTGTAGCTTGTAAAATAAAGGGTTAAATGGCGGAAAAAATTGGCGTGGGCTCCCGCGCAATTTTCTCCGCCAGAGTGGTAAAGCCAGTAACTGAGGGCAGATATTAATAGCCTAGAGAGGGTCCATGGTTATTGGCCCCCCATGGCTACAAACATCTGCCCCCAGCCACCCCAGAAAAGGCACATCTGGAAGATGCGCCTATTCTGGCACTTGGCCACTCTCTTCCCACTCCCGTGTAGCGGTGGGATATGGGGTAATGAAGGGTTAATGTCACCTTGCTATTGTAAGGTGACATTAAGCCAGATTAATAATGGAGAGGCGTCAATTATGACACCTATCCATTATTAATCCAATAGTACGAAATGGTTAAGAAAACACACACACATTATTACAAAGTATTTTAATTAAATAAAGACACAGGGTGTTGCAATATTTTATTAGACTCTTAATCCACCTGAAGACCCTTGTCACCTGAAACAAAGTTTCAAAAAAACAAACAACAATATTCCATACCTTCCGTCGTTCTGTCCAACGTTGTAAATCCATCTGAAAGGGTTAACTAATTTTACAAGCAGAAGCCTGTTAATGCAGCTGCCCCTGCCTGCAAAAACCCGGGGAATGAATGGAAAGCAGGGTGACCTGTAGTTACCTTGAGTTGCGGTGATGCGCCCTCTGCTGGATGTCCTCATGAACTGTAGCTTTGGAATTTTTCATCGCGACTCAAGGTAACTACAGGTCAGTCCCCTGCAATCCATTCACTCCCGGGGGTTTTACATGCACGAGCACTGCTTTAGTACAGCTCCTGGCTGTAAAATGATTTAACCCCTTCCGATGGATTTACTTTGTGGGACTTGACCTGAGCAACGGAAGGTATGAGATTTTGTTGTTTTTTTATTTTTCCTTTGTTACAGAACGAGGGTCTTCAGGTGGATTAAGAGTCTAATAAAATATTACAACACCCTGTGTCTTTATTTAATTAAAATACTTTGTAATAATGTGTGTGTTTTCTTAACCATTTCGTACTATTGGATTAATAATGGAAAGGTGTCATAATTGACGCCTCTCCATTATTAATCTGGCTTAATGTCACCTTACAATAGCAAGGTGACATTAACCCTTCATTACCCCATATCCCACCGCTACACGGGAGTGGGAAGAGAGAGGCCAAGTGCCAGAATAGGCGCATCTTCCAGATGTGCCTTTTCTGGGGTGGTTGGGGGCAGATATTTGTAGCCAGGGGGGGCCAATAACCATGGACCCTCTCTAGGGTATTAATATCTGCCCTCAGTCACTGGCTTTACCACTCTGGCGGAGAAAATTGCGTGGGAGCCCACGCCAATTTTTTTCCGCCATTTAACCCTTTATTTTACAAGCTACAGCGCCCAAATTTTGCACATACACACTACTAACATTAGTAGTGTGGAATATGCAAAAAAAAAAGGGATATGTGATGGTTTACTGTATGTAAACCATGTCTCATATCATGTCGGGTTTGGGAAGGAGAAATGAAAAGCCGGCAATTGAATTACCGGCTTTTCACTAACACCGGTGCGTATTTCTCGCAAGTCACACGCATGGTCCATGTGTAATCCGTATTTTTTCTCGCACCCATAGACTTGCATTGGCGAGTCTCGGCCGAGATACGCTGACAATCGCAGCATGCTGCGATTTTACTCGGATCCTGAATACGGCGGAGAAAATATCGGATGATGGGAGCTGCACCATAGATTAACATTGGGCCGAGTGCTATGCGATTTTTTATCGCATAGCACTCGTCCGTATTACGGTCTAGTGTGACCCCGGCCAAAAGAGGAGCATGTGCAAGAACAAGGGTGACGGTGAACCCTGGGGACAATAGCAAACAGAAAGAATAGACGTCCATATTCTTATGTATTTATTATTGCTGATGTATAAGACCAATTGATTTAATCTTGACTGTGTTTTTTGTAACACGCTGGCAGGGAACAATAGGTTGACTGCTAAGTCCATGCCAAGAGGAAGGAAACTACATCAAGTGTCATTTCACCACATCAGCAAACAAGAACGAAAAACACACACAAAAAAAGTATTACTGTAGTTTAATGTATTAAATACAGTGAGCAGGATAGTGTGGACCCGAGTCATAGAAGTATGTTATATACTACATTCTTCTTGCGTCCATATTACTAAAGTTTAGCTTGGAACGGTCTCATTCAACATCTGCAGTTTTCATGACAAAGATGAACTTTTAATATGGAATATAAAATCAATAAATAACTTAATTTTTAAGCAGCGTTTTATTGCATTTTAATGTCGGGCTGCATGCTGCTGCTGCCCGTGGTTTTCAGGGACCCTCGGGTCTTGGATTATTATTTACGTTTTGTTGAAATAATTTTTTTTCAACTGGCATTTTTATTGCCCAAATTCTTCAAATTATGTGCTTAATGAATGTGGTGCAAGATATACGGCTAAGTTCACATTAGCGTTTGAGACCACAGCGTGGTGCTGCGGACTTCTTAACTTCAGAAAGAAAATGCAACATGTTGCGTTTGGCGGGCACGTCAAAACGACACACGCCGACGCACCGCATACAACGCCTGTCCCTACATGCACAATGTTAAAGATAGGTACGCAGGACGCATGCGGAAGTAGGTGGAGCTTAAGGAAAGAAGTCCGCAGCACCACGCTGCGGACTCAAACGCTAATGTGAACCCGGCCTAAAAAAAATATTTTTGTCCTTAGTTGTTGTTTTTTTTGTTTTTTTTACTTTTCAGCACCAAAAAATCGTAAAACTTGAAAATTGAAAACTCCAGAAAGCTCACTCCAGGGAGACACTGGAGTGAGATGGACCAAAAAAGGCGACATTCGGTAAAAGTCGCATTTCATGAATTTGTCTGAATCATCTGGAAAAACAATGATGGGAAAAAGGACAATTTAAAAAGTGGCGTTAAATGTATCGACAATACTGCACAAATACTAAAGCTAAAAGGAGAAAATTAATCCTGAAAACTGAAAAAAAAACAGTTGTGGCCATAAAGTTGTATTGCAACTTTTTATCCGTGATGCTGGAAAAAAACAGATATGTCTCCATAATTTTTGCATGATACATGGTCTGCCAAAAAACATGGACATGTGAACAGCGTCATTGATTATAATGGGTACATGTTCTATCCATGAAAAAAATCACTGAGATTATCACATACCTAAATAAAATGACATCTGAGTGAGACCTATGTTGAAAAAATATATATATTAATCGTGAAATATTGCAGTTTTCTTGTTGATCACAGAGTTTAATATCAAGCTCTTGCTTCCCATTCTGTAGTGATCACTTCTGAGCAATCATCTCGTTATCATCACAGTCGAGATTACAAGACTTGCATCCACCATTAACAATAGTTGGTGGTATCACAGCCCACCTTTTCCTCCTCCCTGCACAATGACCGCTGCACAGGTCATAGAGCATGCCAAATAAACTCTCCTATAGTAATGTCAGTGTCAGAGATGCCAGTTTTCTATGTCAATGAGGCTGCTAGAAAGCACATACCTGAACTATAACAGTAGGCAGCAGCTTATAGAAGATGTGCCCACACGCAGAAAACTTAAATATAGAAATCAAAACAATAAAACCGTCAGTGTATTTTTTAAAAATTGGTAAAAAAACAAAACCAATGCCTCATTTAAATAGGGGCATGTTCATTATACACCTCAAGCAGAAGTAGTCAAACCACATGCTGCTCAAATGATTGCCCTCTTCAATCTTCAGGAGCGCACCGCTCTTCATCTATCTTCAGGAGCGCGCCGCTCTTCATCTATCTTCAGTACCGCACTGCTCCTCATCTATCTTCAGGAGCTGTCATGACTCATTTTTGGATTCCTGACAGCTCTGGTTCTGCTTTAATTTAAACGGGGTTTTTACTTTTGGGACAGCAAGGGTTAATGTCAGTTTCCTTGCTGGCAGCTGCTGCGTTTCTGGACAGCCGATGTGGGTGGTGATCACTCACACAATCTTTTAAATAGTTACATGACGCATCAGCTGACTGTTGGTAATAGAGTTTTTCTATGAAGACCAGCCAAGGAGTGTGGAGCTCTCTGGTGCCAGTGGTTTATCTGCTATGTCTGTGGAGTTCGGTTTCCTGAGTCCATGTCCTTTGCTGTGTGGAGCTTGGCAGCAGTAGTGGGAGCTAAGTTTCTTGTTTCCCTTTTCTAGTCTCTCTCATGCTTGTCACTACCCCCTGTGTTTACACCATCTGCAGTGGTGAGGCTAGCATCCTTGTTGGCCAGTGCACTAGCCAGGGTATAGTGAGGTGACAACTAGGGACTAGGCACGTGATGGCGGCGGGGGAAAGCACCCGCATAGGGCATTAGGGGAGATTAGGGATAGGCTCAGACTTTGTTAGAAGGTGCCCCATCCCTCGTTCCCTACTTTTAGGGCCTTCCTCTCCCTTCTCCCATCCCGTGTTGGTATTTCTTGTGTCGTCTGCTGGACGTACCTGTGTCGCACGTGACAGGAGCGCACCTCTCCTCATCTATCTTCAGGAGCTCACCGCTCCTCATCTATCTTCAGGAGTGCAGTGCTCCTCATGTATCTTAAGGAGCGCATAAATCTTCATCTATCTTCAGGAGCGCGCTGCTTCTCAGCCGCACGTCTTCCTGCATGCTTGGGTGTAGTGTACTCCTGAAGATTGACAGCTCACACCAGACATACATCCGCCCTGCTAATCCTAACTGTTCATTATCCAATACTGCTAGTAGAGGCAGCCTTGCAGGAATACTGGACATGGTTGGATCCAGCGATCTGCGCAGCTTCAAAGCTACGTTTGCTAGTTCTACAATAAAGTGCTTGCATATGCATGCTTCCTGCTTAGGAAAACAGCCACCTCTAATGCCTTGCAGAGGTAGCCAGAAATTTAGGCAAACTAAGCAGTAAACAGTATGATAAAAAATATCTCTGATCTTGGAAACGGAGAGGATTCTTAGTAAAAGGTGAGTTGCAAAGTTGCTTGATTTTTGGCTGCATTCAGAGTGCATTTTTGCCAGAGAAAATAAAACAAAACACCGCTGCCACAAAGTGTGAATGCGGCCTTTCAAGCAGTTTTGCCCATTTAGCAGGATGAGACAACTCTTTTGATAGGTCGGTAGATGATGCTGCAGGAGCCCCAGTACTGTTTCCAGATAACAGAATAAAAGTTTTTTTAGACAGCAGTTCTGTGGATAAAAACAAAGACAGAAACATAATAGGCAAATACCCTGCAGTAAATAAACAGCATAGTGCATGAAAACAATATAGGGTACTTAGTCAAATTTGATTTAAAAATGCAAAATCCATCCCACCACTTCACGGTGACCCTAACTGGGATGGTCCTAACCTCTAATATTTGAAACTTTACCATTTGTCAATTGACAAGCATGTGGCTAAAGGCTGAGAAGGACTGAGCCTGGCTAGTAGACATACAGCCATGGGGAACCACATGAACACAATGACCAGTTCAAACATGGCTTTATGTCTACTAGCTGGGTTCATATAAACAAGGGTGAATGACCTCGGGGAGATCAAAACATCCAACACCGCGGAGACACCATCACGTGTTTCTCAACACAGTGATCCAGGACACTGCCCCCATCCCTAAAGGGAAATATGCAAATGCACGTAGAAAAGCCGCGGAGACACCATCACGTGTTTCTCAACGCAAGCAATGAATAGCCAGGTCTTTCACTGGGAAGGAACAACCACGGGAAGGGCAGCATCCAATAAAGGAAAACCACCTATGCCAAAACATGGTATCCATCCACAGACAGCTGTTTCGGGGTATTTGCCCCTCATCAGTGTGGAGTAGGAAACTGGCTATTAGGAGCAGTGCCTAGTGAAAAGGCTATAAACATAAGGATGAATGACCTCGGGGAGATCAAAACATCCAACACCGCGGAGACACCATCACCTGTTTCTCAAGGCAAGCAATGAATAGCCAGGTCTTTCACCGGGAAGGAACAACCACGGGAAGGGCAGCATCCAATAAAGGAAAACCACCTATACCAAAACATGGTATCCATCCACAGACAGCTGTTTCGGGGTATTTGCCCCGCTAGCTGGGTTCAGTCCTTTTCAGCCCTTATCCACAGGCATGTCACTTTTAAATGGTAAGGTTTAAATTTTTGAGGTTAGGACCATCACGATTAGGGTCACGGTGAAGAGGTGGGGTGGATTTTGCATTCTATTTGTCAAAATTATGTAAACTAACTACGGTACCTTATGTTGTTTTCATGCACTATTGATTATTTATTTACTGCAAGGTATTTGCCTATTATGTTTCTGTCTTTGTATTTTTTTTTTTAGTGGCCAGTGTGAACATGCACTTACATGCTGCATGCACACCAATTTATATCCCAGTTCTTTTTTTTTTTTTACTTTTTTTCTTTTAGTTCTGTGGATGTGGCAAGCACCGCCGATGAAGTCCAGTTCTGTGGACAGTATGTGACTTATGGATTCAAAGAACCCCAAACCTGCCTGCTTGTGTCATTTACCGTCTCATTAGTACTGAGGTTTTGTGTGAGCCACAGATGGAAAGTAATGTCTTCAGAATGAGTTATATTACATGCTACTGCATCAAAAAGTGCTGCTACACCAGTACAATAGAAGAAATCCCAAGATGATCATCCTCATGAACTTTGTTCCCCGAGCTAATCAGTGAAACTTTTGTCAGCAGTGCAAATATTACACAGCAGTGATTCATCCAGCACAACCAGTTTGGCGGAATGTGCAAAATCACTTCTTGTTTGCACAAGATGGCAGCATGTACTAAAGAGGACAAGCGATCGACACAGCGACCCAATGCTTATAGGAATCTTATCACATAGTAATGTTTATGGATATGTAGTGGTTTATTATGTACGGTATTCTGGTAATTTGCTGAATAAGAGACCCGTATATTACAGCCGCATGTTACATTTACATCATGCATTATTACAGTCTGATACGTGTTGTCCGGTGACATTCCTTTTTAAATTTGATTGGTCCAGTCAGATCTGGAATAAAAAATGGCGTTTTTATAAAGGTGATGAATGTGCACAGGTGACAACATGCATTACATTAATACAATGTAGGACAATATTTTATGAGAAGGACCCCTGACCGCGGATCATAGTTTGGGAGGAACCCAACAGCGTATAGATCATAATTTGGGGGAACCTGACAGCATGCGTTCACTTCTTCTCTACTCAGGGAAAATTAACCATTACACCGGTTCCATTAAAGGGAACCTGGCAGGGGATACATGCTGCCCAAAGATGGGCAGCAAGCGTCATACACTGGCTTTATGATTTCAGCCAGGTATGTTGGCCTCTAAAAAGATGTCAAACATATTTTAAAAGCCACTTAGACTAGTCGGAGAGGCCGGTTCCTGGCGACTTTTCCCCTCCTGCGCCCCTTTATTGATTGGTCTCTCCCTGTGTGTGTATAGGGCGAGACCTGTCAGTCATTGGCAGCAGGTGTGGAGAAGCTGCCGGGGACTCACCTATCCGACTAATCACCCGTGTGGCTTTGGCGGCTATTAAACTTTGTTTTTCTCTGAAACAGTGAGTTAAACATACAGTACCGTTCCAAAGTTTAGGGTCACTTAGAGATGTCCTTATTTTTGGAACAAAAGCACAGTTTTTTCCAATGAAGCTAACATTAAATGATTCAGAAATACACTCTATACATTGTTAACGTGGTAAATGACTATTCTAGCTGCAAACGTCTGGTTTGTAATGCAATATCTTCATAGCTGTATAGAGGCCCATTTCCAACAACCATCACTCCAATGTTCTTATGATACTTTGTGTTTGCTAACTGTGTAAGAAGGCTAATGGATGGCTAGAATACCCTTGAAAACCCTAGTGCTAAGTATGTTAGCACAGCTGAAAACAGTTTGGCTGATTAGAGAACCTATAAACCTGACCTTCCTTCGAGCTAGTTCAGAATCTGGAGCATTGCGTTTGTTGGTTCCATTAAACTCTCAAAATGGCCAGAAAAAAGTAACTTTCATGTGAAACTTGTCAGTCTATTCTTGTTCTTAGAAATGAAGGCTATTCCATGCGAGAAGTTGCCAAGAAACAGAAGATTTCCTACAACGGTGTGTACTACTCCCTTCAGAGGAGAGCACAAACAGGCTCTAACCAGAGTAGAAAGAGAAGTGGGAGGACCTGCTGCACAACTGAGCAACAAAACAAGTACATTAGAGTCTGTAGTATGATAAATCGATGCCTTACAGGTCCTCAACTGGCAGCTTCATTAAATAGTACAAGCAAAACACCAGTGTCATCGTCTACAGTGAAGAGGCGACTCCGGGATGCTGGCCTTCAGAGCAGAGTGGTAAAGAAAAAGCCATATCTGAGACTGACTAATAAAAGGAAAAGATTAATATAGGCAGAAGAACACAGACATTGGACAGAGGAAGATTGGAAAAAAGTGTTATGGACAGACCAATCCAAGATTGAGGCGTTTGGATTACACAGAAGAACATTTGTGAGACGCAGAAAAACTGAAAAGATACAGGAAGAGTGCCTGACACCATCTGTCAAGCATGGTGGAGGTAATGTGATGGACTGGGGTTGCTTTGGTGCTGGTAAAGTGGGAGATTTGTACAAGGTAAAAAGGATATTGAATAAGGAAGGCTATCACTGCATTTTGCAACGCCATGCCATACACTGTGGACAGCGCTTGATTGGAGCCAATTTCATCCTACAACAGGACAATGACCCAAAGCACACCTCCAAATTATGCAAGAACTATTTAGGGAAGAAGCAGGCAGCTGGTATTCTATCTGTAATGGAGTGGCCAGCGCAGTCACCAGATCGCAACCCCATTGAGCTGTGGTGGGAGCTGCATGACCGTATGGTAGGCAAAAAGTGCCCATCAAGCCAAACCAACTTATGGGAGGGGCTTCTGGAAGCATGGAGGGAAATTTCTCCAGATTACCTCAGCAAATTAACTGCTAGAATGCCAAAGGTCTGCAATGTTGTAATTGCTGCAAAGAGAGCATTCTTTGACAAAAGCAAAGTTTGAAGGAGAAAATTATTATTTCAAATAAAAATCTTTTTTCGAACCTTGTCAATGTCTGGGCTAGATTTTCAATTCATTTGGCATCTCATTTGATTAATAAAAGTAAGAGTTTTCATAGAAAACACAAAATTGTCTTTGTGACCCTAAACTTTGGAACCGTAGTGTATATAGCGGAAATCATGTAGCCAATGTCCGATACTTGCGGCCCGTGGTACCTCTCCATTTTTACATGTGTAGCAATAGTGAATAATTGATGTGCTGACTATTTCCCTACTGGTTTCAATTGAATGCAGACTTTGCCAAGGATTACCCATAGATCCCAAGCATCTTGAAAGTAATAAAAATAATAATCACCTTCTCTGGTCTCCTCGCCTGTACCTCGGCATTCTTCATACACCCAACCCGCAGTGATTGCACCTCATCCCTTGCGACTTCTGCAAGCAATCCGGGATCATAGAACGAAGCATGAAAGTAGCCTGAAATCTAGCAAAATGCTGTACTAAAAAATGCATCCTTCACCTGTTAGGAAAAGTAAACCTCGATTTATCCACATGCAAAAACTTCAAGTCAAAAAGAGCCAAGAATTTCCCAACGTTGAGGGAGTTAGAAGACATTAGCTAATCTGCCGCTCATACAAACCAAAAAACATAAAAACACATGGTGCACCTGACGCGGTTTCCCATTTATGATCAATACTTTGGTCACAACTCCAAAACTACTGACAGCTTCCAGTATCCCTCTTACAGAGGCCCCGTCACCAGGTCATAAGGGGACACTTTTTTGCTCTTTATTCCCACTGTTTGCCTTTTGGAATAATATCATTATTTGGTGCTAATTTTCACAGCCTTTTCCAGGGGTCGTTGCTCATAGAGTAATTATGCCGAGCATCCTGAAAACACTCCCAAGGGAATTCTGTGTGCCATGCCCCCTTTGAAAACATAAGAATTTGCAGCAAATAAAAAGGGCCCACATCTATGAAACCATATTTCGGATTTTGAAAAAAAACAAAACACGGAATACTCAGTGGAGCACTAAGACTAAATTACAGCACAAGCTGGCCACTTTTGACCCCATGACAGGCACTCCTAAATGCATAAAGAGTACATAGTACATCCACTCCCTTGCCAGTAACAAGTCATCAGTCTCAGTTGCATATTGCTTCCTTTTCATTTGCCAAAAATTGTTTTGGGGAATAAGTTGACACAACTTATGTTCTATAGGAAAGGATTTAAAAAAAACCTTATCACCTCAAAAAGGGAAAGAGGACAAGATTAGAGAAGCTCGATATGGACAAAGTCACCATTCCACACTCTACAGAACCAATTTCAGAAACGCCCAAAGTGCTAAAGTTCCATAAAGGGTCAGCGGTGCGCGGAAACAGACGAGAGAAGGCAGAGGTGCACGTCTGGCATTATTTATATCTGTCAGAATTCATCTAATTGTTTAAAAAATATATATATACAATCCTTCAGACCAGCTAAGCCCACATTTGCAGAGAACACCTCCATTGAAAGCCCAAGAATGTGACTTTCCTTATCCAAATGGTGCACACAGATGTAGTATATTGTAAGTCTCCCTCCAAATGGAGAAGGACCCCACCAAGCTTTCGCCAACTTTCTCATTTAAAAGACCACAGTAAGAGTAAGGGTTTTGTTGCCTCCCTTCCTCAAGGAGATCTGGTCTTGCTTTTAACTTTCACATTAGCAGACAACACTACTTGGGAGCTTCCAATAATTACCAAAAAGATATTTACAGTACAGACCAAAAGTTTGGACACACCTTCTCATTTAAAGATTTTTCTGTATTTTCATGACTATGAAAATTGTACATTCACACTGAAGGCATCAAACTATGAATTAACACATGTGGAATTATATACTTAACAAATAAGTGTGAAACAACTGAAAATATGTCTTATATTCTACATTCTTCAAAGTAGCCACCTTTTGCTTTGATGACTGCTTTGCACACTCTTGGCATTCTCTTGATGAGCTTCAAGAGGTAGTCACCGGGAATGGTTTTCACTTCACAGGTGTGCCCTGTCAGGTTTAATAAGTGGGATTTCTTGCCTTATAAATGGGGTTGGGACCATCAGTTGTGTTGTGTAGAAGCCTGGCAGATACACAGCTGATAGTCCTACTAAATAGACTGTTAGAATTTGTATTATGGCAAGAAAAAAGCAGCTAAGTAAAGAAAAATGAGTGGCCATCATTACTTTAAGAAATGAAGGTCAGTCAGTCAGTCCGGAAAATTGGGAAAACTTTGAAAGTGTCCCCAAGTGCAGTGGCAAAAACCATCAAGTGGTTAGGAAAGAAAAAAAAATTCCTTTCTTGGCGCTTCCGGAAGACAAGGATAGTTTGGAGGTTGAGATAATTTGCTCAGTACCAAATTTATTAGGACACTTTAATAAGAACAAAACAACGCGTTTCAGCCCACAACGGCCTTCATCAGGTATTATATGTGCTTTTAAAAATGTTTTAAAAGAAAGTTGTCTTTATAGACTGGTGACTCCCAACCATCAAGTGCTACAAAGAAACTGGCTCATATGAGGACCGCCCCAGGAAAGGACGATCAAGAGTCACCTCTGCTTCTGAGGATAAGTTTATCCAAGTCACCAGCCTCAGATATCGCAGGTTAACAGCAGCTCAGATTAGAGACCAGGTCAATGCCACACAGAGTTCCAGCAGCAGACACATCTCTACAACAACTGTTAAGAGGAGACTTTGTGCAGCAGGCCTTCATGGTAAAGTAGCTGCTAGGAAACCACTGCTAGGGACAGGCAACAAGCAGAAGAGACTTGTTTGGGCTAAAGAACACAAGGAATGGACATTAGACCAGTGGAAATCTGTGCTTTGGTCTGAGAAGTCCAAATTTGAGATCTTTGGTTCCAACCACCGTGTCTTTCTGCGACACAGAAAAGGTGAACGGATGGACTCTACATGCCTGGTTCCCACCGTGAAGCATGGAGGAGGAGGTGTGATGGTGTGAGGGTGCTTTGCTGGTGACACTGGGGATTTATTCACAATTGAAGGCATACTGAACCAGCATGGCTACCACAGCATCTTGCAGCGGCATGCTATTCCATCCGGTTGCGTTTAGTTGGACCATCATTTATTTTTCAACAGGACAATGACCCCAAACACACCTCCAGGCTGTGAAAGGACTATTTGACCAAGAAGGAGAGTGATGGGGTGCTACGCCAGATGACCTGGCCTCCACAGTCACCAGACCTGAACCCAATCGAGATGGTTTGGGGTGAGCTGGACCGCAGAGTGAAGGCAAAAGGGCCAACAAGTGCTAAGCATCTCTGGGAACTCCTTCAAGATTATTGGAAGACCATTACTGGTGACTACCTCTTGAAGCTCATCAAGAGAATGCCAAGAGTGTGCAAAGCAGTCATCAAAGCAAAAGGTGGCTACTTTGAAGAACCTAGAATATAAGACATATTTTCAGTTGTTTCACACTTTTTTGTTAAGTATATATTTCCACATGTGTTAATTCATAGTTTTGATGCCTTCAGTGTGAATGTACAATTTTCATAGTCACGAACATACAGAAAAATCTTTAAATGAGAAGGTGTGTCCAAACTTTTGGTCTGTACTGTATATATATATTTATGTCTGAAGTTTTGGCTCATAAATGACCTTCTCCTAATGCAAGTTCTAGAAAGTCTCTTGCTCCAAATGCATTTACCTTGAATGAAAAGGCTGAGCCTATGGAACTAATGTAAGGACCATGCTCCACATGGGTATAGTGACTGATACCCATCGTGGAGGCTCTTATTTTTGTCAGGGTAATATTATAGATCTCTGTGACAATCCTCTGTTATACTGAATGCTCCGATGACTTGTGACCACTAAAAACCTGATAAAATGGTCTATGTAGAACTTGAGTTTCAAGTTGAGCTTCTTACCAGATGGATTATAAATACTGACTTAAAGACTTACATGTTCAGTTGTTCTTGTGTCGGTAGAGAAATCTGTAGTAGGGCAGGACCAGTATCAGTCCTGTAAAAGATGATTTATAACCAATTACTCCAGATACTTCAGAAAAACTGACTTAACGAGTTGTCACTATTGCACAACTCTTTACTAATGGGCCCATAGAGGTGCGAAAAATAATAATAATACTCACCTGCCAGACCGGCTCCTATGTACTTAACACTGCATCCCCCGAAAGTTTAAATGAGAATCCTTCTGTGTCCTCATTATTAGTTGTGTGGGAGAAGTTATAACTCTTATAACCCCTTTAACACAAAAGTATACAGTGGCATTTAAAAGTTTGCACACCCCTGGTCAAAATTACTGTTATTGTGAACAGTTAAGCAAGTTGAAGATGAAAGTATCTCTAAAAGGGCTAAAGTTTAAAATGACACATTTCCTAGGCAAAAAAAAATTCTTCATCTTTTGCATTTTAAAAAGCAGCTGCTATAGAAGAACCCACGGCTACTGTTTTTTTGGCACAAGGTTAGCGGAGGCTGGGTTTTTTTACAGCTGGGAAATTTGCATCACCTGGCCTTTCCTAACAAAGAAAGTGAACAAGCCATTGCCCTTACAGGCTAATTATGGTCTGAAACCTTAGTTATAGATATCTGAGCTCACAAATCTCCAAAAGTGCCCAAACTTTTGCATTAGCCCATTTTCCTTTTTGTAATTTTTAAAATGTAAAAGAGATTAAATATATATATATATATATATATATATATATATATATATATATATATATATATATATATATATATATATATATATATATATATATGTTTGCCTAAAATACAAAGGAAAGGTGTAAAGGTGTGATCTTTAACTTTAGCTCTTTTAGAGATCATTTCATCTTCAACTTGCTTAACTGTTCACAATAATAGCATGCCCAAACTTTTGCATGCCACTGTATAAGACTGTCTTTGGCCTTGGAGGAGAGTGGACCTCAGTTAGGAGCTTTTGCACTTTTTTTTTATACCACAGTCTATGAAACTGATGTCAATCAGATTAAAGCAATAATGGCACCCATGTTGGTTATTACTTCGCTTTCTCATCAAAATATAGAAGAAGTAAACAAGTGAAAGGAATGTATAACTTGACTGAACTACTTGAGTTATAGGGTAGTGGTATTTCCTGATTAATGGAGAAATATTTTGTTAACGTCGCCATACAAGCTTTTAAAAGGTGCCTGCAGGCTACATATAACCAGTTAAACGTGTCTTTGCACTTGGAATAACTTTATGCCTGCATCAGACACTCCCTATGAAGCTCTTGTCATTAGAGTTCATTATGATATACAGTCATATGAAAAAGTTTGGGCACCCCTATTAATCTTAAGCTTAATGTTTTATAAAAATGTTTTCTTTTTGCAACAGCTATTTCAGTTTCATATATTTGATAACTGTTGGACACAGTAATGTTTCTGCCTTGAAATTAGGTTTATTGTACTAACAGAAAATGTGCAATCTGCTTTCAAACAAAATTTGACAGGTGCATAAGTATGGGCACCCTTATCATTTTCTTGGTTTAAATACTCCTACCTACTTTTTACTGACTTACTAAAGCACTTTTTTTGGTTTTGTAACCTCATTGAGCTTTGAACTTCTTAGCTAGGTGTATGCAATCATGAGAAAAGCTACTTAAAGTGGCCACTTGCAAGTTGTTCTCCTGTTTGAATCTCCTCTGAAGAGTGGCATCATGGGCTCCTCAAAACAACTGTCAAATGATCTGAAAACAAAGATTATTCAACATAGTTGTTCAGGGGAAGGATACAAAAAGCTGTCTCAGAGATTTAACCTGTCAATTTCCACTGTGAGGAACATAGTAAGGAAATGGAAGAACACAGGTACAGTTCTTGTTAAGGCCAGAAGTGGCAGGCCAAGAAAAACATCAGAAAGGCAGAGAAGAAGAATGGTGAGATCAGTCAAGGACAATCCTCAGGCCACCTCCAGAGAGCTGCAGCATCAACTTGCTGCAGATGGTGTCACTGTGCATCGGTCAACTATACAACGCACTTTGCACAAGGAGAAGCTGTATGAGAGAGTGATGCCAAAGAAGTCGTTTCTGCAAGCACGCCACAAAAAGTCGGCTGAGGTATGCAAAAGCACATTTGGAGAAGCTAATTTCTCTTTGGAAGAAGGTCCTGTGGACTCATGAAACCAAGATTGAGTTGTTTGGTTATACAAAAAGGCGTTATGCATGGCGGCAAAAAAACACAGTGCGCTGTATAGTTGACCGATGCACAGTGACACCATCTGCAGCAAGTTGATGCTGCAGCTCTCTGGAGGTGGTCTGAGGATTGTCCTTGACTGATCTCACCATTCTTCTTCCCTGCCTTTCTGATGTTTTTCTTGGCCTGCCACTTCTGGCCTTAACAAGAACTGTATCTGTGTTCTTCCATTTCCTTACTATGTTCCTCACAGTGGAAATTGACAGGTTAAATCTCTGAGACAGCTTTTTGTATCCTTCCCCTGAACAACTATGTTGAATAATCTTTGTTTTCAGATCATTTGACAGTTGTTTTGAGGAGCCCATGATGCCACTCTTCAGAGGAGATTCAAACAGGAGAACAACTTGCAAGTGGCCACTTTAAGTAGCTTTTCTCATGATTGCATACACCTAGCTATGAAGTTCAAAACTCAATGAGGTTACAAAACCAAAAAAAGTGCTTTAGTAAGTCAGTAAAAAGTAGGTAGGAGTATTTAAAACAAGAAAATGATAAGGGTGCCCATACTTATGCACCTGTCAAATTTTGTTTGAATGCAGATTGCACATTTTCTGTTAGTACAATAAACCTCATTTCAAGGCAGAAACATTACTGTGTCCAACAGTTATTAGATATATGAAACTGAAATAGCTGTTGCAAAATAAAACATTTTTATAAAACATTAAGCTTAAGATTAATAGGGGTGCCCAAACTTTTTCATATGACTGTACTGGAAAGTCAATAAGTAAGGTTTCATGCACGGACGTACAAAGAAATCATAGGTCCAAATAACACCAGCCCTAATTGGTCCCCACTTCCCCACACCGAAAAAAATATTCGGCAGAGTAGGACAGTGCAAAAGCATAGTCACATGAGGGCATACCGCCCATCTTGGAAAGACAGGGAAAGTGACATCTATTGTGACACTTGCACAGAAATTTTGCCCCTTTCATGGCCCCCAGAGTATGATGCCAACAAATCTGTCCTCCCACATACAGTGCGAAGACCCCTCAGTACCCCACACACACACAGTATGATGCCCCTATACGGCCCCCCACAAACAATTATGTTTCCACAGTCACCCACATATTATAAAGGCCACGAGTGACCCTCAAAACAGTATGATGCTCCTAAAGACACCCACTCAGTATAATGGCCCCCTCACACCTCTCTTCAAGTACAGGCTGAAACAGGAAAAAATAACTACTCATCCTGCCCTGATCCCCCAATCTGCTGCTCTGGTCTGTGCAGCGTGTGGACTGAGGCTCAACATAACAGGCGGGATCTACTGAGGTCATCATCCCTGCTGAGACTCAGATGCACAGGCTGATAGGTGGCACAGGTTGAGAGGTGGCACAGGCTGATGGGTGGCACAGGCTGATGGGTGGCACAGGCTGATAGATGGCACAGCCTGATAGGTGGCACAGGCTGATAGATGGCACAGCCTGATAGGTGGCACAGGCTGATAGATGGCACAGCCTGATAGGTGGCACAAGGAGTCAATGGCATTCAAGGTGTTTTTTTCTAGCCATTGCCCCATCACACATACAAATAATGTCTATCACTCATCCTAGTGCAGGTAAATGCTCAAAATCTTATCTTTGTTAATTTCCTTCTTTTTGGATCCACTGCTGTATTTCATAATGGCATATGGTAATCTTCAGCAATAAGGGAGTCTTTGGTAAAGTGTCATTTCCACTTGGTGGATAATCTGCCTGTAATGAGAGCAAGCCAAGTCGATCAGTGAACATTTGCAAGGAGCTACAGACAGTATGGACTAGAGGTTCCTATATTGCTCATTCCCATATTTTTTCATTAACACAAGGCAATGTGCCAGGAACCAGGCTTATTTTTAATTGGAACCTGTCCCAGGATTTCACCCCTACTTATATGCACCTGTAGCTTTTTCAAAGACAAGTCCACTTATATCTGTACATGGATGATCCGTTCCTCTGTTACTGAGAAATCAGTGTTTGAATTTATATGCAAATGAGGCTAATGGATTATGGTAGATCTGAAGCCTCTGTCACTCCAGCTCTATTCTCTGCTCAGCTCTGCCTTCTCCTGCTTAACTGATGACTCCTTTGCGTGTAGTTACACAGGATAAAGGTTGTCAGACAAGCAGGAGGCGGCGGCGCTGGGTGGGGACAGAGGTGGAGTAAAAAGTACGATCCAGCTCACCCTGATTGTAGTTGTCAGCAATCCTCGGCATGGATATCAAACACTCCTGCCCGATGTGGTAATCCGAAAAACGTCTGGATTTTTCTCTTTTCTAAATAGAGCTGAAATGACAGAGGCTTCAGATCTACCCTAGCTCTTCAGCCTCATTGCATATCAGTTCAAACGCTGATTTCTCCGTAGGGAGCGGAGCGGCCATGTAATATTGTTGGACTTGTTGTTTAAAGAGCTACATGTGAATGTTAATAGTTTGCGGTAATCCTGCTGACCGATTCCCATTAATGCAGGCATAAAAGATGGCAAATAATAGTTGGGGAGGCTTAGGGCAGGTTTTATTGCCACATGTGAGTGGATTCGGTATATAGGTAGCGGCCGCACCTTGATCCATATGCCTGAATGAATTATTAGAGATAGCGGTAGGACTATTAGCACTGTATTCAGGACATAAACTTTCTCTATTAATGGCACACTAGTGTCCACGAAGATACACTGACTCGTGCGAGTTTTAATATGTATGTTTCCTTTAGTAGTATTAATAAATGTTAATATTTAGGTCTTTAGTTAAGGGATTAGTTGCCTTTTGACAAATTGGTAATTCTGTTTGTTACCCTACGCTGACCTTGGACAGCAATTCGTGTGTTCATACAAGAGGTGTATAGCACTGTGGAATATGTTGGTGCTATATATAAAAAAGATGAAGAAAGTGTTAGTAATGACAATTTGTGATCAGCATGATTTTGTACTAAATGTTAAAATGTAGAAAAAAAACTACAATACATCCAAAATGTACATAAACACTCTTCAGTGTAAGAGCAGGAAACAACAAAAGTAACAAACAAGTCATAATGCAAACTAGCAAAAGTTGAAAACAAAGCAAAAAACATTACAAAAGTAATGTGCAGTAAATGACAATCATGCCAAGTCCACACACACTGTCTGCAGACAGCAGCTGGGGGCTCCTGCACTGGTACTGCTGCTCTCCCTACACCCCCTCCATTATTTGGGTACAAGCAGTGAGTCACTGAGTGGTCTCCTAACACTTTCCCCAGCAGGCAGGCAGCACATAGCACACAGCTGCAGGCTGCACCTCCTCCCTGTATGTGTCTAGGGCAGGGCCAAGGAGCAGGCTGCAGAGGAGGAGGACAGCCCTGGGAGTGTTGTGTTATTAGTCCCTCTCCTCCCTGCCAGGTCACATCTCGGGCTCCTTGCTTGTTCCTGGTGAAGAAGCATGGTGTGACTCCTGGATCCTTCACTTCTGTGAGCATCTACTTCAATCTGCCAACTTTTGTAAAAGTTTGATTGTAAGCCACCAGGACTAGTGACAGCTCAGTCCCTATGTCACTACTTCTAGTCAGCACATTGGGAAGTCCTCGTTGATCTCCAGGACATGAGCACTCGCAGGAGAGCAGGCACCTGGCAGGACGAAGTAGCTAGAAGCTTCTCCAGACTCTTTTCCAGGTCATCATCCCAGGAGAAAGAGGAGGAAAGTAGTAAAGATCCAGGTGAGGAACAGGACAAAGGTGACAGGAGCTTGTCCAGGCTTTTCTTCAGAAGTTCATCCCAGGAGAAGAAGGATGGAAATGACAGGACAGAGCATGGAGAGGAGCAGGAGAGAAGTCACAGCCCATCCAGACTCTTCTTCAGGAGGGTAACCCAGGAGGGCAAGGGGGTCAATGACAATGCCTCCCCTGCCAAGGGGAATAAAGAGGAGCAAGACAGGTCCAAGAACCTCTCAAGGCTCATCACCAAGACATCTTCTCAGGAAAAGGATGAGGAGAATGACAGCTCTAGGGGTGCAACAGAGGAGGACCAGAGCAGGTACGACTTCTTTGTTATGTATTTATCTCCATTACTTATTACTGTTTATTATATCATCTCCATGGTTATTATAATTGATGTTGCTATAATTACATTAGTATTTCCAGCTTTGGTAATTTTGCCACATGATGTTCTTCATTGTCCTATACTAATTATTTTGATCATGTCTAATATAGTAAATCTATTAATATGGGATGACGGCGCCAGGATCTCTTGTCCCAGGTGGTCAGGAGTGTAATGCAGTCAGGTGACTTATTTCTTATCTTTGGGGTCCCTGATCCTCTATGTACCCTGCTGTTTCTGCAGTGTGATGCATTGGTTGCGATCCTACAGTCATTTAGGAGGAAATTACTGAAATAGCAATTCTCCATTACTAGAATCTGTTCTGTATCGATTTTGGATAAATGGAGATTGTAGGACGACAAGAGGGGATTTAACTGCTCCTGGCGCTGCCCTGGGTAAACATAGGCGGCCTGTGTCATGTCGCCCGCTGATTCACGGGACGTTTTCCATAGGAGGTTGTACATTAATATTACTGGAACGCTCCCACAATTGTGCCGTGAAATAAAACATAAGATTATTAGATTTTTTCTTGTGTAAAGTGACCGTGATGAGTCCGATATTGCCTCAGTGGTGTCAGGAACTATCCAGTGATCAGGAATTGTTTCTAAATTCTGGGGAAGAAAAGTTTTGGACCCATCAGATAAAGTTAGGGCTCATTGAGATGTCCGTTTTCCCACGTACGTGTACTCTGTGTTTTTCACAGATAGAACGCATAGCCATTATAGTTTATGGCACTGTTCACATGTCCGTGTTTTTTTGTGAACTAAAACATGTCCAATTTTTGATCACAGTCGTGGATCAAACTCACCAATGCAAATCTATGGACCTGTTAAAAAAAGAAATGAAATGGACATCACTTGGATGCAGTCTGCTGGTAGAAAAAGCTTGAGAAACCTCAATCTTTATTTAATGCATAGGAGAAAAACTGATCAAAATCAGTGTTGAAAATTAGACAGCTTTTTACTCAGAAAATCACTGGCGTCAGAATGAGGCCTTATATTGTGTCAGCAGAAACTTTACAATTGAATTGCATGTTCCCTGAAGGGTACGTCAACAAGTACAAATTTCCTGAAGTGATGTTTTTTTTGGTGGATCCTAATTAAATTTGCTTAAAAATCCATTTTTACAAAAGGTTTCACACTGTGTATTGCAATGTGAAAATCTGCAACGTAATTTGACGTGCTGCCGAATTCCCCATTACAGGTCAATTTCCGTGGCAGATTTTTGTGGCTGATATTTAATAAATTATTTTCTGCTTCGCTGCTATTGGAAATTATTGTTGATTTCCATCTGGAAGTCTAAGAAAAAGGGTCTTCAAAATATTTGCCGTGTGTGAACCTACACTAAAGGGGTTCTTACATGAATATGGCTGAAAAAGGTAGCACGATGGCTCAGTGGTTAGCATTGCAGTCTTGGAGTCTTTGGTTCAAATCCCACCAAGGACAACATCTGCAAGGAGTTTGCATGTTCTTCACTCAGTTTCTGCTCTATAAACTCAGCAAAAGACTCCATACATAGATTATTTAGTGCAATGAAATGTTGACATCAGTTTTACATTTCAGCTATACTTATACAGGTCCTTCTCAAAAAATTAGCATATAGTGTTAAATTTCATTATTTACCATAATGTAATGATTACAATTAAACTTTCATATATTATAGATTCATTATCCACCAACTGAAATTTGTCAGGTCTTTTATTGTTTTAATACTGATGATTTTGGCCTACAACTCCTGATAACCCAAAAAACCTGTCTCAATAAATTAGCATATTTCAACCGTCCAATCAAATAAAAGTGTTTTTTAATAACAAACAAAAAAACCATCAAATAATAATGTTCAGTTATGCACTCAATACTTGGTCGGGAATCCTTTGGCAGAAATGACTGCTTCAATGCGGCGTGGCATGGAGGCAATCAGCCTGTGACACTGCTGAGATGTTATGGAGGCCCAGGATGCTTCAATAGCGGCCTTAAGCTCATCCAGAGTGTTGGGTCTTGCGTCTCTCAACTTTCTCTTCACAATATCCCACAGATTCTCTATGGGGTTCAGGTCAGGAGAGTTGGCAGGCCAATTGAGCACAGTAATACCATGGTCAGTAAACCATTTACCAGTGGTTTTGGCACTGTGAGCAGGTGCCAGGTCGTGCTGAAAAATGAAATCTTCATCTCCATAAAGCATTTCAGCCGATGGAAGCATGAAGTGCTCCAAAATCTCCTGATAGCTAGCTGCATTGACCCTGCCCTTGATGAAACACAGTGGACCAACACCAGCAGCTGACATGGCACCCCACACCATCACTGACTGTGGGTACTTGACACTGGACTTCAGGCATTTTGTCATTTCCTTCTCCCCAGTCTTCCTCCAGACTCTGGCACCTTGATTTCCGAATGACATGCAAAATTTTATTTCATCAGAAAAAAGTACTTGGGACCACTTAGCAACAGTCCAGTGCTGCTTCTCTGTAGCCCAGGTCAGGCGCTTCTGCCGCTGTTTATGGTTCAAAAGTGGCTTTACCTGGGGAATGCGGCACCTGTAGCCCATTTCCTGCACACGCCTGTGCACGGTGGCTCTGGATGTTTCCACACCAGACTCAGTCCACTGCTTCCTCAGGTTCCCCAAGGTCTGGAATCGGTCCTTCTCCACAATCTTCCTCAGGGTCCGGTCACCTCTTCTCGTTGTACAGCGTTTTCTGCCACATTGTTTCCTTCCAACAGACTTACCATTGAGGTGCCTTGATACAGCACTCTGGGAACAGCCTATTTGTTGAGAAATTTCTTTCTGGGTCTTACCCTCTTGCTTGAGGGTGTCAATGATGGCCTTCTTGACATCTGTCAGGTCGCTAGTCTTACCCATGATGGGGGTTTTGAGTAATGAACCAGGCAGGGAGTTTTTAAAAGCCTCAGGTATCTTTTGCATGTGTTTAGAGTTAATTAGTTGATTCAGAAGATTAGGGTAATAGGTCGTTTAGAGAACCTTTTCTTGATATGCTAATTTATTGAGACAGGTTTTTTGGGTTATCAGGAGTTGTAGGCCAAAATCATCAGTATTAAAACAATAAAAGACCTGACAAATTTCAGTTGGTGGATAATGAATCTATAATATATATGAAAGTTTAATTGTAATCATTACATTATGGTAAATAATGAAATTTAACACTATATGCTAATTTTTTGAGAAGGACCTGTAGAAAATCATGAATGAAAAAAAGAAATTTAATTAAGAATAGAGATCCCTACACTAACCCATTTATTTGGCAACCATGAAGGTAGGGAGTAGAACCATAACTTGAAGTTACTGGCTATGGATATGGATTCTGTTACTGAGGGCTCATTCACAGGACCGTAGGGTCAGTCCGAGTGCTGTCCGCAGAAGAAAACGGGCATTGCTCAGACCAATGCTGTTCAGTGAAGCAGTGCAGATGAGCTTTTTTTGTTTTTCTTTCACTGACCGAATCCGCATGTGGAAAAAAGAAAAATCGCAGCCTTCACAACTGAAATGTGTTTGATGAGACTCACTCTTTTAAGTCTATAGTGCAGAAAAAGTAAAAAATTGGATGCGATACGGAGCCGCAGTATAGCATCCGATATATTGCACATCAGTAACAAAGAAAGTTGTAAATGATCATGTAAATTATTAATTGCTGGGGAAAAAAAACTGATTGCAAACGGATGACAATTGAGATTTAAAAATCAGATTTTTTTAATACGGTCATGTGAACGAGACATCATGAGGGTCAAGATGGCGAGTAGTGATTGATTTCATACAATGTTATATTTGTACGGTGGAAGACTTGCTTTTAGAGGAGCGTACGATTCATCAAGGAGGCATCATGGACAGCACAAAACTCGGACCATAATATGAACCTGTGAGGACTTCTTGTGGAGCTCTACAGGACCCATGCACATTGTACGAGACTTAAAAGAGAACCATTTACTTTTTTTTTCTTTTTTAATTTAAGATGAGAACCTCCCTCCATTGTTCCACTGAGTCTGGAATAGTTTTTATTTTTCTTCTTTGCCCCTTTGTTCCAAAGTTATGCCTTCCGGTAGTAAAGGTGCAAATTTTCCCTTCAATTAACTGGGTGTGTACAGAACTTCACTGTGGGCTTTTCCTTTTTCTCCTCTGCCAGTAAATAACCAATCAAATCGCGGACTCGCTCACAGAGAAGTTCTGTCATACACACCCAGTTGGTTGAAGGGAAAAATTGCACTGTTATTACCGGAGAATAGTGATGAGTGAATATGTTCAGTGCTAACCGAGTGTCTTCGGATAATATGTTCGAGTCCCTGAAGATGCATGTTTTGCTGCTGTTTGACAGCTGCCACACTTGCAGTCCCAGCCTGTTTGTTAGGCAATCCCTGCATATGTTGTAGCTCTCAAACAGTCACGAGACATGCAGCCACGGGGACTCGAACATATTATCCGAAGACACTCGGATAACACCTTATCCAAGCATGTTCGTTCAGCACTACCAGAGACCATAACTTTGGAGCAAAGGACACAAGAAGAAAAATAAAAACTTTTACAGAATCAGTGGAACAGTGGTAATTTGAGGAAGTACTCTGTTTAAAAAAAAAAATCATTTGAATGTTCCTCTTTAATTCTGCTTTCCATTTATGTGTGCAGAGAGGCTTTAAAGGGAACCTGTCACCCCCAAATTGGAAGGTGAGGTAAGCCCACCGGCATCAGGGGCTTATCTACAGCATTCTGTAATGCTGTAGATAAGCCCCTGATGCCGGTGGGCTTAGCTCACCTTCCATTTTTGGGGTGACAGATTCCCTTTAAAGCCATTTTAGGCCGGGTGCACATGATCCGGAAATGGCAGCACTTTGTACGCAGAGCATGTCTGCTGTGTCCAAAGTACTGCCGGCTATTGAACGCAGGTGAATCCGCATGTATTCACTGAACCGTGCGCAATAATCGCATCCAATACATTGTATGGGTGAAATTTATCTTGCTTAGACTCACCTCTCCACAAGATAAATAGACATGCTACGGTCTGGAGAGACGCACCGCATGTCCGTCTCCACAGGTGAGCCACGGGCGTCTGTGGGCACATAGAGGGCATGGGCTTTCTTGAAATCCAATCCACTATGCTGTAACATCTGGACGCTGCGGGTTGGACGCTGCACAAGTACGCAGCATCAAACCTGCAGCGTTTCCTGATTGTCTGCACATACCCTAAGACGTCGTCCACTTGGAGCGTAAAAAATCCACAGTGGATCTGGAGTGGTAAAATTGGCACCAATATTTCTAAAAGTGCAATGGATTTATTACACAAGCAGTGAAATCCACATGCAAAGTGCCATTGAATAAATGTCATAATAAATAATAATAATAATCCACAGGTAGAATCCGCAGCATAAATTGATTTACTACAGATGTCAAATCTGCAGCACTGATCAAATTACATTTTTGGATATTTTTTATGAAATTTCATCGGTAGTGCTGTACTGATACCGCAATATGCAGTAGATTTTCCATCCGAACCGTTGCGTGTCTGACCCGTGGAAACATACACGAAGGTCACAGCATCTGGACAAAGGTGTGAGCCCCACACTTCTCTTGCAACTCTACTGAATGGCATCCATCATGTGCTATACATTGTCCTGGCACGCTGTGTGGTGTACCGTAGGGGTCTACATATAAACTAGACAGCTAACATACCTTAGCACGAATGGCCAAAAAGCTATACAGAGCCCGGCTTTTAATTACAGCGCATGCTGTGATCCGACAGTCTGTGAGCTCTGGGTCTCAGTATGGTGCCGTGACTCATCCCGGAGGTCTTGAGTCACTTGTACATGGACATCAGAAAGGAGAAGTGGGCTGTGGTAATAATGTGTTTAAATCTCGAGTCTACTCTGCATATGAGACCTATATAATATTTATCACCTATAAAAAAAAAAAACAAGTTGTGAAGGTCTGCAGCCGTCGCTTATGACATTTAGACATGTCAATGCCTTTTAATGAACTCCGATTGACATTCACAAGTGCTCATTAACCGGCCTGTTACACCGGCCGACGTGCAAGCATTACTAAGGTATTCTGTTATCGGCAGCCCATCTCCTGCTTACACTGGTAATGCCAGAAACAATGATAATTTTTGCAAGTATAAAATTATTCGATCAGCCGATGAACTATCTTTCTTATGGTCTGCTGCTTGAATGGAGCGGCAGTCAAGTATGTGCGGTGCTGCTCCATTTAACCTGTAGGGCAGTGCGGGAGGAAGTGGAGTGTATGCTCGACCACCACTGCATCCAAATGGAGCTCAGGACCCCAGCTCTCATTATTAGTAGGGTTCCTAGTAGATAGTAGCTAAGTGTCATTCTTGGGCCAACCCCTTTAAGGATCTATAGTTACGGTTCATTTCTAGTTATTCTACTTTTGTACAAACGTTTGCACCCTGCTGTTACAGCACTGCGCAGGAGCCCTACCATAGCGTTATTACATCCAAGCCTGTGAGATCAAAAAAGCCTTCTCTAAATCTGTACAGGGTCAGATCTTGTCCTTGGCTTGGATTCAACACTGAATAATGAAGTGGCCGCCTGCACGGCCTGGATTTAAGTGATAAGATTTATTGTTTTATGTCAATAAAGGTATTTCGAGTGTTCACAAGGAGCTCCTCCTAACTAAGATATGCTGATACATTTGGAAGACCTTATGATTGTGTGGATCTTCTCAAACATTGACTTTCTGTGCTCCGTTCAAGACAACATCAACTCTTTATAACTTAAAGGGGGATTCCTCTACAATGATATTGATGACCTATCTTTAGACGGGTCATCAATATCAGATTATTGGGGGCCTGAGGCTCAATGTACATTAGACTAATATTGGCCGAACTCACTGCTATCGATGGGTTTGGCCAACAGTCTAATGGCCTCCCAACTCTACCAAAATAGATGTTGTCGGAGGAGTCAAAGATCTGGCATGTCTGATTCCAGACTGCAAATCCTTTTGTTTTCTAAAAGTAATTGGCGCTAGAAAATTCTCTGTCATGGAGAACACATGAGCACTTTACAGACCGAGCTCTCCTGTCTATGGAGGAGTTGGGAGAGATAGCGGTCGGCCGAATGATCAGCTAAACAATTGGATGAACCATAGTTTGTCCGACAGTTGGCCGAGAGTTATCTGAAATCTATGGGAGACTTAACAGTGGACTTGTTTAGACTTCTTTAGCTCATCAGTAGATAAGTTGTCTACAGACAGCACGCAGACAGAATATTCCATGGCGCTAGTCTGTTTTTGTCTTTTTGCAGACCAATAGTACTCAGAAAATTTGCATCGACACGTCCAACACTTGGGAAACCCCTTCTTGGGACACCTTCCAATTTATTTAGCCAAGGCTAGGTGCAGATTGCATCAAGATTTTTCCTGACATATACTGTAACATCACTATAGGCTGCCATTCACCAGGCAGGAGGCCAGAAGTGTGTCCAATAACCAGTCACTGGATCATCCAGTGCCGCCATTCTGTTTCTTTTCTAGAGGACTTTTGGCGTATCAAAGGACTGCCGGGGTAATAGAGGACTGCCTGGGTAGCAGAGGACTGCTGAGTTAGCAGAGGACTGCTGGGTTAGCAGATGACTGCCGAGTTAGCAGAGGACTGCCAGGGTAGCAGAGGATTTCCGGGTTAGCAGAGGACTGCCTGTTTAGCAGAGGACTGCTAAGTTAGCAGAGGACTGCCGGGTTAGCAGAGGACTGCCGAGGTAGCAGAAGACTGCCGAGGTAGCAGAGGATTGCCGGGATAGCAGACGACTGCCGGGGTAGCAGAGGACTGCCAGGGTAGCAGAGAATTGCTGGGTTAGCAGAGGACTGCCTGTTTAGCAGAGGACTGCTGACTTAGCAGAGGACTGCTGGGTTAGCAGAGGACTGCCGAGGTAGCAGAGGACAGCCGGAGTAGCAGAGGGCTGCGGGGTAACAGAGGGCTGCGGGGTAGCAGAGCACTGCCTGTTTAGCAGAGGACTGCCTGTTTAGCAGAGGACTGCTGGGTTAGCAGAAGACTGCCGGGTTAGCAGAGGACTGCCGAGGTAGCAGAGGACTGCCGGGGTAGCAGATGACTGCCGGGGTAGCAGAGGGCTGTGAGGTAGCAGAGGACAGCACTTGGCTATCATTGCCAGTAGCATAGACATTCAATAGAGTGATGACATGTAGACACTAGCCACCGCTCCATTCTAACAGGGCAATTTAAAGCCCTTCCTAGGGATTGGTGGAAGTCACAGTTGTTGGACCCCCAGCGATCATCAAGTTGGAGTAAGCCCTTTAAAGTGATCGATTCTGATAATATATAATATATGTCTACTTGTTATATTAGCTTCTATTATTGTTTTTTTTCCAATACATTTTATTGATTTTGTAGTCATGACAATATCTTCAAGTTATACACATTCTTGAAAGAACAATCTTTTATATTGACTGAGCATTCTATTATTGTTTTGTTTTGGTTTTTCTTAATTTGTTTGTAGGTTTCCCAGAGTATAAATAGGATCCATTGCTGGATTTAATTTTATAAACTACAGTTATTTTTATATCCCTTTAGATTTAATATAGCAAATACATATTTCCATCATCTACACCAGGGGTCCCCAATCTCGGGCTGTGGAGCCACATGTGGCACGTGAAACCATGTTGTGTTGCTCACGGCTGTTTGACATCTTGGTGCCTTAGCTAATAGCTATGAGGAGAAGGTCTTCAGGTGGTGACCCACGTGTGTGGCCCTGCACAGAATAGCAGATCTGGACGTGTGTATACTGGTGAGGAGGGAGGATCAATAGAGATAGGATGACACTGCCAGTTAGCGGAGTGATGGAAGCTGGGTGTGATGGTGTCGTGAGTGTTCATGATGCAAGAATACCCAAAGGGAGTAAAACGGGAACCCCCGGTTGTAAGTATACAGCCTGTAAGTGTGAGGGGAGGGGCACAATATTTTCTGTGCGTTGGCTTCAGCTGTCATTATATTGGGGTCTTGGTATCACTGTGGTGTAAGTTGGAGGGGTCCTGCTTAATGTGGCTTGCAACATTTATCAGAGCTGAATATGACTCTCAAGGTAGGAAAGGTTGGGGAGCAATGAGCTGCATGATGGATTTGATATGTTATGGCTGGACAGCCCCTTTAACAACCCATCCGTAGCATGTATTAGGCCGGGGTCACACTTGCGAGTGCAATGCGAGAAACTCGCGCATCAAGTCCCATCACTGCCGCCAGCACTCGGGACCGGACTGTTCAGCTGCATAGAAATACATGCATCCGCAGTGTCGGGACTTGATGCGAGAGACTCGGACTACATTCCCACGATGGGTTATTGATGCTGCATATTTTTGCTGTGAAGGAATATAAACCAGATCACCCGTGATGCATAAGCTGAATTTCGGGAGCACGGACCCGCTGTGTCCAGGCGTATAGGATCCAAAAGAAGAAAATGTCCAGCTTCACCGAATCCGTGAAAAAAAGTTTTCTTTATTCACAAACTTAAACATGGAGGATACAAACTTCAGCACAAACCATATGGGTACGAATCTCAATGCGTTTCTGGAGACTGAGCTCCCTTAATCATGAACTTTTGCTGTGCCATAAACAAAATAGTATTACAGTTCCAACAAAGTGGATGGGATTTATACAAATCTCCTGTTCACTGTGCTTTTATGTTACTCGGCGTAAACTGGCTTGTGGTGAATGTTTCAAATCAGCAGCATGTTAATTTCTCTTGCTGGTTTGCTGAGTTTTTTGTGCAGATTTTCCCTATAGACTTGCATTAAATTGAAAAAATCTGTAGGTGAAAAAAGTAATGCATTTTTAGTGCGTTTCCGCATAAGGCCTCGTTCACACGTTCAGTATTTGGTCAGTATTTTACATCAGTATTTGTAAGCCAAATCCAGCAGATAATACAGAAGTGGTGACGTGATTCTATTAGGCTATGTGCACACGTTAAAAAAGAGGTGCAGAATTTTCTGCACAAAATTCGCATCTCCTGGCAGAATTCGCAGCTGTTATGTGGTTTTTATGCAGTTTTAGTGCGTTTTTTTTGTGCAGAATTGATGCGGATTTTGTGCGGATTTTCTGCAGTTTTTACCACTGCGGATTTCTATTAATGGAGGGGTGCAGAAACGCTGCAGAAAGGCACAAAAGAAGTGACATGCACTTCTTTGAAATCTGCAGCGTTTCTGCGTGGATTTTTCTGCACCATGTGCACAGCTTTTTTTTTTTTTCACATTGATTTACATTGTACTGTAAATCACAGTGCAGAACTGCAGCTTTTCTGCAGCAGAAAAAAACGCAGATCTGCACTAAATCTGCATCGTGTGCACATAGCCTTATACTTTTGCTCTGATTGATCCACTCTTGGTTTTGACTGATACTGATGTAAAATACTGACCAAATACTGAAGGTGTGAACGTGGCCTAAGGAGACAAGTGTTGCAGCGTCAAAAACGCAATAAAAATGCTTGTTAAAAATGCAACAACAAAAAAAACAATTTCAATAATAGGCGCAGGAATTCTGCAGCGTCAAAAACTCACCAAAAGTTCATTGTGGGAACGTAGTCTGGCCCTTTTCCATGTGAGCGCCGCAGGGCACAAGAAAGCTTCCCAGCTTGAAGAAACAATCGACTTGAACGCCATCTCTTATTTCCTTGCGTTAAGAAATGAAACTCGTAATTTTCTCGCTCTAGCCGGATTCATAAAATGCTCATAATAATATAGCTTCATAGGATTACGCGGTCAGTCTGACATGGATTGTCATAGTAAGCACACCAGCCTCCTCAGGCCTAGCAGATCCATTTAACAATGTGTGCAGTTTGCGTTGTTACATCTGGTGACAGGGCCGCTTTGAACTGCTCTTTAGATCCATTTTACATTGTAGTAGTTGTGCTTCTTTTCTCTCCAAATATGCACATTAATTTCCAGACATTTTGACTATATACTGAATTCCTGATGAAAAGCAGAGATTTAAGCCAGAAGTTCCCATCTGCAGCTAAACCCGAGCAGGCGGATATACCTCACTCGGAGGAGACGGAGCTCTGGGCATAGAGCTGTCTGTCATCATCAATTACTCCGCATGACATGGCGCAACCCGCTCACTTATATAATATATTGTACGAGGGGAGGAGGTTAGCGACATGTGAGATAATAAAGGTCGGATCAATTTTTCTAACGTTCATTTTTATTAATCTGAACAGTGCCATAAGCTTGGGACATGCATGAAGATAGACAAATTCCACCGTATGCTCTTGGCATCACATTGACACATTGAAGATTTTGGCTCTTCTGCTCCCTTATGTAAAAATTGAAAGAGCCCCTCACCCTCCCAAACAATAAAAAAATCATTAGTAAAAAATTCACACAAAAATATAATTTCAAATTGTACTTCTCTAGTTTAAGCATAAAACCAGGCAATGAACCATACACACAAGTATATAAATGAGTGACTTCGGCGTACTTGAAAAATATGTCCGAGTCCCCGCGGTTGCATGTCTCGCGGCTGTTAGACAGCCACAACACATGCAGATATTGCTTGTTTGTTAGACAATCCCTGCATGTGTGGTGGATGTCTAACAGCCGCGAGACACGCAGCCGCGGGTACTCGGACATATTTTTCGAGCACGCTGAAGACACTCGGCTAGCACCAGAGCATGCTCAGACAACACCTTATCCAACCACGTTCGCTCATCACTAGAGAGCACGGCACATAGAGCGCTGATGTTCTGGGCACAGCCTGTAATGTCTGCGGAGCTGGAATCCTGGTTCAGGGTGAATGGCTGTGGGTGTTTTATGGCTAATAATAGTAATTCATGGTTGTAAAGCTCCAGCCGGGCAGAATCTGCTTAAAAATAGCAAAGCAGAGCTCAAATAGCAATAATTAACAGGAGCTAATCATAGGGCTCCGTGGCTGATAAAACATATTGTACCGCGGCCGAGAAAAGGTGGTGTTTAGCTAATTAGAGGAAAATGTCATCGTCTGGAGAATGCCATGAATGGAAGGACGCGTCTTACCTGGTGAAGCTGCCACTTGTAGGAGATGTTAATCCTGAGGTAAAATCTCCTCTACGAGTGTTTGATCGCTGCCTAGTGCGGCCATTTCTCCGTTACTGAGGTAAAGTACTCTGCCATTTCAGTACATGTACTGTGGTTGTCTCAATACTTTGGATTTGCGTTTCCAAATACAAAAAAAACAAACAAAACCCAAGAAAAAAAAGCATATACCCTACAGAAAGTAAATAGTACATGTAATAACATAAGGTACTTAGTTAACAATATTTTGATCAAAAAGCATAAAAGCCATCCCACCACGACAAGGTGCACCCAGACGGGACGGTCCTGTCTCAACATGACCAACAATTGGCGTACAAGGATTTGTAATGCCTGTTCATTGGATAGTAAGATTATTTACACTGCCATAAAAGTCATTGAATAATTCACCGAAGGGAAAGATATGTGTATGCTACCAAAAGAAAAATAAATCACCGACTAGAGCACCATGTCAATATAAATTTGGATAAAACTTAACTTTTAATATTACATATAATATAAAACAGACAAACATACGGCCAAAAAGAAGGTACTTCTGGTGTTCAACTATAATAGAAAAGTACAAGGTATCTCTAATATCCAACTGTTGATACCATACCTTACCGCGGAGGTTGGCACCCTAGGACCTGCGCAATGGCGCCCCCGCTCAACATTGACTCTCCCTAATAAGCCCTACAGGTGTCAGACAGCAGACACAACAATTCAGAAAAAATCATGCACGGCGAAAAAGGGTCATAGAGATGTACTGAGTATATTCAGATTGATGGTATAAGGTGCAAAAACAAACATATGCAAAAATTGCACAGTCCCCAAAAAATGTTTTTTACAAATAGATAATCACGGTATTAATAATCATTGCACCTATTCCCAAAACATCACACTGCAGAAAAAATTGAGCACTGGGTAACTCAAAATCAGAATGCAGAAAAAATGAACAAATTTGAAAAAAAAATTTGAAAAAAACCAGAAAAATTAAAAAAAAGAAAAAAGAAAAAACAATTCTCATTAGTAAATAGATATAAACCTGGAAATACCTGCAATGCACCTATGACTTGCCCTACCTAACCGCGGAGGTTGGCGCCCTACAACCTGCGCTATGGCGCCCCCGCTCATCGACGGCTACCACTAATGCACCCTATTAAATCCTAAAATAACGGGGAAGCTCCAGAGGTGCCATAAACAAATGATACTCAATATACATTAAGATACCAAAAAGAACACCTTCACACTGGACCAAAAATAATTAAAATATGTAAACTTTATTGAAACATTCATAAAAAGACATAAAAAATGGGGCAGTAACCACGAGTGCAGCAGCAAGAGTGGGACCCACACAGGAACAACCTCTGTTATAAAGATGTATACAGCAGTAACATGAGAATAATATAAGAATAATATCTAGTTTAATACTACACAAGTACAAATAGGGTGCACACAAATAGTATATGTGGAGCATATAAGAAATCAAAAATGGATACTTAGATGAATCATGATATGTAAATATATATACAAATGTCCACACCGCACCCATAAGAGAGAATAAAGTCAGCTGAACAGCCTAACACAAACCATGTAAGTACTGCATACATATAAAATATGAATATAGTTACCAGGAGGAAGAACCCGGGGACCCACCACACCCGACGCACGTTTCGCACTGAAATGCTTCGTCCAGGGGTTAATCAAAAAGTGTTGGGGTAATTAAAAGTATGAACAATTCAATCTATGTCCATTCACCTTCATAATACCTCACAGCAGTGCAAGACCAATACAAAAATAATGAAAACCTAAAAATAATGCAGGTTATACCACCTTATAGCCATTGAGTATGCAATTCTCTGAGAATTTCTCTATTGAGAAAAGCCAGATGAGATTATTCGGCACTAGAGCTTTCCGGAAAGCTCAGATATAACCCAGGCATGAAGAATGGTAGATGAGATGGTAGTCGGTATGGTGAGGTCTTCAGTTGGGTTTCTGTGATAAGTAAAAAGCCACCATGCCATGTCATCCCCCCCCAACAAGCTTGGGCGATGTTGCGGTGTAGTACTGGCCTCAGGACATATTCACACATGGTATATTTGTTGCAGAAATAAATTTCAAGCTCAAAGATTAATGGAAAATGTTATGAAAGTAGAGAACGCTGAGAATGTGGAAATACGGCGGAGCATGTATGGACCTGTAGTTGTAGATATCCAGCGCTGAACTCCGGAGCGGAGGATGGAGGGACATTTCCCCACACCATCAGAAATTACATGTGATTTTAATTCCCTCCCTGTCCCATGGAGCTACTGTATAGTGGCACATGGTTGGCTTACAGCCAGTGTTGGACCGAGTTGCCAAGGGCCCACCAGTAACACTTACTTTGGGGGGCCCACCGGTAACATTGACTTTGGGGGACCCACCAGTAACATTGACTTTGGGGGACCCACCAGTAACATTAACTTTCGGGAACCCACCAGTAACATAGACTTTGGGTGCCCACCAGTAATACTGACTTTGGGGGGCCCGCTTTTCACCTGCATATAAAAATTACATTACGCTTGTTCACAATTTTACCTACAGTGCCTTGCGAAAGTATTCGGCTCCCTCGAACTTTTCAACCTTATCCCACATATCATGCATCAAACATAAAGATACCAATGTAAATTTTTTTTATGAAGAATCAACAACAAATGGAACACAATTGTGAAGTTGAACGAAATTTTTTGGTTATTTCACATTTTTGTGGAAATTCAAAAACTGAAAAGTGGGACGTGCAATATTATTCGGCCCCTTTACTTTCAGTGCAGCAAACTCACTCCAGAAGTTCATTGTGGATCTCTGCATGACCCAATGTCCTAAATGCCTAATGATGATAAATATAATCCACCTGTGTGTAATCAAGTCTCCATATAAATGCTCCTGCTCTGTGATAATCTCAGGGTTCTGTTTGAAGCACAGAGAGCATCATGAAGATCAAGGAACACAACAGGCAGATCCGTGATACTGTTGTGGAGAAGTTTAAATCCGGATTTGACTGCAAAAGAATTTCCACTGCAAATCTACCAAGACCCGGCCATCCCTCTAAACTTTCATCTCAAACAAGGAGAAGACTGATCAGAGATGCAGCCAAGAGGCCCATGATCACTCTGGATGAACTGCAGAGATCTACAGCTGAGGTGGGACAGTCTGTCCATAGGACAACAATCAGTCCTACACTGCACAAATCTGGCCTTTATGGAAGAGTGGCAAGAACAAAGCCATTTCTCAAAGATATCCATAAAAAGTGTTGTTTAAAGTTTGCAACAAGCCACCTGGGAGAGACACCAAACATATGGAAGAAGGTGCTCTGGTCAGATCAAACCGAAATCTAACTTTTTGGCAACAATGCCAAACGATATGTTTGGCGTAAAAAGGCAACACAGCTCATCACCCTGAACACACCATCTCCACTGTCAAACATGGTGGTGGCAGCATCATGGTTTGGGCCTGCTTTTCTTCAGCAGGGACAGGGAAGATGGTTAAAATTGATGGGAACATTGATGGAGTCAAATACAGGACCATTCTTGAAGAAAACCTGTTGGAGTCTGCAAAAGACCTGAGACTGGCACAGAGATTTGTCTTCCAACAAGACAATGATCCCAAACATAAAGCAAAATCTGCAATGGAATGGTTCACAAATAAACGCATCCAGGTGTTAGAATGGCCAAGTCCAAGTCCAGACCTCAATCCAATCGAGAATCTGTGGAAAGAGCTGAAAACTGCTGTTCACAAACGATCTCCATCAAACCTCACTGAGCTCAAGCTGTTTGCCAAGGAAGAATGGGCAAGAATTTCAGTCTCTCCATGTACAAAACTGATAGAGACATATCCCAAGCGACTTGCAGCTTTAATCGAAGCAAAAGGTGGCGCAACAAAGTATTAAGTTAAAGGGGCCGAATAATATTGCACGTTCCACTTTTCAGTTTTTGAATTTCCACAAAAATTTAAAATAACCAATAAATTTCGTTCAACTTCACAATTGTGTTCCACTTGTTGTTGATTCTTCACCAAAAATTTACTTTTGGTATCTTTATGTTTGAAGCATGATATGTGGGAAAGGTTGGAAAGTTCCAGGGGGCCGAATACTTTCGCAAGGCACTGTATATTTCTATATAATAATCTGGGTGGTTTGGTTACTGAATGATGAGATGCTGCTTTTTCCTGTACAGAATAAGTGAATTATGCCAAGTACAGCCGATACAGTTGTATTGGGAGCCCAGATCTGCACAGAGTCCTACCGGGGGATTCCCCTGCTACCCTTTGCCAAACCGCTGGCAAAGCTGTTACAAGATGACGATTGGTGGCATTTTCCTGAAGCTGCTCCTCCTGGGAAATCTTAGTTGCTGTTTAGATTCCGTGTACACATTGCGTTACATTTTATTTTTTCCATTCAAGCAAGTTGGTATTTAAGGAGACTTAAAAGACACGCAAACGATCAGTGGTTTATTTTAGCCGCAATTCCCGGATCTTTTCCTTCTCCGGCGCACCGTGCTCCTGTAAGAATGTCTATGTCTATACATTGCTGATTAATTGATACTGAACCATCCAGAAATATTCTACCTCTAATATCATCATGTCCCTGTTGTACAGAGTATTGGACAGTAGGAGTTCTCCCGTTCTGCTAAAATCATAATATCTCGGTGACTTCTTTTCCAAAATGTCTGTGAATATTCCAAGTGTGTATATATAAATAATAAAGTGCATTTGTCACCCAGCTTTCCCAGGGATAGATATACCTAGGAACTACTGGTTACTTACTGATTCTATGTAGTAGTGCAGCTTTCTAATATTTTGTGTCTTACTTTCTTTTCTTTAGCAAGATCTCTGTTTAAAATGAATGTGGGAAAATCTGTAGTAAAAACTCATTATAGTATATTATTCAGCATTTTCCCTGCTAACACTCTAGTTTTTGGTACAGAAAAAGATGCCGAAAATACTCAACGCATACACATATCTGACACATCAGCGGCATAGGAAAGTGTGAAAGGACTCATAAAGAGGAGGAGGTTCTACTTTGGTGAGAAGTTCCCATTGTTCTCTGCTTCATATCCTCTTGTCCCCTGAATGTATTTTTACATTTGCATTGGAATCAACGTCCTTCTAATTTCCTTTATGAGGTCTAATTATCCACATGTAGCTAAGAACACACCTTACTTCCTCCATCCATTCCTTTACTCCCTTTCCTTCCCTTGGTATTCATTCATTCCTTGTGTGTGCACTCCGCCCAAATCCACATACACACTGCAACTAGTAAATGTGAAATTTCATAAACTGCCATTACGATACCTTCTGTATAGTCAGATGTTTCCATTGCACTTGGATATAAAATGATTTGTCTTCTGTTGCCCCTTATAAGAAAATGATACAGTTTGTTAGATGAGTAAATATGCAAAGTGCATGTAGAAACAAGCAACCTTGCAATTAACTTATTAAAATTTGGTCTTGCACTCCCCAAATCTTTACTGTTTTTATTGTTTCCTGCTTATTGCCAAATGAACAGGCCATCACTGTTATGTAGAGTGGTGCAGAACATGCGCAGTTCTTACAAGCTGTTTGATGCTGAGCTTGTAAGCCCTGCAGTGAAGTTGGCCAGGATCACTGTAGTGTGATGTTAGCTCTTGATCCAGACAGGATCAATCACGCTACAGATGCAAAGCTGCCACATAGAGCAGCAATATAGTGCCCAAAGTTCAGGCCAGCAATATGATGATGCTCCAGGGAAGGGATGGTGCTCCAGGAAAGGGATGGTGCTCCAGAGAAGGGATGGTGCTCCAGGGAAGTGATGATGCTCCAGGAAAGGGATGATGCCCCAGGAAAGGGATGGTGCTCCAGAGACAGGTGATGCTCTAGGGAAGGGATGGTACTCCGGAGAAGGGTAGGTGCTCCAGGGAAGTGATGATGCTCCAGGGAAGGGATGGTGCTCCAGGACAGGGATGATACTCCAGAGAAGGGAAGGTGCTCCAGGATAGGGATGGTGCTCCAGGATAGGAATGGTACTCCAAGAAAGGGATAGTGCTCCAGAGAAGGGATGGTCCTCCAGGGAAGTGATGATGCTCCAGAGAAGGGAAGGTGCTACAGGAAAGGCATAGTGCTCTAGGGAAGGGATGATGCTCCAGGGAAGGGAAGCTGCTCCAGAGAAGGGATAGTGCTCCAGGGAAGGGAGGGTGCTCCAGGGAAGGGAGGGTGCTCCAGGGAAGGGATGATGCTCCAGGGAAGGGATGATACTCCAGGGAAGTGATGGTTCTCCAGGGAAGGGATGGTGCTCCAGGGAAGAGATGGTGTTTCAGGGATTAGATGGTGATCCAGGGAAGTGATGATGCTCCAGAGAAGGGAAGGTGCTCCAAGAAAGGGATGATGCTCCAGGGAAGGGATGTGCTCCAGAGAAGGGATGGAGCTCCAGAGAAGTGATGATGCTCCAGGGAAGGGATAGTGCTCCAGGGAAGGGAGGGTGCTCCAGGGAAGGGAGGGTGCTCCAGGGAAGGGATGGTTCTCCAGGGAAGGGATGATACTCCAGGGAAGGGAGGGTGCTCCAGGGAAGGGATGGTGCTCCAGGGAAGGGATGATGCTCCAGGGAAGGGATGATGCTCCAGGGAAGGGATGGTGCACCAGGGAAGAGATGGTGCTCCAGGGAAGAGATGGTGATCCAGGGAAGTGATGATGCTCCAGAGAAGGGAAGGTGCTCCCAAAAAGGGATGATGCTCCAGGGATGGGATGGTGCTCCAGGGAAGGGACGGTGCTCCAGGGAAGGGAGGGTGCTTCAGGGAAGGGATGGTGCTCCAGGGAAGGGATGATACTCCAGGGAAGGGAGGGTGCTCCAGGGAAGAGATGGTGCTCCAGGGAAGGGATGATACTCCAGGGAAGGCATGATGCTCCAGGGAAGGAATGATACTTAAGGGAAGGGATGGTACACAGGAAAGGGATGATACTCCAGGGAAGGGAAGGTGCTCCAGGAAAGGGATGATGCTCCAGGGATGGGATGGTGCTCCAGAGAAGGGATGATGCTCCAGGGAAGGGAGTGTGCTCCAGGGATGGGATGGTGCTCCAGGGAAGTGATGATGCTCCAGGGAAGGGAGGGTGCTCCAGGGAAGTGATGATGCTCCAGGGAAGGGAGGGTGCTCCAGGGAAGGGATGATGCTCCAGGGAAGGGAGGGTGCTCCAGGGAAGAGATGGTGCTCCAGGGAAGGGATGATGCTCCAGGGAAGGGAGGGTGCTCCAGGGAAGGGATGGTGCTCCAGGGAAGTGATGATGCTCCAGGGATGGGATGGTGCTCCAGGGAAGTGATGATGCACCAGGGAAGGGAGGGTGCTCCAGGGAAGGGATGGTGCTCCAGGGAAGGGATGATACTCCAGGGAAGGGATGGTGCTCCAGGGAAGGGATGATGCTCCAGGGAAGGAATGATACTTAAGGGAAGGGATGATACTCCAGGGAAGGGATGGTGCTCCAGGGAAGGGATGATGCTCCAGGGAAGAGATGATACTCCAGAGAAGGGATGGTGCTCCAGGGACGTCATGATACTCCAGGGAAGGGATGGTGCTCCAGGAAAGAGATGGTACTCCAGGGAAGGGATGGTGCTCAGGGAAGTGATGATACTCCAGGGAAGGGATGATGCTCCAAGGAAGGGATGATGATAATGGGAAGGGATGAGGCTAAAAGGAAATCCTGCTGAAATGTTCCCTAAGGCTAAGTTCACATTGGGCGTTTTTGCTGCTTTTTTATAGCTTTTCTTTGTTGCATTTAACAGTACCAGCTACGTCTATGAGATTTCAGAAATGTCATGCACACACATTGATTTGTTTGTTCAGTATTTTGTGCTTTGTTTGGGTTTTTTAACATAAAGTATGTCACTTTTTTCAGCGTTTTTCACCCATTGAATGGAATGGAAAAAAACGCACCAACTATGTCGCAAAACCTGCATTTTCACCGCAGCTTATTTCCTGAAAAAGCACTCAGGTTTTCCTTCAGAAAAAAAAACACAGCAATGTGAACTTAGCCTTAGGATTCCACATGCTGGACTCACTCAGAAAACACTTGTACCAGAACCATCTCTGCTGTGGCTTTTTGTGTGATATAATTAGCAGGGCCCTGAGCTACGATGTAGTCACCGGCCAGTTGGGTTATTATGAGGAGGTCACGTCTAGGAGGAATGATTGCACAATGTGGATTTTGGGAACATAGTGGGCGTATTGTGTAGTGGATTCTGGAAATGATTTAAAACAAAGAGATCTGTATGTTTCGTTGTTCTCTCTGTTTGTTCGTGAGTTCTTTTATTCATATTCCAACACATCTGCAGAGAGACCAGAACTGATGGGTCTGCTGTGCTTCATTATCCATTGTGTAGCATTATCCATTATCATCATTAGCGTCCTCCTGATGTCAGCAGTGCGGTGTGTAATGGGGGAGACATTACAGATGTTACTGATATTATTTTCTAGATGCTGTTTTTGAACATTAGTCAGATTAAGGGCAAATTGTTACAAGTTTGTGTAGTTACCAAGATTTTAGAATCATAGAATATTAGAGTTGGAAGGACCTCCAGGGTCATCGTGTCCAACCCCCTGATCAATGCAGGATTCAGTAAACCATCTCAGGCAGATGTCTGTTCGCCCTCTGTTTGAAGACTTCCATTGAAGAACTCACCACCGCTCTTGGCAGCCTGTTCCACTCATTGATCACCCTAACTGTCAAAAAGTTTTAGATGGATTCTGTCCATAATCTATCGCTTAGGACTAACTTTAGTACCAGCTAAACCAGAGATCTGTAGTTCTGTGTCTGTAAAGTGACAGGGTGCAGGCCACTGCCCAAGCTGTAAATGCATTCTATAAAGAGGCCATCGCTTGCCGTAAAAATGTAGTTTTTTTTAACTTAGTAGACATGCCACTGTTCTCCTGAATCTGGCGCTGTTTTATCTTTTGCTCCCGTTCATCTAGTCCTGAAATATGGCCTTCTCTTTCCTGTATGTAAATCTATGCTTGTTAGCCAAGAGGGTATAGTCTTCAAAAAGACATCCACAAGGAAGAGATGATGGTCGCACCCACATAGCTAAAAAGACTAGATTTGCAGGGAAGAAAGGGCCATATCTCTGCAATGTAGGGGTTCAGATATAAAAGAAATACAGCACCAGATTCTGGAGGTGACAAAATTACATACTTATGGCAAGCGACAGGTCGTCTTTAATATAATGGCCCTCACAAAAGAGAATAAAGTTCTTCAACTTTAGCACTTCCCTACAATGTCAGATAATGTGTTTTATTCCTGTAGTGTGGAGGGAGGGGAGAGTATCTAAAAGAAGTAAATAGGTTTTATGAAGCAGCTTTACTGCCCTCTACAATTTGACATTGTTCACACCTTCCGTGTGGGTCAGTTTACGGCTCGGCTGTTATGATATAAGATGTGGTCTTTTTTGAGAAGGATAAATGGTAAAGTGATATATGTGATGTATGTACAGAGACGATTTCACTCTACTTTAGGATTCACCTGCATTTCTGTAATTCTGTACTGTACACAATCTTCATTACTAATCTGTGCAGTTACAGACATTTATTTTCAATTTTTTTTCTTATATTTCTCTTGCTTATACTTAAGTAAAGTTATCAGGAGCTTTATGGCATTGAGATAAGTGTATTACATAAACATTTGCCTTCTGTCAAAACCTAATTACTACTGCAACTCTCTACAAATCAGTCTGCTTCTTACTAAACCCTCTCCTTTACAATCTATCCTGAATGCAGCAGCCAGGATCATATTCCTGTCCAGCCGCTACACTGATGCCTCCACCCTGTGCCAGTCATTGCACTGGTTAGTGGTTACCCATCCTCTATAGAATACGATATAACAAACAGAAAAATTAAGTCTTCAACTCAGATACACCATACAGGTAAAAATTCATAATGAGTATAAACAACACACAAAAGGGCAAAAATGAGAAACACAGACATTATACAGTTATGACCAAAAGGGTTGGCTCCCTTGAAATTGTTCCAGTAAATGCAGTATTTGTCCCAGAAAATTATTGCAATTACTGTTTTGTTATACGCATGTTTATTTCCTTTGTGTGTATTGGAACACAAAAAAAAACAGAAAAAAAGCAAGTTAGACATAATTTCACACTAAACCAGCAAAATGGATTGGACAAAATTGTTGGCACCTTTCCAGAAATGTGGGTAAACAACTTTGTTTCAAGCATGTGATGCTCCTTCAAACTCCCCTGTGGCAAGTAACAGGTGTGGGCAACATGAAAATGACGCATGAAACCAGATAAAAATGGGAGAACTTGACTCAGTCTTTGCATTGTGTGTCAGTGTGTGGTGTGTGTCTCACTAAGCGTGGAGAACAGAAAGAGGAGAAGAGAAATGTCTGAGGACTTGAGAACCAAAATTGTTGAAAAATATCAACAGTTACATAGTTACAAGTCCGTCTCCAGAGATCTTGATGTTCCTTTGTCCATGGTGTGCAACATAATCAAGAAGTTTACAATCTATGGTACTGTAGCTAATCTCCCTGAAATGTGGACGACAGAGAAAACTAGATGAAAGGTTGCAACACAGGATAGTCCCCATCAAGTTCCAAAGAAATTCAAGCTGTCCTGCAGGCTCAGGGTGCATCAGTGTCAGCACAGACTATCCGTCGACATTTGAAATAAATGAAATGCTTTGGCAGGAGACCCATGAGATCCTCACTGCTGACACAGGCATATAAAGCTAGACTGCAGTTTGCCAAAATGTACACAAGAAAGGCAAGTTGTTTTGCTGCCTCTGGCGCTGGGTGTCTTGACTGTGTGCAAAGTATCATGAAATCTCAAGATTACGAAAGGATTTTGCAATGCAGTGCCCAGGTTCAGAAATCTGGGTTTGCTTCCTAGGTCATGGGTCTTCCAGCAGGACAATGACCCCAAACACACTTCAAGATTCCCCCAGAAGTGGATGGAAATGAAGTGCTGTAAAGTTCTGAAGTGGCCAGCAATCAGTCCGGATCTAAATCCCATTGAACACCTGTGGAGAGATATTAAAATTGTTATTGGGAGAAGGCGCATTCAAACATCACAGACCTGGAGCATTTTGGAGAAGAAGAGTGGTCCAAAATCCCAGTTGAGAAGTGTAAGAATAATAATAATAATAATTTTTATTTATATAGCGCCAACATATTCTGCAGCGCTTTACAACTTATAGAGGGGACTTGTACAGACAATAGACATTACAGCATAACAGAAATCACAGTTCAAAATAGATACCAGGAGGAATGAGGGCCCTGCTCGCAAGCTTACAAACTATGAGGAAAAGGGGAGACACGAGAGGTGGATGGTAACAATTGCTTTAGTTATTTGGACCAGCCATAGTGTAAGGCTCGGGTGTTCATGTAAAGCTGCATGAACCAGTTGACAGCCTAAGTATGTAGCAGTACAGACACAGAGTGCTATTAACTGCATAAAGTGTATGAGAACATGATGAGAGGAACCTGATTATGTCTTTTTTTTTTTGTTTGTTTGTTTTTTTTTTATTAGGCCACACAGGGATAGTTAGGTTAATGCTTTGAGGCGGTAGGCCAGTCTGAACAAATGCGTTTTTAGGGCACGCTTAAAACTGTGGGGATTGGGGATTAATCGTATTAACCTGGGTAGTGCATTCCAAAGAATCGGCGCAGCACGTGTAAAGTCTTGGAGACGGGAATGGGAGGTTCTGATTATTGAGGATGCTAACCTGAGGTCATTAGCGGAGCGGAGGGCACGGGTAGGGTGGTAGACTGAGACCAGAGAGGAGATGTAGGGTGGTGATGAGCCATGGAGTGCTTTGTGGATGAGGGTAGTAGTTTTGTACTGGATTCTGGAGTGGATGGATAGCCAATGTAATGACTGGCACAAGGTAGAGGCATCGGTGTAGCGGTTGGTGAGGAATATGATCCTGGCAGCAGCATTCAGGACAGATTGGAGCGGGGAGAGTTTGGTAAGAGGGAGGCCGATTAGTAGAGAGTTACAATAGTCCAGACGGGAATGAATAAGTGAGACAGTAAGAGTTTTTGCAGAGTCGAAAGTAAGAAAAGGGCGAATTCTAGAGATGTTTTTGAGATGCAGATAAGAAGAGCGAGCCAGTGATCGGATGTGGGGGTGAATGAAAGCTCGGAATCAAGGATGACCCCAAGGCAGCGGGCATGTTGCTTTGGAGTAATGGTGGAACCACACACGGAGATGGCAAGGTCAGGCAAAGGTAGGTTAGTAGAGGGAGAGAACACGAGGAGTTCAGTTTTTGACAGGTTCAGTTTCAGATAGAGGGAGGACATGATGTTAGAGACAGCGGTAAGACAATCACTGGTGTTTTCTAAGAAGGTCGGCGTGAAAGCAGGAGAAGAGGTGTATAATTGGGTGTCGTCAGCATAGAGATGGTACTGGAAACCAAATCTACTGATTGTTTGTCCAATAGGGGCAGTGTACAAAGAGAAGAGGAGGGGGCCTAGGACTGATCCTTGAGGAACCCCAACAGTAAGGGGAAGGTGAGAGGAGGAGGAACCAGCAAAACATACAGTGAAGGATCGGTCAGAGAGATAGGAGGAGAACCAGGAGAGAACGGTGTCCTTGAGGCCGATGGAGCGGAGCATAGTGAGGAGGAGCTGATGATCCACAGTGTCGAATGCTGCGGAGAGATCCAAGAGAATTAGCATGGAGTAGTGACCATTAGATTTAGCTGATAGCAGGTCATTAGAGACTTTAGTGAGGGCAGTTTCAGTCGAGTGTAAAGAGCGGAAGCCAGATTGAAGAGGGTCGAGAAAAGAGTTATCTGAGAGATAGCGGGTAAGACGGGAGTGGACCAGGCGTTCGAGGAGTTTAGAGATGAAGGGAAGATTAGAGACAGGTCTATAATTAGCGGCACAATTTTGGTCGAGGGAGGGTTTTTTAAGTAATGGATGTATGATGGCATGCTTAAATGAGGAGGGAAAAGTACCAGAAGTGAGTGAAAGGTTGAATATTTTTGTTAGGTGAGAGGTGACAGCCGGGGAAAGGGACTGGAGGAGATGTGATGGAATGGGGTCACTGGTGCAAGTGGTCGGGCGAGAAGATGCAAGGAGCCTGCTTACTTCTTCTTCTGTAACTGGTTCAAAGTCAGAGAGTGAACTAGATGCAGTGGGGGAGGGAGGACAGTGCATGGTATGAAGAGATTGGGAGATGATTTCCTGTCGAATGTGGTCAATTTTTTCTTTGAAGTAATTGGCCAGATCGTCAGCGCGGAGATCTGTGGTTGGGGCCTGCTCTCTTGGGTTGAGTAGGGACTGGAAAGTGTCGAAGAGACGTTTAGGGTTATTGGACAGCGAGGTGATGAGGGTGTTGAAATAGGTTTGTTTGGAGAGGTGAAGGGCAGAGTTGTATGTTTTTAGCATGAACTTATAATGGATGAAATATTCGGGTAGATTAGATTTTCTCCACTGACGTTCGGCGCACCTGGAGCACCGCTGCAGGAAACGTGTTTGCAGCGTGTGCCACGGTTGTCGCCGTCTGTGTCGAGTTGTTCTATGTATATGAGGTGCAGCTTCATCCAGGGCACTTTGCAGGGTTTGATTGTAATGCTTCGGAGCAGAATCAGGACATGAGATGGAGAAGATTGGGGCCAATGAGGACTGCAAGTTCTTCCTAAGTTTCTGGGTGTTAATGGCCTGTATGTTTCTATAAGTGTGGAAAGTGGGGGTGACCTGAGCGGGATGGCAGTTCTTGATAGAGAATGAAAGAAGGTTGTGGTCAGAGAGCGGGAGAGGGGAGTTTGTGAAATCATCCAGTGAGCAAAGCCGGGAGAAAACCAAGTCAAGGTAGTTTCCATCTTCATGCGTTGGAGAGTTAGTATGCTGCGAGAGGCTGAAAGAGGAGGTTAGAGATAAAAGGTGAGAAGCAGATGGGGAGAGGGGAGAAGCAATGGGGATGTTGAAATCACCCATGATGAGGGTGGGGGTGTCACAGGAGAGAAAGTTTGGAAGCCAGGTGGCAAAGTGATCCAGGAACTGATGAGAGGGGCCGGGAGGACGATACACCACCGCCACTCGCATGGAGAAGGGGACGTAGAGTCTGACAGCATGGCCCTCAAAGGAAGGGAATACAAGTGAGGGTACTTGGGGGATAACTTGGAAGGTACATTTGGGTGAAAGGAGCAGACCAACGCCTCCACCTGCTCTGTTGTCTGATCTTGGGGTATGAGAAAAGTGTAGTCCACCATATGAAAGAGCAGCAGCAGCGGTGGTGTCTGACTGCTGGATCCAGGTTTCAGTAAGAGCCAGGAGATTAAGAGAATTAGAAAGGAAGAAGTCATGAATGAAGGAGAGTTTATTACACACAGAGCAAGAATTCCAAAGGGCACAATTGAAAGAGACAGAAGGCATGCATGGAATATTAATGTTAGAGGGGTTTCTGGGTGTAGCAATTGGGAGGTTTGACTGGCTATAACATGGGGGGCCGGGGTTTGGAGAGATGTCTCCAGCGACTAGGAGAAGGAGGATAGAAAGAGTGAGCAGATGGTTAAGTGATTTGTGAGAGCGTCTCTTGTGTTGGATGGTGGGACTGAATGGATTTGCGCTGTTAAGCAATGTGAACAGAGCGTGAGTGCTATACATTGGAGAGGCAAGGACAGAGGGGCCGATATGGATGGAGTGTATGGAGTTTATGCAAGGGCGGTGAATGTGAGTGAATGCAGCAGCCAGGATATAGATTATACAAATACATATGGTGAATATTTGTTCTGTTCCAAATGAATTGGGAATAGATTTAGATTGTCTTACCTGTCTCCTGCCCTGTCTAACTGCCATGTTATAACTGCCAAATACTTAGAAAAAAAGTACTTTGAATAAAAGTACACGAATAATAGTGCACGAATGCACCCCTGCATGAATGCATCTCCAAGCTATGTCTACATTTATAGAAGGCTAGCTCTTAGATCTCACTTTTTTTTTTTTTTTTCTCGTTACCAATCAATCTAACTCAGTTGAGACAGCAGAACACAATAAGTGTAGTGAGCAGATAAACAACTGTCCAGGTCTACATGGATCATAAACCCCTTTGAAACAGTTATGTGATCTCTCTACATAGGGACAAGCAAAAGTGAGTTAAATATCTATAAACACAAACAAATGCATAATAAGATGACTAACATATATAGATATATGCAGGATTCAATGCCGAAGATAGAATGACTCAGATACCATTCAAGCCGCTTGCTGTCAGGGAATGGAGCAATAGACATGCAGGATATTTCAGTTCAGGGAATGAATGATATGTTTACCATTCAAGCCGCTTGCTGTCAGGGAATGGAGCAATAGACAGTTTCATGATGGTTATAGGAAGTGATTGATTGCAGTTATTTATTCCAAAGTGTGTGCAACCAAATATTAAGCTTTGGGGTGACAACAATTTTGTCCAGTCCTTTTTAGTGGTTTTGTGCGAAATGACGTCCAATTTGCCTTTTTTTTTCTCTTTTTTTGTGTTATTCCAATACACACAAAGGAAATAAACATGTGTCTAGTAATGATGAGCGAGTGTACTCGTTGCTCGTGTTTTCACGAGCACGCTCGGGTGACCTCCGAGTATTTGTTAGTGTTCGGAGATTTAGTTTTCATCGCCTCAGCTGAATGATTTACAGCTATTAGCCAGGCTGAGTACATGTGGGGGTGGCCTGGTTGCTAGGGAATCTTCACATGTAATCAAGCTGTCTAGTAGCTGTAAATCATCCAGCTGCGGCGATGAAAACTTAATCTCCGAACACTAACAAATACTCGGAGATCACCCGAGCGTGCTCGGGAAAACCCGAGCAACGAGTATACTCGCTCATCACTAGTGTCTAACAAAACTTGTGTAATTACAATAATTTTCTGGAGAAACACTTCATTTTTTGGATCAATTTCAATGGTGTCAACACTTTTGCCCATGACTGTATTGAGGTATATAAAATATAGGTACACAGTACAACCGCTATGAATTATTATAGCAATGTACTACAATGTGTACACACTAGCAATGGGCGAATGTGCTCATATAAGGTGTTATCCGAGCATGCTTAGATGCTGACCGAGTGCCTCCGGCATGCTCAAAAAATATGTTCCAGTCCCCGCCCCTGCATGTCTCATAGCCTATTGACAGCCGCAACACATGCAGATATTGTCTAATAAACGGCAATCACCAAGAAGCTAAGTGTGAACGTTCCTTTTACCACCCTATCCAGCAATGTCATTGTATTTCTGGCCATTGCAATGCAAGTTATGACTTGATTGAGAACCAGAGTGTTGGATCAGGGAAATAACCAACCCATCGACATCTTCTCTTATGGAAACGAAGAGGATTGATCTCCCATGTGCAGCATTGTATTCTTGTTCTGTGTCGTTCTGCACCCTTCTCACCTCATACATCACTTTCTGTTCTTCATTCTCTCTGGCTTGCTAGGTCGCGACCATATGAGCTATTCCCTGTATTCTGTGACATTATTGAAAAATATCATCGGCTTTTTATTTAATAGGCAGTAAATGTAAAGTAGTCATGGGACTGAAATACTGAGATTCCTAATATGCTACGACACTGATTACAGAGGGCACCCTTTGATTATTGCACTATTCTCTATCAGTAGACAATAAATGGCTTTATTTGTCAGTACCGTATCCATTAGGCTCTGTTCACGTGTCCATTTGAGATCCGTTTGTAGAAAAAAAAAGATGGACATAGAAAAAAATGGAAAAAAATAAATACCAAACTTAAATCAAAGGAACTCGTCTCATTGGATAACACTATGGGGATAAACCTTATGCGTCCCAGGGGAGACCGGAGTTAGGTGTTCAGTCATATAGGCGTTTGGCGCGGCCGCAGTCACCACTCATGGCGCTCTGAGCGGCGGCTGAATGCACGCCCTGACACTTTGACTGAAATCTGGCACTGTGTGACTGAAAGCCGACGGCTCCTGGGAGAAATAAACTTCTTTTTCTCCCTGGTGCCACACTTTCAGTACAGCAGACGGGAACCTTCATAACATTAATAACCTGGCAGAATAATCCTATATCTGCAGGTTAATGGCGTTATGTGACAGGTTTCCCACATTTGTTTTTGTTCTGTTTCTAAAGATCCATTTTTAATAGAGGTTTCTCTGAAGACCTCTAGTGTTCTGGGCATGAGCAGTGTTATTAGAAACTGATCTGCTAAAGGGATGACCTTCTATTATGATTAGTGATGAGCGAATATACTCGTTACCGGCATAAGTACATGTGGGGGTTGCCTGGTTGCTAGGGAATCCCAACATGTACTTATGCTGGCTAACAGATGTAAATCATTCAGCTGAGGTGAGGAAAACTAAATCTCCGAGCACTAAAAAATACTCGGAGGACCCCCGAGCGTGCTCGAGAAATCTCGAGTAATGAGTATATTCCCTCATCACTAATTATGATCCATTTCCCATAGACTTTAATGTTAAAAAATGGATCCATCTATTCTTTTTTTGATGGACAAAATAGTTGTAAAAAATACCATTTTTGGTCTGTCCAAAAAAGGATAGCAGATAGAATGGATGACTTATTGGGGAAAGTAAAACCCATTTCAATAAATAGTTCCGGTACCTGAATGTCTTATTTCCAATTTACACGTAAAGTGATATTTCCATCTCCGAGATCCTATCCCAATATGTAGTAGGTGTAATAATAATAATATTAGCAAATACTTCCAATTAGAAATGTAGAATAGTTCACCATGTTGCTTACCTCATGTGTAGGACATTGCACTAGCTTCGTATCCCTGGTTACGACCACTAACAGCTAACTAACTGTCACTATATGAGTGGACGTATCCATGGATACCTACTGCAATGCCCTGGACATGGGGTAAGCTGCGACACATTCACTTAGGATGGCGTGCAGGGATATTGGGATACTTGTTTAGTGGAGTTACATAGAATATCTGCATATGATTCATTGCATACTGGGGATATATTATTATTTTTAGTCCTGGAGAAGTTTATACGATCTGCAGAGAGGATCTGTTTGGTAGAAACTTTGTTCTCAAGGAGCCAAAACATTTGGGACCACAGTCAAATGTAATTAGTTCTGGTCTGAAGAATAGACTGGAACGCGTTGTACGGTGACAGGGAGAATTATAAATCTGCCCCCTCCTGGTTTCAGGAATGTTTGTTGTGATGTTTGTGACTAGCAGGAAACCATTTGTGTGCCTTGCGGTTGCCAGCTTTGTGAGCTCAATGCTTAGTAATGCCTGAAGGAGAGGTGGGTCCCAGTGTACGGTGTTGGCTTTCCATTGTTGCCTGTAATATATTCTTCACCCCATCATCCTATCGCTGCCCGTTCCAGCTCTCTGCCTGATATCTGATATAAAAAGTCGGATTGAGAATTTATTTGTTATAAGATCATCATGTAAGACCAAATTATATATATTATATACTGTGTGATAAATCCTGCGGATGGTGGCGAGAATGATTAGAGTTATAAAGAGACTCTATGTCCATGTTATGATGTAGGTACTAAGTATAGTGACAGAATGTTATTTTGATATCCCACTAGTCACCAAAACCATGAATAATGAATAACAATTGTCTATAGGTTGGCTCCTAATATTCCATCCACGTTACCAGCAAACATAGATAAAGGTTAATGAGTGATCTTCAGTATAGCAATATAACCAGTGAAGCCTGGATTGGGCAAAGAATACAGTGAAAAGTGCCCGCAAGAGGTAAACGCAATGTCATAAGGAAAACGCTAGAGGAGCGAAAAAGGAGATTAAATATACCTATATCACGGGACTTGGCAGGAAGATAAATCTGGGTCTGGACAGCAGCGTCCCCTCACCCCGACGCGCTTCTCGCCGCCAGCTTCTTCCAGGGGCGCCCGGTTTTGGTGACTAGTGGGATATCAAAATAACATTCTGTCACTATACTTAGTACCTACATCATAACATGGACATAGAGTCTCTTTATAACTCTAATCATAACTCTATCCATATGTAGTAAAATGTGACCAAGCACTCTAGAGCATTATTAGATTATACCTATTGAAATTAATAACTATATTTCTACCTGAGTGATGTCCATTTTTCGATGTAGACATTTGTTTTTGTACTAAGTAGGTTTTTGATGTTTCTGTGATTGTTTATTTTGGGTCTGGCTTTCAGCAGTTCCCCGTCTGTGTACTGTTCTGCTTTTTATGTCTTTTTAAAAAAAATCTGCTTAATAAAGTGTTACCCTTTTAAAGGATCTCTTCATAACTCGGCCCTTATTTGGATCGAAATAGTTGTTCAAATTCCCTATCAGTAGCCTCTCACCCAGCCAAACCAGTTCTTTCCTGCTTTACACTAATGAGGGGTAAACACCATGAAACGTGTCTGCAAATGGAATTATGAATTGACGTCTTATCCTAAGTTATGTGGCAAGGCTATTTTAAAAGGTTGATATTGACTTTTAAAATCACTGCTTCCAATAGGTGGCACTAGAGTTCCTGTCCTCTTCCTCCCTGAAGAGACTATTTGAATGCTCAGATTTTTAGATCAACATTGCATGGCCAATAAGTCTCCTGACACCGACATGGCGTTCTCCAGAAGGAGAAATAAAATCGCAGCACACTCTATCAGATCCGGTAGTTTGGAGCCGCTGGAACTCCAGCTTCCTACAATTGGGTCTTGCGGCTTATGCATAGATTTAAGGAGAAAAATCGGAGCAGGGTGGCCAGTACCTGCATAACCAAGATGAGCAATTCGAATCACGCTGCCCTGGTCCAGCATCCGGTCAAATCCTCTGCGACAGCCGATCTTCACTTTTGTGTTCATTATCCTCGACACCGCTTGTGCTTGTTGGACCACCACAACTTCATGATATTGCCTGAATATTAGTCACTTTGTACCCAAGGTGCTGTGCTGCGGAAGCTGGACACAGAAGTGAAGACCGGCAGCCACACAGGTCTGAATTTTGATCAAGAACAGCGCAAATTGAATTGCCATCTCTACTGTATAACGATATGGATTCATGTAACCTTCTTTTGACTCTCTAATACTTGGCTGCAGCTGTCAACGGGGTGTCTTTGGCCTACTATGGCCATAGCACAGCAGGACGCTCATTCAGATTGATTGAGTACAGGCCCCCTACCCAAATATTGCAGAACGTGGAGGTAACCCTACACTAGTTACTAGCGCTAATGGGCTAGACTACAAAGCCTTATAATTTATATCTGTAGTAACCAATACAAAGCTTTACTGAACATTATACTGAAACTAGTCTTAAAAGATTGATAAAAATCCAGCATGTTCATAAATCACAAATTATGCCACATAGTGATCCTGGGCAGGAGTGGACACCGACAGAAGAGGGCCACTGTGTAAGAACACTATATGGGCACTTTGTGCCGCCCAATGGCTCATCGTAATGAACAATACAACCTGTTTGGAAATAGATGTGGCCCCCTTACCTCTTGGGACCCTGTATGACTGCACACCCATAGTATATGTACCCCACTCATGTGGTTTATTACTAATATATGAAATGTTAATGATATTTATCATTATAGAAGCTTTTCCCAGAACTACTACGTATGCCGACCCAGAGAGACTCACTTATGTGCCACACATCGGGACATCTGTCTGTATTACCTTGTCATAGATCACAAGATTTGTCTCCTAAGTGCAGTGGCAGATCCTTGAAGGATAAGACCGCTCTATGAAGTGTATTAAATATGAATGATTCCAAGACTTTACCTATGTGCTCAGAAAATAAGGTCGAGATCCCATATCGCCATTATTCTCCAGTGGAAATTAAAAGCAGCTTAGAGCACGCATTTATAATTCATGAGTAATCATCATAGTTTATTATGGAAATGATGACTAGGACATCGGCTATGATTACTTTCCTAAATGCAAAGATTTTTTTCCTTTATTATCCTTACCCTGGAAATGTATGCTGACACTTAAATATTGAACCAGACTAGTATATATAATACATTCTACAATGTCTGTATGGATTATAATGATACATTTTGGAATATAGACTATTAAAGACAGAGATGAAGACAATTTGGAAGAAAAAAAAAAATCAATGATAATGTACATTTTGTGCCAGATCCGCAATAACTTGCTTATTCTAAGGCTGTTTGAGAAAATGTAAAGAAATCATTTTCTTGGGCCCTAGTGCAGATGCGCCCAGCACTGCAGCTTAAAGGGGTTTTCCAAGGTATAAATATGGAATTTTCAAAGGGTTCAGAATAATAATTAGAGAAGTATGGTAGTCCTTAACTGATCCTCCTGCTCAAGTTCTGACAGTAAACCTGACCCCACTGGTCTCTTCTTCCTAATCGGGTCTTGGCAGTGTGGGCATTTTCAGCAACTTCCCATGTGTAAAGTTGGGATCAGTAAGTAGAGCCTGAAATGAGAAAGGTGAGGTTGAGTATTACTACTTTTACTGTGGGAAATTGATACAGGAGGTATACGTAAAGGGGTTGTCCACTACTAGGACAACCCTTCTTGACCAACATGTTTGGCCCTGATAAAATCATAAAGCCTATACTCACCTCCCGTGCCGGCGCCGTTCCCACGGTGTCGGCACTCGCTCTCCCCAGGGCTCTCTTGTGGTGTCGTGATGCCGAATTCCCAATTAGCGCTAAGGTCACTGTCTCCACCTTCGGAGAAATCGAACATGAAAAGGAAGACGGGGATCAGCTGCAGCCCGGACTTCCACTTCATGTTCGATTTGTCCGAAGACGGGGACAGTGACCCCAGCGCTAATTGCACCACGTGTCCCAACACCACAACACAGCCCCGGGGAGAGCAGATCCCGGTACCATTTGAACGATGTCGGCATGGGAGGTGAGTATAGACTTTATTATTTTATGGGGGCCAAGCGAGGGGTATGAGAAGAAGTTGTCCAACTAGTGAATAACTTCTTTAACAATTGTGCCACTTATCACAACTAATCATAGAATAACCTAAATTTGCAAAATGTTTTTGGGTGCATGAGGACCCATTATCAAATCTGTATGAAATGACTTCTCTGGTGATCATTAGTACAATTCACTAACATGCGGTGTGTACACGTGTTGTTCCCTGGACATCCAGCATTCTTCTATTCTACACCACTATTTGGATTGTGCCGTCTTGGAACACTCAGTGCAAATATTTAACAACAAATAGAATACTGATCTGTTTACCTAGACATGTCTTAAAGTGGAGATATCACCCGATTTCACAATATAGATGGCATAACTACACGTAGATCTGTTTGACCCGATGAGGCACATGTACTTACTCTGACAATCCCTGTGAGAATGACTGCATAATCTTTTCAGAAATGTACAAATATATGAAGTGACAGTACTGAGATCGTTCTACTGATCTTTTTACACCTAGGCCTGCGACAACGGGAACAAGGAGACATCCTCTATGTAGAGGAAAGGTTTAATCATAATCGCAGATTCAGATTCTTCACAGAAAGAGCAGTGAGATTATGGAACTGTCTGCCACGTGATCTTGTAATGTTTGATTCACTAGTAAAATTCAAGAAAGACCTAGATGCATTTCTTAAAAAATATAATATTGAAGGTTATTGGCACTAGATTCTGTGATGGGACTCTGATAAAGGGAACCAGTCTGATTGCCGTATGAGGAATCGGGAGGAAATGTTCTCCCTAATATGGAGCTATTAATGTCTGTCCCATGGGTTTTTACCTTTCTCTGGATCAACATGTTAGACTATAGGTTGAACTCCATGGACTTAACAATTATGAAACTACTATCAATCTTCACACACCTGACCTGATTGACAGCTCCTCAGTGTCCCACCTCTGTGTTGAGATCTCAGACTGCTCAGTACAACCTGCAGCTGTCAGTCAGGCTTGGTTGGAAGACAAATAATACAGTTAGACTGATAAGCTCTCACATACTTTAGCTAAATTCATAAAATGCTCATTTTAAATACAGGATCATACAGTCATTCTGACATGGATTTTCAAAGTAATTATGCATCAAGTCTAACATATCTGTTTAATCATGTGTACAGTTCGTATTGTGAAATCTAGGGACAGATCATTTTTAAAGGGGGTATCCAGAACTCTTATTATTTTTGTTTTGTAGGGCTAAGAAATAACAGGCGGGCAGTTTAAAACTACAAGCCTGTTCTGTATGGGATTGATCTCTGCCGATGATTTGCCTTCTTCAGCTCTTCCTCTTCTATTCTGCTTTGTCGACGGGGGGTGTCCCTGCAGAAGTCATGCTGATTAACAGTTGGCTCCCCGCAGTTAGGCAGCAGGGAGCCAGCAGTCAATCAGCATGATATTGGCAGAGACGTCCCATTAACAGAGCAGAAGAGAGAATGTTGCTCTGTTGATGTTACGGAAGCAGGGGAATTGCCAGCAAAAGCCGTCTGTGACTGCTCTGAGATTGGCGCCGGGGCAGAACAGGCAAGTAGTTAACAACTACCTAACTGTTAGTCTTTAGCCCGGTGCGCAAAAATAATAAAAGTCCCGGATAATCCCTTTAAGTCTTCCAAGGTCCATCTGGCAGGTTCTTCTCTCTGGCAGCCACTTCGCTCTTCTGCTCCTGGTGACAATGTTTCCGCCATGCCACTAAAATTTAACAGATCCCCAACCAGTTTTACTGGTTAGGAAGTAGGATTTTGGAAGTTAGATCTCCTCTTTTTGGCTTTGATAGGCTAAGTTTGAAAATTTAAAAGAAAATACGATATTAACACCACACCCTTGTAAAATAATCTCTAATGTTTTTATAAGTTGCAGGCACATGTTTTCGATGTGTTGAGGAAATGCGGTCAGGCCACATTCTCTTAATATATACGTGTATGCTATGGACAGCGGCGTTTTTACACAACCATACCAAGAAAAAAAACTTTTTACCTGGAGCTATAATTTGAATAGATACATAGTGACTCACACATATATCTAGAATTATCCTGTATACAATTAGCAGACAGCAACATAATTTACATGAGTATTTCCTCTAGCATACATAATAGACAAGCGGGTGCACAAGCCCATTTTCAAGTCATTTTTAGTATCCATAAGTCATGGCAGCACATAAATCATAGTTCTGTTATGTATACTGGATTTTCTTTGCCTATTGGCAAAATTGGCTACTGGGGACATGCACCCACAAGCAAAAAAGGTGTATGCTGTAGTCATCCGACCGAATAATTGGAATTCCAAACTGTATGTTTATGTTCGGCATTCATTACATGGGTGGATCAGGAAAATGGGCACCTTCACTTCCTGTGATTTCTGAAGGAGAAATGTTCTCCAAGATGAAAAGCAGATGTGAAGTTCGGCATTTTAATTCCTAGTGACATTTCCGCATAAAATGCCTGGAATTGAGATGACTGTTCACCATCCGGGCACAATACTTGTCTCTTTTGTTGCCCTTATTGTGGTATGGTCTTTTTAGCAGATTGCTTAGATTAACGTTTGTGTTTGATGAAATGTATAGGAGGCCTGGAAGGAAGTAAAATACGGGGTCATTAGTCGGAATTAAAATAAAGATAATTAAAAATTAAAACACCTGTTAAGAATCACCACATTTGCAGCCGCCTAAAGGGTCCTTCCCAGATTTCCTTGAGAACTATAAAAATAAAGTCTACCTGCTTTTCTGGCATGTCTGTTTTAGTAAATAATCTTATGTACAACTTTTTCTTAGAATTCTGTGTTATGCCGTCTTCAGTTATTCCTCTTGGAAAGTGTAAGGACATCTGAGCATTGCTGTCCCCATTGGCAATGGGGCCTGAACCTACACAGTCTGCAGCTATGCAATTAATCAATTAATGCTGACGATGTCAATTTATATAGGAATACAAAATCTGAATATGACCTGACACTTTTCCGATATTACACGCAGTCCCTACAATTCTATTGGTTAAATAGTTCAGCTTTGTACAGAATAAATCCATATACCCCATGTTCATGAGAACTTAAAGAGATCCTGTCAACAGGATATTGTAACGTAAAGTAAAGCCATGGCTGTAAAGGCGCTGTAATGCTGATTACATTGATACCTTCGGTGAAGAAATCCGCTTTGTGGTTCTTCTTTAATCCCCATTTGAAGTTTTCTGCTGCTTAGATTTTGGTGCACAGGGGCCGGACTGTACACGGGGTCTTCTCCTCCCTGTCTGTGATTTCTAGCCCTTCTGCTGAATTTTGTCTGTGAATGACAGGTCACCCCCTGAGATTGCATACAGAGGAGGCCGGTGATTGACAGACCGGAGGTAGGCCGGGGGTCGGAAATCACAGAAAAGGAGAAGACGACCCCGTATACAGTCCAGCCCCTGTACACCAAAATCTAATTAGCAGAAAACTTCAGATGGGGATTAAAGAAGAACAACAATGCGGATTTCTTCACCGAAGGTATCAATGTGATCAGTATTACAGCCCCATTACAGCCATGGCTTTACTTTATGTTACAATTTTGTGCTGACAGATTCTCTTTACAAACTATGGATACCTGATTTTTACACCTTAGTGGCCACAAGTAATTAATAAAACCACTAAGCTTCAGTTTGAAATCTTTACTTTACTTCGGCAATGTTCAGGCCTGATCTACGTTTCATAATTTTCTCTTGCGGGAGTGTCCCTCTCTGTAATATAGGCTGGATGTCAGGTCTGTGTATTCAGAGTGCTGCTGTCTTTAGTTGCTTTCATACATCAGCACAGCTCTAATATTGTACTCTCCATGAGTTTTCCTCCTTTCCTATATGTTGTGTTTTTTTTCTGGCCTCCCTGAGATACTTTCTCTCCTGTCCATTTGTGATCTGCGTACAACCTACATCTCTGAGAGCTCATTCTCCTGTGAGTATATTGGTTCAGTGTGCAAGTGAGCATGAGCGACTTTCATATGGACCTATGGTCAGTCAGTGTGACAAAAAACTGCAGCGTGCACTAGTAGGCATCTCCGCTCGGAATAGGAACCTACTGACTTCTCCGGCAGAATTTTTTTTTTTAATGAAGACTATTTAGAAAGATGCTTAAATTTAAATTTAGGAAATAAACAATAAAAATAAAATTCCGTGTAAAGGTGTACATAGCATTTAAAGTAGTTTTACCATGAATGACATTTATCATTATTACCTATCCACTAGATAAGTGAAAATTGTGTTTGCTGGGAGTCCCACTGCTGGAAACCCCACTGATGACCACAATGAGGATCCTGTTCCTACTAGTTGCGGCAGGGATTGAATAACGTGGCTTAGTGGCCGTCCATACGCACTATCACTCCACTCATGGTCTATAGGACTGACTGAGATAGCCGAGCCGTGTCTCTGTTGATAAATGAAAAAATATTTCTTTCTTATCCAATCCCTTTAAGTGAATCTTGAAATGTTGTTTTTTGGAAGTAGAAAAATCTATGTCATAAAGATAAACAATTTTTAAGATCAAGTTTTCCTTTTTCGATGCAGATTTTGCACTTTTTTCACATTTCTTTACAGCCTTTTGATTTCAATATAAAGTTTATAAAGCCACGTCGTAAAAAGAAATAAACATAATGTATGAACAGCATTGTGGTTTTAGCAATCAATAACTTATTCCAATAGTATTGGAAGCTGGATTTAATGTGGGTTTGGGAGCAGAATCCATTTGAAATCCATAAGAAAATCTATGATTTATGGTTGAAAAATTCAACATAGTAAAAAAATCCTAGTATGGCTACTTTCACACAAGCGTATTTTCACAACCATATTGATCAACTGTGTGTGATCCGATTTTTACAGATACATTGATATAACTGTTTTTGGTCTTATTAATTTTATTCACAGTTATTAAAAAAATAAATAAAAAAGAATGCCATACAGATGCCAATGCCGGTGAAAATCTGTCCATTTTTTTCTGGATGAAAATCAGACTTTTTTTGTTATACCCTCTTGAGATGATGTTATTGGGCCGCCATTTCAATATGCCTTACATTATTCATCTATCGAGAATCAGTCTACCTTACCTTCATGCATCCATTTTTGTTCATTGCTTTACATTCGTGCATTTATTAGTTTTCATATCTATTATCTAAAGATTGTAAAGTTTCTAGGAATGTTAAGAACAAAGAAAACCTTCTCCAGGTTAGAAATTTAGGAGCGGCCAAAGTGATACAACTTGTTTGCAAATTGGGTGAAACCTGCTTCTGTTTTAATGAGGGCAATTGAGGCTTTAAAACCGGCCAGATCCCATTGTGTTCTACTGGATTCCACAGTGATAGCGATACTATGTGTAGCCGATGACCAGAGATTACAGATCTCCAGCAAAGAAAAAATAAAAATCTGTTTTGTAGGTTGAATATTTTCAGTTTTCAACTCTGATAAAAAATGGGTATGGGTGAGGCTTATGGAGATCCCTACATGGAAATATTGGGGGCATTTCTAAGTAGTCACCAGGGTAGGGCCTAATTATTACAGCTTTGGGTTTCCAAGCTACAATACTGGATTAGCCAATCAAATTCAAATTAAGAATATGTAGACACGACGCCTTCTAAACTCAGGACCGCCTGCCTAGTTTCCCTTGAGGAAGATGCTCCAGGACATGCTGAAAAATGATGTGCAGCGCATGGATGAACCGCGCACCGATGCCATCCGTATGTCACAAAGCGCTGTCTTTTTACTGTTTCATAGGTAGGGTAAGCTTGGAAATTTTATTTTTTGTTTAATATTTTTAACTTTTTTTTAAACATTAATTTTCTGTATAAAAAAGGAATCTGCTATGTAATCTGAAGACAGTAGGAGATAGGGGCTGAAATACTGAATTCAGCGATATGTCATTTATTTATTAAGCGTTGTGCTGTTGTTTACTTGCAATGAAGGTTTTATCACCATGATATTATCACTGACAGGTCTGATCCTCATACAGCTGCTAGTCCGACCACACCACCTCTTGTGATAAGCAGCTCATTGTCAATAGACAGTGTACATACAGAGACTGTTGTGGGCAGGATTAGCTTTCTCAGCTCTGCTACAAAGTACATCTAAAAACTCTGATTGTATCACAACTGCTGCACCCAGTAAACTAAGTGATACATAGTTACAATCGGGGTCGCTTTCTCTACATGATGCTGCCTTCTGATGTTGCAGCAAAAACCTGGTGACAGATTCCCTTTAAAGTCTTGTTGATGACCTATGGATGCAAATTGTAATACCTCCTTTGTCTTCCGATGTACCGCAAGTTGTGCAGATTACCACTTGAGGACCACTTGATGCTTATACACGATAACAATGATATTCTGAAACTGATAAAATGCATGTATTTATAAGCAAGCTCTTTGATTTCTAATGAGTGTCCTTGTCTTCCAGATATGAAGATAATCACAGCAACCTAACCTTGGGCAGACATGAAGATCTATCATCCACAGAACCAGAACATGTAAGTAAAGGTAGTCCCAGTCCTTCTCCCACCATCTATTGCCATTCGAGCAAAACTAATAATGGCAGAGCATCTGAACCTTACCTGAGCCCATATAGTAGAAACATGTAATAGAGGAGGATGTGTATGTACGTGTGTGTCCCTTTCCACCAAATTTTGTGGGATTTATGTAGACCTCTAAGGCCATGTTCACACGTAATGTACATTTTTCACTTTTTTTATGTGTCTTTTTACCTGCATGTTTTCTGCATGTGCCCACACCAAACTACACAAGAAAAATCTTCTCTGGCTATTGCATTTTTGCTGCGTTTTTTAATGATTTTCCCCTTAAAAACACAATTGCGTTTTTTAGAAGAATTTTTTTTCAGGCCCCCTAGAGAAACCTAAAATTGTTCCAAAAAATGCAGAGTTCAACAGTGTCTTTAGATGCACAGCTCACTTGAGTTTTCTTAAAACCACATCTTCTTTGCTTGGACAATTAAGCAGGTTTTCTGCACAAAATAATCAGCAGAATAATGTGATTGTTAAATCATCGGATCTAGTCTATCACAGGTCGTTGGAGAAGCAGTGATGGATTGGGATGCAGGTTACAGTGTTAAATGTTGATAAATTTTTTTTTGTAAGCGTGGCTTACCTATGTTATCTATTAAATAAGGTCATGAAACCCCTTTAACTGTCATATAAATAGAGAGGAGAACAGAAGTGACGCTATTGTAGGTGTTTACTACTGTATAGGCCACCTAGACAGACTGAAGCTATGGATGAACTCTTTTTACATCAGATGTCTCTGTTCTTAAAAAAGTATGACATAGTGATCATGGGAGATTTTAACTATCCAGATATTTGTTGGGAATCTTTCTCGGGCAAAAATAATGGGTCCAGAAAAGTCTTATCTTCTCTCACTGACATCTTTATCTTTCAAAAGATAGAAGAGAGAACAAGAGGGTCTGCAATCTTATAGTCCTAATTCTTACTAACAGGGAGGGAATGGTTGAGGAAGTAACGGTGGCATTTAGGAGGCAGCAATCATGCTAGCCTTGAATTTTGGATTACAAGAGGAGGAAGACCAGCGAGGACTCAGACTTTAAGGTTAGGCTTCAGAAAGGCAGATTTTAATGGACTCAGAAAGAGGGTAGGAAAGGTCCAATGGCTGGATATTCTAAAGGACAGAAATGTCCAAGAAGGATGGGAGATTTTTCTAAATGAAATTCTCACTGCCCAATCAGTAACAATTTCAAAAAGAAGGAACAATTGGAAGCATTTAAAAAAAAACAGAACGGATGAACACAGAACCTAAACACTTGCTGAAGAGGAAAAAATAAATCTAAGTCAAATGGAAAGAGAGGGGCATATCTAAAGAAGAATATAATGCTGTCTGCGTGGAATGCAACCGTTAGAAGAGCTAAAGCCAGTAATGAAGTGAGGCTTGCAAGGGAGACCAAAAGAGAGTCCAAAAAGCAATAAAAATGGATTTTGGGGGTATGTCAATAGCAAAAGAAAAGTCAAAAATGTTTTTTTTTTTTTTCAGGATGAAAAGGGTGAAATGGTCAAAAATGATGTTGAGAAGGCCAAACTCTTAAATTTCTATTTTGCATCTGTGTTCTCTAAAAAGCAACTGTAACATCAACTTATCTTCACAGTGCCATCGAAGAATAAAAGAATCCACACTATCTATAAACAGATAGAGGTTGAGGGAACACTTAGCTAATTTAAATTAATTTAAATCTCCTGGTCCAGATGAATTACATCCTAGGGTACTGAAACAGATATCAGAGGAAATTGTAGAACCACTAGCCAGAATCCTTGAAAATTTCTGAAAACAGGAGAAGTCCCAGAAAAATGGAGAAGGGCAAATGTTGTTCCCATCTTCCAAAAAGGGAAGAAGATGGAGCCAAGACTTTACAGAGCAGTGAGCCTTACTTCTATGCCACGAAAGATCTTTGAGTAAATTATTAAACAGCATGTATGTAAGTACTTGGATAAGAATACATTAATTAACCAGAGCCAACATGGGTTTGTAGCTAACAAGTCATGCCAGACTAATCTAATTCCCTTCTATGATGGAATCACTGACTGAGTGGATTAGGGAAGTGCGGTAGATATAGTATATTTTAACTTCAGCAAATCATTTGATAAAGTATCTCATACTATCCTTAATGACCAAGCATGGGATTGATAAGGCTACGATTAGGTGGATTCATAACTGGCTCAGTGATCATACTCAAAGAGTGGTAACAAATGGTTTCACAGCCAAATAGAAAAGTGTTTCAAATGGGATACCACAAGGTTCTGTGCTGGCCCCAGTGTTGTTCAACATTTTTATAAGTGAGTTAGATAAGGGAACTGAAGGTATCTAATCAAATTTGCAGACGATGCAAAGCTAGAATGCATAACTAACACTAGAGAAGACAGAGAAAGGATTCAGAAGGATCTAGATAAGCTTGAACAATGGACAGCGACTAATAGAATGGTATTTAACAGGAAGAAATGCAAGATTCTACATCAGGGCAAGAAAAACAAAAAATACATCTAAAAAATGGGAGGAATAGAACTAAGCAATAGCACGTGTGAAAAAAGCTTGGGTATATTAATAGATCACAGACTGCACATGAGTCAACAGTGTGCAGCAGCAAAAAAGGGAAACAGAGTTTTGAGATGTAATAAGAGAAGCATAATGTTTAGATCACATGAAGTAATTATACACCTCAACTCCTCCTTGGTCAGGCTTCATCTGGAATAATGCATCCAGTTTTGGCCATCACATTTTAAAAAAGACATAGAAAAACTGGAGCAAGCTCAGAGAAGAGCTACCAGGATGGTGAGCGGACTGCAAACTATGTCCTACAAGGAACGGCTAAAGGATCTGGGAATGTTTAGTGTGCAAAAAAGAAGGCTAAGAGTAGACTTAATGGCTGTCTACAAATATCTGAAGGGATGTCACAGTGTAGGGGGATCATTATTCTCATTTGCACCTGGAAACACGAGAAGCAATGGAATGAAACTGAAAGGGAGAAGATACAGATTAGATATTAGAAAAAAACATTTTCACAGTGAGGATTATCAATGAGTGGAAGAGGCTGCCACTAGAGGTGGTGAGTTCTCCTTCAATTGAAGTCTTCAAACAGAGGCTGGACAGACATCTGCCTGAGATGGTTTAGTGAATCCTGCATTGAGCAGGGGGTTGGAAACGATCACCCTGGAGGTCCCTTCCAACTTTACTGCTCTATGTTTCTAAACACTTGGTAACTAGACAATGTTGGAACAATTTGCCCTTAATCTGACTAATGTTCAAGAGTGGCATCTAGAAAATAATATCAGTAACATCTGTAATGTCTCCCCCATTACACACCGCACTGCTGACATCAGGACGCTAATGATGATAATGGCTAATGCTACACAATGGATAATGAAGCACAGCAGACCCATCAGTTCTGGTCTCTCTGCAGATGTATTGGAAGATGAATAAAAGGACTCTGGAGGTCTCTTCGACCTCTAACATTCTATGATTCTACTAATATAGAACTATATTGATGTTCCACGTAGAGATTTGGGAAAGCTGGGGACTTGCTGAAGCAGCAGTAATAGAGGCTATAATTATTGTCTCCTACTATTCCCAGAAATCAATAATATTGAATAATGAACTTTAAAGGGGTTGTCCACTTTGGGCGACTTTTTTTTCTTAATTACATTCATGTATTTTTGGCAAAATATAATTTTTGTGTTTGGGTTGCATTAACAGTTTGCACCATTTGCCTTCTATAGTCTCTTTGTTGCACTTTCCATTGTTGGCTGCAGAATGAGGTACCTGAGAATCTGTCAGTGAACTTATTCTATGGTCTAATGGAAGAGTTTCTTATTCTTTTCTGCCTTTTTTGGTCACCTCTTAGCTGATTTATAACCACAGACCACATGAAACTTCAATGTGCAGGGAAACAAACAGCATGTAAAAAAAATATAAATAACAGTGCAAAATCATTGATAAAACTGAATTGCAAAAATGATTTTTTTTTAGCCCAAGTATTTATGTAAGTTTTAAAAAAAATGTCCTCAGAGGTAGACAATCCTTTCAAGAACTTGGCGTATAACTTATGTTCAGTGGATATTTTATTAGGTGTGTTCCTTAATAAATAAAAAATGAACAATCCAGGCTAAACTGATACTGTGTTATGCCTTGGGCAAGGCCTACCATTCAGACACCCTTTAGGCCTCAAGATCTGGCCATCTTGCCTATAACAACCAATCAGAGCACAGCTGTCATTTCACATAGCTCTCTTTCTAAATGAAAGCTGTGCTGTGATTGGTTGCTACAGGCAACAAGGCCTATTTCTCTTTTAGAGTTGTAATAAATGAGGCGTATTGTACCAGTTGATCCTGGAATAATTTAGCCTAAATATATTCAGCATAAATCCCTCTCCCATGAAATGAGTCACGTCGGCTTCTCTGATGTAGAGATGTGCAGCTCTGTAAATGTTTTTCCGTCATGCTGTAGTGTAATATCCACAGTGTAAGAATTTCCAGCAATATTTCATGGTCTGAGGGAAAGCCTTCCTGGGATATTGCTTTGTGAAGTGGAAAACATGGCACATTCATACACGCAGCACTACAGTCAGCTGATGCCAGTTCCCACAGAGCACACACACCGCACAGCGAGGCGCAGACATTACACATGGTCATTGGTGCACGGCTATTGCTTTGTTTTTGTATTTTAATGCCAGATACTTAGGATTGTTTTGGCAGCTTTGCGAATGTTTCTGTCAGTGCAGTAGGGATTAAGTGAATGAGAGGTTAACCATTTCATAGGAAAATATCAAATATTCAGTGTTGCTAGCATATCACGCTGTAGTGCCATGGAAATGCTGCAGGTCAATAATGGATAACACATTTATTTGTACAATGACCACTTGGGGATTATTTGGGTCTTGGCTCCTCCATTGTTTGGTATAGATAGTTGGCAACAGATGACTTCTGTAAGTGCTCACCAGGTGAGGTGGATCCACTAAGCCTCTGGTCCAGGTGGTCACATGGACCCCAGGTGTTGCAGCAGATGTCAGAAGACACATAATAGTTGGGACTATGACTAACAGGAAACTCAGGAGCAGACAGAAAAATGGAGTGGAACCTTACAGGAATGGGTGCAAATCGAAACACCGTAATACAGATAATGGAGCATACCAAACAAGGAGCACTAGAGTCTCAGTCCCAAGACACAGGTGTGTGTCAATGGTCCTTAAATAAGTCTAGAGAAATAAAGTCATTGATCCATGCCAGACAACCTGTGAAACCCTACTTGGAGCACAACAGTAGAAACAGGAGAAGGGAGCGGAGCCCAAGATTCTCGGGACAGGTGAGTAACAACGTTAAACGGTTATTTTCAAAATACTAAGTTATCCGCTATCTTATGGATAAAGCATAACTTTGTGATCAGCACTTGGACCACCACAATCTTGTTCAAAGCCTAGTTCTATTATCCCAGGCCACAAACCTCAAGATCGCGGTGGTCCTAGCGGTCAACCAGCCAGCAATCAGTAATTTTATAGAGTTGACAAAAAGATAATAGTTGCCCTGGAACAACCCCACATCCTATTCTCAGTGGCAGCTGGACCAGGGAAAAATTTGCTTTTGTGGCCACAGTCCTTGGTCTGGCCTCCTTAACGCCCCAGGCATTTACTTGATGCAGTGCAAGGCATAGTAAACACCAGAGATGCTCAAAATGTGAGGATGCTGGCTGCAGAAGAGAAGACTGCTCTGGACCAGGCTGATGCCGGACCAGGGCGGTGAGAATATTTTGGCAAAACTCTAGTATCTTATCTGCAATCCTATGGATAGGGGCTAACTTAATATTTTGTGAACAACCCTTAAACTTCTGCACAGTGGATAAGGTTTAAAACTGACCTCAAACAGCTTTATTAACTTCATACACAAAAGCAAAGCAAATACACAGTCTGACAGTACAACAAAATAAATCATAGGCTGTCTAGCCACTAACAAAACTTTACAGTTTCCAAAATGCATAAGCTCTGAGTCTACCACCCATTCTCGATACTCCTTGACTACCAGCAGCAGAAATTGTTTTTGCTCTTCATTTGTTGTGTGCAACTTGCTATGTTCTTCCATCAGTGTTACTCCTCGTTCTGTAATATCATTAGTCACTCTCATAACACTGACTGTTTTCTTGGCAGCCTGGTAGCCTTCATCTGCAGGTCATAGATCTACATCTTTGGATAGGAATGCTGATGACACACTGATGATGTTAAAGAACCTGTAGGTTTTTTGAGTGACAAAGTCTTCCAGGTTGTTCGTCGCAACTGATGCTGAATCAACAGTTATCTTCTTGGGAGGATGTTCTGCAGCTGGTGTTTGTAGGGCCGTCATCATCAGACGTTTTGTGTCATTTGACACAGCATCATCAAAGAAGGATAGAGCGATCAGTTCCTCAGACAAGTACCATAAGTGTATTTTTATCTTCTTCATTGTAACTTCTGACACTGAGTTGTTCTGTTCCTTGTACAGATAGATATCCTTGAGCAGCTGGAGATCAATGCGTGTAGCCGATGGTGCTGATGACGCCAGGAACCACACCTTCACATAGATCAAAACAGTGATCTGACAGATAGCCTTTTCTTCCTCATTTGTGAGGACGAATTGACTCCTGAACATCCACATTCTTCATGCATAGCTGGCCTTTGCTATCCATCTGGCTCGGTGCAGTCAAGCTGGAGCTCTGAATGAAATTCCTCTTGATGGAACACCACCAAGGAAAATGATTGTTAACTCCAATAATTCTCGGTAGTCCTTGCGGGGCTGGCACTGAAGTAGTTGCATCTTTGGAAATGGCTTTGATTTCAGCTGCAATGTGGGAAACTGCTGTTGACATGCTCTGGTTTGATAGTGCTGTCTGAAAAGTAGTCAAGTCAATGATATGTCAGTTGTTCTTGAACCTGCTGAAGATCAATTTTTCTTTACCTTTCGACAGACCAAGGCAATGAACAATCACTGCTTGCAGCACCATTTCTAGAATATGACGGTGGCATGCAAACCACAGCATGTCCTTGCCAAGCTTCTGCTCTAGAAGTTTGCAGTCGCCATTCCTGAAACCTGTGTTGATAGATTTGATATCAAAACACATGCACTTTACATTGTCAGTAACATTCCAGGTCACTGTTGCAGCATAAACCACATTAGCACAAGCTTCACCTGTTTCTTTGGCAAGTTTTGGAACTCCAAACAACTGATCAATGCCAACTCCATATACCAGAATGGGAAGACGGTCTACAGTTCTCCTGCCGCTGATGTCTTCTAACAGCTTTCCATCCCAGTGAATTGTTAAAGGTACCGCTGGATGAAACTCCTGTTTCAGGTTTAGGACTAATGTCTGATGGCATTTTATTCTTTCTGTACAAAATGATTAACAATTTACATTGAAATCTGCAGGATCATGGCCAAGGTGCTGAAGGGTTTTGTGAGAATTAATGCTGCATTCCTGTCACTAACTTTGTCACGTCAAGGCTTACTGACAATTTGTCATCTACACTGACTCTGCCTCTTTGGGCTTGTTTTGCTGATGGCAGTACCTTTGATATTTCATAAGTTTTGTAGTCTTCCACAACTCGATCTACACTGTGTTCCAAATTATTATGCACAAAGAGTTTAGGAGTGATAAGGTTAGAATTTTTTTATTTGTCATTTAAACTCATTGATGGTGATGTGTGTCAGGGCTCTTTATATCACTGAAAGCAATTGCAGATACCTGTGCAAGTTAGTTTGGCAGGTGTGTCCAAATAAAGGCAAGACAACTTAAGAAGGCTGTTCCACATTATTAAGCAGCCTACATTTTTTGCCAAAATGGGAAAGAAAAAGGATGTGTCGGCTGCTGAGAAGCAACAAATTGTGGAGTATTTAGGTCAAGGCATGACTACAATCAACATTGCCAAGACACCTCATCGTGATCATCGCACAATCAAGAAGTATGTAGCTGATTCCCAGCACACACGTGTGCGTGCTGATAAGGAAAAATTGAGGACTCTTTCCAACAGGCAATTGCGTAAGGTTAAAAGAGCAGCTGCAAAAATGCCTTGTCATAGCAGCAGACAAGTTTTTGAAGCTGCTGGTGCCTCCAACGGTCCCAGAACAACAAGATGCAGGGTCCTTCAGCATCCTGTCGACCACCTCTATCCACTGCACACAAGCAGAAACGGCTCCAGTGGGCCAAACGATACATGAAGACTGACTTCCAAACTGTTTTGTTCACCGATGAGTGCCATGCAACGCTCGTTGGTCCAGATGGATGGAGTGGAGGATGGCTGGTTGATGGACACCCCATGAAAACAGGGCTAATGCTCCAACAAGGAGGAGATGGAGTAATGTTTAGGGCTGGAATCATGGGGAGAGAGATTGTCGGCCCCTTTATGATCCCTGAAGGGGTAAAGATGAACTCCATAATCTATGCGGAGTTTCTAAAACAACACTTCGTTCCATGCTTCAAGAGGAAGAACCGTGCTTTCCGCAGCAAGATCATTTTCATGCATGATAATGCACCGTCTCATGCTGCAAAAAACACATCTGCATCGCTGGCTGCTATGGGCATAAAAGAGGACAAACTTATGGTGTGGCCACCATCTTCCCCTGACCTCAACCCCATTGTGAACCTCTGGAGCATCATCAAAAGGAGTGTCTATGATGGCAGGAGGCAGTTCACATCTAAGCAACAGCTCTGGGAGGGTATTCTGTCCACATGCAAAACAATTGAAGCAGAAACCATCCAAAAACTGACAAATTCAATGCATGAGAGAGTTCAGAAGCTTCTTTCGAACAAGGGGTCCTATGGGCAAAGGTAACATCACCTAGAATAATAGTTTGATTTCATTTTGTAATAAGCTGATAATGCTTATAACTTCACACTTGACCATTTTTTGTTCAAAATTAAAAAAAAGGTTGAAAAGTCTGCTGTGCATAATAATTTGGAACATGCATTTTGAGTGTTTATTTAAAAAAAAAAATATACTGTTTTCATAGGCAGTTTGTTCCAAAACATTGCAATTACACTAGAATAGTAGATGACTGGAAAATAACAATGACTGCAATTCAGATAGATAATTTACAGAAAATATGAGGAAATATTATTTTCATAATAATTTGGAACACAGTGTACTTCATCAGCTGACGACTGCAACACCACCTTTTCCTTTCTAGCACTTCTTTCTTGTCTCTCTTTCTCGATTCTTTTTTTGTAATTTGCCTCTTTCTTCAAAATGTCTTCATTTTTTCTCAAACTCTTTATCAACACCTTCCATTTTTCCATGGCATCCAGTTTCTCTGTGAGCTAGCAACTCCTTATCTTACGGTATTCTTGTCATATCCATAGCTCTAGCAGGAGCGATATCAAACAAGTTGTCTAAACCTACGTTCCACTCTTCCTCCTCCTTCTTCAGACTACGGAACGTTTAGTTTTCTTTTCTTTCTTTTTCTTCAGTTTGTCATATTCCTTGAAGAGACTTTCCACTTATTCAACTACATGTTTTTTTCAGTCTCGTGGGAATGCCTGCCTTTGCCCAGACATCAAGAACATCATTAGCTGGTAAACGAGCTGTGTCAGGAACTGTTTAGTCATTTTCTTGTATTAGTAGAACAGTGACATAACCTCTCTCTCTCTCCCCCTCTCTCTCTCTTGGATGGAGGTTTAGTTGAAGATAAACTACTATCAGACATTTGTCCAAAAAGCCACAAGTCTGTTTCACTTCTGGTTGCTGGTTTGACATACTGCAGTGCTAGCTGCTATGTTTGATGTTTTATTTTTGTAACCCCTGTAAAGGGAGTATGGTGTACAGGAACTGACGCAAACAGGAACTGATGCTTCTCAGTAACAGTTAGTAATTGTCTCAGAGCTGTATTGCTGGGGTAACCTGGGGGAAGAGGAGCAGCATCAGAGGACAGAACTAATTGGCTGAGCGAGCTGGAGAAGGAAGGTGTTATTAATGTCATGCCATATTCAGCAAAATTTGCGCCGTCCTGCCACAACCAGATCTTTTAGACGAGCAGCAAATGGGACTAGGCCATAGTAAAAATCCAGAAAGTTTGATGGTAGGTAGGGACCCCAAAATCTGTGTATCTGGCTGAATTATTTTCTGCATTTTTAGTTCATATACAGAAACAGAATCAAAGGGTGCCTACTGAAGAAAACATAAGGACTGAAGAAAGTAAGGACCACACTAATGAACACTCAGGATATAGAGCTGCAGATTATGTTGGTGCTATATAAGTAGCAAGGAAAGAAATTAAATGAGTTGTCCGCTTTAATCAATTATTGGGCTCAGGGGTCATGCGCAGTGATTGACTGCAACAGTCACATACTGTTGACATGATGGCACCGCTGCAGCCTTGTGAACAAACACAGCAAAGGAGGAGCAGAGAACTGGAGCGGCAAGGACAACACGAGTTAGGTACTGCTTATTTTTCTGTAAAGCATAAGCAGTTTGTCCTTCGTTTTCAATGAAACCAGACAATTTTAACTGGGTAAAATTACAAAGTGTTTGTAACAATGCAGCAGTTTTGCAATTTACCCCATACTAAAATAATTTCTGTTCTCCGGTACAGAAGTATTTATAATTCTATAGTTTACTGCTAGATGCGCAGGTTATCAGCCACCTCTAGGTTACTGCAGTTTATCAGAGGTGACTGCTTCCCTAGACAGTGAGTGCACCCTTGCAAGCTCTTAGATTTAGAGCTTTCAAAAGGCAAGCTTCCAAACTAAAGATGTCAAGGAGGGCAACGCTTACAATATTTTTGACATACAACATGCAGGTGATGCTCTAAAACTGGCTGGATCACTGTAAAGACAAAGCTGCCCCTGCTAGTGGCAAAGAGGAGATCACAATTCAAGCAGGTGCGACTGTGCTGCTGATCAGATCTGTCAAACATCAGGAGCTGTCATGATTAAGGGAGCTTAGTCTCCAGAAACGCGTTGAGATTCTTACCCATATGGTTCGTGCTGAAGTCTGTATCCTCCATGTTTAAAGTTTGTGAATAAAGAAAAATCTTTTTTACGGACTCGGTGAAGCTGGACATTCTTTTCTTTTTTAAACATCAGGAGCGCATTGCTTCCCAATAACTATGGAATTCTTAACAAGAAATTAAAAAAAAAATGCTTTCAAATAAAGGAATTCTAATTAATGTTCAAGTTGCAGTTCACATTGTGGAAGTCAGTGGATTTTTATGGGTGTCACAATCTAAGTGTACAAAAAGCTAAAAGATGCAAAAGCTTGAAAGAGTATACGTTTTATACTATCCATTGGAAAGGGGATATCTTCCCGATCACTTGTTGCCTGACTACTGGGACCTCCACTGATCCTGAGAGCATGGTACTGACGGTCCATCTATTCTTAATGGACCATCGGAGATAGCCAAGCGCTACGGTCAGTTGGTCTTCGACACTCCCATAAAAATGAATTTCAGTGGCAGTGCGTATGATCAACCTCCACTCCATTCACGCTCGGCTCTTCAGTTCCCCTGTTCTCGTGCTTGTTGGTTGTCTCAGCAGTCAGGCCCACAGTGATTTGTAACTTAACTCCTTTGAGTTATATATGTTGATAGGCTTTAACAGATAAAATGCTTATTTTTCCAAACCCTGCCCATTCACTCTAGATACGGTAGCGGTAAGCCAACAGTTCTTCTTCTGGACTCTCCCAAACGCACATTAGATGGTCGGCCAAGCGTATGTGCACTTTAGAGGGAACCAGCTATGAGCGTTAAGGTCACAACAGTAATGACATTGCTAGGTAGGACCGTAAAGTACAATTTCACACATACCGTCTTGTCCAGAAGGATATTCCATTACTGAGAAAATTAATTTCTGTGTAAATGAGACTGCAAGTGGTGGGCTGATTCCCGGCAAGTGCATTGATCCTTTACAATAGTCCACACCTAATGCCTCCCCTAATTTAGACTTTGATTTGCATAAAGATTTTAATTTTATCAACAAAGGAATATCCAATTGTGGCCAGAAAGGTAAATGTGAGACCATGTCTTTTATTACCCGACCCATGTCAATAGGTAAGGGCTACTTTCAGCCAGCTGCTATTTGGTTGTATTTAGTGTCCATATTGTGGCCCCAATGTCTAGTCCCATGAGGTTGAACCCTTAGGGTATATGCACACGCTGCGGAATGGTGTGCAGATTTTTCCTCAAAATTTCCTCACTGATTTTGGTAAATCCGCTGGAAAACCGCACTGCGGATTTACTGCGAAATTACCGTGGATTTACCGCAGTTTTTCCACGTTTTTTGTGCAGATTCCACCTGCAGTTTTACACCTGCAGATTCCTATTGAGGAGCAGGTGTAAACCGCTGCGGAATCCGCACAAAGAATTGACATGCTGCGGAATATAAACCGCTGCGTTTCCACACGTTTTTTTCCGCAGCATGTGTACTGCGGATTTTGTTTTCCATAGGTTTACATGGTACTGTAAACTCATGCAAAACTGCTGCAGATCCGCAGCAAAATCCGCAGCTTGTGCACATAGCCTTACTATGATCACCATAGAATTCTATGAACATGGCTTAAATCTTATTTTAGAAACCTAGTGCAGATCGTTCTAGTGAAGGATCCATTTTAGTTTTTTTGCTCTTGATTTTCCTGCCCGTTTTCTAAGAAAATTAATTCTTCACCTTTTTTTCCAATACGATTACTAGACTGGATGGCTTGTCTTGCAGAAAACCTTTTGTGTTGTAGTCCGGAGCTCCCCATGTTGATGGTTCTGTTACCTCCACATATATCAGCATGTGTCCATCATGTCATCTGTGTACTTATCTCCTTGGTATTAGTAGATACAGTACACCCAGAGAATCATTAAGTGCATTACAGAATCTGTCTGCTCGGAGATCTATTCACTGCAGTCATCTCTTGTTCCTAGCTCACTCACAGTTCCTGGAAATCTGTTCTCATATCCCAAGAGTGCAGGACATGTTGGCAAATGCTGGGATGGAGGGAATGTGTTCCTGCCTTTGACACATGTTTCGGAATATCTGTGGGAGTATAATAGCTGCACCAATCATATCAGCTTCTTAAAGTTATACTCTATTTCTTTAGCCTTCTAAATGTTTGTGTAAGTAAATACCCTATTATTTTTAGAAGAATTCACCTACACCCTTTACAAGTTGGGGAGTTTCCATAATAATTTCCAGGAATGTGAAATTCCATAAACCAGCAATTTTTGCTGAAAGTTTCCAGATTTGTGATTAAGTTGCCATTATCGGCATTACAATATTACAGTGAATAATGGCTAGTTTTTGTAGTTCCAAAATTAATCTGTGCAGTAGCTCCAAACCAGAACTTAAAGGGGTTCTACAGGAGTTAAATAAGGCTAGACCATCTATAGCAGGGATGCTCAACCTTTTGGCGTCTCTGAGACACATTCGAAGAACAAGAGTTTTCTTGGGCCATACATTGAACTTTGTTCAGGTGACCATGATTTCCCTAAAGGTCCTTCTTCCCTTGGAAACTGTACTGATTATTCAGAACTGGCATCATCAGTGCAGGTACGTTTTTTTTTTTTTAAGACAGGCAGCCAGAGAGTAAAAATTCCAAAACACCTGACACTGTGTAGGGTCTTGCAAGGAGCCCTCCTGGGGATGGGGGCTCATGGTGACTGAACCGTCCCCCCTCCACTCCCAACACAAGCCTGGCTTTTTCCCAGCAGGTGTGAGGTAGCTGCCATGCGATTGAGGAGGCCTGTTTGCTGTTTGTGGCCTCACCTGAAATGTGCTGTGGATGCAGAGCATGGCAGAAGGCCGATTTTAAAGACAGGCGGGAAATTTGTGATGCGCTGCTGAGGTATAGTTCTCTTAATAATCAAATATGAATGTGTCCTGACTAGTGATGAGCGAGTATACTCGTTACTCGGGTTTTCCCAAGCATGCTCGGGTGGTCTCCGAGTATTTGGATGTGCTCGTAGATTTCGTTTGTGTCGCCGTAGCTGCATGATTTGCGGCTGCTAGACAGCCTGAATACATGTGGGAATTCCCTAAGAAACAGGCAATCCCCACATGTATTCAAGCTGTCTAGCAGTCTCAAATCATGCAGCTACGGCGACACAAACTAAATCTCCAAAAACATCCAAATACTCGGAGACCACCCGATCGTGCTTGGAGAAACCCGAGTAATGATCATACTCGCTCAATAAGCCTCTTCCAGATGATTCTAGCAGCAGCTTACTCTGTTTTCGCCATAGAGAACACATGAAAGTTCAGTTGAGCCTTCATGCTTCTGGAGGAGTCAAGAGAGCTGCATTTTGTTTTCTAAGAAGCTATCTCTACCAAATACCCAATACAAATGAGTGCTCAGCTTGGCCAAGCATTCATGTTTTTTTATCGGGTAGCAACTAGAACTCTAGCCGTGTCTAACATTTCCTAAAAACAAGAAGGTTGGCCATTGAAATTTGAAATCCCTGATCCTTCTCTCCTCCTATGTAATTTGCTGTGGGGATCCGGGATCCTAAGCACAATGGATGGTCGACAGGTCCCACTGAAATCGGCAGGTTGAGATCTGGATACTTGTGTTGAATATCAGATGTGAAGCTAACCTTTCGTTCTGTAGCTCTTGTGGATTTTAATGTTCCTTGTGCATAACTATAAATTCAACTGTAAAAACTTTTACATCAAGCAATTTGGAAAATTACATATAAAGCTATTTCATTTGGAACAAGTATCGGAATCAAATCATAGCTATAAAATAATATGGTAAGACTGATGTCTGTACAATAAAGTAATCACTTTATTTAAAGGGAACCTGTCACCAGGTTTGGCCGATACGAGTTACGGCCACCCCCTTTCAGAGTTTATATATATATAGCATATACTCACCTGCTGTCCTGTCCGGGGTGGCGTTGCTGGTCTTGGTTCGGTGCCTCCCATCTTCTTACGATCCCCGTCCCCCTGCTTGCTTCATGTGGATGACGCGTCCCTGCGTCATCCACACAGGCTTCCCGGAATTGCGCTACTGCGCAGGTGTACTTATCTGCCCTGTTGAGGTGCCGGGAAAGGTCAGAGAAGCCCAGCGCCTGCACACTGCAGGACTTTACTCTGCCCTAAACAGGGAAGATAAGTACGCCTGCGCAGCAGCGTGGTTCCGGGATCCTGTGTGGATGATGCAGGGATGCGTCATCCACATGAAGCAAGTGGGAGGACAGGGATCATAAGAAGTCGGGAGGCGCCGGACCAAGACCTGGTTGGATCGGGGTCTTATATATAGCATGCTGTATATGAGCCCTGAAAGGGCATGGCCGTAACTCGTATCGGCCAAACCTGGTGACAGGTTCCCTTTAAGGCTTTCAGATATTAGAATAACACGCGTCCTAGCTTTCATAAAGGAGCCATCCCTTGCCTATCAGCTTTACCTGGCTTCTCAGCTCAGGCTCTTTTACTTTTAAGATACAGATCTGTAATACCTGGCACAGTCCGTGGTCAAGAATGGCAGTGTTTCTGAAGGAAATAAAATCATGTTTTGGTTTTGTTTTTGAATCCTGGACTCCCTCTACAAGGCGTACAGGATATATTCCAACGACAGGCGTTTTCTGTAGTTTGGTAATAGGCTTCGTGCACAATGATACCAATTAATTGAAGAAACACGAACCTCTCTGACATCAGCTTTATTGCCTTACGTGCTGAGATCTGAGATATTTAGATGACTTATCTTCTATGCGAATTTCAAGGACTTTACAGATTATTTGAAGAAATTGAGGATTTAGAACTCAGTCCGGTCATGAGACAATTATGTGCAAGTTGCAATTAAGACGATCCCATTTTCTCAAGGTCAAGTGCATCCTTTTCTTGGAGTCGTTCCAAATCAGTGTTAACTCAGGTCAGAGTTATTGTTTCGCTATGAGATGTGATTAAACGGATGTATCCCACACCAAGGCATTACTGTGAATTAATGAGCTTATTTTCCATTTGCGGACAACATTGGCACGGCCTGCAGAGCTGCATCATAACGTCTGTTTTCACGTCTGCCAAGATCACTGGTGTGGTACTCTACTGTATGAGCAATGGGCACATAGAGTTTTTTTTTAAAGACCTTAACCCCTCCATTGTAGACAAGTGTTCATATTTCTGCGGGGCTGGTTTCACGTAGATGTAATATACTAGCAGCTGTAATACAACAGAAATACTCCTGCAACCTGTGGCATCATCACCTTTTCTGAATGTAAAGTATTTGTCCCAGGTTTGTGAGTTATCACCTATCCGAGATAGGGAACATCTTATTGTTCTTACGCAATGTCATAATATTGCATCACCCAGTAAGAGCAAGAGGCCCCTGGATGCTGAGACAAGGGTGCCAGACACAGAAGGAAAGGCTGGCTGACAAGGAGGGTGGACTGGACAACGACCACGGTATATTGCTCATCATTCCTCCTTGCTGTGTGTTCTTACATGATTTCTAGACTACATTCTACGTTTACTACTTTCACTGTGATTTTCAAGTTTTACTGTTTTCTTAACTAGCTTCTCGGATTCCAATTAGCATTAATTAAGAATTTGCTGAAATGGTTCAGGCATCATTAACAGTGCTATATGTGATTGCAGAATAATCTAATTACATTAAATCAGTTTGTTAAATCACTTTATTACTTTGATTCTGCATTTCCTAAGTGTTCCACATAAAAATAAGAATATTTTGAAATATACATAAAATGACACATGGAAAATGCAAAAACAGCCCCAAACCCACAGTATGGACCCTAATGATATTTGGGGATCTGCGTCTGTCTTATTATAAGGCAAACCTTTAAATGCCGTGAGTGGCAGGGACTAAGGTAATCTGCGGTTGGCAGGGACTAAGGTAAACTGTGGGTGGCAGGGACTAAGGTAATCTGCGGTGGCCAGGGACTAAGGTAAACTGTGGGTGGCAGGGACTAAGGTAAACTGTGGGTGGCAGGGACTAAGGTAAACTGTGGGTGGCAGAGACTAAGGTAAACTGCAGTTGGCAGGGACTAAGGTAAACTGCAGTTGGCAGGGACTAAGGTAAACTGCAGTTGGCAGAGGCTAAGGTAAACTGTGAGTGGCAGGGACTAAGGTAAACTGCAGTTGGCAGGGACTAAGGTAAACTGCGGTTGGCAGGGACTAATGTAAACTGCGGTTGGCAGGGACTAAGGTAATCTGTGGGTGGCAGGGACTAAGGTAATCTGTGGGTGGCAGGGACTAAGGTAATCTGTGGGTGGCAGGGACTAAGGTAAACTGCAGTTGGCAGGGACTAAGGTAAACTGCGGCTGTCAGGGACTAAGGTAATCTGTGGGTGGCAGTGTGATCATAGTTTGAGCCAATTTTGTCAGATGAGGAAAAGAAGAAAAAAAATTCTCTATTTTGCCATTCTGTGAAAATCCGATTGCACTCAGATGTCGTTTTCATGCAGTCTGGTTTTTTTTTGCTACCTACTCATTAACTTGCATGGCCAAGTGCGATCTGAATATAGGATGAAAATCATGAATGCTGCGATTTTTATCTTTGGACAGGCTCTGTCTGAGGAAAAAATCAGACGTGCACATCCCCATAGAATAACATTGATCTGATTTTTTTTGTCAGATCACACTCAGACTGAAGATATGATCGTCTGCACGAGTCCTAAGGCTATACTCACATGTTGTGTTTCTTCAGCGGTATTTTTATTCTAATTTTCAGCTGCATTTTGCACTATCAGCAGTGTGTGACATTTCAGAAATCTCATGCACACACCTTGGCTTTGTTGTCCTCAGTATTATGTACAAGAAGCATGTCACTTCATTTCAGTGTTTTTCACCCGTTGAAAGCAATGCAAAAAATGCAAAAAATAGTGTAAATATGGCCTTAGAGAGGAAAATTGCTAATAATCCCAATCGGCTAGCAGCTACTAGTAATATAAGGCTATGTTCACACGTTGCATTTTAATGCTGTTTTTTTTCCGCGAGGCAAAACCTACTCTCTTGGCAGTAAGAAACTCGCTGCAAAAAAGCAATTTTGCTTAGTATTTGTTGCGTTTTTTGCAGCGTTTTTGGTGCGTTTTTGTCATGGTACATTTGTTGCTTCTGCAAATTGAATGCCCCCCCCCAAAAAAAAAAAAATTCACCGTTTTTTGCCCATTGCTTTCAATGGGTGAAAAACGCTGAAAGAAGTGACAAGTTGCATTCTGCAGAAACCAAGGTTTTGCACAAAATACTGTGGACAAAAAAAGCTGTGTGCATGAGATGTATGAAATCGCATACACTTTACTGGTACTGTAAAATGCAGCCGAAAATTTACATTAAAAAAACGCTGAAAAAATGCAACATGTGAACATAGCCTACGGGGACGGCTAACTGTCTTTCAGTGAATGGCCGTAGATAAGATTCAGTCCATCAGTTATTATTTACAGTGTCTCTTGGCTATATATACAAAAGCATTAAAAATATTGATTTGGGCAGTGTCTGCTGTGACTGACTAGTCTTCTGCACAAACCGATGAGCACTGAGAAAGAACTGCCCCCTTTATTTACTATGCACATATTTAACATGTGGAAAATTAGATCTCGATTCATACCCATGCTACAATCGTTTAATGCATTTTGTGTTTTCTTGTGTTATCTTTGCCTAATATTGAAATTTGTTTGGTGATCTGAAGCATTTAAGTGTGACAAACATGCAAAAGAATAGGAAATCAGGAAGGGGGCAAACACTTTTTCACACAACTGCATATATGGCAGAATGATTATCCCCATGCATATAGTTAGGAGCACATCTCCTACTTGCAAGAATGTGTTGTGCTGTTGACATAGAATCAGCCAACAAATGAAGGTATTGATTGTTCCACTTTTAATTGGCAGCATATTTACAAGGGCAGTTAATCGGGAACGAGCAGCCTTATGATGTGACGTATATCAGTACGTGTAAATGGACCTTTAGGCCTTGATTCATCAAAGCTTTCAGTCAGGAATTCTGACGTAAATTGCTTTGAAGAGTTGCCAAAGTTGGAGTTCCGAAATAGTTGCGACTTTTGGCAATTAAGTTTCCCCCAACGCTGACAAGATGAGTCAAGCTAAGGTTGTAAGTGGGTTGCAACTTGGCCATGACGCCACAGCTCTTCTAATTCTAATTCATGGCGAGTGGTGGTGTTCCTTACACCAGAAAGCTTACTCCAGTCAGTGACTGGAGTAAGATTTGTGGTTATGGAGCACACAGAGGCCCAGGCCGTTTGTCAGATGCTCTTGAGTTATTAAGAGGCAGGCACTTCTCAATGAATCAGTTGGGTCGAACTCCCAACAAGCTCTCTCATCAAGCATGAATATCAATGAATTGGGTCCTTAAACTACATTGTCTAGAGCCTAGAGGTGTATTGATGGAAAATCTATGTGCTGTTCCTAAACCCTTCCCTTTTATCTTAGAAATATAAAGATTAGTTCATGAAAAGATTGCGATGTTTGAGAAACCTATGATCTCATGGAGACATCTCAGTACATAGAGTACATCCAGCTTAGAGTTTTCTTATAAATGTTTTTTTGTTGTCTTTGTGACTATGTATATTATTTCTGTCAAGAAAAAATACACCAAGAGAGAGGGCACTCTATGGGAAGATTGTCACAACACATACGCGGTGGGAGAAGAGGTGTTCAGCTCACGTCTGGTAGTTGTGCATGCCACATCCTATTTACTTATGGAATTGAAGAGACTTCCACTCATTCCGCACTGTGTTTCTTTACACTAGATGTAGGTACTCTATACTCTACCATCGATCATCATTTGGGTTTGACTGCTGTGGAGTTTTTTTTCTACGTCAGGACAGTGACTTTCCCTGAAACAGCATAGAACAGCATAGAATTTATACTCAATCATAGTGGGCTCCATTTGGAGGGTGTGACGAGATTTGCTCCGTTATGCAAATCTATTCATGGGGCATTTTGAATCCTTTCATATTGGACAGTACTCCCTGCCGGAGGGTCGCATCCTATTTTACAGATGTTTTATAGACGATTTACTGTTCATCTGGACTGGTACTTGGGATGAGGCCCAAACATTTAGAAGTAATCTGAATAATAATATATGGGGATAGAATTTACATCCACCTTTGTGGAAAACCGCATTGAGTTTCTGGATCTAATCATCTCCAAAAACCAGAATGGGGAGGTATACACGTCTACCTATTTCAAAAAGGTGGATGTGAACAGTTACGTAGATTTTTCTAGCGGCCACCTCCCCAAGTGGATACAAAATGTCCCTTATGGACAATACTGGCATTTTTGGAAAAATTGTACGAAAGATGAGGCCTTCTGTAAAGAATTTCTCATTTTGAATAAAAGATTTAGGGAAAAAGGTTATTCGAAAGAAATCCTGCCTATAAGAAAACAAGGAATCTCCAACTGATTGATTGAAGAAAATAACGGACAGGGGGATGGAAATGAAAACATCGAATGAATCTTCTGGGGACAGTATATTTAGACATAGCTTTGTGACAACAGTTAGTAGGTCTCATAGAATTGTTAAGAACCTTTAAAAAAAGTATTGCTTTATTTTAGGGAATGATCCGGTCTTGTCGGTGAAACCTAAAAACCCTAGTAATGTGTTCAGAAGGAACAAGAGTTTGAAAAATCTTATCGCCCCTACTAGGGTTAATGGTAGGGATGAACCTTCTAATAATCTCTCATCAAATCCTGAATGCAGGGGCTTGTTTAAGTGTGGAAACATTAGGTGTCTGTGCTGCACATTGTTGAAGCATGGATGTACCGACTTTAAAGGGAATCTGTCACCTCAAATTGGCAGGCTATGTAAATGCCCTGTGTCTGGTCTGATGGGCGATGTTTCGTCTTTTGTACACCCCATCCTTCCCCTTTTCGTGAATTTGAGTAGGTGTCCTCCATAGTTCGGGAGTGAGCAATGCAATCTTGCCTCGCGCATGAGCAGTATGCTTTGCCCAACTGCGGGCAAAGCTGAAAAGCATTAGTGCGCATGCGCCGGCGCACTATGTCCCGGAAGTATTTAGCTGTGTTCCAGGACATAGTGCGGCGGCGCATGCGCAGTAATGCTTTTCAGCTTTGCCCGCAGTTGGGCAAAGCATACTGCGCGTGCGCGAGGCAAGATTGCACACTCGCGAACTATGGAGGACACCTACTCAAATTCACGAAAATATTGCGGACAGCGGGGAAGGATGGGGTGGAGAAAAGAAGACAAAACATCGCCCATCAGACCGGACACAGGGCATTTACATAGCCTGCCAAATTCAGGTGACAGATTCCCTTTAAATCAAAGGTGACTAGAGAAACTTTGGACATTTACCTACTTCTGTCCTGTGGTATGTCATTCTCTGTTCACCTGTTGGAATGTGGGTGTTCAATATACTGTATGGGACGCACCATGCAGCAGGTTCACAGGAGAATGATCGGCCACAGGCACAATATCAAAAATGGAGTAACCAACCATAGCCTGTCAAGACATTTCCTAATGTATCACCATAAAAGGCCTGATAATTTACGCTTAACCGTTGTTGAACATACAGGTGCTTCTCACAAAATTAGAATATCATTGTGGAGCCTACCGAAACAGACTAAGGGACCTTTTTAAATGCTTTAAAAGCCTTTGCAAATGTTTTTTTGTTAATCTAATTTACTGAGATTATGATGTTTGAGTTTTTATTGGCTGTAAGCCATAATCATCAACATTAACAGAAATAAACACTTGAAATAGATCACTCTGTTTGTAATGACTCTATAAAATATGAGTTTCATTTTTTGTATTGAAGAACTGAAATAAATTAACTTTCATGATGATATTCTAATTTTGTAAGAAGCACCAGTATACCTGAGACAAGTAAAAGTCAAGAGCAGCAGAGGAATTAGAGGGATATATATATATACTAGATGGTCGCCCAATTCTAACGCATCGGGTATTCTAGAATATGTATGCGTAGTGTATAGCACAGCCCACGCAGTACATTGAGCAGCCCACGCAGTACATTGCACAGCCACGCAGTACATTGCGCAGCCAACGCAGTACATTGCGCAGCCCACGCAGTACATTGCGCAGCCCACGCAGTACATTGCGCAGCCCACATAGTATATTGCGCAGCCCACGTTGTATATTGCACAACCCACGTAGTACATTGCGCAGCCCACGTTGTACATTGCGCAGCCCACGCAGTATATTGCGCAGCCCACGTAGTATATTGCGCAGCCCACGTTGTATATTGCACAGCCCACGTTGTATATTGTGCAGCCCACGTTGTACATTGCGCAGCCCACGTTATACATTGCACAGCCCACATTGTATATTGCACAGCCCACGTTGTATATTGCGCAGCCCACGTAGTATATCGCGCAGCCCATGTAGTATATTGCGCAGTCCACGTAGTATATTGCGCAGCCCACGTTGTATATTGCGCAGCCCACGTTGTATATTGCGCAGCCCACGTTGTATATTGCACAGCCCACGTAGTATATTGTGCAGCCCACGTTGTATATTGCGCAGCCCACGTTGTATATTGCGCAGCCCACGTAGTATATCGCGCAGCCCATGTAGTATATTGCGCAGCCCACGTTGTATATTGCGCAGCCCACGTAGTATATTGCGCAGCCGTATATTGCGCAGCCCACGTTGTATACTGTGCAGCCCACGTTGTATATTGCGCAGCCCACGTAGTATATAGCAATGTGGGCATGATATCCCTGTTAAAAAAATAATTAAAATAAAAAATAGTTACATACTCACCTTCCGTTGGCGATCCAGGAGCGGTTACCGACGCTTGGGATCCACTGAAGCTCCGCCGAGCCGCTCGCGCCGGCCGCCATCTTCCATTCCCAGGATGCATTGTGAAATTACCCAGATGACTTAGCGGTCTCGCGAGACTACCGAGGGTGAGTATAGCAGGTTTTTTGTTTTTTTATTATTTTTAACATTACATTTTTGTACTATTGATGCCGCATAGACAGCATCAATAGTAAAAAATTGGGGACACACAGGGTTAATAGCAGCGGTTACGGAGTGCGTTACCCGCGGCATAACGCGGTCCGTTACCGCCGGCATTAACCCTGTGTGAGCGGTGACCGGAGGGGAGTATGCGGGCGCAGGGCACTGAGTGCGGGGAGTAAGGAGCGGCCATTGGTCGTGGCAATGGTCGTGGGCGTTTTGCCACGACCAGTCAGCGACTTGGATTCCATGACAGACAGAGTCCGTGACCAATGAATATCCATGACAGACAGACAGACAGAAACTCGAAAGTACCCCTTAGACAATTATATAGTATATATATATATATATATATATATATATATATATATATATATACAGTGTATATATAATCTCCATACATCCATACATTTCATGCCACTAGTATTTTATTTTTACATCCCAGACAAACCGTTTGAAAACTACAAGAAGAATTTGATTGTGTAACAACTCTTCGACTTATTTCTGTTGACAAAAGATTCTAAAAGGTTAAATCTATAAAAGTAAAACTAAAAACACCTGAACTTATCAGTCATCACGTTCATACTTTCATGAGTGAAAGGCAGAGGACATAGTATAAGCCCCCACAAGCAGAGGGTTATAGATCAATAAAACTTGTCTAATGGACATATCTGGCACTTTTATTGGCTGTAAGACTGGATCGGGTGACACAAGAAGAACATTTTCTTGATAGATTCCCCTGAACACAATGTACACAGAACCGGCAAGATTATTCCCAGAAATCATCTTTATTGGATAGTGCTACATTTGGAAGAGCTGTGGAATTTTATTGGTTTATCTGTTTGTACAGAGAGAGAAACAAAGAACAAACCTTGAGATTCATGTGATAGAAAATCTCATTCCTGCGGGTTAAATATTTGGAATAAGGAATATAAAGTCAACTTATTAAAAATACATGTTGTATATACATATTAAACAGGGTATGTTCTCCGTACGGTAGGGTCCCTATACAGCCATTGATCCTAATGCCAGTGCAGCGGCACAATTCACGCATTACCCTGTGCTGGCATCTATCAGCGCTCCCAGCGCATGCCCTTATTTCTGTGTGCTGCATGCAGTCTCTGGAGCCCCTGCTGTTACTCCGCAACAAAAGCTTTGACAAAACTACATTTTCCTCCATAAAACAACAGCTTGTTTTGCTGGGAATTCTTTATGTAAAGCCTTTCTAAGAGATGGAGTCCTGAGCAATTGCCCAATTTACCTCCCCCCATTAAACCAATATCCTTGTAAGAAAGTATGATGATTAAATAGAACCTGCCAATTACCAGGAGTATACTATATATATAAATATTTTTTATCCTGGTGTAAATATCGTTGTTATGTATCTTGTTTTTTTCATTCTTGAATCTTTCAGTTCCTGAGACATACACATTTCTACGCTGTAGGCCAAAGCACCCATAAAAAAAGTTGATAAGAATATATTGATTGTAACGTTGTCACGTCTACTTCACGTCTCATCAGACAAGAATCAATCGCTTTTCATCACGCTCATATACCTTTTTTTTTTCTGGAAATGTTGAAGCTTTGTCCTCCCATACATTAATCTGTTCTATCAACAACTTTACCAGTGATTGGAGAACTGCGGCATCTTCCATGACATCAGTTTCCACGTTTTGCCCATACTTGTTCACTCGGTGTCATCTGAGCAGCACCGATCCCCAAATTTGCGCCATGAGCGCGGTTTCAAGTCTTCGCCTCTTGATGAGTACACCGCCAGCCTCTGCTCCGGTTCCTAATTTCTTTGGTTTTGTCACTTTTGATATATTTTAGAACAATGTTCCCCAACTCCGGTCCTCAAGGCCCACCAACAGGTCATGTTTTCAGGATTTCCTTTGTATTGCACAGGTGATGGAATTATTGCCTGTGCAGGTGATGCAATTATCACCTGGGCAATACTAAGGAAATCCTGAAAACATGACCTGTTGGTGGGCCTTGAGGACTGCAGTTGGGGAACACTGTTTTAGAGCATCTATGTTGGCAGTCGATATCTAGAAGTCAAGTGATAAGAGCGTAATAAATCCCTTGTAGTCACTATTGGAACGCCAAATGTTATATCTTTTTTTTACCATGTGGTTTACGTTGAGTGTGTGAGATTGAGCAAGAAGCGTGAGCTGTAGAGATGGGGAACGTAAGCATTCCGCTCAATTTATGTAATGTAAAAAATACCATCTTATATGGCCACTTCAAAGTAATACAGAAAAATATATTCTGTATGTACGCTCCCCTCCGTGACTGCGTGATTGGCATTTTGGGAAATCCAACCCTGGATATGGCAGCTTCATGACTGCATGTAAATCTAGTCTTAGTTAGCCAAGGGGGTGGAATCATCAAGTCTTCTCTGTGGGCCTCCTCGTGAGAACCAATCCCTTTTAGCTAAAATTTACATTTATATACAAGGAAAAGGAGGTCATATATCTAATAGAGAGCCCAGTAAGTGACATCACTGGAATCAGGGTCTCTACCCCTACATCAGGCTGCTATCAGACAGGGCAGCAAAGACATGGTGACAGATTCCCTTTATAAAGCATCACATCAATAATGTCTGTGATTGGGAATACTGTTTACTTTTTAGATTAGGAATGGGGACTATATTATTTGCTTGCATGTCCTATACATAAGAATCACTTGCCATTAAAGCCGATCTCTCACCAGAATTCCACAATATAAACTGTATAAGTTATTATAGAAATCTCAGACCAGTTGAGCTTGGTGTACTTACTCTAAAAATACATGTCTGTATAATCCTTTTTTTTTTAACTATTTAATCTCATTAAACTATTTGTCCAGAAAACTTTGTAAAGGATCACCCCACTATTGTAGAATTTTAGCGTAAGTACACCAGCCTTATCAGGTCTAGCAGACCAATAATGCATGTAGCTTGCTTTGTAAAAATTTGATGACAGATCCACTTTAAGAAAGCCATGACCATGGTGAGCACATAGTTGGGCTTATTCTGGGGTATGGTTTTAGCAAATCATTTTTCCATAATGTCTTGTTGATGTTTTGACTATTTGAAGTAAATATTTACTTGAGATTATAGATTGATGTGATAACAGTTGGGTGCTGATTACTGTCCTGATTCGTCACCATTCATAGAATACTTTGTCTTTCTCTGTAGGTTACACGAGAGCCGACCTCCAGTCTTCCAACGCATAACATTTCAGAACCTGAGGAGGAAAAGGAGGAAGAATTCGCTCCTAATTCCAAAGTACTTGACAGTGAGAAACAATCCAGGGAGAACTTTTTTCATTTTATAGGGAACCTTTTTCATTTCTCACCAAAATCATCTCTGGGAAATTTGAAACAGGGTAACGGTGTCCAAGAGTCTTGCCGGGAACATGAAGAAGCACAAGTTAAAAATAACCTGGATAAAGAGGACTTATATCAGGAGCGGACACAAAATGATCATAGAGGAACAGAAGAGGATTCCGAGCAAAACACGGCACGACAGCAGGAGCAAGAAGACTCTGGAGTCGCTGGAGGTGAAACCTCTAAAGATACATTGGAAAATGTTGACGCTGCAGTCATCGACCCTCCAAAGTAAGTGGTAAGGCGTGAAGTTATAGAGGAGGCAACCCTGACCTCTGTCATACCCCACCTCTGGTGCCTGAGGGGCTGAAGGGTCCTCTGCCACATAGGAGACAATCAGTATCGTAAATGGCCAATAGTCAGTGGGGTGGCTGTGGGGGTTTTGCTGTTTCTATGGAAAGTTTGACATTATATCTCCGGTAGCTGGGCTTAGCTGTTTCCATGGGGCAGCTATTTCTTTTTCCATCTTATTATTATTATTTATTATTATTATTCATTCATCTTATGTTAAAGGTCTTGTCTGGAGACATGAAGTTATGTAATAACTTATAGATCGGTGCAGCTCTGACCGCTGGGACCGCCGCTGATTAACAGAGCGGGAATTTTTTTTTTTTTAACATTTTTAAGATCTTTGCCGTGAGTAAATGGGAATATTCAGGTGCTGTAAGCCTCTACATACCGGTGGGACAATCTTTGTGTCTATTTCATTTTAAGTAGAGACAAGCAGAATCCATGTGCTAAAGTGACGTGCGCCATTAATTACACATACAGAAGCAGAGATGCCCTATTCATTATTTTGGGATCTTACTGGGTGCATACATGTAGAACTGTTTCTTCCATTAAAAAAAAAAAAAACATCAAAAGGAATCCATAATAATCAATGTGGCTCCCAACTTTCTTCTGTATAACTTATGCAGTGGATCACTTGGGTACAGACATTTAGCCGTTCCTTGCCATGAGTGCATTTGTACAGGATCCGAACAGCCGGAGTTCCAGTCTGATACATAGAACCTCGGCTGTTACATTGTATCGATCTTTGCTGCTCAAGTGTTCAGCTCACGAAGGATTACTTTTGGGACTGGGATCCAATGCACATTATATGTGTGCAAATATAAAAGCACTAATGGAAGGGGCTGGCTTAACGTTGAGAGAGATGTATTTGTAAAGCAAAGAAATATACTCTGTAGTAAAGAAGGTGATTTAACCCTTTTAATCCAGCAAAGGTCCAGAGTTCATTATTTAGTACTGGATGGTGGCCCGATTCTAATGCATCGGGTATTCTAGAATATGTATGTAGCTTATTTATGAAGTTTTCAGAATAATGCAATTTATACACAGCATTCGGCTGGCCGGGCGCGATCAATTAGCGAGGCGTTGTTCAAATTCTGCGCCAATTCGCGGGCGGACTGCGAGTGTCGCTGATTGTTCGCGGCCGGGCATGACCAATCAGTGAAGCCAGGGACGCCTCCAGGTTTTTGAGGGCCCCGGGCGAAAGAAGTCTCAGTGGGCCCCCCTCTTTAACACATACCATGATTCATGATGCACAGATACAGTAGAGAAATATAGCACAGCCCACGTAGTATATAACACAGCCCACATAGTATATAACACAGCCCACGTAGTATATAGCACAGCCACGTAGTATATAACACAGCCACGTAGTATATAGCACAGCCCACGTAGTATATTGCCCAGCCACACAGTATATTGCCCAGCCACGCAGTATATAGCACAGCCACGTAGTATATAGCACAGCCCACGTAGTATATAGCACAGCCACGTAGTATATAGCACAGCCACGTAGTATATAGCACAGCCACATAGTATATAGCACAGCCCACGTAGTATATTGCCCAGCCACGTAGTATATTGCCCAGCCACGTAGTATATAGCACAGCCACGTAGTATATAGCACAGCCCAGGTAGTATATAGCACAGCCACGTAGTATATAACAGCCACGTAGTATATAACAGCCACATAGTATATTGCCCAGCCACGTAGTATATAGCACAGCCACGTAGTATATAGCACAGCCCATGTAGTATATTGCCCAGCCACGTAGTATATTGCCCAGCCACTTAGTATATTGCCCAGCCACATAGTAAATTGCCCAGCCACGTAGTATTTTGCCCAGCTATGTAGTATATTGCACAGACACATAGTATATAGCACAGACACGTAGTATATAGCACAGACACGTAGTATATAGCACAGACACGTAGTATATTGCCCAGCCACATAGTATATAGCACAGACACGTAGTATATAGCACAGACACGTAGTATATTGCCAAGACACGTAGTATATAGCACAGACACGTAGTATATAGCACAGACACCTAGTATATTGCCCAGCCACGTAATATATTGCACAGCCACGTAGTATATTGTACAGCCACGTAGTATATAGCACAGCCACGTAGTATATAGCACAGAGACGTAGTATATTGCCCAGCCACGTAGTATATTGCACAGCCACGTAGTATATTCCACAGCCATGTAGTATATTGCACAGCCACGTAGTATATAGCACAGACACGTAGTATATTGCCCAGCCATGTAGTATATTGTCCAACCACGTAGTATATAGCACAGCCACGTAGTATATAGCACAGCCCACATAGTATTTTGCCCAGCCACGTAGTATATTGCCCAGCCATGTAGTATATTGCACAGACACATAGTATATAGCACAGACACATAGTATATAGCACAGACACGTAGTATATAGCACAGACACGTAGTATATTGCACAGACACGTAGTATATAACACAGACACATACTGTAGTATATAGCACAGACACGTAGTATATTGCCCAGCCACGTAGTATATAGCACAGACACGTAGTATATAGCACAGACACGTAGTATATAGCACAGACACGTAGTATATTGCCCAGCCACGTAATATATTGCACAGCCACGTAGTATATTCCACAGCCACGTAGTATATTGTACAGCCACGTAGTATATAGCACAGAGATGTAGTATATTGCCCAGCCACGTAGTATATTGCACAGCCACGTAGTATATTCCACAGCCACATAGTATATTGCACAGCCACGTAGTATATAGCACAGACACGTAGTATATAGCACAGACATGTAGTATATTGCCCAGCCACGTAGTATATTGCCCAGCCAGGTAGTATATTGCCCAGCCACGTAGTATATAGCACAGACATGTAGTATATAGCACAGACACGGAGTATATTGCCCGGCCACGTAATATATTGCACAACCACATAGTATATAGCACAGAGACGTAGTATATAACACAGCCCACGCAGTATCTAACACAGCCCACGTATTATAGAGCACAGCGATGTAGTATATTGCCCTGCCATGTAAGATATACCACAGCCACGTAGTATATAACACAGCCCATATAGTATATAGCACAGAGATGTAGTATATAACACAGCCCACGCAGTATCTAACACAGCCCATGTAGTATATAGTAATGTGGGCACCATATCCCTGTTAAAAAAAGAATTAAAATAAAAAATAGTTATATACTCACCCTCCGTTGGCCCCCCGGATCCAGCCGAGGCGTTTACCGATGGTGCGGTCTCGCAAGATGATGACGTAGCGGTCTCGCGAGACCTCTACGTCATCATCTTGCGAGACCGCAATGCATGGACCGGACACCGGAGCGTCGCGAGGAGCGGGAAATGCCTCGGCTGGATCCGGGGGGCTGACGGAGGGTGAGTATATAATGATTTTTTATTTTTTTTTTTTAATTATTTTTAACATTAGATCTTTTTACTATTACTGTTGCATAGGCAGCATCAATAGTGAAAAGTTGGTCTCACAGGGTTAATAGCAGCAGTAACGAAGTGCATTACACCGCGTCATAATGCGGGCAATTAACGCTGCCATTAACCCTGTGCACTGAAGGGGAGTATGGAACGGGCACTGACGGCAGGGGAGTAGGGAGCGGCCATTTTGCTGCCGGACTGTGCCCGTCGCTGATTGGTCGTGGCCGTTTTACCGTGACCAATCAGCGACTTGGGATTTCCGTTACAGACAGAAAGACAGACAGACCGAAAGACGGAAGTGACCCTTAGACAATTATATAGATGTTATTGAGCGCACACGAACTGTAGGTAAAGCCACAAGTTGTAGATATGTGACTAGTAAAGAAGATAGAATTATCATATCATGAACATGACATGTTCCTAACCTTATTATCTCAATGTCCATCGTTCAAAATGTCATGATGCACATTAATTATTGCAATAATACAGAACAAAATTAAAGGGCAAATGTCAGGACAAAAAACGCTATGGGGTTAATCTACAGGTTAGTAACGTTGTGAAGCCATGTGATAGCTGCACTGAAAGCTACTGGAAGGAAATTAACTTTATTCCTCCCGGCCTCCAGCTTTCAGTCATAGAGGCGTGGCTTCAGTCACAGCTCAACACATAGTGAGCGGAGTTTGTATCCGCGCCTCGGCAATGACTGACAGCCGATTCAGAAGTGCATCAGTACATAGTTGAATGTCAGTCAGTGCCGGGGTGCAGCTGAGTATGTGCTGAGAGGTGACTGAATCCACGCCTCCATGACTGAAAGCCGGAGATTATCGGGAGAATAAAGATAATTTCATCCCAGATGCCAGGCTTTCAGTGCAGTGGTCTGACAGGTTTAGAATGTTATTAACTTGCAGATTATCCCCATTTAAATATAGTTTGTTCACACTTAAAATACAAAAATGCAGATTTTATTTATGAAATATAACATTGCACATTTGTGTGTGTGGTGCGTACGGTGTATACAGTGTATGTGTGGTGCGATGGTGTTCTGCTGGTGGTACCGCGCAAGAGGCTGGTACCACCAGCAGTTTCCATATTGAGACACCCATCACTTGGGTGTCCCAATATGGTGGTCGGTGAACTTCCATCTCTTGGAATTCTGGGATCTGGACACATCTGGATGGAACAGGATGTGTAGACATTACAAGATATATACTATCAGCACGGTGGCTCAGTGGTTAGCACTGCAGTCTTGCAGCGCTGGAGTCCTGGGTTCTAATCCCACCTTGGGCAACATCTGCAAGGAGTTTGTATGTTCTCTCCGTGTTTGCGTGGGTTTCCTCTGGGTTCTCCGGTTTCCTCCCCCATTCCAAAGACATACTGATAGGGAATTTAGATTGTGAGCCCCATCGGGGCAGTGATGATAATGTGTGCAAAATTGTAAAGCGCTGCAGAATATGTTAGCGCTATATAAAAATAAAGATAATTTATTATTATCTAAAAAAAATTAACAACAAAGAGAACTATCTGCCATAATGTAGTAATTAGAGGGATATCCGCAGCATCCCTCCCATATAATATTAGGACTCCTTTCTCTTAAACCCAAAATAGTGATGCACCATTAGTGGAAGCACTATGCAATATACATAGTGGAATAAATTATTAAAGTGAGAAATAAATCCCCGATAAGAACCAACAATACAAATGACAAAGTGAATAATAATAATAAATGAATCTTCCAAATGGATTAAAAAAATAAAATACACAGAAACGAAAAAAATAATAAAATGATGATCCTAGCACACCAGATAGCTGCGGGTGCAGTCAGTAACATTTAATCTATAGTACATTACTGAGTGCAGACGAACTGTAGCTAAAGCCATAAGCTGCGCACAAGGAACCAGGGCAGAACATAGAAGATCACACCCATAGACATGTAGTACTCCTAGCCTTGTTATGGCCGTAGGTCACAATACTTTTATGTACATATATGTCATCTGGTGCTTTCGGATCTATCTGTATGGGGTAATGCTGGTCTCCATTTATACACTATATCTGTGGAGGTGACATAATATTACACAGGGAGCTGCTGAATCCCTTCAAGTGGGTGTGTGAAAGTGCTTTCCATTGTGTGGGATTCTATTGTTCTCATTTCCTTCTGGAGGGAGAGGATTGTCATTAGATATCATTTGTCTAATTCCTTGCCAACACTATGATTTCTACTTCAAGCTTGTGTTTAAATACAATTGTAAATGGTATTCTTGTGTTTCCAAGTCTGATTGTAAGGAGATGGTCGTGTCTGTTTCCTTTTAAACAAAGAAACCTTAAAATTAAAGAGAAACTCCATCCAAAACTGGTAGAATGTGATGCATAGTCCCGGGCCTGGCATGACACAGGGATTCTGTCTTTGGATTTGTTTTTCAAGCACTGCCCTTTTATACCCTGCATTAGACAAATGCTATCAGTTTTGGCCATAGTTTTCCTTTAGTATGATTATATTATTTAATGGAGCTTGTAATGGGGGTCATCATAACACAGTATTTCTTGCAGAGCAGCCTTATTCTCCATGGTGCTTGATTAAAGCCTTTTAGCTGGAAATTTGGGGGCGTTTCAGCATTTATACCTACTTGCTCAGCATTATTAGAGTATCTAATAAATGTTCAGATTTGTATAGATTTTTCTATTGATTCTGTCTGCTGTTACAGGATTCATCTGAAGAGCATTGTGTGCTGTGCTGGTATTCCCAGTGACCATCTGTAACCGAGGGATGACAGAAGTGATCATTTCCCGTAGTCATTTCTTCTGCAGTGCTACCTCATCATAAACCGTGAAAAAACTGCTAAAATCTGTCATGGTCAAAATAAGACTGACTGCCAGATCACTGAGGCTATGTTACATTGGCTGAAAATAGTTTGAACAGTTTTGATCATTGACCTGTGTGCATTTGATGGCAGTCAGGCAGCACGGTGGCTCAGTGGTTAGTACAGCAGTCTTGCAGCGCTGGGGTTCTGGGTTCAAATCTCACGAGAACAACATCTGCAAGGAGTTTGTATGTTCTCCCCGTATTTGCTTGGGTTTCCTCCGGGTTCTCCCGTTTCCTCCCACATTCCAAAGACATACTGATAGGGATTCTAGATTGTGAGCCCCAATGGGGACAGCGATGATGAAGTCTGTAAAGCGCTGCGGAATATGATGGCGCTATATAAGCAAAGCTTAATAATAATATTAACAGCCAACACATGTTTTACACAACCTAAATTAAAGAGGTTGTCCACTACATTAATTAATGCCCCCATCGATTTAAACAGTGGAAATAAGTATTTTTGTAAATACCTCTTGTTACCATTCTGTCCCTGACTGCTCACTGGGAATCACGTGAGCAAAGGAACCCAGAGGTGTGACCCAGTGGCACGCACCCCCCTGAGTGACGGGGTGAAAGTTCGCCTACAGCCCAGTCACTCGGGGGTGCGTGCGCCTGGGTCACACGACGTTATATCAGCGATGGCGCCACTCACAGGCAAGAATGGCAACAAGAGGTATCTACAAAAATACCCCTTTCCACTGTTGATGGGGGCATTATTTATTGTAGTGGACAACCTCTTTTAATGGTTGCCAGAAGCCATATCTCCATCTAAGCAGAGAACAAGCTGCTGACAATGCACAATGGGGGCCAAACAAGTGTATGAACCATTCATTCCCATACAGTTTGCAGCAGCCTGTCTGAGAGCACCTGTACACGATTGTTACATGATCAATTGGTGATTGTTACAGACAGACATCCGCCATTACCGCTGCAGTGAAGCATTACACAAAGCTTATTGAAGACTATAGTTTGTAATGAACCAACATGTTGGATCCTCCAGAACAAGACGTGCTCCTTGTAGCTGTCTTCTGCGCTGGCTAAAATGGGCTGTGAACAGCCGACCATCTTGTGCATACAAATCAAGTTCCCCTATTATGAGGTTTTCTAAGTGCCCATATCATATCAAATGCTAAAAGCCGGAGCATAAAAGTACAATTGTACGACGCCGGTCGTATTTCTAACACTCCTAAAGGCAGGGTGCTAAAAGTAGCTGCATATACCATGTACTGAGTGCTGGGTCAGGTCGTATGAAGGGGTACTTTGGCTGATAGCTAATAAGCGACATATTGTTGGCACAAAGATATAATATGGCTGTTTGCTATACATGGTAGTATTTTTCATTGCATGACAGATAATCGGACTATTCTCATACAGTATGTATTTGAATTCCTGTGAATTCATCACAATATGATTATGGTAGTCGATCCTACTTGGGTTTATAAGGTTGGTCCATGTGTGGCTAATGCTGTCTGTGTTGTACCCTATAATATAAAATTATATACAGTACATAGACAGTGGAGATCTTGTTTCATTCTAACTTAATCCTGTTTAGATACTACAGCCAGTTGTGCTTTTTAAATGTTTTTATATTGTCTACCTTTGGCTTGTGTGTTTTTTAATAGATGTGCAATTTTTAAAGGGGATATCAGGGACTTTACAAAAAATGTATCTAAGCACTAACAGGCAGGTAGTTGCTACTTACCTGCCCCGTTCTTCCCTGGCACAGAGCAGTCACAGACCGCTCCTGCCAGGGATTCAGCTGTCCCTGCTGGCTTCACGTCTACAGAGCGCAACTTCTTTTCCGTTATGCTCTGATGACTGGGTGTGTCTTCCGAGGTCATTCTGACTGACAGCTGGCTCCCCCAGTTAGGCAGCAGGATCCGGCTGTCAGTCAGAATGACCTCGGAAGTCCCGCTCCATCAACAGAGCATAACAGAAAAGAAGCCTGCGCTCTGTAGATGTGAAGTCAGCAGAGACAGCTGAATCCCCGGCAGGTGCGGTCTGTGACTGATCTGTGCCGGGGAAGAATGGCGCCTTGCACAACAGGCAGGTAAGTAACAACTACCTGTCTGTTAGTGCTTAGATAGATTTATTGTTTTTTTGTAAAGTCCCTTTAAGATTTTTTAGTGTTTCCCCAAATTCACAAACCTCTTTCTTTCTTAATGTGATATTTACTGGTATACGATAGGTTGATCCCAATAGTTATACAGTATATCTGACTGGTGCCCTCTTACTTTTCTGTTGTTCTCATAGCCCGGGTTGTTCACTTACCCTTGGCTACTGGTTTGGAGAAAGCCTGTATAGGACTAGATGGGAAATAAAGGAAACATAGTAAACAGGCAAAAGGATGTGGAAATTGCCCAAGAATCATATAAAGAGGCAGAATCGGGAAAACAGACGTTAGAGGTCTTTGTTATAGACTCCATCTCTTCAATCTGCTGCACTGGTTACAGCAATTTCTCTTCTTCCACCTTGGAGGACTGTAGGTCACATACCAGGGAATTACATTACTAGCATGTTCCTGCTATATGCATATATAAGTATTGAACACATCACCAAGTAAATATACACTATCTATAAAGATTCTATTGACATGAACTTCTCACCAGATGTCAGTAACAATCCTTCCAATCCACACAGGCAAAGAAATCAAACCATAGATGTCCATAAATTATGTTATGTGTAATAATTAGGTGTGTCTCCTAAAAAAGGAGATGATGTGACACATTTGGCAATCTGTAAAGCTTGACGTGGAGCACAACAGAGAGCAGTGGGCAGAGGGGAAGGGAGCAGAGCCTGGACCGGGGGCAGGTGTGTAATAATAAGTGTACCTCGTGCTCTGGTGTCTCACATCAGTCCAAAAACATGCTGTTGGGCTCATCAGCTTCCTGTGAAATTGGCCTCAGTGTGTGTATGAGATTAAAAGGAAGTGTTCTGCTGTTTACATCAGCCTGCTCAGCTGAGCCTAGCGGGAGCAGAGAGTGCTGTGAATGGTGACTGTCTTTGTACGGTGTTGCAGAATATGTTGAATGAAGCCATTTTTAATGCAATAGAGAATTCACTTCTCCTCTAGGTTTGTCTCTTCGTGAGCGCAGCTCGCTGTTATATGATACCTCAATCTCTAGCTGACGGTTTATGGATCATATTTTATTAGATAACAATAACATTGAAAATTCTTCCTGTGAAAACGCTGCGGAAAGCCGTAATCTTTGTGGTAAATAACATTAAAATGTTAATCCAATAGTAATTGATCTACCCGAGGCAAAATAGAAAGAAGCAAAAACTGTTATGTGGCATAATAAAAGCTGCTAAAAGCTATGGTGAGTAATGCACTGCAGTCCTCGTGTACTAAGATCAACTGCAGCACAGTCAGAGAGGGATTAGAGATGTCGCTAAATACCATTCTTATGGCAGGTAGCACCCCATACCAGTGCAGGGTCAAGCTAGAGGTTGAGAAGCAATGCCCTACTGACTGTGCCTCAGCTTAAGGGGAAGCTATCATCAGAAAATGACCCATTGATTAAATCAGATTTTTGCATTAAATGTAGTTTTTAAATATGCTTGGCAATGTTATTTTTTCTTTTTTTCTTAAATGGAAATCTTACAAATTTCACACCGGCCACTTTGGCGTTTTTAGACTTTCACTTCCTGTTTCAGGAAACAACACATGTACATTAGCCACAATGGTCAGACTTGGATCTATTGTATTGAAGTGTCTGATGAGCTTGTGCAATGGTCTTTGTGAAAGGAGGGGGATGATGATCAGCAGTGACATCATCTATTGTGATTGATGGATCCTGTGTTGTAAGTTGTGTAAGATGCACATTACTTGTCATTGAACCCCTCGACTGAGTTCGCCATCACCACCTCCAAATATAGCAAATAAAAAGATGCTGGTTTTACACTGGCGTTGCTTGGATATCCAGTGCTCAGGGCTCAGTAATAATGACCCCCTTTCTAAAGTATCAATCCCTCTCAAAGTAATAATGCCACCTTTTGAGCTACACAGCACAAAAAATAAAGTTTCTCATCAATAAATCCGAGTGATGGGGTTCTCTTCTCCCCTGCATACAGAGTGGGCCGGGACAGGGGCACAACGCAGTGAACTCGTTGAACCTCTTGCTACCGGTTTCTTTTGTCTTCTATTAACTTGAGGCCTACATGACGGAGCCTGGAGGGGCAGGGAGCCGATGACTCAATGCTCCACCAAACAGTTCAAATGCGTCGGCGTTATGTTGAGGCCGAAACAGTCCAATGTGGTGATTTCCTGCAGATCTGACCTACAATAGGCTGGATATAGAGAATAAAAAGCAAGCAGAGGTTATCTACATGTGTCTCTTGTTATCATGATGGGTAATACCAAGCATAGCAGAGGGGCCTTGTGGTTTTTTTTACCATTTTGAATCCTTTTTCTTTTCGCTTATGCCAATTCTTCTCTTCTTTGTATACAATACTATAGACCCTCCGTCCTTCACTGAGTCTCAACACCCAATAGTAAAGGGGATGTGACCACCCAGGAATCATCCTCTCTCTGGGGGTCCCACATCACCTGTGTATGCTGCGTTAGTGGTACAGTATATACTTCATTTTACGGTAGATGCTCCTTACAGACATGTTTTTTTGCCATTCCTAGTGTTTTCCATCCTCTGCCGTACAGTTATCCTTTATTTAGCCATTTCTGAACTGATTTGCCTGCCAGATCAGTGATTGCCCCTTGTATAAACTCTGAGTGCTTATAACCTTGTATTCCCATCTTGGTCTGTGGTTTACCACTCTATATTTTGGCAATGTAAGGTACTTTTGTCTCTGAGTCAGCCACCCACATTGCTCTTAGTTACATTCTACAACCAGAGTCATTTCATACTTTGGGATTTTTTTTCCCCCCTAAAAATAAAAAAATGAACCAGATATTATACTGAGAGTGTACAATATCCTGTATAGTTATTTAAATCAGATTATAAACTCCACTGAGACAGAGGGCTATGTTGTTAAATAGTTGTTATGCCCAACGGTGGTGAACATAGATTTGTGGACCCACTGTGCAACAAGACCAGGCCTTCTTAGGCAGGGGTGTTGCTAAGCCGCCAGGTACCACTCCGGAGCAGATCCCGATACTGCAGCTGCTGACCCCAGGGGTCAGGTTCGCTGACACGGACTAGGGCTATGTTCAGACACATCTGTCTAGTATACTGATCAGGGACTGGCCACACACAGATTGGGTGGCAATGTTCAGGCACTGGCTGCACTGGGATCAGGGAACTTCGGGAACAGGATTGGCCGCATAGGGACCAGGGGAATTTGGGAACAGGACTGGCTGCAACTGGATCAGGGAATAACATTCAGGCACTGATCGCAATGGGAACAAGGATCAACGTTCAGTCACTGGCTGCTCTGGGACCATGGGACAACGTTCAGACCCTGGGCGCACTAAGACCAGGGATTTGGGTCCAGAAAATTGGCCACACCGGGATCAGGAATTCGGGTCCAGGACACTGGCCACACTGGGATCAGAGGACCTCACAACTGCACTGGTAGAACACCAACTACCTAATGACTCAACTCATTGTTGGGTGACTGCCTCTCAGTGACTAGCTGAGAGCATTTACCATATGCACGCTGCCCCTTTAAGAGCAGGGGAGGGCGCACACCAGGAAGAAACAGGAGCACAAAGTGTCGCCAGTGTGGTGAGTAAGTTGGCGTCCCTGAAAGGAGGGAGACTGGGACACCATGTAGGGGCGCCAGACATTGCGTTACAATACTCATTGTCATCTGAACAAAGTTTGCATAAACCAAGTACAAGAGATAATGTAAGAACTTTGTCATTCTGTATATGTTAGCTGAGAATTCAGCTTCTTTCTCCACTGCAGAGCCACTTCTAGTAACCTTGCTTCATGAAATCGTCATTCTGAAAAACAGCTAAAACCTGGTAAAAACAAGATGTATCGTCAGCTCACTAAGAAGCCAGATCATAGCTGCCTACTGGTCTATGGAGAGGGTAGCCGGAGGAGAAGAGTGAAGGACAGACACACGTAGGCCCATGCTACTGCTTTACAGGAAATGGTTAGAAACCAATAATGGACAAAATTCAGGATTACTCTCCACTTAAATATTAACAGTAATCAGCCATAAATGTAATGAAAAGTAAACTTTATTGAAAACACAATACACTTCAACAGTTGACAGCTCTAAAAAAAAATGTCCTTGAATGGAATCTGTTATGTCCCCGAATACTATGAACTCAAGTTTGGAACTAATCTGTAGGTTAATAGCATTGCAGAGCTGTCCAGCGCACAATGTCAGGATTCTCTACAGTCGGCGGCTATGCTATGTGCAGACTTCTGGCCATATTTTGTATATTAATGCGCGGGTATCTCCACGTAAGTCTAGTTGGAATGTGGCTGGAAGTAAGCTAATTGTATACTTGTGGTCACATGTCCGCCCGCTCATGCCAATTTCACCAAAGACTCTTGCCAGTGCGCATGCTGTGAGGATTCAGAAGTGTGTAGTCACAGAGTGACCGCAGATATTTAACAAAAGACTGGACAACCCCTATATAGCCCATTGTGTCTCTATATTAGGCTCATCTCCTCCTCTGCAGCTACAGTGATGTTAAAGAATCCATGACATTCACTTCTACACAGATTCTTGTTGGATGGCCAGGGCTGCCACGGATATTATGTTAATTTGTGACCAAGAATAACACTGGATAGCCCCCAGATTTACTGCGTGCCTGCCCCCATCGGGTGTAGACTGCACCTATGTGCCCAGACACACGCCACAAAGAATTCTTGGAGAGAGATCAAGAATATATTTGCTTGACAAAGAGATTTTTACGCCATGTGCAGGTTGTAGATGAAGTGCAAAAATTGCGTCTCTGAATAGACTGCAGACTACTTCTCAGTAACTTACAGTCGTAGCACAGGAGGTGTGATGATGCACAGAGCAGAGATGGCTGAGGTTTTTTTTAATAATTTAATTGTGGGGTAGAGTGGTGAGGAACCATGGCAGGGGGAAAGGGGCATTATGTAGGCATCATATTGGAGGCACCATACTGTGGGGGCATCATCATGTGTGTAGTTGGCATCATAATGTGCGTGGGGGCATCATACTATGTGGTGGTGCAGTGGGGACAACATACTATGTGGTGGTGCAGTGGGGGCATCATATAATGTGGTGGCGCAGTGGGGGCAACATACTATGTGGTGGTGCAGTGGTGGCATCATACAATGTGGTGGTGCAGTGGGGGCATCGTAATGTGTGGGAGACTACTCAGGAGGAGCACTGTAGTGCATCAATGTCTGTGTGGGGGCATATTTTGAGCATCATACTGTATGTAGGGGCACTGTGGGGGCATCATGCTGGGTATAGGGGAAAAGTTGGGGCACCCACTGTGTGTAGAGGGATAGATACGGTAGATTAATAGATACGGTAGATGAATAGATAGACATGGTAGTTGGATAGATAAATAGATATGGTAGATGGATAGATAGATACGGTAGACGGATGGATATGGTAGATGAATAGATAGATATGGTAGATGGATAGATAGATAGATAGATACGGTAGATGGATGGATAGATAGATACGGTAGATGGATAGATATGGTAGATGAATAGATACAGTAGATGGATAGTGAGATATGATAGATAGACACGCTAGTTAGATAGATAAATAGATATGGTAGTTGGTGTGATAGACCGGCTCACTAGGCTGCACACGGAGGTAGACACATGTACACTGTGGCTTTAAAAATTTCCTTTGGTTTATTGTAGGCACTAGGCAGCATAAACCAAGGTGTAGTAAAGAAAATACAAGTTTCTATGCAAAACAGGAAAACAAAACAAAATGGTGGCAGAACAAACACAGTCATTCTGTGAGCGGGGTCCCTCCCACTCATGGCTGGCAGAAGCTACACTGTTCAGGTTTACAAGTCCAAGCATCACTTTCCTGGAGTGCTTCCTCCCTCTCCAGGCATACTGAACACTGAAAGCTCTGGACTTCAGCCATTTAAGCCCAGGCCTTGTAACTGCTCCATCATGTGACTGATCACATGATCCTAACATCACACAGGTCCTGTCAGGACTCTGATTGTGGAGATACGGTGGACCCCTCCCACCCGCTCTATGGAGGTCCACTAAAAAAATCCCATAACATACCGGTAACTCTCAATTCATACTCTCAACACGTAGTGTGCTGGAGGAAACTACTCTGGTTTTCCATCACTGACGCCATCATGCGCACTGACACGTATCTCCCCTCTATTACTTCACCACTGTCTCTGTCACAATGGATAGATACAGCAGATGGATAGATACGGTAGATGAATAGATAAATAGATATGGTAGATGATAGATAAATAAATACGGTAGAGGGATAGATAGCTAGATAGATAGATAGATAGATAGATAGATAGATAGATAGGTGATAGATACTGTAGATGGATAAATACGGTAGATGGATAGATACAGTAGGTAAATGGGTAGATGATTAGATAAATACACTGCGCAAAAAAATAAAAGGAACACTAAAATCCCACATCCTAGATATCACTGAATGAAATATTCCAATTGTAAATCTTTATTCATTACATAGTGGAATGTGTTGAGAACAATAAAACCTAAAAAATTATCAACGTAAATCACAACTAATATCCCACAGAGGTTTGGAGTTGGAATGATGCTCAAAATCAAAGTGAAAATCAAGTTACAGGCTGATCCAACTGCAGTGAAAATGCCTCAAGACAAGGAAATTATGCTCCATAGTGTGTGTGGCCTCCACGTGCCTGTACGACCTCCCTACAATGCCTGGGCATGCTCCTGATGAGGCGGTGGATGGTCTCCTGAGGGATCTCCTCCCAGACCTGGACTAAAGCATCCGCCAACTCCTGGACAGTCTGTGGTGCAATGTGACGTTGGTGGATGGTGCGAGACATGATTTCCCAGATGTGTTCAATCGGATTCAGGTCTGGGGAATGGTCGGGCCAGTCCATCGCGTCAATGGCTTCATCTTGCAGGAACTGCTGATACACTCCAGCCACATGAGGTCTGGCATTGTCCTGCATTAGGAGGAACCCAGGGCCAACCGCACCAGCATATGGTCTCACAAGGGTCTGAGGATCTCATCTCGGTACCTAATGGCAGTCAGGCTACCTCTGGCGAGCACATGGATGGCTGTGCGGCCCTCCAAAAGAAATGCCACCCCACACCATTACTGACCCACTGCCAAACCGGTCATGCTGTAGGATGTTGCAGGCAGCAGATCGCTCTCCACGGCATCTCCAGACTCTGTCACGTCTGTCACATGTGCTCAGTGTGAACCTGCTTTCATCTGTGAAGAGCACATGGCGCCATTGGCGAATTTGCCAATCCTGGTGTTCTGTGGCAAATGCCAAGCGTCCTGCACGGTGTTGGGCTGTGAGCACAACCCCATCTGTGGACGTCGGGCACTCAGACCATCCTCATGGAGTCGGTTTCTAACCATTTGTGCAGACACATGCACATTTGTGGCCTGCTGGAGGTCATTTTGCAAGGATCTGGCAGTGCTCCTCCTGTTCCTCCTTGCACAAAGAGGTAGCAGTCCTGCTGCTCGGTTGTTGCCCTCCTACGGCCCCCTCCACATCTCCTGGTGTAGTGGCCTGTCTCCTGGTTGCACCTCCAGCCTCCGGACACTATACTGACAGACACAGCAAAACTTCTTGCCACAGCTCGCATTGATGTGCCATCCTGGATGAGCTGCACTACCTGAGCCTCTTGTGTGGGTTGTAGAGTCCGTCTCATGCTACCACAAGTGTGAAAGCACAACCAACATTCAAAAGTGACCAAAACATCAGCCAGAAAGCATTGGTACTGAGATGTGGTCTGTGGTCCCCACCTGCAGAACCACTCCTTTATTGAGGGTGTCTTGATAATTGCCAATAATTTCCATCTGTTGTCTATTCCATTTGCACAACAGCATGTGAAATTGATTGTCAAACAGTGTTGTTTCCTAAGTGGACAGTTTGATTTCACAGAAGTTTGATTTACTTGGAGTTATATTCTGTTGTTTAAGTGTTCCCTTTATTTTTTGTAGCAGCGTACATGGATAGACTGATAGACGGACGGATTCTTAAACATTTGTAATCATTATTTTATTTCTACCTTTCTGGCATATAAAATGTTAACCTGCGATTTTCCGGAGTGTGTCAGTTTTCCTGGCAGCACTCTGGGCCATACGCTTTCATGAAGCAAATATTTCCTAAGGGGCACACGGAGCACATTGTTATTTCTCCGATCTCCGTGCATCCTCTAATAACATTGTACATTTTTTGTGATTACAATTCGTGGATATGATTTCACTGAATATTAAGAGCCGGTATATTGTGGTCCGTCAGTGCGAGCGACATGTGAATGGCTTGTTTATTTCACGTATTACTGTTCAAACAGGAATAGGAATAACATGGCGGCAAAATGAAATCCTTCCTGACACCCAGCAACAAAGACGTGGAATTCTACTTGTCAGATAATGAAATACAAAGACGCACTTGGCTGATATCATTAGCACGGGAGACAGATACGGAACGCTCGGCATTGTCGCCACCATGCTGACAGCATTCCAAGTGACAGTATTACCGCTAAACCGAGGACCTGTCAGTCACATACAGGCACTGGAAAGTTTCTCTAGATCTCCAGTGAAGGCTTCAGTGACCCGGCAGCTCCAGAATATTGTCACAGATTTCACACGTCACTGAATTTCACTTATACTTTCCATATCGTTGATTTTCTAATAAATTAGTTTTTTTGGCTTTGTTGAATTATTTAGGGTGCAGTTGTAGTCACAGGTGCCAAGGACTCTGGCATGTATCTTATCAACTGGGTGTTACCAGTTTGGGGGGCGGATCTCCTTGTCGAATCTGACACTATCCAATCAGTGATGAGTATACTAAACTGTGGTAGGACACACCCCTTTGACAAGCAAAATGGTAAAACCCACTTAGCAATTTATTCATGAAATTAAAGGCATAATATCAAAAATGGAACAAAATAGAGTTATAACTAAAGATGTTATTTGATGGAGAATGCATATATTTACTGAAGCAGATGGTTCACGAGCGGTAACAATTAATTAATTAATGGAAGCCAGCAGAGGAAATACGGTATTTACATGAATAGCCAATCATGTAATGCATAGACAGAACCGGTCTGCCGGCTCATAGACTGATCCGGGTAGGGTAAACCCCTTTTTGGTGTTATGTCCTGGTCGGGCATTGCCCTCATCATATTACCCCTTTTCAAAAGTTATTTCGTATCAATTTTTTTAGATAAGTTGTCCAATTCAACATTGATGGGCCATAAAATGAAAATGACATATTTGGCGTCCAGTCTTCTCAGCTCGTGACAACATGTGGCAGAAGTAGAGAAGTGTGAACAGAGCTATTATAATGGCTCTGTTCACACTTCTCTCATGTTGCAACATGTTGTCATGAGCTGAGAAGACTGGACGCCTGATGTATAATTAGTTTTTGACATTATGGCAAATCAATATATATTTATATATACATAAAATAATGATTTAAGCAGAAGGATTGAGTTCTCGAAAAGAAAGATAAAATGGTGATGTGTACGTGAATTTATCCTTCTAATGTAATTTACATTTTTATCTTCGTGCTTCTTGTTAATAATACATGCAGCCTCCGCTGTGTTATATTTACCAAACCTATTGATCGGATTGAAATAGGACAGTTTTAGAACGTCTGCATTAAATATTCAGGAGCTTATCTTATCTCTGGCTCTTCTGGAGCAGCTGCCTGTTCATCTGATAAGAGAAGAATCTCTTCATTATTTACCTAAAGTCAATTTCTACTTTTTAATACCATGTCGTTTTTTAAGATGAAAATTTCATTTTTGTTTATTTGGATTAGACATCTTTTTTTTTTTTTTTAAGAAAGATCCAGATCTCCTGTGCAGACATAGAGTTAAATGATAAAGTCTAGCTACATACAACAACCGCTATATATCATTACAAGCAGTTATTATTGACATTAATGTATATAAGCCGTATACACTAAGCTCCACACCTCCCCTGAGTGGCGGCTGCTGTGACTGTAATTAGAAAAAAAATGGATGTATACAGACTATTTTTGCAATTAAACCGGCACCTTCCATTTTATGAAAACTTGGTTACACTTGTAAAATAAACTCCGATAATATTCACCTCCCCAGTTCCAGTGCCGGCTCTCTGCTGCTGTGCTTGTCTCTGTGTTTTGGTTGCAGTGGTGACATTATGTTGACTGCTCACATTACTGCTGCAGCCAATCACCGAGCTCAGTGATTGGATACAGCAGTGATCTGCAGCCAATGTATCCCATAGCGGTAGTTCTAAATTAAAGGGAATTGTCAGCATGATTTCACATGCGAAACGCGCGTCCGGGAATTAGTTTTAATTCTTATTTTTTGACAGTTGCAGTGTACATTGGCACTATGGGTAGGAATTTTTGTCTTCACTTTTAATTATGTTTAATGAAAATTGGATGCCAGCTTTTTGGAACATGACCACTGTGCCTTTTGAGAGATAATATATACCCACTTGTGCACTTCCATCTCATATATGACTTCTATAGATCCATACATTGCTGGTTACCCTGTTACCTGCCTGTCTGTCTTTTCTATGTTAATTATCCTAATGTTTTACTAATGTGTAATTAATAAATATATCTTTTAGCCTTAAAACTCCAGTTTTTCATCTTTTTTCATGGCGGTAGTTATTAGTATTTTTTGTTCTGTTTACATAAAAGAGCCTTGGCAGCTTGACAGATGAACACTTTGTAGAAAAATCGATCTTATGGAAGCCTACATAGGTTCACCAGGGTCTTCTCCGCTGCAGTCTTGATAGTATCAAACCATCGGGTTGTTGGTCTTCCTCTTTGCCTTGTTTCTTCTTCCGACCATGATGTCCTTCTCCAGGGATTTTTCTCTTCGTGAGAAGTGTCCAGAGTAGGCAAGTCGTAGCTTGGTGATCCTTGCTTCGAATGACATGTTGGTCTTGATTTGTTCCAAAATCAATCTATTTGTTCTTCTTGCCATCCATGGTACTGATAACATCTTCTTCAGCGCCACATTTCGAAAGCGTTGATTCTCCTTCTGTCTTGTTTCTTTTTCATACAGGTTTCACATCCATCTGCTGCCACAGAAAAGACCGAACTATGTACGAGTCATGTCTTCGTTGTCAGTGAAATGTACCTCTAGTTGAAGACCTTGTCCAGTGACTTAATTGTTGATTTACCCATAGCTATTTTCCTATTGACGTTCGGTGTCATCTTTGCATTTAGAGTTATCATTGATACAGTTAATCTCAAATCTCCATCTCAAATGTGTCCCGGTTGTACCTGGCAGCAGTCAACACCTTTGTCTTCTTTGTCGTGTGTAGGATTCTCATGTTTGAGCTTTCCGTCTTGACACTTGTAAGAAGACCTTCATTCCATCTACGCTAGTTACGATTAATGTTGTATCTTCTGCGTATTTAAGATTGTTGATTATCCATCCAGCAGTTTTGATTAAAAATCATATTTACTTAGTCTGTCGTGATCAGGAATTATTAATTTTAACGGGACTTTGAATATCAATTAAGAATTTGGTAATCATTTTTCACGCAGTAATTCAAAGGTTATACAATGCATACATGGCTGCAGGTAAAAAGTATTCACAGATCTGTTGTACAACTGTACTATCCATGTCAGTGAGGTCCTTTTTGATCCCTATCTATAGATTTCTGAAAGCCCCACTAAAATGAGTATGAGAGTCTCAGAAAATTCTACCAACCTAAACAGGAGAATTTCAGTATTCAGTGATATTAGCAGGGACGCAATGGTGAGAGTCAATCCTCATAATGGAAAACTAGTCACTAGTCACCTAGTTATTAGCGAAGTTACTTCTTGTTAAATAAACGTATAAAAAGATTTTTAATTTACCATCATGAAGAATAATAAAGGGATCACGAGAAACACAAAATGTCGCCTTTAAGAACATCTAGTGCTGATCTGCTGACCCTTGGTGTAATCAATTCTGGACTGTTGCAGTCTCTTAATCCATCTGGTAATTCATTAATTAAACTTTTCATTTGAGTCACCAGTTATATGGACGTCTTAATAGGAGTACTGAATGTTTTCTGGGACGCACGAGTTGTGTTCTTCCATCAGTTTATGTAATCGTCACTTACAGATATGGAGAATGCATGTTATAAAGCAGAAATACCTGTAGGAAAAGATTCAGTATAAACTTACATTTACACAAAAGTTATATATTCCATTTTGTTATACAAGGCAATCATACATGAAAAACAAGAATTATTTTGCCCTATAATGTTCCTCATCACATCCACCCCAATATGTCTACTCTCTCGATAAACGCATTTTCTTACAGAATTTTTTACACTTGAACCACTTAAGTGTCCCTCTCAGTTCTTACTTCACATCACACGTATAGTATTTCTACCTTTTACTCAATCTATATCTTAATTTTCCATTCCGAGACTTCTTAGCCTTGTCATGTTCTCTGAAGCTGTGCCTGAACTTTCTAATAATGTCCTCCTTGTTATTTCCACTAGTATAGGTGGTTCCTCCTGTAACCAATGTTTCACAATCATTTTCTTATCATGATAAAGAATTTTATTAATGGCCACTTGATCTACAGTTGTTAATTCCCCAACATATCACAATTGCATTACTTTAGGATCTCTTGGTGCACCCTTACATCATACTGTATATTCTATGAATCAGTAATGTTACCTTTCACCAAAGGTCTTGCTACTCCTCACACACCCAAAATATGTGCTTAAGATCTGTTATTTCTTCAAAACACTTTGGCCATTTTGCATCTGTTCTCAGACCCATGTTCCATAATAGTAAAACTATTTACCATTTTTTATTATTTAGTAGTATTACTCATTGATCATTCTGGAGTTAAAAATCCAGTGGGTGGTCCTACTCAGTGATTGACCGCTTTCCCTGTGAACATGCATAGAGATAGCTGTCAATCACTGAGTATGTCTGCCCAGTTGATTTCTAAGATCAGAATCCGCAAAGAGTTAAATGGATAAATTGCTGAATCTTTTCCTAAATAAATATATACAGCAATGATCTGTTCATTTCCTCCTGCTCTTTACCATGCTGCACAGATTGGACTGCACTTTTAACGTGACAGGGACCCTTTCAGTATATAAAGAGAAATTCTGCCTTTAAAGATACCATAGAGCCTCATACACATGGACATCTTATTGCACTTCTGAAACTCTAAGACTTCTATGAGGATCTAGCAATTTTATACAAAATATACACCATTATTTTTCAGAAAAAGTGACGTTCTATCCAGGGCTATTAAACAATGGTTTCTGGCTCTAAAACAGTTGCTCTCTGTGTATCCAGCAGGGTGATGCTGTCTTTACTTCATGTATCAGCACAGATCTAATACTACACTTCTCTCCTCTAGCTGTGGTTTCCTTCTTGCCTATAGCCTGTTTTTCTCTGCCCTCCCTGAAACTTTAGATACTTTCTCCCCTCTCCAAGCTGGAGATCTGTCTACAACTTCCTCCCTGCTCATATATCTGAGAGAGAGGGGTGGAGAGAGAAGAGAAAGCCATTAGAGCACGAAGCTGAAGTTCTGATGAATTACTGTAGTAATATTTCTGCAAAGCATTCAGCAATTAAGAACTTACAGACATTCTTCAGCAGCAAAAGGGTAGGACACGTTTTTATTGAAGACTATTTTGAAAGTTTTTTAACTTTGCATTTAGGAAACAATTAATAAAAAATAATTATGTGTGAAGTAGTACATACAATGCCTTGTGAAAGTATTCGGCCCCCTGGAACTTTTCAACCTTTTCCCACATATCATGCCTCAAACATTACCTTTACTTTTTGTTTTGTCCAAAAGATTTTTTTTAAGCCGCCACTACAACAAGGTAGACTCTTTTGGCCGGGCCCTACTCTACTGTAACCTATTAAACATTTGATAAAATATCAAATACTCTTTTTAGCTATATTTTTTATTTATGTTTCTTTAAGGGAATGTGTCGCATACATTTTTAATGTCACACCACATAATGACCAAATAATACAATATTGATCATTAATAAAAAAACCCACAATACTAATATTACCATAAGTGCCATTATAAACAGGAGCTCTGTACCCAGTATACAGTGTATAGTGTCCAGTATACAGTGTATAGTGTAAGTGTAAAGGTAATACAGTGATGACATTATACTCAGGAGCTTTGTACTGTACATTGTAGACAGTGTATAGTGTCAGTGTATAGGTAATACAGGGATCTCTAGTGGTATTATACACAGGAGCTCTGTATATAGTGTAAGCATACAGGTAATACTGTGATCACCAGTGACATTATACACAGGAGCTCTGTATATAGTGTCAGTGTCTATCCATGCTGCCCCAGTGTCTCTCCGTACTGCCCATGTATCTCTCCGTACTGCCCCAGTGTCTCTCCACACTGCCCCAATGTCTCTCCATACTGCCCCATGTCTTTCCATACTGCCTCATATCTCTCCATATTGTCCCAGGTCTCTCCATACTGCCCCATGTCTCTCCATACTGCCCCAGTATCTCTCCATACTGCCTCATGTCTCTCCATACAGCCCCATGTCTCTCCATACTGCCCCAGTGTCTCTCAATGCTGCTCCATGTCTCTCCATACTGCTCCAGGTCTCTCCTTACTGCCCCAGTGTCTATTCATACTGTCCCAGTGACTCTCCATACTGCCCCATGTCTCTTCATACTGCCCCATGTCTCCCCATACTGCCCCATGTCTCTTCATACTGCCCCATGTCTCTTCATTCTGCCCCAGTGTCTCTCCAAACTGCCTCATGTCTCCATACTGCTTCATGTCTCTCCATACTTCTGCATGGTCTCTCCATACTGCCCCAGGTCTCTCCATACTGCCCCAGTGTCTCTCCATACTGCCCTATGTTTATCCATACCCCAGTGTCTCTCCATACTGCCCCATGTCTCTTCATACTGCCCCAGTGTCTCTCCATATTGCCCCAGTGTCTTTGTATACTGCCCCAATGTTTCCATACTGCCCCAGTGTCTCCATACTGCCCAAGTGTCTCTCCAAACCTCCTCATGTCTCTCCATACAGCCTCATGTCTCTCCATACTTCCCCATGGTCTCTCCATACTGACCCAGTTTCTCCCCACACTGCCCCATGTCTCCCCATACTACCCGATCTGGGGCCCCTCTGCTCATTGGGCCCCATATGCCAGTAAGGGCAGTAATGCCCTGATGGCAGCCCTTTCTGTTAATAATACCTGTGACTGGCTTACTAGTCCTCTTTAAATAGATGGTAGAAATATTTAACCAAAACATATCGCTGATCACCTTGACCTAAATTTACTGCCCATTAGAATCTCATAAACAGAAAATAGCCGGGGTGACGCGGTTTGTCCTTGTGATTGAATCAACAACCGAGCCTTTAATGGCTCAACTTTTCCTAAAAATGTTAATGGTTTTCTATTGTTTGACTTCTAAACGGGATCCACGACTTATTCATCGGTTTTGTCGTTAACAGGAAAAAAAAAAGAAATAGTACAACACATTAACATGTATATACGAAACTAAGTCCAAATGCCTCTAGTAGGGTATATGACTAGGCCTCTGGCCGTTATTTCATCATATATTTTCTATCTGGTCTAAAAAGCTGTAAAACAAAATATGTCCTTTTTGCGTTGTTAAGGCCCAGGCACATGGTAGAGTCGGTAAAGTGCCGTAGAGCTACACAGGCTCTGTATGTTGCTGTATAATTTCTGTAGGGCTTCATATATTTTCACCACTAGAAGCAATGCTTTGTACATGCAGAGTCTGACATAAGTTTTCATTTAGATTCATGTAGAATCCAACACAAAAATTACCATATGTCTTATACAGAGAACAATCCGCAGCTGAATACATGTTCTGCATACTGCATAAACCATACTGTGGTTATAAGGCTTGAAATAACTTGCCCCCTGTGTATAGGTTTGCTTGAGATGTAAAATTACAATATGAACCCCACCGAAAACAGAGACAGATTTGAGTAAAACATCATGAAATATTTTAAAACTATAAATATTTATTTAATGCATAATGAGAGTTATTTTCCAGTCTTACAAGTGGTGCCCACATGTCATATGGGCATACAATGTCTTGTGGCAGACCTGGGCAAAGTGCGCCATGTCACTGCCCTACACTGCCAGACGTCCCAATGCCAATGCTATCTGCATTAACAGGAATAAACACTTGAAATAGATCACTCTGTAATGACTACATAATATGTGTTTCAATTTTTGTGTTGAAGAACTGAAATAAATTAACTTTTTGATGATATTCTAATTTTGTGAGAAGCACCTGTATATGTCATGGAAATTTGCCAATATAAAAAGGACAAGAGCCTGTATAATGTCTACTGTAGCATGAGTAAATAGTATTACTAAGATAGAAAAGCCCACAATAAACCTGTTGTTGCTGAATGAGATTCATTCGAATCAGGTGTATTGTTGCTTGGATCTGCAATCTGGGTCTAGCCTTTTTAATTAATATAGAGTGTGCAACCTCAGAGTGGTTCCGTAAGAAAAAGTGTGAGTTTCTTGAAAAGTTGGGTCTGAACTCCCGGGGTGTGGTATCCTGGCATGTAGAGCGGGACCACTCAACCTTCTCGCAGTGGAAGAGTGAGATCTAAGAACTAAGCTGTTGCCAAATTGTAATAATGTTATTTTCGCGGCATTATAATAAAAAATCATCAGGTATATCATCTTCACATTCCTATCGCTGTGATTTGAAGACCAATGTATAATTTAATTTGCTGTTTTGCTTTTAACAAACTTTGCGTTGTGTAGTTATGTAATACAATTTTACCACAGTCACATTTAACATCCATATAAATGTTTCCACAGGCTCAATGGACATGTCCAGGATGCCCCTGCAATAACATATGGCACCTACCGTGGGTCAAGGAGAATCAGGAAGCTTTTAAAGAGACGTGCTGATGTAAATTCACCAATCCCAGAGAAAGAAGAGAACCCTGAAACCTCTTCTGCTGGAGAAACTAACACAGAAAATTGTCTGATGCTGCATGAGCGGGTAAAAATGGATCCAGTCCCAGACCGAAATTGCCAGGATGAAATTCCTCCTTCCAAGATTCATAAAAAAATGCAATCAAAACTTGAACCTCGTGAACAAAATTCACAATTGCATAATGATGACACTACAGTCCAAAATGCAAAGAGCTCAAAATTCGAAAATGATCTAGAAATGGAAGCTAATGGCTGGCCAGAATGCTCACACTCCGAAGAGGTCCATCCTGAGAATATCTCAGAAGTAGTAGAGGGACAACATCCAAACATTGAGACAAATATAAAAGATGTCCTACAGCTAAATGCTAAAGAATCCTCAAAATATTTGCAACCAAACACTGTAGAAAACTTAGAAGATTTAGATCCAACCTTAGGAGGAAGTTCAAATATTTTAGCCCATATCAAACAAAATGGGGAGAACTCAGAAAATCATTCTTTGGAAAGCTCAATTTCAGAGAATTTAGAGCCAAATATTGAACGACAATATACAGACATTGAACCAAAGGAATTAGATATTTCAGATACTGTTAGGCATCAACAACTAAATTTAAAGCAGTCAGATCATCAACCAAATATTAAAGAAAGTGTTCGTTTTCCAGAAATTCTACAAACAAATACTGATGACGATGTAACGAGTGAAACAGACCTATCGCTCAAGGAAGCACAGAACTTATTACTTAACACAAAGGGAAAAATGGAAGAATGCATGACAGAACATATCCATGTCACTTCTGATAGTTCAGATTCCGAAAAATATGAGAAATTTTCAGTAAGAGATAATGTACAGCCAGAAGCTGAAGACACATTGATGAGAACAGAAGAATTAGAGGAAAGTTCCGAAGAAGACAAAGAAGTTTCCATTGATTTGGGAGGCAGCCGAGCTGTTGACCTGCAAAGTGCCTTAAAACAATCCGATCTAGAGAAGGTTCTGGATTCACAAGATTGGGCAGGAAATCAGAAAGAGGTTGAAGTGAACGTGCACAGTGAAGACAAACTGCATAAAAATTCATCTAATATTTTACACCGAACTGCACACAACATATTAGAAAGGTCAATTGACAAAAACTGTGAAGGCTTGAACTCATCCACTTCTGATTATGTGAAACTAGAATTAGGGGGAATTTCAAACACTGTAGATCTCCAATCAGATGGAGCGTTTGCCTCAAGAAGTACTGTAGATGTGAAGCCAAATACTCTGGGCAATTCAGAAATAGGGGAACAACTCCAATTATATAGAGACAGGCATCCAAAAGAACCAGATCATGAATTGAAGGGTACAGTTTTAGATAAAACCCTATCAGAATCCGAAGGCATTCCAAATCTACATCTACAACTGATTAAGATGCCCAGAACTTCTGAAGATCCAAAACAAATTGAAAATATTGTAGATCTACCTACAAATGCTAACATTATTCCAGAGAATGATGTAAAAAATAATGAAAAATTAATAAAGACTGAGCTGGAGCCAAATAGTAAGGTATCCTGCCAGTTAAATGAGTTGAACAATACATTGTTAGAAAAAGTCTCGTCAGAATCAGATTTGCCAAACTTAGTTCTACAACTAAATGAGACATCCAAAACTGCTAAAGATTTGAACCAAACTGAAAATGTAGAACATCTAGAGACAATTTCTAACATTATTCCAGAAAATGATGAAGAATTACTAAAGACCGAACCACAGACAAATACCAAGCTATCCTTTCAATTTAAAGAGCTGAACAATACGTTTTCAGATAAAACATCAGTATTAGAAGATATCCCAAAATTTAACGCACAACTGAGTGAGACATTCAGAACCTCAGAGAATCTGCAACAAACTGGAAATATAAAATGTCTACACAAAAACACTGACGTTATTCCAGAAAATGATCTTAAAGATGGAGAATTGCTGCAGCCAAATCCCGAAGTAACCATTCAGTTGAATGGAAATTCAGATGAATCGCCGATAAAGTCTGGAATTATTTCAAAAATGATAGAAAACCAAAAACCAAATATACACATTGTGTCAAATGTATCAGATGGTATAAAATCAGAAGTAAAAGAACCTTCAAAAGTCAATTTGCATCTAGAGCCAAAATCTGGCTTTCACTTTTCTGAACTTGGCAATGACTCTTTTAGCTTCAAAGTCTCACAAAGACATGAATTTGATGAGGAGTTATCAGAAACTGGCCATAGTAATGATTTCACCAATGAGGACAATGGTGCCATAAAGAAACAAAACATAAAATCTGCAAATTTTCTACAGAATACCGATAACACGAATATACCAGAAAGTTATTTGAATGAGACTTCATCTTTTAATAAAAACCATGAAGTAGTAACTTCCAGGGATATTTCATTTGATAATGGTATTGAATGTCGCTCACCATCTCCACATACAATATCTGACTCTCCATCATCTGTTGATTGCAACGATGTTCAGTTTGACAGTCCAAATGATTCGGGCATTGTGTCATCACAAGCTTATACACCCGATGAACACATACAACTTAAGACATTTCACTCTGAAATATATAATAAAAATGCTCCAGATCCATTTGCTGTTCTTCAAAAAAGTGAAGAGGCTTTAGTGCCAAAACCCAGCAATAGTTTCAAGGTACGAACTGTGCCAATATCGCAAAATAAGGAGCCAATAATAAACATTAATACTGTTCCTGAAGAAATGCATGGATCTCTTACAGATGGATGTACAAATAATTCACTTAGGGAAACATCAATTGAAATTTCAACCCCAGATAGACTTAGTAAAGAAAATTCAGATATTTTTGTCGCTAAAGTGTCCATGAAAACAGTGAACATTGAAGAAGTCAAATTACCTTATGGTTTGCGTTCTGACATCATATCTGTAGCTAAACTTGAAAGCCCAACTTTTACACGAGAAATCATATGCATACCAAACTTGTCACCCCCTCCAACATGCACGGAAAATACATTCCAGGTTGAAAACAAAAAAGACTTTGTTATAAATGAGGAGTTGCCCAACAATAGAGGAGATTATATGACTTTGAATAAGTGTGAGAAATTTCCGAAAAATTGTTTCTTGGAAGCTGATGGTTTGCCGACGTATAAAGACAATGAGTTGCCTATAAACCGTGTTAAGGATTTGCCTAGTAAGGACAGCACTGACAGTATTCCACAATTTACCTGCATTCAAAAAGAATTACCCAAAATATCAGACAAATCACCAGAAGTCTTAATAGAAAATTTAAAAAACAATAATATTAATGTCTGCAGTAGTGACAACATCAGAAATGTTTCCCTCCAGACACTTAAATCAGAAAAAGAATTGGCAAATGAAACCATTATGTCTAATGATTCATTGAAGAAACTTGGTGAATCACTTTCAGAATTAACTCCAGATACAAAAATGAGTCATAAAGAAAAGTTAAATAGTTTACTGTTACATTCAGCATTACTCCACGATGTTAGTGACAAAACTGAAATAATTTCTTCACGTCCTACGAATGCAAAATTTATCCTTCCAGGTGAGGACCATTCTCAGTCATCAAATGAATTGTTCGAGAAAAAAGCCAACGAGATTATTTTCAGTGTATTGCATTCTGCCGTTGGTGAAATTCAAAACATCAACCAAAGTCTAACAGACATACAACACATAATAGAGAGTCAAAGTGAGAAGAGTAAAGATCTTGAAGACCATCCTGATGAGATCCTAGATAAGTGTACACAGAAACCGTCTGACCATATACTTATAGATGACACAGATCTCATTATGTCCATGGCGGTGGGAATAGTGAATGATGTTATATCGTCTTCTAAACAGATGGTGGTTACTAATATCGTTCCAACTGTCCTAAAAAAGGATCTGGACAAATACGAAGCAACACCACAAAAAACAATACCTAGCCTTAATGACATATCCACAAACAATCAAAACGGACCAGTTGAGGATTCAGCAAACTCAAACCATGATGTTCCTTCATTGGGCTGTGACAATATAGTCCATCTTCCTTCTTGTGAAATAAATTCTAATGTTCTTGGATCGACTGAAGGGTCTCAGATTCTTGAGTCTAGACAAGAAATAGAACCTAATTTATTAAATAAGTTAGATTCAAGAGTCACCAAAGACATGAGTCAAAATGATGTGGGCAGCACCATAGAAATTAAAGTTTTAAGAAGTACAGATGATGAAGAACTTCCCAGCTTTTCTAGAAACTCTGTTACAGTGGATACACACAACTCAATAGATGAAAGTTATACCAATGGAGATCTGACTTTTGGTGACAAGTCTTGCGACACACACATAGAATCCATATCTTTGGAGACCGAAGGATCAATGGAAGATTTTATTTATAATAATATTGATGAAGAAAGCAGCAACTTTGCAGAGCTCTGTGACTTCTTGCGTTTTTCAGTATATAATAGTCATTATGTTGAAATAAGTGGAAGCGATGATGAGTCAACAGATGAGGAAAATGATGGTGGCAGTGACCAGGCCTCTGGCAATGATTCATTTCTCCCTGTGCAGTCAAGACGTGTCAAGATTTATCCTTATGCTCTGTCACCGATATACGAAGATGATAGTGTTTGTGAGGAAGCCATGTCCAACAGTAGTTCACCAAGGTATAATAAGGGGGCATCAGCAAGTAACAGTGGCCATGACCACATATCAATCTTATCTCTGTTGCAATCTGTGTCAGATCGCTTGAAAGAGGCTGATTTGGAAGACACGTCCCATGAAGAAATATATTCATCTTCGAGTAGAGAAGTACCTATTGCCAGTGACAGGTTTAATAAGGAGGGATCACATGAACTAGAGGACATCACCTGCCCTTCTAAGACAAGCCTTGTTGCCTCAACACCTGATGATGAAAAAGCGTCTTCAGGTGCACGGTCTGGTTTGTTCATATCCAAATCCTTTGCGGAAAACAAATCGAATCCGGCTTTAGGACGTCAGTCTTTTCTTCTCAATTTGGCGTCACTGCCTGACATTTCTGGGAAAAAATCCAGCAATTCAGTTCAATGTTTTAGTAGTGAAACATCTGCGTCACCAAAATCTGAATCCAATCCGAATCAAAGCACTGATCCTTCTCCGAGTACAATTGCTGTCAATTCACTAACTTCAGATTCTGCACTGCCTACTCAGAGCTCTGCAACAGATAAAAAACCACGAGTGACTCCTAAAAGTGTTTATTATCAGTATTTCCACGCTACTCAAAACTACTTATCCAGTACAGAAAAAAATGAAAGTCACGCTCAAGAGAAACTAGAGAGCTCGAAGATAAAGGCAGAAAGCGATACGGTAAGAAGTGCTGCTATCTTGTGAAATATTTATTTTTATGTCAAAACTAGTGATGAGTGAGTATACTCGTTCGGGTTTTCAAAACTTACAGTATGTATGAGTTTATTGAAAGAAATCCATATTACTGCTGTACTTAGGACTCCAACATAGTGATTGGTAGTCTTTTCGGGACGATTGCGCTTACATCACGAAGTGCATAAAAAGAAAGATTGAGAATGGGTTGTTTTGCGCTGCCGAGAACTTCTTCATGGGGACATCCTTAAAGGTGATATTTGGGACTTAAAAAAGGCATGTAGTTGCTAACGGGCAACTACCTGTCTGTTGTACCGGGCGCTCCTGCCAGAGATTCGCTGCTCCCTGTCAACAGACCTTAAACCAAAAAGAAGGGCAAAAATATAGGCTCCGCCATAAGAAGTACAAGAAAACCAAAAGAAAATGGACGCTATAACTGAATAAAAATATACAATCTTTATTACGAACAAATACATTTTCCTTTTTTGTTAAAAGAATCATAAAGATAAATATTATTGACACAAGAATTAAAATGGAGGATGACACACAAGTATCACGTACATGCCTGAGAAGGACTAAATGAAAATAAGCAAAACAGCCAACAGTAGTATACTCATGTATATGCGCGAAAATAATGTCCTAATTAGCCCTCTTTCACATTTCCGTCGGTACGGGCCCTTCGCAATGCGTCAGGCTGATGTACCGACGGACGTTGTGAATTCTCTGCACGACGTGGGCAGCGGATGAACGCATCCGCTGCCCATTCTGCAGTCTGGGGAGGAGGGGGCGGAGTTTCGGCCGCACATGCGCGGTCAAAAATGGCGGACCCGTCGCACAAAAAAAGTTACATTGAACGTTTTTTTGTGACGACGGTCCACCAATTACCGACGCATCCAGTGCACGACGTATGGAACGTGTGTCCATACGTCGCGATGCGTCAGTAATACAAGTCTATGTGCAAAAAACCGCATCCTGCGGGCAACTTTGCAGGATGCGTTTTTTGCACAGAACGACGCATTGCAACATCTTCAAAAAGACGGAAGTGTGAAAGCACCCTAAATGCGGTTGTATGCAATTAGGACACTTAGGTACCCACTGGTAATCAACAGGAAAGATTAAATGCATACAACCCCCTCTATAGTATATGGGATATATATGTGTGAGTAGATATGGCTGAAACTCCACACGGTAGTCAAATCACATCCGAATAGATAGGCAAAATAGATATAATAAAGTGGAAAGTGCGTTGTGCAGTTTATAACTTAATATAACCATACATAAAGGTACATACAGGTACAGTTGGCAAGTGCCATGTGGTACTCCATTAATTGGAAGACATATAAAGTGCACTAAACGAATAACAAAGCCTATACTTTTAATATATAACCCTATGGTTCCATAACAAAGTAAATCCCAAACTGGGTGATGTAAAATGGATCCCCCTGATGGGAGTAAGCAAGTGAGCCAAAAATATATAGACCAACCTGCAGCAGACATGGAAAAGGAAGACCCCAATGCGCGTTTCGCTCAATGCTTCTTCGCGGGGCCGAAGAACCAGACCAGCAGTTTCTCTTCCCATTGACAGGGCAGGACTACTGACGCCATGCTGATTGACAGCAGTCTTTCCCAGTTAGGCAGCTGAAAGCCAGCTATCAATCAGCATGACACCAGTAGTCCTGCCCTGTCAACAGTAAGACAAACTGTCGCTCTATTGACATGACGACAGCGGATGTCTGTAACCGCTCAGTGCTGGCGGAGAATGGCGCTGGGCACAACAGGCAGATTGGTAGCAATTATCTGCCTGTTAGTTCTTAGGCACATTTCTAATCCTGTTTAAGCATACTGGATTTTAATATATTCAATTCCATTCAATCCCACTTCCCTGGAAGATAAGTCATGGCCAGAGTGCTCGGGAGGTTGCCTTTCATCCTTTTCTCTACACTGACACGTGTGTGTGATTATGGGGGGTTAGGAGGATGCTAACTCTTCTAACATCATGCAGCAAAAAATCTGAATAAGACAAATGTCCACGCACAAATCATCATGATTTTAAAAACAAGAAAAAAAGGGGAGAATATAAAAAAATGGGGAAATTGAATAATAGTCACTCAAAAGTCCATAATGTTATACTTATACATGGATTTTTAATATAGAAAGAATTATACTAGCCTGTAGAGATCACCAGAAGAATGGTCTTTTACACTTTCAGTGCACAATTGTTTTCAAATATTAAAGGAATGTTTTAAAAAACACCCTAAAGGCTCTAAAATAGGAAAAAATAGTAAGAGGAATAATAAAAAAAAAATCAAGTAAAAACCGCAATACATGGTAACCAAATTGACTATATGAGTTACTGTTGTTGAATGCTGGATTTTTACTGGTATTTCTACATTTATTGTTACATCCAAGAAGTAATCAATTTTTACTGAATCTTCTGGTAAACACTTTTTTTTTCTTCTGTGATTTCAGAACGCAGCTGATTCAGACACTTTAAAGTTTAACCCGAGGCCAGGAAAGGTTTGTTTTCCACCTTATTGTATTTATTATTAAACTTGCATTACTGATTATAGCGGAATATTAGTATACTTCTTCTACTCGAATAGCTTCCACAATTCCGTACTGCCCTTACAGCTTTTTATTCCTTCTCCCTTGTATTTTTTTGGGGGTGGGAAATTCTGATCACCTATTTCTACAACTCCCGTTGAACCCGAAAATACATCTGTCTTCATTAATGTTCTGTGCTCCCCTTAGTGGAGAGTAAAGACAATAAAAAGAACTTTTATTATGACAGTATGATGCAGAATGAATCAGCACTACATTTCATAGTCCTCCCTAAAGTGTCATTTTTATATATTTTGACTTTTAACGTGCAACTAACCTGAAATTTCATCTAATAGTGTTTCCGTCATTGCCGCGTGTCGCTGTCTATTACATGTTAGGGTTAGACATGAAAAGAAAGTTGCATAAGACTGACCGACCACTTGAAAGAGCGGTAACATTTTACATTTGTTTGAAAAGCTGTTTCAAGTCATTGAAAGGTTTTTAGTTAAATGCACATGTACTTCTTGTGTTCAACTCCGGGGAATCGAGTTTCTTATGTTAGGGGTTAAGTACTTCTGTGCGTGTCCTAGCGGACAAGTCTGAGATCTTCCTGTACAGTAATGTGCCATAATTTACTGAGGAATTGGGTGACCATAAAATAGTGAATATTATTTTATTATATGCATAGAAATTTGTCATTTTCCATTGTCAAGAAGTAATAGGGAGGATAAATGCCCTAGACTAGCGGGTAATCGGCCCACCCCCGAGGAACTTGCAACCTGATTTACATAAAGATTCAACTTTAATTTTCTCCATAGAGGAACATTCATTTGTGGCCAGGAAGGTATGTATGAACCCGGCTATTTCCACCCTACCAGGCAGTGTAGCTAGACTGTGCTCACATGTCACATACATTATGTGGATTTTTCGTGTGGATTTTTCTCCTGTAAAATCTGCAACATTCTTCAGTTCTAGCAAAGTGGATGAGTTTTAACTTTATCTCATCCTGATACTGCGTTTTTTTTGCGCACAAATTATTTTTAGTTACATTTTTAAATTCACGGCATAACAATTCTTTGTGCAGAATATGCGCAGACTTTAACCTTTGTAATAGAAAGCATGAAATTTTCACCAAATTTGCAACAAAATCTGCATCAAAATCCATATGTAAGACACGGAGTCTGCTGCAAAAAAAACCCTGCAGATAGACTGTGTAAAAATTAGCATCAAATACACAAGTGAACCCAGCCTAAATAATGTGATAGGTTCCCTTTAAAGTGAATGTGTTTTCACAAAATCACCATCTGTTTAAATCAAGTTTTTATGTTACATGCAGTTTTTGATTTATAACAATATTTAATTCTCTTTTTTCTTTCTTCTTTCATATTATGATCGGTGTTAAAAATATTGAAAACTTGCAAACATCCTGGACATTGAGGATACTTTTTGTTCTTTTAGGAAATTCACATGTACATTAGGAGCAGTTGACTGACTCAGACTATCTATTGTATTGAAGCATCTAATGAGTGTGTGCAAAAGTCATTGTCAAGGCAGGGGGAGCTGTGACATCACCATTTGTGATCTGTGTGTTATTAGCTGTGTACAGAGGTGTTACACGGCATTATAATCCTGTCCGTTATAATGAGACTGCTGAAAAGTTTTTCTACAAAACAGGAGTGTAAAATATCACAAGTGGCCAGTGTAAAAAAATAAATCTGGGCTTTAAAATACAGATTGTGATGTGGGGGGGATAAAAAGTGCCAAAAATGTTTTTTTGAATGCGGTTTTGCGTCCCTCTCTAAAATCAACGTGGCTCCCGCCCCTCTCTCACAGCTCAATGTGGCTCACGCCCCTCTCTCAGAACTGGATATGGCTCGCGCCCCTCTCTCGGAGCTGGATATGGCTCGCGCCCCTCTCTCGGAGCTGGATATGGCTCGTACCCCTCTCCCAGAGCGGGATGTGGCTCGCGCCCCTCTCTCAGAGCTGGATATGGCTCGCGCCCCTCTCTCGGAGCTGGGTGTGGCTCGCGCCCCTCTCTCAGAGCTGGATATGGCTCGCGCCCCTCTCTCGGAGCTGGATGTGGCTCGCGCCCCTCTCTCAGAGCTGGGTGTGGTTCGCTCCCCTCTCTCAGAGCTGGATATGGCTCGCGCCCCTCTCTCAGAGCTGGGTGTGGTTCGCTCCCCTCTCTCAGAGCTCAATGTGGCTCGCGCCCCTCTCTCAGAGCTGGATATGGCTCGCGCCCCTCTCTCGGAGCTGGGTGTGGCTCGTACCCCTCTCCCAGAGCGGGATGTGGCTCGCGCCTCTCTCAGAGATTCTTGTCAGAAGTTTATATCAGTGATAATCTAGGTGTCAAGAAGCCTACCAATTGCAAAAATTGAGGTAGATGGAGAAGAAGCCTTTAGTTAAGTGTTTTGCCACATCAGTATTCTCCTTGTGCCCTAATATCGCCATGAAAAGTCATCAATGAAAATGTGCCATGAAGAACATTATCAAGTTTGTAAACAGACTGATTTAAAATGTCTACTACTGGCTTCACTATGCTGATTTTCTTTATAAGGCTGGGATCACACTAGCGTAGAATAAAGATGAGTGCTATGTGAGAAAACATCACATAGCACTCGGACCAGTGTTAATTCATGGGGCAGATCACATCTGCGATTATTTTCTCATGTCGAGTTGGCATGCAAGAACAATCGCAGGCTGCTGTGCTCACTCGCACCCATATAAGTCTGTGGGTGCGAGTGACACAACGCACATCACTCGGATATCATCCGTGTGCGGTGCGATATACGCCGATGCCTGCAGTGGAGGAGATGGAGAAATTACTTTCTCCGCCTCCTCCGCAGCTGTGCTCCGATTCTCTCTATGCGAGAGGCTTGGACAACAGTAGCATGGCACTCGGCTCACGCTCACAGCAGAGCAGGAGCCGAGGGTCATTAGCATAATGCATCCGATGCTCACTCATCGGGTGCCATACTCTAGTGTGACCCCGGCCTAAGTCCTACTATTTTTCCATAACATCATATGAAATGAACTACCACACCATCCATGGAATAGAAGGCACGGTACCCACACATTACTATGACTGACAGAAGGACCCGGGATAACAGTTAGTATTGCCCATTAGTGGAAGTAGAGCACACTAATACATCACACAGCTGAAGTGTCCTCATTTACCTAATCTTACATTATTGATTGACTTTTTCTTTAGAATTTGCCTTTAACTAATTTAACAGCTGATTGTTTAGTTCCTGGCGCGCTGCATACTAATGGAGGCTTCTCGATGTCAGGGGCGCTAGAGGTTCATTACAAAACACCAACATAATTAACTTGTTCTGTTAAACACTCATCATCAACAAATTACTTTGCAAAACAAGCGAAGCTCATCTAAAGGTTCAAGAAGTCGCCTCTGTGATCTTAACACAACATGCCAAATTAACATTTTATTAGTAAACTACAAAGGAGCTGTACTAATGTGCCACCGGCTGCTAATAAATAATCCTAATTGATTCCAGGCTGATTTATCTGTTTCCAGCACACAAGGAATGGATGGAGGGGGATCTGTAATGTCTCTAAGCGAATTCCTATAGGATTTCAATGAGAGAAAGAAAGGTAGTCCAGTTTAGAAAATCCCAAAGTTTTAAATACTCTATTAGAGAGGTAGAGTTACATTCAGGAGACGACTGCTTGGAGTATCTCTCACTTTCTCTGGAGGACCTATCCTTCTGTAATGCTTCATTTTTCCTGTGGTGGCGCTGCAGAGAAATTGAGCACTTGATCACTGATTACAGTGAATCTCTGGGTGTCCTAGTTGGGGGATACGTTGTTATTAGTTTATTGTCAAGAGACCCTTCTAATATGTAAGGATTCTTCAAAGCAGAGAACACCTTCAGTACTATACATGTAATATTAAGAGCACGGTGGCTCAGTGGTTAGCACTGCAGCCTTGCAGCGCTGGAGTCCTGTGTTCAAGCAACACCCTGGACAACATCTGCAAGGAGTTTATATGTTCTCCCCGTGTTTGCGGGGGTATCCTCCGGGTTCTCCGGTTTCCTCCCACACTCCAAAAACATACTGATAGAGAATTTAGATTGTGAGCCCCATCGGGACAGCGATGATAATGTGTTCAAACTGTAAAGCGCTATATAAAAATGATTATTATTATTATTATATATAGTGATTCTGAACAGTATTAAATTACATTGATAAAGGCTTGTGTACACTCGGACACACTTGTTTGTTAACCATCCCATTCTGGAATTATGGGTATAAAAAGGTTTGTCTCATCTCTAAAAACTTTTATATATTCCCTATAATGGTAAATGGACAGTAGACCCTCTAGAAGCCAAAGGGGAAAATTAAAAAAAAAGTCAGCAGCTCTAAGAGATGAGTGAATTGATTAGCAGGATCCTGGTCCATTCGTCGGGCGGCAGTATTTCGTGGCCACTACACGGGAGCCTGGTGAACCACCTCCTACCTTATGGTATCCACAGCTCCTCTTGATTTGCCAGCTTGAAACCATGTCATTGTTTTATGGTAATGCACACAAGTCCGGCGAATCCAAAGAAGAGTCAGTGATGTTATTAGGTAGGAGGCCCAAAAGAGAGCAATTGGAGAGGAGACAAAGCACGAATAGTGTCTTATCTGGGTAATAAGATAGAAGGATATGAACGATTGCGCTCACCTGGTTGGGTTGTGTTCACACTTAGGCTTAAGGCTATGGAAATGGCAAAGGACTTGGAGGGCACCACTAAACAAATTTTCAGGGGTTCTCCATAAGCATGTAGATGAACACTAGAAGAACTGAGAGAAAGAGCCATGCTCACATAGATAGGAACACCTAAGTTTCTAAATAACATACACTTTATTAGGAGAAGATATGACACTGAATACTTAATACAGGACACAACAGCAATTTAAAAACTACAAAAAAGTGCTCAATCTTGCCATGTCTTGATATAAAGGCAATGGCTACCCACACAGAAAATCCTCTAATATAAATGACCTGGTTCAGTATGGCTCAAAAATAAACCCAAATGGCCATGTAACAGTCAAAATACATAACATGATTTTCACCAGTAAACCTGGAATAATATGCAAATTGCCTCTTCTGAGAAAAAGAGGACTTAACTCTATAGCGCCACCTGTTGGAAGTAGCGATCCTACAAGTCACAATCAACCCTTTAACGAGTCGCTAGGATCGCTACTTCCAACAGGTGGCACTATAGAGTTAAGTCCTCTTTTTCTCAGAAGAGGCAATTTGCATATTTAATTTCCCAGAGGAGCATTGCACGGCGTATAAGCCTCCTTACCTTGACAAGCCAGCTGGTATGTCACTCTCCATAAGGAGAAACGTTACCACTTAGACCCTGGAATAATATTCATTCACAGTACCAGGCATATAGGCACACTTAGTCTTAAGGTAGCTGCAGCCCCACGAGGAAATAAATACATAGAACTGGAGAAACAAATGAGTTATTCTGTTCTGCCGTGGAGACAAAATGAGGGATGCCGATGCAATTTCAGGTGGTTTTATTCTTCAACTCTTTTCGAAGTGTAAAACTTCTTCATCAGGACAAACCACGTGTTTTGTCCTGATGAAGAAGTTTTATATTTCGAAACGTGCTGACGAATAAAACCACCTGAAATTGCATTGGCATCCCTCATTTTGTCTTCACGGCAGCGCAGATTAGCCCATTTGTTTCTCCAGTTTTATGTATTAGGTAGGAGGTGGTTCACACGGCTCCACTTCAATGTTCTGTGGCCATTGGATCAGGATCCTGAGAATTGATCTGCTCTTTCTTGTTCCGCCCATTAAATCCTTAGGCGGCCATGCGTACACAATAGTTTGCCTTGTTTTCTGCCATGTCTTGCTTTCTTTCCAAAGTAAAGTTAGTGTTTCTAACTACATTACTTCGCTCAGACAGCACCAATTACTGTGCATTTAATGTCAATCTCATGAGGATGACAGTAATTGTCTGACAATTTGTGTTAGATCTTTGCGCTGGATATATCATGCATTTTTCTGAAGGAAGAGGTTTTACCCACATTAACCTCTTCATATCCAATGTTCATGCTATTATGTAGTATCCAAATGGTTAATCATACACCATAATGGACCTTTTTGAAATTATGGGACCTATAATAAATTGTAACAAATCATCTCTGATTTAGCAGCTCCCTAAACTCTACTTCAAGGTACAAGACACCCCTTTGAGTTTCGTTACACTGACAAATCAACTTTTTTTTATTCTGTATTTCTGCTGGACTATATTCCATGTGCCATATCATGATGTGTCTTTTACTAAATACAGGTGATCCTTTCTGATATAATCGATCAGGAGAACAAGATTGAGCTGAAAGCTGATGTTCTGGATGCAACATCTTGGGCATTTCCCCATGGAGTAAATATTCGAGTCATCAGAGGATGGTAAGAAAAATGATTACAGGGTTTATGATGTTATTATTATTATTATTATTATTATTACTTTCATTACATGATTATTTCATACAGACAACAAATGAATCACATTTTTCCCTGCTACTCCCCAACAATAGAAGAAGGTGCCAAAACAATGTGACCTACTCAGAAAGAAAAAGAATCTGCAAAGCCACTCTCCAGATTTGGCAGAGGGTCCGTGCCATCTCACCCTGTGAAATGCAGATGGTGGCTTGTAATAGTTGTCACCACCTTCTGCATTTTAGAAAGTGACACTCCTGGTATCCACAGGCACAAGGAGATCTGTAATTATCACTCATGCCTGAAGTCATTGATGGCAAGTAGCACCTTGGATTTTATCGAATAGGTATCTAATAAAGCGTTTGATTAAGGCCTTATTCACACTGCAGTGTTTTTGGTCAGTATTTCCTTGCTAAATACCAGTTTTATAGTTTGAAAAAAACACCCAGCTCCATCATCTTCAAGCTTTCTCCACCAGTTCTACATTCTCTATCGCTGTATTAGACATAATCCACAATGACCAACGATGACCCTTGAGGTCCCATCCAACTCTAACGTTCTAAGATTCTATGTGATTTGTTGTGACGAAGGCATCCAGCCCTTTTTTAAATGAGTTGCTTCTCCAAGACACAGAACAGACTTGAATCTTTCCTTCATAGTTTTTCTTTTTTTGCAGTCTCCATTCTGGATTTATGCTTACAAATACTGATGAAGCACTGGCCCGATACTGACGTGTGAATAAAACCTAATTTGCAGGAACTTTCAGTATACACATACAATCGGTCTCTTAAAAAGTGGACTTATTACTTATCCTACTCCCAAAGCATTAAGTTACGTTTACTGAGCACTTGTGAAAAATCAATAGGGCTCCCTGCTGTCACCAGTCATTCATAGAATAGGTTGCCTTACGTGGCAATGCTACCAAACCGCTGCACTCCTGTAGTAATGCTTCTGTACCGACTTTATTATAATCAAGTGATGCATTCACAGAGTCTGCTGGCTTCATAGCTGACATCTCACAGTTTTTCTTGTTGGCTCAATTTCTAAACAGAACTTTCCCTTTTGATTTCTTCTCGATACTAAAAGCAGTGAGGGTAAATTTGTCTATCGCATGTTGGGCTGTGCGACCATCCATGGATATGCCTCCCCAGACCATAACTGACCCACCATCTTACTGGTCATGGCAGTATATTGTTCACCACAGCACCTCCACAATCTTTGACATGGGCTCAGTGTGAACCCGTGCTCATCTGTGAAAAGAACGAGAAATCAAAGGAGGACGTGATAATTCTGGTGTTCTCTGGAAAATGCTAATCCAACTGCACGTTACTAGGTTGTGATCACAATTCCCACTACAGGACGTTGGACCCTCGTGCCACCCTCATAGAGTCTATTTCTGACAGTTTGGTCAGCAACGTGCACCTCCACGGGCATTTTGTAGGGCTCTGGCAGTTCTCCTCCTGTACCTTCTCACATGAAGGAGGAAATACCGGCCTTGTTGCTGGGTTGGTGCCCTTCCAAGTCTTAGTCTGTCTATCCTCTGGTAACAGTCGTGCTGTGGTATCTGCTATTGAGAGTGTGTTGGGAGAGACTGCAAACCTTCTTACGATGGCACATATGCATAGTGGTGCCATCTTGGAGTAGCTGGATGACCCTTGCAACTTGAATAAGCTGTAGGTATCTCTTCATGGTACCACTACTGACAAGGTGGCCAACAAATTGGAAAAGTCGAGAAGAATCAGTCAAGAAGGATGAGGAGAGAATAGTTGTCTGTGGCCACCATCAGCAAAACAGATTCCTCTTTGGGGGTCATCTTGCTGTTGCCTCTTGACTTGAGTGCATCGGTTGTCACAATCACTTCTTGAGATCCCTATTGGGGTTATACTGTGATGTGCACGTGTTCCTGCAGTTTTTTTGAGCAGTATATATATTTTATATCAGAATGACACTATTTAGCATCATTTGATGCCATTTTAACAAACGATTTCTAAAATGTGAAATCTACGCTGAAGATGATATTGTTCCTGTTGAAAAATTAAGCCTTTAACGTGCGCATATATCCAGTGTGATAACTGGGTGACATGTGTGAAATACTTGACATTCCCCTTAGAGATGCTCCTTACTGCACTTAACATGGGTGTTAAACGTTAGTATTTATAGCCGGGCTTCTTTGGTGACCACTCCATCTTTTTCCAATATTGTCTGGAATGTGTTTATTACATGCAAGTATTCCAGGGAATTTATGGCTTTGCTGTCGAGAGGAAATTGCTTATTTTTCGGTTCTGGCTTTGTTTACAGAAGAGAAAAAAATACCAGCGTAGAAAATGAAGAGACAAACAAAAATGCATGCAAAGACGGACTGTCTGCCTCGGGTGCAGAAAAAGTATAGCACGGGTCATTAATTTCGGTTCTTGAGTCAGTGTAAACTATTAGTGTAATCCAGGAAATGTATTGTTATATATTGTATATTGTTCTTTTTAAACTATTAATGGGTAAAATACTGTCATATATAGCGCCCTCACAGGCAGAAAGATGTACTGCACCCACATTAGGCTAATTCAGCGTTGGTAGAATGAAGGTTAATTTTACAGTGATAAATACCTTAAGTTTTGGGGCAACTATAATACAGAAGTGAATAATAATAATAATTTTTATTTCTATAGTGCCAACATATTCCACAGCACTTTAGAATTCAGAGGGAGCATGTACAGATAATATCAGACATTACTTATAAACACAGAGTTCAACACATATAAAGAGGAGTGAGGGCCCTGCTCGAAAGCTTACATTCAATGAGGAAATAAGAGGGAAACAAAAGGTTAAAATAAAGTGCTTGTCATGTATGGTACAGCCATCCACATAAAAAAATTAACACTGCATAAACCAGTCACCAGCCAGTATATGTACACATACAAAGTGCTACTGAGTGCATGGAAGAGAGACCAGGGGATAGTTGGCTAGAATAGTAAGGTAAGGTGATAGGACAGTCTAAAGAAATGTGTTTTTAGGGCACGCTTGAAACTGTGCATACTGAGAATAAACCTGATTGTCTGAGGTGGTGCATTCCAGAAAACTGGTGCAGCATGAGAGAAATCCTAGAGACAGGAGAAGGAGGTTCAGATTATATAGGATATTACTCTTAGGTCATTGGCAGAGCAGAGAGGACAGATAGGGCGGTAGACTGAGAATAGGGAGGAGATATAGGGTGTTGGACTGATACGTTTATTTCTAGCAACCAAAATTAATCTACAGAGGAACAAAAAAGCCTAGAAAAAAATGAAGTGTTTATCAAATTGCATGAACTATAGTAAAGGCATTCATGGGAATTTTGTATAAGTTACTGTTTTACTATTTGGAAACCTATATCTGAATGCTTGGAATTACACTTTTTTAAGAGGAATATATAAAATAAGGGAGTATTTTGGTAAATGGGTGCATTTTGGACAGCCTCTCCTTATTTGCGGAAAAGGCGTTGGTTATATAAGATATGCAAACTGTTTCTCATCTTGTGATAAAATGCCCATGTCCTAACCAAACTATAGGAGTATTCCAGTCAACAACAATGATCACCTATTTAGTATTGATTATTGGATTAGTGTTGATCCAGAAATAGGGAATTGAGTCATCTGCTCTCCCCCCATCACAATATTGTGTCCAGGAGGAGCAGCTCTCTGCACATGCACCTTGTCCCTCTATTCAAAGTCTATTACATGGATTTAGACTAAAGGCCCCCCTTAAAAATTAGACTAATGTCAACTGAACCCGCCGATATCAACAGGTTAAATCTAATGTCTAATGTGTTTGGGGGCACTGGCCGACTGCTGATAGGGAGAGATGTTGATCTCACATGTCCGATTTTGGCTTGATAATCAAATTGTTTTCCCTGAGGAAAGCCGCCGGCCGACATCTCAGTTGGCATCTTTCTCATAGAGAGCACAGGAGCACTTGGCCGAACAAGCGCTCCTGTGTATGGGAGAGTTGGCTGTTGGTTGATTGACAGCAGGAGCACCTTTCCGACGACAACAATCTAATGTGTATGTTGGCTTTAGAATGAAGCAATGGCACTCATATGCCAACAGCTGCTCCATTCAACTCTTCTTGGCTGCAGAAGAATAGCAGAGGAAACAAGTACCCCATTCTGGTGATCTCTGGGACCAACACCAATCCAACAATTTCACCCTATCTAGTAGACCGGAATAACTTTTGGAGCCCTTTATCTTTTATATAGTCAAGGACACCAAACCCTGCATTTTTCTCCCAATGAAACAAATGAAGACAAACGTATGGCACAGATTGGAACAAAAAGAATAAAGTGTCGGACAAAAGGCTTGTTTCATTTTATATACAGGATTTTCTTTGGCCTACAAAGACAGGCTGTTGTTATTTTATTTATCCTTATCTGGGAAGTTCTGTAAATTTAGAATAAAGTAGAAGGAATAAGATGGAAGGAGTAATGTCTAGATAAATACTGATCCTGCCATACAGGTGGTTAAATAAATGATTCCTGCAATATATCCTCTTATCCTCTTGAGCCTACAAGGTAGATGACTTCATTCAGGCCTGACAATCGTTCAGCTCCAGGGTAGAGTCATTAATAGCTGACTTGCACATTATTAGCATTGTTGTGGAACATTTTCTGGATGGAAAAGTATATCGGAAATAGATGTCATCTTTGTCTATTTGCCAAGACAAGTACAAAATCCTTTACGATATTGGTTCAGGTTGTCTTATACCAATTCATCTCAGGAAGGCTCATCATATATTCATGTTCACACACCTAATAATTCCCAAACTTCTCTGGGGCATTCCCATAATTAAGTTATTGTTAAAGTGTTCTACAAAATCGCCTTAGTACTTAGGTGGAGAATAATTTAGTGGTCTTTGCCATTTCCTTAATTCTACCTGTATTGTTATATTATTAGCTTGGTTCTGTTCATTTTTCTTTACATATTTTCTTTTTATGTCAGAAATATAACTTATATTTAATGCGTATGTTTTTTAATAATGAGATAAAAATAATTTCCAGATGGATATAATAATACCATAGTAAATTTACTTCCGCAGTCTGTCTGTGCTTCTCTGCCGGCGTTCTCCTATTACAGTATTTATTTCTCAACCACAGCTGGATTCTATATGAAAAACCACATTTCGAAGGTCGTGCACATGTCCTTGAAGAAGGGGAAGCTGTGTTACGACACCTCTGGGACCCTCCAAAAACCAATGATAAGCAAGATAAAATCACCATAGGTTCAGTGAGGAGAGTGGTGAAGGTATGTACAGTAATTGTGGCACACCACTCGTTTCAGGCCAGTCTAATAGGTATAGAGCAGCAATTAGGTTATGGCTAGTAAGCGTGATAACTTTTGTGATAATCAATTATTAAAGAAAAAGATGTAAAAAAAAATATTGCTTAGAAGTAGATGCTTCGAATGACACATGTGGACACCAGTGGAGTTACCTGCTAAACTACAAAAAGACTGGTGATGTTTATGGGGGATTCAGAAAAGATAGCTGTTGGCCAAAAGAAATGTCTGGTCAGAAACTAGATTATATTTCTAGTCAACTATAGACAACACTCTAACAGAGATTAATTTGTCTAAATGAAATAGGTCCTAATGACAAGTAATTGGCTCCAAATGGGGTTGTCTTCTACTAGACCATTGGTGCCCTGTTGTACTACCCTTTATTGTGTAGGACTATGGTCAACCGCAGGATCTTCTAAAACTCTAGTAGATCAAGTCAGATTCATATTTATCTCTTAATCAGATATATTTGTAAAGTAATGTTTACATCTGTACCTGTCTGCGTCTGGGGTGTAGATAAGTGGACTAATGGGACAAGTGCCCAAGGCTCTGGTTATGCAGGGGACACTTTTCTTTGGCCGGGGTTGTAAGGAACAGGAATTAAGGCTGCACACTGAACCTTTTAGCTGTGAGTAAGAGGAGTCTTCGGGGAATTTTCAATTGTTAGAGTAGGGAATGTTATACATGAAGAAATAAGCATTATAAATTTATATAGCGCCAACATATTCCGCAGCGCTTTACAACTTATAGAGGGGACTTATACAGACAACAGACATTACAGCATAACAGAAATCACAGTTCAAAACAGATACCAGGAGGAATGAGGGCCCTGCTGCTCGCAAGCTTACAATCTATGAGGAAAAGGGGAGACACAAGAGGTGGATGGTAACAATTGCTTTAGTTATTTGGACCAGCCATAGTGTAAGGCTCGGGTGTTCATGTAAAGCTGCATGAACCAGTTAACTGCCTAAGTATGTAACAGTACAGACACAGAGGCTATTAACTGCATAAAGTGTATGAGAACATGATGGAGGAACGTGATTATGTTGTTGTTTTTTATTAATAGGCCACACAGGGATAATTAGGTTAATGCGTTGAGGCGGTAGGCCAATCTGAACAAATGAGTTTTTAGTGCACGCTTAAAACTGTGGGGATTGGGGATTAATTGTATTAACCTAGGTAGTGCATTCCAAAGAATCGGCGCCGCACGTGTAAAGTCTTGGAGACGGGAGTGGGAGGTTCTGATTATTGAGGATGCTAACCTGAGGTCATTAGCAGAGCGGAGGGCACGGGTAGGTTGGTAGACTGAGACCAGAGAGGAGATGTAGGGTGGTGCTGAGCCATGGAGTGCTTTGTGGATGAGGGTAGTAGTTTTGTACTGGATTCTGGATTGGATGGGTAGCCAGTGTAATGACTGGCACAAGGTAGAGGCATCGGTGTAACGGTTGGCGAGGAATATGATCCTGGCAGCAGCATTCAGGACAGATTGGAGCGGGGAGAGTCTGGTAAAAGGTAGGCCAATTAGTAGAGAGTTACAATAGTCCAGACGAGAATGAATAAGTGAGACAGTAAGAGTTTTTGCAGAGTCGAAAGTAAGAAAAGGGCGAATTCTGGAAATGTTTTTGAGATGCAGATAAGAAGAGCGAGCCAGTGATCGGATGTGGGGGGTGAATGAAAGCTCGGAATCAAGGATGACTCCAAGGCAGCGGGCATGTTGCTTTGGAGTAATGGTGGAACCGCACACAGAGATGGCAATGTCGGGCAAAGGTAGGTTTGTAGAGGGAGAGAACACGAGGAGTTCAGTTTTTGACAGGTTCAGTTTCAGATTAGCATCTGAAACAAGCATTACTTGTTACCTGATTTCCCTGCTGCACTTCGAAAACATTTTGGTGCTCACCAGCAAATATCAGAATTGATACCATATTGTACATTGTTCACATGACCTCTGTAACCAATTATTAACCTTAGAGGTCATGTGCCTTACATGCAAAAGTCACTAATTTGCAGCGGTGGTCCATTGAATGATGGAGCGTCACTACTTCTAGTACCATCAGGGGCAATTGAAGTATAGGTCCTTGGGGCTTCATTGAGTAATGTGTATATTTTATTTTTTTTACCATTCCCTACTCTTTGCACTGTGATGAAAACTTGCAGAAGTTCCCTTTCAGGACATGGCCTGCTGAATACCTATGTAACCCTAAAAAAAAACAGATAAAAAATATCTTACTTCATGATACAATACTTCTGTGTTAAGACTTCTTTATAAAGAGTTACTCTTTGCTATAAGCAATGTGTGATGCTAGTGACTAGGGTTGAGCGACCTTTGCTTTTTTAGGATCGAGTTGGGTTTTGTGAAACCCGACCTTCTCGAAAGTCGGATCGCGTGAAATCGGCCGATTCTACTGTAAAGTCGGGTTCCGGACCGGAACACGAAACCCAATGCAAGTCAATGTGGATTATTCTCTCTCTCTCTCTCTCTCTCTCTCTCCCCTCCGTGCGAAGCATATGTTGTGTTTGACTGCGGAAATCACTGCAGCCCAAACAGTAACATGGCTCTATGACGCCGCAGAAACCAGACCGGAACCTATGTCATCACGCTGCCCACACTCCTTAATTGGCTGAAAAAATAGCGAGGAAGGCGTCATACAAAACGCGACTTTGGCGCCAAGATCGCCGACCACGTGGCCGATCCCACGCTGGAGTTGGGTCGGGTTTCACGAAACCCGACTTTGCCAAAAGTCGGCGACTTTTGAAAATGAACGATCCGTTTCGCTCAACCCTACTAGTGACTACTCAGGAACAAACTGGGAGGCAAAACATCCTGGGGGGATTAGAGCAAAGGGTCTAGGCAAACGGATGGTCAGAACGAGGTCCAAAGTCAGGCATCAATAGATCAACAAACAGACAACAAACAGCACAGGAATACAAGGCAAAACACCACTGAGCAAATACTGCGATTGGAAGAGATGTGGGAGTGACAGCTTAGCTAGCTAGCTGGGTAATCAATTAGAACAGGGAGCACCTGAAGGAAGCTCAGCACCTCTCCGTCTCAGATTGGACGGCTGAGCTGTACATCAAAATATCAACAGCTCAGTATGCCCCTGCCCTAGACTGGATGACTGAACTGTCACTCACTGACATACACTGAGCAGAAGAATCGTGACACAATGGTTGTAAAGGAAAAAAATATGTGTATATAGAGTCAGATGGAGCGTGATAAAAAATTTTTGTTAGATTTTTATTCAATGTGACAGAAAATAAAAGTTCTTTATAAAATTGGAGTCATGTAGAGGTAAATTATAGGGCTAATACGCCTCTGAGGAAACCCTATTATGGCTATGAACCAAGCATAATTCATAATACAGCCATGTCCATGAGCTCTTACTCTTCTAATTGTTGGGAATTAATTGTAAAGTGTCAACATTTGGTATGTCGAAGAGAGAGGAAAACTGTGTCCAATGGTTGTCCCGTATATACAAAGTGCAAACAACCTGCTGGCCAGCAGGCAACACCAATAGAAGACCATACAATCCAGTTGGTACATTCGATAAATTTTATTATTTGAATGAAGAATTTTAAACTGAGTCACGTGTTTTAGAGACTGTATCTGTATCATACAGACTTCAGCTAACTCTTTGTATGATTCATCCTTGGCTTCCACTTGCTCTGGAAGCTTCCATGAATGGGAGTGAGCTTGGAGGACTATTCATGGCCACTACATTTCTGGCGCACCGTAACCCCTTCAGCCAGCTAATTGCTGGGGGTGCTGGGTATTGGACCCACAGTGATCTGATATTGATGACCTTTCCTAAGGATAGATCATGACTATTCGAGTCTCAGAAAAACCATTTAGGTATATAGGAAGGAGATTTGTGTCTATACAGTAACACAATAAATGGTTGTAAATAATAATAAGTTGTAAAGCCAAGCTACTGTTGGGTCTGGCGAGAAATGTCAATCAATGTTGAGGCTACCAGGCTACAAGGCACAGTAAGTTGACTCCTATCTATTAGTATATTTCTCTCTGCACAAGTCTCACTAAGCAGAGAAAATAAATATATATGGCCATAAACCATCTCCGATCATTAATACTCGCTAATGTCAGAGATATCACCTTCAAAGACGGATAGTCCAGAGGAGAATTGCTCCCGGTCACCGCGTTGTATTACTCCAGCAATGGTCGGTCTCCTCTGAGGTACGGCTCAATGTCACTATGTAAATGTGCAAAATTAATCATCACAATCAGAGTTGCGGAGCTTGGATGTTGGTAGAATACCCTTGTGGTGCAGGTTAATACTTCCACCACATTAATTTGTTTCAAATAGAGCTCTCCAGCCTTATAGAATCATCGGCGGGACATAAAAATCCTTCATTAGTGAATAATTGGTGTTTGCTCTCCCTCAGCTATCTCCATATTGGCTTATTTTCCTTAATTTATGTATACATTGAGCTTTCTCGTATATGTTATGTAACGTGCGGTCTATTGCAAGCTAATATAGACCTTTGTTGTTCATTTACTGTAGGATTATCTTCCCGAGGTGGTCATATCCTCCCTGCAGGACCCGTCTGATACTATTTACATACGTACAGAAGTTCCTTCCTTAGAAAATTTGGTTGGCAGACACCCTCGTTCCTTAGAAGTTAATTCAGGAGTGTAAGTATTGCTTGTTCCAATATTTTATTTATTGCTGTTTCGTTATTATCGATATTACCCATCATTTCTATAGCAGAAAAATATTCTGTAGTAAAACACAGAACATATATCCATTAACAAACAGATTGTCATCAAACTCAAGTAAATTGGTGCGTTTAAAGAAAAACGTGCTGAAAAATCTTTTCTCTGAACTTTGGGTTGTGATTCCTTCTGGAGCTGCATGAACTAATGAAGTGGTATATGGTACCATTCCCTCTGATAGTGCCCAATTAGAGGAGACAATGTCAAACAATGTCAAATAGGTAAGGTTTCTCCTTGTGGAGAGTGACAAACCAGGTCTGGCATGCCAGTATGAGGAGACTTAAATGCCTTGCAAGCTCCTCTGGGAAATTAAATATGCAAATTGTCTCTTGAGAGAGGAAAAGAAATTGAACTCTAGTGCCACCAATTGGAAATAGCAATCCTATAACACACTCTGTTGACAATTGGAATGTCTCACCAATACTACAATACATGTAAGGACCAAAATAGTTACAAATGAATAAAATAAACCTATTATTATATATAAGTAAGAAAAAAAACCATACGTATATCCAAAATAATAGAGACATAGAAGTATTGTTGGGTGAAACCCCCATAATGTAAATAAATGGTATCAGTCACAGCTGCACTTAGTATCAAATACACATGCAAAAGGAGAGTAATACAGTAAGAGAGTATGCAGTGGAATAAAGTACAAACTATGATAGCAGCAAAGTACAATGCCGAATGGTGAACCCACCAAACACACCCAATGTGCATTTCACAAGATTCATACCCCTGATGAAGCATTCGTGAAACGCGCGTCGGGTGTGTTTGGTGGGTAAGTCGTTGCACTTTGCTGCTACTTATAGTGTGTGGTCTTTTCTACCTCACCTGCTTTTAGGACATTACTGTCTTCTTGGCACTACAATCTAAACAACATACTATGTGTGTTTGATGATGTACGTACTAATTTATTACCTCTCTTGGTTGTACGCATTTATTTCCATTATGTGGAGTTCCCTATTGGTTCACCCAACAACATGTCTTTGTCTCTATTGTTTTGGATATACATATGTTTTTTATCTTTTATTTAATAAGTTGTATTTTATGTGTAACTATTTTGGTTTTCACTTGTACATTTTGGGACCTCCTACTCTATCCTGGGTTACAATCTCTGGTTTTGAGCAGAAGAATGGCAGTGCCCCGTTTTATTCATACATTTCTAGACAACTGATTTTGCCACAGGGGGTCTGCCAGTGTGAGCCAGTGCTTTTTAACGGATCTCCACTTTAGAGACCCTCATCTAAGACATCCATATTCCCTAATAGGGTATGTGGAAAGGATGAGACTATCCCTTTAAAGGGCACCTGTCACGTGAAAAAAAAAATCATCCTGCAGATATGGAGTTAATCTGCAGGTTAATAGCCCTCTGAAACTGTGCAGCGCCCGCACTTAGTACCCCACTGCCAGGAGAAAATGAACTTTATTCCTCTCGGTAGCATTCGGCGTTCACTCACCGCTCTGTGTATAGAGAGCAGTATCTGAGCCTCCAGCACTGACTGACAGCAGCTCAGCATTGGGGCCGGCTCTCAGTCAGTGCTGGGGGCACAGATACAGCCATCACTCTCTACAAACTAACCTGTGGCTGAAACTGTGCCGGCACCAGCAAAACAACAGCCATCATACACAATGTCTGCTGACCACCCTACAGCCAACACATTGACATCTCCGAGCGGGAAAAGCAATAAAATATAATCAAAAGGATATATCTGCCAGTTATTGCAATCAATCTGTCTCCACACCTATCATCCTTACATGTAACGAGTATTGTGTTTCATAATACTCTACATAACCATTAAGGTTTGATGATTACGTTGACATCAAGCCTTTACTTTGTGAACTGACGCAAGAATCCATCCACCAAAGGGAATAATTGTAGGCAGCTATAATCGTCTTTTATTACACTTTGTCTATTTTTATTTTAATTGTAGATACAGACAAATAGTTCTATAGATCTGTGGGGTGTGGTTCTATAAGATATAAGTATACGTTATCTTTCTACAGCTGGCTGGCATACACAGAACCTCAGTATAGTGGCACAGTCACCGCATTGGAAGAAGGCTGTAAACTTTGCCAAATTCAGGACAGTGGCTTAAAATCTATGAGGCCCTTGAAAATGGTGAGAAGTCATTTCGCTTACATTAATTTTGCTGGGATAATCATTATCATAAGCACTGTGTTTATATTTTTTTTTAACCAATAAATTTTTATTGAAAGATTGCATAACAAACAACATTTCAAAAAACATCAGGAGAGGGAAAGAAAGTAAGGAAGGGGGAGAGAACATGGAAAGGAGGGCAACAAAGACCCCAGTACATAATATAATAGGACCATAATGAAGTCAAAGCCAAACACATAAAATCCACAATCACAGAGTCAGTCATGACGAGAGACAATAGCAGAAGCAAAGTCTTTGCATAAAACTTTAAACTTTAAATTTTAAATTTTAAATTTTAGATGAGGGCGAGTGCAGACTGAGATATGTGTGTGGAGGAGATCCATGGATCCCACCACGAAAGAACCCTAGACTTCCGCGATAGATCCTGCGCCATAATCACCTCATAACAGAAATGTAAATCAATTTTCGCAATCAGCTCAGCCCTGGAGGGGAGGGCCGGGGACTTCCAGTACTTTGCAATACATTGTCTGGCGGCAACAAGGACATTAGAGATTACGGGCCGGAGAGAGGAGGGGAGGTCGATGAGGGAAATACCCAGAACCGCAAGCTGCCCACTCAGCAGAAGGGGGAGACACGTCAGCCCAGTAATCAGTGCCTCCACCTCACGCCAAAAAGCCCGAACCCGCGGACATGACCACCAGACATGGGAAGCCGACCCCACAGCGCCACAACCCTTCCAACAGAGGGGGGAGGAGGATGGAGAGAACCTCGCCAGACGGGACGGAGTAATATACCAGTGTAGTTGTATCTTTTTCACCTGTTCCAAGTGGCCAATGCATGAAGAGAATTTAGCGGGATGTATCATTGCAAATTGCCAGTCCTCCAAGGAAGCCTCAAAACCCAACGAGGACTCCCAGGAAGTCATGAATTGAAATTTGTCAGCAACGCCACAGGATAGGAGGGCTTTGTAAATAATGGAGATGCCATGGGACAATATAGTGGAAGGTCTAAAAAATCTATGGACCAAGTCCTCTGTCAAAGGCGGGGGGGCCCCGAATGAGCGACGAGTCCTGAGGAAACTACGGAGTTGGAAATATTGGAAAAAGTCAGAGGCGGTCAGGGAGAACCTCCCCGAAAGCACCTCAAATGACAGAAGGCCATCTGAGCCGAATAGGTCCGCCACCCGAAGCACCCCGCGCCTCCTCCAGGAGGAGAGAGAGATGTGTCCGATGGCATACTCCAGAGCCCGTAGAGAGACATAATCATGCATGAACCCCAGTAGAGAGGGAATAAGCAGCGCCCACAGTTTTGTAGCAGTCCTGACAGAGCGGAGACACCTGCCCACAAGGGGAACCCGGAGAAATTGGAGTTCTAAGAGCAATTTTAACGAGTTTTGGGGGGCAAAGTGAGATTCGATAAGAAACCAGGGCAGATGTGAGTCCCCTTCCCACCATATTTTAAGAGGCTCAAGGATCGCCGCTTTATAATAAGATTGAACCGCCGGGACACCCAGACCTCCCATTGAGTACGGTAAACACATAATCCGACGCTTGACCCTATGAGGTTTCTTGTTCCAAACGAACCTATCAATCAGCGATTGGAAAGCAGAGATAAATTTCGAGGGAATAAAAAGGGGAAGGCAACGGAAGAGGTACATAATTTTAGGCAGGAATAACATTTTAGCAGTTTGTATACGAGCCATCCATGATAGAGTCGTATTCGATAACTGATCCATACCTCTTCTGACCTCTGCAAGAGTTTCCTCACAGTTTGCACGGACTATGTTGTCTAACCTAGTTATCTTGATGCCCAAGTATGTGAATCCCAGGGGGGCCCAGATGAACGCATATTTCGATTGGATTTGGACCTGAAGGGAAGTTGGAAGAAACAGAGGGAAAATTGTGGATTTTGTCAAATTAAGCTTATAATACGAAACCGCTGAAAATTCAATTAGAATGGAGGTGATGGCGTTCAACGAGGTTAAGGGTGAAGTGCAAGTTAATACTACATCGTCAGCATAAAGACCGATTTTATGTTCCGATCCCCCCACCACAATTCCCTTTATATCCGTCGACTGTCTAACTCTCGCAGCCAGGGGCTCCATAACCAGAGCGAAGATAATCGGTGAGAGGGGGCAGCCCTGACGCGTACCATTACGAATAGGGAACGTCCGAGAGCTAAAACCCGCCGAGCGAACCGACGCACAGGGGTTGGAGTACAATGCCATGACAGCTCTAGCAATCTGTCCAGTAAGCCCGAATCTCCCCAAAGTGAGTTCAATATAGTCCCAGTGTACCCTGTCGAACGCTTTTTCAGCGTCGAGTGACAGAAATACACTGGGAATACCCCCCCCCTCCACCACATCCAAAAGGTCTATCAGGCGCCTGGTGCCATCCCTGGTCTGCCTACCCGGGACGAACCCAACTTGATCTGGGTGAACAAGACTAGGGAGAACTGCAAATAGTCTATTGGCCCAGATCTTGGCATAGATCTTCACATCACAGTTTAGCAGTGCTATCGGGCGGAAATTCCCCGGAGATGTGGGGGATTTCCCCTGCTTGGGGAGAGTCGCAATGGAAGCCTCCAAACCCTCAGCCCCAATACTACCTGCCGACATCCAACTATTAAAAAGCCGCAGGAGGAAAGGGGAGAGAACAGAAAAGAACTGTGCGTAGTAGAGAAAGGAAAAACCATCTGGCCCAGGAGAGGAACCTTTATTAGCATCTCTAATAATTTGTGAGAGTTCAGACTCAACAATGGGAGAGTTTAGGAATGCGAGCTGCTCCTGGGTAACCGAGGGGAGATTAGCCCCATCCAAGAACGCCAAAATTGACTCCCGCGAAGGCTGGGGAATCCCTAGGTCAGACCCGAGGTCATAGAGCGAGGAGTAATAGGAGGCAAACTCCTCAGCAATCTGAATCGGGTTCCCCACCTGGGAGCCGTCAGGCCTAAGCAAGAATGGGATCTTAGACTGAGCCTCTCTCTTCCTAACACGTCTGGCCAGGAGAGCGCCCGCTCGGTCCCCCATTGTGTAGAACTTCGCTCTAGATTTCCTCAGGTTCCTCTCAGCCCTGTGGAGCAGAAGGTTACGGACATGCAAACGGGCCCTAGAAAGGTCAGAAAGAAGGGCTGGAGTAGGAGATAATTTATGAGCAGACTCCAGACGAGATAAATCCTCCAGAGCCGAGTGAAGGACTGCATTGTACTTCCTCTTGGCCCTGGCTGCCAGTTTAATGAAGTGGCCCCTAATCACCGCCTTGTGCGCAAACCAAAGGGTGTCATCCGCTATGTCAGGAGTATCATTGTAGGCGAAAAATTCACTCAGCGCCGCCTCTATGCATTGGGAGTTGGTTTGGTCAGCAAGGAAATGGGCGTTAAGACGCCAATGCCCGGGGGGTCTAATGGCCAGGGGGTCCTTCAGGGTGAGGAACACCGGAGCATGGTCCGACCAAGTAATGCCTCCAATATCTGCTGAAGTACAGTGAGGGAGAGCCACGTCATTCACCAGCACAAAGTCAATCCTGCTATAGGAACCGTGCCTGGGAGACAAAAACGTGTAGTCTCTCTCGCCGCAATGCAGATATCTCCAAATATCGTGAAGGTTGAAAGAATTGATTAAGGGCCCCGCTTCACATCTTGATAGCGAGGAGGCAGAACAGTCCAGATCTTTAGACATTGGGACATTGAAGTCGCCAGCAATCAACTGGTGACCATGTTGGATATCGTGAAGGGTTTGAAAAACCCCCTCCAGGAACCTGAGCTGCCCCACATTAGGGCCGTAGATCGAGGCGATGGTATATGGTACATTGTTAATGAGACATAACACCACAATAAACCTACCCAGCGGGTCTGCAATGGAACGGACCAATTGAAAGGAGTTGGACCTACTAAAGAAAATGGCTACTCCCGCCTTTTTAGTCGGGGCGTTAGCAAAAAACTGGTGCGGATATAAGCCTGAGTGCATTCTCTGGTTGTCACATTCCAGCAAATGCGTTTCCTGAAGGCACAAGATATCATGGCGGGATTTACCTAATTGGCGCCACACAACAGACCTCTTGCCCGGGGAGTTAAGACCATTAACATTAATTGAAAGTAGCGAGATACTCATAATGAGAACATAAAAACAATTTGGTAATCATCAAATACTGACAATCTGTGAATAAAAGAAGACACGATATGGTCAATGAACTAAAGCATACATGTGAGTAGACCGGGGGGAGGGGGGAAGGAGACGGGAGGACACAAACAAGACATACCACAAGTAACAAATAAACTAGCGGACTGGAGTCCATTCAGGAAAACCCTGAGTCCAAAAAGGTGAGAATCAGAAAAACAGTTCACCTATGGGGCACAAGAAAGCTGTAGAGATCCTCAAAAGAGGGCTCAGCACAGCAGCAAAAACCAAGAAAAAATAAAAGAGAGAAAAAAAAACCAGAGTACAACCGTGTGGGAAAATAGCCAGGAGCCACAAAAGCCGTGGAGTCAGACCTCCTCCCAATCAGGAGCAATGCGGGCCCTGGGGCCATTGTTACCTCCAGTCTTAGTAAAGGATGCAGAAACCGGAGATTCAGGAGTCGCGAGTCCCCATTTGGAGAGAGCGGAGGCCGCGTGAGCCGGAATTAAGCAGGTAGTGATCGAACCATCTTTACGGATGAGAAGCTTGGTAGGAAATCCCCAGCGGTACTGGATACCTTTCTCTCTGAGGATGGCGGTGTAGGGGCCAAAGGTCCTCCGAAGCGCCAAAGTACCTGGGGAGAGATCCGGAAAAACAGCAATGCGTGCGAACCTATCAGGGAGCACTGGATTTTTCCGTAGAGCCTGTAGAAATTCTTCCTTCATTTCATAAAAGTGTATGCGCGCTAACACATCTCTTGGAACGGAGGGACCCAAGCCGGACGGTTTAGGGATCCTGTGAATACGATCGATTATGACCTTCTTTGGGGCAAGCTGAGGGAGAGCTGCAGCCACAAATTCCTGCAGGAATAACTTCAAATCTCCTGACAAGGTAGATTCATCAATGCCCCTGAGTTTGACGTTGTTTCTCCTGGACCTGTCTTCCAGATCCAGGGCTTTAGAGTGGGTTTTAGTAGCCATGGTTTGCAGGGCCTCATGAGCATCCCAGAGGTCATTGTGTGAAGAGACCAGCTCCGCCATCTTACGCTCCAGACGGTCTGTGCGGTTACCCAGTTCCACCACTTCCCCTTTAAGCTCAGCCAGCATATTGCGCATATCCTCCTGAATGGAAGCTCTGAGGTCTCCAAGAAGGTTTTTGAGGAGAGCAGCAGTCACCGGACCATCGGCCGAATCCGACGCTGCAGCGCCTGAACGCGACGCCTCACCGCCAGATTTGAACGCTGCTGCGTTGGACTTCAGCGCCGCACCACCCGATTGCGACGCCTGAGCGTTACGTTGTGCAGAGCGGGAAGACCTGGGGGAGGACGGCGCCATCTTGGCTGCCGGCGGGAGCTGCGGGGCAGCGGCAAAGAAGTCAGGAATTCTCCTTGAGGGGTCACGGGCGCCTGTTTTCGCTTTCCCCATGCACTCACCACTGCAGCGGGGACCAGCGGCGGTATCGTGGAGGCAAAGAATATAGCAGAGGAGGTAGAAGAGAGCCGTTTTAGGGTTCCTGGCTGAGGAGCTCCCACTCTGTGCGACCTACTCCATCAGCAGTTAGGCCACGCCCCTGTGTTTATATTTTATAAAGTTGAGCTGTTCATGGAAATCTAACAGCACTTAATAGAGATTCGTGGAAAGACTTTTTGCAATCCAATCTGCTCAGCAGGTCTCAGAGGTTCCCTGGCCTTCACTCTTTAACCCAATATACAATGACCTGGATTTACAACTGGGACCTTAGGGTTGTGTCCATGGAGTAGCTGCTGAGTATCGAGACTGGCACTTTGTATGCCAGTCTTGATGAGAAGTGCGCTGGAGTATGATGCGCCAAATTCATTAAGAGTTGTGAGTGAATTTGGCGCATCTCTCAGCTGCCGTGTGCCACTGCAAGAAATGTTCTCCACCTTTGTGGCATCAACTATGATGCACTTGTCAGCCACACCTTCTCCCAGCCTTGCCCCAGCCTCTTTTCAAAAACAACAAGTTGGTCAAAAACTTTGTGATTTTTTTAAACAACTTTATGCTAAAATTTCAGTGAAAACTGTTTGATGAATAGGGGCCATAATGCCCCTCAAGGGTATTAAATGTCCCTCTTTCGATAATCCAGATAAAATTTCAAGGCTTCCTAAGATCTACAGTATCTTTGTAACCCAGTGGGCTCCCAACAGCTGGTTAAAGAGATCAAATATGAGTGGCAGAGGGTAAAGGTTTTTTCTTATAGTAATCTTACTAAGTTTCATCAAAGGCATGAAACACTTTGAAAAGTAGCAACATTTTTGCTTATTGTGAAGTTACTGTAAAATTTTGTGACACTTGTGATTTTCACGCTAATTTCAATCAGTTTTGGATGCCTTTCTTGAAAAGTATAATGTTTCAGGGTATATACACTAGATTCCTTGATAGGGCGTTGATCCAGGGAACTAGTCTATGTGGAGTCGGGAAGGAATTTTTTTTCCCCAATGTGGAGCTTACTCTTTGCCACATGGGTTTTTTTTTTGCCTTCCTCTGGATCAACATGTTAGGGCATGTTAGGTTAGGCTATGGGTTGAACTAGATGGACTTAAAGTCTTCCTTCAACCTTAAAAACTATGTTACTATAATGGGCAGAGCCAAGGAGGAGACCGGGTAGAACATCGTTACACTCACCCGTCAAGTGTGCCTATAGATGTAGTCATCTTGGACAGGCACATATCTGATATCCAGACTCTCCACATTAGAAGCAAAGCCCTAACTCTTGCCTCTTGGCCCCTTGTTGTTGATGGGAGTCATTCGAATCTATGTGGCCACCTGACTAGGTATAATGTCAGTAGGTATAGTGCATATAAGTCTTAGGAGGATGTACAAAGAGAGTGGAACAGTCTTACCTGCGTACATGCAGCCGCCTGTTAATATGGACTGCCAACGACATGGCTGTTTTATGGAAAACTGGAGGAGAAAACTACATGTCATTGATTTGATCAGAAAGTCCAGTATGGAAATGATGGCAAAAAGCCACGGAGCATTAATTGCCCAGTGCCTAAACTCAGTACAACACTCTTCAGCATTACGTCACCCTCGGTATAAGGAAACTATGTTATCTATTTTATTCTTTTAATATATTGCAGTCATCATATTATACAGCACTGTGTACTTACAATTGCTCATTTTGCCGTTCTCCCCAGTTAATTATTCTCTTTGCTCTGTGTAACAGGAAGTCTCGTTTCCCTATATGACTCATTCCCCTCTTCAACTCCTGACCCAGCTGCACATCTTCCCCCTGCCAGGGACTTTTGCAATGATGACTCATGACTTGTGCAGAGAAAATTGACCTACTTTTTCTATGTAGAACTTAGAAGGATTCAGTTCCTCAGTTTTTAATCACGTGATTTCATAGACCTAAAGGAAAAGAGAAGAATTAACTGGGTAGAAAGGCAAAATGAGCAATTGTAAATACATAGTGTTATATAATATGATTGTAATATATTAAGATGATAAAGACTTTGATGGGAGCGCTTCTTTAACTCAGACAAGGCTCAGAAAGCAGAGAATACCAGGAGAAACAACCTGGGGTCAGTATACACTGATAAAAGACAACTCCCAGATTATAAGAGTTTAACTAGTGTGTGGTGCTGCTCCATAGGTCACAGCAGGAAGCTAGTTACACTACTCACTGAGGCCAGTTTTATACATCCGTGTTTTACGGGCTGAGTACGGAGTACTGAGCAAAGATTGGCTGCAGGTCTCTTGACCCAAACTTGATCACCTGATAGGCATATATGGGTGGCACCACAAGTCCCAACCGCACTAATACTGGACTATGCCTGCATTGATCACTTTTGCTAATAGTCTTTAATAAGCAGACTAAACATTTAGTGTATTCAGCTCCTATGCTGACCTATGTATCTCCATGGTAACAGACTCCAAACAAACCTACTAATATGCAGAAATCTCAAAAATTACAGATAGTTTTATGCAGCTGTACCAGAATTCAATTTGTCAGATGTCAGACAGCTGTTTCGCTTTAGCGTACACATTCTGCTCTGCTACATCGCTGGATAAGTAGGTATATATCTTACTTTTGTATTATCGCTCATGGGTAGTCTTCCTCAGAGGAGCTCTGGATTGATTCTTTCCTGTTATTACGTTGCGTGCAGTCTGGAATATCAATTCTCCAGTATACGGTTCCATCACTAAAATACTGAAAGTCTGTGATGTCGTCGATCCCCGCGATCATTGGATTAGTGCATAAAATTACTGGCTTAATTACATATATATATTTTTATACTCTGCGTACAGACATGCAGGATCTTACTAATATGATCTAACACCCAGCTATTTAGAGTCCTACGTAGGATGATGCAGTCCGTTCCGCTGGGTTGCCATATTCTGCTTTGTCTGGCGTTCTTCTTGCTGTGGCAGCGCTTTGTTACTTATAATCTAAAGCCTAATTGTGTGGAAGGAACAAACGTCGGGTTAATTTTTTTCCTTTTGTTTCAGGGAGGATTAAAAGTACAGCTGCCTAGTGATCCGAAGGTAAGCGATTAGATTGCCATAGTTACAGCTTCTTATTTCTGCACCTCGTTCCACTGAAATCTCCTTAAATACCATAATTATCTCTTTTTCAGATAATTCTGTATGAGAAACCGCACTTTGAAGGGTGGTCCAGAGAGATCACCGAGCACGTCAGCGCCATCGGGAGCCTCACCTGCGATGGCAAAAATGGCAGCTGTCAGGATGTTGGCTCCATACAAGTTATTGGGGGAATGTAAGGACTCGGGCTGCTCGGCTTAGTTTATATAATGCAATTTTAGCAGGTTTAGTATATGGTCCCGATTCATCATTTATTTTGCACCTGGTTTTTTTTACTAGTTTTGCACCTTTTTTGTTTTCACACATTTCGTTATTCTACAGTATATGTGCCTTTTTTCAAAGTCTAATTTATACTGTATATGCTCATTTTTTTTTCTACTTTGTGGGTGGATTTTAGGTGTTTTCATCTGATTCATCAATAGCGACGTTTTAAAAAGTCCTTAGTCCTTAGTCCACCTTGGTGTATTTTAGCGCAAATTTGTCTCTATTTTGCCAAATGTGCAACTTTTGGCACAATAAAGCAAAAGACAGTTCAAGATGAGAAAAAAAGAGCATTTCACCTAGCCAAATCAGTTCTCATGCTTCGCACTGACGAGGGCCAATAGCCCGAAACACCGTGTCTGCGAATTGAGATACTGATTTGGCTTTTATCCTAAGTCATATTGCACGACTCGTTAAAGGGTTGATTGTGACTTGTAGGATCGCTACTTCCAATAGGTGGCGCTATAGAGTAAAGTCCTCTTTTTCTCAGAAGAGGCAATTTGCATATAAAGAAAAAATTCATGAATCACATGCCCCATGTTGAAGAATTTGGACCCAAAACTGACAACCAATACCACAAGACAAAAAAAAGGAAAGGGAGTTAAAAAAAAGGTCAAACGATAAGCCTATGCCTTTAGCTGCCACCTAGTTTTGCTTACCCTGATACTAATGGATTGTGCACCGTACCATATTCCTGGTCTTGTCCATCCTCTTGAGTAACTATTTGGCTCTGCTCTACACTTGTGAATTCACTAGTTCACTAATGGAGTTTTAGAAAACAGACCTATACTACAAAGGTATAGATATCATCAATATTTCAGATTCTTTACATGGGTTCTAAGGGGTAACGTTTCTCCTTGTGGAGAGTGACAAACCAGGCCTGGCATATCAGAGTGAGGAGACTTATAGGCCATGCATGCTCCTCTGGAAAATTTAAATATTCAAATTGTCTGTTTATAGAAGAAGAGGACTAGAACTCAAGTGCCACACTAGAGTTCTAGTCCTTTTTCTCTCTGAAGAAACAATTTGCATAATTAGATTCTTTACATAGATGACGTTAGTTTAGTCTAAAACTTTACTCCCGTTAAGGATCCTGTTTTAACCAAAGGTGGTTACACGGACCATGTTCTGCTCTGCTCCTTTGCTGTCCTGCATCACACCTGAAGCCTGTTGATTTGTCTGGGCACAGTGTATTGCTTCATTTCTCATGGGGTGACTGTGCAGGGAAATTGAAAACTTAAGCTCTGTTCACACCTGATGACACAACAACACTAAATGACCACCAATGATGGACTATTTTGCTGATCGGCGGACTTTACTAGCCTGTTTACACCAGCAGACTGCAATTCAGAGCGCAATGAACAGTCTGTAATCGATCATCCAGTGCACATAGGCTGCCATTGTTTGTGCCGAGAACGATGATCTTTGTGCAGCACATAAGATCATTTCACCCGACGATTGGGAGTTTTTTGTTCATTAGGTGATCGGAAAGCTGTTTAGACTGCAATATTACAGTATGTCGAACGTTCCTAGAAACGATAATCATGCAGTGTAAAGGGGGGGGATTAAGGTCTGAACATTTATCTTTTTGCTTTCACTGAAGACAACATATGTTTATTTATATAACTTTCTTTGGTTTTTAGATGGGTTGGTTATGAAAATGAGAGATTTAAGGGGCATCAGTATCTCCTGGAAGAGGGTGACTATGAAGACTGGCAGGCATGGGGTGGATATAACAATACTTTGCAGTCCATACGATTTCTCCAGGCGGTAAGTAGCTAACATGTCATTGACGTATTAGAAGTGAGGGTGTTTTGTATATCTGAGACTCTGTCCATCCAGTAGTAGTATGGTCGTACATACTCAAAATTCTATAGATCTTACTGAAGATCTACAGGGGTGTATTTAACCATATGTAGGGTGAACGTAAGGACCATATACTCTTGAGTTCCCCTTATATTCTGAGTTTCCCTTTTTAAATAAAGTCAGCCAATCCAACAAATTTTGGCAAAATTGGACGACTCTCATTTATATGGGGGAATCCGACATTCACAACGACCGACGTTGGAAAAAACAAGTATCGGACATAACGGTTTTCAGCTTGCCAGTCTTTGGTCCCACGAAAGATAAATCTGTTCTGCACATTCCATGTATGTCCCCACTTGCATCATCAAATACCAGCTTTCCATTAGCTCTGGAAAAATGAGCATTGCTCATGTTTCCGGGGTAGAAAGCTCTGTACATATCCAGTCTATGGGAGCCCTGTATGGAAGCACAAGTATAGAAGAGGCCTCTTGACTTCTGTGGCAGTCCTATTACTGCTCTGTAGGTGTGAGATGTGAGAGTTAGCATTAGCAATCAGTAGTACGAGACCGCTTGTAACTTTTTATTGATAATGGTCGAAATAAGAACAAAGATGCCATTTACAAAGCAGAAGCTCCTAGTCGTCTTTTGCTATAGATATTCCCAGATCTGGCATAATGTTTAAAAGTCCTTACCCTCCATGTGTCATTAACTGGGCAAAACTATACTAGATGCAGCTACGGTAAGGTATGTTAAGTTTAATAGCCAAAATAAAGTCTTGTTTATTTTGGTTATCGCTAAGTCTTTCTCTAGGTTTTCCCAAGTCTATTACAAAATGAGTAGGAAATTAAAAAAAAGCTTCACATTATAGGTTATGTTATGATGGTACAATGTGCGCAAAATACTAATAGGAGATAATTTATTTTTAGAAATCAAAACAATTATTCGTTGTTAAAGAGTAACTAAACATTTTTTTCCATTTAATTATCCTCTAGGCATTGCAAAGTTACAGTTTGTAATCTTATTAATTATATTATTTTGCGTCCTTCTGTCTCAAACAAAATGTTGCAGTGCTTTTCAAAGCTCCTTGAGAAGCTACTTTGAACTGCTGCTAATAAAAAAAAACCATACACTATATTCAATAAGTCTGTGTATGAGAGTTTCCCTATCTAGGTATGGGGTGGGGAGCAGAGAGGCTCAGACAGGGAAAGGCTCATACTTTGATTTTTTTTTATTATAGTGTAAGAAGCTTGCTGAGCAGTAGTTAAAAGGAGCTTCTAAAGGCGCGTGGACTGAGCAGTTGAAACAACACTGCAGCATAAGGTTTTGGGGAGGAAGATGCTTAATAAGATAATGAAATATATTACAATAAATCATAACTTTGCAATGGCTGGAAGATAATTAAATAAAAAAATCTATAGGTACTTTTTAAATCTTTTATATATAAAAAAAGGAACTTTGAAGGGAATTTGTCTTTATGGTATACCTTAAGCTTCTGTTTCCAGCAACAGGGCTCCCATTCTCGTGTGTAGGGCATTAACTGTTAATTCATTTTCCTTTGATTTTATGCAAAAACCTACAGATTGTTTTTCTAGAGAAGGATAACTTCCTACATGGTCCCTAAAGTAGCCATTAGGCCAGAGAACATTGGCTGTATCGTACTATAGTAGATAGGTGAAAAGTTTGTGACCCTCCGTACAGGCTCCACGTGGAAGAAGTCAACAGTGGTGTCTACATCGTTATTTTTTCTCTAAAAGCTTGAGACTCAAATGTGGGATATTTCGCTGGTGTTGCTCCACTTAGTTAAATTTTAACTTTGGTAGGTAACGTTGAGATAAGAGGCGCCCGCTGGCATGATGGATCTACTCATGCACATTCCACTCGGATTAATCAGGGCTTAGTGATGCCAGTTGGGAACTACACATGACTGGTTACTTGGGTTATTTTCCAGCTCCACCTGGTTTACAAACAGGATAAACCACAGCTAAGTGTACGAAGCACGATGCCAGGAAAGGAAGCTGTGTGCAAGTTCACACCTCTGAATGGAGAGGGCATAGGACTGGGCAAAATGTCTCACATGTCCTGCACTATTTTATTTAACCACTTGTGTATATCGTATGATGGCTTATTATATTTTCATCTGCCAGTATTATGGATGACAGTAGATTGAATATTGAGTAATACTTCTGCCACAAGATTGCTCTTCCATTTTTCTATGGCTCATACCAGGGTAGGCAAAGCTTCACATTTCCATGTACCATTTTGAATAGTAAAGGGTATTACCATCTGGGGCATTTATGGCATATTGATGGGGCCTGTCCTCAAGATAGATGCAGGTCCCAATGGTGGTGCCTGCATCTGTCAGACATTATTGGTATATCTTCACTAAATGTCCCACCTAGGACAATACCAATTGAAACACCTCTAAACACCTTTGACATAAAAAAAAATTTTTTTAGTACATTCAGTTAATAAAATTGTGCTAAGTTTCAGTCTGCAATCTTCATAACTCCATTCATTTTCTGATCCCTAGAAATGAAGTTTGCAACCTGATCCAAATTTCAGATGTTTTTCTTGTGGAAGTGTCACTCCCTGTAGTATAGGCTGAATGTGAGGTCTGTGTGTATCAAAGGTGCTCCTGTCTTCACTTCCTGTCATATATCAACACAGCTTCTATCCTGCACTTATTTCCTCTCTGTGTGCTTTCCGCCATGTTTCTATCCTGTTTTCTGTGCTATCCATAAGATACTTTTTCCCCTCTCCACAACAGATCTGGATGTGAGGTCTGTGTGCATCAAAGGTGTTCCTATCTTCCCTTCTTTTGATATATCAACACAGCTTCTATGCTGCTCTTATTTCCTCTCTGTGTGCTTTCCTCCATGTTTATAGCCTGTTTTCTGCACTCCATGAGATACTTTTTCCCCTCTCCACCGCTGATCTGTGTGCAAGTCCCATCCTGCCATTATTACTGAGAAAAGGGAGGCAGAGACCCGTTGGAACCTGGAGCTCTGATGGAATGGTGTCTGTTTTATAAATCGCTCTGCTAGATACAGGACTTACAGACACTCTGCAGCAGCTAAATAGGAGAATTATTTTTTTTTAAATGAAGGCTATTTCGAAACTAGCTTTATTCTGCATTTAGGGAATAAATGACTGGTCTCATCTCTCCCTACGGTCCACTAGCCGGCCTTTAAAATTCTGTTTTCTTTGTAACACAGGAGCGTTTCAGAGGAGCATATACCTGGTTGCAATAGTGTAGCCAAGCCCTGATTCATGCCTCCTGTGGTTTGTGCAGCATGAATCGACTGACAGGCTCCCATTAACATTGGCTAATGTCGAAGAACCGGAGAGGAGGGAAATCGAAGCTCAGATACTTTGAGCCATCTCATCTTCATAGGCCTCATAAGAGCCACGCGGGCTTCCTCTATCGGACGCACAACGTTTTCCACAACTTAATCCCCGTCTAGGATACATTTTTACATTTTCAGAAATACAGCAGACCCGTTTCCTTGTGATAGAGTTACATAATATATTCTCCCATCCACAAACTGACACAATAACAAGGCGTTTTCTACTTCAGGACTTTTTGGAAGCATCTGTCACCTTGTGCGAAACGGATGAAGAAGATGAGAAACAAATTAATCTTTTCAACCAAGCAATCCCTGATCTGGAGCTGGTGGGATATAAGACAAGAACACAGTGTATAAATGTGGAACAGGGAATGTGAGTAGATTGTCTTTACTACCTGAGGGTTAAGATGTAATAAAGCAGGAAAAATATTCAGTGTAAATATCATTAAAATGCATAAATGTGTGTTTCTATGTATATATATATATATATATATATATATATATATATATATATATATATATATATATATATATATTTATATATACATATACTGTATATATAATCTATCATGGTGTTCCATGATCTCAGAATAGTACTGCAATATTCCTAGGCAGGTAATGCTCATAAGCTATCCACGGACCCGCTTAGATTTTCATTTTGAAGTTTTTTCCCGCTTTTTTTGTATTGATGACCTATCCTGATGACCCAAGGATAGGTCATGAATATCAGATAGGTATGGCACATCCACCAATCAGTGGTTCTTGGTGCCGGAGTCAGCCGATTGTCAGCAGCTGTGACACCAAGAACAGCTGATTGCTGCCACCGATCTGATGTTGATAACATATCCTCGGGATAGGTCATCAATATTACAGTATAGGAGCTGCCCTTTAACTCCTCGTTTTAGCAGCTCGAGGACTTAAATTGGTGTTCATTGCATGTTTTTGGTAATTTTTGGTGAATCTGGACAGGTTGTTAAATATTATCTTCATAAAAGGGAAATAGTGGACACGTATCAGTTATACTATTTTGTGTCACCACCGTCGCATTTTTATGAAAATGTGACTTAGCAGCAAGTGTGTAATCCTGATAAATATACTAAATATTGATGAGAACTGTTTTCCAATCACTTTGTATGGAGAAGCCCCAGCTAATCAGTTGTCTCACATTTCTGGTCTTTAGAAAGTCCATAGTGTTGTAGATTGTTATTCCCAGTTGATGGAGGCGTCGTTGGGTTTTATAGAGTATTCGCTATTAATGATGCTTAGCTAATCAGCGCTAGTAAAATTAACAGGACTTAATTGGAAAAGGAGATGCGCACACTGGGAGATGAAACTGTGAAGCTCTAAGAATTAAGCAGAAGTTCATGGTAAACCTGTAGAAATCCCTCGTCTGCCTGGTGGACCTGGAAGAAGCCATGATTGGACATGCTTCCATGATGACACCGTAGAAATTGTGACTGTTTGCTGATATTATGCCTACAGCACTACATTCGCTAAAATATAGTTTTAAAAGTCTATGTGTACTGAAAACGCATAAGATGGAGCCTGAATAGTGGTATAAGGAGCCATGTGTAATGGCCCCCATACATTAGACTAGTCTCCCCTGAACCTATCGGTATTGGCGAGCTTTGCCGACAATCTAATGTGTATGGGAGTCTCCCGCTCTATAGATGAAGGATCAGACGTGTCTGATTTTGGACAGATGATCCCTTTGTTTCCCATGAGATAATCCACCATCGATGTCTGGCAGCGGCTCTCTCATAGAGTAGGGAGGAGGAGCGCCCAGCAGAACAGGTGCTACTGTGTATGGAAGGATCGCGGAAGATTGTTGCCGAACCATTGGTCAACTGTCACCTATGTCAAGTGTATGGGGAGCTTCAGCATATGGTGCTTCAATGAGATGTTGTACTTTCCCCAGTGACAATGCTTTAAAAAAGAAGCAAAAGGTACAGCATGGTCCTATAGATTTCTGTCTCTGCCAAGCACAAGGGCCACAGGTCAGTTCAGTGGTTAAATTCTTCCAAAATCCATATGCAGAAAGGTTGGTGACAACAAATCTAGCCTCACTCCGGTAACCTGATCGCTCACGTCAGTCCCTTTCTCGGACACTCACTAGTCCTAATTACCTGACAGTAGGCACGTGAGGAAATCCTTATTATTTATGACGGTATTAAAGGTGTATCTTACTCCCTAGGTGGGTGGCCTACGAGCAGAAGCATTTCTGCGGAGAACAATACATACTGGAAAAGGGCAGATATAAAACCTACATGGACTGGGGAGGCAGCAATAACATAATACTGTCTATTAGACCGGTTCTTCTGGTGAGTTTCCTATTATAGCACTGTAATTAGTTTATACTGCAAAGCAGCCATACTGATAGAGGAGGAGATGTGATAGACTTCTAATTAGAGGATGGGATTTTTTGAATAGTCTGAAGCAGTGTTTGAAGAGAATATGTCAGCAGGTTTTTGCTTCGTGTTCTGAGAGCTGCATGATCTAGGAATAGAGGCCCTGATTCCAGTAATGTATCACTTACTAGGCTGTGTGTTGCTGTTTCAATAAAATCAGTGTTTTATCAGAAAGAGATTATCACTACAGGACTAGGCGTCACGTAGTTCCTAGTCCAACTTCGCCCACACCACTGATTAGTAGCTGTCTGCTTATGCACAGAGTACAGAAAAAGCTACCAATCAGTGGGGGGACAGCAGAGAAAGCAGTGATTGTACCAAAAGCACACAGACCAACAAGTTACACATCACTAGAATTAGGTTCTCAACCCCTAAATCATGCTGCTCTCAGATTACATAGCAAAAGCCCAGCGATAGATTACCAGCTATCCATAAGTCAAGTACCTCTGTTAAAACAAATGACAAAGTGCTCCCAAAGCCATGATCTCACACTGTATTTTACCTATTCTAAGCACAGTATCATGTGACTACCCTCTGAGGATATGGTATTTTCCCCTCCAGGGCACATACCAAAGTTTGAGGGTTTTAAGAATTTGTAGAATTTTAAGACAGAAGGTCCCATTAGACTCAAAAAATGACTTAAAGGGATATTCCCCTCTCCAAGATCCTATCCCTATATGTACTAGATGTAATAATAATAATATCAGCAATATCTCCAACTAGAAATGTAGTATAGTTTTTTTGATTCGCTATGATGCTTAACCCATGTGCAGGCATTGCAGGACCTTCGGTATCCACGGTTAAGACCACTAGCAACTAGCTAACTGTCACTACATAAGTGGACGTAACCATGGATACCTAAGGTCCTGAAATGCCTGCACATGAGGAAAGAAACTATATTACATTTCTAATTGGAGGTATTTGCTAATATCATTATTATTACAACTACTACATATTGAGATAGGATCTTGGAGTTGGGAATAACTCTAAGTTGTCCTAGGTAATGGCCACCTATGTCTCTGTTTTCATTTTTGGTGGCCACTATTTTATGCTATTAGCACTTTCGGTCCAAGATCTCTTTGAGGCAGAATATATGCCGTATATATATATATATATTTAAAGTAGATTACTGGTGCAGATTTGTACAATTCTGTTTGCTCATACACAGTATATAAAGGAGTCTTGTGTACATAAAGGAGTCTTGCTGAAATAAGTTTCATTTCATTTTCAGGAACCTCTTGGACGGAACGACGTGAAACACTTGGTAAGTTCTGTTCTCTACTTCAACCTTAAGACATGATTTGGACCACGGAGCATTGAATGGTGGATTGTTTGTTTTGCCCCCACATTGGAGTTGATCCCACATATAAAACTCAAGATGGCCTTTATTTGTGGTTGATATTTAGAGAGCAGAAGATTAAGTACAAAAATCTTGATGAACTTTTCAGACCTTTTTCTTTGTAAGATTAGGTTTTCTGGCAGTGTTCCACAATGATTTGGAGATAGCACAAAATTGTAGTTATTCTGGCTTAGGTAAAGTGAGCTTTAGTATCTTCTAGAAGTTAAAGGGATTGCATTTTTTTTATTTTTCTGGTCCCTTTAGTAATGGGCTAATCACTGGGGCACAAACTACTTTAAATCCCTGTGGTCAACTTTTACTGCTAATGCTTCATCATTTTACTGTTGGGAAAGGTATCACAAAAAATGAATAGGCGACCAGGCAGCATCGTCATACCAAGTTCTCCATAATGCTGCTCTACGTTAACTAACCTGCGAGGTTCAAAGCGTGATCTCCTCTCTTTGACCTCCAAATACCCTGCTGGAGACTTCACCTCTAATGGTAAGGGATGTTCACGACATTTAGCCTACTGGTTTGCACATGCCTCCTACAGCTTTCAGCTTAATCTTAAAGCCTTGAGACTAAAGCCCCTCATGCACTTGACATAGCTGTCAGCCAAATAATTTTCAGCCGATCATTGGGCCGACGGCTATCTTGCCCAACTTTCATACACAGGAGCACTTGCTCTGTTGAGTGCTCCTGTGTTCTCTATAAAAGAGCCACTGCCAGACATGTCTTATGGCAGCTTATGTTTTAAGGAAAGAAGGATCTGCAGTCCAAAATCAGACATACTGGATCCTTAACTCCCACAGCAATCAATTGTTGGGGGACCCATCATATACATTGGACTGACAGATGAACCTATCAATGTCGGTAGTCTAATGTGTATGGGAATTTTTATCCTAGGAGATGTATGTGGTGTGTTTTTCTGTACAATTCTTCTTAAGGGTCCTGGCTTATTTGCATGCTCCCTTGGGAATGTGGACTATGTAGTGTGAGATACCATGATGGCTATTGTATCAGTAGCTGTAATTAATTACAAAACAAATTTGGAATCATTTGATTCTAGGTGTCACTCTGTGACTGTATGTAAATAGGGAAAAGGGCCATGCACGGTCCCTATGGCTGGAAACCAAACTGCACCTGCTCTCAAAGGTACCTCTAAAAGTGAGGAGGTTTGGGCCACCAGCCTTACTGGACTCCTAAGCTGTCCCCTCCCCAGGAAGCCTGGGACAGAAATGCTAGTGTATAAACACATAAAACAAACAGGGATAACAAAAAGCAACTAACATACAAAACACTCACGAAAGGTAGAGAGATATATAGGGAAGGGTAGGAATGTACAAACCAAATGGGAATATGACAATGAGGAAAGCATACACCCAAAAACAGCATGCAGCAATCTCCAGCAGCAACAATGATCTCCAACTCAGCACACGACTCCAAGGAGCTAGGAAGTAAAACTTTCACTAGCAAAGGCGAGAAGCTCTGGTCATATTTTATAGGGAGAGGAAATAACAAAGTCAGGAACAGCTGTGAGATGGAGCTGCAAGTTTGTAACCAGCATTAAAAGTGTTGTTAACCTCTTCAACACCAAAGGAAACAAAATCCATGGAAGATCTGCGATTCACAATACATAGTGATTTTCTAAGCCCAGATCTCCTAGGAGGACATGAACCACTTGTGACACTAGGACTGTATCTTACTGCTCTTGTAGGGTCAAAGAGAAATTTGCGTGAGGCAAAAATTGTCCCAATCACCCAGGGGTGAAGGTGGTGCAATGTACCTTCTTTGGATCCCATTGTCTGGAACTGATAAAAGCATTAATCTTGTACTGCGCCTATTTTATATGAACCTACTGGGGTCCATGATGGTTTTTTTTTGTAAATCTCTCTGGATTTGAAGACAATCACTAAAGCACTACATACAAATAGTTAGCTCCCACCTATTTCTCTCGACCCTCTCTGCCCCTCATATACCAGCATGCTCATCTTGGCTGAGCATTCCTGTGTTCTCAGCAAAAGGATCTTCCTTTGGAAATCTGTGTTGGATCCTTCTCTCCCTTAACATCATCTGACAAGGGGAGAGTCGGGGGGCCGCCACATACATTAAATGGATGGTCGATCTTGTCATTATCAGCAGAGCTCAGACGATTTCTTTACTTATGATATAGGATGGGCTGGAAAGTTGATTGTCTTGTTCAAGATATTTGCTTTTAAAGCACAAACCATAATAAATATCCAACTAGAAGAACAGGAAAAAACAGATAGAAAATAGGTAGTTAACAAATGCTTAGACCTGCATGTTATCAGGTATGTTTTATAGCTGTAAGCTATCAGTTCCAAAATAAGATGTAATTATGTCACTCTCAAATTACTTTCCCCAGGGTACAGCCGCCATGGTCGTTGTGTAAGGTTCTTCACATGACTTATATGGCTTATTTGCTTTTCTATCATTTATATTAAGGCTTTAGAATTAAGTCTTGAAATAAGTGAGAATTTCCCTCATTCTCGGGTCCACATTGTCTTGGAAAGTCTTTTAATAGTGACGTTTGGCCATTTTATTAGCACATCCAATGGACATAAGAATAGGGCCTTACAGGTCTAAAAAAATGCTCTGGCAGCAGATCTTCATGAAGGTGATGTCTCATAACTGGCGCATTTTTTATTGATTTTTTAGAGTATAGGGATGTGTACTGTTGGTATAAGAATCTCCTCACTTTAAAGCCCCCCTATATTTCTCACCAATATCATATGATATCACCGAGTATGCTGACCTTTTATTACAAGTTCTGGCTGCTGAATATCTGCAGATAGCTGGGTGGTACATCATCAGTACATGCCACCAGAAGTCATTACGTAGAAATAAGGCACTCCGGTCACCCACCAGCCTACAAAAATGTCATAAATATATTCACATTCCAGAATTAAATAAAAAAAAACAAACACATGGATGTCTATTAAATGATCAACTACATGGGAGATTATAATTTGGGCAGAAAGTCTTAAATAATATGCAGTTTTGAAACCAGATTCACTTTCATTGCGCTATGAATTTTCAGTATGGAATCCACTTGGAAAAATCACAAAATCTTCACTAAATCCAGTGTGGCCATGGATTCAGTGGTTTATGGAGTGGACCCATTAGCTCCTAAATTCAGTATTATCTACTAAATTCAAGAGAAATTCCTAAATATGGTGTTACTCTGCCTCCTGTATAGACAAGAACAATTTGCTGCAAAAATAAAGGCAACAGAATCAAATTCTAGTGTAACGTATGTTACAGGGTTACTGGTGCCGTACGTGAGGGGAGATATGTGTCACAAAGGTTGCTTTCCTGAGTGATGTGAAAGCCATAAGTGTTTTCTCCAGCATGGTATGTGCTGAGAGCAATCTAGTCACTATATGGGCATGGCTTTCATGGTGGGTAGGTCAGGGATGGGCGGGACGCCTACCCACCATATCTCCACCTCCAGGGTGTGGCTGGAGGAAGTTAAATATCCTGACAATTTTTTTCTGTTCTGTGTTGTATGGAGGAATGGAAGCCTCCATACTGAAGCTCCTGTGAGAGCTGCCATAGGTGTTGATCTAGAAGTAGTGGGCAGGACTTTGTATGAACTGTTTATTTTCTTTTGAGCCAGAAAGGCTGTTTTTCTGTTATCAGTTTGGGTTTTTGTTTCATGATGCAATAAACCACCCAAACATGGTCCTGTATCTACCTCGAGGAGCAGCTAAGTGAGCCAACCTTCCACACGTAATATGGAAGCCATTACTGTAAGACCAGTGCACTGTATAGAAGCCTGTATTCGTATTCTGTGGACAAGCCTGGTACCTGCTGGGGGCATCAAGTCGGCACCGTGACAATGCCATTCACAGGGTACAAGCTGCTGTAAACGAGGCATGTATTCTGTCGACAGTGTCTACAAAAAAGTGTCAAGGAGGTATTGGTTTATTGTCAACCTACTCCTTCTACTGTTTTCGGGAATTCTTCCCACTTGTAAATTGAGAGACCACAGTAATCGAATTATGTAGGTGTGTAATGCATTTTCCTAATGTAAGCAATAAAATGGATTTAGGTCAAAAGATTTTGTAAGAGAAAATAGTCAGTGATAAGTATTCCACATGGTGTAGAGCTGACCTCCAGTGATCAGGGAGACCATGCAGCACATGTTTATTTGTTCTGTAGCGCCAACACAGGAGAAATAGAGAGCTGCTTTTTAGGCTCCTGAATTGGGGAAACCCATCTACAATCCATCACATTTCAAGTTTTTACTACTTACATGTTTTGTGTCTTTGCAGATTAAAGTGTATTCAAGAACGGAATTCCAAGGGGAAGACATGGATTTCACTGAGGGCTTATCTGACTTTACATCTTGTATGCCGATGTCTTTCAAGGTCTTAAGAGGATGGTAAGAAACAGATTTATTGCTCAACAATATATCAAAAGTTCTGCAGGTGCACCACTGGGAAGGTGACATACCGAAGAGTAGGTATACACTTCAGTCAGAGCCTCCTTTAGGAAACTTCATTGGAAGTTCCACCACTTTTACCAGAACAGAACGGAAGCATACTGGACTGTATCCTCTCCGATGGCCACCTTCACCAAGAGGACCATGTTTGTCCATCATAGAACAGGGCTGTCTTTTTGTATTTTTTTATGTTCCCATAATGGAACAGAAAAACGGGACTGAAAACACCCTAGCCGAACCCTTCTTATTTATTATTATTGAATTCACCCAGTTATGCCACAAATCTATGATAGATGCAGGTCCTTCTAATAATGCGACCCGGATTTGTCTCAAGAATGGGGCTATGCTCTAGTGCTAGTGGATAGATGGCCAGCTTGACTTTTTATTTTCCCTGGACAGCTTATCAAAAACTTACGGACAGGCAATATTTTTTACGGACATATTGGAAAATCATAATAAAGCATTAGGATTGCAAATGATCCATGTCAACATGCCGACATTATCTGCATTAATTGTAGCCAATATATAGATTGTAGCCAATATATAGAGAAAAAGAGATTACATCAGCTCACCGATGTAGTTGTTCCTGGATGGGTGCTTTGCAAGAAAATCCTGAGTTCTGGTTCCCTGGTGAAACAAGGTAAGTATATGGAAGTACGAGAAGCATTAGGCCCACGCGTTTCAAGCAAAAAATGACTAAGAGCTTTTTTTGCTTGAAACGTGTAGGCCCAGTGTTTCTCATGTTGTTAATATGGGTCAAAAAAGTATATATTTTTTATTAATAATATAATCCCTTGGGGAAGTAGCTGGATTTTTCCTTCTTTGTACCTACCTCATGATACACAGATAACATCTATGTACTATCCAATGTTTTTCACAGACCCACTGATTTGAATGGGCGAGTTGGATCCCTGACTGTGTTCAAAAATAGACATGTTTTCTTTTTTGGGTTTTCGTTTGTGGACCTCAATAAAGCATGGACATGTGAATAGCCCATAAACTACATGAGGTCTATATTCTATACAGATAGGACAAGTACCTGAAAAACACATGAATGAGGACTTAGCGGCAATGTACAAGAAAGAATAGTGGCTTATTGCAGAACGATAGCATCAGACACTAGCAATAACCTCTTTCCTTTAGGAGATCTGTAGGATACTAATGTTTAGTGAGTTCAATGGTTGGTAAAGCATGTACCAATGGTAGTCAGGAGCTGCTCCTCAAGAGATCTTCTAGCAATGTTCCTGCCTGGTGAGGGGGTTGGGACTGGGAACCCCATGTTTGCGAGGTTGGTAAGGTGACAGATTTTGGACGCCATCATGCAGTGCTACACTACACTTTGTTTTTTCTGCTCGGTGTTGACCAGTAATGAGATATTTGTCACATTCTCGGTCTCTTCCAGCTGGCTGCTGTGCTATGGATCAGACGGTGATGACAATCTGTGCGTGCTGGAAGAGGGACATTTCCCAGACTTGGCCTCATGTGGATGCCCTACAGCCGAGATCAAATCCATCAAGCCAATAGATTATGTAAGATACTTGTAGCATCTGTTTCTCAATACTAATTGTACCTTTCCTAATATCACTAGTCAGTCAGCGGTGTCGGCATGTCCGCCTGGTTACTTGGTCTAAATTATTCAGTAGTGAGAATTACACTATGTGTTGGGAGGAAACAAGTGATGTTCTATCTGCTTTATAGATTTAGTTTGCCTACATGCATTCCTTATATTGCATTTTTGAAGAAATGTTCATTTTTGTATAAAATGTTCAGCAAATTTCCATTAGGGTATGTGCACGCGTTGCATTTTTTACACGTATTGTCACAAAGCTTAGTACCGGCAAGGTGATAAAGATTCCTATCTCATGCACAGGTTGTTTTTTTTTTTTTTCCTTAATTTAATTTTGAAGGATGTCAACTCTTTCAGGGTTTTTGCTGCAGATTTCACCCATATTAATGAGTAGGGAAAAGTTGGCGACAAAAACGCATGTATTTTATGCAGCATTTTCCGTGCCAACTATCAAGATTTGCAGAAGAATTTTCACCTGCAAATCCTGAACATGTGCACATAGCCTTATACTTTGTAATCCCTTATTTGTAATTTGTAATACCTGATATATTCAGAGTTGCATCCAGTCTAGTAAATTTTCTGTGAACTAAACAGTCTGTAGTCCAGACTAATACAATGGGGGTCTACACACCCGAATCCCCACCAGTCACTATTTCTGTCTCTATAAGGGCTCGTACACATGGCCGATTTTCTCATGAGTGGTATCTGTCGTTTTCACAGGTAGCACTTATATCCATGATATTCTATGGAGCTGTGCACATACCCAAGTTTTTTTTTTCCTCAAATGGTTTACCAAAAAAATCGAGGACATGTCCAATTTTGATCTAATTGTCCGATCAAAATCAGCAATGCAAGTGTATGGGTCCGTGAAAATGGGCTGGCAGAATGGAGAAGGTGGAGAAAGTTTAGTTTTTCTCTGCACATCTGAGACCAACTGCTATCATGCTGATCAGAATAATCAGACTGTTCTCAGATGTGGAAGGTCGCGTGACCCTGTCCTGAAACTGACCGCTTCATTAATATGAGTTCGTGTAGGCTTAGTACACAAATATCAGCAGGAAAAAGTTTAAAGCTATAACAGGTTCTCAGGTATAAAAAAATATATTTCCCGTGTTGCTGACAGAAACAAAAATCTTGATAATGATTAAGAATCGAAGACAGAGAAGTAAAAAACTGGCTTTATTGAAACAGTGTTTTGGTGCACTACTAAAGTCCCAAAAAGTTGTCAGATATGAGAAGCGCTGCAAAAATGGGGATGAAGGAGGCCTTGTAAATATGACAAATATGGGGACCAAATTAGAGATCCAGATTTACACTAAAACTTGTATTAGAAAGTTACATAATACAAAAATAAGGCTGTTAAAAGTCAGAAAACCCATATACAGTATACTAGATGGTCTAGTCATATATGTGAATGTACAGTGATAAAGGTTTGATAACTACCTTATGGTCCCCATACATACAAAGTGTGGAGGGAACCACAGAGTCTGGAGGGGACAGGATACTGAAAGGGACAGAGGTGTTTGAAGGGGACAGAAGTGTCTGGAAGTGACGGCTGAGTCTGGGGGGGCGGTGGAGTCTGGAGTGGACGGTGGGGTCTGGAGGGGATGGTGGAGTCTAGAAGAGATTGGAGCGGATAGAGGTGTCTGGAGTGGACAGTGGAGTTTAGAGGGGACTGCAGAGTCTGGAGTGGACGGTGGGGTCTGGAGGGGATGGTGGAGTCTAGAAGAGATTGGAGCGGATAGAGGTGTCTGGAGTGGACAGTGGAGCTTAGAGGGGACTGCAGAGTCTGGAGGGGACAGAAAACATGAAGGCACAGAGGTGTCTGGAGGGGATAGAGGTGCTGGAGTGCACAGAGGAGTTAAGAGGGGGCAGCAGAGTCTGGAGGGGCGGCAGAGTCTGGAGGGGGCAGCAGAGTCTGGAGAGGGGCGGCAGAGTCTGGAGGGAAGCAACAAACTCTAGAGGCGGGCAGAGATTGGAGGGGGCAGCAGAGATTGGAGGGGGCAGCAGAGATTGGAGGGGGGTGGCAGAGATTGGAGGTAGGCGTCAGAGTCTGGCGGGGGTCACAGAGTCTGGCGGGGGGCCACAGAGTCTGACGGGGTGTCAGAGTCTGGAAGGGGCGGCAGAGTCTAGAGGGTGGGCGACAGAGACTGGAGGAGGGCGGTAGAGTGTGGAAGGGGCAGCGGAGTGTGGAGTGGACAGAGAAGTCAATTGTCGCTATGTATGGGAAAGTCAGAAGATATAACAGTCTGCTTAACCATCATTTGACAAACATTTATCTAATGTGTATGGGAACCTTTATACACCTATAGATGACTGCTGATTATAACTTAGTCTAGATGATGATGGAGTAATGCTTGCTTTATTTAAGCTTTTCTGGACCCTTCTAATAAATCTAAGCAAATTTTGGAGGAATAGTCTACTTCATATAAGGGAACATATTAAGTAGGACGTTAGGACACCAGATCTTTCAGGTATACAGAACCGTGAAGCCACAGGTTGCTTATGTCTATCTTAAATGGGTTGATCCAGTTTGTTTTTCAGCAGCGAACCGCTCCTCTGACACGCGGCTTCCTGCTTGTCGGGGGGCAGAGCTATCCTGATCTCCTGAGGATTGACATTTTGGGCCAGCAGTATGAGACACTGTCCAGCATTATGCTCTCTACAATTCTGCTGTTGCAACAGAGAGGCGCAAGGGCTGTGAAGTTAGTCAGATCCAGAGACCCGACCAGCTTTAGAGCAGCACTTGCAAGCTGTAACCGCTTACAAGGACATGCCCATTGTCTAGGAGACTGGCCACTGCAGAGGTGGCCGGTAACCTAGGCACCGCGGTGTAAACTATAGAATTCCTCCATTCTTGAGAACAGAGAGAATTTTTAATATGGGGTAAGTTGCAAAGTTGCTTGAGACAACCCCATTAAGAAAGAGACAAAGTTCTAGAAAGCAGGGGTCAGGATGCAGCTGCCCTCAGATTATCTCGGTAATGTATTATAGTTATACAGTCAAAACTTCACAGAACACAAATTCTTTAAGAAATCTTTGACTTCATCTATGTGAAAAGGAGCATTATGAGTTGGTTTTGCCATAACATTGTATTTTTTCATATTAATTGTAGGTCTTTGCGGAACCTTCTCTAAGTCTGTTTGCCCTGGACTCGTGTGAAGGGAGACAGTTGCACTTTGAGGACGCTGTGACCTCTGTCCTTAGCAAGGACCTTCACTTCTATGCCCAGTCTGTGTGGGTCAGGAGAGGACTGTAAGTATCAGCAATCATTGGAATTGATTTAAAGGGTCTGTGGAACAGGACACTCATTATACCTTTTAAAAACCAGTTTGTTCTCCCGTTATGTTGGTTTATCACAAAAGAAAATTGTCTCCTCATAGGTTTGTGCTTCTAATAAAAGACTTATTAGCGAATCACTAAGAGATAGACTTGAACAAAAAGCTTTACAGGGCCTTAGCCCCTTCGGAAACATCATTGGTTTGTGGCTGCTGAACCAGAGCCTCGCATACCTCCTCCTACCTAACGGGATCCCAAGCACTTCATCTGCATGCCTGGTGCAATGTTGTGGCTGCTCTATGTACCTCTTCTTACCTGATGTGATCCCCAGTGCCTCTTCTGTAGGCCTGGCGCAATGTTGTGGCTACCCCGCATGCCTCCTCTTACCTGACTGGATCCCCTGTGCCTCTTCTGTAGGCCTGGAGCAACGTTGTGGCTGCCGCGCGAATCTCCTCTTACCTGATGGGATCTCCAGCTCCTTTTCTGTAGGCCTGGCACAACGTTGTGGCTGCCCAGCGTACCTCCTCTTACATGACGTGATCCCCGGCGCCTCTTCTGTAGGCCTGGTATAACGTAGTGGCTGCACCGCGTACCTTCTTCTTACCTGACAGGATCCCCAGTGCCTCTTCTGTAGGCCTGGTGAAATGTTGTGGCTGGCCTGCATACCTCCTCTTACCTGATAGGATCCCCAGCACCTCTTCTGTAGGCCTGGTGCAACGTTGTGGCTGCCCTGCGTACCTCCTCTTACCTGACGTAATCCCTAGCGCCTCTTCTGTAGGTCTGGTATATCGTAGTGGCTGCACCGCGTACCTTCGTCTTACCTGACAGGATCCCCAGTGCCTCTTCTCTAGGCCTGGTGCAACGTTGTGGCGTCCCTGCATACCTCCTCTTACCTGATAGGATCCCCAGTGCCTCTTCTCTAGGCCTGGTGCAACGTTGTGGCGTCCCTGCATACCTCCTCTTACCTGACGGGATCCCCAGCGCCTCTTCTGTAGGCCTGGCGCAATGTTACTGTTGCAGCGCATTGCTCGCATGACTTAACGCCTACTAATCAGAAGAGACCACCAGGGATGTCAGCAAATGGGAGGTAACTCGTAGGGTTCTGGTCAGCAGCTTTGAACTACCAAGGTAGCTGAAAGGGACTAGGGTTCTTTCCTCAACTCCGTTAAGTGAAACTAAACCAGTTTTATTTGGTCTGACTACTAATATACAGTAAAACACAGAGCAGAGGAGCAGATGATCATGGGTGATGGATGAGTGGAACAAGTGCAAGAATTAACTAACTGTGGCTGCTGTCACTAGTAAAGAGACACTGGAGACGAAAAACTGGACACGCATGGTCCTCTGCTACATAGATAACCTAACTCCGAAAATGAAAGTTTGGCATTTTCTTCTTCTTTGGTTAGAGCTATAGATATTTTTTTTGCTTTGTTGGGTAAATGTTGAATGACAAATCAGCATGTTCCTTTTTGATCTTGAAGCTCTCAACTTTAGCCCCCATGTTAATGGAGTTTAAGTGAGCATGAGCTACCAATGCCACATTCATTGTCCATAGGAATGGTGGTCACACATGTTCAGTGCCTCCATTCACATAGGATAACTTGTGCTTCCAGATCAGTGAGGCTTTTAGCAGCCAGACCCCTGTGATCACACATTTATCTTCTATCCTGTGAATAGGCGATAAAAGTTCTTTACTGGACAAACCTTTAAAACTCCAGAGAACTTGAGAACTCATTGCTTACGGAGGACTCAGCTCTCCTGATAACAAATTACACTAGAACATCTTTCTTGGAAGCCTTTATTGTGCTGTCCCTCTGTTATTCCTCCTGTAAACGGGTGAACAAATGAATAATTGAAAGTTACTAGTCCATTTCCATTTCTTCTGTTCAATCAGATACAGTACCCCAGTGACAAAAGGAATAGTAAACTCAAGTTATTCATATATTTTAAACAGAGAATCTTATGAGAAACACAAGTGTTCAATACATCATAAGTCTACTCAGAGACTTGTAGACAAGAAATAAAGTCAGAAATCCACCAAAATACACAAAACCTAATTCTACAAAAACATAAAATGGTAAAAACAATGTGCCATGCTTGGATAAGGCAGCCTAAATCATAGAAAACCACAGCACTTACATATCCTATGATTTATGCTGTTCTCTACCACTGAGCACCTACATCTATTTGCCCGCCATTATTTCCTCTATGGATAAGGCAGCGTGGAACGGTGAGCACAACTCAATAGTGTTCATAAGGTGTCAGAATTATGGATGTCATAAAGGGCAAAGTGCAATTTACCATAGACAGTAATCCAAATTCATATCATATGTAATTGTAATATGTAAGAGCCAGCTTATCACTGTATGAGTCCAGGCAAGAAAGTAACAGATGGGATAATACCTCTATGTACAGTAGATCACACAGGATCCACCATTCACAATTGATGATGTCACAGCTCACCTCCTCCTCCTGTACAATGACAGATAACACTATATACACTAGATAACACAGGATCCACCATTCACAATTGGTGATGTCACAGCTCACCTCCTCCTCCTCCTCCCTTCACAATGACCTTTGACCAGATAAGAGCATGTCTATAAATCTTTCTTGTATAAATCAATAAATCAATGAGTCAGAGCTTGTTTACTCCTGCTTATATCCATGTGGCTGTTCAAAGAAACAGAAAGTATAGGCCTAATAATAGGCCAGTGGGAAGATTGCAAGATATTTTAAATATAGATAATGATATGTAAAATTAACTTTTTTAGTAAATTACATAAAAACCTGTTCTATGTATATATATATATATATATATATGATGTATACACGCAATGTATACACATGATACTTAGGTATAATAGTTTTTTATCCTTGGAAGTCCTCGCTGTATGGGTGGGAGCAGGCTGATAATGGACCGCTGCTGTGGTGCACCCCCATATTCAACCTTCATATCCATGAGTGGCCATTAGATATGGGCTGTTGTTGGTTGCTATGAATCCTCAGCAGAATTTTAATTTTCCTGCCATATTCTTTGTCTAAGGCCGGTGCTACATGGTGATTTTGACTGTTACCCAGGTCGTGTGGCCAAAAATTACTATGTGCCATTTCTACATCGTAGAGTAATGCAGGTGTGAATGGAGTAGTATTGTGACCTTTTAGGTACCACAACCATGACAAATGGGTCTCGACTCTGACTGGGTCTGACATTTTGTGACTTGTCACAGTACCATAGGAGTTCACAATGCTACCCCAATCACCTGTATTATGCTGTGGTTTAGAAATGGCACATCGCAATCTTTGGCCAGGGTTGGGTGGGCTGTTGGCCTTGATGGCAGCCCTTCACTTGTTCCATTGGAGCTCTTGATCTATCCAGGGTAATGAGAGTTTTGCCCCAAGGGAGAATGATACTCAGAGTCCCCTGACAAGGTGCAGCCCTTGCAGAACTATGTGTTATATTTGCAGGGAGTTTCTGTCACACTCAAACACGTTACTTTCCACCTCCAAACTAAACAATTTGTGAAAGGAAATGTTGAACGTCTTTAGTACTGGTATTTGGACCCGCCTGTTTGCACATTCTTGTGTGTGTCACTTTCTGAGATTATTCTTGTGTCTTCTTGTGAACATGACAGGATTGTTGTGTGACAGCCTCTCTATTTCATAGAAGTCTTTTGTGTCGTTAAAAAATACTTTTTGGCTATTAAAACAACTTTGTAATACTTCAACATCTTCATAAAATTGTACATTCTTTCTTACACTCATTTATATGTTATCATCTATACATTGAATGGGTTATCCGGCAATAGAAAAGAATAGACAACTAGAGGAAATGGCAAATAAAAAACATCCTAAATAATTTTAATTAGCAGATCACAAACATTTTGTCTAGGGAGTCACTATATAATTTAAATGGCCACCCTCTTCTTGCACTTACAAAAACTGTCTATGAGCATATACAGAGGAAATTTTCCCTGATGAACCTGTAGATAACCTATACCATGTATTGTCATTCAAAGTGACATGGTGGACAACAGTGTGAGCAGCCTCCTCTTACCTTAGCACCCCTCTTATCTATAGCATTAGATCAGAAAGACATGATTTACAGCAGTGTGAGCAGCCTCTTCTTATCTTAGTACTCCTGGTATTTCCAGTAATAGATCAGAAAGACATGGTTGACAGCAGTGTGAGCAGCCTCTTCTTACCTTAGCACTCCTGGTATCTCCAGTATTAGATCAGAAGCACATGATGGACAGCAGTGTGAGCAGCCCCTTCTTACCTCAGCACCCTTCGTATCTCCAGTATTAGTTCAGATACACAAGGTGGACAGTATTGTGAGCAGCCTTTTCTTTCCTCAGTAATCCTGCCAACTCCAGTATTAGATCAGAAATGTGGACAGCAGTTTGAGCAGCCTCTTCTTACTTCAGCACCCCTGGTATCTCCAGTATTAGATCAGAATGACAGGATGGATAGCAGTGTCAGCAGGACACTAGGCTCTTCTTACTTGAAAACTCCTTGTATATCCAGTATTAGATCAGAAAGACAAAGTGGGTAGCAGTGTGAGCAGCCTCTTTTTATCTTACCTCAGCATCCCTGGTTTCTTCAGTGTTAAGTTAAAAAAAAATTTGTGAACAGCAGTGTGAGCGACCTTTTCTTACCTCAGCACTTTTGGTATGTCCAGTAATAGATTAGATAGGCTGGGTGGACAGCAGTGTGAGCAGCCTTTTCCTACCTTAGCATATATTTAGCATTTATTATATCTCCAATATAAGATCAGAAATACAGGATGGACAGCAGTATGAGCTACCTCTTACCTCAGCATGTCTGGTATATTCAGTATTAGATCAGAAAAACCTAGTCGACAGAAGTTTGAGCAGCCTCATCTAACCTCAGCACAACTGGCATCTCCAGTAGTAGATTATCAATGTTTAAAAGCAGTGTGAGCAGCCTCTTCTTACCTCAGCACCCTTGGTATGTTAAGTGTGAGGTTAGACAAGGTGGACAGAGGTGTTGGCAGCCTCTTCTTACTTCAGCACTTTGGTATCTCCAGTATTATATCAGATAGACTTTGTGGACAGCAGTGCAGTCACGCTGCAGCAATGCAGGTATGTGCAGACTCCACGAGGGAGAGTGGGTGACAGAAAAAGAGGTCACACTTGCCGCACCGCAGCCCAGTGCACGCTGCATTGCGCCACCAGGTGGCGACAGAGAGTGGTCAAAACGAGCCAAGTCAGTAACGGTCAGTAAGCGTATAGTTTAAAAGGGAAAACAGAACTCGTGGTCAAAATACAAGCCGAGGGTCAGAACCAGCCAGGAGCAAAGGTACCAGAGACGTGAGACAGAGAACGGAGTCAGAGTAAGCCAAAAGGTCAAAAAGCCAGACAAACGTGTGGTAACAAAGACGGAAAACAGGAGACGAAGTCAGAGTTTTAGCCGAGTCACAAACGGAGGGGACACACACCAGAGTCACACTAGGTCAGGTACAGGAGACATGTCAGGTACAGGTAAGGTAGGTCAGAGGCAAAAGGAACACAGGGGTGTCACAGGTTAGCAGTCCCAGCAAGCCCAAAACTATCACTGACACAAGCTGCCAGCAAGAGCACCAAGAAATAGCCACTCCCAAATCAAAGAGAGGCAGAAATAGTTAACCCCACCATGACCAGGCCGGAGTAGGAGAAACAAAGCAAGCTCCGACCCGGATCATGACAAGCGCAAGCAGCATCTTCTTACCTAAGCATCACATAAACGTAAGTCATATGAAAGTCACATTTTATGACCTAATTAATGGAAGTCTAGTAATCCTCTTATCCCAGGGAAAATCAAGATATTTTTCAGTTATGCAAATTATTTGATAATGTGTGTCATATCAGTCAGTTTAGGACCTGGGGAAGCCTACCAGTGTCCGGAATTAATATGTATTAGCTCTTATTTCACTTGGAAACAAATCAATAGAAATTATAGAAACCTCGGAGATCCACCTAGAGATCATGCATATCACTAATCATGCATTACACCTCGATACACATCTCTATTTCTTGAATCAGTTATTTCCAATCATCACACACAGGTAAGATGCAGTTAGTAATAACTGTGTATGACAGAAGGAGGAACGGAGATGAATGCTGACCTATTCTAAGTTCTATTCTGCTTATAAACATTTATGATTTGGCACATATGTTACGGATTAAGGCAATGTCATTTGTCTGTGGTTTGTCATGTATTTGGCATATACTGTACTAAAATGCATACTGGGGTCTCCTTGTTCTTCTGTCACGTACCATACATTATTTGTCTAAGCACCAGCCCAATAATTTAATGGATCGCTCATCTGCTCTTGCTCAGGTTGACTGCCCCTGCCTCATCGGCGCCACTTGTCACACTTGTAGCCAGGAACCATAGAATGCTGTTGCACTCGTTTTTTGAAAGCCAGATTGCTGGAAGCCATTGTAATGTAATGTTTTTTTTAGTGAAGATGTCTGAGCAAAGCACAAGATTGTTATTTTTACATCAATTTTTCAATGTCATATATAATGCATGTATTTGTATGGAGTCAGTATTTTAATCACTGTGGTATTTTTTAAGGTAGCCACGCGGTGATGCTTGAGGGTGCAGGCTGCGTGGCAACCTACATACCAGCCAGTAGTCTGGAGAAGGGAGACGTTAGTGCTGTTGTGTTTGGCAGACAGAGGAGATGTGAGATTTACAAGATTTAGCACGCTATACAGCTCTGGCAAAAATGAAGAGACCACTGCAAAATGTTCAGTTTGTCTGATTTTTCTCTTTATAGGGATATTTTTGAGTAAAATTTAAATTGTTCTTTTAGTCTATCAACTTCTGACAACATGTCTCCGAATTTCCAGGCAATAAATATTGTATTTTTTTTCTAACAAAGAAAAAAGGGTCAATATAAAAAAAAAATGCTTGCAGACCTCAAATAATGCAAAGAAAACAAATTCATAATCATTTAGAAACAACAATACTAATGGTTTAACTCAGGAAGAGTTCAGAAATCAATATTTGTGGAATAACCATGATTATTAATCACAGCTTTCATGCGTCTTGGCATGCTCCCCACCAGTCTTTCACAATGCTTCTGGCACAAAAATGTAATCAGTTCTTCTTTGTTTGATGGCTTGTGATTATCCATCATCCTCTTGATTACATTCCAGAGGTTTTCAATGGGGTTCAGGTCTGGAGATTGGACTGTCCATGACAGGGTTTTGATGTGGTGGTCTCTCAGTTTTTGCCGGAGCTGTATATTTAGCGGCTGTCCTCAATATTGCAGCTTTGTCCCATGCACTTGAATTCATCTTGATTGACAGGTCTTTCATGTTCACCTATTATAGCGAAGGAAGTCATAGGAGAGCCAGTCTGAACACTTCTCCCATTGCCCCGCGCTTTTTAACTCAATGGTTTCTAGAACAGAATTAACTTCTTGAGATACTGGTCCGTGAGTTTTGTTCTTGAGGAACAAATACAGAACATACATTGTAAACTATGTTTTATGTCTCACCCGGTGAGACTCCTGATCTGGATGAGCAGTTGTTATGCAGCATGAACTGAAGAAATTGGTATGGCAGGGACATCCGGATGGAACAAATCAAGCTGATCTGACAAAACGGCAGCAGGACAATGAACCTGGAATCAAGGGATCAGATGAAGCAGAGTTAAGGAAATGGCACCAGGCGTGACGCAAGGAAGCAGGGTAGTCTCATTGATGAAGAACTGATGAAGCCAAGCTGAGTTACACAGGAGGCAATGGCAGTACTGGACCAGCGGAGTAGCAGAGTTAAGTCAGCAATACAGCACAGTTGATTTTGTCACATAGTCCAATGCAGAACTGACTGCAGTATGGCAGAGTTAATTCTGTGATATAGCAGAGCTGAGTTTGCCACAGAGTCTTATGCAGAGTTGACAATAGAATGGTAGAATTGACTCGGTGAAATAATAGAGCTGGACCAATCACTGGCTCCAATGCATTGCTGGCTGCGAGTCAACCCAGCAGTGTAGCAATACTGGATTATCACTAATCTAAGGCTGAACTGGTCCGTATAATAGCAGAGTACTCAGCAATGTAGCAGGCCTGAACTTCTTAAGTGATCAAGGAAACCAGAAATTAACAAACAGTCCACAGTTGTGACCTAAATGACAACTACCTGAATACTCAGATGATGGCCTGCTACCTGAGCCGGCCTATAAGGCTTGTCAGAGGAGCGTGAGCGTGTTAGATGTCAGAGGAGCGTGCTAGATGTCAGAGGAGCGTGCTAGCTGTCAGAGGAGCGTGCTAGATGTCAGAGGAGCGTGCTAGATGTCAGAGGTTCGTGCTAGATGTCAGAGAGGCGTGCTAGATGCCAGAGAGGCGTGCTAGATGTCAGAGGAGCGTGCTAGATGTCAGAGAGGCGTGCTAGATGTCAGAGGAGCATGCTAGATGTCAGAGGAGCGTGCTAGATGTCAGAGGTTCGTGCTAGATGTCAGAGGAGCGTACTAGATGTCAGAGAGGCGTGCTAGATGCCAGAGAGGCGTGCTAGATGTCAGAGGAGCGTGCTAGATGTCAGAGAGGCGTGCTAGATGTCAGAGGAGCGTGCTAGATGTCAGAGGAGCGTGCTAGCTGTCAGAGGAACGTGCTAGATGTCAGAGGAGCGTGCTAGATGTCAGAGGAGCATGCTAGATGTCAGAGGAGTGTGCTAGATGTCAGAGGAGCGTGCTAGCTGTCAGAGGAGCGTGCTAGCTGTCAGAGGAGCGTGCTAGATGTCAGAGGAGCGTGCTAGCTGTCAGAGGAGCGTGCTAGCTGTCAGAGGAGCGTGCTAGCTGTCAGAGGAGCGTGCTAGATGTCAGAGAGGCGTGCTAGATGTCAGAGGAGCGTGCTAGATGTCAGAGGAGCGTGCTAGCTGTCAGAGGAACGTGCTACATGTCAGAGGAGCGTGCTAGCTGTCAGAGGAGCGTGCTAGCTGTCAGAGGAGCGTGCTAGCTGTCAGAGCGTGCTAGATGTCAGAGAGGCGTGCTAGATGTCAGAGGAACGTGCTAGATGTCAGAGGAGCGTGCTAGCTGTCAGAGCGTGCTAGATGTCAGAGGAGCGTGCTAGATGTCAGAGAGCGTGCTAGATGTCAGAGGAGCGTGCTAGATGTCAGAGGAGTGTGCTAGATGTCAGAGGAGCGTGCTAGATGTCAGAGGAGTGTGCTAGATGTCAGAGGAGTGTGCTAGATGTCAGAGGAGTGTGCTAGATGTCAGAGGAGCATGCTAGATGTCAGAGGAGCGTGCTAGATGTCAGAGGATTCTGATGCGCCAGGGAACAGAGAATGACGGAGGTTGGAGGAAGATGCAAGACTTGACGCTTGATCCAGGAAAGATGAGTAACATTTTGGTCACATCCTATGCAGACGTCAATCTTTTTTTTGGTGCAAACAGATGATTACATGTATTTATTATTACAGTGCATCATTGTATTGAGCTCTGGTTGATATTAAAATTTTGACTTTTGATAAGATTTGTAGCTTGTTGGCAAACCATCCTGTGACAGTAAAATCGAAAACCGAAATTTATGACTAATGGAAAACAAACTTGACTAAAGACGTTCACATGAGATTTTATGTCAATCAGAGAGTGTTTGCAAATTATACAAAGTAACTTCAATTTACTTAAAATCTCATATATTCTCCTCTTTAGTTATAGCTTTACTTATTATATTGAGTACTGGCATAAAATTAAATAAAAATGAAAGCTCTTGCTTCAGGACAGGCATGTCGGTATGCCACCAGATAGTAGCTGTTTGCAGTTATGTCTAGTTAACAATTCTGCAAACTTACATCTATCGGCAGCTCGGTGGCTCAGTGGTTAGCACTGTTGCTTTGCTGGGGTACTGGGTTCAAATCCCACCAAGGACAACATCTGCAAGTGATGATAATGTATTTAAAGTGTTGTGGAATATGATGGCACGATATAAGAAAAGCATAATAATAATCTATGGCATAAACAGGCATTCAGTATAAAGTTGTGGAAGAGGTATGATGATACAAGATGCTGTTGGGCCTAAGGGATGCCATCTCTTCTGTTGGGTGATGTTCTCTTGGTGCTGCCTAAAAAAAAAAACTAAACTCCAGCAAAGACATATTGTGATTGGCTGTAGTGGTCACATAATAATAATAATCTTTATTTTTATATAGCGCTAACATAATCCGCAGCACTTTACAGTTTTGCACACATTATCATCGCTGTCCCCGATGGGGCTCACAATCTAGATTCCCTATCAGTATGTTTTTGGAGTGTGGGAGGAAACCAGAGAACCCAGAGGAAACCCACACAAGCACGGGGAGAACATGCAAACTCGTTGCAGATGTTGTCCTTTGTGGGATTTGAACCCCGGACTCCAGTGCTAACCACTGAGCCACCATGCTGCCCTGTGTCAGACGTACAAAGGGCATCTGGCCACCAGCCTAAGGTGATAAGTAGAATTTTGTTGCTTTTTTTGTGGTTTTATTTTTTAACATTTGATGAATGTCAGTTTATTGTGGACACTTGCTGTTTATTACCCATGAAATATAAAACCGTGTTCCATTTCCCCATTGGGAAAAGATTGCCAATAAATCTATGATCACTTCACTACAGATGATAAAAAAGTCAATTTATTGTCTGAAAATGTCTGCCATGCGTGGATTCGATTTATTACAATCTCACCCACTTTGCTGCTTCTGGATTTTTTGCGACTGTGGATTTTTTTTTTTCTTAACATCTGAAAATCCGGATGCAGTTCCTATACCTGTGAACATACTGTAAGGGCTCGTTCATAGGACCATAATTCCGGCACGAGCGTGGTCTGTGGAAAAAACGGAGAGCGCTCGGACTGATGTGACCTAATCTGTGTGTGATAAAAATTGCAGCGCGCACTAGTTTGTTACATAAATTTTATGGAACTTACCTATTCAAGTCTATGGATGAGTAACAGGAAACGGAGCTACAGTATAACATCCGATATTTACGGATACATTGCAATTCTGTAACATAGAAAACTATAAATCATCAATAGCTGCTGAGTAAAAACACGGATTGTATATGGATGACAAGTGAGAAAAAAATCGTCCAACTTTTCTGGATGAAACTCAGACCGATTTTTATACGTTCGTGTGAATCTACCCTATTGGGGGCAATTTTTAGTCTATCGCCCAACCTCTACAAAATCAGAAACAAGTTGTTACGGAACTGCAACACAGAACTAGGATAGAAGGCGGAAAACTGACCCTGCACTGAGACTAGGCTGATACCGTACGATGGAGTAGGCGACCCATTCCTTGCGAATAGACCCACCGACGATCCTAGGTTAATCTCAAGCGAAGACCTATAGATAGGGGGATGGAGGTCCCTAAAAGATCTAAGGACTGGGTATAAAAACAGGTCACCTCCTAATAGAAACACAGAGACGGCTGCAGAAACCAACTGAAAACAGAAACTAAGGATAGAAGAACCAGAGGTCCCAGAACTGCATAAAATCCAACACAGAAAGCTATCAAAGCACCTAGCCCGAACTAACGGATTAACACTGTTGTCCAGCAAGGACTGGGAGGCAGGTGCTGGGTAATAAAGGGTGATACCAACACCTGACCTAAGACAACCCAGCACCAGGGGAAAAAGACCAGCAGCCAGAAAACCACAACAAGATGGCGGATGGTCAAAAACAAAACAGATTGTAACACAAGTAAGCAATGAATAATTTGTAACAACTTGACAAAAGAGGAGGACTGAAGAACTCTATTCCCATGTAATCTGGTGACCATCAGTCCTTATGGGCCGCACGTGCCAACCTCGCCACTATATCTCATAGTCAAGCAGTGTGATCTCTGGGTGACTTCCAGGCATGCATCCTCATGGGAAAAGATGATTATTTTTGAAGTCTTAACAGAGCTGTCACCTTTAAGCCACCAGTCATGAACTCCTGAGCACATTTTCCACGTGGGCAGTAGAAGTTGACATGTTAGTACAGTATTGCTGTGGGAATAGACCCCCGATGTGCGTGTGACTGTGCTTATACTATACTAGATTCTTCGTTTCTAATTGTATAATGTCTGAAGACGGCTTATGATATACACAAGTTTTTCCTGCAGTCCTATGTAAAGAATAAACAAGCACATAGTGATAGCTCTGCTACGCCTGTATAATATATGTAGTTTCTATGACGATTTAATATGCAACCTTGATTTAACACCATCCAGATCCATACGAATAAGAATTGTTACCTGTGGGTAGGAACACATATACCTGTCAAGCGGTGAGGAGAAAGCGCTGACTGTTACGTATCTATTTCTGCTTCCTTCTCTGGAGATTAGATATCCGAGGAGACTACAGCAGGGACAGACCAATGACAAACATATGCAGTCAAATATTAGGGCTTATGTGTTGTGTGCTTCTGTTCTTCCCAAAGGCACCTTTCCTGAAGTTCCACCACCTGCGTGTAATATAACCCTCTCCTCATACTGATATTAGATAGGGCACCTTGTCTGCAGCCGATCCTGATGATACACGCGGAGATAATCATTTTTATATTGGAAAAAGGAGCGAGAACAGCAACCTGCAAACCTGCACTGAGCCTTGTGGGGGCGCATTTGAGGCAGACTCGCATTGGCATGAGTACAGTAGAGCTAATTGCAGCAGTAGGAGCCAGCTCTGATCGCAGTTTAACCCCATAGGTGCCGCTATTTCCCCCCTTCCTGTACACTGACAAAGACCAGATGATCAGTAATTGTACTTACAGTGTATTATACAAGCATTCAAGTGATTGAAAATGGAATAACAAAGACTGCAAAAAATAATGAAAAAATAAGTCACATTTTATGCCACCCTTCTCTTCTCAAAATGTTAATAAAGTAGAAATAATAGGTATTCCATAAAAATGGAAGAGAAAATTTCCATCGTACTCCTATTTTAGGAAACACCTGTCATTCCAATGCCGCTGACCGACCTGAAATATTCAATGCAAAAAAAGAGGTGGACAGGCACATCCAATAATAAAAAATCTTCAAGCTTTATCCCAAATACATAAATTTAAAAATCCATACAAAGATAATATGGTAGAGGAACCGCGCTGTTGCGTTTAGGGGGCCTACTGCGCCCTTAGTCATAGAGAATGATAATATTTTAAAGGGGTTGTTCAGCTTTGGAGTACAAGTCTGCAGTCACTCTATGTGCGTGTGCTATGAGGATTCTCCAGTGCCGGCGCATGTAACTGCAAGTATGTGATTTGTATACTTCCGGCCACATTCCGACTAGACATGTCCAGGCTTGCTCAGTTCACTTGTTTAGAGCAAGGCCATGCACGTCTAGTCGCCCTGTGACTGCATGTATGCAAATCTCATACTTTCAGTCACGTGCCCGCTGCTCCCGGCGTCTGTACCGGAGAATCGTCACAATGCACATAGTGAGTGCAAACTTGTAGCCATAGGACAGACAACCCCTTTAAAATATTTGGTATCGGTGCTAGTATAACTAAATGAAATAATAAAATATTTATACCACAGGCCGAAACAAAAAAAAAATCTGAATGACAGAATTGCTGTTTTTTTACTGTTCACTTCACTTCCCCGCCAGAAAAAAAATTGAATAAAAAGGTATCAGAAAGTCGTACGGATCGCAAAATGGTAATAAAAAAATACAGCTTGGACCACAAAGAGTAAGTCCTGATTGGGAAGGTACCACTATCATAGAATTACGATAAGCTCTCCGTACTGCTGCTGAACGCTGTCAGCTTGAGCCCCTTTAAAATAAACGCCCTGCTTTATAATTGCGGGAATTTGTAATGAGGACATCAACGTCTTCTAACATTATTCAGCTGGCGCTTCAGGGGAATTCTATCACTAATATTAAGTTGAAGGATTTTTCTATCATTAGACATATCACTTGGATTATTGTTACTGATTGATGGGGGTTTGACTGCTTTAAGTTCTATATCGTTGCCTCTTGTTTTCACCAAAGTATGGACTTACAACATATTGACGTCAATAAGGCCATGTCATAACTCCTAGGAGCAGGTGCTTAGCTATAGAAGTAGCAGTCGCACCTGGGCCCTGTAGATTTAGGGGACCCAGTTTCCCATCTGGTACCAGTATTGTAAATCACATATTATAAAGGGGGGCTCCACTCTTGTTTCTTTTAATCTGAACCCAGGAGCTTCGATGCCCCTAATTTGGGAGTGTCACGGTACTGGAGAAATGCCAAAATGGAATCCGCCTCTTCATTCTAGCGATTGTGGGGGTTCTAGAGGTTAACCCTCCACCAATCAATTTGATGTAGCCTTTCTTAAAGTAACACACAAGAAGGATTTCGCAGCGCAGAAAATTCTTAACACAACAAAAGCAATGGAATTTGTAGGGGACGAGCGACACTTCTGCAACGAGTTATCGTTCTGCCTTCTGACAGCTTTCACATTTTAAGAATGGCTACATCTGTAGGCGTCTTAATTAATTTTTTTAACACAAGTAAGAAAGTGAAGCCATCACAGGGTTTTACGTATAATCACATAGGGGCATAAACCCCAAGTAGCATGAGTCTTCATTGTTAGGTATAATCATATCAAGCCATATTGAAAAAAGTAAGAGATCCATCCCGTCATCAGTTTATTCAAAGACTTCCAGGAATATTTAATAAGGTACATGTCTGGATAGTGGAAAGAGCCAGACATCACTGGGGTCTGACAGCTGGGGCTCTCACCGATCCTGAGAATAACGCATTAGTGAGCATGTGCGACCACTGCTCCATTCACAGCCTATGGTGATCATCTATGAGTTGTGGTCGCACATGCTCATAATCGCCTCATGCTCACTGGGCTTCAGCTGGACCCCCTGCGATCATAAACTTATCTTTTAACCTGCGGTCAGGTGCTAAATGTTGTTTATGGCTAACCCTTTGAGGTTGGAAGCAGTAAACCTCGAAGTTTAAATGGTTGCTGACTAAAAAAAACAAACAAAATGTAAATGTTTTAAAAGAAAAATAGAAGCTGTATTCTATACAGGATTGTATTCACCGTCAGTCCATAATAAGTCGATCTGGTGGATTCTGATTACATCCTGATCTTCGATCACCTAACATCAGTGATTGGCTGCAGCTCTCAGTTGACAGCAACGGGACATCATCAGCAGTGCATTGGATTACATCCCGATCCAATGGTCATGTGATGGAAGAGCGTTATCATTGCCCCAGCACAGACCACTGCAGCAGGAAGGGATACAGCCAGTGAGAATAGCTTATTTTAGAACATTGTTTTGGTAATTCAGACATTCCGTTTCAAACAAGCCATATTGTGTTGTTTGTTTGTTTTTTAAATTAAGTTTTCAGTGTTTTTCTTTTTCATTTCCACTAAAAATTAATTGAACCTCTTATTTTACTTGATCACATTTTCATGTTCTGTACACTTACAGGTGGATTGCATTTGAAAGTGCCAATTTCCTTGGAAGACAAATGCTGCTGGATCCTCAGCAAATTCTAAACTGGTCACAGTTCAGTGGCTGGAAAGCGATTGGGTCCCTGCGTCCTCTAAAACAGGTAACACGAGCTCTAAGCTGCACACATTGATCATTCTTTGCTGACAGTCCATTAATAAACAAGTCATAAAGATAAAAGGCACACTGGCTGAAAAGTTTTGTTACTTGAGCTGACCAGAGGCCTCAGTACTCAACCTCTGACCATTACTTTACATTATCTGATTTTCTAGAAACATCAGCAGGGCTTGGGTAACATTGAAAATACCCTTTTGAACTGTGCTGACAAATAGTGAGTTCATAGCCCAAGAGTGAGGTCTTTTTTTTTTTTACACAGCACACGATGGAGTTCGGTCGATCAGCCTTAGAATCATAGAATGTTAGAGTAGGAAGGGACCTCCAGAGTCATCGTGTCCAACCTCCTGCTCAATGCAGGATTCACTAAACCATCTCACACAGCTGTCTGTCCAGCCTCTGTTTGAAGACTTCCATTGAAGGAGAACTCACCACCTCTCGTGGCAGCCTGTTCCACTCATTGATCATCCTCTGTCACGGCACAGCTGTCGGGTGACCCGGGATCAGGGACTCCTTTCCTGTCCCTAACACTAGGGGGTGCTCTAGCTCGCCCTGCTCCCCGAAATACTTCAGATGCCAAACATGCCGGGGCCTCCCTCCTTGCCTTATCTCCTAAGTTAGTCATCTGTCTGTTCACCTCCCCTTCCCAGGGAAGAAGGGGCGCTACAATGGCCCAACCCGACAAACAAGGCAACACGGACAAGGGTTAACAGAAAACTCTAGGCATATAAAATATTCACTCACATATAACAGAGGAATACACCGGGGTGTAAAGGTAGGGGAATAAAGAAAAGCAGAGAAGGATAAGGAATTACCACAAATACACACCAAGCAACAGTCACTAGCAACTCCTTCAACTCTCCTTCTCCTCTCCTCATGTATGCTCCTCTCCCACCTTTAACCATGCAGCAAATGCTAGCTCTGACGAGGATTTGTAGCAGAGCCCGGATTATAAAGGGAAAAGGAGTGGCTAACTGAGCACAGCTGTGAGCACAGGGATTTCCAACATGGCCGATTAACCCCTGTTCTGCCGGAAGAAATAAACACTTTTAAAATGAAGGAGAAGTGCTTCTTCTCAGTGCCGGAACAATCAGACGCTGCAGTCTTCTGGCTCCACTCTGTCGCCGGTAACCCCGTGACACCCTCACTGTCAAAAAGTTTTTTTCCAATATCTAATCTGTATCTTCTCTCTTTCAGTTTAATTCCATTGCTTCTCGTGTTTTCATGTGCAAATGAGAATAATGATGATCCCTCTACACTGTGACATCCCTTCAGATATTTGTAGACCGCTATTAAGTCTCCCCTTAGCCTTCTTTTTTGCAAGCTAAACATGCACATATCCTTTAACCGTTCCTCAGAGGTCACACTATGCAGTCCGCTCACCATGTTGGTAGCTCTTCTCTGAACTTGCTCTAGTTTTTCAATGTCTTTTTTAAAATGTGGTGCCCAGAACTGGACTCAGTATCCCTTATGAGGCCTGGCCAAGGAGGAGAAGAGGGGGATAATTACTTCATGTGATCTAGACACTATGCTTCTCTTAATACATCCTAGAACTGTGTTTGCCTTTTTTGCTGCTGCACCACACTGTTGACTCATGTACAGTCTGTGATCTATTAGTATAACCAAGTCATTTTGACACATGCTGTTGCTTAGTTCTATTCCTCCCATTCTATAGATGTAATTTTTGTTTTTGTTTCCCAAACGTAGAATCTTGCATTTCTCCCTGTTAAATACCATTCTACTGTATTAGTTACCGTCCATTGATCAAGCTTATCTAGATCTTTCTGAATCCGTTCTGTCTTTTCTAGTGTTAGCTATCCCTCCTAGCTTTGCATTGTCTGCAAATTTGATTAGTTTACCTTCAGTTCCCTTATCTAGATCATTTTTAAAAATGTTGAACAACTCTCGAGCCAGGACCGAGCCTTTTGGTACTCCACTAGAAACACTTTTCCAATTGGTGCAACCATTTGTTACCACTCTTTGAGTATGATCACTGAGCCAGTTACGAGTCCACCTAACCATAGCCTTGTCAATCCCATATTTGGTAATTTTTTTATAAGGATAGTATGAGATACTTTTTCAAATGCTATGCTGAAGTCGAGATAGACTATATCTACTGCATTTCCCTAATCCGCCCAGTCAGTAATTCTATCATAGAAGGAAATTAGATTAGTCTGGCATGACTTGTTTGCTTTAAACTCATGCTGGCTCTGGTTAATTACTTAACAACGACAACCCTTACAAGCTGATTAGAGCACATCGCCTCCTGATGGAAACACAGCGAAACGCGTGTAGGGGCGTCAGGCAGTGGTCCCTATAATCATACTTTACCAGTAAGTACCTGTCCATCTTATGCACTTTAGCCCACTTGTGGTTATGCACTGTTAGCACTTTATCTTCATACTGCCATATACATATAGCCTCGTGCGGTTACTTTGTCCTCATTGTGAGCATTGCCATATACTTTGTGCAATTAAGTAACCTACAGACATCAAATAGCCTTCAATCTTAGTGGTTGTTTGTACATTTTTAACTAATCTAACTTCTCTGAATTTTCAGCTAGTATGTATATAAAATGAGGTGTTTTACATTATAATTTTTTCTCTATTTGCACTACTGGTTGTTAACAATTTACTATGGATCCCCTTTTCCTGCTTCTGCAGTAATATTTTATTTGCTAATTATTTTATGTATTCTGTTTAAATAAAATTTATTACTTGATATAAGATACTCTGTTCCCCTTTTTCTGCTGTAATCAGCTTGTAGGGGTTGTCTTTGTTAAATTGTGTATTGAGTTTTGCCTCTAACTAATCCCATTGCTATAGGGATATCCTGCAATCTGGTTAATTACTATATTCTTATCCTAGTACTTACATACATGCCGTTTAATAATTTGCTCAAATATCTTTCCTGGTATAGAAGTAAGGCTCACTGACCTGTAATTTCCTGGCTCCGTCTTCTTTCTTTTTTTGAAGATAGGGACAACATTTGCCCTTCTCCAATCTTCTGTGACTTCTTCTTTTTTTCAGGATTTTTCCATGATTCTGGCTAGTGATTCTGCAATTTCCTCTGCAAACGCTTTCAGTACCCTAGGTAATAATTAATCTGGACCAGGATGTTTAAATTCATTTAAATTGTTCCCTCACCATCTCTCTGTTTATGGATAGTGTGGATTCTTTTATTCCTTTGATGGCACCTTGAAGATCAGTTGATGTTACATTTGCTTTCTTAGAGAACACAAATACAAAATAGGAATTTTAAAGCTCTGCCTTCTTAACATCATTTTTGACCACTTCACCCTTGTAAAAGTCCTATAGCATCTTTGGCTTTTCTTTTGCTTTTGATATACCCCCAAAATCCTTTTTTGCTGCTTTTAGTTTCCATTGCAAGCCTCACTTCATTACTGGCTTTAGCTCTTCCAACGCTTGCTCTGCATTCCCTGCAAACAGCATTATATTCTTCTTTCAATATGCCCCCCTCTTTCCATGTGATATACATTTCTTTTTTCCTTTTTAACAAGTGATTAAGTTCTGTGTTATTTCTCCCTGGTCTCTTTAAATCTTCCAATTCTTCCTCCTTTTGGGGACTGTTACCAATTGTGCGGTGAGAATTTCATTTACCAAAATCTCCCATCCTTCTTGGACATTTCTGTGCTTTAGAATATCCAGCCATTAGACCTTTCCTACCATCTCTCTGAGTCCATTAAAATCTACCTTTCTAAAGGCCAACCTTATAGTCTGATTCCTCGCTGGTCTTCCTCCTTTTGTAATCCAAAATTTGAGGATAGCATGATCTCTGCCTCCTAAATTCCAAGCCATCTTTACTTCCTCAACCATTTCCTCCCTGTTGGTAAGAATTAGGTCCAAGATTGCAGATCCTCTTATTCTTTCTTCTACCTTTTGAAAGATAAAGTTGTTAACAAGAGAAAATAAGAATTTTCTGGACCCAGCACTTTTCCCTGAGAGAGATTCCCAACAAATATCTGGAAAGTTAAAATCTCCCATTATCACTATGTCGGACTTTTTTGAGAACAGAGACATGTGATGTAAAAGAGTTCATCCATATCTTCAGTCTGTCCAGGTGGCCTATAGTAAACACCTACAATAGTGTATTTTCTGTTCTTGTCTCTTTAAATTCTTACCCAAACAGTTTCTTCAGAGCTACCAGTCTCTGAAGCTTGGATCTCTGTAGAGATATACTTTTTCCTAACATACAGGGCAACACCTCCTCCCTTCTTGTTAATCCTGTTTCTAATAAATAAGTTGTAGCCTTCATGGTTTGTATTTCAAGCATGTGTATCATCCCACCAAGTTTCAGTGATGCCTATGACAACATATCTCTCTTCCTGTGTTAGCAGCTCCAATTCTCCTTGTTATGCTTCTAGTAGAGATGGGATGAATGATTGTTGCTATGATTATTCCTACCCATGCAGTAAATATATGAGGGCATGTGCTAATGAGCAGTGATGATTTTTTGCTGACCAGCATAAAAAATAAAATCAACCGAATAAGCGCTTCGTAATTTATTAGCTCTTGTTTACATCGGGCCGTGATTGGGAACTAACTTTCCTTTAAACATTTGTTCAGCTGATTGGTGCATGTAACAGGGCCTTTAAAGGAAATATGTCAGCTGTTTTCTGCTGTGTACCGTGATCTGAGAGCACCATGATGTAGGGGCACAGAGCCAGATTACAGTGATGTGTCACTTACTAGGCTGTATGTTGCTGTTTCAATAAAATCAGTGTTTTATCAGCAGTAGATTATCACTAGAGGACTATGTGTCTCATGCCTCCTAGTCCACTTCTCTGTTTAACCCTGCCCTCACCAGCTTTCTGTTAAAGTACATTGAACACAGAGAGCTGCCAATTAATGGTGTGGGCGGGGTTATGCAGGCCTCAGCATTTGAGCAGTGCTATATCTGCAGCAGAGAAAACAGTGATTATATCAAAATGACAGCATGCAGCCCAGCAATTGTTAATTCTTTTATCATTTTTGCTAGAATTTTTCTCCCACTGAGGTCAAGGAATCCCCAAAATACTCATCAAAATAATGGCATAAAAAATTCACCTGAAACACATTAGAAATGTGCAGAAATGCCATTGTGCTGTGTTTTTCATTGCAATTTTCTAAAATTGTGGTCCAATTTTTTTCATAAATCAAGGCAAAAATAACGTACCTTGGCCATAATGTGAATGCAGCATTAAAAAAATGGCTAAAAAAACAGTGTGAATATATCCAAACATTGTGTGTATTACGGCATCCAAAGAGTTAAGTAGTTGCATTTTGGTCTCATCTGACCATTGTGTATTCCAGAATTTCATGTCAATAGCACCTTTAGAAATAAATGTACTTAAAATTGGTGACATGTTCAATTCCTATTTCACTCTTTCACTCACTATATATATATATATATACACATACGCAGTGTATGTCATGGGGACACCATGACAGAGAGGTGCCAGAAGACTGTGGTGTCTGGTTTTGCGAACTCCTGCACTGGTTAGAAGTTCTTCACCATCTTAATGAACACTGCAGGTTTGTTTCCTGCTAGCAGTGCAAGGGTTTAACTGTTCACTTGAAGCTCCCTGAGCTTTCCTACCTGGATTGTCTCTTCTGTTCAATGTTGTCCATTTCCCTCTGCTATATAGGGTCACCTCTGGCACTTAGGGATTGCCAGTGTTAGTTCTTGTTATCTGGTTCTGGAGTTGGAGGTGCAGTTTTTGGTTGGAGTTGGCATTTGGAGAGTTGTTCAGAAGATGGTTTCTTGGAATTTGATTGTGTGCACATCATCATCCTCTCCTATTTGGCTTCTCCTTTAACTCCCCTGTTTTCCACTCTGTTGTTTGGTGTATGTATTTTCGTATGGTTGATATTTTCATTTATCCCTGTCCGTCTTCCCTTGATTGCCTGGTTAGTGTGTTCCTACACACTGGTGCTTCCCACTACCCTGTGAGGGGACAGATAAGGGTTGCTATAGGAGCATAGCAAGGCACATGAACCCTGTGTCTCCACCTTCAGGAGTAATCCGGGGGACAGGGATAGACTAGGGCGACACCAGTTCTAGGGACCTTTTATCGCCCATAGTCACAGCGTGATAGTATATACATGTATACCTATATACAGTTATAGTATCAAAAAAAGAAAAGCAGCACAAAATAATAGAAAAAAGTGGACTTTATTGCCTGAACGGCGTGGCAATGTTTCGGATACAAAATCCTTTTTTCAAGCTTGAAAAAGGATTTTGTATCCGAAACGTTGCCACGCCGTTCAGGCAATAAAGTCCACTTTTTTCTATTATTTTGTGCTGCTTTTCTTTTTTTGATACTATAACTGGAGGCTATTGGACTGCTGGTTGGGAAAGCTCTGCACGCTATTGAGGTAGTATTGGATGCTGTTCCAATTTTTTCTTTATATACAGTTATACAGTGTATATATATATATATATATATATATATATATATATATATATATATATATATATATATATATACATATATATATATAAACACATACATGCAGACCTAAATAAATAATGTACAATTCCATGAAAATACAGAAACAAAAACCTCTCCGTCCCATGTGAACACACCAATGATAGATCAGCTCCAGAAGTCTAAAATTCCACCTATGTATCAGCTCAACTACATAATATTGTGATGCCACATTCCTACATCTGCCTTGTTTCTTCCTACAGCCTTCAGTATATTTTATGATTAAGAACCGAGATAAAGACAAGTATCTGACAGTCACTGGGAAACTAGCAGATTCAAGAGCGACATTTGTCAATGTCTCCCCAAGGAATGGGCAGACCACTCAGATCTGGTATTTCTGCAGAGGATTCCTAAAGTCAAAGGTACATATTAATTTATAATATATTAATATACTACCAGCGATTAAAAGATTACTATTATATATCTCACTGGAAAAAGTAAATGGCCAATACTGTGTCTGTAAGAAGGCCCCCTCCAGCCAATGTCCCTTTACTTTACCTTTGAATGTGCGGGTGGACAATATGGATTCATCTGATGAAGGAGCATTCTGGCATCTCACATAAGAAACTTCCAAAAATGTTGCTGTCCATGAGGTTTTGGTAGCTCCTAAGTAAACAAATATTCTGGGTGTTTGGGGGTTTCTCCTTTTGCCCACGACCAACCCAGACATTCTGGGAGATTTGGCATATCCTACAATAGTAACCTCAGCACAGTCCATAACTTCTCCTGACATGTCAGAGTAGTGCTGGCAGCTAGGATCTTCACCAAATCTATGAATGGGTAGATCACTGTCCCTGACATCAGCGAAGAGGTGGAGGTACATATATGGTCACTTTCCATTGATGATTATAGTTGTAAATCTTCTACTTATCTGGCAATACTGTGTTCTTAAAATCGTCTATAATGTTCATCACATTTCTAGGCAAATGATTCATGTTTGGATGTCATTGGAGGCAAAAATATCCCAGGGTCAAAGGTGTCATTGTGGTCAGAACATGGGAAACCACGCCAGAAGTGGAGGATCGATAAAGGTGGCACCATCTCTTCATATATAAGTGATGACCTTGTTCTTGATCTTAAAGGTAGGTGATAATTATTAATTTGGGGTCTCCTTAATGAAGTCTGCTTATTTATTCAGTCTTCATCAGCTGCCTTTTTGACTTTGGGGTTTTAAAGTAGGTGTGGATAAACTAACCTGTGTCCAGATAATTTTGGGGGTGATCAGAGCATCACAGAAAGACTCGGGCCACAAGCCTGTTTTCAGACTAGCTGTGCAGTAGACCTTTCACAATTGGTGTATATATGGTGAATATGGGGGTCTCTTTGGCGCACATGACAAGACTACAGTAGCACTCTTAATCACCTGTGATCGTTGGCTATCCCTGTAGAAAATTGTGGTTTGGGGCTCACAAAATTACATTTACACGCTCTATCTTTCAATAATAAAAGTTAGTTTGAAGAGCTACAGCCATAACAATTATATTTTGTTATACCTAGATATTTTATCTTATTTGGGGACATACAAGATTAGAAAGGGATCTTCTCTAAACTGTTCCCCATAAAGTTAGAAGCTACAATTATCCAACATGTTGTGGTATGCTGAACCCATAGCATTATCCTTTTTCCACAAAACTTTACAAATGGCACAATGGAATCAGGCTGGTAATGTCCTCTTGGCATTCACGAAACCCAGACTCAGATGCCTGCCAGATAGAGAAGTGCGATCCGTAACTGCACAGACCATGTCTCCACTGCTCCAGAGCCCAGCGGTAACAGCTTTACACCACTCCATCCAATCCTTGTGTTTGTGTTTGGTGATGTAAGGCTCGCATGCGCCATGAAGCCCCCGACAGGGGTACAGTTTTTGTGCTGATGTTAATACCAGTGGAGGTTTAGACAGTTATGGAGTCAGAAGAACATTGGTGACTTTTCTGCCCTGAAAAACCACCAAAAGAGGAAAAAATCCTCTTTTGGTGGTTTTTCATGTTAGTGTAGGACTGGCAAACGTGGGGACCCTTGACGCGGGTTGCCTGCTTACATATTTTGGCCAGAATATCAACCAATACCCCACATATATTTATATGTTTTGGTTTTGCACACTATATTTTTTTCAGGGTGCAGTTGGGCCCAAATGGTTCTGTACACTGTGGCCTCTGTTCACACCCATAGGGCGTCATTATTAGGCTGGAGCCAGATGCTCTGCATTCCTTGTGTGAACACGCCACATACAGAGTATATATATATATATTTTTTGCATTGGTGTACCACACGGCCAATCCCTGATTGAAGGCTGGCTGTTTCATTAGGTATTGCACCTGTGCAGCTGCCATTTTACTTGGGTCCGCTGCACCCTGTCAGTGCAATAGTATTGAGGCCCATTTAGACAGGTAAGCATCTCTGCCTGTTTTTGGCGGGGTTTTTTTACTTTACTGCCCCTCAGCACTCGGTGACCCCGCTCTAACGTTATGGGGTCTCCACTTCATAGCAAAGTTGCTGCAGTTCCTTCAACTTCTCAATAATATCACTCACAGGCGATGGTGGAATATTTAGGAGAGAAGAAATATCATGAATGGACGTGTTACACCGGTGGCTCCTATTACAGAACCACGCCTGTATCAGTGAGATCTGTAGAAGGATCCATTCTCCCACAAATATTAGTAATGGCAGACGGCACGACGAGGGGACGGATGTTATACATCGGGGGGCAATGGGACTGAATGGAAAATCAGAATTCACTGGTTAAAACGTGACACAGATGAATGAAAGCGTTCTAAAATAAAGAGTACCCCCGTTACCCATAACAACCAATCACAGCACAGCTTTTATTTTTTAAAAGCAGAATACGAAATGAAACCTGCGCTGTGATTGGTTGCTGTGGGCAACAGACAATTTGCTAACGTTTTCCATTATCTTTGGGCAGATTTAGCTATACAGGTCCTTCTCAAAAAATTAGCACATAGTGTTAAATTTCATTATTTACCATAATGTAATGATTACAATTAAACTTTCATATATTATAGATTCATTATCCACCAACTGAAATTTGTCAGGTCTTTTATTGTTTTAATACTGATGATTTTGGCATACAACTCCTGATAACCCAAAAAACCTGTCTCAATAAATTAGCATATTTCACCCGTCCAATCAAATAAAAGTGTTTTTTAATAACAAACAAAAAAACCATCAAATAATAATGTTCAGTTATGCACTCAATACTTGGTCGGGAATCCTTTGGCAGAAATGACTGCTTCAATGCGGCGTGGCATGGAGGCAATCAGCCTGTGACACTGCTGAGATGTTATGGAGGCCCAGGATGCTTCAATAGCGGCCTTAAGCTCATCCAGAGTGTTGGGTCTTGCGTCTCTCAATTTTCTCTTCACAATATCCCACAGATTCTCTATGGGGTTCAGGTCAGGAGAGTTGGCAGGCCAATTGAGCACAGTAATACCATGGTCAGTAAACCATTTACCAGTGGTTTTGGCACTGTGAGCAGGTGCCAGGTCGTGCTGAAAAATGAAATCTTCATCTCCATAAAGCATTTCAGCCGATGGAAGCATGAAGTGCTCCAAAATCTCCTGATAGCTAGCTGCATTGACCCTGCCCTTGATGAAACACAGTGGACCAACACCAGCAGCTGACATGGCACCCCACACCATCACTGACTGTGGGTACTTGACACTGGACTTCAGGCATTTTGGCATTTCCTTCTCCCCAGTCTTCCTCCAGACTCTGGCACCTTGATTTCCGAATGACATGCAAAATTTGCTTTCATCAGAAAAAAGTACTTGGGACCACTTAGCAACAGTCCAGTGCTGCTTCTCTGTAGCCCAGGTCAGGCGCTTCTGCCGCTGTTTATGGTTCAAAAGTGGCTTTACCTGGGGAATGCGGCACCTGTAGCCCATTTCCTGCACACGCCTGTGCACGGTGGCTCTGGATGTTTCCACACCAGACTCAGTCCACTGCTTCCTCAGGTTCCCCAAGGTCTGGAATCGGTCCTTCTCCACAATCTTCCTCAGGGTCCGGTCACCTCTTCTCGTTGTACAGCGTTTTCTGCCACATTGTTTCCTTACAACAGACTTACCATTGAGGTGCCTTGATACAGCACTCTGGGAACAGCCTATTTGTTGAGAAATTTCTTTCTGGGTCTTACCCTCTTGCTTGAGGGTGCCAATGATGGCCTTCTTGACATCTGTCAGGTCGCTAGTCTTACCCATGATGGGGGTTTTGAGTAATGAACCAGGCAGGGAGTTTTTAAAAGCCTCAGGTATCTTTTGCATGTGTTTAGAGTTAATTAGTTGATTCAGAAGATTAGGGTAATAGGTCGTTTAGAGAACCTTTTCTTGATATGCTAATTTATTGAGACAGGTTTTTTGGGTTATCAGGAGTTGTATGCCAAAATCATCAGTATTAAAACAATAAAAGACCTGACAAATTTCAGTTGGTGGATAATGAATCTATAATATATGAAAGTTTAATTGTAATCATTACATTATGGTAAATAATGAAATTTAACACTATATGCTAATTTTTTGAGAAGGACCTGTATATTAGACACTTTTCTACTTTTTGTATTTTACCTCTTGTTCTCATCACAGTGTTAGCAGTGCCGTCCAAAACATATCTTTTTGCTTGTCTTTAGGTGGAATTTACTACGACAAAAACTACATAGTAGTCAACAGAGTCCAAGACAATGCCCTGACGCAGAAGTGGGACATTGAGCTACTATGATGTCTTTGTAATGAAAGCTCAAAATGCCATTACGGACATCTCTTTCCACTCATGCTGTGGACTATGGAAACTGCTGCAGTCATATGTCACTGGATCTCTGCTCGGCAAAAAATATCCTGGCGGACGGCCAAGAAAGCACGGCTCATATTCTTCACAGTTTTCCATCTGCTCCAGGCCGCACTGATCTCGGTGGCATCCTCGCGTCAGGAAAGAATTCAGAACAGACGTTGGTTTTGTGCCAATGGATCCAGAACACACGAACTTTGGTGTCGGGGAAATGTTTCCATTACCTCTGTCACCCTGGACTGAACAGTCTCCAGGCTTTTATGTGTGAGGAGGATATGGGACAGTGCCGACCCCCATGCCCGAGCCTCGTTTATAAGCTGCGTCTATACTCTTAGTAACTGGAGTCTGTGGAGAAGGGTTTGCATGCCATACTGTGTAACAGAACTGATGCTTAGACCGTGCATTTCAAAGGGTTCTACAGAAGTAGAAAAACATGGAGCCTTTTTCTATAAAATGCCCCACACTAATCTATGGCTTCTTTATAATATTTCCACTTCAGTTCCATTAAATTGTATATGGTCAAGGTACACTACCACACTCAACCTGGAAACAGAGGAGAGGTGCTGTTTTTGGAAGAAAGCGGCCATTTGTTGCCAATCCTAGTTCTAATATTCAGCATGGCTTAAGTTTTATTTTTTTCAGGTTAATTATAAGGGTATGTTTCCACGTTCCAGAAACGCTGCGTGTTTGACGCTGCGTAGAGCTGCAACGTCAAACACGCAGCGTCCAGATGTTACAACATAGTGGAGGGGATTTAATGAAATCCCGTCTCCACTATGCATTAAAAGACGCATGCGGCACACCCGAGAAAACGGACATGCGGCGCGTCTTTTCAGAACGCAGCATGCCCTTACAATGCTGAAACAACGCAAGAACAACGCAGGTGACCTGCCAGTGGCCTCAGGTGCAGATTTGGTGCAGATTTTACCTGCGTAAAATCCTGACCAAATCCTGATGCAATCCTGAATGTGGACACATACCCTTAGTATTTTACATACATCCATTCAGTAAAAGACCCCTGCCTAAGACATGCCGATATATAGGACCATAGGCTCAATTCCTGAAGACTGGGGTTTGGTACGCCTCCAGTCTCAATGGTCGGCATGTAGAAGAAAGAAGCACCACTTAATGAATCCGCACATCTTATCTCTGGCATTTGCCTCTGTGCACCTCTCCAGTGTCAGGGACTGGAGTACATTTCTGGCATAAGTCGAGCCACTGAAGTGTCATAACTTCTGGAGAATATGGTGGATGGGATTTGTCATGCCTTGTGTATGTGCAATCTACTGTGGCAGATCTGCTTGGGATCGAGTAAAAATGTCAAGAGTCGCAAACTTTTTGTGCAAAGGTTTTGCGACTCCAACTCGCTCATTCATGTGATAATGTCCATGAAAAAAAATCGGATAACAGTCAGATTGTTTAGTCTGTCATCCTATCGCTCTCCATTTTTTACTTTTTAGTTGGCAATATATATATTTTTTATCTAGTAGCATGATTTGCCATGTTTTCCTAATATTTTTGACTAGGCAATGCAGCGCTTTCTGGATTCCTTCCTCTTCTTTCCAACACAAAATCTTAGGTGCTTGTTTCCTCTACTACTGTGCAATCATATATATACAGCGGTGTGGTTGGTGTCACATTTTTTTAGTAGAGGAAAAGTGCATAGTAAGCTGACGCTTAGTTTCCATCTGAGCTTTTATTTCCATTTTTATGATCCGTTATAGGAAAATAAAAGCTAATAACGGACACCTATGGCACCTGGTGGGCCCTATTAACTGCAGAAAACCCCCAGAAAAAAATGGCACTGCATTTTGTTCTTTTTTTTTCCACCTTATTTGACAGAATAGACGAATTGTACCAGAGACTAGCAAAGTTTGCAGATCAAGCTTCTATCTGATATGATAAAAATTCAGAAATTTTCATTCAGAAGACGACTTCTTATATATCTTCGTTATATGGTCTCTTTAGTTACGCCTCTACCTTTTACAAGCACAATTACTCTACTTACTAACAAATAGAAAGCAACATTTGGGATAATTATTCCAGAGACGCCGAGAAAAAACGTAAAAAATGGCAATTTGCTGTTGTTTTGCCAAGCCCTGCCATTTTGTGGTCCAGATTGTGGAACTTCTGTAGCAAAATTGGGACTGTTGGCAAATGTGAATTTCATTTCTCTCAGGCCGACGAATGCCAAAGAGTTTCCAACATAGCGTTTTATTTTCTCCGATAGAATAATCTCATTGAAAATAGAATTTTTGTAAATGTTCGCAAAGAAATATGCAAGATTATGATGGGTGTAAAAGTTCTTGTATTCTGGTAGATATATGATGTACATACTTAAAGAAACTCCTGTATATCACCTGCACCACGATGCAGGACGTTGTGTATATATATATATATATGCTGTTCAGGAACTATATTGAATAAGATATTTATATATCTCTGTAAGTAATGTTGTGTATATGTGTAAATCCAGAGCAGAGCAGTCTATAGAGTGTATGTGTATATATTATTATGCAGCTATGTAGGAAGAAGGGATGTAAATCAGGTGTACAATTGCACGGTCATGTGGATGATGACCCGGTTGAGTGCCTTTATTTGTAATATGGATGGTGATTTCTTTATATTTGGAATAAAAATTTCAGTGATTGAAGCTGTACTTCATTTATTCCATTGCTGCAGAGTGATTAACTTATATTATAAAAATCACATATCTGAGCCCCTACTGAAAAATCCCAGGCATAAGTCTTAAAATCTTGTGACACTTAGGCCCTTTCTTTTGTGTTTCAATAAATTTCTGAGTACTTATATGAGTACCCCATTATAGTGTGAGTAGGATGTATACAACGGGTGAAATAAGTATTGAACACATCACCAATTTTCTAAGTAAATACATTTCAAAAGATGCTACTAACATGAAATTCTTACCAGATGTTGGTAACAACCCATCCAATCCACACAGGCAAAGAAATCAAACCATAGATGTCCATAAATTAAGTTATGTGTAATAATGGGAACTGACACAGGAAAAAAGTATTGAACACAAAGAAAGAGAGGTGCCAAAAGCCATGGAAAGTCATGACACCAGCAGAAATCTATCAGTAATTAGAAAGCAATCCTGCCACTTAGTGAAATATAATAGCTGGTTCAACTTATGGCCTATAAAAAGGTGTCCCATTACCAAGGAGCCAAACAAGAAACATCTCGTGATAGGTAAAACCAGTGAGCTGCCTCAAGACCTCCTCAACCTTATTGTTGCAAAACATACCGATGTCATTGGTTACAGAAGAATGTCTAAACTACTGAAGTGAGCACTTGGGGGAAGGGGTCATAATCCAGAAGAGGAAAGGATATCATTTCACCACAAATTGGCCATGACCAGATGCTCCCCGTAAGACCTCAGACAGAGGAGTAAAAAGAGTTATCAGAAGAATGGTTCAAGAGCCAACAAAAAGCTTGTTCAAGCACTTTTAAAGTTTTCTAAACATTTAGACAAGCCTGTGAAATACTGACAGAAATCATTCTGGTCAGATGAGAGCAAAATTGAACTCTTTGGATGCCATAATACACACCATGTTTGGAGGCCAAAAGGCCCAGCCAATCACCTCAACTGAATCCAATAAAAAATATATAGAAGGAATAAAACCTCAGAGCTCAACACAATTTGTTGTACAATTTCTCCTGAGTACATCAATACCCCAAATATGGCTGGAAACTACTCTTTGGATACACCACAGGGCTCAGAAGGGAAGGAGCGCTATTTTGGAGCACAATTTTGTCTGGAATTTTGTCGCAATTGAAGAGTCCGTAACATGCCAAAACAGCAGAAACCCCCCACAAGTGACCCCATTTTGGAAACTACATCCCTCACGGAATTCATATAAAGGTATGGTGATCATCCAAAACCCACAGGCGTATTGCAATTACATTTTGTTTCTACAAAAATTCTACTTTAACCTCAAATTTTTCATTTTCAGAAAAGTAATAGGAGAAAATGCACAACAAATTGAGTGGTCTATTTCCTTCTATTACTTTTCTGAAAAGGAAGGAGTGCTATTTAAATTTTGGAGCATCAACTTGGCTGGAATAGAAAAATGAAACATGGAAATGTTGCTTTAGCTCAAAATTTCTCATTTTGACAAGGTTAACAAGAGAAATTGGTCCTGAGCACGATGATACACCATGTGTGGCCAGAGACTATTGTTCAGGGGCACTCAGCAGCGTTTGAAAGGTAAGGAGCAATATTTGATTTTTGCAGTGCTCATTTGCCTGGAATAAATTGTTGATGTTATGTAGCATTTGCAGAGCCCCCAAGATGCCAAAACAAGTGGCCCGATTTTGTAAATTACACTCCTCAAGCAATTCATATAGGGGTGTGATGAGCATTTTGAATCTACTGGTGCTCCTCAAAAATTTTATATACTGGGCCGTGAAAATTAAGTATCACATTTCTTTCCACGAAAATGCTGCTTTAGCCTCAAAGTTCTAATTTTCACAAGAGTAACAGGGAAAAATGGGCCAAACATTTTGTTGTGCAATTACTCCTGAGTACAATGATACCACACATGTGGTCGGATACTATTGTTTGGGCCCACAGTAAGGCTCAGAAGGGAAGGAGCGATATTTTAATTTTGGAGCACAGTTTTTGCCAGTATAGGTTGCGGATACCATGTCACATTAGAAGAGCCTTTGAAATGTAGACCCCCCACCCCTCGATAGTGACACCATTTTGGAAACTACAGCTCTCGATGAATTAATCTAGAGGTGTAATGAGTATTTTAATTCCACAGGTGATTCACGAAATTGTATAACATTGCGCTCTGAAAGTGAAAAATTACCATTTTTTCCACTTAAATATTTTACTCCCAAGATTTTAATTTTCAAAAGGGTTATTAGGAGAAAACAGATCTTTGTTGTGTAATTTCTTCTGAGTACGCCAATACCCCATATGTGGTCGGAAACTGCTTTTTAGGCACACAGTGCAAAGCTCAGAAGGGAAGGAGCGCCATATTGGAGTTCAGATTTTGCTGAAATGGTTTTTTGGTGCCATGTCACATTGTCAGAGCACCTAATATGCCAGAACAGCAGATCTACCCCCCATAACTGACCCCATTTTGTAAACTACACCTCTCAGTAAATTCACCTCGGGGTGCAGTAAGTATATTAACTCCTCAGGTGTTTCACAGAATTTTATACCATTGGGAGATGAAGAAATTTTGTTTTTGTTTTAACCCCAGGTTTTTAATTAATTAATTTTAATTTTGAAAAGGGCTAATATAAGAAAATGGACAACATAGCTTGATGTGCAATTTCTCCTGAGTTTGCCAATACTCTCTAGATGGTCAGAAACTACTTTTCAGGCACAGTGCAAAGCTCAGAAGGGAAGGAGCGCCATATTATAGTGCAACTTTTGCTTGAGTGGTTTGAGGGAGCCATGTCACTTTGACAGAGCAGCCAGAGCCCCACCCTCCCCCATAAGTAACCCTATGTTACAAACTGCACCCCTGAATGATTTTATTCATGGGTGCAGTGAGAATATTAATACGACTGGTATTTCATAGCATTTCAAACCATTGGCCAGCAATGAAAAAATAATTACATTTTTACCTCTAAAATACCGGATTACTTACCGGTAATGCTCTTTTATAGAGCCCACGACAGCACCCATTCACATCTAGTGGGTGTTGTTGTGGCGAATAGAAAATACCGGATTACTTACCGGTAATGCTCTTTTATAGAGCCCACGACAGCACCCACTAGATGTGAATGGGTGCTGTCGTGGCGAATAGAAAATGCTGTTTTAGCTACACATTTTACAAGGGGAAATAGTTAAAAATGGCCCAATGATTTGTTACACATTTTCATCTAACTATAGCAATGCCCCTTATGTGAGTCTACAATATTGTTTGTGCACGATTTGAGTTTTTCAGTGCAAATTTACATAGAATAGTTTGCGGACTCCATTTGCAGAGCCCCCAAAGCGCCAGAACAACAGAATCCCCCCTCCAGTGAACCCATTTTGGAAATTACACCCCTTCTGAGAATTTATTTACAGGTGTAGTGATGACTTTGACTCCACAACTGTTTTCCAGAAACATTTTTAAATTAAATGGCCAAAGGCTAAAAAAAAAATCCCATTTTAACCGATCCAAAATAAAATGTAACCTTTATTAAATTAAAAATGAGTAACTAGTGCAAATCATATGTTCAGGTGCACAATAAATTACCCTCTGCTCACTATTGGCTCTGTCTATGTTATAATGTATCCCAAGCAGTTATATTGCTGCACTAGTTGTTATATTGTAATTTACATATGAATAGATCTACCCATCTGTAGCTACATTGGTGTACAGGTCCAATAATCTCAAATAGTATAACTAGCATAAAACAAAAGGACTACAGTCCATTATGTATCCATCAGGGATTGTATGCTATTTTGTAATGTCTAATCACCAGAGGAACAAGGCGCTATTAAAACAGAAATAGCCTCCCCAATATGTTTCACCCTCACAGGCTTCATCAGGGGAATGAGGCAAGTACAAACCAAAATGGCCAAACAAACTATTTATAACCTCCCCATCTGACATGAGACCAACTTCATCATTATGATTCACAATCTGCATCCAATCTGAGCTTCCACAATTCCAGGCCAATGTGCATCTATCAAAGAGAGTAAGACAAACATGGAAGAGCGCAGCATGAGAAGCACCAGGTGGTTTGATTGGGATGTTGCAATGGAAGGTGGGGGGATTAGCCTCTCATCTGGAAGGGTTGTGCACCCCTGCACAACTCCGGTAGCGGACCTCTCCGTGCAATCCTGCTCTGTTACTGCTCCTGTGCTGTGCTTCCTGGTCACGTGGGCCCAAGATCCAGTCACGTGATGCAACTTCACAGGATGTGACTTCACTTCAGGTTCTGTTGCCTGGAGATTAACTCTATGGCCCCAAGCTGCTCCAGCCACAATCTCTCAAGGGAAATGTAAACTTTTTTTGGAAAAAATGTCAATTTACGGAGCACTATGGCTATAGAGCACACTGCAATAGATAGTGGTGAACAAACCTTTTATTGAACCTACCCCTAATCCTAACCCCAACACACCCCTAACCCTAATGCCAGCCATAACCCTAACCACACCCCTAACCTGACACACCCGTAACCCTAAACCCAACCTTAACCCCAGCCATAAACATAATCCAAACCCTAACCAACTCTAGCCCCAACCCTAACTTTAGCCCCAACCCTAACCCTAATGTGAAAACGGAAATAAAGAAAAAAATTATTTTATTATTTTTCCCTAACTAAGGGGGTGATAAAGGGGGGTTTGATTTACTATTTATAGTGGGTTTTTATATCGGGTTTTTGTGTTTGGCAGCTGTCACACGCTAAAAGACGCTTTTTATTGCAAAAAATAGTTTTTGTATCACCACATTTTGAGAGCTATAATTTTTCCATATTTTGGTCCACAGAGTCATGTGAGGTCTTGTTTTTTGCGGGGCGAATTGACATTTTTATTGGTACCATTTTCGGGCACATGACATTTTTTGATCTCTTTTTATTACGATTTTCGTGAGGCAGAATGAGCAAAAAACAGCAATTCATGAATTTCTTTTGGGGGGGGTGTTTATACTGTTCCGAGTGTGGTGAAATTGATAAAGCAGTTTTATTCTTCGGGTCAGTACGATTACAGCGATACCTCATTTATATCATTTTTTTATGTTTTGGCACTTTTATACAATAAAAACTATTTTATATAAAAACTAATTGTTTTTGCATCACTTTATTCTGAGGACTATAACTTTTTTATTTTTTTGCTGATGGCGCTGTATTGTGGCTCATTTTTTGCGGGACAAGATGACGTTTTCAGCGATGACCATGGTTATTTATATCCGTCTTTTTGATCGCGTTATTCCACTTTTTGTTCGGTGGTATGATGATAAAGCATTGTTTTTTGCTTCGTTTTTTATTATTTTTTTTACGATGTTCATCAGTATTTGTAAGCCAAAACCAGGAGTGGAACAAATAGAGGAAATTTATTTATCACCCATTCCTGGTTTTGGCTTACAAATACTGATGTAAAATACTGACCAAATACTCAACGTGTGACAGCAGCCTTATAGGTCGGGTCGTTACGGACGCGGTGATACTAAATATGTTTCGTTTTATTGCTTTTTTAAAATTTACATTAAGAAATGTATTTATTGGAACAATTTTTATTTATTTATTTAGGAATTTAAAAAATATATATTTTTACACGTTATTTTTTTTTTTTACATTGTCCCAGGGTGGGACCTCACTATATATTGTCAGATCGCTGATCTGACACTTTGCACAGCACTGTGTCAGATCAGCGATCTGACAGGCAGTGCAGGAGGCTTGCCGTTGCCTGCTCTCAGCAGGAGCTGACAAGCCACCTCCCTGCAGGACCCGGAAGGACCCCCACAGTCATCTTGTATCTGGGGTCTGCAGGGAGGAGGACGGAGGAGATGCCCAGAACAACGTGATCACATCGCGTTGTTCTGAGGGTCTCAGGGAAGCACGCAGGGAGCCCCCTCCCTGTGCGATGCTTCCCTATGCCGCCGGAATGCTGCGATCTTGTTTGATCACAGTGTGCTGGGGGTTAATGTGCCGGGAGCGGTCCGTGACCGCTCCTGGCACATAATGCCGAATGTCAGCTGTGATAATCAGCTGACACCCGGCAGCGATCGGCCGTGCTCCCCCCGTTAGCGCGGCTGATCGCATATGACATACTATCCCGTTGAGGGTCAGATAGGCCCAGGTCACCTTGATGGAATAGAACTTCTAAGGACAGAGGGGGGTTAAGTGCATAATCAAAGCTTTCTGTGGTCTTAAAAAAGCATTAAAAATGCTGCGATAAGGGATATCCGACATGATTTACTGCATTTATAGGTATCATATCTGTCCATGAAGATAGTCTGGTTGGATATTGTGCCCAGAAAAGTCTGGCGGGCTGCTCGAGCAGTAGAAAAAACAACAACAAAACAAGGATAAAAGTGAATAAGGCTATGGGGAGCTTTGTAGCCAGGAATGGAGGGGTTGTAGTGAGGCATTCAGATTTAGAGTCCAGGTAAGGGAATTTGTGGCTGAGTGATGGGGTACATATGAACTCAATAGGTATTGATTTGTGGGCCCTCAAGAGGGTATGTAACAAGAATACTTTATGCTGGGGGAACTCGCATTATGAGGTGTTCAGGTAATGCTCGCTGTGGCAGGGGGGGGAGGTATTCTTGGGAGTTGATGCAAAAAAATAATGGTGGGGATTGTACATCGTGAAGATGGGAACCTATTTTGGAATCATGGGAATTTCCTGGTGGATTTTGGGCCTCTCAGGGTGGGGTCCCTGGGAGTTGGTGGTATGGAAATGTTTTCTGACTATTGAGATGCCTCTTAGCCTGTGGTCAAGGCTGGAGGGAAATATATATGTATATATATATATATATATATATGTAGATTTATTTGGTTTCCGCCTGGTTTTGTAACTCCAAGAACCTCCTTACCCCAATTTATTATCTGTTAAGTTTGTTGTACTAAAGGCTAATTTGGCCAATTTAATCCAAAATGGTGTTTTGACTGTTTATTTGGGAGAATCAGTAAATTAGGAGTTTGGTGTGAAAAGGGGAACTTGTTAAAGGGGAGCCTCTACAATCCTGCAGCCATGTATAAATATTGCTTTCGATCCATAACTCCACAAGAATCACAATACCAGCCCATAATAGAGTATTGCTCAATAAAATGGGAAATCGGTCAAATGACTCCAAGCAAACATTTTGTTACCTGGCTGATAAAGGTTCCCTGAGGACGGTGACGGCAGAACTTGTCTTTTAACATTCCTTCGTGGACCTACCTCAATTGTCTGAAAGCGCACACTACGTATATTGTATTTCACTCTTAATTATAGATGTAGTAGTGTTGAATTTATTGGCACAAAACATAGAAGCTGTAAAGTATTTTATAGATCCCATATCACATGATTCTAAAGCACCAAATGTTAACCTCAGAGACATACCGGGGCAAACTATTGCAAAGAAAGAATTTTGTCTGCAAAATTGTGCAATGCGGAATATGCTCTACATTCACACAACTCAGACGGGGACGTATGTGAGGTGCTGTCGCTTGGAAAACATTTAGAAATAAGTTTATTTTTTAAGAGCAGCTAAACATTGTAGTACATGACCTGAATGTGTTGTCTAACGAGAAACATTTCTGTTGCTCAGTTATATTCGGAACTCCCATAGCAATGAATGGAGCAAGACAGTGCAAGCGGCCACCTCTCCACTCACTGCTGGTCGGACACCCACCGGAAATAAGAGATCGGGGAACCCACCTTGGTCAGGAACTTATGATAAATGCTATGGCTATGCCACAAATGTCCCTTGTAAAACAACTCCTATAATTAGGATGAGTCTGATCTTTTCTCTATTAAGGTGCGGTCAGACATATAAATTGGGACAAGATCGAAACGCAGGGCATGGGACTGGCCAAAGGCTCTTTCAACCAAACTGTGACAGCTGTTTAACCGTGACAGCTGTATAGAAATACATGAAGCTGTCATGCTTGGGTCGAGAGAGCTGCCGGCCAGTCCCTGCACTGCGTTCTGACCTTTATATGGCCGTCTGACTACCACCTTACTAATATAATGTATTAATAAAGTACCCTTGCCAATAGGATGCGCTGTTCATGCCTGATCTACAATGGGAATTGTACCAACAATTCTCAATGTATTCATGTTTCCTGAAAGAATAACCATGGTACTGAAGGAAAAAAAAAGGAAGAGTGTCAGAATTGCTATTTTATATGGAATGCAAATGTTGTTTAACCCCTTTCTGACCTCAGACGGGATAGTACGTCCGAGGTCAGAACCCCCGCTTTAATGCGGGCTCCGGCGGTGAGCCCGCATCAAAGCCGGGACATGTCAGCTGACATGTGCCCGCAATAGGCGCGGGCAGAATCGCGATCCGCCCGCGCCTATTAACTAGTTAAATGCCGCTGTCAAACGCTGACAGCGGCATTTAACCGGCGCTTCCGGCCAGAAATGAGCGCATCGCTGACCCCCGTCACATGATCGGGGGTCAGCGATGCTTCTGCAGAGTAACCATAGAGGTCCTTGAGACCTCTATGGTTACTGATCCCTGTTAGCTGTGAGCGCCACCCTGTGGTCATAGCACACCTGCATTTCTGAAGATCTGAAGATCGCTGCTATGTAGCAGAGCCGATCGCGTTGTGCCAGCTTCTAGCCTCCTATGGAGGCTATTGAAGCATGGCAAAAGTTAAAAAAAAAGTAAAAAAAAATGTGAAAAAAATAAAAAAAATATAACAGTTTAAATCACCCCCCTTTCGCCCATTCAAAATAAATCAATAAAAAAAAAATCAAACCTACACATATTTGGTATCGCCGCGTTCAGAATCGCCTGATCTATCAATAAAAAAAAGCATTAACCTGATCGCTAAACGGCGTAACGAGAAAAAAATTCGAAACACAAGAATTACGTTTTTTGGTCGCCGCGACATTGCATTAAAATGCAATAACGGGCGATCAAAAGAACTTATCTGCACCTAAATGGTATCATTAAAAACGCCAGCTCGGCACGCAAAAAATAAGCCCTCAACAGACCCCAGATCACGAAAATTGGAGACGCTACGGGTATCAGAAAATGGCACAATTTTTATTTATTTTATTTTTTTAGCAAAGTTTGGAATTTTTTTTTCACCACTTAGATAACAAATAACCTAGTCATGTTAGGTGTCTATGAACTCTTAATGACCTGGTGAATCATAATGGCAGGTCAGTTTTAGCATTTAGTGAACCTAGCAAAAAAGCCAAACAAAAAACCTGTGGGATTGCAATTTGTTTGCAATTTCACCACACTTGGAATTTTTTTCCCGTTTTCTAGTACACGACATGCTAAAACCAATGATGTCGTTCAAAAGTACAACTCGTCTCGCAAAACATAAGCCCTCACATGACCATATTGACGGAGAAAAAAAAAAGTTATGGCTCTGGGAAGGAGGGGAGCGAAAAACGAACACAGAAAAACGGAAAATCCCAAGGTCATGAAGGGGTTAAGGTGTGGTACATAACATAATACACAAAATGTAAGGTGCCAGGTAGATGAGCCTACTCCTCAGATGCAAAATCTGGGAATGATCAAGGTACACATTTGTAAAAAAAAAAACTACAACCATGAGTTGTTTATTAATGATAATCTCAATTCTAAATATTAGGGCTTGTGCACACGCTGCGGATTCCATTGTAGAATTTTCCGCAGCGGATTTGATAAATCCACAGTGCAAAACTGAAGTGGTTTTTACTGCGGTTTCCTCTGTGGGTTTTCACCTGCAGATTTCTATTGGAGCAGGTGTAAACCCACAGCGGAATCCGCACAAAGAATTGACATGCTGCGGAATATAAACCGTTGCGTTTCTGCGTGTTTTTTTCCGCAGCATGTGCACTGTGGATTTCGTTTCCCATAGGTTTACATGGTACTGTAAACTCATGGGAAACCGCTGCGGACCCGCAGCTGCGAAAACGCTGCGGTTCCGCAGCGTGTGCACATACCCTTATTCTATCTACTGGCTAAGGCTGGTTTCACATTTGTGGTTGTGTCCGCAGCTTTTGTGCAGCAATTATCCGCATGCGTCGTGTATTCCTATCTTTAACATTCGGGATGCATGTGTCTGCGATCGGTTGTATTTTGCCGCGTTAGACGACGCACACGCCGTTTTGTCGTCTGCAGTTTGGCACGGTAAACTCTACATGTAGTAATTTTAGAGGCGTCAATTTGCCGCCTAGAAACGTATGCGGTTGTTAGCTGAAGGAATGCGATAAAAAAACGCATTACGGTCTATGAGAACGCATGCGGCCGCAAGCACATGCGTTTGCTTGCGTTTGTGAACGCATGCGTTGCATCACAGAAAAACATGTCTAGACACTGATTAGCCACCTCACACATACAAGGTGATAAAGGGAGGGAGTGGACATTTGCAGATCACTACCCAGCAGACAGAGAAGCAGAGCAGGCGCAGGCAAGAACCTTGGAGGAAAAAAGACACTGAACAATGTGAGTATATCCTAGCCAATGTCTTTATTTTCCATTTTCTGTCTCTACATGTCCTAATTTCTCGCATTTTTTTCTTTCTGCATGCATCAGAATGTCATCTTCTTCTGTGGAGGAGCAACGTCCTGGGCCTGCACAAGCCGAACATGTCAGTGAAGTGAGTACTCAACTCCTCAGATTGGTAAGTATTCACTGTCACATCTACACATGTGACAATTTTTTTCCCCTTTTTTTAGAGCACTTCTTCCACTGAGGCAGAGGCTGAGCAGGAGCAGCGGGTTCACGGTCGGGTGGCAAGGCGGCAACGTGTACGTATACGTGGCTGACTGTTTATTGTATCCTCACTTTACTATTCTTGAATGTTCATTTCTTTACTTTCCTCTTTTCTTCTTGACTCCTCTGTTTTCCTTGACTTTCAATATTCCTGCCAGTTTTCTGTCTCTGTTTTCTTTCTTTTCCTTATGTTAATGTCTCCTACATTAATGTCTTTATTTATTTTTTAGGTTCCAGAACGGGATGAAGACCTCATTGAAAATGACCTCCTAATCTCCCTTGTCCATGAGCGAGTCCCGTTGAGGGACACCCGGGTTCTGTAGCACTCAGACGTGACAATCCAGCGGCTATGGAATGAGGTGGCCAAAGCGATGTGGGATGGCTGGGACAACGCCCCGTCTCGGGTCCGAAATGCATTTTGTAAGTATTGCAATGCAGTGTGCTGCAGCAGTGACCTTGGCCGTGATCACACAACTGTGTGTGATGAGAGAAACTCTTGAACTCTTGAGAGTTTCTCTCATCACACACAGTTGTGTGATCACAGTCAAAAGTACATTGTCTAACTATTATTTATATTTTTCAACAGTGCTCAAAGTCAAAACACGTTGGCGTTCGATGAAGGATCGCTTCAACAAGGACCTTCGTCAAGAGAGCCAGCTTCCTAGTAGTTCTGGAGCAAGGATCCGCAAATACAAGTATCACCGCATCCTTGCGTTTTTTAGACCGGTCCTTGCCCAGAGAATGTAAGTATTGTTTGTGGTGTAATGGATTGTCTAATCTGTATTTTTCTATTCCACAGGAGTTGGCGCTTTACTATTGTAAATGTTTGGTAGTAATGTGTTTTTTTCTTCTTTTTTCACAGCACATGGAACAGCACTCTTGACCCCGGTTCTGGAGCGATCCTTCATCAAACAGCCACGGACCCGTCCCAGCCTTCCAGCAGAGCTGCAGCAAGTGGGCCTGCCACACAGACTGGAGACCAGGAAGCTGGTCCATTCTGTGTTCCTCTGTCCCAGCCCTCTGCCTCTTTTTTTTTTGGCTCTTCACGGCAGAGGGCCTCGGACAGGTCACTCATGCCCGAGTTTTTGCACTTGAGCTCGGTCTTTCATGATGGACTCAAGGCGATGGGTGACCGACTGGATAGTGCCATAAACAATATGAATACACGTATCCAGGAGGTCACCAAAAGCCTTGGCGAAGTGAAAGCCGACCTCCAGAGGCCATCACATTATTTTTTCAATCAAATTGAACGGCATGTCGGAACGCCTTACTCCTGATCTCCAGCTTAGTGTCATGCAGGCCTGCAATGCTGCTTACGTGCAGGCTATGCAGCAGTCGGTATTTTCAGCAGACAGTGGCGGCATATCCACCTGTGCCAACACTGTCACGCTTGACCTCAATACCGAGCTTTGCTGCATACCACTGCACGGCCACCTCCATTCCAAGCACTGCCAGACACCACTACAGCACTACCACCATGCCGAGTGCTGTTGGACAGCCCACCGCCACCACCACCACGACAACTGCTGCTCCTGCTTGGACCTCCTCCACTGCCTCCACCATGCAGCAGCAGGACCCTGGCATGGCCTTTTGCACCACAACCATGCAACAGCAGCAGGACCCTGGCATGGCCTTCCGCACCACAACCATGCAACAGCAGCAGGACCCTGGCATGGCATTCCGCACCACAACCATGCAACAGCAGCAGGACCCAGGCATGGCCTTCCGCACCACAAACATGCAACAGCAGCAGGACCCTGGCATGGCCTTCCCCACCACCATGCAGCAGGACCCAGGCATGGGCTTCCAACCTCCAACCGCAACCATGCAGCAGCGGCACACGGACCCTGCCAGGTCGGCCACTATGACCAGGCCGCAAGAAATGAGCCCACCGAGGCTCCCCAGACCGCAGCGCCGATCCCAAAAATGGAAAAACAGCGGACTATCTCAATTCTTCCCCCCTCACCTCCCAATGTGTCTGTAATGTCAGGTTTGTCTCACCCTTCCAGTGTGTCTCAGCCCTCTCATGCGTCAAGCCCCATCCCCGAACTCCCAGATCCCACTACGTTGATTGCCCCTTCTCCTGCCACCCCTGCGTTGTCCACACTTAGCCAGGCCTCACAGCTACACACCCCCCAGTTCCATCACTCTACCCCAAGCAGGCGCAGTTAATTTTTTTTTTTGGTTTATAAATATTAATGTTTTTTGCCCCCAATAATGTTTGCTTATTTGTGTATTTCGCCGCCGGCAACACACTGTGCGCCTAATAAAACACTGCACCGCACACTATATTTTTTTGCCAAATCATAGCTCCAGTAGTTATGAAGTACAAGACTGCAGCTTTGTGTGTTCGGTATAGAGCTATGAGGTGGCAAAAAATAAATATAACTTGTATTTTCTCCATAATCTCTTAAGTCTGATTAATCTGTGTCGCAGACTGAAAAGAAATGGCGGTAATACAAAACCGAACTATACTCAACAGGTCATGTGTCATAAATAGTGAGTTCATGATGCACAAAACTCTGCGTCATGAACTCAATATATATGACACCTGACCTGTTGAGTAGAGAACTGCCTTGTATAACCTCCATTTTTTCTTCAGTGTACGTAATCTATTTCACACAAACCGAAGAGACGATGTAGGTCATACAAGGCATATCTATACTCACCTGGACAGGTGTCAGAAATAGTGAATTCATAAGGCTGTTATTTGTGCATCATGAATTCATTATTTATGACACCTGACTTGAGTGTAGATCTGCTTTGTATTATACCTCCATCGTATCTTCAGTCTGCGTCCAATAGATACTGCAGAACAGAATCAGGACGTAATGACGTCAACTACCTTTCCACTAACAACATACCGGTAAGTGGTTTTTAGAGGAAATATATAGGAGACTCGGTCAAGATATCAAAACACGAATTTTATTAACAAAAAATATTATTAACATTTAAAACATAACTGGTACAGGCCCAATCCCAACAGGAAATTTTACACAATATTGTCTTGCCATGCCACACATCCAATATCTGAATCAAAATAGGCAGCAAATTGGTTCCACATGTGGCCAACTTCAGCAGTTGACCGCAGTGGGTGATGCTGGTAATCTGGCAATGGGTTTGCAACTTGTTCATCCAGTTCAATGTTGGGTCGCTCCTTAGCCATTATGTAATTGTGGAGAACCACACAGGCTTTGACCACCTCATCGACTGTCTCCATTTTTAGATTAATGGCTGTCGCAAGAATGCGCCATTTTGAGACTAGAATGCCAAAGGTACACTCTACTGTTCTTCGGGCCCTGGTCAGTCTGTAGTTATAAATCCTTTTAGTGTGGTTCAAGTCCCGACTGGAATATGGCTTCAGTAAGTTTTCACACATCTGAAAGGCCTCATCCCCAACCATAACAAATGGCATCGGTGGGCCTTGAGTGTTGGGGAGAGGTCGTGGCAGTGGACAATTAAAATTTCTTCCATACACACGTCGGCCCATATCAGAGTTCTTAAAAGTCTGTGAGTCATTGCCACGGCCAAAAGCTCCAATGTCCAAGGCGATGAAGCGACAGTCCGCATCTGCTATTGCCATGAGCACAATTGAAAAATATTTTTTGTAGTTGAAGTACTCCAGTTCTGGCGGGTTTGATAATGCGTATGTGCTTTCCATCCACCGCTCCAAAACAGTTGGGGAAATCACACGCACTCCAGAATTTTTCTGCAATTTCAATCCACATGTCCTCCGTGGGTAGGGGTATAAACTCATCCCGGAGAACATTCCACAAAGCCCGGCAGGTGTCCGCAACTATTCCAGACAGGGTGGAAATTCCAAGCCGGTACTGAAAGTGGAGGGATGATAAGCTCTCTCCAGTTGCCAGAAATCTGAAATAAATATAAAAAAATAAAATTGCAATCAATTCCATTTATGGTGGTGTTTAGCTAAAGTCATAAAGGAAAATACAAATAATACATTGCAGACCAATAATAATTATGACTGGCATTTGTTTAGAATTAGTACGTCCCTTAATGTAACCAGGAGACGTTCCTCTGCTGGAATCGCTCTACAGAGCTGGGTGTCCTGTCTCCGGATGGCTCCTTGGACACGACCAAGCAATTCCCGGAAAGAGTCTTGAGACATCCTGGTATATTGTGTGAATTTGTCCGGCTTGGCATTAAGCTCACCATATAGCGTGTGATAGGTTCCACGGCTCTCACGTAGTTCAATAATGGGGTGTCTCCAAAAACGCCATGTCCTTGTCTGTCGTTCTCTATTTCTTTGTTGCTCCCAAGCAAACGCACAGGCAAGAAACAGCTTGATGCTTAAATCCAGGTTGAAATAAAAGCCCTCCATGCGAAGATCCATCATGACACATGAAACAGTAGCAAACGGTGAAGATTTCAGCAGTGCAAGGGTCTATATATAGATATCCCATAATACACACCCACTGTAGTCCCATTGGCGGTGTCTGGTTATCTAGATTTTGTTCCTGTTAAATTTTTCACCATGCGTACAGAAAACCCAAACGCATGCAAAAGCGTGAAAAAGCAGCGTTTTTTTAAACGCATGCAGTAACGTATGCATCTAAAAAACGCTGCGTTTGTACGCGTTTCAATGAGGTTTTTCCTGCATTTGCGGTTGCGGATTAAATGCTGCGGATTCTAACGCAAATGTGAAACTAGCCTAACACGGTACCAAGATATATATCTTTCCTGTATTAACCATAGACGCACTAGACTAAGGCCACGCACAAACACGGAGTTTTTGGTTAGTATTTTACCTCATTATTTGTAAGCCAAAACTAGGAGTGTGTGATAAATACAGAAGTGGTGGCGTGTTGCTTTTATAGTTTTTCTCTGATTGTTCCACTCCTGGTTTTGGCTACAGATACTGAGGTAAAATACTGACCAAATACTGAATGTGTGAACGTGGCTTTAGGCCTCATTCAGAAGTCTGATTTTCACATACCATTGCTATCCGTGTTTTCCATGCACCTGTGATAGTCTATGGGGCTATTCACATGACCGTGAAGACATGTTTGGTTTTGATCCGAGGGCTGGAACAAAGTTAGCAATGCAAGTCAAACATTTTTTTTTTCATTTTTCCACATACGACAAAAATGGATGACACTCAGACCCTACTCTGATCAGAATCTGATCAAAATAATTGGTTTGTTTTTCTCCTATGTGAGAAAATCAGACGTCTGAATGAGCCCTTAGTGGTGCAGGCTTCTGTTATCAGGAAACATTTATTTAGGTTTTTAAATGGCGATGACCATGGTCTGATAATGACAAGTTGGGACCAGTACACTTACCGAAAAAACCTGTAATCCAGTCTTCTACCTGGGACTGATACATACATACATACATAAATACATTTCCCAGACAGAACTATGGGAATTTTCTTTTTATCCTTCAGGGCAAGCGGCGAGAATAAGAAATACTGCGCCTAACAGGCCGAATACACTCCGATCTACACTTCCATACTTAGTATTTGAGAATCCCAGCCCATCCTAATGGACATGCCCTTTATAGACCTCGATCATGCCGATACATCTGGTTATTACCCCACAGTTGGCTGGGTTTCTGGTACCATAAGTATAAATGCTAAAATATGGCCATATTATGGCTGTCTAAATAAAATAGTACCATCTAATTGGAGACGTGGGTCACTATAAAGGGCTCAAGACGTGGCATTTGTGTGTGAGGATCAAACCTAATGCAGCAGTCAAAGGGTTATATTTGTAGGCATTTATTCTTGGCTCCGAGCTGGAAAGTCACGCTCTCTTCCAACTACAACATCAATAATGTGTCATTTTTAAAGATTTCTGAAAACTGCTTGGATCTAAAGGGGTAAGGCTTCTCCTTGTGGAGAGTGACAAGCCGGGCCTGGCATGTCAGAGTGAGGAGACTTATATGCCATACATGCTCCTCCGGAAAATTAAATATGCATATGAGAACTACTTGGAAAGTTGAATATATAGCAAGTTATAGGGGTTGTTGTCTCAAGACAGACATCGGGAAAAATTGTTCAGAGCATATAAAGTTTAGAATGAAATGACAGTGATCTATCACCAGTATATACACTAAGGGCTCTGTAAATAACAGGACTGCTGGAAGAGCAGTAATGTGAGGCATGCAGTCCGTCCTCCAGTAAGGGCCATGATGTCATTTATTTAGTTACGGTCTTCCAGAGCTCTTAACAGTTCCTGGAAAATGTGATGAATTGATTTAGGATATGCCAAGTGAATGGAGCTGAAAACTGCCCTGGAATCCATGACATAAGAAGAGGAAGGAAGGGGCTCGCTGGCACGCTCCTCTGTGCATGCACAACATCTTCAGCTTGGAAAATTGGCCAAAGTGCAAGTACTACGTCCTCGGAGCAGTTCAATGTTACGTTACTACAGGAGGCCATCTTATTTCATGTAACAGACTACTACCTATCATTAGAACAAAAAAATCAGACTGATGAAGTTGGTTCACTCATCCGTTTAGTACAGGAGTAAAGTCCAATTCATTAATCATACGCATTAAGAAACAGTCATTTTCTGCTGACAGACTGTTCAAACCAGACACAGCATGCAGAGCCGCGTTGGCATGGTTAAACAGGTCAGTGCACCTTCCCGCCTACATGTTTCCCATGTGTGTTCATCCTCCTCTGCCTCCTGTAAGTAAAGATGAGCGAATATGTTCGGAAAACGATTGCTGAATGTGCCATATTCCTGCCAAATTTGTACCTTATTCATGCAGAATTTATATTTGATGATCGTTTCCGAACATATTCGCTCATCTGTACTCCCATTGGGTTCGGCTATGTTTGGCGAATATTGCAAATACGACGATCATAATCCTAACTGCATTTACAGGAAAACCTTTACAATCCTTAGCAGAACATGTGATTTTTTTTTTTTTGCAACATTTTACTTAAAAAAATAAAAAAAATAAAAAAAAAGGTAAAGAAAAAATAAAGAGCATTTTTTTTTATGTTCTCCAAAATTGATAACCCATGTGCACCACTTTGAAGAATTTGGCCCTCCAAAAGAAAAGGAAATGATTAGAGATGGCTGAGGAGTCTTAGCACCCGGCCGTCCACTAACCAAAACTTCTGGCATTTCTCGGACACGAAAAGTTTGTGTAATTACACTTTATGACTTTATTACATTTATTCAGATAAAAGTAGAACCTGAGAATGGTACAGCGATATATACACACACACAAAATTCTAGTTTTGGAAAAATGACGGTGTTACAAAATTGCAATGTATGGTTCATAGTAACACATCACCCAAACTTACATGGAAACCCTACAGCACAAAACCTTAAAAATGAGCCCTTACATTTATCATGGCACAATGCTTCCATAATGATGGATCTGTTCTCATAACTGTACAAATATACGTATAGAGATACACGGCACAATGGCGCTGCACCAATCGAACGTCCGCACCACCCTCTTATAGAGCGGTTTAGTTTCGGAAAAAGATGATGGTCAGAGCTGTATATATAGTATATGAGCAATGGGCGCTGAAGCCTCCTTGGTCAAAACTCCACATTGTCAGACTGTACCTCTCCCCACGTCTGCAAAATTTAAAGAGGTGTCTGCATCTTAGACATATATAACGTATCAGCGGTGTTTGCAATGGATGTCTGCCAGCTGCGGGCTACACTTTTGGAACTGACCTATGATGCAAGGCTGAGGAGTCGGTGTCCGCTTTGTTGGGGGTCGGTATAAAATGGAGCGACTTCGACTCCTAAAATATATATTCAATGGGTACAGTAGTACAATGCAGGATCTGCTGTAAATGTTTTCATTAGAATTTGGGAAAGTTCTGCAATATCCTATAAATGTCTGTTCTGTTCCTGATATAAGGGTCTGGGCTTTTAGTGGAGATGAATCCATGCTGCACTTTATGCACATGCTCAGTAGTGACCAGTGCTGTGGGGTCGTAGTTGATATGAATCTGTACTGCACTTTATGCACATGCTCAGTAGTGACCAGTGCTGTGGGGTCAGAGTTGAGATGAATCCATGCTGCACTTTATGCACATGCTCAGTAGTGACCAGTGCTGTGGGGTCGTAGTTGAGATGAATCTGTGCTGCACTTTATGTACATGCTCAGTAGTGACCAGTGCTGTGGGGTCGGAGTTGAGATGAATCCATGCTGCACTTTATGCACATGCTCAGTAGTGACCAGTGCTGTGGGGTCGTAGTTGAGATGAATCTGTGCTGCACTTTATGTACATGCTCAGTAGTGACCAGTGCTGTGGGGTCGTAGTTGAGATGAATCTGTGCTGCACTTTATGTACATGCTCAGTAGTGACCAGTGCTGTGGGGTCGGAGTTTGGGACATAGAAGAGTCGGAGGTTTGGCTTACCGACTCCACAGCCCTGCATGATGATAGTGTTTTGCCACCACTGCCCCTCATTGTATCCGCTCGGGGTTACAAACAGCAGTAGGTAGTAGAACATATGTCCCAGATAATGAATACCCTTTTTTTTTTTTTTGCAAAATGTACTTTTTTTTAAATTGATTTGCCAATGTCTGCTTTTCTTCATTAACCCCACATGGACACAACCAACTTTCATTTACACTTATTTTTTTCCCTCCCAGTCTCTGAAGAAACATCATTTTTTTATTTTTCCTTCCACTCAGCCACACGAAGGACTGTTTCTTGCAAGATGAGTTGCAGTTCCGAATGATTCCATTTATTTTACCATATAATCTACTACTAAAAAAAAAAGGAAAAATAAATTCCGGTGATGTGAGTTTTCAGGGGAAAAACACAACAACAAAAAAACAGCAACTCTGCAATAGTTTTTGAGCTTTAATAAGAATTGAAGCGCGGTATCAATTCTTTTCAGTATTATCGTTTACTTTTGTGTCAGCCTTGGCCCCTGGCTGTCTGATTCCAGCTGCTAAGGACAGTATTCATACAAGGGAGCGCTGGTGTTTTTCATTTTACAAGTTTTTGAGCTTTGTTTTTATGACGTTCATTGTGCTGCAAAAATGACCTAGCAATATGATTCTTCGGACCACAATTTTGGGTATAGCAAACTTCCATAGTTTTTGGGGTTATTTTTATATTTTGATAGATCGGACTTTTTCGGACACAGGAATACCAAATATGTTTCTTTTAATTTGTGTGGGGGGGTTTTTCTACATTTTTATTGGTTTCATTATTTCTAATGGGGGACAAAAAGGGGGCAACTTGAATTTTAATATACACTGCTCAAAAAAATAAAGGGAACACTAAAATCCCCCATCCTAGATATCACTGAATGAAATATTCCAGTTGTAAATCTTTATTCATTACATAGTGGAATGTGTTGAGAACAATAAAACCTAAAAATGATCAATGTAAATCACAACTAATATCCCACGGAGGTCTGGAGTTGGAATGATGCTCAAAATCAAAGTGGAAAATGAAACAAAGTGCTGACACACTCCAGCCACATGAGGTCTGGCATTGTCCTGCATTAGGAAGAACCCAGGGCCAACCGCACCAGCATATGGTCTCACAAGGGTCTGAGGATCTCATCTCGGTACCTAATGGCAGTCAGGCTACCTCTGGCGAGCACATGGAGGGCTGTGCGGCCCTCCAAAGAAATGCCACCCCACACCATTACTGACCCACTGCCAAACCGGTCATACTGAAGGATGTTGCAGGCAGTAGATCGCTCTCCACGGCATCTCCAGACTCTGTCACATGTGCGCAGTGTGAACCTGCTTTCATCTGTGAAGATCACAGGGCGCCAGTGGCGAATTTGCCAATCCTGGTGTTCTGTGGCAAATACCAAGCGTCCTGCACGGTGTTGGGCTGTGAGCACAACCACCATCTGTGGACGTCGGGCACTCAGACCATCCTCATGGAGTTGGTTTCTAACCGCATGTGCAGACACATGCACATTTGTGGCCTGCTGGAGGTCATTTTGCTTCTCCTGTTCCTCAATGCACAAAGGCTGAGGTAGCGGTCCTGCTGCTGGGTTGTTGCCCTCCTACAGCCCCCTCCACATCTCCTGGTGTACTGGCCTATCTCCTGGTACCGCCACCAGCCTCTGGACACTACGCTGACAGACACAGCAAACCTTCTTGCCACAGCTCGCATTGATGTGCCATCCTGGATGAGCTGCACTACATGAGCCACTTGTGTGGGTTATAGAGTCCGTCTCATGCTACCACGAGTGTGAAAGCATAACCAACATTCAAATGTGACCAAAACATCAGCCAGAAAGCATTGGTACTGAGAGGTGGTCTGTCGTCCCCACCTGCAGAACCACTCCTTTGAGTGTGTCTTGATAATTGCCAATAATTTCATCTGCTGTCTATTCCATTTGCACAACAGCATGTGAAACTGATTGTCAAACAGTGTTGTTTCCTAAGTGGACAGTTTGATTTCACAGAAGTTTGATTTACTTGGAGCTATATTCTGTTGTTGTTTAAGTGTTCCCTTTATTTTTTTGAGAAGTGTATATTTTTTTTACTGCATTTTTTAGTTGCTTTAGGGGACTTGAACCCTCGTTTGATCACTTGTGGTATATACAGCAATACTGTAGTGATGCAATATATAGTAAAAATCATGGTCTCCTAGGAACGGCAGCTACAAGTTGACCTTCACAGGAGAATCGTAGCAGCAGGCACAAGAATGCTGTGGCAAGTCATCAGCATGTCGATCATCTGCCATAATGATTCTAGTTCAACACCTGAGCCCTTATAGAAGATAGCAACCCAAGATATGATGTCATAATACGCATTTGGTCAGGAAGGGGTTACATTTTTTTTTTTTTAATTAACAGAAATCGCGCAATTTTCACACTGGCGTTCCTTGTTTAAACTCATTCTTTCTGTACTTTCAGGAAGAACTTGCAGCTAGTTTCCATGTTCTCATTAGAGGCAGGATTACAGTGACAGGTAACACTTCTATATACAGCTGGTAACACAGGTTCCACCAAACACAATAGCTGAAGTTACAGATGACCTCCTCCATCTCCCTGAACAATGATCTCTGCACACGCTCATTAGATGCATCAATACAAGACATAATAATCTCTGACCCTACTGATAATGTACAGGTCTATTTCCCGAAAGAAAAGCAAGTTAGTGTCTTAAAGTCCCAGTGACCGGTGTGAAAATTGCACCATTTCTAATTATATTTTTAATATTGACTGTGATCTCGTAAAAAAATAAAAGGTACTCATTTTGCCTTTCTACCCAGTTAACTCTTCTCTTTTCCATTAGGTCTATGTCATCACGTGATTAAAAACTGACTCGCTGAATGCTTCTAAGCTATGTATGAGTCAGGAGTCACTTAAAAAGTCCTTGGCAGGATGGAGGAGGGAGCAGCTGGGTCAGGACCTGAAGAGGGGAATGATAAATGCAGGGACAAGAGACTTCCTGTTCTATATATAGCAGAGAAAAAAGAAGAATTAAGTGGGTGTAAAGGTAAAATGAGCAATTGTAAGTACATAGTGCTATATAATATATAATTAACTAATGAGGGAAAAAAAAATAAACAAATCTGTTCCTGCATTGGAAAAAGTGGAATCTTTGCATGATTGTATTGTGAAGGGCTCACTATAAATCATATATATGCCACATACTACAGATCCCTACAACCTCCATGTATAGAGCTGTAATCGGGAATCCATAGATAACTATGGGATTCTTCTGGATCTCCAGATTCCTCTGATATTGCACCGTTTTTGTTCAGCATTCTTTATAAATTGAATGCTCTGTTTCCTACAGGTTGTTTTTCCGACATGCCATGTGCACGAGATCTAACCCTTGTGCATACTTGAGATGAAAATATTGCTTAATCATTAATTTGTGACTGTACGGACTCCACATTCCGGTAATAACAATTAGTCCTACTGCAATGATGCCAAAAGTCACTCATTAGAATTACATATCCGAGCCAAGAATAAAAATCATATTTGCATCCACTCAGCGGAGACAGTGAAAGCCCATGTAATTCCCATAGTGGCAGTGATAGCTTTGTACTCCCAGAACCTGCATGGCCTCCATTGCTCAGGGGTCAGTACAGGACACTTTGGTGGAAAGGCACGATATTGTCACGAGTGATCAGTTCCAGATTTCCTTCATCACTGAGTCAGTAGAAAGAAGCTAGTAGACATTTCCTATCTATTTTTGGTTGTAGCATGATTTTAGCACCCTTTGTGGGGCCGCAGCAGCTGTAAACAGGTGTTACTTGGAGACGACACTCATCTCCTCTGGTAGGATCGCCGCTGTGGTGATGGAGAGGCTCGGTTCTTAAGCTGGGAAGGTCTCCAATAAACCCTCAGACCACAGCGAGATTGCCAGGTTTTCCTTGTCACAGTCGTTCTCGAGAGGTAGATCCTTGACACACACAGGCTTCTCCTCCCAAAGAGCTTTCAGAGCGTCCATGTAAGAAAGTGGGAAACGTAAACCCCTCGCCTGCAAGACAGAAGACATGATTACAAAATGCCCCAGTGACACCATAGGTGGTAAAGATCATTTCTAGTGCGTGTTTTGCAGCATTTTAATAGCAAATTCTCATTTTGATCCCATCTCTCACCTGAACGTGCGCGATTCTTACCATATACACCTTACACAGCTATTCCTCCCACACACATGCATGCACTACTCAGCTGAGCATGCATGTTGTCTTATTAGGGAAAGGGTAGAACGCTACCACCACCGTCAGTGTTTTTTAGTGCCCATGACAGTAAATGGATCAGGTATGTAAAATTTCAACAGGACCAGTCCTTCACCCACAACACCCTTCGAAATCTGCCTTTTGGGGAGAGTTGGAAATGTAAGAGTTCAAGGATCGATATGGAACCAGATTATAGACCTGAACAGAAGCCAATAAACCCTAAAAGAAATGCGAGATATCCTGTAAGAGGCATTTACAGATTAGCGGATGTGATGGGAGTACTGAAAAGATAAAACGCAGCGACCTACTGCCATTACTACAGGTGAAACCACAGCGCCACCAGCTGGACCATGCGAGTACAACACCACTTCCTCCAGTCACACGGATCACGCAAAACCAGTTTTTCTTAAAAGACAGAAGAGAAAGCCAAACCCATAAAACACCAATATTTCCCCCACAAGAGTAAGATTTTTCTTACTTCTACCTGCACTTAGGGAATTGTGCAAACATATATTAGCTGCCTACCATAAAACACTATGGACAGGGGGAAGAATGTGTTATTTCTGCTGACGGCTTCTAAACTCACATGTCAAAATCAACTGTGTACAAGTAGAAATACAACGATCCATAATAAAATGGTGGTGCGTCTTATAATTTGCTTTTATGGTAGCTTACCTGGTGGGGCGGCAGAGCGGAGTTCACAGGCGGCAAGATTGCTGCTGAAGGAATCTGGAGGCGGCAGGTGATGCTGCGGGCCCCAGGTTGGTAGGAGGTGGTGTTCGGAGGAGATAGGAGTGGGGTGATGCTGCGGGCCCCAGGCTGGTAGGAGGTGGTGTTCGGAGGAGATAGGAGTGGGGTGATGCTGCGGGCCCCAGGCTGGTAGGAGGTGGTGTTCGGCGGAGATAGGAGAAGGGTGATGCTGCGGGCCCCAGGCTGGTAGGAGGTGGTGTTCAGCGGAGATAGGAGTGGGGTGATGCTGCAGGCCCCAGGTTGGTAAAAGGTGGTGTTCGACAGGGAAAGGAGTGGGGTGATGCTGCGGGCCCCAGGCTGGTAGGAGGTGGTGTTCGGCAGGGAAAGGAGTGGGGTGATGCTGCGGGCCCCAGGCTGGTAGGAGGTGGTGTTCGGCGGAGATAGGAGTGGGGTGATGCTGCGGGCCCCAGGCTGGTAGGAGGTGGTGTTCGGCAGGGAAAGGAGTGGGGTGATGCTGCGGGCCCCAGGCTGGTAGGAGGTGGTGTTCGGCGGAGATAGGAGTGGGGTGATGCTGCGGGCCCCAGGTTGGTAGGAGGTGGTGTTAGGTGGAGATAGGAGTGGGGTGACGCTGCGGGCCCCAGGCTGGTAGGAGGTGGTGTTCGGCGGAGATAGGAGTGGGGTGATGCTGCGGGCCCCAGGCTGGTAGAAGGTGGTGTTCGGCAGAGAAAGGAGTAGGGTGATGCTGCGGGCCCCAGGTTGGTAGGAGGTGGTGTTCGGCAGAGGTAGGAGTGGGGTGATGCTGCGGGCCCCAGGCTGGTAGGAGGTGGTGTTCGGCGGAGATAGGAGTGGGGTGACGCTGCGGGCCCCACGCTGGTAGGAGGTGGTGTTCGGCGGAGATAGGAGAAGGGTGATGCTGCGGGCCCCAGGCTGGTAGGAGGTGGTGTTCGGCAGAGATAGGAGTGGGGTGACGCTGCGGGCCCCAGGCTGGTAGGAGGTGGTGTTTGGCGGAGATAGGAGTGGGGTGATGCTGCGGGCCCCAGGCTGGTAGAAGGTGGTGTTCGGCGGAGAAAGGAGTGGGGTGATGCTGCGGGCCCCAGGTTGGTAGGAGGTGGTGTTTGGCGGAGATAGGAGTGGGGTGATGCTGCGGGCCCCAGGCTGGTAGAAGGTGGTGTTCGGCGGAGAAAGGAGTGGGGTGATGCTGCGGGCCCCAGGTTGGTAGGAGGTGGTGTTCGGCGGAGATAGGAGTGGGGTGATGCTGCGGGCCCCAGGTTGGTAGGAGGTGGTGTTCGGCGGAGATAGGAGTGGGGTGATGCTGCGGGCCCCAGGTTGGTAGGAGGTGGTGTTCGGCAGAGGTAGGAGTGGGGTGATGCTGCGGGCCCCAGGCTGGTAGGAGGTGGTGTTCGGCGGAGACCGGAGTGGGGTGATGCTGCGGGCCCCAGGCTGGTAGGAGGTGGTGTTAGGTGGAGATAGGAGTGGGGCGATGCGGCAGGCCCCAGGCTGGTAGGAGGTGGTGTTCGGCGGAGATAGGAGAAGGGTGATGCTGCGGGCCCCAGGTTGGTAGGAGGTGGTGTTCGGCGGAGATAGGAGAAGGGTGATGCTGCGGGCCCCAGGCTGGTAGGAGGTGGTGTTCGGCGGAGATAGGAGTGGGGTGATGCTGCGGGCCCCAGGCTGGTAGGAGGTGGTGTTCGGCGGAGACCGGAGTGGGGTGATGCTGCGGGCCCCAGGCTGGTAGGAGGTGGTGTTAGGTGGAGATAGGAGTGGGGCGATGCGGCAGGCCCCAGGCTGGTAGGAGGTGGTGTTCGGCAGAGATAGGAGAAGGGTGATGCTGCGGGCCCCAGGCTGGTAGGAGGTGGTGTTCGGCGGAGATAGGAGTGGGGTGATGCTGCAGGCCCCAGGTTGGTAAAAGGTGGTGTTCGGCAGGGAAAAGAGTGGGGTGATGCTGCGGGCCCCAGGCTGGTAGGAGGTGGTGTTCGGCAGGGAAAGGAGTGGGGTGATGCTGCGGGCCCCAGGCTGGTAGGAGGTGGTGTTCGGCGGAGATAGGAGAAGGGTGATGCTGCGGGCCCCAGGCTGGTAGGAGGTGGTGTTCGGCGGAGATAGGAGAAGGGTGATGCTGCGGGCCCCAGGCTGGTAGGAGGTGGTGTTCGGCGGAGATAGGAGTGGGGTGATGCTGCGGGCCCCAGGCTGGTAGGAGGTGGTGTTCGGCGGAGACCGGAGTGGGGTGATGCTGCGGGCCCCAGGCTGGTAGGAGGTGGTGTTAGGTGGAGATAGGAGTGGGGCGATGCGGCAGGCCCCAGGCTGGTAGGAGGTGGTGTTCGGCGGAGATAGGAGAAGGGTGATGCTGCGGGCCCCAGGCTGGTAGGAGGTGTTGTTCGGCGGAGATAGGAGTGGGGTGATGCTGCAGGCCCCAGGTTGGTAAAAGGTGGTGTTCGGCAGGGAAAGGAGTGGGGTGATGCTGCGGGCCCCAGGCTGGTAGGAGGTGGTGTTCGGCAGGGAAAGGAGTGGGGTGATGCTGCGGGCCCCAGGCTGGTAGGAGGTGGTGTTCGGCGGAGATAGGAGAAGGGTGATGCTGCGGGCCCCAGGCTGGTAGGAGGTGGTGTTCGGCGGAGATAGGAGAAGGGTGATGCTGCGGGCCCCAGGCTGGTAGGAGGTGGTGTTCGGCGGAGATAGGAGTGGGGTGATGCTGCGGGCCCCAGGCTGGTAGGAGGTGGTGTTCGGCGGAGACCGGAGTGGGGTGATGCTGCGGGCCCCAGGCTGGTAGGAGGTGGTGTTAGGTGGAGATAGGAGTGGGGCGATGCGGCAGGCCCCAGGCTGGTAGGAGGTGGTGTTCGGCGGAGATAGGAGAAGGGTGATGCTGCGGGCCCCAGGCTGGTAGGAGGTGTTGTTCGGCGGAGATAGGAGTGGGGTGATGCTGCAGGCCCCAGGTTGGTAAAAGGTGGTGTTCGGCAGGGAAAGGAGTGGGGTGATGCTGCGGGCCCCAGGCTGGTAGGAGGTGGTGTTCGGCAGGGAAAGGAGTGGGGTGATGCTGCGGGCCCCAGGCTGGTAGGAGGTGGTGTTCGGCGGAGATAGGAGTGGGGTGATGCTGCGGGCCCCAGGTTGGTAGGAGGTGGTGTTAGGTGGAGATAGGAGTGGGGTGACGCTGCGGGCCCCAGGCTGGTAGGAGGTGGTGTTCGGCGGAGATAGGAGTGGGGTGATGCTGCGGGCCCCAGGCTGGTAGAAGGTGGTGTTCGGCAGAGAAAGGAGTAGGGTGATGCTGCGGGCCCCAGGTTGGTAGGAGGTGGTGTTCGGCAGAGGTAGGAGTGGGGTGATGCTGCGGGCCCCAGGCTGGTAGGAGGTGGTGTTCGGCGGAGATAGGAGTGGGGTGACGCTGCGGGCCCCACGCTGGTAGGAGGTGGTGTTCGGCGGAGATAGGAGAAGGGTGATGCTGCGGGCCCCAGGCTGGTAGGAGGTGGTGTTCGGCAGAGATAGGAGTGGGGTGACGCTGCGGGCCCCAGGCTGGTAGGAGGTGGTGTTCGGCGGAGATAGGAGTGGGGTGATGCTGCGGGCCCCAGGCTGGTAGGAGGTGGTGTTTGGCGGAGATAGGAGTGGGGTGATGCTGCGGGCCCCAGGCTGGTAGGAGGTGGTGTTCGGCGGAGATAGGAGTGGGGTGATGCTGCGGGCCCCAGGCTGGTAGGAGGTGGTGTTCGGCGGAGATAGGAGTGGGGTGATGCTGCGGGCCCCAGGCTGGTAGGAGGTGGTGTTCGGCGGAGACCGGAGTGGGGTGATGCTGCGGGCCCCAGGCTGGTAGGAGGTGGTGTTAGGTGGAGATAGGAGTGGGGCGATGCGGCAGGCCCCAGGCTGGTAGGAGGTGGTGTTCGGCGGAGATAGGAGAAGGGTGATGCTGCGGGCCCCAGGCTGGTAGGAGGTGGTGTTCGGCGGAGATAGGAGAAGGGTGATGCTGCGGGCCCCAGGCTGGTAGGAGGTGGTGTTCGGCGGAGACCGGAGTGGGGTGATGCTGCGGGCCCCAGGCTGGTAGGAGGTGGTGTTAGGTGGAGATAGGAGTGGGGCGATGCGGCAGGCCCCAGGCTGGTAGGAGGTGGTGTTCGGCGGAGATAGGAGAAGGGTGATGCTGCGCGCCCCAGGCTGGTAGGAGGTGGTGTTCGGCGGAGATAGGAGAAGGGTGATGCTGCGGGCCCCAGGCTGGTAGGAGGTGGTGTTCGGCGGAGATAGGAGTGGGGTGATGCTGCGGGCCCCAGGCTGGTAGGAGGTGGTGTTCGGCGGAGACCGGAGTGGGGTGATGCTGCGGGCCCCAGGCTGGTAGGAGGTGGTGTTAGGTGGAGATAGGAGTGGGGCGATGCGGCAGGCCCCAGGCTGGTAGGAGGTGGTGTTCGGCGGAGATAGGAGAAGGGTGATGCTGCGGGCCCCAGGCTGGTAGGAGGTGGTGTTCGGTGGTGCGAGGGCTCCGCCAACATTTTGTGAAAGCCAGGAGCCCCTGCACATTCATTGCTTTTTAATGCAGTGGACTGCGGGAAAATGGCCGCCGAAGGTGGTGCATGCGCAAGTGAGATATCATGAGACAAGATCTCGACCCGAGATCTCAATCTGCACAGCGCTGTCTCCGGTAGCCATTTTCCGGTAGTCCACAGCATTGAAAAGCATGGAATGTGAGGGGACTCCGAGCTTCCACAAAATGTCGGTAAAGCCCCCACACGCTCTCCTACCAGCCTGGGACCTGCAGCATCGCCTCACTCCTGCCGCCACCAGAAGCTTCCTGTAGCAGCGATCCTGGGAACCCGCTCCACCGCAGCCAGTAAGCTACATTCGGATGGTAAGACGCAAGCTCATCCCCCCCACCACAAATTTGGGGGGAAAAAGGTGAGTCTTTTAAAAAAATATACATGCCGTATGTTTCAGATTATATCTCTATATCTATTTTTTTTTTTTTTTCATTTCCTTACCAGGCAATTTCATTTTTCCCATTGATACAGTCATATGATTGTTTGTTGGGGGAGAATTTGTAGTTTTGAATGACACCATTCATTTTAACATTTAATGTAGTAGAAAACGTGTATTTTTTTGTTTTTCATGGCATTCATGTGTGGTAAAAATGACCTGGTAACCTGACTCTTCAGGCCACTTCTTTATGTGGTATAAAGAAAATAAATAAAAATTCAGACATGTTAAAAAAAAAAAAAAGGTTTTGCGTCATCATTTTCTGAGCTGCTCCCTAATAAGAGATGGGCGGACATCTGGATGTTCGATTCACCTGAATGGGGGCTCCAACATCCGGTGCTCGCTGCGCCGTCATGTGCATGACTGTGCGGCAAACACCGCTTCTGATCGGTGGTAAAATCATCCCTGCCGGTCAGAGAGCAGCGGTTCCCACGTTGTCAGAAGACAGAGGGAGCAGTCAGCTGTGATCGGAGGTATAAAGTTTCCCTCCGATCACTGGTGTCAGCTGATGTGACTACTGCTCCCATCATCCGACACCTGCAGCTGCTAATAACAGTGAGAGCAGGAGCGACTGATGGGAGTATTCATTTGCCGGCTCCTGAACTGTAAATAAATTTTAAAAAAAGCGTGGGTTCCCCTGTATTTATTTTTGATAACCAGCCAGGCAAAACTCCAGGGGGGGGGGGGGAAATCGGCAGCGTTGGTGGAGCAGAGTCACAGGTTCAACGTTGCGGGCAACTATGGCAACATTTTGTGAAAGCCCGAATCCCCGCACTTCTATAATGTCGATACTGTGGCTTCCGGGAAAATGGCCGCCATAGGTAGCACATGCGCAGATTGAGATCTCGGCCATTTTCCCGCAGGCCACAGCATCGAGGCAATACAAGTGCGGGGCCTCTGGGCGTTCACAAAATATCACCAGAGCCCCCGCACACCACCAAACCTGCCGCATCAGGCTGGGATGAGAGCGTTATTATCGCCCTGCAGCGTTGGACCACTGGAAGAATCTGGCTATTAGGAGCAGTGCCTAGTAAAAGGCTGTGAAGGAACAGATGATTGGCCTCGTGGAGACCAAAACATCCAACACCGCGGAGACACCATCACGTGTTTCTCAACGCAGTGATCCAGGACACTGCCCCCATCCCTCATGGGAAATATGCAAATGCATGTAGCTGCGGAGACACCATCACGTGTTTCTCAACGCAAGCAGTGAATAGCCAGACCTTTCCCCGGGAAGGAACAACCACGGGAAGGGCAGCATCCAATAAAGGAAAACATCCAATACAGGAAAACCACCTATGCCAAGCATGGTATCCATCCACAGACAGCTGTTTCGGGGTGTTTGCCCCTCATCAGTGTGGAGTAGGAATCTGGCTATTAGGAGCAGTGCCTAGTAAAAGGCTGTAAAGGCACAGATGATTGGCCTCGGGGAGACCAAAACATCCAACACCGCGGAGACACCATCACGTGTTTCTCAACGCAGTGATCCAGAACACTGCCCGCATCCCTTATGGGAAATATGCAAACGCATTTTACAGCCTTTTACTAGGCACTGCTCCTAATAGCCAGATTCCTACTCCACACTGATGAGGGGCAAACACCCCGAAACAACTTTCTGTGGATGGATACCATGCTTGGCATAGGTGGTTTTCCTGTATTGGATGTTTTCCTTTATTGGATGCTGCCCTTCCCGTGGTTGTTCCTTCCCGGGGAAAGGTCTGGCTATTCACTGCTTGCGTTGAGAAACACGTGATGGTGTCTCCGCAGCTATCCTACATGCTCCATAAATATTGACACGATGGAGGATGTACTATTTCGTCCTACGTCAAGAAGTGGCTGAAGAATAACTGAGAATGGGGACATCAGTCTCCACTATATTGATGGGGTCTGTCTTATTAATCAAGAAGAGAGAAGGACCTGTTATTCTAGCGGAGTCAGCGGTGACCTGCCCAAATCGCCGGTGACCCCTCACCTAGGGATTCGGCGGCGTGATTCACCAGAAAGGTCTTAAGCAATAAGATGGAAAAGGTTAGAATACTTACAGGAGGGCTCTCCTCAGTGTCTGACACCATGTGCGTTTTCCTTTTATTATTCAGGGCGTGGAACACATAAATCATTAACTCTTTGGAGGGCTCCTGTAAGACCAAGGACACAAAAAATTTCACATCATCTATCACATGGACTATAACATAAGACAGATTAGGCAGATTACTGGGGACCACACTTACATTAAAATGCGAAAAATCTGCAGTAAAAAAAAAAAACGCACATGCATTTTTAATGCGTTTCTGGTGTGAAAATGCATAAAAAAACACATGTAAACCGCACTTAACTGTATCAGTAAGGTTGTCAAACAGTTTCCAGGCAGAAACCAAAATAAAGCAGCTTTATTGACAGCATGACATATCAAAAAGACAAAAAGCATAAAAACTATGATAAAACTGCATGTTAAAAAAAAAAAATGCACACAAAAATTAAATGAAAAAATGCAAGCAGCCCAATTTAAATAATTAGGTGCAGAAATTCTGAAACATTAAAACCTCACCAAGAGCGGATTGTGGGAACGTTGTCTTAGAAGGTTAAAAGCCGTATTCCAGAACTAAGTGAAACTTTTTGCTGTCTTTATTCCTTTCGTAAAAAAACAGGAACGGTGAAAACAAACGGACCCCACCATGAGCTATTACCGTCAGAGTCCGCGAGGGTCAGTAACATCTCCTGCTGGGGTTTGTGTGTTTGTACTGTTTCGGTTTTTAATGGAGAAAAAAAAAAAAAAAAGGAAAAGCAGTTCCGAGTGCTCTCGCTTCCTCTGGATCTATGCGATTCGTCCGATGGCGGGGAGCGTGAAGCAGCCGCTGATTAGCCACAGGGATTGTGCTGCGTAACAATGTGATGTGATTTCTGACACCGCCTGGAACGGCGCACTGTAAGTCAGTAGAAGGCTGGAGCCACAGCACCGAATAACACGGCCGAGTGCTGGGCGATAAAACATTGCATCGCGCTTGGCCTAGTGTTACTCTATGGGGCCGCTCACATCTGCAATTATTTTCAGCATGAGAGAACAATGGCAGCATGCTACGGTTGTCAGCGAGACGCTACTCACTTACACCCATACAAGACTATGAGTGCGAGTGAAACATCGGACTGCACTCAGATATCACCCGAGTGCAGTGCGAACCCCGTCGACAACTGAGCAGATGGAGAAATTACTTTCTCTGTCTCCTCTGCAGCTGTGCTCTGATCCGGTCATGCGAGAGCTGAAGCCGAGGGTCATTAGCATATTACATCAGATGCCATACAATAGTGTGACTGCAGCCTAAGTGTTATTTTATGGAGGGGAAAAACACAGAGATTGAGAAGGGTTGTCTGTGTAGTGGATAACCCCTTTAATTCCACAGCTATATTACCTATCACTATGTCTTTGGGAGGAAAGCAGAGAACCACCCACGCAAACACGGGTTGAACTTGGTGGTACTCGAACCCAGGACCCAAGCACTGCAAAGCATCAGTGCTAACCACTGAGCCAGTGTGCTGCTAAATAGACTCTGGACGGAGCAGCCACAAGGCTCACTCCATTTAAACTCTTCCTCCCTCGGACAGTGCATGGACACAGACAGGGGACTTGGTAGCCCCCTATTCTATTGATGGGTGGGCGTCCCAGAAGTTATATGTTAATCAAGTAGCTTGTAAATAAGTAGAAATGTTTTTTATGGAATGACTCCATTATGGCACAAAACCTAGATGTGAGAATATTCAGAAATGCCCAGCCCGATACATATTCAGATACATCAGTATAGAGGAGCTTTACTCGCAATTTGATGCAGCAAAAAAGCCGTGAGACTTAAGAGATGAAATGTAATCAGAGCTCCTACCGGCGCCTCTGGGACGTGAGTGATGGCCGCATAGTCCTTGTGCTGGAGTCTGATTGTGCTGTTCAGCTTTGGTGGTGCGGCATCTGCAAAGGCGTAAGAGACAGAGAATGAGACCGACAACAGACTGAAAAGATCAATCTACAGATTACACCTATAGAAATATCATTCTATCCCTGCATTATGCCGACTGGGGCTTGGTGAAATGTGCAAATCCAGGAGCTAAAGAGTCTAGAAATACTCACAGCCTCCATGAAGTTACAATGCTGGAGCATCTTTTCTTACAATTAGCTATGTATCGTTTATCTGTTAATCATCCAGGAATTGTATCAATTCATATTAAAGGGCCACTGTCACCCCCCTCCAGCCGTTATAAACTAAAAGAGCCACCTTGTACAGCAGTAATGCTGCATTCTAACAAGGTGGCTCTTTTAGTTTTAGGTTCAAGTACACCCCAAATAAAGCGTTTTTATACTTAGCCACAATTCCTAACTCTAGCCAGGTAGGCGGGTCCTCACTCCTCAGCTTGGCCAGCTCCTCTGCCGTCACTCCAATCTTCCTGCGCCACCCCCTCAGCGCTGTTATCGTTTCAAAACCGGCGCCTGCGCTGTGTACTGGTGTCCTGCGCAGACGCAGTAAGCTCTGGCCGTCTGATGGCCCAGCCAGGCTTGCAGACTGCGCCTGCGCGGGCATTGCGGCCAGCCACCTTTGGAATCCCCGCCCCGCAGTGTGTTATGCATTATGCACAGGGCTCAGGGGTGCAAGGCTCAGGGGTGCAAGGCTCAGGGGTGCAAGGCTCAGGGGCGCAAGGCTCAAAGGCTCAAGGCTCAGGGGGCCTCAAAGCTCATACAGTCCAAATCCCATACATATTGCACTGTCAGTGAGCTTAGCCAACTTTAGTCTAATGCAAACTTCCCCAACTCCAGTCCTCAAGAGCCACCAACAGGTCATGTTTTCAGGATTTCCTTAGTATTGCCCAGGTGATGGAATTATTGCCTGTGCAGGTGATGCAATTATCACCCGGGCAATACTAAGGAGATCCTGAAAACCTGACCTGACGGTGGCTCTCGAGGACCAGAGTCGGGGGAACACTGGTCTAATGCATATGGGAATCTTCACTTCTGTCACGTTATGTCCCTATATAAATGGACACTCAACATTAGAGCGCGGGCAATAACAACAGTAACACAGATGTCAATTTGCACAAATATTACAGAAGGAATAAGGGGACATAATTTGGAGATATGTTCCAAACCCCATTTTCTTATGTTATTTATACAATAGGTCATAAAATAAATCTATGAACTTCATATATTCTTGAAAATGTATCTAATCAGCTCAACCTACAAACAGAAGAAGCTATGGGGCAAATTATCGGTCTGCTTTACTGAGGAATAATGAAACACAGAAGACATTTTCAGCAGCGGACCTGACTTCTCTTGATTTGACGAATCCACATCCAGGTAAGGCGGTAATCGGTTCCCCATGAAGTCCCGCAGCATCTCACATGACCGCAGTTGGCACTTGCCCTCTATTTTCTTGCCTATATCACACAGCAGAGTGCTGAGGGTACCACCTGCCCTGCTCGGGTCTAAGCACTGGAACAATCACATAATAAAGATTTAAATAAATTAACATTCTTAAAAAATAAAAAATAAATTAAAAAAAACAACATAAAAGCAAAATCAAGCACATTTTTTAAATGACATTAAAGAAAATGCAAAGCTGCTCTGCATCAAAAGCAAAACGGAATATATTTATTAGGAGAACGACATGCAATAATTCCTTCATAAATGTGTATTTTTGCTACTGGAATCGCTCCTTTTAGGAGTGGGATTAGCCAAATAATCAACTAGGGAACCTGCTGGCAACTAAATTCACCCTAAAAAGCTGTATTGTGACATCCTGAGCTTCCTTTAGAGATGACAGCCTGTAATCTGCTGACCATTTACCCAGCGAAAACTTAGATCATTATTGTACTGCCTTGCAGTATAGGTGGTGGGGGGCACGGGGGGGGGGGGGGGGGGTGTCAAAACCCCAGAAACATATAAAGGAGCTGCAAATCCTAGGGCTATGTTCACACAACAGATTTTCTCTCTTCTGAGAAATTCGGTCCAATTATGCCAATCACACTCGATCAAACCCCGTAAGATCAGACTTAACAGGTTTTCTTGGATGTGGAGAAAAAAAAAAAAAAGTTTCCCTGTCGTCTACATGCAGCGTGTCCGTGAGAATCAGATGTTATTAGACTGTGGTCCGATGTTCTCCGCGGACCTGTAGACATGAATGGGCAAGTGCCGTCCGACCATTGACGAAACTCGGACATGCTGTGATCTTTTCCTCCGAGATAAGTTGGATGTGTGCACTGGCCGCCTGTATGATATGGGGGGCGAGTGACGGACAGAACTCGTCCGACTATTACGGTCATGAACACGAGCCCTGTACAAGAGCTAACATGTAAAAGCTTTAACTCCTTCCTGTCTAAGCCAGTCGTTCTATTTTCACATCTCTCCTCCCTCCTAAGAGCCATGGCTTTTACTCTCACTTAAGACAGACACAAGGGCTTGTTTTTTTTTTGCAGGACGGGTTGTACTTTTGAATGACACCATTCATTTCACTAAAAAAATGTGATTAAAAACCCTCCAAGTTTGGAGGTTGAAAGAAGACACAAGTCCTTCAAGTTCAACCTATGAGTACTGCAGTGAAACGGTAAAAAAAGCCATTCTGACATTGTTTTTTAGGTTTATTTCTTTACAGGTTTTATTGTGCTTTAAAAATTACCTGGCAACAAGAATCAAGTTAGGTCGATTACGTCAGTAGCAAACAAGTATAGTTTTTAAAAATATATTTTTTGTAAAAAAAAAAAAAAAAAAAAAGTTTGTGTCTTTAATTTCTCATCCATAACTTGTTTATTTATTACGTTTACATATGATGTTTTGATTGTTTTTTTCTTATCTTTCAATTCTTTTTTAAAATTTTTTTTTATTACACTTGTATGGGCTGATTTCTTTTAAATGTTCATATGATTTTTTCAGATACTGCAATACCAAATATATTTATTTTCTTTATTTTTGGATTTGTAGAAGGGGCAATTCAAAAATTTAAGTTTTGCCTTATACTTTCTTTCAATATATAGTTAGGTCCATATACACTCACCGGCCACTTTATTAGGTACACCATGCTAGTAACGGGTTGGACCCCCTTTTGCCTTCAGAACTGCCTCAATTCTTCGTGGCATAGATTCAACAAGGTGCTGGAAGCATTCCTCAGAGATTTTGGTCCATATTGACATGATGGCATCACACAGTTGCCGCAGATTTGTCGGCTGCACATCCCAAAGATGCTCCATACAAGGCAGGATGGATCCATGCTTTCATGTTGTTTACGCCAAATTCTGACCCTACCATCCGAATGTCGCAGCAGAAATCGAGACTCATCAGACCAAGCAACGTTTTTCCAATCTTCTACTGTCCAATTTCGATGAGCTTGTACAAATTGTAGCCTCAGTTTCCTGTTCTTAGCTGAAAGGAGTGGTACCCGGTGTGGTCTTCTGCTGCTGTAGCCCATCTGCCTCAAAGTTCGACGCACTGTGCGTTCAGAGATGCTCTTAGGCCTACCTTGGTTGTAACGGGTGGCGATTTGAGTCACTGTTGCCTTTCTATCAGCTCGAACCAGTCTGCCCATTCTCCTCTGACCTCTGGCATCAACAAGGCATTTCCGCCCACAGAACTGCCGCTCACTGGATTTTGTTTCTTTTTCGGACCATTCTCTGTAAACCCTAGAGATGGTTGTGCGTGAAAATCCCAGTAGATCAGCAGTTTCTGAAATACTCAGACCAGCCCTTCTGGCACCAACAACCATGCCACGTTCAAAGGCGCTCAAATCACCTTTCTTCCCCATACTGATGCTCGGTTTGAACTGCAGGAGATTGTCTTGACCATGTCTACATGCCTAAATGCACTGAGTTGCCGCCATGTGATTGGCTGATTAGAAATTAAGTGTTAACAAGAAGTTGGACAGGTGTACCTAATAAAGTGGCCGGTGAGTGTATATTTGGACAGAGACAACATTTTTCTAATTTTGGTTATAGACATTACCACAATGAATTTTAAACAAAACAATTCAGATGCAGTTGAAGTTCAGACTTTCAGCTTTCATTTGAGGGTATCCACATTAAACTTGGATGAAGGGTTTAGGAATTTCAGCTCCTTAACATGTGACACACTTTTTAAAGGGACCAAAAGTAATTGGACAGATTCAATAATTTTAAATAAAATGTTCATTTTTAGTACTTGGTTGAAAACCCTTTGTTGGCAATGACTGCCTTAAGTCTTGAACTCATGGACATCACCAGACGCTGTGTTTCCTCCTTTTTGATGCTCTGCCAGGCCTTCACTGCGGTGGTTTTCAGTTGCTGTTTGTTTGTGGGCCTTTTCCGTCTGAAGTTTAGTCTTTAACAAGTGAAATGCTGCTCAATTGGGTTGAGATCAGGTGACTGACTTGGCCATTCAAGAATATTCCACTTCTTTGCTTTAATAAACTCCTGGGTTGCTTTAGCTTTATGTTTTGGGTCATTGTCCATCTGTAGTGTGAAACGACGACCAATCAGTTTGGCTGCATTTGGCTGGATCTGAGCACACAGTATGGCGGCTCTGAATACCTCAGAATTCATCCGTCTGCTTCTGTCCTGTGTCACATCATCAATAAACACTAGTGACCCAGTGCCACTGGCAGCCATGCATGCCCAAGCCATCACACTGCCTCCGCCGTGTTTTACAGATGATGTGGTATGCTTTGGATCATGAGCTGTACCACGCCTTCGCCATACTTTTCTCTTTCCATCATTCTGGTAGAGGCTGATCTTGGTTTCATCTGTCCAAAGAATGTTCTTCCAGAACTGTGCTGGCTTTTTTAGATGTTTTTTAGCAAAGTCCAGTCTAGCCTTTTTATTCTTGATGCTTATGAGTGGCTTGCACCGTGCAGTGAACCCTCTGTATTTACTTTATGGTAGATTTGGATATTGATACGCCGACCTCCTGGTTGGCTGTTGTGAAGGGGTTTCTCTTCACCATGGAGATTATTCTGCGATCATCCCCCACTGTTGTCTTCCGTGGGCGCCCAGGTCTTTTTGCATTGATGAGTTCACCAGTGCTTTCTTTCTTTCTCAGGTTGTACCAAACTGTACATTTTGCCACTCCTAATATTGTAGCAATTTCTCGGATGGGTTTTTTCTGTTTTCGCAGCTTAAGGATGGCTTGTTTCACCTGCATGGAGAGCTCCTTTGACCGCATGTTTACTTCACAGCAAAACCTTACAAATGCAAACACCACACCTCAAATCAACTCCAGGCCTTTTATCTGCTTAATTGAGAATGACATAACGAAGGGACTGCCCACACCTGTCCATGACATAGCCTTGGAGTCAATTGTCCAATTACTTTTGGTCCCTTTAAAAACAGGGTGGCACATGTTAAGGAGCTGAAACTCCTAAACCCTTCATCCAATTTTAATGTGGATACCCTAAAATGAAAGCTGAAAGTCGGAACTTCAACTGCATCTGAATTGTTTTGTTTAAAATTCATTGTGGTAATGTCTATAACCAAAATTAGACAAATGTTGTCTCTGTCCAAATATATATGGACCTAACTGTATGTTTTTTGTTTTTTTTTTTACTTTTTACTCGGAATCCCTCTAAAGGACAACTTGCTTACCAGTAGCTGTTGGCGGGGAATACCTTTCCGCAGATCCACGCTTTCCTTGGCAGCATCTTTCAGTAGAGCGGGCATTACGTCCTGCAGGTAATCTACCCAAGAGCTGTAAACAGATAAAGAGAAAATTGTCAGAGAGGAAATTCCGGTGCACCCCTGCTAGTTCGCTCTCCAATAAGCCAGAAACACCGATAATCCAGCAGTGACGTTCATCAACAGAATGTGAAAATTCACAAATCGAAAAAGCAGAACACTGGACAGCTAAGATTAATAAGGACATCTTCTCATAAAACAGGACTGAGCAAACTGCGGCGTGTGGGCCACATCTGGCCCTCTGGCTGTTCCAGTTTGGCCCATGGACCGAGACAGCCGAAGGGCTGAAACAGTGGCCCACAATATTTAAGAATCAGTATGACACACATGATTGCATTTTTTTTAGGTCAGGGGTAAATTTATTATCACCAAAGCTCTGGAGAGATTATTGGGGGTGGGAAAAAAAAATACTTTACCCCCTTTCTAATGGGCCAGTTTTCATTTTTGCATGTTCATTTAATCCTATCTTTCTTCCTTGGGCCATTATTTTTTTTGTAAGACAGTCTGAGGACTTGTTATTTGCGGGAAAAATAGTTGTTTTTAATGAAACCATTGTCTTTACAATATTCAAAAAATGGGGGGAGGGGACAAAATGATTTAAGTAAAAAAAATAAATAACTGTGCCACAGACTTATCAAAGTCACCGTCCTGCTCACGGAAAACCATATTTACTGACGGAGAAGGGAAGGTCCTTACGTGTTCTGGTAGGTGCTGATGGTCACGTGTGTAGAATGCGGCGAGTTCCCAGGAGTTTCAGCTTCATGAATGGTTCCTCTGGGAAAGTACAGCATGTCACCTTCCTGATAGAAGAGAAACACAACCTGGAATCCGGCACTTTATTCTCGCCCTTCTACTGTGGAAGGACGGAGGGAAACGTTACCTTTAATAGGATGTCATGAGTGGGACTGGTGACCTTGTCTGCGGGGGACACATCATATTCTCTAGCGAGCTGCACGAGAGGCTCATACAGACGCCAGCGCTTCTGTCCCTCTACTTGAAGGATAAAAACCTGCAAGACAGAGATGTTACTCACTAGGTAATGACCTGCTACATGGACCGGAGCTGCTCACTGATAAATGCATTATTAATACTTAAGGCGCCATCATTTTACAAACCAAAGAAACAAAAAAACACAAATGTTGCCTAAAAAATAAACAAATGGTAGGCTAAGTAGTTTCTGGCACTAAGTAATGAACAGTGGCAGTGACAATGTCCTTAGCAGATCCAGGCCAGATCTGCCGGTGACTAAGGCCCTAGATAGACCATGGTCACGCCTTCAGTATTTGGTCAGTATTTTACATCAGTATTTGTAAGCCAAAATCAGGAGAGGAACAATCAGGAAAAGTATAATAGAAACACGTCACCACTTCTGTATTTATCACCCACTCCTGGTTTTGGCTTTGAAATATTGATGTAACATACTGACCAAATACTCAAAGTGGCCTTACAATGGAAGCCACCAAAATAAAAGTAAAAAAAAAAAAAGGAATATGATGATGATTACATGACCCCCAAAAGTCTATTATGACCTTATGGAGGACGCATGTATCAAAGCAAGCAAAATAGCTATTTATTTTAGTATTAATTTTCATTTTTTTTAATCTTCTTAGATTTTTTTTTTTACATTAGATTCAATGTGTACAAAAAAAAATTAAAAACAAAACGATTCAAGTTACCGTAATTCAAAATTAGTTAAAACCCTGCAGAGCTCGAGCTGTTCAATAAACAAAAATATTAGCGTCTTGTGCCTAAAATAGAAAGAAAAGTGTTCAGGGGACCATGAGTATGTACTAGTCACGCAGAAATCTACTGTATCAAGAAAAATGAATGATTTGATTAAATTTATTCTGGGTGAGAAGGCATTACACACGGCTCGCAAATATGTCAAATTACAACAAAACTTAGCAAGCACTAGCCATGTACCTCCACATCATCGTGGTGCGGTGGCAGGCCCTGGGAGCTGGCCGGGGTGATGTACACATTGCACCCAACTAGTGCACCAAAGAAACACTCCAGTTTCTCCATGATCTGCCATAACTTGTCCTGCAGGGAAATAAGATCACCATTAACCAAGTGAAAGAAAACCAGTCACTGTAACACCAACATACAGAAATTCTACTAATAAATTGAAAATTACGCCAATCCCCAATATCAAACTAGACTATGGAACAAAGGCAGATAGAGCTGCCTGGTGGTCTGGACAGAAATGGAAGTTTCTTCTTGGAACCATTGTAAAAAGAAGATAAGTCTCCGTCCTGGACTCCCCTCGCCTCTAAAAGCCAGGACGAAAATTACCGCTCCTGCTGACATGAAGCCCCCTAATAGCGCATAGACAGCCTTTCATCGGCTGCTGTTAGAGTAAATGTCTTTCCTTAAATATTTTCGGCTTTAATAGAAAAAGGGGAATCTATGAGGAGAAAACCTCTTTAGGGCTTGTTCACCTTTGCAGATAATTCTCTTGTGAAACTGATCTGTGGATTTGTAAGCAGAAAATCTGTGTGGTAGCACGGTACCAGCTAAGGAGATATTACGGCATTTAATTTTATCATCAACCATTACATGTTACGGAAATCTGCACATAAACTGAAATACGGTGCAGATTTACAAATATGAAGATTGCAATCATTTTTTTTGCATTTTCATTTGCGGGTTTTAAGATAAAAAAAACAAAAAAAACAAACAAAAGTCAAGCGCATATGTAAATGTTCCTGCAGAAACGCTATAGGAAATGAGTGAAACACTGGCAAGTGAAGGCGAGGTTATCTTGTTCTGCAGGCTACTTAACCCCTTTCTGCCAGCTGACGGAATAGTACGTCAGCTGGCAGAACCCCTGCTTTGAGGTGGGCTCCGGTGGTGAGCCCACCTCAAAGCCACGACATGTCAGCTGTTTTGTACAGCTGACATGTGCGCGCAATGAGCGCGAGCAGAATCACGATCCGCCCGCGCCCATTAACTAGTTAAATGCCGCTGTCAAACGCTGACAGCGGCATTTAACTAGCGCTCCCGGAAGTGCTCGCACCGCTGACCCCCGTCACATGATCGAGGGTCATCGCTGCATTGTCATAACAACCAGAGGTCTCCTTAAGACCTCTATGGTTGTTGATGGCCGATTGCTTTGAGCGCCACCCTGTGGTCGGCGTTCAAAGCAACCCTGCATTTCTGCTACATAGAGGTGATCTGTGCTTCACCTCTATGTAGCAGAGGCGATCGAGTCATGCATGCTTCTAGGCTCCTATGGATGCTATTGAAGCATGCCAAAAAATTTAAAAAAAAAGTGTTTAAAAATATAAAAAAAATAAAAAATATATAAAAGTTCAAATCACCCCCCTTTCACCACAATCAAAATAAAACAATAAAAAAAAAAATCAAACCTACACATATTTGGTATTGCCGAGTTCAGAATCGCCCGATCTATCAATAAAAACAAAGGATTAACCTGACCGCTAAATGGTGTAGTGAGAAAAAAATTCAAAACGCCAAAATTACGTTTTTTTGGTTGCAGCGACATTGCATTAAAATGCAATAACGAGCGATCAAAAGAACGTATCTGAACCAACATGGTATCACTAAAAACACCAGCTCGGCACGCAAAAAATAAGCCCTCACCTGACCCCAGATCACGAAAATTGGAGACGCTATGGGTATCGGAAAATGGCGCAATTTTTTTTTTTTTATTTTTTAGCAAACTTTGGAATTTTTTTTTACCACTTGGATAAAAGAGAACCTAGACATGTTTGGTGTCTATGAACTCGACATGACCTGGAGAATCATAGTGGCTGGTCAGTTTTAGCATTTAGTGAATCTAGCAAAAAAGCCAAACAAAAAACAAGTGTGAGATTGCACTTTTTTTGCAATTTCATCGCACCTGGAATTTTTTTCCTGTTTTCTGTTACACGGCATGGTAAAACCAATGGTATCGTTCAAAAGTACATCTCGTCCCGCAAAAAATAAGCCCTCACATGGCCATATTGATGGAAAAATAAAAAAGTTATGGCTCTGGGAAGGAGAGGAGCAAAAAAAGAAAACGAAAAAAGCTCCGGGGGTGAAGGGGTTAATGCTGAATCATGGAGGATTAGCCCCAGTAAAGGCTTCGGCTCTCGCAGTCACATACAGATTTGCAATTTATATTAAAGGAAAAGTCAGTGCAGAATGACTGTACAAACTAAGCACAGGTGCGTGGCGCTTCATTATGGGGGCCAAGCATTTATACACACCTTCCCACCTGTTTGTTTTCTCTCAATTTCCTCCTCCTTCTTCTTTCATTGACAGCTCAGCCTTCATAGAGCCAGAGAAGGGTGGAGATAGATAGAAAACAAGCCGGTGGGAAGGTGTATATAAAGGTTTAGCTGTGCCATGATGCACCCAGCGTCGGGACATGATTTAAACCGTCATTCTGTGCTGACAGAGTCCCTTTAACGTGGACGTAATGTGAATATGCCCTTTATGATTCTGCCTCTTACATTAAACCTCTGAGGTTGGTGAAACTGGATTGTTGCTCTGGATGTCCTGAAGTCTTTTAATATCTCCAGGTAACTGGCTTTTCCACGTCTTGGTAACAAAACCTTTTTTCCGTTTTTGCACTTGCACATGTTCACGTCTCGTCCGTAGTAGATGCCTTTTCCACTCGCCAGTTTTAGGTCAGTCATGGGGAACAGGGACTGGTAGTAGCTCTGCACGGCAGGGTCGCTCCGCTGGATCAGTAAAGGCTTCTTCTCCCAGTAAGAAGTGAAGAACTCATCACTTGTCATTGGGGCAATAAAGCTTTCAAAAAGACTCTGCGGTGAGGTGAAGTCCAGGGGTGGTTCGCTGGGATGAGGTAACTTGCTGGGTGTAGGACAGTCATCTTCTGATTCAACCCGCTTGGCTCTTCGTGGCATATTCTGCTTGAGCATCAAAATTAGGTTAGATTAGGTTCATAAAAATGTAATCTCTGAAAACTGTACAGTAACCGAGGGTATAGATAGACACAAGAGACCACCAACTGCACAGTAAGTCAGAGGTTTAGACACACTGAACCGCCGACTGTATAATAACCTGAAGGTATAGACACAGGTGGCTGAAGACTATACAGCAAGCCGAGAAGTATAGACATGGGAGGCCGCAGACTATAAAGTAAGCCAAGGGTATACATACAAGTGTACAGTAAGTTGGGGGCATATACAAAGTGACCACCAAATATTCAGTAAGCCAGGGGTATAGACACAGGTGGCCGCAGTCTTTAGAAAGTCGAGGTTATAGACTCAGGCTGACTATATAGCAGAAACTGTAAATAAAATTTTAATATATATATATATATATATATATATATATATATATATATATATATATATATATATATATATATATATACGTGCGTATATATATATATATATATATATATATATATATATATATATATATATATATATATATATATATAAAAATTTTATTTACAGTTCCTGCCATATAGTCAGCCTGAGTCTATAACCTCGACTTTCTAAAGACTGCGGCCAGGTGTCTATACCTGTGTTTATAATCTTAGCTTTTTGCAGACTGCGGCCACCTGCGTCTATACATATATACATATATATATATATATATATATATATATATATACACAAAAGGTTGCCAGCTTTATAGCATGTGTATATCTCAACATACTATGTAAAGCCAGCTGTCATACTATATACTCTGTCTTATCGCTGTACAGCCAGTAATCTCATATAGCACAGGAGCCAGGGGTCTGTAATAGTGTGTGCTTGTGTATCGTGTATATATCACCAGTAGCTGTACACTGTACCTCCTGCCGTCACTGCCCTCTGTATTAGTGTGTCCTGGGTATATATAACTGGTGGCTGTACACTGTACCCCCTGCTGTATTAGTGTGTGCGGTGTATATATAACCGGTGACTGTACACTGTACCTCCTGCTGTATTAGTGTGCGGTGTATATATAACCGGTGACTGTACACTGTACCTCCTGCTGTATTAGTGTGTGCGGTGTATATATAACCGGTGACTGTACCTCCTGCTGTATTAGTGTGCGGTGTATATATAACCGGTGGCTGTACACTGTACCTCCTGCTGTATTAGTGTGTGCGGTGTATATATAACCGGTGACTGTACACTGTACCTCCTGCTGTATTAGTGTGTGCGGTGTATATATAACCGGTGGATATACACTGTACCTCCTGCTGTATTAGTGTGCGGTGTATATATAACCGGTGACTGTACACTGTACCTCCTGCTGTATTAGTGTGCGGTGTATATATAACCGGTGGCTGTACACTGTACCTCCTGCTGTATTAGTGTGCGGTGTATATATAACCGGTGGCTGTACACTGTACCTCCTGCTGTATTAGTGTGTGCGGTGTACATATAACCGGTGGCTGTACACTGTACCTCCTGCTGTATTAGTGTGTGCGGTGTATATATAACCGGTGACTGTACACTGTACCTCCTGCTGTATCAGTGTGTGCGGTGTATATATAACCGGTGACTGTACACTGTACCTCCTGCTGTATTAGTGTGTGCGGTGTATATATAACCGGTGACTGTACACTGTACCTCCTGCTGTATCAGTGTGTGCGGTGTATATATAACCGGTGACTGTACACTGTACCTCCTGCTGTATTAGTGTGCGGTGTATATATAACCGGTGGCTGTACACTGTACCTCCTGCTGTATTAGTGTGTGCGGTGTATATATAACCGGTGACTGTACACTGTACCTCCTGCTGTATTAGTGTGTGCGGTGTATATATAACCGGTGACTGTACACTGTACCTCCTGCTGTATTAGTGTGTGCGGTGTATATATAACCGGTGACTGTACACTGTACCTCCTGCTGTATTAGTGTGTGCGGTGTACATATAACCGGTGGCTGTACACTGTACCTCCTGCTGTATTAGTGTGTGCGGTGTATATATAACCGGTGACTGTACACTGTACCTCCTGCTGTATTAGTGTGCGGTGTATATATAACCGGTGGCTGTACACTGTACCTCCTGCTGTATTAGTGTGTGCGGTGTATATATAACCTGTGGCTGTACACTGTACCTCCTGCTGTATTAGTGTGTGCGGTGTATATATAACCTGTGGCTGTACACTGTACCTCCTGCTGTATTAGTGTGTGCGGTGTATATATAACCGGTAGCTGTACACTGTACATCCTGCTGTATTAGTGTGTGCGGTGTATATATAACCGGTGACTGTACACTGTACCTCCTGCTGTATTAGTGTGTGAGGTGTATATATAACCTGTGACTGTACACTGTACCTCCTGCTGTATTAGTGTGTGCGGTGTATATATAACCGGTGACTGTACACTGTACCTCCTACTGTATTAGTGTGTGCGGTATATATATAACCGGTGACTGTACACTGTACCTCCTGCTGTATTAGTGTGCGGTGTATATATAACCGGTGACTGTACACTGTACCTCCTGCTGTATTAGTGTGCGGTGTATATATAACCGGTGACTGCACACTGTACCTCCTGCTGTATTAGTGTGTACGGTGTATATATAACCGGTGACTGTACACTGTACCTCCTGCTGTATTAGTGTGTGCGGTGTATATATAACCGGTGGCTGCACACTGTACCTCCTGCTGTATTAGTGTGTGCGGTGTATATATAACCGGTGACTGTACACTGTACCTCCTGCTGTATCAGTGTGTGCGGTGTATATATAACCGGTGACTGTACACTGTACCTCCTGCTGTATTAGTGTGTGCGGTGTATATATAACCGGTGGCTGCACACTGTACCTCCTGCTGTATTAGTGTGCGGTGTATATATAACCGGTGGCTGTACACTGTACCTCCTGCTGTATTAGTGTGTGCGGTGTATATATAACCGGTGACTGTACACTGTACCTCCTGCTGTATTAGTGTGTGCGGTGTATATATAACCAGTGACTGTACATTGTACCTCCTGCTATATTAGTGTGTGCGGTGTATATATAACCGGTGACTGCACACTGTACCTCCTGCTGTATTAGTGTGTGCGGTGTATATATAACCGGTGACTGTACACTGTACCTCCTGCTGTATTAGCGTGCGGTGTATATATAACCGGTAGCTGTACACTGTACCTCCTGCTGTATTAGTGTGTGCGGTGTATATATAACCGGTGACTGTACACTGTACCTCCTGCTGTATTAGTGTGTGCGGTGTATATATAACCGGTGACTGTACACTGTACCTCCTGCTGTATTAGTGTGTGCGGTGTATATATAACCGGTGACTGTACACTGTACCTCCTGCTGTATTAGTGTGTGCGGTGTATATATAACCGGTGGCTGTACACTGTACCTCCTGCTGTATTAGTGTGTGCGGTGTATATATAACCGGTGGCTGCACACTGTACCTCCTGCTGTATTAGTGTGCGGTGTATATATAACCGGTGGCTGTACACTGTACCTCCTGCTGTATTAGTGTGTGCAGTTTATATATAACCGGTGACTGTACACTGTACCTCCTGCTGTATTAGTGTGTGCGGTGTATATATAACCAGTGACTGTACATTGTACCTCCTGCTATATTAGTGTGTGCGGTGTATATATAACCGGTGGCTGTACTCTGTACCTCCTGCTGTATTAGTGTGTGCGGTGTATATATAACCGGTGACTGTACACTGTACCTCCTGCTGTATTAGTGTGTGCGGTGTATATATAACCGGTGACTGTACACTGTACCTCCTGCTGTATTAGTGTGTGCGGTGTATATATAACCGGTGACTGTACACTGTACCTCCTGCTGTATTAGTGTGCGGTGTATATATAACCGGTGACTGTACACTGTACCTCCTGCTGTATCAGTGTGTGCGGTGTATATATAACCGGTGACTGTACACTGTACCTCCTGCTGTATTAGTGTGTGCGGTGTATATATAACCGGTGACTGTACACTGTACCTCCTGCTGTATTAGTGTGTGCGGTGTATATATAACCGGTGACTGTACACTGTACCTCCTGCTGTATTAGTGTGCGGTGTATATATAACCGGTGACTGTACACTGTACCTCCTGCTGTATCAGTGTGTGCGGTGTAGATATAACCGGTGACTGTACACTGTACCTCCTGCTGTATTAGTGTGTGCGGTGTATATATAACCGGTGACTGTACACTGTACCTCCTGCTGTATTAGTGTGTGCGGTGTAGATATAACCGGTGACTGTACACTGTACCTCCTGCTGTATTAGTGTGTGCGGTGTATATATAACCGGTGACTGTACACTGTACCTCCTGCTGTATTAGTGTGTGCGGTGTATATATAACCGGTGACTGTACACTGTACCTCCTGCTGTATTAGTGTGTGCGGTGTAGATATAACCGGTGACTGTACACTGTACCCCCTGCTGTATTAGTGTGCGGTGTATATATAACCTGTGACTGTACACTGTACCTCCTGCTGTATTAGTCTGTGCGGTGTATATATAACCGGTGACTGTACACTGTACCTCCTGCTGTATTAGTGTGTGCGGTATATATAACCGGTGACTGTACACTGTACCTCCTGCTGTATTAGTGTGTGCGGTGTAGATATAACCGGTGACTGAACACTGTACCTCCTGCTGTATTAGTGTGTGCGGTGTAGATATAACCGGTGACTGTACACTGTACCTCCTGCTGTATTAGTGTGTGCGGTGTATATATAACCGGTGACTGTACACTGTACCTCCTGCTGTATTAGTGTGTGCGGTGTATATATAACCGGTGGCTGTACACTGTACCTCCTGCTGTATTAGTGTGTGCGGTGTATATATAACCGGTGACTGTACACTGTACCTCCTGCTGTATCAGTGTGTGCGGTGTATATATAACCGGTGACTGTACACTGTACCTCCTGCTGTATTAGTGTGCGGTGTATATATAACCGGTGACTGTACACTGTACCTCCTGCTGTATTAGTGTGTGCGGTGTATATATAACCGGTGGCTGTACACTGTACCTCCTGCTGTATTAGTGTGTGCGGTGTAGATATAACCGGTGACTGTACACTGTACCTCCTGCTGTATTAGTGTGCGGTGTATATATAACCGGTGACTGTACTCTGTACCTCCTGCTGTATTAGTGTGTGCGGTGTATATATAACCGGTGACTGTACACTGTACCTCCTGCTGTATTAGTGTGTGCGGTGTATATATAACCGGTGGCTGTACACTGTACCTCCTGCTGTATTAGTGTGTGCGGTGTATATATAACCGGTGACTGTACACTGTACCTCCTGCTGTATTAGTGTGCGGTGTAGATATAACCGGTGACTGTACACTGTACCTCCTGCTGTATCAGTGTGTGCGGTGTATATATAACCGGTGGCTGTACACTGTACCTCCTGCTGTATTAGTGTGCGGTGTAGATATAACCGGTGACTGTACACTGTACCTCCTGCTGTATCAGTGTGTGCGGTGTATATATAACCGGTGACTGTACACTGTACCTCCTGCTGTATTAGTGTGCGGTGTATATATAACCGGTGACTGTACACTGTACCCCCTGCTGTATTAGTGTGTGCGGTGTAGATATAACCGGTGACTGTACACTGTACCTCCTGCTGTATTAGTGTGTGCGGTGTATATATAACCGGTGACTGTACACTGTACCTCCTGCTGTATCAGTGTGTGCGGTGTAGATATAACCGGTGACTGTACACTGTACCTCCTGCTGTATTAGTGTGTGCGGTGTATATATAACCGGTGGCTGTACACTGCACCCCCTGCTGTATTAGTGTGTGCGGTGTATATATAACCGGTGACTGTACACTGTACCTCCTGCTGTATTAGTGTGCGGTGTATATATAACCGGTGACTGTACACTGTACCTCCTGCTGTATTAGTGTGTGCGGTGTATATATAACCGGTGACTGTACACTGTACCTCCTGCTGTATTAGTGTGTGCGGTGTATATATAACCGGTGACTGTACACTGTACCTCCTGCTGTATTAGTGTGCGGTGTATATATAACCGGTGGCTGTACACTGCACCTCCTGCTGTATCAGTGTGTGCGGTGTATATATAACCGGTGGCTGTACACTGTACCTCCTACTGTATTAGTGTGTGCGGTGTATATAACCGGTGACTGTACACTGTACCTCCTGCTGTATTAGTGTGTGCGGTGTATATATAACCGGTGACTGTACACTGTACCTCCTGCTGTATTAGTGTGTGCGGTGTATATATAACCGGTGACTGTACACTGTACCTCCTGCTGTATTAGTGTGCGGTGTATATATAACCGGTGACTGTACACTGTACCTCCTGCTGTATTAGTGTGCGGTGTATATATAACCGGTGACTGTACACTGTACCTCCTGCTGTATTAGTGTGTGCGGTGTATATATAACCGGTGACTGTACACTGTACCTCCTGCTGTATTAGTGTGTGCGGTGTATATATAACCAGTGACTGTACATTGTACCTCCTGCTGTATTAGTGTGTGCGGTGTAGATATAACCGGTGACTGTACACTGTACCTCCTGCTGTATTAGTGTGTGCGGTGTATATATAACCGGTGACTGTACACTGTACCTCCTGCTGTATTAGTGTGTGCGGTGTATATATAACCGGTGACTGTACACTGTACCTCCTGCTGTATTAGTGTGCGGTGTAGATATAACCGGTGGCTGTACACTGTACCTCCTGCTGTATTAGTGTGTGCGGTGTATATATAACCGGTGACTGTACACTGTACCTCCTGCTGTATTAGTGTGTGCGGTGTATATATAACCTGTGGCTGTACATTGTACCTCCTGCTGTATTAGTGTGTGCGGTGTATATATAACCGGTGGCTGTACACTGTACCTCCTGCTGTATTAGTGTGCGGTGTATATATAACCGGTGACTGTACACTGTACCTCCTGCTGTATTAGTGTGCGGTGTAGATATAACCGGTGGCTGTACACTGTACCTCCTGCTGTATTAGTGTGTGCGGTGTATATATAACCGGTGACTGTACACTGTACCTCCTGCTGTATTAGTGTGTGCGGTGTATATATAACCGATGACTGTACACTGTACCTCCTGCTGTATTAGTGTGCGGTGTAGATATAACCGGTGGCTGTACACTGTACCTCCTGCTGTATTAGTGTGTGCGGTGTATATATAACCGGTGACTGTACACTGTACCTCCTGCTGTATTAGTGTGTGCGGTGTATATATAACCGGTAGCTGTACACTGTACCTCCTGCTGTATTAGTGTGCGGTGTATATATAACCGGTGGCTGTACACTGTACCTCCTGCTGTATTAGTGTGTGCGGTGTATATATAACCGATGACTGTACACTGTACCTCCTGCTGTATTAGTGTGCGGTGTAGATATAACCGGTGACTGTACACTGTACCTCCTGCTGTATTAGTGTGTGCGGTGTATATATAACCGGTGACTGTACACTGTACCTCCTGCTGTATTAGTGTGTGCGGTGTATATATAACCGGTAGCTGTACACTGTACCTCCTGCTGTATTAGTGTGCGGTGTATATATAACCGGTGACTGCACACTGTACCTCCTGCTGTATTAGTGTGTGCGGTGTATATATAACCGGTGGCTGTACACTGCACCTCCTGCTGTATTAGTGTGTGCGGTGTATATATAACCGGTGACTGTACACTGTACCTCCTGCTGTATTAGTGTGTGCGGTGTATATATAACCGGTGACTGTACACTGCACCTCCTGCTGTATTAGTGTGTGCGGTGTATATATAACCGGTGACTGTACACTGCACCTCCTGCTGTATTAGTGTGTGCGGTGTATATATAACCGGTGACTGTACATTGTACCTCCTGCTGTATTAGTGTGCGGTGTATATATAACCGGTAGCTGTACACTGTACCTCCTGCTGTATTAGTGTGCGGTGTATATATAACCGGTGACTGTACACTGTACCTCCTGCTGTATTAGTGTGTGCGGTGTATATATAACCGGTGACTGTACACTGTACCTCCTGCTGTATTAGTGTGCGGTGTATATATAACCGGTGACTGTACACTGTACCTCCTGCTGTATTAGTGTGTGCGGTGTATATATAACCGGTGACTGTACACTGTACCTCCTGCTGTATTAGTGTGTGCGGTGTATATATAACCGGTGACTGTACACTGTACCTCCTGCTGTATTAGTGTGCGGTGTATATATAACCGGTGGCTGTACACTGTACCTCCTGCTGTATTAGTGTGCGGTGTATATATAACCGGTGACTGTACACTGTACCTCCTGCTGTATTAGTGTGTGCGGTGTATATATAACCGGTGACTGTACATTGTACCTCCTGCTGTATTAGTGTGCGGTGTATATATAACCGGTGGCTGTACACTGTACCTCCTGCTGTATTAGTGTGTGCGGTGTATATATAACCGGTGACTGTACACTGTACCTCCTGCTGTATTAGTGTGTGCGGTGTATATATAACCGGTGACTGTACACTGTACCTCCTGCTGTATTAGTGTGTGCGGTGTATATATAACCGGTGACTGTACACTGTACCTCCTGCTGTATCAGTGTGTGCGGTGTATATATAACCTGTGGCTGTACATTGTACCTCCTGCTGTATTAGTGTGTGCGGTGTATATATAACCGGTGGCTGTACACTGTACCTCCTGCTGTATTAGTGTGTGCGGTGTATATATAACCGGTGACTGTACACTGTACCTCCTGCTGTATTAGTGTGTGCGGTGTATATATAACCGGTGGCTGTACACTGTACCTCCTGCTGTATTAGTGTGTGCGGTGTATATATAACCGGTGACTGTACACTGTACCTCCTGCTGTATTAGTGTGTGCGGTGTATATATAACCGGTGACTGTACACTGTACCTCCTGCTGTATTAGTGTGTGCGGTGTATATATAACCGGTGACTGTACACTGTACCTCCTGCTGTATTAGTGTGTGCAGTGTATATATAACCTGTGGCTGTACACTGTACCCCCTGCTGTATTAGTGTGTGCGGTGTATATATAACCGGTAGCTGTACACTGTACCTCCTGCTGTATTAGTGTGTGCGGTGTATATATAACCGGTGACTGTACACTGTACCTCCTGCTGTATTAGTGTGTGCGGTGTATATATAACCGGTGGCTGTACACTGTACCTCCTGCTGTATTAGTGTGTGCGGTGTATATATAACCGGTGACTGTACACTGTACCTCCTGCTGTATTAGTGTGTGCGGTGTATATATAACCGGTGGCTGTACACTGTACCTCCTGCTGTATTAGTGTGTGCGGTGTATATATAACCGGTGACTGTACACTGTACCTCCTGCTGTATTAGTGTGTGCGGTGTATATATAACCGGTGACTGTACACTGTACCTCCTGCTGTATTAGTGTGTGCGGTGTATATATAACCGGTGACTGTACACTGTACCTCCTGCTGTATTAGTGTGTGCGGTGTATATATAATCGGTGACTGTACACTGTACCTCCTGCTGTATTAGTGTGTGCGGTGTATATATAACCGGTGGCTGTACACTGTACCTCCTGCTGTATTAGTGTGTGCGGTGTATATATAACCGGTGGCTGTACACTGTACCTCCTGCTGTATTAGTGTGTGCGGTGTATATATAACCGGTGGCTGTACACTGTACCTCCTGCTGTATTAGTGTGCGGTGTATATATAACCGGTGACTGTACACTGTACCTCCTGCTGTATTAGTGTGTGCGGTGTATATATAACCGGTAGCTGTACACTGTACCTCCTGCTGTATTAGTGTGTGCGGTGTATATATAACCGGTGACTGTACTCTGTACCTCCTGCTGTATTAGTGTGTGCGGTGTATATATAACCGGTGGCTGTACACTGTACCTCCTGCTGTATTAGTGTGTGCGGTGTATATATAACCGGTGACTGTACACTGTACCTCCTGCTGTATTAGTGTGTGCGGTGTATATATAACCGGTGGCTGTACACTGTACCTCCTGCTGTATTAGTGTGTGCGGTGTATATATAACCGGTGGCTGTACACTGTACCTCCTGCTGTATTAGTGTGTGCGGTGTATATATAACCGGTGACTGTACACTGTACCTCCTGCTGTATTAGTGTGTGCGGTGTATATATAACCGGTGGCTGTACACTGTACCTCCTGCTGTATTAGTGTGTGCGGTGTATATATAACCGGTGACTGTACACTGTACCTCCTGCTGTATTAGTGTGTGCGGTGTATATATAACCGGTGACTGTACACTGTACCTCCTGCTGTATTAGTGTGTGCGGTGTATATATAACCGGTAGCTGTACACTGTACCTCCTGCTGTATTAGTGTGTGCGGTGTATATATAACCGGTGACTGCACACTGTACCTCCTGCTGTATTAGTGTGTGCGGTGTATATATAACCGGTAGCTGTACACTGTACCTCCTGCTGTATTAGTGTGCGGTGTATATATAACCGGTGACTGTACACTGTACCTCCTGCTGTATTAGTGTGTGCAGTGTATATATAACCGGTGACTGTACACTGTACCTCCTGCTGTATTAGTGTGTGCGGTGTATATATAACCGGTGACTGTACACTGTACCTCCTGCTGTATTAGTGTGTGCGGTGTAGATATAACCGGTGACTGTACACTGTACCTCCTGCTGTATTAGTGTGTGCGGTGTATATATAACCGGTGGCTGTACACTGTACCTCCTGCTGTATCAGTGTGTGCGGTGTATATATAACCGGTGACTGTACACTGTACCTCCTGCTGTATTAGTGTGCGGTGTATATATAACCGGTGGCTGTACACTGTACCTCCTGCTGTATTAGTGTGTGCGGTGTATATATAACCGGTGACTGTACACTGTACCTCCTGCTGTATTAGTGTGTGCGGTGTATATATAACCGGTGACTGTACACTGTACCTCCTGCTGTATTAGTGTGTGCGGTGTATATATAACCTGTAGCTGTACACTGCACCTCCTGCTGTATTAGTGTGTGCGGTGTATATATAACCGGTGACTGTACACTGTACCTCCTGCTGTATTAGTGTGCGGTGTAGATATAACCGGTGGCTGTACACTGTACCTCCTGCTGTATTAGTGTGTGCGGTGTATATATAACCGGTGACTGTACACTGTACCTCCTGCTGTATTAGTGTGCGGTGTAGATATAACCGGTGGCTGTACACTGTACCTCCTGCTGTATTAGTGTGCGGTGTATATATAACCGGTAGCTGTACACTGTACCTCCTGCTGTATTAGTGTGTGCGGTGTATATATAACCGGTGACTGTACACTGCACCTCCTGCTGTATTAGTGTGCGGTGTATATATAACCGGTGACTGTACACTGTACCTCCTGCTGTATTAGTGTGTGCGGTGTATATATAACCGGTAGCTGTACACTGTACCTCCTGCTGTATTAGTGTGCGGTGTATATATAACCGGTGGCTGTACACTGTACCTCCTGCTGTATTAGTGTGTGCGGTGTATATATAACCGGTGACTGTACACTGTACCTCCTGCTGTATTAGTGTGCGGTGTATATATAACCGGTGGCTGTACACTGTACCTCCTGCTGTATTAGTGTGTGCGGTGTATATATAATCGGTGACTGTACACTGTACCTCCTGCTGTATTAGTGTGCGGTGTATATATAACCGGTGACTGTACACTGTACCTCCTGCTGTATTAGTGTGCGGTGTATATATAACCGGTGGCTGTACACTGTACCTCCTGCTGTATTAGTGTGTGCGGTGTATATATAACCGGTGGCTGTACACTGTACCTCCTGCTGTATTAGTGTGCGGTGTAGATATAACCGGTGACTGTACACTGTACCTCCTGCTGTATTAGTGTGTGTGGTGTATATATAACCGGTGACTGTACACTGTACCTCCTGCTGTATTAGTGTGTGTGGTGTATATATAACCGGTGACTGTACACTGTACCCCCTGCTGTATTAGTGTGTGCGGTGTATATATAATCGGTGACTGTACTCTGTACCTCCTGCTGTATTAGTGTGCGGTGTAGATATAACCGGTGACTGTACACTGTACCTCCTGCTGTATTAGTGTGTGCGGTGTATATATAACCGGTGGCTGTACACTGTACCTCCTGCTGTATTAGTGTGTGTGGTGTATATATAACCGGTGACTGTACACTGTACCCCCTGTTGTATTAGTGTGTGCGGTGTATATATAACCGGTGACTGTACACTGTACCTCCTGCTGTATTAGTGTGCGGTGTATATATAACCGGTGACTGTACACTGTACCTCCTGCTGTATTAGTGTGTGCGGTGTAGATATAACCGGTGGCTGTACACTGTACCTCCTGCTGTATTAGTGTGTGCGGTGTATATATAACCGGTGACTGTACACTGTACCTCCTGCTGTATTAGTGTGTGCGGTGTAGATATAACCGGTGGCTGTACACTGTACCTCCTGCTGTATTAGTGTGCGGTGTATATATAACCGGTGACTGTACACTGTACCTCCTGCTGTATTAGTGTGTGCGGTGTATATAACCGGTGACTGTACACTGTACCTCCTGCTGTATCAGTGTGTGCAGTGTATATATAACCGGTGACTGTACACTGTACCTCCTGCTGTATTAGTGTGCGGTGTATATATAACCGGTGACTGTACACTGTACCTCCTGCTGTATTAGTGTGTGCGGTGTAGATATAACCGGTGGCTGTACACTGTACCTCCTGCTGTATTAGTGTGTGCGGTGTATATATAACCGGTGACTGTACACTGTACCTCCTGCTGTATTAGTGTGTGCGGTGTATATATAACCGGTGGCTGTACACTGTACCTCCTGCTGTATTAGTGTGCGGTGTAGATATAACCGGTGACTGTACACTGTACCTCCTGCTGTATTAGTGTGTGTGGTGTATATATAACCGGTGACTGTACACTGTACCTCCTGCTGTATTAGTGTGTGTGGTGTATATATAACCGATGACTGTACACTGTACCTCCTGCTGTATTAGTGTGCGGTGTAGATATAACCGGTGGCTGTACACTGTACCTCCTGCTGTATTAGTGTGCGGTGTATATATAATAGGTGACTGTACACTGTACCTCCTGCTGTATTAGTGTGTGCGGTGTATATATAACCGGTGACTGTACACTGCACCTCCTGCTGTATTAGTGTGTGCGGTGTATATATAACCGGTGACTGTACATTGTACCTCCTGCTGTATTAGTGTGCGGTGTATATATAACCGGTAGCTGTACACTGTACCTCCTGCTGTATTAGTGTGCGGTGTATATATAACCGGTGACTGTACACTGTACCTCCTGCTGTATTAGTGTGCGGTGTATATATAATCGGTGACTGTACACTGTACCTCCTGCTGTATTAGTGTGTGCGGTGTATATATAACCGGTGGCTGTACACTGTACCTCCTGCTGTATTAGTGTGCGGTGTATATATAACCGGTGACTGTACACTGTACCTCCTGCTGTATTAGTGTGTGCGGTGTACATATAACCGGTGGCTGTACACTGTACCTCCTGCTGTATTAGTGTGTGCGGTGTATATATAACCGGTGGCTGTACACTGTACCTCCTGCTGTATTAGTGTGTGTGGTGTATATATAACCGGTGACTGTACACTGTACCTCCTGCTGTATTAGTGTGCGGTGTAGATATAACCGGTGACTGTACACTGTACCTCCTGCTGTATTAGTGTGTGTGGTGTATATATAACCGGTGACTGTACACTGTACCTCCTGCTGTATTAGTGTGTGTGGTGTATATATAACCGGTGACTGTACACTGTACCCCCTGCTGTATTAGTGTGTGCGGTGTATATATAATCGGTGACTGTACTCTGTACCTCCTGCTGTATTAGTGTGCGGTGTAGATATAACCGGTGACTGTACACTGTACCTCCTGCTGTATTAGTGTGTGTGGTGTATATATAACCGGTGACTGTACACTGTACCCCCTGTTGTATTAGTGTGTGCGGTGTATATATAACCGGTGACTGTACACTGTACCTCCTGCTGTATTAGTGTGCGGTGTATATATAACCGGTGACTGTACACTGTACCTCCTGCTGTATTAGTGTGTGCGGTGTAGATATAACCGGTGGCTGTACACTGTACCTCCTGCTGTATTAGTGTGTGCGGTGTATATATAACCGGTGACTGTACACTGTACCTCCTGCTGTATTAGTGTGTGCGGTGTAGATATAACCGGTGGCTGTACACTGTACCTCCTGCTGTATTAGTGTGCGGTGTATATATAACCGGTGACTGTACACTGTACCTCCTGCTGTATTAGTGTGTGCGGTGTATATAACCGGTGACTGTACACTGTACCTCCTGCTGTATCAGTGTGTGCAGTGTATATATAACCGGTGACTGTACACTGTACCTCCTGCTGTATTAGTGTGCGGTGTATATATAACCGGTGACTGTACACTGTACCTCCTGCTGTATTAGTGTGTGCGGTGTAGATATAACCGGTGGCTGTACACTGTACCTCCTGCTGTATTAGTGTGCGGTGTATATATAACCGGTGACTGTACACTGTACCTCCTGCTGTATCAGTGTGTGCGGTGTATATATAACCTGTGACTGTACACTGTACCTCCTGCTGTATTAGTGTGTGCGGTGTATATATAACCGGTGACTGTACACTGTACCTCCTGCTGTATTAGTGTGTGCGGTGTATATATAACCGGTGACTGTACACTGTACCTCCTGCTGTATTAGTGTGTGCGGTGTATATATAACCGGTGACTGTACACTGTACCTCCTGCTGTATTAGTGTGTGCGGTGTAGATATAACCGGTGGCTGTACACTGTACCTCCTGCTGTATTAGTGTGCGGTGTATATATAACCGGTGACTGTACACTGTACCTCCTGCTGTATCAGTGTGTGCGGTGTATATATAACCGGTGACTGTACACTGTACCTCCTGCTGTATTAGTGTGTGCGGTGTATATATAACCGGTGACTGTACACTGCACCTCCTGCTGTATTAGTGTGTGCGGTGTATATATAACCGGTGACTGTACACTGCACCTCCTGCTGTATTAGTGTGTGCGGTGTATATATAACCGGTGACTGTACACTGTACCTCCTGCTGTATTAGTGTGTGCGGTGTATATATAACCGGTGACTGTACACTGTACCTCCTGCTGTATTAGTGTGTGCGGTGTATATATAACCGGTGACTGTACACTGTACCTCCTGCTGTATTAGTGTGTGCGGTGTATATATAACCGGTGACTGTACACTGCACCTCCTGCTGTATTAGTGTGTGCGGTGTATATATAACCGGTGACTGTACACTGTACCTCCTGCTGTATTAGTGTGTGCGGTGTATATATAACCAGTGACTGTACATTGTACCTCCTGCTGTATTAGTGTGCGGTGTATATATAACCGGTAGCTGTACACTGTACCTCCTGCTGTATTAGTGTGTGCGGTGTATATATAACCGGTGACTGTACACTGTACCTCCTGCTGTATTAGTGTGCGGTGTATATATAACCGGTGGCTGTACACTGTACCTCCTGCTGTATTAGTGTGCGGTGTATATATAACCGGTGGCTGTACACTGTACCCCCTGCTGTATTAGTGTGCGGTGTATATATAACCGGTGACTGTACACTGTACCTCCTGCTGTATTAGTGTGTGCAGTGTATATATAACCTGTGGCTGTACACTGTACCCCCTGCTGTATTAGTGTGTGCGGTGTATATATAACCGGTAGCTGTACACTGTACCTCCTGCTGTATTAGTGTGTGCGGTGTATATATAACCGGTGACTGTACACTGTACCTCCTGCTGTATTAGTGTGTGCGGTGTATATATAACCGGTGGCTGTACACTGTACCTCCTGCTGTATTAGTGTGTGCGGTGTATATATAACCGGTGACTGTACACTGTACCTCCTGCTGTATTAGTGTGCGGTGTATATATAACCGGTGACTGTACACTGTACCTCCTGCTGTATTAGTGTGTGCAGTGTATATATAACCGGTGACTGTACACTGTACCTCCTGCTGTATTAGTGTGTGCGGTGTATATATAACCGGTGACTGTACACTGTACCTCCTGCTGTATTAGTGTGCGGTGTATATATAACCGGTGACTGTACACTGTACCTCCTGCTGTATTAGTGTGTGCGGTGTATATATAACCGGTGACTGTACACTGTACCTACTGCTGTATTAGTGTGTGCGGTGTATATATAACCGGTGACTGTACACTGTACCTCCTGCTGTATTAGTGTGCGGTGTAGATATAACCGGTGACTGTACACTGTACCTCCTGCTGTATCAGTGTGTGCGGTGTATATATAACCGGTGACTGTACACTGTACCTCCTGCTGTATTAGTGTGTGCGGTGTAGATATAACCGGTGACTGTACACTGTACCTCCTGCTGTATTAGTGTGTGCGGTGTATATATAACCGGTGACTGTACACTGTACCTCCTGCTGTATTAGTGTGCGGTGTATATATAACCGGTGACTGTACACTGTACCCCCTGCTGTATTAGTGTGTGCGGTGTAGATATAACCGGTGACTGTACACTGTACCTCCTGCTGTATTAGTGTGTGCGGTGTATATATAACCGGTGACTGTACACTGTACCTCCTGCTGTATTAGTGTGCGGTGTATATATAACCGGTGACTGTACACTGTACCTCCTGCTGTATTAGTGTGCGGTGTATATATAACCGGTGGCTGTACACTGTACCTCCTGCTGTATCAGTGTGTGCGGTGTATATATAACCGGTGACTGTACACTGTACCTCCTGCTGTATTAGTGTGCGGTGTATATATAACCGGTGGCTGTACACTGCACCTCCTGCTGTATTAGTGTGAGGTGTATATATAACCGGTGACTGTACACTGTACCTCCTGCTGTATTAGTGTGCGGTGTATATATAACCGGTGACTGTACACTGTACCTCCTGCTGTATTAGTGTGTGCGGTGTATATATAACCGGTGACTGTACACTGTACCTCCTGCTGTATTAGTGTGTGCGGTGTATATATAACCGGTAGCTGTACACTGTACCTCCTGCTGTATTAGTGTGTGCGGTGTATATATAACCGGTAGCTGTACACTGTACCTCCTGCTGTATTAGTGTGTGCGGTGTATATATAACCGGTGACTGTACACTGTACCTCCTGCTGTATTAGTGTGTGCGGTGTATATATAACCGGTAGCTGTACACTGTACCTCCTGCTGTATTAGTGTGCGGTGTATATATAACCGGTGGCTGTACTCTGTACCTCCTGCTGTATTAGTGTGTGCGGTGTATATATAACCGGTGACTGTACACTGTACCCCCTGCTGTATTAGTGTGCGGTGTATATATAACCGGTGGCTGTACACTGTACCTCCTGCTGTATCAGTGTGTGCGGTGTATATATAACCGGTGGCTGTACACTGTACCTCCTGCTGTATTAGTGTGTGCGGTGTATATATAACCTGTGACTGTACACTGTACCTCCTGCTGTATTAGTGTGTGCGGTGTATATATAACCGGTGACTGTACTCTGTACCTCCTGCTGTATTAGTGTGTGCGGTGTATATATAACCGGTGGCTGTACACTGTACCTCCTGCTGTATTAGTGTGTGCGGTGTATATATAACCGGTGACTGTACACTGTACCTCCTGCTGTATCAGTGTGTGCGGTGTATATATAACCGGTGGCTGTACACTGTACCTCCTGCTGTATTAGTGTGTGCGGTGTATATATAACCGGTGGCTGTACATTGTACCTCCTGCTGTATTAGTGTGCGGTGTATATATAACCGGTGACTGTACACTGTACCTCCTGCTGTATTAGTGTGTGCGGTGTATATATAACCAGTGACTGTACATTGTACCTCCTGCTGTATTAGTGTGTGCGGTGTATATATAACCGGTGGCTGTACACTGTACCTCCTGCTGTATTAGTGTGTGCGGTGTATATATAACCGGTGACTGTACACTGTACCCCCTGCTGTATTAGTGTGTGCGGTGTATATATAACCGGTGACTGTACACTGTACCTCCTGCTGTATTAGTGTGCGGTGTATATATAACCGGTGACTGTACACTGTACCTCCTGCTGTATTAGTGTGCGGTGTATATATAACCGGTGGCTGTACACTGTACCTCCTGCTGTATTAGTGTGTGCGGTGTATATATAACCGGTGACTGTACACTGTACCTCCTGCTGTATTAGTGTGCGGTGTATATATAACCGGTGGCTGTACACTGTACCTCCTGCTGTATTAGTGTGTGCGGTGTATATATAACCGGTGGCTGTACACTGTACCTCCTGCTGTATTAGTGTGTGCGGTGTATACATAACCGGTGGCTGTACATTGTACCTCCTGCTGTATTAGTGTGCGGTGTATATATAACCGGTGGCTGTACACTGTACCTCCTGCTGTATTAGTGTGTGCGGTGTATACATAACCGGTGGCTGTACATTGTACCTCCTGCTGTATTAGTGTGCGGTGTAGATATAACCGGTGACTGTACACTGTACCTCCTGCTGTATTAGTGTGCGGTGTATATATAACCGGTGGCTGTACACTGTACCTCCTGCTGTATTAGTGTGTGCGGTGTAGATATAACCGGTGGCTGTACATTGTACCTCCTGCTGTATTAGTGTGCGGTGTAGATATAACCGGTGACTGTACACTGTACCCCCTGCTGTATTAGTGTGTGCGGTGTATATATAACCGGTGACTGTACACTGTACCTCCTGCTGTATTAGTGTGTGCGGTGTATATATAACCGGTGACTGTACACTGTACCTCCTGCTGTATTAGTGTGCGGTGTATATATAACCGGTGGCTGTACACTGTACCTCCTGCTGTATTAGTGTGTGCGGTGTATATATAACCGGTGACTGTACACTGTACCTCCTGCTGTATCAGTGTGTGCGGTGTAGATATAACCGGTGACTGTACACTGTACCTCCTGCTGTATTAGTGTGTGCGGTGTATATATAACCGGTGGCTGTACACTGTACCTCCTGCTGTATTAGTGTGTGCGGTGTATATATAACCGGTGACTCTACACTGTACCTCCTGCTGTATTAGTGTGCGGTGTATATATAACCGGTGACTGCACACTGTACCTCCTGCTGTATTAGTGTGTGCGGTGTATATATAACCGGTGACTGTACACTGTACCCCCTGCTGTATTAGTGTGCGGTGTATATATAACCGGTGACTGTACACTGTACCTCCTGCTGTATTAGTGTGTGCGGTGTATATATAACCGGTGACTGTACACTGTACCTCCTGCTGTATCAGTGTGCGGTGTATATATAACCGGTGACTGTACACTGTACCTCCTGCTGTATTAGTGTGTGCGGTGTATATAACCGGTGACTGTACACTGTACCTCCTGCTGTATTAGTGTGTGCGGTGTATATATAACCGGTGGCTGTACACTGTACCTCCTGCTGTATTAGTGTGTGCGGTGTATATATAACCGGTGACTGTACACTGTACCTCCTGCTGTATTAGTGTGTGCGGTGTATATATAACCGGTGACTGTACACTGTACCTCCTGCTGTATCAGTGTGCGGTGTATATATAACCGGTGGCTGTACACTGTACCTCCTGCTGTATTAGTGTGTGCGGTGTAGATATAACCGGTGACTGTACACTGTACCTCCTGCTGTATTAGTGTGTGCGGTGTATATATAAACGGTGACTGTACACTGTACCTCCTGCTGTATTAGTGTGTGCGGTGTATATATAACCGGTGACTGTACACTGTACCTCCTGCTGTATTAGTGTGTGCGGTGTATATATAACCGGTGGCTGTACACTGTACCTCCTGCTGTATTAGTGTGTGCGGTGTATATATAACCGGTGGCTGTACACTGTACCTCCTGCTGTATTAGTGTGCGGTGTATATATAACCGGTGGCTGTACACTGTACCTCCTGCTGTATTAGTGTGTGCGGTGTATATATAACCGGTGGCTGTACACTGTACCTCCTGCTGTATTAGTGTGTGCGGTGTATATATAACCGGTGACTGTACACTGTACCTCCTGCTGTATTAGTGTGTGCGGTGTATATAACCGGTGACTGTACACTGTACCTCCTGCTGTATTAGTGTGCGGTGTATATATAACCGGTGGCTGTACACTGTACCTCCTGCTGTATTAGTGTGCGGTGTATATATAACCGGTGGCTGTACACTGTACCTCCTGCTGTATTAGTGTGTGCGGTGTATATATAACCGGTAGCTGTACACTGTACCTCCTGCTGTATTAGTGTGTGCGGTGTATATATAACCGGTGACTGTACACTGCACCTCCTGCTGTATTAGTGTGTGCGGTGTAGATATAACCGGTGACTGTACACTGTACCTCCTGCTGTATTAGTGTGTGCGGTGTATATATAACCGGTGGCTGTACACTGTACCTCCTGCTGTATTAGTGTGTGCGGTGTATATATAACCGGTGACTGTACACTGTACCTCCTGCTGTATTAGTGTGTGCGGTGTATATATAACCGGTGACTGTACACTGTACCTCCTGCTGTATTAGTGTGTGCGGTGTATATATAACCGGTGACTGTACACTGTACCTCCTGCTGTATTAGTGTGTGCGGTGTATATATAACCGGTGGCTGTACACTGTACCTCCTGCTGTATCAGTGTGTGCGGTGTATATATAACCGGTGGCTGTACTCTGTACCTCCTGCTGTATTAGTGTGTGCGGTGTATATATAACCGGTGACTGTACACTGTACCCCCTGCTGTATTAGTGTGTGCGGTGTAGATATAACCGGTGACTGTACACTGTACCTCCTGCTGTATTAGTGTATATGCGGTGTATATATAACCGGTGACTGTACACTGTACCTCCTGCTGTATTAGTGTGCGGTGTATATATAACCGGTGGCTGTACACTGTACCTCCTGCTGTATTAGTGTGCGGTGTATATATAACCGGTGGCTGTACACTGTACCTCCTGCTGTATTAGTGTGTGCGGTGTATATATAACCGGTGACTGTACACTGTACCTCCTCCTGTATTAGTGTGCGGTGTATATATAACCGGTGGCTGTACACTGTACCTCCTGCTGTATTAGTGTGTGCGGTGTATATATAACCGGTGGCTGTACACTGTACCTCCTGCTGTATTAGTGTGTGCGGTGTATATATAACCGGTGACTGTACACTGTACCTCCTGCTGTATTAGTGTGTGCGGTGTATATATAACCGGTGACTGTACACTGTACCTCCTGCTGTATTAGTGTGCGGTGTATATATAACCGGTGACTGTACACTGTACCTCCTGCTGTATTAGTGTGTGCGGTGTATATATAACCGGTGACTGTACACTGTACCTCCTGCTGTATTAGTGTGTGCGGTGTAGATATAACCGGTGACTGTACACTGTACCTCCTGCTGTATTAGTGTGTGCGGTGTATATATAACCGGTGACTGTACACTGTACCTCCTGCTGTATTAGTGTGTGCGGTGTATATATAACCGGTGACTGTACACTGTACCTCCTGCTGTATTAGTGTGTGCGGTGTATATATAACCGGTGGCTGTACTCTGTACCTCCTGCTGTATTAGTGTGTGCGGTGTATATATAACCGGTGGCTGTACTCTGTACCTCCTGCTGTATTAGTGTGTGCGGTGTATATATAACCGGTGACTGTACACTGTACCTCCTGCTGTATTAGTGTGTACGGTGTATATATAACCGGTGACTGTACACTGTACCTCCTGCTGTATTAGTGTGTGCGGTGTGTATATAACCGGTGACTGTACACTGTACCTCCTGCTGTATTAGTGTGTGCGGTGTGTATATAACCGGTGGCTGTACACTGTACCTCCTGCTGTATTAGTGTGTGCGGTGTATATATAACCGGTGACTGTACACTGTACCTCCTGCTGTATTAGTGTGTGCGGTGTATATATAACCGGTGACTGTACACTGTACCTCCTGCTGTATTAGTGTGTGCGGTGTGTATATAACCGGTGACTGTACACTGTACCTCCTGCTGTATTAGTGTGTGCGGTGTGTATATAACCGGTGACTGTACACTGTACCTCCTGCTGTATTAGTGTGTGCGGTGTGTATATAACCGGTAGCTGTACACTGTACCTCCTGCTGTATTAGTGTGTGCGGTGTATATATAACCGGTGGCTGTACACTGTACCTCCTGCTGTATTAGTGTGTGCGGTGTATATATAACCGGTGGCTGTACACTGTACCTCCTGCTGTATTAGTGTGTGCGGTGTATATATAACCGGTGACTGTACACTGTACCTCCTGCTGTATTAGTGTGTGCGGTGTATATATAACCGGTGACTGTACACTGTACCTCCTGCTGTATTAGTGTGTGCGGTGTATATATAACCGGTGGCTGTACACTGTACCTCCTGCTGTATTAGTGTGTGCGGTGTATATATAACCGGTGACTGTACTCTGTACCTCCTGCTGTATTAGTGTGCGATGTATATATAACCGGTGACTGTACACTGTACCTCCTGCTGTATTAGTGTGTGCGGTGTATATATAACCGGTGACTGTACTCTGTACCTCCTGCTGTATCAGTGTGTGCGGTGTATATATAACCGGTGACTGTACACTGTACCCCCTGCTGTATTAGTGTGCGGTGTATATATAACCGGTGACTGTACACTGTACCTCCTGCTGTATTAGTGTGTGCGGTGTAGATATAACCGGTGACTGTACACTGTACCTCCTGCTGTATTAGTGTGTGCGGTGTATATATAACCGGTGACTGTACACTGTACCTCCTGCTGTATTAGTGTGTGCGGTGTATATATATAACGGGTGACTGTACACTGTACCTCCTGCTGTATTAGTGTGTGCGGTGTATATATAACCGGTGGCTGTACACTGTACCTCCTGCTGTATTAGTGTGTGCGGTGTATATATAACCGGTGACTGTACACTGTACCTCCTGCTGTATTAGTGTGTGCGGTGTGTATATAACCGGTGGCTGTACACTGTACCTCCTGCTGTATCAGTGTGCGGTGTATATATAACCGGTGACTGTACACTGTACCTCCTGCTGTATTAGTGTGTGCGGTGTATATATAACCGGTGACTGTACACTGTACCTCCTGCTGTATTAGTGTGCGGTGTATATATAACCGGTGACTGTACACTGTACCTCCTGCTGTATTAGTGTGTGCGGTGTAGATATAACCGGTGGCTGTACACTGTACCTCCTGCTGTATTAGTGTGTGCGGTGTATATATATAACCGGTGACTGTACACTGTACCTCCTGCTGTATTAGTGTGCGGTGTATATATAACCGGTGACTGTACACTGTACCTCCTGCTGTATTAGTGTGCGGTGTATATATAACCGGTGACTGTACACTGTACCCCCTGCTGTATTAGTGTGTGCGGTGTATATATAACCGGTGGCTGTACACTGTACCTCCTGCTGTATTAGTGTGCGGTGTATATATAACCGGTGACTGTACACTGTACCTCCTGCTGTATTAGTGTGTGCGGTGTATATATAACCGGTGGCTGTACACTGTACCTCCTGCTGTATTAGTGTGTGCGGTGTATATATAACCGGTGACTGTACACTGTACCTCCTGCTGTATTAGTGTGTGCGGTGTATATATAACCGGTGACTGTACACTGTACCTCCTGCTGTATTAGTGTGCGGTGTATAACCGGTGGCTGTACACTGTACCTCCTGCTGTATTAGTGTGTGCGGTGTATATATAACCGGTGACTGTACACTGTACCTCCTGCTGTATTAGTGTGTGCGGTGTAGATATAACCGGTGGCTGTACACTGTACCTCCTGCTGTATTAGTGTGTGCGGTGTATATATAACCGGTGGCTGTACACTGTACCTCCTGCTGTATTAGTGTGTGCAGTATATATAACCGGTGGCTGTACACTGTACCTCCTGCTGTATTAGTGTGCGGTGTATATATAACCGGTGACTGTACACTGTACCTCCTGCTGTATTAGTGTGCGGTGTATATATAACCGGTGACTGTACAGTGTACCTCCTGCTGTATTAGTGTGCGGTATATATATAACCGGTGGCTGTACACTGTACCTCCTGCTGTATTAGTGTGCGGTGTATATATAACCGGTGACTGTACACTGTACCTCCTGCTGTATTAGTGTGTGCGGTGTATATATAATCGGTGACTGTACACTGTACCTCCTGCTGTATTAGTGTGCGGTGTATATATAACCGGTGGCTGTACACTGTACCTCCTGCTGTATTAGTGTGTGCGGTGTATATATAACCGGTAGCTGTACACTGTACCTCCTGCTGTATTAGTGTGTGCGGTGTATATATAACCGGTGACTGTACACTGCACCTCCTGCTGTATTAGTGTGTGCGGTGTAGATATAACCGGTGACTGTACACTGTACCTCCTGCTGTATTAGTGTGTGCGGTGTATATATAACCGGTGGCTGTACACTGTACCTCCTGCTGTATTAGTGTGTGCGGTGTATATATAACCGGTGACTGTACACTGTACCTCCTGCTGTATTAGTGTGTGCGGTGTATATATAACCGGTGACTGTACACTGTACCTCCTGCTGTATTAGTGTGTGCGGTGTATATATAACCGGTGACTGTACACTGTACCTCCTGCTGTATTAGTGTGTGCGGTGTATATATAACCGGTGGCTGTACACTGTACCTCCTGCTGTATCAGTGTGTGCGGTGTAGATATAACCGGTGACTGTACACTGTACCTCCTGCTGTATTAGTGTATATGCGGTGTATATATAACCGGTGACTGTACACTGTACCTCCTGCTGTATTAGTGTGCGGTGTATATATAACCGGTGGCTGTACACTGTACCTCCTGCTGTATTAGTGTGCGGTGTATATATAACCGGTGGCTGTACACTGTACCTCCTGCTGTATTAGTGTGTGCGGTGTATATATAACCGGTGACTGTACACTGTACCTCCTCCTGTATTAGTGTGCGGTGTATATATAACCGGTGGCTGTACACTGTACCTCCTGCTGTATTAGTGTGTGCGGTGTATATATAACCGGTGGCTGTACACTGTACCTCCTGCTGTATTAGTGTGTGCGGTGTATATATAACCGGTGACTGTACACTGTACCTCCTGCTGTATTAGTGTGTGCGGTGTATATATAACCGGTGACTGTACACTGTACCTCCTGCTGTATTAGTGTGCGGTGTATATATAACCGGTGACTGTACACTGTACCTCCTGCTGTATTAGTGTGTGCGGTGTATATATAACCGGTGACTGTACACTGTACCTCCTGCTGTATTAGTGTGTGCGGTGTAGATATAACCGGTGACTGTACACTGTACCTCCTGCTGTATTAGTGTGTGCGGTGTATATATAACCGGTGACTGTACACTGTACCTCCTGCTGTATTAGTGTGTGCGGTGTATATATAACCGGTGACTGTACACTGTACCTCCTGCTGTATTAGTGTGTGCGGTGTATATATAACCGGTGGCTGTACTCTGTACCTCCTGCTGTATTAGTGTGTGCGGTGTATATATAACCGGTGGCTGTACACTGTACCTCCTGCTGTATTAGTGTGTACGGTGTATATATAACCGGTGACTGTACACTGTACCTCCTGCTGTATTAGTGTGTGCGGTGTGTATATAACCGGTGACTGTACACTGTACCTCCTGCTGTATTAGTGTGTGCGGTGTGTATATAACCGGTGGCTGTACACTGTACCTCCTGCTGTATTAGTGTGCGGTGTATATATAACCGGTGACTGTACTCTGTACCTCCTGCTGTATTAGTGTGCGATGTATATATAACCGGTGACTGTACACTGTACCTCCTGCTGTATTAGTGTGTGCGGTGTATATATAACCGGTGACTGTACTCTGTACCTCCTGCTGTATCAGTGTGTGCGGTGTATATATAACCGGTGACTGTACACTGTACCCCCTGCTGTATTAGTGTGCGGTGTATATATAACCGGTGACTGTACACTGTACCTCCTGCTGTATTAGTGTGTGCGGTGTAGATATAACCGGTGACTGTACACTGTACCTCCTGCTGTATTAGTGTGTGCGGTGTATATATAACCGGTGACTGTACACTGTACCTCCTGCTGTATTAGTGTGTGCGGTGTATATATAACGGGTGACTGTACACTGTACCTCCTGCTGTATTAGTGTGTGCGGTGTATATATAACCGGTGGCTGTACACTGTACCTCCTGCTGTATTAGTGTGTGCGGTGTATATATAACCGGTGACTGTACACTGTACCTCCTGCTGTATTAGTGTGTGCGGTGTGTATATAACCGGTGGCTGTACACTGTACCTCCTGCTGTATCAGTGTGCGGTGTATATATAACCGGTGACTGTACACTGTACCTCCTGCTGTATTAGTGTGTGCGGTGTATATATAACCGGTGACTGTACACTGTACCTCCTGCTGTATTAGTGTGCGGTGTATAACAGGATTTTTGGTTGCTTACCGTAAAATCTGTTTCTCGGAGCCTTCATTGGGGGACACAGGAACCATGGGTGTATGCTGCTGCCACTAGGAGGCTGACACTATGCAAATAAAAAAGTTAGCTCCTCCTCTGCAGTGTACACCCTACCGACAGGAAGTAGGATATTCAGTTAGTGAGAAAGCAGTAGGAGAAGCAACGTGTAAACGAGAAAGAATAATAATAATATTATAACACAATAAACAGAGCTGTTCAACTTGGGAGGGTGCTGTGTCCCCCAATGAAGGCTCCGAGAAACAGATTTTACGGTAAGCAACCAAAAATCCTGTTTTCTCTATCGCCTCTCATTGGGGGACACAGGAACCATGGGACGTCCCAAAGCAGTCCCTGGGGTGGGAACAGCAGAAAAACTCCATTCAGGTCGGAGGAATCACCACTGCCGCCTGCAAGATCCTTCCGCCTAGGCTAGAAACGGTCGAAGCGCAGGTATGGAGTTTATAACCCTTGGGAAAAGAGTGAACAGAACACCAGGTTGCCGCCTAGCAAAGTTCTAGGGCGGATACCACATGGTGTACTGCCCAGGAGGCGCCCATTGCCCGGGGCAGAGTGAGTCTTAATACCAAGAGGAATCACTCTATTCTTGACCTGGTGAGCCTCCAGAATGGCAGGTCTGATCCAGAGAACAATCGTAACCTTGGAGGCCGGCAGGCCTCTTGACGTATCGTCTGGAACGACAAAAAGACAGTCAGTCTTCCTAAAGAAGGCGGTCCTAGACAAATAGATCCTCACCGCCATGACCAGGTCTAGCCTGTTCAGCGAATGCCCCAGAGCAGGACAAAGGTGGGAAGGACGATCTTATTCAAGTAAAAAGGAGGACACCACCCTGGGAAGAAAAGGCGACGAAGGCCTTAAAACTACCTTATCCTTGTGAAATACCAAGAAGTGGGGAGACAGGAGAGAGCCACCAACTCCGAGGCGTGCCTAATGGAGGTGATGGTCACCAGAAACGCCACCTTGCGGGACAGGACAGTGAGGCCTCATGGGGAGGTTCAAGGGGGGGAACCCCACTGAGCCTCCAGAACAAGATTGAGGTCCCAGGGATTCGCGGGAGTCTGGTACGGGAGCGCCGCATGCGCCACTCCTTGAAGAAAAGTTCTGATCTGAGAACGGGATGTATATAAATCTTTGTACCGTGATAGCCAGTAGCTAAGGACCTCTAAAAGGGACTTCAGAAAAAGGATGGAAAAGGTCGCTATCTGACCCTTCAGAGAACTAAGGGCAAGACCAGCATCAAGTTCTGCCTAGAGAAAACAGCCAAAATGGAAGGTTTCAACAGCAAAGCTGTTAACTTGAGCCACCAAGAACTCTGCGGCAGATGGGTCCCTGGTACAGAAGATCTGACCAGACTGGGGACCTCCAGTGGGAGTCCGCGAGAAGATGGACGATCTCAGCGAACCAGAACCTTCTGGGCCAATGTGGTGCGGTCAGAATGACCAGCACCCCCTCCGCATTGATCTTCAACAGCCTGGGAAGGAAGGGAAGAGAGGAACAGACAGGGAAGTACAAATTGCGACCCAGGAATGGTCAAAGTATCGGTATCCACAACAAGAGGATCGCGGACTTGGAAACAAACGGTGGAATTTTCCTAAGCAGACGGGCCGCCAGTAGATCCGTGTCCGGAGTTCCTCATCAAAGGCAAAATTGAAGGAAGACCTCCTGAAGCAGGAGCCCCTGTCCTGCCGCAAGGCCGTCGCGGCAGAGAAAACACTGCGGCCTAGTAATCCACGCCGGGGATATGCACTGCAGATAGTGCAGAAACCGTTGCCTCTGCCTAGAGGAGGATATTGGATACCTCCGCCATTGCAAAGAGACTGATTCCCTCCCTGGTGATTGACATAAGCCACAGCTGAGGCATTGGATGTCCGGATTCTGACTGGCAGACCTCTGAGAAGCCTTTCCCAGAGACTCAGGGATAGAAGACCCCTATCTCAAGGGTATCGATCCGCGGAGAGGACTCTTACTCTGACCAACGCCCCATTCAATGACGGATGGTGAGAAAACGCACCCCAGCCGGGGAGGCTGGTGACCGTCGTCACCACCTGCCTTGGGAGGACCGGACCTGGGGAATGAGAGGTGATGACAGCCACCAGTTGAGAGGCTATTGGAATCGGTCGGATTGGAGGATCCAGAGACAGTACAGACGTGTCCCACTGAGGAATGGGCTGCTGAATTGGTTTCAAGTGGAACAGCGCAAAAGAGAACGCTTACGGAGCTGTCACCATGCATCACAGTAACGTCGTAGCTGAACGGTAGGAAGGCAGCCGAGGACCCTACAGAGAGCAAACTCCGTATGGAGAATTGCCCGCTTTTCAAGAAGAAAAAAACCCCCGGCGGTGTCGAACAACATGCGTAAGAGGACGAGACGCTGACTCGGAACAAGACAAGACTTTGTTCTGTTGGCCAACCACCAGAAACGGGACCGGGAGTCGAGGACGATGGTCAGACTCTTCTGGGCCTGAGACTTGATGAGGATGACTTCAAGGTATGGAAAGAGCACTAGGCCCTTGATCCTCAAGGAAAATGAGGACATGGAGCAAGGCATTTAGGATAGCCATGGAGCACAGGATGCCTGTGGATCCATGGAAGCCAGGACTGAAGAGAGGAACTTCATCCTGAAATGCCTCAGGCGGAGCCTTCTGTTCACTAACTTCAGAGACAGAATGGGTCGAACAGCGCCGCTCTTCTTCGGCACTACAAGCAGGTTTGAATAGAAACCTGTGAAGCGTACCTGCTGTGGAACGGAAACAATAACCTCCGAACAAAGAAAGAAGGAAATGGACGCAAAGAAAACCGAGATCAGAGGAGGACTTTTAGAGGTTGGGATTCGAAGAAGCAATTCCGGGCCGCGAAGCGAGCCGTATCTTGTATCCGGAGGATACCACCTCCCTGATCTAAGCGCCCTCCACCGGAGCTAGCCAAACATCTCTGAAAAAGACAGGAGATGCCTGCCCAAACTGGAAGAAATGCTGGGCCGTTGGCACGAGTTATGCCGAGGAAGATCTGCCAGGTCTAGGCCTGGTGGACCAACCATGGGAGTTGTGGGAATGCCGGGAAGGGATAGGCGTAAAGGGAGCCTTTTCTCTAGCCAGATGAGATTGCAGTCTGTGTTAGCTAGAGGAATATTCCGACGCCACAAAAAAGCGAAAGGACAAAGGGAACTCGTACCTCCCGTGGCATCATTAATAATTTGTTCCAGCATGTGGCCAAAGAGACAGGCCCCCTGGAAGGGGAGGCCGGTAAGCGACTTCTTGAAGACAAGTCCGCCTGCTGCGTCAGATGGCCACCATATTGCTGGACGCGTGAGCTGCAGAAGCCGCGCATCTAGGGAGGCAGATACTAAATATTTCCCTGCATAGGAAATGGTCCGACAGGTCAGCTAGCTCCCCCGGAGGAGCTCCAGCCGGGGTGCTCTTACAAGGCTGTTTGGTCCATCTATCTATGGTCCCTGAGACCCAGGTAGAGGCAATGACCGAGGCACAAAGTAGAAGCAGCCGTTCCAAAGGCTAATTTATCCAGCGGATCTATAATTGTATCCTTTGAACCCATGCCAAGTTGGCAGACAGTCTGGGAACTGACGAGTCCAGAATTGCCGAGGAATTAGTCCAGTTAGCGATGAGCTCAGGAGAGAAGGAATATAGGATGGCGAGATGCTTCCCTGTCTGAAAGCATCTGGTATGGCTCGCATTTCCCCTGGTAAGTACCACTACAAATTCAGTGTGTGGGACAAAGACCTTGGAAGGTGGTTTGACCGTCTAAACGAAAAACCGCCTATTCTGCGGGTTCCGTAGAGGTATCCATGATGCTTAGGGTCTGGTTGATCGCATCTGAAACTTCCTCTGCAAACATGCCCAAGGAAGTCCGTTTCTCTCGAGAGGAGGAGAGGAAGAGGGATCTCACTGGTCCAGACCAGAGGGCAAGATGGAGCGGGAAAGAAAGTTGTCAGACGTCCATGGGGCTGATGGTAGACATCCTGGTCTCCACCAACCGACAGGCTCCGGAGGGCGAGTGGGTGGGGAATGGAGCTGGGACCGAACCTCTAAGCACGCTTGTGTGCTAGGATCATGGTCCTGTTGTCGGATCAATGAGGATACGGGGTGGCGGTACATGCCGTACTCATAGTCCATAATGTGGGATTACAGGTGTGACTGTTCACCCTGTATCCCTTCTTGTGGCCTAAGTTGAACAAGGCTCGTCGGAAAATCCTGTGACCCACTAGCCATTGCGGTCAATCACGGACACCAAAGGCGTGACATCCTGGTGAGGTCCGCCCCAGACAGACAGAAGGAAAACCCACCCAGGGATAATCATGGGTCTCGGTCTCACCCTTGGTAGGGACTCCTGGACAGGGAGTTGCTGCAGCTGACAAGAGGAAGCAGGAGGACAGGAACGCTCTCCTTATAGGATTAGGCCTGGGAGCAGACCCACTAAATGGATGCCCAAAGGTTAGGGAAAACAGGAGAGGGGAGTAATAGACTGCATAGCAGAGTTACTCACAGTAATAGTAGAGTCCTGTAGACTGCTCACGGCTGTAGCTGCGACCGGCATCATGGCACAGGTCCAGGGTACCAGCGATGAGACGGCAACCTAAGGAGGATGCAGGGGACCCCGCTGGAGAAAGCGTGTGCTGGCCAATGTGGTGACCGTTGAAAGGGCGCTGGAACGTGCGCCCTGCTGCGAAGTTGGGGCAAGCAGCGGCATAGAAGTCATGGGCCAGGGAGCACCAAGATGGCGCCGGTGGGCGGGGAATAAATAGATTGTCGGGCGGGAGAAAGCCCGCCCGAAAGAAACGGAAGTGGAGGAGCGCGGTACCGGAAGTAGGCCCCGGCAGAAGCCGGGACCTAAATTAGAAGCCGGCGCCGCCGGAAAAGAGACCGCGGCTCCGGAGCAGTGCGCCGCAGAGCAGCGCGGCCACCTGCCAGGGCCGCCAGAGGGAATGAAATTGCCAGGGTCGCGGCGCCGAAGTAGGCCCCGGCCGAAGCCGGGGCCTAAATTAAGAGGTCGGCGCCGCCGGATATAGGAGACGCCGCCTCGCAGCGCCAAAGCCCGTAGGAAGTAAGTAGCGCGGCAGCCTGCCAAGGCCGCCGCGCAGGCACTGCATTGCAGCCGCAGGCCTTGGATCTCTATTAATATAAGATCAGCGCCGCAATAGAGGGTCATGCAGCGCCTATAGGAACTTCTACTCCCACACACTGTGAGGGTGGGCAGGGAAAGATCTGGGGGATATAGGGAAATACTCACCTAAACATCCCACGTCGTCCGCTACTAACCTGAGGGGAATGAGACGTCCACGGCTCTGTGATGGACGTCCTCGTCTCCTCCAACCGACAGGCTCTGGTGGGCGAGTGGGTGGGGGACGGAGCCAGGACCGGACTTCTAAGCACGCTTGTGTGCTAGGCTCTTGGTCCTGGAGAGGGATCTATGAGGATACGGGGTGGCAGTACACGCCGTACTCATAGTCCGCTTTGTGGGACTACAGGTGTGACTGTTCACCCTGTATCCCTCCGGAAAATCTGAAAAGAAACGACGCACATTGAGGTAGATAAGGGTCTAATGAAAGACCCGTGTCCACCTCCTACTGACACTAAGCTAAACTGAATATCCTACTTCCTGTCGGTAGGGTGTACACTGCAGAGGAGGAGCTAACTTTTTTATTTGCATAGTGTCAGCCTCCTAGTGGCAGCAGCATACACCCATGGTTCCTGTGTCCCCCAATGAGAGGCGATAGAGAAATATAACCGGTGACTGTACACTGTACCTCCTGCTGTATTAGTGTGTGCGGTGTAGATATAACCGGTGGCTGTACACTGTACCTCCTGCTGTATTAGTGTGTGCGGTGTATATATATAACCGGTGACTGTACACTGTACCTCCTGCTGTATTAGTGTGCGGTGTATATATAACCGGTGACTGTACACTGTACCTCCTGCTGTATTAGTGTGCGGTGTATATATAACCGGTGACTGTACACTGTACCCCCTGCTGTATTAGTGTGTGCGGTGTATATATAACCGGTGGCTGTACACTGTACCTCCTGCTGTATTAGTGTGCGGTGTATATATAACCGGTGACTGTACACTGTACCTCCTGCTGTATTAGTGTGTGCGGTGTATATATAACCGGTGGCTGTACACTGTACCTCCTGCTGTATTAGTGTGTGCGGTGTATATATAACCGGTGACTGTACACTGTACCTCCTGCTGTATTAGTGTGTGCGGTGTATATATAACCGGTAGCTGTACACTGTACCTCCTGCTGTATTAGTGTGTGCGGTGTATATATAACCGGTGACTGTACACTGTACCTCCTGCTGTATTAGTGTGTGCGGTGTATATATAACCGGTGACTGTACACTGTACCTCCTGCTGTATTAGTGTGTGCGGTGTATATATAACCGGTGACTGTACACTGTACCTCCTGCTGTATTAGTGTGCGGTGTATATATAACCGGTGGCTGTACACTGTACCTCCTGCTGTATTAGTGTGTGCGGTGTATATATAACCGGTGACTGTACACTGTACCTCCTGCTGTATTAGTGTGTGCGGTGTAGATATAACCGGTGGCTGTACACTGTACCTCCTGCTGTATTAGTGTGTGCGGTGTATATATAACCGGTGGCTGTACACTGTACCTCCTGCTGTATTAGTGTGTGCAGTATATATAACCGGTGGCTGTACACTGTACCTCCTGCTGTATTAGTGTGCGGTGTATATATAACCGGTGACTGTACACTGTACCTCCTGCTGTATTAGTGTGCGGTGTATATATAACCGGTGACTGTACAGTGTACCTCCTGCTGTATTAGTGTGCGGTATATATATAACCGGTGGCTGTACACTGTACCTCCTGCTGTATTAGTGTGCGGTGTATATATAACCGGTGACTGTACACTGTACCTCCTGCTGTATTAGTGTGTGCGGTGTATATATAATCGGTGACTGTACACTGTACCTCCTGCTGTATTAGTGTGCGGTGTATATATAACCGGTGACTGTACACTGTACCTCCTGCTGTATTAGTGTGTGCGGTGTATATATAATCGGTGACTGTACACTGTACCTCCTGCTGTATTAGTGTGCGGTGTATATATAATCGGTGACTGTACACTGTACCTCCTGCTGTATTAGTGTGTGCGGTGTATATATAACCGGTGACTGTACACTGTACCTCCTGCTGTATTAGTGTGTGCGGTGTATATATAACCGGTGACTGTACACTGTACCTCCTGCTGTATTAGTGTGTGTGGTGTATATATAACCGGTGACTGTACACTGTACCTCCTGCTGTATCAGTGTGTGCGGTGTATATATAACCGGTGACTGTACACTGTACCTCCTGCTGTATTAGTGTGTGCGGTGTATATATAATCGGTGACTGTACACTGTACCTCCTGCTGTATTAGTGTGCGGTGTATATATAACCGGTGACTGTACACTGTACCTCCTGCTGTATTAGTGTGTGCGGTGTATATATAACCGGTGACTGTACACTGTACCTCCTGCTGTATTAGTGTGTGCGGTGTATATATAACCGGTGACTGTACACTGTACCTCCTGCTGTATTAGTGTGTGCGGTGTATATATAACCGGTGACTGTACACTGTACCTCCTGCTGTATTAGTGTGCGGTGTATATATAACCGGTGACTGTACTCTGTACCTCCTGCTGTATTAGTGTGTGCGGTGTATATATAACCGGTGGCTGTACACTGTACCTCCTGCTGTATTAGTGTGTGCGGTGTATATATAACCGGTGACTGTACACTGTACCTCCTGCTGTATTAGTGTGCGGTGTATATATAACCGGTGACTGTACACTGTACCTCCTGCTGTATTAGTGTGTGCGGTGTATATATAACCGGTGACTGTACACTGTACCTCCTGCTGTATTAGTGTGTGCGGTGTATATATAACCGGTAGCTGTACACTGTACCTCCTGCTGTATTAGTGTGTGCGGTGTATATATAACCGGTGACTGTACTCTGTACCTCCTGCTGTATTAGTGTGCGGTGTATATATAACCGGTGACTGTACACTGTACCTCCTGCTGTATTAGTGTGTGCGGTGTATATATAACCGGTGACTGTACACTGTACCTCCTGCTGTATTAGTGTGTGCGGTGTATATATAACCGGTGACTGTACACTGTACCTCCTGCTGTATTAGTGTGCGGTGTATATATAACCGGTGACTGTACACTGTACCTCCTGCTGTATTAGTGTGCGGTGTATATATAACCGGTGACTGTACACTGTACCTCCTGCTGTATTAGTGTGTGCGATGTATATATAACCGGTGACTGTACACTGTACCTCCTGCTGTATTAGTGTGTGCGATGTATATATAACCGGTGACTGTACTCTGTACCTCCTGCTGTATTAGTGTGTGCGGTGTATATATAACCGGTGACTGTACACTGTACCTCCTGCTGTATTAGTGTGCGGTGTATATATAACCGGTGGCTGTACACTGTACCTCCTGCTGTATTAGTGTGTGCGGTGTATATATAACCGGTGACTGTACACTGTACCTCCTGCTGTATTAGTGTGTGCGGTGTATATATAACCGGTGACTGTACACTGTACCTCCTGCTGTATTAGTGTGTGCGGTGTATATATAACCGGTGACTGTACACTGTACCTCCTGCTGTATTAGTGTGTGCGGTGTATATATAATCGGTGACTGTACACTGTACCTCCTGCTGTATTAGTGTGTGCGGTGTATATATAACCAGTGACTGTACATTGTACCTCCTGCTGTATTAGTGTGTGAGGTGTATATATAATCGGTGACTGTACACTGTACCTCCTGCTGTATTAGTGTGTGCGGTGTATATATAACCGGTGACTGTACACTGTACCTCCTGCTGTATTAGTGTGTGCGGTGTATATATAACCGGTGACTGTACACTGTACCTCCTGCTGTATCAGTGTGTGCGGTGTATATATAACCGGTGGCTGTACACTGTACCTCCTGCTGTATTAGTGTGTGCGGTGTATATATAACCGGTGACTGTACACTGTACCTCCTGCTGTATTAGTGTGTGCGGTGTATATATAACCGGTAGCTGTACACTGTACCTCCTGCTGTATTAGTGTGCGGTGTATATATAACCGGTGACTGTACTCTGTACCTCCTGCTGTATTAGTGTGTGCGGTGTATATATAATCGGTGACTGTACACTGTACCTCCTGCTGTATTAGTGTGTGCGGTGTATATATAACCGGTGACTGTACACTGTACCTCCTGCTGTATTAGTGTGTGCGGTGTATATATAACCGGTGACTGTACACTGTACCTCCTGCTGTATTAGTGTGTGCAGTATATATAACCGGTGACTGTACACTGTACCTCCTGCTGTATTAGTGTGCGGTGTATATATAACCGGTGACTGTACACTGTACCTCCTGCTGTATTAGTGTGTGCGGTATATATAACCGGTGACTGTACACTGTACCTCCTGCTGTATTAGTGTGTGCGGTGTATATATAACCGGTGACTGTACACTGTACCTCCTGCTGTATTAGTGTGTGCGGTGTATATATAACCGGTGACTGTACACTGTACCTCCTGCTGTATTAGTGTGTGCGGTGTATATATAACCGGTGACTGTACACTGTACCTCCTGCTGTATTAGTGTGTGCAGTATATATAACCGGTGACTGTACACTGTACCTCCTGCTGTATTAGTGTGCGGTGTATATATAACCGGTGACTGTACACTGTACCTCCTGCTGTATTAGTGTGTGCGGTATATATAACCGGTGACTGTACACTGTACCTCCTGCTGTATTAGTGTGTGCGGTGTATATATAACCGGTGACTGTACACTGTACCTCCTGCTGTATTAGTGTGTGCGGTGTATATATAACCGGTGACTGTACACTGTACCTCCTGCTGTATTAGTGTGTGCGGTGTATATATAACCGGTGACTGTACACTGTACCTCCTGCTGTATTAGTGTGTGCGGTGTACATATAACCGGTGACTGTACACTGTACCTCCTGCTGTATCAGTGTGTGCGGTGTATATATAACCGGTGACTGTACACTGTACCTCCTGCTGTATTAGTGTGTGCGGTGTATATATAACCGGTGACTGTACACTGTACCCCCTGCTGTATTAGTGTGCGGTGTATATATAATAGGTGACTGTACACTGTACCTCCTGCTGTATTAGTGTGTGCGGTGTATATATAACCGGTGACTGTACACTGTACCTCCTGCTGTATCAGTGTGTGCGGTGTATATATAACCGGTGACTGTACACTGTACCTCCTGCTGTATTAGTGTGTGCGGTGTATATATAACCGGTGACTGTACACTGTACCCCCTGCTGTATTAGTGTGCGGTGTATATATAATAGGTGACTGTACACTGTACCTCCTGCTGTATTAGTGTGTGCGGTGTATATATAACCGGTGACTGTACACTGTACCTCCTGCTGTATTAGTGTGTGCGGTGTATATATAACCGGTGACTGTACACTGTACCCCCTGCTGTATTAGTGTGCGGTGTATATATAATAGGTGACTGTACACTGTACCTCCTGCTGTATTAGTGTGTGCGGTGTATATATATATATAACCGGTGGCTGTACACTGTACCTCCTGCTGTATTAGTGTGTGCGGTGTATATATAACCGGTGACTGTACACTGTACCTCCTGCTGTATTAGTGTGTGCGGTGTATATATAACCGGTGACTGTACACTGTACCTCCTGCTGTATTAGTGTGCGGTGTATATATAACCGGTGACTGTACACTGTACCTCCTGCTGTATCAGTGTGTGCGGTGTATATATAATCGGTGACTGTACACTGTACCTCCTGCTGTATTAGTGTGTGCGGTGTATATATAACCGGTGACTGTACACTGTACCCCCTGCTGTATTAGTGTGCGGTGTATATATAATAGGTGACTGTACACTGTACCTCCTGCTGTATTAGTGTGTGTGGTGTATATATAACCGGTGACTGTACACTGTACCTCCTGCTGTATTAGTGTGTGCGGTGTATATATAACCGGTGACTGTACACTGTACCTCCTGCTGTATTAGTGTGCGGTGTATATATAACCGGTGGCTGTACACTGTACCTCCTGCTGTATTAGTGTGTGCGGTGTATATATAACCGGTGACTGTACACTGTACCCCCTGCTGTATTAGTGTGCGGTGTATATATAATAGGTGACTGTACACTGTACCTCCTGCTGTATTAGTGTGTGCGGTGTATATATAACCGGTGGCTGTACACTGTACCTCCTGCTGTATTAGTGTGTGCGGTGTATATATAACCGGTGACTGTACACTGTACCTCCTGCTGTATTAGTGTGTGCGGTGTATATATAACCGGTGGCTGTACACTGTACCTCCTGCTGTATTAGTGTGTGCGGTGTATATATAACCGGTGGCTGTACACTGTACCTCCTGCTGTATTAGTGTGTGCGGTGTATATATAACCGGTGGCTGTACACTGTACCTCCTGCTGTATTAGTGTGTGCGGTGTATATATAACCGGTGGCTGTACACTGTACCTCCTGCTGTATTAGTGTGCGGTGTATATATAATAGGTGACTGTACACTGTACCTCCTGCTGTATTAGTGTGTGCGGTGTATATATAACCGGTGGCTGTACACTGTACCTCCTGCTGTATTAGTGTGTGCGGTGTATATATAACCGGTGGCTGTACACTGTACCTCCTGCTGTATTAGTGTGTGCGGTGTATATATAACCGGTGGCTGTACACTGTACCTCCTGCTGTATTAGTGTGCGGTGTATATATAACCGGTGACTGTACACTGTACCTCCTGCTGTATTAGTGTGTGCGGTGTATATATAACCGGTGGCTGTACACTGTACCTCCTGCTGTATTAGTGTGTGCGGTGTATATATAACCGGTGACTGTACACTGTACCTCCTGCTGTATTAGTGTGTGCGGTGTATATATAACCGGTGACTGTACACTGTACCTCCTGCTGTATTAGTGTGTCCTGGGTATATATAACCGGTGACTGTACACTGTACCTCCTGCTGTATTAGTGTGTGCGGTGTATATATAACCGGTAGCTGTACACTGTACCTCCTGCTGTATTAGTGTGTGCGGTGTATATATAACCGGTGGCTGTACACTGTACCTCCTGCTGTATTAGTGTGCGGTGTATATATAATAGGTGACTGTACACTGTACCTCCTGCTGTATTAGTGTGTGCGGTGTATATATAACCGGTGGCTGTACACTGTACCTCCTGCTGTATTAGTGTGTGCGGTGTATATATAACCGGTGGCTGTACACTGTACCTCCTGCTGTATTAGTGTGTCCTGGGTATATATAACCGGTGACTGTACACTGTACCTCCTGCTGTATTAGTGTGTGCGGTGTATATATAACCGGTAGCTGTACACTGTACCTCCTGCTGTATTAGTGTGTGCGGTGTATATATAACCGGTGACTGTACATTGTACCTCCTGCTGTATTAGTGTGTGCGGTGTATATATAACCGGTGACTGTACACTGTACCTCCTGCTGTATTAGTGTGTGCGGTGTATATATAACCGGTGACTGTACACTGTACCTCCTGCTGTATTAGTGTGTGCGGTGTATATATAACCGGTGGCTGTACACTGTACCTCCTGCTGTATTAGTGTGTGCGGTGTATATATAACCGGTGGCTGTACACTGTACCTCCTGCTGTATTAGTGTGTGCGGTGTATATATAACCGGTGGCTGTACACTGTACCTCCTGCTGTATTAGTGTGCGGTGTATATATAATAGGTGACTGTACACTGTACCTCCTGCTGTATTAGTGTGTGCGGTGTATATATAACCGGTGGCTGTACACTGTACCTCCTGCTGTATTAGTGTGTGCGGTGTATATATAACCGGTGGCTGTACACTGTACCTCCTGCTGTATTAGTGTGTGCGGTGTATATATAACCGGTGGCTGTACACTGTACCTCCTGCTGTATTAGTGTGCGGTGTATATATAACCGGTGACTGTACACTGTACCTCCTGCTGTATTAGTGTGTGCGGTGTATATATAACCGGTGACTGTACACTGTACCCCCTGCTGTATTAGTGTGTGCGGTGTATATATAACCGGTGACTGTACACTGTACCTCCTGCTGTATTAGTGTGTGCGGTGTATATATAACCGGTGACTGTACACTGTACCTCCTGCTGTATTAGTGTGTGCGGTGTATATATAACCGGTGACTGTACACTGTACCTCCTGCTGTATTAGTGTGTGCGGTGTATATATAACCGGTGACTGTACACTGTACCTCCTGCTGTATTAGTGTGTGCGGTGTATATATAACCGGTGGCTGTACACTGTACCTCCTGCTGTATTAGTGTGTGCGGTGTATATATAACCGGTGACTGTACACTGTACCTCCTGCTGTATTAGTGTGTGCGGTGTATATATAACCGGTGACTGTACACTGTACCTCCTGCTGTATTAGTGTGTGCGGTGTATATATAACCGGTGACTGTACACTGTACCTCCTGCTGTATTAGTGTGCGGTGTATATATAACCGGTGGCTGTACACTGTACCTCCTGCTGTATTAGTGTGCGGTGTATATATAACCGGAGGCTGTACACTGTACCTCCTGCTGTATTACTGTGTGCGGTGTATATATAACCGGTGACTGTACACTGTACCTCCTGCTGTATTAGTGTGCGGTGTATATATAACCGGTGGCTGTACACTGTACCTCCTGCTGTATTAGTGTGTGCGGTGTATATATAACCGGTGACTGTACACTGTACCTCCTGCTGTATCAGTGTGTGCGGTGTATATATAATCGGTGACTGTACACTGTACCTCCTGCTGTATTAGTGTGTGCGGTGTATATATAACCGGTGACTGTACACTGTACCCCCTGCTGTATTAGTGTGCGGTGTATATATAATAGGTGACTGTACACTGTACCTCCTGCTGTATTAGTGTGTGTGGTGTATATATAACCGGTGACTGTACACTGTACCTCCTGCTGTATTAGTGTGTGCGGTGTATATATAACCGGTGACTGTACACTGTACCTCCTGCTGTATTAGTGTGCGGTGTATATATAACCGGTGGCTGTACACTGTACCTCCTGCTGTATTAGTGTGTGCGGTGTATATATAACCGGTGACTGTACACTGTACCCCCTGCTGTATTAGTGTGCGGTGTATATATAATAGGTGACTGTACACTGTACCTCCTGCTGTATTAGTGTGTGCGGTGTATATATAACCGGTGGCTGTACACTGTACCTCCTGCTGTATTAGTGTGTGCGGTGTATATATAACCGGTGACTGTACACTGTACCTCCTGCTGTATTAGTGTGTGCGGTGTATATATAACCGGTGGCTGTACACTGTACCTCCTGCTGTATTAGTGTGTGCGGTGTATATATAACCGGTGGCTGTACACTGTACCTCCTGCTGTATTAGTGTGTGCGGTGTATATATAACCGGTGGCTGTACACTGTACCTCCTGCTGTATTAGTGTGTGCGGTGTATATATAACCGGTGGCTGTACACTGTACCTCCTGCTGTATTAGTGTGCGGTGTATATATAATAGGTGACTGTACACTGTACCTCCTGCTGTATTAGTGTGTGCGGTGTATATATAACCGGTGGCTGTACACTGTACCTCCTGCTGTATTAGTGTGTGCGGTGTATATATAACCGGTGGCTGTACACTGTACCTCCTGCTGTATTAGTGTGTGCGGTGTATATATAACCGGTGGCTGTACACTGTACCTCCTGCTGTATTAGTGTGCGGTGTATATATAACCGGTGACTGTACACTGTACCTCCTGCTGTATTAGTGTGTGCGGTGTATATATAACCGGTGGCTGTACACTGTACCTCCTGCTGTATTAGTGTGTGCGGTGTATATATAACCGGTGACTGTACACTGTACCTCCTGCTGTATTAGTGTGTGCGGTGTATATATAACCGGTGACTGTACACTGTACCTCCTGCTGTATTAGTGTGTCCTGGGTATATATAACCGGTGACTGTACACTGTACCTCCTGCTGTATTAGTGTGTGCGGTGTATATATAACCGGTAGCTGTACACTGTACCTCCTGCTGTATTAGTGTGTGCGGTGTATATATAACCGGTGGCTGTACACTGTACCTCCTGCTGTATTAGTGTGCGGTGTATATATAATAGGTGACTGTACACTGTACCTCCTGCTGTATTAGTGTGTGCGGTGTATATATAACCGGTGGCTGTACACTGTACCTCCTGCTGTATTAGTGTGTGCGGTGTATATATAACCGGTGGCTGTACACTGTACCTCCTGCTGTATTAGTGTGTCCTGGGTATATATAACCGGTGACTGTACACTGTACCTCCTGCTGTATTAGTGTGTGCGGTGTATATATAACCGGTAGCTGTACACTGTACCTCCTGCTGTATTAGTGTGTGCGGTGTATATATAACCGGTGACTGTACATTGTACCTCCTGCTGTATTAGTGTGTGCGGTGTATATATAACCGGTGACTGTACACTGTACCTCCTGCTGTATTAGTGTGTGCGGTGTATATATAACCGGTGACTGTACACTGTACCTCCTGCTGTATTAGTGTGTGCGGTGTATATATAACCGGTGGCTGTACACTGTACCTCCTGCTGTATTAGTGTGTGCGGTGTATATATAACCGGTGGCTGTACACTGTACCTCCTGCTGTATTAGTGTGTGCGGTGTATATATAACCGGTGGCTGTACACTGTACCTCCTGCTGTATTAGTGTGCGGTGTATATATAATAGGTGACTGTACACTGTACCTCCTGCTGTATTAGTGTGTGCGGTGTATATATAACCGGTGGCTGTACACTGTACCTCCTGCTGTATTAGTGTGTGCGGTGTATATATAACCGGTGGCTGTACACTGTACCTCCTGCTGTATTAGTGTGTGCGGTGTATATATAACCGGTGGCTGTACACTGTACCTCCTGCTGTATTAGTGTGCGGTGTATATATAACCGGTGACTGTACACTGTACCTCCTGCTGTATTAGTGTGTGCGGTGTATATATAACCGGTGACTGTACACTGTACCCCCTGCTGTATTAGTGTGTGCGGTGTATATATAACCGGTGACTGTACACTGTACCTCCTGCTGTATTAGTGTGTGCGGTGTATATATAACCGGTGACTGTACACTGTACCTCCTGCTGTATTAGTGTGTGCGGTGTATATATAACCGGTGACTGTACACTGTACCTCCTGCTGTATTAGTGTGTGCGGTGTATATATAACCGGTGACTGTACACTGTACCTCCTGCTGTATTAGTGTGTGCGGTGTATATATAACCGGTGGCTGTACACTGTACCTCCTGCTGTATTAGTGTGTGCGGTGTATATATAACCGGTGACTGTACACTGTACCTCCTGCTGTATTAGTGTGTGCGGTGTATATATAACCGGTGACTGTACACTGTACCTCCTGCTGTATTAGTGTGTGCGGTGTATATATAACCGGTGACTGTACACTGTACCTCCTGCTGTATTAGTGTGCGGTGTATATATAACCGGTGGCTGTACACTGTACCTCCTGCTGTATTAGTGTGCGGTGTATATATAACCGGAGGCTGTACACTGTACCTCCTGCTGTATTACTGTGTGCGGTGTATATATAACCGGTGACTGTACACTGTACCTCCTGCTGTATTAGTGTGCGGTGTATATATAACCGGTGGCTGTACACTGTACCTCCTGCTGTATTAGTGTGTGCGGTGTATATATAACCGGTGACTGTACACTGTACCCCATGCTGTATTAGTGTGTGCGGTGTATATAACCGGTGGCTGTACACTGTACCTCCTGCTGTATTAGTGTGTGCGGTGTATATATAACCGGTGACTGTACACTGTACCCCATGCTGTATTAGTGTGTGCGGTGTATATAACCGGTGGCTGTACACTGTACCTCCTGCTGTATTAGTGTGTGCGGTGTATATATATAACCGGTGACTGTACACTGTACCTCCTGCTCTATTAGTGTGCGGTGTATATATAACCGGTGGCTGTACACTGTACCTCCTGCTGTATTAGTGTGCGGTGTATATATAATAGGTGACTGTACACTGTACCTCCTGCTGTATTAGTGTGTGCGGTGTATATATAACCGGTGACTGTACACTGTACCTCCTGCTCTATTAGTGTGCGGTGTATATATAACCGGTGGCTGTACACTGTACCTCCTGCTGTATTAGTGTGCGGTGTATATATAATCGGTGACTGTACACTGTACCTCCTGCTGTATTAGTGTGTCCTGGGTATATATAACCGGTGACTGTACACTGTACCTCCTGCTGTATTAGTGTGCGGTGTATATATAACCGGTGACTGTACACTGTACCTCCTGCTGTATTAGTGTGCGGTGTATATATAACCGGTGACTGTACACTGCACCTCCTGCTGTATTAGTGTGCGGTGTATATATAACCGGTGACTGTACACTGTACCTCCTGCTGTATTAGTGTGCGGTGTATATATAACCGGTGACTGTACACTGTACCTCCTGCTGTATTAGTGTGTGCGGTGTATATATAACCGGTGACTGTACACTGTACCTCCTGCTGTATTAGTGTGCGGTGTATATATAATAGGTGACTGTACACTGTACCTCCTGCTGTATTAGTGTGTGCGGTGTATATATAACCGGTGACTGTACACTGTACCTCCTGCTGTATTAGTGTGCGGTGTATATATAATAGGTGACTGTACACTGTACCTCCTGCTGTATTAGTGTGCGGTGTATATATAACCGGTGACTGTACACTGTACCTCCTGCTGTATTAGTGTGTGCGGTGTATATATAACCGGTGACTGTACAGTGTACCTCCTGCTGTATTAGTGTGTGCGGTGTATATATAACCGGTGACTGTACACTGTACCTCCTGCTGTATTAGTGTGCGGTGTATATATAACCGGTGACTGTACACTGTACCTCCTGCTGTATCAGTGTGTGCGGTGTATATATAATCGGTGACTGTACACTGTACCTCCTGCTGTATTAGTGTGTGCGGTGTATATATAACCGGTGACTGTACACTGTACCCCCTGCTGTATTAGTGTGCGGTGTATATATAATAGGTGACTGTACACTGTACCTCCTGCTGTATTAGTGTGTGCGGTGTGTATATAACCGGTGACTGTACACTGTACCTCCTGCTGTATTAGTGTGTGCGGTGTATATATAACCGGTGACTGTACACTGTACCTCCTGCTGTATTAGTGTGTGCGGTGTATATATAACCGGTGACTGTACACTGTACCTCCTGCTGTATTAGTGTGCGGTGTATATATAACCGGTGACTGTACACTGTACCTCCTGCTGTATTAGTGTGCGGTGTATATATAACCGGTGACTGTACACTGTACCTCCTGCTGTATTAGTGTGCGGTGTATATATAACCGGTGGCTGTACACTGTACCTCCTGCTGTATTAGTGTGTGCGGTGTATATATAACCGGTGACTGTACACTGTACCTCCTGCTGTATTAGTGTGTGCGGTGTATATATAACCGGTGACTGTACACTGTACCTCCTGCTGTATTAGTGTGCGGTGTATATATAACCGGTGACTGTACACTGTACCTCCTGCTGTATCAGTGTGTGCGGTGTATATATAATCGGTGACTGTACACTGTACCTCCTGCTGTATTAGTGTGTGCGGTGTATATATAACCGGTGACTGTACACTGTACCCCCTGCTGTATTAGTGTGCGGTGTATATATAATAGGTGACTGTACACTGTACCTCCTGCTGTATTAGTGTGTGTGGTGTATATATAACCGGTGACTGTACACTGTACCTCCTGCTGTATTAGTGTGTGCGGTGTATATATAACCGGTGACTGTACACTGTACCTCCTGCTGTATTAGTGTGCGGTGTATATATAACCGGTGGCTGTACACTGTACCTCCTGCTGTATTAGTGTGTGCGGTGTATATATAACCGGTGACTGTACACTGTACCCCCTGCTGTATTAGTGTGCGGTGTATATATAATAGGTGACTGTACACTGTACCTCCTGCTGTATTAGTGTGTGCGGTGTATATATAACCGGTGGCTGTACACTGTACCTCCTGCTGTATTAGTGTGTGCGGTGTATATATAACCGGTGACTGTACACTGTACCTCCTGCTGTATTAGTGTGAGCGGTGTATATATATATAACCGGTGGCTGTACACTGTACCTCCTGCTGTATTAGTGTGTGCGGTGTATATATAACCGGTGGCTGTACACTGTACCTCCTGCTGTATTAGTGTGTGCGGTGTATATATAACCGGTGGCTGTACACTGTACCTCCTGCTGTATTAGTGTGTGCGGTGTATATATAACCGGTGGCTGTACACTGTACCTCCTGCTGTATTAGTGTGCGGTGTATATATAATAGGTGACTGTACACTGTACCTCCTGCTGTATTAGTGTGTGCGGTGTATATATAACCGGTGGCTGTACACTGTACCTCCTGCTGTATTAGTGTGTGCGGTGTAGATATAACCGGTGACTGTACACTGTACCTCCTGCTGTATTAGTGTGCGGTGTATATATAATAGGTGACTGTACACTGTACCTCCTGCTGTATTAGTGTGTGCGGTGTATATATAACCGGTGGCTGTACACTGTACCTCCTGCTGTATTAGTGTGTGCGGTGTATATATAACCGGTGACTGTACACTGTACCCCCTGCTGTATTAGTGTGCGGTGTATATATAATAGGTGACTGTACACTGTACCTCCTGCTGTATTAGTGTGTGCGGTGTATATATAACCGGTGGCTGTACACTGTACCTCCTGCTGTATTAGTGTGTGCGGTGTATATATAACCGGTGACTGTACACTGTACCTCCTGCTGTATTAGTGTGAGCGGTGTATATATATATAACCGGTGGCTGTACACTGTACCTCCTGCTGTATTAGTGTGTGCGGTGTATATATAACCGGTGGCTGTACACTGTACCTCCTGCTGTATTAGTGTGTGCGGTGTATATATAACCGGTGGCTGTACACTGTACCTCCTGCTGTATTAGTGTGTGCGGTGTATATATAACCGGTGGCTGTACACTGTACCTCCTGCTGTATTAGTGTGCGGTGTATATATAATAGGTGACTGTACACTGTACCTCCTGCTGTATTAGTGTGTGCGGTGTATATATAACCGGTGGCTGTACACTGTACCTCCTGCTGTATTAGTGTGTGCGGTGTATATATAACCGGTGGCTGTACACTGTACCTCCTGCTGTATTAGTGTGCGGTGTATATATAATAGGTGACTGTACACTGTACCTCCTGCTGTATTAGTGTGTGCGGTGTATATATAACCGGTGGCTGTACACTGTACCTCCTGCTGTATTAGTGTGTGCGGTGTATATATAACCGGTGACTCTACACTGTACCTCCTGCTGTATTAGTGTGTGCGGTGTAGATATAACCGGTGACTGTACACTGTACCTCCTGCTGTATTAGTGTGTGCGGTGTATATATAACCGGTGGCTGTACACTGTACCTCCTGCTGTATTAGTGTGTGCGGTGTATATATAACCGGTGGCTGTACACTGTACCTCCTGCTGTATTAGTGTGCGGTGTATATATAACCGGTGACTGTACACTGTACCTCCTGCTGTATTAGTGTGTGCGGTGTATATATAACCGGTGGCTGTACACTGTACCTCCTGCTGTATTAGTGTGTGCGGTGTATATATAACCGGTGACTGTACACTGTACCTCCTGCTGTATTAGTGTGTGCGGTGTATATATAACCGGTGACTGTACACTGTACCTCCTGCTGTATTAGTGTGTCCTGGGTATATATAACCGGTGACTGTACACTGTACCTCCTGCTGTATTAGTGTGTGCGGTGTATATATAACCGGTAGCTGTACACTGTACCTCCTGCTGTATTAGTGTGTGCGGTGTATATATAACCGGTGGCTGTACACTGTACCTCCTGCTGTATTAGTGTGCGGTGTATATATAATAGGTGACTGTACACTGTACCTCCTGCTGTATTAGTGTGTGCGGTGTATATATAACCGGTGGCTGTACACTGTACCTCCTGCTGTATTAGTGTGTGCGGTGTATATATAACCGGTGGCTGTACACTGTACCTCCTGCTGTATTAGTGTGTCCTGGGTATATATAACCGGTGACTGTACACTGTACCTCCTGCTGTATTAGTGTGTGCGGTGTATATATAACCGGTAGCTGTACACTGTACCTCCTGCTGTATTAGTGTGTGCGGTGTATATATAACCGGTGACTGTACATTGTACCTCCTGCTGTATTAGTGTGTGCGGTGTATATATAACCGGTGACTGTACACTGTACCTCCTGCTGTATTAGTGTGTGCGGTGTATATATAACCGGTGACTGTACACTGTACCTCCTGCTGTATTAGTGTGTGCGGTGTATATATAACCGGTGGCTGTACACTGTACCTCCTGCTGTATTAGTGTGTGCGGTGTATATATAACCGGTGGCTGTACACTGTACCTCCTGCTGTATTAGTGTGTGCGGTGTATATATAACCGGTGGCTGTACACTGTACCTCCTGCTGTATTAGTGTGCGGTGTATATATAATAGGTGACTGTACACTGTACCTCCTGCTGTATTAGTGTGTGCGGTGTATATATAACCGGTGGCTGTACACTGTACCTCCTGCTGTATTAGTGTGTGCGGTGTATATATAACCGGTGGCTGTACACTGTACCTCCTGCTGTATTAGTGTGTGCGGTGTATATATAACCGGTGGCTGTACACTGTACCTCCTGCTGTATTAGTGTGCGGTGTATATATAACCGGTGACTGTACACTGTACCTCCTGCTGTATTAGTGTGTGCGGTGTATATATAACCGGTGACTGTACACTGTACCCCCTGCTGTATTAGTGTGTGCGGTGTATATATAACCGGTGACTGTACACTGTACCTCCTGCTGTATTAGTGTGTGCGGTGTATATATAACCGGTGACTGTACACTGTACCTCCTGCTGTATTAGTGTGTGCGGTGTATATATAACCGGTGACTGTACACTGTACCTCCTGCTGTATTAGTGTGTGCGGTGTATATATAACCGGTGACTGTACACTGTACCTCCTGCTGTATTAGTGTGTGCGGTGTATATATAACCGGTGGCTGTACACTGTACCTCCTGCTGTATTAGTGTGTGCGGTGTATATATAACCGGTGACTGTACACTGTACCTCCTGCTGTATTAGTGTGTGCGGTGTATATATAACCGGTGACTGTACACTGTACCTCCTGCTGTATTAGTGTGTGCGGTGTATATATAACCGGTGACTGTACACTGTACCTCCTGCTGTATTAGTGTGCGGTGTATATATAACCGGTGGCTGTACACTGTACCTCCTGCTGTATTAGTGTGCGGTGTATATATAACCGGAGGCTGTACACTGTACCTCCTGCTGTATTACTGTGTGCGGTGTATATATAACCGGTGACTGTACACTGTACCTCCTGCTGTATTAGTGTGCGGTGTATATATAACCGGTGGCTGTACACTGTACCTCCTGCTGTATTAGTGTGTGCGGTGTATATATAACCGGTGACTGTACACTGTACCTCCTGCTCTATTAGTGTGCGGTGTATATATAACCGGTGGCTGTACACTGTACCTCCTGCTGTATTAGTGTGCGGTGTATATATAATAGGTGACTGTACACTGTACCTCCTGCTGTATTAGTGTGTGCGGTGTATATATAACCGGTGACTGTACACTGTACCTCCTGCTCTATTAGTGTGCGGTGTATATATAACCGGTGGCTGTACACTGTACCTCCTGCTGTATTAGTGTGCGGTGTATATATAATCGGTGACTGTACACTGTACCTCCTGCTGTATTAGTGTGTCCTGGGTATATATAACCGGTGACTGTACACTGTACCTCCTGCTGTATTAGTGTGCGGTGTATATATAACCGGTGACTGTACACTGTACCTCCTGCTGTATTAGTGTGCGGTGTATATATAACCGGTGACTGTACACTGCACCTCCTGCTGTATTAGTGTGCGGTGTATATATAACCGGTGACTGTACACTGTACCTCCTGCTGTATTAGTGTGCGGTGTATATATAACCGGTGACTGTACACTGTACCTCCTGCTGTATTAGTGTGTGCGGTGTATATATAACCGGTGACTGTACACTGTACCTCCTGCTGTATTAGTGTGCGGTGTATATATAATAGGTGACTGTACACTGTACCTCCTGCTGTATTAGTGTGTGCGGTGTATATATAACCGGTGACTGTACACTGTACCTCCTGCTGTATTAGTGTGCGGTGTATATATAATAGGTGACTGTACACTGTACCTCCTGCTGTATTAGTGTGCGGTGTATATATAACCGGTGACTGTACACTGTACCTCCTGCTGTATTAGTGTGTGCGGTGTATATATAACCGGTGACTGTACAGTGTACCTCCTGCTGTATTAGTGTGTGCGGTGTATATATAACCGGTGACTGTACACTGTACCTCCTGCTGTATTAGTGTGCGGTGTATATATAACCGGTGACTGTACACTGTACCTCCTGCTGTATCAGTGTGTGCGGTGTATATATAATCGGTGACTGTACACTGTACCTCCTGCTGTATTAGTGTGTGCGGTGTATATATAACCGGTGACTGTACACTGTACCCCCTGCTGTATTAGTGTGCGGTGTATATATAATAGGTGACTGTACACTGTACCTCCTGCTGTATTAGTGTGTGCGGTGTGTATATAACCGGTGACTGTACACTGTACCTCCTGCTGTATTAGTGTGTGCGGTGTATATATAACCGGTGACTGTACACTGTACCTCCTGCTGTATTAGTGTGTGCGGTGTATATATAACCGGTGACTGTACACTGTACCTCCTGCTGTATTAGTGTGCGGTGTATATATAACCGGTGACTGTACACTGTACCTCCTGCTGTATTAGTGTGCGGTGTATATATAACCGGTGACTGTACACTGTACCTCCTGCTGTATTAGTGTGCGGTGTATATATAACCGGTGGCTGTACACTGTACCTCCTGCTGTATTAGTGTGTGCGGTGTATATATAACCGGTGGCTGTACACTGTACCTCCTGCTGTATTAGTGTGTGCGGTGTATATATAACCGGTGACTGTACACTGTACCTCCTGCTGTATTAGTGTGTGCGGTGTATATATAACCGGTGACTGTACACTGTACCTCCTGCTGTATTAGTGTGTGCGGTGTATATATAACCGGTGACTGTACACTGTACCTCCTGCTGTATTAGTGTGTGCGGTGTATATATAACCGGTGACTGTACACTGTACCTCCTGCTGTATTAGTGTGTGCGGTGTATATATAACCGGTGACTGTACACTGTACCTCCTGCTGTATTAGTGTGTGCGGTGTATATATAACCGGTGACTGTACACTGTACATCCTGCTGTATCAGTATGTGCGGTGTATATATATAACCGGTGACTGTACACTGTACCTCCTGCTGTATTAGTGTGTGCGGTGTAGATATAACCGGTGACTGTACACTGTACCTCCTGCTGTATTAGTGTGCGGTGTATATATAACCGGTGGCTGTACACTGTACCTCCTGCTGTATTAGTGTGTGCGGTGTATATATAACCGGTGACTGTACACTGTACCTCCTGCTGTATTAGTGTGCGGTGTATATATAACCGGTGACTGTACACTGTACCTCCTGCTGTATTAGTGTGCGGTGTATATATAACCGGTGACTGTACACTGTACCTCCTGCTGTATTAGTGTGCGGTGTATATATAACCGGTGGCTGTACACTGTACCTCCTGCTGTATTAGTGTGTGCGGTGTATATATAACCGGTGGCTGTACACTGTACCTCCTGCTGTATTAGTGTGTGCGGTGTATATATAACCGGTGACTGTACACTGTACCTCCTGCTGTATTAGTGTGTGCGGTGTATATATAACCGGTGACTGTACACTGTACCTCCTGCTGTATTAGTGTGTGCGGTGTATATATAACCGGTGACTGTACACTGTACCTCCTGCTGTATTAGTGTGTGCGGTGTATATATAACCGGTGACTGTACACTGTACCTCCTGCTGTATCAGTGTGTGCGGTGTATATATAACCGGTGACTGTACACTGTACCTCCTGCTGTATTAGTATGTGCGGTGTATATATAACCGGTGACTGTACACTGTACCTCCTGCTGTATTAGTGTGTGCGGTGTATATATAACCGGTGACTGTACACTGTACATCCTGCTGTATCAGTATGTGCGGTGTATATATATAACCGGTGACTGTACAGTGTACCTCCTGCTGTATTAGTGTGCGGTGTATATATAACCGGTGGCTGTACAGTGTACCTCCTGCTGTATTAGTGTGTGCGGTGTATATATAACCGGTGACTGTACACTGTACATCCTGCTGTATCAGTATGTGCGGTGTATATATATAACCGGTGACTGTACAGTGTACCTCCTGCTGTATTAGTGTGCGGTGTATATATAACCGGTGACTGTACACTGTACCTCCTGCTGTATTAGTGTGCGGTGTATATATAACCGGTGACTGTACAGTGTACCTCCTGCTGTATTAGTGTGCGGTGTATATATAACCGGTGACTGTACACTGTACCTCCTGCTGTATCAGTGTGTGCGGTGTATATATAACCGGTGACTGTACACTGTACCTCCTGCTGTATTAGTGTGTGCGGTGTATATATAACCGGTGACTGTACACTGTACCTCCTGCTGTATTAGTGTGTGCGGTGTATATATAACCGGTGACTGTACACTGTACCTCCTGCTGTATTAGTGTGTGCGGTGTATATATAACCGGTGACTGTACACTGTACCTCCTGCTGTATCAGTGTGTGCGGTGTATATATAACCGGTGACTGTACACTGTACCTCCTGCTGTATTAGTATGTGCGGTGTATATATAACCGGTGACTGTACACTGTACCTCCTGCTGTATTAGTGTGTGCGGTGTATATATAACCGGTGACTGTACACTGTACATCCTGCTGTATCAGTATGTGCGGTGTATATATATAACCGGTGACTGTACAGTGTACCTCCTGCTGTATTAGTGTGCGGTGTATATATAACCGGTGGCTGTACAGTGTACCTCCTGCTGTATTAGTGTGTGCGGTGTATATATAACCGGTGACTGTACACTGTACATCCTGCTGTATCAGTATGTGCGGTGTATATATATAACCGGTGACTGTACAGTGTACCTCCTGCTGTATTAGTGTGCGGTGTATATATAACCGGTGACTGTACACTGTACCTCCTGCTGTATTAGTGTGCGGTGTATATATAACCGGTGACTGTACAGTGTACCTCCTGCTGTATTAGTGTGCGGTGTATATATAACCGGTGACTGTACACTGTACCTCCTGCTGTATCAGTGTGTGCGGTGTATATATAACCGGTGACTGTACACTGTACCTCCTGCTGTATTAGTGTGTGCGGTGTATATATAACCGGTAGCTGTACACTGTACCTCATGCTGTATTAGTGTGCGGTGTATATATAACCGGTGACTGTACACTGTACCTCCTGCTGTATTAGTGTGCGGTGTATATATAACCGGTGACTGTACACTGTACCTCCTGCTGTATTAGTGTGCGGTGTATATATAACCGGTGACTGTACAGTGTACCTCCTGCTGTATTAGTGTGCGGTGTATATATAACCGGTGGCTGTACAGTGTACCTCCTGCTGTATTAGTGTGCGGTGTATATATAACCGGTGACTGTACAGTGTACCTCCTGCTGTATTAGTGTGCGGTGTATATATAACCGGTGGCTGTACACTGTACCTCCTGCTGTATTAGTGTGTGCGGTGTGTATATATAACCGGTGGCTGTACACTGTACCTCCTGCTGTATTAGTGTGCGGTGTATATATAACCGGTGACTGTACAGTGTACCTCCTGCTGTATTAGTGTGCGGTGTATATATAACCGGTGACTGTACACTGTACCTCCTGCTGTATCAGTGTGTGCGGTGTATATATAACCGGTGACTGTACACTGTACCTCCTGCTGTATTAGTGTGCGGTGTATATATAACCGGTGGCTGTACTCTGTACCTCCTGCTGTATTAGTGTGTGCGGTGTATATATAACCGGTAGCTGTACACTGTACCCCCTGCTGTATTAGTGTGTGCGGTGTATATATAACCGGTGACTGTACACTGTACCTCCTGCTGTATTAGTGTGTGCGGTGTATATATAACCGGTGACTGTACACTGTACCTCCTGCTGTATTAGTGTGCGGTGTATATATAACCGGTGGCTGTACACTGCACCCCCTGCTGTATTAGTGTGCGGTGTATATATAACCGGTGGCTGTACACTGTACCTCCTGCTGTATTAGTGTGTGCGGTGTATATATAACCGGTGACTGTACACTGTACCTCCTGCTGTATTAGTGTGTGCGGTGTATATATAACCGGTGACTGTACACTGTACCTCCTGCTGTATTAGTGTGTGCGGTGTATATATAACCGGTGACTGTACACTGTACCTCCTGCTGTATTAGTGTGCGGTGTATATATAACCGGTGACTGTACACTGTACCTCCTGCTGTATTAGTGTGTGCGGTGTATATATAACCGGTGACTGTACACTGTACCCCCTGCTGTATTAGTGTGTGCGGTGTATATATAACCGGTGACTGTACACTGTACCTCCTGCTGTATTAGTGTGTGCGGTGTATATATAACCGGTGACTGTACACTGTACCTCCTGCTGTATTAGTGTGTGCGGTGTATATATAACCGGTGGCTGTACACTGTACCTCCTGCTGTATTAGTGTGTGCGGTGTATATATAACCGGTGACTGTACACTGTACCTCCTGCTGTATTAGTGTGTGCGGTGTATATATAACCGGTGACTGTACACTGTACCTCCTGCTGTATTAGTGTGTGCGGTGTATATATAACCGGTGACTGTACACTGTACCTCCTGCTGTATTAGTGTGTGCGGTGTATATATAACCGGTGACTGTACACTGTACCTCCTGCTGTATTAGTGTGCGGTGTATATATAACCGGTGACTGTACACTGTACCTCCTGCTGTATCAGTGTGTGCGGTGTATATATAACCGGTGACTGTACACTGTACCTCCTGCTGTATCAGTGTGTGCGGTGTATATATAACCGGTGACTGTACACTGTACCTCCTGCTGTATCAGTGTGTGCGGTGTATATATAACCGGTGACTGTACACTGTACCTCCTGCTGTATTAGTGTGCGGTGTATATATAACCGGTGACTGTACACTGTACCTCCTGCTGTATTAGTGTGTGCGGTGTATATATAACCGGTGGCTGTACACTGTACCTCCTGCTGTATTAGTGTGCGGTGTATATATAACCGGTGACTGTACACTGTACCTCCTGCTGTATCAGTGTGTGCGGTGTATATATAACCGGTGACTGTACACTGTACCTCCTGCTGTATTAGTGGGTGCGGTGTATATATAACCGGTGACTGTACACTGTACCTCCTGCTGTATTAGTGTGCGGTGTATATATAATCGGTGACTGTACACTGTACCTCCTGCTGTATTAGTGTGCGGTGTATATATAACCGGTGACTGTACACTGTACCTCCTGCTGTATTAGTGTGTGCGGTATATATAACCGGTGACTGTACACTGTACCTCCTGCTGTATTAGTGTGTGCGGTGTAGATATAACCGGTGGCTGTACACTGTACCTCCTGCTGTATTAGTGTGTGCGGTGTATATATAACCGGTGACTGTACACTGTACCTCCTGCTGTATTAGTGTGTGCGGTATATATAACCGGTGACTGTACACTGTACCTCCTGCTGTATTAGTGTGTGCGGTGTATATATAACCGGTGACTGTACACTGTACCTCCTGCTGTATTAGTGTGTGCGGTGTATATATAACCGGTGACTGTACACTGTACCTCCTGCTGTATTAGTGTGTGCGGTGTATATATAACCGGTGACTGTACACTGTACCCCCTGCTGTATTAGTGTGTGCGGTGTATATATAACCGGTGGCTGTACACTGTACCTCCTGCTGTATTAGTGTGTGCGGTGTATATATAACCGGTGACTGTACACTGTACCTCCTGCTGTATTAGTGTGTGCGGTGTATATATATAACCGGTGACTGTACACTGTACCTCCTGCTGTATTAGTGTGTGCGGTGTATATATAACCGGTGACTGTACACTGTACCTCCTGCTGTATTAGTGGGTGCGGTGTATATATAACCGGTGACTGTACACTGTACCTCCTGCTGTATTAGTGTGCGGTGTATATATAACCGGTGACTGTACACTGTACCTCCTGCTGTATTAGTGTGTGCGGTATATATAACCGGTGACTGTACACTGTACCTCCTGCTGTATTAGTGTGTGCGGTGTATATATAACCGGTGACTGTACACTGTACCTCCTGCTGTATTAGTGTGTGCGGTGTATATATAACCGGTGACTGTACACTGTACCTCCTGCTGTATTAGTGTGTGCGGTGTATATATAACCGGTGACTGTACACTGTACCTCCTGCTGTATTAGTGTGTGCGGTGTAGATATAACCGGTGGCTGTACACTGTACCTCCTGCTGTATTAGTGTGTGCGGTGTATATATAACCGGTGACTGTACACTGTACCTCCTGCTGTATTAGTGTGTGCGGTGTAGATATAACCGGTGACTGTACACTGTACCTCCTGCTGTATTAGTGTGTGCGGTATATATAACCGGTGACTGTACACTGTACCTCCTGCTGTATTAGTGTGTGCGGTGTATATATAACCGGTGACTGTACACTGTACCTCCTGCTGTATTAGTGTGTGCGGTGTATATATAACCGGTGACTGTACACTGTACCTCCTGCTGTATTAGTGTGCAATGTATATATAACCGGTGACTGTACATTGTACCCCCTGCTGTATTAGTGTGTGCGGTGTATATATAACCGGTGACTGTACACTGTACCTCCTGCTGTATTAGTGTGTGCGGTGTATATATATAACCGGTGACTGTACACTGTACCTCCTGCTGTATTAGTGTGCGGTGTATATATAACCGGTGACTGTACACTGTACCTCCTGCTGTATTAGTGTGCGGTGTAGATATAACCGGTGACTGTACACTGTACCTCCTGCTGTATTAGTGTGCGGTGTATATATAACCGGTGACTGTACACTGTACCTCCTGCTGTATTAGTGTGCGGTGTAGATATAACCGGTGACTGTACACTGTACCTCCTGCTGTATTAGTGTGCGGTGTATATATAACCGGTGACTGTACATTGTACCCCCTGCTGTATTAGTGTGTGCGGTGTATATATAACCGGTGACTGTACACTGTACCTCCTGCTGTATTAGTGTGTGCGGTGTATATATAATCGGTGACTGTACACTGTACCTCCTGCTGTATTAGTGTGTGCGGTGTATATATAACCGGTGACTGTACACTGTACCCCCTGCTGTATTAGTGTGCGGTGTATATATAACCGGTGACTGTACACTGTACCTCCTGCTGTATTAGTGTGCGGTGTATATATAACCGGTGACTGTACACTGTACCTCCTGCTGTATTAGTGTGCGGTGTATATATAACCGGTGACTGTACACTGTACCTCCTGCTGTATTAGTGTGTGCGGTGTATATATAACCGGTGACTGTACACTGTACCTCCTGCTGTATTAGTGTGTGCGGTGTATATATATAACCGGTGACTGTACACTGTACCTCCTGCTGTATTAGTGTGCGGTGTATATATAACCGGTGACTGTACACTGTACCTCCTGCTGTATTAGTGTGCGGTGTAGATATAACCGGTGACTGTACACTGTACCTCCTGCTGTATTAGTGTGCGGTGTATATATAACCGGTGACTGTACACTGTACCTCCTGCTGTATTAGTGTGTGCGGTATATATAACCGGTGACTGTACACTGTACCTCCTGCTTTATTAGTGTGTGCGGTGTAGATATAACCGGTGGCTGTACACTGTACCTCCTGCTGTATCAGTGTGTGCGGTGTATATATAACCGGTGACTGTACTCTGTACCTCCTGCTGTATTAGTGTGTGCGGTGTATATATAACCTGTGGCTGTACACTGTACCTCCTGCTGTATCAGTGTGTGCGGTGTATATATAACCGGTGACTGTACACTGTACCTCCTGCTGTATTAGTGTGTGCGGTGTATATATAACCGGTGACTGTACACTGTACCTCCTGCTGTATTAGTGTGTGCGGTGTATATATAACCGGTGGCTGTACACTGTACCTCCTGCTGTATCAGTGTGTGTGGTGTATATATAACCGGTGGCTGTACACTGTACCTCCTGCTGTATTAGTGTGCGGTGTATATATAACCGGTGGCTGTACACTGTACCTCCTGCTGTATTAGTGTGTGCGGTGTATATATAACGGGTGACTGTACACTGTACCTCCTGCTGTATTAGTGTGTGCGGTATATATAACCGGTGGCTGTACACTGTACCTCCTGCTGTATTAGTGTGCGATGTATATATAACCGGTGGCTGTACACTGTACCTCCTGCTGTATTAGTGTGTGCGGTGTATATATAACGGGTGACTGTACACTGTACCTCCTGCTGTATTAGTGTGCGATGTATATATAACCGGTGGCTGTACACTGTACCTCCTGCTGTATTAGTGTGCGGTGTATATATAACCGGTGACTGTACACTGTACCTCCTGCTGTATTAGTGTGTGCGGTGTATATATAACCGGTGGCTGTACACTGTACCTCCTGCTGTATTAGTGTGTGCGGTGTATATATAACCGGTGACTGTACACTGTACCTCCTGCTGTATTAGTGTGCGGTGTATATATAACCGGTGACTGTACACTGTACCTCCTGCTGTATCAGTGTGCGGTGTATATATAACCGGTGACTGTACACTGTACCTCCTGCTGTATTAGTGTGTGCGGTGTATATATAACCGGTGGCTGTACACTGTACCTCCTGCTGTATTAGTGTGTGCGGTGTATATATAACCGGTGGCTGTACACTGTACCTCCTGCTGTATTAGTGTGTGTCACGATTCACTCCGTGACTGTCAGGATCCCTCAGCCGCTGCCCACAATCTGTCACGGACGGGGGTGACCTTAGACCAACAGACGGCTATCACATGTGCAGGGGGCTTATCCCAGGTATCCCTCCACTGCCACAATGTGATGAAAAAACACACACGAGGCTATTGACCTCTTAGTTTACAGCAGGGGCTTATTTTAGGTATCCCACTGCTCTTCAATATACCATGAACTGCAGGGATTTGTGTCTATCCCGCTTACAGTTCCACTTAACACTTGCAGCTCTCTGGCGCCCCCCTTACTCTCAGGTCAGATTAGGTACTGCACCTGGGGTAATTAGTCGCCAGAAAGGCTGCCTGCTATGTACTGGCTATTGGGCGCACTACAGCAACGCGATAACTACTCCCACTCAGGCAGGAACAATAATTATCAAGCCGCAGTCGCTACAGTGACCCCCCAACAGCCGGCACACGGTAAGCTGCCACCAGCGCCGATTAAACGGGTTCGGCTGCTAACCCCCAAAATAGTAGCGTAAATTCCCTTCAAAGACAGGGTACGTTTTTAGAGCATGGAGAACGAACTAGTAATAAATATGATACCCCATAAATGATTTTTAGGCAGTGTTTATAAAATATTTAACAAAGATGTTACAAATGAGACAATTGCAAATATGTACAAGGTAATTATAAAAATAAAAGGATTAAAGGAAGAAAAGATAACTCACATGTTCTTAGATCATTGCATTGCAGGCAACAGGCTAGGAGCTTTCCATCTATCCCAGTGCATTGGGCACTCGCAGTCTGGTCGCTTCAGGTAAAAACTCACAACTCTGCTCTCTTGGATGCCTGCCAGCACTTAAAACCTACAGTCTGTGACCTCACAGAAAGGGCTTGGTTTTCCAACTCCTCCTACCTCTTCGGTTTCACTAACTGGGCATTAAATATATCTGATGCCCGTATCTTCGCTACAGAACATAAAATAATCGCACCATACCCATCGTTCATCTCATAGTATCGTGGGCATTCCGATGAGATCAAATATGCCCTGTCTGGGATACATATTTACAGAGAAATCCCTACTTCTTCACCAGATGGAGTTAGACGCCCGTATTTAGAGTGATGCGTAGATCCTCCGAGTGTGATTATGACGATATATTTTGGTGTTCGTAACTTAAACGGTTTGCATAATATCTTCCAAAAACAGAACAAAGAAATCCCATGCATTCTAGAAGTTTCTCTAACAGTTCCTGCTAACACAAATTTCTCTTGCAGCTATGCCCGTCGTAAATACCTTTCGTCAATAAAACTCCCCCACAAGGCAAGCTCTTCTACACAGACAGCTAGAAACACAGGGAAAGAAAGAGAACCAGAGAGAAGGGGGGTTTAGCCCCCGCATGCTAGCAGGAAAACTAACTTATGATATTTCATACCATATCGTGACACCTCCCCCTTTTAGCGTGCGCTACGGCGGCAGGACCTCTCGGTATGCCTCCATGCGCACCCCGTGGGTTCACCCTGACGGGAAAGTCCATCTGCATTACCATGCTCTTTGCCCGCTCTGTGCTTAATGGTGAAGTCAAATTGCTGAAGGGCAAGGCTCCAGCGTAGCAACCTGCCATTGGTTCCACACATGGTGCTTAGCCAGCGCAGAGGGTTGTGGTCGGTCACCACCGTGAAGGTGCGACCGTACAAGTAGGGCTGCAAGCGCTGCAGAGCCCAGACTATGGCCAGGCACTCCTTCTCGATGGTGGAGTAGGCCACTTCCCTCGGCAAAAGTTTCCGGCTCAGGTACAACACGGGGTGCTCTTGGTCCTCCGAGTCAACCTGGCTGAGCACAGCACCAAGGCCAAACTCGCTGGCGTCGGTCTGTACCAAGAACGGTCGACTGCTGTCGACTGCTTTCAACACAGGGGCGTTGCACAGTGCTGTTTTCAACGCCTGGAAGGCCCCCTCACAGCCATCTGTCCAGTTGACGATGTGGGGTAGCTTCTTCCTGGTGAGGTCCGTCAAAGGTTTTGCCAGACTACTATAGTGCTGCACGAAGCGCCTATAGTACCCTGCAGTGCCCAGGAAGGACATCACCTGTTTCTTGTTCCTGGGAGTGGGCCAGTTCACGATCACGCCCACTTTGTCAGGCTCCGGTTTCAGGGTGTTTCCACCTACCCGGTGCCCCAGGTAGTGAACCTCCCTCATGCCCATCTGGCACTTTCCCGGCTTGATAGTCAGTCCTGCTCGGTGAATTCGCCCGAGCACCTCCTCGAGATGCTGCAGGTGTTCATCCCAGGAGGGACTGAAGATGGCAATGTCATCTAAGTACGCCACGGCGTACTTCTCCAGTCCCTGAAGCAGGAGATTGACCATCCGCTGAAAAGTAGCAGGGGCATTCTTCATGCCGAAGGGCATGACCGTGGACTCGTACAGTCCAAAGGGTGTGATAAAGGCGGACTTCTCCTGCGCCTCGGGGCTCAGGGGAATCTGCCAGTATCCGCGACTCAGATCCATTATTGTCAGGTATTCTGCGCCAGCTAACTTCTCAAGCAGCTCCTCGATGCGCGGCATTGGGTGCGCGTCAGAGGCTGTAATGGCGTTGAGCCCCCTGTAGTCCACGCAGAACCGGGTGGTCCGGTCCTTCTTTGGCACGAGAACTACAGGTGAGGCCCACGCGCTCTTTGACCGTCGAATCACCCCCAGCTGTAACATCTCATCGATCTCCTGGCGCATAATCTGCTGCACCTGGTCAGAGATTCGATAGGGTGTTCGCCGTAGTGGGGCGTGATTCCCGGTGTCCACCTCGTGGACGGCTAACTCAGTCCGTCCAGGCCGGTTGGAGAACACGACCCGGAAGGGTTCCAGCATGGTTTGCAACTGCAACCGCTGTGGTTCATCTAGCGAGGCGCTTACCTCCACGTCCTCAATGGACCCACGGGCCTTGGCTTGGGCCAGCATGTCCAGGAGGGCGTCTTCCTCCCCTTCTTCGGGTGCGCTGCAGACCGGTAGGACGAAAGGTTCACGTTCGTGATGAGCCTTCATCATGTTGACGTGAAAGGCCTTTCGCCTACCCCGAGTGTGGTCAAGCGTGACCACGTAGGTGACCGGGTTGAGCTGTTGGTGGACGACGTATGGGCCCTCCCAGGCTGCCTGAAGCTTATCCGTTGGTACAGGAACCAGCACCCACACCTTTTGACCCACATGGTAGGTCCGCTCCCGGGCGTTCTGGTCGTACCAGTGCTTCTGATCAGCCTGAGCCTGCGTCATGTTGTCATGCACCAACTGCGTCAAGGTCTGCATCTTGTCACAGAAGCGCAGGACATACTCCACTATGGACACTTCAGAAGGGTTCGGCTCCTCTTCCCAGGATTCTCTTACCAACCCAAGGGGTCCCCGGACTCGCCTGCCGTACAGGAGCTCGAAGGGGGAGAACCCCGTCGAGGCCTGCGGAACCTCTCGGTAAGCAAATAGCAGGTGTGGGAGGTACCGCTCCCAGTCGCGCCCTTGTGTCTCAACCAGCATGCGTAGCATCTGTTTGAGGGTACCATTGAAGCGTTCACACAAGCCATTGGTCTGTGGGTGATACGCACTCGATACCAGGTGCTTCACCTGCATTTTCTTACAGAGAGCCTCCATTAGGTGAGACATAAATTGGGTCCCTCGATCAGTAAGCATTTCTCTGGGAAATCCTACCCGTGCAAAGATAGCCAACAGGGCATCCGCCACCTTATCTGCCCTAGTTGACGACAGAGCTACTGCCTCTGGGTACCGGGTAGCGTAGTCTACCACAGTAAGAATAAATCGCTTTCCAGAGCTGCTGGAGACGGCCAGCGGGCCCACAATGTCCACCGCAATCCTCTGGAAAGGCTCCTCTATCACTGGCAAAGGGATCAGGGGAGCCTTAAGAGCAGGCCCCGCCTTCCCCACTCTTTGACAGGTGACACAGGAGCGGCAGTAGTTTGACACATCTGTCCCCATCTTAGGCCAATAGAAGTGTTGAGACAGCCGGGCCTTAGTTTTGCTGATACCCAAGTGTCCAGCTAGCGGGATCTCATGGGCAATCCGCAACAACTCACCCCGGAATTGCTGTGGGACGACCAGCTGTCTTTCCCTCAACCACTCCTTTTGTGATTCTCCGGGTACTGTCTCCCGGTACAACCTTCCTCCTTCCCAGAACACCTTCTCCTTATCAGTCTCGGAGAAGCACGTCCCGGCGAGTTGTCTCAAACTCTCTAGGCTCGCATCTGTGTGCAGAGCGGCCTGAAACTCCTGGCTAGGGGAAGCCAAAAGCGATGTCAGGGTCCCTTCCCCACGGGAGCCCTCTGGGACCTGCACTGGGTCCACCTCTGGTTCAGTCACACTGATGACTGAGGAGGGTCCGGGAGGCAAACAGTTATCTGCGTTCCGGGCACTCTGACTGCGGGTGACAGCAGCTACGTAGGCTGTCTCCCCGGGGGTTTCTACAGACCCATCAGCTGACGCTGCTATGGGCTCTACCTCCCCATCCTTCCCCATTACCTCAGGAGCATTGCTACTTAGGGGCCAGTTACCTTCCTCGGTGGCACTGGTCAATTTCATGGCGTCACCTGTCTCACGGTTCCCATGTATCTCCCCATTTCTTGTAGCACCGACACTTGCCCCTGCTAGGGGTTCCTCAGCCGTCTCACTCCGCAGAGCAACGTGGCTGAGCACTCCTGTACCTATGGACACATCAACTTTTACAGAAACATCATTATCAGATACAGTTGGCACAAGTACAACATTTTCACCATCAATCCTAGGGAAAAAATGGTTAGCAGATGCATCACTACAAGATAAAGCATGGTCAGGTAACACATGCGATTTCCCATCATCATCATCATCATCATCATCCCCAGGGTTAACTTTACCCTCATTAGTAGATTGGGGAGGAGGGTCATCCACGAAGTATGCAACCAACCTCCCCAAATCAGTCCCCAACAAAACATCAGTGGGCAAATTATCAGACAGCCCCACTTCCTTCACCCCGCTCCCGGCACCCCAATCAATAAAAACCCGGGCCATCGGTAAGGGACAGCTGATGCCCCCAATCCCAGTGACAGTTAGGGTTTTCCCCGGAATGATTTCTTCAGGGGCCGCCAGTTCGGGTCGGATGAGGGTTCGTTCAGCCCCGGTGTCCTTGAGGCCTGTAGCAACACGACCTCCCACAGTGACGGGCTGTACGTTGTCACACACCCTCCCAACCACACCACCCACCAAAAGAACTGCTGCATTAGGCCCTGGGGCCTGGGATGAGGAGTTCTTCTGCTTGGCTTGACATTGGTGACTGAGGTGTCCAGTCTGCCTGCAGTGGTAACACTGGCGAAGTTCGGTGGTAGGTCTGGTGCTGTTGGCCACGGGGACAGGACCTCTGGTGTGTTGGCTGGCAGGGGTACTGGCGTTGGCTGCAGGCTTACCCCCTCTCCAGCTGGTGGTGACTGGCTTCCGCACTTCCGATCTACGGTTGGCCTCATAGGCATCGGCAATCTGCGCTGCTTTCGTCACATCGTTGGGTTCTCTGTCCATCACGAACTGTCGCACTTCAGTTGGGCAAAGACGGAAGAACTGGTCTTTGATCATCAGGTCTCGCAGCTGTGTAAAGGTGGTCACTGACAGTCCTTGGGTCCACTGGTCAAAGTGGGTCCCCAGTCTATGCACCACATCACTGTAACTGTCGTGTGGGCCACGTAGGAGGGTCCGAAACTTTTTACGGTACACCTCGGGTGTAAGCTGGTACTTAGCTATGAGAGCCTGCTTGATGGCCTCATAGTCACCATCTTGTTCTTGAGGGAGTGCAGCAAACGCCTCCAGAGCTTTTCCTCTCAGTCCTGGTGTCAGGTATCGTGCCCATTCTTGTGTAGGCAGCTGGTACTGTCTGCAGGCCTTCTCAAAGGCCCGCAGAAAAGTGTCCAAGTCCCCATCCTTTTCCATAACAGGAAAGTGGTCGGGCCGGGGCTTTGGTGTCTGAGCGCTGCTGGGCTCACGACTGGACTGGGACGACCCCTGCATTTGCAGTCGGGCCATCTGCAGCTGGTACTCCCGCTCCGCTTGGGCCTCTCGCTCGGCTCGCTGGGCCTCTCGCTCAGCTCGGGCCTCAGCCTCCTGCCGGTATTGCTGAATCAGCTGCCGACGTCCCTCATGGTCGTCAGTGGGGAATTCTTTCAAGGCTGCCTGCAGGTGGGGGTCCAATTCGCCCGGATTGCTAACGGGGCCAGCATTCAGTGGTTGGACCTCTGCTGCAGCACCATGTTCGCGGGTGCTGGCATCTGCGGCTTCTGGGCTCTGTGAGTGGTCTAGAGCGGCTTCCCATTGCATCAGGACTGCGACCAGTTGGCTTTTGTTTTTGTTTGCATAGTCAATGTGCTGTGACTTGCACAAGGCCACAAGGGTGTCTTTGGTCTGCTGCTCATAAAAGGTTTCTCCCAGCACAACCATGGTTGCCAAATAAAAGATAGGATAGAAAAACGAAGAAAAAGGGAAGGGATAATTACCAGTACACAATTGTCTCACAACTAATAAACACTGAGTTCTTTCTCCAAACTTATTTGCGCCGAGTTCTCGCAAGAACTTTCTGCAAGTTTTTAGTGAGAGGAATGATTGCTCAAACCAAATCACTAATGCTCTAATATCCCACCGCCTTGCCACCAATTTGTCACGATTCACTCCGTGACTGTCAGGATCCCTCAGCCGCTGCCCACAATCTGTCACGGACGGGGGTGACCTTAGACCAACAGACGGCTATCACATGTGCAGGGGGCTTATCCCAGGTATCCCTCCACTGCCACAATGTGATGAAAAAACACACACGAGGCTATTGACCTCTTAGTTTACAGCAGGGGCTTATTTTAGGTATCCCACTGCTCTTCAATATACCATGAACTGCAGGGATTTGTGTCTATCCCGCTTACAGTTCCACTTAACACTTGCAGCTCTCTGGCGCCCCCCTTACTCTCAGGTCAGATTAGGTACTGCACCTGGGGTAATTAGTCGCCAGAAAGGCTGCCTGCTATGTACTGGCTATTGGGCGCACTACAGCAACGCGATAACTACTCCCACTCAGGCAGGAACAATAATTATCAAGCCGCAGTCGCTACAGTGACCCCCCAACAGCCGGCACACGGTAAGCTGCCACCAGCGCCGATTAAACGGGTTCGGCTGCTAACCCCCAAAATAGTAGCGTAAATTCCCTTCAAAGACAGGGTACGTTTTTAGAGCATGGAGAACGAACTAGTAATAAATATGATACCCCATAAATGATTTTTAGGCAGTGTTTATAAAATATTTAACAAAGATGTTACAAATGAGACAATTGCAAATATGTACAAGGTAATTATAAAAATAAAAGGATTAAAGGAAGAAAAGATAACTCACATGTTCTTAGATCATTGCATTGCAGGCAACAGGCTAGGAGCTTTCCATCTATCCCAGTGCATTGGGCACTCGCAGTCTGGTCGCTTCAGGTAAAAACTCACAACTCTGCTCTCTTGGATGCCTGCCAGCACTTAAAACCTACAGTCTGTGACCTCACAGAAAGGGCTTGGTTTTCCAACTCCTCCTACCTCTTCGGTTTCACTAACTGGGCATTAAATATATCTGATGCCCGTATCTTCGCTACAGAACATAAAATAATCGCACCATACCCATCGTTCATCTCATAGTATCGTGGGCATTCCGATGAGATCAAATATGCCCTGTCTGGGATACATATTTACAGAGAAATCCCTACTTCTTCACCAGATGGAGTTAGACGCCCGTATTTAGAGTGATGCGTAGATCCTCCGAGTGTGATTATGACGATATATTTTGGTGTTCGTAACTTAAACGGTTTGCATAATATCTTCCAAAAACAGAACAAAGAAATCCCATGCATTCTAGAAGTTTCTCTAACAGTTCCTGCTAACACAAATTTCTCTTGCAGCTATGCCCGTCGTAAATACCTTTCGTCAATAAAACTCCCCCACAAGGCAAGCTCTTCTACACAGACAGCTAGAAACACAGGGAAAGAAAGAGAACCAGAGAGAAGGGGGGTTTAGCCCCCGCATGCTAGCAGGAAAACTAACTTATGATATTTCATACCATATCGTGACAGTGTGTGCGGTGTAGATATAACCGGTGGCTGTACACTGTACCTCCTGCTGTATTAGTGTGCGGTGTATATATAACCGGTGACTGTACACTGTACCTCCTGCTGTATTAGTGTGCGGTGTATATATAACCGGTGACTGTACACTGTACCCCCTGCTGTATTAGTGTGCGGTGTATATATAATAGGTGACTGTACACTGTACCTCCTGCTGTATTAGTGTGTGCGGTGTATATATAACCGGTGGCTGTACACTGTACCTCCTGCTGTATTAGTGTGTGCGGTGTATATATAACCGGTGACTGTACACTGTACCTCCTGCTGTATTAGTGTGTGCGGTGTATATATAACCGGTGACTGTACACTGTACCTCCTGCTGTATTAGTGTGTGCGGTGTATATATAACCGGTGACTGTACTCTGTACCTCCTGCTGTATTAGTGTGCGGTGTATATATAACCGGTGACTGTATACTGTACCTCCTGCTGTATTAGTGTGTGCGGTGTATATATAACGGGTGACTGTACACTGTACCTCCTGCTGTATTAGTGTGTGCGGTGTATATATAACCTGTGGCTGTACACTGTACCTCCTGCTGTATCAGTGTGTGCGGTGTATATATAACCGGTGACTGTACACTGTACCTCCTGCTGTATTAGTGTGTGCGGTATATATAACCGGTGACTGTACACTGTACCTCCTGCTGTATTAGTGTGTGCGGTGTATATATAACCGGTGACTGTACACTGTACCTCCTGCTGTATTAGTGTGTGCGGTGTATATATAACCGGTGGCTGTACACTGTACCTCCTGCTGTATTAGTGTGTGCGGTGTATATATAACCGGTGACTGTACACTGTACCTCCTGCTGTATTAGTGTGTGCGGTGTATATATAACCGGTGGCTGTACACTGTACCTCCTGCTGTATTAGTGTGTGCGGTGTATATATAACCGGTGGCTGTACACTGTACCTCCTGCTGTATTAGTGTGTGCGGTGTATATATAACCGGTGACTGTACACTGTACCTCCTGCTGTATTAGTGTGCGGTGTATATATAACCGGTGGCTGTACACTGTACCTCCTGCTGTATTAGTGTGTGCGGTGTATATATAACCGGTGACTGTACACTGTACCTCCTGCTGTATTAGTGTGTGCGGTGTATATATAACCGGTGACTGTACACTGTACCTCCTGCTGTATTAGTGTGTGCGGTGTATATATAACCGGTGACTGTACACTGTACCTCCTGCTGTATTAGTGTGCGGTGTATATATAACCGGTGACTGTACACTGTACCTCCTGCTGTATTAGTGTGTGCGGTGTATATATAACCGGTGACTGTACACTGTACCTCCTGCTGTATTAGTGTGTGCGGTGTATATATAACCGGTGGCTGTACACTGTACCTCCTGCTGTATTAGTGTGTGCGGTGTATATATAACCGGTGACTGTACACTGTACCTCCTGCTGTATTAGTGTGTGCGGTGTATATATAACCGGTGACTGTACACTGTACCTCCTGCTGTATTAGTGTGTGCGGTGTATATATAACCGGTGACTGTACACTGTACCCCCTGCTGTATTAGTGTGTGCGGTGTATATATAACCGGTGACTGTACACTGTACCTCCTGCTGTATTAGTGTGCGGTGTATATATAACCGGTGACTGTACACTGTACCTCCTGCTGTATTAGTGTGTGCGGTGTATATATAACCGGTGACTGTACACTGTACCTCCTGCTGTATTAGTGTGCGGTGTATATATAACCGGTGGCTGTACACTGTACCTCCTGCTGTATTAGTGTGCGGTGTATATATAACCGGTGACTGTACACTGTACCCCCTGCTGTATTAGTGTGTGCGGTGTATATATAACCGGTGACTGTACACTGTACCTCCTGCTGTATTAGTGTGTGCTGTGTATATATAACCGGTGACTGTACACTGTACCTCCTGCTGTATTAGTGTGCGGTGTATATATAACCGGTGACTGTACACTGTACCTCCTGCTGTATTAGTGTGCGGTGTATATATAACCGGTGACTGTACACTGTACCTCCTGCTGTATTAGTGTGTGCGGTGTATATATAACCGGTGACTGTACACTGTACCTCCTGCTGTATTAGTGTGCGGTGTATATATAACCGGTGACTGTACACTGTACCTCCTGCTGTATTAGTGTGTGCGGTGTATATATAACCGGTGACTGTACACTGTACCTCCTGCTGTATTAGTGTGTGCGGTGTATATATAACCGGTAGCTGTACACTGTACCTCCTGCTGTATTAGTGTGTGCGGTGTATATATAACCGGTGACTGTACACTGTACCTCCTGCTGTATTAGTGTGCGGTGTATATATAACCGGTGGCTGTACACTGTACCTCCTGCTGTATTAGTGTGCGGTGTATATATAACCGGTGACTGTACACTGTACCCCCTGCTGTATTAGTGTGTGCGGTGTATATATAACCGGTGACTGTACACTGTACCTCCTGCTGTATTAGTGTGCGGTGTATATATAACCGGTGACTGTACACTGTACCTCCTGCTGTATTAGTGTGCGGTGTATATATAACCGGTGGCTGTACACTGTACCTCCTGCTGTATTAGTGTGCGGTGTATATATAACCGGTGACTGTACACTGTACCTCCTGCTGTATTAGTGTGCGGTGTATATATAACCGGTGGCTGTACACTGTACCTCCTGCTGTATTAGTGTGCGGTGTATATATAACCGGTGACTGTACACTGTACCCCCTGCTGTATTAGTGTGTGCGGTGTATATATAACCGGTGACTGTACACTGTACCTCCTGCTGTATTAGTGTGTGCTGTGTATATATAACCGGTGACTGTACACTGTACCTCCTGCTGTATTAGTGTGTGCGGTGTATATATAACCGGTGACTGTACACTGTACCTCCTGCTGTATTAGTGTGTGCGGTGTATATATAACCGGTGGCTGTACACTGTACCTCCTGCTGTATTAGTGTGCGGTGTATATATAACCGGTAGCTGTACACTGTACCCCCTGCTGTATTAGTGTGTGCGGTGTATATATAACCGGTGACTGTACACTGTACCTCCTGCTGTATTAGTGTGTGCTGTGTATATATAACCGGTGACTGTACACTGTACCTCCTGCTGTATTAGTGTGTGCGGTGTATATATAACCGGTGACTGTACACTGTACCTCCTGCTGTATTAGTGTGTGCGGTGTATATATAACCGGTGGCTGTACACTGTACCTCCTGCTGTATTAGTGTGCGGTGTATATATAACCGGTGACTGTACACTGTACCTCCTGCTGTATTAGTGTGTGCGGTGTATATATAACCGGTGACTGTACACTGTACCTCCTGCTGTATTAGTGTGTGCGGTGTATATATAACCGGTGGCTGTACACTGTACCTCCTGCTGTATTAGTGTGTGCGGTGTATATATAACCGGTGACTGTACACTGCACCTCCTGCTGTATTAGTGTGCGGTGTATATATAACCGGTGGCTGTACACTGTACCTCCTGCTGTATTAGTGTGTGCGGTGTATATATAACCGGTGACTGTACACTGCACCTCCTGCTGTATTAGTTTGCGGTGTATATATAACCGGTGACTGTACACTGTACCTCCTGCTGTATTAGTGTGTGCGGTGTATATATAACCGGTGACTGTACACTGTACCTCCTGCTGTATTAGTGTGCGGTGTATATATAACCGGTGACTGTACACTGTACCTCCTGCTGTATTAGTGTGTGCGGTGTATATATATATATATATATATATATATATATATAACCGGTGGCTGTACACTGTACCTCCTGCTGTATTAGTGTGTGCGGTGTATATATATATATATATATATATATATATATAACCGGTGACTGTACACTGTACCTCCTGCTGTATCAGTGTGTGCGGTGTAGATATAACCGGTGACTGTACACTGTACCTCCTGCTGTATCAGTGTGTGCGGTGTATATATAACCGGTGACTGTACACTGTACCTCCTGCTGTATTAGTGTGTGCGGTGTATATATAACCGGTGACTGTACACTGTACCTCCTGCTGTATTAGTGTGTGCGGTGTATATATAACCGGTGACTGTACACTGTACCTCCTGCTGTATTAGTGTGTGCGGTGTATATATAACCGGTGACTGTACACTGTACCTCCTGCTGTATTAGTGTGTGCGGTGTATATATAACCGGTGACTGTACACTGTATCTCCTGCTGTATTAGTGTGTGCGGTGTATATATAACCGGTGACTGTACACTGTACCTCCTGCTGTATTAGTGTGTGCGGTGTATATATAACCGGTGACTGTACTCTGTACCTCCTGCTGTATTAGTGTGTGCGGTGTATATATAACCGGTAGCTGTACACTGTACCTCCTGCTGTATTAGTGTGCGGTGTATATATAACCGGTGGCTGTACACTGTACCTCCTGCTGTATTAGTGTGTGCGGTGTATATATAACCGGTGACTGTACACTGTACCTCCTGCTGTATTAGTGTGCGGTGTATATATAACCGGTGACTGTACACTGTACCTCCTGCTGTATTAGTGTGCGGTGTATATATATATAACCGGTGGCTGTACACTGTACCTCCTGCTGTATTAGTGTGTGCGGTGTATATATAACCGGTGACTGTACACTGTACCTCCTGCTGTATTAGTGTGTGCGGTGTATATATAACCGGTGACTGTACACTGTACCTCCTGCTGTATTAGTGTGCGGTGTATATATAACCGGTGACTGTACACTGCACCTCCTGCTGTATTAGTGTGCGGTGTATATATAACCGGTGACTGTACACTGTACCTCCTGCTGTATTAGTGTGTGCGGTGTATATATAATCGGTGACTGTACACTGTACCTCCTGCTGTATTAGTGTGCGGTGTATATATAACCGGTGACTGTACACTGTACCTCCTGCTGTATTAGTGTGTGCGGTGTATATATAACCGGTGACTGTACACTGTACCTCCTGCTGTATTAGTGTGTGCGGTGTATATATAACCGGTGACTGTACACTGTACCTCCTGCTGTATTAGTGTGTGCGGTGTATATATAACCGGTGGCTGTACACTGTACCTCCTGCTGTATTAGTGTGTGCGGTGTATATATAACCGGTGGCTGTACACTGTACCTCCTGCTGTATTAGTGTGTGCGGTGTATATATAATCGGTGACTGTACACTGTACCTCCTGCTGTATTAGTGTGCGGTGTATATATAACCGGTGACTGTACACTGTACCTCCTGCTGTATTAGTGTGTGCGGTGTATATATAACCGGTGACTGTACACTGTACCTCCTGCTGTATTAGTGTGTGCGGTGTATATATAACCGGTGGCTGTACACTGTACCTCCTGCTGTATTAGTGTGCGGTGTATATATAACCGGTGACTGTACTCTGTACCTCCTGCTGTATTAGTGTGTGCGGTGTATATATAATAGGTGGCTGTACACTGTACCTCCTGCTGTATTAGTGTGCGGTGTATATATAACCGGTGGCTGTACACTGTACCTCCTGCTGTATCAGTGTGTGCGGTGTATATATAACCGGTGACTGTACACTGTACCTCCTGCTGTATTAGTGTGTGCGGTGTATATATAACCGGTGACTGTACACTGTACCTCCTGCTGTATTAGTGTGCGGTGTATATATAACCGGTGTCTGTACACTGTACCTCCTGCTGTATTAGTGTGCGGTGTATATATAACCGGTGACTGTACACTGTACCTCCTGCTGTATTAGTGTGCGGTGTATATATAACCGGTGGCTGTACACTGTACCTCCTGCTGTATTAGTGTGTGCGATGTATATATAACCGGTGACTGTACACTGTACCTCCTGCTGTATTAGTGTGTGCGGTGTATATATAACCGGTGACTGTACACTGTACCTCCTGCTGTATTAGTGTGTGCGGTGTATATATAACCGGTGACTGTACACTGTACCTCCTGCTGTATTAGTGTGTGCGGTGTATATATAACCGGTGGCTGTACTCTGTACCTCCTGCTGTATTAGTGTGTGCGGTGTATATATAACCGGTGACTGTACACTGTACCTCCTGCTGTATTAGTGTGCGGTGTATATATAACCGGTGACTGTACACTGTACCTCCTGCTGTATTAGTGTGTGCGGTGTATATATAACCGGTGGCTGTACTCTGTACCTCCTGCTGTATTAGTGTGTGCGGTGTATATATAACCGGTGACTGTACACTGTACCTCCTGCTGTATTAGTGTGCGGTGTATATATAACCGGTGACTGTACACTGTACCTCCTGCTGTATTAGTGTGCGGTGTATATATAACCGGTGACTGTACACTGTACCTCCTGCTGTATTAGTGTGTGCGGTGTATATATAACCGGTGACTGTACACTGTACCTCCTGCTGTATTAGTGTGTGCGGTGTATATATAACCGGTGACTGTACACTGTACCTCCTGCTGTATTAGTGTGCGGTGTATATATAACCGGTGACTGTACACTGTACCTCCTGCTGTATTAGTGTGCGGTGTATATATAACCGGTGACTGTACACTGTACCTCCTGCTGTATTAGTGTGTGCGGTGTATATATAACCGGTGACTGTACACTGTACCTCCTGCTGTATTAGTGTGTGCGGTGTATATATAACCGGTGGCTGTACACTGTACCTCCTGCTGTATTAGTGTGTGCGGTGTATATATAACCGGTGACTGTACACTGTACCTCCTGCTGTATTAGTGTGTGCGGTGTATATATAACCGGTGGCTGTACACTGTACCTCCTGCTGTATTAGTGTGTGCGGTGTATATATAACCGGTGACTGTACTCTGTACCTCCTGCTGTATTAGTGTGCGGTGTATATATAACCGGTGGCTGTACACTGTACCTCCTGCTGTATTAGTGTGTGCGGTGTATATATAACCGGTGGCTGTACACTGTACCTCCTGCTGTATTAGTGTGCGGTGTATATATAACCGGTGACTGTACACTGTACCTCCTGCTGTATTAGTGTGCGGTGTATATATAACCGGTGACTGTACACTGTACCTCCTGCTGTATTAGTGTGTGCGGTGTATATATAACCGGTGGCTGTACACTGTACCTCCTGCTGTATTAGTGTGTGCGGTGTATATATAACCGGTGACTGTACACTGTACCTCCTGCTGTATTAGTGTGTGCGGTGTATATATAACCGGTGACTGTACACTGTACCTCCTGCTGTATTAGTGTGTGCGGTGTATATATAACCGGTGGCTGTACACTGTACCTCCTGCTGTATTAGTGTGTGCGGTGTATATATAACCGGTGGCTGTACACTGTACCTCCTGCTGTATCAGTGTGTGCGGTGTAGATATAACCGGTGACTGTACACTGTACCTCCTGCTGTATTAGTGTGTGCGGTGTATATATAACCGGTGGCTGTACACTGTACCTCCTGCTGTATTAGTGTGTGCGGTGTATATATAACCGGTGGCTGTACACTGTACCTCCTGCTGTATTAGTGTGCGGTGTATATATAACCGGTGACTGTACACTGTACCTCCTGCTGTATTAGTGTGTGCGGTGTATATATAACCGGTGACTGTACACTGTACCTCCTGCTGTATTAGTGTGTGCGGTGTAGATATAACCGGTGACTGTACACTGTACCTCCTGCTGTATTAGTGTGTGCGGTGTATATATAACCGGTGACTGTACTCTGTACCTCCTGCTGTATTAGTGTGTGCGGTGTATATATAACCGGTGACTGTACACTGTACCTCCTGCTGTATTAGTGTGCGGTGTATATATAACCGGTGGCTGTACACTGTACCTCCTGCTGTATTAGTGTGTGCGGTGTATATATAACCGGTGGCTGTACACTGTACCTCCTGCTGTATTAGTGTGTGCGGTGTATATATAACCGGTGGCTGTACACTGTACCTCCTGCTGTATTAGTGTGTGCGGTGTATATATAACCGGTAGCTGTACACTGTACCTCCTGCTGTATTAGTGTGTGCGGTGTATATATAACCGGTGACTGTACACTGTACCTCCTGCTGTATTAGTGTGTGCGGTGTATATATAACCGGTGACTGTACACTGTACCTCCTGCTGTATTAGTGTGCGGTGTATATATAACCGGTGGCTGTACACTGTACCTCCTGCTGTATTAGTGTGTGCGGTGTATATATAACCGGTGGCTGTACACTGTACCTCCTGCTGTATTAGTGTGTGCGGTGTATATATAACCGGTGGCTGTACACTGTACCTCCTGCTGTATTAGTGTGTGCGGTGTATATATAACCGGTGACTGTACACTGTACCCCCTGCTGTATTAGTGTGTGCGGTGTATATATAACCGGTGACTGTACACTGTACCTCCTGCTGTATTAGTGTGTGCGGTGTATATATAACCGGTGACTGTACACTGTACCTCCTGCTGTATTAGTGTGTGCGGTGTATATATAACCGGTGACTGTACACTGTACCTCCTGCTGTATTAGTGTGTGCGGTGTATATATAACCGGTGACTGTACACTGTACCCCCTGCTGTATTAGTGTGCGGTGTATATATAACCGGTGACTGTACACTGTACCTCCTGCTGTATTAGTGTGTGCGGTGTATATATAACCGGTGGCTGTACACTGTACCTCCTGCTGTATTAGTGTGTGCGGTGTATATATAACCGGTGACTGTACACTGTACCTCCTGCTGTATTAGTGTGTGCGGTGTATATATAACCGGTGACTGTACACTGTACCTCCTGCTGTATTAGTGTGCGGTGTATATATAACCGGTGACTGTACACTGTACCTCCTGCTGTATTAGTGTGTGCGGTGTATATATAACCGGTGACTGTACACTGTACCTCCTGCTGTATTAGTGTGTGCGGTGTAGATATAACCGGTGACTGTACACTGTACCTCCTGCTGTATTAGTGTGTGCGGTGTATATATAACCGGTGACTGTACTCTGTACCTCCTGCTGTATTAGTGTGTGCGGTGTATATATAACCGGTGACTGTACACTGTACCTCCTGCTGTATTAGTGTGCGGTGTATATATAACCGGTGGCTGTACACTGTACCTCCTGCTGTATTAGTGTGTGCGGTGTATATATAACCGGTGGCTGTACACTGTACCTCCTGCTGTATTAGTGTGTGCGGTGTATATATAACCGGTGGCTGTACACTGTACCTCCTGCTGTATTAGTGTGTGCGGTGTATATATAACCGGTAGCTGTACACTGTACCTCCTGCTGTATTAGTGTGTGCGGTGTATATATAACCGGTGACTGTACACTGTACCTCCTGCTGTATTAGTGTGTGCGGTGTATATATAACCGGTGACTGTACACTGTACCTCCTGCTGTATTAGTGTGCGGTGTATATATAACCGGTGGCTGTACACTGTACCTCCTGCTGTATTAGTGTGTGCGGTGTATATATAACCGGTGGCTGTACACTGTACCTCCTGCTGTATTAGTGTGTGCGGTGTATATATAACCGGTGGCTGTACACTGTACCTCCTGCTGTATTAGTGTGTGCGGTGTATATATAACCGGTGACTGTACACTGTACCCCCTGCTGTATTAGTGTGTGCGGTGTATATATAACCGGTGACTGTACACTGTACCTCCTGCTGTATTAGTGTGTGCGGTGTATATATAACCGGTGACTGTACACTGTACCTCCTGCTGTATTAGTGTGTGCGGTGTATATATAACCGGTGACTGTACACTGTACCTCCTGCTGTATTAGTGTGTGCGGTGTATATATAACCGGTGACTGTACACTGTACCTCCTGCTGTATTAGTGTGTGCGGTGTATATATAACCGGTAGCTGTACACTGTACCTCCTGCTGTATTAGTGTGTGCGGTGTATATATAACCGGTAGCTGTACACTGTACCTCCTGCTGTATTAGTGTGTGCGGTGTAGATATAACCGGTGACTGTACACTGTACCTCCTGCTGTATTAGTGTGCGGTGTATATATAACCGGTGACTGTACACTGTACCTCCTGCTGTATTAGTGTGTGCGGTGTATATATAACCGGTGACTGTACTCTGTACCTCCTGCTGTATTAGTGTGCGGTGTATATATAACCGGTAGCTGTACACTGTACCTCCTGCTGTATTAGTGTGTGCGGTGTATATATAACCGGTGACTGTACACTGTACCTCCTGCTGTATTAGTGTGTGCGGTGTATATATAACCGGTGACTGTACACTGTACCTCCTGCTGTATTAGTGTGTGCGGTGTATATATAACCGGTGACTGTACTCTGTACCTCCTGCTGTATTAGTGTGTGCGGTGTATATATAACCGGTAGCTGTACACTGTACCTCCTGCTGTATTAGTGTGCGGTGTATATATAACCGGTGGCTGTACACTGTACCTCCTGCTGTATTAGTGTGTGCGGTGTATATATAACCGGTGACTGTACACTGTACCTCCTGCTGTATTAGTGTGCGGTGTATATATAACCGGTGACTGTACACTGTACCTCCTGCTGTATTAGTGTGCGGTGTATATATATATAACCGGTGGCTGTACACTGTACCTCCTGCTGTATTAGTGTGTGCGGTGTATATATAACCGGTGACTGTACACTGTACCTCCTGCTGTATTAGTGTGTGCGGTGTATATATAACCGGTGACTGTACACTGTACCTCCTGCTGTATTAGTGTGCGGTGTATATATAACCGGTGACTGTACACTGCACCTCCTGCTGTATTAGTGTGCGGTGTATATATAACCGGTGACTGTACACTGTACCTCCTGCTGTATTAGTGTGTGCGGTGTATATATAATCGGTGACTGTACACTGTACCTCCTGCTGTATTAGTGTGCGGTGTATATATAACCGGTGACTGCACACTGTACCTCCTGCTGTATTAGTGTGTGCGGTGTATATATAACCGGTGACTGTACACTGTACCTCCTGCTGTATTAGTGTGTGCGGTGTATATATAACCGGTGACTGTACACTGTACCTCCTGCTGTATTAGTGTGTGCGGTGTATATATAACCGGTGACTGTACACTGTACCTCCTGCTGTATTAGTGTGTGCGGTGTATATATAACCGGTGACTGTACACTGTACCTCCTGCTGTATTAGTGTGTGCGGTGTATATATAACCGGTGGCTGTACACTGTACCTCCTGCTGTATTAGTGTGTGCGGTGTATATATAACCGGTGGCTGTACACTGTACCTCCTGCTGTATTAGTGTGTGCGGTGTATATATAATCGGTGACTGTACACTGTACCTCCTGCTGTATTAGTGTGCGGTGTATATATAACCGGTGACTGTACACTGTACCTCCTGCTGTATTAGTGTGTGCGGTGTATATATAACCGGTGACTGTACACTGTACCTCCTGCTGTATTAGTGTGTGCGGTGTATATATAACCGGTGACTGTACACTGTACCTCCTGCTGTATTAGTGTGTGCGGTATATATAACCGGTGACTGTACACTGTACCTCCTGCTGTATTAGTGTGTGCGGTGTATATATAACCGGTGGCTGTACACTGTACCTCCTGCTGTATTAGTGTGCGGTGTATATATAACCGGTGACTGTACTCTGTACCTCCTGCTGTATTAGTGTGTGCGGTGTATATATAACCGGTGACTGTACTCTGTACCTCCTGCTGTATTAGTGTGTGCGGTGTATATATAACCGGTGACTGTACACTGTACCTCCTGCTGTATTAGTGTGTGCGGTGTATATATAACCGGTGACTGTACACTGTACCTCCTGCTGTATTAGTGTGTGCGGTGTATATATAACCGGTGACTGTACACTGTACCTCCTGCTGTATTAGTGTGCGGTGTATATATAACCGGTGACTGTACACTGTACCTCCTGCTGTATTAGTGTGCGGTGTATATATAACCGGTGGCTGTACACTGTACCTCCTGCTGTATTAGTGTGTGCGATGTATATATAACCGGTGACTGTACACTGTACCTCCTGCTGTATTAGTGTGTGCGGTGTATATATAACCGGTGACTGTACACTGTACCTCCTGCTGTATTAGTGTGTGCGGTGTATATATAACCGGTGACTGTACACTGTACCTCCTGCTGTATTAGTGTGTGCGGTGTATATATAACCGGTGGCTGTACTCTGTACCTCCTGCTGTATTAGTGTGTGCGGTGTATATATAACCGGTGACTGTACACTGTACCTCCTGCTGTATTAGTGTGCGGTGTATATATAACCGGTGACTGTACACTGTACCTCCTGCTGTATTAGTGTGTGCGGTGTATATATAACCGGTGGCTGTACTCTGTACCTCCTGCTGTATTAGTGTGTGCGGTGTATATATAACCGGTGACTGTACACTGTACCTCCTGCTGTATTAGTGTGCGGTGTATATATAACCGGTGACTGTACACTGTACCTCCTGCTGTATTAGTGTGCGGTGTATATATAACCGGTGACTGTACACTGTACCTCCTGCTGTATTAGTGTGTGCGGTGTATATATAACCGGTGACTGTACACTGTACCTCCTGCTGTATTAGTGTGTGCGGTGTATATATAACCGGTGGCTGTACACTGTACCTCCTGCTGTATTAGTGTGTGCGGTGTATATATAACCGGTGACTGTACACTGTACCTCCTGCTGTATTAGTGTGTGCGGTGTATATATAACCGGTGGCTGTACACTGTACCTCCTGCTGTATTAGTGTGTGCGGTGTATATATAACCGGTGACTGTACTCTGTACCTCCTGCTGTATTAGTGTGCGGTGTATATATAACCGGTGGCTGTACACTGTACCTCCTGCTGTATTAGTGTGTGCGGTGTATATATAACCGGTGGCTGTACACTGTACCTCCTGCTGTATTAGTGTGCGGTGTATATATAACCGGTGACTGTACACTGTACCTCCTGCTGTATTAGTGTGCGGTGTATATATAACCGGTGACTGTACACTGTACCTCCTGCTGTATTAGTGTGTGCGGTGTATATATAACCGGTGGCTGTACACTGTACCCCCTGCTGTATTAGTGTGTGCGGTGTATATATAACCGGTGACTGTACACTGTACCTCCTGCTGTATTAGTGTGTGCGGTGTATATATAACCGGTGACTGTACACTGTACCTCCTGCTGTATTAGTGTGCGGTGTATATATAACCGGTGACTGTACACTGTACCTCCTGCTGTATTAGTGTGTGCGGTGTAGATATAACCGGTGACTGTACACTGTACCTCCTGCTGTATTAGTGTGTGCGGTGTATATATAACCGGTGACTGTACTCTGTACCTCCTGCTGTATTAGTGTGTGCGGTGTATATATAACCGGTGACTGTACACTGTACCTCCTGCTGTATTAGTGTGCGGTGTATATATAACCGGTGGCTGTACACTGTACCTCCTGCTGTATTAGTGTGTGCGGTGTATATATAACCGGTGGCTGTACACTGTACCTCCTGCTGTATTAGTGTGTGCGGTGTATATATAACCGGTGGCTGTACACTGTACCTCCTGCTGTATTAGTGTGTGCGGTGTATATATAACCGGTAGCTGTACACTGTACCTCCTGCTGTATTAGTGTGTGCGGTGTATATATAACCGGTGACTGTACACTGTACCTCCTGCTGTATTAGTGTGTGCGGTGTATATATAACCGGTGACTGTACACTGTACCTCCTGCTGTATTAGTGTGCGGTGTATATATAACCGGTGGCTGTACACTGTACCTCCTGCTGTATTAGTGTGTGCGGTGTATATATAACCGGTGGCTGTACACTGTACCTCCTGCTGTATTAGTGTGTGCGGTGTATATATAACCGGTGGCTGTACACTGTACCTCCTGCTGTATTAGTGTGTGCGGTGTATATATAACCGGTGACTGTACACTGTACCCCCTGCTGTATTAGTGTGTGCGGTGTATATATAACCGGTGACTGTACACTGTACCTCCTGCTGTATTAGTGTGTGCGGTGTATATATAACCGGTGACTGTACACTGTACCTCCTGCTGTATTAGTGTGTGCGGTGTATATATAACCGGTGACTGTACACTGTACCTCCTGCTGTATTAGTGTGTGCGGTGTATATATAACCGGTGACTGTACACTGTACCCCCTGCTGTATTAGTGTGCGGTGTATATATAACCGGTGACTGTACACTGTACCTCCTGCTGTATTAGTGTGTGCGGTGTATATATAACCGGTGGCTGTACACTGTACCTCCTGCTGTATTAGTGTGTGCGGTGTATATATAACCGGTGACTGTACACTGTACCTCCTGCTGTATTAGTGTGTGCGGTGTATATATAACCGGTGACTGTACACTGTACCTCCTGCTGTATTAGTGTGCGGTGTATATATAACCGGTGACTGTACACTGTACCTCCTGCTGTATTAGTGTGTGCGGTGTATATATAACCGGTGACTGTACACTGTACCTCCTGCTGTATTAGTGTGTGCGGTGTAGATATAACCGGTGACTGTACACTGTTCCTCCTGCTGTATTAGTGTGTGCGGTGTATATATAACCGGTGACTGTACACTGTACCTCCTGCTGTATTAGTGTGCGGTGTATATATAACCGGTGGCTGTACTCTGTACCTCCTGCTGTATTAGTGTGTGCGGTGTATATATAACCGGTGACTGTACACTGTACCTCCTGCTGTATTAGTGTGCGGTGTATATATAACCGGTGGCTGTACACTGTACCTCCTGCTGTATTAGTGTGTGCGGTGTATATATAACCGGTGGCTGTACACTGTACCTCCTGCTGTATTAGTGTGTGCGGTGTATATATAACCGGTGGCTGTACACTGTACCTCCTGCTGTATTAGTGTGTGCGGTGTATATATAACCGGTAGCTGTACACTGTACCTCCTGCTGTATTAGTGTGTGCGGTGTATATATAACCGGTGACTGTACACTGTACCTCCTGCTGTATTAGTGTGTGCGGTGTATATATAACCGGTGACTGTACACTGTACCTCCTGCTGTATTAGTGTGCGGTGTATATATAACCGGTGGCTGTACACTGTACCTCCTGCTGTATTAGTGTGTGCGGTGTATATATAACCGGTGGCTGTACACTGTACCTCCTGCTGTATTAGTGTGTGCGGTGTATATATAACCGGTGGCTGTACACTGTACCTCCTGCTGTATTAGTGTGTGCGGTGTATATATAACCGGTGACTGTACACTGTACCCCCTGCTGTATTAGTGTGTGCGGTGTATATATAACCGGTGACTGTACACTGTACCTCCTGCTGTATTAGTGTGTGCGGTGTATATATAACCGGTGACTGTACACTGTACCTCCTGCTGTATTAGTGTGTGCGGTGTATATATAACCGGTGACTGTACACTGTACCTCCTGCTGTATTAGTGTGTGCGGTGTATATATAACCGGTGACTGTACACTGTACCTCCTGCTGTATTAGTGTGTGCGGTGTATATATAACCGGTAGCTGTACACTGTACCTCCTGCTGTATTAGTGTGTGCGGTGTATATATAACCGGTAGCTGTACACTGTACCTCCTGCTGTATTAGTGTGTGCGGTGTAGATATAACCGGTGACTGTACACTGTACCTCCTGCTGTATTAGTGTGCGGTGTATATATAACCGGTGACTGTACACTGTACCTCCTGCTGTATTAGTGTGTGCGGTGTATATATAACCGGTGACTGTACACTGTACCTCCTGCTGTATTAGTGTGAGCGGTGTATATATATAACCGGTGGCTGTACACTGTACCTCCTGCTGTATTAGTGTGTGCGGTGTATATATAACCGGTGACTGTACACTGTACCTCCTGCTGTATTAGTGTGTGCGGTGTATATATAACCGGTGACTGTACACTGTACCTCCTGCTGTATTAGTGTGTGCGGTGTATATATAACCGGTGACTGTACTCTGTACCTCCTGCTGTATTAGTGTGCGGTGTATATATAACCGGTAGCTGTACACTGTACCTCCTGCTGTATTAGTGTGTGCGGTGTATATATAACCGGTGACTGTACACTGTACCTCCTGCTGTATTAGTGTGTGCGGTGTATATATAACCGGTGACTGTACACTGTACCTCCTGCTGTATTAGTGTGCGGTGTATATATAACCGGTGGCTGTACACTGTACCTCCTGCTGTATTAGTGTGTGCGGTGTATATATAACCGGTGGCTGTACACTGTACCTCCTGCTGTATTAGTGTGTGCGGTGTATATATAACCGGTGGCTGTACACTGTACCTCCTGCTGTATTAGTGTGTGCGGTGTATATATAACCGGTGACTGTACACTGTACCCCCTGCTGTATTAGTGTGTGCGGTGTATATATAACCGGTGACTGTACACTGTACCTCCTGCTGTATTAGTGTGTGCGGTGTATATATAACCGGTGACTGTACACTGTACCTCCTGCTGTATTAGTGTGTGCGGTGTATATATAACCGGTGACTGTACACTGTACCTCCTGCTGTATTAGTGTGTGCGGTGTATATATAACCGGTGACTGTACACTGTACCTCCTGCTGTATTAGTGTGTGCGGTGTATATATAACCGGTAGCTGTACACTGTACCTCCTGCTGTATTAGTGTGTGCGGTGTATATATAACCGGTAGCTGTACACTGTACCTCCTGCTGTATTAGTGTGTGCGGTGTAGATATAACCGGTGACTGTACACTGTACCTCCTGCTGTATTAGTGTGCGGTGTATATATAACCGGTGACTGTACACTGTACCTCCTGCTGTATTAGTGTGTGCGGTGTATATATAACCGGTGACTGTACACTGTACCTCCTGCTGTATTAGTGTGAGCGGTGTATATATATAACCGGTGGCTGTACACTGTACCTCCTGCTGTATTAGTGTGTGCGGTGTATATATAACCGGTGACTGTACACTGTACCTCCTGCTGTATTAGTGTGTGCGGTGTATATATAACCGGTGACTGTACACTGTACCTCCTGCTGTATTAGTGTGTGCGGTGTATATATAACCGGTGACTGTACACTGTACCTCCTGCTGTATTAGTGTGTGCGGTGTATATATAACCGGTGACTGTACACTGTACCTCCTGCTGTATCAGTGTGTGCGGTGTATATATAACCGGTGACTGTACTCTGTACCTCCTGCTGTATTAGTGTGTGCGGTGTATATATAACCGGTGGCTGTACACTGTACCTCCTGCTGTATTAGTGTGTGCGGTGTATATATAACCGGTGACTGTACACTGTACCTCCTGCTGTATTAGTGTGTGCGGTGTATATATAACCGGTGGCTGTACACTGTACCTCCTGCTGTATTAGTGTGTGGTGTATATATAACCGGTGACTGTACACTGTACCTCCTGCTGTATTAGTGTGTGCGGTGTAGATATAACCGGTGGCTGTACTCTGTACCTCCTGCTGTATTAGTGTGCGGTGTATATATAACGGGTGACTGTACACTGTACCTCCTGCTGTATTAGTGTGTGCGGTGTATATATAACCGGTGACTGTACACTGTACCTCCTGCTGTATTAGTGTGTGCGGTGTATATATAACCGGTGACTGTACACTGTACCTCCTGCTGTATTAGTGTGTGCGGTGTATATATAACCGGTGACTGTACACTGTACCTCCTGCTGTATTAGTGTGTGCGGTGTATATATAACCGGTGACTGTACACTGTACCTCCTGCAGTCACTGCTGGCCGCGCCGCTCGCTCCCCACTTCTCTCTTCCCCTGCTCGGAGCTACACGAGAGAACCATGTGGCTGCAGTCGTATCCCAGCATGCCTAGCGACACTACAACTTTTGCTGTTAAAAGGGCAACGACCGGGACCAGATGAATAAGCGTCGCTGCAGTGGAGAGTGACACCTTGTGGTAAAGGCTTGGTATTGTCACACGTGTCTCATTGTATAGATGGGGAAGGTTCTCAGGGATTCATGGAGACAAAATCCATAAATCTATGTTTTGCTTCCAATGTTATGAGATTAGTGTTGCCAACTTTTATTATTTATGAACAGCTTATTATAAAATCACAGACAGACAATACTTTTTATGGACACATTGGAAAACCATAATAAATTGTTGTGAAGTGATCCATGCCTACATCCCATAATTCTGATATGAGGCATTCCCTGCACTCGCTGTGACCGGTAGTATGATGATAATTACATCCAAAATAATCTGCACAAGTTTCTTCAAAAATTCCCGGAAGCCTTACAGTATTTTTACGGACAGGGCAAGAAATTGCCCAATTTTTACAGACTGTCCTGGAATCTCTGGACGATTGGCAATTCTAGTGCTAGGGACGCCATAGTGACAAGGCGCCTGCTTGGTGATAAGTGCAATTTAATTGCCTCTGCGGTGAAGTGAATAGTCAGTGGTGCATACCTCCCAACTTTTGAAGATGGGAAAGTGGGGCAAATTTTAGGCCACGCCTCTGACCACACCCATTCATAACTAGTCACACCCATATCCACGTCCCAACCACACCCATTTAGCACTGCTGATCACACTGTTTCATAAAGAATAATTATAAACAAATATGGCCACACAGTGCTCCATACTGTATAACGGCCACACATGATACTTCATACTGTATAACGGCCACACATGATGCTCCATACTGTATAACGGCCACACATGATGCTCAATACTGTATAATGGCCACACATGATGCTCCATACTGTATAATGGCCACACATGATGCTCCATACTGTATAATGGCCACACAGTGCTCCATACTGTATAATGGCCACACATGATGCTCAATACTGTTTAATGGCCACACAGTGCTCCATACTGTATAATGGCCACACATGATGCTCAATACCGTATAATGGCCACACAGTGCTCCATACTGTATAATGGCCACACAGTGCTCCATACTGTATAATGGCCACACATGATGCTCCATACTGTATAATGGCCACACATGATGCTCCATACTGTATAATGGCCACACATGATGCTCAATACTGTATAATGGCCACACAGCGCTCCATACTGTATAATGGCCACACATGATGCTCAATACCGTATAATGGCCACACATGATGCTCAATACTGTATAATGGCCACACAGCGCTCCATACTGTATAATGGCCACACATGATGCTCAATACTGTATAATGGCCACACATGATGCTCAATACTGTATAATGGCCACACAGTGCTCCATACTGTATAATGGCCCCACAATGCTCCATACTGTATAATGGCCCCACATGATGTTACATACTGTATAATGGCCACACATGATGCTCCATACTGTATAATGGCCACGCATGATGCTCCATACTATACAATGGCCACACAATGTTTCATACTGTATAATGGCCCACATGATGCTCCATAAAGTATAATGGTCCCACATGATGCTGCATACAGTATAATGGCCCCACATGATGCTCCATACACCTCGTACACATGCAGCTTTGCTCGGTACACCTCGTACACACGCGGCTCCGCTCAGTACACCTCGTAGAACATGCGGCTCCGCTTAGTACACCTCGTACACAGGTGGCTCCGATCCGTACACCTCGTACACACGCGGCTCCGCTCCGTACACCTCGTACACACGCGGCTACGCTCCGCACACACACTGCTCCGTACACCTCGTACACACACGGCTCCGCTCACATCGTAGTACTGCACAGACTTCTCCATACCTGATACATCGATCTGCAATCACAGCAGCAGAGGCCAGTAACAGAGGAGGCTGTCAGTGTCCATCCCACCATGCTCAGCCCCACTCATTCCAGGCATGATAAACTACCTGTCCGTCGTCCTGTCCCACGCCATAATCCATGTCTGGGGGATAATTAGTTTTCAACCTGGACGGTGTCAAGATGCGACCGTCCAAGCTGAGAACCACTGGTGAATAAGCTGCTGTGAGCGCAGTGTCAGTGACTAGCGGTTATGTCACTGAGGCTCTGTTTCCAGCTGGGATGAACTGCGGTGACCTCTGTGAGATCCCCGCTAGCACTGTGAGAGTCAGTTGTCAAAAATGAGGGGGACCCCACGCCGTTTTTTAAAAATTATTTATTTAAATAATTAAAAAATACAGCGTAGGGACCCCTATATTCTTGATAACTAGCCCTGCTGAAGCTGACAGCTGAGGAATGCAGCCCCCAGCTGTGAGTTTTGCCTGGCTGGTTAACAAAACTACAGGGGAAGCCACGCCGTCTTTTTTAAAATTATTTATTTACAGCGCAGGAGCGGCTGATGAATAGTCCAATCCACTGCTCCTACTCTCACTGTTAGTAGTGGCAGCAGGCAGGGTCGCCATCAGGGCATTACTGCCCTGACTGGCGTATGGGGCCCGGTGGGCATTATCATCTGCTGACTGGGCCCCTACCTACCAGCAGGCTAAACTGGGCCCTTAGCGGCACTGCGGCAGCAAAGCTATTGATGTGCGGGCCCGTGCCCGCACATCAATAGTTAACAGCCGCCAGCCAATTGGAGGCTGGCACCTGAAGTCAGCCGCAGCACGCACGTTGCCGGCGTCTGACATCACTGTCAGTCACCGGCGAGTGCGCGCTTCAGCTGAGTGGAGGGAGCTTCGCCTTCGCCGCAGGAGCGGGGCCAGGTAAGAACTTTTTTTTATTATTGAGAGCGGCTATCAGGGGGGCCCCGGGGCAGAATGCTGGAGAAATGGGTCAGTGAGCAGAATGCTGGAGACACTGGGGCACAATGCTGGAGACACTGGGGCAGTATGCTGGACACACTGGGGCACAATGCTGGACACACTGGGGGCAGAATGCTGGAGACACGGGGCAGAATGCTGGAAACACTGGGGGCAAAATGCTGGAGACACTGGGGCAGAATGCTGGAGACACTGGGGAAGAATGCTGGAGACACATTGGGGGTAGAATGCTGGACACATAGGGGGCATAATGGAGATATGGGGCATGATTGGATCATGGGGCAGGATGGATACGATGGACAGAGATGGGGCAGGATGGGGAGATCATATGGGGCAGAATGGATACTCATGAGAGCAGGATAGGAGAACATATGGCTGACGCCGGGAATGAGACACACGGGGCCAGGATGGCGAATATTATTACCATAGGGGCTAATTAAGGGATATTATTACTGCAGTGATGTATTAATTTTATTTTTTGAGTATACTGTTTTAAATGGGGGGGGGGGGGCGGTCCTGTTACTGTGTAGAGTGATACTATGTCGCCTTTTTTTCTTCATGTGGTGTAATGTAGAAGTTGGGAAAAATTAATTAATGTGTTCTATAAGCGGAGCTCGAGATATCTGTGTTATTTCCTGCAGAGATGAGCCCTAGCTGGAATAAGTGACGGCGGTCTGTGCTGGATGAAAAACAAAGATGAAGGACTTCACCTAGAGACGTCACTGGTGAGTCAGTGTGTGACCTATACACTGACACTATACACTGTATACTATATACAGAGGTCCTCTGTATAATGTCACCAGTGATCACTGTATTACCTATACATTATATACAGAGCTCATGTGTATAATACCACCAGTGATCACTATTACCTGTACACAGACACTGCATACTAAGTACAGATCTCCTGTGTATAATGGCGCTTACGGTGATAGTATTGTGTTTTTTTTATTACTGATCAGTATTGTAGTATTCAACAACGAGAAGAAAGTAAGACTAAATACGGTATGCACAACCACAACCTATGTAAAAATATCACAAAACCTTTATTGTCACCTCACAATATAAGTTATACTGATCAGCATTGTAGTATTCAGTCACTATGTGGTGGTAATATGTGGTCTGGACATGGTGTTGCGGTATTTGTCCCTTGTATGTGCTATTTGGTCACTATGTGGTGTGTTGTGAATTTGGTTTCTGGGCTCCCCCGGTGGTTACTGGTGGTACTGAACTTGTGTGCTTCATCTCCTCTGTTCACCTGTTTCCATCAGGATGTGGGAGTTTCTATTTAGCCTTGCTCCTCAGTCATTTCTATGCCGGCCAACAATGTTACCAGAAGCCTTTCTGTTGCATGTTCCTGCTCCTAGACTACTATCAGCTAAGTTGGACTTGTAGTCCTAAGATTGTTTTGCATTTTTGTTCCAGTTCTCTGTTTTTGAATATTTCTGAGGCTGGAAGCTCTTGTGAGCTGAAATTGCCACTCTGGTGTCATGAGTTGATATTAGAGTCTTAAAGTAATTTCTGGATGGTGTTTTGAAAGGGTTTTCAGCTGACTGTGAAGTTCCCTTTTCTGTCTTCCTACTATCTAGTAAGCGGACCTCAATTTGCTAAACCTATCTTCATACTTCGTATGTCATTTTCCTCTAAAATCACCGACAATATATGTGGGGGCTACTGTCTGCCTTTTGGGGAAAATTTCTCTAGAGGTAAGCCAGGTCTGTATTTTCCTCTGCTAGGGTCAGTCAGTCCTCCGGCTGGCGCTGGGCGTCTAGGGATAAAACGTAGGCACGCTACCCGGCCACTGTTAGTTGTGCGGTAGGTTTAGCTCACAGTCAGCTCGAGTTCCCATCTTCCAAGAGCTAGTCCTTTTGTATGCTTACTACGGTCTCTTGCCATTGAGAACCATGACAGTTTGGCCGGCCAAGAGTTAAAATAATTGGCAGAAGAAAGGAGAGAAAAGAAGTCTGCAGAGAATTTTTTTTTTTTTTTTTTTCTCTGAGTTTGCTCATTAGTTGATTCACTTGCATCTCTGCTTACTGCAGCCTTCGTGTCTCTCTCCTTCTAATCCTTGAATGGTTCTGATTTCACCTGATTAAAATGGATCCTCAGAGTTTAGCTATTGGTTTGGATAATCTCGCTATGAAGGTTCAAAGTTTACAGGATTTTGTAATTCATGCTCCTATATCTGAACCTAGAATTCCTTTACCTGAATTTTTCTCCGGGGATAGATCTCGCTTCCAGAATTTCAAACATAATTGTAAATTATTTTTGTCTCTGAGATCTCGCTCCGCTGGAGATCCTGCACAGCAAGTCAGGATTGTAATTTCCTTGCTCCGGGGCGACCCTCAGGATTGGGCATTTGCTTTGGCACCAGGGGATCCTGCGTTGCTCAATGTGGATGCGTTTTTCCTGGCTTTGGGGTTGCTTTATGAGGAACCTCATTTAGAGATTCAGGCTGAAAAAGCCTTGATGGCCCTGTCTCAAGGGCAAGATGAGGTTGAAATATACTGCCAAAAATTTCGTAAGTGGTCTGTGCTTAATTTCAGAGAGGGTCTCTCTGATGCCATTAAAGATGTTATGGTGGGGTTCCCTGTGCCTACAGGTCTGAATGAGTCCATGACAATGGCTATTCAGATTGATCGGCGTTTGCGGGAGCGCAAACCTGTGCACCATTTGGCGGTGTCTACTGAGAAGGCGCCAGAGATTATGCAATGTGATAGAATTCTGTCCAGAAGCGAACGACAGAATTTTAGGCGAAAAAATGGGTTATGCTTCTATTGTGGTGATTCAACTCATGTTATATCAGCATGCTCTAAACGTACTAAGAAGGTTGATAAGTCTGTTTCAATTGGCACTTTACAGTCTAAGTTTATTCTATCTGTGACCCTGATTTGCTCTTTATCGTCTATTACCGCGGATGCCTATGTCGACTCTGGCGCCGCTTTGAGTCTTATGGATTGGTCCTTTGCCAAACGCTGTGGGTTTAATTTAGAGCCTCTGGAAGTTCCTATACCTCTGAAGGGTATTGACTCCACGCCATTGGCTAGTAATAAACCACAATACTGGACACAAGTAACTATGCGTATTAATCCGGATCACCAGGAGATTATTCGCTTCCTTGTGTTGTATAATCTACATGATGTGTTGGTGCTTGGATTGCCATGGCTGCAATCTCATAACCCAGTCCTCGACTGGAAAGCAATGTCTGTGTTAAGCTGGGGATGTCAGGGGACTCATGGGGACGTACCTTTGGTTTCCATTTCGTCATCTATTCCCTCTGAGATTCCGGAATTTTTATCTGATTATCGTGACGTTTTTGAGGAGCCTAAACTTGGTTCACTACCTCCGCACAGAGATTGCGATTGTACTATAGATCTGATTCCGGGCAGTAAGTTTCCAAAGGGTCGTTTATTTAATCTATCTGTGCCTGAACATGCTGCTATGCGGGAATATATTAAGGAGTCCTTGGAAAAGGGACATATTCGTCCTTCGTCATCTCCCTTAGGAGCCGTTTTTTTCTTTGTATCTAAAAAAGATGGCTCTTTGAGGCCGTGTATTGATTATCGGCTTTTGAATAAAATCACGGTTAAATATCAGTATCCTTTGCCACTGCTTACTGATTTGTTTGCTCGAATAAAGGGGGCCAAGTGGTTCTCTAAGATTGATCTTTGTGGGGCGTATAATTTAGTGCGAATTAAGCAGGGGGATGAGTGGAAAACCGCATTTAATACGCCTGAGGGCCATTTTGAGTATTTAGTAATGCCTTTCGGTCTTTCAAATGCCCCTTCAGTCTTTCAGTCTTTTATGCATGACATTTTCCGTGAATATTTGGATAAATTTATGATTGTGTATCTGGATGATATTTTGATTTTTTCGGATGACTGGGACTCTCATGTCCAACAGGTCAGGAGGGTTTTTCAGGTTTTGCGCTCTAATTCCTTGTGTGTAAAGGGTTCTAAGTGTGTTTTTGGGGTTCAAAAGATTTCGTTTTTGGGGTACATTTTTTCCCCCTCTTCCATTGAGATGGACCCTGTCAAGGTTCAGGCTATTTGTGATTGGACGCAACCCTCTTCTCTTAAGAGCCTTCAGAAGTTTTTGGGCTTTGCTAATTTTTATCGTCGATTTATACCTGGTTTTTCTGATGTTGCTAAGCCGTTGACTGATTTGACTAAGAAGGGTGCTGATGTTGCTGATTGGTCCCCTGCTGCTGTGGAGGCCTTTCGGGAGCTTAAGCGCCGCTTTTCTTCCGCCCCTGTATTGCGTCAGCCTGATGTTACTCTTCCTTTTCAGGTTGAGGTCGACGCTTCGGAAATCGGAGCTGGGGCGGTTTTGTCGCAGAAAAGTTCCGACTGCTCCGTGATGAGACCTTGCGCGTTCTTTTCTCGTAAATTTTCGCCCGCTGAGCGAAATTATGATGTTGGTAATCGGGAGCTCTTGGCTATGAAGTGGGCTTTTGAGGAGTGGCGTCATTGGCTTGAGGGGGCTAGACATCAGGTGGTGGTATTGACCGACCACAAGAATTTGATTTATCTTGAGTCTGCCAGGCGCCTGAATCCTAGACAGGCGCGCTGGTCGTTATTTTTCTCTCGGTTTAATTTTGTGGTTTCTTACCTACCGGGTTCTAAAAATGTCAAGGCGGATGCCCTTTCTAGGAGTTTTGAGCCTGATTCCCCTGGTAATTCTGAACCTACAGGTATCCTTAAGGATGGAGTGATATTATCTGCTGTTTCCCCAGACTTGCGACGGGTCTTGCAGGAGTTTCAGGCGGATAGACCTGATCGTTGCCCGCCTGGTAGACTGTTTGTTCCGGATGATTGGACCAGTAGAGTCATCTCGGAGGTCCATTCTTCTGCGTTAGCTGGTCATCCTGGAATCTTTGGTACCAGGGATTTGGTGGCTAGGTCCTTCTGGTGGCCTTCCCTGTCGCGAGATGTGCGAGGTTTTGTGCAGTCTTGTGATGTTTGTGCTCGGGCCAAGCCTTGTTGTTCTCGGGCTAGTGGATTGTTGTTATCTTTGCCTATTCCGAAGAGGCCTTGGACTCACATCTCCATGGATTTTATTTCTGATCTCCCTGTTTCTCAGAAGATGTCTGTCATCTGGGTGGTGTGTGACCGTTTCTCTAAGATGGTCCATTTGGTCCCCTTGCCTAAATTGCCTTCCTCATCCGAGCTGGTTCCTTTGTTTTTTCAAAATGTGGTTCGCTTGCATGGTATTCCGGAGAATATCGTTTCTGACAGGGGAACCCAATTCGTGTCTAGATTTTGGCGAGCGTTCTGTGCTAGGATGGGCATTGATTTGTCTTTTTCGTCTGCTTTCCATCCTCAGACTAATGGCCAGACCGAGCGAACTAATCAGACCTTGGAGACTTATTTGAGGTGTTTTGTGTCTGCGGATCAGGATGATTGGGTTGCCTTTTTGCCCTTGGCGGAGTTTGCCCTCAATAACCGGGCTAGTTCTGCCACCTTGGTTTCTCCTTTCTTCTGTAATTCGGGGTTTCATCCTCGTTTCTCTTCCGGTCAGGTGGAGTCTTCGGATTGTCCTGGAGTGGATGCTGTGGTGGAGAGGTTGCATCAGATTTGGGGGCATGTGGTGGACAATTTGAAGTTGTCCCAGGAGAAGACTCAGCAGTTTGCCAACCGCCGTCGTCGTGCTGGTCCTCGTCTTTGTGTTGGGGACTTGGTGTGGTTGTCTTCTCGTTTTGTCCCTATGAAGGTTTCTTCTCCTAAGTTTAAGCCTCGGTTCATCGGCCCGTACAAGATATTGGAGATTCTTAACCCTGTGTCCTTTCGTTTGGACCTACCTGCGTCTTTTTCTATTCATAATGTCTTCCATCGGTCATTGTTGCGCAGGTATGAGGTACCGGTTGTGCCTTCCGTTGAGCCTCCTGCTCCGGTGTTGGTTGAGGGTGAGTTGGAGTACGTTGTCGAGAAGATCTTGGACTCCCGTGTTTCCAGACGGAGACTTCAGTATTTGGTCAAGTGGAAGGGCTACGGTCAGGAGGATAATTCTTGGGTGACAGCCTCTGATGTTCATGCCTCCGATTTGGTCCGTGCCTTTCATAGGGCTCATCCTGATCGCCCTGGTGGTTCTGGTGAGGGTTCGGTGCCCCCTCCTTGAGGGGGGGGTACTGTTGTGAATTTGGTTTCTGGGCTCCCCCGGTGGTTACTGGTGGTACTGAACTTGTGTGCTTCATCTCCTCTGTTCACCTGTTTCCATCAGGATGTGGGAGTTTCTATTTAGCCTTGCTCCTCAGTCATTTCTATGCCAGCCAACAATGTTACCAGAAGCCTTTCTGTTGCATGTTCCTGCTCCTAGACTACTATCAGCTAAGTTGGACTTGTAGTCCTAAGATTGTTTTGCATTTTTGTTCCAGTTCTCTGTTTTTGAATATTTCTGAGGCTGGAAGCTCTTGTGAGCTGAAATTGCCACTCTGGTGTCATGAGTTGATATTAGAGTCTTAAAGTAATTTCTGGATGGTGTTTTGAAAGGGTTTTCAGCTGACTGTGAAGTTCCCTTTTCTGTCTTCCTACTATCTAGTAAGCGGACCTCAATTTGCTAAACCTATCTTCATACTTCGTATGTCATTTTCCTCTAAAATCACCGACAATATATGTGGGGGCTACTGTCTGCCTTTTGGGGAAAATTTCTCTAGAGGTAAGCCAGGTCTGTATTTTCCTCTGCTAGGGTCAGTCAGTCCTCCGGCTGGCGCTGGGCGTCTAGGGATAAAACGTAGGCACGCTACCCGGCCACTGTTAGTTGTGCGGTAGGTTTAGCTCACAGTCAGCTCGAGTTCCCATCTTCCAAGAGCTAGTCCTTTTGTATGCTTACTACGGTCTCTTGCCATTGAGAACCATGACAGTGGTGGTAGTATGGTGTCTGGTCATGGTGCGTTGGTATTCGTTCCTTGTATGTGATATTATTCGGTTATTCGTGGTAATATGTGGTCTGGTCATAGTGTTGTGATATTTGTTCCCTGTATTTGATATTATTCGATCACTGTGGTGGTAATATGTGGTCTGGACATGGTGTAGCGGTATTTGTTCTTTGAATGTGATATTATTGGTCATTTAAAAAATTGAAAAATAAATAAAAATATACCTAAATTGTATTGCATATTTTAACAAATATTTAATAGGTTATAGTAGAGTAGGGCCCGGCCAAAAGTGTCTACCGTGTTATGGTGGCGGCTTAAAAAATCTTTTGGCCAAAACAAAAGCTGCCGGCTATATGTGTGATCTGGTGATGGGAACTGTTAATGTGTGATAGGTGAAAAGTGGAGTTTTTACAAGAAAGAGCGGTGGGACTGTGGACAGTTTGAGGGGTGTAGCGTGGAGGCGGGGCTGGGGTGGAGCCTGGGCAGAGTCTCAAGGGGGCCCCAAAAATTTTGCCAGAATGGGGCCCCGAAATTTCTAGTGGCAGCCCTGGCAGCAGGTGTCGGATGATGGGAGCAGTTGACCCATCAGCTGACACCAGTGACCTGAGGTAAACTTTATACCTCCGATCACAGCTGAGCGCTTATGCGATCTTCTGACAGCGTGGGAACAGTGCTCTCTGACTGGCAGGGATGATTTCACCGCCGATCAGAAGCGATGTTTGCCGTGCTGTAATGCACATTACAGCGCAGCAAACACTGGATGTTCGGGCCCCCCGTTCAAGTGATTGGGGTCCGGGTTCAGGTTCGGTTCTGGGTACTGTTCAGGTGCCCGCCCATCTCTACTTGCAATGTGTACAGTGAGGCTATGTGAGGGCACATACTGTATGTAGAAAGATGTGTGTGAGCTCTTACGGTATAGAGGGGGGCTGTATATGGTCTAATACAGTATATAGGGGGTGTCAGCATACTTAATTCTGCTCAATATTAAGTTATACAATTATTAGTATAAAATAATAATTGTAATTAATATGTTAATATTGAACAGAATTAATTTCAGCCTATTGATTCAACCCTCCACAACAGTCATGGTCTCTCATGTAGCCCCTCTGGAAAATTAATTGCCCAACCTTGGTATATAGTAACATTGTCTATAGTGTTCTTTTCCTATTTACTGGTCATTTGTCCTAAGGTAGTATATCTACCTCCCCATCCAATCATCCACATAATCTAATCTTTTCTATTACTGAGATATATGGGTTATTATTGTGGATTTATCACAGTTCAAATCAGTAGAAAGGACTCCGGAATTACACTGTATGGCAATAATGACATTGTGGCATTTTGTAAAAGGTTTCAGAGGTCAAGGTGGATAATTTGAGTCCATTTCATCTATATGGTAATGAATTGGTTGCATGGCCTGGTCCCTTCAAATAACAGCTGCTGCTCCTGCTGATGATGTCATCATTTCTGGCTCCGCCCCTTGCATTATGACATCACACACATCGTGTAAGGAGCTACAGAGCCAACATTCCATTTGACAGTTGCAGGCAGCAGAGAGAGAGGTAAGTCGGCTCTATGTCATCTCTTGTTGTGTCCTTCCTTCTCTTCTATGATCTATTTCTCATTTATTTTTTATTCAATAAGGAGCCTTTATTTTATGTAATACAAGCAGGTCCAAAACAAATAGTGAACCCCTCAGATTAGGTGATGTCCGGGTCTTACAGATTTCTTCCAATAGTAAAGGGAGATATAGGATGTGACAGGATTTATCTCCAAGCACAGAAATGACAACGATTTACCCATTATCCATCACATTTTATTGGTTTCTGACTTTCTTGCTCATCAGTAGTGTTGAGCATTCCGATACCGCAAGTATCGGGTATCGGCCGATACTTGCGGTATTGGAATTCCGATACCGAGATCCGATACTTTTGTGGTATCGGGAATCGGAATCGGAAGTTTCCAGTGTATGGTTCCCAGGGTCTGAAGGAGAAGAGACTCTCCTTCAGGCCCTGGGATCCATATGAATGTGTAAAATAAAGAATTAAAAAAATATTGATATACTCACCTGTCCGGAGGCCCCTGGACATCACCGCTGGTAACCGGCAGCCTTCTTTGTTTAAAATGAGCGCGTTCAGCACCTTCCATGACGTCACGGCTTCTGATTGGTCGCGTGCCGCTCATGTGACCGCCACGCGACCAATCACAAGCCGCGACGTCAACCCTCAGGTCCTAAATTCCCTTCTAGGAATTTAGGACCTGAGGGATGACGTCACGGCTTCTGATTGGTCGCGTGGCGGTCACATGAGCGGCACGCGACCAATCAGAAGCCGTGACGTCATGGAAAGTGCTGAACGCGCTCATTTTAAGCAAAGAAGGCTGCCGGTTCACAGCGGTAAGGTCCAGGCTGCGTCGGAGAGGTGAGTATATCAATATTTTTTATTTTAATTCTTTATTTTACACATTAATATGGATCCCAGGGCCTGAAGGAGAGTTTCCTCTCCTTCAGACCCTGGGAACCATCAGGGATACCTTCCGATACTTGAGTCCCATTGACTTGTATTGGTATCGGGTATCGGTATCGGATCAGATCCGATACTTTGCCGGTATCGGCCGATACTTTCCGATACCGATACTTTCAAGTATCGGACGGTATCGCTCAACACTACTCATCAGTTCTATAGAATAATTTAGCCATAACTGGAAAATGATTATGCCTCGATTTTTGGGCCATGTTTTGTTTTTAGAATCATCCAAATCTGGGAGATGAAAGTTATATCCTGTAAAGGGAACACATTTAACCACAAGAAAATTATGTAATTATCGGGTGTTATTGAGACCTATAGTATTATACAGTCCAGATCAAAAATATAAATGCAAACAATATTGGAAAATTCTTGTACAACACCAATATATATACATATTAGCCCCATATGTGGTGAAACTATTCAAATATTCCACCACCTGGGTAAGATTCATTTTGTTTGATCTCTAGTAAATTGGGCAATGCACTTCAATGGAAGCCAGCAGTAATAGCCAACACTTGGAAGGTCTCGGAATGCTGAGGTCATTGGTTCTGCACTCATTGGCTGCTACTTGTGATGTCACGTAGTGTGGTGGTTGTTGGCTCCGTCCACATTAGATGCTTCATATGATGTCACATAATGTTATAGTCGGCTACGACCACATTAGCTCTTATTTGTCATTTTACAGAAAGTTTTGGTTTCTTATTTCGCCCCCATAAGCTATTAATTTTGATGTCACCAAATGTTTTGGTTGTTGCTTTCACCCTTATTAACTTCTACTTGTGAGGTCACCAAATGTGGAAGGTAGCCCTTCAGAACAGAATGGCTCTTGGCTACCTCTTAACAATTGAAGGTGGAACTTGGGCTGTTATATGTGAGGAATGCTGCTCCTAGATTGAACATGCACATGATTCAATATTGAGAAACATGGATAAGGCAAAGGAGCTACATCAAAAAGCTAGAGGTATATCCAAGGAGAGATGGAGTCCCTTCTCCAGGATGGGGTCTATCGGAGTTTGGTTAAAAATATACTCTCAACTTAGCTAAAGCCTATAGTGGTAGTGATAGGATTCATTGTATTGATCTTGATTGCCTAGAAATTATTAATGTGATGTGTTTCTCATTGCAGGAAATGAATTAGACATTGGAGCCACTTTAGAACACAGACAGAAGAAGATGGCCCCCGTGCAAGAACAACATATGAGCCCTTTGCAGCCCAATAGCTCATCATAATGCACAATTCCATCTGCTTTGGAGGTGGAAATATGGCCCCTTACCTCTGGGGTCTGTGAGTAGCCGCACAGGTTACACCAATAGTATATCCGCCCCTGGAACCATAGGAAGGATGACACTACAGCTACAGAGGTGACCGTCTGATAGCCTAGCTCGACTACCCACCTCTCCTGAAGACCCTTTCAGCCTTTTGAGACTTGGGTGGAGGACATCATCTCTGAAAATAGGGTCCCAAAGCTGCACCCCAACAGTTTGAGCAACACTCTTAGAAGAGTCAATTCCCTGAGAGAAGAGGGGGGGCGCGTAGCCCCTCACTTTGTCACTGAGAAGGATTTCATTCTCCAGGGATTATTACGGAATGGTTCTTGTGGTGGGATGCAGTTCTGGACAGCTGTCATCATTCTATTAGATGGATAAGAATGAATATATGTGTGTGAATGCTTTAATGAAGATTAAGTGAATGTTTAGATGAAATGGCAACTATAAGGCAGCCAGGAATGGATGTCTGACATCCCATGATCTATGTAGACTAGCTGCATACTTCATATAGTATGGGCTGTCAACAGGGGTCATTGCGTAATAGGCAGCAACATAGTTAGTGCAGGTCTGGACAGCTGTCGTCATCCTATTAGATAAGAATGAATATATGTATGTGAATGCTTTAATGAAGATTGAGTGAATGGTTAGATGAAATGGCAAGTGTAAGGCAGCCAGGAATGGATGTCTGACATCGCATAATCTATACAGACTAGCTCATCATAATGCCCAATTCCATCTGCTTTGGAGGTGGAAATATGGCCCCTTACCTCTGGGGTCTGTGAGTAGCCGCACAGGTTACACCAATAGTATATCCGCCCCTGGAACCATAGGAAGGATGACACTACAGCTACAGAGGTGACCGTCTGATAGCCTAGCTCGACTACCCACCTCTCCTGAAGACCCTTTCAGCCTTTTGAGACTTGGGTGGAGGACATCATCTCTGAAAATAGGGTCCCAAAGCTGCACCCCAACAGTTTGAGCAACACTCTTAGAAGAGTCAATTCCCTGAGAGAAGAGGGGGGCGCGTAGCCCCTCACTTTGTCACTGAGAAGGATTTCATTCTCCAGGGATTATTACGGAATGGTTCTTGTGGTGGGATGCAGTTCTGGACAGCTGTCATCATTCTATTAGATGGATAAGAATGAATATATGTGTGTGAATGCTTTAATGAAGATTGAGTGAATGGTTAGATGACATGGCAACTATAAGGCAGCCAGGAATGGATGTCTGACATCCCATAATCTATACAGACTAGCTGCATACTTCATGAAGTATGGCCTGTCAACAAGTGTCATTGCACGATAGGAAGGAACATAGTTAGCGCAGGTCTGGACAGCTGTCATCATCCTATTAGATAGATAAGAATGAATGTATGCGTGTGTATGCTTTAGTAAAGATTGAGTGAATGCTTAGATAAAATGGCAACTATAAGGTAGCCAGGAATGGATCTCTGACATCTTATGATCTATGTAGACTAGCTGCATACTTCAAGTAGTATGGGCTGTCAACAAGTGTCATTTCACGATAGGCAGGAACAGGACATTAGTGCCTCTACTAGTGTATGGGGCCCAGTGAGCAGAAGCAAAGAGGGGGGCCCAGACACGCTGGCAGCCCGGGTCCCCCTTCTTTGCTTCTGCTCACCGGACCCAAGGGGCAACAGTTCACTAGATGCATAATAACACTGTACAGTTAAATGCTAAATCACCTGCAGTGATTCACTGAGCCGAAATCTTGATCTGTGCATGTGAACAGGAATCAGACTCACACTGCGCACGCACCACCCACACAGTGATGGCAGCGGTGGTGCTTACCTTATTTCCATTGTATTTATTTGTTGTATGTGTTGTCTTTTTTGTTGTTAGCTTTGTTTGTTTTCAATTTTGTTATTGGCGCTATAATTTTGCACTTGACGTAATTGACTAAAGGATTTAACTAAATGACTCATGAAAAATAGATTTAGTTACCAAAATGTTTAGTGGGAATGTGTTACAGAATGTACTTTATGTGTTGGGCATTGACCACTCTCTGGTCGCTTTTATTATTATTATCCAATGTGTTTGTGAGATGATTAAAAGTCATTCAACATACCCTATATGTCTATCTTTCATTCATATTTGATGCCAAAATTCAATAAAGTCCATATTAGTAAGTACCTTATCATCTCAAACACATTTGTCAACAATAACCATAAAATGGCCAATACTTTTAACCCTTTCTAACATTGGGCGTAACAGTATGCCTATGCCGAACTCCCGCTGTTTGGTGCAGGCTCCGATGCTTAGCCTGCACCTTTCTGGGCACATGACAGTTGATCTATACAGCTGACATGTCCCCACAACAGCCGCGGGTGGAATTATGATCCACCCAGGCTGTTACCTAGTTAAATGCCGGAAGCGCGTTGTTAATCCCACCCATCGGTGATCAAATGATCGTGGGTCACTAATGGGTTGTCATTACAAGCAGAGGTGTGTAGCAGACCTCTATGGTTGTCATTGCCAAATTGCTATTAGCGCCACCCCGTGGTCAGCGCTCATAGCAAGTGAGCATTTCTGCTACTCACAGGCTATCTGATCATCGCCTGTGCAGCAGAAGCGATCAAAGTATTGCAGCTTCTAGTCTCCCATGGAGAGTATTGAAGCATGTCAAAAGTAAAAAATAAAAGTTTTTAAAAATTAAAAAAAAATAAAAGTTCAAATCATCCCCTTTCGCCCATTCAAAAGAAAACAATAAAAAAATCAAATATACATATTTGGTATCACTGCGTTCAGAATCGCCCGATCTATCAATTACAAAACGGTGTAACGGGAAAAAACAATTATGTTTTTTTGGTCTCTGCTACATTGCAGTAAATTTCAATAACAGGAGAGCAAAAGATCGTATCTACACCAAAATAGTATCAATTAAAACATCAGCTCAGCACACAAAAAAATAAGCCCTCACCCAATGAAAAATGGAGATGCTACAGGTCTCGGAAAATGGCGCCTTTTCTTTTTTAATTAATTAACAAATTTGGGATTTTTTTTCACAACTTAAATAAAAAAGAACATAGACATGTTTGGTGTTTATGAACTTGTAATGACCTGGAGAATCAAAATGGCAGGTTAGTTTTAGTATTTAGTGAACATGGTATAAAAAAACCCCCAAATAACTGTGGAATTGCACTTTTTTGCAATTTCACTGCAGTTTGGCATTTTTTCCCGTTTTTCAGTACACAATACGATAAAACTAAAGTTGTCGTTCAAAAGTACAACTTGTCCCACAAAAAACAAGCTCTCACATAACCATATTGACAGAAAAATAAAGTTATGGCTCTGGGAAAAAGGGGAGCAAAAAACTGAAATTCAAAAACTGAAATACCCCTGGTCAGTACGGGGTTAATCACCATTTAAAGTTTTGGAAGAATTCACTTTAAAGTTTGTGTCACTCCTTATATTATAAAATAATAAGTAAACAGAAACTGCTTTTATAATAGACTGACATGTCCAGAAGAGATCCGTTTTCAGCCGTCAACTCATTTTCATAACTAGGAGGATTACAATGAGAGATAACAGAATCCACCATTTACAGTAGATAGCGTCACAGCTCACCTCTTCCCCCTTCCTGCATTTCACTAAACATGAGAACATGATTAGAAAACTCTCCCAAGGAAATAGTCTAATGGCTCATGATATATATGCATGCATATGTCCAATGTCCATATCTCCAAACAGACAAGAGAGCAGCTCCCATAAATGTCCAGAAAACAGAATACAATAATCTGCAAAAAATTGTCACAGTCTGGTATGTGGTATCAATTAGTTTAAAAAATGTACTGTATATGACACATTCCCTTAAACAAAAATAAATTAAAATATTCCTAAAAAAGAGTATTTGATATTTTAAGAAATGTTTCATAGGTTAGAGTAGAGTAGAGTAGGGCCCTGCCAAAAGAGTCTACCTTGTCGTGGTGGCAGGCTTAAAAAATCTTTTGGTCAAAACAAAAGCTGTCGGCTATGTATGTGATATGGTGTTTGATGGGACCTGTTATTGTATGATTGGTGAGGACGTGGTGCAGAAGTTTAGTTTTTACAAGAATGGGCAGTGGGACTGTGGAAAGTTCGAGGGGTGGAGACGGATCATGGGCGGGGTCAGAACTAGGGTGGAACCTGGCAAAGTCTCAAGGGGCCCTAAAAGTTGGCCAGTATGGGGCCCTGAAATTCCTAATGGCAGCCCTGGCTGCGCATATATCCCTTAACCCCTATCTCTCAGGCCAAGTCGTGGAGCACACTGTGGGGTTTCAGACCTCAGAGGGCATTAGAGAGAATTCTGAGGATATTGTCTCCGAGAGACTCATTATCTGGGCTAAATTTAATGGGCAGCACATCCGCTGTTTAATGGACACGGGGTCCCAGGTGACCACTATGCCAAAAGAATGTTTCCAGAGTCACTTCCCCGAGGTTGCTCGTGGTAGCAGCAAATCAGCTACCTATCCCAGTAGCAGGAGTAGTGTGGATGTTTTTCCAGGTGTGTGGAAAAGACCTGCGTTGAAAGGGAATAGTATTGACCCAGGGATCCAGAGGAGGAGGACCCATTGTAATGAACATGCTAAAAGAAATAGAACAATTCTGCGCTGAGGGCCCGGAAAAAAGAACTGGACCTGCGCCACTTGTGATCGGGCCAGTAAAGGGTGTTTTAGCAAAATTCAGAAGTTACCTGCTTCCTACATTTTGGTAATGTGCTCATACCGCCTGAAGCTACTGTGACATTGCTGGTAGGATAGACTGTACTCGCTATGCTGGTACTGGCCCATGTGTCTTTGGAGGTTGTGGACGTACAGATTGAGCTGATAGATGGAGAACAAACGATCTCCAGATTATCGGTTACCCGTACCCGGCCAACTTGCGGCAGGGATGAATACCTGTGCATTGTATAAATGGAGTGAAGCAAATTTACAGTTGACACCCCGACAAGAAGTGGCCCAAGTTTGCATTATGCTGGAAGACCTCACCAGAGCTGATGCTATAGGACTGACACCTGTGGAAAGAGATCCATTGACCTTGGTGGTGTCACTCGATAGTCATGAAGGTAGAAGTGAACCCCTGGCTCTTGGAACAGATGGAGGCCAACCTCATGGAATTCTCCTTGAGACAAGTTGGACAGATCGAACAGTTATTGAAGTGATATTGGGAAGTGTTTGAATGGTATGAAGACATCTTTGGGTGCACTCAGGCTATTCAACACGAGATCCTTACAGGGACTATGGCTCCCAGTCGAGAGAAGTATCAGCAGATCCTGCCTCAGATGTATCAGGAGGTGAAAGAACTCCTGGCCTATATGCAGCACAATGGTGTGATTTGCAAAAGCCAGAGTCGCTGAGCAGTCTCCATTGTGTTAGTTTGAAAAAAGCATGGCACCCTAAGGTTCTGTGTAGATTACCGAATGCTGAATGTGTGTGGAACACCCGCCAGGGCCTGGGGATACTCGGTACCGGGTCCAGTACTTAAAGGGATGTGTTACGGCGGTGACCCCGTCCGTGGCCCTGGGTGCCCATGTAAAAGGGGCATTCGGTCAGTAGGGACCGACTCTGCTAAAAGGGGTCCTCTGGGATGATGGTATGGCAGCTAGATGGTATACATGTAGAAAAGCTGCAGAGACACCATCATGTTTTTCTCAACGCAAGCAATGAATAGCCAGGTCTTTCACCGGGAAGGAACAACCACGGGAAGGGCAGGATCACTGCGTTGAGAAACACGTGATGGTGTCTCCGCGGTGTTGGATGTTTTGATCTCCCCGAGGTCATTGATCCTTATGTTTATAGTCTTTTCACCAGGCACTGCTCCTAATAGCCAGTTTCCTACTCCACACTGATGAGGGGCAAATACCCCGAAACAGCTGTCTGTGGATGGATACCATGTTTTGGCATAGGTGGTTTTCCTTTATTGGATGCTGCCCTTCCCGTGGTTGTTCCTTCCCGGTGAAAGACCTGGCTATTCATTGCTTGCGTTGAGAAACACGTGATGGTGTCTCCGCAGCTACATGCATTTGCATATTTCCCATGAGGGATGGGGGCAGTGTTCTGGATCACTGCGTTGAGAAACACGTGATGGTGTCTCTGCGGTGTTGGATGTTTTGATCTCCCCGAGGTCATTCACCCTTATGTTTATAGCTAGATGGTATAACTTCCCACAGGTGAAGTATATCCCCAGGGCTCTCGGTGTGTAGAAGGAAGATGGTGAATGGTGCAGTAAAGAATGAGGACGCAGGTTTGCAGTCTCTTTACCTGATTTACTGAAGCTTCAGGCAACCGCAGTCCAGGGCACCAGATCACAGGACAAGCAGGGTCCGGCCGGCTTGGAGGCAAGTTGGGAGTCCCCTTTTCCTGGTGGAGATTAAAGCCTTCCTACTAGTGCGGTGGTAATGTAGTCCCTTACTGTCTGTAGCTGCTTATAAGGTTCTCACAGTTCTCTCCGTCCCCTATATAGGTTAGGACACAAACCCGTATGACAGGTGACTCGAGCCTTTTTACAGGGTCTCTATCATGACCCGGGCTCTATGTGTCACTGAGTCTCTTGGTTGTTAGGGCGAACAGGTGATGTATAATCCAGCTGTCCTGACGGTTTTTGCTATGTGTCTTAGAGTCCCACAAAAGCCTTGGTCCTCTGGCTACTGGTGTCTGCGCTTTGCCAGGGAGACAATCTAATCACTGCTGTCCTCCCCAGGTATCACTTGCCTGTGCCTCTCTCTCCTGCATGCTCACTACAAATCTGTTCTCCATTCGGTGTTATCTCTGTCCAGGAGCTGCAGCGCTTTCTCGTGGCTGCATGGCTCCTCTGCTTCCTTCCCCTCTGTCTCTCTGACAGGAACTAACTAACTTTCCCTCCAAACCACAATATATATAGGGGAGTCACCTAGGAATAGGATCAAAAGCTCCCCCTTGTGGCCTGGAGTGTGAATATGTTGCATGCTTGTGTTTACCTGTTGAAAGTTATCCTTCCTTGCCTCCAAGCGTGACATCACTCTCCCCGTGAGGAAAGCAATGCCATTGTGACAACCAGGACCCTGGGGTGCCACATGTGCACTCTGCGAGACTCCTACCCCCTGCACAGAAATATTTCTACTCAACCTATTCACTAGGATCAAGAACGTTAGAAATTATGAATATCACACTGCTTGGAATGAAAATTGGGTTGAGAGATTTAATCTCATTTGGTCCTCTGGGGATACTTTCTGGATATCCTTGAATATCCGAGAGTCGTCTGTTTAGGCCTACTCATTCATCTTCCCATTTCTTCCTCCCAATACCTATATTTATCCTCCCCCCCTCCTTTGTCTAGTGTACATCTTGTGTGTCTTCCCCTCATCTCCAACTATTAAAAATTAGAATTTCTGAATAATAACTTAAGCATAATCTAATGCATATGTAGTATGTAGTTGGTTTAACTTGTCATTGAAATCTTGTTATATGATTTTATATCCGCCTTTTTTTTTTCAAAATTAATATTTTCTGAAACATGAAAACCTTTCAATAAAAATGTAAAGTTAAAAAATAATGCCCTAAAACTAAATTCTGATGTTATGGGGAATTTTGGGAGATGGCAGAGTTACTTTAAAATAATCTACAGTAAAATCTGCATATAACATCGGGCAATCACAATGGATTCAGACTCAACTTTTTGCTAAATTCTTGCAGCTTTTTGAGCCCTGTACCTGCACTTTCCGCATATGTCGATAGCAATGCTACAAAGGATAAGAGCCAATGCTGAGAATACGAATTCTCCAATTAGTGTTTCCATGGATTTCAGTGGAGGTCACAACAGAAGAGAACAATTAGATAACTGTAAATAAAAATATGGTGTTTTATTAGTGCAGGCACATCTCTACAAGCAACGCCGGCATCATCAATATCATTTATCATTATATTATCTCTTAGGAGGCCAATTCTGAGGATCCTTGGGTTTTTCCATGTAGAGCACATTCAGAAACTATAATCCCATGTACAACATCAGATTTATTCCCTCTCAATAGTACATGCCCCAGTAGAACAAATTAAACAAAATGTAGACAACGGGAAAGATGATCCTGGAATAAGTGTCTATGGCATGATTGTTCTCAAGGATTATTCTGCCAACATTCCCTCTGATTGATTTCTTGCGCTTCACACGAGCCGCGTCTAGGGTGGCCACGCTGGCAGCCCGGCCGCGAGACGCGCTTTCCTCAGAATGCACAGAATAGTTCAGGTCAGCGTCACTGTCGTGGTAACAGCCATCGAACGCCATGGCCTGCACCGCCTCCAGGTTCAGCGTTGTAGAAGACTGGAAAAAAAATGACATACAGGCTGGTTGTGAGACACTTACTTCTCGAAGTTCTGACATATTCTGGAGCGCTGTACAGAGAATTCCCATCCCTTACATGTAATTTGTACCATGCTTGCCCACTTGGAGGTATGGCAATCTTTGATACCTCCGCCTCTTTTCAGGCCACATACCTTTCGCACTACCACCATGCTGGGAATGTACATTTAGGCTATGTTCACACAATGAGCTTTTGGTGCGTCTTTGGCGCTGCGTATTTTTGCTGCATCAAAAACGCAGCGTTTTACAGTTCCAGTAAATTGGATGAGATTTATAGAAATCTCCGGCCCGCTGTGCTTTTTTTTAATACAGCGTAAACTGACCCGCAGTGCGTGTTTCAGATCTGATGGATGTCAATTTCTCTTGCGAATACGCAGAGTTTTATATGCGGCATTTCCCCATAGACTTGCATTAGATGCAGAAAATTTGCAAGTAAAAAACGCAGAAGCGTTCTTAGTGGGTTTCCGGAAACGCATCAAAAACACATGTAATCCGCACCTACTGCAGGCTTTATACACATTCACATATCATATTTTAAAATATTTATTTCTTGAAATCAAAGTTAACCAACTCTGTAAATATTCTTCATACAGTAGATCTTCCAGCTAGAATCGTACTGCCTAATCCCTTCTGATTATACATCTAGAACATTTACAAGTCTCAGTCACCCTCCTCTGTAGATTAGGGCAAAGAAAACATTTTTTATAAAAGAAGAAAAGCACACAAAGAGGAAACTCTCAGCACCGTGGATACACACCGACCTCACATCCAGCCTATATTACTGAGAGAGGCACTCCCACAAGAGTAAAGTCTGAAGCTTGGATCAGGCTGCAAAGTGAAAATGAAGGAATGAAGAGTGCAGGCTGATTTTGGATTTTTGGGCCGATCAGTGACTGACAGCTGTATCTGTATGCACACTTACACATAGAAAGCTGTCAGTCACTGAATTTTTTCCACTCCTCTTCCGATGTTTCGTTCCTTTACCTTTCCTCTCCGCTTTAGCTGTTTTCTTTCTTCCACTGTAGTCAGGTAATTGACGGCCGCGTATTCAATAACGGACAGGAAGACGAATAGAAAGCTGATCCACAAGTAGACGTCTACGGCTTTAATGTAAGACACCTGAGGCATTGAGGCACTGACTCCCGTGATGATTGTGGACATTGTCAGTACAGTGGTGATACCTGGAAATAATCAGCACCAGGATATGATTGCGGCAAGAAAACTGTACTTTGTGTTCTGCTAACAAAATGAATATATAATGGGCACCAGGCAGCCCCCATTGTAGTCAATAGGGCCCATCTGCTTCCATTATACAGCGGATCTGTATCCCGCATGAATTTCATTCCTCTGTTCTTGGGTCGGAAGAGATAAACTAAATTAAAATACACAAGTGTGGCTAAAGCCTTATCCAGATCCATTTGTAGCATATTACACTATCCTATCTTGTATTAATAAATGTTATAAACTTATTGTAAGCTGCAATATTGATATTTTCTTGTGCAATCGTCCTACAAGGTGATCAATAAATATATTGAAATAGAATTCAGTCTTATTTGTATTCATAGCAGTACCACATAGTGTCCAGTAGATGGCGGCCTTGTACTACAGAAGTCAGACACGGTTAGCGCCTGCAGTGCTATAATAGGATTTCTATGTATTTTTTATGACGTTTTAGGGACTAAGAGAGTTGCCAATCTTTAAGGACATTTTTTTTACCTAAATGCTTGTATTTGGAGCTAAAAATCATTTTTGCGATTGGCTTTTATTGTAAATTTTGCACTATTTTACTTTTTACTATTAGTTTCCCTGCACATTCACCATTGATGTGGTCTGTAGTCATAAATCAGTTGAAATGAGCTCAGAATAATAAGACAGAGTTAAAAACTCCCTGTGAGACAGTCAAGGTAGGCAGACTGATGGTTTCTCAGTTAACTCCTTCTGCAGCCAGTAATAGACATCGCAATACTGAGGCTCTAAAAAGTAAATGGTGCAACGTTTTTAATCAAAGCCAATTGCAGAAGTTTTTTTTTTTTTCTAAATCCCCAATTACATGCATTTAATTAAGACAATAACTTGTCCCCAGGGGTGGATAACCCCAAGGTGCTTTTCTGGGGAGTCATGCTTACCTAGTGATACTCTGGCGGGTACAGCTCTCCTGTCAATCCAGAAGGAAACCCATGACAGCATCACCATGAGCATCGCTGGGAAATAGGACTGAAGCAGGAAGAAGAAGATGTGCCGTCTAAGGATGAAGTTGATGAATAGTCTGTTGTACCATCCTATTAAACAGACAACAATTGTGTAATATTAATTCTGCAGGTTACAGGTAATTGTATACAGTGGGGAAAAAAGTATTTGATACACTGCCGATTTTGCAAGTTTTCCTACCTACAAAGAATGGAGAGGACTGTAATTATTATCATAGGTACACTTCACCTGTGAGAGACAGAATAATAATAAAATAATAATAATTTTATTTCTATAGCACCAACATAGTCCGCAGCACTTTACAAGCCAAAAAATTCAATACAAGGTAAGACAGTAGTGACATTAGGAGTGAGGGTCCGGCTGCTCGCAGGCTTAGATTCTACAAAGAAATAGGGGGACGCAAGAGGTGAAAGGTGCTTATTGTTATTTCAGATCCAGCTATTATAATAAATAGGGATTTTCATGTAAAGTTGCATGATCCGGTCATCAGTCAGTGTGTAGAAGTGCAGTTATCAGGTGCATGGAGGGTGCGGAGACATGAATAGGACGGAGCAGATTCTGAATAGTATATAGGAGGAGGGAACAGGGGAGAGTGAGGTTAGTGAGCTGAGGTGAGAGGCCTGTGTACAGAAATGTCTTTTTAAAGCACACTTGAAAATATGGGACATGGTATGAATCTAACAATAAAAGCAGAAAATCACATTGTATTATATCAAAATAATGAAACTGCATTTTATTGCATGAAATAAGTGTATGATCACCTACCAACCAGCAAGAATTCTGGCTCACACAGACCTGTTAGTTTCTCTTTAAGGCCTGTTTCACACGTCAGTGCCTCCGGTACGTGTAGTGACAGTTTTCTCACGTCCTGGAGACACTGACACATGTAGACCCATTCAAATGAATGGGTCTATGCACATGTCAGCGTGTTTTGACGGACCATGTGTTCGTGTGCAAAACACGCAGACATATCCGTTTTGCACGGATGGCCGCGGGGGAAGTAGCGCTACTGTAAGGGCTGTTCCCCTGCGTGTGGTGCTGAACCTGGCTTTCATCCTTTGTCCTCTGCTCTGCCGGCAGCAGCACGAGCAGGGAAGAAGGGATGAAAGAAAAAACAGATGTGTTGTCCCCCCTATATTTTACAACCAAACCAGCAAAACTCATAGGTGCGGGCTGCTATTCTCAGGCTTGTAAAGGGCTATCGATATGCCCCCTTCCCCAGACTAAAAAAAGCAGCCCACAGCTGCCCAGAAAAGGTGCATCTATTAGATGTGCCAATTCTGGAGCTTTGCCCAGTTCTTCCTACTTGCACTGTAGCGGTGGCAAGTGGGGTAATGAGGGGTTAATGTCACCTTCCTATTGCAAGGTGACATTAAGCCAGATTAGTAATGGAGAGGTGTCAATAAGACACCTATCCATTACTAATCCTAGAGTAAGGGGAGAACAGATGACAGCCGACTTCAGCACCACACACAGGGGAACAGCGCTTACTGTAGCGCTGCTTCCCGGGGGCCGTCCGTGTGGTCCTGTGCGCACATAGGCGGCACACCATTGCCACACGTGTGCCGCATGGATGTATCACACAAACACATGGACACAGATATCTCCCGTACCGTGTTTACTGGTACCAGAAATATCAGGACATGTGAAACCGGCCTATGAAGCGATCATACTCTGCACTCATTACCTGTATTAATTGCACTTGTTTGAAATCGTTACCTGTATAAAAGACACCTGTCCACACACTCAATCAATCACACTCCAACCTCTCCACCATGGCCAAAATCAAAGAGCTGAACAACAGTACTAGGGGCACAATTGTAGAGCTGCACAAGGCTGGGATGGACTGCAGGACAATAGGCAAGCAGCTTGGTGAGAAGGGAACAACTGTTGGACAATTATTAGAAAATGGAAGAAACACAAGATGGCTGTCAATCTTCCTCAATCTGGGGATCCATGCAAAATCTCACCTTTTGGGGTAAGGCTGATTCTGAGAAAGGTCAGGAATCAGCCCAGAACTACACAGGAGGACTTGGTCAATGACCTGAAGAGAGCTGGGATCACAGTCTCAAACATTTCCGTTAGTAATACACTACACTGTCATGGATTAAAATCCTGCAGGGCACGCAAGGTCCTCCTGCTCACACTAGCACATGTCCAGGCCCGTTTGAAGTTCACCAATAACCATTTGGATTATCCAGAGGAGGCATGGGGGAAGGTCATGTGGTCAGATGAGACCAAAATATAGCTTTTTTGGTATCAACACCACTCGCTGTGTTTGGAGAAGAAACATGAGTGCAACCCCAAGAACACCGTCCCAACCGTGAAGCATTGTGGGGGAAACCTCAGACTTTGGGGTGCTTCTTTCTAAAAGGGACAGGAAGACTGTACCGTAATGAAGGGAGGATGAATGGGATCGTGTATTGCAAGATTTTGGCCAACAACCTCCTTTCCTCAGTAAGATAATTGAAGATGGATCGTGGATGGGTCTTCCAGCATGACAATGACCCAAAACACACAACCAGGGCAACTAAGGAGTTGCTCTGTAAGAAGATTTCAAGATCCTGGAGTGGCCTAGCCGGTCTCCAGACCTGAACCCAAAATAAAATCTTTGGAGAAAACTGAAACTCAATGTTGCCCTGCGACAGTCCCAAAACCTGAAAGATCTGGAGATGATCTATGGAGGAGTGGGACAAAATCCCTGCTGCAGTGTGTGCAAACTGTAATTGCAAACAAAGGTTTCTCTACCAATTATTAAGTTCTGATTTTCAAATTGCATCAAATTGTACCAAATACTTATTTTATGTAAAAATCATACAATGTGATTTTCTGTTTTTTATTTATAGATTCTGCCTCTCACAGTTGAAGTGTACCTATGATAAAAATTGTGATCTCTCCATGCTGTGTAGGTGGGAAGACTTACAAAATCGGCAGTGTATCAAATACTTATTTTCCCCAATGTACACTGGTTTTATTGTTTTATGCCGCATGTAATGGGATTGGCTTCTACAACCTCTTTAATTCCTTATATAAGCCAATTTTCCATACTATTACATAGAAAGTGGAAATATGAAGAGATCCCACAACGAAAGTAAAAATTAACTTTTATTACAATATTATATAAAAGCAAAATAAAAAAGCAAATATACTGTTAATGGACACCGAACAGTTAATCACATAGGCCAATAAATACAATAAATACAGGTAATTAGATAGCTCCAGCTATAAATACTAATTTTACATCTGACACAGAGAACATATACTGTAAGTACAACGTAAGAAAATAGAGTATAAGGAGAATACCTCAAGACTCATAAGAAAAACACTATAAATGGCCCCCAAACCAGCCTTATAAGGTTAATAGCAATATTTTAAGTTCCATATCCACAATTGGAAAAAAAAAACGTACCTACATTACCATCAATGGACGGCAAATAAATTAGGAGTCCCCATATGTGTCAAACGTGATCACAAGACATATAAGATGATATACATATATGTTTCTAATGCCAGAAAACTGCTATGTGCTTACCGAATTCAACGTACGTGCATCTGTTCGGCGTCCACTCACCCCGACGTACGTTTCGCCGCCAGCTTCTTCCGGGGGCATGGGATTGGGGGCCATATATAGTGTTTTTCTTATGAGTCTTGAGGTATTCTCCTTAATATACTCTATTTTCTTACATTGTACTTATATGTTCTCTATGTCAGATGTAAAATTAGTATTTATAGCTGGAGCTATCTAATTAACTGTATTTATTGCATTTATTGGCCTATGTGATTAGCTGTTCGGTGTCCATTAACAGTATATTTGCTTTTTATTTTGTTTTTATATAATATTGTAATAAAAGTTAATTTTTACTTTCGTTGTGGGATCTCTTCATATTTCCACTTTCTATGTAATAGTATGGAAAATTGGCTTATATCATGATTTGAAGTACCCGATTTGTTATGTGGGACTTTTTGCGTGCTCTTTAATACCTTGGCAACATCTGATGCACATGTACGGTGGATGTGCGCACTCCTTGCATTGAGCAGGCTCAGGAACTGGGCCTGTTCCATATAGTGACGGTGGTGATATACAAAGAGAAAAAAGGAGTACAAAACTGCCCATGTATAAAAAATATATAACAATTATTTATTAATCATCATAAAATCACCACATACATGATTATAAAAAGATTTTTCCAAAGACAAAGAAATATGAAGTGAAGGACACAGAACAGAAAAAGCTCCCAGTCCCCTGAGGAAGCCCACGCGAAACGTACGTTGGGGCTGCATGGTCTGACCTGTTGCCTGGACGAAATTGGGTGAGATTATATTGATATAAGGATCTGCCCTACCTACACCTTAGCCATGTGTATAGGGATATAGCCATATTGGCTTTATGCTTCTTTTACTCTATTTATGGTGGTTAGATAGCGGTGTAATACGGAATATATACTATGATCTCTGACTTCCCAGTCCTGTGATATATGCAAGTGTTGGACCTTTTTCTGTTCTGTGTCCTTCACTTTATATTTCGTCGTCTTTGGAAAAATCTTTTTATAATCATGTATGTGGTGATTTTATGATGATTAATAAATAATTGTTATATATTTTTTTATACATGGGCAGTTTTGTACTCCTTTTTTCTCTTTGTATATTATTGCATTTTGGAGTACTGTAGCCAGTTTTTAACAGTGTAATTTTTATTAATTTTTTTCTGGGTTTTTTATTTATAGTGAGGGTGGTGGCTGTGTTACACAGCGTGCACCCAAAAGTAGGTGCTGCAACGATTGTGCGTGATGGGATCGCCGGGAACCAAAGAGTTGCCACGTCAGCAATCAACATCTGTCATGGTATTACTACAATGAAGCCCGGCTGTGGATGGGTGTTATGATCCCAATGGCAGAGGATCTCTGATATTCCGGCAAGATAGCAAAAATATAAAGACTGCTCTAGGGAGGTGGAAACTGGGCTAACCGCATACCTGATCCTGACACAAACAACTAAAAGTAGCCGGTGAACGTGCCTACGTTGGTTCTAGACGTCTCGAGCCAGCCGGAGAACTGACTACCCCTAGAGGGAAAAAATAAGACCTCGCTTGCCTCCAGAGAAATTGAACCCCAAAGATAAAGAAAGCCCCCAACAAATAATAACGGTGAGGCAAGAGGAAAACACAAACGTAGAGATGAACTAGATTCAGCAAAGTGAGGCCCAATAGTCTAGATAGCAGAAAATAGATAGTGGACTATGCGGTTAGCAGAAAACCCTACAAAACATCCACGCTGAACATTCAAGAACCCCACACCGACTGACGGTGTGGAGGGAGAATATCAGCCCCCTAGAGCTTCCAGCGAGTCAAAAATCAAATGTAAAGCAAGCTGGACAAAAACACTGAATAATGCAAACGATCCAAATTGTACAAAACAGACTTAGCTTTTCTTGCATGAGGCAGACTGAAAGGAATCCGGAGGAGACCAAATAGGTCTGGATACAACGATGCCAGGCAAGAGACTGAGTCCAGAGGAGACTCAAATAGGAAACACCCGCTGCTTAACGACACAGCTGGAGCTCAGGCCTGCAACAAGACATACCTAACACAATACCGTTAGTGACCACCAGAGGGAGCCCAGAAACACAGTTCACAACAGTACCCCCCCCTTGAGGAGGGGTCACCGAACCCTCACCAAGACCCCCAGGGCGATCACGATGAGCAGCGTGAAAGGCATGAACCAAATCAGCCGCATGAACATCAGAGGCGACAACCCAGGAATTATCCTCCTGACCATAGCCTTTCCACTTAACTAAATACTGGAGTTTCCGTCTAGAGATACGAGAATCCAGAATCTTCTCCACCACGTACTCCAACTCGCCCTCAACCAAAACCGGGGCAGGAGGCTCAACAGCAGGAACCATAGGCACCACGTACCGCCGCAACAAGGACCTATGGAACACATTATGAATAGCAAAAGACGCTGGAAGGTCCAAGCGAAAAGACACCGGGTTAAGGATTTCCAAAATCTTATAAGGACCGATAAAGCGAGGCTTGAACTTAGTAGAGGAGGAGACTTTCAAAGGAACATGCCAAGAAGACAACCAAACCAAATCCCCAACACGAAGTCGGGGACCCACACCGCGGCGGCGGTTGGCAAACCGCTGGGCCTTGTCTTGTGACAATTTCAAATTGTCCACCACATGGTTCCAAATCCGCTGCAACCTATCCACCACAGAATCAACCCCAGGACAGTCAGAAGGTTCAACCTGACCCGAGGAGAAACGAGGATGAAAACCAGAGTTGCAGAAAAAGGGTGAAACCAAGGTGGCAGAACTAGCCCGATTATTAAGGGCAAACTCGGCCAGTGGCAAAAAGGTAACCCAGTCGTCCTGATCAGCAGAAACAAAACATCTCAAATAAGTCTCTAACGTCTGATTAGTTCGCTCGATCTGGCCATTAGTCTGAGGATGAAAAGCCGACGAAAAAGACAAATCAATACCCATCTTAGCACAAAAGGATCGCCAGAATCTGGACACAAACTGGGATCCTCTGTCAGATACAATATTCTCAGGGATGCCATGCAAACGAACCACATTCTGAAAGAACAAAGGAACCAAATCAGAGGAGGAAGGCAACTTAGGCAAGGGCACCAAATGGACCATTTTAGAAAAACGATCGCACACCACCCAGATGACAGACATCTTCCGAGACACCGGAAGATCCGAAATGAAATCCATGGAAATGTGCGTCCAAGGCCTCTTTGGGATAGGCAAGGGCAAAAGCAACCTGCTGGCAAGAGAACAGCAAGGCTTAGCCCGAGCACAAATCCCACAGGACTGCACAAAAGAACGCACATCCCGCGACAAGGAAGGCCACCAAAAGGACCTGGCCACCAAATCTTTGGTACCAAAAATCCCAGGATGTCCCGCCAACACCGAAGAATGAACCTCAGAAATAACTCTGTTGGTCCATCCATCAGGGACAAACAATAACTCTGGTGGACAACGATCAGGCCTATCAGCCTGAAATTTTTGCAGCCCTCGTCGCAAATCTGGGGAAATGGCAGACAAAATTACTCCCTCTCTGAGAATACCAGCCGGCTCAGAGACTCCCGGAGAATCAGGCACAAAACTCCTAGAAAGTGCATCAGCCTTCACGTTCTTCGAACCAGGCAGGTACGAGACCACAAAGTCAAAACGGGAGAAAAACAACGACCAACGGGCCTGTCTAGGATTCAGGCGCTTGGCAGACTCGAGGTAAATCAGATTTTTATGATCAGTCAAGACCACCACACGATGTCTAGCTCCCTCGAGCCAATGTCGCCACTCCTCAAATGCCCACTTCATGGCCAACAACTCCCGATTACCAACATCGTAGTTCCGCTCAGCAGGCGAAAATTTCCTTGAAAAGAAGGCGCATGGCTTCATCACGGAGCCATCAGAACTTTTTTGCGACAAAACAGCCCCTGCACCAATTTCAGAAGCATCAACTTCAACCTGGAAGGGAAGAGAGACATCCGGCTGGCACAAGACCGGCGCTGAAGTAAACCGACGCTTCAGCTCCCGAAAGGCCTCCACGGCCGCAGGAGACCAATTCGCAACATCAGAACCCTTCTTGGTCATATCCGTCAAAGGTTTAACCACGCTGGAGAAATTAGCGATAAAACGACGGTAAAAATTAGCAAAGCCCAAGAACTTCTGCAGGCTCTTAACAGACGTGGGCTGAGTCCAGTCATGAATGGCACGGACCTTAACTGGGTTCATCTCCACAGTAGAAGGGGAAAAAATAAAACCCAAAAAAGAAACCTTCTGTACCCCAAAGATACATTTTGAGCCCTTCACAAATAGAGCATTCTCCCGCAAAACCTGAAACACCATCCTGACCTGGTTCACATGGGACTCCCAATCATCAGAAAAAAACCAAAATATTATCCAGATAAATAATCATAAATTTATCCAGATATTTCCGGAAGATGTCATGCATGAAGGACTGAAACACAGAAGGAGCATTAGATAATCCGAAAGGCATCACCAGGTACTCAAAATGACCCTCAGGCGTATTAAATGCCGTTTTCCATTCATCTCCCTGCTTTATGCGCACAATGTTATACGCACCACGAAGATCTATCTTGGTGAACCAACTGGATCCCTTAATCCGAGCAAACAAATCAGACAACAATGGCAAAGGATACTGAAATTTAACAGTGATCTTATTCAGAAGACGATAATCAATACAAGGTCTCAGAGACCCGTCTTTCTTGCCCACAAAAAAAAATCCTGCACCAAGAGGGGACGAGGATGGGTGAATATGTCCCTTCTCCAAAGACTCCTTTATATAACTCCACATCGCGGCATGCTCTGGCACAGATAAATTAAAGAGTCGTTCCTTAGGAAACTTACTACCAGGAATCAAATCTATAGCACAATCACAGTCCCTATGAGGGGGCAGGGCACTGGACCTGGCCTCATTAAATACATCCTGAAAGTCTGACAAAAACTCAGGGATCTCAGAAGGAGTAGAAGAAGCAATAGACACCAATGGAGAATCGCCATGAATCCCCTGACACCCCCAACTAGACACAGTCATAGCTTTCCAATCTAAAACTGGATTATGGGCCTGTAACCATGGCAGACCCAAAACGACAACATCATGCATTTTATGCAGTACCAAAAAACGAATCACCTCCTGATGTACAGGAGTCATGCACATGGTCACCTGCGTCCAATACTGAGGTTTATTCTCTGCCAATGGCGTAGAATCAATTCCTCTAAGAGGAATAGGATTTTCCAAAGGCTCCAGGACAAAACCGCAGCGCTAGGCAAACGACAAATCCATCAGACTTAAAGCAGCACCAGAATCCACAAAAGCCATAACTGAGTAAGAAGATAATGAACAAATTAAAGTCACAGACAAAATAAACTTAGGCTGAAAAGTACCAATGGCGACAGGATTAACTTTTTTCTTTAAACGTTTAGAGCATGCTGAGATAACATGTGTTGAATCACCACAGTAGAAACACAACCCATTTTGACATCTATGATTTTGTCGCTCGGCTCTGGTCAGAATTCTGTCACATTGCATAGAATCAGGTGACCGTTCAGACAACACCGCCAAAGGATTAACAGATTTGCGCTCCCGCAAACGTCGATCAATTTGAATGGCTAGAGCCATTGAATCATTTAGACCTGTAGGGATAGGAAACCCCACCATCACATCTTTAATGGCTTCAGAAAGACCATTTCTGAAATTTACGGCCAGTGCACACTCATTCCATTGAGTAAGCACGGACCATTTCCGAAATTTTTGGCAATATACCTCAGCTTCGTCCTGACCCTGAGAGATAACCAGCAACATTTTTTCAGCCTGATTTTCAAGATTAGGCTCCTCATAAAGCAAACCAAGTGCCAGAAAAAATGCATCAACATTCACCAATGCAGGATCTCCTGGCGCCAGAGAGAAGGCCCAATCCTGAGGGTCGCCGCGCAAGAAGGAAATAACAATCTTAACTTGCTGAGTGGAATCACCAGAGGAACGAGGTTTCAGAGACAGAAACAATTTACAATTATTCCTAAAATTCAGGAATTTAGATCTATCTCCAAAAAACGGCTCAGGAATAGGTATTTTTGGTTCAGACATAGGGCTATGGATAACAAAATCCTGAATGCTTTGCACCCTAGCAGCAAGCTGATCCACACTAGAAGTCAGAGTCTGGACATTCATATCTGCAGCAGAGTTTCAGCCACTCAGAGAAAAAGGGGATGGAAGAAGCTAGGCAAACTGCAGCAAAAAAAAAAAAAAAAACTCAGAACTTCTTTTTAATCCCGCTTCTGCGATGCATTAAACCTTTTCTTTTGGCCTGGCATTCTGTTATGATCCCAATGGCAGAGGATCTCTGATATTCCGGCAAGATAGCAAAAATATAAAGACTGCTCTAGGGAGGTGGAAACTGGGCTAACCGCATACCTGATCCTGACACAAACAACTAAAAGTAGCCGGTGAACGTGCCTACGTTGGTTCTAGACGTCTCGAGCCAGCCGGAGAACTGACTACCCCTAGAGGGAAAAAATAAGACCTCGCTTGCCTCCAGAGAAATTGAACCCCAAAGATAAAGAAAGCCCCCAACAAATAATAATGGAGAGGCAAGAGGAAAACACAAACGTAGAGATGAACTAGATTCAGCAAAGTGAGGCCCAATAGTCTAGATAGCAGAAAATAGATAGTGGACTATGCGGTTAGCAGAAAACCCTACAAAACATCCACGCTGAACATTCAAGAACCCCCACACCGACTGACGGTGTGGAGGGAGAATATCAGCCCCCTAGAGCTTCCAGCGAGTCAAAAATCAAATGTAAAGCAAGCTGGACAAAAACACTGAATAATGCAAACGATCCAAATTGTACAAAACAGACTTAGCTTTTCTTGCATGAGGCAGACTGAAAGGAATCCGGAGGAGACCAAATAGGTCTGGATACAACGATGCCAGGCAAGAGACTGAGTCCAGAGGAGACTCAAATAGGAAACACACGCTGCTTAACGACACAGCTGGAGCTCAGGCCTGCAACAAGACATACCTAACACAATACCGTTAGTGACGACCAGAGGGAGCCCAGAAACACAGTTCACAACAGATGGGCTTCAAAGGAGAGAGTCATCTTTTACAATAAACTGCTCTTCTATGGTAACATTTTTACATTATTGCAATGTATTAAAAGAAAAAAAAAGAAAATGGTCTTCAAAGGGTTAAAGGATAAGTTTATGTTCACTCAGTGTGGATTCCGGAAAGGATTCAGCTCCAAAATCCACATCAAAAACCATTTGAAATGCTGTCAATGGAAAAATCCTGCTTAGGCTATGAGCACACAGAGTTTTTTTAGGAGTCTATTAGAGGGGATCTGCTTCAAAAAATGCCTGAAAAATTGCTCAAAAAAAGCTTAAAACATTCTCCCTATTCATTTCTATTGAAAAACAGTCTTTTAATTTTTTTTTAATCATCTTTAGATTTTCATAAACGCCAAGAGGATACAAGAAGTGACCTGTCCGTTCTCCAGGCGTTTCCCACTATGAAGTCATAATTTAGAACGTCAATGGGATGCTACTAAAAGGACACAGGCACTGGGTGTCTTTTCAAACATTTTTCAAGTGTTTTTGAGGTGTTTTATTCACCGTCTACTGAGTTTCAAAAAACATGACAAAATCGCCCACAAAAAACTCTTAAAAAACACGATATAGAAAAAGATACGGTAAGCAAACAAATGTTAGCAAAACAATATAAAAAAAGAATATTTCCTAACAAAAGACACTGCACAGAAAAACAGTTTCCTGAAGTGGTTCCCACTTGAAAAACTCATAATTTGTGAATGCTTGAAAAAAAAAAAAACAACTCTGTGCACATACCCTTATAAAACGCATCATGAAAAAGAAGCAAAGTGTCAATTCTTGAGGCTTTTCAGTGACTAAAAAAGAAGAAACAAGTGCCCCATGCACAAAAAAACACTTATTAAAGCAGTAGAGAAACACACGCAAAAACTTGCTTTTTTTTATGCGGTTTTCGAACATAGGTTTTTCAGCTGGAAATATTGACATAAAAAAATGTGTGTGCACATATCCTATCGTTTGACATGATTTTTTTTATATATGTTCTGCTGGTCGATGAGGATCTGAGAATGGAAACCTCACTGATGGCTCAAAACACAGCTCTGAAGAACTCCAGAAAGCAACAGCGTCCAACTACTACATGGACGAGCGCTCGGACAGAGTGGTGTATGGACTCAATGGAAAGTCTATGGCCTGATTCATTAACACTGGAGGTTAGGACTATCCCGATGGGTCACCTTGTCGCGGTGAGATGGCTTTTATGCTTTTTTGATAAAAATAGCGTTAACTAAGTACCCTATGTAATTTACATGTACCATCTATTACTATTTACTTATTTACTTGCTGTGGCGTATATGCTCATTTTTTTTGCTTTTTTCTAGGGTTTTGTCTATGAAATGGCTACACTGTGAACGCGCTCTTACACTTTGCACATACATCAGCTTATAGCCCAATTCAGTTTTTTTTTGTTGTTATCTCTTGTACTTTGTACAAACTGTGCTGTGACTCCCCTTTCTGAGCTGTGTAGCTTCCCACCTATGGGTGTCTCAGTTGGGCTGTGTCCGGCTCGGCCCTTATTCACATTGACGTTGTTTGACACACGGTAAGGACCATCAAGATGGAATTACTTTAATGAGGGACGAGCAGGAATAAGACACACCGAATTCATTAAGACGCGCATTCCACTTAATAAATTAGATGCATCTTCCCAGTGGCATCCTACTAGAAATTACTGGAGTAACATTTTGGCATAAGAAACGCCTCCACTATTAAAGAATTTGACAGGTGGGCATCGCCATGCTCCATCCTGCCCAGCTTTGCCCACTGGACAAAAGTGACTTAGAAATGGAAAAAGTTGCAAAATCTTTATAAAACTTTTTTCGTACAAAAATTTTGCAACTTTTCAATGTGTTTTATGTCAGAATTTTTGCATCAACACTTTAGTGAATTGAGGCAATTGCAACCATCCACCAATTTTTGGACATGCTCATGTAGATGATGAACGGTGCTTGCTGAGGTGAATTCTTCAGAGCAGTGTTTTGTGCGATCGATGGGGTCTCAGTACCCAAACTTCCACTGATCAGCAGCAAAGTGATTGCTTGATTGCGACCAATTAAAACTCCTCCTAGATGTAGTCTTAAATATTACCAAGAATCCCAGTAGTTGGAGCTCCCACTGATCTAGCGTTGATCACTGGTAACTTGGTGCAGACGTCCATGTATTCTCTCATCCAAGAGAATCGGGCAGATTATGTAAATCACATCCTGATCAAACTCTGATCAGAGGGTGAGCATAGTGCGATCTGGTTCTATACAATGAGGAGAAGATGGAGAAAAAAAATCTCCATCGTCTCCATTCTGTGAGGCTGCAGAAATTGGACTGTACTCAGATGTCGTCTAAGTGCGGTCCGATGATTTCTACTCACTCATTGACTTGCATGGCAGAGTGCAATCCGATTATCGGATCAAACTTGGGCATGCAGCGATCTTTTTCCTTAGACAGACTCTGTCTGAGGAAAATGTCGTACATTTGCACGGCCCCGTAGACTGACATTGGTCCGAGTGCGATCAAATGTTTTGTCAGATAGCACTCAGACCGAAAATACAGCCATGTGCACGAACCCGATAGATGATAAACCCTTCTAGCTGGAATACCCTTTTAGGTGTTGTCCACTTTGGAAAGCCCATTTTATACTTGGGTTTGGTGTTCTTGATCCACAACTGTTATAGACGAGAGCATTTGTCTAACTATACCTACCTGTGCTAGTGTACAAGGCCAGGCCACTAGATGCACTGAACTCTTCAATGAAAAACTGGGACAGTGCAATATGTTCATCGGTTACTAGAGACTCATTCCCTTTCTTCCAGTACAGCATGAGGTCATCCTCATTGTAGGCATCTAAGAAAGAGCAAATCAAGTTATGTCCAGGGCAAGCACAGTATATCATTGTATCATTAGCATTATTTTCTAAGGAGACCACCTAATAGGAAGGCAACTTACTGGAACTGGTGGCATTCCCATAGGAAATAAGGAGAGTAGTAATTGCTCAAATTACAAATGTGACTCTCCATTAACAAGAGCGCTTCACCCTTCAAAAATTCTATAAAGAATATGAGGTCACTGTACAGTAAGAGCAGTTGTACAGGGTGTCCAATTGTTTTGACCCCAATGCCACAGCTTACAATTTAGGTGTCTAAAGCGGCCAGAGGACCTTTCCAATTTGCGTATCCATTTATTTGCTTTCATACAAAAAAAATCAATGATGAAATACTGATGGTAAAACCTGAAACATTGAGCAACGCTGACGAAAATCAAGATCGTTTTTTTTTAAATAACTAATTAGAAGTTTTTGAGCAACGGCAATTTTTTTCACCATTTCTCCCATATTTTGGGGCATTTTTTTACTGGCGTTTTACAGCTTTTTTTTTTAAAGAAAAATACATTTAACAATGAAGAAACAAATAATGGATTTTCAAGCAAAAATGCTGGAAAAATGCTCAAGAAAACCCTTGGCGTCTTCTCGGCATCTCTTCAGAGCCTTTCTCATTGACTTCTATTATAGAGAGACTTCAGAGCAGAAGACACCAGAAAAATGGTCCAGTCACGTCTATTAACTATTTGACACTTTGAAACCTAAAGTGGATAAAAGACGCTTAAAAGACCTAACACATAAGCAAGTAGTAGAAATGTATATGTTCATTCTTTTGAATGGGACGCCAGTAGAAACTTCAACTGGATGTGACCCGCTGGACCCGGACCGCGACACCCATTGGACCGGACCGCACCTGGGTGAGTATAATCTAACTTGTTGTCTTATCTTTCAGGTTACATCGGGGGCTTATCTACAACATTATAGAATGCTGTAGATAAGCCCCTGATGGCGGTGGCTGCAGCTTATAGGCCAAAAATGGGGTGACTGATTTCCTTTAAACACAGCCTGTTCTTGGCACAAAGCGAAGCATAAAGTAAAGAGTCCATTCAAAGGTAGTGCAGGTTCGCCTGGTTAGAGTCTAGCTTATTAGACCTTTAGCAAAGATACTCCTGAAGATCTGCACATGTCCACACACAGACCATGTGAGAGACAAACAGACCCCATTTTACAATGTGAACCACACCCAGGGGGTAGAGATATGTTGAACAGCTATTCCACCCAACTCTTTAGCTGTTCACTATAAACCTGGCCATGTCCCTACTAACCCATCTTTGTACTATGTGTTCTAGAGCATTACTCCAGGTTTACATCACAGAGGACATCCATTTCCATGAGATATATCTTCCATCCACTATGTGTCAGGCACCCACATTATAATATACATAATTTATTTAGGATGGGGGTCCATGGTTCAAGTCCTGCACCGGGACCCATCAGAATTTACTTATGCCACTGTTAGTGCTTCTTCAGGATGGTTTCGGACCAGACCCATTTGCCAAAAATGTTGTGTGCACACACTAAGCCAGTACAGCATAGTTTTTGAACAAAAAATGCCTCAAGAAAATGCTGGTTGCGTTTTTCTTTAAGTGTCTTCTTTAGTGTCTTTTTGGTTGTTTTTGCAAAAGCTTTCTTTTTTATTTTAAATATAACCCACATGAAGAATGGTCAGGTCACTTCATTGGGTCACTTCACGGATTTCAAAGCCTGAAGTGACTAAAAGAAGTGAAAATGATGGAACGTATGGACAAGTCATTTTGAAGTTGCTGTTCTTATGTTCACTCTTTTTGGTGGTCAGTTTCTACCTGAAAGAAACATCGTCTGCACATGCCCTAAGGATTTGTGCACATAGCGTTTTTTTTCAGGCAGATTCTCCCTGAAAACCGTATGAAAATACAGCCCATAAAATGAACATAATGTGAAACAATATTGAAATTACATTGCTGGGCACTTTTTTTCGCCCAATGTCACTTTTTTTACCGCGACATGTTCAGTCCGTTAGGCGACCAATGGCAAACTCCAAAACATCCTAACAGGTCAAGTTACATGTTAACATGGGAACCCTTCTTTGATATCACCTTCACAATTCTTGCATCATTGAACTTGTGAGTTTTTGGAGAGTTTCTGCTTGTATTTCTTTGCATGAAGTCAGAATAGCCTCCCAGAGCTGCTGTTTTGATGTGAACTGCCTCCCACCCTCATAGATCTTTTGCTTGATGATACTCCAAAGGTTCTCTATAGGGTTGAGGTCAGGGGAAGATGGTGGCCACACCATGAGTTTATCTCCTTTTATGCCCATAGCAGCCAATGACTCAGAGGTATTCTTTGCAGCATGAGATGGTGCATTGTCATGAATGAAGATGATTTTGCTCCTGATGGCTCGTTTCTGGTTTTTATACCATGGAAGAAAGTCGTCAGTCAGAAACTCTATATATTTTGCAGAGGTAGTTTTCACACCTTCAGGAACCTTAAAGGGCCCTACCAGCTGTTTCCCCATGATACCGGCCCAAAACTTGACTCCTCCACCTCCTTGCTGACGTCGCAGCCTTGTTGGGACATGGTGGCCATCCACCAACCATCTACTACTCCATCCATCTGGACTATCCAGAGTTGCTCGACACTCATCAGTAAACAAGACTGTTTGGAAATTAGTCTTCATGTTTGTCTGGGCCCACTGCACCTGTTTGTGAACACTGTTTAGGGGTGGCTGAATAGTAGGTTTTGAGGTTCGAGGGACTCCAGAGGCACCAGCAGCTTCAAATAACTTTGCTGCTTTGTAATGGTATTTTGGCAGCTGCTCTCTTAATCCGATAAATTTGTCTGGCAGAAACCTTCTTCATTATGCCTCTATCTGCATGAACTCTGTCTGTGCTCTGTTTCAGTCACAAATCTCTTCACATTATGATGATAACTCTTAAGTTTTCGTGAAATATCTAATGTTTTCATACCTTGTCCAAGGCATTGCACTATTTAACGCTTTTCAGCAGCAGAGAGATCCTTTTTAGTTCCCATATTGCTTGAAACACCTGTGGCCTGCTTAATAATGTGGAACATCATTTTTAAGTAGTTTTCGTTTAATTAGAATAACCTGGAAAACTAATTCTCACATGTGTTTAAGATTGATTTCAGTGATCCATTGAGCCCTGAGACATGATACCATCCATGAGCTTATTTGAAAAACAAAACAATTAAATCTTTATGACACTTAAATCCAATTTGCATAATAATTTGGAACACGGTATAGATACTGGTGCAGCAGACGATGATTCACAGGCAAATTCGCTGTTTTCCTAAAGGTGGCTGTGTCATTGTTCTTCTGTAGGGATTAGTGAACGTGAACAGATAAGGTGTTACAGAGTATGCTCCTGTGCTAACCAAGTGTATTCAGTGTGCTCAAACAATATGTTTGAGTCCCGGCGGCTGCATGTCTCGCTGCTGTTAGAGAGGCGCAACACATGCTGGGACTGCCTGTTTGTTAGGCAATTCTTGCATGTGTTGTAGCTGTCTAACAGACGTGAGACATGCAACCGCGGGGACTTGGATAGCACCTAAGCATGCTCAGATAACACCTTATCCAAGCGTTCGCTCATCACTATTCTTCTGGCTTTCATTCTATACCGTTAAGTTGCCTAAAGAGTGAGCACTTCACTTATTTTGAGAGCTTCAGGATTTCTGAAGCATGAAGCTAATAAAAGATGGGACATTATTATTATTATTATTTATTTATATAGCACCATTGATTCCATGGTGCTGTACATGAGAAGGGGTTACATACAAATTACAGATATCACTTACGGTAACCAAACTAACAATTACAGACTGATACAGAGGGGCGAGGACCCTGCCCTTGTTGGCTTACATTCTAGAGGATGGTGGGGAAGGAGACAATAGGTTGAGGGTTGCAGGAGCTCCGGTGTTGGTGAGGCGGTAGCTCCAGTAGTAGTGAGGAGGCAGCAGGGTCAGTGCAGGCTGTAGGCTTTCCTGAAGAGGTGGGTTTTCAGGTTCTGTCTGAAGGATCCGAATGTGGTTGATAATTGGATGTGTTGGGGCAAAGAATTCCAGAGGATGGGGGATATTCGGGAGAAGTCTTGGAGGCGGTTGGGTGAGGAGCGAATAAGTGTGGAGGAGAGAAGGAGGTCTATTCATAAGACTGAATATGTGCACAGCAGTGTCATTTCAACCCCTTATCGACATCTGCCATACATGTACGGTGCAAGTCGGTAGCAGGTGTGTGGATCGGGCTCACAGGGTGAACTCGCCCCATACCCCACAGGAAATGGCTTGTGTTACAGCCAAGACCTGCCCTAACAACCGGGGGTAGCGTGAAGCACCACCGGTGATACTTAACCTGTTAAATGCCACTGTCAAATTCTGATAGCAGCCTTAACAACATACCATTCAAAGTGACCATTGGTGTGCCTGTGACGTGATCGTGGGTCGCCGTAGCATTGCTATGATAGCATGAGGTCTGTTGAAGACCTCCATTCTTGACATTACTGAGCTTCCTTGAAACCTAGCCTGTGGCCGGGCCTCAAAGGAGACTGTGACTTTTACTATATCCAGCAATGCTGTGATATTGCTATACATAGCACAAACAATCAGACAATTGCAGGTTATAGTCTCCTAAGTGGATTAACAAGTGCAGTAAAAAGTAAAAAAAAAAGTTTTAAAATATATGAAAAAAATAAATAAAAGTTCAAATCTCCCGCTTTTCCTCATGAAAAATAAAGATAATACAAATATACAGTTGTGTTATCGCTGCATTCAGAAAAGTCCGATATTTCAAAATATAAAAGTAATTAATCCAATCGGTAAACACTGTAAACTGAAAAAAATCAAGAACGCCAAAATTATGTTTTTTTGATAGCTGCAATTTCACAAAAAATGCTGTAACAAGTGACCAGAATGTCATATCTATCCCAAAATGGTATCAATAAAAATGTTGTCTCATCTCACAAAAAGTAAACCCTCACACAGACCCATCGAGGAAAAAATGAAAATGTTATGGGTTTCAGGAAACAAAATTATGACAACCACCCCCAAATTTTTTTTTTTTAAACTTCTTTTTTTTTTTTCACTACTAAAATAATAAAAAAACTGGACATGTTTGGTATTGCGGTAATGGTATTTATAAGCAGAATCGCATTGTGAGATCGCCTTAACCACCTTAAAACAATTCTCAAAAAATAATATCAAAATTTTTCACAATTTCATAGCACTTGAAGATTTTTTCTGTTTTCCAGTACATTATGCTATTAAATGATTGGTGTCATTCAACTAGACTCCAAAAAACAATCCCTCGTATGTCTATGGGGACAGAAAACTAAAAAGAGTTATGGCTCTGATAACAAGGGGAGGAAAAACTAAAAACGCAAAAACGGAAATTGGCCATGTCGAGAAAGGGTTAACATTAACATTATTGTGCATTATGTTCATTACGAGACTTATTCAATGCGTATTTGTTTTTTTCATGTGGATTCTGGAGCAGAAAACATTTTGTCTATGAATCCGGAATGTTGTATAAATTGACAAAAGCAAAAAAAAAAAAAAAAAGCTTGGTATTTATTCCATGTCTCTTAACAGTTAGTAAGTGTTTTTGGTGCCGTAACTTGCTGAGCTGGTTTAGATTCAGTAGAAATAAAGACAGTATTTCCAGCTTTGTAAATTAGATGCGGAGTGTGCTTAGATTTAACCCTCTGTGTTCTGGAAAGATTACATTAGTGCCACGATTTAATGTACTCAGCGTGTATAAATAGAAACAAAGTTATTATTAAATGAGCCACATTAATCCCAGATGACTAGAGAAAAATAAGCTTTTCCGAGTTATAGGAAAACACAATGAGGTCATTACTGACTGTTCTCCCCTTTTAACTATGACGATGAGAAATAAATGATAAACTGATCTTTTAAAAAAAAACTTTTCCAAAATCAATTCTGTCTCACTCTAAAACCAAAAGCTCTATCCAAAGGACAAGGGTAACAGTGATATCCTCTAACACATACAGTGGAAATAAGAATTCTGCACACCCTTGTTAAAATACCAGTTTTAAGTCATGTAAAAAAATCATACCAAGAAGAATAATTTCAGAACTTTTTGCAAGTTTAATGTCACGTTGTTTTTGGCACAACAATGACATTACCTGGAACTGTATGTCCCTTATAAATTGATGAAAAGACAAGAAGAAAATTGATGCAGGAGGCTGCCAAGAGCAGTAAAGCAACAGTAAAGGAGCTGCAGGAATTTAGGGGCTATCAGTAAGGTAGGGTGGCAAGATGAAAACCTTTTCTTACAAAGAAAAATGTATCCAAGCTCAGCAATGTTTTGTGAAAACGTACATCAAGGAATAGCATTATGATCTGAAGAGAACAAAGTTTAACTTTTTGGACATAATTCCAAAAGTTATGTTTGGCAAAAAGACATCACTGCACATCATCCAAAGAACACCAACCCACAGTGAGGCATGGTGAAGGCAGCATTATGCTTTGGGGCTGTTTTTTCGGGAACTTGAACTGAGGCTTTAGTCAGAATAGAGGAAATTATGAAAAGTTCCAAATATCAGTCAACTTTGCAACAGAACCTTCAGAACTCTACAAAAAAGTGAAGATGAATTTGACCTTTCAGTGCGACAGTGACCCTAAGCATACTTTCAAATCAACAAACGAATGGCTGAATACCTTCATCACAAGATTAGAGTTTCGGAATGGCCCAGTCCAAACCCAGACCTGCATTCAAAAGAAAAGCTTTGGGTGACCTGAAGAGGGCGCTGTACACAGGAGATGGCCTTGCAATCTGACAGATTTGGAGCTGCGGAAAAGAAAAGTGGGCAACTATTGCCAATTCTAGATGTTACGCTGTCCTACCCAAAGAGACTAAACGCTGTCATAAAGTCAAACGGAACTTCAATAAAGTATCAGTTTATGGGTGTGAATACTTATGCAATCACTTTATTTTAGTTCTTTATATTTCTTATTCCATTAAAAGATTTCAGTTTAGTTTGCAATTGAATTGTACAGATTATTGGTGACATTAAAGGTGGAATAAGTTCTAAAATTATTATTCTTGGTTTAATTGTTTTTACATGAGAAAAATCTGGCATTTTAGGCTACTTTCACACATCAGTTTTTTGCCGTCAGGCACAATACAGCGAATTTTGAAAAAAACGGATCTGGCAAAAGTTGCTGCCAGATACTTTTTTTTCTCATAGACTTGTATTAACGCCGGATTGCGCCGGACAGCCTCACGTTTCATCCGATTTTTGCCGGATCCGTCAAAAATTCTTTTTCCAATGGTCGGAGAAAACGTACAGCGACAGATCCGGCGATAAACGTACGAAGCGTAAGCTGAAATGATGGAATCCGGCCACCGAATCCGTTTTTTTTACATAAATCATGCATCTCTCTCTCTCTTGCCTCTCTCCTCTCTCCTCCCTGGAACAGGAACACCAAACTATATCCCCGGGTTAAAAAAAAATGGATCCAGCAAAAAACTGATCCGTCGCATCAGTTTTTCACAATTTGCGCCGGATCCTTTTTTTTCAAAATTCGCCGGATTGTGCCTGATGGCATAAGACTGATGTGTGAAAGTAGCCTTAGGCCTCTTTCACACATCAGTTTTTAGCCGTCAGGCACAATCTGGCAAATTTTTGAAAAAACAGATCTGTGAGAGAGAGACTTTTTCCAGAAAGGAAAATGCATGATTTCTTCATAAAAAGCGGAATCGGTCACCGGATCCATCATTTCACCTCACGTTTCATCGGTTTTTCACAGGATCCATCGCTGTACGTTTGTTTGCCGCACACAAAAACGTTCCTCTGTACGTTTTCTTCAGCCGCCGAAAAATACATTTTAGACGGATCTGGCAAAAAATGGATGAAACATGAGGCCATTCGGCACAATCCGGTGAGTTTTTTTAAAATTCGCCGGATTGTGCCTGACGGCAAAAACCTGATGTGGAAAAGGGGCCTTAATGAAGTTTCGTAGATCTATTATTTCCATCATAAGAAGATATCAGTAGAACGTGGCGAAGGACACTGTTACAGAAGATTTTGTATATGGACGCAGAAGTTTCAAAATAAACCATACCAGATGACATAAGTGTCAAATACATGTACTGTATGATTCGTGCTTTGCACTAGTGTGCTTTAATGAAGGCATCATTTGTCATACATATGTTAGTTTTTTTTTTTACCTGGTGTAAATGATGCTGCTCTTCTGAATCTAGCATTGTTTTCTTTTGTTCTTGCTCCTCTCTGTTCTTGAGATATGGCCCTCTCTTTCCTGACTATAAATGTAGTCTTTTCAGCCACCTGGGAGTGGTTCTCAAGAAGACTCCCATACAGAATAGTTTATGATCATGCCACTTAGCTAAAAAGATGCTCAGGAACTAAAGGAAAACACTGCCAGATTCAGGAGAAAAATATTTATGACAAGTGGCAGATCCTCTCTAAAGAGTTCACTTCTAGGGATGAACGGACCAGTGGATGTTTGAGTTCGTTGGGTTAGGCCGAACTGTAGTCCAAAGTTCGGTTCAGGATCTGAACATGAACCCGAACTCAATAGAAGAAAATGGGCACCCGAACTTCGGTGCATTGAAATGGCTGTAAGGGCTGGGTGGCTGCAAAAGGAAGCTAAATGGGAGTAAGAGCAAGACAGTTGCCATGAAAACAAATGTGGATAGGGAAATTACAAAATAACATAGAATATAAAAAAGAAAATATAATAATCTTGACCAAGAAGGTGAAGGTTCAAGTGGAGGAGGAGATGGAGGTAGACGTGGCGGTGTAGGTGGAAGAGGCAAGGGAGGATTAACCCAACACTTTTTTTTTTTTTGCTATTTTCTCATTTTTTCCATGGTTTTTTTTAATGGAACGGACTTAAAAGAACATAGAATTAACCAAACAAAAATAACAATGCAGAACCAGAAGACGGAGGTCCAAGTGGAGGAGGAGATGGACGTGACGGTGTAGGTGAAAGAGGCAAGGGAGGAGTGATCCAACACTGTTTTTGTTTTGTTTTTTGTGTGTGTGTTTTTTTCTTTATGTTTTAGGGAACTGACTTAAAAGAACATAGAATTAGCCAAAAAATATAACAACTTAGAACAAGGAGGCAGAGTTCCAAGTGGAGGCGGAGGTGGAACAGATGGAGGTGAATGTGGTGGTGTAGGAGGAATAGGCAGAGGAGTATGTAGCCAACACTGTTTATTTTTTTATCTGGGAAGGCCCCAAAATTAAACGAATGGCTAATAGAGTTGAACAATAGCTGGGTGCGGCTGGTATAGTTGTCTAGTCATCCAAAGGTACGAACTGTGGGATTCAACCCTGGTAAATTTTAATAAATGTTATCTTCCCCACGTTGGCTATGGACAGATGGATGTGCCTGCCAGTAATCACACCCCCTTCTATGATAAACACAATTTGATGGTGGTGTTAACCAATTTCCTTTGGCAACTTCCTCCTCCTCTGCCTTGTTCTTCCTGTGCGCCCATGTTGTCAGGTGGGAACACTGTCATTAGTACTTCTACCAGCACGCGCTTGTATTCTTGCATTTTGCAATCCCACTCTAGTGGCGGAAGTAGTGATAGTACATTGTCCTTGTACTGGGGAACCAGCAGGGTAGCCACCCAGTAATCAGCACTGGTAACAATTCGGGCAACTCGGGAGTTGTTACACAGGCATAGTAGCATGTATTGACTCATGTGCCAGGCTGCACAGAGGAAACAACAAGCTGTCCTCAGTGGAAGGTGTATAGTCTGGGTCCTCTGTATCCCCCCAACTACGCTCCAGTGAACACAGTTCCTCCTTCTTCTTGCAGCGCCCCAGAGTCCTGGTCGTTGCAGTACTGATGCTCCGCTGCTAAGGGGGGCTATGGTACGTCTGATGGCACTGAAGGAGTTCACCTGACCAGGTATCACAGACACCAATACACTTCACAGTCTGGCCTCCAGGGGGAGCTAAGGGTGCTATGTATTAGGCCACTCCCCACATCTGGTAAAACTGGGGGTTAGATAGGAAGTTAGGGAGAAGCTGACTGGGTTGGAACCAGGCAACATCCTGTGGCAGAGGGTGTTGCAGGGGGACATTCAGGGGGGTCCCTGTCAGGGGTGGGATCCTGACAGAGGCCTAGCGAACAGTAAGAACGTTACGGGACCGTGCCTGCACGTCATTGCGGCGGTACCCCAAGAAAGGACAAGAAGCGAGGTTTATTGTGCTGAGTGAGAAACGAGATCAACGCAACAAGGAGAAACACCAGTAGGAGTCGTGCTGTAAGACGAGGCAACATCCTACTGAGGCGCGTAGCCGGTGGCCAGAACGCCGAGGAAGTATTGAGCTCCAGGCCTTACTTCAAACCTACGGCAGGACAGTCAGTTCTAGGTGGGCTGTCTCACCCAAAATCACCTAAGCAGACACAGGGGGCAACATTTGGAGAGGGGCGACTCTAGGGTCCCGGAAAACCTCCGAGCCTACCCGTCATACGGGTGCTTCCTAGCCATATCATCTGGGGGACGAAACAGAACATCAGAATCGAGTTGTGAGGGAACTTCAGAAACAGACACAACAGTTGTGAGGACTATCCCGTAAGCACAGCAGGGAAGGACTACAACACACAAGCGCTAGAAGGTAGGCACAGATTTCCACCTGCAAAGGGAACTCTGGAGGTGCCATCGGACCGGCCGGTCTCACGCAGCCCGGTTAACCGTATTCCGGACTGAGGATCCTGGAACCTTCAGTAAAGAGGTAAAGAGACTGCAACCTGGTGTCCTCGTTATTCATCGCACCCTGCACCGCACACCATCATCACTCTCCACTTTCACTGGACGCCCCTCAGCAGGGTCACGGACCGGGCCTGGCCACCGTGACCATCCCAGAACCGAGATACCGAGAGGCCCGGTACCGGGTGCCCCTCGGCCCTGCGGCAGTGGCGGCGCTCCATTCTCATAGTCCAAAACTGTCCCCCCGGCTGGACCATTGCGTACCTGGCCAGTATTGGTACAGGAACTCACCCTCAGAGCATGTGTGGATGACAGGCCTGATAATGTTGTGCATGGTCTCTGTTCCTCCTGCTTTTTTTCCTCCTGTTCCATCACCTCATCCATCATGGCCTGAAGTGTTTTTTTCCCATATGGCATAAAAGTGGTATAGTAAGGCTCATGAATGCGTCATCAGCACTTGCCATGTTACTGGAATATTCGAAGCAGTGCAACACTACACACATGTCCTTCATGGAGGCCCACTCATTGGTGGTGAAGTGGTGCTGATCCACAGAGCAACTCACAGAGCGTGCTGCAGCTAAACTCCACTGTTGCCTGCTGCTGCTCGCACAGCCCAGCTCTGCTATGAGATTTCACCTATTATTGCACACCACCAGGCTGGGCTTGAGATTCAGCAGCAACAACCACTCATCTGTCTGCTGTTTGAACCAGGTCCACAGATCCTGGGCAATGTGGGATTTTTGCCTCAATCAGAGGAGTTTCAGAACAGCTTGCCGTTGTTTCTACCTGGCTGTGCTGAAGTTGGTGCAGGTCTTACTTTGACCGGATGATTAGGTGGTGGAGGAAGCGGAGTAGGAGAAAGAGGCAACTTGGACATAGGAACGCCCAGTGATTCTCTGTGGTGGTAAGGTATGCCCTAGAACGCCTTCTGCCCTAGGCCCAGCTGTCAGTACATTTGCCTGGTGGGCAGTTAGGGAGATATAATGTCCCTGGCCTTGCTTACTGGTGCACATATCGGTGGTTATGTGGACCTTGCCACTGATGCCGTTGTGCAATGCACATTTCATTTGGTCCACAACATGTGTGTTCAGGGCAGGGATGGCCCGCCTGGAAAAGTAGTGGCAGCTGGAAACAACGTATCGCGGGACAGCCACTGTCATCAATTTTTTAAAGTTGTCCGTCTCCACTAGCCGGAATGCCAGCATTTCAAAGGCCAGTGACTTGGAAATGCTGTCATTCAGGCCTATGGCTCGTGGATGGTTAGGTGGATATTTCCTCTTTCTCTAAAGGGTTTACATGATGGAGAGATGAACACTTACATGGAACAGTGTTGAAATGCTCGGTGACACTGGTGGAGAGGTTTGTGCTGCTGTATCCTTTAAAGGCGGGGAGGCAGGTGAACCTGTTGATCGTGAGCACGAAGAAAAGGTAGAGATTGCAGCAGAAGAGGGAGCAGGAGGAGGCTCAGATCTGTCATGCTATCTAAGGTATGTGCTCCACTGCACCTCGTGCTTGGAATTCAGATGCCTCGTCATGCAGGTGGTGCTCAGGCTCAGATAATTTATGCCTCACTTCAGGCTCTGACGGCACAGCGTGCAAACCACCTGTCGCTTGTTGTCAGAACATTTCCTGAAGAAATGCCACGCTAGGGAGCTCCTTTAAGCTGGCTTTGGTGTTCTCATTTCCTCTGTGCGGTGGGCAGTAGCAGTCGATGTACTGGCTAAGGGCTGCATGATGTGCTTTTGCACCCTGCTCCCTGTTATGCTGTGCTGCTAATACAACGGACCACCTCCTCTTCCTCCAACTGCTCGCATCACTAGGATGGCCTCTGCTCCTTGTGGGGTCTAGGACCTCATCATCCCCCGAATCATCTTCCATCCAGTCCTCACCCCTGCCCTCTTTGCCGGTCGGCGCACTGCAGAAAGATGCAGCAGTTGGCACTTGTGTTTCATCATCATCAGACATGTGCTGTGGTGTTCTGCTGACTGTGTGAACTAACTATCCCATGTACTCATCCTCCAACTGAACAAGTGGTTGGGCATCAGTGCACGCAATATCTTCCACTTGTGGGGTAGACATGGAAGGATGGCCCATGGAACCACAATCAGTGGAGTTATCAAAAAGCGAAGTGACTGCTGCAGGACTTGGGGCTCAGACTGCTTGGCTTATTTGCAAGAGGGTGAGGTGGAAACTGGATGACTATGGTCCGCAGGTGTCAAATCTGCGCCTTCTGCAGTGGACTGGGTGGAAGATAATGTGAAGGAACTGGAGGCATTCTCAGCTATCTAATCTAACAGCACCTCAACATGTTCTGGCTTCACCAATCGTGTAGCGTGGTATTTGGCGCCACAAAATAATGCAAAATGCCCTGTGGCACAACTTGTATAGACACAGCAGCAAAGTATAATCAAATCAGCGCTGAGATCTCATCTCCTGAAATCTTGGTGCCAAGATCTCCATCTGCGCATGCGCCCCCGGTGGCCATTATCTCTGGAGTCCAGCACATAGGAAACCATTGAACTGCGGGGGACAAAATGTCGGCAGAGCCCCCACAGCACCGGAGACACCTGCAGCAGCACCGGACACCCCCGCAGCACCGCCGGACACCCCCGCAGCACCACCGGGCACCCACAGCACCACTGGACACCCCCTCATCCCAGCCTGCGGCCTGCAGCAATGGTACTGGTAAGGTGTACCCGCATAATAAGACGCACCCCCATTTTCCCCCCAATTTGGGGGGGAAAAAAGTGTGTCTTATAATCCGAAAAATACAGTAATTATTTTCTAGGCCTGGCCACAACTTGTACAGACACAACGGTAGAGCACTTGGCGTATTGCAGTGATAAACACCCTCACTCCTAAATGCTCGATTTCCTGCATCTGGTGTAGAAGTGGTTACAGCCGCAGTCCTCCACCCCAGCCCAAATGGTAGAGTGGGTCATAATGGACAGATTTAGTCACTTATTTCCCAGGCCGGTGTAGACCTGGTTTGCTCAGGGGGACCCCCAAAATGCGAACGACCTGATGGGCCTAGTGGAAAGGTACCAGGTGGTTGAGAAGTTCATAAGGAAGTTGGGTGGTGTAGCATCCCCATATTGGGATACCCAGAGGGAGCCTGAATCCCAAAAGAAGGGTAGTAGAGCCACTACTGGATGGAGTCCGAGGTCCGAAGGGGTTGTTTATGCGTTGCCAAAGGCCGCTGGTAAAGAGTTGCTATGATGGAGATGTCACAATCTTGGACATATAGCCACCCATTGTCCTATGTCGTATTAGCAGATGAACTGCAGACTAGGGAGGCACTGTTCGCACTATGTCTATCCCCACTGCAGTGTGGATCATCTGCCTGGTGAGGGGCCACAGTCATGTCCTGTGACAATAAATGGGGTACTGGTGTCGGGACTCTTGAACTCCGTGAGTTTAGTGAGCCTGATAAAGGGCCATACTCCCCCACCAGTTGATCCCCGGAAAAACTGTGGGAATCTGTTGTATTCATGGTGATGCCAAAGACTACTCCATTGCCAGAGGGACTATAAAAACTAACTGTGGGGGCTGAGTTGCATAGGGTAAGAGTGGTAAACAAAGCAGAAAACTCCAGCTCACAGATGAAGTCCAAAAAAGTGAATTTTATTTTCCAAGGTACATGAAGCAAATATTAAAATTGTGTGTTCACAAAAAAGAAAGTACAGGCATCCTTTGACGCGTTTCGAGTGACATGCGCTCTTCATTTTATTGCACTGTGACACTTAACTTTTTTAGTCCAAGCATCAGTAGTCAGATACGTTAGTTATCAAGACAATAATCAATAAGCATAACATAGAAACAGGGCTGAGAGCAAACAGATGTCACCTCCCCAATATCACTGCCCAGATTAACCGGACTAACAGGACAACTCCAAAGAGCACAAAAAAACGAAAAAGCGGAGTAAAGCAGTCCCACAAAGCATAATAGTACTTAGTGAAAGTTAATAATTTATTAATACATAAATAGCCAGCAAGTTAATTTAATAAAGTGCAGTCATAGCACATACAGAAAGGAAATATGGAGGAAACATACAGGTACACTGGGTTGTATGGGAGAGACTAATACATCCAGAGAAAGCTACATAGGAACGGTAATCAAATGTAAACTGACGTACAGAGATACATGAGAATAATTCTCCATATATGCTCCTATTCAAAGAGTAATTCGCACATGCTTACCCATATGTAAAGGGATGGTTCCTCAACACACCCAGAGGCCCCTTGACACGCGTTTCGCGGTCCACCACCCTGGACCTAACAATAAGGTACTGGCAAATTCTCCTGTTCCCAAGTGCCAAGGAGAAGACAGCCTTCTCTACACCTAATGGGTGCTTTCAATACACCAAGATGCCGTTTGGTCTGCAGGGAGCCCCAGCTTCCTTCCAGAAGGCCATGGACCGTATCCTAGCCTCTCACAAAAAATACACCGCAGATTATCTGGACAGCATTGTGATCTTCAGCCGTGATTGGGGATGTCACATGCAGAAAGTTCAGTCAGTACTGGATGCACTGAGGAAAGCAAGGTTTATCATAAACCCAAAGAAGTGTGCCATGGGGAAAGAAGAGGCAAAATACTTATTCTACTTTATCAGCATTTAAAAACTGAACTGGTAATCATATCATTAAGGAAATGTTGTATATCTGGGGCATATTCTACGTAACAAAACTGAATTATGTTCTTAAAGTAATATAGAAACCTACTTACAACTTTCCAGTTCTAAAGAACAGTTCTGGGTGTCCAGAGGAAATCGGCTGAAATCCATGAAGCACATCGATGATACGGTTATCCTGTAACATTAAAGGAAATAATTGTGTTACATACGGTAAAACTAAGTGTACTAATATTAGACAGATTATTTACCTATTGCTTTTATTATATAGCTATATGTTAAAATGTTACTATTATGAACAATTTATATCACTTAATGAACCAGAATTTTTTGCAATGAAATAAAACTTGTGTCAATGTTAAACTCAGTTGTGAAGTAACATAGTCACCTTTTCACAGCACAATTTAGGAAATACTTTATATATTTTACATAACAAGTGGAGTATGGTTATAAATACATTAAATTACTTATCCTGAAATGATTTCCAGTTCTGGCGCTGGCTGGTGCGATTTTCCATAGCAGTATTCTCTACTCAGCAGGTTGATGCTGGAAATGGTTGGCAAGCCCATTGAGAGACACAATCCTTGCCAAAATTCTTTTTAGATAAGTACAATCCACTATACTACAAAGGACTTAGGTGCATGTGTTCCATGGAGGCAGACAATGGTGGACAGTAGAGACAACTTTTGTCAGGTCTCAAAGCCTTTGATCATAGTTGGCCCACCTTCGACTCCTAGTGAATTGTTAGCGAAGGAGAAGACTGCAATGGAGTTATACATATCAAAGGCTGGAGGCCTAAGGGTACCGTCACACAGTGCCATTTTCATCGCTACGACGGCACGATTCGTGACGTTGCAGCGTCGTATAAGTATCGCTCCAGCGTCGTATACTGCGGTCACACGTTGCAATACACGGCGCTGGAGCGATAATTTCATGACGTATTTGCGATGTAGAAGCCGTTGGTTACTGTGCGCACATCGTATACAACTTGTGTCACACAATGCAATCATGCCGCCACAGCGGGACACTAGACGACGAAAGAAAGTTTCAAACGATCTGCTACGACGTACGATTCTCAGCGGGGATCCGGATCGCAGTAGCGTGTCAGACACAGCGATATCGTAAATGCATCGCTGGAACGTCACGAATCGTGCCGTCGTAGCGATCAAAATTGCACTGTGTGACGGTACCCTTAGATTTCTGCCTGCACCCCCCACAGTGAATAGTTAATTGAAGCTAATTATCTGATGGAGAGCCAACATGAAATGGAAAATGGAATGGAAACCTAAGCCAAAGCACAAAACAATTAAGGTACCTTCACACGAAACGACATCGCTAGCGATCCGTGACGTTGCAGCGTCCTGGATAGCGATATCGTTTCGTTTGACACGCAGCAGCGATCAGGATCCTGCTGTGATGTCGCTGGTCGCTGAATAAAGTCCAGAACTTTATTTGGTCGTCCGATCGCCGTGTATCGTTGTGTTTGAAAGCAAAAGCAACGATACCAGCGATGTTTTACACTGGTAACCAGGGTAAACATCGGGTTACCAAGCACAGGGCCGCGCTTAGTAACCCGATGTTTACCCTGGTTACCAGCGTAAAAGTAAAAAAAACAAACAGCACATACTTACATGCGTCCCCCAGCGTCCGCTTCCTGACACTTACTGAGCGCCGGCCCTAAAAGTGAAAGTGAAAGCACAGCGGTGACGTCACCACTGTGCTGTTAGGGCCGGAGCTCAGTCAGTGTCAGGAAGCAGACGCTGGGGGACGCATGTAAGTATGTGCTGTTTGTTTTTTTTACTTTTACGCTGGTAACCAGGATAAACATCGGGTTACTAAGTGCGGCCCTGCGCTTAGCAACCCAATGTTTACCCTGGTTACCCGGGGACCTCGGCATCGTTGGTCGCTGGAGAGCGGTCTGTGTGACAGCTCCCCAGCGATCAAACAGCGACGCTGCAGCGATCTGCATCGTTGTCACTATCGCTGCAGCGTCGCTTCGTGTGAAGGTACCTTTACACCACATATGATAGCATGGCTATAGAGCATGTGAAATCCATAGTTACATGATAAGAAGACTCAAAGGTACATGGAGTACATTGTATGTTCCAAATTCACTGCATCACATTTCTGCACCAATATTATTTTTTTGGTCTAGACCATTTTTTGCCACAGAATATCAGAACTTGTTTTACGGCCATAAAGTGCAGTAAAGAATTGTTTTCTGATGTGCAAAGCAATGTATTAACATAACAAGATGGTAAAAAGGTTTCAAATTTTGTCAAAATATATAATAGAAATGCATGTGACACTAATAATTTAGCTCACCTTGCTAGACATTTTCTATCTTTCTTTTGCATACTTCTCATAGACCTTCAGCGTATCCCATTAGCAGACAAAGAAGAGGGCCCCTCTGCAGGAACAATATATGGGCCCTTTGCAGTCCAAAAGTTTGTCATATTGGACAATTCTAACTGCTTTAGAGGTAGAAGTGGCCCCTTACCTCTTGGGCGCCTATGTAGCTGCACCAATGGTATGTCCACCCCTGCCTTACTCCATATCTCCTACACCTCCTGTATCCCCTCTTTCTTACTATGTCTGGTGTCCTTTTAGCTTGGGCAGGTGTAGCTGTTTGTGTCATGAGCTGCCCCTGTAGTCCATACTCTGTGTTATCCATATACTGCTCTTTTTACGTCATATGATCACACAATTCTTTTGTAATGAGCATCCCCATCAGCGATGAGAGTTAAGGAGGTGGAGGGAGTACCCAACACCATTGGTAAAACTGAAAATGCAGCTTTGCTGGGACATTTTTACCCAAATAATAACACCTTAATGTCACGTGATCACTGTGGCTGACCAGTAGTCGCTGATTGGCGGCAGTGGTCATGTGACACAACAATGTCAAGTGACCTGCTAGGAATAGCAGCGCCGACATCCCTGTAACTGCACTGCTGTGAGTAGTAAGTAAGGGTTGTTTTCATTTTATACTGGATCCATAAGTCCAGTAGTAGACAATTCCTTTAACTCTTTTCTGACATCGAGCGTAATAGTGAAATGTTAGGCCCCTTTCACACATCAGTTTTTTTGCCGTCAGTCACAATCCGTTGGCTCAAAGGATCGACAGATCCATCACAGATTGTGAAAAACTGATGCGACGGGTTCGTTTTTCGACGGATCCGACTAGCGGTTCTGGCTAATTGGATCCAAAAGAAATCGGAGCATGCTCAGTTAAAAAAACGGAATCCGTGATTTGACGGCGCCCATAGGCTTCCATTCGAGCAAATGACGGACGGCTGTCCGATTTTTCGACGTACACAAAAAACGTTACTTTGTCCGTTGTCTCTGGTCGCCGGACAAACAATTTCCGACAGATCTGGCAAACGATGGATGAAATGTGTGGCCATCTGTTGAAATCCGTCGTTAATACAAGTCTATGAGAAAAAATGGATCCAGTCGCCGGATTCTTTTTTTTCAAAATTCGACAAATTGCGACTGATAGCAAAAAACTGATGTGTGAAAGGGTCCTTAGCTATTTAACTATAATAGTTAACTGTTAAGTAGTTAAATGCCGCTGTCAATTTCTGACAGCGGCATCTAACTCAAGCTCCCAGCAAGCGCACCGGAAATCCAGCTCATCAGTGACCCTGTCACGTGATTGCGGGTCACCGATGTGTTGGCATGACAACCAGAGGTCTCCAGCAGACCTCTATGGTTGTCATAGCCAGATTTCTAATCACCCCCCCTTTCACCCCATTCAAAATAAAACAATAAAAAAATCAAATATACACATATTTGGTATCACCGCATTCAGAATTGCCCGATCTATCAATATAAAAAAAATTAACCCAATTGTTAAATGTTGTAACGAGAAAAAAGTCAAAATGCCAGAATTGTGTTTTTTTTGGTCACCTCAACATTGCATTAAAATGCAATAACGGGCAATAAAAAGATCATATCTGCACCAAGGTGGAATAATTAAAAACGTCTGCTCAGCACGCAAAAAATAAGCCCTCACCCAACCCGAGATCATGAAAAATGGAGACATCATGGGTATCGGAATCTGTCGCAATTTTTTTTTGTTTTTTAACAAACTTTAAGGTAAAGGCGACAGTGTTAGTGTGGCCAAGGAGACCGTTTCGCGTTGCTGGATCAGAAGGCCCCACAGTGACCGAGGTCCCAGGTATTGGCTAGGACAATCAAAGTTGTGTTTTCCCTTCCCAGTTTTGTTTTGCCACATTTGTGCATCCCACTACTGGATTCAGGGACTGCGGATGACCAAAGGGGTATATAAATCATTTTCTGTCCCTATTTACAGTTTGCCCCATAGACTCTGTCCATTCTCCTCCTAAACTCTGCCTCATACCCTCGGTGAATTTTGACCGAAAGGGATGGTGAGCATGACACATGGGCAGCATCGTGAAAATAAAGGGACTGTTGTTCATAAAGGGGGAGGGGAGGAACCGGACGACCCGATGTTCCAGTGTTCTAGTGGGTCAGGACTTTGTGGACTGTTACCTTGTCTTGAGGACTGATGAGGGTGCACTGTGTTAAGGAAACAAGGTGTCACAACACAGCTGTCAGGTGACCCAGGGCCAAGGGGCTCCTTTCCAGGCCCTAACACTAGGGGGCGGCCTAGCTCGCCCTGCTCCCCAGGATACTTCAGATGGCAAAGATGCACGGGCCTCCGCCCTAGCCGTGTCTCCTAAGTTAGCCCTCTGTACCCTTCCCCCACCCAGGGAAGAGGGGGCGCTACTGTGCACCACAGTACACCAACCCGACAAACAGGGCAACACAGACAAGAGTTAACGGAAAACTCCAGACACACAAAAATATTCATAACAGAGGAATGCACAGTGGTGTGCAGGAAGGGGAAAAAACTAAATAGAGAAGGATAAGGAATTACCAAGCGTACAAACCAAACAAAAGTCGCTAATAACCTTTCCAGCTCTCCTTCTCATACCAACTCCTTTCCCTCCGTTAGCCATGCAGCAATAAAGCTAGCTCTGAGGACGATTAGTAGCAGAGCCCAGATTATATAGGGGAAAGGAGTGGCTAACCGAGCACAGATGAGCACAGGGATTCCCAACATGGCTGATTAACCCCTGTTCTGCCAAATAAAGAAATAAACATCTTTAATATGATGAAGAAGTGCTTCTTTTCAGCGCCGGAGTAGGAGCAATCAGACGCTGCGGTCCTTTGGCTCCACTCTGTTGCGGTAACCCTGTGACACAAGGAATGGGAAGTGTGGTGCCCAATACAGCATGTTGCAATCTGATGAACTTGAACTGTAAAATTTTGGTTGAGAAACAAACTAGGTGTCCCTTGAACTATGTGCTGTTTCTCCTGAAGATGGAGGCCTGGAGATAGGAAAGGTTTGCAGCCAACAAGTGAGTGTCATCCACTCCACACATAATGGCACTGGGACAATATTTTCCTGCAAAGTCTCGGAGCGTTATGGAACAGCAGCTCGGTCATGGCTACCATCCATGGTGACTATACATATACAGAGACAGTTTTGGTCGACAACCCCCAGAGCCCTTCCTCCCAACTGCCCAGCCCTCCACCTCAAAAATCAACTTCTCCACCATTACAGAAGATTGACTCTCCACTCTATTCTCAAGATCGCATCTCACCACCTGTGCGCTTGACCCAATTCCATCAGACTTCATCCCAAATCTTGCCACAGTCTTCATCCCAACCCTAACCCATCTCTTCAACCTATCACTAACAACTGGTGTTTTCCCCTCAAGCTTTAAACATGCCTCAATCACACCTATCCTCAAAAAGCCCTCTCTTGACCCACCTTATGTATCTAGCTATCGCCCTATATCACTTCTCCCCTATGCCTAAAAACTACTGGAACAACACGTACATCTTGAACTGTCCTCCCATCTCTCTTCCTGCTTCCTCTTAGACCGCTTACAATCTGGCTTTTAGTCACACCACTCCACTAAAACTGCCCTAACTAAGGTCACCAATGACCTATTAACCGCCAAGGCCAAGTGGTACTACTATGTCCTCCTCCTCCTGGACCTGTCCTCTGCCTTTGACACAGTGGACCTTTCCCTATTATTACAGACCCTCTCATTCCTTGGCATCACAGACTTGGCCCTATCCTGGATCTTCACCACACAAAAGAAAGTACATGCATCATAAAAATGGGATCACCACACAAATGATTTAGGTGAAAAAATAACAAGATTTCATTATTTAGACAACACCACACAAAAACTGTAGTTTTTTAAAAACAATTAAAAACTCCCATAAAGACAAGTGAGAGATAAGGGTCCAAACAATACATGAGTTAAATACTCAAAGAGGACATTGCATAGTCTATATCAAATATATAGGTACAATACCCAGAATGTAACCATATGGGAGATAGTGCGGGTCAAACAATAAAGGCATGCTGTGTTTCCTATCAGTTCGACAGTTCAAATGAGCTTGAATATCATAATACCCTAGTAACTATATAAGTAGCATACAAACTTACATACCAATACCACACACTAATTTGTGGGGGTACCTGAGTATCCAAGGGTGCAATAGGGTAAATCATTAGTCAATAAGAGATATAAAAGACAATGTCTCAAAAAAGTCGCACCTACAAGCCCAGTATATAACTACCGCACCATAGAACGGATAACCTCACCATCTGGAGAAAAGACTAAAGCAATGTAAGACCCACGCGTATCGACGCTCAAGGTGTCTTCCCCAAGGTCCACAGTCATCTAGTGGTGTGGTCCCTATTTAAATACTTAATTTTAGATCAGTTTTACATACCAGCTGTGCAGCATAATGGCGGCGAGACCCAGGGGAAGTGTATCAGTCCGGCGTGTAAACCATGTCAGTGCGCAGGCGCTAGTTTCCCTGTCAGCCTGAATACTGGCTCTATTGAGCATGCTTGAATCAGCAACAAGCGGTCACCTTGGTAACCAAAGCGTTTAATAGATCAAGTATATAGCCCAGTACGCTGCAGTATGTCTCCGCTGAGGATTATATAAATGTGCCCACATTCTGTACATATATTAAGCCGTGACACAGAGAAGAGTGTGTGTCAGAACGGCATGTAGTAATGGCCAATGGGCAGATGCCAGATGCCCTGCCTACCCGGAAGCACTAAATATGCATGATTAAACAAACAAGTCACTGTGACAACCAGGATGCATTTACAAAGAAACAAAGAAAAGGGGGGTGGAGTATTGTACGCAATACAGTGCGGTACATCTCCACTACAAACCCCACAACTCTTAAGAAGATATACTTAGACAATTTTATATTTAGCAAGGGATCGGGTATTACGCATGCGCAGACAAAAAAGATATGGAATCAATGCCTGTTAGGATAGTTATTATAGGCCAAACATAGGGGAGGAGTTTAACCCCATAAAGTGCTGGATCTTGTCATACCTAACAGACCTAAAATTCAGCATCTCACACTCACTCACCACCTCCTCACCTCGCCCCCTACCTGTCAGAGTCCCGCAAGGTTCAGTCCTAGGGCCCCTGCTCTTCTCCATTTACACCTTCAGCCTGGGACAGCTCATAGAATCTCACGGCTTTCAGTATCACCTCTATGCTGATGATACACACAGATCTACATCTCTGGACCAGATATCACCACCCTACTAACCAGAATCCCAGAATGTCTGTCCGCTATTTCATCCTTCGTCTCCGCTAGATTTCTAAAACTTAATATGGACAAAACAGAACGGATCTATCCATTACAGTAAAGTAGAGAACGACAAGGCACTCAACAGAATATAATTTGTGGATGTGCTCAAGTAGGGTATCCAACCCCTAATCTAAGCAAAAATAAACTTGGCACTCAAAATTTTGAAAGATGAGGAAATTTTATTTATTTTGCATCCAGACAAAAAACTGAAGAAATAACTGAACGTTTTCGGTCTCACATTGGATTCCCCACGCAGCATCCAGTACTCTACCACAGCGACGGCTGTCGCTATTTATGGACGCGCTACATTTAATTTAGCCACATTTAATCTTGCCTCCTTAAACAGCATTCAGGCATTTTCCTCTTACCATCCTACAAGCTTATTTGAAGCACACTGTCTTATCCTTCTGAACCAGCAAGATACTCTGATGAAGGTCCAAAATAGACAAAATTTCCTCATCTATCATCATTTTGAGTGCCAAGTTTATTTTTGCTATCCATTATAGTAAACCGCTGCCCACTCTCTCCAGTCCCACAAGCTCGCTGACTTGGGGTAATCCTTGACACTGATCTCTCTTTCAAACCACATATACAAGCCCTTTCCACTTCCTGCTGACTTCAACTCAAAAATATTTCACGAATCCGTACATTCCTAAACCAAGAATCTGCAAAAACCCTAGTCGATGCCCTCATCATCTCCCGCCTTGACTACTGCAACCTCCTGCTCGGTGGCCTCCCTTCGAACAGTCTCGCACCCCTCCAATCTATTCTAAACTCTGCTACCCGACTAATCTACCTGTCCCCCTGCTTTCCCCGGCCTCTCCCCTCTGTCAATCCCTTCACTGGCTCCCCATTGCCCAGAGACTAGAGTACAAAACCCTAACCACGACATACAAAGCCATCCACAACCTGTGTCCTCCGTATATCTGTGACCTTGTCTCCCGATACTTACCTGCACGCAACCTCTGATCCTCATAAGATCTCCTTCTCTACTCCCTTCTTATCTCTTCTTCCCACAATCGCATACAATATTTCTCTCGCGTATCACCCCTACTCTGGAACTCTCTACCACAACATATCAGACTCTCACCTACCATCGAAACCTTCAAAAAGAGCCTGAAGACCTACCTCTTCCGACAAGCCTACAACCTGCAGTAACCACTGATCAACCAAACCGCTGCACAACCAGTTCTACCCTCGCCTACTGTATCCTCACCCATCTTTTTTAGACTGTGAGCTCTCGGGGGAAGGGTCCTCTCTCTTCCCGTACCAGTCGTGACTTGTATTGTTTAAGATTTGTTTTTATTATGTATGCCCCTCCTCACATGTAAAGCGCCATGGAATAAATGGTGCTATAATAATAAATAATAATAATAACAGCAGCTCGGTCATGGCTACCGTCCACGGTGACTATACATATACCTAAAATAATTTTTGGAAAACAAAGAATTTTCACACCGAATATTGATTTGATTTAGATTTCTCATTTGTTCATTCACTTTGTATTTTGTTAATTGATAAAAATAAACTATTAACACTTCTATATTTGAAAGCATTCTTACTTTGCCACATTTTTTCCACACCTGCCTAAAACTTATGCACAGTACTGTCATACATCCATTATATATAAATCATCTTCAGATTACCCAGGAGGTCCATGAGCTTTACCATTAAAATCCAGTATAATCTCACGCTGGTGTAGCCCCAACAAAGACAGCTTGTTATTTTAACTGCTACATCCTTACAGGAAAATATACCAGATGTCCAGTTTTAATTTTTCTGCAGTTCTCACTTGACAAGCAGAAACACAAAGCATCCAGAATAATTCCATTCAATGAGTACAGACATTTCAGTGTAATAAGTGTCAGATATATAATAGGAAACCTTGTACGGTAATGCACAGTAAGCCTTTCCTTAACGGGAACCTGTCAGCAGGATTGTGCACAGTAACCTACACACAGTGTCAGGTCGGCGCCTTATACTGATTACAATGATACCTTGGTTGATAAAATCCGTCTTGTGGTTCTTTTTTAATCTTTATTTTCAGTTTTGAGTTAATGATATGCCCGTGCTCCGGGGCGACCTGTGGTGGGTCTTCATGTGGTGCTCTGATTAGGTATTTGCAACGCCCGCCAGGGCAGTGGGGTACTCAGTACCGGATCCGGTACTTAAGGGGGATGTCACGGTGGCTGCAACCCGGTCCGTGGCCCTGGGAGCCCAAGTAAAAGGGAAAGTCTTTAAAGGGAATTGTGAAATAAAGGTTGTTCATGACGCCACCTGTGGTATTCGGTCACAGATAACGCTGCTTAAAGGGGTCAGCTGGGGTGATGTTATGGCAGCTAAGATGGTATAACTTCCCACAGGTGAAATTGGGTCCCCAGGGCTCCCAGTGTGTAGATGAGGATGGTGAGTGGTGCAGTGAAGAAGGGAGGACACAGGTTTGCAGTCTCTTTACCTGGTTTACTGAAGACTTCAGGCAGCCACAGTCCAGGGCACCAGATTACAGGTACAGGCAGGTCCGGCCGGCTCGGAAGCAAGTTCAGAGTCCCCTTTACCAGGTGGAGTTAGAAACCTTCCTACTAGCATGGTGGTGTAGTCCCTTGCTGCCTGTGGCATCTGTCAAGGTCATCACAGTTCTCTCTGTCCTCCTAAAAAAGGGTAGGAAATTAACCTGTATGACAGGTGGCTCGAGCCTTTTTACAGGGTCTCTATCACGACCCAGGCTCTATGCGCCACTGTGTCTTCAGGTGTTAGGGCGGACAGGTGACCTGCAATCAGCTGTCCTGCTGGTTTCTGCTGTGCCACTTGGAGTCGACACAACATCAGTCTTCCGGTTACCGGTGTCTGCGCTCTGCAAGGAGGTAGCTCAGTCGCACGTATTCTCCCCAGTTCTTTCTCTCCTGTGCTCCACTCTCGTACACACTCACTACAGTGTGTTCTTCTCTCTGTATTCTCTCTCTCCAGGAGCTGCAGCACCCTCTTGGCTGCTCGGCCCCTTCAGTCCTTCCGACACTCACTGTCTGACTGCTTTCTTCTCTGTCTCTCTGACAGACTACTCACTAACTTCCCCTCCAGCCAGAATATATATAGGGGAGCCACCCATAAGCTGGATCAGAGCTTCCCCTTCTGGCCTGGAGTGTGAATATGTTGTATGCTTGTGTTGCCTGATAGAGATCTTCCCTCGCTTCCAAGCGTGACATCACTCTCCCCGTGAGGAAAGCAATGCCATTGTAACAACCAGGACCCTGGATGGTTACATATTCATAATGCAGACTGCTGATAGGTCACGGATCCCTCACTGACCTGCTCCCTAGTTTGCATAATGAATAAAGCTGAAGAAAAAAAAACTTCTACAGACAAGTGCCAGCTGTGGCCCCTGAGCTGCAGCATAATTGCATGTTTAATGTTCCAATAATAAAGAAACAAAAAAAAGAAAAAAACACAACAATTTTTTAAATGGCATCCGCCGCGTTTGCGCAGTAGCAGCTATCGATGTATGTAGGTGATCCGATAGCTGCTACAGCGCATGCGCCGGTGGTACCATCTTGCTGAAGAGGAAAATAAAGTACCGTATTTTCCGCTTTGTAAGACGCACTTTATTTCCCCCAAATTTGGGGGGGAAATGGGGGTGCATCTTACAAAGCAGATATACCGCTTACCGTTACAGGCTGGGATGAGGGGGTGTCCGCTGCCGCCCGCTGCTGCTGCCGCCCACCACCGCTGCTGCTGCCGCCCGCCACCGCGGTTGTCCGCTGCTACTCCGGTGCTGCGGGGGCTCTGGTGACATTTTGTGAAAGACCAGAGCCCCCCGGCAGTTCGTCCATGCGTTCCTTCCTGTATGACTGACTCCGTGAAAATGGCCGCCGAAATCTCGGGAGATGAGATTTCAGGGCTGAGATCTCATCTCTCGAGATTCCGGCGGCCATTTTCCCGGAGTCAGTCATACAGGAATACATGGACGAACTGCCAGGGGGCTCTGGCCTTTCACAATATGTCGGCAGAGCCCCCGCAGCACTGGAAACAGCCCTGAAGCCCCGAAGCCCCCAAGCCCCCCTGCAGCACAGGAGCCCCCCCGCAGACCGCCTCATCCCAGCCTGCAGCACAGGAGCCCCCCTGCAGACTGCCTCATCCCAGCCTGCAGCACAGGAGCCCCCCTGCAGACCCCCTCATCCCAGCCTGCAGCACAGGAGCCCCCCTGCAGACCCCCTCATCCCAGCCTGCAGCACAGGAGCCCCCCTGCAGACTGCCTCATCCCAGCCTGCAGCACAGGAGCCCCCCTGCAGACTCCCTCATCCCAGCCTGCAGCACAGGAGCCCCCCTGCAGCACAGGAGCCCCCCTGCAGACCCCCTCATCCCAGCCTGCTGCACAGGAGCCCCCCTGCAGACCCCCTCATCCCAGCCTGCTGCATAGGAGCCCCCCTGCAGACCTCCTCATCCCAGCCTGCAGCAATGATCCACTCCTGCCTCCAGCATCGACTCTGGGACCCTGATCCACCGCAGCCACAACCCCTGGTAAGTAATAAGACGCATGGATTATAAGACGCCCCACCAATTTATTAAAAAAAGTTTTTTCCTATTTTTCTCCTCAAAATTTGGGGTGCGTCTTATAATCCGGAGCGTCTTACAAAGCGAAAAATACGGTACATTTTCTCCTCCAAAATGGCACTGCCCGCACCTGCTCAGTAGCAGCTATCGGATCACCTATAAATAACATTATACTGGTAAAAATTTAATTTATTTTTTCTACACTGCTCAATGGTATAGCGTTTTGTTAAACACATGTGGTGTCAATATGATCACTGCTCCATTAGATGATTTCATTAAGAGGTGTAGTTCACAAAATGGTGTCACTTATGAGGATACTGCTGTCCTGATACCTCCTCAGAGGCTCTGCCAATATGACATGGCATCCTTTGAGCTTTCCACTGTGCCTAAAAAGTAGTTTTTGACCACATATGGAGCACAGTTGTACTCAGGAGACATTGCGTAACACATTTTAGGGTTCATTTTCTCCTGTTACCCTTGTGAAAATGAAAAATTTGGGGCTAAAACAACATTTCCGGGGAAAAAAAACATAATTTTTAATTTTCACGATCCAATGTTTTAAAATTCCATGAAGCACCTGTGAGGTCAAGATGCTCACCAAACCTCTGGATAAATTCCTTGAGGGGTGCAGTTTCCAAAATGGGGTCACTTGTAAGGGGTTTCCACTGTTTAGGCACCTCAGGTACTCTGCAAATGTGACATGGTGTCCACTATCTATTCCAGACTATTTTACACTCCAAAAGTCAAATAGCGCTCCTTCCCTTCTGAGCCATGCCATGCGCCAAACAGTAGTTTTCCCCTACATATGAAGTATCTGTGTGTAAGGAGGTGGACCGGACCATGGGTACGTGCATGCCGGGTCCGAAACTAAAAAGGCTGCATCCTCTGTTTCCAGGGAAAAGCCTGAGAGAGGTGGACCTTCCCCTGCTGCAGGAGGGAAGGAGGAGAAAGACCTGCTGACAGGAGGGGGCGGGGAGAGCCTAGAACGAGCAGGAGCGGTTGGCGCCAAGTAAGTGCAGCGCACAGAGTTGTGAGCAGCGCACTCTGCTTCCCCCACCTGAGAGTGCTGGGCCTGTGACAGGCCATGCTGCTGCTGTCCAGGATAGGAGCTGTAGTGCTGGGGGGATTAGCCATGCCAGCAGAGCCATGCCAGCAGTGAAGAGCCGAACCAGCAGAGCAGAACCGTACCAGCGGAGCCATGCAGAGCCGTGCCAGCAGAACGGAGCTGTGCAGAGCTAAGCCAGGTGCCATACCCGGCGTGATAGTGAGTACCGCACACGCTCTAGGTAAGTTCATTGAGGGGTGTAGTTTCCAAATTGGGGTCACTTGTAGGCGTTTCCACTCTTTAGGCACATCAGCAGCTCTGCAAACACGACATGGCGCCAGCTGTCTGTTCCTGCCAATTTTGTGCTCCAGTGGCACTCCTTCCTGTGCGGTCAAACGGTTGTTTTCTCTTATATATGGGGTATTGATTTACTCAGGAGAAATTCCACAACAAATTGCATGTTCCAGATTCTCCTGCTGTTACCCTTTTGAAAACAAAAAAATTGGGGCTAAAGTAACATTTTTGTGAAAAAAAGTAAAATGTTCATTCCTTTAATTCCTGTGAAGAGCCTGAAGGGTTAATAAACTTCTTGAATGTGATTTTGAGCACTTTGAGGGGTGCAGTTATCAGAATGGTGTAATTTGGGGGTATTTTCCTGTCAAGTAAGCCCCTCAAAGTTACTTCAAATGTGATGTGGTCCCTAAAAAATGGTTTTGTAAATTTTGCTGGAAAAATGAGAAATTGCTGTTCAACTTTTAACCCTTCTAACTTCCAAACAAAAAAAATAATTATGTTCCAAAAATGAAGAGTTGTAAAGTAGACATATGGGAATGTTATTAAGCATTTTTTGTGGTATAACTATCTGATTTAAGGGCAAAAAAAATTAAAGAATGAAACTTGCAAAATTTTTAAATGTTTGATATTTTCATAAATAAACAAAAATGTACCACTAGTTTGAAGTACGACATGTCACAAAAAAACATTCATCACTGGAGTACGTTAAAGCGTTCCATGGTTATTACCTCATAAAGTGACGCTGGTCAGAATTGGAAAATGAGGCTAGGTCATTAACATATAAGGTCCTTAAGAGGTTAAATGTTATGTTTTGATAAAGAAAAACACAGCATTACAGCATAAAAACCTCATGCCATCTGGGAAACATGGTACTGGGTAGTACGGAGTAGTATAATGGTTTGGGCCTGTTTGGCTGCATATGAGCCAGGACAGCTGCCATCAATCATGGAACAATGAATTCTGAATTATACCAGCTACTTCAAGGAAAAAGTCATGACATCTGCCCATGAACTGAATCTCAAGAGAATATTGGAAATACAGCAACTCAACAATCTAAAGCATGCAAGTCATTTTGCAAAACAATGGTTTAAGAAGAATAAAGTTTTGGAATGGCCAAGGGGCAGCACGGTGGCTCAGTGGTTAGCTGGAATCCCGGGTTCAAATCCCATCAACGACAACATCTGCAAGGAGTTTGTATGTTCTCTCCGTGTTTCGTGGGTTTCCTCTAGGTTCTCTGGTTTCCTCACACATACCAAAGACATACTGATAGGGAATTTAGATGATAATGTGAGCCCCGTTGGGGACAGTGATGATAATATGTGCAAACTGTAAAGCGCTGTGGAATGTGCTAGCGCTATATAAAAGTAAAGATTATTATTATTATTATTATTATTATTATTATTAATGGCCAAGTGTAACGCTGCTGCTGGCGCCTCTGCATGGTGTCCCCTTCCCCCTCCATGCAGAGGCACCGGCTTACTCACCGACCCAGCCCCGTGGCGGTGTCTCAAGGTGAGCATCTTCTGCTACTTCCTGCTTTCGGTTTGTGCGCACCGCAATCCGGTGGCGCACCTAGTATGCGTGTGCCCACGCTTCCCTGATCTTAAAGAAACAGTGCGCATTATGCAAAATACTCTCAGCTGGTTGCTGAGAGGCATTTAGCATAAGTAGTACACCTGCAAGATGACTCCCAGCCAAAGGCTGGGAGGCATCTTGTATAAAAGATAGGTAGTCACCAAGCAACGTAGTGAATCACTAGATAGTAAGGTGTACTGCCAGCAAGTTGTGAGGTCCAATAGTCCCGGTGTGACTAGATCCTGAACTTTATCCCCTGGTCCCGGTGTGGCCAGTCCTGTGTCCGTAGTCTCCTGGTCTCGGTGTAGCCAGTCCTGCATCTGTAGTTCTCTGGTACCGGAGCGGTCAGTCCTGTCCTGAAATCCCCTGGTCCCACCTCGCCAGTGCATGAATGCTATTCCATGGTCCATGCCTGATCCAGTTTCCCAGACAGGCGTGTTTGAACTAAGCCCTAATCACTGTCAGCGTACAGGACCCCTGGGGTCAGCAGCTGCAACACCGGGTTCTGCCCACAAGTGGCATCTGGTCTGGCGCACTAGTCTGACCTCACCACTAGAGGCTCCAGTGGACACCAAGGTAGCTGCTTAGTTTTGCCCCTTCCTAGACAGGCCTGGTCCTGCGGCACAGTAGGTCCACAAATCCACATGCGCCATGGCTGGGTATAACACCAAGTCAAAGTTTGGACCTTAATCCTATTGAATAGTTCATGGGAGAAGCCACCAACATTATAGTTGAAGCTGTTTTGTAGGGACGAATAGGTTAAAATTTCTTCAAGTGAATGTTCAGGACTAGGGTTGAGCGACTTTCATTTTTTTAAGATCGAGTAGGGTTTTGGGAAACCCGATTTTGTCCAGAGTCGAGTCGAGTGCAGTCGGCCGATTATCGCTAAAAGTCGGGGATCGACCGAAACACGAAACCCAATGCAAGTCAATGGGGAAGCATAGTCGGCAGTGAGTGGAGGCCAGGAAAACACCTACAGTGCCCATTTTAATGCCAAAAACATCCATTCTTGTTTCTGAAGCTTGCCAATCTTAATTAACTGTATAATAATAGTTGGGCATAGGGAATTGGGGGAAAGTTGTGGGGGGAGTAGGGCTGGCTCAAGTTTTTCGTGGGCCCAGGAAATGCGGACTACGTCACGGCGGTGTTGCAGGGAAAGGTAAGTATTTAAAAGTTGCAAGTGCTGTGATCCTGAGCAAGCAGGGGGGGGCCCACTCGTTCGCATTGTCACTGGCACAGGGCCCCTCAAAGTACGGCGGTGTGTTTGCATGGCGGGGGCGCCTCCCACCAGCAGCGACACTTTTGCGTACTCTGAGGGGCCCTGTGCCAGTGACGTCGCCAACGAGTATGCCCCCCCACCTGATGAAGGAACCTGCACTTTCATCTGCACCTTCCTCTTTGTCCCTGTGTAAGGTGGTATAACATGCGGGAAGGGGAACCTTACTTTCAGCAGGGACAGATTCTGGCTGTGTAGAGTACAAGGGGAATGTAGTGGTCTAGGTCAATGTACCAGCAGACTCATTTAGCAGTGGCTGGGCAATGGGCAGGATGAGGAGGAAACAGATATAGGGCCAAAGAATAAAGTAGGCTACATGCAGTTCAAAATTGGTAACAGGACTAAACAGGCGGCATTGCTTTGTTCAGTGGAGTAGCAAACCCAAGAGCAGCAGACACTGTTTCAAGGGCCTAACCACACTAGTAGGCCAAATGCAGTTTAATATCTGATAGTATAGGGCGAAAGCCAGAATGTGGAAGCTCAGCTTTGTTCAGTTGAGGACAACACCAGGGAGGGGCAGACACCTTTAGTAGGCCGGAAAAGCCTATTGCATTTTTTAAAATGGTAATTTGGAGCAGAAGGTTGAAGCTCAGCTTTATTTAGTTGAGGGCAACACCAGGGAGGGGCAGAAGCCGTTAGTAGGCCCTAACCACCATTTTTTTTTTTAAAACCACTTAATGAGAGCCGGAAGGTTGAAGCTCAGCTTTATTTAGTTGAGGACAACACCAGGCAGGGGCACACAGACAGACACCTTTAGTAGGCCGGAAAAGCCTATTGCATTTTTCAAAATGGTAATTTGGAGCAGAAGGTTGAAGCTCAGCTTTATTTAGTTGAGGGCAACACCAGGCAGGGGCACACAGACAGACACCTTTAGTAGGCCGGAAAAGCCTATTGAATTTTTTAAAATGGTAATTTGGAGCAGAAGGTTGAAGCTCAGCTTTATTTAGTTGAGGACAACACCAGGGAGGGGCAGAAGCCGTTAGTAGGCCCTAACCACCATTTTTTTTTTTAAAACCACTTAATGAGAGCCGGAAGGTTGAAGCTCAGCTTTATTTAGTTGAGGACAACACCAGGGAGGGGCAGAAGCCGTTAGTAGGCCCTAACCACCATTTTTTTTTTTTAAAACCACTTAATGAGAGCCGGAAGGTTGAAGCTCAGCTTTATTTAGTTGAGGACAACACCAGGGAGGGGCAGAAGCCGTTAGTAGGCCCTAACCACCATTTTTTTTTTTAAAACCACTTAATGAGAGCCGGAAGGTTGAAGCTCAGCTTTATTTAGTTGAGGACAACACCAGGGAGGGGCAGAAGCCGTTAGTAGGCCCTAACCACCATTTTTTTTTTTAAAACCACTTAATGAGAGCCGGAAGGTTGAAGCTCAGCTTTATTTAGTTGAGGACAACACCAGGGAGGGGCAGAAGCCGTTAGTAGGCCCTAACCACCATTTTTTTTTTTTAAAACCACTTAATGAGAGCCGGAAGGTTGAAGCTCAGCTTTATTTAGTTGAGGACAACACCAGGGAGGGGCAGAAGCCGTTAGTAGGCCCTAACCACCATTTTTTTTTTTAAAACCACTTAATGAGAGCCGGAAGGTTGAAGCTCAGCTTTATTTAGTTGAGGACAACACCAGGGAGGGGCAGAAGCCGTTAGTAGGCCCTAACCACCATTTTTTTTTTTTAAAACCACTTAATGAGAGCCGGAAGGTTGAAGCTCAGCTTTATTTAGTTGAGGACAACACCAGGGAGGGGCAGAAGCCGTTAGTAGGCCCTAACCACCATTTTTTTTTTTAAAACCACTTAATGAGAGCCGGAAGGTTGAAGCTCAGCTTTATTTAGTTGAGGACAACACCAGGGAGGGGCAGAAGCCGTTAGTAGGCCCTAACCACCATTTTTTTTTTTAAAACCACTTAATGAGAGCCGGAAGGTTGAAGCTCAGCTTTATTTAGTTGAGGACAACACCAGGGAGGGGCAGAAGCCGTTAGTAGGCCCTAACCACCATTTTTTTTTTTAAAACCACTTAATGAGAGCCGGAAGGTTGAAGCTCAGCTTTATTTAGTTGAGGACAACACCAGGCAGGGGCACACAGACAGACACCTTTAGTAGGCCGGAAAAGCCTATTGCATTTTTCAAAATGGTAATTTGGAGCAGAAGGTTGAAGCTCAGCTTTATTTAGTTGAGGGCAACACCAGGGAGGGGCAGAAGCCGTTAGTAGGCCCTAACCAAAGTTGAAGGCCAAATGCAGTTTAATTTCTGATACTATAGGCCGAAAGCCAGAAGGTGGAAGCTCCGATTTAGACAGTGGAGGACAATTTGAATTAGGGACTGCAGACAGACTTAGTAGGCTGTCCCCTGTGGACCATGCATCCACCACATTAACCCATTGCGCCGTAATGGACACGTAATCTTCCGTGGCCATGCCTACAGGTCCATGCGTCTGTTGTCAGGTGCACCTTTGTACTCACAGATTGCCAGAGTGCATGGACAATGCGGTCTTCTACATGCTGGTGGAGGGTTGGGATGGCTTTTCTCGCAAAAGAAGTGTCGACTGGTTAGCTTGTAGCGTGGTACAGCGTAGTCCATCATGGCCTTATTAATAGTAAATAAAATATATAACTAGGCTCTATGAACTTTTAAATAGGTTCCAGGGGTACACGGGCAGCATTGGTGTGGTCAGTGGAGGAGTATTGCAAGTAGGGGCTGCAGACAGGCTATCAAAGGCCTAAAATAACAAACAGTAGGCAGTCATGGCAGTTTTACATCGGTTACATGGATACACAGGCAGGCACTCCAGGCAGCATTGTGGTCAGTGGAGGAGTATTGCAAGTAGGGGCCGCAGACAGGCTATCAAAGGCCTAAAATAACAAACAATAGGCTCATGGCAGTTTTACAGCGGTTACATGGATACACGGGCAGGCAACTTGGTGGTGGTGAGTGGAGGAGTATTTAAAGTAGGGACCGCAGACAGGCTATCAAAGGCCTAAAATAACAAACAATAGGCTCATGGCAGTTTTACAGCGGTTACATGGATACACGGGCAGGCAGCTTGGTGGTGGTGAGTGGAGGAGTATTTAAAGTAGGGACCGCAGACAGGCTATCAAAGGCCTAAAATAACAAACAATAGGCTTATGGCAGTTTTACAGCGGTTACATGGATACACGGGCAGGCAGCTTGGTGGTCAGTGGAGGAGTATTTAAAGTAGGGACCGCAGACAGGCTATCAAAGGCCTAACATAACAAACAATAGGCTCATGGCAGTTTTACAGCGGTTACATGGATACACGGGCAGGCAGCTTGGTGGTCAGTGGAGGAGTATTTAAAGTAGGGACCGCAGACAGGCTTCAAAGGCCTAACATAAGAAAATGGGCTGGCTGTAGGCACTTTATAATTGGTTCCAGGGGTACACGGGCAGCAGTGGTCTGGTCAGTGGAGGACTAGTGGAAGGAGGGACCGCAGACAGGCTTCAAAGGCCTAAAATAACAAACAATAGGCTCATGGCAGTTTTACAGCGGTTACATGGATACACGGGCAGGCAGCTTGGTGGTCAGTGGAGGAGTATTTAAAGTAGGGACCGCAGACAGGCTTCAAAGGCCTAACATAAGAAAATGGGCTGGCTGTAGGCACTTTATAATTGGTTCCAGGGGTACACGGGCAGCAGTGGTCTGGTCAGTGGAGGACTAGTGGAAGGAGGGACCGCAGACAGGCTTCAAAGGCCTAAAATAACAAACAATAGGCTCATGGCAGTTTTACAGCGGTTACATGGATACACGGGCAGGCAGCTTGGTGGTCAGTGGAGGAGTATTTAAAGTAGGGACCGCAGACAGGCTTCAAAGGCCTAACATAAGAAAATGGGCTGGCTGTAGGCACTTTATAATTGGTTCCAGGGGTACACGGGCAGCAGTGGTCTGGTCAGTGGAGGAGTATTGCAAGTAGGGGCTGCAGACAGGCTATCAAAGGCCTAAAATAACAAACAGTAGGCAGTCATGGCAGTTTTACATCGGTTACATGGATACACAGGCAGGCACTCCAGGCAGCATTGTGGTCAGTGGAGGAGTATTGCAAGTAGGGGCCGCAGACAGGCTATCAAAGGCCTAAAATAACAAACAATAGGCTCATGGCAGTTTTACAGCGGTTACATGGATACACGGGCAGGCAGCTTGGTGGTGGTGAGTGGAGGAGTATTTAAAGTAGGGACCGCAGACAGGCTATCAAAGGCCTAAAATAACAAACAATAGGCTTATGGCAGTTTTACAGCGGTTACATGGATACACGGGCAGGCAGCTTGGTGGTCAGTGGAGGAGTATTTAAAGTAGGGACCGCAGACAGGCTATCAAAGGCCTAACATAACAAACAATAGGCTCATGGCAGTTTTACAGCGGTTACATGGATACACGGGCAGGCAGCTTGGTGGTGGTGAGTGGAGGAGTATTTAAAGTAGGGACCGCAGACAGGCTATCAAAGGCCTAAAATAACAAACAATAGGCTCATGGCAGTTTTACAGCGGTTACATGGATACACGGGCAGGCAGCTTGGTGGTCAGTGGAGGAGTATTTAAAGTAGGGACCGCAGACAGGCTTCAAAGGCCTAACATAAGAAAATGGGCTGGCTGTAGGCACTTTATAATTGGTTCCAGGGGTACACGGGCAGCAGTGGTCTGGTCAGTGGAGGACTAGTGGAAGGAGGGACCGCAGACAGGCTTCAAAGGCCTAACATAACAAACAATAGGCTCATGGCAGTTTTACAGCGGTTACATGGATACACGGGCAGGCAGCTTGGTGGTGGTGAGTGGAGGAGTATTTAAAGTAGGGACCGCAGACAGGCTATCAAAGGCCTAAAATAACAAACAATAGGCTTATGGCAGTTTTACAGCGGTTACATGGATACACGGGCAGGCAGCTTGGTGGTCAGTGGAGGAGTATTTAAAGTAGGGACCGCAGACAGGCTATCAAAGGCCTAAAATAACAAACAATAGGCTCATGGCAGCTTTACAGCGGTTACATGGATACACAGGCAGCTTGGTGGTGAGTGGAGGAGTAGTGCAAGGAGTGTCTGTCCCAGTACTCCCAAAATATAAATAGATGTTAATGTCTCGCAAAACAACCACAACAAAAAAAAAGGTGGCATACTTAGGTACAGGGGTGGGCTCATCTACTGAGTTTCTGACATAGTAATTTGGCAGTAACTATTTAATGGTGCCAATATAGGACACAGACACAGACTACTTTAAGTTGCATCATAGATGTCTACAAATTTGTATTGTCAGTGCCAGACATTGAATGATGTCAGCGAATAGACTAAAGATTGGTGGAGCTGTGCGACATAATTTTGGACGTGGTAGAGCACATTTTGAGCTGGGGTAGGGGGGAACTCTCTTGAGGCCGGCGGGACCGCCCCAGGGCCCCTCATGTTACAACGGTGTGTCTGACGTTGGGTGCGCACCACCACCGCCAGAGACACTACATTGTACTATGAGGGACCCAGTAGCAATGCCGTCAACCAAAAGCGAGCACACCCACCTCTTCAGACAAACAGCAGTCTCACGGGTGCTTGCGCCAAGTCGCGATACCACGGCCCCGTGTGGGGAGTTTTGCCATTTAGGGAGGTGTAAACATGTCGTATGCTGTACAATCAGCTGCAGCAAATTAGACATTAGAAAAGTAATTCACAGGCAAGAGCTTTTCATAGGAAAGCTAGGTGTCGGCCGGGCAAGGTGGGGCAAAAGATTTCGAAATCCAGTTGTGGTTCATTTTAATGAATGTTAGATCGTCAACATTTTGGGTAGCCAGACGAGTCCTTTTTTCGGTTAATATTGAACCTGCAGCACTGAATACTCTTTCTGATAGGACACTTGCTGCCGGGCAAGCAAGCTCCTGCAATGCATATTCTGCCAATTCTGGCCAGGTGTCTAATTTGGAGGCCCAGTAATCAAATGGGAATGACGGTTGAGGGAGAACATCGATAAGGGATGAAAAATAGTTAGTAACCATACTGGACAAATGTTGTCTCCTGTCACTTTCAATTGATGCAGCAGTACCTGTCCTGTCTGCGGTCATAGCAAAATCACTCCACAACCTGGTCAGAAAACCCCTCTGTCCAACGCCACTTCTGATGTGTGCACCCCTAACACTCCTAGTCTGCTGCCCCCTGGAGCTCGTGTGAGAACGATCACGTGCGCTGTGTGCTGGGAATGCCTGAAGCAAACGGTCAACAAGAGTTGATTGTTTGGTTGCTAATATTAGTTCCAAGTTCTCATGTGGCATAATATTTTGCAATTTGCCTTTATAGCGTGGATCAAGGAGGCAGGCCAACCAGTAATCGTCATCGTTCATCATTTTCGTAATGCGTGTGTCCCTTTTTAGGATACGTAAGGCATAATCCGCCATGTGGGCCAAAGTTCCAGTTGTCAAATCTCCGGTTGTGATTGGTTGAGGGGCAGTTGCAGGCAAATCTACGTCACTTGTGTCCCTCAAAAAACCAGAACCCGGCCGTGACACGCAACCAATTTCCTGTGCCCCCGGGAAAGGTTCGGCATTAAAAATATACTCATCCCCATCATCCTCCTCGTCCTCCACCTCCTCTTCACCCGCTACCTCGTCCTGTACACTGCCCTGACCAGACAATGGCTGACTGTCATCAAGGCTTTCCTCTTCCTCTGGTGCAGACGCCTGCTCCTTTATGTGCGTCAAACTTTGCATCAGCAGACGCATTAGGGGGATGCTCATGCTTATTACGGCGTTGTCTGCACTAACCAGCCGTGTGCATTCCTCAAAACACTGAAGGACTTGACACATGTCTTGTATCTTAGACCACTGCACACCTGACAACTCCATGTCTGCCATCCTACTGCCTGCCCGTGTATCCTCCCACAAATAAATAACAGCACGCCTCTGTTCGCACAGTCTCTGAAGCATGTGCAGTGTTGAGTTCCACCTTGTTGCAACGTCTATGATTAGGCGATGCTGGGGAAGGTTCAAAGACCACTGATAGGTCTGCATACGGCTGGCGTGTACAGGCGAACGTCGGATATGTGAGCAAAGTGCACGCACTTTGAGGAGCAGGTCGGAGAACCCAGGATAAGTTTTCAATAAGCACTGCACCACCAGGTTTAAGGTGTGAGCCAGGCAAGGAATGTGTTTCAGTTGGGAAAGGGAGATGGCAGCCATGAAATTCCTTCCGTTATCACTCACTACCTTGCCTGCCTCAAGATCTACTGTGCCCAGCCACGACTGCGTTTCTTGTTGCAAGAACTCGGACAGAACTTCCGCGGTGTGTCTGTTGTCGCCCAAGCACTTCATAGCCAATACAGCCTGCTGACGCTTGGCAGTAGCTGGCCCATAATGGGACAACTGGTGTGCAACAGTGTCATCTGCCGATGGAGTGGTTGGCAGACTGCGTTCTGTGGAAGAGCTGTAGCTTCTGCAGGAGGACGAGGAGGAGGAGGAGGAGGGGGTGCGAACGCCTACAGCCAACTGTTTCCTAGACCGTGGGCTAGGCACAACTGTCCCTAAATTGATGTCGCCTGTGGACCCTGCATCCACCACATTCACCCAGTGTGCCGTGATGGACACATAACGTCCCTGGCCATGCCTACTGGTCCATGCATCTGTAGTCAGGTGCACCTTTGTACTCACAGATTGCCTGAGTGCATGGACGATGCGCTGTTTAACATGCTGGTGCAGGGCTGGGATGGCTTTTCTGGAAAAAAAGTGTCGACTGGGTAGCTCGTATCGTGGTTCAGCGTACTCCATCAGGGCTTTGAAAGCTTCGCTTTCAACTAACCGGTAGGGCATCATCTCTAACGAGATTAGTCTAGCTATGTGGGCGTTAAAACCCTGTGTACGCGGATGCGAGGATAAGTACTTCCTTTTTCTAACCAGAGTCTCATGTAGGGTGAGCTGGACTGGAGAGCTGGAGATCGTGGAACTTTCGGGTGTGCCGGTGTACATGGCAGACTGAGAGACGGTTGGAGACGGTATTGTTTCCGCCGGTGCCCTAGATGCAATATTTCCTCCTACAAAACTGGTGATTCCCTGACCCTGACTGCTTTTGGCTGGCAAAGAAACCTGCACAGATACTGCCGGTGGTGCGGAAAATGGTGGCCTTACAGTGACGGAAGGGATGTTGCGTTGCTGACGTTTGGTAGTTAGTCCAGGCTTGAAAATGCATGGTGGTTAAGTGTCTATGCATGCAACTAGTATTTAGACTTTTCAGATTCTGACCTCTGCTTAAGCTAGTTGAACATTTTTGACAGATGACTTTGCGCTGATCAGTTGGATGTTGTTTAAAAAAAATGCCAGACTGCACTCTTCCTAGACTCGGATCCCTTTTCAGGGATTGCAGACTGAGCTTTAACCGGATGGCAACGCTGTGCTCCAACAGGTTTTGGCTTTGACACGCGTTTTGGGCCAGATACGGGCCCGGCAGATGGAACCTGTTGCGATGTTGATGCCTGCTGCGGCCCCTCCTCCACCTCCGCTTCTGAACTACTGCTGCCTGCACCCTGTTCCCCCAATGGCTGCCAATCGGGGTCAATAACTGGGTCATCTATTACCTCCTCTTCGAGCTCGTGTGCAACTTCGTCTGTGTCACTGTGTCGGTCGGTGGTATAGCGTTCGTGGCGGGGCAACATAGTCTCATCAGGGTCTGATTGTGGATCTGTACCCTGAGAGGGCAATGTGGTGGTCTGAGTCAAAGGAGCAGCATAGTACTCTGGCTGTGGCTGTGCATCAGTGCACTCCATGTCAGAATCTACTTGTAATGGGCATGGCCTGTTAAATGTTTCACTTTCTAAGCCAGGGACGGTATGTGTAAAGAGCTCCATGGAGTGACCCGTTGTGTCGCCTGCTGCATCCTTCTCTCTTGTTGTAGTTTTTGCTGAGCAGGACAAGGAAGCGACTTGTCCCTGACCGTGAACATCCACAAGCGACGCGCTGCTTTTACATTTACCAGTTTCGGAAGAGGAGGCAAAAGAGCTAGAGGCTGAGTCTGCAATGTAAGCCAAAACTTGCTGTTGCTGCTCCGCCTTTAAAAGCGGTTTTCCTACTCCCAGAAAAGAGAGCGTTCGAGGCCTTGTGTAGCCTGACGACGAAACTGGCTCCACAGCTCCAGACTTAGGTGGAATATTTTTATCCCCACGACCACCTGATGCTCCACTACCACTACCATCATTACCAGCTGACAATGAACGCCCACGACGACCTCTTGCACCAGACTTCCTCATTGTTTTAAAATCTTAACCAAAGTAACTTTATTTGTTGCTGTCAAACAACTTACACGGTGAGCTATAACTTCAGTATGATTTCAATATCCCTTAACAGGTTGGTGAGACCACAAGGAAAATCAGGCACAATGTTACACACTCTGTTTTCTGTGGCACAAAATCACAGAGATGACACACACGCAGGACTGTCACTCAAGCACTAATGTCAATATTAATCTCCCACCTAATTTATGTATTTTTTTTTTTCAGGGAGACTTTAGAAACCAAATAATAAGAAAATAAATAAATAAATAAATAGGCTTTCTATAGCCCACTGAATGAGAGATAGCACACACAGCAGTGGCACACAAGCCCTGACTGAGGCCAATATTATTCTCCCACTGATTGATGTAGTGTTTTTGTGTTGAGGTAGAATTTAGAACACAAATCACGGGAAAAATAAATAGGCTTTCTATGGCCCACTGAATGAAAGGGAGAGAGGTGGCACACCCAGGAGTCAAGACTGGCACACAAGCTGAAAGGGCAATATTACTCTCCCACTGTTTTTTGTATGTTTTTTTTTTTTTTTTCAGGGAGACTTTAGAAACCAAATAATATTAAAAAAACCAAAAAAAAAATAGCCTTTCTATGGCCCACTGAATGAGAGAGAGAGGTGGCACACCCAGGAGTCAAGACTGGCACACAAGCTGAAAGGGCAATATTACTCTCCCACTGTTTTTTTAGTTTTTTTTTTTTTTTTCAGGGAGACTTTAGAAACCAAATAATATTAAAAAAAAATAAAAAATAAATAGGCTTTCTATAGCCCACTGAATGAGAGATAGCACACACAGCAGTGGCACACAAGCCCTGACTGAGGCCAATATTTTTCTCCCACTGATTGATGTAGTGTTTTTGTGTTGAGGTAGAATTTAGAACACAAATCACGGGAAAAATAAATAGGCTTTCTATGGCCCACTGAATGAAAGGGAGAGAGGTGGCACACCCAGGAGTCAAGACTGGCACACAAGCTGAAAGGGCAATATTACTCTCCCACTGTTTTTTTATGTATTTTTTGTTTTTTAAGGGAGACTTTAGAAACCCAATAATATTTAAAAAAAAAAATAAATAGGCTTTCTATGGCCCACTGAATGAAAGGGAGAGAGGTGGCACACCCAGGAGTCAAGACTGGCACACAAGCTGAAAGGGCAATATTACTCTCCCACTGTTTTTTGTATTTTTTTTTTTTTTTTCAGGGAGACTTTAGAAACCAAATAATATTAAAAAAACCAAAAAAAAAATAGCCTTTCTATGGCCCACTGAATGAGAGAGAGAGGTGGCACACCCAGGAGTCAAGACTGGCACACAAGCTGAAAGGGCAATATTACTCTCCCACTGTTTTTTATGTATTTTTTGTTTTTTAAGGGAGACTTTAGAAACCCAATAATATTTAAAAAAATAGGCTTTCTATGGCCCACTGAATGAGAGGGAGAGAGGTGGCACACCCAGGAGTCAAGACTGGCACACAAGCTGAAAGGGCAATATTACTCTCCCACTGTTTTTTTATGTATTTTTTGTTTTTTAAGGGAGACTTTAGAAACCCAATAATATTAAAAAAAAAAAATAAATAGGCTTTCTATGGCCCACTGAATGAAAGGGAGAGAGGTGGCACACCCAGGAGTCAAGACTGGCACACAAGCTGAAAGGGCAATATTACTCTCCCACTGTTTTTTTATGTATTTTTTGTTTTTTAAGGGAGACTTTAGAAACCCAATAATATTTTAAAAAAAAAATAAATAGGCTTTCTATGGCCCACTGAATGAAAGGGAGAGAGGTGGCACACCCAGGAGTCAAGACTGGCACACAAGCTGAAAGGGCAATATTACTCTCCCACTGTTTTTTTATGTATTTTTTGTTTTTTAAGGGAGACTTTAGAAACCCAATAATATTTAAAAAAAAAAATAAATAGGCTTTCTATGGCCCACTGAATGAAAGGGAGAGAGGTGGCACACCCAGGAGTCAAGACTGGCACACAAGCTGAAAGGGCAATATTACTCTCCCACTGTTTTTTGTATGTTTTTTTTTTTTTTTCAGGGAGACTTTAGAAACCAAATAATATTAAAAAAACCAAAAAAAAAATAGCCTTTCTATGGCCCACTGAATGAGAGAGAGAGGTGGCACACCCAGGAGTCAAGACTGGCACACAAGCTGAAAGGGCAATATTACTCTCCCACTGTTTTTTTATGTATTTTTTGTTTTTTAAGGGAGACTTTAGAAACCCAATAATATTTAAAAAAAAAAAAAAATAGGCTTTCTATGGCCCACTGAATGAGAGGGAGAGAGGTGGCACACCCAGGAGTCAAGACTGGCACACAAGCTGAAAGGGCAATATTACTCTCCCACTGTTTTTTTATGTATTTTTTGTTTTTTAAGGGAGACTTTAGAAACCCAATAATATTTAAAAAAAAAAATAAATAGGCTTTCTATGGCCCACTGAATGAGAGGGAGAGAGGTGGCACACCCAGGAGTCAAGACTGGCACACAAGCTGAAAGGGCAATATTACTCTCCCACTGTTTTTTTAGGTTTTTTTTTTTTTTTCAGGGAGACTTTAGAAACCAAATAATATTTAAAAAAAAAAAAAAAAAAAATAGGCTTGCTATAGCCCACTGAATGAGAGATAGCACACACAGCAGTGGCACACAAGCCCTGACTGAGGCCAATATTTTTCTCCCACTGATTGATGTAGTGTTTTTGTGTTGAGGTAGAATTTAGAACACAAATCACGGAAAAAATAAATAGGCTTTCTATGGCCCACTGAATGAAAGGGAGAGAGGTGGCACACCCAGGAGTCAAGACTGGCACACAAGCTGAAAGGGCAATATTACTCTCCCACTGTTTTTTTATGTATTTTTTGTTTTTTAAGGGAGACTTTAGAAACCCAATAATATTTAAAAAAAAAAATAAATAGGCTTTCTATGGCCCACTGAATGAGAGGGAGAGAGGTGGCACACCCAGGAGTCAAGACTGGCACACAAGCTGAAAGGGCAATATTACTCTCCCACTGTTTTTTTAGGTTTTTTTTTTTTTTTCAGGGAGACTTTAGAAACCAAATAATATTAAAAAAAAAAAAAAAAAAATAGGCTTGCTATAGCCCACTGAATGAGAGATAGCACACACAGCAGTGGCACACAAGCCCTGACTGAGGCCAATATTTTTCTCCCACTGATTGATGTAGTGTTTTTGTGTTGAGGTAGATTTTAGAACACAAATCACGGAAAAAATAAATAGGCTTTCTATGGCCCACTCAGTGAGAGATGGCACACACAGGGATGGCACTGTAGCAGAAATGCCAATCTTAATCTCCCACAAAAAAAAACAAAAAAAAAAAAAAAACTGTCCTACAATTACTATCTCCCTGCAGTAATGTAAGCCAGGTATGGCAGGCAGCAATAGGAGTGGACTGATGCACAAATTAAATAAAAAGTGTGGACAAACAAAAAAGATAGCTGTGCAGAAAGGAAGGAACAAGAGGATATGTGCTTTGAAAAAAGCAGTTGGTTTCCACAGTGGCGTACACACAGCAATACAGCTATCACGGAGCCTTCTAGGGCAGCCCAATGAGCTACAGCGCTGAGGGGAAAAAAAAAAAAAAATAGCTTCCACAGTCCCTGCACACCGAAGGTGGTGTTGGACAGTGGAAATCGCTGCAGCACAAGCGGTTTGGTGGTTAGTGGACCCTGCCTAACGCTCTCCCTGCTTCTGACGAAGCGGCAGCAACCTGTCCCTAAGCTCAGATCAGCAGCAGTAAGATGGCGGTCGGCGGGAACGCCCCTTTATAGCCCCTGTGACGCCGCAGACAGCAAGCCAATCACTGCAATGCCCTTCTCTAAGATGGTGGGGACCAGGATCTATGTCATCACGCTGCCCACACTCTGCGTTCACCTTCATTGGCTGAGAAATGGCGCTTTTCGCGTCATTGAAACGCGACTTTGGCGCGAAAGTCGCGTACCGCATGGCCGACAAGCACAGGGGTCGGATCGGGTTTCATGAGACGCCGACTTAGCCAAAAGTCGGCGACTTTTGAAAATGATCGACCCGTTTCGCTCAACCCTATTCAGGACTATTTAACAATTACCAGAAACGTTTAGATGCAGTTATTGCTGCACAATGCGATCACAACAGAAACTAAAAGCAAAGGTTCACATACTTTTGCCACTCACAGACATGCAATTTTGGATTATGTTACTAATTTAATAAAATGACAACATCTAATATTTTTGACTCATTTGCATGATTTAGTTCTTTGTTTAGTTTTAGAAATCAGATATAGTTTAAGGTCAAAATTATGCAGAGACATGGAAAATAGAGAAGGATTTACAAACTTTCAAGCACCACTGTACAGTATATACACCCCTGAACATTGTAATTGCAACTCCAACAAGGAAAAGTCATGTGCCATTTGTAGGAATAAGGGCACACCTCTGCATGTTATTAAACAGGTTATTAATCATTGTCTGAAGAATTATCTGCCATGCTGAATGCACTTGACCATGGAAATCATCAAGATCCGCTTCTGGCGTCTCCAATTGCATTTGCCTACCCATGACAAGCCAGATGTGCTCAGTGTGAGACATATCGAGAGAAGCTGCAGGCCACAATAATACATTTAGGCCACGCAATGCTACTCACCCCAAGCACCAGAAGACATAAAACCTGGAGTTTTTGTATTGAAACATGGCTTCTGGGACACTTAATAGCGTTGCGTTCATTGTCTCCAAGCCAATCTCCGGCTAGCATTGCATCCAAGAGAAAAGCAAAATTCATCGCTGAAGAGGATGGACCTCCAATGTAGACCCCACTGCTGCCTTGGTTTGCACCATGATAGCCTTTGCCATGAGTTCAATGGAACATCTATAGCTGGACATCTTTACCATAGACCAGTGTCAAGCAAACACACTTCTTATATGTGACTCCCATTGAGCACATTTGCGATATTATTAGTCAACAATTGCATAGGGAGCTGCCAGCAGTGGATCTTGATGATTTGGTCAAGTGCATTCAGTGTTGCAGAACATTCGTCAGACAACCATTAATAACCTCACTGACAGCTGGCAAGGTGTGTAAGTGCAGAGATTTCTATGTGTGGTGCTCATACTCAATACCGAAATACCAGATTTTTCTCTCATAATTCGCATATCAGTAACATGTCTATCAATCCTGTGATTTCCATAATTCTGTGACTTTTCCTTCTTGGTGTTTCAATTTCAATGATGAGGAGAGAATAGTTTCATTAAGGGATTTCATGTTCTGGTCATACGACCATAAGATATGTCTATAGTCATCTATATAAATTCTCCATGCAGATATTTGAAAAATGTATAAAGCGTCTGCTACTGCAGTCTACTCACCTTAGGCTGAATAAGACGTTTCCATCTGGAAACACGCGGAGCATGATGTTTTCCATTGTGGTATCATGAATGAATGACCGTTTGGAATGAACAAAAAAAACATCAGGCACCCAAATTTTCTTAATTAGTCTTCCATCAAATGTCATACTCCTGTTGTTGGTGCTCTGAAATGAGAGTCTCTCATCTTTCCAGTAATGTCTGAGGTATAAGGTCATTGTAAAATCCTTGACAGACCAACAGAAGAAAGTAAAAAAAAAGGAGATATTATAACAAAAACACATTTGGGAAATGCACTCTCCAAACATTCACATACACGTGCCAGGTGCCCAACACCAACTGATGCAACTGTCCCTTGAGTGAAAGGTCCTCAGGGCAATGCAAATGTCTTATACCCTGATGAAGCTCAGAAGGGTGAAACACGTTGACAATGCTCTTTCTCTATTTTAATAGCTCCTTGATCCTCTGGCCATCAGTATAAAATAGGATACAATCCCTGATGGACAGATAATGGACGGTAGTCCTTTTGCTTTATGCTAGTTATACAATGTGAGGCTATGGGAGTTGCACACCTATAGAGCTACGAATAGGCATCCACATGTATGTTACAATTGAATCATTCATCTAGAGTAGCAAGGTGACTGCTCGGCACACATATATATATATTATATAACATGGACAGGACCAATAAGGAGCTGAGTGTAATTTTAATGTGCACCTTAACATATGATTTGGACTACTTACTCCGATTTTTTGTTTAAAGGGGTTTTCACATGAACAAAGTTAACTTTAATCAACATTTTAACCAACAGATCCATGAATAATAATAATTTCCACAATTGAATGTGTTTAAATAAAATGTCTCTGTGCTGAGATAATCTTATAAATGTGCCCCTGCTGTGTACCGTGTAATGGCTGTGACTGACCGTACAGGGACATCCGGGGATCACAGCTGATTCTTACTTTCAGGTAAAACATTTTTTAAAAACAGGCAGTGAAAAGTTTCGCCTCACAAAAAGAAATATTTGCAATCCCGTGCTGTAATGTCTATATTCTCTTTTGTGTCCTCCCCTGCCAAGGAACTGTGGTATGATCAGACCATGCATGGTCAGACACAGCCATTACACAGTACACAGCAGGGGCACATTTATAAGATTATCTCAGCACAGGAGCATTTTTTACACACATCCAATTGTTGAACTTACTGTAGTAATTAAAATCTAATAATTAAAATGTACTTGGTTCGTGGGACAACCCCTTTAATAATTAAAAGTTATGTTTTATTTTGGATTAGTGAGAATGGAATTTTTTATTGTATTTAAAATATTACCAAATATACTCGTGTATAAGCTGAGTTTTTCAGTACAATTTTTTTGTGCTGAAAACGCCCCCCCTCGGCTTATGCTCGAGTCATTGTCCCAGAAGACGGCGGGGGAGGGGGAGAAGCAGAGCAGCGGGTCACAGGAGGCAGGAGCCAGCTTTTATGGCTAACTCCTGTGCCAACTGCTAAAGAGAAATTAATATTCACTGCACTGGCAATGAATATTCATTTCTCTTATAGCACGCACAGTGTCAGCCGCAGTCTCCGGCTTTCAGCAGCTGCTGGGCTATCACAGGGGGTGCGCTACAGAAGAGTTATGAATATTCACCTCTCTCCACTCCCATAGGCGTGGAGTGAATATTCATTACCTTAATGAGCGGGGAGACATGATCGCTCAGCCGCAGGAGCTGCTGGCACCGAAACAAGATGCAGCGAGTGTGCACAGGGAAGGTAAGTTGGATGGTTTTTTTTATGCTTTTCTTATGCGGGCCATGCATGCAAGGATAGGGATGAGGAACCATGCATATGTGATGCCCCAGGGTCCTGGTCGTCACAGTGGCATTGCTTTCCTCACGGGGTGTTGTGAATTTGCTTTTTGCTCCCTCTAGTGGTTACTAGTTTTTTGACTCTGGTTTTTCTGTCATTCCTTTTATCCGCACCTGGGTCGTTAGTTAGGGGTGTTGCTATATAAGCTCCCTGGACCTTCAGTTCTATGCCTGGCAACGTAGTTATCAGAGCTAGTCTGCTGTGCTCTTGTCTACTGATCCTGGTTCCAGTTATATCAGCTAAGTCTGCCTTTTGCTTTTTGCTATTTGTTTTGGTTTTGTATTTTTGTCCAGCTTGTTCCAAAACTATATCCTGTCCTTTGCTGGAAGCTCTAGGGGGGCTGGTGTTCTCCCCCCGGACCGTTAGACGGTTCGGGGGTTCTTGAATTTCCAGTGTGGATTTTGATAGGGTTTTTGTTGACCATATAAGTTACCTTTCTTTATTCTGCTATCAGTAAGCGGGCCTCTCTGTGCTAAACCTGGTTCATTTCTGTGTTTGTCATTTCCTCTTACCTCACCGTCATTATTTGTGGGGGGCTTCTATCCAGCTTTGGGGTCCCCTTCTCTGGAGGCAAGAAAGGTCTTTGTTTTCCTCTACTAGGGGTAGCTAGATTCTCCGGCTGGCGCGTGTCATCTAGAATCAACGTAGGAATGATCCCCGGCTACTTCTAGTGTTGGCGTTAGGAGTAGATATATGGTCAACCCAGTTACCACTGCCCTATGAGCTGGATTTTTGTATTCTGCAGACTTCCACGTTCCTCTGAGACCCTCGCCATTGGGGTCATAACAGTTTGCCAGGCCAGTATTAAATGTTTAATGCATTGCAGAAGAGGGATTATAAGAAAGAAGATTCTGAGTTTTTTTTTTTTTTTTTTCTTCTTCCCCTTTACCTCAGAGTGGCTATGCTTGCTGCAGACATGAATGTCCAGACCTTGATTACAAGTGTGGACCAGCTGGCTACTCGTGTGCAGGGCATACAAGACTATGTTATCAGAAATCCTAGGTCAGAACCTAAAATACCGATTCCTGAACTGTTTTCCGGAGACAGGTTTAAGTTTAGGAATTTCGTGAATAATTGTAAATTGTTTTTGTCCCTGAGACCCTGTTCATCTGGAGATTCTGCTCAGCAAGTAAAAATTGTTATTTCGTTCTTACGGGGCGACCCTCAGGATTGGGCTTTTTCGCTGGCGCCAGGAGATCCGGCATTGGCTGATCTTGATGCGTTTTTTCTGGCGCTCGGTTTACTTTATGAGGAACCCAATCTTGAGATTCAGGCAGAAAAGGCCTTGCTGGCTATGTCTCAGGGGCAGGACGAGGCTGAAGTGTATTGCCAAAAATTTCGGAAATGGTCCGTGCTGACACATTGGAACGAGTGTGCACTGGCCGCTAATTTTAGAAATGGCCTTTCTGAAGCCATTAAGAATGTTATGGTGGGTTTTCCCATTCCCACAGGTCTGAATGATACTATGGCCCTGGCTATTCAAATTGACCGGCGGTTGCGGGAGCGCAAAACCGCAAATTCCCTCATGGTGTTGTCTGAACAGACACCTAATTCGGTGCAATGTGATAGAAAAACCGCAAATTCCCTCATGGTGTTGTCTGAACAGACACCTGATTTAATGCAATGTGATAGAATCCTGACTAGAAATGAGCGGAAAATTCATAGACGCCGGAATGGCTTGTGCTACTACTGTGGTGATTCTACACATGTTATCTCAGCATGCTCTAAACGTATAGCTAAGGTTGTTAGTCCTGTCACCGTTGGTAATTTGCAACCTAAATTTATTCTGTCTGTAACTTTGATTTGCTCACTGTCATCTTATCCTGTCATGGCGTTTGTAGATTCAGGTGCTGCCCTGAGTCTCATGGATCTCTCATTTGCTAAGCGCTGTGGTTTTACTCTTGAACCATTAGAAAATCCTATTCCTCTTAGGGGTATTGATGCTACACCATTGGCTGCAAATAAACCGCAGTATTGGACACAGGTTATCATGTGCATGACTCCTGAACACCGCGAGGTGATACGTTTCCTGGTTTTACATAAAATGCATGATTTGGTTGTTTTAGGGCTGCCATGGTTACAGACCCATAATCCAGTCCTGGACTGGAAGGCTATGTCAGTCTCAAGTTGGGGCTGTCGTGGTATTCATGGGGATTCCCTGCCTGTGTCTATTGCTTCTTCTACGCCTTCGGAAGTTCCGGAGTATTTGTCTGATTATCAGGACGTCTTCAGTGAGTCTGAGTCCAGTGCACTGCCTCCTCATAGGGACTGTGACTGTGCTATAGATTTGATCCCAGGCAGTAAATTTCCTAAGGGAAGACTGTTTAATCTGTCGGTACCTGAACATACCGCTATGCGTTCATATATCAAGGAGTCTCTGGAGAAAGGACATATTCGTCCGTCTTCTTCCCCTCTTGGTGCGGGATTCTTTTTTGTGGCAAAAAAGGACGGATCTTTGAGACCTTGTATTGATTATCGGCTTTTAAATAAGATCACTGTCAAATTTCAGTATCCTTTACCGCTGTTGTCTGACTTGTTTGCCCGGATTAAGGGTGCCAAGTGGTTCACCAAGATAGACCTTCGTGGTGCGTACAACCTTGTGCGCATTAAGCAAGGTGATGAATGGAAAACCGCATTCAATACGCCCGAAGGTCATTTTGAGTACTTGGTGATGCCTTTTGGTCTCTCCAATGCGCCTTCAGTTTTTCAGTCCTTTATGCATGACATTTTCCGGAAGTATCTGGATAAATTTTTGATTGTTTATCTGGATGATATTTTGGTTTTTTCTGATAATTGGGATTCGCATGTGGAGCAGGTCAGGTTGGTCTTTAAAATTTTGCGTGAAAATTCTTTGTTTGTCAAGGGCTCAAAGTGTCTCTTTGGTGTACAGAAGGTTCCCTTTTTGGGGTTCATTTTTTCCCCTTCTGCTGTGGAGATGGACCCAGTCAAGGTCCGAGCTATTCTTGATTGGACTCAGCCCTCGTCAGTTAAGAGTCTTCAGAAGTTCTTGGGCTTCGCTAACTTCTACCGTCGTTTTATCGCTAATTTTTCTAGCATTGTGAAACCTTTGACGGATATGACCAAGAAGGGCTCCGATGTAGCTAACTGGGCTCCTGCTGCCGTGGAGGCTTTCCAGGAGTTGAAACGCCGGTTTACTTCGGCGCCTGTTTTGTGCCAGCCTGACGTCTCACTTCCCTTTCAGGTTGAGGTGGATGCTTCGGAGATTGGGGCAGGGGCCGTTTTGTCGCAGAGAGGCCCTGGTTGCTCTGTTATGAAACCTTGTGCCTTTTTCTCTAGGAAGTTTTCGCCTGCCGAGCGAAATTATGATGTGGGCAATCGGGAGTTGTTGGCCATGAAATGGGCATTTGAGGAGTGGCGTCATTGGCTCGAGGGTGCTAAGCATCGTGTGGTGGTCTCGACTGATCACAAAAATCTGATGTATCTCGAGTCTGCTAAACGCCTTAATCCGAGACAGGCCCGCTGGTCATTGTTTTTCTCCCGCTTTGATTTTGTTGTCTCGTATTTACCTGGTTCAAAGAATGTGAAGGCCGATGCTCTTTCTAGGAGCTTTGTGCCTGATGCTCCTGGAGTCGCTGATCCTGTTGGTATTCTTAAAGATGGAGTTATCTTGTCAGCTATTTCTCCGGATCTGCGACGTGTGTTGCAGAGATTTCAGGCTGATAGGCCTGAGTCTTGTCCACCTGACAGACTGTTTGTCCCGGATAAGTGGACCAGCAGAGTCATTTCCGAGGTTCATTCCTCGGTGTTGGCAGGTCACCCGGGAATTTTTGGCACCAGAGATCTGGTGGCCAGGTCCTTTTGGTGGCCTTCCTTGTCAAGGGATGTGCGGTCATTTGTGCAGTCCTGTGGGACTTGTGCTCGAGCTAAGCCTTGCTGTTCTCGTGCCAGCGGTTTGCTCTTGCCCTTGCCTGTCCCGAAGAGACCTTGGACACATATCTCCATGGATTTCATTTCTGATCTTCCGCTATCTCAGGGCATGTCCGTTATCTGGGTGATATGTGATCGCTTCTCCAAGATGGTCCATTTGGTTCCTTTGCCTAAGCTGCCTTCCTCTTCCGATCTGGTTCCTGTGTTTTTCCAGAACGTGGTTCGTTTGCACGGCATCCCTGAGAATATTGTGTCTGACAGAGGATCCCAGTTCGTTTCCAGGTTCTGGCGATCCTTTTGTAGTAGGATGGGCATTGATTTGTCGTTTTCGTCTGCTTTCCATCCTCAGACTAATGGACAGACGGAGCGAACCAATCAGACTTTGGAGGCTTATTTGAGGTGTTTTGTCTCTGCTGATCAGGACGATTGGGTGACATTCTTGCCGTTGGCTGAGTTTGCCCTTAATAATCGGGCTAGTTCCACCACCTTGGTTTCACCTTTTTTCTGCAACTCTGGTTTCCATCCTCGCTTTTCTTCGGGTCATGTGGAGCCTTCTGACTGTCCTGGGGTGGATTCTGTGGTGGATAGGTTGCAGCAGATCTGGAATCATGTGGTGGACAACTTGAAGTTGTCACACCGCCGCGGTGTGGGTCCCCGACTACGCGTTGGGGATTTGGTATGGCTTTCTTCCCGCTTTGTTCCTATGAAGGTCTCCTCTCCCAAATTTAAACCTCGTTTTATTGGGCCTTACAAGATATTGGAAATCCTTAATCCTGTATCTTTTCGTCTGGATCTTCCTGTGTCGTTTGCTATTCACAATGTATTTCATAGGTCCTTGTTGCGGCGGTACATTGTGCCTGTAGTTCCTTCTGCTGAGCCTCCTGCTCCGGTGTTGGTTGAGGGCGAGTTGGAGTACGTGGTGGAGAAGATCTTGGATTCTCGCCTCTCCAGGCGGAGGCTTCAGTACCTGGTCAAGTGGAAGGGCTATGGTCAGGAGGATAATTCCTGGGTGGTCGCCTCTGATGTTCATGCGGCCGATTTAGTTCGTGCCTTTCATGCCGCTCATCCTGATCGCCCTGGTGGTCGTGGTGAGGGTTCGGTGACCCCTCACTAAGGGGGGGGTACTGTTGTGAATTTGCTTTTTGCTCCCTCTAGTGGTTACTAGTTTTTTGACTCTGGTTTTTCTGTCATTCCTTTTATCCGCACCTGGGTCGTTAGTTAGGGGTGTTGCTATATAAGCTCCCTGGACCTTCAGTTCTATGCCTGGCAACGTAGTTATCAGAGCTAGTCTGCTGTGCTCTTGTCTACTGATCCTGGTTCCAGTTATATCAGCTAAGTCTGCCTTTTGCTTTTTGCTATTTGTTTTGGTTTTGTATTTTTGTCCAGCTTGTTCCAAAACTATATCCTGTCCTTTGCTGGAAGCTCTAGGGGGGCTGGTGTTCTCCCCCCGGACCGTTAGACGGTTCGGGGGTTCTTGAATTTCCAGTGTGGATTTTGATAGGGTTTTTGTTGACCATATAAGTTACCTTTCTTTATTCTGCTATCAGTAAGCGGGCCTCTCTGTGCTAAACCTGGTTCATTTCTGTGTTTGTCATTTCCTCTTACCTCACCGTCATTATTTGTGGGGGGCTTCTATCCAGCTTTGGGGTCCCCTTCTCTGGAGGCAAGAAAGGTCTTTGTTTTCCTCTACTAGGGGTAGCTAGATTCTCCGGCTGGCGCGTGTCATCTAGAATCAACGTAGGAATGATCCCCGGCTACTTCTAGTGTTGGCGTTAGGAGTAGATATATGGTCAACCCAGTTACCACTGCCCTATGAGCTGGATTTTTGTATTCTGCAGACTTCCACGTTCCTCTGAGACCCTCGCCATTGGGGTCATAACACGGGGAGAGTGATGTCACGCTTGGAAGCTATGAAGGATTCCTTTTATTAGGTAATCACAATGCGCACAACATATTCACACTCCAGGCCAGAAGGGGGAGCTCTGATCCAGATTATGGGTGGCTTCCCTATATATATACATTTTGGTTTGGAGGGAAAGTGAGCAGTCTGAGGCAGAAGGACGTGTGAGGGGCCTTGCAGCCAGAGATGCTGCAGCTCCTGGATAGTGATATACAGAAGGAAAGAGCAATGTTTAGTAAGCGTGAAGGAGAGGGAAGCACAGGAGAGTGACATTTGGGGAGGACAGCTGCGACTGGGCTACCTCCCTGGCAGAGCGCAGATAGCGGTAGCCGGAAGACCAAGGTTGTGAGGGACTCTAAGACTTACAGCAGAAACTGGAAGGACAGCTGAACTACACGTAACCTGTCCGCCCTAATACCCAGGAGACACTGTGGGGCATAGAGCCCAGGATGTGATAGAGACCCTGTAAAAAGGCTCGAGCCACCTGTCATACGGGTTTGTGTCCCACCTTTATGGAGGACATAGAGGAACTGTGAGGACCTTGCTAGAAGCCATAGGCAGTAAGACTACAATACCACCGTGCTATGAGGAACGCTTTTAACTCCACCTGGTAAAGGGGACTCTGAATTCGCTTACGAGCCGGCCGGACCCTGCCTGCCCTGTGATCTGGTGTGATCTGGTGCCCTGGACTGCAGTTGCCTGAAGCCTACAGTAAACCAGGTAAAGAGACTGCAAATCTGTGTCCTCGTTCTTTACTGCACCATTCACCATCTCATCTACGCACGGGAGCCCTGGGGACCTACTTCACTTGTGGGAAGTTATACCCTCTAGCTGCCATACCATCACCCCGGAGGACCCCTTTAAGCAGCGTCGGTCCCCTCTGACCGAATACCACAGGTGGCGTCACAAACACAAGCTTTATTCATAATCCCTTTAAAGACATTCCCTTTAACCGGGCGCCCAGGGCCACGGACTGGGTCGCAGCCACCGTGACATCCCCCTGTGACTACTGGACCCAGTACCGAGTACCGCACAGCCCTGACGGGCGACTCACATTTAAGGATGGGGATGAGGAGCCATGCATACAAGGATGGGATGAGGAACCATGCAGACAAGGATGGGGATCAGAAGCCATGTAGGCAAGGATGGGGATGAGGAGCCATGCATACCAGGATATGGATGAGGGGACAATGCATACTCGGCTTATACTCGAATCAATATGTTTTCCCAGGTTTTCGTGGCAAAATTAGGTGCTTGGCTTATACTCGGGTCGGCTTGTACACGAGTATATACGGTAGTTAATCCCTACCAATACCATTGAGCAATTATGGTGTGATCAAGTAAAAACAAACATTTTTGATGGCAAACATTTTTAGCAGTTAGATGGCCAAATAGATAACTGGGGGAAATTTATCATTACAGTTTTCTGGAGTCAAAAGTTTAAAAATTTCACTAAAGATATACAACTTTATGTCAGGCATTTTCTAAAAATTGGGTAGGTATTAGCAAAAAGGAAGATGGCCTACTGCACAACACATTTATTATATTCTACACTAGAACAATGGCACATGTTGTAGCAGAAATATACATTATCTCAAAACTACGTACATTTTAATTTCTGGTGCACGGACAGTCGATATATGTGCCAAATTTATTGTGAGGTGTGCACCTCTAAATTAATGTGCCACCTCGTTTTAATGGCCTTACGGATCAAGACTCTTATGTGAAATGCTTATCTTCATAAATTCCCTCGAATTTTCAAAAAGTAAACAAGAAATTAAAACGTAAAGCAAAATCAAATACAATTTTATCAGGAAAAGTTATAATAGATGCACGAGTTACCAAACAGCTTGATACTGCTGTATCATGTGAGTGTATGGATTTTTTATAACAACAGTAACCTGTCAGGTGATTTATGCTGTCCAAACCATGGGCATCCTGAATCGTGGGCTAGCTGCACAATTGTATGTTATGATCTGAAACTTCAGCGTTTCAGAAAACATAAACCTCTGGCCAGGAACCATAGCAGGAGACCAGACTAGTCCGGTACCGACTACGGAAAACTCTAACCAGGGAGTGATATACCTGGCTGCGATCATGCAGTCAGCCTGCCATTCATGGTGCCCGCGGTTTGTCAAGTTCCATTTAAAGGGAATTCACTGAAAAGCTAAATATTTAGTTTTTACATTCTTTACTAGTAATAATGAAAGACTGCAGATTCCAATCGTTGTTACTTACCATATCCACCTCTGAGATGCTATCTATACTTTCTATCTGCACATCAATACCAACAGGAATTGCTGAACCTGTGAAAATATGAAAACTTGCGTATTATTTCTGGATGGATTCTGGTGAAATGCTATTTAGGAATATTTTCATGTTGTAGATGAGTAATGCTTATTGCTATGTAACTGATGCAAAAACCTTGGAGTTTAACCACAGCAAATGCAAAGCAATTCATCTACAATGTGCGAATGCATCTGTAGAAAAAACAAACACAAGTTCTTAGTAATCAGCACAGTGGCATAAAATGTATCCTGATGCTTTATTAATTATTATCATTATTATTAGTAGTAGTAGTAGTAGTAATATAATACATAACTGTAATCTGTAAACTGTAATTATTATTCATGCACTGGAGATATGCCAAATGTTTAGGCTTGTATAAAATAGAATACAATGGAAGAAAAAAAATATATATTTTTTTCCTTAAACATCAGGAATTTCTTTTGTCTTTTACCAACTTTATTTGGGTGACTTTTTCATTTAGACAAGCCTGGATGAAGTGCAACACCCATACAACAGCACCACTGACCCACCAAAATGGAACAAACAATGCTCTGTTTGTGATGTGTTTTATAGTTCCCTATTGTTATTTAGCCAGCATCTGGTGGCATTTTTTTTCCTTCTAAATGAAAAAGTAAAGCAGAAAGAAAAAGGCAGGAAAAGCAGTGTAAAAAATGCTATGTTTCCTAATAACACTATGGAACTAATTTATTAGTTTGCACCAGAAATCTGGAATAAAATTGTCTTAAATGTTGCAACTTTCTACGCAAATCATAGTTCCGTTAAAAAAAAATTGAGAATTTTTGCAGTTTTATGAATGCGCAACTTTATGAAAAGTATGCTGAGTTTAAGGGGAGGTGGGATGCTCACACTCTTTCATGACAAAGGGGGCTAGTAAATGTCAGGGTCACACAGAAAGTCTGGCCAAGAATGCCGTCTGGAGAAGTGAAGACAACCCTGATCCTGTTTCGACGGTGGGTTGAATTGGACACAGAACTAGGGAAGTGCGAATCAATTTGCTCAATTCTTGCATTAGGGACCACCTGCTACTACGTTTTAGAGCTGTGTGTGCTGGAATAAAACAAAAACAATACAGAAATTATGTTGAGGCTGGAGTCCATGTCTCTTATATAACTCTGTTCGCAGTGTTATGGAGTCAAAACTACCGACAGACTCCCTGTATTTATTCCACATACTCGACAACTTGTCTTACCTCCAAATCCAGGTCTCATGGCAAAATCATGGTCATCTATCCGTAGAAGCTGTTCAGATTTCACCTGGCGGACTTTAGTGCTGTCAATTCTCTTCATTTTACTGCAAAATTACATTTCAGAGTGATTAGTGATTGATATTAGTTCCTTTATGTATGTAAAGCATTGTCCAGGTAAGAACACATTTTCAAATACCTTAGAAAGGAATGCTGAATGAATAGGATGAATAGGAAGATGACCTCTGTGCAAGACCATCATCATTTGGCCAGTGTGAAGAGAGGTTACGAATAGAGATGAGCGGTGTTCGAGTCGAACTGTTCGCCAATTTCAAATTCGAGCTGTTTTGGGCGGTGTTCGAGTCGTTCGTCGAACTCGAACAATTTGCTTAAATTTCGGCTGTTTGAGTTTCTGTTCAATAACTGTTCATTCACCAAAAGCCCAGCTTGATTTTCACATTAAAACAGTTTATCATTGTTAATAGACTGTTTCAGTGTATAGTGGGCGGGGGATAGATCTGTGCTGAAATAATGCCGATCTCCTTTTTTTTTTCTTTCCCGCATTTACAGTGGGGCTGTGCAGTCTCTCAGCCTATCAGCAGTGCACACACACACAGTAATGTGCATGTGATGCACACAAGCAAGGGCATGTGTCATTGGCTGTGTATGTCACATGTCCTTGCCCTATAAGAACCAGCCATTTTCCCCGTCGCCACCATTTCCTCACTGCTGCAGCTTAGTGTTAGACAGCAGTGCTAATGCTGTGGGCGCTATACAGACTAAGAGTCTTTTTTTGGTAGCAAATTTTCTGAGAGATAGGTTTAGGGAGTCGGGAGTCGGGACTAGTTGTAATATCAGCCCTTTTCAGGGTAAGTTACAGCAGTTCATAGCACTGTTTGCCAGGCAGGTCTGAGCCAGTGCTGTACAAGTGTTAGTCACAGCATTTGGTGTAATCTAGCTCAGCCGATCCTTTTGGGCTTAGTAGCATTGTCTGATAGTCATGTGAGTAGCCCGTCTGTGAAGCTAGCTACACCGCCTGTGTATCTAAATTTTTACTGCATCTAACCCAGTAAATCATTTTGGGCTTAGTAGCAGTGTCTGCACGTCAGCGTAGTAGCCCGCCTGTGAAGCAAGCTACACCGCCTGTGTATATAAATTTTTACTGCATCTAACCCAGTAAATCGTTGTGGGCCTAGGAGCCGTGTCTGCACGTCAGCGGAGTAGCCCGCCTGTGAAGCTAACTATACCGCCTGTGTATCTCAATTTTTACTGCATCTAACCCAGTAAATCGTTTTGGGCCTAGTACCACAGTTTGGCCACTCAACTCTGCTCAGCTTCCATCCAACGTTTTTTGTGCCAACAACTACAGAGTTGCCAATTACTAAACAATGATGTCCCGCAATACTGATTTTGGCACTTCAAAACATCTAGACAACAAATGAGAAACTCCGTATGAATTAACCCCTGAGCCCAAAGAAGAGAACCAAAGAATACTGAAATATATCTTATTTTATTAACAAAGATTAAAAGAAAAAAGGTATGATACATAAAATACAAAAGATACCCAAGGGAGACCAGAATACCACCCTCAATCACATTACATGAATATATGTCTGAGAACACAGCAAAAAATAAAAGCAAAATGCTTGCTGAAGTTAGCTTGTGCTATTATATACTGAGGCATTGCCAGATATGCCGAGTATAAAAGGTGGAAATTAACTATTCTATAGTGCCCTAACAGGGCATACACCATAAACCATCCTCATATAAAGCGCAAATCATAAATGACATTACCTCAAAGCTGTAGATCACAAGTATGTTTAGGTAGTGAATCAGATGGTGCAGGGTGATTCGGTGCTCCCTCTTGCCCCAACGCGTTTTTCGCCCTTAGCTTCTTCTGGGGGCATGCCTGCCGCTTTTTGCTGTGTTCTCAGACATATATTCATGTAATGTGATTGAGGGTGGTATTCTGGTCTCCCTTGGGTATCTTTTGTATTTTATGTATCATACCTTTTTTCTTTTAATCTTCGTTAATAAAATAAGATATATTTCGGTATTCTTTGGTTCTCTTCTTTGGGCTCAGGGGTTAATTCGTACTGAGTTTCTCATTTGTTGTCTAGAGTTGCCAATTAGTAAAACACCAAAATGAGTGGCAAAAGGCCTGCTGCTGGTGGAAAGGGAAATAGGCGTGTTGGAAAGGGAAAAAAAGGTTGTGTCCGTGGGGTAGGTGGTAAAGCAACAGTAACATCTGCAGAAGAAAGACCATCTTCCAGCCAAAGTAAGATGTCTACTTCTTTTTGTGGACAATCTGATATGATCCCTTTCTTGCGACCATCGCTACGAGCATCGCTAAAACTTCAAGATGAGGCACAAAAACAGTAGGTGCTTGAACAGATATCAAGTGCTCGTTCACGTGGTCTCTCCTCCACCTCAACTTCAACATTACAACTACTCCAGTCCTCAGAGGTGTCACCCCAATCGCACTTGTTTCCTCACAGCTCCCAAGTCTCCAGCCACCCGTCTGAGTATGGGGTAACACAGATGGTTGAGTCTGCAGAGCTGTTTACTCATACTATAGCCTGGGAACCACAGTCAGCCAGTCCATGAGGTCAGCAGAGGAGGTGGAGGAGGATGCTAGTGAGGAGTCTGACGACGAGGTTATATTGCTCCTTCCTGGACAGAGACGGAGTACTGGAAGCATGTCAACAACTGCATCCTCAACCACAACTGTGCCTCTGAGCACAAGTCGTGGTGGCTCTTCAGGTCGCATGGGCTCTAAGCCTTGCATAGCATGGGCATTTTTTGAGATCACAAAGGATGACCTAACTCATGTTGTCTGTAAGATTTGTCACCAAAATCTCAGTAGAGGCCAAAAAATGAATAGTTTGAGTACTTCATGCATGAACCGTCACATGGATTTGAGGCATAAGTTGCAGTGGGAAGCTCACTGTGCTACAATGCGGCCTAGTGGGCCGGGCCAACCACCGTCTGCCACATCAAGTGCATCTGCTGCCTCTTCATCCTCTGTGACTGTGGGGACAGCAGTCTCACATGGTTTTGGACGCAGACCTTCCACCTCTTTACCCGCAACAGCCAGTGTGATTGGCAGGTCGTCAGGACATTTGCAAGTGGAAACACCTGCTGGTGTTGAGCGCTCTCTGACATCGAGACCACCACATTTTGATCAAGGTATCATAATATCTCCACCTGCACCTTCCTCACAGACCAGCAGTTTGCCGGGAACACCCTACTCAACCCCATCTAAGCACGGCAGCCAGCCCTTGGTCCCTCAGATGTGGACAAGTAAAAGACCATTTCCTCCTAGCCATGACAAAGCTAAGAGGTTGAATTTCACCATCTGCAAGCTGTTGGCGACAGAAATGCTGTCTTTCCGCCTGGTGGACACAGAGGATTTTTGAGACCTTATGTCCATCACAGTGCACCAGTACCAGATGCCCAGTCGCCACTACTTCAAAGAAAGCTGTGCCTGCGCTAGACCAGCATGTCGCACACACCACTTCCTTGAGAAACTCTGTGTGTGACAGGGTGCATTTCACCACAGACACTTGGACGAGTAGGCATGGTCAGGGGCGTTAACATGTCGGTGACTGGGCACTGGGTAACTATGGTGACATCAGGAGAAGGGGCTGCTATCCAAGTCTTGCCATCCCTACAAGTTGCGCGTCGATCCTCTGTATCTCTAAGTTCCTCCACTGCTTCTGCCTCCTCAACTTCCTCTCGGTTCTCCACCTGCACCCAAAGCCTGTCTGGTAATGCTACCTGTGTTCTAGCTGCGCAGAAAGAATCCTGCACACCTCCTTACTATGCTGTCACCAGGGCTCAACGGCATCAGGCGGTATTTACCTTGAAATGTCTGGGAAATGTGAGTCACACAGCTGAGAAGTTGTGGTCAGCTCTGGAGACCGAGTTCCATCAATGGTTGTCTCCACTGAACCTGCAGCCAGGGAAGGCCGTGTGCGTCAATGCTGCAAACCTGGGTGCAGCCCTTCGCTGGGGCAATGTCACACACGTGCCTTGTATGACTCACGTTTTGAACCTGGTTGTCCAGCAATTTTTATCCCACTATCCCGGACTAGATGGGCTTCTGCAGAGGGCACGGTCGCTGTGTGCTTACTTCCGCCGTTCGCATCCCACAGCTCAACGGCTTACATATCTAAAGAAGTCGTTGGGCCTGCTAGTTCACCGGCTGAAATGCGATGTACCCACACGGTGGAATTCAACTCTGCACATGTTGGAGCGACTGTGGCAGCACCGACAAGCCCTGGTGCAATACGTTATGACGTATAGCCTGGGCCAGCGAGATCCAGAGGTGGGGCAAATCACGTTGCAGGAGTGGTCTCAGATCAGGGACCTATGCACCCTTCTGCACAGTTTTGAAATAGCGACAAAGATGTTTAGTGCTGATGATGCCATTATCAGCATGACTATTCCGGTCATTTACATGCTGAAGCACATCTTAAACAGTATTCGGATTCAGGTGGTGGGACAAGAGGAGGAGGAGGAACAGGAGGAGCCGTATGCTGAAGGGATAATATCTCCAAGGTTCAGACGGTCGGCAGCACCAAGGCAGCTGGCATTGGAGGGTGGGGGAGAGGGATTACCGAGGGCGTATAGTAGCAGCCAAACTGTTGAGGCAGGTGCAGGAGCCGAGGAAGAAGTGGAGGACGAACTGGCGCTGGGCATGGAAGACTCATCAGATGAGGGAGACCTTGATAAAATTTCTATTGTGCGAGGTTGGGGGGAGGGGGCAGAGGAAGAAAGCATGATTCTCACCTCCCCGCCACCAAGACAACAAGGACTTGCTCCTTCTGGATGCGCAAGACACGTGAGTGCCTTCTTGCTGCACTACCTGCAACATAACCTTCGGATTGTGAGAATCCGAAGTAATGCCGACTACTGGGTTGCCACACTCTTAGATCCCCGATACAAAAGTAAATCTGGCAAAATTATTCCTGCATAGAAAGGGATTCACGCATGCAGGAATATCAGCAGAGACTGTTACAGAATCTTACACCTGCTTTTCCACAAAACACCAGTGGTGCACGTAGTGAATCTCTGAGTTCTAACTTGCCAACCGTGGCACTGTCGAGTCATCACTCAAACCGTAACAGTAACATCGTATCTGGTGGTAACAGCAATTTTTTCCAATCGTTTCAAGAATTTTTTAGACCATCCTTTGCAAGGGCACAGGAGACAAGAAGTCTGATGCATAGCCAACGCCTAGAGAGGTTGGTACAGGAGTATCTCCAAGTTAACATCGATGCCATGACTGTGGAACTGGACCCTTGCTCATTTTGGGCTTCCAATCTGGAAAAATGGCCTGAGATTGCCACTTACGCCTTGGAGATCTTGTCGTGCCCCGCAGCCATCGTTCTCTCTGAACGTGTTTTCAGCACTGCTGGTGGTGTGCTGACAGATAAGCGCACGCGGCTGTCCAGTGACAATGTAGACAGACTAACGTTCATCAAGTTGAACAAATCCTGGATCCGTAAGGACTTTTCTTCCCCTGTGTCATCCTGGGGAGACTAAAAGCTTGATGATTTTTGAAAATCACCTCACCAACCATTTTAAGATACTCTGGCGATATTGATGCCACTTAAGTGGTGTCTGTGGCCCAATTTTTGGAAAAAATGGAGACTGTTTTTGGAGTCCCCTTGCTGTGTTTTACATGATGTTGGCATCGTCAATTCCAGGTGGGTGGGGTCGCTCCTCCCCCTTTTAACCTTTAGAAACTACATACACTATGGCTTGGGGTAACACAGATGGTTGAGTCTGCAGAGCTGTTTACTCATACTATGGCCTGAGATTCAGAGGTCTGCTCCAAAGCTTCAGTGTCTGCTAGTCAGCAGAGTAGCCCACCCATGAAGCAAGCTACACCGCCTGTTTATCTAATTAATAATTTTTAACTGCATCTAGCCCAGGAAATCCTTTTGGGCCTAGTAGCATTTTGTGCTACTCAGCAGAGTACCCCACCCATGAAGCAAGCTACAACGCCTGTTTATCTAAGTACTAATTTTTAACTGCATCTAGCCCAGGAAATCCTTTTGGGCCTAATTGCATTTTGTGCTACTCAGCAGAGTACCCCACCCATGAAGCAAGCTACACCACCTGTTTATCTAAGTACTAATTTTTAACTGCATCTAGCCCAGGCAATACTTTGGGCCTAGTAGCAGTTTCTGCTACTCAGCAGAGTACCCCACCCATGAAGCAAGCTACACCGCCTTCTTCCCTTCTCAAGCTAACCCCTCGGCTCTGGGGTGTCCGCTCTCCCTCCAGCTCTCTCCTTCTCGCAGGTGGACTACCTCGTGTATTCACACTGTGGCCAATCTTTTGGGCCCAGGCATAAGAAGTCGTCAAGGTAATGGATAATATGTGCCCCCTTAGAAACGTCCATGACGACCCATTCGAGGAAGCAACTAAACACCTCAAATAGTGAGTAGGATATGGAGCACCCCATGGGCACACAGCAATCTATGTAGTATGCTCCTTCACAGAAGCAGCCCAATGGGAGGACACTATTCGGAGGCACAGGTAGTAACCGGAACACCCCCTCAATATCTGTTTTGGCCATTAGGGTGCCCCTTCCCAACTTCTTGACCCGTCTGAATGCCTCGTCAAAGGAGGTACAGTATATAGTACTGTACTTGGTCCCGCTTCGATGTTGTCGTTTACTGACCTGCCCCTTGGATATGACAAATGGTGGATTAGTCTGAATGTATTGGGTTCCTTTTTTGGCACGACTCCCAACAGGGATACCACTACGTCGTCTAAGGAAAGTGTTCTGAATGGACCCGCCGCCATTCTACCTAAAGATATTTATTTTTAAAAAATTTTTGTCACAATGTCTGGGTGTTGGTAGGCTCATTTTAGATTTTTTCTCCAGCCTTTCTTGATTTTAGAAGGGCATGACATGCCTATATCTGTGTCTCCTCCTCCTTTTACTCCTCCACCTCTTTTCTTTTCGCATGACTATATGTACTTGTGACTTTTCCATGTGTTTGTTGTGTCTTCTGAGCAGTTTGTCAGCTTTTGGACACCTTTTAAGGTGTTTTCTATGTGTTTTCTATGTGTTTGTATGTGTTCGTGTTTGCCTGCCATTGGTTTCTATGGGGTTCGACGGTGTTAGTTGAACGTTCGACGAAGATTTGTCGAACACGGCCCAATTTGACGAACAGAACTCGAACACTAGGGGGGGTGGCTCAACACTAGTTACGAAGACCAACTCCTGTCCATTCCTGCATTTCTCATAAAACCCATTGATGTGAATGGACACAGTTTAATTCTTCAATTTCTCTGTGGTCATGCTGCAGGAAATATAATACTGCAAGTTTTCACCATGGCAAACCACTGATCACAGAGATTTCCATCAGGAGGTTCCTTTGTGATCAGTTTATGATAAAGGCACCAATGTGAACAACCTATTTTCTTAGTGATTGTTCAGGTTTTAGTAAAAGTTGACTCAGGAAGTCTGCACAAGAAAAGTGGTTAGGTGCGAAGCTGGACAGATTTATCAGTTTACTAGATACAAGTCTTCAAAACTGGGTGTCTAAGCCTCTTTTACTGTAGTTTTAATTACCATCAACATTTCTTTAACTGTAGTGTTAATTACCAGTAGCATTTGCCTTGGGTCCCGTACAATGGTAGATTTTTATACAGCCTTTAAGAGATATCACACTTGACAATTCCTGCGAAATGTAATTGTTGAGAAAGTAGATGTGGATGGATGGTTGGGCAAACTTCTACATACACCTTATGCTTGTCTTTTTTTAGGCTACATATAATCTCCGATTTGTAGAGACCCATAACCTTCTACAACTAGTTTTAGTTGTCAGCACATACTGGAATGTGGGGCCTTCATACTTCACCATATTAAAGCGTCCATCCAAGTTGGAAATAAAAAGTAACTGTACTTTTCTCAGGTATGGTCATACTACCTGGTACCCTCCTTTTCCTTCCCGCTACCTCCTTTGATCCGATTGGTGTTTCTTTCCTCCTGCTTACAGGATGGCCATGGCAGTGACATGGTGAGTGCAATGGTAAGTCTAAAACATGTCTTTCTTGGGCTGTGGGATATGAAGGACATGGTATTTGTGGTTTAGACGTACCACTATGCTCCACATGCCAATGCTGTGGCCACCAGAGACAGGAAGAATGTGACGTGGTTCTGATCCGATGAAGCAGCATCAAATGGAGGGCATCAGGCAGGGTTACCACACGAGAGATGTGTAGTCACTTTTCATTCCCAGTTTGGGGGGTAGCTTTAAGAAGGTATTCATCTGTAGAAGAAATGAATATCTCAGCAATAAAGCGTTCAATGTCGTGTGCACAATTCTTTTTGTACACGGTAGAAACCATAGGGACCTTCTGACCCTCCATGCAGGCTTCGTTATGATGTAATTAGACAGTTATAAATATTTTGCACAATAAAAGCAACATTTGTTATTAATGTATAATGTTGTAAGGTAGACTACCTTGCTTTGCAATTGAGGCCTTTTGTCACCAGTGAAATATCTATTGGACATATATTTGTTGGAGAAAACAGTGTCTCATTTATTGAGTAAATGGTCTCGAGGAGTAATCTCTCTCATGTACTTTTGGTTAATGCTTCAAAATCTTCTTTGGAAGAGAACACAGACAAATAGCTTTGTAAAGGAGGGGGCATCTGATCTCTGAGACCAGGGGAAATTGTAGGTTAATAACATATTCACTGTGGATTCTTTTGTGAAAGTCTCCGAGTCTTCTCAGGACCATCTGTCTCGTATGTCTTCTGTGTGCGCCTGTCGACTGCTTGTTTTATAGCAGGAGAAAATGTAAGATTTTTAAAACTGAAAATTGTAAAGGGTTTATCCCAGAGACAACATTTATCATCTTTTCACAAATTACATACTAAATTATCTGGCTACATAGATCTCCGCCAATCTGGAGAATCGGGAGGCGCATAGTCCACTGTGAGAATAAAGAATTAAAGAGCAAATTACTCTTACAGACAGTATGCAAATTGTCTCCTCAGAAAGGAAGAGGACTTGAACTCTAGTGCCAAATATTTCAAGTAGCAATCCTAAAGGTACCTTCACATTAAGCGACGCTGCAGCGATAGCGACAACGATGCTGATCACTGCAGCGTCGCTGGAGAGCTGTCACACAGACCGCTCTCCAGCGACCAACGATGCCGAGGTCCCCGGGTAACCAGGGTAAACATCGGGTTACTAAGCGCAGGGCCGCGCTTAGTAACCCGATGTTTACCCTGGTTACCAGCGTAAAATGTAAAAAAACAAACACTACATACTCACCTTCGCGTCCCCCGACGTCTGCTTCCTGCACTGACTGAGCGCCGGCCCTAACAGCAGAGCGGTGACGTCACCGCTGTGCTGTACTTTCACTTTCACTTTACGGCGCTCAGTCAGTGTGGGAAGCGGACGCTGGGGGACGCGAAGGTGAGTATGTACTGTTTTTTTTTTTTTACATTTTACACTGGTAACCAGGGTAAACATCGGGTTACTAAACGCGGCCCTGCGCTTAGTAACCGATGTTTACCCTGGTTACCAGTGTAAAACATCGCTGGTATCGTTGCTTTTGGTGTCAAACACAACGATACACGCCGGTCTGACGAGCAAATAAAGTTCTGAACTTTGTTCAACGACCAGCGATATCACAGCAGGATCCTGATCGCTGCTGCGTGTCAAACTAAACGATATCGCTAGCCAGGACGCTGCAACGTCACGGATCGCTAGCGATATCATTTAGTGTGAAGGTACCTTAAGAGTCAATACCGACCTTTTAACGAGCTTTGCAATTTGACTTAAGATAAAAGCCAAATCAGAATCTAGCCAGATCAGACCTCATACTTTGCACTGACGAGGTGCAATACCCCGAAACACTATATCTACAAATTGAGATTCTGGTTTGTCTCTAAGGAGACAATTTGCATATTTAATTTCCCAGGGGAACATGCAAGGCGTTTAAGTCTCCTCATACTGGCATGTTAGACCTGGCATGTCACTCTCCACAAGGATAAAACTTACCCCTTATTCACATTTTAAAAAAACATTCCCTTTTTCTTTTCCTCAAGCATTGTCCTTTTCAGACCACACTCCTTCCTGCTGGCCACACAAATACAATAAAACTAATGGTAAAGGAACATTTTCCAACTGGCAATGTAGTAGATACAGACAAATAACACTGTTTTATCACTATGAGTAGTACTGATAATGTAGTATGTGTTATACAGGTATTTCAAAGGATAGAATGTGTTATGACCCCAATGGCGAGGGTCTCAGAGGAACGTGGAAGTCTGCAGAATACAAAAATCCAGCTCATAGGGCAGTGGTAACTGGGTTGACCATATATCTACTCCTAACGCCAACACTAGAAGTAGCCGGGGATCATTCCTACGTTGATTCTAGATGACACGCGCCAGCCGGAGAATCTAGCTACCCCTAGTAGAGGAAAACAAAGACCTTTCTTGCCTCCAGAGAAGGGGACCCCAAAGCTGGATAGAAGCCCCCCACAAATAATGACGGTGAGGTAAGAGGAAATGACAAACACAGAAATGAACCAGGTTTAGCACAGAGAGGCCCACTTACTGATAGCAGAATAAAGAAAGGTAACTTATATGGTCAACAAAAACCCTATCAAAATCCACACTGGAAATTCAAGAACCCCCGAACCGTCTAACGGTCCGGGGGGAGAACACCAGCCCCCTAGAGCTTCCAGCAAAGGTCAGGATATAGATTTGGAACAAGCTGGACAAAAATACAAAACCAAAACAAATAGCAAAAAGCAAAAGGCAGACTTAGCTGATATAACTGGAACCAGGATCAGTAGACAAGAGCACAGCAGACTAGCTCTGATAACTACGTTGCCAGGCATTGAACTGAAGGTCCAGGGAGCTTATATAGCAACACCCCTAACTAACGACCCAGGTGCGGATAAAAGGAATGACAGAAAAACCAGAGTCAAAAAACTAGTAACCACTAGAGGGAGCAAAAAGCAAATTCACAACAGTACCCCCCCCTTAGTGAGGGGTCACCGAACCCTCACCACGACCACCAGGGCGATCAGGATGAGCGGCATGAAAGGCACGAACTAAATCGGCCGCATGAACATCAGAGGCGACCACCCAGGAATTATCCTCCTGACCATAGCCCTTCCACTTGACCAGGTACTGAAGCCTCCGCCTGGAGAGGCGAGAATCCAAGATCTTCTCCACCACGTACTCCAACTCGCCCTCAACCAACACCGGAGCAGGAGGCTCAGCAGAAGGAACTACAGGCACAATGTACCGCCGCAACAAGGACCTATGAAATACATTGTGAATAGCAAACGACACAGGAAGATCCAGACGAAAAGATACAGGATTAAGGATTTCCAATATCTTGTAAGGCCCAATAAAACGAGGTTTAAATTTGGGAGAGGAGACCTTCATAGGAACAAAGCGGGAAGAAAGCCACACCAAATCCCCAACGCGTAGTCGGGGACCCACACCGCGGCGGCGGTTGGCAAAGCGCTGAGCCTTCTCCTGTGACAACTTCAAGTTGTCCACCACATGATTCCAGATCTGCTGCAACCTATCCACCACAGAATCCACCCCAGGACAGTCAGAAGGCTCCACATGACCCGAAGAAAAGCGAGGATGGAAACCAGAGTTGCAGAAAAAAGGCGAAACCAAGGTGGCGGAACTAGCCCGATTATTAAGGGCAAACTCAGCCAACGGCAAGAATGTCACCCAATCGTCCTGATCAGCAGAGACAAAACACTTCAAATAAGCCTCCAAAGTCTGATTGGTTCGCTCCGTCTGTCCATTAGTCTGAGGATGGAAAGCAGACGAAAACGACAAATCAATGCCCATCCTACTACAAAAGGATCGCCAGAACCTGGAAACGAACTGGGATCCTCTGTCTGACACAATATTCTCAGGGATGCCGTGCAAACGAACCACGTTCTGGAAAAACACAGGAACCAGATCGGAAGAGGAAGGCAGCTTAGGCAAAGGAACCAAATGGACCATCTTGGAGAAGCGATCACATATCACCCAGATAACGGACATGCCCTGAGATAGCGGAAGATCAGAAATGAAATCCATGGAGATATGTGTCCAAGGTCTCTTCGGGACAGGCAAGGGCAAGAGCAAACCGCTGGCACGAGAACAGCAAGGCTTAGCTCGAGAACAAGTCCCACAGGACTGCACAAATGACCGCACATCCCTTGACAAGGAAGGCCACCAAAAGGACCTGGCCACCAGATCTCTGGTGCCAAAAATTCCCGGGTGACCTGCCAACACCGAGGAATGAACCTCGGAAATGACTCTGCTGGTCCACTTATCCGGGACAAACAGTCTGTCAGGTGGACAAGACTCAGGCCTATCAGCCTGAAATCTCTGCAACACACGTCGCAGATCCGGAGAAATAGCTGACAAGATAACTCCATGTTTAAGAATACCAACAGGATCAGCGACTCCAGGAGCATCAGGCACAAAGCTCCTAGAAAGAGCATCGGCCTTCACATTCTTTGAACCTGGTAAATACGAGACAACAAAATCAAAGCGGGAGAAAAACAATGACCAGCGGGCCTGTCTCGGATTAAGACGTTTAGCAGACTCGAGATACATCAGATTTTTGTGATCAGTCAAGACCACCACACGATGCTTAGCACCCTCGAGCCAATGACGCCACTCCTCAAATGCCCATTTCATGGCCAACAACTCCCGATTGCCCACATCATAATTTCGCTCGGCAGGCGAAAACTTCCTAGAGAAAAAGGCACAAGGTTTCATAACAGAGCAACCAGGGCCTCTCTGCGACAAAACGGCCCCTGCCCCAATCTCCGAAGCATCCACCTCAACCTGAAAGGGAAGTGAGACGTCAGGCTGGCACAAAACAGGCGCCGAAGTAAACCGGCGTTTCAACTCATGGAAAGCCTCCACGGCAGCAGGAGCCCAGTTAGCTACATCGGAGCCCTTCTTGGTCATATCCGTCAAAGGTTTCACAATGCTAGAAAAATTAGCGATAAAACGACGGTAGAAGTTAGCGAAGCCCAAGAACTTCTGAAGACTCTTAACTGACGAGGGCTGAGTCCAATCAAGAATAGCTCGGACCTTGACTGGGTCCATCTCCACCGCAGAAGGGGAAAAAATGAACCCCAAAAAGGGAACCTTCTGTACACCAAAGAGACACTTTGAGCCCTTGACAAACAAAGAATTTTCACGCAAAATTTTAAAGACCAACCTGACCTGCTCCACATGCGAATCCCAATTATCAGAAAAAACCAAAATATCATCCAGATAAACAATCAAAAATTTATCCAGATACTTCCGGAAAATGTCATGCATAAAGGACTGAAAAACTGAAGGCGCATTGGAGAGCCCAAAAGGCATCACCAAGTACTCAAAATGACCTTCGGGCGTATTGAATGCGGTTTTCCATTCATCACCTTGCTTAATGCGCACAAGGTTGTACGCACCACGAAGGTCTATCTTGGTGAACCACTTGGCACCCTTAATCCGGGCAAACAAGTCAGACAACAGCGGTAAAGGATACTGAAATTTGACAGTGATCTTATTCAAAAGCCGATAATCAATACAAGGTCTCAAAGATCCGTCCTTTTTTGCCACAAAAAAGAATCCCGCACCAAGAGGGGAAGAAGACGGACGAATATGTCCTTTTTCCAGAGACTCCTTGATATATGAACGCATAGCGGTATGTTCAGGTACCGACAGATTAAACAGTCTTCCTTTAGGAAATTTACTGCCTGGGATCAAATCTATAGCACAGTCACAGTCCCTATGAGGAGGCAGTGCACTGGACTCAGACTCACTGAAGACATCCTGATAATCAGACAAATACTCCGGAACTTCCGAAGGCGTAGAAGAAGCAATAGACACAGGCAGGGAATCCTCATGAATACCACGACAGCCCCAACTAGACACTGACATAGCCTTCCAGTCAAGGACTGGATTATGGGTCTGTAACCATGGCAGCCCTAAAACGACCAAATCATGCATTTTATGTAGAACGAGAAAACGTATCACCTCGCGGTGTTCAGGAGTCATGCACATGGTAACCTGAGTCCAATACTGCGGTTTATTTGCTGCCAATGGTGTAGCATCAATACCCCTAAGAGGAATAGGATTTTCTAATGGTTCAAGAGTAAATCCACAGCGCTTAGCAAATGAGAGATCCATGAGACTCAGGGCAGCACCTGAATCTACAAACGCCATGACAGGATAAGATGACAGTGAGCAAATCAAAGTTACAGACAGAATAAATTTAGGTTGCAAATTACCAACGGTGACAGGACTAACAACCTTAGCTATACGTTTAGAGCATGCTGAGATAACATGTGTAGAATCACCACAGTAGTAGCACAAGCCATTCCGGCGTCTATGAATTTTCCGCTCATTTCTAGTCAGGATTCTATCACATTGCATTAAATCAGGTGTCTGTTCAGACAACACCATGAGGGAATTTGCGGTTTTGCGCTCCCGCAACCGCCGGTCAATTTGAATAGCCAGTGCCATAGTATCATTCAGACCTGTGGGAATGGGAAAACCCACCATAACATTCTTAATGGCTTCAGAAAGGCCATTTCTAAAATTAGCGGCCAGTGCACACTCGTTCCAATGTGTCAGCACGGACCATTTCCGAAATTTTTGGCAATACACTTCAGCCTCGTCCTGCCCCTGAGACATAGCCAGCAAGGCCTTTTCAGCCTGAATCTCAAGATTGGGTTCCTCATAAAGTAAACCGAGCGCCAGAAAAAACGCATCAAGATCAGCCAATGCCGGATCTCCTGGCGCCAGCGAAAAAGCCCAATCCTGAGGGTCGCCCCGTAAGAACGAAATAACAATTTTTACTTGCTGAGCAGAATCTCCAGATGAACAGGGTCTCAGGGACAAAAACAATTTACAATTATTCACGAAATTCCTAAACTTAAACCTGTCTCCGGAAAACAGTTCAGGAATCGGTATTTTAGGTTCTGACCTAGGATTTCTGATAACATAGTCTTGTATGCCCTGCACACGAGTAGCCAGCTGGTCCACACTTGTAATCAAGGTCTGGACATTCATGTCTGCAGCAAGCATAGCCACTCTGAGGTAAAGGGGAAGGAGAAAGAAAAAAAAAAAAACTCAGAATCTTCTTTCTTATAATCCCTCTTCTGCAATGCATTAAACATTTAATACTGGCCTGGCAAACTGTTATGACCCCAATGGCGAGGGTCTCAGAGGAACGTGGAAGTCTGCAGAATACAAAAATCCAGCTCATAGGGCAGTGGTAACTGGGTTGACCATATATCTACTCCTAACGCCAACACTAGAAGTAGCCGGGGATCATTCCTACGTTGATTCTAGATGACACGCGCCAGCCGGAGAATCTAGCTACCCCTAGTAGAGGAAAACAAAGACCTTTCTTGCCTCCAGAGAAGGGGACCCCAAAGCTGGATAGAAGCCCCCCACAAATAATGACGGTGAGGTAAGAGGAAATGACAAACACAGAAATGAACCAGGTTTAGCACAGAGAGGCCCGCTTACTGATAGCAGAATAAAGAAAGGTAACTTATATGGTCAACAAAAACCCTATCAAAATCCACACTGGAAATTCAAGAACCCCCGAACCGTCTAACGGTCCGGGGGGAGAACACCAGCCCCCTAGAGCTTCCAGCAAAGGTCAGGATATAGATTTGGAACAAGCTGGACAAAAATACAAAACCAAAACAAATAGCAAAAAGCAAAAGGCAGACTTAGCTGATATAACTGGAACCAGGATCAGTAGACAAGAGCACAGCAGACTAGCTCTGATAACTACGTTGCCAGGCATTGAACTGAAGGTCCAGGGAGCTTATATAGCAACACCCCTAACTAACGACCCAGGTGCGGATAAAAGGAATGACAGAAAAACCAGAGTCAAAAAACTAGTAACCACTAGAGGGAGCAAAAAGCAAATTCACAACAAGAATGATATACACAGATTACACAGTACTCTGAGTTAAATCTCCCATCTGGCTGCCTCCCACAAAATATAAAGATTTAATGCTTTTAATATAAATACAGGTATAGTAATTCCTAGCTTGTCAGACAGTACATGAATATAGAACCACAACCAATATCAATACAGAAATACAGCACCAGAACCACCATCAGTACATAAATACCATTGTGGCCAAAAGATTTGAGACTGACACACATTTTGGTTAATAAATTTGTATAACTCTAGACTGATATAAAGAGTGATTAAATTAATTGCAAAAAATTGCAGTCTTTGCAACCATTAAAATTACATTAATTGTAAAACTCCATTTCCACTCATTTTAAGCCCCATCACAAAATAACTAATTACACATTTCAGGAAAAGTGTTAATAAGGACAAGTCAGCTAATATCACTCTGTCAAGTTGATTGAATTATGAGAACAGACTGATTGCTTTAATAGGAGACTGGTGCTTGAAATCTTTGAATTCATTTGTTAACAGTTGTTATCTTCAAGGAAACACATGCAGTCACCATTGCTTTTCACTATAACCACTATCAGTACATGAATACAGCACCAGAAACACCATCAGTGTTCAATAAAATGTTTATTTTCAAAGACCAAGTTTTAACAACAGCAAGTCTGTACATTACATTTACAACAGCAACTGTGAATAGGGATGTAAAGATAAACAGAAGTACCCTTGCTACATTTAAAACATCACATCTGGTCTTAAGATTAACAAATATGCAGAAGTATACCTTAAAGCAGTGATTTTCAACCAGTGTTCCGCGGCACATGGTCGGGTGTGCCACGGGGAAAGTTCCCCAAACTATGGTGCCCCCTTTGTTTTGTTCCCCGGCAATGCGCAGCGATGCGCAGTCACGGAATAACACATGCACGAGCTTTGAACACTCGCACGACTTAATGACGTCACCGAGGCCGGCGCGTCATCCTGAGAGCGGAGAGACTCTCGCATTTGCCCGCCGCCAAGGTAATGCCCGCCAATAATGCTGTGTATAATCATTAAGTCAGCAACAGCTCATTAACAGTTAATCAACTGTTGCTGACTATATGAGCTTTTGCCTGAGTATATGAACTGTTGGCAGAATACTCAGCATATGAGCTGGTACTTTTAGTACCTGGCAGAGGTCCTTTAAGTGTGGCAGATAATGTAATACTCTTCTATTTTAGTGTGTGGCTGCGCACACTATCTCAGCAGTGATGGAGAAGTATTTGAGAATGGAAAAGGCAAATGCCGGACAGGACCCTGGACACAATTCTAACCCAGATGAAGGCCCTAGTATGAGAGGTCGACAAAAGAAAAAAGACAAGACGGTGAGCTCAAGGCAATACAGTGAAAGCTATCTTTCATTTGGATTTACTTTCACTGGAGATGCGACAGCACCAACACCACTGTGCTTGGTGTGTGGTGAGAAGCTATCCAATAGCGCCATGGTGCCAAGCAAGCTTAAACGCCATCTCCAAACGAAACACCCTTCCGTTCAAAACAAGCCGATGGAGTATTTTGTACGCTTACGTACAAACAATGAGAAAGGGGCAACTTTTTTGAGAAAAAGCACAAAGGTAAATGAGAGAGCCCTCAAAGCTAGCTACATTGTTGCTGAACTCATAGCTAAATCAAAAAAGTCACACACTGTGGCAGAAACATTAATACTGCCAGCTTGTAAAGCTATTGTAAATGAGATGCTTGGCCCTGACGCAGCCAAAGAGATAGCTAAAGAGCCTCTCTCTGATAACACAATTGCCAGACGGATTGATGACATGTCTGCGGACATTGAAACAGTTGTTTTGGAAAAGGTGCAGCTCAGTAAGAAATTTGCCTTGCAACTTGATGAGTCGACGGATATCAGTGGACATTGTCAGCTGTTGGCCAATGTGCGTTTTGTGGATGGAGAAGCCATTAGAGAAAACTTCCTATTTTGCAAGGCACTGCCAGAAAAATCAACAGGAGAGGTAATATTCCAGGTCACATCGGAATATCTTGATAAAAGTGGGCTTACATGGGAAAACTGCACAGGTGTCTGCACTGATGGAGCCACAGCCACGGTCGGGCGCATCAAAGGCTTTGTAAGTAGGGTTAAAGAAAGAAACCCAGATGTTCTTGTTACCCACTGTTTCTTGCACCGTGAGGCCCTCGTTGCAAAGACCTTACCAGCAGATCTAGCTCCCGTGTTGGATGATGTTGTGCGCATAGTGAACTTTGTGAAGACGCGACCTTTGAGATGTCGCTTATTTGCGTCTTTGTGTACAGAAATGGGAGCGGAACATAAAATCTTATTGCTCCACACGGAGGTCAGGTGGCTGTCACGCGGCAAAGTGCTGGCCCGTGTGTATGAGTTGCGAGAGGAACTTAAAATATTTCTGACAAACGAGAGGTCCAATTATTCAAAGCTGCTTGCAAGTGATGAGTGGTGTGCAAAGCTGGCATACCTGGCTGATATATTTCAATATCTGAATGAACTAAACACACGGATGCAAGGCCGAAATGAAAACCTGCTTACAAGCACTGATAAAATGAACGGATTCTGTTTAACCCCTTAATCCCATATGACGTACTATCCCGTCAAGGTGACCTGGGACTTAATTCCCGGTGACGGGATAGTACGTCATACGCGATCGGCCGCGCTCACGGGTCGAGCGCGGCCGATCGCGGCCGGGTGTCAGCTGCCTATCGCAGCTGACATCCGGCACTATGTGCCAGGAGCGGTCACGGACCGCCCCGGCACATTAACCCCCGGCACACCGCGATCAAATATGATCGCGGTGTACCGGCGGTATAGGGAAGCATCACGCAGGGAGGGGGCTCCCTGCGGGCTTCCCTGAGACCCCCGGAGCAACGCGATGTGATCGCGTTGCTGCGAGGGTCTCCTACCTCCTTCCTGGCTGCAGGTCCCGGATCCAAGATGGCCGCGGCATCCGGGTCCTGCAGGGAAGGAGGTGGCTTACCGAGTGTCTGCTCAGAGCAGACGCTGGTAAGCCTGCACCGATGTAAGTGAAATCGGTGATCTGATAGAGTGCTGTGCACACTATCAGATCATCGATCTGTGATGTCCCCCCCTGTGACAAAGTAAAAAAGTAAAAAAAAAAATTTTCCACATGTGTAAAAAAAAAAAAAAAAAATTCCTAAATAAATAATAAAAAAAATATATATATTATTCCCATAAATACATTTCTTTATCTAAATAAAAAAAACAAAACAATAAAAGTACACATATTTAGTATCGCCGCGTCCGTAACGACCCAACCTATAAAACTGCCCCACTAGTTAACCCCTTCAGTAAACACCGTAAGAAAAAAAAAAAAAAAACGAGGCAAAAAACAACGCTTTATTACCATACCGCCGAACAAAAAGTCGAATAACACGCGATCAAAAAGACTGATATAAATATCCATGGTACCGCTGAAAACGTCATCTTGTCCCACAAAAAACAAGCCGCCATACAGCATCATCAGCAAAAAAATAAAAAAGTTATAGTCCTCAGAATAAAGCGATACCAAAATAATTATTTTTTCTATAAAATAGTTTTTATCGTATAAAAGCGCCAAAACATAAAAAAATGATATAAATGAGATATCGCTGTAATCGTACTGACCCGACGAATAAAACTGCTTTATCAATTTTACCAAACGCGGAACGGTATAAACGCCTCTCCCAAAAGAAATTCATGAATAGCAGGTTTTTGGTCATTCTGCCTCACAAAAATCGGAATAAAAAGTGATCAAAAACTGTCACGTGTCCGAAAATGTTACCAATAAAAACGTCAACTCGTCCCGCAAAAAACAAGACCTCACATGACTCTGTGGAGCAAAATGTGGAAAAATTATAGGTCTCAAAATGTGGAGACGCAAAAACTTTTTTGCTATAAAAAGCGTCGCTGGTTTCACACTTGCGTTTTTCCCTGCAGCGTTTTTTGCACAAAAAAAACGCATGCGTTTTTTCCCTATATTTAACATTGAAAACGCATGCGTTTTTTTGTACGCGTTTGGTCGCGTTTTCAAACGCATGCGTTTTTTTTCTGCATGCGTTCATTTTCAGAAATACAACCTGCAGTATTTTCTTGCGTTTTTAAGCACATGCGTTTGTTTGCATTAAAAACGCATGCGTTTTTATCGAAAAAAAACAGAAAACACACTGAAAAGCCACCCACCACCATCAAGGTGATAAAGGGATCCAAACCCTAACCCTAACTCTACCCCTAACCTCACCCCTAACCGTTTAATGAACATTTTCTGACAGTCATAGTGCCACGTATTTAAGTGCCACGTATTTCAGTGCCACGTATTTCAGTGCCACGTATTTCAGTGCCACGTATTTCAGTGCCACGTATTTCAGTGCCACGTATCACGTATTTCAGTGCCACGTGTTTCAGTGCCACGTATTTAAGTGCCACGTATCACGTATTTCAGTGCCACGTATCACGTATTTCAGTGCCACATATTTTAGTACCACGTATTTCAGTTGCACATATTTCAGTGCCACGTATTTCAGTGCCACGTATTTCAGTGCCACGTATTTCAGTGCCACGTATTTCAGTGCCACGTATCACGTATTTCAGTGCCACGTGTTTCAGTGCCACGTATTTCAGTGCCACGTATTTCAGTGCCACGTATTTCAGTACCACGTATTTCAGTGCCACGTATTTCAGTACCACGTATTTCAGTCACGTTTAGGGTTAGGGGTAGGGTTAGGGTTAGGGCTAGGGTTGGAGGTAAAGTTAGGGTTGGGGCTAAAGTTAGGGTTAGGGTTTGGATTACATTTACGGTTTGGATTAGGGTTGGGATTAGAATTATGGGTGTGTCAGGGCTAGGGGTGTGGTTAGGGTTACCGTTGGGATTAGGGTTAGGGGTGTGTTTGGGTTAGGGTTTCAGGTAGAATTGGGGAGTTTCCACTGTCCAGGCACATCAGGGGCTCTCCAAGCGCGACATGGCGTCCAATCTCAATTCCAGCCAATTCTGCGTTGAAAAAGTAAACAGTGCTCCTTCCCTTCCGAGCTCTCCCGTGCGCCCAAAAAGGGGTTTACCCCAACATATGTGTTATCAGCGTACTCGGGACAAATTGAACAACAACTTCTGGGGTCGAAGTTCTCTTGTTATCCTTAGGAAAATAAAAATTTGGGGGGCTAAAAACCATTTTTGTGGAAAAAAAAAGATGTTTTATTTTCACGGCTCTGCGTTATAAACTGTAGTGAAACACTTGGGGGTTCAAAGTTCTCACAACACATCTAGATAAGTTCCTTGGGAGGTCTAGTTTCCAATATGGGGTCACTTGTGGGGGGTTTGTACTGTTTGGGTACATCAGGGGCTCTGCAAATGCAACGTGACGCCTGCAGACCAATCCATTTAAGGCTGCATTCCAAATGGCGCTCCTTCCCTTCCGAGCTCTGTCATGCACCCAAACAGTGGTTCCCCCCCACATATGGGGTATCAGCGTACTCAGGACAAATTGGAAAACAAATTTTGGGGTCCAATTTATTCTGTTACCCTTGTAAAAATACAAAGCTGGGGGCTAAAAAAATCATTTTTGAGAAAAAAAAAAATTATTTTCACGGCTCTGCATTATAATCTGTAGTGAAACACTTGGGGGTTCAAAGCTCTCAAAACACATCTAGATAAGTTCCTTAGGGGGTCTACTTTCCAAAATGGTGTCACTTGTGGGAGGTTTCAATGTTTAGGCACATCAGGGGCTCTTCAAACGCAACATGGTGTCCCATCTCAATTCCAGTCAATTTTGCATTGAAAAGTCAAATGGCGCTCCTTCCCTTCCAAGCTCTGCCATGCGCCCAAACAATGGTTTACACCCACATATGGGGTATCAGCGTACTCAGGACAAATTGCACAACATTTTTTGGGGTCCAATTTCTTCTCTTACCCTTGGGAAAATAAAAAATTGGGGGCGAAAAGATCATTTTTGTGAAAAAATATGATTTTTTATTTTTACGGCTCTGCATTATAAACTTCTGTGAAGCACTTGGTGGGTCAAAGTGCTCACCACACATCTAGATAAGTTCCTTAGGGGGTCTACTTTCCAAAATGGTGTCACTTGTAGGGAGTTTCAATGTTTAGGCACATCAGGGGCTCTCCAAACGCAACATGGCATCCCATCTCAATTCCAGTCAATTTTGCATTGAAAAGTCAAATGGCGCTCCTTCCCTTCCAAGCTCTGCCATGCGCCCAAACAATGGTTTACACCAACATATGGGGTATCATCGTACTCAGGACAAATTGCACAACATTTTTTGGGGTCCAATTTCTTCTCTTACCCTTGGGAAAATAAAAAATTGGGGGCAAAAAATCATTTTTGTGAAAAAATATGATTTTTTATTTTTACGGCTCTGCATTATAAACTTCTGTGAAGCACTTGGTGGGTCAAAGTGCTCACCACACATCTAGATAAGTTCCTTAGGGGGTCTACTTTCCAAAATGGTGTCACTTGTAGGGAGTTTCAATGTTTAGGCACATCAGTGGCTCTCCAAACGCAACATGGCGTCCCATCTCAATTCCAGTCAATTTTGCATTGAAAAGTCAAATGGCGCTCCTTCCCTTCCAAGCTCTGCCATGCGCCCAAACAATGGTTTACACCCACATATGGGGTATCAGCGTACTCAGGACAAATTGCACAACATTTTTTGGGGTCCAATTTCTTCTCTTACCCTTGGGAAAATAAAAAATTGGGGGCGAAAAGATCATTTTTGTGAAAAAATATGATTTTTTATTTTTACGGCTCTGCATTATAAACTTCTGTGAAGCACTTGGTGGGTCAAAGTGCTCACCACACATCTAGATAAGTTCCTTAGGGGGTCTACTTTCCAAAATGGTGTCACTTGTAGGGAGTTTCAATGTTTAGGCACATCAGGGGCTCTCCAAACGCAACATGGCGTCCCATCTCAATTCCAGTCAATTTTGCATTGAAAAGTCAAATGGCGCTCCTTCCCTTCCAAGCTCTGCCATGCGCCCAAACAATGGTTTACACCAACATATGGGGTATCATCGTACTCAGGACAAATTGCACAACATTTTTTGGGGTCCAATTTCTTCTCTTACCCTTGGGAAAATAAAAAATTGGGGGCAAAAAGATCATTTTTGTGAAAAAATATGATTTTTTATTTTTACGGCTCTGCATTATAAACTTCTGTGAAGCACTTGGTGGGTCAAAGTGCTCACCACACATCTAGATAAGTTCCTTAGGGGGTCTACTTTCCAAAATGGTGTCACTTGTAGGGAGTTTCAATGTTTAGGCACATCAGTGGCTCTCCAAACGCAACATGGCGTCCCATCTCAATTCCAGTCAATTTTGCATTGAAAAGTCAAATGGCGCTCCTTCCCTTCCAAGCTCTGCCATGCGCCCAAACAATGGTTTACACCCACATATGGGGTATCAGCGTACTCAGGACAAATTGCACAACATTTTTTGGGGTCCAATTTCTTCTCTTACCCTTGGGAAAATAAAAAATTGGGGGCGAAAAGATCATTTTTGTGAAAAAATATGATTTTTTATTTTTACGGCTCTGCATTATAAACTTCTGTGAAGCACTTGGTGGGTCAAAGTGCTCACCACACATCAAGATAAGTTCCTTAGGGGGTCTACTTTCCAAAATGGTGTCACTTGTAGGGGGTTTCAGTGTTTAGGCACATCAGGGGCTCTCCAAACGCAACATGGCGTCCCATCTCAATTCCAGTCAATTTTGCATTGAAAAGTCAAATGGCGCTCCTTTCCTTCCGAGCTCTGCCATACGCCCAAACAGTAGTTTACCCCCACATATGGGGTATCAGCATACTCAGGACAAATTGTACAACAACTTTGGGGGACAATTTTCTCCTGTTACCCTTGGTAAAATAAAACAAATTGGAGCTGAAATAAATTTTGTGTGAAAAAAAGTTAAATGTTCATTTTTATTTAAACATTCCAAAAATTCCTGAAGGGTTAATAAACTTCTTGAATGTGGTTTTGAGCACCTTGAGGGGTGCAGTTTTTAGAATGGTGTCACACTTGAGTATTTTCTATCATATAGACCCCTCAAAATGACTTCAAATGAGATGTGGTCCCTAAAAAAAAATGGTGTTGTAAAAATGGGAAATTGCTGGTCAACTTTTAACCCTTATAACTCCGTCACAAAAAAAATTTTGGTTCCAAAATTGTACTGATGTAAAGTAGACATGTGGGAAATGTTACTTATTAAGTATTTTGCGTGACATATGTCTGTGATTTAAGGGCATAAAAATTCAAAGTTGGAAAATTGCAAAATTTTCAAAATTTTCGCCAAATTTCCATTTTTTTCACAAATAAACGCAAGTTATATTGAATAAATTTTACCACTAACATGAAGTACAATATGTCACGAGAAAACAATGTCAGAATCGCCAAGATCCGTCAAAGCGTTCCAGAGTTATAGCCTCATAAAGGGACAGTGGTCAGAATTGTAAAAATTGGCCCGGTCATTAACGTGCAAACCACCCTCGGGGCTTAAGGGGTTAAAGTTGCAGCTCTGGCAGCAACATGTGCAGGGTGGCAACCTTCAGATGTTCCCGCTCACCGAGAAACTGCATGATGACAACACTGCTGCAATGTGCGAGGTGATTGGCAGACATTTGAAAACGCTTGAGGAGAAGTTATCGTTTTATTTCTCTTCAACGTTCACAGAATGCCTTGACTGGGTTAGGGACCCATACAGCTCATTATCCATTGCTGGAAAGGACATGACTTTAAAGGAGCAAGAGGAACTCATTGAACTGAAGCAAGATCGCGGTTTAAAGCTAAAGTTTGCTGATCTTCCTTTGGACAGTTTTTGGTTATCTGTTGCCAAGGAGTTCCCCATTCTGGCCAACAAAGCTATTTTGACATTGCTCCCATTTTCGACCACATATCTATGTGAGCTGGGCTTCTCAAGCTTGACTGCGATAAAAACTAAAAACAGGGAGAGACTGAGAACTGTTGAGGAAGAGCTTCGTGTGTGTCTTTCCACCATTCCTGCCAGGATATCCCTTTTGTGTTTATCGAAACAGGCCCAGGTTTCACACTGAGTGAGTATAAATACATTTAGAATCTATATTATTAACTATATGTAGAATATGTACTGTTTTAGTGTCATTTTGTGCCATTTTGGTTGGTGGTGTGCCCCGGGATTTTTTAAGTATAAAAAGTGTGCCGCGGCTCAAAAAAGGTTGAAAATCACTGCCTTAAAGGACAAAACAAAAACTAAGTAATTGGCAAGGGAGGAAAACATATGCCAAATAAAGTATAAGACACAGGGGCAGATAACAATTGTAATATATTATAGATTTTTCCAGATTGCTAGGGAGAATTTAACCAAGTCCCAAAGTCAGAGGAACTTCTAAAGGTTGACCAGGGCAACCAGGCCCTCATATATTCATATGACCCATTTCGTAACCAGTCATCAGAATTGATTAAATCTTCCTTTCGTAATAATATGTCCACTGCTTTAACTCATTCCAATTTGGTTGGAAGAGATTACAACTTCCAATGTCGTGGAATAACTTGTCTTGTTGCTGTCAAAAATATTCGGAAGAGTCCTTTTTAGTGGAAGAAATCGACGACAGAAGGAGGGAGAGGAGAGCCACCTCCAGGGAAGTTTGTAAGTTTGCACCAAACAAATTGTTAAATAAATCAAAGATGGAACTGTAGAGTCAATTAATTTTCAAACAAGCTAACCAGATATGGGTCATATCCCCCACCCCAAATTACATCTCCAGCATTTATCAGAGACTCCGTTGTACATTTGGCAAAAATGTTCGGGCGGTCCTATACCACCTGGAAAGAATCTTATAATTGCTTTCCTGAACATGACAGGATACTGAAATGTTATGCATGAGTTTGAAATTTTTTTCCCAATCAGAGGGAGAGAATGTTCTGTTAAGCTCGCATTCACAAATTTTCTGGAACTGAGTCAATAGATTTGTACCCTCTGCCTCCCTCAGCTGACCATAAACCAAAGAGATGCATAATTTTTCAAATACTGTTAAAGGACTCAACCAATCCTCTTTGTGTGATATTGAATGAAAAAGACTGTGCATACGAGGCGTACTCCATCCATGCCTGAGTGTAGGATCTCCCAGGAGAAACAAATTCTCTATGGGCTGCAGACCCTGTGTTGAAATAACATGTCTCATTTGAGAGATTGGGTTATGGTTTGAGCCCAAGAATGTAAATGAGTTAGCATCTAGAACATTTCACAAAAGTGGAAACATTGGACTTGGTACTGAGAAGCTATTATATTTGTGTAATATCTTGTCCCAACTGGATAATAGGGTTGGCAAAAAGGTGCCAAAAACAGTATGTCTAGTTAGAGAAACCAAATTCTGAGACTCTTCTAGCTCAGTCCAAATTTTGTTACAGGGCTTTATGATTAAATTTAGAATGCAATTGAGTAGAAAGGCTCTGTGATAAGCCCAAAAATCTGGTGCCCCTGTCCTGCCCCTATTTCTGGAGCGTGTCAAAACCAAATAGGAGAGCCTCGGTCTCAAGGTACCCCAGATGAACTTGGATGATAGTGTTTTAAGTTTATGTACAAATTACTTCAGAAGATTATATGGAATGATTTGGCATAAGTAAGAATCATTGGGAGGATATCCATCTTTATATTATTAATCCTACCAAACCATGAAACCATGAGTCCCGGCCACTTCACTAAATCCCTTTCAATAGTGCTTAGCAAAGGGAAGAAGTTAAGGGAGTACAACTAAGAAGTGTCAGATGGGATAGTAATCCCGACCCTATCTATTTGATATGGTCATTTCTCCATTTGAAAGGGAACAGTGAGCTAAGGCGTGAGGCCTTCGTCCCCCTATCCTGTTGATATTAAGGATCTCCAATTTAGAAATATTCACTTTAAATTTAGTCAGAAGTGTAAATACCTTATACCTATAGTAATTCCCTTCATTGAAGGATTAAATCTAATTGTGTTAGCCAACGCCTCCACAACCAGAACGTAGAGAATGGGTGACAGGGGACACCCCTGAGTTGTGTCTTTATGTATATTAAAAGGTTTAGCGAGACCCCATTAATCCTAACCTGTGTCATGGGAGAATTAAATAGTGCCATAATCAGTGCAATCCCCAAGCCAATCTTCTTTAATGTTGCTCCCAGGAAATCCCACCCCACCCTACAAAAGCCTTCTCGGCATCAATGGACAATAAGCTGGATAAAATTCCCCGGGAATGCTCCCAATCAATAATGGACTCTGTTTTAGTAATATTATCCCTAGCCTCCCTGCCCATTAAAAAGCCTACCTGCTCTTTGCGTACAATCTTTGGGATCGGAGGCTGCAATGGAAGTGCCAATATTTTTAAATAGACTTTTAAGTCAATGTTAATGAGTGAGATTGGTCAGAAATTAGTCCAATGTGCATGATCCTTACCCTCCTTGGGGATGACTGTTATGAAGGCTAGCAGCGAATGTGATGGGAATTCCCCCCCCCCCCCCCCGTGCAATAGAGTTGTAGAATGTAAAAGAATAGGAGCCAGCTGATCTTTAAATAATTTGTAGAACCTTGGACAAAAGCCATCTGGGCCCAGGCTCTTTCCTTTAATCACCCCCATGATCTCACTTAACCCAAAGTTGTTTTCCAGGCCTTTTATCTGGTCTGACTCTAGAGGGGTAGGGGCAAAGCTGTCTAGGTAGGTTGCATTGTCTTTGGATCTATCTAATCTCTAATTTTGTAAGTCTAAGGCTGTGTGCACACGTTGCAGATTTTTTGCGTTTTTTTCGTGTTTTTTCCCTATAAAAACGCTATAAATCCGCAAAAAATCTGCATACATTATGCATCCCATCATTTTTAATGAATTCCGCACTTTTTGTACACATGATGCATTTTTTTCTGCATTAAAAACGCATCGCGGTAAAAAACGCAGCATGTTCATTAATTTTGCGGATTTTTTGCGGATTTCCCACTATATAATGCATTGGGAAATGTCCGGAAAAATCCCCCCAAAAAACGCACCAAAAACGCAATAAAAACGCGGTAAAACGGGCAAAAAAAGCAAATAAAACGCATGCAGAATTCTTGCGGAATTCTTGCAGAAAATCTCAGGAATTTTCTGCTGGAATTCCTGAACGTCTGCACATAGCCGTCTGCACATGTTGCATAGGGAGAAATAGTAAGACCGAACCTCCTCTAATATATCTGTAGGGAAATGAATCTGTCCTTGTGAGGGAGAATTAAGATTCATGATGTGTATGGGGGCTACTCTTGGATGAAGGGCTTTTGAGAGCAGTCTACCATCCTTTTTGGATTTTGTCCCTAATACATAAAGACTTGAGGTCTAGAATTTGCAGGATTTGTCTCTGAACATCCGATATCTCCACATTAATCAAATCCAACTGACTAGATTTATTAGTAGTGTCCAACCGTGCCAGGGAACGCAGAAGCAGACCCAAGGCCTCATATCTTTCTTTTCTGATTTTGGAGCCTTGTGAAATAAAAATTCCTCTCAAGACACACTTAAGCACCTCACATTTAATGGGCTGGTCCTGTCATTCCTATGGTTGGCGACAAATGCCACCACGGACTCCTCAATCTCCACAATGCAAGTCCAATCATGCAACAGGTGGTCATTGACTCTCCAAAAAAAATGTTTAAAGTTATGAAAAGGTAAATAGATTGACCCCATAACCGTTGCATGGCCCACCACAAAAAGGAATCTATAGAGCACGTAGAAGATTAAGAGATATAAAAATGTAATCTATCTGGCTGTAGGTGTTCTGAATAACCGAATGGTGGCTGTAATCTTTTCAGCTTGGATGGAACACACACCACAGGTCTACCAAACAAAACCTCGCAAGTAGCTTCCAAATGCCATGGAACACTGAGGGAGAAACGGAGGACCTACCCATGGAAGAGTCAATGGAGGGATCAAAGGCAATGTTGAAGTCTCCTCCCAGTATAATAGGAAACCCCCCGGCGAACTCGGCCAATGCCTGGAGGACAAATTACTCCAAATTACTTTGCATCTATGTTAGGAAAATAGACATTAGCAATTACAATAATCCTGTCATTACCAGAAATTTTTAGAAAAATAAATCTGTCATCTTCGTCTGATTTTGACTCCAAAATCCTGATTGGTTAAGAGTTGTGAAAAGCAATGGTAACTTCCTTTGATTTGCTATTTGGATTAGTAGAATGAGACCACACACTATATTACCTATTTGAAAGCTGTTGAATAGAAGAGGCCTTAAAGTGTGTTTCTTGTTGCATGACTATATGTATTTTTTTTTAAAGTAGGTAGCGCAGTATCTTGTTTCGTTTCATAGGGCTATTTAGCCCTCTGACATTAAAAAATGAAAAAGTCAATATAGCCATAACCATCAGTATAGAAAAAGAAAGGGAGGGAGTGGGGAGGAAACTGAACAAAGCAAAATCGAACAAATCTGACAGACAGAACTAACAAGGCGAACAGGACGAACCGGGGAAGACAGACAAAACTGGAAGCTCTCGCTTCAACCTTCCAATCTAAATTGTTAGCTCCCAAAAGGAGAAAAGCAGACCTATTAAACAGGTCTCCATACTTAAGTGGGGTTGAGGAAGCCATAGGAGTAGCTCCTACAAAAACCCATACTGCTCAAATAACAAAAAACTTATATAATGTACCCGATTGTTGGGAAAGAGTAAGAGAGAAATAAAGGGGGAGGAAGAGAAAGAGGGGGAGGAAGAGAAAGAGGGGAAGAAAAGAAGGAGAGAAGTAGAAAGGAAGAACAGAATGTCAGAAGATGTCAAGTGTGCTCTGAGATGTTTCAACAGAGAGAACACCCATCTGACATTCTAGAAAAACTTTAATGGCAAGCCAGGGGGATATTTAGAAAAAGCCACCGGTGTCACTGGAGAAGATCTTACTTCCTGTTGGTTGTCATTTTGGCGGAGTCGACATTGTGACCTCAGCGGCTGGACTGTTTCATAAATCTGATCGTGGGATCAATGGTGATTGGGTAAGGATAGTTGGCCAATTTGGCAGTTGGATCTGAGGTAGTTCAAAGGCAGACAAGAAACCAGGAAGGTCCTCGAGAGTCTTAAATATGGCAGATCGGCCATCTTTTTTTGCTGTCAACTGGAATGGGAACCTGCAGCGGTATAGAATGCCTTCATCACGCAGTTGTTGAGTGAGAGGTCTTAGGGCTTTGCGAAGCTGGAGTGTACATCTGGCTAGGTCCGTAAGGATCAAGATGTCACATCACTTTATTTGTATATTACTTTTGGTCCTTGCGGCTTGCAGTATAGCTTCCTTCTCCTTATAAAAGTGGATTCAACAAATAATATCCTGTGGTCTTGGGGACAAAGGGGGTTTAGGGCTGAGTGCTCTATGGATCCTGTCCATTTCAATAACATAATCCTCTTTCCTCTCAAGAAGTCCACATACTAAAGTTTTAGCTGTTTCTTCCAATTTCTTCAGTAAGGCCACAAATGCAGAAGTTGTTTAGTCTATGACAGTTTTCTATATCACCTAAATGTGTTAGAAGGTTTGAAATCTGTGATGAAGTTGGATCACCCCCAAGGGCAGCCGGGTACTCGGTACCGGGTCCTTCGTTCTCAAGGGGGATGTCACGGTGGCTGACCCGGTCCGTGGCCCTCGGGAGGTCCGTTGAAAAAGGGAAAGGTCTTTAAAGGGGAAATGTTCATGACGCCACCTGTGGTATTCAGTCAGGGTGACCGACGCTGCTTTAAGGGGTCCGCTGGGGTGATGTTATGGCAGCTAGATGGTATACCTTCCCACAGGTGAAGTATGTCCCCAGGGCTTCCCAGTGTGCAGATGGTGGATGGTGAGAGGCGCAGTGAAGAACGAGGACACAAGGTTGCAGTCTCTGTACCTTTACTGAGGGCTTCAGCATCCACAGTCCAGGGCACCAGACCACAGGGCAGACAGAATCCGGCCGGTTTGGAGTCAAATCCAGAGTCCCCTTGTCCAGGTAGAAGTCAGTAGCCTTCCTGTAGCGCTGTGGTGTTGTAGTACCTTACTTCTAAGCTTCTCATAAGGTCCTCACAACTGTTGAAGATGTTCAGATGTTATGTCTCTCTCTCTGTCCCCCAGATGGATAGGACAAAACCCGTATGACTGGTGGCTTGAGGCTGTTTGTAGGGACTCTAGCATGCCCCGGCCTCTAAGGGGTGCCACCATGCCACCTGGGTGTAGGTGCGGACAGGTAACCTGCAATTAGCTGTCCTGCCGGTCTCTGAAGTAAAGCATAAAGGTCATTACTCCCTCAGTGTGCCAGCTACCGGATTTCTGCACCTCAGAAGGAGGCAGCCTGTTCCTGGCTGATCTCCTCTGATATCCTCTCCTTTGCTCTGACTTCCTTCACGCTTGCTGCAATATGTTCTACTTTTTATCTGTTTGTTTCCTAGGAGTTGCAGCACTTCAGGCCACAGGGCTCCTCTGTTTCCTTTCCCTCTGTCTTCCTGACAGGAACTGAACCCTTTAACTCCAGATCAGGATGTTCTTATAGGGTAGTTCACCTTAAACAGGCTTAGAGCTCCCCCTTCTGGTCTGGAGTGTGAACATGTTGCATGCATTGTGTTACCTGACAAAGAGTTCTCCTTCATTGCCTCCAAAACGTAACATCACTCCCCCCTAGAGGAGAATGATATTACTGCAACGAACAGGACCCTGGGGCGCTGCATATACTCAGACTAAATAAGGTGATGTTCTTCCATTTTCTGATATAAAGATGCTGTATCCAGCTCTAAATCATCCAATCTGTTACCTACTTGTCTTGATGTCTTGTTTCACAGAAGCAGTATCGCGGGTCTGATTTTCTTCCAGCCTGCCAAACATGGCCTCCAGGTCATGTTTCGTAGGTATGCAGCATAGATTCTGCAGTCCCACTTGTCACCCATGTCCAGAGGAAGGGAATCCTCTGATGTTGGAGCCGCTTGATTGACCGGATGCTGGGTTCACAAGAGCCCTGCTATCTCCGTGCCTTGGTCCAGTAGCAGTGACTTTTGCTGTTATTTGGCATGGGCACCATGTTTGATGGTGTCTCCTGCCATGAGGGAGAAGGTATATGCTGCAAATAGCTGGTAATACCTGCCTCTGAAGATCATATCTCTGTGTGGAAACTTCCTGAAGAAGAAGCCATGAGCTTCGAAACGCGTTGAATAAACCACCCGAACATCTTATAACTATATCTGGATCCATTATTTGTCGCAGCAGCGCAGATTTTATCCACATTCATCTATTATAACTGCCTCTGAAGATGACAGACTTGTGCCTGAGGTGGTGGATGACTTTTTCCTGCTTTTTAGGGAAAGGCGGCGGGTACTCAATAACACAAAGGGTTCAGCAGGAGCTCAGCACAAGCACATCCTTATCCCGCCATCAGCAAGCCATGCCCCCCAAATCAGTGCATTATTAAAGCACCACAACTACCGTGTTTCCCCGATAGTAAGACACCCCCGATAGTAAGACGTAGTGGGGGTTTTAGCGGGGTCGGCTAATGTAAGACGCACCCCCGAAAGTAAGACATAGTACTGTACGTTGTAAAAATATAAGCCGTACTGGTACCTTTTGCTGCATTAACTGCGGGATGCGGACGATCCAGCCACTGGTAACCAGGGTAAACATCGGGTTACTAAGGGCAGGGCCACGCTTAGTAACCCGATGTTTACCCTGGTTACCAGTGTAAATGTTAAAAAAAAAAAAAGTGAGGTGTCATATCTTGTTTTTTCCAGAGGTGATTTTTGAGTTTTTGGGCTGTCGGGACAGAATACAGTGGCTCTTCCTTTGCCTTTTGGTGTTTTTAATCCTTCCATCTCCAAGTTCTAATGGTCGCTTCGCCGGAGGGCGCCCCAGTGCAGTCTGCAGTAGGCCGGCTCTGGCGGCGGGTCCATGCGGGGTGGAGTAGATGAAGCTGGCCGCTGCTTGCTGCTCCGGAGCGCACAGTCCGTGCTGGGGATGGTGCACCGGGCCGGGGGAGGACAGGACGTGCAGGTATCCGCCGCCTCCTGCGCCAACCACAGCGCCGCCCCCGGCCACGAACCCCCCGGAGAAGCTGGAGCATTTGTCGGGGAGCAGCAGCTGGTCGTGCCCGAGGTGGCTTCCCTTTCTCATGGTACGGAGCCGCCGCCTTCTCCGCTCTCCTCCTTGTGACCCCAGTAATCCGCACTGCCCGGCCTGCACCCTACAAATAGCCGGGGCTGCAGTTAGAGCAGGTGCTGAGGTGAGCTCGTCGGAGGGCTATCGAGCACCGGGGGAGGCGGATTGTACGGCTGTGTGTGCTCGGGCCCCAGCTCCGACCTCCCTGCCACCGCCGCGGCTGAAAAATGGCTCCAGGTCAGCTGACAATGAATAAAGGGATGCGGTTTACGCGCGAAGGTCGGAGCTGGGGCCCGAGCAAACACAGCCGTACAATCCGCCTCACAAGGAGGAGAGCGGAGAAGGCGGCGGCTCCGTACCATGAGAAAGGGAAGCCACCTCGGGCACGACCAGCTGCTGCTCCCCGACAAATGCTCCAGCTTCTCCGGGGGGTTCGTGGCCGGGGGCGGCGCTGTGGTTGGCGCAGGAGGCGGCAGATACCTGCACCTCCTGTCCTCCCCCGGCCCGGTGCACCATCCCCCGCACGGACTGTGTGCTCCGGAGCAGTAAGCAGCGGCCAGCTTCATCTACTCCACCCGGCATGGACCCGCCGCCAGAGCCGGCCTACTGCAGCCTGCACTGGGGCGCCCTCCGGCGAAGCGACCATTAGAACTTGGAGATGGAAGGATTAAAAACACCAAAAGGCAAAGGAAGAGCCACTGTATTCTGTCCCGAGAGCCCAAAAACTCCAAAATCACCTCTGGAAAAAACAAGATATGACACCTCACTTTTTTTTCTTTTTTTTTTTACATTTACACTGGTAACCAGGGTAAACATCGGGTTACTAAGCGCGGCCCTGCGCTTAGTAACCCGATGTTTACCCTGGTTACCAGGGGACTTCGCATAGTTGGTCGCTGGAGAGCTGTCTGTGTGACAGCTCTCCAGCGACCACACAGGTTTTTTTCCCAATGTAAGACACCCCCCCGAAAGTAAGACATAGTGGGACTTTTGAGTGGTAAAAGAAAGTAAGACGCTGTCTTACTATCGGGGAAACACGGTATCATTAGTACAAGTATACAACACTAAACCCATCGTCAGTACATGAATAGACCACTAGAGCCTCAATATGTACATGAATACAGCATCAGAACCATCCTAAGTCCAAGACTACATTACCAGAACCGTGATCAATACATGACTACAATACCAGAGCCATCATAAGTACATTAACACCACACAAAAATGTCATGAGAACAAAAATACATCACTAGAATCACTATCAATAGATGAATACAGCACAAGAATCATTATCAGTACATGAATAGATAATCAGAATCACTATCCATACATGAATATAGAACCAAGGTTGTTGTGATCCTAATGGCAGAGGATCTCAGGGTCTTCAGCAAAGTCTGCAAACATAAAAACTAGCTCTTAGGGAGGTGGTAACTGAGCTGACCACATACCTGATCCTAGCCCACAACTAATAGCAGCCGGGGAACGTACCTACGTTGGTTCTAGACGTCTCGCGCCAGCCGGAGATCTAACTAACCCTTTCAGAGAAAATACAGACCTCACTTGCCTCCAGAGAAAGGTACCCCAAAGTAGATACAGGCCCCCAACAAATAATAACGGTGAGGTAAGAGGAAAGGACAAACGTAAGTATGAACTAGATTCAGCAAAGAGAGGCCCACTAAATAATAGCAGAAATATAGAAAGCGGACTTATGTGGTCAGCGAAAAACCCTACAAAAATATCCACGCTGAATATCCAAGAACCCCCGCACCGACTAACGGTATGGGGGGAGAATATCAGCCCCCTAAGAGCTTCCAGCAAAATCAGGAATCACATTATGAACAAGCTGGACAAAAAACAGAATAATAAAAATAAACAAAAAACAAGAAAGCAGGACTTAGCTTATGTTGCAAAAATCAGGACCAGTAGACAAGAGCAACCAGACAAGGACTGATTACATGGATGCCAGGCAATGGACTAAGACTCTAGGAAGTTTAAATAGAAACACCCAGAGTCTTAACGAACCAGGTGACTACCAACCTGGGGAAAGAGTATCCAAGAGCCATACCGCGAGTGACCACAAGAGGGAGCCCAAAAGTATAGTTCATAACACAAGGTTAGTGCAGTGATCAATTGCAATGTCAGGTTACGCCTCACAATAAACTTTTGTATCACATTACAACTCTCAGAATGTCCTTCATAATGGTAAAGAAGTGATGTCAAATTGTTTTGCACAGCCATCATCAGACTGCACATCATGCAGGAACCACAGTACTGATAAGGCACAATGAGCATAACAAATAAACATTTAAACCCATAGTACCATATACAGTGCCTTGCAAAATTATTCGGCTCCCTGGAATTTATCAACATTTTCCCACATATCATGCTTCAAACATAAAGATACCAAATGTAAATTTTTGGTGAAGAATCAACAACAAGTGGAACACAATTGTGAAGTTGAACGAAATGTATTGGTTATTTTAAATTTTTGTGGAAAATCAAAAACTGAAAAGTGGAGCGTGCAATATTATTCGGCCCCTTTACTTTCAGTGCAGCAAACTCACTCCAGAAGTTCACTGTGGATCTCTGAATGACCCAATGTTGTCCTAAATGTCTATTGATGATAAATATAATCCACCTGTGTGTAATCAAGTCTCCGTATAAATGCACCTGCTCTGTGATAGTCTCAGGGTTCTGTTTGAAGCACAGAGATGGGCTCTATGTGAATGCTAATGATGGCTGAGCATTTCATCATGAAGACCACTGCTTGACAGTCCTATCCCCTGATGATTTCCTTTTGTTGGAATGAAACGCGTAGGGAGGTGGTCCAGAAAGGAACATGAATGGTCTATGAAGTCATGTATCGATTTGTTGGATCTTTGACTGACTGAATGGCAGGGGGCATCCTCTATGTGGCATCTTTACAAACTGGTGAGATTGTTCCAATTTATATTATCGCACCCCTTATCTTTACTTTTGCTGGTACATTGGGGTGATCATCAGTGGTACTGATTTGTTTTCACATATTTGAGCAAAAGTATATTGGTACAGAAAGCAATATCAGCATTTTTTTTTATCTCAGCTTCTTTACTGGGTTTGGATAAGACTTATTAGCTTGGTTTGAATCACCATATGATAATATAGACTTTACCACTTATAAAACTGTGTCCTGTAGTTGTCTTCTTCCACGCAAAGAGTCTCCTGAGTTATCCCCTATAATTATTACAGGATACTCTAGCCAGAAAAGAGGAGACTGCTGGAACAATGACTGCAGAGAGCAGATTAGTGCAGGTGTTTTCCATAATTAGATCACTGCAGAAAGATGTGGAAGGTCTGCAAAAGAAGTTTGGAAGCTTTGAACACAATCAACAAGTGTTTGGACAAACTTTGCAGGACTTAAGCAACCGCATGGCAGCCCAGGAAAACAAACTTGCTGGCATAGAGTCCCAGTATGGATGGGCTTTTCAGGACATAAGCACGCAAATAGCTGCACAAGCGACTTTACCCTTTGGGCAACCGCCACCAGCTAGCCCACCTAAGTTGCCCCCATTCAGATTTAATGGTGATCGCGACAAATTTCGTGGCTTTGTGAATCAATGTATGTTATATTTTGATGTGCATGCTGACCGTTTTCCTAATGATAGATGCAGAGTATTGTGTGTAATAATGCTGCTGACCGCACGAGTGCTCGCCTGGGCGAATCCGATGATTGAGTCTCTGGACCCACGGTTAAATAACTTGGATGATTCCTTGGCCGCTATGGCATTAATGTGTGATGACCCTAATCGCCGTGCAACCGCTGAATCTGCTTTATTATCTTTACGCCAGGCTAAACGTTCTGTTATTGAGTATGCTACTGAATTCAGGAGATTAGCGGTATATACCAATTGGGACAGTTATGCACAATTGCCTATTTTTAAAAGGGGTCTGTCTAGTATTGTAAAAGATGAATTAGCTCGCTCTGAGTCACCACAAGAGCTAGAAACGTTCATACAGCATTGTGTGCGTATAGACATTCGCCTTACTGAGCGTAGGCAGGAGAAGTTTGCTGCCTTTAACCGTATCTCTAACTTTTCCCTTCCTTCCAAAGAGCCTGCAGGTAAAACATCGCGGGAGGTGGAGGAGGTGCCCATGCAAATTGATTCCGATCAGAGGTGTGAGATCAATGAGCGCCGGGAGCATCGCCTTCGTGAAAGTCTGTTTATACTGCGGCCAGTCTGACCACTTCCTGATCAATTGTCCTAAGTGTCCTAGACGGCCTAACAAGGTGCTAGCAGCAGTAGGGGAGTATGACAACTGTGATGATGAATCCGACATCTCTGAATGTAGCCTGCCTTTAAATGCTGTATTCCATTCACTTTCTATGACTTCACCTCCCAAGGAGCTTAAGGAAAAAAACTCTCACTGTTCTCTCCCTATTAAGATCCTGTGTTCAGGACAGTGGATTTCCAGTGCAGCTATGATTGACTCTGGTGCAGGTGGCAATTTCATGGATATCGCATTTGCCAAGGAACATGGTATTGAAATTCAGCAAAGAGCCTCTCCAATTACCATGGAAACAGTGGATGGGTCACCTTTAATCTCTGGGCCTGTGGATAAGGAGACCGTACGCACACATAGGAATGCATTGATCCGCTTACTTCCCGCATGGGGCTATGCCCACCATGCACAAAGTAAGCGGATCATGTGCAGATGGTACCCAGGGTGGAGGAGAGGAGACTCTCCTCCAGGCTCGTAAAAAAAGAATTAAAATAAAAAATTGTTATATACTCACCTTCTGGCGGCCCCCGGATCCAGCCCAGGCCTTAGCGATGCTCCCGACAGCTCAGAGATGCCTTGCAATAATGACCTGTGATGACGCAGCGGTCTCGCGTGATGCTACGTCATCTGGGGTCATTGTCGCGAGGCATCGCTGGGAACGGGAGTTGCCGGGAGCATCACGAGGATCGGGAAGGCTGCGGGGGCCGCTGGAAGGTGAGAATATCACAATTTTTTTTATATAATTTTGAACATTATATCTTTTTACTATTGATGCTGCATAGGCAGCATCAATAGTAAAAAGTTGGTCACACTTGCCAAACGCTATGTTTCACAAGTGTGACCAACCTGTCAATCATTTTTCCAAGCGATGCTACAGATCGCTTGGAAAACGCTAGCATTCTGCAAGCTAATTATGCTTGCAAAACGCTAGTGTTTAGTGGGAATATGCAGCTCCCAGCCGCAGGAAATACGCATGCGAAATTGCTGTGGAAATTTCTGCGGCAATTCCGAATGTGTGCACATAGCCTTAGACTAATTTAAAGAGAGGAATGTTCAGTGGGAGGAATAACAATTACTGTGCGAAATGCTAAGGGTATGGTGGGCACTTGGATATTAGCACTTTGTGGTTACATGCTCTTTGTTATTTGTTACTTGTATCTACATACTGCATTTGTCTAGGTCCATTATGTGATTATGTGTATCTGCCATGGCTTGGAATGTATCATAGTGTAAATCACCTTTTTCTTGTTAAACTACTGAGTTTTCTCTTTTTAAATCATAATGACAACCAAAACAGCCAAATGACCCTGATCAAAAGTTCACATACCCTGGTGATTTTGGCCTGATAACATGCACAAAAGTTGATGTTTCTGGATTGTGAGTCATGGGGAAAGCAAAAGAATTGTCAACGGGAAAAGGTACAGTAGTTAAACTGTATAAACACAGGAAAGGGATACAAAAAAAGATATCCAAGGAATTGGTAATGCCAGTCAGCAGTGTTCAAACTGTGAGATTAAAAATTACTTCTGCAAAGTCCTGATATGGAAAAGGCAAATAGGAGGTGATGGAAGCCGAGTAAAGCTTCAGAAACTGTGGTTCAGGAAAAGCTTTAAAGCAATTTTGAAAGCAAGATCCCTACTAGATGATCTGGCCAAATGACCAATCAATAGCTGGAGCATGTAGCCATAGAAGTCCCGAAAACGCTGATCTGTGAGAAAGTGGCAAAACTGAAAAGAAATGTTCTCAAAGTATAGTGCTAAAACATGGAGAATCACCTTTTCAGTCTGAAATTGGGTATGACCACCAAGAATTACTGAACCATTCATTCATACTTTTAGTGTCATCTGCAGAGAAACAAAAGGAATTTTCAGGTTTCTGGCTAATCAGAGATCAATGATTAGCATGATCTACTATGGTAAGGTGTAATATAGATAAGAAGTGATAAGAAACAACGTACAAGTAAAAGAATATCTTTATTAAATATCAATAGTATAAAAACAAATGTTAAAAAGACAGGGCGTGAAAAAGGGGCCTGCGAATGGTGGGGAAAGGAAGCAGCAGCGGGTAATGATAAAGTGCACAGTAAAAGTTAAAGGATAATGCAAGCACCGTGTACAAAAAGGATCGGGCGAAAGTGTAATCCTTAAATTCAAGAAGGAGCAGGAACGAAGAGACTTCGTATATAAAGCAATTTTGTAGTGCTTGCTAAGTTTTGCAAATGCAATATTAGATATCTGCCTATAAAACAAGACAAAAGGAACAAAGCCCAGGAGGAGTGAAGAGAAGACTGAGTGCTTATGGCTTATATGCTATAGATGCTAGTTTATTAACATCACACGTACCAACAGATTTCAGTGAAAAGAAAGTATATGTCCAGAATGTTCAGAATATTCATATGGTTAAATAGCTGCTAGAGGACTGGTGCTGTGAGACTGTGCAGTAGGGCCAACTGCTGCTAGAGACCCCCTCGCCCGACCAGCGCTGTTTCGCAAGGTTGCTTCTTCCAATGCGGGGTGTGCACCGCACCGGAACCTCCCTCCAACCAGCTAACTTATACCCCTCTTCATTGTGCCATTATGCCCTCAGATATATTGCAGTTTCGTGCTCCATAGGTATTACCTTACCATCTATTGCATTCTTGTACGGTATTCACTACTTTCATTTTCTGCTTTATATATCTATGTTCACTTAATTTTATTGATTGCACTATGACCTACAATCATGTGCTTTTGCACTTGAGTAATATCTATATACTCAGGTATATGTCGACCTGCGTATAAGCCAAGGCATCTAATTTTGCCATGAAAAACTGGGTAAGCTTATTGACTCTTGTATAAGCCGGGTATGCATTGTCCCCATATCCCTCTCCTGGTATGCATGGCTCCCCCGTCCCTGTCCTTGTATGCATGGCTTCCCGGTCCATGTCCTTGTATGCAGGGGCGTATTTAGAGTTTCTGCTGCCCTAGGCACTTAGTGCTGCCCCCCCCCCATTAGTGAGTATGACACTATCGGCAGTGACTTTAGCAAGAATCGCTGATGTGTAAGTCGCCTTTTGCAGCAGATCGGGAAGTTTTTCTGCATGTGCCGCGTAACGGATCACTTACGGCAACACTGCGTTCGGCCTCATTCATTCCTTATGGTATTTGTGGCACTTGCCATGATCTGGCAAATGCGGTACCATACCACCCAACTTTTGAAGAAGGGAAGGAGGTACAAAGTGTGCGGCGCGCTACGCGCGCCGTGGCAAATTTTAGGCCACGCCTCTGGCCACACCCATTTCACAACTAGTCACACCCATATCCACGTCCCAACCACAGCCATTTAGCACTGCTGATCACACTGTTTTATATACAATAATTATAAACTAAAAAATATGGCCACAGTGCTCCATACTGTATAATGGCCACACATGATGCTCCATACTGTATAATGGCCACACATGATGCTCAATACTGTACAACGGCCACACACAGTTCTCCATGATACTGTATAATGACCCCCCCTCCTGTATGCATGACTCACATTCCCCCCCTGTATGCATGGCTCACACTCCCCCCCTGTATGCATGGCTCACACTCCCCCCCCCGTGTGCATGGCTCATATTCACCCCCCCCGTATACATGGCTCATATTCACCCCCCTGTATGCATGGCTCACATACACCCCCCCCCTCTGTATGCATGGCTCATATTCACCCCCCCTGTATGCATGGCTCATATTCACCCCCCCTGTATGCATGGCTCATATTCACCCCCCCTGTATGCATGGCTCATATTCACCCCCCCTGTATGCATGGCTCATATTCACCCCCCCTGTATGCATGGCTCATATTCACCCCCCCTGTATGCATGGCTCATATTCACCCCCCCCTGTATGCATGGCTCATACACACCCCCCTGTATGCATGGCTCATACACCCCCCCCCCCTGTATGCATGGCTCATATACACCCCCCCCCCCGTATGCATAGCTCATACACACCCCCCCCCTGTATGCATGGCTCATATACACCCCCCCCTGTATGCATGGGTCATCTCTCCACCCCTCCCTCTGTATGCATGGCTCATATTCCACCCCCCCTGTATGCATGGCTCATATTCACCCCCCCTGTATGCATGGCTCATATTCACCCCCCATGTGCATGGCTCATATTCACCCCCCCCCTGTATGCATGGCTCATATTCACCCCCCCCCCCCTGTATGCATGGCTCATATTCACCCCCCATATGCATGGCTCATATTCACCCCCCCCCTGTATGCATGGCTCATATTCACCCCCCCGTATGCATGGCTCATATTCACCCCCCCCGTATGCATGGCTCATATTCACCCCCCCCCGTATGCATGGCTCATATTCACCCCCCCTGTATGCATGGCTCATATTCACCCCCCCTGTATGCATGGCTCATATTCACCCCCCCTGTATGCATGGCTCATATTCACCCCCCCTGTATGCATGGCTCATATTCACCCCCCCCCTGTATGCATGGGTCATCTCTCCACCCCTCCCTCTGTATGCATGGCTCATATTCCACCCCCCCTGTATGCATGGCTGATGGCCCATCAGCCATGCATACAGGGGGGGTGGAATATGAGTCATGCATATGGCTCATATATTCCCCCGTAGGACCAGGTATATACCGTGCCCTGGCATACACAGGGGTGGCACTGTGGCAGAGCAGGACTTGGATGGCGTGCGGGGAGTTTGCCAGTCAGCCGGACCGGGACCCGCTCGGCTCTGCTATATCTGCGCAGCACTCACCTTCAGGTCGTGCGGGTCCCGGTCCGGCTGACTGTCATACGATTTCTCCGGCGTCAGCATCGGGGCAGAGGAGCCGTTGAACTCGACCATGAAGATGCGAGCGTCGGCTTCCTCCTTAGGGGGAGACGGCCGCCCGCGACTGCTCCGAGCTGCGGCGCGAGAGGACACTTCCTGGCTGGATAGTGCACCTGCTCTCCGCACGCGCGCCCCGCCCAGTGTGAGTTGTGAGTATTGTTTTCAAGGAGGGCGGGTGGGACTCGGAGGCGGGGGGCGGGAGGCGGGAGGTGGGGGGGCGGGGCGGCCGGTCGCTTGTGACCTGGGACTAAAAAAAAAACAAACAAAAAAAAACCCTTGCTCAGGTGCCGCCCCCCCGCAATGTCGCCGCCCTAGGCACGTACCCTCGAGTGCCTAGTGGCAAATACGGCCCTGCTTGTATGCATGGCTCCCCGTCCCTGTGCTGGTATGCATGGCTCCCCCATCCCTGTCCTGGTATGTATGGCTCCTCCGTCCGTGTCCTGGTATGCATGGCTCCCCCATCCCTTTCCTTGTATGCATGGCTCCTCCGTCCCTGTCCTTGTATGCATGGCTCCTCCGTCCCTGTCCTGGTATGCATGGCTCCCCCGTCCCTGTCCTTGTATGCATGGCTCCTCCATCCCTGTCCTTGTATGCATGGCTCCTCTGTCCCTGTCCTGGTATGCATGGCTCCCCCGTCCCTGTCCTTGTATGCATGGCTCCTCCGTCCCTGTCCTGGTATGCATGGCTCCTCCGTCCCTGTCCTGGTATGCACGGCTCCCCCGTCCCTGTCCTTGTATGCATGGCTCCTCCATCCCTGTCCTTGTATGCATGGCTCCTCTGTCCCTGTCCTGGTATGCATGGCTCCCCCGTCCCTGTCCTTGTATGCATGGCTCCCCGTCCCTGTCCTGGTATGCATGGCTCCCCCGTCCCTGTCCTGGTATGCATGGCTCCTCCGTCCCTGTCCTGGTATGCATGGCTCCTCCGTCCCTGTCCTGGTATGCATGGCTCCTCCGTCCCTGTCCTGGTATGCATGGCTCCCCCGTCCCTGTCCTTGTATGCATGGCTCCTCCGTCCCTGTCCTGGTATGCATGGCTCCTCCGTCCCTGTCCTGGTATGCATGGCTCCTCCGTCCCTGTCCTGGTATGCATGGCTCCCCCATCCCTGTCCTTGTATGCATGGCTACTTATCCCCTTGTCCTTGTATGCATGGCTCCCCGGTCCCTGACCTTGTGTGCATGACTCTCCTATCCTTGTATGCATGTTTCCTATTAAAAAAAAACAAACATCCTACTCACCTTCCGCCGAGGGGGGCGTTTTCAGCACACAAATGTGCTGAGAAACTCTGCTTATATACGAGTATATACGGTATATATATATATATACGGTATATCCTTTTTTTCCCATTTACCCTCATTTTCTGGGTACATTGCAATACACATTGAGATACATTTCTCAATTGTTGATATTTTTCTATGTACATTAAAATGCATAATAATGACATATATTGATGTTTATCCGCAAAGTGGTACATAGTACGGTATATATACCTTTGATAATTGTTACCTTGGAGTTTTGGATTTCTAGCATTGTTTTATTGCATATGTATATTCTTTTTTACTTTTATGGTGCAGATACGTCTTGAATGCGTTGTTACCCTTTACCACTATGCTAATACAGTAAAGGTAATTTATCTTTATATACTTTCTCATCCCGCATTGCTTTAGTCACAGGTTCGGTTCTTCTCGTTTGGTTTTTAGCATATAAAATTGGCAGAATAGCATCATTGTTCAAGAGTCTTGAATCAAGACCAATTCAGATGCCAAGGCAACTCCAGATAACTACGGTAAGTTCAAAGTGTATGGTGCTTTGAGTTACAAAGCCTGGAAGGCTTTAGGATCTATATCAAAGTGAGCAGAAGTAGGCAAATGTGGAGATGATCACCAATAACAATGTCCTGGATAAGAGGGAGGCTATAGCAGATATTGAGGAGCCGGAGGTGAAACAGCAAGACATTGATGCAATGTGTCTATAGGGACTGAGAGGCCTCTCACAGCCTGAACCACCTTCTGTTGGCTCAATGTAAGTTGCATAACCTGTCTTGATAGATCCTTAGTATCCAGTAGCAAATGTGTTGATGCCCGCTGTACATTTGGAATCTATGGTCTGAGTATTCTGTTATGGGTTCATTTAGTGAGCGGGATTTGCTAAGCCATAGGTCAAGGGGAACAGCACGGACTGGAGTTGATGATACAGTGGGGCTGGTTTTGCCAGGTGGCACGTGTGTGAAAGCCAGGGCAGCTGGATATGCTGGATAACCAGAGCTGGAAGCATTAGGTGCAGCAGAGCCGAATATGGGGACAGCACAAGGACAGCAGATAGGTGTAGGCAGTCTGTCACCTTATTATAGTAGTATGGTAACAAAAAGGAACAGCAGAGTTGTGAGCCTGGCACTAAGATGAACTGAGAGGAGCTACTAATCAGGAAACTTGATTCAGCAGAGTTAAGGAATCGACAGCACAAGGATTGGCTTAGATGAGTTGGTAATTAGATACCTTGACGAAGCAAACTTGAGGAGGATACAACAGCACTAAAAATAACTGGACTGAGCTTGGTAATAAAGCTCATTGCTGTATTGAAGTAAAGGTACCTTCACACTAAACGACTTTGCAGCGATAACGACAGCGATCCGTGACGTTGCAGCGTCCTGATAGCGATATCGCTGTGTTTGACACGCAGCAGCGATCTGGATCCCGCTGTGATATCGCTGGCCGTTGCTGAAAGTTCAGAACTTTATTTGGTCGTCAGATCGGCGTGTATCGTCGTGTTTGACAGCAAAAGCAACGATGCCAGCGATGTTTTACAATGGTAACCAGGGTAAATATCGGGTTACTAAGCGCAGGGCCGCGCTTAGTAACCCGATATTTACCCTGGTTACCATTGTAAAAGTAAAAAAAAAAACGGTACATACTCACCCTCTGATGTCTGTCACGTCCCCCGGCGTCCGCGCTGCTGCTCAGAGCTTCCTGCACTGAATGTGTCAGTGCCGGCCATAAAGCAAAGCACAGCGGTGACGTCACCGCTGTGCCCTGCTACTGCCGGCTGTTGTGAATTTGGATTCTGGGCTCCCCCGGTGGCCGCTTGTGGAATTGGACTTGTCATCCTCTTTCCTGTTTCACCTGGTTCCATCAGTAGTGGGTGTCGCTATTTAAGCTCATTTCTCTGGTGGTTTCTTGCCGGTCAACAATGTTATCTGATGCCTCTCAGTGCTTGTTCCTGCTTCTAGACAACTACTAGATAAGTTGGACTTTTGTCCATGTTTTGTTTTGCCTATTTGTTCCATTCCCTCTGAAGTCCCTGAGTTCCTCTCTGATTATCAAGACGTCTTTGACGAACCCAAGCTTGGGTCGTTACCTCCGCACCGTGAGTGCGATTGTGCCATAGATTTGATACCGGGTTGTAAATATCCAAAGGGTCGTTTGTTTAATCTGTCTGTGCCGGAACATGCTGCTATGCGGGAATATATAAAGGAGTCTTTGGAAAGGGGACATATTCGTCCATCTTCTTCTCCCTTGGGAGCTGGGTTTTTCTTTGTCTCAAAAAAAGACGGCTCTTTGAGACCATGTATTGATTATCGGCTTCTGAATAAGATCACTGTTAAGTATCAATACCCATTGCCATTGCTTACTGATTTGTTTGCTCGTATAGAGGGTGCTAAGTGGTTCTCTAAAATTGATCTTCGTGGGGCGTATAATTTGGTGCGGATCAGGCAGGGGGATGAGTGGAAGACCGCATTTAATACGCCCGAGGGCCACTTTGAGTATTTGGTCATGCCTTTTGGTCTTTCTAATGCCCCTTCAGTTTTCCAGTCTTTTATGCATGATATTTTCCGCGATTTTCTGGATAAATTTATGATAATATATCTGGATGATATTCTGATTTTTTCTGATGACTGGGACTCTCATGTCCAGCAGGTCAGGAGAGTTTTTCAGGTTCTGCGGTCTAATTCTTTATGTGTGAAGGGGTCTAAGTGCGTTTTTGGGGTCCAGAAAATTTCCTTTTTGGGGTATATTTTTTCTCCCTCTTCCATTGAGATGGATCCCGTCAAGGTGCAAGCTATTTGTGACTGGACTCAGCCCTCCTCTCTTAAGGGTCTTCAGAGATTTTTGGGCTTTGCCAACTTTTACCGCCGATTTATTGCTGGTTTTTCGGATGTCGTTAAACCACTGACTGATTTGACCAGACAAGGCGCTGATGTTGCTAATTGGTCCCCTCATGCTGTAGAGGCCTTTCAGGAGCTTAAGCGCCGTTTTGCCTCTGCCCCTGTGTTGCGTCAGCCTGATGTGAATCTGCCTTTTCAGGTTGAGGTTGACGCTTCGGAGATCGGAGCTGGGGCAGTGTTGTCGCAGAAAGGTTCCGACTGCTCCGTCATTAGGCCTTGTGCCTTCTTTTCTCGCAAATTTTCGCCCGCAGAGCGGAATTATGATGTTGGGAATCGGGAGCTTTTGGCCATGAAGTGGGCGTTTGAGGAGTGGCGCCATTGGCTCGAGGGGGCTAGGCATCAGGTGGTGGTATTGACTGACCACAAAAATTTGATTTATCTTGAGACTGCCAGACGCCTGAATCCTAGACAGGCGCGCTGGTCTTTATTTTTTTCTCGCTTTAATTTTGTGGTGTCATACCTACCGGGTTCTAAGAATGTTAAGGCAGATGCCCTTTCTAGGAGTTTTGACCCGGACTCTCCTGGTAATTCTGAACCCACAGGTATCCTTAGGGAGGGAGTAATTTTGTCGGCCGTTTCTCCTGATCTGCGGCGGTCCTTGCAAGAGTTTCAGGCGGATAGACCGGATCGTTGTCCGCCTGATAGACTGTTTGTTCCGGATGATTGGACCAGCAGAGTCATCTCTGAGGTACATTCTTCTGCATTGGCAGGTCATCCCGGAATTTTTGGTACCAGGGATTTGGTGGCAAGATCCTTCTGGTGGCCTTCCCTGTCACGAGATGTGCGAGTCTTTGTGCAGTCATGTGACGTTTGTGCTCGGGCCAAGTCTTGTAGTTCTCGGGCTAGCGGACTGCTGTTGCCCTTGCCTATTCCTAAGAGGCCTTGGACACACATCTCGATGGATTTTATTTCAGATCTGCCTGTTTCCCAGAAGATGTCTGTCATCTGGGTGGTCTGTGACCGTTTCTCTAAAATGGTCCATTTGGTTCCTCTGCCCAAGTTGCCTTCTTCTTCTGAGTTGGTTCCTCTGTTTTTTCAGAATGTTGTCCGATTGCACGGTATTCCTGAGAATATTGTTTCTGACAGAGGTACTCAATTTGTGTCTAGATTTTGGCGGGCATTCTGTGCTAGGATGGGCATAGATTTGTCTTTTTCATCTGCTTTTCACCCTCAGACTAATGGCCAGACCGAGCGGACTAATCAGACCCTTGAGACATATCTGAGGTGTTTTGTCTCTGCTGACCAGGATGATTGGGTTGCTTTTTTGCCATTGGCAGAGTTCGCCCTCAATAATCGGGCCAGCTCTTCCACCTTGGTGTCCCCGTTTTTCTGTAATTCGGGGTTTCACCCTCGATTTTCCTCCGGTCAGGTGGAATCCTCGGATTGTCCTGGAGTGGATGCGGTGGTGGAGAGATTGCATCACATCTGGGGGCAGGTTGTGGACAATTTGAAGTTGTCCCAGGAGAAGACTCAGCGTTTTGCCAACCGTCATCGTCGTGTTGGTTCTCGGCTTTGTGTTGGAGATTTGGTGTGGTTGTCTTCTCGTTTTGTCCCTATGAGGGTCTCTTCTCCTAAGTTTAAACCTCGGTTCATCGGCCCTTATAGAATATTGGAGATTCTTAATCCTGTTTCTTTCCGTTTGGACCTCCCTGCGTCCTTTTCCATTCATAACGTTTTTCATCGGTCGTTATTGCGCAGGTATGAGGTACCTGTTGTACCTTCGGTTGAGCCTCCTGCTCCGGTGTTGGTTGAGGGTGAGTTGGAGTACGTTGTGGAGAAAATTTTGGACTCTCGTGTTTCCAGACGGAGACTCCAGTATCTGGTCAACTGGAAGGGTTACGGCCAGGAGGATAATTCTTGGGTCAATGCATCTGATGTTCATGCTTCTGATCTTGTTCGTGCCTTCCATAGGGCTCATCCTGGTCGCCCTGGTGGATCTGGTGAGGGTTCGGTGCCCCCTCCTTGAGGGGGGGGTACTGTTGTGAATTTTGATTCTGGGCTCCCCCGGTGGCCGCTTGTGGAATTGGACTTGTCATCCTCTTTCCTGTTTCACCTGGTTCCATCAGTAGTGGGTGTCGCTATTTAAGCTCATTTCTCTGGTGGTTTCTTGCCGGTCAACAATGTTATCTGATGCCTCTCAGTGCTTGTTCCTGCTTCTAGACAACTACTAGATAAGTTGGACTTTTGTCCATGTTTTGTTTTGCCTATTTGTTCCAGTTCACAGCTGAAGTTTTGTTACTGTGTCTGGAAAGCTCTCGTTGATCAGGGATTGCTACTCTGGCGTTATGAGTTAATGCCAGAGTTTAAGGTAATCTCTGGATGGTGTTTTGTTAGTGTTTTTCTGCTGACCATGAAAGTATACTATCTGTCTTCTGCTATCTAGTAAGCGGACCTCAAATTTGCTAAGACTATTTTCCTGCTGCGTTTGTTGTTTCATCTGAACTCACCGTCATTATATGTGGGGGGCTACTGTCTTCTTGGGAATATTTCTCTAGAGGTGAGCCAGGTCTTATATTTCCCTCTGCTAGCTATTTAGGTCTTAGGCCAGAGCTGGGCATCTAGCGATAAATAGGAAATGCTACCTGGCTATTTCTAGTTGCGCGGCAGGCTTAGTTCATGGTCAGTATAGTTCCATCTTCCGAGAGCTTGTCCCTCTATAGGCTTGCTATGATCTCTGCCTGCAGAGATCATGACAGCCGGCGCTTACACAGTGCAGGGAAGCGGACGCCGGGGGACGCGAATGTAAGTATGTAGTGTTTGTTTTTTTACATTTACACTGGTAACCAGGGTAAACATCGGGTTACTAAGCGCGGCCCGGCGCTTAGCAACCCGATGTTTACCCTGGTTACCCAGGGACTTTGGCATCGTTGGTCGCTGGAGAGCGGTCTGTGTGACAGCTCTCCAGCGACCACACAGCGACGCTGCAGCGATCGGCATCGTTGTCGATATCGCTGCAGCGTCGCTTAGTGTGAAGGTACCTTTAGAGACACCTGGCACAATGTGGTTTGACTGCTGGAAACGATATTGTAGCAGTGTACACTAATACCTGAATACTCATGCAGCACGCAGCCATCTGAGCTGGCCTTCAAAGGCATTTGATGATTAAACAAGAGGTGCATGCCAGATTACCATAGTAACACTATGTAGACTAACACAGAGGGAGCTGACTGTAGAGGAAGGACAAAGTAAAGTACGGTGATAGAGCCGAGATAGGTGAGTAACAGGTAGTCTTCTTTGGACATTTCCTTTTTGGTATAATGGTGTCCCAGGATAATCTAATCACAGGGTGTCATCCTATTAGGACCACAATTGACCAACTATAATACTGTATGTGGGAGAATCCAGTGACAAGTGCTCAATAAATACCACCACTACAAGAACAATGAAGTTATCATTGAAATTGATGGATGGACCTTGCACTGCACACTCGAGTAAATGTTCCTGGCCCTCTCTGAACTATTTTCATCTGTCGTAAGTCTGACTACTATTTGAATACTCCTTGAGAAAGCCACCTAGTGAAACGTACATTGGAGTCCCTGGGTAGTTGCAATTGGTAACTAAACTTTTTCACAATACTTAATTTATTTATGATATTTATAGATGGTCTCTTATGATTGTATCCACTGGGAATTGTTATGTAAAGCTTAATATGGCCTCATGGACCCTTATGATTGTTCTTACTGTTCTTCCTGGAAGTTTAAATGCTATCTAGTGATTATGCCCACGTTTTCTGTCATTTCCCCGTATAGGACTTGTTTATCCCTTCATGTTTCCTTCATTGTTTTTACATGGATTTTATTTGTATGCATCTAATAAAATTGTATATTTTTTCTTAATATATTTAGTGTATATTCACCTTCTTTGAGAAGGTATACTATTTGGAGGATCGCTACTTCCAACAGGTGGCGCTATAGTGTTTAAGTCCTCTTTTTCTCAGGAGAGGCGATTTGCATATTTAATTTCCCAGAGGAGCATTGCATGGCGAATAAGCCTCCTTACCTTGACAAGCCAGCTGGTATGTCACTCTCCATAAGGAGAAACGTTACCCCTTAGGCCTCAGTCCAGAGCCTCTCACCTAGCCAAATCAGTTCTCATGCTTTGCACTGACGAGGGCCAACAGCCCGAAACACCGTGTCTGCGAATTGAGATACTGATTTGGCTTTTATCCTAAGTCATATTGCACGACTCGTTAAAGGGTTGATTGTGACTTGTAGGATCGCTACTTCCAACAGGTGGCGCTATAGAGTTTAAGTCCTCTTTTTCTCAGAAGAGGCAATTTGCATATTTGGAGTCTAATAACTCTAAATTGCCTATTTTAACAACATTTGCGAATTGTTGGTTAATGATGTAACGATATTCAGAGAATGTCCAGAAAAGGGGATTTTAATATGAATAGTATGGTACATGTCAAATAAACGAGAAAAAAAATGATCTTACAAAATAATTTTCGTTTATGAACATCATTCTCATCATGCCATAAGACGGATTACATTTTCATGCTACTTTTTCCTGTGGGCAGTTGTTCCTTTCTGTATTGTACTTTGTATGACCTACCAATAGGATTGGAGGGCGGCAGAGCGACAAATGCTCTAAGCTTATTTCTGGCAAAGAACACAGTTTCCACAGCTAGCCAGTCATTAGTCTGGTTAAATCTGTAACGAGCAACACTAATAAAGACAATCAACTTAGGGCAGGAATGAATGATTGGAATAATAATCACGGATGATAGGATTTACCCTTTTTTCCAACTTAAGGTTATAGTGCAAGACAATCTAAGGACCTAAAACGAGTGATGTTTATCCTGTCCTGCCTTATAAATTGACACATAAGGAGATCCAGGGAAGTACATGCACTAAGTCTGTGATTTAATAGCTAGACATTATGTGGTACATGCCATATTCCCAAAAGCAATCAATATTAACAGTGCAATACCCTCTTTACATGATCTCTGGGACAGCAGCCAAGTAGGTCAGGTATGAGCCGATCATACGCACCACGCACATCTCAGCGAATTCTTACGAAATATTTTTTTTTCATCTACTCACACAAGTGTTCTTGCCGGAAAAAATCTGCATGTTTTGGTGCACATCGACATTTTGTTATTTTCATGGCACTTTTTTAAATAGTGAGTACATCTTATTTAGGCACTGGGGGGTAAAGACAACCTGGGGCTGAAAAATTTACTATATTTCACACCAGAAATTGGAAAAAAAATGACAGCAGAAATCAGCAGAGCAACAACAGACTGTGCATGCCACCACTCCATTCACTTTCTAAGGGCTCCCTTCACATATCCTTGTTTCCAGTACATGTGCTATACCACACTCTCATTATAATCTATGGTGCTGTGCACATGTCCATGATTTTACGCAGACCGTGTGGCCGTGCAAGCCACACAGAGACAGGTCCGTTTTTTTCCCACAACACAGATGACGAGGGCCATTACAAGTCTATGGGTCTGTGGAAAACACGTGCAGTAGACATGTGCTGTCCGTGTTTAATATCGCAAAGTATAAAAGAGACTTTGTAATTTATTTACCGTATTTTGCGGACGCACTGGTTTATAAGACGCACCCCAAATTTTGAGGAGAAAAATAGGAAAAAATGTTTCTTTAATAAAATGGTGGTTCTTCTTATAATCCATGCATCTTATTGCTTACCGGGGGTGAGCTCTCCATCTCTGTATGTGCTGCCCCCGGCAGCCATTTTCCTGGAGTCCACCGAATAGTAAACCATGTAAGTGCGGGGGCTCTGGGCTTTCATAAAATGTCAGCAGAGGCCCTGCACCACCCGCAGTGGCGCACATCCGAACACCCCCTCATCCCAGCCTGTGGCCTGCAGCAACTCTCCACTCTTGCCTCATCCAGCAGCAACCCTGGGACCCTGCTCCACCGCGGCTGGTAAGGTATATCTGCATTATAAGACTCACCCCCATTTTCCCCAAAAATTTTGGGCAAAAAAGTGCATCTTATAGTCCAAAAAATACGGTATTTCTTTATCCATACCGGAAAAACACTGATGACACTAATGGTAAACACGGACAAACAATCGACACAGTGATGGAAAACACTGATGACACCAGTACAGTTTTTTCACATATGGCCTTTATATGGACTTGTGAAGGAGGCCTAAGGGATGGCGATAGGCATGGGAATTCAATCGGAAGACATGGTAATTCAATCGAACGCAGTAGGATGAACAGTGAATAAAGCACACATGCTCAACCACCATTCCATTCAAATAGGGGTTCAATAAATTCCCACCCCTTGCCCTGGTGATATGTGTGGTGCCAACAGTGAGAACATCACTGAACTCTCCAGAGATTACCTATCCAATTGTATATATAAGAAAATGGTTATAACTCGTAACAAAAGTAATACCTGTTTACAGTGGGGGCACTTTTGCATGTTGTTTATGATGTTAATATGGCTGAAAACATACAGGCACCATTAAATAGCCTTAGCCTAGTTGAAGCTGATGCTACCACTGACGCTCCATTGGTTAGCATGCAACAAATCAGGTTGATGCTCCCATTTTTTAGAGGTCGTTTGAACGACCAAAGCACCGCCTTGGTGAAATGCTTTCACCACTTCTTCATTGCTTAAAGTAACTTTTGCTAGTTCCTTGTCATTGCGCCTCCTTAATGGATCTAACGTAACATATGTGCGCATTCTATGTGTGCGTTTTAGCCCGTCTACTTTTTTATTTAGAAATTCTTCTTTAAGAATTTAGACCAGCGTTTAAGCTATTAACGGTCAGTATGTTTCCTTTATAAGATTTGTTTTTTAGCATTTTTTAATGAATTATTCCTCTTTTACATTATCTTGAAACACGTAGAACATCAGAATTGACCTTTGACGTCAGGCTTTGCATCTCATAGCACATTAGTTTCTTTACAGAATATATTTGGAAAAAAATAAAAATATGAATTATTCAATGTGTCAATATTGTAGAAAAGAGAATAAGTGCTAAAAAAAATGATCGAATGTAGAAAGAATATTTGCCATTGTAGAAATGGCTTTTAAAGTGTTCAATAGTTGTAGAAAATGGGAAAGACATTAATGCTTTCTTCTAAATATAGATGATATTCTAAATAAATTCTATAAATAAATTCTAAATATTCTAAACATATATGATATTGCAGCTAAGGGCGCATTCAGACATCCATACAAATCAGCCCAAGATCAGACCTCAATGCACAAACTGGTCGATGGCTCTCCCAACCCAACAGTATATTAGTATATTTCTATGCAGCTGTCACACTCGGGTCGGGAGAGCCGCGGTCAGTCCGAGCATTGCTGTCCACGTTTTATGGCCGTCTGACTGCGCCTTAAGCCACGTTCACTTCAATGGAATTGAGCTGCAGTACCAAACATGACCCATCGACAGATGTGGCACTGTTTCTGAAAGAAAGTTATTACATTTTACAATCTCTACAGTTTATCCCAACAATGTCAATGGTAACCAATAAAATAATTTGTGCTTATAGAATGCTCCATCACAGCACATCACTGACTCTTCCTCATATTGTTGGTATCTTTTACATACAAAGTCTTTAAATGAGTTGTATTTACCATTTGTGCAATAAAATCTACACAATAAAATGATACTCGGTGATCAAGGGCAATTCATGCCTGAAACGCGTCTGACCAGGATCTCATCCACCATCATGAACTTTTAGGGTATGTGCACACGTATTCTTGAGGTCTGCGGATTTTTCTGCAGCGGATTTGTGAAAACCGCAGGTAAAAGGAACTGCGTTTTACCTGCGGATTTCTTGCGGAATTACCTCGTTTTTTGTGCGAATTCCACAGCGGTTTTACACCTGCAGTGTTCTATTATGGAGCAGGTGTAAAACCGCTGCGGATTCCGCACAAAGAATTGACATGCTGCGGAATGTAAACCGCTGAGTTTCCGCGCGTTTTTTTCCGCAGCATGTGCACTGCGGATTGCGTTTCCCATAGGTTTACTTTGTACTGTAAACGCATGGGAAACTGCTGCGGACCCACAGCTGCGGAAACGCTGCGGATCCGCAGCAAAATGCGCAGCGTGTGAACATAGCCTTAATCTCATGTATTGAAATAAAACTTTGAAGATTTTATTTAGCTGCTGACATTTGGAATTTTTCTTCTTCAGGCCACTTCTCCATTATTTTTATTAAATTATTATTATTTAAACATGTTTCTCCATTATTAATTTTGCGGTACAACTTCTGAAGCTCTTGGACATGTAGAGTGGTGTAAACTGGAAATGTAAGACACAACTTCTTCAAACCAAGCAACATGTTTAATATTTCCCTTATTACTTATACTCTTGATAACAATGTACACAATTATGATTGAGATATTTAAAGGGGTTGTCCAGAACATTAACATTGATGGCCTACTCTGATTGTGGGGGTGCGACACCAAGCACCACTGCGGATCAGTTGTTGCCACTGTCGGCGGCGGCCGGAACTGGTCAGTTACGGAGCTGCACAGCACCATCAACTGTCTTGTGGCCGCGGCCGGGTAATGAACATCCAGCCCCCATTAATTTGAATAGGGGGTGGATGTGCACTACCCATCCGCGGACACTATACAGTCAATGGAGCTGCGCTGTGCAGCTCTGTAACTGAGCAGTTCCGGCTGCCGCTGAAACTGGAAGCAGCTGATTGGTGGGGGTGCAGATATTGATGCCCTATCCTAAAGATAGGTCATCATTTTTAAAAGTCCAAGTGAACCCCTTTAATTTTCCATTCATTCTTATGCATACATATGATGAGAAATAGAATTAAAGTTGATCTTACCTTGTATTCTTGCGGCTGTCTCTCATGGGCACAGGGTGAATCTCATCATTATTATGATGATGCTGCTGCTGCTGATGATGGTCATTCTGTCTTTGCGGATGGAACCCGTTGAGGACAGCCCCCGGCCACAGACTTGAAAGTAGAAGCAATTTAATAATGAGGACCATGTCTTCCCAAGTGCAGGAGTATTCTAGTCCTCTGCGGCCTCAAAGAATCTTCATTTCTTTACCTCTGTAAGTCACTTTCCCTTGACAGAAGCATTCCGGGGAGAATGTAACAAGCACATACCCAACGCTGATTAAACCGTTTATCCAGCCTAAAGCGAATCACCACTATCCAGGCTCTTTCCTCTAACACATTTGCAAAGATACATCCTCCGTCGTTGTTCTAGTGATACCTACTTGCAATGAGGAAATCTGACTTTCAGGTCACCGGAACCTTATCCGGCCCAGTTCTTCTCCCTCTGTGGAACTACATAAACTCAATACAAGGCTTACCACCCACACAGTATTCTACATACTCCAGCATGAAAAAGAGGGATGTCGACATTTAATCTCCTTAATCCTACACACGCCATTAAAAAAAAAAAAAAAACTTCAATACACTGCAAAATCTGGTCTTATTTTGTGGAGGTCATGAGAATTAATCTCAGCTATGCATCTTGAGACTAATTTTTTTAAGGGTTATTTCATTGTAATTACATGGCAAATGAAGAGAGGTGCATGGCTGGCATTAGGAAATGTGATGTTAATGCATATTTTACTGTTCAAAATGTAACATTTAAGACACTGTTTATATTGTAGATAATCAGGATATTAGTAGGTAACTAGGTCAAATATTATTGTTATCGGATTTTACAGCTAATGTGTCTCAGGGGATTATATTGCTACAATTCATTAGGCTGGAATTAGAATTCAGAGACTTCCGATGGCTAAAGTAGTGTTTTAGAAAACACCCCTTCTTTCTTAGGCCCTGAAGATCAGCAAGATACCCATTCGAGGGATATTTATCTTCTCATGCCACACTGAAGGTAAGCTTGTAAGAAGGGCTGTATTCGGTGTACGGCCTATGACCCTACAGAGTGATACGGACTCGGCAAGATTCTATTGCAACAAACATTAAGCCAACAAGTATAGCAAGTCAACGTGTAATTGTCATGGATGTGTCTGGCGTGACCGACAGTCATTTTGGATACGGCTGTAGAAGGTCATTGCACTTGATTTTGAAAGCACCTTCTTGATTTTTGCATCTCTGTTATGGAGTGATATCCTTCTCCCTCTAGGACCTAGCAGATATCTCTAACTGCTGCTGCTTGCTGACACACCCTTGCTGGATGTTTAAATACCCTGAGTCCCTTTAGCAAAGTGCTGGTGTTAGCTCTATTTACCTCTGTTTGGTTGGAAGTACTAGAAGTCAACTAGTCTCTTCTTGGATGCTCTTGGAGGATTGCTGGCATGAGCTCTCTTGTGTCGTCTCAAGCTAAGTGTATTCTCTCATTAATTTTCCTGTTTTGTCTTTAGTTGTATTGGTGTTAACTAGCGCTCACCCCATCCCCTCTCTATCACCAGCCTATAGCTAGGGGCAGTCAAGGATGAGGCTCCTGCTCAGCGATAGGTGCGAAACCGATTTAGGGAAGTTAGGGGAGACAGGGTGTTGTCAGATCTGCCTTCTCACTCTGGAATTGGATTTGACCACCAGGAATGCAGAGCCATTCAAGGAAATTAGATTCAGATGCTTCCTCAAAGAAACAAATTTAACTTTATGGCCTGAGAGAAGTCAAACATAGGATATCCTATGTATAAGGGCGCTCTACATGTCAGAAACACGTCAGGTGTTGCTTTAAACTATTTTTAATGGTTTCCTAATAAAATAAAGTTATTTATTACTTGGATGGTCATAATGGATTGGAATCCCACCCCTCCCTCCCAATTCTCAACTTTCTAAATAGTCTTAATATATTTCTACCATTTGCTGTGATAGTGTCTATAAATCCTCTATCTAGCTGAGTGCTGTACAACTCCCACTCACTACTGATTTCTCTCTATGAATTCCCTTCTCTTAGTGTTAGAGCAAGCCAGAGGGAGAGGGTTGCACACAAAATTTGCGATGGAGAGTTATCTATGAGGACACAGAAAACAGGCTGTAGACAAGGAGGAAAGCGTATGGAGAGTGTCATACTGAAGAAGTGATGATACATGAAGCAAGTGTACTCATAGACCTCAAACCCAGCCTGTATTACAGAGAGAGAAAATCCCACAAGACAAACATCTGAAACTTGTATCAGGCTGCAAACTGCATTTCCCAGAAAACTGAATAAGGATTGCAGACAGAGTCTTCGTGCAATGTTATTAATTGAAGATAACACAGGTAAAAAAATTTCCATTTGCTCTCAGTGTGTAAAGGTAGTGAAGATGGATTACTAATGTTTTGTAATATGTTATCAGATTTTTATAAAAACATTCATCCTGTTGTAGTAATGGTGGTACGCATAGTCATGGCCAAAACTGTTGGCACTCTTGAAATTGTTCCAGAAAATGAAGTATTTATCCCAGAAAATTATTTCAACTACACATATCTTGTTATACACGTTTCCCTTTGTGTATATTGGAACAAAACAAAAAACTGAGAAAAAAGGAATATTGCACATCATTTCACACAAAACCCTAAACAATGGGCCAGCAAAATTGTTGTCACCGTATTTGGTTGCACGCCCTTTGGAATAAATAACCGCAATCAATTGCTTCCTATAACCATCAACAAGCTTTTAACACCTTTCACCTGGAATTTTGGGCCACTCTACTTCTGCAAACTGCTCCAGGTTTCTCATATTTGAGAGGTGCCTTCCATAAACAGCAATTTTGAGATCTCTTCACAGGTGTTGAATGGGATTTAGATCAGGAATCATTGCTGGCCACTTCAGAACTCTCCAGCGCTTTGTTTCCATCCATTTGTTGGTGCTTCTTGAAGCATGTTTCGGGTATTATACTGCTGGAAGACCCATGGCTTTCTGTCACTGGGCACTACATTGTGACCACAAATCCTTTGGTATTCTTCAGATTTCATGATGTCTTACACACAATCAAGACACCCAGTGCCAGAGGCAGCAAAGCAGCTCCAAAACATCTTTGAACCCCTACCATATTTGACTGTAGGCACTGTGTTCTTTTCTCATTTTGTTCATGGTAAACAGTAGAATGGTTTACTTTAACAAAAAGCTATCCTTTTTATGTCTGTGTGAGCAGTGGGGTCCTTCTGGGTCTCCTGTCATAGCATTTCATTTCATTCAAATGTCTATGGATAGCTTGAACTGACACTGATGCCCCCTGAGCCTGCAGGACAGCTTGAATGTCTCTGGAACCTGATTGAGGCTTCTTATCCATCATTCAGACTATCCTGCATTGCAACCTTTCATCAATATTTCTCTACTGTTCACATCCAGGTTGAGTAGCTACTGTGCCACGGGTTGTAAACTTCTTGATTATATTGCGCACCGTGGACAATGGAACATCAAGATCTCTGGGGATGGACTTGTAACCTTGAGATTGTTGATATTGTTCAACAATTTTGGTTCTCAAGTCATCAAATAGTGCTCTCCTCCTGTTTGTGTTTTCCATACTTAGTGGGGCACACACAATGCAAATATTGAGTCAACTTCTCCCCTTTTCATCTGGTTTCAGGTGTGATTTTCATTTTGACCAAACCTGTTACTTCCCATAGGTGAGTTTGAACGAGAATCACATAATTGAAACAAAGTTTTTTACCCACAATTTTGGAAAGGTGACAACAATTTTGTTCAAGACATTTTTGGGGTTTTATGTGAATTTATGTCAAATTACCTTTTTTTCCTCTGTTTTTTTTTTGTGTTGTTCCAGTGCACACAAAGGAAATAAACATGTGCATAATAAAACGTGTAATGCAAACATTTTCTGGGAGAAATAGTTCATTTTCTGGAACAATTTCAAAGGTGCCAAAACTTTCAACCATGGCTGTATATTAGGGGTAAATACAAATCTTTGTGAGATATCCCTCAGCCTCCAGCAGTTTGAAGTTCTCCTCTCCTATCACTGGTTGAGAACCCTATAGACTCAAATAACCAATACCACAAATTGAACACAATCACTGACTGAGGTGGAATAGCAAAATAAAATGTAACTTTTAATAATATTAAATAAATAATTTTAGTTTGATAACCGGTCAACTGTGATTCTGTGCAGTCTGTCCACTATACCCTGAAGATGACAGTACCAGAGTAATGGACACTAATAATGTTAAAAACAAGACACCGGGATATCAGGGATAATGAAATGGGAGGACCCAATATTGTAAGGATCAACTGGTGGTTGTACCTTGCCCTGAGGTATTGATTAGAGACCATGCACTATTAATTTCAGAGAGTTAATTTCGGTTATCAAAAAAAATTTATTTAGTCAATATTATTAAGTTATATTTTATTTTGCTATTCCACCTCAGTCAGTGATTTTGTTCTCCCTTTCCTGCTTGCAGGTAAAGAAATGTGTTCAACCATCAAGGAATCTAGCTTAAAATAATAACCAGCAGACAAGGAGGAGTCAGGATCTGCAGCGTCTTTCCTCCATCAGTCAGTGTCTGAGGCTCATGCTGTGAGATGGGAGGAAGGACCGATAGGCAAGAAAACACAGCATCTCTTGCAGCACGCCAGAAAGCGCCTACCCACTCAGCAGTTAGGATGGTTTCACATGTCCAACTGGTTTGCTGATTTGTTTAAGGAATGTGATTTCTAAACCAACCATGAGTCTGCTAACTGAGCTCACAAGTCTAATATAGGTCTGAGGCCACATTCACTATCTGGTCAGTATTTTACCTCAGTATTTGTAAGCCAAAACCAGGAGAGGAACAGTCAGAGGAAATGTATAAGAAAAACAAGTCACCACTTCTGTCTTTATCACCCACTCCTGGTTTTGGCTTACAAATATTGATGTACAATACTGACCAAATACTGAACGTGTGAACATTGCCTGAGACTTTTCAGTTCGGGTCAGGAGACTGACAACTGGTCCAAAAATCACAGAACGGCATGAAACCAGCTTTAAGGCATGCTGTAAATCATAAAATGCACTAGTTTCTGCTGTGTTTTTTTCACCCATTTATGAAAAATACTGTCAAAACGTTGAAAGAATAGACATGTTACAGCTGTGACGCTGCTTCAAGGAAAACTAATCAGCAGCATGTGCTTTAGATTTCAGAAAACCCATTCACTTTGCTGGTACATTGAAATACTGTGTCTTTTGTGGCAAAACGCAGCGTGTGACAGAGCCCTGAATTTACACATCCATGTTACTATTTGAGAGAAATTGAATGATTTTTCTCAGGCATCATCCTCATTGCATTCATTTTCTCTCATCGCTTTTTTTTTCCTGAAGCAGGTGGGCTGACTTATATTGTTAAGACTCAATAGATAAACAAGGTATCAGTTAAAAAAAATATTATTATTTATTAAACACGTGTGAAACACGGGTGGTACACTGAAGTACAGCCGGTCTTCATTGTGTCATCTATTTTACCCGAATCCCGATAGACTTTAATAGCCAAGGTCTAATCTGCAAAATAGATGAGAATAGGGCACTCTCGGAGTGTCACACACTGGACCCATGTTTTAACCCCTTTCTGCCAGCTGACGGAATAGTATGTCAGCTGGCAGATCCCCCGCTTTGAGGTGGGCTCCGGCGGTGGGCCCACCTCAAAGCCACGACATGTCAGCTGTGTTGTACAGCTGACATGTGCGCGCAATGAGCGCGAGCGGAATCGCGATCCGCCCCCGCCCATTAACTAGTTAAATGCCGCTGTCAAACGCTGTCAGCTGCATTTAACTAGCGCTCCCGGAAGTGATTGCACCGCTGACCTCCGTCACATGATTGAGGGTCATCGGTGCATTGCCATAACAACCAGAGGTCTCCTTGAGACCTCTATGGTTGTTGGTGGCCAATTGCTTTGAGCGCCACCCTGTGGTCGGCGTTCAAAGCAACCCTGCATTTCTGCTACATAGAGGTGATCTGTGCTTCACCTCTATGTTGCAGAGGCGATCGTGTAGTGCAGAGGTGTCAAACTGCATTTCTCGAGGGCCGCAAACAGGTCATGTTTTCAGTATTTCCTTGTATTGCACAGGTGATAATTTAATCACCTGCACAGAATGATTCCAGCACCTTGTGGAATGCTAAGGAAATCCTGAAAACACTCATGGTTTGAGGCCCTCGAGGAATGCAGTTTGACACCCCTGGTGTAGTGCATACTTCTAGCCTCCTATGGAGGCTATGGAAGCATGCCAAAATTTAAAAAAAAAAGTGTTTAAAAATATATAAAAAAATATATATATATAAAAGTTCAAATCACCCCCCTTTCGCCCCAAACAAAATAAAACAAAAAAAAAATCAAACCTACTCATATTTGGTATCCCTGCGTTCAGAATCGCCATATCTATCAATAAAAGAAAAGGATTAACCTGATCGCTAAATGGCGTAGCGAGAAAAAAATCAAAACGCCAAAATTACGTTTTTTTGGTCACCGCAACATTGCTTTAAAATGCAATAACGGGCGATCAAAAGAACGTATCTGCACCAAAATGGTATCATTAAAAATGCCAGCTCGGCATGCAAAAAATAAGCCCTTACCCCACCCCAGATTACGAAAATTGGAGACGCTATGGGTATCGGAAAATGGCGCAAATTTTTTTTTTTAGCAAACTTTGGAATTTGGTTTTACCACTTAGATAAAAGAGAACCTAGACATGTTTGGTGTCTATGAACTCATAATGACCTGGAGAATCATAATGGCAGGTTAGTTTTAGTATTTGGTGAACCTAGAAAAAAAGCCAAACAATAAACAAGTGTGAGATTGCACTTTTTTGCAATTGCATCACACTTGGAATTTTTTTCCCGTTTTCTTTTACATGGCATGGTAAAACCAATAGTAACGTTCAAAAGTACATCTCGTCCCGCAAAAAATAAGCCTTTACATGGCCATATTGATGGAAAAATAAAAAAGTTATGGCTCTGGGAAGGAGGGGAGCGAAAAACTAAAACGAAAAAGCGAAAAAAGCTCCGGGGGTGAAGGGGTTAAACTAATTTGTGTATGGATCAATGAAACTATAGGTCAGTGTGCGGTCTGAGAAAGAAAACAGACAGAACATGGACATCACACCTATATGGGAATGCAGTCTTTTAGAGAGAAAATGATCAGAAAGAAAAAAAACAAAGTGCGAACAAAATACAAGAATCTGGGTAGGTGCCAGGAAATGACACTAGAGACAGGCGAACTCGAACTGTAAAGTTCGGGGATCGTGCCAAACACCTACTGTTCGGGCACGGGCCCCAAACATGGACTTCAACAGGAAGTCTGTGTCACTGTTCGGCTTCGGCACACTGAACATCGGATGTTTCCCAAGCTCTCATATGCATGAAAACGCGAGAAACACCGATGGCTCTGATCGGCGGTAATATTATTAAAAAGTTTACCTCCGGTCACTGAGAGTAGAGACTACGACTCATCAGCCTACGTCTGCTGCTGCTGCTAACAAAAGCGAGAGAAGGCGGTGGCTCACGGGAGTATTCTTTACGAGCCAGCGCCTACGCTATAAATAAATGAAAAAACAAAATGGATGGCGTGAGTTCCCCTCTATTTTTGATAAGTAGTATGACAGCTGTCAGCTTTATCCTGGCTAGTTACCAAGAATAAAGAGATCTCCATGCCATTTTTTTAAAGAAATTTCTCATGGTGGACTCACTGCGCTCAGCGCTGCACAATGAGACTTTTTCTCAAGGTGCTAGCAGTGATCTCATTGAGGTCATCATAGTTCATCGACCTGGCTCACAGAGAAGTGAGCTGCGAACGCAGCCTCAGTGACGTGCGGTAACCTCGATGACATCACCGCTAGTCACTGACGCTGCACTCACAGCAGCTCATTTGCAGCCTGGACTGTTGCATCTTGGTACTGTCCAGGTTGAAAACCACTTATTGCAGACATGGACTATGGCGTGGGACTGGGCTTCAATGGAATGGGTGTTAGGTGAGTATTATTGTTGTTTAACATTGTCTGTTTTTTTGTTTTTTGTTTTTTACAGGGGATGAGTGCTTCAATGGAATTGGCGTAAGGCCAGTATAACTGTTTTTTAGTTTTAATCCTTAGACACCTCTCCATTACTAATCAAGGGGCTAGACATCACCTGACGTTACAAATATGACATCAACCCCACAAATATTTACTCCACTTGCCACTGCCACAGGACAAGTAGGAAAAGCCCTGCAAAGCGCCAGAGTTGGCACTTCTATTAGATTAACCTTTTCTGGGGCTGCTAATTTTAGGCTGGGTGGGAGCCAATATCCATGGGCACGAGAATACCAACCCCCAGATGTATGCTTTAACTTGGCTGGTTATCAAAGATTTTGGGGGACCTCATGCTGTTTTTTTTTTATTTATTTTTTAAAAAAAGGCTTGATAACCAGTTATGATAAAACTGACAGCTGATGGGTGCAGCCTGCAGCTGTCTATTTTGCCATGCTTATTATCAAAAATAGAAGGGAACCCACACCATTTTTTTTTAAATTACTTAATTTATTGCGCAGGCATCGGCTGATGGAATACTCCCATCAGCCGCGGCCTGCTCTCGCTGTTATTAACAGCAGCAGGCGTAGGCTGATGAAAGTAGTAGTTCCTTCAGCTGTCACCTGTGAGCTAAACTGTTTACAGTCAGTCACAGATGCTGGTTCACCTGCTGTCATCTGACAGCGTGGGAATCGCAGATGACAGCATGGCAAACAATGGATGTTCGGGCCCACCATTCATCTGAATGGGGTCTAGATTCAAGTTCGGGTACGGTTACTGAACTTTAACTGTTCGCCCAAATTCGAACATCCAGGGGTTCACCCAACACTAGACACTGGATTATTATGACTCGTTATTACAGCAGATGCACAAACACTGCACATATACAGTTGAAATCAGAAGTTTATATACACTATCTAAAAAGACACATATGCATGCTTTTCTCAATATCTGGAATGAAATCAGAATAAACCTTTCCCGCTTTAGGTCAATTAGGATTACCATAATTATTAATATTTGCCAAATGCCAGAATAACGAGAGAGAGAGAGAGAATGTTTTAAAGCATTTTATTACTTACTGCAAAGTTAAAAGTTTACATACATTTCATCAGTATTTGGTACCATTGCCCTTAAACTGAATGACTTGGGTCTAATGTTTGGGATATCCTTCCACAAGCTTCTCAGAATAGTTGGTCGGAATTTGAGCCCATTCCTCCTGACAAAACTGGTGTAACTGGTCCACGTTTGTAGGTTGCCTTGCTTGCATCGTTTGTTTCAGCTTTGCCCATACATTTTTAATAGGCTTGAGATCAGAGCTTTGAGATGGCCACTCTAAAACATTGACTTTGTTATCCTTAAGCCACTTGGTTACCATTTCGGCATTATGCTTCGGGTCATTGTCCATTTGGAAGACCCATTTCCGCCCAAGCTTTAACTTCCTGACTGATGTCTTGAGATGTTGCTTCAGTATTGCCACAATCTTCTATTCTTATGATGCCATTTATTTTGAGAAGTGCACCAGTCCATCCTGCAGAAAAAAAAACCCACAACATGATGCTGCCACCCCCATGTTTCACAGTTGGGCTGGTGTTCTTAGGCTTCCAAGCTTCTCCGTTTTTCCTCCAAAGGTAACGATGGTCATTATGCCCAAAAAGTTAAATTTTAGTTTCATCAGACCACAGGACATGTCTTCAAAAATGAAAGTCTTTGTTCCCGTGTGCATTTTGCAAACATTAATCTGGCTTTTTTATGTGGCTTTTTCCCAGCTGAGTGGCCTTTCAGCCCATGTTGAGACAGTACTAGTTTCACTCTGGATATTGACACAATCTTACCAGCTTCCGTCATCATCTTTACAAGGTGCTTTTGTCCTTGGATTGATATGCACATGTTGGACCAAAGCACGTTCATCTCTGGGACACAGAACCCGTCTCCTTCCTGAGCAGTATGATGGCTGGACATTCCCATCTTGTGTGTACTCGCGTATAATTGTTGTACAGAGGAATGAGGCACCTTCAAGTATCTTGCAATTGTATCAAATGGTGAGCCAGACTTGTGCAAGTCCACAATTCTCTTCCTGATACCTTGGCTAATTTCTTGAGACTTTCCCTACACAAAGAAGCAGTGCGTTTCAGGTGTGCAATAAAATACATTAGAAGCTTCCAAACACATGAGATCATAATATGGGCAGTCCAGAATTGTTTAAAGACATAGTAATCTTAGTGTATGTAAACTTTTGACTTTGCAGTAAGTAATAAAAATGCCTTAAAACCTTCTCTTTCTCTCATTATTCTGGCATTTGGCAAATTTTATTAATCATGGTAATCCTAATTGACATATGTGTCTTTTTAAATAGTGTATGTAAACCTCTGGTGTCAACTGTACTGTTCATGTTCTGTGCTTGCATGTTAGGGAATATTCACACCTGAACATATTTTTGCAACTTTTATTCGGTCATATGAGGGTTGCATTTGCCACAAGAGCATAAAATTGGTGGCCTACAAAATATAACATTATCACTGTTAGCAGGACAGGGCAGTAAGTCACATTTCCAAATTTTGACTAGCTGTAAAATTACAACAGCAGCAAATACAGAGGAGCGTCTACATTCCGGGGGCTCATGCAGTTCAGAGCCCAAGATTAGACTTAATCTCCTGCAGCAGCAACAGATGATCTGGTCAGAAAATCCCTATTCTAAATAAAAAAAAAAAACAAGAAACAAACCACCAAGATGTTACTATGACAGAGGGACAGGAATGAAGTGACCCTTATCAGGCTTCTCCATTGCATGCAAGACTATTGATAATGCCAACGAACCTCTATATATCAACCTCAGAATGCATACAGATGACAAAGAAAGGTGAAAGAAATGCATTTAACCTCTTCACGACCTTTCGATTCAATGTTGTCTTGCTCCCTTTCTTCCCAAGGCCATTACTTATTTATTTTTCTGTCAATATGGCCACGTGAGGGCTTGCTTTTTGCCGCACTAGTTGTACTATTGAACACCACCATTGGTTTTACAATATAGTGTACTGGAAACAAAAAAAAAATTGAAATGTGGTAAAATTGCAAAAACAAAAAAGAAGTGCAATTCCACAATTGTTTTTTGGATTTTTTATTTTATTTACCATTCTCACTAAATGTTAAAATTGGCCTGCCATTATGATTCTCCAGGTCATTACAAGTTCGTATTTAAAAAAAAAAAAAAAAGAAAGATCCTATTTATGTTTGGTTTGGCAAGTGGCAAAAAAAAATTCAACTTTGTAAGAAAAAGAAAAAAAATTGTACCATTTTATGAGACCCGAAGTGTCTACATTTTTAGAGATTTGGGATTGGGCGAGAGCTTATCTTTTGTGTGCCGAGCTGACGTTTTTATCTGTTCCATTTTGGATAGATGTGATGTTCTGATCGCGTGTTATTGTGATGTTGCGGCGACCCCCCTCAAAAAAAGACGTCATTCCGGGGCTTTTAGTTTTTTCTCTTGACGCCATTTACTGTTTGGATTGTTTTTACATTTTGATCAGGGCATTTCTTAACGCGGCAATAGCAAATGTGTGTATTCTTTTATGGCTTTATTTTGAATAAGGCAAAAGGGGGGTGATTATATATATATATATATATATACAGTTAGGTCCATATATATTTGGACAGAGACAACATTTTTCTCATTTTGGTTAGAGACATTACCACAATTTAATTTTAAACAAAACAATTCAGATGCAGTTGAAGTTCAGACTTTCAGCTTTCATTTGAGGGTATCCATATTAAAATTGGATGAAGAGTTTAGGAGTTTCAGCTCCTTAACCTGTGCCACCCTGTTTTTTAAAGGGACCAAAAGTAATTGGACAATTGACTCCAAGGCTATTTCATGGACAGGTGTGGGTAATCCCTTCATTATGTCATTCTCAACTAAGCAGATAAAAGGCCTGGAGTTGATTTGAGGTGTGGTGCTTGCATTTGGAAGGTATTCCTATGAAGTAAACATGCGGTCAAAAGTGCTCTCCATGCAGGTGAAACAAGCCATTCTTAAGCTGTGAAAACAGAGAAAAAACCAATCCGAGAAATTGCTACAATATTAGGAGTGGCAAAATGTACAGTTTGGTACATCCTGAGAAGGAAAGAAAGCACTGGTGAACTCATCAATGCAAAAAGACCTGGGCGCCCACAGAAGACAACAGTGGGGGATGATCGCAGAATAATCTCCATGGTGAAGAGAAACCCCTTCACAACAGCCAACCAAGTGACCAACACTCTCCAGGAGGTCGGCGTATCAATATCCAAATCTACCAGAAAGAGAAGACTGCATGAAAGTAAATACAGAGGGTTTACTGCACGGTGCAGCCACTCATAAGTGTCAAGAATAAAATGGCTAGACTGGACTTTGCTAAAAAACATCTAAAAAAGCCAGCACAGTTTTGGAAGAACATTCTTTGGACAGATGAAACCAAGATCAACCTCTACCAGAATGATGGAAAGAGAAAAGTATGGCGAAGGCTTGGTACAGCTCATGATCCAAAGCATACCACATCATCTGTAAAACACGGCGGAGGCAGTGTGATGGCTTGGGCATACATGGCTGCCAGTGGCACTGGGTCACTAGTGTTTATTGATGATGTGACACAGGACAGAAGCAGCCGAATGAATTCTGAGGTATTCAGAGCCGCCATACTGTGTGCTCAGATCCAGCCAAATGCAGGCAAACTGATTGGTCGTCGTTTCATACTACAGATGGACAATGACCCAAAACATGAAGCCAAAGCAACCCAGGAGTTTATTAAAGCAAAGAAGTGGAATATTCTTGAACGGCCAAGTCAGTCACCTGATCTCAACCCAATTGAGCATGCATTTCACTTGTTAAAGACTAAACTTCAGACAGAAAGGCCCACAAACAAACAGCAACTGAAAACCACCGCAGTGCCTGGCAGAGCATCAAAAAGGAGGAAACACAGCGTCTGGTGATGTCCATGAGTTCAAGACTTCAGGCAGTTATTGCCAACAAAGGGTTTTCAACCAAGTACTAGAAATGAACATTTTATTTAAAATTATTGAATCTGTCCAATTACTTTTGGTCCCTTTAAAAACAGGGTGGCACATGTTAAGGAGCTGAAACTCCTAAACCCTTCATCCAATTTTAATGTGGATACCCTCAAATGAAAGCTGAAAGTCTGAACTTCAACTGCATCTGAATTGTTTTGTTTAAAATTCATTGTGGTAATGTCTATAACCAAAATGAGAAAAATGTTGTCTCTGTCCAAATATATATGGACCTAACTGTATATATATATATACACACACACACACACACACACACACACACACACACACACACATACATACATACATACATACATACATACATACATACATACATACATACATACATACATACATACATACATACATATATATATATATATATATATATATACAGTGCCTACAAGTGGTTTTCAACCCCCTGCAGATTTAGCAGGTTTACACATTTGGAATTAACTTGGCATTGTGACATTTGGACTGTAGATCAGCCTGGAAGTGTGAAATGCACTGCAGCAAAAAAAGAATGTTATTTCTTTGTATATTTTTTTTTAAATTGTGAAAAGTTTTTTCAGAGGGTCATTTATTATTCAACCCCTCAACCCACCAGAATTCTGTTTGGTTCCACTAAAGTATTAAGAAGTAGTTCAGGCACAAAGAACAATGAGCTTCACATGTTTGGATTAATTATCTCTTTTTCCAGCCTTTTCTGACTATTTAAGACCCTCCCCAAACTTGTGAACAGCACTCATACATGGTCAACATGGGAAAGACAAAGGAGCATTCCAAGGCCATCAGAGACAAGAACGTGGAGGGTCACAAGGCTGGCAAGGGGTACAAAACCCTTTCCAAGGAGTTGGGCCTACCTGTCTCCACTGTTGGGAGCATCATCCGGAAGTGGAAGGCTTATGGAACTACTGTTAGCCTTCCACGGCCTGGACAGCCTTTGAAAGTTTCCTCCCGTGCCGAGGCCAGGCTTGTCCGAAGAGTCAAGGCTAACCCAAGGACAACAAGGAAGGAGCTCCGGGAAGATCTCATGGCAGTGGGGACATTGGTTTCAGTCAATACCATAAGTAACGTACTCCACCGCAATGCTCTCCGTTCCAGACGAGCCCAAAAGGTACCTTTACTTTCAAAGCGTCATGTCAAGGCTCGTCTACAGTTTGCTCATGATCACTTGGAGGACTCTGAGACTGACTGGTTCAAGGTTCTCTGGTCTGATGAGACCAAGATCGAGATCTTTGGTGCCAACCACACACGTGACGTTTGGAGACTGGATGGCACTGCATACGACCCCAAGAATACCATCCCTACAGTCAAGAATGGTGCTGGCAGCATCATGCTGTGGGGCTGTTTCTCAGCCAAGGGGCCTGGCCATCTGGTCCACATCCATGGGAAGATGGATAGCACGGCCTACCTGGAGATTTTGGCCAAGAACCTCCGCTCCTCCAACAAGGATCTTAAGATGGGTCGTCATTTCATCTTCCAACAAGACAACGACCCAAAGCACACAGCCAAGAAAACCAAGGCCTGGCTCAAGAGGCAAAAAATCAAGGTGTTGCAGTGGCCTAGACAGTCTCCTGACCTTAACCCAATTGAAAACTTGTGGAAGGAGCTCAAGATTAAAGTCCACATGAGACACCCAAAGAACCTAGATAACTTGGAGAAGATCTGCATGGAGGAGTGGGCCAAGATAACTCCAGAGACCTGTGCCGGCCTGATCAGGTCTTATAAAAGACGATTATTAGCTGTAATTGCAAACAAAGGTTATTCCACAAAATATTAAACCTAGGGGTTGAATAATAATTGACCCACACTTTTATGTTTAAAATTTATAAAACTTTAACTGAGCAACAAAACTTTTTGGTTTGTAAAATTTATGCATCTGTTAATAAATCCTGCTCTTGTTTGAAGTTTGAAGGCTCTAACTTATTTGCATCTTATTAAACCTGCTAAATCTGCAGGGGGTTGAATACTACTTTTAGGCACTGTGTATATAATATATATATATATATATATATATATACACACACATATATATATATACATATACATATACACACACACACATACACACACACACACATATATATAATATACATATACAGTACAGACCAAAAGTTTGGACACACCTTCTCGTTTAAAGATTTTTCTGTATTTTCATGACTATGAAAATTGTACATTCACACTGAAGGCATCAAAACTATGAATTACCACACATGGAATTATATACTTAACAAAAAAGTGTGAAACGACTGAAATTATTTCTTATATTCTAGGTTCTTCAAAGTAGCCACCTTTTGTTTTGATAACTGCTTTGCACACTCTTGGCATTCTCTTGATGAGCTTCAAGAAGTAGTCACCGGGAATGGTCTTCCAACAATCTTGAACGAGTTCCCAGAGATGCTTAGCACTTGTTGGCCCTTTTGCCTTCACTCTGCGGTCCAGCTCACCCCAAACCATCTCGATTGGGTTCAGGTCTGGTGACAGTGGAGGCCAGGTCATCTGGCGTAGCACCCCATCACTCTCCTTCTTGGCGAAATAGCCCTTACACAGCCTGGAAGTGTGTTTGAGGTCATTGTCCTGTAGAAAAATAAATGATGGTCCAACTAAACGCAAACTGGATGGAATAGCATGCCGCTGCAAGATGCTGTGGTAGCCATGCTGGTTCAGTATGCCTTCAGTTTTGAATAAATCCTCAACAGTGTCACCAGCAGGGCACCCTTACACCATCACACCTCCTCCTCCATGCTTCACGGTGGAAACCAGGCATGTAGAGTCCATCCGTTCACCTTTCTGCGTCGAACAAAGACACGATGGTTGGAACCAAAGATCTCAAATTTGGACTCATCAGACCAAAACACAGATTTCCACTGGTCTAATGTCCATTCCTTGTGTTCTTCTGCTTGTTGCCTGTCCTTAGCAGTGGTTTACTAGCAGCTATTTTACCATGAAGGCCTGCTGCACAAAGTCTCCTCTTAACAGGAGACTTGTTGTAGAGATGTGTCTGCTGCTAGAACTCTGTGTGGCATTGACCTGGTCTCTAAACTGAGCTGCTGTTAACCTGCGATTTCTGAGGCTGGTGACTCGGATAAACTTATCCTCAGAAGCAGAGGTGACTCTTGGTCTTCCTTTCCTTGGGCGGTCCTCATGTGAGCCAGTTTCTTTGTAGCGATTGATGGTTTTTGCCACTGCACTTGGGGACACTTTCAAAGTTTGCCCAATTTTTCGGACTGACTGACCTTCATTTCTTAAAGTAATGGTGGTCACTGGTTTTTCTTTAGTTAGCTGCTTTTTTCTTGCCATAATGCAAATTCTAACAGTCTATTCAGTAGGACTATCAGCTGTGTATCCACCAGACTTCTGCACAACACAACTGATCGTCCCAACCCCATTTATAAGGCAATAAATCCCACTGATTAAACCTGACAGGGCACACCTGTGAAGTGAAAACCATTCCCGGTGACTACCTCTTGAAGCTCATCAAGAGAATGCCAAGAGTGTGCAAATCAGTCATCAAAGCAAAAGGTGGCTACTTTGAAGAACCTGGAACATAAGACATAATTTCAGTTGTTTCACACTTTTTTGAATGTACAATTTTCAGTCATGAAAATACAGAAAAATCTTTAAATGAGAGGGTGTGTCCAAACCTTTGGTCTGTAGTGTGTGTGTGTGTGTGTGTGTGTGTGTGTGTGTGTGTGTGTGTGTGTGTGTGTGTGTGTGTGTGTGTGTGTGTGTGTGTGTGTGTATATATATATATATATATATATATATATATATATATATATATATATATATATATAAAATTATACTTTTTTTTTTTTAACTTGCGTCAATAGACTACTTCTGATCGCTTGTGCTACACATAGCAGGGCTTCAGCTTGTAGGCTGGGACAAATAGGTTAGGAAAACCTTTTTTACGTCAGCCTTCTACAACAGCTCATCTAAAGCTGGGCCAAACATTCTCCTTCCCACAGAATGGCACACAGCTTTGATCTGACCTGAATATCCTCTGGCCAGCACTTTAACCACAAATCCCTACGGGCCGCATTCGAAAGGGCTGGTGATCTTGCCGCCAATCGTACCGAATCAGCCGAAGTATCAAATAAATAATTGGGATCGTGGCCAAAATATTGTCTCTTGACACAGTGTCTTTTAATTGGGCTTCCAGGAGATCCAACCAAATCATTAAAGATCTGGTCGGACACGTACACTGCTGGTTTTAGGGCCCCGACTGACGTCTCCCATGTACCTCTAAGAAAAATGTCCACTTTTCTTTCAAAGGGATCCTTCAAATTTCCCATATCCTCGAAAAGGGGTGAAGTTCTTTTAGCAAGAGCTTCTATGTCCACATCAAGTTTTGGAGCTTTGTCCCAGATCGATAAGGAAGGCTCATCAAAAGGATATCTCCTCTTAAAGGGAACCTGTCACCCCGTTTTTTCCGTATGAGATAAAAATACTGTTAAATAGGGCCTGAGCTGTGCATTACAATAGTGTAGTTTGTGTACCCCGATTCCCCACCTATGCTGCCGAAATACGTTACCAAAGTAGTCGTTTTCGCCTGTCAATCAGGCTGGTCTGGTCAGATGGGCGTGGTGTCTTCCCCCAGATTTTGCTTAGTTTTCCGTTGGTGGCGTAGTGGTGTGCGCATGTCCAAGGTCCCGAATCCACTGCACAGGGGAGTGGAAAGAGCGCGATGTGCACTATTTCATTGGTGATCGGTGGGCGCGGCCATCTTCCTTTGGCCGCGCGTGCGCAGAAGCGGCGCTCTGCTGGCCGCGGCTTCAGGAAAATGGCCACGGGATGCCACGCGTGCGCAGATGGAGGTCGCGGCGGCCATTTTCCTGAAGCAGAGTTCGCATCTCGGCTTCAGGAAAATGGCCGCCGCGATCTCCATCTGCGCACGCGCGGCCTCCCGCGGCCATTTTCCTGAAGCCGCGGCCAGCAGAGCGCCGCTTCTGCGCACGCGCGGCCAAAGGAAGATGGCCGCGCCCACAGATCACCAATGAAATAGTGCAGATCGCGCTCTTTCCACTCCCCTGTGCAGTGGATTCGGGACCTTGGGCATGCGCACACCACTACGCCACCAATGGAAAACTAAGCAAAATCTGGGGGAAGACACCACGCCCTTTTGACCAGACCAGCCTGATTGACAGGTGAAAACGACTACTTTGGTAACATATTTCGGCAGCATAGGTGGGGAATCGGGGTCCACAAACTACACTATTGTAATGCACAGCTCAGGCCCTATTTAACAGTATTTTTATCTCATACGGAAAAAATGGGGTGACAGGTGCCCTTTAAATGATGGGGGAAGAGAGCCTATCTTCACGGGTCTTTTTCATTCCCTCTGGACTAGGGCCTGGGTCTTGTCATTTAATGGAAATGCCCTACGTCTCTTCTGATCTAAGCCTCCAAACATAATGTCCTGTACGACCTCTCTGGTTTGGAATCCACTATCCCCATCTTGGCCCTGACCGCCTTTATTAGTTTATTCTACTCCTCTATAGGAAAACAGAGATGCCCAGTGTTGCAGACTGAGAAAAAGGCTAAGGAGGAATCAGAGGAGTTGTCATAGTTATCTGAATAACTAGATGTCTAAAGCTTTTCCTCAGATAGAGGTTTCAGGGATTCTTTAACTTCTGCCTTGATGATGGACCTTAAATCAGTGGCAAAGTTAGGAGTCTCTTCTGCTACCGTTTTATAGAGGACAAGCAATGTTTTTTTTTGGTAGGAGTCAGGCAATAATTTTCTACAAAGCGCAAACTCCTTGTACTTAGACTTTGACACACACTTCTTTCCCTGCCAATAAAAGACAAGAAAATAGCCATATCACCAAGGGAACTTTCGTGAAGATCACTTACCAATATGAGGCAATCAAATGGTACCAGATTAACAGGGGGACACATCGGAGCCGAAAGACCATCTCGGGAGGCTGAAGATTCTTTCACTTTACTGGAGCTCCTTTGGCTGGATCTGTTCCTCTTTGGAGAACTCTGTCTCTCACTGACATGGCTTCCGCCACTACTGCCATGGGGTTGACGCCGCTCCACCTGGTTCTGGGGCTTCCAATCAGGCTGCTGCTGCTTGGTGTTTTACATTATCCTGGAGGGGACGCTGAGCAAGGAAGAGTTTATCCATAGGCCTTACCGCATTTAAATGTGTGACCCTCGCGACTGCCCACCCAACCAGAAGTTACGGATTATCAGACTCTGTGCACTTTCGTCATCCCGGCATGGCTCCAGGCTCAGGTCATTCCGGCTCACCTCCATGTGCACCTTCGGACCTGCAATACCCGGTCACGCCTCCGGCCATACAAACGCTCTCTGGTGTGCATCCATAGCATCTCCCGAAGCATGCCCGGGCATAAACTGTACCAGAGCAGGGCTTCACCATACTGAGATGCCGCTTGCTTGCATCCGCATTTGAGTGAAAGTCCCCATGGACCCACCGTGGCACTTCCAGGAACCCCGCATTGGCTGAGGCAGGGACATGATCACTGCCAGAGGGAAGAAATAAATCTTTGGCTCGTCAATCTTCAGGTACGCCTGTAAAATGATCCCCCGTTAAGGTCAGCAAACCAACTGATGCGAGGGAGGGGTGCTACCCATTTTAGCCTTTAGCCTCTCTCGTGGTGCTGTCACGGGTGATCGATAAAGTCGTATGTACTGCTCGGCGTTCATGCCTGCTTTCTTTCACACCATTGAAGTTACCGATGCTGACCTGTAATACCATGTACAAGCTGTGGCCAGGGGTGGCACTGTTTTTAAAAACTAGCAGCCATGTTTTTCTAATCCTGAAAAGCTTCTTTATACTATAGAGGTCATTGGAATTTGTAGTAAATTCATATTCTACAAGTAACAAAGTCCCATTATAATTGGACATAAAATATTTTATTTCATTTATAATAACAAATGTTACCTGCTGTACTTTCCTGATCAAAATAAATACAAAAGTATAAAAATCAGCTTGGCATCTTCACAGTCTGAAATCATCAGTGCACAATGACATATAAAATGCAGTATCATCTCATTCTCCTGGAGCGCAGAGGATGAAGATCTCTCGCAGGGAACGCAGCAGACACAGAAGACAGGAAGAAAACATCGGCAGCAGAGAGAGGGAACAGCGGGGAAACGCAAGAACGCCGCTCAGAAGTGCAATGCTTAGACTAACAGCGCCGGCTGCACATACAGACAGAACATGGAAGAACCAATAAGAAAACATTGGCGGATGTTCAAAGACAGAATATTTTTTGACGATTTCAAATCTGAAAGTAAATGACATACATGTGGAGCAGCGTCTATTGAAGCGATTGTGGCCAGCCACTGATTGACTGCACATCCATCTGCTGGCGACGTCAGAATAGAGGATAGACCGGGTGGCGGTACTGAGGACTATATCATTCATTAAAAACCCAGATTTATGGCATCGGCTCAGACGTCACAGTACAATTTACAGGGAATCTGTCAGCAGTTTTTGTTATGTAATCTGAGAGTCTGATTACTGCGATGTGTCACTTATTGTATCGAAACAGCACACAGCCTAATGAGTGTTTTATCAGCAGGATATCACTGCAGAACTAGAGGTGTTGTGTGCCTCCTTGTCGAACCATGCCCCCAGCACAGATTAGTAGCTGTCACTACACAGTGTAGAAAGCTGCCAATCAGTGGTCGTGTGGTCGGGCATAACTTTCTCAGCACTGCTGCATCTAAAAACTGATTGTATCGCAACTGCTGCACCCAGTAAATTAATTGGTACATCATTGGAATCAGGGTGTCTTTTCCTACTCTCAGATGAAGTAGAAAAAATGAAAGCAAAAAAATAAACATAAAAACATAGTGACAGATTCCCTTATTCCATCCGTAAAAGCCAGGTAATTTTTTTTTTTTTTTAGCAGCTACAAAGCATGATCCCTTGTAATTTTATTACTCAACTGCTCCCTATAATGTCCGGAGCAAAATACTTATATTCCAAATAATTATAAAATATTACATGTAAAAGGGTTGTCTGTGCAAAAGGCGCTATTTCCCTTGGGGAAGGATCCTGTAAAAATATCCAAATAAATCATATTCACCGGCAGTCACCATCCTGCATCCAGCACAGATCGCTAAGTGGTCTGTGACGGCACTGGAAGCCATGGCCATGCAATTCAACCAGCCGTAGGACCACTGGTTTGTGAAAAGCGGCAGTGAGCCGGTGATTTGAACCGCACATCACCTGGAGGTTTTTGTGCCGACGCGCGTTGATCGATGCAGCCATTTACAAGCTGCCGAGGTCATCACCTCCAGACCATATCCTAGAGTGTGACAGCATGCGAGTAGGTTTTATTTTGGTATTTTATCAGAATCCAGCACCTGGGAAATGAGCGCATTTGTGTCAGGAGAATCCGTTTAATATTTTAATATCTAGTGCACAGGCCTCCAACCGATGGCTCTCCTGCGATTGTAGAACTACAACTCCCTTTGGTTTACAGGACACGCTGGGAATTGTAGTACCGAAATGATCAGGTCTATAAAGAAATCATGTGTATAAGATTTGACAGAAATACATCAAAGTGGTCATCATCACATATCAAGTATCTCCCACGAGGTCCAGTTCCTGGATGAATCCCGGAGTCCAGCAGCAAAAGACAAAATGCACTAAACAGGTAAGGCACGTATAAAAAGGAAGAAAGAGCACAGATGCTTTGCTCATGACAAGACTCCTTGGTTCCTTCTTCCGGTTATGGCATAGTGTATGACGTCCCAGAGATAATTAATGCACCCAGTCTTTGGGTTCCCGCAGAACTTTGAGGATCTCTGCCTCCCGGGACTCTGAAGGAGGCACATGCATATATTCCCATCTGAGAAAGCAAAAAGAGAAGTTACAAGCCCGTCCTGTGGGTAACAGATTTGCTAAAAAAAGGTTCTTAGTGCATAAATTGGCCAATTCATGTATGCCCATCAACCACGGCAAGGTGACCTCCCTTTGATGGGTCCTACTCTACTGTACATGCAACATATATCTCTCTCTCTCTGCTGGAATGTTAAAGTGTTTTTGTTTTGTTTTTTAAAGAGGCTAAAAGGGGTTATCCACTACTAGCACAACCCCTTCTTGATCAAAATGTTTGGCTCCCATAAAATAATAAAGCCTATACTCACCTCCTGTGCTGGCACCGTTCCAGCGGTGTCAGCACTCGCTCTTCCTGGGGCTGCCGTGCGGTGTTGTGACATGTGACCCTGGCGCCCGATCAGCACCACAGTCTCCTCCTTCTGAGGAATCAAACAAGAGGAAGTCCGGGCTGCAGCTGATCTCAGACTTCCTCTTCCTGCTCAATTCGACAGGAGGCGGGGCCAGTGCCGCCAGCTCTGATTGGCCGCCAGCGTCTCAACATCGCACAAGAGTCCCAGGGAGAGCGAGTGCCGACACCATGGGAAAGGTGCCGCCACAGGAGGCAAGCATTAACTTTATTATTTTATGGGGGCCAAGCGAGGGGTATGAGAAGAAGTTGTCCAAGTATCGGACAACTTCTTTAAGAATTAGCTTTTTAGAAACCACAAATATCTAATTCTGTCAGACTATTGCTGCAATTTAAGAGACAATTCAGATGGGAGTTCACACAGAGTAAAATATCTAATATATAATTGCCTAGAATACTACTTCCTGCAATTTGTGCCAACTTCCGTGGCTTTGTCCGGAGCTAATGTCCGGAGCTAATGTCCGGAGCTAATGTCCGGAGCTAATGTCCGGAGCTAATGTCCGGAGATAAGTGACGTCACCAGTGTCCTACACCCAGGCAGAGCACAGGGGCCCCAGGCAGCATATGGGGCCCCAGGCAGAGCACAGAGGCCCCAGGCAGAGCACAGGGGCCCCAGGCAGCATATGGGGCCCCAGGCAGAGCACAGTGGTCCCAGGCAGAGCACAGGGGCCCCAGGCAGAGCACAGGGGCCCCAGGCAGAGCACAGGGGCCCCAGGCAGAGCACAGGGGCCCCAGGCAGAGCACAGGGGCCCCAGGCAGAGAACAGGGGCCCCAGGCAGCATATGGGGCCCCAGGCAGAGCACAGTGGCCCCAGGCAGAGCACAGGGGCCCCAGGCAGAGCACAGGGGCCCCAGGCAGAACATGGGGCCCCAGGCAGAGCACAGGGGCCCCAGGCAGAGCACAAGGGCCCCAGGCAGCATATGGGGCCCCAGGCAGAGCACAGGGGCCCCAGGCAGAGCACAGGGGCCCCAGGCAGCATATGGGGCCCCAGGCAGAGCACAGTGGCCCCAGGCAGAGCACAGGGGCCCCAGGCAGAACATGGGGCCCCAGGCAGAGCACAGGGGCCCCAGGCAGCATATGGGGCCCCAGGCAGAGCACAGGGGCCCCAGGCAGAGCACAGGGGCCCCAGGCAGAGCACAGGGGCCCCAGGCAGCATATGGGGCCCCAGGCAGAGCACAGTGGCCCCAGGCAGCATATGGGGCCCCAGGCAGAGCACAGTGGTCCCAGGCAGAGCACAGGGGCCCCAGGCAGCTTATGGGGCCCCAGGCAGGGCACAGTGGCCCCAGGCAGAACATGGGGCCCCAGGCAGAGCACAGTGGCCCCAGGCAGAGCACAGGGGCCCCAGGCAGAACATGGGGCCCCAGGCAGAGCACAGGGGCCCCAGGCAGAGCACAGGGGCCCCAGGCAGAGCACAGGGGCCCCAGGCAGCATATGGGGCCCCAGGCAGAGCACAGGGTCCCCAGGCAGCATATGGGGCCCCAGGCAGAGCACAGTGGCCCCAGGCAGCATATGGGGCCCCAGGCAGAGCACAGTGGTCCCAGGCAGAGCACAGGGGCCCAAGGCAGCCTATGGGGCCCCAGGCAGAGCACAGTGGCCCCAGGCAGAACATGGGGCCCCAGGCAGAACATGGGGCCCCAGGCAGAACATGGGGCCCCAGGCAGAGCACAGTGGCCCCAGGCAGAGCACAGGGGCCCCAGGCAGCATATGGGGCCCCAGGCAGAGCACAGTGGTCCCAGGTAGAGCACAGGGGCCCCAGGCAGCCTATGGGGCCCCAGGCAGAGCACAGGGGCCCCAGGCAGCATATGGGGCCCCAGGCAGAGCACAGGGGCCCCAGGCAGCATATGGGGCCCCAGGCAGAGCACAGTGGCCCCAGGCAGAGCACAGGGGCCCCAGGCAGAACATGGGGCCCCAGGCAGAGCACAGGGGCCCCAGGCAGCATATGGGGCCCCAGGCAGAGCACAGGGGCCCCAGGCAGCATATGGGGCCCCAGGCAGAGCACAGCGATATTTTGGACCACTTTGCGGTGTTTCAGACCCCCTGTGTGATGTCTGGGGCCCTGTTCTTAAGTATATTAAAGATTAAAGTAACGTATATTAAAGTATATTATAGATCAAATTTGACACGTTTATGAGCACCATTGAGTGATATACTCAAGAATGACATAATTTTTCAACATTTTATGGTTTCAAACTGTAAACACTCAGAGTTTTTTTTACTTCAACCAGAAAACCTTAACGGTTCATAAAAAACTTGACTGTTCAGGATATGATAAAAGTCATAGTATTCTGAATCTTTAACTTATAAAGATACCTTTACATGGGGTGATTATTGGTTCCAGAGAGGCTTTCGGCCGATAATCGTACACATGGCTGGTGACAGGACAATCTAATATATAATTGCCTAGAATACTACTTCCGGCAATTTGTGCCAACTTCCGTGGCTTTGTCCGGAGATAATGTCCGGAGATAAGTGACGTCACCAGCGTCCTACACCCGCTCAGGGTGGACAAAGATATATGCCTTCGTGGTGCGCGGCACTTTTCTGATTGGTTGCCGCCTGCCGCGAGCGACCAATCAGAAATGTGCCGTACTGTCAAGAATTGTCAAGAGCTGGTGAGTGCAGCCATTTTTTGTTCTTTCTTACTATTATTTATTAATTGTATTATTCTTACATTTGAATAAATAAAGTATATATGGATTCTAGACTCCCGATTCTTTAGAATCGGGCTGCCATCTAGTTTATATATATTTTCGCAAGATGGTGTAAAAAATACAATAAAAAACGAAAATGCCCAAATAACTATGGTACATAAAAATCCCTCTAGGAAGACTGAAGTACATTTGTAACAAGTTTTCTAAATTTTTGAGAAGTTGCAAATGACAAATCAGGCAAAAAAAGTCAGGAAAACCTAAACTCCTCTGTCCACAATGGTGAACATTGAGAAAAAAAAAAAGTGTAAGAAAGAAGTGGTCTTTTTTTTTTTTTTTTTAAATCAATTCTGTGGCATCCGCCCTTCTTCTTATAGGTTTTCATCTTCTCTTGACAGACAGTAATAAATACCTACCTGGCAGTGAGCGGCAGCGACATGAGAATGCTCTCAATCCTAGAGCCGGGGGTTGCAAGCCCAAATTTGGTACCTCTGTCATAAACCAGATTAAACTCCACATATCTGGGATACAGAAAACAAAATGGTGTTATTAATACAGCTTTATCATACATCACAGGCAATAAGGCGAAAAGTCAGAGATGTGATATCGGTTTTTACTGCATTCTCCACAAGAAGGAATATTATTGATAACAGAAAAGGATAGAGAAAAAAAAAAAAAAATTCCCCATTGGAAGCCCAAAAGTGTTAATTTAAAATCAGCCCGTCTTCTCTAACGTGGGTGCCCAGTATATAGGTCTCGCTCCAGATTTACTCCTATACATTTACATGCAGCAGAGGCCAAGATCTCCACTGCAAACCCAGAGGGCTCACAATTTGTAGAATTGTACCTGAGCGCCCCCTGGTGTTTACATTCAGGATACACATTAGTCTGGACCTTGTCACCCAACGTCACATCAGAGGGGAGATCACTTCACAAAAGGCAACGGTCCATGTATACTGGTCAGCGGATCCTCCGCCACATCGCACGTACTGATCCTGAATGTAACCTTGTACTGAGCCACGACAGTCCGAGCCCGGATAGTGATCACAAGCCCCTTTTCTAGCGGAGTTCAACGTCAGTCGTGTGTGTGACATTAGTTCGTGTGAAATTGCAGTCGCAATTTATACATTTAATGTGCCATTGTAATAACATCAGTGCAAGCTGCAGATTAACATCACAACTATTTTTTGCATATGATTTGATTTTGCAAGACCCAAGCTGCTCTGTGGTCCTAGTCCCATAAAGGTATACCCTGTGCCTGGGCGGCAGCACAGATGATTTATGTAACCAGGCAAAATCTTGAAAAAGAAATGGAAAGAATTGGAGCACTCACCCAGATCCTTCTTGATGTGCAATTTTATTCCATGGTAGAACATGACAACAAACCATATTAAAGTGCGGAGCGCAGAGAGGGGGAGCTCTGCAGATGAGTGAGCCTGACTGACTACGGCCGTTTTGCGCTTGCTTAGCGTTTCTACGGGTCCATGCTAAGCAAACGCGAAACGGCCGTAGTCAGTCAGGCCCTCTCATCTGCAGAGCTCCCCCTATCTGCACTCCACACTTTAATATGGTTTGTTGTCATGTTCTACCATGGAATAAAATTGCACATCAAGAAGGATCTGGGTGAGTGCTCCAATTCTTTCCATTTCTTATGACTTACCTTGATGTTACCCATGTGACTGCACCGCCCTACAGAGATCCTAAGGAGGCATACTGTGGTGTGAACATTGCTTGATTTCACCAACTGGTGCCTAATTCTCTTTTTACAAATACACAATTTATGTATCCATCTACATACCGTATATACTCGAGTATAAACAGAGTTTTTCACCACATTTTTTTTTTTGTGCTGAAAAAGCACCCCCCTCGGCTCATACTCGAGTGAGGGTCCCAGAAGACACAGGGGAGCAGCAGCGGTGGAGCAGCGGGTCACAGGAGTCACAGGCGCCAGCTTCCAGCAGCAGATCGGTGATTTTGTGTGCCTGCTACTTAAGGGAATGAATATTCATTGCCCTCCACAAACATTGGTGTGGATGGGCAGTGAATATTCATTCCCTTAAGTAGCGGGCACACGTGATTACCTGTCTGATGCAGCTGCTTGCAAAGGAGCAAGACGCTGCGAGGGAGCGCAGGGACGGTAAGTAGGATGGGGTTTTTTTAGATGTTTTTCTGATGGGGCCCATGCATACCAGGATGGGGATGAGGGGGCGCCATGCATACCAGGATAGGGATGAGGGGCGCCCCATGCATACCAGGATGGGGATGAGGGGAGCACGATGCATACCAGGATGGGGATGAGGGGGACATGCATACCAGGATGGGGATGAGGAGGCCCATGCATACCAGGATAGGGATGAGGGAGCCATGCATACCAGGATAGGGATGAGGGGCACGCCATGCATACCAGGATGGGGATGAGGGGCGCCCCATGCATACCAGGATGGGGATGAGGGGAGCACGATGCATACCAGGAAGGGGATGAGGAGGCCCATGCATACCAGGATGGGGATGAGGGGGGCCCCCATGCATACCAGGATGGGGATGAGGAGGCCCATGCATACCAGGATGGGGATGAGGAGGCCCATGCATACCAGGATGGGGATGAGGAGGCCCATGCATACCAGGAAGGGGATGAGGAGGCCCATGCATACCAGGAAGGGGATGAGGAGGCCCATGCATACCAGGATGGGGATGAGGAGGCCCATGCATACCAGGATAGGGATGAGGGGGCCAGGCATACCAGGATGGGGATGAGGGGAGCCCCATGCATACCAGGATGGGGATGAGGGGAGCCCCATGCATACCAGGATGGGGATGAGGGGGGGCCCATGCATACCAGGATAGGGATGATGGGGGGCCCATGCATACCAGGATGGGGATGAGGGGGGCCCCATGCATACCAGGATGGGGATGAGGGGGGCCCCATGCATACCAGGATGGGGATGAGGGGGGCCCCATGCATACCAGGATGGGGATGAGGGGGGCCCCATGCATACCCAGCTTATACACGGGTCAATAAGTTTTCCCATTTTTTTTGTGGTAAAATGCTCACCGTCCTCTGCGCAGCTGCTGCCACATCTTCTCCTCCGGGCTGAAGGCGTCATTCTTGTGCTTATTCACGATGGGGATGTAACACGGCACCACAGCCTTCGCACAACTCTTCACAAACTGGAAAAGTTCGTCTCTTGATGGGGAGTCCAGATCATCAAAGAAAATGCCACCGACCCCTCTGCGTTCACCGCGATGCTTGATGAAGAAGTAATCGTCACACCTGAAAAGACAACAGTCCTCAGTAATGATCGATAAATCCCCGGGGCGTGTTGTGTTACTGCAAACTCACAATGTGAAGTGCTGACACTAATCCCATAAATTCACTGATCGTAGGGGGACATATTACGGGGCACTGCATCTCAGGGTCAGAGGATCAGAAGATGAGGGACTGAAAAACAAGTTTTGGGTACAGGATGAGCCCAAAGCAGATACTAGAGATTTGAAGATGGACGTAGTTTTTCAATTTTAGGATGGAGGGAATGTTCCATTCAAGAGGAATTTAGCCCCCAGTCCAAGTACAATAAACGGAAGTCTGAATGAGGCCTTAGGCACAGTGTAACTTTATGACAGACATATAGTTGTTCTTGGTGTGATTCACTCGCCCCTCTGCCGCCCAGTGGGGTTGGTGGTACAGAGCTGCTCGCACACCCCGATCAGGGCGTTACGTGATACCAGGGGTCAGCATTCTGTGTTGTGTAAAGCCCCCGCCCTCACTATCAGAAAGGCCCGGGGTGTCTGCTAGTCATTATCTCCCTGTACAGACGGCCCTGCTTACAAGATAGATGGGAAATCTTCTACTGTCTGTATGTACAGAGCAGGGGTGTTCAGGTTTCATAACGCTCACAGTGCAATATAATGGTGTTCTATTAGAAGGACAGGAATAAATAACGCCCGACAGTGAAGCATGTCAGAAGTCATCAGCAGCCGTGTGATCAGACGTCTCACAGGAGAGCATTGGTCACGTACCACTTCTTGAACTTCGGGTAGAACCCCGGACTGTGTTTATCACATGCCTCTTTCAGGGTCTGATGGAAATGTACCACATCCTCCTGGTTCAGATACGTCGGCGTCAGGTCTGTCCCACCGCCGAACCACCACTGCTTTTTACCTAAGGTAAGAAAATAAGTCAATCGTGAGAGTCGAGGAAACATCAGTCACCAACATTAATATTTCAAGATGCACCGAGCTAATAAACGAGTCACCCGAAAAGCTTAAGGCTGCGTTCACACCAACCACTTAGTGTGAGCAAGCCCTCCTAGGAACGTACACCTCCCCAATTTGGGGGTCCAATGCTTTACTATGGCATTGGGTCAGATTAGTAATTGACTAGTCAGTCATGTCCGATGGATTTCATAGCATTGTAGAAGTGATCTAAAGATCACTGGTTCAGCTCCTCTATATTATAGCTCTAGATCTACCTTTTGAAAGAAGAAATAGTGCTGCCACCCCTCCCCCATATTAGTTTGCTGTTGAGCAAAAAAAAAAAAAAAAATAAAATAATAGTTTTGACACATCACAAGACTTCTTCATACTCACCGTCGGCATCCTCAATTTCAAAGTATCTGTAGTTAAAGTGAATGGTGGGAACATGCGGATTCTTGGGGTGGATGACAGAGCTGACTCCCATGGCACAAAAGGGCAGTTTACCTAAAATATATAAGTAAAACAAATATATCAGAGCCAAACATTAGCAAAACACCCAATAAAAGTGACCCGAGACAAGCAGGAGGCCTGCTCATGGTCATGCGGATTACCTACTGACGCCTACCAGGATGTTCATTAATTTATTTACAAATTGCACAATACAGGGTTCTTCACGTTCTATCACGTGCGCAGAATAAGGCTACTTTCACACTAGTCCGTTGGTACGGGCCGTCGCAAACCGTCGGCCCGACGTACCAACGGACAGTGTGTTAATGTAGCACAACGTGGGCAGCGGATGCAGTTTTACAACGCATCCACTGCCCATTGTGAGTTCTGGGGAGGAGGGGGCGGAGTTTTGGCTGCGCATGCGCGGTCGAAAATGGCGGACACGTTGCACAAAAAAAGTTACATGGAACGTTTTTTTTTTGTGCCGACGGTCCGACGCAACACGACGCATCCGTCGAACAACGGATGCAACGTGTGGCAATCCGTCGCTAATGCAAGTGTATGGAGAAAAAACGCATCCTGCGGGCAACTTTGCAGGATGCGTTTTTTCTCCAAAATGACGCATTGCGACGTGCGTCACACAACGCTAATGTGAAAGTAGCCTAAGGTGAACATTTTGCTGAGCTTTTGGCAGTTAAAGGATTACGCCACCACTCCTCCATTCTGTATGGGAAGGCGAGCTGGGCCGAGGACGGGACATCTACAGGCCCCGGCACCCGTCCTGCTCAGGGAAGCAGTGGGCATCTGGTGGCCCATTAGTGCTCACTTTGCCACTAGACTAGCTACCCACCGCCGATGTATGGCATTCTAACAGATCTGCCCACTAAACCCAAGAAAAGGCTCCTGTGTCCCGAGGTTCCAGCAGAGAACAGTCTTTGGGTGACCCTATATTATACAGTATAGGACACATGGAGCCGATCTCTCCACTGCACATGTGGCCACCTCTGGAAATAAGGGGGGCCTCCTAGCCCAGACATTTATGGGGCATCTGGTGGACGCCATAAAGGTCTGACAGACGTACAGCCAACAGCTATTTCAGGGAACCCTGCACTGCCTCATGCAGTCACAAATGTAGAGAAAGGCACAAGACTAGTTCACTTCTGAAGGAACCTCTAAAATTGGATGGAGTGGGCCAGGCATGTAGAGGAAGCCCCCAGCCCCCTGTAATATGGTGTGGGGTGTACTCCCAATCCTGGTGTGGGACATAATCATTTGAACAGCAGATTGCACAAGGAGTAATGGCAGCACGGCGTGTGGGTCGGATGGTGGGTCGTATTCTGGGGGTATCACCAGTCAAACACACTGTACACAGCCATCATAGTACTGACTGGTCTTCACAGCAGAACATAAAGGGGTCCTCTTCTCTCCTCCTCCCCTAGGTCTGTCACCCCCCCACCCTTGGCCTCATGACTGGAGCACACGGTGCGTCTTATCAGCTCACACGACTCTGGATTCCTGTGGCATCTGCCAGTCGCCTCCCTCCTACAGTACAGGTAGGTGGGCACTAGGAAGGTCAGAGGTCGGCTCTGTGTAGAAATCTGTGACCAAACAGGACAACGCTCCCTGTCTGCACCCTCCGCCCAGGAAGTACAGAGCAGAAATGTACTGGACATGACCCCAGTGTCCACAGGTCCGCTGTGTCACGCGTCCCCATTTACCATCTCTAGTCTTCAGCTCCTTCCCGCGGCTCCTCATCTGCTGGACGGACTCCTCTGACAGGTGGCCGTGGACCACTGACACGTTGACTCCGGCTTTCTCAAACACCTTTCCATCCTGGAGGACACAGCTGACTCCTCCACCACCTGCAAAGAGAAGAGGAGGGGAGTGTGAGGGCAGTAATGGAGGCACAGAGCCGCACTACAAAACCCAGCATGGCCACAAATGCCACAAGCCCAGACGCTTCATCAGGACATTTCAGCAGGTGCATAGACCAGTCTATGGGTGACAGGTGCCAGCGTGCCACACAAATGGTCGCCACAGCCACACTGGTGATTGGTAGCAGCGGTCTACAGGGTGGAGTCTGTGCTAAGCTCAGGAATTCTCCTAGACACAGTTCACATTATCTAGCATCATAATCTGGGGCAAAGTACAGAGTGCGTGACCCACAGCCTGGCAGCTGTAGTACTCCTGGCAGTACCGGGGGCAGCAGCCTGGCACCTGTAGTACTCCTGGCAGTACCGGGGGCACCAGCCTGGCACCTGTAGTACTCCTGGCAGTAGTGGGGAGCAGCAGCCTGGCACCTGTAGTACTCCTGGCAGTACCGGGGGCAGCAGCCTGGCACCTGTAGTACTCCTGGCAGTACCGGGGGCAGCAGCCTGGCACCTGTAGTACTCCTGGCAGCACCGGGGGCAGCAGCCTGGCACCTGTAGTACTCCTGGCAGCAGCCTGGCACCTGTAGTACTCCTGGCAGTACCGGGGGCAGCAGCCTGGCACCTGTAGTACTCCTGGCAGTACCGGGGGCAGCAGCCTGGCACCTGTAGAACTCCTGGCAGTACCGGGGGCAGCAGCCTGGCACCTGTAGTACTCCTGGCAGTACCGGGGGCAGCAGCCTGGCACCTGTAGTACTCCTGGCAGTACCGGGGGGCAGCAGCCTGGCACCTGTAGTACTCCTGGCAGTACCGGGGGCAGCAGCCTGGCACCTGTAGTACTCCTGGCAGTACCGGGGGGCAGCAGCCTGGCACCTGTAGTACTCCTGGCAGTACCGGGGGCAGCAGCCTGGCACCTGTAGTACTCCTGGCAGTACCGGGGGCAGCAGCCTGGCACCTGTAGTACTCCTGGCAGTACCGGGGGCAGCAGCCTGGCACCTGTAGTACTCCTGGCAGTACCGGAGGCAGCAGCCTGGCACCTGTAGTACTCCTGGCAGTACCGGGGGCAGCAGCCTGGCACCTGCAGTACTCCTGGCAGTACCGGGGGCAGCAGCCTGGCACCTGTAGTACTCCTGGCAGTACCGGAGGCAGCAGCCTGGCACCTGTAGTACTCCTGGCAGTACCGGGGGCAGCAGCCTGGCACCTGTAGTACTCCTGGCAGTACCGGGGGCAGCAGCCTGGCACCTGTAGTACTCCTGGCAGTACCGGGGGCAGCAGCCTGGCACCTGTAGTACTCCTGGCAGTACCGGGGGCAGCAGCCTGGCACCTGTAGTGCTCCCCGTCCATCACTCACCCTCCGTCCTCTGCCAGCGGTCCACTGTGAAGCCGGCTCCCCCGTCCGCCGCCTCCAGCGCCCGGCACACCTCCGCCTGGGTCTCCATGATGAGCAGCTCCATGCGGGTCTTCATGTCGCCCCCGCTCCGCCGCAGCCTCTCCACCTCAGTGATCGGAGGAGCCATGAATTCCGCGAGGCGCTTCTCCAGATCCTCCACGCGGTCCACCGAGGCCATGTCCGCCCGCTGCAGGTGACCGTACCCCGCTACCAGCCCGGCAGTCACCGCGGCGCCCGCAGCCACCAGCAGAGACGGGCGAGCAGAAGAGCGGGGAGCAGCACCGTGCACGGCCCGGGCACCGCCGCACATGGAGGACAGCGGCAGCCTCCCCCGCACTGCCCGGCCGGCCCGTAACACAACCTGCAGAGACATGACGGCCGGCAGCACAAGTCCCCGGAGCAGACCGGTGACGGTGACAGCGCTATATGCACAGTGACATTCCGCACGTCTCCGATAGGAGGAAGGGTCAGCCGCAAAGCCTGTCGGGAACTGTAGTCCTAGCACAACCTCCAATGAAGAGCAGTTATCATGTATCACGGCCGAAGAGATGGCTGCCGGGAATTGTAGTTCTGTACAACTTGAGTCTGCGCACAAAGAACGCTGACTGAGACGTCCTATTATAAGCGGTGTGACGGTGTGAAGGTGTAAGCCTTCATGTGACAGTTCCTACATGTTGTGCTGAGGGGTGACACAACCAGCACAGCTACACAAAGTGTCACCAACTTCTATTCAACGCTTGGAAAAATGTTAGGGTTTGTTCACACAGGTCTGCTGCAAAAAATGCCCGAAAAATTGCTCAAAACAGACTTGAAAGTCCCTTGCTATTCATGTCTGTGTGAAAACAACTCGCTGTTCAGCCTTTTGAGCGTCTTTTAATCACTTCAGGTTTCCAAAAATGCCGAGCGGTTAGGAAGAGACCTGACGGTTCTTCAGGAGGTTTCCGCTATGGAGCCGCTCCAGACTTTACAATACAAGTCAACGGGAGCAAAAAAAAAAACGCCCAGAAAACGAGGACGTCTTTGTGCATTTACGGTTTTATCTTCAGAAAAGACTTGTGTTGTATTCACTGTCTAAAGGATTTTTTTACAAAAATGAGAAAATCCTCCCCAAATGCTAAAAAAAAAAACAAGTAAAAACATCTCAACCGAAAAATACTCAAGAAAAACTTGGTTCAGGACATAAAACACCAGTTTCCTGAAGTGGTTTCCGCTTTAATATTGTCTTTGACCACTGGAAAAAAAAAACATAATGTGAACGTACCTTTAGATACCCATCAGTTTTACTGCAGAATTTCATCCATATTTACCTGATCCATTGTGGAATGTCAATGGAAAAGAGCTCAGTAGCCATCCTGCTTCAATGTGTAATAATAACATGAGAAAAATGGAGGCAAAGGGGAGAAAAAAATTACATTTTTGATGGATGTAAAAACAAACAAATATGTGAATGCGGTCTCAAACATACAGAGCGTTGACAAAGTATTCACACCCTGTGAACATTTCCACATCTTTTTCACATTACATCCACAAACTTAAAGGTATTTTAATGGGATTATTTGTGATATACCACAAATATGAAGTGTAAAGGAAATGATGCATGGCTTTCTAAATATTTAAAAATATAAATATGAAAATCGTGACGTGCATTTAGTGCTACAAGTTTGTTGGGGTAAGCCTCCACCAGCTTTGTACATTTAGGGGCTGAAATTCTTCTTTGCAAAATCACAGTGAAATACACTTAAAGGGAATCTGTCACCACATTTGGCCTATGTAAAGTATTAATAGGGCACACAGGTTATAAAATTATAAGGCTGCTGAATACCAAGTCCTACCTGCATGCCTCATATCATCTTTTATCACTTTATGTAAATGACCTTTTTCAGGCTCTGGGGTGGATGCTGCCTGGAAAATAACTCTGCCTCCAGAGCTTGTTTTAAATGAGGGAGAGTTACCAGTGTGATGTGTAATGGTTACCAGTGTTATCAGTGTGACGTGTAATGGTCGCCCTCTGCTCTCCTGATCTCACTGCAGAGCTGTGTAGGATTATAAGGCCGAGGTCACACTGGTGACTAAAACGGACGAGTGCAATGCGATAAAAAAATCGCATTGCACTCGGACCAATGTTACACTATGGGGCAGCTCCCAGCAGCCGTTTTTTTCTCGGCCGTTTTCCTCGGTCCAAGACAATCGCAGCATGCTGTGATTGTCACCGACACTCGACCGACCCTCGGCTCACTCGCACCTATATAAGCCTATGGGTGCGAGTGAGACAACGCACATCACTCGGATATCATCCGAGTGATGTGCGTTAAACGCTGACCCCAGCAATGGAGAAATTCGTTTCTCCACCTCCTCAGCTGTGCTCCGATCCACTCTGTACGAGAGGCTCGGTGCACAGACGCATGACACTCGCAGCAGAGCGGGAGCCGAGGGTCATTAGCATATCGCATCCGATTCTCTCGCATCCGATGCAATACGCTAGTCTGACCCCGGCCTGACACATCTGCAGGTTCCTCTCAGCTTCAGATTCCAGCTCACAGGCAGATAGGACTGCAATATTGTTACAATAAAGCAGAGCTCAGGAGCTGCAAAAAATGTGTTTGCAAGAACGCAAAGTTCATTTCTCCTGTTCTGTGTTGGTTACTTGTCTCACTGGCCCTACATTGGCCTCTGGGCCAGATACATTGACGATATATTCGTTCTCTGGTCTGGCCCAGGGGCCGAGTTTGAGAGATTTGTGAGAGAGATTAACAATAATAACATCGGTATGAGATTCACGTCTGAACATCATGAACACACCATCGCTTTCTTGGATCTCACTATCTCGAAAAACAAGAATGGGGGCATTAGTACCAACACCTATCGCAAGCCTACCTCAACAAATAGCCTCCTACAGTGGCACAGTCATCACCCGACCCCCCTTAAGCGCGGCATACCCAAGGGGCAGTTTCTGCGTATTCGCAGGAACTGCTCCGAGGTAGATACATTTAAAAATCAAGCTGGTGAGCTACACCGTAGATTCAGAGAGAGAGGATATCCCTCTGAAGTTCTCCTCAAATCCTATAAGGAAGCACTTGATAGTGATAGGTCTACCCTATTGAGAACTCGGGAAAAACCTGGGGAGACTTCAGATCTGGTCAGACTGATAGGGACCTTTGACAACCAGTCTGATAAAATCTACCAGATTATCAGAAAACACTGGGGTGTACTCCTAGCTGACCCTCATCTGAAGGATTTTATTCCTGCTACACCTAGCATTACATACAGAAGGGGGAGATCAATTGGGGACCGCTTGGTGCATAGCCTTTATCAAAGACCGCAGACACCGGGCACGTGGCTTGAAAGGAGACCAGTAGGCTTCTTTAAATGTGGAAACTGTTCTAGATGCCAGTATGTTACACAGACTAAATACTTCATTAGTGCGGCTAATGGCAGACGGTTTGACATTAGGGATTTTGGCAATTGTAAATCCATGGGTGTAGTATATAAGATCACTTGTTCCTGTCCCCTGGACTATATCGGTAAAACTAAAAGGGAGTTGAGAACGAGATTTGGAGAACATCTCGGTGACATCAGGCACAACAGGGATACCCCGCTTGCCCGACATATTAATCAGGCACATGGTGGTACCCTTAAAGGGATCACTCTGTGCATGATTGAATTGTTAAAACCCAGGACTCGAGGAGGCAATTTTGATCAAGCCCTCCTCAGACGTGAGGCGGAATGGATATTCCGGATGCAATCGATGTCACCGAAAGGCCTGAATGAATCCCTTACTTATTCCTGTTTTCTGTAGGACAGCATATTCCTGACACTTGTTTTACGTTCACAGATGCTATTTACTGCGCCTGACCCACGGTGCATGTTCTTTGAGGTTATTGGATTTCGTACCGCCATACCATGTTTCTACAGTGTTTCTGTAGTGGTCAATTATGACTAATATCTAATTGTATTTATTTATCTCCCTATTGCTATTATCGCACATATACTCCCGTTAATATTTTTTATTTTTGCCACTTTTATTTGTTTGTCTTTTGCCAGCGGAGTCTTCACTCCTTATAGCGTCCAGATAGCGCACGCACCGGTCTGTTAATTTCGGACGACTCATGCACACTGGCCGTCTTTATCTCACCTCCTGGTCCACTCATTGCCGGCGGCATTACATTACTGTGACCGGACGCATGCGCATAGGAATCTAACACACCAAAGATGGCGGCGTTTGAGTTTGTGCTCTAGTGTTTCAGCACTGGCGTACAGACGCCGCCTTCCTGGACCTTCATTGGGATCGTGCGCATGCGCTGTCCAGTGCCTGTGCGTGTGTAATGGCGGCGCCCGCTGTGCTCCATGTGGCATGAAACTCATCGGGGACTCAGTATCTGGTGCGATATTTATTTATTTCTGTTATTAATGATTCGTTGACTATTGGGGGTGGGAGTTCCCTGTCTATATGGACATGTTTTTATTGGCTTATATATATCATTTGGCCATATCTTTGGGCTGTATCATACCTGGTGTTTTCCGGAAATCTGGGGAGAGGTGGGACTTTTAATATCCTGCTGATTGGTCAGCGGGGCGTTATTTCTACCATATAGGTCCCCTCCCCAGGGATTCAGTCAGGTCTGTCCCGTCATCAGGACACCCACATCTTTGACCTCCGGTTCATTGCATCCGTTTCTGCCCCCTGAGGAACCGTTTAACGGGGAAACGCGTCGGGGCGTTCTACTTACAGCTAAGTGCTCTAATTTTTGGGGAACACTTCCCATCTTTTTGCTTTTGGCTGTTTTCTTTATCATCTATGTCTATAGTCCGCTATACTGTGCGTCAGGTGTAATTTATTGTCACCTGCTAAGTTAGTTTATTGGCACCTATAGTGTGTTCTGTTTGACTGTAGGTACTTATGCAATAGTGTTTATACACCCCCTCTTTTTCAGTCATCAGAAATTATGTGTAACCTTTGCTAGATGGTGTGGGTATGCACAGTTTATTGTCTGGACTGAACCAGGTCATTTACATTTTATGTTTTTCCTCCTATTGTCCGTAAAATGAAAAGATGATTATCTTCTTTTTCCCACTAGCTATGCACAAAGTTTGTATGTCTTATCTTTTGTTTTTAGAACCGTACTGAGGACGATTATATCAATATTTCAAACAGCCCAATTGGCTATATGTCCCCAGAACATTGCCTCTAGTGGGTTTTCATAAAAGGAGGTTGACATTGCTTATACCTAGTGTGCACCTTAGTTTTTCTACTCCTGCTTTCTTCATATCTTTAAACCGCTCATTGTTTTCTCACCTATAGCTGGATAGGTATTTAACAGGGCCAGCAGGTTACAGCCGCCGCGGAGTGGGGGCGCCAAATACTCTATCAGGGTGCCAACCTCCACTGCTAGGCAGGGACAGCAGGATAGTGGAGGGCCATCTACTAGGGTAGGTGCACCTAGTATCTCTGTATCCCATTTTTTAGTTTTTCTGTTTTCACTGGGAAGTGGTATTTTTAAGATATTCGATTAAAGTTTATAGATTTTAAGGGGAATTTATGTCACATGTTGTTGATTTCCCTTTTGTACTTATTAGTTTTTCACATGCCTCACTGGTACCTTCACCTTCATGTAAAACAAGATCTGGAGGCAGAGTTGTTTTCAGGCTGCACCCTCCCCATATCCCGGAAGAGATCATCTATATAAAATGATAAAAGATGGTTTATCAACAACAAGGCATCTGATATGAGGCATGCAGGCATCACTCTCCTCAGCAGTCTATAGCTTGTATTCCAGTATTAATAGTTTAGAACAATAGTTTTGGTCAAATGTAGTGGTTGATGGATTCCCTTTAAAGGGAACCTGTCACCCCCAAAATCGATAGTGAGGTAAGCTCACCGGCATCAGGGGCTTATCTACAGCATTCTGTAATGCTGTAGATAAGCCGCCGATGTTACCTGAAAGAGGAGAAAAAGACATTAGATTATACTCACCCAGGGGCGGTCCTGCTCCGATGGACGTTTCAGGTCTGCTCCGGCGCCTCCCATCTTCGTTCCATGACGTCCTCTTCGGGTCTTTACGCCGCAGCTCCGGCGCAGGAAAGGTCAGAGAGGCCCAGCGCCTGCGCACTTCAGTACTTTGCTCTGCCCTCAACAGGACAGACAAAGTACGCCTGCGCCAGAGCCGCGGCGTGAAGACCAGAAGAGGACGTCATGGAATGAAGATAGGAGGCACCGGAGCGGACCTGAGACACCCATCGGACCCGGACCACAGCGGGACCACCCCTGGGTGAGTATAATCTACCCTCTTTTTCTCCTCTTTCAGGTAACATCGGGGTCTTATCTACAGCATTACAGAATGCTGTAGCTAAGCCCCTAATGAAGGTGAGCTTACATCACCATCGATTTTGGGGGTGACAGGTTCCCTTTAAAGAGGTTTTGTACTGCTAATTTATCCCCCTTTCATTTGTCCTAACTATTCCTAACACTTTTCTAATACACTTTTACTACCTGCCATGCTTCTGTAAGCTCATCTCTCTGTGGGTGATGTAGAGCTCTGTTTTGATTCTGGCTCTGCTGCTTCCTATCTGGGGACTGGAATTGGATGAACAGCGCAGGACAAGTCATTAGTGGGGACGGGGCTACATCTCCGTGACTGACAGCAGTCTGAGCATTTTCAGATCAGACTTCACTCTCCTCTCTGCTTGAATCCTGCTTTGAAGTTCCATACATTCAGCTGAGAAGTCCTGCGATGTGCTGATCATTAGAAAGTACAGTACAGAGCAAAAGTTTGGACACACCTTCTCATTTAAAGATTTTTCTGTATTTTCATGACTATGAAAATTGTACATTCACACTGAAGGCATCAAAACTATGAATTAACATGTGGAATTATATACTTAACAAAAAAGTGTGAAACAACTGAACATTTGTCTTATATTCTAGGTTCTTCAAAGTAGCCACCTTTTGCTTTGATGACTGATTTGCACACTCTTGGCATTCTCTTGATGAGCTCCAAGAAGTAGTCACCGGGAATGTCACAGGTGTGCCCTGTCAGGTTTAATAAGTGGGATTTCTTGCCTTATAAATGGGGTTGGGACCATCAGTTGTGTTGTGCAGAAGCCTGGTGGATACACAGCTGATACTCCTACTGAATAGACTGTTAGAATTTGTATTATGGCAAGAAAAAAGCAGCTAAGTAAAGAAAAAAGAGTGGCCATCATTACTTTAAGAAATGAAGGTCAGTCAGTCCGAAAAATTGGGAAAACTTTGAAAGTGTCCCCAAGTGCAGTTGCAAAAACCATCAAGCGCTACAAAGAAACTGGCTCACATGAGGATCGCCCCAGGAAAGGAAGACCAAGAGTCACCTCTGCTTCTGAGGATAAGTTTATCTGAGTCACCAGCCTCAGAAATCGCAGGTTAACAGCAGCTCAGATTAGAGACCAGGTCAATGCCACACAGAGTTCTAGCAGCAGACACATCTCTACAACAACTGTTAAGAGGAGACATTGTGCCGCAGGCCTTCATGGTAAAATAGCTGCTAGGAAACCACCGCCCTGCCTGTGAATCCCAGCCCTGCAGTGAGAATAAATCAGAAGACACTGCGGGGCTGGGATTCACAGGGCGTCCGCACAGGCGCAGTCAGCTAGACTGCATATGAGGACAGAGGACGGGCAACGCTCACTGCGCCTGCCCAAGGCAGGAGAAAAGAGCGCAGGCGCCGGCTGATTTCAAAAAAGCGTTGAGGAGGCGGCGCCCGGCGCCGAGAAGACTTGAGTGACGGCCGTGTGGCGTCTGCAGCAGGGGGGGAAAGGCCTGCCTCCAGGACTGAAGAAAGGTATTTTCTGACAAATTACAAAACGGATTATTGCTGCAGTTACAGCACCCAGAACTAAAAGAGCCAGCTTCTCAAAATGCAGCACTACTGCTGCACAAGGTGGCTCTTTTAGTTTCAAACGCCTGGGGGGGGGTGACAAGTTCCCTTTAACTTGTTGTATGTCCTGGGTTCCAAATAAATATTTATATATATTTACAAAAATATACTGCATCAGGTGTGTACGCCAATTTTTAGTTTGGTCTTTTTTCTTCTTGTATTTATATTTATTTCCCATACAAGGTGTGGCACCCTGCTTTTGATGTATGGGTTATTATCCTTGATGGAGGTGCATCCTATCTTTCTAAGTACATGACACTTCTCTTTTAGCTGAGTTTTTAGGTTGTTGGATGTGCAGAGATAATTTTCAAAGACAAATGTGGCTTCTTATCAGGGACACACTTCTTTCCATAGATGTAAAAGGGAGGATACAAACTGACTTTTGTTGAAGTTCTGGCATAAACATTACATTAGTCACGTACAAGATTGTACTTCCCCTGGTCAGCTATTTCATTTGCATAATCTTCACGAGAGGTGAAAGAAGAGGTAAGAACCTCCATTATTAATTACGTAATCATAAAGCACTGAAATACACTGTGAATGAGAGCAAAATAGCTCAGCTCTCCCAGGACACCCCCAGGGCATCCAATCACTGGAATCACCAGGACTGCTCCAAACAGAGATAAAACCAGAAAAACAGAGCAAGAAAGTCCACACATACATAGTTATGTATAAAAAGTATAGACAATAGTTTATTATTACAATCAAACATATAAGACAACAATACCATAAATCAAACAAAAAAGATGCAAGAGTGTACTGTAAACACTCTGCAAAACAGGAGAAAAACAATAGGGAGGAAGCATAACGGAAAAAATGAGTAAAAAGAGGCACTAATAGTAAATTCCCATCTCATATGAGTAGGCCAGACAAACACCTATTGTTAGACAAAGGGTCCCAACGGTATCCCACATTTGTAGCCAGTGCACATCAGGTGATACATCATAACGGCTTACCCATGTTAGTAGTCATGGAAAGTGCCCACTCCTTCACACTGCCCCCGAACGCACGTTTCGCCAGATGGCTTTTTCAACAGGGTTCAGTTTACAGCCTGTCCCATGGTGTTTAAGTAGTGGCAAAACCGGAAGTGTCACCGGACAAATGGCGCATGCGCGGTGGTGTCCGGTGCGCGTCATCGCCGAACCAGCCGCAGCTGGGCGTGCATGTAGGTGGAACAACACCATATGACGTCAGGTGACATACACGCCCAGCTTAAAGCGGCCGGAGCGGCCAGAACGAGCGATCCGGACCACAGCGGGCATGCGCACTGCCGGCGGCCATGTTTAAGGAGACCACGGTGGCGACCATCTTTGGGAACATCATTGAGAAACTACCAACTCTCATAGTGTATGTGCTAATGAAAATACACCTGTACTAGTTAAGTAAACGTATTATATATCATTACATTATACAAATGTTGTAAACAATCATAATAAATAAGGGATCTTTTCTTCCCCAACGACCCACTAATATTAAAGTGACATAAAGTGATATCACAAGGGATATACATTGTGACTAAAGTGACAAGTGCAATATACAAATAAGTACATTAGGATAACCAGAGCAAATCAAAACAAATATAAATAAATAACCAAAAAGCGACGACAAAGGTGATGACTTGATATTCCTCTTATGTGGCTGTGGTATAAAGAAGTCCACTGTAGCCCATATGACATCCAGAACCGTGGTCACATTTTAGGAAAACTAAAAAATAAAAACCAAAAAAACACACAAGACAATTAATAACAACATATAATTAAAAAGAATGGTGAGTAGACTCAATTTTAGAGAGAGAGCTGAGTACAATGGTACCCAATATATTTCCAATGTCGCACAGGCACAACGGGTCCTATATAGTGGAGCAGGGCAAAACAAAACCACGACTATAACTATAAGGCCAGGTCAGTCAAAGGAATGGGGCGAAGCTCAATTTTTCATTTAGACCTTTCGGAGTCAAGGTACCAAGGGTGAAGATCCACTTACATTCTCGTTGTGCTAGTAATTTTACTACATCGCCACCCCTGATACCACCATGTATCCTGTCGATACCTCTAACTTTGAGGCCTCGAGGATCGGATCCATGGAAAGTCCGAAAGTGTCTCGGTATAGTCTTAAGACTTAACACCTCTGTCATTTCTGTCACTTCCCCAGCAGCAAGAATATCTCGTACATGTTCGCGTGTCCGAATTTTTAGTTCCCTGGATGTGAGACCAACATAGACTAGGGAGCAGGGACAGGTAGCGTGATAAATTACACATGATGTATTACACGAGATATAGTCTCGTATTTTAAATTCCCTGCTCCCGTCTGAGGTTTTAAAGGTCCCACACCTGAGAATATTCGGACACGCGACACATGAGCCGCAAGGGAAGCACCCCTGTCTTGGACTGGTCGCACCCAGGAAATTTCTGTTAACTTTTGCCACATAGTGACTCCTCACTAGGGCATCCTTCAGATTTTTTCCCCTCCGTTGTGTCATCAGGGGAAACTTAGTTAAATGTGATGCCAAAATTCCATCAGTCTGTAAAACAGACCAATGTCTGCTGAGTATCCCCCGAATGCGACTCCACTGACAGTTGAGGTGGAAATGAACCTCACCCCGGACTCATTGTCTGACCTGGACCTCTTTGCTTGTGAAAGTAGTTCCTCCCTTCGTGTGGATTTTGCCCTTCCATACCCTGCCCCGTGCCCGGAAGCGCTCTGTGAGGATGGCAGCCTGTCTCTCGAAGCGGGTTTCTGTAGAGCAAACCCGCCTGTTCCTCAGAAACTGACCAACTGGGATGGCTTTAATAGTAGAATAGTTATGTGCCGAGGAGGCATGTAGCAGTGAGTTGACAGATGATTCCTTCCGATATAGGTCAGTCTCAATGCGGCCATTAGATCTTCCAAGGCCAACAGAGCAGTAGCCTCCGCCTCACTTAAAGAGTCAGTACCAAGTTTTTTTTGGCCATGCAGTTTCTTAAGGAGCAGTTTGCGACAGAACAGGTGAGTATCCTTTACAGCTGCAAAGAGATTAAATTGATTAGTGGGAACAAAATTTAAACCAAGTTTCAGAACCTCAATTTGTGTCTCAGATAGAGGGTATGAGGATAGGTTAATCACCTCTAGGTTGGTACTTTTTGCTTTTCGATCATAAGATACTGGAGAGGTGAATTTTCTTTTCTTAACATTGTGCTCCTTAAGAAACTGCATGGCCAAAAAAAACTTGGTACTGACTCTTTAAGTGAGGCGGAGGCTACTGCTCTGTTGGCCTTGGAAGATCTACTCAGGGAGCAGCAGACAGATCCGATAGGTAAATTTCCTTCTTCTCTCACACCCAGGTCATCTACATTCCCCCCCTGTCCCTCTGTCCTCAGATGGACATTTTTTGTAGATTGGTCATTGAAGACCTTGGCAAATTGCCACGAGGGGTCTATAATGATAATCTAACGACCAATCAGAGAAGAGCATTGGGAGAACTACAAGCTCTGGACATGGTGGTTATCAAATCAGCGGACAAGGGGGGGAATGTAGTGATCTGGCCAATTGATAAGTATGAAAAAGAAATTCTGCGACAATTAAGGAATAAGGATACCTATCGTTTACTGCCCCAAGACCCTACCCGAATATTTGTAGAAAAACTGGCGCGCATCCTGGATCTGGTGAGCGAGTCGGGTGTTGTCCCCAAAAAGATACTTGAGGAACTTTTACCCAAGTTCCCCAGGATTGCTACCTTCTATGCCCTGCCCAAGATTCACAAAGATGCTGTGAACCCACCGGGGCGCCCCATAGTCTCTGACATAGGGGGGCTATGTGAAAATATCTGCAAATTTGTGGACTTCTATCTGAAACCCCTAGTGGAAACGCTGCCCTCCTATGTCAGAGACACCACTGATATACTTAGGAGGGTTGATGGGATGTCTCTCGAGGCGGGTATGATTCTTGTCACTATTGACATTGAATCTTTATATACATCTATTAGACATCAAGATGGTCTAAGGGTTGCCCGCTTCTTCCTTGAATCTGCCAACTGGGATGGTCATTTTTCTGAGTTTATTTTGGAACTACTTGAATTTATTCTATATCACAATTATTTTGTCTTCAAAGATAGATTCTACTTGCAATTACAGGGTACCGCGATGGGTGCGGCGTGTGCTCCGTCTTACGCAAACCTTTTTTTGGGGTACTGGGAGAGATATTTATTCCAGGGGGACGGAGCACACGCAGCAGACCCAGTGGTGGGCTGGTTTCGCTACATTGATGACGTTCTGATGATTTGGAATGGTGGCGAAGCCAGCCTATCCGAATTTATGCGGGAATTGAATAAGAACAACTTCAATTTAAAATTTACATATACCTGGCATGCAAGTAGAATCAATTTTTTGGACATCACATTATATGTTGCCGAGGATGGCCGCATTGAGACTGACCTATATCGGAAGGAATCATCTGTCAACTCACTGCTACATGCCTCCTCGGCACATAACTATTCTACTATTAAAGCCATCCCAGTTGGTCAGTTTCTGAGGAACAGGCGGGTTTGCTCTACAGAAACCCGCTTCGAGAGACAGGCCGCCATCCTCACAGAGCGCTTCCGGGCACGGGGGTATAGCCGTAGGTGCATCAGGGCAGGGTATGGAAGGGCAAAATCCACACGAAGGGAGGAACTACTTTCACAAGCAAAGAGGTCCAGGTCAGACAATGAGTCCGGGGTGAGGTTCATTTCCACCTCCAACTGTCAGTGGAGTCGCATTCGGGAGATACTCAGCAGACATTGGTCTGTTTTACAGACTGATGGAATTTTGGCATCACATTTAACTAAGTTTCCCCTGATGACACAACGGAGGGGAAAAAATCTGAAGGATGCCCTAGTGAGGAGTCACTATGTGGCAAAAGTTAACAGAAATTTCCTGGGTGCGACCAGTCCAAGACAGGGGTGCTTCCCTTGCGGCTCATGTGTCGCGTGTCCGAATATTCTCAGGTGTGGGACCTTTAAAACCTCAGACGGGAGCAGGGAATTTAAAATACGAGACTATATCTCGTGTAATACATCATGTGTAATTTATCACGCTACCTGTCCCTGCTCCCTAGTCTATGTTGGTCTCACATACAGGGAACTAAAAATTCGGACACGCGAACATGTACGAGATATTCTTGCTGCTGGGGAAGTGACAGAAATGACAGAGGTGTTAAGTCTTAAGACTATACCGAGACACTTTCGGACTTTCCATGGATCTGATCCTCGAGGCCTCAAAGTTAGAGGTATCGACAGGATACATGGTGGTATCAGGGGTGGCGATGTAGTAAAATTACTAGCACAACGAGAATGTAAGTGGATCTTCACCCTTGGTACCTTGACTCCGAAAGGTCTAAATGAAAAATTGAGCTTCGCCCCATTTCTTTGACTGACCTGGCCTTATAGTTATAGTCGTGGTTTTGTTTTGCCCTGCTCCACTATATAGGACCCGTTGTGCCTGTGCGACATTGGAAATATATTGGGTACCATTGTACTCAGCTCTCTCTCTAAAATTGAGTCTACTCACCATTCTTTTTAATTATATGTTGTTATTAATTGTCTTGTGTGTTTTTTTGGTTTTTATTTTTTAGTTTTCCTAAAATGTGACCACGGTTCTGGATGTCATATGGGCTACAGTGGACTTCTTTATACCACAGCCACATAAGAGGAATATCAAGTCATCACCTTTGTCGTCGTTTTTTGGTTATTTATTTATATTTGTTTTGATTTGCTCTGGTTATCCTAATGTACTTATTTGTATATTGCACTTGTCACTTTAGTCACAATGTATATCCCTTGTGATATCACTTTATGTCACTTTAATATTAGTGGGTCGTTGGGGAAGAAAAGATCCCTTATTTATTATGATTGTTTACAACATTTGTATAATGTAATGATATATAATACGTTTACTTAACTAGTACAGGTGTATTTTCATTAGCACATACACTATGAGAGTTGGTAGTTTCTCAATGATCTTCCCAAAGATGGTCGCCACCGTGGTCTCCTTAAACATGGCCGCCGGCAGTGCGCATGCCCGCTGTGGTCCGGATCGCTTGTTCTGGCCGCTCCGGCCGCTTTAAGCTGGGCGTGTATGTCACCTGACGTCATATGGTGTTGTTCCACCTACATGCACGCCCAGCTGCAGCTGGTTCGGCGATGACGCGCACCGGACACCACCGCGCATGCGCCATTTGTCCGGCGACACTTCCGGTTTTGCCACTACTTAAACACCATGGGACAGGCTGTAAACTGAACCCTGTTGAAAAAGCCATCTGGCGAAACGTGCGTTCGGGGGCAGTGAGAAGGAGTGGGCACTTTCCATGACTACTAACATGGGTAAGCCGTTATGATGTATCACCTGATGTGCACTGGCTACAAATGTGGGATACCGTTGGGACCCTTTGTCTAACAATAGGTGTTTGTCTGGCCTACTCATATGAGATGGGAATTTACTATTAGTGCCTCTTTTTACTCATTTTTTCCGTTATGCTTCCTCCCTATTGTTTTTCTCCTGTTTTGCAGAGTGTTTACAGTACACTCTTGCATCTTTTTTGTTTGATTTATGGTATTGTTGTCTTATATGTTTGATTGTAATAATAAACTATTGTCTATACTTTTTATACATAACTATGTATGTGTGGACTTTCTTGCTCTGTTTTTCTGGTTTGAACCTCCATTTTTATCAGAAAAAAATCTATCTAGGTATATTTGGGGATGTAATGTAAAATCTAAATGTAAATCTTCTTATACCAGTGCCGTATTTTCCTTTATTGTTCTTGTGTGTTGCTGTATTCCTATGTAATGTTGTTTTAACGATTTCCTATTAATGGGGTTTTCTCGTAATCATAAATGATGGAAATTGCAAAGAGCTTGTAAAAACAAGCAACTTTAAAATTTTATTCTTAATAAAAAAAAATCTCCATTCTCGATAACTGAGAGATTTTCAAGGATATATTAACTGCTTGTTGCCTATGTTGTCAGCAACCTCTGCAGTCTATCATGTTTTATAGACAAGGAGAGCAACAATTTATAAAGGGGTTTGTCCATCCTTAGGGTACTCCATGTGACTGCAGACATGTGCCCTAATGCCGGACAACCCTTGTGAACCCTCAAAGTGTTGGCACTGTGAGGATTCTCCGACACTGGAAGTGGGCAGTCATGTGACTGTATGAATGTGATTTGCATACACCCGGCCACAATCCAACTAAACATGTCAGGCCTCTCTTAATAATAATAATAATAATAATAATAATTAATCTTTATATAGCGCCAACATATTTCGCAGCGCTTTACAGTTTAACAGTTTCAAACACAACAGTCATAAGTAACAATGTTAACAATACAATAATTAAAGCAACACAAGATGACCCTGCTCGTGAGAGCTTACAATCTACAATGAGGTGGGGAGATACAAAGTACAGGTGTGTATTTACAATGATGTATTTACAATGATGGTCCAGCCATCTTCAGGGAGAGGGGGATAGATGGAAGTAGTGAATGGGCTACACACACACACAAACATAAAATGACTTTGATTAGTGAACGTGATAGGCCGCTCTGAACAAATGTGTTTTGAGCGAGCACCTAAAACTCTGCAAATTGTGGATGGTCCTAATATCTTGGGGCAGAGCATTCCAGAGGATTGGCGCAGCGCGGGAGAAGTCTTGTAGTCGGGAGTGGGAGGTACGGATTAGTGCAAAGGTTAGTCGAAAGTCATTTGCAGAGAGCAGCGGTCGGTTAGGCCGATAGACAGAAATGAGGGAGGAGATGTTTGGGGGTGTTGCACTGTAGAGGGCTTTGTGGGTGAGATCAAGTACTTTGAATTGTATCCTGTAATGAATGGGCAGCCAGTGTAACGACTGGCAAAGAGCGGACGCGTCTGAGTAATGATTATTCAGATGGACAACCCTGGCTGCTGCATTAAGGATGGAATGGAGAGGGGAAAGACGAGTAAGGGGGAGGCCAATTAATAGAGCATTACAGACCAGGTGGGAGTGGATCAGGGCGACAGTGAAAATTTTTGTTTCCATGGTGAGAAAGGGCGGATTTTAGAGATGTTCTTTTGGTGTAAGCGGCACGAGCAGGCAAGAGATTGTATATGGGAGGTGAAGGAGAGATTGGAGTCAAACATAACACCGAGACAGCGTGCCTGCTGCCGGGGTGTTATTATGGTGCCACCCACGGAGAGGGAAATGCCAGATTTAGGGAGGTTAGTAGATGGCGGGAGCAGAAGAAGTTCAGTTTTGGAGAGGTTGAGTTTCAGATAGAGAGCGGACATGATGTTGGAGACTGCAGACAGACAGTCAGTGGCGTTCTGTAGTACAGCGGGGGTAAGGTCAGGGGATGACGTGTATAGTTGTGTGTCATCAGCATAAAGATGGTACTGAAAGCCAAATCTGCTGATGGTCTGTCCAATTAGGGCCGTGTAGAGGGAGAAGAGAAGGGGGCCAAGGACTGAGCCCTGAGGTACCCCGACAGTGAGAGGAAGAGGAGATGAAGTGGAGCTTAATAAACTTGCATTGAATGAGGCCACGCACGTCTAGTAGGCATGTGAGTGCATGTATGTAAATTCCATACTTGTGGTCACGCGCCCGCCGCTACCAGCAACGGAGAATCCTCACAGTGTGCAATGTGAGGATTCATAAGTCTGAAGTTACATAGAGTGATTGCAGACTTGTACCCTAAGGCCAGATAACTCCTTTCAGCTTTCAAACGATGATCTGTTTTAGTCCCACTGTGCTCTTCTGATGCTGCAGTAGCAAGTCTGTCTTGGATAGCAACATTGGAGAGTGCGCAGTTTGGATCAATGGCTCAACCATGTTTCTGGTCCAAACTGTCAGTCTTCACGAATTCTTCCAAGCCAAGCCGAAAGCCGGGAAGCAGAGGAGTGGTGCATTCCTGAAGATAAAAGACGAGAATGACCCTCCAATTGGGTTGTCCTGGCATAGTTCATCAATACGCACAAACATAAAACTAAAATTATGGTTCTTGAAAAGTTAGTGACCATTATTTCTACACGTATATAGTTAAGGCACAAAACCACCCAAACTGATGAAAACTATGCTTCTACATGAGGAGGATACAGTCAGGCATGTTGGTGGGTAATGATGCATGTCCGCAGTACTGAAAGTGTGGCACCCTGGACAAAATTAGCATTTTCCCCTGGGAGCTACCAGCTTTCAGTCATGCCGGCGTGCCCAGAGCATTTACAGTCACCGCTCACAGTAATGTAAGCTGGCCAAGCATTTTGACTGACAGGCAGCTCTGCAGTGCATCAGTGCAGAGCTGGCCGTCAGTCAGTGCTGGGGTGCAGCTCTCAGTGCTATGAGCAGTGACTATAATATCTCTGGGCCTGTAAGACTGAAAGCCGGTGACTCCCTGGAGAAATTAAGTGAATTTTCTCCAGGTTGCCACACTTTCAGTACTGTGGCCAGGCAACTACATATAACTATTATCCTGCATATTAATAATAATAGTGTTATCGGCCATGATAGGTTTCCTTTAACCTCTTCATCCCTGTTGAATTATCAATGGAGCAAAGAGTTAGGGTACTGTCACACTCTGCAACTTTCCAACTATCACAACCAGCGATACGACCTGGCCGTGATCGTTGGAAAGTCGTTGTGTGGTCGCTGGGGAGCTGTCACACAGACAGCTCTCCAGCGACCAACGATGCCGAAGGCCCCGGGTAACCAGGGTAAACATCGGGTTACTAAGCGCAGGGCCGCGCTTAGTAACCCGATGTTTACCGTGGTTACAGCGTAAAAGTAAAAAAAAACAAACCGTACATACTCACATTCCGGTGTCCTTCAGGTCCCTTGCCGTCTGCTTCCCGCACTGACTGAGTGCCGCCGTAAAGTGAAAGCAGAGCACAGCGGTGACGTCACTGCTGTGCTGTGCCACTGCGTTACGGCCGGCAGTCAGTCAGTGCGGGAAGCAGATGGCAAGGGACCTGACGGACACCGGAATGTGAGTATGTACGTTTTTTTTTTTTTTACTTTTACGCTGGTAACCAGGGTAAACATTGGGTTACTAAGCGCGGCCCTGCGCTTAGTAACCCGATGTTTACCCTGGTTACAAGCGAACGCATCGCTGGATCGGTGTCACACACAACGATCCAGCGATGACAGCGGGAGATCCAGCGACGAAATAAAGTTCCAAACGATCTGCTACGACGTACGATTCTCAGCAGGGTCCCTGATCGCTGCTGCGTGTCAGACACAGCGATATCGTATGGATATCACTGGAACGTCACGGATCGTACCGTCGTAGCGATCAAAGTGCCACTGTATGACAGTACCCTAAAACAGTTGTTTGTTATAAACACTCCTGATAGAGATAAGATAGATCCATAGGAATTGCATTTTCTAGGTCACCTCTGATATTCTGTGGCTATTAGCATTTTCTTTGTTTGTGTCTTACAGAATTTCTTACAGATACCAATAGCCATGACTGAAAGACAAAAGCTTGCAACATCTCAGCCAAGGTAAAGGCCCCGTCACACACAGCGATGCTGCAGCGATACAGACACGATGCTGATCGCTGCAGCGTCGCTGTTTTGTCGCTGTGTGGTCGCTGGGGAGCTGTCACACAGACCGCTCTCCAGCGACCAACGATGCCGAGGTCCCCGGGTAACCAGGGTAAACATCGGGTTGCTAAGCGCAGGGCCGCGCTTAGTAACCCGATGTTTACCCTGGTTACCAGTGTAAAATGTAAAAAAACAAACAGTACATACTCACCTTCGCGTCCCCCGGCGTCCGCTTCCTGCACTGACTGAGCGCCGGCCCTAACAGCAGAGCGGTGACGTCACCGCTGTGCTGTACTTTCACTTTACGGCCGGCAGTCAGTCAGTGCGGGAAGCAGACGGCAAGGGACCTGACGGACACCGGAATGTGAGTATGTACTGTTTGTTTTTTTTTTACATTTACGATGGTAACCAGGGTAAACATCGGGTTACTAAGCGCGGCCCTGTGCTTAGTAACCCGATGTTTACCCTGGTTACCAGTGAAGACATCACTGAATCCGTGTCACACACACTGATTCAGCGATGTCAGCGGGACCTCAACGACCAAAAAAAGGTCCAGGCCATTCCGACACGACCAGCGATCTCACAGCAGGGGCCTGGTCACTGGTACGTGTCAAACATAGCGAGATCGCTACTGAGGTCGCTGTTGCGTCACAAAACTTGTGACTCAGCAGCGATCTCGCTAGCGATCTCGCTATGTGAGACGGGGCCTTAAGAGGTGAAGGGCAGCAACAAGTATTGATGGATGTTGATAGTACTAGAGCAGGGGTGGGGAACCTTTTTCCGGCCAAGGGCCATTTGGAAATTTGTACCATCATTTGGGAGTCACACAAAATTATCAACTTAAAAATTACCCTATTATATTTAGTCAGACAATTAATTAACTCACCCCTAATGTGGTGTCTGAAGCTGCTTCTCTTTGGTGTGGCTGTGATGTTAGGTGATATTGAACATGTTGTTTGTCGCAACTCCTTTTCCAGATTTGCGTCGGTCTGGAGCGCAGTCAACTCTTCGTGAAATAAGTTTTGGAAAGTGTATACATCACATAGGAGACACTGGGACTGCTGTATATACATCACATAGGAGACACTATGACTGCTGTATATACATCACCAATGAGACGCTGGGACTGCTGTATATGCACCACATAGGAGATGCTGGGACTGCTGTATAAACATCACAGGAGACGTTGGGGGTATATAAATCACACGAATCACTTGGGTCATATACATCACTGAGGGGGCAGGTAAGGCATAGACATCACCAGGGAGGGATGGAGGGCATAGACATCACTGGGGAGGGCTGGAGGGCATAGACATCACTAGAGGGCATATACATTACTGAGGTTTGGGTGCATATATATCACCTGGGATGGCTGGCGGCCATATACATTACTGGGGATGGCTGGTGGCATTTACATTACTGGGGAGTGCTGGGGCATATAAATCACTTGGGGTGACTGAGGGGCATTTACATCACTTGGGAGGACCTGGGGCATATACATCACTGGGGATGGCTGGGGGGCATATAAATCACTTGGGAGGGCATGGGGCATATACATCACTGGTGTTCGCTGGGGGGCATATAAATCACTTGGGAGGTCCTGGGGCATATACATCACTGGGGATGGCTGGGGGGGCATATAAATCACTTGGAAGGGCATGGGGCATATACATCACTGGGGTTCGCAGGGGGGGCATATAAATCACTTGGGAGGTCCTGGGGCATATATATCACTGGGGATGGCTGGGGGCATATAAATCACTTGTGAGGGCCTGTGGCATATACATCACTGGGGATGGCTGGGGGGCATATAAATCACTTGGGAGGGCATGGGGCATATACATCACTGGGGTTCACTGGGGGGCATATAAATCACTTGGGAGGTCCTGGGGCATATACATCACTGGGGATGGTGGGGGGCATATAAATCACTTGGGAGGGCATGGGGCATATATATCACTGGTGTTGGCTGGGGGGCATGTAAATCAGTTGGGAGGGCCTGTGGCACATACATCACTGGGGATGGCTGGGGGGCATATAAATCACTTGGGAGGGCATGGGACATATATATCACTGGGGATGGCTGGGGGGCATGTAAATCACTTGGGAGGGCATGGGACATATACATCAAAGGGGATGGCTGGGGGGCATATAAATCACTTGGAAGGGCATGGGGCATATACATCACTGGGGATGGTGGGGGGCATATAAATCACTTGCAAGGGCATGGGGCATATACATCACTGGGGATAGCGGGGGGGCATATAAATCACTTGGGAGGTCCTGGGGCATATACATCACTGGGGATGGCTGGGGGGCATATAAATCACTTGGGAGGTCCTGGGGCATATACATCACTGGGGATGGCAGGGGGCATAAAAATCACTTGGAAGGGCATGGGGCATATACATCACTAGGGATGGTGGGGGGCATATAAATCACTTGGGAGGGCATGGGGCATATACATCACTGGGGATGGCGGGGGGGCATATAAATCACTTGGGAGGGCATGGGGCATATACATCACTGGGGATGGTGAGGGGCATATAAATCACTTGGGAGGGCATGGGGCATATATATCACTGGTGTTGGCTGGGGGGCATGTAAATCAGTTGGGAGGTCCTGGGGCATATACATCACTGGGGATGGCTGGGGGGCATGTAAATCCCTTGGGAGGGCCTGGGGCATATACATCACTGGAGTCTGGGTAAATATACATCAGTGGGGAGGGCTTGGGGTCATAGATATCACTGGGGATCATGGGGCTGCCGCTGCTCTCTTCATCTGTGGGACAGGAGCGCATCGCCCTCTAACTACGCCCACAAAGTACGTCCTGTGCCAGCGTGAAGATGTACTCCTTCAGTGCATGTGGATGCAGTGTTCAGTAGTGAATGCTATGTGCATGCTCGCAGTGCAAATGGGGGTTTAAAGGTCTGGCAAGTGGCAACCCATAAACGCAGGTGATGGCCCAAGCACTGTGGTCCTCGGGAATCTGCCTGGGTGCCGCAGAAAAAGTCATTGTGGTCCACATGTGGCCCGTGGGACAGAAGCTCCCCACCACTGCACTAGAGGATGATGGTAGGTTTATATTCTTTTCCTCCTTTGTGCCAAGATGCCTATACCAGCATTGGGTTGAACAATAACTATATCTGCCACTACTATAGATGCTCATCAGCACTTTTCACCCTGTGACAGGGTTGTTACAACTGTGTCCCAGGTTATTACCTATCCAAAGGGGAGGAGAGCTCCAGCGCTGCCATGCTGAAGAATTCTGCCCTCCTTTCCAGTTTCCCCTGTGACCAGCCCTGATATCAGCCCTGAGATAGGTGAGCTCTGTTTCAATTGTGCATTTATTCCCAAGCCATTCTGGGACTTGTGATACCTTAATGACCTGTGAGTCATATTTTTGTAACAGGTTAGGTACAGGTGTTTGGAGTACCGTATGTTCAGGAGCTGAGCCCGCTCCATACCGGGCAGGTGCTGGTTTTTATACAGCCAGCATCTGCCTCTAACAGCAGCAATCAGGGCTACAGACGATCGATCGTTCCTATTTAATCACTTAAATGCCACTGTCAGCAGCATGTCCTAAACAGACAGAATGGCAGGAATGGCTCATGTCTGTGTGTACTGTATATGAGAGACATCATAGCAGCAAGTATCCACCCACCAGCTCAGCGAGAACTGAAAACTGCAGATAGAGCCTGCAGAACAGAAAAACACTAGTGAAAAATGCAAGATACAAGTCATATAATATTCAGAAATGGTATATTTTGTTATACACACTACAGCTGATACTGAAAAGTTACCTGACATTAATGGCATGCTGGCATTTGTAGTGCCTTCGTGTTGTAGCATACAGTGTGTAAATATTAATCTCCTATACAATACCCTCATACTGAAATAAATACATAATATAATGCAAATGTTTTTATTTATTACTACACAGTAAAGACACTTGGGAATAGGCAGAATTAGGAGGCTTTTGCTAAAATTATACAAGGCATTGATATGCAATATCATGTGTAGGACACTAGGTGGCAAAGTTGGGTCAGAACTTTCCTGTGCTGAAGTGATATTAACCCTTTCATGACCCATTTTCTGTTTGTTTTTCTCTCCCCTTCTTCCAATAGCCATAACGTTTTTGTTTTTCCGTCCCCATATGAGGGCTTGTTTCTGGATAGATGAGTTGTACATTTGAATGACACCACTGATTTTACCATATAGTGTACTGGAAAATGGGAAACAAATTGCAAAAAAAGTGCAATTCCCCAATTGTCTTTTTTTAAGTACTATGTTCAGTATATGGTAAAACTGACCTGGTAATACGATTCTCCAGGTCAGTACCAGTGCGCAGATATCAAACATTGAACAGATAAGGAAAATTTCACCAAAGACCAAATATAGAAGATTAAAAACCATATTTTATTAAATCCATTATATAAAAAAAATGGACAGATAGCATTAAAAAGCTGGGGTATTGGTAAAATGAGTAACCATTGTCTTTGGTGCAATTTTCTTTATCTGGTCACTGTGCAGTTTGCGCTTGACCAGTCCACCCTTGTGGTAAAATGCATACTAACGCTATGGGGCTATCTTTACAGATACTGCGTATTCCTACTGTTAGCCATATATAGGGAGATACCAAACATGTATACCGTAGTTAATTTTTATTTCTGAGCTGCGTCAGCTGGCCCCATCTCATATTCAGCCTCCCCCTGCCTAAACCCAGTACATTGAGTCTGCGCTGAAAGCAATGGCCCTGCTCATTCGTGTCCTCCGATCACCAGCTGAGGTGAGAGTCTCTGGTCTTGGATTCTTTGGGTATCTTTGGGCAATGACCAGGGCTGGCATTTGGCTGGCGTTTGGGGCAGGCAGACCTGGCAGCCGCCTAGGGCCCCCGCTTCTCCAGGGGACCCCAGCCAGTGGGTGCTATGGGGCTCCTGCGTAAGAGGGGCCCCGGTTCCACCCCCTCCCTGCATCATGCATTCAACTTTTTGGCATCATAGATAAGATGCTGAGATGCTCTGCAGAAGTCAGAGCAGCTGGGAAACGAGGAGGAGAGGTAAGTATTATGTGTGTATGTGTCTGTGCATTATAGTATGTGTGTCTGCTGCACGATAGTGTGTGGGGGTACTGCACTATACTGTGAGGGGCCTGCACTATACTGTGTGTAGGGGGGACTGCACTATACTGTGTGTAGGGGGCTGCACTATACTGTGTATAGGGGCTGCACTATACTGTGTGTAGGGGGGACTGCACTATACTGTGTGTAGGGGGCTGCACTATACTGTGTGTGTGTTTGTGGGACCTGCATTATACTGGAGCCTCGACTGGAGTCATCCAAAACTCGCTCACTTGGTCACAACAGCCCTCTTGTCTCGCTCTCCAAGCATGTCCCAATAACTCGGCAGCAGGGTCTCTCGGGCCTGGCTTGGCTCTGAACAATGCCTTCCACTGGAGCAGGCACGGATCTTCCTCACAACCTAGGCCTTCCAATTACAGACCAATATCCCTGATCAACATAGATCTCAAACATCTAAATTCAGGTCTGGGATCTCTCATACACAATGATGAGGTTAGTTTTGTGCCCCATAGGCAAGCATCAGATAATATTCGGAGGGTTTCTCATCTTCTACATCAACGCAAACTACCTAGCATTGAAAGTATGCTACTATCACTTGATATTAAAAAGCCTTTGATTCTATCTCATGGCCATATCTATTTGCAGTCCTGCAGTAATGGAAATTTTCCAGCCAATTTCTTTCATTGATCTATGCCTGGAATAGTTCCCCTTTGACCTATGTCTGCTATTACGGTTTCTCCTCAGCATATTTTTCTATCAAAAGAGGTACTCATCAGGGATGCCCCCTATCACCGCTATTATTTCTCTTAACAATCGAACCATTGGCAATTCACCTTCGTCTCAACTCAAATATACCAGGTATAGAAATTGCATCGATTTCCCACAAACTTTTTATGTTTGCAGACGATATACTACTCCTTTTAACTGCCCCGCAATCTTCTTTACCAGCCATACTCCACTCTCTTAATGAGTTTGAACTCATCCGTCCTGCATACTGTATAAACCATTCAAAATCACACTCCATGAATAATACCCCTTCCCACCACCATTATCTCGCAGCTGAAACAAGATTTTCCCTTTCAATGGTCCACCAATCACCTTGAATATCTAGGTGTAAACTTAACTGCTAAATTAGAGTCCCTTTTCTCGGCCAACTATCCTCAAATGCTTTGCAAACTTCATTCACAACTTCAGATTTGGGAGAGGCTGCATCTCTCTTGGCTGGGTCGAATACATGTGATTAAGATGACTTTTCTCACCAGAATACTCTATTTATTCCGAGCATTGCCTATACCGGTTCGATCATGCTACTTCAAATTAGCACAACATCTAGTTAAGACTTTTCTTTGGAAGGGTGGCCTTCCCAGTTTTAATAGAGCAACTCTTTACCGACACCGCCTAAAAGGAGGTCTGGGAGTCCCTATCCTTTCCAGATATTACCAGGCAGCCCAGTTAGCCCAGTTAACTCTATACTATACTAATTCAGAACCCCCACAATGGCTTTCCTTAGATGGTCCCGAGTGTCACCCAATGACCCTTGACGCTTTATTACGGATCCTCCCATCACAACGCAAACAAATACTAAATCCAATTCTATCACATTCACTCAAAATATGGGATTCCCTAAAATATTCCTCGAACTTAATTTCCCCCTTCCTGCCTCTCACCCCACTATGTGGCAATTCGTAATTCCCCCTGGGAAATGAGTCTCTCTGGAACTTTCGTCTTTGGGTCGCTGCAGGGATTATCATCCATTTCCAGCCCTCCAAGAAAATTACAAACTCCCTCCTAGAGAAATAATCCTCTATTTACAACTGAAAAACTTTATCACCACACTTCTGAGAACTCCACCCTACCTTATACGTTCACTCCCTTCGAACAAAAGTGTTGCTAGAATTCATACTCCCTAGGTAACATCTCACTCATCTACTCACATATCAATTACACCTCACACAGGCGTAACTGAACCTACACCTCTCGCAGGAAAAATGATATTTGCTGTGCCCTTACTGACCCAGAATGGTCTCTTATTTGGTCCTCTTCAACCGGTGGAATTCTAAGTACCTTAATGCTAGAGACAAGCTATAAGTTGTTAACTAGATGGTACTTAAACCCAGCTAGAGTTGCAAAGGCAGTTCCTGGCTACTCTCCCAAATGTTTTAGAGGTTGTGATTCTGATGGGGATATGTACCATATTTGGTTGCTGTTCACCCTGGTGCGCAGATTTTGTACTAGGGTATTTCACCTTATTCTTTCAGTCACAAACACTAACCTTAAAAAACCCCTTGGGAAGCCTTACTTGACAAACATATCTCTATTATTCCTAAACACACCCAAGTTCTCATCTCTTTTATATTCCTAGCAGTCAAGCAAACTATAGCATTGGAAAAAATCTATAACCTGGAAAAAACAAAACAAAACTATAGCCTGGAAAAAATCAGATTTAGATTTATCAGAAGTCAAGAGACTCCTTTCTTGGTATATGATCAATGAAACATTATCTGCAATAAAGTCAGTAAATGTGAGAATATTAGGCTTCCCTGGGCAGAATACGCCAACCACACTCCCTTTGCCACACCTTCACTTCGCCTACATGCTCCTGACTCCTCAGATTCATTCTAATTATTTATATTGAATTTAGACTCAACTAACCCCCCCTTGGGCTCCTTTTCCCCTCTTTTCCCCTCTATTCCTTCCCACCAGTTACGTTACCCCTTCCCCTTGTACTCCACCCAACTAAATGTTATTTTTTTATCACTACGATGTACCGTATTTTTCGGACTATAAGACGCACCGGACTATAAGACGCACCCCAAATTTGGGGTGAAAATTGCAGAAAAAAAGATTTTTTATAAGATGGGGTCCGTCTTATTGTCCGAATTTAAGATCTCTTACCTGAGGGCAGGCAGTGGCAGAGCAGGGTCACAGGAGGCATGGTGGTGGCAGAGGTGCGGGCATGATGTGGCATGGTGAGCTGTATGGCATGAGCAGGTCCCATCCATATTTGAGGTGAATCCGCGGCCCGGTATTGATGGAGAGCAGCAGCGCTGGTGAGTTACGGTGGATCACACATAATGCCACTATGGATCAAACATAATGCCACTATTGATCACACATAACACCAATATCCATCACACATAATGTCACTATCGATCACACATATTGCCACTATGGATCACACATAACACCACTTGAGTGCAGCCAAAGTTGATTTTATAGAGATGCACTGATCAGAAATTAAAGTTTAAAAAGCATTTAAAAAAATCAGAAAACATTCGCCAGCTTTCCACGGCTCCAGAATGCCACGTCAAGTTCTGCAGTGATATGCCAATGTTTGGTACTCCACCGCTGACAACCCTTGTGCCTGGCCGGCGCGGTTGTCAGCCTGCTCCTTACTGTTGATGGTGGGGATGGTGTGGAGACAGCACATTCTCCCGCACCCACCAGGGGGGAGATGAAGCCCCCTCAGCACACAGACTGCAGATGGGCAATGACAGGGAATGAGCCCAAACAACACATACTTGTGTCATTCCCACCGGGCATGGGTGGCTCTCATGAAAGAGGGTTTTGTCTGCCACCCAGCTGTAACTGGCAGCTATGCCCCCTAGTCCTGCATGGACCCTCGGCCTGTGCCCTATGGCAGTGCCACCATGTCACGCAGATGCCTCCGCATGCCGTACAATGCTGCAGCGTGGTGCTGGCCCGAGAATGCCCACATGCCACCTGCTCGGGGGCAGCCATGTGCAGCACACAGTGGACACAGGCCACGGAGGAGCAGAGCCAGCCTCAGCAATGCACATGCCTCCATTCTCAGGCACACCGTGCTGTGCCAGCTGCTGGGGCCCGGCGTCCTGCCACCTCCCCGGTCCCGGCCATGTCTGTGCGCCCTCCTACCCTACACAAAGGAGCCACGGGGGAACAATGGGACAATAACGGGCCACCTTCCCCCCGCCCGGCGTTCTGTACCTGCACCGGCCAGCAGCGCTGGTGAGTTACGGTATTTTCCGGTGGCGGCGGCTATCTTGCTGAGGCCACGCGTGCGCAGATTCACTACTCTGCGTCCCAGGGCTTCAGGAAAATGGCCGCCGCGATCTCCATCTGCGCACGCGCGGCCTCCCGCGGCCATTTTCCTGAAACCCTGGGACGCAGAGTAGTGAATCTGCGCACGCGCGGCCTCAGCAAGATGGCCGCCGCCACCGGAAAATACCGTAACTCACCAGCGCTGCTGCTCTCCATCAATACCGGGCCGCGGATTCACCTCAAATATGGATGGGACCTGCTCACGCCATACAGCTCACCGCGCCACATCATCCCCGCACCTCTGTCGCCGCCACAATGCCGGTAAGCCTGCGTTCCGAATATAAGACGCACCCCCCATTTTCCTCACAATTTTTTTGGGGAAAAAGTGCATCTTATATTCCTAAAAATACTGTACCTATTTGTTAATTGAATAATTTTTTAATAAAAATCTGTTGTTAAAAAAAATGCATCAGTTTTGTTCTCTTCTCCATGTGCGGACTTTTTTAATGAATTTTTTCTACGAATAAAGGTGTTTTTACTTATATATCTAAAAAAAAAATATTCCGAAGAGTGCTAGATTTTCTTCTCTTTTTCTGCAAATTGTCTGATAGACACTTCTCCTTCACTAATCCCAGGGCTTGATGCCAGCAGTTTTTGGACAATTCACAGCTAACATAAACCCTAAGCCTCATTACCCCAATTGCCAACAGACCAGGGCAATCGGGAAGAGTGATGGCAGCTACGGACTGGTATTTTAGGCACCTGGAAAGGCCCAATAACCATGGACTTTCCCAGCCTGATATTAGCAGTCAGCAGCTGTCTGCTTTACCTTTGACCTTTGCTGGTTATCAAAATAGGGGATCTCATGTCATTATTTTCATGTATTTATTTGGTTAATACATGTACAGTAAACTACACACATAAGGCATACATTACACAGTGTGGAAAAAAATATTTAGTCAGCCACCAATTGTGCAAGTTCTCCCACTTAAAAAGATGAGAGAGGCCTGTAATTGACATCGTAGGTAGACCTCAACTATGGGAGTCAAAATGAGAAAACAGATCCAGAAAATCACCTTGTCTGATTTGGCAAGATTTGTTTTGTTTTGTAAAGTCACTAGAGGTCTGCACAATTCATCCCCGGGCTCCAGGCCAGAACTTGTGTATGGAATTTCAGAGACACGTAGGGTTGTGCATCCTTCAAGTGCTGCTGATAAGTTGGCTTGACTGCCTCTTTTCATTAAATTCATGTCTTCAAATCTATGGAGAGGTCCACTCCTGAGACATAAGAGGGGAGTCAGAAATGCAACAGTAAAATCACAAATATTACAAAATGTGACACCTATCTCACAAGCTTTAATCAAACTGAAACTGTAAATAGCTGGTAGAGGATCCTCCCTTCCTTTTTACTTCTCATTTCAGATAATTTTGTGGTCTTGTATTTCTACACCCAGCAATGCCTTTTTGGTAAGACATCATTCACCTCTCTTCTAACTAACTATATTTATATATATCACTTATTTTATAGCGAAGGTCATTACTGCAGGGATTTGAAAAAAAATATGCAGCTTTGGCTGGACACTGACTTGCTCTTTTTCTCCAAGTACTATTACGGTACTTTTTGCTGCTAAAGTCAGTGAAGGAAAGAATATAACAATACAATACATAGAACAAGCTGCAGATACCTAACTGCACTGGAAGTAATATTCCTGAACCTGGAAAATCCTGCCATTTTCCAATAGTAACTTATTTTGGGGAAAAAGACAGACAATTCAAATTTTCTAATTATCCACCATGATGAGGTTTTGACATTGCGTATTTTCATTGCATCAAAAACATCTTATATTTCTAGCAAAGCGAATGTGATATATAGAAATCTCATTCCCTCTGTGCTATTTTTTTGACGCAGTGTAAACTGACCTGCGTTGCGCGTTTCAAATCCGCAACATAACAGTTTCTCTTGCGGGTACGCTGAGTCTTATGTGCAGATTTATCCTATAGAATTGCATTACATGCCAAAGATCTGCTGGTAAAAACACAAAAGCGTTTTTAGTGCTTTTTCGAAATGGGAAAGTAATATATAACTATATATGTAATATCTATAAATGTAATATCATGGGAATTTAACAAGCTTATTTAGGGCTCGTTCAGACAAGTGTATTTCACATCCATATGCTGTTTGTATGCAAAGCTGATAGCATACAGCAGCACACAGACCAATGCAAATCAATGGGGTAGTGCAACTGAGTGAGCGCAAATAAAATCCTGAAAAATCAATTTTTTCACATACCATCCGTATGACATGCATATGCAATCCATATGCAATGAGTTTTTAACATCAGCTTTTACATGCAGTAATTCTCTATATCATTTAAAGCTAGTTTTCTAACTAATGAAACAATATTATATACAGATACGAAGAGTTAGAAATGTCACTTTGCGAGAGGTAATGTCAGTAAGGTTACAGCAGTTCATAGCCAATGAACTCCAGTCACCTTACTGACATCTCTGTTCCTCACTGCAGGCGCATTCTCATGCCACTGTCAGTAAGTTCCGTCTGGCGTGATGAGCGGTTGCTCATGTCACCGCTCAACACACCATCTAGATGTAGCAGAGTGGGAGATTGTCGTGGGATGAATTTATGGCAGACCCCTTTGGAATATTTGATTTGTTAAAGGAAATACATGGGTAAAAGAGGGTTGGGGATTGATTTGTACAAATAAAGGACTTTTTTCTGTGTGCGTTTTTTGCTTAAAACTTATGGGGTTAGACACCTCTCCATTACTAACCCCTAGGCTTGATGTCAGTGGACATTGAAAAACCTGAAAACCACACTAGTGTGAATAGGTGCATAAAATCACCACCTGGTGAAGGGCGGAGTGCTTGGTCAGTAAGCTAACAATATAAAATTACAGGAATTCAGTCATCAGCTTTAGGGCTCATACTCACATGCTAGAAACTTGGATGAGTCTCGCACGTCAATACCCGGCACTGCCGCCAGCACTCAGGAGCGGAGCGTTCAGCGCATATATTGCTATGCGGCCGCACGCTCCGATCTGAGTGCCAGGTATTGAAATGCGAGACTCATCCGAGTTTCTCACATGTGAGTATGAGCCCTTAGAGAGGTATTCACACAGGTCAGGGACCCACCAGGCTGAGACCACCTTGACGATGGTTGATGGGCACATAATATTTGGCCACATTTTATGCTAAGCGACTCATATTTTTTCCTAATTCTCCAAAGCCGTATTGCTATTCAAATTTCACATATTCCAAGTTGACATGCTTTAGCATGATACAGTGCAACCTTTTTTGTATATCAACCCCCAAACCATTAGCTGAGGCTAAGCACCAGAATTGGTGTATCGAATGGATGCGCCATTTCTGTGGCAGCTGAGGGCTGGTGTTATTAGTCTGGGAGGTGGCCAATATCCATTAAAATCAGCCGCAGCTGTCTGTTTATTCTTTGATGGTTATTAAAAATAGGGGGGAACTCACATCATTTTTTGTAGTTCCCCCTTTTTAATAACCAGTAAAGGCTACGCAGACAGCTGTGAGCTGTTATTATTAAGCTGGGAAGATCCATGGATAGTGGCCCCATCCCAGCTGGATAGTAAAAATAAGGGGAATCGCACACCATTTTTTTCTTTTATGTATTAGCTAAATACATGTACAGTAAAATAGAAACGCGCTGCACTAATATATGTCCCTGGCATTTTTTTTTCTATCTATTTTATCTATATATCTATTCTATTTATTATATTCTGACGGTTTGGGCTGCTAATTTACTTTACTTGGCTGATGAAATGTCGGGTTTCCTATGAGATGGGTGAGTAAAATTTAGACATCACATGCATGGTCCTTGTGCGGCGTGATTTTTTTTTTTCCACACACCCATTGACTTGCATTGGCGAGTCTCGTTCGATATACACTGTCACTCACAGCATGCTGCAATTCCTTTCCTCGGTCTGATCTGAGCTGAGAAAAAAAATTGCAGATGAACACAATCATTCAATAACATTTGTCAGAGTGCAATCAGATTTTTATCAGATTGCACAAGGCCCATTTAAACATAGACAACGTACCAGTTGTGACTTGTATTGTTCAAGATTATTGTACCTGTTTTTATTATGTATACCCCTCCTCACATGTAAAGCGCCATGGAATAAATGGCGCGAAAATAATAAATAATAATAATAATAATAGAATGAATATCATAAGGACACCTTCTGATTAGCATCTGTGTTTTTTAAAGGGTCAATTACAATTATCAACCCCTTGGTGTCACAGCCAGTTTGGCCTTAATGCTAAACCATTTCTTTTCAATTTTCTATTGTCGTGTTCCAGGAGGCATATATTTTTTAATTGTTTGGCAACCTAGTCATATCAGGGCGTTTCCCGTTTTGTGCTGCGTCGCTCCATTGCAGAGATATTCACATTCACATTTGTTGTTATTCGAGTGTAGTATGTCAAATCTCTGCTTGTAGTCCAACTAGGCGTTTCTTCAGAACCTTCTTTGGGGGCATGCATTTTCACCCCTCTCTTTTAGATGCTACTAATCATAGCATGGAAGCATCTGATATTGTTATATTCCTAGTACCTCTGATTGGCAGCGTTTTATAGTGAAGAGTAATAGCGCATGCCCCCAGAGAAGATTCAAGAATCTCTCAGTTGGTCTGCAAGAAAAGATTGCACATACTGTGCTCCAAAAATAACAAAAGTGAATATCTCTACAATACAGTTACATACATAGTTACATAGTTATTAAGGTTGAGGAAAGACTTTAAGTCCATCTAGTTCAACCCATAGCTTAACCTAACATGCCCTAACATGTTGATCCAGAGGAAGGCAAAAAAAACCCATGTGGCAAAGAGTAAGCTCCACATTGGGAAAAAAAAAATCCTTCCCGACTCCACATACAGCAATCAGACTAGTTCCGTGGATCAACGCCTTATCAAGGAATCTAGTGTATATACCCTGTAACATTATACTTTTCCAGAATTTATCCAGTCCCCTATTACATTTAAGTAATGAATCACTCATTACAACATCGTACGGCAGAGAGTTCCATAGTCTCACTGCTCTTACAGTAAAGAATCCGCGTCTGTTATTATGCTTAAACCTTCTTTCCTCCAGACGTAGACTCAGTGACTCAGCGCAAAATGAAAAAGAGCATAAAAAAGTAATTTAAAGCATTTATCAATTTATTTGTACCACCCTTATCAACTGGGCTCGGTAAGCAGGATGTCCTGTATTTCTCATCCCACAATTGTGTCCTGTATTTCTCATCCCACCTGAATCCTTTGGGTGCTGTGTTCGAATGCAGGAGAGTCCTCCTCTACTGCATTTCTAGTGTAAGGGGTCATTTAGTTTAACTCACCCAAGAGATGACATTAAAACAACTCAACAGGTTTATTTTAAGGGGTTATATACTGAATTAAAGGAAAGCAGGAAGTGAACAAAAGGCAAAAAATCACGAAATGCAATACAAATACAGTTGGCATAAACTGCACCCCAAGTAGTAAGGGGTGTGCTGTACGCCAGGCTTGGCTGGGGTGATAACATGCAGCAATCCCCCTGGTGCAGTGAGCTGAGTCTGACTAAACAAGGGATTGTGCAATAGCTCTTTGCCCAATCACATAAACTTGTGGTTCACGATTGATGATGGTGACACTTCCTGCAAGTAACCGCTGTCGCACATCTCACTAACAGCAGAGAACACACAGCTTTTAATAACTCTGCAAATACCATGAACACAGATGAGCATTGGGGACAAGCAGACTTACAGGAGCTGTTTGCGCACTCAAATACTACAATCAAAAATACTCTCTGTAACAATTCTATCATTAACTCATTAACACAAGAACAACAAGTCCCAGGAGTTGATATTCACTTCTTGCTACAGCAAATCTAGTGTCACACCAGGATCCAGCTTCAAATATATGAGAGCGAGAGGTGTGGAAGCCAGGATCCTTGCCTGAGGTAGGCCTCAACATCTCATATGGCTGAGCTGCTCCAGGATCATCTATTCACTCACGGTGATCTACTTGTCTGTCAGGGCTCCCTCTGTGTCTCTGTCCTCCCCAGTGTGAGGCTCTCCGCAGTCTGTAATGAAGAATCACTCACTTTCCTTTGACGAGCTAACTGCTCCCTTCTCTTCCTGCTTTCTCATATGCAATCTTAGTGTATGCCCTTCCAACAGTATCTTGGATGCATCTGTCTGTCTGCCATAGTGATCTTTTACCTTTTAAGCTGGTGTGAATGTATATGTAGTTTTTACAGCACATCTAAGAAAGAGTATGGCCCCGATTCAGCAAAGCAATTTCACCAGAATTCTGGGCTCAATTGCTTGGAAAAGTTGCAAAATGTTTGCACAACTCGAAGTAGAGCAAAAATTTTGCAACTTTTAGCGTTTTCATGCCGGTTTTCCCCAGCTACACCAAAATAGACGGAGCTGGGCCGTGATGCGGGCACAGCTCATCTAACTCATGACAAGCTGGGGTATTCCTTACACCATAAATCTTACTGGGTTTCAGCCTATAAACCCATCAGTAAGTTAAAGATTCACATAACCGCAGCACTCCTTATGGTTAATAAGCAAAATGTTACTTTAGTGCATGAAACACATCAACCAATCATCATGATCCAAAGCTTTGCATGTGTTTGGTGCAATGAAGGGTCTTATGAACCGTTGTGGTTATGCAAATTTCTGCCCTCCTTCCTAGCCTTTTACTCATTGGTAGAATTATCACACTGCTTCTCATGTTCATCCAATTGCAATATTATTGCCCTCCATCTCATACGCTCCCTACTGGTGACATTGTTGTATGATTGTCCACTAGTAACATCACTTCCTCCTTTCCACTTCTCGTCATTGGTAGCAGTTTTGTTTCCGTCCCTTCCCCAATAGAGCAACATTGCCCCTTTCTCATTCCCCATTGACAGTAAAAACTAAACCCCAAAAACTAGCCTTTTGCCTTCCCCACAAGCAGCAGCAGTTTCCATACTCCCTCCTCACAAGGATCATACTATAGTTCCCTGTGGGTATTCCTATATTGCAGCCCATGTGGAACCTGTTTTCCCAATTGCTGACCATCTCTCCCTCCCTCTGCAGACTGTAAAATTCCTCTTTAACTTCATCTTTTTGTCAGATGCCTGATGGTTGGCAGATATTTGGAAACATTCATAATTGCTTCCACCTTTAAGCCTGAGTTCCAGCTGCTGAAAAACAGCCCCAAAACATAATGTTGCTTCCACCATGCCTCACTTTTGGTGTTTCATAGTGTTGACTTGGCATCAAACAAACCTTTTGGAATTATAACCAAAAAGTTCATCCTTGGTTTTATCAGACCATACCGCAATTTCCCACATACTTTTGCAAGACCTGATGTCGGCATTGGCAAAATATTGCCGTGTTTGGATGTTTTTCTTTGGATGAAAAGGCTTCCGTCTTGCCAACCTATCTCATATTACAGGCATATGAAGAACATGGGATATTGTTGTCACATGCAATACACAACCAGTACTTGCCATCAGTGACATAACTTGAAACTCATGGGCCCCGATGCGAAAGTTCCAATAGGGCCCCCAAATATTTTAAATCCTTAATAGCAATAGTCTTTTTCTATAGGCCAAAGGGACTATTAGGGCCCCTTAGGCTCCAGGGCCCCGATGCGATTGCAACCCCTGCACCTGTTGTAGTTACACCTCTGCTTGCCATTAATTCCTACAGCTCCTTTTATAGGTCTCTTTGCAGCCTCCCAGGCCAATTATATTCTTGTCTTTTCATCATTATCTTAGGGAGGTCCAGTTCTAGGTAATGACAGAAAAAAGACTCGCACATCCAAACTAGTGTGAATAGGTGCATACCAGGAGCAGCTACCTCCATACATAAATATACAAAAAAGGTTGCACTCTATCGTGCCAAAGCATGTCTAATATGAAATACATGAAATATGAATAGCAAAATGGCTTTTGAACATTAGGAAAATATTTAAGAGACGCTTTGTACAGAATTTGATATAAAATTCTAGGTAATGTCACTGTTGCGCCAAATTTATAGCACTTCTTGATAATTGTCTTCACAGTGTTACATGGTATATCTAATGCCTTGGACATTTTTTTTTGTACTTTTCTCCTGACAACTTTCATCGAGATCCCTTTGCTGTGTTGTAAGCTATTTATGGACCATGGCGTTTGCTGTAAAATGGGACTAAGAAAATGTCAGGAAAAGTCTACTGGAACAGCTACATGGAGTTATTCATAATCACTGTAGATAATGGCAGCTGTGTACTGTCTACTATTTAACACGTTATTGGCTAATTGTGAACACAACCACATTCCCAATTATAAGAGGGGGTTTACACTTCTGCGACCATGTTATTTTATTTTTGCTATTCATATTCTCCCCGAAAATGATTTAAGTTTGTTTCTCAATGGATTTGTACAGATTATTTGTGACATTAAAGGGGTTGTCCTCTACTAGGACAACCCCCTGTTGAACTACCGTAAATGTTTGGCCCTGATAAAATAAAAAAGTATATTCACCTCCCATGTTGGCGCATGTTCCAGCTGTCCTGGAGCTCTCTTGTGGTGTTGTGACACGTGGTGCCCAGCACGCAGTCAGCGTTGACCTCACTGTCTCTGCTTTCGTATTGGTCATATTTTTTCATGTATTAACCGTACCATATTTTTTCATGTATTAACCGTACCATATTGGTCATGTTTGAGATATCAGTAAGGCACCATTGTCCACTTCCTCCGCCCTCGCCTCCTTGCTCTGTAGCAGTCCATCCTTATTTTTGAATATATTTCTCAAGGCATTTTTGTAAAAAATATTTTTTTGAAAATATTATGTAAATATTGTGATATTGTATATAGTATTTTCTACATGGGTTCCCCCGCTATTTTTGTATGCTGTCTATTTTTTGGCACCTTGTCCACATTCTCTTGTTTTGTACATTGAAGCTGTATATGTATAAATTTGCGGTATTTTACATATGATTTCTAATATTATTTTCCTCTGCATTTTTACAGTGAGGTTTGATAAAGGCCCAGGAAAGAGTCGAAACGTTACCTCAACAATTGATTATACCACTGTGGTGTTCCTATTAAAATTCCTCACATTTATGACGCAAATCTATAATTTGAGTGCGGTTGTTTTCTTCTATTTCTGAATGGTCTGGACTTCTCCAGGTTCAACCAGCACCAATTCCATAATTTCCAGAGTGCACATCTTTTTCCTTTTTATCTGCTTTCGTATGGACTCGACATGAAGAGGAAGCGAGGGCTGCAGCTGAGCCCCTAATACAAGCATTTACATAAAAAAAGTCCCCTAAGGCCGGTTTCACACGTCAGTGGCTACGGTACGTGTGGTGACAGTCTTCTCACGTACCGGTGACACTGACTCACGTAGACACATTCAAATGAATGTGTCTCTGCACGTCAGCGTGTTTTCACAGACCGTGTGTCCATTTGAAAAATACGGAGACATGTCAGTGTTCGTGGGAGCGCACGGATCACACGGACCCATTAAAGTCAATGGGTCCGTGTAAAACACGTACCGCACACGGATGCTGTCCGTGTGCCTTGCAAGAGACAGCGCTACAGTAAGCGCTGTCCCCCCAGCTTGTGGTGCTGAAGCCGCTATTCATTTCTTCTCTCCAGCAGCGTTCGCTGGAGAGAAGAAATGAAAAATCATTGGGTTTTTTTTTTTTTTTTTTTGCGGTTGAAATAAAGTTCCCGGTCCCCTAATAAAGTCCCCTATGGGAGGTGGAGCCGCATATTCATCACTGTAATGAACGGCACCACGTGGCCGCTCATACAGGACAAGCTGCGACGCTGAGAGGAAGCATCGAGGGAGCTGGGTGAGTATTTTATTTCCAGCGGGCGGGCGCACAGGGGGTGGGAGGGGGTGGGAGGCGTTTGGTTACCGGGAACTTTATTTCAACCGCAAAAAAAACAACAAAAAAACCCAATGATTTTTCATTCCTTCTCTCCAGCGAACGATGCTGGAGAGAAGAAATGAATGGCGGCTTCAGCACCCAAAGCAGGGGACAGCGCTTACTGTAGCGCTGTCTCCTGCACGGTCCGTGTGGTACCCAGTCCGCACACGGGCGGCACACGGCTGCCGTACCTGTGCCACACTGATGTGCCATGTGAGCACACAGACACGGATAACTCCGGTACCGATTTTTCCAGTACCGGAATTATCTGGACGTGTGAGACTGACCTAAGATGAACAGCCTCTAATGACCCATTTAGGTGTGCAAAAAAAATCAACAGCAAGCTATGTGAATGAGGGTTTCACAAGTAAGAGATATTTCTGTAGCTGATTTGAAGTCACGTTGAAAATTTTACCCTGTACATATACTATGTAATTTATGCAGTGAAAAAGGTGAACTTTGTAATAAAATCCATGGTTTTAGTGGACGTACTGAGGATCTCAAGTCTGCAACACATGAGAATAGCCATTGTGAGCATCCTCCACTGTGTGCTGAGGAGATCATCCACAATGCAGCTCTTGTAATAAACAGGAGATTTTCCATCTAGAATACCCAGATAGAAATCTTGTTCTTCACAGATGTAGGCTGTAATCACACCAGCGTATGACATCCAATGCGAGATGCTAATGACCCACAGCTCCAGCTCTGCTGCGAGCGTGATTCGAGTGTCATGCTACTGTGCTCTGATCCTCTCTCATGAGAGGATCGCCGCCTGGGGGAAAAGAAGATGTAGAAAGTAATTTCTCCATCTCCTCTATTACCTGTCTCAGTGTATATCGGACTGCACTGGGGTCCGATGTTTCGCTCGCACTTGTATGGGTGCGAAGTGAGCAGAGTCTCGCTGACAATCGCAGCATGCTGCCATTTTTCTCTCATGTCGATTTGACATGAAAAAATAATCATAGACCTGAACTGCCCCATAGTATAACACTGAGTCAAGTGCTATGTGATGTTTTATGGCATAGCACTCGGCTATGTTATATGGTAGTGTGACTCCGGCCTTAGGCATTTAACTGCATAGGAATGCATGCATCCGCACACTCCGGTCCAGAAAGGCCGTACTGGGCCCCTGGCAATTAGGGGAGGCCGCCATGACAGGGTAAAGTGCGACGCAAGTGAGCTTACTAGGACTGCTGGGAGTTTAAGGGTTAAAGGAGCTGAGAGGAAGGGAAGAGTTTTTTGAATTTGAAAGTGAAGGAGGGGTTATGGGCAGAGGGGGGGGGGGACACCTTATAAAAGGGGCGGCCACGTGAGTGGGGCAACCATTTTGGGGTACTCACCGGCCACTGACGAAAGCTCCTGAGTACTCACCACGATGGATGTGGAGGCCTTACTGCAGCAGTTGAGGGACGCAGCGGGCACTCAGGGTGCAGGTTGGTTGCAGGCTTCGGTGTCCAGCCTGCTCCAGGGGACGGTAGCTGGAGCCTCCATCGCTCCTCCAACAGGACGCCGGCCGCGGAGGTCCCGTCCTCCGGCGCGCTTAAGCCCTGAGGCTACCCCCCGGGTCCGGCGCCGCATTAGGAGCCCCTCCAGGGACCCTCCAGCCAGGACTGTCGGGCGCACTCCCCCTGCCCCGCGCCCACAGGCTGGGAGGAATCCTTCCACCAGGCGGGACCTACAACAGGGGCCGGGTTCCTCCCCCCCCGCGGCACAGAGGCGTCAGGATTCAGGACCGGGAGCGGCAGGTGCGAGCAGCCCAGCTGGCCCTGCTCGGCGCGGAGGAGCACGTGGAGCCAGGGGACGGGCTGCCATGCGGAGGAGATCCAGCGGCCGGCGGTCGGCCGGCCTGTCGGCAAGTGCGCAGAGGAGAGTGGCGCAGGACGGGCAGCAGGGACGGGATGCAGCGGGAGCGGCTCCGGTGAGAGGCGGGCAGCAGCCGGCTGCCTCTGTCAGCAGCGCTGCAGCATCATTGCACGGCCGGAGTCTCAGGCAAGATGGCGCCGCAGCAGGGAGCTCAGCGTCACATGATCAAGATCTTCACCAAGATGGCGCCTGGAGTTCTGCCTCTATCATTCAGGACCTGGGACCTCCCCAAGATGGCGGCGCCCTGTGGACAGCGGCGGCAGCTCCGAGGGGCCCTGCCACTATCGCTGGTTTGCCTGCTTCTGGCGGTGGGCAGCTGGTGAGGCAGGTTGACCCGGGAGCTGCGGAGCCAACAGTGTCCAGACCCAGCATGGAATCAGCACTCGTCCAGCAGGATCCAGGATCTGCGGCTGCTGGGCTCACAGCACCCAGGCAGCCAGGTGAGAGCCAGCAATTTTCTATATTTAACCCCTGCTTAGCTCCTAATGAGGTTAGGGACCGGGAGGCAGTTATGGGGGGGGCTAATGGGGGGATGAGTTTAATATTACACGGCCTTAGAGATTTGGCTAGAATATGGTACGGGGGTCCTCTTGGGGTAGGGTCACCTACAGCGGCTTGGCTAGGGGGCGCAGAGAGGGTGACGAGTATAGGTATGCCATCAGACACTGAAGTACTTTCGCTGAGTGGAGGTCGGGGTACGTCAGGCGCAGCTGCGTCAGGGGGAGGCAGCAATGAAGTAGAAAGGGGGTCTGGGTCAGCCGATTTGGGAAGCGGGGCCCTGAGTGCTGGGTCTAGTAAAGAAAAGGAAAATGAGGATGCAGTGCGTTTGGACGATTCAGCACGGAGCGAGGTATACGTGTGCTTTGAGGGGCCGCTGGGGTCACATTTAAAGGGGGAGGTGAAAGAAAGGATTTGGAAAGGGGACTACGTGGATATTTTTTCATTGCTACCGTTAGAGAGATTTAATCTCGATAGGTTACGGAGAGATGATTCGAAAAAAGAGGACGAGGAAAAGAAGAGGTATCGACTGATCCCTCGTTCTTTTTCAAATTGGTTGCAGGCTTTTGCCATACTGGCGAGCATCATAGGGGAAAAGGCACCGGAAAATTGTTCCGGTCTTTTTTGCTATATGGATGCAATTGGTGAGGCTTACAGGGTGTATGGAGGGCAAGGCTGGCTGCGATATGACGAGCAATTTAGGCAGCGTAAAGCAGTCCGCTCGAGCATACGTTGGGACCATAAGGACATTGCGTTATGGATGAGGGTTATGGCACCGGCTAGAGCGAACCAAGGAATTCAGCCATTTCATGGGGCCGGGAGTTCAGGGCAGTCGGGACACTCGGTCGCAATGCAGAAGGGACTGTGTTTTTCCTTTAACGAGGGGACCTGTAGGTTTGGGAGCAAGTGTAAGTTCAAGCACGAATGTTCAACTTGTGGGGGAACACATGGGGCAACCAGATGTTTCAGAGGGGGAAAAGCAAGAGGCGGGGAGGTTGCTGAAAAAAGGGGAGACGCCGGTGCGTCTGGGCGCGATGGAGGTGTATCTAAATAGATACCCTGATAGAGCAGCAGCGTCACTTTTGAGGGAGGGTTTTGGTTACGGCTTCAGAATTCCGTTTATTGAGCAAGATGTTTGTTTGTCAAAAAAGAATTTAAAGTCGGCATTGCAGTTTCCCGAGGTAGTTTCTGAGAAGTTGAAAAAAGAGGTTGTTTTAGGACGGATGGCAGGACCTTTTGCAGTAGCTCCGATCAGTAATCTGAGAGTGTCACCGCTTGGGGTGGTTCCAAAAAAGGAACCTAACAAATTCAGGCTTATTCATCACTTGTCATTCCCGAAAGGTCTGTCAGTGAATGATGGGATTGACCCTCAACTTTGTACGGTTTCCTACATGTCATTCGATGCAGCAATGAAGTTGGTACGGCTATGTGGTAAGGGGGCTCTGATGGCGAAGACTGATATTGAGGCGGCTTTCCGCTTGTTACCAGTACACCCGGAGAGTATGCATTTGTTGGGGTGTTTTTGGGACGGAGGTTTCTTCATTGATCGGTGTCTTCCCATGGGCTGTTCGCTATCATGCGCTTACTTTGAGGCGTTTAGTACATTCTTAGAATGGGTCGTTAAGGATGTATCTGGTCTGAGTTATTGCTTGCATTACCTCGATGATTTCATGTTCGTAGGCCCACCACAGTCTGCAATTTGCTCGATTTTGCTACATACGATGGAAAGGGTAGCTCGGGAATTCGGAGTTCCTTTGGCGGCCGACAAGACTGTCGGGCCTATGACCACGCTGAGTTTTCTAGGCATAGAAATCGACACCATAGCGATGGAATGCAGATTGCCTGTGGACAAGGTTGTTGCTTTTCGGGAGGAGGTTCAGAAAGCGTGTACACGGCGTAAGATAACGCTGCATGATTTACAATCCTTGCTGGGCAAGCTGAACTTCGCTTGCAGGATTATGCCGATGGGCCGCCCATTCTGTCGGCGTTTGTCTTTGGCTACGATTGGAGTGAAATCTCCGCTGCATTACATCAGATTGACAAAGGATGTGAAGCAGGACTTGAAGATATGGGCCCTTTTCTTGGAGGACTATAACGGCAGATCCATCTGGATTCAGACAGTTGAGAATGCGGTGGATTTAGGTTTTTGCATTAACGTGAGCGACATGTGCGGTTTCAATGTGCAATATTGCGGTCAGAGCATAGTGGCGGAGTGGCCACCTTGGTGGCGTGAGCAAGGCTTGTTGCAAAATCCGGTTTTGCTACAATTGTTTCCTCGAGTAGTAGCATTGTCAGTTTGGGGTGGTATGGTGATGAACAAAAAAATCTGTTTTTCTTGTGAGCATGTGGGCGTTGTGGACGCCATCAATACGCTGTCTGCAGCATCTACGGAAGTGATCAGGGTACTGCAGCATCTGGTTTTCCTGGGCCTCAAGTTTAATTTGTGGATAGTTGCAGATGGCAAGGCAACTACGCCTACTAACGCTGAGAATGTCTTTTTCCATCCACAGTGGCATCAGTCTCAAGGACTGAGACCCTCCTTGGATTCGGCGGGCCAGGATTGTCCAGCGGAACTATGGAACCTGCCCTTCGGGCGGTAGGGGAGCTGTTTGCTAGATCACTTTCGGATAGGTCTTGGTTGCAGTACAATCAAGCCTGGAGCACATGGGAGAATTGGAAGAGGTCATATGGGGCTGATATGGACGATGAGCATAAGCTGTTGTTGTTGGTAGGGCATGTATGGGAGTTGGGTTGGTCGGTGTCAAAGATGAGTAAGTTCTTAGCTGGTCTAGCATTTGGCTTTAAGGCCAGAGGTTTACGGGATGAGACGAAATCCTTTTTGGTTGCGCAGTTAGTAAAAGGCTGGAAAAAAGGGCAGAAGTCGTTTGACGACAGACGACCTGTTTCCTTCGAAGTGTTGTTAATAATTGGTAGGCACCTGAGTTCTGTTTGTTTCTCAGAATGGGAAGTAACGTTGTTTCATGCGGCTTTTTCATTAGCCTTTTTCGGAGCATTTCGTTTGGGGGAGCTGGTTAGCCCGTCCAAATATAAGGGAGGGGGTTTGAGGAGAGAAGATTTGGATGTTACGTCCGATAGGGTGGTTGTGTTTCTTCGGTCATCAAAAACGGACGTTACCGGTAAAGGTTGTAAAGTAGTCTTATTTGAAGTTCCGGGTTGTCCGTTGTGCCCGGTGATCTGCGTAAGTAACCTACTGAGAAGAGAGGGGGTTTTATCTGACCCATTGTTGGTTCATGCGGATGGTTCCTTTCTATCTCGTTTTCAGTTTGTTTCGATATTTCGGAAATGTTTGGAGATGGGGGGTATTTCACCGGTGAAATACAGCGGGCATTCATTTCGTATTGGGGCTGCGACGGAAGCGGCCAGGAGAGGTTTGGAGGATGAGGTGGTTAAACGAATCGGGCGGTGGGAATCGGAAAGATTCCGGTCTTATGTTCGCCCGGGTTTGATATAACCGCATGTTTTTCATGTTCGGGGTTTTCTAGTATTGAGTTTGATGGATGTTCTCCTTTATTCTCTTACAGAACACGGCTCAAGGCTAGTTTGGATTATGGGACATTCATTCGTGTTCTGGGCGGCAGAGAGGGCAGCAGTTCGTCCTGATGGTCGGCAGTTGGGTTTTTCACGTGACGTAGCAACCTTACGATGGATCGGGAAACGGGGAATGACGTGGAGCCAATTTTTACCTGAGTTTCACCGTTTTGTGCGCTGGGATCAGTTCCCGCAAATTTTGGTTATTCATCTGGGAGGTAATGACTTGGGTAAAAGGCCATGTAGAGAACTTATAAAAGACATTAAGTTCGATATGTTAAGGTTGTGGGCGATGTTTCCTAAGGTTTTGGTGGTGTGGTCGGACATCGTCCCGCGGAAGGTTTGGCGGGGCGCTAGGTCACTGGAGGGGTTAAACAAAGCACGAATTAAGGTGAACAAAGCTGTTTCGCGATTTATGGCAAGGAGCGGAGCGGTGGTAGTGCGGCACGTCAACTTGGAGTCCGGTACGGGAGGTTATTGGAGATTGGATGGGGTGCATCTGAACGCTGTTGGTACCGATATGTGGTGTTTGGCGATCCAGGAGGGCATCGAAACAGCTTTGAAGGTTTGGCGGGACATAAATGTCTAAGGTTTTAGGGCATTTATGTTTGTGGCATGGGGTGGTGATCCTCGAAGTTGGTGCAAGTGGAAAATGGCGGATGGGGGGGGGGATCTCAATAGGTCCTGGACTCCCCGGGGTGTTTTTAAATTCGTCAAAGGGGCACAAATAATCCCAGGAAGGGATTAGTAGGGGAACCTAAGCAGGTGTACGGGTTTGGCCTGGCGGATGGAATTTGCCTCCGAGCTGGTGCATAGCGGCTGGGGGTAAGGCGGATAGAAGGCCAAAATAGGCGGGACGTTTGGCGGAAAAATTTTGGACATATGTTTCGGGCTTCGAGGGTCACCCACTTCCGGGTTTTATTGTTTCATGATTTTGTATGTTTAAATGTTAATAAACGGCTGCTGTGGCCAATTAATCCAACCTAATTGTCTGTGTTGTTAATGGTGTTATTCCTGTTTCTTTTTTATAGACAAAGGGGGCGGTGGCTGTTTATTTCAGGGGTAATATGAGGTAAGGCAAAAGGTTTTTTATACTAGAAGCTCACAGGAGTCACGGATACCCGTTGTCAAGAAAGGCCGTACTGGGCCCCTGGCAATTAGGGGAGGCCGCCATGACAGGGTAAAGTGCGACGCAAGTGAGCTTACTAGGACTGCTGGGAGTTTAAGGGTTAAAGGAGCTGAGAGGAAGGGAAGAGTTTTTTGAATTTGAAAGTGAAGGAGGGGTTATGGGCAGAGGGGGGGGGGGACACCTTATAAAAGGGGCGGCCACGTGAGTGGGGCAACCATTTTGGGGTACTCACCGGCCACTGACGAAAGCTCCCACCCACCCTCCCGTTTTGTTTATTGTCATTAGTTTAAGGTTATTGATTCAGGTGGTAGTACTTTTAGGGTTAAGAATAAGTTTTAGTTGATGAAGATAATAATTATGATTAAGTATGGTAAATGATCTGTCGCGGCAGCATGGCATGGGGTGGTGATCCTCGAAGTTGGTGCAAGTGGAAAATGGCGGATGGGGGGGGGGATCTCAATAGGTCCTGGACTCCCCGGGGTGTTTTTAAATTCGTCAAAGGGGCACAAATAATCCCAGGAAGGGATTAGTAGGGGAACCTAAGCAGGTGTACGGGTTTGGCCTGGCGGATGGAATTTGCCTCCGAGCTGGTGCATAGCGGCTGGGGGTAAGGCGGATAGAAGGCCAAAATAGGCGGGACGTTTGGCGGAAAAATTTTGGACATATGTTTCGGGCTTCGAGGGTCACCCACTTCCGGGTTTTATTGTTTCATGATTTTGTATGTTTAAATGTTAATAAACGGCTGCTGTGGCCAATTAATCCAACCTAATTGTCTGTGTTGTTAATGGTGTTATTCCTGTTTCTTTTTTATAGACAAAGGGGGCGGTGGCTGTTTATTTCAGGGGTAATATGAGGTAAGGCAAAAGGTTTTTTATACTAGAAGCTCACAGGAGTCACGGATACCCGTTGTCATGGGCAGTGCTGGGTATTGAGGCGAGTTTCTCGCATTGCACTCGCAAGTGTGACCCTGGCCTTACAGAAGTATCTGCATTAGGCCGGGATCACACATACGCGAGATACGGCCGAGTCACAGTGGAAAACCCAGCTCTGGCGCCGGCACTCCGGAGCGGAGCGTGCAGCCGCACAGCAATACATGGAGCTGCATATTAGAGGTGCAATTAGCAATAACAAGGATCAAGTTCATGTCCTGAGTGTGGACAATTCATTTGTGCTTTTGGACAGAGTGTCCAGGAATTATAATTTACAGCAGTGACCAGAGTTTAAGATGTATAAGGTCACGTGCACACGTTATAACGACTTAGGCCACGTGCAGACGTTGAGTATTTGGTCAGTATTTTACCTCAGTATTTGTAAGCCAAAACCAGGAGTGGGAGATAAATACAGAAGTGGTGACGTGTTTCTATTATACTTTTCCTCTGATTATTTCACTCCTGTTTTTGTCTTACAAATACTGAGGTAAAAATTTCACCAAATACTCAACAGATGTGCTTTGCCATAGGCTACATTCCCACGATGAGCTTTTGGTGAGTTTTTGATGTTACAGATTTTCTGCAGCATTTCTGCACCTATCAGATAAATTAGGCCACTGGTGTTTTTTCATTGTGTGTTTAGTGCTCTTTGTTACATGCGATTTTGATGGATTTTCACCACGGAAACACACTAAAAATGCATGTTCACTTTTTACCTGTGGATTTTTCACATCTAGTTAAAGTCTAAAGGAAAAATCTGCACACAGAACTTAGCGTACCCACTATTGACATATTGCGGATTGGAAACACGTTTAACTTGGAGACGTTTGGTGACTTTTCACATCTACACCCGGTCAGTACAAATCTTCAAAATGAGCAAGGCCTTATACAAACATCTGTGATTTTTCAGGTGCGTAAAACCACAGACTGTTGTTAATCAGTGTTTTGGATCAGAGTTTAATCAGTGTTTGGTCAGTTGTCAGTTTTTACCATCAGTGTTTCATGGATGATTTTCTCGTTTACATAGCTTCGCCTTATCCATTAGAATGTTAATCACGTACAGCGCACAGACTGTACACTGCTGTGATCCGTGTGTTGTCCATGATTTTCACGGACCCATAGACTTGTGCGAGAAGCTTTGATTCAAGAATCTGTGTTATCTGTGAAAAACATGGATGGCAGTCGATAGGAAAGTGTCTATGTGATACATGTAAATAATGTTTTTCTTTTCATTTTGCAGGTGATTTCACTTTGCAATTATCTTCCCAGGCTCAAAAATGGGGATTACACCTCGCAGTAATGGTAAAGATTCATCTTTTTCTTCCTTTCTTCTTAACCCCCGAACCTGTTTTCACCTTCATGACCAGTCCAAATAATAGCTCTGGAACACTTCAATGGATCCAGCTGATTGTGACATACTGCACTCCATGATAATGGTAAAATTTGTTCGATATTTGTGATGAGCGAATATACTCGTTACTCGAGATTTCCCAAGCACGCTCGGGTGTCCTCCGAGTATTTTTAGTTCTCGGAGATTTAGTTTTCATCGCCTCAGCTGAATGATTCACATCTGTTAGCCAGCTTGATTACATGTGGGGATTCCCTAGCAACCAGGCAACCCCCACATGTACTTAGCCTGGCTAATAGCTGTAAATCATTCAGCTGAGGTGATGAAAACTAAATCTCAGAGCACTAAAAAATACTCGGAGGACCCCCGAGCGTGCTTGGAAAATCTCGAGTAACAAGTATATTCGCTCATCACTATTCGATATGACACTACAAAACCATTTTTTTCAGTGATCACATCACATTTGAAGGGACTTAGAGATGTCTATATGGCAGAAAATGTCCAAAAGTGACAGCTTTCTAAAAACTGCACCCCTCAAGGTGCTCAAAATCACATATAAGAAGTTTATTAACCCTTCAGGTGATTTACAGGAACAGAAGCAATGTGGAAAAAAATCAACATTTAACTTTTTTTCACCAAAATTTAACTTTAGACCCCACTTTTTATTTTCATAAGGGTAACAGGAGAAAATGGGCCCCCAAAAATTGTTCCATGTACCTTTTCTGGGCATTATTTATTTAAATAATTAAAAAATACGGTGTGAGGACCCCTCTATTCTTGATAACTAGCCTTGCTGAAGCTGATAGCTGAGGGTTGCAACCCACAGCTGTGAGTTTTGTCTGACTGGTTAACAAAAATACAGGGGAATCCACGGCGTTTTTGTTTAAATTATTTATTTACAGAGCAGGAGCAGCAGATGAATCCTCCCATCCGCTCTCGCTATTATTAGTGGTAGCAGGTTTCGGATGATAGGAGCAGTTGTACCATCCGCTGACACCAGTGACTGGAGGTAAACTTTATACCTCCAATCACAGCTGAGCGCTCACGCTGTCGTCTGACAGCATGGGAACCGTGGCTCTCTAACCGGCGGGGATGACCTTACCGCCGATCAGAAGCGGTGTTTGCCTTGCTGTCATGCACATCACAGCACAGCAAACACTGGATATTCAGGCCGCCCCATTCAAGTGAATGGGGTTTGGGTTCAGGTACTGTGCAAGTACCCGAACCTGAGCTTCTTGTAACTGTTTGCCAGAACCCGCCAGACCCGAACATCCAGATGTCTGCCTATCTCTACTCATCATCCCCCTTCTCCACACAGCCCCTCATAATCCCCCTTCTCCACACAGCCGCTCATCATCCCCCTTCTCCACACAGTTCCTCATCATCATCTTCTCTTTGGAGCCTCACTCAAGTTACATTAACCCTTTCCAAAATACATCGTCAGAGCCCTCACACTGAGTTGTGGGTTCTCATTCCCATCTGTACAAGGGTCCATTGTGCAGCCTCTTAGTCCTCTCATCACACGGCTCTCATTTCTGGTGCAGCCTCTCATTTCCCTCCTTTCCAGCAGCCTCAGCTCATTGCCGCTTCCTGCTATCTGGTCTTAACTGTACTGAAGGAGGCCCCGCCCCTTCCGGTGACATCATTGCCTCCAAAAATCAACTCTGTTCTAGATGCTCCCGTGCTGTGTGTGCAGTCTCACAGTGTGTGATTGTGCCGGCTTTGCTGTAAGTGCGTTATTCCATAACCTGCACTGCTCAGCAACAAGTGATGTGAAGTGAGTGCTTTCTCATCACTTGTTGCGGTTTGTATTGATCTCATCAAGCACTCTGCAGCTGAGAGAGCGGTGAGCGCAATGAGATCAATAGAAGCCAGCAGCAGCAGATGATGAGAAAGCATTCACCTCACATCACTTGCTGCTGAGCAGTGCACCAGGATAGAAAAACGCACTCACCGCTTGGTGCACCCGATCAGAATATAGGGCAGAGCAGGCAAGTGAAGGAGGCAGGAGTTGTGGTGCAGGCCAGAAGGTTTCCCGGTGGGCCAGTACTACCCTGAGGGATTGTTTGGAAGGCAGAGTTTGATGGAATGGTCTGCAGGCGTCATGTCGCGTTTGGAAAGTCCCTAAACAATAGAAACTCCCACAAATTACCCTATTTTGGAATTGATCTAGTGTTTTCCTGGTATGTGAATCTTATAATGTGGTGTCATACATAAATTGAGTAAAAGTGCATCAGGTTGGCATAACTGAGTAGTTTAGAGTGCATCAGGTTGGCATACATGAGTTGTAAAAAATGCAGCAGGTTTGCATACATGAGTTGTGTAGTGTACGTAAGGTTGGCATGCGTGAGTTGTGTAGTGTACGACAGGTTGACATATGTGAGTTGTGTAAGTCAGAAATTAATTTTCTAGTTCATGGATGTGTGATACAGTTTGAAGCATTCTTTTGTATACAGGACAGGTTTGTCAGGGCAGATGTCGCATTGCCAAATATTGTCTTTCTTTGGCGTTTGAGAGACCTCACCAGGGAAATGTTGTCCTGGTACGATACAAACACCTTCAGTTCCAGAAGTACTTTGGGCCACTCCTTCCTGCCTACCAAACACTAGGGCCTTAATCACTACTTCCTGGAACTGCAGGTGCGACTTACCTGTCTGGTCTGCACATGACCTATACGTCACAGGTCATGAAAAAGTTAAAGAGAATCTGTCAGCAGGTTTTTGCTACCTCACCTGAGAGCAGCCTGATGTTGACAAATACCCTGTATTGAACGATGTATCACTTACTTTACTGAATGCAACCATTCTGACAGAATTTTTACATTTAGCAATACAGGAGAACTGAGAAATCTGCCCCCGCCAGGGCCGGACTGGCCATCGGGCACTTCTGGCACTGTGTGGGCTGTGCTGTATATACCACTGTGCGGGCTGTGCTGGATATACCACTGTGCGGGCTGTGCTGGATATACCACTGTGTGGGCTGTGCTGGACATACCACTGTGCGGGCTGTGCTGTATATACCACTGTGCGGGCTGTGCTGTATATACCACTGTGCGGGCTGTGCTGTATATACCACTGTGCGGGCTGTGCTGGATATACCACTGTGTGGGCTGTGCTGTATACTGCTGTGTGGGCTGTGTTATCTACAATGCAGGCTGTGCTATATACTATGCGGGCTTTGCTATATACTATGGGGAGTATATTATCTTCTGTGGGGAGGCCATGTTATGTACTATGTGGCTGTGGTATATACTATTGTGGGGGTATATTATATTCTATGGGGGAGGTTGGGTTATATACTATGGGGGAGGTTGTGTTATATACTATGGGGGCTGCATTATATTCTATGGGGGGCTACATTATATATTATGGGGAGGTGGGCTGTATTATATTCTATGGGGTTACATTATACTCTGTGGGGTGGCTGCATTATACTCTGTGGGGTGGCTGCATTATACTGTGGGGTGGCTGCATTATACTCTGTGGTTGCCGCATTATATTCTGTAGGGTGGTGGCTACATTATACTATATGTGGGCTGCATTATACTGTATCGAGGACCATGGGGAATACGTTATACTATATGAAGAACTATGGGGTGCATTATACTATGGGAAGTGAATTGTACTACATGGATGACTATGGCGGTGCATTATACTATATGGAGCACTATGAGGATTGTATTATGCTATATGGAGGACTATGAGGAGTGTATTATACTATGTGGAGGACTGAGCAGTGTATTTTAATATATGGAGGACTATAGGGAGTGTATTATACTATATGGAGGACTGTGGAGCACATTATAATATATGGAGGACTATGGGGTGTATTTTACTAAACAAGTAAAATGCTGCATATTCAGATTGTTTTTGCCGGAACAAAAATCATTGTTCTCAGCAGCACATCGCCAGCGTAAACTGTAGATGTGCTGCTGATAACATGATAATGTATGGTGATCTGTTAGTGATCGTTCTGTCCCATCATTCTTTCTCAGACGGTGGAAAGAGGCCGGGAAACAAGTGTTGAACAACTTCAGTATTGTCGATCATACTCATTTAGCGGCCTGAACTCAGCGCTTGTAAATACAACCGAAATGCTTTTGTGTGATGTGCAATATGTTAGCATTTTGGGCCCCATTTTAAACTTTGCCTACGCGTAGGGCCCCACTTTGCCTAAAACCGGCCCTGCCTACAAGTGTACAAAGATATTATAAAGTCACCATGTGACAAGTGGGCCTGTGTAACTTCAAATGCCAGGGCTGAATTTTAGTCCCAGTCCGACCCTGGCCCCCGCCCACATCACATCTAATCCCACCCACACCACAGCTAGCCACACCCACACCAGGCTCTCTATATACAATGTCTATAAACAGTGAGGTGCTTATCACAGAAGGGGGCATGTCGGACTACCAGACACCCGCTGTACAAGGCCAGCAATGACAAGCTCATGGTGCTAAAACAATCATAACAAGTAAACAAGAGCATGGAGCTTGATAAGGGAGGCATAGCTGAAATCTGTTTTTTAACCCCTACAGCATGCTTGCTTCAGATTATATAGCAAAAACCTTCCAACAGACTTCCTTTAAGTCTCCTGACTAGGGTTGAGCGACCTTTATTATTTTAGGGTCGAGTCGGGTTTTGCAAAACCCGACTGTCTTAAAAGTCGAGTCGAGTAAAATCGGCCGACCACCGTGAAAAGTCGGGGATCGGCCGAAACACGAAACCCAATGAAGAAATTGAATATCTCTCTCTCTCTCTCCTTCCTTCCTTCCTTCCTTCCCCCGGCGACTTATGAAAATGACCGATCCGTTTCGCTCAACCCTAGTCAGGAGTAGGGTTGGGCGAAACGGATCGGTCATTTTGATAAGTCGCCGACTTTTGGCAAAGTCGGCGTCTCATGAAACCCGACCCGATCCCTGTGCGGGGTCGGCCACGCGGCACGCGAACTTGGCGCCAAAGTCGCGTTTCGAATGACGCTTCTAGCGCCATTATTGCAGCCAATGAAGGAGCGGCAGAGTGATGAGATAGGCGTTAGGGGGCGTGCACAACTATCGCCATTTTTTCGCTTGCATGTTGCAGCGATTTGCAATGTGTAAAAGCAGTCTTTGGCGCCAAGTTCGCGTGCCGCGTGGCCGACCACGCACAGGGATCGGGTCGGGTTTCATGAGACGCCGACTTTGCCAAAAGTCGGCGACTTATGAAAATGACCGATCCGTTTCGCTCAACCCTACTCCTGACTAGGGTTGAGCGAAACGGATCGGTCATTTTCATAAGTCGCCGGGGGAAGGAAGGAAGGAAGGAGAGAGAGAGAGAGAGAGAGATTTCTTCATTGGTTTTCGTGTTTCGGCTGATCCCCGACTTTTCACGGTGGTCGGCCGATTTCACTCGACTCGACTTTTAAGACAGTCGGGTTTCGCAAAACCCGACTCGACCCTAAAAAAATAAAGGTCGCTCAACCCTACTCCTGACTGTCGGGAAAATACAATGGACCCAATTCATCAAAGCTTTTTTGTCAGTATTCGAGCCTAAAAAGCTTTGAAAAGTAAAAAAAGTGGGAGCAAGTCAAGGCTGTGCTAAAATTTAGAGACTTTTGGTGGTCTCACACCATTTTAGCCCCGCTCTGACAAAGTGAGCGGGGCTAGGGGAGGTTAAGGGTGTGGAGACCAGAGTAAGACTTATGATCAAGTGCAATCAGATGCACACGCCACTTATCCGACACTTCTGATCCTAGGATAGGATAGCACTCCATAAATCCAATGCAATGAAAGGGAATTCTTCACGCCAGGTGTTGAAAATTCAGACCTTCATAAGATGGATTGCCATAATACAGAGAAAAAACAAAGCATAGCTCTGCAATTGTAATGGTTAGATGCCTCAGAGAATGGTGACTGGAGTAAGACTTCTGGACAAGTGCACACGGAAGCACACGCCACTGGTCCGACACTCTAGATGTATTAAGAGGCATGCATCTCTTATGAACCAGGAGCCTCTGACTCCATCACGCCCCCACTTGATGAATCAGAGCCAATGTGTTTAGTCCTGTGAACTGACTCTGCAAAATAAATTCTCCAAAAACAGCATACAAAATTGACCGGAGGAAAAACGATCACGTGATCTATTTGGTCTGCTCTTGTATTATTTTCTTTCTACTGTTACCTAATTATGGATACATGTTTATCCTTATGTAGTTTTACATTCCGTTACTCTGGATTTTACAGCTACTTTTGATAGAAATAGGTTCCAAGCAGCTACTATTCTTTTAGTAAAATAAGATTTTCTGATATTGCTTCAATTCCCTCTTAAACTCATTTCCAGATGTGCCTCTTTATTCTTGTGTTTGTTTTCCTTCTTTACTTAATTTTAAACTTTAACTCTATTTAAAGGGACAGTCCCAAGTTACTGATATCGCAGGAGGCATTGCTATTTCTATATTCTGATAACGTGTCTTATATGATAACTAATGCTGCAGTTTTTGAAGAATTAAGTTTAATCCTGCAACACGGCATATGTAAATAAGTCAGAACTAGTCCAGCGGGGTGCTACTTCCTGTTGAATAGTCCTGCCTTGGATCTGCCAACCAGGGCCTGATTGACAGCATGCATAATGGTCCAAGATACATCAACATAGAACTCATCTAGATTTATTAGTTTATGTGATGTTGCAGGATTAAACTTCACTCTTAAAATACTACAGTGTCAGAATACAGAAATTCCAATTCATACAATTATATTAGTGGTTTAGGACAATCAGGAGACCTGACAGGTTTCCTTTTAAAAGTTTTGATCATGATCCCCTTTACCTTCTTTATCACAGGCTATACAGATTCTGTTCCTAAATACATTATTAACTAGATCTTTCAGAGTGTACTTACATTGCTATTCCATGTTAGAATGGCTGGAATTAATATAAGCATTTTATTAGTTCAGCTGTTGAGTGAGAGAGCTCACAAGTCCATGTGTACATGGTATTCTCCCACCCTAACTGACAGCTGCAGTTTTTACTGAGCAGTGTGAGATCTCAGCAGGGAGGAAGGACACTGAGGAACTTCCAATCAGGCAAGATGAGTAGACACTGAGTTTAAAGTTTCGAAATGCATTATATAGCCCTTCTGACATGGATTTTCAGAGTAAGTATACCTGCCTTATCGCAGACCTATTTAATAATGTATAAAATATGTATTGTGTGTCATCAAGTGTCATTCTTCCGCCTGTTCCAGACAACTTTATTATTGTGTTTTTGCTATTTCCTAGTTGATGAGAAACAGCAGTTTTACCAGAAGCTTTGTGAGTATGAAGATCATGCACTGAGGATGATATATGAATATTTCCAGGATGATCTGCTTTCCATTGTGGAGAACCTGAATACTAAATTACTTCTAGCTGAGCTGCATTCCCAAAATATCCCTGATGTGGAGGTAAGAGGATGTGAAATGCCAGTATTGTATACAAGTGCCCCATGTGTTACACACACAGTTTATTTAGTCCATTCAATCATCCTGCTGTCTCCATGTGGCTGAATTCTAATTTTGCTTCATGTCACAAAGTAAAAAGTGGAACTATTTCCAGTTTAATAGAAGACAGTAGTTTATATATAAATGGAACCCGCCAGATGATACATGCTGCCCAATTTGTGGGCAACATCAGTCAGAACCTGGCTGCATGATACCTAATAGGTAGATCTGGCCAGAAACCATAACTGGAGACGAGACTAGTCTGGTTCATCCCCAGCCGGCTTTTCCAAGCCCTGATTGACAGGTCTCTCCCACAGTGTGTATATAGAGAGACCTGCAGCAGAACTGGGAAGAGCTTGGCCAGTCTAGTCTCCCGCTATGGTCCCCAGCAGTATTATTAAAATATATTTTCTCTGAAATGCAGCAGTGCTTTTCCGGTTGCAATCATGCCAGCATTAGTGTTGAGCGATACCTTCCGATATCCAGAAGTATCGGTATCGGATTGAATCGACCGATATTGAAAAAATATTGGATATATCGCCGATACTGATACCCGATACCAATGCAAGTCAATGGGACAAAAATATCGGAATGAAAATAAACCCTTTCTTTCCTTGTAGGTTAATTCTACATGAAGGAAAACAACTAAGAATAATGTAGGATGTATTGGGGGAGGTAGAGGAAACAATAAAGGCATTCAGAGACACAGAGACTGTGCAGACAGCCGTGAACGGCGCTGCAAGGCCAAAAAAAGCTCCTCTATGTAATCGTATATAGTGTTTTTCCACAATCTAGCAGGATACGGATGGAAAGCCACTAATAGGATAAATTTGAAAAAATGTGCAGCAGGCTGCACTAATTGAAAAAAGGACAATGGAATGGTATGAGGCAGTGACGCACCCTGAGTTGACTACAACCGGCTGTGGCTGACTACAGAGTGAGCTGCACTCACACACACAGAGACCTTGCAGACAGCCGTAAACGGCGCTGCAAGGCAAAAACAAGGTTCTCACATAGCGGTTGCTAAATTAGCCTAGGTAAAGCACAATGAAGCAAATCGCTATCTCTAAACTGGCCCTCAGTCAGAACACAGCGTCCTGTCCCTAACTGAATTCACAGCAGAGTGAACCCAAAATGGCGGCGGCGACTTTTATACTGCATCATGACATCATTTCAGCAGCCAATCACAGCCATGCCAGTAGTTACATGCCCACCATGCAGAACAGGATGTGCCCACACTTCTAATGATTCCTCATTGGCTGAATTCTGGCTCTTTGAATGAACTTCCGATTCCGGTATCGGAACTCAGTATCGGAATTCCGATACCGCGAATATCGGCCGATACCCGATACTTGCGGTATCGGAATGCTCAACACTAGCCAGCATGAATCAGCTGACAGGCTCCATTTAGTGCAGTATTCTCTGAAAATGTATAATCCAGTATAAGTATGTAACCCTTGCAGAACATGAATTAGGGTCACTAGATCTTGGGAATTATTCTGATTGTTACTTGTAAATTTGGCAATTTATCGCTCTATAATGATCCTTATGTGTGATTTTTCCTTTGTTCTAGAAATACAAGAGTCTCGAAAATGATATAAAAACACTGGCCAAGACTTTACTACAGGATATTTTTCTGAAAGGAAGAGAAGCCGTGATAGGATTGTGGGTTAGCCTTTTTGTCTTACGGAGCAGTCATGATCTCCCTTCCCTGGACGCTGTGCTGGATGAACTGTGTCAGACAGGTAATATTGTCTGCCTGATAAGTCATCTGTGTATATACAAAGGGACTTTCTGCTGGGACTGGAACAATGGATTACGATCTTCACACCAGAGGTTATTAGATAATTGATATGCTGCATAGAAAAAACCTAACTAACCGGATATACTTTGTGACCCATGCACCAGCTTCTATTGGCAGTCAATCAGCTCTAGACACCCTGCTATAATGGCTGGGTTTGATGCTGGCACCAACTCCATAGTTTAACCTGCAGGTTGCCACACAATGACTCCACAGTCAGTGGGTAACAGAGGATATCATCTAGGTGGTTCACAGAGAGAGGGAGCTCCTTCTCAACCCATTTTCTCCCCATAACATGATCCTGAGATGCTGATGTTTCTTTGGCAGCAAAGTGGCAGCATTATCAATAGCCTCCTGGTTTGTCATCTTTAGAAGCCTATTAGGCTATTCGAAATGCAGAGACTAATAAGCTACATATCATCCGAAAAGGAGACTCGAGAGTCTGTATAGCTATATATAAAAAATGTGTGCATCCCCTGAGGAAGCCATGCACATGAAACATGCTGTAACACAATACATTGGGTATTTATCCTTTCTACATTCTAATATGGTTTCATTATAGACATCTATGTAACTATCATATGTAACTATCCGATACCTGCTTATAGAAAATGTGACACATATAAATGTTTGGTCACTGGTTTTCTCTTATACATATGAAACCATATCTTACATTTAGTTTGGAGCATCTCCATAGCAATTGCACTGGGTTTATTCACTAAATTATTTAATTTGTATTTTTTTTTAATGTAATCTTCAATAAAAGTTACAGACTCTTGTTTCTCTTTTTTTTATACTATTTTTGAGTCGCTATGCTAAAAGACATATTAATCTCTTGATTGACATTTGGATCTGGAATAATTTAGATAAGCTACATATGTTTACAATGACAGTCATAATGAACTGCAATAATATGAAGCTCAGGAATTATTATCTGATTATTAGATGTTTAAGTCCCAAGTGGTACTTAACAGTAATAAAAAAAGCAAAGTTTAAGAAAAATTAGAAAAATCCTAGTGAAAAATAAATTTATTTGGTATTGCCATTTTCCTAATGACCCAACCTATAAAAATAAAACAAATAATAACAAAAAAGCCAATTTTCAGTTTTATGGTCACCTTCTCATCCCCAGTAAATGGAATAGTATTCAAAAAGCTATTAATACACAAATGAAATTTCAATAGGAACTACATCTTATGCCGCAAAAATACAAGCCCACACATTACTCTGTGAAGGCAATTGTCTATGCTGTGGAGATATGAGATGTGCAGCATCTTAAACAATGGATACTGGACGTCTGTGCTGGCATTTCTTCTGCGGTGTTGCTATCAGTGTGTCAAGAGTGGGAGAAGAGGGTTGCATTGAGAATCCAACACAATGGGCAGCAGAAAGAATAAAGTTGGATCCAAAATGGCCGAGTTCAAAATGACAGCCATGGTCACCACCCATCTTGGAAAGTCTTCCCCCTCCCATATACTAATGTGCCGCAAACAGGAAGTTGATATCACCAACCATTCCCATTTTATTTAAGTGGATCCATATAAATGGCCCACCCTGTATAAAGCATGCAAAAGGGTAAAATAAAAAGAACATTTTTTTAAAATAATTTAATTGTGGGAAAAGGTAGAATATAAACAAAATATAAATTTGGGTCACAATTGAAGTAAATTAAAAGGAACTTGTCTCCAGGTTTTTCACATATAAAGTAGGGCCAACATTTGTACACCCCCATATACAGTAGTCTAAATTTCTGTATATAAGTCCCCAATTCATTTTGCAGCATTGTGCTGTCCAGTTCGTTGGGCATCTCTGGTCTTGATCCGGCACATCCTTTCTTTTTGTGATCTCCATCCTCCTTGCTTCCTGTGGATGACGCATGCTATGTTATACACACAGTGTCCTATGTAGCGCTCCGGCAGAGGTGTACTTTTTGGCAGAGCAAAGTACTGTAGTGGTCATACGTCAGAGCTCTTTGGTCTTTGGAGAACGGTGAAGGACACTATGTGGATGACGTAGGATGCATCATCCACATGAAACAAGAAGGAGGACGGCGATTGTAAGAAGAGAGGAGGTGCTGGATCAAGTCTAGAGAAACCCATTAGACCGCACTGCTCCGTAGGTGAGTATAATAAAAGCTCTTTTTTGTGTTTTGCAGAGCGCATTGGGGACATATAAATACAATATTCTAGAATGTTGTATATGAAGGCATACAGGTGCTGGTCCTATTTTATAAGGAAAAAAACAGGTAACAGGTTCCCACTAAAATCAAAAGAGGTGCCTGCAAAATTATACATTATAGCATCAGTAATGATTTTGATATTGAAGTGTAATGAATAAGTTAGAAAACCAGGAGCCCAGATTTCTAGTTCCTATTAGTTATGTTTTAGGCAGATACAGCATGTATTAAAAATGATATATTTCAATGTGAAAATACCTATTCACTAGGATCTGAGATGTAGGTTATTGAAGGGATTCATTCTAATATCATTGGTGCCCTATATAGTAAAGGGGTTAATGATAACATTATTATTCCTTGTCTAGGGCAGTGAAAGTTATGAGATTTCAAGTAACTTTTTAGGATAGCTGTCGTGCACATGAGGAATTACACTTCTGGTTATTATTTGTCTTGTATTCTGCATTTTTGTACCATTTTTCCCTCCTTTCCCTTAATTTGCAATTGATTCTGAGCTAGTGGCAAGAGGCTAGCTCATATGATGTCTCCCATACACAGTACCACAGATATGAGTAAGCTCTGCTCTTCATTCCTTTGTTTAAGAAAATCACAAAATGATTTTACTAAATTCTTCTTTATTGAATTAATTAACCAGTAATATGATGATAATAGCCTGTTCCTCCACACCGCACTACAATGCGTATTTCGCAGCGTCCTCAGGGGTTCCAATTACTGCCCTGAAATTCCCCACACCACACAGCACTACAAACATAGTTACCATGCTTTTTTCATCTTGCAACTGGATCAATATTCCACATTGAGAATTTGTATTGCTTTCATCTCTGATTAGTAATAAATTGAATTATGACTGAACAACCAGGGTATTTTTATCTGTGTCTTCCATTGTCTCCATCAAGCATGAACTTTAATTATTTGGGTTTTTAACCCAGTTTGGTAGTTTTTATACCGTACCAGTCAACAGTTTGGATGCACCTGTTCATGCAGTAGTTTTCCTTGTTCTTATTGAAATGTGAAAGTTGTAGATTCAGACTGAAGGCATCAAAACCATGAAGTAGCACATATGGAAACAAGGAATAAAGGAACACATGTGAAGCAAACTAGAATATGTGTTCAACCTTATATTCCTCAAATTATCCCCTGTTTACTCTGATGACAACTTTATACACCCTTGGAATTTTCTCAAGTAGCTTCATAAGATCATTACCTGGAATGGCTTCCAATGAACAGGTATACCTTATTAAGATTTAATTTGTAGAACCACCTTCATAAAGTGTTCAGTGCTGAGCCCTATTCAACAACTGTTCTAAGCCAGAGTATGACAAGTAGTACTCAAGTAAGTAAAGAGAAATGACAGTCCAGTCATGAAAACCATCAATTATTATGATGAAACTGGCTCTCATTCGGACCGTCCAATTATAGGAAACAATTTCCTCTGCTGCAGAGGATAAGTTCATCAAAGTTACTATCCTGAGAAAGCACCAATTGATAGCACCTCAGATAACGGCCATGAAAAATGATGCACAGACATCCAGCAGCAAACACATCTTAACATTATCTGTTTAGATGAGAAGTTGAGAAGCAGGCCTTTATAGTTGAATTGCTGCAAAGGCACCTTCCGAATTGCAGTCAAGAAATGACTTGTTTGGGCCAAGGAACACAATGACCTGTAGATAAATGGCTATTTATACTATGGAATGATGAGTCAAAATTTCAGAGATTTTTGCAACTAACTGCTATATGTTTGTGACATGCAGAAAAGGTGAACTGGCAGTTTCAATGTGTTGTAGCCAACTTGAAACATGGAGGGTGAATTGTGATGGTGTAGGGGTGCTTTGTTGCTGACACTGTTGGGATTAGATCCAAATTCAAGGCACACTTACCCAGCATGGCTGCCATAGTATTCTGCACTGACATGCCATCCCATCTGATTTGCTTTTAGTGCGTCCATAATTAGCGTTGCAATGTCTAAAGACACAACTTCAGACTATGTAAGGGTTACATGACCAATAGGGAGGATATAGTGCTGCATAAGATGGCATGGTCTCCACAATCACCAAACCTCAACCCAATTGAGAGGATTTGCGTTAATTTGGATCGCAGAGTAAAGACAAAGCAGGCAACAAGTGCTCAGCACTTCTGGGATCTCCTTGTTGAAAGCCAAAAAATGCCAAGGGGGTATTAAGGAGCCATCAGAGTAAAATAGGAATACTTTGAGTTATCTAAGGTTTAACACATATTTTGTTTTGTTTCACACACGTTTCTTTACATCTTGTTTTGATATGTGTTCCTTCCTGGTTTTTCTACCTTCAGTCGAAATCTACAATGTTTGCATTCTAATAAGAACAAGGAAAACTGTTATAAAAACTTGATTCCAGCTCACCTAGTAGCTCTATGCTCATCCACCTGGGGCTCAGACACCGGCCTCGCCCTTGCCTCACATCAAGGAAAATAGAAAAAACGGGAATCCGGCTTACTCATGAGTAAAACTGCTTAGTGCAGTCGAAACTCTTCAATGTCATGTCGATCAAGTAAATTTTTCCTTTCTATGCACTATATTTTCTTTTGAAAAAGAAAAAGAAAAGGAAATATTTGATCAGTGTTTTACATCAGTATTTCGAAGCAACAATCAGCAGAGGAACAATCAGAGGAAAAGTATAATAGAAACCCGTCACCACTTCTGCATTTTTCACCCACTCCTGGTTTTGGCTTACAAATACTGATGTAAAACATTGACCAAAATCATGCTGTGTGAATATAACCTAATTCTAAAGGTACCTTCACACTAGACGATATCGCTAGCGATCCGTGACGTTGCAGCGTCCTGGCTAGCGATATCGTTTAGATTGACAGGCAGCAGCGATCAGGATCCTGATGTGATATCTGTCACGCCGCCGCCTCCTGCAACCGCTCATACTTACCTGTTCCCGGCGTCTCGGCGCGACTCTCCTGCAGCTTCCTCCCTCCGGCGCTCACTACCGGCCTCTGCTGGCCGTCACACGCGCGCACACGATAGATTCTCTTCTATGCGCGCACACCTGTAACCTGCCGGCTCCTTCTGCCTGCTCCTCTCTATCGTCCTGGAGGTTTCCCCTGACCCGGAAGTAAGGCGCTGCATAACTATTTCTTCCTCCCGGTCTCTCTCTCCTGTGCCTGTTGTTCACTTGTATTTCCCTTGTGCTCCAGGCCGCATGTCCGTGCATCTTCTTGCTGATTGTATTTCCTGCTTTTTTCTCCGCAGAACCTTTCGGAATCTATAGCCCTGGTACTTCCTGTGTTTCCCGCAGTTCCTGTCTCTCCGCAGTACCAGGTCTCCCAGTTTCTTCCGTCACTTTCCTGTTACTGTGTTTCCGTAATCTTAGCCACTTCAGTCCCTGTCCTCCTCTTGCTCCAAGCCACCCAGTGGCACCTGTGTCTCCCCTCAGCTCCGGAAGTCCCTGTCCCCCTGCTGTCCCCGTGTCTCCAGACCTGTTTCCCTATATACTCCGTCAGTCCTTTGTCTCGTCCGTTCCCGTCTACCCTTGTTTCAGGTTTTCTCCGTCCCTTCTTCCTTTTCCCCTCCTTGGTCCCTCCGGCTTCCGTGGCGATAGTCCCTCGCGGTCCTGCCCCTAACTCTCCCTGTATAGGGGGAGGTCCATCTGGCCAGCTCGCCCGTGAGGGGATCGTCGTCACGGTCTAGTGGGTCCACTCCTTCCTTCTTGGTACCTGACAGTAACAACAGGCCATGGACCCCGCCGGTGTCGTCGCAACTCAGAAGGAACTACTCTTCTTACGCGAAAACCAGACCAGGATTTTGTCCTTCCTTAAGAACATGGAATCTCGTCTTGCGGCTCTACAGTCCTCTGATCCCGGTAATGCTTCACAGCTGGTAGCGCTTCAGCAGGAGCTAGGCCAACAACGAGACACTCAGTCTCATATTTTGAATTTTATGGCCTCAGTAGATAATCGGCTTCTTTCTCTCCAAAATGCTGCCGCCGTTCCAGTTCAGGCCCCTACTCCCCAACCTTCGCCCCGTTTGGCTAGGCCTCCTCGGTACGCAGGGGATCCAAAATTATGCCGCGGATTTCTCAATCAATGTCAACTGCATTTTGAATTGTCTCCGCTTCTCTATCCCACCGACCGAGCTAAGGTAGCTTTCGTTGTTTCCCATCTGGAGGGCGAGGCTCTGGCGTGGGTTAATCCCCTCTGGGAACGAGACGATCCGCTGGTCACTCAACTCGCTCCTTTTTTGGAGACCTTTCGCAAAGTATTTGACGAACCTGGCCGTCTGGTTTCAACCACAGAGTCCCTCTTTAACCTTCACCAGGGTACTCTTTCCGTAGCCCAGTATGCCATTCGTTTTAGGACGCTGTCCTCAGATTTGGGCTGGAACAATGAGGCTCTGGTCGGTGCTTTCTGGCGTGGGTTGTCCTCTCGGATCAAGGATGAGTTGGCAGGTCGAGATACCCCCACCTCTCTGGACGATCTAATCTCTCTGGCTATACGCATTGATTTGCGTTTTCAGGAGCGCTCCCGCGAGGTCGTCAAAGAGAGGAGACTTCCTCGCCTGTCTACTCCAACTCGTGGGTCTGCTTTTCCCTCTGCCTCTCCGGCTACTTCCACATCTTCGCCTGAACCCATGCAGGTTGATCGCCTCAAGTCTGCCGAGCAACGCCGCAAAGAAAGACTTGCACAGGGTCTGTGTTTTTATTGTGGTAGTGCTTCCCACCTTCTACGTTCCTGTCCTCTGAAGCCGGGAAACGCCTCCGCCTAGGACAGGTAAGAGAGGTCTTCCTAGGTAATGATGAATCCTCTCCTCCTCTGATTCTGTCCGTTATTTTGCATTTGGGTTCTAGTCGTTTTTCTCTTGATGCTTATGTTGATTCTGGAGCAGCCGGAAACTTTGTTCAACTTGAAGTAGTGAACAGACTTGGGATACCTGTTAGACCTTTGGAGACTCCTAGACATATAGCTTCTGTCGATGGTCAGCTTTTGCGGGAGACCGTCAACTTGGTTACGGAGGAGGTTGAACTTCAGATTGGAGCTCTACACCGTGAGAAATTGGTTTTTTTTGTCTTGCCCTCGTTGTCTCATTCCTTTCTTCTAGGTCTTCCTTGGCTAAGAAATCACGAACCCACCCTGGACTGGCGAACAGGCGACATTTTACGTTGGGGACAGTCCTGTCAGAATAGATGCCTGCTCACCATCAAGCCTACTAGAGTCTTCCGTTCCATTCCGGAATCTGTGGACCTTCCTTCAGCTTATCGCTCCTTTTCAGATGTGTTCAATAAGAAGGAGGCAGAGATCCTACCACCACATCGTCCTTACGACTGCCCGATTGATTTGGTTCCTGGTTCTTCTCCCCCTAGAGGTCGCATTTATCCACTGTCGCCAACTGAAACTTTAGCCATGACTGAGTACATCCAGGAGAATCTGGCCAGAGGCTTTATTCGAAAGTCTTCCTCTCCAGCTGGAGCTGGGTTTTTTTTTGTTAAAAAGAAGGATGGATCCCTTCGTCCATGCATTGACTACCGGGGTCTCAATTCCATCACTATCAAGAACAAGTACCCTCTCCCACTAATTCCAGAGCTTTTTGACCGTTTGCGGGGGGCGCGAATTTTTACTAAACTAGACCTTCGAGGGGCCTATAATTTGGTCCGCATTCGCTCTGGAGACGAGTGGAAGACTGCGTTCAATACCAGGGATGGTCATTACGAGTATTTGGTTATGCCCTTCGGCTTATGCAACGCTCCTGCAGTCTTCCAAGAGTTCGTGAATGACGTCTTTCGGGACCTCCTTTACACTTGTGTAGTAGTGTACCTGGACGATATTCTCGTGTTTTCTCCAGATTTGTCCACCCACAGGAGGGATGTTCGGCAAGTACTTCTGCGCTTGAGAGAGAATCGGCTTTATGCCAAACTTGAGAAGTGCATCTTCGAGCAATCATCTCTACCGTTCCTGGGTTTCCTAATTTCCGATGCCGGTCTGCGTATGGATCCTGAAAAGGTTTCCGCTGTGCTCAATTGGTCTCGTCCTCATGGAGTTAAGGCTATCCAGCGCTTTCTCGGATTTGCTAACTATTATCGACAGTTTATCCCTCACTTCTCCTCCTTATCGGCTCCCATCTCCGCCATGACTCGTAAAGGTGCCAACCCTCACCTTTGGTCCTCTGAGGCCGAAGAGGCTTTCCAATCCCTCAAGCAAGCCTTTGCCTCTGCGCCAATTCTTCATCGTCCAGTTGCCAGTAAACCCTTCGTCCTTGAGGTTGATGCTTCAGCCATCGGAGCCGGAGCTGTGCTGTCTCAAAAATCTTCTTCTGGTCACCTTGTACCATGTGGTTTCTTTTCCAAGATTTTTTCCTCTCCTGAAAGGAATTATTCCATCGGAGATAAGGAGCTATTGGCCATTAAATTGGCACTGGAGGAGTGGCGATATCTCTTAGAGGGAGCTTTACATCGTTTTGTGATATACACGGACCACAAGAACCTGGCTTACATTCATTCAGCGCAAAGACTAAATCCACGACAGGCCAGGTGGGCCTTGTTCTTCCTTCGGTTCGATTTTGAACTTCGTTTTCTGCCTGGCAATAAAAATTCCAAAGCCGACGCTCTCTCCAGGTCATTTCTTTCAGAGGATGTTGAGGAGAGGCCTGCGCACATCATCGATCCTGCCAGAATCATCCCAGTCGCTCCGGTCTCTTTCTCATCTTTGCCTCCGGGTAAAACCTTCGTCACCGAGGAGAACAGGAGACGCGTCTTACTTTGGGGTCATGCTTCCAAACTAGCTGGACATGTTGGTTTTAAGAAGACCTTACATTTGATTTCTCGTTACTATTGGTGGCCTACCCTGTCTAAAGACATTCGGAGTTTCGTCGTGTCTTGCCCTTCCTGTGCCAAGAATAAGAGTCCTAGACAATTGCCTTCCGGTCTTCTCCACCCTCTGCCGGTGCCTTCTTCTCCGTGGCAACATCTGTCTATGGATTTCATTACGGACTTGCCTAGTTCCTCAGGTTGCTCCGTCATCTTTGTGGTCATGGATCGCTTTTCCAAAATGGCTCATTTTATCGCTCTCTCAGGTTTACCTTCAGCTCCAGAATTGGCAAAAATTTTTGTTCATCATGTTTTTCGTCTTCATGGTCTTCCTCAACATATTGTCTCAGATCGTGGAGTTCAATTCGTCGCCCGATTCTGGAGATCCCTCTGTAAGTCTCTGAATATCTCGCTTGACTTTTCCTCGGCCTATCATCCACAATCCAATGGCCAAGTGGAACGTACAAATCAGACATTGATGACCTATCTTCGTCATTTCACTAATGCCCATCAGAATGACTGGTCGGACTTACTCCCGTGGGCCGAATTCTCCTACAATAACCATCCCAGCGAATCTTCTAGCAAGTCTCCATTTTTTGTCGTTTTTGGTCAACATCCTGGTCTTCCTCTACCGGTCCCTCCCGTCTCTACTGTACCAGCGGCAGATCTTCTGTCTAGAGAGTTCTCCAGGGTCTGGCAGGAGACTAAGTCTGCTCTTGAATTAGCTCAATCTCGGATGAAAAAACATGCTGATAAAAGGCGTCTTGATTCTCCCATATTTCATCCTGGGGATAAGGTCTGGGTCTCGTCCAAATTCATTCGCCTTAAAATCCCTTCTCATAAACTGGGTCCCCGTTACATCGGTCCTTTCCAAGTTTTGACTCGCATTAATGATGTTTCTTATAAGCTTAAATTACCTGCCTCTCTTCGTATTTCTAATTCTTTTCATGTCTCTCTCCTCAAACCTGCAGTGTTTAATCAGTTTCATGCTACTTCTCTTTCTTCTCCTTCGCCTGTTTCTGCTGATGATATCTTTGAGGTCAGGGACATTCTTGCCATGAAAAAACGCAGGGGAAAAACTTTGTTTTTGGTGGACTGGAAGGGTTTTGGTCCTGAAGAGAGGTCCTGGGAGCCCCTAGAGAATATTCAGGCTCCTCGGATTTTGTCCAGATTTCTCTCTAGCCTTAGGAAGAGGGGAGGTAAAGACGGGGGTACTGTCACGCCGCCGCCTCCTGCAACCGCTCATACTTACCTGTTCCCGGCGTCTCGGCGCGACTCTCCTGCAGCTTCCTCCCTCCGGCGCTCACTACCGGCCTCTGCTGGCCGTCACACGCGCGCACACGATAGATTCTCTTCTATGCGCGCACACCTGTAACCTGCCGGCTCCTTCTGCCTGCTCCTCTCTATCGTCCTGGAGGTTTCCCCTGACCCGGAAGTAAGGCGCTGCATAACTATTTCTTCCTCCCGGTCTCTCTCTCCTGTGCCTGTTGTTCACTTGTATTTCCCTTGTGCTCCAGGCCGCATGTCCGTGCATCTTCTTGCTGATTGTATTTCCTGCTTTTTTCTCCGCAGAACCTTTCGGAATCTATAGCCCTGGTACTTCCTGTGTTTCCCGCAGTTCCTGTCTCTCCGCAGTACCAGGTCTCCCAGTTTCTTCCGTCACTTTCCTGTTACTGTGTTTCCGTAATCTTAGCCACTTCAGTCCCTGTCCTCCTCTTGCTCCAAGCCACCCAGTGGCACCTGTGTCTCCCCTCAGCTCCGGAAGTCCCTGTCCCCCTGCTGTCCCCGTGTCTCCAGACCTGTTTCCCTATATACTCCGTCAGTCCTTTGTCTCGTCCGTTCCCGTCTACCCTTGTTTCAGGTTTTCTCCGTCCCTTCTTCCTTTTCCCCTCCTTGGTCCCTCCGGCTTCCGTGGCGATAGTCCCTCGCGGTCCTGCCCCTAACTCTCCCTGTATAGGGGGAGGTCCATCTGGCCAGCTCGCCCGTGAGGGGATCGTCGTCACGGTCTAGTGGGTCCACTCCTTCCTTCTTGGTACCTGACAATATCGCTGGTCGTTGAAGAAAGTTCAGAACTTTATTTGGTCGTCAGACCGGCGTGTATCGTCGTGTTTGACACCAAAAGCAACGATACCAGCGATATTTTACACTGGTAACCAGGGTAAACATCGGGTTGCTAAGCGCAGGGCCGCGCTTAGTAACCCGATGTTTACCCTGGTTACCAGTGTAAAATGTAAAAAAAACAAACAGTACATACTCACCTTCACGTCCCCCGGCGTTCGCTTCCTGCACTGACTGAGCGCCGGCCGGAAAGTGAAAGTGAAAGCACAGCGGTGACGTCACCACTCTGCTGTTAGGGCCGGCGCTCAGTCAGTGCAGGAAGCGGACGCCGGGGGACGTGAAGGTAAGTATGTACTGTTTGTTTTTTTTACATTTTACACTGGTAACCAGGGTAAACATCGGGTTACTAAGCGCGGCCCTGCGCTTAGCAACCCGATGTTTACCCTGGTTACCCGGGGACCTCGGCATCGTTGGTCGCTGGAGAGCTGTCTGTGTGACAGCTCTCCAGCGACCAAACAGCGACGCTGCAGCGATCGGCATCGTTGTCTGTATCGCTGCAGCGTCGCTTAATGTGACGGTACCTTAACATCTCTGGTTCTTTAGGGGGGGTGTATGCGTTGGCTCCCAGCAGTACATTACATTAGGGATTCAAAGTTCCCTATGCCGGCCCATCTTTTTTTTCTCTTTTCCATGTCTGCAGACTATGAATCACATGGACACAGAGGGCACAGGCAGAATGCCTGCCCCTTTTTAGGACCTCTAAGCAGCGTCTTGCTCATTATATATTTTGTATTTTTATTATAATTGCATATCTAGAACTGATTTAAAATTGTCACTTCTCACTAGGTGACACCCTGGTGGAGAAGATAGTGCTGGATGAATACGGGCACCAACTACCCCCAGAACTGAAAAGTGAGTGAACATTATATAAATTTATTACAGTAAAAACTCCTTTATTTTCCATTAAGCTAAATCAATACAACCAAAAACCCAATGGCCAGTGGTTCTGCCAGTAGTTACACGTCAAAATTTATCAAATCTGCTGTGCATTTTTGCACTTTCTAAGTAAAGTAATAACTGTATTGGACATAGAGATATAGTGAAAGGAAGAGTTCTACTCTCGATGACTGAAACCAAAGCCTGCCAGGAGATGGGCAACAAAATGGCTTGGAATTTCGCATAAACCCTAAATAAAATACCATCAGGACCAGTTAATTTCCCAGTGGCAGAGGCCTGCTCTAATTCTTGTTGGGTGATGGGAAATTCCAGAAGTTGTTTTTGGCTTTATCGCAAATTAGGGAGTTTATATACTAGTCTAGTAAAAACAAATCCAGCAGTTCATCTGCGTTGTAATACTTTTAAGAAGTGTTTAGTTTGGTATAAAAAAAGTTTAAATATATGTCTTATCTTTTTCTCCTAAAGGGACTAAAAAATAAAGTAAAAAGATTAAAAAAAACTAAAAGTTTGAATCAACTTCCTTTTCCCCTATTAGAAAATAAAGAAATTGAAAAAAAAACCAAAAGTTCGACATCACCACATCCATAAAAGTTTGGTCTATCAAAATTATCAAAATATTATTTTTTTTAACCCGCACAGTAAATGCCGTAAAGAGAAAGCAGTGTTGAAAAAAAAATTTGTAACTTCACCTATCTTTAAAAAATGCTGAAAAAGCAATCAAAAGGTTATATGCACCCTAAATTAGTTTCAATATAAAAAATCAATTTACCACACATAAAAACAAGCCTTCGTACAGCCCAATAAACAGCAAAATGAAAATGCTATAGGTCTCAGAAAATGGTATCGCAAAACAGATTATTTTATAAAAACTTCTGAACAGTTTTTCGCAACTAAAATTTAAAAAAACATTCTACAGGTTTGGAATGGCTGTGATGTTACTGATGAGAAAAATAATGCAAATAAACCCCCCAAAAAATTGCAGGTTTATATTGCACTGCAGTGAGGGGTCCTATTTCAATTTTCATCTCAGAATGCAGTCTGCCCTTTTCAATAGTAAACATATTGGAGAAGATTTCCTTAGGAAAGTTATCTAGTAGCATTCATGAATAAATTTAGTACAAGTGAAACCTTCTGAAATCGGTGCAAGCTAACCTACATGATCGATCTTCTAGATTGACTACCCTGATAACTGAGCTCCTTTGTGCTTCTTTATAGAAACTACCTCCTGTGATATTTACTAACTAGGCTACGTCTGACCTTATTACACCTTATGGCTCGCTCACACGAGCATATAATACGGCTGAGTGCTATCCGATGTTTTATCGGATAACACTCAGCTCAATGTTATACTATGAGCACTGCAGATCTGCGATTTTTTTTCTCATGCGGCTTTTGAAAAAATCACCAAAATCACCAAGGTATGTGAACTTTTGATCAGGGTCATTTGGATGTTTTGGGTTGTCATTATGATTTAAAAAGAGAAAACACAGTAGTTTGACAGTAAATGGCTTCACCCAAACACTAACCATGAGTGGAGAAAAAGATTCATATTCTCTGAAAAAAGGCCAAGAAAGCAAAAATTCTGCCGGGGTATGTAAACTTTTGAGCGCAACTGTATATTGGCAACTTTTGGAGTATTCCCACGCCTAGTATTAAACAGGGATACTGTAAGTCTATACTTCTGTCTCTGTCCTCCACTGTGTTAGAAGAAGATGTGCTCGAAATAAAAACATAAATAAACCTGGGGATTCATTCATTATTTGGGAGCAGTGATCAAAGAGAAAGCCAAATAATATTTAGAAATCAACTTTAAAGCGTTACTCATATCATGTCAAAAGTAGATCAGGATGTGGAGGGGCCGAATTGAGTTAAGCACCTGACAGCAAGTAGGAAATGTTTGTTTAAAAATTATTTATTTCCAAGATTTTCAAGAACTCTCCAAATTGGCTTGACAATAAAGTTTTTAAATCCCTTAATTCCGTCCTCAATGAATTGGTCTAGAGAGGGAAAAAATAAAGATGTGGATTTTTTACTTTCCTCCTTTGTCATACTTTGCCACTCTTAACATTTGTGTTTATTTTTTAGCTACTCAGTATAAACATCGTATGGATCATTTCTTATCAGCCTATTTAAGGGATTTTTGTAAAATCTTTAATTGATGGAACATTTTTCACATCCTGGAATAGGGAAATTAACCACTTCACCTTCTTGACCAGGGCAATTTTCTGGAACTCTTCAACAGATCCCAGTGATTCTGAGAATATTTTTTCATGACATACGGTTCTTCATGTTAGTGCTAAATTTAGGAGAATATTTTTTGCATTTATTTGTGAAAATATCGTTATTTTGGCTAAAATTTTAAAAATGTAGCAATTTTCAAAATTTTAAGTTTTATGCCCTTAAACCAGATATTTATATTACACAAAATAGTTGATAAGAAATAACATTTACCACATACCTACTTTACATCTTCATCATTTTTTAAACTTCTTTTTTTTTTGGTCACGAAGTTACAAGGGTTAAAAGTTTTCAGCAATTATCACATTTTTCCAACTAAATTTACAAATCCATTTTTTAGGGACCACATCACATTTGAAGTGACTTTCAGGAGCCTATGTGACAGAAAATACGCAAAAGTGACAACATTTTAAGAACTGCACCCCTCAAATTGCTCAACATGACATTCAAGAAGTTTATCAACCCTTTAGGTGCTTCACATGAATTAAAGCAATGTGGAAGGAAAAAAATGAACATTTTAATTTTTTCCACAAGAATGTTAATTTAGCCCTAAATTTTTCATTTTTACAAGGATAAAAGGAGAAAATTAACCTTACAATTTATTGTGCAATTTCTCCATATGTGGCTGAAAACTACTGTTTTGGTGCACAGCAGGGCTCAGAGGGGAAGGAGCGCCTATTTGACTTTTGGAGCGCAACATTGGCTGGAATAGATAGCGGACACCATGTCGCATTTGCAGAGCCCCTGATGTGCCTAAGCTGTAGAAACCCTCCACAAGTGACTGCATTTTGGAAACTACACCCCTCAAGGAATTTTTCTAGGAGGTGGGGTGAGCATGTTGAACCCACAGGTGCTTTACAGAATTTTTTAACATTGAGCCGTGAAAATTATGAAATAATTTTTCCCACAAAGATGTTGCTTTAGCCCCAAATTTTAAATTTTCACAATGGTAACAGGTGAAAATTTACCATACAATTTGTTGTGAAATCTGTCTTGAGTACACTGATACCCCATAAGTGATGGAAAACTACTGTATAGCCAAAGAGCAGAACTCAGAAGGGAAGGAGTGCCGATTGAATTCTGGAGCTAAATTTTGGCTAGAAAAGATTGCAGATATCATGTAACATTTGAAGAGTCCATGACATGCCAATACAGCACAAACCCCACAAGTGACCCCATTTTGGAAGCTACACCTCTTGAGGAATTTATATAGGGGTGTGATAACCTTTACAGAATTGTATAACATTGGGCACCGCTGAGTTAATGCAAAATTATAATTTTTTTCCACAAAAATATTGCTTTGGCCTCAAGTTTTCAATTTTCAAAGGGTCTAATAGGAGAAAATAATTTTCAAACATGGAAACCGATAAAAATGACACCAAAATTTGTCACACAATTTCTGCTGAACGTGGCAATACTTTTCTCCTGTTCTCTTTCAGACTCTGGACTCTTTCCTCAGTCTTCTTTCTCCTTGAAGTCAGTATCTGCAGAACATTTCCCCATATGTGGTTGTACAGTACTGCTTAGCCACATGGCAACACTCGGAACAGAAGGAGAGCTATTTGACTCTAGGAGAACAAATTATCAAAGAATAGTTTGCAGACTCCATATACACAGCCCCAAAGTGCAAGAGGAGCAGAATTCCCCCTCAATGGACCCTATTTTGGAAAATACACCCCTTTATGTACATTTATGTATGAATTTATGTACAGGTGTAGAGAAGAATGAGTTGTGTACATTCTATGGGCACTACACTGTACGGGCACTGCAATGGCAGATTTACAATTTTTGCACAACATCCACTGCCGCTAGTTTGTGGAAAACACCCTTGGAGTAAAACTTGTCACAACACCTGTACATAAGTTCCCAGAGGGGCGAAATTTCCAAAATGGGGTCACTTGAAGCAGAATTCTGGCACTTAGGGGCTTTTTATATGGAGACTGTTCTATGGTAATTTGTTCTCTAAGAGTCAAATAGCTCTCCTTCACTTACGAATCTCGCTATGTTGCTAAGCAGTATTGTACAGCCACATATGGGGTTTTGCCAAGTCCACCAGAAATTGTGTCACAAATTTTGGTTAATTCATTGAGAGATGTAGTTTGTCAAATGGGGTCACATATGCGGATTTATGTGTTTTGGCACCTGAGGGTAATTTTTCTTTCTTCCCTGCCCAATGGAATAAAATTCTGTGAGGCACATGTCATGTCAATATGCTTACTACAACTGGAGATGAATTCATTGAGAGGTGATGTTTGTGAAATGAGGTCTCTTATGGAGGGCTTCTCCTGTTTTGGCACCAAGGTGACATGACCATTCCTGCAAAATCTGAACTCCAATATGAAACGCCTTCCCTTCTGAGCTTCGGACTGTGCCTTAAAACGTAGTTTTTGACAACATATGGGGTATTAGCGTACTCTTGAGATATTGCATAACAAATGGCGTCATCCAATTTCTCCCATTATCTTTTTGAAAATTAAAAACTTGGGGCCAAAGCAACATTTTATTGGAAAAAAATGATAAATTGCAATTGACTCAGCCCAATGTTATACAGTTCTGTGAATCACCTGAGGTTGCATGCCGCTCCCCGCACCCTGTCATACTCACGCGTGCTCGGCGTCCCGGCGCGTCTTCTCAGCTGCAGCGTCCTCTTCACAGCGCTCGCTCCCGGCTTCTGCTGCTCATCAGGTGCGCGCGCATGCCAGGTTCAGTACTGCGCACGCGCATTTCTAATATTCTGGCACTATCTTCCTGTCCTCTCTATCACCTTGGAGGACTCTCACCCGGAAGTACCGCACAGCACTGCTTTATTAATCACCTCCTTCCTCTCCCCTGTGCCTGATGATCATTTGTGATTTCAAGAGTTCTTGGCCGCACGTTCACCTTGTTGTTTTCCTTGCTCTCCTTAGATCCAGTCCTGTGTCTCTGCATACCTACCAGTCCCGTGTCCCCTCCGCTCTCGCTAGTTCTGTGTTCCTGCCTCCTTTTCCACCCGTCCAGTGTCTCTTGCACTCCAGCTAGTCCGGTGTCTCCGTGGATTACTTTCTTGTCCATCTTGGTCTCCCAGCTGTTGTGGCGATAGTCCCCCACGGGCCTGCCCCTAACTCTCCCTGTATAGGGGGCGGTCTATCTGGTCAGCTCGTCCGTGGGTGGGTCGTCGTCACGGTCCAGTGGGTCCACTTTCCATTTTTTCTATAGTATCCTCACATGAGGGAGGGCTAAAAATTCTCACTACCCCTCCTAGATAAAGTTTTCAAGAGGTGTCGTTTCCAAAATGGGGTTTCTGCTATTTTGGCATGTCAGGGACTCTTCAAATATTACATGGCATTCCCAATCTACAGGGTGGGCCATGTATATGGATACACCTAAATAAAATGGGAATGGTTGTGCAGCGCCCCAGAGTCCTGGTCGTTGCAGTAACGTCGCTCTGCCACTAAGGGGAATGATGTTACGTCCGATTGCACTAAAGGAGTTCACCTGATCAGGTAACACACACTATACTTCACACTCCGGCCACCAGGGGGGGTGGTTCTATCTAGTAGGCCACTCCTCACACTCTGGTAAAACTGGGGGTTGGACAGGAAGACAGCGAGAAGTAACTGGGGAGAGCTGGAGAGAGGACCTGTCAGGGGATGGGATCCTGGCAGACTCCTGAGAGCAGAACAAACCAGTGAGCAACGGGAATACAGTTGAGAGGCATTAGGACCAGAAGGAGTCGTGCTGTTAGATCGAGGCAACATCCTTCTGAGGCGCAAACAGTCGGTGGCCGGAACGCCGAGCAAGTAAGAGACTCTAAGCTATACTGCAAACCACGGCCGGACAGCCAGTTATAGGGTGGCTGTCTCACACAAATCACCTAAGCAGACAACGGAGGCAGCTGTGGGAGAGGGGCGACTCTAGGGTCCCAGAAGAACTCCAGGCCTACCCCGTCATACGGGTGCGTCCTACCATACCGTCTGGGGGACGGAGAGAACGAATATCAGAGACAGACAGAATCAGTTGTGAGGACTATCCCGGGAGCTCAGCAGGGAAGGACTACAACACACAGGCTCTAGAAGGTAGACACTGATTCCCACCTGTTAAGGGAACTCCTGATGTGCCTTCGGACCGGCCAGTCTCAGCAGCCCTGTTGACAGCGTATTCCGGACTGAGGACCTAAAGCCTTCAGTAAAGAGGTAAAGAGACTACAACCTGGTGTCCTCGTTATTTACTGCGACCGGCACTTCACAACTACATCCTCACTATACAACAGACTTTCACTGGACGCCCCTCAGCAGGGTCACGGACCGGGTCTAGCCACCGTGACAACCCTGGAACAGAGACTCAGAGGCCCGGTACCGGGTACCCCTCGGCCCTGCGGTAGTGGGGGCGCTCCATTTTGGCATCACGAACAGGATCTACTTAAGCCTGAAGAATCAGGTCATGTGTGCCTTGGAACTGTGATTTGCTGTGCTTGGACTGTGCTTTATTACAAAGACTGCGTGTTGCCAATTGCCTTCAAGAGTTCCCACCATAACGCGCCATTGCCGTGCGCGGAGGGAGGAGCCTTAGTTTCGTGGGCGGACCCGGCCAAAAGAGGCGCGGAACGAGAAAACGCGGTAAAGCGCCAATCCCGGAAGAGGAACTCCGACCTCCAGCAGGTTAGTGGGAGGAAGGGACAGCCATGTCCGAGTCGGGAGGAGAGGAGGTGGCGGTTGCAGCCGTGGACGCAGGGGCACCCCTGGTCCCCGCGGCGGGCGAAGCCGCGGCCCTAATACTACCACCGATTGCCGCAGAACCCGCTGCCCCCATCAGCCAGTCGGACACGGCCGCTACCACAAAAGCCATAATGCCCTTCTCTATGCCGTACCTGCCCGGAGCAGCCTGGCTCCCACAATACTCTGAGGAGTCGCATACATTCACTGACTTTAAAGAAGGGCTCTGCAGCCTGCTCGAATTCTATCCCCTGACAGAGCCTCAGAAGGTTCATATGATAACCGGCCAACTCTTTGGGGCGGCTCTGAGAGAAGTGAAGTCCTGGCCCGCCGCGGATAAGGGAACGGCACAGCAGATTTTTGCGAAGCTTAAAGCCACCTTCGACACCCGCACTGCTACAGAAATTAAATTGACTTTCTATGGATGCAAACAGAGACCGCAGGATAGCTTACGGGACTATGCCCTTAATCTCCAGGAGGCGATGCGGGCCATTAAGCAGAGTGACCCCGGCAGCATGCAAGATGAGGATAAACTCCTGAAAGAGCGGTTCATTGAGGGGCTCCTGTGCAGTTACCAAAGGGGCCAATTATACTTCCTCGCCATGCAGAATCCAGATTTGACTTTTGCGCAATTCAAAGATAAAGCTATCCAGGCGCTGCAGGAGCGACAACCCAGCCGCATAATACCACCCAGGCGTCCCGCTCTCACATACCACCAGGAGGTGGCGTCGGATGCCCCAGTCGCCGCCGAGGCCGACGCCCAGAGCCTAGAGGACGACTCCCCTGCAGGACTCCGCCTCCAGATGCAGGAGCTGACCAAGAGCGTTGCTACCCTAGCCCGGACGGTGCAATCCCTACAGGAGGCCCCTAAGGAAAAGATTCAACTGGCCTCCAAACCAGAAGATCTCCCTTGGATGCGACAGAGGAGGACTCCGCCGACCAGAGGCCGGAACGACGATCGCTTCCACCAGGACGGACGACCCATCTGCCGCCGCTGTCACCAGGTGGGCCACCTTGCAAGGTACTGTCCTTTAAACGAGCAACCCCTGGGGCAAAGGGCCAACCCTCAGGAGTAGGACGGTCAGGCCCGCAGCATTGGAGAACCAAGTACATTGGAGGACGACCAGTTCTCCCTGTAGTGGTTGATGGAATCCCCTTGAACGCTTTGCTGGACACCGGTTCTCAGGTGACGACTATACCTTACGTGCTTTATAAACGGTATTGGGAGGACACCGATATTACTCGTGGCCCTGACGATGATTTCACCATAATAGCCAGTAATGGTCAGCCGTTGCCACAAGTGGGGTATAAGGAGGTCACCATTAAGGTGGGGCGGGTGGAATTGAAAGCCTAAGGGATTGTGATTATTGATATTGATCGTCGAGAATGTAATCCCATGATGACTCTTGGTACTAATGTTATAGAAAATTGTCTTGCAGAAGTTATTGTTTTGTTGCAACAGGTGGCAGAAACCGCTGGCCACAGTGAGCAACGTGCCCTGCAGAAGGAAATCAGAGCTCTGATGCAGAAACAGCAGGTAGAGCTGACTGGTGGTGAGATTGGTCATGTCACTGTGAGTGATTCAAACCCCATCGCGATACCCCCCAGGAGTGAAATGTTAATATGGTGTCGGGCAGCCATAGGCCTCAGGGGAAAGGACTACCAGGCCTTGGTAGAACCCGTCTATTCGGACAATAGGCCTACTATTCTGACAGCCCGTACGTGTCCTTAATTGTGGGGAGGAAGAGGTTCACCTCACCAAGTATGCCACGCTCGCCAAATTGTTCACTGTTAATAATAGTGTGATACAGACACCTGAACCCTTGGTCCCGTCAAACGTGGCGGAGGACAACGGTTCTGCAGAGCACTCGAAAGATTGGTGTCGGGAATTGCATGTGGGCACTGACTCTACCCCATCCCATCAAAAACAGGGGGCCTACAGGGTGGTACACGAGTACGAGCAGGTATTCAGCAAACACCCCTTAGATTTTGGGCAGGTGAAAGGGATCCAACACCAAATCCCCACGGGAGATCACCGACCCATAAAAGAGAGATATCGCCCTGTACCCCCAGCTCATTACCAGTGTGCCAAGGACATGTTGCGGGAAATGAAGGAGGCTGGGGTGGTGAGAGACAGCTGTAGCCCCTGGGCAGCTCCGTTAGTCCTTGTTAAAAAGATGGTACAATGAGAATGTGTGTTTATTACAGGCAGTTGAATCGCATTACACATAAGGACGCATACCCACTGCCCAGGATAGAGGAGTCTCTGGCTGCCTTAAAATCTGCTAACTACTTCTCTACCTTAGATCTCACCAGTGGGTACTGGCAGGTTCCTGTAGCGGAGGCGGACAAAGAGAAGACGGCCTTCACGACACCAATGGGTCTATGCGAATTCAATTACATGCCCTTCGGATTGTGCAATGCTCCCGGGACTTTCCAGAGGATGATGGAGTGCTGCCTGGGACACATGAACTTCAAAACCGTGCTGCTGTATTTGGATGATGTCATTGTCTTCTCTAAGACCTACGAAGACCATCTGAAGCACCTGGCCGAGGTGTTTGAAGCCCTGTCCAACTTTGGCTTAAAGGTGTAACCGTCCAAGTGTCATCTGCTGAAACCTAAAGTGCAGTACCTGGGCCATGTGGTGAGGGCTGAAGGAGTGGCCCCAGACCCCGACAAGGTCACGGTGATCAAGGACTGGCCAAAGCCCAGTAACCTCCACGAAGTCCGGCAGTTCCTTGGCCTGGTAGGTTATTACCGAAGGTTCATTAAGGACTTTACCAAGAAGGCCGCACCCTTGCAAAACCTGTTGGTGGGCCAACCAAAGAAGACCAAGGGGAGGAACACCCCCTTTGATTGGAACGAGGAGCTGGAGGGATCCTTCACTTGTTTGAAGTCGGCACTGACGGGAGAAGAGGTACTGGCTTACCCCGAATACGACCAACCGTTTGTGCTGTACACAGATGCCAGCAATGTGGGATTAGGAGCCGTGCTGTCCCAGGTCCAGAAAGGCAAAGAAAGGGTGATCGCTTACGCCAGCAGGAAACTCCGTCCCACGGAAAGAAACCCTGACAACTACAGTTCCTTTAAGCTGGAATTCCTTGCCATCGTCTGGGCAGTGACAGAGAGGTTCAAACACTACCTGGCCTCCGCGAAATTCACCGTCTTCACGGATAACAATCCGCTAACGCATCTGGATACTGCCAAACTCGGGGCCTTGGAACAGCGGTGGATGGCCCAGCTGTCCAACTACGATTTCACCATCAAGTACCGGGCAGGACACAAGAATGCCAATGCCGATGCCTTGTCCCGAATGCCCAATTTGCCAGAAACGGGAGAAGACCCGGAGGCACTTGAAGAGGTGGAGCTGCCTGCATTCCATCGCCCCAAAGCCACTCAGAACTCTCATCATGTGAAGAACAGGCACAGGAACCAACCGGATGCCACGCTGAATCCCCTGCCCCATCACGGGTGGGCGGAAACTCAGGATGGTGACCCCGCGGTCTGTCGGGTGAAAGAGCTCTTGACGCAGGCAGGGTTGCATCCCGGCCCAGATGATCCACAGGAAACCCAACAGCTGTGGAAGGGGAGAAGCAAACTGTTTATCCATGATGGCAAGCTGTGCAGGAGGAGCATCGACCCACGTACTCATGAATTGGTGTGGCAGATAGTGGTGCCAAGGCGAGATGCGCCCATGGTTCTGGGAGCCTACCACGATGGAGCCGGACACTTCGGATGGAGGAAGCTAGAGAGGCTACTCCGAGGGAGGTTCTATTGGATTGGCATGAAGAGAGCCATTGAGAAGTGGTGTCGGGAGTGCGGTCCATGTAGCCTACGCAGGAAGGACCGTGGCAGCCAACGGGCTCCCCTGCAGCCTATAATCACCAAACGGCCGCTCGAACTGGTGCGCTGGATCATGTGAAGTTGACACCTAGCCGGTCAGGCTATATCTACGCTCTTGCCATCGTAGATCACTACTCCAGATTTTTGGTGGTTGTACCTGTCAAGGATCTAACGGCCAGGACTGCCGCCAAGGCCTTCCAGCAGTACTTTTGTAGGCCCCATGGCTACCCAGAGAAGGTACTGACCGATCAGGGACCAGCATTCGAAGCAGAAGTGTTCCAAGAGTTCTGCCAACTGTACGGGTGTAAGAAGATCCGAACCATGCCGTACCATCCTCAAACCAATGGGATGTGCGAAAAGATGAACCAGGTGGTGATCGACTTATTGAAGACCTTGCCCGTAGAGGAACGGAACCTGTGGCCGACAAAGTTGCCTGACTTGGTGGATATCTACAATCACATCCCAGTAAATTCCACCAACTGTACTCCAGCATACCTAATGAGGGGAAGGCCTAGCCAGTTACCCGTTGATCTGGACATGGGGGTCCTAGTCCCCGAAGATACCTCGCCGGATGCAGATTGGGATGCAGAAAGGCAGTGAAGGTACCGCAAAGTACAGGAGTGCGTGGAAAGAAGTCTCGCCCAGGCTAGGCAAAAACAAGAAAGGGACTACAACCAGCACGCTCCTGCGATTCCCCTGTCACCTGGTGAGCAAGTACTTAAACGAAAGAGGAGACTACACAAGCTCGATGACCAATGGGAAGCGGAACCGTATACCATCCTGCCATCCGATTTCGACAACACGAAGGTCTGTCTCATCAGCAAGGACAGAGGGGAGACCTCGACAGCGGTATCCAGGGATCACCTTAAGGTCTGCCCCGATAAGTTGAGAGAGAGGGACATGTCCCCAGGAATCTCCCCGCCGGTGGAAAAGGAGAAGATGATCCATACCGTCCTTGGTGACTTTCCTGTTGTGAATTAGACTTTTTTGGCTCCCTCTAGTGGTTACTAGTGATATGACTCTGGGATTTCCTTCCCTCTGTCTGCACCCAGCTGGGTCGTTACTTCAGGGGTGTTGCTATATAAACCTCCTGGAACCTTAGTCCAGTGCCTGGCATCGGTGTTATCAGACACATTCTGTTTGCTCCTGTTTGCTGGTCCTGGTTCGTGTTAAATTAAGCTAAGTCTTGCTTCTTTGTTTTTTGGGTTATTTGTTTGCTATCATTTTTGTCCAGCTTGTACTAAATTTGATTCCTGACCTTGCTGGAAGCTCTAGGGGGCTGGTGTTCTCCCCCCGGGCCGTTAGACGGTTCGGGGGTTCTTGAATTTCCAGTGTGGATATTTTTGATAGGATTTTTTGCTGACCATATAAGTTTTCTTTCTATATTCTGCTATTAGCTAGTGGGCCTCTCTTTGCTAAATTCCTAGCTCATTCTTATGTTTGTCTTTTCCTCTTACCTCACCGTTATTATTTGTGGGGGGCTTATATCCAACTTTTTGGGGTATTTCCTCTGGAGGCAAGAAAGGTCTTTCTTTTCCCTTCTAGGGGTAGTTAGCTCTCCGGCTGGCGCGAGACGTCTAGGATCAACGTAGGAACGTTCCCCGGCTGCTGGTATTTGTGGTGCTAGGATTAGTTATATGGTCAGCCCAGTTACCACTGTCCTATGAGCTGGTTTTCTGTATTTACTGACTTAGCATTATTCCTGAGACCTCTGCCATTGGGGTCATAACAGTATGGCAGGCCAATATTGAATGTTTAAAGCATTGCAGAAGTGGGATAATAAGAAAGGAAATTCTGAGGTTTTTTTTTCCTTCCTTCTCTTCCTCCCCTTTACCTTTGAGTGGCGTGTGCTTGCTGCAGACATGAATGTGCAGACCTTGATTACAAGTGTTGACCAGCTGGCAGCTCGTGTGCAGGGTATACAAGATTTTGTTACCAGTAGTCCTATGTCTGAACCTAAAATACCTATTCCGGAATTGTTTTCTGGAGATTGATTTAGGTTTAGGAATTTCAAGAATAATTGTAAATTGTTTCTTTCTCTGAGACCCCGTTCATCTGGAGATTCTGCTCAGCAAGTTAAAATTGTTATTTCTTTTTTACGGGGCGACCCTCAGGATTGGGCTTTCTCGCTAGCGCCAGGAGATCCGGCATTGGCGAATATTGATGCGTTTTTTCTGGCGCTCGGATTGCTTTACGAGGAACCCAATCTTGAAATTCAGGCAGAAAAAGCCTTGCTGGCTATTTCTCAGGGTCAGGATGAAGCTTGTTGTGAGTTTGGATTCTGGGCTCCCCCGGTGGCCGCTTGTGGAATTGGACTTGTCATCCTCTTTCCTGTTTCACCTGGTTCCATCAGTAGTGGGTGTCGCTATTTAAGCTCATTTCTCTGGTGGTTTCTTGCCGGTCAACAATGTTATCTGATGCCTCTCAGTGCTTGTTCCTGCTTCTAGACAACTACTAGATAAGTTGGACTTTTGTCCATGTTTTGTTTTGCCTATTTGTTCCAGTTCACAGCTGAAGTTTTGTTACTGTGTCTGGAAAGCTCTCGTTGATCAGGGATTGCTACTCTGGCGTTATGAGTTAATGCCAGAGTTTAAGGTAATCTCTGGATGGTGTTTTGTTAGTGTTTTTCTGCTGACCATGAAAGTATACTATCTGTCTTCTGCTATCTAGTAAGCGGACCTCAAATTTGCTAAGACTATTTTCCTGCTGCGTTTGTAGTTTCATCTGAACTCACCGTCATTATATGTGGGGGGCTACTGTCTTCTTTGGAATATTTCTCTAGAGGTGAGCCAGGTCTTATATTTCCCTCTGCTAGCTATTTAGGTCTTAGGCCAGAGCTGGGCATCTAGCGATAAATAGGAAATGCTACCTGGCTATTTCTAGTTGCGCGGCAGGCTTAGTTCATGGTCAGTATAGTTCCATCTTCCGAGAGCTTGTCCCTCTATAGGCTTGCTATGATCTCTGCCTGCAGAGATCATGACAGTTTGACCGGCCAATAAAGTGTTAAAGACCCAGGTTGAGAAAGGAGAGTTATAAGAAGTCTGCTGGAATATTTTTTTTTTTTCCTCCAGTCTGCCTTGCTGCAGTCTTTTTTCTCTCTCTCCTCCTAATCTCTGTATGCTCTGTGTGCACCTGACAATAATGGATCTCCAGAGTGTAACTGCGGGTTTGAATAATCTCATCACGAAAGTACAAAATTTACAAGATTTTGTGGTACATGCTCCGGTATCTGAGCCGAGAATTCCTTTGCCGGAGTTCTTCACAGGGAATAGAGCTAGCTTCCAGAATTTCCGAAATAATTGTAAGCTTTATTTGTCCCTGAAGTCTCGTTCAGCTGGAGACCCTGCTCAGCAGGTTAGGATTGTGATTTCCTTGCTCAGGGGTGACCCTCAAGATTGGGCCTTCTCATTGCCAGCAGGGGATCCTGCGTTACGCGATGTGGATGCGTTTTTTCTGGCCTTGGGCTTGCTTTATGAGGAACCTCATTTGGAACTTCAGGCAGAAAAAACTTTGATGGCACTATCTCAGGGGCAAGACGAAGCTGAAGTTTTCTGCCAAAAATTCCGTAAATGGTCTGTGCTTACTCAGTGGAATGAGTGCGCTTTGGCGGCAACTTTCAGAGAAGGTCTCTCTGATGCCGTTAAGGATGTTATGGTGGGGTTCCCTTTGCCTGCAGGTCTGAATGAGTCCATGACAATGGCTATTCAGATTGATAGGCGTCTGCGGGAGCGCAAACCGGTGCACCATCTGGCGGTGTCTATGGAAAAGACGCCAGAGAGTATGCAGTGTGATAGAATTCTGTCCAGGAGCGAGCGACAGAATTTTAGACGGAAGAATGGATTGTGTTTCTATTGTGGGGATTCTACTCATGTTATATCAGCATGCTCTAGGCGTACAAAGAAGCTTGATAAGTCTGTTTCCATTGGCACCATTCAGTCTAAGTTTATTTTGTCTGTAACCCTGATTTGCTCTTTGTCATCCATTGCCACGGACGCCTATGTTGACTCTGGCGCCGCTCTGAGTCTTATGGATTGGTCCTTTGCCAATCGTTGTGGTTTTAATTTAGAGCCTTTGGAGACTCTTATTCCTCTGAAGGGGATTGACTCCACCCCATTGGCTAATAATAAACCACAATACTGGACACAAGTAACCATGCGTATCAATCCGGATCACCAGGAGATTATTCGTTTCCTGGTGCTGTATAATTTACATGACGATTTGGTACTGGGATTGCCATGGTTGCAGTCTCACAACCCAGTCTTGGACTGGAGAGCAATGTCTGTGTTGAGCTGGGGATGTAAGGGTATTCATGGGGACGTACCTTTGGTTTCTATTTCGTCGTCCATTCCCTCTGAAGTCCCTGAGTTCCTCTCTGATTATCAAGACGTCTTTGACGAACCCAAGCTTGGGTCGTTACCTCCGCACCGTGAGTGCGATTGTGCCATAGATTTGATACCGGGTTGTAAATATCCAAAGGGTCGTTTGTTTAATTTGTCTGTGCCGGAACATGCTGCTATGCGGGAATATATAAAGGAGTCTTTGGAAAAGGGACATATTCGTCCATCTTCTTCTCCCTTGGGAGCTGGGTTTTTCTTTGTCTCAAAAAAAGACGGCTCTTTGAGACCATGTATTGATTATCGGCTTCTGAATAAGATCACTGTTAAGTATCAATACCCATTGCCATTGCTTACTGATTTGTTTGCTCGTATAGAGGGTGCTAAGTGGTTCTCTAAAATTGATCTTCGTGGGGCGTATAATTTGGTGCGGATCAGGCAGGGGGATGAGTGGAAGACCGCATTTAATACGCCCGAGGGCCACTTTGAGTATTTGGTCATGCCTTTTGGTCTTTCTAATGCCCCTTCAGTTTTCCAGTCTTTTATGCATGATATTTTCCGCGATTTTCTGGATAAATTTATGATAATATATCTGGATGATATTCTGATTTTTTCTGATGACTGGGACTCTCATGTCCAGCAGGTCAGGAGAGTTTTTCAGGTTCTGCGGTCTAATTCTTTATGTGTGAAGGGGTCTAAGTGCGTTTTTGGGGTCCAGAAAATTTCCTTTTTGGGGTATATTTTTTCTCCCTCTTCCATTGAGATGGATCCCGTCAAGGTGCAAGCTATTTGTGACTGGACTCAGCCCTCCTCTCTTAAGGGTCTTCAGAGATTTTTGGGCTTTGCCAACTTTTACCGCCGATTTATTGCTGGTTTTTCGGATGTCGTTAAACCACTGACTGATTTGACCAGACAAGGCGCTGATGTTGCTAATTGGTCCCCTCATGCTGTAGAGGCCTTTCAGGAGCTTAAGCGCCGTTTTGCCTCTGCCCCTGTGTTGCGTCAGCCTGATGTGAATCTGCCTTTTCAGGTTGAGGTTGACGCTTCGGAGATCGGAGCTGGGGCAGTGTTGTCGCAGAAAGGTTCCGACTGCTCCGTCATTAGGCCTTGTGCCTTCTTTTCTCGCAAATTTTCGCCCGCAGAGCGGAATTATGATGTTGGGAATCGGGAGCTTTTGGCCATGAAGTGGGCGTTTGAGGAGTGGCGCCATTGGCTCGAGGGGGCTAGGCATCAGGTGGTGGTATTGACTGACCACAAAAATTTGATTTTTCTTGAGACTGCCAGACGCCTGAATCCTAGACAGGCGCGCTGGTCTTTATTTTTTTCTCGCTTTAATTTTGTGGTGTCATACCTACCGGGTTCTAAGAATGTTAAGGCAGATGCCCTTTCTAGGAGTTTTGACCCGGACTCTCCTGGTAATTCTGAACCCACAGGTATCCTTAGGGAGGGAGTAATTTTGTCGGCCGTTTCTCCTGATCTGCGGCGGTCCTTGCAAGAGTTTCAGGCGGATAGACCGGATCGTTGTCCGCCTGATAGACTGTTTGTTCCGGATGATTGGACCAGCAGAGTCATCTCTGAGGTACATTCTTCTGCATTGGCAGGTCATCCCGGAATTTTTGGTACCAGGGATTTGGTGGCAAGATCCTTCTGGTGGCCTTCCCTGTCACGAGATGTGCGAGTCTTTGTGCAGTCATGTGACGTTTGTGCTCGGGCCAAGTCTTGTAGTTCTCGGGCTAGCGGACTGCTGTTGCCCTTGCCTATTCCTAAGAGGCCTTGGACACACATCTCGATGGATTTTATTTCAGATCTGCCTGTTTCCCAGAAGATGTCTGTCATCTGGGTGGTCTGTGACCGTTTCTCTAAAATGGTCCATTTGGTTCCTCTGCCCAAGTTGCCTTCTTCTTCTGAGTTGGTTCCTCTGTTTTTTCAGAATGTTGTCCGATTGCACGGTATTCCTGAGAATATTGTTTCTGACAGAGGTACCCAATTTGTGTCTAGATTTTGGCGGGCATTCTGTGCTAGGATGGGCATAGATTTGTCTTTTTCATCTGCTTTTCACCCTCAGACTAATGGCCAGACCGAGCGGACTAATCAGACCCTTGAGACATATCTGAGGTGTTTTGTCTCTGCTGACCAGGATGATTGGGTTGCTTTTTTGCCATTGGCAGAGTTCGCCCTCAATAATCGGGCCAGTTCTTCCACCTTGGTGTCCCCGTTTTTCTGTAATTCGGGGTTTCACCCTCGATTTTCCTCCGGTCAGGTGGAATCCTCGGATTGTCCTGGAGTGGATGCGGTGGTGGAGAGATTGCATCACATCTGGGGGCAGGTTATGGACAATTTGAAGTTGTCCCAGGAGAAGACTCAGCGTTTTGCCAACCGTCATCGTCGTGTTGGTTCTCGGCTTTGTGTTGGAGATTTAGTGTGGTTGTCTTCTCGTTTTGTCCCTATGAGGGTCTCTTCTCCTAAGTTTAAACCTCGGTTCATCGGCCCTTATAGAATATTGGAGATTCTTAATCCTGTTTCTTTCCGTTTGGACCTCCCTGCGTCCTTTTCCATTCATAACGTTTTTCATCGGTCGTTATTGCGCAGGTATGAGGTACCTGTTGTACCTTCAGTTGAGCCTCCTGCTCCGGTGTTGGTTGAGGGTGAGTTGGAGTACGTTGTGGAGAAAATTTTGGACTCTCGTGTTTCCAGACGGAAACTCCAGTATCTGGTCAACTGGAAGGGTTACGGCCAGGAGGATAATTCTTGGGTCAATGCATCTGATGTTCATGCTTCTGATCTTGTTCGTGCCTTCCATAGGGCTCATCCTGGTCGCCCTGGTGGATCTGGTGAGGGTTCGGTGCCCCCTCCTTGAGGGGGGGGTACTGTTGTGAGTTTGGATTCTGGGCTCCCCCGGTGGCCGCTTGTGGAATTGGACTTGTCATCCTCTTTCCTGTTTCACCTGGTTCCATCAGTAGTGGGTGTCGCTATTTAAGCTCATTTCTCTGGTGGTTTCTTGCCGGTCAACAATGTTATCTGATGCCTCTCAGTGCTTGTTCCTGCTTCTAGACAACTACTAGATAAGTTGGACTTTTGTCCATGTTTTGTTTTGCCTATTTGTTCCAGTTCACAGCTGAAGTTTTGTTACTGTGTCTGGAAAGCTCTCGTTGATCAGGGATTGCTACTCTGGCGTTATGAGTTAATGCCAGAGTTTAAGGTAATCTCTGGATGGTGTTTTGTTAGTGTTTTTCTGCTGACCATGAAAGTATACTATCTGTCTTCTGCTATCTAGTAAGCGGACCTCAAATTTGCTAAGACTATTTTCCTGCTGCGTTTGTAGTTTCATCTGAACTCACCGTCATTATATGTGGGGGGCTACTGTCTTCTTTGGAATATTTCTCTAGAGGTGAGCCAGGTCTTATATTTCCCTCTGCTAGCTATTTAGGTCTTAGGCCAGAGCTGGGCATCTAGCGATAAATAGGAAATGCTACCTGGCTATTTCTAGTTGCGCGGCAGGCTTAGTTCATGGTCAGTATAGTTCCATCTTCCGAGAGCTTGTCCCTCTATAGGCTTGCTATGATCTCTGCCTGCAGAGATCATGACAGAAGCTGAAGTGTATTGCCAAAAATTTCGGAAATGGTCCGTGCTTACTCAGTGGAATGAGTGTGCTCTGGCCGCAAATTTCAGAAATGGCCTTTCTGAAGCCATTAAGAATGTGATGGTGGGTTTCCCCATTCCTACAAGTCTGAATGATTCTATGGCGCTTGCTATTCAAATTGACCGGCGTTTGCGGGAGCGCAAAACCGCTAATCCTCTGGTGGTGTTGTCTGAACAAACACCTGATTTAATGCAATGTGATAGAATTCAGACTAGAAATGAACGGAAAAATCATAGACGTCAGAATGGGTTGTGTTTTTACTGTGGTGATTCTACACATGTTATATCAGCATGCTCTAAACGCCTAACAAGGGTTGTTAGTCCTGTCGCCATTGGTAATTTGCAACCTAAATTTATTTTGTCTGTGACTTTAATTTGCTCTTTGTCTTCTTACCCTGTTATGGCGTTTGTGGATTCAGGTGCCGCCCTGAGTCTTATGGATCTGTCATTTGCCAAGCGCTGTGGTTTTGTTCTTGAACCGTTAGTAAATCCTATTCCTCTTAGAGGTATTGATGCTACGCCATTGGCGGAAAATAAACCGCAGTTTTGGACGCAGGTGACCATGTGCATGACTCCTGAACATCGGGAGGTGATTCGTTTTCTTGTTCTGCATAAAATGCATGATTTGGTCGTTTTGGGTCTGCCATGGTTACAGACCCACAATCCAGTCCTGGATTGGAAGGCAATGTCTGTGTCAAGTTGGGGCTGTCAGGGAATTCATGCTGATTCCCCGCCGGTGTCTATTGCTTCCTCTACTCCTTCAGAAGTTCCTGAGTATTTGTCTGATTATCAGGATGTATTCAGTGAGTCCAGATCCAGTGCTCTGCCTCCTCATAGGGACTGTGACTGCGCCATAGATTTGATTCCAGGTAGTAAATTTCCTAAGGGAAGATTATTTAATCTGTCAGTACCTGAGCATGCCGCAATGCGTTCATATATCAAGGAGTCTCTGGAGAAGGGGCATATCCGTCCATCCTCTTCCCCTCTTGGTGCGGGATTCTTTTTTGTGGCTAAGAAGGACGGATCTTTGAGACCTTGTATTGACTATCGGCTACTGAATAAAATCACTGTAAAATTTCAGTATCCTTTGCCTCTCTTGTCGGACTTGTTTGCCCGGATTAAGGGTGCCAAGTGGTTCACCAAGATAGATCTTCGTGGTGCATACAACCTTGTGCGCATTAAGCAAGGTGATGAATGGAAGACTGCATTTAATACGCCCGAAGGTCATTTTGAGTACTTGGTGATGCCTTTTGGGCTTTCTAATGCTCCCTCAGTATTTCAGTCCTTTATGCATGATATTTTCCGGAAGTATCTGGATAAATTTATGATTGTTTATCTGGACGATATTCTGGTTTTCTCTGAAGATTGGGACTCACATGTGGAGCAGGTCAGGATGGTGTTTCAGGTTTTGCGTGAGAATGCCTTGTTTGTTAAAGGCTCAAAGTGTCTCTTTGGAGTACAGAAACTTCCCTTTTTGGGGTTTATTTTTCCCCTTCTGCTGTGGAGATGGACCCAGTCAAGGTCCGAGCTATTCATGAGTGGACTCAACCCACGTCAGTTAAGAGTCTTCAGAAGTTCTTGGGTTTTGCTAACTTCTACCGTCGTTTTATCGCTAATTTTTCTAGCGTTGTTAAACCTTTGACGGATATGACCAAGAAAGGTTCTGATGTTGCTAACTGGGCTCCTGCAGCCGTGGAGGCGTTCCAGGAGTTGAAGCGCCGGTTTACTTCGGCGCCTGTTTTGTGCCAGCCTGATGTCTCACTTCCCTTTCAGGTCGAGGTGGATGCTTCTGAGATTGGGGCAGGGGCCGTTTTGTCACAAAGAGGCCCTGGTTGCTCGGTAATGAGACCATGTGCTTTCTTCTCTAGGAAGTTTTCGCCTGCTGAGCGGAATTATGATGTGGGCAATCGGGAATTATTGGCCATGAAGTGGGCATTTGAGGAGTGGCGTCATTGGCTCGAGGGTGCTAAGCATCGTGTGGTGGTCTTGACTGATCACAAAAATTTGATGTATCTCGAGTCTGCTAAACGCTTGAATCCTAGACAGGCCCGCTGGTCATTGTTTTTCTCCCGTTTTGACTTTGTGGTCTCGTATTTACCAGGTTCAAAGAATGTGAAAGCTGATGCTCTTTCAAGGAGCTTTGTGCCTGACTCTCCTGGAGTCACAGAACCTGTTGGTATTCTTAAAGAGGGAGTTATTTTGTCAGCCATTTCTCCTGATTTGCGACGTGTGTTGCAGAGATTTCAAGCTGGTAGACCTGACTCTTGTCCACCTGACAGACTGTTTGTTCCTGATAAGTGGACCAGCAGAGTCATTTCCGAGGTTCATTCCTCGGTGTTGGCAGGTCATCCGGGAATTTTTGGCACCAGAGATCTGGTGGCTAGGTCATTTTGGTGGCCTTCCTTGTCACGGGATGTACGGTCATTTGTGCAGTCCTGTGGGACTTGTGCTCGAGCTAAGCCTTGCTGTTCCCGTGCCAGCGGGTTGCTCTTGCCCTTGCCTGTCCCGAAGAGGCCTTGGACACATATTTCCATGGATTTCATTTCTGATCTCCCGGTGTCTCGGGGTATGTCTGTCATCTGGGTGGTATGTGATCGCTTTTCAAAAATGGTCCATTTGGTGCCTTTGCCTAAGCTGCCTTCCTCTTCCGATCTGGTTCCTGTGTTCCTTCAGAATGTGGTTCGTTTACACGGCATTCCTGAGAATATTGTGTCTGACAGAGGATCTCAGTTTGTTTCCAGGTTCTGGTGATCCTTTTGTTCTAGGATGGGCATTGATTTATCGTTCTCGTCTGCCTTTCATCCTCAGACTAATGGACAAACTGAGCGAACTAATCAGACTCTGGAAGCTTACTTGAGGTGTTTTGTTTCGGCAGATCAGGATGATTGGGTGACCTTCTTGCCGTTGGCTGAGTTTGCCCTAAATAATCGGGCTAGTTCCGCTACTTTGGTTTCGCCATTTTTCTGCAACTCTGGTTTCCATCCTCGTTTTTCCTCGGGACATGTGGAGCCTTCTGACTGTCCTGGAGTAGATTCTGTGGTGGATAGGTTGCAGCAGATCTGGAATCATGTGGTGGACAACTTGAAGTTGTCACAGGAGAAGGCTCAGCGTTTTGCCAACCGCCGCCGCGGTGTGGGTCCCCGACTTCGTGTTGGGGATTTGGTGTGGCTGTCTTCTCGATTTGTTCCTATGAAGGTCTCCTCTCCTAAATTTAAGCCTCGCTTCATCGGTCCTTACAAGATATTGGAAATCCTTAATCCTGTGTCCTTTCGCTTGGATCTTCCGGTTTCGTTTGCCATTCACAACGTGTTCCATAGGTCTTTGTTACGACGCTACATTGTGCCTGTGGTTCCTTCTGCTGAGCCTCCTGCTCCGGTGTTGGTTGAGGGCGAGTTGGAGTACGTGGTGGAGAAGATCTTGGATTCTCGTCTCTCCAGGCGGAGGCTTCAGTATTTGGTCAAGTGGAAGGGTTATGGTCAGGAGGATAATTCCTGGGTGGTTGCCTCTGATGTGCATGCGGCCGATTTGGTTCGTGCCTTTCACGCTGCTCATCCTGATCGCCCTGGTGGTCTTGGTGAGGGTTCGGTGACCCCTCCTTAAGGGGGGGTACTGTTGTGAATTAGACTTTTTTGGCTCCCTCTAGTGGTTACTAGTGATATGACTCTGGGATTTCCTTCCCTCTGTCTGCACCCAGCTGGGTCGTTACTTCAGGGGTGTTGCTATATAAACCTCCTGGAACCTTAGTCCAGTGCCTGGCATCGGTGTTATCAGACACATTCTGTTTGCTCCTGTTTGCTGGTCCTGGTTCGTGTTAAATTAAGCTAAGTCTTGCTTCTTTGTTTTTTGGGTTATTTGTTTGCTATCATTTTTGTCCAGCTTGTACTAAATTTGATTCCTGACCTTGCTGGAAGCTCTAGGGGGCTGGTGTTCCCCCCCCCCCCCCGGGCCGTTAGACGGTTCGGGGGTTCTTGAATTTCCAGTGTGGATATTTTTGATAGGATTTTTTGCTGACCATATAAGTTTTCTTTCTATATTCTGCTATTAGCTAGTGGGCCTCTCTTTGCTAAATTCCTAGCTCATTCTTATGTTTGTCTTTTCCTCTTACCTCACCGTTATTATTTGTGGGGGGCTTATATCCAACTTTTTGGGGTATTTCCTCTGGAGGCAAGAAAGGTCTTTCTTTTCCCTTCTAGGGGTAGTTAGCTCTCCGGCTGGCGCGAGACGTCTAGGATCAACGTAGGAACGTTCCCCGGCTGCTGGTATTTGTGGTGCTAGGATTAGTTATATGGTCAGCCCAGTTACCACTGTCCTATGAGCTGGTTTTCTGTATTTACTGACTTAGCATTATTCCTGAGACCTCTGCCATTGGGGTCATAACACTTTCCCCAGTCCTGGACTCAGATAAATCAGGCCATCGTGGTACCTGTTCTAATGTTTCAACAGCTGGACCCACCAGAAACAATGGTGGTACCAGATCATCCGGCCCCACAACCTCAACAAGCCCTACCTGAAGATGCCATGCCAACCGTTGAACCGGCAAATCCTCCCTCTGCTATCGGTGAATCTGCTGTACCCACTGTTGATAGCAGCAGTCCTGAGAGCTCCAGCCTGCCAGTGCTACCCAGACTCACTAGAAGTGTAGCTAGAAGACAGTGCACTACACCAGCGGTTGCAAGCATAGCGGGCCCTGTTAGGCCAATAGCAACCCCTGCGCTGCGAAGGTCCACACGCAGCACTCAGAATCAAACTCCCCTCCGCTACAAAACTTGGAGGTATTAATAAGGGCTGCTATTTAGTTAAAAATGTTTGTGTGCATATCTTTTGTTACAGGTTTTAAAATGGACAATAGAGTAATGGACGGTAAATTGCTCAAAAACTTTCAAAAGGGGGACCCCTTTGTTTACCCGGGGTCCCCGCTGTTTCAATCACGGAACTGAGAGTCATAAACTGTGCATGACCTAACTTTTGCAACGTTCAAGAGTCCTCACCTCCCATAAAGGGAAGCACTGTTATGTTTGATTGTTTATAATATTTCAAAATGTGGTGTGTTTTCTGTTAACATGTGTTATTGTTCTTGTTTTTTCCCAGTCCGGGAGTACTGGATTTAACCGGGGGGGGAGTTTAGCGCCCCAGAGTCCGGGTCGTTGCAGTAACGTCGCTCTGCCACTAAGGGGAATGATGTTACGTCCGATTGCAGTGGGTCCACTTTCCGTTTTTTCTATAGTATCCTCACATGAGGGAGGGCTAAAAATTCTCACTACCCCTCCTAGATAAAGTTTTCAAGAGGTGTAGTTTCCAAAATGGGGTTTCTGCTATTTTGGCATGTCAGGGACTCTTCAAATATTACATGGCATTCTCAATCTACAGGGTGGGCCATGTATATGGATACACCTAAATAAAATGGGAATGGTTGTGCAGCGCCCCAGAGTCCTGGTCGTTGCAGTAACGTCGCTCTCCCACTAAGGGGAATGATGTTACGTCCGATTGCACTAAAGGAGTTCACCTGATCAGGTAACACACACTACACTTCACACTCCGGCCACCAGGGGGGGGTGGTTCTATCTAGTAGGCCACTCCTCACACTCTGGTAAAACTGGGGGTTGGGCAGGAAGATAGCGAGAAGTAACTGGGGAGAGCTGGAGAGAGGACCTGTCAGGGAATGGGATCCTGGCAGACTCCTGAGAGCAGAACAAACCAGTGAGCAACGGGAATACAGTTGAGAGGCATTAGGACCAGAAGGAGTCGTGCTGTTAGATCGAGGCAACATCCTTCTGAGGCGCAAACAGTCGGTGGCCGGAACGCCGAGCAAGTAAGAGACTCTAAGCTATACTGCAAACCACGGCCGGACAGCCAGTTATAGGGTGGCTGTCTCACACAAATCACCTAAGCAGACAACGGAGGCAGCTGTGGGAGAGGGGCGACTCTAGGGTCCCGGAAGAACTCCAGGCCTACCCCGTCATAAGGGTGCGTCCTACCATACCGTCTGGGGGACGGAGAGAACGAATATCAGAGACAGACAGAATCAGGTGTGAGGACTATCCCGGGAGCTCAGCAGGGAAGGACTACAACACACAGGCGCTAGAAGGTAGACACTGATTCCCACCTGTTAAGGGAACTCCTGATGTGCCTTCGGACCGGCCGGTCTCAGCAGCCCTGTTGACAGCGTGTACCGGACTGAGGACCTAAAGCCTTCAGTAAAGAGGTAAAGAGGCTACAACCTGGTGTCCTCGTTATTTACTGCGACCGGCACTTCACAACTACATCCTCACTATACAACAGACTTTCACTGGACGCCCCTCAGCAGGGTCACGGACCGGGTCTAGCCACCGTGACAACCCTGGAACAGAGACTCAGAGGCCCGGTACCCCTCGGCCCTGCGGTAGTGGGGGCGCTCCAGTTGGTGATATCAACTTCCTGTTTGTGGCACATTAGTATATGGGAGGGGGAAAACTTTTCAAGATGGGTGGTGACCATGGCGGCCATTTTGAAGTCAGCCATTTTGGATCCAACTTAATTTTTTTCCAATGGGAAGAGGGTCATGAGACACATCAAACTTATTGAGAATTTCACAAGAAAAAAATGGAGTGCTTGGTTTTAGCATAATTTTATTCTTTCATGAGTTATTTACAAGTTTCTCTTTGTTTTCAGCCATTGACATGTCTCAGAGGTTAACATGTGAGGAGCAGATAGAAATTGTGTTGATGTCTGGTGAACACAGTACCTGGGTCATTGCAGCAGATTTCAATGCAAGACACCATACGCAATAAAACTGTCACCATTCCCATGTTATTTAGGTGTATCCATATAAATGGACCACCCAAAAAAGTTTGCCTCATCACTGAACATAATGATCCGTGAGGATCAACTGGTCAGGGCCTTTCCTGAGAAGCCTACAGGTCCAGTGTCAACCCTTGAAGAGGGGGTAGTGTCACAGTCTAATCATTAACTGTGGCCAAAGGATGCTGAGAGTGACAACTCAGTCGCCCTATGTGATCTGGAGTGTGCTGGACTGTCAATTTTATGAGTGACAGTTGGACCAAGGATATATTGTGACTATTCTTGTGGATTATCCCTTCTGCTCTTGATGATGTCTGACTTCAGGTACTTGACCCTACACTTAGCCTCTGACTATCCATTTTGTTTTACTCCCTTGTGTTAAGGTACGCTCCTAGCATTTGACCCTGGACTATTTCCTGACCATGCCTTTGTCTTACCCCTCTGAACTTTGAGCCCTCCTGGTATCTGATCTCCGACCTCCTGACTTATCCATGAGTAGTGACACAGTGTCACAATGTCACAGAAATACAGTCCCTGAATCACTGGGCTATGTTGAAGCGTTCCAAAGTTATAACCTCACCATGGAATTAATGGTGCTATATAAATAAATAATAATAATAATAATAATAATAATAAATTGAAAAAAATGCCCTGTTAAAAATTACAGGTAGATAATATTTTTGTTCTTTTTCTAGCCCCTTCTTTACCCTTTACCCTCTAGCTCCAGATTGTGTTTTTTTTATTCCATATATTATGTTCACACTCTGTGTCTATCTCTTTGTTTTTCCACCTGAAAAAAAAAATTTCTCCTCTTTCTTGCATTAAATGGGAAAAGCAATTGTGTTTCCATCTGGGTTCTATGATTACCATCATTTACCCAATTATCCTACTTTTTATCCCCCACTCCATTTTGTGCGGTGCATTCCCCTTTAGATTTGCTTTTGAGAAGTTCATGAATACTAGCTAGTTTGATAATATACACCATAGGTTTGCATTGAATAATTATTATGTCTATTAGGCCCATAATCACGTTTTTATATAAAAAAGTGTTCCTAGGTGATACATTGGTGACAGTCTAAATAGTGGTCTTTATTATTGTGTATTCCAAATTGCTGCATTGTTTACTAGTTGCAGGTGACATCTCCCCAAACCCTGGGCCACCCTCCTCCAGCATACATTACTCTCATCCAGCTGCATATAGAAACCCTGCTAATCTTATTAACATTCAGTGCATGCCTTCTCCTATCGCTTTCCAATGTGCACTCTGGAATGCTCGGTCTGTGTGTAACAAACTAACTTACATTCACGATCTTTTCCTCTCTAATCCCCTTAACCTTCTGGCTATTACAGAAACCTGGATCCAGCATTCAGACACCACCGCCGCTGCCGCTCTCTCGTTTGGTGGCCTGAAATTTTCACATACCACCAGACCTGAAAACAGACAGGGTGGCGGTGTTGGTTTGCTCCTTTCATCACAATGTGCTTTCCAGGTCATCCCCCCGGTTCCCTCACTTACATTTCTGTTGTGAATTTACCTTTTGGCTCCCTCTAGTGGCTACTAGTGATTTTACTCTGGGTATGTCTATCATCCCTTGTATGCTCACCTGGGTCGTTAGGTCAGGGGTGTTGCTATATAAGCTCCCTGGACCTTCAGTTCAATGCCTGGCAACGTTGATATCAGAGCTAATCTGTAGTGCTCTTGTCTACTGATCCTGGTTCCTGCGTGATTAAGCTAAGTCCGCTTTCTTGCTTTTTGCTATTTGTTTTTGTTTGCATTTTTGTCCAGCTTGTTCATTATCTGTATCCTTTCCTTGCTGGAAGCTCTAGGGAGGCTGGAGTTCTCCCCCCGGGCCGTTAGACGGTTCGGGGGTTCTTGAATCTCCAGTGTGGAATTTTGTTAGGGTTTTTGTTGACCATATAAGTTATCTTACTACATTCTGCTATTAGTAAGCGGGCCTCTCTTTGCTAAACCTAGTTCATCTCTGTGTTTGTCATTTCCTCTTACCTCACCGTTATTATTTGTGGGGGGCTTGTATCCTACTTTTGGGGTCTATTCTCTGGAGGCAAGAGAGGTCTTTGTTTTCCTCTTCTAGGGGTAGTTAGTCCTCCGGCTGGCGCGAGACATCTAGCGACCAACGTAGGCATGTTCCCCGGCTACTTCTAGTGTTGGCGTTAGGAGTAGATATATGGTCAACCCAGTTACCACTGCCCTATGAGCTGGATTTTTGTACTTCGCAGACTTGCTGATATCTCTGAGACCCTCGCCATTGGGGTCATAACAGTTTGCCAGGCCCGTATTAAATGTTAAATGCATTGCAGAAGCGGGATTATAAGAAAGAAAGTTCTGAGTTTTTTTTTCTCTTTCTCATTTTTTTTTCTTTTCCCCTTTAACTCTGAGTGGCTTGTCTTTGCTGCAGACATGAATGTCCAGACCTTGATTACAAGTGTGGACCAGCTTGCTGCTCGTGTGCAGGGCATACAAGATTATGTTATCAGAAATCCTATGTCAGAACCTAAGATACCGATTCCTGAACCATTTTCCGGAGACCGATTTAAATTTAGAAATTTCAGGAATAATTGTAAATTGTTTTTGTCCCTGAGACCCTGTTCATCTGGAGACTCCGCTCAGCAAGTAAAAATTGTTATTTCTTTTTTACGGGGCGACCCTCAGGATTGGGCCTTCTCGCTGGCGCCAGGAGATCCGGCATTGGCTGACATTGATGCATTTTTTCTGGCGCTCGGTTTGCTTTATGAGGAACCCAATCTTGAGATTCAGGCAGAAAAAGCCTTGCTGGCGATGTCTCAGGGCCAGGACGAGGCCGAAGTGTATTGCCAAAAATTTCGGAAATGGTCCGTGCTGACCCAGTGGAACGAGTGTGCATTGGCTGCAAATTTTAGAAATGGCCTTTCTGAAGCCATTAAGAATGTGATGGTGGGTTTTCCCATTCCCACAGGTCTGAATGATTCTATGGCCCTGGCTATTCAAATCGACCGGCGGTTGCGGGAGCGCAAAACCGCAAATCCTCTCATGGTGTTGTCTGAACAGGCACCTGATTTAATGCAATGTGATAGCATCCTGACTAGAAATGAGCGGAAAATTCATAGACGCCAGAATGGCTTGTGTTACTACTGTGGTGATTCTACACATGTTATCTCAGCATGCTCTAAACGTCTTACTAAGGTTGTTAGTCCGGTCGCCATTGGTAATTTGCAACCTAAATTTATTCTATCTGTAACTTTGATTTGCTCACTGTCATCGTATCCTGTCATGGCGTTTGTGGACTCAGGTGCTGCCCTGAGCCTTATGGATCTGTCATTTGCCAAGCGCTGCGGATTTGTGCTTGAGCCATTGGAAAATCCTATCCCTCTTAGGGGCATTGACTCTACGCCATTGGCAAAAAATAAACCGCAGTTTTGGACACAGGTTACCATGTGCATGACTCCCGAACATCGGGAGGTAATACGTTTTCTTGTTCTACATAAAATGCATGATTTGGTTGTTTTGGGTTTGCCATGGTTACAGACCCATAATCCAGTCTTGGACTGGAAGGCTATGTCAGTGTCAAGCTGGGGCTGCCATGGAATTCATGGAGATTCCCTGCCCTTGTCTATTGCATCTTCTACGCCTTCGGAAGTTCCGGCGTAATTGTCTGATTATCAGGATGTCTTCAGCGAGTCTAAGTCCAGTGCACTGCCTCCTCATAGGGAATGTGACTGTGCAATAGATTTGATTACCTGGCAGTAAGTTTCCTAAGGGGAGACTGTTTAATCTGTCGGTACCTGAACATACCGCGATGCGTTCAAATATCAAGGAGTCTCTTGAGAAGGGGCATATCCGTCCTTCTTCTTCCCCTCTTGGTGCGGGATTCTTTTTTGTGGCCAAAAAGGACGGATCTTTGAGGCCTTGTATTGACTATCGGCTTTTAAATAAGATCACTGTCAAATTTCAGTATCCTTTGCCGCTGTTGTCAGATTTGTTTGCCCGGATTAAAGGTGCCAAGTGGTTCACCAAGATAGACCTTCGTGGTGCGTACAACCTTGTGCGCATTAGGCAGGGCGATGAATGGAAGACCGCATTCAATACGCCCGAAGGTCATTTTGAGTACTTGGTGATGCCATTTGGGCTCTCTAATGCACCTTCAGTTTTTCAGTCCTTCATGCATGACATTTTCCGGAAGTATCTGGATAAATTTTTGATTGTTTGTCTGGATGATATTCTGTTTTTTTCTGATGATTGGGACTCGCATGTGGAGCAGGTCAGGATGGTTTTTGAGATTCTGCGTGAAAATTCTTTGTTTGTAAAAGGCTCAAAGTGTCTCTTTGGTGTACAGAAGGTTCCCTTTTTGGGGTTCATTTTTTCCCCTTCTGCAGTGGAGATGGATCCAGTCAAGGTCCGAGCTATTCATGATTGGACTCAACCCTCGTCAGTTAAGAGTCTTCAGAAGTTCTTGGGTTTTGCTAACTTCTACCGTCGTTTTATCGCAAATTTCTCTAGCGTTGTTAAACCGCTGACGGATATGACCAAGAAAGGCTCTGATGTAGCTAACTGGGCTCCTGCTGCCGTGGAGGCTTTCCAGGAGTTGAAACGCCGGTTTACTTCGGCGCCTGTTTTGTGCCAGCCTGACGTCTCACTTCCCTTTCAGGTTGAGGTGGATGCTTCGGAGATTGGGGCAGGGGCCGTTTTGTCGCAGAGAGGCCCTGGTTGCTCTACTATGAGACCTTGTGCCTTTTTCTCTAGGAAATTTTCGCCGGCAGAGCGAAATTATGATGTGGGCAATCGGGAGTTGTTGGCCATGAAGTGGGCATTTGAGGAGTGGCGTCATTGGCTCGAGGGTGCTAAGCATCGTGTGGTTGTCTTGACTGATCACAAAAATTTGATGTATCTCGAGTCTGCTAAACGCCTGAATCCTAGACAGGCCCGCTGGTCATTGTTTTTCTCCCGTTTTGACTTTGTGGTCTCGTATTTACCAGGTTCTAAGAATGTGAAGGCCGATGCTCTGTCTAGGAGCTTTGTGCCTGATGCTCCTGGAGTCGCTGAACCTGAGGGTATTCTTAAGGAAGGAGTTATCTTGTCAGCTATTTCTCCAGATCTGCGACGTGTGTTGCAGAGATTTCAGGCTGGTAGGCCTGACTCTTGTCCACCTGACAGATTGTTTGTGCCTGCTAAATGGAACAGCAGAGTCATTTCCGAGGTTCATTCCTCAGTGTTGGCAGGGCACCCGGGAATTTTTGGCACCAGAGATCTGGTGGCCAGGTCCTTTTGGTGGCCTTCCTTGTCAAGGGATGTGCGGTCATTTGTTCAGTCCTGTGGTACTTGTGCTCGAGCTAAGCCTTGCTGTTCTCATGCCAGCGGGTTGCTCTTGCCCTTGCCTGTCCCGAAGAGACCTTGGACACACATCTCTATGGATTTCATTTCGGATCTTCCGGTGTCTAAGGGCATGTCTGTCATCTGGGTGATATGTGATCGTTTCTCCAAGATGGTCCATCTGGTTCCTTTGCCTAAGCTGCCTTCCTCTTCTGATCTGGTTCCTGTGTTCTTCCAGAACGTAGTTCGTTTGCACGGCATTCCTGAGAATATTGTGTCGGACAGAGGATCCCAGTTTGTTTCCAGGTTCTGGCGATCCTTTTGTGGTAGGATGGGCATTTATTTGTCGTTTTCCTCCGCTTTTCATCCACAGACTAACGGACAAACGGAACGAACTAATCAGACTCTGGAGGCGTATTTGAGGTGTTTTGTCTCTTCTGATCAGGATGATTGGGTGACCTTCTTGCCGTTGGCTGAATTTGCCCTTAATAATCGGGCTAGTTCTGCCACCTTGGTTTCGCCATTTTTCTGCAACTCCGGTTTCCATCCTCGTTTTTCCTCGGGACATGTGGAGCCTTCTGACTGTCCTGGAGTGGATTCTGTGGTGGATAGGTTGCAGCGGATCTGGAATCATGTGGTGGACAACTTGAAGTTGTCACAGGAGAAGGCTCAGCGTTTTGCCAACCGCCACCGCGGTGTGGGTCCCCGACTTCGTGTTGGGGATTTGGTATGGCTGTCTTCTCGATTTGTTCCTATGAAGGTCTCCTCTCCCAAATTTAAGCCTCGATTCATTGGTCCTTACAGGATATTGGAGATCCTTAATCCTGTGTCCTTTCGCCTGGATCTTCCGGTGTCGTTTGCCATTCACAACGTATTTCATAGGTCCTTGTTGCGGCGGTACGTTGTGCCTGTGGTTCCTTCTGCTGAGCCTCCTGCTCCGGTGTTGGTTGAGGGCGAGTTGGAGTACATGGTGGAGAAGATCTTAGATTCTCGTCTCTCCAGGCGGAGGCTTCAGTACCTGGTCAAGTGGAAGGGCTATGGTCAGGAGGATAATTCCTGGGTGGTCGCCTCTGATGTGCATGCGGCCGATTTAGTTCGTGCCTTTCACGCCGCTCATCCTGATCGCCCTGGTGGTCTTGGTGAGGGTTCGGTGACCCCTCACTAAGGGGGGGGTACTGTTGTGAATTTACCTTTTGGCTCCCTCTAGTGGCTACTAGTGATTTTACTCTGGGTATGTCTATCATCCCTTGTATGCTCACCTGGGTCGTTAGGTCAGGGGTGTTGCTATATAAGCTCCCTGGACCTTCAGTTCAATGCCTGGCAACGTTGATATCAGAGCTAATCTGTAGTGCTCTTGTCTACTGATCCTGGTTCCTGCGTGAGTAAGCTAAGTCCGCTTTCTTGCTTTTTGCTATTTGTTTTTGTTTGCATTTTTGTCCAGCTTGTTCATTATCTGTATCCTTTCCTTGCTGGAAGCTCTAGGGAGGCTGGAGTTCTCCCCCCGGGCCGTTAGACGGTTCGGGGGTTCTTGAATCTCCAGTGTGGAATTTTGTTAGGGTTTTTGTTGACCATATAAGTTATCTTACTACATTCTGCTATTAGTAAGCGGGCCTCTCTTTGCTAAACCTAGTTCATCTCTGTGTTTGTCATTTCCTCTTACCTCACCGTTATTATTTGTGGGGGGCTTGTATCCTACTTTTGGGGTCTATTCTCTGGAGGCAAGAGAGGTCTTTGTTTTCCTCTTCTAGGGGTAGTTAGTCCTCCGGCTGGCGCGAGACATCTAGCGACCAACGTAGGCATGTTCCCCGGCTACTTCTAGTGTTGGCGTTAGGAGTAGATATATGGTCAACCCAGTTACCACTGCCCTATGAGCTGGATTTTTGTACTTCGCAGACTTGCTGATATCTCTGAGACCCTCGCCATTGGGGTCATAACACATTTCCTTCCTTTGAAGTCCACGCCATCAGACTCTTTAAGCCCTTCTCCTTGCCGGTGGCGGTTGTTTATCGCCCTCCAGGCTCCTCCCGCCTGTTTATAGACCACTTTGCCACCTGGCTTACTCACTTTCTATCCTGTAACATCCCCACCCTCATCATGGGAGACTTTAACATGCCCATCAATGATCCCCTCTCCCAATCTGCCTCTCATCTTCTTTCTCTAACTTCTTCATTCGGCCTCTCACAGTTTACTAATTATCCTACGCATGGGAATACTCTGGACCTGGTTTTCTCCCGTCCCGGATCGCTGCACGACTTTACTAACTCCCCTCTCCCGCTTTCAGACCACAACCTTCTTTCCTTCTCTGTCAAGAATTGTCTCCTCACCCAGGACACCCCTACTTACCACACTTATCGGAATACACGTTCCATTAATACCCAGCAGCTTATGGACAATCTCCACACATCTTTAGCCCCCATCTCCTACCTCTCCTTTCCAGACTTAGCATTGTCACACTTCAATAATACACTGAAGAATGCCCTAGATGAAGCAGCACCTTCTACACGCAGAAAGACCCGACAGACAACGGCAGCCCTGGCACACTATGCAAACACGCTTTCTTCAGCATTGCTCAAGGTGTGCAGAGCGGCAGTGGAGAAAATCTCTCTTAGCAGAAGACTTCATCCACTATAAGTTCATGCTCAAAACCTATAACTCTGCCCTTTATCTGGCCAAACAATCCTACTTCACCACCATCATCACCTCACTATCCAGCAACCCAAAACAACTTTTTGAAACCTTAAACTCCCTCCTGAAACCTAAAATACAGGCCCCCATCACCAATCTCAGTGGGGAGGATCTGGCCACTTACTTCCTAGAAAAAATCAACCACATCCATCAGGATATCTCAGCTCAATCTCCTCAGTGCCTGGATCCCCTTCCCTGCTGCACCTCAAGCTCACTAGACATCTTTGTGCCTGTCTCAGAAGAAGAAGTTTCCAAGCTCCTCGCTTCTGCTCGGCCTACAACCTGCAACAGTGACCCTATTCCTTCACCTCTCCTGCAGTCTCTCTCACCAGTGGTCACCACTCACCTGACTAAAATATTTAACCTCTCTCTTTCTTCAGGTATCTTTCCCTCCTCATTTAAACATGCCATCATAACCCCTTTACTTAAAAAGCCATCTCTGGACCAGAACTGCACTGCTAACTACAGAGCTGTCTCTAACCTTTCCTTCATCTCTAAACTCCTGGAACACTTGGTCCACTCCCGTCTAATCCGATATCTCTCGGATAACTCTCTGCTCGACCCCTTACAATCTGGTTTCCGCTCTTTATGTAGCGCCCCCACTGCCGCAGGGCCGAGGGGTACCCAGTGCCGGGTCTCTGAGTCTCTGCTCTGGGGTTGTCACGGTGGCTAGACCCAGTCCGTGACCCTGCTGAGGGGCGCCCAGTGAAAGGTGGAGATGGTGGTGAGGTTGTGGTGCTGTGCGGGTCGCAGTAAATAATGAGGACACCAGGTTGCAGTCTCTTTACCTCTTTACTGAAGGCTTCAAGGAACTCAATCCGGAATACGGCTAACCAGGGCTGTCTGAGACCGGCCGGTCCAAAGGCACATTAGGAGTTCCCTTTCCAGGTGGGGATCAGTATCTACCTTCTTGCGCTTGTGTGTTGTAGTCCTTCCCTGCTGAGCACCCCGGGATAGTCCTCACAACTGCTGTGTCTGTCTCTGATATTCGTTCTCTCCGTCCCCCCAGATCATATGGCTAGGACGCACCCATATGACGGGGTAGGCCTGGAGTTCTTCCGGGACCCTAGAGTCGCCCCTCTCCCACAGCTGCCTCCGTTGTCTGCTTAGGTGTTTTAGTGAGACAGCCAACCTATAATTGGCTGTCCTGCCGTGGTTTGAAGTAATGCTTGTAGTCCCTTACTTGCTCAGCGTTCCGGCCACCGACTGTTTGCTCCTCAGAAGGATGTTGCCTCGGTCTTACAGCACGACTCCTTCTGGTACTATTGCCTCTTTGCTGTATCCCCGTTGCTCACTGGTTTGTGCTATCCTTAGGAGTCTGCCAGGACCCCATCCCTGACAGGTCCTCTCTCTAGCTCTTCCCAGTTACTTCTCCCTGTCTTCCTGTCCAACCCCCAGTTTTACCAGAGTGTGAGGAGTGGCCTAGTAGATAGAACCACACCTCCTGGTGGCCGGAGTGTGAAGTGTAGTGTATGTGTTACCTGGTCAGGCGAACTCCTTTAATGCAGTCAGACGTAACATCACTCCCCTTAGTGGCAGAGCGACATTACTGCAACGACCAGGACTCTGGGGCGCTGCATTTACACTCCACTGAAACTGCCCTCAATAAAGTCTCTAATGATCTAATAACAGCAAAATCCAAAGGTCATTGCTCTCTGCTGATTCTCCTGGATCTCTCTGCCGCATTTGACACTGTGGATCACCAGCTCCTTCTCACTATGCTCCGCTCCATAGGCCTCAAGGACACAGCCCTCTCCTGGTTCTCCTCCTACCTCTCTGACCGCTCCTTCACTGTATCCTTTGCCGGCTCCTCTTCCTCTCCTCGTCCCCTTACTATCGGGGTTCTGCAGGGCTCAGTCCTAGGCCCCCTCCTCTTCTCTCTATACACGGCCCCTATTGGACAAACAATCAGCAGATTTGGGTTCCAGTATCATCTCTATGCTGATGACACCCAGTTATACACTTCTTCCCCTGTCATCACCCCTACCCTAATTCAAAATACCAAGGATTGTCTGTCTGCTGTCTCTAACATCATGTTCTCCCTCTATCTGAAACTAAATCTCTCCAAAACGGAACTTCTTGTGTTTCTCCCTTCTACTAACCTCACTCTTCCCAACATCTAAATTACCCTGGAGGGTTCAACCATAACTCCCCAAGCAGCATGCCCGCTGTCTTGGGGTCATATTCAACACTGATCTTTCCTTTACTCCCTATATCCGATCACTCACTCGCTCTTGTCACCTGCATCTTAAAAACATCTCCAGAATCCGACCTTTTCTCACCTTTGAAACTGCTAAGACTCTTACTGTCACTCTTATTCATTCTCGTCTGGACTACTGCAACTCTCTTCTGATCGGTCTCCCTCTTAGCAAACTTTCTCCTCTCCAATCCATCTTGAATGCGGCAGCCAGGGTCATATTTCTGTCCAACCGCTTCACCGATGCCTCCATCTTGTGCCAGTCATTACACTGGCTACCCATTCACTACAGGGTCCAGTATAAACTCATCTCTCTCACCCACAAAGCCCTCCACAGTTCTGCACCGCCTTATATCTCCTCTCTCATCTCTGTCTATCGCCCTACACGTGCTCTCCGTTCTACAAATGACCGAAGGCTAACATCCCCCGTAATCCGAACCTCGCACCTCCGTCTCCAAGACTTCTCTCGTGCTGCACCACCTCTCTGGAATGCACTTCCCCAGACGATCAGGCTGATACCTAGCCCCGACCTATTCAAGCGCGCTTTAAAAACCCATCTCTTCAAACAAGCCTACCACATCAACTACTCAGTAAACTAACTTTGCCCTGTTCCCTCCTTCCAAATATTATTCTAAATCTGCACCCTACTACTCATCTGTCTCCACACCCTCCATGCACATGATAACTGCACATGATAACTGCACTTGATACTTGACTATTGCACTCAAACACATGGGCTGATGACCGGATCATGCAGTTTTATATGAAAATCCCTATTTATTATAATTGCCAGACCTGAAATAACGAGCACTTTTCACCTATTGTGTCCCCCCATTTCCTTGTAGATTGTAAGCTTGCAAGCAGGGACCTCACCCCTAATGTCACTGTTTAAATTGTCTTAACTTGTATTGAATTTGTCTGTACATGTCCCCGCTTAATTGTAAAGTGCTGCGGAATATGTTGGCGCTATATAAATAAAAATTATTATTATTATTATCAGGAACTATTGGTTCTTTAGTATCTACTGTGCCTGATATCTGAGCTTTACTCTATTGATTCTTTTTTCTATTTTAATTCGATTCAAGCAACTCCTTAATCTTTCTTTTAATTATTCTGCCATTTATAGACTCACAATTTTTGATTGCCTCTTTTCTCTGTTTTAAATGTATGTTTCTTAAGCATGATGTCTTCCTTAATGTCAGATTACAACAGTTGGAGAATATCAAAGATGGAAGTGCTTTTGAATGGGAAAGTGTTTTGGTCAAGTGTGCATGGGGGGATCAATGAAGTTTAATTTTAAAGTCTAGGAAACCAAGTAAGGAAAGTACAAACTCAAGTAAATGGGGGGAAATGTACTGCCATTTAAAGAGTTGAAGGAATATAGTTGGAGAAAGATATGCCCTATTGATGAATCTACTCCAGTGTTTCATAATTATCTTCCACTGATTAATATAAAATATTTGATTTCTGATTCCAAAAAAGGAAAAAAAATGTATTAGTGATCTTATAAGAAACCCAATTTTGTTCCAATTTCTTATCTTAAACTTAACTTTCGATATTGTTTTTTAGCTGTCCAGGAATGTCACAAGAATCATTTACATGAAAAAACAAAGACTCTTATAGAGAACAAACTTCCAGGATGTAACCAGGAAGAGGAAAGTTTTTCATTCTGTACCCGTTATGTGAATCTCATAATTGTCTCCACTAAACAGTTTAGGGAACGCTCTGAGAATGAACTCATAGAAACTGGGGTAAAACATGAGGAGTACACAAGGAAAACACAAAATGAATTACAACGCATTACCCCAAACAAGATGTTTCGTTGCGGTCACCAATCTAGACATGTGCCACATATGGTAATGGTGAGCGGAGTGCCAGGTGTAGGGAAGACCACACTCATGCAGAAGTTTGTGTATGATTGGGTGACAGGAAAACTCTACCAAAGATTCTCTTTTGTTTTTTTCTTCAAATTCCGGGAACTCAACAGACTGGAGGATAAGGTTACACTGGAGACAATGATCCTTAATCAATACCCATATCTGGAGGGGCAGCTTGGGAACATCCTTCAAGATCCAGAGAAACTTCTCTTTATATTCGATGGTTTAGATGAAAGCAGTCATGATGACATGGATTTTAGATCAAGTCGCTTGTGCTCTAATTATAAGCAGGCTGAACTTTGTGGTCAGATTATTGTTAGTTTGGTGAGAAAGTCTCTTCTTAATGGTTGTTCTGTTCTGATGACCAGTCGCCCAACCAGACTGGCATTGATTGATTGTTGTAATGTATTTCAGCGAATGGTAGAAATCATTGGATTTTTTCCAGAAGAACGGCAGATGTACTTTGAAAATTTCTTCAATAACACCAAGGAACTGGCAGAAAAAGCTTTTAATTATGTGAGGCAGAATGACACATTGTACACGTTCTGCTACCTCCCATCTTACTGCTGGATCATCTGTACAGTGTTATCCAAGAGCTTCCAACCAACAAGTAGCGCTCAGCGGGTGTCATTATTACCCAAAACTGTGACACAGCTCTTTGCGATATTTGTCGCCAACATTCTGTCCAATCACAGCTTGTACCAAAGTGATGCCCAAAAACTCTTGCGGTCCATCGGATGGATGGCAGAATATGGAGTAATGAATCACAAGGTTATTTTCGATCATCGACATCTGGGTTCCTTCCAAGTGAACAATAAGTCAAAACTCTTATCAAGTTTTCTGATGGAATCTGAGGAACCCGTGTACTATTCCTTCTTACATCTCACTGTACAGGAGTTCTTGTCTGCCTTTGTCCATTACGCTGATTATACTCCTGTGAGGTTACAGAAATCGCTAAAAGAAGCAAGATCCTATTCTGATGGACGAGGTGAAATATTCCTCCGATTCCTGTGTGGTCTATCAGACAGCTCCACCAGGTCAATACTAAGTGGATACCTGGATGTAAAAGCAACTATGTCATCCAGGGATGTTATCACTTGGGTGAAGAACTTTCTTTCAGAAGAAAATAAAATGATGGGAAGTATAGACAATAAGCGACGTCTTCTCACCACATTCTTTTATCTGTTTGAAACCCGGAATAAAGCTCTGGTTCTGGATACATTGAAATCATATACCGTTTTTGACCTTTCTGGTATTCACTTGTCAGCTCTAGACTGCACAGTGTTGGCATTTATTCTGCAAGCCTACACAAGTGTAGAAAAACTCGATTTAACTGAATGTTCCATAAATGCTGAAGGATTAGAAAGACTTGCACCAGTTTTGCATAACCTCCAGAATCTCAGGTACAGTGCAAATTATATTTTATTTTTACATTTATTGTATTTATGTATCATGCTTTTTAGTACTGGACCTATTATTATGTAGTGCCTTTGCTTTATGCAGCAGCCACACGCTGCTTTGTGAACCTGTGTGCAGTGAGTGACTCCTATACAGAGGAGACAGATAAAAATGCGCACACACTGACACTGTGTGCACATACTCGCCCCCAGCATGTCAGTGGGCACACACTCTCATCCGTACAAATGCATTGAAAAACATTTTAAGGAAAATAAAAATAACACAACTCACAAAATATGGTTGCATAAATGTGAACACCCTGTTCTAATTGAGTATATGTTGTGTTAAGAATTAGCCAATCACATTTACACTCATGGTAAATAGCAGTCAGTACACTGCTGCCATCATTTATAGTGATTCTGATTAACACCATGTAAAGTTTTGCTGTTTTAGTCAAATTTTCCTGACATTTTCTTAGTTGCATTTTACAGCAAAACCCATGGTCCATAAACAGCTTGCAACACAGCAAAAGAATCTGATTGTTGAAAGTTATCAGTCAGAAGAAAAATATAACATTTTTTCCAAGACAGTTAAACTATGGAACACTGAAGATTGGCATAAAGAAGTGGATTAAACTTGGCACAACAGTGACATTATCTGAAGCTGGATGTTCCTCAAAATTTTATGAAAAAAAGAAGAATATTGGTCCAGGGAGGTCAACATCAACATTAAAGGAACTAAGGGAATTTCTGGCAAGTACTGGTTATGTGCTGCATGTGACTACAATCTCCCGGATTCTTCATACTGTATGTCTTACCTGTGGATAGGGTGGCAAGATAGAAGCCTTTTCTTGTAAAAAAAAAAACCATGCAAGCCTGAATATTTTGCCAACACCTACATCAAGTCTGTGAAAAGCATGAGCCAGATTTTTTTGGGCATAACTCCAAAAGATATGTTTGGAGAAAAGCCAACACTATACATCACCAAAACAACACCATACCCACAGCAAAGCACAATGGAGGCTACATAATGTATTGGGGCTGTTTATTGGCAGCTGGAGCTGGGGATTTACTCAAGGTAGAAGGAGTTAAGAATAGTTCCAAATATGAAATAGAACCTTCTCGTCGTTGCTAAAAAAACTGCAGATGAATAGGCATTGTATCTTGCCGCACAACGACCCCAAGCATACCTCCAAATCAACAAAATAATGGATACACCAGAAGATGATGAAAATTTAGGAATGACCCAGTCAGAGCCCAGACCTGAATCTGAAAATCTGTCGTTTGACCTGAAGAGGGCGCTGTACACAGGAGATGCCCTGGCAATCTGACAGATTTGAAGCTATTACAAGGAAGAGTGGGCAAAGATTGCCAATTCTATATGTGCCATGCTGATAGACTCCAGTCCTAGCCAAAAAAGATTGAATTATGTTTTAAATTCAAAGGGTACTTCAACAAAGTATTAGTTTAAGAGTGTGCATCTTTATGCAACCACATTATTTTAGTTCTTGATTTTTCTTTTTCCAGTGCATGAGGAAGACTCATTATTCAACTAAAACATTGCACACTATGTGGTGGTAATAAATATACACGTTTTATTTTTTCAAAATACCCTAGTGTTGTTATTTTTCATATTTATTTTGATTACTTTCAAAGAGTTGTTCAACCCTTATGGCAATGTGCACAGGCCATTTTAGTTGATACCAGATGAAGGGGCGTCCAGTCTCAATTGTATGATTGTATCGCAGTTTAACAAGGTGAATGTTTATGCAACTACATTATTTCAATTCTTTATTTTTATTTTTCCACTCAAAGAGATTTCAGATTATTTTTCGATGGATTTATGTAGTTTATAGGTGACATTAAAGGTGGAAACAGTTCTGAAATGTATTGTTCTTGGTGTGGTTTCTTTTTTACATGACAAAAGCCTGGCATTTTAACAGGGGTGTGTAGACTTTTTATACCTACAGTAGCTACCGACATTCCTGACATCCACCACACACCAGAGGTGGTTTCTAGAGATTATATTTATGGATCTCGGTAACAGCTGAAGACATTTTCACTTTTATTCGCAATCTACCGATTTTATACTGATGCTCTGTAGACGCATCACCCACTTCTCATCTTTTTTATTCTTACAGATTGGTTAAAAATAATCTACCAGAAATGTCTTGCATCCAGTTGGCCTCTATAATAAGAAATAGCCGGTCCCTGAAGACACTCGGCCTGGCTGTTAACAATCTATCCGGTCCTCACTTCAGTGACTTAATGGAGGCTCTGTCCAGTCCAGACTGCACAGTCGCGAATTTACAGTAAGTACCTTATATACTCAAGTATAAGCCGACCCGAGTATAAGCCGACCCCCCTAATTTTGCCACAAAAAACTGTGAAAACTTAATGACTCGAATATAAGCCTAGGGTGGGAAATGCAGCAGCATCGTAAACCTCGTACTGGCTTTCGGCTCTCCTGACCTGGGCTTGACAGCTGCATATTAATCCATCATGCTGATGCCACCTGTGGTATTCGGTCAGTAGAGACCGACGCTGCTAAAAGGGCTCCGCTGGGGTGATGTTATGGCAGCTAGATGGTATACCTTCCCACAGGTGAAGTAGGTCCCCAGGGCTCCCGGTGTATAGGTGAAGATGGTGAATGGTGCAGTAAAGAACGAGGACACAGGTTTACGGTCTCTTTACCTGCTTTACTGGAGACTTCAGGTATCCACAGTCCAGGGCTCCATATCATAGGTATAGGCAGGGTCCGGCCAGCTTGGAACCAACTTCAGAGTCCCCTCTACCAGGTGGAGATGAAAGCCTTACTCATGGCGTGGTGGTAATGTAGTCCCTTACTGCCTATGGCTTCTAGCAAGGTCCTCACTGTTCCTATCTGTCCTCCATAAAGGTGGGACGCAAACCCATATGACAGGTGGCTCAAGCCTTTTTTATAGGGTCTCTATCATGACCAGGGTTCTATGTGCCACTGTGCCTCCTGGATGTTAGGGCGGACAGGTGATATCTAATACAGCTGTCCTGTCAGTTTCTGCTGTGCCTCTTAGAGTCCGACACAACCTTGGTCTTCTGGCTACCGGTGTCTGCACTCGGCCAGGGAGGTAGCCCAGTCACAGCTATCCTTCCCAGATGTCACTCTCCTGTGCTTTGCTCTCCTGCACGCTCTCTACAAACTGTTCTTTCCTTCTGTAATTCACTATCCAGGAGCTGCAGCACCTCTGGCTGCACGGCCCCTCACACGTCTTCCTGCCTCAGACTGCTCCAGTCTGCTATCCGGCACTCTCTGACTAACTTTCCCTCCAGACCAGAATTTATATATAGGGGAGCCACCCATAAGCAGGATCAGAGCTCCCCCTTCTGGCCTGGAGTGTGAACTGTTGCATGTTTGTGTTTACCTGATAGAAGAGGTCTTCCCTTGCTTCCAAGTGTGACATCACTCTCCTCGTGAGGAAAGCAATGCCACTGTAACAACCAGCACCCTGGGGTGTTACAGTCATGCTTAGGTCAGGAGAGGTGCCGACCATTCCGTGCAGTGCGATGCGATTCTCGCACGAGAAATTCAGTAGTGTTTCTCTGCCCTTGGAGTTGGGCTAGGGCTAGTGTTAGGGATAGAATAATAAAATTGTTGCATAAAAAAAAAAAAGAAGCAGAAAAATATACATATAAGCGTATAACGTTTTTATTTAATGTCTGATTTTGATAACTTACCCTCTCCCCCCAAAAAAACCCTATAATTTCATCAACATTTTCCCAAAGGGGTATAATTTTCAAAATACAGTCACTTGAGAGGGGATTCTGCTCTTCTAGCAATTAGGGGCTCTGTATATGGAGTCTGCAAATTATTCTAGGAAAATCTGTGCTCCAGGAGGCAAATAGTGCTCTGTCCCTCCCCAGTCTCCGTATTGCTAAGCAGTACTATACAGCCACTTATGGGGTATTGCCATGTTCAGTAGGTTCAGTAGGTTCATGTTCAGGGGTTCTACTCTTCTGGTAAGTCAGGGGCTCTACCAGTGGGCATGGCACCCGCAAACCATAACAGTAAAATCTGCACTATAGTATGGCACTCCTTCCCTTCTAAACTTTGCACTGTGCCTGAAAAATATTTCCCCATTACATGTAGGGTCTTGGCACACAAAAGTAGTATTCCCACATATGGGGTATCGGCATACTCAGGAGAAATTGCACAACAAATTTTATGATGCAATTTCTCCTGTTACCTCCAAACAGGACATGGCGTTATCTAATGAGTCCAGCAAATTTTACATTAAAAAAGTCAAATGACGCTCCTTTCCTTTCAAGTCCTGCCGTACACCCAAACAGTAGTTTTCTCCCACATGTGAGATATCGGCGTACTCAGGTGAAATTGCACAACAAATTGTATGGTGCAATTTCTGCTGTTACCCTTATGCATATGCAAAATTTTGGGTTAAAATAACATTTTTGTGGGGAAAATGTGATTTTTTTTAATTTTCATGGCTCAACGTTATAAACTTCTGTGAAGCACCTGGGAATTCAATGTGCTCACTATACATCTAGATAAGTTTGCTGAGGGATCTAGTTTCCAAAATGGTGTCACTTGTGGGGAATTTTCACTGTTAGGCACCTCAGGGACTCTCCAAACATGACATGGCGTCCGCTTATTGTTCCAACAAATTTTGCATTCAAAAAGTCAAATGGCGCTCCTTCCCTTCTGAGCTCCGCTGTGCGTCCAGTGGTTTTCCCCCTCATATGGGGTATCGGCATTCTCAGGAGAAATTGCACTACAAATTTTGGGGTCCATTTTTTCCTGTTACTCTTGTGAAAATAAAAAATTGGGTCTTAAGTAAATTTTAAGAAAAAAATTAAATTTTCATTTTTTTTCCATATTCTAAAAATTCCTGTGAAGCACCTGAATGGAAAATAAGTTTCTGAACGTGGTTTTGAGCACCTAGAGGAGTACAGTATTTAGAATTATGTAATTTTTGGCTATTTTCTATCATATAAACCCCTCGAAGTTACTTCAAATATGAGGTGGTCCTCAAAAAAATGGTTTTGTAAATTTTGTTGGAAAAAGGAGAAGTTGCTGGTCAACTTTAAACCCTTAAATCTTCCTAACAAAAAAAAGGTTTAAAAGATTGTGCTGATGTAAAGTGGACATGAGGGAAATGTTATTTATTAATTATTAACTATTTTGTATGAAACATTTCTCTGATATGAAGGCATAAGAATTCAAAGTTTGAAAATTGCTAGATTTTCCAGATTTTCCCCAAATTTCCAATTTTCCACAAATAAATGCAAGTTATATCAAAGACATTTTACTACTATCAGTGTTGTACAATCAGTGGGATCCATTGAAGAGTTCCAGAGGTATTACCTTATAAAGTGACAGTGGTCAGAATCGTAAAAATTGGCCTGGTCATTAACGTGCAAACCACCTTGGGGGGTAAAGTGGTTAAAGTGTCTGTGGACATGTGGTGGCACAGAAGATGCTCACACACAGTAAAATTATAAATAGCACATTAAACACATCAAGAATTATTAGACATAGCAGCAAGAATTATTAAATATAACAGCATGATTCAAAAATAGAACAATCATGTTTGATGATGTTTCTATCGAAATTGATATAATACTAGTAAAAAATGATGGTAGATAGTAAGTTACATAGTTAGCAATCGTGAGTCAAATGCACTGGTGCCATCAACCGTACAGATTATAGAATGTGAATAACTATATGCATCAGGGATTGATTACATACAGGCAATCACAATAACAATATAATGAATGAATGTAGCAAACCAAACATAACAGTAATAATGTAGGTATCTGCTGGTGGTGAGACACCTAACCCCAACGCACGTTTCGGACCTAGTCTTTTTGTCAAGCTGGCTTACTAAAAGATGAGCAGAAGATGGGTCAAAGGACTCCTGTCTAGCACCTCAGATAAATTACATGGCTGATAAACAAGGTCCAGAAAATCAGTTAGCACCAACTCCACAAGAAAATAGAATTGTTTGTTGGTTGCATTCTACAAAAATGAAATGTTGTAGCCTAACCATTTCACATAATATGTGGCATATTTTGTAGAACCGCTCTATATGTTATTAATAATAATAATAATAATAATAGTAGTGTGTTTTAAAAATGCCTTAGTTGAATAATATCACTTTGTAGCCACAAGCAAAAGGCTCATGTGTCTAGGCCTGCAGTAGACATTAGGGTAGACAAATTAGCAAAAAGAGAACAGTGTGATTTTGATTTTTCTATTGGGAGAAATACAACCTCCAGATACGAAGAGAGTGGTCAGTATGTGGGAGTTATTTTGTAAAAGTTCTGACAACAGTCCTGTGAACCACATAAGACCTTCAGTGTGTTGATTCTTAGGCTTCCTATGAAGGGGCACCGGAATAAAGTAGTAACAGTAGATCTTTGGGCAGATTAAAGATATAGCAAATAAAAAAAAAAAAGTATTGACATACCTCCAAATCTCCTGTGGTTAAACATTATTACTTGGGACGTTTACCTTGCCATATATTTTTATTACTTGACTAAATCATTTAGTTGAGATGGGTATGGTAAAGAAACATAATAAATACAAAATTCAAGGTAAGGCTACCCTTTTAAAAGCATGAAAACTGCCTAGTATTAAAAAGGAAAAGGTGGACCACGTCATCTGACATGAGACCTTATATCAAGATGTTATAGTTCTGCATCTATATGCAGCTCTGTAGGTAAAACGATAGGTGTCATATAGCTGCATGGATTCCAGATATTCACCGCACATCAGAGGCGACTTCAAGTGATGCTATTGATGGATTTTACCAGTACTCGGGGATCATTTTCTCTTCACATTCACAATCTGCAGACTTTATAGTAGCGCTCTCATCTTCTTACTGTTACAGATTGGATGATAATAAATTACAAGGCACTTCTTGCGCCCAGTTGGCATCTGGACTAAGCAGTAACCAGTCCCTGAAGATACTTAACCTGAGTAATAACAATCTGTCCGGGCCACAATTCAATGACTTGATAAAAGCCCTATCTAATCCAACCTGCAGGATAGAGAAACTACAGTGAGTATTACCGGTGTGCACATGTGCAGGACACCCTGTAAATTGATTTTAATATCTTTTGCTCTGCACCCTTGTTATTTCTATTACTTTAATATAGATTTGTCTTTATTACTATAAGAAACAGCTGTTGGGTGACCTGGGTCCATGGGCTCCTTTCCTGTCCCTAACATTAGGGGGTGCCCTAGCTCTCCCTGCTCCCCAGGATACTTCAGATGGTGAAGATGCCAGGGCCTCCGCCCTTGCCTTATCTCCTAAATTAGCCCACTGTCTGTTCTCTTTCCCTACCCAGGAAAGAGGGGGCGCTACTGTGCACTGCAATACATCAACCCAACAGGACAACACAGACAAGGGTTAACAGAAAACTCCAGACATGCAAAATATTCACTCACATATAACAGAGGAATCCACTGGGGTGTGCTGGAAGGGGAAAAAATAATAAAGAAGGATAAGGAATTACCACGTGTACAAACCAAAGTCAACAGTCACTAATAACTCTTCCAATTCTCCTTCTCATACCGACTCCTTTCCTTCCATTAGCCATGCAGCAGTAAAGCTAGCTCTGATGAAAATTAGTATCAGAGCCCAAATTATAAAGGGAAAAGGAGTGGCTAACCGAGCATAGCTGAGCACAGGGATTTCCAACATGGCCGATTAACCCCTGTTCTGCCGGAAGAAATAGACACATTTAATATGATGGAGAAGTGCTTCTTCTCAGTGCTGGAGTAGAAGCAAATCAGAGGCTGCGTTCTTCTGGCTCCACACTGTCGGTGTAACCCCGTGACACTTCTATTCTGCTTTTCCAGTTTCCCCAGACTGCTTACAGAACATAATAATTGACAGTACAGCTGTTGGCAGTGAAAGGCTCATCCCCTGTCTCCTCTGGGTGTTGTGTTTATGACAAGAATCTGCTGCAGCAGCAGCTCATCCCCAGAGGTAGTGAGACACACGTGCTGACCCTGTCACTGCCATCATCTGTACTCCAAATGAGTACATTTTGATATAAAGGCAGATAAATAGACTGGGGAAAACCAAGGGTTTGGAAGTCACTTACAAGTATTTTTTTCTTTTTTTCCAGCAATGAAGGTAAATCACCTAATAAAATGATTTGCAAAGTATCATAACTTTCCATGCTGGACAAAATTATAGCAAAAAAATGACAAGTTTAGTTACTTTTTAAGGGATTGCTACATTGTGCTGCCCAATATAGGACTAGTTGTGGGACATACTGACATTTCTCCATATTTTGCTGTCAGCTTTTTTATAGGCATCAGGCTTTTTATTTCTACTACACTGCTCGATTATTAGGCAATTTGTGTTTTTGATGATGAATTTTGTAACTGAACAGCAACAGTGCCGTCTGTCAGTCCAAAATGGTAATATACCTGAAATCTGAAAATTTAAGAAAGTAAAAGTCAGGTTGTTATCTTTCATAAGAGAATATCTGTTCAGAATTATTGGGCAACTATTATAGTAAATTGTTATGCAATTAAATGAAAAATGTAAAATTTCTCATCTCAATTGGTTATTTTCAAGGCTAAATTAAGAATAATAATCAAATAGTTTATTTATCTGCTCACAATTCACTTTTTGGACAGTACCAACCACAACCTCCCAGACACTGCTCAGAGAGAGGTGACTGTTTTCCTTCAACGTAAATCTTCCATTTAAAGCATACTGCTTTGCGCACGCATTAACTAGGGAGGAAAGCGAATCAACGGCAAGTCAATTTCGCGACCAGCGTGCGGCCAGCGGGAAAAAAAGGGGTTAATAAAAGACCCGAAAACACTGCCCATATGACCCAAAAAAGGACCCGCCAAATTCAGGTGATAGGTTCCCTTTAAGAATGGTCCACAAGTTCTTAATAGAGGTCAAGTCATATGAGAAAGGGGCAATGTCAGTATTCCTTCATCTTTATGGCCTTTACTGGCAGCCAAGCAGATTTAGGCCACGTTCACACTTTGCGGGTTCCTCTGCGGGTTAATCCCGCAGCGGAATTGATAAATCTGCAGGGCAAAAACGCGCCGGTTATCCCTGCAGATTTATCGCGGTTTGTTCCGCGGTTTCCGCTGCGGGATTACTCGTTACTATTGATGCTGCATATTCAGCAATATGCAGCATCAATAGTAATGTAAAAAATAATAAAAATTGGCTATACTCACCCTCTGACGTTGCGATCTCCTCGGCGCTGCAAGCGGCTGTGCCGACAAGGACCTTCGTGACGTCACGGTCATGTGACCGCGGCGTCATCACGGTCATGTGACCGCGACGTCACCACAGGTCCTGTTAGGCACAGCAACTGAGACCGGACGCCGCGGGCAGCGCTGAGAGGTGAGTATAGCATTATTTTTTATTTTAATTCTTTTTTTTACACCAAAATATGGTTCCCAGGGCCTGGAGGAGAGTCTCCTCTCCACCACCCCGGGTACCATCGGCACATTATCCGCTTAACTTCCCGCAACGTGGGCACAGCCCCATGCGGGAAGTTAGCGGATCAATGCATTTCTATGGGTGCAGAATCGCTGCGATTCTGCACCAAGAAGTGACATGCTCCTTCTTTTTTTCCGCAGAAAAGCCGCAGCATGTGCACAGCGGGTTTTGTTTTCCATAGGGTAACATTGTACTGTACCCTGCATGGAAAACTGCTGCGGATCTGCAGTGTCAAAACCGCTGTGGATCCGCGGCAAAACCCGCAAAGTGTGAACATAGCCTTAAGCCTAAAAGACTGTGATTTTTGTCAGGGGTATATGCCTGTAAAAATGTGTGGCCATCTAAAAATTGTGGTACAGTTTTCCAGAATAAAAAAATGAAGAATTTGGCAGCCTCCACCACACACAATGGGCTGGCTTCTAATCATATTCTTTGGATTTTATAAACATTCAGAACGTTTTCTTTTAACATTCACATAATGTTAAAATGTAAAAATGTTATACTAAACCTCTGGGGATGTCACATCTCATCTTTTTATTCTCATAGTCTGAATGGTAATGATCTACCAGAAATTTTCTGTATCCAATTGGCATTGCTAATAAGGAACAACCAGTCCCTGAAGACAATTGGCCTCTCTGGTAACCATCTGTCCGGTCCTCGTTTCAGTGACTTGATGGAGGCTCTGTCCAGTCCAGACTGCAGGATAGAGAAATTACAGTGAGTATAAGAGATGAGTCCAGGACTGAGACAAGGGGAGGACAAGTTGTACATGGTTTTTATTCTATTTCATCGTCCCTACAATTATTATGAGATAAACTGCTGAATGCACCTTCACGTGTGACATTTCTAATAATGTCTTTCTGTCTTGCCTTTCTTTCTAAAAAACTAAAAAAAAGCCACAATTGTTTGTTCTTTGCTATAGAAAAAAATAATTAAAGTGGTGCTTTCACCAGTCTTAGCCTATTAAACCAGCCACATCATGGAATAGTGACTGCAGAGGAAAGCTAAAATTCTAATTCCCCCTTCATGCAAGTGAGCGTTAGCAGAGATTCCCTTCTTGGGGCATATTTTTTCCCTTGCAAGTCATTAGCCAATCATAAACAGGAAGCATCATTCAGTGGCAAAAAAGAACACTCCCAGAACAGTTTAGAGCAGACTGACTCCTGTGAGACATCTAATGACACTCGGCCCTTCTCTCCTCCGTACTCTCTGTTCCTATTCGAGACCAAAGGTTGTGAGACTAAAACAAATTTAGATTTTCACATAGTTTGCCGCTTTAGTGATTTTAGATCTTCATACATTTTTAAACATGCATTGACAAATACATCAAGCTTATATAAAAACTCAATACTTACAGTGTTGACTCTTATTTTTCAAGATTTCTGCAATTCGTCTTGGCAGTTGGATATCAGCTTCTTGGTGAAATCTTGACTCATGACTGCCCAATTCTTTTCTAATGAGTGCTTGGAGTTTACAACACAATTTCTGTGTTTTTGTTTTTCTACCTGCTTTTTAACCCCTTAACGACTGCCGATACGCCTTTTAACGGCGGTAGTTAAAGGTACTTAAACCACAGCGCCATTAATTAACGGCGCTGTGGAAAAAGTGTATAGTGCCCCCCAGAGTCAGATTTGCTGGGGGTAGCCGAGACCCCAGAGAACATGATTTGGGTCGGTTTTTACCGACCCCCAGGTTGCGATCGCTATTATTAACCGTAAAATGGCGACCGCAAAAAAAAAGTGTGATTTGCCATTTAATTTCTCTATCCTCTGGTGTGATTGCACATAAGAGGACAGAGCAATAGGGTCTCCGATTACTCCCCCGATATTTACCAGTGTCTCCCGGTGTCTCTGGATCCTCCTGCTTCCCCGCACGGCCGCTGGCGTCTTCTTCTGAAAAGAAAATGGCAGGCGCATGCGCATTGCATCTGCCAATATCTGCCGGCCAGCACCCTGCAACAATAGGAAGATTTTTTCCTATTGGTTTATTTTGGTCACTGTGATAGACCCTATCACAGTGATCAAAATGAAAAAAAGGTAAATAACCCTCCTCTTTATCACCCCCTTAGTTAGGGAAAAATAATAAAACTAAGAAAATGCATTTATTTCCATTTTCCCATTAGGGTTACAGTTGGGCTAAAGTGAGTTGGGCTAAAGTTAAGGTTAGGGTTGGGGCTAAAATTAGGGTTAGGGTATGTTTTCACGTTAAGGATTTGTTCAGGATTTGCTAAGGATTGAACGCTGCATACAGCCACAGCATCCAATCCGCAGGGTCCAGATGTTACAGCATAGTGGAGGGGATTTTATGAAATTCTGTCTCCACTATGCGTGCACGGCCGCATCCAGACATGCGGCGCTTCTTTCCAGACCGCAGCATGTCTATTTATCTTGCGGAGACTCTCCTTTGGGCGGAGCGGGGTATCAGCTGCATCCAAAGCGCAGAGATTATGCCCTGTGCAAACATACCCTTAGGGTTGGGGCTAAAGTTAGGGTTAGGGTTGGGATTAAGGTTTGGATAAGGGTTAGGGTTGAGATAAGGGTTAGGGTTGGGATTAGTGGGATTAGAGTTAGGGTTGGGATTAGGGTTAGGTTTGTGGTTAGGGTTATGGTTAGGGTTGGGATTAGGGTTAGGGTGTGTTGGGATTAGGGTTGGGATTAGGGTTAGAGGTGTGTTGGGATTAGGGTTGGGATTAGAGTTATGGTTAGGGGTGTTTTGGGGTTAGGGATGGCATTAGAATTGGGGAGTTTCCACTGTTTAGGTACATCAGGGGGTCTCCAAAAGCGACATGGCGCCATCAATGTTTCCAGCCACTTTTGCGTTCAAAAAGCCAAATGGTGCTCCCTCTCTTCTGAGCTCTGCTGTGCACCCAAACAGTGGTTTACCCCCATATATTGGGCATCAGCATGCTCTGGACAAACTGGAAAACAACTTTTGAGGTCCAATTTCTCCTGTTACCCTTGGGAAAAAAAATTGTGGGCTAAAAAAAATCATTTTTGTGGAAAATAAAATGATTTTTTATTTTGACGGCTCTGCGTTATAAACTTCTGTGATCCACTTGGGCGTTCAAAGTACTCACCACACATCTGGATAACCTCCTTTAGGATCTATTTTCCAAAATGGGGTCACTTGTGGGGGGTTTCTACTGTTTAGGCACATCAGGGGCTCTGCAAACGCAACATGACCCACGCAGATCATTCTATTCCAAAACGGCGCTCTTTCCCTTCCAAGCTCTGCCATGCGCCCAAACAGTGGTCCCCCCAAATATGGGGTATCAGCGTACTCAGGACAAACTGGACAACAACTTTTGTGGTCCAATTTTTCCTGTTACTTTTGTGAAAATAAAAAAATTGCAGGCTAAAAAATCATTTTTGAGGAAAAAAAAGGATTTTTTTATTTTCACGGCTCTGCGTTATAAACTTCTGTGAAGCACTTGGGGGTTCAAAGTACTCACCACACATCTAGATAAGTTCCTGAAGGGGCCTAGTTTCCAAAATGGTGTCACTTGTGGGGGGTTTCCACTGTTTAGGCACATCAGGAGCTCACCTCATGCGACATGGCGTCCGATCTCAATTCCAGCCAATTCTGCATTGAATAAGTCAAACAGCGCTCCTTTCTTTCCGAGCTCTGCCGTGCGCCTAAACAGTGGTTTACCCCCACATTTGTGGTATCGGTGTACTCAGGACAAATTTTACAACAACTTTTTGGGTTTAATTTCTCCTGTTACCTTTGTGAAAATAAACATTTTGGGGAGAAAATATCATTTTTGTGGCAAAAATTAAATTTTTTATTTTTATGGCACTACGTTATAAACTTCTGTGAAGCACTTGGGGGTTCAAAGTGCTCACCACACATCTAGACACGTTCCTTAAGGGGTCTAGTTTTCAAAATGGTGTCACTTGGGGGTTTCCACTGTTTAGGCACATCAGGGGCTCTCCAAACGCGACATGGCGTCCGATCTCAATTCCAGCCAATTCTGCATTGAAAAAGTCAAACGGCACTCTCTCTCTTCCAAGCTCTGCGGTGCACCCAAACAGTGGTTTACCCCCACATATGGGGTATCGGCATATTCAGGAGAAATTGCACAACAAATTTTGTGGTTCATTTTCTCTTTTTACACTTGTGAAAATAAAAAAAATGTTTCTAAAATGTTTGTAAAAAAAAAAAGTTAAATGTTAATTTTTTTCTTCCACATTGCTTCAGTTCCTGTGAAGCACGTACAGGGTTAATAAAGTTCTTGAATGTGGTTTTGAGCGCCTTGAGGGGTGCAGTTTTTAGAATGGTGTCACTTTTGGATATTTTCTGTCATGTACACCCCTCAAAGTGACTTTAAATGTGAGATGGTCCCTAAAAAAAATGGTTTTGTGAATTTTGTTGTAAAAATGAGAAATCGCTGGTCAACTTGTAACCCTTATAACTCCCTAAGAAAAAAAAATTGTTTCCAAAATTGTGCTGATGTAAAGTAGACATCTGGGAAATGTTATTTATCAACTATTTTATGTGACTTATCTCTCTGATTTAAGGGCATAAAAATTAAAAGTTTGAAAACTGCTAAATTTTAATTTTTTTTGCCATATTTCCGTTTTTTTCCCCGGAAATAAATGCAAGGAATATGAAATAAATTTGACCACTAACATGAAGTACAATATGTCATGAAAAAACATTCTCAGAATCAGTGGGATCTGTTAAAGCGTTCCAGAGTTATAACCTCACAAAGTGACAGTGGTCAGAATTGTAAAAATTGACCTGGTCATTAAGCTGCAAATTGGTTCAGTCACCAAGGAGTTAAAGATTGACTACAGGTTCTTAATAGAATACAGATCTGGGGAGTTTCCTCACCATGGACCCAAAATTTCGATATTTTGTTCACTAAGCCACTCTATTATCACTTTTGGCTTGTGACATGATGCTCCATCATGGTGAAAAAAAGCATCATCAAATTGTCCCTAGAACATTGGGAGAAGATGCTCTTGGAGGATGTTTAGATTACATTCTTCATTCATGGCAGTTGTAGTGCCCCCACTGCCGCAGGGTCGAGGGGTACCCGGTACTGGGCCTCTGAGTCTCTGCTCTAGGGTTATGAAGGAACAGATGAATGACCTCGGGGAGACCAAAACATCCAACACTGCGGAGACACCATCACGTGTTTCTCAACGCAGTGATCCAGAACACTGCCCCCATCCCTTATGGGAAATATGCAAACGCATGTAAAGTAAGCTGCGGAGACACCATCACGTGTTTCTCAACGCAAGCAATGAATAGCCAGGCCTTTCTCCGGGAAGGAACAACCACGGGAAGGGCAGCATCCAATAAAGGAGAATATCCAATAATGGAAGACCACCTATGCCAAGCATGGTATCCATCCACAGACAGCTGTTTCGGGGTTTTTGCCCCTCATCAGTGTGGAGTAGGAAACTGGCTATTAGGAGCAGTGCCTGGTGAAAGGCTATGAAGGAACAGATGAATGACCTCGGGGAGACCAAAACATCCAACACTGCGGAGACACCATCACGTGTTTCTCAACGCAGTGATCCAGAACACTGCCCCCATCCCTTATGGGAAATATGCAAACGCATGTAAAGTAAGCTGCGGAGACACCATCACGTGTTTCTCAACGCAAGCAATGAATAGCCAGGCCTTTCTCCGGGAAGGAACAACCACGGGAAGGGCAGCATCCAATAAAGGAGAATATCCAATAATGGAAGACCACCTATGCCAAGCATGGTATCCATCCACAGACAGCTGTTTCGGGGTTTTTGCCCCTCATCAGTGTGGAGTAGGAAACTGGCTATTAGGAGCAGTGCCTGGTGAAAGGCTATGAAGGAACAGATGAATGACCTCGGGGAGACCAAAACATCCAACACTGCGGAGACACCATCACGTGTTTCTCAACGCAGTGATCCAGAACACTGCCCCCATCCCTTATGGGAAATATGCAAACGCATGTAAAGTAAGCTGCGGAGACACCATCACGTGTTTCTCAACGCAAGCAATGAATAGCCAGGCCTTTCTCCGGGAAGGAACAACCACGGGAAGGGCAGCATCCAATAAAGGAGAATATCCAATAATGGAAGACCACCTATGCCAAGCATGGTATCCATCCACAGACAGCTGTTTCGGGGTTTTTGCCCCTCATCAGTGTGGAGTAGGAAACTGGCTATTAGGAGCAGTGCCTGGTGAAAGGCTATGAAGGAACAGATGAATGACCTCGGGGAGACCAAAACATCCAACACTGCGGAGACACCATCACGTGTTTCTCAACGCAGTGATCCAGAACACTGCCCCCATCCCTTATGGGAAATATGCAAACGCATGTAAAGTAAGCTGCGGAGACACCATCACGTGTTTCTCAACGCAAGCAATGAATAGCCAGGCCTTTCTCCGGGAAGGAACAACCACGGGAAGGGCAGCATCCAATAAAGGAGAATATCCAATAATGGAAGACCACCTATGCCAAGCATGGTATCCATCCACAGACAGCTGTTTTGGGGTTTTTGCCCCTCATCAGTGTGGAGTAGGAAACTGGCTATTAGGAGCAGTGCCTGGTGAAAGGCTATGAAGGAACAGATGAATGACCTCGGGGAGACCAAAACATCCAACACTGCGGAGACACCATCACGTGTTTCTCAACGCAGTGATCCAGAACACTGCCCCCATCCCTTATGGGAAATATGCAAACGCATGTAAAGTAAGCTGCGGAGACACCATCACGTGTTTCTCAACGCAAGCAATGAATAGCCAGGCCTTTCTCCGGGAAGGAACAACCACGGGAAGGGCAGCATCCAATAAAGGAGAATATCCAATAATGGAAGACCACCTATGCCAAGCATGGTATCCATCCACAGACAGCTGTTTCGGGGTTTTTGCCCCTCATCAGTGTGGAGTAGGAAACTGGCTATTAGGAGCAGTGCCTGGTGAAAGGCTATGAAGGAACAGATGAATGACCTCGGGGAGACCAAAACATCCAACACTGCGGAGACACCATCACGTGTTTCTCAACGCAGTGATCCAGAACACTGCCCCCATCCCTTATGGGAAATATGCAAACGCATGTAAAGTAAGCTGCGGAGACACCATCACGTGTTTCTCAACGCAAGCAATGAATAGCCAGGCCTTTCTCCGGGAAGGAACAACCACGGGAAGGGCAGCATCCAATAAAGGAGAATATCCAATAATGGAAGACCACCTATGCCAAGCATGGTATCCATCCACAGACAGCTGTTTCGGGGTTTTTGCCCCTCATCAGTGTGGAGTAGGAAACTGGCTATTAGGAGCAGTGCCTGGTGAAAGGCTATGAAGGAACAGATGAATGACCTCGGGGAGACCAAAACATCCAACACTGCGGAGACACCATCACGTGTTTCTCAACGCAGTGATCCAGAACACTGCCCCCATCCCTTATGGGAAATATGCAAACGCATGTAAAGTAAGCTGCGGAGACACCATCACGTGTTTCTCAACGCAAGCAATGAATAGCCAGGCCTTTCTCCGGGAAGGAACAACCACGGGAAGGGCAGCATCCAATAAAGGAGAATATCCAATAATGGAAGACCACCTATGCCAAGCATGGTATCCATCCACAGACAGCTGTTTCGGGGTTTTTGCCCCTCATCAGTGTGGAGTAGGAAACTGGCTATTAGGAGCAGTGCCTGGTGAAAGGCTATGAAGGAACAGATGAATGACCTCGGGGAGACCAAAACATCCAACACTGCGGAGACACCATCACGTGTTTCTCAACGCAGTGATCCAGAACACTGCCCCCATCCCTTATGGGAAATATGCAAACGCATGTAAAGTAAGCTGCGGAGACACCATCACGTGTTTCTCAACGCAAGCAATGAATAGCCAGGCCTTTCTCCGGGAAGGAACAACCACGGGAAGGGCAGCATCCAATAAAGGAGAATATCCAATAATGGAAGACCACCTATGCCAAGCATGGTATCCATCCACAGACAGCTGTTTCGGGGTTTTTGCCCCTCATCAGTGTGGAGTAGGAAACTGGCTATTAGGAGCAGTGCCTGGTGAAAGGCTATGAAGGAACAGATGAATGACCTCGGGGAGACCAAAACATCCAACACTGCGGAGACACCATCACGTGTTTCTCAACGCAGTGATCCAGAACACTGCCCCCATCCCTTATGGGAAATATGCAAACGCATGTAAAGTAAGCTGCGGAGACACCATCACGTGTTTCTCAACGCAAGCAATGAATAGCCAGGCCTTTCTCCGGGAAGGAACAACCACGGGAAGGGCAGCATCCAATAAAGGAGAATATCCAATAATGGAAGACCACCTATGCCAAGCATGGTATCCATCCACAGACAGCTGTTTCGGGGTTTTTGCCCCTCATCAGTGTGGAGTAGGAAACTGGCTATTAGGAGCAGTGCCTGGTGAAAGGCTATGAAGGAACAGATGAATGACCTCGGGGAGACCAAAACATCCAACACTGCGGAGACACCATCACGTGTTTCTCAACGCAGTGATCCAGAACACTGCCCCCATCCCTTATGGGAAATATGCAAACGCATGTAAAGTAAGCTGCGGAGACACCATCACGTGTTTCTCAACGCAAGCAATGAATAGCCAGGCCTTTCTCCGGGAAGGAACAACCACGGGAAGGGCAGCATCCAATAAAGGAGAATATCCAATAATGGAAGACCACCTATGCCAAGCATGGTATCCATCCACAGACAGCTTTTTTTTTTTTTTTCTTTTCCCCTCAGATGGGAAGTTCCACAGTCAGGTAACCAAAACTATAAGGAACTCATCTCCCAAAACAGCGTGCCACACACTTAGTGCCACCGCCATTCCCATCATCATTGGAAAACACACAAAAAATGTTTTAATTAACAACCAAAAACCACTTCAAGATACATTAACAAAATGTTTCCACTTTTTAGTCTTCCAAATTCCCTCTGCATCCACCTCCCCTCTCCTCCTCTGATCACACACAAAGCAAAAATACAATTTTCCCAAAATAATTTTTATACAGTTTTTAACCTCAATATCCTTCCTTTTAAACACATACACATTCCTCACATCCCACAAAACCTCTTTTATACATGCCATCATCAACCACAATACTCTCTCCTTCTCCCCACACATACCCAATCCAAACATAAAGAGCTCAAAAGACAACAGATTCACCTCACACAGCTCCTTACACAAACGACCCAGACCTGCAATCACACTTCTAGCATACTGACAATTCCAAAACAAATGCACCACACTCTCACTCCCACCACATCCACTCCTCGGACACCTCTCACTCCTCGCTAAACCCCGATTTTTCAGAAACTCCCTCACTGGCAACACCCCATGCAATGACTGCCATACAATCTCACTCTGCCTATTTGTCATACCATTCACACGTACCTTCTTCCATACTTTCTGCACATCATCCCCTCTTACCATTTTAAAATCTGGCAAGAACAGCCTATGGGCTCGTCCTACAATAATGTCACATTCCATCTCTCTACACTCAATCATCTTATATACAGCTTTCTTCTTTTCTAACAATCTCACATCCACATCACAAAGTTCATACTTCACTAAAAATTTGTAAACCCACACATACCACACAGGAACCTCAAAAGCCACTGGGCTCCTAAGATCTCTTTCACGCCATTTCAAACGAAACAAGAAATTTCCAAACAAAAACCTGCACATACATGCATACTTCCCATCCATCCTAATCACACCTAGTACAAACACCATAATATTCACGCCGAAAAAAACATTCAAATTTGGGAAACCCAGTCCCCCCTTATCCAAACTCTTCATAACAATCTCTCTCCTTGCACGCTCCATACATGAACCCCAAAAAAAGACAAACAAAACCCTATTTAATCTTCTAATACACATGTGGCTTGGTGGAAACACCATCGCAACATACAAAAAAATAGGTAACACAACACTCTTAATAACTAAAATTTTACCAAAAAACGTAAGATCCCTCAAACTCCAAAAATTTAACTTACGCTCCACTCTCTCTCTCACATCCACCCAGCTTTCCTCTCCATCCAATTTCTCTGAAAATTTCACACCCAAAACCTTTATCGATCCACTCACCACATTCACTCCAACATCATCGCTCAGACTCCTTCCCCGAAAATTCTTACACTCACTCTTCTCCCAATTCACTTTAAAAGCAGATGCTCCACAAAAAATAGAAACCAACAACTTCACACGCCGTACCGAACACTCTGAATCACACAGCACACACACATCATCCATATAGCCACTCATCTTCCATTCTCTCCCCCCACCCCCGGGTACTTGCACACCCCGAATCACCTTATCTTTTCTTAACAAACATAACAAAGGCTCAATTGCGCAAATAAAAACGATAGGGGACAAAGGACACCCCTGCCGAACACCCGAAAATACATTTACTCTCCTCCCCACATTTCCATTCAACAACACACAACTGTAAATATTCTTATACAAACTTCTCACTCTCTCAACAAACTCAGAAGGAAACCCCATCTTCACCAACACACTAAACAAAAAACCATGCGCCAATCTATCATACGCCTTCTCAAAATCCAAACTCAACACATACACCCCCTTCTTACGATTCATGCAGTCCCACAAACAATCTCTCAACATACACAAACTTCCATGTATTCGTCTTCCAGGCACCGCACAACATTGCTCCTCACCCACCACGCTCCCAACCACACCACGCATCCTGTTAGCCAAAAGTTTTGCATAAATCTTATAATCACAATTCAGCAATGTGATCGGCCTCCAATTTTTTAGATTTTTCAAATCACCTTTTTTGGCAATAACACAACCACCCCTGCACGCATACCATTTGCCACCTCTGCATTCGCCCACATATACTTACATACATCCACAAAATCCTTCCCAATCACATCCCACATCACACGATAAAATTCCACCGGTAAACCATCCTCCCCCGGTGTTTTATTCAGCGCCATACTGCACACCACCTTCCATACTTCTTCACCCGTCACCTCACCCATCAAACTTTCCCTTTCTATCCTATTCAAACTATTTTCCAAAACACTCAACACCTCACCCTCCAAACCTTCATCCCTCCATTTCACAGCATACAAATCATCATAAAACTTTGCCACTTCCTCACACAAGTCCGCGCCACTAACTTCATTTCCATCCATCCCATTCAAAACACTCATACTCTGTCTCTTCCCAAAAACTTTCTTAAAGAAAAACCGCGAACACTTCTCATTCTTCTCCAAATTCTCTAATTTGGCCCTATACACAATACTCCTCCCTCTTTCTAACAAAAAATCATTCACTTCTTTTTTCACTTTCACTAAATCTTCACTCACATCCATCCCTCCCGCCCTCAACTTATACAACAAACTCAATCTTGCATTTAAAAAAACAAACCTTTCTCTCTTTGCAGCCGCACACTTGTACCCGAGTTTTTTAAAAAAACTCTTGGTTCTCCATTTAACCCAATCCCACCATTCACACACATTTCTGAAATCACTCCTGCACCCACACCACTCTGCATAATGTCTTTCATACTCCTCTCTCACCCCCCCTCCTTCCAGCAAACTCACATTCAACTTCCACACACCTTTCCCAGCCACCTCATTAACATGCAAATCCAATTCACACTTCATACACACATGATCCGAAAAAAACACCCTCTCCTGTGCATAACTAACAGGAATCAGATTTTTTGAAACAAAACAATAGTCCAATCTAGACTCCACCCTCCCACTGTCAGAAAAAAACGTATTTAACAACGGAGTTATCTTGCATGCCCGCTGCATATCTTTTAAACCAAAATCACTCACCATATCCATTAACACTTTCCCTGATGCATCGACATTCACACTTCCCACATCACAGTTCATATCACCCACTATCACAACAGGCACTCTTCCTGGAATAAAAAACTTAATTTTTTCAAATAAAACTCTACGCTCCTGTTTATCCACAGGCGCATATACATTAATAACGCAAAAACGAACATTTCTAAACTCAAAATTTGCCAACACACACCTTCCAACCTCAATCACCATATAGTCACACAAACTCACATCATTTCCCTTCACCAAAAAACCCACACCATCATTTTTATTACAGGCACTCCCTGACCACACAGACGCACCATGAGGCCATTCACTCCCCTTCACACCATCCACAATACCACACTCCTGCAAACAAAAAATTCCTGCATTTTGAGTTGCAAAAAAATCCAAGATGGCCGCCCGCCGCAACCTGTTTTTAAAAACCCTCACATTTTGTGATATAATAACAAAACCCATAACATACACAGAAACAAAAATACTAAGAAAATCAACCTACAAACATAACATTACGCAACTTACATAAAAAACACACAAAAAAAAAAAAAAAAAAAAAAAACATTTTTTAAAGGCAAATGCTACTATATACAAAAACACTTAGCTACTGAAATAATAGCACATAGCTAACCAGCACCGCTACTGTCCTCCTCCACCATCTGCGCCGTGCAGCTTTCAGGGCCGCTAACCTCCATACACTCCTCCAGACGCGTCTTCTTCTGCCCAGCCTTCCTCCGGGGCACTCCTTCACCATCCTCAAAGTCACTAATTTCCCCACCACCCTCCCTGGGACACTTTCGACCTCCAGGCTCCTCTTCTGAGGAAAAAGCACCAATGTTTCCTGGGTCAGACCCATGAATCACAGACTCAGCCATCTCCTCCGCCCCAGAAGTATCAAAATCCATCAAATCACCCAACTCGACTGCTTTGGTAACTGGGGACTCCTTTTTTTTTTTATTTTTATTAATCATAGCACGCTCTTCCTGCTTTGCAGCTCTCCAGAATTCCTTGTCCTCCTGCTTCTCCCTCTTCCTCTCAGCCTCCTTGTCCTCCTGCCGTTTATCCCGCCTTCTCTCAATCATAGAGGGCGGAATTACCTCAGAGCTTTGCTGCACAGACGCCTCGCCATCCTCCCGCTTCCTCTCCTCCTCTCGCTTCTTAACCTCCTCCTCTCTCTTTTTTTCCTCCTCCTGCCTCCGCTCCTCCTTACGTTTCTTTTCTTCCTCTTCCCGCCTCTCCTCCTCTCTAGTTGGCCTCCTCGGCACACCATATGGACAATCCTTATACAGGTGCCCTGTATTACCACAACGGTCACATTCACGTGGCATCGGACACTCAGCCGCCACATGGCCTTCTCTTTTGCAGTTACGGCAAACCAAACTTTTATCGCACATATTCTGCAAGTGCCCAAACTGGAAACACTTCCTGCAGTATAGAGGCTGCCCTGCATATGTCAGAAAGCCCCTATGACCCGCCACTGAGAAATTCGCCGGGGGGTGGGTGAAACCTCCCAAACAACTTGGGTCTCTCTTCAGTTTCACACGAAACACAAGTTTACAGTTAAAAATGCCCAAGCAATTTCTCTGTTTGTCTCCACCCTTAACATATTCGCAGTACCGAGCCAGGAACTGCTCCAACAGACTTACTTCAGTATAAGGATTATAAACAGTAACCGTCACAACTTTTTCCATGAGCCCAAACAGAGGCTCCACCCGCACTCCCTCCAGGCATGGGTCACCATCATGACTTCTGAGCCACTCAAAGACTGTTAAACAGCAAGGCTCACTCACAAAGGTAACATCATAAGTACCTTGGTTATGAAATTCGTTCACGCTGAAAATATCAGTCCGATGAGCTCCAGCCTTTCCCTCCAGCAGGTCACGAACCACGTACACCACGTTGTTTTTGGCACCATCTTCCACGACCACACGAATTGTATTCTTAATGAACATCTTCAAACTTCTCTGCCGGTACGAATACCGCAGCAATAAATTAGCAGCACGCTGCTAGGAAACACTCGCACCCTCTGACCGCGACACAAGATCGCAGCCAGAAGGCCGAGAGGCACTCCTACCCACAGACAGCTGATTCGGGGTGTTTGCCCCTCATCAGTGTGGAGTAGGAAACTGGCTATTAGGAGCAGTGCCTGGTGAAAGGCTATGAAGGAACAGATGAATGACCTCGGGGAGACCAAAACATCCAACACTGCGGAGACACCATCACGTGTTTCTCAACGCAGTGATCCAGAACACTGCCCCCATCCCTTATGGGAAATATGCAAACGCATGTAAAGTAAGCTGCGGAGACACCATCACGTGTTTCTCAACGCAAGCAATGAATAGCCAGGCCTTTCTCCGGGAAGGAACAACCACGGGAAGGGCAGCATCCAATAAAGGAGAATATCCAATAATGGAAGACCACCTATGCCAAGCATGGTATCCATCCACAGACAGCTGTTTCGGGGTTTTTGCCCCTCATCAGTGTGGAGTAGGAAACTGGCTATTAGGAGCAGTGCCTGGTGAAAGGCTATGAAGGAACAGATGAATGACCTCGGGGAGACCAAAACATCCAACACTGCGGAGACACCATCACGTGTTTCTCAACGCAGTGATCCAGAACACTGCCCCCATCCCTTATGGGAGGCACTGCTCCTAATAGCCAGTTTCCTACTCCACACTGATGAGGGGCAAAAACCCCGAAACAGCTGTCTGTGGATGGATACCATGCTTGGCATAGGTGGTCTTCCATTATTGGATATTCTCCTTTATTGGATGCTGCCCTTCCCGTGGTTGTTCCTTCCCGGAGAAAGGCCTGGCTATTCATTGCTTGCGTTGAGAAACACGTGATGGTGTCTCCGCAGCTTACTTTACATGCGTTTGCATATTTCCCATAAGGGATGGGGGCAGTGTTCTGGATCACTGCGTTGAGAAACACGTGATGGTGTCTCCGCAGTGTTGGATGTTTTGGTCTCCCCGAGGTCATTCATCTGTTCCTTCATAGCCTTTCACCAGGCACTGCTCCTAATAGCCAGTTTCCTACTCCACACTGATGAGGGGCAAAAACCCCGAAACAGCTGTCTGTGGGTAGGAGTGCCTCTCGGCCTTTTGGCTGCGATCTTGTGTCGCAGTCAGAGGGTGCGAGTGTTTCTTTGCAGCGTGCTGCTAATTTTCGTCTGCAATATTCGTATCGGCAGTGAAGACTGAAGATGTTTGTCAAGAATACGATTCGTTTGGTCGTGGAGGATGGTGCCAAAAACAACGTGGTGTATGTGGTTCGTGACCTGCTGGAGGGAAAGGCTGGAGCTCATCGGACTGACATTTTCAGTGTGAATGAATTTCACAACCAAGGTATATATGACGTAACCTTTGTGAGTGAGCCTTGCTGTCTAACTGTCTTCGAGTGGTTAAGAAGCCATGATGGTGACCCCTGCCTGGGGGGAGTGCGGGTGGAGCCTTTGTTTGGGCTCATGGAGAAAGTAGTGACTGTAACCGTGTACAATCCTTACACAGAAGTAAGGCTACTGGAGCAGTTCCTGGCTCGGTACTGCGAATATGTAAAAAGTGGAGAGAAACAGAGAAATTGTTTGGGCATTTTTAATTGTAAATATGTGTTTCGTGTGAAACTGAGGAAAGACCCAAGCTGTTTGGGAGGCTTTACCCATCCCCCGGCGAACTTTTCAGTGGCGGGTCATAGGGGCTTTCTGTCGTATGCAGGGCAGCCTCTATACTGCAGGAAGTGTTTTCAATTTGGGCACTTACAGAACACATGTGAGAAGAGCATGGTTTGTCGTAACTGCAAGCAAGAAGGCCATACAGCGGCTCAGTGTCCGATGCCACGTGAATGTGACCAGTGTGGTAATACAGGGCACCTGTATAAGGACTGTCCATATGGTGTGCCAAGGAGGCCAACTAGAGAGGAGGAGAGGCGGGAGGAGGAAGAAAAGAAACGTAGGGAGGAGCGGAGGCAGGAGGAGGAAAAAAAGAGAGAGGAGGAGGTTAAGAAACGGGAGGAGGAGAGGAAGCGGGAGGAAAGCGAGGCATCTGCGCAGCAAAGCGCTGAGGTAATTCCGCCCTCCATGGTTGAGAGACGGCGGGATAGACGGCAGGAGGACAAGGAGGCTGAAAGGAGGAAGGAGGAGCTGGAGGACAAGTTATTCTGGAGAGCTGCAAAGCAAGAAGAGCGTGCTATGGTTAAAAATAAAAAAAAAAAAAAGGAAGCCCCAGTTACCAAAGATGAGGAGTTGGGTGGTTTGATGGATTTTGACACTTCTGGGGCGGAGGAGATGGCTGCGTCGTTGATTGTTGATTCTGATCCAGAAAGCATTGGCGTTTTTTCCTCAGAAGAGGAGCCTGGAGGTCGAAAGTGTCCCAGGGAGGGTGGTGGGGAAATCTGTGATGAAGGTGGAGGGCCCCAGAGGAAGGCTGGGCAGAAGAAGGCGCGTGTGGAGGAGTGTATGGAGGTCAGCGGCTCTGAAAGCTGCTCAGCGCAGATGGTGGAGGAGGACAGTGGCAGTGCTGTGTAGATATGTGCTATTATTTCAGTAGCTAGGTGGTTTTGTATATAGCATTTGCCTTTAAATTTTTTTTTTTTTTTTTTTTTTTTTTTTTTTTTCCTTTTGGTTTGTTTTTCATGTAAGTTGAGTAATGTCATGTTCGTAGGTTGTTTTTTTTAGTATTTTTTGTGTATGTAATGGGTTTTGTACTCATATCACAAAATGTGAGGGTCTTTAAAAGCAGGTGGCGGCGGGCAGCCATTTTGGATTTTTTTGCAACCCAGAATGCAGGAATTTTTTGTCTGCAGGAGTGTGGGATTGTGGATGGTGTGAAGGGGAGTGAATGGCCTCATGGTGCGTCTGTGTGGTCAGGGAGTGCCTGTAATAAAAATGATGGTGTGGGTTTTTTGGTGAAGGGAAATGATGTGAGTTTGTGTGACTACATGGTGATTGAGGTTGGAAGGTGTGTGTTGGCTAATTTTGAGTTTAGAAATGTTCGTTTTTGCGTTATTAATGTATATGCGCCTGTGGATAAACAGGAGCGTAGAGTTTTATTTGAAAAAATTAAGTTTTTTATTCCAGGAAGAGTGCCTGTTGTGATAGTGGGTGATATGAACTGTGATGTGGGAAGTGTGAATGTGGATGCGTCAGGGAAAGTGTTAATGGATATGGTGAGTGATTTTGGTTTAAAAGATATGCAGCGGGCATGCAAGATAACTCCGTTGTTAAATACGTTTTTTTCTGACAGTGGGAGGGTGGAGTCTAGGTTGGACTATTGTTTTGTTTCAAAAAATCTGATTCCTGTTAGTTATGCACAGGAGAGGGTGTTTTTTTCGGATCATGTGTGTATGAAGTGTGAATTGGATTTGCATGTTAATGAGGTGGCTGGGAAAGGTGTGTGGAAGTTGAATGTGAGTTTGCTGGAAGGAGGGGGGGTGAAAGAGGAGTATGAAAGACATTATGCAGAGTGGTGTGGGTGCAGGAGTGATTTCAGAAATGTGTGTGAATGGTGGGATTGGGTTAAATGGAAAACCAAGAGTTTTTTTAAAAAACTCGGGTACAAGTGTGCGGCTGCAAAGAGAGAAAGGTTTGTTTTTTTAAATGCAAGACTGAGTTTGTTGTATAAGTTGAGGGCGGGAGGGATGGATGTGAGTGAAGATTTAGTGAAAGTGAAAAAAGAAGTGAATGATTTTTTGTTAGAAAGAGGGAGGAGTATTGTGTATAGGGCCAAATTAGAGAATTTGGAGAAGAATGAGAAGTGTTCGCGGTTTTTCTTTAAGAAAGTTTTTGGGAAGAGACAGAGTATGAGTGTTTTGAATGGGATGGATGGAAATGAAGTTAGTGGCGCGGACTTGTGTGAGGAAGTGGCAAAGTTTTATGATGATTTGTATGCTGTGAAATGGAGGGATGAAGGTTTGGAGGGTGAGGTGTTGAGTGTTTTGGAAAATAGTTTGAATAGGATAGAAAGGGAAAGTTAGTTTGATGGGTGAGGTGACGGGTGAAGAAGTATGGAAGGTGGTGTGCAGTATGGCACTGAATAAAACACCGGGGGAGGATGGTCTACCGGTGGAATTTTATCGTGTGATGTGGGATGTGATTGGGAAGGATTTTGTGGATGTATGTAAGTATATGTGGGCGAATGCAGAGGTGGCAAATGGTATGCGTGCAGGGGTGGTTGTGTTATTGCCAAAAAAAGGTGATTTGAAAAATCTAAAAAATTGGAGGCCGATCACATTGCTGAACTGTGATTATAAGATTTATGCGAAACTTTTGGCTAACAGGATGCGTGGTGTGGTTGGGAGTGTGGTGGGTGAGGAGCAATGTTGTGCGGTACCTGGAAGACGAATACATGGAAGTTTGTGTATGTTGAGAGATTGTTTGTGGGACTGCATGAATCGTAAGAAAGGGGTGTATGTGTTGAGTTTGGATTTTGAGAAGGCGTATGATAGATTGGCGCATGGTTTTTTGTTTAGTGTGTTGGTGAAGATGGGTTTTCCTTCTGAGTTTGTTGAGAGAGTGAGAAGTTTGTATAAGAATATTTACAGTTGTGTGTTGTTGAATGGAAATGTGGGGAGGAGAGTAAATGTATTTTCGGGTGTTCGGCAGGGGTGTCCTTTGTCCCCTATCGTTTTTATTTGCGCAATTGAGCCTTTGTTATGTCTGTTAAGAAAAGATAAGGTGATTCGGGGTGTGCAAGTACCCGGGGGTGGGGGGAGAGAATGGAAGATGAGTGGCTATATGGATGATGTGTGTGTGCTGTGTGATTCAGAGTGTTCGGTACGGCGTGTGAAGTTGTTGGTTTCTATTTTTTGTGGAGCATCTGCTTTTAAAGTGAATTGGGAGAAGAGTGAGTGTAAGAATTTTGGGGGAAGGAGTCTGAGCGATGATGTTGGAGTGAATGTGGTGAGTGGATCGATAAAGGTTTTGGGTGTGAAATTTTCAGAGAAATTGGATGGAGAGGAAAGCTGGGTGGATGTGAAAGAGAGAGTGGAGCGTAAGTTTAATTTTTGGAGTTTGAGGGATCTTACGTTTTTTGGTAAAATTTTAGTTATTAAGAGTGTTGTGTTACCTATTTTTTTGTATGTTGCGATGGTGTTTCCACCAAGCCACATGTGTATTGGAAGATTAAATAGGGTTTTGTTTGTCTTTTTTTGGGGTTCATGTATGGAGCGTGCGAGGAGAGAGATTGTTATGAAGAGTTTGGATAAGGGGGGACTGGGTTTCCCAAATTTGAATGTTTTTTTCGGCGTGAATATTATGGTGTTTGTACTAGGTGTGATTAGGATGGATGGGAAGTATGCATGTATGTGCAGGTTTTTGTTTGGAAATTTCTTGTTTCGTTTGAAATGGCGTGAAAGAGATCTTAGGAGCCCAGTGGCTTTTGAGGTTCCTGTGTGGTATGTGTGGGTTTACAAATTTCTAGTGAAGTATGAACTTTGTGATGTGGATGTGAGATTGTTAGAAAAGAAGAAAGCTGTATATAAGATGATTGAGTGTAGAGAGGTGGAATGTGACATTATTGTAGGACGAGCCCATAGGCTGTTCTTGCCAGATTTTAAAATGGTAAGAGGGGATGATGTGCAGAAAGTATGGAAGAAGGTACGTGTGAATGGTATGACAAATAGGCAGAGTGAGATTGTATGGCAGTCATTGCATGGGGTGTTGCCAGTGAGGGAGTTTCTGAAAAATCGGGGTTTAGTGAGGAGTGAGAGGTGTCCGAGGAGTGGATGTGGTGGGAGTGAGAGTGTGGTGCATTTGTTTTGGAATTGTCAGTATGCTAGAAGTGTGATTGCAGGTCTGGGTCGTTTGTGTAAGGAGCTGTGTGAGGTGAATCTGTTGTCTTTTGAGCTCTTTATGTTTGGATTGGGTATGTGTGGGGAGAAGGAGAGAGTATTGTGGTTGATGATGGCATGTATAAAAGAGGTTTTGTGGGATGTGAGGAATGTGTATGTGTTTAAAAGGAAGGATATTGAGGTTAAAAACTGTATAAAAATTATTTTGGGAACATTGTATTTTTGCTTTGTGTGTGATCAGAGGAGAAGAGGGGAGGTGGATGCAGAGGGAATTTGGAAGACTAAAAAGTGGAAACATTTTGTTAATGTATCTTGAAGTGGTTTTTGGTTGTTAATTAAAACATTTTTTGTGTGTTTTCCAATGATGATGGGAATGGCGGTGGCACTAAGTATGTGGCACGCTGTTTTGGGAGATGAGTTCCTTATAGTTTTGGTTACCTGACTGTGGAACTTCCCATCTGAGGGGAAAAAAAAAAAAAAAAAAGCTGTCTGTGGATGGATACCATGCTTGGCATAGGTGGTCTTCCATTATTGGATATTCTCCTTTATTGGATGCTGCCCTTCCCGTGGTTGTTCCTTCCCGGAGAAAGGCCTGGCTATTCATTGCTTGCGTTGAGAAACACGTGATGGTGTCTCCGCAGCTTACTTTACATGCGTTTGCATATTTCCCATAAGGGATGGGGGCAGTGTTCTGGATCACTGCGTTGAGAAACACGTGATGGTGTCTCCGCAGTGTTGGATGTTTTGGTCTCCCCGAGGTCATTCATCTGTTCCTTCATAGCCTTTCACCAGGCACTGCTCCTAATAGCCAGTTTCCTACTCCACACTGATGAGGGGCAAAAACCCCGAAACAGCTGTCTGTGGATGGATACCATGCTTGGCATAGGTGGTCTTCCATTATTGGATATTCTCCTTTATTGGATGCTGCCCTTCCCGTGGTTGTTCCTTCCCGGAGAAAGGCCTGGCTATTCATTGCTTGCGTTGAGAAACACGTGATGGTGTCTCCGCAGCTTACTTTACATGCGTTTGCATATTTCCCATAAGGGATGGGGGCAGTGTTCTGGATCACTGCGTTGAGAAACACGTGATGGTGTCTCCGCAGTGTTGGATGTTTTGGTCTCCCCGAGGTCATTCATCTGTTCCTTCATAGCCTTTCACCAGGCACTGCTCCTAATAGCCAGTTTCCTACTCCACACTGATGAGGGGCAAAAACCCCGAAACAGCTGTCTGTGGATGGATACCATGCTTGGCATAGGTGGTCTTCCATTATTGGATATTCTCCTTTATTGGATGCTGCCCTTCCCGTGGTTGTTCCTTCCCGGAGAAAGGCCTGGCTATTCATTGCTTGCGTTGAGAAACACGTGATGGTGTCTCCGCAGCTTACTTTACATGCGTTTGCATATTTCCCATAAGGGATGGGGGCAGTGTTCTGGATCACTGCGTTGAGAAACACGTGATGGTGTCTCCGCAGTGTTGGATGTTTTGGTCTCCCCGAGGTCATTCATCTGTTCCTTCATAGCCTTTCACCAGGCACTGCTCCTAATAGCCAGTTTCCTACTCCACACTGATGAGGGGCAAAAACCCCGAAACAGCTGTCTGTGGATGGATACCATGCTTGGCATAGGTGGTCTTCCATTATTGGATATTCTCCTTTATTGGATGCTGCCCTTCCCGTGGTTGTTCCTTCCCGGAGAAAGGCCTGGCTATTCATTGCTTGCGTTGAGAAACACGTGATGGTGTCTCCGCAGCTTACTTTACATGCGTTTGCATATTTCCCATAAGGGATGGGGGCAGTGTTCTGGATCACTGCGTTGAGAAACACGTGATGGTGTCTCCGCAGTGTTGGATGTTTTGGTCTCCCCGAGGTCATTCATCTGTTCCTTCATAGCCTTTCACCAGGCACTGCTCCTAATAGCCAGTTTCCTACTCCACACTGATGAGGGGCAAAAACCCCGAAACAGCTGTCTGTGGATGGATACCATGCTTGGCATAGGTGGTCTTCCATTATTGGATATTCTCCTTTATTGGATGCTGCCCTTCCCGTGGTTGTTCCTTCCCGGAGAAAGGCCTGGCTATTCATTGCTTGCGTTGAGAAACACGTGATGGTGTCTCCGCAGCTTACTTTACATGCGTTTGCATATTTCCCATAAGGGATGGGGGCAGTGTTCTGGATCACTGCGTTGAGAAACACGTGATGGTGTCTCCGCAGTGTTGGATGTTTTGGTCTCCCCGAGGTCATTCATCTGTTCCTTCATAGCCTTTCACCAGGCACTGCTCCTAATAGCCAGTTTCCTACTCCACACTGATGAGGGGCAAAAACCCCGAAACAGCTGTCTGTGGATGGATACCATGCTTGGCATAGGTGGTCTTCCATTATTGGATATTCTCCTTTATTGGATGCTGCCCTTCCCGTGGTTGTTCCTTCCCGGAGAAAGGCCTGGCTATTCATTGCTTGCGTTGAGAAACACGTGATGGTGTCTCTGCTCTAGGGTTGTCACGGTGGCTAGGCCCGATCCGTGACCCTGCCGAGGGGCGCACAGTCAGTGGTAGATATGATGGATGATGGTAGTGGCTGTAGCGGTGCAGTTGTGGGGTGCAGGTCGCGGTAAATAACGAGGACACCAGGTTGCAGTCTCTTTACCTCTTTACTGAAGATCTCTGGGTCCTCAGTCCGGAATAGGGTTCACCAGGCTGCGCAAGTCCGGCCGGTCCAATGGCACCTCCAGAGTTCTCTTCACAGGTGGAAATCTGTGCCTTCCTGCTTGCGCTATGTGTTGTGGTCCTTCCCTGCTGTGCTTACGGAAAGTCCCCACAACTGTTGTGTCTGTTTCTTAAGTTCCCTCACAACTCGATTAGATGATGTTCTGCTAATCCTCCGTCCCTCCCTGATGTTCTGGTTGGGACGGCACCCGTTTGACGGGTAAGCTCGGAGCTCTTCCGGGACCCTAGAGTCGCCCCTCTCCACAAGTTGCCCCCCAAGACTGCATAGGTGATTTAAGTTAGACAGCCCGCCTTCGACTGACTGTCCTGCCGCTGTTTAGAGTATTGCTTGAAGCTGGATATTATAATACTCCCTCGGCGTTCCGGCCACCGGTTATGCGCCTCGGTAGGATGTTGCCTCGGTCTTACAGCACGACTCCTACTGGTATTCTCCTGTTGCTATGATCTCGTTTCTCACTCAGCACAATCTATCTCGCTTCTGGTCCCTCCTTGGGCACCGCCGCTATGCTGAGCAGGCACGGTCCCGTTACGTTCGTTCAAGTTGCCAAGCCTCTGTCAGGATCCCACCCCTGACAGAGACCCTACTGTATCTTCCCCTGCAACACCCTCTGCCACAAGGTGTTGCCTGGTTCCAACCCAGTCAGCTTCTGATCTAACTTCCTGCCTGACCCCCAGTTTACCCACTATGGTGGGGAGTGGCCTAGTGAATAGAACCCTTAGCTCCCCCCGGAGGCCCGGCTGTGAAATGTATTGGTGTCTGTGATACCTGGTTAGACGAACTCCTTCAGTGCCATCAGACGTACCATAGCTCCCCATAGCGGCGGAGCCACAGTACTGCAACGACCAGGACTCTGGGGCGCTGCACAGTGTTCATACGAAAACTTGTGTATGAGCTCCCTCCCCTGGTTAAAATGCATCCTCACACATGAATGGTCTCAGGAAGCTTTACTGTGGTCATGACACTGGACTCATGGTAGCACTCAGCTTTTCTTCTCCAGACATTCATTCTTGCAGATGTCCCAAACAGTTTGAAGGGTCTTCATGCTGCCAGGTGGAGTGAGCTTCTGCACACCTGTGCAACTTTTCGGGGGAGTTCCTGCTTCCCAGCTTCACATTTACAATTTATGGATTTTAGATTAATGCTCTGTGGACTTGTCGCCAACATCTCATCTTGTTATTCTTACAGTTTAGCTAGGATTGATCTACAAGACTCTTCTTGCATTCAGTTGGCATCTGTAATAAGGAACAACCAGTCTCTGAAGATACTTGGCCTGTCTGGTAATCATCTGTCCGGTCCTCACTTCAGTGACTTGATGGCAGCTTTGTCCAGTTCGGCCTGCAGTATAGAGGAATTACGGTGAGTCATGAAGTGAAATATATCTACCACTATTCTTATTACTATCCCATAATTGTGCATGCAGCATTATCAGAAAACTGGGAGAAAACACATTGAATTATTACATTATTTCTCAAGTGAAATGTATAGAAGTGACATGTGCAATATGGCTGTTGTGTTGTGTTTTATTCTATAGAGTAAAATGTGGAAGTAAAATCCTCCACAAACCCCAATTAATGAGGATTTGATTTAGCAGTGGATTACCAGTGAATCCACAAGTTCTTAAAAAAAAAACCCTCACTATACTCACCTCCTCAGGAGATTCAGAGGCTTCCGTGACAGTTCCCATGCCAATCTTTATATAACCAGGGCTCCTATGGTGATGTCTCATCCCATTTGCCAAGATCAACCACTCAGAAGCTCCAGAAGTCACATGGACCGAGACGTCTTCACAAAAAAATGGGTTATACAAAGACTGGCAGGGAAACAGTTAAGGAAACCACAGCTGTATATTTAGCCTTTACTGGTTATTAAAATGGGAGACCCCGTAAAAAATTATGTAGAGTATAGTTAATAACCAGCAAAGGCTAGGCACATAGCTATGGGCTGATGTTAATAGGCTAGGAAGGGGCCATGGATATTAGCCCCATCCCAGACTAAAAGCATCAGCTCTCAGTCGCCCCCAAAAAGGCGCATCCATAAGATGTGCCAATTCTGGCATTTAGGCTCGCTCTTCCCACTTGCCCTGGTGCGTTGGCAAGTGGAGTGATAGTTTTGGGGTTGATGTCAGCTTTGTTTTGGCAGCTGACATCAAGCCCAGGAGTTAGTTGTGGAGAGCATCTACAAGATGCCCCCATTACTAATCCCATAGTCAAATTGTAAATTAAATAACACCCAGAATAAAGTCCTATATTTGAAAGAATGACACAAACTCCTTTATTGAATTAAAATTAACCAAAAACATTTATTCTCACCTTTATGCCCAATCCACTGAAGCCAATGTCCCCTGTAACAAAAATAAAATAATAAAGCACCATCATCCTCACCTGTCCCTGACGTGAGGATAATAATCCAATTGTCCCGCGACGTGTGTAGCTCTGCTACATCTATATGGCAGACTGCATTGTTGCATGATGCAACAAAATAGTCTGCCATCCAGCAGAAACATTGCTGTTGTGCAAGCTTGCTCAGCTTGACATGACATGATAAAGTTGGGAGGAGTTCATTGAACTCCTTCACCTCACTGATGTCAACGCGAGCGTAAGAAAGTTCTCGCTCGTGGTGCCTTAAGAAAGGTCATTGGAGTTCAAAGCCAATTAACTCAGTTCAACTCAATGACATCAGCTCAAGCGCCTTTGTCTCTGAACTCCAATGACCTTTCTGATGGCACCGCGAGCGTGAGAACTTTAAAGTGAGCAATAAGGGAGGACAAATGCTTGGAGGACATGTTCTAGAAAAATCCGCTTCTTTCTCCTCCTGGACTGATTTTTCAATGTCAGTATTTTCAATTCACCGGTAAAATCTGTCTTCAGTGAATAAAGATTTTGCCATTACTGAAATAGTAGCTGCTTGTAGATGCGAACTCGGCTTCAGGAAAATGGCCGCCGCGATCTCCATCTGCGCACGCGCGGCATCCCGCGGCCATTTTCCTGAAGCCCCGGGCAGCAGAGCGCTCCATCTGCGCACGCGTGGCCTCAGGAAGATGGCCGCCCCCACCGATAACCAGGGGAATAGCGCAGATCGCGCTCTTTTTCTTCACCTGCGCAGTGGATTCGGCAGTTGGGCATGCGCAAACCACTACGCCACCAACGGAAAGATAAGCAAGATCTGGGGGAAGAAACAGCGATGTCACCACGCCCATTTGACCAGACCAGCCTGATTGACAGGTGAAAACGGTGACTTTGGTAAGGTATTTCGGCAGCATAGGTGGGGAATCAGGGTACACAAAATACACTATTGTAATGCACAGCTCAGGCCCTATATAACGGTATTTTTAGCTCATACTGAAAAAACGGGGTGACAGGTTCCCTTTAAGGAGTGGTGTAGCAATCATGGTTGCCAAAGACTGAGACTGGGTCTGAAGGATAATGGGGTGATCCCTGCAGTCAATCAGCATTGGCTTCACTCTCCCCGCCTTTCAGACAAATCACATGCATCCAGAAGATGTGAGAGCTGGAATGGAACCAACATCAGAGGTGAACATAACTGTTATTATTTTACAAGGGGGGAACATTGGGATTGAGAAGGGGTTGTCCAAGTTGTGGACAACCCCTTTAAACCTCTGAATATTATGTGCAACTGTAGTAAGAAGAACATGAGGCTGTTTGGAGATGGTCTTACAGCCTTTACCTTTAACATGTTTGTCTATAATTTTCACACCATGATACCAAACAGCACAGTGACTACTTTTCATGCTATAAATAGGCAGACTGACTAATTACAATTTTGTAGAAACCTCTGTTGTTAATTACAAGACACACCTTAGTTTTCCATGTCTCTATGGTTAAATTATTTTCAATCTTTTCTAGGCGTGCCATCATTTTTACCATGACATTTTAATTATTGTTTTAATGTTTCTGTTGAACCACAAATCTGAAGTAATGTCTGATTCTCATTAGTTCATATTCAGTAAATTTAAATTGAAAATGACTTCTGTCAGTTTCATGCTATTTCAGTGACCTTATGGTTGTTCTTACTTTAACAGAAGGATACAAACAGTTTTGTTCATGTGTGCAAGTGTCAGGGATATAATTAAAAGCCACACCACTGATCACAGCCACCAGCAGCCACTGTCAGAAGCGATTACAGAAGTGTCATATGACTGTCAGGAAACTGGAATAATTATATTAATCCCCCCAGTGCTCCCAAACCCAAGATTGAACAGACTCCATCCTCAGGCCGATCAATTCATTGACTGATCTGAAACATATGAGAAGATCTTCACACTACAAAGTCACTAATTCTGGGAATTCTGTTTTATTCTAGGATGTGGGACAATGGATTGACTGAAGAGGAGAAGGATAAAATAAAGACACTGGAAAGACGTAAACCAAATCTGAAGATACGCTACTAAAAATACAAGAACTTTTTTTTACAGTATTGACAATCACCTCTGTTATTTTTTATGGACAGCTGCACCCAAATTTTTTAGAAACTTATACCTCAACCCGATAATTGGCGATGATTGTCTTATGACATCCAGGCTTCAAGATTACTAGCAGGATTGAGGGTTTCATCACTTTTGACCACTTAGATGCCATGGTCTAAATCGACTACAGCATCTAAGTGGTTGTCAGAGGGATGAGGAACCATGTTTCTTAATTTGGACTTTATGTTTATATACAGCTTGCCTCTCTCACTTCTGAACATACTTAGAAATACTGCTAAGAACTGAAACTGAATTAAACGTCAAGGATTGTATTTTGGGTCATTTGAAAGCTCCAAGATTGTTTGTATCATATAAGATTGTTATTGTCTAATTAGATTTTTTTAAAAAAAGGCTGGCTAGATCTCCTGGTGGCTTGTCTATCAGCACATTAATTCTAATTATTTTGAGGTGGCATTTAATTTATTACGTATATAAAGCTCCACTGTTTATGAACAATGTTATTGCTAGAAAGGCTGTCATAAGAAAACATACAACTGTGGGCAGAAGAAATGTTTGGCTGATTGTTTAGCCACCAGTTTTATCTCCAGACTCTTCCATACACAGGAACGTTCCTTATTCTGGGTGCTCCTGCTTACTATATGAGAGAATCATTGCCAGACTCCAAGGAGGTGTCTTATCTCTCAGCAGTCCGAAACTGGACATGCTGGATCCTTATCTTCTACAGCAGTGTTCCCCAACTCCGGTCCTCAAGAGCCACCAACAGGTCATGTTTTGAGGATTTCCTTAGTATTGCACATGTCATTGAATGCTTGCCTGTCCAGGTGATGCAATTATCACCTGTGCAATACTAAGGAAATCCTGAAAACATGACCTGTTGGTGGCTCTTGAGGACTGGACTTGGGGAACACTGTTCTACAGCATTATCTGTCAAGGAAGAGGCTGGAGGCCCACATGCACATTAGACAATCAGCCGAGCCTGCTGATATTGGCGGCTTCAGCCAGCACTTGTATACTATGCATGGGGACTTTACTCTTTAAGGACCAGTGAATTTTTAGTTTTTTCGCTGTCATTCTCTTTTTCCAAGAGCAACAGTTTTTTCCCGGTCTACATAGACATATAAGGTCTTGTTTTTTAGAATGACACCATTTTTTTTTTATTTTAATGTACTGAAAAACAGGAAAACAAATTCCAAGTGGATCCTCGTCTGGGTCAGAAGGGTCCCCCAGCTGGGGGAATACTGGCTGCCAGGACTGTCAGGCACCAGGATTGAATGTGTGCCTCACCAGAGATCTTTAGCTCCGGAGAGCTTACTGAGAGTAATGGACTTTGCTGCTGCAGCCATTGGGGACAGAATAGGAATCATTCATCTCTTGTTCATTTCTACACCTTTATTATTAAAATACAAATTGCCACTGTTGTGCCCTATACAGTGTGAAGCGTGGTTCACACGGAGAACGTCGTTCCATTGTGGAGAACAGCTGCAGGACTGAGGTAACCCACTGTGACCCAGGGCTGAGATTAGAACTGTCATTTTATTTGCAAGCGGCCGGGGTGCTTCTGGACTGTAGCTTTGAGAGACTCGGTCATGACTACCACCCCGTGCCACCGTGTTACACATGTGTTGTGACTGTCACACAGCCGCATCACATGCAGCTGTGGCGCCAAACAGCTGATTATCGGGAGCGCTCCAGGTATCCAGCTTCCCGAGGCAGCTATATGGGAAGCGCTATAGTTATTCGGATAAGCACTTATACAAAGCTATTCAATCAACCCAAGTGCTCACTAGAGATTTAGGGCAATGGATGAGAAATCCGGGACGTGTTCCTATGGTTTTTGCTGCTAATGAGTACCCTCCTTCATCATATTATACAATATCTATGTTTCTAAAGTTAATTGAAAATTCATCGGCATGCACTGAGCCGCTTCACATCATAATCCCGGCCATATATTTGTGGGTTCATATACCAATACACATTAATTGGTTATTGTATATAATAATATGGAAGAATTATATACAGTGGGTACAGAAAGTATTCAGACCTCTTTAAATTTTTCACTTTTTGTTTCACTGCAGCCATTTGGTAAATTAAAAAAAGTTAATTTAATAAAAAATAAAAACTGAAATATCACATGGTCATCAGTCAGACCCTTTGCTCAGACACCCATAATTAAGTCACATGCTGTCCATTTCCTTGTGATCCTCCTTTAGATGGTTCTACTCCTTCATTGGAGTCCAGCTGTACACTCACCGGCCACTTTATTAGGTACACCATGCTAGTAACGGGTTGGACCCCCTTTTGCCTTCAGAACTGCCTCAATTCTTCGTGGCATAGATTCAACAAGGTGCTGGAAGCATTCCTCAGAGATTTTGGTCCATATTGACATGATGGCATCACACAGTTGCCGCAGATTTGTCGGCTGCACATCCCAAAGATGCTCCATACAAGGCAGGATGGATCCATGCTTTCATGTTGTTTACGCCAAATTCTGACCCTACCATCCGAATGTCGCAGCAGAAATCGAGACTCATCAGACCAAGCAACGTTTTTCCAATCTTCTACTGTCCAATTTCGATGAGCTTGTACAAATTGTAGCCTCAGTTTCCTGTTCTTAGCTGAAAGGAGTGGTACCCGGTGTGGTCTTCTGCTGCTGTAGCCCATCTGCCTCAAAGTTCGACGCACTGTGCGTTCAGAGATGCTCTTAGGCCTACCTTGGTTGTAACGGGTGGTGATTTGAGTCACTGTTGCCTTTCTATCAGCTCGAACCAGTCTGCCCATTCTCCTCTGACCTCTGGCATCAACAAGGCATTTCCGCCCACAGAACTGCCGCTCACTGGATTTTTTTTCTTTTTCGGACCATTCTCTGTAAACCCTAGAGATGGTTGTGCGTGAAAATCCCAGTAGATCAGCAGTTTCTGAAATACTCAGACCAGCCCTTCTGGCACCAACAACCATGCCACGTTCAAAGGCACTCAAATCACCTTTCTTCCCCATACTGATGCTCGGTTTGAACTGCAGGAGATTGTCTTGACCATGTCTACATGCCTAAATGCACTGAGTTGCCGCCATGTGATTGGCTGATTAGAAATTAAGTGTTAACAAGAAGTTGGACAGGTGTACCTAATAAAGTGGCCGGTGAGTGTATATAATTAAACTGATAGGACTTGATTTGGAAAGGCACACACCTGTCTATATAAGACCTCACAGCGCATGTCAGACCAAATGAGAATCATGAGGTCAAAGGAACTGGCCAAGGAGCTCAGAGACAGAATTGTGGCAAGGCACAGATCTGGCCAAGGTTACAACTGAATTTCTGCAGTACTCAAGGTTCCTAAGAGCACAGTGGCCTACATAATCCTTAAATGAAAGGAGTTTGGAAAACCAGAAGTCTTCCTAGACCTGGCCATCCAGCCAAGCTGAGCCATTGTGGGAGAAGAGCCTTGGTGAGAGAGGTAAAGGAGAACCCCAAGATCACTGTGGCTGAGCTCCAGAGATGCAGTAGGGGGAGATGGGAGAAAGTTCCACAAAGTCAACTATCACTGCAGTCCTCCACCAGTTGGACCTTTATGGCAGAGTGGCCCAACGGAAGCCTCTCCTCAGTGCAAGACATATGAAAGCCCGCATAAAGTTTGCTAAAAGACACATGAAGGACTCCCAGACAATGAGAAATAAGATTCTCTGGTCTGATGAGACAAAGATAGACCTTTTGGTGATAATTCTAAGTGGTATGTGTGGAGAAGACCAGGCACTGCTCATCACCTGCCCAATACAATCCCAACAGTGAAACGTGGTGGTAGCATCATGCTATTGGGGTGTTTTTCAGCTGCAGGGACAGGACGACTGGTTGTCAATGAAGGAACCATGAATGCGGCCAAATACAGAGATATCCTGGATGAAAACCTCTTCCAGAGTGCTCTGGACCTCAGACTTGGCCGAAGGTTCACCTTCCAACAAGACAATGACCCTAAGCACACAACTAAAATAACAAAGGAGTGGCTTCAGAACAACTCTGTGACCATTCTTGACTGGCCCAGCCAAAGCCCTGACCTAAACTCAATTGAGCATCTCGGGAGAGACCTGAAAATTTCTGTCCACCATCGTTGACCATCTAACCTGACGGAACTGAAGAGGATCTGCAAGGAACAATGGCAGAAGATTCCAAAACTTGTTGCATCATTCCCAAGCAGACTCATGGTTGTACTAGCTCAAAAGGGGCTTCTACTCTATACTGAGCAAAGGGTCTGAACACTTATTACCATGTGATATTTCAGTTTTTCTTTTTTAATACATTTGCAAAAATTACTAAATTTCTGTTTTTTTTTTCAGTCAAGATGGGGTGCAGAGTGTACATTAATGAAAAAAAATGAACTTTTTAATTTACCAAATGGCTGCAATGACACAAAGAGTGAAACATTTAAGGGTATGTGCACATGTCAGGATATCTTGCAGAAATTTTCCTGACAAAAACTGGACATTTCTGCCAGAAATCCGCATGCATTTTTTTTGCGTTTTTTTGCGTTTTTGTGCATTTTTTTTGCGGTTTTTCCCAATGCATAGAACAGCGGGAAAAACGCAGAAAATCTGCAAAATTAATGAACATGCTGCTTTGGTGGCCTACAGCTGAGCCAAATCCCATAGACCACCCAAACTCGTAGAATGGATTATCTAATGCTGTAGTGTGTGGTGGCATATTTACCAAATGTCCAGATTTTGAAAGATCAATCCAGTGATAGGAACCACAAAGGAGTGAGAAAACTCCACCCAACATTAAAAAATAAGTTACATACTTGGTATCAATACATCCAGAAAAGTCTGATCTATCAAGATATAAAATGAATAAAGCTGATCACAGTAAACACTGTGTAGAGGAAGTACCGTAAATCAAATTGCCAGAATTGTGGGTTTTGCGGTCACAGCAATAATGCAAAACATGCAATGATGGAGGAGAGAGCGTCTCCTGACGCTCCCTCTCCCATCATTCCCCGCTCTGCCTCTGACAGTACACTGCGGGTGCGCGATGATGTCATATCATCGCGCACCTGCTGTGTCCTGGGCAGACTGCAGCCGCCGAGACAGGGCAGGGAGCAGCGCGGGCAAAAGGAAAGGTGAGGAGAGTGTTTTGTTTTTTTTTAACTGGACTGTGGGGCCATTATTGGGGGGGTTGGTGGGGGAGAGATGAGATGTGGGCTGTGCTGTATATATCCCTGTGTGGGCTGTGCTCTATATATCCCTGTGTGAGCTGTGCTCTATATATCCCTGTGTGGGCTGTGCTGTATATACCACTGTGTGGGCTGTGCTGTATATATGCAGCGCCCCAGAGTCCTGGTCGTTGCAGTACTGTGGCTCCGCCGCTATGGGGAGCTATGGTACGTCTGATGGCACTGAAGGAGTTCGTCTAACCAGGTATCACAGACACCTATACATTTCACAGCCGGGCCTCCGGGGGGAGCTAAGGGTTCTATTCACTAGGCCACTCCCCACCATAGTGGGTAAACTGGGGGTCAGGCAGGAAGTTAGATCAGAAGCTGACTGGGTTGGAACCAGGCAACACCTTGTGGCAGAGGGTGTTGTGGGGGGAAGATACAGTAGGGTCTCTGTCAGGGGTGGGATCCTGACAGAGGCTTGGCAACTTGAACGAACGTAACGGGACCGTGCCTGCTCAGCATAGCGGCGGTGCCCAAGGAGGGACCAGAAGCGAGATAGATTGTGCTGAGTGAGAAACGAGATCATAGCAATAGGAGAATACCAGTAGGAGTCGTGCTGTAAGACCGAGGCAACATCCTACCGAGGCGCATAACCGGTGGCCGGAACGCCGAGGGAGTATTATAATATCCAGCTTCAAGCAATACTCTAAACAGCGGCAGGACAGTCAGTCTAAGGCGGGCCGTCTAACTTAAATCACCTATGCAGTCTTGGGGGGCAACTTGTGGAGAGGGGCGACTCTAGGGTCCCGGAAGAGCTCCGAGCCTACCCGTCATACGGGTGCCGTTCCAACCAGAACATCAGGGAGGGACGGAGGATTAGCAGAACATCATCTAATCGAGTTGTGAGGGAACTTAAGAAACAGACACAACAGTTGTGGGGACTTTCCGTAAGCACAGCAGGGAAGGACCACAACACATAGCGCAAGCAGGAAGGCACAGATTTCCACCTGTGAAGAGAACTCTGGAGGTGCCATTGGACCGGCCGGACTTGCGCAGCTTGGTGAACCCTATTCCGGACTGAGGACCCAGAGATCTTCAGTAAAGAGGTAAAGAGACTGCAACCTGGTGTCCTCGTTATTTACCGCGACCTGCACCCCACAACTGCACCGCTACAGTCACCACCATCTATATCTACCTACCCATTCACTGTGCGCCCCACGGCAGGGTCACGGACCGGGGCCTAGCCACCGTGACAACCCTAGAGCAGAGACTCAGAGGCCCGGTACCGGGTACCCCTCGGCCCTGCGGCGGTGGGGGCGCTGCATATACCCCTGTGTGGGCTGTGCTCTATATATCCCTGTGTGGGCTGTGCTCTATATATCCCTGTGTGGGCTGTGCAGTATATACCCCTGTGTGGGCTGTGCTGTATATACCCCTGTGTGGGCTGTGCTCTATATATCCCTGTGTGGGCTGTGCTGTATATACCACTGTGTGGGCTGTGCTGTATATACCACTGTGTGGGCTGTGCTGTATATACCCCTGTGTGGGCTGTGCTGTATATACCCCTGTGTGGGCTGTGCTGTATATACCCCTGTGTGGGCTGTGCTGTATATACCCCTGTGTGGGCTGTTCTGTATATACCCCTGTGTGGGCTGTGCTGTATATACCCCTGTGTGGGCTGTTCTGTATATACCCCTGTGTGGGCTGTGCTGTATATACCCCTGTGTGGGCTGTGCTGTATATACCCCTGTGTGGGCTGTGCTGTATATACCCCTGTGTGGGCTGTGCTGTATATACCCCTGTGTGGGCTGTGGTGTATATACCCCTGTGTGGGCTGTACTGTATATACCCCTGTGTGGGCTGTGCTGTATATACCCCTGTGTGGGCTGTGCTGTATATACCCCTGTGTGGGCTGTGCTCTATATATCCCTGTGTGGGCTGTGCTCTATATATCCCTGTGTGGGCTGTGCAGTATATACCCCTGTGTGGGCTGTGCTGTATATACCCCTGTGTGGGCTGTGCTCTATATATCCCTGTGTGGGCTGTGCTGTATATACCACTGTGTGGGCTGTGCTGTATATACCCCTGTGTGGGTTGTGCTGTATATACCCCTGTGTGGGCTGTGCTGTATATACCCCTGTGTGGGCTGTGCTGTATATACCCCTGTGTGGGCTGTGCTGTATATACCCCTGTGTGGGCTGTGCTGTATATACCCCTGTGTGGGCTGTTCTGTATATACCCCTGTGTGGGCTGTGCTGTATATACCCCTGTGTGGGCTGTGCTGTATATACCCCTGTGTGGGCTGTGCTGTATATACCCCTGTGTGGGCTGTGCTGTATATACCCCTGTGTGGGCTGTGCTGTATATACCCCTGTGTGGGCTGTGCTGTATATACCCCTGTGTGGGCTGTACTGTATATACCCCTGTGTGGGCTGTGCTGTATATACCCCTGTGTGGGCTGTGCTGTATATACCCCTGTGTGGGCTGTGCTGTATATAGCACTGTGTGGGCTGTGCTGTATACTACTATGCAGGCTGTGCTGTATACTACTACGCGGGCTGTGCTATATTATGCAGGCTGTGCTATATTATGCAGGCTGTGCTATATACTATGCAAGTTGTGCTATATACTATGCGGGCTTTGCTATATACTATAGGGGGTATATTTTATTCTATGGGGGAGGCCGTGTTATATACTATGTGGGTGTGTTATATACTATTGCGGGGGTATATTATATTCTGTAGGGGAGGCTGTGTTATATACTATGGAGGTATATTATATTCTATGGGGGAGGCTGTCTTATATACTATGGGGGGCTGCATTATATTCTATGGGGGGCTACATTATATATTATGGGGAGGTGGGCTGTATTATATTCTATGGGGGACTGTATTAGATTTTATGAGGGATGATTGCATCATACTCTGATGGGGCTGCATTATATTCTATGGGGAGGTGGGCTGTATTCTATTCTATTCGGGGCTACATTAAATTCTATGGGGGGCTGTATTATATTTATATTCTATGAGGGGTGATTTCATCATACTCTATGGGGGGCTGCATTATATTCTATGGGGGGTTACATTATACTCTGGGGTGGCTGCATGATACTCTGTAGGGTGGTGGCTGCATTATACTATATGTGGGCTGCATTATACTGTATCGAGGACTATGGGGAATACGTTATACTATATGAAGAACTATGGGGTGCATTATACTATGGGAAGTGAATTGTACTACATGGATGACTATGGCGGTGCATTATACTATATGGAGCACTATGAGGAGTGTATTATGCTCTGTGGAGGACTGAGCAGTGTATTTTAATATATGGAGGACTATAGGGAGTGTATTATACTATATGGAGGACTGTGGTGCACATTGCAATATATGGAGGACAATGGGGTGTATTTTACTAAACAAGTAAAATGCTGCATATTCAGATTGTTTTTGCCGGAACAAAAATCATTGTTCTCAGCAGCACATCGCCAGCGTAAACTGTAGATGTGCTGCTGATAACATGATAATGTATGGTGATCTGTTAGTGATCTGTTAGTGATCGTTCTGTCCCATCATTCTGTCTCAGACGGTGGAAAGAGGCCGGGAAACAAGCGTCCAACAACTTCAGTATGGTCGATCAAACTCATTTAGCGGCCTGAACTCAGCGCTTGTAAATACAACCGAAATGCTTTTGTGTGATGTGCAATATGTTAGCATTTGGGGCCCCATTTTAAACTTTGCCTAGGCGTAGGGCCCCACTTTGCCTAAAACCGGCCCTGCCTACAAGTGTACAAAGATATTATACAGTCACCATGTGACAAGTGGGCCTGTGTAACTTCAAATGCCAGGGCTGAATTTTAGTCCCAGTCCGGCCCTGGTGAGAACTGATGGATTGCTCCCTGACAATCAAGGGTTAAATGTATTTCATGCTCATGTATGTGATCAAGATATGATACCCACTTGTGCTGCAGTTAACTAGGACAGGGTTAACTATAGTTGATGGCCCAGTTTGAGAGGGGGAACTGAGAGTTGGTAGCAGGTCCAGGAAGTGACAGGGCAGTCAGTGTGTGGACAGCAGTGAAGTAGCAGGCCTAGGAGGCTGCTAGGGACAGCGTGAGCCTAATACTCGGGTAGTGGATTGCTGCAAATACCCTTCCATGTGATTACATCGAAATGGCCTGGGGCAATCTTGAAATGGATGTCGGGGACCAGAGGCACACTCAGCTTGTGAAGCTACAGGGAAAGATGGACTCAGACTACATGGGGCAGAAGGTATTGCAATCTAGATATACTGCTAGAGGGGAGGAAGACTCCCTAGGGTTAGGAAAGCCAGTGAGAGGGACATGCCACCTACACTGAGAACCAGGGCTGAAGTTGTATCTGGTATCTGTGGGAAAGATGACAACCCGTTGGGCCTTATCTTCTGCATCTGCCTATAAATGCTGTACATACTGCCATTCACAAAGTAAAAGTTTATTTTTTATGAATCTCGTGTCTTCTGGATTAATTGCTGCCCTGGTTCCAGAAAAAGAATTCCTGGAGTCAGACGAGGCCTGCAGGCCATAAGTAAGTGGGAAGCACCACATATACAGCAGCAGACCAGGACTGCCACACACCTTGTCTGTAGAATGCCAGAGCGAGTGGGAACCAAAGTTGCCCATGACTATTTCGCTTGGGCATCTTACACAAGTACAATACATACCCCCAAATTATATGCATAAAACACCAGCTTGACACACAAAAACACATCTACACTGATGTCAATATAAAATTTACAACAGCGGAGACTCCGGGCCTGGAAAGGATGTATAATGCGAAGTTTAGTCTATACTGTATCTTGTCATGTTTCAGCCCATAATTTTCTTCTCTGATGCGAGAATTATGTGTGAATCTGATAGTTCTTTATTGGTTGCCTTCATATTATTTATCAATGCACAATGGGGACATTTCCTGGGATAAATGCTGCAGGATCCTGGTGCAATTTGTCCAAAATGTTTACATGATGATTACTTTGTGGTGTCACATCCTACAATGGGAAGTGACTTCTTGGAAACAGAAGAGATTCAGATACAACCACATATGCGCGCTGGATCAGCATCCGGATTTGCCACTAGTACGTACATCCCTCTACAGGTACATGCAACTCCTAAATGGATACCAGTAATGCGAAGCACCCATGGACATGTATCTAATGCAACTACTACCAGCTACAGTTCCACAATACACACAGCTTCTACCTTGTTGGTTACTGATGCAGCCATCCGTGTACAGAGGAGAACACTGGAAACAGATATGGCACGGACTGGAGAAAAGGACAGGGACACTGATCTGCTGGTTGCCCCTAAGCCTGTCACTAAACGTGTTGTGTATTCAAGGGATCGACTTCTGGCGCTGAGCTGGATGAAGGCTACTCCAGCCGTGGCCATACCACTTGTTCCCCGTGAAGTGTGGAGACCTTTCAGAGGCTGCAGAGCAGGGAAAAAGGTGAAGTCCAGGAGAAGAAGGTTTAAACCAGCAGTCCCATCCATTGTCATGGGTAATGTACGCTCGCTGGGAAATAAGACGGATGAAATGCTAGCTCTGTGTAAAACCCAGATGGAGTTCAAGGAATGCAGTCTCATGTGCTTTACAGAAACCTGGTTACATAGGGAGGTCCGTGATTCAAGTGTCTCGATTCCAGGGTTTCACATGGTCTGGGCTGATAGAGACAAAGCTAAGTGTGGTAAGAAAAAGGGTGGTGGGGTGATATTATACATTAATAACAGATGGTGCAATCAGCGGCATATTACTGTTAAGGAAAGTCACTGCAGTCAAGACATTGAACTCTTAGCAGTTGGCCTCAGGCCCTATTATCTACCTAGGGAATTCTCCATTTCCAGTACAGTAGTCGTGTATATACCTCCATCCGCAAACCAAGAGGCGGCTGGGGAAGTATTGTCCGGGGTGTTAGACCGCATTCAGACAAAGCACCCAAACTCGTTAACTGTAATCTCTGGGGACTTTAAGGGTACCGTCTCACTATACGATTTACCAATGATCACGACCTGCGATACGACCTGGCCGTGATCGTTGGTAAGTCGTTGTGTGGTCGCTGGAGAGCTGTCACACAGACCGCTCTCCAGCGACCAACGATGCCGAGGTTCGCTGGTAACCAGGGTAAACATCGGGTTACTAAGCGCAGGGCCGCGCTTAGTAACCCGATGTTTACCGTGGTTACCAGCGTAAAAGTAAAAAAAAACAAACCGTACATACTCACCATCTGATGTCCGTCAGGTCCCTTGCCATCTGCTTCCCGCTCTGACTGAGTGCCGCCGTAAAGTGAAAGCAGATCACAGCGGCGACGTCACCGCTGTGATCTGCTCTCACTTTCCGGCCGGCAGACAGTCAGTGCGGGAAGCAGACGGCAAGGGACCTGACGGACATCAGATGATGAGTATGTACGTTTTTTTTTTTTTACTTTTACGCTGGTAACCACGGTAAACATCGGGTTACTAAGCGCGGCCCTGCACTTAGTAACCCGATGTTTACCCTGGTTACAAGCGAACGCATAGCTGGATCGCTGTCACACACAACGATCCAGCGATGACAGCGGGAGATCCAGCGACGAAAGAAAGTTTCAAACGATCTGCTACGACGTACGATTCACAGCAGGGTCCCTGATCGCAGTAGCGTGTCAGACACTGCGAGATCGTAACTATATCGCTAGAACGTCACGAATCGTGCCGTCGTAGCGATGAAAATGCCACTGTGTGACGGTACCCTAACAGAGCCAATATCTCAAAGGCTCTTGCAAAGTTCTATCAATATGTAAAATGTGCCACAAGGGACAACAGTATATTGGATCTCCTCTATGCGAATGTTAAAGATGCCTATTCATCATCTGCACTGCCCCCCCCCTGGGGAAATCAGACCACAACCTCTTACTATTGTTTCCATCATACCAACCTGTTGTCAGTAAACAACCAGTGACAATAAAACTAATTAGGAAGTGCACTCCAGCGGCGGAGGAGGCTCTACAAGACTGCTTTGACCTCACAGATTGGGAGGTGATATGCGACAGGGGAGAGCATGATGATGTAAATGGTATTGTCGGGCGAGTAAAGGTACCTTCACACATAATGATTTCGTTAACGATATCGTTGCAACGTCACGCTTTTTTGTGACGTAGCAACGATCCCGCTAACGATCTCGTTATGTGTGACAGCGACCAACGATCAGGCCCCTGCTGGGAGATTGTTGGTCGTAGGGAATGATCAGGACCTTTTTTTGGTCGCTGATCACCCGCTGTCATCGCTGCATCGGCGTGTGTGACGCCGATCCAGCGATGTGATCACTTGTAACCAGCTGACGCCGGGGGACGTGACAGACATCGGAATGTGAGTATGTAGTGTTTTTTTTTTTTTTAACTTTTACAATGGTAACCAGGGTAAATATCGGGTTACTAAGTGTGGCCCTGCACTTAGTAACCCGATGTTTACCCTGGTTACCCGGGTGCTGCAGGGGGAAGACAGTTTCAACAATGCCGAAGTCGTTCCCCTGATCGTTGGTCGCTGGAGAGAGCTGTCTGTGTGACAGCTCCCCAGCGACCACACAACGACTTACCAACGATCACGGCCAGGTCGTATCGCTGGTCGTGATCATTGGTAAGTCGTTTAGTGTAACGGTACCTTAACTGATTATATAAATTTTTGTACTGACACTGTTGTACCAGCTAAAAAGATTCAATGTTATGCAAATAACAAGCCTTGGATTACAAAAGAATTGAAACACTTCCTAAAGAAGAAAAAACTGGCATTTAAAATGAAGGATACAACGAAACTGAAATTGATACAAAGGGATTTAAAGGGGAAAATTAAGAATGCCCGTGAGGTGTTCCAAATTAAATTAGAAAATAAATTGTCACACAACAATTACATGGAGGTGTGGTCGGGCATGAATAAGCTAACTGGGTTTATGGCAAAGCCGGAGCGTGAGGAAGTGGATGTGCCCTTGGCTAATGAAATGAATGAGTTTTTCAACAGATTCACCAACATAAGCACAGCGTCATCAAGGATTGGGGGATGGAGCTTGGAAAACATCGGCAGCATTGACATTGGGGGATAAGCTGCCTGCTTTCACTGTCTCCCAAAGCGACGTGAGAAGACAGTTTAGTAGACTTGTTATTGGCAAAGCAGCTGGGCCTGATGGCCTCAGCCCACGTGTCCTCAGAGTGTGTGCAAACCAGCTGTGTACTCTCTTCCAGCTCCTATTTAACTGGAGCCTTCAATCACAGGGGGTACCAGAACTGTGGAAGACCACCTGCCTGGTGCCGGTTCCCAAGATCACTTTTCCAACTTCCCTACACGACTATCGTCCAGTGGCCTTAACATCACATGCTATGAAGTCCTTGGAGAGAATAATACTCGCCTACTTGTGTCCGAGGGTGAGGGCCTACACTGACTCTCTACAGTTTGGGTACCAGCAGAGATTGGGGATGAATGAAGCGGTTTTTGTCATTCTTGGACAATGATGGAATTGTAGTGAGCGACATGTTCTTTGACTTCTCAAGTGCTTTCAATACCTTACAGCCGCCCTTACTATGTAATAAGTTGACTGATATGGTGGTAGATGAGGGGATGGTGAACTGGATAAATGACTACCTGATGGACAGGCCGCAGTTTGTAAGGATGGGGGAGGTGGTATCTGGCAGTGTACGGAGCAGTGTTGGAGCCCCTCAGGGTACAGTGTTGTCGCCCTTCCTCTTCACATTGTATACAGCTGACTTTCAGCATAAATCAGATTTTTGTCACCTCCAAAAATTCTAAGATGACTCATTGATTGTAGGGGGCATTGTGGGGGGCCGGGGGCAGGAGGAATATAGAAGGGTGGTGTCTGACTTTGTGGATTGGTGCCAGACTGTCTAGAAATAAAAGTAAAGAAAACCAAGGAGACGGTGGTGAGTTACAGAAGGAAAAAGGAGGATTACTTACTGATCAGTATTGCTGGCTAGGAGGTTGAGATTGTTGAGAGCTACAAATATTTGGGGGTTCACCTTGACAGTAAACTCGAATGGAAGTGTCATACAGAAAAGGTTTACAAGAAGGGAAGGAGCAGAGTGTACTTTCTTCGGAAGCTCAGGCCGTTCAATGTGTGCAGTAAAATGCTGGAAATGTTCTACCAGTCCGTTGTGGCAAGCGCCATCTTTTTTGCTATCATATGCTGGGGCAGTAGTGTGCGAGTCTCTGACGCTAATAAGCTCAACAAACTTATCAAGAAGGCAAGCGCGGCTGTTGGCCTCCATCTGGACTCTTTTGAGGAGGTATTGGAGGATAGAATTCAGAAGAAGTGTAGGGCTATGATGAACAATAATACACATCCACTATACGAGCTGTGCTTGAAGCAAAAGAGCACATTCAGCAGCCGCCTAATCCTACTAAGGTGCAAGAAGGAGAAATTCAGGAAAACGTTTGTACCTACTGCTATGGGGATGTATAATAATTTCCTAAGGGTGGTAGACAATAATGACTGATTGCTAGTGTACTAATGTCAATTAACAGTGACTTATTTACCTGAACCACCCACATTTATTTGTTATGTAATGTTGGTATACCTGTGCAAGATTTGTGTCCAAATATTTTATGTACTGCTGTTTGTATTGCTGATGTAATACTGTTATTTCCCCCCGGGATCAATAAAGTGTATCGTATCGTATGCCAAATTTGTGCCAACATTTTGCCCAAATTTCTAGTGCAAAGTAAAGCAACTAATAGAATTGTGAAAACGTACAGTAGTCAGTCTAAACATGCAACAAATGTATGAAGTATTCATGAACCACGGTGATTCATGTTGGGCATTTCACATTCGTTCGTCAGCAGACATATGCATCCGACATATCAGAACATAAGCAAGTGTGTGCCATAAGTCTAACTACATGTCTGAATCTCAACGTATCCATCCATTTTTTTTCTCACCTAGTTTTAACTGGCATATACAAGAAAATGTATTTGTTTAGGATGTAATGCTAATCTTCAGCGTGCTCAAATAATATGTTCGCGTCCCAGTGCCTGCATGTGTTGTGGCTGTTCGACAGGTGCAACATATGCAGGGATTGCCTGTTTGTTTGGTAATCCCTGCATGTGTTGTGGCTGTTGAACAGCCACGACACATGCAGGCGTGAGGGCGCGAACATATTATTCGAGCATGCCAAATACACTTGGTTTAGGCATGTACAAGTATGTTTAGCGAAATGCACTGAACAAATGTGAACCTAGCTTTAAAATATCAAGACTAAATTTACAATTAGATAGTTTTACTAAATCTTCCCCATTAACTTTCATATATGCTCAACGATGTGCACAAACTTTTTTGGGGGGGATGATGCAAAAGCATCACAGAAAAAAAAAATACAACCAATGTTGTGCCAAAGATAACCACTAGATGTCACTCATATCATTGTTGAACTATAGAACATTTCTTCCGTTGAGAACAATGCGCTGTACAGTGTCACCCTGGGCGTCTTATGAGATTAAACCGTCATTTGGTCGGCCGCAGCACAGTCACATGCTAGCTTCTGTACTATGCCCCCAAGTCCCAGAACAACTGCACATCTAGTGATCAGCACCTCATAGATCACTATGATTTTGTTAATTTAGGCCATTATACCCCAAATACAACCAAAGCTACATTCCCAAGATGAGTTTTGATGAGTTTTAGATTAATGAGAGAATGTGCTGAGATAACGTCTTATCTGTGCATGCTCGGGTGTTATCCAAGCATCTGGGCATGCTCATATATATTGAAAGCCGCATGGGGCCGTGTGGTACTCGGGCCGAGTCCGGCGGTATTTAAAGGGGTGTTCACGGAGGTGGTGACCCGGTCTGTGGCCCTGGGCGTCCAATTAAAGGGAATGAAGAGTAGTGGAAAATAAAGTCTATGGGGGAATGTTCGTGACGCCACCTGTGGTATTCAGCCAGGGATAGCCGACGCTGCTTAAAGGGACAGCTGGAGCAGATGGTAATCCAGCTGAGATGGTTCCACTCCCCACAGGTGGAGCTTGGCCCCAGGGCAGCCAAAAGTGTAATGTAAAGTTCTGTTTGGTGGTGGTGGTGCAGAGCAGGCGTCGCAGGATAGAATTGTGAGGACACAGCAAGATGAAGTATTCAAGTTTTACTTACAGTCAGATGTTATTCCCCAGCCGTGGTGCTGTGTCCTCCAGGTGAGTGGTCAAGCAGACTCTCCAGCAACTCAGGGCTCCTGTCCAGAACCCCCCTTTTATAAGCCTTTCCTGGCCGTCTCTCTACGCTGGCTTCTACTTCTCCTGCCCAGCGTCTCATCCACAATGCCCTAAGCCAGCAACCACGAACCTGGTCGGGCGACGTCCTCTCAGTCCCCTGTATTTTATCCGGCTGCCTTTTTAGCCTGTTATGGGTGGATGTGGCTGTGGCTCTTGCAGACACCACAGCCTCTGGGTTTGTAGTTGAGACTTGAATTTCTTCCACTAGATCAGGGTCCGGTTCCCCTTCTGCGACCTGGTCCCTCCACCTGACGCTGGTCAGCCTAGATGCGGGCACCACGGGTGGCTTCTGCACTTCCCGTGCCCCTTGTGACCCTTTCTTCTTCCTGGGAGCTTCCTTCCTTTCTTTCCTTCCACTCACAGTAGCTGCAGACCCACACGTCTGCTCAGCTCCACTTCTCCTTGTTCACTCTTTAACTCCTCCCTACTATCTCCCCTGACAGCTCATCATGCTCCACCCACTCCCTCTACCTAATCCCTCCCTGGCCTGGGGAGGTCTGTTGTTGGGTGCAAGTGTTTGGGTTCTGTACAGTGTCATAGCAAGTGGCAGAATCCTTTTGACATTTGGATGAGCACCCCAGGCACTGGCGGCCAAGCGATGCGTTTCAATCCTAGTGTGGATCTTTGTCACAGCTGACCTGCACTTAACAGCATTAACATTTATATGTTAGATAGACCAATCGTGTGAGTATCCCACATCATGTGATATAGCTAGAGAAGGTCCTAACAGATAAAAGTGTTCATTCTATATCAATTAAAACGATATGCTGTATATATAACATTTTTGAACATTAAAAGTCAACATATACTGTATATACTCGAGTATACGCCGACCCGAGTATATGCCGAGACCCCTAATTTTGCCACAAAAAACTGGGAAAACTTATTGACTCGAGTATAAGCCTAAGGTGGGAAATGCAGCAGCTACTGGTAAATTTCAAAAATAAAAATAGATACCAATAAAAGTAAAGTTAATTGAGATATGAGTAGGTTAAATGTTTTTGAATATCCATATTGAATCAGAAGCCCCATATAATGCTCCATACAGTTCATGATGGGCCCCATAAGATGCTACATACAGTTCATGATGGGCCCTGTCGGGACCACACTCAGTCGGAGCAGTCTTTGGAAGTGGGGAATCACCAGAAATAATACACAAGACACGTCTCGTATAGTATATCACTGGGAAGTCTCTGAAGCACGCCTGCCTTCAAGGTGCTATCCCCTCTTTATATAGTTGTACAGGTAGTTTCAGTGGTTATACAAGTTTTGCTTGTTTAAACAAAGAGAGAAAAGAGAAGACAAAAAAAAACAGTTTCGGCTATGTGATAGTTTCACAACAAACAAAACAGTACAGTTTCGCCTAAGTGGCAGTTTCACAAACAAAAAATAGGATTTCACACTATAGCTAAAATGTCCTTGAATGGACAGGTCAATATTGATCACAAATTCTTTTTGGTTCATTGAGGTAACTAACCATTTTTGTTCCGCTCTTCACAATCCCCCCTTTGACATATTCCATTCAAAACCTTGTCATATAGACGATTATTTTAGTCATTTTTTTTTTGTGATATTACAAAAAAAAACTTTATATTCTCGCATCCATTACACAAAATTTATTTGTGCATACCGAGATACCCTTGAGTACAACCTTGAATAATACATATATAATTACAATAACTATAACTGTATGTATTAGGCTTTGCATAATCCCGGTAACCCACCCACCGATCCCCCTGAACCAATTGGCCGGGTTAAGAAAAAAAAAGGTATCTGACCACCAGCTATCCTTATTTTGGTCATTGTCTTTGTCATACTGATCCCTGAGTCGTTGTACGTCTTCTAATTTAAATCTCATACTCATAGTACTATTCGGGTCTATATAATGACAGCAGGTGGGTCCGATGATTTGACACATACCCCCTTGTGAGGCAGTTAGGTAATCCAATACCAGGGTATGTTGGTTAGTGACTATTATAAGCTGATTCTGTACAGCTATACTAGTATTTAATATGTCCAATATATCCCAAATCTGGTCATCTAGATAATCCGTGGCTCTAACTAATTTATCCCACATCTGTGTTAACATAGGATAAATAAAAATGGTACTAGCAATTTTGTTGGGAATTCCCATTTGTACTATATGTGGCCTCCCCGAGGGACGTGGTGAGTTATCTGCAGCTCTTTTATACAGTGTGTGCTTGGGCACGGCTTGCATATTCACTTGTTTGTTCGAAATTATGAAAGTAGCCGGGGTTAGGCGTCCTAATGTACAAGTACCCTTTATACCTACGGGAAGCCATTTATATGCTCCTTCTCCGCATATCCAAAATGTACCCTCAGGCAGATCCCACAAAGCTGAGTGCTGCAATACCAATCTGTGAGCCAAATCCACAAAACTAGATACATTCTGAAGCATACACCAAGAGGGTTTTTGTCCCAAGGGGCTACAGTACCCGGCTGCGGGATTCCCACATACATGCATTCCGTTGACATACTCATCGGATTCATTACAAACCAGGTTCCCCGGCTTACTTGTACAACTGTTTGCATCACCTTGGGGGAACAACTCGGAATGTTCCCATTTTCTATTATGTATGTACCTTTCCAATACTGTAGGTTTGAAAGCATCAGAGGAAGGGGTGGTTGTGCTGAAACTGAGCTGTAGATTTTCAGTGGGGACCTGTCCTAAATCAGTTAATCCAGTCTTATTCCTAGGTACCCATGCTCCTCCTCTGAGTGCTAAATATTGTAAGTTGCCTATTTTTCCTGTAAGATTGCCCTGCCACCAAGGAAATTCTACCCATCCCACAACTGGTATGGCGATTGTAGTATTCCATAGTCTAGTATTGCCAGGTTGGTTGTTGGCCAGGTTGTCTGAACAATTAGGCCAAGCGAATATTTCTTCAGCTGACACGGGAACTGCTAGAAAAGGTATACTTGTGGCTGATACTGGTGAATGGGTACAGATCCAACAATCTGCCAGGGGTTGCGTATTATTTAACAAATCATGCACTAATTTTCTATGATGTTGTACGAATCTATTGTTCAAAGGGGCTAGAGAATTCAATCTTTCCCATGCCTCCGTTGAGGTTAACATTATTAACATCAATATCATGAGTCTTATACTGCTTTTGTGCAATGGCTTGCATGTATCCATGATGCCTTTCCTTCAAGCTTGACTGCTGTTGGAGTTGTTAACAGGACTTGGAAAGGTCCGTCAAATCTCGGTTCCAGAGTCTTTCTGGTGTGTCTTTTCACGTAGATTTGATCACCAGGTTCCAACTTGTGGCCTCCTTCGAGATTTTCTGGATCTGGAAGGGAAGCAAAAACTTGCGAATGCACTTTAGTTAAACGTTTTTGTAATTCTTGTACATAAGCAGTTAAAGTCTCAGTATTCAACATCAGTTGTTGTGGAAAATAACAACCCAAATTTGCTGCTCTACCAAAAAGAATCTCATGTGGTGACAGCTTAGCCTTCCCCCTTGGGGCGTTTCGGATGGAATACAGGGCAAGTGGTAGACACTCGGTCCAAGGCTTTCCTGTTTCTGCCATGGCCTTCTGGATTTTTAATTTTATTGTTCCATTTAATCTTTCCACTTTACCTGAACTCTGTGGGTGATACGGAGTGTGAAACTGGTTTTCTACTCCCAACATTTTCATAACATTCTGGAATATTTCTCCAGTAAAATGGGTACCCCTATCTGACTCGATCACCTCAGGCATGCCATAATGGGGTATCAGTTCATGTGCTATTTTAATGGCAGTAGTTTTTGCTGAGGCTTTACGAACTGGATAAGCCTCTGGCCACCCTGAGAACATGTCCACACACACAAGCACATATTCGTATCCATTGTACCTAGGAAGCTGGATGTAGTCGATCTGGAGTCTTTGAAAGGGATACAGTGGTCTTACATGATGCTTGGTTGGGGTTTTAATGGTCTGACCTGGATTGTGTGCCAGGCATATAGCGCATGCAGCACACATGTTCCGAGCGAAATTACCAAAGCCTGGAGCCAACCACCTTTCTTTTACCTTGAGCGTCATACCGTTTGCCGATACATGCGTAGGTAGGTGGAGGTCACTCGCCACTGCGGGGTACCAGGCTCTGGGTAAACACAACAAAGTTCCTTTTTTCCATAATCCTTGCTGATCTTCTGCCCCTTTTTTCTGCCACTGCCCTCGTTCTTCGTCGTCTACCTGTTTCTGAGCTTCCTTCAATCTCTCCTCATCATCTTCAGAGCTATCTAGTGTGTGGGCATGATGTAAGGGTTTACGTGCTGCCTGTTTTGCTGCTTTGTCGGCTTTATTGTTACCCCTGGCTTCCTCGGTGTCGAGTCTCACATGTGCAGCTACCTTTATCACCGCTATTTCTTTAGTTTCTTGTGCTGCCTCCAGAATCTGTCTAATGAGGGAGGCATGTTTAACAGGTTGGCCTGAAGCAGTCATATAACCTCTGGCTCTCCATATTACGCCAAAATCGAAAATAATGCCATGTGCATATCTAGAATCAGTGTATATGTTTGCTGTCTGATCTTTGGCTATTTTTAGAGCTTCAACTAATGCCGTAAGTTCTGCTTCTTGTGCAGACTGATTAGCAGGGAGAGGTTCTGCTTTCAGCACTTCATGCTGAGTTACTACCGCATAACCTGTATGAAATTGTCCATTCATATCTGCATATCTACTGCCATCTATGAAAAGTTCAAATGTAGCATTACAGAGTGGTTTGTCACGTACATTACGTAAGCCCTGAGTCTCTTGTTCCATTAATTGTATACAATCATGCATTGACTCTGATGGGTCAAAGGAGTTGGAGAGTGCAGTTTCCTCAGGTATGGTACCCCCCTCAGACTCTAAAGGGAGCAAAGATGCAAGATTAAGGCCATGTGCACACGTTCAGGATTGTTAGCGTTTTTTTCGCGTTTTTTCGCTATAAAAACGTGATAAAAACGCGAAAAAAAACGCTTACATAAGCCTCCTATTATTTACAGGGTATTCCGCATTTTTGGTGCAAATGTTGCGATTTTTTCCGCGAAAAAATCGCATAGCGGAAAAAAAAGCAACATGTTCATTAAAAATGCGGAATTGCAGGGATTCCGCACACCTAGGGGTCCATTGATCTGCTTACTTCCCGCACGGGGCTGTGCACACCATGCGGGAAGTAAGCAGATTATATGCGGTTGGTACCCAGGGTGGAGGAGAGGAGACTCTCCTCCACGCACTGGGCACCATATAAGTGGTCAAAAAATAAGAAATAAAATAATAAACAGTCCTATACTCACCCTCGATGTCTTGCCGCCTCCTCGCACGCTGCCGTTCGGTTTCTGTACCTGGTGTGCGCTGAAGGACCTCGCCGAATGACGTCACTGTCCAGTGATTGGTCGTGAGCGGTCATGTGACCGCTCACGTGACCGTGACGTCACGGGAGGTCCTGTGCGCACAGACCAGCTATACGGAACGGACGCCGGTGAGATGTCTGGGTGAGTATAAGCATTTTTTTATTTTTTTTATTATTTTTAAACATTCTATCTTTTACTATAGATGCTGCATAGGCAGCATCTATAGTAAAAAGTTGGTCACACTTGTCAAACGCTATGTTTGACAAGTGTGACCAACCTGTCAGTCAGTTTTCCAAGCGATGCTACAGATCGCAGGGAAAACTTTAGCATTCTGCAAGCTAATTACGCTTGCAGAATGCTAAAAAAACACGAAAAAAACGGAAAAAAAACGCAAAAAAAAAAATGCGGATTTCTTGCAGAAAATTTCCGGTTTTCTTCAGGAATTTTCTGCAAGAAATCCGCAACGTGTGCACATACCCTAAGAGTCTGAACCCTGGCAAAGGAAATGTTGGGCGGCAGTAGTAGGGAACATTGGAGACGGAGGTGTCTGGCCATTGAAATATGTTTAGGTTGGACCTGGTTAAGAATGCCATGTACATCATGAGTGGTCTGAACTAGAAGTGGGTGATCAAGAACAATCTCAGAAGCTTTATCTAATAACAGTGAAATTGCGGCTACTACTCTTACACAAGAAGGTGCGGCTCTAGCTACAGGGTCCAGATGAGCTGATATGTATGCCACAGGTCTCTGTTTGTTTCCATGTTTTTGTGTGAGCACCCCTGTAGCATGTGAGGATATCTCAGCTGCCATCAATTGAAAAGGTTTAGTGTAGTCTGGGAGTCCCAAAGCCGGAGCTGATACCAGTGCTGTTTTCAAAGAGGAAAATGACTGTTTAGCCTCTTCACTGAGTGAATATGGTGTGTTGGCAATACAGTCATATAAAGGCTGCATGAGTTGACTTGCATGTATGATCCACTGTCTACAGTGTGAAACAATACCCAGGAAAGCACGCAGCTGTTTGTGATTCCTGGGTTCAAGCATGTTACGTATGGCTTCCGTACGTTGAGGTGTGAGGTGTCTGATGCCCTGTGATATGCAGTGACCTAAGAACACGACTGTTTGTTGACAAGCCTGGAGTTTCTGTCTATTTACTTTACAGCCTTCTTGCGCTAGGAAAATTAAGAAATTAACAGTTGAGGTAACTGCCGTCTGCTCATCAGGGCAACAAATAAGTAAGTCATCTACATACTGTAGAATGACTACTCCTGGTTCTGGGGTGAAATTTTTCAGCACGGTCTGCATTGCTTCAGAGTACAAAGTTGGTGAGTGTACCATACCTTGTGGCAATCTTGTCCATGCTAATTGTTTACCCTTGAATGTAAAGGCAAACAAATGCCAACAGTTCTTATGTAGTGGCACAGAAAAAAATGCGTTTGATAAGTCAATTACCGTAAAATATGCAGCAGTGCTGGGAATTTGAGACAGCAAGGTATGAGGATTCGGTACCACAGGGGTGACCGGTGCCAAAACCTTATTGATTTCCCGTAGGTCGTGCACCATGCGATATTTCACCATAGTTTCTTTGGAGGAAACTTTCTTTTTAACAGGATATAAGGGTGTATTGGCGGGTGACCTGATTTCTACCAAAACACCTTGTAACACATAATCCTGAATTTGTTGAGAAATCGCCAGTTCTTGCTGGGCGCTGATGGGGTATTGCCTAAGCTGAGGTAAAATGGTTACCGGGGCAGTTTCTAACAGTATAGGAGCTACTGATAAGAATCCTACATCAGTGTCTCCTTTTGCCCATAGGCTGTCAGGAACCCGAGACAAGTCAATTTTTGCTTGTTGAGTGTAAATTTCGGGAAAATCCTCCATTGCCTGTATTCTAACATATTGTTCCAGAGTTTCTGCATCTTCAGGGATGGTCAGCATAACTGTGCCATTTTCTCTAAAATGGATGTTTGCGTGCATTTTACTTAAGACATCAGTACCCAGCAAGCAGGTAGGTGCACCTTTAGCAAATAAAAATTTGGATACAAAGGTTTTAGGGCCAAAGCTCACATTTAAAGGTTTTGTAAAGGGCAACGCCTGAATTTTACCATCATACCCTTCTGCATATGTTACCTTTGAGGATATATTGTCAGGATATGGTAAAAAGTCTTGATTTAAAATGGAGGATGTTGCTCCCGTATCTATCAGAAAAGGTACATTTTTACCCTCAACCTCAACTTGTATTATTGGTCTTCTAGAAGGAAGAGAGACCTGCATAACCTTCAGTCATTCTGAGCTGTCTGTTTGATCAGGCGCTGGGTTATTTATCCTATTTTTGGGTACAAAGGTTCCTGAATCTATATCTGCTTTTCTCTTCCTACATTCCCTTTGGAAATGTCCTGGCTTCTTACAGTAATGACAAGTAAACTTTTGATTAGCAGAGCCAGTATTAGCCTGTGCAATTCTTACTGGCTTAGAATTTTCTCTTAAGTCCATTTCTATCCCTACAGCTTTCTGTCTAGCCAGGTGTGGGTCTTCCAAGGTTCTCCAATCAGGGGTTGCGGCCTTAAGCTTTTCCTTCACTTTTGGAGACAATCCATCTATAAAGGTTTTTGTAACTAACCTCATCATTCCTGAAGCGGTTAGATCCATGCCTTCATCTCTGAAATTATTTTCTACACTTAGATAATATTCGTCTACTGATTGTCCAGATTTCTGAGCCACCACTCCCGTTGTTCCTCTCTGCCTCTGTTTTTCCCTCATGAAAACCATTAAGTGATCTACAAATTGCGTACCTGATTCTATCGTTTGTAAGGCACCATCTCCTGCCTGGGGCCTATGTACCTGTAGATTTGCTAATAGCTCCTGGAAGAGTCCAGGAGTCATTTTCATTCTACATAATTCTTCTCCATCTGCCCAAACTCCAGCGTGAGTCTGCATAATTTGCTGTATATATTGTGCAAATCTAACTGGACACTGGGTGGGATCTGGTGCGTTATGCAAGAGAGACATGCCTTCAGCGGGGGACCAAGGGAAATATTGTCGAGTTTGGTGATATCTAGTTCCCATTACTCCGTCAGCACCAGGTTCCCTAAAGGGTCTTGGTACTACCCTAACAGGGGCAAGTACAGCGCCATGTCTAGGTGTACCACAGGCTAGGCAATCATTTCTCCAGTCTGGATTTTGTTGTCCACAGTGCGGACATACCCATCCTCCTGGTCCGGCTAAACTTTGAGGTGGTGTTTGGAGAAAAGATGGGGCATGTGGGTTAAGGTATGGGGGTGGGGTGTTCTTATATTCCACATTTTGTTTTTCTCCATAGCCTGCGGGTCTAATACACCACTTTTTATTCTGTTGATTATATGTCCATCCCTCTTTTTCTGCTACCCTAGAGACATCAATCAACGCTTGGATCTGATCTATCCATTTCTTGTCTCTGATTATGCCTTTTTTTTTTCCTGAATTCCTTCCCATTTTTTTCTACTAAAGGCTTCTGCCTTAGTAACTCCAAACTTACTAAAAATCTTTCTCAGCCCCTTAGTGGCATCTTCACCACTTCTCTCCTTTATGATAGTATAGATATCTAATTCTTCTGGTTCCGACTTTGTTTGCTTATTCCCCATTTTCTTATCCTGAGCTTTTTTCTTTTCTTGCCCTAGGTGGCGTTTGGGTATGAGAATACCTCGTTACCTTCTTCCTAAGGAGCTAGGATGTTTAACGGCTTCTGCGTACCGTGTTGATGTAAGAAAATCCTGATTCCTACACCTATAGCAAACAACACAAATGCAACCAGACAGAGGATCAAAATACAACGTATCTTGTCCCAGGCTAATTTATCTGTCCTGGGCTCATACTATCATACACTTATCCGTCACCAGGTTTTCGTCAAAGACAGGATCAGAGATTAAACATAGGCGCGGAGGTCTCCCCGAAAGGACGCAACCACGTTGCCCAGTGGGACAGTCACTTCTTCTGTTTCAACACCCTGGGCGGCTTATAGGGCTATTCCCAACTTCCACACACCTTCTATTCACATTCACTCTCATTCAATGCCGTACTCCGTGAGGTGGTCAATTCCTAAGTAGTTCAAGAACCCGAGCTATAGGTATCCTCCTCTACTAGAACTACCCGCTAAAGGACACGACACAGAAAATCTTACGGACAGTGCAGGGCAGATATAAGAGATCTAACAGTGTCTCTTACCTGGCCAGGTTTTTATTCATCTGCCGTCCATTATCCCAGATTCTCTTTTCGTTCGTATTCTGCCGGTGTTCTTGAAGGAGTACACAGACCTCGGGTCCCTGTTCAGGCGCCAGGAAATGTCGGGACCACACTCAGTCGGAGCAGTCTTTGGAAGTGGGGAATCACCAGAAATAATACACAAGACACGTCTCGTATAGTATATCACTGGGAAGTCTCTGAAGCACGCCTGCCTTCAAGGTGCTATCCCCTCTTTATATAGTTGTACAGGTAGTTTCAGTGGTTATACAAGTTTTGCTTGTTTAAACAAAGAGAGAAAAGAGAAGACAAAAAAAAAACAGTTTCGGCTATGTGATAGTTTCACAACAAACAAAACAGTACAGTTTCGCCTAAGTGGCAGTTTCACAAACAAAAAATAGGATTTCACACTATAGCTAAAATGTCCTTGAATGGACAGGTCAATATTGATCACAAATTCTTTTTGGTTCATTGAGGTAACCATTTTTGTTCCGCTCTTCACAGCCCCATAAGATGCTCCATACAAAAAATATGCCTCAAATAATGCTGCACAAAGGTTAATAATGGCCCCATAAGATGCTCCATATTAAAATATGCCCCATATAATGCTGCATAAAAGGTTAATGATGGCCCCATAAGATGCTCTATAGAATAATATGCAACATATAATGCTAGGAGCCAGGTACCAGTGTCCTGAGCAGGAAGGGACACCGGCGCGCTATGGGTGCCAGGTGCCAGAGTCGCCGCTGGCTCAGGCCCCCGGCACTTGTGATATTCACCTGTCTCCGTTCCACGTCCGCGCGCTGCTGTGTCTTCCGGCTCTCTGCAATGACTGTTCAGGCAGAGGACTAAACACGTCATCTCGCCCTCTGACCTGAACGTCACAGCCAGAGGTCGCGGAAGACAGAGCCCGGTGGTGGAACGGGGACAGGTGAATATCACATGGCTCACCCTCCCCCGTTATACTCACCCACTGGCATGTTCTCTGCACTTCCTTGCTTCTCCGATGGTCTCCGGCGCGCACCGGCAGTTTGTACCTGTGTTCAGCGGTCACATGGTACCACTCATTAAAGTAATGAATATGCACTCCACGCCTATGGGAGTGGAGTCGCGTCCATATTCATTACTTTAATGAGCGGTACCACATGACCGCTAAACACAGGAAGAGCTGCAGGCGTCGGAGACTATCGGAGAAGCAGGGAGGTGCAGAGACGCGCCGGGAGGAGGTGAGTGTGGTGTGACAGCTGCCACTCCTGCCGCTCCCCCTCCCCTGCCGACCCCCTGGGACAATGACTCGAGTATAAGCCGAGAGGGGTACTTTCAGCCTAAAAAAAATGGGCTGAAAATCTTGGCTTATACTAGAGTATATACGGTAATTGCTTAAAATAACATCATCAGTAATATAGTCATTAATAATGAAACATTATCTGCTTTCTTTTGTTGAAACCTTTCGGGTGTCTTGTCTCTAAGTTATAAATCCAGAACGCCTCCCGTGTTAATAGGCGTCTTTTCATATCTCCCCCACGCTTGTAGCTTTTTACATGTTCTATTCGCGATACAATGAAGGATGAGGTGTTACCATTATGATGGGAGATTAAATGTTTGGAAGCCATGGAGATATTACGAACAGTGCCATTATTTTTATTTATATCCCTGAGGTCTGAGGTGTTCTCCGCTGCGCGTTTTAAGTTTTCTTGTGGTACAGCCTATGTAGATTAAACTCAAAAGAAAGAACCTGGCACTCAACTTAATGCTGTGAGAGGTTTAATTGTAGTACCCAAAACGTTTCGGTCCTAGTTCAGGACCTTCATCAGTTACTACAGAGTGGATATGAAAATTATAAGTCATATATACAAAAAAGAAAAATAAATACATGAAAAAAAGTATATACAAAGCGAACAAGTATAACAATCAAAGACAAAATATATGGTCTTAACAGAGAAAGAAGGAGAAAACGATTTAACGTCCTGCAGAGTGAGACCAACAAAGTACCAGGCATGGGTGAGTGATCAAGGTGAGGTAAAGGCCATGGTAAAACGTACCATACTAATTAGTAGAATCATCAGGTATTGTGTCAGAGAACACACTGTAATCTGCGTCTAGAGAGAGATGGATATAGATGCTGATAACGCCGGTGCAAAATGAAGGAATGTGTGAAGGATGTCTTAGATCATACCTGCTAATGGATTGCTTATGTATAGCCGTATAGGGATTAGAATGGGCTATAAGGAAAAAATGAAAATGAATAAAAATAAGTAAAAATAGACTCATGTACGAATAAGCAGGGAGAGAATAAATAGATAAACTGCCGGTGAAGAAAGTTTACTGCCGGTGAAGAAAGTTTACTGCCGGCGAAAAAAGTTTACCTGTTGCAGCATGTGTGCCTCAGTGCCCAGACGCAGTGTCCCCTGCTCGTCTGGTGTGGTAGGTATCTGCGTGTGTTATATAAACAGGGGGCGGTATCAGGAATGTGTTGCCGGTCAATGGGAAAGCGCATTGGTAAGACCGGAAGTGACGGGGGCGGAAGTGGTATGGCCGTGCGTGTCAATAGCTAGACGCTGTGCGTTCCACTGTGTGGGAGGCTAATTTGTCATGCTGTAGGGGGAGGTCCCTGAAAGGGGAGGTAACAGAGACGTCAGTGAAGGTAATGTGGAGTCTATACGAGGGCGAACAGGACAATGGTCTATACAGAGGTGAATAGATGGAACAGCCCATGGTGGTGAAGCGATCCGGTGGAAGTAGCCTCAGTGACATTGCGCCAGAAGGATGAAGTCACACATAAGCATCAATATAATCAGCTCTAGAAGGAAGAGAAGTAGCCATTAATATTAAGCATAAATAACAAAGATACAGGTTAATAATAGATACCACTATTAGCGGATACAGTCAGAGGAGTAGGTGTTACACACGCATACACCTCTATATACATGTAAACATGTTACCAAGGTGCATTGACATGGCAAAACAATGACAAAAAAATGACAAAAAATTTGCAGAAATGTATAACTCAGTCCTTCATTAAACAACAAAGACCCATTATACATATTATCAGAAAAGGAATGACATCTTAGCGGGACCTGAAATTCAGACAAATAAAAGCCTATATGACATCATGTAACCATTCAAATCATATGAAGGACGCCAGGTCATAGTCTTTATTGAGGCCTTTTGAATGAAGGGTTTCTAGGGTGTGTATCCAAAAGGCCTCACGGCGTTTAAGTAAAGCAACTCTGTTGCCGCCACGTCTGAGTGGGGGTACGTGTTCGATAACTTGAAATTTCAACTGGGTAATGTTATGAGTTATGACCCCAGGTAACAAAATGAAAAGGAATAGGTGAAAGAAGGTTTTTACAACGTATAGTCGACTTGTGTTTGGAGATTCTGTCGCGTATTGGTTGTGTGGTTTCACCCATGTACAATAGGCCACACGGCCATTTGATCAGGTATACGACCCATGAAGTGTCACAAGTGAAGAAGTCAGGTATTTTAAACATCTTCCCCAAGTGTGGATGATGGAAGGATGTGCCCTTGAGGACATTATGACATTGTGTACAATGTAAACAGGGGAAAGTCCCTGTTTTGGGGTTTTGAAGAAACCGTTGGTGTGGTACTGATTTATTGGTTCCAATATCCGCTTTTACTAGGGAATCCTTTAGGTTGGGGGCCCATCTAAAACAGGGTAGGAAAGCAGGTGCCAATGTCTGCGAATTTATTTGTGTAAAATATAGGCAAAGGGGTGGAAGGAATGTACAAATGGAATGCGACTAGAAGATCTGTTGCGTCTGGGTTGAGAAGGTATAGTAACATTACTGAGAACTGAGGCTGGATAACCTCTGTGTGAGAATTTAGTAGACATTTCTTTTAGTCTTTGAGAGCGGAGTTCTTCATCTGAGACTATGTTAGTGACCCGGTGAAACTGAGATCTTGGGATTGATCGTTTGGTAGATTGTGGATGTAGGCTGGTATAATGTAAAAGGCTATTGCGATCTGTGCTTTTTGGTGTAGAGATCAGTTGAGAGTGAGCCATCCGGATTGCGTATAATCATAGTATCCAGAAAGTTGATCCTATGTGGATCATGTGACATTGTGAAAGTGATACCCGGCCAGGAAACATTGAGCAATTCAAAAAAGGAAGCAAGGGACTCCAACGAGCCCCCCAAATGCAGAAGATATCATCTATATAATGTCTCCAAAGGAGGACGTTAGTGTGGAAGAGTGAGTTGTTGTATATGGCGCTCTCCTCAAAGTCTGTCATGTAGCAGTTTGCATAGGGGGTTGCTTCACCACCACGAGCTATTCCACCTATTCACCTCTGTATAGACCATTGTCCTGTTCGCCCTCCTATAGACTCCACATTACCTTCACTGACGTCTCTGTTACCTCCCCTTTCAGGGACCTCCCCCTACAGCATGACAAATTAGCCTCCCACACAGTGGAACGCACAGCGTCTAGCTATTGGCATGCACGGCCATACCACTTCCGCCCCCGTCACTTCCGGTCTTACCAATGCGCTTTCCCATTGACCGGCAACACATTCCTGATACCACCCCCTGTTTATATAACACACGCAGATACCTACCACACCAGACGAGCAGGGGTCACCGCGTCTGGGCACTGAGGCACACATGCTGCAACAGGTAAACATTTTTTTGCCAGCAGTAAACTTTCTTCACCGGCAGTAAACTTTCTTCACCGGCAGTTTATCTATTTATTCTCTCCCTGTTTATTCGCACATGAGTCTATTTTTACTTATTTTTACTCATTTTCATTTTTTGCTTATAGCCCATTCTAATCCCTATATGGCTATACATAAGCAATCCATTAGCAGGTATGATCTAAGACATCCTTCACACATTCCTTCATTTTGCACCGGCGTTATCAGCATCTATATCAATCTCTCTCTAGACGCATATTTTCTCTAAATTACCTATCTGAATTGCAGTCATTGTTATTTTCCAGTCATCTACTATTCTAGTATAATTGCAATGTTTTGGAACAAACTGCCTATGAAAAAATTATCTTTTTTAAAAAAAATAAACACTCAAAATGCATGTTCCAAATTATTATGCACAGCAGAGTTTTCAACCTTTTTTTTTATTTTGAACCAAAAAATGGTCAATTGTGAAGTTATAAGCATTATCAGCTTATTACAAAATGAAATCAAGTGAAAATTTTATTCTAGGTGATGTTACATTTGCACATAGGACCCCTTGTTTGAAAGAAGCTTCTGAACTCTCTAGTCCATTGAATTTGTCAGTTTTTGGATGGTTTCTGCTTCAATTGTTTTGCATGTGGACAGAATCCCCTCCCAGAGCTGTTGCTTAGATGTGAACTGCCTCCCGCCATCATAGACACTCCTTTTGATGATGCTCCAGAGGTTCTCAATGGGGTTGAGGTCAGGGGAAGATGGTGGCCACACCATAAGTTTGTCCTCTTTTATGCCCATAGCAGCCAGAGATGCAGATGTGTTTTTTGCAGCATGAGACGGTGCATTATCTTGCATGAAAATGATCTTGCTGCGGAAAGCACGGTTCTTCCTCTTGAACCATGGCAGGAAGTGTTGTTTTAGAAACTCCACATAGATTATGGAGTTCATCTTTACCCCTTCAGGGATCATAAAGGGGCCGACAATCTCTCTCCCCATGATTCCAGCCCAAAACATTACTCCACCTCCTCCTTGTTGGTGCCTTAGCCGTGTTTTCATGGGGTGTCCATCAACCAGCCATCCTCCACTCCATCCATCTGGACCATCGAGCGTTGCACGGCACTCATCGGTGAACAAAACAGTTTGGAAGTCAGTCTTCATGTATCGTTTGGCCCACTGGAGCCGTTTCTGCTTGTGTGCAGTGGATAGAGGTGGTCGACAGGATGGCTTACGCACAGCTGCAAACCTCTGAAGGACCCTGCATCTTGTTGTTCTGGGGACGTTGGAGGCACCAGCAGCTTCAAAAACTTGTCTGCTGCTATGACAAGGCATTTTTGCAGCTGCTCTTTTAACCTTACGCAATTGCCGGTTGGAAAGAGTCCTCAATTTTTCCTTATCAGCACGCACACGAGTGTGCCGGGAATCAGCTACATACTTCTTGATTGTGCAATGATCACGATGAAGTGTCTTGGCAATGTTGATTGTAGTCATGCCTTGACCTAAATACTCCACAATTTGTTGCTTCTCAGCAGCCGACACATCCTTTTTCTTTCCCATTTTGGCAAAAAATGTAGGCTGCTTAATAATGTGGAACAGCCTTCTTAAGTAGTCTTGCCTTTATTTGGACACACCTGACAAACTAATTTGCACAGGTATCTGCAATTGCTTTCAGTGATATAAAGAGCCCTGACACACATCACCATCAATGAGTTTAAATGACAAACAAAAAAATTCTAACCTTATCACTCCTAAACTCTTTGTGCGTAATAATTTGGAACACAGTGTAAAAGAGCCACCTTGTGCAGCAGTAATGCTGCATTCTAACAAGGTGGCTCTTTTAGTTTTTGGTGCAAGTATTCCCAAAATAAAGCTTTTTATAACTTCTCCAAAATACCTGTCTTTCGCCAGGGAGGCAGGTCCTCACCCCCCTGCTTGAAACGCCACACTGCCGTCACTCAAATCTTCAGGGGCGCCGGGCGCCGCCCCCATCGCGCTGTTTTCACATGAAATCCGGCGCCTGCGCTGTGTAGTACTGTCTGGTGCAGGCGCAGTGAGCTCTGGCCATCTGACATCACAGCCAGGCTTGCAGACTGCGCCTGTGCGGCCAGTGTGGCCACCCACCTTGTGAATCCCAGCCCCGCAGTGTGTTATGCATTATGCAGAGTGCGGGGCTGGGATTCACAAGCAGGGTGGCCGCACCAGACAGTACTACACAGCGCAGGCGCCGGATTTCATGTGAAAACAGCGAGATGGGGGCGGCGCCCGGCGCCCCTGAAGATTTGAGTGACGGCAGTGTGGCGTTTCAAGTAGGGGGGTGAGGACCTGCCTCCCTGGCGAAAGACAGGTATTTTGGAGAAGTTATAAAAAGCTTTATTTTGGGAATACATGCACCAAAAACTAAAAGAGCCACCTTGTTAGAATGCAGCATTACTGCTGCACAAGGTGGCTCTTTTAGTTTATAACGGCTGGAGGGGGTGACAGTGGCCCTTTAAGACCATATCATTTTGTCTTTGATTGTTATACTTGTTCGCTTTGTATATACTTTTTTTCATGTACTTATTTTTCTTTTATGTATATATGACTTATAATTTTCATATCCACTCTGTAGTAACTGATGAAGGTCCTGAAATAGGACCGAAACGTTTTGTGTACTACAATTAAACCTCTCACAGCATTAAGTTGAGTGCCGGGTTCTTTCTTTTGAGTTACACATGGTGTGGGAACCTACCTTGGCACCATATATAGTAGTGCACACGCCTCTACCTCTCATATGTAGATTAAACGACACATGGTGCATTCTATTTTGCATACTACATTAGTCGAGTTGCAGTTGATTAACTGGTTAATACTGCGCATACGTGTCTCACTGGAATTTTCAAATGTTTTTATAGCTTGAGCATACTGTATTTAGACATTTTACATTTACTCATACCGCATTTATAGAAACCTTTGAAGTTTAGCCAATTATGTGTTGACTAGATGGTGGCCCAATTCTAACGCATCGGGTATTCTAGAATATGTATGTATGTATGTATATAGCAGCCACATAGTATATAGCACAGGCCATGTAGTTTATAGGAGCCATGTAGTATATAGCAGACACGCAGTATATAACACAGCCACGTAGTATATAACACAGCCCACGTAATATATAGCACAGCCCACGCTGTATATAACACAGCCCACGCAGTATATAACACAGCCCACGTAATATATTGCACAGCCCACACAGTATATAACACAGCCCACGCAGTATATAACACAGACCACGTAATATACAGCCCACATAGTATATAACACAGCCCACGCAGTATATAGCACAGCCCACGCAGTATATAACACTGGCCACATAGTATATAGCAGCCACGCAGTATATAACACAGCCCACGTAGTATATAGCAGTGTGGGCACCATATCCCTGTTAAAAAAAATAATTAAAATAAAAAATAGTTATATACTCACCCACCGGCATCCAGCGAAGCTTTCCCGATGCGCGCGCTGCTACCACGAGCTTCCGTTCCCAGCGATGCATTGCAAAATTACCCAGATGACCGCTAAGTCTTCTGGGTAATTTCGCAATGCATCTCTGGGAACGGAAGCTGGCGGCAGCCGCGCGCGCATCGGTGGATGACAGAAGGTGAGAATAGCAGGTTTTTTGTTTTTTTATTATTTTTAACATTAGATCTTTTTACTATTGATGCTGCATAGGCAGCATCAATAGTAAAAAGTTGGTCACACAGGGTTAATAGCAGCTTTAACGGAGTGCGTTACCCACGGCATAACACAAGCCGTTAACGCTGCCATTAACCCTGTGTCAGCGTTGACTGGATGGAGGGGAGTATGGAGCGGGCGCCGGGCACTGACTGGATGGAAGTAGGGAGGGACTAATTCTCGGCCGGGCTGTGCCTGTCGCTGATTAGTTGCGGCCAGTCAGTGACGTGGGATTTACATTACAGACAGACAGACAGACAGACGGAAGTACCCCTTAGACAATTATATATATAGACTAGATGGTGGCCCGATTCTAACGCACGGGTATTCTAGAATATGCATGTCCACGTAGTATATTGCCCACCCACGTAGTATATTGCCCAACCACGTAGTATATTGCTCAGTGACATAGTATATTGCCCAGTGATGTAGTATACAGCAGAGCCACGTAGTATATTACCCAGTGACGTAGTATACAGCACAGAGCCATGTAGTATATTGCCCAGCCACGTAGTATATTGCCCAGTGACGTAGTATACAGCAGAGCCACGTAGTATACAGCACAGAGCCACATAGTATATTGCCCAGTGACGTAGTATATTGCCCAGTTACGTAGTATATTGCCCAGTGACGTAGTATACAGCACAGAGTCACGTAGTATATTGGCCAGCCACATAGTATATTGCCCAGTGACGTAGTATATTGCCCAGCCACGTAGTATATTGCCCAGTGATGTAGTATATTGCCCAGTGACGTAGTATACAGCACAGAGCCAAGTAGTATATTGCCCAGTGACGTAGTATATAGCACAGAGCCACGTAGTATATTGCACAGTGACGTAGTATACAGCACAGAGCCACATAGTATATTGCCCAGCCATGTAGTATATTGGCCAGTCACGTAGTATATTGCCCAGCCACGTAGTATATTGCCCAGTGACGTAGTATACAGCACAGAGCCACTTTGTATATTGCACAGCGACGTAGTATATTGCCCAGTGACGTAGTATATAGCACAGAGCCACGTAGTATATTGCACAGTGACGTAGTATACAGCACAGAGCCACATAGTATATTGCCCAGCCATGTAGTATATTGGCCAGTCACGTAGTATATTGCCCAGCCACGTAGTATATTGCCCAATGACGTAGTATACAGCAGAGCCACGTAGTATATTGCCCAGCCACGTAGTATATTGCACAGCGACGTAGTATACAGCACAGAGCCACATAGTATATTGCAAAGCGACGTAGTATACAGCACAGAGCCACGTAGTATATTGCACAGCGACGTAGTATACAGCACAGAGCCACGTAGTATATTGGCCAGTCACGTAGTATATTGCCCAGTTACGTAGTATATTGCCCAGCCACGTATGTCACAGGTTAAAAAATAAACATATACTCAACTTCCGAGGGCCCCTTGTAGTCCTGTTGCTTCTGGTGCCAGGGTTGGTATGAGCGCAGGACCTGTGATGACGTCGCGGTCACATGACTGTGACGCCACGGCAGATCCTTCTCGCGCAGGCACACAGGACCTGTGATGACGTTGCGGTCACATGACTGTGACGTCGCGGCAGGTCCTTCTCGCGCAGGCACGCAGGACCTGTGATGACGTTGCAGTCACATGACCATGACGTCATGGCAGGTCCTTCTGGCAGACCATCCTTGCCACCGGAACCTGCCGCTTGCATGGAGCGGTCACCGGAGCGTCGCGAGGAGCGGGAAAGGTGGCGGAAGTTGAGTATATAATGATTTTTAAAAAATATTTTTAACATTAGATGTTTTTACTATTGACACTGCATAGGCAACATCAATAGTAAAAACTTGGTCACACAGGGTTAATAGCGGCGGTAACAGAGTGAGTTACCCGCCGCATTACGCGGTCCGTTACCGCCGGCATTAACCCTGTGTGAGCGGTGACTGGAGGGGAGTATGGAGCGGCTGCCCGGCACTGACTGCAGGGGAGTAGGGAGGGACTAATTGGACTGTGGCCGTCGCTGATTGGTTGCGGCAGCCATGGCAGGCAGCTGGCGAGACCAATCAGCGACTTGGATTCCATGACAGAGGCTGCGACCAATGAATATCCGTGACAGACAGAAGGACAGACAGAAGTGACCCTTAGACAATTATATAGTAGATGATCATGTTATTTAGTCTTACACCCATTAAGATGGTGGCCCGATTCTAACGCATCGGGTATTCTAGAATATGCATGTCCCCGTAGTATATCGACAATGATGATTCCAGAATTCGCGGCAGACTGTGCCCGTCGCTGATTGGTCAAGGCAACCTTTATGACATCATCGTCGCCATGGCAACCATTATGACATCTGTTGTGAACTCTGTTTTTGGGCTCCCTCTTGTGGTCACAAGTGGTACTGTGTGAGTGCTGTCTTTGGGCTCCCTCTGGTGGCTCTTTGTGTCATTCTGCAGGTCTGAGGCTGGATCAGCTGTCTCGTTATGTTAGCTGGTTTCCTATTTAGCTCACCTGGACTATCAGTTGTTGCCTGCTGTCAATGTATTCAGTGCTATTTTGATTTCTCCTGCCTACCTTGGTTACCAGTCTCTCCAAGAGAAGCTAAGTTTTCTGTTTGTTCATTTTTTGATCATCAGTGTTCAATATGTTCCTTGGTTATTTATTTGTCCTTGTCCAGCTTGCTAATATGTGATTTCCTTGCTTGCTGGTAGCTCTAGGGGGCTGAGTTTCTCCCCTCACACCGTTAGTTGGTGTGGGGGTTCTTGAATTCTCAGCGTGGATATTTTGTATAGGGTTTTTTACTGACCGCACAGTTCCCTGCCTGTCTTCTGCTATCTAGTATTAGTGGGCCTCATTTGCTGAATCTGTTTTCATTTCTACGTTTTGTATTTTCCCCTTACCTCACCGTTATTTGTTGGGGGCTTCCTATATCTTTGGGGTCATTTCTCTGAGGCAAGTGAGGTCTTACTTTCTCTATAGGGGTAGCCAGTTTCTCAGGCTGCGTCGAGACGTCCAGGAATTTAGGCACGTTCACCGGCTACCTTCAGTGTGTTTGGTTAGGATCAGATTTGCGGTCAGTCCAGTTACCACCTCCCTAGAGCTCGTTCTATGTTCAGTAACTTAGCTAGTTCATTCTGTGATCCTCAGCCACTAAGGATCATAACAGACATCTACGTCGATACTGTGCCCGTCGCTGATTGGTCGAGGCCTGGCGGCCTCGACCAATCAGAGACGCGGGATTTCCATTATGACTTTTACGTCGATACTGTGCCCATCGCTGATTGGTCGAGGCCCAGGCGGCCTCGACCAATCAGAGACGCGGGATTTCCAGGACAGACAGAAAAACCCTTAGACAATTATATATATATATAGATGATTTAGATGAAAATACTCCTGGAGACACTTTATTACCAATACTTGAGGCTCGTCTGGATACAACATTGACTCCTAATTGTAAGATCTTAGTCAGGGTGTCATCTTCATAGAGTATGGGTATACATTTGTAAATGACTTTTTAAAATTTTTCCAAACGGCCTACTGTATTGTAAACATACAAATGGTTTTCCATTTATATCTTTAGTCTTTTTTGCATTTTGTATAGGCTCTATCAAATCATCCCTGTTCTTTGTGTTGGCTATTTCTCTGGCTCTCTTTAACCCCTTTCTGACCTTGGACGGCATAGTACGTCCGGGGTCAGATCCCCCGTTTTGATATGGGCTCCAGCGGTGAGCCCGCATCAAACCCGGGACATGTCAGCTGTTTTGTACAGCTGACATGTGCCCGCAATAGCGGCGAGTGGAATCGCGATTCACCCGCCGCTATTAACTAGTTAAATGCCGCTTTCAAACGCTGACAGTGGCACTTAACTAGCGCTTCCGGCCATCGGGCCGGAAATGAGTGCATCGCTGACCCCCGTCACGTGATCGGGGGTCAGCAATGCGTCGGCATGACAACCAGAGGTCTATTGAAGACCTCTATGGTTGTTGATGTCAGATTGCTGTGAGCGCCACCCTGTGTTCGGCGCTCATAGCAATGCAGCAATTCTACTACATAGGAGCGATCTGAGCTTCGCTCCTATGTAGCAGAGCCAAATAGGCTATGCCAGCTTCTAGCCTCCCATGGAGGCTATTGAAGCATGGCAAAAATAAAAAAAAAGTTTTAAAAAATATGAAAAAAATAAAAAAATATAAAAGTTTAAATCACCCCCCTTTCGCCCCATTCAAAATAAAACAATAAAAAAATCAAATATGCACATATTTGGTATCGCTGCGTTCAGAATCGCCCGATCTATTAATAGAAAAAAATGATTAACCTGATCGCTAAACGGCGTAGCAAAAAAAATATTTGAAACGTCAGAATTACGTTTTTTTGGTCACTGCGACATTGCAATAAAATGCAATAACGGGCGATCAAAAGAACATATCTGCAGAAATATGGTATCATTAAAAATGCCAGGTCAGCACGCAAAAAATAAGCCCTCACCTGACCTGAGATCACGAAAAATGGAGACGCTACGGGTCTCGGAAAATTGCGCAATTTTTTTTTTTTTAAGCTAAGTTTGGAATTTTTTTTACCACTTAGATAAAAAAGAACCTAGACATGTTTGGTATCTATGAACTCATAATGAGTTAGAGAAAAAAAATGACAGGTCAGTTTTAGCATTTAGGGAACCTAGCAAAAAAGCCAAACAAAAAACCAGTGTGGGATTGCACTTTTTTTGCAATTTCACCGCACTTGGAATTTTTTTCCCGTTTTCTAGTACACGACATGGTAAAACCAATGATGTCGTTCAAAAGTACAACTTGTCCCGCAAAAAATAAGCCCTCACTTGGCCATATTAACGGAAAAATAAAAAAGTTATGGCTCTGGGAAGGAGGGGACTAAAAAACGAAAACGAAAAAACGAAAGTACCCTGGGTCATGCAGGGGTTAAAGACCAATCCGGGTAGCTGCGTTTTTTTAGATTACTGTGCAATGTATTAAATTCTATATTCAATTTTCTGTCATCTGAACAATTTCTTCTTAGTCTGATATGTTCTCCCAGCGGAATGGATTTTATGGTATGTTTTGGATGACTACTTGAGGCATGTAAAATTGCGTTGCCCTTTAGTGGCTTATAAAGAGTTTTGCTATCAATTGGTTTTCCCACATTTCCTTGATGCTCAAGATCTAAAAAAGAAATGGAGTAATTCTCCAGTTTATATGTAAATCGAATATTGTAATTATTAGAATTAATGCAATTTATGAAAGCTGGCAGATATATCTCCTCCTCAAATGAACAGGGTATCATCAATATATCTGGCATACCATATTATTTCCTGAACAAAAGGGTTATTGTCTGAATAAATAAATTATTTTTCCCAAAAGGCCATTGCTATGTTAGCTAATGATGGTGACTATTTAGCTCCCATTGGAACACCTGCTTTCTACAGGTAAATACTATCATCAAAAGAGAACACATTATGTTTCAATAGAAAAAATATCACTTGTAATAAATTATCAATCAGTTCATCCGAATATTGGCTAAAATTTTTCAGAAAAAAATGAAGCGCTTTCATGGCCAATTCGTAAGGGATGCAGGTATATAAGGAGGTTATTTCACAAGACAGCCAGACATACTCCTTTGTCCATATTTTCTTTGATAAAGCTCCCAAGACGTCTCTTAAATCTTTCAAATATCCAGGCAATTTTTGTACCAGTGGTTGTAAGGGCTGTCCCACACGTCCAGATAATTCCGGTACCGGAATAAATCGGTACCAGAGTTATCCGTGTCCGTGTGCCTGGGAACTCACGTAGGCCATACGTGCGGCACACGTGTGCCGCCCGTATGGCGAGTGGGTACCACACGGAGCGTGTGGTACCCACGCGTGTGGTACCCTGCATCGTGCTGAAGCCGCGATTCATATGTTCCCTGCAGCAGCATTTGCTGCAAAGAAAATATGAATAATAGTGTTTAAAATAAAGATCTATGTATCCGCCGCCCTCCCACCCCCTGTGCGCCCCCCCCCCCCCCGCTGTTCAGAAAATACTTACCCGCCTCCCTCGCTGCTTCCTGGTCTGGCCGCGGCTTCTAGTGTATGCGGTCACGTGGGGCCGATCATTTACAGTCATGAATATGTGGCTCCACCTCCCATAGGGGCGGAGCCGACTATTCATGATTGTAAATGAGCGGCCCCACGTGACCGCATACAGTAGGAGGCGCGGGGCAGAGAGGAAGGAGTGACAGCCAACGTGGGAGCGGGTGAGTATTTTCTGAACAGCGGAGGGGCGCACAGGGGGTGGGGGGGCGGCGGACACATAGATCTTTATTTTAAACACTATTATTCATATTTTCTCTGCAGCAAACGCTGCTGCAGGGAACATATGAATGGCGGCTTCAGCACCATGTGGGGGGGACAGCGCTTACTGTAGCGCTGTCTCCTGCACGCACACGGACCCCAGACGGAGACCGTCCGTGTGAGGTCCGTGTTTTACACGGACCCATTGACTTTAATGGGTCCGTGTAATACGTGCGCTCCCACGAACACTGACATGTCTCCGTGTTTGGCACACGGAGACACGGTCCGCAAAAAATCAATGACATCTGAACAGATGCATTGATTTTTATGGGTCTACGTGTGTCAGTGTCTCCGGTACGTGAGGAAACTGTCACCTCACGTACCGGAGCCACTGACGTGTGAAACCGGCCTAAGAGAGAGTCTGCCCACTCACAAAGATGTTCATTAAGAGAACCTATCTAGTACAATAGGTGTCATTGGTGGAATTCCATCAGATTTATGTATTTTCGGTAAGTCATATAATATAGGCAGAACTGGATTGGATACAGTTTTTTTTTTAAAACGCCTATAATAAGACCCTCCTGAATGATTTTATTTATTTCTTGGGTGAATTCGGTGGTAGGATTTTTTGTCAGTTTTTCATACGTAGTAGTACCTGACAATAATTCCGTCATTTTATTTCTATAATCCTCGGTGTTCAAAATGACTACCTTTCCACCTTTATCACTTCGTTTGATGATAATATTAGTCATTGTTCCAAGTTGCCTTTCTTTCCTTGAAGCTTAAATTTCAATTTTTGCTTTTTGAAGTTTCATTGTTTTTATTTTCCAGCTTTTTCAATTCTCTTTCTATAGTTTCTTGGAATCTATCCATACACTGCCCTGGCCTGTATTGGGGAGAAGTATGGATTTTTGACATTTAAATATTGGGATTGATTAATTTTGTCTGTACAATTTTTTTTCATCTATGGTCAGACTCTGTAAATTAAGTGGCGTTATTTGGTCCCTAAAATCCAATTTGTGATTTTCATTGATTGTTTCTCTTATTGTTTATTGTTGTTGCAAATCTTGTTCTTCATTAAAAAAAATTTTTTTACTGTGAGATTGCGTATAAATTTGTTGATATCCAAAATGGTGGTGAAAAGATCAAAATTAGGATCTGGTACAAAATTCAAACCCAAGGATAAAACACTCAGTTGATCTTGTGTGAAATGATAAATTGAGCACATTTTCTGAGCTTAGTTCCCAAATTTCTTCTTCTTGTATCTGGTGGTCATGCCTTGATTGCTTGTGGTGTTTCCTCCCCGCCCGCCTCATGCGTTTTTTGAGGAAAAAAACCTTCTTCTTTTATCCAATCCTGCAGCATAAATGGAAGTATCAGATGCACTAAAATTAGTATCTGATTCTGCATCTGAGGAGGTGAATGCTACATGGGGCTTATTGGTCGGATTAGCTTGAGTCTGGCTATATTTAAGAATAGATATAGAAGTTTTAGGTGTCCTTTCCCATTGACCCCATACATATGTTTTGCCTGTAGCATAGTCATTGAGAAGATCTCTTGCAAACTTTTTCTTTTTCCAACTCATGATATCTTCCTATAATGCAGATAGATTTTCTTTCATTTCTTCCATTGAAGAGTCATACTGTGAAAGTGTTTTATATTCCTCTAGGGATTTTTTCGTATCTTCAATATCCTTTTGAATGTCCACAAGTTTTGTTTCTTCATACTTAATTATAAGTTTCATTAAATTTATGGAACGGTTTGTAAGGATTTGATTCCATTCAGCTTGGAAATCTGAATTGTATATTGTACTAGGCGCATATTTTTTAAAATGCAACCCTCTTGGGACCATTTCTTTTGCCACATAATTTTGCAATGTGGTAAAATCCCACCGTATTTTGGTCTCCTGTAAGGTTAGTTTCTCAAGTTGCGCCCTGTGTGTCGAAAAATTCAAGATGTCCACAGACTTACTGGGCTCATTGCCAAACACCTGTGCAGCTTTTCTGCTTCTGGCTTCAGAAAACAAGATAGACATACTGATGTGTATACGACTAAAGTGCACTAAGTGTTAACATCCACATATATTTGTTAGAGGTGATAAGCGAGGCTATATTGGGAGATCTCGGCAGATCCAAACATAAATGTAAAAGAAAAAAAGTTTGGGTTTGGCGCACTAACCAGCTCACCGACTGCCCCAGGTGAACGGAAATCCGTCAGGATCTGACGTGAATCAGCAATATACGAAAGTAGACATTCCGGCTCCTAAAACGATTTCTTTATTCTTCCAAAAATTTAAAACATAGCAAGTGGCAGAATCCTCTTGACATGTGGATGTGCACCAGGCACTGGCGGCCAAGCAACGCGTTTCGATCCTAGTGTGGATCTTTGTCACAGCTGCCTACACTTAACAGCATTAACATTTTATATGTTAGACAGACCAATCAAAATTTAAAAAAATCATTTACAAATGTATACCCATACTCTATGAAGATGACACTCTGTCTAAAATCTTAGAATTAGGAGTCAATGTTGTATCCCGGCGAGCTCCTTATTGGTAATAAAGTGTCACCAGGAGTATTTTCATCTAAATCATCAACACATAATTGGCTAAACTTCAAAGGTTTCTATAAATGCATTATGAGTAAATGTAAAATGTGTAACTATGCTCAAGCTATAAAAACATTTAAACATTCCAATGAGACACGAATGCACAGTATTAACTATTAATTAGCTTATCAACTGCAACTTGACTAACGTAGTATGCAAAATAGAATGCACCATGTGTCGTTTAATCTGCATAGGCTGTACCAGGAGAAAACTTAAAATGCGCATCGGAGAACACCTCATAAATAAAAATAATGGCACTGTTCGGAACATCTCCATGGCTTCCAAACATTTCATAATGGTGACACCTCATCCTTAATTGTATCACGAATAGAGCATGTAAAAAGCTACAAGCGTGGGGGAGACATGAAAAGACGCCTATTAACACGGGAGTCGTTCTGGATTTATAACTTAGAGACAAGACACCCAACAGGTCTCAACAAAAGAAATGAGATAATGTTTCATTATTAATGACTATATTACTGATGATGTTATTTTAAGCAAAGACATGTTAACTTTTAGGCTGTGTGCACATGTAGCCGATTTTTCGCTGTTTTTTCGTGTTTTTTCACTATAAAAACGCTAAAAAAACTCATACATTATGCATCCCATCATTTAGAATGCATTCCGCAATTTTTGTGCACATGATGTGTTTTTTTCCGCGAAAAAACGCATTGCGGTAAAAAACGTAGCATGTTCATTAATTTTGCAGATTTTTTGCAGATTTCCCACTATATTATTGCATTGGGAACCTCCGGAAAAATCCGCAAAAAAAACGCACCAAAAACGCGGTAAAAACGCTGTAAAAACGCGCAAAAAACGCATGCGGATTTCTTGCAGAAAATGTCCAGTTTTGCTCAGGAACTTTCTGCAAGAAATCCTGAACGTGTGCACATAGCCTTAATGTTCAAAAACGTGATATATACACCATATCGTTATAATTGACAAAGAACAAACATTTTTATCTGTTAGCCCCTTCTCTAGCTATATCACATGATGTGGGATACTCACATGATTGCTCTGTCTAACATATAAAATGTTAATGCTGTTAAATGCAGGTCAGCTGTGACAAAGATCCACACTAGGATCGAAACGCGTCGCTCTGCCGCCAGTGCCTGGTGTGCTCATCCACATGGCAAGAGGATTCTGCCGCTTGCTATATTTTACATTTTTGGCAGAATAAAGAAATCGTTTTAGGAGCTGGAACGTCTACTTTCGTATATTGCTGATTCACGTCAGATCCTGACGGAGTTCCGTGCACCTGGGGCAGTCGGAGAACTGGCTGGGGCGCCAAGCCCAAACTATTTTTCTTATACATTTCTGTACAGTGTCCCCTCTTTATCAGAGAGTTGGGGTACCAGACCTCAGGCTGAGATGCAGTACCTCTGTGGTGACTTGACCTTCAGGGGCGCCACACATAATGTTCGAGTTGCGGCTGTTAGACAGCCTGTACACATGAAGGAATTCTCTAACAAAACGTTCAACAAATCATTCAGGTGCCGGGATGAAAACTAAATCTCCGAGCAGTCATAAATACTCAGAGGTCACCCGAGCAACGAGTACACTCGCTCATCACTAATGGTCAGTCTTTGATATTTGTATACATAGGCTCTCTGTACAAGCACTCCAACCATCAATATATGGTGGTTTTAATCACAGCAGGATTCTACGTAGGCTGGGGTCACACTTGCAAGAAACTCGCATGCTCGCGTCTCAATACCTGGCATTGTCGCCGTCACTCGGGACTGGAGTGTGCGGCTACATGTATTTCTATGCAGCTGAGCGCTCCGGTCCATGTGCCAGCGGCAGTGCCGGGTATTTAGATGCGAGACTCATGTGAGTTTCCTGCAAATGTAACCCCGGCCTTACCCATATAACTGCAGACTTCAGCCCAGGAGAGGACTCACATTAGCTTAGGTTCTATGAAACTCATTTATAAGGTCTAGGAAAATACAAAATTTACCTAAAACTTTGGCTAACATACGAACTGTCTCAGAGTCCTTACATTAAAAGGGACAGAAACTTTGGGAAAATGCATCAGTTGTTTAATTCAAGGACTGACCGTCACATCAAAGTCAAATCTAGAAACAAAGTCCACCTAGCTTGCCAAGGGTTGGGTCTTTTACCTGATTCTAAATAAGTCACATTTTTGTGGTCTGTGATAACCTTGACATTATGTTTGGCACCTTCAAGGAAGTTGTGCAATTCCTCAAATATCCACTTAATTGCCAACAATTACGATTACCAATGTCATAATTCCATTCAGTAGGAGAAAACTTTCATGAAAAGAAGTACGGAAGAAGTGGAGAGAGAGAATGTGTATCTTGCAATAGCCCTGCTGCAAATCCAACCTCTGAGGTGCCTGCTTCGACAATAAAAGGATGCTCAAGAGCAGGCTGGACCAATGCAGTGTCAGATAAATAATATTCTTTTATCTCTTCAAAAGCTTGGACCTTAGAGTGGTCCATTTAGAAACACTTTACAGACAAGATATACCCCAAGAAAGTTTACTTCTTGAACCAGAAAAAAAAGCAAACAAATTTTTCAAGTTTAGCAAATAAAAAAATGTCTCTAAGTCTTTGGATTACAGTACATACATGTCGGATATGTGATTTAATATCAGGTGAATAAATCAAGATGGCATGCAGATAGACAACCACATACTGACCACTGATATCTATGAATATGTCATTACCAAAAAATTTTAAAAGCTGCAGGTGCATTACTTAGTCAAAAAGGCATTAGAAGATACTCATAGTGACCCTCAGGTGTGTTAATTGCTATCTTCCACTAATCTACTTCTCATAAACTGAGAGCAATAATTTTGCAGAATCATAGGGAATACCTGTACGCCCAAGTAGGCAATTCCGCACCGACTTAGACACTGGCGTCTTTCTGGCAGCGGTTGCTTTGAGCTGGCATACATCTGATATCTAGACTTACCACAGTTGCTACTATGATTCAGCGTCGCACCTTGTTGTTGATGGGAGTTGGTCATCCCAACTAGAGATGTGCAAACTTTTCAAGGGTCGGTTCAGATCAGCGAACGTCCTGTTCACCGAACATGTTCACCGAGCAGTTTGACAAACATACCTGAACCCCACTGATTTCAATGGGAGGCAAAACCAAACTCATAGACAACACCTTCAGGGGGCAAATAAGCTGTGAAAACAGCTGACATTAGGAGCAGACACCATGAAAAGTGTAATCAATTGATCCATCAATTGCGCTATAAATAAATAATCTAAAAAAAAAATTGTGTGGGTACCCCTGTATTTTTGATAACCAGCCAGGCAAAACTGACAGCTGCAGGCTGCAGGCTGCAACCCTCTAGATCGGTTTATTAATAATAATAATAAGTTTTTTGAATGGGCCACACAGGGATAGTTAAGTTAATGCATTGAGGCGGTAGGCCAGTCTGAGCAAATGCGTTTTTAGGGAACGCTTAAAGCTGTGGGGATTAATCGTATTAACCTGGGTAGTGCATTCCAAAGAATTGGTGCAGCACGTGAAAAATCTTGGAGACGGGAGTGGGAGGTTCTGATTATTGAGGATGCTAACCTCAGGTCATTAGCAGAATGGAGAGCACGGGTAGGGTGGTAGACTGAGACCAGGGAGGAGATGTAGGGTGGTGCTGAGCCATGGAGTGCTTTGTGGATGAGGGTAGTAGTTTTGTACTGGATTCTGGAGTGGATGGGTAACCAGTGTAATGACTGGCACAAGGTAGAGGCATCGGTGTAACAGTTGGTAAGGAATATGATCCTGGCAGCAGCATTCAGGACAGATTGGAGCGGGGAGAGTTTGGTAAGAGGGAGGCCGATTAGTAGAGAGTTACAATAGTCCAGACGAGAATGAATGAGTGAGACAGTAAGAGTTTTTGCAGTGTCGAAAGTAAGAAAAGGGCGAATTCTAGAAATGTTTTTGAGATGCAGATAAGAAGAGCGAGCCAGTGATCGGATGTGGGGGGTGAATGAAAGCTCGGAATCAAGTATGACCCCAAGGCAGCGGGCATGTAAAGGTTTGCCTTTATGAAAAAAAATGCCTAGCATAGCCATAATTTTTTCCAATCTTTTTCTTATCCATAAACCTTAGATCGCTATTTGCCCAGGCCTTCCTTGGTATGACTTCAGAACAGACAAAGCAGGTATATGGGAACCAGTATTTTAACAGAGCAAAATCCCTGCACATTGACCATAGAAGATCAAGGATTCTGGTTTTGCCTAAAACATTGTCATCCACGTACAGCAACATTAAATTTGGGTAAGGCCAAAGAGATGACAAACTTTTCAGTTCTTTGCATAGTTTTTCCCATTTAAGACCCCTGATACCATACCTAAAATCATTTAAACATTTAAAGCAGATGAATCAAAGGACAGATTTTCGGATTGGCGTCTCCTTGCTGCCCTCTTCTAGGCCCAATAAACAAAAGAATGGCCTAATATGCAGATGACTACAGGACCTGGAAAATGAGTATTAATTTTTTTATTAGCAGTTCTGGCCAAACGTATAATAATATAATTTATATCTACTTTCTATCTATTAGACGCTCATCTTCCTATTTTCAGAATTTTCTCATCTGTAAACCCCAATCTAGATGTTTAATTTTCAGCTCTTTTTTACTCTGAAAAAATGAAAAAAAAAATTTAGGTTGTCAATGTTCAATTTGACCAGGCCTTTTTCAAAATTGCATTACATTGAAATGACGTATGACGCATATATAAAATAAAGGATAGCTTTCTAATTAATAAATATTCAACAAATAGTAATGCCACTTCCATTTGGCTTTGAGTGTACCCCACATTGATAGAATTGCAAAAATGTGTCCAATCCCTCCATGCAGCCGAGTAGTCGGCCCATGTTCTGTTGGTGAGAGATTGTTCTATATGGAAGGGAATCAATCCCAAATTAGGTCCCAAAAGTGTTGCAGGCATGGTGTCCCCTCTAGGTTGACCTCTGGTGCTAAACTTAGGAATTTTTCAGCCAGAAATAGCATCCGATAGACAGTTCTTTTTGTTCTCTGTGTACTGAGCATTTAACCATTTATTCCTTCTGATACAGCATAACAATAAATGCCTAAGAATCTTTACTGTCCAGAAACATTCTGCTCATAATGTGTTGATGGCAAATACCACTTGATTATCAGGATGGAGCATCATTCTTCTATTTCTAAAGTTTGTGCCCCAAATTACTATGGCAACCAAAACAGGGAATAATTACAACATCACAATTTTTCTGACTACCTTTACTCTTAATCCACAACACAGGCCATAACTCTGCCGACCTATTAACGTTACAAAAGACATAGGGACTACCTGCAGCATTTGTAAAAATCAGCAGAGAATCCAATGACAGAAAATTACACTGCTCAAAAAAATGAAGGGAACACTTAAACAACAGAGTGATTCTGCAGCTGCTGGGAAGGGCAAAGAGAGCAGAGCAACTTGTAAAGAGACTGAAAGGGAAAAGAAGCAAAAGGCGAAGTAAAGAGCTGGAGAGAGAAGCTCCTAGTGAGCTTCCTCCACACTGAGCGCAGATACCGGTTGCCGGAAGACCGGGGTTGTGCAGTACTTTATGTCTCACAGCAGAAACCAGCGGACAACAGATTGCAAGTTACCTGTCCACCATTATCACCCTAGGACACAGTAACAGATAGAGCCCGGGTCGTGATAGAGATCCTGTAAAAAGGCTCGAGTTACCTGTCGTACGGGTAGTGTCCTACCAAAAGGTGGACAGAAAAATAACATGAGGACCATGTGTGAGGCCTAAGGCAGCAAGGGACTACACCACAGCGCTAGAGGGAAGGTTTCCAACCCCACCTGGTAAGGGGGACTCTAGATTCACTTCCAAGCAGGCCGGACCATACCAGTACCTGTGATCCGGTACCCTGGACTGTGGCTGCCTGAACCCTTCAGTAAAGAGGTAAAGAGACTGCAACCCTGTGTCCTCTGTTTCTTTCTACACCACCTACCACCTGTCCCTACTACATCGGGAGCCCTGGGGACCCGGCTTTACCTGTGGGAAGCCAAACCATCCCAGCTGCCATAACATCACCCCAGTGGACCCCTTTAAGCAGCGTTGGTCATCCCTGACTGAGTACCACAGATGGCGTCACAAACTTTTACTACTTCACAAATCCCTTTAAAGACCTTTCTTTTAATATAGGCGGCCAGGGCCACAGACTGGGTCACCGCCTCCGTGACACATCCCTTTAAGTACCGGACCTGGTACCGAGTACCCCACGGCCCTGGCGGGCGTTCCAGGAGCACTGCCAGAGCCCTGCAAAATGACCTCCAGCAGGCCACAAATGTGCATGTGTCTGCACAAACGGTTAGAGACCGACTCCATGAGGATGGTCTGAATGCCCAACGTCCACAGATGGCCGTTGTGCTCACAGCACGCCGTGCAGGATGCTTGGCATTAGCCACAGAACACCAGGATTGGCAAATTCGCCACTGGCGCCCTGTGCTCTTCACAGATGAAAGCAGGTTCACACTGAGCACATGTGACAGACGTGACAGAGTCTGGAGATGCCGTGGAGAGCGATCTGCTGCCTGCAACATTCTTCAGCATGACCGGTTTGGCAGGGGGTCAGTAATGGTGTGGGGTGGTATTTCTTTGGAGGGCCGCACAGCCCTCCATGTGCTCGCCTAAGGTAGCCTGACTGCCATTAGGTACCGAGATGAGATCCTTAGACCCCTTCTGAGACCATCTGCTGGTGCGGTTGGCCCTGGGTTCCTCCTTATGCAGGACAATGCCAGACCTCATATGGCTGGAGTGTGTCAGCAGTTCCTGCAAGATGAAGGCATTGAAGCTATGGACTGGCCCGCCTGTTCCCCAGACCTGAATCCGATTGAACACATCTGGGACATCATGTCTCGCACCATCCAATGTCACGTTGCACCCCAGACTGTCCAGGAGTTGGCGGATGCTTTAGTCCAGGTCTGGGAGGAGATCCTACAGGAAACCATCCTCTGACTCATCAGGAGCATGCCCAGGCATTATAGTGAGATCATACAGGCATGTGGAGGCCACACACACTACTGAGCATCATTTCCTTGTCTTGAGGCATTTCCACTGAAGTTGGATCAGCCTGTAACTTCATTTTCCACTTTAATTTTGAGCATCATTCCAACTCCAGACCTCCGTGGGATATTAGTTGTAATTTACGTTGATAATTTTTAGGTGTTATTGTTCTCAACACATTCCACTATGTAATGAATAAAAATTTACAACTGGAATATTTCATTCAGTGATATCTAGGATGTGGGATTTTAGTGTTCCCTTTATTTTTTTGAGCAGTGTATATTGCCAACAGCTGGGACCATTAAAATTATATTAAAAAAATCTAACCACATAACTAAATCCTCCTTCATATAATACAAGCCCTAGGCAGGAGAACTCCTTTAGTTGCATCATATAAACGTCTCGAGAACATGCTACCAATCAGGATTATACACAAAACAAAATTTAAAAGACCCAGGGAAGATTGCAGATCCCTCAAAGTAGTCTTCTCCTGTGCCAACATATCTACCAACAACAATTTTAGTTTATTTAACTTTATATCTGGGAGTCTACATTCCATTTTAACGGAATCAATATTAATACATAAAAAAAATTCAAGATTTCAGTAGGGATAAACAGTCTTTTCTTTTACCAGAGGAGCACCACAAAGTCCATTAGAGCCTTATATTTAGACAGCAATGTTGCACTAGAGTGGGAATCAGCACCACCTATGAATAAAAAATCATACAAGTACCCAAACAACCCTTTGTTCTTTGATTGATATTGTAAAATCCATTGAAGAAAAGATGAGAAAGCTTCAAAATAGTAGCAGGATAATAAATAACCCATGAGTAAACTATCAAAATAATATTTTTGCTCAAACTGCAAACCCAAGAAATTGAATCAGGTAGGATTGATTGGAAGCAATCTGAAAGCTGGTTTTATATCCACTTTTGCCAGCAATGCACCTCTCCCATATAATATAAGTAAATTTACTTCTTGGTCGAAGAAAGCATATGTAACTAACATTTTCTCTTTATTTACTTCATCATTCAAAGGTGCTTCCTTCAGATTAAATATGTGGTTTACTGTTCCGAAATAACCTGGATCTTTTTTAGGGACAAAACCCAGAGGAGACAACCTTTAAAAAAAAAAAAAAAGGAGTAGTGAATGGTCCAGATAGTCTATCTAGTGCTAACTCTTTAGCAAACTTTTCTTTAACAACAGTTTTATGAACCATAATTGAAGCCAAGTTCTTAATCCAACAGCCGCCCTGACCTCTGAACCTTTAACATTGGGTACGTAGGATATGCGGATGCATCGTTTTGACGCACCCGCTGTCGGCACAAAACGCAACAAGTTGCGTTCCCATGCGGTTGGCGCATCAAAACAACACATCTGCATACGTCCGCATGTCCTGCGTACCCAATGTTAAAGATAGGTACACAGGACGCATGCAGAAGTAGACCGACCTAAATGGAAGAAGTGCAGAAGTGGGCGGGGCTTAACGGAGGGATTAAGCAGCCCCCCGCAAAGCCCAAGTACGCAAGTGTGAACGTAGGGTTAGAGACCACTGATATGCATTAAAAGGGCGGCCGCTAAGGATACTTATTGCACCATTGCCATTTTAAAACGGCAATTCCGGAATAAGTCTGTAGCGTCCCCCAGAGTTGGAAAATCTACGGGGTCTTAAAGCCAAGATTTTCCTGTAGTTATTCAATGAATAACGGCGATAAAAAAAATAGAGAGGATATAGCATGGCACAGCTGTGAGTGGTGCCTAAGTAGGATCCCAACCCATGAGTAATAATGAGAAAAAACTTGGCAGTCAACTTTTAGATGATTGTGAAAATTTGAATACAGTCCAATCACAACGTTTCGGTCACTCTATGGACCTTCATCAAGCAAAGACTGCTCAGGGTTGACTAGCTCCAATGTACTGGGATTAGAGATCGTGTAGATTCGGGTATACTTATTAAAGGTTTGATAAAGTGATTGGTAGGCAAGTAGACCTCATTTGGAGTACCACTATGTCCCAGAGGAGCGTTGGTGTCAGCCCAGAGGTAGTTCAGTGGGCGGTGTGTCAATCTCATAAACGTGGTGTCCACCGCTTGTTGTAGTGAGTCACTCTGAATCAGTGGTATCTGTTGAAGCGCTCCAGAGTTATAACTTCATAAAATGACACTGGACAGAATGATAAAATTTGGCCTGGTCATTAAGGTTAAAATTGGCTCAGTCATTAAGAAGCTAAAACCATGGCTAAAACCTTGACAAATTAAATTAGCTTACTCCTGATCTGTGAAGAACTTGAGCCAAAGCAGCATTGTTCCCATTTTCACAGGAGTAATCGCTTTTAAGACATAGTCCCTAGGTGCTAGGCTGCTGTTGGGAAGACTAAGCAGTATTTTTAAAACATTTGAATATGGGATGAGTGCCCCCACAAAAGGAGCACTCATGCCAAAACTGACAGTTATTCATCCATTTGCTTGATGACTCGTTAAACGCAAAGCATATTCTCTTTTTACTAATCTGACCAGAGTTTGATTGCCTGGAAAATGAATTTTGCTGGGGTAACATTAGGTTGTGCCACAGGCCAACATCCTTCACACCCCATTTCATAGAAGGATGTATGGCTAGCTTTTTGCCTAAAAGACTTGTCATAATTACATCAAGCCATATTGACAAAATTTCAGTATGCCTCAAGTATAATATCAATGTGCAGAAATAAACCACAGCAGTTACAAGGCAAATTTTCCTCAATAACAGCTGAATAAATGCAGAAGGTCTGCAGCCAATTGTTAAAAGACCTAGGGGCACCATGTTTCCTGTCATCCCCATCAATCTTTTCATCTTTTTCTTATCCCCTTTAAACAGCTGTTCTTTCCCTGAGGCCAATAAAGTGAGTAAAGCAATAAATTCTTTATTGAACATGCACTCCCTAACAGAAGCGTTGAGGTGAAAGACTAATAGCGAAATCTCACAGGCCTCCTTAAAGGGAACCTGTCACCCCAAATTCGAAGATGAGCTAAGCCCACCAGCATCAGGGGCTTATCTACAGCATTCTGTAATGCTGTAGATAAGCCCCTGATGTAACCTGAAAGATGAGAAAAAGAGGTTAGATTATACTCACCTGGGTGAGCGGTCCGATCCAGTGGGCGTCGCGGTCTGGTCCGGGGCCTCTCATCTTCATAGGATGATGTCCTCTTCTTGTCTTCACGCTGCAACTCCGGCACAGGTGTACTTTGCCCTGTTGAGGGCAGAGCAAAGTACTGCAGTGTGCAGGCCTCTCTGACCTTTCCCAGCACCTGCGCGCTGCAGTACTTTGCTCTGCCCTCAGCAGGGCAGACAAAGTATGCCTGTGCCAGAGCCGCAGCGTGAAAATAAGAAGAGGACGTCATCATAAGAAGATGGGAGACGCTGGACCGGAACGCAACGCCCATCGAACCTGGACCGCAGCGGGACCGCCCCTGGGTGAATATAATCTAACCTCTTTTTCTAATCTTTCAGGATACATCGGGGGCTTATCTACAGCATTACAGAATGCTGTAGATAATCCCCTGATGCCGGTGGGCTTAGCTCATCTTCGAATCTGGGGGTGACAGGTTCCCTTTAACACAAGATTCAGATACCCCCAGAAACAAACTGGTGTTATTGTCCTCATTTAAAGGAAGCCTAGCAGTTATAAAATTAGCTCTCACCTCTGGCTTTCCTAACATTTTTTGTATCAACTGTCTAATTAGGTCCTTCATCTGACCTAAGGTGTAATTCCTATCAGAGACAGACAGGGTTAAAAAGATTTTATCTCCCCTCGCCTCTGTCTCCTGAGTTAAGGTACCTTCACACTGAACAACTTTCCAACGAGAATGACAACGATCCGTGACGTTGCAGCGTCCTGGATAGCGATATCGTTGTGTTTGACACGCAGCAGCGATCTGGATCCCGCTGTGATATCGTTGGTCGGAGCTAGAAGGCCAGCACCTTATTTCGTCGTTAGGTCGGTGTGTATCGTTGTGTTTGACAGCAAAAGCAACAATGCCTGCAATGTTTTACAATGGTAACCAGGGTAAATATCGGGTTACTAAGCGCAGGGCCGCGCTTAGTAACCCGATATTTACCCTGGTTACCATTGTAAAAGTAAAAAAAAAAAACAGTACATACTCACCTTCTGATGTCTGTCACGTCCCCCGCCGGCGGCTTCCCTGCACTGAATGTGTCAGCGCCGGCCTGCCGTAAAGCAGAGCACAGCGGTGACGTTACCGCTGTTACTGCCGGCGCCGCTGACACATTCAGTGCAGGGAAGCTGCCGGCAGTGGACGTGACCAGACATCAGAAGGTGAGTATGTAGTGCTTTTTTTTAACTTTTACAATGGTAACCAGGGTAAATATCGGGTTACTAAGCGCAGCCCTGCACTTAGTAACCCGATGTTTACCCTGGTTACCCGGGTGCTGCAGGGGGACTTCGGCATCGTTGAAGACAGTTTCAACGATGCCGAAGTCGTTCCCCTGATCGTTGCTCGCTGGAGAGAGCTGTCTGTGTGACAGCTCCCCAGCGACCTAAACAGCGATCGGCTCGTTGTCTATATCGCTGCAGCGTCGCTGAGTGTGATGGTACCCTTAGACTAGATAGCTAATCCTGTTTGGTGCTTAGATCCTCCATACTGGGCAAACACTTCCTCTCTGTGCTGGTCTTCTTCTGACTGACGAGTTTCAGATCTGAGTATGCGTTCTGGCACCTTCTTTTCCTTTTCAGGTTTTGAGAGCTCATCTTCTTGGCTGCTTCGGCTGTTATACAGTGTAATCGGCTGATCCTCTTCTCTTCTCTTTATCAGCTGCTGAAGATGGGACCGGAATTTCCAGGCATCTTCATAGCCAAGCTTCCCACTAGCAGCTAGTGCAGCGCCCCAGAGTCCTGGTCGTTGCAGTACTGTGGCTCCGCCATTATGGGGAGCCATGGTGCGTCCGATGGCACTGAAGGAGTTCATCTGATCAGGTATCACAGACACCAATACATTTCACAGCCGGGCCTCCGGGGGGAGCTAAGGGTTCTATTCATTAGGCCACTCCCCACCATAGTGGGTAAACTGGGGGTCAGGCAGGAAGTTAGATCAGAAAAGCTGACTGGATTGGACGAAGCAACACCTAGTGGCAGAGGGTGTTGTGGAGGAAGAGACAGTAGGGTCTCTGTCAGGGGTGGGATCCTGACAGAGGCTTGGCATTGAAAAGAACGTAACGGGTCCGCGCCAGCTCCGGGAAGCGGCGGGACCCAAGAAAGGACTAGAAGCGAGATAGATTGTGCTGAGTGAGAAACGAGATCAAGCAATAGGAGAATTCCAGTAGGGGTCGTGCTGTAAGACCGGAGCAACACCCTACTGAGGCGCATTACCGGTGGCCGGAACGCCGAGGGAGTATTATAACATTCAGCTTCAAGCAATACTCTAAACAGCGGCAGGACAGTCAGTTTAAGGCGGGCTGTCTAACACATATCACCTATGAAGTCTTGGGAGGCAATTGCGGGAGAGGGGCGTCTCTAGGGTCCCGGAAGAACTCCAGGCCTATCCGACAAACGGGTGCCGTTCCAACTGTAACATCAGGAAGGGACGGAAGATTAGAAGAACATCATTTAATCGAGTTGTGAGGGAACTTAAGAAACAGACACAACGGTTGTGGGGTACTTTCTGTAAGCACAGCAGGGAAGGACTACAACACATAGCGCTAAGAAGGAAGGCACCGATTTCCACCTGTGAAGTGAACTCTGGAGGTGCCATTGGACCGGCCGGACTTGCGCAGCCTGGTGAACCGTATTCTGGACTGAGGACTCAGAGATCTCCAGTAAAGAGGTAAAGAGACTGCAACCTGGTGTCCTCGTTATTTACCGCGACCTACCACCGACATCCACACCTATCATTCACTGTGCGCCCCACGGCAGGGTCACGGACCGGGGCCTAGCCGCCGTGACAACCCCAGAAGTAGAGACTTCGGAGGCCCGGTACCGGGTACCCCTCGGCCCTGCGGCAGTGGGGGCGCTACACTACCAGCAGTAAGATGGGAGTATAACTAGGGTGTGGTGCTGTCCTACTGGCAAAGGCAGGGTGCTGATTACTCCAAATAGGCAACACATACACCTACAGTACAGACCAAAAGTTTGGACACACCTTCCCATTTAAAGATTTTTCTGTATTTTCATGACTATGAAAATTGTAAATTTACTCTGAAGGCATCTAAACTATGAATTAACACATGTGGAATTATATACTTAACAAAAAAGTGTGAAACAACTGAAAATATGTCTTTTATTCTAGGTTCTTCAAAGTAGCCACCTTTTGCTTTGATGACTGCTTTGCACACTCTTGACATTCTCTTGATGAGCTTAAAGAGGCTTCTCTTGTAGAGGTTCAGTAGTGATATAGACTGTACTGTACTTCACTGTGTGGGACTAAACTCGGGATTTCTGGGGGTTGATATTTGCAGAGCTCCAAACAGCCGTTCAGCAAAGAGGTCCATGACCTTCTAGATGGCAGCGTTCCTAGACAAATGTTGTTTGTCCTTGGATGAAGCCGTGGTGACAACAGCTACTCCACGCTTAAAGAAAACCTGTCATCTCTCCTGACATGCTAACTTTAATAAATACTTGTATTCCCCGTGACATAACATCTTTTAGAACTCTGCATTGTGCCGATTCTCTGTTATTTCTCCTAGAAATGTATAAATAAATTGAAATTTGGGTGTTACTAGTTTGTGGTGTGTCCCTACATATCCTGGCACTGTCCACTCATGACATCAAAAATATTAACGTCAATTTATTCATACATGTACAGGAGTAACAACAGAACAACATCACAACCTTGTGGTATGGGAAATTATTCTGAAGAACTATTTTTCCATGAGAAATCCAAGCATGTAGTAAAGCTGTAATATTGGTAATGGTCACAGATTCTTTCCTGACCTATGCTTCACACCTCCAGTTAAGTATGGTATTCATTTTTAGCTATATCTACTTGTACTAATGAGGAGTTCTCAAGTTTAAAAGATAGGGATAATGTGGATAGGGGATAACTTTCCTATCTCTGGAGTTCCAACCACTGTTGTTCCCACTGATCTCAATAAATGGATGGAGCACAGGACGATCTTGCGCACTACCTCTTCATTCATTCTTAAAGGGAGCACCAAGCAAATCGCTTGGTTGATCTTCCCCATTCCTATTAGAATGAATGGAGAGGTAGTGTGCATGATCAACTTCTGTTTCATTCAGCCGGGACTCTTTAGAGCCCCAATTCTCGGATTTGTGGCCTTGGCAGTTGGACCCCCAGTGATCATCCCTTTAAGCACAACTTACTATATAGTTTTCCACGTCTGGTAACATGCCATCAAGTTAATTGGATTGAGCAAGGCCAAGCACGTCTAATTGGAAATGGCTGAAAGTAGGCAAATTGCACACTTGTGGCATGTGACTGTCTGGTCTCGATGCCAGCACTGGAGAATCCTTATGGCATGAGGTGTGTGCACTGTGAGGATTCAAAAGTCTGCAGTCACATGACAACAAATATCCGGCAAACTAGCAAAATGCTCATTCATGGGGATTCATTCATGGGGATTAAGCCATTCATGCCAGCTTTAAAATCATTGCGGTGTTAACCCAAAAGCGATGACTTATATGCATGCATAGGAATTATCGCAGTCAACATTCGAGTGTTTTGCTGATTTGTCAGATCACGGCCATCCTGTACAGATGGGCAGATAATATGTGATGAGTATTTATATGGACACATTTTCTCCTATTATTTGCTCATCAGGGTATATGCACACTGAGGCCTGATTCCCCAATTTTTCATGCCAGTTTTGATGAGGAGGCATACTGGAGAAGGACACTCCTGATTCATTAATAGGTGCATGCCTCTTAATGAATCCAGCACATCTGAAAATTGCTTCTCCACAAATGTTACCCCAGTCGGGGACTGAAGGAAGATTTGAAAATATATAGTACACCGCACACTCTAGGTATATAAGATGCAATAGTGACAATTTATTAATGACATGAGCAAATGTGTATTTGAAAGCGACCAGAGGCAATTATGACGTTTCGGCTCTACCAGAGCCTTAATCATACAATCGCTAGGAGAAAACAAAAAATAGAAATAGACCATAAATATACAATATGTACAATGTTCAATACAACATCAAGGGTCAAAAAAACATAAAACAATATAGTTCCCATCTTGAATAAAAGGGAGAAAGCAGAAGGGAAGGTAAAACAGAACAAGGGGACAAAACAAAATATCATAACTACAAAATAATAGTGCATAGCGTATATTAAACAAAGCACCCGTATACTGAAAAAAGGCTAGAGGTAGATTGGATGGAAAAGGGACATGTAGGCTAAGGAAGCCAGGTCTCATGACTACGCTAGCAAGGAGAAAAGAGAGATTTATTACCTTTATTGTGCACAGAGAAGAGGATAGAGATCCTTGAGGATTCAGAGGACAAACTGTGAAGAAATAGTGGCTATAAGTAAATAAGTAAAATTGAGGTACATAGATATTATAGATGCTATAGAAGCCTTACATATTGTGTACCTTTTTAGTATTATATCGCAGTGGTGGGTCCGATGACAACCCTGGTCTGGGGTCTGTAAATGAGGAAGGGTATGGAAAAGTATAGAAAAATGGGGCAAGCTGACATATAATGTAGGCGATGGCCATGAGAGGTCCTGGTGTGAGCGCATAGTTACCTGCTGCTGTGTGCCTGGCTCACACCAGGACCTCTCATGGCCATCGCCTACATTATATGTCATCTTGCCCCATTTTTCTATACTTAAATATCCTGAGTGCGCGCCAATTTTCTTTTACTGAAGGAAGATTTGAGGCGTAAAGAACACAGCCGCTCATCATGAATTTGATGAACAGGGTATGGTAGATGAGCTCACTAAGTTGTACATGGAGATAGAAATGGGAACACTGTCTCTTTAAGTCCTTCACTGGTTTATTAGGTACATGAGACATAGACCATGGTGAAGTAAAATAAACAAGGCCTTTGGGCATAGTAGGAAAATGAAACAAAATGGTATCTCACAGACAACCTCCCACCCATTCTATGGTTGTCCACTAAAACCCAGCTCTTAAACAAGATGGCTGATTAACCCATCTCAAAACTTAGTGTTCTGGAGCAATACTTCTGGGTTTCAAATCAATGAAGCCAATCACCTCAGCGAAACATTTCTCCCCTCCAGCACTTTGTCTGGGAGTTTGTCACAGGGCGTTGCCACACCTTGTCACACCCCAGCTCCATCCACTTTGTCAGAGCTGGGTGAAAATGGCATAAGATCGCCAAAGTTGCAAGATTTTATTGTTGACTTGTAAGGTGCAAAATTCTTGTGATATTAGAAAGATTTTTTACACCAGAATCCTATGGACATAACTTAAAACTGCATTACAGACATCCAGTATCTACAATTTGAAAGGTAGGCACATGTATGGTTCTGCACCATTCAAAGTCTATGGCCTTGATTCATCAAAGCGCCTAGACCAGAAAACTAGTGTAAATTGCTTAAACAGAATCACAAATTTTTAGTACAATGTCAAATTTATCAATAGTGGTAGCAGTTCCTACTCCAGAAATGTTGTTCCAATCCTTTCCTTGGCTGGAGTAATATTTTTGGAAATGCTTTTGTGGGTGCAAGTACTTGGATTTTCTTGTAGTAGATGACAAGCCACATCAGAGCAACAGCAACACTACATACTTTTTTAAAACACATTAATCTTCCAATCAAATAAAACACTAGTGACAGATAACAGCTCAATAAATATTTGCGAGTAGTGATGAAAGATAACACAAGTGTCATCCAGTACATGCAATGCTTCCTGCTGTGTATTTATATAGTCTAACATTACCTATTTGGATTTTTTGATTACCGTCCATTTACGAAGGGAGTTCTGATAAGCAGTAGACCTGTTTTTGTCAATCATTCACTGGCAAAATGAAAAGACAGAAAAAACTGTAAGGGCCCCCATGCACATTAGACTAAAGTTGGCCAAAACTGCCGATATCGATGGGTTTGGCTGATAGTCTAATGTGAATGAGGTCGCCGGCTGACTGGTGGTTGGGAAGATGACGATTGAACATGTCCAATTTGGCATTCGCAATGTTCTTCATGAGATAAGTCGCCAGCCGATGGGTCAGAGGCGGCTTTCTCATTGAGAACACAGGAGCACTTGGCCGAACTTGCGCTTCTGTATATGGGAGAGTGAACCGAATGATCAGCCATAGCATCTAATCTGTATGACCAACCTAAGAAATGTAAATCTATATATATGTATATTAGACCATTGAGTAACTTTCATAACACAACAATCATAATTTATATAAAACTTGAAAGCAATTGAAACAGGAATTTCCTAATCTTGAATTATTGACAACAGAAGAAGTACGAAGTCCGAGAATTAGTATTTCAAACCTACTCTGGTAGCATTACAAATCGGTAAAATAGGGAAGCAATTTGGTAAAAAAGGAACCATAGGAACATTTGCACAATTTTAGTAAATTGAGAAGTGAAATTATAGTTTTGCTATTCATTGTTTTATTTATATATTTTTAGTGTTTCAAAGAATGGAAGAATTTTGGTTTTGAGTTTAGAGGATTGTGGCCATTGTAGGGGTTCACGATCTCTGGTAGGCATTAGGCATTGAGCCTTAAGCCCCCGTCACACTAAGCAAGGTCGCTAGCGAGATCGCTGCTGAGTCACAAGTTTTGTGACGCAACAGCGACCTCAGTAGCGATCTCGCTATGTTTGACACGTAGCAGCGACCAGGCCCCGGTGGTGAGATCGCTGGTCGTGTCGGAATGGCCTGGACCTTTTTTTGATCATTGAGGTCCTGCTGGGTAGCACACATCGCTGTGTTTGACACCTTACCAACGACCTCGTTGACGACTCAGACACCGACACATAGGCGTGCATTTGCGTTGCCTTTTCCGCACCCCTCCGCTCCGATTGGTGGTCGCTACTGCGTTCTGATTGGCGGTCATGCCTTCAACAGAAGGTGACATGTGTCGCCTCATAAGGCAAGGCCGCCACCAATCAGAACGCAGTAGCGACCACCAATCGGAACTGAATGGGCGCAGAAAAGGCAACGCAAATGCACGCCTGTGTGACTACAACGTCCCTCATCGAGGTCTGAATCGTCATAATAGCTGCCATGTGACAGGGTCACAATGACCAACGACATCGTTGTACAGGTCGCTACAGGTCGCCGCATCGCTGCTGTGTCGTTGGGAAGATCTCACTGTTTGACATCTCACCAGCGACCACATAGCGATGCAGCAACGATCCCTGACAGGTCGTATCGTTGTCAGGATCGCTTTAGCGTCGCTAAGTGTGACAGGGCCTTAAGGTAGTGTTCATACAGGCAAAGGAGTTTTGGTCCAAACACGTGCAGTTTGTATTGCTTTCCGCACAGCACCAAAACAAACACATACACATAAATCCCTAACCTTGTCCAGGCGCTAACTACTCAGAACAGACCTTGGCTACTAATACACGTCTGAACCAGCCCCAGCTTGGTCAAACAATACAGCTATTGTGCATTGCATTAATACTTGTGGCTCTCTGCCCACGAGCTGTGCAGACTCTTCTCAGAGAGGAATTCTAGCCTGTCTCTCTCTTCGGCTCCAAGACACATCCAGTCTGGTCAGTTTCCCTGAGCTGACTTAGGAGAGCAGCTAGCCTAGTTATATGCAGGGCTAGTCAGGTGATCTAATCAAAACCTCTAGAGCTAGGATTTAACCCTAGCCTACCTGGCTTTGCGACACCATTTAGAGGGAGATAGCACAATGTACGGAAGCATTATTTTGCTGATTTTTTTTCAGTCCCCATCTATTTAACATGATCAGCTTATCTTTTTCTAATCGACGAAAAATAAAGCAACTTGACACAAATTTAAGATGTTAATTTGTCAGCAGTTTTTCAACAAAATCAATTTCAGGATCAATAAAGAAACTTACTGCAAAACAAAAATCACTGTGATATAAAAATGTACGATGGGAAACGCCTTCAATAAGATTCCATACTCCATAATGATTAATGGCATCTGTATTTAAATCCTGGGACGAGTACAACAACCTAGGTGCAGAGGTGATAATATTCATCTCCTAAAAATATGAGAAGCATTCTTTATGCACAAGTTGCAGACATTGCAACCTATAGGTCTGAACTGGGAATATGAAATAAGTCCAATGGTCCAATGTGCAGTGAAGGGAATGATACCTATGTTATCCAATATAACAGCAATAATCAATCAATAAAACTGCAGAGGGGAAAAAGGAAAGAGGGGAGAGGCAAACAAGAAAGAGAGAGAGGAAAACCAGTACAACGTCTTCTTATGTTAACTTGGTGACAAAGTCGTCCCATGGAACCCAAATACGGTTACATGACTCGACCTGGTTAATAACACATGCGGTGAGATTCTCAATCCGCCTTGTTTCCCTGATCCTCGCCTTGAGTTTATTAATGGTGGGAGATCTGTTTTTCCGATGGAAGGCAATAAGGCATTTAGACGCTGTTAACATATAAAGGAGCAGCCTAGCAGGACGTTTTCACATAGAGCATGAAGGTGCATTGAGCAGGTGGGTCAGAGGATCCAGAAGAACCTAAGCACCCAATATTTGTGAGACTAGGTCTCTCACCTTCAGCCACAGAGGAGAGATTAGTGGACAGTCCCAGAATATGTGCAGTAACGACTCCTCCGACCACAAGCATCTCTAGCATTGGTCAGATGTAGAGGGAAAAAAGCTATGCAAAATCTGCTGTGTGGTACCAATGCCTTCAAATTTTACATTGGTTCTCCTTTTATGTTGTACAGAGAGATGATTTAGCCTCTCTAGACCAGATGACTTGCCAGAGAGTGAGAGGAAGCTTCCTACTCAGATATCTCTCCCACTTGTCCATGGAAGCATGTCTAAGAGAAAAATCAGAAGCAGGAGAAGACAAAACACCATATATGTCTGTGATAAGACCTTTTGTTGGTTTACAAAGACGTTCAAATGCAGTAGGAGCAGAGAATATTGTGCTTTTATGTAGTCAGTGCTAGGTGACATATTTTGTAGATAGGAGAAAAAAGCAGTACTTGGGATTTTAAACCATTCCCTAACAGTTTGGATATGGAGAATATTTCTAGGAAATGTGTCCACTATATCTGCGTAGTAAAATAAGTGGGCTTTTGAAAGCATGGTTTTGTCGTGAGACTATCCTGTATTGAAGGTGTAAAAAGGAATGAGATCATAGGGGATCTGGGAGAGATCAGGGGGAAAGCTTTGCTACCTATCCTCCAAATATTTTGTGAAAATAACATAGAACCCAGAAAGGATGTGGCAGGATTTAGTTTTGCAGTTGGCCATAGTAATGAATTAGGATGTATAGGGCAGGGCTATCCAAAGTTGTACAATTTCTGCCCATTTGATATGAGCACCATTCCAGTATACAGTATAAGTGCAGACTGGATTCCAGATTTCCATGTAAGGCCATGTTCACACGTTCAGTATTTGGTCAGTATTTTACCTCAGTATTTGTAGCCAAAAGCAGGAGTGGGTGATAAATACAGAAGTGATGACGTGTTTCTATTATACTTTTCTTTTGATTCCTGCACTCCTGGTTTTGGCTTACAAATACTGAGGTAAAATACTGACCAAATACTGAATGTGTGACCGTGGCCTTATATGATGTTTATGGTGAGCAACTCCTGTAGAACGGTTCGATGCATCATCATCATTAATGACATTTATACATAATTGGTATGGGGGTATCTCCTAGAACTCTAACTGATCACTAGGAGAAAGAGCCGGCAGCAACTCGTGGAATTTCACAGGCGCTTCAGGTACTGTACATCCACAAGGCAAGTACATTTGCTTGAAATAATGTTGGCGTTGATTTTGCTGCAAACACGATTTGCTTGCAGAATTTCTGCCATTATTATTGTGAATTTGCCATAGATTTCACATTATGCATTACAAAGAGTGAAAATCACAGTGAAAAAAACATTTTTTACGAATGGAAAACTCCCTTTAGGGTGAATTCTCATGTTACAGATTGAAAATTGGTTCCATACAACTGAATGTGGTTGTTTAAAATAAATGGGACAATTGCAAAAATATCCACCACAGAAACGGCAGCGAGTGATTGAGCAAAGTATGTATAAACCTTTAAGGGGAAATAAACAGATTACTCTAATGGCTCGTGCGGACAACAGTATTATTGGTCCGATTGTGATCTGACAAAACATCGGATCACTCCCGGACCAATGTTATGAGATGGGGTCGTGCACATGTCAGATATTTTCCTCGGACAGAGCCGGTGTGGGGAAAAACAAAAATTGCAGCGTGTCCAAGTTTGATCTAATATTTGGATCGTACTCAGCCATACAAGTCAATGAGTGCGTGATGACTGCGAAAAATAATAAAGTAATAAATCCATTAAAATACAAGTAAGTGGGGAGTAAATATGATGCAGAAAAAAAATCAATGACAACACGATACACAAATCAATTGCATAAATAAATCATATCACTTTCTGTTCCTGACAGTATAGAGATGATGGAAAAAAAGTAACCTAGCTAGATACTAAAAGGCCATTGGAGAAGTATATAGAACGCTAATAGATATATTGATAGCAATATTGAGTGCAATAATCCATTATTAAAAAGGTCAGTGGACAAATAGTAAAGCTAAATAACAATACATCACAATAATATTAGAGGGAATCTGTCACCCCCTTGGACGTACCTAACTTATTAATATGGGCATACAGGTTCTAATGATGAATAGCAATTGGATAAAACTTAACCTTTAATAGGTTTGTATAAAATAGTCAAAAAACAGACCACACAACAATACAAAATAGCAGGGAAAGAAGGAACCCTTTAGTGAGTGAACCCTGACAAACACAAAATGGAAAAAGAAAAAGAAATACTAAAAACAAGCGTGTCTGACAGTACTATGAAATCGCTTAAACTATGCGTATAGTAAGGAACAGTTCCATAGACATCCTACCACCTGCGCTCCATGTAGGATACGCTCAATTATCTAATGTTTAATGAGCTGTGTCCCAATTCTCTAAAGGTCATGCCCTTGTGTCTAAGGGCTGTTGTCAATATCTTATTGGCAATAAAGAATGTAGTGAAATTATACTACAATTATTACCGATTCTATCTTATTATCAATACGCATATATGGCGATAGAACATGAAAGTGGTCATATGTAGTAGGCACTAAACCCAAATTGTCACTTAATGTCAGTTTCTTGGGAACCTGAACTGATCATACTCGGTCATAGATAAAGTGCAAATCATACCATTATAGCCACATATATCACCATTGTACAATAGATACTGTCAGAGGTTTTATGGCAGCATAAGAGAGGCTATACAAATATGCTGTGACTGAACAATAAATCACTGTTTTACCAACGTTCCGGGACCATACTTCCCCATGTACATTCAACATGAGCGTCCCTATTAGTCACCACAGTGCAGCCACCTTCTCTCTATTTCAGGCACTGTTAGCCTCGGGCATCAATATGTGCAAATACCGCAACATAGAGCCACTGTGTAAACTGTTGGATCTCACCCAAAGTTGGAGAGAGTTAACGTATCTCTCAAAAGGATGAGGTTGCCCCTCATACAGTCAAAGCGTCTCCCGACGCGTTTCATCCGATTGGACTCATCAGGGGAGTGAGAAAACTGCCGCTTTACGGATCTTACCCCATCTGTGCTTTAAAAGCGCTAAGTCCGGAAGAGCGCCTATTTGGGACTCCGCCCCTGGCGTGTGATGCGCTTCCTGTACTGCGCACTATGTATCTAGTATATCGGAGCATTCGTACGGGCTGTGGAACGCTGAATGTCATGGAGATGGAACGCAAGCGCTCCACTCCATTATCATGCGCCGCCCGGCACAAAAACCATGTAAGCTCCATACTCACGTATTATCAGTATGAGACTCTCTTGAAATTTGTCTCAATGGACTGAATGGCACAATGGTAATGCCCAAATGTGCATAATGAGCATACCTGTGGAACTCAGTGCTTAGATGGATGGACCCATTGTTTTTATTAAAATAGTCCTATCCCCCCATCAGATATGTTGCAGTGTTTTCCTGACTATGATGCTAGACAACGTCAGCATGGTTTACTGAGGCCAGATATAGTGTAATGTAGACTAGATTACTTCATTACCAACAAAGGAAAAAATTAAATAAGCCCAAAGTTATGAGGAATGAGGAGAAAAACATATGAAAAGCCAGTGTGTAATGAAATCCTGCCGCAAAAGCAACGAAATATCTCAAAAGGTGCGGGACACCACCGACCCATGGGACCAAACCAAACAAAATGAATGAAGGAAGGCTCCCTGTTACACACCTACCCCAATCACTACACTCCTAAACCCTGCCTAACGCGGAGGTTGGCACCCTGGAAAGAACCCTGCGCCTGTGGCGCCCCCACTCAACGACGGCTGTCCCTTAATAACTATCCCTGTAATCCCTATATTAGGACAGGAAGGGGAGAAAAACAGCACTCAAGCATGAGGGGGTTTGAACAAGGTTAACTTGTTTATTAAAGTGTAGGTTGGGAATGGGTTAGGGAAATGTGCCTGGAACTCGTAGTAATGGCTGGGAACCTGCCTGACGCGGGGGTTGGCACCCTAAATATTTTGCGTTATGGCGCCCCCACTCATCGAAGGCTGTCCCTCCCTAAAGTATCCCTATGACCTCTGTCAGAGGCCAATGTGTGTAGGGGAATAAGAACCCGGGGAGGGGGAGGGGACGGGGATACTGTACCTATGGAAAGCAGTTATACGACTGTAATTCATTCAGCCCTAATGGTTGGACTGTCTTAAGATAGAAAATCCATCTACTTTCTTTTTGAAGGATAAGTTTGTCCCAGTCGCCTCCTCTAGTAGGTGGCAAAATTCTGTCTATCCCCACAAAGGTGATTTTTTTGGGGTAACGTAAAATATTTAGGGTGCCAACCTCCGCGTTAGGCAGGGTTTAGGAGTGTAGTGATTGGGGTAGGTGTGTAACAGGGAGCCTTCCTTCATTCCTTTTGTTTGGTTTGGTCCCATGGGTCGGTGGTGTCCCGCACCTTTTGAGATATTTCGTTGCTTTTGCGGCAGGATTTCATTACACACTGGCTTTTCGTATGTTTTTCTCCTCATTCCTCATAACTTTGGGCTTATTTAATTTTTTCCTTTGTTGGTAATGAAGTAATCTAGTCTACATTACACTATATCTGGCCTCAGTAAACCATGCTGACGTTGTCTAGCATCATAGTCAGGAAAACACTGCAACATATCTGATGGGGGGATAGGACTATTTTAATAAAAACAATGGGTCCATCCATCTAAGCACTGAGTTCCACAGGTATGCTCATTATGCACATTTGGGCATTACTATTGTGCCATTCAGTCCATTGAGACAAATTTCGAGAGAGTCTCATACTGATAATACGTGAGTATGGAGCTTACATGGTTTTTGTGCCGGGCGGCGCATGATAATGGAGTGGAGCGCTTGCGTTCCATCTCCATGACATTCAGCGTTCCACAGCCCGTACGAATGCTCCGATATACTAGATACATAGTGCGCAGTACAGGAAGCGCATCACACGCCAGGGGCGGAGTCCCAAATAGGCGCTCTTCCGGACTTAGCGCTTTTAAAGCACAGATGGGGTAAGATCCGTAAAGCGGCAGTTTTCTCACTCCCCTGATGAGTCCAATGAGACAGCTCATTAAACATTAGATAATTGAGTATCCTACATGGAGCGCAGGTGGTAGGATGTCTATGGAACTGTTCCTTACTATACGCATAGTTTAAGCGATTTCATAGTACTGTCAGACACGCTTGTTTTTAGTATTTCTTTTTCTTTTTCCATTTTGTGTTTGTCAGGGTTCACTCACTAAAGGGTTCCTTCTTTCCCTGCTATTTTGTATTGTTGTGTGGTCTGTTTTTTGACTATTTTATACAAACCTATTAAAGGTTAAGTTTTATCCAATTGCTATTCATCATTATTATTCCTTATTGGATTAGTACCCAGCTTATATATATGCATACAGGTTCTAGGATACTTAAAATAGTCATAACTGTGCCTCATATCTGCAGTCTTGTGCAGAAATCAACTTTTAATCCTTTATTTTAATGCGTTTTTCTAAGCTCTGGCGTGCGTGGTGACTGAATGAGAACTCTGCCTCCGGTTTTCATTAGCGTACCTGTCGCTTCCCATCTGCGTTACAGGACCCTGAGTGGGACAACCACTATACGTCACAGGGGACTGTGACACAGATGGGAGGTGACAGGTAAGCAAATGAAGACCGGAGGTAGAGTTTTCTTCCAGACACTGCATGCCCCAGAATGCATTAACATAAAGCATTAAAATATGAATTCTGAAGAATAAGACTGGAGATATGAGCCATTCAGGTATGACTATCTTAAGTATCCTAGAACCTGTATGCCCATATTATTATTATTATTATTATAATTTATTCCATGGCACTTTACATGTGAAAAGGATATAACATATGTTTACCACATAATAAGAAACAAGTACAATAATCTTGAACAAACCGAGTCACCTACTGGTACAGGAGGAGAGAGGAACCTGCCAGTGAGGGCTCACAATCTACAAGGGATGGGTGAGGATACAATAGGCAGATCTGGTCATGTAGCGGTATGGTAGAACGAGAGTTACTGTAGGTTATTGTATATTACTAGGTTAGTGCAGCGCCCCAGAGTCCTTGTCGTTGCAGTAATGTCGCTCTTCCACCAGGGGGAGTGATGTTACGTCTGATTGTACTAAAGGAGTTCACCTGACCAGGTATCACAGTCACACACTACACTTCAAACTCTACTCCACCAGGGGAAGCAAAGGTTCTATGTACTAGGCCACTCCTCACAGATGTGTAAAACTGGTGGGTTGGATAGGAAGTTAGACAGAAAGCTACCTGGGTTTGACCCAGAGAGGACCTGTCAGGCAGACAGGGGGAGAAGGAGGAACATCTGAGCTGCAGACAGAGGGTCTCTGTCAGGGGTGGGATCCTGACAGAGGCCAAGCACGAGAGAGAACGTTACGGAGCTGCGCCTGCACTTCATTGCGGCAGCATCCTAAGAAAGGACATGAAGCGAAGTATATTGTGGAGAGTGAGAAACGAGATCACAGCACAAGGAGATAACACCGGGAGGAGTCTTGCCTTAAGACCGGCAACATCCCTCCGAGGCGCGTAGCCGGTGGCTGGAACACCGAGGGAGTAATAGGCTCTACGCATTACTTGAGACCGGCAGGACAGTTAATTCCAAGTTGGCTGCCCGAACTTAATACCTATGAAGACACGGAGGCAAATTGTGGGAGAGAGGCATCTCTAGGGTCCCTATAAAATAGCTCCAGGCCTACCCCGTCATACGGGTTGTCCTATCCATATCATTTGGGGGACAGAGAGAGAGAGAGAACATCAGAAACGTCTACGAAAGTTGTGAGGATTATCCCGTGGTGCTCAGCAGGGAGGTACTACAACACACAGGCTCTAGTAGGAAGGCTACTGATTTCCACCTGCAAAGGGAACTCTGGATGTGCCTTCGGACCGGCCGGACTTAGCCAGCCCTGTGAACGGTACTCTGGACTGTGGACGCTGAAGTCTTCAGTAAAAGGTAAAGAGACTGCAACCTTTGTGTCCTCGTTATTCATTGCGCCTTACGATGTCCACCATCACCACCTACACATCTGGGAAGCCCTGGGGATATACTTCACTTGTGAGAAGGTACACCATCTAGCTGCCATTCCATCACCCCAGCGGACCCCTAGCAGCGTCGGTCACCCTGACCGAATACCACAGGTGGCGTCACGAACACCGTACAAACAACTACACCTTTAATTGGGCGCCCCTCAGAAGGGCCACAGACCGGGTCGGGCCACCGTGACATCCCTAGAACTGAGAGAGACAGACCCGGTACCAAGTACCCCACTGCCCTTTGCCTGGGGGCGATCCATTAGGTATGTCCAAGGGGGTGACAGATTCCCTTTAATGAGCCACTATAAGGGGGGATATAAGTGACAATAAATAAGTAAAAAGCATATATTTTAATTAAAAACAATAGTATGTATATTCCCCATCCAATAGTGTACGTACAAGTGCTTTTCACTAAATTAGAATATCATCAAAAAGTTCATTTATTTCAGTTCTTCGATACAAAAAATGAAACGCATATAATATATTAATATATAAGACGCACCCCAAATTTTGAGGAGAAAAATAGGAAAAAAAATGTTTTTTAATAAAATGGTGGTGCTTCTTATAATCCATGTGTCTTATTGCTTACCGGGGGTGGTGGCAGTGGTGAAGCGGGGACCAAGGGTCGCTGCTGGAGGAGGCAGCAGTGGGGTGATGCTGCAGGCCACAGGCTGGAATGGAGGGATGTCCAGCAGTGCTGCTGGTGTCTGGCGCTGCTGCCCGGTGCTCTGCGGGTGTCTCCGGTGCCCGGCGGTGCTGCGGGGGTGTCCGGCGGTCCTCCTGCGGGTATCCAGCATTGCTGCCTTGTGCTCTGCTGGTGTCTCCGATGCTGCGGGTGCCTGGACGGCACTGCCCGATGTTGCTACAGTGGTCTCCAGTGCTGCCAGGGCTCTGCCAATATTTTGTGACTGGCCAGAGCCCCGGCAGTCCCATGATTTCCTGTGCGGTGGACTCCGAGAAAATGGCCGCTGGGGCAGCGGCGCATGCGCAGATGGAGATCTTGGCTCCGAGATCTCAGGAGATGAGATTTCAGCGCTGAAATCTTATCTCCTGAGATCTTGGTGCCGAGATCTCTATCTGCACATGTGCCGCCCCATCCGGTGGCCATTTTCCAGGAGTCCACCGCATAGTAAACCATGGGACTGCCGGGGTGGGCACCGGCAGCACCGTCAGGCAGTGCTGACCGCGCACCCACAGCACCGGAGACAGCAGCAGAGCACTGGGCAGCAGCACCAGACACCCGCAGTAGTACCACTGGACACCCCCGCAGTGCCGCTGGGCATCGGAGACACCCACAGAGCACTGGGTAGCAGCGCCAGACACGAGCAGCACCGCCGGATTATAAGATGCAGCCCTGTTTTCCCCCCAAATTTGGGGGGAAAAAGTGCATCTTATAATCCGAAAAATACGGTATATATATAGTCATTACAAGCAGAGTGATCTATTTCAAGTGTTTATTTCTGTTAATGTCGATAATTATGGCTCACAGCCAAAACCCAAAAGTCCTTATCTCAGTAAATTAGAATAATTAACAAAAAAACACCTGCAAAGGATTCCTAAGTGTTTAATAAGTTAATAACTGTATATAATATATGAGTTTCACTTTTTCTATTGAAGAACTGAAATAAATTAACTTTTTGCTGATATTCTAATTTAGTGAGAAGCACCTGTATATGGAAAGAAGTAATCTGCTGCACGTCATTTAAGAGACATCGCCTGTAGCTGTGGAATAAATAGAAATTTATAAGGTTACAAGGAATGATATAGATAAGGTGCATCAGTCTTAAACCTACATAACCATAGATAATCCACAGTTCAAAAGGAAATCAGAGGGACGACGTGTACTCGTAAGTTATGACATCAGTTAGTACCTGACATATTTTTTTACTATGGATTATTGCACTCAGTATATTTATGGCTATATCTATTTATCTGTTTATTAGAGTTCTATATACTTCTCCAATAAAATTTAGTAACTACCTAGGTAACTTTTTTCCATCATCTCTATACTGTCAGGTACAGAAACTGATATGATTCATCTATTTAATCGATTTGTGTATCGTGTTGTCATTGATTTTTTTCTGTATCATATTTACTCCCCACTCACTTGTATTTTAATGTTTTTTTTGTTTGTTTGTTTTCCTCTGTTATTCAATAAAGATTATTTATGTTTATAAATTATACATTATTAATAGGGGTCTCTTTTCTTTATTGGATTTGTTCTGTTGGAATGTGACTTGGCTTTTTTTGCACTTGAATGACATCTGAGTGCATTTTTTTTGCTATGGCCCACAAAATAGGAAAGGTCAGTCTTATGCTCTTTCCTTATACAGTGAAAAAAGGATACTAGCTTAAAGGGGTTGTCAGGTCAAAATCAAGAAAATTAATAAGTCTGCAGTCACTCTGTGTGACTGCAGACTTATGAATCCCCACAGTGCTCGCACTACTGGGATTCGCTGGTTTCTGAGCCCGAAACGGTGGGTATTTATGAGTTATACCTACCCCCAGCCATCCTTTGTCAACATCCACCGGATGTCACTTGACGGGGCACAGCCATGCTTAATACAAGTGTATGGAGCAAGGCCGCACCCAGAAGATGGGCCCTGGCCGGGAGTATGTATAACGCATACATACCCTTCTGTCTCTGCTCAGAAACTGGCGAATACCAACAGCATGCAGTGCCTGCGCTGGGGGGATTCATAAGTCTGCAGTCGCACAGAGTGACTGCAGCCTTATCGATTTGGACCGGACAACCCCTTTAACAGAAACCAAGCCTATGCTTTTTGACACTGGTTGAATTTTAGGCTATGACTTCGTTTGCATACTGTGTGAGTTTCTTTATATTGAGGATTGCTATGTATTTTCTATATGTATGTCACAGAAAAGGAAATTATTTCACAAACATTATTCTCCAACTTCAGATATTCATTGTCAGGAAATACAAGATGCTGTACATATGTGAAGACCTAAAGAAGAAAAAAGCTCAAATACTATTGTGAAAAGACAAGTCTATGCTCTGAGGCCCTGCTCTTTCAAAGGACTCTCTCTCATCTCTACCTTTGGTTCTGTTACTCAAGTTTTACTGGTGGAGGTTTTGGTGGATCCCAGAATAAACCCTGGTGTTACCTTTTAACGTCCATAAAGGGATATAGACTTACAAAAGACTCCCTGGGTTGTTTCCATGGATGGAGTGGCTTCTGGCCGGAGGTGCGAGCCTGCTGCAAGGATGGTCCAAAAAAGCCAGATCAGTATCAGGAGGGTCAAAACCAGGTACAGAAACGTTAGATAAAACCAAAGTCAGTAGGCAACTAGGGTTGGATACTAGGTGATCACTCAATGATGGATTACAAAAAGCCGGGATAAAGCCGGGTCATTAACAACATATCTATTGGAATAGCACCAGCGATGTCTGAGTGAACTGAGCTAAGAACAAGGAACCCCCACGATGCTGCAATGTTGCCTGTAGATATTGACTATTCTTTGGCTCTACAACCCTTCGGTAAATAAACTGCTTTCTATTAATGTCAAATATTTCACATTTTGACTCATCATTCCAGAGCCTCTTTTGCCATTTTCTGCACCCCAGTTCCCATGTTTTGGGGCATATTTGAGTTCCCTTTGCCTTGATTCCATGTTGAAGGTGTTTCTTTTTAGCTGCAATTGTTCCATGAAAACCAGTTAAGTGTGTTTAGCTGGTTCCCACTGGTCGGGAATCTTCTGCTTTTGAAGCGAAGTAAGCATGAAGTGTCTTTCATGTACCTGAGACCAGTCCGGATCGGATACAGATGCGCTATAACAGAGAGTCCTTCTGCATATATAACTTGGCTACTTTGCATCCAGAAGGCCTGAACCTTAGTATTGAGCACGCAATGATTAAATATCATATAACTTATCTAGGTGAGGTTCTGATTAATAATAGTAATACATTTATGGGTTCTGTCTATAAACACAAATAAGTCCTGCCAAACGATTTTTGATCCAGATCTAATGGCGCCACCCAGGGGGATGGGATCTTAGGAGTATTTGAATTGCACCTACTTATTATTTATTATTTTTTCTCCTCTTTCTAACAATTAACGTTTAGTGTATTCTCAATTTTTATTATTGTTTTGTCTTATATGATTTGCAATCATGTAAATTGTATCTATGTTCATGATTTTTAATGCCTGTATGCAATAATTTATCAACCAATCACATCAGTGCCTGTTTCTTTAAAGAACTGAACATGGTTTACATTTTGTTATCACCTGGTGAAAGGTGAAGGGTCCAATATGGAAAGCAGAACAAAAGAAACAGTTTTTTTTCAAAAATAACTAAATAAAAGGTTACAATCTCTGATCCACGTGCAAACAATTGGCCTGCCATCTTTAACTGGATTGATTAGACATTACAAGGTTGATCGTCCCTGAAACGCGTTGTGTGGTGAATAAAACGACTTTTCGTTTCTGACCTGGGTGGTTCCTGACTCAGAGCATGGTGCCTTGTGGATTTCCACCGCCCACCTTTCATCATTTTTTACTGTATCACGGCTCCTGAGCAGCACAGCAGGAGCAGGCGGAAGGCGCTTCCGGACCACCGTCATTCCCAGCTAAGCATCAGCGTTGGCCTGGCATGCACAACTACTAGTGGGGAGTTGAACACCTCTTCCCCCACCACATATGTGTTCTGACCTTCTTCACATGGAGTTCTCTCTCTTTTGTTTTGTGTTTTACAACCTCACCTTTGTTGTGGAGTTTGAACGTTCCTTATCCAGTTTTAAGCCTCCTACACAGCTGTTTCTGTTTAACGGGAATCTGTCACCTCATTTTTCGCATATAAGCTGCGGCCACCGCCATTAGGGGTTTATCTATAGCATTCTGTAATGCTGTAGATAAGCCCCCAATGTAACCTGAAAGATAACAAAAACAAGTTATATTATACTCACCCAGGGGCGGTCCAGGTTCGTGTCCGATGGGCGTCACGGTCCGGGTCCAGCACCTCCCATCTTCATGCGATGACGTCCTCTTCCTTGCTTCTGTTGCAGCTCCGGCGCAGGCGTACTTTATCTGCCCTGTTGTGGGCAGAGCAAAGTACTGCAGTGCGCAGGCGCCGGGAAAGGTCAGAGAGCCCCACGCCTGCGCACTGCAGTACTTTACGCTGCCCTCAACAGGGCAGAGAATTACGTCTGCGCAAGAGGCCGGTGGTCGCAGCTTATATGTGAAAAATGAGGTGACAGATTCCCTTTAAGTTAATGAGCTTGTTTCATATGAAAATGTAGATCATTATCACCTGTGTGGTGAGACACCTAAGGTACCTTCACACTAAACGATATCGCTAGCGATCCGTGACGTTGCAGCATCCTGGCTAGCGATATCGTTGTGTTTGACACGCAGCAGCGATCAGGATCCCGCTGTGATATCGCTGGTCATTGCTGAAAGTCCAGAACTTTATTTCGTCGCTGGATCTCCCGCTGTCATCGCTGGATCATTGTGTGTGACACCGATCCAGCGATGTCTTCACTGGTAACCAGGGTAAACATCGGGTTACTAAGCGCAGGGCCGCGCTTAGTAACCCGATGTTTACCCTGGTTACCAGCGTAAATGTAAAAAAAAACAACACATACTCACATTCCGGTCCCCTGCGTCCGCTTCCCTGCACTCCTCCTGCATCCTGTGTAAGTGCCGGCCGTAAAGCAGAGCGGTGACGTCACCGCTCTGCTCTGTGGGAGATACCGGAGATGTTCGGCGCTGACACAGGATGCAGGAGGAGTGCAGGGAAGCGGACGCCGGGCACCGGAATGTAAGTATGTAGTGTTTTTTGTTTACATTATGCTGGTAACCAGGGTAAACATCGGGTTACTAAGCGCGGCCCAGGTTACCAGGGGACTTCGGCATTGTTGGTCGCTGGAGAGCCGTCTGTGTGACAGCTCTCCAGCGACCACACAACAATTAAACAGCGACGCTGCAGCGATCGGCATCGTTGTCTGTATCGCTGCAGCGTCGCTTAGTGTGAAGGTACCTTAAATCCTACAAAATCCCTGCTTTTGTGCAAGCGCGCCTAAAAGAATTGATGCTGATTTGAATGCAAACAGTGGTCACATCAAATATTGATTTGATTTAGATTTCACGTTTGTTCATTTACTTTGCATTTTACTGTTAAAAATAAACTACTAATACTTCTGTCTTTGAAAGCATTGTTATTTTGCAGCAATTTTTCCACACCTGCCTAAAAAAAAATATATGGAAAGTTTAAAGGAGAAATGTTATGGAGATGACTTGGGAGGTTATCACTACAGAACAATACAGATTATTAATCAAGATTAGGACAAGAAAAACAAATAGGGGAAAGCCAATATAAGCTTATTATGGAGGCTGACAACATGAAACACGAGAACGCTGCTAAAAGCATGTGGGATGCGCTTCAATAGCTGCATGAGAGATCCAGTCTAAATTCCTAGTTACTCCTGTTATGGAAACTGTATAAAGTAAAACAAAGAAAAGGAGACACAGGAGCGCATACAAACAATGCTGAACTAAACTGAAATCAGTGGGTGAGGATATAAAAGACAACTATGTTGCTGTCATTTTGCGATGCAGCACTTTGAACACATAAAGTGGTCATAAACTTGTAAATAACTCATGAAAGAATAGAGGTACTTAAAACCAAACACACCATTGTTTCTCTTGTGAAATACTCAATAAGTTTGATGTGTCATATGACCCTCTTCCCATTGAAAAAAATAAAGTTGGATCCAAAATGGCCGACTTCAAAATGGCCGCCATGGTCTCCACCCATCTTGAAAAGTTTTCCCCCTCCCATATACTAATGTGCTACAAATAGGAAGTTGATATCACCAACCATTACATGTTATATTGGTGTCTCCATATAAATGGCCCACCCTGTATAATAAAAAATATTTTGTAAATTCACAAAATGCAACCAATCTTTTGTGCATATCATGTCTTTTATTCTTTTTGAATTGTGTAGGTTCAGGAGCTGAGTCTGCATCATCCACAGCAGGAATCGGCTGTATAGTACAGCTAATATTCTGGATCTGATATATGTCAGATCCAGACAGTTTAATCCAACAGTAATAGCAACTATGGCACTTCAGTATTAGACAGAGAGATTGGGTTCTGTCTGTAACATCATAGGTTCTGATGGGGTGCCATTGCAGCCAAGGGGTCTTCTTCAGCAGCTTTGACATGTTGGTCTCCAGTCCAAGCAAATCGGGCTTCTCCTCCTTCGGCTCGCTCTGTCCCCAGCCGGTCCACAACAGCCTCCACCTCTCCTCTTCCAGCCTGTGCTAAGTGGCATCTGCGCACATAGACCCAGAGCAGACTTTAGCAAGAGGGGAAGATTGCCAGCTACGAAGACTGTTGCCTGACAGCTTCTTCAGAGAAGATTTGGCAGCACAGATTAGAGTCAGTGATTTAGTGACTGATGAAGGAGCACTGAGCTCTCTGGTCGGTGCAGGATCAGAGCTCTGAGCACAGTCACCACAGGCTGCATCCTGACATTACCTCTATGATGAATCCAGACTGGGACGAACCCCTGATCCTATCCCCCCACAACCAGTTATTTCTATCTGAGCTGTGCTGATACATACAGTAGTACAGATAATGTAGTAGAAGTCACCTGCAGTCCTATGTAACACCATACATATCACAATGATAGCTCTCTTAGTACAGATAATATAGTAGATATCATTATGTAATTTTCAGGTCTAAGAGTGTTATCTATGGTGTTACATAGGACTGCAGGAGATATCTATAAAATACTTTCTCTGTATTCAGAGAGTTATCACTGTATTATCTGTGGTGTTCATTTTTTTTTGTTTGGGGCACAAAATATACGTCTCTTAGAGCTTGGGCCCCTGATCTCTTCTGACTCTAGCTCTACACCCAAAATGCTCTAATCAGCTCCATGCTCCACCGGTAACTCCAACAAAACGCAGGCTACTTCCGGCTTGTGCCCTGTTGGCGAAGGCGCCTCGTAGGGGATGTCATGCATTGCAATGACATGAGTGCACCGCACCATATAGTGCCCACTGCTGTACCAGATAGAAGAGGAGACAGCTGAGAGGTGGATGGGGAGCCTGGGTAAGGTGCGTATAAGCTTTTTAAATTTTTCTTATATTATTTGGCCACAAAATGGGGGACTTTGGGGACATCATATTATATGGGGGTCTGTAGGAGACATTATACGTGCAGTGGGGGGACATTATACTGTATAGGGGGCTGTGGTACACATCATACAGTATATAGGGTGGCTGTGGGGGATATCATACTGGGAGGGCTTCTGTGGGGACTGCCATACTTTATTGGGGGCTGGAGGGTCATAATACTGTGGAGTGCTGGGGGCCAGCATACTGTATAAGTGAGGTTGTGGTGGACATCATACTACTGTATATAATGGGGGCTGTAGTGGACATCAAACTGTATATTGGAGCCAGTTGTGGATATCATACTGTGTGGGCCCTGTGGTGACCATCATAGAATGTAGGGGACAGTCTAAGGAGGGGGTATAGTTTAGAGAGGACAATGTGTTGGGCAGTCTGAGGGCAGAGTATAAAGAGGGGGCACAGAATGGATATGGAGAGGGGACAGTGTCAAATGGGTGCTATGTATGAGAGAGGTTAGCATGGCGGGGAGGGTGTGTGGAGCTTAGAGAATTTAAGGAAAAACACTTGAGAGGGGACAGCCATGGTTCATAAGGATAGACGGTGTGGCGGTTATAGCTGATAATGGCAGTAAGTAGGGTGGTTATCTTTCAATAAGGGGGACAGGGTGGAGGCCGTATACCTTAGGAGGCATATTTAGGGTTTAGTATGGACTGATAGCTTTACTCAGGAGCATTTTAATAACACTTATTTTTAAGGGTACCATATACTGCAGAATTCTGGAGAAGATGGAGGTCTGCAGAGAACAGATGTGGAAGGGAAAAGTCAACATGGAACCTGAAGAAGAAAGAGAATTATTCAATCAGAGAAGATGTCATCCATAAGGTACTAAATAAATGTTTATTTGTGACTACGTCTCATCAGTGCTGTGGATAGATGAAAACTTAGCACTAAGTAGGATGAAGTGAAAGAAAACAATGTCTATTGTAACTCCAGAAAATTATTGACGTTTTGGTCACACAACCTGCAACGACGGTTGTAATTTACATACTGTTACTCCCACGGCTCCTTCACATCACCTATAGAAATAGGCATCTTTCATATGAAGGTCTGCATACAGGATCGAAATGTCAATAATTTTCTGGAGTTACATTTTGAATTATTGGATTGCATGAATAAATAAACATAGTTTTTTTTAATTTTCATTTCATCCTTCTGATTGCTGTACTTTCATCTATCTATTATTACGGATTGGAACCCTACTCAAGCACCAACATATCCACACCAAAGTGCCATATACAGTATCATCAGTACTGTGGTTTCTGTATGGTTCACAGTTTGGTGATGGCTGTTAACATCAACTCCTAGTATTTCCTTACCATTTTTAAGGACATACTGGGAGTTGTAGGTTCATGCAATATAATTGCAAATGTAGCTTACTTGTATTCAAGTACTTATGGTGATTCTGGTGATGTATTTATGTACTAATGGTGGGCTCTTGTGATGTATTCTTGTACATATGATGGTCGTAGAGAGGGAAGAAATGGCCAATACATACATGTAGATGTACAAACCTGGATAATCAATGAAAGTATGCTTTATTAACACAAATGCTATGAAAACTGTTGGAGGAAAATAGTGCAATAGGGTTTTATCCGAGATTGAGCAGTCAATGCAAGGTAAAAGCACTCACCAGACGTAGCTTAAGACAAGCATTGGAAAGATTGGCTGCTGCAGATCCACGAGGGACCGGCCGTTGAGAATACAATGTAGGAGAATGTGGTCAAATTCTGCGCTGCTGAATCATGTAGTCCAAAGGTATTATTAAAAGTGGCCTTTATTTAATGCGTTTCTGAGTTTCAAAGAACTCTTTCATCAGGAAATACCACATAAGAATCAAGATTCTTATGTGGTATTTCCTGATGAAGGAGTTCTTTGAAACTCAGAAACGCGTTGAATAAAGACCACTTTTAATAATACCATTGGACTACATGATTCAGCAGCGCAGAATTTGACCACATTCTCCTACATTGTATTCTTATTAACACAAATGGACAGAACAAGGAAATCTAAAATCATTTAAAACCACAAAAAGTGCAAAATAGACTTGCCCCTTAATACACAATAATAACACTATGGACAAATACAGATTGTATGGTGCAGCAAAAATATGAAGATGGGGCTGGAAATATAATGGAACAGTTACTAATAAAAAATGAGGTCAGTGTCAATAAGGAATCCGACAGATTAAACCTGCTGTGTAATGCCCTGAGTGGCGCAAAGAAAAAACCCTAGGAGGGACAGGAGGTTGTAGGTATAAAATAACTCTAGATTTTCCAGGCTATATAGTGAATGACATTTACATGGTCATGTTGAAGATAATCATCTTCTATTTTCTTCTTCATCCAGCACAGACCGCCATCACATCTAGAGGTGTCCTCTTACTTAACCATTTGAGGCACTGGCACATGACAGTGACACTGTACGGCGGTGACGTGCGCTGCCTGCCTCTAAGGGTGCGTGCATAAGATCAGGAATTGCTGCGGTTTTGATGCTGCGCATTTATGCAGTGTCAAGACCGCAGTGGTCAGATGTTACAGCATAATGGATGGATTTCTAAAGTCCCATGTCCACTATGCATGCATGTGCGCCTGCGGATCACCCGCGTACACTGACATGCGGCACGGGTTTATGAGCTGCAGCATGTCAATTTACAGTATCTTGCGGATATGCTAGAAATTTCAGCAATAGATAATGCAATATTTGGATTCAGTAAATCCGCATAGTTCAGTGAAAACATGTAGATTTACCTGCGTGATTAGAACGCAGTGCTTTGGATGCAGCGAAAATACACTGCATCCAAAATTCTGCTACTTTCTGATCGTGGGAATATAGCCTAATTGACTGGCGGCTCCTATTGCTGAGCAAGAAGGACTCCTGCACGACAATAGATTTCAACTGAATGTGCATCTGAGGATGCACTTTCAGTCACTGAGCGAATGGTTGAATCCTGCCACTGGGGCCCGGTGATGAGGGGAGCCTGGACCGGTGAGGAGGGGGGCCCAGACTGAGGATGCACGTTGTTATTTGCGAATAGCTGAATCCCGCCCCTGGGGCCTGGTGAGGAGGGGGCCTGGACTCTTGAAGTGAGGGACCCAGACCGAGGATGCACATTTAGCTAAAATAGGAGGCACACAGAACCAGATCGGGGAGCCAGTTGTAATTTGAACACTTGGTTCCCCCGAGACATATGGTGGTCAGGATGGAGACATATGGTGGTCAGGATGAGAGTACATATATGGGGGAAGGATGGAGACATATGGGGGGATAGGATTCATACATATGGTGGTCAGGATGAGAGGATATATAGGGGGCAGGATGGAGACATATTGTGGTCAGGAGAGCCAGACTGGCCATCTGGCAAATGCCAGAAGGGCCTGTCTGGGCGTGGGCTGCCTTGTCTGCTACGTTGTTAACAAAATCGATGTTCTCAAGACACCCATACCGTTAACAGTTGTGACGGAGCACAAAGTCACTTACCCTAGCAGGCCACAAGTATCATTAGAAATATTGGCCTTGTAGCAAATCTTGCTTTCCTCCATCCAGGGTAATATTAGTAATATATCCACATCTGGTGCTTGGAGACGGGGACAACATTGGCCTGTGTGATTTCAAATGCCAGGGCTGAATTTTAGTCCCAGTCCGTACCTGGTGGTCAGGTTGAGAGGACATATATGGGGGCAGGATGGAGACATATGGGGGGACAGGATGGAGACATATGGGGGATAGGATTGAAACATATGGTGGTCAGGATGAGAGGATATATAGGGGGCAGGAAGGAGACATATTTGTTTCTTTCCTTCTGCCTCCTTCTGCCTGGTTGTCTGTGTCTCCACCCTCTCTGTTTAGCCCTGCCCCTCCATGTTGTTCCAAAGTCTGATAGCTGTGACACTGCTAGAGGGGAGGATCGGCTGCCGGCTCCTGGCTCCACTGCTCCCTGAAGGTTGGGGTGAGTGATTATCCCCTATGTCAGGACTGCTACTGTCCAGCCTGCCCTGCAGCGCAGAGTGCTATGTATCAGGGGGTGGCACAGTTTTCCTGCTGCAGGAGGATTGTGCTGCCCCCTGAGAGACACATGGGTGCACAGATGCCAACATTAGAACTGGACCGGAGCACTTTTTCTTGCTGATTCTGCAACTGGTTCTGCAGAAGCCGCTGAATTCCACCCCTGTTCACAAATAAAGTGTATTTTAAACTTCTGGTGAGCAGAAGCCAAAGAAGGGGTGCAGCGTGTCTCAGCCAGTCCGGGCCCCCCTCTTTGCTTCTGCTCACATGGCCCCATACACCAGTAAGGGTAGTAATGCCCTGATCGCAACCCTGCATCTCCTACTACACCTAAGAGCAACTGAGAAGTTAGCATTGTTGCTTTGCAGCACTGGGGTCCTGGGTTCAAATCCCACCAAAGACAACATCTGCAATGAGTTTGTATATTCTCTGCTTGCTTCCTCAGAGTTGTCCGGTTTCCTCTCATCTTCCAAAGACATACTGATGGGGATTTTGGCTTGTGCGCTGCAATGGTAACAGTGATGATGCCTACCTCCCAACCGTCCCGGATCCAGTGGGGCAGTCCCGGCTGTCATGGCCGGGTCCTTACTGTTCCCGCACTGTAATGTCAGCCTTAGCCTCAACCATCCACCCGCAGAGCCGTACACCACATATATGGCTGCTCTGTGTGCACAGGACCTGTGATGAGGTCACAGGAGGGGAGGAGTCAGGAGTCACATGATCAGGGCCTCAGTATGCAGGACTTTGCTGTGCTGGTTGTCATGGTGCTGGATGAGGGTAAGTTTATGTGTGGGGTCAGGAGGGGATTACAGTGGGGATGTAGAAGAGCTGTGTGTGTACAAGGTGTTCGAAGCAGAGCCGTGTGTGTACGAGGCGTATGGAGCGGAGCCACATGTGTACGAAGTATACGGAGCGGAGTCAGGTGTGTACGAGGTGTTCAGAGCAGAGCCGGGTGTGTACGAGGTGTATGGAGCGGAGCCGTGTGTGTACAAGGTGTACTGAGCGAAGCCGCGTGTGTACGAGGTGTATGGAGCGGAGCCGAGTGTGTACGAGGTGTACGGAGCGGAGCCGCATGTGTACGAAGTATACGGAGCGGAGCCAGGTGTGTACGAGGTGTACAGAGCAGAGCCGTGTGTGTACAAGGTGCACGGAGCGGAGCCGTGTGTGTACGAGGTGTACTGAGAGGAGCAGCGTGTGTACGAGGTGTATGGAGTGGAGCCGAGTGTGTACGAGGTGTACGGAGTGGAGCCGGGTGTGTACGAGGTGTACTGAGCGGAGCCGCGTGTGTACGAGGTGTATGGAGCGGAGCCGAGTGTGTACGAGGTGTACGAAGCGGGGCCGCGTGTGCAAGGTGTACGGAACGGAGTCGTGTGTGTACGAGGTGTATGGAGCGGAGTCGTGTGTACGAGGTATACGGAGAGGAGCCGCATGTGTACGAGATGTACGGAGTGGAGCCGCGTGTGTATGAGGTGTACGGAGCAGAGCCATGTGTGTGCAAGGTGTACAGAGTGGAGCCGTGTGTGCAAGATGTATGGAGCAGAGCCACGTGTGAATGAGGTGTACGGAGCAGGGCCGCATGTGTACAAGGTGTATGGAGCGGAGCCTTGTGTACGAGGTGTTTTCTTGAGCGGAGCCGTGTGTGTGTATGGAGCGGAGTCGCATGTGCATACCTCCCAACCGACCCGGATCCAGCGGGACAGTCCCGATTTTGAGACTGTCCCGCTGTCAAGGCCGGGATCCTCCCGTATGGCCACAGACCAAATGTACCGCCGCTTTAAACTGCTAGCGAGATCGCTAGCTGTGTCAGATCGGAGCAGATATTGCTCCTCGCTCTGACACTGACTGGCACATGGAGACACGGAGAGGTCTTTATCAGTGGCGTACCGGAGCTGCAGCGACAGGAGCAGTCAGCGGTGCGGCATGGCTGGATGACATCATTCAGCGCCGCGGGAGAGGAAGCTGCCGGCTGCTGCGAGTGAGGCGGTGAGAAGTGTTTGTCTGTGTGTGTCGTGATGGAGAAGGCTATGATGGGGTTGGGGAGAAGGCAATGATGGGGGTGTGAGGGCAATGATGGGGTAACTATGTGTGGACATTATACTGTATGCAGCATCATGTGGGGCCATTATACTGCACCCAGCATCATGTGGGGCTATTGTACAGTATGGAGCATCATGTGGGGCCATTATACTGTACCCAGCATCATTAGGTGCCATTATACTGTACCCAGCATCATGTGGGGCCATTATACTGTACTCAGCATCATATGGGGCCATTATACTGTCCCCATCATCATGTGGAGCCATTATACTGTATGGTGCATCATGTGAGGCCATTATGCTGTACGCAGCATCATGTCGGGCCATTATACAGTATGCAGCATCATGTGGGGCCATTATACTGTACAAAGCATCATGTGAGACCATTATACAGTATGCAGCATCCTGTGGGCCCATTATACTGTATGAAGCATCATGTTGTGCCATTATACTGTACGCAGCATCACGTGGGGCCATTATATTGTATGCAGCAACATGTGGGGCCATTATACAGTATGGAGCACTGTGTGGCCATTATACGTATTAAGCATCATGTGAGACCATTATACAGTATGCCGCATCATGTGGGCCCATTATACTGTATGAAGCATCATGTTGTGACATTATACAATATGGAGCATCATGTGTGGCCATTATACAGTATGGAGCATCGTGTGAGGCCATTATACAGTATGGAGCACTGTGTGGACATTATACAGTATGGAGCACTATGTGTGGCCATTAAACAGTATGGAGCATCATGTGTGGCCATTATACAGTATGGAGCATCGTGTGAGGCCATTATACAGTATGGAGCACTGTGTGGACATTATACAGTATGGAGCACTATGTGTGGCCATTATACAGTATGGAGCACTGTGTGGCCATTATACAGTATGGAGCACTATGTGTGGCCATTATACAGTATGGAGCGCTGTGTGGCCATTATACAGTATGGAGCACTATGTGTGGCCATTATACAGTATGGAGCACTGTGTGGTCATTATACAGTATGGAGCATCATGTGTGGCCATGATACAGTATGGAGCACTGTGTGGCCATGATACAGTATTGGGCATCATGTGTGGCCATATTTTTTTGTTTATAATTATTGTTTATGAAACAGTGTGATCAGCAGTGCTAAATGGGTGTGGTTGGGGCGTGGATATGGGTGTGACTAGTTGTGAAATGGGTGTGAGTGTGCGCGCTCCGCAAACTTTGTCCCTCTTTCCCTTCTTCAAAAGTTGGGAGGTATGATGATGTCTGTAAAGTGCTGTGGGATTTATGGTGCTATATTAAAGAGTAAAACAAATTTAGGTTTTATTAGGCTGTCATAAACTTTCTAGCTTGGCAACAAACGGAAAGAACATAATTGTAAAACAAGAAGGTGACTGAAGCAAGACATAGAAGCAAATAGTGAAGTGGAAACACTAAGTCCTAATTTGTTTATTTTAAGACATGTGATATATCTATAATGTGCAAATACGTGGGCTGCACGACAGCACTATGGGATCTGAAAAGAAATATCTGAAATAGAATACTGTACAAATGACAGGCAACATCCGAATTCCCTACAGGGTGACAGTTGAACATGAAAGTCTGACTGCATTGGTGAAAACAAGTCTTTCTGCTGCGATTATAGCACCAGATACGACTACGAGAAAATGATATTCTTACTAACGTCACTGACCATGACGAGCAAACATTAATGTTATTTGTTGCAATCAGGGGTGCAGCTACGTCCAAGGTGCTGACTGCCAAACAGAGGGAGTGTTCAAAGAAGCCACACTGCCTTGGTCAGGATATATACAGTGCCTTGCAAAAGTATTTGGCCCCCTGGAACTTTTCAACCTTTTCCCACATATCATGCTTCAAACATAAAGATACCAAATGTAAATTTTTGGTGAAGAATCGACAACAAGTGGAACACAATTGTGAAGTTGAATGAAAATTATTGGTTATTTTAAATTTTTGTGGAAATTCAAAAACTGAAAAGTGGGGCGTGCAATATTATTCGGCCCCTTTAACTTAATACTTTGTTGCGCCACCTTTTGCTGCGATTACAGCTGCAAATCACTTGGGGTATGTCTCTATCAGTTTTGTGCATCGAGAAAATGAAATTCTTGCCCATTCTTCCTTGGCAAACAGCTCAAGCTCAGTGAGGTTTGATGGAGTTCGTTTGTGAACAGCAGTTTTCAGCTCTTTCCACACATTCTCGATTGGATTGAGGTCTGGACTTTGACTTGGCCATTCTAACACCTGGATGCGTTTATTTGTGAACCATTCCATTGTAGATTTTGCTTTATGTTTGGGATCATTGTCTTGTTGGAAGACAAATCTCCGTCCCAGTCTCAAGTCTTTTGCAGACTCCAACAGGTTTTCTTCAAGAAAGGTCCTGTATTTGGCTCCATCCATCTTTCCATCAATTTTAACCATCTTCCCTGTCCCTGCTGAAGAAAAGCAGGCCCAAACCATGATGCTGCCACCACCATGTTTGACAGTGGGGATGGTGTGTTCAGGGTGATGAGCTGTGTTGCCTTTACACCAAACATATCGTTTGGCATTGTTGCCAAAAAGTTCGATTTTGGTTTCATCTGACCAGAGCATCTTCTTCCACATGTTTGGTGTGTCTCCCAGGTGGCTTGTTGCAAACTTTAAACAACACTTTTTATGGATATCTTTGAGAAATGGCTTTCTTCTTGCCACTCTTCCATAAAGGACAGATTTGTACAGTTATATGACTGATTGTTGTCCAATGGACAGACTGTGCCACCTCAGCTGTAGATCTCTGCAGTTCATCCAAAGTGATCATGGGCCTCTTGGCTGCATCTCTGATCAGTCTTCTCCTTGTTTCAGATGACAATTTAGAGGGACGGCCGGGTCTTGGTAGATTTGCAGTGGTATGATACTCCTTCCATTTCAATATGATCGCTTGCACATTGCTCCTTGGGATGTTTAAAGTTTTGGAAATCATTTTGTATCCAAATCCGGCTTTAAAATTCTCCACAACAGTATCACGGACGAGCCTGTTGTGTTCCTTGGTCTTCATGATGCTCTCTGTGCTTCAAACAGAACCTTGAGTCTATCACAGTGTAACGAATGGAAATGGAGGCACAGGTGGTAAAGTTCACATTCGTTTTTATTATAATAGAACGTGGAACCTCAGGACCGCGGTCTGGGAGGCTCTGAAGGGGGCGTGACTACGTGAGCCTCAGACACCCGTAGTAAGACCCCTTGAACAGGGTCGGAATGGGATACCTGGGGGACCCGGGTGCTACCTCCAGTTAGACCCCAGACTCGTGGTAGCTGACCCAGTGGGACAGATGGACAGACAGGGTTAGCAGGTGATGTAGAGCTAACCAGTAGATACCAGGGGTACGGGTAGAAGCTGGTTCCAGTGGTATCGACGTTGTCCTGAGGGTCAGGCAACTGAATGGTGGGACGAGACGGAACTGGAGTAAGCAGGTTGGAGATCGTCCAGAAAAGCCAGGTAACAGGTAGCAGATAGTCTGTGGAGACAAACAGTGTAAGCGAAGCACTGACAGAGACTTCAGAACAGAAGCACATGCGAACAGGAAGTTAGCAACTGAGGATACTTACTGCTCCGGCACCCTCCCTATGGTGGAGGGACTAGAAATAGACATCATTCACACGCCATTGGTCAGAAGCACCTTTTGGAAAATGTGCGCTGTCTCTTTAAGAGACCGGGAGCGAGCACGCGCGCGACCTAAGCACACAGCGCGAGGACCTGCTGGCTGCACGAAAGGCAGCAGAGTAGGGAGGAGAAGCAGAGGTCCCATCCGGACAGCGTGGAGCCGGCACAGAGCAGGAGTCCCGACGGGGACCCCGCGAAGGTACAGGAACCGGACCGGGTATAACACACAGAGCAGGTGCATTTATACAGAGACTTGATTACACACAGGTGGATTATATTTATAATCATTAGGCATTTAGGACAACATTGGATCATTCAGAGATCCACAATGAACTTCTGGAGTGAGTTTGCTGCACTGAAAGTAAAGGGGCAGAATAATATTGTACGCTCCACTTTTCAGTTTTAGAATTTCCACAAAAATTTAAAATAACCAATAAATTTCGTTCAACTTCACAATTCCACTTGTTGTTGATTCTTCAACAAACATTTACATTTGGTATCTTTAGGTTTGAAGCATGATATGTGGGAAAAGGTTGAAAAGTTCAAGAGGGCTGAATACTTTCGCAAGGCACTGTAGATACAAGGCCTGGGCAGCAAACTGGACTTTTGTTTCTGGTAATGGATAACCTAGCTGACTTCATTATTGGTCTGTCCAAAACTGGTACATGCATGTGGGGCATACACACCAATGGAAAATGACCATCTTGAGTAGTAGACCATATGCTCCTGTTCAGTATTTGGTGAGTTTTTTTTACCTCAGTATGTGAAAACCAAAACCAAGAGTAGGTGATAAATGCAGAAGTGGTGACGTGTTTCTATGATACTTTTCCTATGATTGTTCCACTCCTGGTTTTGTCTTACAAATACTGAGGTAAAATACTGACCAAATACTGAACATATGAATGTGGTCTTAGGCAACACACCAATGATGACTATTTGGTAAACTTTTGATGTTGTAGATTTTTGGCACCATTCTGCACCTATTAAAGAGAATCTGTCACTCCCTAGATGCTTTTAAGCTATTACAATGGGCATGCAGGTAATTGACTGATTAAATCAGTCTTACCTGTATGCCTCATAGCCGCGGTCTAAATGTTGAGAAATGCACATTTAATGTTATACGTTAATAATGTCTTCCAGGCTCCGGGGAGTGCGGTGCCTGCAAGAAATTCCTGCCTCCTCTCTTCATTACAATAGCACCCCCTCCAGTACATGTCACACTAACCTGTGACGTGTAGTTGCCCTCGCCGTAATCCCGCAAATTCGCCATCCACTCGCGCGGTTATGGGTGCCTAAACCGCCCTTCTATGGGCAGAGTCTTCATCCTGCTTCTGCACAGGCGCCAGTGAATCTCTGCTACTGCGCAGACACTTGCCGGAACCTGCGCACACCTAATACAGGATTGAGAAAATTCACACGTGAAATCCAGCATACTAGCAAAAGAAATTAGGCCTCCACTGGCAATCTCTGTTCTGTATGTAGTGGCGGGCATGTGTCTCTTTGTTCCTCTCGGCAAGGAGCTTCCCTGCCACGCAAAGTTACAGACTGGCCAGAAACTGGACTTCAGGGACCTTCTTTCACTCTTTGAATTTAATTTACTAGGTGTTTAAGGCTACTTTCACACTAGCGTCGTGCACTGCACGTCGCTATGCGTCGTTTTGTAGAAAAAACGCATCCTGCAAAAGTGCTTGCAGGATGCGTTTTTTTCTCCATAGACTAGCATTAGCGACGAAGTGCGACGCATTGCCACACGTTGCACACGTCGTGTTGCATCGGACCGTCGCCACCAAAAAACGTTGCATGTAACGTTTTTTCGTGCGTCGTGTCCAGCATTTCCGACTGTGCATGCGCGGCCGGAACTCCGCCCCCGCACCTAACAATGGGGCAGCGGATGCGTTGAAAAACAGAATCCGCTGCCCCCGTTGTGCGGCGCATTCACTGCTAGCGTCGGTACGTCGCAACGACGCAATTCGTCGTGCTTCGTACGAAGCTAGTGTGAAAGTAGCCTAAGAGGGTGAGGTGTGAGTATCTCTCCCCAACCAGAGGGCTGGTCCTAAGAAGAAGGCAGAAAAGGAAAGACACATGTGTGGGTTCTAGTTGTTGTTGCTGTCTTGGAAGAGCTAGGATCTGCTGCTGAGGTCAGATTTTGGTGCCACTACTTACCGTAGATTTTCTTTCCATGAAATACATAAACAGGACATAAATGTGAAAAACGGACATCTGAATGAAGAATCCTAAATGATAGTATTGCATCCACTGTTAAAAGCAGAATTATTCCTGTATCACTGTGATTAAAGAAAATACACTGGATTTAATCCTTTAATCCCAAATAAAATAGGCACAAATCATATACGACTTTAAAATGTTTTTTATTTTTTTTATTTTGCAAAGCAAAGCAGAACCTTGCAGTATACCCCTTACATCATCCAGCACCCGATGCATGCTTCCTTCTGGGCCTCCTGGGCTTTCCTCTTCACACTACATTATAATGCAAACTCTGGATATTGATCATATTATACCAGCATTTTATGCAAATATTGTCCAAATTAGCAAATGACTATTCACACATTAAATAATTTATCTACCTTTAATCGATAGTTTTAGAGCTTACCTTAATTTTGTAGCATTTTCCCCCATTTGATGTTGAAAACTGCAAATTTGCATAAATTCTATCTGCAATACATGGATATTTTGCTTAAGATTTACTGTACATTTGCAGAAAAAAGTCACTGTGTCTGAACATAGTCTGGGACAGTTATGGTGGTCCAAAGGTTTACAGTAGATAGGTGTCAGGTAAATATTTATTTGACCAATTATTTCTCCGGACTTTCCCATACATGAGCGCTCAGATTGTCCAAGTTCTCATGTGTTTTCACTGAGCATAAAGTGGAAAGCCAATGGCAGCAGCTTATCTTAGCTGAAAACGAAAGGATCAGGTGTTGAAATTCCACCTTTTAGATCTGTCTCACCTCTTACCCAACATCACCTTTCAGGGGGAGTTAGAAGGCTTCAATTCATTCCAGGTGGTCAGCAGGTTCCACAGAAATTGGCGGGTTCAGCTGACATTTATCTAATATACATGCGAATCTTAACACTTGTTTGTTTTTTCACTCTTGCCAGCCAACCATGAAGTAATTTTCCTTTTATGTTGGTCCAAATGTCTGATATAATTACTACTAGTAAACATGACAAACACAATATTTAAAAAAAACTATATTCTTTGTTTTTAAACTATTTTTGATCATTTTTGCTATTTCTGAAAGTATACTCGCCATTATATAAAATCAGGCATATTTACAAATTCTAACACTTTACACAGTTTTTTGTTAATGTGATCTGAATGCTGTGAATCCGGTTTGGAATGAGTCAGTTCAAGTGATTATCTTGTGATGTTGAGGGTCACATGACATAAATGGCTCAAACCTCCATCATAAGACTCTGATGTCAAAGGAAGGAAAGTCACATTCCCACTTTGTGAGCTAAATAAATCATGGTTAATTCAGATTCATTTGATCCCTAATTGGTGACATTTTTTGCTATGTTTGGACACAAAAGCCCCTAAGTATTTTATTAACATAAGCATTCAGCACTAGGTATGTCAGCTTCAGATCACTGTAATGTGGTCACCTTTTAGGGGCCATATTATGACACCAATAGTTGGACCTTTCATGGTTCTTCTAATCAAACTTTGAATGACTATAGTGTTTTACGTTTATCTAAGTTAATAGTACTTATGGCCACAATTCATATAACAAAGCCTATAAGCTGGGTTCGGCTCCTACGTTCAGTGGCCCTGTTTGGGCTTACATTCGCACCCCCCGCAAAACAGGATTTGGATGTATGTGCCTACAGAGTCATTGACTACAATGATGCAGACGGAGCCACAGTGAGCTCTGTCGTGCATCATTTTCAGCCATATATGCCTAGTTGAGGGGGGCACCAATACGTAGTAGACCACATTTTGCTGCTGGCCTGCAACAGACAAAAATGATTCACGACAGAGCACACTGTGACTGTCTGCATCATTATACACATGAATCCCATTTTGAGGGGAGTTCAGACATAGGCCCATCCTGGGTCACTGAACATAGGAGAAAATGCTATGTGAGCCCAGCCAGAGAGAGATAAATCAGACAAACAGAAGAGAGACATTGGGGGGACACCTGGAAAAAACACCTTAACATACCACATATGATTACTATTACTACATACCCAAAAGTCCTACCAAATTAAAGGCATAGATATAGATACCACAGGAATAAATGAGGGTAGATAAAATCTAAAACCCAGCAAAATATAGCTGAATTAGTAGCAACTCTGGCATGGAAATGATTCCTACAGAGAAAGATCAGGAATCCAAATACGTCACCCACTAATCACACAAGTACCTAGTCTAGACCATAAACACAAGGACAAAGAAAACTGATATGAGCATAAAGCAAAAAATAAAATAGTGCTGACTTAGGGAACCATGGAAACATGCGTTTCGCTATAAATGCGTTGTCTGGGGGTGGTAGGCTGCCATCGCCTAATATGTTCATAGTACAGGTTGGGTCATTTATATGGATACACCTAAATAAAATGGGAATGGTTGCTGATATCAACTTCCTGTTTGCGGCACATTAGTATATGGGAGGGGGAAACTTTTCAAGATGGGTGGTGACCATGGTGGCCATTTTGAAGTTGGACATTTTGGATCCAACTTTATTTTTTCAATGGGAAGAGGGTCATGTGACACATCAAACTTTTCGAGAATTTCACAAGAAAAACAATGGTGTGCTTGGTTTTAACGTAACTTCATTCTTTCATGAGTTATTTACAAGTTTCTCTTTGTTTACAGCCATTGACATGTCACAGAGGTTAACACGTGAGGAGCGGATAGAAATTGTGTTGATGTCTGGTGAACGCAGTACCCGGGTCATTGCAGTAGGTTTCAATGCAAGACACCCTATGCAAGAAAACTGTCACCATTCCCATTTTATTTAGGTGGATCCATATAAATGGCCTCATTACTGAACATAATGTTCTGTGTAAACTGAGGGTCCTGTTCCAATTTTGGTTTTGTCCATTCTGCAAATTCAGAGCACCGATCTGAGTCACCAACCATTGCCATTTCATTTAGGTGTATCCATATTAATGGCCCACCCTGTATAATATAAACAACATCAAAAGGGCAGTAAATAGATTAAAATAATAATAAGCGCGCGATGATCACGGCGCAAATACTGGATATATTGATAAGGATATTTAGTAAGAAGAGTAAGGGTACCGTCACACAGTGGCATTTTTATCGCTACGACGGCACGATTCGTGACGTTCTAGCGATATAGTTACGATCTCGCAGTGTCTGACACGCAGCAGCGATCAGACACCCTGCTGAGAATCGTACGTCGTAGCAGATCGTTTGAAACTTTCTTTCGTCGCTGGATCTCCCGCTGTCATCGCTGGATCATTGTGTGTGACAGCGATCCAGCGATGCGTTCGCTTGTAACCAGGGTAAACATCGGGTTACTAAGCGCAGGGCCGCGCTTAGTAACCCGATGTTTACCCTGGTTACCAGCGTAAAAGTAAAAAAAAAAAAACCGTACATACTCACCATCTGATGTCCGTCAGGTCCCTTGCCGTCTGCTTCCCGCTCTGACTGTCTGCCGGCCGGAAAGTGAGAGCAGATCACAGCGGTGACGTCACCGCTGCACTCTGCTCTCACTGTACGGCGGCTCAGTCAGAGCAGGAAGCAGACGGCAAGGGACCTGACGGACATCAGATGGTGAGTATGTACGGTTTTTTTTTTTTTACTTTTACGCTGGTAACCAGGGTAAACATCGGGTTACTAAGCGCGGCCCTGCGCTTAGTAACCCGATGTTTACCCTGGTTACCCGGGACCTCGGCATCGTTGGTCGCTGGAGAGCGGTCTGTGTGACAGCTCTCCAGCGACCACACAACGACTTTCCAACGATCACGGCCAGGTCGTATCGCAGGTCGTGATTGTTGGTAAATCGTATAGTGAGTCGGTACCCTAAGAATCAGGTCGAGTGACACATGAGGTTGCCTGATCAGGTAAAATCACGGGATCAGAAAAACGCAGGACACCAAGAAGAACAGGTGATCACTAGAAAGAGAGAACATGATCAGGAGCCTGAGTCAGCCACATTCTAGGGAAAAGGCCATATGTAAAATAGAGTTATGATAACCATAGCAACATTATAATAAACCCGCGTAACATGAATGCGCACCATATCCTCAAAAAAGAAAATAGAAATGTGAATCCACTAAGAAATAGCAAATGATGCAAACAAGAATTGAAGACACAAAAGTGAGACAAAAGTGACAAAGTGAGAAGTGATTGTATTAAAACATATACAGTATAGAAACGTGAGATATTGGTGTGCACAACCATGCTATGAGAGATAATAATAATGAACACTTAGGGCTCATGCAGACGACCGTATTTTGGTACGAGTGTGATGTTATAAAACATCAGATCGCACTCGGTCAATATTGTTTTTGGGGCTGTGCACATGTCCAGTTTTTCCTTTGGACCAAGTATGTCTGCAGGAAAATAATCGCAACATGCTCAAATTGCATCTTGAAATCAGATCGCACTTGGCCATGCAAGTCAATGGGATCGTTTTTCTCAGATGAGAGAAAATACAGTGGTGTGACAATAGCCTTAAAATGACATTGTTATTATGACTCAAGGTTATAGACGGCTTTTCAGTATCGTGTGACTAACTCAGTTTTGTGCCACTCGTCAAACCTTGCTTGTATCACTTGTGTCTTTATTTTGGGTGTATTCACATTGTCATTATCTATTTATTTATTTTTATACATATGGATTTTGCGGGGTATGAAGCACCCGCATCTTACACAGTTCTGTTATGATGCAAAAATAATTCAGAATCAACCACTAAAGTACAAAGGAGGGGTACAAATCCCCTTTCAAAGCAAAAAAGTAAATCTTTTCATGGACAACATTGATTATTCTATTGCATCAGTTTCGCTAGCTCTCCCTTTTCATAAGTCACACATTTCATGCAATGCAATATCTAATGTGTGAATAATCCCTTACAATGGTTTAGTTTTATTTACAGAGAATTGGAAAATCATGTTTTTCAAAATTATTGTTAGGCTGTGTGCACACGTTGCGGATTTTGATGCGGATCCGCAGCGTTTTTGGAAGCGCGGTCTTGAATCAAATCCGCAGTGTAGTGCACAAGCAATGTTAGTCAATGTGAAATTGAGAATTGTTGTGCACATGCTGCAGAAAAAAATGCGCGGATTTGCAGCGGTTTATTTTCTGCAGCATGTCAATTCTTTTTGCGTATCTGCAACGTTTCTACACCCATTGACTTCCATTGTGTGAGGCCAATCCGCAGCAAAAGCGCAGGTTTAAAACAGATCTGCAATTTTTCTGCGGATGTGCCTTGCGAGAAACGCTGCAGATTGGGAGGGGGAAGAGCATGTGGGCGGAGACTTGTGTGGGGGCGGAGACTGTGTGCGTGCCTGTGTGCGAGTGTTTGTGTGTCTGCGTGTGTCTGTGTGTGTGAGGGGGTTTTCGGGAGTTTGCGGGGCTGTGTGTGTCTGCGGGGGTCTTCGGGTGTGTGCAGGGCTGTGTGTGTGTGGGTCTGTATGCAGACAGGCATCGTCTGATGGGACTACTAGTCCCATCCGGCTATGCCTGCTACAGTGACAGCTAGCCGGATGATGGGACAGTATAGTACCATCATCCGGCTACTGTGTTCAAGTGTAAAAAAAACAAAACACATACACATATACAGTAGACACATATACACATACAGTACATACCCACCATAAATAAAAATAATAAACCAACAGTATACTCCCTGATCCAATGTAATCCATTTAATAACGAGTGTCCCACGAACACGAACTTTCTTTATTTCAAAAACCTCTTTAAAAAGACCTTCACTTTAACATGGGCTCCCAGGGCCACGGACCGGGTCGCCACCGCTGTGACACATCCCTTTAAGTACCGGACCAGATACTGAGTACCCCACGGCCCTGGAGGGCATTCCATAAACGCTCCGGTCCGAGAGCCGGCGGCAGTGCCTAGTATTGAGGTGCGAGACTCGTATGACTTTCTTGCAAGTGTGACCCCGACCTAACACAGATTTTGTGTGTGTGTATGTCTTTATTTAACTCTTTATGTACCATTTTATTATGTTTATTACTAAACATCGGGCTTGGTATTATCTATCTATCTACAGAACTATCTGTCTATCTATGTATCTATCTATGTATCTATCTATAGATAGATACATCGATAGATACATAGATATGGGATAGATAGATGATAGATCTATAGATAGATCGATCTATCTATAGATCTATCATCTATGGATCTATCATCTATCTATAGATCTATCATTTATCTATCTATCTATCTATCTATCTATCTATCTATCTATCTATCTATCTATCTATCTATCTGTCTGTCTGTCTATCTTTCAGTGTATGTAAACATTATTCTTCAATGGAGTATGCAAATTAAGAAATTAAGAGATTTTTATTTAGCCTACATAAACGCACACAAATCCTCATGAAAAAAACGCATGAAAATCTGCATCAAAAACGCTACAAACGTACGTTTTCTGCCAAGAGATGCAGAATCTGCACAGAAAATTCCACAGGCAAATCTGCAACGTGTGCACATAGCCTTAAGGGCTACAAAGTTTTATATGTGAAACTGTTGTTTATCTGATGCAGCTATTGACAATTAATGATGACTTTTTTTTATGTAAAACTGTATTGTATTTGTATCTGAGTTGGGGCTTTATGCTAAAGGATTAAAATGTAACGTTTGTTCTAACACCAGATGTTAGGGTCAGCTACATGATCCACTCTGGAGAAGTGGAGAGCAGATTCTTCACCAATGTTCATCTGTAATAATTCTTCCCCTGCCATGTGAGCAGAGCCGTCCCCTGCAGCAGAGCATTGTGTTATTGTAAAATCTGTTTTTTTTCTTCACACAAGTAATGTCATTGACCTTGACTTCATCCTGTGAGGACGTGTGACTGCAGAACCCGCCGTCCGCATCTGCTTGTCTCGCCTATATCATACTTTCAGCTGGCAGGCTGCAATCTTTTTATAACACAACCAATCCTAGGTGAAAAATAAATATGTGTCAGATAAGCTTCCATGAGAAATATAAAGTATGCATGGAATGTATGCATGGAAAGAAGCATTCGTGTCTTCCATGTTAGGCAAAGAGTATTTAAAGGTGTATTTACATTATTGGAAATGAGGAATATTCTTGGGAATGGTCATTTTAAGATAATCGTACAGTGTAAAGAGGCTGGTGATCACGCAGTTAATGAGCAAAGCGAAGGTGAAATGATATTTTGATTAACTCTGCACATCAACTGGTGTTAAACAACTTAAAGGGGTTTTCCAGGACTTTCAAACTGATTGCCTATCTTTAGAATATGTCATCAATATCTGATCGGTGGGGATGTGACATGTTGCATAATAATAATAATAATTTTATTTATATAGCGCCAACATATTCCGCAGCACTTTACATTATAAAGGGGACTTGTACAGACAATAGACATCACAGCACAACAATAACACAACATAACAAACACAGATCAAAACAGATACCAGGAGGAATGAGGGCCCTGCTCACAAGCTTACAATCTATGAGGAAAAGGGGAGACACGAGAGGTGGATGGTAACAATTGCTTTAGTTATTTGGACCAGCCATAGTGTAAGGCTCGGGTGTTCATGTAAAGCTGCATGAACCAGTTAACAGCCTAAGTATGTAACAGTACAGACACAGAGGCTATTAACTGCATAAAGTGTATGAGAACATGATGCGAGGAACCTGATTATGGTTGAAGATTTTGAATGGGCCACACAGGGATAGTTAGGTTAATGCGTTGAGGCGGTAGGCCAGTCTGAACAAATGCGTTTTTAGGGCACGCTTAAAACTGTGAGGATTGGGGATTAATCGTATTAACCTGGGAAGTGCATTCCAAAGAATTGGCGCAGCACGTGAAAAGTCTTGGAGACAGAAGTGGGAGGTTCTGATTATTGAGGATGCTAACCTGAGGTCATTAGCGGAGCGGAAGGCACGGGTAGGGTGGTAGACTGAGACCAGAGAGGAGATGTAGGGTGGTGCTGAGCCGTGGAGTGCTTTGTGGATGAGAGTAATAGTTTTGTACTGGATTCTGGAGTGGATGGGTAGCCAGTGTAATGACTGGCACAAGGTAGAGGCATCTGTGTAACGATTGGTGAGGAATATGATCCTGGCAGCAGCATTCAGGACAGATTGGAGCGGGGAGAGTTTGGTAAGAGGGAGGCCGATTAGTAGAGAGTTACAATAGCCCAGACGAGAATGAATAAGTGAAAAAGTAAGTAAGAGTTTTTGCAGAGTCGAAAGTAAGAAAAGGACAAATTCTAGAAATGTTTTTTGAGGTGCAAATAAGAATGTCCACAGATCAGCAGGGTTGCCAACTTGACTTTTTATTTTTTTTCTGAACAGCTTAACTAAAAATAACAAGCATTGTTTTTTTAGGAACACATTGGAAAACCATAATAAATCATTATGATTATAAGTGATCTAAGTCTACATCCCATATTTCTGAAATAAAGACATCAGCCATTTTTGAAGATGGGAAAGAGGGACAAAGTTAGCGGTGCGCGCCGCGGCAAATTTTAGGCCACGCCTCTGACTACACCCATTCATAACTAGTCACACCCATATCCACATCCCAACCACACCCATTTAGCACTGCTGATCACAGTTTCATAAAGAATAATTATAAACAAAAAAATATGGCCACACAGTGCTCCATACTATATAATGGCCACACATGATGCTCCATACTGTATAATGGCCACACCTGATGCTCAATACTGTATAATGGCCACACAGTGCTCCATACTGTATAATGGCCCCACAATGCTCCATACTGTATAATGGCCCCACAATGCTCCATACTGTATAATGGCCCCACATGATGCTCCATACTGTATAATGACCACACATGATGCTCCATACTGTATATTGGCTGCACATGATGCTCCATACTGTATAATGACTGCACATGATGCTCTATACTGTATAATGACCACACATGATGCTCCATACTATATATTGGCTGCACATGATGCTCAATACTGTATAATGACCGCACATGATGCTCCATACTGTATATTGGCCGCACATGATACTTCGTACCGTATAATGGCCACACATAGCTACTCCTACATACGCGGCTGCGCTCCTTACACTTTGCACACATGGCTCTGCTCCGCACACACGCGCTCCACTCCATACACCTCATACACATGCGGCTCCGCTCCATACACCTCGTACACATTTAGCTCCGCTCCATACACCTCATACACACACGGCTCTACTCCATACACCTCATACACTCACGGCTCCGCTCTGTACACCTCGTACACATTCAGCTCTGCTCCATACACCTCGTACACATTCAGCTCCACTTCATACACCTTATACACATTCAGCTCCGCTCCATACACCTCATACACACACGGCTCCGCTCCATACACCTCGTACACACATGGCTCTGCTACATACATCCACACTGTAAACACCTCCTGACCCCACACATAAGGCAGCTTACTTACCTCATCCAGCAGCACCATGGCAAGTTGGCAACCAACACAGCCAAGTCCTGCAATCCACGGAGGTCCCGATCATGTGACCCCTGACTCCTACCCTCCTGTGGCCTCATCACAGGTCCTGTGCGCACAGAGCATCCAATATGTGGTGTAAGGCTCTGCGGGTGCAGGGATGACCGGCTGATACATTGCACACCTCCCAACCAGTGCGGGACATACTTGTCCCGGCCGTGACAGCGGGGGAGACTGTCAAAATCGTGACAGTCCCGCTGGATCCAGGACGGTTGGGAGGTATGCATCAGCTGCATTCATTGTAAACTGTAAAACGATGACAGTCAAAATAATTTCTCTATGTTTTTTCAGCTTAAAAAAAGGTACTTTTTTATGGACAGGGCAAAAAAGTGACCCATTTTTACGGACTGTCCTGGAATTTCTGGACAGATGGCAACACTGCTGTTCTCAATGCTGGCAGCAGATACATGAGATCAGTTGCTGAGCAGAACTACACAGATACACATCCACTGTATAATGGCAGTGGATGGTGTGTAGAATATTGGAGGTATAATTTCATGTCAATCATTTGTATCCTATTTGGCATGGGATTATAAAACCCCCAACCAATGTGCAGCTGTAACAGGACACCTAACTCAGCAAGTGTTCAAGCCTCAAAAGTCTGTGAGAGACAGATCTCACACCTTGAGCCAGCTAAGCTCAGAACAAAAGGCTTGCTTGAAAAATAGACAGCAGCGGGGGGGGCTAACTGCCTTGTTGAGTCGGCTATGATTTCATAAGGAGAATATGGACTTATCATACGTCCTGGTCCCACACGGATTACATTTTAGAGATGTTGCCTTCCAGGGTTTTGATCTGTTCTAACACCACAGGGTGGGGAGCTAGGTAGCAAAGCTGTGTTTGGCCTCAATGCCTAGCAGGGGCCCAGCTTGATCTGATGGCACCAAAATCGCCTCCCCACGACAGTCTATTAAGGAGTTATGACCCATCTTCAGTTTTGGAGTTTTTATGTGCTAGAGGCAAGAGGAGGGGATTTAGGTTCAGCCCAGAGGGCAGGAGGGGAGTGACCCAAAGGGGATATAGGCTAATGTAAGGCCATGGGGCCGCTCTCTCTGTTATGCTTGCAGTTCACTTCAAAAGTGGGAGCCACGTCGAGTAAAATGCTGTGAAGGAACAAGGAAACAGCTGGCAGCCCATGCTCCCTGAGGCCCAGCACACACGGTTGATCATCAAATCGGTAATTGACATGATCCATCTGCTTATATATTTTGTCCTACCACAAATGTATTTGCATATCTGACCATTGTATATGTATAACCAATGTGTATATAGTGTATTGTCTAGTGTACCCTTAAGGCCCCGTCTCACATAGCGAGATCGCTAGCGAGATCGCTGCTGAGTCACAAGTTTTGTGACGCAACAGCGACCTCCATAGCGATCTCGCTATGTGTGACACGTACCAGCGATCAGGCCCCTGCTGCGAGATCGCTGGTCGTGTCGGAATGGCCTGGACCTTTTTTTGGTCGTTGAGGTCCCGCTGACATCGCTGAATCGGTGTGTGTGACACCGATCCAGCGATGTCTTCACTGGTAACCAGGGTAAACATCGGGTTACTAAGCGCAGGGCCGCGCTTAGTAACCCGATGTTTACCCTGGTTACCAAAAAAAACAAACAGTACATACTCGCCTTTCGGTGTCCCTTGCCGTCTGCTTCCTGCTCTCACTGACTCCCGGCCGTACAGTGAGAAGTGAGAGCACAGCAGTGACGTCACCGCTGCGCTCTGCTCTCAGTGTACGGCCGGATCTCAGTCAGAGCAGGAAGCAGACGGCAAGGGACACCGAAAGGCGAGTATGTAGTGTTTGTTTTTTTTGGTAACCAGGGTAAACATCGGGTTACTAAGCGCGGCCCTGCGCTTAGTAACCCGATGTTTACCCTGGTTACCCGGGTGCTGCAGGGGGACTTCGGCATCGTTGAAGACAGTTTAAACGATGCCGAAGTCGTTCCCCTGATCGTTGGTCGCTGGAGAGAGCGGTCTGTGTGACAGCTCCCCAGCGACCACACAGCGACTTACCAACGATCACGGCCAGGTCGTATCGCTGGTCGTGATCGTTGGTAAATCGCTTAGTGAGACGGGGCCTTTAGGGTGGTTAAATATATAATTTAACCATGGGCTGCTCTTTTATATCGATCCACAAATCCACATGTCTGTTTCTCAGTTTAATTTCCCATGCTACTGGGGCTGGTTTCTGGACCGATGTAGTCCCGTTAACAGACCGGGCCTACTGTATATCTAACTGAGTAAAAAGGCAAAATGAGCAGTTGTAAGTACACAGTGCTATATAATATGATGATTGCAGATTACAGATCGATTAACCCTAGAATGCATAACCTGGGCTTACTTTTTTGCTATTTTCTGCAAAATTACCTTAGTGCATTTTTCATATCTTACTTTGCAATTTTGAAATAAACTTGTCAAAGTTATTAATTTGAGTTCCGAAACTCAAAACATCTGGCCGATGCCGGCATAAGGAACAGCTGAATGACTGGATTGCCTGGTGTTGCACCTCCATTGATCATATATTGAAGCCATCAATATAAAAGTCTAGGAAAACCCATTTAACTTCATGGTTCTGGCAGCGTAGAGAATTGCATATACTAAAAGGGAAAAATAAAAAAGAATACTCTGCCTCCAATCTCTCACAGAAAGAAAAAAGAGCTTTGAAAGAATTATCTGCTAATAACGACCTCTTGATAAGAAGAGCAGACAAGGGTGGAGCAGTTGTTCTTTTGAATGCGGGACTCTAGGAGAAATTAAATATGGACATGTTGTTGGACAGTAAAATGTATTTAAATTTGAGCTTTGATCCTAGTACGAAATTCTCTAAGGAATTGAGTAATTTAATACAGGAGGGCATAAAAATGGGTGCTTTGACTGACAAACTGTTGGAGGGTTTTAATGGTTCACCATCATGTTACTTCCATTTTTCATTCCCTACCCAAAATCCATAAATCCAAATTCACACCCCCATTGTGTCAGAAATAGGTAATTTAGGAGAAAAACTTTATTCCTGGCTGGATTTATATCTTCAGTCGCTGGTTAAAAATATCCCTATTTACCTGAGACATGCCAAACATGTGGTATCATCACTTGATGGATCTTTTTGGCCAGAAGATTGCATATGGTTATCTTGTGATGTCATCGGACTGTACCATAGCATTCCACATACGATGGCGATTAGATCCCTGGTCCTTTTTTTAAAAAAATATGTAGCAACTATACCCTACCAATAACAGTTTATTCTAATGGCGACAGAATTTTTGCTATCACACAACTATTTTTCCTTTAATGGCAACTTTTATATCCAGAAGCAGGGAGCCCCGATCAGTCCAGGATTCTCAGCCTCCTTAGCCAATATTTATATGGTGATTTAGGAGAAGCATATTTTCTCGGCTGTGTCGGAGCTCGGCTCCCATGTCAGGTGGTATGGTTGTTATTTTGATGACCTCCTCCTGATATGGTAGGGGACCAAAGAGGCAGCCGAGGAGTTTGTGATCCTGATGAATTAGAATGACATGAATTTAGGATTTACATCCAATATAGAATCTAATAAAATTGATTTCCTAGATTTTTCATCGATAACTTTTTATTTTTCTGTCGACATATGAGGGCTTGTTTTTTGCTGGACAAGTTGTACTTTTGAATGACAACATTCCTTTTATCATGTGATGTACTGATTAGCTGGAGCAAAACTTCAAGTGCAGCAAAATTGTGAAAAAAGTGCAATTCCACAATTGTTTTTTTATTTACCATGTTCACTAGACGGTAAAAATGACTTGACAATTTGATTTTTTGATGTTTTTTGTGTCACATTGCTTTTTATGTTATATGCCAAACAACAAATGGAAGCAAAAAGTTGTGTAAATTTTTGTTCTTTAAAAATAAACTTGTTATTGAAATATTCAAATATAAAAACTGTCTAAAACAGGAAGAAATGTCATTGTGTGCCACATCACGGGAGGTATATGGGATTTCCCAAAAATAGATGCAAATCAGTCAATATATCAGTCCATTAGTATGGTACCAAGTAAATATACACTCTAATCAATAATCATCAAGTGAGCAAGGGAAAAATAAGTTCCTCAAAAAATAGTACAATTTTACAATAACTGGAGAACAATGTTCATATGACCCAAGAGAATATGGACTGAGTGGGGATATTGATGGCAAGAGATCAGTACATGACGTGAAGCAGTTTTCTATATAAACAGTGCTATAGGTCAAAAGAAAATGCTAAATAATTTAATTTATCCAGACCTGTCACACGCAAAAAACAAAATTATCAAATTTTTTACATTTTTAGTTATGTACACCAGCATTTTTTTATATGACTGGTCCAAATTTGCTGTCTTGGGGCGCTTTCCCATGAGCTGTGCCATTGTGGTAGCAGGATGACCCTATGATGCATTCCCTACTAGCCTTTCTATCTGCCTTCCATAAAGCGTTTGATGAATTGGGTCATATCCACTCCACTGTTGATTCCATACTGCGGCTCAGACAAGGGACTAACTCAATAGAACATTATACCATCCCTATCTGCTGGACCTGGATAAATTATGCTCTCCTGACTGTTTTCCATCCAGTTGGATCAAAGATGAACCCACTGGCAGAGATTTTCTGTCCTCCCTTGATGACATGATTTTTCTTAGACTTGCATTTTAAAGAATGGTCTAAAAAAAAAAAAATCTCGCTTCTCGTGTCTCACGTCGCAAAATATCTTTAAAATATTCTTCTAGAATGACTGAACTGGAACCCATAGAGATTGGTCAGAACAGATTATCTCCAGCTGAAAGATCCTGCAGCCTTACTGGTGAACTGAAGGCCAAACAGGCAGAACTTCAGACCCTAGATGAAGAGGGAGGTATGGCACTAAGATTCACTTTCTTTCACTAATCATAAATTAGTTGTCTCTATGTCCGTTTCCTAAAGTTCTCTGTGTTCATGAGACAAGCATTTATTGATTCCAGGGCAGCAGATAATTTTTTTTTACGTCTCTCTTACCAAAAGACTGAGAATTTAGTTTCATTGCAGATGCCACTGAAGCTACCCTTCAGGAATAGCTCAACAAGTCCAGATGGTCATATCCGGACAGTGAAAGCAATTCTTCAGATTGGTGCACTACCCATTGAAGACATTTAATTTTTAGTTTTGACACTTTATGATGCACTGATGCTTTTGGGACTTTCAGCAAATTGCTCCAGTCATTGACTGGTTGTCCAACCAGATCATCAAGTGAGGATCATCTTGATTTCATAATTGCTTCAAAATTCCGCTTCAGCCACCTTCTCAGAAACTCTGCCCTGCATCTACTGCCTCTTATTAGAACCTAGCAGATATCTTCTAGGGGCATTTGGCCAAAGAGATCCGCAGAGAAAACGTAATTGAGCCTGAGTGTGTCCTTTCCTCTCCCTCTTCATTTTCCAACTCGCCATCTGCAGGTCATCCTCTGGCACTCAACAGGTCCTCTTTTACAGTCAAAACAATTCATGCTTCTGATCCAATCACAGAGTATGAAATCAACTCAGTTCTGGACTGTAAAAATAACTCATGGTCATGAGGACATAGATTCTTCAATCCTTGTCAGGAAATTTCAAGTTAAGCATCCTCTTTCATTTATTACCGACTCATCTGGAAGGGGCCATAGAAAGAGGGTTATTGTTACAAATCTGCTTCGGCTCAGCCGAGCTTCACCACCTTACCTATGGCCGCTGCTCTCTGCTGTGCTCCACGTCAGGATTTACAAGCAGCCTGGTGTGCTTTCAAAACTTGATCTGCTTAAGCCTGTTTAAGGCCCACTAAGACACACATCTGTGCCTTGGTAATTACACTCTACCATCTGTGCTTTTGGTGTTTGTGCTTGGATTCATTTCTCCTGGATTTCACTCCATCCATCCTGCTGCTTCTGAGTTTTTTGTGTATGCCAAGTCCTGCTTGCTGCACAAATGCCTTGAGGCTTAGAGAATTAATTTCACCTGGTGACCCTAACAGGAGTACCATATGTTGGTGATATCAACTTGTAGCATGGTGTAATTTAGTAAAATATTTTGGTATTATCCAGTCATGGCATGGTAATATTATTTAGTTAGTGCATTTAGTATTCTTTGCTGCTACGGCTTACCTGTATATGCAGATCCTAGTAGAGCATAGCGTGCTTGAAATTTCCCAATAGTTCATGATACTGTTGGGCAAACACAGCCCACACCATAGAACACTAGCACCTGTCTGTATGCTAGGCAGCCATGCCAAGTGTAAATTTACACTAATAATTATTGTTACAGCAAACAGTTTTATCATCAATCTTGTTACCCAAAAAAAACAAAGATAAAAAAATGCGAATTGTGATGATACTCTTTGTGTAAATATGACTTTAATGGGGAAATGATGTTCGGCTTTGTGCCACATTGTGGGGACTGTAAATATAGCCCTGCATAACTTTCACCATATTTTGAGTGATGTGCAGTGGTGCACCAGAAACATTAATTCCAGAGGCCCACTCTTCATCTACATGCAAATATTGCCTGATGCCTGTTTATTGCATTTGCTGAAGTTTTGTGACAAAATGTTGTAGTTTTCAAATCCATTGTTAATGGCTGTGTGTCTTTGTTGGTAAACAACAATTTTATCCACAAAGTCCACTAACAATCAATTTTAATGCCATCTAGTTTTGTGGCAAAAGCACATGTCAGTGTGGGTCTTGACTGAACTATATTTACTCTGTGTTACATATGAAATCAACCTTAAGAAATTTACTTTGAGGAATCTAATGTGTTGAGAAAATTACATTTCACAGCAGTTCCTAATGGATTACATTTATTAGGGCATACTGAGAGTTACAGTTTTCCATGTTGAGGCAAGTGATACCAGGTATTTAAAAACAAATTTATTATCAAAAAATGGAAAAAAGCAATAAAGTTATGGACTGTGAAAAAGATGTGTGTGACCAGAATTAACACTCATTTCCAGCAGATGATACCTAGCACCTATTCCTATGCTAAATGCGGCTAACAATGGTATTAATAGGGAATAGAATAGATGCTACCTTGCTATTTCTCTATTTTAGTTGCAGCAACAAGGATTATAATTTATAAAGCAATAATCCCTGACTAGATGCCTGTAATACGCTATGCCTACTGCAACAGCTCACCCTACACGAATTGCAGATAAGAGTGGTATTATTGAAGAATAGAATTTATTTGAATTAGCCCTGAAACAAACTATTAGTTTAAAATAGCATCAGCAAGGATTGTTATCTCATCAAATGCCTGCTGGGGAATATACTGGAGCATTTCACATCTACTCAGACTGATATGGAGGAGACCAGGATCTTCTGTACTTACTCTACAAAGTCTTCTGTCTCGGCTGTGAATCCTATATGCAGTGTGAGAACTCCCTATGCGACAAGGGAGCCCACCTGACAGCCCACAACAAGGCACTGGATCACATACTAATAGAACCCAACGGCTCCGTTGGTTTCCAAAAATGTTCCCTCAACTAGAAGGTGAAACTTCAGAGTGGTAAAGCATTTGCATTAAGTGCAATGGATGCTAAAAATTAGAAAGAGGCACTTCAATACTCCTTGAAGAGATGTAGTGAAAGCCATTTTTTCCCATTATTAAGGAGTGGATATCCTAGACTGGTAATGTGCATGCACTGAAGCATGGGCTGAAAACATTTACACCTGGGGGGTATACATATATATCAAAGAATGTTATAGAGGTAGGCCTCTAAAAATTGTTAATGTGGTGATCATAAACACCCTTAAAAAATTATAGCTAGGGTAGCATGATCACTCTGTTGATATGGCAGTGGAGGAGGACAACACGAAAAAGACGAAAATCAGAAACGTATACCCATGTTTGGGTGGGAAGGGGTTCATGGGAATAGACCAGAAAAACACAACAAAAACACTGGATTTGAGTTTATGTTATGCTGCTGTCATCCGGTGGTGTTGAGAAGTCTGAGCCAATCCAGTCCTTGTTCATTTTGATAAGTCAGCCTGTCAACATTTTCAGTTGACAGGCAGATGCACCTATCATTATAATAAACCCTAGCAGCACTAAAAACCTGCTCTGACAAAACGCTAACTGTAGTGCAGGCCAGGACCTCCAAGGCATAAAGACACAGTTCATGCCACGTGTCTAGCTTGGATACCCAATAGTTGTAAACCACAGAGGAATCACGGAGGACGCTGGTACAGTCAGCAAGGTACTCCTTCAACATCTTCCAAAACTTCCTTGTCAGAGTACCCAACGCATCAGGGCCTGGGCAATGGTAGGGTCTGAGAAAACTGTCCCAGACCTTTTAAAAGTGTTCCCCTGCCTCTACTGCATCTGATGTATGTCTGCCTCGTCTCTACTCTTTGGTTGTCCAAGGAACTGTGACCTCTGCCGCCAGCATTGTCAGATGGGAATATTTTTAATAATTCTTGAACTAGGGCCTTCTGGTACTGCAACATTTTATTAGACCTCTCCGCCACAGGAAAGAGAGATGGAAAGTTTTACATGTAGAGTGGATCAGTAATTAATGTTGGCCAAAATGAGTACAATGAGAGGGTCATGGGAAAGGCAGAGGAACATAAGCTCAGCCATATGTGCCAAACTACCATCAGCCAAGACTTCATTGTTCCCTCCAAGAGGGCGACTGTCCATCTTCTCATCCTCACCCTCCTTCCCTCGTTCTTCCTCTCCTGCTCATCTTTAGGCCATCCACACTGAACAGATGGGATGGAGGTGGTGTGGGTAGTACCGTCTGTAGCGCAGGCAGGCAACCAGCTCCTGTTCCTCCTCCTCATCACCCAATCAGCGTTGAGAAGATGAGATGAGGTTGGGCTGTGTAGCATCACCCTTTATAGTTTCTTGCTATTCAACTACTGCCCTCTGCTGCTCACAAAGTCTTGCTAAAATATATAAAGTTGAGTTTCAACACGTGGTGACATCGCACACCAGTCGGTGAGCTTGAAGTTGCAAACACTGCTGAATCACTGACAGGATGGCGGCAACTGTAGCTGACTTGCAGAAATAGGCAGACACGTGGCGCAGATTCACAAGAAGCTCAGGCTGATCTGGGTAAGTTTTGAGAAACCGCTTACCCACTAATTTGAGCACCTGGGCCAGGCATGGTATACCTGCGGGGTTTCCAGGCTTTAGAGCCGCCACCAGGTTACGGCCATTTTCATACATGACCATGCCTGGTTTTAGGTTCAGGGGCAACGGCCACAGATCAATCTGATTTGTTAGACCTTTCAACAACTCTGCGGCGGGGTGAGCGGTTTGTCACCTAAGCCCATTAGCTTCAGCAGAGACTATTGCCACTTGGCTGAGACAGTACTTCCAGCTTGCGACTGATGTTGATGTTTCAGAGATGGAGGATGAAAAGGAGGTGCAAGAACTGCTGTAGAAGGTGGGGGAAACCTTGATTGAACCAGGGCCCGCAATCTTCTGTGTCGGTAGCATGTTTTCTGTCCCAGGGTCCGGCTGGATTCCAGCTTCCACAATGTTCACCAAGTGTGCCATCTAGGAAATGTAACGTCCCTGGCCACAAGCACTTGTCCACAGGTCAGGTCTGCGGTTAAGTGGACCTTCCCAGTAACAGCGCTGATAACGGCATGGCTGATGCTATGGGACACATGCTTGTGTCAGGTGGGGACCGAACAAGCCTAAACAGCAACATTTCCAGGGCAAGCTGTCTGAAAATGTGGCCATTTAGTATTGTGGCCTGTGGGTAGATGGCTGCATATTTACACATGCATTCCAAGGAGTGGGGTAAGGACAACTGAATGCTGCACAGGGGCAGGGATGTGGTGCAGGGTGGGAGGCATCTTCGCCTCTGTCGCGGACATGAGATAGAACAGGGGAAAAGGCGGTGTCAACTGCAGACGCTGTTTCTCAACACTGCCGTTCGGCCCAAGAAGTCAGGTGCTTTCCTGTCATGTGCATGAATATGCTGGTGGTAGTCAGGCTGGTAGTTGTGCTGCCCTGCTGATGCTGGCATGGCAGATGCTGCAAATGGCCTTTTTTGGGTTAAATGGACTGTCTTTAAAAAAGCGCCATACCCGGGAACACCTAACTCTTTGCCTGTCAACTTCACCCGTGTTGTTGCTCTGGGGAACAGTTGCCCTCCTTTTGTGTCTAAGGGCACACATTCAACTATAAAGAGTCACTAACGTCTGCAGCCCCAGGACCGGGTCGCAATCATCATGAGAGCTCTGATGCCTGCAGGCCACATGAACAGTTTAAGATCCCTGGTTCAGAAGCTCTAAAGCAAAGAGTGCAAGCTCATTACCTAGGTAACTAGCAATCTCTGAAAATAGAGGTGGCCGGTAAGCTCGGCAGTGACCTGTAAATTGTAGAATTAAAACACCCTCCATGCCTGAGAATGGCAAAAAAAATGCAAAAGGGTAAATTGCAATGTTGCTTGTTTTACATGCACTTTGCAATTTTACCCATTTAGTACCATGAGATAACCCCTTTAACTAAAGGTAACCCCTAACAAATGTAAAAATTCCATGTCAATGATGTCCATGGCCGTTTACTGAAGAAAATCATAAAACGCTGGGAAAAAAAAAGACTAATGTGCTTTGGCATTTATATGAGTTACAGAAAAAAATATGATTAATCAGTTGCTAACATACTTCACAAAGAGAGCAAAGGGTTATTTAATTTGCTTTTACAAAATATCTATATAACTGACGAAATAGGAAAAGGCCCTTATAAACCTTTGTAACTAATTGGCACCCACTAGGATCTGTTAAGTTATCGTACACCAATACCATCCATGAGAAAAAGTAACTGGTCCGTTAAACATAATAACTGGTTGCACCACCTTGAGTCAAAATAATTGCAACTAAACACAACACACATTTTTCCTGGAATGTCTTTTGATCACGTCAGTGTTCTTGGAAAAACACCGATGTCTAGATGCCAAGGGTGGGGGGAACCAATATATCATTGGTTTAACACAAATTTTTACTTGTAATGGTGGTAGTCTTTCACACTGAGTTTTCGGAGCAGAATCTTTTCAACTCTCCAATCAAAACTGATGGTTTTTAAATTCTTAATGACTTTTTCAGACTTTCTGCTTCAAATAATTCTGAAAAAAACTCAGTATGAACAAACTCTTAGGGCTTATTCAGACTTCTGTGATTTTCTGAGAAAATCAGTTTTATTTCCATCAGTAATTTTTTTTCTTACCACATTTTGGTTAGAGTTTCATCAGTTTTTCTCAGATGTAAAAAAAATGATGATGACATCTGAGAGCTATCCAATTTTTTTACCATCTCAAAGACTTGCACTGGCATGTTTTGATCCGAGACTTTGATGACAATCAGACATGTCTCCATCATTTTATGTGGATCACTCAGTCCATGAAAATACGTATATGGACTTTTGAACAGCCACATAGACTATAATAGGTACAAGTTCTATCTGAAAAACACAAACAGAAGTCATAGGGCAGTGATGGCGAACCTTTTAGAGACCGAGTGCTCAAACTGCAATCTAAAACCGACTTATTTATCTCAAAGTGCCAACATGGCAATTTAACCAGAATATTGAGGTTTAACCCCTTCACCCCCGGAGCTTTTTCCGTTTTTCCGTTTTCGTTTTTCGCTCCCCTCCTTCCCAGAGCCATAACTTTTTTATTTTTCTGTCAATTTGGCCATGTGAGGGCTTATTTTTTGCGGGACGAGTTGTACTTTTGAACGACATCATTGGTTTTACCATGTCGTGTACTAGAAAACGGGAAAAAAATTCCAAGTGCAGTGAAATTGCAAAAAAAAGTGCAATCCCACACTTGTTTTTTGCTTGCCTATTTTGCTAGGTTCACTAAATGCTAAAACTGACCTGCCATTATGATTCTCCAGGTCAGTACGAGTTCATAGACACCTAACATGACTAGGTTCTTTTTTACCTAAGTGGTGAAAAAAAATTCCAAACTTTGCAAAAAAATAAATAAATAAAATTGCGCCATTTTCCGATACCCGTAGCGTCTCCATTTTTCGTGATCTGGGGTCGGGTGAGGGCTTATTTTTTGCGTGCCGAGCTGGCATTTTTAATGATAGCATTTTGGTGCAGATACGTTCTTTTGATCGCCCGTTATTGCATTTTAATGCAATGTCGTGGCGACCAAAAAAACGTAAATCTGGCGTTTCGATTTTTTTTTTCATTACGCCGTTTAGCGATCAGGTTAATGCTTTTTTTTTATTGATAGATCGGGCGATTCTGAACGCGGCGATACCAAATATGTGTAGGTTGGGTTTTTTTTTTATTGATTTATTTTGATTGGGGCGAAAGGGGGGTGATTTAAACTTTTATATTTTTTTTATTTTTTTCACATTTTTTTTTACTTTTTTTTTTTACTTTTACCATGCTTCTATAGCCTCCATGGGAGGCTAGAAGCAGGCACAGCCCGATCGGCTCTGCTACATAACAGCGATCATCAGATCGCTGTTATGTAGCTAAAATGCAGGTGTGCTGTGAGCGCCGACCACAGGGGGGCGCTCACAGCTACCTGCGATCAGTAACCATAGAGGTCTCCAGGACCTCTATGGTTACAATGTACAAGCATCGCCGACCTCCGATCATGTGACGGGGGTCGGCGATGCGCTCATATCCGGCCGCACGGCCGGATGCGGTAGTTAAATGCCGCTGTCTGAGTTTGACAGCGGCATTTAACTAGTTAATAGCGGCGGGTGATCGCGATTTCACCCGCCGCTATTGCGCGCACATGTCAGCTGTAAAAAACAGCTGACATGTCGCGACTTTGATGTGCGCTCACCGCCGGAGCGCACATCAAAGCGGGGGTCCCGACATGTGACGTACTATTCCGTCACATGTCGGGAAGGGGTTAATATTAGACAAACAACTCCTACATTAACGCGCTATAGAGTCTATAGCAAAGAGCTTGTAAACGCTGCACTCCAAGCTTAAGATACCAGCCACCAATTGCAGTGGAGGTCTGTTCTTGAAAATGAAGGGGATTTTTATTCAAAAGCAAAATTGCCTAGTTGTTTGTTTTTTACAACCTCTTTGCAATTGTAACCCTTTATCATGATGAGAATAACCCTGAGATGTCAAACTAAATACACAGAAAATTAAAAGCTTTGACAAAGTCGCAAGCCAACCTTGATATTTGTTAAAAAAAATTTCTACAATTGAGGAACATTTTCCTTACCAAATAAAATGATTAACTTTTAGAATTATAGTAGAATAATATAATGTTATGTAATAACATCTGACCACATGTGGTCACATGTGGTCAGATCATCTGTTTGGACCAATGTAAGGGTCCCCAAAAGACACAACTGTGTATTGGCATTAAGACTTTTAGTTTGTCCACGCACAGTTCACATAATCTACCTGTCTGCCTGAAGCTTCCAGTACCTCAGTGTCACGCTCACGCCCTGACTGGTGGGCATGAGCTCGGGGGTTTGTGGCCCCACTGTGCCACAAACCAGACTACCCTGGAAGGGGTGTCACTATGACAGCTGCCTGGGTTTTCACTGGAGCCTCTGATGGTGAGGTCAGGCTTGTGCAGCAGGCAGCTGCCAGGTGCTACTCCAGGGTGGTGTCTGGCTGTGGCTGCTGATCCCACTTGGGAGACAGGAACACCAGGATTGCTGCGGGCATCAGGCAGGACTGGCAGAAGAGCACGGCTGAAACTCAGACGAGTAGGCTGGCACGGCAGAGAACACAGGGCTGGCAGAGACACGGCAGAGAACACAGGGCTGGCAGAGACACGGCAGAGAACACAGGGCTGGCAGAGACACGGCAGAGAACACAGGGCTGGCAGAGACACGGCAGAGAACACAGGGCTGGCAGAGACACGGCAGAGAACACAGGGCTGGCAGAGACACGGCAGGGAACACAGGGCTAGTTGATGTAGTTTATAAAGGGACAGGTAGGGACCTGTTCACACTGGAAGTGCAGGTACGGATATGTAGTGTGGAGGAACAGGTAGGGACCTGTTCACACAAGAGGTGCAGGAAAGGAAACAAGCAGAAAGGAATGAGGTATGAAGGAACAGGTTGGGGCCTGTTCACACAGGAGATGTAGGTACGGAAACAAGCCAGAAGGAAAGGAGAATGAAGGAACAGGTTGGGACCTGTTCACACAGGAAGAGAACCGCAAGGCTGCGGATAGGAATGGTAGAGCAGCAAGAGATAGTGTAGCAACAAAAGCTAAGCAGAGCAGAACCGCAAGGAATACGGAGAGTAGCTGCAGCGAGAGGTTTCTGCAGCAAAGCAGAGCGGAGCCACAAGGAATGTGGAGAGGAGCTGCAGCAAGGGATAACTGCAGCAGAAGATAAGCAGAGTAGAAAGGAGCAGAACTGCAGGAGTGCGGAGCAGAGGTAAAGCCACAAAGGTACAGAGCAGGCAGAGCCGCAAGAGTGCGGAGTGTAAGCAGACTGAGAACACGAGGAAAGACACAGCAGGGAAGGAAGCCACAGACAAGGAGACCAAGATAAGACTAAGTTCATACAAGGAAATGGAACAAGACAAGAAACAAAGACACAGGGACCAGAATATACTGCCTCCTGGAGGGCGGACAACAAGATCAAGGCAAGAGCATGGAGAAAAGCCTCCAGAGAGGGAGTAACTCAGAGCAACGCCTGGCAAACTCAGCAGCTAAACACAAACTGAGCTAACACATTGCACAGGCCCAGAACACTGGGTGGAACTGCACTATATACTGGAGGCCTCTTGGTAGTTGGTCAGTAACAGATTAGACAGATGCACCTGATTCCTATAAGAACCAGAGAGTTCAGGCGCCGCCCCCCTATACACAAAGCCATGAAGCATGCAGAGAGCAGAGACACAGAACATGGAGCCGGCATAAAACAGAAACCACATCATGGCCTGGAGCAGTGGGTAAGATAGTGTGAGAGATGCGAGGCCATGCCGTGATGCCAGCAGAGTTGTTACACTCAGCTACCTGCAGCCTGCATCTTCCAGTATTCAGTTACCTGTCTGCCTGCAGATTCCAAAACTTTAGCTATCTGTCTTTTCCTGCTGCTTCCAATACCTCAGATACCTCTCTGCCTGTGGTTTCCAATACCTCTCCTATCTGTCGGTGACTTTCAGTACCACTGCTACTCATTTCCGACGTGCCTCACCTGCCTGCTGCACTGATGCTCGTGGGCCCACCTGGACCTTGGACTTGGAGGATCATCCTCACCAGTTGAGCCTAACAGAATTATCAGACAGCATTGAGGAGGCATCAGGCTCAAAAAGAAGAATTGAGAATAACAAATCAAATCTCTCTACCAAGTGCAGCATAATTGCTTATAAAACAGGAGAATGTCGGCAACAATTCCTGCCCACTGCTGGAAAACAATTGCCTTCAGGAAACAAGTAGAACTACTGCATTAATATCCACCAGCTTTTCAGTAAGAATTTCAAATATGTATTTTCACTCGATGGAGTTTCTAAGGCCAATTCTGAAAATTAATCAGACCAATGATAATATGGAGGCTTCAGAAGAGGAATTGGCCACCTCATGAGCATCTCCCCAGAATACTGCTGATGATCCACATCCACATTGATCCTAAACGTATTGTTTCTGTCATCACTTCTTCCTTCAGTTTACCACCTACGGTTTCTGATATCAAAGGAACTCCACTGGAAGGTCTTATCCAGGGTTCATTCATACCTCAATCGGTGATAAAAGTTCAGATGAACTTTCCCCCCCACTTCTGTTGTTGGCCCAAATGAAAACAAGACCTTAACTAGTTTGTAGCATCCTGCCCTCAGTATGTGCAGTTCAAACCCTCTCATCAAAAACCTCCCAGTCCTTTCCAGCCTTTTCCAATTCCACAAGAGCCTTAAGATGAGATTTATGTGCACTTTGTTACTGGTCCTCCTGAAACGCAAGGGTTCACTACGATCTGTGTTGTGGTGGATTGTTTCTCCAAAATGTCTTGTTTTGAGCCCTAACAGGTCTTTTATCCGCTCCACAGTTGACTCAAGCATTTTTCAAAGCAATTTAGCGGTTCCACAGCCTTCCAGCTTGTACAGTCTCCGACCTTGGGGTGCAGTTTGTTTTCTGTTTCTGGAGGGAACTCTGCAAGAACTTTCCTTGGACTTCTCCTCAGCCTACCACCTCCAAAGTAATAGGCAGACTGAAAGATTTAATCAGTTCATGGAACATTATTTACAAATATTCTCCAGCTCTCATCAAAATAACTGGCCAGACCTGCTTCCTTGGGCCGAATTAGCCTGTAACAATTCTGTTTCAGAGTCTTCTGGGAGATCTCCATTCGTTACAGTGTCAAGACTGTTTCTGCTCCCACTTTTGATTCCGACACGGAGTTTGAGATCAACCAAATTCTGGACTGTAAGAATGTTAGCGGTAAAGCTTTTATTTATCCCTGAGAACTCCTTTTTTACTCATAGCAACTATCCAGCCATTGCAGCAAAAAAAAAAGAAGCTGACAAAATGTAACCAATATACTGCACATGCCTGTACTTTTCAGGCCTTGGGTGCACACAAAAAAATGCTCCATTTTTCATTGAGTCACAAGTGTGGTTGAAATATCACAGGTTGCTAAGAAAAATAACCTGCAACAGAAAAAATGAAATAAAAGATGAAAATGACGGACGCTTTTTTTACAGGAAACTGAAAATAACAAAGGAATAATCTGTAATTCCAGTGGACATGATTCAGTTTTACATTCATCATAATCCTATTAAAACCAGATGGGTATAGAGATATAATAATCCATGCCTGACTCGTAGTTTTGAGCACGCACATAGACTGAAATATTTTATTTAAATACGGTATTTGTTCCCTCAGGCAAGGCGTTAAAGGTGCTATTACCTTTGGTGTCGAATTCTCGGCCTCAAGGGAACATGCACCTTTTAATTAATATACAGTGAGATGTTATTTGTAGGACAAGTAAATAGGCACTGGTAGATTAGTCATTTACTAATGGTTTATTACTCCCGTGACAGCTGGGAACTAGACTTTATGGGGATATGGATAGGGAAGGTCACAACAATATAAACTACAGTGCCTTCAAAAAGTATTCATACCCGTGAACCTTTCCTCATTTTTTCACATACTGTATCTCCCACAAACTTAAATGATACATGGTTTTCGAAATATTTTAAAAATATTAATCTGAAAATTGTGATTTACATTTGTATTCAGCCCCCCTCAGTCAACACTTTGTAGGACCACCTTTCACTGCATTTACTGCTGCAAGTTTCTTGGGGTATGTCTCTACCAGCTTTGCTGAAATGTTTGCCCATTTTCACATCTGTGAACAGCAATTTTCATATCTTGCCAGTTGCCACAGATTCTCAATGGGATGTAGGTCTGGACTGTGACTGGGCCATTACACACATGAATGTGCTTTGATCTAACCATTCCATTGTAGCTCTGGCAGTATATTTAGGGTCCTTGTCCTGCTGGAAGGTGAACTTACGCCCCAGTCACAAGTCTTTTACATCCTATAACAGGTTTTCCTCCAGGATTGCCCTGTATTTAGCTCCATCCATCTTCCCATCAACTCTGACCAGGTTCCATGTCACTGCTGGAAAAAAAGCATTTCCACAGCATGATGCAGTCACCACTTTTTACGGAGGAGATGGTGCTTTCAGGGTGATGTGCAGTGTCAGTTTTCTGCCACACATAGGATTTTGCATTTAGCCCAAAAAGACTTTACTTCCATCTGACTAGAGCACTTTCTTCCAAGAGCATGCTGTGTCCCCTACATGGCTTTATGTAAACTGCAAACGGGACTTCTTATAGCTTGCTTTCAAAAGCAGTTTTCTTTTTGCCACTCTTCCATAAAGGTCAGATTAGTGGAGTATACAACTAATAGTTGCGCTTTGGACAGATTCTACCACCGGAGTTGTAGATCTCTGCAGCTCCTCCAGAGTGACCAGAGCCCTCTAGGCTGCTTCTCTAATAAGAAGTCTCCTTCCTTGGGGTGTCAGTTTAGGTGGAAGGCCATGTCTTGGTGTAATAATTATAGGGGATAACTCAGGAGACTCTTTGCGTGGAACAAGACAACTACAGGACACAGTTTTATAAGTGGTAAAGTCTATATTATCACACGGTGATTCAAACAGGTGCAGAGAGAAACTCAAGTCCACAACACTTGGTGCAAATATCAAATGCAGCTCAGCAGTCTATAGGAAACTTTAGAGGAAAATGCAATCACGCACAAAGTCTATGAAGCACAATTATTCTTGAGGATACTTGACACGAATAAGTCCTTGCTTAGTCCAAAACACAGATAGATATGCTTATAAGGCAGTTCAAATAATATCTTAGCTCAACCAGGGAGGTCTGGGTAATAGTCTCAGGTTCTTGCAGAGCAGCAACAGCTTACATGTCCAGCAAATGCAGATGGAAGCAAACACGAGCAGCAGATGAAGGAGGATTACTGGAACTGGTGTATGCAGCAGGAACTCAGAGCAGAGTAGCAGGATAACCCCACAGGTTCACAGGAGCAGGTATATAGGAGTCACAGGGAGTCACCAGAGGTCAGGAGCTGGATGCAAGGCAGAATACTCTAGCACAGACTGAAGGCTGGGGTGGAGTTTTATAGCAGGAAGACACAGTGCACATGAGACCAAAGACGCCATCTTGGAAAAGGGCAGTAATGCACAAAAAGGTAATAAAAAATGTTCAGAGTCCTGACACTCCGTGAGTTTGCAGTTTTGCCATACGCCTTCCATTTTTTATGAGATGTTCACAGCTTGCACTCTTTTTTATAACCTAACCCTGGTTTACTCTCCTCCACAACTTTATCCCTGACATGTCTAGTGTGTTCCTTGGTTTCCATAATGCTGTTTGTTCCATAGTGTTCTCAAACAAACCTCAAAGGCGTTCATAGAACAGCAGTAGTTATACTGACAATAATTTACACATCATGGACTCAATTTACTAATTAAGTAACTTCTGAAGGCAAATGGTCACTCAGGATTTTCTTTAGGGATATCAGACTACAGGGGGCTGAATACAAATGCATGTCACAGTATTCAAATTTATATTTTTAAAATAATTAGAAAGCCATGTATCATTTAATTTACACTTAACAAATACATGCTACTTTGTGTTGGTATATCACATAAAAGCCCAATCAAATACATTTAGGTTTGTGGGTGTTGTGTGAAAAAGCTCATGGGAGATGAATACTTTTTAAAGGCACTGTAGTCATGGTTTTTGAAATCAGCAAGTGGAGGAGAATGGAAAAGCAGACCTAAAATATTCTTACCTAGTAAAATTCCAATATTATGAATTTACAAAACAATTTCAGAATATATTAGTGGTTATAGGATTTATAACCAGTATCAGATCCATTGCATAATAACTGCTCAGTAATACAAATATATAAAGTAATAAAAAGAAATCAAAGCATGTTACTGCCCTTTCTGCTAAATGTGTCGCATTGGGGCATATTTATCAAGTTATATGCACCAGAATTCTGAGCAATTTGTTTTTTATAAAAAATCATAATCTACACTATCACAATGTGTTTTTTACTCTTTTTGCACCTTGTCTGAGAATAGGGTGTGACCACTTTAAAAAGGGCATGTCTTAACAGAAAAAGGGTGCGGCTTAATGTGTAACACTGCATCATAAAATGCATTAGAATTCTGGCATACATTTGTGGTACAAAGTAAGCCAACTAAAAGTGGTGTAAACTTACGCCACAATTCAGGCATTGGAGTACATCTTTGTCAAAATTAACGGAATTTTTGTGGTGTAAAATTTAATTTGTCGACCGTGCTTGCACAACCCTTCTCCCACTGAACTCTGCCCACTTTTCAAAAAGGAGGGCATAGATGTTTGCAAAGGGTTAATCTACTAGTGAAATACATAGCTGACCATAAAAAGTAAGAAGGTTGCGACTGTGACTAGGCCCATGCGGGCGGGGGTCCCGCCGATGCCAGCACAAACTTCAACTGGATGTGCTTCCTCAGACCCACATTCAGATTAAATGTATTGCAGCACAGAGATCCATCAGGTCCATCAGGAGCAATACATGCTCACGCCAGTCACAGGCCAGCAGCTGATGTCAGTATATATGTGACACTCGTCGCTTGCCCGCTGAAGTCAGTTGTCAGCTTCAGAAGAGGATGTGTGGAGGGGGAGCGGAGAGATTGTGAGTGGAAGAGTTTTTTTTTTATGCATTAAAGAACAGCGTGAGAATGGGGGACATATATACCAGGATGGGGCCCAGGAAAAGGGACATAGACCAGGATGGGGGATATATATACCAGGATGGGACCAGGTAAAGGAACATATAAACCAGGATAGATGACATATATATATATATATATATATATATATATATATATACAGTTGAAACTAGATGTTCACATACACTATATAAAAAGAAACATATGCATGTTTTTCTCTATATCTGACATGAGATCAGAATAAACATTTCCCATTTTGGGTCAATTAGGATTACCATAATTATAATTTACAAATTACCAGAATAATGAAAGAGAATGTTTTAAGGCATTTTTATTAGGCTACTTTCACACTAGCGTTAACTGCATTACGTCACAAATCCGTTTTTTTGCCGAAAAAACGGATGCGTCAAAAAAGTGAAAAACGTATGCAACGCATACAGCATTTCGACGGATCCGTCGCAAATCCGTTAAACGTTTCCGTCGAAAATACTGGATGCGTTGCATACGTTGCATCCGTTTTTACCATCCGTTGCATCCGTTTTTACGACTGATCCGTTTTTAAAAGGGAGGCTCCCAAATTTGATTGGCTACTGGAAAATATGGAAAACTATATAGTTACTGTTTTTACAGCCCATCTTTGAGGGTTTTAGTTTTGTGGCAGCGATGGAAGGTGTTCTTGTGAGCATTGCTAGTTTGGTTACCGACATTATCTTTGAGACGAATCGCCTGGATATCATAGTGCGGGAGAAGGAGGCGGCAGCGGAAAAACGGAGGATGCTTCTGCAGCAACGGAGACGGAGGCGACTCTGGATACATCCGATTAATGAACTACGGATGATGATAAAGGGATCCAAACCCTAACCCTACCCCTAACCTCACCCCTAACCGTTTAATGAACATTTTCTGACAGTCATAGTGCCACGTATTTCAGTGCCACGTATTTCAGTGCCACGTATTTCAGTGCCACGTATTTAAGTGTCACGTATTTAAGTGTCACGTATATAAGTGTCACGTATATAAGTGCCACGTATATAAGTGCCACGTATATAAGTGCCACGTATTTCAGTGCCACGTATTTCAGTGCCACGTATATAAGTGCCACGTATTTCAGTGCCACGTATATAAGTGCCATGTATATAAGTGCCACGTATAACCACGTAGTTATAGTATTTATAGTACGTGGCACTGAAATACGTGGCACTTATATACGTGGCACTTATATACGTGGCACTTAAATACGTGGCTGGCTGGGGTCTTGTGGCTGGCAGTCTTCTCTCTGGGTCTTGCTGGCATATGTGGGGTTGAAGGCCCAGGCCAGGTTTATATAGATTTGGGGGTGTCTGGCCAATTGGCAACAAAATCCAGCTTCTGAGCATGCTCAGTGCAAAAAAACGTATTGCAGCGCTGCATTGCGTCGTACGACGTGTCCCGACGCATCCGTCGCTCATAGGCTTCCATTGTAGCCAACGACGTATGCCACAGGATGCGTCGCGACACGTTTTTTAGGCGGAGACAAAAAACGTTACAAGCAACGTTTTTTGCCGACGACGTGTGGCCAAATTTCGACGCATCCGTCGTAAAACGGACACGACGTATGCCAATCCGTCGCAATACGTCGCCAATACAAGTCTATGGGGAAAAAACGCATCCAGCAAAAACTTTTGCTGGATGCGTTTTTTCTGAAAAAAGACGTTTTGAGACGTAATGCAGTTAACGCTAGTGTGAAAGTAGCCTTACTTAATTTTTTTTGTAATCTTGCCTGAAGAAGGAGCCTTTGTGCTCTGAAAGCTTGCAAACATATTATTTTCTGGTTAGCCAATAAAGGTTTCACTCCTAGAATACTTTTGTCATCATTGGGCAGAAAAGTATTCACCTCAATTTTTCTGGCTAACACGGTGCCACAATACAATATGTTATTGTATATCATTATTACTTAATGCAAAGTCAAAAGTTTACGTTCCGTACATTTCATTAGTATTCGGTACCATTGACCTTAAACTAAATGACTTGGGTCAAACGTTTGGAATTTCCTTCCACAAGCTTCTCACAATAATTGGTCGGCGTTTGGGCCCATTCCTCCTGACAAAACTGATGTAACTGATCCAGGTTTGTAGGTTGCCTTGCTCGCACCTGCCTTTTCAGTTTTCAGTTTTGCCCATAAATTTCCAATAGGATTGAGATCAGGACTTTGTGATGGCCACTCCAAAACATTGACTTTGTTATCCTTAAGCCACTTTGTTACCATTTTGATAGTATGCTTCGGGTCATTGTCCATTTAGAAGACCCATTTCCGTCCAAGCTTTAACTTCCTGGCTGATATTTTGAGATTGTGCTTCATTTTTGCCACATACTGTATTCTTCTTTTGTCATGAATGATGCCATCTATTTTGTGAAGCACACTAGTCTGTTCTGCAGCAAAACAACCCCACATGATGCTGTCACCCCCGTGTTTCACATTTGGGATGGTGTTCTTAGGCTTCCAAGCTTCTCCCTTTTTCCTCCGAACATAACAATGGTCATTATGCTCAAAAAGTTCAATTACAGTTTCAGTCTCCAAAAATTAAGGTGTTTGTTCCTGTGTGCATTTGCAAACATTAATCTGGCTTTTTTATGTTTCTTTTGGAGTAATGGTTTCTTCCTGGCAGAGTGGCCTTTCAGCCCATGTTGATACAGTACTCGTTTCACCGTGGATATTGACTCAATCTTACCAGCTTCCGCCATCATCTTCACAAGGTCTTTTTCTTTTGTCCTTGAGTTGATATGCACATGTCAGACCAAAGCACGTTTATCTCTGGAACACAGAACCCATCACCTTCCTGAACAGTTTGATGGCTGGACATTCCCATTATTAAGGCATGTGGCAAATATTAATAATTATAGTAATTCTAATTGACCTAGACAGGAAAGGTTTATTTCTAATTATTGAGAAAAACATGCATATGTGTCTTTTTATATAGTGTATGTAAACTTCTAGTTTCAACTATATATATACCAAATATACCAGGATGAGGGACATATACATATGGACCTTTGAAGAGTGGCGTCATTTTCTGGAGAGATCAGTTCATCCGGTTATGGGAATCTGCAAAAACATTTAACGCCTCGACAGGCAAGATGGGCATTGTTCTTCACCAGGTTTAACTTTTTTGTCACATATAGGTCAGGGAACAAAAATATTAAGGCAGATGCCTTATCTAATTGTTTTACTGGGGGTGGAAATAATTGTGAACCAGTACCTATTCTACAAAAAGGGATGGTTATAACATCTGTATGCTCCGATCTTGAAAAACAGGTTGTTGACACTCAGGGGGAAGCCCCTGGTGTCTGTCCATTAGTTAAACTGTTTGTGCCTGTGAACCTTCGTCTGAGAATCTTTAATGAGCATCACGATTTGGTCTTGGCCGGACATCCTCATAATAAAGCCACCACTGATCTTCTTACTCTGCATTTCTGGTGGCCAGGGGTTTATCAGAATGTTCAGGTTTATGTAGCTGCCTTCAGTGTATGTCTGGGTTCTAAGACCTATCATACTCATTTGTCTGTGTCTCTCTAACCATTTGAGATTCTCTGTACACACTGGACTCACTTGTCAGTCAATTTTATCACAGATCTACCCGTGTCAGAGGGGAATACTCTAATTTTGGTGGTGGTGGTAAGATGTTTCATTTTATTGCATTACCAACTTTACCTAACGCCAAGTCCTTGTAGCAAATTTTCATCAGGGAAATTGTAAAATTACATGGGATTCCGACCAACATTGTGTCTGACCCGGGGGTGTACAGTGTATTCCCAAGTTTTGAAGGGCGTTTTGCACCCATTTGGGTATCCATCTGTCATTCTCTTCTGCATTTCACCCGTAGTCTAATAGGCAAACTGAACGGGTTAACCAGAATCTGGAGAATTATATTAGGTGTTTTGTGTCTGAGAATTAGGAGGATTGGGTTATCTACTTACTGCTAGCCGAATTCGCAGAAAATAATCAATGTCATGAGTCTACTGGTAAGTCCCCATTTTTCGTGACGTACAGGTTTCATTCTCAGTTTAGCTCATTTAATAAGAATCGTTCTTCTGGTTTCCTGAAGAAGGGGGTTTTCATCATTTATTAAGTTCGTGTGGCAGGGGGTTAATAATAATTTGAGGAAAATGGGGTCCAAATATAAGAGTGTGGCTGACGGAGATGTTTGGTGGGTCTGGACCTGTGTGTTGGTGACTTGGTGTGTTTGTTCTCAAGGAACATTAAGTTGAAGGTTTGATCTTGGAAGCTGTGTCCCAGGTTTATCAGTCCTTATAAGATCACTAGCTATTGAACCCGTTCTACGCCCGGGTGGCGAGCATTTATATTGGTATATGGCCTCCATCCTGGCGGCTGTGCGTGGCGGTGCCGAGTGCGGGCGGCTGTGCGTGGTGGTGCCGAGTGCGGGCGGCTGTGCGTGGCGGTGGTGAGTGCGGGCGGCTGTGGTGAGTGCGGGCGGCTGTGCGTGGCTGTGGTGAGAGCGGGCGGCTGTGCGTGGTGCTGGTGAGTGCGGGTGGCGGTGGTGAGTGCGGGCGGCTGTGTGTGGCGGTGGTGAGTGCGGGCGGCTGTGCGTGGCGGTGGTGAGTGCGGGCGGCTGTGCGTGGCAGTGGTGAGTGCGGCTGTGCGTGGCGGTGGTGAGTGCGGGCGGCTGTGGTAAGTGCAGGCGGCTGTGCGTGGCTGTGGTGAGTGCGGGCGGCTGTGCGTGGCTGTGGTGAGTGCGGGCGGCTGTGCGTGGCTGTGGTGAGTGCGGGCGGCTGTGTGTGGCTGTGGTGAGTGCGGGCGGCTGTGCGTGGTGGTGGTGAGTGCGGGCGGCTGTGCGTGGCAGTGGTGAGCGCGGATGTGCGTGGCGGTGGTGAGTGCGGCTGTGCGTGGCGGTGGTGAGTGCGGCTGTGCGTGGCGTTGGTGAGTGCGGGTGGCTGTGGTGAGTGCAGGCGGCTGTGCGTGGCAGTGGTGAGTGTGGGCGGCGGTGGTGAGTGCGCGCGGCTGTGCGTGGCGGTGGTGAGTGCGGGCGGCTGTGCGTGGCGGTGGTGAGTGCGGGCGGCTGTGCGTGGCAGTGGTGAGCGCGGATGTGCGTGGCGGTGGTGAGTGCGGCTGTGCGTGGCGGTGGTGAGTGCGGCTGTGCGTGGCGTTGGTGAGTGTGGGCGGCTGTGGTGAGTGCAGGCGGCTGTGCGTGGCTGTGGTGAGTGCGGGCGGCTGTGCGTGGCTGTGGTGAGTGCGGGCGGCTGTGCGTGGCTGTGGTGAGTGCGGGCGGCTGTGCGTGGCTGTGGTGAGTGCGGCTGTGCGTGGCGTTGGTGAGTGCGGGTGGCTGTGGTGAGTGCAGGCGGCTGTGCATGGCAGTGGTGAGTGTGGGCGGCGGTGGTGAGTGCGCGCGGCTGTGCGTGGCGGTGGTGAGTGCGGGCGGCTGTGCGTGGCGGTGGTGAGTGCGGGCGGCTGTGCGTGGCAGTGGTGAGCGCGGATGTGCGTGGCGGTGGTGAGTGCGGCTGTGCGTGGCGGTGGTGAGTGCGGCTGTGCATGGCATTGGTGAGTGTGGGCGGCTGTGGTGAGTGCAGGCGGCTGTGCGTGGCTGTGGTGAGTGCGGGCGGCTGTGCGTGGCTGTGGTGAGTGCGGGCGGCTGTGCGTGGCTGTGGTGAGTGCGGGCGGCTGTGCGTGGCTGTGGTGAGTGCGGGCGGCTGTGCGTGGTGGTGGTGAGTGCGGGCGGCTGTGCGTGGCGGTGGTGAGTGCGGGTGGCTGTGCGTGGCTGTGGTGAGTGCGGGCGGCTGTGCGTGGCGGTGGTGAGTGCGGGCGGCTGTGCGTGGCGGTGGTGAGTGCGGGTTGCTGTGCGTGGCGGTGGTGAGTGCAGGCGGCTGTGCGTGGCTGTGGTGAGTGCGGGCAGCTGTGCGTGGCTGTGGTGAGTGCGGGCGGCTGTGCGTGGCTGTGGTGAGTGCGGGCAGCTGTGCGTGGCGGTGCTGAGAGTGCGGGCGGCTGTGCTGGGCGCTGAGTGCTGGGGGCCTGAGTAGGCGGGGACAACGGCGCGCTGTGGGGGTCAGGTGCCGGAGTCGCCGCTAGCTCAGGCCCCCGGCACTTGCTATATTTACCTGTCCCCCCGTTCAACTGCTGCGCGCGGCTCCCTCTTCCGGGTCCTGTCCTCTGGCTGTGACTGTTCAGTCAGAGGGCGGCGCGCATTAAGCGCGTCATCGCGCCCTCTGAACTGAACGTCGCACGCAGAGGATGTGGAGGACGGAGGCTCGCGCATCGGTGGAACGGGACAGGTAAGTATTGCATACTCACCCTCCTGGTCCCTGCTTCTCCGTTGGAGATCGCGGTGTGCGTTCAGTGCTTACGCATACCGCGATCTCCTGGGAGCGTCACTCTGTGGGGTCCAGACTGCGCCGGCGCTTGCGCTTGCGCAGTCTATAAAGGCTTCGGACAGAGTGACGCTCCCAGCGTTATATTATAGATAGCCGTCAATCCCATAGCATTCTTCCTTGCTTTGTCATCTACCTTTATGATCCATAATGTGTTTCATCGATCTCTCATCAAAAAATACGTTGCGTCTTCTGTACCATCACCGCTACCACCATTTTCTGTTATTATGGAGGGAAACTTAGAATTTCAGATAGCAAAAATGATTGATTCTCACTTAGTTCGTCGGTTGCTTCAGTATCTGGTACATTGGAAGGGAAACGGTCCTGAAAAGAGGATGTGGGTACTAGCATCTGACGTCCATGCGGCCAGACTGATCCGATCTTTTCACGTGTCACACCCTGATAAACCTGGTTCTGAGGTTCCGGAGGTCTCTCAGAGAAGGAAGGTACTGTCATGGGGTTACCATGACAGAGAGGAGCCAGAAGACTGCAGCATCTGATTGCCCCTACTCCTGCGCTGAAAAGAAGCACTCCAACTTTTAAAAAAAATTATTTTGGCAGTACAGGGGTTAAGCGGCCATGTTGAGAGCTCTGGGAGTTAGGGCTCTCAGCTGAGCATGGTTCGCCACTCCTATCCCCTATATAATCTGGGTCCTGACTGACACACATCGTCAGAGAAAGCTTTTGCTGCATGGCTGGGAGAATTGAAGTTAGTGGTTATATGAGGCTTTTAGTGGGTTTATCTGTAACTGTTGCTTGCTTTTTTTTAGTGTGAGAATTCCCTTTCCTTCTCCTACTTTGTTTTTTCCCATTCTCCACTCCCTGATGCATTCCTCTGTTATATGTCAGTGAATATTTGTATGCATGGTATTTGCCGTTGCCCCTGTTTGTGTTACCTTGTTCGTCTGGTTGGTGTACTATGGTGCACAACTACTCCCCTCTTTCCTGGAAAGGGGAAGGGTACAGAGGGCGGATTCAGGAAATAAGGCAAGGTACGTGGCCCCGGCTACCAGCAGTTTGCTTGGTCTTCCAGACCTTAACTTGACCTTTTTCCTGTTTACTGCCATCTGTTAATTACATTTTGAACTGCTGTTTAGAAGAACCTATGGCTGCAGGTTTTTGGCACAAAATTAGAGGAGGCTGGGTTTTTTTAAAGCTGGGAAATTTGCATCACCTGGCCTTTCCTAATGAATATAGTAAATAAGCCATAACTGTAACAGGCAAATTAATGTCTGAATACTGGGTCAAAGTTATCTGAGCACACAAATCTCCAAGGGTGTCCAAGCTTTTGCATTGGCCCATTTTCCTTTCAGTAATTTTGAAAATGTAAAAAATTACAATTTACAATTTTTTTTTCACCTAAAATGCAAAGTAAATGTGTCATCTTTAATAATGTTAGCTCTTTTAGAGATTACTCAATCTTCAACTTTCTTAACTGTCCACGTTAACAGAAATTTTGACCCGGGGTGCTTAAACTTTTACATGCCACTGTATACTAGGAAGGAGGTTATATATATATATATATATATATATATATATATAGATAGATAGATAGATAGATAGATAGATAGACCAGGATGGGTCCAGGATGAGGGAGATATATACCAGGATGAAGGACATATATATGGATGGAGGGGGTCTCGGTCCAAATCTTGCATCAGGGCCCATGGAACTCTAGTTACGCCACAGGCTGAGAGACTCTCACAGCTCACCGAGGAGTAGCCGCTTCTTGCTGTTCCCTAGTACACAAAAACTTAAGTTACATCTCCACTTACATAATTACATCCAGCATATAGTAAGACAGCAGTACAGATCTCTCCTGTGTTTGAGTGCTGCACCCTCCTAGAGTCCCTGAGACACTGAAAGTGTGAAACATGGAAACCCATGGGAAATCTATACTTCTGATTTAATTCTGGATGTAGTTATATCAAAGATCAAAACTAGAAAGCCTCACATTGATGTTAAAATATTGATACAATAGAATGCCCAACCTTCAAGCTTTCTTTTTAAAATGAATCTGTCAGCCTGATTCTAGTCATATTGGCACAGGGTCGGACTGGCCCACCGGAGGATTCTCCGATGGGCCCAGGCACTGACACCTGCTGGCATACATAGCAGCTGCCTAGCACCCCCCACTGCTCCAGGGCCAGGGGCCCCCAGCCAGTGGCGTGTTGCTAATAACGGCACACCCAGCAGCTATGGGGCTCCTGAGTCAGGGGTGGCCAATCAGGTCCCAACGGAGCAGCAGCTGGAGACAGGAACCTGTCCCCGCTGCTAAAGAGAAATGAATGTTCACGCTTCCACACGCCCCCATGGGCGTGGAGAGGAGTGAATACGCATTTCACTTTAATAGCGGGCAATGGTAGCTGCAGGCTGAGGCTAACAGTGCCCACATGTAAAGCTGATGCGGCTGCATTGGGGCCCCAGAGGTGGGCCCCTACAGGGAGGCTAACTCTGCAGCTTGCCAGCAGAACGGAACTGTAGGAATCCAATGCCGTCCTGCAGTGCTTCCTGCCTGGCGCTTCCTGTCTGACACAACGTGGCTAGATAATGTCATCATTCAGCGCGCGGCTGTTTCAGAGTTAAAGCTGCCAGCGACGAAGATGCTGCTGGGATGTGCTGTGAGTAACATGCGGAGAGGCGAGTTGTGCTGTGTGTCTGTCTATCTGCGTGCGTTTTTTGTGGTGTGGTGTGATGCAGTGCTTTGTGTGTGTGTGAGAGAGTGGTACAGTGCTGTGTGTATTGGAGATTGGCAATGAAAATGAAATGAGCAGTGATGGGGTGGTGGGAGAGAAGACAGTGTTGGTGGTGGTGGAAAGGATGATGGGGTGGTGGGGGAGGAGGCAATGATGGAGGTGGTGGAAAGGGCAATGATGGGGTGGTGGGGGAGAAGGCAATGATGGTTATGGTGGAAAGGACAGTGATGGTGGTGGTGGGGGAGTAAATGACGGAGGTGTTGGAATGGGCAATGATGAGGGTGGTGGTGGAGAAAGCAATTATTATTATTATTATTTATATAGCAAAGTTAATTCCATGGTGCTGTACATGTGAAAAGGGGTTACATACAGGGTTATAAATATTGTTAACAGTAAACAAATTTACAATGATAGACTGGTACAGAGGGGAGAGGACCCTGTCCTTGCGGACTTACATTCTTTGGGATAATGGGGAAGAGACAAGAGGTCAGTGTGCTGCAGCACTGGTGGTGGTAAGGCGGCAGCTCTGGCAGTGGCTCCGCAGCAGCTCGGGTGGCTGGTGGGGCGGCAGCTCGGGTGGTTGGTGAGGCGGCAGCTCGGGTGGTTGGTGAGGTGGCAGAATGGCTATTGCAGGCTGCAGGCTTTCCTGAAGAGATGGGTTTTCAGGTTCCGTCTGAAGGATCCGAGGGTGGTGGATAATCGGATGTGTTGAGGCGTGGAATTACAGAGGATGGGGGATATTCGGGAGAAATCTTGTGTGAGGAACGAATAAGTGTGGAGGAGAGTAGGAGGTCTTTGGGGGACCGAAGATTATGTGAGGAAAGATAGTGAGAGATTAGTTCAGAGATATAGGGAGGGGACGGGTTGTGGATGGCTTTGTAGATCAGTGTTAGTAGTTTGAACTGTATTCGTTGGGGAATTGGGAGCCAGTGGAGGGATTTGCAGAGGGGTGAAGCAGGGGAGTAGCAAGGAGAGAGGTGGATTAGCCAAGCAGCAGAGTTGAGGACAGACTGGAGTGGTGCAAGGGAGTTAGCGGGGAGGCCACAGAGGAGGGTGTTGTAGTAATCGAAGGCGGGAGATGATGAGGGCATGCACAAGAGTTTTAGTAGATTGTGGGCTGAGGAGGGGACGAATTCTGGCAATATTTTTGAGTTGGAGGTGACAAGAGGTGGCAAGAGTTTGGACGTGCGGTTTGAAGGACAGGGCAGAATCTGGGATTCTGGACAGGAGAGAGGCGACATCTGAGCCAGAGAGGTAGATCTGAGTGTCGTCTGCATATAGGTGGTACTGGAAACCATGGGACTTTATGAGTTGTCCTAGACCAAGGGCATAGATGGAAAACGTAGAGGCCCTAGGACAGAGCCTTGAGGGACTACAACAGAGAAGGAGCAGGGTGAGGAGGTAGTGTGGGAGTGGGAAACGCTAAATGTGTGGTCGGAAAGGTATGAGGCAATCCAGGACAGGGCAAGGCAAAGTAATGATGGTTGTAGTGGAAAGGACAATGATGGTAGTGGTGGAAAGGACAATGATGGTGGTGGGGAGGAGGCAATGTTGGTGGTGGAAAGGATGATGGGGTGTTGGGGGAGGAGGAAATGATGGAGGTGGTGGAATGGGCAATGATGGGGTGGTGGGGGAGAAGGCAATGATGGAGGTGGTGATGAGGACAATGATGGGGTGGAGGGGGAGAGCAATGATGGAGATGGAGGGGGGCTGCATTATACCCTATGAGGGGGGCTGCATTATACCCTAAGAGGGGGGATGCATTATATTTTGAGGGGGCTACATTATATTCTGTGGGAGGGCTGCAATATATTCTGCGTGGGGGCTGCATTATTCTCTCAGGGGGCTACATTATATTCTGGGGGGCTACATCATACTATATGGTGGGGCTGCATTATGCCCTATGAGGGGACTACAGTATATTATATGGGGAGGCTGCATTATACCTTATGAGTGGTTGCATTACATTTTGTGGGGTGCTGCATTATACCCTATGAGGGGGGCTGCACTATATTCTATGAGGGGGGCTACATTATATTTTTTGATGGGTGCTGAAATATACCCCTATGAGGGGGCTGAACTATATGCTATGAGGGGGCTGCATTATATTCCATGAGGGGGGCTACATTATATTCTATGAAGGGGGCTGCTTTATATTCTATGAGTGGGCTACATTATATTCTATGAGGAGGCTACATTATATTCTATGAGGGGGCTACCCCAACCCCTGCTACATAATTAAGACATGTACTACCTTATATTATACCCTGATATTAGCGTGTTTAACTGCACAATTGGTGGTCTTGTATTTATTTCTATGTAGCTACATAGTGGGCCCGAAGAATGATTTTCTCTGGTGGGCCCAAGGTGCTCCAGTCCGACACTGTATGGGCATGTAGCTCTTTTATAGACAAGTTCAACAATACCATTACACGGCTAGTCTGTTCCTCCGTTAGGCCCCTTTCACACATCAGTTTTTTGCCGTCAGTCACAATCCGTTGGCTCAACGGATCGACGAATGTGTCGCGGATTGTGAAAAACTGATGTGACAGATCTGTTTTTGGACGGATCTGACTAATTGGATCGGAGCATGCTCAGTTAAAAAAAATGGAATCCGTCACCAGATTCCGTCATTTGACGGATCCGGCACCATAGACTTCCATTCTAGCAAACGACAGACGACGACGGATCCGTCGCTGTCCGTTTTTCGAACGTACACAAAAACTTTACTTTGTCAGTTGTCTCCGGCCGCCGGACAAACAATTTTTCGCTGGATCCGGCGAACGACAGATGAAATGTGAGGCCATCCGTCACAATCCGTTGCTAATACAAGTCTTTGAGAAAAAAACGGATCCGGCGGCATCAGTTTTTTTCAAAATTCGAAGGATTGCGACTGATGGCAAAAAACTGATGCGTGAAAGGGGCCTTACTGAGAAATTAGTGTTTAAATAAATTTGTAAATGAAACGAGGAGAAAGGAGAAACGATACCCCTTAGACCCCAGTCCAGAGCCTCTCACCTAGCCAAATCAGTTCTCACGCTTCGCACTGACGAGGGCCAACAGCCCAAAACACCGTGTCTGCGAATTGAGATACTGATTTGGCTTTTATCCTAAGTCATATTGCACGACTCGTTAAAGGGTTGATTGTGACTTGTAGGATCGCTACTTCCAACAGGGGGCGCTATAGAGTTAAGTCCTCTTTTTCTCAGAAGAGGCAATTTGCATAAATGAAAATATAAATTTGAAGCCTCTGTTACTTCGGCTCTATTAATTGCACCATTTTTTCTTGCTTGACAGATGACTCCTTTGTCTGAAGTCACACAGCATAAAAGCTGTCAGTCAAGCAGGAAGAGGCGAAGCTGGGCAGGGAATAGAGCTGGAAGGACAGAGGCTTCAGATTTGCCAGTAGCTCTTCAGAGTCATTTGCATAGCAATTCAAATGGTAATTTTTCAGTAATGGATAAATGGACTCTCCATGTAAAGGTATGGCTGGACTTGTCTTTGAAAGACCTACATGCACATATCAATAGTTTAAGGTGAGAAATCCTGCTTTCCGATTCACTTTAAAGGGACAAAGCTTTTAACACAGAATTCAGTAGATTTATGTTTTCTAATTAGAAGTATTTGAAAAAGGTGTTATACGGTAATTTGATCTCCATTTACTTCATTACATTTTTCAGGAGGCGACAGCATCCCCTTAACGTTCTCTACATATGATTATTATGCAAATTGTCTCTTCAGAGAGGGAGAGAACTAGAACTCTAGTGCCACCTATTGGAAGGTAGCAACCCTACAAGTCAATGTTGACCCTTTAACGAGCGTTGTCACATGACGTAGGATAATAGCCAAAGTAGGAGAAATGATACTTCTTGGATACATACATATGTTTGAGTTATCTCAAAAGCCCAGTGCTGTGGATGACTTGGTAAGGCTAAATTATTTCGTAGACTTTCTTCAAAGTTAATGGTCCATCTTATGTACTCACTATATTGGTCATTTATAGTAGTTGCAATAATTTGTGTTAATTGTTGCTTTTCTTAAGGTACCGTTACATTAAGTGACGCTCCAGCGATATATACAACGATCCGACCTAAACTAGATCGCTGGAGCGTCGCTGTTAGGTCGCTGTAGAGACGTCAAACACAGCAACTCCAGAACGATGCAGGAGCGATCCAGTGACATAACGGCGACTCACTTCTCGTTCACGCTCCATGTAAAAACATTGCACGCATCGTTGCTTTTGCTGTCAAACACGACGATACACGCCGATCTAGCGACCAAATAAAGTTCCAGACTTCTAGCTCCGACCAGCGATATAACAGCAGGATCCAGATCGCTGCTGCGTGTCAAACACAACGAGATCGCTATCCAGGACGCTGCAACGTCCCGGATCGTTGTCGTTCTCGTTGGAAAGTTGCTTAGTGTGAAGGTACCTTTAGGACCACTTGGTATTGGAATTTTAACCCCTTCCTGACATCTGTTATAAATGAATTGTGCATGTTGAGTGTAGGTAGGAGTATGGAGCGAGCTTATGAGCTGAACACACACCACACCTGGCCAGGAGTCGGCACAGAGCAAGCATCTGTCTCTAAGGCACTTTAACAAGTTAAGTTTGGTGACTTTTTAACATCAGTATTTGTAAGCCAAAACCAGGAGTGGGTGAAAAATACAGAAGTGGTGACATTTTTCTGATACTTTTCCTCTGATTGTTCCACTCCCGGTTTAGCTTACAAATAGAGAGGTAAAATACTGACCAAATACTCAATGAGTGACCATGGCCTCACCATAGCTATTGTAGCTTGCTCAGATTGCTGCTTTTTAACCTCTTAAATCCCACTGTCAATCAGTAAAATTTAAGGGGCACCAACAAAGTGGTGTGCCAATTTGGTAACCCTTATCCGCTTGCAATGCGATCATGGGGTGCTGATAAATTGCCATGGCAGTTCATAAAAACATCGGCTACAAAAGAAAAAAAAACAATCCCTCATACAGCTATAAAAGAAAAAGAGAAGTTACAGGTCTCAAATAATTTACTACTAAAATATATATAAACATTTTTGCTGCCAGATTATTCTTACCAGACACACTAAACACCGTAAAAACAATATCCATAAATCAATGGCATAATGTTTCACTGCACTATGTTCTCACTTTTCAGTGCACACAGTAAAATCATTAATGGCATTCAAAACTACAAATTGAACCGCAAAAAAATAAAAAACAAGCCCTCATATGGTTATCATGGCTTGTTAGGCAGAAATGTCAATGTTGACAGAAGAAAAAGTATAACAAAGAGCCAAAGAATCATCTATACATGAAGAGGTTAATACACAAAGAGAGTATGTGTCATTCACCACCCTCCCACTACTAATAGTCCAGTGTGGCAGTTTTGGATGGAGGGTGCCTCTAACAGAATATACCTTACTAAAACCAAAGCAATTCAGTAGGGGTCAAAAAGAGCCAAATGAGATATCAAGACGTGGACGTATAGAAATAAACTTTTATTAATATTGTGTGTGACGGTGGTTACAAAGTATATTAAAATTACATAAATCCACAAATATAATATATAATTCGAATAACATAGATACCATTGATAGATCTCTGGATGAAGCATATATAAAGGCGAAGTCCTGTCTGACCACCGAACAGCTCACATCAATGGATAATTTATTGGAAAAACATATGGATCAATGGATAAAGAACATCCAGAATACTCAGAAGAATAAATTGGCGAGGGATCAGGAAGATTTGGCTAAAGGCAGGATCTATAGGTGGCGTAAACAACACTCTAATGAAACTACACGTGGTCGCACTAACTCAGCCTCGTCGAATCAAGCATTGGTGGATGTCTCTGGTGCCTCCTCCTCCGCCTCTATATCTACTTTGGCTTCCATTGACTCTACTCCAAAGAGAAAACGGGAACCACGCTATGCACCGATGAAACGTAATTTTAGATATTCACCAGAAAACCACAGGAGTAACTTAAAGGTGATTAATTTGAGTACCCATACACTATCTGAAGTAGAGATTAATGTTTTAAAGAAAGGTCTGACATTTTGTCCTACAGCTCAATTTGATAAATTTGGTGCTATAAAAGACCTACATTTATTTGCTAGGAAGCTTCTGTTTAAAAAACATTTTCATAATGAAGAGGTATCACAATTGTTCCCTACAGAGGCGGAGCAGGAGGCACTAGAGATCTTGGACGAATTGGCACAAGAACACAACGAACCGGTGGGAGGTAAGATCCCAGTCTCCATTCGGCCTAAGTCTCGCAAATTTCCCCCCTTGTCAGCATGTCCCATCATTGACATTTTCGTTAAAACTGTCAGCAAGGAATTCGATAAGATTCCACGGTTTCCTATTGATGACAACTTAAACAAAGATGAAAGAATAGCCATTATGAAACTGAGCAATATGTCTGATGTGGTTATTAAACCTGCTGACAAGGGGGGAAACATAGTGATATGGCCGAAACAAATGTACGAACATGAGGTATTTCGTCAATTGAGGGATGGTACATCTTATAAAAAATTAACATTTAACCCCTTGGATAAATTTAGAACCGAGCTCCTAGTGACTTTAAGGGAAGCCCTTGATGCTGATATCATTAATAAAGATTTATTTTTGGCCCTCCAAATTTCTGAGCCAACAGTGTCAACATTCTATTTACTACCAAAGGTCCACAAGAACCAAAGGATCCCACCGGGTAGACCTATCATATCCGGTTGTGGTAATTACCTTGAAAACATCAACAAATTCATTGATTCAAGGCTACAACCGCTGGTCGAAAATTTGCCATCCTTCATAAAGGATACGAATGATCTTTTAAAGAAAATCGATGGCCTACATGTGGATAGAGAGACCCTTTTGGTATCCTGCGATGTTGAGAGCTTGTATACTAAGATCCGACATCATGATGGCCTACGAGCAGCAGAGTATTTTTTAGGGGCATCTTCCATACCCACATCCATGAAGAAATTTGTGTTACAACTCCTTGAGTTTTCTCTGACCAAAAATTTTTTTCTTTTTAAGGGGTCACTCTACCTGCAGCTCCAGGGCACAGCAATGGGCGCATCATTCGCGCCCGCTTATGCTAATTTGTTCCTGGGGCTGTGGGAGAGTGACCTTTTTCACAATGAGTCAGTGTTGCCAGTGGACCGCATCCTTCTATGGGTGCGGTTCATTGACGACATATTTTTCATATGGCAGGGGTCTGTTGAATCTCTCCATACATTTATGGAACAGCTTAATTCAAATTCCCTAAATATTCATCTGACATATAAGTGTGACACCAGATTCATGGAGTTTTTGGATGTGGGTATTTATAAAGATGACAGTGGTTGCCTATACACTGACATCTTTCGCAAATCAACGGCAGTGAATGCTCTTCTCCATGCATCTTCCTCACACCCCCCAACAATGATCAGATCCATACCAATAGGCCAATTCTTGCGGCTGCGTAGGATCTGTACAAACGAAACAGATTTTGAAAAACAAGCTCTGGATATGAAAAAACGATTCGAGGAACGTGGGTACAGTAAACGCTCGATCAAGAGAGGATATAATCGGGCGAGATACATATCAAGACATGAAGCCCTATATGGGAATAAAACAGAAAAATCTGATCGAGTAATTAGATACATTACACAATACCATGGGCAGACCGAACTAATGAGATCCTATCTAACGAAGTCATGGGCCATTCTGAGGGCCGATCCGGTTCTATCCCAATACATTGGGGAGAGACCCAATATCACTTATCGTAGGTCACGGAACCTGAAGGACGAATTAGTTAAGAGCCATTATAGCTATAATTCAGTTATCCCCTCCTTTCTAACGGCAGCTAAGGCGACACTGGGCTGCAAACCGTGTGGTCAATGCGTTGCATGCCCCAACATTATAAGGACTGATTCATTTTGTAATTTTAATGGGACAACCCAATACAAAATTAAGCATGTTATAACATGTACAACGAAAACTGTAATCTATCATGCTACATGTCCCTGTTCCCTTGTATATGTGGGCATGACAACGAGACAGTTAAAGGTGCGTGCCAGGGAACATGTTCGGGGCATTATAGCTGCCAAAGAAATAGATGACCTGTCAGTGTTGAAAACCATCCCAAAACACTTTAAACTATACCATGGATGTGATGCGTCTCTATTGAAGATAACTGGTATAGATATGATAAGGACTAATGAGAGAGGGGGTAAAATAAGCACAGCTTTAGCTAAGAAAGAAACTAAATGGATATGGACTCTTGATACTGTATCACCAAAGGGCCTTAACGAAAATCTGAGCTTTGTGCCATTCTTGTAATAACCATCAGTATATTAGTGATTAGTAATTCCTTGTAGTTAGCTCTTAATGGAGTTTAAGTATTTAATATTTGATTTTATTAATTTTAAATATTTTATACTATTTTTATGGGGCCTTAATTTAATTAATATCTCTTTGTATGGTCTTTTAGTTTTTGGCTGTTATATTAATAATTTTAAATATTAATAATTCTTATTATATTCTCTTGTATAGTAGCGTTACTCTATGACACTATGAGGATGGATCCATGATTCACTTATATGATGAACTTACCTGATGTGGATACTGCATTGGAGAGTCTGGAAGAAGTAATTCATACCTATAGATGAGAAGAAAAGATCTATAACTAACCATATATATGTATATATAGGACAAAATCATCTAATGCGATTGGACATGAGCTATAATTATCCATAACTACGGTTTCAGTTTAGATGGATAGATGGATATTGTCATGATTAGTCTTATAGAGTATTGTTCGCGTATAGATACATATAAAATTTAAAATATTAATGTATTATATTATTTATTATATATTAAATGCTACTGTAGATATAAAATATCTGTTATGATTAATTAAGGTGTTGTTGTTTTTTGATAATTTTTTCTTTATTTATTTATTTTTTGATATGTTATACATTATTTCTTCTCTTATTATTTATTAAGTATTATTTTTCTATTTACTATTATTTTTAATTTTTTTCTTATGTCTTCTTTTCTAGTTACAGTCATGATACATAACTATATCACTTTTGGGTATATTTATATATATTTAGTACCTGTTATAATTACTACTTAAGTTTCACTGCTATATGCACTTAGTGAACAATCCTCCCACATTTTTCACACACTTTTTAGTTATTTAGCCATCAACTACCATAGAGTAGAGATTCTGTTTCATTGTATTGCTGTTCTCACACCGCGCCCCTGTTGGTGCGCTTGCGCGGTCTGTGTCCTGAGGTTTCGGCTTCCTGCGTCCATGTATCTAGGTAACGCTGGGTACTCCGGCCCCATGCGACCGATCATGTGACGTAGGGGCCGGAACTTCCGGTCCTCCGGACTGCGCATGCGCCGCACATAATCGGGCCGCGGCGGTCAGAATAAAGACACTATAAAAAGCCCCCCATATTACCACCTAACTATCCCCCTGAAGAAGGATATATTGAATCCGAAACGCGCGTCGGGAGAAGCGCAGGTCCAGGATTCAGCCCCCGCAGGTATAAATTAACATATAATTGCTGACACCACTGTTTTATAATTTGCTATCTCCAACATCGTATTAGGCACTTTTGTTGGTATATTTTTGTGCTATTCACATTTTCTGCACTGTCACTTTATGCAGTGATTCGTATCAACTTATAATCCTGAGTGGTTTGATTTGGCACTTATACACTTTTAATTATGTTATTGAGTTGAACTTAGCAATGCCACTTTAAAATTTGACTTGGCATTGGGGCACTTTTATATTTTTATATTTTTTGTATTATTGTTGTTCTCTTTGAGTTGGACTTGGCAGAGATACTTTTAATTACATGGTGCCAGCATAATCTAAGACATCCTGTTATTACAGTGGGGCTGTAGTTAGGAGTGATATTTCACTCTTTCATCCTGATCTTCCTGGTGCAGCGCATTTTTTGTTTTTAATCATCAATGTTTATATACGGTTTTATATTTGTGGATTTATGTAATTTTAATATACTTTGTAACCACCGTCACACACAATATTAATAAAAGTTTATTTCTATACGTCCACGTCTTGATATCTCATTTGGCTCTTTTTGACCCCTACTGAATTGCTTTGGTTTTAGTTTGGTTACTGCTGTGGTTTCCACAGTGAATTGTTACACAGTGCACGGGGGTGACGCATATGAAATTTCTCTCTTCACATATATAGATATATGAATAGGAATGTGAGTTATTTTTGAAATTTATCCTATGTTACTGTGTGACTTATATTCAGAATATACCTTGCAGAGTTTTAGACAGTTTATAACCATAACTACCTATAGTGGACTAGTCTTTAGTATTCTACCAATACACTGTGTGCAGAATTATTAGGCAAGTTGTATTTTAGAGGATTATTTTTATTATTGGTCAACAACTATGTTCTCAATCAACCCCAAAGACTCATAAATATCAAAGCTTAATATTTTTGAAAGTTGGAGTGTTTTTTTTAGATTTGGCTATCTTAGGAGGATATCTGTTAGTGCAGGTAACTATTACTGTGCAAAATTATTAGGCAACTTAATAAAAACCAAATATATTCCCATCTCACTTGTTTATTTTCACCAGGTAAACCAATATAACTGCGCAAAATTTAGAAATAAACATTTCTGACATGCAAAAACAAAACCCAAAAAAATGAGTGACCAATATAGCCACCTTTCTTTATGATGACACTCAGCAGCCTTCCATCCATAGATTCTGTCAGTTGCTTGATCTGTTTACTACCAACATTGTGTGCAGCAGCCACCACAGCCTCCCAGACACTGTTCCGAGAGGTGGACTGTTTTCCCTCCCTGTAGAGCTCACATTTTATGAGGGACCAAAGGTTCTCTATAGGGTTCAGATCAGGTGAACAAGGGGGCCATGTCATTATTTTTTCTTCTTTGAGACCTTTACTGGCCAGTCAAGTGTGGAGTAGTTGGAGGCATGTGATGGAGCATTGTCCTGCATGAAAATCATGTTTTTCTTGAACGATACCGACTTCTTCCTGTACCACTGCCTGAAGAAGTTGTCTTCCAGAAACTGGCAGTAGGTCTGGAAGTTGAGCTTCACTCCATCCTCAACCCGAAAAGGTCCCACAAGTTCATCTTTGAAGATACCAGCCCATACCAGTACCCCACCTCCACCTTGCTGGCGTCTGAGTCGAAGTGGAGCTCTCTGCCCTTTACTGATCCAGCCTCTGGCCCATCCATCTGGCCCATCAAGAGTCACTCTCATTTCATCAATCCATAAAACCTTTGAAAAGTCAGTCTTAAGATATTTATTGGCCCAGTCTTGACGTTTTATCTTATGTTTCTTGTTCAAAGGTGGTTGTTTTTCAGCTTTCCTTACCTTGGCCATGTCCCTGAGTATCGCACACCTTGTACTTTTTGTTATTCCAGTAAGGTTGCAGCTCTGAAATATGGCAAAACTGGTGGCAAATAGCATCTTGGCAGCTTCACGCTTGATTTTCCTCAATTCATGGGCAGTTATTTTTTGCGCCTTTTTTGCCCAACACGCTTCTTGCGACCCTCTTGGCTATTTGCCATGAAACGCTTGATGGTTCGATGATCACACTTCAAAAGTTTGGCAATTTCAAGACTGCTGCTTCCCTCTGCAAGACCTCTCACAATTTTGGACTTTTCAGAGCCCGTCAAATCTCTCTTCTGACCCATTTTGCCAAAGGAAAGGAAGTTGCCTAATAATTAAGCACACCTTATATAGGGTTTTGATGTCATTAGACAACACCCCTCCTCATTACAGAGATGCACATCACCTGATTTACTTAATTGGTAGTTGGCTCTCAAGCTTGAACAGCTTGGAGTAGGACAACATGTATAAAAAGTATCATGTGATCAAAATACAACTTGCCTAATAATTCTGCACACAGTGTATATAGACCTCAAGAAAGTCATGGCTGTCATGTCATAACCTGAAATTCATGGGCCCCAATGCAAAAACTCCAACTGGGCCCCAATTGTTGCAAGTCTTTAACCCCTTCACCCCCACGCCTGTTTTCACCTTCATGACCAGGAAAATTTTACAATTCTGACCACTGTCACTTTATGTGATAATAACTCTGGAATGCTTCAATGGATCCCACTGATTCCCTGAGATTGTTTGTCTGTGACATATTGTACTTCATGATAGAAATTTTATCGCTTCGATATGATTTGCGCTTGTGAATAAAATCAGAAATTTGGTGAAAATATTTACACTTTTGCAAGTTTCAAACTTTTCATTTTTATGACCTTAACCCATTTACCCCCAAAGGTGGTTTGCACGTTAATGACCAGGACAATTTTTACAATTCTGACCACTGTCACTTTATGAGGTAATAACTCTGGAATATCAATGGATCCCGGTGATTCTGACAATGTTTTTTCATGACATATTGTACTTCATGATAGTGGTAAAATTTGGGGGGCACGGCAGACCTCGGAAGTTAAGGAACGCCATATGACTTTTTGAATGCAAAATTTGCTGGAACAATTAGCAAATACCGTGTTGCATTTGGAGAGCCCCTGATGTGCCTAAACAGTGAAAATCCTCCACAAGTAACAACATTTTGGAATCTAGACCCCTCAAGGAACTGATCTAGATGTGTGTTGAGCACATTAAACCCTCAGGTGCTTCACAGAAGTTTATAATGTTGAGCAGTAATAATCAAATTTTCCCCACAAATATGTTTTAGCACAAAATATTGCATTTTCATAAGGGTAATAAGAGAAATTGCACCATACAATTTGTTGTGCAATTTCTCCTAAGTACGCCGATACCCAGCATGAAGGAGAAAACTGCTGTTTGGGCACACGGCAGGGCTCAGAAGTGAAGGAGCATCATTTGACTTTTTGAATGCAAAATTTCCTGGAATCATTAGCGGACATCATGTCCCATTTGGAGAGCCCCTGATGTGCCTAAACAGTGGAAACCGCCCCCAAGTGACCACATCTTGGAAACTAAACACCTCAATGAATGTATTTAGATGCGTGGTGAGCACCTTGAACCCCCAGGTGCTTCACAGAAGTTTATAACGTTGAGACGTGAAAATATAAAAATCACTTTTTCCCCACAAAAATGTTATTTTGGCCCACAATTTTGCATTTTCATAAGGTGTAACAGGAGAAATTGCACCATACAATTTGTGGTACAATTTCTCCTGAGTATGCTGATATCCCATATATGGCGGAATACTACTTTTGAGGCACAGTGCAAAACTCAGAAGAGAAGAGGCGCCATATTGGAGTTCAGATTTTGCTGCATTGTTTGAGGGTGCCATGTCACATTGGCAAAGCCCCTGAGGTGCCAGAAAAACAGAAATCTCCTACATGTGAACTCATTTTAGAAACTAGACTCCCCAATGAGTTCATCAAGTGGTGCAGTGATCTTATTGACATCACATGTGCCTCACAGAATTTTATACTATTGAGCAGTGAAGAAATAATAAATTACATTTTTACTACTAAAAAGTTGTTTTAGCCCCAAGTTTTTAATTTTTCTAAGGGCTAACATGAATTTTTTTTTACATCAAACTGAGGTACATTTTTTCCTTAGTGTGCCAATACCCTACATGTAATCAGGAAATATTTTTCAGGCACAGTGCAAAGCTCAGAAGCCAAGGAGCGCCAGATTTTACTGTTATGGTTTGCAGTTACCATGACCCACTGGGAGAGCTCATGAGGTGCCAGAAGAGCAGAAACCTCAAATAAGTGACCCCATTTTACAACCACCTCTCAATGAATTCATCTAAGGGTGCAGTGATCATACTGACACCACGGATATGTCACAGAATTTTATACCATTGGGCAGAGAAGAAAAAATAATTACATTTTTACCAACAAAATTTAGTTTTAGCCCCAGATTTTACTTTGTCACACAAGAAGTGAGAAAACTGGCACCAAAATTCGTCCTACAATTTCTATTGAACGTGGCAATACCCCATATGTGGCTGTACAGTACTACTTAACCATACAGAGAGACTCGGGAGGAACAGAGCTCTATTTGCCTCCTGGAGCTGTCACGGGGAGACTAGGTGGGCAAGAGCTAATAACCCGGGCCCCTGCAATTTCCCTCAGACTAGGGAAATCCTGACTGACCCTCTACCTAGAGTTTACACTGATGGTGTGCATGTCTAGGCCTCGACCCTCGCCCTGTTTCAACCCTAGGCTGAAACCACCGCCCACCACCCAGTGAAAAGATCATACACCAATACCCACAGTTAGAACAGACAAGGATAATGAAAAATATACACCACGCCGCAGTCACTCAGGAATACACTATAAATGCGCAGGGCAAAATAAATACAAATATAGGAAGGAGAAAATAAGACAAAGGGAAATACACCACCAGCAACGATACTCCAACTACTAGCTCACCACTCCAGACCGAGATAACAACGCACAAGACAGAAGCTATAATCGGCGACGCCCAATGTTCAGGTGAACTATTTAAAGGCAATGGGCGTGGCCCAGCTTCCAATCCGAGCATCAGGTAAATTAACCCCGGACCAGCTAGATAAAATCTAGCCGACGCCAATGAGCGCATAGTGGTCAAAAGCGGAATTACCGCTGTCTGTCGAATGACCTGGTCTGAACAGCGTCCGACATGACAGGAGCGCAGATGTTCCTATAACAGTTTGCAGAATCCATATACACAGCCCCTAATTCCTAGAAGGGCAGAATCCCCGCTCAAGTGACCCCATATTGGAAATTATACCCCTTGGGGAATTTATCTACAGGTGTAGTGACAATTTTGACTCCATGGGTGTTTTCCAGAAATAGGCATCAATGAATGTTGCCGAGTGAAAATTGCAAACTGCCATTGTAGTGACCAGTACGCTGTAGTGACCAGTACGTTGTAGTCACCAGTATGTTATGCCCAGCCCGTGCTTCTGGGGGCATGCACAACATAAGTTAGGTGGGCTCTCATCGCTTCAAAAATGCCAAAAGTCGATGCAATATGTGATATAGGTAGAGTGTGGGGCTCAGAAGGGAGGGAGGTATTTGGATTTGACAGTGGAGAATTTGCTGAATTTCTTTTGGCAGGTGAGGAGCCACTTTTCCAGAGACTTTGTACTACCAAGTAACATGGAATGACACACATGGGTGAGGATTTGATTTTTTGTGGATTGAATTGAAGCTTTTATTGGGAACATTTTACATAATGTTTGGGATCACATTTATCCAGCACGCTACGCTGACCACTTACTTTGGGGTTTCCCTATAAATCTCTGAGTGACGTGATTCAGAAGAAACCCCTGAGGGATCAGTTCACTATAATGAGGCAGCAAAATTACTCTGGACTCCATCTGGCCTCTGTTCAGCGGTGTCCTTTTTTTCAGAAGTGCACAAAACAGTGACCGACGGCACTTTTATGTCATCCTAAAAAGAGACGCACATCGCCGGATCACAGGTCAGATGGCGTCCACAATGCCTCCATCTGCTTCATTATAGGGAATCTTCCTCCAGAAGTTCCATCTGAATCATGTATTTTAGAGATTTACACGGAAACGCCGGTGTAAGCCGGTGTAAGCGCTCAGTGCAGAGCGCAGGATAAATGCGCGCCAAGCCTTACTGCGATCTTTGGGAGGCAGAATGAATTTTTTGGCATTTTTACACAATAAAAACTATTTTATAGAAAAAATCATTCTTTTTGCATCGCTTTATTCTGAGAGCTATAACTTTTTTATTTTTCTGTTGATGGAGTGTATAGCTGCTTATTTTTTTGTAAGACAAGATGACGTTTTCAGCGGTATCAAGTTTAATTATAGCTGTCTTTTTTATTGTGTTTTATTCCACTTTTTGTTCAGCGGTATGATAATAGAGCATTTTTTTTGCCTTTTTATGGTGTTCTCTAAAGGGGTTAACTAGTGGGACAGTTTTACAGCTCGGGTTGTTGCGGACACGGCGATACCGAATATGTGTAATTTTATTGGGTTTTTTCAATATTTATTTTTGGATACAATATGTTGATTTTTTTATTATAATTTTTTATATTTTTACAATTATTAAAAAAAAAATACTTTTTATTAACTTTGTCCCAATATGGGATTATAATTTTTAGCAGGCTCGTCGCTTGTACAGCATGGGGATGCAGGAGCATCCCCATGTTGCATAAACTGTCAACTGTGCACTGACAGAGAAAGTTGCTGGTCATGACAACATTGGGTCACCATGGGAACGATCGGGACCCCACGTCATGCCGAGATGTCTCCGATCCAAAGGCAGAAGGGCTGTCAGCCTTCTTAGGCTATGTGCACACGTTGGGAATGGGGTGCAGAAATTTGGGGTGCACAAAATCTACATCTCCTGGCAGAATCCGCAGGTGCAGATTTGCCGCGGATTTTCTGCGGTTCTTACCACTGTGGATTTCTATAATGGAAGGGTGCAGAACCGCACAAAAGAAGTGACATGCACTTCTTTTAAATCTGCAGCGTTTCCGCACAGATTTTACCGCACCATGTGCACAACTCTTTTTTTTTCACATTGATTTACATTCTACTGTAAATGACAGTGCAGATCTGCAGCGTTTCTGCGCAGAAATTAACACTATTTAAAAAGGTGAAGTGCTTTTTTTCAGCTCAGGAGTAGGAGCAATCAGACGCTGCGGTCTTCGGGCTCCTTTCTGGTAAAGTAACTCCAAGACACTCATCTTTCCTGAAAACGATAGTAATGGTGAAACATGCTGGGGAGGCAGCTGGTCTTTTTTTTAATAAGCATTAGTTGTCAGTTGGTCATTATTAAGCAATTGAAATGTTGGCCCAGGGTCACACGATGCATTGATAGTTATTAATAGTCCTGAGACACACAATGGAGCTATCCTAATCTGGTTATAATGATTAATTGGCTGAAAATTAGGGGCAATTAGAATAGCATACCATTAGTTAATGAGATGAGTTTATACCCCAGTAGGCAAGACCAGTATACTGATGGGATATCTCAGTGAGTCCATTCCTGTTGGTACATCCGTATCTTAATATTATATTGGCCCCTCCCTACTGCCCTCCAGTCAGCGCCCACATAGCGTTTTAGCAGTCCATTAAACAGACTGCGTTACACTGCGGCATAACGCGGTGTAACGCAGTCCGTTAATGCTATTAACCCTGAGTGACCAACTTAAAGTGACCGCTACATCATCACGGGTTATTGCCGCAAGGAATTACTGGGAACGGAGCGTCGCGAGGAGCATCGCTAAACGCCTGGGCTGGATCCGGGGGCCACCGGAAGATGAGTATATAACTTTTTTATCTTTATTAACAGGGATATGGTGCCCACATGGCTATATACTACGTGAGCTGTGTTACATACTGCGTGGGCTGTGTTACATACTGCATGGGCTGTTATATACTACTTCGCTGTGCTATATACTATGTGGGCTGTGTTATATACTGCGTGGGCTGTGCTATATACTACGTGGCTGTTATATACTGCGTGGGCTATTATATACTACGTCACTGTGCTCTACACTACGTGGGCTGTGCAATATACTACGTAGCTGTGCAATATACGTGGCTGTGCTATATACTACGTGGGCTGTTATATACTGCGTGGAATATGCTATATACTACGTGGGCTGTGCTATATACTATGTGAGCTGTTATATACTGCGTGGGCTGTGCTATATACTACATGGCTGTGTTATATACTTTTGTAGCTATGCTATATACTACGTGCCTGTGCTATATACTACATGGCTGTGCTATATACTACGTGCCTGTGCTATATACTACGTGGCTGTGTTATATACTAAGTAGCTGTGCTATATACTACGTGCCTGTGCTATATACTACGTGGGCTGTGTTATATGCTACGTGGGCTGTGAGACTCTTTCGCCCTGGGCCCTTAAAAACCTGCAGCTGGCCCTGGCTTCACTGATTGGTCGCAGTCGACCGGCCATGAACAATCAGCAACAGGCGCAGTCCGGCCGAGAATTGGTGCGGGATTTGAACCACGCTTCGCTAATTGGTCGCGCTCGGCCGGCCAAATCCTGTGTATTCATTGCATTATTCTCAAATCTTCATAAATAAACTACATACTTATTCTAGAATACCAAATGCGTTAGAATCAGGCCATCTAGTTAAAAATAAGAAAACAGATTTAGGCTATGTTCACAAGTTGTGTTTTTTTATGCAAATTTTTAGCTGCGTTTTACAGTACCAGCAAAGTTTATGGTGTTTCAGAAATGTCATGCACACAGCTTTTTTTTTGTTCTCAGTATTTTGTGCAATACATTGTTTTTTGCAAAATGCAGCATATCACCTCTTTCAGTGTTTTTTCATAAATAGAAAGCAATGGGTAAGTAGTACTTTTTTTTATTGTATTTTTCTTGTTGCTTATTTCTTGTTGCTTATGCAAATGCTTTTGTTCTTTTTCATTTCCCCACAATCTCTGAGGTTAAAATTCAGGTGCTTTTTACACCACTAATTAAGTGCAGATAGAATCTGTAGTGGGATTAGGTTTAAATAGAACTCAGCATTCATTTCAGTATACACCATGGTTAAAGGCCCCGTCTCACTAAGCGATTTACCAACGATCACGACCAGCGATACGACCTGGCCGTGATCGTTGGTAAGTCGCTGTGTGGTCGCTGAAAGGCTTCTGCTGAAAAGTGTGGGTCTGTACTGCTCCTTATCTCTACTTGTGGTGTCTAGTTACCCCATTTTTTATGTGGACCATTACAAGCTACATTTTAACCACTTGAAGCACTTTTTTCACCTGATGCTGGAAATTACTCCTGTTGCTTTTAATAATAATAATAATAATAATAATAATAATCTTTATTTTTATTTAGCGCTAACATATTCCGCAGCACTTTACAGGTTGCACACATTTTTGTCGCTGTCCCCATTGGGGCTCACAATCTAAATTCCCTATCAGTATGGTCAAAGCAATTTTTCTGGCATAAGGTTTTAAAACATATTTTAAGTCAATTTTGGCTGCCGATTACGAATATGTACTCCGTTTTTGGCTATCACATTAGGATTTCAACATATTTTCAATTTTTGATAAAAATTACTCCTATCTAATGTTTTATGATAAAAACATATGATTTTCGATACTACATTGTAAATTTTAAATCAAGGAATAACAAAGATTACAAAGTCTATGTACAGCAAATCAAATATACTTACAGAATTAAACTACAAAATATAAGAACACATATATATGGCACACAGATGAATGGCAAATGGCAGTTATTTGAACTTTCTTTTCTTGGCTGATCTGTGATGTACAGCTTCTGGGTTGTCTCTCATCAAGCTCCAGCAATAGTCAGCCATCATATGTGAGTCCCACCGGCCTTGATACCGTTCTTCCATTGTTTTAATGTCCTGATGAAAACGCTCCCCTTGTTCCTCGCTCACATCCCCAAGGTTCTCTGGAAAAAAGTCCAAATGGCTGTGTAAATAGTGAATTTTGATACTCATTCTACATCCAAGATTTCACAGACTCGTTAGTAGCTCTTCCACAATCTCTTCATAGTTGTCTGCTTTCTTATTCCCTAGAACATTCTGCACCACATTACAAAATGCATTCCAAGCTCTTTCTTCTGTCTCATTCATTGATGTGATAAAATTTGGGTCTCTCATAAGTGTTCTTATCTGAGGTGCATCAAATATTCCAGCCTTTTTCTTCTCTTCACTAAGACCAGGAAAAGTTGAACATATATAGTTAAAGCATTCTCCACTGTGATTGAGAGCTTTGACGAACTGCTTCATCAATCCAAGTTTTATGTGTAAGGGAGGAAAGACAATGTCCTTCCTATCCACTAGAGGATCATGGATGACATTCTTATCGCCAGATGCCAAACTCTGTCACTGAGGCCATTCAGTTTTCACCCAATGCTCTGCTGTAGCTCTACTGTCCCAGTAGCACAGAAAACAAGGGTGTTATCATAACAAATGGGAATTATGCATGTTTAAAGAAAACAAAGATATTCTCACATTTATTGGGAGACTAAATGAAAACTAAATGTACCTTAGTGAACCGTATAAACCGGCACTTTTCATACACTACTTATATTTATCATGGAATTCTTGAAAATGGGCTATATACCTGTAGCGCAAAAACGCGATGTGATAGAGAAATTATAAGATCAGATTTGAATTCAGCACCCTCAAATTAGTCTAAAACTGTTCTTAAAGTCCATGCCAGAAATTTTTTTTTTTAGACCAGTGTTATCTATGTTCCTGACTAGGACGATTCCGGGTGCCTACTCCAAACAAGGTGCATGCTGTTCTGAACAACTTTCTTTTTTTCACCATTTTACAAATACCTCATCTAGGGGTGCAGTGATCATATTGACACCACAGGTGTTTCACAGAATTTTATACCATTGGGCAGTAAAGCAAAAATAATTACATTTTTATCCCCAAAACTTTGGTTTAGCCCCATATTTTACATTTTCATACAGGGAAATTGGTAAAGATGGAACCAAAATTTGTCCCACAATTTCTGTTGAATGTAGAAATACCCCATAAGTGGCTGTATAGTACTGCTTAGCCATACGGCGAGACTCGGGAGAGACGGAGAGCTATTTGCCTCCTGGAGCGCAGTTATTCCTAGAATAGTTTGCGGACTCCATATGCAGAGGCCCTAAGTGCTAGAAGAGCAGAATCCCCCTCAAGAGACCCCATTTTGGAAATTATACCCTTCTGGGAATTTATCTACAGGTGTAGTGATGATTTTGACTCTATGGGTGTTTTCCAGAAACAAGCAGCAGTAGATGTTGCTGAGTGAAAATTGCAAACTGCCATTGTAGTGCCCAGTACGTTGTAGTCACCAGTACGTTGTAGTTCCCAGTACATCGTAGTGCCCAGTTCATACTTCTGGAGACACACTCCCATAAATTAGGTGGGCTCTCATGGCTACAGAAATGCCAAACACATGGACTCTAAGTGCGGCTTAGGTTTCTTTTGGGGGGCAAGGAACCATAGCACTTTTCCAGAGCCTATTAACAGATGATGGACCTGAGTGATGACTTGCTTTTTTGTGGATGGAGTTGAAGCTTTTATTGGGAACATTTTACATAACATTTGGGATCATATATATCCTGCGCTCTGCGCTGAGCACTTACATTGGGGATTCCATCTAAATCTCCAAGTGACATGATTCAGATGAAATCATGAGGGATCCGTTCACTATAATGAGGCAGCAGAGTTACTCTGGACACAGTCTGGCCTCTGTTCAGCATTGTCCTTATTTTCAGAAGTGTACGAAGCTGTGGCCAACCGCGCTTTTATGTATGCCTAAAAAGATGGACACCACCGAATTAAAGGCCAGATGGCATCCACAGTGTCTCCAGCTGCCTCATTAGGGAATATCTTCTGCTGGGAGTTCTATCTGAATCATGTATTTCAGAGATTTACACGGAAACCCCAGTGGAACATTGCAGAGTGGGGGATAAGGCCAGAGTCACACTAGCATATAGCTCTGCTGCAAGCGGGAGCTGAGTGTCATGCTACTGTGCTCTGATTCTCTTGCGTATCTAAAAAACTGACCGTCACATCCAAACATGAAGCAAGTGTGAACAGGTGCTGAACCTAGAGTCACCAACTCGTAAACAGTAACTGTTTACGAGTTGGTGAGTCTAGGTTCAGCACCTGTTCACACTTGCTTCATGTTTGGATGTGACGGTCAGTTTTTTAGATTTGTATCCATTAGCCTTCTGACTGAGCACTCCACCTCTTAGCCACAGGTGTTTTAATCACAGCAGGTCCGTTACCCCTCCATAGAGAGAGAGAAATTTAGTCTCAGAAGAGGATTCACAGTAGGTTCCCATTCAGATGAAGACATTTATTCTCAGTGAAGAAAGGAAAGTGCAGGACCTGGTATACGAGAGATGCCGTACAGTGGCTACCAGGTACACACGAAGTGGCCAGTTTGTGCGCTAAAAGCTCTCATTTTTCATATTTCTAGGGCAGTAATGTAGTTCAATTTTCATGTTTGCATGTCTTAGCGCCGCAGTGTGCTGCCTTATCTATACTGATTCTCTTGAATGACAGGATCAGAGCACAGCTGCTGAGGACACAGAGAAAGTAATTTCTCCATCTGCTCGGAGGCCAGTGTATATCGCTCTGCACTCAGGTGATATCCGAGTGCAGTGCGATGTTTCACTCGCACTCAGACTTGTATGGGTGCGTTTGAGCCAAGTCTCGCTGTCAATGACAGCATGCTGCAATTGGTTTTTCATGCTGATCTGAGCTGCCGCCTTACTGGGTTTGGGAGAGAGATTGAAAAAATCAACTTCAGGTGAAGAATTGGTTTTATTAAATTTTTCCGCCGTTCCTCGTATGGTATAAATGATTAGACAACTTTATTCTTCGGGTCGGTGCAATTACAGCGATACCAGATTTATAGCGGGTTTTTATGTTTGGCTGCCGTCACACACTAAAAAATGCTTATTTCAAAAACTAGTTTTTGTATTGCCATATTTAGACAGCTATACTTTTTCCATATTTCTGCTGACTATATGTGAGGGCTTGTATTTAGAGGAACTAGTTGACATTTTATTGGTACCATTTTCGGGCACATGACATTTGTGGATCACTTTCTATTCCTATTTTTTGGGAGGCAGAATGATCAAAAATCAGCATTTCAGGAAGTTTTTTTTTAATGCTGTTCCACATGGTAAAATTAATAATGCAGCTTTTTTCTTTGGGTCAGTACAATTACAGCGATATCACATTTATATTGCCGCTCTCTAAAAAATGTTTTAGAGAAAAATATATATTTTTGCATCACTTTATTCTGAGAGCTATACATTTTTTATTTTTTCTGCTGATTGAGCCTTGCGACGGCTTGTTTTTTGAGGGACAAGTTGACTTGTCGCCATGATAACGATCGGCCCCCCATCGCGGGAGTGCCAATTGGAGGGCAGAGGGGGCCCCCTCTTAGCCTTCTAAATGCTGCGATCGATATCAATTGCAGCATTTAGGGGGTTAAACTGCTGGGACCAGTGCAGACACTGCTCCTGGAAGTGAGTGATGGGTGTCAGCAGTCATATCGGCTGAACACCCGGCGGTGATCGTCCACGCACAGCCTCCTGTGAGCAGGCCATTGCCATGACGTATATATACTTAATCGGTTGGGAAGTACTTCACAACCATTATGTATATATACTGCACATGTTGAGAAGGGGTTCATAGTATTAATCTTTTCATATAGACCAAAAGGACCTTTTGGGGCCCTTAGACTTCAGGGCCAGGGTGCAATTGCAACCCTTGCACCTATTATAGTTTCACCCTTCCTGTCACCGCAGAAATGTTAGAACTGTGCAACTTAACTTAATTATTAGATCATGATGCTCGACACTGTGGTTTGTCTATCATATACTATGAGGAATTTGACTACAATTACAATTTAAAAAGTTAATGTAAAGGGGTTGTCCTGTAAAAACAAGTATGGATAAGTGATAACTTAGTGATCGATGGGAGTCTGAGTGCTCAGATCTGCACCAGTTTTATCCCTAATGGGGCACTTTTATCCCTATTACAGAATAGAGCAGCAGGTTGAATGTACCCCCCCCCAAAAAAAAAAAAAATAAATAAAAAAACAAACATGTGCATCACCATTGGAAATGAAGGGAGCAGCAGTCACACATACACGATGCAGCTCCATTCTATAACGGGGATAAATGTGCCCCTTTCTGCCAATCAGTGTGGGCGCCAGCAGTCGGGCATCACCGATCAATAGGTTGTCACTTATCCTGCGGAAAGGTGATCACTTGTTTGCAATATTAATCATAGGTGCAGTCAATAAATCCCTTTTTGACTAGTCTAATTTGGACCACGTGAGAACCTTTTTTCCATTTTCACTCGTAGCTGTATAAGGGCTTATTTTCTTCATTTTGAGTTCTTTGGTATGAGGCACTATACCTAATACAAAAATTCATTGAATTTTTTTTCTTTTTTGGAATGGGAGTGGGGTTCAATTACACAATGGTTTCTGTCAGTACAGCACTGGCAGGGGACTGGAGAATGAGTTATGGCCGTGATAAAAAGAAAAATAAGGAAAAAAAAAACAAGCTTGAATTTCTATGTATAGAAACTTAAAAGATAGATATCACATTTGTATTTAAGTAACTGCACTTATGATTACATATATAAAGTGCAACTTGTCCTGCAATAAATAATTCAGTTACTTCAATGGGAAAGAGGGTATGGTGGAATGTATAAAGTGTGGTGGATTTTCCAGTCTTGCTTTGTTCATGGAAAACCCACTGTGTACTTCAGTAACAGAACTGTCAGGGTATGTGCAGACGTTCAGTAATTGGCAGCGCTTTAGACGCAGCACATGTCCGCTACGTCCAAAGTGCTGCCGGCAGGAGAATCCGCATGTGTTCATTGCACCGTGCGGAATCACCGAGTCCATTAAATTGTATAGGCGAGATTAATCTTGTGGAGATGCGCACCTCCGCAAGATAAATAGACATGCTGAAGTCTGGAAAGACGTGCCACATGTCTGTCTCTGCAGGTAAGGCTGCTTTCACATTAGCGTCGGCACGGGGCCGTCGCTATGCGTCGGCCCGACGCACGTTGTGAAAGAAATGCCCGACGCTTCCGCTGCCCCATTGTAAGGTCCGGGGAGGAGGGGGCGGAAAATGGCAGACTCGACGCACAAAAAAAGTTACATGTAACATTTTTTGCCGACGGTCGGCCAAAACACGACGCAACCGTCGCACGACGGTTGCGACGTGTGGCCATACGTCGCTAATGTTAGTCTATGGGGAAAAAAACGCATCCTGCAGACAACTTTGCAGGATGCGTTTTTTCTCCTAAACGACGCATTGCGACGTACAGCCAACAACGCTAGTGTGAAAGTTGCCTAAGCCGCAGATGCACACATAGTGGGCATGGGATACCTAGAAATCCTATCCACTATGCCGTAACATCTGGACAGTGTGCACCTACCCTAAAGGAGATGCTGCAATGTGGATTTTCTCTGTTGCAGATTTGTAAGATACATCGTATTAACAGTCCAAATGTGTATACATTAGTGTGCACCATTCAGCATTACTGGGGACACCTAATGCATACCAATTTAAACATGATCAACAACACAAAGTACGGTATATGCAAAAAACAGGGATCACCAAATAATATAAAAAAATTTATTGGAAAACAGATTATACTTTCTGTTATACATTGTGTTAACGTTATGGATGTCATGATGAATGTCACTCTAAGGCTACTTTCACACTAGCGTCGGCCCGACGTACCGACGCATTCTGTGCAAGCGCCGCACAACGGGGGCAGCGGATGCTGTTTTTCCACGCATCCGCTGCCCCATTGTGAGGTGCGGGGAGGGGGGGGGCGGAGTAAAAAACAGTACATACTCACCTTCTGATGTCTGTCACGTCCCCCGGCATCCGCGCTGCTGCTCAGAGCTTCCTGCACTGAATGTGTCAGTGCCGGCCGTAAAGCAAAGCACAGCGGTGACGTCACCGCTCTGCTTTAGGGCCGGCGCTTACACAGTGCAGGGAAGCGGACGCCGGGGGACGCGACAGACACCGGAATGTAAGTATGTAGTGTTTGTTTTTTTTTACATTTACACTGGTAACCAGGGTAAACATCGGGTTACTAAGCGCGGCCCTGCGCTTAGTAACCCGATGTTTACCCTGGTTACCCGGGGACTTCGGCATCGTTGGTGGCTGGAGAGCGGTCTGTGTGACAGCTCTCCAGCGACCACACAGCGACGCTGCAGCGATCGGCATCGTTGTCGATATCGCTGCAGCGTCGCTTAATGTGACGGTACCTTAAGTCTTCAGTTAGGGATTTCTTTTTTCAAATGTAATTTCTTATCAGGGTCTATTACACCCCTTCGGGCTCAAAAGAGGGGCCTCACTATGTGATCTGCCTGCGTATAAATGCCCAGCTAATGTTTGCACATTTCTTAACACAGTTTGCTCCTTCTCTTAGGTGTAGCCATTTCAGTTTCCCCAGAGTCTTGTCACTTGTCACCCCAAGTCTGTCTCTTGAGGATTATAGATGAAGTATTTGAGTGCTATGATAAAATATGTTTTAGACTTGCAATTTTCTCTGTTAGGAAGGTTGTTATAATGGCCTTTGAATCCACAGAAACTCCAAGCATGTCTCGCTGGCTACAGTGAGATATTTAAGACGTCATTAAACAGTTGAACGGTGTAATTGCGCAGTGTTGTTTGTGGGGCGGAGGCATACTGTTAGATATGAAGACATGCTGGTATGTATAGATTTATGTACAGTATGGGTGGAACAACTGTTTCCAATACCAAAGTCCAACAGTTGTGTATACGTCATTTATAGGACTTTATCTATTGCAATGATCTGCAAACAAGTTATTATTTATTTTGCCCTTTAACAGTCTTCCGAAGAAGTCTCGTTTCTTGTTACACAGAATAATTTGGACCGAATGATTCCATGAGCCAACTGTGCTTATCGTTACCACTTTTATACATGTTCTTATTAAAAATGCACAAACAAAAAAAAAAAAGTTAAACATTTCATTTTGTAGTAATGTCAGCAATAAATAAGTAATTCATGCTACATTCACACATCAGAATGATTGTTACCATTTGGAGAAATGGAATTTTTTTTCTCAGATGTCTTCCTATCCTAGTTGTTTTGTGTCTTGTCCCTCTATTCCCACTGACGCAGGCAGACTGAACTTTTTTTTTTATCAATAGCCTCTTATCACTTGACCAGATGAAAAATGGATAAAAACTCAGATGTATCTCTGAATTACAAAGTCTGTCTTCCATGTGTTATCCGTTTTACCCGGCTTTAAAGGCAGAGTCTACTTCGCAAAATGGATGAGAGTAGGACATGCTTGGGGTCTCACGGGTTGGACATACGGATCCGTTCTTCAAACTGATGTGTGTATGGATGAGTTAAATGTTATGGGTTAGTGTGATGTCCCCCAAAAATACAGCCAGCAGTAGCATATGTCACACAGATGTGTTAATGTAGTCTTTTGTTTAGGCGATTAAAAGATATATTATATGTGAAAGAAATGATGAAAATTGTGTCTTCAGAGAGGAAGAGGACTAGAACTCTAGTGTCACCTTATAGGAGAAAAACGAAGACAGAAATGTATGATTAAATACCCTGCAGTAAATAAATAAATAGGATTGTGCATGAAAAATGATAATTACTTACGGGTAATTTGATTTTCCAGAACCATGACAGCACCGCACATGAGAGATGGCATCCGCCCCCAGGAACAGGAAACCTGTAGCAGAGATAAAAGAATGGGGCGGCCACTCTCTCCTCAGTTTGTTTCAGAGTATGGAAGATGACCGCTTTGTTAGTACACATTCATGTATCATATTTACATTGTATAGCTGTACATTAGCTCTTATCTATATGTCACGAGTATGTATATATATATTATCTATTTATTTTTTTTATTATATTTATTTATTTTTTTTTTGTGAATCACACAACCATCACCAAGATAGGGCGGGAATTAATGCGGTGCGGTCATGGTTCTGGAAAATCAAATTACCCGTAAGTAATTATCATTTTTTCCCTTCACCATGACAGCACCGCACATGAGAGGAAGAAATAGAAGACTCCTTAGGGTGGGACAACAGCAGATAACACCTTTCTCCCGAAAGCCAAGTTTGAAAGACCTAAGTCTAGCCTATAATGTCGGAAGAAGGTAGAGGGTGAGGACCATACTGCCGCCCTACAAATCTGCTCCACCGAAGCGTTTGCCCTTTCCGCCCAGGACGTGGCAATAGCACGCGTAGAGTGGGCCGTAACACCCTGTGGGGGAATTTGGCCAGAAGAAGAGTACGAAAGTGAGATAGCTGTACGCAACCACCGTGCAATAGTTGCCTTTGAGGCCTTTTTTCCCCTGTTTGTCCCCTGGAAGGTGACAAAAAGGGCTGATGACTGACGCCAAGATTTTGTGGCTTCTATGTATTGAAGCAGGCAGCGTCTGACATCAAGACAATGGAAGGTTTGCTCTCCCTGAGATTTTGATTGAGGACAAAATGAGGGTAAGATAATTTCCTGGTCCCTATGAAATTTAGAATTGACCTTTGGTAGGAAGGCCGGGTCAGTTTTGATAATTACTCTGTCATACTGGAAGGTAGTGTAAGGGGGGTTCACTGAAATAGCCTGTAGCTCGCAAGTACGGCGGGCTGAAGTTAGAGCAACCAGGAGGACAGTTTTTAGTGTCAAAGATTTTATTGAAATAGAATTAAGAGGCTCAAAGGGGGAAACAGTTAGAGCATTTAAAACTAAATTTAGATCCCAGGGAGCCACCTTGGGAGATAATTTTGAGGGTCTAGATGTAAAAGAGGCTCGGATGAACCTATAGACCCAAGGGTGGTCAGCAAGTTTGAGATCAAACAGCGCACCCAGGGCGGAGACATGCACCTTCAGGGTGCTAGTAGATAGCCCTCTCTCCAGCCCTTTTTGGAGAAATTCTAAAATTTCCTTTACCGGGACTTCTTGGCCCGTCTGGGACAACTGTTGCCCCGAAAATTCCAGGAATTTCTGCCAAATTTTCTGATATTTTTCTGAGGTGACTTTTTTCCTGCTAGCCAGCAACGTGGTTACTAAAGGGTTCGAGAATCCTTTTGCTAGTAGAAGTCCCCTCTCAAGTTCCAGGCGGTGAGATGTAGCCCGTGTACTTGAGGGTGTTGAACTGGTCCCTGGTGTAGGAGATCCGATGTGTCTGGAAGGATCCACGGGTCCGAGATAGACATGCGTCTGAGCCACGTGAACCATGCTCTTCTCGGCCAAAAGGGAGCTATGAGTATTACTCGTGCTTTGTCTTCCCGAATTTTCCTGAGGACTGCCGGGATTAACGGTATTGGGGGAAAAGCGTATGCCAGATGAAAGTTCCACTGGTATAGAAACGAGTCTACTCCTTCCGGTTGTTCTCTCGGGTTTAGAGAATAGAACTTGTTCACTTTTCGATTTTGTTTTATGGCGAACAAGTCTACTTCTGGAATGCCCCAGTTGGCACATATTTTCCCAAAGACTTCCTGGCTCAGGGCCCACTCCCCTTGATGTAATGGGTGACGGCTTAGGAAGTCGGCTACTTGATTTTCTGATCCTCTTAGGTATGTCCCAGTTAGAGAGAGAAGGTTGTTTTCGGCCCACAAGAAAAGTTTTTTGGCTTCTGTCATCAGGGATGGTGATCTTGTGCCCCCTTGGCGATTTATATAGGCTATTGTTGTGTTGTTGTCGGACAACACCACCACATGCCTTCCTTGTATTCTTTCTCCTATTTGAAGAAACGCTTGTCTCACCGCTGACAGTTCTTTCAGATTGAAAGACGCTTCTGTCATTGAGGGCTCCCATTGACCTTGTAGGACTTGATCCCCCACATGCGCTCCCCATCCCCATGGGCTCGCATCGGTGGTGAGGATTACTGGATTTTGCAATGACCATGGTACAACTTTGCTCAGATTTTCTGGTTTTAACCACCATTTTAGTGAGTCTTGGACCCTTGGAGATAGGAGAATTTTCCGATTCAGATTGTAAGGGTTTCTTGCTTGCTCGGCTAGAACCTGCCATTGCAACTCTCTCGTGTGGCTTTGGGCCCACCGTGTTGCTGGAATTGTCACCGTTAGAACTCCCAGGAGCGACATTGCATTCCGTAGAGAGATAGATTGTTGCTGCTGAAGAAGTTGCACCTTCTGTTGGATAGACTGAATCTTCCTCTGTGGGAGGATACACTCCTGTTTGATGGAATCTAGTAGGATCCCGAGGAACTCTTGAGACTGTGTTGGGACAAGTCTTGATTTCTTCAGATTTATCATCCACCCCAATCTTGTTAACACGTTTATAACTGTTGTGACTGCTTTTTCGCAATCTTCTTTGCTGTTTGCTACTACCAAGAAATCGTCCAAATAAGGCACCAGTAATATGTCTTGTTTTCTGATGTAGGACGCCACTTCGGAAATAATTTTGGTAAACACGCGGGGTGCTATGGCTACCCCAAATGGAAGACATTGATACTGTAGGTGGGTGGGAGTTTTTTCGAGGTTTACTAGCAGTCTGAGATATTGCTGATGTTGGCTTGCGATTGGCACATGGTAATAAGCTTCTGTAAGATCGATTACTGCCATATAACAGCTTGGGTTGAGCACTTTTATCGCCGTCCTTAGAGTTTCCATTTTGAATTTCTCTATTTGAATGTACTGATTTAAGGCCCTCAAGTTGAATATTACTCTTAACGAGCCGTCTGGTTTTGGTGTTAGGAATAGGGTGCTGCAGAACCCTTTCCCTATTTCCGGATGAGGAACTCTCACTAATACTTCTTTTTGTAAGAGGAGATGAACTTCTCTTTCCAGTGTGGCCTGATTTTTTCCCGCCACCTGGGTCATTTTCAAACGATTTGGTAGGAGGCTGGAGAATTTGAGTTTCAAACCTTCCGATAATAGGTTGGTTATCCACTGAGAAGCCGGCAGTGCCGCCCAGTGGTGGACGAACCACCGGAGTCTTCCCCCCACTGGAATCCTGGCGTCATTGGTGTTTTGGATCAGATTTAGGGGGAGGCTTGTTGAAAAGGAATCCTTTCTGTTTCTGATCTCTCCAAGGTCTGCCACGGCCAGACCTGTCATCTGAACGGCCGCGGGCCCCCCTGTATCCAGATCCCCGAAAGGACGAACGGGAAGTCTCCCATCGGCGCCTAGGAAAGGAAGGAGGTGGAAACCGCTTCTTTTTGTCAGATGCTTTTTCAAGAATCTCGTCCAGAGCTTTACCAAAAAGATATTGCCCTTCCCAGGGTACTCCGCAGAGTTTGACCTTCGACTGGAAATCAGCTGCCCAATTCTTTAGCCATAATGTTCTACGCCCGGAGTTGGATAAAGCACAAGCACGTGCGGCCCCCCTGACCGAATCAATCGATGCATCCGCCAGAAATTTTGCGGCACCTTGTAGGGAGGGCAATGCCTCCAGTAGTTTCTCGCGGGCACTTATTTTTGATTTGGTCACTTAACTCCTCCAGCCACTTGACCATAGCACAAGCCATGCAAGTGGCCGCAACCCCGGGCTTAAATGACCATGTTGATGCCTCCCAAGCCGACTTTAGAAAGGCATCCGCCTTTTTGTCAAGAGGGTCTTTTAGGGCTCCCATATCCTCAAAGAGCAATGCTACCCCTTTAGAGGTGCTGGCTATGGCGGCGTCTAATTTAGGAGCCTTTTCCCATTCTTCACATACCGCTTCATCAAAGGGGTACTTGCGTTTTAAGGCTTGAGGAATGGAGATCTTTTTATTTGGCTTTTTCCACTCTTTCTTAATTAAATTAAGTATACTATCATGGAAGGGAAAGACCTTTCGCTTCTTCCCCTCCAAGTTACTGAACATGCTATCCTGTACTGAACGTGGCTCCTTTGGGGTTTCCACCCCCATAGTTGCTCTAACGAGTTTTAGCAGTTTTCCAATGTCCTCTGACTGGAAATACGGGTGGCCATACTCCTCATCCGAGGAGTCTAAGTCAGAGGCATCAGAGGGGGTTAACACTCCCGGCTCATCCCCTGAATTAATGTCCGACCCCTGCTCACTTGCTGGGGGAGGGGGGTTTTCTTTAGCCGCCTGATGTTTCAGCTGTTCTTTGACTGTGGATTTAACCTCTTCCCGTATTATTGACCTGATGTTCTGTAATAAGGAAGGTGATTCTTTTGCGACTGTTTTATCTATGCAGTCCCGGCAGATTCTTTTGGTATATAGTTTAGGGAGTGTCGCCCTACATAGTGGACAAGCCCTATTCTTTTGTTTGGAGGTGGTTTTCCTTCCCTAAAAAGACACAGTATAGTGTATCAGTGTGTGATTTTGCCTTACAAAGGCACTCACCCCTCCAGGACCCCGGATACCGCAGTAGCTTGTGTCTCCTCAGACATTCCGGGTACAGGCATCTCCGGATCCATCGCTGGTTCGGTCATGCTAGCAGGCAACTGCGTGCTGTAGAGGGCCAGCGTCTAATCGGTTTGCCCCCAATATATAGAAGGAGCGGTGCGCGCGCGCCTCTGGAAAAGCTTCCACCCGGAAGTGTCCAGCACACCGGCTCCTTCGGCGTGTGACGTCACCTCCGGCGCGACCGGAAGTAGTCATCCTTCACTTCGGCGGCCGGCGTCAGTGAAGGACACGCCCCCTGCCCCGGACCTGCCTCCTGCCCAGAGCGGTCGCCGGGGAGTCCAGCGAGGGGAAAGAAGGCGCGGTACATCAGCCCTTCACCCGGACAGCACCGCACGCAGTACCGTTGAGCATGGCTGGCCCCCCCCGCGGACCTCGGCCTCCGGACCGGATCATCAGAGGGGTATGCCTCCGGAGGTAGGAGCTCTGCCACAGGCGTCCACCTGCAGGAACAGGAAACCAAACTGAGGAGAGAGTGGCCGCCCCATTCTTTTATCTCTGCTACAGGTTTCCTGTTCCTGGGGGTGGATGCCATCTCTCATGTGCGGTGCTGTCATGGTGAAGGGAAAAATAATATACGGTACTTACTTAACATGTTCTAGGGTCACCTATTGGAAGTAGCAATCCTAAAAGTCATTCCAAACTCTAACGAGCCTTGCCATATGACTTAGGATAAAAGCCAAAACCAGAATCTCAATTTGCAGACACTGTGTTTTGGGGCACTGCCCCTCATCATGGCAAAGTGTGGGATCTGGAATGGCTGGGTGGAAATTATGGAAGTCTCACAGCTACTACAATGGTTAAAAATTAGAAACCTGTCGGCAGGCAGCTATCGCCTACCTCCCGTACACAGGAATGCTTTGGTCAGCCCAGTTCTCCCATCTATTATATAAGAGAGTCTCTACCAGACTCCTCATCTCCTGAGAGAACAAAAGGATAGGTCGATGAAATTCAGCAAGTCTGATCCTTCTCTCCTGTGACTTCCTCTGTCAGAGTGGAGTCGGGAGCCCCTCACACACATTAGACTGCTGGCTGATACCTCCAATTATACACTGGTATGACTGACTTTAGACATGCACACCATCATAAATCCAACTGTGAAAGCTTCTTATTTGCTTACGTTAACCTTCTATTTGTAATGGCCAAAGTTCTGAACAGATCAAGGGGGTTGCGCTATTTGCTCGCTCACACCATTTGTCAGTGCAGGTAAAAGGTTGGTCAGAAAAGTATATTGTTTAGAGATATTACTTTATTACACAAGTATATGTTTAAATGATTGTAATAACTTTCAAAGTTCGTAACCTGTATTGCTATATAGGAAGCGGTTAGACACAGAGAAGTGGGACACCAGCCGGATTTAATAGGAGAATGATGAAATGACAATATTGAAGTACTGCATTGGTATAGCACAAGGTTAACCCCTTAGTGACCGAGCCAATTTTGCAGTTAATGACCGAGCCAATTTTTACAATTCTGACCACTGTCACGTTATCAGGTTATAGCTCTGGAACACTTCAACGGATCCCACTGATTCTGAGTGTTTTTTCCTGACATATTGTACTTCATGTTAGTCATGAAATTTCTTTGACATGACTTGAGCTTATTTATGAAGAAAAGAGAAATGTAGAAAAAGTTTGCAATTTGTAAATTTGGTGCCCTTAAATCAGAGAGTCGTGTAACACAAAATAGTTAATAAATAACATTTCCTATACATCAACACAATTTTTGAAACAATTTTTTTTTTGTTAGGACGTTAAGGGTTAAAAGTTGACCAGCGATTTCTCATTTTTCCAACAAAATTTACAAAACCATTTTTTTTTTTTTTAGGGACCACCTCACATTTGAAGTGAGTTTTGGAGGATCAATATGACAGAAAATACCCAAAAGTGTCACCATTCTAAAAACTGCACCCCTCAAGGTGCTCAAAACCACAGATGCTTTTCAAGACCTAAAGCAATGTGGAAGGAAAATATTAACATTTAACTTTTTTCACAAAAAATTTACTTTAGACCCAAACTTTTTTGTTTTCACAAGGGTAGCAAGAGAAAATGGACCACAAAATTTCTTGTGCAATTTCTCCAGACTACACCAATACCACTATACTATACGGGAAAGCCACTGTTTGAACGCATGGCAGGGCTCAGAAAAGAGGGAGCATCATTTGACTTTTTGAGTGCAAAATTGGCTGGAATCAATGGCGGGCACCATGTTGCATTTGGAGACCCCCTGATGTACCTAAACAGTGGAAACCTCCCAATTCTAACTCCAACCCTAACACAGCCCTAACCTCAACACACCCCTACCCCAAACCTAACCACAACCCTAACCCCAACACACCCTTAATCCCAACCACAAAGCCAACACAACCATAACCCCAACACCACAACCTTAAACCCAACACAACCCTAACCTTAGCTGCAGCCCCAACCCTAACCCTAATGGAAAAAAATACTTTTATTTTTACCTAAGGGGGTGATAAATGGGGAATTTAATTTACTATTTTTTATTTTATTTTGATCATTGTGATAGGGTCTGTCACAGTGATCAAAATTAACCAATAGGAAGAATCTCCTATTGTGGCCAGGTGCCGGCCGGTAGATCTTGGTGGGCGCACTGTACATGCGCCCGACATTTTCTTCTGAGAAGACACCGAGTGCTGGAGGGTCCGGGGATACCGGAGGTGCCAGAGGTGGGGGCTCCCCATTTCTCTCTCCTCTGGTATGCTAGATCATATCAGAAAAGGGAGAAATTAATGGGAAATTTGACTTTTTTTTGCGATCGCCGTTATTCCATGAATAACGGTGATTACAAGACTGGGGACGGTAAAAACCGACCTGAATCATGTTCTCCGGAGCCTTAGCTACCCCGGAGATTTTCCGAAGCTGGAGGGGGCTATACCCTTATTTCTCTGCATCATTAAAATGTGGCGCAGAGGAATAAGTACCCTTAACTGCCTCCGTTAAAAGGCATATTGGAGGTCATTAACCCCTTTACCCACAAGGGTGGTTTGCACGTTAATGACCGGGCCAATTTTTACAATTCTGACCACTGTCCCTTTATGAGGTTATAACTTTGGAACGCATCAACGGATCCTGATGATTCTGACACTGTTTTCTCCTGACATATTGTACTTCATGATAGTGGTAAAATGTCTTTGATATTACCTGCGTTTATTTGTGAAAAAAATTGAAATTTGGAGAAAATTTTGCAATTTTCCAACTTTGAATTTTTATAGTAGAAAAAACAGGAAACATTTCAGCTCACCCAATAGAAGCATTCATCTGAAATCCACATAATGTCCGAGCAGGGAAAAAAACGTCTCTGTCTGACGTTGAAGCTTGTATACAAGGAAAAAATGGAAGATCCAGCTCCAGGAGTAAAAATATCAAAAATTTATTTAAACATGTTAAAATTTGGAAAACTGCTGACAAACGATCAATTACATCATTTGGATGGAAGCTACCATGTAGCCGCTGGACGCAACTTCATGCTGAAGTCTAAGAGCACCATTTGTGCTCGAAACGCGTCCAGCGGCTACATGGTAGCTTTCATCCAAATGATGTAATTGATAGTTTGTCAGCAGTTTTCCAAATTTTAACATGCTTAAATAAATGTTTGATATTTTTACTCCTGGAGCTGGATCTTCCTTTTTTTCCTTGAATTTTTATGCCCTTAAATCACAGAGATATGTCACAGAAAATACTTAATAAGTAACATTTCCCACATGTCTACTTTACATCAGCACAATTTTGGAACCAAATTGTTTTTTTGTTAGGGAGTTATAAGGGTTAAAAGTTGACCAGCAATTTCTCGTTTTTACAACACCATTTTTTTTTTAGGGACCACATCACATTTGAAGTCATTTTGAGGTGTCTATATGATAGAAAATAACCAAGTGTGACACCATTCTAAAAACTGCACCCCTCAAGGTGCTCAAAACCACATTCAAGAAGTTTATTAACCCTTCAGGTGTAAAACAGGAATTTTTGGAATGTTTAAAAAAAAGAACGTTTAACTTTTTTTCACCAAAAATTTACTTCAGCTCCAATTTGTTTTATTCTACCAAGGGTAACAGGAGAAAATGGACCCCAAAAGTTGTTGTACAATTTGTCCTGAGTACGCCGATACCCCACATGTGGGGGTAAACCACTGTTTGGGCGCATGGCAGAGCTCGTAAGGGAAGGAGCGACGTTTGACTTTTCAATGCAAAATTGACTGGAATTGAGATGGGACACCATGCCGCGTTTGGAGAGCCCCTGATATGCCTAAACATTGAAACCTGTTATGATGACCTGGTGGTTAGGAGCACTAGGAATGACCTGATGAGCAAACTAGTAATACAGGACAAGCTCTGGGAAGTGGGAGCTCTGCTGACCGCAACCCCTAATCCTATCACAACAACTAGAAATAGCCGTGGAGCGTACCTAACTCTGCCTAGACGCCTCTTCACAGCCTAAGAGCTAACTACCCCTAAAGATAGAAAATAAAGCCTAACTTGCCTCAGAGAAATTCCCCAAAGAAATAGGTAGCCCCCCACACATATTGACTGTGAGTTAAGATGGAAGTCACAAACACAGGAATGAAACAGGTTTCAGCAAAGGAGGCCAGACTTCACTAAACAGACTTGAGGATAGAAAAGGTATCTTTGCGGTCAGCATAAAAACTAACAAAAAACCACGCAGAGTGTGCAAAAGAGACCCCGCACCGACTCACGGCGCGGAGGTGCCACTCTGCATCCCAGAGCTTCCAGCTAGCAAGGCAAAATCATGATAGCAAGCTGGACAAGAAAAGAGTGGTAAACAAATAAGCTAGCAGGGACTTAGCTTTTGCTGAAGTAGACAGGCCATCTGAAAGATCCAAGAGAGAACTGAACAGTACTAGGACATTGACAGCTGGCATCAAGTAACGATCTAAGCGGAGTTAAATAAAGCAGCAGCCTAGAACTAAACGAGGTCAGCTGAGGAAGGTACCTCAGAACCAGCAGCTCCACTCACAGCCACCAGAGGGAGTCCATGGACAGAACTCGCCGAAGTACCATTCATACCCACCGGAGGGAGTTCGAGAACAGAATTCACAACAGTACCCACCCCTTGAGGAGGGGTCACCGAACCCTCACCAGAGCCCCCAGGCCGATCAGGACGAGCCAAATGAAAGGCACGAACAAGATCAGCAGCATGAACATCAGAGGCAACCACCCAGGAATTATCCTCCTGACCATAACCTTTCCACTTGACTAGGTACTGAAGTTTCCGTCTCGAAATACGAGAATCCAAAATCTTCTCCACCACATACTCCAACTCCCCCTCAACCAACACCGGGGCAGGAGGGTCGACGGAGGGAACCATAGGAGCCACATATCTCCGCAACAACGACCTATGGAACACATTATGGATGGCGAAAGAAGCTGGAAGGTCCAAACGAAATGACACAGAATTAAGAATTTCAGAAATCTTATAAGGACCAATGAAACGAGGCTTAAACTTAGGAGACGAAACCTTCATAGGAACATAACGAGACGATAACCAAACCAAATCCCCAACACGAAGTCGGGGACCAACACAGTGACGGCGGTTAGCGAAACGCTGAGCCTTCTCCTGGGACAATGTCAAATTGTCCACCACGTGAGTCCAAATCTGCTGCAACCTGTCCACCACAGAATCCACACCAGGACAGTCCGAAGGCTCAACCTGTCCTGAAGAAAAACGAGGGTGGAAACCAGAATTACAGAAAAAAGGCGAAACCAAAGTGGCCGAGCTGGCCCGATTATTAAGGGCGAACTCAGCCAAAGGCAAGAAGGACACCCAATCATCCTGATCAGCAGAAACAAAGCATCTCAGATATGTCTCCAAAGTCTGATTGGTTCGTTCGGTTTGGCCATTTGTCTGAGGATGGAAAGCTGAAGAAAAAGACAAATCAATGCCCATCTTAGCACAAAAGGACCGCCAAAACCTCGAAACAAACTGGGAACCTCTGTCCGACACGATGTTCTCCGGAATGCCATGTAAACGAACCACGTGCTGGAAAAATAATGGAACCAAATCAGAGGAGGAAGGCAATTTAGGCAAAGGTACCAAATGGACCATCTTAGAGAAGCGATCACAAACCACCCAGATAACCGACATCCTTTGAGAGACAGGGAGATCTGAAATAAAATCCATGGAAATATGCGTCCAGGGCCTTTTCGGGACCGGCAAGGGCAAAAGCAACCCACTGGCACGAGAACAGCAGGGCTTAGCCCGAGCACAAGTCCCACAGGACTGCACAAAAGAACGCACATCTCGTGACCAGGAAGGCCACCAAAAGGATCTAGCCACCAAATCCCTGGTACCAAAGATTCCAGGATGACCAGCCAACACCGAACAATGAACCTCAGAGATAACTCTACTAGTCCATCTATCAGGGACAAACAGCTTCTCCACTGGGCAACGGTCAGGTCTATCAGCCTGAAACTCCCGCAGCACCCGCCGCAAATCAGGGGAGATGGCAGACAAAATTACCCCCTCTTTGAGAATACCAGCCGACTCAGGAACTCCCGGAGAATCAAGCACAAAACTCCTTGAAAGGGCATCAGCCTTCACATTCTTAGAACCCGGAAGGTACGAAACCACAAAATCGAAGCGGGAGAAAAACAGCGACCATCGAGCCTGTCTAGGATTCAACCACTTGGCAGACTCGAGATAAGTCAGATTCTTGTGATCCGTCAAGACCACCACGCGATGCTTGGCTCCTTCAAGCCAATGTCGCCACTCCTCGAACGCCCACTTCATAGCCAACAACTCTCGATTGCCCACATCATAATTGCGCTCAGCAGGCGAAAACTTTCTAGAAAAGAAAGCACATGGTTTCATCACCGAGCCATCAGAACTTCTTTGAGATAGAACAGCCCCTGCTCCAATCTCAGAAGGATCCACCTCGACCTCAAACGGGAGCGAAACATCTGGCTGACACTACAGGGGCAGAAGAAAAACGACGCTTCAACTCCAGAAAAAGCCTCAACGGCCGCAGAGGACCAATTGACCACATCCGCACCTTTCTTGGTTAAATCAGTCAATGGTTTAACAACACTAGAAAAATTAGCGATGAAGCGACGGTAAAAATTAGCAAAGCCCAGGAATTTCTGAAGGCTCTTCACAGAAGTAGGCTGAGTCCAATCATAAATGGCCTGAACTTTAACAGGGTCCATCTCGATAGTAGAAGGGGAAAAAATGAAGCCCAAAAATGAAACCTTCTGAACTCCAAAGAGACATTTAGACCCCTTCACAAACAAGGAATTAGCACGAAGGACCTGGAACACCATTCTGACCTGCTTCACATGAGACTCCCAATCGTCCGAAAAAAACAAAATATCATCCAAATATACAATCATGAATCTATCCAGGTACTTTCGGAAGATGTCATGCATAAAGGACTGAAACACAGATGGAGCATTAGAAAGCCCGAATGGCATCACCAGGTACTCAAAATGGCCCTCGGGCGTATTAAATGCTGTTTTCCATTCGTCGCCCTGTTTAATACGCACAAGATTATACGCCCCTCGAAGATCTATCTTGGTGAACCAGCTAGCCCCCTTAATCCGAGCAAACAAATCAGACAGTAGCGGCAAGGGGTACTGAAATTTGACAGTGATTTTATTGAGAAGGCGGTAATCTATACAAGGTCTCAGAGAACCATCCTTCTTGGCCACAAAAAAAGAACCCTGCTCCCAACGGTGACGACGACGGGCGAATATGCCCTTTCTCCAAGGACTCCTTTACATAACTCCGCATAGCGGCGTGTTCTGGCACAGATAAATTGAACAGTCGGCCCTTCCGAAACTTACTACCAGGAATCAAATTAATAGAACAATCGCAATCCCTATGAGGAGGTAGGGCACTGGATTTGGGCTCATCAAATACATCCCGGTAATCTGACAAGAACTCAGGGACTTCAGAAGGATGGGAAGACGAAATTGACAACAATGGGACATCCCCATGTACCCCTTGACAACCCCAACTGGATACAGACATTGATTTCCAATCCAATACAGGATTATGGACCTGTAGCCATGGCAAACCCAAAACGACCACATCATGCAGATTATGCAACACCAAAAAGCGAATATCCTCCTGATGTGCAGGAGCCATGCACATGGTCAATTGAGTCCAGTACTGAGGCTTATTCTTGGCCAAAGGCGTAGCATCAATTCCTCTCAATGGAATAGGATACTGTAAAGGCTCCAAGAAAAAAACCACAGCGCCTGGCAAACTCCAAGTCCATCAAATTCAGGGCAGCGCCTGAATCCACAAATGCCATAACAGAATAGGACGACAAAGAGCAAATCAGAGTAACGGACAAAATAAATTTTGGCTGTACCATACCAATGGTGGCACATCTAGCGAACCGCTTAGTGCGTTTAGGACAATCAGAGATAGCATGAGTGGAGTCACCACAGTACAAACACAGCCCATTCTGACGTTTGTATTCTTGCCGTTCAGCTCTGGTCAAGGTCCCATCACATTGCATAGGCTCAGGCCTCTGCTCAGAAGATACCGCCAAATGGTGCAGTTTTGCGCTCACGTAAGCGTCGATCGATCTGAATGGCCAAGGACATAGACTCATTCAGACCAGCAGGCGTGGGGAATCCCACCATAACATCCTTAAGGGCTTCAGAAAGACCCTTTCTGAAAATTGCCGCCAGGGCACACTCATTCCACTGAGTAAGCACAGACCACTTTCTAAACTTCTGACAATATACCTCCGCCTCATCCTGACCCTGACACAAAGCCACCAAGATTTTCTCTGCCTGATCCACTGAATCTGGTTCATCATAAAGCAACCCAAGCGCCAGAAAAAACGCATCTACATTACGCAATGCAGGATCTCCTGGCGCAAGGGAAAATGCCCAGTCTTGAGGGTCGCCACGTAGCAAAGAAATAATGATTTTTACTTGCTGAATGGGGTCACCAGAGGAGCGGGGTTTCAAAGCAAAAAACAGTCTACAATTATTTTTGAAATTCAGGAACTTAGATCTATCCCCAGAAAACAAATCAGGAATTGGAATTCTGGGTTCTAACATCGGGTTCTGAACTACATAATCTTGAATGCCTTGTACCCCCTTGCAGTGAGTTGATCCACACAAGAGGACAGACCTTGAATGTCCATATCTACACCTGTGTCCTGAACCACCCAGAGATTTAGGGGAAAAAAAAAAACAAAACACGCTGCAGAGGAAAAAAAAAAAAAAAAAAGGTCTCAGAACTTCTCTTATCCCTCTATTGAGATGCATTAACACTTTACGGGCCAGCTGTACTGTTATGATGACCTGGTGGTTAGGAGCACTAGGAATGACCTGATGAGCAAACTAGTAATACAGGACAAGCTCTGGGAAGTGGGAGCTCTGCTGACCGCAACCCCTAATCCTATCACAACAACTAGAAATAGCCGTGGAGCGTACCTAACTCTGCCTAGACGCCTCTTCACAGCCTAAGAGCTAACTACCCCTAAAGATAGAAAATAAAGCCTAACTTGCCTCAGAGAAATTCCCCAAAGAAATAGGTAGCCCCCCACACATATTGACTGTGAGTTAAGATGGAAGTCACAAACACAGGAATGAAACAGGTTTCAGCAAAGGAGGCCAGACTTCACTAAACAGACTTGAGGATAGAAAAGGTATCTTTGCGGTCAGCATAAAAACTAACAAAAAACCACGCAGAGTGTGCAAAAGAGACCCCGCACCGACTCACGGCGCGGAGGTGCCACTCTGCATCCCAGAGCTTCCAGCTAGCAAGGCAAAATCATGATAGCAAGCTGGACAAGAAAACAATGGTAAACAAATAAGCTAGCAGGGACTTAGCTTTTGCTGAAGTAGACAGGTCATCTGAAAGATCCAAGAGAGAACTGAACAGTACTAGGACATTGACAGCTGGCATCAAGTAACGATCTAAGTGGAGTTAAATAGAGCAGCAGCCTAGAACTAAACGAGGTCAGCTGAGGAAGGAACCTCAGAACCAGCAGCTCCACTCACAGCCACCAGAGGGAGTCCATGGACAGAACTCGCCGAAGTACCATTCATAACCACCGGAGGGAGTTCGAGAACAGAATTCACAACAGAAACCCCCAAGTGACAACATTTTGGAAAGTAGACCCCCTAAGGAACTTATCTAGATGTGTTGTGAGAGCTTTGAATACCCAAGTGTTTCACTACAGTTTATAACGCAGAGCCGTGAAAATACCCCCCCCCCCCCAGCAGTTTTATTCTTCGGGTCAGTACGATTACAGCGATACCTCATTTATAGCTTTTTTTATATTTTGGCGCTTTTAGACGATAAAAGCTATTTTGTATAAAAAATTATTATTTTTGCATCGCTTTATTCTGAGGACTATACCTTTTTTATTTTTTCAGACCAAAAAGAGAGTTTGTAGAATGAACGGCACCAGAGGAGTACACCATCCGGACTTGGATACACGTAAATCCAATTTAACAGCTTACATGAAATCCCAGGGTTTGAGGTGCTTGGTATAAATAACATGTAATCTGATAAGCAAATAGTAGAAAGAGTTGTGGCACTCACCCTTTTTGTTTGTGAAATCATACTGTTTTTATTTGGACCGACATGAAAAAGTTGTTACATGTCCATGGACCCGTCAAAGCACACTTTGTGCGAAACGGCCGTCGTCCACCTTCTCTCCCCGCACCCTCCTGTATGCCTGATGTATCACATGGACTTGTAACAACTTTTTCATGTGGGTCCAAACAAAAACAGCATGATTTCACAAGGAAAAAGTGTGAGTGCCACAACTCTTTCTACAATTTTTTTTATTTTTTCGCTGATGACGCTCTATGGCGGCTCATTTTTTGTGGGACAAGATGACGTTTTCAGCGGTACCATGGTTATTTATATGTCTTTTTGATTACGTGCTATTCTACGTTTTGTTTGGCGGTATGATAATAAAGCGTTGTTTTTTGCCTTTTTTTACGGTGTTCACTGAAGGGGTTAACTAGTGGGACAGTTTTATAGGTCGGGTCACTATGGACGCGGTGATACTAAATATGTGTACTTTTATTTTTTTATTTTTTTTATTTAAAGAAATGTATTTATGGGAACAATTTTTTTTTTTTTTTTTTTACACATCTGAATATTTTTTTTTTTTTTTTACACTATAACATTGCCCCAGAGGGGGACATCATGTTATAGGGTCAGATCGCTGATCTGACACTTTGCACAGCACTGTCAGATCAGCGATCTGACAGGCAGGGCTGCAGGCTTACCAGCGCCTGCTCTGAGCAGGCGCTGGTAAGCCACCTCCCTGCAGGACTCGGAAGCAGCCCAGCGGCCATTTTGGATCCGGGGCCTGCAGGGAGGAGGTAGGAGACCCTCGGAGCAACGCGAGCACATCGCGTTTCTCCAAGGGTCTCAGGGAAGCATGCAGTGAGCCCCCTCCCTGCGCGATGCTTCCTTATACCGCCGGAACACTGCGATCATGTTTGATCGCGGTGTTACGGGGGTTAATGTGCCAGGAGCGGTCGGTGACCGCTCCTGGCACATAGTGCCGGATGTCAGCTGCGATAGTCAGCTGACACCTGGCCGCGCTCCCCCTGAGAGCGCGGCCGATCACATATGACGTACTATCCCGTCGGTGGTCATACGGGCCCACCCCACTTCGATGGGATAGTACGTCATATGTCAGAAAGGGGTAAAGGGGCTGAAAGGTGACTAAAAAGTGTTTACTCATTGAGGTCCAAATTAACTAGTCAATAAAGGGTTAAATAAATGCAATGATAGTGTTGAAAATACATTATCAGCTATCTACAGGATGGGCAATAAGTTATTGGTTGTGGGGGTCTGAGTGCTGAGATCCGTAGCAATCAGAACTGAGCATTTTCACCTTAACCCCTTTCCGACATCAGGCGTAATAGTACGCCGATGTTGACGCTCAGTGCCGGAGCCTGCACCTTTTCGGGCACATTTCAGCTAATATATACAGCTCGGGCAAAAATTAAGAGACCACTGCAAAATCTTCAGTTTGTCTGATTTGTCTCTTTATAGGTATATTTTTGAGTAAAATGTAAATTGTTGTTTTATTTAAACTTCTGACATGTCTCTGAAATTCCAAGCAATAAATTTTACATTTTTTTCTTACAAAGAAAAATGGTCAAAATAATAGAAAAAAAAAAGTGCTTTCAGACCTCAAATAATGCAAAAAAAACCCCAAGTTCATTATCACTTAATACTAATGTTTTAACTCAGGAAGAGTTCAGAAATCAATATTTTGTGGAATACCGTATATACTCGAGTATAAGCCGAGATTTTCAGCCCATTTTTTGGGGCTGAAAGTCCCCCTCTCGGCTTATACTCGGGTCATACCCGGGGGTCGGCAGGTGAGGGGGGGCAGGGGCTGTGTAATTATACTTACCTGCTCCTGGCGCTGTGTCCCTGCTTCCAGCGCTGCAGCTTCTTCCTGTACTGAGCGGTCACATGGTCCCGCTCATTACAGAAATGAATATGCGGCTCCACCTCCCATAGAGGTGGAGACGCATATTCATTAATATATGAGCGGTAACGGTGACCGCTCAATACAGGAAGAAGATACAGCGCCGGGGAAGAAGCAGGGAGGCAGCGCCAGGAGCAGGTAAGTATACGGGGAGGGGGAGCGCAGCTCAGCGCGATATTTACCCCTCCTCGTTCCAGTGTGGCTCTGTCTTCATCGTCCTCTGGCAGTGACGCTGAGGTCAGAGGGCGTGGTGACGTAGTCAGTGCGCGCCCTCTGCTGAACGTCAGTGCCGAAGACGGAGCCGCACGAGGAGCAGGTAAAAGTGCCGGGGTCCTGAGCGACGGAGAGGTGTGATTTTTTTTTTATGGCAGCAAAAGCAAATGGGGCAAGTGGCTGTGCGGAGCATCTGTATGGGGCCATAACACTTGTGCAGCACTATAAGGGGCAGTGACTGTGCGGAGCATCTTATGGGGCCATAACGATTGTGCAGCACTATAAGGGGCAGTGACTGTGCGGAGCATCTGTATGGGGCCATAACGATTGTGCAACACTATAAGGAGCAAGTGGCTGTGCGGAGCATCTTATGGGGCCATAACGCTTGTGCAGCACTATATAGGGCAAATATCTCTATGGAGCATCTTATGGGGCCCTTATTACCCTTTATGCAGGATTATATGGGGCATATTTTAATATGGAGCACCTAATGGGGCCCTTCATGAACTGTATGGAGCATTATATGAGGCTCCTGATTCAATATGGATATTCAAAAACACTTAAACTACTGATGTCTCAATTAATTTTACTTTTATTGGTATCTATTTTTACTTTTGAAATTTACCGGTAGCTGCTGCATTTTTCACCCTAGGCTTATACTCGAGTCATTAAGTTTTCCCAGTTTTTTGTGGCAAAATTAGGGGGGGGGGGGGTCGGCTTATACTCAGGTCAGCTTATACTCGAGTATATACGGTAACCATGATTTTTAGTCACAGCTTTCATGCGTCTTGGCATGCTTTCCACCAGTCTTTCACACTGCTTCTGGCGCAAAAATGTATGTAGTTCTTTGTTTAATGGCTTGTGACTATCCATCATCCTCTTGCTTACATTCCAGAGGTTTTCAATGGGGTTCAGGTCTGGAGATTGTGCTGCCCATGACAGGGTTTTGATGTGGTGGTCTCTTCATTTTTGCCAGAGCTGTACAGCTGACATGTGCCTGCAACAGCTGCTGGTGGAATCGCGATCCACCCGCAGCTGTTATCTAGTTAAATGCTGCTGTCAATTTCTGACAGCGGCATTTATCTATCGCTTACTGGAAGCGAGATGTAAATCTGAAGCAGACCTCTATGGTTGTCATTGCCCAATTGCTATGAGCGCCACCAGGAGGTCGACGCTCATAGCAAGTGAGAATTTCTGCTACACACAGGCGATCTGATCGCCTGTGTATAGCAGAGGTGATGAAGCAGTACAGCTTCTAGTCTACCATAGAGACGATTGAAGCATGCAAAAAGTAAAAAAAAGTTTTTAAAAATATATAAAAAAAAAAAAAATATGAAAGTTCAAATCACCCCCCTTTCGCCTCATTCAAGATAAAATAAAAAAAACAAATATGTAAATATAAGGAATCACTGCGTTGAGAATCACCCGATCTATCAATACAAGAAAATAATTAAACCGATCACTAAATGGCATAACGAGAAAAAAAACGTAAAGGTTCAGAATTACGCTTTTTTTTTTGCTATCCAACTTTGGATTTTTTTTTCACCACTTAAATAAAAAAGAACCTAGACATGTTTGGTGTCTGTGTACTCGTAATGACATGGAGAATCATAATGGCAGGTGGTTAGTTTAAGCATTTAGTGAACATGGTAAAAAAAAATCCAAAAAACAATTGGGGAATTGCAATTTTTTAGCAATTTCACTGCACTTGAATTTTTTTCCCGTTTTCCAGTATACGATATGTTAAAACCAATTGTGTCATTCAAAAATACAACTCGGCCAGCAAAAAAACAAGCCCTCACACTGCTATATTGACAGAAAAAAAAAAAAAAAAAAGTTATGGCCGTGGGAAGAAGGGGTGCAAAAAACGAAAACACAAAAAATACCTCCAGTCATGAAGGGGTTAAACTAAAAAATAAACATATTTGGTATCTCCGCAGCAGCAGGCTACACTATAAAACTACATTATCCTGTACGATTAATGCCCCCCCCCCCCCCCAAAAAAAAAAAAGAAGCCAGAATTGTCACATTTTTGAACAACCTGGTTCCCCAAAGCTAGAAAAAAGTTGTATGTAGGTGAAAATGCAAAAATTAGCCTTGCAAAATAAAGTCCTTTACACACCTCCAATTTGGAACTGTCAAGGCCATGCACCCAGATGTGAAAAAGACATCCAAACACCTCCAGGTGAGAAAAAGCCACCTCACCCTTTCCTAAAGTAATAAAGCCAGTTTATGGCACATAAAACAGGCTAAAACCACCTCCCAGCACAACAAAAGCTCTAAATCCACTTCAAACAAAAAGAACGAAAACAACACCAAAACCACCTCTCACTATCCCAAAAGCACTAAATCCACCTCACACAACCCCAAAAGCATTAAAACCACCTCACACCATCCCAAAAGCCACCTCCCACCATCCCAAAAGCACTAAAGCCACCTCACACCACCCCCAAAAGCACTAAAGCCACCTCACACCACCCCCAAAAGCACTAAAGCCACCTCACACCACCCCAAAAGCACTAAATCCACCTTACACCACCCCAAAAGCACTAAATCAACCTCACACCTCCCCAAAAGCACTAAAGCCACCTCACACCTCCCCCAAAGCACTAAAGCCACCTCACACCACCCCAAAAGTACAAAATCCACATCACCCCATCCTTAAAGCCACCTCACACCATCCCAAAAGCACTAAATCCACCTCACACCACCCCAAAAGCACTAAAGCCACCTCACAGGACCCAAAAGCACTAAATCCACCTCACACAACCCCAAAAGCACTAAAGCCACCTCACAGGACCCAAAAGCACTAAATCCACCTCACACAACCCCAAAAGCACTAAAGCCACCTCACACAACCCCAAAAGCACTAAAGCCACCTCACACCACCCCAAAAGCACTAAAGCCTCCTCACACCACCCCAAAAGCACTAAAGCCTCCTCACACCACCCCAAAAGTACTAAATCCACCTCACACCTCCCCAAGAGCACTAAAGCCTCCTCACAGGACCCAAAAGCACTAAATCCACCTCACACCACCCCAAAAGTACTAAAGCCACCTCACACCACCCCAAAAGTACTAAAGCCACCTCACAGGACCCAAGAGCACTAAATCCACCTCACACCACCCCAAAAGTACTAAAGCCACCTCACACCACCCCAAAAGCACTAAAGCCACCTCACACCACCCCAAAAGTACTAAATCCACCTCACAGGACCCAAGAGCACTAAATCCACCTCACACCACCCCAAAAGTACTAAAGCCACCTCACACCACCCCAAAAGTACTAAAGCCACCTCACACCACCCCAAAAGCACTAAAGCCACCTCACACCACCCCAAAAGTACTAAAGCCACCTCACAGGACCCAAGAGCACTAAATCCACCTCACACCACCCCAAAAGTACTAAAGCCACCTCACACCACCCCAAAAGCACTAAATCCACCTCACACAACCCCAAAAGTACTAAAGCCACCTCACAGGACTCAAAAGCACTAAATCTGTTATGACCCCAATGGCGAGGGTCTCAGAGGTACGTGGAAGTCTGCAGAATACAAAAATCCAGCTCATAGGGCAGTGGTAACTGGGTTGACCATATATCTACTCCTAACGCCAACACTAGAAGTAGCCGGGGATCATTCCTATGTTGATTCTAGATGACACGCTCCAGCCGGAGAATCTAGCTACCCCTAGTAGAGGAAAACAAAAGACCTTTCTTGCCTCCAGAGAAGGGGACCCCAAAGCTGGATAGAAGCCCCCCACAAATAATAACGGTGAGGTAAGAGGAAATGACAAACACAGAAATGAACCAGGTTTAGCACAGAGAGGCCCGCTTACTGATAGCAGAATAAAGAAAGGTAACTTATATGGTCAACAAAAACCCTATCAAAATCCACACTGGAAATTCAAGAACCCCCGAACCGTCTAACGGTCCGGGGGGAGAACACCAGCCCCCTAGAGCTTCCAGCAAAGGTCAGGATATAGATTTGGAACAAGCTGGACAAAAATACAAAACCAAAACAAATAGCAAAAAGCAAAAGGCAGACTTAGCTGATATAACTGGAACCAGGATCAGTAGACAAGAGCACAGCAGACTAGCTCTGATAACTACGTTGCCAGGCATTGAACTGAAGGTCTAGGGAGCTTATATAGCAACACCCCTAACTAACGACCCAGGTGCGGATAAAAGGAATGACAGAAAAACCAGAGTCAAAAAAACTAGTAACCACTAGAGGGAGCAAAAAGCAAATTCACAACAGTACCACCCCCTTAGTGAGGGGTCACCGAACCCTCACCACGACCACCAGGGCGATCAGGATGAGCGGCATGAAAGGCACGAACTAAATCGGCCGCATGAACATCAGAGGCGACCACCCAGGAATTATCCTCCTGACCATAGCCCTTCCACTTGACCAGGTACTAAACCCTCACCACGACCACCAGGGCGATCAGGATGAGCGGCATGAAAGGCACGAACTAAATCGGCCGCATGAACATCAGAGGCGACCACCCAGGAATTATCCTCCTGACCATAGCCCTTCCACTTGACCAGGTACTGAAGCCTCCGCCTGGAGAGGCGAGAATCCAAGATCTTCTCCACCACGTACTCCAACTCGCCCTCAACCAACACCGGAGCAGGAGGCTCAGCAGAAGGAACTACAGGCACAATGTACCGCCGCAACAAGGACCTATGAAATACATTGTGAATAGCAAACGACACAGGAAGATCCAGACGAAAAGATACAGGATTAAGGATTTCCAATATCTTGTAAGGCCCAATAAAACGAGGTTTAAATTTGGGAGAGGAGACCTTCATAGGAACAAAGCGGGAAGAAAGCCATACCAAATCCCCAACGCGTAGTCGGGGACCCACACCGCGGCGGCGGTTGGCAAAGCGCTGAGCCCTCTCCTGTGACAACTTCAAGTTGTCCACCACATGATTCCAGATCCGCTGCAACCTATCTACCACAGAATCCACCCCAGGACAGTCAGAAGGCTCCACATGACCCGAAGAAAAGCGAGGATGGAAACCAGAGTTGCAGAAAAAAGGCGAAACCAAGGTGGCGGAACTAGCCCGATTATTAAGGGCAAACTCAGCCAACGGCAAGAATGTCACCCAATCGTCCTGATCAGCAGAGACAAAACACCTCAAATAAGCCTCCAAAGTCTGATTGGTTCGCTCCGTCTGTCCATTAGTCTGAGGATGGAAAGCAGACGAAAACGACAAATCAATGCCCATCCTACTACAAAAGGATCGCCAGAACCTAGAAACGAACTGGGATCCTCTGTCTGACACAATATTCTCAGGGATGCCGTGCAAACGAACCACGTTCTGGAAAAACACAGGAACCAGATCGGAAGAGGAAGGCAGCTTAGGCAAAGGAACCAAATGGACCATCTTGGAGAAGCGATCACATATCACCCAGATAACGGACATGCCCTGAGATAGCGGAAGATCAGAAATGAAATCCATGGAGATATGTGTCCAAGGTCTCTTCGGGACAGGCAAGGGCAAGAGCAAACCGCTGGCACGAGAACAGCAAGGCTTAGCCCGAGCACAAGTCCCACAGGACTGCACAAATGACCGCACATCCCTTGACAAGGAAGGCCACCAAAAGGACCTGGCCACCAGATCTCTGGTGCCAAAAATCCCCGGGTGACCTGCCAACACCGAGGAATGAACCTCGGAAATGACTCTGCTGGTCCATTTATCCGGGACAAACAGTCTGTCAGGTGGACAAGACTCAGGCCTATCAGCCTGAAATCTCTGCAACACACGTCGCAGATCCGGAGAAATAGCTGACAAGATAACTCCATCTTTAAGAACACCAACAGGATCAGCGACTCCAGGAGCATCAGGCACAAAGCTCCTAGAAAGAGCATCGGCCTTCACATTCTTTGAACCTGGTAAATACGAGACAACAAAATCAAAGCGGGAGAAAAACAATGACCAGCGGGCCTGTCTCGGATTAAGGCGTTTAGCAGACTCGAGATACATCAGATTTTTGTGATCAGTCAAGACCACCACACGATGCTTAGCACCCTCGAGCCAATGACGCCACTCCTCAAATGCCCATTTCATGGCCAACAACTCCCGATTGCCCACATCATAATTTCGCTCGGCAGGCGAAAATTTCCTAGAGAAAAAGGCACAAGGCTTCATAACAGAGCAACCAGGGCCTCTCTGCGACAAAACGGCCCCTGCTCCAATCTCTGAAGCATCCACCTCAACCTGAAAGGGAAGTGAGACATCGGGCTGGCACAAAACAGGCGCCGAAGTAAACCGGCGCTTCAACTCCTGGAAAGCCTCCACGGCAGCAGGAGCCCAGTTAGCTACATCGGAGCCCTTCTTGGTCATATCCGTCAACGGTTTCACAATGCTAGAAAAATTAGCGATAAAACGACGGTAGAAGTTAGCGAAACCCAAGAACTTCTGAAGACTCTTAACCGACGAGGGCTGAGTCCAATCAAGAATAGCTCGGACCTTGACTGGGTCCATCTCCACAGCAGAAGGGGAAAAAATGAACCTCAAAAAGGGAACCTTCTGTACACCAAAGAGACACTTTGAGCCCTTGACAAACAAAGAATTTTCACGCAAAATTTTAAAGACCAACCTGACCTGCTCCACATGCGAATCCCAATCATCAGAAAAAACCAAAATATCATCCAGATAAACAATCAAAAATTTATCCAGATACTTCCGGAAAATGTCATGCATAAAGGACTGAAAAACTGAAGGGGCATTAGAGAGCCCAAATGGCATCACCAAGTACTCAAAATGACCTTCGGGCGTATTGAATGCGGTTTTCCATTCATCACCTTGCTTAATGCGCACAAGGTTGTACGCACCACGAAGGTCTATCTTGGTGAACCACTTGGCACCTTTAATCCGGGCAAACAAGTCAGACAACAGCGGTAAAGGATACTGAAATTTGACAGTGATCTTATTTAAAAGCCGATAATCAATACAAGGTCTCAAAGATCCGTCCTTTTTTGCCACAAAAAAGAATCCCGCACCAAGGGGGGAAGAAGACGGACGAATATGTCCTTTCTCCAGAGACTCCTTGATATATGAACGCATAGCGGTATGTTCAGGTACCGACAGATTAAACAGTCTTCCCTTAGGAAACTTACTGCCTGGGATCAAATCTATAGCACAGTCACAGTCCCTATGAGGAGGCAGTGCACTGGACTCAGACTCACTGAAGACATCCTGATAATCAGACAAATACTCCGGAACTTCCGAAGGCGTAGAAGAAGCAATAGACACAGGCAGGGAATCCCCATGAATACCACGACAGCCCCAACTTGAGACTGACATAGCCTTCCAGTCCAGGACTGGATTATGGGTCTGTAACCATGGCAGCCCTAAAACAACCAAATCATGCATTTTATGTAAAACCAGGAAACGTATCACCTCGCGGTGTTCAGGAGTCATGCACATGGTAACCTGTGTCCAATACTGCGGTTTATTTGCTGCCAATGGCGTAGCATCAATACCCCTAAGAGGAATAGGATTTTCTAATGGTTCAAGAGTAAAACCACAGTGCTTAGCAAATGACAGATCCATAAGACTCAGGGCAGCACCTGAATCTACAAACGCCATGACAGGATAAGACGACAGTGAGCAAATCAAAGTTACAGACAGAATAAATTTAGGTTGCAAATTACCAACGGTGACAGGACTAACAACCTTAGCTATACGTTTAGAGCATGCTGAGATAACATGTGTAGAATCACCACAGTAGTAGCACAAGCCATTCCGGCGTCTATGAATTTTCCGCTCATTTCTAGTCAGGATTCTATCACATTGCATTAAATCAGGTGTCTGTTCAGACAACACCATGAGGGAATTTGCGGTTTTTCTATCACATTGCACCGAATTAGGTGTCTGTTCAGACAACACCATGAGGGAATTTGCGGTTTTGCGCTCCCGCAACCGCCGGTCAATTTGAATAGCCAGTGCCATAGTATCATTGAGACCTGTGGGAATGGGAAAACCCACCATAACATTCTTAATGGCTTCAGATAGGCCATTTCTAAAATTAGCGGCCAGTGCACACTCGTTCCAATGTGTCAGCACGGACCATTTCCGAAATTTTTGGCAATACACTTCAGCCTCGTCCTGCCCCTGAGACATAGCCAGCAAGGCCTTTTCTGCCTGAATCTCAAGATTGGGTTCCTCATAAAGTAAACCGAGCGCCAGAAAAAACGCATCAATATCAGCCAATGCCGGATCTCCTGGCGCCAGCGAAAAAGCCCAATCCTGAGGGTCGCCCCGTAAGAACGAAATAACTATTTTTACTTGCTGAGCAGAGTCTCCAGATGAACAGGGTCTCAGGGACAAAAACAATTTACAATTATTCACAAAATTCCTAAACTTAAACCTGTCTCCGGAAAACAGTTCAGGAATCGGTATTTTAGGTTCTGACCTAGGATTTCTGATAACATAGTCTTGTATGCCCTGCACACGAGTAGCCAGCTGGTCCACACTTGTAATCAAGGTCTGGACATTCATGTCTGCAGCAAGCATAGCCACTCTGAGGTAAAGGGGAAGAAGAAAGAAAAAAAAAAAAAAAAAAAAAACTCAGAATCTTCTTTCTTATAATCCCTCTTCTGCAACGCATTAAACATTTAATACTGGCCTGGCAAACTGTTATGACCCCAATGGCGAGGGTCTCAGAGGTACGTGGAAGTCTGCAGAATACAAAAATCCAGCTCATAGGGCAGTGGTAACTGGGTTGACCATATATCTACTCCTAACGCCAACACTAGAAGTAGCCGGGGATCATTCCTACGTTGATTCTAGATGACACGCTCCAGCCGGAGAATCTAGCTACCCCTAGTAGAGGAAAACAAAAGACCTTTCTTGCCTCCAGAGAAGGGGACCCCAAAGCTGGATAGAAGCCCCCCACAAATAATAACGGTGAGGTAAGAGGAAATGACAAACACAGAAATGAACCAGGTTTAGCACAGAGAGGCCCGCTTACTGATAGCAGAATAAAGAAAGGTAACTTATATGGTCAACAAAAACCCTATCAAAATCCACACTGGAAATTCAAGAACCCCCGAACCGTCTAACGGTCCGGGGGGAGAACACCAGCCCCCTAGAGCTTCCAGCAAAGGTCAGGATATAGATTTGGAACAAGCTGGACAAAAATACAAAACCAAAACAAATAGCAAAAAGCAAAAGGCAGACTTAGGCTACGTTCACACGTTCAGTTTTTTCATCAGTTTTTTTTCCTGTCCTGTTTTGAAAAACCGCAGCTAAAATTCAGCGCTGATTTCAGCTGCGGATTTTGATCCTTTTTCTTCTGCGGATTCCACTGCGGGTTTCCAAATGCAGTTTCCTATTGGTGCTGCTGGAAACCCGCAGCGGAATCCGGAGAAAGAATTGACATGGTACTTCTTTTTTCCGCAGGCAAATCCGCGCGGATTTTCCTGGGGAAAAAAGGATCGTCGGCACAGCGGATTTTGTTTTCCATTGGGTTACATTGTACTGTAACCTACATGGAAAACGGATGCGGATCCGCAGCTGAAATTCCGCTCCGGATCCGCACCAAAAAACGCACCGTGTGAACATAGCCTTAGCTGATATAACTGGAACCAGGATCAGTAGACAAGAGCACAGCAGACTAGCTCTGATAACTACGTTGCCAGGCATTGAACTGAAGGTCTAGGGAGCTTATATAGCAACACCCCTAACTAACGACCCAGGTGCGGATAAAAGGAATGACAGAAAAACCAGAGTCAAAAAAACTAGTAACCACTAGAGGGAGCAAAAAGCAAATTCACAACATAAATCCACCTCAAACCACCCCAAAAGTACTAAAGCCACCTCACACCTCCCCAAAAGCACTAAAGCCACCTCACACTACCCCAAAAGCACTAAAGCCTCCTCACACCACCCCAAAAGTACTAAATCCACCTCACACCTCCCCAAAAGCACTAAAGCCTCCTCACAGGACCCAAAAGCACTAAATCCACCTCACACCACCCCAAAAGCACTAAAGCCACCTCACACCACCCCAAAAGTACTAAAGCCACCTCACAGGACCCAAGAGCACTAAATCCACCTCACACCACCCCAAAAGTACTAAAGCCACCTCACACCACCCCAAAAGCACTAAAGCCACCTCACACCACCCCAAAAGTACTAAATCCACCTCACAGGACCCAAGAGCACTAAATCCACCTCACACCACCCCAAAAGTACTAAAGCCACCTCACACCACCCCAAAAGTACTAAAGCCACCTCACACCACCCCAAAAGCACTAAAGCCACCTCACACCACCCCAAAAGTACTAAAGCCACCTCACAGGACCCAAGAGCACTAAATCCACCTCACACCACCCCAAAAGTACTAAAGCCACCTCACACCACCCCAAAAGCACTAAATCCACCTCACACCACCCCAAAAGCACTAAAGCCACCTCACACCACCCCAAAAGTACTAAAGCCACCTCACAGGACTCAAAAGCACTAAATCCACCTCAAACCACCCCAAAAGTACTAAAGCCACCTCACACCTCCCCAAAAGCACTAAAGCCACCTCACACTACCCCAAAAGCACTAAAGCCTCCTCACACCACCCCAAAAGTACTAAATCCACCTCACACCTCCCCAAAAGCACTAAAGCCTCCTCACAGGACCCAAAAGCACTAAATCCACCTCACACCACCCCAAAAGCACTAAAGCCACCTCACACCACCCCAAAAGTACTAAAGCCACCTCACAGGACCCAAGAGCACTAAATCCACCTCACACCACCCCAAAAGTACTAAAGCCACCTCACACCACCCCAAAAGCACTAAACCCACATCAAAGGACCCAAAAGCACTAAAGCCACCTCACACCTCCCCAAAAGCACTAAAGCCACCTCACACCACCCCAAAAGCACTAAATCCACCTCAAACCACCCCAAAAGTACTAAAGCCACCTCACACCTCCCCAAAAGCACTAAAGCCACCTCACACTACCCCAAAAGCACTAAAGCCTCCTCACACCACCCCAAAAGTACTAAATCCACCTCACACCTCCCCAAAAGCACTAAAGCCTCCTCACAGGACCCAAAAGCACTAAATCCACCTCACACCACCCCAAAAGCACTAAAGCCACCTCACACCACCCCAAAAGTACTAAAGCCACCTCACAGGACCCAAGAGCACTAAATCCACCTCACACCACCCCAAAAGTACTAAAGCCACCTCATACCACCCCAAAAGCACTAAACCCACATCAAAGGACCCAAAAGCACTAAAGCCACCTCACACCTCCCCAAAAGCACTAAAGCCACCTCACACCACCCCAAAAGCACTAAAGCCTCCTCACACCACCCCAAAAGCACTAAAGCCACCTCACACCTCCCCAAAAGCACTAAAAGCTATACCACATTGCACAAAGAGTGCCAAGACCCCTCACAAGCACCTCACTTGACCCCTAAATCCCCTCAGCATCTCCCAGGGTAAACTGGCCTTCCATGTGCGGGCTCCCCCTGCCTATCACACTCCACAGGTGGCTCCATCTTGCCTCCTGCCCTGTATGGCGGCCACCAGCACATGTCAGCACTGCAGTGCCCCCCGCACAGCACAGGATATCCCCCCTTTGTGTGAGTTCCTGCCACCCTCGTCCGTCCTGTCACGGTGTGAGCCTCCCCCATACGCAGGCGCCTCCCTCCGTCCCGGCGTGCAGACTCCGCACAGCGCTGCAGCGCCTCCTTCCCTCCCTCATTCCTCCTCTCCGTGCTGCTAGCGGATAAGCGCACACACAGCCATCTGCAGAACACGTAAGTAATGCCCGGGCTGCACAGCCGAGACCCCCACCCTGACCGGGAGCATAGGCCTCTCAGCCCCGCGGACCCCCTGCTAATAAAGCCGAACTCATCCCCCTGAGCGGCGGCTCATGGGTTACTCCGTATCCCCCTGGCAGCCCGCGGTGAGGGGCTTCCTGGCCTCCCAGACTTGGGGCAGTTGTTGGCAGCCTCCCCCGGTATGGCGGAGTTCTTTGCCTCTTGTTGCCGCTTTTTCCGCTGGGGCTTGTGGAGTTTTTGTGTATTTTTTGGGGAAAAGGTCTCCCATTGTCGGCTCCATTGTTTGCATGGAGAGAGGAGCGGTGTCTCCGGGCTGGTCCGCCAGCTTTTTGTCTGCTGGCCCCCAGGGACGAGCTATGAATGGCCTCCTGTGTCACAGGCTGTGCGGAGCCCTGGGCTCAGGCTGCTGGGGAAGTGCTGCTGTCTACAGTCCTTGTCTTGGTCCCTGCTGCCCCCCATGCTCTGCGGGATGTTCAGTGGATTTTGGATAACTTTACTGGGTGTCATTTTGAGGATTCTTGGTGAGTTTCCTTCTCAAAATGCACAGAAAAAAGCCTCATATTCTCTTCCTATCAATGCAAATGGGCAATCCGCCTTGCTGTCCCTGCAGTGAGGTTTTTGTTTTTTTTTTTCCTCCCAATACTAACCGGCGGAAATAAACAAGTGATCTGTGACTTCATTGAGGTGGGCTCCTTGTGGAAGTCATCCCAAACAATACAAAAAAGCAATGGATTCCTCGAAGAAAGTGACTATTTTTTTTATTTTTATTTTTTTTATGCCTCCAAAAACTGCACATACCCATAAGGCTGGGTTCACAGGCTTTTGATAAATTTTATTTTTAGGAGGGGATTTGAAGCGGATTTACAGTACCAAAAAAAAAATCCTGGATTGCTCATCTTAATCATTGTAAAGTCCACTTTGCCGTTCCTTTTGAATAGTTTCTTGTTATTTTATTTTTTTTTCTGTTTTTTGGTTGTTTTTTTTTTAATCCTGGAGAATATAAGATCCCATGTCAATTAAAAAAAGCTCAAGAGAAAAAAAAAATTATGGTTATGTGCAAACATCGTCTCATACACTTTGCTGGAACTCTATTATTATTATTTTTTTTTTTTCCGAGAAAAGGTATAAAATACTCATTGAGGCTATTTAGCCTAAAAGAAAATGGAGAAAATCATGAAAGTACAGAAATGGCTTAGCTGACAAATATGAAAAATCGTTGAAAATTCAGCAGTCATTTTTGATACATATTTTTCTTACTGACCAACTATTGAAAAATTGTACAAATTGTCCAACCCCAGACCACTGCTAAAAACTGCCCGTCACTTTCCCCTTTGTGCAAGCAAGTAAGTTTACTTCTATAGGCTCCTGATCTGTCTGTATAGTCCATCTGATTGATATTGTGCAACAGTTGTACAAGTGATCCCAAGTGCATTGACTCAGTGCTCTCCAGACCATACTGATATCATGTCTGTGCAACCTTAACCTGATGGGGCCAGTTTTCTTTTTCTTTTCTTTTTCCCTTTACTTTGAAGAGGAGCAATACTGAAAATCTAGGGGGGAAAGGGGTAAAACTGAATAGTTGTATAATTTGGGTTAGTAAAATTGCGTCTGTGTTGACAATCTGCACATAAAAGTCCCGCGTACCCGCAAGAGAAATTGACATATTGTGGATTTGAAGCACGCACCGCAGGTCAGTTTACGCTAATTAAAAAAAAAACACAAAACACCGAGCATGAGATTTTTATAAGTCCCATCCACTTTGCTGAAACTAAAAGGCGCTGCATTTTTGATGCAGTAAAAAGGCACAGCGTCAAAAACGCACCAAATACTCATCATGGGCACACAGTCTAAGGGTATGTGCGGACGATCAGTGGACGCTGCGTACTTGTTCAGCATCCAACCTGCAGCAGCAAGATGAAACCGCACAGTGGATGGGATTTCAAGAAATCCCACACCGACGATGCGTCCGCAGATGCCCGCGGCGACAGACTTTCCAGACCGCAGCATGGCAATTTCTCTTGTGGAGTCATTAGGGTCTGTGCACACGCTGCTGATTTTGTTGCGGATTCGCAGCTGTTTTCCATGAGTTTACAGTACCATGTCAACCTATGGAAAACATAATCCACAGTGCATATGCTGCAGAAAAAAAAGTGCGGAAACGCAGCGGTTTACATTCCGCAGCATGTCAATTCTTTGTGCGGATTCCGCTGCGGTTTACACCTGCTCCATTATAGGAATCCGCAGGTGTAAAACCGCAGGTGGAATCGGCACATAAACCACAGTAAATCCGCAGGTAATCCACAGTGCAGTTTACCTGCGGATTTACAGAAACAGGTGCAGAAAAATCCGCAGACATCCCACCTACATGTGCACATACCCTTAGTCTCCCAAGATAAAGTTCACCCATAGAATGTATTTGACGCGGTGAATCCACACGGTCCAGTGAACACTTGTGGATTCACCTGCGTTCCATAGACGGCAGCAATATATGACAGGGTTGCACGTGATGAGCCTCCATGTCGCATTATGTAATATGGCTGATATTTATTTTCTCATAGATTCTCGAACGGTGAAAAAAAAAATGTGCCTTCGCATGCGAGAGTACGGCATGGGTCCGCAGTGCACCTTGATCTCCACCCTGTAAAGTTCATATACATCATGTTGAGCAATTCCTGAGTAATTCTGCTTCGGGATGGTGAACAACATCTTACAGTCTGCTTTATTAGACTATTAAATAGCAAATTTGTCTGTGCAATGATGCATCCTCCATTCATTGATCATTATAGTGGACATTTTGCCTCATAAATCATTGACCTCCTGGCTTCTGCTAGTTTTGACTTCTATTCTGTTTACTTCTATACAATAGCGCCGTGCAGCAGTCATTGCTCATGACTTTGGCAAGGGCGCTGGCTTGCCTTCTACCTTAGCTGTTGACAAAGAGGTAATTTATGGTAAATCAAATCTGCAATCATAATTAGTCACAGCGATTGACGCTTTATTCACACAATCACATTGCACCTTATTATCCGGTTTGTGTTCTGGCCACAATCCAAAGCATGAATGCAGAATTCCTTGCCAGAACGAATTGCATCACAGGCTTATATGATGATTTTAGTTTGCCGATGCTTCTTATCGAATGTGTGTGGCGGTCTCCTGGCTTTTGAATTACATCCAATTCTTTTGTTTTCCTGGGAGATGAGGTGTCAGCCAGCTGCCTATGTCCCTCTCCCTATTGAGGACTCTGGGCGCTTGCTACCAAAGATGTGTGAGCACCATAACCATGTGAGCACCATAAACATGTCCTGATGTTAAAAATTCTTTGAAATTTAGTGATAAGTGAAATGGCCATCCTTATAGGTGTTGTCACTTACGTGCAACAGTATCTGGAATGGTATTAGAGGGGAGTGCAAAAGAATCTGACATTCAGTGGCCCGGGAAGGCTGGAAGTTGCAAAGGTCCTCTGTGATAAGAAATCCTAAAAAAAAAAAAAAAAAAAAAGTGTTTTGTTTATAGTTTGTTTTTGTCACATTATGTTTGTTAATGCAAATATAACACCACTGGGGATCCATAAGGCAGGGAATGATAAGTCTACCAGTGACACAGTAGCAGCTACACAATGCCTGGTAATGGAGAGATAGGGGCAGCACTTGCGTGTAGGTTCCTGTGTGTGCCGATAACGACATGTAGGCGGTTTACACAGGCTGGACATGCACATTTATTTTGGATAATTCTTTCTGTAGAGAAGAGGGCGGAGGACCTGCTACTGTGCCCTCATTATTGGTGGTGACTGTCCTTTTTTTAAAAATGTATTTTAATTATCTAATGGGCTTTTCCCATCCGAGTACTATACGTAAAGAAAAAAAAAAAAAGACCACACTTTGACCAATGTTATTTAAAAATACAGTACAGATGATTTATTTCTTTATTTTTTTTTCATGGACTGAACCTGCTCCTGAAAAAAAAATTGCAGCCTGCACTAGTTTGTGCCATAAATTGGATGAGTGTATGGGTGCGCTAAAAAAAAAAATAATCAGATGCCTTACGGCATCTGACTTTTTACAGATACATTGTAATTCTGTAACATAACTTATATTGGTTTTTCCTTCTTGAATGTTCATTTGAATTAACTTTTGGCCCCTTCATTCTCAGGATCGTTGGGGCTTAGATTTTGCTGAACCGTCAGCAAATTTGACTTTAATAATTTTTCTGAATAACATCCCAATATGATCAAAAATGAAATTTCTTCACCTCTATTAAAGCTACTGTCCAGTTAGAGGATAAGAATTTATAAGCAAGATACTACCTATAAGGGATGATTACTGTGCTTGATTATTTTGTTCAGATTTTGCTGCTATTTAGCTCATGTGTCTTAAAGGAGTCTGTGGTAGTCTGAGACGCACCTCCTGTCTTATCATAGGCTCAGGATACCTTTTTTATGGGGAAAGACTTCTTTCCATTGTGATTTTTATTTTAGGCTTTTTTTTTCTTATTTCACAATTGTTAGCCTAGGGGTATGTGTACACAACATCTTTTTCAATTGGATTTTTCAGAAAATACTCAAAAGAATGAACATGTTTATCTTTTATGTTAAAATAAATTGCTGTTCATACATTCAGGATTTTGAAGACTTTTAATCACTTTTAAGTTCCTAAAAACGGTGACCGTTTAATCCTTCACCCCTTTGCCTGTTTAATGACCAGGCCAAATTTTACAGTTCTGACCACTGATTCTGAGACTGTTCTTTGGTGACATATTGTACTTCATGATCAGGGTAAAATTTCTTTTATATGACTGATGTATTTTTCTGAAAATAACAGAAATTTGTCAAATATTTAGCAATTTTCAAACTTTTAATTCTTATACCCTTAAACCAGAAAGTTATGTCAGACAGAATAGGTCATCTGCATCATTTTTTTTGTTAGGTAGTTAGAAGGGTTAAAAGTTTATCAGCAATTTCTTATTTTAACTCCAAATTTTCAAAACCATCTTTTAGGGACCACATCACATTTGAAGTCACTTTGAGGGGCCAAAAAATACCCAAAAGTGATACCATTTTAAAAACTACACCCTTCAAAGTACTCAAAACCAAATTCAAGAACTTTATTAACCCTTCACAGGGTTTTTCCAGAGGCTTTGAGCTACTAGTAACTCTGAAGCCCCCTATATTCCCATTAACAGATGACGGACCTGGGTGGGTTTTTTTTTTGTGGATTGAGTTGAACCTTTATTGAGAACATTTTACATAACATTTAGGATCACATTTATCCGGCGCTCTACACTGAGCACTTACTTTGGGGTTTCCATCTAAATCTACAAGTGAAGTGATCCAGACGAAACCTCCGAGGGATCCATTCACTATAATGTGACAGCAGAGGACTGTTTATTTACAGTTGGCGGATGGGAACCCGTTAACAGTGTTTTGTCTTTTATTTTTTAGGGGGATGTGGTTAAGTGAACCACCTCTTAAATACCACAGTTCAATGATATTTCTATAATGCTGTATTTCTGCCCCCAACCTGACCTAGAAGAACTGAAAAATAACTTTTATTATACTCACCTGTGGGGCAGTCCGGTCCGAGGGGCGTAGCTCTTCTTGGCTGCCGCCCCCCCATCTTCTTATGACGCATCCCTGCGTCATCCAAACAATCTCCTCGGCATCGCGGCTCCTGCGCAGGAGTACTTATCTGCCCTGTTGAGGGCAGAGCAAAGTACTGCAGTGCGCAGGCGCCGGGAAAGGTCAGAGAGGCCCAGCGCCTGCACACTGCAGGACTTTGCTCTGCCCTCAACAGGGCAGATAAGTACGCCTGCGCTGGAGCGCGATGCAGAGCAGACTGTGTGGATGATGCAGGGATGCGTCATCCACATGAACGAAGAAGGAGGCGCCGGACCAATATGAGTGACGCTTCTCGGACCAGACCACCCCGCAGGTGAGTATAATAAGTTATTTCTCAGTTTTTCTAGGTCGGATTGGGGGCAGATATACATAATTATAGAATGCTGTATATCAACCCTGAAAGGTGGTGGCTGTAACTAGTATCGGCCTAGCCTGGTGACAGGTTCCCTTTAAGGATGGACTGGAGAGTTGTGAGAGTGTTAGCGGGTAGGCCACATAGGAGAATGTTGCAGTAGTGTAGGTGGGCGATGATTAGGGCATGCACAAACATTTTAGTAGATTGGGGGTTGAGGATTCTGGAAATATTTTTGACCTGGAGGCGATAAGAGGTGGCGAGAGTCAAGGGTTAAGGTACCGTCACATTAAGCGACGCTGCAGCGATATAGACAACGATGCCGATCACTGCAGCGTCGCTGTTTCGTCGTTGTGTGGTCGCTGGAGAGCTGTCACACAGACAGCTCTCCGGCGACCAACGATGCCGAAGTTCCCGGGTAACCAGGGTAAACATCAGGTTACTAAGCGCAGGGCCGTGCTTAGTAACCCGATGTTTACCCTGGTTACCAGTGTAAATGTAAAAAAACAAAACAAACACTACATACTTACATTCCGGTGTGTGTTGCGTCCGCTTCCCTGCACTGTGTAAGCGCCGGCCCTAAAGCAGAGCGGTGACGTCACCGCTGTGCTTTGCTTTACGGCCGGCACTGACACATTCAGTGCAGGAAGCTCTGAGCAGCAGCGCGGACGCCGGGGGACGTGACAGACATCAGAAGGTGAGTATGTACTGTTTTTTTTTTTTTACTTTTACAATGGTAACCAGGGTTACCATTGTAAAACATTGCAGGCATCGTTGCTTTTGCTGTCAAACACAACGATACACGCAGATCTGACGACCAAATAAAGTTCTGGCCTTCTAGCTCCGACCAGCGATATCACAGCAGGATCCTGATCGCTGCTGCGTGTCAAACACAACGATATCGCTATCCAGGATGCTGGAATGTCACGGATCGCTGTCGTTATCGTTGTTAAGTTGTTCAGTGTGAAGGTACCTTTACTCCAATGCAGCGGATTTCCAGTACAGGGGAAAGCGTGATGTCATTCATTGTGACAGATCAGGAAGGGAAACAAATGACTCTTTGGAGTAAAATATTGTTTAAAAACAGGCAGGGAAATGCTTTATCTCGCAGAGAGAATCGTCTGTTATTTCCTGCTGTAACGTCTGTATACGCTTTTGCTTCCTCCCCTACCCAGGAGCTGTGCTATGATCAGGCCATGTCCCTGCACGGTCAGACACAGCCATTACACAGTACACAGCAGGGGCCCATTTATAAGATTATCTCCGCATAGGAACATTTTATTTAAACACATCCAATTGTGGAAATTATTATTATTCCAAGATCTATGGATTTCAAATTTTGTTTGTAGGAAAACCCCTTTAACAAATGTAAATGGCGAATATTGTAAAACCTGAAGGACAGGCAATGTCTTCCGTTTTTGAATTACCATTTTTTTTGGGGGGGGGGGGGGGTTTATCGTGCCCTTTAAAATTATTTTAAGCAATCAATATTAGATGAGCTGGTGTCTATCATGCGAGTACCGCAGTCTCTTCAGTGGTTACAGCTGCTTGCAGGCTGCTTCCTACTCGCCTGGACTCCATTCATTTTATAGTGGGTGGCCAAGATTACAGCGTTTTTATTAAATTCATTGGAACAATGCTACAATATCGTGAATGGTCGCTTAAGAAGCAAAGCAAAAAAATCAGGTGAGGACAAGCCTGCGAGGTGCTGTAAATATGAGAGAGACTGCGACGCTGGGAGGGTAGGCGGACCCCAGCAATCTAATATTTATGGCTCATCCAATGTTAAACTGATTGATTCGTATATGTGTCAGTGAGGCCGCGTATATGTATGCTATGTTATATGTGTGTGTAATAACAATAAAGGAGGACGAGCAAAAGAATAAAGTTAATGATGGGAGGATTATCTTACGCTGGGGATTTCCTTGGGCGGAGTGCCTGCTGCATTAGCGCTGATAATAAAAGGCTGGATAAATCCTTACATTTAACTGATACATTGTCTATTGTGCATGCTGATAAAGTTTAGCGCATAAAAACATGTTTCATCGTCCTGAGGTTTTTGCTGCAAAACCTGATGCCTGCATTTTTGCATTCTTTTCTTTCTATGGCTGAAATAAGTGACGGGCTGCGGTTTTAAAAAATGCAGCAGTTTTCCAATTCAATCAGGGAAACTTAACAACAATGTGTGTACATGAAATTTCTGAATTCTCATAGCTTTTGCTGGTGCTGTAAAACGCAGCTTAAAAGTTGTATTAAATAACGCAGCAAAAACGCATCGTGTGAACATAGCCGTACAGCAGTGTGCTGTTGGTCTCTCTTTTGATTGTTTGGTTTTCAGAAAGTTTGTAAAGGGAGCTAAATATTTTATGGCAATTACATTATTTTTATTCTGTTTAATGTAGAACAAGTACTTCTTCGCAGATATTATTAAGCTGGTCTTTATGTTCTGTACAGACCTGTCCGGGGAGTGGTTTTGTGGTGTCTTTACAGGGTCAGACTGGTTCTGTGGTTTGACTCATGTGACGTCCATAGTTTCCTGTACCGTTGCATCTGTCGGCCTTTCTACAATTGATTTTGTAATTGGTGTTACAGTATTGAAACCGCAGCATTCAGATGTAGCACGTCAGGATAGGTTTACACAATGGTCGACCCAATTTTAAGATCGACCACAATCCTGTCAGGGAAGAACAAGGAACGTCCCCTACTACCGCAGGGTGTCCTAACTGCGGGACACCCACCAATCTAACAGTTCTCATCCAGCCAGTAGTAGGTTACCATTTTTGGAGACTGAAATGCTCTTTAAATACCCTTTCATGAAGTTTTGCAGAATCCCCAATTTGTGGTCAGTTTCTAGTCGAGTTAATAACTTTTCTCATGCAGTCCTCTTGGTCACTACAGGTCCTTCTCAAAAAATTAGCATATAGTGTTAAATTTCATTATTTACCATAATGTAATGATTACAATTAAACTTTCATATATTATAGATTCATTATCCACCAACTGAAATTTGTCAGGTCTTTTATTGTTTTAATACTGATGATTTTGGCATACAACCCCTGATAACCCAAAAAACCTGTCTCAATAAATTAGCATATTTCACCCGTCCAATCAAATAAAAGTGTTTTTTAATAACAAACAAAAAAACCATCAAATAATAATGTTCAGTTATGCACTCAATACTTGGTCGGGAATCCTTTGGCAGAAATGACTGCTTCAATGCGGCGTGGCATGGAGGCAATCAGCCTGTGACACTGCTGAGATGTTATGGAGGCCCAGGATGCTTCAATAGCGGCCTTAAGCTCATCCAGAGTGTTGGGTCTTGCGTCTCTCAACTTTCTCTTCACAATATCCCACAGATTCTCTATGGGGTTCAGGTCAGGAGAGTTGGCAGGCCAATTGAGCACAGTAATACCATGGTCAGTAAACCATTTACCAGTGGTTTTGGCACTGTGAGCAGGTGCCAGGTCGTGCTGAAAAATGAAATCTTCATCTCCATAAAGCATTTCAGCCAATGGAAGCATGAAGTGCTCCAAAATCTCCTGATAGCTAGCTGCATTGACCCTGCCCTTGATGAAACACAGTGGACCAACACCAGCAGCTGACATGGCACCCCACACCATCACTGACTGTGGGTACTTGACACTGGACTTCAGGCATTTTGGCATTTCCTTCTCCCCAGTCTTCCTCCAGACTCTGGCACCTTGATTTCCGAATGACATGCAAAATTTGCTTTCATCAGAAAAAAGTACTTGGGACCACTTAGCAACAGTCCAGTGCTGCTTCTCTGTAGCCCAGGTCAGGCGCTTCTGCCGCTAGTCCAGTGCTGCTTCTCTGTAGCCCAGGTCAGGCGCTTCTGCCGCTGTTTATGGTTCAAAAGTGGCTTTACCTGGGGAATGCGGCACCTGTAGCCCATTTCCTGCACACGCCTGTGCATGGTGGTTCTGGATATTTCCACACCAGACTCAGTCCACTGCTTCCTCAGGTTCCGGTCACCTCTTCTCGTTGTACAGCGTTTTCTGCCACATTGTTTCCTTCCAACAGACTTACCATTGAGGTGCCTTGATACAGCACTCTGGGAACAGCCTATTTGTTGAGAAATTTCTTTCTGGGTCTTACCCTCTTGCTTGAGGGTGTCAATGATGGCCTTCTTGACATCTGTCAGGTCGCTAGTCTTACCCATGATGGGGGTTTTTGAGTAATGAACCAGGCAGGGAGTTTTTAAAAGCCTCAGGTATCTTTTGCATGTGTTTAGAGTTAATTAGTTGATTCAGAAGATTAGGGTAATAGGTCATTTAGAGAACCTTTTCTTGATATGCTAATTTATTGAGACAGGTTTTTTGGGTTATCAGGAGTTGTATGCCAAAATCATCAGTATTAAAACAATAAAAGACCTGACAAATTTCAGTTTGTGGATAATGAATCTATAGTATATGAAAGTTTAATTGTAATCATTACATTATGGTAAATAATGAAATTTAACACTATATGCTAATTTTTTGAGAAGGACCTGTATGCTCACACGCACTTTTTTTTGTTGGCGGTGTTTTTTTGTTGCTGTTGCATTTTTGGTGAATACTACGAACTTTATTAAACATGCACTGTAGTAAAAAAATAAAAAGGCGACAAAAAGGCAGAAAAAATGCTTTTTGACTGCAGACAAAACTGTTGTGTAAACTTGGCCTAATACACCAGGCAAGATTGATGCATGCAACATGGAGCCATCACACAGCCTTCACAGGCGCTATTGAAACTGCATTGGTTTCATAGGGAAATGCTTAAGGCTATGCGCACATGTTGCGGATTAGCCTCTGGAATTTTTTGTGTGGATTCTGCATCTCTTGGCAGAAAACGCAGGTGCGGATTTGATGCATTTTTTATGCAGATTTTGTGTGGATTTCTTGCATTTTTACCCCTGCGTATTTGTATAATGGAATGGGTACAAAAACGCTGCAGATCCGCACAAAAGAAGTGACATTCTACATCTTTTAATCCGCAGCGTTTCTGTGCGGAATTTTCCTCACCATTAGCACAGCATTGTTTTTTTTTTTTTGCATTGATTTACATTGTGCTGTAAATCACTTGCGGATCTGCAGCGTTTCTGCACTGTAAAAAACGCTGCAGATCCGCAGGAAATCCGCCACATGTGCACATAGCCTAATAATCCTCGAGACAATAAATGTGGCATGCCTTGTTGGTGAAGTAACATTTTGAGGTGGAAAATATGTTGCTATTTAAATCTATTTCATTTTTTATGTTGACACAAAGTAATCTGTTTTAGAGGGTCACACGTTCTAACCTGCACTACTTTACATAAGAGTTGTAAGTAGGAGGTTGTGGTTTGGTAACTTTTGGCGATATCTCTTGCTCTATCAAGACACCTCCCTCAGGATAGGAGATAGAAACACAGATTCTTGCAAAAAAAAAACCAGGTTAGATTTGTGAATATCCAAGTTTTTATGTTTAACCATAAAGGGATCTGATCCAGTCATTGAAGCTAAATATACAACACGCAAGATCATATGTCCTTGCTATTAATGGGTGTCATAACTGGCAAGGAACTTCTCATATACCTCACTTGGCCCCCATAAAATAATAAAGCCTATACTCCCCTCCGGTGCTTTCGCAGTTCCCGCGGTGTCGGCACTCGCTCTCCCGCGGCTTCCGTGCTGCTGCTGTGACGCCGGCGCCCAATCATGTTCGATTTCTCCGAAGGCGGGGACAGACACCGGCACTGATTGGGCGCTGGCGTCACGTGTCACAACACCACACATGAACCCCAGGGAGAGCGAGTGCCGTCACCGCAGGAACGGCGCCAGCACAGGAGGTGAGTAAAATATTTATTACTTTATGAAGGCCAAACATTTAGGTGAAGAAAGGGTTATCACAGTAGTGGACAACCCCTTTAAGATTGTAGCTCCACGACGATGCATTTTTTTGGTGAGTTTTTGACATTGTGTATTTTCGCTGCATTAAAAACTCAGCATCTTACAGTTCCACCGGAGTAGATAGGATTTATAGAGATTTCCTGCCCATTGTGCTTTTTTTTTTTTTCTTTTTTACTGCGTATTTACCTTGATGTTGTAAGGGAATTGCTGAATTTATTCATAGATTACGTTATCATCTTCATTGGGGGACACAGTAGTGGGACATTCTGATGTCGCGTTATTGTCCAAAGGCCCCTTCTCACAAAAAATAAAGTGGATAACGCCAAAGTGTTCAGAGGATAAAGCCTTTTTCTGTCGTAAGATTTTCTTGAAATATCATAAGTTTAAGGCTATGTGCACACGTTCAGGAATTTTCGCGTTTTTTTCGTGTTTTTCGCTATAAAAATGCAATAAAACCCGCAAAAAAAAAAGCGCATACACTAAGCATCCTATTTATTAGAATGCAATCTGCATTTTTTTCTGCACATGCTGCATTTTTTTCCGCGGCGGAATCGCATTCTGGAAAAAAACACAGCATGTTCATTCTTTGTGCAGAATCGCGAGGATTCCGCACACACAGGAATGCATTAATTCGCTTACTTTCCGCATGTGGCTATGCCCACCATGCGGGAAGTAAGCAGATCCTGTGCGGTTGGTACCCAGGGTGGAGGAGAGCAGACTCTCCTCCAGGCCCTGGGAACCATATACCGTATATACTCGAGTATAAGCCGACCCGAGTATAAGCCGACCCCCCCTAATTTTGCCACAAAAAACTGGGAAAACTTATTGACTCGAGTATAAGCCTAGGGTGGAAAATGCAGCAGGTACCGGTGAATTTCAAAATTAAAAATAGATACTCCATACCGTTCATTATGGCCCCATAGATGCTGCACATAAAGCTGTGCCATATACAATGCTCTGCACCGTTGCCCCATAGCTGTACCATATATATAATGCTCTGCACCGTTGCCCCATAGCTGTGCCATATAGTGCTCTGCACCGTTGCCCCATAGCTGTGCCATATATATAATGCTCTGCACCATTGCCCCATAGATGTGCCATATAGTGCTCTGCACCGTTGCCCCATAGCTGTGCCATATATATAATGCTCTGCACCGTTGCCCCATAGATGCTCCACATAAATCTGTGCCATTGCTGCTGCTGCAATAAAAAAAAAACAACACATACTCACCTTTCTTTGCTTGCAGCTCCTCAGCATCCCGTCCCGGCGTCTCTCCGCACTGACTGATCAGGCAGAGGGCGGCGCGCACACTATATGCGTCATCGCGCCCTCTGACCTGCACAGTCAGAGCGGAGAGACGCCGGGAAGATGGCGCGGCGCCCGGCGTGTGGAACGAGGTAAGGTAAATAGGACATACTTACCTGCTCCCGGCGTCCCGCTCCTTCCCCCGGACAGCTGGTCTTCGGTGCCGCAGCCTCTTCCTCTATCAGCGGTCACCGGCACCGCTGATTAGAGAAATGAATAGGCGGCTCCGCCCCTATGGGAGGTGGAGCAGCCTATTCATTTCTCTAATGAGCGGTTCCATGTGACCGCTCAGGGGAAGAGCTGCGGCACCCGGAGACCGTGGGACGGGCAGGGGGAGCGACAGGAACGCCGGAACTAGGTGAGTATATGACAGTCCTCACCCGCCGACCCCACCACCGATCATGACTCGAGTATAAGCCGAGAGGGGCACTTTCAGCCCAAAAATTTGGGCTGAAAATCTCGGATTATACTCGAGTATATACGGTAATTGTTAAAAAAAAAAAAAAAAAAAGAATTAAAATAAAAAATCATGATATTCTCACCTTCCGGCGTCCCCGGCAGTGTTTCCGCTCTTTGCGATGCTTCCGTTCCTAATAATGCATTGCGAGAATGACCTGTGATGACGTAGCGGTCTCACAAGAACGCTACATCTGGGGTCACTGCTGCTAGGCATTATTGAGAATGGGAGTTGCCGGGAGCATCGCGAGGAGCGGGAAGCGTGCGGGGGCTGCCGGAAGGTGAGAATATCACGATTTTTTTTTATTATTATTTTTAACATTAGATCTTCTACGATTGATACTGCATAGGCAGCATCAATAGTAAAAAGTTGGTTACACTTGTCAAACACTATGTTTGACAAGTGTGACCAACCTGTCAATCAGCTTTCCAAGCGATGCTACAGATCGCTTGGAAAACGTTAGCATTCTGCAAGTTAATTATGCTTGTAAAAAAACGCTAGTATTTAGTGGGAAAACGCATGCCAATTCAATGTGTTTTTCCCACGGCAGGGAGTTACGGAATTGCCGCGGAAATTTTGCGGCAATTCCGAACGGGTGCACATAGCCTAAAAGTTGGGTTGTGGAGTTGTAAAGTTTTCTGCTGTAAAGGATTCATCATTTGTAATATTTTTTAAGTCAGACTTTTTTTTCTAGTTAAATGTGATATCCATTGACATTTTGTGTGCTGAATTCTTTAAAATTATGCATTTGGTTCAGGATTTTCTTTTTTGTAAAATCAAAAATGTGTCTTACCTTTTTTTTCTTTTTTTTTTTTCTCCTTTTTTTGATCAAACAGTTACCTGTTTTGCCAAAATGTTGCAAGGGAGGGACTGAACTACCGTAAATGTTTGCAAAAATGTTGTAACTTTTTTTAAAAAGTCACAATTGGTGACTCGGACAAATACATCTGGAAGTCCCGAACTCTTAAGCTATGTGCACACGATGCGGATTTTGCTGCGGATCCACAGCAACTTTCCATGCGTTTCGAGTATAATTGAAACCGCAATCCACAGTGCCCATGCTGAGGAAAAAAACACGCGGAAACGAAGCATGTCAATCCTTTGTGCGGATTCCGCTGCGGTTTACACCTGCTCCACAATAGGAATCCGCAAGTGTAAAACCGCAGGTGGAATCCGCACAAAATCCGCATAAAAAACGCGGTAAATCCGCAGGTAAAACGCAGTGCCTTTTACCTGCGGATTTCTCAAATCCGCTGCGGAAAAATCCGCAGAGCTCCAAAATACGTGTGCACATACCCTTACAATAATGGCAAACAAAAGAAAAACACCAGCACACATAAAATAGACTTTAAAGAAGTAATAGAAAGTGCCAATTAAAAATGTGATAAAAGGACAAAAAAATTAAACAAAAAATGTGCAATAATGAATTAGGGGCCAATAGTTTAATACAGTTAATGTAGTAATAAAATAGGCAAAAAGTGCTGCCAAACAGCAGCTTGAAGGGAACCTGTCACCAGGTTTGACTGATATGAGATATGGCCACTTTCAGGCCTAATATACAACATTCTATAATGCTGTATATCTGCCACCAACCTGGCCTGAAAGAGAAGGAAAATAGCTTTTATTATATTTATATTTATTTTATTATACTCACTTGCAGGGTGGTCCGGTCTGGGGGGGCTTCGCTGGTCTTGGTCCGGCACCTCCTTTCTACTTGCGTTGCTGTCCTACTTCTTGCTTCATGTGGAAGACGCGTCCCTTTGTCATCCACACTGGCTCCAAGGCATCGCGCTCCTGCGCAGGCGCACTTTTCACCCATCTTGATGGCAGAGCAAAGTACTGCAGTGCACAGTCATTGGGAATGGTCGGAGAGCTCCGGCGCATGTACACTGCAGCACTTTACTCTGTCCTAGTTAGGGTAGAGCAGAGGTGTCAAACTGCATTCCTCGAGGGCCGCCAACAGGTCATGTTTTCAGGATTTCCTTAGCATTCCACAAGGTGCTGGAATCATTCTGTGCAGGTGATTAAATTATCACCTGTGCAATACAAGGAAATCCTGAAAACATGTCCTGTTGGCGGCCCTCGAGGAATGCAGTTTGACACCTCTGGGGTAGAGAAGTGCGCCTGCGCAGGAACGCGATGTCGGGGAGACAGTATGGATGACGTAGGGATGCACTATCCACACGAAGCAAGAAAGAGGATGGCATAGCAAGAAGAAGGGAGGTGCCAGACCAAGACCAGTGACACCCTTCGGGTTGGACTGCCCCACAAGTCATTTTTCTTGTCTTGCAGGTCAGTTTGGGGGCCGATATACAGCATTAGAGAACCTTTCGGGTTCACTTTATAGGGAACCTGAAAGGTCCAATGACTGTCCACAATATCCACTATAGTGGGACAGATGAAGATTACTAATTCTTCAATGTTTGAAGAATGTAGTTCAATCCTACGATCGCACTATGAGCTTTTTGAGAATTTCTGCTCCTATTATTTAAATTGAATTACTCCGTTTTTTTGTGCTTCTTTTTAACATGTGTTTTTATCCCATTTTTTAATCTGCGTTTTTCTAATTTCTTGTTGATGTCGTTCTTTAAATAAAGCTGCTTTGTTTTTTTATACTTCCTGATATTTGGCTTTGCTAAAACTTTACTGATACTTAAGGCCCCGTCTCACATAGCGATTTACCAACGATCACGACCAGCGATACGACCTGGCCGTGATCGTTGGTAAGTCGCTGTGTGGTCGCTGGGGAGCTGTCACACAGACAGCTCTCTCCAGCGACCAACGATCAGGGGAACGACTTCGGCATCGTTGAAACTGTCTTCAACGATGCCGAAGTCCCCCTGCAGCACCCGGGTAACCAGGGTAAACATCGGGTTACTAAGCGCAGGGCCGCGCTTAGTAACCCGATGTTTACCCTGGTTACCAAAAAAAACAAACAGTACATACTCGCCTTTCGGTGTCCGTCAGGTCCCTTGCCGTCTGCTTCCTGCTCTGACTGAGTGCCGCCGTACAGTGAGAGCAGAGCGCAGCGGTGACGTCACCGCTGTGATCTGCTCTCACTGTACGGCGGCACTCAGAGCAGGAAGCAGACGCCGGGGGACGTTACGGACACCGGAATGTAAGTATGTACTGTTTTGTTTTTTTTTTTACATTTACGCTGGTAACCAGGGTAAACATCGGGTTACTAAGCGCGGCCCTGCGCTTAGTAACCCGATGTTTACCCTGGTTACCAGTGAAGACATCGCTGGATCGGTGTCACACACACAGATTCAGCGATGTCAGCGGGGCCTCAACGACCAAAAAAAGGTCCAGGCCATTCCGACACGACCAGCGATCTCGCAGCAGGGGCCTGATCGCTGGTACGTGTCACACATAGCGAGATCGCTACTGAGGTCGCTGTTGCGTCACAAAACTAGTGACTCAGCAGCGATCTCGCTATGTGAGACGGGGCCTTTACTGGTGCCAATTACAAACATTTTTGATGTGTTTCCACAGTGGAAATGCACTAAATGCATGTGTGGTTTTACCTGCGTATTTTCTGCATCTAATGCTAGTCTGTGGGAAAAATCCCCACATAAAACTCAATGAATCCAAAATAGAAATTGACGTGCTGTGGATTAGAAACAAGCACAGTGGGCAGGAGATTTCTATAAATCTCATCTGCTTTGCTGTAACTGTAAAGACACTGTGTTTTTGACGCAGGAAAGATAAGCATCAAAAACTCATCGTACGAACGTAGCCTAAAAGAGTTTATGCATGACAACACCTTTTAAAAATGGGATCAAGTATTCATGGAGAGTCTGACTTCTGAAAAGTCCTAGCAAACCAAGGTTGTCGGCAGAAGTTGTCGTTGGAAATGTATTATACGTCAAGTGTTTGTGTGTCTGTATATATATATATATATATATATATATATATATATATATATATATATATATATATATATATATATATATATATATATATATATATATATATATATATATATAGTCTCTGCTGTGCCCGGTTTATGTTCATATACTTGTTTAGTGGTTGTTATTTATACAATTATTACACTTGGATATGTAGCACCAACATATTCTGCAGCTTAGGTTTCGATAAATTAGAGTGACTTTGTGGTGAGTGCATCCTCTATTATTCTACCTATATTTCCAGCTCCTGTTGCACGATGGCTCAGTGGTTATTACTGTTGATTTGCGGCGCTGGGGTCCTGGGTTTGAATCCAACCAAGAACAACATCTGCGAGGAGTTTGTATGTTCTCCCCGTGTTTGCTTGGGTTTTCTCTGGGTTTTCCGGTTTCCTCCCACACTCCAAAGACAGAGTGATAGGGAATCTAGATTGTGAGTCCCAATGGGGACAGCGATGATGTCTGTAACATGCTGTGGAATTAATGGAGCTGTGTAAGTGAGTAAAATAAATAAATATTGTGTTTATTGTGTAGGAAACGCATTGTTCCTTTTTATCTTTTGTTGCAACTAATCTATAGTAAAAAAAACAAACAAAAAACTCCCCAAAGAATGTATTATTGATGGAGCCCGCGATATGATCTATTGCATCTTTCCTCCTGAGTTATCTGACGTGTGGTCCCTCTGACTTGTACCTCACACCTAACCTCAAAATACAATGTAATATCAGCCTAATAAGCAGATGCTGCTAAACATAGTACAAAGCAGGACTGTGGAGTCAGTAAGCCAAACGTCTGACTCCTCAATGTCCCAAACTCCGACTCCACAGCACTGGTCACTACTGAGCATGTACATAAAGTGCAGCACAGATTCATCTCAACTATGACCCCACAGCACTGGTCACTACTGAGCATGTGCATAAAGTGCAGCACAGATTCATCTCAACTATGACCCCACAGCACTGGTCACTACTGAGCATGTGTATAAAGTGCAGCACAGATTCATCTCAACTATGACCCCACAGCACTGGTCACTACTGAGCATGTGCATAAAGTACAGCACAGATTCATCTCAACTATGACCCCACAGCACTGGTCACTACTGAGCATGTGCATAAAGTGCAGCACAGATTCATCTCAACTAAAAGCCCATATCCTTAGATCAGGAAGAGAACAGACATTTATAGGACATTTCATAACTTTCCCAAATGTTTATGAAAACATTTACAGCACATCCTGCATTGTACTACTGCACCCAATGTATTATATATTTTAGGAGTCAGTTGATCCATTTTATGCCAACTACGACTCCACAGCGCTGGTACAAAGCATGGTGTGAACAGGGCCTAGCAGCAGCTACTACTTGTTTTGAAACCTTTGAGATGTGTTTGAGCAAATGTTTTACTTTTTCTTCTACCAGAATAATCTGATATTAGTGGACGGATGTTCCTTGTCTGGATCTGTGTAACCATAGTGGCAAAATGGATGATTTCCCAAATGTTTTCTGATTAGCTAGTGCTTTAATTGTCATCGAGATGAAAAGGGTTCATTGCATGTTGTCTGCTCGTTCCTGGGCACGCCACGTGTCTGCATGTGGACACTAGGGAGAACATCCAAATATATATCTGGGAAGGAACTTGCCCTTCGAGAAATGAAGTTACAAGCTTTGCTCAAAATCTTGGATTTTATTTACTGCCTCCTGCGTACAGTCGGATGCGCTACAGACACCTGTGGGTAGTACTATGGCTAAAAAAACAAACGCAAAACACGTAAGCAAGCTGTCATACTAGAAGCCGCCTATTGTAGACAGGACGTCAGTCTTTGTGTGTGAACTACAGGAGGACAGAAATCCCTGCTGGCAGCTTTCTAGTCTCCTTCTATCTGGACCCAGTGCTGAGCGTTCCTATTATGGTAGAAAAAACACTCCTTGCCCCTTCTCCCATGCAGACGGAATTAATAAGCGCTACGGAATATGATGGCTATAGAAGCAGCGCATAATAAATAATATCTATACAAAAGAGTCTTGTTAGAACGGCTTGGTCCCTATCATATCCTGCTATCTGGCAGCAAGGACTTTTTCAGACCTCCTTGATTTTTATCATAGGTTAAAACACGAACTGTTGTTAATCAATGTTTTGATCTGCATTTCATTAGTGTTGGTCAGGGTTTCAGTGGTTACTATAACTGATCTTTCACATATAAGAAAACGAAAACAAAACAACCTTGTAATAATTCTCCTTTTGATTTTCACGGACCTATAGACGTGAATGGGACATTTAGTTCCATGACTCAGATCAAAAACAGACATGAACTTTTTTTTTTTGTGATCCACAAAAAAATTTGAGACATTTGATCATAGACTTCTCATAATTTCATAGGGTATGCGCACACGATCAGTAAACGCTGCGGTTTGGACCCTGCCTGCTTGCTCAGCTTCAAATCCATAGCATCAAGATGTTCATGTCCACTATGCTTCCACAGGCGACTGTGGCTCACTTGCAGAGACCAATATGCGGCGCTTCTCTCTAGACCGCAGTATGTCTATTTCTCTTACGCTTTTCACTGAACGCGGTGAATCCGCACTCCCTCGATGCTTCCTCTCAGCGCCACAGCTTGTCCTGTGTGAGTGGTCACGTGGTATCGCTCATTTCAGTTATGAATATGCGGCTCCACCCCTATGGGAGGCGGAGCCGCATATTCATCACTGTAATGGGCGGTACCACGTGACCGCTCATACAGGACAAGCTGCGGCGCTGAGAGGAAGCAACGAGGGAACTGGGTATTTTATTTCCAGCTGGCGGGCGCACAGGGGGTGGAAGGGGGTTGGTTACCGGGAACTTTATTTCAGCCGCAAAAAAAATAAAAAAAAAACAACGATTTTTCATTCCTTCTCTCCAGCGAACGCTGCTGGAGAGAAGAAATGAATGGCGGCTTCAGCACCACACGCTGGGGGGACAGCGCTTACTGTAGCGCTGTCTCCTGCACGGTCCGTGTGGTACCCAGTCGGCACACGGCTGCCGCACGTTTGCCACACTGATGTGCCACGTGAGCACACGGACACGGATAACTCCGGTACCGGAATTATCTGGACGTGTGAGACTGGCCTTACTCTGTGGGTGGTGTATGTGTTGATTTAAGCCTCCTTTGCAGACAACAGATGTATCCTCAGGGCGCATATGACACTGTAGTCATATACACGGTTACACCTATATAGAATTCCAATGAATTGCTTTGCATGTGATTTTGTTAACATTGTTCGATTTATTTGTGATATCGTTGTCACGTGGAATTACACAGATGCATGTAGTTTCATGCAAACCCATAGTAATTTTACACTGTAATACTGCGATCATCATATGTTGAGACAGTAGTGTGTTTTTTCTGCCACAACAGCGACAATGCTGAGCCAGTTTTCCATGGTTTTCAACAATCACAGCAAAAACGGCACAGTTTTAGGGTAAGTTGAAAGTAGGGGTTTTTGCTGCTTTTTTTTCTGCAGCAAAACCTGACCTTGGCAGGAATGAAAATGCGTAAAAGGTTTAGGTGCATTTTTGTTGCGTTTTTTGTTGTGCATTTGCATTTTTGGTGCATTTTTTTTTTTTTTGGTGCCTTTTTTTTTCTCTTTGTCCATACTAATGTCCATGAATTGAATTGTCAGCAGCAAGAACACAGCAAATAATGATACCTGCGTTTTTGCTGCATTTTTTCAACACCCATTCAAGTCAATGGGTGAAAAATGCTGAAAAAACGCAGCAAAAACGCTGAAAGAAGTGACATGCTCTATGTCCAAAAAATGCAGCAAAGCACAAAAAAAGTGTGTGTACATGAGATTTCTGAAATCTCATAGGCTTTGGTAGTACTGTAAAAAGCAGCTGAATATTAGCATAAAAAGGCAGCAAAAAACGCCCTGTGTCAACTTACTCTTACAGTGAATTAGACAAGAGAAAAATATATAACCTTCTAAGTGTGAATACAGCCTTTAGCAGCAATGATCACTGTTAACTTATTTATTGTAAGATCACTTTTGCAAAGTAATCAAATTACCTTAGAATAAAGGAGTGGCGGCTATAACATTGCAGGCGGCGATAGCATCGTCAGCATCAGACAGATCTATCTTTTAGGCTGGGGTGAGACTAGCGTATTGCATCGGATGCGAGAGAATCGGATGCGATATGCTAATGACCCTCGGCCCCTGCTCTGCTGCGAGCGGGAGCCGAGTGTCATGCGTCTGTGCTCCGAGCCTCTCGCACAGGGAGGATCGGAGCACAGCTGCGGAGGAGGCGGAGAAATGAATTTCTCCATCTCCTCCATTGCCGGGGTCAGCGTTAAATGCACATCACTCGGATGATATCCGGGTGATGTGCGTTGTCTCACTCGCACCCATAGGCTTATATGGGTGTGAGTGAGCCGAGAGTCGGCCGAGTGTCTGTGACAATCGCAGCATGCTGCGATTGTCTCGGACCGAGGAAGACGGCCGAGAAAAAAATCGGCTGCTGGGAGCTGCCCCATAGTTTAACACTGGTCTGAGTGCAATGCGATTTTTTTTTTTTTTTTTTTTTTTTTTTTTTTAATCGCATTGCACTTGTCCGTATTACGGTCTAGTGTGACTCCGGCCTTAAGCAGGTAGTAGCATATCTGGAGAGCCTAAATGGCTGCGGCCTTTCTTATGGCGGGTTATAATGAAAATGCCGTAGTAAAGAGCTCTTTGACATCATGATTGAAACCTGTTACCTCTATAGTAAGCAAGATCATTGAGGCTCAGATCTAAATCTGACAGGCTTGGGTTTGATTACAGGGATGGGATTACCGTAAATTAAGCGACATGTGCGGCCATGTTCTCCCTGACCGCTGTAAAGAGCGCTGAGAGATTAGGACTGCAGTTCTTCTGATTGGTCAGACCCTCAAATTTGAGGGCCCGATTCACCAAGGTGTGTTCGATAGTTTTTTCACCAACACCTTGAAATGTCACAAAATGTTGTGACTTTTGGCATTTTTGCACCATTCTTGGCCAGCTGTGTCAGAGGGCATGGACGGGGTAGTAAGACCTGCCTTGCATGTTTATTGAAATTTACACTACCCTGACGCATATTATGCCAAAAATGTATTCTAGTCCCAGACTAGAGCGCCGTTTCTCGCGGAGGCCCACAGCAATTGTAAGATGCATCCCTTAGTGAATTAGGTGCGTCTTACTCAATCGGTGCCTTAACCGCTTCACCACCTTGGGATTTTCCATTTTGGTTTTTCGAGTTTTGCTTTGTTCTTCCCAGAGCTATTTGTTTTGTTTTTTTCTGGCAATATGAGGGCTTTTTTTTTTTTTTTTTTGCGGGAAGAGTTGTAGTTTTGAATAATGACACCATTTGTTTTACCATATAGTGTACTGGAAAATGGGGCAAAATTTCCAAGTGCGGTGAAATTGAAAAATAAAAAAAAGGGCACTTCCACAATTTTTTTTTTTTAACCATGTTAGCTAAATGCTAAAATTGACCCATTAGTATTATTCCCAAGGTCACTACAAGTTCACAGATACCAAAAATGTCTAGGTTATTTTTTATTTAAACAGTGAAAAAAAATTTAAATGGCTCCATTTTCTGAGACTCATAGCGTCTCCATTTTTCGTTATCTGGGGCCGGGTGAGGGCTTATTTTTTGCACGCCTAGCTGATATTTTTATTGATACCATTTCGAGATAGTTACAATGTTTTGATCGCCTGTTATTGTGTTTTATTATGATGTTGCGGAGAAAAAAAAAAGTAATTCTGGATTTTTTTTTATTTTTTTTTTCTTGCTACGCCGTTTACTGATCGGATTACTTCTTTTCATATTTTGATAGATCGGGCAATTCTAAACACGACGATAACAAATGTGTATTTAAACTTTTTTTTTTTTTTTTTTACTTTTTACATGCTTCAATAGTCTCCATAGGAGACTTGAAGCTGCGATCGTCTGATCGCTTGTGCTGCACAGAGCATGGCTGCGGCTCTGTGTATATAAATATATAATCTCGTAAAGGGGGTAATTAAGATTTGTGTGCAAACGCCAGTCTTAATTAATCTGTCCCTTAGTACCTATATACCTATAAGTTTGATGGCCTCAGTTCTGGTGTAATAGGGTATAAAGATTCAGTCTCTAAGTAATGAGGATGAATGTTCAGCCTTGTGTAATGAACAGTGAATTTCTAATTTGTTGCCAAGAAAAACACAACTTGCTAAACTGGAAAACTTCTTATCTTATAATATGATCCTCAGCTGGAAAATGATAAGCTCATGATTACAAATGATTCTATAGGGTGGCCATTTATATGGATACACCTAAATAAAATGGGAATGGTTGGTGATATCAACTTCCTGTTTGTGGCACATTAGTATATGGGAGCCGGGAAAGTTTTCAAGATGGGTGCTGACCATGGGGGCCATTTTGAAGTTGGCCATTTTTTAATGCAACTTTATAAATGGCCCACCCTGTATATTAGAGGGAAGCTGTCACCATGATAATGCCGTCCAATCTGCAGGCCCCATGAGATTTTGGGTCCAATGGGCGGTCCTATCAGTGATGTGACGGGTGTCTGTGTGCCCATATGTGCAAAGAAAGCTGTCAGTCACTGATGGGACCGCTCACTGGACCCCAAATCCCCAAAACAGCAGAAGATTAAATGGATAAAACACAGATTATACTGAATTTATTTTAAGGCCATGTTAAGGATTTTACCTTAGTATTTGTAAGCCAAAACCAGGAGTGGGTGATAAATAGAATAGTGGTGACGGGTTTCTATTATACTTTTCCTCTGATTGTTCCTCTCCTGGTTTTGGATTATAAATATTGATGTAAAATACTGACCAAATACTGAAGGTGTGAACGTGACCTAACAAAACCACATATCAATCTGCCCAGTTCCTCCTGTCCTATAACATGGTGCCTGTAGATAGGGCGCTTTCATGGTGAACAGGTTCCCTGTAATGCAGACCTGTGACCTTCAGCACCCAAATACCAATTTATTTATCCATGTCAGGAAGGAAAGAGGAATGGGGCAGCGATGCCTTTAGTAGTTATTTTTGGAGAATGCACTTATTGACTAAAACCACAAAGGTGATGGGTTCTCTACACAATGCTGTGTTTATAGTGATTGTTGGGTCTTTGCCCTAGAAAACATTCACACATTGTGTGCTAAAGTGAAGCAGGAACCTGGAGAAACACTTGTCTCATTACTGTCTGGTCTCCTTGTGTTGGATGACAGATCTCATTTCCGAGATTATTCTGTAACTGAACCAAAGGACTCTAGAGTGCAAGGAAACACAAGCGCTGAACCCTTACCAGAAGCTGATTGTCTGCAGTGTTTCTCTGCACTTGACATTTTGGATGTTTAATTTCTTTAAGCTTTTTTGCTATTTTGCAGCAATTGAGAGTTTGTTGTCTAACAATAGACATCGGTTTTGTATTGTTAGCATTCAGCCAAAATATCTTCTTGCCAGAATCTGACCGCTGTGGTCCCTGCTACTTGCCATCTGCAGTAGGGAAGTGCCCTTTGTCTTTAAAACAAATAATTGTTAATAATAGAAAAACAAGTGGAAAATGCAAACTCTGCAAAGAGCAAATGTGCTTTTGTACAATACTACATTTTGTTTTTTTCTTCCCCCTACATTGAAATCATGTAGAGAAATGATACAACACGCTAGCAATGTATTAGGCCTTGTTCACACTATCCTTTTTTTGCTGCGGAATTTTCAGCCGCGGATTTGGAAAAACCGCAGTGCAAAACCGCGGTGGTTTTCACTGCGGTTTTTTGTGCGGTTTCTACTGCGGATTCCACTGCGGGTTTCCAGCTGCACTTTCCTATTGGTGCAGGTGGAAAACCGTTGCGGAATCCGCAGAAAGAATTGACATGCTACTTCTTTTTTTCCGCAGAAAATCCGCGCTGATTTTCTAGCGGAAAAAAGCAAAGTGGGAACAGCGGTTTTTGTTTTCCATAGGGTAACATTGTACTGTACCCTGCATGGAAAACTGCTGCGGGTCCGCAGCTGCAAATCCGCTGCGGATCCGCAGCAAAAACCGCAGCGTGTGAACATAGCCTAATACATGGTACAAGCCGAAAGCTTATCCTATTCTGAAAGCAGCAGAGATGTGTACGACCCTGGAAGAGCTTTATACACATGTGTACTGTATATAAACATCTGCGGAACCGCAGGGTCACAATAGGACCCATGTATTTTGTAACGGACATGGAAAAAGACCAGCTCGCCCTTTCAGGGAACAATCTGTACGGAAGGCCGTGATCGACACCACTGCCCAGCGTCGAGGTTGTGTGTTTATTTTTCTTTTAGTCACATTTTTACTTTTTGCTAATAATAATAGTAATAATAATAATAAGGAATCCGTTTTTCGCCTACCTGGATCGGAAGCTGGATCCTTCTTTCTTCTCCTGCGTTTTCTATGGGAGCCTTATTACAGATTTGTAGGAGACATAATATGACCGACCCTGTGCATGAGTCGGATACAGCCAGTGAACACTTGCACTTTTTATGTCTTGCCTTTAGGCAGCTTTTCACAATTGCTAATGAATAATGAATCTTGAACTGAAGATCAGTGAGGAAACTAAGGAGTAGACTTTTTTCTTATCAACATTTCAATTTTACAATTTAGATATTTTCTATATATCAAGCTTTGTAAATAAATAGATTTGCTTCAGCCGAGCTGCAATACCATTAATGACCTGCGCTCCAATGTGGTGCTGGCTGTTCAGGTAAAGAAGTTGGCCACTGCTTTATTTTATTTTTGGTGGTCATCAATATCTGATCGGTGACAGTGCGACATCCGGCCCTCCTCCGATCCACTGTTACTGGCACTGGCCAGCCGTTATCGCAGGTTGGGGGAACGTAGCAGATCTGTCATTTCTATAATGGCGGCTTCCTGCTTTTCAAGTGAATCTGCCTTACAGTCCTGCCTCCATTATAGTAACGATGGAGCTGCTGAGTTCCAGCACAATTCGAGAACCTCTACCTGCTATTGACCGGTAACAGCGGCGATGCTGAGTGTCACACCCCCATTGATAAGACGTTGATAGTCTATGATAGGCCATCAATAAATAATGTTGAAACTCTTTAAACAGTAATCTTAATTTTATATATACAGGAAAACATCCAACCTGTGGTTACAGTTCGCATTGAAAACAAAAAAGTTTTTACATATATGTGTATATATATGTGTATATGTGTAAAGCTCTATGGAGGGGGGAGGAGCTAGAGGCCGACAGACATTCCGCTGCAGGTTCTCCTCCATAGAACATGATGAGCACTAACTGTCATCTTCTGTCTCAGTAATAGTCTGTAGTCCCTGTAGACAGATTTTCTGTGTGAATTGGGAATTTTGAGAATGAATTGTATCAGTCCAGGAGGAGAAAGAAGCAGATCTCTCCGAGTAAGATGTGTTACAAGGTTTATTTTCATGTCTCCTATTGATTGATGTAGTAATTAAATCCAGAGGTACTCTTTAAGCTTTCATGTTTGGGTTTTCTTCTATTTTTTGTTCATCATCTGAAAGTCACTATCATGGACTACATGACCCTCATGGAGTGATTCTACATAATGCAAAGGTGATTACACTGGAAGGCAGACATCTGGCCACCAGCCACTGGTTTTGCAATGTCCTATAGGTCAGAAGGGACTGGTTCTCTATTACTCAGGGGTCATCAGTTACTGGTTCTCTATAACCTAGTGACCTCCAGGGACTGGTCCTGTATAAATCACCGGCCATTAGGTGCTAGGAGAGTAAACATCTGGCTGTCAGGAACTGGTCTATGGACCAGAAGGGACTGGTTTATATATGATAGGGGGTCACCAGGGAGTAATGGTGTAAATCAGCGGCCAGCAAGTACTGCTACCGATGGCACAGTGGCTCAGATATTTTAGTTTTGTGTCTGGATGTTATAAGTTTATTAAGTGTTGTTTTGTGCAGATAAAAGCCTGCTGATGTAATGATTTCTTTTTATAGCATGCCTTATCTCCATATTCCCGTCAGTTCTCATGGGAATGTTTGGTACTTGGCAGAGCTGATTTCACATATCAAGCATGCATGGCGTCCCCTCCCCCCAGACTAGCCAGCGCTACACGTACACTGAGACTATACAGGAACATGCTTCATTCTAGTATGAAGACCATTGTGCAGGTTTGATCTGCTGTATAGTCGCCTGTGTCGTATGGAAGAAGCTCGTCCATGTGCTCTTATGTCATACTGGTCTGTAAAGAGAAGCTGTCATAAAGTTATGCTCACACGATCCAGCATTGCTAGACGAGCAAGACGAGAAGAAAGCGTGCTACAGCATGTATGTGACCGGCGCCGAATAAATAGGAAACACTTAGGATAAGCAGGAGTCATCCCTGAACATGTAGGTCACAGTCGCACACTGGCGCAGCATGTATAGACGGCTGCCCCAATGTTTGGCTGCTAGTTCCCAGGCCTCATACACTGCTATTAAAGCCTTATTACCAGGGGTGTCAAACTGCATTCCTCAAGGGCTGCAAACCGGTCATGTTTTCAGGATTTCCTTGTATTGCACAGGTGATCATTTAATCACCTGCACAGAATGATTCCAGCACCTTGTGCAATGAGAAGGAAATCTTGAAAACACGCATGGTTTGAGGCCCTCGAGGAATGCAGTTTGACACCCCTGCTTATTACTGCCCTGTGCAACAACTGAGCTATGATATGGCCTTGTACACACGCGCCTAAATCTGATGAAGCAGATGGGCTCCTAAATCTGTAGCGTTTTGCAAAGAAGGTGAATACGCTCTTTTAATTCATTTATTTTTTTTTTAATTTACAGTTTTCTTGTTTTAAAATGGTCACCAAAAATGTAGGAAGTGCCCATGACAGCGGTGTGACTGCGTATCTCATATTTACATACATGGTGCCTTTAGGAAGTTTCCAGAGTCTCCAGTTGTTTTTTTTTTTTTTAAACGTCCATTATTTGTTTCCTTGTGGTATTCGTTGTCGTTTTTCTGTGCCAAAATCTTCTAAATATCACGGGTGGTTCATACATTTTATGCAAAGTCAAAAATGGTATTTATTTCTGTTGTTTTAACCTCTTGTGACTCTTCAGTGTAATTCACGGACTGGTAGGGGGACGACGTCATAGAAATTACACTTTAAAGAGAGGATAGACTGCATTTTCTGTCCCATAAAAACGTATTCTATTGCAAAATCATTGAAAAATGGATGCAGGAGAATGCAGGTACAAGAGATGGATGACGGCGATTTCATACACAATGGTGCTTCATCGGGTCCAAACAACGTCATAGAAATGCGGTACATGAAACTGTCACGCTCGGATCAGGAGGCCCACGGCCGTTCCGTGCATTAGTGCTCTGATCTCTGAATGAGCCTTTACTGATTAGGCATTCTCTACATATGTAGCAGGGAAACTTAACAAATAATTAACTTTGTCTAACCTGTGCAGATCTAGAGGTGTAACCTGTCATAATGAGGTTGTCCTTGACTATATGTGTATGTGCATGTCATTAAAAACCTGGGTTTTTTCCAGTGAAACATTAATTAGAAATGACTCTATAATTTTCTGAAGGTCTGCATATCCGGCCGCTCTCACTTGTTCTCTGTGGCTCGCTCTCTCTGTGGCTCTCTCTCTCTGTGGCTCTCTCTCTCTGTGGCTCGCTCTCTCTGTGGCTCGCTCTCCCTGTGGCTCGCTCTCGCTCTCTCTGTGGCTTGCTCTCCCTGGCTCGCTCTCTGTGGCTCGCTCTCTGTGGCTCTCTCTCTCTGTGGCTCTCTCTCTCTGTGGCTCTCTCTCTCTGTGGCTCTCTCTCTCTGTGGCTCTCTCTCTCTGTGGCTCTCTCTCTCTTTGGCTCGCTCTCCCTGTGGCTTGCTCTCTCTGGCTCTCTGTGGCTCGCTCTCTCTGTGGCTCGCTCTCTCTGTGGCTCGCTCTCTCTGTGGCTCGCTCTCTCTGTGGCTCGCTCTCCCTCTTTGTGGCGCTTGCTCCATTGACTCTCACCACTCAGAAGTTTGCGCCTCTTAATGAATCAGAAGTGTCTGACTCAAACGCGCCCCATCAATGCCGGTCTTGATGAATCTGGGCTTGTGCATAAATCCACATTAAAGGGGTTGTCCGGGAATAGTTTTATATTTATTATAAGGCTGTAGACATAGCAGATAAGAAACACAGCAAATCTCGCCCTGCTTTGATCCAGCGCTGCCTCTCCTACTGTTTCGATCTTTGACAGGCTGCAGCAGTGACATCTCAGCTACAGTGCATGTGCCCGTCTACCGCGGCGTCTCCTCTGAGCCCAGTGATTGGCTGCGGCAGTCACATGCTACTGTCAAGAAGTGGCGACCCGTCAGCAAAGACCAGAGAGGCAGAGCTGGGGTTGGTGGTTATTGCAGTGTTTTCTATGGTTGCAAGCCTATTTAATAATAGAAAAGATTCTGCGCACATCCTTTTTAATGGCCTTTTTTCTTTTAAAAGCAAAAAAAACAACTAAATGAAGTTCAGTCTTCACTTGTTATGCTTTTTGCTGACTTTGAAATGGCCATGGGGACGGGTGTAACTATAGAAGAAAGATTGACTCTTTACTTTCTTCTGAACCACATCCTGTTTATGGTTGTCGTTAACGCTGAGGACATATGCTTGTACTTTTGACAATAAGTTGTGCCAGCATTGCCGGTTGTGTGATGTCGCCATTTCTTCTTTGTAGCTGATGTTTGAGCCGTTTTCTCCTACATCCGTAGAGGTCCCTTGAGGCCTTGGCCGTCTGAGAGATCACTGATCTGTTCAGCGTGATCCCCAGAAGTCCTGTCATTTCACTTGTTGACCTGGGCATAACAAAGACTTCTTTTGCCTTTCTTGGTTACCCAACACTTCAGCTGATGTTCTAGACCAGTGGTCTGCAGCTTGTGGCTCTGACAGATGTCTTGCGGCATTACGGGACTTGGCATTATGGGAGTCCTTGTTTTACAACAGCCTGCAAGACGCAGGTTGGAGGTCAACATTTTTATTCGGTTTTTTTACAAAGCTTTTGTGGGTTTTCTTTGTGATTACTATTGCCGATGGCTGTTGTGACGACTGCCCTACATTGTTGGACATTCCGTGCTCTCTGCGAAAATACTCCCAAGTAGAACAATTAGCCAATTCCCCCCCCCCCCCCCAATGATCAACATGACCCTTTTCTTATCTCTCTTGTGGTGTTAGTTGCCAATTCTGGGCACCAAATTCTTTAAAATTGAGTCATAAATTCTTGGTGAGAAGTCAAAAATGTTTGTTTTTTTAACGAAACTCTGCCTTGAACTGTTTTTGAAACCCTTCTGTCAAATCACAAGTTTTGCAAAATAATGCCCCGTGGGATAGGGGTGCAACTGGAGCAGAGTTTAGCCAAGTTTTTAAAAGGTCGCAAATAAAAAACCTCTAGAATCACTAATCTCTCTCACACAAAGTGGCAAAAAATGTAGGCAGATATAAAATAGACTTAAAGGCGCAAATTAAATGTTGAATTGGGTGCAAACAAAAAAAGGGCACAAAACATACAAAATTAGAGCAGGTTTTGGGTGTTCCATGGTTCTCTCAGCACCTCTACTGGCCAAAGTCCTGCTCGAGTCTCCACATCTGATGGTCTCAGGTTGGACAGGAAAATGGGATGAAAGGAACACTCACTATTGCAATGATGTTTGGTAGCGGGTGAGAGAAGGATGAAACGGACGCTAGTAATGCTGTGTGCCCCAGCCCCACATGACATCCGAAATGAAAATAGCTTTGTTTCCACAATACAATGCAGTTATTTTGGTGTGTGAGAGGAAATCCTAATACTAAATAAGACTGGAAATAATGAATATAATAAAATAGAAACCACCGAATTTTCCAACGGGTACAGTATGTGTGTATATATATGTGTATGTATGTATATATATATATATATATATATATATATATATATATATATATATATATATATATATATATTTTATTTACTTTAGTCAGGTGTTCTAAAATATATAGCAGTAATACCGAACACTGATTTCACCATGAAGGGAAATGTGTGATCCATCCCTTCCTTCCTTCCTGACTGCAGCTTGGTGTGAGTCACATGTAGCAGAGCCATTAAGAAAGCCGTCGTGTATAAATTCCCGCACTCACATCTGTTGCTAAATGAGTCCACCGTATATTTTCTTTCTTTTAGAGTTAACATAATTTGTTCTGCCATTAAAATGGCAAAAAACTGTCAACTGCTTAACTTGAGCCTGCCATTAGAGTTAAGTTGCCCAGACTGCGGGCTGCACCACTCCGAGCCTGGCTGCACCACTCCGAGCCTGGCTGCACCAGTCCGAGCCTGGCTGCACCAGTCCAAGCCTGGGTCACAATTGCTGCCAGGTTTATTTTTCTCTGAAACGCTCCGGTGTTTCTCAGAAATGAGTTTATGGTTGCGTCTCTCAATAAGTACACCGTTGGGAGAAGCCTGTCAATCGTCTGCAGCAGTGGGGGGTATTAAACTGGCCAGGGCAGTGCCGAACTATTCTTGTCTCTCCCTATAGTTGCTGGCTGGCTCTTCAAACTATATGTACCTGTGGTTTTGGCAGCATTAATTGATTTTAAAAAGCTTTTATTTTTGTATAATTTCCTGAAGTTTAGTGAGTCTCGGGCTATATGTCTTAGACTATGCCACCATAGTCACTTTGTGTTACCGTATGAGAGAAATAGACCAATTTTTTTCTCTGGTGTCATGCTAGTTGCTCCCATTTTTCTTTCTCCTCTGTCATCTTGCATCGGATGTGATACGCTGATGTGACTCCAGCCTTATCCATTGACTCTTACCAATGTTTTGGTTAAAAGCAGATGGATTTCTGAAGTACAAAGTCTCTTCTGTGTTGTCCATTTTACATTGCAGTCACACGTCCGTGTGACACGTCCTGGTGCTGGCCATTATGTCCTCGGACAGCACACTGACCCAGGGCCGCCATCAGGGCATGACAGCCATGACTGGGGTATGGGGCCTGGTGAGCAGAGGGGGCCCGCATCGGGCCCCGTCTAATCTGCTCACCGTGCCCCCCCCCTGCCGGCGCTGCGGGCCCCCCACCTGCCGGCGCTGCGGCCCCCCCCCCTGCCGGCGCTGCGGGCCTGCGGGACACTATTGACGTGCGTGCCCGCACGTCAATAGTTAACAGCCGCCGCCAGCCAGTCGGAGGCTGGCAGCTGACTTGAGCGGCCGCAGTGCGCAGTCGCACTTCGCCGGCGTCTGACGTCATTGTCAGCCGCCGGCGAGTGCGTCCTTCACCTGCGTGGAGGAAGTGAGGTTCCCCGCCGCAGGAGCGCACGGCCAGGTAAGAACTCGTTTTTTTTTTTTTTGAGAGCGGCGATCCCAGCGGGGTGGGGCCCGGGGCAGAACGCTGGACACGCTGGGGCAGAAAGCTGGACACGGGCAGTATGCTGGACACAGGGGCAGAGATACTGGACACAGGGGGCAGAGATGCTGGACACAGGGGGCAGAGATGCTGGACACAGGGGGCAGAGATGCTGGACACAGGGGGCAGAGATGCTGGACACAGGGGCAGAGATACTGGACACAGGGGGCAGAGATGCTGGACACAGGGGGCAGAGATGCTGGACACAGGGGGCAGAGATGCTGGACACAGGGGGCAGAGATGCTGGACACAGGGGGCAGAGATGCTGGACACAGGGGGCAGAGATGCTGGACACAGGGGGCAGAGATGCTGGACACAGGGGCAGAATGGAGATATGTGGTATGATGAAAGACATGGGGGCATGACTGGAGACAGATGGGGAAGGATTGGAGACACAGGAGGCAGAATTGGAGACAGATTGGGCAGGATGGATACGATGGAGAGAGATGGGGCAGGATGGGGAGATCATATGGTGTAGAATGGATACTCATGAGTGCAGGATGGGAGAACATATGGCTGGAGCCAGGAATGAGACACACGGGGGCCAGGATGGGGAATATTATTGCCATAGGGACTAATTAAGGGATATTATTACTGCAGTGATGTATTTATTTTTTGAGGACACTGTTTTAAATGAGGGGGCGGTCCTGTTACTGTGTAGAGTGACACTATGTCGCCTCTTTTTCTTTATGCGGTGTAATGTAGAAGTTGGGAAAAATTAAGTAATGTGTTCTACAAGCGGAGCTCGAGATAACTGTGTTATTTCCTGCAGAAACGAGTCCTGGCTGGAAGACATGATGGCGGTCTGTGCTGGATGAAAGATGAAGGACTTCACCTAGAGACGTCACTGGTAAGTCAGTGTTACCTATACACTGACACTATACACTGTATACTATATACAGAGCTCCTGTGTATAATTTCACTAGTGATCACTGTATTATCTGTACACAGACACTGCATACTAAGTACAGATCTCCTGTGTATAATGGCACTGATGGGGATAGTATTGTTGGGTGTTTTTTATTACTGATCAGAATTGTAGTATTCAGTAACTATGTGGTGGTAATATGTGGTCTGGACATGGTGTTGCGGTATTTGTTCCTTGTATGTGATATTATTCGATCACTGTGGTGGTAATATGCGGTCTGGTCATGGTGTAGCGGTATTTGTCCCTTGTATGTGATATTATTCGATCACTGTGGTGGTAATATGTCATCTGGTCATGGTGTAGCGGTATTTGTTCTTTTTATGTGATATTATTGGTCATTTTAAAAATTGAAAAATAAATAAAAATATACCTAAATTGTATTGCATATTTTAACAAATATTTAATAGGTTACAGCAGAGTAGGGCCTCACCAAAAGAGTCTACCGTGTTATGGTGGCGGCTTACAAAATCTTTTGGCCAAAACAAAAGCTGCCGGCTATATGTGTGATCTGGTGATGGGAACTGTTAGGGTATGTGTCCACGTTAAGTAAACGCTGCGTGTTTGACGCTGCGTGGGGCCACAGCGTCAAACACGCAGCGTCCAGATGTTCCAGCATAGTGAAGGGGATTTTATGAAATCCCATCTCCACTATGCGTGGTAACCCGCACCCGGCGGCCCTGCGACTCCGGACATGCGGCGCTTCTTTTAAGATCGCAGCATGTCCGTGTTCCTTGCGGCGGCGCAGCTGCTATAACACAGGGCCCTATGTGTGGTGTGCAATGATCCCGGATGTGTGCAATGAACACATCCGGCATCATCACAGTAGGGGGCGGGGCTTAGCGCCGAGCGGGTTTGCCGCTCCGACGCAACCGCCGGCCATCCTGAAGGTGGACACATACCCTCAATGTGTGATTGGTGAGAAGTGGAGTTTTTCCAAGAGAGAGCGGTGGGACTGTGGACAGTTTGAGGGGTGGAGCGTGGAGGCGGGGCTGGGGTGGAGCCTGGGCGGAGTCTCAAGGGGGCCCCGAAAATTTTGCCAGTATGGGGCCCCGAAATTTCTAGTGGCAGCCCTGCACTGACCCATAGTGTCTTTGAGTCATAAACACATCAGACTACTGTAATAACAATTAGAAGGTAGCCGACAGCAATTACAGATTGTAATAACAGATCCAAGGGTCTGGGAGACTCCAATCATGTCCTTTGTTCATCCATTCTGAGGCTCCGACCTCGGCCATTAAAGTCTATGGGGATCCATGTGAAACGGACGACACAATGAAGACATCTTGTTCTGCAAAGTTCATCTGAGTTTCATTTGTTTTAAACCGATCTGGGGCAAAAAGGCATGAGGAACAATGGAAGCAAATAGGATGATGCTGGAGAAATGGAGAAACAAGATCTGTCCGTTTCTCTGAGCTGATAACTCGGAGAACGTGTGATTCTCGCCTTTCCACCCTATGTCTGTGCCCTCTGTCTGGTGCCTTCTTTGCAGTGTTCCTCTATATAGGAAAACACTTTCTTCTATACTAAAACTTTGTATGCAGACTTGTACATTCCGGGCGGAGGCCGGGAGAACACGCTTGTGACCTCGTCTGGTGAATGTGGGTCTAAGGGTACCGTCACACAGTCACACTTTGATCGCTACGACCGTACGATCCGTGACGTTCCAGCGATATCCATACGATATCGCTGTGTCTGACACGCAGCAGCGATCAGGGATCCTGCTGAGAATCGTACGTCGTAGCAGATCGTATGGAACTTTCTTTTGTCGCTTGATCACCCGCTGACATCGCTGGATCGTTGTGTGTGACAGCGATCCAGCGATGTGTTCGCTTGTAACCAGGGTAAACATCGGGTAACTAAGCGCAGGGCCGCGCTTAGTAACCCGATGTTTACCGTGGTTACCAGCGTAAAAGTAAAAAAAACCAAACAGTACATACTTACATTCCGGTGTCTGTCCTCCGGCGTCTCAGCTTCTCTGCACTGTGAGCGCCGGCCAGCCAGAAAGCGAGCACAGCGGTGACGTCTGACGTCACCGCTGTGCTTTCCGGCTCTGCTGCTTACACAGTGGAGAGAAGCAGAACGCCGGGGGACAGACACCGGAATGTAAGTATGTACTGTTTTTTTTTTTTTACGTTTACGCTGGTAACCAGGGTAAACATCGGGTTACTAAGCGCGGCCCTGCGCTTAGTTACCCGATGTTTACCCTGGTTACCCGGGGACTTCGGCATCGCTCCAGCGCCGTGATTGCAACGTGTGACCGCAGTCTACGACGCTGGAGCGATACTCATACGATCGCTGCGACGTCACGATCGTGCCGTCGTAGCGATTAAAATGGTACTGTGTGACGGTACCCTAAGGGGAACATTGTAGTAATCAGGAAAAATCTCCTAATGTGTAATGTGTGCTGAGCGTACAGACACGGTGTGCACGAAGCCTAAAGGTACCTTCACACTCAGCAACTTTACAAAGAGAACAACAACGATCCGTGACGTTGCAGCGTCCTGGTTAGCGACCTCGTTGTGTTTGACACGCAGCAGCGATCTGGATCCTGCTGTGATATTGCTGGTCGGAGCTAGAAGTCCAGAACTTTATATTCTAGTATAACTAGTATTTTATGCCAGATCCTTCTCTCCCCTTTGTGGAGGAAGAATTGGAAGGCTCCTGTACACATTACCGTATATTGTCTGCTTGTTATGCTGACTTTCGTCTGTGTGTGAGGACTTTCATGTTCAAAAATCTTTTGTGAAGACTCCGACCCGGACTTCCGGCATCATGTAGCAGATCCCTCCCGGATCAGAGACCAGCTCACCTGCGCTCAAGGCTGTCGTCCCCACTGATCAGACTGCATTATGGCATCTAGTTGTTATGCCAGATAACGTCTATGGCGGCAACTGTATACTCAAAATATAGAGAACTCTCATTTATGGGACTTATACACTGCGGTTTTTCTGCACTGGAGAATCCACCGTAGTGACATCTGCACCAAATAATGCCGTTTTTGTTGTGGATTTTGTTTTGTAAATGTGGTAAACTTTAAGCTTATTTCCGTGGTGATAGCTACAGTAGAAACTGACATGAAGGGGGTTGGAGATCCACACCGCAAGTCGATTTATGACTTTTTTTTACACAGCGTGTGGATACGATGTGGTGAATCTTCCCTTGCTGCTGCTGTAATATACGGCCGATTTCCCTATGCGCTAAAAAGACGCTCTTCAGTGTGTGTACCATGAAGATGACGGTCATCCCCAGTAGAAATGGGAAACCCTCTGTATGAATATTTCTCTTTGCTGCGGCCATTTTCAGCTCCTAGGCATTTCTTATTAATTCTGTCTACCTTGGATCGACAAAATGCAGGTACACACTAAACGATTACCAATGCTCACCTAACACTTTTTACAAACATGGGAGCAAGTCTTAGGCCGGGGTCACACTATTGCATTATAACACGGACGAATGCTGTATCTGATGGCACTCAGCCCAGTGTTATTCTGTGGGGCCGCTCACGTCTGCGATAATTTTTTTGTGCTGATTCTGCATGAGAGAACAATGGCAGCATGCTGCGATTGGCAGCGAGGCAAGGGTCACTCACACCCATACAAGTCTATGGGTGCTTGTGAAATGTTGGACTGCACTCAGATGTCAACCCAGTGCAGTCCGATATACGCCGAGTCAGGCCATGAAAGAGATGGATATATTACTCTCTCCATCTCCTCCGCACCTGTGCTGCGATTCTCTCTGGCTGGAGCTGAGGGTCATTAGCATCTCACATCAGATGCCATGCATTGGTGAGATTCCAGCCTTAATCTCATTATCCGTATCACCTAGGTTGGGTCCATTAACACCCTTGTTTGATAACCCAGGTTTTGCACCTGCTTCAGGTGTTTGCTTATTTGTAATCTGGGACAGATCCGCTGGGGTTAGATTGAGACATGGGATCAGACTCTCTCCTTGCTTTACAGAACTTTTTGGTGGCGCTTGTTCAGGTAGGTGTCTGTTCTGGCTGGCATATTTCCAGTTCAGGTCACGTATAAATTCTTGCATATCTCTGACTAGTATAAAGGATAAACTCGCTTCCTTTGAAACCTTAATCACTCAAGTAAGTCCTTGTACTAGTACTAAACTTTTATGTTGTATATACAAAGGAACGCCTGCAATGACTCTATACCCTTTACTGAGACTTGGGAGAAGGAATTGGGTAGTAAAATTTCAGAGGAGGATTGGCAAAAAGCATTCATACTCTATCACAAATTATCAATTACTTCCAATGCTCAGGAGAAAAACTGTAAGGACACGTTCAGTATTTTACATCAGTACAGGTCCTTCTCAAAAAATTAGCATATAGTGTTAAATTTCATTATTTACCATAATGTAATGATTACAATTAAACTTTCATATATTATAGATTCATTATCCACCAACTGAAATTTGTCAGGTCTTTTATTGTTTTAATACTGATGATTTTGGCATACAACTCCTGAAAACCCAAAAAACCTGTCTCAATAAATTAGCATATTTCACCCGTCCAATCAAATAAAAGTGTTTTTTAATAACAAACAAAAAAACCATCAAATAATAATGTTCAGTTATGCACTCAATACTTGGTCGGGAATCCTTTGGCAGAAATGACTGCTTCAATGCGGCGTGGCATGGAGGCAATCAGCCTGTGACACTGCTGAGATGTTATGGAGGCCCAGGATGCTTCAATAGCGGCCTTAAGCTCATCCAGAGTGTTGGGTCTTGCGTCTCTCAACTTTCTCTTCACAATATCCCACAGATTCTCTATGGGGTTCAGGTCAGGAGAGTTGGCAGGCCAATTGAGCACAGTAATACCATGGTCAGTAAACCATTTACCAGTGGTTTTGGCACTGTAAGCAGGTGCCAGGTCGTGCTGAAAAATGAAATCTTCATCTCCATAAAGCATTTCAGCCAATGGAAGCATGAAGTGCTCCAAAATCTCCTGATAGCTAGCTGCATTGACCCTGCCCTTGATGAAACACAGTGGACCAACACCAGCAGCTGACATGGCACCCCACACCATCACTGACTGTGGGTACTTGACACTGGACTTCAGGCATTTTGGCATTTCCTTCTCCCCAGTCTTCCTCCAGACTCTGGCACCTTGATTTCCGAATGACATGCAAAATTTGCTTTCATCAGAAAAAAGTACTTGGGACCACTTAGCAACAGTCCAGTGCTGCTTCTCTGTAGCCCAGGTCAGGCGCTTCTGCCGCTGTTTATGGTTCAAAAGTGGCTTTACCTGGGGAATGCGGCACCTGTAGCCCATTTCCTGCACACGCCTGTGCACGGTGGCTCTGGATGTTTCCACACCAGACTCAGTCCACTGCTTCCTCAGGTTCCCCAAGGTCTGGAATCGGTCCTTCTCCACAATCTTCCTCAGGGTCCGGTCACCTCTTCTCGTTGTACAGCGTTTTCTGCCACATTGTTTCCTTCCAACAGACTTACCATTGAGGTGCCTTGATACAGCACTCTGGGAACAGCCTATTTGTTGAGAAATTTCTTTCTGGGTCTTACCCTCTTGCTTGAAGGTGTCAATGATGGCCTTCTTGACATCTGTCAGGTCGCTAGTCTTACCCATGATGGGGGTTTTGAGTAATGAACCAGGCAGGGAGTTTTTAAAAGCCTCAGGTATCTTTTGCATGTGTTTAGAGTTAATTAGTTGATTCAGAAGATTAGGGTAATAGGTCGTTTAGAGAACCTTTTCTTGATATGCTAATTTATTGAGACAGGTTTTTTGGGTTATCAGGAGTTGTATGCCAAAATCATCAGTATTAAAACAATAAAAGACCTGACAAATTTCAGTTGGTGGATAATGAATCTATAATATATGAAAGTTTAATTGTAATCATTACATTATGGTAAATAATGAAATTTAACACTATATGCTAATTTTTTGAGAAGGACCTGTATATGTAAGCCAAAATCAGGAGAGGAACAATCATACGAAACGTATAATAAAAACACCACTTCTGTATTATCACCCCCTCCTGGTTTTGGCTTACAAATACTGATGTAAAATACTGACCAAATACTGAACGTGTGAACGTGGCCTTAGACTATCTAGATGGTACCGTTGTCCCTCTGTGCTACGTAGGTTCTTCCCCTCTGTGTCGGACTTGTGCTGGTGGTGGTGCAGCTGGGTCTATATAGCTGGGTCTATGGTACATAGATGATGGGAATGCCCATTGGTTTGGGGTATGGAGTTCAATAGTCTCCATGGTAGCAGAGTCACATTCTACCCCCCCCCCCCCCCCCAAATAACACTACTCTCCATTACTCTGGATTCAATCTCTAAGGCAGAGAAAGATATCCTTAGTCAATTATTCCACAAATCCCCAAAAACTTCCACTTTCGGTGGAAGAAGTTAACAATCTAATGAAAATGGAAAACATGATTGCATGTGATGACAGTCGCTAATGTACATGTTAGATATTATTCAGTGAGGGCAGTGAGACCTGGCAATCTACTTATTAGAAAATAATACTAGAATGTCTTGGTAGACGTGGTCTCCTCCAAAGTGCTGGTTTCTATGTTGTTGGTTTTTTTCCTTCCCCACCTTTTTTTCTTCCCATTCTTTCTCTTTCCGCCATCCTTTCTCCTTTGCGTTCCTCTAGCGCACTCATTATTTGCTTCATGTAACATCTTATATTAAGGCCTCATCATGCTCAGTTATACTTATATTCTAATGTTTAACGACAACTTAATATTAACAACTATCAATTTTTTTTGTTATTCTTGAGCGAATATTCTATTTTCATGTCAATGTTGTTCAAACTCAATAAAAATATTTAAATAAAAAAAAAATTCTGTGCAGCGGCTATTGTGTGAGGGTTTCCCACACAAGGAAAATCAAGTGTTTAATCCTGCTAAGCTGTGTGTGCATATAAATATATACACAAACCTAACGTCCTTCGTGCTTCCTGCTGTATAATCTGTGGTTACAGGTGCTGCATCTGTAGATACTCTGATGGCGCCTGCATACACAGTAGCCATGCTGTGTCAGAGCTATGTGTCCGATAACTTTAGAGGAAATCTTGAGGTGCTGCCTTTTTGGAGTGAAAGAGGAGGAGAGAGAACACAATCCTCTGATGTTTTGCTGGAAGGTTGCGTTTCCAAATGGTATCTCCTCTGAAGTCACTTGTTTTCTCAGTGAACTGTGCTATGTATAGACTTTGTTGCAAAAGCTTTATGTAACAAAAGGAATCTAAAATACACACAATCAGCTACAGATTGCAGATAAATCTAACAGGTTTTTTTGTTTGTGTTTTTGCGCTCCAAGTAAAATGTAAAATAATAAGAATTTCTTTTAAAATTTTGACAACACATAGCGCCAACTGAGGTCAGCCTTTGGGGAGCTACGCTTTCTACTACTTTTGTTCTTGACTTGAGATAAGAGGCGCCCGGCAGTCGCCCATCTCCCCTTTATGTGAATTGATAGCCTGTGTTCACACTTTTTGTTTTTTTTATACGTGAATTTTGACTTGTTAAATCATAACATGGGTCAAACACTGATTCAAAAGCGTGTAAAAGAAAAGAAAAACTGTCAGAACCGAAAACCTTGTCCAAGTCCACATTGATTCCTGGTTGTATTTCTCTTAAATATCATGTCTGATTTGTCTGCAAAAAAAAAAATAGAAAAACTCAAGGTGAACTTACCCTTAGTATATGTGCAGCCAACGTTTAAGAGTTAAGACGTTGCTGGAACCCCCAAGGTTTGCTGGCAGGTTTGTCATTTTCTTTCTTTTTTTTTTTTTCTTTCTTTTTCTCATTCTTTCTTTCTTTGTTTCCCTCTTTCTTTGTTTCCCTCTTTTCTTTGTTTCCCTCTTTTCTTTGTTTCCCTCTTTTCTTTGTTTCCCTCTTTTCTTTGTTTCCCTCTTTTCTTTGTTTCCCTCTTTTCTTTGTTTCCCTCTTTCTTTCTCCTCTGCTGTTGTCTTTTCTCTGTACTTTCAACTATAAAGAGCAGGCGTCTTCTAAACAAAGATGCTTGAAGAATGTACATTTTGCTTCTTTTAACCACTTCACAACTTCTAATCGTGTAAGCGGAGTAAAAGACTGAAGATGTGCACAGAAAGTCATTTTTTAATGCTGTTGGCTGTGCATTTTATGGCTAAGTTCACACTAGGCGTTTTTGTGAGAATTTTTTTAATGCTAATTTTTAGCTGCATTTTCGGAACCAGCAAAGCCTGAGATTTTAGAAATCTCATGCACACACTTTTTTTTTTGTCGATCAGCATTTTGTGCTTTGCATACTGTTTTAGACCCAGAGGATGACACTTTAGTGTTTTTTCAGCGTTTTTCACCCATTGACTTGAATGGGTGGTGAAAAAAACGTTGAAAAAAATCACCAAAAACGACGGTATCAAGTTTTGCAGCGTTTTTTGTGCCAAAGCCTGATTCTGTGTAATAGGACTTTTCTTTTTTTCAACACTAAACTTTATCAGCATGCACAAGATACAAATCTAGCGTTAAAAAAGCGCTGATAAAACTCCTAGTGTGAACTTAATTCCCAATAGGCGGATTTCAGGCAGAATTCATCTGAAGAAGGTGCGGTGTGCACATACCCTTATGTTTTGTATATGCTATGTTCTGCCTTCTCTCCTGTCCTAAAATGCTTTTCTTTGCTGTATTGCTTGAGTAGTAAGAATGTGATTAAGTGATCTGATGATGTGTGAGATTAATGCAGATGGCTGTAATGTGGCTGCATCTTAGCACCCACACTGCACTCGGATGTCATCCAAGTGCAATCCCATATACACCAAGACAGGCAATGGAGGAGATGGAGAAATTACTTTCTCCATCTCCTCCGTGTCTGATGCGAGAGGATCGGAGATTAGGGCACTGACACTCGGATCACGCGCACAGCGGAGCTGGATCCCAGGGTCATTAGCGCATCACATCGGATGTTATAAGCTTGTGTGACCCCGGCCGTATTCCAGGTCTACTAGTGATGAGCGCAGGTGCTTGTTTTTTGAGTTTGCCTAGGGTGCTTGGATATGCACAGAGTATCTCAGGTGCTCGGATTCCTGCGCCCGCATGTATATGTCATGAAATCCCCGCATGTTTTGTGGCTGGGTATGGAATTTGGGTTTTGCATCCTTTTTGCACACCATTTTGGTCCTGCCATATGAATACACCTTTAGAGTATGGTCAAACAGGGATGCCAGGTTGTAGCCATACACGGCGGCACCGTTAGTTGCTGCAGTTTTGATTTGAGAGGGAACAATTGTTTCATTGGTAAAAATCAAGTGATTGTTTAACAAGCAAATTGAAAACCGCGACGGCCAGAAATAACAAGACCCGGGCGCTCCTTTTGGCCTCACCTTACGCAGTTTATTTTAGGAGTACTGGCATTTAACTGGACACTTTATTCTGTTTGTTCAGGTGTTAGTTCCCACAAAATCACTGATGGGACGATCAAACCATGGGATTGAACCCAGAAAGTGATGCTCTGGGCACTTTATTACAATAACGTGGCGCTGATGCTGGATGGGCACCGTATTTCGCCAAATTGCTTTGACCCTCAAATGACTGTTAATGTTCACACATTTTTTTCACGTAAACAGTATCTGTGCCTTTCCTCCATAGTCATGATGATTGCCTGAAAATCTCTTGGATTTCGTGCTTTGTACTTGAGTATTTTCAGTCTATACGGTGCAGTGGGCATTTCCTTATAAATGTATCTAAGATGATAAACTGCAGCTATTCCAGCCATGGATACAGTCACCAGTGCCCAGACATGATGTCATGGTGTGAGCGCCGCTTCCAGTTTGCTAGCACTACAGGAGAATGTTAAGATTTCAGACAAGTGACAGACTTGTTATTCCAAGCGTTTTCTTTTGTTAAGGTAAAGTCCCTTCTTCCAGTGCGATGTACCGAACTGCGGCACTAACCTGACATTGTACAATGTGAACTGCTGGCAACACACAGGGTAAACTGGGAGCGCTATATGCCTCAGTACCATGTATATAGCTACATAACGTCTGGACTACAGAATCAATCATTTGTGAGACTGATAACTCGCCAGCTGTACAATAATAAAGGGTTAGTACACATGCAAAACTCAGCTCTGCTGCCACAATAAAGCCTGATGTGTCCACCATAGCCGACGACCAAGCCTTTGTGAGATTAGCCTTCTTTGGAATATTGAGAACACTGTGGAATTAGACTGATCCGATCTTGCTCATCATTTCCAGCCAAACATTCTCCTTAGTGAATAACGTGTTATCCGAGTTTCTAGAGCCTGCTCCAGTAATATATTTGAGTCCCGACAGCCTCAACGCATGCTGGGATTGCCTAACAAACAGGACCTGTCGTGGCGGGCTGGCTTCGGCCCCTTTTTTGATTAAAGTAGTGTGAACCAGTGCCGTATGTAGTTTACATGTAGTATTCTCTTACTGCAGGTATTTCCTCATAGGTTTTGCGTGTCTGAGGTGTAAGGAGTCAGGACCTCTGGCATCATGTATGTATCCTCTGCACTGATCATAAAGCAGAAGGTAGAAGGAAGGTTTTGTGATGACACATGAGTAAAGTGACACCATCTTTTCCTGACCGCTTGTCTCCTCACCGTCCTTGCGCCCCTACGGCCACTGACTGTGCGCTGACTTCTCTCTCGCGGTGTAAATGTTATGCTACATAATGATGTCCTGTAGCTCACAGATCGGTGAAAAGAGCTTTTCTTCTAGAGAGAAGACGAGATTGTGACATAATGTTTTTTTTCCTTGGGAAGGGTGGAGTATTTGAGGGAGTGACTGTATTTGGTGTTCCCAATGTAAAAAAAAAATGCTTTTTCTGGTTCCAAATCCACATGTGTTTAATATCATTCTGTTCTTCATTGCTGCTTTGGGCGTGTGGTCGTGCTGTGTCGTTTCCAGCAGGTTCTAGTACAAGGATGTTGCTTTTCTGACTTTCTCCCCTGTATCTCTGCTGTTAATAGTTGAGGGCCAATGGAGGCGACGGAGTGTTTCCCAACCTCCTGTAAATACAGCACTTTTTCTCCCTCTGCGTTTTTTGTACAGAAAGTCCTTTGCTTTTAGGCTATGTGCACACGTTCAGGTTTTTTCGCATTTTTTTTCTCGTTTTTTCGCGATAAAAACGCTATAAAAACTCATTAAAAACACATACATTATGCATTCTGTCATTTAAAATGCATTCTGCATGTTTTGTGCACATGGTGCGTTTTTTTCCGCGAAAAAAACACATCGCGGTAAAAAAAAGCAGCATGTTCATTAATTTTGCGGATTTTCTGCGTTTTTCCCGCGATTCTATGCATTTGGAAAAAATGCGTTAAAAATGCGGTAAAATCGTGGTAAAAACGCATGCGGATTTCTGGCAGAAATGTCCGGTTTTTGTCAGGAAAATTTCTGCCAGAAATCCTGACGTGTGCACATAGCCTTATTAAGGGTAAGTTCACACTAGGTGTTTTTTTGTTTTTGTTTTTCCAGCTTTTTTTTTTTCTGCAGCAAAACCTGATCTCTTGGCAACAAAAAATCTGCAGAAAAAAGCATCTTCTCCTTGCATTTTTTACTGCGATTTTTGTGCATTTTTTGAGGCAGTTTTGCCATGCTAGATTTGTCACTTGTGCATGCTGATAAAGTTGTGTTGGGAAAAAAAAAACATTTTATAGTATAGAATCGTGTTTTGGCACAAAAAATGCAGCAAAACATGATACCTTTTTTTTCAGCAACAATTCATTTTAATGGGTGAAAAATGCTGAAAAAATTGACATGATTCATTGTGCAAAAAAACATGCAAAGCCCAAAATACCGATGACAAATGATGAAATCTCATAGACTTTGCTGGTGCTGTAAATTTGCATAAAAAAAGCTGCAAAAATGTTAAATGTGAACTTGGCCTAAGTATCCAAGCAAAGTGGATGTGATGATGTTAATAATAATAATCTATATATAATTGTCTAAGGGGTACTTCAGTCTGTATGTCTGTCTGTAACGGAAATCCCGCGTTGCTGATTTTTTCGCGACCAATCAGCGGCAGGCTTAGTCCGGCCGCGAACTTGCCCCTCCCTACTCCCCTCCAGTCAGTGCCAGTGTGTTGCCCCATCCCGGACCAACTTTTAAAAAGATATAATGTTAAAAATAATAAACAAAAAAAATTGTGCTATTCTCACCTTCCGACGTCCACCGATGCGCGTGATGCGGCCGCCAGCTTTCTTTCCCAGAGATGCATTGCGAAATTACCCAGTGACCGCTAAGTTATTTGGGTAATTTCGCAATGCATCACTGGGAACTGAAGCTGGCGGCCGCATCGCGCGTATCGGGACAGCTTCGTTGGACGACGGAGGGTGAGTATATAGCTATTTTTTTATTTTAATTTTTTTTCTAACAGGGATATGGTGCCCACATTGCTATATACTGCGTGGACTGTTATATACTGCGTGGGCTGTGTTATATACTACGCAGGCTTTGTTATTTACTGCGTGGCCTGTTATATACTACGTGGGCTGTGTTATATACTATGTGGGCAGTATTATATATTACGTGGGCTGTGCTATATATTACGTGGGCTGTGCTATATATTACGTGGACTGTGCTATATATTACGTGGGCTGTGCTATATATTACGTGGGCTGTGCTATATATTACGTGGGCTGTGCTATATATTACGTGGGCTGTGCTATATATTACGTGGGCTGTGCTATATATTACGTGGGCTGTGCTATATATTACGTGGGCTGTGCTATATATTACGTGGGCTGTGTTTATATACTGCGTGGCCTGTGTTATATACTGCGTGGCCTGTGTTATATACTGCGTGGCCTGTGTTATATACTACGTGGGCTGTGTTATATACTACGTGGTGTTATATACTGCCTGGCTGCTATATACTACTTGGCTGCTATATACGACGTGGCTGTGCTATATACGACGTGGCTGTGCTACATACGACGTGGCTATGCTACATACGACGTGGCTGTGCTACATACGACGTGGCTGTGCTACATACGACGTGGCTGTGCTACATACGACGTGGCTGTGCTACATACGACGTGGCTGTGCTACATACGACGTGGCTGTGCTACATACGACGTGGCTGTGCTACATACGACGTGGCTGTGCTACATACGACGTGGCTGTGCTACATACGACGTGGCTGTGCTACATACGACGTGGCTGTGCTACATACGACGTGGCTGTGCTACATACGACGTGGCTGTGCTACATACGACGTGGCTGTGCTACATACGACGTGGCTGTGCTACATACGACGTGGCTGTGCTACATACGACGTGGCTGTGCTACATACGACGTGGCTGTGCTACATACGACGTGGCTGTGCTACATGCTACGTGGCTGTGGTATATACTACGTGGCTGTCTGTTATATACTATGTGGCTGTATTAGATACTGCCTGGCTGCTATATACTACGTGGGCAGTGTTATATACTGCGTGGCCTGTGTTATATACTGCGTGGCCTGTGTTATATACTGTGTTTGCTGTGCTATATACTACGTGGGCTGTGCTATATACTACGTGGCTGGCTGTGCTATATACTACGTGGCTGGCTGTGTTATATACTACGTGGCTGTGCTATATACTACGTGGCTGGCTGTGTTATATACTACGTGGCTGTGCTATATACTACGTGGCTGGCTGTGTTATATACTACGTGGCTGTGCTATATACTACGTGGCTGTGCTATATACTACGTGGCTGTGCTATATACTACGTGGCTGTGCTATATACTACGTGGCTGGCTGTGTTGTATACTACGTGGCTGTGCTATATACTACATGGCTGTCTGTTATATACTACGTGGCTGTGCTATATACTACATGGCTGTCTGTATTATATACTACATGGCTGTGCTAAGCGTGACGTACATACATACCTAGAATACCCGATGCGTTAGAATCGGGCCACCATCTAGTAATAATAATAATCTTTATTTTTATATAGCGCTAACATATTCCGCAGCACTTTACAGTTTGCACACATTATCATCGCTGTCCCCATTGGGGCTCACAATCTAAATTCCCTATCAGTATGTCTTTGGAATGTGGGAGGAAACCGGAGAACCCGGAGGAAACCCACCCAAACACGGGGAGAACATACAAAAACTCCTTGCAGATGTTGTCCTTGGTGGGATTTGAACCCAGGACTCCAGTGCTAACCACTGAGCCACCATGCTGCAAAACTCCAACTCATTGTGCATCTAAAGAAGCTGTTGAACTGTGCAGTTTTGGTACTCTCCCCCTCCCCCTCTATAGGCTTATATAGGGAACCTGAAAAAAAAATGTATGTAAAAAAAAAAGGAAAGTTGCATTTTTAAGTGCAGATTCAAAGTTTTTCTGTACTAAAAAAAAATGCAGCTTGAAATCTCAATGCATTAAGGAAAAGGAAAAAAAAACAGCCTAATCAGAGAAGATTGTTATTCTGTATTATTGTGCAGACACCTATAGAAAGTATACAGATGAAAAGCATGAGGAAAAAAAAACCCTGCAGCATTTAGATTGTGTCAACATGGCCTGAAAGGTACATGAAACTCGCTCTGTACGGCACGTGAGTGGAAAGGCAGCATTGTGTGCAAAGGTAGCATTGTTGTGTCGTCGCTCTGGTTTCGGTCAGAATAAGATCTGCATTTACTCCCTGTGCCTAAAGGGAATGTAGCACCTATATATATTTTTTTTATTGACGTCAAATGCTGACAAATATTTTGCTTTTAAGGCTAAGTTAAGGTACAGGAGCCAAAAATCAGAATTCTGTCATGATATCCATAGTTTTGCGGGATAATATTGCGCAGTAATACTGCATTATTTCTTCTGGAAAAAATGAGGGAATCTGTGACATTGGCCCTTACTAATCCTCCAGTGCAGGAGTGAGGAGGCTCGTCTGTTATATTCAGAGTTTTCTAATTCTATTGTCTGTGTACATGGTTATGGATCAAACATCTTGCCTAAGTTGCTGTACGATCAGATATATACAGGTGCTTCTCAAAAAATTAGAATATCATTAAAAAGTTAATTTATTTCAGTTCTTCAATACAAAAGGTGAAAGTCCTATATTATATAGAGTCATTACAAACAGTGATTTATTTCAAGTGTTAATTTCTGTTACTGTTAATGACTTTTGGGTTTTCACTGGCTGTAAGCCATAATCATTATCTCAGTAAATTAGACTAATTAACAAAATACACCTGCAAAGGATTCCTAAGCGTTTAAAAAGGTCCCTTAGTCTGTCTCAGTAGGCTTCATAATCATGGGGAAGACTGCTGACTTGACACATGTCCAGAAGGCAGTCATTGACACACTCCATAAGGAGGGTAAGCCACAAAAGGTCATTGCTACAGAAGCTGGCTGTTCACAGAGTGCTGTCTCCAAGCATATTAATGAAAAGTTGAGTGGAAAGAAAAAGTGTGGTAGAAAAAGGTGCACAAGCAACCGGGATAACCGCAGCCATGAAACGATTGTTAAGAAAAGGCCATTCAAAAATTTTGGGAGATTTACAAGGAGTGGACTGCTGTTGGAGTCATTGCTTCAAAAGCCACCACACACAGACGTATCCAGGACATGGGCTACAAGTGTCGCTTTCCTTGTGTCAAGCCACTCATGACCAATAGACAACGCCAGAAGCGTCTTACCTGGGCCAAGGAGAAAAAGAACTGGACTGTCGCTCAGTGGTCCAAGGTGTTGTTTTCAGATGAAAGTAAATTTTGAATTTAATTTGGAAATCACGGTCCCAGAGTCTGGAGGAAGAGTGGAGAGGCCACAATCCAAGCTGCTGGAGGTCTAGTGTGAAGTTTCCACAATCAGTGATGGTGGGGAGAGATGTCATCTGCTGGTGTAGGTCAACTGTGTTTTATCAAGACCAAAGTCAGCGCAGCCGTCTACCAGGAAATTTTAGAGCACTTCATGCTTCCCTCTGCCGACAAGCTTTTTTGTACATGGAAATTTCATTCTCCAGCAGGACTTGGCACCTATCCACACTGCCAAAAGTACCAATACCTGGTTTATAAACAACAGTATCACTGTGATTGATTGGCAGCAAACTCACCAGATCTTAACCCCATAGAGAATCTATGGGGTATTGTCAAGAGGAAGATGAGAGACACCAGACCCAACAATGCAGAAGAGCTGAAGACTGCTATCAAAGCAGCCTGGGCTTCCATAACACCTCAGCAGTGCCACAGGCTGATCGCCTCCATGCCACGCTGCATTAATGCAGTAATTGATCCAAAAGGAGCCCCAACCAATTATTGAGTGCATTTACTAAACATACATTTCAGTAGGCCAACATTTCCGATTTTTAAGATCATTTTTCTAGCTGGTGTTATAAAGTATTGTAATTTACTGATTTTGGGTTTTCATTGGCTGTAAGCCACAATCATCAACATTAACAGAAATAAACATTTGAAATAGATCACTCTGTAATGACTCTATATAATATGAGTTTCACTTCTTATATTGAAGAACTGAAATAAATTAACTTTTTGATGATATTTATTTTGTGAGAAGCACCTGTACTTTACAAAAGCCACTAGAAGCATTAACTTTAGAATTTGGTAAAGACCCTTTTAAGGTGTAGATGCAGTCTCACCCCTAAGTCAGTCTTGGAAGATGAGATCCCAGAATACTTTTTCCGAGGCTTACAACAGGCGGCAGAGATGATAGCCCAAAGTGCTGTGGCTGGAGGATATGTGCATATATTGTTCTAGTGTATGATGAAACTCCAAGGACTCTTCCCAGAGAAAAGTGTCAGGACCCCCCTGATGTTATTCCAGGGAACATGTATAAAGGAGTATCCCAGATTTATCTCTCCACGTCCTCTGCCATTTGTTATCACAGAAATGTCTGGAAGAACACGTTATACTCCAGCCACACCTAAATTAAAAAGGGGACTTTTGGTGGTGATTAAAACCCATAAATTACGGAAAAGGAGATTATATCCATCAGACCGGGTAGCGCAGATTGCACATGGACAGCGCATTGATGAATATTATACAACTAGATGGTGGCCTGATTCTAACGCATTGGGTATTCTAGAATATGAAGTTTATTTATGAAGATTTCAGAATAATGCAATGAATACACAGGATTCGGCCAGCCGGGAGCGACCAATTAGCGAAGCGTGGTTCAAATCCCGCTCCAATTCGAGGGCGGACTGCGTCTGTCGCTGATTGGTCGCGCCCGGCCGGCCGTGAACAATCATTGAAGCCAGGGCCAGCTCCAGGTTTTTGAGGACCCCAGGCGAAAGAGTCTCACATCCCACGTTGCATATAACACGGCCCACGTAGTATATAGCACAGCCACGTAGCATATAGCACAGCTACGCAGTATATAACACAGCCCACATAGTATATAGCACAGCCCACGTATATAGCACAGCCCACGTAGTATATAGCACAGCCCACGTAGTATATAGCACAGCCCACGCAGTATATAACAGCCCACATAGTATATAACACAGCCACGTAGTATATTGCACAGCCACGTAGTATATAGCACAGCGACATAGTATATAGCACACCGAAGTAGTATATAGCACAGTCCACATATTATGTAGCATAGCCCACGCAGTATATAGCACAGCCACGTAGTATATAACACAGCCCATGTAGTAAATAGCAATGTGGGCACCATATCCCTGTTAAAAAAAAAGAATTAAAATAAAGAATAGTTATATACTCACCTTCTGGCAGCCCCCGGATCCAGCCCAGGCCTTTAGCGATGCTCCTCGCAACGCTCCATTCCCAGTAATGCCTTGCGGCAATAACCCGTGATGATGTTGCGGTCTCGTGAGACCGCTACGTCATCTGGGGTCATTGCTGCAATGCATTCTTGGGACCGGAGCGCCGCGAGGAGCGGGAACGGCTGCCACGGACGCCAGACAGTGAGAATATAATGATTTTTTTTTAAATTATTATTTTTTTTTGAAAATCTGTTTATTAAAATTTTCTAAGACAGTACAAATTATACCATTCCAATGATAATACAAAAATATGACAATGTAAATTAATAAAGTAACCATAAATCCCTCCCCCCCCCCCCTACACAATCCAAAATAGTAACCCCCATACTCTGCTTACGCATGACCCACGAAGTATCTCATGAAACTGGTGAATTACCACCAATCCTCTGTAGTAAATACCATTGGGTATTTTCAAAATGTGCTCTCAGTTTCTCCCTAGGCTCTAGAGGGAGCGATGGAATAAATGTAGCCCACGTGGAAAAGAATTTACCCGCCTGCCTCTCTCTATTAGTCAGTGCGTCCAACCACTCCATTCTGAATATGAACTGGATTTTAGTGCGAATGAAAGGAAGTGAAGGGATTAAAGGGCTTAACCACTGGTGCAAAATGCTCTTCCTAGTCGCCGAAGCCCAAATCATAAGTGTTGCCTTAATGTGTTTAGGCAATTTGTGAGATGTCTCGTCTAGGATATTAAAAATGGCCCATTGTGGAGTAAGCGTGAAATTTACTTTGCAAATTTCCTGTAATTCTTTGTGTACCTCACTCCATAGTCCCAGAATTTGCGGGCAGCTCCATAAATGATGGTATAGGTCGGTGTTACGAGCTTTGCACTTAGAACACATATAGACAGTGGAGGGGGACATCTTAGATTGCAAGCAGGGTGTAATGTAGGCTCTGTGTAGTATTAAAAGTGCCATGTCCGTGTAGCTACTGTATGGCAGAATCTTTCTTTGTGACATAGTAGCCTCAAAGAGGTCCCTCACCTCCAAGCATGGCATGTCCTTCAGCCACTTCGCCACTCCCGTAGTTTTTCCTTCCCCCACCCACTTTCTACGTAATAATGAATAAATGTTACTTATAGAAGCCGGGTTGGATTTTGCATTTCGAATAAACCCATCCAAATTAATTCTCCCCTCCACCCCACCCCCCACCGACAGACATTTCTGTACCAAGCTGCGCGCCTGGAGAAATAAGAATGGTCTATTACTAAATAGTGGGAATCGTTGTGACGCCATTTCAAAGGATAATATTGAGAAATTAAGATCCATGAGATCCACTGCCTGCCCACAACCTTGGGAAGCCAAAAGCTTATAAAAAGATGGTGCGGAACCCCTCAAAAACCCCGGATTTCCCAAAAAGGACTGGAAGGGGGACAGACCATATTTTAAGTTGCAAATCTTTCTGCAGTGTCTCCAAGTCTGCAACGTCTGCCATAGTGATGGGTGTTCATGTATTCCCGTTGGGAGATCCTCCCCACTTAGGTGTAACAGAGCCGGTAACAAGATATGTGGGAAGAATTGTTGCTCAAGTTCAACATTTGCAAAGTGTGAGACACCCCTAATCCAATCAATTGCATATCTGAGATTAGCCACTAAGTTATATCTTCCCAAGTCAGGAAAATTAACACCACCCTCCAATCTTGTCGCCTGTAATCTTGCAAGACTAATGCGTGATCTACCTCCAACCCCCCAAATGAATTTACGAAAGTTTAGGTTCAATAAATCCAGATCCGATCGAGTCAGGAGAAGGGGCAACGTCTGAAAGGCATATAACAATTTAGGAAACACTATCATTTTAATTAAATGGCATCTACCAGAAAACGACAATGTGAAGTGTTTCCATGAATGGAGAAGGTCAACTATGGAGGAGATTAGTGGTTTGTAATTAGCTCTATATAAAATAGATGGGTCTGCAGGCAACCGAATCCCCAAGTATTTGATAGAATCCTGACACCAGTGAAACGGGAATGAGGGGTCACCCAGCCTCCCAGATCTAAAAACCGCTAGGGCCTCAGATTTACTATGGTTGACCCTAAATCCAGAACATCTGCCGAAATTCTCTAGAATTTGCATAATAGTCGGGATTGCTTTCTCAGGGTTGGCAATAAATAAAAGAACATCGTCAGCAAAGGCTGAGATCTTTATGGATGTAGCTCCCACCCTCACCCCTTCGAAAGCTGCCTCGTTCTGTAGTGTTCTTAAGAGGGGGTCTAGTGCTATGTTAAATAAAAGTGGGGACAGAGGGCAACCCTGGCGTGTTCCCCGCTGAATCTCAAAGGGTCTAGATAAAACATTGTTCACGGACATCCTGGACAGTGGCTGTCTGTAAATTGATTTGACAGCTTCACAAAACCATGGACCAAACTCTCGGAAAGATAGCAGATCGTATAGATAATCCCATGCTACCCTATCGAACGCCTTGTCAGCGTCAAGGCTGACCACGATAGTTTTCATCCGTTTGTGTACTCTACTATAAGATATGGCACTCAAAGCTGTCCTAATATTGTATGTGATGGATTTTCCGTGGATGAATCCAGTTTGTTGTGGCGAGATCAAATTTGGGATTATTTTCTGTAGTCTATCTGCCAGGATTTTTGTAAAAATTTTAAAGTCCGAATTTAATAAGGGAGTGAGATCCGGGACGCTCGCTACAATCTACATGGGTAATTAATTACAGCTATTGTTAAGGTACCGTCACACTAAGCGACGCTGCAGCGATAGCGACAGCAATGCCGATCGCTGCAGCGTCGCTGTGTGGTCGCTGGAGAGCTGTCACACAGACCGCTCTCCAGCGACCAGCGATGCCGAGGTCCCCGGGTAACCAGGGTAAACATCGGGTTGCTAAGCGCAGGGCCGCGCTTAGTAACCCGATGTTTACCCTGGTTACCAGCGTAAAAGTTAAAAAAACAAACAGTACATGCTCACCTGCGCGTCCCCCAGCCTCTGCATCCTGACGCTGACTGAGCTCCGGCCCTAACAGCACAGCGGTGACGTCACCGCTGTTGCTTTCACTTTCAGTTTAGGGCCGGCGCTTTAGTGTCAGGAAGCAGAGGCTGGGGGACGCGCAGGTGAGCATGTACTGTTTGTTTTTTTAACTTTTACGCTGGTAACCAGGGTAAACATCGGGTTACTAAGCGCGGCCCTGCGCTTAGTAACCCGATGTTTACCCTGGTTACCAGTGTAAAATATCGCTGGTATCGTCGCTTTTGCTGTCAAACACGGCGATACACGGCGACCTAGCGACCAAATAATGTGCAGACCTTCTAGCAGCGACCAGCAATTTCACAGCGGGATCCAGATCGCTGCTGCGTGTCAAATACAGCGATATCGCTCCCTAGGACGCTGCAACGTCACAGATCGCTGGCGATATCGCCTAGTGTGACGGTACCTTTACTATGTTAGTCACTGTGGGTTACATTGCTTCCGTTATTGTCAGTCTGGCTTGTTTGGGCTCAGCCCTCTGCCTTTTTTAGGCATGGTTATCTACTGAGTTCAGTGAAGCAGCAGGCAGAGTTCACTTGGGAGCTTCATCATTGTATGATTTACAGCCTGCCTTCATCCCATGGGCCAGCCACATATATATATACGGTTGCATGATTAACCATATTCCCACAAGTAGGCACCTTTTACTTTATTGCTCTATTCCAGCTACCCATTCATGTAGCTGGCGATACCGGTACTCACTATCTTATTGGAGTTTGTCACGTACCTTACATTTCCTGATTGCTTTGTTTTTTATATGTACGTGTATATTATACACTGTTTTTATTTGTATGTATCTTCACCTTTTTGATATCTAATAAAGCTACTGACTAATTATATATATGAGAGCATTAGACTCTTTTGTCCTCCCTTTGTTTCTACTACTAGCTTGAGTCGTTTTTGCTCACTTTCATGCAATTTAGCATGCATTTGCGAGTATACGCATGGTAAAAATTACCAGACTAATATGTCTTTGGGGCTATTTTTCAAATATATTGTTAAATAACTCACTCAAATGAGGAGCTATATGTGTTCCTAGGATATTATAATGTTCATTGCTGAACCCGTCTGGGCCTGGTGCTTTGGAAAGTTTAAGTTTAGTTAAAGTCTGTAAAACTTCTGAGGGTGTAATAGGGGAGTTAATGGTTTCCCTCTCTCCTTCCGTGAGCGCCGGAGCAAGGTGATTTTTAAGGAATTCCTCACTCCCTCCTCCTCCACCCGCCTCAGACCTATATAACTCGCCGAAAAAGGAACGGAATTCATCCACTATCTCTTTATTATTAGTTAAAGTTTGACCGTTGCGTTGTTGTATTTTATATATTTTCGTCGCTTTCCTATAAGGTCTTGTAAGAGATGCCAAAACTTTCCCTGGTCTGTTACCCCATTTAAAATATTTTTGTTTTTGATAGTCCAGGTTGAACATAGCCATCTCATGGGCCAGGGTATCCGCCTCCTCCTTTGCCCTCAAAAATTTTTCTTTTGTCAGTGAGTTATTATTTAGCTTAAAATCTTTGTAGGTTTGGGTTACTGATTTTTGTGTTTCCAATGCTCTTTTCATAATTTCTTTCCTTTTATGGCTAACATAAGAGATAATTTTACCCCTCAACACGGCCTTAGAGGCCATCCAAAACAGATGTGCGTTATCACAGTGGACCTGATTATCGTTCTTGTATTCTCCCCAAGACATCTGCAAATATTTTTTAAAATCATCTGAATGGTGTAGGTAAGAGGGGAAACGCCATCTCCTCTCCTGGTGGATTGGAGAAGTCAACCCGGACTGGAACGTCACCGGGGCATGATCTGAAGTATGAATATTTTGTATATTAGATTGTGTTACCAGGGGCACCAATGACTCATGTAACAACCAGCAATCAATCCTGGCGTGTGAATCGTGGACATGGGAGTAGTGAGAATAGTCCCTCTCCAAGGGGTGTTGTAGTCTCCATATGTCAATCAAGTCAAAGTGATCTATTAATGATTGAATACTACTCCCCTGCACCGGTCGATGAGTATCTTTAGGGTTGGATCTATCCATGGAGATGTCTGCTACCTCATTGAAGTCGCCTCCCATGACCACCCTTGATGTGTCCCACCCTGCCAACCTCTCTCTCAGTTTGACCTGAAACTGAATCTCAGGCGTGTTTGGGGCATAGATGTTAACCAAACTAAAACACATACCCTCAATTACAATTTTAACTAAGAGGAATCTTCCCTGAGGGTCTTCTAAGGTATCAAGTATCTCGTAACTGAGGCCATTGTATATCAGTATAGCCACTCCTCGCTGCTTTTTTGTGTATGAAGCCTCGGCACATAGTGTGTATTTTCTACTTAACAGAGAGGGATGATTGCCCCTGACCCAATGTGTTTCTTGCAGGAAAATGATGTGAAAGTTTTGTTTTTGTAAAAAATTTAGGACCTTTTTCCTCTTAACTGGGGAGTTCAGTCCATTGACATTCCATGAGCACCATTGTAAGGAGCGGATAGTGGTATCTTTAGTGCCTACCTGGTCAGTCATTAACCTATCCCTTTTCGGGTGACCACCAGACCCACCTGCAGAAGCTGTAAGTGAGATCCCCACCCATCCCAGCGAGTGAGTGCGAGACCTCCCAGAACCTGAGAATTAAGTATGTGCAAGCAGAGCCTCTCCCCCCCTCCCCCTCCCAACTCCCCACCCCAATCAAACTTTATAACTATAACAGATGTACTCAACCTAAGAGAGAAAATAAACATGCCGCCTAAGGGCAAAAAAGTATTGGCATAAACACGACATCACTTAATAATGACAAATTAGAGCAGCTCTTCTTATTCAAGATTTGTCAGAGTTAGAATGAACCCGGGGTGTTTCCTGAAGAAATTCCAGAGCCTTTCCTGGGTCACTAAAGGACCGATTTTTACCCTCCAAGACAAAACGCAGAATCGAGGGATATTGCAGGCTAAAGCGAATATTTTTATCCACCAAAATTTTACAAGCAGGGTTGAAGGCTTTACGTTTGGCCGCCATTGCGGCCGAGTAGTCTTGGAACAAAAGTAGTTTGTGGTTCTCATACAGCAAGGTGCGTTGTTTCCTATATGCTGCCAAGATGCGAGCTTTATCTTGAAAGTCCAGAATTTTAAAGATAACTGGACGTGGTCTGTCGCCCTCTCCTCCCCTCGGGGGTCCCAACCTGTGTGCTCTCTCAACAGCTATTACACCCGAAGTTGGTAATACCCCAAGAGCTTTAGGCAGCCACTCTGATGTAATTTTTACTAGCTCCGAGGGGGGAATAGACTTTGGGAGGCCTATAAGTCTCAAATTATTGCGGCGAGACCTATTTTCAAGGTCATCTACTTTGTCCAGAAGATCTGAAATAACCTTTTCTTTGTCATCTAGTTTGTCTTTGAGGGTCCTGGTAGAGTCCTCCAGGTCTGATATTCTTTGTTCCACTTCTGCTATGCGTGCGCCCTGGGTGTTGACTTGTGAAACTATAGTGTCCAGTGAAGTTTGAAAAGCTGCCAAGCGATTGTCTATCTCAGGCATCAGCCGTTCTATGATAGCAGTTGCAATGGACTGTGGGCATTCTGTATTGATATCGGCTTTTTGTGACACAGGAGATGTGCCTGCCTGGTTACGTGTGGAGCTTCTGCCAGACTTGGCATTTTTACCCACAAATTTGTCCATGATGAGATGGATGCCTAAGGTAGTTAGTAAAGTTGTCAGTGATATCGTTATACGTAGTAATTACATCTAGGGATAGATTTGGATATCTGTTAGGTTATTGCCCTGAGTAGGCTTTCACTTATGACTTTGCAATAATTATGCCAGAAGAATTAAAAGTGCCTTTCACAAAGATGTTGCATGTACAATATAAGGCTGTGGCTTGAGCCAGTACAGAGCCCCGGCTGCGCAGTTATGCAGACTTCCCAGCAGATTATCTGGGATCAGGCACTATGATCTCCAGTGAGTCTCCAGAGAGATATTGCTTGCAGTGTGAAGGGCCAATCTAGATCTCACAGCCGTCTCCCACCTCCCCAGTGCCTGGGTAATAAGTGTCTTTTGTGCCGCTCACCCTGTCACAGCGGCGGCAGTTGCAGCCTGGTTCACCTCTCCCTTCCAGCGGTGTGTCACATGCAGTAAGGGTCGGCACGCTGTCTGACAAGATGGCGCCGGCTCACCTCCTCTTCCCGCGCAGATCTTCCTGCACGCCTGTGACGCCGCTTACCCTCCCGGGGCGCCTCGGATCCTCACCGGTGAATTCTGCTCTCTTTCTCCTGGCAGTGATCAGAACCGCTATGCGCAGATCGCCCCCTCTCCTCCGGTATTCTTCACCACCTCAGGCGTCTGGTCACTGGAAGGAGCGGTGCCGCGTGCTATGAGGTATGGGGTATGTGGTGCTGATTGCACCCGGTGACTCCCGGGGAGTCCGGAGAGCCGGGATTTCCGTAGGTATCCCTTGTCCGGTCCCTATCCTGGACTCAGTAGGAGTATCCGGCGCTATAATAGATATTCTGCGCCCTCGGTCCAGGAGCTCTGGTAAAAAGCGGCCATTCACAAGCTCCGCTTCCCGGAAGTCTTTAAATTATTTTTAACATTATATGTTGCATAGGCAGCATCAATAGTAAAAAGTTGGTCACACTTTTTACTAATGGTAGCGTTAACGGACTGCTAAAACGCTATCTGGGTGCTGACTGGAGGGGAGTATGGAGGGGGCACTGACTGGAGGGGCGTAGGGAGGGGCCAATTCGCGGCTGGACTGTGCCTGTCGCTGATTGGTCGTGCCCTGCCGGCCGCGACCAATCAGCGACGCGGGATTTCTGCTACAGACAGACAGACGGAAGTGGACCTTAGACTATTATTTATATAGATGTGTTCGTGCATAAATGGTGGCATTCATTATTCTGGTCCTTTCAACCTACACAAATCGTTTATGCAATGGCAGGTATCTCCTGCACCTATCCATGAGTCGGACGTTCGCATGGAGCTCCACATGGACCCAAAAATTGTTGACGTCACTGGTCTGAAAATACCAAACTTTGCGTGTACTCAGTAATGGTGACAGTCGCAATCGTTGGCAAGACAAGTCAGACTCAGTAAGACCACAGACCCGCATCCTCTGACAATGCAGTGTGCCAATTATTTCTAATAATTGAATATGCTAAGAGGAACCGAACCTCCTAAGATGATACATGTAATTGTCAATTACTGTGGTATTTATTACAAACATTGGCTATGCTATCACTCACACCCCAGTATTTGCAAAATCAATTTATTAATATTTAAAAAGAATCATCTCGCCAATTTTTTCATGTTGAACTGGACGTGTATTTGTGGCTTCTGAATCTTTTTTTTTTTTAAGTGGGTGTTATCAGATAGTTTTCACTGCAGGCGTGCACTTTTTTCTTTTGTGTGATGCTGACCAATGATAAGTAGGCAGCAACACTGCAGAAAAAACAGCATAGCTTAAAGCAGGCTTCTCTGTGTGTGAGAGATAATGATAATTCTCCAACCTCCTGGTCTAACCACCTGCAGGAGTCATTATGGAGGGAGGGAGAGGTAGTGCAGCTGAGCTTAGCTGTGTCACATTACAAACCCTTCTTTCAGCTCTCCTAGCACTGTCAGCTCTGCTGTACTACCCCTACACTCACACTGCCTGTCCAGAGATGTCAGTATCACATTTATGTCTTGCGCCCCTCTTTTCCACCTTGCAGTTTTCAAAACCTGATAACTACTGACATTTACAGTAGTTTCTCAGAATATACTCTGTAGAAGGTGTTGATAGTTGTTGATCTTAATGTTCTTCTTTTCTTCCTTCCTTTTTCTAGAGTCCAAAAAGTGCGGTTCAATGTGGACGTTTTCTGCTTTGAATGGGAGGTCCAAAGATTGCCATGAGGATTTGACTGATTCAGATTAGCTGTTCCATACGGGTCGCGGGAGACGATATCATGTATCAAGGTACATATATGTATATGCGTGCCTTTGTATTGGGTTTGCTGTTGCACTTGAAATCTAATGATCAGAATAGATGGGAAAAAATTAATAGTTCAATACATGTGAAATCTACGAAAAAAGGTGATTTGCAATGTTCTTATGTAAGATGTGCCTCCCTATAATTTCTTATGCTATAAAGTTGAATTTCTAAGGAAAGTGACGTTACCAGCTGCTTCTTTATTCGAGGGTTACTTTTTTTACTTTAGGGCTTAGGGAAAAACAGGGTGGGTGTGGGCGGAAGAGCATACCCTGCTTCATACACAGGAGATGTCGATGTTACATAGCCGACATCCGCCTGTAACTGCAGCGATTGGCGCGTGCTCTGATTGCCATCTTTTAACGACTTAAAGGGATCCAGTCATGTCCCAAAACTTTATTAACCTGCATATTAACTTTATATCTGTAGGTTAATAGCATTGGGGGGACATGACAGGTTCTCTATAAATATGGCTGTAAATTTCAGCATTTAAACTGTGTTTTCTGGTGTGCGTGCACGGGTTTTCGCCAGCCCACACGACGTCATTAGGGGAACTGATGGTCAACCATGCCCATCGAAGGCCCTGCTGAAGACCCCTGGACCTGCCATCTTAGTCCTCCTGTGAAGCTCAGCCACAGACACGCACACACGCACACACACGCAACACCCCTACACCTTACAAAATGTGACAAAATGTGTGGCTTTTAATGTAAAGCTGCTTGAAAATGTCCATGATGAAAGGGGATGTCTATCCGCAGTATAGGTGAATACGTACTGATTGGTGGCGGTCTGACCTCTGGGACCGGCACCTATCGGTGCTTAACAAGGGATTTTAATCCCCAAATTACACTTTTATCCCTGTTTAAAAATGGCGTGCAGGTTAGAGGCTGTAAACAGTCTGGCAACCCCAAAAGGAAGGAATATAGTGGCGGACGGGCATGCACAGTGCAGCTCCTTCCTATAAAGGTGATAAAGTGCCTGGTTCTTGTGTGGGACCCCCACTATTTTTTTTATCAGTTTTCACCTGTGCTGTGGATAGAGGATAACTTACTGCTCGGTGTCAATGTTTATGGTGTGTACAAATATTATTAGTATCTGGGTATAGTATGATTTTTTTATTTTTTTTTTAAATTGACAATAGTGCAAGATTGTCCTCCAGCAGAAGGGCTGACATTGGCGCCTTGTGATACTTGTTGAAATATTATGGAAGCTAATATTTTTTTATTTTCTTGGCCTTTGAAAGCAAAACCCAAGCTTTTATGTGGACCTGTATTTTGCCACTTGTTATTGACCCCTCCGAGCGATTTTACATTTTACTTGTTTGTTTTTTCCTTCCCTTGCTTCCAAGTGTCATAACTTTATTTATTTGTCCAACCACATAGCCGTATGAGGGCTTATTTTCATTCATTCATTCATTCATTCATTCATTCACTCATTTTGTGAAAAGAAAAATTGCTTTTGTTCTCATTTTCCGAGACCCGTAAAGTTCTCATTTTTCCTAATATGGGGCTATGTGTTGCCTTATATTTTGCGCCCTGAGCTGACGTTTTTACTGATACCATTTTGAGGACCGTAAATACTCGAGTATAAGCCGACCCGAGTCTTAGCCGAGACCCCTGATTTTGCCACAAAAAACTGGGAAAACTTAATGACTCGAGTATAAGGCTAGGGTGGGAAATGCAGCAGCTACCGGTAAATTTCAAAAGTAAAAATAGATACCAATAAAAGTAAAATTAATTGAGACATCAGTAGGTTAAGTGTTTTTGAATATCCATATTGAAACAGGAGCCCCATATAATGCTCCATACAGTTCATGATGGGGCCCCATAAGATGCTCCATACAAAATACGCCCCATATAATGCTGCACAAATGCTGATTATGGCCCCATGAGATGCTCCATACAGTCATTTGCCCCATGCAATGCTCCATATATGCTGATTATGGCCCCATAAGGTGTTCCATACAGATATTTGCCCCATATGCTGTTGCTGCGATAAAAAAAAATAAAAATAAAAATCACATACTCACCTCTCGTTGCTCAGGCCCCCGGCACTTTCTATATTCACCTGCTTGGCGTTCCACCGCTGCTACGTTCCCCGTCCACTGCACTGACTGCTCAGGCAAAGGGCGGCGCGCACTAATCGCGTCACCTCGCTCTCTGACCTGAGCGTCACTGCAGAGGATGCAGAAGACGCAGCGGCGGCTGGCGACGGTGGAACGGGGAGCAGGTGAATATAGCGCACTGCTTATACTCACCTGCTCCTGGCGCTGTCCCTGCTTCGCCGGCAGCTTCTTCCTGTATTGAGCGATCACATGGTACTGCTCATTACAGTAATGAATATGCGGCTCAATGGATCCATCAAAAAACGGATCCAGTGCATCAGTTTATTAAATCTGCACAGGATCCATCTTTTCAACACTTGGACGGATTGTGACTGATTCTAAAAAACTGATGTGTGTAAGAGGCCTTAGCCTCGCTCTTCCCACTTGTCCTGTAGTGGTGGCAAGCGGGGTTCATATTTGTGAAGTTGATGTCACCTTTGTATTGTCAGGTGGCATCAAGCTCACAGGTTAGTAATGGAGAGGTGTCTATATTGTATAAAAACACACACCCAGAATAAAGTCCTTTATTTGAAATTATGACACAGACACCTTTAATGAATCTTAATGAAACCATACTTACAAAACGCCTAATCCACTGACGCCAGCGTCTCCTACAACAAAAATAAAATAATAAACCACAATATTCCTCACCTGTCCGCAGAGAAGAAAATCCATAATGTCCCACGACGATCCTGATGACTTTGAGAGCAGTCACTGATGTGACTGCTCTCAAAGACAGCCGGCCACACAGGGCAGGAGGTAATCGCTCCCGCAGTGTATAGCACTGGGCTGCCATGGTAAAGTTCTCACGCAGTGGTGCCGTAAGTGAGAGCATCGGAGCTGATCAGCTAATGAACTTCGGTGAACTCTCTCACGGCAGCTCAGCGATACACTGACAGCTAGTAATCGCTCATGCAGTGTGTCGCCGGGTAGACCGGTCACATCTTCCGTTGTGATTGTTCTAAACGTGAGATCGTGTGGGACAAGTGAGTATATGGTGGTTTCTTATTTTACATTATTTAGGAGACAATGGCATAGGTGAGTAATTTTTTTTATTTTATTTGAATATGTATGTAATTATTTAACTGTGAGCACAGGCCCTGACTGATGAGACTACATCTCCTATCAGTGGCACCTGCTGGCACTGTTATCAGACGTAGCTTTTTACTTCTGATCACAATTGCGGGGTCAAGCTGACATCTGACAGTATGACCCGCACCGATCTGACCAACAGTCTTACCAGCGATATTGTTACCGCGGGTCACAGCTGTGGGGTCTCGGCATGACCCCGCAGCATCCTGACCAGTGGTCTTACCGGCGATAGCGTTATCGCCGATTAGAACCTCCACATGCCAGTGTTTCCCACGCTGTCACACTGATGACAGCGTTGGAGACACAATAGGCAGCCGGTAAAAACGCAAACAAAACCTCAGAAAATCTGCAAACTTTTTTTTTGCTTCGGATTTGACTGACTTGGTTGAAGTCAGTGGGTGAAAAACGCTGCAGAAACACTGCACAAAGAATTGACATTCTGCAGAAAAAAACACACTGCAAATACTCAAAGGAAATTTATTGACCATGTGCACAACACTTCAGGATTGTCATTGAATTAGCTCGCATAAGGATTCCATAGCGATTTTGGCACATTTTCGCGCGGAGAAAACGTATAAAAAAAATGCACAGTGTGCACATAGCCTTAATCAATAGATCTTCCAATAATAATTTCCACAGTAGGATGTGTTTTAAAAATGTATATTCCTGTGCTAAGATAATCTTAGTACTGTGCCCCTGCTGTGTACTGTGTAATGGCTGTGTCTGACCGTACAGGGGCCAGCATACTACATATAGGTAGCTGTGGGGGCCATCTCAATGTAAATAGGGAGCTATGGGGCATGATACTGTGTGCTGTGGTCACTCTGGACTCATTGTACTGTGCTTGAACTCGCTGTGGGGGTATCACACTGTATGTGGGGGGGCTCAAAGGGAGCCTTGAAATCTTTATCTACCAGAATGGAAAGAATCGCGTTAGATGGGCTGCACTTCAAGTAATTAGGAGCCTGGGAGCGTCAGATAAGGTTTTTGTTTCAGCCCCATACCGCCGCCTTTCTCAAGGATAAAAACACCACACCACAGCCATGCCCTCAGTGGTGTTCTTTTTAAATGCTACTGCCCCTATCTAAGGTTCTTGAAATAGGTGTCATAGCAGGTGAAAACACTAAATGGTTCTAGGGGCAAATTATTTGATGACTGATAGATCATTGATACAGTCATATGAAAAAGTTTGGGCACCCCTATTAATCTTAAGCTTAATGTTTTATAAAAATGGTTTTTTTGCAACAGCTATTTCAGTTTCATATATCTAATAACTGTTGGACACAGTAATGTTTCTGCCTTGAAATGAGGTTTATTGTACTAACAGAAAATGTGCAATCTGCAGTTGTTGTCCTGTTTGAATCTCCTCTGAAGAGTGGCATCATGGGCTCCTCAAAACAAATGTCAAATGATCTGAAAACAAAGATTATTCAACATAGTTGTTCAGGGGAAGGATACAAAAAGCTGTCTCAGAGATTTAACCTGTCAATTTCCACTGTGAGGAACATAGTAAGGAAATGGAAGAACACAGGTACAGTTCTTGTTAAGGCCAGAAGTGGCAGGCCAAGAAAAACGTCAGAAAGGCAGAGAAGAAGAATGGTGAGATCAGTCAAGGACAATTCTCAGGCCACCTCCAGAGATCTGCAGCATCAACTTGCTGCAGATGGTGTCACTGTGCATCGGTCAACTATACAACGCACTTTGCACAAGGAGAACCTGAATGGGAGAGTGATGCGAAAGAAGCCGTTTCTGCAAGCACGCCACAAACAGAGTCGGCTGAGGTATGCAAAAGCACATTTGGAGAAGCCAATTTCTTTTTGGAAGAAGGTCCTGTGGACTCATGAAACCAAGATTGAGTTATTTGGTAATACAAAAAGGCATTATGCATGGCAGCAAAAAAACACAGTGCGTTGTATAGTTGACCGATGCACAGTGACACCATCTGCAGCAAGTTGATGCTGCCGCTCTCTGGAGATGGTCTGAGGTTTGTCCTTGACTGATCTCGCCATTCTTCTTCTCTGCCTTTCTGATGTTTTTCTTGGCCTGCCACTTCTGGCCTTAACAAGAACTGTACCTGTGTTCTTCCATTTCCTTACTATGTTCCTCACAGTGGAAACTGACAGGTTAAATCTCTGAGACAGCTTTTTGTATCCTTCCCCTGAACAACTATGTTGAATAATCTTTGTTTTCAGATCATTTGACAGTTGTTTTGAGGAGCCCATGATGCCACTATTCAGAGGAGATTCAAACAGGAGAACAACTTGCAAGTGGCCACTTTAAGTAGCTTTTCTCATGATTGCATACACCTAGCTATGAAGTTCAAAGCTCAATGAGGTTACAAAACCAAAAACAGTGCTTTAGTAAGTCAGTAAAAAGTAGGTAGGAGTATTTAAAACAAGAAAATGATAAGGGTGCCCATACTTATGCACCTGTCAAATTTTGTTTGAATGCAGATTGCACATTTTCTGTTAGTACAATAAACCTCATTTCAAGGCAGAAACATTACTGTGTCCAACAGTTATTAGATATATGAAACTGAAATAGCTGTTGCAAAATAAACCATTTTTATAAAACATTAAGCTTAAGATTAACAGGGGGTGCCCAAACTTTTTCATATGACTGTATGTGATGGAATAGTCTATGACAGTGGCCAGATGTCAACTTTTATAGGACTACACTTCACACCTCTCTCCAATGTGTAATTGTGAATTGTCAGTGAAGGGTTTTCCAGGCCTGGACTGATCTTCAGGCAAAAGTGTATCATGCCAAATCCTAACAGTCTGTATTATACTCACTGTTAGGATCCACTCCGCTTGCTGTTTGATCAGTCTTCATACAATTATGTATATGCGGTTTGCATACTTGCAGTCATATGTGATTAACTTCTCTCAATGCTTTAACATGGAAGTGGGAAGATTAGCTCGTTGGCATGTGACTACAAATGTACAAATTGCATGTGAGCGATCACATGATGACCCATCAAACCGGCAAAAAGGGCTGAATCCCAACATTGTGTATGTTTTGGAAATAACGTAAAATTAGCCCTCGTATTTTTATTTTTTTTTAACCCTTTAATGATTAACTGGTTTTGTATGAATAATAGGCAGGTCGTCAGAATCCTCTGGCGTTCTCCAGACAGACCAAGGATATGCCGTAATTTTATTATTTATGGGGGTTCTGGCTTCTGACATCTTTTGTGGATAGGTGTTCATTTGGATTATGGAAAAACTTTTAAAATTGCATTAGCCAAACCATGTAACAGGACAAATTGCTTTTTGTTTTGCATTTTATGGAAGTGAAACATCCTGTTTCCTCAGTTCATGAAACCATTGTCAGCAGTGTACCACTAGGTAAGTCTCTAATCACATTTTATCCTTCTGCCGGAGGTAACATTGGGAGTATTACCTAATATATGGCTCTGATGGGCGCCAGTGTAGAGCATGTGCCTGCTATTGACTCTATACATTTTGGCACGCCAATCTATACTGCATTCTTTCCTCATTGACAGAAACATAACTAAGCACAAAAAATCATAAGAAAATCCATTAACCCTCCACAATTTTCATTTTGGTTTTCTGGCCATATTTTTCAAGGAGAAAAAAAGCCTAACAATTGCTACTTGTGAACCTATTGTTAAAGGATCAGCAGTATTACAGTAAGTGGTATGTACTGTCCTCCCCCAGAGTGGGAGAAAGTGTGTCATTACTGAGTGTGCTAATCCTATTATTACTTGTTTCTTCGTCATTGAGGGCTGAGTTATGGTAACTTTATTACTGATGTCCTTTTTTTCCTTGTTGTATAACGTGCCCAGTTCCTATTTGTGTTCCTCCTCTTTTCACCGTGAATTGCATTTGCACTTGTTTGTCTGAAAGTTACCAGCTCTCTGAACCCACATAAGATCAGAATCTGAAAAACAAGAGAGTGACCATGACCAGTTTAGTTGAAACCACATTGTGATGAAAACTGGAAAGATGATAAGCGCAATAGAGTCTTATCCAGGTTAGAAACGAAAAGTAAAGCAGAAATTATGCTCACCTTCAAGGGTTGTGAACGGCACAGTCCTGTAATCGCTGGAGAGTTTGGCTGCTGGAGACCAATAGAAGGAAATGACATGTGCAACTGGAGACAGTGGCCATAAACCAACGCTGCCAATAGGAAAGGATTCAGTGGAAAAAAACGTGAAATCGACAATGCGGTTTCTATTTGTTTGTCAATGTCAACGCATTTCATAGCGCACTTGCTTCTCCATCAGGACAAACCAGGTGGTTTCGAAGCACACGTTTCTTCATCAGGACAAACCACGTGGTTTTCGAAGAACACTTGCTTCTCCATCAGGACAACCAGTTGGTTTTCGAAGCACACTTGCTTCTTCATCAGGACAATCCACGTGGTTTTGATGCGCATTTGCTTCTTCATCAGGACAAACCACGTGGTTTTCTAAGCACACTTGCTACTTCATCAGGACAACCAGGTGATTTTCGAAGCACACTTGCTTCTTCATCAGGATAAACCACGTAGTTTTCGAAGCACACTTGCTTCTCCATCAGGACAACCAGGTGATTTTCGAAGCACACTTGCTTCTTCATCAGGATAAACCACGTGGTTTTCGAAGCACACTTGCTTCTCCATCAGGACAACCAGGTGATTTTCGAAGCACACTTGCTTCTTCATCAGGATAAACCACGTGGTTTTCGAAGCACACTTGTTTCTTCATCAGGACAAACCACGTGGTTTTGATGCGCACTTTCTTCATCAGGACAAACCACGTGGTTTTCGAAGCACACTTCTTCATCAGGATAAACCACGTGGTTTTCGAAGCACACTTGTTTCTTCATCAGGACAAACCACGTGGTTTCGATGCGCACTTGTTTCTTCATCAGGACAAACCACGTGGTTTCGATGCGCACTTGCTTCTTCCATCAGGACAAACCAGGTGATTTCGACGTGCACTTGCTTTTCATCAGGACAAACCACGTGGTTTCGACGCGCACTTGCTTCTCCAGCAGGACAAACAGGTAATTTTGAAGCTCACTTCTCCATCAGGATAAACCACGTGGGTTGTCCTGATGAAGAAGCAAATGTTCTCCGTAAACAAGTTGCCAGACAAAAACCGCATTGTCACCTTCATGGTTTTTCCACTGCATCCTTTCCTGTTGGCAGCGTGCTTTTACCTCCTCTTTCTCCAGTTGCACGTGACCAGTTTAATGACTCCTAGGGATGAAAAGTGGCTAGTAGCTTTAGAAGAATCTGTGCCAATACATTTTATTTTGTATATGGGGAAATTGCTACATTAGTAGCAGTTGCTATGGACCCACTATTGGATGCAATGCTCCAGTTGTTTCCTCTGTGAAACAGGAGAGCAGTGTTATATCACCGGTTTACTGCTATCCAGACTCGTTTATGTTCTCTGTACCCCAGTCGCTCAGATATTGAGCAATAGGATTAACAGACTCTCTATAGCTCAAAGCAACAATCCTGCCCTACAATGATTCTGTCATAATTCAGAAATAAGGTTTGTTTGCCAATAGAGTAAAAATAGTTTGCAACAACTCTTGGCACAGAAATAAATCGTGTACAAACTTGGCGTAACGGTGTTTTCCCTTCCTGTTCAAGATTTGTTAAAAACAAGTCATGTCATGTATGTCTGCACATACACTGAGGCTATGTTCACACACAGCGTTTTATTGCTGCACTGTTTACACAGAAAAAAGGTATTAGCGCTGTCACACGGCGTCGGGTTGTTTTTCGGGGGTTTGCTACCTCAGGGAGGACGCTCCCATTGCCAAGGATCTTTGGACTGTGAATGAGGACATCGCCAGACAAGTGGCCATTCTGTACACAGGACGATACTTCAAGCTGTGAGTGCCGTTCAGCGCGGCAACCTTTTACAATATACATGTTTAGCTGACAGTCATATACACCCCACTGACTGGTTTGCCTGCTGCTGATCTGGGCACACGTGTCTCGCGCCTTGTGATTTATAGTACGTGGTATTAGCAAAAGCTTTGAGGTTAGAAATCTAATGCATCCACTTGTTTCTCCCCCCCTTTTTTTTTTAAGCAGCGAGAGAGTGCAGCAAAAATCCACCGCAAACATGTTTTTTCCAGTTGTTTTTCAATGTATATTTAGTGTATAAAACGAAGTTTGTTACACACATGCTGTAGAAAAAGCAGTCGTACAATCTGCACCTGAGAAAACACAACAAATGTATTGATTTTTACTGCTAAGAGTGCAGGTTCCGCAGAAAAAAATGCTGCATGTGAACATAGCTTGAGGGTGCACATAGCTGAGAAGCCATTGATATTTTATCAATGCTGACTGAGTAACTCCTTTCTATTTTTACATTAACTCCTTTCTATTTTTACATTGTTACCAAATGCCGCCCATTTGTTCAAGGTGTTTTTATTATCTGGAGATTGCGAAATGTTTCAGCAGCTTGTGGTGTGTTCACATCATGTTCTTGATTACTGCAAACCTGCAGCAAAATGAAGTTTTCTTTTTTGCTTTTTTTTTCTGATCTCATCAATAATTAAAGGGAACCGGTCACTCCGTTTTTTGAAGATGAGCTAAAAATAGCGTTAAATAGGGGCAGAGCTGGGCGTTACATTAGTGTCTTTGTGTGCCTTTATTCCCCACCTATGCTGCCGAAATACCTTTGCAAAGTCGCCGTTTTGCGCTGTTTCTCCCCCAGATCAGGCTCATCATTCCGTTGGTGGCGTAGTGGTGTGCGCATGTCCAACAGAGAACATCCACTGCCCAGGTGATGAAAAAGAGCGCGATCTGCGCTATTCAGCCGTTTACCGGTGGGTGTGGCCATCTTCCTGTGGCCGCGCGTGCGCAGATGGAGCGCTCTGCTGCCCGGGGCTTCAGGAAAATGGCCGCCGCGATCTCCATCTGCGCACGCGCGGCATGCCGCGGCCATTTTCCTGAAGCCCCGGGCAGCAGAGCGCTCCATCTGCGCACGCGCGGCAGAAGAAAGATGGCCGCGCCCACCGGTAAACGGCTGAATAGCGCAGATCGCGCTCTTTTTCATCACCTGGGCAGTGGATATTCTCTGTTGGACATGCGCACACCACTACGCCACCAACGGAATGATGAGCCTGATCTGGGGGAGAAACAGCGCAAAACGGCGACTTTGCAAAGGTATTTCGGCAGCATAGGTGGGGAATAAAGGCACACAAAAGACACTAATGTAACGCCCAGCTCTGCCCCTATTTAACGCTATTTTTAGCTCATCTTCAAAAACCGGGGTGACAGGTTCCCTTTAAGGCTTCATTCAAACGTGTTTTTTTTTTAAATTTATTTATTTATTTTTTTTGAGTATGTGAAAAACTGACTGGTGTCTGTTTTTGCCTTCAGAATGTCGCCAGTTTTTCTTGTATCCCTGGAGATGGATAGGGGACATTTTCTGTCTTTAAAAAGCACAGAACACATACTTAAAAAATGAATGTCTGAATGAGGCCATATGGTGGTGGTGGGGACATGCACCAATCTTTAGAGTAGGGACTCATTTTAAAGAGTAAGTGGGCTTATACAGTTTGGTTAAAACGTGTGCTGAGTACCTCCTGATAGTTTCTGAAAATTATGCTCAGTTGCTCAGTGCGCTGAGGGTTATTATAGATCAATGTTTCCCAAACTTCAGTCCTCAGGGGCCCATAATACATCAGGATTTCCTTAGTTTTGCACAGGTGATGGAATTTTTTATTAAGAGATCAGAAATGGCCACAGGGTCTCTCTCCTGTGCAATACTAAGGAAATCCTGAAAACATGATTGTGTTGGGGGTCATGAGGACTGGAGTTTAGGAAACATTGATCTAGATCACTAGATTTGTGATCAATAACCCATTTTTTTCTTTATTTACTGGTTAAAGGTGTTCGGAACCCTAAAAGGTCAACAGTTAGATGGTGGTGATACCATGTATTCCTGCTGGTTAGCTGACATCTGACACGCATATATATGTATGTGTATATGTTAAGAATCTAAAAAAAAGCAGCACTGTAAAAATGTGGATGCATACCTGTGAGCTCCAAACCTGCTTTCTCTGGCAAAGCAGTGCTAAAATAAGCTCTCTCCAAATGATGAATGTGCAAAAATAGTGGTTACCTGTATTATTGAGCCTCATCTGTGTGACATTTTGGCTTCAAGGGCTCATACTCATCTGCGTTTAAAACGCAAAAGCAGACAGCTGGGGGCTAATGTTTATATTCTGGGAAGGGGGTAATAAACATGGAGCTTCCCAGGCTAATAATATCAGCTCACAGCTATCAACTTAGCCTTTAATGGTGGTTAATAAGGGGTGGGGTCCCCGCTATATTTAATAACCAGCAAAGGCTAGGCAGATAGCTGCAGGTTAATATTAGTAGCCTAGGAAGGGGCCATGGATATTGACCCCCTCCCAGACCCAGATTTTGGAGCTGTAGGTGTTAAATTAAAGAATGAAATCATGGAAAAAACTTGCCTCCCACTCCATTTTCTCCACCAGAGAGGGACAGCCAGTGACTGAGGGCAGATATTAATAGCCTAGAGAGGGACCATGGTTATTGCCCCCCCACCCCACCCCCGACTAAAAATATCTGCCCTCAGCCACCCCAGAAATGGCGCATCAATTAGATGCGCCAATTCTACCACTTAGCCACCGCTCTTCCCACTTGCCCTGGTGCATTGGCGAGTGGGATAATAGTATTGCAGTTGATGTCAGCTTTGTCATGTCAGCTGACATCAAGCCCAGGGGTTAGTAATGGAGGCGCGTATGTAATACACCCCCATTACTAACCCCGTATTAAAAAGACAGAGTAAAGTTCTTTAATTGAAGAAACACATTAAGTCCTTTATTTGAAATAACAACTCCCTGACTCTCTTTTAACCATTTATTACTGTAAAAATGAAAAATTGTGAAAAACCATATTCCTCCCCTGTCCGCAGATAATCCGTATGTGATGCTATCTCACGAAGAACTTCATCTCAGATGGTTTGCTGATCAGTGGAATGATGTGACCGCTCAGCAAGCCAGATGGACCACGCTGGGGCAGGAGCGTGATTACACTCCTGCGGTGTGTAGCGCTGACTTGGGTAAGGTCACCGGAGTTCATAGCTGATGAACCCCAGTCACCTTACTGACGTCACGGCTCGCATGCTGCTTCAGATCTGCATGGGAAATCTCATCAAAACACTGCAGCAAAAACATGATATTCAGAGAGGATTCTAATTGCTAATTTTGGTGTGGATGCTTTCAGAAAACACAAAATAATGCAGCTTTTAGGTTACTTGTAAAAACGGACTAAGAATTACCCAAGCCATGTCAAGAGCCACCTTGATTTATTTCCGTGGCCTGTTATTTGAAAATGCCAGTGACTGAGGCTGCACGATCCGTCACTATCAAATATCACCAATTTCATATTTTATTAATTTATTAAATGATTGTCATCAGCACATCTCATCATGTAAATGGGGGGATATGCTGCTGAAAATAATGAAACTATATTGGAGGAGGGGGGAAAACTCCTGATCGGCTCAATGATCAAAAGTATAAAAGACCTCAAAATTTTAGAAACCTATAAATGCAAGGAAAGCCGTGCCTGCTACTTATCATGCTGCTTTTTCCTTTCCCCTCTTTTAAAGGACAATTTATCTGAGAGTGTAGAAGGACCCTTAGGCTGCGTTCACACAAGGCACATTTCGTGCAGTTTTTATGTGCGGTTTTCTAACACAGAAATCTTTGCATATTCCCCAAAAACCCAAAACGTATTATGTGGATGAGATTGAAGGCAGCATCAGATGGAGAAAAAAAAAGCTGAGAATGATTTATAGATTTGTTGGAAAAATGTAAGTATTTTATTTGTTAAAACCATCAGTGCCTCTATCCATATGGGTCCAGTGTGCGGTCCTACTAGTGATTCACCGTCTTCCCTGTATGATTGCACATACATAGATAGCTGTCAATCACTAGTAGGACCGCCCACTGGACTCCTCTCCATGAACGCCAGGAATTTTAAGCAGTAAAATGTTCGTTTTACATAAACCTTTTTAACAAACATATGCATTAATGTGATCCGCTCCTCCTGCCGTTTCAGCCTGACAGGTTCCCTATTACCGTAAGTTAAACCTTGTCCCCTTTGCTGGTAATGTAGCATACTGCGGATTTTATGTGCCGAAAATTGTCACCAAATGCGCCACGTGTGAATCCATTGGAAGACTTCTGCCATCTGATTTCTGGAAGTTGTTTTGTCCTGACCTTTTCTATTCTGATATGATTGTATAGATTATTCCAGTTTTCCATGTGATTCCATATCGGTAGAAATCAGTGAGGAATGTCGTTACTACGGCTGTTAGTATATGACGGTACGCTCTAATATCCGCAGCGGCTGTAGTACAGGGATTATCTCAGCTGCTGCAGAACCACATAGCCGGGATGCGTTCAGCCGCTGTCGCTATGACTGGTACTTTGCACAGTGTGCGGGTCATCGCTCGGCAGGTCGGCTCCGGTCTAGCAGAACCTTCCTGCCATGGAGCCCATGTTTGTAGAAGAACGGTGAGGTGAGTCACCAGCGACCGCGGCCTTCTCTGAACAACAGACACTCCTGTGTACAGAGGATGTGACAGAACTGGAACGTCCTGGGCCTGGCTGGATTGTGGCTCTATAGTAAACTGGTCCCATAATTGATAGACACCACAGACCCGCCCGGAGGTGTCTGACCGCGCCGTCTTCCCTTCTCCCCATTGAGAACGTTCACATGTAGCCATTAGAGGTGCGCAGGGAGGTCGGAGGAGAAAATGCCTTCCGGACAAGCTTTAAGAATGACATACATCATTTCTCGGCCGCCCACATACGCTTTTGGCTGTAGCTAAAAAATTGCATTTGACATCGAGGTTGGTGCTGGTTTGTGACCTGTCTGACAACCCCCCATAGTAACACTAGATCCTTCTGCTCATCTCCCCCCCAGATCTTCTCCCCATTTTCTCACATTGTTATGTGCTGAGCGCCATCACAGTCAGGTCTATTGGGCCTCGGTTGTCAAAACTTGTCTGAAACCAACACTGGCTTAGTTCTCCATAGCAACCAATCACATCACAGATTTCATTTCTGAAACCACTATGGAACAATGAAAGCTGTGCTGTGATTGGTTAAGGGGAAACAAAGACAAATTTTCTCTTCTAGATAGTTTTGCTATGTCTGCTCAGTCCTTTCTTTGCGTCTTGGGAAGTAGGCGGTTTTGTAAACTGCTGACTAGATGGTATGACGTCTCCTATTCTATTATCTTTATATCCATCACGGTCTTCGGTGACAGCCAAAAACTTTATTCTGGTCCTTGATATTGGGAGGAAATGTATCAAAAAGAGTGCAAGGAAGATCGTTACCCATAACGACCAATCAGGATTCAGCTTTTTTTCTCCAAAGGGTCTCCGAAAGATGTGAGCTGGAATCTGACTGGTTGCTATAGGCAACTGCTTTGCTTTTCCCTTTTTATTCTCCCCATAGTTCTCTCACCTTGTTTTGAAAGGTTTCAGCCAAATGTCTGGTTTCTCTCTCCAGATAAAGCTGAGATCTACGCTGCGGTTTGTCCTTACAGTAATGAAATAGTGAGTCTGTGTTACCCACATTTCAATAATAATAATCATTTTTTAACTTTTCTATTGTCCTATCACAGTGTTGCAATATATAGCAAAAATGATGGCCCACACTGGTGGTAAAATGGACTCACGGACCAAACACTGACATCGGTACCAATTTTTCACGTACGTGTTTAAACACAGAGGTGTGAATGAGGGCTTACTCCGCTCTGCTGCAAAAATAAAGATGTTGGAAATTGATAGTGACTAAGGAAATCTGCGCTAATTCTAACATACATACAAGTTCTTGGTTTTTTTTTTGTTATGTTGTTTTAGTGCAGATGATACACATAGATACCGTGCAGCGACCTTTGCTCAATGCTCACCTTGTGCTGTACAGTAGTGCGGTATCTTCTGGACATGTACGGTGTGTGTGTGTGTACAGTACAGACCAAAAGTTTGGACACACCTTCTCATTTAAAGATTTTTCTGTATTTTCATGACTATGAAAATTGTACATTCACACTGAAGGCATCAAAACTATGGATTAACACATGTGGAATTATATACTTAACAAAAAAATGTGAAACAACTGAAATTATGTCTTATATTCTAGGTTCTTCAAAGTAGCCACCTTTTGCTTTGATGACTGCCTTGCACACTCTTGGCATTCTCTTGATGAGCTTCAAGAGGTAGTCACCGGGAATGGTTTTCACTTCACAGGTGTACCCTGTCAAGTTTAATAAGTGGAATTTCTTGCCTTATAAATGGGGTTGGGACCATCAGTTGTGTTGTGCAGAAGTCTGGTGGATACACAGCAGATAGTCCTACTGAATAGACTGTTAGAATTTGTATTATGGCAAGAAAAAAGCAGCTAAGTAAAGAAAAACGAGTGGCCATCATTACTTTAAGAAATGAAGGTCAGTCCAAAAAATTGGGAAAACTTTGAAAGTGTCCCCAAGTGCAGTGGAAAAAAACATCAAGGCTCACATGAGGACCGCCCCAGGAAAGGAAGACCAAGAGTCACCTCTGCTTCTGAGGATAAGTTTATCCGAGTCACCAGCCTCAGAATTCGCAGGTTAACAGCAGCTCAGATTAGAGACCAGGTCAGTGCCACACAGAGTTCTAGCAGCAGACACATCTCTACAACAACTGTTAAGAGGAGACTTTGTGCAGCAGGCCTTTATGGTAAAATAACTGCTAGGGAACCACTGCTAAGGACAGGCAACAAGCAGAAGAGACTTGTTTGGGCTGCAGAACACAAGGAATGGACATTAGACCAGTGGAAATCTGTGCTTTGGTCTGATGAGTCCAAATTTGAGATCTTTGGTTCCAACCACCGTGTCTTTGTGCGACGCAGAAAAGGTGAACGGATGGGCTCTACATACCTGGCTCCCACCGTGAAGCATGGAGGAGGAGGTGTGATGGTGTTGGGGTGCTTTGCTGGTGACACTGTTGGGCATTTATTCAAAATTGAAGGCATACTGAACCAGCATGGCTACCATAGCATCTTGCAGCGGCATGCTATTCCATCTAGTTTGCATTTAGTTGGACCATAATTTACTTTTCAACAGCACAGAGCCCTTACACAGCCTGGAGGTGTGTTTGGGGTCAATTTGACCAAGAAGGAGAGTGATGGGGTGCTACGCCAGATGACCTGGCCGCCACAGTCACCAGACCTGAACCCAATCGAGATGGTTTGGGGTGAGCTGGACCGCAGAGTGAAGGCAAAAGGGCCAACAAGTGCTAAGCATCTCTGGGTACTCCTTCAAGATTGTTGGAAGACCATTCCCGGTGACTACCTCTTGAAGCTCATCAAGAGAATGCCAAGAGTGTGCAAAGCAGTCATCAAAGCAAAAGGTGGCTACTTTGAAGAACCTAGAATATAAGACATAATTTCAGTTGTTTCACACTCTTTTGTTAAGTATATAATTCCACATGTGTTAATTCATAGTTTTGATACCTTCAGTGTGAATGTACAATTTTCATAGTCATGAAAATACAGAAAAATCTTTAAATAAGAAGGTGTGTCCAAAGTTTTGTTCTGCACTGTATATACTGTGTGTGTGTATATGCGGTGCGTGTGTGTTTTACATCTTCAGTACATCCGGACTCTGATATCATGCAGCGACCTTTGCTCAATGCTCACCTTGTGCTGTACAGTAGAGCGTTATCTGCTGGACATGTACGGTGTGTGTTGTGTGTTTTACATCTTCTGTACATCCGGACTCTGCCTGGCTTCATACATACTGCCTGCTTTATGTTTGCTCACTCAGGCATTGTAAGTGGTGTCAGAAAGTGCAGGAGAATCTCAGAAGCATCATTGTATAGAATAAGAAAGTAACAGAAAAAAAAGCAACTGCACCAAACTGAAATTACAGCACAGTCCTGTACTCAGGGGAGAACAAAGCTGCTCTTTAGTAGATATTAACTCCTTGAGGACCCAGCCAAGTTTGGTATAAAGAGGTCCGGTCACCACATCAAAAGTACAGTAACCCATTTTTACCCTTCTTTTAACCCCACTCTTCCCCTTAGTTTGTTGATTTTATTGGGTTCCAGAGATCTGGGCCTTTTTTCCTCTTTGAAGGTAATTTTTATGGTCTTTATGAAGGGGACAATGCTCATAAAGTAATAATGCAGGAGCAGCCTAAAAGGTAATGACTAGTGATGAGCGAGCATGCTTGGGTGCTGAGTGCCTTCGGGGTGCTCGAATAATAAGTTTGCGTCCCCGCGGCTAGTTGACATGTGCAACACATGCAAGGATTGCCTGTTTGTTAGACAATCCCTGCATATGTGGCAGGTGTCGAACAACCATGACACATGCTGGTTCGGGGTCCTGAACATATTATTCGAGCACGCCAAAGACACTCTGTTAGCACTGGAGCATGCTCAGATGACACCTTATCCAGGCACATTCACTCATCACTAGTAATGACCACAAAGTTAGGACTGAATATAATGGACCATATATCTGTGAACGTATGGTCACACAGGCAAGCAGCAGGAATTAAATAAGATCAAACATTTCATACCTTTGATCTGGCAGACACAGTAAAAGACTAATTAGGAGGCTTTTTGCATCACTTTTTCTTGTCTTGACAGTCTTGTGTTTTTCTTGCCATGTTTTCACCAGATGTTCCAAATCATTAACAATTTTACTAAGGCCCCTTTCACACATCAGTTTTTTGCCACCAGTCTCAATCCGTCAAATTTTGAAAAAAAAACAAAAACGGATCCAGCGTCTGATTCTGCCAGATGTTTTTTTCTCATAGACTTGTATTAGCGACAGATTGCCATGGATGGCCTCCTGTTTCATCCGTCATTCGCCGGATCTGTTGAAAATTGTCTGTCCGGTGGCCGGAGACAACAAAGTAACGTTTTTTGTCTCCGTCGAAAAAACAGACAGCGTCAGATCTGTCTCCATCCGTCATTTGTTAGAATGGAAGCCTATGGGCGCCGGATCCGTCAAATGACGGATTCCTTTTTTTTTTTTTTTAACTGAGCATGCTCTGATTTTTTTTTTTTAGGAGCCTTTAGCCAGCCCCCATAGTCGGATCCGTCGAAAAAAAGGGTCTGTCGCATCAGTTCTTCACAATCTGCGATGGATCCGTTTTTTTTTTTTTCAAAACTGCGACTGATGGCAAAAAACGTGTGTGTGTTATCTACTTTATTTGCAGTTTTATTGCATTGTAGCTATTTATTTTCGTTGCTATAAAAAGGGCGGTCATATTGATTGACTTACTGGAGCTAGCGGTGTACCCACCAGCCTTGTTCATAGTAGCAGCAGATCACAGCAGACAGCGCTGGTTTACTTTGCGAGAACCGCGATCTTCTGATCACAGCAGCTCTTTTATGGGGGTTTATAGGAGACGCGAGGAGGAGATTGTGCAGGAAATGTGCTTTCTTCATCGCTGATTCAATTCAATGAAAATTAAAATGTTGTGATTGCTGTGGGAAACCCCGGGGCTTCCCTTGGCACCAGTTATTATTGACCATAGATGACTGTCGCACATCCATAACACCGCTGTTTTATGCTGGGTGGAGGTGAAGCAGGAGACAGCGGACAGTGTAGGCAGATGTGGCCAACGTTATCCTGATACTTACCATCTGACATGCCATTGACAATGCCACATTATTCTCCTATATGAGATGTAACATTTTGTCCTTTACTCCATATGTATGGCCTGTTCTCACGTCCCTCCCGTATGACTACTGCGGAGTAAAAATATCACTCTTGCACCTGTCCTCCGTTTACACAGTGACCGGGCACCATTTTGCTGGCCGAGTCATGGGCAGGTCAACCGTGCGGCATAGAATAACTTCTGATGACCCCAGCCATTATGTCTATTGTAAGTTTGGACCTCGTGGTCACCGACTCAGCAAGTCATGGACAGCTGGGGAGAAAGAATCGAGCCAAACTTACAGAAGGGACGATCTGAGGAGAACTTCACGCTGCAGTTCGGAGCGAGGTATTTCAGATTACAGAAACTTGCTTTTGCTAAAACTCCTTTTGTCTTGTGTGTCCCGTGTCACTGAGCATGCTACAGCTGAGTGCTGGCTACAGCCGGGTATCCTGTTTGGTTAGGTCAGATCTATGAGGTTGTAGTCGCCTCTAAGAAAACCTACGGCTCACAATTCTGCTTTGCATCGTGCAGTACATGACAGTAATGTTTTAGTTATGCTTATGTCAGATGTCAGTAACTATCCACCACGATCTTGTGATGTCATGTCTGCACAGACTGTTACAAAATAAAAAATCATTGTATGCCACATTAGTATAGGGTTTTCTTTTATTTTGCAGAATGTTTGACCACAGCTTTCTGACAGTGAGGTCTCATTTAGACGTCTGTGTTTTTCTCGAACGTGAAAAAATCACATGGATTTTATCAGTGTTTGGTCAGAATGCAAGGCTTCTCCTACCCTTTGGAATGGTAAAAATACAGATTTCACAGTGATGGAATCCATGTGCTATACATGATTTTCATGAACCCAGGAACTTATATTAGTGATTTTGATTCAAGACACTTGATTAAAAATTAGACATATCTCCATGACACTCGGTCCTCAAAAATAGCACAGAAATGTGAACAGCCATATAGACTATAATGGGTATGTAAGTGAAATATGCAAATCGTAGGGAATGAATGATTGCTTTAAAAGGGATGTACACTACTTGGATAACCCCTTCTGAATCCCGATCCCCCCCCTCCCCTAGTAAAATAATACTTGTACTGACTTCAGGCGCAATGCCAGCAGTGGGGGCACTGGCTCTCCCGGGAATCGCATGACATTGTCACGCGATCCCTGTGGCCAAGAAGCGCTGGCTTCACTCTCTATTCCTTCATACAAATGAAGACATCTGGAGGAAATGAGAGGAGCCGCAGCTTTCGCTTCCACCAGATGCCAATAAGAGAGTGAAGCCAGCGCTGATCGGCCGCAGGGATTGCGTGACATTAAGCACCGTGACAGCCAATGATGCTGACACCCCTGGAATGGCACTGGAGGGGAGTATAGGTGTTATTTTACGGGGGAGAGGGGGACGCGCAGATTCAGAAGGAGTAGACAGAGTAGTGGACAACCTCTTTGATAATCGGGTTGTTCCCATACAGTTTGTATCGCCTGTTATGATCCTAGTGGCAAGGATCGCAGGTCGGACTAGCTAAGTAACTGAACAGATTACTAGCTCTGGGGAAGTGGTAACTAGATTGACCGCAACCTGATCCTATCCGCAAACAACTATAGGCAGCCGTGGAACGTTACCTAAAAAATCCTAGACGTCTCGTCACGGCCTGAGAAACTGACTATTCTTGGAGGGAAAGTAAGTCCTCACTTGCCTCAGTGGAAGACCCCAAAGATAAGAATAGCCCCCCACAAATATTAACGGTGAGTTAAGGGGAAAGCACAAACGCAGAGATGAAATCAGATTTAGCAAATGAGGCCCGCTAATACTAGATAGCAGAAAATAGGAAGGAAACTGTGCGGTCAATAAAAAACCCTATTCAAAATATCCACGCAGAGATTGCTCGAGCCCCCGCACCAACTAACGGTGCGGGGGAAGCAACTCCGTACCCCAGAGCTTACCAGCAAAAAGAAATCACATGTTAGCAAGCTGGACTAGACTCATCATACACAGAAATCATATTGCAGACAGATGAGCAAAAAATATTCAAACAGAACTTAGCTTATCCTGAAGAGGCAGAAAACGAAATAATCAGGAGTAATCAGAATAGCACTGAATACATTGACAGCCGGCAACAAGTGAAAGTGAAGCAGAGCTAAATAGGAGCCTCCCTGGTGAATAACGAGGCAGCTGATCCAGCAGACCCGCAGGATAATAAACCAAACCACCAGGGGGAGCCAAAAAACCAAAGTCACACAATACCATCTGTGACCACAAGAGGGAGCCTGAAAACGGAGTTCACAACAATCGCCATCAGCCGGTGTCAAAGGGCTTTAAACGAACGCCGACTAACTTTCTGTATGGCCATGTAAATCTTCCTCAGGGCATGTTCACACTTTGCAGATTTTGCTGCGGATTTTTCCGCAGCGGATTTGGAAAAACCGCATTGAAAAACCGCTGCGGTTTTCTCTGCGGATTTTTCTGCGGATTCCTCTGCGGGTTTCCAACAGCACTTTCCTGTTGGTGCATGTTGAAAACCGCTGCGGAATCCGCAGAAAGAAGTGACATGCTCCTTCTTTTTTTCCGCAGCAATTCCGCGCGGTTTTTAAAGGGATTTTCCGCAAAGTGGGAACAGCGGTTTTTGTTTTCCATAGGGTAACATTGTACTGTACCCTGCATGGAAAACTGCTGCGGATCCGCAGCGTCAAATCCGCAGCAAATACCGCAAAGTGTGAACATAGCCTTACACATTAGGCTAATGTCAGCCAAACCTGGCAATATCAATGGGTTGGGTCGTTACTCTAATGTGTATGGACAATTTATTGTCGGGGAAATATCGATTGGCATCTCACATTTCTGAGCGCTGCTCGTATTGTCTGCCGGGGGTAGTCCGCCACCAGTCATGGAGGACACCGGATCTCCCAGCTGAGCTAGCCCTCCTATGTATGGTAAAGGTCGGTGAGATGGCTGACAGCCATCCAATGTGTATGGTGGCTTTAGAGCACAATGGTTTCTACAATATTAATAGTTCTAAAATGCAATGAGTGTCTAGCCTGCAAATTCACTGTACACCCTGACATCTGAGCCAAACTTCAAACAAAGGCCACAATGGGTCTCCCGGAGTGAACCCAGGTTATACAAGAAGGTAAACAGTTTTGTGCATTTCTGTTGTACTTTTTGGTTACCTTTCACATTGTTTGCGGCTTTCAGGATAATACCTAGTGACTATTTGTTTGTGTCTGTGTACTAGAACTTTAGAAATGTGATCTCTGATAGACGAAGCGGATAAATCCCATTAGCCAGGCGGCTCTGGTGCCTAATGTGCCTACCTACAGGGGGGCAATGTCTGCAGTTCCATTGATAATTAGATAAGATGTTATTGGTGGATGTAGTGATATGGACCCCGGAAGGACCTAAACGGAGATAGATTTATGAAGACTGGCATTCATACTGTGCAATGCATGAAGTGTACGGAGAGCATGCCTTCTGGTAAATGAAGGTCATGTTGGGCCCTCCATGTGCCTGATAATGAAATCCAGTTCTGAGTTGTCCCAACTAATTGTATTCCTATTGCCTCAGTAAAGTACATATGTACAGTGTGCGTTTCGTCTTCTCCATGGGGACACATGACAACTTTTGGATTGAAGCCAAACAAAACCGTTGACATATGACAAGCATGTGCTAACTTGTAAAAGGTTTATCTGCTTTATGGCTTGTGTAAATGACAAGAGCTGTGTCTATTGTGGGACATCGTAAAAATATATCTGATGAGAAACATAATAAATCTTTATCGATATGTCAGGGAAAGATTTCTTTGTCATTTTTATAGTGACCATGTTCTTGACTTTGACTTTTATCCAAGGTTCAGAAGCTAATCTGTCAACAGTATTTTGCCACCTATGCTGAAAGCGGCATGAGGGACAGAAACCTTGATTCCAGTGATGTCACTTATTGGGCTGCCTCTTGTAGTTCTGATAAAATCATTGTATTATCACTATAGGACTAGTAAACCTGCTGCCACGTAGTCCTCCATATTTATGAGTTCTGTATAAACCCTCCCTCATGACTAATAATTTTCTGCCTATGCACAGTGTACACAGAAGCTGCCAATCTGTGGTGTAGGGGGTTATACAGAGCTCCGCATTCAGAGAATGGAAGGTCAATCACAGTCAAGTTGCATACTTCTGGCCATATTCAGATTAGACGTGTCCGACCTCGCTCAGTACACTTGCATTGAATGAGGCCGCGCACGTCTAGACTAGGTGACAGCATGTACGCAAATCACATACTTGTGGTCACGTTGCCTGCCCGCGATTTCAGGATTCGCAAGTCTGGAGTCGCATAAAGTTTAATAATTTTCAACACCTTATGAGGCCAGTGTCCTTACTTTTAAAATGACTGTCTAATCCATTAATGTTTCCTCCCCAGATGCTAAAATGAACATTTGATGAGTCCTCGCTTTACCCATAAAATGCTCATTTTTAATTTAAGAATTATAAAATCATTCTTAAAATGACTTCAGAGCAAGTACATCAGCCTCATCGGGTCTAAGAGATCTTATTCATTTCATATGTACGGTAATTTCTATTGTAATATCTTGTGACAGAATCTGCATGAAGTGTTTGACTGTTTCTCCAGAGGAATAATAAGGCTTGTAGGAAGGGTCTTTATTTTTGGCTACGTACTGTCGCACTGGCCACGTTATTTTCTTTGAGAAATGCTTTCCTCTTTGTTCCTCAGCGGGATGGAGATTTACTACCATATTAGCAGCAGCTGCCTGCACCTATACAGACTGCTCCTTCCAGAAAGGACAGCAGCACAGAGTTCTGTGTCCCGTGTCTGCAGCCGCTGCACAAAGACAAACTATTTAGGTGGAATCTGATTTATTCACTGTATATCAAACCATATCTGTGTTTTTGTTTTGTTTTTTTGCTTTTTTTTATTAAATGCATCTTGGCACCAAGTTATTGCGTAGTGGTTACATATAAAGAAACCTTGGCAGTGCAGTGCACACTCGGCTGTTTGTCCCCATACACAGTCGATGAAAGTCAGGCCAACCGATGGGTATAGGGATCTCCTGGTTCTGACCATATCGATCGCACTATTGATGCTAAATGAAGCATGCGTCCCTTATATATTATAAAAACTTGATTCCAGCTCACCCAGTTGCTCTATGCTCATCCACCTGACTCCAGCCTCGTCATGGCCTCACATCAAGGAAAATAAAAAAAATTGGAGTCCAGCTCAACAGGACTGGATTTTCCTTTTCCTTTTCTTTTTAGTTTTCAAAAGAAAATATGGTGCATACAAAAGAAAAATTTAAAAATGTCGACCATGTAAATTTTTGTTTTGTATGAACTATATTTTCTTTTGAAAACTAAAAAGTAAAGGAAAATCCAGTCCTGTTGAGCCGGACTCCAATTTTTTTCTATGTCCCTTATATATGGCCGTATTAGAGCAGGGCACTCTATGTAATGCCCGATACCCCTGACCCCCCGTGTAGTGATTGAGGTTGTGTACCCTCAAGCGATCTTGCATCCTGTAGATGAGTGATAAATGTCTATGTAGAAAATAAAAGGTTAATGGCCTCTATTGTTTGTATCTTTGGCATCCAGATGAATAACATTGCTCATCTCTTGATACTCAAATGTTTTCTTTGTTTCCACGGGTCAGGTTTACACAAGGAAACCATGCTTGATTTATCTACATCCCATCAATTGGCTCATTGTACTTCAGAATTAAGGTGGCAAACGTGCGGCACATCTCTCGGCTTCCTTCCAGCTCGTTAACTTCCCCATCTAGTAATACAGGACTGCAGAGATCTGAGCAGTGGGGTTCTGTACATGATGTGTGGGGTTGTCTCTTTTGGGAGTGCACGCTAAGGATCTAGACTTCTACCAACATGCTGATTGTTGTCTTGGACCCTGATTTCGGAGTGCGACTTCCCTGTTCTAACAATCTCTCTTGTTTTCTTTTGTTTTAGGTTTTTTAGTCATGAGAAAGTTCCTCTTTGTTGGAATAGTATTTGCGGCTTTGCTCCATTTCATGCTCCATATATTTGTCCAAAAGAAAACCATCACGACGTAAGTGTTAATTCCCCCACCCCCCAGGATAAAATATATTATAAAGTGTATATTTTATGTTTTTTTCCCCTTTTCTTTCACCCAGTGCAACTCCTGCACCCGCTATAGGTGTATATGTCTTAAACTGGATACGTGTTTTAGACAACTTTTCTTCACAAAAGATCATTTCAAGGCGGGTGGTCCCCTCACGCTGGCAAATTTTGGCACAATTTATTGAAGAGTATACCAACTAAAATGGGGTATAAACCGTAGACTAAAAGGAGCTGCTTGTCATGGAAAAACTGGCAACGAATGCCCATATCATAAATTGTTTAGACGCAGTATCCTAAAATGAAGAGTCTTCCACAACAATATAAGGCACAAATACATTTTTTTTTCCTACTTTTTTTTTAACATTGCATTATGTGATTTTAATCCACTTTCACACATCAGTATATTGGTCAGTATTTGAATGTGGAAAACCAGGAGTGGAAGCTGCGGAGCAGAAAGGATGGAAACCTCTCTGCTGCTGATGAGCGAACGTGCTCAGATAAGGCGTTTTCCGAGCATGCTCGTCTGCTAGTGTCTTTGGCGTGCTCGAAAAATATGTCCGAGTCCTTGCGCCAGCATATCTTGAGGTTCGACATCTGCAACACTTGCAGGGATTACCTGTTTTATACATTCCCTGCATGTGTTGCAGATGTCAAACCTCAAGATATGCCGGCGCAAGGACTCGGACATATTTTTCGAGCATGCAGAATAGCAGACGAGCATGCTCGGAAAACTTCTTGTCTGATCATGTTCGCTCATCTCTAACCTCCACCTGTTCTGTATGTCGGGCTCACTCCTGATCTAGACTTGCTGGACAACATATGGATGTGTGATGGTGGTCCTAGAGTCAACGCTTTTGAGTACGACCACTAATACTCAGGGCTCAGTAAGTTTCATGGTTCGTTCATTTTTTTTTTTTCTGTTTAGGATTACAGGACAGACCCCATAATTAGGTTAACCAAGCGTCCCGAAAATTGCATAGTAACCGGAGCGACTTCTGTTTTTGATTTTGCTGGTGTCTGCATTTGGTTTCTACCTGCTCTGGTATCATACACAAACCTTATGTACACCAAAATGAATAGGAACACCGCCAGTATGAGTAGGCGTAGGCAAGTTTGACTTTGCAGAAGCATAATACTTCTCAGAAAATTGTCAACATAAATAGATTTTCGGTTTTAATATTTCTCTTTTGTTTTTTGGTAAAATATGTTTTTGCTGCATAACTTTTACACTCACTCACGGAGAAATGAAATTGCTTTTAAAGAGATACAAGGTCACTTAAAATGAAGTACTGTGTTTTATACTTGGTACTATCCTGACCTTTTACAAAAGCTCTGGTATTTCTTGCAGTGCAAGTTTTCCCTGTTGTACCTTTTACTCATTTTTATCAGAAAGTCCTCCTTTAGTCAGCAGATCGGAGTTGGTTGACAGGCAGTCCCGTGGAGAATGACTAGTGCAATGGCCATTTCTCGGGTCAAGTGTTTGGACCCCAAATATTTAAAAAGTTATCCCCTGTCTTGTGAATAAGCAATAACTTCCAATGTTGGAATAAGCCCTTCAAGAGACTTTCCTGAATGAAAACATTGATATTTCCTTTCTTTTTATTTTTGTGGGGTTGCCAAAGTGTCCCCAAATCTTCAGAATTAAGGAGCTGGTGCACTCTAATTATTGCTGTGTCCCTTTTTTTATTGAGGATCATTGACTTGTCAGCTATCCCCCTATGTGCCAGCTTTGTATAGACCCCCTGTAGGTTCTTCAACATAATTAAAGGCTATGGACACCTTCGAAACGGAAAACAATGTGTTTACTTTTAAGTTAACAATATTGTGCTAATTCTGCAATCTCCATGTCTTCATTCAGTTTCAGATCCTATGACATACAATTAGCAGCTTGGTCCAGGTGTCAGACTTTTGTGCTAGTTTATGTCACACAGACTGGATGTCAGGTCTGCATGTGTTCAAGGTGCGGCTCTCGTGTCAGCACAGCTCCAGTACTGCTCTTTTTTCCACTACATTTACTTAGCATGTGTTCTCTGCTCTCACTGAGACTGTACATACTTTCCCCCTTTCCACTGCAGATCTATATAAAACCTCCTCTCTACTGTTCTGTCTAACACTGAGAATATTTTTGCAGAACACTCAGGTAGATAAAGGACGGACAGACGGACCACAGCTGCATAATTGGTAGAAAAATTGTTAATGAAGACTATTTAGAAATAAAAAGTGATGCAAATAAACAATACAAATCCTGTGCCAAGGTGTATATAGCCTTTAAGTGTAGTAAAGCAAGGTAAAATGAAAAGCTGCTAACATCCAACACCTGACAAGTGACCTCTTTGTGCCTCGGACGGGGGTACACATGCCTCTGCCTCACTCATGTATCTGTAATAATGATTTGTGAGCACAAATTACAAAACTGTTTTTTTTTCCTTTGTCTCAATCCTGTCACTTACGAAATTATGAGCAGGTCCATTGTGTCTCTACAAGAGCCTTTCACCACACTCAAATCATCGACTGCAGAATCTGTGAGATATTCAATAAGGTATATTCACTGAGACCCTTTCATCAAAATACTCTTATAATCAGAAAAACCTTTCTCTTCCTATTATTTTGAATTACCTGCGGATGAATGCTTTACTTGCGTGTTTATTTGCTTTTCTTCCGTAGGTATGCAGAAGCTTACTTTTCTTTCTTTCCAGTTGGTTAGTGTTCTTCGGTTCGCTCTTTTTTATACATGCTTTCTTCTTCACGCTTGCACATTTTGGAAACAGTTTGCTTCAGTATTTGTAAGCCAAAATCCGGAATAAAACCTATAGAGAGAAATATCGAATGCAAAATGCTAACCAAAATATGCAATATTATTTTATCAGGACGTCGAAGGTGTATTCTCATGTACGGCGTGTCCAATTGGCCAACTAGTCTTGATTAAACATAGACTTTATTGTGTAAATCTCTTGTGCAGACACATGCCTTCATGGTTACTGCCTACATGTGTAGCCATGTCCTGCAGTCGTACCCCCTCCTGTGTATTCCTCACTTCTCGTTAATGTAAATTCAGGAGGTAATGTGCATTTCGGCTCATTTTTTGCGGGAGTGCTAATGAAGAGCTTTAGACAATAAATGTTAAAATATTTTTAGTCAAGACTATCTGCGCTTGGATCAATGAAAATAAGAAAACCTGCCGTGATTGTTTTATACATAACCACGTCCACAATCATAATGCCTAAACTGACGTTTTCATTGCAATTTCTGATTTACTAACATGCACTCGATTAGGACAGGGCAACACAACCACACCGGTCACACAACAGACTCGGACCAGCAATGTGCATGACTTGTGAGACAAATCTACAGATGAAATTTGGCTGTAGAAATTGATTGAAGTCTTTGTGGGGGGGAAAAGTCATGTGTGTGCTGCAAGAGAGAATCCTAGTTTTTGTTTTTTAACAACAGTCTCTTCGAGGTTGGCAGCAGTTGCAACTTAAAGAAGTCTTGCCGTGAAGTTTTTTGTTTTCTTTTACTTAAATACATGTATTTATGTGACTGTATTAATATATTCCTCTACCACCACCTTCACCGGAATCCATCGCCGCTCTGCTCCTCTTCTCTGACAACACCGCTCTGCAGACACTCCGGGTCATGCTGCGCTCTGCATAACCTAGAAGTAGCTGTTCTAGTGTAAGCCTATTGAACGTCAGAACAAGACTCCATAGACTTACATTGTAAAAGAGACTTCCAGCCAGGGCTGTGGAGTCGGTAAGCCAAACCTCCGACTCCTCAATTTCCTTGACTCTTACTCCATGACTCCGACCCCACAGCACTGGTCACTACTGAGCATGTACATAAAGTGCAGCACAGATTCATCTCAACTACGACCCCACAGCACTGGTCACTATTAAGCATGTACGTAAAGTGCAGCACAGATTCATCTCATCTATGACTCCACAGAACTAGTCACTATTGAGCATGTGCATAAAGTGCAGCATGTTTCATCTTAAATACGACCCGACAACACTGGTCATTATTGAGCATGTACATAAAGTGCATCACAGATTCATCTCATCTATGACTCTACAGCAGGGATCACTACTGAGCATATAGATAAAGTGCAGCGCAGATTCATCTTAACTATGACCCCACAGCACTGGTCATTATTGAGCATGTACATAAAGTGCATCACAGATTCATCTCATCTATGACTCTACAGCAGTGATCACTACTGAGCATATACATAAAGTGCAGCACAGATTCATCTTAACTATTACCCCACAGCACTGGTCACTATTAAAAATGTGCATAAAGTGCAGCACAGATTCATCTTAACTATGACCCCACAGCACTGGTCACTATTGAAAATGTGCATAAAGTGCAGCACAGATTCACCTCAACTACGACCCCACAGCACTGGTCACTACTGAGCATGTGCATAAAGTGCAGCACAGATTCATCTCCTCTATGACCCCACAGCACTGGTCACTACTGAGCATGTGTATAAAGTGCAGCACAGATTCATCTCCCCTATGACCCCACAGCACTGGTCACCACTGAGCATGTGCATAAAGTGCAGCACAGATTCATTTCCTCTAAAAGCCCAGATCCTTAGATCAGGAACGGAACAGACATTTCTTAACTTTACCTAATTCTTATGAAAACATTTACAGCACATCCTGCACTGAACTACTGTACGCAATTTATTATATACGGTATTTTAGGAGTCTGAGTCACTCCATTTTTTACCAACTCCACCAAAATGGACACAGACTCTGACTCCACAGCCCTGCTTCTGGCTCACACATAGTGATCTGTAGTGCCTGAAGAGCAGTGACGTTACTGAGAAGAGGAGGAGACGGTAGATGAGCATATTAATACACTTACACACAATACATGCACATATACATAGTTTTATTATTACTACTATTAATAATAATAAATAAAAACTTCATGGGAATGCTTCTTTGACCTCATTGATCATCATTAGATGTGATGTTGCAGTGTGACACCATGATCATTCTGATGCGCGACCCGTGTCGGTGTGCAGCCCTAGCCTGTATGTGAAATCCTCTAACATGATGACCAGTCTTGTTCTGTAAGTTTTTAAGTTCCATTTTTATTTCACAATTTCAAGCTTCCTTTGTTGATCTGCAGATAAGAAAACGACAAATCTACCAATTCTCTCTTTGATTTATCACATTTATTAATCTAATTAAAATGTCAATGATTATTGGTTTTGATAGCTTTGTCTCCTTAAATAAAGATTAGAATGTGAAATATTGGCTTTGGTCCAGCGCTGATAATGAAAAGATCAATCCAGCTGCGCTACTGCGACTAATGGATACTGATAAGAATGAGCAGTCACGGAAACGCAATCATTTATAGTCAGAAATCCATTTGTAGTTAACAAAATCAGTGGGCAAAAATATGTTTATATGTAATCTATTTGATTGTATGCGATTTTAAAGACCTTTTGTGATGGCTCCCGTGTTCCTGATCACTCATCATAAGACTGATTTCACAAGTCGGTGAAACACGGACCGTGCTCAGATCGCAAACCGTGGCCCAGTCGCTGTGTCTCCTGATCGGGACCCAAGAATGGTCCGTGTTTCATCGACCTAGTAGATCGGAATAATAATTTCTGCAATCTCACTTGATGTTGGTATAAAGTCTCAACAAGACGACCCCGTTCTGGCTGGACTTATTTTGGGCATCAGTACCACCTCTCTGCCAACTATTAGCCAGATCGGAGGGATATTAGCAAAGCGTAGCCCTAATCTGGTCTGTCCATGTATTCATTTGACAGGCTGGCATGTGGGTAAACTACATTTTCCCTGTGGCGTAAATATACGGATTGCTAGAGCTTAGCGCTGCAATAACATCTGATGATGCAGGAGGTTATGAAGCTGGACCCACGGCATTCAGTTGATCAGCGGACTAACCTCACCTGGCACACAGGTTGTCTTGATGGGACTAGATACTTTTTTTTTTTTCCCCCTTTTTTTTTCTCTTTTCAAAAGTTGAAAAGCTTTCCTGGTTCATGTGATAATACATATTGAAACCTATTAAGAGCATAGTCTAATTACTGTACTGTTTTATGAACCTTCTTTTTATTTTATGCAGGTGTTATGTATTTATGATTGTGTATTATTTGCATATGATTGATCTAAAATTAATTAAATACTGAATCTGTCACCAGGTTTTTGCACCTAATCTGAGAGCAGTATGATGAAGGGACAAAAACCTTGATTCCAGGGATTTGTCACTTACTGGGCTGCTTGTTGTGGTGTTGATAAAATCTTTTGTTTTATCAGCAGGAGATTCACTTGTAAACCTGTTGAGCTGCCATGTAGACCTCCATATTCATGTGCGTCATATAACCCCGCCCCCCAAGCACTGATTGGCTTGGCAGCTTTCTGCCAATGTACAGAGTAGACAAATCTACCAATCAGTGGTGTGGGCGGGGTTACACAGCGCTTAGCAGTCAGAGAACTGCTAGATTTGAAGCAGATAAAACTGGGATTTTACTAAAACTACAGCAATCAGTAAGTGACACATTGCTGAAACCTGGGTCTCTGCCATTATATTATACTGCTCTCAGACAGGGTGGCAAAAACCTGCTGACAAATTCCCCTTAAAGAGGTTGTCTGCACCTTTAATAAACAAATGTGGAAGAAGGAATAAAATATAACACTCGTCCTTTCATTATATAAGGCGTAGTTAGACACAATGTAATATTATTTATCAGAGTCATAGACCTAGCCAGGGTCGGACTGAGGCGACGAGGGCCCACAAGTGGAATTTACACCTGGGGCCCACCCTACTGTGCATGTTCATATTTAAGCCCTACATTATCGCCTCCACAAAAATTAAATAGTAAAAATCTATGAACAGGTCTACATTTTCTTAGTAATGTTCTATAAAAGAGTTATATAATTACCAAATAACGTACTATAGTGTTACTGACCCACACCCATCATACCAAGACCAATATACCAATAACACTACATTGCAAAATATTGCCGCCACACCATGACCATATATTATCATCACATAGAGCCTGCATATAAGGCCGGAGTCTCACTACTGTAGAATACGGCCGAGTGCTATGTGAGAAAACATCGCAAAGCACTCGGCCCAGTGTTCATCTCTGGGGCAGCTCATGTCAGCGTTTTTTTTTTTTCAGTTTTTTTTTTTTTTTTCTTTATTAGACGTGCGTGTAACATCGCAACAGGCTGCAATTGGCAATTTTAGGGTCCCCCATTTTAATAGCCAGTAAGGGTTAAGTATACAGTTGTTAGCTGATATTAATAGCCTAGGAAGCTCCATGTGTATTACCCCCTTCCCAGGCTATAAGCATATACCACCAGCCATCAACTTTCCCTCTGTTGGTTAAGAAAATTAAACTGGAGCCCACGCCATATTTTTTCTGAAAAATAATCTTTTATTAAATACATGTACAGTGAGCGGCACACACTGTGCTAATTTTATATGTCACTGACCCCTGTATATCTATATATTCCATGTGTATTTACTCTATGTAATCCATCTATTCTATGCTGTCGGCTCCTGCTGTGATTTTACAGTACGTGGCAGCTGAATTGCCGGCTTTTCTTGATAGATAGATAGATATATATATGTGTGTGTCAGTGACATCTATATATCTATCTATTCTATGTGTATATACAGGTGCTTCTCGCAAAATTAGAATATCATCAAAAAGTTAATTTATTTCAGTTCTTCAATACAAAAAGTGAAACTCATATATAGAGTCATTATGAACAGAGTGATTTATTTCTGTTAAAGTTGATGATTATGGCTTACAGCCAATGAGAACTCAAGTCATTATCTCAGTAAATTAGAATAATTAACAAAATATTCCTGAAAAGGTTTCCTAAGCATTTAAAAAGGTCCCTTAGTCTGTTTCAGTAGGCTTCACAATCATGGGGAAGACTGCTGACTTGACAGATGTCCAGAAGGCAGTCATTAACACACTCCACAAGGAAAGTAAATTTTGCATTTCACTTGGAAATCACGGTCCCAGAGTCTGGAGGAAGAGTGGAGAGGCCACAATCCAACCTGCTGGAGGTCTATCACAATCAGTGATGGTTTGGGGAGCCATGTCATCTGCTGGGGTAGGTCCACTGTGTTTTATCATGACCAAAGTCAATGCGTCTACCAAGAAATTTTAGAACACTTCATGCTTCCCTCTGCAGACAAGCTTTTTGGAGATCGAAATTTCATTCTCCAGCAGGACTTGGCACCTGTCCACACTGCCAGAAGTACCAATACCTGGTTTACAAACAACAGTATCACTGGGCTTGATTGACCAGAAAACTCACCTGACCTTAACCCCATGGAGAATCTATGGGGTATTGTCAAGAGGAAGATGAGACACCAAACCCAACAATGCAGACGAGCTGAAGGCTGCTATCAAAGCAGCCTGGGCTTCCATAACACCTCAGCAGTCCCACAGGCTGATCACCTCCATGCCACGCCGCATTGATGCAGTAAGTAATGCAAAAGGAGCCCCGACCAAGTACTGAGTGCATTTACTGAACATATATTTCAGTAGGCCAACATTTCGGATTTTAAAATCATTTTTCAAGCTGGTGTTATAAAGTATTTTAATTTCCTGAGATAACGACTTTTGGGTTTCCATTGGCTGCAAGCCATAATCATCAACATTAACAGAAATAAACACTTGAAATAGATCACTCTGTTTGTAATGACTCTATATAATGAGTTTCACTTTTTGTATTGAAGAACTGAAATAAATTAAAGGGAACCTGTCACCCCAAAAATCAAAGGTGAGCTAAGCCTACTGGCATCAGGGGCTTATCTACAGCATTCTGTAATGCTGTAGATAAGCCCCCGATGTAACCTGAAAGATGAGAAAAAGAGGTTAGATTATACTCACCCAGGGGCGTTCCCGCTGCGGTCCAGTCCTATGGGCGTCGCGGTCTGGGGCCTCCCATCTTCTTACGATGACGGCCTCTTCTTGTCTTCACGATGCGGCTCCGGCTCAGGCGTACTTTGTCTGCCCTGTTAAGGGCAGAGCAAAGTACTGCAGTGCGCAGGCGCAGGGGAAGGTCAGAGAGGCCCAGCGCCTGCTCACTGCAGTACTTCTCTCTGCCCTCAACAGGGCAGACAATGTATGCCTGAGCCGGAGCCGCAGCGTGAATACAAGAAGAGGACGTCATCGTAAGAAGATGGGAGGCCCCGGACTGCGACGCCCATTGGACCAGAACCGGACCGCCCCTGGGTGAGTATAATCTAACTTTTTCTCATCTTTCAGGATACATCGGGGGCTTATCTACAGCATTACAGAATGCTGTAGATAAGCCCCTGATACCGGTGGGCTTAGCTCATCTTCGATTTTGGGGGTGACAGGTTCCCTTTAATCTTTATAAGCCCAATTACTCAGTAATTCATCATATGACTTTCTTCAGTGCCAACTAATTTATATTATTTGCCAGCTCTGTATCTTCATCCCCAATCCTTTTAGACTGTAAGGAGCCCCATACACAGTACAGTAGATGGCTGTTGGTCAGACAATGGCTCATCCAAACGTTCAGCTGGCGGCTGTCTGCCCCAACTCCTCCATATTGTGGAGCACTCGCTCTGCCGAGCATTGATGCGAGAGAGCCGCTGCTGTACTCCTCTGGTGGCGGCTTGCCGTGTGGAGAATAAAAGGATCGGCATTCTGAAATCAGACATGATGGATTCCTTCCTCCCCAACATTATTTGTCAAGGGAGAGTTGGGAGAACTCCATTCACCCTAGACTGTGTGCCGAAGTCGCTGTTACCGGCAGGTTCAGCTGACCTTAGTCTAATGTGTATGGAGGCATTATGGGGCCTAAGTTTATTTGGACAGGGCTTTCACCTGCTTGATCTTTCACTACTTTGTACACATTCCCCAAACATCTGAAGAGCACTGACCTTTATTATTACGGGTCACCTCTTCAGGAGCCGCTCGACTTCTCTTTATATTTCCTTTGCATTCAGCATTGTGACAAGATTCACCGGGGCTGAATATGTCTTTTTAGAAAACTTCCACCAAGGAAAATCTATTTACGATGAAGGGAAGATCTAGCCCTGTGTTGGGTATTGCAGCTCATCACCATCCATTTCTACTTTCAGGCCATGTTTTTCTAATTCCTGAAAAATATTTCAAGATATTTTTAGAGTAGAAATGTAAAGGATTATGGCCCAGATTCAACAATCAGGTTTTGCCAGAATTCTGGTATAAAACTATTTTGAAATATTGCATACATTTGGCGCAAATTGTATTCGTTGCAAAAACTTTGCTACTTTTGGCCCCATCCTTCCAGCTTCACCAACTAAAGTGGGTTGGACTAAGTGGTCTAGGCCAGGGAGGACTTTGAGTACCGCTGACAAATGAAGCTGTACCACTTTCACTAACTGGCACATACCCCTTAATGTTGGTGCATCTTGATCCAGCGCACCCTTTTTTAAGCCTGTCGGACAGAATGCCAGTCTTGATGAATCGCCGCCTATGCATCTATCGTAGTCAGATAATGTCTAGGAAGCATGTTCGGGGGGCGGCCTGTGGTCAGGTCTTTCCAAGGTTTCTCTGGCTTAGAGCAGGAAGATAAGACTCTGCCTACAGTCCCGCAATGGAGCATATTGGTAGCTGCAAACTTCTAACACTGATTACACAAGAACCACAAGTCCATCTCTTCACACCAGGCATCATTTAATCAGTTTAACACTGCCAGCCTGACACTGCCTGTAGTTTAACAAAATCCTGATGACAGATTCGCTTGAAGCCTCTTCCCCTTATCCTTTTCAATGATGTCATTACAGGAGAGTGGCCGAAAACTCATTTCAGTAGCTAAACCAGCCCCTTAATCTGCCAATGTATAAACATTGAGGGGGATTGGCTTAGCTACCGAACTGAGCCTTCAGCCAGCCCCCTTCAAGCATGTCACTGACTGGTCTGGGGGGGAAAGAAGCTCTATTCTGTGCCAAAGCCCAATTAAAATTGAAGAGCCAGAATGGAAGGACATTAGGAAATTTGTTTAAGTTATGAGTTAAAGTATGTTACATTTAATTCCTAATGGAAAACATTTGTTTTGCTGGACAACCCCTTTAAAAAGTGTCAAATTCGGGTGATGGTTTTTAATTGGTGTTCGCAATCATTCTGAGATAATTGGTGATACATATAGCAGTCAGAACATATAAGAAGGGAGGGCGCACACAGAACTATAGGGTACAAAAAAGATTCTTTATTGGATCAAAATGCAGCAATGATAAAAACACTTTAAAAGACACAAAGTAAGACCAAAACACTAAATGGTGAGCCAAAAATTATTGTGGCACCACAGCTGAACAGGGACTAATAGCATTATAGCAGCATAAATATTGTGCATAAATATATTTACACAGATATACCGAGACATGGTGACCAACAATAAGCCGGCTTAAACCTAATTACTTGAAAGTGCATCGTTCATAAGGCTATTGCGGTGGACAGGAAAAACCAAGGTATTAACATATAGTGGTGTGTATATATATATATATAATATGCTGGTTTACCTGTAAGCAGCTATGGTGCCACAACCCCTACGCGCGTTTTGTCAGCGTGCCTTCGTCAGGGAGAGTGCGTTTTAGTCTTACTTTGTATCTTTTAAAGTGTTTTTATCATTGCTGTATTTTGATCCAATCTTTTTTGTACCCTATAGTTCTGTGTGCGCCCTCCCTTCTTATATGTTCTGATCCTTTTGATGCTGAACACCAGTATTTATCAGTTCTATATGTCAATGTCTATATGATACCTGATTTATGATTTAGTTTTGGTGGCATAGTTTGTAGTTTGTCTGGGGATTTATTTTCGTGTTAATCAAATAATATGGACAAATATTAGGAATTGTTTTAGGTAAATTTTTATATTTGTCGTTATGTGCAGACGTGGATTTAGATTTATTCTTGCGTTAAAGCATGTCTCTCTCTTCACAGGTTACCCACAGACCCAATCAAAGAATTAAAGTCGTGTTACAATGAGAAGTTTCACATCCTCTTGAAGTAAGTGATCATTGTATAGATCCGTCGTCATTTTGTGTGTCACCACCTACATAAAATGTTGTATCCTCCAAGACTGGATGTCTGAAATCTGTGTCTCTCTTGCACTTCCTCTGTTAGAAGTCCCAGTATGGTTTGCCCATCTGTAACCGGACCATGATTTTGTTAGGCTCTGCTTATTCTAGTCTTGGTTTACATAGGTTACTTGTTATCGGCTAGGCCTTTTCTGTACATTGTAGGAAACGCATGATAACCATTAATATTAATAGACACATTTAAAGTGAACCTGTCAGCAGGATTGTGCACAGTAACCTACACAGTGTCAGGTCGGCGCCATTATACTGATTAAAATGATACCTGGGTTGATGAAATATGTCTTATGGTTGTTCTTTAATTTTTTATTTGTGCTGATGATATGCTCGTAACCTACTGCGGGGCTGGACGGGGGTCTTCATGTGGTGGTCTGATTACATATTCATAATGCAGACTGCTGATCCCTCACTGACCTGCCCCCTAGTTTACATAATGAATATCTGTACATACTTAAAATAAAAACAAAAAACCTTGGGCAGCCAAGTGCCAGCTGTGGCACCTGCTCTAAAGCATAATCAGCTGTTTTATGTGCCAATAATACATTTTATTCACATTATTCAGCTAGGGAAAAAATAAGTCAATTTGAAAATGGCGCCTGCAGAGTAGCTGCTATTCGGGGTCTCTAACTGTGATCCGATAGCTGCTACTGCGTATGTGACAGCGGCGCCATCTTACTGGAGAAGAAAAAAATTCCTCCTCCAAGATGGCGCTGCCTGCGCAGTAGCAGCTCTCTGCTATCCCTGAGCTGCTACTGCGCAGACCATGCCGTTTTGGAGGAGGATTTTATTTCCACTGGATTCCCGCAATGCGGCTTTTGTTTTATTTATTTATTTTATTTTATTGTTTTGCAGAATTCACTTACGGTGTGCATGATTACAATCGTTTTACAAGTCATTGCCTTTCTTTACGTTGTGATTTCTATGCTACCTTATTTTGTTCAATTCCTGGTAATCTGTGTTTTGTAGGAAATGGAAACTGGAATAATTGATTCAGCATTTTAGTGATGAACCGTCGCTGAATGATTAAAGGGACTGTTTACCACAAAACCAATTTTTGCAATTCCACTGCATTTGGAATTTTTTTTCCTGTGTTCCAGTACACGATATGTTAAACCGAATGATGTCTTTCAAAAGTATAACTCATCCCGCAAAAATCAACTCCTCATGTGGCCATATTAACCAAAAAATAAAAGTTAAGGGTCTGAGAAGAAGTGGAGCAAAAAACGAAAAAGCAAAAACGAAAATACTTCCTGGGGTTAAAATGTGGAGTCCAAAACTGTATCCCTTATTCTAGATGTGGCCTCACCAGTGATTTATAAAGTGGTAATAATACGTCGGGATCGTGGGATTTTATCGCTCTTTTTATACATCCTAAAATCATCTTTGCTTTTGCAGCTGCTGCCTGACATTAAGTACTGCTGCTCAGCTTACTTGTAACCAGAATGCCCAGGTCCTTCTCCTGTTCAAAAAAAATATGCTCCCATTTATTGTACATGAAGCAATAGGGTTACTCTGTCCTAGGTGCATTACTTTACATTTATCTACATTAAATCTCATTTTCCAAGTGTTTGTCCATTCAGTCATCTTATTCAGATCGTTTTGCAATATTGTAATGTCAGGGTCAGATTTTAATATCCTACATAGTTTGGTGTCGTCAGCAAAGACTGACACTTTACTCTCAATCCCATCCGCAAGGTCATTAACAAAGAGGCTAAAAAGAATCGGTCCTAGCACGGATCTCTGTGGTCCCCACTGCTCACTATATCCCATTTAGAGAACTTACCTTGTTTTCTGTAATTTAGCCAATTCCTTACCCATCTGCATATAGTTTCCCCCAGCCCTCGATTCTGTAGCTTCAGTATATTATGTGGAACTGTATCAAATGCCTTTGCGAAGTCCAGATAACTCACATCAGCCACATTACCTACATCCTGATTTGCACTTACCTCCTCATAGAAACCCAACATGTTAGGTAGGCATGACTTATTCATTATGAATGCATGCTGCGTGTCAGTTATTATATTATCTACAATATCTTTCTGCAGGTCATCTCTTATGATGACCTCAAAAATTTTACACACTTCTGATGTCAGGCTTACTGGATGGTAGTTGCCTGGATCCACCTTCTTACCTTTCTTAAATATCGGTACCACGTGATCCTCCAATCCTGTGGCACCACCTCTCTTACAAGAGTGTCTAAGAATGAGATACAGTGGTCTGTCAATTATTGAGCTCAATTCCCTCAGTATCCGTGGATGTATGCCATCTGGGCCAGGGGATTTGTCAATGTTTAAATTGCTCAGACATAGATGCACTTCTTTGTGTGTTAAACTAGTGATATCAGGTTGTGAATTTTGATTTTTGCCTCGTTGAATGATCCGTGTATCAGACAGATCATTGGTGATCAGGGATGAAAAGTGGATGTTTATTATCTCAGCCTTTTCTTTATCCTCTGTGATTATCTTGTTACTGTCATCGTTTAACCCCTTCCCAACCTGTGACACAGTGTATGCGTCATGAAAGTCTGTGCCAATCCAACCTGTGACGCATATGCTGTATCACAGGATGATCGCGTCCCTGCAGATCGGGTGAAAGTGTTAACTCCAATTTCACCCGATCTGCAGGGACAGGGGGAGTGGTACTTTAGCCCAAGGGGGGTGGCTTTGCCCCCACGTGGCTACGATTGCTCTGATTGGCTGTTGCACTTTCAACAGCCAAGCCAATCAGAGCAATTTGTAATATTTCACCTATGAAAAGTGGTGAAATATTACAATACAGCCATGGCCGATGCTGCAATATCATCGGCCATGGCTGGAAACCCTGATCTGCTTCCCCAACGCCACCGATCTCCTCCCCAGTCCTCCGTTCTGTGGTCCGCTCCCCTCCGTCCTCCTGTCCGCTTCCCCGTCCTCCTGTCCGCTCCCCCTGTCCGCTCCCCCTGTGCTCCGATCCACCCCCCCCCCCCCCCCCCGTGCTCCCCCCACCCCCTCATACTTATCGAGCCTCCCGGTGTCCGTCCGTCTCCTCCATGGGCGCCGCCATCTTCCAAAATGGCGGGCGCATGCGCAGTGCGCCCGCCGAATCGGCCGGCAGATTCGTTCCATGTACATTTTGATCACTGTGATAGGTTTTATCACAGTGCAGTGATCAAAATAAAAAAAAATAGTAAATGAACCCCCCCTTTATCACCCTCATAGGGTTAGAACTAGGGTTAGAACTAGGGTTAGGCTATGCACACGTATTTTTCCGCAGCGGATTTGATAAATCCGCAGTGCAAAACCGCTGCAGATTTATCGCGGATTCACCGTGGTTTTTCTGCGGATTTCACTGCAGTTTTACAACTGCGGTTTTCTATTGGAGCAGTTGTAAAACCGCTGCGGAATCCGCAGAAATAAGTGACATGCTGCGGAATGTAAACCGCTGCGTTTCCGTGCAGTTTTTTCCGCAGCATTGTGCACAGCGTTTTTTGTTTCCCATAGGTTTACATTGAACTATAAACTCATGGGAAACTGCTGCGGATCCGCAGCATTTTCCACAGCGTGTGCACATAGCCTTAGAATTAGGCTATGTGCACACGGTGCGGATTTGGCTGCGGATCCGCAGCAGTTTACCAACAGGTTTACAGTTCCATGTAAACCTATGGAAAACCAAATCCGCTGTTTTATTTTCACGGCTCTGCGTTGTAAACTTCTGTGAAGCACTTGGGGGTTCAAAGTGCTCACCACATATCTAGATAAGTTCCTTTGGGGGGTCTAGTTTCCAAAATAGGGTCACTTGTGGGGGGTTTCTACTGTTAGGCACATCAGGGGCTCTGCAAATGCAACGTGACGCCCGCAGAGCATTCCATCAAAGTCTGCATTTCAAAACGTCACTACTTCCCTTCCGAGCCCGGACGTGTGCCCAAACAGTGGTTTACCCCCACATATGGGGTACCAGCATACTCGGAACAAACTGGGCAACAACTTTTGGGGTCCAATTTCTCCTTTTACTCTTGTGAAAATAAAAAATTGCGGGCTAAAAAATAATTTTTGAGGAAAGAAAAATGATTTTTTATTTTCACGGCTCTGCGTTGTAAACTTCTGTGAAGCACTTGGGGGTTCAAAGTGCTCACCACACATCTAGATAAGCTCCTTGGGGGGTCTAGTTTCTAAAATGGGGTCACTTGTGGGGGAGCTCCAATGTTTAGGCACACAGGGTATCTCCAAATGCGACATGGTGTCCGCTAACGATTGGAGCTAATTTTTCATTCAAAAAGTCAAATGCCGCTCCTTCCCTTCCGAGCCCTGCCGTGTGCCCAAACAATGGTTTACCCCCACATGTGAGGTATCAGTGTACTCAGGAGAAATTGCCCAATAAATTTTAGGATCCATTTTATCCTGTTGCCCATCTGGAAATGAACAAATTGAGGCTAAAATAAATTTTTTGTGGAAAAAAAAAAAAGTACTTTTTCATTTTTACGGATCAATTTGTGAAGCGCCTGGGGTTTCAAAGTGCTCACTATGCATCTAGATAAGTTCCTTAAGGGGTCTAGTTTCCAAAATGGGGTCACATGTGGGGGAGCTTCAATGTTTAGGCACACAGGGGCTCTCCAAATGCGACATGGTGTCCGCTAACGATTGGAGCGAATTTTTCATTCAAAAGTCAAATGGCGCTCCTTCCCTTCCGAGCCTTGCCGTGTGCACAAACAGTGGTTTGTGACCACATATGAGGTATCGGCGTACTCAGGAGAAATTGCCCAACACATTTTAGGATCCATTTTATCCTGTTGCCCATGTGGAAATGAACAAATTGAGGCTAAAAGAAATTTTTTTGTGAAAAAAAAAAAAAGTACTTTTTCATTTTTACGGATCAATTTGTGAAGCACCTGGGGGTTTAAAGTGCTCACTATGCATCTAAATAAGTTCCTTGGGGGGTCTAGTTTCCAAAATGGGGTCACTTGTGGGAGAGCTCCAATGTTTAGGCACACAGGGGCTCTCCAAACGCAACATAGTGTCCGCTAAAGATTGGAGCCAATTTTTCATTGAAAAAGTCAAATGGCGCTCTTTCCCTTCTGAGCCGTGTCGTGCGCCCAAACAGTGGTTCCCCCCCACATATGGGGTATCGGCGTACTCAGGACAAATTGTACAATAACTTTTGGGGTCCAGTTTCTCTTTGTACCCTTGGGAAAATTAAAAAAATTGTTGCTAAAAGATCATTTTTGTGACTAAAAAGATAAATGTTCATTTTTTCCTTCCATGTTGCTTCTGCTGCTGTGAAGCACCTGAAGGGTTAATAAACTTCTTAAATGTGGTTTTGAGCACCTTGAGGGGTGCAGTTTTTAGAATGGTGTCACTTTGGGTATTTTCAGCCATATAGACCCCTCAAACTGACTTCAAATGTGAGGTGGTCCCTAAAAAAAAAATGGTTTTGTACATTTTGCTGTAAAAATGAGAAATCGCTGGTCAAATTTTAACCCTTATAACTGCCTAGCAAAAAAAAATTTGGTTTCCAAAATTGTGCTGATATAAAGTAGATATGTGGGTAATGTTATTTATTAACTATTTTGTGTCACATAACTCTCTCGTTTAACAGAATAAAAATAAAAAATTTGAAAATTGCAAAATTTTCAAAATTTTAGCCAAATTTCCATTTTTTCACAAATAAACGCAAAAATTATTGACCTAAATTTACCACTAACGTGAAGCCCAATATGTCACGAAAAAACAGTCTCAGAACCGCTAGGATCCGTTGAAGCGTTCCTGAGTTATTACCTCATAAAGGGACACTGGTCAGAATTGCAAAAAACGGCCAGGTCATGAAGGGGTTAAGGGGCCAATACTATCTATTTTTTCTTTTTGGCATTGATTTATTAATAAAAAAAAAATTGGGATTTAGTTTAATGTTGTTGGCGATTTTGTTTCTCTGTAGATAACTTTGCTAGCTTGATTCCTTTTTTACATTTCTTAGTTAGATCTATCCGCCTGAAGTGCCATTTCAGTATTCTCCACTTTTAAGATTTTGAATGCCCTTTGTTTTTGTCTTATTAAACTTTGTACTGTCTTATTTATCCATAATGGTTTCTTTTTATTGCCTGGCATTTTATTACCAGAGAGTATAAGTTTTCTGCTGGATTCTAGTAGTATTTCCTTAAATATCCCCCATTTATGTTCGATATCCCCAGTTACCATGATGTGGTCCCAATCTATACAATTAAGCTCTTCCCTTAATTTGTTGAAATCAGCTTTCTGAAAAATCCAGGTTTTGTCATTTCCCCTTTTTGAATGTTTGATTGAAAATTACATTGAAACTTACCATGTTATGGTCACTGCTTCCAAAATACTCCCTGACCTGTAGTTCGGAAATTGTATCTGGTCTATCTGGCAGAACCAGATCCAGCAGATTACCTCCCCTGGTTGGTTCATCAACCAGCTGAGAGGTAATTGTCCTCAACTGTGGATAAGAAATTGTAGCTTCTAGCACAACCTGAAGATTCTATGTCCCATTGAATGTCTGGATAGTTAAAATCCCCCATTATAAGAACCCTATTACTGTTTGTTGCCTTTTTAATTTGCTGCAGCATTTCATCCTCTACCCCTCCAGCTATATTAGGAGGCTTGTAGCAAACTCCAATTTAGCAGCTTTCCATTATTGCCATCCCCATGTACATTTACCTATAGTGACTCTGCATTGCTGTAACTCCCCCCAATGTCTTCATTGAGCACAGGTCTTTAATGTGGTTTTTACAAAGATGCACACCCTCCATCCTTCACACCCTCCACGTTTTTTATCTTTCTTATCCTTTCTAAATATAGTGTAACGCTCTACGTTTGTTACCCAGTCATGGCTCTCATCAAGCCATGTTTCCGTAATGCCTACCACATCGTATTCTGTGAACGTCATAAGAGACTCTAGTTCATTCATTTTGCTTGCTAGACTTCTTGCATTTCCAGCAGGCGTTTAATATTATTAGCACATTTGTTACTCCTACTCAGCTCCATGCTTTCCTTGCATATTCCCCTCCCCCAATCCTAATTTACCCCTTCTGCCTCCCTCTCTCTGTCTGCTCTATCTATCCCCTTATTAGCACAACTACCCTCCCTCCTTCAGATCCTAGTTTAGAAGTTTCTCCATCCGTCTTTTTTTTCCCAAGCACAGCAGCACCCTCCCCATGGAGGTGCAGCCCGTCCCTACCGTAGAGCCTGTAGCCCACAGAGAAGTTCTCAAGGAACCCGAACCCTTCCTTCCTGCACCAATTTCTAAGCCACTTTATCTCCCTAAGCTCCCGCTGCCTTTCTAGTGACGCTCGCGGCACTGGCAGTATTTCTTGAAAGCACCACCTTGGAGTTCCTGGCCTTCAGCTTCTCTCCTAGTTCCCTGTAATCATTCTTAAGGACCTTCCACCTCCCTCTAACTTTGTAATTGGTACCGATGTGTACCATGACCGCTGGGTTTTCCCAAGCCCCCCTCAGCTATCGGTCTATTCAATCTGTAATATGTCGAACCCGAGCCCCCGGCAGACAACACACCGTTCGGCATTCACAGTCTCAGCGGCAGTTGACCATGTTTGTCCACCTAATTATAGAGTCACCTACCACCAACATCTGTCTGGCCTTTGCTACACTCCCATTTCACTCCTTCCTCCAGCAGTCGTTTTCATGGTTGCTAGAAGCACCGTCCTGCTGCAGTGATCCCAGTCCTGGGTCTGCATTCCTAATATCAGTCAAACAGGCATATTTATTATGTTCTTCCAGATCAGGACTGGGCTCCCTGGCACTTTTCCCCCTACCCCTTCTTGTAACATTTACCCAGCTGCTTGCTTCTGTCCTGATCTTCCCCACCTCCATCTTCCTCCATATCACTGGCCCAAGCCAGCGCAAGCTCCTAGAGCTCTAAACTCCTCTCCAGGTTTGCAATGCTCCTGAGTGTTGACAGCTGCACAATTAGATCCATTACCTGGGCTTCCAAACGTGTAACTCGCTGGCATCGAGAGCGGACATATACACCCTCAAACTGCTGTTCAAGGCATGCATACATCTCACAAGTTGCATACCTGGTGAACTTTTTCGTGGAACACATATTCAGTGGGGATAAACTGTACAGATAAAAGCAGAAAAGTAACTGTCTTTTCAAAATATCGTTTTTTTTTTCAGCGTGGAGTATGAGCACCAAATGCAGAAATACCCAACACTTACTCATTGGCTGTTGACATTGAGGTTATTAGTAGTCTGAGGAATTTTGTACTATGCCGACTGCACTTGGGATGCAAATAATCAAGATCCGCTGCTGGCAGCTTCCTTTGTAATTGCCAATCAATGACGTCCAAGATGTTCTGAATGGGAGACAAGTCCACGATGGTGCAGGCCTTAGTAGCACATTTAGCCACACAGGCTGTACACAGTATCATGACATACCAGAACTGATAATGTACAATGACCATATTTCTAAGGAAAAACTCAATATAATAGCAGAATATACGTAAGAGAACCCAGAGTTTTTAAATTCCAACTAATATCCCAAGAAAAATATCAAACAAATAACTAATAATAATATGTTTATTAATGCTACAAAAATGCAAGACATACACAGTACGTACAAAACAAAGAAAACAATACAACACAGTAACTGGATAGGTCTAATGGTCGATGATGCAAACTGGCAGGGATAGGTGATCCACATAAGGGGAGGCACTCAAGAATAAAATATATGCCCAGCAATCATATATAATATGAGCTTAGTAGCATCATAGTGTGCATACAAAAGTAAATAATGAGCTGCCACGCAATAACCCCAAAATGACTGGGAAAGACAAACACACCCTAGATCCTGGGAAAAAAAAGAATCTATCATAATACATGCCATGTGGCCAAATCACCAAATTCCCATGGATCCGGAGAGTAAAGTGCAAATAGTGCGCATAAAGCAAGTCTTACCCATGGATATCACACACCCGCTGCTCAGATACCCCAACGCGCGTTTCACCGCTGCTTCTTCAGGGGGCAGTGTGTAGATGTGCAAGATTACCGACTTAAATATCCCCATATGGAGGCTAAACACCTGCAGTGAATAAGGTTAATTCCAGCCGCATCTAGTGTGCGCATGGGGGCGGAGCCTAACGCGGCCGAACATCCTGTCAGGCGTCAGAGAGCGGTGAGTGTTGGGATAAGGTTCCCATGACAACGTATACACACACCGCCTCACAGAGACGCCGTCAGGGATGAAAGGCAGAGAAGGCATCAGCGCGCATGCGCTACCTGCGGCAAGGAACAACCACGCGTTGTTGTTCCTTGCCGCAGGTAGCGCATGCGCGCTGATGCCTTCTCTGCCTTTCATCCCTGACGGCGTCTCTGTGAGGCGGTGTGTGTATACGTTGTCATGGGAACCTTATCCCAACACTCACCGCTCTCTGACGCCTGACAGGATGTTCGGCCGCGTTAGGCTCCGCCCCCATGCGCACACTAGATGCGGCTGGAATTAACCTTATTCACTGCAGGTGTTTAGCCTCCATATGGGGATATTTAAGTCGGTAATCTTGCACATCTACACACTGCCCCCTGAAGAAGCAGCGGTGAAACGCGCGTTGGGGTATCTGAGCAGCGGGTGTGTGATATCCATGGGTAAGACTTGCTTTATGCGCACTATTTGCACTTTACTCTCCGGATCCATGGGAATTTGGTGATTTGGCCACATGGCATGTATTATGATAGATTCTTTTTTTCCCAGGATCTAGGGTGTGTTTGTCTTTCCCAGTCATTTTGGGGTTATTGCGTGGCAGCTCATTATTTACTTTTGTATGCACACTATGATGCTACTAAGCTCATATTATATATGATTGCTGGGCATATATTTTATTCTTGAGTGCCTCCCCTTATGTGGATCACCTACCCCTGCCAGTTTGCATCATCGACCATTAGACCTATCCAGTTACTGTGTTGTATTGTTTTCTTTGTTTTGTACGTACTGTGTATGTCTTGCATTTTTGTAGCATTAATAAACATATTATTATTAGTTATTTGTTTGATATTTTTCTTGGGATATTAGTTGGAATTTAAAAACTCTGGGTTCTCTTATTTATATTAGGCTGTACACAGTAGCAGGAACATCATGAGGCTTGGAGTTGTTGTCTTGAAAAATGTCTTCTGGGAAACTTTGGAAAAATGATTGTAAAACTGATTTCACTATCAAAGCGATGTAACACCTAACTGTTAGTGTTATAAAGACTAGAGGGGTTCAGCTGGTTTACAATATGCCACCTCACACTATGATCCAGGGAGTAGGACAAAAATGGCTTCTGAGACACTTTGGAAAAATGATTGTAATATTTCTTTCACAATCAAAGTAATGTTACACCGAGCTGTTGGTGTATCTGGAGTAAAGACTAGAGATCTCCAGTTGGTTTACATTCTGGAACCTCTCATCATGATCCTGGGAGTAGGACCGACCAGTGTGATATATCCTCATGAAGGCTGCGCCTTGATGGAGCGTAGTGATCTATGCTGTATTGCAAGTGAAATTAGACATCACCTACTAAGCCTAAGGCGACAATGTCTACACACACCATCAAAAGGCATTTGCACAACGCTTGATTTATGAGTCAGACCGCAATGTAAGCTGGAATGTAGGTCTACCCTCGTCAGTGATGTGTCCTGCTTTTGCCTTGGGTGCAATGATAGCCGGATGTTGTCCTGGAGAACATGTGAGCAACGTCATGAAGAGACATTCAGCAGGGACAATAAGTGTCCCATGGGGCTGTTATTATACAGTAAAATATCAGGCCGAATATTGTTCATGCTGCTGTGAGCAGCCTGTGTGGCCTAAATGTGCTAACATGGCCTGCAGCGTCTCCCATCCAGCACATCGGAGCCGTCTGTGGTCAGCAGTTACAGGGGCAGCTGACAGCACCAGATCTTGATGATTTTGATGCCCAAGTGCCTTCATCGTGGCATAGGTATCCATTGTATGATTCTCAGTATCTAGGACTGTTGTGCAGAAAATTATTTTTTTTATATGCATATGCAACATATTTCAATGAAACCACTGGATCGTAAACCTATTGTTTCCTTTGATTAGTAATGCTTGATGCGTCATAAGCTGGATTGATGAATTGCCAAAGGACTAGGAGAAGCAATGTGCATACATAGATGCCATGGTCAGTAGTGGCAATGGCCTGTATGGGGTTAGGCCTCGTTCAGTATTTGGTCAGTATCTTACATCAGTATTTGTTACCCAAAACCAGGAGTGGGTGATAAATGCTGAAGTGGTGACGTGTTTCCAGTATACTTCTATGATTGTCCCTGAATTTGGCTTACAAATACTGATGTAAAGTACTGACCAAATACTGAATTTGTGAACGTGGCCTAAGGCCGAAAATGTATAGAAGAAAATGCATCCCAAATCTCCAGTGCTTATGGTAATCTGTGTGGTACACGATCATTTTGGAAATAGGCATTTGTTCAGGTTGGGGCTGCATGGAACATCGTTGTAGTTTGGTTAGGACAGCCCCTGTTCTTCAGAACGCTATTCTAATGATTGTGAGGACTTCTGTTATGGGGTGCAAGTATGTTGTAACTTGTTTCCAACTCTTAGGCTATGTTTTCACTGTCCGGATTCCTTCAGTATTTGCTGCAGATTGGAAACTGCGGATGTACGCAGCATCCAGATGTTACAGCATAGTAGAGGGGATTTTATGAAATCCCGTCTCCACTATGCCTGCACGGCCGCATCCAGCGGCCCTGCGTAACCGGACATGTGGTGCGTCTTTCCAGACTGCAGCATGTCTATTTATCTTGTGGAGACACTCCGTCTCCACAAGATAAATAACACAGTCTAAGAGTATGATGCGATGATTCCGCATGTGTTCAATGAACTGTGCGTACAACAGGAGGCGGCGCTTTGGGCAGAGCAGGGGTATCCGCTGCGTACAAAGCGCAGGGATTCCTGACGGTGGAAACATAGCCCTCAAGTCAGTAAAAACTCCCATTTTTGATCAACCGAACAAAAGAAAATTCTGATGCAAGTTACAAAGTAGCTTTAAACTCCAGTTTTGAAACCATAACAATAGCAGCTATTATATAGCCCAGTGCTATGAAACGCAGGATGGTTTGTTGCCAAGCCTTATTTATTCATTGCCTGACAAAGAGCGTTCAGGCTCCAGTTATTCCTCAACTCGTATGTGCACCTTTTGTGATGTCCTCACAATGTAGTGTGTGGTAACCTGGGCTCTGTCAGGTCTCCTTCCTAGCTGACATTTCCCACAGTGAGGTGTCCTATTTAGCTCTGCTTTTCTAAGTATCCTGTTCCCTCCTGTGATTGTTCCTGTAAGCTGTGCGGGCCGTTAGTTTTCCACCGGTTTTGTGTGGTAACACTGTGTTGCGAAATATTTTTCCATTATGTTGTTTTTACAGTAAATGATTTCTTAAGTATCGGTCATTAAAAGATGTGGTAAATGATATGGACACCTTTGTTTTCTAATTCTTGTTTTCATTCACTTTGTTATTAACGAGGACCTTCCACTTGTTTGTTTTTTTTGTCATTCAGGTGGGGTACCTCATCCAATAGGTGCTGCTCCACTGATTCTGGAAGATTTTTGTTTTTTTTATTCTATGTCCTTCTGCTCCAATTCTATCCCTGGAAATGTGCAAGTTTTCCCTTCAACCAACCGGGCAAGTACCACGGAACTTCTCTGTGAGCGTTTGCTTCTTATTCTCCAATACTGACCAATCAAACATGGCCGTGTCCGCGGAGACGTTGTGTGGTACACTCCCAGCTGGTTGGAGGGACAATTTGCACCTTTTTACCTGGGATCATCGCTTTGGGACAGAGGGGCACCGAAGAAAAAATTATTTCAAAATCAGTGGAGCATCACCAATTGAAAGTTCACGTAAACAAAAATCAGGTGATGCTTCCTCTTTAAATGCCAAATTAAATTTTCTAAATATTTAAACACTGTATATTATAAAGCTTCTGCCTCACTCACACTTCGCTATCGAATATATAAAGCTGAATGTGTGTATGTATGTGTGTGTGTGTATGTCCGGGATTGGCATCTGAACCGTCGCAGCTACAGACACAAAATTTTGCACAGTCACACGTCTGGACCCCGAGAGCGTCATAGGCTATGTTGTGAGGTGAAATTTTAACCCCGCGCTTTCCAATTCACCAAACAATTTTGCCCCTATCTACATAATGGGGAAAAAGTGAAAGGAAAAGTGTTGGAGGCAAATTAACAGCTGCCAGATGTGAACAAGGGGGACTTAAAGAATGAGAGCGATGGCGCCAAAGAGTATATACTGTACAGTTGCTAAGGTGGGGCCCCGACATGGGATACTCACCACACCACCACGGGGATATGAACACACACACAAAATGCACCACACACTACCACGTGCTCGAACACATATACCACCCTCAGCACACATTTCACCACACATACACCAACCTTGCCACATAAAAGTCGAAACACAAAAGTCGCCGCTCAAAACTCGCCACGCGCAAAACTCTCCACATGCAAAACTCGCCACACGTGCAAAACTCACCTCCTGGAAAACTCGCCACACGCAAAACTTGCACACGCGGAAAAATTGCCACATGCACAAAAGTTGCAACACATGCAAAAGTTGCCTCACACAAAACTTGCACATACTCAAAAGGCACCACACATAAAACTCGCCACGAGCAAAACTCGCCATGCGCAAAACTTGCTGCACACAATTTGCTACACTAACCTGTCACATGCAACTCGACACACAAAAACTTGCTACACGCATGTCACCACACAAAACTCATCTCACAAAAGTTGCTACATGCATGTCGCCACACGCAACTCAACACACACAACTCGACACACGAAACTCGCCCTAAAACACACACAAGTCTGGTATTCTCCTTCAAAAATAAAAATCTGATTAATAAGCAGACAAACTACAAGAGCAACAAATGTACCATATAGGAATCCGGCAGCTGTCAGTCACATGACCAGTCTATTATGTGTATGTGTGAGGAGCTAATATATACTGCCAGGGGGAGGGCTTCCTGTTGGGTGGGGATTTATCAGGCTGCCAATTTAGCTTACAAGTACTGAGGTAAAAATACTGGCCAAATAACGTGTGAACGAGGTCTAATACAGGAGGAGATGACACACAGATATATACTATATACAGGAGGAGAGGACACACAGGTATATACTATTTACAGGGGAGATGACACACAGGTATATACTATATACAGGTGTAGATGACACACAGATATATACTATATACAGGAGAGATGACACACAGGTATATACTATATAGAGGAGGAGATGACATACAGGTACATACTACATACAGCAGGAGATGACATACAGGTATATACTATATACAGGAGGAGATGACACACAGGTATATACTATATACAGGAGCAGATTACCTACAGGTATATAGTATATACAGGAGGAGATGACATACAGGTATATACTATATACAGGAGGAGATGACACACAGATATGTACTATATATAGGTGAGATGACACACAGGTATATACTATATACAGGAGGAGATTAAATACAGGTATATACTACATATAGGAGATGACATACAGGTATATACTATATACAGGGGACATGACACACAGCAGGTATATACTATATACAGGGGAGATGACATACAGGTGTATACTATATATAAGGGAGATGACAAACATGTATATACTGAGGTGAAAATGAGAGGTGAAAATGAAAAGGTGTGAGTGCAAAATGAGAGGAGTGAGGGAAAATAGTGGAGTGATCGGAAAATGACAGATGTGAGGTCGAAATGACAAGTGTTAGGGGGGAATGAGAGGAGTGAGGGGGAAAATGAGATGTGAGGGGGAAAATGAAAGATGTGATGGGGAAAATGAGAGGCGTGATGGGAAAATAAGAGAAGTGAGGTGCTATAACTAACCACAGATATTTACTATGCCCAGGCAACGCCGGGCTCTTCAGCTAGTTTGAAATAAAAAATTATAAGAAGCATAATTTCTATGGTAAGGATCTAAAAAAACAAATGCAAGATAGCAATCTAATAACTAAATAATTCTGTCACACCTCAGTCCACAGTTTTTAAAAAGGAAAGGCCGGAGCAAAGGCACATGACAGTGGGGTAGGGCTGAGTGTGGCATTTATATGGCCACTCAAGGGGAGGGGTTCCGCTCTCCCGCTATCGGGGGTTAAGTTAAGGCCCATCCGCCAACCCTGAAGTTTTTATATTCTGGTTGTGTTTGTTGGCAACAATTCTCGGGATGTGGTGGCTTTTGGTGGTTGGGGGAGTCCTTGAAGTTGGTTTTAAATTGGTCTGGGGGATCCATGGGGCGATGGATTCCTCAATTGAAAATAAGACGCTTTTGATTCGTTGAATTTTGGGAGGATTTTCAGCATTGGATCCCCACAAGTTTGAAGTGGATAATGGAACCCTTTGAGTTATGGTGCTCCCGAGTCAGTGGGTTATGGTGCTCCCGAGCCAGTGGGGTAATGGCTGGAAGTAATTATGGTTGAATTACCTTTTAATTATGTTCACGGTTTGTTTGGTAATCACCAGATTTTGGGCGCTTCAAGGACCCTGCCAATATTATATTAACTTGAATTTTACATTGAATGTTTGGATAATTTGGGCCACAGCAGCCTTGATTTAAACAAAGTATAGTGTCATCGTTTTTATTTGGGGGTAAATTAGGGGACTTTTCCCCACCGGAACATCGACAGTACCAGTGTCATGTGGTAACATGCTAAAAATGCAGTACGAGTTACCGTAACTTCTTACCTTACAGATTTTGTTGCAGCAATTTCAGGTATGTATGGGACCGTTGCAGAAGTTTTTGGAACAAAATCCGCAAGTTTACAACATGCGAACATACAATTATTGAAGATGTCCACTGCTTGGAAAACTTCTTCTCATACCCCTCTCTTAGCCCCAATAAAATAATAAAGCCTATATTTACCTGCTGTGCCGGCGCCGTTCCTGCGATGTCGTCACTCCCTCTCTCCGGGGCTGTGATGCTTTGTGGTGACGCTGGCGCCCATTCAGCGCTGGGATCACTGTCGCTGCCTTCGGATAAATCGAACATGAAGAGGAAGATGAGGATCAGCTGCAGCCCGGACTAACTCTTCATGTTCGATTTGTCTGGAGGTGGAGGCTTTTATGGGGCCAAACCTTTTGATCCAAAAGGTCTTTATGCTGGCCAATAATTGGTAAATATAGCACTTGTTTGTCACGTAATTTATGCGTGCAGAGGAGCCATTGGCAGCACATCTCTCGGTGTACACATGCTGTCCACAACATGCCTGCCTCATTGGGACACGCCGAGTGTTCTAATAGTCTTTGTCACCACAGTGTGTACCTGCCCTCATAAACGAGCACTTATTGATTAGCATATAGTCAATGAGTGCTCTTTTATGGGCAGAAAATTATCCTTTTGCCAGGAATCTGCAGCATCATCTTCATGTATAACATGAATATTCTTGGTTTTATTGCATATTTCACTTTGCTCATTGCAGAGGGTAAAATATTAAGGGGATATCCTCTATTGAGAAGTGTATCCTTTAATTCTTTTACTTGTGCATTAAAGATTTTTTTCTGCATTATTTATTTTCATTAATGGTAAGAATTGGCTAAATGGTAACCCGGATTTCGTTTGCCGTGAATGAGCACTGTTAAGGAGCTTAGTGTTTGTAGAAGTTGTTTTTTTTCTACTCTTCCGTGATTAACTGTTCCTCTTTTTACATGGATTTTAACGTTCAAGAATTCCAGAGCATTATCACCAAAAATTGATGTAAATCTCATATTTTCTGAGTTTGTCTGAGTTTTAATAGTGGACAAACTGAGAAAAAAGTGGAATTCTTGAACTTTAAAATACTAGTAAAAGAGGGAATGGTCCATTAGACACTTATACTGTAATCTTCTGCTTGTAGGAAATTCACAATCCTTTACTGATTTCTGATAGGTATTGCTATGGTAATAGTTGTAGCTATGAGTATACTTTGGAATGGTGATTTATGACGTTATATATTCATGTTGTGTATAATAATTTATGATTGATCATACTGAGTAGATGGCTCTGAGGCGCGATAGCCCAACATGACACATAACCAACTAACAGATGACTGACTGAAGGCACACCAGAGCAGGCACGATACGCGAGCATGGGGATGGCAGCCGTGATGAGATTGTTGGCCTACGTCATCAGCGAGTGCATGGGATTGAGCAGCAGAGTTGTGGAGTCTGAGTCGGAGCCCATTTTGGTGAAGTCTGAGTCACTGTCATGGAAATTAAGGAGTCAGAGTCGGAGGGTTGGCTTAAAGACTCCACAGCCTTGTCAGGGCTGTGGAGTCGGAGCCCATTTTGGTGGAGTCGGTGTGATGGAAATTGACGAGTCGGAGGTTTGGCTTACCGACTCCACAGCCCTGTTGAGCAGTCCGCGGGTCAGGAGTCAGACGCCAAGGAGGAGGAGAAGGTGCAGGCTTGGAGCTTCTCTTCTTAGGCTACTTTCACACTAGCGTTAACTGCAATACGTCGCAAATGCGTCGTTATGCCGAAAAAACGCATCCTGCAAAAGTGCTTGCAGGATGCGTTTTTTCTGCATTGACTAACACTAGCGACGCATTTGCAACGCATTGCCACACGTCGCAACCGTCGTGCGACGGTTGCGCCGTGCTGTGGCGGACCGTCGGGAGCAAAAAACGTTACATGTAACGTTTTTTGCTCCCGACGGTCCGCTTTTTCCGACCGCGCATGCGCGGCCGGAACTCCGCCCCCACCTCCCCGCACCTCACAATGGGGCAGCGGATGCGCTGAAAAAATGCATCCGCTGCCCCCGTTGTGCGGCGGAGACAACGCTAACGTCGGGGACCTCGGCCCGACGCACCGCGACGGGCCGTGCCCGACACTAGTGTGAAAGTAGCCTTACATCCTTCTCTCTACACAGGACTGTCACCTGGCCTGGTGGACTGATTGAGTACCCCTAAACTCTATTGTTACCGGCTTTGCAGGGTCTCTTAAGTTAACCATTTATGCAGTTGATATTCCAGTAGTTTTTTCCTGAATAAAAACATTTTATAAAAAAAAAAAGACTTTGGCCTTACCGTTATAGACATTTTTCTCCTTTGTGTAACCTCAGTGAAGGCTTATTTTTGGGGAACAGGTTGGGTTTTTATAGCATTATTTGGGATACATATACAGTAATTTATTGTTTGACTTTTATTCTATTTTCTTTACTTTCTTCATGCACTTTATGAGATGCAATTATTTCACCCGTAATGGCTAAAAGTGCACCACTTAAGATAAGTAGGCGTCCCAGCAAATACCATCTGAGGTCAGACTGTTTAACTCTAGAACTACCGATGGAGTCATTTTGACTCCTCGCAATTTTTGTTTCTCTTCTGTGACTACATTTTTCCGAATTCCGCTTGAGACTCGGTTACTTTTACTCATTTGGGATGCGACAAAAGATTTTGTGACAATAAATAATTTTTTTGGGGAAAAAAAGTACCCTTTTTTCAAAGTTTACCTTTAATTACCAAAGGGAGTCATTTTGACTCCCTACTATATTATGCAAGTCTTTGTCGCTGAATGTTATTATTTCTTTTAGTTTTCATTTACTTGTATGCTAAGAATAAATGTTGGCTTTGAATACTTAGCATTTTTTCAAATATGCTTGACAGACACAGGACATATACATGACATCCGTCAGTGAACTCTCGAGTGGACTGCATAATTTCTGTAGAATACGGCCTGCAGTTTTGCTAATTGCTCATATGGCTGGAAGAACTGCGCTGAAGCCTGATGATATTCTTGCTATTTTGCATTCTGTACATTCTATATACATTCTATAAATGAAAGTTACAACAATACCAGGAGCAACAAACTCTAAAAATAAACGAAAACAAGCCAGGAGTCAAAACGACTCAATTTGGTAGGTCTTTGTACATATGTTGTTTCCTGAAACTAGAGACTCGGTGCTGGACCCGAGGACAGTGAGTAAACGATGTTTACATATCATTTATAACTGCAGCTGGTGTCAAAGATTTTCTGAAAGGGGACAACCCCTTTTAAAGGGACACTGGTATGAACAATCCCTGGTTGTGGAAGGATCACTTGACAATACTGTGATTGGTGTGCTGAGAGCTGGAATACAGACCTGGTGTCTTCTGAAAACAGCTGGAAATATCATGTTATTAGCAAGGAAATGGAGCTATATTTATCAAGAGCGCGGGGGCACGGTGCTGTAAATGTGTTCTTGGTGCCTGCAGAGCTGTCCACCTTTAGTAACCTATTCTTTCGTTCACAGCATGTCTGAGGCTGAGCCTTTTCTATGCGAAAACTACAGGAAACAGTCGGCATTTTATGGCAGCAACAGAGTAGATCTCCCGTATGGAACCCGGAAAGGAGGTAAGTTTTCATTTCTCAGTATTATTGGTTTTTCCACTACCGTCTAAAACACATTGGAACATAATAATGTGATTTACCTTATTTGTCCGTGTTTCTTTATTAAGTTGATTTTTTTTTTTTTTTTTTTTTTTTTAAGACCGTCTTTTTCTGATATTATTATTTTTGGAGCTGTAAGTTCAGAGCCCAGTGGTCCTATCTTCCCACCACCTGTTATATTGGCATGTTTGTCCTGATTGGGATTCCTAGGAGAAAGTCGGCTCAGAGATGGACCACACATCCACGTGCGAGCAGGAGCCCACGTGTGGTTATGTTCACACCTGAAATGGTTGGCTTTCTGTGACTAATTACTACAGGAGGTCTGCTGTGTGAGATTTTGCCAGAAGCAATATGTTATGTGCTTTCTCATTTACTAAAAGCCTCCATATACATTGGGCCAAACTCAGTCCTCTAATGTTAACAGGAGTCTCACCGCTGTCTCCCTACAGTTGACAGAATAATCAGATATGTTAAGTTATAACACCCAATTATTTCCCAAAGGAGACAATCCTCTGCCAGAGGTGTAAGCCAGGTCCTCCGATCTCCACATTGAAAGCACATGTTCTCTTGGCCATTAAGTGTGCATGTTATGGAGCAGTCAGGAGAGATGGCCGTCAGCTGAACGAGCCTTCGGCTGACTGCTTTCTGAGGTGTGTGGGCACTCTAAGGGTAGAGCCACACAACCATCTTCTCAACATCTGAGAAAACCGGGCCGCTTACTCTAATCAGACTTTAATCACAGTGACATCAGTTTTCCTCAGAATGAAAGAAAACAAAAAAAGAAAAGCCATTCTCCATTTTGACTGTTTGTGAAAATCGGTTATCATCCGAGTGCGCTCAAGTTTTTTTCACGGCGCTAATGACTTAATTACCCATTTTTGGTCCAATTCTGATCAGAGTGCAGGATATGTTTCTGATTTTTGAGACATGTGAAATCATATATCTGCACAGAATATCATAGATCCTAGTGCTGTCCATGAAGGCGATGGAGCACACTCGTCTGAGAAGATCGGTCGTGTGTTCTAGCCCGAACAGAGAGCGTATTTAATGATTTTCATAAATATGTAAGACAACTGCTACATCTGCAGTCTCCAGGAAATCTGTCACCAGGTTTAGACTCAGAATCCTAGAATGTTAAGAGTTGGAATGGACCTCCAGGGTCATCGTGTCCGACCCCCTGCTCAATGCAGGATTCACTAAACCATCGCAGACAGATTTGTCCAGCCTCTATTTCAAGACTTCCATTGAAGGAGAACTCGCCACATCTCATGGCAGCCTGTTCCGCTCATTGATCAAAAAGTTTTTTCTAATGTGTAATAACTGTCTTCTCCCTTTCAGTTTCATGCCATTGCTTCTCGTATTTCCATGTGCAAATAAGAATAATGATGATCTCTCTACACTGTGACGTCCCTTCAGATATTTATATATATATTATTTAGATTATATTGTCCTACCTGACAGAATAAAGTAGTGACAGAAACGCTGATAGCAGCAGTGGGCCGCTTCCTAACACCTTCCCATTTTTTTGTGATTTAAGTTTTTTTCCTCCTCTTTTTCCAAAAGCCGTAACTGTTTTAGGCTACGTTCACACGATCCGTTTTTCACTGCGGATTTTTCCGGTCCTTTTTCGGGGAAATCCGCAGTGGAAAACGGCGGTGCTTCTCTCGGCGGATTTGTGTCCTTTTTCTTCTGCGGATTCCACTGCGGGTTTCCAACTGCAGTTTCCTATTGGTGCTGTTGGAAACCCGCAGCGGAATCCGCTGAAAGAATTGACATGGTACTTCTTTTTTCCGTTGGCAAATCCGCGCGGATTTTCCAGCGAAAAAAAGGATCGTCGGCACAGCGGGTTTTGTTTTCCATAGGGTAACATTGTACTGTACCCTGCATGGAAAACGGCTGCGGATCCGTAGCTGCAATTCCGCTACGGATCCGCAGCAAAAAACGGATCGTGTGAACGTAGCCTGATTTTTCCTTCTACAAAGTCTGATGAGGGTTTGATTTTTGCAGGACGAGATGTAGTTTTCACTGGCATTATTCATTTTACCATTTAATGTACTGGAAAACTGGGGGAAAAAATTCCAATACAGTGAGAATGGAAAAAAATATCTGCAAGTCTGCAATTATTGTTTGGGTGTTGATTTTACAGTACTCATTTGCTTAGTAAAAAAAATTAAAATAATTAGGTAAATTTGACCACTTTTTTTTTTTTTTTAACACAATTGCGACAACCGATGTTTTTGTTTTTTCTTACTATAGTGTTTATCATGTGGTTTAATTAATTAAATATTTTGATAGATTGGACTTTAAGTATTTGAGTATGTTTTTCTTTACTTTGTATTGAACCTGCAATTATTTGATTGCCTCTACTGTATACTGCAGTACCACAGTATTGCATAGTGCAATAAAAATAGCGGTCTTCTATAAACACCAGCCACAGACGGGTCTTCATCGGAGTACCATTATGGCGGGTACAGGGCAGTCCCTGTCTGTTAGACAATCCATGCATGCTGTCGAACAGCCTAAAGACATGTAGGCTCGGGGACTCAAACATATTATTCGAGCATGCCTGCCACAATGACCAATGCCCAGGTCAGAGCATTCCCAGGTAATGTTTTTATACAAATAAATAGGGTACGAGTTGGTATATTGCTGCTAATATCCATGTGGAGAATGGAAAGTAGATACGTAATTGGCAAGTGTGAAAATTGCGTTTTGTTTTTTTTTTGTAAACACTTGTACAAGCTATATGGTTGGTGAACGTGGTCATGAATATGAGAACCCGAACTCGTCCTGCAACTTTTTCATTTTTTCACTTTTTCAATTTTGATTTCAAGAAAACGGTAGCGTGACACTGCTGTAATCCGTGTCCGTCCTCACCCTCCAGAGCGTCTGCCCTCAGATCAGTGTAAGCCTGGTGACAGATTCCCTCCAAACACAAGTGTAGCTTTCCCTCCAGGTAATCCTGCGCATTCTCCACAATCCTTGCATTCAGCGCACAGGAACGGCACAATCTGCTCTGCTGGATCTGCTGGCGGGAGCTTTTCATCCTGAAAGTTTTGCCACTATTGTCTCGTTGATGTGTTTCTCAAGAAATTTCTCAATTTTGTTGTGAAATACACAATACCAGGAATTTCTCACTGTGATGCCGATTAACATACTTCGCTGATCAGTAGTATGAGATTATTTGCTTAGATACTAATCTGTGCAGATTAGCTGCTTCACACCGCAGATTCTTACAACACGTAACACTCGGCAATGAATTTACAGCTGCAAAGCACCCTGTATTATCGTGCCCTCTCTGCGATTACTAGTATACAGCTGCTGCAGAACGTCTTTTTTTTTTTTTTTTTTTAAAGGAGATATCCTGTCCTAATTTACATGTCTGCGTTTCATGTGTGTGTTCTGTCAAAAAAAAATCTTGGTGCAGTATAGAGTTCAATTAGTGAGGTCAGTCATTGTGTGAAGAAACAGGTGTGAATCAGGAGGCCCTGATCTAAGTATGGGTCATTCAAGACATTGTTCATAAGAACATAAAAATATGATCGGAGAGGGTAAAACATTTATAAAGAAGTGCAGACTGTGATAGGCTGTTCAGTTAAAATGATCTCCAATGCTTTAACCCCTTAATGACCACCAGTACGTCTTTTTATTGACCTGAGATATATGAGAATAGCCTCCCCATACAGGTGACAATCCAGCAGCTGTCGGCTGTACACTATAGCTGCTGTCAATAGTGACTACGTCATATAAATGGTTAACAGAGTGTGAGGGCTTCCTCTGTTTCCCCATCGGCACCCTGAGATCATGATTGTGTGGTCCTGATGTTTGTTATGGCAATTCTCGGCCAAATAGCGGCCTTAGGGTATGTTCACAGAGGGCGTTTTTGCTGCCTTTTTTATGCTAATTTTCAGCTGCTTTTTACAGTACCAGCAAAGCCTATGAGATTTCAGAAATCTCATGCACACACATTGGTTTTTTTGTCATCAGGATTTTGTGCTTTGCAGTGTTTTTTTTTTTTTACATAGAGCATGTCACTTCTTTCAGCGTTTATTCAGCGTTTTTCACCCATTGACTTAAATGGATGGTGAAAAAACGCTGCAACTACGCTGGTTGACTTTTTGTTGCAGCGTATATGCTGCAGAAAAGTCAAAGACAGCCGGATGTGACCTAACACTCGGCTCTGACACCTCTAAATGGCAGGCTGCATGATGCGTCCATACAGCCTGTCATCCAGCAGAGCGGACCCGAACCCCATTCACTTTAATTGGGGGTCCGACATTACAGTGTTTGACACGTTGTCATTTGCATAACAGCACGGCAAACACCGCTTCTGATCGGCACTGAAATCATAACCGCCGGTCAGAGAGCTGTGGGTCCCATGCTGTCAGAAGACAGCATGAGCGCTCAGCTGTGATCGGAGGTGTACAGTTTTCCTCCGGTCACTGGTGTCAGCTGATGGGACAACTGCCCCCATCATCCAACACCTGCTGCTAATAACAGTGAGAGCAGGAGCGACTGATGGGAGCTGCACAGAAAAGGCAAATCTATTAGGTGCGCCATTTTGGCACTTTCCCCTGCTCTTCCCACTTGCCCTGTAGCAGTGGCAAGTGGGGTGATCCGGTGACATCAAGCCCCGAGGTTAGTAATGGAGAGGCGTCAATAAGACTCCCCCATTACTAACCCCATAGTCACATTGTAAGAAAACAGACACCCAGAATAAAGTCCTTAAATTGAAAAAATGTGACAGACTCCTTTAATAATCTCAATTAAACCATACTTACGACCTCGCCTAATTCCACCGAAGCCCTCGCTCTCCTGTAATAAACCAAAAGTAAAAAACAACAATGTTCCTTACCTATCCGTCGTTCTGTCCCACGCCATAATCCATGTCAAGTTGATAATTAGTTTTCAACCTGTACGGTGCCAAGATGCGACCATCCAGGCTGAGAACCACTGGTGAATGAGCTGCTGTGAGCGCAGTGTCAGTGACTAGCGGTTATGTCACTGAGGCTCCGTTCCCCGCCGGGATGAACTGCGGTGACCTCGGTGAGATCCCCGCTAGCACCGTGAGAAAGTCGCACGGTGCAGAGGCGACTTCACCGTGAAGGAAAGAGCGCCAATAGTGTCTTATCTGAGAAGGTTAAAAGGTTAATCCATAAGATTACACTCACCAGATGTAGCTGAGTTGAAGCATTGAAAGGATTCGCTGCAGCGGATCCACGAGTCCAGGAAGGACCAGCCGTTAGATATAGATTGGGAAAATTGTGGTAAATGTCTGCGCTGCTGAATCACTAGAATTCCAGAATTATTAGTACATGTGACTTTATTATTCTGCGTGTTTCATAGTTCAAGACTCCTTCATCAGGAAGCACCACACCTGTGTCTGAGGCAAAGCAAACAAATGGCAGACAATTATGGGATGCAGGCCAAGCATCCTGGGCTGGAATAACAGGTGACAGTGGCCAGAAGTTGGTTGACTCTATAGATGTGAAGCAGTTCTAAAAAAAAACAAAAAACTGTAGGTATAAACTAAATATTAGGTCAGTGATTCACAGGAATGACAAATCCTCAAAAAATAAGGACATATTGTGAGCTTGTAAAGACGAGTGCAGACACTGCTGGTTTTTTTTAAAACCGGACAATGTTCATTTTTTGCTATTTTCTGTAAAATAGTTACAGATTATCTACATTTCTCTTCATGTATTGAGTTAGTAAACGGTGTGCAATGTTCCCCAATGCTGGAAATAAAACTCGTAGAAAGATTTTGTGAGTAACTCCTGGTTCTGAACACACTGCTGTTATTTGATGTGAATTCTGCCTACACAAAGCTCCTCTGTATGACTAAGATAAGAGGTTGGCAGCAGATGTCGGCCCATACTCTGCCTTATCTGTTGCTGGACATGTATAAAAAGTGAAAGGTGCAGCAAAATGTTCATAGCTGTTGATTAAAATCTGGCTTTTCCTATGGCGGTGTCCTTCACTCTCCTGACATTATTTTTTCCAGTCACGTGACTAGGAGTTCCATAAATAAGTTTGCAAAGATGCTTAAAAGTCCGACTCCTGATAACCTCGCTGTAAGCAGCGCACAGGGGATCTTATCATTAATCACTTTGTAAATAAGGCGAATAGCAGGTGTCAATGTACAGCCGTCCTGCACCGCACCCGTATCCTGGAGCTGCACCTCTCTCCGGTATCTGATCAGCCAGAACGTCATTAATACTATCTGCTATAGCAGTAAGTGTCCCGATACCAGTCCTGTACATTGTACTCCGTTCACATTTCACCCTTTCCTCCTATATGATACTTTCGGCTGATATGAGCTGTCGTCAGCCTTGAACGTAATGGTTTCGGAACTATACATACTTCATGTCTCGTGAACAAGAGATATTTCTTGTATTTCTTGCTTCAGCAATCCTGTTAGTCAACAAATGTACCATAGTTTAAATAAGAGAGATTACATTATAGATGCATATTTTTTGCTAAGTGTTTCTGGGATTATAGCAGTGCCCTAAACACTCCGGATTGCCTCCCAACGTCACTCTGTAATTAGTTACGTAGGTTGAAAAAACACCTAGATCCATCAGGTTCAACCTTTCTCTAAAGGGGATTTTTAACTTTTTTTTTTTTAATATAAGCAAAATTAATTAAAAAAAAAAAGGAAAATTAAATAATCCTTGTTTTATAGTTTTTTATGTTTTCTGTCCTCTTTTCACTATATGCAAGTAGTAGCAATACTATTTTCACGGTCTCGGTCGTAGAGTCAGGTGAATTTTAAAGGGATCCGACACTATGAAAATCCCATCCAATCTGCAGACCCCATGTTATAGAGCAAAGGAGCGGAATAAACTGATATATAGGTTTGTGAGAACAACCTTCTGCTCTTTCCGGAATTATTCATGGTCTGATCACAATGATAAATTCAGAACCTCATGTTCAGTTTTCTAATTTTCGCCTAGCGGCTTTGGATCAACCTATGATTTTTGGATGTGCGGCCCATGTCTGTTTTTTTTTTTTTCTACAGCAAAGATTCAGAATAACCTGTTTTCATCATTAAAATTTCTGCTCTTTATGGGATTTTTGGTCCAGTGGGCGGTCCTATCAGTGACAGACCGCTATCTCTGCATGTACACTTATGCATAGAAAGCCGCCAGTCACTATAAGACCGCCCACTGGACCCAAAATGCCGAAAAGAGCAGAAGATTAATGGTGAAAGCACAGATTTGACTGAATCTTTTCTCACAAAGCTATTGTATATATCATTGTACTCGGCTCCTCGTGATCTATAACAGTGTTTGCAGAACGGACTGCATCTTTATGGTGACAGGTTTCCTTTAAAGAAATGTAAAGCTCCAAACACCTAAAGTAATTAAGTCTTATATAGACATCCTCATTTACTCTGCGTCTTTCCAGCACTTCATCTCTGACGCTCGTCTTCTGTTTGTTTACCTTGGCTCCAAATGTCCTGTTTCATATACCCACGTGACCACTGCAGGCAATCGCTGGCCTCAATGGTATAAAGCACTGGTGTATATTGGTCTGCAGCCAAGGTAAACAGAAGGTGAGCGAAGAGTTTCAGAGACACGGCACTTGAATAGCAGACAGTAAAAGGGTGAGTTTTAGTATAATGGTATTTAGTATAATATTCACTGTCCTCCTCTATATATGAATAATTACTGATCGAGACTCCACTATGCAAACTACATACAAGAATCAGTCACCGAAAATTATTTAAAAATATATATATATTTTATTTCTTAGTAAGATTAAAATTGCAAGCAAAGAACTAGAGAGAACAGTATTTTGTGTTGTGAACTTACAGCTCTGTCGTGGCCGATGTGATGGAAAGAATATTGCTGCATGTAGTATTCTTGTTAAAATGATAGAAGCTATTACAGACCCTAATTTAACTCAAAAGGGGTCCACCGACAAACATTGTTTATCATTTGTGGTAGATTTGGTATTTCTTGTTTCTTTTCATTCTAAATCCTCAAGGCAAGCGTCTGTAGAGCCTCAGAATAATTTCTGCTGCTAAAATCTGACTACAGATGAGACTGTTTGTAGTCAGACCCCACTAGTACTCCACAGAGTTGTGTACATCAGTAACAGGCAAGATCACATCAGCCATTTGGATAGATTACAAAGCAATACGTTTCTATATTTTTCAGGTATTGGCCACTAAAAGATGATTGTTGTCATAACATGCTGTAAATCTGATAAATGTACATGGCATTAATTTTAGACATAATTATTTGTACAAAGGCGTTGGTATCTATGACTGATAGAAGTGTGTGATTATTCACTTATTTATTTTCTTATGTAGCGCCATCCTATTCCGCAACATTTTACCGGACACCATCGCTGTCCCCATTGGGGCTCACAATCTAGATTACATATCAGTATGTCTTTGTAGTGTGAGCGGAAACCGGAGAACACGGCGGAAACCCACACAAACACGGGGAGAACATACAAACACTGTAGATTTTTTTTTTTTTTTTTTGTGGGCTTAGAACCCAGGGCCCCAGCGTTGCAAACAGTGCTAACCACTGAGCCACTGTGCTAACCCCATTGTAGGGTTTCTGTATTTGGACATACCGGCAGGATCAATAGTCATTTCCTCATTATCTGACATAACTATATTAATTTTCATTAACTTTGGTGAATTGCGAGCTACATGGGGAATATTCAGCCAGATAAATCAGCCTTCAGACTTGTGTTTTGAAGAGACTTTTCTGCATCTTTTGTGGACGTTCCCTAACCCTCCCTCGGTCGTCTTGGGTTTCACATCGTTTGCAGCTTTCTGTAATCTGTTTTGAAGAAATAAGATAAGTTGCTTTAATCAGCCTAAAGTAATAAGTAATCTGAATTCAAACACTGGCAGCATTATAAGCAGGAAAAGAAGCCAACCCGACATTCGACGCTGAGAGACCAGATTAAAGAGAAGAACGTTTCAGAAGTAACAAGGTTAATATTAAAGGTTCACTTCCTTTTTTCAGATTGAGAATTTTTGTAGTATAGATATTGAGAAGACCTGAATATCTTTACCACATGTGATGAGGATCCTACGTTCCGTATGGAGCCGATATTCAGTATAAAAATGTCCACAGGAGGAATCCTTGGGTCACTGCAGTTTCTTGCACATTTACGACTGTCCGCATCCTTGAATATAGTAATCGACGTAGATCTGCACACATATATATGGTTTATTAGGTTTTATCGTATCTTTGTTGTAATACATAATTAAGTGCAACTTGACACGTAATGCACAATGTAAAACATTATGTGAACACGTTAAGTATTTGGTTCAGAAATTTCTGCATCTTTAGGCAGGAAAAATGCTCTGTCAAATAGGCGTGTTTTTGATGCGTTTTTTCTACATGCTTTTTTTTTTTGCAAAAACACTGAAAGAATTGACATCCTGCAGATTTAATCTGCACCAAATCTGCAAGTCACAAATAAGCAGTGTGTGCATGAGGCTTCAGGATTCTCATTCACTATGCTGGCATCAGGAAACCTTTCAAGTTCTGTGACGAATCTGCGCAGATACAAATTCGACAAAAGCGCAACAAATTTGCAACGTGTGCACAGGCCCTTAACAAGTGTTTACGCTGTACTAGATCCAAGCAGAAGATGTGGCATGGAGAAATGAATCCACTACTGCCATGCTTGGTGGTACGCCCATTCATGAGGCATGCGTGATGGTCCCATCATCAGATATTTACTATGTCACACACACACAACTTAATTTGATGATTCAAAGTCACATGATTCTGATTTCCAGCGGAACCGTGAAATCCATCTTTGCCTGCCATGAAGGGCTACTATCAGAGCAGAGGCAAAGTAGCAACAGGGACAAAGAATCACATAATGATCTAGTGCAAGCCGGGTCAGGTGCAGCTGGGAAATTGTCCACACTACTAATCTCCATGACTGTGTAATGTGCACTCGACTCGCACTTGCCTTTTAGCCAAGATTTGGCACAACAGATTTGGATGAATCTGTTCAGCACTAGGCAATTGAGCAAACCTTCCTGGTACCTGATCCCCCGGCTTTGGTTCCTCTAATCCCATCAGTGAGAGGGCCAATGGTCACTCTCTGTGCTGTAGAACAGAGAAGGGAGCCATAGCTGTTGCAGGGGAGTTATTTCGAGTCTTAAGTTCCAGATAGTCCTCAAACACTTTCCTGAACACACATTTTTAAAGGAATAAAAACCAGGAGCAAGGGTCAGTTTGAAAAATTCAGCAAATTGTGTGGATTGTCTAGAGCTGTGTTTGCAATGTTGTGCTGTCAACACTTTGCAAACACAGCTCTTCTAAGCTCTCAATATATGCATGCTTCTCTCTGATGCCTTTAAAGTCACGGTCAAAAGTTTTGAGACTGACCTATTCTGATTTTCACAAAGTACCGAATTACAATTATAACCATTTCAGAAGTTTTTCCAAAGATTCAATAATTACAGTGTTGACCCTTATTTTTTTAAGAAATTTGGCGCCTGGATATCCATTTCTGGACCAAAAACTGACTAATGACAAACCCATTACTATCTAACCAGTCCTTGAAGTCTAGCACAATTTCTGCACTTTTGTTTGTCCGCCCACTTATTGAGGATTTGAACACAGGGGATTGAGATCTGGGAAGTTTCCTGGCCATGGACCAAAACGTTTATTGTTTTGTTCACCGAGCGATTCTGCTATATATTTTGTTTTGTGACATTGTGCCCCATCATGCTGGAAAAAGCATTGCTCATCACCAAATTGCCCCTGGCTCTTCACTCAGTTCCTCTTGCAGGATGTTTAGATCCCATTCTATGTTCATGGCAGTGTTAGGCAAAAATTGTGAGTGAGCCCACTCCATGGGTGAAAGGCCTCCACACATGAATGGTCTCAGGATGCTTTGCTGTTGGCATGACGCAGGTAGCGCTCCCCTTTTCTTCTCCAATCATTCTTCCAGAAGTCCCAAACAAGCCTGTATGTGCGTCATTAGAGTCCAGTTTCTTTTCTGTAGAATGTCGGTCTGTCATTAATCTTTTCTTTGGAGAGAAGTGGCTTCTTTGCTGCCTTTCGTAACACCACGTCAACCTTCAAAACCTTTCACCTCAGTTTGTAAGCAGATGTACGGACTCCTGCCTGCTGCATTTCCAGAGCAAGCTCTGCAGTGATCTTGTGCCGTTGTCCCCACTGAATTCTTTTTAGGAGACTTTTTTGGGGCTCTCTGAAATCTTCACAGCAATTGAACCACTCTTCAAATGGGGTTCTATTTTATGCAAACACACAACATGCATTTGCACCTTTGCAGCCTACATAATACAAGCACACGGAGCTCTGCTGTCTATACATTGCAAACGAAGCTCTGCTACGAGCAAAATTACATGACTTTGCCTTCGCCATTTTGTTGGTAAAGGTACCGTCACACTAGGCGATATCGCCAGCAATCCGTGACGTTGCAGCGACCTGGATGGCGATATCGCTGTATTTGACACGCAGCAGCGATCTGGATCCCGCTGTGAAATTGCTGGTCGCTGCTAGAAGGTCTGCACATTATTTGGTCGCTAGGTCGCCGTGTATCGCCGTGTTTGACAGCAAAAGCAAGGATACCAGCGATATTTTACACTGGTAACCAGGGTAAACATCGGGTTACTAAGCGCAGGGCCGCGCTTAGTAACCCGATGTTTACCCTGGTTACCAGCGTAAAAGTTAAAAAAACAAACAGTACATACTCACCTGCGCGTCCCCCAGCCTCTGCTTCCTGACACTAAAGCGCCGGCCCTAAACTGAAAGTGAAAGCAACAGCGGTGACGTCACCGCTCTGCTGTTAGGGCCGGAGCTCAGTCAGCGTCAGGATGCAGACGCTGGGGGACGCGCAGGTGAGCATGTACTGTTTGTTTTTTTAACTTTTACGCTGGTAACCAGGGTAAACATCGGGTTACTAAGCGCGGCCCTGCGCTTAGCAACCCGATGTTTACCCTGGTTACCCGGGGACCTTGGCATCGCTGGTCGCTGGAGAGCGGTCTGTGTGACAGCTCTCCAGCGACCACACAGCGACGCTGCAGCGATCGGCATTGCTGTCGCTATCGCTGCAGCGTCGCTTAGTGTGACGGTACCTTAAGGCCCCGTCTCACTTAGCGACGCTAAAGCGATCCCGACAATGATACGACCTGTCAGGGATCGTTGCTGCGTCGCTATGTGGTCGCTGGTGAGATGTCAAACAGTGAGATCTTCCAACGATCGCAGCTGCGATCTCACTGTTTGACATCTCACCAGCGACCTGTAGCGACCTGTACAACGATGTCACATGGGAGCTATTATGAGGATTCAGTGTCTGAGTCGTCAACGAGGTCGTTAGTAAGGTGTCAAACACAGCGATGTGTGCTACCCAGCGGGACCTCAACGATCAAAAAAAGGTCCAGGCCATTCCGACACGACCAGCGATCTCACAGCAGGGGCCTGGTCGCTGCTACGTGTCACACATAGCGAGATCGCTACTGAGGTCGCTGTTGCGTCACAAAACTTGTGACTCAGCAGCGATCTCGCTAGCGATCTCGCTTAGTGAGACGGGGGCTTTAACAGAAGGGTGATAGCACGTAATGTGTAGACATGTAGCTGTGTGCGTATAACATATAGGAAGCAGGAGTACAATGCATGTAATAGTAACAGCACAGACTTGTGTCTGCAGTGTAGAGGTAGCAGAGTTGTGTGTATCATAGTAACTATGCAATAAAGATAATTTTCCATAGGTTTTGTTATGGTGATTTGGGCATGCACTAGGTTTGCATATGTAACTTTTTGCTATAGTGTTCAGAGCATCAAGGAGGTATTGGCATCAGAGTAAAGGTACAAGAAGAGAGAACAAGAAATCCTGCACTAAAAAAAGTAAAAAAATAAAACAGCACTACAGTCGTAATTCAACTTCAATACATATTTTAACATAACGGCTTCATATAAACCAAGCAGAAATGCCCGCAGGCACCGGTTTGGGTCTTAAGCTTTTTTTCTGTAGTGCATAACAAAATCCAACGCACCATGGAACTAAAAATATAAAACACCCAAAGTGCAAAAATGTTCATTTCAAGCACGCAGCAGATCCAAGTAGCAGGCACCACACTGAGCGGTGAAACAAGCCTGCCAGCACGCCAGGTTTAGAGGTACGCCTCCCTTCATCAGGGATGAAAAAAGATCCGAAACAAAACGAGACAAAAGGTAGTTGAATGGCAACAACAACAGAAACCACTGTGGCTTGACATTTTCCTGAATGCGGCCACAGGGCACATGATTCTAAATGGTGTGTGCTGGAAGAGGCGGCAGGAGGTAACAATGAATAGATTACAACCTGCCGCTCCAAAAAGGGGCTTTTAGGAATTCAAAAGGTATGAATGAAATGTCACTACCTATTCATAGCCTTTGGTGAGCGGTTTTCACTCAAGAGTTGCATTATCAAAAGTATGAAAGGATATGTAATTTTAAGTATTTGATCCCTTGCTGATTTTGTAAGTTTGCCCACTGACAAAGACATGAACGGTCTATAATTTTAAGGGTAGGTTAATTTTAACATTGAGAGATTAGAATATCAAAAATAAAATCCAGAAAATCACATTGTATAAATTATATAAATTTATTTGCATTTTGCCGTGAGAAGTTAGTATTTGATCCCCTACCCACCATTAAGGCTATGTGCACACGTTGCAGATCTGCAGCGTTTTTTTCCACGCAGGAACGCTGCAGATCTGCAAGTGATTTACAATACAATGTAAATCAATGGGGGAAGAAAATGCTGTGCTAATGGTGCGGAAAATTCCACACTGAAAACGCAGCAGATTCAAAAAAGGACCAGGTCAATTCTTTTTGCCTATCCGCAGCGTTTCTGCACCCATTGACTTCCATTGATTCAGTCAAATCTGCAGCAAAACCGCAGGATCTGTGGCTTTGCTGGGGAGTTGGGTGTGGGAAACGCTGCAGATCGGGAGGGGGAAGAGTGTGTGGGTGGAGAGTGTGTCTGTGTGCGGGTGTTTGTGTGTGCCTGTGGGGCTGTGTGTGTGTGTCTGTGTGTGGGGATCATGGGGCTTTTGCAGGGGATCGCGGGGCTGTGTGTGTCTGTGTGGGTGTTAGCAGAGCTGTGTGTGTGTGCGGGTCTGTATGTAGGCAGGCATCGTCCGATGGGACAAGTCCTATCAGGCTATGCCTGCTACAGTGACAGGTAGCCATCTGATGGGGCAGTATAGTCCCATCATCTGGCTACTGTGTTCAAGTGTAAAAAAAAAACATATACAGAACATACAGTACACACATATAAACATACAGTACATACAACATAGAGTACATACTCACCAATCACCTATTCCCCGAAGCCCTCAATCACCTGTAAAAAATATTAAAATAATAAACAATGGACAGGATCACTCTGAAAACAAGAAGTATGACCGGATTTCTGCGTAGAAAAGATGATGATTTTCGTGGAGCGGTCTGCCCAGGCTGTTCACTTACCCTGTAATATAGCGGCACATTGTGGGGGCTTCTCTGATTTTCTCCCATAACGCCACAATGGGAGGGCTAGTGTAGTCTGACACCATCACTATGATGTGTATGCAATCCTATTGATTAAAAAGAATGAATATGCATTTTTTTTAGCCATAACTTGCAATGTGTAGTGTCACGCTGCGATGTGTTAGAAGGTAAAACCATATTCATTCCAAAAATGATGTCCTTGGAGCCCTGCCAGGTAAGACCATACATCGTGTAGACCGCTCCTGCAGGTCTTTTTTCTTTTTTTTATTTTCATTTCTAGGATATTATCCATTGAGTTTAAAATTTAGTAAGCCCCATTCCAAAAGTTGGTCAGAATATCTGTGTGTATCTTATAGGTGGGATCTTACCCTAATATTGACCCCTACCTAAGTTGTGGAGGTTAGCCCCCTAGGGTCACAATAGTGGCGCCCCCGCTCCTCGTCGGGTCTCCCTATTATTCCCTTACCTGTCTAATAACAAGCAAAAAGAATATAAATACAGTAAACGGTTATGAAACCAAGTAAAAAAAAAAAAATTGGTATAGATACTAGACAGTTTTGGGACCTAAGACCTAATTACCAGATCTTAATGGTGTGTCTCTCGTCTGGTAATTTATACAGAGATTTACCGTAATTAATCATAGTCAAATAATGGTTAATGCTAGGGTTAATAGTCATTTACAATGAGGACCATTTCTTAAAATTAGGCAAGAAACTCCCTTAGACCTATAATTCAGCACAATATCAAACAGGTGCCCTATAAATACATCTGCGGACATGTGGGCAGCTAAGTTAACCCTTTACACATGCTACATTAAGTTTGGGAAGGACTGACTATTAGAGTGTGTATGGGTGGATCTGATGTATTTAGGGAGTTATATTCCTCTTTTTTTTCCCCTGAATTTACATTGTATATATGTATTATACACTGTGGATGATTACAATATTATTTTATTTATTTTTTAGTCATTTGACAAAGGCCCAGGACGGGTCGAAACGTCCTCTATATATATTAGTCACTTCTACTGTATTGGTTTTAATGTATTTGCCTCACATCTATGCATGTTGATCACTGAAAAAATAATCACTTTGAGCGCAGACCAATTTTTTCAGAATATTGTATTCTTAGGAAGTCGTTATTCCATAAAATGCTATCTTGTGAAGTAAAGTCACTCATTGTTAGGTGGAAAACCCAGGCACAAATAGTGTGCCGTGATAACGTGACACATCCTCAAACAAGTAGAGCAATATTTTCTTTGTATTCTGTCACCTTGGCCTTTTATGAGGCCAAAAATAAGATTATTCCGGTTATTCACAGACACCGGCAACGTCTGTTGTTATTTCTGTACAGAAGCAAAGGTAAAACCATGAATATATGGAACTTGACATTGAATAATAAACATTGACTGTTGGCTTACTGCTTCTCTCCTGATACCACCATAGATAACAGGGTCTTAAATAGTATCTAACAAGCCATTAAAGTCCCATTATAAAGGTACAGACAATATAGCACATTGCATTGTGACGTCCCAGCTTGTTCCTTGAGCAAACTGTGTGTTCAATTGTTTCATGGACCATGTTATTCACATTTGGCACAAATCATCAGCTATTCGCTTTCACCTGTGGTCATTGTTTCTGCTTTTCCTAGCCCTATATTGTGCAGAATGAAGAACTATTTGTTGCCTACATACTATGGTTAAATCTGCATTTAAAAATGTTTTTTATCAGTCAAAATATAATATTGATAGGTTTAAGAAACACAGAATAAGGTGAGAGTTGGGTCCTCATAGAAGAAGGTGAGGGTTGGGTCCTCATAGAAGAAGGTGAGGGTTGGGTCCTCATAGAAGAAGGTGAGGGTTGGGTCCTCATAGAGTAAGGGGAGGGTTGGGTCCTCATAGAGGAAGGGGAGGGTTGGGTTCTTATAGAAAAAGGTGAGGTTTGGGTCCTCATAGAAGAAGGTGGGGGTTGGGTCCTTATAGAAAAAGGTGAGGTTTGGGTCCTCATAGAGGAAGGGGAGGGTTGGGTCCTCATAGAGGAAGGGGAGGGTTGGGTCCTCATAGAGGAAGGGGAGGGTTGGGTCCTTATAGAAAAAGGTGAGGTTTGGGTCCTCATAGAAGAAGGTGGGGGTTGGGTCCTTATAGAAGAAGGTGAGGGTTGGGTCCTCATAGAAGAAGGTGAGGGTTGGGTCCTCATAGAGGAAGGGGAGGGTTGGGTCCTCATAGAGGAAGGGGAGGGTTGGGTCCTTATAGAAAAAGGTGAGGTTTGGGTCCTCATAGAAGAAGGTGGGGGTTGGGTCCTTATAGAAAAAGGTGAGGTTTGGGTCCTCATAGAGGAAGGGGAGGGTTGGGTCCTCATAGAGGAAGGGGAGGGTTGGGTCCTCATAGAGGAAGAGGAGGGTTGGGTGGGTCCTTATAGAAAAAGGTGAGATTTGGGTCCTCATAGAAGAAGGTGGGGGTTGGGTCCTTATAGAAGAAGGTGAGGTTTGGGTCCTCATAGAGGAAGGAGAGGGTTGGGTCCTCATAGAGGAAGGGGAGGGTTTGGGTCCTCATAGAATAAAGTAAGAGGTGGGTCCTCTATACAAAGAGTAATGTAGTTTATGTGGGGCACGGTGCCAGCTGACATCTTGAATTCTCCCATTATGCCAATAAAGTCAAACATCCATCCAAGAGACCACATGGAATAGCACAGTAGATTACTCGATTAACTATAGAGCACCATGCATAATCTATATACCTTTATGATATACTTGTCACTGATACCACTGCTATCCATCAAATGCATGTATGTAAGAGTTTTGCATCAGGAAATCATCTGGATGGAAATAAGTATTGAAACTGCAGGCCCCCCCCCCCCCATAAAAAAAATAAAAAAATAAATACATAAAATACAAACGAACCAGTCAAAATGGGGTGTACAACCATTTGCCACATTATTAGTTTGAAAATGTAACTTAAAGGGGAAAGTACCACCTAAAAGATTCCATGACTCCTACAGATGAGCCGAATGTGGTCCTCCTCCTTCCCTTTCCACTCTCTGGAAAAGAAGGTTCTATGTACAGTGTGTATACAGTTATTTCCAGTGTGATTTACTTGAGTCAACCAAGTGTTTAACTAGTCACATAAACTTACACTGAAGATAGTTGGATTCATGGATTGCTACCTCTCCATTTCTTTTTTGATGGAAAGCTACACAGGGGATAGGAGACCCCCTTCTGCAAATATATGGGAGTCTCACAGAAGGCCACAGTGCATCACTGGTAGTTGTGCATCCCTACATCAGGGCAATGTGCCATTCCTTGTTTTTCTCACTTCCAAAATACATGTGAGCAGTCACTAGGCATAGACAAGCATATTGGTGACCAAGTGGTTGGTGGCCACTCACAATGGCATAGCAGTCTGCATGTGGCCACTATGGTCCTGTTACTCACCTGCCGACGTCCCAAAAGCCTCTTCTGATTTGGAGATCTGGCGTGACATCATGCATGCATTACACCACAACTATGACATCATGGTGGACCTACTAATCAGAAAATATCTCCTACAATGTCTCTGATTGGTAGGAGGAGGTTTACAGGGCTTTGGTTTAGTGGAACTTGAACTACTGACTTTGTAATTGGAGCAATTTCCTGCAATTTCTGTTCTCAACTCTCCAAACTGTTCTGTAGGAAACCAGTGATTTTGGAGGAGACTTGGAGACCACTATAAAACCTACAAAAACCTAAACTTATAAAAAATTTGCTAGGTGTACATGATTTGGTGGTTAAATTTGAACCCAATACCCTAGTAATGTAACAACTAAACTATCCACCATGATATATTCTAGAGAAGTAAGTCGCACACTACAAAGCAGAAGAATTACGGTACTCTTACAATAATATAGGCTGAAAGCTGCATAATTGTAGACAAAATAATGGAGTTATTCTGATCATGGGAAACCTTAACATATTTGATTCCTTGTAGTGGATTTTGCAGCAGCCTGAGAAGTCTTAGAAGATGCATATAATTGCAGACACCACAGATCAATTTTTTGGAATAATCTTTATGGAGTTGTATGTTGACTGTGATCTCTTGACCCTATGCCCTGGCGAACCTGACTCGCCCATGCTGGTCAATAATTCATGGCTGCATGTGATGCTTACCCGGCGACTTGGAGAAGCTGGACCTGATCCCTGGTTCCATTTGAAGGGGTGCATTACTTGACATAACCACTTTATCGGGGTTGTCTGGCTTTGATTTACCTTGGGTAAGGTGGCCAGCCTGTAGGACCTCCTGTAGTCCCTTTATCAGGGCCAATAAATTGGTGAGCATAAAGCCTTGCAGGAAGCATCTTATAATGGAGGTTGCATGTCAGTGGTCCTGATATCTCAACGCTAGTTGAACATGTTGGAAGCAGACCAGTCGTGCTTGTAAGAACTATTACACATATCACTTTTTTTTGTTTTCTTAAAGAAGCTACATTTTTCTAGTGAACTTTTGGGTGAGTTGGGAATTTCCCAGCTAACATATGACTTTCTTACTTACATATACAAAAAACATCAAACTGATCACAAGACTTGAATAATAACCTGGAGCCAAATACCATGAAATGCCAGCATGTGTCGGTTTTGTGAACTGTGCACAAAGAAAATGTTCTCTACAGTGGAAGAACCACGTCTCGAGAGTAAAATCTCTGACTGACCAAGAAGTCAAGAGTCATATTGATTAGTGCAATTATTTATTTATTTATTTTTTTACATAACCTTCATTACAGACCCCACATTATTCTTTAATAATAACTCCATTACAACGTGGTTTGGAATCTGAACATATATTGGTGTATATACTTTCCAAACCACTGTGCAATATATCGTACTTTCTTTACCCCAAGTGAATTGATCCAAATATAGCCACATTATGCCTCCGAAAAAGGAGATTTTCACCTCTGTAGACCGTAGTCCATTGCCTGTGTATTATATTATGCAGTTTGCATTACAGCCTTTACATGGAATACGTGACTAACCTGAAAAATCTTGTGCTCTCAGACCGTTTTGGTTGTGGCCGATGATTTGTGTAATATTATGAACGATCAAAATTGTACATAGAAGGTTGCTGTGTGCGGAGGGCCATATATAAAATCACTGGTATTTCTTATAATGGGATCACAGGTCTGATCTTCACAGAATAATAGCGTGTAAACCCAGCACAGACCAATGCTGGATAGTAAAATACTCTTGCAGGTTGCTATGAGCAGCAGAATTTGTCATTTTTCTTTTTGTATTTCAACAGAAAGATATTTCGATGTGGCAATGAGGAAACTTCCAAAATGTGACCTCCCGGATGAGATCAGGAAGTAAGTACCATTAGATGGAGATGCATTTAGTTTATTGAAGGTATTTATAAGGCCTCATTCAGATATCTGTGATTTTTCTCCTGTGTTAAAGCACGGACCAAGTGTCACCAGTGTTTGGTTGCCGTGTCAGTTTTTATCGTCCTTGTTTAATTAGTCATTTTCTTACATTAACTCCTTCATGACATATGACATACTTTCATGTCATGTCGTGTCCCTGCCCAGAAGAGGATAGCTGATTTAATCAGCCATCATGAGCCTTTAACAATCATTACAAATTTCTGATTTTTTTTCACTCCTTAAAAAAAAAAAAAAATATATATATATATATATATATAAAAAAAAATATATATATATCTCTCTCTCTCTCTCTCTCTCTCTCTCTCTCTCTCTCTCTCTCTCTCTCTTTATATTTATATATATATATATATATATATATATATATATATATATATATATATATCTGTATATCTGTGCAATCGTACTGGCCTGTAGAATCATATTGTCAGGTCAGTTTTACCATGTACTGAACATGGTAAATAAAAAAAATACATATTCAAAAAAACAATTGTGGAATTGCACTTTTTGCAGTTTCTGCGCAATTGGAAATGTTTTCCTGTTTTCCAGTACTCTTATGTTGTAGAGTCAATGGTGTCATTCAAAATAACAACTCATTCCACAAATGACAAGCCCTCATACGGCTGTGGGGACGGAAAAATAAAGATATGGCTCTTGGAAGAAGGAAAGGAAAAAACTAAAGCAAAAAAAAAAAAAAGCCAAAAAATTGTCATGTCATGAAGGGGTTATAAAAAGGAAAAGTTTTGCAATTTTTTTTTATCTATTATAAATGTTTTAAAACAGACAGCATTCAAATGGCAATGTGTGCCGTCAGGGATTTTTCATGGACCCATACACTTGTATGCTTGATTTTGATCAAAAACGTCTGTGGCAGACACATGGTCCACATAAAACATAGATATGTGAACAGTACCATAGACTATAATGGGTACGTGTTCTATTCATGGATAGTACTTGTATGTGAAAACAGCCATCTGAATGAGGCCTTCGGCAATATTACGTGGCAATCATCTGCATCAACCTCCGTGAGCAGAGCGCTGCCTGTGGCTGTTAAATGCCGCTGTCAATCAGTAAGGGTATGTGTCCACGTTCAGGATTGCATCAGGATTTGGTCAGGATTTTTCATCAGTATTTGTAAGCCAAAACCAGGAGTGGGTGATAAATGCAGAAGTGGTGCATATGTTTCTATTATACTTTTCCTCTATTTGTTCCACTCCTGGTTTTGGCTTACAAATACTGATAGAAAATCCTGACCAAATCCTGATGCAATCCTGAACGTGGACACATACCCTAGGGACACGATGATTCTGAGGCACCGATGGCTTGCCAAGACAGCCAGGGGACTATTGAAGACCCCCCCAGACTGTCATGGCGGTGCTCTGTTGCAGTCCAGTCCAATTTTTTCGAATGTTTGGTATCTTTGTAATGACACTGGCCTATATTGCCCAACAAAACCCCAAAACACTATTGCAGAATTGCATTTTTTTCACAATTTCACAACACTTGGAATTTTTTCTCCCCAGTATACCAGTTAATCGGTTGCTGCCACTCAAAAGTAGAACTCTTCCCTCCAAAATCCAGCCCTCATTCAGCTATATCGACAGAAAAATAAACAAGTTATTGATCTTGGAATAAGGGGGAGGATAAAAATGAAAATCCAAAAATGAAAAATCGGTCGGGAAGGTGTTAATGTAAGCTGTGCAGATGTTCTTCATGGGCTGTAGGGCAACATAGTTTTTTTTTCTTTTTCCTCACGTCAAACAAGGATGGAGTAGTTTGCCCAAACACCGTAGACTGCAGTTGGCTGACAGTTCTTGCTCTCATCTCCGCCATACACATGAACACTAGGCTCACGGCGCGTACGTTACCCCAGTGTATCTGTGTTCACAATTATTACCACCTTTCCACAATTTACAGCAACTAAAGGCTGACCAATAACCGCACTCGGTATGAGCCCATAAGTTTATCTCATTAACATGTGAACTATTCTTTTTCTTTTCTCTTCTCCAGTATTTCCTGTAAGAAATGTGTTGTTGTCGGGAATGGTGGTGTACTCCGAAACAGCACTCTAGGAAAGAAAATTGATGGCTATGATGTAATAATAAGGTACAGTGACTCCTCTGTCTTATTTTAGCACTTGTTATTGTACTTGTGGGCAGGAGGCATATGGGGGGATTACATGGTGTCTAAAGGTACCTTCACACTAAACGACTTTGCAACGATAACGATAGCGATCCATGACGTTGCAGCGTCCTGGATAGCGATATCGTTGAGTGTGACAGGCAGCAGCGATCTGGATCCCGCTGTGATATCGCTGGTCGTTGCTGAAAGTTCAGAACTTTATTTGGTCGTCAGATCGGCGTGTATCGTCGTGTTTGACAGCAAAAGCAACGATGCCAGCAATGTTTTACACTGGTAACCAGGGTAAATATTGAGTTACTAAGCGCAGGGCCGCGCTTAGTAACCCGATGTTTACCCTGGTTACCATTGTAAAAGTAAAAAAAAAAAACACTAAAGCAAAGCACAGCGGTGACGTCACCGCTGTGCTTAGGGCCAGCGCTTACACAGTGCAGGGAAGCTGAAGGCGAGGGACGCGACAGACACGGCAATGTAAGTATGTAGTGTTTGTTTTTTTTACATTTACACTGGTAACCAGGGTAAACATCGGGTTACTAAGCGCGGCCCTGCGCTTAGTAACCCGATGTTTACCCTGGTTACCCGGGGACTTCGGCATCGTTGGTCGCTGGAGAGCGGTCTGTGTGACAGCTCTCCAGCGACCACACAGCGACGCTGCAGCGATCGGCATCATTGTCGATATCGCTGCAGCGTCGCTTAATGTGACGGTACCTTTAGTGGACTGAACTGTAACTAATTTAATGGATGGGATGGTGGGAATTTGCTGTTAGAAAAACACAATGGAGCAACCATCAGCTCACCGGGTTGAGAAATTCCTAGAAAAGGGGCTTCAGGCTGGTTTCTTGAGTAACCATGAAGAAAATGAGAAAATCCAGCAACTGCAAAAGTCATAAAACATCACATTTATTAGTAGATTAAAACATGAAAAGGAAAAATTAAAAAAAAGACATAATGGTCGACATGTTTCGAGCTACACTAGCTCTTAATCATGAATGAATTAAAATGTGATGTTTTATGACTCTTGCGGTTGCTGGATTTTCCAATTTTTTTCACGGGAATTTGATCTTCTCTGTGTCAGAGCAGAACATTTTATTTTTTTTAGTTACTACTTTAGGGTACGTTCACACAGGACTTTTTTGCTGCTTTTTTTTATGCTAATTTTCAGCTGCTTATAGGTGCGTTTTTGGTGCGTTTTTTGGTGCGTTTTTGGTGCGTTTTTTTCATGCGTTTTTTTTTTGTGGTATATGGTGAATCAAACATGTTTGATGACTACACCAAAGACACTCAGTTAGTACTCAAGCACGCTCACATAACACGTTATCAGAGCACGTTCACATCACTAGTATTTACCTACTACCTGGTCATTTAATTTGTTAGAAAAGGACATATGTTAAGTTTTTTATTTACCAATCTCCCAGTGGAGCTTAGCATCGCCTTCATCCCAGCGGGGGAACAATTTACGGCAGATTACATGCCATGCATCTGCCTTTTTTTGACGATCACTGTAGTTTGGGCAAGCTAAATCCCAAATTACAGGCATTGCTTCCACCTTGCAAAAATAAATGAAAAAGTAATTACCAAATGCAAGATGAAATGAAGCCAACATTCATGACAAGGAAGATACAGACATACACATGCAGAACACATGAACATGTACATAACAGCACATGAGCATCGCAAAGTGTACCATTGCAAACAATCGGATAGATAGATATATCACAAATTAAAAAAAATATTACCTCCATGATTAGTTGGGAAACATTAATGCCCATCCTCCTATACCAAGACATGGCTAACACCTCACTACCAGAAACTCCCTCACAATAGATCACAATCAGGACACCTCACAATGGCTCTTCACACCTCACAATGGCTCTTCACACCTCACTACCAGGAACTCCCTCACAATAGATCACAATCAGGACACCTCACAATGGCTCTTCACACCTCACAATGGCTCTTCACACCTCACTAACCACACCCCTAAGCTCTTGGCTGTGAGATCCCTTCCTGCTGGCCATGATTTTCTGCACAAAAAAAGCAGCAAATAATGCTGCATGCGTTTTTTGCAGCGTTTTTGCAGCGTTTTTTTCATCACCCATTCAAGTCAATGGGTGAAAAAACGCTGCAAAAACGCTGAAAGAAGTGACATGCCCTATGTCCAAAAAAAGCAGCAAAGCAGAAAAAACTGATCAAACAAAAAACCAACGTGTGTGCATGAGATTTCTGAAATCTCATAGGCTTTACTGGTACTGTAAAAAGCAGCTGAAAATTAGCATAAAAAAAAGCAGCAAAAAAGTCCTGTGTGAACGTACCCTTAAAGGGAGTCTGACAGCTGATGCATGCAGCCCAACCATGGGCAGCATGTATCAGTCACTGGTGTATGATCTGACGCTGCGACGTCTTAGGGTACTGTCACACTGTGAAATTTCCATCGCTGCGACGGCACGATTCGTGACGTCGCAGCGTCGTATGAATATCGCTCCAGCGTCGTAGACTGCGGTCACACTTTGCAATCACGGCGCTGGAGCGATGCCGAAGTCCCCAGGTAACCAGGGTAAACAACGGGTTACTAAGCGCAGGGCCACGCTTAGTAACCCGATGTTTACCCTGGTTACAAGCGTAAACGTAAAAAAAACAAACAGTACATACTTACATTCCGGTGTCAGTCCTCCGGCGTTCTGCTTCTCTCCACTGTGTAAGCGCCATAGCCGGAAAGCACAGCGGTGACGTCACCGCTGTGCTCGCTTTCCGGCCGGCAGGCGCTCACACAGTGGAGAGAAGCTGAGACGCCGGAGGACTGACACCGGAATGTAAGTATGTACTGTTTGTTTTTTTTACGTTTACGCTTGTAACCAGGGTAAACATCGGGTTACTAAGCGCGGCCCTGCGCTTAGTTACCCGATGTTTACCCTGGTTACAAGCGAACACATCGCTGGATCGCTGTCACACACAACGATCCAGCGATGTCAGCGGGTGATCAAGCGACGAAAGAAAGTTCCAAACGATCTGCTACGACGTACGATTCTCAGCAGGGTCCCTGATCGCTGCTGCGTGTCAGACACTGCGATATCGTAACGATATCGCTAGAACGTCACGAATCGTACCGTCGTAGCGATGGAAATTTCACTGTGTGACGGTACCCTTAGAGAGAAACTTACTTTTGAAACCATCGGCGGCTCCTCCCTGCCCGCTTCCAATCTGATATGTCTCTCCCAGTATACACAGGAAGAGACCCGTCACTCAAGGGCAGCGGGCAGGGAGAATTTGCTGAAAACCTGTCTTTCTGATTAGTGTCCCATGCACACGTATGAAATCTAGCCACAGGCTGGACTGGTCTTCTGGAAAGACTTACAAATAAAGTGAAGAGTAATTGAAAAAAAAAACTAAAACTTTTTTTAAATCTCAGAAGTAGATACCAAGCACTCAAAATGTCTTATTGCCACTTCCTGTTTTTCAGTACAATGTATGGAAAAAGTTAATTGTGTCAATCAAAACTGCAACTCATCCCACAAATTATAAGCCCTCATACCACTATGTCTACGGAAAAGTCAAAAAGTTATTACTGTTATAAGAGGGAGAAAAAAAACAAAAGTGCAAAAATGAAAATTGACTGTGACGGGAATGGGTTGAACATAAAAATCAGATTTTCACGAAAGGTCTTTTGGTAATGACTCTTTCCCTAAAACTGACACATCCTGAGATTTAACCAATTTGAAAAGAAAATCTAAGCCGATGCCTCCGTGCACTCACTTGGTGCATATACGTAAACCGACAAGACTGTGTGAATACGTCCTACAGCTCCCGCTATTTCTTGATCATTAGTTTGTCTATTTTAAGCGTGTGGGTGTTTTGTAGAAGAACCCTATATTTACCAGTACTTTCCTTCCCTTTTTTTTTTGCACATTGACTCATGCAAAGTAGTTGGTTTTTGATCGCAACCATCCAGGCTCCACAACGGATGTCTTCTGCTGAGCGCTGAGGTTTCCTCTCATAGACCAAAAATATTCTAGTTTATCATTTGTTTCCCTGTGTGTAAAGCTCTTAGTTGTCTGTGCTGCTAACAGAAGTTGATGTGGTTCTAATATCTATACTGCGCTTTGGAATGTGTTGGTGACATACTTAAGAAAAATGGAGGTTTCCTGCCAAGTATACAGTTACTTTTCAGAGTGGTTCCTGTAATATCATTACATTTTAAGTTTCTTTATTTCATGTATTTAACTCCCAAATGCTTGTAGTGACAGCCTTTTATGGGATGTGAATGTCATAGAGGTGGTCTGTAGCTCTGGACTCCCATCCGTGAGCCAGAATAGGAAGACGACGAACAGCTTCTCCGGCTCCATCACCTGCTCTACATAGTGGTCTCTATGTAGCTGCCGAGCATTGGGCTTTTCAGCAGCTCCATAAAGAATGAGAGGATCGGCTGTCGAGAATGAATGCTGCCACTCCATTCTAGATGAATGCTGCCACCCCATTCTAGAAGAATGCTGCCACCCCATTCTAGAAGAATGCTGCCACTCCATTCTAGAAGAATGCTGCCACCCCATTCTAGAAGAATGCTGCCACCCCATTCTAGAAGAATGCTGCCACTCCATTCTAGAAGAATGCTGCCACTCCATTCTAGAAGAATGCTGCCACCCCATTCTAGAAGAATGCTGCCACCCCATTCTAGAAGAATGCTGCCACCCCATTCTAGAAGAATGCTGCCACCCCATTCTGCCAACCCATCGGTGTGGGTTTTACAGGGGTTTTCCCACAAACTAACTTCATTTTATTTAACCGCTTAGTGGCCAGGCCAAATTTTTTAAATCTGACCAGTGTCACTTTATGTGGTAATAACTCTGGAACACTTCAACATGTCCCAGTGATTTTGAGATAGTTTTTTTTTTTTTTGTGACACATTATACTTTATAATCATGGTAAATTTAGGGTGATATTTTTTGTTTATTTATAACAAAATATCTTTGTGGGTCCTATATATTGGAAACCCCCCCCCCCCCCCCAAAAGTCATACCATTTTAAAATCCGCACCCCTTGACATATTGAAAGCTGCTGGCGGGTAGTTTATTAACCCTTCAGGTATTTTTCAGGAATTAATGCAAAGTGACATGACAGGAATTCAGAAGTGCATTTTTATCACCTAAATGTCGCTAACGTCTGCACATGTTACTATAGCCTCTAGACTCTATGGCCACTATTTGGTCATGAATTGCCATGGCATACATCAGTAGTACACAATCATGATCTCCGGGTGCCGATGGGGTTGAAGAGGAAGCCCCTCACACTCTGTTAACCGTTTATATAATGTAGTCACTAATGACAGCAGCATCTAAGGGGTTAAACAAATATGGACGGTGCCAACACTGATCGTGGCTGATGCAGCAAATTGTCAGCTATAGTGTACAGCCGACAGCTGCTGGATTGTCACCTGTATGGGGAGGCTATTCTCTTATATAACAGTTCAGTGAAAAGACGTATTGGTGGTCATTAAGGGGTTAATAGATCTTGGAATAAAAATAATTTCCACAATTGAATGTGTAAAAAAAAAAAAAAAAAAAAAAAATGTTTGTGCTGAGATAATGTTATAAGCGTGCCTCTGGTATGTACTGTCTAATAGCTGTGTCTGACCGTGCAGGAACATGGATTGATCATACCACAGGAGGACGCAAAAGAGTATACAGACAGGACAACACTGGATCGCAGATGGTTCTTTTTGTGAGATAAAGCATTTCACTGCCAGTTTTAAGCAATGCTTTACCGGTCTGTATACTCTTTTCCTTCCTCTCCTGCCCAGAAGCTGTGTGGTATGATCAGACCATGTTCCTTCATGGTCAGACACGGCCATTACTCAGTACACAGCAGGGGCACATTTATAAGATTATCTCAGCACAGGAACATTTTATTTAAACCCATCCAATTGTGGAAATTATTATTATTCCAAGATCTGTTGATAAAATTTAACTTAGGTCATGGGAAAACCCCTTTAAGTGGGCAGACTCCCACCGATCAATAAGTTGTAGATGGTAAAGTTATCAGTTATAGATGTCTTCAATGGAGAACCCCTTTTAATGATCAGATTTCACCAGGGAAGAAGAGGCCCTTTAAGAGAATAAGTAATTTTCTGATTACACATTCCCTGCAAGGAAGTCATAATAAAATATTTTATTATAAAAATAATCAACATTTTTTTTCTTATTTATAAGGATGAATGACGGCCCTGTCCTAGGGTATGAAGATGATGTTGGCCAAAAGACTACTTTCCGCCTATGTTATCCAGAATCTATCTTTTCAGACAGTTTGCACTATGATCCTAACACCACAGTGGTGCTTATGATGTTCAAGCCTCATGATGTCAAATGGTTGTCAGAATTACTGTTACACAGAACTGTGGTAAGTGAGTAGTGATATGGCGGCGTACACTGCAATACATTATAATGGGTGCTGTGTAGATGCTCATTTGACTTTTGTTCTTTGAATGATTTGCATTAGGACATGTATGCAAAATTTGGGCAGAGTAAGTTTGCCAAGATGAACATGCAAATTTTTTTGGATGTGTTAGACGTTTAGCTTGGCGTTTTATGACCCTACCCTTTGAATTTATAAAAGTCTACAAGTTATTCTCTATTTAATAAACTATTTTTAATAGAATCAGTCCCTAAAGGTTTATACTCTGCATGCCACCGTTCTGCTGGCATCCGCATCGGTCAGGGGCATCTTGTGACCACTGCTATTAATCAGCTGCAGCCTTCGCATTTGTACCATCCCAGCAATCATATCATCAACAATCATCATCCACCTCCCCTTTCTGGACCCATTCAGAAAAACATTTATAGTAGTTTTCCCAAAATCTTAAGTTATTCCCAATGCATAGGATAGGGGTTAACTTGCTGACCTTTGGCCGTTTTAACTGCTGGAGCCCCAAATCTCTCAAGGACGGCCATCTTAAATGGAGCAGAGGTGCATATGGTCACTCTCTGCTTCATTCGTTTCTGCACTACTGCTAGAGAAAACTTAGTACCACACACAAGTACACAAACTAATCCTAAGGGAACATTCTTGTAACATCTTTTTTGGTGCATTAAGGCCAGTGCCTTAGACACTCTCCACTACTGGACAACCGCTTAATTGTTTATGATACATGGATGCCAGGAGACAAATCGAAGAGATTGGAGGAACCTCACCGATCCTGGAGTTGTGTAGGCAGTGTTTTTTTTGTTCGGCAGAGTGAGCTGTCAAGAAGTGGTAGTCCGTAGTAGACAACCCCTTCATTGTGGCCAGGACCTGTTTTTTGGTCATCAGACACAGAGATTTGAGATTTGTCATAGCAATTAGGGGACCGAAGAACAGGACATCATCTCTTCCTGTCCTGCCAGAGATACCAGACTGGCGAGGTTAGATCCTTTGAGTAAACATGGTTTTATTATTTAAAAACCATCCCTGCCTTCTGAAAATATATTTTAGAAGTCAGTCCACCCCTTTAGTAAGCAAGTTTTACCGGAGTCACACCCTTTATTAGCATAAGTGATTTGCATAATAGAAATAGAAATCTGATTACTGGAACAGATTATACATGGGAGATGCCTGCTGTGCTGTCAGAAAGTCAGGTAAAAGGTGCATATACACCTGCTATTCTGTCTATTTCATCTTTCTTTTCTGCTCGCTTTCTAAAACTGAACATGGACAAAACAGAATTCATCATCTTTCTCCCACCTCACTCTACCCCTCCACCCGACCTATCCATCAATGTCAATGGCTGCTCACTTTCCCCAGTTCCGCATGCTCGGGGTGAGCTGCCCTCTTTCAAGCCACATATCCAAGCCCTTGCCTCCTCCTGCCGATTCCAATTCAAAAACATTTCCCGGATCCATGTATTCCTTGACCATGAAACCACAAAAACACTAGTGCATGCCCTTATCATCTTCCGCCTCGACTACTTCAACCTCCTACTCTCTGGCCTCCCCTCTAGCACTCCGGCACCACTCCAATCCATCCTACACTCTGCTGCCCGACTGATCCACCTGTCTCCCCGCTATTCCCCAGCCTCTCCTCTCTGCCAGGCTCTTCATTGGTTTCCTATTGTCCAGAGGCTACAGTTCAAAACACTAACCATGACATACAAACCCATCCACAACCTGTCTCCTCCATACATCTGTGACATGGTCTCTCGGTACCTACCTACACGCAACCTTCGATCCTCTCATGTTCTCTACTCCTCTCTCATCTCTTGCTCCCACAACCGCATACAAGACTTCTCCCGTGCTTCCCCTGTACTCTGGAACTCTCTACCCCAACTCATCAGTCTCTCGCCTACCATGGAAACCTTCAAAAGGAACCTGAAGACCCACCTCTTCCGACAAGCCTTCAGCCTGCAGTGATCCCCAGTCTACTGAACCGCCGCATGACCAGCTCTACCCTCTCCTAGTGTAGCCCCGCAAAATGACCTCCAGCAGGCCACAAATGTGCATGTGTCTGCACAAACGGTTAGAAACCGACTCCTTGAGGATGGTCTGAGTGCCCGACGTCCACAGATTGGGGTAGTGCTCACAGCCCAACACCGTGCAGAACGCTTGCCATTTGCCACAGTACACCATGATTGGCAAATTTGCCACTGGCGCCCTGTGGCAAATAATCCATGCATCTTGTTGCTTACCGGGGGTGGTAGCTGCTGTGAAGCAGGGTCGCTGCTGGAGGAGGCATGAGTGGAGCGCTGCTGCAGTGCTGAGATCTCATCTCACGAGATCTTGGTGCCGAGATCTCCATCTGCGCATGCGCCAGCCCCAGCAGCCATTTTCACGGAGTCCATGATATAGGAAACCATGTAACCGCAGGGGCTCTAGGCTTTCACAAAATGTCGGCAGAGCCCCGCAACACTGAACACCCGCAGCGGCACACATCCGAACACCCCCTCATCCTCAGCCTGCAGCAACGCTCCTCTTGCCTCCTCCAACAGCAACCCTGGGACCCTGGTCCACCGCGGCTGGTAAGTTGTATCTGCATTATAAGACGTACCCCCAGAGAAAAAAGTGTGTCTTGTAATCTGAAAAATATGGTAGGTTGACAATAAATGGCTTCACCCAACCACTAACCATGAATGGAGAAAAAGTTTTGGTCTTATCATTCATATTCTCTGAAAAAGGCCAAGAAAGCAAAAATTCTTCCGGGGTATGTAAACTCTGGAACACAAATAATAATAAATATATATATATTGCTATTTTGTACATACATACAGGGACCATAGAAAGTTCAACATAAAATGTATTTTATTCCAGAAAGCTAACAAACAGGAAAACGATTTCTTCCGGTCCACAGCCAGGTTCTCCAAACAGTCTGTGTTCAGACCAGTTGCTGCGCTGTATATCTTGGGTGTGTCAGCAGCTTTGAAGTCCCTGGCTCTGTGTTGGCTTCACACATGCCTGGGTTGCACTGAGACTGCTGCTCTGCAGCTTGCAAACCCAAAAACTGACACACCCAAAGCCAAACAGAGTTTAACCCTTTAATTACCGGAGGTATTTTTGGTTTTGCATTTTCATTTTTTTGCTCCCCTTCCCAGAGCCATAACTTTTTGTATTTTTATTTTTTTGCGAAATGGCCATGTGGGGGCTTGCTTTTTGCAGGACGAGTTGTACTTTTGAACGACTCCATTGGTTTTACCATGTTGCGTACTAGAAAATGGGGAAAAAAATTCCAAGTGTGGTGAAATTGCAAAAAAAAGTACAATTCTACACTGGTTTTTTGTTTGGATTTTTTTTACTAGGTCCACTAAATACTAAAACGGACATGCCATTATGATTCTCCAGGTCATTACAAGTTCACAGATAAAAAAAAAAAAAGAACATAGACATGTTTGGTGTCTAAGGCTGGTTTCACACTTGCGTTTTGATCTGCAGCGTTTTTACAGAAAAAAACGCATGCGTTTTTTTCCTATGTTTAACATTAAAAACGCATGCTTTTTTTGCACGCGTTTGGCCGCTTTTAACGACGCATGCGTTTTTTTGCTGCATGCGTTCTGTCGCAGAAATGCAACATGTAGTAATTTCTAGAGGCGTTTTTTTGCCGCAAAAAAAACCATGCGTTTTTTTGCCGCAAAAAAAATGTATTGTTGTCTATGTAAACGCATGCATTTTTAAGCACATGCGTTTGCTTGCGTTTAAAACGCATGCGTTTTTATAGAAAAAAAACAATAATACACCCTGATAAGCCACCCCCCACCATCAAGGTGATAAAGGGATCCTAACCCTAAACCTAACCCTAGGGATCCAAACCCTAACCCTAACCCTAGGGATCCAAACCCTAACCCTAGGGATCAAAACCCTAACCCTACTGGATCCCTTTATCACCTTGATGGTGGGGGGTGGCTTATCAGTGACCTGGTGACCAGGACATTCTTCTAATAAAAAGCTACCGCTAACACTAACCCTAACCCTAGCTATTTCTATTTATAGTGAGTTTTCTAGTTGATTTTGATGATTGGCAGCTGTCACACACTTCTCAGCATGCGTTTCAAAAACGCAAACGCAGGAAAAAACGCATGTAAACGCGGCAAAACGCCGTGTTTTTTTTCCTGCAACCAAAAACGCATGCGTCTAAAAAAAAAACGCAGCGTTTGCACGCGTTTACATGCGTTTTTTCACCACCTGCGGGTTTTTTTTGACACGCTGCAGATCAAAACGCAAGTGTGAAACCAGCCTAAGTGGCAAAAAAAAAAATTCCAAACTTTATTTAAAAAAAAAAAATTGCGCCATTTTCAGATACCCGTAGCGTTTCCATTTTTCATGATCTTGGGGTGGGCGAGGGCTTATTTTTTGCATGCTGAGCTGAAGTTTTTAATGATACCACGTTGGTGCCAATACGTTCCTTTGATCGCCCGTTACTGCATTTTAATGCAATGTTGCGGCGACCAAAAAATGCAATTCTGGCGTTTTGAGTTTTTTTTTCGTTACGCCATTTAGCGGGTTCATTTTTTTTCTATATTGGTAGTTCGGGCGATTCTGAATGCAGCGATACCAAATATGTGTGGGTTTTATTTATTTTTTATAGTTTTATTTTGAATGGGGCGAAAGGGGGGTGATTTCATCTTTTATTTTTATTTTTTTTACTTTTGGCATGCTTCAGTAGTCTTCATGGGAGACTAGAAGCTGCCACAATCTGATCGGCTCTGCTACATACAGGTGATGATCAGATCGCCTGTATGTAGTGGAATTGCTGACTTGCTATGAGCGTCATCCACTGGGTGGCACTCATAGCAATTCGGCAGTGACAACCATAGAGGTCTGCTGGAAAGCTCTGGTTGTCATGCCAACAAATCGGCGACCCGTGGTCATGTGATACGGGTGCTAATGGGCGGGATTTCCGGTGTGCTTGCCGAAAGCGCGTGTTAAAGTGAACCTGTCACCAGGCGTTTTGACTTTTTTTCTCGCTACGCCGTTTAGCGATGGGGTTCATCCTTTTCTTTTATTGCTAGCTGGGGCGATTTTGAATGCGGCGATACCAAATATGTGTAAAAAGTTACAGGTCATCAATGTCTGATCGATGGGGCCTTATGGAGCTGCTCCGGGTACCGGACATCTGAACTGTCTGAGCCACCGGCACTGAGAACAGCTGATCGGCGAGGGTGCACCTACACAGATCACACATTGACCATACTAAGGATAAGTCATCAAAGTTAAAGTCATGGACAACCTCTTTAATCTCAGACAGTCTTTTTTTTTTAAGGAATTGCACAAGATTCCATGTTGGAAGAAATGGTTTATCTTGGGTAAAATCTTTTAGTAAACCTGTTTATACTTCAGTATGGTGCATAAAAATAAATGAAAGTCCTTATTCTAAAAATCAAGGCCTCGCACAGCAACATTAGCATAAAATGTATGGGTTTTGGATATCGAGGACTATAAAAATATGGTGAATTCCCCTGTGGTAGAAGGGTCCCCTAATGATGAGATAATCAGTATCCCACTGCTGCACCTTTCCCTGCAGCGCCTCCACAGGGGAAATGAAGTATTCCATAGGTATCATTGAAATCAGTGGGTTGCCTGAGACGTATCAGGTGCAGTGTGAAAGATGCGTTTTATTGTTGGTCTGTATGCCAACTAAGGCTACTTTCACACTAGCGTTAACTGCAATACGTCGCAAATGCGTCGTTTTGCCGAAAATACGCATCCAGCAAAAGTTTTTTCGTCATAGACTAACATTAGCGACGCATTTGCGACGCATTGCCAAACGTCGCGTCCGTTTTGCGATGCTTGGGCGTGTGGTAGCGGACCGTCGGGAGAAAAAAACGTTACATGTAACGTTTTTTGCTCACGACGGTCCGCTTTTTCCGACCACGCATGCGCGGCCGGAACTCCGCCCCCACCTCCCGCACTTCCCCGCACCTCACAATGGGGCAGCGGATGCGTTGGAAAAATACATCCGCTGCCCCCGTTGTGCGGCGGAGACCACGCTAGCGTCGGGAACGTCGGCCCGAAGCACAGCAACGGGTCTTTCCCGACGCTAGTGTGAAAGTAGCCTAAAAGTGAATTTTGAGTTAATGTCCACTTTCCCCAGTGCATGAATGCAATTTAAAGAGGACCTGTCACTTGCTAAAAAAAAATAGGGATAATTACCTTGTGAAAATCTGTGACTTTACATTTGTTGCTTTCGGAGAGCAGTGTGTGAAATCTCTGCTTATAGTGCAACAGGACATTTCTTCATAGTCTCTTCTGTCTTAGCCGTTTTTCTTTTTAAAATATATTTGTTTTTTTGTTTGATTTCATTTCATTAACTTGAGTTTACTTAGTTTACTTTACTAATATGAACATCCCTGTGTATTTATATAAGGTATGCTAAACGTGATTGTGTCCTATAAAACTTCCTGTTTAACATTCTTGTCTCCTGCATGAACCATTTACCCGTAATGAAGAATAAACACGATTGTCGTCAATTAATATCCTGCATTACATCCTGTGTCATTATAGAGTATATTTGAGTGTCTGTTTCCATAATTAATGCATTTGGCATTAGGAACACCTCATTTGCAGATTTGACGTTCTAGCCATCATAGCTGATGCTTACCTCTTTCAAAAGACGAGGAGTGTCTCGTCAGTCATTGACTGCTTGACGCTCAACTTGCCATTCTCTTCCAATAGAGTTTTTGCTGTAGCTATGAAGTAAAGTGTGTGAGGTTCTGCAGCAGTTTGGATAGGATAGTGTATCTGAAAGTTCAGTCCTTCGCTGCTGCAGAACTCCTTTGTGCATTATGCTCTTAATTTCTTTCTACTTCTAAACCTCCTAATAGAATTGGATTGTCCACCTTTTTGAAAAACAAAATATTTTTTATTTTACTTAAATTTGCAGCGAAAAATGTTTGCAGTTGGTTTGCATTACCTTCTACAGCTTCTGTGTTGCACGGTCTAATGTTGGCTGTAAAATGAATTAACTGAGAATCTGTCCATAAGGCTGCTTTCACACTAGCATCGGCACGGGGCCGTCGCTATGCGTCTGCCCGACGTGCGTTGTGAAAATAATGCCCGACGTGGGCAGCGGAAGCAGTCTTACGACGCTTCCGCTGCCCCATTGTAAGGTGCGGGGAGGAGGGGGCGGAGTTTCGGCCGCGCATGCGCGGTTGAAAATGGCGGACCCGACGCGCAAAAAAAAGTTACATGTTATTTTTTTTTGTGCCGACGGTCCGCCAAAACACAACACATCCGTCACACGACGGTTGCGCCGTGTTGGCCACACGTCGCAATCCGTCGCCAATGTTAGTCTATGGGTAAAAAAAACGCATCCTGCGGACAACTTTGCAGGATGCATTTTTTTCTCCTAAACGACGCATTGCGACGTACAGCCAACAACGCTAGTGTGAAAGTAGCCTAAGATCATCCAGATTGAATAATGGAGAGTTTATAACTCTTGTCTTGTCCTTTTCTGAGCTCCTCTCTGCTGATTTATAACCACTGACCACATCAAAGTGGAATGTGGAGCGAAACCTAAAACATTTAAAAGAAAAATGGAGCAAATTTTTTAAATGAAGCGTAATTGCATAAATGATTTTTAGTCCCAAATGCGTGCATTTGAGTATATAAAAAAGTCCACAAAGGTGGACATATCCCTTTACGATCTGTTGATGGACAGGAATCTAGGCCAATTTCAGTATAGACTGCAGTAATAGAAGAGCTAGCAGCGTCAGCCGGACAGGACGACTCACAATCGACACTGCGAAATTCAAGTGAATATATTGATGATATTCACATACAGTCTATTTATTCAGGTCACTATCCTGACTTTCTAATAATTACGGTAGTTGTGTTTCCCATAATACTCATCTGGATCGTATTTTCACAAAAAACTGCACAGTATTGTTCCTCTGTTACTCTTTCAGCAAATTCTAATAAATTAATAAGCGGATGTAGCTCCTAGGCTATGTTCATACATTGCGTTTTTGCTGCGATTTTTCTGCAGGCAAAACCTGCTCTCCTAGCAGTGAAGAAGCTGCTTACAAAAATCACTTTTTTCAGCATTTTTTTCTGTTCTTTTTCTGCGTTTTTATTGTCTCTTGTGCATGCTGATAACATTTAGTGCCCCGAATAAAACGTTATACAGCAACATCTTTAGGTTTTTGCACCAAAAATGCAGCCAAACCTGGTACCTGCATTTTTTGCTGTGATTTTGAACTTGCTCACTGCTTTTTATAGATGAAAAATCGCTGAAAGAAGTGACATGCTGCAGATTTCAAAAAGGCAATGTGTAAACATTACCATTGTCAAAAGGATTTGTTCGTAGATTTAATGACATTGGTGCTGACAGTGCCAGACTATACTTGGGTATTTCCTCTTCACAAGTACAATTCTATAACCCTGTTGTCGATTTAGCCTTACTCTTCCTGAAAATGTATGAATATGTTCACAAGTTGCGTTTTTGCCACCTTTTTTATGCAAAGTTTAAGCCGCTTTCTAAAAGCAGGTTTTGCTTAGTTTTTGCTGCGTTATTTTGCTTGGTATTTGCTTCAGTTTTATTTGTGTTTTTATTGCTGCGTTTTTATCAGGGTACACTTGTCTCATGAGCATGCTGATAAAGTTCAGTGCAAGAAAACCGATGTGTCGGGAGCATAACATTTAGTATAACAGTACACATATTGTTCTTACTACCATTCTATGTATTTACTTGTGACTTTATACCTATTTCTTTTTCTCATTGCAGAGCACTTATGGTTTTTGGAGAAAACCTGCCATGAAATTAATCTATCAACCCCATCAAATGCGAGTCCTTAACCCTTACATACTGAAACAAGTATCTCAAAATCTGTTGAATTTTCCAATAAACTTTCCCAAGACAGAAGTAAGTCCATCTCCTCTTTCCGGTTATTTCTTTACCCCCATGCTCTTACCAGCCTTAATGCCCTGGGACTTACTAGGCCTTATTAGCATGTCCATTCCTTGGAGGAAGGTGAATAAATTGGCCATGTTGAAGTTTATGTGATTTATTCTATTCTGACCAAATGGCAAAATCACTTATTTTCAAACCATTAACAAAATATTACTTTTAATCTTAATAAATAATTCTTGAAGTTTTGCATTGTGTTTAAAAAGCCAGGAAACAATGTCAAAAATAATCCTATTAATATATCAATATGTAATATTACAGCACCACTCAAGTGTTCTTTTTTTTAAATTTAATTCCCCACTAGAGTGGTGCTTAAAATCCAAGCCCCATATTTGATACTCACCTTCTGGCGTTTTCATCTGTTTTCAACGCCGGTCCGGTTTGTGTCCTGTAGTTTGTGACCTGTCGGCTGCTCCAGTGTTTCATGGAGAGAGTCGGATGTCACTTCTTCTATGGGATCCTCGTTCTGGCCGTCATACACTTGCATTGAGAGCTTGTGATGAAGCTTCTGACTTCCGACCAGCCAGAAGCTGGTTCTGTGGCATTCACAAAAACTAATTTCTTTTTACCTATATGGGTCATTAGGGGTGTTAAAGGGGTTATCCAAGACTTTGTTTTTTTTTCTTGCGATGGAGTGAAGAACTTACCAACAGGTAGTTGCTAAAGATCTGTTCCTGCTCAAAGCTATCAGCTCTTTCTCTTTTGCTCTGCTTTGTCGGCAGGACGTAACTGCTGATGGCTTGCTGATTGACAGCCGGCTGTCCACTGTGTAACTGCAGGGAGCCGGATGTCAGTCGGTGTGATTTCAGTAGTGACACCCCATCGACAGAGCAGCACGGAAGAAGAAGAGCTGCTCTGTTGATGTGAGGTCACATGTATTGCAGCTCTGAGCCGGCAGAGATGTCACAGGGCAGAACAGGCAGATAGTTAGCAACTTCCTCCTGGTAAGTTCTTGGCCTCATTGAAAAAAAAAAAAAAAGCAAAGTTGTAGATGACCCCAATAACTGTTCTCTAATGTACCTTAGACCTGGTCTTATTTTCTCTCATGTGTTACCGCGCTGTACAACCTCCTGGAGTATGGAGCCATAATACCGCACCAGTACTCTTCGGTTGGGCACTATTGTATCTCTGTGATACTGGAGATGTTGGAATGAATAAAACTAAGGAAGAATGATGGCTACTTCATAGTTCCTTTATTACAGATTTATTTGGGCTTTCGTGGGAAATAATACAATAATAGAGCATCAAAAAAAGCATTTTATTGCTGTTTATGGATTGACAGAAATAAAATCCACTCCATAGACCATGTCATTTTTGTGGTCCATAAATGACAGATCCGTCAGCTCATTAGAACAGCTGGAGAAGTGTTCTAAGAAAAGATGCAGCAGAATTATTCTTTTAGTTCCTAAAGCAGGAAAGAGAACCGAGCCTTCCACTGTAAGCTAAACTTAGTGGTTACTCCTTACAAAAGGTATTTACAGATTCCGAAGGAAAAATAAAGGGATAACTGTAATAGTAAGTGCGCTAATGCCGCCATCTGCTGGCAATACTGGTAGAGCTGCAAATAGTGGATTACTAACTCGGTCTCCTTCTTGTTCTTTTGTTTTCCAGAAGCCAAAGCATCCAACCACTGGCATCATTGCAATCACGCTGGCGTTGCACATATGCAATGAAGTCCATATCGCAGGGTTTAAATACAACCTGACTTCTCTGAACAGTTCCCTCCATTATTATGGAAATGAGACCATGTCTGTAATGGCTCAGGTAAAAGATTGGCTGCAACTTATCTGTAAATCTAAAAACTATTCTCGTGTATGTTCAAGGGAATGTGCCAGCAGGACCTGGCTTATTGTGTAAATCAGGTTTAAAATTCAAAAAGATAACAAATATAAAAGATAAATAATTTTTAATATTGTTTGAAATTTTCAACCACAATTTTCAGCACCACATTTATAGTAAAGACTTATCAGCAGTCTCATTATCATCAGCACCTCCATATACAGTAGATAATACAGGATCCACCAGTCACAATAGGTGGTCACATCTCACCCCCTTCCCCTCTGGTACAATGGCTTGTAACACCTCTATATACAGTAGAAAACACAGAATCCACCATTCACAATAACTGATATCACCGCTCACCTCCTCCCTCTCTTTTGTTCAATGACTAATAACACCTCCATATACAGTAGGTAACACAAGATCCACCACTCAAATAGGTGTCACAGCTCACCTCCTTCCCCTCCGGTACAATGACTCATAAACCCTCTGTATACAGTAGATAATACACGATCCACTACTCACAATAAGTGATGTCACAGCACACCACCTTCTTTCTCCTTTACAATCACTGATAAAAACCGCCATATACAGTAGAGAACACAAGATTCACCATTACCAATAAGTGATATCACAGCTCACCCCCTCCCTCTCCTGTACCATGACTGACAACACCTTCATATATAGTAGGTAACACAGGGTCCACCAGTCACAATAGATGATATCACAGCTCACCTCCTTCCCCTCTGTTACAATGACGCATAAACCCTCTATATACACACTAGATAACACATGATTAACTAATCACAATAGATAATATCACAGCTCACCTCCTTCCACTCCTGTGCAATGACCTCTATGCACATCAGAGCATGTGCAGTAAATGCATCAATGTAACTCAATAGGGTCAGAGCCCATCTATTGTTCCTTATCTTGTGGCTACTAAAACGAGAAGTACGAGTCTAATATTAAACTTGGTGGCCAGTGTGTAAAATGTCAGATTTTTTTTTACCCAAATGTAGAAAGCAAAGATGAAAATTGAACATTAAAAATATTCAAACATGATTAAAATGATCTCTTTCCCTAAAATACTTTTTCCCTTACAGACGTTACCGGTTCTATATCTAAAGCTGATGACAGGTTTTGAACAAAAGTCTTCCGTCAATTTATTTGGGTCTCAGATTGGGGCTCTAAAATTTGTATTTTTAAGCTGCAACAAACTAGATCCTTAGGGGGCCTTAATCTCCCCATTATACGTCTATACAGTATGGCGGCTGTCTTTCGCCACTCCCTGGACTGGGATCTATGCCTTCACCCGCTTCACTAATACTCCAATAGATGGGGCGATGACCTTTTAGACCTTTTAGTCTCCCTGTTCTGCTCCACCTACGACAAGCCGAGGTCCCAGTGGAGGTTAGGGATAACCCCCTACTGTGGTCAGTAATCTTGGGATGGCATCATACTAGAGGAATTAGTGGACTCGACCCCCATATTTCGGTGTTTCTTCCCTTCCGAGGCAATCCCTCCTTTCTACAGGGCAGGCCGCCTCCCATCCATCGTGTGCTTGAGAATAATGGATGTAGACTGGTTTGTGACATGTTGGCAGACAATCAATGTCCTCTTACTTTGGAAGACATTGTCTTTAAATACCCAATCCTGGCTGGAGATAACTTTACTATTACTCAAGTTAGACATTATGTAGGCTCAGTACTGCGGGATATACCGGACGACGTTCGAGCGCACCCTCTAAATCTCCATTAAAGCCAACATGGGGAATTACTCTTTGAGTTTTATATACAAGTCACTGAAACCTTCCATACAGTAGTCAGACTCTTCACCGGGCTCGGGGAGGTGGGTTTCTCAACTAACTGACTGTCTGGTAAGACCTTTACGTATTAAATCTATGTTACCGTATGATAGTTACACAACCATGAGTCTCATGATATTCCATAGATCATATATCTCCCCAGAGATTAAATCTAAAATGTCCCCGTTAAGTGAATTTCCCTGCCCTAAATGTTTTCATTCTCCAGATGATATTTTTCATTGTCTCCGGGACTGTCAAAAAATACGGGAGGTTTGGGATACACTCTTACAACATCTCACTAATACCTTTGGTGTAACTATTATCTTTCTCCGGAGTGGGCCATATTCAACATTCTCCCACAAGATCAGTTGGTGAGGCTTCCTGTTCAGCAGCGCCACATTTTATTCATCTGGGCGGCAGCCATCCGCAAACTTATTCTTCATTTATGGGCTCAAGATAATACTCCTTCTTTGAGCTTACTGTATATATTCGTGTATAAGCCGACCCGAGTATAAGCCGAGACCCAAAAAACTGGGAAAACTTAATGACTCGAGTATAAGCCTAGGGTGGGAAATGCAGCAGCTACTGGTAAATTTCAAAAGTAAAAATAGATACCAATAAAAGTAAAATTAATTGAGACATCAGTAGGTTAAGTGTTTTTGAATATCCATATTGAATCAGGAGCCCCATATAATGCTCCATACAGTTCATGATGGGCCCCATAAGATGCTCCATACAGTTTATGATGGGCCCCATAAGATGCTCCATATTAAAATATGCCCCATATAATCCTGCATAAAGGTTAATAATGGCCACATAAAGATAGTTGCCCCATACAATGCTGTACAAACGTTAATTATGTCCCCATAAGATGCTCCATACAGACACGTTCCCCATATAGTGCTGCACAAACGTTAATTATGGCCCCATAAGATGCTCCATAAAGATAGTTGCCCCATACAATGCTGTACAAACGTTAATTATGGCCCCATAAGATGCTCCATAGACACATTTGCCCCATATAATGCTGCACAAACGTTAATTATGGCCCCATAAGATGCTCCATACAGACACGTGCCCCATATAGTGCTGCACAAACGTTAATTATGGCCCCATAAGATGCTCCATAAAGATAGTTGCCCCATACAATGCTGTACAAACGTTAATTATGGCCACATAAGATGCTCCATACAGACACTTGCCCCGTATAATGCTGCACAAACAATAATTATGTCCCAATAGGATGCTCCATAAAGATACTTGCCCCATACAGTGCTGCACAAACGTTGAATATGGCCCCATAAGATGCTCTATAGACACATTTGCTCCATTTGCTGTTGCTGCGATAAAAAAAAAAATTCACATACTCCCCTCTCGTCACTCAGGCCCCCGGCTCTTTCAATATTCACCTCTTCTCGTTCCGGTGCCGCATCGTCTTCAGCGTCTTCTGCACTGATGTTCAGGCAGAGGGCGCGCACTATCCACGTCATCGCGCCCTCTGACCTGAGCGTCACTGCAGAAGACGGAGCGGCGCCCGGAACGAGAAGAGGTGAATATCGCACAGCGCTCCCCCTCCCCATTATACTCACCTGCTCCTGGTGCGGTGTCCCTAGTTCTCCCAGCGCCGCAGCTTCTTCCTATACTGAGCGGTCACTGTTACCGCTCATTACAGTAATGAATATGCGGCTCCATCCCTATGGGAGTGGAGTCGGGTCCATATTCATTACTGTAATGAGCGGTACCATGTGACCGCTCAGTACAGGAAGATGCTGCGGCGCCGGTAGAACCAGGGACCTGCAGGTTCCACGCCAGGAGCAGGTGAGTATTATTAGACAGCCCCCGCTCTCCTGCGGACCCCTGGGTATGACTCGAGTATAAGCCGAGAGGGGGACTTTCAGCCCCCAAAAATGGGCTGAAAATCTCGGCTTATACTCGAGTATACACGGTAATTACTACGAAGGTAGCCTATCTCTTCAAGATGGACTGGACAGAGTCCATATTGAATAAAGAAAAAAAAAACCACTGAACAATTTTTCCTTACATCGTCTTCCTTTATTAATGCCCAGACATTATCTATACGCCAGGTGATTCATGGTTGCTTCCAATTTACAGACTGGTACATGAGAGAGCAAATTGACTGCAGAATTCTTGTTGGGCTTGATTGATATTGTGCCATGAAGGTGTGGATGTGTGCCCCGGGAGGGGGGGTGGTTATAGTTATAATACACTGTCTAATGTAAAAAAAAGTATTTGTCAAATCTTTTCTAATGCTTCTGAATAATCGATATTAACCTTTGTTTATTGTTCAATAAAGATAGTTTTATATAATATTCAAATGCTATGACTGCTGCATAAATGCTATAAACTGTGTTTTTCCTTTGGATATATTAAAATAAATATTTAGCTTAGCTGTACACTGCCACTCTTGTTTTGAGACTTTCTAGGTCCCCATTGGTCTTTATACTTCCTGCATTTTTTGGTCAGATCTGAAACCGCTGCAGATAATTACTAGCCACAGCAGTAATGTGTTGGATATTCTTCAAGAGTCACACATTTCTGTTTCTGAACTTCTTTCTTTGTTTGGACAGATTTGTGACTTGTGTATTTATGCCGCCTGTCTCTGGCAGGAGTGTCCTCTATCTACTGTACAGCCCTTGTATTTATGCCCCCTGTCTCTGGTAGGAGCGGCCTGTGACTACTGCGCAGCCCTTGTATTTAGGCCCCCTGTCTCTGGCAGGAGTGTCCTCTATCTACTGTACAGCCCTTGTATTTATGCCCCCTGTCTCTGGCAGGAGTGGCCTGTGACTACTGTGCAGCCCTTGTATTTATGCCCCCTGTCTCTGGCAGTAGCGGCCTGTAACTACTGCGCAGCCCTTGTATTTATGCCCCCTGTCTCTGGCAGTAGCGGCCTGTAACTACTGCGCAGCCCTTGTATTTATGCCCCCTGTCTCTGGTAGGAGCGGCCTGTGACTACTGCGCAGCCCTTGTATTTAGGCCCCCTGTCTCTGGCAGGAGTGGCCTGTGACTACTGCGCAGCCCTTGTATTTAGGCCCCCTGTCTCTGGCAGGAGTGGCCTGTGACTACTGTGCAGCCCTTGTATTTATGCCCCTTGTCTCTGGCAGTAGCGGCCTGTAACTACTGCGCAGCCCTTGTATTTATGCCCCCTGTCTCTGGCAGGAGTGGCCTGTATCTACTGTACAGCCCTTGTATTTATGCCCCTTGTATTTATGCCCCCTGTCTCTGGCAGGAGTGGCCTGTGTACTGTGCAGCCCTTGTATTTATGCATCTCGGCTTCAGGAAAATGGCCGCCGCGATCTCCATCTGCGCACGCGCGGCATCCCGCGGCCATTTTCCTGAAGCCCCGGGCAGCAGAGCGCTCCATCTGCGCACGCGCGGCCTCAGGAAGATGGCCGCCGCCAGCGATAAAGCGGTGAATAGCGCAGATCGCGCTCTTTTTCTTCAGCTGCGCAGTGCATTCCGCTGTTGGGCATGCGCAAACCACTATGCCACCAATGGAAAGATAAGCAAGATCTGGGGGAGAAGAAGCGATTTCACCACGCCCATTTGACCAGACCACCTTGATTGACAGGCGAAAACGGCGACTTTGGTAAGGTATTTCGGCAAATACACCAAAAACAGGCAGAGATGCTTACCTGTCTGAATGGGCCTCAATACAAATGCACAAGCAGGGTGCAGCGGACCCAAACAAAATAGCAAATGCACAGGTGCAATACCGAATGAAACAGCCAGCCTTCAATCAGGGTTTGGCCGTGTGGTACACCAATGCACTGAGATACATATATTTATATGTTTAGTTTTGCACGTATATTTTTTGCAGGGTGCAGTTGGGCCCAAATGGTTCTGTACACTGTGGCCTCTGTTCACACAGGATGCATTTTAGCACTGGGCAGCCCGCCATAGGGCGTCATTAATAGGCTGAAGCCAGATGCTTGCATTCCTTGTGTGAACACGCCACATACAGTTTTTATCTTAGTGCATTGGTGTACCACACGGCCAATCCCTGATTGAAGGCTGGCTGTTTCATTAGGTATTGCACCTGTGCATTTGCTATTTTGTTTGGGTCCGCTGCACCCTGCTTGTGCATTTGTATTGAGGCCCATTCAGACAGGTAAGCATCTCTGCCTGTTTTTGGTGTATTTTCTTGAATTTTTCCGTTTTTTAAGGTATTTCGGCAGCATAGGTGGGGAATCAGGGTACACAAAATTCACTATTGTCCAGCACAGCTCAGGCCCTATTTAATGGTATTTTTTATCTCATACTGAAAAAACGGGGTGACAGGTTCCCTTTAATGCTGTGACAGCTCCCTGCGGCACATATTCTGCAGCACATGGCAACATGTAATGTGTCCAGTCAGTCAAACCTGATGATCCATTTTTCTAGTCATCATTAGAGATAATACCATGAAACGTCATATACATAACTTTCATCCATTGTCTTCTTTTCTTTCCCCTTGGCAGAATGAATACCACAACATATCAGCAGAGCAAATGTTTCTTAGAGACCTTATTGAACACAAAACAGTAACTAATTTGACGTAAAGATGGAAAAGAGCCGGAATATCACCGAAAAAACTTTACTGTACAGTATTCATATTTTTTTATATATATATATATTTTGGACTTTTCTTTTTTTTTTTTTTAAATAAAAACCAAGGAGGTTTTTGTTAAAATGATCCAGGTCTTATTTTGCCTGTTGAGTGTCTGATTGACCAGAGACTACACACCTGACCCATCTGTATGGACCTGGATGGATGAGTTGTTGGGTAAACTAAAGACTGCAGCGTTGACTCTTGAACCACTGAATCTTTATTTCCGAGGACTGTCCCAGATCCTGAAGCACAAGGAAGATGCAATGCCGTTCATTTTGTATATGACTGTAATGAAAATACTTTGTAAAACAAATATGTATTATAGTTTTTTGTTGTTTCCTTCAATCATGTTATTAATTATTGTTTGGATCAAATCTGTTGAATCATCTTAATTATTACTTTATTAAAGGTAATATAACTTTGGTAAAACCATTGTATGATGAAGCCCCATTCGCATGACCTGAATGTGGATCGTCATTGGATCGGAAGCGGATTTGATACCGTCTTCGATGTTTGTCCGAAAACATTGTTCACTTACAAATATTAAAAACTTAACAAATCTAATCATATTCATAGCTGACGATTTAGGAATCTAAATGTATAGGCCTCAGACATTGTTCCCCCAACTCCAGTCCTCCAGAGCCACCAACACATCATGTTTTCCATGTTTTCAGGATTTCCTTAGTATTTCCCAGGTGATAATTCCATCCTCTGTAAAATACTATGGAAATCCTGAAAACTTTATCTGTTGGTCTTGATCTTCAGGACTTGGGCTGAGGAACACTGGTCTAGGCAATGCTCTGTGAGCTAAATTCATGCTTAGTGTAAATATTTCTCCTTTCTTGGGTTTTCTGCAATGTATCTGGAGTCCAGACTATTTAGCTCCCAGAGGATTGTCTATACCAAAGGCCACTTTATTTAGAGGTCTAGCTATTAACAAATCAGTTGTCGCCTGCATCGGGGCCTGTTTACACAGGTCGAATATAACTGATAGGAACAGAACATTTCAGATAATTTATCCAATCTTTCTGTCCCCGTTCAGTGGGGTGACTGGCTATTGAGGGTTTTAATTCTGACATACACTATCCAATGGCCCAATGAATGGGCAATTTGCCGGCTTGTCTGATGATCATCGCATGTTTGCGCCGGTGGATAAACAGCAATGCGTTTTCCTATGAACGGTCATCAGTGTTCGGCCAATCTATATAGACCATTAGCACACATGCTGACATGTTGACAGGCTGCGGGTCTCCTGACACAAACTTGCCAGCCTCATACAAGTAAAGTTGTTTGTGTTGGGGGAACCACCGCCGGTCCATACTCGGACGTCAGCATGAGCCCTTACTACTTAGTGTCAGTGAGAAGTATGGTACTCCTCGACTACAGATGCCCACTGCGATGCTGTTTAGTAGATGCTCTTACTTTATCTAGCTCAACATTTCTAGACCATTTGTTGCCTTCATTCATGACTGCCTAAAAGTAGTGGAAGTGTGAAGTATTGTCAGACAGAATGACACGTATATTTATTATCGATTTAAGGAGCTATTAATTATCAGTATTACCATCAACCATCTGTGCCTCCCTGGTGGTGCATGGCACACTGGATATCTGCACATATCCTGCATCCCTCCGTGTACCCTCCGTTCCTATATATCCTGTGACCCCCCACATATGCTTGACATCACCTCCACAATATCACATATATACATATGTGTGTGTGTGTGTGTGTGTGAGTATATATATATATATATATATATATATATGTATATATATATGTATATATATATGTATGTATATATATATATATATTTATTTTATGTGTGTGTATATATGTATGTGTGTGTGTATATATATATATATATATATATATATATATATATAATATATATATATATGTGTGTGTGTGTGTGTGTATATATATATATATATATATATATATATATATATATATATATATATATATATATATATATATATATATATATATATATATACACACACACACAGCACAATAATCTTTGGCGGATGCCAAGACTCCCAGGCAAAAGTCCAATACTTGCCCAATTTAGACAAAAGAAAAAAAATGAAGGCAGCACTCCAAAATCCTTAAGGTGTAAACCTTTATTCAGCCCCACATGTTCTGGGCAATGTTTCGGCGCTTCCCGAGCCTTTGTATATATATATATATATATATATAAACGACTGAAATGAATCTGTTCTGACTGAATTATCAGGCCAACAAGTTTATTCTGCATGTTGCAAGATTGAATTCTTATTTCTGACTTTGTCATTTGTGTATATCTAATTTAAAGGCACCCTGTTAGGACAGAATGACTGTTCAAACCAAGCACAGGTGCTCGGCGCATCATGGTGCTGCCCATCATTTAACTACCCCTTCCCACCTACTTGTTTTCCACTTATCTTAGCCCTTCTCTGGCAATACAGAGAAAACAAGCAGGGGGGAGGTGTATATAAATGCTTGGCCCCTCCATGATGCACCAAGCGACCAGACTTGGTTTGATCAGTCATTCAGTCCCTTTAAGCTCTAAACTGAACAGGAGATTTATTGTGTAGCTGTAGGGACACTTTCATTGTACATGTTGTATGAGCGGAGGATTTTACACCCTATGTTTTTGTTTATTAAAAGTTCCTGCCCATTAGGGGGGGATGGCATTGTGCCGCAGTGAGCGCTCATGATTGTTCTCACTGACTGCTTGTATATGTGATCTCTTCACACTCTTGAAGGCCTTTTAAACATGGAAGTGATAAGCAGAACGTTTGTGTTTGACCATTGCTCATTGTAAACCTTCCCAGTCATTAAATTAAAAAAAAAAAAAAACTTGTTTGCATTCAATGCATATTTTATTGAGTCATAAAAAACTATCGTTTGTTGGCAGAACATGCCATTATGTACACAGGATGTGCTGCCCACACACACGTGAGTGGAAGGGAAGTGATCATTGCATAAATGACCCGGCGTACAAACCTACCTTCCAATGATCTGTCACATGGAAAGCCGATGTTTAGCGATTGCCACTAATTACAAGCAATTTTTCTGACTGCACACAGCGCTTTTACAGCATTTTCTTCCTGCACTTTCGGCAGTAAGAACACTCCATTCAAAATGCTGTTTCTGGTGGGGTTTTTTGTGTCATTTTAAGCTGCTTTTTTTTTCTGCAAATTTCGTGTGATTTGTCTACAGAGAGCAGGTTTTTCCCTGCATAAAAAAAATGCTGTGTGTGAGTATAGACCTAACCCAGAGAGAGGGTTGTGCACAGATTTCCACTGGAGAGGAAACATGTACAAGGGAGGGAGGACCAAGAAAACGGGCAATAGATGAGGAGGAAAGCGCATGATGAACAAGGGTGCTTTCACATTGCGGTCAGGCACCTGTTCATTGCTCCCTTAGGGGCTTACATCCGAACCCCTCGCAAATGCGATTCAGGCTTTTGCGTCAACAGGGCCATAGACTTTAATGGTGCGGACAGAGAGGTGCGCTCTGACGTGCATTGTTTTCATTTGTATATGCCTACTGGAGACACGGACACCCAGAGGCACTCTACTACATCTGAGTGTCCGCCTCCTGTAGGCATGCACGCCAGAAAATGATGCACGGCAGACCACATGTTTTCTTTGCCAGCACCATTAAAGTCTATGGCCCATTCGGGGCATACACCCAAATGCAGTTTTGTGGTGGGTCTGGACATAAGCCTCGACGAGACCAATGAACGGGTGCCTGACCACAATGTGAAAGCAACCGAAGGATAGGAGATGCCAGTGAAGACTGCACAACCCGATGTGCACCAGACTATACGGGGGGATATGCTCCGCAAGAAAAATCTAAATCTTACGGTAGATTAGGCTGCAAACAGCACACCAGGGGTCTGAAAATGAATTAAACTTATTTTATGAATTAAAGGTAACCACTGTCATGTTTTTATTTTACTGCAGACAGGGCAGAGGAGGGAGACTTCTGCTTCAGGAGTTTACAACTTCTGCCATCCACAGGTCGTCTTTGTGCCATGGGGCTGAGAAATGAATGGCAAAACCACATAGCGGTGACGCACTTGTTTTCATGTGTTTCACTTTTACTTGCTGTGAAGTCTTGGAAATGCACGATAAACTGTACAGAATGTGAGCGCAAGATTCTTGGCCATACAGCACACTGCCGCCTAAACGAGGACTGTGTGATCCCAGCTTTCCAGCAAGTCACAGGACTATGAGGGAGGAGAGGGACATGGATGATCTGACATTCAGACTTATGTATTTCCTAGTTTTGTTATATGAAGGTGAGGAGGAGATGAAGGAAGTGTTCTAGGGCTATATATGTGACGTCACACGCCATTTTATTACTCGTCCTTCATTGTAGAGGAAAATAAGATTCTCTGATTACAGCACCTGGTTCTGGGTCACTGAATTCTCTACTATATTTTAGACTTATGGCTGTAATCAAGATCTCTATGTAAAATGTATTTCATAGGAGTTAAAGTATTTAGTAAAAGTGTGGTCTTGTTATGGCACCCCCCTGGTCATATTTTGATTCTCATGGACACAAATACTAATTCAGACACATTAAAAAGTAATATTTTAAAGAGTCATTCCTAAAATCTTAGTTTCCTTTATAGCGTACTGATCAGTGGGGTTCCAAAAACTGGGACCTCCAAAGATCGTACTCATAATAATCCCTATATTGACAAACCTTTATTGATTAAAAGAACCCACAGATTGGTTCACATCACAAAAAATGACCCAATACAAAACTAGAAAAATGTGCTTATACAAGAAATTTAAAAATTGGGGTTTACTAGGTGTCCCTGGTGCGTACACTATACTTGCACTTGCCTGGCTGCAGAGGTTGGCACCGTAGGGGAGAGCGTTATGGCGCCCCCCACTCCACGATGGCTATCCCTAGGGTCCCAATTAAACCCTACCGCCACTCGGAAATCCCTCTACCAAGGATCTAAAGGGACCCCTAGCAATAGACAAGGAGATATACTGCGCTAAAGGAACCCTAGGCCCCAACACAAAAACAATAGTATATAGAACACACATGGCAGATTCTTGGTACTATGGTGAAGGACTTCAATTCTATACATATGGCACCTGGTGTTAATAGATTAATCACATATATCACCAGGTTCTAGCCACAAAGCTGCTCTCACAATCTTGAACCCTTTTCCCCTATGGGAAAATCCCACGATGCCAATATTGATATTCTGAGATAAGTGCAGGGGCAATTTAATTTTATATGCCCCTTGGCTGCCAACAATAAACCAGCTACTCAAATTTTAAATATCTCAAAAGGGTTCACATTCAACAGAGAAGAGCGCACGATATTCCAAGAGTACATCAAGTAATGTGAATACTCATCTTCCATCTCCCGTTATCTGCCGAGTATAACGCTTTCGATCAGTTCTGCAGAGCCAGGTGGGGAAATGGCTATGCCACCCGACAAATTCATCAGATCTGCTGCTGTTTTCTGTTTTTTTATGCAAGAAATGTAAATCCAATCTTTGAGTGGAGGAGCATTTCTGGCGCAGCGCACAGAGGCAAACATCACTTGCTACAGGCACCAAGTTCATTGTAGTGTGCGCCTTTTAATGAATTTGGTGACATATACTCTTCAAGACTGGCGTAGCATGAACCTACACTACGCTCATCTTGATCAATAGGCCCCACTGATGGCTGTTTTTTTTTTCCTGAAGCTTCTCTTGTCTATTTTTTTCAATCATTTTTCTCATTATTTATAACAGTTTTGGCTATGGGCAGATTTTCAGAGGGATTTTCCACAGTTTTTGTGATTTCTGGTCATTTTTTTAATCTTTTTTAAATAATGAAGAAGTCAATAGTTTTGTTGGGGTTTGTAAACAAAAATGTCAAAATGCTCCAGAAGATCTCTGGTTGTCTATTGAGCTTTAGCGTTGACAGTACAAAGCGGTTTTTTTAGTAGAAAATGGCAGAAGAATGGACAGGTCGCTCCTTTAACCCCTTCATGACCCAGCCTATTTTGGCCTTAATGACCTTGCCGTTTTTTGCAATTCTGACCAGTGTCCCTTTATGATGTAATAACTCAGGAACGCTTCAACGGATCCTTGCGGTTCTGAGATTGTTTTTTCGTGACATATTGGGCTTCATGTTAGTGGTAAATTTAGGTCGATAATTTCTGAGTTTATTTGTGAAAAAAACGGAAATTTGGCGAAAAATTAGAAAATTTTGCAATTTTCACATTTTGAATTTTTATTCTGTTAAACCAGAGAGTTATGTGACACAAAATAGTTAATAAATAACATTTCCCACATGTCTACTTTACATCAGCACAATTTTGGAAACAAATTTTTTTTTTTGCTAGGAAGTTATAAGGGTTAAAATTTGACACGTGATTTCTCATTTTTACAACAAAATTTACAAAACCATTTTTTTTAGGGACCACCTCACATTTGAAGTCAGTTTGAGGGTTCTATATGGCTGAAAATACCCAAAGGTGACACCATTCTAAAAACTGCACCCCTCAAGGTGCTCAAAACCACATTCAAGAAGTTTATTAACCCTTCAGGTGTTTCACAGCAGCAGAAGCAACATGGAGGGGAAAAATTAACATTTAACTTTTTAGTCACAAAAATGATCTTTTTGCAACAATTTTTTTATTTTCCCAAGGGTAAAAGGAGAAACTGGACCACGAATGTTGTTGTCCAATTTGTCCTGAGTACGCTGATACCTCATATGTGGGGGTAAACCACTGTTTGGGCGCACGGCAGGGCTCGGAAGGGAAGGAGCGCCATTTGACTTTTTGAATGAAAAATTGGCTCCAATCTTTAGCGGACACCATGTCGCGTTTGGAGAGCCCCCGTGTGCCTAAACATTGGAGCTCCCCCACAAGTGACCCCATTTTGGAAACTAGACCCCCCAAGGAGCTTATCTAGAAGCATAGTGAGCACTTTAAACCCCCAGGTGCTTCACAAATTAATCCGTAAAAATGAAAAAGTACTTTTTTTTTCACACAAAATTTCTTTTAGCCTCAATTTTTTCATTTTCACATGGGCAACAGGATAAAATGGATCCTAAAATTTGTTGGGCAATTTCTCCTGAGTACGCCGATACCTCATATGTGGGGTTAAACCACTGTTTGCGTGCACGGCAAGGCTCAGAAGGGAAGGCGCGCCATTTGACTTTTTGAATGGAAAATTAGCTCCAATCGTTAGTGGACACCATGTCACGTTTGGAGAGCCCCTACAAGTGACCCCATTTTGGAAACTAGACCCCCCAAGGAACTAATCTAGATGCATAGTGAGCACTTAAAACCCCCAGGTGCTTCACAGAAGTTTATAACGCAGAGCCATGAAAATAAAAAAATATTTTTCTTTCCTCAAAAATGATTTTTAGCCCGGAGTTTTTTATTTTCCCAAGGATAATAGGAGAAATTGGACCCCAAATGTTGTTGTCCAGTTTGTCCTGAGTACGATGATACCCCATATGTGGGGGTAAACCACTGTTTGGGCGCACGGCAGGGCTCGGAAGGGAAAGCACGCCATTTGGCTTTTTGAATGGAAAATTAGCTTCAATCATTAGCGGACACCATGTCGCATTTGGAGAGCCCCTGTGTGCCTAAACATTGGAGCTCCCGCACAAGTGCCCCCATTTTGGAAACTAGACCTCCCAAGGAACTAATCTAGATGTGTGGTGAGCACTTTCAACCCCCAAGTGCTTCACAGAAGTTTATAACGCAGAGCCATGAAAATAAAAAATTATTTTTCTTTCCTCAAAAATGATTTTTTAACCCACAATTTTTTATTTTCCCAAGGGTAACAGGAGAAATTGGACCCCAAAAGTTGTTGTGCAGTTTCTCCTGAGTACGCTGATACCCCATATGTGGGGGTAAACCACTGTTTTGGCACACGTTGGGGATCGGAAGGGAAGTAGTGACGTTTTGAAATGCAGACTTTAATGGAATGCTCTGCGGGCGTTACGTTGCGTTTGCAGAGCCCCTGATGTGCCTAAACAGTAGGAACTCCCCACATGTGACCCCACTTTGGAAACTAGACCCCCAAGGGAACTTATCTAGATGTGTGGTGAGCACTTTGAACCCCCAAGTGCTTCACAGAAGTTTATAACGCAGAGCCGTGAAAATAATAAATGTGTTTTCTTTCCTCAAAAATATTTTTTTAGCCCAGAATTTTTTAATTTTCCCAAGGGTTACAGGAAAAATTTGACCCCAAAAGTTGTTGACCAGTTTCTCCTGAGTACGCTGATACCCCATATGTGGGGGTAAACCACTGTTTGGGCACATGCCGGGGCTCGGAAGGGAAGTAGTGACGATTTGGAATGCAGACTTTGATGGAATGGTCTGCGGGAAACATGTTACGTTTGCAGAGCCCCTGATGTACCTAAACATTAGAAACCCCCCACAAGTGACCCCATTTTGGAAACTAGACCCCCCAAGGAACTTATCTAGATGTGTGGTGAGCACGTTCAACCCCCAATTGCTTCACAGAAGTTTACAACGCAGAGCCGTGAAAATAAAAAATCATTTTTCTTTCCTCAAAAAAGATGTTTTAGCAAGCAATTGTTTATTTTCACAAGGGTAACAGGAGAAATTGGACACCAAAAGTTGTTGCCCAGTTTGTTGTGAGTACGCTGATACCTCATATGTGGGGGTAAACCACTGTTTGGGCGCACGTCAGGGCTCGGAAGGGAAGTAGTGACATTTGAAATGCAGACTTTGATGGAATGGTCTTCGGGCGTCACATTGCATTTGCAGAGCCCCCCAAGTGCTTCACATAAGTTTATAACGTAGAGCCGTGAAAATAAAAAATAATAATTGTTCTTTCCTCAAAAATTATGTTTTAGAAAGTAATTTTTTATTTTTGCAAGGGTAACTGGAGAAATTGGACCCCAATAGTTGTTGCCCAGTTTGGCCTGAGTACGCTGGAATCCCATATGTGGGGGTAAACCACTGTTTGGGCGCACGTCGGGGCTTGGAAGGGAGGGCGCACCATTTGACTTTTTGAACGCAAGATTGGCTGGAATCAATGGTGGCGCCATGTTGCGTTTGGAGACCCCTGATGTGCCTAAACAGTGGAAACCCCTCATTTCTAACTTCAACACTAACCCCAACACACCCCTAACCCTAATCCCAACTGTAGCCATAACCCTAATCACAACCCTAACCCCAACACACCCCTAACCACAACCCTAACCCCAACAATAATATACTTGGCACTCAGGAGAACTTTGTAGTGAAGTCAAAACATCATTTATTCAGTGCATCCAGTTCAACATGAACGTTTTCGGTCCAAACATAGGACCTTCATCAGACAGGATTTTTGAATACTGTAATGTACATACACAAAAAAATACAAAAAGATATTTTTTAGAGACAAAATTCATGATGCACTTTGAGCATACAATGTATTGTATTCAACGATATGTAATACAAAAAACCAAATGTCATTAGTAAGGTGATCAGACAACAACAGTGACGGACTTTGGTGAATCCTGACTTGGAGCGTGAGATGTGAGCTTCTTATCGAAGAAACAGAGAGCTGTGACTGTGTTGGTGAGAGGATTACGATAAGGTGACCATGCTGGGTCTGGACAAGGGCCTGCCAGAATAGGGAGATAATGGTGAAATTGCCCCTGAATCATGCAGGGTAAGCTGCCTAAAAATACAAGCATAAAGATACGTAAAACATGTGACAATATATGAAGATACAAAAGGGTATACTAAAACATCGGGTGGCCGTATATGAGAGCAAGTAATGGAGTATATAGCGTGTGTGACCACCGGAGCTGTGTATAAACCCCTATGGATCAAAATGGCTACCAGACTACATCATGACATGCTGAGGGTAGGTGTAAGCAGTCCCCCCACTAGGAGTAATACTACTATATACCTGGAATACACAGTGTGTCTGTATGGGCCCACGGATGGTGCCAGAGTAAGACAAAATCCAGGAGGTGTTGTACCGCCTATGAAGAAGGACATATTATGGCAAGTGTGAGTACATGCCCATAGGTACTATAGAGGACCTCATGGTAAGTGTAAGGCAGAGGGACACATTACCTTGTACAGTATGTGAGAATGCGCTGCCAAAGGGCGAGATGCTCGCTGATGCAGAGAGCGCTGCAAGAAATGAAGGTAGTGCCAAATAAATAAATAAATAGTCTGGGCACGAGAGGTAAAGGCAGAAAAAATTGCCAATAGGGACTATAGAGGAACCATAGTACATCCTGGGCAGAGGGACACAATACCTTGTGTAATAGACGGATCCGGGCTGCAGATAGGCGAGGTACTCGCTGTTGAGGAGGGTGCTGCAGAGAATAAAGGAGGTGCCAATAAGATGAATAATCCGGGCATGGGGAATGAGGACAGGAGTGTGACAAAGCGCCACTGTACCTGATGCTGCAGAGGAGAAAAGGCGCCGTGCAGAGGGACCTCCCGGAGACGCTGGCACTCCAGCGTTACTTCCGGGTTTATGTGTGCGCCGACAGGGGGTCAGCTGACCCGCTGCGTCATCGGCGTCACCTGACGGTGCCGGCCGCGCATGCGCAGAATAGGGGGGAGCGCTGGGCAGATCTACAGGCCAAATGACGCCTGTGTGTGACATATACTAGTTGCGCCGCACGGCTAAAGTGTCAAAGCCGCAATAGGGGAGATTTAGTGGGCACTGCAGCATATAAATGAGGAAAGAAATGAGGAAAAAATGAGGAATAAAAACAGCAGGGTGGCTATATGTGGGAGTTACATGTACATATAAGGGGTAAATGAGTAAAACCCCGGGAGATTCCTAATGGTGGTCACACAACTGTAATATAGAGACAAAGCTAATACTCTATATTAGAACGGCATGGTGTGGAAATACTATACCATGTGAAGGATAGTCGGTGCTCAGTGCATAGTGGTGCAGCTAGCGATTCTGTGAGGATATAAAAGGAGAAGAGAAAGTTAATATAACTTATAAAGCATAACAGAAATCACAATGCAATATTCACAGCAATTTTACAAAAAAGCTGAGACGTCGTAGTCCCTATTCAATCCCTTTGGTTCTAAAGTCTGTAACGTGTAAATCCAAAAAGCTTCCCTTCTCTGGAGCATTTTGGTACGGTTCTGACCTCTCCTAGGGGTATCAACTTGCTCCAGAACCTGGAACCGGAGCTGGGCGATACTGTGGTTTTGTTCAGAAAAATGATGTGGGAGGGGGAGGTGTGTCTTTTTACATCGGATCGTGGACTTATGTTGGGCCACTCTATCCCTCACCATCTGAGTAGTCTCCCCCACATAGGCTAAACCACATGGGCACTTTATAAGATATACCACAAACGTGGATTCGCAGGTATAAAATCCTTTTATGGGAATTGCCTTGCCCGTTTGTGGGTGATAAACAGAGGAGCCCCTCTGTATGTTGCTACACTGAAGACAATTCAAGCAGGGGAATGTCCCCTGTCTTTGAGTTTGAAGGAAAGTCTGCCTGGGGACCACTGTGCTTGAACCAACGTCAGCCTTAACAAGTCTATCTTTAAGGTTTTTTAAGGTGGAGTATCCTAACAAGGAGTTATCCTAATATCCCAGAATTCACTAGGCCCTTCCTCCCTTGTTTTAAACGAGCAAAAAACCTTAAAGATAGACTTGTTAAGGCTGACGTTGGTTCAAGCACAGTGGTCCCCAGGCAGACTTTCCTTCAAACTCAAAGACAGGGGACATTCCCCTGCTTGAATTGTCTTCAGTGTAGCAACATACAGAGGGGCTCCTCTGTTTATCACCCACAAACGGGCAAGGCAATTCCCATAAAAGGATTTTATACCTGCGAATCCACGTTTGTGGTATATCTTATAAAGTGCCCATGTGGTTTAGCCTATGTGGGGGAGACTACTCAGATGGTGAGGGATAGAGTGGCCCAACATAAGTCCACGATCCGATGTAAAAAGACACACCTCCCCCTCCCACATCATTTTTCTGAACAAAACCACAGTATCGCCCAGCTCCGGTTCCAGGTTCTGGAGCAAGTTGATACCCCTAGGAGAGGTCAGAACCGTACCAAAATGCTCCAGAGAAGGGAAGCTTTTTGGATTTACACGTTACAGACTTTAGAACCAAAGGGATTGAATAGGGACTACGACGTCTCAGCTTTTTTGTAAAATTGCTGTGAATATTGCATTGTGATTTCTGTTATGCTTTATAAGTTATATTAACTTTCTCTTCTCCTTTTATATCCTCACAGAATCGCTAGCTGCACCACTATGCACTGAGCACCGACTATCCTTCACATGGTATAGTATTTCCACACCATGCCGTTCTAATATAGAGTATTAGCTTTATCTCTATATTACAGTTGTGTGACCACCATTAGGAATCTCCCGGGGTTTTACTCATTTACCCCTTATATGTACATGTAACTCCCACATATAGCCACCCTGCTGTTTTTATTCCTCATTTTTTCCTCATTTCTTTCCTCATTTATATGCTGCAGTGCCCACTAAATCTCCCCTATTGCGGCTTTGACACTTTAGCCGTGCGGCGCAACTAGTATATGTCACACACAGGCGTCATTTGGCCTGTAGATCTGCCCAGCGCTCCCCCCTATTCTGCGCATGCGCGGCCGGCACCGTCAGGTGACGCCGATGACGCAGCGGGTCAGCTGACCCCCTGTCGGCGCACACATAAACCCGGAAGTAACGCTGGAGTGCCAGCGTCTCCGGGAGGTCCCTCTGCACGGCGCCTTTTCTCCTCTGCAGCATCAGGTACAGTGGCGCTTTGTCACACTCCTGTCCTCATTCCCCATGCCCGGATTATTCATCTTATTGGCACCTCCTTTATTCTCTGCAGCACCCTCCTCAACAGCGAGTACCTCGCCTATCTGCAGCCCGGATCCGTCTATTACACAAGGTATTGTGTCCCTCTGCCCAGGATGTACTATGGTTCCTCTATAGTCCCTATTGGCAATTTTTTCTGCCTTTACCTCTCGTGCCCAGACTATTTATTTATTTATTTGGCACTACCTTCATTTCTTGCAGCGCTCTCTGCATCAGCGAGCATCTCGCCCTTTGGCAGCGCATTCTCACATACTGTACAAGGTAATGTGTCCCTCTGCCTTACACTTACCATGAGGTCCTCTATAGTACCTATGGGCATGTACTCACACTTGCCATAATATGTCCTTCTTCATAGGCGGTACAACACCTCCTGGATTTTGTCTTACTCTGGCACCATCCGTGGGCCCATACAGACACACTGTGTATTCCAGGTATATAGTAGTATTACTCCTAGTGGGGGGACTGCTTACACCTACCCTCAGCATGTCATGATGTAGTCTGGTAGCCATTTTGATCCATAGGGGTTTATACACAGCTCCGGTGGTCACACACGCTATATACTCCATTACTTGCTCTCATATACGGCCACCCGATGTTTTAGTATACCCTTTTGTATCTTCATATATTGTCACATGTTTTACGTATCTTTATGCTTGTATTTTTAGGCAGCTTACCCTGCATGATTCAGGGGCAATTTCACCATTATCTCCCTATTCTGGCAGGCCCTTGTCCAGACCCAGCATGGTCACCTTATCGTAATCCTCTCACCAACACAGTCACAGCTCTCTGTTTCTTCGATAAGAAGCTCACATCTCACGCTCCAAGTCAGGATTCACCAAAGTCCGTCACTGTTGTTGTCTGATCACCTTACTAATGACATTTGGTTTTTTGTATTACATATCGTTGAATACAATACATTGTATGCTCAAAGTGCATCATGAATTTTGTCTCTAAAAAATATCTTTTTGTATTTTTTTGTGTATGTACATTACAGTATTCAAAAATCCTGTCTGATGAAGGTCCTATGTTTGGACCGAAAACGTTCATGTTGAACTGGATGCACTGAATAAATGATGTTTTGACTTCACTACAAAGTTCTCCTGAGTGCCAAGTATATTATTGTTGGTTTACTACGGGTTGGATACCTAACTTGAGCACCTCTCAGATACCCAGAGTGCCGTGTTCTACTATACACAACCCTAACCCCAACACACCCGTAACCCTAAATCCAACCCTAATCCTAACCCCAACCCTACCCACAACTGTAACCCCAACACAACCCTAACCCTATCCTTAACCCTAACCACAAGCCTAATCTTAACCCTATTTCCAACCCTAGCCCTAATTCCAACCCTAAGGGTACCGTCTCACATAACGATTTACCAACGATCACGACCAGCGATACGACCTGGCCGTGATCGTTGGAAAGTCGTTGTGTGGTCGCTGGGGAGCTGTCACACAGACCGCTCTCCAGCGACCAACGATGCCAAGGTCCCGGGTAACCAGGGTAAACATCGGGTTACTAAGCGCAGGGCCGCGCTTAGTAACCCGATGTTTACCGTGGTTACCAGCGTAGAAGTAAAAAAAAAAAAACGTACATACTCACATTTCGGTGTCCTTCAGGTCCCTTGCCGTCTGCTTCCCGCTCTGAGTGAGTGCCGCCATACAGTGAGAGCAGAGCGCAGCGGTGACGTCACTGCTGTGCTGTGCTCTCACTTTCCGGCCGGCAGTCAGAGCGGGAAGCAGACGGCAAGGGACCTGAAGGACACCGAAATGTGAGTATGTACGTTTTTTGTTTTTTTTTACTTTTACGCTGGTAATCACGGTAAACATCGGGTTACTAAGCGCGGCCCTGCGCTTAGTAACCCGATGTTTACCCTGGTTACAAGCGAACGCATCGCTGGATCGCTGTCACAACGATCCAGCGATGACAGCGGGAGATCCAGCGACGAAAGAAAGTTCCAAACGATCTGCTACGACGTACGATTCTCAGCAGGATCCCTGATCGCTGCTGCGTGTCAGACACAGCGATATCGCTGGAACGTCACGGATCGTACCATCGTAGCGATCAAAGTGCCACTGTGAGACGGTACCCTAACTCTAATTCCAACCCTAACCCTAAGGCTATGTGCCCACTTTGCGGATTCGTGTGAGATTTTTCCGCACCATTTTTGAAAAATCCGCAGGTAAAAGGCACTGCGTTTTACCTACGGATTTACAGCGGATTTCCAGTGTTTTTTGTGCGGATTTCACCTGCGGATTCCTATTGAGGAACAGGTGTAAAACGCTGCGGAATCCGCACAAAATTGACATGCTGCGGAAAATACAACACAGCGTTTCCGCACGGTATTTTCCGCACCATGGGCACAGCGGATTTGGTTTTCCATAGGTGTACATGGTACTGTAAACCTGATGGAAAACTGCTACGAATTCGCAGCGGCCAATCCGCTGCGGATCCGCGGCCAATCCGCTGCGGATCCGCGGCAATCCGCTGCGGATTCGCAGCCAAATCCGCACTGTGTGCACATGCCCTAACCCTACCCCTAATTCTAACCCTAGTTCTAACCCTAACCCTAGTAGAAAAAAAAAATATATAGATTTTATTTATTTTTATTATTGTCCCTATGGGGGTGATAAAGGGGGGTCATTTACTATTTTTTTTATTTTGATCACTGTGATAGGCTATATCGCAGTGATCAAAATACATCTGAAACGAATCTGCCAGCCGGCAGATTCGGCGGGCGCAGTGCGCATGCGCCCGCCATTTTGGAAGATGGCGGCGCCCATGGAGAAGCCGGACGGACACCGGGAGGCCCGGTAAGTATGAAAGGGGGGTGATCGGATCACGGGGGGGGGGGGGGACCAGAGCACAGGGAGGGGGGACCGGAGCACGGGGGGAGCGGACAGGAGGACGGAGGAGCGGACAGGACGACTTAGGGGGGCGGACCACGTAACGGAGCACTGGGGAGGAGATCGGTGGGTGTGGGGGGGGACAGATTAGGTTTTCCAGCCATGGCCGATGATATTGCAGCATCGGCCATGGCTGGATTGTAATATTTCACCGTTTTTTTGGGTGAAATATTACAAATCGCTCTGATTGGCAGTTTCACTTTCAACAGCCAATCAGAGCGATCGTAGCCACGAGGGGGTGAAGCCACCCCCTCTGGGCTGAAGCACCACTCCCCCTGTTCCTGGAGATCGGGTGAAATTGGAGTTAACCCTTTCACCCGATCTGCAGGAGCGCGATCCCTCCATGACTCATACGCTGCGTCACAGGTCGGATTGGCACCGACTTTCATGACGCAGCGTATGCGTCAAAGGTCGGGAAGGGGTTAAACCACTTGGGAGCTTCGGAAACCTGAAGTTGTTAAGACCGTACATATGAGGAGGAAGCTGTTTTCACATAGAAATGCATATGTTCATTCCTTTCAGCATTTTCTGAGTGTTTTTTCAGGCGGTTTCCACCAAAGAAAGATGTGGTGTGCACATAACTCTTGGGGTTAAACTTTTATCGATCTATTTTACTTTCAGCTGAGGTTGCAGTACTTTGTAATATTTGTGTCCGGTGCAGGAGAAAGGCTTCTGCTGCTGCCAGTTGTCTTACAGCCAGACAAAGGAAGGTGAGATGGAAGAGGCCGATTCATCATTACATTTTAAACTCATACATAAACTCCCTTTCATCCATGACTTCTTCCTTTCTAATTTTCTTAACCTCCTAACCTCCTGGCTCTTACTGAAACCTGGATCCAGCAGTCAGCCACCACCGCTGCTGCTGCTCTATCATATGGTGGACTACACTTCTCATACTCAAGATCGGACGACAGAGCAGGTGGAGGTGTTGGTCTGCTCCTTTCACCCAAATGTACCTTTCAGGTTATCCCCCAAGTACCCTCACTTGTCTTCCCTTCTATTGAGGTCCATGACTCTACATCCCCTTCTCCATGCGAGTGGCGGTGGTGTATCGTTCTCCCGGCCCTCTCATCAGTTCCTGGATCACTTTGCCACCTGGCTTCCTCACTTTGTTTCCTCTGACATCCCCACCCTCATCATGGGTGAATTCACATCCCCATTGCTTTTCCCCTCTCCCCATCTGCTTCTCACCTTTTATCTCTAACCTCTTTCAGCCTCTCGCAGCATACCAACTCTCCAACGCATGACGATGGAAACTCCCTCGACTTGGTCTTCTCCCGGCTTTGCTCAGTGGACGATTTCATAAACTCCCCTCTCCCGCTCTCTGACCACAACCTTCTTTCATTCTCTATCAAGAACTGCCATCCCGCCCAGATCACCTCCATTTTCCACACTTATAGAAACATACAGGCCATTAACACCCAAAAACTTATGAAGAACTTGCAGTCCTCATTGATCCCTATCTCCTCCATCTCATGTCCTGATTCTGCACTGAAGCATTACAATGAAACCCTGCACAGTGCCCTGGATGAAACTGCACCTCCTATACATAGAACAATTCGGCACAGACGGCGACAACCGTGGCACACGCTGCAAACATGTTTCCAGCAGCGGGTCTCCAAGTGCGCCGAACTTCTGGAGAAAAGCTAATCTACCCAAAGATTTCATCCATTAGAAGTTCATGCTTAAAACATACAACTCTGCCCTTCACCTCTCCAAACAAACCTATTTTAACACCCTCATCATCTAACTGTCCAATAACCCTAATCGTCTCTGACACTTTCCAGTCCCTACTCAACCCAAGAGTGCAGGCCCCAACCATAGATCTCCGTGCTGATTATCTGGCCAATTACTTCAAAGAAAAAATTGACCATATTCGACAGGAAATTTTCTCCCAATCCCCTCAGACCATTCACTGTCCTCCCTCCCCCACAGCATCTAGCTCACTCTCTGACTTTGAACCAGTTACAGAAGAAGAAGTAATCAGGCTCCTTGCATCTTCTCGCCCAACCACATGCACCAGTGACCCATTCCATCACATCTCCAGTCCCTTTCCCCGGCTGTCACCTCTCACCTAACAAAAATTCAACCTTTCTCTTCCGGTATCTTTCCCTCTTCATTTAAGCATGCCATCATACATCCACTACTGATCCCTTGATCAAAACTGTGCCGCTAATTATAGACCTGGCTCTAATATTACAGCATTCATTAGATATTGCAAATGCATTTGCCGATTATTTTTCCTCCCTATATAATCTTAAATTTGACAACAATATCCATCAACCTGATAAACACAGCATTAATAAATTTCTTTCCCAGATTAGCCTTCCCAAGGTCACTGATCAGCACCTGTCTTGTCTCGATACCCCTATTTTGGAATCTGAGGTCTTACAAATTATTAAAAGTCTCAAAACTAAAAAAATCTCCAGGACCGGAGTATTGCCAATCCTTTGCTACGCATCTCACCCCTTTCTTAACTCAAGTATTTAATAAGGCATCACAATTGGGTGAATTTCCCTCAGAAATGTTACAGGCCACAATAACGTTAATTCCTAAACCTAAAGGAGATTTAAAATCAGTTAAAAGCTATAGGCCTATATCTTTGATAAACACGGATGTTAAGATTTATTCTAAAGTTATCGCTAATAGGCTTAAAAAGATCCTTCCAAGTATCATCCATAAGGATCAACTTGGATTTATTGAGGGCCGTCAAACCAGTGATGGAACAAGGAGAATTTTTAATTTAATAAATCATATTAAACTTAACAAAATTCCCCCTCTGCTTGTGTTTTTAGAAGCAGAGAAAGCCTTCGATAGAGTGAATTGGGATTTTCTAACAGCTACTCTACGTAAATTTGGCTTTGATTCTAGGATAGTTATCATGATCATGTCTTTATATGCATATCCGTCAGCAAATATATTTGCAAACAACCATTTGTCTAAAAAAAATACAGAGTACTAATGGAACCAGGGAAAAAATCAGTATAAACTAGGTCTATTCTCTGACTATATCATTTTAAGTTTATCTAGTCTCGTAAAATCTTTAAAAAATACCATACAGATTTTTGAAGAATTTTCTAAAATTTCATATTACAAAATTAACGAATCTAAATCTAAAATTTTGGATTTTTTTTTAAACGAGACAATTATATTTGATATTAAGAAATTTTCAGAATTTGATTGGGAAAAGGAGGCCCTTGTATATCTTCGTATTTCTATTTCAAGAGATTTTCATAAAAACTATTGATCTCAATCTGCAAAAAACCCTTAAAGATACTCAAATCGGAATTTAATGATTTGGCGAAACATGAAATTTCATGCGTTGGAAGGATAATTCCAAAGATTCTTTATATTTTTAGGGCTATTCCCTTGGTTCTTCCCTTAAAGCTTCTTAGGAAACTAAAAAATATAGTAAATAGATTTGTTTGGAATAAAAAAAAAAGCTAGAGTTGCTTCCACCACTCTTATGAGGAGAAAACTAAAGAGAGGTCTTGCTCTCCAAATTTGGTAAGTTACTACCATGCAAACTTTATCAAGCAATCATGTTGGATTAGATCAGATAATATCCCGGCATGGTCTGAGATAGAAAGACACACTAATAATGATAACCCTCTTTTAGGCCTTATATTGGATTATCTTCTATCTTCCAGTCTGGTAACATTTTCTTAACCAACTATCACAGCAACTCTTTCAGCCTGGAAATGTTTAGCCAAACTTCAGGTTCATAACGAAAGAGGAACTAGATTTAATCAACTTAAAAATATTCCTTTAAGGCTTTTTGGAATAATGATTGGGGAGGAGATCCCTACTTCCTGGAAACAAGCAAACATCTTGGTAAAAGATTTGTACAATGGAATACAGTTCATAAGCAAAAAATCTTTATTAGCTCATAAAAATATTTCTACCCATGATTTTAATCTTTTTATAATACTCAAAAAATATATTTTAAACTTCTTAAGGAAAATTTTTTTTATTACTGAAGCTACTAGTCCTCTTTTTATGCAATCCTAACAATAAATCCTACTGGAAATCTAGAAGTATTTACGATTCTTTGAACTTGGAGTTTGTTGATGGAAAAACCTAATTATGACTAATTGGGAAAGAGATCTTAACCTTACTATATCTAAAGAACAATGGCACAATGCTTTTAAACTCACATATTCCTCAAATATTTGCACCTCCCTACATGAGTCATATTGTAAAACAGTATCTAGATGGTACTTTACTCCCTCAAAATTAGCTAGAATTTTTCCAGGTAGATCTCCCGATTGTTGGAGAGGATGCGGATTTACAGGAGATTTGATTCATATATTTTGGGAGTGTCCTAAAGTAAGAAATCTCTAAAATAATTAATAAAATAGTTAAAGAAAAATAGATTTAACGCCTCAAATGGCTTTACTTTCACTTGATTTAGAAATCCAAGCTTCTTAGAAATGCATAATTCATTTATGTCTGCTTACAAAAAATGCTATAGCGACTTTTTGGAGAGAAGACACTATTCCGAACATAAATGATATTTTAGATAAAATGTCACTACACAACTCATATGAGAAGTCATGCTATAGCAAATAATTACTTCAACACATATCACAAAAGGTGGATTGACTTTGCCCCTTAAATTGCCTCTCTTCCTCTTAACTCTTAACTGTAAGGATTGAATGTACACCTAACCGCATATAAGAGTTTATACAATACTGTTAGTTTATTTATGTATATATTCCCTTTTTAGCCCTCAACTTTTTCCCTTTGTGTTGTTCCCTATTAAGTGAAATATTTTTGTTTCAACCTTGATTTTTTTTCCCCAATTTTGCTTACTTATGTAAATTTTTTTTAATAAAGTCTGTTTGAAAAAGGACCATTACACCAGGATTGCAGACATTATACTAGGATGGGGACATTGTACTAGAATGGAGTTCATTATAACTGGATGGCAGACCTTATACCAGGATGGTGGACAATATACCAGGATGGTGGATATTCTACTAAGATGAGGATGTTATATTAGGATAGTGTGCATTATACCAGGATATGGACATTATATGAGGATGGGGAGCATTATATCAGGATAAGGACATAAAAGGAGGCCCAGGATGGGGACATTATTACTGGAAGGGACCAAGGATTTTTATACAAAAAATGGTGACATTTTACCAGTCAGGTGTGATGCAGAAAAGGCTTAGTCAGTTATCACCGAAACAAAAAATGAGGGAAAAGGGTTCTCAATCCTCCCTTAGCGACTGAGCCCTCTCGCCCTTTATCACCAATAAGTCCCCCATTGACACTTACTGTTGGTGTTGGCTCAGTTAGTCATGGGATAATCCTGCTCAGCTACATAAATCTAACCTTTGAGTGATGTAGCAGGGAGCCATCCTTCTCCCTGTGCTTCTTACTGTCTGCCTGTGACACAGTGGGGCAGGAGCACTTTACTAATCACAGCATAGCTCATCACCTGAGCTGTGCTGTCAGCACAGGGAAGAGGCCACAACCAAAACAAACATTGATTGGCTGCACTGCTGCCAATCAGTGTTACCCTTAGCAACAGCAGCACCGCTCTCCCTGGTTGTTGGGAGTGCAGTATCACAGTGATTAGGATCCAGCAGGATTAATCAGCGTTCTGTTCAGTATGAGAAGTGAGCTGCAGTCTGCAGCAGAAGAGATTCAGTGACCCGTGCACTGCTCTCCCGGGATGTCTAATACTGGGGTGAACAGTAATTAGTAGCACTAACAAGTGTGAGCTGTCCTACTTGCAGTATGCCATGTGCTAGTGCCACTAAGTACTACTGACTGCTCCTCCCAGCATTAGACATCCTGGAAGATCAATACACGGGTCACTAAATCTCTTCTGCTGCAGACTGCAGCTCACTTCTCATACTGAACAGAACACTGATCAATCCTGCTGGTTCCTGATCACTGCTATACCGCGCTTGGAACTACCAGGGAGAGCAATGCACTCGTCAGTGAATCTCCTGCTGCAGACATGCTGGCAGTTCATCACCGCTTAGCCTGTAGCTGTAGACGGTGCTAGCACATGGGCCCACCAGAGAATCCTCTGGTTCTCTGGTGGGCCAGTCCGACCCTAGCAGAGGGGTCCTCCTGGGTCTCCTGCCACAGCATTTCATTTAATTAATATGTCGAAAGATAGTTCGCTCTGACACTGATGCCCCCTGAGCCTGCAGGACAGCTTGAATTTCTTTGGTACTTGACTGGGGCTGCCTTTCCACCATCCGGACTATCCTGTGTTGCAACCTTTCATCTATTTTTCTCTGCTGTCCACATCCAGGAACTTCTTGATTATGTTGCGCACCATGGACAGAGGAACATCAAGATCTCTGGAGATTGTTGATATTTTTTAACACTTTTGGTTCTCAAGTCCTCAGACAGTTCTCTTTCTGTCCTCCATGCTTAGTGTGATACACAAAGCAAAGATTAAGTCAACTTCTCCCCTTTTTATCTGGTTTCAGGTGTGATTATTTATATTGCCCACACTTGTTACTTTCCACAGGTGAGTGTGAACAAAGTTGTTTACCCACAATTTTGGAAATGTGCCAACAATTTTGTCAGACCCATTTTGGGGGTTTTGTGTGAAATTATCTCCAATTTGCCTTTCTTTTCTCTGTTTTTGTGTTGTTCTAATACACCAAGGAAATAAAGACCTGTAACAAAACGCGTAAATGCAATAATTTTCTGGGAAAACTATTTCATATTCTGAAACAATTTCAAGCGTGCCAACACTTTCAACCATGACTGTATCTGTCTGTCCCTCTATCTGTGTACCTATCTTTTTTGCATTAACTTTGTGTAGAAAAAAAATGAAACAGCACTGTGTGAATTCATGCGTAAATGCAATCCTCAGAGTCCTTGTTTCATTGTCTTTATTTGTATGCTCCAAGGAAAAAGAAAGACAGCACTTCCTAGTGAAAGGGAAAAAGTATTTCAATGTGCTAGGCCAATAAGGTTCCCAAATGTTGCATTTGATCTACTTTGATACCTTTCTTTTTTTTGGATCTGTTATCTTTCTCCTCTCTCTTTTTCTCCTCTCTTCTCTTTCTCTCCCTTCCCTTCTCCCTCCTCTTTCTTCCTCTTCTCTCCCTCTTTTTCTCCTCTTTCTTTCTTTTCTCTCCTGTTTCTCTCCTCTTTTTTCTCTTTCCCTCTCCTTCCCTCTCTCTGCTCCTTTCCTCTCTCCATTTCCTCTCTTGCCTGTCTCTTTCCCTCTCCTTCCCTCTCTTTCTTCCTCTCCTCTTCCTCAGTCTCCTGTCTTTCTCCTCTTTCCCTCTATCTCTTCTCTCCTTTCCTCTCTCGTGTCTCTTACCCTCTCTTTCCTTCCCTCTCCTCTCCTTTACTTTCTCTTCTCTCCTTTCCACTCACGTCTCTCTCCTCTCTTTTCATCTCCCTCTCCTCTCCCTCTCTTCTCTCTCCTCTCCGCTCCCTCTTTATCTTCTCTCTCTCTCCTCTTGCTCCCTTTCCTTTCTCTCCTGTCTCTTCCTCCTCTCTTTCCCTTTCTTCCCCATCCCTCTCCTTCTGTCTCTCTCTCCATCTACATCATCATGAAAATAAGGTAACAGTACCACAAATTTGGGGAAAATAACTTTATTGTTCGGTAACACTTTGTAGATTTTCTGTTTCACATTCCAATCAGGATCTTACTTGTGAGCTAACTCCAGATTTCAAGAACAGCAGTAACCACGTGCGCACACCGTCAGTATCACCTACAGGACCGCAGTGTTCATTAGATTGCCTCAGATTATCACAGGGACATATCATTTCAAGAATAATATTCTTCAATTTTGATTTTTACATTAAATTAAACAGAATTCACTTTTTTATGTTTAGCACCATTTGAAAATACAGTATGTCATATTTATGCTGTGCAGTGATTCAGGAAATCTGAGACGCATTTGTGAAATACTGCAATTTTTTCATTTTTTTAAACAAAAATAATTTAATTATGTAACTGCATAGATATAGTAATTGTATAGTGTAACCAGCAGGGTGGATGCATATATGTTTTAGAATGAAACTACTCTATCTCGGTAAAAATTAGGAATTCAAATCAATACTTTGAAAATCTGTCAACTATTGAATATTTAAAGCATGATAAAAATATTTGCATAAAAAAGTTTGTTTTGCATTTTTTTATTATTTTTTTTTTACTTTAAAATTGTATTGCCCAAATATAGAACAGTTTATTTAAGCTATGGATATAATGAAACCACGAATAATCAATCTACTCTTTGTTCCCTATGTCTGTTGCCTAGGATGATGTGTGGCGTATATAATAACTTGGATATCCATTGTCTACTTCAGGTTAGTGATCATTTGCTGACAGCATTTCTATAGCAAATATCTAAATTTCAGATCAAATTTGTGAAATATATGTGCAGCATATACAATACATAAAAAAACCCTCCTAATTTCCTAAGCCCCTGAGCAGTGCACATTACATCTAACTGGTCATGCAGCAGAATTGGTTTAAAGGTGAGCGTTTAGGGCATGCTCATCTTCACCTTCATGTTTTTTGTATTCCTTTAATACATCTGAAATGAAAAAAAAAAAAATGTGGCAAATGTTTTCAATGTATTCATCCCCATTGTGTATTCTGATCCTGCTGCCATACTCCCTTCCATCCTGTTTTTTCTTGAGCAGGTTGGACAGCGTATGCAGGATCAGACTACACAGTGTTTGTAGTCTGTTACTATGGATACGCTTAATTCTGCACAAGAGTTATAAAGAAACATTTTTCATAACGATTTTTTTGTTTTTGTTTTTAAAGGGGCTTCATTTGTCATTTTAGATACATTAAAACCATAGAATAAAAATCTTGCATAGGCAGCCAAACCATAAAAAAAAATCATTCTTAAAGATAACCTGTCACCAGATTTTCCACATATAAAGTACGGCCACCACCTTTAAGCCTTCTGTTACAGCATACTAGAATGCTGTAAAAGAAAGTTCCCAACTCCTCTGCAGCCAACCAAAAAGACCTTTTATTATACCCACAGACGGCACGGTCCTTTCCGATGGGCGTCCCTGGACTTTATTTGGCTCCTCTTCTCTTCTTTAAATTTTCGTCTTCTTTCCCTACATGTCATGTGGATGATGCATCAGTGTCCTCCATCACTTTCCTGCGCAAGCATACTTCTTTGTTTGACCTGCCGAGGACAGAGCAAAGTACTGTAGTGCGCATGTGCCGGGAAAGGCCAAAGAGAGCCGATGACTCTTGGGTAAAGCCGGTGCATGCGCTCTACAGTACTTTGCTCTGCCCTTGGCAGGGAGGAGAGAAGTACGTCTGCACGGGAGCGCGATGGGGGACACTGAGTGGATGACATAAGACTTGTCATCCACATGAAGCAGGGAAGGAGAATGGTGATTGAAGGAAGTAAAGAGGCTCCCGATCAAGACCATCGGACGCCATCGGACTGGACCGCACTGTCTGTGGGTATAATACAAGGTCTTTTTTTTAAGATCAACAGACTGGATTGGGGTTTTTTTTTACAGTATTCTAATATGCTGTAGAAGAGGCCTCAATGGTGGTGGCCGTACTTTATATTGGGAAAACCTGTTGAACAGGTTCCCTTTAAAGGAACACTAAACACAGAAAATGTCCAGAAGGTATCTCAACAATTACATAGTTGATATCCTTATTTTCTTTGATCCTATTGTGTCTCATATTACAAAAAAACCTCAAAAATATATAAAGAAATCTCTCTATTTACTAGGAGCTCAACCACAAGAAAAAGGCCCCTGTGTAAGAATAGTGTATGAACCCCCTTATCACTAGGGTCCCTATGCAGCTGCCAAGGTTCCACCAAATGGTATGTCTGCCCCTTGTCCTGCTGCTTCCTTATTGTCCTGCGTCTATCCAGCAGATACACTGACTATTTCCTGTTCGGATGCTTGGGCGTAAGATCGGCAGCAGAATAAAGTAGAAGCAAAATGGCTGAGAATTAAGCAACTCAAAACTCTTGACATTTGGTGTGGATTTTTAATCTTTATGCATTTTGTTATCATGGATTTCACTACACAGCAGAATCCACAATAGATTTGGGTGTCCTGTGTAGATGTACCCATAGGGAACTGGCTGGAGTCTCCCTGTTCTGCAGTAAGACAAGTTGGTTACGTTGACCTTGCCACAGGTCCACGTCCTTCTACCAGTTACCAGTAAAAAATTGAATAAATCAGCAAATTAAGCCTCATTTTCTGCATGATTTCTACAAGGCTAGACTAACAAACAGTAAGAACAACTACCGTATTTTCCGGCGCATAAGATGACTTTTTAACCCCTAAAAATTGTCCCAAAAGTTGGGGGTCGTCTTATACGCCGGGTACGGGGGCACAGAGCGATCCTGGAAGGTTCTCAGGGTCTGAAGGAGAGGAGACTCTCCTTCAGGCCCTGGGATCCATATTCATGTAAAAAATAAAGAATAAAAATAAAAAATATGGATATACTCACCCCTCCGACAGCCCCTGGCTCTCAGCGGTGCAAGCGTCTGCCTCCGTTCCTAAGAATGCAGTGAGTGAAGGACCTGCGATGACGTTGCGGTCACATGAGCGGTCACGTGAGCGGTCGCGTGACCGCGACGTCATCGCAGGTCCTTCAGTCACTGCATTCTTAGGAACGGAGGCAGACGCTTGCACCGCTGAGAGCCAGGGTCCGTCGGAGGGGTGAGTATATCCATATTTTTTATTTCTATTCTTTATTTTTTACATGAATATGGATCCCAGGGCCTGAAGGAGAGTCTCCTCTCCTCCAGACCCTGGGAACCACATGCCCTATAAGATGACTGGGCGTATAAGATGACCCCCGTCTTATACGGCGGGTATATCCCAAATTCCATATTTTATATGGAAAAGTTGGGGGTCGTCTTATACGCCCAGTCGTCTTATACACCAGAAAATACGGTATATTTGTAGTTTACATTTCTAGGTTTAGCGTTCCTTTAAAAAAAATCCTCAAGTAAAAGTAATACTAAATCTGCACATAAAAAGGTAAATTCTATGCAATGATACACTTCAGGACCCACAGTCGTACTAAAGCAGAAAATATCGTGTAGTAGGGTTAGGCACCACTGGAGTTAAGAAATTCAAATTTGTGCCTCGGTATAGAAAATATATCGGCACCTTTCAAATTTACTTTGTGCTTTGGCATAAAAACAGTACAAAAAATACTCTAAGAATTTCTGGTTATAGGAAATACAGGAAATGTATGATCTGGAGCTTTGTGATCGCCATGAAAAATTAATCAGCACCTCATTTACAGGATGTATTCAGACAATTCATTGGAAAAGTCAAAGATAATTTGCTTTGAATAACCAAACTGCTTTCCCAATCATCCATGTTTACTGTTTAGAAAAAGGATCTGGGTTTTTTTCCCCAGAAACTGTGCCACGCCTCACCATAGGTTGTGTCTGGTATTGCAGCTCCAGTTGGGGAAGAGCAGCACTATTTGTTAAAAGAAACCCTTGATATTGCTTTACACATGGCAAAAATGTCTCTATCATTTACTAAAACATGGCGGACAGATATGAGCGTTACTGATGAATTAACACAGATTTCTTATCTTGTAACAATAGCCTTGCTTTTTGTTGATTTTTTTCTTCTAGTAAAACTTTTTACTTTTCAGAAATCTATCTGTAAACTATGCAATAAAATATATTAATTTCAAATAATAATGTAGTTGAAAGAATGTTGCCAGAGTTAAAAAAAAACAACTTTTTGATCTGTATGTGCAATATGTGCCAAAACACTATTTCCATAGAGGGTAGCACCAGACCTTAATTCAATGAAAATAAAGTCTTCAGCTCTGTTTTTATATAATTTGCATAGTACAATAGAAGATTTAGCTGTGGTAAAGGATGGTCCAACCAGTCAGCATAAGGTGATGCCTTCAGGCCAGAAATATACCGTTTAGCAAAATTTTGCCACTGGTAGCAGTGTTTTAAGGCAGTTATTACCAATATAAAAAAAGTAAAAGCAAATTTAATTTAAGAGTCTCTACTAATTTTTGTTCACATTGGATACAATAAATATCCAGAGAATGATGAGTGGACATATTGTCCGGCGTAGAGTCCAGACGCTTGATCTGACGGCATTTGAATATATACTCTGTCTCCGTGCATCAGTGGGACCACTGCACTTCCTGAAGCTTGGTCCAGATAGCCTTTTTTATACTCATCATATGTGTACATCAATGGTTCGGCATTCTTGTATAACGCCACCCAAACATTTGCACCTTTACAATGGATATGGTAGGAAAAGTAGTAGATTCCAGGGATTTCACAAGTGAACATGCCTGTGAGTGGATTGTAGCCTTGTCTGCCATTGTACAATAATCTTTCAAACTTTATGGGTTCTCCTACCGGTGGGAAGGCAGTCGTTAGTTCTGCTGTAAAGGCTGGCATCTCATGAACTGGGACTGTGCCCCCTTTCTTTCCTTGGTAACCATGTGGGGTTTTTACTCCATCAATTGCAGGTCCTATATTTGGCAAATATTGACCCATTCCTGGTGGTGTAGGTTGGATTTCTGCTGGAAGTCCAGGCTCACCTGGTGGACCAGGAGGACCAGGTAAGCCACGTTGTCCAGGGGGTCCTAAAGCTCCAGGTGGCCCTATTGGACCCTGTTGGCCTGGCAAGCCAGCTTTGCCAACACCTGGTACACCAGGTGCCCCCTGTAAACCTTGCTCTCCCTTTGGTCCTGGTAGTCCAGGAGGACCAATAGGACCATTTGGCCCTGCAAGACCAGGTATTCCAGTTGGTCCTTGCAAACCTAATTCACCGGGAATTCCAGATTCTCCTTTAGGTCCAGGCAATCCAGGTGCACCGGGTGGTCCAATTAAACCTTTGTGTCCAGATTCTCCTTTAGGACCTAATGGTCCTGGCAAACCTCTCAGACCCTGAGGACCCACTTCACCTGGAAATCCTTGTTTGCCTGGAAGTCCTTGACTTCCTGGTTCACCTTTTGGTCCTGTTGTTCCTTCAGGGCCTCCAATGCCACGATCTCCTTTGGGCCCTGGAAATCCACCAACACCTGGAGGTCCCACAGGTCCTGGTAAACCGATTGGACCTGGCTCACCTGGTTGGCCTCCAATACCTGGTTCACCTACATGACCTTTCTCACCTTTTGGGCCAATGGGGCCTGGTGGACCACCAAAACCACGCTCACCTTTAAGTCCAGGAAAACCTGGTTTGCCAATTCCAGGAAGACCTGGAGCTCCAGGTAAACCAGGAAGTCCTTGATCACCTTTGCCACCAGGTATTCCAATTTCACCAGGAAGACCATCTTGACCTGGTTTTCCGACACCTGGAACTCCTGGTGGACCTTGAAGCCCAGGTGGTCCAACAGGTCCTTCTAGTCCTGGTTGCCCTTGTAACCCAGGGTTACCATGGTGCCCTTTTGGTCCTGGGAAGCCATTCATGCCAGGTTTACCAATACCTGGTAAGCCAGGTTGGCCTGGTGGCCCTTGTAATCCTGAAGGACCTTTAAGTCCAGGTAATCCTGGTACGCCAATTCCTTTATCTCCTTTTGGGCCTGCAATACCAGGATATCCAGGTGGTCCTTTAAATCCTGGTTCACCTTTAGGTCCTAAAAGTCCTGGTAAACCTGGTTCACCTGGTTTTCCAATACCAGCTAGTCCAGCAAGTCCAGGTGCCCCCTGGGGCCCTGGCTGTCCAGTTTGTCCAGATTCTCCTTTTGGACCCAGATCTCCTTTTGGACCTGATATTCCAATACCTCCTGGTTTTCCTGGCATGCCTGGCATTCCTGGCTTGCCAATTCCGGGATATCCTTGTGGGCCAGCGGCTCCATGGTTTCCTTTAGGTCCTGGCATTCCTTGTCCTGGTGGTCCAGGAGGCCCAGGTGGCCCTCTTGGCCCTGGTTCACCGACTGGGCCTTGATCACCTCTTCGCGCAGATAATGGAAGTTCTGGTTAAAAAAAAAAAGAATAAAGTTATATTTCCTCTGTGGTAACAATGCCATATACAACAATAAGTTTAATCATTGTAATTGACATTAATTTAACATATTTGAATATCGCCACCAATGACCAATCACTCGCAAAACAAAAAAAGCATAAATATTTAGGATGAATTTTTACCTATGCCAGTGCTGTCTGATTTGAAAAAAAACCTAAACAAAACCGAATAATAACCAGTAGGAAAATCATACAAACATTTTCAAATCAATGGCAGGTTTCACCCACCTACCTCGCTTTTTTGTTGTTAGAAATATAAACAAAAAACACACCAAACAAAAACAGTTAATAAAAAAGAAAAAACTGTTGTTTTGCAAATTCTTCTTTACTCCTGTGATGAGATCTAGTCGCTTTGGTATATCGTGTGTAATTAAGAAACACTAGCCAAGTACCAAAACTAGAAAGACCAAAAAGTCCATTTTCCGATCTTGTTGCTGAATGAACATGCAGATGATCTTAAAATTGCCCATTAAAATTTTTGGGGAGTAAATGAAAAATTTTTTTACATTATTATTTTTCTGTGCTAAGCTATTCCTAGTTTCTTTATTTCATATTTTTATCATGATGTTATATATAGATTAGATATACAGTGGCGCGTTAAAGTTTCTGAACTCTTCCGAATTTTCCATATTTCTGCCTAAATTTGATTTAAATCTACATCAGATTTTCACACAAGTCCTAAAAGTAGATAAAGTGAATCAAGTCAAACAAATGAGTCAAAAATATTGGCCTTTGCCATGTTTTATTTTGGAGACTTATTCCTTTGTGCAGCTATAACTGCATCTAAATGTTTCCAGTAATTGTTGATTAGTCCTGCACATCGGCTTGGAGAAATTCTTGACCATTACTCCTTCAACTTGTTGGTGCATTTCTCTATAAACAGTTCTTTTCAGGTCCTTCCACAACATTTCTGTAGGATTAAGGTCAGGGACTTGACCATTCCAAAACTTTAAATTTACTCTTCTCTAAAAATGATTTTGTATTATGAGTTCTGTGCTTTTGGTCATTGTCTTGCTGCATGAGCCACGTTCTCTTGAGATTCAGCTCATGGGCAAATGTCCTGATATTTTCCCTTACAGATTGCTGTTAAAATTCAGAATTCATTGTTCCATGAATGATGGCAAGCCGTCCTGGCTTAGTTGTAGCAAAGCCAGGCCCAAACCATGATACTATCATCGCTGTGTGTTCCACGCAGCAGACTGCAGATGAGCAGCAATGTTCTTTTTTATGCTGTGGCATTCTCTTTCCAGTCCTACCATGCACACCTACCATGTTCAATGTCTTCCGGAGGATGAACTCATGAACATTAACATTAGCTAATGTGAGAGAGGCCTTTAGTTGTTTAGAGGCTGCCTTGGTTTCCTTTGTGATATTGAAGACTAATGTATGCCTTTCTCTTGGAGAGATCTTTGTTGGTCAACCACTCTTAGGGAAGATAATAATAGTCTTGAATTTTCTTCATTTGTGCACAATCTGTCTGACTGTGGATTGTCAAGGAACTTCAAGACCATTTTTAAACTCTGTGGACCTTTAAGCATCAACAACTCTTCTTCTTCAGAAATCTCCTCTGTTTGTGTAAGTATACCATGGTGTAAACATCTGTTGTGAAAGTCTGACATTGATAAATTCCTGCTTTTTAACCCCTTCATGACTTTGCTATTTCCCGTTTTTGCGTTTTCATTTTTTAATCCTCTAGTTCCAATAGCCATAACTTTTTTATTTTTCTGTCCTCATAGCCATATGAGTACATGTTTTTGGCAGGACAAGTTGTACTTTTGAATGACACCGTTTATTTTATCATGTTATGCACTGGAAAGTGGGAAAAATATTCTAAGTATGTTGAAACTGCAAAAAAGTGCAATTCCACAACTTTTTATTTATTTTATATTTACCATGTTTACTATAAGGCTGCCATCACACTAGCAGTATTTGGTCAGTATTTTACATCAGTATTTGTAAGCCAAAACCAGGAGTGGGTGATAAATGCAGAAGTGGAGCATATGTTTCTATTATACTTTTCCTCTAATTGTTTCACTCCTGGTTTTGGCTTACACATACTGATGTAAAATACTGACCAAATACTGCTAGTGTGATGGCAGCCTTAGGATTCTCCAGGTAAATATGAGTATACAGATACCAATCATGTATAGATTTTACTTATTTAAGTTGTAAAAAAAAATCTGAAATTTGCCATTTTCCCGAGACAGTAGTGGTTTCATTTTCCGGGATATGGAGCTGTGTGATGGCTTATTATTTGTGCCTGGAGATGCCATTTTTATTGATAGCATTTCGGGGTAGACATCATGTTTTGATTGCCTCTTATTGCATTTTATTGCAATATTGCAGAGGTAAGAAAAACATAATTCTGTCATTTTGATTTTATTTCTCATTATGCCGTTTACTGACTGAATTAATTTATTTTATATTTTGATAGATCTAATTTTTACGAATGCAGCGATACCAAATATGTGTATTTTTAGATTTTTTTATTTCTAATGGGGGTTGTTTTGAACTTTTGTGGGGTTTTTTTTTCCATATTTTTAAAACTTTTTTTTTTTACTTTTCACTTGATTTAATAGTCCCCTTAGGAGACTTGAAACTGCAATCATCTGATTGCCTGTGCTATACATTGTGCTTCAGCACTGCTATGTGAAGCAGAAATCATGATCTACTTTGAACACCGGCTATGAGCCCAGCGCTCATAGGACTAACGTAATAACAGGTACTGGGGTCATCATCAGACATCCGGCTGTCATGACAACCCATTGGTGCTCCGTGGTCCTGTGGGCTCCGATGGGTGGGATGAATGACATGATTCTGACTGGTGCATGTTAAATCCCACTGTCAATGACTGACAGCGAGATTTAACTGGTTAATAGCTGCAGGTGGAGCACCGCTGTTAAATGCACATGACTAATTAAATCACTTATCATGTGCAGCGAAAGATGTGGGCTCAGCATGCAAGCCCACATCAAAGGTAGGGATGCGACTTTTGGTGTAAATATACATCAACGGCAGTGAAGGGCTTAAATAAAACATTGAAGATTATTGAAGACACCAGATACATTTGAAATTATCTACTAATCCTAAAGGTTCACATTTTTTTGCCACTCACACACACGTGGTATTTGTGATTTTTTTATTATGAAAAAAAAAAAAGAATAAAGATTATGAAAAAATAATCCAAGTGTTATATATTTTTTTTTACCAATTTCTTTTACTTGGTTCTGTTTATCTGCTTTTATCTATCTGTATCTACTTTTAGGACTTTGGTGTAGTTTTCAGTCAAATTTATGCAGAAATATGAAAAATTCTGGATTGCCCAAAAATTTTGCACAGAGTCCATAGGGTGAAGGTGCCCTCTGTACCCCTTGGAAATTGCAGTAAGTAAAGCAATTGTTTGGTTTGGGGCTGTGCACTTGGATCAGCTCTGGTGAGTTTGGATCTGTATGTACAGTTATTGGCCAACTGGTTGAAGATTTTATATTGTATCATTTGTGTTTTACTTTGGCTGATTTATATACAGAACCAGTAAAACTGATTGCGACCGCTTGCGTGATATGGACAGCATTTTGGAGTGTCTGAACAGTCGGGCCCGTGTCTTGATCTGCCCTTATCTACATTGAGGTCACTTGACACAAGGTGAGGTTTTAATACTAGAAGATATGACCGTCCCAGTTGGGTGCACCTTGTTGCATGGGATGACTGCTAGGTTTTTTTTATAATGAAAATAGGGTTAACTAAGTACCCTATGTTATTACATGTATCATTACAGTTTACTTACTACAGGGTATATGCTCATTTTGTTTTCTTATTGGATTTTGTCTGTAAAATGGCCACAATATGAGCATGCTCACATGCATTGCGCGTATAGCAACTTATGCTCCGGCTCATTTATTTGGTTTTGCTGTATTTTCTTGTACTTTGTTTAAACAGGCTCCCCCTTTTCTAACTAGACGTTTCATCTATATAGCTTCCCATGTGTAAGGGTCTGAACAGTCAATCCTGTGTCCAGCTCTGCCCTTATCTACATTGAGGCCACCTGACACAAGCTAAGGTTTTAATGCTAGAAAATAGGACTGTCCCAACTGGGTACACCTTGACGTGGTAGGATGGCTTTTAAGCTTTTATCAAAATAGGTTTAATTTAATACCTGCTATTTACATGTCCTATTACAATTTACTTATTTACTTACTACTGGGTATATGCTCATTCTGTTTTTTTTCTTGGGTTTTGTCTGTGAAATGGCCACAACGTGTAAGTATTAAACTTTGAACGTATACCAACTTATGTTCTGGCTCAGTTCTATGATTTTGCGGTGTTTTGGGGTGTCTGAAGTGCATGTGCAGCTCAGGAGAAAGGTAATCCTCTAAACTGGTCACAAAAAACAATTGTGATCTACTGTTTGTAACAATGCAGAGGTTTGTCCACAAAAGTCCATGAGTCATACAACAAATATGTATACAAATAAGTCAGGTCCTCATTAAAATCTATAGAGGAAAATGACAAACAAGGACCTGTCACCTGACATAAATATGTAATTTTTTTTATCTGGTGTAAATGCTGCTGTTCTTCTGAATGTGGCATTTTTCTTTAATTCCTGCTCTTCTCTATTCCAAAAATATGGCTGTCTCTTTCCTATATATAATTCTAAATCTAGTAATTTTTTAAGCCAAATGGGCATGGCCACCAACTCTTTTCCATGATAATTTTCTTGAGAACCACACCCAGTTGGCTCAAAAATGCTAGATTTATATAAAGGGAAGAGGGGGCCCATCTCAGGAATGAAGAGGCACTTGTAAAAAACAGCAACACCAGATTCAGGAGAACAGCTGCATTTACGCCAGTTATAAAATTACGTATTTATGGTGATAGGAGCCCTTTAACTTGCAGAATATATCTACCTTTTCCATCTTTTCTTTGCATCATATCTTTGCCAAACATTGGCATTTGAGGCATGTCCTTTCCATAATGCGGCATGTGTGCCTTCTCCTTTCCAATATGTCCCATTGGTGTGCCATCTTTTCCCATCGGCATGTGATGCATTTGCTGCCCCATGGGCTGGTATTGAGGAATCTGTGGCGGTAATGGTTTCATTCCATAGTAGCCACCTCCATTGCCATAACGCAGCAGACTAAGAAGTATAACTGATAACAACGGGAGTCTTTTTACGGGATTGAGTGGAAGCGCCATAACCTAAAATACAAGAAGTTAGCAGATATGAGCGTGACAAAAAACATAACAATCATAAATTTGTCAATGTACAATCTTCAGTCACAAAACACTGTACATAAAGCAAGGATTGTTCTAAATTAAATCCGGTCTTCATCAGTATAGTTTTTTATATAATCACTTAAATGTGTTGTCCAGGACTTTTATACTGATGTCCTATCCTTAAGCTAGGTCATCAATATCTGATTGGTGAGGAATAGACACCCAGCACGCCCCACCAATCAGCTATTCGCGATGTCGGGCGGCTGGATGTGCTGAGTTGCCGAGCTGCACATTTGCCCCATAATGATTTAAATTTTAATTAAAAGGCGTGGTGCCATAATATGCATCTAGTTCATTTGGAGAGACACGGCATTTAATTAATTAGGTGCATCTTACAGGGACGTGCGCCTTGACAGAAATGTGACACCAGTCAGACTAAAGTGGTGCAAATTTTTAAGAATGTGTCAGATGGGCATCGCCGTGACCCATCCTGCCCATGTATCATCCACTTTCACAGATCTGGCAGGGACTGGTGTGAAAATCGAAATCTCGCAAAAACACTTTGATAAATATAAAATATTTATATAAATATTTGTATATACCGTATATACTCAAGTATAAGCCGACCCTCCTAATTTTGCAACAAAAAACTGGGAAAACTTATTGACTCGAGTATAAGCCAAGGGTGGAAAATGCAGCAGATGATGTCCTCTTCTGGTCTTCACGCTGCGGCTCCAGCACAGGCGTACTTTGTCCTGTTGAGGGCAGAGCAAATTACTGCAGTGCGCAGGCGCCGGGAAAGGTCAGAGAGGCCCACGCCTGCGCACTGCAGTACTTTGCTCTGCCCTCAACAGGACAAAGTACGCCTGTGCTGGAGCCGCAGTGTGAAGACCAGAAGAGGACGTCATCTGATGAAGATGGGAGGCGCCGGACCCGGACCAGCAGCGGGAACGCCCCTGGGTGAGTATAATCTAATGTCTTTTTCTCATCTTTCAGAACAGAATGCTGTAGATAAGCCCCTGATGCCGGTGGGCTTACCTCACCTGCGATTTTGGGGGTGACAGATTCCCTTTAATGACTAAATAATTATTTTACACCATAATTTGTAAAATAAATCTTGCCAAATCAGGCAAGGTGATTTTCTGGATTTGTTTCTCATTTTGACTCTCATAGTTGTCGACGTCTAACTATGATGTCAATTACAGGCCTCTCTCATCTTTTTAAGTGGGAGAACTTGCACAATTGGTCGCTGACTAAATACTTTTTCCCCCACTGTATATATTAGATAAATAGACAGACAACCAGACAGATAGAAAAGCCGGCAAATCATCAAATCATCTGCCGCATACAGTATAGCCACAGAATGACAAGGTAGAATAGAATAGATAGAATAGATATATACACATAGAATAGATGTATATACAGTATATATGTCAGTGACACACACACACACACATATATATATATATATATATATATATATATATATATATATATATGTGTGTGTGTGTATTTATATTGCATAGAGAGATAGATAGAAAAAAAGCCGGTAAATCATCTGCCGTGTTCAGTGAAATCACTGCAGGAGTCGACAAGATAGAAGAGATGGATTACATACAGTAAATACATATACTGTAGAATAGGTAGATATATAGATGTCAGTGACAAATACAATTAGTACAGTGTGTGTGCAGCTTACTGTACATGTATTTAATTAATAAAAGATTATTTTTAGGAAAAAAATGGCGTGGGCTCCCACGTAATTTTCGCAACCAGCAGAGGGAAAGCAGATGACTGGGGGCAGATGTTTATAGCCTGGGAAGGGGGTAATACCCATGGAGCTTTCCAGCCTAATAATATCAGCTCACAGCTGTATACTTAGCCTTTACTGGCTATTAAAATGGGGAACCCCCAAAAAATGATGTGGAGTTCCCCCATAATTAATAACCAGCAAAGGCTATGCAGACAGCTGCAGGCTGATATCAACAGCCTAGGAAGGGGCCATTGATACAGGCCCCCCTGGCTAAAAACATCAGCTCTCAGGCGTCCCAGAAAAGGTGCATCTATAAGATGCGCCAATTCTGGCATTTAGCCTCGCTCTTCCTACTTGCCCTGTAGCGGTGGCAAGTGGGGTAATAGTTTGGGGGGGTTGATGTCACCGTCAAGCCCCAAGGTTAGTAATGGAGAGGCGTCAATAAGACGCCCCCATTACTAACCCCATAGTCACATTGTAAGAAAACACCGACACCCAGAAAAAAATCCTTTAATTGAAAGAAACACAAACGCTCTTTTAATATTCTTAATTAAACCATACTTACGACCTCACCTAACTCCATCGAAGCCCTCGATCACCTGTAATAAAAGTAAAATAAAAAAACAACAATATACCATACCTGTCGGTCGTTCTGTCCCATGCTGTAATCCATGTCTGGGGATAATTAGTTTTCAATCAGGATGGTGCCAAGATGCGACCGTCTCTGCTGAAAACCACTGGTGAATGAGCTGCTGAGAGTGGAGCTTCAGTGACGTCACTGAGGCTGCGCTCCCAGCCATGCTGAACTGCATTGACCTCTGGACCGTGGGAAACTGCCAGTGATTAGGTCACCACAGTTCATGCACAGTGTCTTCACAGCAGATCACTGTGAAAATTTATTGAAAGCGGCCTGGGGCAGCAATGGAGACCCAGGATGCAGGAATGGAGACACTGGGGGCAGGAATGTAAACACTAGGGGCAGGAATGTAAACACTGGGGGCAGGAATGTAAACACTGGGGCAGGAATGGAGACACGGGGGGCAGGAATGGAGACATGGGGGCAGGAATGTAAACACTGGGGCAGGAGTGGAGGCACTGGGGCAGGAATAGAAACAATGGGGCAGGAATGGAGACATTGGGGCAGGAATGGAGACATTGGGGCAGGAATGTAAACACTGGGGGCAGGACTGTAAATACTGGGGACAGGAATGGAAATACTGGGGCAGGAATGGAGACACAGGGGGCAGGAATGGAGACACAGGGGGCAGGAATGGAGACATAGGGGGCAGGAATGGAGACATAGGGGGCAGGAATGGAGACATAGGGGGCAGGAATGGAGACATAGGGGGCAGGAATGGAGACATAGGGGCAGGAATGGAGACATAGGGGCAGGAATGGAGACATGGGGGCAGGAATGGAGACATGGGGGCAGGAATGGAGACCCAGGATGCAGGAATGGAAACACTGGGGCAGGAATAGAGGCACTTGGGCAGGAATAGAAACAATGGGGACAGGAATGGAAACACTGGGGGCAGGAATGAAGACACAGGGGGTAGGAATGGAGACACGGGAGCAGGAATGTAAACACTGGAGCCTGGGCGGAGTCTCAAGAGGGCCCCGAAAATGTTGCCAGTATGGGGCCCCAAAATTCCTAGTGGCAGCCCTAAGAGCGAGGTGAGCTGTGACCATCACTTATTCTGAATGAAGGATCCTGTGTTATCAATATATACATGATAACTGACATTGTGATGCTGCCTTGTGATGATAATGAGATATTTACTGAAAAGTAGTCTGCACAGAACAGGGAGTATCAGCCTAATGTTAGGCTCAGTGGCAAGAGAGAATTTTTTTTTTTTTTTTACCATAAAATGTGATATGGAAATTAATTTTTAAAAAAATCACCAGATTTGCATAAAATATGCTTAACTTTGATAAGATGCAATAAATTTGTTAATGAGGTTGTCCAGGTTTGGGTTAAATACTTGTGAATCTTCATGGCACACTATCTGTGTGCTGTTAGGGTTCTCCAGCTCTGGGGGTGGACGGTTGCGTGACTGCAAGTATGCGAGATGCATACATGAGGTCAAATGTAGACTAGATGTGCGCGGCCTCTCTCAATACAAGTGAATTGAGAGAGGCCAGACACGTCTAGTTGAAATTTGGCTGGAAGTATGCAAATCGCATAATTGAGGTAACATAACTGCCAACTCCCAGCTCTGGAGAATCCTGACAGCACATTGTACACCTTGTGAGTATACACAAGTCTACAGTCACATAGCGTGACTGCAGACTTCATCCACAGGCCTAGATATCCCTTTTCAGTGACGTGTGCCTCTTAATGAATTTGGTGCATTGTATTCCTGCATTTTATTTATGCACTAGATGGTAGCCTGATTCTAACGCATCGGGTATTCTAGAATATGTATGTAGTTTATTTATGAAGATTTTAGAATAATACATTGAATACACAGGATTCGGCCAACCGCGACCAATTAGCGAAGCGTGGTTCAAATCCTGCGCCAATTCGCGGCCGGACTGCGCCTGTCGCTGATTGTTCGCAGCCGGCCACGTAGTATATAGCACAGCCACGTAGTATATAACAGCCCACGTAGTAAATAGAACAGCCACGTAGTACATAGCACAGCCACGTAGTATATTGCACAGCCACGTAGTATATAGCACAGCCACGTATTATATAGCACAGCCCATGGAGTATATAGCACAGCCCACGGAGTATATAGCACAGCCACGTAGTATATAACACAGCCCACAGAGTATATAGCACAGCCACGTAGTATATAACACAGCCCACGGAGTATATAGCACAGCCCATGGAGTGTATAACAGCCCACATAGCATATAACACAGCTGACGTAGTATATAACAGCCCACGCACGCAGTATATAGTACAGCCTACGTAGTGTATAACACAGCCCATGTAGTGTATAACACAGCCCACGTAGTATATAACAGCCCACGTAGTGTATAACACAGCCCACGTAGTATATAGCACAGCCCACGTAGTATATAGCACAGCCCACGTAGTATATAGCACAGCCACGTAGTATATTGCAGCCTCGTAGTATATTACACAGCCACATAGTATATTGCACAGCCACGCAGTATATTGCACAGCCACGCAGTATATTGCACAGCCCACATAGTATATTGCACAGCCCACGTAGTATATTGCACAGCCCACGTAGTATATAGCAATGTGGGCATCATATCCCTATTAAAAAAAAGAATTAAAATAAAAATAGTTATATACTCACCTTCCGTTGGCCCCCGGATCCAGGCGAAGCGTTTACCGATGCTACTCGCACGCTCCAGTCCCAAGAGTGCATGCGGTCTTGCGAGATGATGACGTGTGGTCTCGCGAGACCGCTACATAATCATCTCGCGAGACCGCAATGCATGGAGCGGTCACCGGGGCGTCGTGAGGAGCGGGAAAGGCCTGTTCTGTATCCGAGGGGCCGACGGACAGTAAATATATAACACTTTTTATTTTTGTATTATTTTTAACATTAGATCTTTTTACTATTGATGCTGCAAAGGCAGCATCAATAGTAAAAAGTTGGTCACACAGGGTTAATAGCAGCGTTAACGGAGTGCGTTACACCGCGGTCCGTTAACGCTGCCATTAACCCTGTGTGAGCGCTGACTGGAGGGGATTATGGAGCTGGCACTGACTGCGGGGAGGAAGGAGCGGCCATTTTGCCGCCAGACTGTGCCCATCGCTGATTGGTCGTGGGCGTGGCTGTTTTGCTGTTTCAGCGACTTGGGATTTCAGTGACAGACAGACAGACAAAAAGACAGGCAGACAGAAAGACGGAAGTGACCCTTAGACAATTATATAGTAGATGTGTAGTGTCTTAATGAATTGAGGCAGGGGCCTAGCTACAATAGGTGCAAGGGAATTGCAATAGCACCCGGGCCCAAAAAGTCCCTTTTGCCTGTATGAAAAGAGCAATACTATTAAAGACTTGCAGTAAATATGGACCCAGTTGGAGCTTTTGCATTAGGGCCTCTTAGCTTCAAGTTACGCCACTGAATCAAGGCCATAATTCAAAGTAGAACTGCTGTAATTCAGATGAATTGGGGGATTTTTTGTTTTGTGTACAGGTCAAAAAGGATGAAAAAAGTTAAATATATCAGTTTGGAAAAGAGTAGAAATATGTTTATAAGACTCCACGACTCCAAGAGATTTCACGTTATTTAAAAATGGAGAAAATCTGAAACATTGTTAAATCTTTCGAAGAATGGATGATCAGCCAAAATGACTAAAAGGTAGCAACTAATTTAAATCACAAAATGTCCCTAAAGAACATTTACAGAAATGGAAGACTCTCCATCTCCTGATAATAAGAAATGGTCGCTGCATGCTGTCTTCTCCGCAATCCTGTTTGATGGTTCTTGGTAATTATATTTGCTCATGAGCGTACGCAGCTGTACATGATTGCTTTGGCTGATTTTTACAGCATTGAGTTTGCATCTCGACATGTGTAACATCTGTTTCTTCTATTCTGCAGCTATTGGACATGCCCAATAAATTTGTAGTGTTTAGCCTTTGCTGGTTTGAATTTATAGTGGGACCATATGTCATTTTTTTCTGGGATCTGCTGTGAATTCACCATGAAAGGCTAAGGCTGCTTTCACACATCAGTTTTTTGGCGTCAGGCACAATCCGGCAAATTTTTTAAAAAACGGATCCGGCTAAAATTTGCCGCCGGATCTGTTTTTTCTCATAGACTTATATTAGCGACGGATTGCGATGGATGGTCTCACGTTTCATCCGTTTTTTGCTAGATTCATCGAAAATAGTATTTCCGGCGGCCGGAGAAAACAGACATAATAAAGTTTTTTGTGTCCGTCAAAAAAAAGGACAGAGATGGATCCGTCGCCGTCCGCCATTTGCTATAATGGAACCCTATGGTGCCGGATCCGTCAAATGACGGAATCCGGCGACGGATTCCATTTTTTTTTAAACTAAGCATGCGTTTTCCATTCTGGGATCTCTCTCTCTCAAATTATTAATATCAGCCCCCAGCTGCTGGCTTTCCCTCTGCTGGTTATGAAAATTATGCGGGAGCCCACGTTTTTTATTTTACACAGGATGGACACAGAAACTGCCAAATACAACTCCCATAATTGTCTCCTGGTCACGTTGATCTCACGGACAACAGATCTCACAGTTCTGTTTTTTCCTGTACAGGAATCACCAAGACGTGTGAAGGAGGCCTTAGGCTGGTTTCACATCTGCGGTTGTGTCCACAGCATTTCTGATGCATACATCCGCATGAGCCTTGATTTCCTATCTTTAACATTGTAGACGCAGGGGCATGCATTTGCCTGTGTTCGCTTACGCATGTGTTTTTTCACGGTGTGTGGTGGGGAGCAGCTAACGCATCATGTTGGGATTTTTGAGGTGGCAAATTTCCGTCAAATATGCGCAGGCATGCGCATGCGGATGAGTGCGTTAAAAAAAAAGCATTACTGTCTATGGGAACACATGCATACGCATGTCTACGCTTACATACTTTGGACTGCGCATGTCCAGGAACTGATTTAGACACGCCCATTGAGACACTCCCTCCTGGAAATATCAAACGCAGGCGCATAAAAAGCGCAAGCGCATATACAAGTGCATGCAAATGCTGCGTTTTTTTGTCGTCATGCGTAATCTGATGTGGATAAAAAATGTTGCGTTATGCGTTTGCATGCATTTTTGCAGTTGCAGATGATACGCTGCGCACATAGACGCAAATGTGAAACTAGCCTTACACAGTACATAGCCGGGGCACAGCAGGAAATTTTATTCAAACACATTTAATTGTGAAACTTATTATTATTCCAAGATGTATTTATTAAGATGTTGATTAAAATTAACTTTGTTTGTAGGAAAACCCATTTAAGGCTTGTTCACACGACCATTTTTTTCGGTACAAATGCTGCCTGTGAAAAAAAATGGATGGCATTCGGACCTATGTTATTCAATGGGGCAGTGCAGACGACTGATATTTTTCAGTGACCAAATCTGTGTGCGGAAAAAAAAATTGCATGATGCATTAGTTTCTTCCATAAGTAGGATGAAACTCACCCAAGTCTATTGGTTTGTAAAAAAAAAATCTGAATAAATACTGAGTCACAGCATAACATCTGATTTGTACAGAAACATTGCAATTCTGTAACATAGGAAACTGCAAATGATCCTGAAAATTATTAATAGCTGCTAAGTTTATTAAAAAAAAAGGATTGTACACAGATAACAAGTGAGAAAAAACTTGTCGAACTTTTCTGGATGAAACTTTTATACACTCTGTCATAGGGATACAGCTCTGTGGGCATGAAGAGTGGCCGAATTTACTCTACAGTAGATATTATTCTTTAATGCACAAGTTTTTCTTTGAAGATAAATGAGTTCTGCTCTTAATCCAAAAAGCTCAGAATTCTACAGTCAAGTAACATCAATTTATTCTTCCAAAATTCCTTTACTAAGAAGCAGCTGAAATAACCAGTATGATTAATGAAATTTACAAGCGGAATAGTTTCTGGGAACAGCATCTCCATGGGACTACACTAGTGTAGAAAGTATAAAAAAAAACTGTTATGATTGTATTTGGCTCCCCTTGGGTTTTAAAGAAGAGCAGAAAATCACCTTTAACTTTGGGAAGCCTCGCTTATAAAGAAAAAAAAAAGAGAAAACATACATACTTCTGTAATCCACTCTCTGCTCCAGTTCTGATGCTTCGATGACAGCTTTAGCGGTCACTGGAAGTCATTAAGTCATCGCTTACATTCGGAAAGAGATGTGCTGGAGTGGAAGGCGCATTTTGAGGTTATGTAATGATTTCTTTGCTTCTTTGCAGTTTTAGTGCATAAGGCTTGACTTGGCTCTCACAGACTTTTTCTTTAAGAAGCCCTAACCCTAACTTTAGCCCCAACCCTAACTTTAGCCCCAACCCTAACCCTAACTTTAGCCCCAACCCTAACTTTAGCCCCAACCCTAACCCTAACCCTAACTTTAGCCCCAACCCTAACAATAATGGGAAAATGGAAACAAATACATTTTTTTAAAATTTTATTATTTTTCCCTAACTAAGGGGGTGATGAAGGGGGTTTGATTTACTTTTATAGCGGGTTTTTTAGCGGATTTTTATGATTGGCAGCAGTCACACACTAAAAGACGCTTTTTATTGCAAAAAATAGTTTTTGCGTCTCCACATTTTGAGAGCTATAATTCTTCCATATTTTGGTCCGCAGAGTCATGTGAGGTCTTGTTTTTTGCGGGACGAGTTGACATTTTTATTGGTACCATTTTCGGGCACGTGACATTTTTTAAGCTCTTTTTATTCCGATTTTTATGAGGCAGAATGACCAAAAACCAGCTATACATGAATTTCTTTGGGGGAAGGGGGGGGGGGGAAGAGGCGTTTATACCATTACACGTTTGGTAAAATGGATAAAGCAGTTTTATTCTTCGGGCCAGTACGATTACAGAGATACCTCATTTATATCTTTTTTTATGTTTTGGCGCTTTTATATGATGAAAACTATTTTATATAAAAAATTATTCTTTTTGCATCGCTTTATTCTGAGGACTATAACTTTTTTATTTTTCCACTGACGATGCTGTATGGCGGCTTGTTTTTTTGCGGTACCATGGTTATTTATATCCGTCTTTTTGATCACGTGTTATTCCACTTTTTGTTTGGCGGTATGATAATAAAGCGTTGTTTTTTGCCTTGTTTTTTTTTTTTTTTACGGTGTTCAATGAAGGGGTTAACTAGTGGGACATATGTGTACTTTTATTTTTTTTAATTTAAAGAAATGTATTTATTGGAACAATTTTTTTTTTATGATTTTTTTTTTTACATTGCCCCAGGGGGGACATCACTGTATAGTGACAGGCACTGCAGAAAGGCTTCCCGGCACCTGCACCACAACCAACCAAACGCTCTTGGACATGCAGCTCTGGATCGGCACCCAGATCTGCCACTACTACAGTATGTACTTCCCCCACAGGTACATGCAACTCCTAAATGGATACCAGTGATGAGCAGTTAACAGGACATGATTCTAATACAACCACTGTCAACTACAGTTCCGCAATACACACAGCTTCTACACTGGACACAGTCAGACACGGCGTGGACTGGAGCGAAGGAAAGGGTCACTGATCTGCTGGCTGTCCCAAATCCCGTCACTAAATGTGTTGTGTATTCAAGGGATCGACTTCTGGAGCTGAGCAGGTTGAAGTCTTCTCCAGCTGTGGCCATACCACATATTCCTCGTAAAGTGTGGGGACCTTTCAGAGGCTGCAGAGCAGGTAAAAAGTTGAAGTCCAGGAGAAGAAGGTTTAAACCAGCAGTACCTTCTATTATCATGGGTAATGTACTCTCGCTGGGAAATAAGACGGATGAACTGCTAGCTCTGTGTAAAACTCAGACGGAGTTCAAGGAATGCAGTCTCATTTGCTTTACAGAAACCTGGTTACATGGGGAGGTCCCTGATTCAAGGGTCTCGATTCCAGGGTTTCACATGGTCCAGGTTGATAGAGACAAAGCGAAGTGTGGTAAGAGGGATGGTGGGGTGATATTATACATTAATAACAGATGGTGTAATCAGCGGCATATTACTGTTAAGGAAAGTCACTGCAGTCCAGACATTGAACTCTTAGCAGTTGGCCTCAGGCCCTATTATCTACCTAGGGAATTCTCCATTTGCATTGCAGTAGTCATGTATATACCTCCATCCGCAAGCCAAGAGGCGGCTGGGGAAGTGTTGTCAGGGGTGTTGGCTCACCTTCAGACAAAGCACCCAAACTTGTTAATCGTAATCTCTGGGGATTTTAACAGAGTCATGATCTCAAAGGCTCTTCCAAAGTTCTATCAATATGTGAAATGTGCAACAAGGGAAAGCAGTATATTGGATCTCCTCTATGCAAATGTTAAGGATGCCTATTCTTCATCTGCACTACCCCCTTCCCCGGGAAGGTGGTCTCCTGCAGCTGAGGAGGCCCTGCAGCAAGACTGCTTTGACCTCACAGACAGGCGGAGATATGCGACAGGGGAGAGCATGATGATGTAAATGATATTTTCAGGAGAGTAACTGATTATATACATTTTTGTACTGATACTGTAGTACCAGTTAAAAAGATTCGATGTTATGGAAATAACAAGCCTTGGATTACAAAATAATTGAAACACTTACTAAACAAGAAAAAACTGGAATTTAAAATGAAGGATACAAAGAAACGGAAACTGATACAAAGGGACTTAAAGTTGAAAATTAAGAATGGCCATGAGGAGTTCCGAATTAAATTGTCACACAATTCCATGGAGGTGTGGTCGGGCATGAAGCAGTTAACTGGGCTAAAGGCAAGGCCGGGGCGTGGGGAAGTGGATCTGCCCTTGGCTAATGAAATGAACGAGTTTTTCAATAGATTCACAAACACAAGCGTAGCGTCATCAGGAATGGGGGATGAAGCAGGGGAACGATCGGCAGCATTGACATTGGGGGATAAACGGTCTGCTTTCACTGTCTCCTCAAGTGATGTGAGGAAACAGTTTAGTAAACTAGTCATTGTCAAAGCAGCTGGGCCTGATGGCCTCCGTCCACGTGTCCTCAGAGCGTGCGCAAACCAACTATGTACTGTCTTCCAGCTCCTGTTTAACAGGAGCCTACAATTACAGAGAGTACCAATGCTGTGGAAGACCGCCTGCCGGGTGCCTGGTTCCCAAGATCACTTTTCCGACTTCCCTACACGACTATCGTCCAGTGGTCTTAACATTGCATGCTATGAAGTCGTTGGAGAGAATAGTAATCGCCTACTTGTGCCTGAGGGTGAGGGCTTTTACTCACCCCCTACAGTTTGCGTACCAGCAGAGATTGAGGATGGATGATGCGGTAGTGTCTCTGCTACATACAGTACATTCATTCTTGGACAATGATGGAACTGCAGTGCGCGCCATGTTCTTTGACTCAAGTGCTTTCATTACCTTACAGCCACCCTTACTACGCAATAAGTTGACTGATATGGCGGTAGATGAGGGGATGGTGAACTGGATAAACGACTACCTGACGGACAGGCAGCAGTTTGTAAGGATGGGGGAGGTGGTATCTGGCAGTGTACGGAGCAGTGTTGGAGCCCCTCAGGGTACAGTGTTGTCACCCTTCCTCTTCACATGGTATACAGCTGACTTTCAGCATAAATCAGATCTGTCACCTGCAAAAATTCTCACATGACTCATTGATTGTAGGGGGCATTGTGGGAGGTCGGGGGGAGGAGGAATATAGAAGGGTGGTGTCTGACTTTGTGGATTGGTGCCAGACTAACTGTCTAGAACTAAATGTAAAGAAAACCAAGGAGATGGTGGTGAGTTATAGAAAGAAAAAGGAGGATTACTTACCGATCACTATTGCTGGCCAGGAGGTTTAGATTGTTGAGAGCTACAAATATTTGGGGGTTCACCTTGATGGCAAACTTGATTGGAGGTGTCATACAGAAAAGGTTTACAAGAAGGGAATGAGCAGACTGTACTTTCTACGGAAGCTCAGGTCATTCAATGTGTGCAGTAAAATGCTCGAAATGTTTTACCAGTTTACAACAAACTTATCAAGAAGGCAAGCGCGGTTGTTGGCCTCCATCTTGACTCTTTTGAGGAGGTAGTGGAAGATAGGATTCAGATGAAGTGTAGGGCTATAATGAACAATAATACACATCCACTATACAAGCTGTTCTTGAAACAGAAAAGCACATTCAGCAGTCGTCTAATCCTACTTAAGTGCAAGAAGGAGAAATTCAGGAAATCGTTTGTGCCTACTGCTATGGGGATATATAACAATTTTCTAAGGGTGAAAGACGACAATGACCTATGGCTGATGCACTAATGGCAATGATCAGAGATTTAAGTACCTGCATTCACCCAAATTAATTTGTTACGTAATGTGGTTAGTCATGTGCAAGATCTGTATCTAGTAATTACTTTATGTACTGTTGTTTGTAATGTTGTAATGTTTGAAATGCTGTTTTGTAACTCTGCTGTAATACCATAATTTCCCTCGGGATCAATAAAGTGTATAGTATCTTATCGTATGGATTAAAATCCTGCAGGGCATGCAAGGTTTCCCTTCTCTTGCCAGCACAAGTTCAGGCCCATTTGAAGCTCGCCAATGACCATCTGCATGATCAAGAGGAGACATGGGAGAAGTTCATATGGTCAAATGAGACCAAAATATTTTGTATCAACTCTACTCGCCGTGTTTGGAGGAATAAGAAAGATGAGTCCAACCCAAAGAACATCATCCAAACGGTGAAGCATGGTGGGGAAAACATCATATTTTGGGGGTGCTTTTCTGCAAAAGGGACAGGATGACTGCGCTATAATGAAGGGAGAATGGATGGGGTCATGTATCGTAAGATTTTGGCCAACAACCTCCTTCCCTCAAAAAGAGCATTGAAGATGGGTTGTGGATGGGTCTTCCAGCATGATAATGACCGAAACACACAGCCAGGGCAACTAAGGAGTGGCTCCATAAGAAGCATTTCAAGGTCCTTTAGTAGCCCAGCCAGTCTCCAGACCTGAACTCAATAGAAAATCTTTTGAGGGAAACCTGAAAGATCTGGACAATATCTGTATGGAGCAGTGGGCCAAAATCCCTGCCGCTGTGTGTGCAAACTTGGTCAAGAACTACAGGAAACGTCTGACCTCTGTAATTGCAAACAAAGATTTCTGATCCAAATATCAAGTTCTATTTTTCTATTGTATCAAATACTTATTCCATGCAATAAAATGCAAATTAATTATGTAAAAATCATACAATGTGATTTTTTAATTTTTTTTTATAGATTCTGTCTCTCACAGTTGAAGTGTACCTACAATAAAAATTACAGTCCTCTCCATCCTTTCTAAGTGGGAAGTTGCAAAATCAGCAGTGTATCAAGTACTTATTTTCCTCACTGTAAATTTTTTTATATGTTAGATTTTGCTAACTATGCTTGGTGTTTTACAGGAGTCATCCCACAAACAAAGTTAATTTTAATCAATACATCTTGGAATAATAATAAGTTCCACTTATAACATGGTCTGATTGTACCACATCTCCTGTGCACGGATAGAAGTAAAAAAAAGTATACAGACATTACAGCGGGGGATCGCAAATAATTCTTTCTTTGAGGCAAAACATTTTTTTAAAAACAGGCAGGAAAATGTTCTACCTCACATGCCATGCTGTGCTATCTGTATTCTCTTTTGCGTCCTCCAATGCCGAGGAGCTGTGGTACGATCAGACCATGTTCTTGTACGGTCAGACACGGCCATTACACAGTACACAGCAGGGGCACATTTATAAGATTATCTCAGAATAGCAACTTTTTTAACACATCCAACTGCGGAAATTATTATTATTTCAAGATGTACTGATTAAAATCACCTTTAAAATTAACCTTGTTTGTGGGAAAACCCCTTTAAGCTTTTTATATTTTGCTTTAGCATATTTTTAATGTTTCTTATTAGTCCTCCATACTCTGCAATACCGCAGTATAATTGTTGGACTGGCTTCATAGTAGTAATACGATGGAGGAAACAAAGCCATTTAGAAGACCTCTAGCTGCCATGGCAACCAAATGGCTCCCTGCGAGCGCTGTGCATGGGAGGCCAATGGAATCCAGATTGAGGACTGCAATGTTCATGGCCTCTGAAATGTGGCTGTCGCTATTGGTAGTTGAATTTAAAGGGTTTATACTGTTGCAGTTGTAGCAGTTACTCTCGGGTGATTGTTCACTTCTGCCATACATTTACAGCAGAAATATTGGCTGCTGAGCTGAATAAAACAGTTTTCATTTTATTTCTCACATCCATAATGGAGAAATATGGTTGTAAAGTTTAAATTCTAGTTTTCACTAAAACCAAGGGGGGCGTTAGCAGATTCTTCTCTGGGAGCATTTTCATTTTCCTCTGCATGATGTTGACAAATCATAAGCAGAATGTGTGATGGAAGGTAAAAAAGAACATGCCCCCAGAGAAAGTCAGAACGGTCTTTCTTTTTATTGAAACACAGCCCAACTCTCCTCTCAATATTATCACTGACAACATCTACTGTAATTACAAATTGAGAAAGGGAATAGATTTTATTGTGAGGATGCAGGAGAGGTTTTCTTCTGATGACTCTCCCGTGAAGGCCATATTTGTTCAGGTGTCTCTGATCAGTAGAACAATGCACCACAACTCCAGAGTCTGCTAAATATTTCTGACGGTCTGTTGCAATCAAGCAGGGTTTCAGATTTGTCTCTCTAGCAATCCTACAAGCAGCTCTCACTGAAATTTTGTTTGATCCTCTAGACCTTATTTTGACCTTCACTGTTCTTGTTATCTGCCATGTCTTATTTACATTTCAAAGTGAGGAAAGGGCAAGTTGAAAACACTTTGCTATCTTCTTATAGCCTTCTCCTTCTTTGTGGGCCTCCCCATTTTTAGGCAGCTGCTTGCAAGAACCCATGGCTGCTGATTTTGGCACAAGGTTAGAGGAGGCTGAGTTTTTATAAAGCTGGGAAATTTGCATCCCCTGGCCTTTCCTAACGATGATGATAGTTAACAAGCTATAACCTTAACAGGCTAATTGAGGTCTCATACCTTAGTCAAAGTTATCTGAGCAAACAAATCCTTCCTTCATGTACCGTATTTTCCGGATTATAAGGCGCACCGGATTATAAGGCGCACTTTCTATGAGCGCCTTATAAGCAATCTTGTTTCATATATAAGGCGCACTGGATTATAAGGCGCAGCACATTACCGTTAAATAAACCATTGCTCAGACTGCAAGTCAAAATTTATTACACTTTTTAACAATAACTTGCAACTGGTTCAGCTGTAATTGCAAATCAAAACGTTTACCGTACTTTTTCAGTTCATTCCTCCACCAGAAATCCATCAAATCCGTCATCTTCAGTGTCGGAGTTGAACAGTTGGGCGATTTCGGAATCAAGCATGGGGTCCTCCTCTTCATTATCCGAGTCGGTCTCGTTGCTGCTGCTAGGCTCTTCAGTGGTGATTCCAGCCTTCCTGAAAGCTCTGATGACACTGGAGACTGATACATTCTTCCAGGCATCCACGATCCACTGGCACATAGTGGCATAACTCGCACGGCGTTGCCTCCCTGTGTTGGTGAATGTGTGGTCACCTTCTGTCATCCAATGCTCCCATGCAGCTCGCAATTTAACTTTAAATGACCTGTTGATGCTGATATCTAGCGGCTGGAGCTCTTTGGTTAATCCACCAGGGATGACAGCAAGCTCCGAATTAGTTTTCTTCACTTGGGCTTTGACAGTATCGGTCACGTGGGCGCGCATCGAGTCACAGACCAATAGGGATGGGGATTTGTGAAAAAAGCCACCCGGTCTCTTGACGTAGACCTCCCTCAGCCACTCACTCATCTTCTCCTCATCCATCCAGCCCTTTGGGTTAGCCTTAATGATGACACCAGCAGGAAAATTTTCTTTAGGCAAAGTCTTCCTCTTGAAAATTACCATGGGTGGTAGTTTCTGGCCATTAGCCTGACAAGCGAGAACTACAGTGAAAGATGACTTCTCATTTCCTGTGGTACGTATAGATATCGTACTGGTCCCTGTTTTCTCAACAGTACGGTTTACGGGGATATCGAAAGTGAGGGGAACCTCATCCATGTTAATAATGTGTTCTGGCTGGATATTCTTTTCATTTATCTTGGTTATGCAGTAGGTGCGGAAAATGGCCAGCTTCTCTTCATAATCCTTTGGTAATTGCTGGCACACAGTAGTTCTGGTGCGAATGGAGAGATGACGCCTTTTCATGAAACGAAAGCACCATGAAGGACCTCCTCGAAAGTCCTTGATCTCCATGTCACGTGCTAAAGCAGTGGCTTTGAGTCGAATAGAGACAGTGGAGACGCTTCTACCTGCGTTTCTCTGTTCCATAACCCACTGTTCTATTTTGTCCTCCAACTGTGGCCACCTTGCTTTGTTTCCTCGGAAACTCAGTTTGGTCTTCTTTACTTGGCGGAGGGCATCTTCTTGTTTTCTCCACTTACGCACCATGGATTCATTAATGTTGAATTCTCTTGCAGCTGCCCTATTTCCATGCTCTACTGCATAACTTGTAGCTTTAAGCTTGAAACCTGCATCATAAGCATGTCTCTTAACAGGAGGCATTTTTTGGGGTAGTGGGTATAGTTAACGCTAAAGCACAGATATATTGCAAGGATCCTGCGCACAGAGCTGTAAGTATCACTCAGTGTGGCTCCTGACTACGGTGGCCGTAATGCTCAATCCATTTATGGATACTGTAAAAACCCAAGTGAAGAACCCTGACGAAGAGGTGCGTCCCACCTCGAAACGCGTTGGTTGAATCTGACCCTTCGCTGCTTCCGTAGCTAGTGACGTCACTGCCAGGTCGAGCGGCCGACTGATATCGGCCACCGTCCTGTTTCTTGCGTGCATCCAGTGTCGCTACCGGCCGGGGCGCCTCTGGCTCTGCACTGCCCACACCTCCTTCGTCCTACCCGCTGATCCGGAGCGGCGCAGCAACCCTGCACGCCGGTCACATCCACCCTGCGGCCAAAGCATCTCTTCCGCCCCACCTGCTGTATAGGAACGTCACGGGACCCCTGCACGCCAGCCTCATCAACCCTGCGGCTGAAGTAGGTAATCCTCTACCCTTAAGCAGGTAGATGTGAGTAAATATTAATACTGTTGGAGCTAGATTGTGCTGTGGAACCAGGTGCCAATTAGGGGCGTAATATAAGCGTGCACTTTATTTGTACTTTCACTTCGGGCCCGCAGCCAGTTGGTCTTATATATACCAATAGGGTATTCATGCACTAGTAGCCTCCTTAGTGGGGCGGTTATAGCGCGGTATTTTTTTGTGTTTGTCCAAGTGAAGAATAAATTCATAGGCGCACGGGGGGGAGGAGCATGGTGGTGCTGTGGTATGCCGCCGCCGACCCCTGCCGCCCACGATAGAGGTAAAGGATCCTGTATGAACCTCTCTCTTTACTGTTGGGTTCATATATAAGGCGCACTGGATTATAAGGCGCACTTTCTATTTCTGAGAAATTCTCAACATTTTATGTGCGCCTTATAATCCGGAAAATACGGTAATGTTTAAAATGTAAAAAATAACTACATATATACAGCCCAATCTCCAGACCTGAACCCTATTGAAAACCTCTGGAATGTAATCAAGAGGATGATGGATAGTCACAAGCCATCAAACAAAGAAGAACTGCTTACATTTGTGCACCAGGAGCAGTGTGAAAGACTGGTGGAAAGCATGCCAAGACGCATGAAAGCTGTGATTAAAAATCATGGTTATTCCACAAAATATTGATTTCTGGACTCTTCCTGAGTTAAAACATTAGCATTGTTGTTTCTAAATGATTATGAACTTGTTTTCTTTGCATTAGTTGAGGTCTGAAAGCATTGTTTTTTTTTTGTTTTTTTTTTAAGTTTGACCATTTTTCTTTGTCAGAAAAAAAATACAAAATGTATTGCTTGGAAATTCGGAGACATGTTGTCAGAAGTTTATAGAATAAAAGAACAATTTACGTTTTAATCAAAAATATACCTATAAAGAGAAAAATCAGACAAACTCAACATTTTGCAGTGGTCTCTTAATTTTTGCCAGAGCTAACCTTTTGACCAGCGGTAACCTCTATGTAATTCCTAATGTTACACACGATGCACACAGCAAGTGCTGAATACAACTCCCATCATTGTAGCCTGATCGTGCCAATCTCAGGGAGACCAGGTGACAATGAAGAGAGCTGCCTTCAGCACCCGACGCCTGGGATCAGCGCAAACTGTACAGCTTTTCCTTGGCACCAGTACGTTCACACAGGCACACGGACGGCACACGGATGTGACACACAGACAGCAAATGGATACACAAATGTCACATACGGATGGTGCATGGACACGGACCACGGATCTTACCAGTACTGTTTTTTCCAGTACAGGAATCATCAGAACATGCGAAAAAGGCTAATAGCGTTTTTGACGGGACACGTTCCTTTTAAGCCTAAAGCAGAAAAAATCCCAAAGAGATGAAAATCCACAATGCTAGTACATATAAAACCATAAATGAATGTTGCTAATTCATCCCCTGTACGGTCTTAGTGGGGTGATCTGGGGCTACATTCAATTTATTAAGCAGATTTTATCACTCTAATGTCATTAAATGTTGGATCTACTATGTTCACGCACCTAATATAATATATACAAAATCCTGTATAATGGACCTGTAGGTACTCGCTGTGCCGCCATATACTGCTGTGTGTGGTAATGTATTCTCCCCCTGAAACAATACTTACTGATCAAAAGAATCTGCACTTACATTGTATCACCTGTATTTTGGTGCAGGTTTCTTGATAACTTTTGTGTACCTTGGGCAGTCAATGCTCCACAAACAAAATCTACATTCAGGTTAAAAGTTTATGGCAATTTCTGGTGAAAAATATAATAAAGCTGATGAACTTTGTGTCTCCCGTCCTCTCCCTCTACTATAAATGTAACGATGGTGGCAGAAGAAGGTTTGTCAGGTGGCAAAGTATGCAATATGTGAAGAGTTCCTCATAAATTCACCTCTTTATGTCTTACATTTTTTTCTGTGAGTGCAACACAAGTCTGTAATATGACTGCAACCTAGGGACAGGTTCACACTTGTAGAGTGCTCAATTCTGCGTTTGGGGGTTCTGTTGGAATCTCTGAAAAACAGGAACCTGGACAGACCCCTGACTGAGCCATTCACTTCAATGAAGCCTGCGGAGTCACTGTGGACGCTGTCTGACCTCCCTCCTTGCAGTTATTCACCATTTTCCGACATTTACAAACCTGTCCCAATTTGGAATAGAGCTTGATGTAATTTACTAAACTAACACTAGGTGGCGACATTGACCTGTACATTAGAAAAAAATGTAGAGTCTAATTGATCAATATAATCCCATTGAATTATATGAAAATCTACTTTTGTTTTTTTTCTATTGCTAAATCACAGATGTATTGTGTTTTGTTTCTCCGTTAGACATTTGGTCTAAAAATTTAACTTTTTTTTTATTTTTTAAAAGAAATTATTAATACTGCGCTACTAAGTATAACAATGTAGCAGGGCAATTATTTATGGATGTGGTTTGTGATAAGTGAATTGATGACAATTTTTACATTATCAATGCGAGTCAACTTAGCTCTTGCACTCCTGTCCAGACTAAAATATGTGAAATACATATAGGAAATGGGCAAGGGTAGGAGAGTAGAAGTGAAACACAGAGGTAAGCCGGGAACATGTGCGTGGCATCACGTAGATGTCACTTCTGTCACATGTGTGCAGTTTAGACGTAATAATACAAAGCTAATTCTTACACTAACTAGACAAAAATGCAGCACATGCAAATCCTGCCATGACCCCTCTTATGAGAGATTACTACCTGGTGTAGTCTGAGGAGGGCACTGGAATAATACATTGTTATTAGGACACTGCCGTTGTGATTTTGGCGCTGTATGATATTATTTGGGCGCTATGTGATAATGTTATAAGGTTCATAAGTGACACTTTTAGCAGGATATTATGGCTCTAGGATTTGGGCACTATATGATATTATTTGGGCACCACATGATAAGAGTAATAGGAGGCACTTTTATTAGGGCACTATAGCACTTGGATTAGGGCACTGGGTGACATTATTTGGACACCATGGGGGTTATTTACTTGAATAATAACTTTACCTGAATAAAATTGGCGCACCTTGGACAGCCTGTGCACACACCATGGACATCTGTGATTTTCACTAAACTTTTATGCCAGTTCCTAATGTAAATCCAGGCAAAAATGGGGTTGTCCGGCCTTCGGGTATAAGTCTGCAGTGACACGTGACTGCAGATTTGTGAATCCTCACATCGCACAAACTGAGCACTGTGAGGGAGCGGCGGGCGCGTGACCGCAAGTATGGGATTTGACTTCATGCAGTCACATGCCGACTAGACAGGCATGCTCAACGCAGAACAGTCTAGTCTACATGTAGCATGCAAACTGAATACTTGCAATCACATGACTGCCCGTTCCTGGTGCCGGCACCAGAGAATCCTTACAGCGCGTAGAGTGAGGAGTCATATGTCTGCAGTCAGCCTAAGGTCCGACAACCCCTTTAAAAGAATTGTCTTGATTCAGCCTTCTGGTGACATGTACATCAGTTTTCCATGAGCTCAGTGATTGGTTGAAGAAGTCACGTGATGTTTAGGTTACGTTGCGTTGCAGCCATATGAATGAAAACCAGATGCAACACGGAGAGTTTATACTGGAGCTGCACTGAGCAAGAATAGATTTCTTTGTTATTTTTATGTACAATAAGCTATTGGAACGGAAAAAAGCATAACAATGAAAAAACAGACAACCCCTTTAAGACTTGGCAAATACTTGATGATGGTGACACGAGTGGGGAAAAACTTCGTACACTGCTCTAAACAATACATGACTTTTTTTAAAACTACAATTATGGCGCAGCGCCGTCCATAAGTGTCCCTCCAGAACAGTGACTTGTAGGCAGTATGGTGCTATCTGGGCGCTGTACGACGGCGCGTCTGCTGTTTGTAATTGTTTACTGCTTCATTTTTATCTAGCAGGAGCGATTCTACCTCCTTATTTTTCCACATAATAGGGAAGATTCATCAGGGTTACTCTGGCACAAAACTTACACAACTTAGAAACTTCTATTCTTTATCGTTACCGCAGTCATAAAAAACATAGCGCACATTTATAATAATCGGACTACATTTGATGACTCCACTTTCTTAAAGCTAACTAATAAGATCAGTTCATTTAGTCCATGCCATGAACTCCAAAACCTACATAAAATTGTAACTGTCATTTTAATTTTTATTTCACAAATTAATTATAACTGTGAAAATGAGCAACTTTATAATATATCTTATCAGAGAAATCTGCTTCTTTCGCTGCCAGGCCAGATCATTCACTCTCCAAAAATTCTTGATTCATTGGTAAAATCTGCATTGAGCAGAGACAGAATGTTACATTACTGAGATAGGATGGGACAATTGGTGCTGATAAGATTCTATGTAGACCAGAGAGGGAGGAGCTACATTAAGAGCTCCTCCCCTCTCTGGTCTACATAGAATCTTATCAGCACCAATTGTCCTCTCCTATCTCAGTAATGTAACATTCTTATTTTCATGAGAACTATTCATTTATGAAAATAAAAATTAACCCCTTCACCCCGAAGCCTGTTTTCAACTTCCTGACAGCGCCATTTTTTTCAATTCTGACCACTGTCAATTTATGAGGTTATAACTCTGGAATGATTCAACAGATTCCAGTGATTCTGAGATTGTTTTCTCGTGACATATTGTACTTTATGTTACTGGTAAAATTTCTTCAACATGACTTACATTTATTTGTGAAAAAAAACAGAAATTTGGCGAAAATTTTGAACTTTTAGTTTTTATGCCCTTAAATCAGAGAGATGTGTCACACAAAAAAAAAAAATATATATATACTAGATGGTGGCCCGATTCTAACGCATCGGGTATTCTAGAATATGCATGTCCACGTAGTATATTGCCCAGCCACGTAGTATATTGCCCAGTGACGTAGTATATTGCCCAGCAACATAGTATATTGCCCAGCAATGTAGTATATTGCCCAGCGACTTAGTATATTGCCCAGCGACTTAGTATATTGCCCAGCGACGTAGTATATTGCCCAGCGACGTAGTATATTGCCCAGCGACGTAGTATATTGCCCAGTGACATAGTAAACAGCACAGAGCCACGTAGTATATTGCCCAATGACGTAGTATATAGCCCAGTGACGTAGTATACAGCACAGAGCCACGTAGTATATTGCACAGCGACGTAGTATACAGCACAGAGCCACGTAGTATATTGCCCAGCCACGTAGTATATTGGGCAGTCACGTAGTATATTGCCCAGCTACGTAGTATATTGCCCAGCCACGTATGTCACAGGTTAAAAAAATAAACATATACTCACCTTCCGCAGGCGCGTTGTAGTTCTGTCGCCTGTGTGGGGTGCAGGCGGCAGCTTCCGGTCCCAGGGTGTGATGACGGCACGGTCACGTGACCGTGACGTCATGGCAGATCCTTTTCGCGCAGGACCTGTGATGACGTCGCGGTCACATGACCGTTTCGCGGTCACATGACTGTGACGTCATGGCAGATCCTTTTCGCGCAGGCGCGCAGGACTTATGATGACGTCGCGGTCACATGACCGTGACGTCATGGCGGGTCCTTCTCCCAGACCATCCTTGCCACCGGAACGTGCCGCTTGCATGGACCGGCCGGAGCATCGCGAGGAACGGGAAAGGCGGCGGAAGGTGAGTATCTAATTTTTTATTTTTTTTATTATTTTTAATATTAGATGTTTTTACTATTGACGCTGCATAGGCTGCATCAATAGTAAAAACTTGGTCACACAGGGTTAATAGCAGCGGTAACGGAGTGCGTCACCCGTGGCATAACGCGGTCCGGAGGGGTGTATGCGGGCGCCGGGCACTGAGTGCGGGGAGTAAGGCGCGGCCATTTTCTTCTGGATTGTGCGCGTCACTGATTGGTCGTGGCAATGGTCGTGGGCGTTTTGCCATGACCAATCAGCGACTTGGATTCCATGACAGACAGAGGCCGCGACCAATGAATATCCGTAACAGACAGAAGGACAGAAGGCAGAAGGACAGACAGATGGAAGTGACCCTTAGACAATTATATAGTAGATATATGTATAATCGTCTAAGGTCCATTTCCATCTGTTCTATTTGTAACAGAAATCCCGCGTCGCTGATTGGTCGCGCCCGGCCGGTCACGACCAATCAGCGATATTGGGGCGGGATTTAAAGACCCCTTCACTTTTTATTATTGATGCTGCCTATGCAGCATCAATAGTAAAAAGATATAATGGTAAAAATAATAATAAAAAAAAAAATGTGATATTCTCACCTTCCGGCATCCCTGACTGCTTTTCCCGCTCCTCGCGATGCTCCGGTCCCAGTAATGCTTTGCAGTAATGACCCCAGATGACGTAGCGGTCTCGCGAGACCGCTACTTCATCACGGGTTATTGCCGCAAAGCATCACTGGGAACTGTTATGGCCTGGTGGTTACGGAGCAGTACCGAGATGACCTGGTGGGTAAAACCAATCATGGACAAGCTCAGCGGAGGTGGCAGCTCCACCGACAGTAATCACTGTTATGACCTAGTGATTACGGAGCAGAACTGAAATGACCTGGTGGGTAAAACAAATAAAGTACTAGCTCTGGGGAGGTGGTAGCTTTACTGACCGCAATCCCTACTCCTAACACCAACACTAGAAATAGCCGTGGAGCGTGCCTATCTCTGCCTAGACACCTCTTCACAGCCTAAGAACTAGCTACCCCTGAAGATGGAAATGGAAAACTATCTCGCCTCAGAGAAACCCCCAAAGGAAAGATAGCCCCCCACAAATATTGACGGTGAGTGGAGAGGGAAATGACAAACTCAGAAATGAAACTAGATTTAGCAAAGGAGGCCAAAACTATCTAAATAGACAGAGATAGAAAAGGCTACTGTGCGGTCAGTATAAAAACTAAAAGTCCACGCAGAGTTTACAAAAAATAACCTCCACACCGACTCACGGTGTGGAGGAGCAAATCTGCGACCCCAGAGCTTCCAACTAGCCGGAATAATTCATAATGACAAGCTGGACAAAAGAGACATAACTTAAACTGAACAGAAGGTCATAAGCAGGGAAACACCCAAAAACTAGCAGAACTTATCTTAAGCTGAAATGGATTGGCCAACAGAGAACTTCCAGGAAAGTACTGAATCCACAGGAAGAAACATTGACAGCTGGCATCAACTATAGCCTAAGGCCCAGTTAAATAACAAGGCCAGGGCACCGATTAGTGAAAGCAGCTGCTAAGTTCCACTCGAAACCACCAGAGGGAGCCCAAGAGCAGAACTTCCAAAAATACCATTCATGACCACAGGATGGAGCCCAAGAACGGAATTCACAACAGTACCCCCCCTTGAGGAGGGGTCACCGAACCCTCACCAGAGCCCCCAGGCCGATCAGGACGAGCCAAATGAAAAGCACGTACCAAATCGGCAGCATGGACATCGGAGGCAAAAACCCAAGAGTTATCCTCCTGGCCATAACCCTTCCACTTGACCAGATACTGAAGTTTCCGCCTTGAAAGTCGAGAATCCAAAATCTTCTCCACCACATATTCCAGCTCCCCCTCAACCAACACCGGAGCAGGAGGGTCAACAGAGGGAACCATGGGCACCACATATCTCCGCAACAAAGATCTATGGAACACATTATGAATGGAAAAAGAAGCTGGAAGGGCCAAACGAAAAGACACCGGATTGATAATTTCCGAAATCCTATAAGGACCAATAAAACGAGGCTTGAACTTAGGGGAAGAGACCTTCATAGGAACATGACGAGAAGACAACCAGACCAAATCCCCAACCCGAAGCCGGGGACCAACGCACCGACGGCGGTTAGCAAAACGTTGAGCCTTTTCCTGAGACAATGTTAAATTGTCCACCACATGAGTCCAAATCCGCTGCAACCTGTCCACCACAGAATCTACCCCAGGACAGTCCGAAGGCTCAACCTGCCCTGAAGAAAAACGAGGATGAAAACCGAAGTTACAAAAAAAAGGCGAAACCAAAGTAGCCGAACTAGCCCGATTATTAAGGGCAAACTCGACCAACGGCAAGAAGGTAACCCAATCATCCTGATCAGCAGACACAAAGCATCTCAAATAGGTTTCCAAGGTCTGATTGGTTCGCTCCATCTGTCCATTTGTCTGAGGGTGAAATGCCGAAGAAAAAGACAAATTAATGCCCATTCTAACACAAAAGGACCGCCAAAACCTAGAAACAAACTGGGTACCTCTGTCAGACACAATATTCTCCGGAATACCATGCAAACGAACCACATGCTGGAAAAACAAAGGAACCAAATCAGAGGAGGAAGGCAACTTAGGCAAAGGTACCAAGTGGACCATTTTAGAAAACCGGTCACAAACCACCCAGATGACAGACATCTTCTGAGAAACAGGAAGATCAGAAATAAAATCCATGGAAATATGCATCCAGGGCCTCTCAGAGATAGGCAAAGGCAAAAGCAACCCACTAGCACGAGAACAGCAGGGCTTAGCCCGGGCACAGGTCCCACAGGACTGCACGAAGGAACGCACATCCCGTGACAAAGAAGGCCACCAAAAGGACCTGGCAACCAAATCTCTGGTATCAAAGATCCCAGGATGACCGGCCAACACCGAACAATGAATCTCAGAAATCACCTTACTAGTCCATCTATCAGGAACAAACAATTTCCCCACAGGACAGCGGTCGGGTCTATCAGCCTGAAACTCCTGAAGCACCCGCCGCAAATCAGGGGAGATAGCAGAAAGAATCACCCCCTCCTTGAGAATACCAGCCGGCTCACGGACTCCCGGAGAATCAGGCAAAAATCTCCTAGACAGGGCATCAGCCTTCACAATCTTAGATCCCGGAAGATACGAGACCACAAAATCAAAACGGGAGAAAAACAAAGACCACCGAGCCTGTCTAGGATTCAACCACTTGGCAGGCTCAAGGTAAATCAGATTCTTATGATCGGTCAAGACCACAACACGATGCTTAGCTCCCTCAAGCCAATGTCGCCACTCCTCAAATGCCCACTTCATAGCCAACAACTCCCGATTGCTGACATCATAATTACGCTCAGCAGGCGAAAACTTTCTGGAGAAGAAAGCACACGGTTTCAACACAGAGCCATCAGAACTTCTCTGAGACAGAACAGCTCCTGCCCCAATCTCAGAAGCGTCAACCTCAACCTGAAAAGGGAGAGAAACATCTGGCTGATGCAACACAGGGGCAGAAGTAAAACGACGCTTAAGCTCCTGAAAGGCCTCCACAGCCGCAGAGGACCAATTCACCACATCAGCACCTTTCTTGGTCAAATCGGTCAGAGGCTTAACCACAGTAGAAAAATTAGCAATGAAGCGGCGATAAAAATTAGCAAAGCCCAAAAATTTCTGAAGGCTCTTCACAGATGTGGGTTGAGTCCAATCATAAATAGCCTGGACCTTAACAGGGTCCATTTCAATAGCCGAGGGAGAAAAAATGAACCCCAGAAAAGAAACCTTCTGAACTCCAAAAAGGCACTTAGACCCCTTCACAAACAGTGTATTAGCACGGAGAATCTGAAATACCATCCTGACCTGCTTCACATGAGACTCCCAATCATCGGAAAAAACCAAAATATCATCCAAATATACAATCATGAATTTATCCAGATACTCCCGGAAAATATCATGCATAAAGGACTGAAACACAGATGGAGCATTAGAGAGCCCGAAAGGCATCACAAGATATTCAAAATGGCCTTCGGGCGTATTAAATGCTGTTTTCCATTCATCACCCTGTTTGATGCGAACAAGATTATACGCCCCTCGAAGGTCAGTCTTGGTAAACCAGCTAGCCCCTTTAATCTGAGCAAACAAATCAGAGAGCAAAGGCAAAGGGTACTGGAATTTGACCGTGATCTTATTGAGAAGGCGATAATCTATACAGGGCCTCAAGGAGCCATCCTTCTTGGCAACAAAAAAGAACCCCGCTCCCAACGGTGACGAAGACGGGCGAATATGCCCCTTCTCCAAGGACTCCTTTACATAACTCCGCACAGCGGCATGCTCAGGCACAGACAGATTGAAAAGTCGACCCTTAGGGAACTTACAGCCAGGAATCAAATTAATAGCGCAATCACAGTCCCTATGAGGAGGCAGAGGACTGGATTTAGGATCCTCAAATATATCCTGGAAATCCGACAAAAACTCAGGAACTTCAGAAGAAGGGGACGAGGAAATTGACATCAGGGGGATGTCACTATGTATCCCCTGACAACCCCAACTAGTCACAGACATAGATTTCCAATCCAGCACTGGATTATGTACCTGTAACCATGGAAACCCCAGCACAACCACATCATGCAAATTATGCAACACCAAAAAGCGAATATTTTCCTGATGTGCTGGAGCCATGTTCATGGCTAACTGTGTCCAGTACTGAGGTTTATTCTTGGCCAATGGCGTAGCATCAATCCCCCTCAAGGGAATAGGGCTCTGCAAAGGCTCCAAGGAAAAACCACAGCGCTTGGCAAATTCTAGGTCCATTAAGTTCAGGGCAGCGCTACTGATGGTAACCGACCTAGCGACCCTCTTAGTACGCTTCGGGCAGTCAGAGATAGCATGAGTAGCGTCACCACAGTAAAAACACAGCCCATTCTGATGTCTGAACTCCTGCCGTTCTGCTCTCGTCAAAATCCTATCACATTGCATAGGCTCAGAACTCTGCCCAGAGGACACCGCCATATGGTGCACCATCTTACGTTCACGTAGGCGCCGATCAATCTGAATGGCCAGAGACATTGATTCATTCAAACCAGCAGGCGTGGGAAACCCCACCATAACATCTTTAAGGGCTTCAGAAAGACCCATTCTGAAAATAGCTGCCAGGGCATCCTCATTCCATTTTGTAAGCACAGACCACTTTCTAAATTTCTGACAATATATCTCTGCTGCTTCCTGATCCTGACACAAAGCCAGTAAAAAAATTTCTGCCTGATCCACAGAATTAGGTTCATCATAAAGCAGTCCAAGTGCTTGAAAAAATGAATCTACATTGAGCAATGCAGGATTCCCTGGCTCAAGGGAGAATGCCCAGTCCTGCGGGTCACCACGCAGCAGAGAAATAACAATCTTCACCTGCTGAATGGGGTCACCAGAGGAACGGGGTCTCAGAGCAAAAAACAATCTGCAATTATTTTTAAAGTTCAAAAACTTAGATCTATCCCCAGAAAACAAATCAGGGATAGGAATTCTAGGCTCAGAAACAGGAGTTTAAACAACATAGTCTTGGATACTCTGTACCCTTGCAGCGAGATGATCAACACGCGCAGACAGACCCTGAACCTCCATATCAGCACCAAGCTCCTGCACCATCCAAAAATCAAGGGGAAAAAAAAAGACAAAACAGGCAACAAGAAAAAAAAAACAATGACTCAGAACTTTCTTTTCCCTCTTTTGAGATGCATTTAACACATTGTAGGCCAGCTGTACTGTTATGGCCTGGTGGTTACGGAGCAGTACCGAGATGACCTGGTGGGTAAAACCAATCATGGACAAGCTCAGCGGAGGTGGCAGCTCCACCGACAGTAATCACTGTTATGACCTAGTGATTACGGAGCAGAACTGAAATGACCTGGTGGGTAAAACAAATAAAGTACTAGCTCTGGGGAGGTGGTAGCTTTACTGACCGCAATCCCTACTCCTAACACCAACACTAGAAATAGCCGTGGAGCGTGCTTATCTCTGCCTAGACACCTCTTCACAGCCTAAGAACTAGCTACCCCTGAAGATGGAAACGGAAAACTATCTCGCCTCAGAGAAACCCCCAAAGGAAAGAGAGCCCCCCACAAATATTGACGGTGAGTGGAGAGGGAAATGACAAACTCAGAAATGAAACTAGATTTAGCAAAGGAGGCCAAAACTATCTAAATAGACAGAGCTAGAAAAGACTACTGTGCGGTCAGTATAAAAACTAAAAGTCCACGCAGAGTTTACAAAAAATAACCTCCACACCGACTCACGGTGTGGAGGAGCAAATCTGTGACCCCAGAGCTTCCAACTAGCCGGAATAATTCATAATGACAAGTTGGACAAGAGACATAACTTAAACTGAACAGAAGGTCATAAGCAGGGAAACACCCAAAAACTAGCAGAACTTATCTTAAGCTGAAATGGACTGGCCAACAAAGAACTTCCAGGAAAGGACTGAATCCACAGGAAGAAACATTGACAGCTGGCATCAACTACAGCCTAAGGCCCAGTTAAATAACAAGGCCAGGGCACCGATTAGTGAAAGCAGCTGCTAAGTTCCACTCGAAACCACCAGAGGGAGCCCAAGAGCAGAACTCCCAAAAATACCATTCATGACCACAGGATGGAGCCCAAGAACGGAATTCACAACAGGGAACAGACCTGGCAGGAGCATCGCTAAAGGCTTGGGCTGGATCCGGGGGCCACCGGAAGGTGAGTATATAACTATTTTTTATTTTAATTATTTTTTAGCAGGGATATGGTGCCCACACTGCTATATACTACGTGGCTGTGTTATGTACTAAGTGGGCTGTGTTATATACTGTGTGGGCTGTGTTATATACTGCGTGGGCTGTGCTATATACTATGTGGGCTGTGCTATATACTATGTGGGCTGTGTTATACAGGTCCTTCTCAAAAAATTAGCATATAGTGTTAAATTTCATTATTTACCATAATGTAATGATTACAATTAAACTTTCATATATTATAGATTCATTATTCACCAACTGAAATTTGTCAGGTCTTTTATTGTTTTAATACTGATGATTTTGGCATACAACTCCTGATAACCCAAAAAACCTGTCTCAATAAATTAGCATATTTCACCCGTCCAATCAAATAAAAGTGTTTTTTAATAACAAACAAAAAAACCATCAAATAATAATGTTCAGTTATGCACTCAATACTTGGTCGGGAATCCTTTGGCAGAAATGACTGCTTCAATGCGGCGTGGCATGGAGGCAATCAGCCTGTGACACTGCTGAGATGTTATGGAGGCCCAGGATGCTTCAATAGCGGCCTTAAGCTCATCCAGAGTGTTGGGTCTTGCGTCTCTCAACTTTCTCTTCACAATATCCCACAGATTCTCTATGGGGTTCAGGTCAGGAGAGTTGGCAGGCCAATTGAGCACAGTAATACCATGGTCAGTAAACCATTTACCAGTGGTTTTGGCACTGTGAGCAGGTGCCAGGAAGCATGAAGTGCTCCAAAATCTCCTGATAGCTAGCTGCATTGACCCTGCCCTTGATGAAACACAGTGGACCAACACCAGCAGCTGACATGGCACCCCACACCATCACTGACTGGGTACTTGACACTGGACTTCAGGCATTTTGGCATTTCCTTCTCCCCAGTCTTCCTCCAGACTCTGGCACCTTGATTTCCGAATGACATGCAAAATTTGCTTTCATCAGAAAAAAGTACTTGGGACCACTTAGCAACAGTCCAGTGCTGCTTCTCTGTAGCCCAGGTCAGGCGCTTCTGCCGCTGTGTATGGTTCAAAAGTGGCTTTACCTGGGGAATGCGGCACCTGTAGCCCATTTCCTGCACACGCCTGTGCACGGTGGCTCTGGATGTTTCCACACCAGACTCAGTCCACTGCTTCCTCAGGTTCCCCAAGGTCTGGAATCGGTCCTTCTCCACAATCTTCCTCAGGGTCCGGTCACCTCTTCTCGTTGTACAGCGTTTTCTGCCACATTGTTTCCTTCCAACAGACTTACCATTGAGGTGCCTTGATACAGCACTCTGGGAACAGCCTATTTGTTGAGAAATTTCTTTCTGGGTCTTACCCTCTTGCTTGAGGGTGTCAATGATGGCCTTCTTGACATCTGTCAGGTCGCTAGTCTTACCCATGATGGGGGTTTTGAGTAATGAACCAGGCAGGGAGTTTTTAAAAGCCTCAGGTATCTTTTGCATGTGTTTAGAGTTAATTAGTTGATTCAGAAGATTAGGGTAATAGGTCGTTTAGAGAACCTTTTCTTGATATGCTAATTTATTGAGACAGGTTTTTTGGGTTATCAGGAGTTGTAGGCCAAAATCATCAGTATTAAAACAATAAAAGACCTGACAAATTTCAGTTGGTGGATAATGAATCTATAATATATGAAAGTTTAATTGTAATCATTACATTATGGTAAATAATGAAATTTAACACTATATGCTAATTTTTTGAGAAGGACCTGTATACTACATGGGCTGTGTTATATACTGTATGGGCTGTGCTATATACTGCGTGGGCTGTGCTATATACTACATGGCTGTGCTATATACTACGTCGGCTGTGTTATATGCTACGTGGGCAGTGCAATATACTACGTGGCTGTTATATACTACGTAGCTATGTTATATGCTACATGGCTGTGCCATATGCTACGTGGGCTGTGTTATATGCTGCCTGGCTGTGCTATATGCTACGTGGGCTGTGTTATATACTACATGGGCTGTGTTTATATGCTACGTGGCTGTGCTATATTTCTCTACTGTATCTGTGCATCATGAATCGTGGTATGTGTTAAAGGGGGGGCCCACTGAGACTCTTTCGCCTGGGGCCCTCAAAAACTTGGAGCTGGCCCTGGATTGGTCACGCCAGGCCGACAGGAGCAGTCCGGCCGTGAATTGAACCACGGGATTAGAACCACACGCCCAGCCGGCCGTGACCAATCAGCGATATTGGCGTGGGATTTAAACACCACTTCACTGATTGGTCGCACCCGGCCAGCCGAATCCTGTGTATTCATTGCATTATTCTTAAATCTTCATAAATAAACTACATTCATACTCTAGAATACCCGATGCGTTAGAATTGGGCCACCATCTAATAATTAATAAATAACATTTCCCACATGTCTACTTTATATTAGCACAATTTTGGAGACATCATTTTTTTTGTTAGGAAGTTAGAAGGGTTAAAAGTTGACCATCGATTTCTCATTTTTACAACAAAATTTGCAAAACCTTTTTTTTTTAGGAACCACCTCACACTTCAAGTGACTTTGAGGGGCCTATATAACAGAAAATGCCCAAAAGTGACACCATTCTAAAAACTGCACCCCTCAAGGTACTCAAAACCACATTCAAGAAGTTTATTAACCCTTCAGGTGCTTCACAGGAATTTTGGAAATGTTTAAAAAAAAATTAACATTTAACTTTTTTTCACAAAAAAATTACTTCAGATCCAATTTGTTTTATTTTACCAAGGGTAATAGGAGAAATTGGACCCCAAAAGTTGTTGTACAATTTGCTCTGAGTATGCTGATACCCCATTTATGCAGTTATACCTCTGTTTGGGCGCATGGTGGAGCTCGGAAGGGAAGGAGCGCCATTTGACTTTTCAATGCAAAATTGGCTGGAATTGAGATCAGATGCCATGTTGCGTTTGGAGAGCCCCGATGTGCCTAAACAGTGGAAACCTCCCAATTCTAACTCCAACCCTAATCCCAACACACTCCTAACCCTAATCCCAACCCTAACCATAACCCTAACCACATCCCTAACCCCAACACACCCCTAATCCTAACCATAGCCCTAACTAGAAAACCTAACCCCAACACACCCCTAATCCCAACCCAACTATAACCCTAACCACAAACCTAACCCTAAAAAAAACCCTAACCTTAATCCCAACCCTAACCTTAATCCCAACCCTAACCCTAATCCCAACCCTAATTCCAGTCCTAACCCTAATTCCAACCCTAACCCTAATCCCAACACTAACCCTAATCCCATCCCTAACGCTAACTTTAGCCCCAACCCTAACCCTAACTTTAGCCCAAACCCTAACCCTAACCCCAGCCCTATCTCTAACCCCAATCCCAACCCTAACCCTAATGGGAAAATGGAAATAAATACTTTAACATTTTATTATTTTTCCCCAACTAAGAGGGTGATAAAGGGGGGTTTGATTTACTATTTATAGCGAGTTTTTATAGCGGGTTTTTATGTTTGACAGCTGTCACACACTAAAAGACGCTTTTTATTGCAAAAACAGTTTTTGCATCACCACATTTTGAGAGCTATAATTTATCCATATTTTGGCCCACAGAGTCATGTGAGGTCTTGTTTTTTTGTGGGACGAGGTGACGTTTTTATAGGTACCATTTTCGGGCACATGACATTTTTTGATCGCTTTTTATTCCGATTTTTAGGAGGCAGAATGAACAAAAAACAGCAATTCAGGAATTTCTTTGGGGGGGCGTTTATACAGTTCCGTGTGTGATAAAATTGATAAGGCAGTTTTATTCTTCAGATCAGTACGATGACAGCGATACCTCATTGAGAGTTGGTGCTCATAAAGTTCCCTGCAGAACTGTTAGGCTATGTGCACACGTTGCGGTTTTTGCTGCGGATCCGACGCTGCGGATGCGCAGCAGTTTTCCATGCTGTGTACAGTACCATGTAAACCTATGGAAAACAAAAACCGCAGTGCACATGCTGCGGAAAATTCCGCGCGGAAACGCTGCGGAAAAAAAAGAAGTAGCATGTCACTTCTTTCTGCGGATTCCGCAGCGGTTTTCAATCTGCACCAATAGGAAAGTGCAGTTGAAAACCCGCAGAGGAATGCGCAGAAGAAACCGCATGAAAATCCGCAGTGAAAACCGCAGTGGTTTTGCACTGCGGATTTTCCAAATCCGCTGCGGAAAAATCCGCAGCAAATTCCGCAACGTGTACACATACCCTAACTGTGGATTTCAGGAAAATCTGCTGCATGTCTGTGTCGGACTCTAGCTTCTCCCCTCTCCATATAATTTTAAAAGCACCAACTGTCATTTCCTAACTTAGTAATGGGAAGATTTGTTTTCACTGAACACCGCTTTTACTCATGGATTGAGAGTGATAGATCAGTCCAGGAGAAGAAGCAGATTTCCCTCATACGATATATTACAAAGTTGCTTAGGTTTATATGAATTATTGATTTATGAAATAGAAGTAAAATGATGGTAGATCTGTAATTAATATTTGGCACATACAGATCTTGGCCTAAGGATAGAACAACTAAATAAATAAGCAAAATATTTTAAAACTATTGTGATGAAAACAGTTGTATTTAAGCTAAAGACAAAAACCTAAACATGCAGAAAAATAATGGCTGCTAACACCAGAGGTATATCTGGGAGAGGGGCAGGAGGGGGCCGAGGTGTCTACCCTGTGGTTGCATTTTGTTGTCCCCCAACTTGGAGTAGGCAGCTCTCTGAGCTAGCTGTCAAACTGACAACCGGGTCACAGAAGGTACAGCGCGTCAGTTCCCAGTGATCAATTGTACTCGCGTCTCTCAGATGGTTATATGGATGTATTTCTGTACTGCTGGCGGTTCTTATGATGAATTTTTGTACTGCTGGTGGTTCTGGTGATGTATTTATGTACTAATGGTGGTCCTGGTAATGGAGTCTTGTGCTGTTATCGGTTCTGATACTGTACATCTGTAACAATCCATAACTTGTAAGATTACGTGATACATGGCTATGTTAATAAAGTGTTGTGCCATCTGACAAGTTAAGGGTTGCAATGTTTTTATTTTTGTTAGGAGCATTAAAGGTGTTATCCAAGTTTGTGATGAGTCTGCAGTCATTCTATGTGACTGCAGACTTCTGAAGTCTGAAAGCGCACACTGCATGCTGTCAGGTTTCTCTGGTGTCAGCAATAAGAGTGAGAGGTTACAAGTATGTGATTTACAAACATGCAGTCACATGACGACTAGACATGTGTGCCTTTACGCAATTAAAATGATTTGTGCAAGGCCGGACACATCTAGTCAGAATGTGGACAGAAGAAAACAAGTCGCATTCTTGTGCTCACATGACCATGCACTCTTGCTGCCTGCAAGGGAGAATCCCAATCCTGTGCAGTGCATTTGCTGTGAGGATTCAGAAGCCACCTACAGTGACTGCAAACTTTTAGCTCAAATCTGGACACACCCTTTAAATATAAAAAGAAGTACCATAGGGTGCTAATGGATTGCCCGCTAGGATCGTAGGGTACTCGGTACCGGGCTGGTTCTGTTCTTAAAGGGGTGGTCAGGGTGGCAGTGACCCAGTCCGTAGCTCTGGGCGTCCAGTAAAAAGGGGGTGAATGGAAATGGAAACAAAGTCTAATGTAGTATGTTCGTGATGCCACCTGTGGTACTCAGCCAGGGATGGCCGACTCTGCTTAAAGGGGTCCACTGGGGATGATGGTATTGTAGCAGAGGTGGTGTAGCTCCCCACAGGTGGAGCTTAGTCCCCAGGGCTCCCGGTGTCGTTGGTCAGGATGATAGCTGGTGAAGTGTAGGAAAGAATTGAAGGACACAAGGTTGCAGTCTCTTTACCTTTTACTGATGACTTTCATGTAAAGATTACAGGTGATCTTTGGAATCGAGCAGCCTGGAAGCGATTCGGAATCCCCCTAGCCAGGTGGGGTTGGAAGCCTTCCTTTCTGCGCTGTGTTCTAAGTCCCTTGCTGCCCTAGGCTTCATACAAGGTCCTCTCTCAATCTGTCCTCTTAGGTGGACACTACCCGCAAGGCAGGCAACTCGAGCCTTTTTACATGTGTTGACTCCGGGCTCTAATCTGCTACTGTGCCTTCGGGTGTAATTGTGGCCAGGAGATTTGGAAACTCCTGCCCGCCGGTTTTTGCTGTGGGGCATACAGTTACCCCCCACAACCTCAGACTTCCGGCCTCCGGTTTCTTGCGCTTGAACCTGGAGGGACCCCACTCGCAGCTCCACTCGTTTCTCTCTCCTCCTGTGCTCCTTCTCCCCTCACTGTCTCTAACAGACTCTTCTGTCAGGAGCTGCAGAACCGCACATCTGCTCAGCTCCAGCTTTCCTCACCGACTCCCCACTGCTCACTCCCTAACTCCTTCTCCAGCCAGAATATATAGGGAAGCTACCCTGAAACCGGGTCTAGACCTCCCCCTTCTGGCCTGGAGTCAGAAAAGTGTTGTTTGTAAGTGTTACCTGTTAAGGGGATCCTTCTCGCTTCAGGAAATGGCACCACCCTCCCTGTGAGGAAGGCAATACCACTGTGACAACCGAATTCCTGGGGTGTCACACTAATCCTAACAGTGTGTAATATACTCACTGTCAGGATTCAGCTCTGCTGGTTCCAGCAGTCATGACATGACACTTTACTCATATGCAATTTTCATTCTTTCCGTCACGTGACAACGAGCTTTACTTCCTGCATCTCTCACTTTTTCATTGAACATTGAGAGAATTAGGGAGAGCAGTTTGTCGGCACATGACTAAGTGAGCAAATCGCATATCTGCTTGAGAAGGGGGAGCGCCAAACTGAATTCTTTCCCCAAGTGCTGGAAAATCTAGATACACCCCTGCCATCCACACAGTTGTTTACAAATGTACCTGTATGATTATGCGGAGATTGTGAGGTGTGAGATATAAGTGGTGCCAATGGGGCAGAGAATTTCTAGACTTCCTGTTCTATCCCTCTTAATGCAATTGCTCCATAGTGTAAGTCAACCCTTAGTAGAAGCGCCAGCAATAATGAACAGTCACGTCAATTCTGTACAATCTAAACAACCATAATTAAGAGTATTCACGTATGCTAATGAAACTAGATCCTTCAGGCTTAAACATTCCAGCTCTCTCGAATGAACACAAATCAACTTAATTACTGGCATATTTAAGTAAATGCCACTGGTGATTTCCTGCTGTAAAAAAGGCATCAAAAACACAAAGCGTGAAAGTGCAATGCAGGAAAAACATGACAATTCAAAGGGAGAAAATGGTCAAAAATGCTGTAAAAATATAATTGCTTTCAGGCAGTAAAAACATTTCTTCTATTTCTCCAACACTTTCATTGTTAAATAAAATCATATGTCATAACAGCGTTGTTTGAAAGGGGCTTTCTAGGAATCTTGTCACCCATAAAAAACTATGTGCTTAGTCCTTCTTTCCTATTCTGAAAATGTGCCCTCAATTATGTAATGTAGCCCAGAGTACCAGGGTATTACTGACGTCGCTTCTAGCTTTTACAGAAATAGAGATGACCACTGCCCCTAATAGAGTACATGGACGTTACAGTAAGGGAATTCCAAGTTTGGAACCCCTTCTTTGAGCCAAAATGAAATGCAGCTTCTCCATATCTGGCGATTTTTCAGATGTCCGTGTATTTCATGGAGGAAAATTAATTCGACTATCCATAATATAATGTTAAAATTCCTCTGAATTGGAAAATTGCTGCTTTTTTTTTAAACTGAAGTATGTCAATTCTTTCAGCGTATTTGCAGTGTTTTTTCTCCCATAGAAAGCAATGAGTGAGTGCAAAAATGCGTAGAAAATGCAGCTATCAGCTTTTGCAGCACATGTACAGCAGGATGTGACAATCATTATTTTTTGGTGATTTTTCTCATGTATAAACCATAATATCTTGGTATTGTCACATAAGCATTGGTGTTAGTATGTTTTATTGTAATGTAACTTGCACAATGCTTTTGTTTCTCCCTGCTCCAAGCATTGCTTATTTATATTAGTGATGATTAGTGTTGAGCGATACCGTCCGATACTTGAAAGTATCGGTATCGGAAAGTATCGGCCGATACCGGCAAAGTATCGGATCCAATCCGATACCGATACCCGATACCAATACAAGTCAATGGGACTCAAGTATCGGACGGTATTCCTGATGGTTCCCAGGGTCTGAAGGAGAGGAAACTCTCCTTCAGGCCCTGGGAACCATATTAATGTGTAAAAGAAAGAATTAAAATAAAAAATATTGCTATACTCACCTCTCCGAGGGAACCGGCAGCGTTGTTTGCTTAAAATTCGCGCTTTTCTTTCCTTACGTGAAGTCCCAGCTTTGTGATTGGTTGCGTCGCAGTCACATGGGCGACGCAACCAATCACAGCAAGCCGTGACGTAATTTCAGGTCCTTAAGGATTTTAAAATTACGTCCCGGCTTTGTGATTGGTTGCGTCGCAGTCACATGGGCGACGCAACCAATCACAGCAAGCCGTGACGTAATTTCAGGCCCTTAAGGATTTTAAAATTACGTCCCGGCTTTGTGATTGGTTGCGTCGCAGTCACATGGGCGACGCAACCAATCACAAGCCGTGACGTCACGGGAGGCTGGACACGCGCGCATTTTAAAATGCGCGCTTGTCCAGCCTCCCGTGACGTCCCGGCTTGTGATTGGTTGCGTCGCGGTCAACCAATCACAAGCCGGGAGGCTGGACACGCGCGCATTTTAAAATTTTAAAATGCGCGCATGTCCAGCCTCCCGGCTTGTGATTGGTTGACCGCGACGCAACCAATCACAAGACGGGACGTCACGGGAGGCTGGACAAGCGCGCATTTTAAAATGCGCGTGTGTCCAGCCTCCCGGCTTGTGATTGGTTGCATCGCGGTCAACCAATCACAAGCCGGGACGTCACGGGAGGCTGGACAAGCGCGCATTTTAAAATGCGCGCGTGTCCAGCCTCCCGGCTTGTGATTGGTTGACCGCGATGCAACCAATCACAAGCCGGGACGTCACGGGAGGCTGGACAAGCGCGCATTTTAAAATGCGCGCGTGTTTAGCCTCCCGTGATGTCACGGCTTGTGATTGGTTGCGTCGCCCATGTGACTGCGACGCAACCAATCACAAAGCCGGGACGTAATTTTAAAATCCTTAAGGGCCTGAAATTACGTCACGGCTTGCTGTGATTGGTTGCGTCGCCCATGTGACTGCGACGCAACCAATCACAAAGCCGGGACGTAATTTTAAAATCCTTAAGGACCTGAAATTACGTCACGGCTTGCTGTGATTGGTTGCGTCGCCCATGTGACTGCGACGCAACCAATCACAAGCCGGGACTTCACGTAAAGGAAAGAAAAGCGCAAATTTTAAACAAAGAACGCTGCCGCTTCCCTCGGTAAGGTGCAGGCTGCGTCGGAGAGGTGAGTATAGCAATATTTTTTATTTTAATTCTCTCTTTTACACATTTTTACATTAATGTTGTTTCGATACCGATACCCGATACCACAAAAGTATCGGATCTCGGTATCGGAATTCCGATACCCGCAAGTATCGGCCGATACCCGATACTTGCGGTATCGGAATGCTCAACACTAGTGATGATTAGAGATGAGCGAATTTGTTGTTCACCTGTTTGTTGGGCTCTCCATACATGTGTTGTGACTGTGACACAGCCGCGACACTTGCAGCTGCGGCGTCGGACAACTGATCAGCAGAAAGGTGAAGTGAGTTCATTGGCCGTGAACTTGCAGGACTTGTCTGACGGCACCACGAGCAGGAGAACTTTCTCACGCTCGCGGTGCCGTCAGATAGATAGTAGGAGTTCACAGAGAGACACTGAGCACCATGTGCTCAGTATCTGCTGGATGACAGGATGTATGGTCGCGTCATGCAACCATGCAGCCTGCCATCTTGATGTAGCAGACTTAGACCCCTCATGGGACAAATGGATTAGTAGCATCTCTGTGGAAAGGTGTGGAATAATGTTTGTTTTTTAACTCTTTTGCAGAGGACAAGGGCATTGGGGGAATGGGCGAGATCGTATGTATGGTTTAATTAAGATTATTAAAGGAGTCTGTGTCTTTCTTTCAATTAAAGGACTTTATTCTGGGTTTCTGTGTTTTTATACAGCATCTCTGACGCCTCTCCATTACTAACTTCGGGGCTTATTGTCACCTAACAATACAAAGGTGACATCAACTCCAACTATCACCCCACCTACCACGGCTACAGGGCAAGTAGGAAGAGTTTGGTTAAGTGCCAGAATTGGTGCATCTTAGAGATGAACCTTTTTTGGGGTGGCTGAGAGCTGATGTTTTTAGCCTGGGGGGGTGCAGCATCCATGGCCCCTTCCTAGGCTATTAATATCAGCCCGCAGCCTTTGCTTGTTATTAATTATAGGGGGACCATACATAATTTTTTATGGTCTCCCATTTTAATAGCCAATAAAGGCTAAGTATACAGTTGTGAGCTGATATTAATAGCCTAGGAAGCTCCGTGTCAACGACGTTCCCTCTGCCTTGTTACGAAAATTGTGCGGGAGCGCACTCCATTTTTTTCCGAAAAATAATCTTTTATTAATTAAATACATGTACAGTAATTTGCACACACACTGCACTAATTGTATTTGTCACTGACATCTATATTTCTATCTATTTTATTTGTATTTACTCTATGTAAGCCATCTCTTCTAACCTGTCGGCTCCTGTAGTGATTTTACAGTGCACGGCAGATGAATTGCCGTCTTTTCTTCTATCTACGTAAGTAATACATATATGGAGCACCCCCAGTAGGGCAATGGGGTACTCGGTACCGGGTCCTTCGGTTCTCGGTGGGGATGTCACGGTGGCTGACCCGGTCCGTGGCCCTAGGGGCGTCCGTTGTTTATCGGGGAAAGGTCTTTAAAGGGATAATGTTCGTGACGCCACCTGTGGTATTCGGTCAGGGTGACCGACGCTGCTTAGGGGTCCACTGGGGTGATGTTATGGCAGCTAGATGGTATACCTTCCCACAGGTGAAGTGTATCCCCAGGGCTTCCCAGAGTGTAGATGGTGAATGGTGTGAGGCGCAGTGAAGAACGAGGACACAAGGTTGCAGTCTCTTTACCTTTACTGAAGGCTTCAGCATCCACAGTCCAGGGTACAGACCACAGGGTAGGGAGAGTCCGGCCGGTCTGAAGGCAAATCCAGAGTCCCCTTATCCAGGTGGAAATCAGTAGCCTTCCTCTAGCGCCTGGATGTTGTAGTATCTCCCTGCTGAGCTTCTCGGTAAGGTCCTCACAACTGATGTTACTGTTCTAGAGGTTATTTCTCTTTCTCTCTGTCCCCTGATGGAATGGATAGGACAAACCCGTATGACCGGTGGCCTGAGGCTTTTTACAGGGACTCTATCATGCCCCGGCCCCCACAAGTTGCCACCGTGACTCCTGGGTATAAGGTCGGGCAGGTAATGTGGAATTGCCTGTCCTGCCGGTCTTTGGAGCTAGTTTTAGAGATGTTTACTACCTCGGTGTTCCGGCTACCGGGTCCTGCGCCTCCGAAAGGAGGCAGCCTTTTGCAGGGCAGAACTCCTTCTGGATTCCTCTCCTTTTGCTATGACTACGTTTCTCACCCTCCGATATACAATTCTCTTCCAATGTCTCTTTCTTAGGATGCTGCCACACGTGGGGCAGGCGCAGCTCCGTGGCCTTCTGTCTAGGCCTCTGACAGGATCCCACCCCTGTCAGGGACCCACTCTGTCTACAGCCCTTTGATGTTCCTCCTTCCCCTCTGGCCTGGGTGAAGCCCAGTCAGCTTCTGACTAATTTCCTATCCAGACCACCAGTTGTTTTACCTAATTGTGAGGAGTGCCCTAATAGATAGGAGTGTACCTCCCCCTGGTGGGCTGGAGTGTGTTGTGTGGTTTGTGATACCTGGTAAAGTGATCTCCTTTATTGCCTTCAGACGTAACATCACTCCCCCTGGTGGAAGAATGACATTACTGCAATGACCAGGACTCTGGGGCGCTGCATATACATATATATGTGTGTGTGTCACTGACATCTATATACCTATGTATTCTATGTGTACAAATCTATTCTATCTATTCTATTCTAACCAGTCACACTGTCATAATACTGTACGAGTACATGAATTGACGGCTTTTATTCTATTTATCTATCTACAGTTGTAGAGAATACCAAAACTTTTTCTCCACTCATGGTTAGTGGTTGTTCCAACATGACAACGATCCAAAACAGAAGGCTAGGTCAACCTGTCATTGGCTACAGCAGAATAAAGTGAAGGTTCTGGAATGGCCATCTCATTCTCCTGAGCTCAATATCATTGAGACACTCTCTGGGGAGATCTCAAGCTGTGTGCTTTGTTCATGGTAGACAGCCCCGGAATTTACAGGAACAGGAGGCTTTTTGCCAAGAAGAGTGGGCAGCTTTACCATCTGAGAAAATAAAGAACCTCATCCACAACTACCACAAAAGACTTCAAGCTGTCATTGATGTTAGAGGGGGTCATACGCGGTATTAAGAAATGGGGTATGTAAACTTTTGACCAGGGTCATTTGGATGTTTTGGGTTGTCATTATGAGTTAAAAAGAGAAAACACAGTAGTTTGACAATAAATGGCTTCGCCCAACCACGAACCATGAGTGGAGAAAAAGTTTTGGTGTTATCATTCATATTTTCTGGGAAAAGGCCAAGAAAGCAAAAATTCTGCCAGGGTATGTAAACTTTTGAGCACAACTGTATATATATATATATATTTATATATATATATATATATACTGTATATCTATCTATACATATATGTGTGTTTTGACGAATATTTCGTTTCAAAACGATGTGTAAATGACAGAGAATTGCTGTATCTAAAAGCTCTTGTTAAAATCGCATTGCAATCGGATAGCAATCGCCCTGCATTCAGATGTAAATCGGATGCTAGGTGTGAAAACTCGTTGCGACTCCCGGCAGGGAGACTCGGACCGATTTTTCATATGGTTAGTCTGACTCCGGCCTCTAAGTTAAGGTACCATCACACTCAGCGACGCTGCAGCAATATAGACAATGAGCCGATCGCTGGAGCGTCGCTGTTTTGGTCACTGTAGAGATGTCAAACACAGCAGCTCCAGAACGATGCAGGAGCAATCTAGTGACGTAACGGCGACTCACGTATCGTTCTCACATGTCGTTAGCTCCATGTAAAACATTGCTGACATCGTTGCTTTTGATGTCAAACATGACGATACACGCCGACCTGATGATGAAATAAAGTTCTGGACTTCTAGCTCCGACCAGCGATATCACAGCGGGATCCAGATCGCTGCTGCGTGTCAAACACAACGAGATCGCTATCCAGGATGCTGCAACGTCACGGATCGTTCTCGTTCTCGTTGCAAAGTTGCTGAGTGTGACGGTACCTTTAGGCTCAGATGAGTGCTGAACTTTGCAGAACAGTCACTAGTGACTCTGCAAGCAGCTCCGTATTCTGATCTGCATATGGCAGATACAGGAGCTGCCAACTGTTTACATGCACCAGTCTAGTCAGTAAATCGGACCTGAGGTACCAGAACATAGGCTAACCTTGGTCTGTTGGGCACAAGGAGAGCACATAGACAAAAAAGGCTTATGTGAGTGTAAGGGAGTGGCAGGGTTGTAGTCATGACCGTACACTCTGGTGTATCATTGCCCTGGCCTCCGCTTACATGAAAACAGCATTCTTTCACCAGCATACCTTTGTCTTCTCCTGCTACACCATCAGGGATACCACTGTGGTGCTGAGGCCTTTCTGCAACTGGCTTCATAAGAATTGAGACACAGTCTGGTTCAAATGCAACATGTTGCAACAATGCAATATTCAAAAAAGGGGCAAAAACTGAACTCGGTAATTATAGGCCAGTAAGCTTAACCTCTACTGTGGGTAAAATCCTGGAGGGCATTCTAAGGGATGCTATGCTGGAGTATCTGAAGAGGAATAACCTCATGACCCAGTATCAGCACGGGTTTACTAGGGACCGTTCATGTCAGACTAATTTGATCAGCTTCTATGAAGAGGTAAGTTCCGGACTGGACCAAGGGAACCCAGTGGACGTAGTATATATGGACTTTTCCAAAGCTTTTGATACGGTGCCACACAAAAGGTTGTTACATAAAATGAGAGTAATGGGGATAGGGGAAAATATGTGTAAGTGGGTTGAGAGCTGGCTCAGGGATAGGAAACAAAGGGTGGTTATTAATGGAGCACACTCGGACTGGGTCACGGTTAGCAGTGGGGTACCACAGGGGTCAGTATTGGGCCCTCTTCTTTTTAACATATTTATTAATGACCTTGTAGGGGGCATTCAGAGTAGAATTTCATTATTTGCAGATGACACTAAACTCTGCAGGGTAATCAATACAGGAGAGGACAATTTTATATTACAGGATGATTTATGTAAACTAGAAGCTTGGGCTGATAAATGGCAAATGAGCTTTAATGGGGATAAATGTAAGGTCATGCACTTGGGTAGAAGTAATAAGATGTATAACTATGTGCTTAATTCTAAAACTCTGGGCAAAACCGTCAATGAAAAAGACCTGGGTGTATGGGTGGATGACAAACTCATATTCAGTGGCCAGTGTCAGGCAGCTGCTACAAAGGCAAATAAAATAATGGGATGTATTAAAAGAGGCATAGATGCTCATGAGGAGAACATAATTTTACCTCTATACAAGTCACTAGTTCGACCACACTTAGAATACTGTGCACAGTTCTGGTCTCCGGTGTATAAGAAAGACATAGCTGAACTGGAGCGGGTGCAGAGAAGAGCGACCAAGGTTATTAGAGGACTGGGGGGTCTGCCATACCAAGATAGGTTATTACACTTGGGGCTATTTAGTTTGGAAAAAAGAAGACTAAGGGGTGATCTTATGTTAATGTATAAATATATGAGGGGACAGTACAAAGACCTTTCTGATGATCTTTTTAATCATAGACCTGAGACAGGGACAAGGGGGCATCCTCTACGTCTGGAGGAAAGAAGGTTTAAGCATAATAACAGACGCGGATTCTTTACTGTAAGAGCAGTGAGACTATGGAACTCTCTGCCGTATGATGTTGTAATGAGTGACTCATTGCTTCAATTTAAGAGGGGACTGGATACCTTTCTGGAAAAGTATAATATTACAGGGTATATATATTAGATTCCTTGATAAGGCGTTGATCCAGGGAACTAGTCTGATTGCCGTATGTGGAGTCGGGAAGGAATTTTTTTCCCCATGGTGGAGTTACTCTTTGCCACATGGGGTTTTTTTTCCTTCCCCTGGATCAACATGTTAGGGCATGTTAGGTTAGGCTATGGGTTGAACTAGATGGACTTACAGTCTTCCTTCAACCTTAATAACTATGTAACTATGTAACTATGTGAAACTTTACTTGAACAACTTGGCAGCACATTCTTGTCAGTAACAACATCAACAACAAGTCCCATGCAGTTCTCAGTCTGCTCTTTCCCTGCACTCAGTTACCCGTCCTCCAGTACATTATGAGGTAATAATACCTTAGGTAGTACAGCAGTGTTCTCCCTGTTCAGACTCACTGTGCTTGGGGATTCTCTAGTCTGTTTCACCCCAGTTCTGAGAGCATCGACCCATGCAATAATCTGCCACATGCTGAACAATCTGAGCCCTGTACTATTCCGGACAGCTTCTTTCTTCCAGCTATGAACTGCTGCAATCCTGCTGCTTGACACCATACTTCTGTCCTATAGTCTCCGAATGGCTATACTTCTCTTCTTCTTTTTTTTTGTTTAAGAAGTTTTATATTGAAGGATGCAATATTCATGTTCACAAATTATGCAATACAGTGATCCATGTAATAGTGTACAAATCTAGGCCTCATGGGCATCATATAATTGAAACATATGTAATTATATTTAGAATCCATGAGATCAGTAAACTCAACAGTATCACACATTCAAAAAGGAAATGACCTTCATTTTTAACTTATTTTGTTTCTTTTTTAAACAGTAAAATAAAGATTATAAAACGAACAATAACTTTTCATCATTGAAACCATATCAACCTACTGGTAACAGTTATTTAGTGCATTGTCACTTCCGTCACACCCTATCTTGTCCATTAGATCGAATCGGGGGATCTCCTGCCACCATCCTAGTGATATACCATGGGGACTGTTCAAAACAAGCTATAAGATGAGTTCTCACCTCTTCAGAGAACATATCAATGAAACTCTCCCAAGTATCAAAAAAACGGGGCACCATGCGATCTTCCCCCAACTGTGCCTCTATCCATTCCATACGGAACACATGTTTTAATTTATTTAAAAACATTGTCAGCGTTGGAGGTTCCGCTGTGATCCATTGTTGTAATATACATTTTTTCCCTACCATGGACACTATACACGTCAGACGTTTGGCCCCCCTTGTAATTCTCGATACCTCCTCAGGCCATATTCCCAATATCGCCCACTCTGCCGTAGAGGGTATATAATTCAAGAGGTGGTCTAGACAAAATCTTTTTACCTCCCTCCAAAACCCCATAATTGCCGGGCAATCCCAAAATTGATGGTAAAGGCCTGCCTCAGGAGCCGCACACTTTAGACAATTAGCCGATTGAGATAGGCCCATGAGAAACGAACGATGTGGGGATACATATGTGCCATGGTACAATCTAAGCAACATTTCCCTATAAGAAGAGGCCGGTAAAGCCTTCCAAGCATAGAACATTGCCTTAACGATATGTTCTGGGGTTAAGGCTGGGAAACGAGCGAGCCATCTTGGAAGGCCTGTTTTTCTTTTAGTGTAGTCCATCTCCTCTCTCAAAAAGAGATAGAATCTAGAAGTAGAATGGAATAGTGAAGACCTATTTCGTAACATGGTGTCAAATGGGTTTTCCCAATCTGTATCCGATAACCGCTCTCCCACCCTTGTAGCATAGACCTCCAAGATTGCACAATTCGCGAGACATCCCATTTTCAAGGGAAGGTATCTCCGAGTGAATGTCCAAGAGTGTGGTCTGCGTGTCGAAGAGTCTAATATGCAGCCCACTGTCACAGCCCGATACCTAGCACATAAGCCCTCCATCCCCAATCTCAACCCGACATCTCGATTCCCAAATATTGGTAAGAAAAGTGAAGAATGTGCATTAAGAGAAAATCTATGGCGTAACTTATGCCATACCTTCCACATCACCATTAACAAAGGATTATCCATCACTGAGGAGGGTAACAGTTCCTTATGTGTATGTAGGAAATATAATAAGTTGGTATGGGGTATCAGATTCTGGTCTACTTGAGTGTTAGTGAATATGGAAGTATCATGAATCCAGTCTTTAAGATAGCGAAGCAGCGCTGCCAGGTTGTAATTTTCTAAATTTGGAAAGTTGATGCCTCCATTCGATGGGCGCTGTTCCAAAATGGCCATACTAATAGCATGATGCTTCTTTCCCCATATGAAAGCGCGGAACATACCATTTATTACCCGTAATTCACTAGGGGAAAGCAATACTGGAAGGGATTGTATAAAATATAATATCTGTGGGATAGCAATCATTTTTAACAGATATGCCCGACCCAAATATGAAAGGGTTAGATGTTGCCATCCTTCTAGTTCCTTTTTAATTTTTTGCATAAGGGGAAAAAGATTACTTCTCTGGAGATCATGAGGGTTTTTAGTTATATGTACCCCCAAGTAGGGCAATGCCTCTTTGCACCATTCAAAGGTATATATCCCCGCCCATGGTGGTTTGCGCGAAGCGCGTAGGTTAAGGGCCTTGGATTTAGTTGGATTAATAGAGTATCCAGACATAGTCCCCAGTTTATCCATAAGGGCTATAATTTCAGGGAGGGCCTCCTCTGGGTTGGCAATATAGAGCAAGATGTCATCTGCAAATGCTGTGAGCTTCAGGCTAATTCTCCCTACCCGTATCCCTCTAAACAATGGCAGGGACTCCAAAGCACGTATAAGAGGATCAAGGGCAAGGTTAAATAGAATGGAGGAAAGTGGGCAGCCCTGACGAGTGCCTCTGGTTAACTCCACCCCCTCAGTTAGTTGTTGATTAACTATAATTTTGGACTTAGGTGAATTATATAATAGTCTGATCAATGCCGCAAATCTCTCACCGAATCCCTGGCTCTCCAGCACCGCATATATCCAATGCCACTCTACACTATCAAACGCAGCCTCCGCGTCCAGACTAAGCAAGATGTTAGAAGAATTCTTGTTTCTAGCTGACACTATGGTGGCCGCAATTGCCGTGCGGACAGCAATGGTCGAGTGTCTATCTCGGGTGAAACCATATTGGTTCGGTGATAGAAGCTCAGGGAGAAACATCTGTATTCTGTTAGCCATAATCTTTGCCAGCAGTTTATAATCCAGATTTAACAAGGATATGGGTCTGTATGATGTTATCTGTGTAGGGCTCCTACCCGGCTTTAAAATTAGGGAAGTCAATGCAGAGTTAAAAGAGGTTGGGGATGCGCCCCCCTCCAAATAATAGTTGAGTAGGTCCTTGAGGAGGGGATCTATATCAGGAGAGAGCAATTTATAATATTCTACAGGTAAACCATCCGGTCCTGGTGATTTATAATTTGCCATTGTTTTAATAGCGGAGCGTATCTCTGTTAGTGTGATAGGCATCTCAAGGGTTGTGCGCTGGGAGTCTGTCAACATAGGTAACTGTAAAGAGTTTAAAGAATGTGTTATGGAGGATATGTCTCCTCCCCGTGTGGAGTAAAGGGCCGTGTAGTGGGTGTGAACAGCCTGTAGTATGTCCTCACTATTAGTCAAATGAGTCCCTGAAATGGGGTCCACTAGAAGCGGGATTTTCTGTCTGGGACCTTTCGGATTTGCCAGTCTAGCCAGTAGAGTTCCTATTTTATTACCCCATCGGAAGAAATGTTGTTTGTCAAAGTCTACTTTCTGTTGGGCTATCTTAGTCAAATGTGCATTTAGCAACGACAGAGCATCCTGCCATTGTGACCAGTCCTCTGAATCATCAGATCCCAGGTACCGTCTATAGGCCAATATGGCCATATTCTGGAGGTCCCTCGTTTCCCGTCCAGCCTTACGCTTTTTCCCTGTCACATATGCTATAATTCTCCCTCTCATAACTGCCTTGCCCGTCTCCCACATGAGTACAGGATCATCCCAATGCTGTATATTGTCGTCAACAAAGTTACCCCACTCCTGCTTGAGGAATGTCTCAAACTCTCTGCTCCTAGCCAAGTAGGCTGGGAATCTCCATGGGCCCGGCTGGTGTGGGTTACGGCCGCAACGGAGAAACAAAGTAATAGGTGTATGGTCAGAAATCCCAGCATCCCCTTACTTCTCTTCTTCTTAAACATTGCGTGACTGCTGTGGTGTCCTGGGCCTAGAGCCCATGTGGACTATTCGGGTGCCTAGGCCCTTCTCACTGTACCAGGAAACGCTCCTAACCTTATCACACAGCAGTCCCTCCTATGTTAACCATTTCCTACACTACACGCTAGCTGGAAGCTCTGTACACTATAATGACCCCATCTAGTGGACAATTCAATAACTGCACTTACCCAATACATAGCAGCATTACAACAGTATAACATTACACATATATACATTTAGCAAGACACGGTAATACACATAACAGTGTAGCAGTACCTTTGTATAGGAGTAGTAATACACTAAATCGTGTTGCAGTACCATCATATGTTAACAAATATACAAACACTGATAGTATACGGCATCAGGACAAAAGAGAGAGAAAGGCAAAGGTACAAGCGTAATATATCATACCCCCTACATGAGCCTTCGGTTAAATTAACATATGCATGTGAAGTATCGATGTGCTAACTGATTTTTTTCTCAGACACCACACACACCCATTGAGCGTGTGAATAGATGAAACTTTATGGGTTTGTGTACAACCTGATTAAAAAAAATAATAATAATAATAATCGGGCAGCGTCTAATTTTCATTCAGAAAACCAGACAACTTTAATCTGTATTGTCATCCATGTGACCGTTTTTTTACATCTGTAGTTGCATCAACATTTTAACATTTACAAGACCAAATACATTTCCTAGGTTAATAATGGCAATGTAGCCATACAATTCAGACGCAATACAGATGAAATGTGAAATTGTCTTCCAGGCCATTCAAGACCTTAAACAGCTGCCATACCTTTCTGCATGAATCGCCAATGCCTCTTTTAGTTAAACGTGATGCTAACAAATCGCAAATATCACTTTTTAAAAAGCTGCGCGCTGCATGAAAGTTACAAGATGAATCTGGACAGTGACAATATCACGCAGCATTACATAGTTCAGGATCTGGTCCAACCATTCTTGGCTTTATTGACATCTGCCAACCACTCCTCAAATATGGAGAGTGAGGCAGCGCATGAACTATTTATGAACCACCCATGGTTTCATTTCACTGGATGCACTGCCTCACTCTTCATATTTGTTGATATCTGGTGATTAAGTCTTTAGAGGTGTGCAATGCATCCTCTCTTTTAAATCCCCAGTGATGCTGCTTTCCTTTAGTGTCCAACCACTCAACGTTACGACCAATCTTTTCTTAATCTACTGCATGTACCTTTTTTTGTGCTCGTTGGGCATGCATCGAACAATGAGGGGTACGATGCCTAGCTATATTACAAACAGGACATGGTATATCTACTGAGTACCAAACGCATGCAAAAGCTTTGAAAAAGGCTACTACATTTAGTTAGTAGCTAGACGCCAAAGGATTAATTTTGTACTTTGATTTAATTGCTTTGATGTGCATGGGAAAAAAATGGACCGAAAGCTTCTCATGCGCCAACTGTCTAACCCAAAGATCCTACGAGCTAGATGTTACAGAGCCTAAATCCATACAACAGGTTTCTTGTAAGTGAATGGAGCCAAGATACATAACCAGATGCAGTCTAAGGCCGGGGTCACACTTGCGAGTGCAATGCGAGAAACTTGCGCGAGTCTCTCGCATCAATACCCGTCACTGCCGTCGGCACTCGGGACTGGAGCGTTCAGCTGCATAGAAGTACATGCAGCCGCATGCTCTGGTCCCGAGTTCCGGTGGCAGTGCTAGGTATTGATGTGAAAGACTAGTGCAAGTTTCTCGCATTGCACTCGCAAGTGTGACCCCGACCTAAGGACTAGAATGGCACTATTTCTCACAGATGGCATCTATTATTCACTAATCTCATACAACACCACATTTTCTTTCTAACTAATTACAAACCAACCTGGAGATACACAATGATCTGTTCAGTCCAAATTCTAAGAGTTTTACCATATTTACCCTTGCATCTCTGACCTATGGGTTTCTTTATTACAGCCCATTACTTACCTCCATTGTCAGCAGAGGATTGGGGGCCACTAATCATGGGAAACATTCCCAAAATAAATACAGCCATAAACTAAGGAACGGGTCCCAGGATTTAGGAATGCAAAATTTACCTTGCCCTAGCAAAGCAAACTTCACAGTATGTGCTGAAAGACTAGCGGGAATGTGAAAATTCCTGGAGTTTACACCACAGTCTGTAGACATAATCAAAGAAACACCATCTCCATCATTTGGGGAAGACGTTTATGGCCTCTTTTAAAGTAAGACTCTAGACTCACATTGCTAATATTTTAAGAATTCTACAGAACATGTATGAGTACGAAGTGTTTATATAACACTCTGAGATATATGTATGTGGGACTTCATGGCAGACAGAATATAGTCTGAGGATGTTAGATAAAAACAAATCTTACACGTTTGATATGTGCCTTACATTTCAGGAATGTTGACATAAAGCGGTTTCTGTTTCTATACTGTCATTCTTAAGAGAAACAGTTTACAGTTTTGTTCCGTAGAGAGATTGTTGTGAATGTTATGGCTGAATGTATTCAGGCAGATAAAAAAGAGCGGAGGAGATGGCTTTTCTTTCTTACGTAAGGAAGGCTATACTCCAAATGCATGAATCAGCAAGTATCTACTGATCAGAGTAGGGTTCTCCAGCAGTTCATTCAGACATCAGAAGAGTCCTGATAGTCTAGATATCGCTGCTGGGACACAAACAGGTCCTCCTGGCACCTTCTCCACTAAAAGCAAGGTCTCATCTAGATCAAAGCTGGCAAGGCTTCTGTAACCACCATGGTTCAGCTGATGTCGTAGAGGTAGTTCTGAGCAAAGGGATCCTTCTCTCTGACCTCAAAATGTCCCATTACTCAAACATGAGTCTAATGCTTCATTCAACAAGTCACGCATGTATTCTATCTGTGATTCTAATAGAACTTATAGAACCCCTACCCGTTAAAGCCTAGGGTGCTATTCACATGTTCGTGTCTTACGAAGACAAGTCTTTTTGAATCGCAGACATCGATGAAAATTACTCATGCAAGAAAATCATGGACAGCACACGGATGGCATCAGTGTACAGTCTTTGTGTGTCTGTAATTAACACTGTAATGAAAAGGAGAAACTTTAAAATTCAATTTATTCTTAAGTAAAAATCACCGATGAAACACTAATGGTCAAAACTAGCACACTGACCAAATACTGATGAAACTCGGGTGAAAAACACTGATGACACTGTTTTGCCTCCTTTACCCTTTTTCAGACCAGGCAATTTTTTCATTTTTGCAATATTTCATTTTTTTTGCCTTCTTTCATGAGCTAAAACTTTTTAAAATATTTCCATCAACAAAACTGTATGAGGGTTTATTTTTTTGTTGGACGCGTTGTAGTTTTCAATTAAATGAGTCAATTTACCATACGATGTACTGAAAAATGGGTAAAAAAATTCCAAGTGCAGTGAAATGGTGAAAAAATGCAATTCTGCAATTGCTTTTTATATTTTCTTTTTACAGCATTCAGTGTGCAGTACAAGCGATCTGCGTTACAATTCTCTAGATCAGTACGATTTTGGCAATATAAAGCTTATAAAAATGTTTAAATATTTTAGAAGTTAAAAAAAATTCTGAACTAAAAAAAAAAGTTCAGAATTAAAGGGGCAATTAAATGGAGTTGTTGGCTGCATTTTCGTACACTTGTTACCGTCTGCCTCAATTGCTGCTATATTGGGACTCATGTGAAGCTCAGCCACAGGCTGAGCTTCATAGGAGACAGTAATTTACAGTATTAATATATGCTGCGACACTATGGTATTGCAGTATATAGCATAAGTGACCAAGCAATCACAGATTTGAAAAATAAAAATAAGTGTGAAAAATAGACATATTTGGCATCTCTAAAACTTAAGAGTGGTATATGTAAGAGTGGTATATTAAAATATAAAACTAATTAACCTCTACAGTAGTAGAATAAAAAATCAAAATGTCAAATTTGCGGTTTCCTGGACACCACGCAGTCCTAAAAAATGCAATAAAAGGCAATCAAAACATTGCATGGACTTAAAATTGGTATCAATAAAACCATAAGCTTGACACACAAAAACAAGTCCTGACATGGCTTAATCAATAGAAAAATTAAAACATTATGAAAATCAGAAAGTGTTGACGCAAGCAACTTTTTTTTTTCAAGTTTCTGAATTATTTTTTTTTCAGAAAAAAAAATCTATTTAAGTTTAGTATTTCTGTAATTGTACTGATCTGGAGAATCATGTTAAAAGGTAATTTTAACCATACAATGAAAACTGTAAAAGCAAAACCCAAAATGTAATGGCAGAATTGATTTTTTTTCACCATTTCCTCATACATGAATATTTTTCCCCAAAAATTTCAGCACACTGTACAGTAAAATGGATGATGTACCGTAATTAAAAACTAAAACTCCTCCTGCAAAAAAACCAAACCCTCATATAGCTTCATATGTCGACGGAAGATAAAAAGTTCTGGCACTTGAAAGAAGAGTAGAGAAAACTGGAAACTTTAAAACAAAAAATTGTCTGCGGACACAATGAGTTAAAAGGGGTTTTCTAAGCCAGACAATATTTTTTTTGCAGTATAAAGCATTCAATATTTTACATAAATCCAAAATTATTATAATGATCACTTTTTCTTCTTTAACAGTGGGAGCCAAGCTAATAATATCACATTGGGGATTCTAAGTAGCAGCAAAGTTATCTAATGACATCATTGTGACTATTTAACAAGCTGTGAGTCGCCTTCTGATGACACATTGGCACAATGTAAGGTTCAGCTTCCCATGATCTCCCCAATGGGACAGCAGTCACAAGTTTTGGAGATTATGTGCTCACTTGTACTTTAGTGTATAAACAATGGACTGATCGTTAGTAAACAATAATATATATCTAATAATTAGTGTTGAGCGATACCGTCCGATACTTGAAAGTATCGGTATCGGAAAGTATCGGCCCATACCGGCAAAGTATCGGATCTAATCCGATACCGATACCCGATACCAATACAAGTCAATGGGACTCAAGTATCGGACGGTATCCCTGATGGTTCCCAGGGTCTGAAGGAGAGGAAACTCTCCTTCAGGCCCTGGGATCCATATTAATGTGTAAAATAAAGAATTAAAATAAAAAATATTGCTATACTCACCTCACCGAGGGAACCGGCAGCGTTGTTTGCTTAAAATGCGCGCTTTTCCTTCCTTCCGTGACGTCACGGCTTCTGATTGGTCGCGTGCCGCCCATGTGGCCGCGACGCGACCAATCACAGCAAGCCGTGACGTAATTTTCAGGTCCTTCTAGGCATTCAGTATTTTAAAATTACGTCCCGGCTTTGTGATTGGTCGCGTCGCGGTCACATGGGCGACGCGACCAATCACAAGCCGTGACGTCACGGGAGGCAGGAGACGCGCGCATTTTAAAATGCGCGCGTGTCCAGCCTCCCGTGACGTCACGGCTTGTGATTGGTCACGTCGCCCATGTGGCCGCGACGCAACCAATCACAGCAAGCCGTGACGTAATTTCAGGTCCTTCAGGATTTTAAAATTACGTTCTGGCTTGTGATTGGTCGCGTCGCGGTCACATGGGCAACGCGACCAATCACAAGCCGTGACGTCACGGGAGGCTGGACACGCGCGCATTTTAAAATGCGCGCGTCTCCTGCCTCCCGTGACGTCACGGCTTGTGATTGGTCGCGTCGCCCATGTGACCGCGACGCGACCAATCACAAAGCCGGGACGTAATTTTAAAATACTGAATGCCTAGAAGGACCTGAAAATTACGTCACGGCTTGCTGTGATTGGTCGCGTCGCGGCCACATGGGCGGCACGCGACCAATCAGAAGCCGTGACGTCACGGAAGGAAGGAAAAGCGCGCATTTTAAGCAAACAACGCTGCCGGTTCCCTCGGTGAGGTCCAGGCTGCGTCGGAGAGGTGAGTATAGCAATATTTTTTATTTTAATTCTTTATTTTACACATTAATGTTGTTTCGATACCGATACCCGGATACCACAAAAGTATCGGATCTCGGTATCGAAATTCCGATACCCGCAAGTATTGGCCGATACCCGATACTTGCGGTATCGGAATGCTCAACACTACTAATAATCCATCGCAGTAAATAAAAGCTAACGATGAGGAACATCAAACTGGCCAAACATTTCAGCACCTCGCGATCTAAGGTCGATTGCCCACTGGACGTGACATACTTGCTATTGTCCAGGCTGTTAACTTTGCAGCTGCAACTGTAAAGAACATGCCAAGCTGTTCTCATATTAATCCACCAGCAATTTTATTGAACACACATTTAGGTTTTAGATTAGTATATATATATATATATATATATATATATATATATATATATATATATATATATGTGTGAAAAAATACATTTACTGGGGAAAATCCTTCACAGATACTCATTTTTTCAGATACTAACAGTTGTATGAAAAAGTGTTTGCACCTCTCCTAATTTCCTATTCATTTGTCACAATAAATGTTTCAGATCACCAAATTTAAATATTAGACAAAGATAACGCAAGTAAATACAAAATGCAATTTTTAATCGAAGGCCTTTTGTTATTGAGGGAAAAATAAATCCAAACCTATAGGGCCCTGTGTGAAAAAGTGATTGCCACCCTCCAAAACATAAATTAACTGTGGTTTATCATATTTTTGGGGAGCTGAGTTCAAATTCCTTAGCCACACCCAGGCCTTATTAGTGCCAGACTTGTTCTCAATCAAGAAATCACTTTAATAGGATCTGCCTGACAAAGTGAAGTAGACCAAAAATCCTCAAAAGCAATATATCATGCCGTGATCCAAAAAAATTCTGGAGCAAATTAGAAACAAAGTAATTGAGATCCATCAGATTGGGAAAGGTTGTAAAGCTTTGAGATTCCAGCAAAACACATTGAGAGCCATTATACAATAATGACGAAAACATGGACCAGTGGTGAACCTTCCCAGGAGTGGCCGGCCGAACAAAATTACTCCAACGGCGCAGCAATGAATCATCCAACAAGTCACAAAAGGCCCCACACAACATCCAAAGAATTGCAGGCCTCACTTGCCTCAGTTAAGATCAGTGTTCATGACTCCACAATAAGAATGAGACTGGGCAAAAATGGCCTTTATGGTAGAGTTCCAAGACGAGAACATCTGCTGAGCAATAAGAACATAAAGGCTTGTCTCAGTTTTACCAGAAAACATCTTATTGATCCCCAAGACTTTTGGGAGAATACTCTGTGGACTGATGAGACAAGAGTTGAACTTTTTGGAAGATGCATGTCCCATTCTGGTGTAGAAGTAACACAGCATTTCAGAAAAGAAACATCAGACCAAAAATAAAATATAGTGGTATTAGTGTGATGGTCTGGGGCTGTTTTTCTGCTCCATGACCTGGAAGACTTGCTGTGGTAAATGGAACCATGAATTCTGCTGTCCACCAAAAAATCCTGAAGGAAAAAGTCCAGCCATCTTTGACCTCAAGCTGAAGTGCACTTGGGTTGTGCAGCAGGACAATGATCCAAAACAAACCAGCAAGTCCACCTCTGAATGGTTTAAGAAAAACAAAATTAAGAATGTGGAGTGGCCTAGTCAAAGTCCTGGCAGTAATCCGACAGAAATATACTGTGGCATGACTTTAAAAAAGCGGTTCATACTCAGAAATCCTCCAATGTGGCTGAATTAGGCTACTTTCACACTAGCGTCGTTCGACGCACGTCGCAATGCGTCGTCTTGGAGAAAAAACGCATCCTGCAAAGTTGCCCGCAGGATGCGTTTTTTCACCATACACTTGCATTAGCGACGCATTGCCACACGTCGCATCCGTCGTGCGACGGATGAGTTGTGTTTTGGCGGACCGTCGACACAAAAAAGTTACATGTAACTTTTTTTGTGCGTCGAGTCTGCCATTTTCAACCTCGCATGTGCGGCCGAAACTCCACCCCCTCCTCCCCGGAACTCACAATGGGCAGCGGATGCATTGTAAAACTGCATCCGCTGCCCACGTTGTGCTACTTTAACACACGTTGGGCCGACGGTTTGCGTCTGCCCGTATCGACGGACTAGTGTGAAAGTAGCCTTACAACAATTCAGCAAAGATGAGCGGACCAAAACAAAATTCCTCTAGAACATTGTAAAAGGCTCATTGCCAGTTATCGCAAATGCTTGATTATAGTTGTTGCTGCTAAGGGTGGCCCGATCAGTTATTAGGTTTAGGTGGCAACCACTTTTTCACACAGAGCCCAGTAGGTTTGGATTTCTTTTTTGATTAATAATATGCAAATTGTCTCTTCAGAGAGGAAGAGGACTAGAACTGTAGTGCCACCTATTGGAAGTAGCAATCCTAACAGTCAATGTCGACCCTTTAACAAGCCTTGTCACATGACTTAGGATAATAGCCAAACCAGAATCTCAATTATATTTCCCAAAGGAGCATTGCGGCTTTAAGTCTCCTCACCTCGACATGCTTATCATGTCACTCTCCGCAAGGAGAAACGATACTTCTTGAATCTCGCTCAGACGCCTCTCAATCAGCCAAACCAGATCTCCACTTTGCACTGATGAGGGGCAGTACCCCGAAACACAGTGTCTGCAAATTGAGATTCTGGTTTGGCTATTATCCTAAGTCATGTGACAAGGCTCGTTAAAGGGTCGACATTGACTGTTAGGATTGCTACTGTTAGGGTTGGCGGAACCACCGAGTATACAGTATATATATGTATAAATCCACCGTGCAGGAGAGGAACCTGCTGCTGGCAAATGGCGGCGCTATATGACGGTATAAGCGAACTCTGTTAACTCCACCGGTTCGCTAGAAACAAGATACTGTGCCCTGTTAGCATCACAGGGGAACACAGCTAACTGCTGAGCTGATGGCAGTTAGTGGTCACGCACCAAAAAGCACACAAACACTCCTCACCGGAGGTGCCGGTATTCTAGGGGCTTATTTCAGCCGGGAACCTGAATACATACATTCAAAACTCCTCACCGGAGGTGCCGGTATTCTAGGGGCTTATTTCAGCCGGGTCCCTGAATACATACATTCAAAACTCCTCACCGGAAGTACTGGTATTCTAGGGGCTTATTTCAGCCGGGTCCCTGAATACGTACATACAGGCGCGACCACAAATAACAAGCTAATGACATGAGGTGATACTAGCGCATGGCCGTGCAAACCTTTTATAGCTGCAGCAGCTTCAGGACCTTCCTAGGGAACCAATGGAAGTTGCAATACCAGAGCAACTTCAGGACCTTCCTAGAGGACCAATGGGAGCTGCAGCAGTACTTGAGCATGTGACCCCTGACCTCCAATGAGAGGTCTTACCTTGGGCATGCTCAGTGTGTGCAAAGCAGTCCCAGAAAAGCCTGCTCGCCGTTGACCAGTGCAAGCTACAACAGCAGAGCCTGGGAAGGCAGCAGTAACCCTTTGCACAGTATCAGACTGAGTGAGACACTGGGACCAACGTCTCTGCTGAGCAGGATCCACTGCGGCTGATGCAGAATGGGAGACCATAGCAGACATGCATCAAGATTCCCCCTGTGCAGTGGTGGGAACTCGACTCCTAACAGCTACTTCCAATAGGTGGCACCAATAGGTGGCACTAGAGTTCTAGTCCTCTTCCTCTCTGAAGAGACAATTTGCATATTTCCCAGAGGAGCATGCGGCTTTAAGTCTCCTCACCTTGACATGCTTATCATGTCACTCTTCGCAAGGAGAAACTATACATCTTGGATCCAGGTCAGACGCCTCTCAATCAGCCAAACCAGATCTCCACTTTGCACTGACAAGGGGCAGTACCCCGAAACACAGTGTCTGCAAATTGAGATTCTGGTTTGGCTATTATCCTAAGTCATGTAACAAGGCTTGTTAAAAGGGTTGACATTGACTGTTAGGTCGACATTGCTACTTCCAATAGGTGGCACTAGAGTTCTAGTCCTCTTCCTCTCTGAAGAGACAATTTACATATTTCCCAGAGGAGCATTGTGGCTTTAAGTCTCCTCACCTCGACATGCTTATCATGTCACTCTCCGCAAGGAGAAACGATACTTCTTGGATCTTGATTACTAATAAAGACATTCATTTAAAAACTGCATTTTGTGTTTACTTGTGTTATCTTTGTTTAATATTTAAATTTGTTGATGATCTCAAACATTTACGTGTGACAAACAAGCAAAAGAATAGGAAATTGTGAAGTGGGGCAAACACTTTTTCACACAAATGTATCATTAGAGTTGACTTGTGAAAGCTACCCATGTTTGTATGCAGGGGTGGACACAGACTGCTTGGGGCCCCTGTGCAGGAAATGTGTCTGGGCCCCCCTCCTTTTAAGATGACAAACCTACAAACATATATATATAGCCACACACACATACATGTATATATTACATAGTCACCTTTATTATGTATATTGCCATCCCTTATTATACAGTGCCCTCTCTTGTTATGTGCAGCACCATCCCTTATATATTGGATTTTATAGAGCCCTGTTTTTTATTACATACCATCCTGTGTTGTTAGCTGTATAATGCAATGATGGCTGATGGAGCATGGGAAAGCTTCTTTTCTAAAGGAGGAGCTGATGGACTGGTCATCTGTTCACCAGCTGCTCCATCAGTAGTCATTTTATATCTAACAAGAGAGGGGACTATGTTATAAAAGAGGGTGCTGTGAATAACAAAAATAACAAGAATACACTATGTAAGAGACAGCACTGTACATAACAGCAGAGGAAGCTATAGAATAAGGGAGGGCATCATGTATAACTAGAGAGGATGGTACGTAACAAGGGACAGTGCTATACATAACAAAAGAGGAAACCATATAACTAAGGATGATGTTATACATAATAAGTGAGTACACTATACACTATGGGACTGTGCTATACATGAGTACACTTTATACTAAGGGACTGTGTTAGACATAATAATCGATAATAACGTCTTCCTCCACCTCCCCCTGTTCCTAAATCCATTAGAAATCCCCCTTCCTCCCATCCCAATCCCCCTCACCCCTTATTGTCTTCCTCCCCTGCATCCCATGGTTGCCCTTTTAACCACCTCCATCATTGCTTTCTCCCCACCACCCCATTATTGTCCATTCCACCACCTCCACCATGCCTCCTCCCCACCACCACCACCATAATTGTCCTTTCCACTGCCACCATCTTTGCCTTCTCCCCCACTACCCCATCATTACCCATTCCACCACCTCCATCACTTCCTCCTCCCCCACCCCCATCATTGTCCTTTCCACCACCATCATCATTGTCTTCTCCCCCACCACCCCCATCATTACCCATTCCATGACCTCCATTTCCTCCTCCCCACCACTCCCATCATTACCCGTTTCACCACCTCCATCATTGCCTCCTGCCCACCACCCCAACATTTTCCTTTCCACTGCCATCATTGTTTTCTCCCCATCATTACCCATTCCATGACCTCTATCATTTCCTCCTCCCCACCATCCCCATCATTTCCCTTTTCACCACCACCATCATTGTCTTTTCCCCCACTACCCCATCATTGTCCAATACACCGCCTCCATCATTTCCTCCTCCCCACCACCCCATTATTGTCCATTCACCACCTCCATCATTTCCTCTTCCCCACTACACCAATTATTGCCCTTTCCACCACCCCATCATTGCTTTCTCCCCCACCACCACTATCAATGCCCTCTTCGTCAATCTAATCATTGCCTTCTGCCCCATTCCCCCATCATTGCCCTCTCCTCCACCTACACACACACAGCACCATTCACCTCTCTACACACACACACACACACCTCACCTCACCTCTGCGCATGGTATCCTGAAGCCGCACCATCACCGGCAGCTTCCTGTCTCGCACAGCCACGGAACTGAATGATGATGTCATTCAGCCGCTGCTGTGTGAGACAGGAAGCGCGAGCAGGAAGCAGGACAGATCCATTCCCTGCAGCTCCACTCCACTTCCATTTTCTTTTGCAGGCAGCGGAGCTGCAGGGATTGCTCCCTGCCTGCTGCACATGAGGGCAATCTGGCCAGGGGCCTCCCGGAGCCTCAGGGCCGGATAAACTGGCCAGATTGCCCTCATTATTAGTCACCCTGCAGGGGCCCGCGGAAACCTCCAGGCCCCGGAGCAGCCGCAGCGGTTGAACCGGCAGTATGTCCACCTATGTTTGTATGTATGCTCCTCTAGGGCAGTTTTACCCAACTCCAGTAGTGAAGAGTCATCAACAGTTGATGTTTTCAGGCAGGATTTCTTTAGTATTGCTGAGGTGAAAGGACCTGCAGGAATTTCTGGTGCCATGATAATGCTTCCATCATCTGTTGTTGGCTTTGGAGGACTGAAGTTGGGGAACGATGCTCTAGGGTTTATGAATGGCATATTGGGGGTCCTTCGCTCAACACATCACTTCTAAAAGCTAAAATTGGATACCATGTAAAAGTACATTTCTTCTGCAGTGCAGTGATCATGCCAGACTGTCGGCTGCTTCTCCTGAAAAAATCAACTGTTTGTCAAGAGTGTCGGAAGCCCAGCTGTACATAGGTTACATGTCGCCATCTATGATCATTTGTATAGCTTACATTTAAGCTTTGAGATCCTGAAGAAAATCCTCTTTTTCATAAAAATGTAGGTAGATATGTCTGTTCCCAATAAGTTCCTGCAAAAAAAGGTTCCAGGCATCTATTAATACCAAATAAACAATGTAAAATGGCTATTAAAATGTTATGCACTGAAAAGCTTTATGAGAAGATTTCTTAGCGGCTTTACACCAATTTTCTACCATAAAAAAAATCATGAACTTTGGTGCACATGATACTTCTGCTACAATCTGCAACTTTTTAAAAGTGAGAAAATGGGCAGGTTTGTGTGGGAGGGGATATTTTAATCCCAATCTACTTCTAGATTACATGCATCATACCAAATATGCACATTTTAATAATTTTTGTGCATTTTACTCCAGCAAGACAGTTTAAGCTCTCACTTAAGACGCATATTTTTTGTTTTATTTTTTGCATGCGAGAAAAAAAAAATCAAAAAACTATTTTTCATCAGTGTGTTGAATCCGATTTTCATCCATTTTTGGTCCGTATTCATTTTTACCACCAGTATGATATCCATTTTTCCTGTTAGCTAAAAAAAAAAAAGACCAAAAGGTGAAGTCTATGTGCCTGATTTATTTTTTACAGACCCATTGATGTGGATAAACAGGTCTGATCACTGATTCAGATATAGAACGGACATGAAGCTTTGTGGTATGTAGAAAACAGCAAAACGGCAGAGATGCTTACCTGCCTAGGCCTCCAAACAAATGCACTGTCAGGATGCAGTGGACCCATGTAGTTAAGATGGCTGCAACACACTCTATTAGATCAGGCAGGCTGCCCAGCACTATCCAAATGCATCCCATGTGAACAGACACCACAGTTTACAAGACCGAATGGGCCCAACTGCACCCCGAAAAAAAATGGCAAATAGCACGGATTCCAATTTTGGAGCAGGTGTAAAACGCTGTGGAATCCGCACAAAGAATTGACATGCTACGGAAAATAAACCACAGCGTTTCCACACGGATTTTTCCGCAGCATGTGCACTGCGGATTTGATTTTCCATAGGTTTACATGGTACTGTACACCACATGGAAAACTGCTGCGAATCCACTGCGTCAAATCCGCAATGTGTGCACATACCCTCAGGGTTACCTTTGGTCTCTGTGCTGCCTCTCTGATTAATACCATCCTTGCAGGTTTGTTGTGGCACGATGTTCTTTCCATTTGATGATAATGGATTTGATGGTGCTCTGGGGCATCATCAAAGATAGGAATTTTTTTTGTAACCCAACCCTGACTTGTACTTCTCAATAACTTTGCCTCTGACTTGTTTGGAGATCTCCTTGGTCTTCATAGTGTTTGGTTAGTGGCGCCTCTTGCTTAATGTTGTTGCACCTTCTGTGGCCTTTCGGAAAAGGTGTGTATATAGTGACAGACCATGTGACACTTAGATTGCACACAGGTGGACTTTCTGTCACTAATCATGTGACTTATGAAGGTCATTTCTTGCACCAGACATTTTAGGGGCTTCATAGAAAAAGGGGTGAATACATATGCACATGCCAATTTTTATTTTTTTAATCGTATAAATTTAATTGATGCCTCTATTTTTCTCACTACACAAACTTAGACTATTTAGTGCTGATGCATCACACACAAATTTGATTACAAAACCATTTGAACACAGGTTGTGATCTAACAAAACAGGTAGAATGCCAAGGGGGTGACTACTTTCGTAAGCCACTATATTTGTCAAAAAAGTGACACATTCTGTGTTTACAGAAAAATGAGGTGAGCAAATTTAACTACAACTTCCAAATAAAAATATTAATCCATAATATCATAAACTGCATATTTAGTTTTATGAGAATTTGGGAAAATTGAGAAATTTGAATCCTATAAATATATTTTTAAGTAAGTTAAAAGGGTTCCTAAATTTCTATCTACTTAATCTTATCTCTTTTCTAATATACTTTAATTACAAATTCCCTGCTGTTTCCTCTCTGCTCTATTTGTTTTATTTATTTTTTACCAACTTCATGTTTGATAATGCTTTATTTGAGAACCCCCAGTGCATGCTGGGATAGTCAAGTGAGAGGTCATCAGGGGCGGAGGCTGCATGCACTGCCTCAGCCTCTGCCCCACCCTGAAACAAAGCGTCATCATTAATGTTCATTTCAGATGCTGGGCTAGTCCCTGTGCGATGTGCAACGATTGTCAATTCCAGTGTATGCTCAGTAGGATCTTGTCACTGTGCAATATCCTTTTTAATGCACAGTGACAGTGCACTCCCTCGCCATCTCTGATGAGAAGTGATGAATCGGCAAGAGACAGCGCTGTCAGTGCGCATTGTAAGGAGCAAATCCAGTGAGCAGAGATTAGCCCGGTCCCTGAAAGTTATGTCTTTCATTTATGAAGGAGTTGGAGTAATAGAGGAGTCAGAAGCATGACTCCATAGATCAGCCTGCCGAGTATCAGGGTAGGTGCACATGACTATTTTCTCTCCATCCGAGAAAAACGGTCAGAGTTTTATCAGTGTTGGGATCTATTTTTCTCAGAGCTGGAGAGAAAAAAAAAAGTTTCTCTATTCTGTCAGTCTGTGAAAATTGGACCACGCTTGGATGTCATCCGAGTGCAGTCTGATGTTTTTCATGGACCCATATAGTTGCATTACCAATTTTGATCTGACACTGCTATCAAAATTAGACATGTCTCCGATTTTTTCCTTATACCACTAGGTCCGAAGAAAAAAATTTGACATGTGCACAGCCCAATAGAATATCATGGGTACGAGTGCATAAAAACCATGGATAGCACTCATCCAATATAGTTATTCATGTGCATGAGCCCTCTTTATGGTTCTGAAAACTTAGCAGCAGTGTCTGTATTACCCTTGAATTAATTATTTTAATGGAACCAGTATTATGGAAAGCTATACAAGTAATAAGAAATAGACAAATGTAAATGATCATGATGGATAAAAAAGTGTGAAATAGACAACACAAAGCTAGATCGAAGAGTCCGATAAAGATTAAAGTATTGAAGAATTTTGTAATGGAGGCCTACAAATATGTTACCTTCTTAATTAGTGATCAATTTCAAGCAAATATCGTTATCCACAGATAGAAGGAAGATTTCTATGTTTAAAGAAAGCTTTCATATATCCTGATGTACTTCTGATGCAAACTCACAACATGTATAAGGGATAGCTGAGCTGTAGGCTGGAAAATAAAGAAAAAAGGGTAATTAATCTCTTATTTCTCATATTTTAATGTAACCCCTATTTTACATGATCAGATCATTCTTAAAGGGGTGGTCTAAAATCTAATTTAAATTAAATGTACTTATTTTCTAATAGTGTGTGATTACAATTTTCCCATCTTTCACTATCTGCACTTTCTCTCCTTTTTTTTGAGAATCCCAGTGCATGCTGGGATACTTAAATAAAGTATCATCTGGGGGCAGAATCTGGCTCACTGCCACAGCCCCTGCCCCCTTCCTGAAAAGCTTGTTTTGGGGCTAGGATAATGCCTGTGAGATGTACACAAAGAGACATCATTGGTCTCTGCAAACTGGGTATACTGACTATACGTACCAACAGTGCACTCTCCTGCCGACTCTTTACTGCTAAACTGAGCCATTGAGAGAGTGCACTGTAATTGTGCACATCGCACAAGGACTAGCCCAGCCCCTGAAACGAACGTCACTGATGACGCTTCATTTCAGGGATGGAGGCAGGGGCTGGGGCAGTGACCGTAGTCTCTGCCCCTTGATGACACTGCGTTTGAGTAACACAGCATGCACTGGGACTCTCAAAGGGTCATCAAAAAGGAAGTGAAAAAAAAATAAAAGCAGTTAGTGTAGTTAAGGATAGGGAATTTTTAATTACAGTATATTAGAAAATAGTTTAGATTATGGCATTAAACAGATAGCGATTTAGGTTGAAAATGAATTCTGATTTTGGACCACCCCCTTCAAGTAGACTATGTCTACTAACTTGATCATGAATGTCGTTATTTCAGCTTGCACAGGTCTGCATATATTTTTTTTTTCGATTAGGAAACAAAAATATGCTGTTGCCATACTCCTTTGGTGATACCTTATCAACCTCGACCAAAAAGCATTTGGCATATTAAAGGAAACCCATCATTAGATTCATGCAGGGTAGGGATGAGGGGTAGGCAAGGTAGGTACCCGCCTAGGGCACTGCCTCTTGCCTCCCAGAGGGGGTGGCACTTGGGGAAAAAAGTGTCATGGCTGAATGTCTGTAGCCGCCCAGCATCTTCTTCCGGCTGCAGACATTCTGCACAGTAACAGGCACACAGGGAAGTAGTGTCAGCCACTGACATCGCTCACTCATCTCTATTCTGCGCCCCGGCCCTCGCTCCCTCCCCGCACTCAATTGTATTCTCATCTGTAAGACACGAATACAATTTATGTCAGAGCAGCTCCCTGCCCTGCTGGGATCTCCTGAAAAAAGCAGGTCACTTCTGGCCTGTGATCTGTAGGAGACGGCGCATGCAGGGGATGTCGGATGGCGTGATACAGTGATGTAATTGCCCCATGCAGTGTCCACTGCTGCACAGGAAGCAATAGGAGTCAATGGCCACGGTGTACAAGGAGCCAGGATTAGGTAAGTATAAACCCTTTTTTATATTTTGCCAATGAATGGGGGACATAAAAGGGGCTAGGTATGGGGGACACATGTGGGCCTGGCTATGTGGGGCATATGGGGGGCTGGCTATGGGGGACATATGTGGGGCTGGCTTTGGGGAACATATGTTGGGTTGGCTATAGGGACATATGAGGGGCTAGCTATGGGGGATACATGAGGGGTTGGCTATGGAAGACATATGAGAAGCTGATTATGGGGACATATGAGGGGCTGGTTATGGGGAACAAATTATGGGCTGTCTGTGGGGGAAGATAAGATGGGCTGACTGTGGGGAATATATGTTGAGCCTCACCATTAAAGTACATAACTTTTTTTTTACTTTTGCTGTTATTTTTTGGTGAAAAAGAGGGGGGACACTTTAGAGGTTCTTGTGCCTTAGTCTCTGACCCATTCCTTTACTTAAGTGCGAATGTTCATCATGGTGGGGTGGATTCATGTTACCCAAACCAAGGGCAGCGTGAAAGAGATTCTGTCTGCACGACTGCAGTCAGGTATGTTTTACTGTGAAATGCAGCAGCACTTTAGAGAAAATTTATACTTTGAAACGCCACCCGAAGACAATAGGGAGAGATGGTCCCTGGCCTCCTTCTTTCTACCCTGTTCTGGAGCGAGGTGAGGAGATGGCCGGGAACCATCTCTTCCTATAACCCAAGCATTGCTTTCCAAACTGTGTGATCTCTGAGTGAAATATCCCTGGCTACAATTGTGTAGACAGACTCTGATTCATGCTGCCAATCCCTTTAAAATCAGTTGTCTGGGCCTACATTTATATCATGTGTATGAGCACCTTCTATTGTCATACAACTGGACTCAAGTCAGTATTCTGTAGATAAGAGAGTTGGGCTATGTGCACACGTTGTGGATTGGTGTGCGGATTTTTAGCAAAACCCGCAGGTAAACCACACTGCGGATTATCCGCGTATTTACCGCGCATTTCCTGCGTTTTTTTGTGGGGATTCCACCTGCAGTTTTACACCTGCGGATTCCTATTATGGAGCAGGTGTAAACCGCTGCAAAATCCGCACAAAGAATTGACATACTGCGGAAAAAACACCGCTGCATTTCCATGCCTTTTTTTCCACAGCATGTGCACTGCAGATTCTGTTTTCCATACGTTTACATGGTACTGTACAACGCATGGAAAACAGCTGCAGATCCGCAGCATCAAATCCGCTGCGGATCTGCAGCAAAATCCGCAATGTGTGCACATAGCCTTGGGGGTCCAGTCAATGCTGGCAGAGATGGTCCCGGCCAACTTCTCCTCACCTCGCTCCAGTTAATGGCTCGTTTTCTGATTTGCCGAATAAACGTTAGTACATTTTTCATATAAATATTACATTTAGAAATAAGTCTAAACATGATGTTAAAAGTAACAAAGTGCAACTATGACTAATTCTAATAGCACTATTGAATGATGTATAGAAGGGAACAGGCCAGTCCTGTGCTACGTAATCCTTTTTGTAATATTTTTCCCTCTTACAGCTTGTATTGAATAATTGTCCCTACCCCCTTTCTTGAAATCTACATCAACTAATGCTCTTAAAATATCTGCAAATCTACCACAGTAGCTACTTAGGAAACAATAACACCTTTTTATTTTGCAGGGAATTAGGTAACCATTTACTTCTGCAGTCTGGCAGAGCGCTTACATTTGACACCTACTGCGGAATCCACTGTTGATGCTTGGAACTTCTGGAATTAGAAAGCCTGATCTCTGGATGAAATTTGATGTTTTCAGAGGATTCTCATACTCTGAAGGTGGTGACACTCTTTCGTTTTGTACTCATTTGGATTACAGCTATTCCTCCTGCTTCTCTCCAAATACATGCAGATTTCATTTACCTGGGCATTCTTTATTCCTTAGGGCTTGTGCAATTGATTGTAGTTTCAGTCAAAGTGTGATCCGTCAAAACATCGGATCGCACTTGGACTAACGTTATTCAAGGAGGCAGGCACATGTCCGATTTTTTCTTTGGACTAAGATGTCCGAGGAAAAAAACCTCACAGCATGCACATTTTGCCTCTGATTATCGGATCATCCTCAGCCATTTAACTCTATGGGTCTATGAAAAAATCGTACCGCACTAGGATGACATCCAAGTATGGTCAGAGTTTCATGGACTGAATGGAGAAGATGGAGACAGTTTTTTTTCATTCTCCACAAATGAATTTTTCTCCGTTTGTATTCGTGTGGTTCCCACACCTTGTCCTGCGCTGCCCGCTGGTACTCTGTTCCCCAGGACTCTGGGGTTAGGCTCTGCGCCCTCGGCCACTCCTCTGGTGGTCAAATGCTTCAGGTCCTGTACCTGCTGCACGACTCGTCTCTGTAGTCGCACCACCTATCTGGACATCCCAGTCTTCATCGTCCCTGCTCATGACACGTGCATGGGCGCACAGTCTGAGTACCCTGCGGTGCTCTTGACACACAGAAGAACATTTGTGAGAGGCAGAAAAACTGAAAAGATGCTGGAAGAGTGCCTAACACCATCTGTCAAGCATGGTGGAGGTAAAGTGATGGTCTGGGATTCCTTTGGTGCTGGTAAAGTGGGAGATTTGTACAAGGTAAAAGGGATATTGAATAAGGAAGGCTATCACTCCACTTTGCAACCCCATGCTATACTCTGTGTACTGTGCTTGATTGGAGCCAATTTCATCCTACAGCAGGACAATGACCCAAAGCACAAATTATGCAAAAATTATTTAGGGAAGAGGCAGGCAGCTGTGTTATGACCCCAATGGCGAGGGTCTCAGAGGAACGTGGAAGTCTGCAGAATACAAAAATCCAGCTCATAGGGCAGTGGTAACTGGGTTGACCATATATCTACTCCTAACGCCAACACTAGAAGTAGCCGGGGATCATTCCTACGTTGATTCTAGATGACACGCGCCAGCCGGAGAATCTAGCTACACCTAGTAGAGGAAAACAAAGACCTTTCTTGCCTCCAGAGAAGGGGACCCCAAAGCTGGATAGAAGCCCCCCACAAATAATGACGGTGAGGTAAGAGGAAATGACAAACACAGAAATGAACCAGGTTTAGCACAGAGAGGCCCGCTTACTGATAGCAGAATAAAGAAAGGTAACTTATATGGTCAACAAAAACCCTATCAAAATCCACACTGGAAATTCAAGAACCCCCGAACCGTCTAACGGTCCGGGGGGAGAACACCAGCCCCCTAGAGCTTCCAGCAAAGGTCAGGATATAGATTTGGAACAAGCTGGACAAAAATACAAAACCAAAACAAATAGCAAAAAGCAAAAGGCAGACTTAGCTGATATAACTGGAACCAGGATCAGTAGACAAGAGCACAGCAGACTAGCTCTGATAACTACGTTGCCAGGCATTGAACTGAAGGTCCAGGGAGCTTATATAGCAACACCCCTAACTAACGACCCAGGTGCGGATAAAAGGAATGACAGAAAAACCAGAGTCAAAAAACTAGTAACCACTAGAGGGAGCAAAAAGCAAATTCACAACAGTACCCCCCCCTTAGTGAGGGGTCACCGAACCCTCACCACGACCACCAGGGCGATCAGGATGAGCGGCATGAAAGGCACGAACTAAATCGGCCGCATGAACATCAGAGGCGACCACCCAGGAATTATCCTCCTGACCATAGCCCTTCCACTTGACCAGGTACTGAAGCCTCCGCCTGGAGAGGCGAGAATCCAAGATCTTCTCCACCACGTATTCCAACTCGCCCTCAACCAACACAGGAGCAGGAGGCTCAGCAGAAGGAACTACAGGCACAATGTACCGCCGCAACAAGGACCTATGAAATACATTGTGAATAGCAAACGACACAGGAAGATCCAGACGAAAAGATACAGGATTAAGGATTTCCAATATCTTGTAAGGCCCAATAAAACGAGGTTTAAATTTGGGAGAGGAGACCTTCATAGGAACAAAGCGGGAAGAAAGCCATACCAAATCCCCAACGCGTAGTCGGGGACCCACACCGCGGCGGCGGTTGGCAAAGCGCTGAGCCTTCTCCTGTGACAACTTCAAGTTGTCCACCACATGATTCCAGATCTGCTGCAACCTATCCACCACAGAATCCACCCCAGGACAGTCAGAAGGCTCCACATGACCCGAAGAAAAGCGAGGATGGAAACCAGAGTTGCAGAAAAAAGGCGAAACCAAGGTGGCGGAACTAGCCCGATTATTAAGGGCAAACTCAGCCAACGGCAAGAATGTCACCCAATCGTCCTGATCAGCAGAGACAAAACACCTCAAATAAGCCTCCAAAGTCTGATTGGTTCGCTCCGTCTGTCCATTAGTCTGAGGATGGAAAGCAGACGAAAACGACAAATCAATGCCCATCCTACTACAAAAGGATCGCCAGAACCTGGAAACGAACTGGGATCCTCTGTCTGACACAATATTCTCAGGGATGCCGTGCAAACGAACCACGTTCTGGAAAAACACAGGAACCAGATCGGAAGAGGAAGGCAGCTTAGGCAAAGGAACCAAATGGACCATCTTGGAGAAGCGATCACATATCACCCAGATAACGGACATGCCCTGAGATAGCGGAAGATCAGAAATGAAATCCATGGAGATATGTGTCCAAGGTCTCTTCGGGACAGGCAAGGGCAAGAGCAAACCGCTGGCACGAGAACAGCAAGGCTTAGCTCGAGCACAAGTCCCACAGGACTGCACAAATGACCGCACATCCCTTGACAAGGAAGGCCACCAAAAGGACCTGGCCACCAGATCTCTGGTGCCAAAAATTCCCGGGTGACCTGCCAACACCGAGGAATGAACCTCGGAAATGACTCTGCTGGTCCACTTATCCGGGACAAACAGTCTGTCAGGTGGACAAGACTCAGGCCTATCAGCCTGAAATCTCTGCAACACACGTCGCAGATCCGGAGAAATAGCTGACAAGATAACTCCATCTTTAAGAATACCAACAGGATCAGCGACTCCAGGAGCATCAGGCACAAAGCTCCTAGAAAGAGCATCGGCCTTCACATTCTTTGAACCTGGTAAATACGAGACAACAAAATCAAAGCGGGAGAAAAACAATGACCAGCGGGCCTGTCTCGGATTAAGGCGTTTAGCAGACTCGAGATACATCAGATTTTTGTGATCAGTCAAGACCACCACACGATGCTTAGCACCCTCGAGCCAATGACGCCACTCCTCAAATGCCCATTTCATGGCCAACAACTCCCGATTGCCCACATCATAATTTCGCTCGGCAGGCGAAAACTTCCTAGAGAAAAAGGCACAAGGTTTCATAACAGAGCAACCAGGGCCTCTCTGCGACAAAACGGCCCCTGCCCCAATCTCCGAAGCATCCACCTCAACCTGAAAGGGAAGTGAGACGTCAGGCTGGCACAAAACAGGCGCCGAAGTAAACCGGCGTTTCAACTCCTGGAAAGCCTCCACGGCAGCAGGAGCCCAGTTAGCTACATCGGAGCCCTTCTTGGTCATATCCGTCAAAGGTTTCACAATGCTAGAAAAATTAGCGATAAAACGACGGTAGAAGTTAGCGAAGCCCAAGAACTTCTGAAGACTCTTAACTGACGAGGGCTGAGTCCAATCAAGAATAGCTCGGACCTTGACTGGGTCCATCTCCACAGCAGAAGGGGAAAAAATGAACCCCAAAAAGGGAACCTTCTGTACACCAAAGAGACACTTTGAGCCCTTGACAAACAAAGAATTTTCACGCAAAATTTTAAAGACCAACCTGACCTGCTCCACATGCGAATCCCAATTATCAGAAAAAACCAAAATATCATCCAGATAAACAATCAAAAATTTATCCAGATACTTCCGGAAAATGTCATGCATAAAGGACTGAAAAACTGAAGGCGCATTGGAGAGCCCAAAAGGCATCACCAAGTACTCAAAATGACCTTCGGGCGTATTGAATGCGGTTTTCCATTCATCACCTTGCTTAATGCGCACAAGGTTGTACGCACCACGAAGGTCTATCTTGGTGAACCACTTGGCACCCTTAATCCGGGCAAACAAGTCAGACAACAGCGGTAAAGGATACTGAAATTTGACAGTGATCTTATTTAAAAGCCGATAATCAATACAAGGTCTCAAAGATCCGTCTTTTTTTGCCACAAAAAAGAATCCCGCACCAAGAGGGGAAGAAGACGGACGAATATGTCCTTTCTCCAGAGACTCCTTGATATATGAACGCATAGCGGTATGTTCAGGTACCGACAGATTAAACAGTCTTCCCTTAGGAAATTTACTGCCTGGGATCAAATCTATAGCACAGTCACAGTCCCTATGAGGAGGCAGTGCACTGGACTCAGACTCACTGAAGACATCCTGATAATCAGACAAATACTCCGGAACTTCCGAAGGCGTAGAAGAAGCAATAGACACAGGCAGGGAATCCCCATGAATACCACGACAGCCCCAACTTGAGACTGACATAGCCTTCCAGTCCAGGACTGGATTATGGGTCTGTAACCATGGCAGCCCTAAAACAACCAAATCATGCATTTTATGTAAAACCAGGAAACGTATCACCTCGCGGTGTTCAGGAGTCATGCACATGGTAACCTGTGTCCAATACTGCGGTTTATTTGCTGCCAATGGTGTAGCATCAATACCCCTAAGAGGAATAGGATTTTCTAATGGTTCAAGAGTAAAACCACAGCGCTTAGCAAATGAGAGATCCATGAGACTCAGGGCAGCACCTGAATCTACAAACGCCATGACAGGATAAGATGACAGTGAGCAAATCAAAGTTACAGACAGAATAAATTTAGGTTGCAAATTACCAACGGTGACAGGACTAACAACCTTAGCTATACGTTTAGAGCATGCTGAGATAACATGTGTAGAATCACCACAGTAGTAGCACAAGCCATTCCGGCGTCTATGAATTTTCCGCTCATTTCTAGTCAGGATTCTATCACATTGCATTAAATCAGGTGTCTGTTCAGACAACACCATGAGGGAATTTGCGGTTTTTCTATCACATTGCACCGAATTAGGTGTCTGTTCAGACAACACCATGAGGGAATTTGCGGTTTTGCGCTCCCGCAACCGCCGGTCAATTTGAATAGCCAGTGCCATAGTGTCATTCAGACCTGTGGGAATGGGAAAACCCACCATAACATTCTTAATGGCTTCAGAAAGGCCATTTCTAAAATTAGCGGCCAGTGCACACTCGTTCCAATGTGTCAGCACGGACCATTTCCGAAATTTTTGGCAATACACTTCAGCCTCGTCCTGCCCCTGAGACATAGCCAGCAAGGCCTTTTCTGCCTGAATCTCAAGATTGGGTTCCTCATAAAGTAAACCGAGCGCCAGAAAAAACGCATCAAGATCAGCCAATGCCGGATCTCCTGGCGCCAGCGAAAAAGCCCAATCCTGAGGGTCGCCCCGTAAGAACGAAATCACAATTTTTACTTGCTGAGCAGAATCTCCAGATGAACAGGGTCTCAGGGACAAAAACAATTTACAATTATTCACGAAATTCCTAAACTTAAACCTGTCTCCGGAAAACAGTTCAGGAATCGGTATTTTAGGTTCTGACCTAGGATTTCTGATAACATAGTCTTGTATGCCCTGCACACGAGTAGCCAGCTGGTCCACACTTGTAATCAAGGTCTGGACATTCATGTCTGCAGCAAGCATAGCCACTCTGAGGTAAAGGGGAAGAAGAGAAAAAAAAACCTCAGAATCTTCTTTCTTATAATCCCTCTTCTGCAATGCATTAAACATTTAATACTGGCCTGGCAAACTGTTATGACCCCAATGGCGAGGGTCTCAGAGGAACGTGGAAGTCTGCAGAATACAAAAATCCAGCTCATAGGGCAGTGGTAACTGGGTTGACCATATATCTACTCCTAACGCCAACACTAGAAGTAGCCGGGGATCATTCCTACGTTGATTCTAGATGACACGCGCCAGCCGGAGAATCTAGCTACCCCTAGTAGAGGAAAACAAAGACCTTTCTTGCCTCCAGAGAAGGGGACCCCAAAGCTGGATAGAAGCCCCCCACAAATAATGACGGTGAGGTAAGAGGAAATGACAAACACAGAAATGAACCAGGTTTAGCACAGAGAGGCCCGCTTACTGATAGCAGAATAAAGAAAGGTAACTTATATGGTCAACAAAAACCCTATCAAAATCCACACTGGAAATTCAAGAACCCCCGAACCGTCTAACGGTCCGGGGGGAGAACACCAGCCCCCTAGAGCTTCCAGCAAAGGTCAGGATATAGATTTGGAACAAGCTGGACAAAAATACAAAACCAAAACAAATAGCAAAAAGCAAAAGGCAGACTTAGCTGATATAACTGGAACCAGGATCAGTAGACAAGAGCACAGCAGACTAGCTCTGATAACTACGTTGCCAGGCATTGAACTGAAGGTCCAGGGAGCTTATATAGCAACACCCCTAACTAACGACCCAGGTGCGGATAAAAGGAATGACAGAAAAACCAGAGTCAAAAAACTAGTAACCACTAGAGGGAGCAAAAAGCAAATTCACAACACAGCTGATATTCTATCTGTAATGGAGTGGCCAGCGCAGTCACCAGATCTCAACCCCATTGAGCTGTTGAGGAAGCAGCTTGACCGTATGGTACGCAAAAAGTGCCCATCAAGCCAAACCAACTTGTGGAAGGGGCTTCTGGAAGCATGGGATGACATTTCTCCAGATTACCTCAGCAAATTAACTACTAGAATGCCAAAGGTCTGCAATTCTGTAATTGCTGCAAAGAGAGCATTCTTTGATGAAAGTAAAGTTTGAAAGAGAAAATTATTAGTTCTAATAAAAATCTTTTTTTAGAACCTTGTCAATGTCTGGACTAGATTTTCAATTCATTTGATTAATAAAAGTATGAGTTTTTATGGAAAACACAAAATTGTCTGGGTGACCCTAAACTTTTGAACGGTAGTGTATCTGATCCCAGTCTCTCTGTCACGGGTTTTCCGTCACAGAGAGGTGTCAGATTCAGGAGCTAAGGGAATGGTACATGGCCCCGACGTCTTCACCATCAGAAGTAATCCGGGGAACAGGTTGAGCTAGGCCGCACCTAGCATCAGGGACAAGGAAGGAGCCCCTGGTCTCGGTACACTCGACAACAGAATTTTGACACTCTGTAATACTTAGTAACAACCGGACTGCTACAACAGGATCATAGTTTGGGAATTAGTATAAGGTAAATCTACTCCAGCAATATAGGCAGGTTACATGTGGCAGTTACGCCATAAGGCTCAGTCTTTAGTTGCAGCAAGTTTAGCAAAGCAACTGTACTGTTGAAACCTATCAATACATCAAATAGCACCTCATTATTGCCCTGTTTTCTAGCTCTAGGGTCTAATTCGAAGCTCTTCAAGGTCATGGTAACTGGTTGTCCACAATGGGTGCACTGTGCTCCAATTACAGTTTCATCCTTGTTTTCTATTTTTGTGTCAACAACCCTTCTATGCCGACCCAATGGTATCATTTAGAAAAGTTTATGTCTTCTAAAAATTCTCTAAAAATGAACACTAATTAAAAAAGATATTATTTATATATCTATCAATCACATCAGCTCTGAAGTTAGATCTGACTTTAATTTTTTTTCTGGCGGAGCTGGAGACCAGACTGGCTGATCATCAGATTGGAGCAGACCACTGACATCAGGTTTACAGATGTTCATAAATATCACCAAATGTTTGGAAACCGCAGGAGAATAAAATGTTGGAAATCAATGACAATAATCTGAGACAAGCTAATCAACTAGATTCTGTCTTTAATTACTAGTCTGGATTTTTCTCTGGCTGTTTGAACCATTAATCCAAATCTGGACTGTTTTGACTCTGTCGAATTTACATGTTAATAAACAAAATTTGAAGTAGATGTAAGAAAACAGATTGAAGTGTTGGGAAGAGAGAATTGCAGTTTTCAGCTTTGAAAAATAAACAGATTTCAACAGTAATGATGCAGACTTTTTGGCCATAGGCTAAGCTTGCTGAAGATGGGAAAACAGGACCTTACTACGTTCCAAGAAATGTTTTCATAATTGGATTCATAGTCCTTAAAGGAATGTTCTACATACAACACTGGGCAATGGAAGTCTATTACACCCTTGTCTACTTTACTTCTGTTTTTTCAAGCTTGTTCCCAGTAAAATGAAAAAAACGAAGCCCTTTTTGGAAAACAGAAGATATTTTGGGTGGTTACAATTTAAAGAAGTGACCTAGCCTTACTGGCAGGAAGACACTTAAAAGTGACCTAACAGCAGGAAGTTAAAGAATACCAATTCTGTAATTCTGTATTATCCATTGTTAATTTATATAGTGAAAAATTCACCTTAACCTCTCTGTGCTAGAGCCATTTTTTTATTTTTACTGCCGCACTGCAAGAGTCATAGCTTCTATTTTTTCAATGACATACTAGTATGAAAGCTTTTTTTGTGTCAAGAGTTGTATTTTTGTATTTTATATTGGCACCAATTTTTGCCACATAATGTACTGAAAAAGTGAAGAATATTTTTTATGGAATGGAAAAAAACAGCAATTTCTCCATAGTTTTTTTAGTTTTGTTTTTGTTATTGCTTTGAGTAAAGTTATGAGCCGGCTCCCACTTTACATATAGAGGGTACTGCTCATAAGCCTGCCCCATATACTCTGTGCTTACATATGACATACAGTAATGGCCAACAGTGTTGGCACCCAGGAAGTTGTTCCGGAAAATGAGGTATTTCTCCCAGAAAATTATTGCAAATACTTACAGTATGTTTTGTTATATACATGTTTATTTTCTTTGTATGTATTGGAACAACACAAAAAACGAAGGAAAAAAGGCAAATTGGACATAATTTCACACAACAGCCCCAAAATGGGCAGGGCAAAATTGTTGGCACACTCAACTTAATATGTGGTTGCACACCCTTTTGTAAGAAATAACTACAATCAATCGCTTCCTATAACCATCAACAAGCTTCTTACACTGCTCACCTGGATTTTTGGACCACTCTTCTTTTCCGCTCTGCTCCAGGTCTCTCATATTTGAAGGGTGCCTTCTCCCAACAGCAATTTTAACATCTCTCCAAAGGTGATCAATGGGATTTAGATCCGGACTCATTGCTGGCCACTTCAGAACTCTCCAGCGCTTTGTTTCCATCCATTTTGGGTGCTTCTAGAGGTATTATTTTGGTTCATTGTCCTGCTGGAAGAGCCATGATCTAGAACACAAACCCAGCTTTCTGACACTGGGCACTGCATTGAGATCCAATATCCGTTGGTAATCTTCAGATTTCATGATGCCTTACACACAGTCAAGGCACCCAGTGCCAGAGGCAGCAAAACAACCTCAAAACATCTTTAAACCGCCACCATATTTGACTGTAGGTACTGTGATCTTTTGTTTATAGGCCACATTCTTTTTTCGGTAAACAGTAGAATAATGTGCTGTACCAAAAAGCTCCATTTTGGTCTACTCTGTCCACAAGATGCTTTCCCAGAAGCATTTTAGCTAATTCACATACATTTTGGCAAACTGCAGACTAGCTTTTTTATTTCTCTGTGTCAGCAGTGGGGTCCTCCTGAGTCTCCTGTTAAATGCTCTTTTCATTTCATGCAAATGTCAACAGATTATTTGCGCTGACACTAATGCACCCTGAGCCTGCAGGACAGATTGAATCTTTGGAACTTGATTGGGGTTTCTTATCCACCATCCAGACTATCCTGCATTGCAAACTTTCATAAATTTTTCTCTTCTGTCCACGTTTAAGGAGATTAGCTACAGTGCCATGGTGTCACGAGTGTGTCACATCCTCCTGGGAGATCTGGGGTTAGGCGATCTTTGAGTACTGTGAATCGCAGATCTTCCATTTAGCCTGTGTGTTTTGTTCCTCATATTAAATGGACTTTGTTTACTTTTGGCGCTCAAGATGTTTACTGCTCTTTGTATGCTGGTTAGGGACATGCAGCTCCATCTCACAGCTGCATGTTTTCTCTCTCTATAGAACCTGGCCAGACCTTCTCATCCCTGCCTGTGAAACTTTTGCTTCCTGGTGTGCTGAAGTTGGAGTTCGTAGTTGCAGCTGGAGATTGTTGTCTGCTGTTTTGGGTGTACGCTTTCTCCATTATCCTATTTCCATTTGGCTTGTACTTTCCTATCCTTCCCTTTATTCCTGTCTACCCTTGGTGTTTTTGTATGTAAGTTGCATTTTGTTATCCCTGTTTTTCTAATGTGTATTTACACTAACATATCTGTCACAGGCCTACTGGGAGGAGAGGGAACAGCTTGGGACATTAACAGGAGCATAGTAAGAATACACAACACGAAAAAAATTCACCCTAGTGAATAATGTCCACTTAAATCATGTCAAACAACCTATTCCAGAGTGAACACGAAACTGAAGCATAAAGTATTAAAACCAATTTATTTTGAATAAAGTATAAAACAAAGAGAACTGACAACAAAACCGTACAATATCATATTACAAAAAATATATATTAAGTGTAGAATACAGATCCAATCATATAATGAAAGATACCAGACACAATAAACCCAAAGGTGATAAGTGAAAATATACAGTCGATAAAGACTCAATAAAGTGCATGTGCAAATAGAGCAAATAATATTACATAACAACAAAATATATTAAGGGCTTTGGAAAAATACTAGTACCAGTGTAAAGATGATCTGTAGCTCACAGGAACTCCAAAGTACGTTTCGCCACCGTGGCTTTTTCAAGGAGTCCCTGAATTGAAAAAGCCACAGTGGCGAAACATACGTTGGAGTTCCTGTGAGCTACAGATCATCTTTACACTGGTACTAGTATTTTTCCAAAGCCCTTAATATATTTTGTTGTTATGTAATATTATTTGCTCTATTTGCACATGCACTTTATTGAGTCTTTATAGACTGTACATTTTCACATATGGGCTTGTCCCCTTTGGGTTTATTGTGTCTGGTATCTTTCATTATATGATTGGATCTGTATTCTACACTTAATATATATTTTTTGTAATATGATATTGTACGGTTTTGTTGTCAGTTCTCTTTGTTTTATACTTTATTCAAAATAAATTGGTTTTAATACTTTATCCTTCAGTTTCGTGTTCACTCTGGAATAGGTTGTTTGAGGAGCATAGTAAGGTCAGAGACTTGGGCCTCTCTATCTTTTAAAGTAACCCCAGGACAGGGACACTTAAGGTCCCAGTTCCAGGGACAGTTTGAGGCCCCCTTTCCTTACCGAAGACCGTCACACTGTGACAAATAGGTTGTAAACTTATGTTACACACCATGGTCAAAGGAACATCAAGATCTCTCGAGATGGTCGTGTAACCTTGAGATTGTTGATATTGTTCAACAGTTTTGGTTAAGTCCTCAGACAGTTAATTTCTCTTCTCTCTGTTTTCTATGCTTAGTGTGGCACACACAGACACACAATGCAAAAATTGAGTCAACTTCTGCCTTTTTTATCTGTTTCCAAGTGTGATTTTCATATTGCCCAAGCATGTTACTTGCCACAGGTGAGTTTGAATGAGCAACACATGCTTAAAACAATGCTGTTTACCCACAATTTTGGAAAGGTGCCAAAAATTTTGTCCAGCCAATTTTGAGGGTTTTGTGTGAATTGGTGTCCAGTATGCCCTTTTTTCTTTTTTTGTGTTGTACCAGTACACACAAAGAAAATAAACACATATATAACAAAACATGTGTAATGGCAATAATTTTCTGGGAGAAATACTTCATTTTCTGGAACAATTTCAAGGGTGCCAACACTTCCGGCAATGACTGTACCTACAGTAAATGAGGATTCCACAAAATCATCTTTAAAAAATGAAGGTAATTCTCTGAGAAACCACCCATTTGATGGTGAGCACAATTGATCTTTCCCTGGTTGCCACAATTGCTAGTCTTACCAGAATGTTGTTCTTCTTAGGCCGGGGTCAAATTTGCGTGTATAATGCGAGAAACTTGCGGTCAATACCCGGCACTGCCGCCGGCACTCGGACACATAGAAATGCATGCAGCTACACACTCTGGTCTCAAGTGCCAGCAGCAGTGCCAGGCATTGATGGGAGAGACTCTCGTGAGTTTCTCGCATTACACACGCAAGTGAGACCCCGGCCTTATGATGAAATACTGGATCCAGGAGACAAATTCAAAGTAAATTGAGATAAATATTTAAATTTTTGTCATGGACTTCAGCTACTGGTGATATCCAGGCATCACTATGTTCTGGCTAGTGAAAGGCTGAGAAGGACTAGCCTACAAATCACTATGAAGAAAAAAAATCTAGCACTGATATTTGGTTAAGTTTAATTTTCTTCATTGCAAAAATTCACTGAGTTCAAAGCTTTCATTAGGCAATATTGAGTTTCCATTGATTTGCTGAAACAGATAAAATCTTCCATATTCCAAAGTAAAATCTTTAGTCCAATTTCTATTTAGAGAATGGAAACATGCAAAGTCTGACAAAAGGATTAAATAGGATAAAAGACCAAGAAATAAAATAATTGCTATTATTAGAATATGAAAGAGGTAAAAAAAATGTGGACATGAATCCAATAATGAACCATATTGACATTAATGTGCTCATAAATTTTTATCTTTAGTCATGAATCGAAGATAAAATAAGACATTGTCCTAGTTAGCCAATTTACGCACCTGGATGAATAAAACCTCACATGACTGCATCCCCCCAGTGTAATCAACATTTTATTAGGATGGCTTGGTTTAATAGAGAACAGGGCTAGAACCTGGAACAATAACTTGGTGAACATCCATATTCTGAATGTCTGTTCACAACAGACATTCACAACTTGAATAAAAATTCCCTGTTTTGTACGATTTTTGACAAGATTTTTTTTTAAATAAAATATAAAATTGCACTCTCTTGATAACAATGCAGCTTATTATATGGTATATCTGCCAAGTTTTTTAAATCCACTTGCAGGAGATTACTTTGCTTCCTTCTTTTCGCATGCCCTGCACCTGCATCTAGTTTTTTGTGCCTTTTTTTTGCGAAAAATTAATCTTTACATTTGCTCCTTTATTAAAGTTTTTTTTTAAATGCATTTGCTAGTTTTTTTAGTTCGACATTGAGGGCATGGTTTAGGTTCCCGTATTTGCTTGCATGATTCATCATTTGCGACATTTCAAAAAGTCACAAAATTAGTTGCAAATGTGCTCCAGGTCCCACTGGAGTAATTGTATATGCGTCTCTCATTTGTGTGCAGTTTTTGTGGCATTTTGAAAACTGTCACATTTTTTGCACTAAAAAGTTGCAAAAATGGGTAGATAGAAAGAGGACCATTTTTAACTTTGTGCAAAATGTATGAACCTCACACACCGTTTTGATGAATTTGGTGAACAAAAACAACTCAAGGCAAAGAAAAACATCTTAAAAAAACACAAATGATGAATTGGACCCCATGACTGTAGTGTGAACAGAGACATAATTATACAGTGAACATAATATCTAAATGCACTCTTACACCAAAAACTTGCTGATCCCTTGTATTCTTACTGATCATGCAAATGTCCACTAATCTCGGTCTGAGCATGGACTGCAATTCACGGACTGTACATAAGCCTCATGACCCGATCTCGACAGCTTCATATGTGTGCCTATGAGGCTGTCGAGTGTGGGTCAGGAAACCCAGGGCCTGTTCGCGCATTGCAGTCGACGCTTGTAACAAGCTTTATGGATGTTTGCATAACCCCCTAGGGTGAGTTTTTATGCTGCAAATTTCGGTTGTGCATTTTGCACAGCAATTTACAGCACAATGAATGTGTAGAAGGTTTCTAAAATTCAATTAACCCTAGAACGCATATTGGGGGCCTTTTAGGCCCCCATGCTTTCATTTTTGCTATTATCTGCAAAATTACTTTAGTTAGAATTTTGAAACTCCAGGTATTCCTCAAGTATGTCGTTGTTGATAATATCCAGTTGTTCATATAATTTTTTTCATAGGCATTATGGTGTAACAATGCTTGTTTGATGAAAACTACATCTGTACGAATTGGGGGCCTTTTAGGCCCCCGCTATTTTTATCATGTTCTCAGTAGTGTTTGTGTCTCAAGTTACTTTATTTGTACTCAGTAATGCTGGGGCCAGGGTGTGGATAATAACATGTGCGGATGTCATGTGATTTTTGGAGGGAGTGATAAGGCCATGACATCATCTCAGGTCCTTCGGAACACAGTAATGAGCTGTGTATAGAGTACTGAGGACAGTATACACTGTGAGCTAATTGCTGAAGGACCTGTGATAAGATAAGCTGTTGAGAGGAAATCTGATTCATTTTCAGTTTCTGTTTCTAAGAAGCTTGCAAAGGCTAGAGCTTGTGAGCCACAAAAATCCAGAGAATTGTACACCACCTAAAAGTATAAAATGTAAGAGCTGCTGAGGGTGAGAGGAAGAAGGGGGGACATTATACTTACAGTGTGTCACACACAAGCAAAGAGTGGACAACCCTGATTCTGTTCATTGTTTTTTCTTTTAGTTTGCTAACATCTAGTCAGCAATGGCACACTCTTCCTCCAAGTGTCTGACTGACCAAGAGATTGAAGCGATTATGTTTCAAAGCGATGATGAAAGTGAACTATCTTTGTCTGATGAAGAATATCTACCACCAGCTAATCAAACATCCTCATCCAGTGATTATTCTGATGATGAAGAAGTGAATCTAGAGGATCCTCAAGAAGTGATAAGCAGAACATCCAAAACGAATGTTTTTTGGGACAGTACTCCTACATTAGTCCAACACACAATATTGTGAGACAGGCTCAAGGAGCTGTGGGAAGTCCCAGTTACTTTACCCCTAAAGATGTATTCTGTACTTATTTTTCTGACAATATTGCAGAAGAGGTCCTATTATGTTCAAACCTAGAAGGAAGACGTATCGCTTCTGCAAAAAAATAAGTCCTGGAAAAATATCTCAAAAGAGGAACTTTATGCATATATTGGACTTTTACTGCTGGCAGGGAGTCAAAAATCGTATGATGTCCCAATACGAGAATTATTTCTGGACCCACTTTCTGATCCACACTATAAGGCGACAATGTCAGTGGGCAGATATGAGGAAATTAGAAGAATCATTCGCTTTGATGATAAGCGAACTCGTGCAGCGAGATTTGAAACAGACAAATTAGCCCCTATCAGTTATATCTGGAACATATTTATCAAAAATTGCACAAAACTTTATAATCCTAGTACTAATGTTACTGTAGATGTGCAACTTGTACCGTTCAGAGGACGCTGCAAGTTCATACAATACATGCCCAGAAAGCCAGCCAAGTACGGAATAAAAATCTTCTGGATGCGTGATTCTGCAAATTATTATGGCATAAATGGCATAATCTACTGTGGCAAAGAGGTTGGTGCACCAGTACAGAAGGATCTGGGGTCTGAAATAGTCAAAACTCTTGCTGTTCCAATATTCAATTCAGGTAGAAACATTACCATGGACAATTATTTCACCAATGTTGAACTAGGCAATTTTCTGCTTGCAAAAGCTATTACACTTGTTGGTACTATATAGCAAAACAGACGAGAAATTCCAGAAGCACTGAAACACAATCGTCAGCGAGCACTTTATGAGAGTGTCTTTGGATTCAATAACAAAGCGACTTTGGTATCTTACAAGGCGAAGAAGGAGAAATCAGTGATTTTACTCAGTACCATGCATCACGATTGCAGTATTGACAGCAATGACAGAAAATTGAAACCAGAAATCATCCTGCATTACAATACAACAAAAGGAGGTGTAGACAAAATGGATTAGATGGTGGGAGAATATTCGTGTAAGAGGCAAACAAAACGATGGCCTGTAGTACTATTTTCAAATATGCTTGATGTAGCAGCCTTAAATTCATTCATTATTTATACAGAAACTCATCCGGAATTCCATGCAGGGAGGAAGGACAGGAGACGCATATTCTTGAAGGACCTTTGTCATGAACTTGTAATGCCTCACATGATAGAGCGAAGCGACTTGAAATGCTTGCCAAAGCAAACTAAAGAAGCAATGAAACGGTGTGGCGTACAGTTTCAGATTATTCCAGAGCCAGGAGAAAGAAAACGAAAGCGTTGTTTCATGTGTCCAAGAAACATAGAGAGGAAAACTGAGCGATATTGTTCCACTTGTAAGGAAACTGTTTGCAAAGAACACTCTTCTGAAAAAATAACATGTCAGAATTGTTTGGAAGACTAATATAATAGAAAAGAAAGTTAGAATAAAAATGTAGCTGCAGCTAGTTTGATATAGATTTCTATGCATTTTTGTGTGTTTTCATGTCTTTGTGTGAAATTTGGGGAAAAAAAGATTTTTTGGTGTTTTCTGTGAAAAATTATAATTAAAATTTTGTCCACTATTCATATTTTATTCAGCAATTTTGAAATAAACTTGTGAAAGTTATTTAAGTGTGTTTTTCTACATTATGTGCATGGGGGCCTAAAAGGCCCCCAATACGTTAATATGTATATTTTTAACGTCATGCGTACTAGGGTTAACATGTAACAAAAAAATCCATTTGTAAAAATGAGCATACTCATTATGTTGCAAAAAATGCAATAGATTTTTACTGCTGATTTTGCTCATGCAAAAGAGTACTAGAATTAGGGTTTCTGGATTGGATAACATTGAACAGAAGAGCGTTAAAGCAGGAAAGCTTCCTAGAACTCTCAACTGAGCAGAATACCCCCTGCACTTCTAAAAGAAACCATTTAATGTGAAGGTGAAGTGCTTCTAATCAGTGCAGGAGTAGGAGAAATCAGATGCTGCGGTCTTCTGGCTCCTCTCTGTCGCAGTAAACCCATGACAAATATTTTATTGAACCACCAAACAGACAGCAACATAAAGAACAGTCTCAGTAAGATACGCAAGATGGTGCAAAATGACATTCTCACACTTCCGCTGACTCACCAGGATTAGTGCAGCTGTGACTTCTGAACTTCTAGTGCCGACTACCCCCACTAGTGACACCCCACTTTTGGTGAGCAACCATAGAGAGGAGGTAAAGACAAGCTTAGGAACCTGACAGTCCATTGAGGTGCATGGCCAGGTGACTGGAGGGTCACAACCTGGCTTCTCTGAACGTCTCCATGGAGCCTGGTGACTGGTCCGTACCAATCTTAGCTTCTCAAAAAGACTTCATGCGGTTCAGGTGACCGGTGGGTAAAAATCCTCACTCCTCCAAATGTATCCAAGGGTTCAGTGATGGTCAATAAAGCAGATCTGTATTCCTCCAACTAGTGCCATGGTTCCTTAAGCAGGCATCCTGTGGAATCCAAATCTGTGTCCCCCTTGATGGAACCATGATGTCCTGGTAAAGTGTTCCTTTATGGAGTTATGGTGTCCTGGCTATAGTTCTGTCAAGTCACTTTATTCTTCTTGGAGAACGATAGAAATCCCTTTTTATACCCACATCTTTGGCTCAGATCATCATTCACAGGTTAGCAGGGAGGTAGGATGAGTTTAACCCTCATTGTTTGAGTATTTAAACAATCTGCATAGTTCATCCTTCTCTGCTTTACAGGTAAACAAACTAGCTAGCCTAGTACAATGTGTAATCGACATATCTATTGTTCCATGACCCTGCGTCCCTGTCCTCAAGAGATAACAGACAATAAGTTACAACTAACATCAACCGAAAAGTCAATATCGAGACTCGTACAAGTTGTCTGTGCTTCTCTATCAACCAAAGAAAAACCATATAAAATCAAAAGTCATTGTAAAGATAATAGTCTATGCCTCTGGTGCTACTGAATTTATGTCTAGATAATTAACATTAAATGCTGTGTCATCACAACCACCCTTTCCCTTTAAGTGCTTAACATTCTCTCAATTGACCATTTGGTGACCACCTGCTATACTCATGAAGGACTTTCTATACATTCTGAACATTGAACATTTTTTTTCGATTTCTAAGGAAACTCAAATCAAATCATTTGGATTTTGATTTGTCAAGCAATTGGACATCGGGGGCCCACATTCATCTTTTACAATTTTTTTATAAATCGCTTTACTTGTGACTATTCATTGATGTATTTTGTTGCATTTTTTCTCATGGTATTTGTTGCTGTTTTTTTGCACCAAATTCTTCAAAATGATGCATGCAATTCATGAAGTTTGCATGAAGTAAAAGATGGTCTTTGATTTGGTCTTTAACCTTTTTGTGCATTTTTAAAGCAAAAACCACATGTTTGGCAAAATGGTCTAAAAATTGCATGCAAAAAGAAATTCAGACATAAAAAAGATCATTACGGGGGAAAACTGGAGTAGATTTGTGCAAAAATGCAGTAACTTTAAATGAAATGTGTATTTGATGGATCAGTCTAAAACATCTGGATAGGCCACATTTATGTAAAAGTCAGAAAATTGATTACACAACAAAAGAGAATTTTAAAAATCAAAAATCCTTGATGAATGTATTGTATAATCAAAAAGTCACGAATTGAGAATTATTCAGAACACAAACAAAAACAGGTGAAAATGATGAGAATGATATGGAGCCAAGTGTCCTTCAATAATAAAAATGGAAATGTCACAAGTCACAACCATCCTCATAATTTACAGTGGAAACCACAAACCCAAACCTCATTCGCTCATTTTCTTTGCATTTCGTGAAGAAGTAACCACCTTCAAATAGGAGTGTTAACTGAAAAACACTAATATTAAAATGTAAATCACTAATAAAACTTCTGAAATTAATACAATAAGGCAATGTGAACACTGAGCTTTTAGGTGCTTTTTGGAGTGGTTCTGCTCAAGAAAATGCCTGAAAAATTGCTTAACAAAGAAAAAAAACACCTGAAAGACTTTCTATTTATTTATATTGTACAACATGTTCAATGTTTTTTCCACCAAATTACACAAATGTTGCATTCCACCCATTTTATGAATTTGCGGCAAAGTCAAAATTGTCTTTTTTCTCTCTTGAACTGTCTCTGTTACTTTTTTGGTGACAAAAGTCACCTATTTTGCAAAATGGCACAAATATTTGCACCAAAATACTGGCATACTCAAAAGTACACCAGTGGTGGATTGAAGAGGAGTTGCACAAAATTTTATGACATTTTAAAAAGTCACAATTGATGAATCAGGTGAATGCGCTTGGAAATACTAAACTCCGCCCACAAAGTGCAAAAACAAACAAATAGTGACATAGCGAATCAGAAGAACTATACTACATATTTAATTGGAGGTATTTGCTATATTATTGTTATTACATCTACTACATATTGGGTTCTGGTCTTGGAGATGAGAATACCCCTTTAATTCACTTTACGAGAGCTCAAGCCGAGCCAGGCATCTAGGTAGGCGTCATCCCAGTGGGCATATATTATGGGTAAGTGAAGGTAAAATGACATATTATAGGTATTAGGATAGAATTGCCTTATTTAATGGTATGACTTATGTAATAGCCTCACCCACGGCTACCGCCCAACACCACATTACGTAGTTTCCCACCAGAAGCTCAACTCACTCTTAATATAATATAGTTTTCTCTAATTACATAGAATTTGTGCACATCCACTTTTGATCACATTCTTAATGTCATTGTCAGACATACAGGACATATGATAAGTACGGTTCCCCTAGGAATTGATTGGTGCCAAATTCTGCAACAAACGCGGTCAACATCTGCTGGACTTCTGGTAACTATGATAGTGTCAGAACGACAAGATTGTCCAGTGCAAGAAAGTTTCAGCTGAACCTGCTACAATCAGAAGAAAAGAATTCCAATAGAATTGTAAAGTTTTGTTTTTTTTTTAAAAGGTATCTTTGCAATTCACTTGTGTTAAAAAAATCCTCCCTGTTCTCAAGGACTGATGAATGTAAAATTTGTTTTTTTGTTGCCGGTCTAGATTATCAGTCATCACTGCAGTCTATGAGAGGAGGCTGGTCTCCTAGGCAAGGAGCACAATGCTAACAAGCTCTTTTCTGTAGACCTTGTAATTAATACCCTGAAGCTGGCAGGATCCTTGGAGAACACACTAAGGGTACCGTCACACAGTGCCATTTTCATCGCTACGACGGCACGATTCGTGACGTTGCAGCGTCGTATAAGTATCGCTCCAGCGTCGTATACTGCGGTCACACGTTGCAATACACGGCGCTGGAGCGATAATTTCATGACGTATTTGCGATGTAGAAGCCGTTGGTTACTGTGCGCACATCGTATACAACCTGTGTCACACGATGCAATCATGCCGCCACAGCGGGACACTAGACGACGAAAGAAAGTTTCAAACGATCTGCTACGACGTACGATTCTCAGCGGGGATCCGGATCGCAGTAGCGTGTCAGACACAACGATATCGTAACGATATCGCTAGAACGTCACGAATCGTGCCGTCGTAGCGATCAAAATTGCACTGTGTGACGGTACCCTTAGCTTCTGCTCTCCTCTGATGTGGCAAAGGCATAAATGTATCTGCTTGCAGTAATGGAGAGCCCACCGAATAGGACAGAAGCATGATGATGCCGATGGTCCAAACTGTCAATCAAGTAGGAATGCACCGCCCATCAAAAGTAAGAAGTGAGAAGACTTGGGGTCAGCGCGCTCCGGAAGAAACATGAAACAACCGAATTAAGGGCATCTTATTCCAACACAATTAATTAACATAAGGCATTTAAAATGTTCTCCCAACAAGATAACCTATTTTCAGATCCTGCTATACCTCCTAAAAAATCCCTTCATTTACCTAGAAAAATTAGCTCCCCACTTTTTAAGTTGTAAGTCTTAGGATGACAATTTTATTACATGGCTGCCTGTTTGCTTGAATGTTTGAAAGACCACAGCGTGCCCTAACGTCAGCTAATCACTGGAGATTTTAGAAGGATCATTTACAGTGATCAGCTTTAATATTTTTTAATTTGTAACAGATAATTTTAAACATTTACAAATATAATTTACATATATTTAAAATTTTAGGCTAGGGTTATATGGCTGTAGATTTCTTAGGCTGACCCTAGGACACTCTGGCAAACTAGAGTCAGACGGCTGTAGATTCTCTCAGGCTGACCTTAAGACACTGACAAACTAGGGTCAGATGGCTGAAGATTCCCTCAGGATGACCCTAGGACACTGATCAGAGTTTGATCAGAGTGTCAGCAAAGTGTGATCCGATTCTCTTAGATGCTAGAATCAGAGCACACTGTGATGAGAAGATGGAAAACAAAATATCTTCTACATTGTGTCAGTGCGCAGAAATCGGACGTAATCCGAGTGAAGGCAGTCCAATGATTTCTACACACTCAATGACTCGCATGGCCGAGTGCAATCCAAATATTGGATCAAACTCTGACATGCTGCAACTTTTTCCTCGACCTGGCTTGGTCCAAGGGAAAAAATTGGACATAGACTAACATTGGTCCTAGTGTGATCCGATGTTTTGTCGGATCGCACATGGACAGAAAATACATTGGTGTGCACCTGGCTTTAGAGTAATTTAAAAATCTCCACCAATGGTGCCTACAGATCAATAACAAAAATCTGATATGACTAAATACAAAATGTTTATTTCTTTCCAGACTTTTTTTTTACATTTATATGTATTATAGTATTCGGTTGATCAGTAGACAATGGTGCCTACAAATCAACCGAATACTATAATACATGTAAATGTTAAAAAAAGTCTTCAAAGAAATAAACATTTTGTATTTAGTCATATCAGGTTATTGTTATACAATAAATCAGAACAATGCTCTCTTCTAATCCGCTCATCTATAGTTTCCGCTTGTCCTTCAATCAGTTATGGATGAATCTTGTACCGTAATGTTAATGTGGTGACACTAATAAAGTTCATAAAGAATACCATGTAGTAATCCATCATTGATGACTGATTTTTGGAGCTGGATTCCCCTTCTATCTGGGTCTGAACTGGGTGCAGAAAATCATCCTGTTAATATTGTTAATATGCAAGAAAAAACTCAAGAAAATCCCTGCAGTATTATTTTTCTCATGAAAACAAATCTAGAAGTGATGAGCTGCCAAAATAAGGAACTAGCATTATTTCTGCAAGCAACCAGCATTCCAACAGCAATATCTATGTTTCTAAAAAACAGAAATGTAAGAGGAAATAAAGAATGTTTGACATTTTTCTTGTTATTATTAAAGTTTTCAGACTGTCCCCTTTAGTATTCATGTGAAGGTCTATGCAAGGACTGATTTACCATTCTGTCTTCTACACAAAACATCTAATCTGAGTTAAATTAGGAAAAAACCTTTGGAAGCCCCAGTCACATACCTAATTTCTCACAATTTGGGCAACTCTGTGGCGGCTGAGATCTGCCCTGGGCAGAACAGGCAGGTAGTTATTGACCATCTGTCCATTAGTTCTTGTCATTGTTCAGTTTTAGAGTAGTGAGTGACTAAAATAGTATAGTAAGTATTGTTCTTGGTGTAAAAGATTAATAAATCTGGTTGGAATGTTGTAATTTGTGCAAAATTTTGTACCAAACACAATGAGAACTGCCCCCCCCCCCCCATCCCGTAAGACACAACCTTGCCATTTATTTGAGCCTCAAAAGTGCACATTAACCATGTTGGTTCATATTTGTAAAAAATGTAAAAAAAAATTAAGGGAAGGTTTGGGACAATTTGGTAACACAGGAGGTTATTAGTTTCCGATAGATAAACACACAGAAGAACAGAGAGAGAGTAGTGCTAGCCAAACACTTTAGACATTTGTTGGCTGAACGTTCAGCAGATAGCCATCTCCCCTATCTCCCCCATACACTTCAGTGCTAGGCTCAACAAAGCGATCACGTGTTTTCAATGTCTGGAGGGGAGAAAAGTGCTGTCAGACAACTCTGGCAGCGGCTTCCTGAAAAAAATAGGCTCAGATAAGGAATTTCCAAGAGCCCAATCCTTATTTTCCCTAATATCATCTGTCAGGAGGTCCTCCTACATCACAGATGGTTGGTACGTACATACATTACAGATAGTAATCGTAGGTTTTGCCCTGCCATATAAAGTGTATGTGTTTGTGGCATTATTACAAGAAGTAATGCCACCAAAAATAAAGACACAAAGCTCAACTAAAAAGCTGAAGACCTGCCTTTGGTGGAGCTTTCAGCATTCAGCTATTGTTATATGTTAATGTTCCATATGTGTCATTGCCAGATATGGCAGTTTTCACAGACATCGACAATTCTAGAAATTTTATGATAAATGCCATGTCTGGGATTTTCAGTATATCCAGTATTGGCTTGAGTTAAAAACACCAACTCTAAGATCAATGAAAAAAATATGCGGAACTATAAATGTCATATTAGCCACATTCTCCAAATACCTTGGCACATTTGTCTAGCTCATTTCCTAATCACAGGAACTGTAACATCATAGACGTGATTGCTGGACTGGAAAGTTTCTTACTTTGATGTCAAACAGAACTGTTCATGACAAGGCAAAGGATGTGGAAGTATGGAAAGAATGACAATGACTTGGGATTTCCAGGAGTCTTCTTTTGTTTGAGCCTTGCTCCTTTAAAGGTTTATATACTGTATTAGTGTCAAAAGTGATGTTCATGACTAAATAATCAGGAACACTTAACTATCATAATGAATGTAATGTGCTGCTGCAGTGCAGTATAGTGCAACCTCCACCAGGGGGTGCTGGTTAAGGAAAAGAGGTTGTACACACAGCGCAGCAACACTGAACAACAACACAGGTGTCACAGGTAATGAAAGAGAAGTCAGACAAGCCAAGGTCATATACAGAGAGATCAGCGAGGTACACAGGGGGAGTCAGAGGGATAGTCGGGGACAAACAAGAAGTCAGAGCCTACCAGGAACATGGTAACCAAAACGTGAGATGTAAGACGAAGTCGGGGTACAAGCCAGAGGTCAGAACAAGTCATAAACGGGTACAGGCAGTCAGAGGCAAAAGGAACACTAGTACAAGTATACAGGTCAGGTGCTCAAACCGTGCAGCATGAACTTTAGCTGACACTGGCCCACAGGCTGCAGAGGACTTAAATAGCTCAGCCAGCTTCAAAGTGAGGCAAAGAGGGGATTAACTCCCACATGACCAGTCCAGAGACAAGACAGCTGAACATAAACTCAGAACTGGATCATGACAATGAAGATCTAGAAGTGTGTGGTCCGCGGCGGCATAGTCTAACACTTCTGATCCCAGAAGACAAGATCAATGTAGCCAACATAGTGCCTGTCTTAGATGATACAATAAAAACTCAACACCTCCCATCTACTATAGTAAAAAGTGGCAGCACGTTTATAGTCACTTTTCTGCCAAAAATGAGGGGATATAAAAACATTTTCGGAAGTGGTGGGAGTGTAACAGTTCAAATTTGAATATTTGTAATATTCAGACATCTGAATATGTCATAAAGGTAACTTTTAGAAATTGAAGCTATAAGCTATAAGTCTACAAATTCAGGTAATTTCAGGTCAAGATGTAGGAATAAGTGAATAGCTCTCACCCTCCCGTGAAATTCCCATGGGTGACAGCTGTACATGACAGATGACGTCCTGTGGTATCGCGGTCGCGTGACCGTGACGTCATCTAAGGTCCTTCACTCAATGCATTAGGAACGGAGGCCGCCGCTTGCACCGCTGAGAGCCAAGGGCTGTCGGAGGGTAAGTATATCCCATATTTTTTATTTTTATTCTTTTTTTTACATTTTACATGAATATGGATCCCAGGGCATGAAGGAGAGTCTCCTCTCCTCCAGACCCTGGGAACCATCCAGGACCGCTCCCTGCACACGCCATACCCGGCGTATAAGACGACCCCCGACTTTTCAGATAATTTTCAGGGGTTAAAAAGTCGTCTCATACGCTGGAAAATATGGTATATAAAAATAACAAAAAAGTTTAAAAAAATAAATTCAAGTTTAAATTTCTCCACTTTCCCTTGAAAAAAAATGGTATCATCGTGCCCAAAAGATCCAAATTTCGAGCTTTCAAAACACAGATGTATTTAAATGTTATGTTAAATGCCAAAAAGAAAAACTTGGAATGCCAGAATTGCCATTTATTTTGTAAACCACCCTTTACCAAAAAAAGCAATAAAAAGCAAACAAAATGTCACATAGCCCCATATTTGTATGAATGAAAGTTTCAGCTAAAGGCCGGAGTCACACTAGTGTATAATACAGACGAGTGCTACGTGAGGAAACATCGCATAGCACTCGGACCAGTGTTAATCTGTGGGGCAGCTCCGATCACCGTTTTTTTCCTCGGGCGTATTCTACGTGAGTGTAAAGTCGCAGCATGCGTATATCGTATTTACGCGTATATCGTCCGAGTCTCGCCAATGCAAGTCTATGGGTGTGAGAAAAAAATCGGACACCACATGGACCATCAGTGTGACTTGCGAGAAATACTCACACATTTTCCTCATTTCAGCCCATTGAGCCATTAAATTAATTGGGGAAAAGCAGTGAGAAATGTAAAGCCATACGCATGTCATACGGATGCTATACAGATACATAGATGCGAGAAAATAGCATCATCGCATTGCAAACGCATTACACATGGATGACCATACGGAGAACATTGGTGCGACTCTCGGCCGAGAGAATTGGAACGATTTTTCATATGTTAAGTGTAACGCCAACCAAAGGCACAAAAACAAATCCTTACACTGCTCCATCAGCACAAAAAAAGAAAAAAGTAACAAGTCTCCGAATATGGAGACACAAACCAAATGTATTTTTTTTTAAACAAATGTTAGACTTTTTTTATTCCTAAAATAAATATACTGGACAAATTTAGTATCTAAGCAATTATTCTGACCTGGAACATATTGCCAGGTTATTTTTATTATGCAATGAACGCTGTAAAAAAAACCCCACAAAAAACAGTGGAGTAATTGCAATTTTTTTTTCACTTTTACTGCAGGTACACTTTTTTCCCCCCCATTTTCCAGTACATTGAATGGTAAAATGAATAGTCTCATACCTTCAACTCATCCTCCAAAACTAAGCCTTCACATGGCTATGTTAGCAAGTGGAAAAAAAATTGAAGCAGTGTGCCCACAAAGAGTTTTTGTGTGTTTTTGCTGTGCCAAAAAGCGCAGTATCTTACAGTTCCAGCAAAGTGGGATTTCTAGAGATCTCATTCCCACTGTGCTTCTTTTTTAACTCTTGTGGGTACGTTGAGTTTTATGTACAGATTTTTTGCATAGACTTGCATTACATGTAAAAACACACAAGCATTTTTAGTGGGTTTCTGAGGCTGAAGCATATAATCTGCATATGACTGTATCAATAAAGTTTTGTCAAAGCCAAATACTAAAGAGTATCAAAAACAAAGCAGCTTTATTTAAAGCATGACATCCAAACAATCGCGAAAAAATGCAGAGTCAAAAATGCGATAAAAACGCATGTAAAAAAAACGCACACACAAATGCAAGAAAAAAAAAGCAAATAGCCTAATTTACATGACAGGTGCAGAAATGTCCAGAAAATCTGCAACATCAAAATCTCACCAAAAGCTCATCATTGGCATGAGGTTTCTATAACCCAACTAATTTTCTGGAACCGTAAGACGCTGCAAAAATACACAGCATCAAAAACGCCCCAAAAACTCATCGTGGGCACACAGCCTAAAGAGTTAATTCCACATAACTATGCAATACATAATATTCTGTTCAATTAATAAGTATAGTTTTTTTTATCTACATTGACATTTTACGACTCCTTTAAATATTTGGACATATTCTAATTTCCCCAAATTCTATCTACACTAATAGTTCACGTTAAGTAGAGAAGTTTAGGAAATGGCTGTATAATGGAACAAAACTATACAATACAGAGGAGCCATAGGCAAAACAGGCTACTGTCACAGAGGAAAACACATGAGCCCCCATTTATTGTGCGCTAGTCTTCATGAAGATAGCGCAGTAGTAACAGACACCAAATTTATTAAAAGGCGTCTACCTCTTTATTAAATTTGGCGCATCTTTGAAATGTCCTGTGCCACCAGACATGTATGCCAGGCAGTACATTTCTTTCGTAATTTTAGGTCAAAATTCTGTCATAACGTTTGTGGCGTGAATTATAGATTAGTTTGTCTGGTACGCTTGGCCATGTCCAATCCTGTCCGGCTCTACGCTTTAAAATGAATGTTGCTGGCTGTGACCGGAAAATCTTAACCATGTATCAGGTGGCAAGCTGCATGTCATGGCGTCTGATAATGAATGAAGAAATGAAGATTTCAAACTAAAACGTAGTGCAATTTTAGTGACTAAATTTCATTACTAAATATTTTTCCATATCAACGGTCTCCATGGTCTGTAAACCATCATTAATCAATATGTTCCCCTAAATTACATGGATTTACGTCAGGCAACCAATGCTACATTGTCATTTCCAGCACAATAAGTGGATGCTGCCTTCTGGCTCAGTGCTGCAGTCCACAGACATCTATGTTCATGCAAAAATGGTTTACATTTCTGCCTTAATCCTGCTTTTAATGTCAATTTCTCAGTAAAGCCTTCCAAAACCACAAGCGAGTACATCTATTTTGTTAATAAGATTTAGCAAAGAACTTTCACCGAAAAAAATGGAGCCGCCCTTTGGAACGAGGAAATACAATGTTTTCAGAAACTGCCAAAACTAAAGGTACGTGTCCACGTTCAGGATGGCCGGCGCTTTGGACAGAGCAGAAAACCCGCTCCGCCCAAAGCTCCACCCCCTTCTGTAGACGCGATGATGCCGGATGTGTTCATTGCACACATCCTGAATCATCGCACCCCACACATAGGGCCCTGTGATTTACCTTGCGGCGGCGCAGCGTCGCCGCAAGGCAAACGGACATGCTGCGATCTAAAAGATGCGCAGCATGTCCAGAATCGCAGGGCTGCCGGGTGCGTGTTACCACGCATAGTGGAGACGGGATTTCATAAAATCCCCTCCACTATGCTGTAACATCTGGACGCTGCATATTTGACACTGCGGCTCTACGCAGCATCAAACACGCAGCGTTTCCTGAACGTGGAAACATACCCTAAGGGGAGAACTTATATACAGTTAGGTCCATATATATTTGGACAGAGAAAACATTTTTCTAATTTTGGCTATAGACATTAACACAATTAATTTTAAACAAAACAATTCAGATGCAGTTGAAGTTCAGACTTTCAGCTTTCATTTGAGGGTATCCACATTAAAATTGGATGAAGGGTTTAGGAGTTTCAGCTCCTTAACATGTGCCACCACGTTTTTAAAGGGACCAAAAGTAATTGGACAATTGACTCCAAGGCTATTTCATGGACAGTTGGGGGCATTCCCTTCGCTATGTCATTCTCAATTAAGTAGATAAAAGGCCTGGAGTTGATTTGATGTGTGCTGTTTGCATTTGGAAGGTTTTGCTGTGAAGTAAACATGCGGTCAAAGGAGCTCTCCATGCAGGTGAAACAAGCCATCCTTAAGCTGCGAAAACAGAAAAAACCCATCCGAGAAATTGCTATGATATTAGGAGTGGCAAAATCTACAGTTTGGTACATCCTGAGAAAGAAAGAAAGCACTGGTGAACTCATCAATGCAAAAAGACCTGGGCGTCCACAGAAGACAACAGTGGTGGATGATCGCAGAATAAGTTCCATGGTGAAGAGAAACCCCTTCACAACAGCCAACCAAGTGAACAACACCCTCCAGGAGGTCGGCGTATCAATATCCAAATCTACCATAAAGCGAAGACTGCATGAAAGTAAATACAGAGGGTTCACTGCACGGTGCAAGCCACTCATAAGCATCAAGAATAAAAAGGCTAGACTGGACTTTGCTAAAAAAACATCTAAAAAAGCCAGCACAGTTCTGGAAGAACATTCTTTGGACAGATGAAACCAAGATCAACCTCTACCAGAATGATGGAAAGAGAAAAGTATGGCGAAGGCGTGGTACAGCTCATGATCCAAAGCATACCACATCATCTGTAAAACACAGCGGAGGCAGTGTGATGGCTTGGGCGTGCATGGCTGCCAGTGGCACTGGGTCACTAGTGTTTATTGATGATGTGACACAGGACAGGAGCGGCTGAATGAATTCTGAGGTATTCAGAGCCATACTGTGTGCTCAGATCCAGCCAAATGCAGCAAAAATGATTGGTCGTTGTTTCATACTACAGATGGACAATGACGCAAAACATAAAGCCAAAGCAACCCAAGAGTTTATTAAAGCAAAGATGTGGAATATTCTTGAATGGCCAAGTCAGTCACCTGATCTCAACCCAATTGAGCACACATTTCACTTGTTAAATACTAAACTTCAGACAGAAAGGCCCACAAACAAACAGCAACTGAAAACCACCGCAATGAAGGCCTGGCAGAGCATCAAAAAGGAGGAAACACAGCGTCTGGTGATGTCCATGAGTTCAAGACTTCAGGCAGTCATTGCCAACAAAGGGTTTTCAATCAAGTACTAGAAATGAACATTTTATTTAAAATTATTTAATCTGTCCAATTACTTTTGGTCCCTTTAAAAACAGGGTGGCACATGTTAAGGAGCTGAAACTCCTAAACCCTTCATCCAATTTTAATGTGGATACCCTCAAATGAAAGCTGAAAGTCTGAACTTCAACTGCATCTGAATTGTTTTGTTTAAAATTCATTGCGGTAATGTCTATAACCAAAATTAGAAAAATGTTGTCTCTGTCCAAATATATATGGACCTAACTGTATATAAGGCAAGGCTGACTTGGTGGGCTGTAATCAACCAGTCATGTGATTCATGATATGCCTTGTGCCCGCCGGGCGCCGCCTCCTCTTGCTTCATTATCGTCCCCGGCGCCTGCGCATTAAGTTTTATTTTTTTTGGGGTGTGCGCAGTTGCGCTGCCCTTTGTACTTACAGCGCAGACGCCGGGGACAATAATGAAGAAAGAGGAGGCGGCGCCCGGCGCGCACAGGCCGGAGTGACGGCTGTGCTGCGTCTGATTAGAAAGGAAAGACCCGCCTCCCTGGCGATTTCAGGGTAAGAGGGGGCACATTTTATAAGTGATTATTTCAGCGTGTGCAGGCATCATAACTAAAAGAGCCACCTTGTCAGAATGCAGCATTTGTGCTGCACAAGGTGGCTCTTTTAGTTGCAAACGCCTGAGGGGGGGTGACAGGTTCCCTTTAAGTATAGAACATCTCCAGAGAAGAAAACACAAGAAGAAAGTTCAGGTAACTTCTTTTAACCGCCTGGCATCTTTGGAAACCTGAAGTGGTTAGAATACACTCAAAAGACTGAACACATGAATAAGTTGTTTTCACATAGAAATGCATATGTTCATTCTTTTGTGAAAACTCTAGGTGGGTTTCGGGGTGGAAAAAGACATGTGCACAAACTACAGTATTACTGTGTTCAGAGCCCTATAACTAAAGTATATTGCAGTGCTCAGTGCGCCAAGCTTACACAATAGTCGTACTTAGTTGTACTGACTCTGTTCCATGGAAGAATTTCCCAATACATATGGCATCAAAAGAAGTATGGCACAATTTTTGACCCCTTTTATTAATTATTTTAGGTTTTAATTAAAATAGCTATTTAATTTGCAGAAATACATGCTTCGATACAAAAATAAGACTGATTACACTCCTCAACATTGAAATTACAACACCAACACCAAGAAGGAAAAGTTGTGGAATTATGGAAATCACAGGATGGATAAACATGTTACTGATCTGCAAAAGATGAAAAAATGGAAATAAAATTCTCTAAACATCTCAATTTATACAGTATCAAGTATGCTGCAGAGGAGGATTCTCTGAAAGGCATCAGATTTGTGAAGCCTGTACAGTGGCAAGTAAAAGTTATGGCACCCCTGGTAAAAAAATACTGTTATTGTGAACAGTTAAACAAGTTGAAGATTAAATTATATCTAAAAGGCCTAACGTTAAAGATCACATATTTCCTTTGTATTTTAAAGAAAATATATCTATATTGTCATCTTTTACATTTTAAAAATTACAAAAAGGAAAATGCGCCAATGCAAAAGTTTGGGCACCCTACATGGTTAGTACCAAGCAGCACCCTATTTATTTGTGAAGGTGTCTCTGAACAGTAGAACAATGTACCAAAACTCCAGAGTCTGCTAAATCATTTTGAAGGTCTTTTCCAGTCAAGTGGGGTTACGATTGGCCTCTCTAGCCACCCTATGAGCAGCTCACTGAAATTTTGCTTTGTCTTCCAGACCTTATTTGACCTCCACTGTTCCTGTTTGCTGCCATTTCTTAATTACATTTCGAACTGAGGAAAGAGCAGCTTGAAAATGCTTTGCTATCTTCTTATAGCTTTCTCTTGCTTTGTGGATCTCCAACATTATCATTTTCAGAGTACTAAGAAGCTGCTTAATAGAACCCATGGCTGCTGTTTTTTGGTGCAAGGTTATACCCTTTCAGGCTAATTAACGTCTGAAACCTTGGTCAAAGTTATCTGACCACACAGATATCCAAGGGTGTCCAAACTTTTGCATTGTCCCATTTTCCCTTTTGTAATTTTTAAAATGAAAAACATGACTAATATATATATATATATATATATATATATATATATATATATATATATATATATATATACACTCACCGGCCACTTTATTAGGTACACCATGCTAGTAACGGGTTGGACCCCTTTTGCCTTCAGAACTGCCTCAATTCTTCGTGGCATAGATTCAACAAGGTGCTGGAAGCATTCCTCAGAGATTTTGGTCCATATTGACATGATGGCATCACACAGTTGCCGCAGATTTGTCGGCTGCACATCCCAAAGATGCTCCATACAAGGCAGGATGGATCCATGCTTTCATGTTGTTTACGCCAAATTCTGACCCTACCATCCGAATGTCGCAGCAGAAATCGAGACTCATCAGACCAAGCAACGTTTTTCCAATCTTCTACTGTCCAATTTCGATGAGCTTGTGCAAATTGTAGCCTCAGTTTCCTGTTCTTAGCTGAAAGGAGTGGTACCCGGTGTGGTCTTCTGCTGCTGTAGCCCATCTGCCTCAAAGTTCGACGCACTGTGCGTTCAGAGATGCTCTTAGGCCTACCTTGGTTGTAACGGGTGGCGATTTGAGTCACTGTTGCCTTTCTATCAGCTCGAACCAGTCTGCCCATTCTCCTCTGACCTCTGGCATCAACAAGGCATTTCCGCCCACAGAACTGCCGCTCACTGGATTTTTTTTCTTTTTCGGACCATTCTCTGTAAACCCTAGAGATGGTTGTGCGTGAAAATCCCAGTAGATCAGCAGTTTCTGAAATACTCAGACCAGCCCTTCTGGCACCAACAACCATGCCACGTTCAAAGGCACTCAAATCACCTTTCTTCCCCATACTGATGCTCGGTTTGAACTGCAGGAGATTGTCTTGACCATGTCTACATGCCTAAATGCACTGAGTTGCCGCCATGTGATTGGCTGATTAGAAATTAAGTGTTAACAAGAAGTTGGACAGGTGTACCTAATAAAGTGGCCAGTGAGTGTATATATATATATATATATATATATATATATATATATATATATATATATATAGTACAGACCAAAAGTTTGGACACACCTTCTCATTTAAAGTTTTTCTGTATTTTCATGACTATGAAAATTGTACATTCACAATGAAGGCATCATAACTATGAATTAACACATGTGGAATTATATACTTAACAAAAAAGTGTGAAACAGCTAAAAATATGTCTTATACTCTAGGTTCTTCAAAGTAGCCACCTTTTGCTTTGATGACTGCTTTGCATTCTCTTGATGAGCTTCAAGAGGTAGTCACCGGAAATGGTCTATCAACAATCTAAGGAGTTCCCAGAGATGCTTAGCACTTGTTGGCCCTTTTGCCTTCACTCTGCGGTCCAGCTCACCCCAAACCTTCTCGATTGGGTTCAGGTCTGGTGACTGTGGAGGCCAGGTCATCTGGCGTAGCACCCCATCACTCTCCTTCTTGGTCAAATAGCGGTTACACAGCCTTGAGGTTTGTTTGGGGTCATTGTCCTGTTGAACAATAAATGATGGTTCAACTAAACGCAAACCGGATGGAATAGCATGCCGCTGCAAGATGCTGTGGTAGCCATGCTGGTTCAGTATGCCTTCAGTTTTGTATAAATCCCTAACAGTGTCACCAGCAAAGCACCCCCACACCATCACACCTCCTCCTCCATGCTTCACGGTGGGAACCAGGCATGTAGAGTCCATCCGTTCACCTTTTCGGCGTCACACAAAGACAGTGGTTGGAACCAAAGATCTCAAATTTGGACTCATCAGACCAAAACACAGATTTCCACTGGTCTAATGTCCATTCCTTGTGTTCTTTAGCCCAAACAAGTCTCTTCTGCTTGTTGCCTGTCCTTAGCAGTGGTTTCCTCGCAGCTACTTTACCATGAATGCCTGCTGCACAAAATCTCCACTTAACAGTTGTTGTAGAATGTGTCTGCTGCTAGAACTCTATGTGGCACTGACCTGGTCTCTAATCTGAGCTGCTGTTAACCTGCAATTTCTGAGGCTGGTGACTCGGATAAACTTATCCTCAGAAGCAGAGGTGACTCTTGGTCTTCCTTTCCTGGGGCGGTCCTCATGTGAGCCAGTTTCTTTGTAGTGCTTGATGGTTTTTGCAACTGCACTTGGGGACACTTTCAAAGTTTTCCCAATTTTTCGGACTGACTGACCTTCATTTCTTAACCCCTTCACCCCCAAGGGTGGTTTGCACGTTAATGACCAGGCCAATTTTTACAATTCTGACCACTGTCCCTTTATGAGGTTATAACTCTGGAACGCTTCAACGGATCTTGGTGATTCTGATATTGTTTTCTCATGACATATTGTACTTCATGATAGTTGTAAAATTTATTTGATATAACTTGCGTTTATTTGTGAAATAAATGGAAATTTGAAGAAAATTTGGAAAATTTTGCAATTTTCCTACTTTGAATTTTTATGCCCTTAAATCACAGAGATATGTCACACAAAATACTTAATAAGTAACATTTCCCACATGTCTACTTTACATAAGCACAATTTTGGAACCCAAATTTTTTTTGTTAGGCAGTTATAAGCGTTAAAAGTTGACCAGCAATTTCTCATTTTTACAGCACCATTTTTTTTTAGGGACCACATCTAATTTGAAGTCATTTTGAGGGGTCTATATGATAGAAAATACCCAAGTGTGACACCATTCTAAAAACTGCACCCCTCAAGGTGCTTAAAACCACATTCAAGAAGTTTATTAACCCTTCAGGTGTTTCACAGGAATTTTTGGAATGTTTAAATAAAAATGAACATTTAACTTTTTTTCACAAAAAAATTGCTTCAGCTTCAATTTGTTTTATTTTACCAAGGGTAACAGGAGAAAATGGACCCCAAAAGATGTTGTACAATTTGTCCTGAGTACGCCGATACCCAATATGTGGGGATAAACCACTGTTTGGGCGCATGACAGAGCTCGGAAGCGAAGGAGCACCATTTGACTTTTCAATGCAAAATTGACTGGAATTGAGATGGGACGCCATGTTGCGTTTGGAGAGTCCCTGATGTGCCTAAACATTGAAACCCCCCACAAGTGACACCATTTTGGAAAGTAGACCCCCTAAGGAACTTATCTAGAGGTGTGGTGAGCACTTTGACCCACCAAGTGCTTCACAGAAGTTTATAATGCAGAACCGTAAAAATAAAAAATCATATTTTTTCACAAAAATTATCTTTTCGCCCCCAATTTTTTATTTTTCCAAGGGTAAGAGAAGAAATTGGACCCCAAAAGATGTTGTAAAATTTGTCCTGAGTACGCTGATACCCCATATGTGGGGGTAAACCACTGTTTGGGTGCATGGGAGAGCTCGGAAGGGAAGGAGCGCCGTTTGACTTTTCAATGCAAAATTGACAGGAATTGAGATGGGACGCCATGTTGCGTTTGGAGAGCCACTGATGTACCTAAACATTGAAACCCCCCACAAGTGACACCATTTTGGAAAGTAGACCCCCTAAGGAACTTATCTAGAGGTGTTGTGAGCACTTTGACCCACCAAGTGCTTCACAGAAGTTTATAATGCAGAGCTGTAAAAATAAAACAAACATTTTTCCCCACAAAAATTATATTTTAGCCCCCAGTTTTGTATTTTCCTGAGGGTAACAGGAGAAATTGGATGCCAAAAGTTGTTGTCCAATTTGTCCTTAGTACGCTGATACCCCATATGTGGGGGGGAACCACCGTTTGGGCGCATGGGAGGGCTTGGAAGGGATGGAGCGCCATTTGGAATGCAGACTTAGATGGAATGGTCTGCAGGCATCACATTGCGTTTGCAGAGCCCATAATGTACCTAAGCAGTAGAAACTCCCCACAAGTGACACCATTTTGGAAAGTAGACCCTCTAAGGAACTCATCTAGATGTGTTGCGAGAGCTTTGAACCCCCAAGTGTTTCACTACAGTTTATAATGCAGAGCCGTGCAAATAAAAAATTATTTTTTTTCCACAAAAATTATTTTTTAGCCCCCAATTTTGTATTTTCCTAAGGGTAACAGGAGAAATTGGTCCCCAAAACTTGTTCTCCAATGTGTCCTGAGCACGCTGATACCCCATATGTTGGGGTAAACCCCTGTTTGGGCGCACGGGAGAGCTCGGAAGGGAAGGAGCACTGTTTTACTTTTTCAACGCAGAATTGGCTGGAATTGAGATGCCATGTCGCGTTTGGAGAGCCCCTGATGTGCCTAAACAGTTGAAACCCCCCAATTATAACTGAAACCCTAATCCAAACACACCCCTAACCCTAATCCCAATGGTAACCCTAACCACTCCCCTAACCCTGACACACCCCTAACCTTAATCCCAACCCTATTCCCAACCGTAAATGAAATCCAAACCCTAACCCTAACTTTAGCCCCAACCCTAACTGTAGCCTTAACCCTAACCCTAGCCCTAACCCTAGCCCTAACCCTAGCCCTAACCCTAGCCCTAACCCTAACCCTAGCCCTAACCCTAGCCCTAACCCTAACCCTAGCCCTAGCCCTAACCCTAGCCCTAACCCTAACCCTAATCCTAGCCGTAACCCTAGCCCTAACCCTAACCCTAACCCTAGCCCTAACCCTAGCCCTAACCCTAACCTGTTGTGAATTTGCTTTTTGCTCCCTCTAGTGGTTACTAGTTTTTTGACTCTGGTTTTTCTGTCATTCCTTTTATCCGCACCTGGGTCGTTAGTTAGGGGTGTTGCTATATTAGCTCCCTGGACCTTCAGTTCAATGCCTGGCAACGTAGTTATCAGAGCTAGTCTGCTGTGCTCTTGTCTACTGATCCTGGTTCCAGTTATATCAGCTAAGTCTGCCTTTTGCTTTTTGCTATTTGTTTTGGTTTTGTATTTTTGTCCAGCTTGTTCCATATCTATATCCTGACCTTTGCTGGAAGCTCTAGGGGGCTGGTGTTCTCCCCCCGGACCGTTAGACGGTTCGGGGGTTCTTGAATTTCCAGTGTGGATTTTGATAGGGTTTTTGTTGACCATATAAGTTACCTTTCTTTATTCTGCTATCAGTTAGCGGGCCTCTCTGTGCTAAACCTGGTTCATTTCTGTGTTTGTCATTTCCTCTTACCTCACCGTTATTATTTGTGGGGGGCTTCTATCCAGCTTTGGGGTCCCCTTCTCTGGAGGCAAGAAAGGTCTTTTGTTTTCCTCTACTAGGGGTAGCTAGATTCTCCGGCTGGAGCGTGTCATCTAGAATCAACGTAGGAATGATCCCCGGCTACTTCTAGTGTTGGCGTTAGGAGTAGATATATGGTCAACCCAGTTACCACTGCCCTATGAGCTGGATTTTTGTATTCTGCAGACTTCCACGTTCCTCTGAGACCCTCGCCATTGGGGTCATAACAGTTTGCCAGGCCAGTATTAAATGTTTAATGCATTGCAGAAGAGGGATTATAAGAAAGAAGATTCTGAGTTTTTTTTTTTTTCTTCTTCCCCTTTACCTCAGAGTGGCTATGCTTGCTGCAGACATGAATGTCCAGACCTTGATTACAAGTGTGGACCAGCTGGCTACTCGTGTGCAGGGCATACAAGACTATGTTATCAGAAATCCTAGGTCAGAACCTAAAATACCGATTCCTGAACTGTTTTCCGGAGACAGGTTTAAGTTTAGGAATTTCATGAATAATTGTAAGTTGTTTTTGTCCCTGAGACCCTGTTCATCTGGAGACTCTGCTCAGCAAGTAAAAATTGTTATTTCGTTCTTACGGGGCGACCCTCAGGATTGGGCTTTTTCGCTGGCGCCAGGAGATCCGGCATTGGCTGATATTAATGCGTTTTTTCTGGCGCTCGGTTTACTTTATGAGGAACCCAATCTTGAGATTCAGGCAGAAAAGGCCTTGCTGGCTATGTCTCAGGGGCAGGACGAGGCTGAAGTGTATTGCCAAAAATTTCGGAAATGGTCCGTGCTGACACATTGGAACGAGTGTGCACTGGCCGCTAACTTTAGAAATGGCCTTTCTGAAGCCATTAAGAATGTTATGGTGGGTTTTCCCATTCCCACAGGTCTGAATGATACTATGGCACTGGCTATTCAAATTGACCGGCGGTTGCGGGAGCGCAAAACCGCAAATTCCCTCATGGTGTTGTCTGAACAGACACCTGATTCGGTGCAATGTGATAGAAAAACCGCAAATTCCCTCATGGTGTTGTCTGAACAGACACCTGATTTAATGCAATGTGATAGAATCCTGACTAGAAATGAGCGGAAAATTCATAGACGCCGGAATGGCTTGTGCTACTACTGTGGTGATTCTACACATGTTATCTCAGCATGCTCTAAACGTATAGCTAAGGTTGTTAGTCCTGTCACCGTTGGTAATTTGCAACCTAAATTTATTCTGTCTGTAACTTTAATTTGCTCACTGTCATCTTATCCTGTCATGGCGTTTGTAGATTCAGGTGCTGCCCTGAGTCTTATGGATCTGTCTTTTGCTAAGCACTGTGGTTTTACTCTTGAACCATTAGAAAATCCTATTCCTCTTAGGGGTATTGATGCTACGCCATTGGCAGCAAATAAACCGCAGTATTGGACACAGGTTACCATGTGCATGACTCCTGAACACCGCGAGGTGATACGTTTCCTGGTTTTACATAAAATGCATGATTTGGTTGTTTTAGGGCTGCCATGGTTACAGACCCATAATCCAGTCCTGGACTGGAAGGCTATGTCAGTCTCAAGTTGGGGCTGTCGGGGTATTCATGGAGATTCCCTGCCTGTGTCTATTGCTTCTTCTGCGCCTTCGGAGGTTCCGGAGTATTTGTCTGATTATCAGGATGTCTTCAGTGAGTCTGAGTCCAGTGCACTGCCTCCTCATAGGGACTGTGACTGTGCTATAGATTTGATCCCAGGCAGTAAATTTCCTAAGGGAAGACTGTTTAATCTGTCGGTACCTGAACATACCGCTATGCGTTCATATATCAAGGAGTCTCTGGAGAAAGGACATATTCGTCCGTCTTCTTCCCCTCTTGGTGCGGGATTCTTTTTTGTGGCAAAAAAGGACGGATCTTTGAGACCTTGTATTGATTATCGGCTTTTAAATAAGATCACTGTCAAATTTCAGTATCCTTTACCGCTGTTGTCTGACTTGTTTGCCCGGATTAAAGGTGCCAAGTGGTTCACCAAGATAGACCTTCGTGGTGCGTACAACCTTGTGCGCATTAAGCAAGGTGATGAATGGAAAACCGCATTCAATACGCCCGAAGGTCATTTTGAGTACTTGGTGATGCCTTTTGGGCTCTCCAATGCGCCTTCAGTTTTTCAGTCCTTTATGCATGACATTTTCCGGAAGTATCTGGATAAATTTTTGATTGTTTATCTGGATGATATTTTGGTTTTTTCTGATAATTGGGATTCGCATGTGGAGCAGGTCAGGTTGGTCTTTAAAATTTTGCTTGAAAATTCTTTGTTTGTCAAGGGCTCAAAGTGTCTCTTTGGTGTACAGAAGGTTCCCTTTTTGGGGTTCATTTTTTCCCCTTCTGCTGTGGAGATGGACCCAGTCAAGGTCCGAGCTATTCTTGATTGGACTCAGCCCTCGTCAGTTAAGAGTCTTCAGAAGTTCTTGGGTTTCGCTAACTTCTACCGTCGTTTTATCGCTAATTTTTCTAGCATTGTGAAACCTTTGACGGATATGACCAAGAAGGGCTCCGATGTAGCTAACTGGGCTCCTGCTGCCGTGGAGGCTTTCCAGGAGTTGAAACGCCGGTTTACTTCGGCGCCTGTTTTGTGCCAGCCCGATGTCTCACTTCCCTTTCAGGTTGAGGTGGATGCTTCAGAGATTGGAGCAGGGGCCGTTTTGTCGCAGAGAGGCCCTGGTTGCTCGGTTATGAAACCTTGTGCCTTTTTCTCTAGGAAGTTTTCGCCTGCCGAGCGAAATTATGATGTGGGCAATCGGGAGTTGTTGGCCATGAAATGGGCATTTGAGGAGTGGCGTCATTGGCTCGAGGGTGCTAAGCATCGTGTGGTGGTCTTAACTGATCACAAAAATCTGATGTATCTCGAGTCTGCTAAACGCCTTAATCCGAGACAGGCCCGCTGGTCATTGTTTTTCTCCCGCTTTGATTTTGTTGTCTCGTATTTACCAGGTTCAAAGAATGTGAAGGCCGATGCTCTTTCTAGGAGCTTTGTGCCTGATGCTCCTGGAGTCGCTGATCCTGTTGGTATTCTTAAAGATGGAGTTATCTTGTCAGCTATTTCTCCGGATCTGCGACGTGTGTTGCAGAGATTTCAGGCTGATAGGCCTGAGTCTTGTCCACCTGACAGATTGTTTGTCCCGGATAAGTGGACCAGCAGAGTCATTTCCGAGGTTCATTCCTCGGTGTTGGCAGGTCACCCAGGAATTTTTGGCACCAGAGATCTGGTGGCCAGGTCCTTTTGGTGGCCTTCCTTGTCAAGGGATGTGCGGTCATTTGTGCAGTCCTGTGGGACTTGTGCTCGAGCTAAGCCTTGCTGTTCTCGTGCCAGCGGTTTGCTCTTGCCCTTGCCTGTCCCGAAGAGACCTTGGACACATATCTCCATGGATTTCATTTCTGATCTTCCGCTATCTCAGGGCATGTCCGTTATCTGGGTGATATGTGATCGCTTCTCAAAGATGGTCCATTTGGTTCCTTTGCCTAAGCTGCCTTCCTCTTCCGATCTGGTTCCTGTGTTTTTCCAGAACGTGGTTCGTTTGCACGGCATCCCTGAGAATATTGTGTCAGACAGAGGATCCCAGTTCGTTTCCAGGTTCTGGCGATCCTTTTGTAGTAGGATGGGCATTGATTTGTCGTTTTCATCTGCTTTCCATCCTCAGACTAATGGACAGACGGAGCGAACCAATCAGACTTTGGAGGCTTATTTGAGGTGTTTTGTCTCTGCTGATCAGGACGATTGGGTGACATTCTTGCCGTTGGCTGAGTTTGCCCTTAATAATCGGGCTAGTTCCGCCACCTTGGTTTCGCCTTTTTTCTGCAACTCTGGTTTCCATCCTCGCTTTTCTTCGGGTCATGTGGAGTCTTCTGACTGTCCTGGGGTGGATTCTATGGTGGATAGGTTGCAGCGGATCTGGGATCATGTGGTGGACAACTTGAAGTTGTCACAGGAGAGGGCTCAGCGCTTTGCCAACCGCCGCCGCGGTGTGGGTCCCCGACTACGCGTTGGGGATTTGGTATGGCTTTCTTCCCGCTTTGTTCCTATGAAGGTCTCCTCTCCCAAATTTAAACCTCGTTTTATTGGGCCTTACAAGATATTGGAAATCCTTAATCCTGTATCTTTTCGTCTGGATCTTCCTGTGTCGTTTGCTATTCACAATGTATTTCATAGGTCCTTGTTGCGGCGGTACATTGTGCCTGTAGTTCCTTCTGCTGAGCCTCCTGCTCCGGTGTTGGTTGAGGGCGAGTTGGAGTACGTGGTGGAGAAGATCTTGGATTCTCGCCTCTCCAGGCGGAGGCTTCAGTACCTGGTCAAGTGGAAGGGCTATGGTCAGGAGGATAATTCCTGGGTGGTCGCCTCTGATGTTCATGCGGCCGATTTAGTTCGTGCCTTTCATGCCGCTCATCCTGATCGCCCTGGTGGTCGTGGTGAGGGTTCGGTGACCCCTCACTAAGGGGGGGGTACTGTTGTGAATTTGCTTTTTGCTCCCTCTAGTGGTTACTAGTTTTTTGACTCTGGTTTTTCTGTCATTCCTTTTATCCGCACCTGGGTCGTTAGTTAGGGGTGTTGCTATATTAGCTCCCTGGACCTTCAGTTCAATGCCTGGCAACGTAGTTATCAGAGCTAGTCTGCTGTGCTCTTGTCTACTGATCCTGGTTCCAGTTATATCAGCTAAGTCTGCCTTTTGCTTTTTGCTATTTGTTTTGGTTTTGTATTTTTGTCCAGCTTGTTCCATATCTATATCCTGACCTTTGCTGGAAGCTCTAGGGGGCTGGTGTTCTCCCCCCGGACCGTTAGACGGTTCGGGGGTTCTTGAATTTCCAGTGTGGATTTTGATAGGGTTTTTGTTGACCATATAAGTTACCTTTCTTTATTCTGCTATCAGTTAGCGGGCCTCTCTGTGCTAAACCTGGTTCATTTCTGTGTTTGTCATTTCCTCTTACCTCACCGTTATTATTTGTGGGGGGCTTCTATCCAGCTTTGGGGTCCCCTTCTCTGGAGGCAAGAAAGGTCTTTTGTTTTCCTCTACTAGGGGTAGCTAGATTCTCCGGCTGGAGCGTGTCATCTAGAATCAACGTAGGAATGATCCCCGGCTACTTCTAGTGTTGGCGTTAGGAGTAGATATATGGTCAACCCAGTTACCACTGCCCTATGAGCTGGATTTTTGTATTCTGCAGACTTCCACGTTCCTCTGAGACCCTCGCCATTGGGGTCATAACACTAACCCTAGCCCTAACCCTAGCCCTAACCCTAACACTAATGGGAAAATGGAAATAAATACATTTTTTAAATCTTTTAATTTTTCCCTAACTAAGGGGGTGATGAAGGGGGGTTTGATTTACTTTTATAGCGGGTTTTTTAGCGGATTTTAATGATTGGCAGCCGTCACACACTGAAAGACGCTTTTTATGGCAAAAAATATTTTTTGCGTTACCACATTTTGAGAGCTATAATTTTTCCATATTTGAGTCCACAGAGTCATGTGAGGTCTTGTTTTTTGCAGGACGAGTTGACGTTTTTATTGGTAACATGTTCGGGCATGGGAGATTTTTTGATCGCTTTTTATTCCGATTTTTGTGAGGCAGAATGACCAAAAACTAGCTATTCATGAATTTCTTTTTGGGGAGGCGTTTATACCGTTCCGCGTTTGGTAAAATTTCTAAAGCAGTTTTATTTTTCGGGTCAGTACGATTACAGCGATACCTCATTTATATCATTTTTTTATGTTTGGCGCTTTTATACGATAAAAACTATTTTATAGAAAAAATAATTATTTTTGCATTGCTTTATTCTGAGGACTATAACTTTTTTATTTGTTCGCTGATGATGCTGTATGGTGGCTCGTTTATTGCGGGACAAGATGACGTTTTCAGCGGTACCATGGTTATTTTTATCTGTCTTTTTGATCGCGTGTTATTCCACTTTTTGTTTGGCGGTATGAGAATAAAGCGTTGTTTTTTGCTCTTTTTTTTTTTCACGGTGTTCACTGAAGGGGTTAACTAGTGATATAGTTTTATAGGTGGGGTCGTTACGGACGCGGCGATACTAAATATGTGTACTTTTATTGTTTGATTTTTTTTTAATTTAGATAAAGAAATGTATTTATGGGAATAATATTTTTTTTTTCTTTATTTAGGATTTTTTTTTTTTTTCACACATGTGGAATTTTTTTTTTAAACTTTTTTACTTTGTCCCAGGGGGGGAGACATCACAGATCGGTGATCTGACAGTTTGCACAGCACTCTGTCAGATCACCGATCTGACTTACAGCACTGCAGGCTTACCAAGCGCCTGCTCTGAGCAGGCACTTGGTAAGCCACCTCCCGCCCTGCATGACCCAGATGCCGCGGCCATCTTGGATCCGGGCACCTGCAGCGAGGAGGAGGTAAGAGACCCTCGCAGCAACGCGATCACATCGCATTGCTCCGGGGGTCTCAGAGAAGCCCGCAGGGAGCCCCCTCCCTGCGCGATGCTTCCCTGTACCACCGGCACACCGCGATCATGTTTGATCGCGGTGTGCCGGGGGTTAATGTGCCGGGGGCGGTCTGTGACCGCTCCTGGCACATAGTGCCGGATGTCAGCTGCTGCTTTTTTCTTGTCATAATACAAATTCTAACAGTCTATTCAGTAGGACTATCAGCTGTGTATCCACCAGACTTGTGCTCAACACAACTGATGGTCCCAACCCCATTTATAAGAAATCCCACTTATTAAACCTGACAGGGCACACCTGTGAAGTGAAAACCATTTCCAGTGACTACCTCTCGAAGCTCATCAAGAGAATGCCAAGAGTGTGCAAAGCAGTCATCAAAGCAAAAGGTGGCTACTTTGAAGAAGTTTGCGTATAGAGACATATTAAACCTGCTGGAGCGCATTGTGATTACAGCAACACATCTGTTAATTACAAGGCAAAGTAAAAGTGAGTATGGATTTGGTAGCAGTTGACCAAGTCAGATTTTAGGAATACCTGACATGGGGTTTCATTTTAGGTGGGATTTGCAGGTTTGGTAGTGGGGCGAATCTCTCCCTCCACTTTGAGCTTTGGGAGTGGCTCTATGACCACGATTCCCATTTAATCTCTTATTTTTATCTTGGGTGTGTCAGTTTGGTTTTGCAAGCTGCAGAGCAGGAGGCTCTGTGCAACCCAGGCCTGTGTGAAGCTAACACAGAGCCAGGTACTTCAAAGAGGCTGACGCACCCACGAGATATGGCCATGCCTACAGCAAAAGAGTGGAACTCGGACTGTTTTTGTGGACCCAGCTGTGAACCAGAGGATATCGCTCTCCTATGTTCCTATGCATGTGAGTTCCTGGAATAAAGACCTTTTATGTTGAACATTCTGTCTTCCTTGCCTATCTGTCACACTGTGTAAACCCTGCTGCACTACAATATATATGTTTTGCCTAAAATAGTAAGAAAATATAACGTTATACGCAAATTGGCACTTCGGGGGGGGGGGGGGGGGACTAGAACTCCAGAGCCACCGACTGGAAGTTCCACTAGGTGGCAATAGAGTTCCAGTCCGCTTCCTCTCTGAAGAGCCAATTTGCATATTTAATTTCCCAGAGGAGCACTGCACGCTTTACATGTCACTCTCCTCAAGGAGAAACGTTACCCATTGGATCTTTAGCCCTTTTAGACATCATTTAATCTTCAACTTGCTTAACTGTTCACAATAACAATAATTTTTACCAGGGGGTGCCCAAACTTTTCAATGCCACTCTATATAATCCATATTTTAATTTGTGCTATGGTATTGGGGACGTATACATATGGTATGTGTCATGTCCCACGACTTGAGAATTATACAGCATTATATTGTATCGTATTGTGGAGTTGCTTTGCAATAAGAATTGCCTTTTAGTAGTTTGTCCTTCCTCTCTCCCTGTCTGCCTCCCTAGCTCTGATGTTAGTAACTCCTCCCTTCTTATTCCTCATTCTTTGTATGTCAGCCATCTTAAGAAGTCACATGTCTTGCAGGTCTGGTCTGGAATACTCTTTTTTCCTACTGAAGCTGATACGGTTACTGCTACTGTAGTTGTGCATAAGTCTTAGTGATGTGCCACCACCAATGTTTTTTACTTACAAAAATCATTTTGCAAGGTGAAATGGAATAACATAGTATGTGTTGAAAGCCCTTTTCGATGAGTGACATATGTACCCTTCATGATAGATGTTGAATACTTAGTTGAGCTGTTTGTGAGGCAACAGTAAATCTATCTCATTGCTGGCATGAGTTTACTTTTTTTAATGTTTATTCATACATATCGAAATGTTCCAAACTTTTCTCATGTGGCCACAGAATGTTCCTCTAACAGCATTCCAGATCATCATGAAGGACATTTAGCAAACTTTGCTGGGAACAGTGGAGATTACATTGCTTTTCCCATGGTATTCTGCCCACTCCAAGATTTGTGTTCAGAGTCCTTCATGTAACAGATTATCTTGAGACAATACCTGTGAGTTCTGAAAATGCTTAACCAATATCCTGAAATGTTTTCTATATTATCTGAGTGCTTCACACATTGGACTCAGTAATGATGAAACGTTCCTTGGCGTGGCAGTGAGCCGTCCGTCCATTGAGTCTCTAGTGTTCAATAAGAATAACATTTTATTTGGCAATATGTATAGGTGAATGGTTTGCTTTTAAAATGAGTCTCTTGACATGGCACTTCTCCACCTTTTTCTTCCTTGATTGACTACTCTGGTTTTACACGAGAGAGATGGGAATTGATAGATGGAAAGCAAATAGTTAGGAGGATGCACTGAACTGTTGGCCGTGCCAAGGGGGCACAAAGCAAATATGCTTGGCTTGAATAGTCATTTTGTGCTGATGGCCACCCTTTAAGGATGCAGTCAGAAGACCATATAAATCAGAACAAGATTGGAAAGCAGTACACTGACTGGCTGGTGGCTCTCTTGACTCGAGCATAGAAATACATGAAGCTGTGATGCCGGGATCGGGAGAGCCGCCAGCCAGTCTGTGCACTGCTTTCCAATCTTATTCCGATTTATACAGCTGCCTAAGGCTGGTTTCACATTTGCGTTTAAAAATGCAGCGTTTAAAAAAAACGCGCAAACGCTGCGTTTTTTAGACGCATACGTTTTTGCATGCGGTAAAAAAATGCGGCGTTTTGACGCGTTTACATGCGTTTTTTCATGCGTTTGTGTTTTTGAAACGCATGCTGAGAAGTGTGTGACAGCTGCCAATCCTCAAAATCAACTAGAAAACCCACTATAAATAGAAATAGCTAGGGTTAGGGTTAGGGTTAGGGATAGGGTTAGGGTTAGGATCCCTAGGGTTAGGGTTAGGGGTAGGGTTAGGGTTAGTGTTAGGGGTAGGGTTAGGGTTTGGATCCCTAGGGTTTGGGTTAGGGTTAGGGGTAGCTTTTTATTAGAAGAATGTCCTGGTCACCAGGTCACTGATAAGCCACCCCCCACCATCAATGTGATAAAGGGATCCAAACCCTAACCCTACCCCTACCCCTAACCCTAGGGATCCATAGGGATGTTAACCTGGTGACCAGGACATTCTTCTACTAAAAAGCTTTGTTCAATGTGGACACCCCAAGATATACGGTATTGCTATAGAGTACTAAAAATATTAACTCGTAGAGTATTCACTGTCATATTGTTAGGGTTAGGGTTAGGATCCCTTTATCACCTTGATGGTGGGGGGTGGCTTATCAGGGTGTATTCTTGTCTTTTTCTATAAAAACGCATGCGTTTTTAACGCAAGCAAACGCATGTGCTTAAAAACGCATGCGTTTACATAGACAACAATACGTTTTTTGCCGTAAAGAAACGCATGCGTTTTTTTGCGGCAAAAAAACGCCTCTAGAAATTACTACATGTTGCATTTCTGCGACAGAACGCATGCAGAAAAAAAACGCATGCGTCGTTAAACGCGGCCAAACGCGTACAAAAAAACGCATGCGTTTTTAATGTTAAACATAGGGAAAAAAACGCATGCGTTTTTTTCTGTGCAAACGCTGAAGATCAAAACGCAAGTGTGAAACCAGCCTAACTGTGTTTTCTTTCAGGTAAAAAAAAATAAAGTGCAGTATTTTGAATGGCATTCATGCTTTCTTTTCCTATAAGTTTTTCATCCTTTTACAACAATTTTTTCACATTTCAAGTATTGAAAATAAACACAGTTTACAATGGTCTGAACAGTCCTACTGTTTACTGTATACAGATCCAGATCTATATGTCTCCAAAGTTAGAAACTACGATCTGGTTCTGCATTCATTTGATATGCATAATTTTCTATTTTTATTGAAATTTGGATAACTCCTGTAATGAGGCATTTAATTATCACACATTTGCACTAAAGGAAGAGATGCCTGGATAAGACAATGTTCTGAGAAGGCCTATTGATTTTACATAATATTATGTAAGATAAAAAATTCTTACATTAGGAAATTGTCTTCAACAAGAAAATTCATGACAATTTAACAGAGGTGACAATGTACAGTGCCTTGCCAAAGTATTCAGCCCCCTGGAACTTTTCAACCTTTTCCCACATATCATGCTTCTAACATAAAGATACCAAATGTAAATTTTTGGTGAAGAATCAACAACAAGTGGAACACAATTGTGAAGTTGAAAGAAATGTATTGGTTATTTTACATTTTTGTGGAAATTCAAAAACTGAAAAATGGGGCGTGCAATATTATTCGGCCCCTTTACTTTCAGTGCAGCAAACTCACTCCAGAAGTTCATTGTGGATCTCTGAATGATCCAATGTTGTCCTAAATGCCTAATGATGATAAATATAATCCACCTGTGTGCAATCAAGTCTCCGTATAAATGCACCTGCTCTGTGATAGTCTCAGGGTTCTGTTTGAAGCACAGAGAGCATCATGAAGACCAAAGAACACAACAGGCAGGTCCGTGATACTGTTGTGGAGAAGTTTAAAGCCAGATTTGGATACAAAATGATTTCCAAAACTTTAAACATCCCAAGGAGCACTGTGCAAGCGATCATATTGAAATTGAAGGAGTATCATACCACTTACCTAAAAAACCAGCCCTAATAAGATATAACCTTTATTAAATATACAAAGATAAAAAGAATCCCCAACATGGATTTTTCCTTTAAATAGATTGCCTCACAACCTGGGCCAAAAGGAGATACTGAGAAAAGCAGGTTATCAAATCAATAAATATACTCTGCTCTACAATCAAATACTAAACAAATATTGAAATACCCCTAATATGATATAAATATATGGGGGTATGCCCAGTAAAAAAAGCCTACCAAACCAAGGCAAAGATGACAGTACCACAATGTTGAAATAATGATAGTAGAAGTGCTACTATGTGATGACACACATGGCAGCCTCATTTTCACCATGACTTCTTATGACTAAGACACCATCAATCTCTCCTGAAGAACCTGGTTAGGGGAAACGCGTCGAGAGTTTGTTGAGAGTTTGCTTTCGTCATCTGAGGATCTATGCTATCATTATATCCAGCTGCCTGCATGACATTATAAACAGATGAGTATGGTTACGTTGGGGCTTTATCTTTTTGCGCCCCTATGTTATATCTAGCAGTCCATAATAGTATGGCGTACACCTATATGTGCGGCAGTATCTATGTATATGTTTCATGCAGCTTATGATTATGCACTTTTTCTGGAATACTTATAAGGGTCATTGTGTGACAGTACCAGTTTAATGTTTGTAGCTACTAGGCTGTCAATGTATCTGGATATCTTTAAAACGTGTGTGTGTTTTGAGTGACTAAGGCTGATTGTACCCTCTCCTGTTCACAAATATACCTCTTGATTGACATTATCTGATATCATTCAGTCAATGCAAGTCATCTGGCCCTCTGTTTCTGACTATCAGCCTTATAGGGTCAGAACAGGAGGCAGGGACAGCCATCGCATGAGCAGGTGCGCCAGTCTCGATTTTTCTTAGGGTGCCAACCTCCGCACCTAGGTAGGTGTTCAGATAGTTATGTTATCTAGGGTTAGGTCACTCATTTCCTCACATTGTTCTAGCTAGTGTGTCATCACATAGTAGCACTTCTACTATCATTATTTCAACATTGTGGTACTGTCAACTTGTAGAGCTGAGTATATTTATTGATTTAACCTGCTTTTCTTATTATCTCCTTTTGGCCCAGGTTGTGAGGCAATCTATTTAAAGGAAAAATCCATGTTGGGGATTCTTTTTATCTTTGTATATTTAATAAAGGTTATATCTTATTAGGGGTGTTTTTTTAGGTAAGTCGATTATTTTTCACCTTTTCATATTTTTGGTTGTAAGAAGAGTATCATACCACTGCAAATCTACCAAGACCCGGCCGTCCTTCTAAACTTTCATCTCAAACAAGGAGAAGACTGATGAGAGATGCAGCCAAGGGGCCCATGATCACTCTGGATGAACTGCAGAGATCTACAGCTGAGGTGGGACAGTCTGTCCATAGGACAACAATCAGTCGTACACTGCACAAATCTGGCCTTTATGGAAAAATTGGCAAAAAGAAAGTAATTTCTCAAATATCATATCCATAAAAAGTGTTGTTTAAAATTTGCAACAAGCCACCTGGGAGACACACCAAACATGTGGAAGAAGGTGCTCTGGTCAGATGAAACCAAGATCTAAATTTTTGGCAACAATGCCAAACGATATGTTTGGCATAAAGGCAACACAGCTCATCACCCTGAACACACCATCCCCACTGTCAAACATGGTGGTGGCAGCATCATGGTTTGGGCCTGCTTTTCTTCAGCAGGGACAGGGAAGATGGTTAAAATTGAAGGGAAGATGGATGGAGCCAAATACAGGACCATTCTTGAAGAAAACCTTATGGAGTCTGCAAAAGACCTGAGACTGGGACGGAGATTTGTCTTCCAACAAGACAATGATCCCAAACAAAGCAAAATCTACAATGGAATGGTTCACAAATAAACGTATCCAGGTGTTAGAATGGCCAAGTCAAAGTCCAGACCTCAATCCAATCGAGAATCTGTGGAAAGAGCTGAAAACTGCTGTTCACAAACGATCTCAATCAAACCTCACTGAGCTCAAGCTGTTTGCCAAGGTAGAATGGGCAAGAATTTCAGTCTCTCAATGTACAAAACTGATAGAGACATACCCCAAGTGACTTGCTGCTGTAATCGCAGCAAAAGGTGGCGCAACAAAGTATTAAGTTAAAGGGGCCGAATAATATTGCACGCCCCACTTTTCAGTTTTTGAATTTCCACAAAAATGTAAAATAACCAATAAATTTCGTTCAACTTCACAATTGTGTTCCACTTGTTGTTGATTCTTCACCAAAAATTTACATTTGGTATCTTTATGTTTGAAGCATGATATGTAGGAAAAGGTTGAAAAGTTCCAGGGGGCCGAATACTTTCGCAAGGCACTGTATCTATTGCTCAGACAATAACGGCTGTAATAAGTGATTATGGGAGGATAAAGAAAAAAATGAAAGATTGAAAAACTCAGTAAAGAAGGAGCATTTCCTAAAGTGGTTACCACTAGACAGCTCGTCCTTTTATGACCACCTAAAAAAAAACCCTATAAATGTTTGTGCACATGCCGTTTTTTAGACTTTAAAGCAAAAGACACTTCCGAAAATGCTAGCGGTGTTTTCTTATAGCGATTTCTTCGGCAACTTTTTGGTTATTTTAACTGTATATTCAAACAAGTGAGTGGCTTTCATTGAAGAATGGACTGGTCACTTCTTAGAGCTATTTAATGACTTTTAAAGTCTGATGAGCTTAAAATAAGTTAAGCATTGCTGTGCATATGTTAATTACTGTATTTGTAGTATTTTTAAAGTTCTTTTTCAGGCGGCTTTCAGACACAATCCACCTGAAAAAGACCTCATGTGCTCATACCTTAAGAGGATTTACCGCCAAAGCATTTGCTTTCAGATTTTTTCTCTTTCCCTGAAGCATTTTTTAAAGGTTTGTACATAGTTTTTTGAAAAGTTGTTGGAGCGCCTGACAAATCGCTCCAATGCCGCTTAAAAGACTCTTCCTATTTATTCCTATTCAATATCAACTCGCTGTTCTTATGTTCAGTCTATTGAGCATTTTTAATTAGTCTCTGGTTTCCAAAAAACAACAATCATTTAGGCTGGTTTCACATGTCCTGATATTTCCGGTACTGGTAAACATGGTATCGGAGATATCCGTGTCCGTGTGACACATCCATGTGACACACGTGTGGTGACTGTGTGCTGCATCAGTACCACACGGACGGCCACTGGGAAGCAGTGCTACAGTAAGCGCTGTTCTCCTGCGTGTGGTGCTGAACGTGGCTGTCATTATTCTCCCCTGCTCAGCAGGCAAGCAGGGGAGAATGAATGAAAGAAAAAAAACGACGTGGGGTCCCTCCTACATTTTAAAACCAACCCATCAAAACACACAGGTGCAGGCTGCTATTCTCCGGTTGGTAAGGGGCCCCTCATTACCCCACTTGCCACCACTACAGGGCAAGTGGGAAGAACCTGGCAAAGCTCCAGAATTGGCGCATCTAATAGATATGCCTTTTCTGGGCAGCTGCGGTCTGCTGATTTTAGGCTGGTGGGGGCCCCTTACCAGCCTGAGAATAACAGCCTGCACCAGTGAGTTTTGCCGGGTTGGTTTTAAAATATAGGGGGGACCCCATGTCGGTGTTTTCTTTCATTCATTGTCCCCTGCTCATGCTGCTTGCCAGTAGAGCCGGGGACAATGGATGAAAGCCACTTTCAGCACCACACGCAGGGGAACAGCGCTTACGGTAGCACTGCATCCCCCGCGGACGGCCGTGCACACTGTTCTCCATGTGCACGAGTGCGGGACGTTTGGCGGCCCGTGTGTCCAGGTAAAAACGGTCATGTCTGCGTGTTTTGCACATGGACACACGGTCTGTCAAAACACGCTGACATCTGTATAGACCCATTCATTTGAATGGGTCTACGTGTGTCAGTGTCTCTGTATGTGAGAAAACTATCACTACACGTACCGGAGGCACTGACATGTGAAACCGGCCAAGTCACCTGACAATTTATTAAGGCTTTTTTCACGATGAAGCCACTACATACTTTACAATAGAAGTCAATGTCACAAAGAGGCCTGGGCATCTTTTTAAAGGGAATCCATCACCAGGTTTTTCCTACCATGTCTTAGAGCTAATGTAGGGGAAGGGATATACATTCCAGCGATTTATCACTTGCTGGGCTTCTTGCTGCAGTTTTGATACAATCTATGTAGCTATGTGTGAACACAGACATTAACAATACTCCTCAGGACATGTTAGGGCATGTTAGGTTAGGCTATGGGTTGAACTAGATGGACTTAAAGTCTTCCTTCAACCTTAATAACTATGTATACTATGTATTAACAAAAAACAAGCCTATAAAATGCCAAATGGAAGGAGCGATTCCTGAAATCGTTCCCACTTGAAAAACTCATAGCTATTGGCCACAGCAAACTAAAATTCTGTGTGTACATACAGTGGCTTGCGAAAGTATTCACTCCCTTGGCAGTTTTTGTGTTTTGCTACCTCACAGCCTGAAATTTCACTATTTTGGGGGGTTTGCTAACGTTCATGTAAAGAACATGCCTACACACTGTGAACATTTAATTTTCTTTTTATTGTGAAGTAAGCAACAAATAGGACAAAATAACTGAAAAATTCAGTGTGAATAATTTATGACCCCCCTAAAGTCAGTACTTTGTAAAGTCTCCTTTTATGGTAACTACAGCTGCAAGTCGCTCTGAGCTTTCCACATCTTGCCACTGGGATTTTTGCCCATTCCTCAAGGCATAACTGTTTCAGCTCCTTCAAGTTAGATGGTTTCCTCTGGTGAAAAGCAATCTTTCCACAGATTCTCAATTAGATTAAGGTCTAGGCTTTGACTAGGTCACTCCAAAACATTTTCTCGTTTCCCCTTAAACTACTCAAGTGTTGCTTTAACAGTATGCTTTGGGTCATTGTCTTGTTGGAAGGTGAACCTCCATTTCAGTCTAAAATCACTGACAGACTGAAACAGGTTTTGCTTAAGAATATTCATGCATTTTGCACCATCCATCTTCCCTTCGACTCGGACCATTTTCCCTATTACAGAAAAACATCTCCACAGCATATTGCTGACCCATCATGCTTCACTGTGGGGATAGTGTTCTTGGAGTGATAAAAAAAAGTTCAATTTTGGTGTCATCTGACCACAGAACCTTCCTCCACACATTTGGGGAATCTCCCACATGTCTTTTGGCAAACTCAAAATGAGCCATACAATTTTTGTGTGTAAGTAAAGGCCTTTTACTGCCCACTCTTCCATATAGGTATCTTCTATGGAATATATGGCTTATTGTGGTCATATGGACAGATACTCCAGTCTCTACTTGGGAACTCTGCAGCATCTTCAGGGTTACACTGCTTCTCTGATTAACCCCTTTCTGCCAGCTGACGGAATAGTACGTCAGCTGGCAGAACCCCTGCTTTGAGGTGGGCTCCGGCGGTGAGCTCACCTCAAAGCCACGACATGTCAGCTGTTTTGTACAGCTGACATGTGCGCGCAATGAGTGCGAGTGGAATCGCAATCTGCCCGCGCCCATTAACTAGTTAAATGCCGCTGTCAAGCGCTGATAGCGGCATTTAACTAGCGCTCCCGGCCGCACGGCGGGAGGTTCTCGCACTGCTGACCCCCGTCACATGATCGGGGGTCATCGGTGCATTGCCATAACAACCAGAGGTCTCCTTGAGACTTCTATGGTTGTTGATGGCCGATTGCTTTGAGCGCCACCCTGTGGTCGGCGTTCAAAGCAACCCTGCATTTCTGCTACATAGAGGTGATCTGTGCTTCACCTCTATGTAGCAGAGATGATCGAGTTGTGCATGCTTCTAGCCTCCTATGGAGGCTATTGAAGCATGCCAAAATAAAAAAAAGTGTTTAAAAATATAAAAAAAATAAAAAATATATAAAAGTTCAAATCACCGCCCTTTCGCCCCAATCAAAATAAAACAATAATAAAAAAAAAAACTTACACATATTTGGTATCGCCGCGTTCAGAATCGCCCGATCTATCAAAAAAAACAAAGGATTAACCTGATCGCTAAATGGCGTAGCGAGAAAAAAAATCAAAACCAAAATTACGTTACATGACAATTTTTAGTTATTTGATCCCATAAATTTAATTTATGCCTATATTTTTCTCACTTCACATTTTTTTATTTTTAAAGTGGACCTTCTTCATAAATCTCCCAAAAGAAATTTTGTGGCCAATACATCAAAGTGTTTAGTCCAGAAAACTGGCATAAAACACTTTGATAAGTCACAAAATCTGTGACTTTTGCCGTTTTCTACCCAATCCTAGCCAGCTCTGCCATAGTAGAAGAGGGACATGGACAAGAAGCACCAACTCAATCAATTCATGAAAAGTTACATCTTTTAATGAATTCGGCACATCCTACTAAAGCAGCTTGAAATTTTTAATTTTTTTATTTTTTTGCATACCTGAAAATTAAATGCCTCACTTTTGGCAAAAATAGACATGTAAGAATAGATGAAAATCAAATCAAACACACTGATGAAAAAAATTTTTCTTCCATAAGCCAAAAAAAGGATGTCTAAATGAGGCCTAACAGTAACCGGCTTTGCTGTGGTAATAATATATTATTTTGAGCTTTCTTCCTAAAAGCAATTAGACAAATTAGATTTTTATACTTTTCTATGCTGAAAGGTATTTTGAATAGTGGAGAATATCTGATAATCCAGCACATTTTATATTGTGTTGTTGCTGGATTATAGGAACTATATATTTTTGCTTTAGATTATATAAAGACAGCATTGCACATACAAAGTAGCATAATCTTATGCCCCAGAAGGCATTATAAAAAAAACAATTTTTTGGTTTAAACAAATATTATCCTAGTCTCTTTAAGGAATAAAATCATTTTCAATGTAAGAGAAAGAGTAGCTTGTAAACTTGGCGTCTGAATTATGCTCTGGGACAATACTTTCATTTCTCACATACTGGTATCTGTGGACTTGTGGTCAAGGAAGGTTCCAAATTCACACACGGCAGATGTAGGAGCTTAACTGCAAAATTCCAGAGGAAATTGACTCCCCAGACAGTACATCTGCTGGAAGACCACACTAGAGTTTCAAATTCTGCACCTTTGAAAATGACTCTTTGACGAAGACTTTATCAAGTAAAATGCTTTATGGGGACTGATCTTAAAGCTGAATGTGTTACTTACTGAGGTCAAAGAGGTGAACAGTCACTTACAAGTCTTGGATAGAAGAAATTGGCTGTAGTAAAATATGAGCACAACTTCAAAAAGGTAATAAATACCAGGGAAGACACTTCATGTAGACTTTATGTCAACCCTTATTAATATAGATGTACGAAGCATAACAGAATACTATTGGGAGCAACAAATACTACAATAATGGTTCTCTATACACTAATCTGAAAGTTCGATACCTTAGATTTTTTGATGAATTTGCTGTGTCACATCCTAAAGCATATGGTGTCTAAATCAATATAATGTGTAATCTCAATGATTATTCTTCAACCTACACATTTTATAATATACATGTAGAATTATTCCACGTATATATTCGCTCTCAGGGCACACGGATATCATAGAATGGGGCTCCAGGGTTGTATATCATGACAAAAGCAGTGATTTTTTTTACTAAAATTTAAGCCATTGTTAAATGGGTATTCTCTAGATTGAAAGTTATCCTCTATCCATTGGATAGGGGATAACTATTAGACAACAGGGGGTCTAACGCTGGCACCCCAGCGATCCTGAAAACTGGGGCTCATGTGATCAATCATGCGCACTGCAGCTTCATTCATTCTTAATGGGACTCCCAGAGACAGCAGTGCACATGATCGCCCACTGTTTAATTCACACGGGGCACTTCAGAGTTCCAGTTTTGGGATCAGGGGGTCCCAGCCTGTCAGACCCTAAGCGATCAAACACTGGATGTGTGCCAACCTTGTGAAGACTTACAGAAAAGGTGTGACCTCTGTCATTGCCAACAAAAGATATATTAAAAAATATTGAGATGAACTTTTGTTAATGACCAAATACTTATTTTCCACTATAATTTGCAAAATAAATCTCGACAAATCAGACAAGTTGATTTTCTGGATTTGTTTTCTCATTGTGACTCTCATAGTTGTGGTCTACCTATGATGTCAATTACAGGCCTCTCATCTTTTTTAGTGGGAGAACTTGCACAATTTGTGGCTGACTAAATACTTTTTTCCCCACTGTACTTGGCCTTGTTTCCACCATGAAGATATGTTTTTTTTGGCTGCAATTCTTTCATAAAGACCCTTTCTAAGCAGACTTCTATGAACAGTAGATGGGTGAGTCTGGATCCCACTGGTTGCTATTAGTTCTGAGCTGATGGCACTGCTTGACATTTACCAATTTCAAAATGAAATGTGATGTGTCTCTCTTCTGCTGTACCAAGTTTCCTTCACTGACCATAGCATCTTATGAAAAGAGCTTGAACATTGCATCTTGAAACCTCTATCTGCTTTGAAATATTTGCCTGGTAGAGACCCTGCTGATGCAGTATAACAACCTTTTGGGTTGTTGCTGTGCTCAATCTTGCCATTGTGAATGACTTCTGACATGAATCTGTCTTCCACATCCTCACCTTTATAGCAGAGATTGGCTGTTCCTCACCCAGCTTTAGGCTTCCTATAAAGCAGTTTCTGCTTCAGTCAATGTCTGTGTTTCAAAAGCTGCATATGAAAAAGCTGAGTTTTATCATCTGTTTAATAAAACTGTTTATTTTACACACCTATTATCCTACAAAATCCCTGACTTAGTGTACCTAGAAGAATTGATACTGTCTTTCAAGGCAAAGGTTGATCACACCAAATATCATTTTGATTTCGATTTCTCTTGTGTACATTCACTTTTCATTTTGATAATTAATAAAAATAAACTAACACTTCTATTTTTAATATATTTTTACATTGCAGCATTATTTTCCAAAACCTGCCTAAAAATATTGCACTGTACTGGATTTGGAAAAATTTTTAAAAAAATCTAATAGTAGAAATAAGTGAAACGAATTCACCTTAAATTTTAAATTGAAGTTCACATTTACCTGAATCTGAAATTTTGGCAATTTGCATTGAGCAAGTCCTGCGCTAAAAAACCTCTCCTTTTACTCACCTACAGTACAGACCAAAAGTTTGGACACACCTTCTCATTTTAAGATTTTTCTGTATTTTCATGACTATGAAAATTGTACATTCACACTGAAGGAACAAAACTATGAATTAACACATGTGGAATTATATACTTAACAAAAACGTGTGAAACAACTGAAATTATGTCTTATATTCTAGGTTCTCCAAAGTAGCCACCTTTTGCTTTGATGACTGCTTTGCACACTCTTGGCGTTCTCTTGATAAGCTTCAAGAGGTAGTCACCGGGAATGGTCTTCCAACAATCTTGAAGGAGTTCCCAGAGATGCTTAGCACTTGTTGGCCCTTTTGCCTTCACTCTGCGGTCCATCTCTGTTGTGGATTCTGTTTGTGGGCTCCCTCTGGTGGTTACTGCTGGTACTGGGTGACTTTGGTGGGTTGCGGCCTTTGGTTTCCACCTGTCCATCAGAGGCTGGGTGTTTCCTATTTTACCTGGCCTTTCTGTCATTTCCTTGCTGGCTATCAATGTATTCAGATGTGCTCTGTTTTGTTCCTGCCTACCTGCTCCCAGATCTTTCAGGATAAGCTAAGTGCTGATTTTCAGTTGTTTGGTTTTTTGTCCAGCTTGCTTATTATGTCTCTATGCTAGCTGGTAGCTCTAGTGGACTGAGGTTCTCCCCATGTGCCATGAGTTGGCACATGGGTTCTTGTAATCTCAGGATGGTTTTTTGATTAGGGTTTTTTGCTGACCGCTCAGACCCCTTTTGTATCGTTCTGCTTTCTAGTTTACAGCGGGCCTCAATTTGCTAAACCTATATATATCATCTCTATGTGTGTGCCTTCCTCTCATTTCACCGTCAATACATGTGGGGGGCAACTATACCTTTTGGGGTTCGTTCCTCTGGAGGCAAGTGAGGTCTTTATTTTCTCTGCAGTACTAGTTAGCTCTTAGGCTGGTGCGTGGCGTCTAGAACCAACGTAGGCACGCTCCCTGGCTATCTCTAGTTGCGTTTGTCAGGCGTAGGGCAGCGGTCAGCCCAGGTTCCATCACCCTAGAGCTCGTCCGTTATATACTTGTACCTTGCTTGTCCTGTGCTATCCCTAGCCATTGGGATTCATGACAGTATAGCCGGCCCACAAGGTGTTAATTGTTTGGGCTGAAGCAGGAGAAATAGAAGTGTTTAAGGGAAATTTTTTTTTTTTTTTTTTCCCTTCAGAGTTTTGCTGCCTAGCCCTTAATTGCTGTCTAGCTGCTTCTTACCTCCTCTTAACCCTTGAATGGCTCTGATCTTAGCTGTTTAACATGGATGTCCAGAGTTTGGCTTCCAGCCTGAGTAATCTCGCGGCAAAAGTTCAAAACATACAGGATTTTGTTGTTCACACTCCCATGTCTGAACCTAGAATTCCTATTCCAGAGTTCTTCTCTGGAGATAGATCTACCTTCCTGAATTTCAGGAACAATTGTAAATTATTTCTTTCTTTAAAATCTCGCTCCTCTGGAGACCCTGCTCAACAGGTCAGGATTGTAATATCTTTCCTGCGGGGTGACCCTCAGAATTGGGCATTTGCATTGGCACCAGGGGATCCTGCATTGCTCAGTGTGGATGCGTTTTTTCTGGCATTGGGATTGCTCTATGAGGAACCCAACCTGGAGATTCAGGCTGAAAAGGCTTTGTTAGCCCTCTCTCAGGGGCATGATGAAGCGGAAATATATTGTCAAAAATTTCGGAAATGGTCGGTGCTTACTCAGTGGAATGAGTGCGCCCTGGCTGCAAACTTCAGAAATGGTCTTTCTGAGGCCATTAAGGATATTATGGTGGGGTTCCCTACGCCTACAGGTCTGAATGAGTCTATGGCTATGGCCATACAGATTGATCGGCGTTTGCGGGAGCGCAAACCCGTGCACCAGTTGGCGGTGTCTTCTGAACAGGCACCTGAGACTATGCAATGTGATAGAATTCAGTCCAGAAGTGAACGGCAAAATTATAGGCGGAAAAATGGATTGTGTTATTATTGTGGTGATTCAGCTCATGTTATATCATCATGCTCTAAACGCACAAAAAAGCTTGATAAATCTTTTGCCATTGGTACTCTGCAGCCTAAGTTCATTTTGTCTGTGACTCTGATTTTTTCACTGTCTTCCATTTCCGTTGATGCCTATGTGGATTCGGGCGCTGCCCTGAGTCTTATGGATTGGTCATTTGCTAAACGCTGCGGTTTTAGTCTGGAGCCTCTGGAAGTTCCTATTCCTCTGAAGGGAATTGACTCTACACCATTGGCTATGAATAAACCGCAGTATTGGACACAAGTGACCATGCGCATGACTCCCGTTCATCAGGAGGTGATTCGCTTCCTTGTACTGTATAATTTACATGATGTACTAGTGCTGGGGCTGCCATGGTTACAAACTCATAATCCTGTCCTGGACTGGAAAACAATGTCTGTGTTAAGCTGGAGATGTCAGGGGGTTCATGATCATGCACCTCCGATTTCAATCGCTTCATCTACTCCTTCTGAGATCCCTGAGTTTTTGTCTGACTATAGGGATGTTTTTGAGGAGCCTAAGCTCAATTCGCTCCCTCCTCATAGAGATTGTGACTGTGCTATAGAATTGATTCCTGGCAGTAAGTTCCCTAAGGGTCGTTTATTTAATCTGTCACTGCCAGAGCATACTGCTATGCGGAATTATATTAAGGAGTCCTTGGAAAAGGGACATATTCGTCCATCTTCGTCCCCTCTGGCAGCAGGTTTTTTTTTCGTGGCAAAAAAAGATGGTTCCCTGAGGCCTTGTATAGATTATCGCCTTCTGAATAAGATTACAGTCAAATATCAGTATCCATTGCCATTATTGACTGACTTGTTTGCTCGCATTAAGGGGGCTAGGTGGTTCACTAAGATAGATCTTCGCGGTGCGTATAATCTGGTGCGGATAAAGCAAGGTGATGAGTGGAAAACCGCATTTAAAATGCCTGAGGGCCATTTTGAGTATTTGGTAATGCCTTTTGGACTCTCCAATGCTCCGTCAGTCTTTCAGTCCTTTATGCACAATATTTTCCGTGAATATCTGGATAAGTTTATGATTGTGTATTTGGATGATATTTTGGTGTTTTCTGATGACTGGGAGTCTCATGTTCTACAGGTCAGGAAGGTGTTTCAGGTTCTGCGGGCCAATTCTCTGTTTGTGAAGGGCTCAAAGTGTCTCTTCGGAGTCCAGAAGATTTCTTTTTTGGGGTACATTTTTTCTCCTTCTACTATTGAGATGGATCCCGTCAAGGTTCAGGCAATTTGTGACTGGACACAACCTACATCTGTTAAGAGCCTACAGAAGTTCTTGGGGTTTGCTAATTTTTATCGTCGGTTCATTGCAAATTTTTCCAGTATTGTTAAACCTTTGACTGATTTGACTAAAAAGGGTGCTGATGTTGCTAATTGGTCTCCTGCGGCCGTGGGGGCCTTTCAGGAACTTAAGCGCCGGTTTTCTTCTGCTCCTGTGTTGTGTCAACCAGATGTTTCACTTCCTTTTCAGGTTGAGGTTGATGCTTCCGAGATTGGAGCGGGGGCGGTTTTGTCACAGAGAAGTTCTGATGGCTCGGTGATGAAGCCATGTGCATTCTTCTCTAGAAAATTCTCGCCCGCCGAGCGCAATTATGATGTGGGTAATCGGGAGCTTTTGGCCATGAAGTGGGCATTTGAGGAGTGGCGTCATTGGCTTGACGGTGCTAAACATCGTGTGGTGGTCTTGACTGATCACAAGAATCTCATTTACCTTGAGTCTGCCAGGCGTTTGAATCCTAGACAGGCTCGTTGGTCGTTGTTTTTTTCTCGTTTCAATTTCGTGGTTTCATACCTGCCAGGTTCGAAGAATGTGAAGGCAGATGCTCTTTCCAGGAGTTTTGTGCCTGACTCTCCTGGAGACTCTGGGCCTACTGGTATCCTTAGGGATGGGGTAATATTGTCCGCCGTATCCCCAGACTTGCGACGTGCATTGCAGGAGTTTCAGGTGGATAAACCGGATCATTGTCCACCAGAAAGACTGTTTGTTCCGGATGATTGGACCAGTAGAGTCATCTCCGAGGTCCATTCTTCTGTGTTGGCTGGTCATCCTGGAATATTTGGTACTAGAGACTTGGTGGCCAGGTCTTTTTGGTGGCCTTCCTTGTCTAGGGATGTGCGTACCTTTGTGCAGTCTTGTGAAGTGTGTGCTCGAGCTAAGCCTTGCTGTTCTCGGGCCAGTGGGTTGTTGTTATCCTTGCCCATCCCGAAGAGGCCTTGGACGCACATTTCCGTGGATTTTATTTCTGATCTCCCGGTTTCACAGAAAATGTCCGTTATCTGGGTTGTGTGTGACCGCTTTTCTAAGATGGTTCATTTGGTGCCCTTGCCTAAGTTGCCTTCCTCCTCTGAGTTGGTCCCTTTATTTTTTCAGAACGTGGTTCGTTTGCATGGGATTCCGGAGAATATCGTTTCTGACAGGGGATCCCAGTTTGTGTCTAGATTTTGGCAGACATTTTGTGCCAAGATGGGCATTGATTTGTCTTTCTCGTCTGCATTCCATCCTCAGACGAATGGCCAGACGGAGCGAACTAATCAGACCTTGGAAACTTATTTGAGGTGTTTTGTTTCTGCTGACCAAGATGACTGGGTTGCTTTTTTGCCACTGGCCGAATTTGCTCTTAATAATCGGGCTAGTTCTGCCACGTTGGTCTCTCCTTTTTTTTGTAATTCGGGGTTTCATCCTCGTTTTTCCTCTGGTCAGGTGGAGTCTTCGGATTGTCCTGGAGTGGACGTGGTGGTGGACAGGCTACATCAAATTTGGAATCAGGTGGTGGACAATTTGAAGTTATCTCAGGAGAAGACTCAGCAGTTTGCTAATCGCCGTCGCCGCGTGGGTCCCCGACTTCTTGTTGGGGATTTGGTGTGGTTGTCTTCTCGTTTTGTCCCTATGAAGGTCTCTTCTCCTAAGTTCAAGCCTCGGTTCATCGGTCCTTATAGGATCTCGGAGATTCTTAACCCTGTATCTTTTCGTTTGGATCTCCCAGCATCGTTTGCTATTCATAATGTGTTCCATCGGTCGTTGTTGCGGAGGTATGAGGTGCCCGTTGTTCCTTCGGTTGAGCCTCCTGCTCCGGTGCTGGTGGAGGGAGAATTGGAGTATGTTGTTGAGAAGATCTTGGATTCTCGTGTTTCCAGACGCAAACTCCAGTATTTGGTTAAGTGGAAGGGTTATGGTCAGGAGGATAATTCCTGGGTGGTCGCCTCCGATGTTCATGCGACTGATTTGGTCCGCGCCTTCCATAGAGCTCACCCTGATCGCCCTGGGGGTTCTCGTGAGGGTTCGGTGACCCCTCCTCAAGGGGGGGGTACTGTTGTGGATTCTGTTTGTGGGCTCCCTCTGGTGGTTACTGCTGGTACTGGGTGACTTTGGTGGGTTGCGGCCTTTGGTTTCCACCTGTCCATCAGAGGCTGGGTGTTTCCTATTTTACCTGGCCTTTCTGTCATTTCCTTGCCGGCTATCAATGTATTCAGATGTGCTCTGTTTTGTTCCTGCCTACCTGCTCCCAGATCTTTCAGGATAAGCTAAGTGCTGATTTTCAGTTGTTTGGTTTTTTGTCCAGCTTGCTTATTATGTCTCTATGCTAGCTGGTAGCTCTAGTGGACTGAGGTTCTCCCCATGTGCCATGAGTTGGCACATGGGTTCTTGTAATCTCAGGATGGTTTTTTGATTAGGGTTTTTTGCTGACCGCTCAGACCCCTTTTGTATCGTTCTGCTTTCTAGTTTACAGCGGGCCTCAATTTGCTAAACCTATATATATCATCTCTATGTGTGTGCCTTCCTCTCATTTCACCGTCAATACATGTGGGGGGCAACTATACCTTTTGGGGTTCGTTCCTCTGGAGGCAAGTGAGGTCTTTATTTTCTCTGCAGTACTAGTTAGCTCTTAGGCTGGTGCGTGGCGTCTAGAACCAACGTAGGCACGCTCCCTGGCTATCTCTAGTTGCGTTTGTCAGGCGTAGGGCAGCGGTCAGCCCAGGTTCCATCACCCTAGAGCTCGTCCGTTATATATTTGTACCTTGCTTGTCCTGTGCTATCCCTAGCCATTGGGATTCATGACACATCTCACCCCAAACTATCTCGATTGGGTTCAGGTCTGGTGACCGTGGAGGCCAGGTCATCTGGCGTAATACAGCATCACTCTCCTTCTTGGTCAAATAGCGGTTACACAGCCTGGAGGTGTGTTTGGGGTCATTGTCCTGTTGAAAAATAAATGATGGTCCAAATAAACGCAAACTGGATGGAATAGCATGCTGCTGCAAGATGCTGTGGTAGCCATGCTGGTTCAGTATGCCTTCAATTTTGAATAAATGCCCAACAGTGTCACCAGCAAAGCACCCCCACACCATCACACCTCCTCCACCATGCTTCACGGTGGGAACCAGGCATGTAGAGTCCATCCGTTCACCTTTTCTGCGTCGCACAAAGACACGGCAGTTGGAACCAAAGATCTCAAATTTGGACTCATCAGACCAAAGCACAGATTTCCACTGGTCTAATGTCCATTCCTTGTGTTCTTTAGCCCAAACAAGTCTCTTCTGCTCGATGCCTGTCCTTAGCAGTGGTTTCCTAGCAGCTATTTTACCATGAAGGCCTGCTGCACAAAGTCTCCTCTTAACAGTTGTTGTAGAGATGTGTCTGCTGCTAGAACGCTGTGTGGCATTGACCTCATCTCTAATCTGAGCTGCTGTTAACCTGCGATTTCTGAGGCTGGTGACTTGGATAAACTTATCCTCAGAAGCAGAGGTGACTCTTGGTCTTCCTTCCTGGGGCGGTCCTCATGTGACCCAGTTTCTTTGTAGCACTTGATGGTTTTTGCCACTGTACTTGGGGACACTTTCAAAGTTTTCCCATTTTTTCAGACTGACTGACCTTTCATTTCATTGCCAAGAGTGTGCAAAGCAGTCATCAAAGCAAAAGGTGGCTACTTTGAAGAACCTAGAATATAAGACATAATTTCAGTTGTTTCACACTTTTTTGTGAAGGATATAATTCCACATGTGTTAATTCATAGTTTTGTTCCTTCAGTGTGAATGTACAATTTTCATAGTCATGAAAATACAGAAAAATCTTAAAATGAGAAGGTGTGTCCAAACTTTTGGTCTGTACTGTATGTCTGCCAACCCCCCATACCTGTCCACCACTGCTGGACCTCATATCGTATCTTTCATTTTTCTTTTGGCCGGGACTTCCATTCTTTAGGCCCCTTACTGTAACAGGAAGAGCGTGCTTGTCAATGACATGCATTGCGCCCACTCAAGAAGAAGGGGATTGGTGGTGTTGGGCAAAGTATTGGGTGGGCCAAAGTAAAGTGAGTAATTTTTTAACCCCTTCAAAGTTGATTAAATTCAAAATAATTTTTTTCTTTGTGAATTGAATCCTCCACCCCACCACCACGACCACCTTGAATTGAGAAACTCTAGAAACAAAAAAGGGTTAGTTTTCAGCTCGCCCTTGTGAATAAATTTCCTGTAGTCCAACGAAGATCCGAGCATGGAAAGGCATCTCTGCCTGAAGCTGGAACTCTTGTATGAAGAAAAAAGTGGGATCCAGATCCAGAATTAAAATTGAAAGTCTTTATTTCAACATGTTTGAAATGGAAAGATCATACTGAGGATTAAGAACACCATGTGTGTTCGAAACGTGTTCAGTGGTTCATGGCTGTTCTTCAATGCTAATTGTCGGTCACTTGTAAGCAGCTTTCCATTTTAAATATGTTGAAATAAAGACTTTTAATTTTAATTCCGGAGCTGGATCCCCCTTTTTATCTTCACACATTGAGAAAATCTGCCTGAATTGAATTTGGGGAGGTTCGCTCACCCCTACATAATAATCTCAAAGGTGGACATTTACTTCAAAAAAGGTTTTAGAAAAATAACTTGATAAGTGTAACACATTAAACTGAATATGGTAGAATGCAAATAACAGGTATATTATATCAGTGTATTAATGCATAAATAGTATACGAAAGCAACATTACTGGGGGTCAACAAATAAATAAATGTAAAATAAATTCTAAAAAGCTGGCACTACCTTGGCAGTATTTAAGGAGCCATCTCTTTTCTGCCTTGAAGTCTCCAACAGCAGGAACCATAACATTTTGATGCAATTTAGGAAAGGTGCAGAAGCTTTTAATACAACAGCCATAATAGTGAAAATCTTCATAGAACAATCACAAAGTGGCTACCTTCTATAGAAAAACATGAGCTGCAGATTTTTGGCTAAAGTGACTTAAACAGGAGTTGAACTTACTATAGTGTACAGTATCAAAAATGTGCTATCGTTGGCAAAAGGGTAGAGTTTTAGTGCCATTAGCAGACATATTTTAGGCAGGTTCCAATAGCACAATCTAACAAGAAGCAGTGAATGTTTGCAAAGCGAGAAGGAGTGGAAGATGGATCTTTGCTGGAACATAAATAGAAAAAAAAAAGTTACATAGCTTCAAGGCTTGCTACATGGCCTAAAACAATAGATTTAAATACAAGTTTTTTCACTCTAACATTAACATAGAAAGCCACAAACGCAAAAAGAGTCAAAATTCCTAGTCTTGAAGTGAACAGAGTTAGTTTACACACAACTCTAGAGGAACTGGTTCTTGTTTAGGAGATTTGACTGGTGCATGGAGACTTTACAGGAAAGGCACCACTTGGAGAAAATTGATAATTAATTCTCCTCCAGGAGGAAGAAAACTCAAATCTCAAATTAGCCAAACCAGACACCCTTCATCAGAACTGAGCAGGGTATGGATTTGTTAGATGAGACGCCTGTATTTTTGGTCATTGCTAAAACAGAACAGTGACTAGGGTTTATCAACCAGGAAAAAATAACTGCCCCTAACTTCATATCCCTATTTTTTTGGTCAATGCAAAGAGCCTTAGTTGGACTTCTCACTCAATCGATCAACCCTTACCTTTCTGCAAAATGGGGTAACCAGTTCAAGACCAGGTAATTTTCATTGTTCATGACCAGGGACATTTCTGTTTCTTTTTATATATAATAATAAAAAATAATAATTGTATTTATATAGCACCAACATATTCCACATATAAGGGTATGTGTCCACGGTCAGTTAACGCTGCGTGTTTGACGCTGCGTGGGGCCGCAGCGTCAAACACGCAGCGTCCAGATGTTCCAGCATAGTGGAGGGGATTTTTTGAAATCCCGTGTCCACTATGCATGGAAACACGCACGCGGCGGCCCGCAGCATGTCCGTGTTCCTTGTGGCGACGCTGCATCGCCGCAAGGAATATCACAGGGCCCTATGCGAGGAGTGCGATGATTCTGGATGTGTACAGTTAACACATCCGGCATCATCGCGTCCCAGAAGGGGGCGGGGCTTAGCGCCGAGCGGCTTAGCCACTCCGACGATACCGCCGGCCATCCTGAACGTGGACACGCACCCTAAGAGCTCTAAAATCTTTTTTCTGTTTGCCTCTTTTTTTATGATACACGGAGCACAATTTTTAGGTCATTTTACTACCTGAAAGACATGTGCTAGAAAAACCGTCAATAGGTTGTACACATACATCACAACCACTTAGTGGCCCCTTTTGGACACAAATAAGCTTCTCCAAACAAAGTAAATGTAAGGTAAATGGGCTTCATTTTCTGTATACTTAATTATTATTTTTTTAATCTTAATACAGGCACGTTCATAAAGCTATGAGAACATCCAAGATATGATGAGATTGCCATAGTAACATAGTTAGCAAGGCCAAAACAGAGTTTTGTCCATCCAGTTCAGCCTATATTCAATCAGAATAAATCCCCAGGATCTACGTCCTTCTAAAGAACCTAATATAACTGTAAGATACAATATTGTTACACTCCAGGAAGACATCCAGGTCTCTCTTGAACCCCTTGACTGAGTTCGCCATCACCACCTCCTCAGGCGAGGAATTCCAGATTCTCACTGCCCTAACAGTAAAGAATCTTCTTCTATGTTGGTGGAAAAACCTTCTCTCCTCCAGACGCAGAGAATGCCCCTAGTAACCATCACCTTCCTTGGTATAAACAGATCCTCGGAGAGATATTTGTATTGTCCCCTTATATACTTATAAATGGTTATTAGATCACCCCTCAGTCGTCTTTTTTCTAGACTAACTAATCCTAGTTTTGCTAATCTCTCTGCGTATTGTAGTTACCCCATCCCCTTTATTAATTTCGTTGCCCTCCTTTGTACTCCTTCTAGTTCCATTATATCCTTCCTGAGCATCGGTGTCCAAAACTGTACACAGTTCTCCATGTGCGGTCTAACCAGGGATTTGTACAGAGGCAGTATAATGCTCTCATCATGTGTATCCAGACCTCTTTTAATGCACCCCATGATCCTGTTTGGCTTGGCAGCCGATGCCTGGCACTGGCTGCTCCAGATAAGTTTATCATTAACTAGGATCCCCAAGTCCTTCTCCATGTCAGATTTACCCAGTGGTTTCCCGTTCAGTGTGTAATGGTGATATTGATTCCTTCTTCCCATGTGTATAACCTTACATTTATCATTGTTAAACCGCATCTGCCACCTTTTGGCCCAAGTTTCCAACTTATCTAGATCCATCTGTAGCAGTACCATACCAGTGGCTCCTAACACTGTCTTGGACACAAATTTGATCAAACTTCACACAATCACTCCATAAATGAAAAGTTCAAGAAACTCTGAAAAGAAGGAGTCATTAATAATATAGCAATGATGGGGAGATAACAACCAGGGCATTTGCCATGGATATTGAGTAACATGAGTGACATCAACACTTTTTCTTACTGAAGGAAGTTTTAAGTCATTAAGCGGTCCTCCAGTAGTTGAGAACTCTGATTTCTCATTATATAATGCCACTATATTAATGTCATCTACTAGCAAAACTGTCAACAGGCGGCAGATTCCTCAAGATGACAACCACTGGGTGACCACACTGGGACACATATAACATGAACTCTTTCCAACAAAGTAAAACTAAGGTAAAAAGTGCTTAATTTTCTATACACCTAATTATTTTGTCTTTATTTCAGTACAGGTTTGTACATAAGGATATGAGGAGTCGTTGACTGAAGATATGATAAAATTGTCCATACCATTGGTTTCTAACACTGAGGCTTGGACACAAGTTTGATTAAACTTTACGCAATCACTCTATAAATTAAAAGTTCAAGAAACTCCGAAAGAAGGGGTCCTTCATGATGTGGCAAAGCCGGAGAGACAACATCTAGGACATGTGCCTTGGATATTGAGTAACATGGAGGATATCAACACTTTGCCTTACCCAGGGTAGTTGGATAGTGATACCATAGGGCTGCCAACTGAATCTTCGTCTTGGGTGAAAAAAGCAGGTAATGGAATCATACTGTAGATGTTAAATAAAGAACAATTGCATCATATGAGCTAAGGAATGAAGCAAGGAACATAGCAGGTGATCTGCACTTCTGGTGTACATCCGATTAAGGAGTTAGAATCAGACAAAGGTATTGACAATGCGGTTTATTCTCTATGCGTTTCAAAGTATTACAACTTCTTCTTCAGGAGAACCACAAATAACCACACACTGTGTTTTTCCTGGGAAGAAGTTGTAATACTTCAAAACGCGTAGAGAATAAACCACATTGTCAATACCTTTGTCTGATTCTAACTCCCTGATCAGACATACACCAGCAGCACAGCTCATCGGCTATGTTACTACTACTACCATTATCATGTTGGATCTATCAATCTGCAGAAGCTAGAACCGCATTTGATGTCATTTCAGAGTTGTGTCTCACACAACCTTTTGAGGTGAGCAGAACCGCCAACGATCACCGTGTTGTCTGGATAACACCCTATTGTGCTTTCTTGGCTCCCCAGCAATTTCCTTAAAATGAGACAAAATCTGGAACAGAATACCCCACCTACCATGTGCTATTTATACTACTGGTAATTTTCTAGGTGGTAAAGAGGCCGTTAAGGTACCAGAAATCTCATGGGCGTCTACCTTTGCGCTCCATAAAGCTACTCCTGAAATATTATCTTTTTTTTATACTTTTTTCAAACCTCGAATTACAGACATTCAATAAGATGTACTTTTGGTATTATTTCAGTGATATTAACAAATGGTGTCTATTTTATTACTCATAACACAGACAATTATAAATCTAATACAAAAAAGGCCTTGGATACAAAAAAAATGTTGGTCCGTCACTGGAATGACAGTATTAGAATTCAAGAAAACATCAATAACAGATGGGTTTGTAGATGGGGATTTGTTACAGTAGCTGACATCTCATTTGACATCTATGAAATCTCAGTATTTGCTAGCACAGATATTGCAGGAAATTTCCGCTGTATTATCCTTTTGTGGGAGACTCTCCATACTACGGTGCCCCAAAGCTAAATGTTTCTATGGTTTTGCTTCAATGTCAGGAGCTGGATATTATATAAATGCTATGTAGAAATGTAACTTACTAATATAAAGCAGAGATTTGACCCATCTCCACCAGAACTCCCGCTTAGTGGAAAATATCAACATCAGTGTTTATATAAGAACTGAAAGAACAATTTGATAACATCAAAAGTCAAAGTCACATTTTTTTCTAGATTCACTTTGATTTGACAATGTGTCACAAAACACAATACACACAATAGTATAATATATGCCAGAGATGGGGTAGAGCTCTTAAAGGGGAAACGTATTAGAGGGCCTTCCAGGACTTTGTTTAGTTTTTCCTATGGGGCTAAGAACTTATAGGCAAGTAGTTGCTAACTACCTCCTGTTCTGTCCAGCACCATTCTCTACCGGCTCAGAGCAGGCATGGATCACTTCTGCCAGCAATCAAATTCCACCAAGGACAACATCTGCAAGGAGTTTGTATGTCCTTCCCGTGATTGCGTGGGTTTCCTCTGTTTTCTCCGGTTTCCTCCCACGCTCCAAAGACATACTGATAGGACATTTAGATTGTAAGCCCCAAATATGACAGAAATGATAATGTCTGTAAAGTGATGGCACTATATAAGCTAAGCATAATTCTGCATCTTCGGGTAATATCACGTCGACAGAGCAGCTTCTTCTCTTCCGCTTCACTCATCACTGCTGACGTCATGCTGATTGGCAGCAGACTCCTCACCTTCTACCTAACTGTGGGAAGCCAGCTGTCAATCAGCATGATGTCGGAAGTGATGCACTTTCAACAGAGCAGCCTAGTAGAGGAAGAGCTACTCTGTTGACGCAAGGTCAAATGAAGCAGCAAAATTGTTGGCAGGAGTAGTTTGTAAGGGCCCCTTCACACTGTGCAATCAAAGTCTGAACGAGCGTTCGATTTGTGACGTTTATCCGTCCTCGTTCCGAGGTTGCAAAGTGTGACATGGCGTTACGATTTGCGACGCAGCCCAGCATCGTACGATGTGAAAGAAAGAGCAGAACTTTCTTTCGTCGTAAATGTCTCGCTGCGGCGGTCGAAATCGTAGTATGTGACGGCGGTCATACGAGCTCGTAATGCGACTACGTGGGTTGGGCTTCCGCATACCTGTCTCCTGATTGGGCGTGACGTTTTAGCACGCCCATGCTGGTAATACGTCACGCTCGGAGTCGTAGGACTATGGCGGTGTGAAGGGTAGCGTACGATTGCGACGCGTGACGTTCACATCGCAACTACGTCAGAAAAAGCGTTAACATCGTAGAGTGTGACCGCTGGCTACGAGCTCGTACTGCGATGTCGAATATGACGCAAATGCGTCGTAATCGTAGCAGAATCGACCAGTGTGAAGGGGCCCTAACAGTTCTGTGCTGACAGAGATCAACATAGAGCAGGAGTTAGCAATTACATGCGTATAAGTTCTTAGGGGAAAAAGGAAAGTCATGGCTAATCCGTTAAAAAAAGGAACTTGGAAATCAAGGGGTTTTTTTTAATGATAGTTTTTTTTCATTTCAGGTTCTTGTACTTTTTTAAGAAGCTTTTCTTGTAAGAATACATTAGTAAAGTTGGTCAACAGGTAAACTGCTATTTCATCAAAATGTGAGCAGATAAAGAATTTATCCAAAACATAGTATAAAAATATAGTGTTCTTCATTGGCTTGCATTTTATTTATCGTCCAGTAAAAATGCCAAGTAATGAGATATGTAGAGCCGTAATAAAGTTTTGACCAAATGATGAATTCTAAAATTTGACGGCTTATTAATTAATGTGACAGATCATGTGTATGGCTGAAATACGAACCCTGGAGAAGAGCGTTCCATGTGTGTTGCATTTGTTATTTTCAAAGTTAGTGAGCTGAACCTGTGCAAGGATGTTGTACAAGTTTTTCGGGTCAAAAATGGTCCCTACATTGGATATTTTGGTAACCCATTCACAGGATTTAATGATAGTTATTTGATTCATAGGGCCTCATCTCTGGGACCCTCAACAATCATCACTAGAACATGGTCCTGACTCCCACGTTTCCTGACCATTGTACTACTGCAGTGAGCAAGAGTTTGAAAGGAGCAGTAGAGTATGCATCCTATAAATCAATAGTAACTTGATAAGACTAATAGAGACAGATGTGTATAGCTCTATAAAACTCAAGGGTTTTCGAAAATAATCATATCCCAGTTGGCTAGGGGTGTGACAGTGTTCACCAGCACCAGAAGTGGTCTACATTTCAAGTTTTTCAATGAGGTCCCGTCACTTCTTTGTAAGCCTCTGAACGGGTGCTTCATGAGAAATGCATGTTGACCACAGACCGCCATATATAAGCCTTGAGTATCATCAGGTGTTATTTAACCCATCATAAAATTGTCAGGGCAGCAAAACTATTACTGTCTAATGTCATTTTTATGGTTTCAAGACTAGTAAGGGGTATGTAAAAATTTACCCGATTGCCAATCTATCTTCTGAAGCATGATAATAAGTGTATCACCAAGATTCAACGACAAATACAAGTAGAGTTCCAAGTGCACCATATACAGCATTACAGATGTTACGAATAGAAACTGCACAGAATACATTATTAATTTGGTCACATATGTTTTCAATCCTATATTTTTCTTAAATTACTTAATTATAGATTTTTAATCATCCAAAGTGAGCTTCCATAACCTTTTCATTCCTTCGAAATTTAGCATCAACCATTAAACTTTCTATGATGGGCCATCCAAAATGAATCAAGTGCAGAATACTCTCCGCTATGCTAGGAAATCCCAATTAAAGAAATATTAATAACAAATTATAAAAAAAAAAATCCTAAGTAGTGACTGGGGCTATAATCATCCCCATGTTTATATTGCCAGGGATTTTCATTTAATTAGAGACCTTTTCGAAACATTTTTTTCAATATGCGTAGAAAGGAGACACTACATACGTCCACCAGACCATCCCATTCCGAGACATATATACACAAAGCAATGCTGTTATATGGATTTACTAAATCCTGTGGACAAATCGAACAATAATGAGAAGAAATAGACGTCTCGATTTCTATTTCTATATTAGGTTCTTTTGCCCATCTGTGAAACTAGTTCAACTTCTTCCAATTTCAATAACCAGGATTTTCCAACAGAAAATCTTTTCTGTACAACACAGTGTCCTAGTTTTCCAGTATCAGAAGATTAGCAGCCAAAGGAAGTAGAAGACCAGTTCTTGAGTTACTGTCCACCTGCTTTCTGTCTACACTGACATTCTACACATCCCTGCAGAGAAGATGAAGCTTCCTCACACACTGCTGCTGCTTAGGAAGCTCATGTACACCTGCTACCAGTTCCAGCAGTGATAGTTTGTCCCACATCAAAGTGCAAAATTTGGCATCTACTCATTGCACCATCTAAGGATTTCACTAAAGAAATAACAACAACATATGAGAATTATAAAATACCTTTAGCACAATCCTGAGCTTAGCAATATCAAAAACGTGGGAAAAGATTTGGTGATATTTTTTGCTGCAGAGTTTTAAAAAAAGTTTTTAGAACTTTTAAAAACTTTTTCCTATTGAATGAGCAGGTAGATATAAGACAAGAGAAGGACGTCATCATCTTACCTTAGTAGATGCAAGATCCAAGAGAAAGGTATGATGCAGATATGTGACAGTGAGGGTCTGAGAAAGTGCTCTGATCAGCTGCTGTTAACATTCACTTGGCTTTTATCTGCAGGTGGGAGGAGAGTTCTCCTGTAGTAGGTGGGCAGACAATGTAGCATTCAGACAAGGCAGGCACATTCACCAGCAGTCTGATTACCAGGGAGCAAATGAGAAAGGGAAAAGCAAAGTCAGATGGGCTGCAGAAGAAGAATTTGCAACTGGAAGAAAATGCATGTGAAATTCATCCATCCCCTGGATCAGCTTGTCATCTCATAACTCAGCAAATGCTTAAAAGCTCTGTAAAGGGAGGAGAGGAACAGAAGCTGCAAAGTACAGTTTTCTTTTACTGGGATGTTTTACAGTCACAATAACTGTAATTACGTAAAAAAGGGTCTAGTAAAAGAGAATAAAAAATGCACAGAAGACATTGGAGGACTGCACTCCACCATGGGGTCATTGTTCTGTAGTTCAGTAGTGAAGCCTCTTGTAACAAGCAGGTACCAGATGCAGTGGAGGAGGGGAGCATACTTTCATCCAGTCACTATGTGACTTTCATGCAGGTGCTATTTTGGATTTTTGACTTTTTTTTCAATATGTGATTTTTTGTAAAGAAGGATGACTGTGATTGTAATTGAAAGTGTCCTAAATGTTACAATTTTCTGAACTGAAGGGCAATAAGTATAAATAAGGATTTACTAAACATGTTTCTGCTTTTGAGGGTAAGCTCATATTTTGAAATGTATTTGGAATTTAGAGTAGCTGTTTATCTCAACCATTCTAATGCACATATTATCCACTAGATGGTGGCCCGATTCTAACGCATCGGGTATTCTAGAATATGTATAGTAGTATATAACACAGCCCTCGCAGTATATAACACAGCCCACGCAGGATATAGCACAGCCCACATAGTATATAACACAGCCACGTAGTATATAACACAGCCCACATAGCATATAACACAGCCCACGTAGTATATAACACAGCCCACGTAGTATATAACACAGCGCACGTAGTATATAACACAGCCCACGTAGCATATAACACAGCCACGTAGTATATAGCACAGCCACATAGTATATAACACAGCCCACGTAGTATATAGCACAGAGACTTAGTATATAACACAGGCCAGAGCATTGGATGCGATATGCTAATGACACTCGGCTCCTGCTCGCAGCAGAGCAGGAGCCGAGTGTCATGCGTCTGTGCTCCGATTCTCTCGCACAGGGAGGATCGGAGCACAGCTGCGGAGGAGGCGGAGAAATGAATTTCTCCATCTCCTCCATTGCTGGGGTCCGCTTATAACGCACATCACTCGGATGATATCCAAGTGGTGTGCGCTGTCTCACTCGCACCCATAGGCTTATATGGGTGCGAGTGAGCCGAGAGTTTTCCTCGGTCCGAGACAATTGCAGCATGCTGCGATTGTCTCGGACAGAGGAAAACAGCCGACAAAAAGTCAGCTGGTGGGAGCTGCCCCATAGCTGAACGTTGGTCCGAGTGCAATACGATTTTTTATCGCATTGCACTCGGCCGTTTAAAACGCCAGTGTGACGCCGGCCTTAGACGATTATATAGATAGATGTTGTGACAAGTGCCACTATAACTATGAGCATTTCTTGTAAAGGTGGACTTTAACATAGGTGAGTGTTAAAAAACATCTCCCCATAAATAATTTTTATCACCGATATATTGGATAGGAAATAAACATTAGAACTGGTAATAAAAGCAGTACGACCACGTCGGCTGATGCGACCATCCAGGCTGACAACCACTGGTGAATGAGCTGCTGAGAGCGCAGCATCATTCACCAGAGGTGACATCATCACTGTCATTTTCCCATGGTCCTGAGGTTACCGCAGTTCAGGACAGCCTCGATGATGTCACCGCTGGTAAATGATGGTGGCACTGTCCAGGTTGAAAACTATTTACCCCCAAACATGGGGGTGGAACAGAACGATGGACAGGTATGGTATATTGTTGTTTTTTTTTACTTTGTTTTTATTACAGGAGATTGAGGGCTTCGGTGGAATTAGGCGTTGCAGTAAGTATGGTTTAATTGAGATTAATAAAGGAGTCTGTGTCATTTTTTCACTTAAAGGATTTTATTCTGGCTGTGTCTTTATTTAACATATAACTATAGGATTAGTAATGCACAGGTGTCTTATAGACACCTCTCCATATTAACCCCACTTGCTACCGCTACAGGGCAAGTGGTAAGAGTTGGACAAAGTGCCAGAAAAGGCGTATCTAATAGATGCGCCTTTTCTGGGCAGCTGCGGGCTGCTGTTTTTAGGCTGGGGGGGTGCCTATATCAATGGTCACTTACCAGCCTGAGAATACTAACCCCCAGCTGTGAGCTTTAGCAAGGCTGGTTGTCAAAAATGGCGGGGACTCCATGCTTTTTTTTAATTATTTATTTAAATAATTTTTTTTTTAAAGCATGGGGACCTCTCTATTCTTGATAACCAACCTTAATGAAGCTGACAGCTGAGGGTTGCAGCCCGCAGCTGTCAGTTTTGCCTGGTTAGTTCAAGAAAATAGGGGGGAACTCTTGTTAGATCGCAGGCGGCGGCTGAGGAATATCCTGATCATCCACTCCTGCTGTCACTGTTATTAGCGGCAGCAGGTGTCGGATGATCGGAGTAAGGCCGGCGTCACACTCGGCGTAAGACAATACGGTCCGTTTTTTACGTCCGTACTACGACCGTAATACGGAGAAATGTTCCCAAAATAGTGATCCGTAGTCAGGGTGTGTCAGCGTATTTTGCGCATGGCATCCTCCATATGTAATCCGTATGGCATCCGTACTGCGAGATTTTCGCTCAGGCTTGCAAAACCGACATCTAATGGATTTATGTGCTCAAATGTTAGGGAAAACATATATACAGTATATATATATATATATATATGTCATTGAGACACATATATATATATTCTGTATTTAGATTTCATTCAGCGCGATATCTGTGAACAGCCGGTAATTCAATTGCCGGCTTTTCATTTCTCCTGCACAAACCCGACAGGATATGAGACATGGTTTACATACAGTAAACCATCTCATATCCCCCTTTTTTTTGCATATTCCACACTACTAATATTAGTAGTGTGTATGTGCAAAATTTCAGCGCTGTAGCTACTGAAATAAAGGGTTAAATGGCGGAAAAAATTGGTGTGGGCTCCCGCGCAATTTTCTCCGCCAGAATGGTAAAGCCAGTGACTGAGGGCAGATATTAATAGCCAGGAGAGGGTCCATGGTTATTGGCCCCCCCGTGGCTAAAAACATCTGCCCCCAGTCACCCCAGAAAAGGCACATCTGGAAGATGCGCCTATTCTGGCACTTGGCCACTCTCTTCCCACTCCCGTGTAGCGGTGGGATATGGGGTAATGAAGGGTTAATGCTACCTTGCTATTGGAAGGTGACATTAAGCCAGATTAATAATGGAGAGTCGTCAATTATGTCACCTATCCATTATTAATCCAATTGTTGGAAAGGGTTAAAAAACACACACACACATGATTTAAAAGTAGTTTAATGCAATAAACACAGCGGTTGTTGTAATAATTTATTGTTCTCTCAATCCATCAGGAACACCCTCGCTTTGAAAAATAATAAACGCACAAGATACATACCTTCTGGTGAACCGTCTCGTCCCACGAAGTAATCCATCTGAAGAGGTTAACTAATATTACAGGCACGAGCTGCGATAAACCACTCGCTCGTACCTGTAATCCCCGGGTGCTGAAAGGAAAGCAGGATCTGTACTTACATTGAGTCGCGGTGAGGCGCCCTCTGGTGGATGTTCTCATGAACTGCAGCCTGGGAACTTTTTCCCACGCTCCAGGTCATATGAGGACATCCACCAGGGGGCGCATCACCGCGACTGAAGGTAACTATAGGTCATTGACCTACATTTCATTCATTCGCCGGGGGATTACAGGCACGGAGCACAGCTGCATTTAGCAGGGCTCCTGCCTGTAATATTAGTTAACCCCTTCAGATGGATTACTTCGTGGGACGAGACGGTTCACCAGAAGGTATGTATCTTGTGCGTTTATTATTTTTCCAAGCGAGGATGTTCCTGATGGATTGAGAGAACAATAAATTATTACAACAACCGCTGTGTTTATTGCATTAAACTACTTTTAAATCATGTGTGTGTGTGTTTTTTAACCCTTTCATACAATTGGATTAATAATGGATAGGTGTCATAATTGACGCCTCTCCATTATTAATCTGGCTTAATGTCACCTTCCAATAGCAAGGTGGCATTAACCCTTCATTACCCCATATCCCACCGCTACAGGGAGTGGGAAGAGAGTGGCCAAGTGCCAGAATAGGCGCATCTTCCAGATGTGCCTTTTCTGGGGTGGTTGGGGGCAGATGTTTGTAGCCACGGGGGGCCAATAACCATGGACCCTCTCCTGGCTATTAATATCTGCCCTCAGTCACTGGCTTTACCATTCTGGCGGAGAAAATTGCGCGGGAGCCCACGCCAATTTTTTCCGCCATTTAACCCTTTATTTCAGCAGCTACAGCGCTGAAATTTTGCACATACACACTACTAACATTAGTAGTGTGGAATATGCAAAAAAAAAGGAGATATGAGATGGTTTACTGTATGTAAACCATGTCTCATATCCTGTCGGGTTTGTGCAGGAGAAATGAAAAGCCGGCAATTGAATTACCGACTTTTCACTAACACCGCTGCGTATTTCTCGCAAGTCACACTGCAGGTCCGTGTGGAATCCGTATTTTTCTCGCCCCCATAGACTTTCATTAGCGATTTTTTTGCGCAATACGCTGACAAACACAGCATGCTGCGATTTTGTACGGCCGTAGAAAGCCGTATAATACTGAACCGTAATATACGGCAGATAGGAGCAGCCCCATTGAGAAGCATTGTGCCGTATGTAATGCGAGTTTTACGGACGTAGTTTCTGCGCTCTTACGTCCGTAAAACTCGCCAGTGTGACGCCGGCCTAAGAGTCCCAAAAGCCCCTACCTGCTATCATCGTTCAGACTTTAATATAACTCTCATCATTCTCCTCTGCTCGCACCGATCGCAGGCAGAGCAGGGGAGAATGATGAGAGCCATCTTCAGCACCCCTGGCCGGGGAACAGCGCTTACTGTAGCGCTTCTTCCCCGGCGGTCGTCCGTGTGGTAGTGATGCGGCACACGGTGTGCCGCAAGTATTACATTCACAACACATGGACACGGATATCTCCGGTACCATTTTTTTCCGGTACCGGAAATAAACGGACATGTGAAAGAGGCCTTATTGACATAGGAAACCTGGTAGACCTTTTTTTGTTGGGGTGTGGTGCATGGAATGTAGGAACACACCAGGCTGGTGTCCAGATCAAAAAAGGAACAAGGGTCCATGAAGACTGAGCTACAACACCAATGAGAAAATGTTAAAGCATAATTTGCACTGTGCAGTTAGAAACGTAGTGAAAAAAGTAAAAAGAATTAAAAAAAATTAAGATCCATTAACTTGCGAGTTTTGGGTTAGCAACCCTTATTCTTACCTTTATTCTTAGTCCTTAACCCCTTTACCCTGAAAGTCTGTTTTCACCTTCCTGACAGGCCAATTTTTCAAATCTGACAAGTATCACTGTTAGAGGTAATAATTCAATGGATTCAAGTGATTCTGACATCATTTTCTCATGACATATTGTACTTAATGACAGTGGTAAAATTTGTTTAACCCCTTAACCGCCGGCGCTTTTTTCGGTTTTACTTTTTCGTTTTTCGCTTCCCTTCTTTCCAGAGCCATAACTTTTTATTTTTCTGTCAATATGGCCATGTGAGGGCTTGTTTTTTGTGGGCCGAGTTGTACTTTTGAATTACACCATTGGTTTTATCATGTCATGTACTAGAAAACAGGAAAAAAAATTCCAAGTGCGGTGAAATTGCAAAAAAAAAGTGCAATCCCACAAATGTTTTTCGTTGGGATTTTTTACTAGGTTGACTAAATGCTAAAACTGACCTGCCAATATGGTTCTCCAGGTCATTTTGAGTTCATAGACACCAAACACGTTTAGGTTCTTTTTTATCTAAGTGGTGAAAAAAAATTCCAAACTTTGTTTAAAAAAACCCCAAAAATTGCGCCGTTTTCGATAGCCGTAGCGTCTCCATTTTTCCTGATCTCGGGTTGAGTGAGGGCTTATTTTTTATATGCTGAGCTGACATTTTTAATGATATTATTTTGGTGCAGATACGATCTTTTGATCGCCCGTTATTGCATTTTAATGCAATGTCGCGGCGACAAAAAAAATTTAATTTTGGCTTTTGACTTTTTTTCTGGCTACGCCGTTTAGTGATCAGGTTTTCTTTTTATTGATAGATCGGGTGATTCTGAACGCGGCGATACCAATTATGTGTATGTTTGATTTTATTTGCATTGTTTTATTTTGAATGGGGTGAAAGGGGTCTCCAGGAGACTTCAGGTTATCAAGCCAACACACCGGTGACCCGCGATCACGTGACGGGGGTCACCGGTGTGCATATTTTCGACCCGATGGCTGGAAGTGCAATTTAAATGCTGCTGTCAGAGTTTGACAGTGGCATTTAACTGGTTAATAGCCACGGTTGGATCGCAATTCCATCCGCGGCTTTTGCAGGCACACGTCAGCTGTATAAAACAGCTGACATGTCCCCGGAAAGATGTGGGCTCACCGCCGGAGGCCACATCAAAGGGAGGGAGACCGACCTCGGCATAAATGTACACTATGTTCCAAATTATTATGCAAATTACATTTTTCTCTGATTTTCCTAAATGGTCGGTGCAAATGACAGTCAGTCTAATAAAAGTCATCACCCGTTAGAGTATACATCGAATTTTATTGAATAAACCTCCCAATGATAACAGTATAATCTCCAAAATGATTAAAAACTTAAAATGCACTGTTCCAAATTAATAGGCACAGTAGAATTTCTAAACATTTGATATGTTTTAAAGAACTGAAAATGCTCATTTGTTGAATTTGCAGCATTAGGAGGTCACATTTACTGAACAAAAAGCTATTTAACTCCAAAACATCCTAACAGGCCAAGTTACATGTTACCATAGGGACCTTTCTTTGATATCACCTTCACAATTCTTGCATCCATTGAACTTGTGAGTTTTTGGAGAGTTTCTGCTTGTATTTCTTTGCATGAAGTCAGAATAGCCTCCCAGAGCTGCTGTTTTGATGTGAACTGCCTCCCACCCTCATAGATCTTTTACTTGATGATACTCCAAAGGTTCTCTATAGGGTTGAGGTCAGGGGAAGATGGTGGCCACACCATGAGTTTATCTCCTTTTATGCCCATAGCAGCCATTGACTCAGAGGTTTTCTTTGTAGCATGAGATGGTGCATTGTCATGCATGAAGATGATTTTGCTCCTGAAGGCACGTTTCTGCTTTTTATACCATGGAGGAAAGTTGTCAGTCAGAAACTCTATATACTTTGCAGAGGTCATTTTCACACCTTCAGGAACCATAAAGGGCCCTACCAGCTGTTTCTCCATGATTCCGGACCAAAACATGACTCCTCCACCTCCTTGCTCACGTTGCAGCCTTGTTGGGACATGGTGGCCATCCACCAACCATCCACTACTCCATCCATTTGGACCATCCAGGGTTGCGCAACACTTATCAGTAAACAAGAATGTTTGGAAATTAGTCTTCATGTATGTGTGGGCCCAATGCAACCATTTCTGCTTGTGAACACTGTTTAAGGGTGGCCGAATAGTAGGTTTATGCACCACAGCAAGCCTTTGAAGGAGCCTACACCTTGAGGTTCGAGGGACTCCAGAGGCACCCGCAGCTTCAAATATCTGTTTGCTGCTTTGTAATGGCTTTTTAGCAGCTGCTCTCTTAATCCGATAAACTTGCCTGGCAGAAATCTTCCTCATTATGCCTTTATCAGCACAAACACATCTGTGCTCAGATACAGCCACAAATCTCTTAACAGTACGATGATCACGCTTAAGTTTTTGGGAAATTTCTAATGTTTTCATCCCTTAACCAAGGCATTGCACTATTTGATGCTTTTCAGCAGCAGAGAGATCCTTTTTCTTTCCCATGTTAGTTGAAAACTGTGACCTGCTTAATAATGTGGAACATCATTTTTAAGTAGTTTTCCTTTAATTAGAATCACCTGGAAAACTAATTATCCCATGTGTTTAACCCCTTCCTGACGTCGGACGGGATAGTACGTCCGACGTCAGGTCCCCTGCTTTGATGCAGGGCTCCGCGGTGAGCCCGCATCAAAGCCGGGACATGTCAGCTGTTTTGAACAGCTGACATGTGCCCGCAATAGCGGCGGGTGAAATCGCGATTCACCCGCCGCTATTAACTAGTTAAATGCCGCTGTCAAACGCAGACAGCGGCATTTAACTATCGCATCCGGCCGGGCGGCCGGAAATGACGTCATCGCCGACCCCCGTCACATGATCGGGGGTCGGCGATGCTTCAGTATTGTAACCATAGAGGTCCTTGAGACCTCTATGGTTACTGAGCGCCGGTAGCTGTGAGCGCCACCCTGTGGTCGGCGCTCACAGCACACCTGATTTTCTGCTGCATAGCAGCGATCTGATGATCGCTGTTATGTAGCAGAGGCGATCGAGTTGTGTATTGAAGCATGGCAAAAGTAAAAAAAAAAAGTTTAAAAAAATGTGAAAAAAATAAAAAAAACATAAAACTTTAAATCACCCCCCTTTCACCCCAATCAAAATAAATCAATAAAAAAAAAAATCAAACCTACACATATTTGGTATCGCCGCGTTCAGAATCGCCCGATCTATCAATAAAAAAAAGCATTAGCCTGATCGCTAAACGGCGTAATGAGAAAAAAATCCGAAACGCCAGAATTACGTTTTTTTGGTCGCCGCGACATTGCATTAAAATGCAATAACGGGCGATCAAAAGAACGTATCTGCACCAAAATGGTATCATTAAAAATACCAGCTCGGCACGCAAAAAATAAGCCCTCAACCGACCCCAGATCATGAAAAATGGAGACGCTACGGGTATCAGAAAATGGCGCAATTTTTTTTTTTTTTTTTTTTTTTTTTTTAGCAAAGTTTGGAATTTTTTTTCACCACTTAAAAAATAACCTAGTCATGTTAGGTGTCTATGAACTCGTAGTGACCTGGAGAATCATAATGGCAGGTTAGTTTTAGCATTTAGTGAACCTAGCAAAAAAGCCAAGCAAAAAACAAGTGTGGGATTGCACTTTTTTTGCAATTTCACCGCACTTGGAATTTTTTTGCCGTTTTCTAGTACACGACATGGTAAAACCAATGATGTCGTTCAAAAGTACAACTCGTCCCGCAAAAAATAAGCCCTCACATGGCCAAATTGACGGAAAAATAAAAAAGTTATGGCTCTGGGAAGGAGGGGAGTGAAAAACGAATACGGAAAAACGGAAAATCCCACGGTCATGAAGGAGTTAAGATTGATTTCAGTGATCCATTGAGCCCTGAGACACAATACCATCCACGAGTTTATTTGAAAAACAAAACAATTAAATCTTTATCACACTTAAATCCAATTTGCGTAATAATTTGGAACACAGTGTATGTCTGATGTCAGTAGGGGGTTAATATAACTTGCGTTTATTTGTGAAAATATTGCAAATTTGGCAGAACGTTAGAAATTTTTTTTTCCAACTTTTAATTTTTATGCCCTTAAATCAGGGAGTTATGTCACACAAAATGGTAAATAAATAATAGTTCCCATATGCTTTATGGCTATGTGCACATGTCCGGAATTGCCGCGGAAATTTACGTGGCAATTCCGCAACTACCTGCTGCGGGAAAAACGCATACGGAATTGGCATGTGTTTTCCCGCTAAACACTACCTTTTTGAAAGCGTAATTAGCTTGCAGAATGCTAGCGTTTTCCAAGCGATCTGTAGCATTGCTTGGAAAACTGATTGACAGGTTGGACACACTTGTCAAGCATAGTGTTTGACAAGTGTGACCAACTTTTAACTATTGATGCTGCCTATGCAGCATCAATAGTAAAAAGATATAATCTTAAAAATAATAATAATTAAAAATAATTGTGATATTTTCACCTTCCGGCGGCCCCCGCACCCCGCAGCCTTCCCGATCCTCGCGATGCTCCCGGCAACTCCCGTTCCCAGTGATGCCTTGCAACAATAACCCCAGATGACTTAGCATCACGCGAGACTGCTACATCATCCAGGTGATTTGCGCAATGCATCCCTGGGAACGGGAGCTGGAGGGAGCATCGCCAAGGCCTGGGCTGGATCCGGGGGCCGCCAGAAGGTGAGTATATAACTATTTTTTATTTTAATTCTTTTTTTTACACAGGATATGGTGCCCAGTCCCTGGAAGAGAGTCTCCTCTCCTCCAGACACTGGGTACCATCCGCACATGATCCGCTTACTTTGCGCATGGTGGGCATAGCCCCATGCGGAAAGTAAGCGGATCAATGCATTCCTATGTGTGCAGAATCGGGGCGAACATGAACAGAATGAACATGCTGCGTTTTTTCCGCAATGCGTTTCCAATGTGGAAAAAAATGCAGCATGTGCTCAAAAATGCAGAATGCATTAAATATGATGGGATGCTTTTGTAAGCGTTTTTTTTAGCTTTTTTTCCACGGAAAACCACCGAAAAAACCTCTAAAAATCCTGAACATGTGCACATAGCCTACATCAGCACAATTTTTGAAACATCATTTTTTTAGGAAGTTATAAGGGTTGAAAGTTGACCAGCAATTTTTACAACAAAATGTACAAAACCATTTTTTAGGGACCACATCACATCTGAAGTCATTTTGAGGGGCCTTTATGACCGAAAATACCCAAAATGTTCACCATTCTAAAAACTGCGCTCCACAAGGTGCTCAGCACCACAGTCAAGAAGTTTATTATCCCTTCAGGGGTTTCACAGGAATTATTGAAATGTGGAAAGAAAAAATGAACATTTATTTTTTTCTCACAAAAATGTTACTTTAGACCCATTTTTTTTATTTTAAGGGTAACAGGAGAAAATGGACCCCAAAATTTGTTGGTCAATTTCTCTTGAGCATGCTGATACCCCATATGTGGGGGAAAACTACTGTTTGACAGGGCTCAGAAGGGAAGAATCGCCATTTGACTTTTTGAATGCAAAATTTGGCAGAATCATGTCGAATTTGGAGAACCCCTTATGTGCCTAAAGAGTGGAAACCCCTCACAAGTGACCCCATTTTGGAAACTAAACCCCTCAATGAATGTATTTAGATGTGTGGTTAGCATCTTGAGCTTCCAGGTGCTTCACAGAAGTTTATAACACTGAGCAGTGAAAATAAAAAATCACATTTTTCCCACAAAAACAAGCTTTTAGCCCCAAATTTTTATTTTCCGAAGGGGAACAGGAGAAAATGCACCATACAATATCCAATATGTGGAGGAAAACTACTCTTTGGGTGCATGAACAGACAGGAAAAAAAACGGAGTACAGAAAAACCGCCAAAAGATATGAAAAATAAGTAATTTTATTAAATCAAAATGCAGACAAAAAATGAGATGCAAAAAGCATCAAGCTACATAGAGGAAAATAACCAAGGATACATGCTGATACAGCATAGGACACAAGTACCCAGAGGTAAGCAGGCAGGGAACTAGACTCAGATACAAACAGATAAAGCTGCCATGCGAAATGCACGTCAACAGGCCAGCAGCCATTGATGATGGGTAAGCAGGACTAAGCTATTGTGGCATGGGAGCCTGGCGGGATTCATGTACTGGCACTCTTGTGATTATTTATTAGCCTTTGTTCACTATACAGGTCACATATTATTGTTTGTATCTGAGTCCACATCACCTCCATCTGCATCATAATAGGGAATCTTCCATTAGGGGATCTGTCTGAATCACGTATTTCAGATATTTACACGGTAACCCTGGTGTATGCGCTCAGCGTAGAGCACAGAATAAATGTGAGCCGAGTCGTACTGTGATCTTTGGGAGGCAGAATGAACAATCAACACCAGGTGAAGAATTGGTTTTATTTATTTTTTTATGCTGTTCCTCATGCGGTTTTTTATGTTTGGCTGCTTTCACACACTAAAAGACGCTTTTTATTGCAAAAACAAGTCATGTGACAGCTTGTTTTTTGCTGGACGAGTTGATGTTTTTATTGGTACCATTTTTGGGCACGTCCTTTTTTATCGCTATCTGTTCTTATTTTTGCGAGGCAGACTGAACCAAAACCATTAATTCAAGAACTGTTGTTTGCTTTTTTTTATGCAGTTGCGAGTGTGGTAAAATTGATAAGGCAGCTTTAACCCCTTCCCAACATGCCTCGTACTAGTACGGCGCATGTCGGGTCCAGCTGTTTTGTACAGCTGACATGTGCGCGCAATAGCGGCGGGTGAAATCGTGATTCACCCACCGCTATTAACCTGTTAAATGCCTCTGTCAAACGCTGACAGCGGCATTTAACCGCCGCTTCCGGCTGCGCGGCCGGAAATGAGCGCATCGCCGACCCCTGTCACATGATTGGGGGTCGGCGATGCGTCAGGATGGTAACCATAGAGGTCCTTGAGACCTCTATGGTTACTGATGCTGGCCTGCTGTGAGCGCCCCCCTGTGGTCGGCGCTCATAGCAAGCCTGCATTTCAGCTACATAGCAGCGATCTGTAGCAGAGCCGATCAGGCTATGCCAGCTTCTAGCCATGGAGGCTATTGAAGCATGGCAAAAGTAAAAAAAAGTTTTAAAAAATATGAAAAAAATAAAAAATATATATAAGTTTAAATCACCCCCCCCTTTTGCCCCATCCAAAATAAAACAATTAAAAAAAAATCAAACTTGCACATATTTGGTATCGCCGAGTTCAGAATCGCCCGATCTATCAATAAAAAAAAGCATTAACCTGATTGCTAAACGGCGTAGCGAGAAAAAAATTAAAAACTCCAGAATTACTTTTTTTTGGTCGCCGCGACATTGCATTAAAATGCAATAACCTGGTATCAAAAAAACTTATCTGCACAAAAGTGGTATCATTAAAAACACCAGCTCGGTACACAAAAAATAAGCCCTCACCCGACCCCAGATCACGAAAAATGGAGACTCTGCGGGTATCGGAAAATGACCCTTTTTTTTTTCTTTTAAGCAAAGTTTTGAATTTTTTTTCACCGGTTAGATAAAAAACAACCTAGAGATGTTAGGTTCTATGAACTCATAATGACCTGGATAATCATAATATCAGGTCAGTTTTAGCATTTAGTGAAGCTAGCAAAAAAGCCAAACAAAAAACAAGTGTGGGATTGCACTTTTTTTTGCAATTTCACCGCACTTGGAATTTTTTTCCCGTTTTCTAGTACAAGACATGGTAAAACCAATGGTGTTGTTCAAAAGTACAACTCGTCTTGCAAAAAATAAGCCCTCACATGACCATATTGACAGAAAAATAAAAAAGTTATGGCTCTGGGAAGAAGGGGAGCGAAAAACGAAAATGTAAAACCGAAAAAAGCGCCGGCGGTTAAGGGGTTAAACAAATTTTACCACTATCGTTAAGTACAATATGTCACAGGAAAATGATGCCAGAATCACTTGAATTCATTGAATCGTTACAAAAAACGAAAACGCAAAAACAAAAAAGGGCCACGGCGGGAAGTGGTTAATCAGTACGATTACAGTGATACCACATTTTTTTTTATGTTTTGGCGCTTTTACACAATAAAAAATATTTTATAGGAAAAAAATATTTTTGCATCACTTTATTCTGAGAGCTATAACTTTTTTTTTAGTTTTCATTTAGATTGTGAGCCCCCATCAGGGACAGCGATGATAATGTGTGCAAAAACTGTAAAGCGCTGCGGAATATGTTAGCGCTATATAAAAATAAAGATTATTAATATTAAGATTATTATTTCTGCTGAAGCTGTATGGCGGCTTCTTTCTGTTTTCAACTATACCATTTTAATTTATATTAGTCTTTTTATTCGCATTTTATTCCATTTTTTGTTCGGCAGTATGATGATAAAGCATAGTTTTTTGCTTTGTTTTTTATTTATTTTTTTAACGGTGCTCACTGAAGGGGTAAATTAGTGGGACTGTTTTATAGGTCGAGTCATTGCGGATGCAGCAATACCAACAAGGTGTATTTTTTTTGTTTATTTTTATTTTTACTTAAATAAATGTATTGGATTAATAGTTTTTCATTTTTTTGTTCTTTATTTTGTGATTTTTTATAACTTTTTTTTTACGTTTTTACATTTTCTCTGGATGAGAAATCTATTTTCCACTGACAGATCGCTGATCTAAGGGTACCGTTACACTAAACGATTTACCAACGATCACGACCAGCGATACGACCTGGCCGTGATCGTTGGTAAGTCATTGTGTGGTCGCTGGAGAGCTGTGACACAGACAGCTCTCCAGCGACCAACGATGTTGAAGTCCCCGGGTAACCAGGGTAAACATCGGGTTACTAAGCGCAGGGCCGCGCTTAGTAACCCGATGTTTACCCTGGTTACCATTGTAAATGTAAAAAAACCCAAACCACTACATACTTACATTCCGGTGTCTGCCACGTCCCTCGCCATCAGCTTCCCGCACTGACTGTGTCAGTGCCGGCCGTAAAGCACAGCACAGCGGTGACGTCACCACTGTGCTCTGCTTTTACTTTACGGCCGGCGTTTACGGCCGGTGTTTTTTTTACATTTACAATGGTAACCAGGGTAAACATCGGGTTACTAAGCACGGCCCTGCGCTTAGTAACCCGATATTTACCCTGGTTACAAGCGAACACATCGCTGGATCGGTGTTACACACACCGATCCAGCGATGACAGCGGGAGATCCAGCGACGAAAGAAAGTTTCAAACGATCTGCTACGACGTACAATTCTCAGCGGGGTCCCTGATCGCAGTAGCGTGTCAGACACAGCGAGATCGTAAGTATATCGCTGGAACGTCATGGATCGTACCGTCGTAGCGACCAAAGTGCCACTGTGAGACGGTACCCTTATACTCTGCAATGCTTCTCCATTGCAGGGCATTAGATCAGCATCTTTCACACTGGAAGGAGGCGTGTCAGCTCCTGCTCTGGACAGTGGAGGATGACTCCCTTTTGAAAACATTACCTAGAGCCTCTTGTGGCGCCCCCACTGCCGCAGGGCCGAGGGGTACCCGGTACCGGGCCTCTGAGTCTCTGCTCCGGGGTTGTCACGGTGGCTACGCCCCGGTCCGTGACCCTGCCGTGGGGCGCACAGTCTTTAGGGGATGTAATGTGACGGGTAGTGATAATGGTGCAGTTGTGGGGTGCAGGTCGCGGTAAATAACGAGGACACCAGGTTGCAGTCTCTTTACCTCTTTACTGAAGATCTCTGGGTCCTCAGTCCAGAATACGGTTCACCAGGCTGCGCAAGTCCGGCCGGTCCAATATCACCTCCAGAGTTCTCTTCACAGGTGGAAATCGGTGCCTTCCTTCTAGCGCTATGTGTTGTGGTCCTTCCCTGCTGTGCTTACAGAAAGTCCCCACAACTGTTGTGTCTGTTTCTTAAGTTCCCTCACAACTCGATTAGATGATGTTCTGCTAATCCTCCGTCCCTCCCTGTTGTTCTGGTTGGGACGGCACCCGTTTGACGGGTATGCTCGGAGCTCTTCCGGGACCCTAGAGTCGCCCCTCTCCACAAGTTGCCCCCCAAGACTGCATAGGTGATTAAAGTTAGACAGCCCGCCTTAGACTGACTGTCCTGCCGCTGTTTGTAGTATTGCTTGAAGCTGAATGTTATGATACTCCCTCAGCGTTCCGGCCACCAGTAGTGCGCCTCAGTAGGATGTTGCTTCGGTCTTACAGCACGACTCCTACTGGTATTTCTCCTTTTGCGTGATCTCGTTTCTCACTCAGCACAATCTATCTCTCTTCTAATCCTTCCTTGGGCACCGCCGCTACCCGGAGCAGGCACGGTCCCATTACGTTCGTTCAAGTTGCCAAGCCTCTGTCAGGATCCCACCCCTGACAGAGACCCTACTGTATCTTCCCCTACAACACCCTCTGCCACAAGGTGTTGCCTGGTTCCAACCCAGTCAGCTTTCTGATCTAACTTCCTGCCTGACCCCCAGTTTACCCACTATGGTGGGGAGTGGCCTAGTGAATAGAACCCTTAGCTCCCCCCGGAGGCCCGACTGTGAAATGTATTGGTGTCTGTGATACCTGATCAGATGAACTCCTTCAGTGCCATCAGACGCACCATAGCTCCCCATAGTGGCGGAGCCACAGTACTGCAACGACCAGGACTCTGGGGCGCTGCACTCTCATCTAGCCAAATTAGTTCTCATGCTTCGCACTGACGAGGGCCAACAGCCCGAAACACCGTGTCTGCGAATCGAGATACTGATTTGTCTTTTATCCTAAGTCATATTGCACGACTCGTTAAAGGGTTGATTGTGACTTGTAGGATCGCTACTTCCAACAGGTGGCGCTATAGAGTTTAAGTCCTCTTTTTCTCTGAAGAGGCAATTTAAGAGAGTTCAGGAGAGCAATGCTAGAGGCCTAGTCATTAAAGGCATCCATCAGCTCACCCTGGGGTCACGTGGTGGAGATCTGGGCAAAAACCTGGCCCAGATAGAAAGTAAGTGGATTTACTGTTTGGCACCATGACAGGTGTTTTGCTGCATTCCTATGACTCCCCTATCCCTTCACTCTGTCCTTCTTATTGAGGCATCTTTTTAGGATAAGGGGTAGGTTTTTTCCCTAGGGAGTAGTTTTTATTTGTCATGCTTTTGTGTTTTAATTTTATCCTTCTCTCATTCAGTGCATTATATATTGGAGCTTCTGCTATTTCCAGCCTTACCTTGGTGGTGGATGATGGTTTTCGTGTTCCAGGCCGTGAACACATCATGGATGGAGCAGAACCTTCCTTGGACAAGGGACCAAATACAGCATTTTTGTCCTCAGCCACGAATGTGCTTTTTCCCTCTGTGGGCTTATGTGTACAATATGGATGGAGTATAGATTTTCACTAACTTTTCAAAAGGTATATATCCATCATGATTTTCAGGCCCGTTGCTAAATAGCTGCGGATTATCCCTGTGATAAAGGGCATATTCTTTGTCTGTCATTATTTTTAGAGGTCCCTACTAATGGTTCGTCCTGTGGATCACTTATATGCCTATCAATGGACATTACTAGACAAGTATGTATTCCACACAAATTAATTTTAATTTTTAATCTTTTTACTATAATTTTTAATCTAAAAAAAAAGAAAAAAATTTTTGTTTCTGGTGATGAGAGTAATTTTTGTCATGCACGTGTCACTTTTATATCTACACCCTAAGCATTTATGTACATTTATTCTACATACATTTTTCAAAGTACCTTGCAGTTATTCATGGCAGAATCTAACACTCATCTCTATTCTCTTCATACAGGTACAATGGGTACGGAAAGTATTATTGCAGCCATTTGGTAAATTCAAAAAAGTTTATGTCAGACCAAATGAGAATCATGAGGTCAAAGGAACTGTCAAGGAGCTCAGAGACAGAATTATGGCAAGGCACGGATCTGGCCAAGGTTACAAAAGAATGTTTGCAGTACTCAAGGTTCCTAAGAGCACAGTGGGCTCCATAATCTTTAAATGGAAGAAGTTTGGAACCACCAGAAGTCTTCCTAGACCTGGTCGTCCAGCCAAACTGAGCAGTCGTGGGAGAAGAGCCTTGATGAGAGAGGTAAAGAAGAACCTCAAGATCACTGTGGCTGAGCTGAGCTCCAGAGATGCAGTAGGAAGATTGGAGAAAGTTCCACAAAGTCAACTATCATTGCAGCCCTCCACCAGTCGGGCCTTTATGGCAGAGTGGCCCAACAGAAGCCTCTCCTCAGTGCAAGACACATGAAAGCCCGCATAGAGTTTGCTAAAAAAATACATGAAGGACTCCCAGACTATGAGAAATAAGATTCTCTGGTCTGATAAGATGAAGATAGACCTTTTTGATGATAACTCCAAGTGGTATTTGTGGAGAAAACTAGGCACTGCTCATCAGCTACCCAATACAATCCCAACAGTGAAACATGGTAGAAGCAGCATCATGCTATAGAAGTGTTTTTCAGCTGCAGGGACAGGACGACTGGTTGCCATTGAAGGAAACATGAATGCAGCCAAGTACAGAGATATCCTGGATGAAAACCTCTTCTAGAGTGCTCTGGACCTCAGACTTGGCCTATGGTTCAACTCCCAACAAGCCATTAACCTTAAGCACACAGCTAAAATAACAAAGGAGTGGCTTCAGAACAACTCTGTGACCATTCTTGACTGACCCAGCCAGAGCCCTGACCTAAACCCAATTGAGCATCTCTGGAGAGACCTGAAAATGGCTGTCCACCAACGTTCACCATCCAACCTGATGGAACTGGAGAGGATCTGCAAGGAAAAATGGCAGAGGATCCCCAAATCCAGATGTGAAAAACTTGTTGCATCATTCCCAAGAAGCCTTATGGCTGTACTAGCTCAAAAGGTGCCTCTACTCAATACTGAGCAAAGGGTCTGAATACTTATGACCATGTGATATTTCAGGTTTTCTTTTTAAATAAATTTGCAAACATTTCTACATTTCTGTTTTTTAGTTAAGATGGGGTGCAGAGTGTACATTAAAGGGAACCTGTCACCCCCAAAATCGAAGGTGAGCTAGACCCACCTGCATCAGGGGCTTATCTACAGCATTCTGTAATGCTGTAGATAAGCCCCAATGTATCCTGAAAGATGAGAAAAAGAGGATTATACTCACCCAGGGGCGGTCCTGCTGCGATCCAGCCCGATGGGTGTCGCGGTCCGGTCCAGTGCCTCCCATCTTCTTACAATGACGTCCTCTTCTGGTCTTCACGCTCCGGCGCAGGTGTACTTTGTCTGCCCTGTTGAGGGCAGAGCAAAGTACTGCAGTGCGCAGGCACTGGGAAAGGCCAGAGAGGCCCGGCGCCTGCGCATTGCAGTACTTTGCTCTGCCCTCAACAGGGCAGACAAACTACGCCTGCGCTGGAGTCACAGCGTGAAGACAAGAAGAGGACGTCATCCTATGAAGATGGGAGGCCCCGGACTGGACCGCGACGCCCATCGGATCGGACCGCCCCCCAGGTGAGTATAATCTAACCTCTTTTTCTCATCTTTCAGGATACATCGGGGGCTTATCTACAGCATTACAGGATGCTGTAGATAAGCCCCTGATGCCGGTGGGCTTAGCTCACCTTTGATTTTGGGGGTGACAGGTTCCCTTTAATGAGAAAAAAATGAACTTTTTGATACAAAAATTGAAAGGAACGGATGGCACTCACAGGTTAAAAAACTTCTTTATTCCAATATTTTAAAACATCGGCATTGGGAGGATGGGAGCAGGAGTTGAATGGATGACAGCCGTGCAGTGGCGCTTCTACAGGTCACATAGATGAGTGAGACTAAGGCTACTTTCACACTAGCGTCGTTTGTAATACGTCACAATGCGTCGTTTATGAGAAAAAACGCATCCTGCAAAGTTGTCTGCAGGATGCATTTTTTACTCATAGACTTTAATTAGCGATGCATTGCGACGTATGGCCACACGTCGTGCGACGGTTGCGTCGTGTTTTGGCGGACCGTCGGCACAAAAAAAGTTACATGTAACTTTTTTTTGCGCGTCGTGTCCGCCATTTTCGACCGTGCATGCACGGCCAAAACTCTGCCCCCTCCCCCCCGCACCTTACAATGGAGCAGCGGAAGCGTCATAAGACTGCTTCCGCTACCCACGTCGGGCATTACTTTCTTACAACGCACGTCGACACGTCGGGCCGACGCTAGTGTGAAAGAAGCCTAACATCACCTCTTAACAGAGGGAGGCAGCTAAACCCCACCCCTGGTGCTTGAACACATGTGCAGCAGCTATACATAACAATTAAAATGCATTTAGAAAACAAATGAAAACAATACAAAACCACAATAAAACCGTCTTATTACAGGAAAATTGACATATCCAATCTTTCATTCAATCCAGCGGATTCTTGCGTTCGAGTGCGCATAATCCATATGGCCTCTCTTTTTAGTAGAAGCTTGTGCAGATCTCCTCCTTGCACTGGAAGAGACACCCTTTCTATGCCAGCAAAAGAAAGCACCTGTGGGTTTCCGCCATGGAATTCCCAAACATGTTTAATCAAGAGTGGAACCCCCTTGCCTGAACCAATCGAGTTGTAGTGCTCTCTAAACCTCACATAGAGGGGGCGAATGGTCTTGCCAATATAGAAGGACTTACAACAACATAAAATCACATAAACCACAAGTGTCGTTTTGCACGTGATGAAATCTTTGACAGTATGAGACACACCTCTAATGTGCAGTCTTTGATTTACATCATGGTAATTACAAAAAGGACAATGTCCACACTTAAAATTACCATGAGAAACACTTTTACTTAACCAATTACCTTGTTGCTTCATCATCTGTTTTTTCACTAGGGAGACCGATTAGTAGAGAGCTACAATAGTCCAGATGAGAATGAATAAGAGCAACAGTAAGTTTCTGCAGAGTCGAAAGTAAGAAAAGGTCGAATTCTAGAAATGTTTTTTGAGGTGCAGATAACAAGAGCGATCCAGTGATCGGATGTGGGGGATGAATGAAAGCTCTGAATCAAGTATGACCCCAAGACAGGGGGTGTGCTGCTGGGGAGTAATGGTAGAACCACACATAGAAATGGCAATGTCGGTAGAGGTCGGAAACACAAGGAGTACAGTTTTTGACAGTTTCAGTTTCAGAAAGAGGGAGGAGTGTTGTGGATTCTGTTTGTGGGCTCCCTCTGGTGGTTACTGCTGGTACTGGGTGACTTTGGTGGGTTGCGGCCTTTGGTTTCCACCTGTCCATCAGAGGCTGGGTGTTTCCTATTTTACCTGGCCTTTCTGTCATTCCCTTGCCGGCTATCAATGTATTCAGATGTGCTCTGTTTGGTTCCTGCCTACCTGCTCCCAGATCTTTCAGGATAAGCTAAGTGCTGATTTTCAGTTGTTTGGTTTTTTGTCCAGCTTGCTTATTATGTCTCTATGCTAGCTGGTAGCTCTAGTGGACTGAGGTTCTCCCCATGTGCCATGAGTTGGCACATGGGTTCTTGTAATCTCAGGATGGTTTTTTTGATTAGGGTTTTTTGCTGACCGCTCAGACCCCTTTTGTATCGTTCTGCTTTCTAGTTTACAGCGGGCCTCAATTTGCTAAACCTATATATATCATCTCTATGTGTGTGCCTTCCTCTCATTTCACCGTCAATACATGTGGGGGGCAACTATACCTTTTGGGGTTCATCCCTCTGGAGGCAAGTGAGGTCTTTATTTTCTCTGCAGTACTAGTTAGCTCTTAGGCTGGTGCGTGGCGTCTAGAACCAACGTAGGCACGCTCCCTGGCTATCTCTAGTTGCGTTTGTCAGGCGTAGGGCAGCGGTCAGCCCAGGTTCCATCACCCTAGAGCTCGTCCGTTATATATTTGTACCTTGCTTGTCCTGTGCTATCCCTAGCCATTGGGGATTCATGACAGTATAGCCGGCCCACAAAGTGTTAATTGTTTGGGCTGAAGCAGGAGAAAAAGAAGTGTTTAAGGGAAATTTTTTTTTTTTTTTTTTTCCCTTCAGAGTTTTGCTGCCTAGCCCTTAATTGCTGTCTAGCTGCTTCTTACCTCCTCTTAACCCTTGAATGGCTCTGATCTTAGCTGTTTAACATGGATGTCCAGAGTTTGGCTTCCAGCCTGAGTAATCTCGCGGCAAAAGTTCAAAACATACAGGATTTTGTTGTTCACACTCCCATGTCTGAACCTAGAATTCCTATTCCAGAGTTCTTCTCTGGAGATAGATCTACCTTCCTGAATTTCAGGAACAATTGTAAATTGTTTCTTTCTTTAAAATCTCGCTCCTCTGGAGACCCTGCTCAACAGGTCAGGATTGTAATATCTTTCCTGCGGGGCGACCCTCAGAATTGGGCATTTGCATTGGCACCAGGGGATCCTGCATTGCTCAGTGTGGATGCGTTTTTTCTGGCATTGGGATTGCTCTATGAGGAACCCAACCTGGAGATTCAGGCTGAAAAGGCTTTGTTAGCCCTCTCTCAGGGGCATGATGAAGCGGAAATATATTGTCAAAAATTTCGGAAATGGTCGGTGCTTACTCAGTGGAATGAGTGCGCCCTGGCTGCAAACTTCAGAAATGGTCTTTCTGAGGCCATTAAGGATATTATGGTGGGGTTCCCTACGCCTACAGGTCTGAATGAGTCTATGGCTATGGCCATTCAGATTGATCGGCGTTTACGGGAGCGCAAACCCGTGCACCAATTGGCGGTGTCTTCTGAACAGGCACCTGAGACTATGCAATGTGATAGAATTCAGTCCAGAAGTGAACGGCAAAATTATAGGCGGAAAAATGGATTGTGTTTTTATTGTGGTGATTCAGCTCATGTTATATCAGCATGCTCTGAACGCACAAAAAAGCTTGATAAATCTTTTGCCATTGGTACTCTGCAGCCTAAGTTCATTTTGTCTGTGACTCTGATTTTTTCACTGTCTTCCATTTCCGTTGATGCCTATGTGGATTCGGGCGCTGCCCTGAGTCTTATGGATTGGTCATTTGCTAAACGCTGCGGTTTTAGTCTGGAGCCTCTGGAAGTTCCTATTCCTCTGAAGGAAATTGACTCTACACCATTGGCTATGAATAAACCGCAGTATTGGACACAAGTGACCATGCGCATGACTCCCGTTCATCAGGAGGTGATTCGCTTCCTTGTACTGTATAATTTACATGATGTACTAGTGCTTGGTCTGCCATGGTTACAAACTCATAATCCTGTCCTGGACTGGAAAACAATGTCTGTGTTAAGCTGGGGATGTCAGGGGGTTCATGATGATGCACCTCCGATTTCAATCGCTTCATCTACTCCTTCTGAGATCCCTGAGTTTTTGTCTGACTATAGGGATGTTTTTGAGGAGCCTAAGCTCAATTCGCTCCCTCCTCATAGAGATTGTGACTGTGCTATAGAATTGATTCCTGGCAGTAAGTTCCCTAAGGGTCGTTTATTTAATCTGTCACTGCCAGAGCATACTGCTATGCGGAATTATATTAAGGAGTCCTTGGAAAAGGGACATATTCGTCCATCTTCGTCCCCTCTGGGAGCAGGTTTTTTTTTCGTGGCAAAAAAAGATGGTTCCCTGAGGCCTTGTATAGATTATCGCCTTCTGAATAAGATTACAGTCAAATATCAGTATCCATTGCCATTATTGACTGATTTGTTTGCTCGCATTAAGGGGGCTAGGTGGTTCACTAAGATAGATCTTCGCGGTGCGTATAATCTGGTGCGGATAAAACAGGGTGATGAGTGGAAAACCGCATTTAATACGCCTGAGGGCCATTTTGAGTATTTGGTAATGCCTTTTGGACTCTCCAATGCTCCGTCAGTCTTTCAGTCCTTTATGCACAATATTTTCCGTGAATATCTGGATAAGTTTATGATTGTGTATTTGGATGATATTTTGGTGTTTTCTGATGACTGGGAGTCTCATGTTCTACAGGTCAGGAAGGTGTTTCAGGTTCTGCGGGCCAATTCTCTGTTTGTGAAGGGCTCAAAGTGTCTCTTCGGAGTCCAGAAGATTTCTTTTTTGGGGTACATTTTTTCTCCTTCTACTATTGAGATGGATCCCGTCAAGGTTCAGGCAATTTGTGACTGGACACAACCTACATCTGTTAAGAGCCTACAGAAGTTCTTGGGGTTTGCTAATTTTTATCGTCGGTTCATTGCTAATTTTTCCAGTATTGTTAAACCTTTGACTGATTTGACTAAAAAGGGTGCTGATGTTGCTGATTGGTCTCCTGCGGCCGTGGGGGCCTTTCAGGAACTTAAGCGCCGGTTTTCTTCTGCTCCGGTGTTGTGTCAACCAGATGTTTCACTTCCTTTCCAGGTTGAGGTTGATGCTTCCGAGATTGGAGCGGGGGCGGTTTTGTCACAGAGAAGTTCTAATGGCTCGGTGATGAAGCCATGTGCATTCTTCTCTAGAAAATTCTCGCCCGCCGAGCGCAATTATGATGTGGGTAATCGGGAGCTTTTGGCCATGAAGTGGGCATTTGAGGAGTGGCGTCATTGGCTTGAGGGTGCTAAACATCGTGTGGTGGTCTTGACTGATCACAAGAATCTCATTTACCTTGAGTCTGCCAGGCGTTTGAATCCTAGACAGGCTCGTTGGTCGTTGTTTTTTTCTCGTTTCAATTTCGTGGTTTCATACCTGCCAGGTTCAAAGAATGTGAAGGCAGATGCTCTTTCCAGGAGTTTTGTGCCTGACTCTCCTGGAGACTCTGGGCCTACTGGTATCCTTAGGGATGGGGTAATATTGTCCGCCGTATCCCCAGACTTGCGACGTGCATTGCAGGAGTTTCAGGTGGATAAACCGGATCGTTGTCCACCAGAAAGACTGTTTGTTCCGGATGATTGGACCAGTAGAGTCATCTCCGAGGTCCATTCTTCTGTGTTGGCTGGTCATCCTGGAATATTTGGTACTAGAGACTTGGTGGCCAGGTCTTTTTGGTGGCCTTCCTTGTCTAGGGATGTGCGTACCTTTGTGCAGTCTTGTGAAGTATGTGCTCGAGCTAAGCCTTGCTGTTCTCGGGCCAGTGGGTTGTTGTTATCCTTGCCCATCCCGAAGAGGCCTTGGACGCACATTTCCATGGATTTTATTTCTGATCTCCCGGTTTCACAGAAAATGTCCGTTATCTGGGTTGTGTGTGACCGCTTTTCTAAGATGGTTCATTTGGTGCCCTTGCCTAAGTTGCCTTCCTCCTCTGAGTTGGTCCCTTTATTTTTTCAGAACGTGGTTCGTTTGCATGGGATTCCGGAGAATATCGTTTCTGACAGGGGATCCCAGTTTGTGTCTAGATTTTGGCGGACGTTTTGTGCCAAGATGGGCATTGATTTGTCTTTCTCGTCTGCATTCCATCCTCAGACGAATGGCCAGACGGAGCGAACTAATCAGACCTTGGAAACTTATTTGAGGTGTTTTGTTTCTGCTGATCAAGATGACTGGGTTGCTTTTTTGCCACTGGCCGAATTTGCTCTTAATAATCGGGCTAGTTCTGCCACGTTGGTCTCTCCTTTTTTTTGTAATTCGGGGTTTCATCCTCGTTTTTCCTCTGGTCAGGTGGAGTCTTCGGATTGTCCTGGAGTGGACGTGGTGGTGGACAGGCTACATCAGATTTGGAATCAGGTGGTGGACAATTTGAAGTTATCTCAGGAGAAGACTCAGCAGTTTGCTAATCGCCGTCGCCGCGTGGGTCCCCGACTTCTTGTTGGGGATTTGGTGTGGTTGTCTTCTCGTTTTGTCCCTATGAAGGTCTCTTCTCCTAAGTTCAAGCCTCGGTTCATCGGTCCTTATAGGATCTCGGAGATTCTTAACCCTGTATCTTTTCGTTTGGATCTCCCAGCATCGTTTGCTATTCATAATGTGTTCCATCGGTCGTTGTTGCGGAGGTATGAGGTGCCCGTTGTTCCTTCGGTTGAGCCTCCTGCTCCGGTGCTGGTGGAGGGAGAATTGGAGTATGTTGTTGAGAAGATCTTGGATTCTCGTGTTTCCAGACGCAAACTCCAGTATTTGGTTAAGTGGAAGGGTTATGGTCAGGAGGATAATTCCTGGGTGGTCGCCTCCGATGTTCATGCGACTGATTTGGTCCGTGCCTTCCATAGAGCTCACCCTGATCGCCCTGGGGGTTCTCGTGAGTGTTCGGTGACCCCTCCTCAAGGGGGGGGTACTGTTGTGGATTCTGTTTGTGGGCTCCCTCTGGTGGTTACTGCTGGTACTGGGTGACTTTGGTGGGTTGCGGCCTTTGGTTTCCACCTGTCCATCAGAGGCTGGGTGTTTCCTATTTTACCTGGCCTTTCTGTCATTCCCTTGCCGGCTATCAATGTATTCAGATGTGCTCTGTTTGGTTCCTGCCTACCTGCTCCCAGATCTTTCAGGATAAGCTAAGTGCTGATTTTCAGTTGTTTGGTTTTTGTCCAGCTTGCTTATTATGTCTCTATGCTAGCTGGTAGCTCTAGTGGACTGAGGTTCTCCCCATGTGCCATGAGTTGGCACATGGGTTCTTGTAATCTCAGGATGGTTTTTTTGATTAGGGTTTTTTGCTGACCGCTCAGACCCCTTTTGTATCGTTCTGCTTTCTAGTTTACAGCGGGCCTCAATTTGCTAAACCTATATATATCATCTCTATGTGTGTGCCTTCCTCTCATTTCACCGTCAATACATGTGGGGGGCAACTATACCTTTTGGGGTTCATCCCTCTGGAGGCAAGTGAGGTCTTTATTTTCTCTGCAGTACTAGTTAGCTCTTAGGCTGGTGCGTGGCGTCTAGAACCAACGTAGGCACGCTCCCTGGCTATCTCTAGTTGCGTTTGTCAGGCGTAGGGCAGCGGTCAGCCCAGGTTCCATCACCCTAGAGCTCGTCCGTTATATATTTGTACCTTGCTTGTCCTGTGCTATCCCTAGCCATTGGGGATTCATGACAGAGGAGATGATGTTGGAGACAGTGGTAAGACAATCACTGGTGTTTTGTAATAATGCAGGCATGATGTCAAGAGTAGAGGTGTATAATTGGGTGTCATCAGCATAGAGATGTTACTGAAAACCAAATCTACTAATTGTTTGTCCAATAGAGGCATTATACAACTTCAGTGAATGGGACTTTATGGGGTTTGAAATATGCTTGCGTTGGACATTTTACATCAGTCTCGATAAAAGGTGCACCAGAGTGAGATGTGCCAAATTCATTAATACATTTTTGCTGCTTTGCACTACTACTAGAAATGTAGACATGTAGTTTACTGACCTCGGTGATGGAGTACATTTCTGTCATACAAGAATTTCTCCCGTGCATCCCCCCTACTCTGGAACTCTCTGCCTCAACAAATCAGACTCTCGCCTACTATCGAAACCTTCAAAAAGAGCCTGAAGACCCACCTCTTCCGACAAGCCTACAACCTGCAGTAACCACTGATCGACCAAACCGCTGCATGACCAGCTCTATCCTCACCTACTGTATTCTCACCCATCCCTTGTAGATTGTGAGCCCTCGCGGGCAGGGTCCTCTCTCCTCCTGTACCAGTTATGACTTGTATTGTTTAAGATTATTGTACTTGTTTTTATTACGTATACCCCTCCTCACATGTAAAGCGCCATGGAATAAATGGCGCTATAACAATAAATAATAATAATAATAATACCGTGGAAACCTTCAAAAGGAACCTGAAGACTCACCTCTTCCAACAAGCCTACAGCCTGCAGTAACCACCGATCCACCAAATCAGTGCATGACCAGCTCTGCCCTCGCCTATTGTATTCTCACCCATCCCTTGTAGATTGTGAGTCCTTGTGGACAGGGTCCTCTCACCTCATGTACCAGTCATGACTTGTATTGTTTAAGATTACTGTACTTGTTTTTATGATGTATACCCCTCCTCACATGTCGTTTTGCACGTGATGAAATCTTTGACAGTATGAGACACACCTCCAATGTGCAGTGTTTGATTTACATCATGGTAATTACAAAAAGGACAATGTCCACACTTAAAATTACCATGAGGAACACTTTTACTTAACCAATTACCTTGTTGCTTCATCATCCGTTTTTTCACTATTATGTCACCCAGAGTGGTGTTGCGTCTATTAGAAATAATGGGACCCCTTGCTGCCACCTCCGCAATATCTTTATCACGTTCTAGAATGTGCCAATTCCTGTGCCAAATCTATAGGGCTGAATTTAAAACAAAAAACAAATATCTTATCGCGTTAGTGGGCAGAACCACCATTATTGTCTCTTGCCTGATTAACACTATTATTAGCCTCATTCAAAAGTTAATTGGAATAAGGCCGGGGACACACACAACGTATAAAAAAAGGTCCGTTTTTCACGGACGAGAATCGCACAAATGTTTCCAAAACAGTGATCCGTGTGCAGTGCGAGGATGCGATTTCCTCGCATCAAATGATCCCTTTGACATCCGTGTGACATCCGTATGGCATCCGTATGCCGAGATTTTCTCGCAGGCTTGCAAAACCGACATCTAATGGATTTATGTGCTCAAATGTTCGTTAAAACATATATACAGTATATATATATATATATATATATATATATATATATATATATATATATGTCATTGAGACACATATATATATATATTCTGTATTTATATTTAATTCAGCACGAGATATGTTAAAAGCCGGTAATTCAATTGCCGGCTTTTCATTACTCCTGCCTAAACCCGACAGGATATGAGACATGGTTTACATACAGTAAACCATCTCATATCCCCTTTTTTTTGCATATTCCACACTACTAACGTTAGTAGTGTGTATGTGCAAAATGTGGGCACTGTAGCGTGTTAAATAAAGGGTTAAATAGCGGAAAAAATTGGCGTGGGCTCCCGCGCAATTTTCTCCGCCAGAGTGGTAAAGCCAGTCACTGAGGGCAGATATTAATAGCCTAGAGAGGGTCCATGGTTATTGGCCCCCCCTGGCTACAAACATCTGCCCCCAGTCACCCTAGAAAAGGCACATCTGGAAGATGCGCCTATTCTGGCACTTGGCCACTCTCTTCCCACTCCCGTGTAGCGGTGGGATATGGGGTAATGAAGGGTTAATGCCACCTTGCTATTGTAAGGTGACATTAAGCCAGATTAATAATGGAGAGGCGTCAATTATGTCACCTATCCATTATTAATCCAATAGTAAGAAATGGTTAATAAAACACACACACCAGAGGGCGCCTCACCGCAACTCAATGTAAGTAAAGATCACTCAGCTTTCCTTTCATCACCTGGGGATTACAGACACGAGCGAGTGCTTTAGCGCAGCTCCTGCCTGTAAAATAATTAACCCCTTCAGATGGATTACCTCGTGGGACCTGACAGTTCATCAGAGGGTATGTATATTGTTGGTTTATTATTTTGCCAAGCGAGGGTGTTCCGGATGGATTGAGAGAGCAATAAAATACTAAAACAACCTGTTTGTTTCTTTCATTAAAATACTTTTTAATAATGTGTGTGTGTGTTTTATTAACCATTTCGTACTATTGGATTAATAATGGATAGGTGACATAATTGACGCCTCTCCATTATTAATCTGGCTTAATGTCACCTTACAATAGCAAGGTGGCATTAACCCTTCATTACCCCATATCCCACCGCTACACGGGAGTGGGAAGAGAGTGGCCAAGTGCCAGAATAGGCGCATCTTCCAGATGTGCCTTTTCTGGGGTGGCTGGGGGCAGATGTTTTTAGCCACGGGGGGCCAATAACCATGGACCCTCTCCTGGCTATTAATATCTGCCCTCAGTCACTGGCTTTACCACTCTGGCGGAGAAAATTGCGCGGGAGCCCACGCCAATTTTTTCCGCGATTTAACCCTTTATTTAACACGCTACAGTGCCGAAATTTTGCACATACACACTACTAACATTAGTAGTGTGGAATATGCAAAAAAAAGGGGGATATGACATGGTTTACTGTATGTAAACCATGTCTCATATCATGTCGGGTTTAGGCAGGAGAAATGAAAAGCCGGCAATTGAATTACCGGCTTTTCTAGAGAACACCGCTGCGTATTTCTCGCAATGCACACGCATGGTCCGTGTGATTTTTTCTCGCACCCATAGACTTACATTGGCGAGTCTCGGCCGAGATACGCTGACAATCGCAGCATGCTGCAATTTCACTCGGATCCTGAATACGGCGGAGAAAATATCGGATGATGGGTGCTGCACCATAAATTAACATTGGGCCGAGTGCTATGCGATTTTTTATCGCATAGCACTCGTCCGTATTACGGTCTAGTGTGACCCCGGCCTAACCCCTACAATGGACCCTGTCACACAACTCTTCTGCCTGCTGAGTGCAGCTCTCCTGAGTATTATTAATCCTTTTCAATCTTAATAATTGGCTAGAAGGGAGGGAGCGTTTTACATGAGCCGGATGGAAACTATCAAAATGTAGAACAGAATTCGTAGCAGACGGTTTTCGAAACACTCTGGTACAGATCCCACCATCCACAACGTTAATTTGAACATCTAAAAAATCCAAATCAAGGTCTCCATATTTCCATGTGAACGACATATTCATTCGATTAGACTCATTGAGATACTGGACAAAATCATCAAATGATTCACGAGGCCCGTCCCATATCATGAAAATGTCATCCACATAGCGAACATAAAGTCTGATGTGCCTCAAAAAATTACTTCCAATATTGTACACATAATCCTCCAACAAAGCCAGAAAAAGGTTTGCAAAAGCGCACACCACCGGAGTTCCCATTGAAGGTCCCGGAGCACTGCAAAAACCAGGAATCCATGAATTTGAACGCATCATGTCTTAAAATGAAATCTATGCCCTCACATACAAAGTTGACAAAACCATCACTTCTTTTTAATGACCCCAAAATTTTCCTCAAAGCTGCAACACCCAAATCTTGGGGGATCCTTGTATACAGGCTTTCCACGTCAATGGAGACCAAGAAAAAGCCTGCCTGTCAAGTAATACCCCTAAGGACCCCGAAAAATGAACTTTTTTGAATTTACCAAATGGCTGCAATGAAACAAAGAGTGAAAAATGTAACAGCATCTGAATACTTTTCTGTACCCACTGTATATGTGTGTGTCACTGACATCTATATATCTACCTATCCTATGTGTATATACAGTGCCTTGCGAAAGTATTCGGCTCCCTGGAACTTTTCAACCTTTTCCCACATATTATGCTTCAAACATAAAGATACCAAATGTAATTTTTAGGTGAAGAATCAACAACAAGTGGAACACAATTGTGAAGTTGAACGAAATTTATTGGTTATTTTAATTTTTTGTGGAAAATCAAAAACTGAAAAGTGCGGCGTGCAATATTATTTGGCCCTTTAAACATATCGTTTGGCATTGTTGTGAAAAAGTTCTATTTTGGCTTCATCTGACCAGAGCACCTTCTTCCACATGTTTGGTGTGTCTCCCAGGTGGCTTGTTGCAAACTGTAAATGACACTTTTTATGGATATCTTTTAGAAATGGTTTTCTTACTGCCACTCTTCCATAAAGGCCAAATTTCTGCAGTGTACGACTGATTGTTGTCCTATGGACAGACTGTCCCACCTCAGCTGTAGATCTCGGCAGTTCATCCAGAGTGATCATGGGCCACTTGGCTGCATCTCTGATCAGTCTTCTCCTTGTTTGAGATGAAAGTTTAGAGGGACGGCCGGGTCTTGGTAGATTTGCAGTGGTATGATACTCCTTCCATTTCAATATGATCGCTTGCACAGTGCTCCTTGGGATGTTTAAAGTTCTAGAAATCATTTTGTATCCAAATCCGGCTTTAAACTTCTCCACAACAGTATCACGGACCTGCCTGTTGTGTTCCTTGGTCTTCATTATGCTCTCTGTGCTTCAAACAGAACCCTGAGACTATCACAGAGCAGGTGCATTTATACGGAGACTTGATTACACACAGGTGGATTATATTTATCATCATTAGGCATTTAGGACAACATTGGATCATTCAGAGATCCACAATGAACTTCTGGAGTGAGTTTGCTGCACTGAAAGTAAAGGGGCCGAATAATATTGCACGCCCCACTATTCAGTTTTTGAATTTCCACAAAAATTTAAATTACCAATAAATTTCGTTCAACTTCACAATTGTGTTCCACTTGCTGTTGATTCTTTACCAAAAATTTACATTTGGTATCTTTATGTTGAAGCATGTGGAAAAGGTTTGTAAAGTTCCAGGGAGTCGAATACTTTTGCAAGGCACTGTATCTATTCTATCTATTCTAATTTGCCACTCTGTGATTTTACTGTATGCGGCACATGAATTGCCAGCTTTTCAAAGGACATCGGTGTGGAAAAATCAGACAGCACTCACATAGTCCGAGTGCTGTGCGATTTTATTCTCGCACTTATAGGCTTGCATTGGCGAGTGTCGGCAAAGTCTCGGTGACAATTGCAGCATGCTGCGATTTTACAAGCACACTGAATATAGCTGAGAAAATAAACGTTGATGTGAGCTGCCCCATAGATTAACACTGGTCCGAATGCTATGTAATGTTTTCTCGCATAGCACTCAGCCTTATTCTACGGTAGTGTGACTCCGGCCTTAGCAGTAGAATAGGTGATGGTTTCCAACTTCTATGAGGAACAAGCTTTAATGGATAGTGTTTGTCTCTCCACTGGTTAATTTGGAAGTTGTTTTGTTCTGGGGTCTTCTCCTCAATTTTCTGTAATGTGTGCTCCTTACTTTAATGACTGTTAAGTAAATTGCTCTGTAATCACAGCTGTGATCGCAGAGGAAGGTGCTGCTTTCATTAAAGTTAATGTATCCAGCTCCTTCATCATACTCTAGCTGCTTGACATTTTTCTCGGGATTCTTTACATTTGCCTTGGTGTCCCTGTGCAAATTTCTGCACTTTGGCTGGGTAAAACTACCTGGTTGGGCAAATATCCATGTATTTGGGCAACTTATGTTCATGTCTATGAAGGTAATAGAGGATCCCAAACCTAAAGTAGTTACAATGAAGGACTGGTGTAAAGATTGGCTCTTAAGAATGGCACTGAAATAATGTCCCTTTGGTGGATCTCATGTTGACATAACACACGGAGCGTTCATAATGGCAATAAGAGACCTTACTACCCTAAGGACAGTCGTAACCTTAGGACCCTGCTACACGAACAGATTTTCTAATCTTAGTCATAGAAATAAAAAAATAAGTAAGTCTAAAAAATAAATATTTCTACATATTGGCGTTGAATGATCAACACTGGTATTTTGTACACTAGTCTTTTTTTTACAGCATTCATTTTTATGGAAATTTTTAGGAACAAACAAAGGAGTAACATCCGTCAAAATGTCAAAAGTACAAAGTTTTGATTACAATCAATCCAAAAGAAGATCATAAAGAGGGATAGATGATGGGAAGGGAGTGAAGAAGGGGAGGGAGGAGAGGGAAGAGTTCCCAAGAGGTAGATAAATTCAACTTAATAGATTGTTTAGAAGAAGTGGACACTATATATAGGAGCAGGGGTGGTATAGCAAAGTGAATATGGCTACTGTGCTCTGCCCAGGGTGATCAGATTTTTTTTAATTTATCTACTTTGTCAGATATTATGCCTGATAGTTTCTCGTTGACCATTTACCAAGAGATCCATTTCTTCACTTCCATGAGGTCTAGTTCAGGTTTAGGCTGCAGGTATCAGAACACTTAACTGGTGGGGAGATTAATTTTTTTCTGAAGAATGAGGAAAGGAGTGACTCTGTCTATGTTAAAATAGTGATGAAACCTAGTGACCCTAGAGAGGATTCTTTGCTTGGAAGGAATTGAATGTTACCCTATAGGGCTGCTAGTGGGCGAAAAGGAGAGATAAGAGCAGACGAGTATTTTAAGGAATCCCATAATAATAATAAGAGGAATTTTATTTCTATAGAGCTAACATATTCCACAGTACTTTACATTTTAGAGGGGACTTGTACAGACAATAAAATACATTACAGCATAATATTAATCACATAAATCAACAGATACCAAGAGGAGTGAGGGCGCTGCTCGCAAGCTTACAATCTATGAGGAGATAGGGGACACATGAAAGGTGGATGGTAACAATTGCCTACATTGTTCTAACCAGCCATAATTGGGTGTTCATGTAATGCTGTATGAACCAGTTATCAGCCAGAATGTGTAAAAGTACAGACACAGAGGGCTATTAAATGCATAAAGCGTGTGAGAACATGATATGAGGGTCCTGGTTATGAAAAAATTTGAATGGGCAACACAGGGATAGTTAAATAAATATGTTGAGGCGGTAGGCCAGTCTGATGAAATGTGTTCTTAGGGCATGCTTAAAACTGTGGGTATTGGGGATTAATAGAATTATCCTAGATAGTGCATTCCAAAGAATTGGAACACGCGAGAAGTCTTGGAGATGGGAATGGGAGGTTCTGATTATTGAGGATGTTAACCTTAGGTCATTAGCAGAATGGAAGGCACGGGTAGGGTGGTAGAATGAAACGAGGGAGGAGATGTAGGGTGGTGCTGAACCATGGAGCGCTTTGTGGGTGAGAGTGTAAAGTTTATATTGAATTCTGGAGTGGATGGGTAACCAGTGCAATGACTGGCACAAGGTAAAGGCATTGGAGTAATGGTTGGTGAGGAATATGATCCTGGCTGCAGCATTCAAGACAGATTGGAGAGGGGAGAGTTTAGCAAAAGGGAGACCGATTAGTCCAGATGAGAATAAATAAGAACAACAGTAAGTTTTTGCAGAGTCGAAAGTAAGAAAAGGTCGAATTCTAGAAATGTTTCTGAGGTGCAGATAACAAGAGCGAGTCAGAGATCAGATGTGGGGGGTGAATGAAAGCTCTGAATTAAGTATGACCCCAAGACGGGGTGTGTGTTGTGGATTCTGTTTGTGGGCTCCCTCTGGTGGTTACTGCTGGTACTGGGTGACTTTGGTGGGTTGCGGCCTTTGGTTTCCACCTGTCCATCAGTGGCTGGGTGTTTCCTATTTTACCTGGCCTTTCTGTCATTTCCCTTGCCGGCTATCAATGTATTCAGATGTGCTCTGTTTGGTTCCTGCCTACCTGCTCCCAGATCTTTCAGGATAAGCTAAGTGCTGATTTTCAGTTGTTTGGTTTTTTGTCCAGCTTGCTTATTATGTCTCTATGCTAGCTGGTAGCTCTAGTGGACTGAGGTTCTCCCCATGTGCCATGAGTTGGCACATGGGTTCTTGTAATCTCAGGATGGTTTTTTTGATTAGGGTTTTTTGCTGACCGCTCAGTCCCCTTTTGTATCGTTCTGCTTTCTAGTTTACAGCGGGCCTCAATTTGCTAAAACTATATATATCATCTCTATGTGTGTGCCTTCCTCTCATTTCACCGTCAATACATGTGGGGGGCAACTATATCTTTTGGGGTTCATTCCGCTGGAGGCAAGTGAGGTCTTTATTTTCTCTGCAGTGCTAGTTAGCTCTTAGGCTGGTGCGTGGCGTCTAGAACCAACGTAGGCACGCTCCCTGGCTATCTCTAGTTGCGTTTGTCAGGCGTAGGGCAGCGGTCAGCCCAGGTTCCATCACCCTAGAGCTCGTCCGTAATATATTTGTACTTTGCTTGTCCTGTGCTATCCCTAGCCATTGGGATTCATGACAGGTGTGCTGCTGGGGAGTAATGGTAGAACCACACATAGAAATGGCAATGGCGGGCACAGGTAGAGGTCGGAAACACAAGGAGTTCAGATTTTGACAGTTTCAGCTTCAGAAAGAGGGAGGAGATGATGTTGGAGACAGCGGTTAAGCCAATCACTGGTGTTTTGTAATAATGCAGGCATGATGTCAAGAGTACAGGTGTATAATTGAGTGTCATCAGCATAGAGATGGTACTGGAAACCAAATCTACTACTTGTTTGTCCAATAGAGGCATTATACAACTTTAGTGAATGGGACTTTATGGGGTTTTAAATATGCTTGCGTTGGACATTTTACATCAGTGAAGGTGCACCAGAGTGAGATGTGCCAAATTCATTAATACATTTTCGCTGCTTTGCACCACCACTAGAAATGTAGACATGTAGTTTGCTGACCTTGGTGATGGAGTACATTTCTGTCATACAAGAATTTCTCCTGCGTATACCCCCTACTCTGGAACTCTCTACCTCAACAAATCAGACTCTCATCTACCGTGGAAACCTTCAAAAGGAACCTGAAGACTCACCTCTTCCAACAAGCCTACAGCCTGCAGTAACCACCGATCCACCAAATCAGTGCACGACCAGCTCTGCTCTCGCCTATTGTATCCTCACCCATCCCTTGTAGATTATGAGTCCTCGCGGGCAGGGTCCTCTCTCCTCCTGTACCAATCATGACTTGTATTGTTTAAGATTATTGTACTTGTTTTTACTATGTATACCCCTACTCACATGTAAAGTGCCATGGAATAAATGGCACTATAATAATAATAGTAATAATAATAATTTATACTACTGTTGTGGTGTAAATTTTGATGACTTTCGATAATTCCCCTTCATGAATAAACTTTGTCCGCTTTTCAAAATGCTGGTGGAGTTTGGCATAAAGCTATCAAGAGTTGGTAAATGTTTGTATAAGTAGGAACTCGTCAAAAATTTTGCAACATGTTATACAATTTTAACACCAGAATTCTGGAAAAATTGTTTGATGAATCCAGACCATTGTCACTTTTAAAATGAAACTGGTGATTGGAGACAACTGCAGTGGCTTTCCCAAGATTTAAAGATTTGCCCTATTCGAAGGACAGGGGATAACTTACTGTTCCCAGCAGTTGGACCCCCCAGTGATCCTGAAAATGGAAAAAAGGTTGAGCAGGCCGATCTTCACTTCCTTCATTGTTTAACATTGTACTTGATTATCTCCATGAGTCCCATAGACAATGAGTGGTGAGGAGGTTTGGTGCTCCTCAAAGCCTCATTCTTGGCTTGTTGGACGTTCCTGCAATTATGCCCCCAGCAATTAGTCATCATCTTTAGATAGGGGATAACTCCCTGATTGCTGAGAATACAGTATAATTAATGAGACATCCTATAAGGAGATGTCTTACAATCTTGAAAAAGAACATTTAACATCTTTGTGAACCTTTGAGTATATTTTTTCTATCCATTTACTAGGACGGAGACACATTAATAAATAACATAATGTGCAATTATAAGGGGTACAGAAGTTGTGGGCGCAATAAAGTCTAATATGATCTAAAAAGTCCATCTGGCTTATTTGAGATGACCAGAACCAGGAGATAAATCTATGCCCTATACTAGTGCACTAGGTGTGTCCCTTATACACAGTACATTATATACTGCCAGTAGACTTTTCAGTAAGTTACAGAATGACAGTGAAGAAAAGCTTTGCAGGCCAAGGTTTACAGTCTCTTGTCAATAGACCCATTGAATAATAAACCATCAGGCTTTTCTGACTTTCTGCTCATTTACATTTTCCTTCTGGGTGATTGATGCCATTTGTTTAGCTTTCAGGACACATTGACCACACTCTGCAGTAGTTTGTGACATCGGTGATGTTTTCCCATCTGGACTTGGTTATTTTCATTGGATTGCTAGTTTACCAGCAGAATAAATATGCTTTCTTAGAGGTTTACTGAGAAAACATACAAACAATTCAATTTCAGCGAATACTTGCACTGGACACTATGCTTGGCTATTACATATGCACAGCCTTGTTTGTCAGGGGTTTAAACAGCGCATTATTCATTAACAGGGAAAGTTACCGCCTCTGCTATTCAGGGTACACTTGGAGCACAGTACTTTTCTCACTACAACATTCAGTGCAACTCTAATGTTTTTTTCATGGTTTATACTAAGGTCCTAAATTAACACTATTTTGCAATCTGTGAAGTGCTAATTGTGTACGGTGTGTCGCTTCCACATAAAAGATGTTGTTCATAAAAGAGGTAATCCCATCTCATATGCTTGCGTCATATCCACGATATACCATAAATGGACCTCAGCAACCTCTCAACTAACAGCGGCGTGAGTCAGGGCCTCATTCTTCAGATAGATGGGAATCCTAATAGTGGGACCCACATCTTTTTGACATTTTTGGAATATTCTATGGATTTGCCACAATTGTATGAGATAAGAGTATCTTTGTTAATTTTATTTCTCTTTAAGAGGGTTTTCCCACTTTTTATATTTATCACATACCCATATGATAGGTGATAAATGTCTGATCGATGGAACCCTACCAATACCTAAAATGGGGGTTCTCAGCACTTTCTTCCCCTCACTACACAATCATTCTACAGCCTTCTTCGCACGTACTGGTGATTCATGTACTGTAAAAAACAGTACTGGTGAGATCCGTGGTCCGTGTGCCATCCATATGTACATATGTGACATCTGTATGACATCTGTGTATCCATTTGCTGTCCATGTGTCTCATCCGTGTGCCGTCCATGCACATGGCGCTGGGTGCTGAAGGCAACTCTCATCATTGTCACCTGGTTTCCCTGAGATTAGCGTGACCAGGTGACAGTAATGGGAGTTGTATTCAGCACCCGCTGTTCCCACACTCAGTTCACTGTGAGCTGGTCGATGAACTGGGGTAAGCTTCATGACGTCACCGCTAGCGCCATGAAAATTTTCTCACTGTGATCAGGAATGGATGCACCATTTCTGCAGCAGCTGAGGGCTAAGTGCCAAATTTGGCGCATCTTATGGAGGGCTGTTGTTAGTAGCCTGGGAGGTGGCAATATCCATTGCCCCTTCCCAGGCTGTTAATACCAACCCACAGCTGTCTGTTTAGCCGTTGCTAGTTTGAATATGTAGGGGGACCCTATGTCATTTTTTTTCTGAGGTCTCCCGTAAGCTAACCAGTAAAGGCTAAGCAAACAGCTGTGAGCTGTTATTAATAGCCTGGTAACCTTTGGGATATTGTCCCCCTTCCCTGATCATTAACATCAGCCCCCAGCAGTGGCCTTTACCTCTGATGATTATGAAAATTAAGTGGCAGCCCACGCCATTTTTTTAATTTAATTCTTAATTTTACAATGTATACAGAGAGTGCTAAATATAACTCCCATCTTTGCCGACTGGTCTAGCTAATCTCAAGGAGACCAGGCAACAATGCTGAGAGCTACCATCAGCACCCGGAACTGGGATCAGCATGAACTTTACTGCTTTTTCCCAGGTTCCGATATCTATCACATGGATGATACACACATGTTATCTGCGTGTCATCCATGTGCACATGTGCCTACATTTTGTCTTTGCTGCACAAAAAAAAGGCCATGTCTGTGGGTTTTTCACACGGACACACAGTCCGTGTGAAAAACCTGACACGTGCACCATCATTGAATACAATGGGTGTGCGTATGTCGATATTTGCGGTCCTTAAAAATTGGACAGTTGAAGTGTACTTGCGATAAAAATTATAGACCTCTCCATTCTTTGTAGGAGGGAAAACTTGTAAAATTAGCAGTGTATCAAATACTTATTTTCCCCACTGTACAATAGTAATGAAGATCACAGTATAGTTACCACAGCCATCATATAGCAAAGCCTCCATAAAAGAAAGTCATATCCAAGCCTCCAAAATTAAGAAATATGCGAGCCGCGTAGCACTATACCAAGATGGCTTCTTATCTCCCTATATAGCTGAGACCGGGTCTCTCATTTTTCTTGTAGAGTTTTAACTGTTTTTATATATCTATGTAGTGATCTATTCATGTAAATAAAGCGCTAAATATTTATTATTGGATAAGCTTGGCATTGCATAGTAATTTCATGGTGGTATATTTGTAACTCAAATACATTATATTATGGATACGTTAAAATTTATCCATTTTAAAGTGCTATTTTGTTAAGGAAAATTACATATCTATATGTTCTTTTCTGACATTTGGTTATCATAGAAGTTGGACGGCCAATTATCTGGCCATCTGGATGCTTAGGATGTGTTCACATACCGTTTTTTTGCTATTGGTTTTGCAGCAGAAACTGCAACTTTTTGATCAGTTATTCAGTTTTGAGTTATTGAGGTGGATTTTGAGAGTTTTCACAACTCAGCAAAAGGACTCAGCTCCCGATTCATTAACGCTGGTGTTTTGTATATCAGCCTTAATAAGGCCCTTGAAGGAATAACATGTGCCAAATTAATTAAGAGGAGCACATCACTCAATGAATACGGTGCATCTTATCAGTGGCGTGCACTTCCGTCAGGGAGTGGAGTAATATTTCTGACATAAAAAACACCGCCACTTTTCGCGAATTTGTCGGGCGAGTATAGCCACAAGCCACCCTGACCCTGCTCCTCCCCATCTTCACCTATTTTATTGGATCTACCTAAAACTGGCGTGAAAATGACAAAAGTGGTACATTTTTGTTGTGTAATTTCACATTGTGACAACATTTTGAGGCTTTTTTTAAGTGTTTTATACATATTTGATGAAACGGGACCTCAGTATGTGAACACTGTAACTGTGGCATCATCTGGTTGCTGCAGAAAACATGTCTGACACTGCAGTTTTATGACGTCTGATATTTGCCAGGGGTACTAAAAGCGGGACCCGAGGCATACATTAAATCATGCACTGGTTGATCAAGGTGAGTGGGCATGTTTGACTGCATCCATTTAGCTTCACTGTCTGGTTTCCCTCCTTAGTTTAGTCTTAAAATGCGTCGGCATTCACCTGTGTGACAAGTGACTACCTGTGTATTCGAAAGAAATGGATGAAAATTAACCAATGTAAGATCATTGCAGGCTGGTATAAAGAGACAAGCTCAGACCCTTATAAAGTGAATCGCAGAAAAAAAATCAGTCTAGACAAAATAAATACATTTACTGCACATAAATATAATAAATCAATATACAGGCCAGACAGCAAGCACAGATTACCACTTGCATAGTAGAACCATTGTAAAAAAAAATGGTTACGCTAAATAAACAAAAAGTCTTAAACAATCTTAAAGTCACCACTTTGGAAAATATAAAATCTTTTTATGCTTTACTAACTACCCCTTTCTCTGAAAATAAGTAAAGTGAAAGTCTATAAAAATATGTTTGTTTGTACAGCTGTGTATTATTACATAGCTACAAAGTCAGGCAGCTAATCATGGCATACTTCGTACATGGCTGTGCATGCCATTTCACCATTAATACTTTTGTAATCGATTGCAATTCCGAAAAGTTCCGTAAACGTCTCTGAAATTTTACACCTTTAATTGCCTGATAGTACTTAATTTAGTTCCACGACACAAATTTTTGTGTTTTTTTACGCTTTTATTGGACTTACAATAAATGATTGCTTATGTTTTCTTGAAGCTATTGTTTTAACAGCTAAAAGTTAAAGTTTCAAATCTTAAGCTGAAAAAATAAAGGATAATTATAATTTATATCAAAATGATTACCATATTGAGGCAATATTTTTGAAATTTTTAGAGTTTTTTTTTTACTATATAGTTTGGAATAATAAAAAAATAAAAAAATGTAAATCATCATTTTTACAGTAATTTTTACAGATACCGAAAGTCTCAGTTTTAAAAAAAATCAGGCAAAGAAAATGAAAGAAACTGTTTATTTTGCATACATTCAATGTAATGGGCTGGAACAAGAATTTCCATCAAGAAATTGTGAATCAGTATATATATATCTGTCCTCCTGGGGCCGTGATCATTGGTATTTCTAGAGCAGAATGTAGCTAGACACGAAGAATGGCATCCAAGTGTGCTTCATTGCGGGTTTTATAGAATGCAGTGCCGATTACAATAAAAAGGAAAAGTCACAGATTCTGGAAGATTTAAAGTGTAACCGTCTTTTTAATGTTTATTTCATAAATTAATAATACACATGAAAATAAGCAACTTTTTAATTACCGTATATACTCGAGTATAAGCCGACCTGAGTATAAGCCAACCCCCCTAATATTGCAACAAAAAACTGGGAAAACTTATTGACTCAAATATAAGCCTAGGGTGGAAAAATGCAGCAGCTACCAGTAAATGTCAAAAATAAAAATAGATACCAATAAAAGTAAAATTAATTGAGACATCAATAGGTTAAGTGTTTTTGAATATCCATATTGAATCAGGAGCCCCATATAATGCTCCATAAAATTTATGATGGGCCCCATAAGATGCTCCATATTAAAATATGCCCCATATAATGCTGCACAAATGCTGATTATGGCCCCATAAGATGCTCCATATAAAAATGTGCCACATATAATCCTCCATGCAGTTCATTATGGCCCCATAGATGCTCCATATAACAGTGTGCCACATATAATGCTCCATGCAGTTCATTATGGCCCCATAGATGCTCCATTTAACAATGTGCCACATACAGTATAATACTGCTGCTGCGATAAAAAAAAAATAACATACTCACCTCTCGTCGCTGCCCGCTGCTCCTCAGCGTCCCGTCTCTCCGCACTGACTGTTCAGGGCGGCGCGCACACCAATACGTCATCGCGCCCTCTGACCTGAACAGTCACTGCAGAGGACTCGGAAGACGGAGCGTCGGTGGAACGAGGAAAGGTGAATATGAAATACTCATCTGCTCCCGGCTCGGTCCCTGGCAGCTTCTCCCGGACAGATGGTCTCCAACACCGGTAGCTTCTTCCTCTGTTCAGCGGTCACTGGTACCGCTCATTACAGTAATTAATATGTGGCTCCACCCCTATGGGAGTGGAGTCATATTCATTACTTTAATGAGCGGTACCACGTGACCGATGAACAGGGGAAGAAGCTGCCGGCGCCGGAGACCATGGAACATGCAGGGACCATGTCAGGAGCGCCAGGAGCCTGTGAGTATGTGACTGTCGTCGCTCCCCCTCACCCGCTGACCCCCCCTCCTACCATGACTCGAGTATAAGCCGAGAGGGGAACTTTCAGCCCATTTTTTGGGCTGAAAATCTCGGCTTATACTCGAGTATATACGGTATATTTATAAAATTTTCAGCAAAAGTAACTTCATTCTCTGCCAAAATTCATGAGCCATTATCAAAATTCTCAGTTCTGAGTTAAAATCTGTATTCAGTGAAGACAGACTTTCCCTGTAACATTCCTGCCAGCATCACTGAATGGCTTCCCATCTCCCACCAGGCAGATACACCGACTTACTCACCAGTCATGGCCATGCAGTCAGGTCTGTCCTCTGCTTGCTGTATGCTGTACACCACATCTCCTCTGCTCGCTGTATTCATACTTCCTGGCTGTATACTTAGAGTGGCCGTGCCTGTGCTTCCTTATTCTTAAAGAGCAAGTATGAGCATTCCTAATATGTCCCCAGCCTATTGCTAAGAGGCACCTGGTACTTAAGGCATCTCCACCAATGGGAAGATGGCTAAGCAACATCCTCTTTCAGTCTGTGCTCAACTACTGAGTTGCCAGGTCCTGTCCTGTTTCTGTTCTTGTTTCTGCCACCCTGGAGGCCGAGTCCCTGCAGCCGTACATACTCAATCTGCGACTTGCACTACCAGAATGGAACCTGTCCCAGCAGATCCGCCAAAGTACTATGGGGATCTGAAGCATTGACGTGCATTCCTGGATCAGTGCATGCAGCACTATGAATGTTTTGCACTCCATTTTGTCTCTGATCAGGTCAAGGTGGTATTCCTATTGTCCTTCCTGGCAGGAGATGCTTTGAAATGGCTCAGCCCCCTGTAAGAATGGGGAATCCTATCACCTCGGACCTGCAGGCCTTCCTGGTGGCCTTCCAAAAGGTCTTCAATGTCCCTAGTTCAAAGTTTTCTGCAAAGACTTCCTCCCAAGCTTTCAAAAACAGACCAGACGGGTGACACCTGTGGGAAAACTGTCACGTCTGGCCACGGCCATCCAGAGACCATCTGTTCTTCAGCCTGTAAAAGCAGCTACCAGAGCAGAACCCATGAAGGCTGATAGGAGTGGGCTGGTTGAGCAGCAGCCTGAATCCAGTCGTGAGAAGGGATTGCGGTACCGCTGCAACTTGTGTGGAACATCCTGACAGGTTCTGCCCTGAAAGCTTAAGAAACTCCAAAACCTTGGGCCAGTAGGAGAGCCTGTCCTTGCCGAGGGTACTTCCTCTCCACTAAAGTCTATGACTGTTTTCATGCCTTGTTGGGAATTGCTCCAATGGGTGTGTTCAAGCTGCAAGCAATGCAGAGTCAGTGTATGATTCTCGTTCAACAGCTCCAGAGTCCGGTGAGGATGTTGTCTAGAGAAAGATGAGCCCTACTCAAGAACAGTCTAGTCTTGAAGAAACAACTGTAGCTCCAAGTCAGAGCATAATAGATGGAGAAGATCGCCTTCCATGTGCTATTTGGTATGCCCATAGGTCATCACAAGCCGAGAACTCTACTGCCCATCCTTGTCTGGAGACGCAGTGTGGTGCTTCGTTGGGAACAACCAAATCACAAGAGGTGACTGGTCTTTATGTGTCAAGGTCAGTCAGCAGTGTCACCATCTTCTCTACCTGGTCTGCTAGTCGTGGTGTGCTGATGGATCCAAAGAAAGGGAAGCAGTGACGATTTTTCCACACATCTCCAACGATTGTACCAATGATCTGTTCCCAGGAACCTCCCTACATCAAGGATGTTTTTCTCTGATTAATGGGCAGTAGATGGACCCTGTGAGTTTGTCTTCAGTTCCCATGTGGCTGGTTGATGAAGATGTCAAAACGGAAGCTTTGAAGTCTCTGCTTTCCACGAACCAGGAGGAAGTCCATATTGTTGTATCTTCGACGGTGGTAGCTGACCTCGTTGGGCAGAGAGACTTGCCATTCTGAGGTTCCTGATATCATGCCTGCCTCATTCTACTATAAGGATGCCTTGATGGACTGGACTGTGTGTGGTCCTGAGGAGAGGTGGGCTTTACTTCTTCTGCAAATGTTCCTGGTGGCCTTGAAGAAGAGGGGGCATAAGGTTAGGGGTACTGTAACATCCCTGCTGGCCTCACTGCATGGCTTCCCATTCCCCACCAGGCAGCTACACCGACTTACTCACTACTCCTGGCCATACAGTCGGTTCTGACATCTGCTTGCTGTATGCTGGAAACCACATATCATCTACTTGCTGTGTGCATACTTCCTGGCTGTATGCTTAGGGCAGCCATGCCTGCCCTTCTTGATTTTTTAAAGAGAGAGTGTATGCATTTGTAACGTGTTCCCAGCCTATTGTTAAAAATCACTTGGTACTTAAGGCATCTCCGCCAATGGGAAGATGCCTGAGCAACATTCTCTTTCAGTCTGTGTTCAACTACTAAGTTGCCAGGTCCTGTCCTGTTTCTGTTCTTGTTTCTTCCACCCTGGGGGCTGTATACCCAGGCCTGTATCCTGTGTCTGTACCTGTACCTTCCCTTCCCTGTATGTCTGTCCCTTTTCCTGCTCCTTAAACCTGCAGTCTATGAACCTGCTTGTATCTCTAAAGACCTGCAGTGTCTGTACTGGCGCTTCTCTCAAAAAACCTGTAGTATCTGAACCGCCACCTAGCTCTATTCTGTTGTCTGTGCACACTGTTAGTGATCTTTGTGTACACTTGTTACTTCATTGTAAGTAACTGTGTGAATCTTGTCCTGTCTTCATCTGTCCCTCACCTGCTACTCTGCACCTGTGCCGCAAATGCGGCTCCTTGTCTGTCCAGTATGAACTGGGTCCTATCTGTTCCTGCCGTATTTGTCTGAGTCCCAGTCCTTTCTGAAAATGCTCCTAGTCTGAACTGGGTCCTACCCATCCCTGTATTCCAATCATACCTGCCTGTGTCCCAGCCCTTCTCAAAACTGTTCCTGTCTCTCCAGTCTGAACTGGGTCATACCCGTCTCTGTATTTCACTCGTACTTGCCTGTGTTTCAGTCCTTCCCGAAACTGATCCTGTCCCTCCAGTCTGAACGGTGCCTGCCTGCCGGCCAGAGTGTAAGTCGTGCCACCTGCCTGCCAGAGTGTCAGCCGTGCCCGACCATCTGCCAGCATCAGCCATCAACCATGTCTGCCTGTACATCACCTGTGTCCACCAGTAGTTGCCGGTCTATACATCAGCTGAGACAGACAGTATATCTAAAGTACTTGCCTGCACCTGTCTTTAAAGTGTCCTGTTCCCTTGGGGGTCAGCTGCTACTGCTAGATGCCGCCCTGGAGTGGTACCTCACAGGTACCTGTCGTACAAGCCTGACCTCACCAGCTCCAGAGAACACCAAGGTAGCTGCTTAGTCACGCCCACACACACAGTGGGGCCACAATCTTCGCTTGCTCCAACCAGTCTGGGCACAAGCATTACAGATAGCAAATAATAGTTACCATGGATGCAGTTCTATGTAAATGGAGAATCGTGGAGCTAGAGGCAAAGCTCATCCTTACTCCTCTCACTTCTGTCTAGATAGAATGTCATCAGCAGTAACAGCCATCTTCTATCTCAGAAATGGAAAAATATTGTGTCCAGCGAATGGAAACCTGAAAATAGCATTCATACAAAACACAGAAAAATAAAACAAAGACCCTTTCCCTTGGTCATCACTTCATTAAAAAAGAAAAGTTCCCATGAAGGTCAGATATAGTCCATCAAATCTTACACAGTCCAAGTGAATCCGGCGAAGTCCATCAAATCCTCTGTGCAAAGATTATGGAATTTTGTTCTGAGGCTCCATAGTCTTTGCAAACAGCTTCAGCCGAGTCATGCTGCGCTGCTCGAGACCCAGTGATTATAAAGAGCATTGATGTTAAAGTTACCACTCAGAGTCACAGGGTCAAGCAGAGGACACCTGGTGGAGGCATTACAACCATGGACCAGACCTCATTCAGAGAACAATAAAACTTTCACTTGCCTTATCTATGAACTCCTTCAATATTTATTGGCTCAACTGTTTCTCCCCATCCCATATTGATAGTTCTGCTTCAAGTCACTTGCCTTATTTACTGCATTGTTCCTGTGTCCTGTTGAGTATAAATAAGTGACTCTTCAGATATTGTGTTATCCTATGCCTGATGAAGTGATCTGAGTAGTCTCGAAAGCTGCTATTTATTACCATCCTTTCAGTTAGCCATTAAAAGGTATCAACCACTGAGGACTCTCAAATTTTAATATATTTATATCCTATACATTTCCCACAGTACTATAATTTCGGGTAGTTTTCTCTCCTCCCTAACACCATTGTATAAAATTTACCTTTTATTTCCAGGCCCTAAAGACATTCCTAAATATGATCAAAATGTTCCAGACCCTTGAGTTTTGGAAATGGCATTGTTAAGAATCATCCATTCCAATTTAAATTTTGTGGTGAAATACATTTAAATATAGACATTCCTAAATAGTGTCAATGCAAATGCCAGCTTTCAAGAGCGGAAGAGTAGTGGATGAAATGTGGTTAATGTTTTGTTCTGGAGCTAATATTTTTTGGTCTAACTTCAGTCAAGTTTGTGATGTTCTTGGCAAGTAATTGACTGTCTGGATGACTCACTGTTCACAATATAATTTATTTAACTCGGCTACACATAGACCAAATGGTACCATTAGAAAGCAAGCATCCCATTTGAGTAGACGTTTTATGTGAGGAGATACAGCTCTGGCAAAAATTAAGAGACCACTGCAAAATATTCAGTTTGTCTGATTTTTCTCTTTATAGGTATATTTTTGAGTCAAATGTAAATTGTTCATTTATTCTATAAACTTCTGACAACATGTCTCCGAATTTCCAAGCAATAAATTTAGTTCTTTTTCAGACCTCAAATAATGCAAAGAAAACAAGTTCATGATCATTTAGAAACAACAATACTAATGTTTTAACTCAGGAAGAGTTCAGAAATCAATATTTTGTGGAATAACCATGATTTTTAATCACAGCTTTCATGCGTCTTGGGCTGGCATTCTTTCCACTAGTCTTGATGGCTTGAGACTATCCATCATCCTCTTGATTACATTCCAGAGGTTTTCAGTGGAATTCAGGTCTGGAGATTGGGCTGCCCATGACAGGGTTTTGATGTGGTCATCTTTTAATTTTTTGCCAGAGCTGTATGATATCCTTCTAGACATTCAATATTGAATATTGCTTATGCTCTTTTCTGTTTTTATTATATTAGTAGCTGCTGATACTGCTGTTCACTTGCTATATAAAAAACACAGTTTTCTACATTTCTGTGCTGCATAAAGTGAGTTTTGGAAACCTACTCCAAAAATATTGAGAAAGATTTACTGAAACTAATGTTGGATGGAGTAAGATAAGCAAAATGTATTAAGGAACCATATCCCTTAAAATATTTGGTGCAACTCTGTCTTTTAAAACAAGTTGAGAATTTTGGGGCAAAAAAGCCTGACGCCAACATTTTCCAATTTTTTTTGCATTAAAGTGGCATAAAGCCCTTCATACATTCCCAAGTTAATTTCTTAAATAAGTTAATTTGGACAGAGAAGACTGAGTTAAGGTGTTCGTTCAGTGTTGGATTACAGTACCTATAGATCATCAAAGATAAGTAGACTTAGGGTACCGTCACACAGTGCAATTTTGATCGCTACAACGGCACGATTCGTGACGCTCCAGCGATATCGTTACGATATCGTTGTGTCTGACACGTTACTGCGATCCGGATCCCCGCTGAGAATCGTACGTCGTAGCAGATCGTTTGAAACTTTCTTTCGTCGTCTAGTGTCCCGCTGTGGCGGCATGATTGCATCGTGTGACACAGGTTGTATACGATGTGCGCACAGTAATCAACGGCTTCTACATCGCAAATACGTCATGAAATTATTGCTCCAGCGCCGTGTATTGCAATATGTGACCGCAGTGTACGACGCTGGAGCGATACTTATACGACGCTGCAACGTCACGAATCGTGCCGTCGTAGCGATGAAAATGGTACTGTGTGACGGTACCCTAAGAGCCATATTCAATTATCTAATTGTATATTCAAATTATATATGTAACAATCAAATTAGATCAAATATGATCTAATTGTATATTCAAATTATATATGTAATATTCAAATTAGATCAAATATGATCTAACTGATTTTTTGTGAATCTCTAAAAAAAATCTAGATAGTGAAGTGAAATTTCGAAATATTTTCCAAATAGGATCTTCCTTTGCTAAAAAAAAATTGGGCTCTGATGTACTAAGGGTACATTGTTGTCATCACCACAGCCCACTAAAGGATCCACTGGTGCTATAGTGGACCAGTCCAAAGCACCAGAGCACCAGCTGCTCATTGGATAAAGCTCAAATTAAAATTGAGAGGCAGCTTTAGGAGGAAGCTATCGTGAAGATTGCCAAGCATATGTAAAAGCAAAATCTAACGTTCAACAACCACACTAGAGTTATATAATCTCTATGACACGGTTTTATCATAAATTGGTTTCCATTTATGATCTGATAATACTGGAACCCCAACATGACTAAAACTTCCAAAATGGTTAGAATGGAAAAATATTAGATTAGCCAAAAAGGGGTGCGCCTTAGGGTGTCTATTATATATATGCCCAGTTTTAGGTTGTCAACCTGTGCCTCCCCAACTGTTACAAAATTGCAATGCCAGCTGTTATAGAGTAAGATGACCCAGACAGGGGTTATGGAGGAGAAGATGAGGGACCTGGTGGGGAATGCCCTGATGGTGCAGCAAGAAATAAAGGATACACACATTATAAATGCAGAATTAAACTTTACAGTCTCAGTAAAGTCAAATCTTGTTGGTTACTCAATAAAGAAAATATTTTTGACTGCTACGGCAATGCAGTTTATATGCCTACTAGCTGTACTACCCGGCTTCGCCCAGATTAATAACTGCTGTTAGCAAAATAGAATGTGTCAACAAAAATTTATTCTGCGCACAAAAACCACAAAACAAATAGATAGAAATGTAAAAGGCAAAAACTAAGCTAATAGAAGCATTTCACAACATATATTAGCTTTGTTATACTGAGAATGTCTTTGTTGCCTATATTAACCAATCAGAGCTCAGATTAATTAACTGTAGCAAAATAGAAGCTGAGCTGTGATTGGTTGCTATTGGCAGCCTGAAAAATCCCTAGCCAAAAGGAAGCCCTCCCCCCTGGCAGTATATATAAGCTCACACATACACATGATAGACAGATCAAGTGACTGACAGCTGCCGTATTTCCTATATGGTACATTTGTTGCTCTTGTAGTTTGTCTGCTTATTAATCAGATTTTTATTTTTGAAGGATAATACCAGACTTGTGTGTGTTTTAGGGCGAGTTTCATGTGTCAAGTTGTGTGTGTTGAGTTGCGTGGCGACATGCATGTAGCGACTTTTGTGAGATGAGTTTTGTGTGGCGACATGCGTGTAGCAACATTTTGTGTGTTGAGTTGCATGTGACAGGTTAGTGTAGCAAGTTGTGTGCAGCAAGTTTTGCGCATGGCGAGTTTTGCGCGTGGCGAGTTTTATGTGTGGTGCGTTTTGAGTATGTGCAAGTTTTGTTTGAGGCAACTTTTGCAAGTTTTGTGCATGTGGCAATTTTTCCGCGTGTGCAAGTTTTGCGTGTGGCGATTTTTCCATCAGGTGAGTTTTGCACGTGTGGCGAGTTTTGCGTGAGCCTAGTTTTGCATGTGACGAGTTTTGCATGTGGCGAATTTTGCTCGTGGCGAGTTTTGAGCGGTGACTTTTGTGTTTCGACTTTTATGTGGCGAGGTTGGTGTATGTGTGGTGAAATGTGCGCTGAGGGTGGTATATGTGTTCAAGCACGTGGTAGTGTGTGGCGCATTTTGTGTTTGTGTTCATATCCCCGTGTGTGGTGAGTATCCCATGTCGGGGCCCCACCTTAGCAACTGTACGGTATATACTCTTTGGCGCCATCGCTCTCTATCTTTATGTCCCCCTTGTTCACATCTGGTAGCTGCCAATTTGCCTCCAACACTTTTCCTTTCATTTTTTCCCCTTTATGTAGATAGGGGCAAAATTGGTGAATTGGAAAGCGCGGGGTTAAAATTTCGCCTCACAACATAGCTTTGACGCTCTCGGGGTCCAGACGTGTGACTGTGCAACATTTTGTGGCTGTAGCTGCGACGGTGCAGATGCCAATCCCGGACATACACACATACATACATACACACATTCAGCTTTATATATTAGATTAGTTATCCTGCGGAGAGGCACAAGTGTATGACAGTAATTGTGCTGCGCATGTTTTCTCCACTCAGTGACAGCTTTGGACTCCGTGTTGGTTTTACCACAGTCCGAGTTTGAAGAACAGGGGAATGTTCATTTACCCTGCAGTCAGATAATAAAAAATCATCTGTAAGCTCAATACACACATGGGAATTTAGGATATAAGTGACAATAACTTGCTCTCTATACTCAAAGTCAGTCCTAAATCCTCTTCTGACCAGTAGGCACCTGCTTAGGTTCCCACTGGGGCAATAGAGAGCTTCCTCTTCTGTACCCACCACATGAATCCAACTCCTTCACATGAACCTTCTCTTGCCATCTGTTCTCACTCCATTATCAATGTAAATTAATCATCACAAGCTTCAGTGCTGCCCAGCAGTAGGGGCTATTCCTATTTGCCTGGTGGCATACTATGTAGTATGACACTACCAGCATTACCCCACAGTGTGGCCTCCACCATACATGTCTGTTTTTGCTGCAAGTCAAATCTAATGTATGTAGCGGTGACACTTAAATATACCCTCCCATCAAAGTTTTTATAGTCTTAATATATTCCTAATAATCATCATATTATACAGCACTGTGTACTTACAGTTGCTCATTTTGCTTTTCTACTCAGATAATTCTTCTCTTTTCTCTGCACTATGTAGAAACAGGCAGTCTATTGTCACTGCATTTATCATCCCTCTCTTCCACTCCTGACCCAGCTGCAACTTCCGCCCCCTTGCCAGACACTCTACAGGGGTCATGAAAGGCATATCTTAGTGAGTGAAACCACTTACACAGTTATTTTGCCCAACTGAAGCTGCAATACATTTCCTAAAATGTTAGGAGATATGATCTTCTTTGACTGTGATGTGATTGGACTTTTTCTATGGTTATTTCTATGCACACCTCTGCTCAGGAGCATTATTGCAATAAAGAGGCACTGAGAGTAATTATTATGAGGAGGCATAATGGGGGAACTGCTAAGCATTTTAGGGGAAGCAAGGAGGCATTAGTTTTATTAATCTTAGAGCACAGGGTATATTTTTAGTACTATAAGGAGGTACAAGGTCATTATTATACGAGGTCAAGGGGGAGCATCACTAAAGGAGGCACAGGGGAATTATTATAAGGTAGCACAAGTTGTGGTTTGTGTAGAGGTGGTAGAATAAGAGGAGGGTCCTGGAAAATCAGTAAGGTGAATATGTCTGTGTGTTACATTTTGCAGGGACGAGTTATAGATGGAATAAGAGGTCATGGTGGTCTGGACCGAATGCAAAGGAAAAGGGAAAATGAACAACAACAATCAGTGATATGTCGCTGGTGAGAACCTGCATGATATGCACATATATGTCTCCAGAGCACTGGTGTAAAACTGATACCACCATACAGTGATCATATAATGGTAATAATATCAGTCTTAGTACAGTGTTTTTGGTTAAAGTTGTTGTCCAAGCTTGAAGTTAAAGTCTGCAATGACTGTATGCGACTGCGGACTTCTGAATCCTCACAGAAGTCGCATGTTGTGAGGATTCTCCAGTGCCGGCGCTGGGACTTAGTGATCATGTGCAGTGGTGTAAGTCCCTCACTACTTTCAAGACCACACTCGCCACAGCTAAACAAACCTTCTTCTCATCTCTCATATCCTCCCTGTCTCACAACCCTAAACAGTTATTCAACACCTTCAATTCTCTCCTCCGTCCCCCAGCACCTCCCCCACTTATCTCAGCTGAAGACTTTGCCTCATTTTTCAAGCAGAAGATTGATAACATCAGAGACAGTTTTGGTCAACAACCCCCAGAGCCCTTCCTCCCGACTTCCCAGCCCTCCACCTCCAAAACCAACTTCTCCACCATTACAGAAGATCAACTCTCCACTCTACTCTCAAGATCGTGGAGCGCCCCCACTGCCGCAGGGCCGAGAGGTACCCGGTACCGGGCCTCTGAGTCTCTGTTCTGGGGTTGTCACGGTGGCTAGACCCGGTCCGTGACCCTGCTGAGGGGCGTCCAATGAAAGGGAGTGGATGGTGATGATGTTATGGTGCGGTGCAGGTCGCAGTAAATAACAAGAACACCAGGTTGCAGTCTCTTTACCTCTTTACTGAAGGCTTCAGGATCCTCAATCCGGAATACGGTTAACCGGGCTGCGTAAGTCCGGCCGGTCCGATGGCACCTCCAGAGTTCCCTTTGCAGGTGGAAATCTGTGCCTACCTTCTAGCGCTTGTGTGTTGTGGTCCTCCCCTGCTGTGCTTACGGGATAGTCCCCACAACTGTTGTGTCTGTGTCTGAAGTTCCCTCACAACTCGATTATGATGTTCTGCTTCGTCCCCCAGATGATATGGCTAGGACGCACCCGTATGACGGGTAGGCTCGGAGGTCTTCCGGGACCCTAGAGTCGCCCCTCTCCAAATGTTGCCCCCTATGTCTTCTTAGGTGATTTGAGTGAGACAGCCCGCCTATAACTGACTGTCCTGCCGTAGGTTTGAAGTAAGGCCTGGAGCTCAATACTTCCTCGGCGTTCCGGCCACCGGCTGCGCGCCTCAGTAGGATGTTGCCTCGACTTACAGCACGACTCCTACTGGTGATCCTCCTTGTTGCGTGGATCTCGTTTCTCACTCAGCACAATAAACCTCGCTTCTTGTCCTTTCTTGGGGTACCGCCGCAATGACGTGCAGGCGCGGTCCCATAACGTTCTTTCTGTTCGCTAGGCCTCTGTCAGGATCCCACCCCTGACAGGGACCCCCCTGAATCTTCCCCTGCAACACCCTCTGCCACAGGATGTTGCCTGGTTCCAACCCAGTCAGCTTCTGACTAACTTCCTATCTAACCCCCAGTTTTACCAGACTGTGAGGAGTGGCCTAATACATAGCACCCTTAGCTCCCCCTGGAGGCCAGACTGTGAAGTGTATTGGTGTCTGTGATACCTGGTCAGCTGAACTCCTTCAGTGCCATCAGACGTACCATAGCCCCCCTTAGCGGCGGAGCATCAGTACTGCAACGACCAGGACTCTGGGGCGCTGCAATCGCATCTCACCACTTGTGCACTTGACCCGCTCCCATCCCACTTCATCCCAAACCTCACCACAGTCTTCATCCCAACCCTAACCCATCTTTTCAACCTATCACCAACAACTGGTGTTTTCCCCTCAAGCTTTAAACATGCCTCCATCACACCTATCCTCAAAAAGCCTTCTCTTGTCCCATCCTCTGTATCTAGCTATTGCCCTATATCACTTCTCCCCTATGCCTCCAAACTACTGGAACAACACGTCTACCTCGAACTGTCCTCCCATCTCTCTTCTTGCTCCCTCTTTGACCGCTTACAATCTGGCTTCCGATCACACCATTCCACTGAAACTGCCATAACTAAGGTCACCAATGACCTCTTAACCGCCAAGAGCAAGCAACACTACCCTGTCCTCCTCCTCCTCGACCTGTCAGCTGGCTTTGACACAGTGGACCATTCCCTATTATTACAGACCCTCTCATCCCTTGGCATCACAGACTTGGCCCTATCCTGGATCTCATCATACCTAAGAGACCGGACATTCAGTGTCTCCCACTCACACACCACCTCCTCACCTCGCCCCCTATCTGTCGGAGTCCCACAAGGTTCAGTCCTTGGGCCCCTGCTCTTCTCCATTTACACATTTGGCCTGGGACAGCTCATAGAATCTCATGGCTTTCAGTATCGCCTCTATGCTGATGACACACAGATCTACATCTCTGGACCAGATATCACCTCCCTACTAACCAGAATCCCTCAATGTCTGTCCACTATTTCATCCTTCTTCTCTGCTAGATTTCTAAAACTTAACATGGACAAAACAAAATTCATCATCTTTCCCCCATCTTATGCGACCCCCCCCAACAAAACTATCCATTACAGTAAATGGCTGCCCACTCTCCCCAGTCCCACAAGCTCGCTGCCTCGGGGTAATCCTTGATGCTGATCTCTCCTTCAAACCACATATCCAAGCCCTTTCCACTTCCTGCCGACTTCAACTCAAAAATATTCCTCAACCAAGAATCTGCAAAAACCCTAGTCCATGCCCTCATCATCTCTCACCTTGACTACTGCAACCTCCTGCTCTGTGGCCTCCCCTCAAACACTCTCACACCCCTCCAATCTATTCTAAACTCTGCTGCCCGACTAATCCACCTGTCCCCCCGCTATTCCTCGGCCTCTCCCCTCTGTCAATCCCTTCACTGGCTCCCCATTGCCTAGAGACTCCAGTACAAAACCCTAACCATGACGTACAAAGCCATCCACAACCTGTCTCCTCCATACATCTGTGACCTCGTCTCCCGGTACTTACCTACACGCAACCTCCGATCCTCACAAGATCTCCTTCTCTACTCCCCTCTTATCTCCTCTTCCCACAATCGTATACAAGATTTCTCTCGCGTATCACCCCTACTCTGGAACCCTCTACCACAACACATCAGACTCTCGCCTACCATCGAAACCTTCAAAAAGAGCCTGAAGACCCACCTCTTTCGACAAGCCTACAACCTGCAGTAACCACCGATCGACCAAACCGCTGCATGACCAGCTCTTTTCTCGCCTACTGTATTCTCACCCATCCCTTGTAGATTGTGAGCCTTCGCGGGCAGGGTCCTCTCTCCTCCTGTACCAGTTATGACTTGTATTGTTTAAGATTATTGTACTTGTTTTTATTACGTATACCCCTCCGTACATGTAAAGCGCCATGGAATAAATGGCGCTATAACAATAAATAATAATAATAATAATAAGTTGCACAGCATGGGCCTCAGAGCAAAAGCTCTCATGGTGCCCCCAATTATTGCTAGTCTTTAATAGCATTGGTCTTTTTGTATAGATCAAAGGGACTTTTGGGCCCTCCCTATGCTCTAGGGTCCGGGTGCGATTGCAACCCTCGCACTTACTGTAGTTACGCCCCTGATCATGTTACCACAAGTATGTGATTTGCATATATGCAGTTACGTGCTAACTAGATGGCCTCTCTCAATGCAAGTGAAATTAGCAAAGCCAGAGCTTTGGAGCCAGATTGACGAAGAGTACTGTTTGACACTCATTAAGTCCATGCGTCAGAGACTGCAAAATGTTATAAAAGCCAGAGGTGGTGCAACAAAATACTAGTGATGTATTGGAGTGTTTTTTTGTTTGTTTGTTTTACATGATTCCATAATTTTTCCTCAGAATTGAGTGATTCCATAGTTTTTCCTCTATGCTTAGTTAAAAAAGTAACCATTACTGACTACCACATTTTTTGTTCTTGATTTCTTTTAGTGTTTCTTAAAGCCAGAAAGTTGCAATTTGAGATGACTTTAGTTTTGTGCCATGTCTGTGATCTGCTTTTTTGTCTGCAAAATTAAACAACTGAATGAACATCCTCCAAGGCCGGTGATTCCATAATTTTTGCCAGGGGTTGTATATACAGTATGAGCCCCCACACAGCCTCCTATATACATTATGTTCTCCCACATAGCCTATTATATGCAGTATAAGCCCACACATAGCCTCCTATATGCAGTATAAGCCCACACATAGCCTCCTATATACAGTATGAGCCCCCATATAATAATAATAATAATAATAATAATAATCTTTATTGTTATATAGCGCTAACATATTCCGCAGCGCTTTACAATTTTGCACACATTATCATCGCTGTCCCTGATGGGGCTCACAATCTAAATTCCCTATCAGTATGTCTTTGGAATGTGGGAGGAAACCGGAGAACCCGGAGGAAACCCACGCAAACACGGAGAGAACATACAACCATATAACCTCCTATATACAGTATGAGTCCTCACATCTCATACACATATTAATATAAAAAGATAAGACATACTCACCTCGCTCCCGTTCCACTGGCTCCATGCTGCGGTTCCCAAGGCTCCACTTCTACTGGCCAGCACATCCATGCTATGGCTGTCATCACACCATTGCCAGCTGATGACTTCATTGCACTGGCACAGCAGAGGCGACGGGAGCTGTGCTGCCATTCTGCATTGTCTGGAAAGCTCAAAACATTATAATGAGGGCAATCAGGCCCTGGTCCCCTGGGTGTAGCCCAGATTATCGTCATTATAATCCGCCTATGGCTGAAACCATGGACTGACTGACAGCCACCTCTAATGCTTGAACCGACTGTCAGTCAGTGCCAAGAGCACGGTTACAGCCACTGCTCACTATGCACTGAGCGGCCCACCCCAAGTGCTTCAGCCATACTATTGCATTCAGCTTTAATCACCTCGTCTGACTGGCAGTATCATTATATTTCCAGATTTACTATACTGATACAATACTTAATTTATCTCTAAACCCTGAAGTTACCACCTGGAGACCTTCTCATCATAGCTGTTTGATAAACCTGGTGTTATGCAACAAACTGGCAGACAGCTGCGGGGTTGGGGACCCCAGTTCTAGGAAATGTAAATTTATATGATGTGTGAAAGAATTAGGAAATATCCTTGCTAAATCCTCTACCCATGTGAATACTGACAACTCTCGCTCCATACTAAGCTTTATCATACACTGACGGGCATTAACGTAATCTATTGCTGAATTTAAAGTTTTGTCTCCTCATATAACATAATAAACCATAAAAATGAAAGAAAGTGATAATATGTGCTCGAAAGTGGCTGATGATCGTTCCCTATGCTGTCTTCCAATCAGTTCTTAACACACTGTGGTTGTTGGTTTATGTGCCTTTTTATGGTAGGGATAAAAGCTGTGTGGTGAGAAATGAATAGAAAATGTTCATACTACCACGTCTCACACCCAATTTGGCAAAGTTATGCGTTCCTATGAATGACGACTATGTATAACGACAAACTGAAGTGCTGGGAACAGCCGTACTGTACTGCATATTTCTAAGAAAAATAATTGCTACAGAATAAGAAAAAGTGTCCTCAAATTTAATATACCATCAGTCAGAATGGTGTGAATAACTATCAGTGAGACTGGTGATTTTTTTTACTCATGTGGTGCTAGACTGATTTCTGTATTTACTAGGCTCTCATCACACGATACATGGTTTATGTGTGACTTATATCCCAGGAAACTCGTGTATATTAAATGAATCCATAGCCTTCTATGGCCACACTCGGGCGGTCTGGGGCAGCATATGTTTCTTTTAAAACAACTGTATTTTTAAAGCATAGTTGATAATGCTCTTTAATACAATGGGATCTTGTTAAAAAAATGTGTACACGTGTTTATAATAATTTATGGTGTAAGCAGAGTCCTAGATTTATTCCTGACTCGGGCAGATTACTCTCACACTATTCCACAGGCACTGCTCGTTCTGTAGCTACTTCTACAGGTCATCCTCTTAGGCCGGTGTCACACTAGCGAGTTTTATGGATGTATGAGCGCAGAAAATACGTCCATAAAATACGCAATACACACGGCCCAATGAATCTCTATGGGGCTGCTCCTATCAGCCGTATATTACGCATCCGTAATATACGGTATGTTACGAGCGTAGAAAATCGCAGCATGCTGCGTTTGTCAGCGTATTGCGCAAAAATACGCCAATGAAAGTCTATGGGGGCGAGAAAAATACGGATTCCACACGGACCAGCAGTGTGACTTGCGAGAAATACGCACCGGTGTTCTATCGAAAAGCCGGTAATTCATTTGCCTGCTTTTCATTTCTCCTTCACAAACCCGACATGATATGAGACATGGTTTACATACAGTAAACCATCTCATATCCCTGTGCAAAAAAAGGGATATGAAATGGTTTACTGTATGTAACCCATGTCTCATATCCTGTCGGGTTTGTGAAGGAGAAATGAAAAGCCGGCAGTTGAATTACCAGCTTTTCTGCTATATCGCTCATAAGTAAATATAAATATATATATATATATATATGTGTCTCAATGACATATATATATACTGTATATATGTTTTACCGAACATTTGAGCCCATAAATCCATTAGATGTCGGTTTTGCAAGCCTGCGAGAAAATCTCGCAGTACGGATGCCTTACGGATTACATACGGAGGATGCCATGCGCAAAATACGCTGCCACACCCTGCCTACGGATGACATACGGATCACTATTTTGGGAACATTTCTGTGTATTACGGCTGTAAAAAATGGCCCGTATTGTCTTACGCATAGTGTGACGCCGGCCTTAGACTTAGGAGGCTAGTCTTCCTCATCTCCTACAGGCTGGTCACACTTCCACGTCTTTGACAATTCACCCATATGGGGAGGCACAGAGACATGCATCTGTCCCTCACTTTACTTCGTTGTAGGCTATTCAGGCTGCATAAGGTCCAACCTTCACTTTTGCCCTCTGCAGCTGACCCCGAGTGATGGCCAAAAGAGACCTTAACACCTTCAGCCAGGATAGGTGATAAATATAAGATTGCTGTGAATATGACTGCTAGGACCCCCACTGATCAAAAGAATGGGGGTCCCGAGGTCCTCATTATTAATTATTGGAGTGCTAGTAAACATGTGCAACCACTGCTCCATTCACTGTGTATAGGAGTACTCGTTGGACATGCTTCTACAGCTCCATTCACACTGGAGGTTTTAGACCACAAGTTCTCGAGATTGGTTGAGGTCTAAGCAGCTGGACCCTCAACGATCACACATTTATCCTTATCTTGTGGACAGGTAACAAATGTTGTTTATGGGACAACACCTTTAACCTTATAAGGTCTCTAACAAGCCACCAGTTATTATGAGCCATGAAATTATTTAGCTCAGTCACGTACATGTAATCGAATAAAATGTAAAGAAGTTTTTACAGTGATAGCTGCTCACGTTACCTATTAATCCCCTGTATAGGTTGCACATTTTATATACCTGCTCCTAGACAATCACTTTCCTGAAGAGTAGGTTCATCAGTATCTTCTGTAACCAGTGATATGGATGCCATGAGTAAGAACACCTGTTGCTTTAAAACATTTTTTTTTTTGTACTATTTTTATTTTTGTTTGGATGATGGAGTTTTAAATATTATAATAAATTTGGATGTTTTGAATCCTTGCGAAATTGGAACAATCTTTTACATTTTTTATTAGTTTGGACGTCTGGTCAGTGTATGTTCTGTGCACCAAGGAACAGACATCATAAACCTCGAGGAGACCTGGTTGTCTCTATTTTTTGTTGTTTCTGTCACTTATCTTCATTATTATTTGCAGTTTCATAGGGTCTACACTTGATAACAATCCAGATCTTGCAGACATAATGGTGTGACCTTTGTTTAAAAAAAGGGCCTAGTTTTTTGCACCCAGCTCCCTGTTTGGCTTTATGAGACTGTAATTAGATATTTTTCGGAGCATTTCCTGAATCGTTACAGAAAGGACTTAAGCTTCCAGATTTTGGGCTTTAAAGAGGACCTGTAACTAAGTCAAAAGTGGCCAGTCTTTGTTTTTATTTTATTTCCACTGCCCCCTGTGTTTTTTTTTCCTTTGAAAAATCCACTGTACGGTTTATTGATAATTTATATGGTCTTTCCAAAGAGATGTGGCTCACAGGATTCTCTGCATTATTACCCTGTGAGCCATGCCCCCTTGAAAAGTAGCACTAGATAAAAAGTCCCATATCTCTGGAACTGTACAGTGAATAAAAAAAGGAAAACAACATGGAATAATCAGGGGAGTAGTGGGAAAAAAATTGGGGCAAAAACTGGTCACTTTTGACCTGGTGACAGGACCTCTTTAAAGCAGGTATGGTAGGTATGTGTGATTAGTAAGTATAGAGGCCCGCTGTCACTCAAAACCATCTAGATGTTATGAATCTGCCCAAGCTCTGCAGGGCTTTATCACCATTTTCCCATTGTCACTACTTTATGCTGTGTTCCACACCAGATTTTGCAACTGGCCGGGCGTATTTCCATGTGGTTATCATCCTAGGTCTATATAAGGTCTACCCAGACACACACCTGTGTTTTGGTATTAACACTCTTAGTTTGACTGTGCCACACTAACTACTCCATACCTGTTTCCTTGTGCCCTGCGGCCTCCAGTGCTTCCAGTACCTGGTCTATACCTGCTTTCCGGGGTGTCCTGTCTGCTTGCGTCCTACAGTATTTCTAGTACCTGCTCCATTGCTGTTTTTTGGTGTCCTGTCTGCCAACCCCCCAGTGCTTCTAGTCCTTCTTTCCCGCATGCATTACCTGCCTTCTGCATCAATGTCCTGGGACCCATCTGCCCACCCAGACCTGGGCTTAGAGGTTCCACCTCACAATGTGAGACCATAACACTTGGTTAGCTAACCTTTTCGATGTGTTCTTCTTATAAGAAAACCACAATATATTTCTTTTAGTTTCTCATAAATATAGGAGGCCAAACATTTCTCAGCTGAAAATGACTATTCCTTTTAGCTCCACTCTATAATACTAATCCGCTATGTTCATGACTGAGTGTAGGCTTTAACTGAATGCCCTTCAGGGACAGTTTATAATAGCAGAACATTATTACATCGATCATAAAGGAACATTATGGCAACTCTGGTATGTTTCATAATGATTGTGGGTCTCTGTAGCTTTCATTAGAGAATTTTGACAAATTAGCCCATAGTTTTACATTACATGGCATTTTTTCCCCTACATTAATAAATTGAGTCTCATGAATATTTGGCACCTAATGAAGATGCCAGACATTTTTGACAAAAATGTTATTTGTTTTAGTCTGCCAAGAGATTGGCCTCTACTAAACACAGGCATTTTGACTTTAAGAATGAAATCGTCTCAACATTAAATTAAAGCCATGCAGAGCGGCACAGATCTTGGCTTTATAATGTGAATTAATCTTTTTTTCACCAAAAAGAATGTAATGGGTGATTTTCCACTATGAGTAATCATACTGCTATATCTCACCATGTCACGTCTCTATCAAAGTAAGAAATGTGGCTTTCAGTAGCAGCCCTAGACGTTTACCAACCATAACGTCATTTCATATCTTTCCTTTAAGTTATCTGGAGTATTTTATTTTTCTTGCTGACAGGATAATTAGTGAGACTAGATGACAAGGTAATGTAGAGGAGGATGTGATGTATACTAACATTACCTACATAAACAGGAGCCGCCAGCTCTCCTGACATGTCTGGTTTAGTAAATACTTGAATTCCCCTTGAAATAACAATTTTGGAGCTTCTTATGTAAAAAATCTGCACTATACTATTCCTAATGAGCAGTGGCCTCCAGTTCACTAGTATTCTTGGGTATGGGTGCAACAACCATCTTCTTCAAACTCCACCAAAGATTTTCTTTGGGGTTCAAGTCAGACGACTGTGATGGCCACTCCAGAATGTTGTAGGACTTCTTCTAAAACCAAGCACTGGTGGACTTTGAGGTATGCTTGGGATTATTCTCCTATTGTAAAACTTATTGATGGTGAGAGTTCAGCTTCCTGACAGAAACAGAAGTCATAACGTTTTCATCTAGGAATTCCGAATATATTATTGAATCCATCTTGCCCTCCATACAGTGCAGATTTACAGTGCCATAAGAAGCAAAGTAGCAGAGCATCACTGAGCTATTATCATGCTTCACTGTAGGCATCCCCAAGCCACTGGCATGCTTTACTGTAGTAGTAATACAGTATAAAGAGAACGGCTTACCACGCCGTGCAATGTTCGTTCCTGGTTAGTATGATCCTGGAAGGTGCTAGTCCAGATGGTGACTGCGGCAATGTAAGACAGGAGGGGAGGGTGAAATAAGATACTATGACTTAGGACACTGATGTGTCAGAAATGCATCAGGTTTTGTTTTTAATTATGTTTTTCACTTAATAAATTTTGGATTTTATCTACTGGAAGTCTGCGCTGAATTTCACCCTTCCCTCCTGTCCATGCTTTACTGTAGTCATCACCAAGCCACCACCATGATTCACTGTAGGAATCACATTTTACTGTAACACACTCCCCTTGAGAAAGCGGATCAGAAAAACGTACATTGGGGCGCTGGTGGCTCTGTGGTTGGTCGACTAGCTGCACTATGGGTAAGCCTTACTCCATACCTATCTCCATGTGGATTCTTTAACTCTTACTGATATTTGCATATATATATAACTACTCACTATCTTTTCTGGCATCCATAATATGAAATATGTTCATATACTTATGCTGCTAGTACCCGCAGTTTGACTTTACTCCACTTTTGCCACTTCTTTACACTTGATTTATTTCCTTCTTGATTCTTCTAACATCTTTCAGGTTTACTTTTTTGATTCATGTCTTCTTTTAATATGTTATAATTTATAATAAAATTTATTTTCTATTTTAATATTATATATCTCCTTGAGTGGTGATTTTTTGGTTACTTTGTATCCTTTTCTTGGCTGAATATATATTTTACTGTGGGCATCAATGAGTCACATCCATGCTTCACACTCAGCATTACTGAGCCACCACCATGCTATACTATAGGCTTCACTTAATCACCATCATACTTCACTGTAGACACTGTGTTTGAGCCTTTGCTTCATTCTTCTTCCTTCAGACATACCGCTTATCTGTAAAAGTGAAAATTCCAGTTTTCATTCATCTCTCCACATAACAGAATCCAAAAACTTCTGTGGCTTATTTATATGGTTTTAACCATTTTGGAGGCAACTTTTCCTGTGCTTTTGGGTCAATAGACTTATACATCTTGGTGTTTGGGCATTGTTTTCTTCAACATTTAATACTTGCCTAACTGTGCAAAATTTCTTTGCCCTTCTGTGGCTTCTGCTACACTTAGGTTGGCAGCTTCTGGCCTCTGCCACTGATGTCTTCTGGCAGAAAAATAGAGACGGATTTTGCTACATTAAGGGAAGGAGTAAGTACATTGTATTGCATACTCCATGACCCAACTATCTCACCAGTAAAAAGTATATTATCCTAATACTCACATCTGATGTAATTTTTCTAACTAAAGCAGCATTTCATATCTCATCAGACTCATGCCAATACTCTGCCAGGTATGCTGACCAGGACCAGGACCTTATGGTTATCTTCTCCTTAGGAAACATGCGATCCGTCACAGTATTTAAGCTCCCAAACTCATGTACACATAAACAGGGTATATCACAGAACATTGTATAATAGCAATGCAGAATGTAGGAACAGAGTGGTACTTCAACCACAACTTTCTGATGTTGCCATAAACGTAAAGGATGCAACAATCACTGGTAGCAGCCCAAAATTGTAGTACAATTTAATTGTCCACTTTTTCCGTAATATGTAATAAACTACATTGAAGGGTGGACACCCTTTTACTGAGGCCGACAATTGCTTGTACATAATCATTAGGCTATGTGAATATGCTGCCGACAATATGAGAACTGTATTGGGAATGAACAATCATATTAACAATCATTTATCCCTATATCATTTCTAACGTTCCTTATAAAAGGGACTTTAAACAAGCGCAGATCAACTAGCTATATTTTTAACTCCCACTCATTCAAAGAGGAAATCTATAAATCAGCCACAACAGTTGCTTTTGCTTGCATTTGAATTCTATTATAACTTTATAAGACATAGTTTTTTAGTTTTCTTTTGGGGGCAAACAGCAAATCTGCTTAAAACAGAACACCTTAAAAGTAGATGCAAAAATACTTGGAAGACTCTTCCTATTAATTTCAGTGTTAATCTACTTTACTGTTCATTTGTTCATTTTTTTCCAGCAGTTTTTCCTCTTCAAATTTTTAAAAATACCTTTTTTGAGCTGGAGTCCTTCTGTATCTTCTCAAAACTTGACACACTAAGTCAAAAAGATTGGAAAAACACTTAGGTAAAAAACACTTACAAATTTGTTTAACCCCTGCAACCATGGGCGATTTTTCTTTTTTTTTCATTTTCGTTTTTTCCCCCTCTTCTTCTAAGGGCCATACATTTTTTATTTTTCCATCCCCATAGCCATATGAGGGCTTGGTTTTTTGCGGGATAAGTTATATATGAATGACATAATTGATTTTATCGTGATGCACTGGAAAGCATGGAAAAAAAATTTCAAGTGTGTTTTAAAGCTGCAAAAAAAGTGCAATTTCACAATTTGTTTTATTTTTTAAATTTTTTTATATTTACTATGTTCACTATACGGCAAAACTGGTTTGACAATAAGATTCAGTATGATTTTGCAAATATCAAACATCTACATATTTTTTATTTAAGTGGTAAAAAAAATTCATAAATTTGTTAAAAAAAAACATTTTTGCTTGTTTTGCCACGTACGAGACCCGTAACATTTTCAATATTCGGGATATGGTGCTGGTTGGGGGCTTATTTTTTGCGCCCGAGCTGATGTTGCTACTGATACCATTTAGGGGTGCATACAATGTTTTGATCACCTCTCATTGCTTTTTATCGCAATATTACGACAGCCAAAAAATATAATTCTGGCATTATTATCTTTTTCTCGTTACACTGTTTACTGATCAGATTAATTTATTTTATATTTACTGATCAGATTAATTTATCTTAGATTTTGATAGATCGGACATTTCTGAACACAGCGATTCCAAATATGTGTATTTTTTTGTTACTGTTTTATTTTTAAACTAGCAAAAGGGAGATGATGTGAGCTTTTGTGTTTTTTTTTTTACTTCTTTCATTTTTTAAAAAACTTTTTTTCACTTTTTGCTGTATTTGTTAGTCCCTTTGGTGGACTTGAAGCTGTGATCATCTGATCTCTTGAACTATACATGGCGGTGCATCAGCCCTGCTATGTATTGAGAAAATCACGATCTCCTATGAATGCCAGCCACGGGCTGGCTTTCACAGGAGGATTGTCACGACAAACACAGAGGTCTTCAGTCGACCCCTCCACTGTCATAACAACCTATTGTCGCCCTGCAATCACATCTGCATGGAATGAAGCACGCCCCCTCCCGACGCATTTTATAGGCTAACAGCAGCGGGCAGAGCTGCGCTCCACCCGTGGCTGTTAAATGCACATGATGGCTGAATTATTCAGCCATCATCTTCAGTGAAAGATGCAGGCTCAGTGTGCGAGCCCATATCAAAGCTAGGAACACGATATATGATGTACGTCATATGTCATGAAGGAGTTAAAAATATTTTGGGAAAATAAAAGTTCTGAAAAAAACCTCCACAAAAATGGATCATTTCTACTAGAAAAACTTTTTTTTTAAATTTTCAATGCCTTGAAAAAATTCCATGTGAACACGGCTTAGCGTTCAGTTACTTTTGGGATTTATATTGGTATATCAACAAGGCAACAAGGAAAGTCTGTAAGTCTCTGTATAAGTAATTATACAGATCATCACATTATTAACACTTTCATTCCTCTTCTTTTTCTCTGTTCCATAAATTTTATATTGAAATTTACCACATTGGATCAATTTTAGGACCAACGTGGAGTTTTAAAATATCGGCGTATTTTTTACAAACACATTATGAATAATCTTTTCTACATGAAAAACTAATGAGTGTAAATAATGGTACATGGTAAAGAATTATGGTATTAACAGTTATATAGAATATTCCATTAAGTAGGTTCCATTGAAGAACCACAGATGTTTATTTTTGTCACAACTCTGATAGATTAATTTATTACACTTATTAAGAATTTTAAATGATCCCTCTGCTGCTCCCAGGGCACACATTCATAAAGACTTCTTGCAGTATTGTTAGCCCAGGGTGTTTATGTCGAATGTGGGATCCTCCTTTTCGGGGAAAAATATTCTTATCGTATATACAGTCAAAGCCGCATCCATCCAAGAGCCACTCTAAATGTTTATGGAAGTAATTATGTAATGGAGTGATAATGTTAACAAATATATTTATTACTGATTATCTAATCTGAATGTCATCCGCAGTGCTCTGGTGTCATATGTTATGTCTCGTTTTTCTGATGCTATGTCTGTGGAGATGTAGTCATATAAATAAATAAACCCAACATATTCCAATATATTAGTATTAATACTATGTAAAGCTATCTCATCATATCTTTTATTTAGAAGACACCATTTCTGCCTCTTGTTTCGATTAGAGAACAATGAAACATAAGAAAAATAGCTTGTAGACAGACAGTGACAATAAAGATTGCCATTTTTGAAAGGAGGAACTATGAGGGCTACAGAGGTTGTGCTTGCCCCTAAGTAGAGTTGAGCAAATTTTTCAATATTTATTACGATCACCGGCAAATATTGTATTTACAATATTCGCCAAACGCCATTGGAGTCAATGGGAGTAGAAATGAGCAAATATGTTCGGAAACGATTGTCAAACATAAATTTGGTACGAATAGGTTACCAATATGGCACGAATATGGCAAATTAAGATTCGGTAATTGTTTCCAAATATACAGAATTCACTCAACTCTACCCCTGAGCTCATGAGTTGTGCAAAAAGTTCTTCTGTCAATATATGAATGATATAAATGATGTGGTGGGTCCTGTTGAATATTTTTTTTATCAGAGTCCATGAGCATTTAGTTAACCTTTTATGCTTTTATCAGAATATGTGCATTCATATTTTTGCATCGCTCTTTTTAAATTTTTGCAGCTTCAGACAAGTTGATATGATTTAATAGTTAATGTGCTAAACAGACAATTTGCAAATCATCGTTTTTCTGGTGCTCATCGCTCACCTATTTTCCAGTTTACTGAACACTGACCATAGGGGCACTGAGGCTGGCAGGTGTCCTGAAGAAGGTAAAGCGAAACGCATGTTGAGCCTGGTTTTGTGTCCTACTTGTTACTCTGATAATTGCTGATTGTTTTGCAGAGGACTCCATTTTATTAATATCTGATCTGATGCACTTTTGATCATATTTTTTGTGAGTTTACAATTTGTAACCATCTCTAGCAACAGAGATGCTGAGATGGATTACAGGAGCGGGTCTTTGTCTCCCTGTTCCGGCTCTCCTGTCTGTCCCTCTAGTGGGGCATGAGGGCAGTGAGGCCATGATTTTATACAAGGTTTTTATGAAAGGACAAGTATGCTTTTAAGTTCTTCTCATGGTCGAATATTATGGTTAGTGAGAATTTCATGTAAAGTGTATAGACTTGTTTCTCCTATCCCAATATTTCATTACACACTTAGTGAAGTTTGAGGGTACAACACTGTTTTAGTGAGATGATGGTGGGAATTTTTTTAATACAGCCACTGGTCCAAGTAAGCCAAAAATGTGGGTTTTTCATGCCACAGAAAATACATTTCCTAATTAAAATAGTATTTCTCCTCTCATGCATGGCGTTTTAGCTTAATTTCATTGTCTATTATGTCTGCATTGTTTGCTCAGATTTGGTCAGTGACCACGTGGGTTTTATGAGCAGTGAATCATTTTAATATGGTCATGATGTCTCAGTTTATAACATAATTTATAGCCCTTGTCTTGCACCCAACTTGGATTATGCATGCGTCGTGGTTAAAGAATTGAAAAACTTAGTGCTTGTGATACATATGGAACATTGGCAATTTAAAGGTATTTAATATAACAATTATTATTCTATTCTTTATTAGTTTACTTTTTCCATTTTTCAGAGCAAGAGTGATTTAATTTCATTGTATAATATTTTGAGTAGTTCATCTAAAGTGTCTATTACAAGCTATGTACCAGAGTTTAAAGGGGTTCTCCGGGACTAACATATGGATGACCTAACCGGTGAAGAGGTAATCAATATCGGCTCAGTGGTGATCCAACACCCAACACCACCATTGATCAGCGGAAACTGCAGCCAAACATAAATAATGTATGAAGACCGAACAGTGCGCCTACAGTGACATGTAACCCTGGTCCAAATTACTGCTACTGTTAACTGTGAACATGATGATGAAATGATCTAAGTTAAAGATGACACATTTCCTTTGTATTTTAGGCAAAAAATTATATTTATAAATATATATATATATATAGTCATATTTTGTATTTTAAAAATTACAAATAGGAAAATGAACTAATGCAAAAGTTTGATCACTCTTGGAGATTTGTGTGTGCAGATCATTTTGACCAAGGTTTCAGACCTTATTTAGCCTTTTAGGGTTATGGCTAGTTCATTATCATCACTAGGAAAGGCCAGGTGATGCAAATTTCCCAGCTCAGACTCCTCTAACCTTCTGCCAAAAAACAGCAACCATGGGTTCTTCTAAGCAGCTGCCTAGCACTCTGAAAATGAAAATGGTGGAGACCCACACAGCAGGAGAAGGCTATAAGAAGATAGCAAAGCAGTTTCAAGTTGACATTTCATCAGCTCGAAATGTAATTAAGAGTTAACAGGAACAACAAAGGTCAAGATAAGGTCTGGAAGACCAAGCAAAATTTCAGTGACAGCTGCTTGTAGGATTGCTAGAGAAGCAAATCAAACCCCCCATTTGACTCCAATAGACTTCAGAAAGATTTAGCAGACTCTGGATTTGTGGTACATTGTTCTACTGTTCAGAGAGATCTACACAAATATTGCCTTCATGGAAAAGTTGAAGAGTCATCAGAAGAAAACCTCTCCTGCATCCTCACCATAAAATTCAGTATCAGAAGTATGCAAAAGAACATCTAAACAAGCCTGATGCATTTTGGAAACAAGTAATGTGGACCGATGAGGTTAAAATAAAAGTCTTCGCTCACAATGATCAAACGTATGTGTGGAGAAAAAAGGGCGCATAATTTCAAAAAAAGAACATACTTTCAGGTTGTGGTGCAGCCAATGGCACAGGGAACAATTTATGGAAAGAGGGAAGAATGGATTGAATGAAATTTCAATAAAGTTGAGTGAATTTAGCAAATTCAGCTGAGAGTCATTGGAGTCAATGTGAGTAGAAATTAACAAATATGTTCGGAAACTGATCATCAAATATAAATTTGGCACAAATAGGGTAGCAATATGGCACGAATATGGCAAACTCATATTTGGTGATCGATTCCAAACATATTAACTCAAGTCTAAATTTCAACATATTATTGATGCAAATATAACACCAACATTCAACCATCATTGAAAATCTGTGGCTAGACCTCAGAATAACAGCGCATGCAAGACAACTCAGGAATCTCACAGAACTGGAAGAATTCTCTTAGGAAGAATGGATGAAAATCCCTCAAACAATAATTGAAAGACTCTTCGCTGGCTACAAAAAGCGTTTACAAGCTGTGATACTTTCAAAAGGGGGTGCTACTAGGTACTAACCATGCAGGGTGCCCAAACTTTTGAATCTGCTCTTTTTCCTTTTTGTAATTTTTAAATTGAAAAAGATAAAAAAATATATAGTTTGCCTAAAATACAAAGGAAATGTGTCATCTTTAACTTTAGGCCTTTATGAGATGATTTCATCTTCAACATGCTTAGCTGCTCACAATAACAGTAATTATGACCAGAAGTGTCCAAACTTTTGCATGAATGAGAGGCAAGGTGCAGTATACGGTAATGGCCTCTAAACAGACAATGTATGGATCAGTACCGTGGCAGCTGTTTACACCCTTCTGCAATTGAAGCAGTTAATAGCTGATCAGTGTGGGTGCCTGCCGAGTGATGGACTAAAAATATGTTAGTTCCAAAGAACCCTTTAAGGAGTTCAACATAATCAGTGTAAAATGCCATAGCTACTGTATGCTTTCCCCCGCTGCTGCCTAGATGGAATTGATCTCTATGTACTGTCTTCTCCTATCTATGATATCAATGCATGCAGCTCATCCTTAGCTAAAGAAAATTGAAAAGGAAAAAGCATAACAACCATACAATGTGATAAAACCATAGAATTCCTCTTAAGTATACAAGTTTGGAGGTTTGTAGTCAAATATAATAAATTCCAAGGGTTGCCCTAGATCCCATTGACATACTACACACTCCTGTATAAGGTGAAATACAACTTATAGAACAAAATCTACAGACTGCCGTAAAACCTTGTTTCGCATGCAGTAGGAATGTAGAGAAAATGCTGAGAATTTAGTCTCTTTTGTTAACATCTTTGCTTTTGGCTCTGATTGTTAATGGTACACTACCCACTAATATCACAACCATTTTCGAGTGCAAAAGGGGAAAATTCAGCTTTAGGCCTCATTCTTATGTGCGTTTCTTGCGTACAAGTGCTAAGTGTTTTTCACGGATAGCACTTGTACCTATAATTGTGAATGGAATTACTCATATGTCTGTGATTTTCCAAAACCAAAATCGTGGAGCCATGTCTAATATTGATATGAGTGTCAGATTAAAATCAGTAAGTCAATAGGTCCATGAAAAATATCAGACAGCAATCGGATGCCCTCTTAGTTTGGACCGATTTTCATAGACTGTTAGATATCAGAAAATCTGGTGAAACTCAGACTGAACTCTGATAAAACTCGTATGAAACTCTGACCGAAATCACTGATGAAACTTGTTTAGAATTGAGAGTCCTCAGTGGTTGATACCTTTTAATGGCTAACTGAAAAGATGGTAACAAATTGCAGGCTTTCGAGACTACACAGGTCTCTTCATCAGGCATAGACTAATACAAATTCTGAAGAATCAGATATTTATGCCACATATATTTACCACTACTGATGAAACTTGGTCAGTTTTTCTTGTACGTGAAAAAAACTGACATGTGAATGAAACCTTATTGTAGCTACACTCAGGATTGTTCTTGCTTGAAAGAAATGAGTGAAGAATAGATAGATTCCAGTATTTTAGATAATAAATCTCCATAATATAGAAGCCCATATACCTCTACTAGTCTTGAGACCAGTTGAACGTCATTATGGAGTTTGAAGATTACTTGACCCTGTTACTTGTTGCTCAAGCCAGGGACGGTTTTAGTCAAAGTGGGGCCCTGGGCAAATGTTTAAAGTGCGGCCCCAAATGCTAACATATTGCACATCACACAGAAACATTTTGTATTTACATGCACTGACTTCAGGCTGTTAAATGAGTGTGATCGACAATATTGAAGTCGCTCCCGAGTTTCTTTACATCGGCTGAGGAAGAATGATGGGGACAGATAGTCCTCGATACAGTATAATGCAGGTCCCATATAGTACATATAGTATAATGCACTCGCCATGGTCCTTGATAGAGTATACTGTAGCCCCTCTCAGGCTATACTGAAGTCCCCTTCATAGAGTATTATGCATGCAGCCTCCCTCATAGAGTATAATGCAGCACCCCTCATAGAGTATAATGCAGCCCACCTCATAAAGTATTCTGCAGTCCCCCTCATAGAGTATACTGCAGCCCCCCACAAAGTATACTGCAGCCCCCCTCAGAGTATACTGAAGCCTCCCTCATAGAGTATAATGCAACCCCCCTCATAGAGTATAATTCAGCCTTACAAAGAGTATAATGTTACCCCCTCAGAGTATAACGTAGCACCCTCATAAAGTATAATACAGCCCCCTCATAGAGTATAATGCAGCTCCCCTCAGAGTATAATGCAGCCCCCCCACACACATATAATGCAGCCCCCCACACAGTATAGTGCAGCCCCCCCACACACACAGTATAATGCAGCCCCCCACACATACAGTATAATGCAGCCCCCCACACATACAGTATAATGCAGCCCCCCACACACAGTATAGTGCAGCGCCCCACACACACAGGGGGCAGGGGGAGGCTGCAGATGAGACAGGGTCTGGCTGACACTAAAGCAGCCAAGAAAGCGTTATTAGACTTTGTTAGGGAACGGAAAGCCACAATGGTGCCCTAGAGACTGTTCCCACTAAATACAGCCTTTACTCCCTTCCCGGTTAGACCAAGATTAGACTGTAGACCCCAAAATGATCTTGACTCTTGAGTACATATCTCTAGTAATGTACTAACCTAGATATCTCTATGCATAGAACTAACTGTAAATGATACTGTGAATATTCTTCTTGTGCAATTTATCTGTGATAATAATCTTTCCCACATTAAACCCTGTTACGTGAATAAGTTACAAGTAGAATGTTGATACTCTTGTCTACGCTGTTGCATTCAGATCACCTGCTTTACATACATGGGGGGCAATTGTAACTTCTTCTGTATTGCCCTATGATTTCTATGTATACTACTGCCTCCATTATTGAAGTCTTCAAGTGTAACCTGTAAACCCATCCTTTTAGAGAAGTCTACAACTTTTTGCTACCACCTCATTACTATGTGAGTTGCTCCCATACCTTGTAACCTATATCCGTGGCCAAAAGTTTTGAGACGGGCACACATTTTGGTTTTCACAGAGTTTTTAGTCAGATTTATTTTGGTTACTGAAGTTGGTTACTAAAGTACAATTTTAATCTTTTCGTAAGTTTTTAAACTTTCATTGACAAATACCAAATGTAATATCAATCTTTTGCAAACACTGAATATGTACGATTAGGGTTGAGTGACTTTCACTTTTTTAGGATCGAGTCGGGTTTCGCGAAACCCGACTTTGTCAAAAGTCGAGTCGAGTGAAATCGTCCGATTATCGCCAAAAGTCGGGGATCGACCGAAACACGAAACCCAATGCAAGTCAATGGGGAAGCATAGTCGGCAGTGAGTGGAGGCCAGGAAAACACCTACAGTGCCCATTTTAATGGCAAAAACATCCATTCTTGTTACTGAAGCTTGTCAAACTTAATTTACTTTATAATAATAGTTAGGCATTGGAAATTGGGGGTCATTTGGCTAAAGTTGTGGGGGGTAGGGCTGGTTCAAGTTTTTAGTGGGCCCGAGAAACGTGGACTACGTCACGGCGGTGGAGCAGTGAGAGGTAAGTATTTCAACTTTGCAAGTGCTGTGATCCCGAGCAAGCAGGGGGGGCCCACTCATTCGCATTGGCACTGGCACAGGGTCCCTCAAAGTACGGCGGTGTGTTTGCACGGCGGGGGCGCCTCCCACCAGCAGGGACACTTTTGCGTACTCTGAGGGGCCCTGTGCGATGTTTCACATCGCCAACGAGTATGCCCCCCCACCTGATGAAGGAACCTGCACTTTCATCTGCACCTTCCTCTTTGTCCCTGTGTAAGGTGGTATAGTATGCGGGAAGGGGAACCTGACTTTCAGCTGGGTCAGATTGTGGCTGTGTAGCGTGCAAGGGGAATGTAGTGGTCTGGGTCAATGCACCACAAGACTCATCTAGCACTGGCTGGGCAATGGGCAGGATGAGGAGGAAACACAGATCTAGGCCCAAATAATAAAGTGGGCTAAATGCAGTTCAAAATTGGTAACAGGACTAACCAGGCGGCATTGCTTTGTTCAGTGGAGTAGAAAACCCAGGAGCGGCAGACACCAGCAACCAGACTAGTAGGCCCAATGCAGTTTAATATTAAAAATATAGGCCGAAAGCCTGAAGATTGAAGCTCAGGAAAATAACACAGGACAACACCAAGGTGCAGCAGACACCGTTACTAGGTCCAACCAAAGTAGTAGGCCAAATGCAGTTTAATATTTAAAATGTAGGCCGAAAGCCTGAAGATTGAAGCTCAGGAAAACAAAACAGGAGAAAACCCAGGAGCGGCAGACACCGTTTTAAGGGCCCAACCACACTAGTAGGCCCAATGCAGTTTAATATTAAAAATATAGGCCAAAAGCCTGAAGATTGAAGCTCAGGAAAACAACACAGGAGAAAACCCAGGAGCGGCAGACACCGTTTTAAGGGCCCAACCACACTAGTATGCCCAATGCAGTTTAATATTAAAAATATAGGCCGAAAGCCTGAAGATTGAAGCTCAGGAAAATAACACAGGACAACACCAAGGTGCGGCAGACACCGTTACTAGGCCCAACCAAAGTAGTAGGCCAAATGCAGTTTAAAATTCCCTATAGGCCAAAAGCCTGAAGATTGAAGCTAAGCTTTATTCAGTGGAGGAGACAAGCAAGGAGTGGCAGACACCGTTACTAGGGCCCAACCAAACAAGTAGCCCAAATGCAGTTTAAAATTCCCTATAGGCCAAAAGCCTGAAGATTGAAGCTAAGCTTTATTCAGTGGAGGAGACAAGCAAGGAGTGGCAGACTGTTATGGTCCTGGTGGTAGGAACACATGAACTGACCTGATAGGTAAACCAAAACATAGGACAAGCTCTGGGGATGTGGGAACTTTACTGACCGCAATCCTGATTCTATCAAAACACACTATAGGCAGCCGTGGAGCGTTCCTAACTCGGCCTAGACGCCTCTGCACAGCCTGAGAAACTAGCTACCCCTAGAGAGAAACAAAGCCTCACTTGCCTCAGAGAAATTTTCCCCAAAGTGAGAGCAGCCCCCACAAATAATAACGGTGAGTTAAGAGGAAAACACAAACATAGAAATGAAAACAGGTTTTAGCAAATGAGGCCCGCTAATAACTAAATAGTCAGAAGATAGCAAGGAATCTGTGCGGTCAGTATAAAATACTACAAAAATTATCCACGCAGAGAATACAAAAAGACCCCCACACCGACTCACGATGTGAGGGGCGCAACTCCGCACCCCAGAGCTTCCAGCTAGCAATCAAATAGCATATAAGCAAGCTGGACTGAACTCATCATATACTGAGAAACATTTTCAAATAGCAATGAGCAAAAATAGACTAGCATGAACTTAGCTTCTCCACGAGGAGACAGGTCACAAGGGAAGTCCCAGAGAGATCTGAACCAGTACGGAATACAACTACAGCAGGCAACAAGTAAAGGTCCAAGTGGAGTTAAATAGGCAGCAAGCCTAGCAGGAAACGAGGCAGCTGGAGTCCAGCTACAGACCAGCCGTAGCACTCAAAGCCACCAGAGGGAGCCCAAGAACAGAACTCACAAAGTACCACTCATGACCACAGGAGGGAGCCCGAGAATGGAATTCACAACAGCAGACACCGTTACTAGGGCCCAACTAAATTAGTAGGCCAAATGCAGTTTAAAAATCCCTATAGGCCGAAAGCCTGAAGATTGAAGCTAAGCTTTATTCAGTGGAGGAGACAAGCAAGGAGTGGCAGACACCGTTACTAGGGCCCAACCAAAGTAGTAGGCCCACTGCAGTGTTATATTACCAACTACTTAATGAGAGCCTGAAGATTGAATCTCAGGCAAGTAAACCTGGAGAACACCAAGGAGTGGCAGACACCGTTAGTAGGCCCCAACCAAACTAGTAGGCCAACTGCAGTGTTATATTACTAACTACTTAATGAGAGCCTGAAGATTGAAGCTCAGCTCTGTTCAGTGGAGGAGAACACCAAGGAGCAGCAGACACCGTTAGTAGGCCCCAACCAAGCTAGTAGGCCAACTGCAGTGTTATATTAACAACTACTTAATGAGAGCCTGAAGATTGAAGCTCAGGCAAGTAAACCTGGAGAACACCTTGGAGCGGCAGACACCGTTAGTAGGCCCCAACCAAACTAGTAGGCCAACTGCAGTGTTATATTACCAACTACTTAATGAGAGCCTGAAAATTGAAGTTCAGGCAAGTAAACCTGGAGAACACCAAGGAGCGGCAGACACCGTTAGTAGGCCCCAACCAAACTAGTAGGCCAACTGCAGTGTTATATTACCAACTACTTAATGAGAGCCTGAAGATTGAAGCTCAGCTCTGTTCAGTGGAGGAGAACACCAAGGAGCGGCAGACACCGTTAGTAGGCCCCAACCAAACTAGTAGGCCAACTGCAGTGTTATATTACCAACTACTTAATGAGAGCCTGAAGATTGAAGCTCAGGCAAGTAAACCTGGAGAATACCTTGGAGCGGCAGACACCGTTAGTAGGCCCCAACCAAACTAGTAGGCCAACTGCAGTGTTATATTACCAACTACTTAATGAGAGCCTGAAGATTGAAGCTCAGGCAAGTAAACCTGGAGAACAACTTGGAGCGCCAGACACCGTTAGTAGGCCCCAACCAAACTAGTAGGCCAACTGCAGTGTTATATTACCAACTACTTAATGAGAGCCTGAAGATTGAAGCTCAGGCAAGTAAACCTGGAGAACACCTTGGAGCGGCAGACACTGTTAGTAGGCCCCAACCAAACTAGTAGGCCAACTGCAGTGTTATATTAACAACTACTTAATGAGAGCCTGAAGATTGAAGCTCAGTCAAGTAAACCTGGAGAACACCTTGGAGCGCCAGACACCGTTAGTAGGCCCCAACCAAACTAGTAGGCCAACTGCAGTGTTATGTTAACAACTACTTAATGAGAGCCTGAAGATTGAAGCTCAGTCAAGTAAACCTGGAGAACACCTTGGAGCGCCAGACACCGTTAGTAGGCCCCAACCAAACTAGTAGGCCAACTGCAGTGTTATATTAACAACTACTTAATGAGAGCCTGAAGATTAAAGTTCAGCTCTGTTCAGTGGAGAACACCTTGGAGCGGCAGACACCGTTAGTAGGCCCCAACCAAACTAGTAGGCCAACTGCAGGGTTATATTACCAACTACTTAATGAGAGCCTGAAGATTGAAGCTCAGCTCTGTTCAGTAGAGAACACCTTGGAGCGGCAGACATTGTTAGTAAGCCCCAACCAAACTAGTAGGCCAACTGCAGTGTTATATTAACAACTACTTAATGAGAGCCTGAAGATTGAAGCTCAGGCAAGTAAACCTGGAGAACACCTTGGAGCGGCAGACACCATTAGTAGGCCCCAACCAAACTACTAGGCCAACTGCAGTGTTATATTAACAACTACTTAATGAGAGCCTGAAGTATGAAGCTCAGGCAAGTAAACCTGGAGAACACCTTGGAGCGGCAGACACCGTTAGTAGGCCCCAACCAAACTAGTAGGCCAACTGCAGTGTTATATTACCAACTACTTAATGAGAGCCTGAAGATTGAAGCTCAGGCAAGTAAACCTGGAGAACACCTTGGAGCGGCAGACACCATTAGTAGGCCCCAACCAAACTAGTATGCCAACTGCAGTGTTATATTAACAATTACTTAATGAGAGCCTGAAGATTGAAGCTCAGCTCTGTTGAGTGGAGAACACCTTGGAGCGGCAGACACCGTTAGTAGGCCCCAACCAAACTAGTAGGCCAACTGCAGTGTTATATTACCAACTACTTAATGAGAGCCTGAAGATTGAAGCTCAGGCAAGTAAACCTGGAGAACACCTTGGAGCGGCAGACACCGTTAGTAGAACCCAACCAAACTAGTAGGCCAACTGCAGTGTTATATTACCAACTACTTAATGAGAGCCTGAAGATTGAAGCTCAGGCAAGTAAACCTGGAGAACACCTTGGAGCGGCAGACACCATTAGTAGGCCCCAACCAAACTAGTAGGCCAACTGCAGTGTTATATTTCCAACTACTTAATGAGAGCCTGAAGATTGAAGCTCAGGCAAGTAAACCTGGAGAACACCTTGGAGCGGCAGACACCGTTAGTAGGCCCCAACCAAACTAGTAGGCCAACTGCAGTGTTATATTACCAACTACTTAATGAGAGCCTGAAGATTGAAGCTCAGGCAAGTAAACCTGGAGAACACCTTGGAGCGGCAGACACCGTTAGTAGGCCCCAACCAAACTAGTAGGCCAACTGCAGTGTTATATTAACAACTACTTAATGAGAGCCTGAAGATTGAAGCTCAGCTCTGTTCAGTGGAGGAGAACACCTTGGAGCGGCAGACACCGTTAGTAGGCCCCAACCAAACTAGTAGGCCAACTGCAGTGTTATATTACCAACTACTTAATGAGAGCCTGAAGATTGAAGCTCAGGCAAGTAAACCTGGAGAACACCTTGGAGCGGCAGACACCGTTAGTAGGCCCCAAACAAACTAGTAGGCCAACTGCAGTGTTATATTAGCAACTACTTAATGAGAGCCTGAAGATTGAAGCTCAGCTCTGTTCGGTGGAGGAGAACACCTTGGAGCGGCAGACACCGTTAGTAGGCCCCAACCAAACAAGTAGGCCAACTGCAGTGTTATATTAACAACTACTTAATGAGAGCCTGAAGATTGAAGCTCAGGCAAGTAAACCTGGAGAACACCTTGGAGAGGCAGACACCGTTAGTAGGCCCCAACCAAACTAGTAGGCCAACTGCAGTGTTATATTAACAACTACTTAATGAGAGCCTGAAGATTGAAGCTCAGCTCTGTTCAGTGGAGGAGAACACCAAGGAGCGGCAGACACCGTTAGTAGGCCCCACCCAAACTAGTAGCCCAAACGCAGTTTAATATTTAAAATGTAGGCTGAAAGCCTGAAGATTGAAGCTCAGGAAAACCAAACAGGAGAAAACCCAGGAGCGGCAGACACCGCTACTAGGCCCAACCAAAGTAGTAGGCCAAATGCAGTTTAATATTTCAAATGTAGGCTGAAAGCCTGAAGATTGAAGCTCAGGAAAACCAAACAGGAGAAAACCCAGGAGCGGCAGACACCGTTACTAGGCCCAACCAAAGTAGTAGGCCAAATGCAGTTTAAAATTCTAAATACTGTCCGAAAGCCTGCAGATTGAAGCTCAGCTTTTTCAGTGGAGGACATCGGTATTGAGTGGCGCAGACAGACAAAGGTAGTATGTGTTAAATAAAAAAGTTGGCTCTATGCAGTTTTAAATTGGTTACTGGGGTACACAGGCAGCAATGGTGTGGTCAGCAGAGGACGATTGCAAGGAGGGACCGCAGACAGACTTCCTAGGCCTAAAATGAGAAAGCAGGCTCTATGCAGTTTAAATTAGGCTACAGGGGTACACAGGCAGCATTGGTGTGGTCAGCGGAGGATGATTGCACCGAGGGGCAGACACAGTTAGTAGGCCTAAAAAAGTAATAGGCAAAAAGCAGTTAAAAATAGGTTACAGGAGTACACAGACGGCCTAGCTTTGTTCAGTGGAGGACAACTGTAAGGAGTGTCTGACACAGTTAGTAGGCCAAAATAATAAAGTGAGGTTAATGTCTGGCAAAAAAAAATTCACAAAGAAACAGGTGGCATACCTAGGTACAGGGGTGGGCTCCTCACGCCACTTCTGATTTGTGCCCCTCTAACACCTCTTGCATGTTGCCCCCTGCAGCTCGTGTGAGAACCATCACCGCCGCTGTGTGATGGGAATGCCTGAACCAAACAGTCTACAAGAGTTGCTTGTTTGGTAGTCAATATTTGCTCAAGGTTCTCATGTGGCATGATATTTTGCAATTTCTCTTTATAGCATGGATCCAGGAGGCAGGCCAACCAGTAATCGTCATCGGTCATCATATTGATAATGCGGGGGTCCCTTTTTAGGATACGTAATGCATAATCAGCCATGTGGGCCAATGTTCCAGGTGTCAAATCAATGCTTGTGCTGGGTTGAGGAGCACTTTCTGGCAAATCCACATCACTTGTCTCCCGCAAAAAACCTGTACCTGACCTTGCACCACCAACACTTTCTATTCCCCCCTGAGATGCTTCCTCCTCCCATAAATAATCATCCCCATATTCCTCCTCCTCCTCCTCTTCGTCCGCAACCTCGTCCCCGAGACTTCCCTGAGCAGACAATGGCTGACTGTCATCAAGGCTTCCCTCCTCCTCGGCAGACGCCTGCTCCTTAATATGCTTCAAACTTTGCATCAGCAGACGCATTAGTGGAATGCTTATGCTTATGATGGCGTCGTCCGCTCTGACCAGCCGTGTGCATTCCTCAAAACACTGAAGAACTTGACAGAGGTCTTGGAGCTTCGACCACTGCACAGCAGACAACTCCATGTCTGCCATCCATCTGCCTGCCCGTGTATGTGTATCCTCCCACAAATACATGACAGCACGCCTCTGTTCGCACAGCCTCTGAAGCATGTGCAGTGTGGAGTTCCACCTTGTAGCAACGTCGATTATTAGGTGGTGCTGGGGAAGCTTCAACGATCACTGATGGTTCTGCATATGGCTGGAGTGTACGGTCGAACGGCGGATGTGAGAGCAAAGTCGTCGCACCTTGAGGAGCAGGGCTGGTAACCCCGGAAAACTTTTCAGGAAGCACTGCACCACCAGGTTCAAGGTGTGACCCAGGCAAGGTATGTGTTTCAGTTCAGAAAGGGCTATGGCAGCCATAAAATTCCTCCCGTTATCACTGACTACCTTGCCTGCCTCAAGATGTACACTGCCCAGCCATGACTGAGTTTCTTGCTGCAAGAACTCGGCCAGAACTTCCGCAGTGTGTCTATTGTCGCCCAAGCACTTCATTTCCAACACAGCCTGCTGACGCTTACCACTAGCTGTTCCATAATGGGACTCTTCATGTGCAACACTGGCAGCTGCGGATGGAGTGGTCGTGCGACTGCGCTCTGTGGATGAGCTTTCGCTTCGGCTGGAAGAGGAGGAGGGGTGGCAAATGCCTACAGCCAACTAATTCCTAGACCGTGGGCTAGGCAGAACTGTCCCACTGTGGCTGTCCCCTGTGGACCCTGCATCCACCACATTAACCCAGTGTGCCGTGATGGACATATAACGTCCCTGACCATGCCTACTGGTCCATGCATCAGTTGTGAGGTGCATCTTTCTACTGACTGATTGCCTCAGTGCATGGAGAATGCAGTCTTTGACATGCTGGTGGAGGGCTGGGATGGCTTTTCTCGAAAAGAAGTGTCGACTGGGTAGCTCATAGCGTGGTACTGCGTAGGCCATCAAGGCTTTGAAAGCTTCGCTTTCAACCAAGCGGTAGGGCATCATCTCTAACGATATAAGTCTAGCAATGTGGGCGTTCAAACCCTGTGTACGCGGATGAGAGGGTGAGTACTTTCTTTTCCTAATGAGAGTCTCTTGGAGGGTGAGCTTGACTGGCGAGGTGCATATGGTGGGACTTGCGGTGGGGTTGGTGGTGGACATGGCGGATTGAGAGAGAGTTGGTGATGGTATTCTCGATGTAGGCCTACATGCTGTGTTTCCTACCAATAAACTTCTGATTCCCTGATTGCTTTGCCCTAGTGACGACACCTTCACATTTGCTGCTGTTGTTGTTCTAACCGGTGGGCTTACAGTAAGGGAAGGAATGTAGCGTTGCTGACTAGCTTCATTGTGAGCGGGTGCAACAACGTTACGGGACGTTTGGTAGCTTGACCAGGCTTGCAAGTGCATGGTGGTTAAATGTCGATGCATGCAAGTTGTATTTAAACTTTTGACATTCTGACCTCTGCTAAATGTCCTTGAGCATTTCTTACAGATCACTTTGCACTGATCATTCGGATCTTGGTTAAAAAATTGCCAGACTGCACTCTTCCTACTATTGAATACTTTTTCAGGCATTGCACACTGTGCTACTTTAATCGGATGGCCACGCTGTCCGAAAAATGGTTTTGGTTTTGTCAAACTTTTTTGGCCAGAGACGGGCCTGCCAGATGAATGCAAATGTGATGTAGATGGCTGCTGCCGATCCTCCTCCTCCGCTTCTGAGCTACTGCCAGCGGCACCCTCTTCCCCCAATGGCTGCCAATCTGGGTCAACAACTGGGTCATCTATCACCTCCTCTTCAATCTCATGTTCAGCTATCTCTGTGTCACCGTGTAAGGTGCTATAATGTTCGGGAATGGGCACCATCGTCTCATCAGGGTCAGTTTCTGGCTCAGTACACTGCGAGGGCAATGTAGTGATGTGAGTCGATGGAACAGCATGACAATCTAGCTGTGGCTGTGCATCAGTGCACTCCATGTCCGAATCATCTTCTAGTGGGCTGTTAACTATTTCCCTTTCTAACCCAGGCATGGTATGTGTAAAGAGCTCCATGGAGTAAACTGTTGTGTCACCTGACGCATCCTTCACTGTTGTTTTGGGGGAAGGACACAAGGAATCAACTTGTTCCTGACCGGGAGCATCCACCGACGACTGGCTACTTTTCAATTTTGAACTATCCGAAGAGGAGGCGAAAGAGCTAGAGGCAGAGTCAGCAAGGAAAGCCAAAACTTTTTCCTGCTGCTCCGGCTTTAACAGCAGTTTTTCTGCTCCCAGAAAAGGTAGCGTTCGAGGCCTTGTGTAGCTGGACGATGACGCTGGCTCAACAACTCGAGACTTAGGTGCTATTTTGATTTTCCCTCTACCACCCGATGCTCCACCAGCACCACCACCACCACCATCAGCATTGCCAGATGGCAATGACCGCCCATGGCCACGACCTCTTCCACCAGCCTTCCTCATTCTTGGGAAAATGTAACCAAACTAACAACTGTTATATGCTACTGAAAAACAAGGTAGAAGGTGTATGTTAACTTGTTGTGAATATAAATCTCCCTTTTTATGTGTGGGTGAGTGCTGAATAAATCAGGCCCACTGTATGACAATATAGTTTCTGTGGCACAAAATGACTGACAGAGATACCACAGACAGGACTGGCACAGATGCACAGATTTGGCAAAATTATTCTCCCTTTATTTTTATTTTTTTATATGGGAGACTATTATTATTATTATTATTATTATTTATTGTTATAGCGCCATTTATTCCATGGCGCTTTACATGTGAGGAGGGGTATACATAATAAAAACAAGTACAATAATCTTAAACAATACAAGTCATAACTGGTACAGGAGGAGTGAGGACCCTGCCCACGAAGGCTCACAATCTACAAGGGATGGGTGAGAATACAGTAGGTGAGGATAGAGCTGGTCATGCAGCGGTTTGGTCGATCGGTGGTTACTGCAGGTTGTAGGCTTGTCGGAAGAGGTGGGTCTTCAGGTTCTTTTTGAAGATGCACAGATTTGGCAATATTATTCTCCCTTTATTTTTATATTTTTTGGGGAGACTAGTGAATAAATCAGGCCCACTATATTACAGTATAGTTTTCTGTGGCACAAAATGACTAACAGAGATACCACAGACAGGACTGGCACAGATGCACAGATTTGGCAAAATTATTCTCCCTTTATTTTTATTTTTTTGGGGGAGACTAGTGAATAAATCAGGCCCACTATATTACAGTATAGTTTCTGTGGCACAAAATGACTGACAGATACCACAGACAGGACTGGCGCAGATGCACTGATTGGCAATATTAATCTCCCTTTTCAGGTGTGGGACAGTGCAGAAAAATACAGGCCCACTGTTTTACACTACACAGTTTCGGGGGCTGAAAGTGGCTGGAAGATATATAAAAAAATAAATAAAAGGGACTGTACTACAATTACTATCTCCCTACAATAATCTCTGAAAAGTATGGCAGGCAGCAATAAAAAGGACTGCTGCACACAAAAAGTGTGGACAAACAAACAAGATAGCTGTGCAGAAAGGAAGGAGCAACAGGATTTGTGCTTTTAAAAAAGCAGTTGGTTTGCACAGCGGCGTACACACAGCAATGCAGCTATCAGGGAGCCTTCTAGGGCAGCCCAATAAGCTACAGAGCTGATGAAGAGAAATCTAGCCTCCACTGACCCTGCAAAGAAAAGGTGGTGTTGGACAGTGGAAATCGCTACAGCACAAGTGGTTTGGGGGTTAATGTACCCTGCCTAACGCTATCCCTGCTTCTGATGAAGCGGCAGCAACCTCTCCCTATGCTCAGATCGGCAGCAGTAAGATGGAGGTCGGCGTGCACGCCCCTTTATAGCCCCTGTGACGCCGCAGAAAGCAAGCCAATCACTGCCATGCCCTTCTCTAAGATGGTGGGGACCGAGACCTATGTCATCACGCTGCCCACACTCTGCGTCCACCTTCATTGGTTGAGAAATGGCGCTGAACGCGTCATACGAAACGCGACTTTGCCGCGAAGATCGCCGACCGCGTGGCCGACCCCACACTGGGATCGGGTCGGGTTTCACGAAACTCGACTTTGCCAAAAGTCGGCGACTTTTGAAATTGTTCGATCCATTTCGCTCAACCCTATGTACGATGTGAAGCCTTATTTTTCAAGACTTCTGCAATTTTCCTTGGCAGCTAGATATCAGCTTCTGAGCCAAATCATGACTGATGGCCCATCCTTGCGTAGTTTATCACAATTTATGTGTTTTTATTTGTTCACTCACATTCTGAGGATTGACCACAGGTTTTCAATGGGATTGACATCTGGGGAGTTCCCTGGACATGGGTTCAAAATTTCAAAGTTTTGTTCACCGTGCCACTTCGTTATTTATTTTGCCTTGTGACATAGTCTCCATCATTCTGAAAAAAAAAGCATTATTCATCATCAAATGGCTCCTGTATCATTGGAAGAGTTAGCAGTTGCTCTTCGAAGGATGTTTAGTAGTGATGGGTGAGCACTAAAATGCTCGGTCCTCACTGAGTACTGCGAGTACAGCGATGCTCGGGCGAGTAACGAGCATTGCCGAGTATGCTCGCCCATCACTAACGTTTAGATCCCATTCTTATTCATAGAAAAGTTCTCAGGTAAAATGGAGTGAGCCCTCTCCTCTGGATGAAAAGCAACCCCACACACAAATGACCTCAGGATGTTTTAAAGTTGGCATGACACAGGACAATGTTTTTTCCAGATGTCCCAAACAAGGGGGCCTTCTTGGCTTGGAGAAGCCTTCTTGGCACCATTACTCCTGAAAAATCCCCAACACCATTTGTTGATATGCATCGGTTCAGAGCACTGTCAGTTTCTGCGCTCCAATTCCTACATTGCTTGGTCTTCTTTCCACGTTAAAGGAATAGCTGTTTGGCTGCAATTTCTTTATAAAGGCCACTTCTGGCTAGACTCACATTAACAAGTAGGCTTTTTGCTGACTATGAGGCTTGCAGCTCCAGAGGAGTCTGAGTGTTGATGCTTGACTTTGAAGAGAATTGCGACTCGAGAGATGACTGAAGACTGGTGGTGACTGATACAAAGTGACTGAAAGTGTAGGCTGCAAAAATGTTCAAATTAGTAGGAAAAAACTACAAGACCTTGCTCTGGGTGACTTACTAGCCTGTCGCAAGCACAAGTAAAGTGTCTCAAATAAACACGTGTCAGCCTGTTGTAATGCCATCTGTCTCCCTCTGTTCTGGAGTGTTGTCTATTGTAAGATTATGTAACCATCAAGCACATTGCCTTGGGAATAACTCCATAAACTATTTTGTCTCCTTGTGAGTAAAGTTATTAAACTGTCACCTGGGTATTCCCGAATTCCTCCTGACATTCCTGAGTGAGGAACCGCTCTGTTATATATATTTTATAAAGGGAATGTTAGCCTTTCATCACAAGAAGGAAATAAATCCTTTGCCATAGTAATAGTTACAGGTAAGAATGAGGGTCAACATTTGTTTTTATGCCACAACATTATTACAGTGAAAAACTGTTTGAGATGACTATCCAGAATTGCATTGAAAAAGGGTCTTCCAGTTGTGTTGTTCGCTCAAAGACTATGTGTGATGTGCAAAATATATGAAAATCTGCCACGGAACATCCCATCTGAATGAATGGGTGGTCTTCATAAAGGAGTGGTCTTCATAAAGAGGTGCTCTTTTGCAAAGGGTTTAATGTCATTGAGTCCATTATCTTAAGCATGCAGATTTGGTGGTGTCCAACACTGATCATCTTTAATTATCTTCCTTATTTAGTCACAGTCATATATTATTATTATTTATTTATATAGCACCATTGATTCCATGGTGCTGTACATGAGAAGGGGTTACATACAAAATACAAATATCATTTACAGTAGACAAACTAACAAAAGTAGACCGGTACAGAGGGAAGAGGGCCCTTCCTTTGTGGGCTTACATTGTACAGGATGATGGGGAAGGAGACAGTATGTTGGTGAGTTTCAGTGGTTCCGGTGGTGTTGAGGTGGCAGCATGGTCATGGGTTTTCAGGTTCCATTTGAAGGATCCAAATGTGGTAGATAATTGGACATCTTGGGGCACAGAATTCCAGAGGATGGGGGATATACTGTATTGATAGGCTCATGGGTTGTCCTCATTATTTTGTGGTATTTCCAATTAGAAGGTCATACCCACAAACAGATGTGAATGGATATTATGGATTTGTCTGTATTTTTAACTAGGGCTGTTTTGTTACAAGGTTTTTGAAGATCAGATACTAATATTGGACAGCAAATAAACAGTATGTGCAAAGATGTTTATTGAATCTTATACTGGTGACACAACCAAAGATGCATCCTTGTTTTATGTGGGCGGCGCATTTATTTATTAATGTCTAACTAAAAAGCACGTTTTAATTTTTTGCTATCTGACGGAGTTATTTACAACACCAAGCCAGTAGTTCTATTTTTAGTGATTAATGATTGTACTTTTCTTGATTTAACGAGGAAACAAACTTTGAGCATAAATAAAACTTGTCTGTAAAATAACAATGATGATTTCAACACTAGTTTACATTTGGAAACATGGATTTTTGGCATTTGGAGCGTTGGACACTCTTGTGGTAGCCTGTGGAAAAAGCTGCATGCACTGTGAAGTGCTCATACCTTTATGATTTGGACTTTTATCTCAAACAGCTGAGCTCATTGATAGCCTGCAGTGGAGGTGTACATGCTCAATGTGATGTCACCAATGCAGCCAAAACACAGAGACCGGAGCAACATGGAAGGTTGAGTACCAGCTGATTTTACTATTTTACGTGTCTGCCAGCATTTGGGGTCAACTTTGCTGAAAGTTTATTAACTCCCCTTTGAGTTGACTCTTTAGATGGAGAACCTCTGGGGGTTCCACACCAAATTGTACAAAGTTTATTGCAAATTCAGCTGCAGAAAAGAACACAATTGGCCAAAGAAATCCAAGGTGAAAATCCACAGCATAAGTCAACATGACAATCACAGCACTAATCAATTCATTCAATTTCATAAAATCTCATCTACAAAGCAGATACTGTAATACACAACACAAATTCCCCCACAGAAATTACACATACACAACTATTACATCCAACTAATGTGAACTTAAAGGGGTTGTCCACTACTTGGACAACCTCTTCTTAATCCATATGTTTGACCCATTAGAATAATAACACTTATACCGACCTCCTGTGCATGCGCTGTTCCAGCAGTGTTGGCACTGTCTCTCTGAGGGAATCACGTGACATTGTTATGTCATGCAAGGCCTGCAGCCAGTCAGCGTCCACTTTGCTCTCCCCTCCTTCGGACAAATCACATACATCTGGAGAAAATGAGAGCAGCAGGGCTCACGTGACGTAAAAATTTCACATGATCCTTAGGAGAGACAGCGCCAACATTGCTGGAACAGCATTCACACTGCTAAAACGGAGGTGAGTATAATTGTTATTATTTTACTGGTGCAAACATATATGAGTAGTCGGTACTGGACAACCCTTATAATCACAGGTAATATTCACCTATGGCAAATTTGTAATATTAGTTTATGCTGATGAAAATCTATTTCTTGTTTCTGGACCATGTTCATGGATTCTGCAGATCCTATTCAGATGAACAGGGCAATCACTCAAATTTCTTCTATAAATTTGCGTGTGAATTCACCCTAGAGTTAACCATAGAGAAAGTCAAACTCACATATCTTTATTCCTTCTTCAAAAACAACCTGTTTATACTTAGCCTAGCGTTAGTCCTATTAACGTACAATTTTAATTGCAGATGGTTGTAATGATTATTAATCATTCTCATTAGACATGAACGAACTTATTCGGAAAACAGTAGCCAAATTCGAATGTGCCATATTTTGTGTCGAATTTATGTTTGGTGATCATTTTCTGAACATATTCGTTCATACAAGTAGAGATGAATGGATAGGTTTGGAAACGATCACCAAACATAAATTCGACCCCAATATGGCACATTCGGATTTGGTGAATGTTTCCCGAACAAGTTCGCTCATCTCTAATTCTTAGAAATTTCATTTTTTATATACACTTTCTTTTTACTATTCCATTGCGTGGATTTAGTTGTGTATGTACAAACATGGAGAGAGTTTGCATTAATTTGAACCAGACTGCAGACTTTCGTTTTCTGGCCTTGAGCTCCTTAGACGCTACAGTATGTGTCACCGCTCTATTTATGGCAATAGCGTCTTTTCAGGAACTAACAATTCACATAAGTGTTCTGTAAAAGGAGGATTATTAGAAAACAGATTTTCTGTGTCTGATGTTTTACAATTTTTGTAGCAGTAAAAACATTTCTGTCTGCAATGCGAAGGCCTATGTGCTGCCGAATACAGCCAAACTACCGTACTATGGTGAAATGCTCTCACTTCTTCCTAAAGACCACTTTTTATGACGTTACCTGTACAAAATATTTCATGGTAGAATCTCCCTTTATGTAATGCCTGCTACTTTCCAAATTGCAAAACAATATATTTTGGATATGTAAAAACCCCTTCCAGACATAAGGGAGACATATTTTTTGCATAAAAATTGCTTTTTATAGCATCTTTCTTTGTGTTATTTTTGGGGCCAAGAACATTGTGGTCAGATGTTACAATAAAGTCTATAGTGAAAAATAAAAAGCAAAATGCTTTATGGCATGTGGCTTTTTTGTTTTGTCACCTATAAAAATAAAGAATTAATATAATCCAGTCCCAGTCACAACGCAGTACAACATTGAAAATATATGATCTTTATTAGTAATTCATAAGTTTAAAAATAGGTAGATAAAAACATATAAGAAATGAGTCGACTAGCTGAGTAAATGGTATGATCATAAAACACATAAACCACAGAATTAACTTTAGTGGAGATATCACAGTACCTGAGCTCCAAGTGCGGGAATGAAGACTCATCGATGGTATAAAATTAAGGTTTTTATTACACCAATGTGTTTCGGTGATAAAAACCTTAATTTTAAACCATCAAGGATTGTTAATTCCCGCAAGCGCCAATCAGGTACCGTCATATCTCGACTAAAGTGAATTGGTACTTGGGATAACTTTTGCTTCATCCACAAGGCTGCAGCCGCGGATTCTGAGGCTCTTATAGATGTTGCGTCCCTACAAAAACCCCCCTAAGTCCATTGAGCACAACTATAAGGGCTCACACTCATCATCGTTAAGAAAATCAGTCCGATGTTGTACCTGAAAAGTAGGACGAGTGACATGCCTATGCCATCCGTATGCAATGCATTTGCCGTGTCCGTTTCAATTTAAAAGCAGACTATTATTTAAGGGCATTTTCGATTGATAACCCTATATAAACCCCTTCCAAAAGGGTCAGATGCTGAGCACATCCATATTTTCCTGGGTAACGACCTTTCATATTTTAACCTTAAAATGTTTTCATCATCCATACTGCAGCTATGGCCCGTTCAAACTTGGTGTTTACTATTACTCAGCAGCTCCTGTATACCTGGATGTTACCAAGGGAATTTGGAGCTGGCTGTCCGCCTGTAGCCACCCTGAGTAGGCATCGCAGATACTGGGTACATCCACTCCTGTGCTGAGATGCTACAAGAGGCCATTTTTCCCATATATATGGGCATCTACGTAGGCACCCAGACACATTTTTTGATTACTGCCGAATGTCCATGAAGACCTTTGACCTGCTACTGGAGAAGCTTCGTCCAGGCATTACATTTGAAAACACACAAAATGTGTATAGGAAAAGGCTTTTTAATAAGTAAATTTCAACATTTTGCAAAAAACGTGAAACGAGGAAGCAGATGTCCAAGTGGAGGTGTGAAGCAGAGCCTTGCATTGCTATGTTATTGGCATTGTTTATTAAAGGGTTTTTCGTTTTCTAAAATTGCATAGGGTTCCCCTTATATAAAATAACCAGCTAAGCCTCAGAAGACAGCTGTGAGCTGATATGAAGTGGCTAGGCAGCACCATAGTTATTGGGCCATACACACACTATTTTAACATCAGCTCACACTTATCTGCCTAGCCTTATCTGATTGTAAAAATAAGGGAAACTCGACATTTAAAAAAAAAATAATTTTCATCCTTATAGCTGAATACCATTTGATTCCGGTTTACTAAAATCACCAGGAAAATGGCATCACAACAACCAGACAGAAGTAATGACACTTTACAAAAGATTCAATACTTTTGTTCACCACTGTATACCATTAAAATGGAACATGAAGCATTTAATACTCTGTGGATGACTAATTGAATCCAGAAAAAATTTTGGAGTGTTATATACCACCGAAATTTAAACAAAGCACATAATACTATACATAATGCATGACAAACACAATCCAGAAAAATTTTAGAACTTTTTTTGAGTTTTACAGTAAATACCAATGTAATGCAACACAAAGCACATAATACTCTATGGATGACAAATTCAACCTAGAAGAATTTTTTAACGTAAATATTTTGAAAATGTAGTTGATGTACTTCTACACGCATAAAGGCTTTTCCCAAAGTGCAAAGCCAGGAAAAAAAGTAAAAGGAGGGTCATTTAGTCATCCATAGTCCCATGAAAGACAATAACTGGTGGACCTCATTCAAATATTTTGAATGGGTAGTTAATGTACTCTAGTCTCCAACACTCATAAAGGCTTTACACAACGTGCAAAGCAAGGAAAATATTATAAGGAGGGTGATACAGTAATACTCTTCAGGTGTCTGCTGCTTCTTCTTCTCCTTCCTCAGGAGACTGGGGGTACTACCTCCACCTGCTTCTGATAGTGCCGGAGTACCCGATATGTAGAAATGGGTGACAACCCCCTGTGTCACTTGCTCCCACATAGGAGTAGGGGAACCCCTAGAACAGTCCTATCTCTTGGGGGTGATAGCCCTGTCTCAAGCCGCCTCATGAAGCCTCTCCCATGTCCATTCATTTCACAAGACCTCTAACATACTTTATGCCTGATGCACTTTAATATCTAAAACATAGGGATGCCCATATTCTCTTAATAATGATTTGGTTGTTTATCTTGTGCATGCAGCTACTAGTTATACTATACAGTACCAGATAAATGTCTTGAGATTGTGGGATACATGTTTCTCTTGATGCATTTTATGTCAACATTACAAATGGACCGATGATTTTGGTGATACTCCTTTTATACTACCATATTATTGTATTTTTTGTAACTGCTGCATCTTTGCCTTTTCAGGGTACTCACAATTGTTTGGGGTTTCTCACCGCCCGGGCTGTTTTATGTGTCTGTATGTCTTGGAATTTTTTTTATATTTTATGTATTTTTGTATCTAATAAAATGTAATATTTATAATTTTTGATATTTTTTGTACTAGCACAATTTTTTGGGGCATTTTTATATTCATTAGTGCATTATGGGACATACTACCCCATTGGGATCTATAAACATTTGATTCAAAGCACGTAATAATCTATAGATGACTATTTGAATCCAGAAAAAATTTGAATGTTATTTGGAGTGTTATATACAACCCAAATTTAACAGAAAGCATATAATACTCTATAGATGACTAATTGAATCCGGAAAAAAATTTAAATGCTTTTTTGGCGTGTTATATACTACCAAAATTTAATAGGAAGCATGTAATACATATGGATGACAATTTAGTCAATTTTTTCACTCCCCAAAAAAAGAATGTGGTCCCATGCAACAGATATGTACCGTATATACTCGAGTATAAGCCGAGATTTTCAGCCCAAATTTTTGGGCTGAAAGTGCCCCCTCGGCTTATACTCGAGTCATGATCGGTGGTGGGGTCGGCGGGTGAGCACGGTCATATACTTACCTGCTTCCGGGGGTCCTGGCGCTCCCCCTGCCCGTCCCACTGTCTCCGGGTGCCGCAGCCTCTTCCCCTGAGCGGTCACGTGGGACCGCTCATTAGAGAAATGAATAGGCTGCTCCACCTCCCATAGGGGCGGAGCCGCATATTCATTTCTCTAATGAAGCGGTGCCGGTGACCGCTGACAGAGAAAGAGGCTGCGGCACCGAAGACAGGCAGGGGGAAGGAGCGGGACGCCGGGAGCAGGTAAGTATCGCATAGTCACCTGTCCGCGTTCCACACGCCGGGCATCGCGTCATCTTCCCGGCGTCTCTCTGCACTGACTGTGCAGGTCAGAGGGCGCGATGACGCATATAGTGTGCGCGCCGCCCTCTGCCTGATCAGTCAGTGCGGAGAGACGCCGGGAAGATGGCGCCGAGGAGCTGCAAGCAAGACAGGTGAGTATGTGTTTTATTTTGTTTATTGCAGCAGCACAGATTTATGTGGAGCATCTATGGGGCAACAGTGCAGAGCACTATATGGCACAGCTATGGGGCAACGGTGCAGAGCACTATATGGCACAGCTATGGGGCAACGGTGCAGAGCACTATATGGCAGAGCTATGGGGCTACAGTGCAGAGCACTATATGGCAGAGCTATGGGGCAATGGTGCAGAGCACTATATGGCACAGCTATGGGGCAACGGTGCAGAGCACTATATGGCACAGCTATGGGGCAATGGTGCAGAGCACTATATGGCAGAGCTATGGGGCAATGGTGCAGAGCACTATATGGCACAGGTATGGGGCAACAGTGCAGAGCACTATATGGCAGAGCTATGGGGCAACGGTGCAGAGCACTATATGGCACAGCTATGGGGCAATGGTGCAGAGCACTATATGGCAGAGCTATGGGGCAACGGTGCAGAGCACTATATGGCAGAGCTATGGGGCAATGGTGCAGAGCACTATATGGCACAGCTATGGGGCAACGGTGCAGAGCACTATATGGCACAGCTATGGGGCAACGGTGCAGAGCACTATATGGCACAGCTATGGGGTAACGGTGCAGAGCACTATATGGCACAGCTATGGGGCAACGGTGCAGAGCACTATATGGCACAGCTATGGGGCAATGGTGCAGAGCACTATATGGCAGAGCTATGGGGCAATGGTGCAGAGCACTATATGGCACAGGTATGGGGCAACAGTGCAGAGCACTATATGGCAGAGCTATGGGGCAATGGTGCAGAGCACTATATGGCACAGCTATGGGGCAATGGTGCAGAGCACTATATGGCAGAGCTATGGGGCAATGGTGCAGAGCACTATATGGCACAGCTATGGGGCAACGGTGCAGAGCATTATATATATGGCACAGCTATCTATGGGGCAACGGTGCAGAGCATTGTATATATGGCACAGCTTTATGTGGAGTATCTATGGGGCCATAATGAACGGTGCAGAGCATTCTATATGGCACAGCTTTATGTGGAGCATCTATGGGGCCATAATCAATGGTATGGAGTATCTATTTTTAATTTTGAAATTCACCGGTACCTGCTGCATTTTCCACCCTAGGCTTATACTCGAGTCAATAAGTTTTCCCAGTTTTTTGTGGCAAAATTAGGGGGGTCGGCTTATACTCGGGTCGGCTTATACTCGAGTATATACGGTATTTAACAATGAACTACAAAGTTTTAAGCCCTGCCTAGATGCTGTAATCTGCCACTCTCTCTGCTCCTGCAGCTGACCCTAGGCTAAATGCAGAATGTATTGCATAGAAACAGAAATAGAACAAGATGAGTACTTAGAAGACTGGTAGTTAGTGTTGAGCATTCCGATACCGCAAGTATCGGGTATCGGCCGATATTTGCAGTATCGGAATTCCGATACCGAGTTCCGATATTTTTGTGATATCGGAAATCGGAATCGGAAGTTCCCAGTGTATGGTTCCAAGGGTCTGGAGGAGAGGAGACTCTCCTTCAGGCCCTGGGATCCATATTCATGTAAAAAATAAAGAATAAAAATAAAAAATATGGATATACTCACCCCTCCGGCGGAGCCTGGACCTTAGCGGTGTAACCGGCAGCCTCCGTTCCTAAGAATGCAGTGAGTTTAGGACCTGCGATGATGTCGCGGCTTGTGATTGGTCGCGTGAGCGGTCACATGAGCGGTCACACGACCAATCACAAGCCGCGACGTCATCGAAGGTCCTTCACTCTGCATTCTTAGGAACGGAGGCAGACGCTTGGACCGGTGAGAGCCAGGGGCCGTCCGAGGGGTGAGTATATCAATATTTTTTATTTTTATTCTTTATTTTATACATGAATATGGATCCCAGGGTCTGAAGGAGAGTTTCCTCTCCTTCAGACCCTGGGAACCATTCCGATATTTTGTGTCCCATTGATATGCATTGGTATCGAGTATTTTTGGGTATCGGCCGATCCAATCCGATACCGATACCTTTGCATATCGGAAGGTATCGCTCAACACTACTGATAGTATAATTGTTCAGCTTCAGCACCAGTATCAACAAGCACTCTCTCGCTCCAATAAGAATTGTCTCTGAGCTGTGGAATGGCATCAGTGTGCCGAGGGTGGCGGCACCTGTACTTTTATAACCTCTGATGATGTAATGAGACCAGCCAATCAGAGTAACACCACTAACAAAATGGCTATGGCAATACAGTGACTGGCATGCAATCTTTGTATTTTTATTGGCAGTGTAACAGGCGCTAAACATGCGGGGATTTGAGCTTCAAATCTAAGCACCAGTTAATGCTCTCTGAGTGTTGAGCATATCAAAGCATCCAGACACTCGAGTGATATCCGAATATCATTGGGGAAATTCGCTCATCCTTAGAAATGATCAAAACCTTGAATCTGCCAATATAGTATCATAAAACAACAGCTTGCCACGCAATAAGCAAGGCCTCACACAGCTCCACCAATTGAACAATAAAAACTTTGCAGATCTCACGAATATGGCGACATGAGGACATTTTTTTTATTTTTACAAATATCTGAATCTTTTTTCATTATTATTATTATTATTATTATTAATAATGATAATAATAATAAAAAACTATATGAGTTTGGTTATGTTGTAAATGTACTGACCTGGAGAACCATGTTGACAGGTCATTTTTACCATACAATTAACCCCTTCATGTCCAATGATGGACATAGCACGTCATGAGCGGGTGGCAGTTCCAGCACCATGATGTACTAAGTCGGTCATGACTTTGAACTGTCACTGCATGTAAATCATAAATCATACTGACTCAAAGAATAAAGATGCCTTATCAATTCTACCACAAAAAGGAGTGTCAATGAAAAAATCAAATAAAAAAAAAATTCTGAATTTCTGGATTTTGTTCATTCTCTCTCAACAAAAATCTGAATAGAAAGCGATCAAAAAAGTCATGTGGCCGAAAATAGTACCAATAAAAACGTCAACTCGTCCCACAAAAAAACAAAGCCTCACATGACTTTGTTAGCAGAAATAAATATGGAAAAACTATAGATCTCAAAATATGGCGATGCAAAAGCTAGTTTTTGCAATATAAAGCATCTTTTATATATCATATCTATACATATATATGTATATATAAATACATATATATATATAATCACTTATATCGCACGAGGAATGGCGTAAAAAATAAATAAAACCAATTCTTCACCTGCTGTTATTTTTTTCATTATGGCTCCCAAAGGTCACAAGTAAGGCTCGGATCACATTTATCCTTCGCTCTGCGCTGAGCGCTTACAATGGGATTTCTGTGTAAATCTCTGATTTGATGGAGGCACTGTGGATGCTGTCTGGACTATGGTGCTCTGCAGATCATATATTTATACACAGTGCAGGTTCTCACTAGTTTTCTGCAGACCCTATATCTATACTGTGCATGTCTCCACCATTGCTCTACAGACTCTATTTATATGGTATGTACTGTGCAGGTTCTCACCAGTGCTATGTCGATCATTTGGGTGTTTCTATGGAGGGTCGCTATAGGTTGTTTCCAATACTTGCAGTAATTGGTCCATTCATGTATAAATATGTTGCCAGAAACAAGTCAGAAGTTTTTAATGTGTCACCTGAACTAGTTTGTGGTTTTATGGATTTTCAATTAAGACCTTTTACTTTTATCTACTTCTGTTTGGATGTGCCGAATTTCTAAAATGTTATCTACGACTGCTGAGCACCCCAGCAAAATTCTTGGCACCCACGGCAGTTCATTCATCTATCCCGCATCCAGCTGATATATAAAGAAGGTGGTGAGCCCTGTTGTTTTCTCTCTCTCTCTCTCTATATATATATATATATATATATACTGTGCTGATGTAAAGTAGACATGTGGGAAATGTTATTTATTAACTATTTTGTGTGACATAACTCTCAAAGTTCAAAGTTTGAAAATTGTGAAAATTTTCAAAATGTTTGCCAAATTTCCGCTTTTTTCACAAATAAATGCAAGTCATATCAAAATTTTTTTACCACTATAATGAAGGACAATATGTCATGAAAAAACAGTCTCAGAATCAGTGGGATCCAATAAAGCGTTCCAGAGTTATGTCCTCATAAAGTGACAGTGGTCAGATTTAAAAAATGAGGCCAGGTCATTAACCTACAAAGTGACTTGGTCCTTATGGGGTTAATACTGTAAAAATAAAACCCAAAAAACAATAGCGGAATTGCTTTTTTTGGCAATTTAGCCACACTTGAATGTTGTTTCCTATTTTCTAGCACATTGAATGGTAAAATAATGACGCCATTGTTCAAGACTAGTGTTGAGCGATACCTTCCGATATTCGAAAGTATCGGTATCGGATTGGATCGGCCGATACCGGCAAAATATCGGATCTCGCCGATACCGATACCCGATACCAATACAAGTCAATGGGACACAAATATCGGAAGTTATCCTGGATGGTTCCCAGGGTCTGAAGGAAAGGAAACTCTCCTTCAGGCCCTGGGATCCATATTCATGTAAAAAATAAAGAATAAAAATAAAAAATATGGATATACTCACCCCTCCGGCGGACCCTGGACCTTAGCGATGTAACCAGCAGCCTCCGTTCCTAAGAATGCAGAGTGAAGGACCTTCGATGACGTCGCAGCTTGTGATTGGTCGCGTGACTGCTAATGTGACCGCTCACACGACCAATCACAAGCCGCGACGTCATCGCAGGTCCTACACTCACTGCATTCTTAGGAACGGAGGCTCCCGGTTACACCGCTAAGGTCCAGGGGCCGTCCGAGGGGTGAGTATATCCATATTTTTTATTTTTATTCTTTATTTTTTACATGAATATGGATCCCAGGGCCTGAAGGAGAGTCTCCTCTCCTCCAGACCCTGGGAACCATACACTGGGAACTTCCGATTCCGATTTCCGATATCACAAAAATATCGGAACTCGGTATCGGAATTCCGATACAGCAAAATCGGCCGATACCCGATACTTGCGGTATCGGAATGCTCAACACTATTCAAGACTACAAATCCTCCATAATAAATAACAAGCCCTCATACAGCTATGTTGATTTAGAAATTTAAAAAAATGGATATTGGAAGAACTGGAGTAAAGAAAACAAAAAATTGATAAAGCCATGTCGGGAAGGAGTTAAATTCATTAATTCTTGTTAAAACTCATACACAAAAATACCCCAACATATTATGCAAAACACAGGAGTATTGCCTTTTTTTGAATACAGAGAGGCTAAACAAAATTCTTCCATTACTTCTCAAAAGATTGTTGGATTGATGAAATTGTACAGGGATATATTCCCTTACTACCTCTTAGAGGTAGATTTGGTTTCCAGTACCATCTCTGTGCCGATGACACCCAATTATACACCTCTACTCTTGACATCACAACTGCTGCATTATTACAAAACACCAGTGATTGTCTTACCGTTGTCTCCAACATCATGTCCTCTCTCTATTTGAAACTGAACCTGTCAAAAACTGAACTCCTTGTGTTTCCTGCATCTGCTAACCTACCTATGCCCGACCTTGCCATTACTGTGTGTGGTTCTACCATTACTATCCTGCAACACACCCGCTGTCTTGGGGTCATACTTGATTCAGAGCTTTTATTCATCCCCCACATCTGATCACTTGCTCAATCTTGTTATCTGCACCTCAAAAACATTTCTAGAATTCGACCTTTTCTTACTTTCGACTCTGCAAAAACTCTTACTGTTGCTCTTATTCATTCTCATCTGGACTATTGTAGCTCTCTACTAATCGGTCTCCCTTTTGCTAAACTCTCCCCTCTCCAATCTGTCTTGAATGCTGTAGCCAGGATCATATTCCTCACCAACCGTTACACTGATGCCTCTACCTTGTGCCAGTCATTGCACTGGTTACGCATCCACTCCAGAATTCAATATAAACTTATCACTCATACCCACAAAGATGGTTCAGCACCCCCTACATCTCCTTCCTCATCTGAGTCTACCACCCTACCCGTGCCCTCCGTTCTGCTAATGACCTGATATTAACATCCTCAATAATCAGAACCTCCCACTCCCGTCTCCAAGACTTCTCGCATGCTGCGCCAATTCTTTGGAATGCACTACCCAGGATAATTCAAATAACCCCCAATACTCACAGTTTTAAGCATGCCCTAAAAATGCATTTCTTCAGACTGGCCTACCGCCTCAACACATTTACTTAACTATCCCTGTGTTGCCCATTCAAAATTTTGACCATAACCAGGTTCCTTGTATCATGTTCTCACATGCTTTATCATACCTCACAACTTTTGAAGATGGGAAAGAGGGACAAAGTTTGCGGCGCGCAGCGCACGCTGCGGCAAATTTTAGGCCACGCCTCTGACCACACCCATTCATAATTAGTCACACCCATATCCACGTCCCAACCACACCTATTTAGCACTGCTGATCCCACTGTTTCATATACAATAATTATAAACAAAAAAATATGGCCACACAGTGCTCCATACTGTATAATGGCCACACATGATGCTCCATACTGTATGATGACCACACATGATTCTCCATACTGTAAAATTGGCACATATGATGCTCCATACTGTATAATGACCGCACATGATGCTCCATACTGTATATTGGCTGCGCATGATGCTCCATACTGTATAATGACCGCACATGATGCTCCATACTGTATAATGACCGCACATGATGCTCCATACTGTATAATGACCGCACATGATGCTCCATACTGTATAATGACCGCACATGATGCTCCATACTGTATAATGACCACACATGATGCTCCATACTGTATAATGACCGCACATGATGCTCCATACTGTATATTGGCTGCACATGATGCTCCATACTGTATTTTGGCCGCACATGATACTTCGTACCATATAATGGCCACACATAGCTACTCCTACACACGCGGCTGCGCTCCGTACACTTTGCACACATGGCTCTGCTCCATACACCTCGCACACACATACGGCTCCACTCCATACACCTTGAACACACACGGCTCCGCTCCGTACACCTCATACACACACGGCTCCGCTCCATACACCTCATACACACACGGCTCCACTCCATACACCTCGTACACACACGGCTCCACTCCATACACCTTGTACACACACGGCTCTGCTACATCCACACTGTGCACACACGGCTCCGCTCCATACACCTCGTACACACACGGCTCCGCTCCATACACCTCGCACACACACAGCTCCGCTCCATACACCTCGTACACACATGGCTCCGCTCCATACACCTCGTACACACATGGCTCCGCTCCATACACCTCGTACACACACGGCTCCGCTCCATACACCTCGCACACACGGCTCCGCTCCATACACCTCGTACACACATGGCTCCGCTCCATACACCTCGCGCACACACATGGCTCTGCTCCATACACATCGTACACACACGGCTCTGCTACATCCACACTGTACACCTCCTGACCCCACACAAGGCATTACTTACCTTATCCTGCGGCTGCAGCACCATGTGGCAAGTTGGCAACAAGCACAGGCAGCCGAGTCCTGCAATCCACGGAGGTCCCGATCATGTGACCACTGACTCCTCCCCTTCTGTGACCTCATCACAGGTCCTGTGCACAGAAAGCAGGCAGCCATACGGAAGGGTAAGGGCCCGGGGCATGGCTTACAAGGGGGCGTGTCGGCTGGTTCTCCTGCTGTCTGCGGGATCAGAGCGTCCTGTGCGGGAGTGCAGGGCAAAGGCTGAAAACCGGGACAGTCCCGCACAATGAGGGACGGTTGGGAGCTATGCTTTATGGATTTCATAGCCCTCTGTCTCTGTACTGTTACATACTTAGGCTGATAACCGATTCATGCAGTATTATATGAACACCCGATTTCTTACATTATGGCTGGTCTGTACAATACAAGCAATTGTTACCATCCACCTTTCGTGTCTCCCCAATTTCCTCATAGATTGTAAGCTTGCGAGCAGTTCCCTCATTCCTCTTGGTATCTGTCAATTTATGTGATTATTGTTATGTTGTAATGTATTTTATTGTCTGTACAAGTCCCTTAAAAAATGTAAAGTGCTGCAGAATATGCTGGCGCTATAGAAATAAAATTATTATTATTATCATTATTATTACCTCTCAGAGGGGATCACCAGTCTTCTACACCTGAAGACTAAGGGCTCATGCAGACATTCATTTGTGGTCCATGATCGGACTGTGATCTATGGATATCTAAATGAGCCCGATACGTAAAACAATATGGAGGCACAATGTAATCATGTCAACAACAAGTTCAATGACGAGTAACATTTAACCTAAGAAGGAATGGAATATGGATTTTGTGGGAACGCTAAAGGGGTATTTCAGATAAAAAAAATGAATGGCCCATCTTTAGAATAAGGCCATGAATGATTGCCCGGTGACACGTCTAAATTTTAATGTGTGGACCGACATTACCAGGCACAGTTGCATGTATGGGCAAGCCCTTGGGCAAACCATCAATATTTTAAAGACCTATTATTTTTTTCTATCTTCACTTGCAAAACTAAAAAGTAGAGGAAAAACCTTATAAAATATGTTAAAAGAAATCTAAAAAAAATAATTGCACGAACTAATACTTGATAGGAATATTACACAAACCTAGAAGAATGAAGGACAGTCCAAAATAAATTTCAGAGCCAGGGGTGCGCCCATGAAGAAGCAATCTTAAACAGCTGTTGTTGGCATCAAGATCTGAAGGGTTAGACAATAAAGGCAATTGAATTAAACGTGCCAGTTTTCTTCAGGCATGAGTTAGCAGATCTATGAAATATTTGCACCTTGCAATGTTTGTTTTAAAAAGTTCTCACAACTCACATATATTCTACTTGATGTGCAACCAGACCCGCTTGGCACACCATTGGCATGGAAGATACCGATGATATGTTACAAAGCAACCTAGACATAGACCATTTAGGAAAACGATGCCTGAAGATCGCCAAAATTCACTGCTGTGTGTCCCAGAGGGTTGGTCTGCACATGATAAAGATACAAAGGATATTACTGTACTCTTCATTTTATCACAGCCCTAAAATAGACTGATGTCTGCATGTAGACAGTCGGCACACAACAGAGGCTCTGCCAGGTTGTAAACCAGCTTCCCAGCATATCCGGGGTAGAAATATGTTGATGACAACCAGATGCATATCACAACCTTGTTTTCCTAATTGTATATCATATATAAAATAATCTTTCCTTTGTTAGACATATTTAAAGGGCATTTATAACCAGAAATTACCGTATAAGGAATTTAAGGGTAATTAGCATACAAGTGAGTCATTAGTAATTTGATGTATTAGAGAGAATCTCCTCTCTACCCAAACTGTTTATATGGTCATGTTGCTCTCAGAAAGATAATGTTACCTACGCCTTTATTTACACAATTTGTTTTTCCTTGACTGAAAAATCACTTTTTTTAAATCATATGCAAATTAATCTTAAGTGCTCTGGGAGTTTCAAAGCACTTTCCAAGCATCTGCTTCCCTTATGTGCCATTTACAGATGAATTAAAATAAAATTTTTTCAGTAAAGGAACCATAAATTACATAGATAAAGGTGTGGCTGACATATTTAGGAGAGCAACATGACCATACTGTATAAACAGCTTGGGGAGGTTCACCTATAAGGGAACTTGGTGGTGTGAATATTGGTTTTTCTTACTAGGAGGTGTCTTAAGATAGAATTGTTATGTTAATGCTAAAGTTATATAAAAAATATTCGTATTACTAATCTTTCGTGTGCCGAAATAAATTCACTTACCTGAGTATTCAACCTTCCCAAAAATCACAAAATCCTACCTTTACCCATGTTTGGAATAGGCATTCAATTACATGAAGAAGACTGGTGTAAGGAAACCTTAGACAAATTTTAGTCGCTCCTTTTTTTCAGTACAGTTGAGACTTTCTTGATGCTAATTTAATTTATTGTTTTTAGCTAACATCCTTGTAAAGAATTTTTGCTAGAGGACTCCTGTCCTGCCAACACAGAGGAACAGAATGGACCTATGGTAGACTGCAGAGACTCGAAACACTCGTAAGGTTTATCCTTTATGTTCTTTCATTCCCATCTGTATTTTACATATTTTCCTTCATCTTTTTCTGTAGAAAGTTTTTTGAATAAAATGCAATTAAAATTTTCATGGTGCTATATTGCAACTTTTGTTCTATGTTAAACTTTCCATGCAAGGACACCAGCCAGGAGGTTCCATCAAGGGCTCATTTTAAATAGGAGGAGAAAATCTGGAAGGATGAATATGTAGAAATATTCTCCCTTTTTCCGTTGGAAAAGTTTTACCTTGATAAAGTAAAAAAGGATGAGAGTAAGAAGGAGGAAGAAGAAAATAATAGGTGGTGGCTTATTCTTCAAACATTTGTTAATTGGTTGCAGGCTTTCGCCATTTTACCTAGCGTCATAGGTGAGAAGACATCGGAGCATTGCTCTGGGCTGTTCTGCTATACGGATGCCATAGGAGAAGCATATAGTGTTTATGAGGGGCAGACTTGGCTGAGATATGATGATCAATTCCATCAGAAGAGGGCAGAGAGGCCTAGTATTTCATGGGATCAGAAAGATATTGAGCTTTGGTTAAAAGTAATGGCACCATCCTGTTTTGGGCAGTCCTTTAAAGGGTGACCAGGGAATCTGCCCAACATGGAGTTTCAGAGGGTGCAGCCCAAGCTGGGGGTTCAGGAGCAAAGCCAGGTCTATGTTAGTAGTTCAATGAAGGACAGTGGAAGTTTGGTAGGAATTGCAAATTAAACATTAGTGTTCGTCCTGTAGTGGGGAATCATACGATTTGACCCGCAGCTTTAATAAATGAAAAAATAGGAATGGGGGACATTACAAAAGGGAGAGAATCCAATGAGACTTCTCGTGATGGCCCCTTGTCTAAGTAGGTACCAGAAGAGGGATAAGTCAGTGTTATTCGGACTGCTTTCGTTATGGTTCAAAATTCCTTCACTGTCATACGAGGTCCCATTACTGTAAGTTCAGAGGCTTTAAGGATTTTTTTGGGGCCATGGGAATAGGGGAATTGGTGGCACCATCTTCAGTCAGAGAGGGGGACATATTGAGTCAAGATGACGTAGCGGCGGGGGAGTCATTGGAATTCTGAGTTAGTCGTTCAAAAACCGATAAGATGTTTAAAGAAAAAGAGTCATTTTAAGGGCATTAAAAGGGTCCAGCATGTACCTGTTTTTTAGGCGGGAACAAGGCAGGCCCAATATTAAGGGGATGGGTCTTTTTTATTGCGATATCTGTTTGCGGCTGTGTTTAAAAAGTGCTTGACAGTTTTGGGTTTAGAGGCCAATAGGTTTTCATCGCACTCAATTAGAACTGGTGCTCTAACAGAGGGGAGAGAGTGAAGCCAGCAGGGATTGGCTGCAGGGATCACGTGGCATAACAGTCGCACGATCACTATAAAGCTAGTACCAACACTGCTGGAATGGCATCAGCACCGGAGGTGAGTATAGGTCTTGTTATTTTACAAGGTGGAAACATATGGATTGTGAAGAGGTTCTCTGAGCAGTAGACAACCCCTTTAATTTAATAGTTCTACCAACATTTATGTTTCTCTGCTAAGTTTTAATTATATAAATGGTAAAATAAAATATTCTACTTGACATGTTCCTGATTTTATAAGAATGTGCCCTTATAAAGCTTTTTCAGTATGTCTCCTTATAAGTAACACTAGTTAATTCATACTTAATATAATCACTCTTCTTAACATGACGATTAAAGCAGGAAGAGGTGTCAGTCATGTATTTCCATGTCTATGACATTCTACATTACGGGGTTTCGTAGACTGACGTGTGTGAATGGTGGCCTCTACCGTCCTACAATATACAGCTCTTTACTAAGTAACATCATTTATGTTAGTAAACAGCAATCACAAGGAAATTCTTCAGGACCAGAGAAGGACTAAGTGTTAAGCTGAGCATTTGCCTACCATAGCTTCACTGTATACACATTCATTTTCTTGTCTGGTGAAACTTTTACATTGGCTTCTGGGTTGCAGTTGTGATCTCAGACTGTATATAAATAAGCAGAGGATGGTAACCATGCAGCTTATCAATAGAACAGAGCGTCTGTATGTCTCATGTTCGGCCGCTTAGTACTTACATTGGAATTTCGTCAGTCTGGATCTGAAAGGCCAAAGAACAAACTAAAGGACATATTACACTTTTGGAACTTTGTACCCCACAATGATATGTAAGGCTATGTTTGTTCTTTGTGTTAGGTGCATTTTCTTAGTCAAAAATAAAATTTTACATATATTTGTTAAACTATATATTTTTTAATTTAAAGAAAACTACAAGTGGCTCATTACTAGAGAAAAAGACACTACGGAAGCATTACGTTCGTTGCGGTGGTCCTGGCCTTACCATGTATTTAGTAGATTTGGCCAGTATGTGATATTATGTATCTTATGGGAAATTAATGACTAGTGATAACAGTCGATGACTTGGGATTTCTGAAACTAAACCGACATTGATCACTATTCCAACTTACAGTGGCATGTAAAAGTTTGGCCATCCCTGGTCAAAATTACTGTTATTGTGAATAGTTAAGCAAGTTGAAGATGAAATGATCTCTAAAAGGGCTAAAGTTAAAGATGACACATGACATTTCTTTTGTATTTTAGGCAAAAAAAACATATATTTTAATCTTTTACATTTTAAAAATTACATAAAGTAAAATGGGTCAATGCAAAAGTTTGGGCACCCTGCATGGTTAGTACCTAGAAGCACTGTCTTTTGAAAGTATTACAGCTTCTTAATGCTTCTTGTAGCCAGACAAGAGAGGTTCAATTCTTCTAGTTCTGTGAGATTCCTGGGTCGTCTTGCATACACTGCTATTTTTAGGTTTAGCCATAGATTTTCAATGAAGTTCAGATCAGGAGACTGTGAGGGCCATTGTAAAACCTTCAGCTTGTGCCTTTTGAGGTAGTCTATTGTGGATTTTGACTTGGGTTTAAGATCATTATCCATTTGTAGAAGCCATCCTCTCTTCAGCTTTTTTACAAATGGTGTTATGTTTTCATTAAGAGTTTGTTGAAATTTCATTGAATTTATTCTTCCGTCTACCTGTGAAATGTTCCCTGTGCCAATGACTGCAACACAAACCCAAAGCATGATAGATCCACCCACATTCATAATGGTTGGTGAAATATTCTTTTCCTAAAATTGTGTGCCCTTTTTTCTCCACACATATCTTTGATATTGTGGCCAAATAGTTCTATTTTAACCTCATCAGTCCATAGGATTTGTTTACAAAATGCATCAGGTTTCCTTAGATGTTATTTTGCATACTTCTGACTCTGAATTTTATGGTCAAGACTCAGGAGAGGTTTTCTTCTGATGACTCTTCAATGAAGGCCATATTTGGGAAGATGTCTCTGAACAGTAGAACAATGTACCACAACTCCAAAGTCTGCTAATTCTTTCTGAGGGTCTTTTGCAGTCAAGCGGGGGTTCTGATTTGCCTCTCTAGCAATCCTACAAAGCAGCTCTCACTAAAATGTTGGTTGGTTTTCCAGACTTTATCTCGACCTTCACTGTTTCTGTTAACTAATATTTCTTAATTACATGGCCACTCTAAGCTGAATTTGCCTGCTCTCGTCAAATTGCAGATGTTAAGCAGCTTGAGGCTGAGCAAGTACCAGCATTGGAGACATGTTACTGGAACTAGAGCGAGTACAAAGGAGGGCAGCAAAATTAATAAAGGGGATGGGGGACTTACAATACCCAGAGACATTATCAAAATTAGGATTATTTATTCTAGAAAAAAGATGACTGAGGGGCGATCTAATAGCCATGTATAAGTATATACATCTGTTTATACCAAGGAATGTGACGTCACAAGGGGGCATTCTCTGCATCTGGAGGAGAGAAGGTTTTTCCACCAACATAGAAAAGGATTCTTTGCTGTTAGGGCAGTGAGAATCTGGAATTCCTTGCCTGAGGAGGTGGTGATGGTGAACTCAGTCGAAGGGTTCAAGAGAGGCCTGGATGTCTTCCTGGAGCGTAACAATATTGTATCTTACAGTTATTAGGTTCTTTAGAAGGACGTTGATCTGGGGATTTATTCTGACTGAATATAGGCTGAACTGGATGAGCGAATATCTTTTTTCGGCCTTGCTAACTATGTTACTATGACTTTTTGAGCAAAGGGCAACTAGAAAATATTTTGCTATCTTCTTGTAGACTTGTCCTGCTTTGTGAGCCTCCACCATTTTCATTTTCAGAGTGGTAGGCAGCTGCTTCGAAGATCCCATGGCTGCTGTTTTTTGGCACTAGGTTATAGGACGCTGGGTTTTTATAAAGCTGGGAAATTTGCATCACCTGGCCTTTCCTAATATTTATAGTGAACAAGCCATAACCCTAACAGGCTAATTAACCCCTTCATGACATGCCCCGTACTAGTACGGCGCATGTCGTGTCTCCCCCTTTGATGTGGACTCCAGCGGTGAGCCCACATCAAAGTCGCGACATGTCAGCTGTTTTGTACAGCTGACATGTGCGCGCAATAGCTGCGGGTGAAATCGCGATTCACCCGCCACTATTAACCTGTTAAATGCCGCTGTCAAACGCTGACAGCGACATTTAACTACAGCTTCCGGCCGCGCGGCCGGAAATGAGCGCATCGCCGACCCCCGTCACATGATCGGGGGTCGGCGATGCGTCAGGATGGTAACCATAGAGGTCCTTGAGACCTCTATGGTTACTGATGCCGGCCTGCTGTGAGTACCACCCTGTGGTCGGCGCTCATAGCAAGCCTGCATTTCAGCTACATAGCAGCGATCTGATGATCGCTGCTATGTAGCTGAGCCGATCGAGTGGTGCCAGCTTTTAGCATCCCATTGAGGCTATTGAAGCATGGCAAAAGTTAAAAAAAAGTTTTTAAAAATATGAAAAAAATAAGAAAAATCTAAAAGTTTAAATCTCCCCCCTTTCGCACCATCCAAAGTACAACAATAAAAAAAAAAAAATCAAACCTACACATATTTGGTATCACTGCATTCAGAATCGCCCGATCTATGAATAAAAAAAGCATTACCCTGATCGTTAAACAGCGTAGCGAGAAAAAAATTTGAAACGCCAGAATTAAGTTTTTTTGGTCGCCGCAACATTGCATTAAAATGCAATAACGGGCGATCAAAAGAACGTATCTGCACAAAAGTGGTATCATTAAAAACATCAGCTCGGCACGCAAAAAATAAGCCCTCACCCGACCCCAGATCACGAAAAATGGAGACGCTACGGGTATCGGAAAATGGCGCTTTTTTTTTTAGCAAAGTTTTGAATTTTCTTTCACCACTTAGATAAAAAATAACCTAGACATGTTAGGTGTCTGTGAACTCATAATGACCTGGAGAATCATAATATCAGGTCACTTTTAGCATTTAGTGAACCTAGCAAAAAAGCCAAACAAAAAACAAGTGTGGGATTGCACTTTTTTTTTCAATGTCACCACACTTGGAATTTTTTTCCCGCTTTCTAGTACAAGACATGGCAAAACCAATGGTGTCGTTCAAAAGTACAACTTGTCCTGCAAAAAATAAGCCCTCACATGACCATATTGACAGAAAAATAAAAAAGTTATGGCTCTGGGAAGGAGGGGAGCGAAAAACAAAAACGCAAAAACGAAAAAGGGCCGCGGCGTGAAGGGGTTAAGGTCTGAGAACCTTGGTCAAAGTTATCTGAGCAAACAAATCTCCAAGGATACCCAAATGTTTGCATCGGCCCATTTTCCTTTTTGTAATTTTTAAAAAGTAAAAGATGACAAAATATTTTTTTTTGCCTAAAATACAAAGGAAATGTGTGATCTTTAACTTATAGATCATTTCATTTTCAACTTGCTTAACTGTTCACAGTAACAGTAATTTTGACTCGGGGTGCCAACACTTTTACATGTCGCTGTAAATCTGAAGATGTGATGTCTCCATGAATCAATTGCTATAATGAACTAACTATCCTACTCTGATGCACAGCAGATAAAAGTTGCTGCCCCTTACACTGAAAGGGATTGAAGCAAGTTATAGGTGATAGGGGGATAACTTGATGATTGGTGAGAGTCCCACTACTGGGTGGAACGGGGAATGTGTATCCATGATGGAGAACTTTTCTCCACTTACTAAATGGAGTGGCAAGTAGGACGCCCAAATGCCTCTCCATTAATTTTCTAAAGGGCTGCCGGAAAAAGCCAAGTCCATCACTTAGTAATCCTTTAGAGAATAAATGAATTGCAGGGATAGTATGAGAACTGTCAAACCATACTAATGGAGATGAAGGTTCTGCCAATTGGTATGGGTCCCAGTGGACAGTGGACTCCACAGATCAGCAAGTTATCACTAATTCTGTGGATCGGTGATGCCATGTATTCACAGAACAACCCGTTTAAAAACTAGTTGCATTTCTTTTTGTAGCAGTCATTTTAACCAATTGCTACTTATAACATACTATGCATCTTTCGCAGTCCTGTTGTATCTTAACCATATTAGGTAGGTGTCCGATTAAATCTGGAGAAAAATCTGAAAAGAATCAGAGTTTGCGAGTCTTTTCCTATTTGAGGTGGACTAAGAGGACAAAATGTGACATGGGACAACTTTTTCACATCGTATTAACCGGGGCAGCTGTTGCTAAAATGAAAACTTAGAATGCTGGGCACTGTAAGAAAATGCAAGCCAGAACTGCCGCAAGGTATCCTTGGTAAGAGAAAAAACAAAAAGGCAATTCTGATGAGCGTGATGCACCATGATGATGCGGTAAGTAGTCAAGATGACAAAAAGCCGCAGATGATATTAGATTATAATGCCACCAAAGGGGCAGGTGAGACACTAGATCAACTATTAGCTATGTACATAAGCAAACGCAAAACCAATCGGTGACCAATGGTTTTATTCTATAGAATTGTTGATGTATCTGCCTACAATGCATTTGTTTCATGGCTTCAAAAAAACCTGATTGGAACGCCAATAAACTGCATAAATGAAGACTCTTTCTGAAAGAATTAGAAAAGTCACTTGTTATGCCATGTAAGTCAGGAAGAAAAGTAAAACCCCGAAATCATGGAGCAGCAGCCACCGTAACCCGTATCCTGCAGCATGCTCAACAAAGCAAAGTCACAGCTTCCACCGGCACTGGAAAAAGCCTAAGGCTATGTGCACACATTGCGTTTTTGATTCATTTTTTTTCACAGGCAAGACATGCTCTCTCGGCAGTAAAGAAGTAACGTCAAAAAGGCAGGTTTTGTGGAGTGTTTGCCTTGTTTTTTTCCGTGTTTTTGGAGCCTTTTTAACTGCATTTTTGTCAGGCTACATGTTCTCCTGAATCTGGAGTTGCTTTTCTTTTGTTCCTTTACCTCTCCGCTACTGTATGTAAATCCAGGTTCTTTTTTTATCCAAGTGGGAGTGGTTTTCAACTCTTCTCTGTGAGCATCTCCATGAGAAAATCGGGCTTCACATGGATCTTATCCGAGTGCAGTCCGACTTTTTCCATGGACCCATAGACTACCATTGCTGATTTTTAACCGACACTCGGATCAAAATTGGACATGTCTCCGATTTTTTCCACGAACCACTTGGTCCAAGAGTAAAAAATCAGACACATGCACAGCCCTATAAAATATCATAGGTATGAGTGCTATCCATGAAAACCATGGAAAATATTCGTTCAAGAAAATTGATCGTGTGCACAAGCCCAAAGTGTGATTGTGTGGAGCACCTACATTGCATCAGTACCCTGGGTAATGTATTGAAGAAATTATGAACTTTGTACTGTGCCATGAAAATGTTCCAAAATCTGTCTATAAACTGAAGCCTAAACACGATTGTTTTGAGCAATACAACAATAATACAAAATAAAAACTTCTACATGTGTTAAACGGTTGATCTAAAGTTTAATCATCGGGAACACACTGCTCCCCTGCCCCCTTGAATTCCTGTTTACCAAAGATGGTCCTGACTTGCCAGTTTGGACCAGTAGTCTGTTGGTGCTGCTGGTCTCAAATGTGCACCTTTCAATACTGTAGCCGCATCAGAAGATCACAGTGATACTGGCTTTAGATAAGTGATTACAAGAGCTATTAATAAAAGCTTGTAAGCACTGCTCATGCTGGGCCATTCTTCTAGAGAACAGTGGTAGCCGGCAGCCTAGATATTGAACATTAAAAATCTCTCCGCTTGTTTTTACATTCACTTTGCAGTTTTATCTCTTATTAATGTTGACACTACCCTAATAAAGGTGGGCTTTACTATTAGCCTAGAAAATGAGACTGCCAGGGGCAACCGAGGAGTGTACCACAGCTTTAATGCACAACCTCATTCCTATTCTATCCTTGATCTCCGCTGAGTAACAATTCAGTATATGCTTCATATGAGCCAAAAGAAAAGGAGCTTGAAGTCTACTGTGTCACAACATATCTGGGTTGCTTAGATATGTAAGGATTTGACTATGATAAATCAAAAGTGTATTTTACTTAAAAAGTTGCAGCTGAAGTCCAGGACCACATGTGTACTGATCAATGTAGAAAAGAGAAATAAACCAGCTCACCCGTGATGCATTAGTTGAACTTCGGGAGCACGAACCCGCTGTGTCGAAACGTGTAAGGTCCAAAAAAAGAAGAATGTCCAGCTCCACCGAATCTGTGAAGATAAAATTTCTTTATTCACAAACTTGTAGCATAGAGGATACAAACTTCAGCATAAACCATGTGGGTGTGAATCTCAACGCGTTTCTGGAGACTTAACTCCCTTAATCATGACATGATCAATGTACTGTTGTTATAAAAGTCTTGAAAAATGAAAACTGCGCGCTGTGAGGAATCTCCAGTGCCGGTTCAAGAAGCAAGAAGTTATATGACCGCAAGTATGTGATTTCCAAACTACCGCCCACAATCCGACAAGACTGTGTCCGGTCTCCCTCAATACAACTGCACTGAGCAAGGTCGCGACAGCATACTGTTTATACAAATCACATTCTGTGCCAAACCCAGAGAATCCTCTCAGTGCACAGTGCGATTGATGTGAGGATCGCAAGTCAGCAGTCACATAGAGTGACTGCAGACTTGTAGCTAGGGCCCAGGGCCAGACAACCCTTTAACATTGGCTGAAAGCTGATTTGTGCTTCTCTATTTTTATAGCATCCCTTTAAGATATTGCAATGTTAAAGCAAAAAGAACCACGCAGCAATATCTTGAATGCATGTACCAGCCTGCAACGAATCTGAACAATAAATGCAGCTGTGAGTCCTACAAACTTTACAAACAACTGATTAGTGGGCATAGCCAATATTCGGACATCCTGCAATCTAATATTGATGGATTATCCTAATGATAAATCATCCATTTTTTAAAGACCAGATAACCCCTTTAAGTGTAAAATATGTGAAAATGATCATCAGTCCAGGAAGCAGACACAAAGTAGAATTACTGCTATGTGTGGAATTTGTTAGAAAGGTGAGGATTACTTTGATTTTTTATTTTTATTTTTAGGTTACTAAATGGGTAATAGAGAGTCGGGGAGTATTTTCTTTCAATTAAATGACTTTTCTATGTGTGTGCCTTTATTCATTTTGACTGCTAGATTAGTAATGAGGGGAATCTGATAGACACCTCTCCTTTACTAACCTCTGGGCTTGATGTTAGCGGACATAAAACACCTGACATCAACCCCCAAGTTATTACCCCACTTGCTAATGCACCAGGGCAAGTGGGAAGATATGTTTTTAGTATGGGAGGGGGCCAATATCATGGCCCTTTCCCAGCCTATTAATATCAGCCCACAGATGTCTGTTTAGCCTTTGCTGGTTATTAAAACTAGGGGGACCCTAATTTTTTTGTCCCCCTTTTTTATAACCAGTAAAGCCTACGCAGACAGCTGGGAGCGGTAATTAATAAGCTTAGAAGATTCATGTATAGTGGCCCCTTCTCCGAATAATAACACCAGCTCCCAGCTGTCTGCTTTATGTCAACTGGTTAGTAAAAATAAGGGGTATCCTACACCGTTTTGAAATGTAATTTTACATTTATTAGCTATGTACATTAAACTGCACACACACTACACTGATTATAGAGTATATCTCAATGACATCTTTCTACTCTACCTATATATCTATTCTTTCTATTCTTTTGTGACGGTTCATCTGGGAATTTACTGTGCTTGGCTGATGAAATGTTGGGTTTCCTATGTGAAGGGTGCGTAAAAATTGGATGACACACGTATGCTCTGTGTGCCTTGCGATTTTTTTCTTGCTCCCATTGACTTGCAATGGTGAGTCTCGTCCGATATATGCAGCCACTCACAGCATGCTGCGATTTTTTCTTAGTCCGATCCGAGCTGAGAAAAAAAATCGCAGATACGCAAATAATCATTGAATAACATTAGTCAGAGTGCAATTGGATTTTTTATCAGATTGCAATTGTCCAATTTAAATACAGATGAGCATGAGAATTTAATGAGAGGTCTGGACTATAAATTACTTATCTTCCAAAAGAAAGACTATACACAGTCACTGCACACACTAAGAAGCAAAGTTGAATATTATTTACAAAAAAACAATGACTCAGTAGGACGCAGTCTGAATGGGTTCAATCTCTCAAACACCAAAAATCGAGCAGTTTCCAAAATGTATACCCGAGGTCGTTGTGTTAGATACTGTCATGGGTGGTTTCATCTAGTAGCTTGTTTCAACAGCCCACCGATTATTTCTCATCCTTTGCGACAGTAGCGTTGTCTATAAAGTACAGCAGCTCCACTGCCACGAAGGATGAGGAATTATCAGTGGCTGTTGCATTTGTACATTGAAACCCATTCAGACTGTGTCCTATCAAGTGTTGAGGGTTCACTTGCACTTTTTTTTTAAACTTCTGCTACAGAGAAATTGTGTTTGCGGGCATTCAGCTCCGAAGGATGTTATAAAAAGCATATTTGGGAGTTTACATCTGTTTTTTATGTAATTTTTTATGTAATTCTAATTTTGCACCTCCGTTTATTTTGTCAGCTGTTTTAACTTTTCCCCTGTGTGCCGGTTTTAGAAAGTACAAGTATTTATTATAGGCTGAAGGTTTGCTAAATAGTGAGATGCATGCAACTATTCCTCTATGTAAATTCCTTCCATAAAGGAGATGAGAAAATAATCACACATGTATACTTTATCATATACAGTATAGTGCACAACCCAGGTCGTCCCTGAAGGGTTAGATACCTATCCACATTTATATACAGGCAGCTGAAAATAAAATTATAAAGGCCACATCTTGGAAGGGTTTTAAAGGGAATATGACACCAAGTTTTTTCCACCTAAAAACAATATAATGTAGGGACAGAGACCTTGATTCCAGCGATGTGTCACTTACTTACTGGACTATTTAACGTAGTTTTAATAAAATCACTGTTTTATCATTAGGAGATCTCTACAGGACTAGTAAACCTGCTGCCATATAGTCCTCCATATTCATGAAATTGATGGTTTATATAACCCCACCTACACTCTCTGCCTATGCGCAGTGCATACAGAAATATGCAAATCAGTGGTGTGAGTGGGGTTATACAGAGCTCACCATTCAGCTAACTGGTAGATCTGCAGAAGAGAAAACAGTGATTTTTTTTAAAAACTACAGCAAGCATCTCAGTAAGTGACACAGCTCTGCAACCAGGGTCTCTACCTCTATATTATGCTGTGGTCAGATAATGTAGCATAAACCTGGTGATATATTCCCTTTAAAGGAGATGTACATTTATGTGCAATTATCTTCAGCGATTTTATGGGCACATGGTGTCGGGTCCTGAGTGGTGGAGACTGAGCTTCAGGTCTCTACTAGTGATGAGCCGATAGTGAAATATTTGGATTCGGGAAAATTGGCACACATATGGTATGTGGGGATAATGTTGTCAGACTATTGCACCGGTTTTACGGATTTTAAAAAGACCTGCCAAACCAAACCTAAGTTTTTTTAAAGAAAAAAATGCTAATAAACATTATTTCCTTCACAACTACATGTATATAACGCAAATAAAAATGATAAAAAAAAAAATTATAGCTATACTTTAGCATATGTTCACATGGAGCGTTTTGGCTTTATTTTTTACTTTAACATTTGCTAGGGCTCTCATCCCTGCATTTGATAGGTCCCTCTCTCATACCAAATAGCAAGATAGTGGAGTACATATTCCCCATCCCTTTAAAATGCCATTTCAAACATGCCCATTTGAATTTTGGGCTTTGCCCACCACCACCACCATGTCCACCGCCATGTCATTATGTGGCCCTCGCTGACAAATAGCAGAGTGCCAGCAGGTGCCGTGAAACCTGAGTTTGGCAATGGCCCACAGGTGGCTCTGTATCATACAATTGGGAAAGCTCTCACTCCTACATTCGGGAGGTCCCTCCCTCATGCCAAATAGTTTGCCAGTTAGTGGAATACATATTCCCCATCCCTTTACCATGTCGTTGCAAATATGCTCATTTGAATTTTGGGTTTTGCTCACCACTACCACTATGTCCACCGCCATGTCATTATGCGGCCCTTGCTTACAATTTGCAGAGGGCCAACAGGTGCTGTGAAACCTGCGTTTTGTAAGCTCCACAGGTCATTTTATCATAACGGGTGAAGCTGCTGTAAGGTGAATTTAATACAGGAGTTGGGGCAGCTGTATGATCAATGTCAGAAAATTTAATTCTACCAGACACCAAAAGAATTAGAATTAAATTCTGAATAAAGTGTATGCAAGGGAGGCCTGTATTGTGGTCAGTCTGTGAGGCCTGAAACCCATGTCAGGAACATGTGCAAGCCGAATTTTACTTGGAAGCAGACTCCTCAAGGGAAAGAGAAAGGAGTCCCATTGATAAATCTGCACAAGCCTACGCATTCTTTGCTGGTTTAATAAATAACGTATTTTTATCTAGCAGTTGTACGACTGGCGCAAAGCCTGCAGAGATACGCAAACGTGACTATTTATCTCTAATTTACGTGAGTCTGCTGTTGCCATGTGTAATAAATTTGATATCTTCTAAAAATTGCAACACATTGCTAGATAAATTGAATTTGTCCATAACACTCTGTGATGGTACTTGTCAAAAATAAAGCCAGGAATTTATTTTTCATAAGCATAAAGCATTTGAGTCGCCCAGCCAGGGCAGTGGGGTACTCGGACCGGGTCTGGTCTCAAGGGGGATGTTACAGTGGCTGCGACCTGGTCCGTGGCCCTGGGGCTCAACGTTAAAGGGGAACGCTCTTTAAAGGGGAAAATGTTTGAGTCTGTCGTGACGCCACCTGTGGTGTTCGGTCAGTAGTGGGGCCGATGCTGCATTGAAGGGGTCACCTGGGGGATGTTGCGGCAGCACGGGTGTTACACTTCCCACAGGTGAAGCGCGGTCCCCAGGGGTCCTATGGTGTAAGGCGTGGATAGTATATGCCAATGAATAAACGGAGGAGACAAGTTGTAAGTCTTTACCTGGTTTACTGCAGATGGTAGGCCACAGTCCAGGGCACCGGCAACAGGTACATTAGGAGTCCAGGCAGTCCAGAGACAAGTAGAATCCCGTTAGCAGGTCAGGTTGGGGGCCTTCCACTCTGCGCTTGCTGTGTCTGAGGTCCCAGCTGCCACTAAGTGCTCCAAAAAGGTCCTTGTTGATTCCCCTGTCCTGGGACAAGTGCCTGTATGGTAGGCAGCTTGAGCCATACCTACTGGGGGTCTCCGCACGGTGACTCCAGGCTCCAGGGTGCTGCTGTACCACAGGTGTGAATGGGCAATGTCCGTGTAATCCTATACCCTCCGGTTCTGCTCTGTGTCTTAGAATTTCCACAAAAGCCTCGGGCTCTCGGTACCCAGTTTCTGCGCACTGACTCCTTGGAGGCCTACTCGTAGCCTCCTTGAGTTCTGTATCTCCTCTCTGCTCCATTCCTGTCTGTCCCCGCTCACAGACTCCCTGTACCAGCTGAACTGACTCCTCCTCCAAACCAGGATCTTTATCCAGGGAAGCTGCCCTAAAACAGGGTTTTGAGCTCCCCCTCCTGGCCTTGATTTGGAAGGTGTTGTGTGTGATAACCTGCCAAAGGGAATCTCACTTGTCTCCAGGCATAGCACTACCCTCCCCGAGAGGAAGGCAGCACTACTGTGGTACCTGAACTCCTGGGGTGCCACACATTCAATATGAGAAAGGGTGATGATAAGGGACGTAGATGCGATGGTGTCCACCAATGCTATGTTATCAGAAGGTGACTGGATCTCATTCTACCTTCCTGTCAAAATGTGGTCAGTGCGGTACACCACTGATGAACCCAGACAATTGCCAGGATGTTGTGGGTTGGATGGCAGACAAACGCTCCAGTGTGCTGACAAGCAGTACCATGAAGTCTTCCACACAGTTCAGTCTCAGTAGCCAAGAAGCTGGGCCTCTGAATTCTCAACCTTGTCCTCCTTCCTCCCACCATCAAGAGTCCCAGGAGACATATGACCCCAATGCTGGCCACTGTGAGGAACTGTAATTTGTCAGGCCTCTCAATGTGCACCATTAAAGAGGGTAATGAGGAGGTGAAGTGCAGTGATGCCCAAACATTTGATCACCCACGACCATGAGAAAGCCACAATGGGGAAGGTCAATTCATGTCTGAAGAGGTGGAGGATAATCATGACTCAGAGTTGCTATGAGGTCAGCCTAAAATCGCAACTCAGTCAGGAGGATCAGATTGATGAATTGGAAGATGACGTGGTCACTGATGAGGCCAGATGATCCAACCTGGCGTGGTGGCACGCCTAGCGTGCACAGCAGTGCAGACAGGGATAGATCCATAGCACAAAAACAGGCAGGAAGAGGTAGTGCTTTGACCACAGGGAGAACTCGGTCAACTGTTCCACAGAGCTCCCCGCATTTGGCTAGATAACAGGCCAAGTTCTCCCCTGTATGGCAGTTTTTTCTGAAATTCCTTCAGACAAAACAAATGTAATTTGCATCATCTGGAAAACCAAGCTAAGAACAGGCAAAAACACTGCAAACCTGAGTAGCACCAGCATTCAAAAGCACGTGGCAGTCAAGTACCCCAGTAGGTGGGCGGAATGCCTGGGTACAAAATCTTTGTCTGATGGTGAAAGCACTGCCACTTCCCCTGTGTTACGGCCTTCCAAATATGCTGTCCATCAAGCAGTCGCTGATGCCTCCTGCCCACAACCTGTTGAGACTCAAAAGTCAGCAACCACGTCCAGTTCATTGTTCAAGTGCAGTGTTCACTTGTACCTGCCCCAGACGTTTAACAGAAAGCAGAAATATCCACCTACCCACCTGAAAAAACTATAAACACCAACATTGGCAGATTGCTAGCCCTGGAAATGTTGCCATTTCAACTTGTGGGAACTGAGTCTTTCCGCGACCTCTTGGCGGTGGCAGCACCATGGTACGCGATCCCCATCCGACACTATTTTTTACGGTGTGCCATCAATGCGTGTTACATAAGCAAACATGTCTTACACAAAATCAGCCATGCTATGGCCAACTCAGTCACAAGGAAGGTCTACTTTACCACAGACACAGGGACACGTTTTTGTGGTCAGGGACGCTACATTTCCCTTATGGCACACTGGCTGAACCTGGTGGAGTTTGGGACAGAGTCAGAGGCTGGGACATCACACATCTAACCCATACCAAGAATAGTGGCCCCAACTTCCATCAGGGTTTCAGTCTCCTCATATTACAGTTCCTGTCTCTCCTCCTCATCAAAGTTAGCCTCCCCATCACTCCCCAGCTGGGAGGTCTGCAGCATTGCCTTGGTGAAGCAGCAAAAGCTCTGCTGAAGTTCATCTGTTTAGGTAATAAAGCTCATAATTCAGCCGAGCAGTTGAAGGTCATAAAAGACCAGACCGATCAGCGAATCTCCACGCTGAACCTCCAACCAGGTCTGGTTGTGTGTGATATTGGGTGTAACTTGGTGGCAGCTTTAAAGCTCGGCAAGCTGGTAAACACATTTCATGCATGGTTCACGTGCTGAGCTTGTACAGCGTTTTTTAAAAACATACCCTGACTTGCCGCACCTACTTGCCAAAGTACGGCGGGGGAGCGCACATTTGCGAAAGTCATCTTGGGCTTTCGCCAGACTAAACTTCCTGCAGCAGTGCTTTAATTTGCCTTGTCACCGACTGATTTGTGACCTGCCCACATGCTCTAATTCGACCTTTAATAATGCTAATAATAATAATAATAATAAATCATAATAATTTTATTTCTATAGCACCAACATATTCTGCAGCACTTTACATTTTAGAGGGGACTTGTATAGACAATAAAAGACATTACAAAATAACAATAATCACATAAACAACAGACACCAAGAGGAGTGAGGGCCCTGCTTGCAAGCTTGCAATCTATGAGGAAATAGGGGAGACACGAAAGGTGGATGTTAACAATTGCTTTCATTGTTCTGACCAGCCATAATGTAATAAATCGGGTGTTCATGTAATGCTGCTTGAACCGGTTACGAACCAGTATGTGTAAAAGTATAGACACAGAGGGCTATTATATGTATAAAGCATGAAAGAACAAAATACAAGGATCCTGGTTATGTATACAAATTTGAATGGGCAACACAGGGATAGTTAAATAAATGTGTTGAGGTGGTAGGCAGTTCATATGTTGGCAAGGCTTAGTGAGCAGCAGAGATCATTGTCTGAATTCCGGCTTGTCAATGCCCGTCAGAGAAACACTCAGCCCCCACACATAATGACTGCTGATTGGGTGTGGATCGATGACATTTGTGAGGTTCTTTAAAACTTTGCATACTTCAAGATGGTAAGCGCTGATGATGCTATTGTCTGCGTAACCATCCTGCTGTTCTGTCTATTTAAACATTTGCTGCAGAATCTCAAAGAGGAAAACTTTGAATGCCAAGCAGGTGGCTATGGAGCAAGATTTTACAGTGGTTGATACCACACAGCCCAGCCTCACACAATATTCTCAAGCCACATTGGGTGATGACGAGGAACAGGAGGAGAAAGAGGAGGAGGAGGAACAGGACTTTTTGGTCTGTGCTACAGAGGGGGCTCCCAATCCCAGCTTCATGCCTATCCAGAATGGCAGAATGGATGGCCTGAAGAGCAGGAGGAGGCTTTGTGTCATGAGGAGGAGAGGATGGTTAGTGTTCTTCCTGGTGATGACACTCAACGTTTGACTCTTTGTAGTCTGCTACACATGGCAAAGTTCATGTCCAGATGCCTTTCTCAAGACCCTTGTGTGAAAAACATTTTGTCCACCATGAAATACTGGCTGTGCACCTTTCTTGACCTATGGTACAAGGAGAAATTTGCTTCTCTCATGTCAGAGGCAGACGGACATTTTCAGTGCCTGCATGCCAGAGGGCCGTTGCGGAAGACTTGCTAAAAAGATTACCCTTAGACGACGCTGCTGGCAGAGGTACCGGCTCTTTTCCCCCACAAGGATTACAGGGGAGGGTCAAGCAAATGTCCACCAACAGGGCCATTTTCATGAGACCGTCACATCAGCAAGGGCTTTCTGTGAGTGTAACTATGACAAGGAGGCAGAAGTTGACAAAGATGGTGAAAGACTGCTTAAGTTACCATTCCAGCGTCCTTCCTTATTCTTCAGTGATCTTTAACTATTGGTTGTCCAAGCTCTACATTTGGCCCGATCTCTCCTACACCTTGGAGGTGTTGCCTTGCCTGCTGCAAGTGTGTTGTCTGAGCAGGTTTTTAGTTTGGCTGGTGCAATCATAACGGATAGGTGCACATGCCTGTCAATGGAAAATGCCGGCAGCCTGACTCATCTAAAATTGATCAAGGGCTGGATTTACTTTGACTTTGTAAGCCCTACGGATGACAGCAATGTAATGTAAAAACAGCCAAAATATTATTTTGGCGAAGTTGTCTTAACATCCATCCCTTACCATCCAAACCCATTTTGTTCATGAAATTGCAGCGCCCCAGAGTCCTGGTCGTTGCAGTACTGACGCTCCGCCACTAAGGGGGAGTGATGGTACGTCTGATGGCACTTAAGGAGTTCACCTGACCAGGTATCACAGTCACACATTACACTCCACACTCTGGCCTCCAGGGGGAGCAAAGGGTTCTATGTATTAGGCCACTCCTCACAATCTGGTAAAACTGGGGGTTGGATAGGAAGTTAGGGAGAAGCTGACTGGGTTTGATCCAGGCAACATCCTGTGGCAGAGGGTGTTGCAGGGGAAGATTCAGGGGGGTCCCTGTCAGGGGTGGGATCCTGACAGAGGCCTAGCGAAAAGGACAGATCGTTACGGAACCGCGCCTGCACCTGATTGCGGCAGTATCTAAGAAAGGATAAGAAGCGAGGTTTATTGTGGAGAAGTGAGAAACGAGATCACAGCACGAAGGAGAATAGAATCAGTAGGAGTCGTGCCTTAAGATCGTGGCAACATCCTACTGAGGCGCGTAGCCGGTGGCCGGAACGCCGAGGAAGTATTGGGCTCCAAGCATTACTTCAAACAGCGGCAGGGCAGTTGACTTTAGGTTGGCTGTCTCACCTAAATCACCTAAGCAGACATAGGAGGCAATTGTGGGAGAGGGGAGACTCTAGGGTCCCGGCAGAACTCCAGGCCTACCCATCATACGGGTGCGTCCTAGCCATATCATCTGGGGGACGGAGAAGAACATCAGAACAGAAACGAAAGTTGTGAGAAAGAACATCAGAAACAGACACAACAGTTGTGAGGACTATCCCGTGGTGCTCAGCAGGGAGGTACTACAACACACAGGCGCTAGAAGGTAGGCACTGATTTCCACCTGCAAAGAGAACTCTGGATGTGCCTTTGGACCGGCCGGTCTCAGCCAGCCCTGTTAGCAGTGCTCTGGATTGCGGACCCTGAAGCCTTCAGTAAAGAGGTAAAGAGACTGCAACCCTGTGTCCTCGTTATTCATCCCGACTTGCACCACGCACCACCATCACACCTTTCATTGGACGCCCCTTAGGGTACTGTCACACAGTGCAATTTTGATCGCTACGACGGCACGATCCGTGACGTCGCAGCGTCGTATGATTATCGCTCCAGCGTCGTAGACTGCGGTCACACTTTGCAATCACGGCGCTGGAGCGATGCCGAAGTCCCCGGGTAACCAGTGTAAACATCGGGTTACTAAGCGCAGGGCCGCGCTTAGTAACCCGATGTTTACCCTGGTTACCAGCGTAAACGTAAAAAAAACAAACAGTACATACTTACATTCCGTTGTCTGTCCCCCAGCGTTCTGCTTCTCTCCACTGTGTAAGCACCATAGCCGGAAAGCAGAGCGGTGACGTCACCGCTGTGCTCGCTTTCCGGCCGGCCGGCGCTCACAGTGCAGAGAAGCTGAGACGCCGGGGGACAGACACCGGAATGTAAGTATGTACTGTTTGTTTTTTTTACGTTTACGCTGGTAACCAGGGTAAACATCGGGTTACTAAGTGCGGCCCTGCGCTTAGTTACCCGATGTTTACCCTGGTTACAAGCGAACACATCGCTGGATCGGTGTCACACACAACGATCCAGCGATGTCAGCGGGTGATCAAGCGACGAAAGAAAGTTCCAAACAATCTGCTACGACGTACGATTCTCAGCAGGGTCCCTGATCGCTGCTGCGTGTCAAACACTGCGATATCGTAACGATATCGCTAGAACGTCACGAATCGTACCGTCGTAGCGATGAAAATGGCACTGTGTGACAGTACCCTTAGCAGGGTCACAGACCGGGTCTAGCCACCGTGACAACCCCAGGACCAAGACAGAGAGGCCCAATACCGAGTACCCCGCGGCCCTGCGTCTGGGGGCACTCAAAAATCTCCTCCTCCTGCTTCTGCAACAAGTACTTAATGGTAGTGTATGTTTACCCCACGTGGCTAATGTTTTGTACTTTGTGAAAACTTGGCACATGCACCATTGTGCAATGGTGAAACTTGTATTCCCTATCAATTGCCTTGCTCACACATTCCAACAGCGAGTAATGAAGATTATTGCCCCTGCTAAATTGTCACATAAGATTATCTCTACCCGGATTGCCCCAGTTGCACAACTGCTAGGTAAAGAAATGCTATTTTTTTAAAGCAATAGAAATTATGAATTTTTTTTCAAACGCCTTGCTGACACACTTCAAATGCAGGGTAATGAAGATTATTGCCCCTGCTAAATCGTCACGTAAGATTATCTCTACGCAGATTGCGCCATTCGCGCAACTACGTGATAAAGAAATCATATTTTTTTAACAATTTTTTTTTTTAGAGTTTTTTTTTTAAATGCATTATGAGGCAAGCCAACAGCAGACTCATGGAAATGAATGGGAAATAGTGACGCTTCCGCAGCTCAAGAGGTTTTGCCTCAGTCACACAACTGCTAGACAAATATTACGTATTTAAACAAAAGACGAGGAATATTATTTAGAAATTAGGTTAAAGAATGGATGTTACTGTATGCTGGCACTGACGAGTATTATTTTAAGAAAAAAAAATAGGCTGCTAGACAGGAATATTATGTAGCTCCCAAAAAATTGTTTTGTATATGTTATTACTACTTAATATTTATTTCACTCTACAAATAACTGTTTTGTATATTATGGTAGTGGATGAAACCCTCCCTACTTCACCCTAATCCCTCTGCTCCTAATAATAACTACTATACAACACAGTGGAAAATAGCAGAGATCTGCAGCATGAACTTGCAATGATCGGAACACCCACCCAGATGCCTGCCTTTCACCCACCCTCCCTCTCTCCTATTAAATCTCTCACTACTACTGAAATCTGCACCTAACAAACAAGTAATCTAATCTCTTCACAATATTCTGCTCTTAAAAGAGCTTTTTGGAATTAATAAATGCCCAGTATAAACTCCTATCACTCTCCCTACATTACTTTCAGTTTCACTACACTCAAACTATGCTCTCCCTATGCTGTTTCTGACTCCAATGTGTGCAAGATCGCGCTAGCAGCCTTTAAGTAGTCCCTATGACACTGGATGGCCAGCCAATCACAGTAATGCCACACCAAAGATGGCATCAGCATTACTGTCATTGGTAACCCAGCCCAGCATGTTCATTGGCTGCAAATAAAGCACCAAACATGCTGGGTGGGTCACTCAAATATACCAAGGTGAATACCTAATTACTTGCCGAGTAACGAATAGCCCGAATACTGTACTATTCGTGCAAATAGCGAATAGTGCCGAATGTATTTGCTCATCACTAGTCTTGACCAATATAGTCAGGGTCTCAGGTCTTGACCGGAGAAACCTGGGCTTTGGTACTTGACCATCAATGTCTTGCCTGTCCTGGTCTCCAGCCCCGCTTCGGTTGCTCTGCCTCTGCATTCCACCGCTCACACATCCTCTCTGCCTTGCTTGCCTGTGCCAACTGCTTTTCTGCCTTCCTACTTTGGCCTCCTATATTTGATAATTTGCCCACAGCGGCACCTGACCTCATGTCACTTTCAAGTTCTTCCCTTCAGAATTGCTTCCTCCATTTTTTAGTTCTGGCCTACTTGGTTTGCTCCACAGATATTTGGTTGTAAGTGGTGTAGGACATTAATGAACCACATCTTCTGTTTTTTCCCACCTCTTTACACTGGTACCAAGTAATACAGAGACAAAATGGAAGTTATGTGTATAAGTTTCTTTACACAGACAGTGGGAAAGTAATGGAAATATTATATTCTTGCAGTATGATTCCTTTATTCATTTTACATAATTGTACTTTGTAAAATAAAGGCTCACTGCAGTTATCACCTACGTTTTAGGAATAATATTTTGCTAATATTTTACTGTTCTCTTGGGCCTCATAACAGGAGTAGACTGATGGGCAGTGCTGACTGTTCAGATGAATCATCATGCTCAGTTATCACCAGGTACACATCTGTCTAGACTTTGCTGTGTCTCATCCAAAGCACTTACTGTTCCTAAATATTAAGAGGTGAAGATAAAGAGCAGAGTCATGGAAAACTTGATCTTTGGAAGAGGTCATATAGGTGGGGGCTGTAGCTTCTTCCATAAACTTCGAAATGAAAAGTGATCCATTGAATAAAATGAAGAAACTTAAGACATTTTAGTAATAAATTCTCCCACTTTCATATTCAACGTCATTTAGAGTTGGTTTGTCCCTGGGATTAGTCTAACACAATCTGGTCATCAATATGCCATTTGGAGATTTTGAATGCGAGTAAAAAATAATGGATTAGTTCTTAATGATATGTCTTAATAATGTTTGAAAAATATTTAGAATTGAGAGTCCTACGTGGTTGATACCTTTTAATGGCTAACTGAAAAGATATATAGTAAGAAATTGCAAGCTTTCGAGACTACTCAGGCATAGTCTAAAATAAATTCTGGAGAATCACATATTTATGCACAACACATCACAAAAAAAAACAAAACAAAAACATGGATAAGACAGGTGACATGAAGCAGAATTACCATGAGTGATAAACAGTTATGCTCAAAAAACTAAATATATTTAGGAATTAATAAATCTAAGTACTTACATATAATCCCTTAAAACTTCACTTTTAATATTATCATATAAAACCCAGACCCAGTATTCAAAAAACTTGGTTCAATACCATATATGATACAGAAAAAATAAATAACCAAATAATTTACCTAACAAGGTCCTAAATAAACCTACTGCTCACACCTGCCTTGCTGTGGAGGTTGGCACCCTAAGAGATGATTTTTTTGGCGCCCCCACTCAATGCAGGCCGTCCCTCTCTTCCCTACAATGTCCCTCTCAGTACAGGTGGGAAAACAATAAAGCTAAGAACAGTGGTGAAAAAAAGATGCCAGCTTATAATCCATTTTACCAGACCCCCCACTACTGTGTTTTAGGCAGCCCCCAAATCTAAGAAGCATCATTGTCAAAAGCTCCCTTTCCTCTCCAACAGCTGCAGGTACCTTTCCTTGCAATCAGAAAAAATCTGTCCATTTATAATGACCACGGACAAGATAAAGATCCCCAATTCCACTTCTAATGTGGTGTGCTTAATTATTTGTACTAAATGTCCAACTGGGGGTCTGTATTTAGGGGAGACAGGGCAAAAACTGAGGACAAGGATGAATTCTCACCGCCATACAATAAGAGAAAAAAGAATGGATCTACCTGTGGCCAAACATTTTTGTCTCCCCGATCATAACATTATGGACATGAAATTACTTGTATTAAAAGGCAACTTCAAATCTCAAAGAGACAGAAGAATATGGGAATATAAACTGATGACGACCTTTGACAATCTTAGTGCAGGAATGAATGTGTCGCATGGGTTTGTCTTTTTACATCAACTAAGGCACTTAGGAATTTGCCCTTCAGACCATGTGGGGTCATCACAGCAGAACCAGACCACAATCAGAGGACAATAAAACATTCCTTATCTAAGAACTGGTCCAATATTTATGGACATAACTGTTTATCACAGTAATGGTAATTCTGCTTCATGTCACCTGTCTTATCCATGATTTTTTTTTTTTCTGTGCAGTGTTGTGCATAAATATGTGATTCTCCGGAATTTATTTTAGTCTATGCCTAATGAAGAGGCCTGAGTAGTCTCGAAAGCTTGCAATTTGTTACCATCTTTTCAGTTAGCCATTAATAGGTAACAACCACTGAGGACTCTCAATTCTAAATATTTTTCAAACATTATTAAGACATATCATTAAGAACTAATCCATTATTTTTTACTCGCATTCAAAATCTCCAAATGGTATATTGATGACCAGATTGTGTTAGACTCTCAATTCTAAATATTTTTCTATCTACTGGCTAACACGGTACCAAGATATATATCTTTCCTGTGTTAATAATGTTTATAATGTGGACAGATACCTATAGCTGGAGAATAGTCAAAGTCTTTATTCTTAGGTGGCCCAAGGCATTCCAGTACTATCATATCTAATTATATAAGCTATTAATTGTTAGGGGTAATCCTGTGAACAAAATGGTCACCATAGTCCCATAGACATTGAATAGAGCTGTAGTGCACATGCATGACTATTGCTCCATTCAAAATCCTCTGAAATGGGGAACCCCGTTCTACTGAGCCGTGGAGCTTCCCGTGACCATGCCTATATCTTCTTACCTATGGATAGGAGGTTGACGTTGTTTTGTGGACCAACCCTTTTAATTATTTCCATTGATAAAGATGTTTTTTCAGTATCACTTCATCATTGAAGAATCTGAATAGTTTGTCATAATCTATCAGTGACAAAGGGTTTTATGCACATTGGGTTAGAGGAGATTATATCTTCAAGTATTATTTATTATACTTCCATATTTCACAGCAGATTATCTACTAATATACTAATAGACCTCTTTTCTGCAATATCTACTTAGAAAGAAAATCCCAGTAAGTTTATCCTTAATTATGGAAAAATCTTTGATGGTTTTCTGTCCTGGAGTATTTCATTTAAAAATAACTTTGTGTCCTAGTATAAACAGGCTAATCTAATCAGGTTTTTTGAGGAGGTAAGTTCTAGACTGGACGAGGTAAAGCCATAGATGTGCTCTAATCTGGACTTTTCAAATGTGTTTGATACAGTACCACAAATTAAAGGTGGCACATAAAACGAGAGAAATGTGACTTGGGAAAATATTTTTAGTTAATTGGATTAACAACTGGCTCAGCGATAGCAAGTAAAGGGTGGTTTTTAAGGGAACACACTAAGATTGGGTCACAGTTAACAGTGGGGTAACACAGGTGTCAGTACTAGGCCCTCTATTTTTATAATATATTTGTTATGACTGAGCCCTAACACTTACACCATGATGAACAAACCAGGGGAGATGTTAAACCTGCAAACCAAAAGTTTGTATACAGGCTAGGCAATCCCTAACCTCATCCTGATTTTACCCTGCCTGACCGTGGAGGTTGGCACCCTAAAATTACACAATGACATTTCCACTCAATGTCGGCTCAACCCGATTGTCCTTAACTGCACCCTCAACTATACACAGTGTGTAACCCAAAACCTCGACAACAAAACGAAGCTCACACAGACAGAGGGTGAGACACAGTGCTAAGGACGTGTTCACACAGTCATAAATTAAAGTTGAAATGGACATAGCTGAACTAGCGTGAGTGCTTAGAACATCAACCAAAATCTTTAAGGGAATGCATAGACAGCAGTACTAAGACAAGTTAACTTGGAGTTGTTCAGTTTGGAAAAATGGAGGATTGTAAGAACAAGAATTTTTGCAATTTATTGCTTTTTAAAATTTGCAGGTGATAGGCTCATTGCCTAAGAGAGTGACCACCACAGCAGTCTACCTTGTATGCACTGCAACAAAGTTATTCGGGATTAGGAGGTAACTGCTCCAGTGATCCCAGCCAGCTTCAAAACAGTGCTTACCAGCTCAATAGAAAAGAGCTTATAAGAACTGCACATGTTCTGCTGTCTAGCAACGGTGGTCAGTGTCCAAGAGTCCAAGGCTGTAAACAAATCAAAAGGGTGAATAACTCAAGAACTGCTGAAAATATAAATATGCGGCAAACTGAAAAATTGCTTAGCACTGTCCAGCAATATCCATCTATGAAGATGGGAATATTTAATATAACAGTCCACTGAGGATCATTGCCCTAATAAATAGACTATTTTTATCCTTTTTTTATTCTATGTTTTCTGACTTTGCCCTTTTATAGCTAGCTAAGCCCAAGTTTCCCAATAGTGAATGAAGTCTACAGAATTCAGTGACTGACTTGTTCCGATCTTTGTACATTTCCATGAAACATGTCTGAATTACATAACACTGGCGAAAGGATGTGAAGAATGCAGCAGCAGAAATCCTGGGAAAGAGAAGAGTTATCTCGCTACAGTTCCTCAGTATATTAAATGTCCTTAGACCATGCCAATATTCAGCGATAATATAAATAAAGCACGTTGGGCAGAATATCTTATATCTTCATCCGCTACAATAATAACCTAGAACATTTTCTCACTATTTCAGTCATTTTCTGGACATCCATGAAGGGAAATGAATTAATTGAATGTTAAGGCTGGTATGAATTATTGTTATATCAGAAATACATCTCCTCTGGTCGGTTGGCCAAGGTAAGCAACTCCTTTTCTTCACTGAGTTGGGATTGTCGGATTAGCTGTGCTCACTGACACAGTAACATTAGTTCTAAAATACTTTATAAGTTACAAAGGTAAATCCATAGGAATAACAGATATTAAATGTTAAAGTTCTCACTTCCTCATTTATTACTTTTTAAGATTTATATTGGGATGGACATAGTAGCAAACCTATGTACATAATCCTTAAAGTTTTGAGCCTTACGATTTGTTAAGACTCCTAAATAGATTAACAGGGATTCTCGGAATTAAAAAGAACCCAGAAATTGCCATAAATCTGTCTTTTTTCGGGTGTAAATACCACTGTTCACATCAATTTGGCATATTTTTCTCCCTTCCTGTGATACGGCCCACATCTTCCTTGTATGAAAATCTCATATGTTTCCCTATGTGGGCATGATCGTCAATTCTTCTCTATAGGAGTCTTCTTTAGGACTAAGCCCAATTAATATACAGGGAAGAGTAAACCATATCTCAGGAATGGAGAATTCTGAGGAAAAAAAGAAAAATACTGCAGGATTCAGGAGAATGGAAGAATTTGCACCAGGTTAAAACTTATAGCAAGTGCCAAGTGTTCTCTTTAATAATACAGTAACCAAAGTAAATGCAGCATGGTGGCTCAGTGGTTAACATTGCTGGCTTCCATTACTAGTGTTTGGAAATACCTGACCAATTGGGTTTACAATGGTTTCCTTTCCCACTCTAAAAATACACCAATGAAATCGTCCCTAGTGCATGTTTGTTTCTGGGGTATGACATTAGGCTGTGAATCCCATTACGGAAGGGACTGAAGATTTTTCAATCTCTGTACAGTGATGAGGAGTATGTTGGTGCTCGAAAATTAGCAAATACTGTTTCCTTGCACCTATAGTACAATATATGGACAAAATATTGGGACACCTGCGCATTACATTCACAGGAGCTTCTATGACATCCCATTTGGACCTCACTTTGCAGATAACACAGCGTCCACTCTTCTGCAAAGGTTTTCTACAAGATTTTAGATTGTGGCTGTCAGAACTTTTGCTCATTCATCTAGAAGAATATTTGTGAAGTCAGACACTGATGTTGGATGAGACGCCCGAGGCAACAAGTTCCTTTCTAGTTCATCTCAAAGATGTTAGATGGAGTTGAGGTCACTTCTCTGTGCAGCCTGACAAGTTCTTCCGCACCAAACTCACCCAAGCCTGTCTTTATGGCCCACAAAACTGAAAGTCCAAAATGTCTTTGTATGCCGAAGCATTCACTTCACTAAAAGTAAGGGTCCTAGGCCAATCCCTGAAAAATAAGCCCATTGCATTAGCCTTCCTCTACCAAACGTTAGAACTGACACAATGAATTCAATCAAGTAATATTCTCCTGGCTTGTGCCAAACTCTGACACCTCCATCAGACTGCCAGAATGATAAATATGTTCCATTATGATATAAAACATGTTTCCGCTCTTCCAAAGTCCAGTAACAGCGGCTTTCCACCACTCCATCTGACCCTTGGCATTGTGCTTGTTCATGTAAGGCTTGAACGCAGCTGCTCGGCCATAAAAATCCTTGCCATGAAGCTCCCAGTGCACAGGTTTTCGAGTGGAAGTGTATGCTAGAGAAACATGGTACATGGTACATTTGAGTCAGCAGTACATTGGGAACTTTTATACACTATGCTCTTCATCACTTGGTGATCCAGCTCTCTAAGGGAATGTACATATTACTCTTTTAACTCATGTCAGTGATTTCATCTAGACTTCTATCTGAAACCCTGAAAAACGGTACTTTGCCAAAAGTGTTGACAGGGCTGCTGACTATAAGGGTTCGTTAACAGTGCCGTCTTTGTGATTGTTTTCTCATGGCATCCAGATCCTCAATGCCCCATAGTATAACATATAGCTGAGTGATATCCAATAGAACATCGGATAGCACTCGGGCATGTTATACACCAATGTGAGCGAGCCCTAATAAGCATAGTCAAACACGCTTTTTGTGCTTGCCTCAAAAAGGTGCACATCACCGAAAAAGAGGTTAGATAAAGCACAAAGAGACCCTATTTCATTAAAGTCAATGGCAGCGTCTTCATTCCCACCGAATCCCATTTTTAGGTGCTTTAGATGGAAGCCCTGAAAGAGCCACTAACACAAATTAAAACCCTGATATGAAAATACCCTAACTTTACATTTTCTGCCAGTACCTTACTGGGGTACAAAATCTGTCTAATTTAGTTTTTGCGCAGATGAAGACTAAAGTGAGACATTTTAAAAGATCATGCATTTTTTTATTTTTGAAAAGCTCAAAAAAAAGTAACAGTACAAAAAAAGAATATCTTTGATTTTGCCCAAAATCCATCAACCCATGGCATCATTTGAAAGGATTTGGCACAAAAATGGTAACAAATACCATAAAAACAAGAAAGAAACTAAAAGTCACTAAAATAATGCAAGTGATGATGAATTCTAGCCTATATGTCTTATGCCCCATTGTGCTGAGAGTGGATCGGTGTATTGCAGAGCTGGAGAATAAAACAATCATACTGAAGTTTAAACCTGATAAGTTGGAGTCCTGGTTACAAATACAACATGTACTTGGAGTTTACATGTTCTTCTTGTGATTGTTCTGATCGCTGCCTATGTTCTGCAGAAACTATAGTTTTATCAAACATCCTACTTATGGTGCTTGATGTACCCTCGGCTTGGCCAAGAGGCTTAGTGCACCGTTACACCCATTGGTTTTGCATGTACAGCATATTCCACTGACTCAGTGACTAACAACTATAGCTGAACTCACTGTTATACAGGGAACGCTATAAATCCAAAGTATTGAAAAAACTGAGGCTTTTTCAATAAACTAGAAATTATACTAATTTCTTCCCCACAAAACTATACATTAATTGTCTCTACTGTATTACATGTTGCCTGCAAATCAGGCACCGGAATCAATTTCCTTTGAAGCAGATTTACCTCCAAATTTCATAACACAAACTGCAATCATTATTAAATTTTATATTTTGCAGTTAATGAAACTGGTTTGTTTACTTTGAGAATCTATGTCACAAAGGCAATATGATCCTTTATTATACAGGTATATTAAAATTAGCATTTTATGAGCCTACCTATAGAATGAAATAGCTCAGGAGTCCAAGTGTATTCTATCTCGGCCCACAAAGCCTGACTGATATCTGCAACTTGTTCTGAGCAGTGCGAGTTCTCAGCAGGGAGGAGGGACACTGAGGAGCTGTTTATCTGATTGGGTGGAGATTGAGCCTATCTTTCAAAAAGAATTATACAGACATTCTGACATGGATAATCAAAGTAAATACAACATTCTTAAATTGTCTAAGAGATCTATTTAATAATATGTAAAGTTTATATTGTAAAATCTGGTGGCAAATCCATTCTAAAGCCCCCAACACACGTTAGACCAACATCAGCCAATCTTGCCAATATCAAAAGGTTTGGCTGACAGTGCAATGTGTATGGGAGCCCCTGACATATGATTGTTAATGAGAGTTAAGGATCTGGCATGTCCGATTTTGGATTGCTGCTCCTTTTGTTCTCCCTGATATATTCCGTTGCCACAGATGTCCAGTAGCAACTCTCATAGATAACACAGAAGTGCTCGGCAGTCTCATGAAAACTGATGTACACAATTTGCTTGCTTGCAATCACGTGTCGACTAGACTTTTGCCCTTCTTTCAGTTGTCTTCTTTTGAGATAATCTGAGTGAGACAAGTCAGCAGGAGATCTCAAGTGTGCACATTGCCCACCCACAGAGGGGAATTATTACAGTGATTGCAGATTTTACTTTTGACACTGAGCAAACTGTCATGGAGTTTTCATGACAGGGCAGTGCCAGAAGACCACAGCATCTGATAACTCCTGCTTCGCCGCTGAGAAGAAGCACTTCTCCAGTGTATTAAATGTGTTTGTTTTCTTTCAGCAGGACAGGAGTTAATTGGCCATGTGGAGATCCCTGCATTCAGCTGTGCTCGGTTAACCACTCCTCTCTCCTATAAAAGCTAGGCTTTCTGGCCAGGTCCTTGTCTGAGTTAGCACTTGCTACATAGATCTGGAGAGTGAGGAGCTGGTGTTTGGAAAGCTGGAGGACTTTATTGTGTGACAGTTGCTTGGTTTGTACACTTGAAAATTCCTCATCCTTACCTGCCTTATTTTCTTCCCCCGTCCTTCACATCCTGGTGAATACCTCTGTTATTTGTGAGAGTATATTTTTGTGTGAGTGGAATTTTCTTTTACTCTTGTCTTTGTTCCCCTGTCTGTCAGGTTGGTGTACTGTGGTACACCATAGCGCCTCTCTTCCCCGGGTGGTGCAGGGCTGCAGCTAGGAGACAGGGCAAGGGCAAGGGCGGAGACCCTGGCATCCTCGCCATCTGAGGTATCCCGGGAAGCAGGGCAAACTAGGGTGCCCCCAAGTGCTAGGGCCAGGAAAGGTGCCCCTGGTCCCAGTTTACTCACCAGTCCAATCGTGACACAACCCCTATAAAGCCCCACTCCAGCGTTTGTTTCTTTTATTTTACCGGAGTGGTGCCACTAATCTAAGTTTCCAGCACTTAGTGTCCATACTTACCTGCTCCTGTCTTCTATTCCTGGCACTGCTGGATTGCTCCAGTGTTGCTTGTTGATCCAGAAGTCATAACTCAATGTTAGTCTATGAGAGCCAATATGAGGCCCTCATTGACTTGCACTGAGATCTTGTGACCGTTACCTCTGACTTCCAGTCAGTCAGGTGTTGCAGTCAGAAGATGGCGGTGCAAGATCGGAGTGGTGCCAGGAAGAGCTGAAGACAGCGGTTCATAAGTATAATACTAGGGGTGAAGGACCTTGTGTTGATGGCACAACACATCTTTTTATTTCAATTAAAAAATCGCTGGAAAAGCTTTTATTCTGTCTGCATTTTAGGTCTTTTATGAATATATTTGAACCAGACAATATAAGACATCCTTGCACTGATGATCAAGCACTTTCTGTGGACTCTTCTGTCGCTATGTTTGAATGTCACATGCACATTATGCAGCAGATCATCTGTGGATTCGCCAAATTTAAAATTTTCACCAAATTTCATTATCTGTTCAACCTGCAAACTATTGCTATATTGGCACTTTAGAAAACATCTTGTATACCCATAATAAGTAATATTCCACATAAATAGAGCTCTCACTGAAAGAAATGCCCCCGTCTGTTCCACTATTGAATAAGTGAGGACGGACTGGGCCGCAGGCCTTTAAGGGAGGACAGCATGACAGGGTTGAGTGGGCCTATAGGGAGTGAACAGAAAGGAGGGGGTAATAATGTAGAGTGAGGACGCAATTTTTATTTGAATCGGGCTCACGGATTGGCTAGGAGGTGAAGTAGGCGGGAAAAAGGGGGCGACGGGGGGGACGATTATAAAAGGGGGCACCCATCTTAGGAGAGCAACCATTTTGGTGCCCCTCTTAGCAATATAACAAGCTCCCACCCACCCTCCCTTTTTAAATTTGCGGAATTGCTGGGTTTTACAAAGGTTGGAGACTTCGTGTCAAGAGTTTTAGGCAAGCTTGGCAAGGGTTGGATCAGTTGCGCTATGGGTTCTGTAAGTATGCTTCGTCGCGGCAGCAGGGCAGGGGGGAAAGAGGTCCTCGAAGTTGGTGGTGCTAAGAAATGGCAGCTTGGAGGGGGGGGGGATTTTTAAGATCCTGGACTCCCCCTGGTGTGGTTTAGAAAATGGAAAGGAAATTGGTGGTTATACAGTCGAGATGACTGGGGCCGTGGGATTCTGGCGGATATTGGCCGGGCGAGTCTTTTAAGCGTCTCTGAGCTGGTGCCTAGCGGCTAGAGGCAAGGACACGACCTGGAGGCCAAATTATGGAGATTGGATATGACTTGGTTAATTCTTAGGGCTTCGAGGACCGCCTTCCCTGGGGTTTAATGTTAAGAAATTAAACTGTTATGCTTGAATGTTAATAAAAAGGCTGCTGTGGCCAATTTATCCAAACAAACGTTTGATGAGTAGTCATTGGGGTATGGGTTAAAAGAGTGCGGGGAACGGGTGGTTAGAAGAGCTTAAGGTTAACGGTCAGTTTTAAGTGAAACTCACGGGCATCACGAATACCCAATGTCATGTCTTCAACTAAAAATTAGGGTTCTGTGTAATAGTGTTTTGTATGTGCCAGCTTTTGGAACAAACAATGCATGTTTTAACTATAAATTCCCAATCTTTTATGTCTTCCTGCTTTTGGATTAAATTCTTGAACAATTGAAAAATTGCCCACCAATACAGAGAAGGAATTCTGCTACAATATTATAAGGAAATTGTGTACATGAAAAAAACAAGTACAACATCCAAGTAGTTTATTTTATTAGTCACCCATGTGTGAAGTTTCAGTAATGTCAAAATTCTTTTCTGCATATAGTATCATCAAACCGTTCTACATGGGTGACCAGTAAACCACAATGATGAAGTAATTGGTTCTACCTCGACCCCTGATCATATTGTGATGAGAATTAGGAAATCACAAATAATCAAAATAGTTCAAACTCTTTTTCAATTTGTTTGCGATACTATGCAAGTCGCAATGCGACCCCATTCACTTGCGTTACTCTGCAATGTAGCAGCAGAATACATCTATGTTGCTACCAAAGTCACTGTGTAGCTCAGATCTAAGCTAATTAAAGGGAGACTGTCATGAAGGTAAATACAATTTACCTGCAGATATATGGCTAATCTGCAGGCAACTTACATGTATAATGACACAAAAATGAAATAGGGACTTGGGAAAAATATCAGAACAAAACAAAAATTATTATTAAAATAAATCCCTGAAATATACCAAGACACCAAATGAAAAACAGAGAACAGAGCTTGTCAGGATCATGAGGTATTTGATTGTGTATTACCACGCACACTGAGCTTTGCTAAGTCCCTTAAAGCTGAGCTGACACAAGCTGCGGGCCATCCTGACCCCCTCTTCTCACACTGCCTGCTTGTGTGTGTGAATCCTAAGCCCCTCATTTCTCCCTCCCAAAAGAATTTGTATTGCTTTTAGCTGCAAATATCAGACATCTCCCTAAAACTACTCATTCTCCCTCACATCGAACACCAGCCAAAACTTGTGTAGAAGCCCTGAGTTCCTTTGTTTTATTAATATGATATACATGGGCACCAACCAGAGCTAGAAATATATGAATTACATATTCTGGATGTACCTCGATAGATCTATCACTCACTGAAACTGCTAGAAGCTAAGCACAACGAGTGCAAAAAGTGGATTTCTTCGTAAGCAGGTCTGGTAATTAATCCGTATTTACACTTAAAAGAATCACCCCGACATGTTGCACCTTGTGATCTTGGGGTATTTATTATATGAGGTTCATACAGCGAGATATGCATAAAAATAGTTTTCATATTCTAAGTAAAAGGGGAGGCATCAGCCCCTAAGTGATGTCACCACAGGGGGAGTGCCTGGGTTTTGGGCTGTGAGACAACTTAGTGGGACAGCAGTTTGCAGTGTCTTTTGTCTGGGGGTCTAGCTGCTATAGAGAGGGGTTTTATGCATCTGGATATATGCTCACCCTTCCCCCCAGCACACGGCTGCAATGATGATGCTGTGAGATAACGACCTGTAAGTTCTCTTTTCAATGTTAATCCTTTTTTATTTGTAATCTGTAATGTACACGCGATTTTGTCTTCTTTACAATATCTTTTATACTTTGTAAACACTGCCTATCTTTTTATGGAGTAAAATATATAATTTGCTAGCTTGTCTCTCTCTGTTCTATAAACGAACTGTCGCTTCCTCTGAAGTGAATTATGCTACTGATTTGGGTTGGCTCCGGACCCGTTAACCCTTGTGGAAGTGGAGCTGGTGGCAGCATACTTTGTTCTATGCGCTTGGAAATCTTTGTAGCGACGGCGGCATTGATAATTATTGTTCCTATGTGGGAGTAGTTATATTGCCCTCACTGCCACATGCCCAATAGCCAGTACATATCAGGCAGCCTTTCTTTCGACTAATTACCCTAGGTGAAGTACCTAGTCTGACCTGAGGGTAAAGGGGGCGCCAGAGAGCTGCAAGTTCCAAACCGGAACTTGGAAGTGGGATATAAATAAATCCCCTACAAAAGGAACCAGGGGCAACCAATCAACCCCGGTTCATGACAAGTTGTTGTGAGTAGTGGGTGTGAGTAGTGGGGACGATAAAGGTATCCTCCCCGGGATCCGTGACATATTGTTGGCAGCACGGTGTGAACCATGACAGAGCTGGTTAGAGGTATTTATGCTAATATATCCCTAGAAATCCCTCTGCTAATTCCCTACCGAACCGCAGAGGAAATGAACGAGACACAGTGCTTCAGCTCCTCTTTGTCTTTCCATAAGGCTAGATTCACAAGAACATAAAAATGATATGAGTGCTATCCATAGTTTTGATTATGATTATTTTATTCAGTGATGCCTTGCAGCATGCACGATTTGTCTCCGATATTCGGATCAGACTTGGCCATTCAAATATATGGGTCCTTGATACACATTGAAAAGCACTTGGATGACTTCCAAGTGTTGTCTGTTTTTCACGGAGAAACTGAATGGAAAACCTTTTTTTTTTCTTCACCTCCGAGAAAATCGGATCACACTCTGATCAAACTGTGATGAGAGTCTGACTAGCATAATTGTACTAGTTTTCTCAGATGAGAGAAAATCGGTCATGTGACCCTATCCTAAAGAAACTAGATTTCTCTATTGGTCAAAAAAAAGCATGTCAACCAGCCTGTAGCACAATGGCTTGTGCTCTTGCATGGTGTCCCCTTCTTCGTCCATGCAGGGAGGTCGGCGTACTCACCTCCCTGACCCCATGGCGTGGTTTCCCAGGTGCTCCGTCTTCCTGCTGTGGTGCTCGGCACAGCTCCGGGTGGCGCACATATTGGACATGCAAGCGCGCTCCCCTGCTCTTAAAGGGGCATCATGGACATATAGCTAAATGCCCTTAGCCTGTTACTGATTACTGTTAGAGCCTATTGCTGGGAGTCATCCTGTATAAAGACTCCCTCTCCCTTAGGGAGCACCAAGCAATGAATTTAGTCAATAGGTAGTGAGGTGTTCTACCAGTGCAGTTGTGTGCGGCCAGTGTCTTGAACCCGAATCCCTGGTCCCACTGCAGTGTTCTGAACCCAAATCACTGGTCCCGGTGCATCCAGTGTCCTGAACACGAATCCCTGGTCCTAGTGCGGCCAGTGTACTGAACCCAAATCCCTGGTCCCAGTGCCGCCATTGTCCTGAACATTGTCCTCTGCTCCCTGGGCGGTCAGTCCTGTTCCCGAAGTCTCCTGGTCCCAGTGCGGCCAGTGCCTGCACATTGTCTTCTAATCCTGGTGTGGCCAGTCCCCAACCCAGTATACTAGAATAGTGTGACGGAACATAGCCCTAATCAGTGTCAGCAAACCGGACACCTGGGATCAGAAGCTGCAGTACTCAGATCTATCCAGGAGTGGTACCTAGCAGCTATCTGCAGGCCAGTCTGTCTCCACAATCAGAAGCTCCAGTAAACACCAGGAAGCTGCTTAACTAAGTCCCTTCCTGAGCAGGCCTGTTCCTGTGGCACAGTGGGTCCACAAATCCACTTGTGCTATAAAGGTAAAATGCAGGATATATGAGTGTGCAATATAGTAGTATGCAAATTTCCTCTTCAAAATATTATGACTTTTTGCTACAAGTTCTTTAAATCCAGTACTGTATGGTACAGTAGATAGCAAATTTGTAGATGCTGTATGGGCTAATGTGACTACTTTCAGTTTTTTTACCAATAGGCAGAGGCGTAGCTAGGGTTTTGGTTCAGGGAGGGTGAAACTTCTCAGTGGGCCCCTAACCAGGTAACCCTGATTACAACTCGGTGACAAACCCTAATAGTCGATGTAGGAGATGACTGTGCTGTTACTGAAAATAATCTCTATATAAAGACCAACATGGATATTACGGTCATATGGTCAGTGGTAGATACCAGTCCTATAAAACATGTAACTGATTACTGCACAGTTATAGTTGGTGACTTACAGCTGACGTTCTTTCTGATGGAATCGTTCACTTTTCACGTCTTTTCCATCTGGCCCAGACCGATGCGACAACTTCTTCCACCCAGGACTCGTCTGTAGAGAATACAACAAAAACGCGTTTCACTTTTCATATTCCAGCCCCATCATCATCTATCCCCAACCTGTACAAATGTCTCATCCTGCTGATACCCCAATACTGAGCCACTGCTGGCGTATGTGTATTACTGCACCTATTGTGTCGCACTATGGGCCTTCTAAATTCTAAAGCAGCCATATAGCATATAGTAATGCCGGGTGCAAGTGCCCTAGAAAGCAGTGCCCACATTTTGTCCCATATAAAGTAATAATGCCCTGTGTGCCCCTTTGACAGTCACAGTAACCTGAGTTCCCCTATAACAATAAGTGCCCACTTTACATTTAATAATGTCCCGATTCTCCCCCCTGTACAGCTCCGATATACACAGAATGATGCTCTTATACACAGTATAATGCCCCCTCTCTGTATACATAGTGACCCCTTAGTATCCCCCAAACTGTTTGATGGCTCCAGCATGTATGGTGTGAGGTGGCCTCCTCACTGTAATCTCCACAGTGTATGATGGCCCCCTGGATAGCCTCCATATAGCATAATACACCAGATAGTCATCAATATAGTATAATGCAGCCCCCATTGGCAGACTCTATATAGTATAAGGAAGCCCCCCATAGGCAGACTCTTTAGTATAATGCAGCCCCCCATATTCAGACTCTATAGTATAATGCAGCCTTCCATAAGCTGACTGTAATGTAAGGCAGCCCCCCATAGGCAGACTAATATAATGGAGCCCCACATAGGCTGACGGTAATATAATGCACCCCCAGGCAGACTCTAATATAAGGCAATCCCCCATAGGCAGACTGTAATATAATGCACCTCCAGGCAGACTATAATGTAAGGCAGCCACCCATAGGCAGACTGTAATGTAAGGCACCTCCATAGGCAGACTGTAATGTAAGGCAGCAACCCCCATAGGCAGACTGTAATGTAAGGCAGCACCCCCCATAGGCAGACTGTAATGTAAGGCAGCACCCCCCATAGGCAGACTGTAATGTAAGGCACCCCCATATGCAGACTGTAATGTAAGGCAGCATCCCATCCCATAGGCAGACTCTGTAGTATAAGGCAGCCTCTCTTCCTCCTGGCTCCTGCACTACTCCGAGCTCCCGCTCATCTCCAGACATCAGGCGCCAGGTAGTGATATCGTCGTGCCTGCTGTCAGTTTCTGCAACTGCGTCGGATGCTGACACTGACAGGGGGATGATGGGAGAAGGAGCGTAACGTGCCTTCTTTCATCAATGCGGTCAGTTGTATCGGCTGGGTGCTGATACAGTCGACCCTGCGATGATGGGCAGGGGCCCACTGCTGGGTCCCCCCGCCTGCTCAGGTGCCCCATAGTGGCCGGGTGGCAGAGCAGGGAGATCGATTCTCCCTGCTCTGCCTCAGAATGTAACTGTATGGGCACGCTGTGCACGCCGATACAGTTACAGTAGCGTAGCTCCGGGTGGGCCCCCTCAGAGCACGGGGCCCAGTGACACTGCCCCCTCTGCCTCCCCGGTAGCTAAGCTACTGCCACTAGGGAAATAGAGGGTCATTCGGGAAAGATGCCGAGGAGCGGAGGTGCATCTCATCTAGTCTGTGAACCTCAACGGTTAGGTAGGGAATTCACCTAAGATTTTCTAGGAATATCTTAGCATATATATTGCACCATCCAGATCTGTTCTCTACTTTTTATAACAATTTTCAAGTATTGTCTTGAAATATTTCAGGGATTTGTTTTAATAATTTATAATATAAGTAATCTACAGGTAAATAGCTTTACAATGTTGTCTGGCAGCCTTAGTGAAAGTCTGACTTTCAAGCAGAGGCGTAGCTAGGGTTTCAACTTAGGGGGGGCGAAACATCTGAGTGGGCCCCTAACCAGCTAACCCTGATTACAGCTACGGTTGCGCACTCTAATTGTGAATATAGGGGAACCTCAGAATGTGACCCTACTGTTACTGAAAATAAATCTATATACAAAAACGAACGTTGACTTTACCGCCATATTGTGACCATATGCAACTTTGATGGTCACAATACTCTGAGTGCCCCTATAACAACGATGCTTAAGTGCCCACTTAACATTTAATAATGTCCCCTAAGTTCCCCCATGTACTGCTCCATTATACACAGTATGGTGAGCTTAAAGCTTCCCTATACACAGTCTAAGGCCCCCACAGCTCCCCTATACACAGTATGGTGATTCTATAACTCCCCGATACACCGTATGATGTTCTCACTGCTCCCCTTTACACAGTATGATGTTTCCACTGCTCCCCTCTACACAGTATAATGCTGACAGAACTCCACTATAGAAAGTATAATGCCCCCCAGAGCTCCCCTATATACAATGTAATGGGCCAACAGCTCCCATATGCACAATATGCCTTCACAGTTCCTTATACACAGTATGATGGGCCCGCAGCTCCCTTATACACAGTATGATTGGCCCACAGCTCCCTTATACACAGTATGATGGGCCCGCAGCTCCCTTATACACAGTATGATTGGCCCGCAGCTCCCGTATACACAGTATGATTGGCCCGCAGCTCCCTTATACACAGTATGATGGGCCCGCAGCTCCCTTATACACAGTGTGATGGGCCTGCAGCTCCCTTATACACAGTATGATTGGCCCGCAGCTCCCTTATACACAGTATGATTGACCCGCAGCTCCCTTATACACAGTATGATGGGCCCGCAGCTCCCGTATAAACAGTATGATGGGCCCGCAGCTCCCATATACACAGTATGATGGGCCCGCAGCTCCCTTATACACAGTATGATGGGCCCACAGCTCCCATATATACAGTATGATGGGCCCACAGCTCCTCTATACACAGTATGATGGGCCTGCAGCTCCCTTATACACAGTATGATGGGCCCGCAGCTCCCTTATACACAGTATGATGAGCCCGCAGCTCCCTTATACACAGTATGATGCACTCACAGCTCCCTTATACACAGTATGATGGGCCCGCAGCTCCCTTATACACAGTATGATGGGCCCGCAGCTCCCTTATACACAGTATGATGGACTTACAGCTCCCGTATACACAGTATGATGGGCCCGCAGCTCCCTTATACACAGTATGATTGGCCCGCAGCTCCCTTATACACAGTATGATGGGCCCGCAGCTCCCTTATACACAGTATGATGGGCCCGCAGCTCCCTTATACACAGTGTGATGGGCCTGCAGCTCCCGTACAAACAGTATGATGGACTTACAGCTCCCGTATACACAGTATGATGGACCCGCAGCTCCCGTATACACAGTATGATGGACTTACAGCTCCCTTATACACAGTGTGATGGGCCAGCAGCTCCCTTATACACAGTGTGATGGGCCCGCAGATCCCTTATACACAGTATGATGTTCCTGCAGCTCCCGTACAAACAGTATGATGGACTTACAGCTCCCGTATACACTGTCTGATGGACCCGCAGCTCCCGTATACACAGTATGATTGGCCCGCAGCTCCCGTATACACAGTATGATGGACTTGCAGCTCCCGTATACACAGTATGATGGTCCCGCAGCTCCCTTATACACAGTATGATGGGCCCGCAGCTCCCTTATACACAGTATGATGGACTTGCAGCTCCCGTATACACAGTATGATGGGCCCGCAGCTCCCTTATACACAGTATGATTGGCCCGCAGCTCCCTTATACACAGTATGATGGACTTCCAGCTCCCGTATACACAGTATGATGGACCCGCAGCTCCCTTATACACAGTATGATGAGCCCGCAGCTCCCTTATACACAGTATGATTGGCCTGCAGCTCCCGTATACACAGTATGATGGACCTGCAGCTCCCGTATACACAGTACGATGGACCCGCAGCTCCCTTATACACAGTATGATTGGCCCGCAGCTCCCTTATACATAGTATGATTGGCCCGCAGCTCCCTTATACACAGTATGATGGACCTGCAGGTCCCTTATACACAGTATGATGGGCCCGCAGCTCCCTTATATGTGACGCCCGGGAGACCGAGGTACCCAGCACCAGATCAATGAGGTCCGTCTCTTAAGGGGGATGTCACTAGTGGCTTGGCCCGGTGCTGTGGCCTCAGGCGATGCACAATGTAAGGGATATCATGAAGGAACAGACACTTACTTGATCAGCAGCAGGTCCTCTCAGCTGTGATGACCCCGATCCTGGATTGATGGCTATTGTCCAAATGAAAGACTGAGGCGCTGAAACGTTTAACCAGTTTACTTCAACAAAAAGGGATTTGTGACCAACACTGTCACCGGAGTCTGTATAAGAACTCTGAAATTATTTTGACCCTGTTAGGATTTCCACCTCTTATTATGCGCAGTTTCTATATGGCCCTGCTGCTGTTTGTGAACTGGCTGCCGGCCCAATCTGTCTCTTCTGTGCTCTGGTTCGACGGACAACCCGAGTCCTTTTTGTCGGCTTACCCCCTCTGGGAGTACCGCTGAACTCTGTGTCTGTTGCTGCGTCTTACCCTAGTGAAGCTGATATCACCTCACTTCCTTCCGGTTGCTGTATAATATGTAATGAATATAGCCACGGATCCGGTATCCGTCTCTGCGCCTATTCTGGGTAGAGGTTATTGCTACCCGGTTCTCACAATGTCCTTTTTCTCTATTCCTCTTTTCCTACTATGGGTATTACGGGCCTATAATCCGTCATAGGGCTGTTAGGAGCTCAGTTATACGACCTCTCACTTTCAGCTCCTTAACCCAACTGTCAGTCTTTTTCTCAGACCAGAATAGATCAAGGGGAATCTCTGGAGCTCCCCCTTCTGGCCGGAGATGGTAGTGCAGTCTTGCTATTCTAGTATTTGTATTTGGTGTCAATAACTATTTTTGTGGCAAATACCCCTAGGGGCGCCACATATACATAGTATGATTGGTCCACAGCTCCCTTATACACAGTATGATGGACTCACAGCTCCCTGTCATGATTTGGATGCCCCGGTCATTTACTCATCCTCCGGCGTATTCACTATTTTGTGGCACTGCTGCAGTGCCGCGGCTCAAACTTGTGAGCGTAGCTTCTGACAGGCCAGAAGTTAGAAGCTATGTCACAATCGCTCAATGTAAGACTATGAGGCTATGTGCACTTGTTGCGGATTCGTGTGCGGATTTACCGCGGATTTCCTGTGTTTTTTGTGCAGATTTCACCTGCGGAATCCTATACAGGAGCAGGTGTAAAACGCTGCGGAATCTTCAAAAAGAATTGACATGCTACGGAAAATACAACGCAGCGTTTCCACGCAGTATTTTTCGCACCATGGGCACTGCGGATTTGGTTTTCCATAGGTTTACATGGCACTGTAAACCAGATGGAAAACTGCTGCAAATCCGCAGCGGCCAATCGCAACGTGTGCACATAGCCTGAGAGTGAGAAAGAGGCCAGAACGAGGCTCCCATAGACTCACACTGATTAGTGACCTCTACGCTGCTCCATGAAACACTGGAGCAGCGGACAGGCCACAAACTGCAGGAGACGGAGCTGAGCGGAGATTAAACAGATGAAAATGCCAGAAGGTGAGTATCAGACAGGGCGCAGGGGACGCGGATTTTCAGCACCGCTCCAGCAATGAAATAAAAAAATAATGCTGGAGTGGTGCTGTAAATGTGATGCAGCTCTTGGTTACTGTATGCTGCTCCTTATACTAATACTCATAAAAGACCCAGGTGGTACGTATCAAAAGCCCCCTACCCCCCATCTCCAGCCTCCCCAGACAGCAAATATTACATGTGATCAAGTACATATAATATCAGAACAAAACATTTTAATATTCAGCCCCCAGTGACCTGTCACCCCTCCCCCACTTCAGCCCCAATACCCCCATCATCTCACATCCACCCCCTCAGTGCCCTGTCCCACCTCACCCACCTTCTGCCCTCACAACCACCAAATGGTCTCACATCCACCCCCCCCAGTACCCTGTCCCCCCTCACTCACTTTCAGCCCCCCAATACCCCAACGGTCTCACAGTGACATACCTGAATTTAATAAACATAATAAGTTCCATCCCAACTTACTGATAAAGCTTGCACTGCAGGCAGGACCAGGACGTGAAATGCACGGTGTGGACACTAGGACCCAGCGTGCCTGAGCCAATCCCAGCGTGCACAGAGTGAAGAAAAACTGCAGCCAGGAAAAGCTTCATCATCAGGTCAGAGGGGCAGCACCATTCACTGCAGGGGGGAGACTGCAGCCGCCACTGTGCTAGCAGCCTGAAGAGGCTTCCTCAGACGGGAGCAGACATTATACTGCTCTGCTCCTATGCGGTGTTCTGCCTCGTCACAGATGTGGCCTTGACTCCCGGTGGGCCCCTTCATGTGACAGGGCTCAGGGCGACGGCCCCCTCTGCCCCCCCAGTAGCTACGCTACTGCTTTCAAGAGAAAATGAACTTATTTCCTCCCAGGAGCTGCCAGCTTTCAGTCATTGGAGTTTGCACGGAGAGGCTACACTATACTGTGAGTGGTGGCTGTGAGCACGCTCTGGCACTTTGACAACTCATGGTGCAGTGAATTTGTGTAGATGTGCAGCGCCCCAGAGTCCTGGTCGTTGCAGTACTGTGGCTCTGCCACTATGGGGAGCTATGGTGCGTCCGATGGCACTGAAGGAGTTCATCTGATCAGGTATCACAGACACCAATACATTTCACAGCCGGGCCTCCGGGGGGAGCTAAGGGTGCTATTCATTAGGCCACTCCCCACCATAGTGGGTAAACTGGGGGTCAGGCAGGAAGTTAGATCAGAAAGCTGACTGGGTTGGAACCAGGCAACACCTTGTGGCAGAGGGTGTTGTAGGGGAAGATACAGTAGGGTCTCTGTCAGGGGTGGGATCCTGACAGAGGCTTGGCAACGAGAACGAACGTAACGGGACCGTGCCTGCTCCGGGTAGCGGCGGTGCCCAAGAAAGGATTAGAAGAGAGATAGATTGTGCTGAGTGAGAAACGGGATCACGCAAAGGAGAAATACCAGTAGGAGTCGTGCTGTAAGACCGAAGCAACATCCTACTGAGGCGCAATACCGGTGGCCGGAACACCGAGGGAGTAGAACAACATTCAGCTTCAAGCAATACTCCAAACAGCGGCAGGACAGTCAGTCTCAGGCGGGCTGTCTAACTCAAATCACCTATGAAGTCTTGGGAGGCAATTGTGGGAGAGGGGCGTCTCTAGGGTCCCGGAAGAACTCCAGGCCTACCCGTCAAACGGGTGCCGTTCCTACCCGAACCTCAGGGAGGGACGGAGGATTAGCAGAACATCATCTAGTCGAGTTGTGAGGGAACATCAGAAACAGACACAACAGTTGTGGGGTACTTTCCGTAAGCACAGCAGGGAAGGACTACAACACATAGCGCTAGGGGGAAGGCACAGATTTCCTCCTGTGAAGAGAACTCTGGAAGTGTCATTGGACCGGCCGGACTTGCGGAGCCTGGTGAACCGTATTCTGGATTGAGGACTCAGAGATCTTCAGTAAAGAGGTAAAGAGACTGCAACCTGGTGTCCTTGTTATTTACCGCGACCTGCACCCCACAACTGCACCGTTACAACACCACTTATTGCACCGGACGTCCCCCACTGACAGACAGGGCCACGGACCGGGTCTAGCCACCGTGACAACCCCAGGACTGAGATCCCAAAGGCCCGGCTCCGGGTACCCCTCGGCCCTGCGGCGGTGTGGGGGCGCTCCATCTTGGCGTCACGAACAGGATCTACTTAAGCCTGAAGAATCAGGTCATGTGTGTCTTGGAACTGTGATTTACTGTGCTTGGACTGTACTTTATTGCAAGGACTGTGCTGCGCCATTTGCCGCCAAAATCCGCCGCCATTACAGCGCTGAGGAGAGCGCAGGCAGAGAAGAGGGGCGTGGAGTAGGCGTAGACAAGCTAGAGAGCGCGAAGGGCAATGGCCGCCCAGTCTAAACATTTCCTGGTCCTGAGGACGTGTCCGTCAACGGCCGAGGTCCGCCTCCTGATCCTGTTTGGAGGGTGGAGACCATGGAGACGGGGCCGCCCACGAAAGAGACCGCGGGAAGAGGACACCGAAGGAGGAGAAAAGATGGCGACACCGAGAGCACCGCGTGGGACTGCCCCGATCCAGCCTGAGGCTGCACCGCCCGACACAGCCCCAGATGCGCCAGCGTTGCGGGAGCTGACCCTTACGGAGCTACCGATGGGCCGATCCCCCTTGCCGCCGTCGGCGGAGTGTGTAGCTGCAGCCGAGGCCCGCCAGCTAGCGCGCTGCGTGGAGGCCGAGGCCCGCGTGCTCGCTCGGCTGGGCCAACCCACGGAGGTCCGTTTAACTCCGGTGTCCCCTGCTCCTCCTGACCCGGCCGCGGCTGAAGGTGAGCTGCAAACACAAGGCCTGAAGATTATGCCAGAGGCCCGGAAGGAAACCACCTGCTGCGCAGAAAGAGTAAGCATGATTGCTTTAAAAATGTAAATAGTTCTCTCTTTGTTTAACTGTTTGTTTACTGTTTGCTGCTAAACCCGTCCAGGGTTAATTTCTTATGGATCCCTTTGTTGACCTGGGATCCCTGTTATTTGTTTACTTTTCTTCAAGTTTGCACAAAATTGAAAGAACTGCAGTAATCATGGACCGTGCATGATACAAACTTTTTCCTGTATATAGTTTGCACCTTCTTAAAGGCGCTTCCTACTGGTTTTACTTAAAGACTCTTTGCGAAGATACCGTACCGGAACCTTTGCTGAGCATGGACTGGTAGTCTGAGAAGACGAACTACCTCAGAAAGACTTGATCCCCTCTTAAAGGGGATGCCAAAAGTGTACTTATGAGTGATACTGTTTTAGAACAGTAATGTGATGACAATGCTTAAAGTGAAAATGATAATTTTTTACATGTAACAGTTATATGTATTTGATTGGTTAAATATAAAGAAATGTAGATGATGTCTCCAGAAAGAAAGTTAGAAGAAAGATGCAGAAGGCCCGTAGGGGTAGACAGAGTGTTCTGCATAGTCAGTAGTAAGAACGTAATAATGAGGATTGATGTTATAAGAGAATAGTTGATAATGTTGATAAGAAACTGGGGATAGAAGGTAAACCCTGAGTCCTCCATAGTAAGTTAGTTATTGTAAAGAAAGAGTTAATAATGTGTTACAGAAGACAGAAAGTGAACCCGTAGGGGTTAGGTAGTGAGTCCTCCTAGGAGCCATACGTAGATGGCTCAGTGCTTCTAAAACTGAAAGTAATGTTATGATCTATACTGTGTATAGTAGTTGAAAAGGCAGTAGGCCCTGGCTGAACGGGGCGGTCCTGTAACAGAAAGGAGAGGCAGTAGGTCTGGTGCCGATAGGACAGGCGGTCCTGCAGATTCAAAGAAGGAGAATGAAAAAAGTTAATTTACCTTATAATGTGATTATAGGAAGGTCTTTGGTGGATACAGAGTGTATGTCCTTAAAGGCAATGTTAAAGTATTGTTCAGCAATTTTTGCACTTAGTAGAATACTCGGTTGGGTAACAGGAGTTATTTATAGCCTGTAATTTATAATATTTAATGTTTAACCATGTTTTGTAACGTTCAAGTATTCTCACCTCCCATAAAGGGAAGCTTGTTCAAGTATACGTATTGTTATTTGCACTCAACAAAAATTGTATGTCTTTTTGCTAAACTTGTATTGTTGTTTTCTTCTCAGTCCCGGAGTACTGTGTTTAACCAGGGGGGAGTGCAGCGCCCCAGAGTCCTGGTCGTTGCAGTACTGTGGCTCCGCCACTATGGGGAGCTATGGTGCGTCCGATGGCACTGAAGGAGTTCATCTGATCAGGTATCACAGACACCAATACATTTCACAGCCGGGCCTCCGGGGGGAGCTAAGGGTGCTATTCATTAGGCCACTCCCCACCATAGTGGGTAAACTGGGGGTCAGGCAGGAAGTTAGATCAGAAAGCTGACTGGGTTGGAACCAGGCAACACCTTGTGGCAGAGGGTGTTGTAGGGGAAGATACAGTAGGGTCTCTGTCAGGGGTGGGATCCTGACAGAGGCTTGGCAACGAGAACGAACGTAACGGGACCGTGCCTGCTCCGGGTAGCGGCGGTGCCCAAGAAAGGATTAGAAGAGAGATAGATTGTGCTGAGTGAGAAACGGGATCACGCAAAGGAGAAATACCAGTAGGAGTCGTGCTGTAAGACCGAAGCAACATCCTACTGAGGCGCAATACCGGTGGCCGGAACGCCGAGGGAGTAGAACAACATTCAGCTTCAAGCAATACTCCAAACAGCGGCAGGGCAGTCAGTCTCAGGCGGGCTGTCTAACTCAAATCACCTATGAAGTCTTGGGAGGCAATTGTGGGAGAGGGGCGTCTCTAGGGTCCCAGAAGAACTCCAGGCCTACCCGTCAAACGGGTGCCGTTCCTACCCGAACCTCAGGGAGGGACGGAGGATTAGCAGAACATCATCTAGTCGAGTTGTGAGGGAACATCAGAAACAGACACAACAGTTGTGGGGTACTTTCCGTAAGCACAGCAGGGAAGGACTACAACACATAGCGCTAGGGGGAAGGCACAGATTTCCTCCTGTGAAGAGAACTCTGGAAGTGTCATTGGACCGGCCGGACTTGCGGAGCCTGGTGAACCGTATTCTGGATTGAGGACTCAGAGATCTTCAGTAAAGAGGTAAAGAGACTGCAACCTGGTTTCCTTGTTATTTACCGCGACCTGCACCCCACAACTGCACCGTTACAACACCACTTATTGCACCGGACGTCCCCCACTGACAGACAGGGCCACGGACCGGGTCTAGCCACCGTGACAACCCCAGGACTGAGATCCCAAAGGCCCGGCTCCGGGTACCCCTCGGCCCTGCGGCGGTGTGGGGGCGCTCCAGATGCATCTGTCAAAGTGCTGAGACGTGCTTACAGTGGTCAGTCATAGATTAGTGAGCGGTACTACTATCCACTCTGTGTATGTCCCATGATGACTGAAAGCTTGTGGCTCCCAGGAGGAAATAAGTGAATTTTCTCCCAGTAGCCAAGCTGTCTGTAAGGTGGCTAGTCAGCACTCTATTGCTATTTACCTACAGCTTAATCCTACCTCTGCAGGTAAGGCTACTTTCACACTAGCGTCGGGCTCGGCCCGTCGCAGTGTGTCGGGCCGAGGTTACCGACGCTAGCGTTGTATATGCCGCACAACGGGGGCAGCGGATGCATTTTTCCAGCGCATCCGCCGCCCCATTGTGAGGTGCGGGGAGGTGGGGGCGGAGTTCTGGCCGTGCATGCGCGGTCGGAAAAAGCGGACACGTCGCACAAAAAAACGTTACATGTAGCTTTTTTTGTGCCGACGGTCCGCCAAAGCACGACGCATCCGTCGCACAACGGTTGCGACGTGTGTCAATGCGTAGCAATGCGTCGCTAATGTTAGTCAATAGGGAAAAAACGCATCCTGGAGACAACTTTGCAGGATGCGTTTTTTCGCCAAAACGACGCATTGCGACGTATTGCAAAAAACGCTAGTGTGAAAGTAGCCTAAATTGGGTTTTCCAATGTGACAGGTTCCCTTTAAACTATGTTTTTTAAAGTACCACACCAGAATTTTTTGTTGTTATTTCACAACTGGAGTCATGCTACAAATCTGTATTCCCTGACCCTAGTATTATATTTACCAGCCGCTGTCTTCAGCTCTTTCCATTGCTGCTCTGATCACACTCCACCATTTTGTGATGGCAACTTCTGACTGACTCTCAGTGTAAGTCTATGACAGCCTTCTATTCAGACTTACATTGACATATGATTTTTAGATTGCCCAGCAAACCCTTGAGTGATCCGGCAGGTCACATACTGCCAAAGATCGACTAGAGCGCCATCGATAAAAGATGAAAACGATTGCTGGTATAGAGACAAGACGTAGAGAACTTAGATTAGTAGCAGCACTCCAGTGCTTCAATAAAAAAAACAACGATGGAGTGGTTTTAAGTGGCTTTAATTGTTTCCACTACTTTTACATTGATGCCCTATTCTTAGGATAGGACATCAATGTCTGATCTGCCAGGGTCCGTCACTCGGCACACCCACCAATCAGGTGTTATCGATGGCTGATGGCTGGAAGTACTTACTTGTGGAGCTGGCCATCTACCTGTAGTGGCCGAGGCTTGTTCCTGCACATCCGCCTTCTATTGAATTGAATAGGAGGCGTAAGTGTAGCACCCCATGGCGGCCACTACAGGTAGACGGCCAGCACCGCAAGTAAGTACTTCCAGCCGTCAGCAAGACGCTGCTGGCAATGATAACAGCTGATCGTCTGAGGTACCAAGTGCCGGACCCAGGCTGATCAGACATTGAGGCCCTGTCCGGAGGTTAGGGCAGCAATGTAAAAGTAGTGGACAACCTCTTTAATTATAGTATCACAAGTTCAGTGTTCTCTGTATGAGCCTTTAATTCTTTTACCTTGGTAGATACAAAATCCAGAATTTTCTCTTCTGCAATATAAATCGGTAAAAAACATGCAGACTGAGAAGGGCTTGTCAGACAGTCAGGGGACACCTCCACAGCAATTTATAGAAAGTGTATATTGCACCAGTTGCTGGGTAAATATTCTGCAAATTATTAAAAGCAAATCAAATGAAATATTCATTTTTTTGGGCTGAGTTCATATAGACAGACGTCTGAAAGAATTCAAACTGCAAGTGAATTCAGTGGTTTTCTTCTTTTATTGAAAGAACAAATATGGAAATGACAAACTCTGAGATCTAGCACCGGAAGTTCCTAACATTGCAATCACTATCACTCTGTCCGCTAAATTCAGCAAGAACCATGCCAGGGAATCAAGAATTCCAAATATGTGCTTTGAAAAGCTTCTCTTTACAACGGAATTTTGTAACTTCTGATTTAACATAGTCTGAAGGAGGAGGAGGGAGAAGAAGATCAATACATGTATTTCACCCAGTAACAATATACCATATGTATTATTTACTTGTGGAATTTACAATCCGATGCACTGTGCAAACAAAGCGCGGAGAACTTGTCATCTCTCAGAAGCTCGGGAAACAGAAGTAGAATTGAGGTCATATCAGACCAAAATATAATATGTGAAACAAGCTGTGTTTTCTTTACCTACCTGTGAGTTCCTTGGAATGCTTGAGAGATCTTTGCTGTGACCTTAGAATACTTTAAAGAGGCATGCAAAGGACCAAGGAAGTAGATATATGGTCCACAGACAAAAAATAAATAAAAACCGCCCAGACTGGTATTTTACTATTGAAGAGCAAAAAAGTTTTTAACACATCAAACACTGGTAATAATCACATACATAAGAAAATGTGTCAGGAGCATGTTAGAACCAGACCTACAGGGTTCCTATTAACAAAAATCTCTGGCCCCACTGGTCCCCTGCTAAAAGTCAACATAAAAAAAGATTTAATGTATGTCCACAAGGGACATTTCCACATCTGATTTTTACAGAGGAAAAGCATTAACACATCTGCAAAGACAAAAACCTCAATAAATGTGCTGATTACACTGCAAGTTTTAATAAATATTTCACCCTTTGTGTAGCAAAGGATAAAATCACCAGTGAACATCCACAGCTTCATTATTCACTGTTAATTTTCTCTGCAGCGTGTGGATGAGATTTAGTGAAATCTCATTCATAATGATATTATAATTACACAGGAGATTGTGGGTCAATCAGTATTGTTAGTCGATATTAAATATTCACTGTGTATGAGGGAGTCATGCTTTAAAAGGGTAATTTTACCATGCAACGTGCATCGGAGTGGGAGGCTCTCCACTTTAGCTCAACAAGAGGGGTCCTGAGAGGTATAAGGCTATGCCCACCCAGAGTTTTTTATGTGGATTTTGAAACAAATATGCTTCAAATTCCATGTCAAAAAGCTCAGCGTCAACATGCCCTAGGAAGGTATATGGAAAGGGGTCATCCTTATGAGGCAACCTCTAGGACCATAGAAGGTCCTTAATCAGACAAGGCATTCGCACACTGGTCTAGGTCTAGGGTGGACTGGAGGAAAATGAGACAATTGGATTAAGAGTCATACGGGTTTTATTAATTTTATCTGTGCAACAAAAAAGCAAAACTGTGCCTTATTCTACAGAATTCTTATAATTTATTCAGCAATTATGTGGGCGAGTAAATGAACAGCAGACATCAGAGCTAGACTGGCTATCTGGCAATTCTGGCAAATACCAAATAGGCCAGTCCAGCACTATACCAATATTGTTACCAACTGTAGTGGAACAGAGAGCTATTGGCTCTGTACTCTGCCAGTTGCTCAAGCAATGTGCACTGCAAGAAGCCGGTGCCACGCAAGGAATGTCGGGCGGCTCAAGAGCATCACTTAATCGTACTTTCTATGCTTGGCTTAGGACTGCGGACGGGTCATATCACACAACTGTTTGTAATGACTCTATATAATATATGAGTTTCTTTTTTGTATTGAAGAACTGAAATAAATTAACTTTTTGATGATATTCTAATTTTGTGAGAAGCACCTGTAGGAAGCAATATTTCGACAAAAAGAAGGAAAAATGGGAGTCCATATTAGTATAACAAGGACTAAAGGGGAAGCATAGAAAATATATGGGTATACAGCGCCCCCACTGCCGCAGGGCCGAGGGGTACCCGGTACCGGGCCTCTGAGTCTCTGTTCTGGGGTTGTCACGGTGGCTAAACCCGGTCCGTGACCCTGCTGAGGGGCGCCCAATGAAAGGGGTGTGGATGGTGATGATGTTATGGTGAGGTGCAGGTCGCAGTAAATAACGAGGACACCTGGTTGCAGTCTCTTTACCTCTTTACTGAAGGCTTCAGGATCCTCGGTCCGGAATACGGTTAACCGGGCTGCGCAAGTCCAGCCGGTCCGATGGCACCTCCAGAGTTCCCTTTGCAGGTGGAAATCTGTGCCTACCTTCTAGCGCTTGTGTGTTGTGGTCCTCCCCTGCTGTGCTTACGGAATAGTCCCCACAACTGTTGTGTCTGTTTCTGAAGTTCCCTCACAACTCGATTCTGATGATCTTCTTCATCCCCCAGATGATATGGCTAGGACGCACCCGTATGACGGGTAGGCTCGGAGGTCTTCCGGGACCCTAGTGTCGCCCCTCTCCAACTGTTGCCCCCTATGTCTTCTTAGGTGATTTGAGTGAGACAGCCCGCCTATAACTGACTGTCCTGCCGTAGGTTTGAAGTAAGGCCTGGAGCTCAATACTTCCTCGGCGTTCCGGCCACCGGCTACGCGCCTCAATAGGATGTTGCCTCGTCTTACAGCACAACTCCTACTGGTGTTTCTCCTTGTTGCGGTGATCTCGTTTCTCACTCAGCACAATAAACCTCGCTTCTTGTCCTTTCTTGGGGTACCGCCGCGATGAAGTGCAGGCGCGGTCCCGTAACGTTCTTTCTGTTCGCTAGGCCTCTGTCAGGATCCCACCCCTGACAGGGACCCCCCTGAATCTTCCCCTGCAACACCCTCTGCCACAGCATGTTGCCTGGTTCCAACCCAGTCAGCTTCTCCCTAACTTCCTATCCAACCCCCAGTTTTACCAGATTGTGAGGAGTGGCCTAATACATAGTACCCTTAGCTCCCCCTGGAGGCCAGACTGTGAAATGTATTGGTGACTGTGATACCTGGTCAGGTGAACTCCTTCAGTGCCATCAGACGTACCATATCCCCCCTTAGCGGCGGAGCATCAGTACTGCAACAACCAGGACTCTGGGGCGCTGCAGGTACAATTGGGACAATAATATAATGAAGCACAATGGGGGCATTACTATAAGGAGGCTCTATGTGGAGGCACAGAGGGGGCATTATTACCGTCTAGGGCATTAGTTGTAGCAGTTTGTATAAGGCTGTGTGCACACGTTGCGTTTTTTTGCTATAAAAAAACGCATACATATGCATCCTATCATTTAGAATGCATTCTGCAATTTTTGTGCACATGATGCGTTTTTTTCCCGCGAAAAAAACGCATCATGGTAAAAAACGCAGCATGTTCATTTGTTTTGCGTTTTTTTCGCGTTTTTCCCGCTATATAATGCATTGGGAAAGCTCCGGAAAAAAAAACGAGGAAAAAAGTATGCGGATTTCTTGCTGAAAATGTCCGGTTTTCTGCAAGAAATCCTGACGTGTGCACATACTCTAAAAGTGGAGAAATGTGAGTCGTGTGTTGGAAAAGCAATATGCACAAGATGTCTGGTTGTTACATTCTGTAGCTATATGTCTTAGATTGAAAAAGTTGTCATGGCAGTCTTGGCCAAAAGGAAAAAAGCAAAATAAAGTTATTGACTATGATCATGAGATCATCAATGGAGTGCCACTGGATTTATCTGTACACTATACATATATGTGGTCTGCAGAGCACTGGTGTCTGCCATAACAAAGTCTCTCTATGGTGATAATATCAGTCTTAGCACATCATTTTTTGTTAATGATCAGAATGGTGATATCACTACTATATATGCTGTACAGTGGGGACAATAAGTATTTGATTGCCGATTTTACAAGTTTTCCCACCTACAAAGAATGGAGACATCTGTAATTCTTATTGTAGGTACACTTCAACTGTGAGAGACAGAATGTAAAAATAAAAACCAAAAAATCACATTTTATGATTTTAAAAAAAAAAAATTAAATTGCATTTTGTGCATGAAATAAGTATTTGATCACCTACCAACCAGTAAGAATTCGGGATATCACAGACCTGTTTACAATATGTTTTTTTTTTTTGCTTAAAATACAAAGGAAATGTGTCATCTTTAACTTTAGCCCTTTTGCAGATCATTTACTCTTCAACTTGTTTAACTGTTCACAATAGCAGTAATTTTGACTAAGCTTTTACATGTCCCTGTAACTGAACATGAGGTTCTTAGCTTAACATTCTGATCAGACTGTATGAAGCCCACAGCCTCATCACAGCAATCCTCTCAGTGGGTCCGAACTTTTTATAGCCTTAAAGGGAACCTGTCAGCAGGATTGTGCACAGTAACCTACACACAGTGTCAGGTCGGCGCCGTTATACTGAATAAAATGATACCTTGGTTAATGAAATCCGTCTTGTGGTTGCTCTTTACTCTTTATTTTCAGTTTGTAGTTAATGGGATTCTCGTGCCCTAAGGCGGGGTTCATGTATGTGGTGCTCTGATTAGATATTCATAATGCAGACTGCTGACAGGTCACTGATTCCTCACTGACCTGCAAAATAGTTTGCATAATGAATACCTAACATACTGAAGAAAGAGACAAAAAAAGTTTCTGAAGGCAAGGGCCGGCTGTGGCACCTGCTCTGTAGCATAATCGCATGTTTAGTGTTACAATAATACATTTTCTTGATGTTATCCAGCTAGGGGAAAAAACAGTTTTAAAATGTTGCCCGCCGCGCTTGCGCAGTAGCAGCTATTGGATCACAGCTATAGACACCTATAGCTGCTACTACGCAGGTGCGGTGGGCGCCATTTTCAAATAGTTTTTTTTTCCCCTAGCTGGATAACATCAAGAAAATGTATTATTGCCACACTAAACATGCGATTATGCTGCAGCGCAGGGGCCACGGCCGGCACCTGCCTGCAAAAAGAACCCCTCTGGCAGTTTTCTGCTCATTAAAAATGCCAGTGCCAAAAGGGGTAGTGCTGATCCAAGTGAAGGGATAGATCATGCAATACGCTGAAAAAAGGACATGGACCACACATCCAAAAATCATACGTTGACCTAACGCTAGGCAAAAATACGCATGACTGAACATTAGGTTCTTAGTTTAACATTCTGATCAGACTGTATGAAGTCCACTGCAGGCTCTGACAGTCCATTCAGTTTGACGGCACGGTACCATATGATGTGATAGTTGAAAGGCAATATGGAGTAGCCCGCGCAGTAGAAATGAGGTCATGTCAGTCTACTGTGCTTCATCCAATCTGGAGCAATGTGTAAAATGACTGAGAATTTTTTTGACAATTCACAGGAATTGAACATTTTTCAAATTTGCCTTGACTTGCGAATATCATCAAATCCTACTTAAGTTCGATTCACATCATATCGATTTGCTAATTTCTAGCATGGTATTATTATTACATCACCATGTACTAGTATATCATTTAACCTTATATAGCAATATTTTTGGGGTAATATTGGTCTAACAGTAAATCTTGGTTTCCTTCAACATCAGGCAGGGTCATATTTGCATTACAAATCCACATATGGGGAAGTGGGTGTAGGGGGTCATTATGGCCCCCTGTGCCTTCAAATTCAAGGACTGAATTTCAGTCCCAATCCGGCCACGGCAGGCATACAGCATGTAAGATGGAAAACAAAAACTTTCTTGGTACAAGTAATTTTATTTACTTTTGACTATTTACTTCAAGAAATGAGTCTTGTGCCCGAGTTCTAAAGTAAGCTGTCAAATATGCCAAGTGTTCCCACCTTGCCGTCAGATTAGAAGGAGCAGACATGTACGTTTCATTTTGACCTATCTCTGCCGTGATGTAACAGCTTGTAACATTCTTTTGACCCTTTTCATCTGTTTTAAGTAATTAAATGTCCTCCCCGTACACAGCTGTGTTTGATAATCCGAGAAAACAAATAGCAATGAAAGGCGAGAGCAGCTGAGTATTGTCTGCAGGCCACTGACCCCGTTGATCATTGTGCAATGTATTATCTGTCTGTTGGATATCAGTTCTCTGTCCTATTCCATTTTTTGTTGTATTGTCAAGTTGTTTGCCTTCTGAATAATTTGTGGTTACTTCAAATTCGACAGATAAATAAGGCAGGTTTATCAATGTAGCAAAGTTGCCTAATATGGCATATCCAATTCTACAACATTACATTTGTCAGACAAAAATCTAAAATTTATTCTGTTGTAATTTTTTATTAAATTCTCATTTGTTTAGATATTGCATTTTACACATTTACTATAGTGCCCTATGGTGTTCTTTTGATTAGCGCCCAGAATACTCATTATTAGGTCTAGTGCAGGCGAGAAGTGTCTTCTAGTGCATTAATTCTTATACTGACTGGCTGCAAAATAGCAGGAATCACTCCGGTGCCGGCGCAAGAAAATTTCCGTAATGGGACTGGCTACTGGGGAATGACTGATCACTGGCAGGGGACACATTAGGTAGATGTTTTTGAGAGAGAACGGAAAAAAATAGTATGTAGCCTGATTCAGATTCAGGAAAAAGGTGGCATTTACAAAAAATAAATATATTTACAGCAAAAGACAGGTCCACTTTAAACAATTTCCACTGTTATTATACCATTTCCTCAGCAAATTACCAACATCTTTAACTTTTTTTTGAAGGGCACATGGCTAAGAAGTGTCAATAAGAACATGCAAGGAAGGTTTTACTTCATCCAACTTTTTTCCTCTTCCCTTTGACTAAAGATCTCCAACACTTTTTAAAATTACGTTATTGATTCCGATAGGAGGGAAGGCTCCTTTTCTGCCAAATGCATTGTATGCTTTTTATTTCATAAAGAAAAATCCAAAATAACAGAGTCCGTATGTATAATACAACTAGATCTGCAAGGAAATTGTACTATATATACTGAGGAACCCATATATCATTTATAGTGTGCCTCTATGAGAGGCCACTTTTTCTGCACCCCGCTTATGGAGTTGTTATATACCTATATTAATACCATCTGCTCCGTAGATGCCTATTATTTGTTCCTTAGATAAGCCTCATGCTGCGACGTTCAGTTATTCTTATTTTTTCTGTGACATTTGTATATCATACATTATTTAATACAGTTACCACTATGCGGTACTAGACAGACTATAGGATTACATCCTTTTGATGTCTTTGGATCTTGATTTTTTTATGTATATCTTACTCATATATTGCTTTCTATTTTTCTTTTTATATATATATATATATATATATATATATATATATATATATATATATACTGTATATATATATATATAAAAACCTTGTCGCTCTAGATCATTTTGAACTGTTCTGAGGAAGGTCTATGTTTGACCGAAAACGTTTAAAACTGGTTCTATGTCTGGACGCACAATAAATTGAATGTTTCGTTTTCACAAACATTTGAGTGCCGAGTTATTCTGAACAATTGCCATTAAGGGTGGGATACCCTACTCGAGCACCAATAACCACTTCTCCACAGAGTGCTGTGCTGCATCTATTTAATTTGGACTCCTGTCACCTGACACCTGTCCATAATGTCCATAATGTCAACTGGGACTTTCTTCTATAACGCTGAAGAAGCAGCTGAGATCGTCTCTAAGGTGACAGCATCAGGTGAATTTCTTCACACTTCCACACAGGAACTCAAAAACAGGGACCTGGAAAGGGCGACAAAAAGGGCGATCAACCTTGAACTGCGTACCATCACCATAGCTGAATATCTACGTGTTCAACGAATCCCAAGGGGTTTACGGGTTCCCCTACAACCCACCTTCTTCAAGGACGACAAAGACTATTGTACAAAATTTGAACATATTCTGAACAAATGCTCATTCGACCTGATGACCCTGACCCTGGCCTATCTGCAAAAAAATCTGGACATTGTGAACACACAGATATCTGCCAGAGAAAACCAACTTTCAAGTACTCTATCACAGGAGGATTTCCAAGAAATCAAATCCAAAAATCAGGAGACTTTACGAGTTCACCGTCAGGAACTTGAAAAAAAAAGAGATCCAAATTACTAAGGGACACGGAGGATTACTTACAGAATCGTGTCTACCAATGGCGGGACAAACAACGTTCTTTCAGGCGACAACCTCCCAAAGTTCCTCTGGCTCAGCAGACAGCCAAACCGGCTCCACCAACACCTCCACTACTGTCCCTTTTTTAGGGAACAACCGAGGCCGGGCAAAAGGAAAATGAGGTGGGGGGGCCAGTGCCGCCGAGGACAGCAGGACCCAAGTAATAACCAGATCACAGGTAGGCAACCTCCTCTAGTAATTAATATCTCCTCTAAGAACTTGGATTCTCATCAACTTTCGCTATTGCAAAAAGGCCTCTCGTTCCGTCCAGCTTATAAATTAAATTTCTTTGAGCTCAGTGTAGATTTACAGAGGTTTTATCGCAATCTTAAACCCAAGGCACATTTTCAGAGTATTCCAGATGTCACGATTTCCCACGACACTCCAGCCCTTCTACAGCTGAAAGAGTTGGGTTTACATACAACTAGCTCTTTCATGCCACCTAGGGACAAACCCCCCATTGAAACATTTATCGCCTTGGTTGAGAGGGATATGGAGGTGTTCAATCATGAGGTTAATCAGGGCAGATTTCATCACCAAACAAATTTAACCCCTAATGAAAAATTAGCACTTGATCAATTGTCAAATGACAAGTCCCTTATCATCAAACTGGCAGACAAGGGTGGGGCCATTGTCATCATGGACAAAACTGAATATATATCCGAAATACAGAGACAGTTGAGTGACACAAGGGTTTACGAGGCTATTCCACACAATTCCACTAATGTTATAGCCAGTAAAATCTCATCGGTAGTGAACCACCACTTACATGAAGGCACCATAGACAAGAAATTGCGGAACTATCTAATCAAAACGAATCCAATCACACCAGTTTTTTATATTTTACCAAAAGTACATAAATGTTTACACAAACCACCGGGTCGCCCTATAGTATCTTCTACTGATTCGGTCCTTTCACCTCTGGCTAAAACATTGGAGAAAATATTAACACCACTAACCAAACAGACCAAATCATTCTTATTGGATACTAATGATTTTTTGAACATGATCAAAGCCCTAGATCCTCTTCTTACATCTACCATACTCGCTACTTGGGATGTGAGTAGTCTATACACTTCTATTACCCACACCAAAGGGATGGAGGCCACTGACCGTTTATTAACGGAAGCCAACATTGATCCTAAAGTCAGATGTTTTTGCTCTGACATGTTGGGCCTTGTTCTCAGTGAGAACTACTTTATGTTCCAAGACACCTTTTACATCCAGCGACAAGGGACCACGATGGGCTCAAATGTAGCACCACCTTATGCGGTGGCCTACATGGTGGCTTTCGAGGAAGACCATGTTTACGTACATCCATTATACAAACAGCATTCAAAAACATGGCGACAGTTCATTGATGATATTTTCTGTGTGTGGGATGGGCCAGTCAAAGCACTTCTTCTCTTTGATACTCAAATCAATAATATACGGCCCGAGTTGAAATTCACCCTACAGTACAGCACAAAAAATATCAGTTTCCTTGACACCATGGTATACAAAAATGGTGATGGTACACTCTCCACTGATCTCTATACCAAAACCACCGATAGGAACAGCCTCCTACAATTCACCAGTTTTCACCCCCCAGCGATAAAAAAATCTATCCCAATATCACAGTTCCAGAGAGTTGAAAGGATAGTCACGGATAGCGATACTAGGAGTCAGAGACTACAAGAAATGGAAGAGAAATTCTCTAACAGAGGTTACCCTAAGACAGTCTTATCAGGGGCTAGACATTCTACTCCGAAACCCAAAATGCCTGGGCCACGCATACCCTTTGTAAATACTTACCATCCTTACTCTAGACGGGTTCAGGCTTCACTCTGTAGACATTGGAGCATTTTAAGTAAGAGCTACCCCAATGTGCCCGAATTTCAAAAACCCTTCCTCTCCTGCTACTGTCGCCCCTCAAACATCAAGGACAAGTTGGTAAGGGCAGACATTGGATCGGGTACCAGAGTACCCAGACAAGTTTTTTTACTTACACAGAAACGGGGGACATTCCCTTGCCTTAACTGTCTACAGTGCAATAATATCCAAAAAGGGGACAGAGTTTTCCATCCCCATACTGGAAGAAGTATCCCCATACAAGTCTTCTTTACCTGTGAATCCTCTTATGTGATCTACATGATAAAATGTCCCTGTGGTCTAGCCTACATAGGTGAGACAACTCAGGCGGTACGCGATAGAATATCGCAACATAAATCTAACATACGCTGCAATAGGGATCATCTCCCTCTTCCACACCATTTCCGGACAATGGGACATAATATTGCTCAACTCAGGTTTCAAGTTCTGGAGCAAATTGGACAAAACCGAAGGGGACAAAACAGGCTTAAGTTGTTGAAAAAACGTGAATCCTATTGGATATTCACCCTGCAAACTTTGGAACCGAAGGGACTCAATAGGGATTATGATATGTCTAGTTTCTTATGAATGTGCCATTTTTTTAATTTAATCAGGATTTACACTATTGAAACGTTGACATATATATCAGTGTGTTAATGGATTATCATTAATTCATGTCTATCTTTGTTTCCTCCTTTTAGAATCGTCAATCCTCCCTTTTTGTCACTCACTGGGCACCCTGTTCTCTGCACGGTATAGTATGCGGTACATATAGCGTTATATAACCTCTCACAGTACATTGTCCCTTTTTTTTAATGTCTGATACACTCATACACGTTTATATCCCTTTCACTCCACGATTAGCCCTCCATAGTAATTAATCTTCCCCTTTCCACGGATATAGTGCGCATCACACATGTGACCTTATGATACGCAGTGTTAATGGATCATATGGCCTCGGACATTCACAGCTCTGTATATGTAACACCCTTTGAGGGCAGGCTGCCAGGACTTTCTATGTCCATTCATGTAGCTGGACCAACAGTGCAAGCTCCGCACACACACATGACTGCTATGCAAGCAGCATCACGTGACTCCCGGGCACTTAAACCCGGAAGTGCTAATCCCTGCACAGCGAGCTTTCCCAGGCGACAGAGCACGCCACCAGTGCTGGAGCTTCAACACGGTAAGCAGGCGCCCGGTGACCGCTATCACCCTTCCAGCCCTGCGGACTATTTATCCACATTGTCTCTCCTATAGAGCAAGGACCACGTAACTCCTTAAAGGCATAGCACGCTATCTACCCCAGGTCCATATATTAGGTAAGAGTAACTGCAGGAGTGAACATTAACCCCTTCACCACCTCACCATTGCTTACCTGCTTCTATTGTTACAGCACATTCTATTGGGGACAGCCCTCTAAAAATAACAAGGGGACCCCCAAGCTGGCCATCCGCAGTGCCATTACACTCCAGGTAAACATTAAGATTTCCCAACCCTCCTTTACATACCACATCTTTAGAACAATACCAGGTTAATCTGAACACACAGGATATACGCTGTTCAGTGTTTTACCACCGTCTACCTTTTCACCTGGGATCTTTGCTTCCACCACCAGAATGCCGTTCACATGTATTATTCTGTTTATCATGAGAATTGTATAACACGTTCTTTCTATCATGGGGATTTTATAGCACGTTCTGAATGCCACTGTCATATTTGTCTCCCTAGGCACGATACACTTTGCACTTTAGCACTCCGTGCTACATGAAAGGAGTCCGTATGTATGATACAACTAGATCTACAAGGAAATCTATATATATAAGAGGCATCGTGATTACTCGCTAATCCTGCCCCCTGCACTGTAGCTCCGCCCCCACCACATCACCACACACAATCCCGCCCCCACCACATTACCACACACAAACCTACCCCCCCACATTACCACACATAATCCCGCCCCCCCCACATTACCACACATAATCCCGCCCCCACCACATTACCACACATAATCCCGCCCCCACCACATTACCAGACACAATCTCCCCCACCACATTACCACACACAATCCCGCCCCACCACATTACCACACATAATCCTGCCCCCACCACATTACCACACATAATCCCGCCTCACCACACATAATCCCACCCCCAACCACATTACCACAGATAATCCCGCCCACTGCACAGTAGCTCTGCCCCTCACCCCATCACCACACATAATCCCGCCCCCCACCACATTACCACACATAATCCCGCCCCCCACCACATTACCACACATAATCCCGCCCCCCCACATTACCACACACAATCCCGACCCCACCACATTACCACACACAATCCCGCCCCCCACCATACTACCACACATAATCCCGCCCCCCCACATTACCACACGAGGCTTTATCCCCACACATTACCACATGAGGCTCCGTCCCCACACATTACCACACGAGGCTCTGTCCCCCCACATTACCACACGAGGCTCCGTCCCCCCACATTACCACACGAGGCTCCGTACCCACACATTACCACACGAGGCTCAGTCCTCACACATTACCACACGAGGCTCTGTCCCCACACATTACCATACGAGGCTCCATCCTCACACATTACCACATGAGGCTCCGTCCCCACACATTACCACACGAGGCTCTGTCCTTACACATTACCACATGAGGCTCCATCCCCACACATTACCACACGAAGCTCTGTCCCCACACATTACCATATGAGGCTCTGTCCCTCCACATTACCACACGAGGCTCCATCCCCACACATTACCACATGAGGCTCCATCCTCACACATTACCACATGAGGCTGCGTCCCCACACATTACCACATGAATCCAGTTTGCTTTTGATTTTACACTGTGAATAAAATGTATTAGTATTATTCTGATTTTTAATTATTATTATTGTTATTAACTTCATTTTAACCCCTTAGTGACAGAGCCAATTTGGTACTTGATGACCAGGCCAATTTTTACAATTCTGACCACTGTCACTTTATGAGGTTATAACTCTGGAACGCTTCAACGGATCCTGCTGATTCTGAGAATGTTTTTTCGTGACATATTGTACTTCATGTTAGTGGTAACATTTCTTCGATATTACTTGCAATTATTTATGAAAAAAATGGAAATATGGCAAAAAAATTAAAAATTTAGCAATTTTCTAAATTTGGATTTTTATACCCTTAAATCAGAGAGATATGTCACAAAAAATAGTTAATAATTTCCCACATGTCTACTTTACATCAGCACAATTTTGGAACCAAAATTTTTTTTTGTTAGGGAGTTATAAGGGTTAAAAGTTGACCAGCAATTTCTCATTTTTACAACACCATTTTTTTTTTAGGGACCACATCACATTTGAAGTCATTTTGAGGGGTCAATATGATAGAAAATAACCAAGTGTGACACCATTCTAAAAACTGCACCCCTCAAGGTGCTCAAAACCACATTCAAGAAGTTTATTAACCCTTTACGTGCTTCACAGGAACTGAAACAATGTGGAAGGCAAAAATGAACATTTAACTTTTTTTTGCAAACATTTTGCTTCAGAACCATTTTTTTTTATTTTCACAAGTGTAAAAACAGAAATTTAACCATAAATGTTGTTGTGCAATTTCTCCTGAATACGCCGATACCCCATATGTGGGGGTAAACCACTGTTTGGGCGCACCGCAGAGCTTGGAAGAGAAGGAGCACCGTTTGACTTTTTCAATGCAGAATTGGCTGGAATTGAGATCGGATGCCATGTCACGTTTAGAGAGCCCCTGATGTGCCTAAACAGTGGAAACACCCCACAAGTAACCCCATTTTGGAAACTAGACCCCTTAAGGAACTTAACTAGATGTGTGGTGAGCACTTTGAGCCCCCAGGTGCTTCTCAGAAGTTTATAACGTAGAGCCGTGAAAATAAATAATCGCATTTTTTCTACAAAAATGATCTTTTTGCCCCAAAATATTTATTTTCACAAGGGTAACAGGAGAAATTAGACCACAAAAGTTGTTGTGCAATTTCTCCTGAGTACATCGATACCCCATATGTGGGGGTAAACCACTGTTTGGGCGCACTGCAGAGCTTGGAAGAGAAGGAGTGCCGTTTTACTTTTTCGATGTAGAATTGGCTGGAATTGAGATCGGACGCCATGTCGCGTTTGGAGAGCCCCTGATGTGCCTAAACAGTGGAATCCCCCCACAAGTGACACCATTTTGGAAACTAGACCCCTTAAGGAACTTATCTAGATGTGTGGTGAGCACTTTAAACCCCCAGGTTTCCTCAAAAATGATTTTTTAGCCTGCAATTTTTTATTTTCTCAAGGGTAACAGGAGAAATTGGACCCCAAAATTTATTGTGCAATTTATGCTGAGTAGGCTGATACCCCATATGTTGGGGTAAACCACTGTTTGGGCGCATGGTAGAGCTCAGAAGGGAAGGAGCGCCGTTTTGGAATGCAGACTTTGATAGAATGGTCTGCGGGCGTTATGTTGCATTTGCAGAGCCCTTGATGTACCTAAACAGTAGAAACCCCCCACAAGTGACCCCATTTTGGAAACTAGACCCCCCAAGGAACTTATCTAGATGTGTGGTGAGAACTTTGAATGCCCATCTGCTTCACAGAAGTGTATAATGCAGAGTCGTGAAAATAAAAAATATTTTTTTTTCCACAAAAAAGATTTTTTAGCCCCCAAGTTTTTATTTTCACAAGGGAACAAGAGAAATTAGACCCCAAGAGTTGTTGTCCAATTTTTCCTGAGTACACTGATACCCCATGTGTGTGGGGGGGACCACTGTTTGGGTGCACGGCAGAGCTCGGAAGGGAAGGAGCGCCGTTTTAGAATGCAGACTTTGATAGAATGGTCTGCGGGCGTTATGTTGCATTTGCAGAGCCCCTGATGTGCCTAAACAGTAGAAACCTCCCACAAGTGACCCCATTTTGGAAACTAGACCCCCCAGGGAACTTATCTAGATGTGTGGTGAGAACTTTGAATGCCCAAGTGCTTCACAGAAGTTTATAATGCAGAGTCGTGAAAATAAAAATAAAACATTTTTTCCACAAAAAAGATTTTTGAGCCCCCAAATTTTTATTTTGACAAGGGTAACAAGAGAAATTGGACCCCAAAAGTTGTTGTCCAATTTGTGCTGAGTACACTGATACCCCATGTGTGGTGGGGACCACTGTTTGAGCGCATGGCAGAGCTCGGAAGGGAAGGAACCCCATTTTGGAATGCGGACTTTGATAGAATGGTCTGCGGGCATTATGTTGCGTTTGCAGAGACCCTGATGTACCTAAACAGTAGAAACCCCCCACAAGTGACCCCATTTTGGAAACTAGAGCCCCCAAGGAACTTATCTAGATGTGTGGTGAGAACTTTGAATGCCCAAGTGCTTCACAGACGTTTATAATGCAGAGTTGTGAAAATAAAAAATATTTTATTTTTCCACCAAAAAATTTTTTTAGCCCCCAAGTTTTTATTTTCACAAGGGTAACAGGAGAAATTGGACCCCAAAAGTTGTTGTCCAATTTATCCCGAGTACGCTGATGCCCCATATGTGGGGGTAAACCACTGTTTGGGTGCACGGCAGAGCTCGGAAGGGAGGGAGCACCATTTGACTTTTTGAGCGCAAAATTGGCTGTGGTGTTTAGAGACCCCCTGATGTACCTAAACAGTGGAAACCCCCCAAATCTAACTCCAACCCTAACCCCAACACACCCCTAAGGCTTCTTTCACACTTCAGTTGTTTGGCGTCAGTCAGCTCCGACATAGTGACGGATCCGTCACAATTGTTGAGAAAACGGTATTAATGGATCCGTTTTTTTGACGGATCCGTTACTTGGGGGTTGTCTGGGAAAAGTATCTACTTTTTGGAGCATGCGCAATTAAAAAAGCGGATTGGGGCGACGGATCCGCCGAAATGACGGTAACAACGGATCCGTCGCCCATAGGCGGCCATTCTATGGAATGACGAACGCGACGGATCTGTCGCGAACCGCCATTTCGGCGCAGACAAAAAACGTTACAATGGCCGTCAATGTCTAGATGACGTCCGCCAAATCTCGACGGATCCGTCACATGGCGGATGGAATGGACGACCATCCGCCACAATCCGTCGCTAATGCATGTCTATGGGAAAATAGCGGAACCGCCAAAAAAAAGGCGGATCCGCTATTTGATGAAAATGGCCGTTTCAGACTGATGCCAAAAGACTGAAGTGTGAAAGAGGCCTAACCCTAATGCCAACCCGATCCATAATCCTAATCACAACCCTAAGGATAATCGCAACCCTAACCTCAAAACAACCATAACCCTAATCAGAACCCTAAATCCAACACACCCCTAATCCTAATCTCAACCCTAACCTCAAACCTAACCCTAATCCCAATACACCCCTAATCCCAACCCTACCCTTAACCCTAATCCCAAACCTAACCGTAATCCCAAACGTAACCCTAATGCCAACCCTAATCCAAACCCTAATCCCAACCCTAACCCTAACTTTAGCCGCAACCCTAGTCCTAACTTTAGCCCCAACTCTAACTATAGCCCTAACTTTAGCCCCAACCCTAATCCTAACCCTAAATTTAGCCCCAGCCCTAACCCTAAATTTAGCCCCAACCCTAACCCTAAATTTAGCTCCAACCCTAACCCTAAATTTAGCCCCAGCCCTAACCCTAACCCTAACCCTAGCCCTAACCCTAGCCCTAACCCTAACCCTAACCCTAACCCTAATTTTAGCCCCAACTCTTCTCTCCTGCCGGCCGGCAGATGGCAGCAGAGAGCGGGCGCACTGCGCATGCGCCTGCCATTTTCTTTCTATAGGAAGAAGCCGGCCGGCAGGAGAAGACACAGGAGGACCCAGGGACACCGGTAAGTATGATAGGGTCCCCGAATCCCCCTATTTCTCTGTCCTCTGATGTGCGATCACATCAGAGGACAGAGAATTACACATCACTTTTTTTTTTTTTTTTTTTGCGGTCGCCGGTAAACAGTTAATTACCGGCGATCGCAAAACAGGGGTCGGTAAAAACCGACCCCGATCCTGTTCTTTGGGGTCTCGGCTACTCCCAGCAGCCGAGACCCCAAAGATCTCCCAGGTGCCGGCCGGCGGGCGCACTGCGCGTGCGCCCGCCATTTTTAAGATGGCGGCGCCCATGGGGAACCACGAGGAGCACCGGGGGAGACAGGTGAGTATCGGGGGGGGGGCATCGGGGGCGACCGGGGACCCCATTTTTCTGTCCTCCGATGTGCAATCACATCGGAGGACAGAGAAATTAAATGGGAAATCGCGTTTTTTGGTTTTTTTTGCGATTGCCGGTAAACGGTTAATTACCGGCGATCGCAACTCGGGGGTCGGTAAAAAACCCCCGAATCATGTTCTCTGGGGTCTCGGCTACCCCTGGTAACCGAGACCCCAGAGAAAATCCGACTCTGGGGGGCGCTATTCACTTTTTCCACAGCGCCGTTAATTAACGGCGCTGTGGTTTAAGTACCCTTAGAGGCCGCCGTTAAAAGGCGTATTGGCGGTCGTTAAGGGGATAAGTTAATTTACCACCTGCGTAAGCGCTATTGAATGTTGTCATTATTTACTTTAGTTTAATCACTAGCAGCGTTAATTAGATAGCAATGAGCGTGCCGAGCGTTAGCTGGCTGGAAACAGCTAGTTGTACTATATATACTGAGGAAGCTATATATCATTTATAGTATGCCTCTATGAGAGGCCACTTTTTCTGCACCCCGCTTATGGAATTGTTATATACCTATATTAATACCATCTGCTCCGTAGATGCCTATTATTCGTTCCTTAGATACGCCTCATGCTGCGATGTTCAGTTATTCTTATTTTTTCTAACTGTGACATTTGTATATCATACATTATTTAATACAGTTACCACTATGCGGTACTAGACAGACTATAGGATTACATCCTTTTGATGTCTTTGGATCTTGATTTTTTTATGTATATCTTACTCATATATTGTTTTCTATTTTTCTTGTTTTTTATATAAAAAAACCTTGTTGCTCTAGATAATTTTGAACTGTTCTGAGGAAGATCTATGTTTGACCGAAAACGTTTAAAACTGGTTCTATGTCTGGACGCAAAATAAATTGAATCTTTCGTTTTCACAAACATTTGAGTGCCGAGTTATTCTGAACAATTGCCATTAAGGGTGGGATACCCTACTCGAGCACCAGTAACCACTTCTCCACAGAGTGCCGTGTTGCATCTATTCAAAATAACAGAACGGTCAGAAAATTTTCCTTAAACACTTGACACATAACAGCATGAGCAACGCCAATGGCAGTTGCTTTCCATACTTCTTTCAAGTACTCTTTCTGAGACTGAGCTTCAATGCAATGTTGTAGGGTCACTGCTAGTTGACAACTAAGGCTTGAAAGTTAGAAAAACAACCTCAAAACTCATGCTCTAGATGGAGTTGTGCCCATTCCTACAAGAACAGCAAGTACAGTGGCATGTAAAGTTTGCCCCCAGGTCAAAATTACTGTTATTGTGAACAGTTAGACAAGTTGAAGATGAAATGATCTCTAACATGGCTAAAGTTAAAGATGACACATTTACTTTGTATTTTAGCCATTTGTTCTTTTTTACATTTTTAAATTTGCTAAAAGGAAAATGGGGTGATGTGTTGTGAATTTGGATTCTGGGCTCCCCCGGTGGCTACTGGTGGAATTGAACTGGTGTTGTCATCTTCTCTGTTCACCTGTTCCCATCAAGATGTGGGAGTCGCTATATAACCTTGCTGCTCTGTTAGTTGCTTGCCGGTCAACAATGTTATCAGAAGCCTCTCTGTGCTTGTTCCTGCTCCTAGACAACTACTAGATAAGTTGGACTCTTGTCCATGTTTGTTTTTGCATTTTTGTTCCAGTTCACAGCTGAAGTTTCGTTACTGTGTCTGGAAAGCTCTTGTGAACAGGAATTGCCACTCTGGTGTTATGAGTTAATGCCAGAGTTTTAAAGTAATTCCTGGATGGTGTTTTGATAGGGTTTTCAGCTGACCATGAAAGTGTCCTTTCTGTCTTCTGCTATGTAGTAAGTGGACCTCAAATTTGCTAAACCTATTTTCATACTACGTTTGTAATTTCATCTTAATTCACCGCCAATACATGTGGGGGGCCTCTGTCTCCTTTCGGGGTATTTCTCTAGAGGTGAGCTAGGACTAATATTTTCCTCTGCTAGCATTATTTAGTCCTCCGGCTGGTGCTGGGCATCTAGAATCAACGTAGGCATGCTACCCGGCCACTGCTAGTTGTGCGTTAGGTTTAGTTCATGGTCAGCTCAGTTTCCATCTTCCAAGAGCTAGTTCCTATATATGCTGATGCTATGTTCTCTTGCCATTGAGAATATGACAGTTTGACCGGCCCACTAAAGGGTTAAAATCCTTGGCTGAGAAAGGAGAGAAATAAGAAGTCTGCTGAGAATTTTTTTTTTTTTTTCTCCTTCTAATCTTTGAATGGCTCTGTGTCCACCTGTTTGTAATGGATCTTCAGAGTGTGACTGCAGGTTTGAATAATCTCGCCACGAAGGTACAAAATTTGCAAGACTTTGTTTGTCATGCACCTGTATCTGAGCCGAGAATTCCTTTGCCGGAATTTTTCTCGGGGAATAGATCTGGGTTTCAGAATTTTCGAAATAATTGCAAATTATTTTTGTCCCTGAAATTTCGCTCTGCCGGAGACCCTGCACAGCAGGTCAGGATTGTGATTTCCTTGCTCCGGGGCGACCCTCAAGACTGGGCTTTTTCATTGACACCAGGGGATCCTGCGTTGCTCAATGTGGATGCGTTTTTTCTGGCCTTGGGGTTGCTTTATGACGAACCTCATTTGGAGCTTCAGGCAGAAAAAACTTTGATGTCCCTATCTCAGGGGCAAGATGAAGCGGAAATTTACTGTCAAAGATTCCGTAAATGGCCTGTGCTTACTCAGTGGAATGAGTGCGCCCTGGCGGCGACTTTCAGAGAGGGTCTCTCTGATGCCATTAAGGATGTTATGGTAGGGTTCCCTGTGCCTGCTGGTCTGAATGAGTCCATGACAATGGCTATTCAGATCGATAGGCGTTTGCGGGAGCGCAAACCAGTGCACCATCTGGCGGTGTCCACTGAGAAGTCGCCAGAGAGTATGCAGTGTGATAGAATTCTGTCCCGAAGCGAGCGGCAGAATTTTAGACGGAAAAATGGGTTGTGTTTCTATTGTGGTGATTCTACTCATGTTATATCAGCATGCTCTAAGCGCACTAAAAAGCTTGATAAATCTGTTTCCATTTGCACCTTACCGTCTAAGTTTATTCTATCTGTGACCCTGATTTGCTCTTTGTCATCTATTACTACGGACGCCTATGTCGACTCTGGCGCCGCTTTGAGTCTTATGGATTGGTCCTTTGCTAAACGCTGTGGGTATGATTTAGAGCCTTTGGAGACTCTTATTCCTCTGAAGGGGATTGACTCCACCCCATTGGCTAATAATAAACCACAATACTGGACCCAAGTAACTATGCGTATTAATCCGGATCACCAGGAGATTATTCGCTTTCTGGTGCTGCATAATCTACATGATGATTTGGTGCTAGGATTGCCTTGGCTGCAATCTCACAACCCAGTCCTCGACTGGAAAGCTATGTCTGTGTTGAGCTGGGGATGTAAGGGGGCTCATGGGGATGTACCTGTGGTTTCCATTTCATCATCTATTCCCTCTGAAATTCCTGAGTTCCTGTCTGATTATCGTGACGTCTTTGAAGAATCCAAGCTTGGTTCATTACCTCCGCACCGAGAGTGCGATTGTGCCATAGATTTAATCCCGGGTAGTAAATACCCAAAGGGTCGTTTATTTAATCTGTCTGTGCCTGAACATGCTGCTATGCGAGAATATATAAAGGAGTCCTTGGAAAAGGGACATATTCGTCCATCGTCATCTCCCTTAGGAGCCGGTTTTTTCTTTGTGTCAAAAAAAGACGGCTCTTTGAGACCATGTATCGATTATCGGCTTTTGAATAAAATCACTGTAAAATATCAATACCCATTGCCGTTGCTGACTGATTTGTTTGCTCGCATAAAGGGGGCCAAGTGGTTCTCTAAGATTGACCTTCGTGGGGCGTATAATTTGGTGCGTATCAGGCAGGGGGATGAGTGGAAAACCGCATTTAATACGCCCGAGGGCCACTTTGAGTATTTAGTGATGCCTTTTGGTCTTTCTAATGCTCCGTCAGTTTTCCAGTCCTTTATGCATGATATTTTTCGCGATTATTTGGATAAATTTATGATTGTGTATCTGGATGATATTCTGATTTTTTCGGATGACTGGGACTCTCATGTCCAGCAAGTCAGGAGGGTTTTCCAGGTTTTGCGGTCTAATTCTTTGTGTGTGAAGGGTTCTAAGTGTGTTTTTGGGGTACAGAGGATTTCCTTTTTGGGATATATTTTTTCTCCCTCTTCCATTGAAATGGATCCTGTCAAGGTTCAAGCTATTTGTGATTGGACGCAGCCCTCTTCTCTTAAGAGTCTTCAGAAATTTTTGGGCTTTGCTAACTTTTATCGTCGATTTATTGCTGGTTTTTCGGATATTGCTAAACCATTGACCGATTTGACTAAGAAGGGTGCTGATGTTGCTGATTGGTCCCCTGACGCTGTGGAGGCCTTTCGGGAGCTTAAGCGCCGTTTTTCCTCTGCCCCTGTGTTGCGTCAGCCTGATGTTGCTCTACCTTTTCAGGTTGAGGTCGACGCTTCTGAGATCGGAGCTGGGGCAGTGTTGTCGCAGAAAAGTTCTGACTGCTCCGTGATGAGGCCTTGTGCCTTCTTTTCCCGTAAATTTTCGCCCGCTGAGCGGAATTATGATGTTGGGAATCGGGAGCTTTTGGCCATGAAGTGGGCTTTTGAGGAGTGGCGCCATTGGCTTGAGGGGGCCAGACATCAGGTGGTGGTATTGACTGACCACAAAAACTTGATTTATCTTGAGACCGCCAGGCGCCTGAATCCTAGACAGGCGCGCTGGTCATTATTTTTCTCTCGGTTTAATTTTGTGGTGTCATACCTACCGGGTTCTAAGAATGTTAAGGCGGATGCCCTTTCTAGGAGTTTTGAGCCTGACTCGCCTGGTAACTCTGAGCCCACAGGTATCCTTAAGGATGGAGTGGTATTGTCAGCCGTTTCTCCAGACCTGCGGCGGGCCTTGCAGGAGTTTCAGGCGGATAGACCGGATCGTTGCCCACCTGATAAACTGTTTGTTCCTGATGATTGGACCAGTAGAGTCATCTCTGAGGTTCATTCTTCTGCGTTGGCAGGTCATCCTGGCATTTTTGGAACCAGGGATTTGGTGGCAAGGTCCTTCTGGTGGCCTTCCCTGTCACGAGATGTGCTAGGCTTTGTGCAGTCTTGTGACGTTTGTGCTCGGGCCAAGCCTTGTTGCTCTCGGGCTAGTGGATTATTGTTGCCCTTGCCTATTCCTAAGAGGCCTTGGACGCACATCTCGATGGATTTTATTTCAGATCTGCCTGTTTCTCAGAAGATGTCTGTCATCTGGGTGGTGTGTGACCGTTTCTCTAAGATGGTCCATTTGGTTCCTCTGCCCAAGTTGCCTTCTTCTTCCGAGTTGGTTCCTCTGTTTTTTCAAAATGTTGTTCGTTTGCATGGTATTCCTGAGAATATCATTTCTGACAGAGGGACCCAATTCGTGTCTAGATTTTGGCGGGCATTCTGTGCTAGGATGGGCATAGATTTGTCTTTTTCGTCCGCTTTCCATCCTCAGACGAATGGCCAGACCGAGCGGACTAATCAGACCCTGGAGACATATCTGAGGTGTTTTGTGTCTGCTGACCAGGATGATTGGGTTGCTTTTTTGCCATTGGCGGAGTTCGCTCTCAATAATCGGGCCAGCTCTGCCACTTTGGTGTCCCCGTTTTTCTGTAATTCGGGGTTTCATCCTCGATTTTCCTCTGGTCAGGTGGAAACTTCGGATTGTCCTGGAGTGGATGCTGTGGTGGAGAGATTGCATCAGATCTGGGGACAGGTGGTGGACAATTTGAGGTTGTCCCAGGAGAAGACTCAGCTTTTTGCCAACCGCCACCGTCGTGTTGGTCCTCGGCTTTGTGTTGGGGATTTGGTGTGGTTGTCTTCTCGTTTTGTCCCTATGAGGGTCTCTTCTCCTAAGTTTAAGCCTCGGTTCATCGGCCCGTATAAGATATTGGAGATTCTTAACCCTGTTTCCTTCCGTTTGGACCTCCCTGCATCCTTTTCTATTCATAACGTTTTTCATCGGTCATTATTGCGCAGGTATGAGGTACCGGTTGTGCCTTCCGTTGAGCCTCCTGCTCCGGTGTTGGTTGAGGGTGAGTTGGAGTACGTTGTGGAGAAAATCTTGGACTCTCGTGTTTCCAGACGGAGACTCCAGTATCTGGTCAAGTGGAAGGGATACGGCCAGGAGGATAATTCTTGGGTGAATGCATCTGATGTTCATGCCTCTGATCTGGTTCGTGCCTTTCATAGGGCCCATCCTGATCGCCCTGGTGGTTCTGGTGAGGGTTCGGTGCCCCCTCCTTGAGGGGGGGGTACTGTTGTGAATTTGGATTCTGGGCTCCCCCGGTGGCTACTGGTGGAATTGAACTGGTGTTGTCATCTTCTCTGTTCACCTGTTCCCATCAAGATGTGGGAGTCGCTATATAACCTTGCTGCTCTGTTAGTTGCTTGCCGGTCAACAATGTTATCAGAAGCCTCTCTGTGCTTGTTCCTGCTCCTAGACAACTACTAGATAAGTTGGACTCTTGTCCATGTTTGTTTTTGCATTTTTGTTCCAGTTCACAGCTGAAGTTTCGTTACTGTGTCTGGAAAGCTCTTGTGAACAGGAATTGCCACTCTGGTGTTATGAGTTAATGCCAGAGTTTTAAAGTAATTCCTGGATGGTGTTTTGATAGGGTTTTCAGCTGACCATGAAAGTGTCCTTTCTGTCTTCTGCTATGTAGTAAGTGGACCTCAAATTTGCTAAACCTATTTTCATACTACGTTTGTAATTTCATCTTAATTCACCGCCAATACATGTGGGGGGCCTCTGTCTCCTTTCGGGGTATTTCTCTAGAGGTGAGCTAGGACTAATATTTTCCTCTGCTAGCATTATTTAGTCCTCCGGCTGGTGCTGGGCATCTAGAATCAACGTAGGCATGCTACCCGGCCACTGCTAGTTGTGCGTTAGGTTTAGTTCATGGTCAGCTCAGTTTCCATCTTCCAAGAGCTAGTTCCTATATATGCTGATGCTATGTTCTCTTGCCATTGAGAATATGACAGTGATGCAAAGGTTTGGGCACCCTGCATGGTATGTACACAATTGCACCCCCTTTTGCAAGTAAAACAGCTTATAAACTTTTTTTGTTGCCAGACAAGAGTCTTTCAATTCTGTTTGAGAGATTTTCATCCATTCTTCCTTGGAAAATTCTTCCAGTTCTGTGATATACCTGGATCATCTTGCAAGCACTGCTATTTTGAGGTCTATACACTGATTTTTTAATGATATTCACATCAAGGGACTGTGAGGGCTATTGCAAAACCTTCAGCTTGCACCTTTTGAGGTAGTCTATTGTGAATTTTGACATGTGTTTAGGATTATTATCCATTTGTAGAAACCATCCTCTTTACAACTTCAATTTGAATCCATTCTTCCCTCTACCCATGAAACTTACCCTCAGCCATTGGCTGCAACACAACCCCAACGCATGATTAATTCACTCCCATGCTTAATGGTTGGCGAGATGTTATTTTCTTGAAATTATGTGCCCTTTTTTCTCCACACGTACCTTTGATCATTCTGGCCAAAGAGTTCCATTTTAGCCTCATCAGTCCACAGAACTTTTTTCAAAACTGCATCAGGCTTGTTTAGATTTTGTTTTGCATACTTCTGAATTTTATGGTGAGGATGCAGAAGTTTTCTTCTGATGACTCTTTCATAAAGGCTATATTTGTGCAGGTGTCTCTGAACAGTAGAACAATGTACCACAACTCCAGAGTCTGCTAAATCTTTCTGAAGATCTTTTGCGTCAAGCGGGGATTCTGATTTGCCTCTCTAGCAATCCTATGAGACGCTCTCATTGAAATTTTGCTTGGTCTGGACTCCAATGTTCCTGTAATTGCCATTTCTTAATTACATTTTAAATTGATGAAAAGGCAACTTGAAAACCCTTTGCTATCTTCTTATAGCCATCGCCTGCTTTGCGGGCCGCCACCATTTCCATTTTCAGAGTGCTAGGCAGCTGCTTAGAAGAAACCATGGCTGCTGTTTTTCAGGCACAAGGCTAGAGGAGACCGGATTTTTATAAAGCTGAGAAATTTGAATCATCAGGCCTTTCCTAATGATGATAGTAAACAAGTCATAATCCTAACAGGCTAATTAAGATATGAAACCTTGGTCAAAGTTATCTGAGCACACAAATCTCGAAGGGTGCCCAAACTTTTGCATTAGCTCATTTTCCTTTTTGTATTTTTAAAAATGTAAAAAATTACAATACTTATTTTTTGCCTAAAATACAGGAAATGCGTCATCTGTAGCTTTAGCCTTTTTAGTGATCAGTTCATTTTCAACTTGCTTAACTGTTCACAATAACAGTAATTTTGACCTGGGGTGCCCAAACTTTTATATTGCCGTTGTAAGAGCATATCTATACTCACTTATGATCTGGGCATTTTTTATATACATTCTACATTCATAATACATTGTGCACATTATTTTTCCTTTTTCCTTTTCTCATGTTTATGTCCTCTTCTAGGACTGACGAGGATCCAACTTTCAAGGCTTCAGTCATGTATGTATTGTACTAGGCTCTGTTTGCAATACTTTATTTTAGATGAAAATTAAAACTTTTTTAGTGAAATTATACAGAAGGCATTTTTTTGTTTTTTTCTGTCTTTTTGTTAGTATTCTGCTTTAAAAATGCTGATGCCAGTTATTGGCTGAGTCAATAGGAAAATATAAAACTCACAAAAAACTATGAAACATACTTTAAAATTATGCATTTTTTTAAGATTAGCAAAAAGCACTATGTGAAGGAATCTTAAGGGTATGTTCACATTGCGTCTTTTTTTTAGCATTTTTAAGTGGCTGCGCCCCTAAAAATACAGATAAAGCACCAACAAAATGGCCAAAAGTACAGTTGTGCTCAAACGTTTACATACCCTTGCAGAATTTTTTCTTTCTTGGCCTTTTTTTTCAGAGAATATGAATAATAGCAGCAAAACTTTTTCTCCACTCATGGTTAGTGGTTGGGTGAAGCCATTTATTGTCAAACTATTGTGTTTTCTCTTTCTAAATCATAATGACAACCTAAAACATCCAAATGACCCTGATCAAAAGTTCACATACCCTGGTGATTTTGGCCTGGTTGGTTTGCTTGTAATCAGTGTGACTGCATAAAAGCTGAGTGAGTTTCTGGGATCCAGACAGACTCTTGCATCTTTCATACAGCCACTGATGTTTCTGGATTGTGAGTCATGGGGAAAGCAAAAGAATTGTCAACGGATCTATGAGAAAAAGTATACAAAAGATATCCAAGGTATTGATAATGCCAGTCAGCTGAGTTCAAACTGTGATTAACAAATGGAAATTCAGGGGCTCTGTAAAAACAAAATCACGGTCAGGTAAACCAACAAAAATGTCATCCACAACTGCCAGGAAAATTGCTTGGAATGCAAGGAAAAACCCACAAATAACATCAGCTGAAATACAGGATTCTCTGAAAACTAGCGGTGTGGCTGTTTCAAGATGCACAATAAGGAGGCACTTGAAGAAAAATGGGCTGCGTGGTCAAGTCGCCAGAAGAAAGCCTTTACTGTGCAAATGCCACAAAGTATCTTGCCTACCATACGCAAAACAGCACAAAGACAAGCCTCAAATCTTCTGGAACAAGGTCATTTGGAGTGATGAGACCAAAATTGAACTTTTTGGCCACAACCATAAACGTTACATTTGGAGAGAGGTCAACAAGGTCTATGATAAAAGGAACACCATTCCTACTGTAAAGCATGGAGGTGGATCGCTGATGTTTTGGGGATGTGTGAGCTACAAAGGCACAGGAAACTTGGTCAAAGTTGAAGGAAAGGTGAATGCAGCACATTATATACATATAATGAGGACGTCTCAATTTTTTTCATGTAATTCTCTCATTACTTGTAATATCTACTCTTTTATAAACTCTAACGCCACCCATGTTATTTATTTGGAGGAATGTCCCATATGTACTCTCAATATGTGGGGTGCAATACACGAACACTTAAAGTAAGAATTTCAGAGAACATACATGATGTCAAATTTAATCCCCTGAAAATGCTGTATATCGGGCATATCTAGACATTTGCTGGAAAAACATCTGGGACATATGTCTTTGTTGACAATCAGCGGGACTTGAAAAAGTAAATTGCCCCCACAGGCGGGTTGAGGGGTAGTGTACAGGGATCCCACTCAAACAAGAGGCACATTGGATCCTAAAACTTAATACAACATTTCCTAAATGTCTGAATTGTAAAACAGATGTATTATATCTATATTAATATGAATATATTTGCACATTTCCTCACTTTTTATATATTTACATTTGGAAATTATATTAGGTTTGTACTAAATATCAAATTTATTGCATCCAATTTAATAAGATGATGCCACATATGGTGCCTGCATAACATATCGGTTTGCTGTGTGCAACTTTATTGTGACATCTGTTTTTTCCTTATTGGGTCTTCTCCTGCCTCATTAATTATTGTTATTTCCATGGTGCGTTTCTTCCTTCTCATTGGTCTTTTTCACCTGTGTTCCTCTTTATAACCTTGGACTATGGACACAAAGGTCATCAAGAATAAGAACAGTTATGCTCGAAACATGTAGATCTGTGTCCTTTTTACCTTCCTGTCTCTTTTTATTTTTTCTATTTTTATGGTGCTTGAACCTCCTAGGTTCAAGCAACATATTGTAATCCGATTTCTTATATTTTATTATTATTATTCTTCTTCTCCGCGTTTTCCGCAATTAACCGCTCGGCGCAGAGACCCCGTTCAGGCGGCGTTTCGAAGGCCTCGGTGGGGACAGGTGTGCTATGACTTTTATAGTCGATCCGATATGTAGATTTTATTTAAATTGCATTTAAAAAAAAAAAATTTCCCATAGGAAATAATGGCGAACTTTCCATTACCCCCAACTTGACCTTCCAAAGATGGCAGCTATGCAAATGTACGGTGTCCATTTTAGGACATGATCATTTATCAAAGTCAAACATCAGAATAAAGTGACTATGACACCCTCTCGTCCCGTGTGTGAAAAGTAAGTGCGCCCCCGGCCCCGTGTGTGAAAAGTAAGTGCCCCCCCGGCCCCATGTGTCAAAAGTAAGTGCCCCCCCCGGCCCCGTGTGTGAAAAGTAAGTGCCCCCCCGGCCCCGTGTGTGAAAAGTAAGTGCCCCCCCGGCCCCATGTGCAAAAGTAAGTGCGCCCCCGGCCCCGTGTGCAAAAGTAAGTGCGCCCCCGGCCCCGTGTGCAAAAGTAAGTGCGCCCCCGGCCCCGTGTGCAAAAGTAAGTGCGCCCCCGGCCCCGTGTGCAAAAGTAAGTGCGCCCCCGGCCCCGTGTGCAAAAGTAAGTGCGCCCCCGGCCCCGTGTGCAAAAGTAAGTGCGCCCCCGGCCCCGTGTGCAAAAGTAAGTGCGCCCCCGGCTCCGTGTGCAAAAGTAAGTGCGCCCCCGGCCCCGTGTGCAAAAGTAAGTGCGCCTCCGGCCCCGTGTGCAAAAGTAAGTGCGCCCCCGGCCCTGTGTGTGAAAAGTAAGTGCCCCCCGGCCCCGTGTGTGAAAAGTAAGTGCCCCCCCGGCCCTGTGTGTGAAAAGTAAGTGCCCCCCGGCCCCGTGTGCAAAAGTAAGTGCGCCCCCGGCCCCGTGTGCAAAAGTAAGTGCGCCCCCGGCCCCGTGTGCAAAAGTAAGTGCGCCCCCGGCCCCGTGTGCAAAAGTAAGTGCGCCCCCGGCCCCGTGTGCAAAAGTAAGTGCGCCCCCGGCCCCGTGTGCAAAAGTAAGTGCGCCCCCGGCCCCGTGTGCAAAAGTAAGTGCGCCCCCGGCCCCGTGTGCAAAAGTAAGTGCGCCCCCGGCCCCGTGTGCAAAAGTAAGTGCGCCCCCGGCCCCGTGTGCAAAAGTAAGTGCGCCCCCGGCCCCGTGTGCAAAAGTAAGTACGCCCCCGGCCCCGTGTGCAAAAGTAAGAGCGCCCCCGGCCCCGTGTGCAAAAGTAAGTGCGCCCCCGGCCCCGTGTGCAAAAGTAAGTGCGCCCCCGGCCCCGTGTGCAAAAGTAAGTGCGCCCCCGGCCCCGTGTGCAAAAGTAAGTGCACCCCCGGCCCCGTGTGCAAAAGTAAGTGTGCCCCCGGCCCCGTGTGCAAAAGTAAGTGCGCCCCCGGCCCCGTGTGCAAAAGTAAGTGCGCCCCCGGCCCCGTGTGCAAAAGTAAGTGCGCCCCCGGCCCCGTGTGTGAAAAGTAAGTGCCCCCCAGGCCCTGTGTGTGAAAAGTAAGTGCCCCCCCGGCCCCGTGTGTGAAAAGTAAGTTCCGCCCCGTGTGTGAAAAGTAAGTGCCCCCCGGCCCCGTGTGTGAAAAGTAAGTGCCCCCCGGCCCCGTGTGTGAAAAGTAGGTGCCCCCCCGGCCCCGTGTGTGAAAAGTAAGTGACCCACAACTCTGACCTGTATATAGGAGTCTGTATATAGGGGAATGTCTGTATATAGGAGTGGTGTCTGTATTTAGAGGGATGTCTGTATATAGGAGTGGTGTCTGTATATAGGGGAATGTCTGTATATAGGAGTGGTGTCTGTATATAGGGGATTGTCTGTATATAGGAGTGGTGTCTGTATATAGAGGGATGTCTGTATATAGGAGTGGTGTCTGTATATAGAGGGATGTCTGTATATAGAGGGATGTCTCTATATAGGAGTGATGTCTGTATATAGGGGGATGTCTGTATATAGGAGTGGTGTCTGTATATAGAGGGATGTCTGTATATAAGAGTGGTGTCTGTATATAGAGGGATGTCTGTATATAGGAGTGGTGTCTGTATATAGAGGGATGTCTGTATATAGGAGTGGTGTCTGTATATAGAGGGATGTCTGTATATAAGAGTGGTGTCTGTATATAGGGGGATGTCTGTATATAGGAGTTGTGTCTGTATATAGAGGGATATCTGTATAAAGGAGAGATGTCTGTATATAGAGGGATGTCTGTATATAGGAGTGGTGTCTGTATATAGAGGGATGTCTGTATATAGGAGAGATGTCTGTATATAGAGGGATGTCTGTATATAGGAGTGGTGTCTGTACATAGAGGGATGTCTGTTTATAGGAGTGGTGTCTGTATATAGAGGGATGTCTGTATATAGTAGTGGTGTCTGTATACAGAGGGATGTCTGTATATAGGAGTGGTATCTGTATATAGAGGGATGTCTGTATATAAGAGTGGTGTCTGTATATAGGGGGATGTCTGTATATAGGAGTGGTGTCTGTATATAGAGGGATGTCTGTATATAGGAGTGGTGTCTGTATATAGAGGGATGTCTGTATATAGGAGTGGTGTCTGTATACAGAGGGATGTCTGTATATAGGAGTGGTGTCTGTATATAGGGGGATGTCTGTATATAGGGGGATGTCTGTATATAGGAGTGGTGTCTGTATATAGGGGGATGTCTGTATATAGGAGTGGTGTCTGTATATAGAGGGATGTCTCTATATAGGAGAGATGTCTGTATATACAGGGATGTCTGTATATAGGAGTGGTGTCTGTATATAGAGGGATGTCTGTATATAGGAGTGGTGTCTGTATATAGAGGGATGTCTGTCTATAGGAGTGGTGTCTGTATATAGAAGGATGTCTGTATATAGGAGTGGTGTCTGTATACAGAGGGATGTCTGTATATAGGAGTGGTGTCTGTATATAGGGGGATGTCTGTATATAGGAGTGGTGTCTGTATATAGAGGGATGTCTGTATATAGGATTGGTGTCTGTATATAGAGGGATGTCTGTATATAGGAGTGGTGTCTGTATACAGAGGGATGTCTGTATATAGGAGTGGTGTCTGTATATAGGGGGATGTCTGTATATAGGAGTGGTGTCTGTATATAGGGGGATATCTGTATATAGGAGTGGTGTCTGTATATAGAGGGATGTCTGTATATAGGAGTGGTGTCTGTATATAGAGGGATGTCTGTATATAGGAGTGGTGTCTGTATATAGAGGGATGTCTGTATATAGGAGTCGTGTCTGTATATAGTGGAATGTCTGTATATAGGAGTGGTGTCTGTATATAGAGGGATGTCTGTATATAGGAGTGGTGTCTGTATATAGGGGGATGTCTGTATTTAGGAGTGGTGTCTGTATATAGAGGGATGTCTGTATATAGGAGAGATGTCTGTATATAGAGGGATGTCTGTATATAGGAGTGGTGTCTGTATATAGAGGGATGTCTGTATATAGGAGAGATGTCTGTATATAGAGGGATGTCTGTATATAGGAGTGGTGTCTGTATATAGAGGGATGTCTGTATATAGGAGTGGTGTCTGTATATAGAGGGATGTCTGTATATAGGAGTTGTGTCTGTATACAGAGGGATGTCTGTATATAGGAGTGGTGTCTCTATATAGGGGGATGTCTGAATATAGAAGATATGTCTGTATATAGAGGGATGTCTGTATATAGGAGTGGTGTCTGTATATAGAGGGATGTCTGTATATAGGAGTGGTGTCTGTATATAGAGGGATGTCTGTATATAGGAGTGGTGTCTGTATACAGAGGGATGTCTGTATATAAGAGTGGTGTCTGTATATAGGGGGATGTCTGTATATAGGAGTGGTGTCTGTATATAGGGGGATGTCTGTATATAGGAGTGGTGTCTGTATATAGAGGGATGTCTGTATATAGGAGAGATGTCTGTATATAGAGGGATGTCTGTATATAGGAGTGGTGTCTGTATATAGAGGGATGTCTGTATATAGGAGAGATGTCTGTATATAGAGGGATGTCTGTATATAGGATTGGTGTCTGTATATAGAGGGATGACTGTATATAGGAGTGGTGTCTGTATATAGGGGGATGTCTGTATATAGGAGTGGTGACTGCATATAGGGGGATGTCTGTATATAGGAGAGGTGTCTGTATATAGAGGGATGTCTGTATATAGGAGTGGTGTCTGTATATAGGGGGATGTCTGTATATAGGAGTGGTGTCTGTATATAGAGGGATGTCTGTATATAGGAGAGATGTCTGTATATAGGAGTGGTGTCTGTATATAGAGGGATGTCTGTATATAGAGGGATGTCTCTATATAGGAGTGATGTCTGTATATCGGGGGATGTCTGTATATAGGAGTGGTGTCTGTATATAGAGGGATGTCTGTATATAAGAGTGGTGTCTGTATATAGAGGGATGTCTGTATATAGGAGTGGTGTCTGTATATAGGAGTGGTGTCTGTATATAGAGGGATGTCTGTATATAAGAGTGGTGTCTGTATATAGGGGGATGTCTGTATATAGGAGTGGTGTCTGTATATAGAGGGATATCTGTATAAAGGAGAGATGTCTGTATATAGAGGGATGTCTGTATATAGGAGTGGTGTCTGTATATAGAGGGATGTCTGTATATAGGAGAGATGTCTGTATATAGAGGGATGTCTGTATATAGGAGTGGTGTCTGTACATAGAGGGATGTCTGTATATAGGAGTGGTGTCTGTATATAGAGGGATGTCTGTATATAGTAGTGGTGTCTGTATACAGAGGGATGTCTGTATATAGGAGTGGTGTCTGTATATAGAGGGATGTCTGTCATGATCTCAATGGCAAGAGAACATAGCATAAGCATATATAGAAACTAGCTCTTGGAAGATGGGAACTGAGCTGACCATGAACTAAACCTAACGCACAACTAGCAGTGGCCGGGTAGCATGCCTACGTTGATTCTAGATGCCCAGCCCAGCCGGAGGACTAAATAAAGCTAGCAGAGGAAAATATTAGTCCTAGCTCACCTCTAGAGAAATACCCCGAAAGGAGACAGAGGCCCCCCACATGTATTGGCGGTGAGTTGAGATGAAATAACAAACGTAGTATGAAAATAGGTTTAGCAAATTTGAGGTCCACTTACTACATAGCAGAAGACAGAAAGGACACTTTCATGGTCAGCTGAAAACCCTATCAAAAACACCATCCAGAAATTACTTTAAATCTCTGGCATTAACTCATAACACCAGAGTGGCAATTCCCGTTCACAAGAGCTTTCCAGACACAGTAACGAAACTACAGCTGTGAACTGGAACAAAATGCAAAAACAAACATGGACAAGAGTCCAACTTATCTAGTAGTTGTCTAGGAGCAGGAACAAGCACAGAGAGGCTTCTGATAACATTGTTGACCGGCAAGCAACTAACAGAGCAGCAAGGTTATATAGCGACTCCCACATCTTGATGGGAACAGGTGAACAGAGAAGATGAAGACACCAGTTCAATTCCACCAGTAGCCACCGGGGGAGCCCAGAATCCAAATTCACAACAGTACCCCCCCCTCAAGGAGGGGGCACCGAACCCTCACCAGAACCACCAGGGCGATCAGGATGGGCCCTATGAAAGGCACGAACCAGATCGGAGGCATGAACATCAGATGCATTCACCCAAGAATTATCCTCCTGGCCGTATCCCTTCCACTTGACCAGATACTGGAGTCTCCGTCTGGAAACACGAGAGTCCAAGATTTTCTCCACAACGTACTCCAACTCACCCTCAACCAACACCGGAGCAGGAGGCTCAACGGAAGGCACAACCGGTACCTCATACCTGCGCAATAATGACCGATGAAAAACGTTATGAATAGAAAAGGATGCAGGGAGGTCCAAACGGAAGGAAACAGGGTTAAGAATCTCCAATATCTTATACGGGCCGATAAACCGAGGCTTAAACTTAGGAGAAGAGACCCTCATAGGGACAAAACGAGAAGACAACCACACCAAATCCCCAACAGAAAGCCGAGGACCAACACGACGGTGGCGGTTGGCAAAAAGCTGAGTCTTCTCCTGGGACAACCTCAAATTGTCCACCACCTGCCCCCAGATCTGATGCAATCTCTCCACCACAGCATCCACTCCAGGACAATCCGAAGATTCCACCTGACCAGAGGAAAATCGAGGATGAAACCCCGAATTACAGAAAAACGGGGACACCAAAGTGGCAGAGCTGGCCCGATTATTGAGAGCGAACTCCGCCAATGGCAAAAAAGCAACCCAATCATCCTGGTCAGCAGACACAAAACACCTCAGATATGTCTCCAGGGTCTGATTAATCCACTCGGTCTGGCCATTCGTCTGAGGATGGAAAGCGGACGAAAAAGATAAATCTATGCCCATCCTAGCACAGAATGCCCGCCAAAATCTAGACACGAATTGGGTCCCTCTGTCAGAAACGATATTCTCAGGAATACCATGCAAACGAACAACATTTTGAAAAAACAGAGGAACCAACTCGGAAGAAGAAGGTAACTTGGGCAGAGGAACCAAATGGACCATCTTAGAAAAACGGTCACACACCACCCAGATGACAGACATCTTCTGAGAAACAGGCAGATCTGAAATAAAATCCATCGAGATGTGCGTCCAAGGCCTCTTAGGAATAGGCAAGGGCAACAATAATCCACTAGCCCGAGAACAACAAGGCTTGGCCCGAGCACAAACGTCACAAGACTGCACAAAGCCTCGCACATCTCGTGACAGGGAAGGCCACCAGAAGGACCTTGCCACCAAATCCCTGGTACCAAAAATGCCAGGATGACCTGCCAACGCAGAAGAATGAACCTCAGAGATGACTCTATTGGTCCAATCATCAGGAACAAACAGTTTATCAGGTGGGCAACGATCAGGTCTCTCCGCCTGAAACTCCTGCAAGGCCCGCCGCAGGTCTGGAGAAACGGCTGACAATACCACTCCATCCTTAAGGATACCTGTGGGCTCAGAGTTACCAGGCGAGTCAGGCTCAAAACTCCTAGAAAGGGCATCCGCCTTAACATTCTTAGAACCCGGTAGGTATGACACCACAAAATTAAACCGAGAGAAAAATAATGACCAGCGCGCCTGTCTAGGATTCAGGCGCCTGGCGGTCTCAAGATAAATCAAATTTTTGTGGTCAGTCAATACCACCACCTGATGTCTGGCCCCCTCAAGCCAATGGCGCCACTCCTCAAAAGCCCACTTCATGGCCAAAAGCTCCCGATTCCCAACATCATAATTCCGCTCAGCGGGCGAAAATTTACGGGAAAAGAAGGCACAAGGCCTCATCACGGAGCAGTCAGAACTTTTCTGCGACAACACTGCCCCAGCTCCGATCTCAGAAGCGTCGACCTCAACCTGAAAAGGTAGAGCAACATCAGGCTGACGCAACACAGGGGCAGAGGAAAAACGGCGCTTAAGCTCCCGAAAGGCCTCCACAGCATCAGGGGACCAATCAGCAACATCAGCACCCTTCTTAGTCAAATCGGTCAATGGCTTAGCAATATCCGAAAAACCAGCAATAAATCGACGATAAAAGTTAGCAAAGCCCAAAAATTTCTGAAGACTCTTAAGAGAAGAGGGCTGCGTCCAATCACAAATAGCTTGAACCTTGACAGGATCCATTTCAATGGAAGAGGGGGAAAAAATATATCCCAAAAAGGAAATCCTCTGTACCCCAAAAACACACTTCGAACCCTTCACACACAAAGAATTAGACCGCAAAACCTGAAAAACCCTCCTGACTTGCTGGACATGAGAGTCCCAGTCATCCGAAAAAATCAGAATATCATCCAGATACACAATCATAAATTTATCCAAATAATCGCGAAAAATATCATGCATAAAGGACTGGAAAACTGACGGAGCATTAGAAAGACCAAAAGGCATCACTAAATACTCAAAGTGGCCCTCGGGCGTATTAAATGCGGTTTTCCACTCATCCCCCTGCCTGATTCGCACCAAATTATACGCCCCACGAAGGTCAATCTTAGAGAACCACTTGGCCCCCTTTATGCGAGCAAACAAATCAGTCAGCAACGGCAATGGGTATTGATATTTAACAGTGATTTTATTCAAAAGCCGATAATCAATACATGGTCTCAAAGAGCCGTCTTTTTTTGACACAAAGAAAAAACCGGCTCCTAAGGGAGATGACGATGGACGAATATGTCCCTTTTCCAAGGACTCCTTTATATATTCTCGCATAGCAGCATGTTCAGGCACAGACAGATTAAATAAACGACCCTTTGGGTATTTACTACCCGGGATTAAATCTATGGCACAATCGCACTCTCGGTGCGGAGGTAACGAACCAAGCTTGGATTCTTCAAAGACGTCACGATAGTCAGACAGGAACTCAGGAATTTCAGAGGGAATGGATGATGAAATGGAAACCACAGGTACATCCCCATGAGCCCCCTTACATCCCCAGCTCAACACAGACATAGCTCTCCAGTCGAGGACTGGGTTATGAGATTGCAGCCAAGGCAATCCTAGCACCAAATCATCATGTAGATTATACAGCACCAGAAAGCGAATAATCTCCTGGTGATCCGGATTAATACGCATAGTTACTTGTGTCCAGCATTGTGGTTTATTATTAGCCAATGGGGTGGAGTCAATCCCCTTCAGAGGAATAGGAGTCTCCAAAGGCTCTAAATCATACCCACAGCGTTTGGCAAAGGACCAATCCATAAGACTCAAAGCGGCGCCAGAGTCGACATAGGCGTCCGTGGTAATAGATGACAAAGAGCAAATCAGGGTCACAGATAGAATAAATTTAGACGGTAAGGTGCAAATGGAAACAGATTTACCAAGCTTTTTAGTGCGCTTAGAGCATGCTGATATAACATGAGTAGAATCACCACAATAGAAACACAACCCATTTTTCCGTCTAAAATTCTGCCGCTCGCTTCGGGACAGAATTCTATCACACTGCATACTCTCTGGCGACTTCTCAGTGGACACCGCCAGATGGTGCACTGGTTTGCGCTCCCGCAAACGCCTATCGATCTGAATAGCCATTGTCATGGACTCATTCAGACCCGTAGGCACAGGGAACCCCACCATAACATCCTTAATGGCATCAGAGAGACCCTCTCTGAAAGTCGCCGCCAGGGCGCACTCATTCCACTGAGTAAGCACAGACCATTTACGGAATCTTTGGCAGTAAATTTCCACTTCATCTTGCCCCTGAGATAGGGACATCAAAGTTTTTTCTGCCTGAAGCTCCAAATGAGGTTCGTCATAAAGCAACCCCAAGGCCAGAAAAAACGCATCCACATTGAGCAACGCAGGATCCCCTGGTGTCAATGAAAAAGCCCAGTCTTGAGGGTCGCCCCGGAGCAAGGAAATCACAATCCTGACCTGCTGTGCAGGGTCTCCGGCAGAGCGAGATTTCAGAGACAAAAATAATTTGCAATTATTTCGAAAATTCTGAAACCCGGATCTATTCCCCGAGAAAAATTCCGGCAAAGGAATTCTCGGCTCAGATACAGGTGCATGACAAACAAAATCTTGCAAATTTTGTACCTTCGTGGCGAGATTATTCAAACCTGCAGTTACACTCTGAAGATCCATTACAAACAGGTGGACACAGAGCCATTCAAGGGTTAAGAGGAGGTAAGAAGCAGCTAGACAGCAATTAAGGGCTAGGCAGCAAAACTCTGAGGGGAAAAAAAAAAAAAAAAAAAAAATTTCCCTTCAACACTTCTTTTTCTCCTGCTTCAGCCCAAACAATTAACACTTTGCGGGCCGGTCAAACTGTCATGATCTCAATGGCAAGAGAACATAGCATAAGCATATATAGAAACTAGCTCTTGGAAGATGGGAACTGAGCTGACCATGAACTAAACCTAACGCACAACTAGCAGTGGCCGGGTAGCATGCCTACGTTGATTCTAGATGCCCAGCCCAGCCGGAGGACTAAATAAAGCTAGCAGAGGAAAATATTAGTCCTAGCTCACCTCTAGAGAAATACCCCGAAAGGAGACAGAGGCCCCCCACATGTATTGGCGGTGAGTTGAGATGAAATAACAAACGTAGTATGAAAATAGGTTTAGCAAATTTGAGGTCCACTTACTACATAGCAGAAGACAGAAAGGACACTTTCATGGTCAGCTGAAAACCCTATCAAAAACACCATCCAGAAATTACTTTAAAACTCTGGCATTAACTCATAACACCAGAGTGGCAATTCCCGTTCACAAGAGCTTTCCAGACACAGTAACGAAACTACAGCTGTGAACTGGAACAAAATGCAAAAACAAACATGGACAAGAGTCCAACTTATCTAGTAGTTGTCTAGGAGCAGGAACAAGCACAGAGAGGCTTCTGATAACATTGTTGACCGGCAAGCAACTAACAGAGCAGCAAGGTTATATAGCGACTCCCACATCTTGATGGGAACAGGTGAACAGAGAAGATGAAGACACCAGTTCAATTCCACCAGTAGCCACCGGGGGAGCCCAGAATCCAAATTCACAACAGATGTCTGTATATAAGAGTGGTGTCTGTATATAGGGGGATGTCTGTATATAGGAGTGGTGTCTGTATATAGAGGGATGTCTGTATATAGGAGTGGTGTCTGTATATAGAGGGATGTCTGTATATAGGAGTGGTGTCTGTATACAGAGGGATGTCTGTATATAGGAGTGGTGTCTGTATATAGGGGGATGTCTGTATATAGGGGGATGTCTGTATATAGGCGTGGTGTCTGTATATAGGGGGATGTCTGTATATAGGAGTGGTGTCTGTATATAGAGGGATGTCTCTATATAGGAGAGATGTCTGTATATACAGGGGTGTCTGTATATAGGAGTGGTGTCTGTATATAGAGGGATGTCTGTATATAGGAGTGGTGTCTGTATATAGAGGGATGTCTGTCTATAGGAGTGGTGTCTGTATATAGAAGGATGTCTGTATATAGGAGTGGTGTCTGTATACAGAGGGATGTCTGTATATAGGAGTGGTGTCTGTATATAGGGGGATGTCTGTATATAGGAGTGGTGTCTGTATATAGAGGGATGTCTGTATATAGGATTGGTGTCTGTATATAGAGGGATGTCTGTATATAGGAGTGGTGTCTGTATACAGAGGGATGTCTGTATATAGGAGTGGTGTCTGTATATAGCGGGATGTCTGTATATAGGATTGGTGTCTGTATATAGGGGGATATCTGTATATAGGAGTGGTGTCTGTATATAGAGGGATGTCTGTATATAGGAGTGGTGTCTGTATATAGAGGGATGTCTGTATATAGGAGTGGTGTCTGTATATAGAGGGATGTCTGTATATAGGAGTCGTGTCTGTATATAGTGGAATGTCTGTATATAGGAGTGGTGTCTGTATATAGAGGGATGTCTGTATATAGGAGTGGTGTCTGTATATAGGGGGATGTCTGTATTTAGGAGTGGTGTCTGTATATAGAGGGATGTCTGTATATAGGAGAGATGTCTGTATATAGAGGGATGTCTGTATATAGGAGTGGTGTCTGTATATAGAGGGATGTCTGTATATAGGAGAGATGTCTGTATATAGTGGGATGTCTGTATATAGGAGTGGTGTCTGTATATAGAGGGATGTCTGTATATAGGAGTGGTGTCTGTATATAGAGGGATGTCTGTATATAGGAGTTGTGTCTGTATACAGAGGGATGTCTGTATATAGGAGTGGTGTCTCTATATAGGGGGATGTCTGAATATAGAAGATATGTCTGTTGTTGTGAATTTGGATTCTGGGCTCCCCCGGTGGCTACTGGTGGAATTGAACTGGTGTCTTCATCTTCTCTGTTCACCTGTTCCCATCAAGATGTGGGAGTCGCTATATAACCTTGCTGCTCTGTTAGTTGCTTGCCGGTCAACAATGTTATCAGAAGCCTCTCTGTGCTTGTTCCTGCTCCTAGACAACTACTAGATAAGTTGGACTCTTGTCCATGTTTGTTTTTGCATTTTGTTCCAGTTCACAGCTGTAGTTTCGTTACTGTGTCTGGAAAGCTCTTGTGAACGGGAATTGCCACTCTGGTGTTATGAGTTAATGCCAGAGTTTTAAAGTAATTTCTGGATGGTGTTTTTTGATAGGGTTTTCAGCTGACCATGAAAGTGTCCTTTCTGTCTTCTGCTATGTAGTAAGTGGACCTCAAATTTGCTAAACCTATTTTCATACTACGTTTGTTATTTCATCTCAACTCACCGCCAATACATGTGGGGGGCCTCTGTCTCCTTTCGGGGTATTTCTCTAGAGGTGAGCTAGGACTAATATTTTCCTCTGCTAGCTTTATTTAGTCCTCCGGCTGGGCTGGGCATCTAGAACCAACGTAGGCATGCTACCCGGCCACTGCTAGTTGTGCGTTAGGTTTAGTTCATGGTCAGCTCAGTTCCCATCTTCCAAGAGCTAGTTCCTATATATGCTTATGCTATGATCTCTTGCCATTGAGATCATGACAGTTTGACCGGCCCGCAAAGTGTTAATTGTTTGGGCTGAAGCAGGAGAAAAAGAAGTGTTGAAGGGAAATTTTTTTTTTTTCCCCTCAGAGTTTTGCTGCCTAGCCCTTAATTGCTGTCTAGCTGCTTCTTACCTCCTCTTAACCCTTGAATGGCTCTGTGTCCACCTGTTTGTAATGGATCTTCAGAGTGTAACTGCAGGTTTGAATAATCTCGCCACGAAGGTACAAAATTTGCAAGATTTTGTTTGTCATGCACCTGTATCTGAGCCGAGAATTCCTTTGCCGGAATTTTTCTCGGGGAATAGATCCGGGTTTCAGAATTTTCGAAATAATTGCAAATTATTTTTGTCTCTGAAATTTCGCTCTGCCGGAGACCCTGCACAGCAGGTCAGGATTGTGATTTCCTTGCTCCGGGGCGACCCTCAAGACTGGGCTTTTTCATTGACACCAGGGGATCCTGCGTTGCTCAATGTGGATGCGTTTTTTCTGGCCTTGGGGTTGCTTTATGACGAACCTCATTTGGAGCTTCAGGCAGAAAAAACTTTGATGTCCCTATCTCAGGGGCAAGATGAAGCGGAAATTTACTGCCAAAGATTCCGTAAATGGTCTGTGCTTACTCAGTGGAATGAGTGCGCCCTGGCGGCGACTTTCAGAGAGGGTCTCTCTGATGCCATTAAGGATGTTATGGTGGGGTTCCCTGTGCCTGCGGGTCTGAATGAGTCCATGACAATGGCTATTCAGATCGATAGGCGTTTGCGGGAGCGCAAACCAGTGCACCATCTGGCGGTGTCCACTGAGAAGTCGCCAGAGAGTATGCAGTGTGATAGAATTCTGTCCCGAAGCGAGCGGCAGAATTTTAGACGGAAAAATGGGTTGTGTTTCTATTGTGGTGATTCTACTCATGTTATATCAGCATGCTCTAAGCGCACTAAAAAGCTTGGTAAATCTGTTTCCATTTGCACCTTACCGTCTAAATTTATTCTATCTGTGACCCTGATTTGCTCTTTGTCATCTATTACCACGGACGCCTATGTCGACTCTGGCGCCGCTTTGAGTCTTATGGATTGGTCCTTTGCCAAACGCTGTGGGTATGATTTAGAGCCTTTGGAGACTCCTATTCCTCTGAAGGGGATTGACTCCACCCCATTGGCTAATAATAAACCACAATACTGGACACAAGTAACTATGCGTATTAATCCGGATCACCAGGAGATTATTCGCTTTCTGGTGCTGTATAATCTACATGATGATTTGGTGCTAGGATTGCCTTGGCTGCAATCTCACAACCCAGTCCTCGACTGGAGAGCTATGTCTGTGTTGAGCTGGGGATGTAAGGGGGCTCATGGGGATGTACCTGTGGTTTCCATTTCATCATCCATTCCCTCTGAAATTCCTGAGTTCCTGTCTGACTATCGTGACGTCTTTGAAGAATCCAAGCTTGGTTCGTTACCTCCGCACCGAGAGTGCGATTGTGCCATAGATTTAATCCCGGGTAGTAAATACCCAAAGGGTCGTTTATTTAATCTGTCTGTGCCTGAACATGCTGCTATGCGAGAATATATAAAGGAGTCCTTGGAAAAGGGACATATTCGTCCATCGTCATCTCCCTTAGGAGCCGGTTTTTTCTTTGTGTCAAAAAAAGACGGCTCTTTGAGACCATGTATTGATTATCGGCTTTTGAATAAAATCACTGTTAAATATCAATACCCATTGCCGTTGCTGACTGATTTGTTTGCTCGCATAAAGGGGGCCAAGTGGTTCTCTAAGATTGACCTTCGTGGGGCGTATAATTTGGTGCGAATCAGGCAGGGGGATGAGTGGAAAACCGCATTTAATACGCCCGAGGGCCACTTTGAGTATTTAGTGATGCCTTTTGGTCTTTCTAATGCTCCGTCAGTTTTCCAGTCCTTTATGCATGATATTTTTCGCGATTATTTGGATAAATTTATGATTGTGTATCTGGATGATATTCTGATTTTTTCGGATGACTGGGACTCTCATGTCCAGCAAGTCAGGAGGGTTTTTCAGGTTTTGCGGTCTAATTCTTTGTGTGTGAAGGGTTCGAAGTGTGTTTTTGGGGTACAGAGGATTTCCTTTTTGGGATATATTTTTTCCCCCTCTTCCATTGAAATGGATCCTGTCAAGGTTCAAGCTATTTGTGATTGGACGCAGCCCTCTTCTCTTAAGAGTCTTCAGAAATTTTTGGGCTTTGCTAACTTTTATCGTCGATTTATTGCTGGTTTTTCGGATATTGCTAAGCCATTGACCGATTTGACTAAGAAGGGTGCTGATGTTGCTGATTGGTCCCCTGATGCTGTGGAGGCCTTTCGGGAGCTTAAGCGCCGTTTTTCCTCTGCCCCTGTGTTGCGTCAGCCTGATGTTGCTCTACCTTTTCAGGTTGAGGTCGACGCTTCTGAGATCGGAGCTGGGGCAGTGTTGTCGCAGAAAAGTTCTGACTGCTCCGTGATGAGGCCTTGTGCCTTCTTTTCCCGTAAATTTTCGCCCGCTGAGCGGAATTATGATGTTGGGAATCGGGAGCTTTTGGCCATGAAGTGGGCTTTTGAGGAGTGGCGCCATTGGCTTGAGGGGGCCAGACATCAGGTGGTGGTATTGACTGACCACAAAAATTTGATTTATCTTGAGACCGCCAGGCGCCTGAATCCTAGACAGGCGCGCTGGTCATTATTTTTCTCTCGGTTTAATTTTGTGGTGTCATACCTACCGGGTTCTAAGAATGTTAAGGCGGATGCCCTTTCTAGGAGTTTTGAGCCTGACTCGCCTGGTAACTCTGAGCCCACAGGTATCCTTAAGGATGGAGTGGTATTGTCAGCCGTTTCTCCAGACCTGCGGCGGGCCTTGCAGGAGTTTCAGGCGGAGAGACCTGATCGTTGCCCACCTGATAAACTGTTTGTTCCTGATGATTGGACCAGTAGAGTCATCTCTGAGGTTCATTCTTCTGCGTTGGCAGGTCATCCTGGCATTTTTGGTACCAGGGATTTGGTGGCAAGGTCCTTCTGGTGGCCTTCCCTGTCACGAGATGTGCGAGGCTTTGTGCAGTCTTGTGACGTTTGTGCTCGGGCCAAGCCTTGTTGTTCTCGGGCTAGTGGATTATTGTTGCCCTTGCCTATTCCTAAGAGGCCTTGGACGCACATCTCGATGGATTTTATTTCAGATCTGCCTGTTTCTCAGAAGATGTCTGTCATCTGGGTGGTGTGTGACCGTTTTTCTAAGATGGTCCATTTGGTTCCTCTGCCCAAGTTACCTTCTTCTTCCGAGTTGGTTCCTCTGTTTTTTCAAAATGTTGTTCGTTTGCATGGTATTCCTGAGAATATCGTTTCTGACAGAGGGACCCAATTCGTGTCTAGATTTTGGCGGGCATTCTGTGCTAGGATGGGCATAGATTTATCTTTTTCGTCCGCTTTCCATCCTCAGACGAATGGCCAGACCGAGCGGATTAATCAGACCCTGGAGACATATCTGAGGTGTTTTGTGTCTGCTGACCAGGATGATTGGGTTGCTTTTTTGCCATTGGCGGAGTTCGCTCTCAATAATCGGGCCAGCTCTGCCACTTTGGTGTCCCCGTTTTTCTGTAATTCGGGGTTTCATCCTCGATTTTCCTCTGGTCAGGTGGAATCTTCGGATTGTCCTGGAGTGGATGCTGTGGTGGAGAGATTGCATCAGATCTGGGGGCAGGTGGTGGACAATTTGAGGTTGTCCCAGGAGAAGACTCAGCTTTTTGCCAACCGCCACCGTCGTGTTGGTCCTCGGCTTTCTGTTGGGGATTTGGTGTGGTTGTCTTCTCGTTTTGTCCCTATGAGGGTCTCTTCTCCTAAGTTTAAGCCTCGGTTTATCGGCCCGTATAAGATATTGGAGATTCTTAACCCTGTTTCCTTCCGTTTGGACCTCCCTGCATCCTTTTCTATTCATAACGTTTTTCATCGGTCATTATTGCGCAGGTATGAGGTACCGGTTGTGCCTTCCGTTGAGCCTCCTGCTCCGGTGTTGGTTGAGGGTGAGTTGGAGTACGTTGTGGAGAAAATTTTGGACTCTCGTGTTTCCAGATGGAGACTCCAGTATCTGGTCAAGTGGAAGGGATACGGCCAGGAGGATAATTCTTGGGTGAATGCATCTGATGTTCATGCCTCCGATCTGGTTCGTGCCTTTCATAGGGCCCATCCTGATCGCCCTGGTGGTTCTGGTGAGGGTTCGGTGCCCCCTCCTTGAGGGGGGGGTACTGTTGTGAATTTGGATTCTGGGCTCCCCCGGTGGCTACTGGTGGAATTGAACTGGTGTCTTCATCTTCTCTGTTCACCTGTTCCCATCAAGATGTGGGAGTCGCTATATAACCTTGCTGCTCTGTTAGTTGCTTGCCGGTCAACAATGTTATCAGAAGCCTCTCTGTGCTTGTTCCTGCTCCTAGACAACTACTAGATAAGTTGGACTCTTGTCCATGTTTGTTTTTGCATTTTGTTCCAGTTCACAGCTGTAGTTTCGTTACTGTGTCTGGAAAGCTCTTGTGAACGGGAATTGCCACTCTGGTGTTATGAGTTAATGCCAGAGTTTTAAAGTAATTTCTGGATGGTGTTTTTTGATAGGGTTTTCAGCTGACCATGAAAGTGTCCTTTCTGTCTTCTGCTATGTAGTAAGTGGACCTCAAATTTGCTAAACCTATTTTCATACTACGTTTGTTATTTCATCTCAACTCACCGCCAATACATGTGGGGGGCCTCTGTCTCCTTTCGGGGTATTTCTCTAGAGGTGAGCTAGGACTAATATTTTCCTCTGCTAGCTTTATTTAGTCCTCCGGCTGGGCTGGGCATCTAGAACCAACGTAGGCATGCTACCCGGCCACTGCTAGTTGTGCGTTAGGTTTAGTTCATGGTCAGCTCAGTTCCCATCTTCCAAGAGCTAGTTCCTATATATGCTTATGCTATGATCTCTTGCCATTGAGATCATGACAGTCTGTATATAGAGGGATGTCTGTATATAGGAGTGGTGTCTGTATATAGAGGGATGTCTGTATATAGGAGTGGTGTCTGTATATAGAGGGATGTCTGTATATAGGAGTGGTGTCTGTATACAGAGGGATGTCTGTATATAGGAGTGGTGTCTGTATATAGGGGGATGTCTGTATATAGGAGTGGTGTCTGTATATAGGGGGATGTCTGTATATAGGAGTGGTGTCTGTCTATAGAGGGATGTCTGTATATAGGAGAGATGTCTGTATATAGAGGGATGTCTGTATATAGGAGGGGTGTCTGTATATAGAGGGATGTCTGTATATAGGAGAGATGTCTGTATATAGAGGGATGTCTGTATATAGGATTGGTGTCTGTATATAGAGGGATGTCTGTATATAGGAGTGGTGTCTGTATATAGGGGGATGTCTGTATATAGGAGTGGTGTCTGCATATAGGGGGATGTCTGTATATAGGAGAGGTGTCTGTATATAGAGGGATGTCTGTATATAGGAGTGGTGTCTGTATATAGGGGGATGTCTGTATATAGGAGTGGTGTCTGTATATAGAGGGATGTCTGTATATAGGAGAGATGTCTGTATATAGGAGTGGTGTCTGTATATAGAGGGATGTCTGTATATAGAGGGATGTCTCTATATAGGAGTGATGTCTGTATATAGAGGGATGTCTGTATATAGAGGGATGTCTGTATATAGGAGTGGTGTCTGTATATAGAGGGATGTCTGTATATAAGAGTGGTGTCTGTATATAGAGGGATGTCTGAATATAGAAGATATGTCTGTATATAGAGGGATGTCTGTATATAGGAGTGGTGTCTGTATATAGAGGGATGTCTGTATATAGGAGTGGTGTCTGTATATAGAGGGATGTCTGTATATAGGAGTGGTGTCTGTATACATAGGGATGTCTGTATATAGGAGTGGTGTCTGTATATAGGGGGATGTCTGTATATAGGAGTGGTGTCTGTATATAGGGGGATGTCTGTATATAGGAGTGGTGTCTGTATATAGAGGGATGTCTGTATATAGGAGAGATGTCTGTATATAGAGGGATGTCTGTATATAGGAGTGGTGTCTATATATAGAGGGATGTCTGTATATAGGAGAGATGTCTGTATATAGAGGGATGTCTGTATATAGGATTGGTGTCTGTATATAGAGGGATGTCTGTATATAGGAGTGGTGTCTGTATATAGGGGGATGTCTGTATATAGGAGTGGTGTCTGCATATAGGGGGATGTCTGTATATAGGAGAGGTGTCTGTATATAGAGGGATGTCTGTATATAGGAGTGGTGTCTGTATATAGGGGATGTCTGTATATAGGAGTGGTGTCTGTATATAGAGGGATGTCTGTATATAGGAGAGATGTCTGTATATAGGAGTGGTGTCTGTATATAGAGGGATGTCTATATAGGAGTGGTGTCTGTATATAGGGGGATGTCTGTATATAGGAGAGGTGTCTGTATATAGAGGGATGTCTGTATATAGGAGTGGTGTCTGTATATAGGGGGATGTCTGTATATAGGAGTGGTGTCTGTATATAGAGGGATGTCTGTATATAGGAGAGATGTCTGTATATAGAGGGATGTCTGTATATAGGAGTGGTGTCTGTATATAGAGGGATGTCTGTATATAGGAGAGATGTCTGTATATAGAGGGATGTCTGTATATAGGAGTGGTGTCTGTATATAGAGGGATGTCTGTATATAGGAGTGGTGTCTGTATATAGGGGGATGTCTGTATATAGGAGTGGTGTCTGTATATAGAGGGATGTCTGCATATAGGAGTGGTGTCTGTATATAGGAGTGGTGTCTGTATATAGGGGGATGTCTGTATATAAGAGTGGTGTCTGTATATAGAGGGATGTCTGTATATAGGAGAGATGTCTGTATATAGAGGGATGTCTGTATATAGGAGTGGTGTCTCTATATTGGGGGATGTCTGTATATAGTAGAGATGTCTGTATATAGGGGGATGTCTGTATATAGGGGGGTGTCTGAATATAGGAGTGGTGTCTGTATATAGGGGGATGTCTGTATATAGGAGTGATGTCTGTATATAGAGGGATGTCTGTACATAGGAGAGGTGCCTGCATATAGGAGTGGTGTCTGTATATAGGAGTGGTGTCTGTATATAGAGGGATGTCTTTATATAGAAGTGGTGTCTGTATATAGGGGGATTTCTGTATATTGTAGTGCTGTCTGTATATAGGGGTATGTCTGTATATAGGAGTGGTATCTGTATATAGAGGGATCTCTGTATATGGTAGTGGTGTCTGTATATAGAGGGATGTCTGTATATAGGAGTGGTGTCTGTATATAGGAGTGATGTTTGTATATAAGAGGATGTGGCCACAGTGGCTACCAAGGATTCCTGCATGGCAAAATGGCTACCAAGGGGCCAAAGTTGCTAACAAGGGGCCCCGCACATCAAAGTGGCTACCAAGGGGCCAAATTGGATACCCAGGGGCAGGGCCCTGCATGCCAGACTTGCTCCTGAGGTTCATTGTCAGCTGGCAGTGCTGTTCAAGCACCATGTATTTCCTTCAGGAAATGCCCATCTAGTTATTATTATGGTGCTTGAACCCTCCTAGGTTCAAGCAACATATTGTAATCCGATTTCTTATATTTATGGTGCTTGAACCTCCTAGGTTCAAGCAACATATTGTAATCCGATTTCTTATATTTTATTATTATGGTGCTTGAACCTCCTAGGTTCAAGCAACATATTGTAATCCGATTTCTTATATTTTATTATTATGGTGCTTGAACCTCCTAGGTTCAAGCAACATATTGTAATCCGATTTCTTATATTTATGGTGCTTGAACCTCCTAGGTTCAAGCAACATATTGTAATCCGATTTCTTATATTTTATTATTATTCTTCTTCTTCTCCGCGTTTTCCGCAATTAATGCGGCCCGAACCGCTCGGCGCAGAGACCCCGTTCAGGCGGCGTTTCGAAGGCCTCGGTGGGGACAGGTGTGCTATGACTTTTATAGTCGATCCGATATGTAGATTTTATTTAAATCGCATTTTAAAAAAAAAATTTCCCATAGGAAATAATGGCGAACTTTCCATTACCCCGAACTTGACCTTCCAAAGATGGCAGCTATGCAAATGTACGGTGTCCATTTTAGGACATGATCATTTATCAAAGTCAAACATCAGAATAAAGTGACTATGACACCCTCCCGTCCCGTGTGTGAAAAGTAAGTGCCCCCCCGGCCCTGTGTGTGAAAAGTCAGTGCCCCCCGGCCCCGTGTGTGAAAAGTAAGTGCCCCCCCGGCCCCGTGTGTGAAAAGTAAGTGCCCCCCCGGCCCCGTGTGTGAAAAGTAAGTGCCCCCCCGGCCCCGTGTGTGAAAAGTAAGTGCCCCCCAGCCCCGTGTGTGAAAAGTAAGTGCCCCCCGGCCCCGTGTGTGAAAAGTAAGTGCCCCCCGGCCCCGTGTGTCAAAAGTAAGTGCCCCCCCGGCCCCGTGTGTCAAAAGTAAGTGCCCCCCCGACCCGGGTGTGAAAAGTAAGTGCCCCCCGGCCCCGTGTGTGAAAAGTAAGTGCCCCCCCGGCCCCGTGTGTGAAAAGTAAGTGCCCTCCCGGCCCCGTGTGCAAAAGTAAGTGCGCCCCCGGCCCCGTGTGCAAAAGTAAGTGCGCCCCCGGCCCCGTGTGCAAAAGTAAGTGCGCCCCCGGCCCCGTGTGCAAAAGTAAGTGTGCCCCCGGCAGCGTGTGCAAAAGTAAGTGCGCCCCCGGCCCCGTGTGCAAAAGTAAGTGCGCCCCCGGCCCCGTGTGCAAAAGTAAGTGCGCCCCCGGCCCCGTATGCAAAAGTAAGTGCGCCCCCGGCCCCGTGTGCAAAAGTAAGTGCGCCCCCGGCCCCGTGTGCAAAAGTAAGTGCGCCCCCGGCCCCGTGTGCAAAAGTAAGTGCGCCCCCGGCCCCGTGTGCAAAAGTAAGTGCGCCCTCGGCCTCGTGTGCAAAAGTAAGTGCGCCCCCGGCCCTGTGTGTGAAAAGTAAGTGCGCCCCCGGCCCCGTGTGTGAAAAGTAAGTGCCCCCCCGGCCCCGTGTGTGAAAAGTAAGTGCCCCCCGGCCCCGTGTGTGAAAAGTAAATGCCCCCCCGGCCACGTGTGTGAAAAGTAAGTGCCCCCCGGCCCTGTGTGTGAAAAGTAAGTGCCCCCCGGCCCCGTGTGTGAAAAGTAAGTGCCCCCCCGGCCCCGTGTGTGGAAAGTAAGTGCCCCCCCGGCCCCGTATGTGAAAAGTAAGTGCCCCCCGGCCCCGTGTGTGAAAAGTAAGTGCCCCCCCGGCCCCGTGTGTGAAAAGTAAGTGCCCCCCGGCCCTGTGTGTGAAAAGTAAGTGCCCCCCGGCCCCGTGTGTGAAAAGTAAGTGCCCCCCGGCCCCGTGTGTGAAAAGTAAGTGCCCCCCGGCCCCGTGTGTGAAAATTAAGTGCCCCCCCGGCCCTGTGTGTGAAAAGTAAGTTCCGCCCCGTGTGTGAAAATTAAGTGCCCCCCGGCCCCGTGTGTGAAAAGTAAGTGCCCCCCGGCCCCATGTGTGAAAAGTAAGTGCCCCCCGGCCCCGTGTGTGAAAAGTAAGTGACCCACAACTCTGACCTGTATATAGGAGTCTGTATATAGGGGGATGTCTGTATATAAGAGTGGTGTCTGTATTTAGAGGGATGTCTGTATATAGGAGTGGTGTCTGTATATAGGGGGATGTCTGTATATAGGAGTGGTGTCTGTATATAGGGGATCGTCTGTAAATAGGAGTGGTGTCTGTATATAGAGGGATGTCTGTATATAGGAGTGGTGTCTGTATATAGAGGGATGTCTGTATATAGGAGTGATGTCTGTATATAGGGGGATGAATGTATATAGGAGTGGTGTCTGTATATAGAGGGATGTCTGTATATAAGAGTGGTGTCTGTATATAGAGGGATGTCTGTATATAGGAGTGGTGTCTGTATATAGAGGGATGTCTGTATATAGGAGTGGTGTCTGTATACAGAGGGATGTCTGTATATAGTAATGGTGTCTGTATATAGGCAGATGTCTGTATATAGGAGTGGTGTCTGTATATAGAGGGATGTCTGTATATAGGATTGGTGTCTGTATATAGAGGGATGTCTGTATATAGGAGTGGTGTCTGTATATAGGGGGATGTCTGTATATAGGAGTGGTGTCTGTATATAGAGGGATGTCTGTATATAGGAGTGGTGTCTGTATATAGAGGGATGTCTGTATATAGGAGTGGTGTCTGTATACAGAGGGATGTCTGTATATAGGAGTCGTGTCTGTATACAGAGGGATGTCTGTATACAGGAGTGGTGTCTGTATATAGGGGGATGTCTGTATATAGGAGTTTTGTCTGTATATAGGGGGATGTCTGTATATAGGAGTGGTGTCTGTATATAGAGGGATGTCTGTATATAGGAGAGATTTCTGTATATACAGGGATGTCTGTATATAGGAGTGGTGTCTGTATATAGAGGGATGTCTGTATATAGGAGTGGTGTCTGTATATAGAGAGATGTCTGTATATAGGAGTGGTGTCTGTATATAGAGGGATGTCTGAATATAGGAGTGGTGTCTGTATACAGAGGGATGTCTGTATATAGGAGTGGTGTCTGTATATAGGGGGATGTCTGTATATAGGAGTGTTGTCTGTATATAGAGGGATGTCTGTATATAGGAGAGGTGTCTGTATATAGAGGGATGTCTGTATATAGGAGAGGTGTCTGTATATAGGGGGATGTCTGTATATAGGAGTGGTGTCTGTATATAGAGGGATGTCTGTATATAGGAGTGGTGTCTGTATTTAGAGGGATGTCTGTATATAGAAGTGGTGTCTGTATACAGAGGGATGTCTGTATATAGGAGTGATGTCTGTATATAGGGGGATGTCTGTATATAGGAGTGGTGTCTGTATATAGAGGGATGTCTGTATATAGGAGTGGTGTCTGTATAAAGAGGGATGTCTGTATATAGGAGTGGTGTCTGTATATAGGGGGATGTCTGTATGTAGGTGTGGTGTCTGTATACAGAGGGATGTCTGTATATAGGAGTGGTGTCTGTACATAGAGGGATGTCTGTGTATAGGAGTGGTGTCTGTATATAGGGGATGTCTGTATATAGGAGTGGTGTCTGTATAAAGTGGGATGTCTGTATATAGGAGTGGTGTCTGTATATAGAGGGATGTCTGTATATAGGAGAGATGTCTGTATATAGAGGGATGTCTGTATATAGGAGTGGTGTCTGTACATAGAGGGATGTCTGTATATATGAGTGGTGTCTGTATATAGAGGGATGTCTGTATATAGTAGTGGTGTCTGTATACAGAGGGATGTCTGTATATGGGAGTGGTGTCTGTATATAGATGGATGTCTGTATATAAGAGTGGTGTCTGTATATAGGGGGATGTCTGTATATAGGAGTGGTGTCTGTATATAGAGGGATGTCTGTATATAGGAGTGGTGTCTGTATATAGAGGGATGTCTGTATATAGGAGTGGTGTCTGTATACAGAGGGATGTCTGTATATAGGAGTGGTGTCTGTATATAGGGGGATGTCTGTATATAGGAGTGTTGTCTGTATATAGGGGGATGTCTGTATTTAGGAGTGGTGTCTGTATATAGAGGGATGTCTGTATATAGGAGTGGTGTCTGTATATAGAGGGATGTCTGTATATAGGAGTGGTGTCTGTATACAGAGGGATGTCTGTATATAGGAGTCGTGTCTGTATACAGAGGGATGTCTGTATACAGGAGTGGTGTCTGTATATAGGGGGATGTCTGTATATAGGAGTTTTGTCTGTATATAGGGGAATGTCTGTATATAGGAGTGGTGTCTGTATATAGAGGGATGTCTGTATATAGGAGAGATTTCTGTATATACAGGGATGTCTGTATATAGGAGTGGTGTCTGTATATAGAGGGATGTCTGTATATAGGAGTGGTGTCTGTATATAGAGAGATGTCTGTATATAGGAGTGGTGTCTGTATATAGAGGGATGTCTGAATATAGGAGTGGTGTCTGTATACAGAGGGATGTCTGTATATAGGAGTGGTGTCTGTATATAGGGGGATGTCTGTATATAGGAGTGTTGTCTGTATGTAGAGGGATGTCTGTATATAGGAGAGGTGTCTGTATATAGAGGGATGTCTGTATATAGGAGTGGTGTCTGTATACAGAGGGATGTCTGTATATAGGAGTGATGTCTGTACATAGGGGGATGTCTGTATATAGGGGGATGTCTGTATATAGGAGTGGTGTCTGTATAAAGTGGGATGTCTGTATATAGGAGTGGTGTCTGTATATAGAGGGATGTCTGTATATAGGAGAGATGTCTGTATATAGAGGGATGTCTGTATATAGGAGTGGTGTCTGTACATAGAGGGATGTCTGTATATAGGAGTGGTGTCTGTATATAAAGGGATGTCTGTATATAGTAGTGGTGTGTGTATACAGAGGGATGTCTGTATATAGGAGTGGTGTCTGTATATAGAGGGATGTCTGTATATAAGAGTGGTGTCTGTATATAGGGGGATGTCTGTATATAGGAGTGGTGTCTGTATATAGAGGGATGTCTGTATATAGGAGTGGTGTCTCTATATAGAGGGATGTCTGTATATAGGAGTGGTGTCTGTATACAGAGGGATGTCTGCATATAGGAGTGGTGTCTGTATATAGGGGGATGTCTGTATATAGGAGTGTTGTCTGTATATAGGGGGATGTCTGTATTTAGGAGTGGTGTCTGTATATAGAGGGATGTCTGTATATAGGAGAGATGTCTGTATATACAGGGATGTCTGTATATAGGAGTGGTGTCTGTATATAGAGGGATGTCTGTATATAGGAGTGGTGTCTGTATATAGAGGGATGTCTGTATATAGGAGTGTTGTCTGTATATAGAGGGATGTCTGTATATAAGAGTGGTGTCTGTATACAGAGGGATGACTGTATATAGTAGTGGTGTCTGTATATAGAGGGATGTCTGTATATAGGAGTGGTGTCTGTATATAGAGGGATGTCTGTATATAGGAGTGGTGTCTGTATAGAGAGGGATGTCTGTATATAGGAGTGGTGTCTGTATATAGGGGGATGTCTGTATATAGGGGGATGTCTGTATATAGGAGTGGTGTCTGTATATAGGGGGATGTCTGTATATAGGAGTGGTGTCTGTATATAGAGGGATGTCTCTATATAGGAGAGATGTCTGTATATACAGGGATGTCTGTATATAGGAGTGGTGTCTGTATATAGAGGGATGTCTGTATATAGGAGTGGTGTCTGTATATAGAGGGATGTCTGTATATAGGAGTGGTGTCTGTATACAGAGGGATGTCTGTATATAGGAGTGGTGTCTGTATATAGGGGGATGTCTGTATACAGGAGTGGTGTCTGTATATAGAGGGATGTCTGTATATAGGATTGGTGTCTGTATATAGAGGGATGTCTGTATATAGGAGTGGTGTCTGTATACAGAGGGATGTCTGTATATAGGAGTGGTGTCTGTATATAGGGGGATGTCTGTATATAAGAGTGGTGTCTGTATATAGTGGGATATCTGTATATAGGAGTGGTGTCTGTATATAGAGGGATGTCTTTATATAGGAGTGGTGTCTGTATATAGAGGGATGTCTATATATAGGAGTGGTGTCTGTATGTAGAGGGATGTCTGTATATAGGAGTGGTGTCTGTATATAGAGGGATGTCTGTATATAGGAGTGGTGTCTGTATATAGAGGGATGTCTGTATATAGGAGTGGTGTCTGTATATAGGGGGATGTCTGTATTTAGGAGTGGTGTCTGTATATAGAGGGATGTCTGTATATAGGAGAGATGTCTGTATATAGAGGGATGTCTGTATATAGGAGTGGTGTCTGTATATAGAGGGATGTCTGTATATAGGAGAGATGTCTGTATATAGAGGGATGTCTGTATATAGGAGTGGTGTCTGTATATAGAGGGATGTCTGTATATAGGAGTGGTGTCTGTATATAGAGGGATGTCTGTATATAGGAGTTGTGTCTGTATACAGAGGGATGTCTGTATATAGGAGTGGTGTCTCTATATAGGGGGATGTCTGAATATAGAAGATATGTCTGTATATAGAGGGATGTCTGTATATAGGAGTGGTGTCTGTATATAGAGGGATGTCTGTATATAGGAGTGGTGTCTGTATATAGAGGGATGTCTGTATATAGGAGTGGTGTCTGTATACAGAGGGATGTCTGTATATAGGAGTGGTGTCTGTATATAGGGGGATGTCTGTATATAGGAGTGGTGTCTGTATATAGGGGGATGTCTGTATATAGGAGTGGTGTCTGTATATAGAGGGATGTCTGTATATAGGAGTGGTGCCTGTATATAGAGGGATGTCTGTATATAGGAGTGGTGTCTGTATATAGGGGGATGTCTGTTTATAGGAGTGGTGTCTGTATATAGAGGGATGTCTGTATATAGGAAAGATGTCTGTATATAGAGGGATGTCTGTATATAGGAGTGGTGTCTGTATATAGAGGGATGTCTGTATATAGGAGTGGTGTCTGTATATAGGGGGATGTCTCTATATAGGAGTGGTGTCTGTATATAGGTGGATGTCTGTATATAGGAGTGGTGTCTGTATATAGGGGATCTCTGTATATGGTAGCGGTGTCTGTATATAGAGGGATGTCTGTATATAGGAGTGGTGTCTGTATATAGGAGTGATCTATATATATCTATATATATAATTGTCTAAGGGTTTTTCCGTCTGTCTGTCTGTCTGTCTTTCTGTCTGTCTGTCTGTCTGTCTGTCTGTCCTGGAAATCCCGCGTCTCTGATTGGTCGAGGCCGCCAGGCCTCGACCAATCAGAGACGGGCACAGCATGGCGACGATGATGTCATAAAGGTTGCCTCGACCAATCAGTGACGGGCACAGTCTGCCGTGAATTCGCCTCGACCAATCAGCGACGGGTACAGTATCGACGTAGATGTCATAATGGTTGCCATGGCGACGATGATGTCATAAAGGTTGCCTCGACCAATCAGCGACGGGCACAGTCTGCCGTGAATTCTGGAATCATCATTGTCCATATACTACGGGGACATGCATATTCTAGAATACCCGATGCATTAGAATCGGGCCACAGTCTAGTGTTTGTATATAAGAGGATGTGGCAAGGCTACCAAGGATTCCTGCATGCCAAAATGGCTACCAAGGGGCCAAAGTTGCTAACAAGGGGCCCCGCACATCAAAGTGGCTACCAAGGGGCCAAATTGGATACCCAGGGGCAGGGCCCTGCATGCCAGACTTGCTCCTGAGGTTCATTGGCAGATGGCAGCGCTGTTCAAGCACCATGTATTTCCTTCAGGAAATGCCCATCTAGTTTATTATTATTATTATTCTTCTTCTTCTCCGCGTTTTCCGCAATTAATGCGGCCCGAACCGCTCGGCGCAGAGACCCCGTTCAGGCGGCGTTTCGAAGCCCTCGGTGGGGACAGGTGTGCTATGACTTTTATAGTCGATCCAATATGTAGATTTTATTTAAATCGCATTTTAAAAAAAAAATTTCCCATAGGAAATAATGGCGAACTTTCCATTACCCCCAACTTGACCTTCCAAAGATGGCAGCTATGCAAATGTACGGTTTCCATTTTAGGACATGATCATTTATAACACGGCCCCGTGTGCAAAAGTAAGTGCGCCCCCGGCCCCGTGTGCAAAAGTAAGTGCGCCCCCGGCCCCGTGTGCAAAAGTAAGTGCGCCCCCGGCCCCGTGTGCAAAAGTAAGTGCGCCCCCGGCCCCGTGTGCAAAAGTAAGTGCCCCCCGGCCCCGTGTGTGAAAAGTAAGTGCCCCCACGGCCCCGTGTGTGAAAAGTAAGTGCCCCCCCCCGGCCCCGTGTGTAAAAAGTAAGTGCCCCCCCCCCCCCGGCCCCGTGTGTAAAAAGTAAGTGCCCCCCCGGCCCCGTGTGTAAAAAGTAAGTGCCCCCCCGGCCCCGTGTGTAAAAAGTAAGTGCCCCCCGGCCCCGTGTGTCAAAAGTAAGTGCCCCCCCGGCCCTGTGTGTCAAAAGTAAGTGCCCCCCCGGCCCGTGTGTCAAAAGTAAGTGCCCCGTGTGTCAAAAGTAAGCGCCCCCCGGCCCCGTGTGCAAAAGTAAGCGCGCCCCCGGCCCCGTGTGCAAAAGTAAGTGCGCCCCCGGCCCCGTGTGCAAAAGTAAGCGCGCCCCCGGCCCCGTGTGCAAAAGTAATGGCGCCCCCGGCCCCGTGTGCAAAAGTAATGGCGTCCCCGTGTGCAAAAGTAATGGCGCCCCCGTCCCCGTGTGCAAAAGTAATGGGGCCCCCGGCCCCGTGTGCAAAAGTAATGGCGCCCCCGGCCCCGTGTGCAAAAGTAATGGCGCCCCCGGCCCCGTGTGCAAAAGTAATGGCGCCCCCGGCCCCGTGTGCAAAAGTAATGGCGCCCCCGGCCCCGTGTGCAAAAGTAATGGCGCCCCCGGCCCCGTGTGCAAAAGTAATGGCGCCCCCGGCCCCGTGGGCAAAAGTAATGGCGCCCCCGGCCCCGTGGGCAAAAGTAATGGCGCCCCCGGCCCCGTGGGCAAAAGTAATGGCGCCCCCGGCCCCGTGTGCAAAAGTAATGGCGCCCCCGGCCCCGTGTGCAAAAGTAATGGCGCCCCCGGCCCCGTGTGCAAAAGTAATGGCGCCCCCGGCCCCGTGTGCAAAAGTAATGGCGCCCCCGTGTGCAAAAGTAATGGCGCCCCCGTGTGCAAAAGTAATGGCGCCCCCGTGTGCAAAAGTAATGGCGCCCCCGGCCCCGTGTGCAAAAGTAATGGCGCCCCCGGCCCCGTGTGCAAAAGTAATGGCGCCCCCGGCCCCGTGTGCAAAAGTAATGGCGCCCCCGGCCCCGTGTGCAAAAGTAATGGCGCCCCCGTGTGCAAAAGTAATGGCGCCCCCATGTGCAAAAGTAATGGCGCCCCCGTGTGCAAAAGTAATGGCGGCCCCATGTGCAAAAGTAATGGCGCCCCCGGCCCCGTGTGCAAAAGTAATGGCACCCCCGTGTGCAAAAGTAATGGCGCCCCCGTGTGCAAAAGTAATGGCGCCCCCGTGTGCAAAAGTAATGGCGCCCCCGTGTGCAAAAGTAATGGCGGCCCCGTGTGCAAACGTAATGGCGCCCCCGGCACCGTGTGCAAAAGTAATGGCGCCCCCGGCCCCGTGTGCAAAAGTAATGGCGCCCCCGGCCCCGTGTGCAAAAGTAATGGCGCCCCCGGCCCCGTGTGCAAAAGTAATGGCGCCCCCGGCCCCGTGTGCAAAAGTAATGGCGCCCCTGGCCCCGTGTGCAAAAGCAATGGCACCCCCGTGTGCAAAAGTAATGGCGCCCCCGGCCCCGTGTGCAAAAGTAATGGCGCCCCCGTGTGCAAAAGTAATGGCGCCCCCGGCCCCGTGTGCAAAAGTAATGGCGCCCCCGGCCCCGTGTGCAAAAGTAATGGCGCCCCCGGCCCCGTGTGCAAAAGTAATGGCGCCCCCGGCCCCGTGTGCAAAAGTAATGGCGCCCCCGGCCCCGTGTGCAAAAGTAATGGCGCCCCCGGCCCCGTGTGCAAAAGTAATGGCGCCCCCGTGTGCAAAAGTAATGGCGCCCCCGGCACCGTGTGCAAAAGTAATGGCGCCCCCGGCCCCGTGTGCAAAAGTAATGGCGCCCCCGGCCCCGTGTGCAAAAGTAATGGCGCCCCCGGCCCCGTGTGCAAAAGTAATGGCGCCCCCGGCCCCGTGTGCAAAAGTAATGGCGCCCCCGGCCCCGTGTGCAAAAGTAATGGCGCCCCCGGCCCCGTGTGCAAAAGTAATGGCGCCCCCGGCCCCGTGTGCAAAAGTAATGGCGCCCCCGGCCCCGTGTGCAAAAGTAATGGCGCCCCCGGCCCCGTGTGCAAAAGTAATGGCGCCCCCGGCCCCGTGTGCAAAAGTAATGGCGCCCCCGGCCCCGTGTGCAAAAGTAATGGCGCCCCCGGCCCCGTGTGCAAAAGTAATGGCGCCCCCGGCCCCGTGTGCAAAAGTAATGGCGCCCCCGGCCCCGTGTGCAAAAGTAATGGCACCCCCGTGTGCAAAAGTAATGGCGCCCCCGTGTGCAAAAGTAATGGCGCCCCCGGCCCCGTGTGCAAAAGTAATGGCGCCCCCGGCCCCGTGTGCAAAAGTAATGGCGCCCCCGGCCCCGTGTGCAAAAGTAATGGCGCCCCCGGCCCCGTGTGCAAAAGTAATGGCGCCCCCGGCCCCGTGTGCAAAAGTAATGGCGCCCCCGGCCCCGTGTGCAAAAGTAATGGCGCCCCCGGCCCCGTGTGCAAAAGTAATGGCGCCCCCGGCCCCGTGTGCAAAAGTAATGGCGCCCCCGGCCCCGTGTGCAAAAGTAATGGCGCCCCCGGCCCCGTGTGCAAAAGTAATGGCGCCCCCGGCCCCGTGTGCAAAAGTAATGGCGCCCCCGGCCCCGTGTGCAAAAGTAATGGCGCCCCCGGCCCCGTGTGCAAAAGTAATGGCGCCCTTGGCCCCGTGTGCAAAAGTAAGCGCGCCCCCGGCCCCGTGTGCAAAAGTAAGTGCTCCCCTGGACCCGGGTGTGGAAAAGTAAGTGGCCCCCCTGGTCCGGTGTGTGAAAAGTGCTGCTGTAAAGCTGGCAGCGCTGTTCAAGCACCATGTATTTCCTTCAGGAAATGCCCATCTAGTTATTATTATTCTTCTTCTTCTCCGCGTTTTCCGCAATTAATGCGGCCCGAACCGCTCGGCGCAGAGACCCCGTTCAGGCGGCGTTTCGAAGCCCTCGGTGGGGACAGGTGTGCTATGACTTTTATAGTCGATCCGATATGTAGATTTTATTTAAATCGCATTTAAAAAAAAAAATTTCCCATAGGAAATAATGGCGAACTTTCCATTACCCCAAACTTGACCTTCCAAAGATGGCAGCTATGCAAATGCACGGTATCCATTTTAGGACATGATCATTTATCACACGGCCCCGTGTGCAAAAGTAAGTGCGCCCCCGGCCCCGTGTGCAAAAGTAAGTGCGCCCCCGGCCCCGTGTGCAAAAGTAAGTGCGCCCCCGGCCCCGTGTGCAAAAGTAAGTGCGCCCCCGGCCCCGTGTGCAAAAGTAAGTGCGCCCCCGTCCCCGTGTGCAAAAGTAAGTGCGCCCCCGGCCCCGTGTGCAAAAGTAAGTGCGCCCCCGGCCCCGTGAGCAAAAGTAAGTGCGCCCCCGGCCCCGTGTGCAAAAGTAAGTGCGCCCCCGGCCCCGTGTGCAAAAGTAAGTGCGCCCCCGGCCCCGTGTGCAAAAGTAAGTGCGCCCCCGGCCCTGTGTGCAAAAGTAAGTGCGCCCCCGGCCCCGTGTGCAAAAGTAAGTGCGCCCCCGGCCCCGTGTGCAAAAGTAAGTGCGCCCCCGGCCCCGTGTGCAAAAGTAAGTGCGCCCCCGGCCTCGTGTGCAAAAGTAAGTGCGCCCCCGGCCCCGTGTGCAAAAGTAAGTGCGCCCCCGGCCCCGTGTGCAAAAGTAAGTGCGCCCCCGGCCCCGTGTGCAAAAGTAAGTGCGCCCCCGGCCCCGTGTGCAAAAGTAAGTGCGCCCCCGGCCCCGTGTGCAAAAGTAAGTGCGCCCCCGGCCCCGTGTGCAAAAGTAAGTGCGCCCCCGGCCCCGTGTGCAAAAGTAAGTGCGCCCCCGGCCCCGTGTGCAAAAGTAAGTGCGCCCCCGGCCCCGTGTGCAAAAGTAAGTGCGCCCCCGGCCCCGTGTGTGAAAAGTAAGTGCCCCCTTGGCCCCGTGTGTGAAAAGTAAGTGCCCCCCGGCCCTGTGTGTGAAAAGTAAGTGCCCCCCGACCCCGTGTGTGAAAAATAAGTGCCCCCCCGGCCCCGTGTGTGAAAAGTAAGTGACCTACAACTCTGACCTGTATATAGGAGTCTGTATATAGGGGGATGTCTGTATGTAGGAGTGGTGTCTGTATTTAGAGGGATGTCTGTATATAGGAGTGGTGTCTGTATATAGGGGGATGTCTGTATATAGGAGTGGTGTCTGTATACAGAGGGATGTCTTTATATAGAAGTGGTGTCTGTATATAGGGGGATGTCTGTATATTGTAGTGCTGTGTGTATATAGGGGTATGTCTGTATAAAGGAGTGGTATCTGTATATAGAGGGATCTCTGTATATAGGAGTGGTGTCTGTATATAGGGGGATGTATGTATATAGGAGTGGTGTCTGTATATAGGGGGATGTCTTTATATAGGAGTGGTGTCTGTATATAGAGGGATGTCTGTATGTAGGAGTGGTGTCTGTATACAGAGGGATGTCTGTATATAGGAGTGGTGTCTGTATACAGGGGGATGTCTGTATATAGGAGTGGTGTCTGTATATAGGGGGATATCTGTATATAGGAGTGGTGTCTGTATATAGAGGGATGTCTGTATATAGGAGTGGTGTCTGTATATAGAGGGATGTCTGTATATAGGAGTGGTGTCTGTATATAGAGGGATGTCTGTATATAGGAGTGGTGTCTGTATATAGAGGGATGTCTGTATATAGGAGTGGTGTCTGTATATAGAGGGATGTCTGTATATAGGAGTGGTGTCTGTATATAGGGGGATGTCTGTATATAGGAGTGGTGTCTGTATATAGAGGGATGTCTGTATATAGGAGAGATGTCTGTATATAGAGGGATGTCTGTATATAGGAGTTGTGTCTGTATACAGAGGGATGTCTGTATATAGGAGTGGTGTCTCTATATAGGGGGATGTCTGAATATAGGAGATATGTCTGTATATAGAGTGATGTCTGTATATAGGAGTGGTGTCTGTATATAGAGGGATGTCTGTATATAGGAGTGGTGTCTGTATATAGATGGATGTCTGTATATAGAAGTGGTGTCTGTATACAGAGGAATGTCTGTATATAGGAGTGGTGTCTGTATATAGGGGGATGTCTGTATATAGGAGTGGTGTCTGTATATAGAGGGATGTCTGTATATAGGAGTGGTGTCTGTATATAGAGGAATGTCTGTATGTAGGAGTGGTGTCTGTATACAGAGGGATGTCTGTATATAGGAGTGGTGTCTGTATATAGGGGGATGTCTGTATATAGGAGTGGTGTCTGTATATAGGGGGATATCTGTATATAGGAGTGGTGTCTGTATATAGAGGGATGTCTGTATATAGGAGTGGTGTCTGTATATAGAGGGATGTCTGTATATAGGAGTGGTGTCTGTATATAGAGGGATGTCTGTATATAGGAGTGGTGTCTGTATATAGAGGGATGTCTGTATATAGGAGTGGTGTCTGTATATAGAGGGATGTCTGTATATAGGAGTGGTGTCTGTATATAGGGGGATGTCTGTATATAGGAGTGGTGTCTGTATATAGAGGGATGTCTGTATATAGGAGAGATGTCTGTATATAGGAGTGGTGTCTGTATATAGAGGGATGTCTGTATATAGGAGTGGTGTCTGTATATAGAGGGATGTCTGTATATAGGAGAGATGTCTGTATATAGAGGGATGTCTGTATATAGGAGTTGTGTCTGTATACAGAGGGATGTCTGTATATAGGAGTGGTGTCTCTATATAGGGGGATGTCTGAATATAGGAGATATGTCTGTATATAGAGTGATGTCTGTATATAGGAGTGGTGTCTGTATATAGAGGGATGTCTGTATATAGGAGTGGTGTCTGTATATAGAGGGATGTCTGTATATAGAAGTGGTGTCTGTATACAGAGGAATGTCTGTATATAGGAGTGGTGTCTGTATATAGGGGGATGTCTGTATACAGGAGTGGTGTCTGTATATAGGGGGATGTCTGTATATAGGAGTGGTGTCTGTATATAGAGGGATGTCTGTATATAGGAGAGATGTCTGTATATAGAGGGATGTCTGTATATAGGAGTTGTGTCTGTATACAGAGGGATGTCTGTATATAGGAGTGGTGTCTCTATATAGAGGGATGTCTGTATATAGGAGTGGTGTCTGTATTTAGAGGGATGTCTGTATATAGGAGTGGTGTCTGTATATAAGGGGATGTCTGTATATAGGAGTGGTGTCTGTATATAGGGGACTGTCTGTATATAGGAGTGGTGTCTGTATATAGAGGGATGTCTGTATATAGGAGTGGTGTCTGTATATAGGGGGATGTCTGTATATAGGAGTGGTGTCTGTATATAGGGGGATGTCTGTATATAGGAGTGGTGTCTGTATATAGGGGGATGTATGTATATAGGAGTGGTGTTTGTATATAGGGGGATGTCTTTATATAGGAGTGGTGTCTGTATATAGAGGGATGTCTGTATGTAGGAGTGGTGTCTGTATACAGAGGGATGTCTGTATATAGGAGTGGTGTCTGTATACAGGGGGATGTCTGTATATAGGAGTGGTGTCTGTATATAGGGGGATATCTGTATATAGGAGTGGTGTCTGTATATAGAGGGATGTCTGTATATAGGAGTGGTGTCTGTATATAGAGGGATGTCTGTATATAGGAGTGGTGTCTGTATATAGAGGGATGTCTGTATATAGGAGTGGTGTCTGTATATAGAGGGATGTCTGTATATAGGAGTGGTGTCTGTATATAGGGGGATGTCTGTATATAGGAGTGGTGTCTGTATATAGAGGGATGTCTGTATATAGGAGAGATGTCTGTATATAGAGGGATGTCTGTATATAGGAGTTGTGTCTGTATACAGAGGGATGTCTGTATATAGGAGTGGTGTCTCTATATAGGGGGATGTCTGAATATAGGAGATATGTCTGTATATAGAGTGATGTCTGTATATAGGAGTGGTGTCTGTATATAGAGGGATGTCTGTATATAGGAGTGGTGTCTGTATATAGAGGAATGTCTGTATGTAGGAGTGGTGTCTGTATACAGAGGGATGTCTGTATATAGGAGTGGTGTCTGTATATAGGGGGATGTCTGTATATAGGAGTGGTGTCTGTATATAGGGGGATATCTGTATATAGGAGTGGTGTCTGTATATAGGAGTGGTGTCTGTATATAGAGGGATGTCTGTATATAGGAGTGGTGTCTGTATTTAGAGGGATGTCTGTATATAGGAGTGGTGTCTGTATATAGAGGGATGTCTGTATATAGGAGTGGTGTCTGTATATAGAGGGATGTCTGTATATAGGAGTGGTGTCTGTATATAGGGGGATGTCTGTATATAGGAGTGGTGTCTGTATATAGAGGGATGTCTGTATATAGGAGAGATGTCTGTATATAGAGGGATGTCTGTATATAGGAGTGGTGTCTGTATATAGAGGGATGTCTGTATATAGGAGTGGTGTCTGTATATAGAGGGATGTCTGTATATAGGAGAGATGTCTGTATATAGAGGGATGTCTGTATATAGGAGTTGTGTCTGTATACAGAGGGATGTCTGTATATAGGAGTGGTGTCTCTATATAGGGGGATGTCTGAATATAGGAGATATGTCTGTATATAGAGTGATGTCTGTATATAGGAGTGGTGTCTGTATATAGAGGGATGTCTGTATATAGGAGTGGTGTCTGTATATAGAGGGATGTCTGTATATAGAAGTGGTGTCTGTATACAGAGGAATGTCTGTATATAGGAGTGGTGTCTGTATATAGGGGGATGTCTGTATATAGGAGTGGTGTCTGTATATAGGGGGATGTCTGTATATAGGAGTGGTGTCTGTATATAGAGGGATGTCTGTATATAGGAGTGGTGTCTGTATATAGAGGGATGTCTGTATATAAGAGTGTTGTCTGTATATAGAGGGATGTCTGTTTATAGGAGTGGTGTCTGTATATAGAGGGATGTCTGTATATAGGAGTGGTGTCTGTATATAGAGGGATGTCTGTATATAGGAGTGGTGTCTGTATATAGGGGAATGTCTGTATATAGGAGAGATGTCTGTATATAGAGGGATGTCAATATATAGGAGTGGTGTCTGTATATAGAGGGATGTCTGTATATAGGAGTGGTGTCTGTATATAGGGGGATGTCTGTATATAGGAGTGGTGTCTGTATATAGAGGGATGTCTGTATATAGGAGAGATGTCTGTATATAGAGGGATGTCTGTATATAGGAGTGGTGTCTGTATATAGAGGGATGTCTGTATATAGGAGAGATGTCTGTATATAGAGGGATGTCTGTATATAGGAGTGGTGTCTGTATATAGAGGGATGTCTGTATATAGGAGTGGTGTCTGTATATAGGGGGATGTCTGTATATAGGAGTGGTGTCTGTATATAGAGGGATGTCTGTATATAGGAGAGGTGCCTGCATATAGGAGTGGTGTCTGTATATAGGAGTGGTGTCTGTATACAGAGGGATGTCTTTATATAGAAGTGGTGTCTGTATATAGGGGGATGTCTGTATATTGTAGTGCTGTGTGTATATAGGGGTATGTCTGTATAAAGGAGTGGTATCTGTATATAGAGGGATCTCTGTATATGGTAGTGGGGTCTGTATATAGAGGGATGTCTGTATGTAGGAGTTGTGTCTGTATATAAGAGGATGTGGCCAAAGTGGCTACCAAGGATTCCTGCATGCCAAAATGGCTACCAAGGGGCCAATGTTGCTAACAAGGGCCCCCACACATCAAAGTGGCTACCAAGGGGCCAAATTGGATACCCAGGGGCAGGGTCCTGCATGCCAGACTTGCTCCTGAGGTTCATTGGCAGCTGGCAGCGCTGTTCAAGCACCATGTATTTCCTTCAGGAAATGCCCATCTAGTTATTATTATTCTTCTTCTTCTCCGCGTTTTCCGCAATTAATGCGGCCCGAACCGCTCGGCGCAGAGACCCCGTTCAGGCGGCGTTTCGAAGCCCTCGGTGGGGACAGGTGTGCTATGACTTTTATAGTCGATCCGATATGTAGATTTTATTTAAATCGCATTTAAAAAAAAAAATTTCCCATAGGAAATAATGGCGAACTTTCCATTACCCCAAACTTGACCTTCCAAAGATGGCAGCTATGCAAATGCACGGTATCCATTTTAGGACATGATCATTTATCACACGGCCCCGTGTGCAAAAGTAAGTGCGCCCCCGGCCCCGTGTGCAAAAGTAAGTGCGCCCCCGGCCCCGTGTGCAAAAGTAAGTGCGCCCCCGGCCCCGTGTGCAAAAGTAAGTGCGCCCCCGGCCCCGTGTGCAAAAGTAAGTGCGCCCCCGTCCCCGTGTGCAAAAGTAAGTGCGCCCCCGGCCCCGTGTGCAAAAGTAAGTGCGCCCCCGGCCCCGTGAGCAAAAGTAAGTGCGCCCCCGGCCCCGTGTGCAAAAGTAAGTGCGCCCCCGGCCCCGTGTGCAAAAGTAAGTGCGCCCCCGGCCCCGTGTGCAAAAGTAAGTGCGCCCCCGGCCCTGTGTGCAAAAGTAAGTGCGCCCCCGGCCCCGTGTGCAAAAGTAAGTGCGCCCCCGGCCCCGTGTGCAAAAGTAAGTGCGCCCCCGGCCCCGTGTGCAAAAGTAAGTGCGCCCCCGGCCTCGTGTGCAAAAGTAAGTGCGCCCCCGGCCCCGTGTGCAAAAGTAAGTGCGCCCCCGGCCCCGTGTGCAAAAGTAAGTGCGCCCCCGGCCCCGTGTGCAAAAGTAAGTGCGCCCCCGGCCCCGTGTGCAAAAGTAAGTGCGCCCCCGGCCCCGTGTGCAAAAGTAAGTGCGCCCCCGGCCCCGTGTGCAAAAGTAAGTGCGCCCCCGGCCCCGTGTGCAAAAGTAAGTGCGCCCCCGGCCCCGTGTGCAAAAGTAAGTGCGCCCCCGGCCCCGTGTGCAAAAGTAAGTGCGCCCCCGGCCCCGTGTGTGAAAAGTAAGTGCCCCCTTGGCCCCGTGTGTGAAAAGTAAGTGCCCCCCGGCCCTGTGTGTGAAAAGTAAGTGCCCCCCGACCCCGTGTGTGAAAAATAAGTGCCCCCCCGGCCCCGTGTGTGAAAAATAAGTGCCCCCCCGGCCCCGTGTGTGAAAAGTAAGTGACCTACAACTCTGACCTGTATATAGGAGTCTGTATATAGGGGGATGTCTGTATGTAGGAGTGGTGTCTGTATTTAGAGGGATGTCTGTATATAGGAGTGGTGTCTGTATATAGGGGGATGTCTGTATATAGGAGTGGTGTCTGTATATAGGGGACTGTCTGTATATTGTAGTGGTGTCTGTATATAGAGGGATGTCTGTATATAGGAGTGGTGTCTGTATATAGGGGGATGTCTGTATATAGGAGTGGTGTCTGTATATAGGGGGATGTCTGTATATAGGAGTGGTGTCTGTATATAGGGGGATGTATGTATATAGGAGTGGTGTCTGTATATAGGGGGATGTCTTTATATAGGAGTGGTGTCTGTATATAGAGGGATGTCTGTATGTAGGAGTGGTGTCTGTATACAGAGGGATGTCTGTATATAGGAGTGGTGTCTGTATACAGGGGGATGTCTGTATATAGGAGTGGTGTCTGTATATAGGGGGATATCTGTATATAGGAGTGGTGTCTGTATATAGAGGGATGTCTGTATATAGGAGTGGTGTCTGTATATAGAGGGATGTCTGTATATAGGAGTGGTGTCTGTATATAGAGGGATGTCTGTATATAGGAGTGGTGTCTGTATATAGAGGGATGTCTGTATATAGGAGTGGTGTCTGTATATAGAGGGATGTCTGTATATAGGAGTGGTGTCTGTATATAGGGGGATGTCTGTATATAGGAGTGGTGTCTGTATATAGAGGGATGTCTGTATATAGGAGAGATGTCTGTATATAGAGGGATGTCTGTATATAGGAGTTGTGTCTGTATACAGAGGGATGTCTGTATATAGGAGTGGTGTCTCTATATAGGGGGATGTCTGAATATAGGAGATATGTCTGTATATAGAGTGATGTCTGTATATAGGAGTGGTGTCTGTATATAGAGGGATGTCTGTATATAGGAGTGGTGTCTGTATATAGATGGATGTCTGTATATAGAAGTGGTGTCTGTATACAGAGGAATGTCTGTATATAGGAGTGGTGTCTGTATATAGGGGGATGTCTGTATATAGGAGTGGTGTCTGTATATAGAGGGATGTCTGTATATAGGAGTGGTGTCTGTATATAGAGGAATGTCTGTATGTAGGAGTGGTGTCTGTATACAGAGGGATGTCTGTATATAGGAGTGGTGTCTGTATATAGGGGGATGTCTGTATATAGGAGTGGTGTCTGTATATAGGGGGATATCTGTATATAGGAGTGGTGTCTGTATATAGAGGGATGTCTGTATATAGGAGTGGTGTCTGTATATAGAGGGATGTCTGTATATAGGAGTGGTGTCTGTATATAGAGGGATGTCTGTATATAGGAGTGGTGTCTGTATATAGAGGGATGTCTGTATATAGGAGTGGTGTCTGTATATAGAGGGATGTCTGTATATAGGAGTGGTGTCTGTATATAGGGGGATGTCTGTATATAGGAGTGGTGTCTGTATATAGAGGGATGTCTGTATATAGGAGAGATGTCTGTATATAGGAGTGGTGTCTGTATATAGAGGGATGTCTGTATATAGGAGTGGTGTCTGTATATAGAGGGATGTCTGTATATAGGAGAGATGTCTGTATATAGAGGGATGTCTGTATATAGGAGTTGTGTCTGTATACAGAGGGATGTCTGTATATAGGAGTGGTGTCTCTATATAGGGGGATGTCTGAATATAGGAGATATGTCTGTATATAGAGTGATGTCTGTATATAGGAGTGGTGTCTGTATATAGAGGGATGTCTGTATATAGGAGTGGTGTCTGTATATAGAGGGATGTCTGTATATAGAAGTGGTGTCTGTATACAGAGGAATGTCTGTATATAGGAGTGGTGTCTGTATATAGGGGGATGTCTGTATATAGGAGTGGTGTCTGTATATAGGGGGATGTCTGTATATAGGAGTGGTGTCTGTATATAGAGGGATGTCTGTATATAGGAGAGATGTCTGTATATAGAGGGATGTCTGTATATAGGAGTTGTGTCTGTATACAGAGGGATGTCTGTATATAGGAGTGGTGTCTCTATATAGAGGGATGTCTGTATATAGGAGTGGTGTCTGTATTTAGAGGGATGTCTGTATATAGGAGTGGTGTCTGTATATAAGGGGATGTCTGTATATAGGAGTGGTGTCTGTATATAGGGGACTGTCTGTATATAGGAGTGGTGTCTGTATATAGAGGGATGTCTGTATATAGGAGTGGTGTCTGTATATAGGGGGATGTCTGTATATAGGAGTGGTGTCTGTATATAGGGGGATGTCTGTATATAGGAGTGGTGTCTGTATATAGGGGGATGTATGTATATAGGAGTGGTGTTTGTATATAGGGGGATGTCTTTATATAGGAGTGGTGTCTGTATATAGAGGGATGTCTGTATGTAGGAGTGGTGTCTGTATACAGAGGGATGTCTGTATATAGGAGTGGTGTCTGTATACAGGGGGATGTCTGTATATAGGAGTGGTGTCTGTATATAGGGGGATATCTGTATATAGGAGTGGTGTCTGTATATAGAGGGATGTCTGTATATAGGAGTGGTGTCTGTATATAGAGGGATGTCTGTATATAGGAGTGGTGTCTGTATATAGAGGGATGTCTGTATATAGGAGTGGTGTCTGTATATAGAGGGATGTCTGTATATAGGAGTGGTGTCTGTATATAGGGGGATGTCTGTATATAGGAGTGGTGTCTGTATATAGAGGGATGTCTGTATATAGGAGAGATGTCTGTATATAGAGGGATGTCTGTATATAGGAGTTGTGTCTGTATACAGAGGGATGTCTGTATATAGGAGTGGTGTCTCTATATAGGGGGATGTCTGAATATAGGAGATATGTCTGTATATAGAGTGATGTCTGTATATAGGAGTGGTGTCTGTATATAGAGGGATGTCTGTATATAGGAGTGGTGTCTGTATATAGAGGAATGTCTGTATGTAGGAGTGGTGTCTGTATACAGAGGGATGTCTGTATATAGGAGTGGTGTCTGTATATAGGGGGATGTCTGTATATAGGAGTGGTGTCTGTATATAGGGGGATATCTGTATATAGGAGTGGTGTCTGTATATAGGAGTGGTGTCTGTATATAGAGGGATGTCTGTATATAGGAGTGGTGTCTGTATTTAGAGGGATGTCTGTATATAGGAGTGGTGTCTGTATATAGAGGGATGTCTGTATATAGGAGTGGTGTCTGTATATAGAGGGATGTCTGTATATAGGAGTGGTGTCTGTATATAGGGGGATGTCTGTATATAGGAGTGGTGTCTGTATATAGAGGGATGTCTGTATATAGGAGAGATGTCTGTATATAGAGGGATGTCTGTATATAGGAGTGGTGTCTGTATATAGAGGGATGTCTGTATATAGGAGTGGTGTCTGTATATAGAGGGATGTCTGTATATAGGAGAGATGTCTGTATATAGAGGGATGTCTGTATATAGGAGTTGTGTCTGTATACAGAGGGATGTCTGTATATAGGAGTGGTGTCTCTATATAGGGGGATGTCTGAATATAGGAGATATGTCTGTATATAGAGTGATGTCTGTATATAGGAGTGGTGTCTGTATATAGAGGGATGTCTGTATATAGGAGTGGTGTCTGTATATAGAGGGATGTCTGTATATAGAAGTGGTGTCTGTATACAGAGGAATGTCTGTATATAGGAGTGGTGTCTGTATATAGGGGGATGTCTGTATATAGGAGTGGTGTCTGTATATAGGGGGATGTCTGTATATAGGAGTGGTGTCTGTATATAGAGGGATGTCTGTATATAGGAGTGGTGTCTGTATATAGAGGGATGTCTGTATATAAGAGTGTTGTCTGTATATAGAGGGATGTCTGTTTATAGGAGTGGTGTCTGTATATAGAGGGATGTCTGTATATAGGAGTGGTGTCTGTATATAGAGGGATGTCTGTATATAGGAGTGGTGTCTGTATATAGGGGAATGTCTGTATATAGGAGAGATGTCTGTATATAGAGGGATGTCAATATATAGGAGTGGTGTCTGTATATAGAGGGATGTCTGTATATAGGAGTGGTGTCTGTATATAGGGGGATGTCTGTATATAGGAGTGGTGTCTGTATATAGAGGGATGTCTGTATATAGGAGAGATGTCTGTATATAGAGGGATGTCTGTATATAGGAGTGGTGTCTGTATATAGAGGGATGTCTGTATATAGGAGAGATGTCTGTATATAGAGGGATGTCTGTATATAGGAGTGGTGTCTGTATATAGAGGGATGTCTGTATATAGGAGTGGTGTCTGTATATAGGGGGATGTCTGTATATAGGAGTGGTGTCTGTATATAGAGGGATGTCTGTATATAGGAGAGGTGCCTGCATATAGGAGTGGTGTCTGTATATAGGAGTGGTGTCTGTATACAGAGGGATGTCTTTATATAGAAGTGGTGTCTGTATATAGGGGGATGTCTGTATATTGTAGTGCTGTGTGTATATAGGGGTATGTCTGTATAAAGGAGTGGTATCTGTATATAGAGGGATCTCTGTATATGGTAGTGGGGTCTGTATATAGAGGGATGTCTGTATGTAGGAGTTGTGTCTGTATATAAGAGGATGTGGCCAAAGTGGCTACCAAGGATTCCTGCATGCCAAAATGGCTACCAAGGGGCCAATGTTGCTAACAAGGGCCCCCACACATCAAAGTGGCTACCAAGGGGCCAAATTGGATACCCAGGGGCAGGGTCCTGCATGCCAGACTTGCTCCTGAGGTTCATTGGCAGCTGGCAGCGCTGTTCAAGCACCATGTATTTCCTTCAGGAAATGCCCATCTAGTTTATTATTCTTCTCCGCGTTTTCCGCAATTAATGCGGCCCGAACCGCTCGGCACAGAGACCCCGTTCAGGCGGCGTCTCGAAGGCCTCGGTGGGGACAGGTGTGCTATGACTTTTATAGTCGATCCGATATGTAGATTTTATTTAAATCGCATTTAAAAAAAAAAATTTCCCATAGGAAATAATGGCGAACTTTCCATTACCCCGAACTTGACCTTCCAAAGATGGCAGCTATGCAAATGTACGGTGTCCATTTTAGGACATGATCATTTATCAAAGTCAAACATCAGAATAAAGTGACTATGACACCCTCTCGTCCCGTGTGTGAAAAGTAAGTGCCCCCCCGGCCCCGTGTGTGAAAAGTAAGTGCCCCCCGGCCCCGTGTGTGAAAAGTAAGTGCCCCCCCGGCCCCGTGTATCAAAAGTAAGTGCCCCCCGGCCCCGTGTGTCAAAAGTAAGTGCCCCCCCGGCCCCGTGTGTGAAAAGTAAGTGCCCCCCCGGCCCCGGGTGTGAAAAGTAAGTGCCCCCCGGCCCCGTGTGCAAAAGTAAGTGCGCCCCCGGCCCCGTGTGCAAAAGTAAGTGCGCCCCCGGCCCCGTGTGCAAAAGTAAGTGCGCCCCCGGCCCCGTGCGCAAAAGTAAGTGCGCCCCCGGCCCCGTGTGCAAAAGTAAGTGCGCCCCCGGCCCCGTGTGCAAAAGTAAGTGCGCCCCCGGCCCCGTGTGCAAAAGTAAGTGCGCCCCCGGCCCGTGTGCAAAAGTAAGTGCGCCCCCGGCCCCGTGTGCAAAAGTAAGTGCGCCCCCGGCCCCGTGTGCAAAAGTAAGTGCGCCCCCGGCCCCGTGTGCAAAAGTAAGTGCGCCCCCGGCCCCGTGTGCAAAATTAAGTGCGCCCCCGGCCTCGTGTGCAAAAGTAAGTGCGCCCCGGCCCCGTGTGCAAAAGTAAGTGCGCCCCCGGCCCAGTGTGCAAAAGTAAGTGCGCCCCCGGCCCCGTGTGCAAAAGTAAGTGCGCCCCCGGCCCCGTGTGCAAAAGTAAGTGCGCCCCCGGCCTCGTGTGCAAAAGTAAGTGCGCCCCCGGCCCCGTGTGCAAAAGTAAGTGCGCCCCCGGCCCCGTGTGCAAAAGTAAGTGCGCCCCCGGCCCCGTTTGTGAAAAGTAAGTGCCCCCCCCGGCCCCGTGTGTGAAAAGTAAGTGCCCCCCCCCCCGGCCCCGTGTGTGAAAAGTAAGTTCCGCCCCGTGTGTGAAAAGTAAGTGCCCCCCGGCCCCGTGTGTGAAAAGTAAGTGCCCCCCGGCCCCGTGTGCAAAAGTAAGTGCGCCCCCGGCCCCGTGTGCAAAAGTATGTGCGCCCCCGGCCCCGTGTGCAAAAGTAAGTGCGCCCCCGGCCCTGTGTGCAAAAGTAAGTGCGCCCCCGGCCCCGTGTGCAAAAGTAAGTGCGCCCCCGGCCCCGTGTGCAAAAGTAAGTGCGCCCCCGGCCCCGTGTGCAAAAGTAAGTGCGCCCCCGGCCCCGTGTGCAAAAGTAAGTGCGCCCCCGGCCCCGTGTGCAAAAGTAAGTGCGCCCCCGGCCCCGTGTGCAAAAGTAAGTGCGCCCCCGGCCCCGTGTGCAAAAGTAAGTGTGCCCCCGGCCCCGTGTGCAAAAGTAAGTGCGCCCCCGGCCCCGTGTGCAAAAGTAAGTGCGCCCCCGGCTCCGTGTGTGAAAAGTAAGTGCCCCCCCGGCTCCATGTGTGAAAAGTAAGTTCCGCCCCGTGTGTGAAAAGTAAGTGCCCCCCGGCCCCGTGTGTGAAAAGTAAGTGCCCCCCGGCCCCGTGTGTGAAAAGTAAGTGCCCCCCGGCCCCGTGTGTGAAAAGTAAGTGACCCACAACTCTGACCTGTATATAGGAGTCTGTATATAGGGGGATTTCTGTATATAGGAGTGGTGTCTGTATTTAGAGGGATATCTGTATATAGGAGTGGTGTCTGTATATAGGGGAATGTCTGTATATAGGAGTGGTGTCTGTATATAGGGGATTGTCTGTATATAGGAGTGGTGTCTGTATATAGAGGGATGTCTGTATATAGGAGTGGTGTCTGTATATAGAGGGATGTCTGTATATAGGAGTGATGTCTGTATATAGGGGGATGTCTGTTTATAGGAGTGGTGTCTGTATACAGAGGGATGTCTGTATATAGGAGTGGTGTCTGTATATAGGGGGATGTCTGTATATAGGAGTGGTGTCTGTATATAGGGGGATGTCTGTATATAGGAGTGGTGTCTGTATATAGGGGGATGTCTGTATATAGGAGTGGTGTCTGTATATAGAGGGATGTCTCTATATAGGAGAGATGTCTGTATATACAGGGATGTCTGTATATATGAGTGGTGTCTGTATATAGAGGGATGTCTGTATATAGGAGTGGTGTCTGTATATAGAGGGATGTCTGTATATAGGAGAGATGTCTGTATATAGAGGGATGTCTGTTTATAGGAGTGGTGTCTGTACATAGAGGGATGTCGGTATATAGGAGTGGTGTCTGTATATAGAGGGATGTCTGTATATAGTAGTGGTGTCTGTATACAGAGGGATGTCTGTATATAGGAGTGGTGTCTGTATATAGAGGGATGTCTGTATATAAGAGTGGTGTCTGTATATAGGGGGATGTCTGTATATAGGAGTGGTGTCTGTATATAGAGGGATGTCTGTACATAGGAGTGGTGTCTGTATATAGAGGGATGTCTGTATATAGGAGTGGTGTCTGTATACAGATGGATGTCTGTATACAGGAGTGGTGTCTGTATATAGGGGGATGTCTGTATATAGGAGTGGTGTCTGTATATAGGGGGATGTCTGTATATAGGAGTGGTGTCTGTATATAGGGGGATATCTGTATATAGGAGTGGTGTCTGTATATAGAGGGATGTCTCTATATAGGAGAGATGTCTGTATATACAGGGATGTCTGTATATAGGAGTGGTGTCTGTATATAGAGGGATGTCTGTATATAGGACTGGTGTCTGTATATAGAGGGATGTCTTTATATAGGAGTGGTGTCTGTATACAGAGGGATGTCTGTATATAGGAGTGGTGTCTGTATATAGAGGGATGTCTGTATATAGGAGTGGTGTCTGTATATAGGGGGATATCTGTATATAGGAGTGGTGTCTGTATATAGGGGGATATCTGTATATAGGAGTGGTGTCTGTATATAGAGGGGTGTCTGTATATAGGAGTGATGTCTGTATATAGAGGGATGTCTGTATATAGGAGTGGTGTCTGTATATAGAGGGATGTCTTTATATAGGAGTGGTGTCTGTATACAGAGGGATGTCTGTATATAGGAGTGGTGTCTGTATATAGGGGGAAGTCTGTATATAGGAGTGGTGTCTGTATATAGAGGGATGTCTGTATATTGGAGTGGTGTCTGTATATAGAGGGATGTCTGTATGTAGGAGTGGTGTCTGTATACAGAGGGATGTCTGTATATAGGAGTGGTGTCTGTACATAGGGGGATGTCTGTATATAGGAGTGGTGTCTGTATATAGGGGGATATCTGTATATAGGAGTGGTGTCTGTATATAGAGGGATGTCTGTATATAGGAGTGGTGTCTGTATATAGAGGGATGTCTGTATATAGGAGTGATGTCTGTATATAGAGGGATGTCTGTATATAGGAGTGGTGTCTGTATATAGAGGGATGTCTGTATATAGGAGTGGTGTCTGTGTATAGAGGGATGTCTGTATATAGGAGTGGTGTCTGTATATAGGGGGATGTCTGTATATAGGAGTGTTGTCTGTATATAGAGGGATGTCTGTATATAGGAGAGATGTCTGTATATAGAGGGATGTCTCTATATAGGAGTGGTGTCTGTATATAGAGGGATGTCTGTATATAGGAGAGATGTCTGTATATAGAGGGATGTCTGTATATAGGAGTGGTGTCTGTATATAGAGGGATGTCTGTATATAGGACTGGTGTCTGTATATAGAGGGATGTCTGTATATAGGAGTTGTGTCTGTATACAGAGGGATGTCTGTATATAGGAGTGGTGTTTCTATATAGGGGGATGTCTGAATATAGGAGATATGTCTTTATATAGAGGGATGTCTGTATATAGGAGTGGTGTCTGTATATAGAGGGATGTCTGTATATTGGAGTGGTGTCTGTATATAGAGGGATGTCTGTATATAGGAGTGGTGTCTGTATACAGAGGGATGTCTGTATATAGGAGTGGTGTCTGTATATAGGGGGATGTCTGTATATAGGAGTGGTGTCTGTATATAGGGGGATGTCTGTATATAGGAGTGGTGTCTGTATATAGAGGGATGTCTGTTTATAAGAGTGTTGTCTGTATATAGAGGGATGTCTGTATATAGGAGTGGTGTCTGTATATAGAGGGATGTCTGTATATAGGAGTGGTGTCTGTATATAGAGGGATGTCTGTATATAGGAGTTGTGTCTGTATACAGAGGGATGTCTGTATATAGGAGTGGTGTCTCTATATAGGGGGATGTCTGAATATAGGAGATATGTCTGTATATAGAGGGATGTCTGTATATAGGAGTGGTGTCTGTATATAGAGGGATGTCTGTATATAGGAGTGGTGTCTGTATATAGAGGGATGTCTGTATATAGGAGTGGTGTCTGTATATAGAGGGATGTCTGTATGTAGGAGTTGTGTCTGTATATAGGAGTGGTGTCTGTATATAGGAATAATGTCTGTATATAAGAGGATGTGGCCAAAGTGGCTACCAAGGATTCCTGCATGCCAAAATGGCTACCAAGGGGCCAAAGTTGCTAACAAGGGCCCCCGCACATCAAAGTGGCTACCAAGGGGCCAAATTGGATACCCAGGGGCAGGGCCCTGCATGCCAGACTTGCTCCTAAGGTTCATTGGCAGCTGGCAGCGCTGTTCAAGCACCATGTATTTCCTTCAGGAAATGCCCATCTAGTTATGGTGCTTGAACCTCCTAGGTTCAAGCAACATATTGTAATCCGATTTCTTATATTTTATTATTATTATTATTATTATTCTTCTCCGCGTTTTCCGCAATTAATGCGGCCCGAACCGCTCGGCGCAGAGACCCCGTTCAGGTGGCGTTTCGAAGGCCTCGGTGGGGACAGGTGTGCTATGACTTTTATAGTCGATCCAATATGTAGATTTTATTTAAATCGCATTTAAAAAAAAAAATTTCCCATAGGAAATAATGGCGAACTTTCCATTACCCCCAACTTGACCTTCCAAAGATGGCAGCTATGCAAATGTACGGTGTCCATTTTAGGACATGATCATTTATCAAAGTCAAACATCAGAATAAAGTGACTATGACACCCTCTCGTCCTGTGTGTGAAAAGTAAGTGCACCCCCAGACCCGTGTGTGAAAAGTAAGTGCACCCCCGGTCCCCTGTGTGAAAAGTAAGTGCCCCCCGGCCCCGTGTGTGAAAAGTAAGTGCCCCCCGTCCCCGTGTGTGAAAAGTAAGTGCCCCCCCGGCCCCGTGTGTGAAAAGTAAGTGCACCCCCGATCTCCTGTGTGAAAAGTAAGTGCCCCCCCGGTCCCGTGTGTGAAAAGTAAGTGCCCCCCGGCCCCGTGTGTGAAAAGTAAGTGCACCCCCGGTCCCGTGGGTGAAAAGTAAGTGCACCCCCGGTCCCGTGGGTGAAAAGTAAATGCACCCCCGGTCCCCTGTGTGAAAAGTAAGTGCCCCCCTGGCCCCGTATGTGAAAAGTAAGTGCCCCCCCGGCCCCGTGTGTGAAAAGTAAGTGCCCCCCCGGCCCCGTGTGTGAAAAGTAAGTGCCCCCCCAGCCCCGTGTGTGAAAAGTAAGTGCCCCCCGGCCCCGTGTGTGAAAAGTAAGTGCACCCCCGGTCCCGTGTGTGAAAAGTAAGTGCACCCCGGTCCCCTGTGTGAAAAGTAAGTGCACCCCCGGTCCCCTGTGTGAAAAGTAAGTGCACCCCCGGTCCCCTGTGTGAAAAGTAAGTGCACACTCGGTCCCCTGTGTGAAAAGTAAGTGCCCCCCGGCCCCGTGTGTGAAAAGTAAGTGCCCCCCCGGCCCCGTGTGTGAAAAGTAAGTGCCCCCCGGCCCCGTGTGTAAAAAGTAAGTGCCCCCCGGCCCCGTGTGTGAAAAGTAAGTGCACCCCCGGTCCCGTGGGTGAAAAGTAAGTGCACCCCCGGTCCCCTGTGTGAAAAGTAAGTGCCCCCCAACCCCGTGTGTGAAAAGTAAGTGCACCCCCGGTCCCCTGTGTGAAAATTAAGTGCACCCCCGGTCCCTTGTGTGAAAAGTAAGTGCACCCCCGGTCCCCTGTGTGAAAAGTAAGTGCACCCCCGGTCCCCTGTGTGAAAAGTAAGTGCACCCCCGGTCCCATGGGTGAAAAGTAAGTGCACCCCCGATCCCCTGTGTGAAAAGTAAGTGCCCCCCGGTCCCCTGTGTGAAAAGTAAGTGCACCCCCAGTCCCCTGTGTGAAAAGTAAGTGCACCCCCGGTCCCATGTGTGAAAAGTAAGTTCACCCCCGGTCCCCTGTGTGAAAAGTAAGTGCCCCCCGGCCCCGTGTGTGAAAAGTAAGTGCACCCCCGGTCCCGTGTGTGAAAAGTAAGTGCCCCCCCGCCCCCGTGTGTGAAAAGTAAGTGCACCCCCGATCCTGTGGGTGAAAAGTAAGTGCACCCCCGGCCCCGTGTGTGAAAAGTAAGTGCACCCCCGGCCCCGTGTGAAAAGTAAGTGCACCCCCGGTCCCCTGTGTGAAAAGTAAGTGCACCCCCGGTCCCCTGTGTGAAAAGTAAGTGCCCCCCGGCCCCGTGTGTGAAAAGTAAGTGCACCCCCGGCCCCGTGTGAAAAGTAAGTGCACCCCCGGTCCCCTGTGTGAAAAGTAAGTGCACCCCGGTCCCCTGTGTGAAAAGTAAGTGCACCCCCGGTCCCCTGTGTGAAAAGTAAGTGCACCCCTGGTCCCCTGTGTGAAAAGCAAGTGCCCCCCGGCCCCGTGTGTGAAAAGTAAGTGCACCCCCGGTCCCGTGTGTGAAAAGTAAGTGCCCCCCCGGCCCCGTGTGTGAAAAGTAAGTGCACCCCCGGTCCCGTGGGTGAAAAGTAAGTGCACCCCCGGCCCCGTGTGTGAAAAGTAAGTGCACCCCGGTCCCCTGTGTGAAAAGTAAGTGCACCCCCGGTCCCCTGTGTGAAAAGTAAGTGCACTCCCGGTCCCATGTGTGAAAAGTAAGTGCACCCCCGGTCCCCTGTGTGAAAAGCAAGTGCCCCCCGGCCCCGTGTGTGAAAAGTAAGTGCACCCCCGGTCCCGTGTGTGAAAAGTAAGTGCCCCCCGGTCCCGTGTGTGAAAAGTAAATGCCCCCCCCGGTCCCGTGTGTGAAAAGTAAGTGCCCCCCCGGCCCCATGTGTGAAAAGTAAGTGCACCCCCGGTCCCGTGGGTGAAAAGTAAGTGCACCCCCGGCCCCGTGTGTGAAAAGTAAGTGCCCCCCCGGCCCCGTGTGTGAAAAGTAAGTGCACCCCCGGTCCCGTGGGTGAAAAGTAAGTGCACCCCCGGCCCCGTGTGTGAAAAGTAAGTGCACCCCGGTCCCCTGTGTGAAAAGTAAGTGCACCCCCGGTCCCCTGTGTGAAAAGTAAGTGCACCCCGGTCCCATGTGTGAAAAGTAAGTGCACCCCCGGTCCCCTGTGTGAAAAGCAAGTGCCCCCCGGCCCCGTGTGTGAAAAGTAAGTGCCCCCCGGTCCCATGTGTGAAAAGTAAGTGCCCCCCCGGTCCCGTGTGTGAAAAGTAAGTGCCCCCCCGGCCCCATGTGTGAAAAGTAAGTGCACCCCCGGTCCCGTGGGTGAAAAGTAAGTGCACCCCCGGCCCCGTGTGTGAAAAGTAAGTGCACCCCCGGCCCCGTATGTGAAAAGTAAGTGAACCCCCGGTCCCCTGTGTGAAAAGTAAGTGCACCCCCGGTCCCCTATGTGAAAAGTAAGTGCCCCCCGGCCCCGTGTGTAAAAAGTAAGTGCCCCCCGGCCCCGTGTGTGAAAAGTAAGTGCACCCCCGGTCCCGTGGGTGCAAAGTAAGTGCACCCCCGGTCCCCTGTGTGAAAAGTAAGTGCCCCCCAACCCCGTGTGTGAAAAGTAAGTGCACCCCCGGTCCCCTGTGTGAAAAGTAAGTGCACCCCCGGTCCCTTGTGTGAAAAGTAAGTGCACCCCCGGTCCCCTGTGTGAAAAGTAAGTGCACCCCCGGTCCCCTGTGTGAAAAGTAAGTGCACCCCCGGTCCCATGGGTGAAAAGTAAGTGCACCCCCGATCCCCTGTGTGAAAAGTAAGTGCCCCCCGGTCCCCTGTGTGAAAAGTAAGTGCACCCCCGGTCCCCTGTGTGAAAAGTAAGTGCACCCCCGGTCCCATGTGTGAAAAGTAAGTTCACCCCCGGTCCCCTGTGTGAAAAGTAAGTGCCCCCCGGCCCCGTGTGTGAAAAGTAAGTGCCCCCCGGTCCCCTGTGTGAAAAGTAAGTGCACCCCCGGTCCCCTGTGTGAAAAGTAAGTGCACCCCCGGTCCCATGTGTGAAAAGTAAGTTCACCCCCGGTCCCCTGTGTGAAAAGTAAGTGCCCCCCGGCCCCGTGTGTGAAAAGTAAGTGCACCCCCGGTCCCGTGTGTGAAAAGTAAGTGCCCCCCGACCCCGTGTGTGAAAAGTAAGTGCACCCCCGGTCCCCTGTGTGAAAAGCAAGTGCCCACCGGCCCCGTGTGTGAAAAGTAAGTGCACCCCCGGTCCCGTGTGTGAAAAGTAAGTGCCCCCCGGTCCCGTGTGTGAAAAGTAAGTGCCCCCGCGGTCCCGTGTGTGAAAAGTAAGTGCCCCCCCGGCCCCATGTGTGAAAAGTAAGTGCACCCCCGGTCCCGTGGGTGAAAAGTAAGTGCACCCCCGGCCCCGTGTGTGAAAAGTAAGTGCCCCCCCGGCCCCGTGTGTGAAAAGTAAGTGCACCCCCGGTCCCGTGGGTGAAAAGTAAGTGCACCCCCGGCCCCGTGTGTGAAAAGTAAGTGCACCCCGGTCCCCTGTGTGAAAAGTAAGTGCACCCCCGGTCCCCTGTGTGAAAAGTAAGTGCACCCCCGGTCCCATGTGTGAAAAGTAAGTGCACCCCCGGTCCCCTGTGTGAAAAGCAAGTGCCCCCCGGTCCCGTGTGTGAAAAGTAAGTGCCCCCCCGGCCCCATGTGTGAAAAGTAAGTGCACCCCCGGTCCCGTGGGTGAAAAGTAAGTGCACCCCCGGTCCCGTGTGTGAAAAGTAAGTGCCCCCCGGTCCCGTGTGTGAAAAGTAAGTGCCCCCCGGTCCCGTGTGTGAAAAGTAAGTGCCCCCCCGGCCCCGTGTGTGAAAAGTAAGTGCACCCCCGGTCCCGTGTGTGAAAAGTAAGTGCCCCCCGGTCCCGTGTGTGAAAAGTAAGTGCCCCCCGGTCCCGTGTGTGAAAAGTAAGTGCCCCCCCGGCCCCATGTGTGAAAAGTAAGTGCACCCCCGGTCCCGTGGGTGAAAAGTAAGTGCACCCCCGGCCCCGTGTGTGAAAAGTAAGTGCACCCCCGGCCCCGTATGTGAAAAGCAAGTGAACCCCCGGTCCCCTGTGTGAAAAGTAAGTGCACCCCCGGTCCCCTATGTGAAAAGTAAGTGCCCCCCGGCCCCGTGTGTAAAAAGTAAGTGCCCCCCGGCCCCGTGTGTGAAAAGTAAGTGCACCCCCGGTCCCGTGGGTGAAAAGTAAGTGCACCCCCGGTCCCCTGTGTGAAAAGTAAGTGCCCCCCAACCCCGTGTGTGAAAAGTAAGTGCACCCCCGGTCCCCTGTGTGAAAAGTAAGTGCACCCCCGGTCCCTTGTGTGAAAAGTAAGTGCACCCCCGGTCCCCTGTGTGAAAAGTAAGTGCACCCCCGGTCCCCTGTGTGAAAAGTAAGTGCACCCCCGGTCCCATGGGTGAAAAGTAAGTGCACCCCCGATCCCCTGTGTGAAAAGTAAGTGCCCCCCGGTCCCCTGTGTGAAAAGTAAGTGCACCCCCGGTCCCCTGTGTGAAAAGTAAGTGCACCCCCGGTCCCATGTGTGAAAAGTAAGTTCACCCCCGGTCCCCTGTGTGAAAAGTAAGTGCCCCCCGGCCCCGTGTGTGAAAAGTAAGTGCACCCCCGGTCCCGTGTGTGAAAAGTAAGTGCCCCCCCGACCCCGTGTGTGAAAAGTAAGTGCACCCCCGATCCCGTGGGTGAAAAGTAAGTGCACCCCCGGCCCCGTGTGTGAAAAGTAAGTGCACCCCCGGCCCCGTGTGAAAAGTAAGTGCACCCCCGGTCCCCTGTGTGAAAAGTAAGTGCACCCCCGGTCCCCTGTGTGAAAAGTAAGTGCCCCCCGGCCCCGTGTGTGAAAAGTAAGTGCACCCCCGGCCCCGTGTGAAAAGTAAGTGCACCTCCGGTCCCCTGTGTGAAAAGTAAGTGCACCCCGGTCCCCTGTGTGAAAAGTAAGTGCACCCCCGGTCCCCTGTGTGAAAAGTAAGTGCACCCCTGGTCCCCTGTGTGAAAAGCAAGTGCCCCCCGGCCCCGTGTGTGAAAAGTAAGTGCACCCCCGGTCCCGTGTGTGAAAAGTAAGTGCCCCCCCCGGCCCCGTGTGTGAAAAGTAAGTGCACCCCCGGTCCCGTGGGTGAAAAGTAAGTGCACCCCCGGCCCCGTGTGTAAAAAGTAAGTGCACCCCGGTCCCCTGTGTGAAAAGTAAGTGCACCCCCGGTCCCCTGTGTGAAAAGTAAGTGCACCCCCGGTCCCATGTGTGAAAAGTAAGTGCACCCCCGGTCCCCTGTGTGAAAAGCAAGTGCCCCCCGGCCCCGTGTGTGAAAAGTAAGTGCACCCCCGGTCCCGTGTGTGAAAAGTAAGTGCCCCCCGGTCCCGTGTGTGAAAAGTAAGTGCCCCCCCGGTCCCGTGTGTGAAAAGTAAGTGCCCCCCCGGCCCCATGTGTGAAAAGTAAGTGCACCCCCGGTCCCGTGGGTGAAAAGTAAGTGCACCCCCGGCCCCGTGTGTGAAAAGTAAGTGCACCCCCGGCCCTGTATGTGAAAAGTAAGTGAACCCCCGGTCCCCTGTGTGAAAAGTAAGTGCACCCCCGGTCCCCTATGTGAAAAGTAAGTGCCCCCCGGCCCCGTGTGTGAAAAGTAAGTGCACCTCCGGCCCCGTGTGAAAAGTAAGTGCACCCACGGTCCCCTGTGTGAAAAGTAAGTGCACCCCCGGTCCCCTGTGTGAAAAGTAAGTGCACCCCCGGTCCCATGTGTGAAAAGTAAGTGCACCCCCGGTCCCCTGTGTGAAAAGTAAGTGCCCCCCGGCCCCATGTGTGAAAAGTAAGTGCACCCCCGGTCCCGTGTGTGAAAAGTAAGTGCCCCCCGGCCCCGTTTGTGAAAAGTAAGTGCACCCCCGATCCCGTGGGTGAAAAGTAAGTGCACCCCCGGCCCCGTGTGTGAAAAGTAAGTGCACCCCCGGCCCCGTGTGAAAAGTAAGTGCACCCCCGGTCCCCTGTGTGAAAAGTAAGTGCACCTTCGGTCCCCTCTGTGAAAAGTAAGTGCCCCCCGGCCCCGTGTGTGAAAAGTAAGTGCACCCCCGGCCCCATGTGAAAAGTAAGTGCACCCCCGGTCCCCTGTGTGAAAAGTAAGTGCACCCCCGGTCCCCTGTGTGAAAAGTAAGTGCCCCCCGGCCCCGTGTGTGAAAAGTAAGTGCCCCCCGGCCCCGTGTGTGAAAAGTAAGTGCCCCCCCGGCCCCGTGTGTGAAAAGTAAGTGCACCCCCGATCCCCTGTGTGAAAAGTAAGTGCCCCCCCGGCCCCGTGTGTGAAAAGTAAGTGCCCCCGGGCCCCGTGTGTGAAAAGTAAGTGCACCCCCAGTCCCGTGGGTGAAAAGTAAGTGCACCCCCGATCCCCTGTGTGAAAAGTAAGTGCCCCCCGGCCCCGTGTGTGAAAAGTAAGTGCACCCCCTGTCCCGTGGGTGAAAAGTAAGTGCACCCCCGGTCCCCTGTGTGAAAAGTAACTGCCCCCCCGGCCCCGTATGTGAAAAGTAAGTGCCCCCCCGGCCCCGTGTGTGAAAAGTAAGTGCCCCCCCGGCCCCATGTGTGAAAAGTAAGTGCCCCCCCGGCCCCGTGTGTGAAAAGTAAGTGCACCCCCGGTCCCATGTGTGAAAAGTAAGTGCACCCCCGGTCCCCTGTGTGAAAAGTAAGTGCCCCCCGGCCCCATGTGTGAAAAGTAAGTGCACCCCCGGTCCCGTGTGTGAAAAGTAAGTGCCCCCCGGCCCCGTTTGTGAAAAGTAAGTGCACCCCCGATCCCGTGGGTGAAAAGTAAGTGCACCCCCGGCCCCGTGTGTGAAAAGTAAGTGCACCCCCGGCCCCGTGTGAAAAGTAAGTGCACCCCCGGTCCCCTGTGTGAAAAGTAAGTGCACCTTCGGTCCCCTCTGTGAAAAGTAAGTGCCCCCCGGCCCCGTGTGTGAAAAGTAAGTGCACCCCCGGCCCCATGTGAAAAGTAAGTGCACCCCCGGTCCCCTGTGTGAAAAGTAAGTGCACCCCCGGTCCCCTGTGTGAAAAGTAAGTGCCCCCCGGCCCCGTGTGTGAAAAGTAAGTGCCCCCCGGCCCCGTGTGTGAAAAGTAAGTGCCCCCCCGGCCCCGTGTGTGAAAAGTAAGTGCACCCCCGATCCCCTGTGTGAAAAGTAAGTGCCCCCCCGGCCCCGTGTGTGAAAAGTAAGTGCCCCCGGGCCCCGTGTGTGAAAAGTAAGTGCACCCCCAGTCCCGTGGGTGAAAAGTAAGTGCACCCCCGATCCCCTGTGTGAAAAGTAAGTGCCCCCCGGCCCCGTGTGTGAAAAGTAAGTGCACCCCCTGTCCCGTGGGTGAAAAGTAAGTGCACCCCCGGTCCCCTGTGTGAAAAGTAACTGCCCCCCCGGCCCCGTATGTGAAAAGTAAGTGCCCCCCCGGCCCCGTGTGTGAAAAGTAAGTGCCCCCCCGGCCCCATGTGTGAAAAGTAAGTGCCCCCCCGGCCCCGTGTGTGAAAAGTAAGTGCCCCCCCGGCCCCGTGTGTGAAAAGTAAGTGCACCCCCGGTCCCGTGGGTGAAAAGTAAGTGCACCCCCGGCCCCGTGTGTGAAAAGTAAGTGCACCCCCGGCCCCGTATGTGAAAAGTAAGTGAACCCCCGGTCCCCTGTGTGAAAAGTAAGTGCACCCCCGGTCCCCTGTGTGAAAAGTAAGTGCCCCCCGGCCCCGTGTGTGAAAAGTAAGTGCACCCCCGGCCCCGTGTGAAAAGTAAGTGCACCCCCGGTCCCCTGTGTGAAAAGTAAGTGCACCTTCGGTCCCCTCTGTGAAAAGTAAGTGCCCCCCGGCCCCGTGTGTGAAAAGTAAGTGCACCCCCGGCCCCATGTGAAAAGTAAGTGCACCCCCGGTCCCCTGTGTGAAAAGTAAGTGCACCCCCGGTCCCCTGTGTGAAAAGTAAGTGCCCCCCGGCCCCGTGTGTGAAAAGTAAGTGCCCCCCGGCCCCGTGTGTGAAAAGTAAGTGCCCCCCCGGCCCCGTGTGTGAAAAGTAAGTGCACCCCCGATCCCCTGTGTGAAAAGTAAGTGCCCCCCGGCCCCGTGTGTGAAAAGTAAGTGCCCCCGGGCCCCGTGTGTGAAAAGTAAGTGCACCCCCGGTCCCGTGGGTGAAAAGTAAGTGCACCCCCGATCCCCTGTGTGAAAAGTAAGTGCCCCCCGGCCCCGTGTGTGAAAAATAAGTGCACCCCCTGTCCCGTGGGTGAAAAGTAAGTGCACCCCCGGTCCCCTGTGTGAAAAGTAACTGCCCCCCCGGCCCCGTATGTGAAAAGTAAGTGCCCCCCCGGCCCCGTGTGTGAAAAGTAAGTGCCCCCCCGGCCCCATGTGTGAAAAGTAAGTGCCCCCCCGGCCCCGTGTGTGAAAAGTAAGTGCCCCCCCGGCCCCGTGTGTGAAAAGTAAGTGCACCCCCGGTCCCATGTGTGAAAAGTAAGTGCCCCCTGGCCCCGTGTGTGAAAAGTAAGTGCCCCCCGGTCCCATGTGTGAAAAGTAAGTGCCCCCCGGTCCCCTGTGTGAAAAGTAAGTGCCCCCCGGTCCCCTGTGTGAAAAGTAAGTGCACCCTCGGTCCCCTGTGTGAAAAGTAAGTGCACCCCCGGCCCCGTGTGTGCAAAAGTAAGTGCACCCCCATCCTGTGTGTGATAAGTAATGGGGGGATGTCTGTATATAGGGGGATGTCTGTATATAAGAAGGATATCTGTATATAGGGGGGATGTCTGTATATAAGGAAGATGTCTGTATATAAGGGGGATGTCTGTATATAAAGTGATGTCTGTGTATAAGGGGGATGTCTGTATATAGGGGGATGTCTGTATATAAGGGGGTGTCTGTTTATAGGGGGATGTCTGTATATAGGGGGATGTCTGTATATAAGGGGGATGTCTGTATATAGAGGGATGTATGTAAATAAGGGGGATGTCTGTATATAAGGGGATGTCTGTATATAGGGGATGTCTATAAATATGGGGGAAGTCTGTATATGAGGGGGATGTCTGTATATGAGGGGGATGTCTGTAAATAGGGGGATGTCTGTATATAAGGGGGATATCTGTAAATAGGAGGATGTCTGTATATAAGGGGGATGTCTGTAAATAGGGGGATGTCTGTATATAGTGGGGATGTCTGTATATAGGGGGATGTCTGTATATAAGGGGGGTGTCTGTATATAGGGGGATGTCTGTATATAAGGGGGATGTCTGTATATAGGGGGATGTCTGTATATAGGGGGATGTCTATAAATATGGGGGATGTCTGTATATGAGGGGGATGTCTGTATATAGGGGATGTCTGTAAATAAGGGGGATGTCTGTATATGAGGGGGATGTCTGTATATAAGGGAAATGTCTGTATATAGGGGGATGTCTGTATATAAGGGGGATGTCTGTATATAAGAGGGATGTCTGTATATAGAGGGATGTCTGTATATAAAGGGATGTTTGTATATAAGGGGGATGCCTGTATATAAGGGGATGTCTGTATATAGGGGGATGTCTATAAATATGGGGGATGTCTGTATATGAGGGGGATGTCTGTATATAGGGAATGTCTGTAAATAAGGGGGTGTCTGTATATAAGGGGGATGTCTGTATATAGGAGATGTCTGTATATAGGGGGATATATGTATATAGGGGGATGTCTGTATATAAGGGGATGTCTGTATACAAGGGGATGTCTGTATATAAGGGAGATGTCTGTATATAAGGGGGATGTCTGTATATAGAGGGATGTCTGTATATAAGGGGGACGTCTGTATATAAGGGGGATGTCTGTATATAGGGGGATGTCTATAAATATGGGGGATGTCTGTATATGAGGGGGATGTCTGTATATAGGGGATGTCTGTAAATAAGGGGGATGTCTGTATATGAGGGGATGTCTGTATATAAGGGGGATGTCTGTATATAGGGGGATGTCTGTATATAAGGGGGATGTCTGTATATAAGGGAGATGATTGTATATAAGGGGATGTCTGTATATAGGGGGATGTCTGTATATAAGGGGGATGTCTGTATATAGAGGGATGTATGTAAATAAGGGGGATGTCTGTATATAAGGGGATGTCTGTATATAGGGGATGTCTATAAATATGGGGGAAGTCTGTATATGAGGGGGATGTCTGTATATGAGGGGGATGTCTGTAAATAGGGGGATGTCTGTATATAAGGGGGATATCTGTAAATAGGAGGATGTCTGTATATAAGGGGGATGTCTGTAAATAGGGGGATGTCTGTATATAGTGGGGATGTCTGTATATAGGGGGATGTCTGTATATAAGGGGGGTGTCTGTATATAGGGGGATGTCTGTATATAAGGGGGATGTCTGTATATAGGGGGATGTCTGTATATAGGGGGATGTCTATAAATATGGGGGATGTCTGTATATGAGGGGGATGTCTGTATATAGGGGATGTCTGTAAATAAGGGGGATGTCTGTATATGAGGGGGATGTCTGTATATAAGGGAAATGTCTGTATATAGGGGGATGTCTGTATATAAGGGGGATGTCTGTATATAAGAGGGATGTCTGTATATAGAGGGATGTCTGTATATAAAGGGATGTTTGTATATAAGGGGGATGCCTGTATATAAGGGGATGTCTGTATATAGGGGGATGTCTATAAATATGGGGGATGTCTGTATATAAGGGGGATGTCTGTATATAGGGAATGTCTGTAAATAAGGGGGTGTCTGTATATAAGGGGGATGTCTGTATATAGGAGATGTCTGTATATAGGGGGATATATGTATATAGGGGGATGTCTGTATATAAGGGGATGTCTGTATACAAGGGGATGTCTGTATATAAGGGAGATGTCTGTATATAAGGGGGATGTCTGTATATGGAGGGATGTCTGTATATAAGGGGGACGTCTGTATATAAGGGGGATGTCTGTATATAGGGGGATGTCTATAAATATGGGGGATGTCTGTATATGAGGGGGATGTCTGTATATAGGGGATGTCTGTAAATAAGGGGGATGTCTGTATATGAGGGGATGTCTGTATATAAGGGGGATGTCTGTATATAGGGGGATGTCTGTATATAAGGGGGATGTCTGTATATAAGGGAGATGATTGTATATAAGGGGATGTCTGTATATAGGGGGATGTCTGTATATAAGGGGGAGGTCTGTATATAGGGGGATGTCTGTATATAAGGGGGATGTCTATATATGAGGGAGATGACTGTATATAAGGGGATGTCTATATGTAAGGGAGATGTCTGTATATAGGGGGATGTCTGTATATAAGGGGAATGTCTGTATATAAGGGGGATGTCTGAATATAAGGGGGATGTATGAATATAAGGGGATATCTGTATATATGAGTGGTGTTTGTATATGGGGGGATGTGGCCAAAGTGGCTACCGAGAAGCTGTGTGCGCCAAAGTGGCTACCAAGGATTCCTGCATGCCAAAATGGCTACCCTGGGGCAGGACCCTGCATGCCAGAAATGCTCCTGAGGTTCATTGGTAGCTGGCAGCGCTGTTCAAGCACCATGTATTTCCTTCAGGAAATGCCCATCTAGTTATTATTCTTCTCCGCGTTTTCCGCAATTAATGCGGCCCGAACCGCTCGGCGCAGAGACCCCGTTCAGGCGGCGTTTCGAAGGCCTCGGTGGGGACAGGTGTGCTATGACTTTTATAGTCGATCCGATATGTAGATTTTATTTAAATCGCATTTTAAAAAAAAAATTTCCCATAGGAAATAATGGCGAACTTTCCATTACCCCCAACTTGACCTTCCAAAGATGGCAGCTATGCAAATGTACGGTGTCCATTTTAGGACATGATCATTTATCAAAGTCAAACATCAGAATAAAGTGACTATGACACCCTCTCGTCCCGTGTGGGAAAAGTAAGTGCCCCCCCGGCCCCGTGTGTAAAAAGTAAGTGCCCCCCCGGCCCCGTGTGTGAAAAGTAAGTGTGCCCCCGGCCCCGTGTGCAAAAGTAAGTGCGCCCCCGGCCCCGTGTGTGAAAAGTAAGTGCCCCCCCCCCGGCCCCGTGTGTGAAAAGTAAGTGCGCCCCCGGCCCCGTGTGCAAAAGTAAGTGCGCCCCCGGCCCCGTGTGCAAAAGTAAGTGCGCCCCCGGCCCCGTGTGCAAAAGTAAGTGCGCCCCCGGCCCCGTGTGCAAAAGTAAGTGCGCCCCCGGCCCCGTGTGCAAAAGTAAGTGCGCCCCCGGCCCCGTGTGCAAAAGTAAGTGCGCCCCCGGCCCCGTGTGCAAAAGTAAGTGCGCCCCCGGCCCCGTGTGCAAAAGTAAGTGCGCCCCCGGCCCCGTGTGCAAAAGTAAGTGCGCCCCCGGCCCCGTGTGCAAAAGTAAGTGCGCCCCCGGCCCCGTGTGCAAAAGTAAGTGCGCCCCCGGCCCCGTGTGCAAAAGTAAGTGCGCCCCCGGCCCCGTGTGCAAAAGTAAGTGCGCCCCCGGCCCCGTGTGCAAAAGTAGGTGCGCCCCCGGCCCCGTGTGCAAAAGTTAGTGCGCCCCCGGCCCCGTGTGCAAAAGTAAGTGCGCCCCCGGCCCCGTGTGCAAAAGTAAGTGCGCCCCCGGCCCCGTGTGCAAAAGTAAGTGCGCCCCCGGCCCCGTGTGCAAAAGTAAGTGCGCCCCCGGCCCCGTGTGCAAAAGTATGTGCGCCCCCGGCCCATGTGCAAAAGTAAGTGCGCCCCCGGCCCCGTGTGCAAAAGTAAGTGCGCCCCCGGCCCCGTGTGCAAAAGTAAGTGCGCCCCCGGCCCCGTGTGCAAAAGTAAGTGCGCCCCCGGCCCCGTGTGCAAAAGTAAGTGCGCCCCCGGCCCGTGTGCAAAAGTAAGTGCGCCCCCGGTCCCGGGTGTGCAAAAGTAAGTGCGCCTTGGTCCCGGGTGTGCAAAAGTAAGTGTGCCCCGGTCCCGGGTGTGGAAAAGTAAGTGCGCCCCGGTCCCGGGTGTGGAAAAGTAAGTGCTCCCCTGGTCCCGGGTGTGGAAAAGTAAGTGGCCCCCCTGGTCCCGTGTGTGAATAGTGCTGCTGTAAAGCTGGCAGCGCTGTTCAAGCACCATGTATTTCCTTCAGGAAATGCCCATCTAGTTTTTAAATGTTATCATTAAAATAATGTTTCAATAAACTTGCCTTGTCTCCCCGTGGATTCTGGATCTTCATATTTCTTCCTGAATCTTTACCCAGAAGTCAATCTGGAGTCTCCGTGCACCGCACCTTCCATCTAAGACCTTTTTCAACAGATGGTGAGGCAATATACTTTTTCAGGCATTTTTGAGACCGGTCCTTGCCCAGAGAACGTAAGTATTTTTTTTGGTGTATTAGGTTGTGTTGTATTGCCATAATCTGTATGTTTCTATTCCAGAGGAATTGGCGTGTTGTAAATGTTTGGTATTAATTTTATTTTTTTCTTCTTTTTTCACAGCACATGGAGCAGCACTCTTGACCCTGGTTCTGGAGCGGTCCTTCATCAGACAATAACGGGTGTCCCAGCCATCCAGCAGCGCTACAGCAAGTGGGCCTGCCACACTAACTGGAGACCAGGAAGCTGGTCCATCAGGTGTTCCCCTTTCCCAGTCCTCTGCCTCTTTTTTTTGGGCTCTTCCCGGCAGCGGCAGAGGGCCTCGGACAGGTCACTCATGCCCGAGTTTTTGCACTTGAGCTCGGTCTTTCATGATGGACTCAAGGCGATGGGTGACCGACTGGATACTGCCATTAGCCATATGAATACACGTATCCAGGAGGTCACCAAAAGCCTTGACCAAGTGAAAGTCAACCTCCAGAGGCCAGCACATCGTTTTTTTAATCAAATTGAACAGGGCATGTCGGAACACCTTACTCCTGATCTCCAGCTTAGTGTCATGCAGGCCTGCAATGCTGCTTATGTGCAGGCTATGCAGCAGAGTCGGTATTTTCAGCAGACAGAGGCGGCATATCCACCTGTGCCAACACTGTCATGCTTGACATCAATGCCGAGCTCTGCTGCATACCACTGCATGGCCACCTCCATTCCATGCACAGCCGGACTCCACTACAGCACCACCACCATGCCGAGTGCTGTTGGACAGCCCACCGCCACCACCATGACAACTGCTGCTCTTGCTTGGAACTCCTCCACGGACACCACCATGCAGCAGCAGGACCCTGGCATGGCCTTCCGCTCCACAACCATGCCACAGCAGCAGGACCTTGGCATGGCCTTCCAACCTCCAAACGCAACCATGCAGCAGCAGCGGCACAAAGATCCTGACAGTTCGGCTACTATGACCAGGCTGCAAGAAATTAGCCCGCTGAGGCTCCCCAGACCACAGCGCCGATCCCAAAAAGGGAAAAAGAAACAGCGGACTATCTCTATTCCTCCCCCTCACCTCCCAATGTGTCTGTAATGTCAGGTTTGTCTCACCCTTCCAGTGTGTCTCAGCCCTCTCATGCGTCAAGCCCCATCCTCGAACTCCCAGATCCCACTACGTTGATTGCCCCTTCTCCTGCCACCCCTGCGTCATCCACACTTAGCCAGGCCTCACAGCTACACACCCCCCAGTTCCGTCACTCTACCCCAATCAGGCGCAGTTAAAATTTTTTGGGATTTATAAATAAATAATAATGTTTTTTGCCCCCAATAATGTTTGGTTATTTGTGTATATCGCCGCCGGCAACACACACCGTGCGCCTATAAAACACTGTGCCGCACACTATTTTTTTTTTGCCAAATCATAGCACCAGTAGTTATTAAGTACAAGACTGCAGCTTTGTGCATTTGGTATAGAGCTATGAGGTGGCAAAAAAATATAACTTGTATTTTCTCCATAATCCCTTCAGTCTGATTAATCTGTGTCACAGACTGAAGAGAAAATGGGGGTAATACAAAGCAGAACTATACTCAACAGGTCATGTGTCATAAATAGTGAGTTCATGATGCTCAAAACTCTGCGTCATGAACTCATTATATATCACACCTGACCTGGTGAGTAGAGAACTGCCTTGTATAACCTCCATTTTTTCTTCAGTGTACGTAATCTGTTGTGAACTCTGTTTTTGGGCTCCTCTTGTGGTCACAACTGGTACTGTGTGAGTGCTGTCTTTGGGCTCCCTCTGGTGGCTCTTTGTGTCATTCTGCAGGTCTGAGGCTTGATCAGCTGTCTCGTTATCTGTTAGCTGGTTTCCTATTTAGTTCACCTGGACTCTCAGTTGTTGCCTGCTGTCAATGTCTTCAGTGCTATTTTGGAGCTCTCCTCCAGTCCTTCGTTATCAGTCTCTTCAAGAGAAGCTAGGTTTTGCTTGGTTCATTTTTTGACCATCAGTGGTCATATGTTTCTTGGTTTATTTTTGTTTCTTGTCCAGCTTGCTAATATGTGATTTCCTTGCTTGCTGGTAGCTCTAGGAGGCTGAGTTTCTCCCCTCACACCGTTAGTTGGTGTGGGGGTTCTTGTATTCTCAGCGTGGATATTTTGCATAGGGTTTTTTACTGACCGCACAGTTCCCTATCTGTCTTCTGCTATCTAGTATTAGCGGGCCTCATTTGCTGTATCTGTTTTCATTTCTACGTTTGTGTTTTCCCCTTACCTCACCGTTATTATTTGTTGGGGGCTTCCTATATCTTTGGGGTGATTTCTCTTGAGGCAAGTGAGGTCTTACTTTCCCTCCAGGAGTAGATAGTTTCTCAGGCTGCGTTGAGTCGTCCAGGATTTTAGGCACGTTCACCGGCTACCTTTAGTGTGTTGGTTAGGATCAGGTTTGCGGTCAGTCCAGTTACCACCTCCCTAGAGCTCGTGTCTATGTTCATAAACTTAGCTAGTCCGTTTTGTGATCCTCAGCCACTAGGATCATAACAGTACAGCAGGCCGAAAAGTGTTTAATGCATCTCAGAAGTTGGATAAGAGAAGCCCTGAGTACAATTTTTTTTTCCTCTCTATCTTTGCTGCAGTCTGTCCAGCTTCTCTCATCCCCTTAATCTCTGGGTGGTTTTGTGTTCAGCTGCAGACATGGATATTCAGAGTCTGACTTCTAGTGTGGATCATCTTGCTGCAAGGGTGCAAAGCATTCAGGATTTTGTTGTTCATAGCCCTATGTCAGAGCCTAAAATACCTATTCCTGAGTTGTTTTCTGGAGATAGATCTAGGTTTCTGAATTTTAAGAATAATTGTAAATTATTTCTATCTTTGAGACCTCGTTCCTCTGGTGATTCCGCTCAGCAAGTTAAAATTGTTATCTCCTTTTTACGTGGCGACCCTCAAGATTGGGCTTTCTCTCTGGTGCCAGGAGATCCTGCATTGCTGAATGTGGATGCGTTTTTTCTGGCGCTTGGACTGCTTTATGAGGAACCTAATCTTGAGAACCAGGCAGAAAAGGCCTTGCTGGCTCTTTCTCAGGGCCAGGATGAAGCTGAGGTGTATTGTCAAAAATTTCGGAAATGGTCGGTGCTTACTCAATGGAATGAGTGTGCCCTGGCTGCAAATTTCAGAGAAGGTCTTTCTGAAGCCATTAAGAATGTTATGGTGGGGTTCCCCACGCCTGCAAGTCTGAATGACTCAATGGCTTTGGCCATTCAGATTGATCGGCGTTTGCGGGAGCGCAAATCTGCGCACCATCTGGTGGTGTTTTCTGAACAGAGACCTGAGTCTATGCAATGTGACCGAGTTCTGACCAGAATTGAGCGGCAAAATCATAGACGTCAAAATAGGTTGTGCTTTTACTGTGGTGATTCAACTCATGTTATCTCAGCATGCTCTAAGCGCGTTAAAAAAATCGCTAAACCTGTCACCATTGGTACTATACAGCTTAAATTCATTTTGTCTGTTATTTTAATTTGTTCTTTGTCATCCTACTCGGTTATGGCTTTTGTGGATTCAGGTGCTGCCCTGAATCTGATGGATTTGTCGTTTGCCAGGCACTGTGGTTTTGTCCTGGAGCCTTTGGAATTCCCTATTCCACTGAGGGGAATTGATGCCACACCATTGGCTGAGAATAAGCCTCAATATTGGACTCAAGTGACCATGTGCATGACTCCTGTGCATCAGGAGGTGATTCGCTTTCTTGTGCTGCATAATTTGCATGATGTTGTCGTGTTGGGTCTGCCATGGCTGCAGGCCCATAATCCAGTTCTGGATTGGAAAGCTATGTCTGTGTCAAGTTGGGGTTGCCAGGGGATTCATGGCGATGCTCCCCTTTGGTATCAATTGCTTCTTCCACTCCTTCTGAGGTCCCTGAGTTTTAGTCGGACTACCAGAATGTATTTGATGAGCCCAGATCCGGTGCCCTGCCTCCTCACAGGGATTGTGATTGTGCTATAAATTTGATTCCTGGTAGTAAGTTCCCTAAGGGACGACTTTTTAATTTGTCTGTACCAGAACATGCCGCAATGCGGAGCTATATAAAGGAGTCTTTAGAGAAGGGACATATTCGCCCGTCCTCCTCCCCTCTTGGTGCAGGATTCTTTTTTGTGGCCAAGAAGGATGGTTCTCTGAGACCTTGTATAGATTATCGTCTTCTAAATAAAATCACGGTCAAATTTCAGTATCCTTTGCCATTGTTGTCTGATCTGTTTGCTCGGATTAAGGGGTCCAGTTGGTTCACCAAAATAGATCTTCGTGGTGTGTATAACCTTGTGCACATTAAGCAGGGGGATGAATGGAAAACAGCATTTAATACGCCCGAAGGCCATTTTGAGTACTTGGTGATGCCTTTTGGACTCTCTAATGCTCCTTCTGTGTTCCAGTCCTTCATGCATGATATCTTCCGAGAATATCTGGATAAATTTATGATTGTGTATCTGGATGACATTTTGGTCTTTTCTGAGGACTGGGAGTCCCATGTGAAGCAGGTCAGGATGGTATTTCAGGTCCTGCGTGCTAATGCCTTATTCGTGAAGGGCTCAAAATGTCTCTTCGGAGTACAGAAGGTTTCCTTTTTGGGTTTTATTTTTTCTCCTTCTACTATTGAGATGGACCCAGTCAAGGTCCAGGCTATTCATGACTGGACTCAGCCTACATCTGTTAAGAGTCTTCAGAAGTTCTTGGGTTTTGCTAATTTTTACCGTCGCTTCATTGCTAATTTTTCTGGCGTGGTTAAACCCTTGACGGATTTGACCAAGAAGGGTTCTGATGTGACTAATTGGTCTCCTGTGGCCGTGGAAGCCTTTCGGGAGCTTGAGCGCCGGTTTTCTTCGGCTCCAGTTTTGTGTCAGCCTGATGTCTCTCTTCCTTTTCAGGTCGAGGTTGATGCTTCTGAGATTGGAGCAGGGGCTGTTTTGTCGCAGAGAAGCTCTGATTGCTCTGTGATGAAGCCTTGTGCTTTCTTTTCAAGAAAGTTTTCGCCTGCCGAGCGGAATTATGATGTTGGTAATCGGGAGTTGTTGGCTATGAAGTGGGCATTTGAGGAGTGGCGACATTGGCTCGAGGGAGCTAAGCATCGTGTAGTGGTCTTAACTGATCACAAAAATCTGATTTATCTCGAGTCTGCCAAGCGGCTGAATCCTAGACAGGCTCGTTGGTCGTTGTTTTTCTCCCGTTTCGATTTCGTGGTCTCGTACCTGCCTGGTTCGAAGAACGTGAAGGCTGATGCTCTTTCTAGGAGTTTTGTGCCTGACTCTCCGGGAGTTTCAGAGCCGGCTGGTATTCTCAGAGAGGGAGTGATTTTGTCTGCCATTTCCCCAGATTTGCGACGAGTGCTGCAGAAATTTCAGGCGGATAGACCTGACCGTTGCCCACCAGAGAGACTGTTTGTCCCAGATAGATGGACCAGCAGAGTTATTTCCGAGGTTCATTCTTCGGTGTTGGCAGGCCATCCTGGGATTTTTGGTACCAGAGATTTGGTGGCTAGGTCCTTCTGGTGGCCTTCCTTGTCGCGGGATGTGCGTTCCTTTGTGCAGTTCTGTGGGATTTGTGCTCGGGCTAAGCCTTGCTGTTCTCGTGCCAGCGGTTTGCTTTTGCCTTTGCCTGTCCCGAAGAGGCTTTGGACGCACATTTCCATGGATTTTATTTCGGATCTTCCAGTCTCTCAGAGAATGTCTGTCATCTGGGTGGTGTGTGATCGTTTTTCCAAAATGGTCCATTTGGTGCCCTTGCCTAAGTTGCCTTCCTCCTCCGATTTGGTTCCTCTATTTTTTCAGAATGTGGTTCGCTTGCACGGCATCCCTGAAAATATTGTGTCTGACAGAGGACGCCAGTTTGTGTCCAGATTTTGGCGGATCTTTTGTGCTAAGATGGGCATTGATTTGTCTTTTTCGTCGGCCTTCCATCCTCAGACGAATGGCCAAACCGAGCGAACTAATCAGACCTTGGAAACTTATTTAAGATGTTTTGTTTCTGCTGATCAGGATGATTGGGTGACTTTTTTGCCATTGGCCGAGTTTGCCCTTAATAATCGGGCTAGTTCTGCTACTTTGGTTTCGCCTTTTTTCTGCAATTCTGGTTTTCATCCTCGTTTTTCCTCGGGTCAGGTTGAGCCTTCTGACTGTCCTGGGGTGGATTCTGTGGTGGATAGGTTGCAACAGATTTGGAACCATGTGGTGGACAATTTGAAGTTGTCACAGGAGAAGGCTCAGCGCTTTGCCAACCGCCGTCGCGGTGTGGGTCCCCGACTTCTTGTTGGGGATTTGGTATGGCTGTCTTCTCGGTATGTTCCTATGAAGGTTTCCTCTCCTAAATTCAAGCCTCGCTTCATCGGTCCTTATAAGATTTTGGAAATCCTTAACCCGGTGTCATTTCGTTTGGACCTCCCAGCGTCGTTTGCCATTCATAACGTGTTCCATAGGTCTTTGTTGCGGAGGTATGTGGTGCCTGTGGTTCCTTCTGTTGAACCCCCTGCCCTGGTGCTGGTTGAGGGCAAATTGGAGTACGTGGTGGAGGAGATCTTGGATTCTCGTATTTCTAGACGGAGGCTTCAGTATTTGGTTAAGTGGAAGGGCTATGGTCAGGAGGATAATTCCTGGGTTGTCGCCTCTGATGTTCATGCGGCCGATTTGGTTCATGCCTTCCATGTGGCTCATCCTGATCGCCCTGGGGGTTTTGATGAGGGTTCGGTGACCCCTCCTCAAGGGGGGGGTACTGTTGTGAACTCTGTTTTTGGGCTCCCTCTTGTGGTCACAACTGGTACTGTGTGAGTGCTGTCTTTGGGCTCCCTCTGGTGGCTCTTTGTGTCATTCTGCAAGTCTGAGGCTTGATCAGCTGTCTCGTTATCTGTTAGCTGGTTTCCTATTTAGTTCACCTGGACTCTCAGTGGTTGCCTGCTGTCAATGTCTTCAGTGCTGTTTTGGAGCTCTCCTGCAGTCCTTCGTTATCAGTCTCTTCAAGAGAAGCTAAGTTTTGCTTGGTTCATTTTTTGACCATCAGTGGTCATATGTTTCTTGGTTTATTTTTGTTTCTTGTCCAGCTTGCTAATATGTGATTTCCTTGCTTGCTGGTAGCTCTAGGGGGCTGAGTTTCTCCCCTCACACCGTTAGTTGGTGTGGGGGTTCTTGTATTCTCAACGTGGATATTTTGCATAGGGTTTTTTACTGACCGCACAGTTCCCTATCTGTCTTCTGCTATCTAGTATTAGCAGGCCTCATTTGCTGTATCTGTTTTCATTTCTACGTTTGTGTTTTCCCCTTACCTCACCGTTATTATTTGTTGGGGGCTTCCTATATCTTTGGGGTGATTTCTCTTGAGGCAAGTGAGGTCTTACTTTCCCTCCAGGAGTAGATAGTTTCTCAGGCTGCGTTGAGTCGTCCAGGATTTTAGGCACATTCACCGGCTACCTTTAGTGTGTTGGTTAGGATCAGGTTTGCGGTCAGTCCAGTTACCACCTCCCTAGAGCTCCTGTCTATGTTCATAAACTTAGCTAGTCCGTTTTGTGATCCTCAGCCACTAGGATCATAACAGTAATCTATTTCACACAAACCGAAGAGACGATGTAGGTCATACAAGGCATATCTATACTCACCTGGACAGGTGTCAGAAATAGTGAGTTCATGAGGCTGTTATTTGTGCATCATGAATTCATTATTTCTGACACCTGACTTGATGAGTGTAGATCAGCTTTTTATTATACCTCCATCTTCTCTTCAGTCTGCGTCCAAAGATACTGCAGAACAGAATCTGGACGTAATGATGTCAACTACCTTTCCACTATCAACATAAGTGGTTTTTAGAGGAAATACATAGATGACTCGGTCAAGATAGCAAAACACGAATTTTATTAACAAAAAATATTATTAACATTTAAAACATAACTGGTACAGGCCAAAACCCAACAGGAAATTTTACACAATATTGTCTTGCCATGCCGCACGTCCAATATCTGAATCAAAATAGGCAGCAAATTGGTTCCGCATGTGGCTAACTTCAACTGTTGACCGCAGCGGGTGATGCTGGTAATCTGGCAATGGGTTTGCAACTGGTTCATCCAGTTCAATGGTGGGTTGCTCCTTAGCCATTATGTAATTGTGGAGAACCACACAGGCTTTGACCACCTCATCGACTGTCTCCATTTTTAGATTAATGGCTGTCGCAAGAATGCGCCATTTTGAGACAAAAATCCCAAAGGTACACTCAGGGGTGGATTATAAGAGGGTCAATCTGGGCGGTAGCCCAGGGCCCAGTGGTGTGGGGGGGCCCTGGGCTACTACCACACAGATTGCCCACCGGCCGCCACCATCAGGGCATTACTGCATGGCCCCCTGACTGACTGGCGTATGTATCATTTATGGGCCTGGACCCGGTGGGCAGAAAGAGGGGGCCCGCATTGGGCCCCGTCTCATCTGCTCACCGGGCCCCTACCGGCGCTGCGGCGGTTTCCTATTGATGTGCGGGCACGGGCCCACACGTCAATAGTTAACAACAGCCACCAGCCAATTGGAGGCTGGCAGCTGAAGTCGGCCGGCGCAGCTCACACGTCATTTGCGTCTGACATCATTGTCAGACGCTGGCGAGTGCACGCTGCTGGAGGGAGCTAACCGCCTGGAGCGCTGGGCAGGTGAGGAGAACTCGTTTTTTTTTTTTTTTTTTTTTTTAATTTTGCTAACCTAAGTAACGGCAATAATTCTGGACAGTCAGTCAGTGACACACTGGGGCAGATGATTGCTGGACACACTGGGGCAATGCTGGAGACACTGACTGGGGCAATGCTGGAGACACTGGGGCTGCTTGCTGGACACACTGGGGGCAATGCTGGATGGCACACTGGGGCAGATGATTGCTGGAGACACTGTGGCAATGCTGGAGACACTGGGGCAGATTGCTGGACACAATGGGAGTAATATGCTGCCAGACACACTGGGGGTAATATGCTGGACACACGGGGGCAGATTGCTGGACACACTGGGGCAGATTGCTGGACACACTGGGGCAGATTGCTGGACACACCGGGGCCAATGCTGGAGACACTGGGGCAATGCTGGAGACACTGGGGCAATACTGGAGACACTGGGGCAGATTGCTGGACACACTGGGGGTAATGCTGGAGGACACACTGGGGCAGATTGCTGGACACACTGGGGCAGATTGCTGGACACACTGGGGCAGATTGCTGGACACACTGGGGGCAATGCTGGAGGACACACTGGGGCAGATGATTGCTGGACACTGGGGCAATGCTGGAGACACTGGGGCAAAGCTGGAGACACTGGGGCAATGCTGGAGACACTGGGGCAGATTGCTGGACACACTGGGGCAGATTGCTGGACACACTGGGGCAGATTGCTGGACACACTGGGGGCAATGCTGGAGGACACACTGGGGCAGATGATTGCTGGACACTGGGGCAATGCTGGAGACACTGGGGCAATGCTGTAGACACTGGGGTAATGCTGGACACACTGGGGCAGATTGCTGGACACACTGGGGGCAATGCTGGAGGACACACTGGGGCAGATGATTGCTGGACACACTGGGGCAATGCTGGAGGACACACTGGGGCAGATGATTGCTGGACACACTGGGGCATGCTGGAGACACTGGGGCAATGCTGGACACACTGGGGGCAATGCTGGAGGACACACCGGGGCAGATGATTGCTGGACACACTGGGGCAATGCTGGAGACACTGGGGCAGATTGCTGGACACACTGGTGGTAATATGCTGGACACACTGGGGCAGATTGCTGGACACACTGTCTGGGGGCAATGCTGGACACACTGGGGCAGATTGCTGGACACACTGGGGGCGGGACTGGAGGCATGGGCAGAATGTAGATACGGGGCATGATTGGAGACACGGGGCAGAATGAAAGACATGGGGCAGGATTGGATCATGGGGCAGGATGGATACGATGGAGACAGATGGGGCAGGATGGGGAGATCATATGGGGTAGAATGGATACTCATGAGGGCAGGATGTGAGAACATATGGCTGACGCCAGGAATGAGATACACGGGGCCAGGATGGGGGATATTATTATTACCATAGGGGCTAATTAAGGGATATTATTACTGCAGTGATGTATTTATTTTATTTTTTGAGTATACTGTTTTAAATGGGGGGGCAGTCCTGTTACTGTGCAGAGTGACACTATATCGCCTTTTTTTCTTCATGTGGTGTAATGTAGAAGTTGTGAAAAATTAAGTAATGTGTTCTGCAAGCGGAGCTTGAGATAACTGTGTTATTTCCTGCAGAAACGAGTCCTGGCTGGAAGAAATGATGGCGGTCTGTGCTGGATGAAAGATGAAGGACTTCACCTAGAGACGTCACTGGTGAGTCGGTGTTACCTATACACTGACACTATACACTGTATACTATATACAGGTCCTGTGTATAATGTCACCGGTGATCGCTGTTTAACCTCTACACAGACACTGCATACTAAGTACAGATCTCCTGTGAATACTGGCACTTATGGTGATAGTATTGTGTGTTTTTTTTATTACTGATCAGTATTGTAGAATTCAGTCACTATGTGGTGGTAATATGTGGTCTGGAAATGGTGTTGCAGTATTTGTCCCTTGTATGTGCTATTTGGTCACCAAGTGGTGGTAATATGTGGTCTTGACATGGTGTGGCGGTATTGGTTCCTTGTATGTGATATTGGTCATTTTAAAAATTGAAAAATAAATCAAAATATACCTAAATTGTATTGCATATTTTAACAAATATTTAATAGGTTACAGTAGAGTAGGGCCCAGCCAAAAGTGTCTACCGTGTTATGGTGGCAGCTTACAAAATCTTTGTAACATGACACACATGACCCCGTCGCATGACCCCTTCACATGACCGGGGGGGGCCCACAGTGTCTGAACAGCCCGGGGCCCTGGCTACCCTTAATCCACCCCTGGGTACACTCCCATGTTCTTCGGGCCCTGGCCAGTCTGTAGTTACAAATTCTTTTAGTGTGGTTCAAGTCCCGACTGGAATATGGCTTCAGTAGGTTTTCACACATCTGAAAGGCCTCATCCCCAACCATAACAAATGGCATCGGTGGGCCTTGAGTGTTGGGGAGAGTTCGTGGCAGTAGAAAATTAAAATTTCTTCCATACACACATCGGCCCATATCCGAGTTCTTGAAAGTCTGTGAGTCATTACCACGGCCAAAAGCTCCAATGTGATAAAACAACAGTCCTCATCTGCTATTGCCATAAGCACAACTGAAAAATATTTTTTGTAGTTGAAGTATTCCGATCGAGTTCTGGCGGGTTTGATAATGCGTATATGCTTTCCATCCACCGCTCCCAAACAGTTGGGGAAATCACACATGTAGCGCCCCCACTGCCACAGGGCTGAGGGGTACCCGGTACCGGGCCTCTGAGTTTCTGCTCTGGGGGTGTCACGGTGGCTAGGGCCCGGTCCGTGACCCTGCCGAGGGGCGCACAGTGAATAAAGTGGATAGATGATGATGATAGTGGTGTAGTGCAGTAAATAACGAGGACACCAGGTTGCAGTCTCTTTACCTCTTTACTGAAGATCTCTGGGTCCTCAGTCCGGAATCTGGATAACCAGGCTGCGCAAGTCCGGCCGGTCCAATGGCACCTCTGGAGTTCTCTTTGCAGGTGGAAATCTGTGCCTTCCTGCTAGCGCTATGTGTTGTGGTCCTTCCCTGCTGTGCTTACGGAAAGTCCCCACAACTGTTGTGTCCGTTTCTTAAGTTCCCTCACAACTCGATTAGATGATGTTCTGCTAATCTTCCGTCCCTCCCTGATGTTACGGTTTGGACGGCACCCGTTTGACGGGTAGGCTCAGAGCTCTTCCGGGACCCTAGAGTCGCCCCTCTCCACCAGTTGCCCCCCAAGACTGCATAGGTGATTTAAGTGAGACAGCCCGCCTTAGACTGACTGTCCTGCCGCTGTTTAGAGTATTGCTTGAAGCTGAATATTGTAATACTCCCTCGGCGTTCCGGCCGCCGGTTGTGCGCCTCAGTAGGATGTTGCCTCGGTCTTACAGCACGACTCCTACTGGAATTCTCCTTGTTGCTTTGATCTCGTTTCTCACTCAGCACAATCTATCTCGCTTCTAATCCTTCCTTGGGCACCGCCGCTATCCTGAGCAGGCACGGTCCCGTTACGTTCGCTCAAGTTGCCAAGCCTCTGTCAGGATCCCACCCCTGACAGAGACCCTACCGAATCTTCCCCCACAACACCCTCTGCCACAAGGTGTTGCCTGGTTCCAACCCAGTCAGCTTTCTCATCTCACTTCCTGCCTGACCCCCAGTTTACCCACTGTGGTGAGGAGTGGCCTAATAAATAGCACCCTTAGCTCCCCCTGGAGGCCCGACTGTGAAATGTATTGGTGTCTGTGATACCTGATCAGATGAACTCCTTCAGTGCCATCGGACGTACCATAGCTCCCCTTAGTGGTGGAGCCACAGTACTGCAACGACCAGGACTCTGGGGCGCTGCACTCCCCCCTGGTTAAACACAGTACTCCGGGACTGAGAAGAAAACAACAATACAAGTTAGCAAAAAGACATACAGTTTTGTTGAGTGCAATAACAATAAGTATATTTAAACAGAGCTTCCCTTTATGGGAGGTGAGGACACTTGAACGTTACAAACATGGTTAAATATCATAGCAACATGCTATAAATAACTTTTCTTACCCAACCGGGTATTCTACTAGTACAAACTTTTGAACAATAACTTAACATCGCCTTTAAGGATGTACACTCTAAATCCGCTAAAGACCTTCTTATAATCACATTATAAGGCAATTTAACTTTTACATTCTCCTTCTTTAAATCTGCAGGACCACCTGTCCTAACGGCACCAGACCTACTGCCTCTCCTTCCTCACAGGACCGCTCCTTTCAGCCCGAGCCTTCTGTCTTTTCAACTACTATACACAGTATAGAACATAACATTACTTTCAGTTTAAGAGCACCGAGCCATCTCTACATGACTCCTAGGAGGACTCAGGGTTCACCTTCTGTCCTCGTTGTCTATCAACATTATCAAACATTTTCTATAGAACATTAAACCTTCTCATTATTTTTCTTACTGACATGTATGCTGGGCACTACGTCTACCCCTACGGGCCCACTGCATCCTTCTTCTAGCTTTCACTTTCTTTCAGGGAACATCATCAGCATTTCTTTACAATTAACTAGTTGGATTCATATAACTTTCTCACGTAAACATTATCATCACTTTCTCTTTATCAAAACATTATTGCTATCTCTCAGTCTTAAAGCAATACTATTCTCTAAGTGCAACACATGAACATCCCCTTTAAGAGGGGACCAAGTCTCTATGAGGTAGCATATCTTCTCAAGCTACCAGTCCGTACTCAGCAAAAGTTCCAGTGTGGTATCTTCACAAAGAGTCCTTTTTGAAGTAAAACCAGTAGGGAGCACCTTTAATAAGGTGCAAACTATTTACAAAAAGTTTGTATCATGCACTGTTCATGATTGCGGCAGTTCTGGAAACTTGTGCAAAAACTTAGAAAGCAAACCAAAAAAAAGCAGAAACAATAGGGATCCCGGGTCAACAAAGGGATCCCTTTAAAAGTTAACCCTGAACGGGTTTAGCAGCAAAAATCAGAAAACGAACAAACAGTTAAAGGGAACCTGTCACCACGTTTTTGGAAGATGGGATAAAAATAGCGTTAAATAGGGGCAGAGGTGGGCGTTACATTAGTGTGTTTGTTATGCGTTTATTACCCACCTAAGTTGCCGAAATACCTTTGCAAAGTCTCCGTTTTCGCCTGTCAATCAGGCTGGTCTGGTCAAAAGGGCGTCTTGTCTTCCCCCAGATTTTGCGTAGTTTTCCGTTGGTGGCGTAGTGGTGTGCGCATGCCCAAGGTCCCGAATCCTCTGCCAGGGGATTTAAAAGAGCGCGCTGTTCGTTATTTCATTGGTGATCGGTGGGCGCGGCCATCTTCCTTTGGCCGCGCGTGCGCAGAAGCGGCGCTCTGCTGGCCGCGGCTTCAGGAAAATGGCCGCGGGATGCCGCGCGTGCGCAGATTGATATCGCGGCGGCCATTTTCCTGAAGCCGCGGCCAGCAGAGCGCCGCTTCTGCGCACGCGCGGCCAAAGGAAGATGGCCGCGCCCACCGATCACCAATGAAATAACGAACAGCGCGCTCTTTTAAATCCCCTGGCAGAGGATTCGGGACCTTGGGCATGCGCACACCACTACGCCACCAACGGAAAACTACGCAAAATCTGGGGGAAGACAAGACGCCCTTTTGACCAGACCAGCCTGATTGACAGGCGAAAACGGAGACTTTGCAAAGGTATTTCGGCAACTTAGGTGGGTAATAAACGCATAACAAACACACTAATGTAACACCCACCTCTGCCCCTATTTAACGCTATTTTTATCCCATCTTCCAAAAACGTGGTGACAGGTTCCCTTTAAGAAACTATATACAAGTTTAAGAGTAGTATTATCTTACTCATCTTTGTAATGTGGGGGATGGTCTTCTTCCGGGCCTCACCCGGCCAACGGGTCGCCTTGGTGTGGCAAGGGCCGGTCCTGGCTCCAGCAGCGACAGGATCCCTCGCCGGGATGCCCTCCTAGCTTGTGGGCAAGCGCGACCCAGAGGCACGCGGTGGACCTGGTCCTCCTGCGGCTCCATGGGGATGGGTTCCGGCACCTTCCCTACAGAAGGCTCATCCTCCGGCACTCCAGTAGCAGCCTGCAGGGCGACGCACCGCTGGACACCCCGAGCTACACAGCCTGTTCCACCCGCTTCCCTCCTCCACCGGGTGTAGGTCACGGCATCGCCAGGCTCCAGGTCGGCGTCATACCTTCCTCCACAGAGCTCGACTTCTTCCCGGTCCACGCGGACCTGCAGTGGCTCCCCGATCTCTTGGATGACTCCCTTCCCATGTCGGGAGTTGAAGGAGACCACCACACCCCAGTGGGACAGTGGGGTTTCGTCCACACGGGTTAGATCCACCTGGGCGGCAGGCTGAGGTCTGTCCCGCCACGCTGCCATGAGGCGCCGCAGATGTTCGGCCTCCGGCAGGATCCTCAGGCCCGACGCGCGCAGCTCACACTCTGCCGCGGCCTGGATGAAGGAGGCAGGGAACACTGGAGACAGGCGGACCTCCGTAGGCTGGCCCAGCCGAGAGATCACACGGGCTTCGGCTTCCATGCAGTAAGCTATCCGCCGGGCCTCGGCTGCGGCCACACACTCCTCTGACAGCGGCCTAGGAGGTTGGCCCATCGTTGGCTCTGCAAGGGTCAGCTCCCGCAGTGACGGCGTATCTTGGGCTGCATCGGGCTGTTCGGCCTCTCTCCGAGTCTGATCATTCCCATGCGGGGTCTCTGGCGTCGCCATTTTCGTTTTTCCTCCAGTGTCCTCTTCCCGCGGTCTCTTTCGTGGGCGGCCCCGTCTCCATGGTCTCCATCCTCCAAACAAGATCAGGAGGCGGACCTCGGCTGTTGACGGACACGTCCTCAGGACACAAAAATATTTAGACTGGGCGGCCATTGTTTTTTCACGCTCTCCAGCTTGTCCACGCCTACTCCACGCCCCTTTCCTCTTCCTGCGCTCTCCTCAGCGCTGTAATGGCGGCGGATTTTGGCAGTAAATAGCGCAGCACAGTCCTTGCAATAAAGTACAGTCCAAGCACCATAAATCACAGTTCCAAGGCACACATGACCTGATTCTTCAGGCTTAAGTAGATCCTGTTCGTGACGCCAAGTTGTAGCGCCCCCACTGCCACAGGGCCGAGGGGTACCCGGTACCGGGCCTCTGAGTTTCTGCTCTGGGGTTGTCACGGTGGCTAGGGCCCGGTCCGTGACCCTGCCGAGGGGCGCACAGTGAATAAAGTGGATAGATGATGATGATAATGGTGTAGTGCAGTAAATAACGAGGACACCAGGTTGCAGTCTCTTTACCTCTTTACTGAAGATCTCTGGGTCCTCAGTCCGGAATCTGGATAACCAGGCTGCGCAAGTCTGGCCGGTCCAATGGCACCTCTGGAGTTCTCTTTGCAGGTGGAAATCTGTGCCTTCCTGCTAGCGCTATGTGTTGTGGTCCTTCCCTGCTGTGCTTACGGAAAGTCCCCACAACTGTTGTGTCCGTTTCTTAAGTTCCCTCACAACTCGATTAGATGATGTTCTGCTAATCCTCCGTCCCTCCCTGATGTTACGGTTGGGACGGCACCCGTTTGACGGGTAGGCTCGGAGCTCTTCCGGGACCCTAGAGTCGCCCCTCTCCACCAGTTGCCCCCCAAGACTGCATAGGTGATTTAAGTGAGACAGCCCGCCTTAGACTGACTGTCCTGCCGCTGTTTAGAGTATTGCTTGAAGCTGAATATTGTAATACTCCCTCGGCGTTCCGGCCGCCGGTTGTGCGCCTCAGTAGGATGTTGCCTCAGTCTTACAGCACGACTCCTACTGGAATTCTCCTTGTTGCTTTGATCCCGTTTCTCACTCAGCACAATCTATCTCGCTTCTAATCCTTCCTTGGGCACCGCCGCTATCCTGAGCAGGCACGGTCCCGTTACGTTCGCTCAAGTTGCCAAGCCTCTGTCAGGATTCCACCCCTGACAGAGACCCTACCGAATCTTCCCCCACAACACCCTCTGCCACAAGGTGTTGCCTGGTTCCAACCCAGTCAGCTTTCTCATCTCACTTCCTGCCTGACCCCCAGTTTACCCACTGTGGTGAGGAGTGGCCTAATAAATAGCACCCTTAGCTCCCCCTGGAGGCCCGACTGTGAAATGTATTGGTGTCTGTGATACCTGATCAGATGAACTCCTTCAGTGCCATCGGACGTACCATAGCTCCCCTTAGTGGCGGAGCCACAGTACTGCAACGACCAGGACTCTGGGGCGCTGCACTCACACTCCAGAATTTTTCAGCAATTTCAATCCACATGTCCTCCGTGGGTAGGGGTATAAACTCATCCTGGAGAACATTCCACAAAGCCCGGCAGGTGTCCGCAACTATTCCAGACAGGGTGGAAATTCCAAGCCGGTACTGAAAGTGGAGGGATGGGGATCTCTCCGGTTGCCAGAAATCTGAAATAAGAATAAAAAATTAAATTTACAATCAATTCCATTTATGGTAGTGTTTAGCTAAAGACCTAAAGGAAAATACAAATACATGGCAGACCAATAATAATTATGACTGGCATTTGTTTAGAATTATTACGTGCCTTAATGTAACCAGGAGACGTTCCTCTGCTGGAATCGCTCTACGGAGCTGGGTGTCCTGTCTCCGGATGGCTCCTTGGACACGACCAAGCAATTCATGTAAAGAGTCTTGAGACATCCTGGTATATTCTGTGAATTTGTCCGGGTTGGCATTAAGCTCGCCATATAGCGTGTGGCAGGCTCCACGGCTCTCCCGGAGTTCAATAATGGGGTGTCTCCAAAAACGCCTACGCCGTGTCCTTCTCTGTCGTTCTCTATTTCCCCAAGCAAACGCACAGGCAAGAAACAGCTTGATGCTTAAATCCAGGTTGAAATAAAAGCTCGCCATGCGAAGATCCATCATGACACAGGATACAGTAGCAAACTGTGAAGATTTCAGCAGTCCAAGGGTCTATATATAGATATCCCATAATACACGCCCACTGTAGTCCCATTGGCGGTGTCTGTTTATCTAGATTTTGTTTCTGTAACATTTTTCACCATGCGTACAAAAAACACAAACGCATGCAAAACGCATGGAAAAGTGTGAAAATGCTGCATTTTTTAAACGCATGCAGTAACGTATGTGTCTAAAAAATGCTGCGATTGTACGCGTTTCAAAGCGGTTTTTCCTTCTTTTGCGGTTGCTGATTAAACGCTGCGGATAATAACGCAAATGTGAAACTAGCCTAAGTTGCAATGGTCCTCCATGGAGGAGAATGGTTTAATCTAATAATATTTAAGGTCTAAGGTGGTTTCCTGAATTTATTGGCATATTCAACAACAGTTTCGATGGTAATATCACAAGGTGTATATATATACTCATACTCAGCAATTTAGTATTATAAATAGATGGGGCATTCAGGCAGATAAATGCACTGTACATTGAAGCAATCATGTAATTATTGCAACCAGAAGTACTCACTGTATAATGCAAGCTGAAAATATTGTAGACCAGGGGTGTACGACATGTGGCCTAAGAGCCACATGAAGCCTGTGATGCTGTTCTGGTGGCAGGAAAATACTGGACTGGCAAGTTAACTATACGTAAGCAACCACAGACAAGAGAGTAGTGACAGCAATTGAGAAGCGGGGACTGGCAAGTACTAATGCTGCTCTATCTAGACATCTGTCAACGCCTCATTTATCAGCAGAATGGGGTCTCTAAACCCATTTGGTACTCCAGAATCAAGTATGTGAATTAGACAAGTGGCTTTACGTGTGCTCGCCCCACTGTAATTTATAGGAGTTTTAAAGGATTAGGTAGTGAGCACAAAACTGATGATCTATTGTATAGCTACGTGCATACATCACCTCTTCCTCTTTAGGACCTATTCATACATGGTTTTTTTGCAAGTATTTAGAAGAGGATTTTACTGTAAATCCACAGAGTTATCACAACAAAACCTCTCCTGCATTCTCACCCTAAAATTCAGTGTCAGAAGTATGCAAAAGATCATCCAAACAAGCCAGATGCATTTTGGAAACAAGTCCTGTGGACCGATGAGGTTAAAATAGAACACTGGCCACAATGATCAAAGGTATGTGTGGAGAAAAAAGGGTACCGAATTTCAGGAAGAGAATATCTCGCCAACCATAAAGCATGTTCTCCTAAAATCTTGTTTGCACAATGTTGAACGTAGTACTTGTACCTTTGATATATTGAAGGCTGTTTAGCTGTTTATGTTTTGTATTACTATGTTCTTTTGACATATCCAGAATTCAAAAAGTCTATGTATGTTTCTTAGATTGTGATACCAGGCAGAGACTAAAATTTTCTTTATGTCATCTTCTTTTCATTGACATCTCTGTACTAGATAAATTAAAACTGTTCTGAGGAAGGTCCATTCTGGACCGAAAACGTTTAACAACTATTGGAACAACTATTGGTTCTGTCTCTGGACGTGCAATAAAATCAACAAATTTTCACTTTATGAACTATTGAGTGCCAAGTTTTTGTTTAATGATTGGATACTGGGTTGGATACCCTACTTGAGCACCAACTCTCCCATTGTCACAGAGTGCCGTGTTTTTTCTATTACATTAAGCATGGGGGGCGTTTCTGAGTCGCTCGCCAGGGCCGTGGTTTACTCGGTACTGGGTCTGGTACTCAAAGGGGGATATCACGATGGCGGCAACCTGGTCCGTGGCCCTGGGTGCCCATGTTAAAGGGAAAGTCTTTAAAGGGAATGGTGAAATAAAGTTTGTTTGTGATGCCACCTGTGGTATTCAGTCAGTGGGGACCGACTCTGCTTAGAGGGATTCTCTGGGTTGATGTTATGGCAGCTGAGATGGTATAACTTCCCACAGGTGAAGTATGTCCCCAGGGCTCCCAGTGTATAGATGAGGATGGTGAGTGGTGCAATAAAGAACGGAGGACACAGGTGTGCAGTCTCTTTACCTGGTTTACTGTACTCTTCAGGCAGCCACAGTCCAGGGCACCAGATCACAGGTACAGGCAGGGTCCAGCTGGCTTGGAAGCGAATTCAGAGTCCCCTTTACCAGGTGGAGGTAAAAGCCTTCTTATTAGCGCAGTGATGTTGTAGTCCCTTACTGCCTATGGCTTCTGGCAAGGTCCTCACAGTCCTCTCTGTCCTCCTTAAAGGTGGGACACAAACCCTTATGACAGGTGGCTCGAGTCTTTTTACAGGGTCTCTATCATGACCCGGGCTCTATGTGTCTCCTGGGTATTAGGGCGGACAGGTTACATGTAGTTCACCTGTCCTGCCGGTTTCTTCCGTAAGTCTTGGAGTCCCTCCCTTGGTCTTCCAGCTACCGGTATCTGCGTATCGCAGGGAGATAGCTCAATCGCAGCTGTCCTCCCCAGTGCTTTGCTCTCCTGCACGCTCACTACAAATCGGTTCATCCTTCTGTGTTATCTCTGTCCAGGAGGTGCAATTCTTTCTCGTGGCTGCATGGCCCCTCAGTGTTTTATCTCTCTTTCTGCCAGGAGCTGTAGACTCCCATGTCTGCTCAGGTATACTTCTTTCTTACCAGCCTTGCCTAAGCTGGTGTTTTTTGACAAGCTCCTCTCTGGCATACCCTGACAGGAACTAACTAACTTTCCCTCCAGTTCATAATATTTGTATAGGAAAGCCATCCACAATCTGGATCAGGGCTCCCCCTTCTGGCCTGGAGTGTGAACATGTTGTGTGCTTTGTGGTTACCTGATAAAGAAGATCCTCCTTGGCTTCCAAGCGTGAGATCACTCTCCCCGTGAGGAAAGCAATGCCACTGTAACAACCAGGACCCTGGGGTGTTACATATAAACCATGGTTTGGAGTTGTGTTATAGCCAATGACACAGGGAACATTTCACGGTTAGAGGGAAGAATAGGTTCAATACAATTTTAACAGATTATTGAAGCAAACATTGCACCATCTGTAAAAAAGCTGAAGTTGAAAAGAGGATGGATTCTACAAATGGATAATAATACCCCCAGAAGAAGGCACTATGCCAAGACGTGCGTTGGGGTGGGTGGCTCCACGGTGCTACAGGTAATTCCTCAGGTCTTTATGCACTTTATGCTATGAATTCTGTGCTTACAGTGTTTTTCCACTTTTTGGTAATTATTCTGTCATTGTACAGTGATATACACTTTAGCACAATGCACTTTTGACCTGATTGTCATGTTTACTTGGCCTGAGAATTTCTACTCTTTTTTGCCTGTTATATCACCGTGGCCCCATCTTTTTGGCTTACTATTGTCTTTTTCCTGTATCATTTTCAATATCTTAGGACTATATATTTTACTAGATGGTAGCCCGATTCTAATGCATCGGGTATTCTAGAATATGTATGTAGTTTATTTATGAAGTTTTCAGAATAATACAATTTATACACAGGATTCGGCCTGGCGCGACCAATTAGCGAAGTGTGGTTCAAATTCCGTGCCAATTCGCGGGCGGACTGCGCCTGTTGCTGATTGTTCGCGGCCGGACGTGACCAATCACTGAAGTCAGGGCTGGCTCCTGGTTTTTGAGAGCCCCGGGCGAAAGAGTCTCAGTGGGCCCCCCTCTTTAACACGTACCACGATTCATGATGCACAGATACAGCAGAGAAATATAGCACAGACAAGTAGCATATAGCACAGCCCATGTACTATATAACACAGCCATGTAGTATATAGCACAGACACGTAATATATAGCACAGCCATGTAGTGTATAGCACAGCCCACGTAGTATATAGCACAGCCACATAGTATATAGCACAGAGATGTAGTATATAACACAGCCCATGCAGCATATAACACAGCCTACGCAGCATATAACACAGCCCACGCAGTACATAACACAGCCCATGTAGTATATAACACAGCCCATGTAGTATATAACACAGCCCACGTAGTATATAGCACAGCCACGTAGTATATAGCACAGCACAAGTAGTATATTGCCCAGCCACGTAGTATATTGCCCAGCCACACAGTATATTGCCCAGCCACATAGTATATTGCCCAGCCACGTAGTATATTACTCAGCCACGTAGTATATTGCTCAGCCACATAGTATATTGCCCAGCCACGTAGTATATAGCACAGACACGTAGTATATAGCACAGACAGCACAGACACGTAGTATATTGCCCAGCCACGTAGTATATTGCACAGCAACATAATATATAGCACAGCCACGTAGTATATAGCACAGAGACGTAGTATATAACACAGAGACATAGTATATAACACAGGCCACGTAGTATATTGCCCAGCCACATAGTATATAGCACAGCCCACGTAGTAAATAGCACAGACACATAGTATATTGCCCAGCCATGTAGTATATTGCCCAGCCACGTAGTATATTGCACAGCCACGTAGTATATTGCACAGCCACATAATATATAGCACAGCCACATAGTATATAGCACAGAGACGTAGTATATAACACAGGCCACGTGGTATAGAGCACAGCGATGTAGTATATTGCCCAGCCACGTAATATATACCACAGCCATGTAGTATATAGCACAGCCCACATAGTATATAGCACAGCCCACATGGAATATAGCACAGAGATGTAGTATATAACACAGCCCACGCAGTATATAACACAGCCCACGTAGTATATAGCAATGTGGGCACCATATCCCTGTTAAAAAAATAATTAAAATAAAAAATAGTTACATACTCACCCTCCGTCGGCCCTCTGGATCCAGCCGAGGCATTTACCGATGCTCCTCACGATGCTCCGGTCCCAAGAGTGCATTGGAGATGATGACGTACGAGACCGCAATGCATGGACCGGTCACCGGAGCATTGCGTGGAGCGGGAAAGACCTCGGCTGGATCCGGGGGGCCAACGGAGGGTGAGTATATAATGATTTTTTATTTTTTAAATTATTTTTAACATTAGATCTTTTTACTATTGATGCTGCATAGGCAGCATCAATAGTAAAAAGTTGGTCACACAGGGTTAATAGCAGCATTAACGCAGTGCGTTACACCACAGCATAACACGGTCCGTCAACGCTGCCATTGACCCTGTGTGAGCGCTGACTGGAGGGGAGTATGGAGCGAGTGCCAGGCACTGACTGCGGGGAGTAAGGAGCGGCCATTTTGCCGCCGGACTGTGCCCGTCGCTGATTGGTCATGGCTGTTTTGCCATGACCAATCAGCGACTTGGGATTTCTGTGACAGACAGAAAGAAGGACAGAAGGACAGACAAAAGACGGAAGTGACCCTTAGACAATTATATAGTAGATTGTGATTTCAATGAAGTTTGTACTTTTAGTCATTTTGGTTCTACTAGTGATTTTTCTTTGGTATGATATTTATGGTTTTGCACTGAACCTTTCCTATACATCTTTGCACCCTTCCATGTTATTTCATTGATTTGCATTATTAATTGAGGGTGTTGGTGTAGCGCCCCCACTGCCGCAGGGCCGAGGGGTACCCGGTACCGGGCCTCTGAGTCTCTGCTCTGGGGTTGTCACGGTGGCTAGACCCGGTCCGTGACCCTGCTGAGGGGCGTACAGTAATAGATGTGGATAGTGGTGGTGGTGCGGTGCAGTAAATAACGAGGACACCAGGTTGCAGTCTCTTTACCTCTTTACTGAAGATCTCTGGGTCCTCAATCCGGAATATGGTTAACCAGGCTGCGCAAGTCCGGCCGGTCCAATGGCACCTCCAAAGTTCTCTTTGCAGGTGGAAATCTGTGCCTTCCTGCTAGCGCTATGTGTTGTGGTCCTTCCCTGCTGTGCTTACGGAAAGTCCCCACAACTGTTGTGTCTGTTTCTTAAGTTCCCTCACAACTCGATTAGATGATGTTCTGCTAATCTTCCGTCCCTCCCTGATGTTACGGTTAGGACGGCACCCGTATGACGGGTAGGCTCGGAGCTCTTCCGGGACCCTAGAGTCGCCCCTCTCCACAAGTTGCCCCCTATGTCTTCGTAGGTGATTTAGGTGAGATAGCCCGCCTATGACTGACTGTCCTGCCGTTGGTTTGAAGTATTGCTTGAAGCTAAATGTACGAATACTTCCTCGGCGTTCCGGCTGCCGGTTGTGCGCCTCAGTAGAATGTTGCCTCTGTCTCACAGCACGACTCCTACTGGTATTCTCCTTGTTGCTTTGATCTCTTTTCTCACTCAGCACAATCTATCTCGCTTCTAATCCTTCCTTGGGCACCGCCGCTATGCTGAGCAGGCACGGTCCCGTGACGTTCTCTCAAGTTGCCAGGCCTCTGTCAGGATCCCACCCCCGACAGGGGCCCTACCGAATCTTCCCCCACAACACCCTCTGCCACAAGGTGTTGCCTGGTTCCAACCCAGTCAGCTTTCTCTCTAACTTCCTGCCTGACCCCCAGTTTTACCAGTATGTGAGGAGTGGCCTAATGAATAGAACCCTTAGCTCCCCCTGGAGGCCCGACTGTGAAATGTATTGGTGTCTGTGATACCTGGTCAGATGAACTCCTTCAGTGCCATCAGACTTACCATAGCTCCCCTTAGTGGCGGAGCCACAGTACTGCAACGACCAGGACTCTGGGGCGCTGCATTGGCTTGGTATATAGGCTATTGCCAGGTAGTAACCACGCAGGTTGCTCAAACTTTTGTATCGGCCCATTTTCCTTTTTGTAATTTTTAATATGTAAAGATAAAATGTTGCTTTCTTTTTTGGCTAAAATACAAAGAAAATGTGCCCTCTTTAACTTTAGAGATCATTTCGTCTTCAACTTGCTTAACTGTTCACAAAAACAGTAATTTTGACCAGGGGTACCTGTCATTGCAATCCTTCCTGTCGTGACAATGCGATAACTGTTTATAAGCAATCTCTACAGTACTGGAGTAATAACTAGGGTTGAGCGACTTTCATTTTTTTAAGATCGAGTCTGGTTTTGTGAAACCCGATTTAGTCCAGAGTCGAGTCGAGTGAAGTCGGCCGATTATCGCTAAAAGTCGGGGATCGACCGAAACACGAAACCCAATGCAAGTCAATGGGGAAGCATAGCCGGCAGTGAGTGGAGGCCAGGAAAACACCTACAGTGCACATTTTACTGCCAAAAACATCCATTCTTGTTTTCTGAAGCTTGTCAATCTTAATTAACTTTATAATAATAGTTGGGCACTGGAAATTGGGGGTCATTTGGCAAAAGTTGTGGGGGTAGGGCTGGTTCAAGGTTTTAGTGGGCCCAGGAAACATGGACTACGTCATCGCGGTGGAGCAGGGAGAGGTAAGTATTTCAACGTTGCAAGTGCTGTGATCCTGAGCAAGCAGGGGGGGCCCACTCGTTCGCATTGGCACTGGCACAGGGCCCCTCAAAGTACGGCGGTGTGTTTGCATGGCGGGGGCGCCTCCCACCAGCAGCGACACTTTTGCGTACTCTGAGTGGCCCTGTGCCAGTGACGTCGCCAACGAGTATGCCCCCCCACCTGATGAAGGAACCTGCACTTTCATCTGCACCTTCCTCTTTGTCCCTGTGTAAGGTGGTATAATATGCGGGAAGGGGAACCTTACTTTCAGCAGGGTCAGATTCTGGCTGTGTAGAGTACAAGGGGAATGTAGTGGTCTAGGTCAATGTACCAGCAGACTCATCTAGCAGTGGCTGGGCAATGGGCAGGATGATGAGGAAACAGATATAGGGCCAAAGAATAAAGTAGGCTAAATGCAGATCAAAATTGGTAACAGGACTAAACAGGCAGCATTGCTTTGTTCAGTGGAGTAGCAAACCCAAGAGCAGCAGACACTGTTTCAAGGGCCTAACCACACTAGTAGGCCAAATGCAGTTTAATATCTGATAGTATAGGCCGAAAGCCAGAATGTGGAAGCTCAGCTTTGTTCAGTTGAGGACAACACCAGGGAGGGGCAGACACCGTTAGTAGGCCCTAACCACCATTTTGTTTTTTAAAAAACACTTAATGAGAGCCAGAAGGTTGAAGCTCAGCTTTATTCAGTTGAGGGCAACACCAGGGAGGGGCAGACACCGTTAGTAGGCCCTAAACACCATTTTGTTTTTTAAAAAACACTTAATGAGAGCCAGAAGGTTGAAGCTCAGCTTTATTCAGTTGAGGGCAACACCAGGCAGGGGCAGACACCGTTAGTAGGCCGGAACCAGCAATGTGTTTAAAAACAGCAGTTAATCAGAGCCGGAAGGTAGAAGCTCAGCTTTATTCAGTTGAGGGCAACACCAGGGAGGGGCAGACACCGTTAGTAGGCCGGAACCAGCAATGTGTTTAAAAACAGCAGTTAATCAGAGCCGGAAGGTAGAAGCTCAGCTTTATTCAGTTGAGGGCAACACCAGGGAGGGGCAGAAGCCGTTAGTAGGCCCTAACCACCATTTTGTTTTTTAAAAAACACTTAATGAGAGCCAGAAGGTTGAAGCTCAGCTTTATTCAGTTGAGGGCAACACCAGGCAGGGGCAGACACCGTTAGTAGGCCGGAACCACCATTTTGTTTTTTAAAAAACACTTAATGAGAGCCAGAAGGTTGAAGCTCAGCTTTATTCAGTTGAGGGCAACACCAGGCAGGGGCAGACACCGTTAGTAGGCCGGAACCAGCAATGTGTTTAAAAACAGCAGTTAATCAGAGCCGGAAGGTAGAAGCTCAGCTTTATTCAGTTGAGGGCAACACCAGGGAGGGGCAGAAGCCGTTAGTAGGCCCTAACCACCATTTTGTTTTTTAAAAAACACTTCATCAGAGCCGGAAGGTAGAAGCTCAGCTTTATTCAGTTGAGGGCAACACCAGGGAGGGGCAGAAGCCGTTAGTAGGCCCTAACCACCATTTTGTTTTTTAAAAAACACTTAATGAGAGCCAGAAGGTTGAAGCTCAGCTTTATTCAGTTGAGGGCAACACCAGGCAGGGGCAGACACCGTTAGTAGGCCGGAACCAGCAATGTGTTTAAAAACAGCAGTTAATCAGAGCCGGAAGGTAGAAGCTCAGCTTTATTCAGTTGAGGGCAACACCAGGGAGGGGCAGACACCGTTAGTAGGCCGGAACCAGCAATGTGTTTAAAAACAGCAGTTAATCAGAGCTGGAAGGTAGAAGCTCAGCTTTATTCAGTTGAGGGCAACACCAGGGAGGGGCAGAAGCCGTTAGTAGGCCCTAACCACCATTTTGTTTTTTAAAAAACACTTAATGAGAGCCAGAAGGTTGAAGCTCAGCTTTATTCAGTTGAGGGCAACACCAGGCAGGGGCAGACACCGTTAGTAGGCCGGAACCAGCAATGTGTTTAAAAACAGCAGTTAATCAGAGCCGGAAGGTAGAAGCTCAGCTTTATTCAGTTGAGGGCAACACCAGGGAGGGGCAGACACCGTTAGTAGGCCGGAACCAGCAATGTGTTTAAAAACAGCAGTTAATCAGAGCCGGAAGGTAGAAGCTCAGCTTTATTCAGTTGAGGGCAACACCAGGGAGGGGCAGAAGCCGTTAGTAGGCCCTAACCACCATTTTGTTTTTTAAAAAACACTTAATGAGAGCCAGAAGGTTGAAGCTCAGCTTTATTCAGTTGAGGGCAACACCAGGCAGGGGCAGACACCGTTAGTAGGCCGGAACCAGCAATGTGTTTAAAAACAGCAGTTAATCAGAGCCGGAAGGTAGAAGCTCAGCTTTATTCAGTTGAGGGCAACACCAGGGAGGGGCAGACACCGTTAGTAGGCCGGAACCAGCAATGTGTTTAAAAACAGCAGTTAATCAGAGCCGGAAGGTAGAAGCTCAGCTTTATTCAGTTGAGGGCAACACCAGGGAGGGGCAGAAGCCGTTAGTAGGCCCTAACCACCATTTTGTTTTTTAAAAAACACTTAATGAGAGCCAGAAGGTTGAAGCTCAGCTTTATTCAGTTGAGGGCAACACCAGGCAGGGGCAGACACCGTTAGTAGGCCGGAACCAGCAATGTGTTTAAAAACAGCAGTTAATCAGAGCCGGAAGGTAGAAGCTCAGCTTTATTCAGTTGAGGGCAACACCAGGGAGGGGCAGAAGTTAGTAGGCCCTAACCACCATTTTGTTTTTTAAAAAACACTTAATGAGAGCCAGAAGGTAGAAGCTCAGCTTTATTCAGTTGAGGACAACTTGAATTAGGGACTGCATACAGACTTAGCAGGCTGTCCCCTGTGTGGACCATGCATCCAATACATTAACCCATTGAGCCACAAAGGACACGTAACCTTCCATGGCCATGCCTACAGGTCCATGTGTCTGTTGTCAGGTGTACCTTTGTCAGTGTAGGCCTATTGGAAGGAGGGACCGCAGACAGGCTTCGAATGCCTAACACAATAAAATGGGCTGGCTGTAGGCACTTTAAAATTGGTTCCAGGGGTACACGGGCAGCAGTGGTCTGGTCAGTGGAGGCCTAGTGGAAGGAGGGACCGCAGACAGGCTTCGAAGGCCTAAAATAACAAACAATAGGCTCATGGCAGTTTTACAGCGGTTACATGGATACACGGGCAGGCAGCTTGGTGGTGAGTGGAGGAGTATTTAAAGTAGGGACCGCAGACAGGCTATCAAAGGCCTAAAATAACAAACAATAGGCTCATGGCAGTTTTACAGCGGTTACATGGATACACGGGCAGGCAGCTGGTGATGAGTGGAGGAGTATTTAAAGTAGGGACCGCAGACAGGCTATCAAAGGCCTAAAATAACAAACAATAGGCTCATGGCAGTTTTACAGCGGTTACATGGATACACAGGCAGCTTGGTGGTGAGTGGAGGAGTATTTAAAGTAGGGACCGCAGACAGGCTATCAAAGGCCTAAAATAACAAACAATAGGCTCATGGCAGTTTTACAGCGGTTACATGGATACACGGGCAGGCAGCTGGTGATGAGTGGAGGAGTATTTAAAGTAGGGACCGCAGACAGGCTATCAAAGGCCTAAAATAACAAACAATAGGCTCATGGCAGTTTTACAGCGGTTACATGGATACACAGGCAGCTTGGTGGTGAGTGGAGGAGTATTTAAAGTAGGGACCGCAGACAGGCTATCAAAGGCCTAAAATAACAAACAATAGGCTCATGGCAGTTTTACAGCGGTTACATGGATACACGGGCAGGCAGCTGGTGATGAGTGGAGGAGTATTTAAAGTAGGGACCGCAGACAGGCTATCAAAGGCCTAAAATAACAAACAATAGGCTCATGGCAGTTTTACAGCGGTTACATGGATACACAGGCAGCTTGGTGGTGAGTGGAGGAGTATTTAAAGTAGGGACCGCAGACAGGCTATCAAAGGCCTAAAATAACAAACAATAGGCTCATGGCAGTTTTACAGCGGTTACATGGATACACGGGCAGGCAGCTGGTGATGAGTGGAGGAGTATTTAAAGTAGGGACCGCAGACAGGCTATCAAAGGCCTAAAATAACAAACAATAGGCTCATGGCAGTTTTACAGCGGTTACATGGATACACAGGCAGCTTGGTGGTGAGTGGAGGAGTATTTAAAGTAGGGACCGCAGACAGGCTATCAAAGGCCTAAAATAACAAACAATAGGCTCATGGCAGTTTTACAGCGGTTACATGGATACACAGGCAGCTTGGTGGTGAGTGGAGGAGTATTTAAAGTAGGGACCGCAGACAGGCTATCAAAGGCCTAAAATAACAAACAATAGGCTCATGGCAGTTTTACAGCGGTTACATGGATACACGGGCAGGCAGCTGGTGATGAGTGGAGGAGTATTTAAAGTAGGGACCGCAGACAGGCTATCAAAGGCCTAAAATAACAAACAATAGGCTCATGGCAGTTTTACAGCGGTTACATGGATACACAGGCAGCTTGGTGGTGAGTGGAGGAGTATTTAAAGTAGGGACCGCAGACAGGCTATCAAAGGCCTAAAATAACAAACAATAGGCTCATGGCAGTTTTACAGCGGTTACATGGATACACAGGCAGGCAGCTGGTGATGAGTGGAGGAGTATTTAAAGTAGGGGCGCCGCAGACAGGCTATCAAAGGCCTAAAATAACAAACAATAGGCTCATGGCAGCTTTACAGCGGTTACATGGATACACAGGCAGCTTGGTGGTGAGTGGAGGAGTAGTGCAAGGAGTGTCTGTCCCAGTACTCCCAAAATATAAATAGATGTTAATGTCTCGCAAAACAACCAAAACAAAAAAAAAGGTGGCATACTTAGGTACAGGGGTGGGCTCATCTACTGAGTTTCTGACATAGTAATTTGGCAGTAACTATTTAATGGTGCCAATATAGGACACAGACACAGACTACTTTAAGTTGCATCATAGATGTCTACAAATTTGTATTGTCAGTGCCAGACATTGAATGATGTCAGCGAATAGACTAAAGATTGGTGGAGCTGTGCGACATAATTTTGCACGTGGTAGAGCACATTTTGAGCTGGGGTAGGGGGGAACTCTCTTGAGGCCGGCGGGACCGCCCCAGGGCCCCTCATGTTACAACGGTGTGTCTGACGTTGGGTGCGCACCACCACCGCCAGAGACACTACATTGTACTATGAGGGACCCAGTAGCAATGCCGTCAACCAAAAGCGAGCACACCCACCTCTTCAGACAAACAGCAGTCTCACGGGTGCTTGCGCCAAGTCGCGATACCACGGCCCCGTGTGGGGAGTTTTGCCATTTAGGGAGGTGTAAACATGTCGTATGCTGTACAATCAGCTGCAGCAAATTAGACATTAGAAAAGTAATTCACAGGCAAGAGCTTTTCATAGGAAAGCTAGGTGTCGGCCGGGCAAGGTGGGGCAAAAGATTTCGAAATCCAGTTGTGGTTCATTTTAATGAATGTTAGATCGTCAACATTTTGGGTAGCCAGACGAGTCCTTTTTTCGGTTAATATTGAACCTGCAGCACTGAATACTCTTTCTGATAGGACACTTGCTGCCGGGCAAGCAAGCTCCTGCAATGCATATTCTGCCAATTCTGGCCAGGTGTCTAATTTGGAGGCCCAGTAATCAAATGGGAATGACGGTTGAGGGAGAACATCGATAAGGGATGAAAAATAGTTAGTAACCATACTGGACAAATGTTGTCTCCTGTCACTTTCAATTGATGCAGCAGTACCTGTCCTGTCTGCGGTCATAGCAAAATCACTCCACAACCTGGTCAGAAAACCCCTCTGTCCAACACCACTTCTGATATGTGCACCCCTAACACTCCTAGTCTGCTGCCCCCTGGAGCTCGTGTGAGAACGATCACGTGCGCTGTGTGCTGGGAATGCCTGAAGCAAACGGTCAACAAGAGTTGATTGTTTGGTTGCTAATATTAGTTCCAAGTTCTCATGTGGCATAATATTTTGCAATTTGCCTTTATAGCGTGGATCAAGGAGGCAGGCCAACCAGTAATCGTCATCGTTCATCATTTTCGTAATGCGTGTGTCCCTTTTTAGGATACGTAAGGCATAATCCGCCATGTGGGCCAAAGTTCCAGTTGTCAAATCTCCGGTTGTGATTGGTTGAGGGGCAGTTGCAGGCAAATCTACGTCACTTGTGTCCCTCAAAAAACCAGAACCCGGCCGTGACACGCAACCAATTTCCTGTGCCCCCGGGAAAGGTTCGGCATTAAAAATATACTCATCCCCATCATCCTCCTCGTCCTCCACCTCCTCTTCGCCCGCTACCTCGTCCTGTACACTGCCCTGACCAGACAATGGCTGACTGTCATCAAGGCTTTCCTCTTCCTCTGGTGCAGACGCCTGCTCCTTTATGTGCGTCAAACTTTGCATCAGCAGACGCATTAGGGGGATGCTCATGCTTATTACGGCGTTGTCTGCACTAACCAGCCGTGTGCATTCCTCAAAACACTGAAGGACTTGACACATGTCTTGTATCTTAGACCACTGCACACCTGACAACTCCATGTCTGCCATCCTACTGCCTGCCCGTGTATCCTCCCACAAATAAATAACAGCACGCCTCTGTTCGCACAGTCTCTGAAGCATGTGCAGTGTTGAGTTCCACCTTGTTGCAACATCTATGATTAGGCGATGCTGGGGAAGGTTCAAAGACCGCTGATAGGTCTGCATACGGCTGGCGTGTACAGGCGAACGTCGGATATGTGAGCAAAGTGCACGCACTTTGAGGAGCAGGTCGGAGAACCCAGGATAAGTTTTCAATAAGCACTGCACCACCAGGTTTAAGGTGTGAGCCAGGCAAGGAATGTGTTTCAGTTGGGAAAGGGAGATGGCAGCCATGAAATTCCTTCCGTTATCACTCACTACCTTGCCTGCCTAAGATCTACTGTGCCCAGCCACGACTGCGTTTCTTGTTGCAAGAACTCGGACAGAACTTCCGCGGTGTGTCTGTTGTCGCCCAAACACTTCATAGCCAATACAGCCTGCTGACGCTTGGCAGTAGCTGGCCCATAATGGGACAACTGGTGTGCAACAATGTCATCTGCCGATGGAGTGGTTGGCAGACTGCGTTCTGTGGAAGAGCTGTAGCTTCTGCAGGAGGACGAGGAGGAGGAGGAGGAGGGGGTGCGAACGCCTACAGCCAACTGTTTCCTAGACCGTGGGCTATGCACAACTGTCCCACAACTGTCCCTAAATTGATGTCGCCTGTGGACCCTGCACCCACCACATTCACCCAGTGTGCCGTGATGGACACATAACGTCCCTGGCCATGCCTACTGGTCCATGCATCTGTAGTCAGGTGCACCTTTGTACTCACAGATTGCCTGAGTGCATGGACGATGCGCTGTTTAACATGCTGGTGCAGGGCTGGGATGGCTTTTCTGGAAAAAAAGTGTCGACTGGGTAGCTCGTATCGTGGTTCAGCGTACTCCATCAGGGCTTTGAAAGCTTCGCTTTCAACTAACCGGTAGGGCATCATCTCTAACGAGATTAGTCTAGCTATGTGGGCGTTAAAACCCTGTGTACGCGGATGCGAGGATAAGTACTTCCTTTTTCTAACCAGAGTCTCATGTAGGGTGAGCTGGACTGGAGAGCTGGAGATCGTGGAACTTTCGGGTGTGCCGGTGTACATGGCAGACTGAGAGACGGTTGGAGACGGTATTGTTTCCGCCGGTGCCCTAGATGCAATATTTCCTCCTACAAAACTGGTGGTTCCCTGACCCTGACTGCTTTTGGCTGGCAAAGAAACCTGCACAGATACTGCCGGTGGTGCGGAAAATGGTGGCCTTACAGTGACGGAAGGGATGTTGCGTTGCTGACTAGCTTCATTGGCCGAGGGTGCTACAACCTTAAGGGACGTTTGGTAGTTAGTCCAGGCTTGAAAATGCATGGTGGTTAAGTGTCTATGCATGCAACTAGTATTTAGACTTTTCAGATTCTGACCTCTGCTTAAGCTAGTTGAACATTTTTGACAGATGACTTTGCGCTGATCAGTTGGATGTTGTTTAAAAAAATGCCAGACTGCACTCTTCCTAGACTCGGATCCCTTTTCAGGGATTGCAGACTGAGCTTTAACCGGATGGCCACGCTGTCCTCCAACAGGTTTTGGCTTTGACACGCGTTTTGGGCCAGATACGGGCCCGGCAGATGGAACCTGTTGCGATGTTGATGCCTGCTGCGGCCCCTCCTCCACCTCCGCTTCTGAACTACTGCCGCCTGCACCCTGTTCCCCCAATGGCTGCCAATCGGGGTCAATAACTGGGTCATCTATTACCTCCTCTTCGAGCTCGTGTGCAACTTCGTCTGTGTCACTGTGTCGGTCGGTGGTATAGCGTTCGTGGCGGGGCAACATAGTCTCATCAGGGTCTGATTGTGGATCTGTACCCTGAGAGGGCAATGTGGTGGTCTGAGTCAAAGGAGCAGCATAGTACTCTGGCTGTGGCTGTGCATCAGTGCACTCCATGTCAGAATATACTTGTAATGGGCATGGCCTGTTAAATGTTTCACTTTCTAAGCCAGGGACGGTATGTGTAAAGAGCTCCATGGAGTGACCCGTTGTGTCGCCTGCTGCATCCTTCTCTCTTGTTGTAGTTTTTGCTGAGGAGGACAAGGAAGCGACTTGTCCCTGACCGTGAACATCCACAAGCGACGCGCTGCTTTTACATTTACCAGTTTCGGAAGAGGAGGCAAAAGAGCTAGAGGCTGAGTCTGCAATGTAAGCCAAAACTTGCTGTTGCTGCTCCGCCTTTAAAAGCGGTTTTCCTACTCCCAGAAAAGAGAGCGTTCGAGGCCTTGTGTAGCCTGACGACGAAACTGGCTCCACAGCTCCAGACTTAGGTGGAATATTTTTATCCCCACGACCACCTGATGCTCCACTACCACTACCATCATTACCAGCTGACAATGAACGCCCACGACGACCTCTTGCACCAGACTTCCTCATTGTTTTAAAATCTTAACCAAAGTAACTTTATTTGTTGCTGTCAAACAACTTACACGGTGAGCTATAACTTCAGTATGATTTCAATATCCCTTAACAGGTTGGTGAGACCACAAGGAAAATCAGGCACAATGTTACACACTCTGTTTTCTGTGGCACAAAATCACAGAGATGACACACACGCAGGACTGTCACTCAAGCACTAATGTCAATATTAATCTCCCACCTAATTTATTTATTTTTTTTTCTCAGGGAGACTTTAGAAACCAAATAATATTAAAAAAAAAACAAAAAAAAAGGCTTTCTATGGCCCACAATTAGAGAGAGAGAGGTGGCACACCCAGGAGTCAAGACTGGCGCACAAGCTGAAAGGGCAATATTACTCTCCCACTGTTTTTTTAAGTTTTTTTTTTGTTATTTTCAGGGAGACTTTAGAAACCAAATAATATTAAAAAAACCAAAAAAATAAATAGCCTTTCTATGGCCCACTGAATGAGAGAGAGAGGTGGCACACCCAGGAGTCAAGACTGGCACACAAGCTGAAAGGGCAATATTACTCTCCCACTGTTTTTTTAAGTTTTTTTTTTTGTTATTTTCAGGGAGACTTTAGAAACCAAATAATATTAAAAAAACCAAAAAAATAAATAGCCTTTCTATGGCCCACTGAATGAGAGAGAGAGGTGGCACACCCAGGAGTCAAGACTGGCACACAAGCTGAAAGGGCAATATTACTCTCCCACTGTTTTTTTAAGTTTTTTTTTTGTTATTTTCAGGGAGACTTTAGAAACCAAATAATATTAAAAAAACCCAAAAAATAAATAGCCTTTCTATGGCCCACTGAATGAGAGAGAGAGGTGGCACACCCAGGAGTCAAGACTGGCACACAAGCTGAAAGGGCAATATTACTCTCCCACTGTTTTTTTATGTTTTTTTTTTTTTTTCAGGGAGACTTTAGAAACCAAATAATATTAAAAAAACCAAAAAAATAAATAGCCTTTCTATGGCCCACTGAATGAGAGAGAGAGGTGGCACACCCAGGAGTCAAGACTGGCACACAAGCTGAAAGGGCAATATTACTCTCCCACTGTTTTTTTATGTTTTTTTTTTTTTTTCAGGGAGACTTTAGAAACCAAATAATATTAAAAAAAAAAGAAAAAAAAAAAGGCTTTCTATGGCCCACAATTAGAGAGAGAGAGGTGGCACACCCAGGAGTCAAGACTGGCGCACAAGCTGAAAGGGCAATATTACTCTCCCACTGTTTTTTTAAGTTTTTTTTTTGTTATTTTCAGGGAGACTTTAGAAACCAAATAATATTAAAAAAACCAAAAAAATAAATAGCCTTTCTATGGCCCACTGAATGAGAGAGAGAGGTGGCACACCCAGGAGTCAAGACTGGCACACAAGCTGAAAGGGCAATATTACTCTCCCACTGTTTTTTTATGTTTTTTTTTTTTTTCAGGGAGACTTTAGAAACCAAATAATATTAAAAAAACCAAAAAAATAAATAGCCTTTCTATGGCCCACTGAATGAGAGAGAGAGGTGGCACACCCAGGAGTCAAGACTGGCACACAAGCTGAAAGGGCAATATTACTCTCCCACTGTTTTTTTATGTATTTTTTTTTTTTTAAGGGAGACTTTAGAAACCAAATAATATTAAAAAAAAAACAAACAAAAAAAGGCTTTCTATGGCCCACAATTAGAGAGAGAGAGGTGGCACACCCAGGAGTCAAGACTGGCGCACAAGCTGAAAGGGCAATATTACTCTCCCACTGTTTTTTTAAGTTTTTTTTTTTGTTATTTTCAGGGAGACTTTAGAAACCAAATAATATTAAAAAAACCAAAAAAATAAATAGCCTTTCTATGGCCCACTGAATGAGAGAGAGAGGTGGCACACCCAGGAGTCAAGACTGGCACACAAGCTGAAAGGGCAATATTACTCTCCCACTGTTTTTTTATGTTTTTTTTTTTTTTTCAGGGAGACTTTAGAAACCAAATAATATTAAAAAAAAAAGAAAAAAAAAAAGGCTTTCTATGGCCCACAATTAGAGAGAGAGAGGTGGCACACCCAGGAGTCAAGACTGGCGCACAAGCTGAAAGGGCAATATTACTCTCCCACTGTTTTTTTAAGTTTTTTTTTTGTTATTTTCAGGGAGACTTTAGAAACCAAATAATATTAAAAAAACCAAAAAAATAAATAGCCTTTCTATGGCCCACTGAATGAGAGAGAGAGGTGGCACACCCAGGAGTCAAGACTGGCACACAAGCTGAAAGGGCAATATTACTCTCCCACTGTTTTTTTATGTTTTTTTTTTTTTTCAGGGAGACTTTAGAAACCAAATAATATTAAAAAAACCAAAAAAATAAATAGCCTTTCTATGGCCCACTGAATGAGAGAGAGAGGTGGCACACCCAGGAGTCAAGACTGGCACACAAGCTGAAAGGGCAATATTACTCTCCCACTGTTTTTTTATGTATTTTTTTTTTTTTAAGGGAGACTTTAGAAACCAAATAATATTAAAAAAAAAACAAACAAAAAAAGGCTTTCTATGGCCCACAATTAGAGAGAGAGAGGTGGCACACCCAGGAGTCAAGACTGGCGCACAAGCTGAAAGGGCAATATTACTCTCCCACTGTTTTTTTAAGTTTTTTTTTTTGTTATTTTCAGGGAGACTTTAGAAACCAAATAATATTAAAAAAACCAAAAAAATAAATAGCCTTTCTATGGCCCACTGAATGAGAGAGAGAGGTGGCACACCCAGGAGTCAAGACTGGCGCACAAGCTGAAAGGGCAATATTACTCTCCCACTGTTTTTTTAAGTTTTTTATTTTTTATTTTCAGGGAGACTTTAGAAACCAAATAATATTAAAAAAACCAAAAAAATAAATAGCCTTTCTATGGCCCACTGAATGAGAGAGAGAGGTGGCACACCCAGGAGTCAAGACTGGCACACAAGCTGAAAGGGCAATATTACTCTCCCACTGTTTTTTTATGTATTTTTTGTTTTTTAAGGGAGACTTTAGAAACCCAATAATATTTAAAAAAACAAAAAAAAAAAGGCTTTCTATGGCCCACAATTAGAGAGAGAGGTGGCACACCCAGGAGTCAAGACTGGCACACAAGCTGAAAGGGCAATATTACTCTCCCACTGTTTTTTTATGTATTTTTTGTTTTTTAAGGGAGACTTTAGAAACCCAATAATATTTAAAAAAAAAAAAAAAAAAGGCTTTCTATGGCCCACAATTAGAGAGAGAGGTGGCACACCCAGGAGTCAAGACTGGCACACAAGCTGAAAGGGCAATATTACTCTCCCACTGTTTTTTTATGTATTTTTTGTTTTTTAAGGGAGACTTTAGAAACCCAATAATATTTAAAAAAAAAAAAAAAAAAAGGCTTTCTATGGCCCACAATTAGAGAGAGAGGTGGCACACCCAGGAGTCAAGACTGGCACACAAGCTGAAAGGGCAATATTACTCTCCCACTGTTTTTTTTTTTTTTTTTTTTTTTTTCAGGGAGACTTTAGAAACCAAATAATAAGAAAAAAAATAAATAAATAAATAGGCTTTCTATAGCCCACTGAATAAGAGATAGCACACACAGCAGTGGCACACAAGCCCTGACTGAGGCCAATATTTTTCTACCACTGATTGATGTAGTGTTTTTGTGTTGAGGTAGAATTTAGAACACAAATCACGGAAAAAATAAATAGGCTTTCTATGGCCCACTCAGTGAGAGATGGCACACACAGGGATGGCACTGTAGCAGAAATGCCAATCTTAATCTCCCACAAAAAAAAAAAAAAAAAAAAAACAGGGACTGTCCTACAATTACTATCTCCCTGCAGTAATCTAAGCCAGGTATGGCAGGCAGCAATAGGAGTGGACTGATGCACAAATTAAATAAAAAGTGTGGACAAACAAAAAAGATAGCTGTGCAGAAAGGAACAAGAGGATATGTGCTTTGAAAAAAGCAGTTGGTTTCCACAGTGGCGTACACACAGCAATACAGCTATCACGGAGCCTTCTAGGGCAGCCCAATGAGCTACAGCGCTGAGGAAAAAAAAAAAAAATAGCTTCCACAGTCCCTGCACACCGAAGGTGGTGTTGGACAGTGGAAATCGCTGCAGCACAAGCGGTTTGGTGGTTAGTGGACCCTGCCTAACGCTATCCCTGCTTCTGACGAAGCGGCAGCAACCTGTCCCTAAGCTCAGATCAGCAGCAGTAAGATGGCGGTCGGCGGGAACGCCCCTTTATAGCCCCTGTGACGCCGCAGACAGCAAGCCAATCACTGCAATGCCCTTCTCTAAGATGGTGGGGACCAGGATCTATGTCATCACGCTGCCCACACTCTGCGTTCACCTTCATTGGCTGAGAAATGGCGCTTTTCGCGTCATTGAAACGCGACTTTGGCGCGAAAGTCGCGTACCGCATGGCCGACAAGCACAGGGGTCGGATCGGGTTTCATGAGACGCCGACTTAGCCAAAAGTCGGCGACTTTTGAAAATGATCGACCCGTTTCGCTCAACCCTAGTAATAACCTAATATTAGTCTTAGTGGCAAAACTGAAATTGGAAGATTTCAGGATTTATTTTTTGAGAAAGTTAGTGATATCGAAAACGTTTCTTAAATCACAAAACTTAAAATATAAGTTTATCATAAAAGCATGATTTAAACAATAGGTCAGATTTCCTTAAAAACAGAATGTCAGTTCTATCACAAATTTTAGAAAGAAAAGGTTCTACATTTTGAATAGGACAACTGTTGTACTTTTCCCTAGTGATATCTTATGGGCTATAGACCTGGTGGTACTGCTCCAAGGTTCTCCTGCCTCCACAACCACACTCTCTGCACTGAGCAGTTTCATGTTCTGAAGAAGGCCATGTGAGGCCGAAATGTTAATACTGCAAACAGGGGATACTTTATAAGATAAACATTAGTTATCTTTGCGTCAACTTTGGAGTGCCGAATTCTAATTTTCATGTATTTTTTACATCCACAGCAACAAATGAAACATGTCTCCACATAGACCTCCTGATGAAGAAGCGAAACGTGCACTGGGCTGTTTATTCAGGTGTCCCCTGCATGCCTGCCTCAATATGTCCACAGGTATCCACCATTCTATTTATTGGCTGCTAATTCAGTTTGTCAGGGTGGTAGTTCATGTATTTTCTTCTACTTTTTGTCCTATGTTTAATTTGTTATGTACTAATAAAGAATTCAGTTTTATATTTTTTTGTCATTTTTGAGCTAGCTTGAAGGTTCACCATACAGAACATATGGCGGAAGATATTGCTGTCTCATGTACATATGTTTTTAGTTTCGTGAGTGTGAAATGGAGGCATGTTGTGTTAGATCACTTCATAATTACACATCACGTTGATCGTTTCCATTTCTACAGAAAGTTTCTTTAAACATTTCTTGATTAAAAAATGTCCACGGGGAGCAGCAGCTACACATTTCATACATGGAAGTCATCTTGAGATTGAAATATTTATTTGATGAAATATTTCATTTAGATGATTATGAAGCAATTGCGGTTTTGCATAAGGTCTAAAGTGATTCACGACAATACTTTCCAGGTGGATATTCAAATATTCTTTAATCTCTACAAAATAGTATTAGCCATCTTAGTCTCCAAGAAACTTTTTGCCTTATGTATTATTTGCACGAACAAACATTTACATTTTAGAGGAAGGAATCAAAATTTGTTGGTGCCATCCCTGGAGGTGTTAAAATGGCTAAGCCTCCCAAATTTTCACATGTAATGCATCCCATGCAGTCTGCCTTTACTACCTTTTGAGGAAGAATGGCTTGTTATAAAGAGCTCAATGATTCCTGTAAAAGGAACTACTGTTGTAACAAGTCAGATCATTACTTTATTTTCCCTCCTAAACAGGGGTGTTGTCAGGAGATCAAGCGTCTAAGCCTAAGCGATATGCCCCCCATACACTCGCGCCACTTAGGGGTGTTATTACTGAAGGGGACACTAATGGATCTAATTTTACTGGAAATGGACCTCGTGGGTATTATTACATAAAGGAAGGACATTATTTCTTGAGTTTGTGTCTGTTGAAAATATATGAGGATGTAAAATGTGTCTTGTGTTAAAAACTCTGAATACAGAAATTATCAGGTTAGATTGGACCAGATGGAAAATACAATAAAATTTAATGACCCCAAATCATAAAGAACATCACTGGCAAGTTAGTACACAGTAAGTAGCTGTACTGTACTACAGTCTGCAAAACTGATATCAACCACTGTGGAAGCAAAGAAATGTCTGACTTTCATTTGTTCATTTTCATAGATATTTTATTATTACTTTTGTCAGATTCAAGTTATTTCTGTGACCATTGTGGATTGTTCTGTCAATAAACGAGGGGTACCAACAAATTTGACCACGTGTGTAAATATACCACCGTCAGCTATGATGTTTATTATTGAATTGTGGACACATCACAGCACATGGCAAGGGCGATGGGTAGGGGAAAGTTTGCACTTTGACTAGGGCGACATTTAACTTCAAAACAAAGAGTGCACGAATCCATCAAGGAAAAAACCCTCTATTTATGCTATTTTCTCAGTTGCTTTGTGCCATGTGTAAGCGACTGATTATACTGTGCAGTGTAGTGAGCACTTCCCTTGCAGTACAGAGAAGAGTTAATCGGCACAGAGAAGAGTTAATCGGCCTAGAGTAATCTAGGAGTAATCTGTGACAGGGGAGTACTTCAACTAATCAGAAGCTTCACCTCAGTGCAGGGAAGATAACTGCAGGAACAAGAAAAGGGAGCTTTGCTTCTTTACAATAATGCCTGAATAATGATAGCTCTCTGCAAGGAGAATGTGCAGATGAACGTTTCTCATTCTTTACAGTATTTCTGCCTCGTCGGAGCTTTGCTGTGTACAGGATGTCTTAACCCACAGAAAATGTATCGTCTTTTAACACTCTTTTTGTCTCCCCTCTACAGCTGCCCCTCCATATTACTTTGTATATGGATCGCCCCCGTGGGCAGTGGGATACTCGGTACCGGGTCCTTCGGTTCTCAGGGGGGATGTCACGGTGGCTGACCCGGTCCGTGGCCCTGGGGAGGTCCGTTGTAAAAGGGGGAAAGGTCTTTAAAGGGGAGATGTTCGTGATGCCACCTGTTGTATTCGGTCAGGGTGACCGACGCTGCTTAGGGGTCCGCTGGGGTGATGTTATGGCAGCTAGATGGCATACCTTCCCACAGGTGAAGTGTGTCCCCAGGGCTTCCCAGTGTGTAAGATGGTGGATGGTGTGAGGCGCAGTGAAGAACGAGGACACATGGTTGCAGTCTCTTTACCTTTAACTGAAGACTTCAGAATCCACAGTCCAGAGCACCAGATCACAGGGCAGGCAGAGTCCGGCCGGTTTGGAGGCAAATCCAGAGTCCCCTTATCCAGGTGGAAATCAGTAGTCTTCCTCTAGCGACTTGGTGTTGTAGTACCTTATTGCTAAGCCTCTCATAAGGTCCTCTGTTATGACCTGGTGGTTACGGAGCGGTACTGAGATGACCTGGTGGGTAAAACCAATCATGGACAAACTTAGAGGAGGTAGCAGCTCCACAGACAGTAATCACTGATATGACCTAGTGAATACGGAGCAGCACTGAAATGACCTGGTGGGTAAAACAAATAATGTACTAGCTCTGAGGAGGTGGTAACTCTACTGACCGCAATCCCTACTCCTAACACCAACACTAGAAATAGCCGTGGAGCGTACCTAACTCTGCCTAGACGCCTCTTCACAGCCTAAGAACTAGCTACCCCTGAAGATGGAAACGGAAAACTATCTCGCCTCAGAGAAACCCCCAAAGGAAGACAGCCCCCCACAAATATTGACAGTGAGTGGAGAGGGAAATGACAAACTCAGAAATGAAACTAGATTTTTTAGCAAAGGAGGCCAATACTATCTAAATAGACAGAGATAGGAAAGGCTACTGTGTGGTCAGTATAAAAACTAAAAAGTCCACGCAGAGTTTACAAAAAATAACTACCACACCGACTCACGGTGTGGAGGGGCAAATCTGCGACCCCAGAGCTTCCAACTAGCCGGAATATTTCATAATGACAAGCTGGACAAAAGAGACAAAATTAAACTGAACAGAAGGTCATAAGCAGGGAAACACCCAAAAACTAGCAGACTTATCTTAAGCTGAAAATGGACTGGCCAACAGAGAACTTCCAGGAAAGAACTGAATCCACAGGAAATACATTGACAGCTGGCATCCACTACAGCCAAAAGCCCAGTTAAATAACAAAGGCCAGGGAACCGATTAGTGAACGCAGCTGCTAAGTTCCACTTGAAACCACCAGAGGGAGCCCAAGAGCAGAACTCCCAAAAATACCATTCGCAACCACAGGATGGAGCCCAAGAACGGAATTCACAACAGTCCTCACAGATGTTGTAGATGTTATCTCTTTCTCTGTCCCTCAATTGGATGGGACAAACCCGTATGACAGGTGACCTGAGGCTTTTTACAGGGACTCTATCATGCCCCGGCCTCTCGTGGGTGCCACCTTGCCTCCTGGGTATAGGGCGGATCAGTAACTTGCAATTAGCTGTCCTGCCGGTCTCTGGAGCAAGACATAAAGGACTGTTGCTCCCTCAGTGTTCCGGCTACCGGGATCCTGCATCTCAGAAGGAGGCAGCCTGTGCAGGGCAGAACTCCTTCTGGTTTCCACTCCTTTTGCTATGACTTCTTTCTCACTCTCTACAATACAATTCTCTGCTCTTGTCCTTTCTTAGAAACTGCCGCACGTGGGGCAGGCTGTTATGATCCGGTGACCTTGAAGCCACATGAGAGACTTTCTCAGGAGTAGGTGGTACCTGTACTGACCGCAAACCTAAACTAACACCGCAACTAGAAGTAGCCGTGGGATGTACCTAACACATCCTAGACACCTCAACACAGCCGGAGGAGTAAATACCCCTAGAGATGGAAATGGGAATTCTATCTTGCCTCAGAGCAGAACCCCAAAGGATAGGCAGCCCCCCACAAATATTGACTGTGAGTATAAGAGGAAAGACAAACACAGGCAGATAATACAGGATTTAGCAAAAGAGGCACTTCTAGCTAAATAGAAAAGTATAGGACAGAATTCTAAGCGGTCAGTATTAAAATCCTAAAAATATCCACAGCAGATGATACATATATTCTACATCTAACTAAAGACATAGAAAGTATATCTGCATCTCCTGAGAATCCAGCATGACTGAAAAATCCAAACAAAGTCTAAGCTGGACAAAAACACAACGAATTGCACTGAATTGCAAAAGCACACAGCATGTGTGCACAGAGACAAAAAACCAGACACTTATCTTAGATGAATTAGCAGCAGGGCATGAGGATCCAGAGAGAGATGCAATCCCTCCAAGAACAGTGGACAACTGGCCAGGAGTAATGGATCCTGCACACCTAAATACCTAGTAGAACTGCAATAAGCAGAAACACCTGCCCGGATTACAACCCCAAGACAACTGCACTACCACCACCAACCACTGGAGGGAGCCCAAGAGCAGAATTCACAACAGCAGGCGCAGCTCCGTGACCTTCTGTCTAGGCCTCTGACAGGCTCCCACCCCTGTCAGGGACCAACTACCTGAGCTGAAGCTCAGCCAGCAACTGCCTAACTTCCTATCCAGGCCTCCAGTTTTATCTAAGTGTGAAGAGTGCCCTAATAAATAGGAGCATAGCTCCCCCTGGTGGATTGGAGTATGAAATGTGTTGTATATTTGCGGTACCTGGTAAAGAGATCTCCTTTATTGCCTCCAAACGTAACATCACTCCTCCCTAGAGGAGAACGATATTACTGCAATGACCAGGACCCTAGGGCGCTGCATATAGACCATGTCATGTGACAATAGATTTGTTCCAGTGTGCCAAAGAACTACTTTGTGCAATATGAGTTAGGAGTAGTGATGAGCTAGTGTACTCGTTATTCGAGATTTCCCGAGCATGCGCGGGTGATCTCTGAGTATTTGGATTGAATATATGTGGGGATTTTTTAACAAATAGGGAATCCCCACATGTATTTAGGCTGTCTAGCAGCCACAAATCATGCAGCTACGGCGACAGAAACTAAATCTCCGTGCACATCCAAATACTCGGAGATCACCCAAGCATGCTCAGGAAATCTCAAATAATGAGTATACTCGCTCATCACTTGTTAGGAGATGTAATACATTGCATGTGCGTACACTGAGGATTCATAAATATGCAATGTCATTTGTAATTTGCTGCCATCTAATAGGCAATGTATATGTGTGAAAGTTAGATGATTAATTTCCTCACAGCAAGCTACCATAGAAGTGGCTAGGAGGAGCCTCCCAACTCAGTGAACACATTTCTTGTGAGCTTGTACAAACCAGTCCAGTCCTGTCTAGTCAAGGCAGAGCAAGGAAGCTCCACTGTTCCTTGAATCCATTCCAGTCCAGGCATCATTCTCTACATAATCACCTCAACAAAGTTGTAGAAGCAGTAATAATATTTTCTGCTTATCTTATGTTTTTGTCTTTTTGGAGTAATATGAAGTGCCTTTTGGCCTCCAAATATGGTGTGTATTATGGCATCAAAACAACTTCGAAACTCTCAAAGGTCCCAGTGAGCACTGTTGGGGCCATAATCTGGAAGTGGAAAGAACCCCATCTCACCATAAACTGCCCACGACCAGGTACTCCCACAAGATTTTAGACAAAGGTGTGAAACGGATCAGAAGAGTTGTCCAAGAGCCAAAGACCACCTGTGGAGAGCTACAGAAAGACCTAGATCAACAGGTATAATCGTTTCAAATAAACCAATAAGTAATACATTCAACCTCCATGGTCTGTATGCACGCTCACCATGCAAGACTCCATTGCTGAACAAAAAGCATGCTCAAGTGTGTTTAAAGTTTGCTTAACAACATTTAGACAAGCCTGTGAAATACTGGGAGACTATAGTCAGGTCAGATGAGACCAAAATTGAGCTCTTTGAATGCCATAATCATAATAAAAACCATGGAGGCCAAAAGGCACTGCATGTCATCTCAAAAACACCACACCAACAAGAAGTTTGGAAGTGGGAACATTATAGAGTGGGGCTGTTTTCAGCATACGACACTAGCAAACTTCTATAACTGAAGGAAGGATGAACAGACAAATGTACTGAGACATTTTTGACAAAAATCTACTGTCATCTACCAGAACGATGAAGATGAAATGAAGACAATAATCCCAAACACACAACCAAGGAAACTCTCAATTGGATTCAGAGAAAAAATAAATAAAGCTGCTAGAATGGCCGAGCCAATCACCTGACCTGAGTCCAATAGAAAATTTATGGAAGGAACAAAAGCTCAAACAGAGTTCAAAGACAGAGCTCAACCTTCAGGATTTGAAGAGTGTTTGTGTTGAAGTATGGGACAAAATCACTCCTGGGCAATGTAAGCGACTAGTTTCTCCATATAGGAGGCGTCTTGAAGCTGTCATCACCAACAAAGGTTTTTGTATGAAGTATAAATTGAACATCAATAAGCATGTTTAATACTTTTTTCCTGTGTCTGTGTCATTTCTCATTATAACACATAGCTTAATTTATGGACATATATGGTTTGATTTATTTGCCTGTGCTCATTGGATTGGCTGTTACCGACATCTTATGAGAATATCATGTCAATAGCACCTTTAGAAATATATTTACTTTGAAAATTGGTGACGTGTTCAATACTTATTTCACCCACTGTACATTCCAAAGTCTTACAGAAAGTCTTCTCAGAACAGTGGAAACTATTTCAGCTGCAAGGGGTAACCAACTTCACATTAGTATCTATAGATTTAGAAAGACCTGTAGGTGCGATGTGAAGGTGTTCCAATACCTTTTTCATATAGTATTTCAGTATATTTACTATACTAGATATTACACCTAAATGACCTGTATATCTAAATATCCCATGGCCATACTCATAGAAGATAAACCAAAGCTTTTACGGGAATCTGTCACCTCATTTTTCGCATATAAGCTGCGGCCACCGCAATTAGGGGCTTATCTACAGCATTCTGTAATGCTGTAGATAATCCCCACTATGTAACCTGAAAGATAAGAAAAACTAGTTAGATTATACTCATTACAGAATGCTGTAGATAAGCCCCTAATGGCGGTGGCAGCAGCTCATATGCGAAAAATGAGGTGACAGATTCCCTTTAATACTGAACCCATGGAATATTTGGGCACATAGTAAAACCACAGATTCTATATCCCGGAAATCAAAGAAAAGAAAAACTATTAAACAATCCATTTTGGGCAATCTCTTTGTTAACTGTATCTGTATTTTATTTCAAATATATCTGCAACAATGTGAAATGTCAGTATTTGCCAAGAACATGAACATTCTGCTAAAGAATAATAACATTAAAACCTAAATATCGACCTTAGATGCCCTTAAAATGAAATCTAGACCAGAGAAATGATGAAGTGTCTTCCACAATTAAAACAAGAATAAAACTATGGTTTTCTTGGAAATATCAATATTTTTTCAAAAATTCACATAACTGAGTAGGACATTTGTTTTTATGGTTTTGTCCTTTTCAGTTTCAAGCTGACAAAATTGGAACAATCACAAAATGTTTGAAGAGTTGCATGTCTTCCAGTAGCCCTTGTCGCAATTTCTAAAAATATTAGATGTCTATCACAAACAGGAAAGTCTACACAGATGTAAGTCATTTACCTGTAAATTAAGCTATTCTTATGCTCTTGAACTGAATAATGTATTTTTCTCTTTTAAGCCTCATTCAGACCTCAGTGATTTTTCATATACACATAAAACAGTCTTGAGTGTTTTATCCAATTTTTATCAGCATTTAGTCCATGTACCAGTTGCTACCATCAGTGGCATAAGTCATTTTTATGCATAGATAAATAAATAAATTACAACTCTTCTATCCAATACAATGTTAATCACAGACAACACATGGTCATCCGTGTGTTATTCGTGTGTTGTCTGTGATTTTCTCGATCCATTGACTTGTATGGGTCATTTTGATTCAAATCAAAACCAGACATGTCTCCGTAATTTTTTTGCAAGCACGACCCACAAAAAAACAACAACAAAGCACCATAAACTTTAATGGGTACATGTTCTATCCGTGACCAATCGCCGCTCACCACCCTTCCTTGCAAAATATGCAGTTCCTCTGTAAAATGGAATGTACAGTTTTTTGTTGCCCTTTAGGATAGCAATAGGATCAAAGATGACTGAAGCCTCTTTTCAACGACTTCATAGCAGCCTCATCCACATAGTCTGCCAACATTATATGTATGTTTCTATGTCCTTACTGTCATGGGTCCACCCCTCAGGGTGTCTGGGATGCAGTTACTGTCAGCTCGGCCGTCCAATCTGGTACAGGGGCATGCTGAGCTGTCAGTGTGTTGATTGACAGTTCTACTATCCAATCTGAGACTGTGAGGCGTCAGTTTTCTCATGTGTTCATTATTCCACATAATGGTCATGTGTTGTGAATTCCGTTCTCGGACTCCCTCCTGTGGTCATGAATGGTACTTTGGTTAGTTCTGCTCTTGGACTCCCTCTGGTGGCTTTGAGCGGAACTGCTGGTCACTGAGGTTGGTTTTGTCAGCTGCTCTCGTTTATTGCTATGCTTGCTTCCCTATTTAACTCCACTCAGATTGTTACTTGATGCCAGCTGTCAATGTTTCAGTATTGGTTCAGATCTCTCTTGGACTTCTCTGAGGACCTGTCTACTCCAGCAGAAGCTAAGTCTTTGCTAGTTCATTTGTTGTTACTGCTTCCTGAATATATTTCTTAGTACTGCTAATTTCTAGTCCAGCTTGCTATCATGATATTCCCTTGCTAGCTGGAAGCTCTGGGGTGCAGAGTGGCACCTCCACACCGTGAGTCGGTGTGGGGAGTCTTTTTGCTTACTCTGCGTGGTTTTTTGTAGTCTTTTGTGCTGACCGCATAGTTCTCTTTTCTATCCTCTGACTATTTAGTGAAGTCTGGCCTCCTTTGCTGAAACCTGTTTCATTCCTGTGTTTGTGACTTTCCTCTTAACTCACAGTCAATGTGTGTGGGGGGCTGCCTTTACCTTTGGGGAATTTCTCTGAGGCAAGGTTAGGCTTCTATTTCTATCTTTAGGGGTAGTTAGCTCTTAGGCTGTGAAGAGGTGTCTAGGGAGAGTTGGGTACGCTCCACAGCTATTTCTAGTGTGTGTGATAGGAGTAGAGTTTGCGGTCAGCAGAGTACCCACTTTCCCAGAGCTTGTTCCGATTACTAGTTTACTCATCAGGTCATTCTGGGTGCTCCTAACCACCAGGTCCATAACAGTACAGCTGGCCCACAAAGTGTTAATGCATCTCAAAAGAGGGATAAGAGAAGTTCTGAACCCATTTTTTTTTCTTTGCAGTGTGTTTTGTCTCTCTTTTCCCCTTAATCTCTGGGTGGTTCAGGACTCAGGTGTAGATATGGATATTCAAGGTCTGTCCTCTTGTGTGGATCATCTCACTGCAAGAGTACAAAGCATTCAAGATTATGTAGTTCAGAATCCGATGTTAGAGCCTAGAATTCCAATTCCTGATTTGTTTTCTGGGGATAGATCTAAGTTTCTGAATTTCAAAAATAATTGTAAACTGTTTCTTGCTTTGAAACCCCGCTCCTCTGGTGACCCCATTCAGCAAGTAAAAATTATTATTTCTTTGTTGCGTGGCGACCCTCAAGACTGGGCATTCTCCCTTGCGCCAGGAGATCCTGCATTGCTGAATGTAGATGCGTTTTTTCTGGCGCTTGGATTGCTTTATGACGAACCGAATTCAGTGGATCAGGCAGAGAAAATCTTGCTAGCTTTGTGTCAGGGTCAGGATGAAGCAGAGATATATTGTCAGAAGTTTAGAAGATGGTCTGTGCTTACTCAATGGAATGAGTGTGCCCTGGCAGCAATTTTTAGAAAGGGTCTTTCTGAAGCCCTTAAGGATGTTATGGTGGGATTCCCCACGCCTGCTGGTCTGAATGAATCAATGTCCTTGGCCATCCAAATTGATCGGCGTTTGCGTGAGCGCAAAATTGTGCACCATTTGGCGGTGTCCTTTGAGCAGAGGCCTGAGCTTATGCAATGTGATAGAACTTTGACCAGAACTGAACGCAAGAACACAGACGTCAGAATAGGCTGTGTTTTTACTGTGGTGACTCACATAGCTCATGCTATCTCTGATTGTCCTAAGCGCACTAAGCAGTTCGCTAGGTCTGTCACCATTGGTACTGTACAGCCTAAATTTCTTTTGTCTGTTACTCTGATTTGCTCTTTGTCATCCTACTTGGTTATGGCATTTGTGGATTCAGGCGCTGCCCTGAATTTGATGGACTTGGAGTTTGCCAGGCGCTGTGGTTTTTTCTTGGAGCCTTTGCAGTATCCTATTCCATTAAGGGGAATTGATGCCACACCGTTGGCCAAGAATAAACCTCAGTACTGGACTCAGTTGACCATGTGTATGGCTCCTGCACATCAGGAGGATATTCGCTTTTTGGTGTTGCATAATTTGCATGATGTGGTCGTGTTGGGTTTGCCTTGGCTACAGGTTCATAATCCAGTATTGGATTGGAAATCAATGTCTGTGTCTAGTTGGGGTTGTCAAGGGGTACATGGCAATGTTCCGTTGGTGTCAATTTTTGCTTCTACTCCTTCTGAAGTCCCTGAGTTTCTGTTGGATTACCAGGATGTATTTGATGAGCCCAAATCCAGTGTCCTACCCCCTCATAGGGATTGTGATTGTGCTATAAATTTGATTCCTGGTAGTAAGTTTCCTAAGGGCCGACTTTTCAATTTATCTGTGCCAGAGCACGCCGCTATGCGGAGTTATATAAAGGAGTCCTTGGAGAAAGGGCATATTCGCCCGTCTTCATCACCGTTGGGAGCAGGGTTCTTTTTTGTGGCCAAGAAGGATGGTTCTCTGAGACCCTGTATAGATTACCGCCTTCTCAATAAGATCACGGTCAAATTTTAGTACCCTTCGCCTCTGCTGTCTGATTTGTTTGCTCGGATTAAGGGGGCTAGTTGGTTCACCAAGATAGATCTTCGAGGGGCGTATAACCTTGTGCGTATTAAACAGGGTGATGAATGGAAAACAGCATTTAATACGCCTGAGGGACATTTTGAGTACCTGGTAATGCCATTCGGACTTACAAATGCTCCATCTGTGTTTCAGTCCTTTATGCATGACATCTTCCGAAAGTATCTGGATGGATTCATGATTGTATATTTGGATGATATTTTGGTCTTTTCGGATGATTGGGAGTCTCATGTGAAACAGGTCAGAATGGTATTCCAGGTCCTTCGTGCTAATTCCTTGTTTGTGAAGGGGTCTAAATGTCTCTTCGGAGTTCAGAAGGTTTCCTTTTTGGGCTTCATTTTTTCCCCTACTACTATCGAGATGGACCCTGTTAAATTTCAGGCCATTTATGATTGGACTCAACCTACATCTGTGAAGAGCCTCCAGAAATTCCTGGGCTTTGCTAATTTTTACCGTCGCTTCATCGCTAATTTTTCTAGTGTGGTTAAACCTTTGACTGATTTGACAAAGAAAGGTGCTGATGTGGTGAATTGGTCCTCTGCGGCCGTTGAGGCTTTTCAGGAGCTGAAACGTCGTTTTTCTTCGGCCCCTGTGTTGCGTCAGCCAGATGTTTCGCTCCCTTTTCAGGTCGAGGTTGATGCTTCTGAGATTGGAGCAGGGGCTGTTTTGTCTCAAAGAAGTTCTGATGGCTCTGTGATGAAGCCATGTGCCTTCTTTTCTAGAAAGTTTTCGCCTGCTGAGCGTAATTATGATGTTGGCAATCGGGAGCTGCTAGCTATGAAGTGGGCATTCGAGGAGTGGCGACATTGGCTTGAGGGAGCCAAGCACCGCGTGGTGGTCTTGATGGATCACAAAAATCTGACTTATCTCGAGTCTGCCAAGCGGTTGAATGCTAGACAGGCTCGATGGTCGCTGTTTTTCTCCCGTTTCGATTTTGTGGTCTCATACCTTCCAGGTTCTAAGAATGTGAAGGCGGATGCCCTTTCTAGGAGTTTTGTGCCTGATTCTCCGGGAGTCCCTGAGCCGGCTGGTATTCTCAAAGAGGGGGTAATTCTGTCTGCCATCTCCCCTGATTTGCGGCAGGTGCTGCAGGAGTTTCAGGCTGATAGACCTGACCGTTGTCCAGCGGAGAAACTATTTGTCCCTGATAGATGGACTAGCAGAGTTATTTCTGAGGTTCATTGCTCAGTGTTGGCTGGTCATCCTGGGATTTTTGGGACCAGAGATTTGGTGGCTAGGTCCTTTTGGTGGCCTTCCTTGTCTCGGGATGTGCGTTCTTTTGTGCAGTCCTGCGGGACTTGTGCTCGGCTAAGCCCTGCTGTTCTCGTGCTAGTGGGTTGCTTTTGCCCTTGCCAGTCCCGAAAAGGCCTTGGACGCATGTTTCCATGGATTTTATTTCAGATCTTCCTGTCTCTCAAAGGATGTCTGTCATCTGGGTGGTTTGTGATCGCTTTTCTAAGATGGTCCATTTGGTACCCTTGCCTAAATTACCTTCCTCCTCTGATTTGGTGCCATTATTTTTTCAACATGTGGTTCGTTTGCATGGCATTCCGGAGAACATTGTGTCGGACAGAGGCTCCCAGTTTGTCTCTAGGTTTTGGCGGTCCTTTTGTGCTAAGATGGGCATTGATTTGTCTTTTTCTTCAGCTTTCCATCCTCAAACAAATGGCCAAACCGAACGAACCAACCAGACTTTGGAGACCTATCTGAGATGCTTTGTTTCTGCTGATCAGGATGATTGGGTGACCTTCTTGCCATTGGCTGAGTTCGCCCTTAATAATCGGGCTAGTTCGGCTACTTTGGTTTCGCCTTTTTTTTGCAATTCTGGTTTTCATCCTCGTTTTTCTTTGGGGCAGGTTGAGCCTTCTGACTGTCCTGGTGTGGATTCTGTGGTGGACAGGTTGCAGCAAATTTGGACTCACGTAGTGGACAATCTGACGTTGTCCCAGGAGAAGGCTCAACGTTTCGCTAACCGCCGTCGTGTTAGTCCCTGACTTCGTGTTGGGGATTTGGTTTGGTTGTCTTCTCGTTATGTTCCTATGAAGGTTTCTTCTCCTAAGTTTAAGCCTCGTTTCATTGGTCCTTATAAGATTTCTGAAATTCTCAACCCTGTCTCATTTCGTTTGGTCCTTCCAGCTTCTTTTGCCATGCATAATGTGTTCCATAGGTCGTTGTTGCGGAGGTACGTGGCGCCTATGGTTCCCTCCGTTGATCCTCCTGCCCCGGTGTTGGTTGAGGGGGAGTTGGAGTATGTGGTGGAAAAAATTTGGATTCTCGTATTTCGAGACGGAAGCTTCAGTACCTGGTTAAGTGGAAGGGCTATGGTCAGGAGGATAATTCCTGGGTTGTTGCCTCCGATGTCCACGCTGTCGATTTAGTTCGTGCTTTTCATTTGGCTCGTCCTGATCGGCCTGGAGGCCCTGGTGAGGGTTCGGTGACCCCTCCTCAAGGGGGGGTACTGTTGTGAATTCCGTTCTCGGACTCCCTCCTGTGGTCATGAATGGTACTTTGGTTAGTTCTGCTCTTGGACTCCCTCTGGTGGCTTTGAGCAGAACTGCTGGTCACTGAGGTTGGTTTTGTCAGCTGCTCTCGTTTATTGCTATGCTTGCTTCCCTATTTAACTCCAATCAGATCGTTACTTGATGCCAGCTGTCAATGTTTCAGTATTGGTTCAGATCTCTCTTGGACTTTTCTGAGGACCTGTCTACTCCAGCAGAAGCTAAGTCTTTGCTAGTTCATTTGTTGTTACTGCTTCCTGAATATATTTCTTAGTACTGCTAATTTCTAGTCCAGCTTGCTATCATGATATTCCCTTGCTAGCTGGAAGCTCTGGGGTGCAGAGTGGCACCTCCACACCGTGAGTCGGTGTGGGGAGTCTTTTTGCTTACTCTGCGTGGTTTTTTGTAGTCTTTTGTGCTGACCGCATAGTTCTCTTTTCTATCCTCTGACTATTTAGTGAAGTCTGGCCTCCTTTGCTGAAACCTGTTTCATTCCTGTGTTTGTGACTTTCCTCTTAACTCACAGTCAATGTGTGTGGGGGGCTGCCTTTACCTTTGGGGAATTTCTCTGAGGCAAGGTTAGGCTTCTATTTCTATCTTTAGGGGTAGTTAGCTCTTAGGCTGTGAAGAGGCGTCTAGGGAGAGTTGGGTACGCTCCACAGCTATTTCTAGTGTGTGTGATAGGAGTAGAGTTTGCGGTCAGCAGAGTTCCCACTTTCCCAGAGCTTGTTCCGATTACTAGTTTACTCATCAGGTCATTCCGGGTACTCCTAACCACCAGGTCCATAACAGTCATGATTCTCAACTGAGCTGAGTTTCCCAGAACAGTGCCAGACGTACATTCATCTTGTGAGGTTTGTGCTGTTCTCTCTGTGCCATGAGTTCTATATGTTAGATCTGTAGCCTGACCTTGGACTTTGTTCTGACTATCCGCCTGTTTAACCCCTTCAGCTCTGATCAGTTATCCTCCCTGTACTCTGACCTCGGAACGTTACCTGACTACGCTTTTGTCTCTTCCTTCTGTTTATGACGTACTGTCCTGGCTTCTGACCTTGGACTTCTTGACCACTCTGACTCACGGCTTGGCCTTGACAAGTGTTTAGCATCACACTTGCTTTTATCTACTAGTTCTCCTCAATGTGAATGATACTTACCGTAAATATGTAATTTTTGTGACCTGCTTTAAATGCTGCTGTTCTCCTAAATCTAGGTATTTTTTTATTTGTTTCAAGTGTCCTCCATTCCAGAGATTAGGCCCCTCATCCCTGGATATAAGTCTAGTTTTGTTAGTCAAGGGGGACTGATTCTCCAGAAGAAACCCATAGAGAAGTGTTGGGGACTACACCCACTTAGATTAAATATTGGATTTATTTCTCATTAAAGATTTCTATTTTTGCTATGAGTGCTATTCGTGGTTTTCACAGATAATACTCGTATGTGTGATAATCTACGGGGCCATTCTCACGTCTGTGATTTTTCACATACCGAGCAGTGCATGGAAAATTGCGGCAGCATGTTCAATTTTGTTCCGAGAATCGTATCAAAATCGGCAATGCAATTCAATGGGTCCGTGAAAAAATTGGACCTCACTTGGATGACATTTGACAGGGCCAGATCTCAGAAACAGAGAGGTGCAGAAACAAAAGAAAACAGCAACAGTTTGAGAACAGTGGCATTTATACAAAGTAAAAAAAAAAAATCATATTTATGGTTCTCTTTAACATATAGATTTATCATTTCGGACATAACTTCAATTCTTAGAACCCTTTGACATCCACAATCCTATTTGTGAATCATATCCTCTTTTTACCTCTAAACTTTAGATTTCCTTTAAATGTGTTTATATCTTATTCTTCTTGCCTGTTCTTTATGTAGTATAACAAATATTCATTTTTTGGCTGTCCAGTAAAAAGTGTCATCCACAAAGGAAGAGCAAAAAAAGCTGCCCAAGAACACATCAATACTAGTAATTTTTCCTATCATTTCATAAAATGTGTAATCCCCTTTTTCTCATCCAACACATTGAAGCAGGGACCAGTGTGACGGTCAATGTGCAGATTAATATTTTCCACATAAGTAACATTACTGTTCAATATTAATGAAAGAAAGCAGTGACACAAGAAAGGAACGGAGTGTAGCTGTCTGGCCCAAGACTTTTAAAGAAAAGCCAAATAATGCTGGAATGGTATTTTGGTGTCGGTTTCCATTTTTTCATCCTTTTGTAAGGCAATATGCTCACATAATCTAAATTACAGTAGTGCTGCTTGGTGCGCCTAAACACATCACATAACACTCTCTGATTACTTGTTTGGACGTGTTCTTGATACTGTCTCACTGGTGCTTGGTTAAAATTTATAATTTGTAATATTCATCCAGAAGGGCAGCTCATTTTTCATCGACCTTTTTCACTTTGACGTGAAAATGTATTTCTGCAGGACCCTGGTGTATTTATAACACTTTCCTAGAGGAAAACATTCTGTGAATTGTCTCCCCATCTCTCCAGAGAACTTGTGGAATTGTTTAGTAAGTCTCACTGTCTAGTTCACTATAATTAATAACAACTACAAGCAAATTAAAGATGAGTGAAATTGTACAACATTACTTTTTCTATCTATAATAAAATATATTTTATTCTAAGTTGTACAAGAAGCCCAAAAAAAGCCTCAATGAGCCCCTCCGAAAACTATAGCCCAATACAAAAGCGGACTGTATCATATTGAGCAGACATCCCCAACCGTGACTTGAGCAACCATGTTATATGGCTTATGACAGTCCGCCAACTTGTTGCGTTAGCACCAGTCTTAGCAAAGCTATGAGGAGAAGGTCTTCAGATGGTGACCTTCGTGAGTAGCTCTGCACAGAATAGCAGATCTGGATGTGTGTATGTATACTGGTGAGGAGGGAGGAAACTAAGCAGAGTGCTTGATGAAGGGTGAGATAGTGTAGTGAATATGCTTCACACAAATATACAGAAAGGGAATGAAGTGGAAACCCCTGGATGTAAGTATACTGCCTGTAAGGGAGGGGGGCAAAAGATTTTGGTGTGCTGGTGTGTGTGGGGTTCTTGGTATATGAACTGACTTATTCCAGCAAAAGTGGAAGGACCCAGCTGATTGCACTACTTACTATATGCAAAGACATTTACCATCTGTACCAGCACCACCTCAAACCCACCACACCGATGCATCCGCAAGGCAAGGGATGTCACCGCCTTCTACTGACAAGGTAGCTTCCAGCACTAACCCACAATTTAGGCCTCAGCCAGCAGATCCTCTAGAAACTAAACCTCAGCTTAACTATCATGCCACATCATTATGTCCTGATACGTCGCAGTCATATAAGCCAGAGAATTTACATTCCCTAGGAATACCAAAAGTTAATCCTACAACTATGACCAGGAGATCGGACATGTCTGGTCTGACTTTGAAAGATAGATGATTTGCAGGGAGTTAATAAACATCAGTCTCTCAAAGTATGATGATAGTGATGAAAACTATAGAGCCTGGAAGTTGACCTTTCAAGGGGTAATCCAAGACCTTAACCACTCCGCCAAGGAACAACTGGATTTGCTTGTTAACTGGTTAGGCCCAGTGTTAAAGGTGGTACTCTGTATATTATATATTAGCACGAGCATATTATTAGCTGCAAACTTCTAATACTTAATACACAAGAACCACAAGGCAGATTTCTTCAATCCTGGTATCATTTTTACCAGTTTAACACTGCCAACCTGACAGTGTCTGTAGGTTACTTAGCAAAATCCTGCTGACAGGTTCACTTTAAGTGCACTGAATGCAGTAGTGACAAACACGTTACCGCTATGCATCCCACACCAGCTTCACACAATTCACAACCTTCTGTAGCATCCAACCTTGCTCAAAAGCACAGCGGGGAGCCACATGCTCCTGATCCAACTGCAACCGCTGTTTCCTCCTCATGCATTGAATGTGGAGAAGGAACTGGTCCTAAATGCTGTGCCAAGGTTTGGCTGGTTAAGGTGTATCCAGAAGGACATCCCGAAAAGGCCTCCAGAATGTATGCCATACACGGCTCCATACACCCTCAATACATGCTCTGATCATATTGAGACTGCAGGCAAGGGAGCCTCTGGGTACATTGTATCTTCAATCAAGGGGAATATGCACATTCCCTTGCCAACCTTAATTGAATATGACCAGATGCCTGATAACAGGGAAGAAATTCCCACTCCATAAGCTGCGCTTCATCATCCCCACTTGAGGCACCTAAATAACAAAATTCTTACTCTGGACACTATTGCTGATAATCTAATTCTACTCAGCAGGGACATTCTGAAGGTCTACAAGGTGCATCAACAATGCAATGGCCCAGATGATGCTCCATATGCCCAAAGACTGGATCTAGGCTGAGTAATCATCAGTGATGTATGTTTAGATAAAAGTCACAAGGCATCCGAAGTTGACTCTTTTAAAACTTATACGCTCCAAAATAGTTGCACAACTAACTTTAAGCCATTCCCACATCATACAAAGTGAAAGAAAAGTTCTCCAACCTCATCCAAGACACTGACACCATCCTATTTCCTATGGTGACAACTTAGGGAGAACAGTGTCTTATACAATGCAAGATGTCAGCAAAATGGTTTTATCCATAGAAGACATGGAGTTTATTAAAATAATGAACAGTGGATTCTTCAAGAGTGAAAAAATCTGACTGCGGGGCTGCTCCTTTATCCTTCCAGGCTGCAAGAACAAAGCTACCTAATAACCGAGAACAGGCTTAATCCAGGTTTATCCACGTTATCCAGTGCAGAGAACATTAAGAAACAAGCCTGAAATGAATGACTATTTTGTAGTCTTTATCGACAAGATATTTCTCAGTGACCACGATAAGCCAGCTCCACCCTTTAAAGAGAATGAAGAATTCTTGTATTTCATTTCCTTTGGAGTATATCATCCAAGAAAGCCTAAACAAGTCGGAATAGTGTTTAATTCAAGCGTCAAGCATCATGATATATCTCTGAATGATGTTCTCCTCACTGGTCCCAACCTGACTAATAACCTGATGGGAGTGCTCATGAGATTCTGGAAAGAGCCCGTCACTTTTACTGCTGATATTGAACAAAGGCTCCATTGTTTCATAGTGCAACAAGATCACAGAAATTATCTCAGATATCTATGGCACCAAGACAATGACACCAACAAAGGAAGTGGTTGAATACCACATAAAGATACATGTGTTCAGAAACAGTCCTTCTCCTGCAGTCGCTACATGTGGCCTACATAGGGCTGAATCAGATAGCGAATCAGAGTACTGACAGGACCCCTAAAAGTTTGCTGACAGAGACTTCTGTGAGGATGACGGCTGAAATCCCTACCCAGAGAATACTAAGCCATAGATCTGTTCAAATGGATTGCATAAAATTGCTTCCAACAGTGCTCTCGTCATGAAGGCCTTTCATCCTAATGGGTACAATACCAGTACAGAGAAGTCTGGACTTGAGATTAAACTTATTGAAGGACTTCTTCGGCTTTCAAGTTAGTTGCGCAGAAAAACCATCTACTAAGTGGGGGTCCTGTAAGTGGTGAAGTCTATATGATCCACTTGAATTTGTTGCACCACTGACTATACATGGCAAGCTTCTACTAAGATACCTCTCAGAGTCTATTAAGGACTGGGACTCACCACTGCCTGATGACAAACACCTGGATAACACGGTACCACATGGTACATACCAACAAAATGTACTCCAGACCATAGAATACTTTATGGGTGAGTAATATAATACCAATTAATTTTGGAACAAGTTTTTTTAGGCTTATATAGCAACGAAATGTACTCCAGACCATGGAATAGTCTATGGATGAGCAATACAATAGCAATAAAATTTTGAACAAATTTTTGAGGCTTGTATAGCAACGAAATGAACCCAAGAAGACGTAATTCCCTATGGATGAGCAATATAATACCTATACATTTTGAAACAAGTGTTTTGAGGGTTATTTATCAATGAAATGTACCCCAGACCATGTAATAGTCCATGGGTGTGCAATATTATACAGATAACATTTTTTAACAAGTTTTTTGAGGGTCATATACCACCAAAATGTACCCAACACTTTATGTGCTGCTGTCACCCGGTGATGTGGAAAAGTATGGGCTAATTCAGGCTTTGTTCATTTTCATGACAGTGAGCCTGTCATCATTATTAGTTGATAGGCAAAAGCGCCTGTCTGTTATGACTCCATTTTCCCCAGTAGCACTAAAAACCATTTCAGACAAGACACTAGCAGCAGGGCAGCACAACACCTCCAAGATATAGAGGGACAGTTCATGTTAGGTGTCCAGCTTTGAGACTCAATAGTTGAAAGTTGGAGAGGAAGTAGGGAGTATGCTGGTTTGGAATGCCAGATATTGCTTGACTATCTTTAAAAAATGTTTCCCTTCTTGTCAAAAATACCCAGTAATCAGGCCCTGGATGCTGGACAAAATTGGCCCACGCCTTTGACATTGTGCCCCTACCTCTGCTGTGTGTCTTCCTGGCCTCTCCTCCTTGGTTGGGCAAGGAAGCTTGCCCCCTGCTGTTAGCGCTATCAGATGGGAATTTTTTCAACATATTTTCCACAATGGCCTTTTGGTATAGCACCATTTTAGAAGACCTCTCCATCTTAGAAAGAAGAGATGTAAAGTTCTTCTTGTAGCATTGGTTCTACCAGGGTGAAAACCCTGTACTTTTTTGGCCAAGATGAATGCAACACGAGAGTATGAGAAAGGCAATGGTACATAAAGTTGGCCATATGTGCCAAGCTCCATAGAGCAAACACTTCCCTGTCTCCACCATGATAATGACTCTCCATTTCCTCCACCCCTAAGTCCCTCGCCTTCTCCTCATTCCCATCCTCACCCTATCCACGTAGGAGAGATGGGGCAAAGTATGTGTGGCAATTAGCCTCTGCATCACTAACCAACAGCTCCTGTTCCTCCTCAGCGGCCACCTCCTCACTGTTACCCAATTCATGCTGAGCAGATGAGATGAGGCTGGGCTGGCTAGAATCTCTCTGTGTTATGTCTTCCTTCATCCCCACCTGGTCCGCATGCAAAGCTTCTTGTTTAATAGCGAACATTGACTGTTTAAGTTGACACAGAAGCAGGATAGTTGAGCTGACTATGGCGTCATTGCCACTCACCATCTTTGTGGAGTCCTCAAAGTCTTGGAGAACTGAACAAATGTCAGATATACATGCCCACACTTCAGTTGTTATGTGAGGAGGCTGACCTGAATACCAATGGGCCTGTTGGAACTGGTACTCAATCACTGGACTTTTCTGCTGAAAAAGCCTTGCCAGCATGTGCAGCATGGAGTTCCAGCAGGTGGTGATGTCGCACACCAGTCGGTGAGCTAACACTTGCATTTGGTTCTGCAGCACTGCCAGAGCAATAGCAGATGTAGCCGACATGCAGAAATGGGCGCTGACCTTGCGTACCATGACCAGAAGTTTTCAGAAACTGCTGAACTACCAAGTTGAGCACATGTGCCAAGCATGGTATGTGTAAGCCTGCCAAGCATGGTACCTGTGTGAGCTAAATAACTCTGCCACGGTGTGTGGTTTGTCTCCTAGACAAATTAGCTTCAGCAGAGCCTGTTGCTGCTTCAGTGAGGCAGTGCTGCAGATCTTACAGCTTCTGGCTGATCTGGATGACAAGCTCCGAGATAGCACATCAGAGATGGAGGATTAGGAGGAGCATGAGGGGGTGTAGGAACTGCTGTAGGAGGTGGAGGAAATGCTGATCGTAGTAGGGCCAGCAGTCATCGGCTTCGGGAGCACATGTGACATGCCAAGGTGTGACTGCCTCCGCAATGTTCACCCAGTGTGTCATCAGGGAAATGTAGCATCCTTGGCCACAGGCGCTTGTCCATGTGTCGGTCGTTAAGTGGACATTCCCAGTGAGTGTGTTGGTAAGGGCACAGGTGATGTTCCTGGGTATGTGCTGGTACCAGGCAGAGATGCCACACCAGCAGAAAATATGGCATCTTGGGACCGAGGGACGGCTGCAGCCATGAGTCGACAGAAATCCTCCACGTCAACTAACCAAAATGGCAACATTTCCATGGTAAGCAGCCTGAAAATGTGTCCGTTTAGCCTTTGGGCCTGTGAGTGATTGGTTGCAAACTTTATCTTTCATTCCATGGCCTAAGGTAGGGACAGCTGAACTAGGACATGGATTTGGGATTGCTTGATGATGTTAGGTGCAAATGTACAAGGATAAGTGCAGGGCTGGAGGCATCTGCACCAGTGTTTTGGACAGGGAATTGGGAAGCACCTAGCAAAGGGGAAGAGGCAGTGGTGTCACCCAATGGTACCAATCGTGGACCCAGGCGTTTAGGCCACCGAGTTGGGTGCTTAGCTGACATGTGCCTGATCATGCTGGTGATGATTAGGCTCTTAGTGATCAGGCATATGCTGATCATGGCATGGCACAGGTTGCAAATGGAAATTTTGCTTGTCTCAGAAATCTCTTTAAATAAAGTCTCAGACTGAGGAACACCTAATTATTTGATGGAGAAATTACGGAGTGTCGGTGCTCTGCGGAACAGTTGCCCGCCTTCTCCCTCTGGTAACCCCACTGCCTCTTCCTGTCTGTTTCCGTGCTGCTGATCTCTCCCCCTCAGCGCTGCTGCTCTCACTCTGCATAACAGCTTCCCAGGTTGGATCTGCAGCGCCCCAGAGTCCTGGTCGTTGCAGTACTGTGGCTCCGCCACTAAGGGGAGCCATGGTGCGTTCGATGGCACTGAAGGAGTTCCTCCAATCAGGTATCACAGACACCAATATGTTTCACAGCTGGGCCTCCGGGGGGAGCTAAGGGTGCTATTCATTAGGCCACTCCCCACCATAGTGGGTAAACTGGGGGTCAGGCAGGAAGTTAGAAAAAACGCTGACTGGATTGAACGAAGCAACACCTAGTGAGAGAGGGTGTTGTGGAGGAAGAGACAGTAGGGTCTCTGCCAGGGGTGGGACCCTGGCAGAGGCTTGGCATTGGAAAGAACGTAACGGGACCGTGCCTGCTCAGCATAGCGGCGGTGCCCAAGAAAGGACTAGAAGCGAGATAGATTGTGCTGAGTGAGAAACGAGATCAAGCAGACGGAGAATACCAGCAGGGGTTTTGTTGAAAGAGGCAGCACCTTGCTGAGGCGCATTACCGGTGGCCGGAACGCCGAGGGAGTGGAATAATATACAGCTTTAAGCCATACTCCAAACAGCGGCAGGACAGTCAGTCTCAGGCGGGCTGTCTACCACATATCACCTATGAAGTCTTGGGGGGCAATTGCGGGAGAGGGGCGTCTCTAGGGTCCCGGAAGAACTCCAGGCCTACCTGACAAACGGGTGCCGTTCCAACCTGAATACCAGGGAGGGACGGAATAAGAGAGGAACATCTAATCGAGTTGTGAGGGAACTTAAGAAACAGACACAACAGTTGTGGGGTACTTTCCGTGAGCACAGCAGGGAAGGACTACAACACACAGCGCTAAGAAGGAAGGCACTGATTTCCACCTGTGAGGAGAACTCTGGAGGTGCCATTGGACCGGCCGGACTTGCGCAGCCTGGTGGGCCAGATTCCGGACTGAGGACCAAGAGATCTCCAGTAAAGAGGTAAAGAGACTGCAACCTGGTGTCCTCGTTATTTACCACGACCTGCACCCCACAACTGCACCGCTACACCACCGTTAACAGCACCTACTTCACCGGACGTCCCCCCACTGACGGACAGGGCCACGGACCGGGTCTAGCCACCGTGACAACCCCAGGACGGAGACCTAGAGGCCCGGCTCCGGGTACCCCTCGGCCCTGCAGCGGTGTGGGGGCGCTCCAGATCCACCACCTCATCTTCCACCTCCACACCCTGGTCCTCATGACTTTGTTACTTAGCAACAAGACTTAGTGGCAACTGTGTCTCATCATCACCTTCCTCCTCAGCCAAAATTTGCCATACCCCACCATTATCTTCTTGTGTCCATGACTGCTCTAAGTTTTGTGCAAGGCTGAACAGCATGTCCTTCTGGAGCATGCAGGTTGAGAGGCCACAATCCAGAAATCCTGTAAAGAGCTCCTCAGAGTATCCTAGTGTGGGATCACTAGTCTCCTGAGACTCCTGCGACTCGACATGGTGTGAGGAAGAAGGATCAGGATGAGGATTAAGTGATACAGATTCTAGACTGATGAGACTGGACCATATGGGAAGCTGGGTAGTGCTGCCAAACCTACTGGAAGCATTATTTGCTATTCAATCGACCACCTGTTCTCACTGTTCTGGCTTTAGAAATGGTGTTCCGTGCCTCCCTATAAAGTAGGACAGGAACCTACATGTCATGGATGGGCATGTTTCTTGTGCTCCAGCAACAGGTGTAGTCACCCCTGTGTGCACTATAATCAACATTTCCCTGTCCCTTACCAGACACCTTATGCATTTTGTAATTGCTATGTCTTTTGAAACTAAGTTGATTTTTAATAAAAGAAAAAATTGGTTACCTGCAGGAGTCAAAGCACCTTTTGGGAGTTAAATACCATTGTAATGTAACAGAAAGAACGTAAAAGTATATGGATGACAATCAAATTCAATCCAGAAATATGTTTCAATTCTTTTTTGTGTGTGTGTTTTATGCCACAGCAATGTACCACAAAGAAAGTAATACTTTATTGGTGTGAAATTAAACCTAGTAACATTTTAAAATGCTTTTTTGGCGTGTTAGATGATATAACAGAAATTTACCCCAGACCATGGATTAGTGTATGGGTGAGAAATGTAATCCAGCTAATTTTTTAACGCTTTTTGGAGTGTTAAATATAACAGAAATGTACCACAGAACATATGAAACTGTATAGCAGAGAAATTAAAGACTGTAACCTTTTTTAACACTTTTTTCAATTTTATAGATTACAGGAAATGTCCTCCAGACCACAAAATAGTTTATGGATTAAAACTGTAATCCAGCCAATTTTTTTTTTACTTTTTTTGTACCCAACACTTTATGTGCTGCTGTCTGATAAATTTTAAACTGCAAAATTTTTTACCATTTTTTTCAGTTTTATAGATCACAGGCAATGTCCCCCAGACCACAAAATAGTGTATGGATGAGAACTGTAATCCAGACAATTTTTTATGTTTTTTTTGGAGTGTTAGGTATCACAGAAATGTACCACAGAACACAGGAAACTGCATGGCTGAGAAATTCAAGCCTGCAAAATTTGTAAATGCTTTTTTGGAGTGTTACATATTAAAAAAAATAATCCAGAAAACAGAATACTGTATGGGGAAGAAATTTAACCTAGTGATTTTTTTTAACAATTTTTTTTCAGTGTTATAAAACACAAAAAAGTAACACAAATCACGTAATACTTGATGGATCAAAATATATTAATTCATTCCCCCCCCCCCAAAAAAAAGCTGCAGCTATATATTTGACAATGGACTGCACATCCCTAATCCCTGTCTACAGACAGGATTCTGTCACTATCCCTGTTCCTGAGACTCTCCATCCCTCATCTAAATGCAGATTGTATTTGATACAAACAGCAATGCAAACGATTAGCCCTTAGAAGGGATGTTAGTCTGATGGCTCAGCTTCAGCACCAGTATCAACAATACAGGCCCCTAATTCACTATACTGTGCATACAGGCCTTGACAACCACTCTTTCCCTCCAATACAAAGTGTCACAGAGCTGTGCAGTGGCGGAGGGTGGCGCCTGTTCTTTTATAACCCCTGATGATGTCACACGGCAGGATAATCACAGTAATGCCCCAACCAAGATGGCTGCGTCATTACAGTCATGCGCAGGCAATCCACACATGCTTAGTGGCGGTGTATTCAAGTTTTACATAGATCACTGCCCACTCACCGAGTAATGGGTACATCCGAGCACCGTGATACTTGAGTGATAACTGAGTATCACTGAGCATGTTTGCTCATCCCTAATCATGACAACAACCATTACGAGGAGTGTTGCGCCACTATTTAGAAACAAAAAAAGGAGTAAATATTAGCAGGAAAAGTAACTTTTAAATGTAATTTAAAGTAATGAATAAGTGTCAACAGAAAGACTTTTTCCGGAAATCCACTTTCCACTTAGATTTTGTAGTTGGGTTTTTACAAATGAGTTGGCATATATGAGCGACTGTGTGTGAGACTTACTGTATACATTTTTTTTGTAGGTCACTGTCAGCATAAGGAAATTGGTTTACTTACCTTTTTATGCAGATATTTACTACACATTAAGAGTATGTCCTTTCTCTACATAAAACAGTGAACATTGTATCCTGAACTGACACCTAAATCCGCTATTCTGAAGAATAGTTCACCTTTCACAAAATGAAGTGGATAGCGGTATTTGGCACTTGTGTGAGTGAACCTTTATACATCTGATATGCGATGGTGATACTGGCTGCAGATTCTGAGAGTTGTGATGTGGTTATCACAGCTCTCGTTGTAAAATTCCTGTGGAGAATTGTGTTTAAAGACAAGAATTGTGATTCATGGGAGAGGTGCCTTCAAAGGACAACAGACTGAAACTGAAATATAAGACCTAAAAATCTTGGAAATCAGTTTTATATACATGTATACAGTATGCATATGCCTTATATATACAACAAATGAGTGGATCAGTCAAGTATAGCATTCTCCTCTTTGCACGCTTTTCCTGGGAAATTTGATTTGTGGAAAAGTAAATATACATATATTTATTGTATATTATGCTCTGGGGTCTCTATGTAGAAATCGCAGGAACGCGGGATGCAATGACGCTCAGGAGGCAGAACAGGAGATAAAGGGTTAATTACAAGGGATACTCCTCGCAGGGACAGGAAGGGTTAAGAGGGAAGTAAAACTGGGTATAGCGTCTCAGCTCAGTGGCAATGGCAGGGATAAAGCTACCAACTCTAGATAATTCGCCTGGTCAGGTTTAGGCCGCACTCTCGCGGCAGTCAGCGGAACGATGCGGGTCAGACCCTCAGTCGCAGGAGTGACGGACACAAGAATCCACGTCCCTCACGGTCAGTGTGCGCAAGAGCTGAGGAGCTGCAGCGCAGGCCTGTATTATCGCGTAGTCCCACGGAGAGTAAGTCAACCTTCTCCTGCTGCGCGCTCTGTGTTCCCACCAAGTGTCTCACTTTCCCACGCACCGTACTTTTTATCCCTGACACGCCCCCTATAGTTGAATGCAAAGGTCTGTCCGGGTCAGAAAGCTTTCCCCCCGCAAAAAATGGTGACAGCCCCGATAGTTCCGGAACCGACACAAGAGAGGCACCACCAACTTGGTCCATCTTCCTACATCTACAGGCCCCAGAGTACAATATATGTAATATGTAAAAAAATTATTTCACCCACCAGTCACCTCTCCTCAGTCCTTGACACATCTTCTTAACCTCCATCATACTGGAATACTTGGGCCTCTCAAACTGGGCCTCACGAAAGAGAGAAGTCTTGGGATATCATGAAAGGCCCTAAAATTCCAGCGTGATTGGCGAAGGGTCAGAAGATGCGACAAAGACAAGATAGGTGGCAATAAGGAGCGGAAGTGTCGGAGAGGTTAGTTAGGTTAGTGGTTAGGTGAGTATAGGATTTTTTTATTTTTGTAACATTTTCGTGGTCTTTATGTCGTTTTGCTAAATTCGCCAAGTGAATTACAAAATATCCACATTTTGGCGAATGCTAATATTGTACAATTCGAGAAGAATTCAGTTCCACTCTAATTTATTTAAATCTGAAGAACTGAGAGGCAAAGTCAACACCTTTCATTCTTTTTCCTTAAACCATTTTTACAGGGTGGCAATGTGGATCATTTTGCCAAAAGTGGCCACTGCCATGATAAGGTGTATTGTTGGTTTAGCATTATGAATCTCAGGATACAAAGTTTCCCAGCAAAATATTTCACAGCAGATTGACTTGGCTGACTTACTGTAGATAATCCTTGTAGGCTATCTTGGTGCTATCTCTTCTTCTGGCAAGTGAAGCTGATGCACCTGGCCATCCAAATGATAGAAAGGAAAAGATTCATCAGACATTGCCATTATCATCTGTTGCTCGATGGTCCATTTCTCATGCTTATGTGCCCATTGTAAGAGCTATCGGCAGGAGGCAATGTGGCTGATCTGTGACAACACAGAAATCTGACACCTTTCTATTATAGCAACCACTAACATTTTCAGTAACTTGTATTACGGTACTTCTCCTGTAAGATCTAATCAGATGGGTTAGCCTTTGCTCCCCAAATTATTCAATGAGCCCTGGGTGTTTATGAACTTGTTTAGAGTACAACTGTTCTCCTTCAATGTAAACTTCCTGAAAGTTACTACCTACTGAATACATCAGTTTTATAAATGGGGGGAGCCACGTTACAAATTTTACGTGTCAGAATCAGTTATTTCAATAATTTTTAGCATTCTGGCAATGTGTGAGCTCTAGACTGTACACTGTGTAGTGCGGTGGTGTTCACACTGTGTGGTTATGAGGCAGTGACCCAGTAAAGTTCAACTCAAATGTCTTTATTGTCCAAAAACTCACAACTTAAAGGCAAACAGTATCCTCTGGGTTGCAGTCGGGGAGTCAAAACAGTCCACCTCCAAAACCTGCACCACCATCTCACACTGAGGGGTGTCAGTTTTGTTTCACTTGGCTCTGTGTTCACTTCACACAAGCCGGATGTTGCAGAGCCACCTGTCCTGCAGCTTGCATGCACTGACACTGACACACCCAACCCTTTGCTGCAGGGTTTTAAATGGAATTTGTAGCCATGGGCCACTTGTAACACCCGGCTGGAGGGAGTGAACCACACCACACCACTACCATCCTGTAGTTCGCTCCAAAAATAAAAGCCCATGCTGGGTTTTCATAAATATGCCTTGGCCAAATAGCTTGACCAAGTCGAAACGTACTTTTACTCTGCACTGCAACCACAGCTATGTCTGTGACTACAATGCTCTCCAGGGGCACAATATGCTTCTATGCGCATCCTGGGGAGTACATACCATCCCTCGCATACAATTCCCCTCACTGCCTCACAACTGTGTAACCAAAAAAGGTGATATCACCCATATAAATATACTTGAAGATGCCCCTATCCATTTATAATGTACAATAAAGTTTTCAAAACTTCTCAGTTTTGGTAAATGCTTTTCAAATTCAGTGAACTTTTAAATGGCCTTACACATGTGAGACGTCTTTATGTTATTAGATATTTTGATCCATCTGGACTTAGCAAAACATGGAAAACAGGGATCGCATACTGTACATTTTCACACATGGCTGCCTTTCAAAGGAAACCGTTCTAAATGTTTCGCCGTCTAGACCACAGGAAAAAAAATACTTTTTTATACTAATTAACCTATCAAAGGGATGAAAGACTTTGATTAGGAGTATGCAAAAATGCTATATATCTAAAATACTGCCAACTGGATTCATTGTATGCTTTAATTTAAACTTCCCATACGTGAAATTTTTGTTATAACATAGTCCAGCACCATTGCAATGTGCTGAAGACTTATAACAATATCGTTCACAAAAGGAACCTAAGCTTTGGAGGCCACATGTCAGTGAAAAAGGTATGTGGTATTTTTTAATGATTGCACATGATATACAGTTAAAAATATTGTAGTTGGAAAAAAAGTAAATTTCATATATTCTAGCTTTTATAGTGTTTAGGGCCTCTTTCATACACCATTTTGGACAATTTGATCCTAGTTTTCTTTTTATACACATTTGCATTTTCTCTATATATAGTCTACAGGAGAAAAAAAAAACATAACAGGTCACCACATTTGCTGCATTTAGCAAAATAAAAAAAAATCCAAGTGGCCAAATAATACCTAAAAAAGTGACAGAATACACAAAAAAGACTTTTTTAGTACATTTCATATTTTAAAAGACTACACAAAAATAGCTTATTATTGTTGCAACCTCTGCAGCCACACAGGGGCCCAAGATGTAATGGGGTCCATTTCGACCTCAAAAATGTGGAATTGTGCATTATGATGAGCTTTAGGACTGCAAAGGACCTGTATATTGTTCTTACACAGGGACCCTTTTCTGTCTGTGCCTACAAGAGTACATTATTGTTACATATCATTATACAAAGTTGTTGCTATAGTCTACCAACAAAACAAAAACCTGTCTTGATGCAAAGTTTACAGTTAACACATAGGACTTGGGGTATATTGTACTACGTTTTGCATGTAAGTGTAATCAGGTGATGCAAGTCCTAAAGGTAAAGGCTCCAGCAGTAGTAGGTTGCTGAAAGGTTTTTAATGGAACCCGATTTTGGGTCTGAGTTTTAGGAGCAACTAGAAAAGCTTGGGTGGAATGGTCGCTCCCATACCTCCAGTCCATACTTTACAGGTCCTATTTCAAGCCACTGAGCTGTCTCAGGTTTGTCTGTGTGTGGAGGGAGGAACAGACTCTAGTCTATACAAGATCCGTGATGCAATGCTCGCCACACTGTACCACGTAAACAGAGAAGGGCGAATTGCTGGAGAAGGCAAAACTCCTTATCAGGCCTACATCTATTCTATTCGATTCCCTATTATTCCTGCTATTAGCTGCATTTAGTGTTGGGAGAGTTGCTGGAGAAGGGCTAGTTTTGCATTAGAGGCATCTAGGCAGAGGTTATTGCGTTACAGCCCTTGCTGCTGCAACCTAAATCCAAAACTCTTTAACAGGCCTACATCTATCCTATTACCTATTAATACTGCTCTTCGCTGCATTTAGTGTAGGGAGAGTAGCTGGAGAAGGGCTAGTTGTGCATTAGAGTCATCTAGGTAGGGGTTAGTTCCTTACAGTGTTTGCTGCTACAGCCTAATAACAAAACTCCTTTTCAGGTCTAAATTTATTTTATTCTAGTCACTATTAATACCGCTGTTAGCCACATAACTAATTTAATATGCGCAAGTCATGTGGTAAGAGATTGGAAAGTGGACGTGCTACTGATGCAGTGTATGCAGAGGTGAAAGTAGTGGCCCAGGTGAAATTGCACCTGCTCCGGGAGCAGAAGACACACACTCATCCATAAGACCTAGGTTCCTGCCCCACTTTGCAAGGGGGAACGGGACACCACTCTTAAAGCCAGAACAGGGTGAACCAGGTGGTAGGTTGGATGGCAGATAATCCTTCCAGTCTGTTTCCCAGCATCACCCTGTCTTCTACATAGCCTACTCTCACTAGGAGCTCTGTACATTTCCAATTATTGCTTCTTCTGGCCTCTCGCCCTGCACATTTTAAGAGGTACAGGAGGAGATTGTGTGTAGTGATGCCAAAATATTTTAGCAGCAATGGTCAAAAGAAGACAATGGTGGAGAACTGCAATTACTGTCTCAAGAGGTAAAGGATGAAGAGGCATAGTTGCCAACAAGTCATGTTGTTAAGTCAACAAGTCAGGAGGAGGACCAGAATGCATAAGTGGAAGACGATGGTGGTGGTGCACAATGAAGCCACTGACCCAACCTGGGAAGGTGCCATGCAGCATAAGCACAGCAGAGCAGAGGGAGAGGGATCCACAGCACTGTATAAGGCAGTCAGGGCTGTGGGGTGACCAGTGGCAGATGGCAGGTTATTTTTTCCAGAGCACCCACAAGCAGCAAGATCCCAGCCCAAGGGTTAGGTGTTCTCAAATCTTTTTTACAGAAAGTGCAGAAGAAAAAAAAATGGTCATTTGCAACCTGTGCTGTACCAAGATCCGCAGAGGTTTAACCAACACCAGCATGCTAAGACTCATGTTATCCAAGCACCTGGCTATGTGGGTAGAACACCTTGGTCCACAAACCATGTCTGTGGTTGACACCACTGCCTCTTCCTCTGTGCTGTGTGCTTGCTAATCCCCAGTCCAGGACACAGACATTGATGGCTCCTGCCCTGCACCTGTCATTGGAGATTCACAAGCACCATCTGCAACCATGTACAACCATATACATTTCCTTGTCCCAGCACAGCATTTAGCTGTCCCTACCCCATGCCTTGAAACACAAGGAAATACGCAGCCACCCACCTACAGGCCCAATCCCTAAATGGCCACATTTCCAGACTGCTTGCCATAGACCAAGGAGTAGACATGAGAGAGACAAACACCAGGTCCAAAAGAGGCAGGGGAAGACAATCAAAGGTCTGGGACAGTATCATTAGACCCTCCCATTGCCCGGACTCTAATGCATGGGGTACTCTGACAAGGAGGGAAAAGTTTTGGAACATGGTAAAGGAGTATCTAGCTGTCCATACCAGTGTCCTCCGTGATTCTTCTGTGCCATGCAACTATTGGATATCCAAGATGAACACGTGGCATCAACTTTCCTTCTATGCCTTGGAGGTGCTGGCCTGTCCTGCTGCTAGCATTTTGACAGAGTGGGTTTTCAGTGCAGCTGGTGGCATAATAACTGATGCATCCACCTGTCAATTGCAAGGCTAACAGGCTGACTTTTATCAAAATGAACAAGGCCTGGATTGGCCCAGACTCCTCAACCCCAGGGAATGATAGCAGCAGAACATAAAGCCAAGTAAAATGTTCCTTTTTTCTGGTGTATTCCCATGCACCTCTTCCCACTCAAACAAGTGTTTAAAGTTCATGGTTTCTTCTTTTTATTCTCCTCCTCATCAATATCAACAAGGTGATCATGAGACCCTCACTCTTAATTTTTATATGGTGTGTATGATACCCTCTTTCATCATTTCTAAAAATCTCTTTTATGTATCTGTACAGGGCTGCCACTAGAAATTTCGGGGCCCCATACTGTCAAAATTTTCGGGGCCCCCTTGAGACTCTGCCCAGGCTCCACCCCAGCCCCGCCTCCACGCTCTACCCCTCAAACTGTCCACAGTCCCGCCGCTCTCTCTTGGAAAAATTCCACTTCTCACCTATCACACATTGACAGTTCTGTTATGGTCCCAATGGCAGGGGACCTCAGAGATTACCGCAAAGTCTGCAAAACATAAATACTCGCTCTTAGGGAAGTGGTAACTAGGCTGACCATATACCTGATCCTAGCGCAAACACTAACAGCAGCCGGGGAACGTGCCTACGTTGATCCTAGACGTCTCGCGCCAGCCGGAGAACTAACTAACCCTATCAGGGAAAATAAGACCTCTCTTGCCTCCAGAGAAAAGACCCCAAAGTAATACAAGCCCCCAACAAATAATAACGGTGAGGTAAGAAGAAAAGACAAACGTAAGAATGAACTAGATTTAGCAAAGAGAGGCCCACTGACTAATAGCAGAATATAGTAAGAAGACTTATATGGTCAGCAAAAAACCCTGCAAAATATCCACGCTGAATATCCAAGAACCCCCAAACCGACTGACGGTGTGGGGGGAGAATATCAGCCCCCTAGAGCTTCCAGCGATATCAGGAATCACATTTTGTACAAGCTGGACAAAAAATAAGAACAATGCAAATGATCAAAAGTACGAAAGCAGGACTTAGCTTATCTTGCAAAGAACCAGGACCTGAAGACAGGAGCAAACAGAAGTGAACTGATTACAACGATGCCAGGCACTGGACTGAGAATCCAGGAAGTTTAAATAGCAACACCCATGGTCTAACGAAGCAGGTGAGTACCAACCTGGTAAAAGACAATCCAAGTGCCAAATCACTAGTGACCACAAGAGGGAGCCAAAAGGTATAGTTCACAACAGTACCCCCCCTTTAAGGAGGGGTCACCGAACCCTCACCAAGACCACCAGGGCGACCAGGATGAGCAGCGTGGAAGGCACGAACCAAATCGGCCGCATGAACATCAGAGGCGGCCACCCAGGAATTATCCTCCTGACCATAGCCCTTCCATTTGACCAAATACTGAAGCCTCCGTCTAGAGAGACGAGAATCCAAGATCTTCTCCACTACGTACTCCAACTCGCCCTCAACCAACACCGGAGCAGGAGGCTCAACAGCAGGAACCACAGGCACAACGTACCGCCGCAACAAAGACCTATGGAACACGTTGTGAATGGCAAACGACACCGGAAGATCCAAACGAAAAGAAACCGGGTTAAGAACTTCCAAAATTTTATAAGGACCAATAAAGCGAGGCTTAAACTTAGGAGAGGAAACCTTCAGAGGGACATACCGAGAAGACAACCAAACCAAATCCCCAACACGAAGTCGAGGGCCCACACCGCGGCGGCGGTTGGCAAAACGCTGAGCCTTCTCCTGTGACAACTTCAAGTTGTCCACTACATGATTCCAAATCCGCTGCAACCTATCCACCACGGAATCCACCCCAGGACAGTCAGAAGACTCAACATGACCCGAGGAGAAACGAGGATGAAAACCAGAGTTGCAGAAGAATGGCAAAACCAAAGTAGCGGAACTAGCCCGATTATTAAGGGCAAACTCCGCCAATGGCAAGAAGGTCACCCAATCATCCTGGTCCGCAGAAACAAAACATCTCAAATAAGCCTCCAGTGTCTGATTAGTTCGCTCCGTTTGACCATTAGTCTGAGGATGGAAGGCAGATGAAAACGACAAATCAATGCCCATTTTAGCACAAAAAGATCGCCAGAATCTAGACACAAACTGGGATCCTCTGTCGGACACGATATTCTCCGGAATGCCGTGTAACCGAACCACATTCTGAAAAAACAAAGGAACCAGATCGGAAGAGGAAGGCAACTTAGGCAAGGGTACTAAATGGACCATCTTGGAAAAACGATCACACACCACCCAAATGACAGACATTCCTTGAGACACCGGAAGATCAGAAATGAAATCCATGGAAATGTGTGTCCAAGGCCTCTTCGGGACGGGCAAGGGCAGAAGCAACCCGCTAGCACCAGAACAACAAGGCTTAGCCCGAGCACAAGTCCCACAGGACTGCACAAATGACCGCACATCCCATTACAAGGAAGGCCACCAAAAGGACCTCGCCACCATATCTCGGGAATCAAAAATTCCCGGATGCCCTGCCAACACCAAGGAATGAACCTCGGAAATGACTTTGCTGGTCCATTTATCAGGAACAAACAGTCTGTCGGGTGGACAAGAGTCAGGTCTACCAGCCTGAAATCTCTGCAACACACGTCGCAAATCAGGAGATATGGCCGACACGATTACTCCCTCTTTAAGAATACCAGCCGGCTCCGAGACTCCAGGAGAGTCAGGCACAAAGCTCCTAGAAAGAGCATCAGCCTTAACATTCTTCGAACCAGGCAGGTACGAGACCACAAAGTCAAAACGAGAGAAAAACAATGACCAACGAGCCTGTCTAGGATTCAGGCGCTTAGCAGACTCGAGATACATCAGATTTTTGTGATCAGTCAAGACCACCACACGATGCTTAGCACCCTCGAGCCAATGACGCCACTCCTCAAATGCCCACTTCATGGCCAACAACTCCCGATTACCAACATCATAGTTCCGCTCAGCAGGCGAAAACTTCCTAGAGAAAAAAGCACATGGTCTCATCACAGAGCAACCAGAGCCTCTCTGCGACAAAACAGCCCCAGCACCAATCTCAGAAGCATCCACTTCAACCTGAAAGGGAAGTGAGACATCAGGCTGGCACAAAACAGGCGCCGAAGTAAACCGGCGCTTCAGCTCCTGGAAGGCCTCCACGGCTGCAGGAGCCCAATTAGCCACATCAGAACCTTTCTTGGTCATATCCGTCAAAGGTTTAACAACGCTAGAAAAATTAGCGATAAAGCGACGGTAGAAATTAGCAAACCCCAAGAACTTCTGAAGACTCTTAACAGAAGTGGGCTGAGTCCAATCATGAATAGCTCGGACCTTGACTGGGTCCATCTCCACAGCAGAAGGGGAGAAAATAAAACCCAAAAAGGAAACCTTCTGCACTCCAAAGAGACACTTTGAGCCCTTCACAAACAAAGCGTTATCACGCAAAACCTGAAACACCATCCTGACCTGCTTTACATGAGAATCCCAATCATCCGAGAAAACTAGAATATCATCCAGATACACAATCAAAAATTTATCCAGATACTTCCGGAAGATATCATGCATAAAGGACTGAAACACTGAAGGGGCATTAGAGAGCCCAAAGGGCATCACCAAGTATTCAAAATGACCTTTGGGCGTATTGAATGCAGTTTTCCATTCATCTCCCTGCCTAATGCGCACAAGGTTGTACGCCCCACGAAGATCTATCTTGGTGAACCACTTGGCACCCTTAATCCGAGCAAACAAGTCTGACAATAGTGGCAAAGGATACTGAAACTTAACAGTGATTTTATTCAGAAGCCGATAGTCTATACAAGGTCTCAAAGACCCGTCTTTCTTGGCCACAAAAAAGAATCCCGCACCGAGAGGGGAAGAGGATGGACGAATATGCCCCTTCTCCAAAGATTCCTTGACATAAGAACGCATCGCGGCATGCTCGGGTACAGACAAATTAAATAATCGTCCCTTAGGAATTTTACTGCCAGGAATCAAATCTATAGCGCAGTCACAGTCCCTATGAGGAGGAAGAGCACTGGACCTGGACTCACTGAATACATCCTGATAGTCACACAAATACTCAGGAACTTCTGAAGGAATAGAAGTAGCAATAGACACCGGCGGAGAATCGCAATGAATTCCCTGACAACCCCAACTTGACACAGACATAGCCTTCCAATCCAAAACAGGATTATGGGTCTCTAACCATGGCAGACCTAAAACGACCAAATCATTCATTTTATGCAGAACAAGAAAACAAATCAGCTCCCGATGTTCAGGAGTCATGCACATGGTCACTTGTGTCCAATACTGCGGTTTATTTTCCGCCAGTGGCGTAGCATCAATTCCTCTGAGAGGAATCGGAACTTTTAAAGGCTCCAGGACAAAACCGCAGCGTTTGGCAAACGACAAGTCCATAAGACTCAGGGCAGCACCTGAATCCACAAATGCCATAACAGGGTAGGAAGACAATGAACAAATTAAAGTGGAGGAGAAAATCCAGCTTCCAAAAATATCAAAATTTATTGAAGATAAAATCCAAGATCCAAAAACATGGTTCACAGGAGAAGAAATGGCAGCATGCTACATGTTTCGAACACTAAGTTCTTTTTCAAAGCTGTGAAACCATGTTTTTGGATCTTGGATTTTATCTTCAATAAATTTTGATATTTTTGGAAGCTGGATTTTCTCCTCCATTTGTTCCATTGCCTTACGTGAAGAATGCACGTTATCCGGGCTTCCCCACAACAAATGCCTAGTAGGTGAGCTGGTTTTGTCAATTTTTTTTTTTTTTTACTTTTAACAAATTAAAGTCACAGACAAAATAAATTTAGGCTGCAAATTACCAATGGTGACAGGACTGACAACCTTGGTTAGGCGTTTAGAGCATGCTGATATAACATGTGTAGAATCACCACAGTAAAAACACAGCCCATTCTGACGTCTATGATTTTGTCGTTCGGTTCTAGTCAGGATTCTATCACATTGCATTGAGACAGGTGTCTGTTCAGACAACACCGCCAGAGGTTTAGCGGATTTGCGCTCCCGCAAACGCCGATCAATCTGAATAGCCAGCGCCATAGAATCATTCAGACTTGTAGGAATTGTAAAACCCACCATCACATTCTTAATGGCTTCAGAAAGGCCATTTCTGAAATTTGCGGCCAGAGCACATTCATTCCATCGAGTAAGCACGGACCACTTCCGAAATTTTTGGCAGTACACCTCAGCTTCATCCTGGCCCTGAGAGATGGCCAGTAGAGCTTTTTCTGCCTGAATTTCAAGATTAGGCTCCTCATAAAGCAATCCGAGCGCCAGAAAAAACGCATCAACATCCGCCAATGCCGGATCTCCTGGCGCTAACGAGAAAGCCCAATCCTGAGGGTCGCCACGCAAGAAGGAGATAACAATTTTTACTTGCTGAGCTGAATCTCCAGACGAACGAGGTTTCAAAGATAGAAACAATTTACAATTATTCCTAAAATTCCTAAATTTAAATCGATCTCCAGAGAACAGCTCAGGAATAGGTATCTTAGGCTCTGACATAGGACTGCTAACAACAAAATCCTGAATGCCCTGCACACGTGCAGCAAGCTGATACACACTAGTAATCAAGGTCTGAACATTCATGTCTGCAGCAAAGTTTCAAGCCACTCAGAGATAAAGGGGAAAAAAAAAAATAAATCAGAATTTCTTTTCTTTTAATCCCACTTCAGCAATGCATTAACTATTTATAGGCCTGGCATACTGTTATGGTCCCAATGGCAGGGGACCTCAGAGATTACCGCAAAGTCTGCAAAACATAAATACTCGCTCTTAGGGAAGTGGTAACTAGGCTGACCATATACCTGATCCTAGCGCAAACACTAACAGCAGCCGGGGAACGTGCCTACGTTGATCCTAGACGTCTCGCGCCAGCCGGAGAACTAACTAACCCTATCAGGGAAAATAAGACCTCTCTTGCCTCCAGAGAAAAGACCCCAAAGTAATACAAGCCCCCAACAAATAATAACGGTGAGGTAAGAAGAAAAGACAAACGTAAGAATGAACTAGATTTAGCAAAGAGAGGCCCACTGACTAATAGCAGAATATAGTAAGAAGACTTATATGGTCAGCAAAAAACCCTGCAAAATATCCACGCTGAATATCCAAGAACCCCCAAACCGACTGACGGTGTGGGGGGAGAATATCAGCCCCCTAGAGCTTCCAGCGATATCAGGAATCACATTTTGTACAAGCTGGACAAAAAATAAGAACAATGCAAATGATCAAAAGTACGAAAGCAGGACTTAGCTTATCTTGCAAAGAACCAGGACCTGAAGACAGGAGCAAACAGAAGTGAACTGATTACAACGATGCCAGGCACTGGACTGAGAATCCAGGAAGTTTAAATAGCAACACCCATGGTCTAACGAAGCAGGTGAGTACCAACCTGGTAAAAGACAATCCAAGTGCCAAATCACTAGTGACCACAAGAGGGAGCCAAAAGGTATAGTTCACAACACAGTTCCCATCACCAGATCACACATATAGCCAGCAGCTTTTGTTTTGGCCAAAATATTTTTTAAGCCACCAAAATGACAAGGTAGACACTTTTGGCCGGGCCCTACTCTACTGTAACCTATTAAATATTTGTTAAAATATGCAATACAATTTAGGTATATTTTTATTTATTTTTTAATTTTTAAAATGACCTATAATATCACATACAAGGAACAAATACCACAACACCATGACCAAACACCATATTATCACCATAGTGACCTATAATACTATCTACAAGGCACAAATACCGCCACACCATGACCAGATGACATATTACCACCACAGTGATCGAATAATATCAAATACAAGGAACAAATACCACAACATCATGACCAGACTACATATTACCACCACATAGTGACTGAATACTACAATACTGATCAATAATAAAAAAAAAAAAACAATACTAACACCATAAGTGCCAGTATTCACAGGAGATCTGTACTTAGTATGCAGTGTCTGTGTACAGGTAATACAGTGATCACCAGTGACATTATACACAGGAGCTCTGTATATAGTGTATAGGTAATCCAGTGATCTCCGGTGACATTATACACAGGAGCTCTGCATATTGTATACAGTGTATAGTGTCAGTGTATAGGTAACACACTGACTCACCAGTGACGTCTCTAGGTGAAGTCCTTCATCTTTCATCCTGCACAGACCGCCATCACTTCATCCAGCCAGGGCTCGTCTCTGCAGGAAATAACACCGTTATCTCAAGTTCCACTTGCAGAACACATTACTTAATTTTCCCAACTTCTACATTACACCACATGAAGAAGGCGACATAGTATTACTCTACACAGTAATAGGACCGCCCCTCCATTTAAAACAGTATACTCAAAAAATAAAATAAATACATCACTGCAGTAATAATATCCCTTAATTAGCCCCTATGGTAATAATATTTGCCATCCTAGCCCCCGTGTGTCTCATTCCTGGCATCAGCCATATGTTCTCCCATCCTGTTGGAATGTGCCACCCCATGCAGTGTAGACGGACCACCTGTGCCTTGTTGGAATGTGCAGTAAACAAACCCCCCCCCTCATTGAATTCGTGCAGGCAGCAAAACACCCCCCCGGGCCCTGTTTGAGTCCGTGCAGGCAGCAAACAAACTCCCCCACCCCCGGGCCCTGTTTGAATCCGTGCAGGCAGCAAACAAACCCCCCCACCCCCGGGCCCTGTTTGAATCCGTGCAGGCAGCAAACAAACCCCCCCCCGGGGCCCTGTTTGAATCCGTGCAGGCAGGCAGCAATCAAACCCCCCCATCCCCCGGGTCCTGTTTGAATCCATGCAGGCAGGCAGCAAACAAACCCCCCATCCCCCGGGCCCTGTTTGAATCCGTGCAGGCAGGCAGCAAATAAACCTCCCCACCCCCGGGCCCTGTTTGCATCCGTGCAGGCAGGCAGCAAATAAACCCCCCCGGGCCCCCACCCCCGGGCCCTGTTTGAATCCGACCCCCCGTGCAGGCAGGCAGCAAATAAACCCCCCGGGCCCCCACCCCCGGGCCCTGTTTGAATCCGACCCCCCGTGCAGGCAGGCAGCAAATAAACCCCCCCGGGCCCCCACCCCCGGGCCCTGTTTGAATCCGACCCCCCGTGCAGGCAGGCAGCAAATAAACCCCCCGGGCCCCCACCCCCGGGCCCTGTTTGAATCCGACCCCCCGTGCAGGCAGGCAGCAAATAAACCCCCCGGGCCCCCACCCCCGGGCCCTGTTTGAATCCGACCCCCCGTGCAGGCAGGCAGCAAATAAACCCCCCGGGCCCCCATCCCCGGGCCCTGTTTGAATCCGACCCCCCGTGCAGGCTGAGGTAGGCAGCAAATAAACCCCCCGGGCCCCCACCCCCGGGCCCTGTTTGAATCCAACCCCCCGTGCAGGCTGAGGCAGGCAGCAAATAAACCCCCCGGGCCCTGTTTGAATCCGACCCCCCGTGCAGGCTGAGGTAGGCAGCAAATAAACCCCCCGGGCCCCCACCCCCAGGCCCTGTTTGAATCCAACCCCCCGTGCAGGCAGGCAGCAAATAAACCCCCCGGGCCCCCACCCCCAGGCCCCCACCCCCGGGCCCTGTTTGAATCCGACCCCCCGTGCAGGCAGGCAGCAAATAAACCCCCCGGGCCCCCACCCCCAGGCCCCCACCCCCGGGCCCTGTTTGAATCCGACCCCCCGTGCAGGCAGGCAGCAAATAAACCCCCCGGGCCCCACCCCCGGGCCCTGTTTGAATCCGACCCCCCGTGCAGGCTGAGGTAGGCAGCAAATAAACCCCCTGGGCCCCCACCCCCGGGCCCCCACCCCTGGGCCCCCACCCCCGGGCCTTCACCCCCGGGCCCTGTTTGAATCCGGACGGACGGTACTCACCCTGCTCACCCGCTCCACTCGTCCGGTCCAGTCTGCAGAGCAGCACCAGCAGCCTGCACGTCCTCGGTCCTCTCCTGCCACTGCCAGTGTCTCCCGTCGCGTCGTCCGGTGGCACACCGCACGCTGCCCTGCTCCGGAATGAGGAAGTGGAGCAGGGCAGCGTGTGACGTCACACGCCCATGATGCACCGGGCCCCTTAAAGCTACAGCGCTCATTTAGCTAAGCCTGCATTTACACACGCCAGATGCGGAGACGCCAGCCCACAGACAGTTAATTGGCTCAATGGCAGCGCAGCAGCTGCAGCAGCATGATGAATAACATGTCAGAGGGGGCCCGAGCAGAGCGCGGACCGGGTTGCCAGCGTGCTCGGGCCCCCCTTTTTGCTCCTCATCTCTGGGCCCCATACAGCAGTGATGCCTGTCATGCCCTGATGGCGGCCCTGTATCTGTATTCCCCCAGGGTTAAATAATTTTTAAGCCCTTGCACTTAGTGCATAGGCTTTACCAGTCTAGGAGTCCCACTCCTTCCAAATGGGAAAAAATGTTTTCTGAGGCCTTCCTCTACATCAGTTCCAGGGAGTATTGTAGTTCTTTCTTCTAATTTTTGGCAGCCCTTGCCCTTAGTGCATAGGCTTTAAACAGTGTGTATCAGAGTCCCTCTTCCTTTTAATTTCTGGCTGTTCTTAATAGAGAAAAGAAAATATGTAGCGCTCAAAAGGACTTTGGATTTTTAGGTTGCAGCAGCAGTCTAGGAGTCCCACTCCTTATAATTGAGAAAAAAATTCAGATATCTCATGCACACAATTCCTTTTTTTCTGACTGACATGGAAAACTGCTGCATTTTTGAAAGAAGCAACATGTCAATTCTTTCAGCCTTTTTGCAGCATTTTTGCATCATTGAAAGCAATAAGATAGTTTATAAATGCAGCAGAAACGCTACATGTGAACAGAGCCTAATGGGTGGAGAAGGTGTTTTTTTTCTCTTTTCAATTATGCCTTATTTATTATTATTATTATTATTATTATTATTATTATAGCAACATTTATTCCATGTGAGGAGGGGTATACATAATAAAAAACAAGTACAATAATCTTAATCAATACAAGTCAGGCTTGCGAACATTTTTTCCTGTAAAATCCATTTTACTTTTGGTTTGGTATGTTTTTCTGCCAGTCCGAAAAAGTGGCGTAATACTCTACCAACATTGCAGCGACCTGGCAGTCAGAGATTCTTCCAGGGGTCTTCCCCATGATGTTCCCATTCCATTTGAGTCCTGTCTCCATCCATTTCAGCGATTTGGCCCATCCGAGCGTCTGACCAGCTCGATTCGCGTACCGAGCAATCAAGCATTTTACTTCTCAATCATCACAATACTTACCAATACCTGGTCACAAAACTAATATACTGTAGTATATTGCTATTGTGACCAGGTGTTTATTATTGTCTTTTTTCATATCATGTTTTTTGGATTTAATGTCATTTTCAGAGTGCCACCTAACAAATTTTTCTTTTGCTGTTGGATTCCATATGATTCCAACAAAAATCTTTTTACCTTAATCCTTTCTAAATATGTATAGTCCTGGACGAAAGTGTTGGCACCCTTGAAATTGTTCCAGAAAATGAAGTATTTCGGCAAGAAAATTAATGCAATTACACATGTTTTGTTCTGTTTATTTCCTTTGTGTGTATTGGAACAACAACCCTAATCCTCTCTAATTATGTAGCGTTATGGCTGTTACTTGCCACAGGTGAGTTTGAATGAGCATCACATGCTTGAAATAAAAATTGTTTACCCCCAATTTTTTAAACTGCCAACAATTTTGTTCTGCCCATTTTTGAGGTTTTGTGTGAAATTATGTCCAATTTGCCTTTTCTTTCTCGGTATTTTTTGTGTTGTTCCAATACAAACAAAGGAAATAATCATGTGAATAACAAAACATGTGTAATTGCAATAATTTTCTGGTAGAAATACTTCATTTTCTGGAACAATTTCAAGGATTATTATTATTATTATAAGAGTGCTAACACTATCGGCCATGACTGTATGTAATGTAGTCTAAGTGCATTAAAATACTAAGGGTATGTGCACACGTATTTTGGAGCTCTGCGGATTTTTCCGCAGCGGATTTGTGAAATCCGCAGGTAAAAGGCACTGCGTTTTACCTGCGGATTTATTGCGGAATTAGTGTGGATTCCACTGCGGTTTTACACCTGCGAATTCCTATTGAGGAGCAGGTGTAAACCGCAGTGGAATCCGCACAAAGAATTGACATGCTGCGGAATATAAATTGCTGCGTTTCTGCACGTTTTTTTCTGCAGCATGTGCACTGCAGATTGCGTTTCCCCTAGATTTACAATGTACTGTAAACTCATGGGAAACGGCTGCTGACCCGCAGCTACGGAGCCGCTGAGGATCCGCAGCAAAATCCGCAGCATGTGCACATAGCCTAACTGATCGGCATCTTCCCCAGTTTACATCGTTTCTCTTTTTGCACTACATGACCTGAAATCAGATTAGATGGCTCTTGCAGGAGTTGCTTTCTCATTGCCTATAATGTCTCATAGACTTATACTGAGAAAGCAGCTACTGCTCCATGTAACTGATGCTGTGTGATCTGGGAAATCTGAACAGCGGTCATGTGGTCCAGAAGAGGACCGGAGCCGCACTGGAAATCAAGCAAGGTCGGGGTCACATAAGCGATGCTTCGCTCATGCAAAAAAATTGGATTGATTTCTCCATATACTCCATCATCTGATTCCGTGGATGTCGGACTGCACTCGGATGACATATGAGTGCAGTCCAATGTTTCATACGGACCCATAGACTTGGGTGCGCATGATCCAAATTCCAGAGCCACTTGCAGCATGCTGCGATTTTCTATAAAGCCTGATTCAGTCTGTAGGGAAAATTGTAGATCTGCTCTGCTCCATAGTATGACATTGGTCTGAGTGCTATCTGACAAAGCATCGGATAGCAGTCGGCCATTTTATACGCTCATGTGAGCGAGCGCTAAGACAGCAATCGGAAAGTATTTTAATACACTTATAATACATTACATACATACTTAGAAAGGATGAGGGGACAAAAACTGCTGTGAATGCTTCATAAAGTAACAAGGAGAATACGGCACATACTTTATATCATAATCCCATTTCCAGCAATAGCAGTACCCTTACTAAGCTCCAAGCTATTATTTAATAATATTGCGTTTTTATAGGAAGTGCTATCGTGTAAAGTAGAATGCTCAATTCTTTCCTGATGAAGTGTCTGTGTAATTTATGGATAATGAAGAAAGTTAGTTCGTAGTTAACAAAAAGCCAAGGAATTATATACAAATGACAAGCAAAACTGTTTCAGACAATTATGATAAGAGGTGGTAGTTGAAAAATAATGATTAATTTACTGTGAGATATAAAAAAAATGGAAGAAAGAAGCAGAAAACAATCTGGTGTTAAAAAGATGCTGGGATACAATGAAATTATGAATAGACCAACTAGGGTAAAATTATTACAGATGTCACATGAATTTTTAAAGGGAATCGGTCACCAGGTTTTTTCTATACAATCTGAGATCAGCATGACGTAGAGACAGAGACCCTGATTGCAGCGGTGTCACTTACTGGGCTGCTTGATATAGTTTTTATAAAAATCATTTTTTACTTAGCAGGAGATTATCACTAGAGGACTAATTGTGTTGTGCTAGGCAGTCCTCCTGCTCTATTCCCACCCTGCCACGACCACTTATTGGCAGCTTTCTGCCTATGCACTGTGTACATAGAAATTTGCCAACCAGTGGTGGGGGGAGCGTTATACAGGGCTCAGAATTAGAGAACTTGTAAATCTGCAGCAGATAAAAAAGTGATTGTATCCAAATGACAGCAAGCATCTCAGTAAGTGACATATAGCTGTAATCAGAGTCTCTGACCCTTTAAAGGGAATCTGTCACCTCATTTTGGGCCTATAAACTGCGGTCACCGCCATCAGGGGCTTATCTACAGCATTCTGTAATGCATTCTGTAATGCTGCAGATAAGCCCCAGATGTAACCTGAAAGATAAGAAAAACAATTTAGATTATACTCACCCAGGGGCGGTCCCGGTGCGGTCTGGGTCTGGCGCCTCCCATCTGCATGTGATGATGTCCTCTTATTTGCTTCCTGTCGCGGCTCCTGTCCAGGCGTATTTTGGCTGTCCTGTTGAGGGCAGAGCAAAGTACTGCAGTGCGCAGGCGCCAGGAAAGGTCAGAGAGGCCCAGCGCCTGCTCACTGCAGTACTTTGCTGTGCTCTCAACAGCAGCAGCCGCAACAGGAAGCAAAGAAGAGGACAACATCGTATGAAGATGGGAGGCACCGGACCCCGACCTGCGACACCCATCGGACCCGGGATCGCCCCAGGTGAGTATAATCTAACTTGCTTTTCTTCTCTTTCAGGTTACATCGGGGGCTTATCTACAGCATTACAGAATGCATTACAGAATGCTGTTGATAAGCCCCTGATGGCGGTGACCGCAGTTTATAGGCCCAAAATTAGGTGACAGATTCCCTTTAAGGTCTCACCCTGGCAAAGTGAATTTTTGAAGGCTATGTACACATCACGTTTTAGCCACATATCAGTGGTTCCATGTGGCGTTCATCTGAAGTGTTGAAAAATGGAATATAGGTGTTTCTGCGCTTAAAGGGTCATTGTCTTTAACAAAGCAGATAGAGGTACTTTGTGCCCTGTTTGATGTCTCTTTTGGCACTGTCCACCTTTCTGAGTCAAACACGATTTTGTGACTGCTGAAAATTAGGTCAGACAGAGAACCAGGAGAATCTATCTGCTTCATTAAAGTCAATGGCCCCATAAGCGAATACACCTAAATCCCATTTATCAGGGCTTCTTCTCGGCGTGCGAGCCCACATCAAAGTCAGGGATCCGACATATGACATAACTGTATGTCATATGTCAGGAAAGGGATAAAAGCGTTGTCCCACCAACAAAGCACATCTTAACTCCTTTACAATCTTTGACGTATCCATACGTCCAGGTTGCCTGCTACTTACCGACTTTGAACGTATGGATACATCATGATAATTTTGCACTCACAGCTGATTCTGACAGCTGACACCCTGGACGGTGCCAAGATGTGAACGTCCTGGCTGAGAACCACTGGTGAATGAGCTGCTGAGAGCGCAGCATCATTCACCAGCGGTGACATCGAGGCTGGGCTGAACTGCAGTGACGTCAGGACTATGGGAAAATGCCAGTGATGATGTCACCGCTGGTGAATGATGCTACGCTCTCAGCAGCTCATTCACCAGTGGTTCTCAGCCTGGATGGTCGCATCTTGGCACTGTCCAGGTTGAAAACTATTTAGCCCCCAGACATGGATTACTGCGTGGGACAGAATGACAGACAGGTATGGTATATAATTGTTTTTTTATTTTACTTTTATTACAGGAGATCGAGGGCTTCAGTGAAATTAGGCAAGGTGGTAAGTATGGTTTAATTGAGATTAATAAAGGAGTTTGTGTCATTTTTTCAATTAAAGGACTTTATTCTGGAGAAAGAGGTCTGGGAGCTTCAACGAGATCCATATGCGAAACCAAATCCATTGAGCCAAATTAGGAAGCAGGTGGGTGCTCGCACCGCTGGTGAGCACAGCCAAACAGGAAAAACAAGGAAACATCCTATGACTAAGAGTGCTGTTCATGCACCTGAAACGCGTCAGGTTTTTTCATGTTTTTAATATGGCTTGTCATGCCTGAATTAAGTTTTTCCATTTTTTCAATTGGTGGTGTGCCGCTACTTCCTTGTTTTTCCAACTTTATTCTGCCTGTGTCTTTATTTACATATAACTATAGGATGAGTAATGAAGAGGTGTCTTGTAGACACCTCTCTATTACTAAGCCGTGGGCATGATGTCACCTTACAATACAAAGGTGACATCAACCCCACAAACATGAATCCCACTTGCCACCGCTACAGGGCAAGTGGAAAGAGCTGGGCAAAGCACCAGAATTGGCGCATCTAATAGATGTGCCTTTTCTGGGCAGCTGAGGAATGCTGTTTTTAGGCTGGGGGCCTATATCCATGGTCCCTTACCAGCCTGAGAATCCCAGCCCCCAGCTGTGAGCTTTAGCAAAGATAACTGTCAAAAATGGGGGGGACCCCATGCCTTTTTTTAAATTATTTATTTAAATAATTTAAAAAGGAGGCGTGGGCACCCCTCTATTCTTGATAACCAACCTTGCTGAAGCTGACAGCTGGGGGTTGCAGCCCCCAGCTGTGAGATTTGCCTGGTTGGTTCAAGAAAATAGGGGGAACCCACGTCGGGTTTTTCATTCATTTATTTCATTACATCGCAGGCGGTGGCTGAGGAATAACCCGATCATCCGCTACTGTTGTCACTGTTATTTGCGGCAGCAAGAGTCGAATGATGGGAGTAACAGTCCCAAAAGCCCCCACCTGCTGACAGCAGCCAAACAGAAAAATTTACATAAATCTGGTATAACTGTAATGGCACCGACCTTAAAAATAAAGTCATTGAATCACTTATACCACATGAGGAACGGCGTAAAAAATAAATAAAACAAATTCTTCACTTGCAGTTGATTTGCTCATTCTAGCTTCCAAAGATCGCAGTAAAACTCAGCTCACATTTATCCTGCGCTCTATGCTGAGCGTTTACACCGGGGTTTCCATGTAAATCTCTGAAATATGTGATTAAGATGGAACCCTGATGGAAGATTCCCTATAATGAGGCAGAAGGAGACACTGTGGATGCCATCTGGCCTATGATTTAGCAGTGTTCGTCGTTTTAGGCGTGCATAAAGACCCGGTCCACCACAGTTCTATGCACTTCTGAAAAAAAGGACAGAGGTAACTCTACTGCCTCATTATAGTGAATGGATCCTTCGGAGGTTTCATCTGAATCACATCAATTGGAGATTTAGATGGAAACCAAAAAGTAAGTGCTCAGTGTAGAGCACAGGATAAATGTGATCCCAAACATTATGTAAAATGTTCCTAATAACAGCTTCAACTCAATGCAGAAAACAAGTCTTCACTCAGGTCCGTTATCTGTCAACTTCCACATTACTCACCTTTGCCCCTCCAAAAGAAGTTCAGTAAATTCTGCGCTCCCAAATCCAAATGCCTCACTCCCTTCTGAGCCCCACAGTGTGCCTAAACCACCTTTAGCATCCACATGTTTGTCCTTTCTGTAGCGATGAAAGCCCGCCTAATTTATGGGTGCGTGTCTCCAGAAGCATGAGCTGGGCATAACGTACTGTTCACTACAACGTACTGGTCACTACAACGGCAATTTGCAATTTTCACTCAGCAACACCCACTGCTGCTTGTTTCTGGAGAACACCCCTGGAGCCAAAATCATCATTACACCTGTAGATAAATTCCCAAAGGGGTATATTTTCCAAAATGTTGTCACTTGAAGGGGAATTGTGCTCTTATAGCACTTAGGGGCTCTGAATATGGAGTCCTCAAACTATTCTAGAAAAATCTGTGCTCCAGGAGGCAAATAGTTCTCCATCCCTCCAGAGTCTCGTTGTGTGGCTTAGCAGTACTGTACAGCCATATACAGAGTATTTCTATACTTAGCAGAAATTGAGGGACAAATTTTGGTGCCAATTTTACTCAAATACCAGTATGAAAATGTAAAATCTGGGGCTAAAACTAAATGATAAAAATGTATTTTTTTTTTCTTCACTGGCCAATGTTATAAAATTCTGTGACTCACCTGTGGTGTCAGTATGTTCACTGCACCCCTAGATGAATTCATCGAAAGGTGTAGTTTGTAAAATTGTGTACTAATAGTAGTGAGTCAGCATGTGGCCCTCGGATCAGAAGAAGTTGACATGTAAATGAGTGGAGAAGCTGGCGACACACCTCCTGAAGATCTTATAGTGATGTATGTAGTGCGGTGCCAAGTTTTGAATGTTGGTTTACTTATTTTGTGGCTTGCAGCGCTTGGTTAGCCAGTGGATAGGGTTAACTATTGTAGCCAGCCCATGGTGGGAGGTTCTATGTGGGCAAAGGGAATTCAGTTCCTGTTTGTCAGGCTGATAGAGGAAAGCAAAGAAAGGGGAAGGACCTATGGTCCTATTGTTCACAGACCTGCATTGTTTTATGGGTATTGTGTGTGAAGAAAGGAGACCGTAGCTGAGGAGCAAGTTCTGAATTGAACAAGTATAAAGTGGCAGAAGGATTCTTTGTTAGAGTTGAGTGAATTTTTCAAAATTTGGTACCGACGATAGGCGGCGAATATTGTATTTGCAATATTTGCTGAACACAGCCGAACGTCATTGAAGTCAATGGGAGTAGAAATGACCAAATATGTTCAGAACCGATCATCAAACATAAATTCGGCACGAATAGCTTACCAATATGGCACAAATATGGCAAATTCAGATTTGGCGGCAAATTCGGAACATATTCTCTCAACTCTATTCTTAATTTCAGGCTAGTGTGGGGGGGGGGCTTAAAGCAAGTGCTATCTATACTAGATAAGTAGTGGAAGCACAGCCAGTAGTGATGAGCGAGTATACTCGTTACTCGGGTTTCCCCGAGCATGCTCGGGTGATCTCAGAGTATTTTGACGTGCTCGGAGATTTAGTTTTCATTGCCACAGCTGCATGATTTGCAGCTGCTAGACAGCCTGGATACATGTGGGGGTTGCCTGTTTGTTAGGGAATTCCCAAATGTGTTCAAGCTGTCTAGTAGCTGCAAATCATGCAGCTGTGGCGAAGAAAACTAAATCTCCGAACACGCCCAAATACTCGGAGACCACCCGAGCATGCTCGGGGAAACCTGAGTAACGAGTAAACTCGCTCATCACTAATAGCCAGACCTGAGGGTCATTGATGAGACTGGCCAGGCTGGGACATGTGTTCTCCTAAGAGGATTGTGAGATGTGTGATCAGGTATGCATATGCAGTGGCACACTAATGGGAGAGTGGCCCCCATCAGTTTGAAGTTAGCATAGCTGTGAGGGGCCGTAGTGACACTCCTAAACCCGTGCAACACTCACAAGGGAAAGAGAAGGCTCCCATGATGGATTGCTGCTTTAGTGCAACATGTAACAGTAGAAATGTAATGCCACGTGGAACCGTGAAGCTCCTGCCTCTGAATTGTGCAGAAGATGTGTCATGCCTGCGATCTGATGTATACACTTTCCACCAATTTGGTTAATAAAGAAAGGTTTATTTTTGTACTTTGGTCTCTCTCATTCATCTTTACATCGTCGGGTACTGGCCTGCCTACCCAAGTGGCAACATGCTGTCTGCAGAGGTTTATCTTAATGGTAACAGCACACACCCCGCCAGGGGACCCCTTTTTCTGTAATATCCAGGGATACAGAAACAACCCTGAGCCACGGTGTCCGCCAGCTGACATACAGGAACGTGTAATATGTGCGATCATCAGAACCACACAAGCCCTATGGGTTTTCTCACGGCTTGCATTACTCGGTGTACTCTGAAGCTGTGTAAGGCTTCTATAACTGGAGCAAAGCTACATGTAATAGTTGATGATTTGTAGTTGCCTCCTTTCTTAATTATGAAGCTCAGTCATATGAACTGCTGTTATCTGCTTAACAAAAGTTTTGATATATCCAGAGGTGAGGAAATAATCATGTCTCATGGAAATGCTCCTGTAGTTTAAGGACTGGAAACACGAGTTATAATTTGAAGTGTGTGCAGCGCTCTAGACTCAAGCGGTGGCTTTACTCTGGGCCAACACGTCATAGTTAGCAATCAGATCTGACATGTCTTAAATGCACGTAGTGTGAACACAGATGGGGAACGTCATTTAAATACAGAATAGGACTGTCCTGTGACCATTTTTATCTTTTTCTTTATGCATTTTGCCTTAAAGCTGGCATAAAAATAGTTTAAAAAAATGCAAAAAATGCCCTCTTTGTTATCTAAAAGCACAGATGCTTTGAAGCAACAGAGCTCCGGAAAGAAAAAAATTAATATCAGTAATTGTATTACATTTTGTAAAGAGAACAGGCTGTATGTCATACTCGTTTATATGTTTAGCATAGAAAGGACAATCATTTTTTTAGGCAGGAAAAAAAGTATGTAAACCTTAACTGCATGTCCCAAACTTACTGTGAATGAGGTCCAATGAAACCAAAAAGAAAACATTTTCCTTGTTTTTTTTTTAATATTACTGTGCTGCTTGTTCTGTGCAGGTTCTAACTCCATTTTTTTTTTTAAAGTCTCCAAGATTATTGGATCAGTTGTCATGGCCGTACTTCATACATCTGTCCCAGTATCACAATTGTATGTACAGTGGCGTAACTTAAAGCTTATCAGTCTCATTACAAAACTTCCAAAAAGGCCACCAACTATTATTGGTGTACAACAGCTAGAGGCTTATACTGCAGGTAGTGTATTGAGCACAGAGTAGATGTGGTGTTCGAATTTGTTAATACTGTATTGTATCATCTTTCTGGTTGTTATGTTTCTGTTCTTCTTTTCCTATAATCCTGTATGTTTTGATGATGCAGAGAATAGTTGCTGTTTGTCCCAAGTATGGTCTCCCACAATGTTTGAATATTTTATGATTCTGCTGAAAGCTGAAATCTACAACTGATACTGTTGTATATTACTGTTGTAGGCACCATGATGTGACCACTACTTCTCTACAGACAATATGGTAAAGAATGATTGTACTGAGTTGATTACAAAAACAGTATCATCTTCTCTCTAAATGTGGATCTGGTATATGCATTGCTAGGACAATAGAAGAACTCCAGATACAAGAAAAACCTCATGCATATGTTACTGTCAAAGATATATATGGCAACCAATATGTCTCCTATTAAATCTCACACAGAGGCTGTCACCAGGATTTCCTACACCTGGGGTCCTGAACACTATGACCAGTCTTGATACTACAGAGTCCCCTGGAGTAAGGTGCACCCTGCCTGCGTCTCAATGAATTTGGTGCATCTTTGAGTTGCTGGAAGCCACTACAAGACATATATTAAACTAGACTGTGGCCTGATTCTAATGCATCGGGTAATCTAGAATATGCATGTCCCCGTAGTATATGGACATGATGATTCCAGAATTCGCGGCAGACTGTGCCAGTCGCTGATTGGTCGAGGCAATCTTTATGACATCATCGTCGCCATGGCAACCATTATGACATCTACGTAGATACTGTGCCCTTCGCTGATTGGTCGAGGCCTTGCGGCCTCGACCAATCAGAGATGCGGGATTTCCATTATGACATCATCGTCGCCATGCTGTGCCCGTCGCTGATTGGTCGAGGCCTGGCGGCCTCGACCAATCAGAGACGCGGGATTTCCAGGACAGACAGACAGACAGACAGAAAGACAGACAGACGGAAAAACCCTTAGACAATTATATATATAGATACCCCTAAAGACCAAACTTCACACAAGGCCAATAAAACTAACCATAATCTTTATTAGAATCATTAACATACAATTATTAAAAAGTGGGCAAAAACCACAAGCACAGGTAAACACGGTGGGCAGCCCAGGAAGTGACCCAAACAAAAAAAGCGTACAACCATATAAACAAATAATTAACAGTGCAAAAAAATTCTATATATATAAATATACACCAGAGAAATGGTAATATGTAACTATGCACAAAAACCATATGTTGGCATTAGACCATAATGTTGATTTAAATCCCAATACAAGTGTATGAGTAAGTAATCAAATGCATAGTTACCTATGGAGTACTCCTGGGGACCCACCACATCCGACGCGCGTTTAAAATTCCATATCCATCCATAACTACTCTGTTACATTTTTTTCCCTACTTCCATTATGATGACGCTTTGCTTGAGAATTTCAATGCCGCACCGCCTGCCCCTCCCCGAAACGAAGCATCATCAGTAATGTTCATTTCAGGAGCTGGGCTAGTCCATGTGTGATGTGCACTGTGTGAAGTGCACAATGACAGCGCACACTCTGTTTTCTGCTCAGATCAGCAGTAATTAGCCAGCAACAAATTGGTGTCAGAATACCTGGAGGGCAGAGACCAATGATGTCACTTGCGGGAGTGGTGCTGGTCTCTGTCTACTGTACATTCTGACACCGCTCTGTTACCAGCTCGTTACTGCAGACAACAGAAAGTTCACTCTGATTGTGCACATCACACAGTGCGCAGGGACTAGCGCAGCTCCTAAACGAGTGTCATTGATGATGTGATGCTTTATTTCTGGGTGGGGGCTTAGGCTGCAGCAATGACCGCAGCCTCCTGATGACACTTCATTTGAGTATCCCAGCATGCACTGGGATTCTCAAATGAAGCGTTATCAATAAGGAGAATGGTAAAAGTAGAAAGCCAGTTAGTGTTAGGGAAGGACAGGGAATTTTTACTGTAAGTATATTAGAATATAGTTTTGATTATGGCACTAAATTAGAGATTTAAAATGAAAATTACTTTGCCTTCAGTCCACCCCTTTAACTTAAAGAAAAAAGTTATAGCTCTTTGAAGAAGAGGAGAAAAAACTAAAGCAAAAATCACAAATGGTCGCTAGAGGTCAAACTTTAGCAACCATATTTCATTTGATTTGAAAATTGCATAGCAGGAATCTAGGGAATCAAATGGAAATTCTTCCTATTGGGCTAGTATATTACCAATCAATGTATAATATCTTAATAAAACAGAGCAAAAGTTATTGCTTGATTGCTTGCCTAAACTTACATAATCATCAGAACAGAAAATAATGGCAAAAAAAAATATGAATTCTTCTCCAAGCATAACGTATACCCTTAGACATATATGATCCACTATATGAAGATCAGTTAGTACTTTAATAAGTTTCATCTAGTAATGGAGTATTACTTTTTGTAGTGCTGACGCTTTCTTCACTTTGTCATGAAACCATAGTGGAAAGAGAGTTTTCCCTAGCATTACTATCCTTCTGGTCTTTCTTCTGTTTAGTCTTCATCCAAAGAAAACTGAAGGACTACCGCACTGAACGGCCAAAGACAATTCATTATTTCATTTCGAGTATTATTGGTCCTGGAGACGGCTTAAGATTCCTCTGTCTGGTCATGGACTTAAAAGTGTTTCATGTGTACGACTGCCAACCAGAGGTAGTTATCTGAGAGCTCGAAGACTGCACAAAATCACAGCTATAAATATGTAGCGTTAATTATGTCAACAAAGAAAGAAATGACTCTTCAGAGTAAGCCTTGTTGTAATGTTGATACACTTGTGGTCTTCCGAGAACCCCATTTTTATGGCCTGTAATGGTTCTTGAAGCTGCAGTCTTACTAGATTAAATATACTCTATAAACCAAACCAGATGAAAGCTTGTGAATTATGACAGCAAAATGATGGCTATTATATGCATGCTACAAATCACATGAAGAATGGTTCTCCAGTCCGTGACAGAAAAAATATACATAGTTGGCAGGAATAGTTTTCATGGCATGAATATGAAATATATCTGAAACTTCATAGGGAGAAGTATTCCGACTAAAAGATAAGTTCCTGAAATGCATGATAATTGCAACATGTAAAATAAAAATGTGGCACCTCAGTGCAAGCTTTAGCCAAATTGAAGGTAGTCGGACAAATACCAGTGTTCATTCGGCTTCATCTCCTTGTCATGTTCTCCATACTTAGTAAAAGCGAACCTTGAAGTATTTGATTAGAGCAGTAGTTAAGGACACAGTGGAGTCACTACACTTTATACTTTAACTTATACACAATTCTCCAGGAAAGCCTGGAGGACACCTAGCAAAAGAGGAGCCAGCCCTACTGGCACTTAGAAGAGCTGCCAAACCACCCGGGTGTAGAAGAAGCCTCCCAGGACCTTTTGAATAGCAATTGCTGCCTGGAGGTTTCCTGAAAATGGTGATAAAATCTTCCATCATTACAAGGAGAACTGGCATCAAAACACATATGCAGAGGATGTTAATCAGGACAGTGAAAGAGTGTAGTCTACAAAAGTGCAAATGTCAAACTCCAGCACCACTATTTGAAAAGGTTGGCAAGTACAGATCTAGCATAGGTTACTGTGCATATACAGAAACAAAAGAATACGGCAGGAATCTATAATTTTATCCTGTCTCCCTGTCGTCTAGCTCTGATGCAGGTAACCCATCCCTTCTTCTTGTGTTTGGTTAGTATAGACTCAGCCATCAGTGTCTCTTGTTCATAATCTCTACATCCCTGGCTAGATTCATCTTATCACCTGCTGTTGAGGTTTTGCATAATACAAGAAATTCAGCCTCTTGGAATCTGCATACTTGCCTCTGCAGCTGAGTTGACACTGTTTGACAGCATTTGTGGTATGACTACTTGTTCAATACAGACATTCGTAGAAATGCTGTCTAAAGTGCCCCACACTTGCAGCCCAGTTATGGAGTCAGTATGGGCAGTCTTCTCAAAAATAATATGCTAGGACTAGAAAGACTCCAAGGGGTGAACTCACTGGACTGCGACAGCGAACCTCCCTAGGGTGAGTAGACCAGGTAAACCACCCCCTATACAGGGAGCGTTAGGAGCAGGTCCAGGAGAGACTACTGCTACGGCAGCTGGTACCCAAGAAGGGAAGAATAGTTAAGTGGAGATGTAGGAAAATTCGGACAAAACAGAGAGGGAGGCAGTAACAAAAGACACGGGGAACGAAGAGAAGAGTGACCGACCGGAATACTAGGTGAAGACACAGGAACAAGGATGAGAGTAAGACAGCAGACTGGTATGGCAGGAACACTGGAATAATGAAGGGACGAAGGTAATGGGCGACCAGGACGGATTACTGAGAGAATACACTGGAACACGGACGACGGTGAGACAGCAGACTGGAACGGCAGGTAAGCAGGAATACTGGAGAGACGGAGGTAATGGATGACCTGAACCAAAAGGAAAACCAGAAGAGGGACAAGGGTAAGGCACAAAAGAATCCACAAGGTAAAACGGAAGGAAGACTGGAGAGTACAGCGGGAGAAGAGGGCCAGAGTCACTTGCAATAGACAAATGATAATCAGGCACCACCAAGCGGAAGAGGCAGCCTGATAAGCAGAGCGGCAGCATACCTTCCGGGTCAGAGTCCTCCAGAGGAATAGAGCTGAGCGGAAGGAGCGGCTGAATTCAAGGAGGTGAGTGTGCGCATGCGCTGTGAATTCTAGTGCGCGCGCGCACCCGACCAGAAGCAGAGGCCGGCTGCGTGAGCAGGAGAGAAGATGCCGAAGGAGCGGGACCACGCCGGGACGCCGTGGAGCGGTAAGTATGAAAGGGCACCCAGAGAGGCGGTGGTGACGGCGTGAGATAATAATAATCTTTATTTAAATAAACATATTCCGCAGCGCTTTACAGTTTAACAGTTTCAAACACAACAGTCATAAGTAACAACATTAACAATACAATAATTAGCCCCTTTCTGCCAATTGACGTACTATCCTGTCGAGGTGACCTGGGACTTAATTCACAGGGACGGGATAGTATATCATAGGCGATCGCGGCCGGGTGTCAGCTGATCATTACAGCTGATATCCAGCACTATGTGCCAGGAGCGGTCACGGAACCCCCGGAACACTGCGATCAAGCATGACCCCTTCAGTGAACACCGTAAAAAAAAAAAAAAAACAAGGCAAAAAACAATGCTTTATCATCATACTGCCGATCAAAAAGTGAAATAACACGCAATCAAAAAGACGGATATAAATAAACATGGTACCACCGAAAATGTCATCTTGTCCTGCAAAAAATGAGCTGCCATACAGCATCATCAGCAAAAAAGTAAAAAAGTTATAGCCCTCAGAATAAAGCAAAGCAAAAATAATTATTTTTTCTATAAAATAGTTTTTATTCTATAAAAGCGCCAAAACATAAAAAAATGTAAATGAGATATCGCTGTAATCGTACTGACCCGAAAAATAAAACGGCTTTATCAATTTTACCAAATGCGGAATGGTATAAATGCACCCCCCAAAACAAATTCACGAATTGCTGATTTTTGTACATTCTGCCTAACAAAAATTGGAATAAAAAGCAATCAAAAAATGTCATGTGCCCGAAAATGCTACTAATAAAAACGTCAACTTGTCCCGCAAAAAACAAAACCTCATATGACTCTGTGGACCAAAATATGGAAAAATTATAGCTCTCAGAATGTGGTAATGCAAAAATATTTTTTGCAAAAAAAAAGCGTCTTCTAGTGTGTGACAGCTGTCAAACATAAAACCCGCTATAAATAGTAATTCAAACCCCCTTTATCACCACCTTAGTTAGGGAAGAATAATAAAATAAAAAAATTGTATTTATTTCCATTTTCCTATAAGGGTTAGGGTTAGGGTTGGAGCTAAAGTTAGGGTTTGGGGCTAAAGTTAGGGTTAGGGTTGGGGCTAAAGATAGGGTTAGGGTTGGGGCTAAAGTTAGGGTTAGGGATGGGGCTAAATTAGGGTTAGGATTTAGGCTAATGTTAGGGTTGGGGCTAAAGTTAGGGTTGGGGTTGGAGTTTGGGTTTGGATTATGTTTACGGTTGGGCTAGGGTGTATCAGGGTTAGGGGTATGGATAGGGTTGGGATTAGGGTTAGGGGTGTGTTGGGGTTAGGAGTGTGTTGGGGTTGGGATTAGGGTTAGGGGTGTGTTCAGGTTAGGGTTGGGATTAGGGTTAGGGGTGTGTTGGGGTAGGGATTAGGGTTAGGGGTGTGTTGGGGTTAGGGTTGGAGTTAGAATTGGGGGCTTTCCACTGTTTAGGCACACCAGGGGCTCTGCAAATGCAACATGACGTCCGATCTCAATCCCATCTAATTCTGCGTTGAAAAGTAAAAAACGGTGCTCCTTCCCTTCTGAGCTTTGCCATGCGCCCAAACAATGGTTTGCCCCCACATATGGGGTATCAGTGTACTCAGGAAAAATTGGACAACAACATTTGGGGACCAATTTCTCCTGTTACCCTTAGGAAAATACAAGACTGGGGGCTAAAAAGTCATTTTTGTGGAAAAAAAAGAGATTTTTTATTTTTACAGCTCTGCGTTATAAACTTTAGTGAAACACTTGGTGGTTCAAAGTTCTCACAACACATCTAGATAAGTTCCTTGGGGGGATCTAGTTTCCAGTATGGGGTCACTTGTGGGGGGTTTCTACTGTTTAGGTACATCAGGGGCTCTGCAAACGCAACTTGACGCCCCCAGACCATTCCATCGGAGTATGCATTCCAAAACGCCACTTCTTCCCTTCTGAGCTCTGTCATGCACCCAAACAGATGTTTTCTCCCACATATGGGGTATCAGCGTACTCAAGACAAATTGCACAACAACTTTTGAGGTCCAATTTCTCCTGTTACCCTTGGGAAAGAAAAAATTGGGGGTGAAAAATAATTTTTGTGAAAAAAAATAAGATTTTTTTTTTTATGGCTCTACATTATAAACTTCTGTGTAGCACTTGGGGGGTTCAAAGTGCTCACTACACATCTAGATAAGTTCCTTAGGGGGTCTACTTTCCAAAATGGTGTCATTTTTGGGGTGTTTCCACTGTTTAGGCACATCACGGGCTCTCCAAACGTGACATGGCATCCTATCTCAATTCCAGCCAATTTTGCATTGAAAAGTCAAATGGCGCTCCTTCCCTTCCAAGCTCTGCCATGCGCCCAAACAGTGGTTTACCCCAACATATGGGGTATTGGCATACTCGGGACAAATTGTACAACAACTTTTGGGGTCCAATTTCTCCTGTTACCCTTGGTAAAATAAAACAAATTGGATCTGAAGTAATTTTTTTGTGAAAAAAAGTTAAATGTTCATTTTTTTTTAAACATTCCAAAAATTCCTGTGAAACACCTGAAGAGTTAATAAACTTCTTGAATGTGGTTTTGAGCACCTTGAGGGGTGCAGTTTTTAGAATGGTGTAACTTTTTGATATTTTCTATCATATAGACCCCTCAAAGTGACTTAAAATGTGATGTTGTCCCTAAAAAATGGTGTAAAAATGAGAAATTGCTGGTCAAATTTTAACCCTTATAACTCCCTAACAAAAAAATGTTGGTTCCAAAATTGTGCTGATGTAAAGTAGACATGTGGGAAATGTTATTTATTAAGTATTTTTTGTGACAAATCTCTGTGATTTAAGGGCATGAAAATTCAAAATTGGAAAATTGTGAAATTTTCAAAATTTTCACCAAATTTCCGTTTTTTTTCACAAATAAAGATAATATCAAAGTAATTTTACCACTAACATGAAGTACAATATGAAAACAATGTCAGAATCACCAGGATCCGTTGCAAGGTTCCAGAATTATAATCTCATAAAGGGACAGTGGTCAGAATTGCAAAAATTGTCCCTGTCATTAACGTACAAACCACCCTTGGGGGTTAAGGGGTTAAAGCTTATAAGCTACAATGAGGTGGGGGTGATACAAAGTGCAGGTGTGTATTTACAATTATGTATTTACAATGATGGTCCAGCCATCTTCAGGGGTGGGGATAGATGGAAGTAATGAATGGGCTACACACACACAAACATAAAATTACTTTGATTAGTGAACGTGATAGAACAAATGTGTTTTGAGGGAGTGCCTGAAACTATGCAAATTGTGGATGGTCCTAATATCTTGAGGTAGAGCATTCCAGAGGATTGGCGCAGCGCGGGAGACATCTTGGAGTCGGGAGTGGAAGGTATGGATTAGTGCAGAGGTTAGTCGAAAGTCGTTTGCAGAGGGCAGTGGTCAGCTAGGCAGATAGACCGAAATGAGGGAGGAGATCATAGAATCATAGAATGGTAGAGTTGGAAGGAACCTCCTGGGTCATCTGGTCCAACCCCTTTCTCAAAGCAGGATTCACTATATCATCCCACACAGATGTCTGTCCAGCCTCTGATGTAAGATGTAAGGGGGTGCCGCACTGTGGAGAGCTTTGTGGGTGAGAACAAGTACTTTGAATTGGATTCTATAATGAACGGACAGCCAGTGTAAGGACACATCTGAATACCGATTATCTAGATGGACAGCCCTGGCTGCTGCATTAAGGATAGGCTGGAGAGGACAAAGTCAAGTAAGGGGGAGGCCAATTAATAGAGCATTGCAGTAGTCCAGGCGGGAGTGGATCAAGGCGACAGAGAGGGTTTTTGTTGTTTCCATGGTGAGAAAAGGGCGGATTCTAGAGATGTTCTTTAGGTGTAAGCGGCACGAGCGGGCAAGAGATTGTACATGGGATGTGAAGGAGAGATCAGAGTCAAACATAACACCCAGACAGTGTGCCTGCTGCTAGGGTGTTATTATGGTGCCATCCACGGAGAGGGAAATGTCAGATTTAGAGAGGTTAGTAGATGGCGGGAGCAGAAGAAGTTCAGTTTTGGAGAGGTTGAGTTTCAGATAGAGAGCGGACATGGACAAAGTATACAGGATGCTAGATGGAATGCAATTACAAACTATTTATGCTCCATGAAGACTGTTTAATTCATGTATAGGTTATATCCACAATATTAAACTGTTGTGTAGCACTACTTAAGACTTTTCAAAGTTTATGAAGTTATAACTACAGAACACCTAATCAGAGACTTAGAGAATGTAGGGTTTTGTAGTTTCATACCTGTTTTTGCTCCTTATTGCACAGTCTTTATGCATGAACATGAATACAGCACCAGAACCATTGTCAATGCATGGATACCGTACAAGAATCATTGTCAATACAGGATGCAGCTGAGTTGACACTGACAGCGTTCTTGGTGTGAGTACTGGTTCAATAAGACATTCATAGAAATGCTGTTTAAGAGCCACACACTTGCAGTCCAGTTCTGTAGTAAATATATGCTGTCTTCTCAGTGGACAAAGTATACCTGATGCTAGATGAAATGTAATGATAAACAATTTATACTCCATGAAGACTGTGTAAATTCATGTAATTTTATTAACCCCTGGGCTTGATGTCCGTTGACATTACAAAGCTGACATCAACTCCACAAATATTACCCCACTTGCCACCGCACCAGGGCAAGTGGGAAGAGCAAGGCTAAGTGTCACAATTGGCGCATCTAATGGATCCACCATTTCTGGGGTGGCTGAGTGCTGATATTTTTACTCTGGGAGGGGACTAATATCTAGGCTATTAATATCAGCCCGCAGCTGTCTGTTAGTCTTTGCTGGTTATTGAATATAGTGGAACTGCAGCGCCCCAGAATCCTGGTCGTTGCAGTACTGATGCTCCGCCGCTAAGGGGGGCTATGGTACGTCTGATGGCACTGAAGGAGTTCATCTGACCAGGTATCACAGACACCAATACATTTCACAGTCTGGCCTCCAGGGGGAGCTAAGGGTTCTATTCATTAGGCCACTCCTCACAGTCTGGTAAAACTGGGGGTTAGGCAGGAAGTTAGAGGAGAAAGCTGACTGGGTTGGAACCAGGCAACACCTTATGGCAGAGGGTGTTGTAGGGGAAGATTCAGAGGGGTCCCTGTCAGGGGTGGGATCCTGACAGAGGCCTAGCGAACAGAGAGAACGTTACGGGACCGCGCCTGCACGATATAGCGGCGGTGCCCCAAGAAAGGATAAGAAGTGAGATTTATTGTGCTGAGTGAGAAACGAGATCAACGCAACAAGGAGAATACCAGTAGGAGTCGTACTGTAAGACGAGGCAACATCCTATTGAGGCGCATAACCGGTGGCCGGAACGCCGAGGAAGTATAGAGCTCCAGGCCAAACTTCAAACCTACGGCAGGACAGTCAGTTAGAGGCGGGCTGTCTCACACAGACCCAGGAAGACACAGGGGGGTAACAACAGGAGAGGGGTGACGATAGAGCCCAGGAAGAACCTCCGAGCCTCCCCGTCATACGGGTGTGTCCTAACCGTAAGATCAGGGGGACGTAGAAGAACATCAGAATCGAGTTGTGAGGGAACACGAGAAACAGACACAACAGTTGTGGGGTACTATCCCGTAAGCACAGCAGGGGAGGACCACAACACACAAGCGCTAGCAGGTAGGCACAGATTTCCACCTGCAAAGGGAACTCTGGAGGTGCCATCGGACCGGCCGGACTTGCGCAGCCTGGTAAACCGTATTCTGGACTGAGGACCCAGAAGCCTTCAGTAAAGAGGTAAAGAGACTGCAACCTGGTGTCTTCGTTATTTACTGCACCGCACCACCACGACCATCTACTCCTATTATTTGGGCGCCCCCCTCAGCAGGGTCACGGACCGGGCCTAGCCACCGTGACGACCCCAGAGCAGAGACCCAGAGGCCCGGTACCGGGTACCCCTCGGCCCTGCGGCAGTGGGGGCGCTGCAAAACTTGGTGTCACGAACAGGATCTACTTAAGCCTGAAGAATCAGGTCATGTGTGCCTTGGAACTGTGATTTATTATACTTGGACTGTGACTTATTGCAAGGACTGTGTATTGCCACTTGCCGCCAGAAGTTCCCGCCAAAACCGCCGCCATTGCAGCGCCACAAGGAGCACAGAGGGAGAAGAAGGGCGTGCCATGGGAGGAGATTACCAAAGCGGCGCCAAAAGCAGTGACCGCCCCCTCCGACTTCTGCTGCGAGATGACGACCTGCCCAGCAGCAGAGGAGGACTGCCCCCTGATTTGCAGCAGCGGGAACGAGGCGAAGAAGGAGCTCGACCTAGGAGAAATGGCGGAGCCAGGTGTATGCGTTGCCGCCAAATGCCGGACAGCGACGATGAGCAGCAAGTGCCCGAGCGACGGCGAAGTGATCTCGGCTTGTCCTCACCTACTAGAGGCGGACTCGCGTCCACCGCCGGTGAAGGATCCGAACTCCTTGGAGCCGCCGGTGAAGGAGCCGAGCTTACCTATCCCGACCACGGAGCCATGGAGGGCGGAACCACATCGGGAGACCGCCTTGGAGGAGCCGCGGTCCGGGCTGCAGCCGATTCCAGTGTCCTTGTCAGCGGAACGGACCGACATCGGTGGAATCACATCAGGCGCAGGTATGGAAGACGCCCCTACTCCCCCGGCCGATTCTGCTCCCCTGACCGATCCCGCTCCCGCGACCGCTCCTCACCCCAACAATAACCGGTTCCTCTCGGTGGGGCTGATGGTGCTAACTGTTGTGAACTGTGTTTCTGGGCTCCCTCTGGTGGTCACTAACGGTACTGTGTTAGGCATGTCTTGTTGCAGGCCTGGGCTCCAGCTGGGTCATTAAGCAGCGGGTGTTCCCTATTTAGGTCTCCTCTGGACTCAGTCTCTTGCCTGGCATTGTTGTATCCAGTCCTATAAGGCTTCCTCCTGATTCCTTTCCGTCTGTCTCATGCAAGAAAAGCTAAGTCCGTTTTGTATACTTGGATCATTTGCATTTTTCAGTGTTTTTGTCCAGCTTGCTTGATATGTGATTTTCTGGCTCGCTGGAAGCTCTAGGGTGCTGATATTCCCCCTCCGCACCGTCAGTCGGTGTGGGGGTTCTTGTAATATTCAGCGTGGATGTTTTTGCAGGGTTTTCTGCTGACCGCATAGTCCACTTTCTATTTTCTGCCTATCTAGACTAGTGGGCCTCACTTTGCTGAATCTAGTTCATCTCTACGTTTGTGTTTTCCTCTTGCCTCACCGTTATTATTTGTTGGGGGCTTCCTATATCTTTGGGGTTCAATTTCTCTGGAGGCAAGTGAGGTCTTATTTTCCCTCTAGGGGTAGTCAGTTCTCCGGCTGGCTCGAGACGTCTAGAATCAACGTAGGCACATTCACCGGCTACTTCTAGTTGTTGTTGTTAGGATCAGATATGCGGTTAGCCCAGTTTCCACCTCCCTAGAGCTGTTCCTATGTTTTTTGTTGACCTTGCCGGCATACCGGAGATCCTCTACCACTGGGATCATAACAGCTAACCCCCGACGCGATGGGGAAGCTGGTACCTCCACTACCGACCACGATGGGGGAGCCCATAGATGTGAGCCCAGAGGGGGTGATCCTCCAGTGGGACACCCCCGGGACCGGGCCAGATGGAGCTCGGGAGGAGGGCCTCACCCTTGCTGTGCTCACTTGGGAACAATATAAACAATGCCTGATCCTACATTGGAAAAACCGAAAAGACGTAGAACAAACTACTGCGCCAACAGTGCAACGCCCGAAGCCTGCGTGCGGCAGGAAAGATGTGGTAAAGCGGGGAACTGTGCTGGCCTTTCACCCAAAGCGGGGTTGGGGCTCCATACAGGAACCGGGACTACCAACTGACGTCTTCGTTACCAGTTATAACGTGAAGACTTCCTGCTGTGACCCACTATTGCAAAGAGGGGATCAGGTGACCTACACCCGCCACCGGAGTGCGCAAGGATGGTGCGCTCGGAACGTCCAACGATGTGGGCCTGAGGGGGTGTCACCTGTTGCCCCGATCATGACCGGTCTGGGCTTGGCAGACCTTGCTACTATCGCCACTGTACGCCTTGTTGCGGCTGCCGAGCTTGCAGCCAGGGTCAGCCTTCGAATCCAAACACCAGGTGATCTGACTGCACCCGAGAGACCCACCACTGACACTACGTCAGTCGCAGACCAGGGGCCGAAGCCTGAACAGCCAGGAGGTGTTCACTATCGGCTGATGTCTTGCAACTTACCATGAAGCTCTAGATACCACGAAAATATAAATAGTTAACTGTTTGTCCTCTACTGTTTTGCTGCTAATACCCATCCAGGGTTAACTCTTAAAGGGATCCCTTTGTTGACCCGGGATCCCTATTGCCTTTTGTTTGTTTTCTACTTTTTGCTTCAGTTATCAAGAGACTGCCGAATCATGGACGGTGAATGATTCAAAAACTGATTTTGTAAATAGTTTGCACCTTCTTAAAGGTGCTCTCTACTGGTTTTACATGAAGAAAGGACACTTTGCGAAGATACTGTTTTTGAAAACATCACTGGAGTCCTTATTGCAAACAGACTTGCAGCTTGAGAAGTTGCACTACCTCATAGAGACTTGGTCCCCTCTTAAAGGGGATGTTCATTGATAGTATTTAGAGAATGATGATGCTCTAAAAGGAAAAGTAATAATGCTGATATGTGAAAGTTAAATGTAACTAACTAGTTGATTGTAAGAAATGTTTAATGATGTTGATAGAAGAACGAGGACAGGAAGTGAACCCGTACGGGGTTAGTTAGTGAGTCCTCCTAGGAGCCATACAGAGATGGCTCAGTAATCTTGAACTGAAAGATGGATGATAAGTCTATACCGTGTATAGTAGTGGAAAGACAGTAGGCCCGGGCAGAAAGGGGCGGTCCTGTAACAGAAAGGAGAGGCAGTAGGCCTGGAGCAGTTAGGACAGGCGGTCCTGCAGATGTAAAGAAGGAGAATGCATAAAAGTTGATTAGCCTTATAATGTGTTATAAGAAGGTCTTTAGTGGATTTAGCGAGTACGTCCTTAAAGGCAAAGTTAAATTATTGTTCAAAAGTTTTGCACTTAGTAGAATACCCGGTCGGGTAAGAAAAGTTATTTATAGTATTTAACCATGTTTGTAACGTTCAAGTGTCCTCACCTCCCATAAAGGGAAGCTCTGTTAAAAAGTTTACTTGTACTTGCATTTTCAAAATTGTATGTCTTTTTGCTAACATGTATTGTTGATTTCTTCCCAGTCCAGGAGTACTGGATTTAACCGGGGGGGAGTGCAGCGCCCCAGAGTCCTGGTCGTTGCAGTACTGATGCTCCGCCGCTAAGGGGGGCTATAGTACGTCTGATGGCACTGAAGGAGTTCATCTGACCAGGTATCACAGACACCAATACATTTCACAGTCTGGCCTCCAGGGGGAGCTAAGGGTTCTATTCATTAGGCCACTCCTCACAGTCTGGTAAAACTGGGGGTTAGGCAGGAAGTTAGAGGAGAAAGCTGACTGGGTTGGAACCAGGCAACACCTTATGGCAGAGGGTGTTGTAGGGGAAGATTCAGAGGGGTCCCTGTCAGGGGTGGGATCCTGACAGAGGCCTAGCGAACAGAGAGAACGTTACGGGACCGCGCCTGCACGATATAGCGGCGGTGCCCCAAGAAAGGATAAGAAGCGAGATTTATTGTGCTGAGTGAGAAACGAGAGCAACGCAACAAGGAGAATACCAGTAGGAGTCGTGCTGTAAGACGAGGCAACATCGTATTGAGGCGCATAACCGGTGGCCGGAACGCTGAGGAAGTATAGAGCTCCAGGCCATACTTCAAACCTACGGCAGGACAGTCAGTTAGAGGCGGGCTGTCTCACACAGACCCAGGAAGACACAGGGGGGTCAGGAAGACACAGGGGGGTAACAACAGGAGAGGGGTGACGATAGAGCCCAGGAAGAACCTCCGAGCCTCCCCGTCATACGGGTGCGTCCTAACCGTAAGATCAGGGGGACGTAGAAGAACATCAGAATCGAGTTGTGAGGGAACACGAGAAACAGACACAACAGTTGTGGGGTACTATCCCGTAAGCACAGCAGGGGAGGACCACAACACACAAGCGCTAGCAGGTAGGCACAGATTTCCACCTGCAAAGGGAACTCTGGAGGTGCCATCGGACCGGCCGGACTTGCGCAGCCTGGTAAACCGTATTCCGGACTGAGGACCCAGAAGCCTTCAGTAAAGAGGTAAAGAGACTGCAACCTGGTGTCCTCGTTATTTACTGCACCGCACCACCACGACCATCTACTCCTATTATTTGGGCGCCCCCCTCAGCAGGGTCACGGACCGGGCCTAGCCACCGTGACAACCCCAGAGCAGAGACCCAGAGGCCCGGTACCGGGTACCCCTCGGCCCTGCGGCAGTGGGGGCGCTGCAGAACCACGTCATTTTTTGGGAGATGTTTTCCCTATAATAACCAGCAAAGGCTAAGCAAACAGCTGTGAGCTGATATTAATAGCCTGAAAACCTTTAGGGCTATCGACCTGTTCACAGAATATTAACATCAGCCCCACCCATCAGCTTTCCCTTAGCTGGTTGTGAGAATTACATGGGATCCCACGCCATTTTTTTAATTAATTTTTTTATTTATTCAATAAATACACAGATTGGTGCTCCAGAAAGCTATTGTTCGGAGTCCATATCAGACACCCTGTGCTCTGCGCGGTACCAAAACCTGAACACAAACTTTAAACTAGAAGTGCATCGGCTGCACCTACTAAAACTTGGTGAAAGGCTGGATTGCAGCCAATCACCAAGCTTTATGACTATGGGCACTTCTTACTGCATCACAGCCATGCCACGCCATGAGAGCATATATATATATATATATAATCTCGGAGCGGCCAAGATCCATGAAACTTTTTTGAATTTGCTAAATGGCTGCAATGAAACAAAAAGTGAAAAATTTAAAGGGGTCTGAATACTTTCTGTATCCACTGTAGGTTGAAAAAAGACAGGTCCATCAAGTTAATCCTTTCTTCAACAGTTCTACATTCTCTATCACTAAATTATTTATAACCCACAATGCCATTTGTTGTGAGAAAAGCATCCAGCCCCTTTTTAAAATTCTGGTATAGCATCTGCCATTACTACATCTTGACGTCAGGTAATCTACAGAATTATTGCTCAAACTATAAAGAACCCTTTCCTATTCAGCTCCCAGAATCACACTTCCTCCACTTGTAATGAGTGTCCCCTGGTCCTCAATATGGTCTTTGGATGGAATAAGTCATGTGTCTGTCCTTTGTACTGACCACACATGAATTTATACATATAAATTATATCTACTCTGAAACGTCTTTTTTCGAAGCTAAACAAGACAAACTTTTCCAACCTCCCATCATATTGTAAAGGTCGGCCAGGGCTGTAGTCATGGCTGAGTTTCTCTGGCAAGATATACCCTGGCCTCCCCTTACAGGAAATTCACACTTCTCTGGTACTCTACTTGCCTCTCCATGCCAGGCGCCGATGGGGCCTACCCTCGTTTTAGTGGGGTCGCCTTTGGCTTCATTTGAATGAACAGAGACACAGTCCAAGTATAACTCAAAATGCAAAACTTTACTTTCGGCTCTTCGCAGCACATCCAAATACATTCCATCAATAAAAATAGTCTCCACGTTACACGATACTGCATCTCTCCCTTCTCTTCTCTCCCTATCACATGGCGCGAGATCGGGTCGTACATTGCTGTACATTTTCCCGGCGTCCTCGTTGTGTGCGCTCACTGTATGCAGGGGGTCCCTCATCCATTTCACCCCGGCACCAAGGGAGTCTACCCATGCTAGCAATCTCCACATACTGAGTGACCCACCAGTCTGTCCTGCTGCGTTGTGTCCTGCAGTATTCTTCCTGGGAAAACTCAATCCTTTGTGCCCACAATCTCTTCTCTTCTGTATCTGTCACTTCACTAGGTGACTCACTGTCTTTGGATGGCTGGGCTTCTGCTTCAACGTTACGGAGTGCTAGGTGGCTCAGGCATATAGCCCACCCGAGTACTACGGGCTACCTGCCCTGACTGACTGAAACTCAGGAAGTCCTGCTATAATTTGTAAAGCGCTGCGGAATATGTTGGCGCTATATAAATAAAAATTATTATTATTATATCTTACTCTCCAGCTAGCCCCTCCAATGTTAACAGCGGCATGTTTTTCCGGTCTCGACTCCTTGGAGGTGGTCACCGCTTCTGGTCCCTGCCATTGTGGAACCGACCTCGGAGACAAAGGTTCCATCTCAAATCCAGGTTCCCGCTCTGGCTCCTCACATTGCGGAAGCTGTTCTTCATGCACCTGCAACTCTGGTACAGCACGGTCCTCCGGCTGATGCTGTGTTGGTGTGGCTGCTGGTTCTTAAGAAGGGGGATGTTGTTCTAGTCTCTGGGAACGGGTTGGCTCAGGTCCAGGCAGCCGCTGAGGATCCTTCATCGCAGGTATCACCTCCTCCTCCGTCATTTCATCCCACTTGCGCATGGGCCGTGTCTTTTCTGTCTCCTCCTGCCACTCCCACTCCACTCGGCAGATCCTCCGGCAGTGCCGGGTGCAGGAGTGGTGGATGCCGTAGCACATAGTGGCATCAGGCAGCTGCACTCCGGGCCTTCTTATTTTTGGCCCCACCTGTTCCAGGGTGGGGTTGCGCTAAGCTGTTTCACCCATTTACCATGGACTTCACGGGGGCGAGTTCTTCTTCTCCATCGTTGTACCCACCATGGGCAGACCAAAAATTGTTGACAGCAGTCTTTTGGCACCATTACTGCACCATCACACCCACGAAGGGTGGCATCATGTGGAATATAGTCCTTTTTAGCCCCAGAGCTCTCTATCTTCATGGCCGCCATCTTATCATGTACAATGTCAATCCAAATTACATCTTCGGTCAAATTTAGTCCTTTAGTCACATCCAGTATTTTACTCACATTCTCAGAATCTTCAACCTACACTCCTCGGGTCACAGCTGTCACACTTAAATCATCATCATCATCATCTTCTTCTTCTTCTTCTGCGCTTCCTCCACAAGGCAAGGTCAAGGCATCCTGCCAACTATGCCAATTGTAAAGGTCAGCCAAGGCAGTAGTCGTGGCTGAGTTACTCTGGCAAGATATACCCTGGCCTCCCCTTACAAGAAATTCACACTTCTCTGGTATTCTACTTGCCTCTCCATTCCGGGCGCCGATGGGGCCTACCCTCTTTTTAGTGGGGTCACCTTTGGCTTCATTTGAATGAACAGAGACACAGTCCAAATATAACTCAAAATGCAAAACTTTACTTTTGGATCTTCGCAGCACATCCAGATGCATTTCATCAACAACAATAGTCTCCATGTTACACGATACTGCATCTCTCCCATCTCTTCTCTCCCTATCACACGGCTCGAGATCAGGTCGTATCTCGCTGTACGTTTTTCCGGCGTCCTCATTGTGTGCGCTCACTGTATGCTGGGGGTCCCTCATCCGTTTCGCACCAGCACCAAGGGAGTCCACCCATGCTAGCAATCTCCACATCCTGAGTGACCCGCCCTTCGGTCCTGCCATGTTCTGTCCTGCAGTATTCTTCCTGGGAAAACTCAATCCTTTGTTCCCACAATCTCTTCTCTTCTGTATCTGTCACTTCACTAGGTGACTCACTGTCTCTGGATGGCTTGGCTTCTGCTTCAATGTTACGGGGTGCTAGGTGGTTCGGGCATATAGCCCACCCGAGTACTATGGGCCCCCCCGCCCTGACTGACTGAAACTCAGGAAGTCCTGCTATTTTACTCCCTAGCTAGCCCCTCCTATGTTAACTATCTACAGGGAGGCTAACACTCAAGAACTCTGTGCCCCCCCCATCTAGTGTCTGAACTGTAAACTGCACAGTCCCTATAAAATACACATATATATGTATATATATATATACATATATATACTGTATATATCAGCATAGATTAATGCATTACAAATGAAGACATGTTTAAGGGGTTAGGGGTGCAACATAGCTTAGTCCTTGTAACCCCTACAATATGAAAGGCCTCCATCTCTTGTAACAATCTATTTGCAGCCTTTGAATATCCTTTTATGATTGTAGTTACACCCATGAATACAGTATAATTGGAGATGGGGTTATACAGAACTCATGAATATGAAGGACTACATGGCGGTAGGTTTGCTAATCTTCTAATGATAAAATTACTGTTTTATCAGCAGGAGATTGTCAAAACTACAGCAAGCAGCCCTGTTATTTACACATCACTGAAATCAAGGTCTCTATATTTTTATCATGCTGCTCTCAGGTTAGGTGAAAAATCCCTTGGGACAGATTCCCTTTAAAACTGTAGCATTCTTGGTGAGTAAACTACTGGATGCCATCAATACTAATACACAGATGTTGAAAAGTCGTCCAGACCTATTACATCTGCTCACTTGTACACAGCCAACACTGACTTAATCCACTTAATAATAAATGTAAAAAAAATATATATATTACAATCGCTGGTTTACACCCTGGATGCTGCCAGATAATGAACAATCCGAAAACGTCACCTTTGTAGTTATAAAATAACTCCAGACATGACATCACTATGTCCGTTTGATTAAGTAGCGCAATGACAAGCTGTAGTGGAGATTGTGAAGATGTCTGCAGCAGAATGGGCGGCATTTTTACAATGTTGAGAGGTTTTGCATGTCACAATTGTAGCCAAGATGGCTTACGAGAAGCATAGCTAATAGGTCAATGTTAAGAACTTTTAGTAGTTGTAATAGTTTCATGAGTGCTGTAATTAGTTTGGCACTTCGTAAGCTGCAATTCTCATCTCACAATTGTGTATGTTACTGAGCAGGAAACTCAAACAGTGGAAATTATTGCTCCCCTGGCAAATCTAGAAGGCATAAAGCCAAACAAGAACTTTAGAGCGTACATGTGTCAAATACAAAGTGGTCAGACAATTATGATCAGTTATTATATTTGCAGTCATAAATATATATTGTACGGAAAGGATCACCTAGCATGAGCAGGGACACAGCTTGGGTCAGTGCAGGGGCACAGCTTGGGTCAGTGCAGGGGCACAGCTTGGGTCAATGCAGGGGTACAGCTTGGGTCAGTGCAGGGGTACCGCAAACGCATGCAAAAACGCATGCAAACGTCTGATAACGCAGCGTTTTTTATCCGCATCAGCTTACACATGAAGGTAAAAAAAACGCAGCGTTTGCATGCGTTTCTACATGTGTTTGCGCTTTTTATGCGCATGCGTTTGATATTTCCAGGAGGGTGTATCTTTAATGGGCATATCTTATCAGTTCCTTGACATGCGCAGTCCGAAGTATGCAAGCGCATCAAACACATGCGTACGCAAAGACATGTGTACGCATGCGTTCCCATAGACAGTAATGCGTTTTTTGCCGCATTTCTTGCGCTAACAACCGCATACGTTTCTAGGCGGCAAATTGACACCTCTAAAATTACTACATAATGCGTTTACCGCGCCAAGCCGCAGATGACGAAACGACGCATGCGTCGTCAAACTCGGCAAAATGCAACCTATCGCAGACACATGCGTTCCTAATGTTAAATATAGGAATACACGACGCATGCGGATAATTGCGGAAGAAATGCTGCGGACACAACCGCAAATGTGAAACCGGCCTTAGGTCAGTGCATGGGCACAGCTTGGGTCAGTGCAGGGGCACAGCTTGGGTCAGAGCAGGGGTACAGCTTGGGTCAGAGCAGGGGTACAGCTTGGGTCAGAGCAGGGGTACAGCTGGGTCAGAGCAGGGGCACAGCTGGGTCAGAGCAGGGGCACAGCTGGCTCAGAGCAGGGGCACAGCTTGGGTCAGAGCAGGGGTACAGCTTGGGTCAGAGCAGGGGTACAGCTTGGGTCAGAGCAGGGGTACAGCTGGGTCAGAGCAGGGGTACAGCTTGGGTCAGAGCAGGGGTAGAGCTTGGGTCAGAGCAGGGGTACAGCTTGGGTCAGAGCAGGGGTACAGCTTGGGTCAGAGCAGGGGTACAGCTTGGGTCAGAGCAGGGGTACAGCTTGGGTCAGAGCAGGCGTACAGCTGGGTCAGAGCAGGGGCACAGCTGGGTCAGAGCAGGGGCACAGCTGGGTCAGAGCAGGGGCACAGCTGGCTCAGAGAAGGGGCACAGCTGGCTCAGAGCAGGGGCACAGCTTGGGTCAGAGCAGGGGTACAGCTTGGGTCAGAGCAGGGGTACAGCTTGGGTCAGAGCAGGGGCACAGCTTGGGTCAAAGCAGGGGTACAGCTGGGTCAGAGCAGGGGCACAGCTGGGTCAGAGCAGGGGCACAGCTGGGTCAGAGCAGGGGTACAGCTTGGGTCAGAGCAGGGGTAGAGCTTGGGTCAGAGCAGGGGTACAGCTTGGGTCAGAGCAGGGGTACAGCTTGGGTCAGAGCAGGGGTACAGCTTGGGTCAGAGCAGGGGCACAGCTGGGTCAGAGCAGGGGTACAGCTGGGTCAGAGCAGGGGCACAGCTGGGTCAGAGCAGGGGCACAGCTGGGTCAGAGCAGGGGTACAGCTTGGGTCAGAGCAGGGGTACAGCTTGGGTCAGAGCAGGGGTACAGCTGGGTCAGAGCAGGGGTACAGCTTGGGTCAGAGCAGGGGTAGAGCTTGGGTCAGAGCAGGGGTACAGCTTGGGTCAGAGCAGGGGTACAGCTTGGGTCAGAGCAGGGGTACAGCTGGGTCAGAGCAGGGGCACAGCTGGGTCAGAGCAGGGGCACAGCTGGCTCAGAGAAGGGGCACAGCTGGCTCAGAGCAGGGGCACAGCTTGGGTCAGAGCAGGGGTACAGCTTGGGTCAGAGCAGGGGTACAGCTTGGGTCAGAGCAGGGGCACAGCTGGGTCAGAGCAGGGGCACAGCTGGGTCAGAGCAGGGGCACAGCTGGGTCAGAGCAGGGGCACAGCTGGGTCAGAGCAGGGGCACAGCTTGGGTCAGAGCAGGGGTACAGCTGGGTCAGAGCAGGGGTACAGCTTGGGTCAGAGCAGGGGCACAGCTTGGGTCAGAGCAGGGGTACAGCTGGGTCAGAGCAGGGGCACAGCTGGGTCAGAGCAGGGGCACAGCTTGGGTCAGTGCAGGGGTACAGCTTGGGTCAGAGCAGGGGTACAGCTGGGTCAGAGCAGGGGCACAGCTTGGGTCAGAGCAGGGGTACAGCTGGGTCAGAGCAGGGGCACAGCTGGGTCAGAGCAGGGGTACAGCTGGGTCAGAGCAGGGGCACAGCTGGGTCAGAGCAGGGGCACAGCTTGGGTCAGAGCAGGGGCACAGCTTGGGTCAGAGCAGGGGTACAACTGGGTCAGAGCAGGGGTACAGCTTGGGTCAGAGCAGGGGTACAGCTTGGGTCAGAGCAGGGGTACAGCTTGGGTCAGAGCAGGGGTACAGCTGGGTCAGAGCAGGGGCTAGGCTTGGGTCAGTGCAGGGGCACACGTCTGCCACCAATCATGTTCTTTCTTTTCATGGGGATATCAAAAAGTAGGCAGTAGTGCGTATAATAAAAGTTATTTTTCTTGTCTTCTAGATTGGGTTGGGGGCAGACATACAGCATTATCGAATGCTGTATACCAACCCTGAAAGGTGGTGGCCGCATCTCATATCAGCCTAACCTGGTGACAGGTTTTCTTTAAAGGGGTTGTCCAAAATGAATAGTCTGCCGTCACTGCAGTTTCGAATTATTATTTTAGGCTGAGCTGCATGACAATAAATCAGACCCAAATCTATCTATTAAAAGGGCTGACCATGGAAGAAACTGCCTCGTTAAGACGATACTGTAATAATGTAAGCACTTATTCACATGTGGCGTTTTTTCCGTGCATTATTTCAAGCCATGAAAAATGCAGCGTTTTAACTATAACAGGAAAATAATCGAAATTGTGTGTTTTGTTTTATTTTTTAATATGCAGAATGTAAATACTTTCAGGGTTCTCACTACAGTTGTTACCCATAGAGATCAAAATGGCTTAGAACGAAAAAAAAATCACATAAAAAATGCACCAAAAATGCATATAACTTCCACTGTGGATTTCTGGCCAAAGCCTCCATTTTTCATGGGCAAAAAAATGTATGAAAAAAAGCTTTGTGTGAACATCCTTTATCCATCGAACAACAGGCCTCAAAATACAAGGCGTAGCCAAAACAGTGCAAGATTCTTAGCTTTTATTCTCCTTGTTGTTGGATTATCCAATTACAAACTCCATCAGTTGCATAGAGTAACGACATACAGATACAAGAATATTTATATGGCAGTTACCCGAGACTATTCATTGCATTATACTAAGGGTGTGTTCACACTGAGTCTGTTTGCTAGGTTTTTGGAGTAGAATCTAAGCAGAAAGATCATGTTTTTGAGAAGTTTTGAGATTTGAGGAGGATTTGAAGAGTTTCCACTCCAAAAACTCAGCAAAAAAAAAACCTCAGTGTGCAAATACCCTAAGGCTACGATCACACTATCAGTATTTGGTCAGTATTTTACATTAGTATTTGTAAGCTAAAACCAGGAGTGGATGATAAGTACGAAACTGATGCTCGAGTTTCTATAATACTTTTCTTCTGATTGTTCCATTCCTGGTTTTACTACTGATAGTGTGATCGCAGCCTAATTGTGAGACTTTCAAAAACTCACTGGCTGTTCCATAGATAATTTAGATGTGTTTTATGATCGATCTTATGCACAAAAGTTCAGTAGAAAATGAAAAGAAAATTATTCAATTCTTTACTATTTTCACATCATAATACTTTGGGTTTAAAAGGATTAACAGATTATTCAGATTTAGCCAAACATGGTTTATTTCTTAGGTTTTTGCTATGTAATCTGAGATCAGTATTAAGTAGGAGCAGAGATCCTGATTCCAACAATGTGTCCCTTTACTATGCAGCATCAATAGTAAAAAGATATCATGATAAAAATAATAAAAATAATAAAAAATCATGCTATTCTCACCTTCCATCACCTCCGCAGCTTTCCCGCTCCTCGCGATGCGACCGGCAGCTTCCGTTCCCATAGATGCATTGCGAAATTACCCAGATGACTTAGCAGGCTCGCGAGACCGCTAAGTCATTTGGGTCATTTCGCAATGCATCACTGGGAACGGAAGCTAGCGGCAGCATCACGTGCATCGGCACAGCTTCGCTGGACGCCGGAGGGTGAGTATATAACTATTTTTTTTTTTAGTTTTTTTTTAACAGGGATATGGTGCCCACACTGCTATATACTACGTGGGCTGTGTTATATACTGCATGGGCTGTATTATATACTGCATTGGCTGTGTTATATACTACGTGGGCTTTGTTATATATTACGTGGGCTGTGCTATATACTGCGTGGGCTGTGCTATATATTACATGGGTTGTGCTATATATTACGTGGGCTGTGTTATATACTACGTGGCTGCTATATACTATGTGGCTGCTATATACTACGTTGGCTGTGCTATATATACTATGTGGCTGTGCTATATACTGCGTGGCCTGTGTTATATACTGCATGGGCTGTGCTATATATTACATGGGCTGTGTTATATACTACGTGGCTGCTATATACTACGTGGCTGTGCTATATGCTACGTGGCTGTCTATGTTATTTTGGCTGTGCTATATACTATGTGGGCTGTGTTATATACTGCATGGGCAGTGTTATATACAGCGTGGGCTGTGTTATATACTACGTGGGCTGTGTTATATACTGCATGGGCAGTGTTATATACTACGTGGCCTGTTTTTTATACTGTGTGGACTGTGCTGTATATTATGTGGGCTGTGCTATATACTACGTGGGCTGTGTTATATACTGCGTGGGCAGTGTTATACACTGCGTGGGCAGTGTTATATACTATGTGGGCTGTGCTATATACTGCATGGGCAGTGTTATATACTACGTGGCCTGTGTTATATACTGTGTGGGCTGTGCTATATATTACGTGGGCTGTGCTATATCTTACGTGGCCTGTATTATATATTGCATGGGCTGTGCTATATATTACATGGGCTGTGTTATATACTACGTGGCTTCTATATACTACATGGCTGCTATATACTACGTGGCTGTGCTATATACTACGTGGCTGGCTGTGTTACATGGGTTGTGCTATATACTATGTGGCTGCTATATACTATGTGGCTGCTATATACTACGTGGCTGTGCTATATACTACGTGGCTGTGCCATATACTACATGGCTGTGTTATATACTACTTGGCTGTTTTATATACTACGTGACTGTGCTATATACTACGTGGCTGTGCGACGTAGTATACATATGCAGTGCCCCAGAGTCCTGGTCGTTGCAGTACTGTGGCTCCGCCACTAAGGGGAGCTATGGTACGTCTGATGGCACTGAAGGAGTTCACCTGACCAGGTATCACAGACACCAATACATTTCACAGCCGGGCCACCAGGGGGAGCTAAGGGTTCTATTCATTAGGCCACTCCTCACATACTGGTAAAACTGGGGGTCAGGCAGGAAGTTAGAGAGAAAGCTGACTGGGTTGGAACCAGGCAACACCTTGTGGCAGAGGGTGTTGTGGGAGAAGATTCGGTAGGGTCCCTGTCAGGGGTGGGATCCTGACAGGGGCTTGGCAACTTGAGCGAACGTAACGGGACCGTGCCTGCTCAGTATAGCGGCGGTACCCAAGGAGGGATTGGAAGCGAGAGATTGTGCTGAGTGAGAAACGAGATCAAGGCAACAAGGAGAATACCAGTAGGAGTCGTGCTGTAAGACCGAGGCAACATCCTACTGAGGCGCACAACCGGCGGCCGGAACGCCGAGGGAGTATTACAATATTCAGCTTCAAGCAATACTCTAAACCAACGGCAGGACAGTCAGTCTAAGGCGGGCTGTCTCACCTAAATCACCTATGCAGTCTTGGGGGGCAACTTGTGGAGAGGGGCGACTCTAGGGTCCCGGAAGAGCTCCGAGCCTACCCGTCATATGGGTGCCGTCCTAACCGTAACATCAGGGAGGGACGGAGGATTAGCAGGACATCATCTAATCGAGTTGTGAGGGAACTTAAGAAACGGACACAACAGTTGTGGGGACTTTCCGTAAGCACAGCAGGGAAGGACCACAACACATAGCGCTAGCAGGAAGGCGCAGATTTCCACCTGTTAAGAGAACTCTGGAGGTGCCATTGGACCGGCCGGACTTGCGCAGCCTGGTTATCTGGATTCCGGACTGAGGACCCAGAGATCTTCAGTAAAGAGGTAAAGAGACTGCAACTTGGTGTCCTCGTTATTTACTGCACCGCACCACCACTACCATCCACATCTATCTATCATTGTACGTCCCTCAGCAGGGTCACGGACCGGGCCTAGCCACCGTGACAACCCCAGAGCAGAGACTCAGAGGCCCGGTACCGGGTACCCCTCGGCCCTGCGGCAGTGGGGGCGCTACAACTTGGCGTCACGAACAGGATCTACTTAAGCCTGAAGAATCAGGTCATGTGTGCCTTGGAACTGTGATTTATTGTGCTTGGACTGTACTTTATTGCAAAGACTGTGCTGTGCTACTTGCTGCCAAAATCCGCCGCCATTATAGCACTGAGGAGAGCGCAGGAGAAGAAGAGGGGCGTGGAGTAGGCGTAGACAAACCGAAGGGCGCGAAAGACAATGGCCGCCCAGTCTAAATATTTCTGCACGGTGAGGACGTGTCCGTCAGCAGCGGAGATCCGCCTCCTGATCCTCAACGGAGGGCGGAGACCGAGAAAACAACACCGCCCACGAAGGAGAGAGCGGGAAAAAGACCAGGAAGCGACCCACGTGGAGGACGCCATGGCCAGCAGCTCTGAACCCGAAAGTGGGGTTGAAGCGGAGGTCTCCCCCAACTACCCGGATGAGTGCAGCAGCCCGTTCTCCGTGGACAGCACCGAACTCCTGCAGGTCGAGATGGAGAGCTTACTCGACCAGCTCCTTCAGTTGAATGTGAAGGCCCAGGCTCCGCACCAGGCGGCGCCGGGCCGCAGCCTCCTAGCGTCAGATCCGATCCTGCTGCCGGGGCCCTCGCTGACATCGCCAGAAGAACCCGCCGCAGAGGAGGAGCCCGCATCGGCTGGTGAGTCCGCCGACCCTGCTCCACCGGCCGAGGGCTTACTAGTGGGCCCCGTTGCGGCACCCCCTCTCCCTGGGACCCATAGACTTCAGCGCCTGTTGCCATGGGAGGAGCCCACGGGTATGGAACACCGCATGAAAGCCCCGCTTCGACCCACTGCTCTGCTGTGTGAAGTCCGTGCAGAGCGCACAGTGTGCCGCTGGGAGAACCCAGGGTCCAACCTTATGTGGTTCCCCGGGGTGAAGACACGGGAAGGGGAGATGGTGCAGGCCCTGAGTTGGGAGGAATACCAGGCCCAGCTGGAACGGCAGTGGAAGGAGAAGGAAAAAGAGTACCAGGCCGGGCTGGAGGCCTACCATCAGAAAGACTTGGCGGCCAAGGACCGGGCCCGCAAAGACCCCACCGCTCACCAGGCCCCGCGCAGGCAGGGTATCATCACGACCTTCAAGCTCCGCGGAGGCTGGGGCTTCATTAAAGAGCTGGGTCTGTATGCGGAGGTGTTTGTAAACCGGAGGGATGTTGAGTCGCATCTCAGAGAGGGCCACCCAGACCGGGATCTCTACCCGGGGGATGAAGTCTCGTACACCAGGCACTTTGGGGAAAAGGGGTGGTTTGCCCTGAATGTCCGCAAGAGGCAGACCCCTGTGAAACCCCTGATTAAGGTGCCAGTGAAGCTAACCCCTGTAACAAAGGTGCCCCCTTGTGGTCAGCCCGTGGTCATTGCCAGGACCACCGAGATCACTCCAATGTGCACTATGGTCAAGACCACAACGTGCAGCATCGTCACTTCAACCACCATCGTGGCCAAGGAGGCGTCTCCTCAGGCGGGTGATGCTTCTGCTGCTCCAGCATCGAAGACAGTGGGTACACAAACCCCCAGATGGGACAGTACTCCACCTTACGCAGTGCCAGGCGGCGGGCAATATCCTAAGGGGTTGCCTCCGCCGGTGCTGCCCCCTGATTGGTTTAAGTAAGATATTAATGCTCTGCAAATGTAAATAGTTACTGTTCTACTGTTTTGCTGCTAAAACCCGTCTAGGGTTAACTCCTAAAGGGATCCTTTTGTTGACCCGGGATCCCTATTGTTTTGTTTGCTTTTTCTAAGTTTGCACAAGTTTCCAGAACTACCGCAATCATGAACAGTGCATGATACAAACTGCTTATACATAGTTTGCACCTTCTTAAAGGTGCTCCCTACTGGGGTTAGTTAGTGAGTCCTCTTAGGAGCCATATAGAGATGGCCCATTGATCCAAAACTGAAAGTAATGTTATGTTCTATACTGTGTATAGTAGTTGAAAAGGCAGTAGGCCCGGGCTGAACGGGGCGGTCCTGTAACAGAAAGGAGAGGCAGAAGGTCTGGTGCCGTTAGGACAGGCGGTCCTGCAGATTTAAAGAGGGAGCATGAAAAAGTTAAATTGCCTTATGATGTGATTATAAGAAGGTCTTTAGTGGATTCAGAGTGTACGTCCTTAAAGGCAAAGCTAAATTATTGTTCGAGCATTTGTACTAAGTAGAATACCCGGTTGGGTAAAGAGAGTTATTTATAGAAAAGTTATTTAAAAGTATTTAACCATGTTTGTAACGTTCAAGTGTCCTCACCTCCCATAAAGGGAAGCTCTGTTCAAGTATACTTATTGTTATTGCACTCAACAAAATTGTATGTCTTTTTGCTAACCTGTTGTTTTCTTCCCAGTCCAGGAGTACTGGATTTAACCGGGGGGGAGTGCAGCGCCCCAGAGTCCTGGTCGTTGCAGTACTGTGGCTCCGCCACTAAGGAGAGCTATGGTACGTCTGATGGCACTGAAGGAGTTCACCTGACCAGGTATCACAGACACCAATACATTTCACAGCCGGGCCACCAGGGGGAGCTAAGGGTTCTATTCATTAGGCCACTCCTCACATACTGGTAAAACTGGGGGTCAGGCAGGAAGTTAGAGAGAAAGCTGACTGGGTTGGAACCAGGCAACACCTTGTGGCAGAGGGTGTTGTGGGAGAAGATTCGGTAGGGTCCCTGTCAGGGGTGGGATCCTGACAGGGGCTTGGCAACTTGAGCGAACGTAACGGGACCGTGCCTGCTCAGTATAGCGGCGGTACCCAAGGAGGGATTGGAAGCGAGATAGATTGTGCTGAGTGAGAAACGAGATCAAGGCAACAAGGAGAATACCAGTAGGAGTCGTGCTGTAAGACCGAGGCAACATCCTACTGAGGCGCACAACCGGCGGCCGGAACGCCGAGGGAGTATTACAATATTCAGCTTCAAGCAATACTCTAAACCAACGGCAGGACAGTCAGTCTAAGGCGGGCTGTCTCACCTAAATCACCTATGCAGTCTTGGGGGGCAACTTGTGGAGAGGGGCGACTCTAGGGTCCCGGAAGAGCTCCGAGCCTACCCGTCATATGGGTGCCGTCCTAACCGTAACATCAGGGAGGGACGGAGGATTAGCAGGACATCATCTAATCGAGTTGTGAGGGAACTTAAGAAACGGACACAACAGTTGTGGGGACTTTCCGTAAGCACAGCAGGGAAGGACCACAACACATAGCGCTAGCAGGAAGGCGCAGATTTCCACCTGTTAAGAGAACTCTGGAGGTGCCATTGGACCGGCCGGACTTGCGCAGCCTGGTTATCCGGATTCCGGACTGAGGACCCAGAGATCTTCAGTAAAGAGGTAAAGAGACTGCAACTTGGTGTCCTCGTTATTTACTGCACCGCACCACCACCACCATCCACATCTATCTATCATTGTACGCCCCTCAGCAGGGTCACGGACTGGGCCTAGCCACCGTGACAACCCCAGAGCAGAGACTCAGAGGCCCGGTACCGGGTACCCCTCGGCCCTGCGGCAGTGGGGGCGCTACACATACATACATATTCTAGAATACCCAATGCGTTAGAATCGGGCCACCATCTAGTCCTATATAAAGCTGTAATAATACAGTCACAAAACTAAAAGGAGATAGAAAACCTCAGTAATAAATTTGTACATTTTACCAATCCTATCACAATGTTTTCGCATCTGTTCTATATATCAGTATGTAACCACCGTGTCATAGTAAGCGCTATGCACTCATGTGTGCACTGCTAATTTTTAAATAGAGGACAGAACAGGTTATAATTAATAATGAAACACGAAGCATGACCCATCTTTAATCCTAAGGGATGAGGTATTGTGAGGAAAGCTTGGAAACATGGCAGAGCCACATAGTAATGTCTGTTACAGTTGGGAGAATTGAGTCATGCAAAGTTTAATCGACATACAAGAAAGCTTCTAGTCTTACGGTATTTTAAGGAGCTTTACATGAGCACATGGAAGTTGACACATAATTCAGAATCTTAAAGAAACTGGTGAAGGGGTCATTTATCACATGGCAATCTTTATATTTGTATAATCATGTGAGTTGAACTTGTACAAGCAGCAAGAAGTCTGAATTGCACAGGGATCAAGAATCTTACCTAGTGATATCAATTTATAGGAATAACTTGTGATATATGCAAATTGCCTCTTCGGAGAGGAAGAGGACTTGAATTCTATAGTGCCACCTGTTGGAAGTAACGATCCTACAAGTCACTATTGACCCTTTAACGAGCCTTGAAATTTGACTTGGGACAAAAGCCAAATTAGAATCTCAATTTGCAGACACGGTGTTTCGGAGTATTGCCCCTCATTAGGGTTGAGCGACTTTCATTTTTTTAAGATCGAGTAGGGTTTTGGGAAACCCGATTTTGTCCAGAGTCGAGTCGAGTGCAGTCGGCCGATTATCGCTAAAAGTCGGGGATCGACCGAAACACGAAACCCAATGCCAGTCAATGGGGAAGCATAGTCGGCAGTGAGTGGAGGCCAGGAAAACACCTACAGTGCCCATTTTAATGCCAAAAACATCCATTCTTGTTTCTGAAGCTTGCCAATCTTAATTAACTGTATAATAATAGTTGGGCATAGGGAATTGGGGGAAAGTTGTGGGGGGAGTAGGGCTGGCTCAAGTTTTTCGTGGGCCCAGGAAATGCGGACTACGTCACGGCGGTGTTGCAGGGAAAGGTAAGTATTTAAAAGTTGCAAGTGCTGTGATCCTGAGCAAGCAGGGGGGGCCCACTCGTTCGCATTGCCACTGGCACAGGGCCCCTCAAAGTACGGCGGTGTGTTTGCATGGCGGGGGCGCCTCCCACCAGCAGCGACACTTTTGCGTACTCTGAGGGGCCCTGTGCCAGTGACGTCGCCAACGAGTATGCCCCCCCACCTGATGAAGGAACCTGCACTTTCATCTGCACCTTCCTCTTTGTCCCTGTGTAAGGTGGTATAACATGCGGGAAGGGGAACCTTACTTTCAGCAGGGACAGATTCTGGCTGTGTAGAGTACAAGGGGAATGTAGTGGTCTAGGTCAATGTACCAGCAGACTCATTTAGCAGTGGCTGGGCAATGGGCAGGATGAGGAGGAAACAGATATAGGGCCAAAGAATAAAGTAGGCTACATGCAGTTCAAAATTGGTAACAGGACTAAACAGGCGGCATTGCTTTGTTCAGTGGAGTAGCAAACCCAAGAGCAGCAGACACTGTTTCAAGGGCCTAACCACACTAGTAGGCCAAATGCAGTTTAATATCTGATAGTATAGGGCGAAAGCCAGAATGTGGAAGCTCAGCTTTGTTCAGTTGAGGACAACACCAGGGAGGGGCAGACACCTTTAGTAGGCCGGAAAAGCCTATTGCATTTTTTAAAATGGTAATTTGGAGCAGAAGGTTGAAGCTCAGCTTTATTTAGTTGAGGGCAACACCAGGCAGGGGCACACAGACAGACACCTTTAGTAGGCCGGAAAAGCCTATTGCATTTTTTAAAATGGTAATTTGGAGCAGAAGGTTGAAGCTCAGCTTTATTTAGTTGAGGACAACACCAGGGAGGGGCAGAAGCCGTTAGTAGGCCCTAACCACCATTTTTTTTTTTAAAACCACTTAATGAGAGCCGGAAGGTTGAAGCTCAGCTTTATTTAGTTGAGGACAACACCAGGCAGGGGCACACAGACAGACACCTTTAGTAGGCCGGAAAAGGCTATTGCATTTTTTAAAATGGTAATTTGGAGCAGAAGGTTGAAGCTCAGCTTTATTTAGTTGAGGACAACACCAGGCAGGGGCACACAGACAGACACCTTTAGTAGGCCGGAAAAGCCTATTGCATTTTTTAAAATGGTAATTTGGAGCAGAAGGTTGAAGCTCAGCTTTATTTAGTTGAGGACAACACCAGGGAGGGGCAGAAGCCGTTAGTAGGCCCTAACCACCATTTTTTTTTTTAAAACCACTTAATGAGAGCCGGAAGGTTGAAGCTCAGCTTTATTTAGTTGAGGACAACACCAGGCAGGGGCACACAGACAGACACCTTTAGTAGGCCGGAAAAGCCTATTGCATTTTTCAAAATGGTAATTTGGAGCAGAAGGTTGAAGCTCAGCTTTATTTAGTTGAGGGCAACACCAGGCAGGGGCACACAGACAGACACCTTTAGTAGGCCGGAAAAGCCTATTGCATTTTTTAAAATGGTAATTTGGAGCAGAAGGTTGAAGCTCAGCTTTATTTAGTTGAGGGCAACACCAGGCAGGGGCACACAGACAGACACCTTTAGTAGGCCGGAAAAGCCTATTGCATTTTTTAAAATGGTAATTTGGAGCAGAAGGTTGAAGCTCAGCTTTATTTAGTTGAGGACAACACCAGGGAGGGGCAGAAGCCGTTAGTAGGCCCTAACCACCATTTTTTTTTTTAAAACCACTTAATGAGAGCCGGAAGGTTGAAGCTCAGCTTTATTTAGTTGAGGACAACACCAGGCAGGGGCACACAGACAGACACCTTTAGTAGGCCGGAAAAGCCTATTGCATTTTTTAAAATGGTAATTTGGAGCAGAAGGTTGAAGCTCAGCTTTATTTAGTTGAGGGCAACACCAGGCAGGGGCACACAGACAGACACCTTTAGTAGGCCGGAAAAGCCTATTGCATTTTTTAAAATGGTAATTTGGAGCAGAAGGTTGAAGCTCAGCTTTATTTAGTTGAGGACAACACCAGGGAGGGGCAGAAGCCGTTAGTAGGCCCTAACCACCATTTTTTTTTTTAAAACCACTTAATGAGAGCCGGAAGGTTGAAGCTCAGCTTTATTTAGTTGAGGACAACACCAGGCAGGGGCACACAGACAGACACCTTTAGTAGGCCGGAAAAGCCTATTGCATTTTTCAAAATGGTAATTTGGAGCAGAAGGTTGAAGCTCAGCTTTATTTAGTTGAGGGCAACACCAGGCAGGGGCACACAGACAGACACCTTTAGTAGGCCGGAAAAGCCTATTGCATTTTTTAAAATGGTAATTTGGAGCAGAAGGTTGAAGCTCAGCTTTATTTAGTTGAGGGCAACACCAGGCAGGGGCACACAGACAGACACCTTTAGTAGGCCGGAAAAGCCTATTGCATTTTTCAAAATGGTAATTTGGAGCAGAAGGTTGAAGCTCAGCTTTATTTAGTTGAGGGCAACACCAGGCAGGGGCACACAGACAGACACCTTTAGTAGGCCGGAAAAGCCTATTGCATTTTTTAAAATGGTAATTTGGAGCAGAAGGTTGAAGCTCAGCTTTATTTAGTTGAGGACAACACCAGGCAGGGGCACACAGACAGACACCTTTAGTAGGCCGGAAAAGCCTATTGCATTTTTCAAAATGGTAATTTGGAGCAGAAGGTTGAAGCTCAGCTTTATTTAGTTGAGGGCAACACCAGGCAGGGGCACACAGACAGACACCTTTAGTAGGCCGGAAAAGCCTATTGCATTTTTTAAAATGGTAATTTGGAGCAGAAGGTTGAAGCTCAGCTTTATTTAGTTGAGGACAACACCAGGCAGGGGCACACAGACAGACACCTTTAGTAGGCCGGAAAAGCCTATTGCATTTTTCAAAATGGTAATTTGGAGCAGAAGGTTGAAGCTCAGCTTTATTTAGTTGAGGGCAACACCAGGCAGGGGCAGAAGCCGTTAGTAGGCCCTAACCACCATTTTTTTTTTTTAAAACCACTTAATGAGAGCCGGAAGGTTGAAGCTCAGCTTTATTTAGTTGAGGACAACACCAGGCAGGGGCACACAGACAGACACCTTTAGTAGGCCGGAAAAGCCTATTGCATTTTTTAAAATGGTAATTTGGAGCAGAAGGTTGAAGCTCAGCTTTATTTAGTTGAGGACAACACCAGGCAGGGGCACACAGACAGACACCTTTAGTAGGCCGGAAAAGCCTATTGCATTTTTCAAAATGGTAATTTGGAGCAGAAGGTTGAAGCTCAGCTTTATTTAGTTGAGGACAACACCAGGGAGGGGCAGAAGCCGTTAGTAGGCCCTAACCACCATTTTTTTTTTTAAAACCACTTAATGAGAGCCGGAAGGTTGAAGCTCAGCTTTATTTAGTTGAGGACAACACCAGGCAGGGGCACACAGACAGACACCTTTAGTAGGCCGGAAAAGCCTATTGCATTTTTCAAAATGGTAATTTGGAGCAGAAGGTTGAAGCTCAGCTTTATTTAGTTGAGGACAACACCAGGCAGGGGCACACAGACAGACACCTTTAGTAGGCCGGAAAAGCCTATTGCATTTTTCAAAATGGTAATTTGGAGCAGAAGGTTGAAGCTCAGCTTTATTTAGTTGAGGGCAACACCAGGCAGGGGCAGAAGCCGTTAGTAGGCCCTAACCACCATTTTTTTTTTTTTAAAACCACTTAATGAGAGCCGGAAGGTTGAAGCTCAGCTTTATTTAGTTGAGGGCAACACCAGGCAGGGGCAGAAGCCGTTAGTAGGCCCTAACCAAAGTTGAAGGCCAAATGCAGTTTAATTTCTGATACTATAGGCCGAAAGCCAGAAGGTGGAAGCTCCGATTTAGACAGTGGAGGACAATTTGAATTAGGGACTGCAGACAGACTTAGTAGGCTGTCCCCTGTGGACCATGCATCCACCACATTAACCCATTGCGCCGTAATGGACACGTAATCTTCCGTGGCCATGCCTACAGGTCCATGCGTCTGTTGTCAGGTGCACCTTTGTACTCACAGATTGCCAGAGTGCATGGACAATGCGGTCTTCTACATGCTGGTGGAGGGTTGGAATGGCTTTTCTCGCAAAGAAGTGTCGACTGGTTAGCTTGTAGCGTGGTACAGCGTAGTCCATCATGGCCTTATTAATAGTAAATAAAATATATAACTAGGCTCTATGAACTTTTAAATAGGTTCCAGGGGTACACGGGCAGCATTGGTGTGGTCAGTGGAGGAGTATTGCAAGTAGGGGCTGCAGACAGGCTATCAAAGGCCTAAAATAACAAACAGTAGGCAGTCATGGCAGTTTTACATCGGTTACATGGATACACAGGCAGGCACTCCAGGCAGCATTGTGGTCAGTGGAGGAGTATTGCAAGTAGGGGCCGCAGACAGGCTATCAAAGGCCTAAAATAACAAACAATAGGCTCATTGCAGTTTTACAGCGGTTACATGGATAGACGGGCAGGCAGCTTGGTGGTGAGTGGAGGAGTATTTAAAGTAGGGACCGCAGACAGGCTATCAAAGGCCTAACATAACAAACAATAGGCTCATGGCAGTTTTACAGCGGTTACATGGATACACGGGCAGGCAGCTTGGTGGTCAGTGGAGGAGTATTTAAAGTAGGGACCGCAGACAGGCTTCAAAGGCCTAACATAAGAAAATGGGCTGGCTGTAGGCACTTTATAATTGGTTCCAGGGGTACACGGGCAGCAGTGGTCTGGCCAGTGGAGGACTAGTGGAAGGAGGGACCGCAGACAGGCTTCAAAGGCCTAACATAAAAAAATGGGCTGGCTGTAGGCACTTTATAATTGGTTCCAGGGGTACACGGGCAGCAGTGGTCTGGTCAGTGGAGGACTAGTGGAAGGAGGGACCGCAGACAGGCTATCAAAGGCCTAAAATAACAAACAATAGGCTTATGGCAGTTTTACAGCGGTTACATGGATACACGGGCAGGCAGCTTGGTGGTGAGTGGAGGAGTATTTAAAGTAGGGACCGCAGACAGGCTATCAAAGGCCTAAAATAACAAACAATAGGCTCATGGCAGCTTTACAGCGGTTACATGGATACACAGGCAGCTTGGTGGTGAGTGGAGGATTAGTGCAAGGAGTGTCTGTCCCAGTACTCCCAAAATATAAATAGATGTTAATGTCTCGCAAAACAACCAAAACAAAAAAAAAGGTGGCATACTTAGGTACAGGGGTGGGCTCATCTACTGAGTTTCTGACATAGTAATTTGGCAGTAACTATTTAATGGTGCCAATATAGGACACAGACACAGACTACTTTAAGTTGCATCATAGATGTCTACAAATTTGTATTGTCAGTGCCAGACATTGAATGATGTCAGCGAATAGACTAAAGATTGGTGGAGCTGTGCGACATAATTTTGGACGTGGTAGAGCACATTTTGAGCTGGGGTAGGGGGGAACTCTCTTGAGGCCGGCGGGACCGCCCCAGGGCCCCTCATGTTACAACGGTGTGTCTGACGTTGGGTGCGCACCACCACCGCCAGAGACACTACATTGTACTATGAGGGACCCAGTAGCAATGCCGTCAACCAAAAGCGAGCACACTCACCTCTTCAGACAAACAGCAGTCTCACGGGTGCTTGCGCCAAGTCGCGATACCACGGCCCCGTGTGGGGAGTTTTGCCATTTAGGGAGGTGTAAACATGTCGTATGCTGTACAATCAGCTGCAGCAAATTAGACATTAGAAAAGTAATTCACAGGCAAGAGCTTTTCATAGGAAAGCTAGGTGTCGGCCGGGCAAGGTGGGGCAAAAGATTTCGAAATCCAGTTGTGGTTCATTTTAATGAATGTTAGATCGTCAACATTTTGGGTAGCCAGACGAGTCCTTTTTTCGGTTAATATTGAACCTGCAGCACTGAATACTCTTTCTGATAGGACACTTGCTGCCGGGCAAGCAAGCTCCTGCAATGCATATTCTGCCAATTCTGGCCAGGTGTCTAATTTGGAGGCCCAGTAATCAAATGGGAATGACGGTTGAGGGAGAACATCGATAAGGGATGAAAAATAGTTAGTAACCATACTGGACAAATGTTGTCTCCTGTCACTTTCAATTGATGCAGCAGTACCTGTCCTGTCTGCGGTCATAGCAAAATCACTCCACAACCTGGTCAGAAAACCCCTCTGTCCAACGCCACTTCTGATGTGTGCACCCCTAACACTCCTAGTCTGCTGCCCCCTGGAGCTCGTGTGAGAACGATCACGTGCGCTGTGTGCTGGGAATGCCTGAAGCAAACGGTCAACAAGAGTTGATTGTTTGGTTGCTAATATTAGTTCCAAGTTCTCATGTGGCATAATATTTTGCAATTTGCCTTTATAGCGTGGATCAAGGAGGCAGGCCAACCAGTAATCGTCATCGTTCATCATTTTCGTAATGCGTGTGTCCCTTTTTAGGATACGTAAGGCATAATCCGCCATGTGGGCCAAAGTTCCAGTTGTCAAATCTCCGGTTGTGATTGGTTGAGGGGCAGTTGCAGGCAAATCTACGTCACTTGTGTCCCTCAAAAAACCAGAACCCGGCCGTGACACGCAACCAATTTCCTGTGCCCCCGGGAAAGGTTCGGCATTAAAAATATACTCATCCCCATCATCCTCCTCGTCCTCCACCTCCTCTTCGCCCGCTACCTCGTCCTGTACACTGCCCTGACCAGACAATGGCTGACTGTCATCAAGGCTTTCCTCTTCCTCTGGTGCAGACGCCTGCTCCTTTATGTGCGTCAAACTTTGCATCAGCAGACGCATTAGGGGGATGCTCATGCTTATTACGGCGTTGTCTGCACTAACCAGCCGTGTGCATTCCTCAAAACACTGAAGGACTTGACACATGTCTTGTATCTTAGACCACTGCACACCTGACAACTCCATGTCTGCCATCCTACTGCCTGCCCGTGTATCCTCCCACAAATAAATAACAGCACGCCTCTGTTCGCACAGTCTCTGAAGCATGTGCAGTGTTGAGTTCCACCTTGTTGCAACGTCTATGATTAGGCGATGCTGGGGAAGGTTCAAAGACCGCTGATAGGTCTGCATATGGCTGGCGTGTACAGGCGAACGTCGGATATGTGAGCAAAGTGCACGCACTTTGAGGAGCAGGTCGGAGAACCCAGGATAAGTTTTCAATAAGCACTGCACCACCAGGTTTAAGGTGTGAGCCAGGCAAGGAATGTGTTTCAGTTGGGAAAGGGAGATGGCAGCCATGAAATTCCTTCCGTTATCACTCACTACCTTGCCTGCCTCAAGATCTACTGTGCCCAGCCACGACTGTGTTTCTTGTTGCAAGAACTCGGACAGAACTTCCGCGGTGTGTCTGTTGTCGCCCAAGCACTTCATAGCCAATACAGCCTGCTGACGCTTGGCAGTAGCTGGCCCATAATGGGACAACTGGTGTGCAACAGTGTCATCTGCCGATGGAGTGGTTGGCAGACTGCGTTCTGTGGAAGAGCTGTAGCTTCTGCAGGAGGACGAGGAGGAGGAGGAGGAGGGGGTGCGAACGCCTACAGCCAACTGTTTCCTAGACCGTGGGCTAGGCACAACTGTCCCTAAATTGATGTCGCCTGTGGACCCTGCATCCACCACATTCACCCAGTGTGCCGTGATGGACACATAACGTCCCTGGCCATGCCTACTGGTCCATGCATCTGTAGTCAGGTGCACCTTTGTACTCACAGATTGCCTGAGTGCATGGACGATGCGCTGTTTAACATGCTGGTGCAGGGCTGGGATGGCTTTTCTGGAAAAAAAGTGTCGACTGGGTAGCTCGTATCGTGGTTCAGCGTACTCCATCAGGGCTTTGAAAGCTTCGCTTTCAACTAACCGGTAGGGCATCATCTCTAACGAGATTAGTCTAGCTATGTGGGCGTTAAAACACTGTGTACGCGGATGCGAGGATAAGTACTTCCTTTTTCTAACCAGAGTCTCATGTAGGGTGAGCTGGACTGGAGAGCTGGAGATCGTGGAACTTTCGGGTGTGCCGGTGTACATGGCAGACTGAGAGACGGTTGGAGACGGTATTGTTTCCGCCGGTGCCCTAGATGCAATATTTCCTCCTACAAAACTGGTGATTCCCTGACCCTGACTGCTTTTGGCTGGCAAAGAAACCTGCACAGATACTGCCGGTGGTGCGGAAAATGGTGGCCTTACAGTGACGGAAGGGATGTTGCGTTGCCGACTAGCTTCATTGGCCGAGGGTGCTACAACCTTGAGGGACGTTTGGTAGTTAGTCCAGGCTTGAAAATGCATGGTGGTTAAGTGTCTATGCATGCAACTAGTATTTAGACTTTTCAGATTCTGACCTCTGCTTAAGCTAGTTGAACATTTTTGACAGATGACTTTGCGCTGATCAGTTGGATGTTGTTTAAAAAAATGCCAGACTGCACTCTTCCTAGACTCGGATCCCTTTTCAGGGATTGCAGACTGAGCTTTAACCGGATGGCAACGCTGTGCTCCAACAGGTTTTGGCTTTGACACGCGTTTTGGGCCAGATACGGGCCCGGCAGATGGAACCTGTTGCGATGTTGATGCCTGCTGCGGCCCCTCCTCCACCTCCGCTTCTGAACTACTGCCGCCTGCACCCTGTTCCCCCAATGGCTGCCAATCGGGGTCAATAACTGGGTCATCTATTACCTCCTCTTCGAGCTCGTGTGCAACTTCGTCTGTGTCACTGTGTCGGTCGGTGGTATAGCGTTCGTGGCGGGGCAACATAGTCTCATCAGGGTCTGATTGTGGATCTGTACCCTGAGAGGGCAATGTGGTGGTCTGAGTCAAAGGAGCAGCATAGTACTCTGGCTGTGGCTGTGCATCAGTGCACTCCATGTCAGAATATACTTGTAATGGGCATGGCCTGTTAAATGTTTCACTTTCTAAGCCAGGGACGGTATGTGTAAAGAGCTCCATGGAGTGACCCGTTGTGTCGCCTGCTGCATCCTTCTCTCTTGTTGTAGTTTTTGCTGAGGAGGACAAGGAAGCGACTTGTCCCTGACCGTGAACATCCACAAGCGACGCGCTGCTTTTACATTTACCAGTTTCGGAAGAGGAGGCAAAAGAGCTAGAGGCTGAGTCTGCAATGTAAGCCAAAACTTGCTGTTGCTGCTCCGCCTTTAAAAGCGGTTTTCCTACTCCCAGAAAAGAGAGCGTTCGAGGCCTTGTGTAGCCTGACGACGAAACTGGCTCCACAGCTCCAGACTTAGGTGGAATATTTTTATCCCCACGACCACCTGATGCTCCACTACCACTACCATCATTACCAGCTGACAATGAACGCCCACGACGACCTCTTGCACCAGACTTCCTCATTGTTTTAAAATCTTAACCAAAGTAACTTTATTTGTTGCTGTCAAACAACTTACACGGTGAGCTATAACTTCAGTATGATTTCAATATCCCTTAACAGGTTGGTGAGACCACAAGGAAAATCAGGCACAATGTTACACACTCTGTTTTCTGTGGCACAAAATCACAGAGATGACACACACGCAGGACTGTCACTCAAGCACTAATGTCAATATTAATCTCCCACCTAATTTATTTTTTTTTTTTCTCAGGGAGACTTTAGAAACCAAATAATATTAAAAAAAAAAAAAAAAAAAAGGCTTTCTATGGCCCACTGAATGAGAGAGAGAGGTGGCACACCCAGGAGTCAAGACTGGCACACAAGCTGAAAGGGCAATATTACTCTCCCACTGTTTTTTGTATGTTTTTTTTTTTTTTTCAGGGAGACTTTAGAAACCAAATAATATTAAAAAAACCAAAAAAAAAATAGCCTTTCTATGGCCCACTGAATGAGAGAGAGAGGTGGCACACCCAGGAGTCAAGACTGGCACACAAGCTGAAAGGGCAATATTACTCTCCCACTGTTTTTTTATGTATTTTTTGTTTTTTAAGGGAGACTTTAGAAACCCAATAATATTTAAAAAAATAAATAAATAGGCTTTCTATGGCCCACTGAATGAAAGGGAGAGAGGTGGCACACCCAGGAGTCAAGACTGGCACACAAGCTGAAAGGGCAATATTACTCTCCCACTGTTTTTTGTATGTTTTTTTTTTTTTTTTCAGGGAGACTTTAGAAACCAAATAATATTAAAAAAACAAAAAAAAAATAGCCTTTCTATGGCCCACTGAATGAGAGAGAGAGGTGGCACACCCAGGAGTCAAGACTGGCACACAAGCTGAAAGGGCAATATTACTCTCCCACTGTTTTTTTATGTATTTTTTGTTTTTTAAGGGAGACTTTAGAAACCCAATAATATTTAAAAAAAAAAAAAAAATAGGCTTTCTATGGCCCACTGAATGAAAGGGAGAGAGGTGGCACACCCAGGAGTCAAGACTGGCACACAAGCTGAAAGGGCAATATTACTCTCCCACTGTTTTTTGTATGTTTTTTTTTTTTTTTTCAGGGAGACTTTAGAAACCAAATAATATTAAAAAAACCAAAAAAAAAATAGCCTTTCTATGGCCCACTGAATGAGAGAGAGAGGTGGCACACCCAGGAGTCAAGACTGGCACACAAGCTGAAAGGGCAATATTACTCTCCCACTGTTTTTTTATGTATTTTTTGTTTTTTTAAGGGAGACTTTAGAAACCCAATAATATTTAAAAAAAAAAATAAATAGGCTTTCTATGGCCCACTGAATGAGAGGGAGAGAGGTGGCACACCCAGGAGTCAAGCCTTGCACACAAGCTGAAAGGGCAATATTACTCTCCCACTGTTTTTTTATGTATTTTTTGTTTTTTAAGGGAGACTTTAGAAACCCAATAATATTTAAAAAAATAAATAAATAGGCTTTCTATGGCCCACTGAATGAGAGGGAGAGAGGTGGCACACCCAGGAGTCAAGACTGGCACACAAGCTGAAAGGGCAATATTACTCTCCCACTGTTTTTTTATGTATTTTTTGTTTTTTAAGGGAGACTTTAGAAACCCAATAATATTTAAAAAAAAAAATAAATAGGCTTTCTATGGCCCACTGAATGAAAGGGAGAGAGGTGGCACACCCAGGAGTCAAGACTGGCACACAAGCTGAAAGGGCAATATTACTTTCCCACTGTTTTTTGTATGTGTTGTTTTTTTTTTTTCAGGGAGACTTTAGAAACCAAATAATATTAAAAAAACCAAAAAAAAAATAGCCTTTCTATGGCCCACTGAATGAGAGAGAGAGGTGGCACACCCAGGAGTCAAGACTGGCACACAAGCTGAAAGGGCAATATTACTCTCCCACTGTTTTTTTATGTATTTTTTGTTTTTTAAGGGAGACTTTAGAAACCCAATAATATTTTAAAAAAAAAATAAATAGGCTTTCTATGGCCCACTGAATGAAAGGGAGAGAGGTGGCACACCCAGGAGTCAAGACTGGCACACAAGCTGAAAGGGCAATATTACTCTCCCACTGTTTTTTGTATGTTTTTTTTTTTTTTTCAGGGAGACTTTAGAAACCAAATAATATTAAAAAAACAAAAAAAAAAATAGCCTTTCTATGGCCCACTGAATGAGAGAGAGAGGTGGCACACCCAGGAGTCAAGACTGGCACACAAGCTGAAAGGGCAATATTACTCTCCCACTGTTTTTTTATGTATTTTTTGTTTTTTAAGGGAGACTTTAGAAACCCAATAATATTTAAAAAAAAAAATAAATAGGCTTTCTATGGCCCACTGAATGAGAGGGAGAGAGGTGGCACACCCAGGAGTCAAGACTGGCACACAAGCTGAAAGGGCAATATTACTCTCCCACTGTTTTTTTATGTATTTTTTGTTTTTTAAGGGAGACTTTAGAAACCCAATAATATTAAAAAAAATAAATAAATAGGCTTTCTATGGCCCACTGAATGAGAGGGAGAGAGGTGGCACACCCAGGAGTCAAGCCTGGCACACAAGCTGAAAGGGCAATATTACTCTCCCACTGTTTTTTTATGTATTTTTTGTTTTTTAAGGGAGACTTTAGAAACCCAATAATATTAAAAAAAAAAAAAAAAAAATAGGCTTGCTATAGCCCACTGAATGAGAGATAGCACACACAGCAGTGGCACACAAGCCCTGACTGAGGCCAATATTTTTCTCCCACTGATTGATGTAGTGTTTTTGTGTTGAGGTAGAATTTAGAACACAAATCACGGAAAAAATAAATAGGCTTTCTATGGCCCACTCAGTGAGAGATGGCACACACAGGGATGGCACTGTAGCAGAAATGCCAATCTTAATCTCCCACAAAAAAAAAAAAAAAAAAAAACTGTCCTACAATTACTATCTCCCTGCAGTAATGTAAGCCAGGTATGGCAGGCAGCAATAGGAGTGGACTGATGCACAAATTAAATAAAAAGTGTGGACAAACAAAAAAGATAGCTGTGCAGAAAGGAAGGAACAAGAGGATATGTGCTTTGAAAAAAGCAGTTGGTTTCCACAGTGGCGTACACACAGCAATACAGCTATCACGGAGCCTTCTAGGGCAGCCCAATGAGCTACAGCGCTGAGGGGAAAAAAAAAAAATAGCTTCCACTGTTCCTGCACACCGAAGGTGGTGTTGGACAGTGGAAATCGCTGCAGCACAAGCGGTTTGGTGGTTAGTGGACCCTGCCTAACGCTCTCCCTGCTTCTGACGAAGCGGCAGCAACCTGTCCCTAAGCTCAGATCAGCAGCAGTAAGATGGCGGTCGGCGGGAACGCCCCTTTATAGCCCCTGTGACGCCGCAGACAGCAAGCCAATCACTGCAATGCCCTTCTCTAAGATGGTGGGGACCAGGATCTATGTCATCACGCTGCCCACACTCTGCGTTCACCTTCATTGGCTGAGAAATGGCGCTTTTCGCGTCATTGAAACGCGACTTTGGCGCGAAAGTCGCGTACCGCATGGCCGACAAGCACAGGGGTCGGATCGGGTTTCATGAGACGCCGACTTAGCCAAAAGTCGGCGACTTTTGAAAATGATCGACCCGTTTCGCTCAACCCTACCCCTCATCAGTGCAAAGTATGAGAACTGATTTTGCTAGGTGAGAAGCTCTGGACTGAGGTCTAAGGGGTAACGTCTCTGCTTGTTGAGAGTGACGTGCTCTGGCATGCCAAGGTAAGGAGGCTTATTTACCGTGAAATGATCCTCTGGGAAATTTAATATGCAAATTGCCTCCTCGGAGAGGAAAAGGACTTGACCCTTTAATGAGCCTTGAACTGGGACTTAGGGCAAAAGTCTAATCAGAAGCTCAATTTGCAGACACAGTGTTTTGGGGTATAGCCCTTCGTCAGTGCAAAGTATGGGAACTGATTTGGCTATATAATATGCAATATATAAGCATCTATCAAGTGTTTAAATAGGTTGTTCACTACTGGATAACCCCTGATTAATCCATCAAGGGACCCATAGAAAATAAAAACAATCATACTCACAACAGATGAGCGTACGATGAGCATCACTGAGGAGAAGCACTTCTCCTTCATTTTTAATGTGTTTATTCCTTCTAGCAGAACAGGGGTTAATCGGCCATGTTGGAAATCACTGTGCTCAAAGCTGTTCTCGGTTAGCCACTCCTTTTCCCTTTATAATCTGGGCTCTGATACTAATCCTTGTCAGAGCTAGCTTTATTGCTGCATGGCTAACAGAGGTAGAGGAGTTTGTATGAGAAGGAGAGAAGTGACTGTTGCTTGGTTTGCGTGCATGGTAATTCCTTATCCTTTTCTGTTTTGGTTCACACCCCTCTGTTATATGTGAGTCAATGTTTTGTGTGTCTGGAGTTTTCATTTAACCCTTTATTATGTTTCCTTGTTTGTCGGGTTGGTTAACTACGGTGCACAGTAGCGCCCCCTCTTCCCTGGTTGGGGGAAGAGAACAGACGGAGGGCTGACTCAGGAGATAAGGCAAGGGCGGAGGCCCCGGCATCTTCACCTTCAGAAGTATCCCGGGGAGCAGGGTGAGCTAGGGCACCCCCTAGTGTTAGGGACAGGGAAGGAGACCCTGGTCCTGGGTCACCCGACAGCTGTGTCGTGACATAGGGAGAGGCGAGCGAGGACCCCCTGACTATAAGAGCTTACACTCTACAGGAGTGAGAGAGAGGATCCCATTAACCATAAGAGGTCACATTCCACAATAGAGACAGGACTGACCATAAAAGCTTCTATTCCACAGAAGAGGGAGAGAGGTGGAAAAAGTGTGAGGGAAAGAGAGAGGACTCCCCTGATCATAAGCGCTTACACTTTACAGGAGTGAGAGAGAACCCTATTCAGCATAAGAACCTGTACTCTATGGAAGAGAGAGGGAGAGAGAGAAAGAAAATCCCACCGATCATAAGTGATTACACTCTACAGCAGGGATCCCCAAACTGTGGCTTGGGAACCACGTGTGGCTCACGGGATTACAATGTTTGGCTTGTGGCTGTCTGCTAACTTGGTGCATTAGCACCAGATATAACATATAACTATGAAAAGCGGGTCTCCAGATGGTGACTGTTATGAGTAGCCCCAACATAGAAGAGCAGATCTGGATACATATACTGGCCTAAGGGGTAGTGAGATGAATCATATAAATGCTAAACTGGACATAGGATTATAATTATAGACAGAGAGGGTGCTTGAAGCTGGATGTGATAGTTTGGAGGGAGAGCCTGATGTAAGAATAAAGAATGAGGATAAAATGGGAACCGTTGTATCTAAGTGTACTGACTTGGCACTGGTGGACACAGACAGAAGAGGCCCTTGTGCAAGAACAGCATATGGGCCCTTTGCAATCCAATAGATCTCACCAGAATATACAATTCCACCTGCTTTGAGCTCCCTTACCGCATGGTCTCCTGTGCAGTTGCACCAGTTGCACCAATACTTTGTCTTGGTGCAATTTCTGTGGAGAAATGGCTGTTGTTAATCAGATAGCTGGGGTTCTCTGGTTGTCACTACTGTGGGGAAGGCAGGAGCTGGATGTCACAATTCATCCACTGACCATAAGAGCTTTCAATACACAGAAGAGAGACTTACCCAGTGACACTAGAGATAGAAAATGGCTCTGTTGTACAAACTGTTCTCTGTCGATCTGTGATGGTCCAGGTGCTGACCACCACTGGACAAGGCATGATAATCCGTAAGAAGTCATAGCTGCAGAGCATTATAGGGTGGACCACTCGGTCATGCAAAAAGACTTTCTGATGCTTGAGCAGAGAGGGAAATGGTACAAGTTTTTATTCTAAATCGAATCTCAAAGTGTTCAAATTCAAGTGAAACTGTGAATTCAGGATATTCAACTCAACCTCAATCTGCTCATTTCTAATATACACCTCCTGTAGTGGCACTGTTTCAACAATGTCAGCTTTCCTATTCCTAACAGGTCACATGACAGTGTTGGGTCAAATGACTATTGCAACCTTTACTATTTTGTCAGAGCAGACATCCGCTCTGATAGAACATTGTTGAGCTACAACAGATCAGCGAACACTAATTTGCTGCAGTGGTCACGTGACACAACAATGCTAGAATTAGCAGTGCAAAAATCAGTGGAATGATGCACCACTTCTGGGGCGGCTGCAGGCTGATATTTGTAGGTAGGGAATGTCCCAATAACCATGGGCATTCCCAGCCTATTAATGTCAGCCTGCAGGTGTCTGATTTCCCTTGGCTGGTTATTAAAAATAGGGGGGACCCCACACTTTTTAAAATGTATTACTAATAAATAAAATACTAATAAATAAATAAATGAAAAGAAACCAGAGTGGTCCCACCTATTTTTAATAATCAGCCAAGGGAAAGCAGACAGCTGTGAGATGGTCTTATTATGCTTGGGAAGGGGCCAATATCCATCAAGCTTCCTAGCCTATTAATATCTGCCCCCAGCTGTCGACTTTGACTTTGCTGGTTATTAAAAATGGGGAAACCTTAAAAAAAATGATTTGGGGTCCCCCTATTTTTAATTGCTAGCAAAGGCAAAGCAGACAGCTGGGGGCTGATATTAATAGGCTGGGAAGGGCCAAGAATATTGGTAACTTCCAAGACTAATAAGATCAGCCTTCAGCCACTCCAATAATGGCATATTCATTAGATGTGCCAATTGTTGCGCTTAGCCTCGGCTCTTCCCAATTGCCCTGGTGTTGTGGCAATTGGGGTAATGGTATTGTGGGGTTGATGTCAGCTGTGTAATGTCCTCAGATATCAAGCCCATGGGTTAGTTATGGAGAGGCGTCTCTCAGGCAGCCTGAGAATACAAGCCCCCAGCTGTCAGCCTTAGCTTGGCTGGTTATCAAAAATGGGGGGACTCAACACAGCTTTTTTTTATTACACATTATTATACATTTATATAAATATAAAATTATGTTATATTAAAAATTGTGTGGGGTCCCCTCTATTTTTGATAACCAGACAAAATGAAGCAGACAGCTGAGGGCTACAGCCTGCAGCTGTCTGCTTTACCTGTGCTTGTTATCAAAAATAGAGGGGACCCAACTTTTTTTAAATTTAATTTTTTTACATGGTATGCTGGACAATGACAGCCATGCCAATACTTGGCATGGCTGTATTGGGGTCAAATATGCCCACACCGCCAAATCTTGTTGATTAGGTTTGGCAGCCCAAAGCGCAGCCAAACAGCAACATGGAGATCTGTGACAAGTCGGTGTTCAGAGTCAGTGCACGGACACTAGGTGTTCGGTATGGATCCCGTATTTTAGCGTTCGAGCTCGCCTATCACTATTGACCACCATAAATCTTTGAATATTAATTTGTTATGTACAGTAGTATGTTATTTTCATGCATGCTATAATTTTCAATTCTGTCTTGACAAGAAAACATTTTTTGAACTCTTTCAAATAATTTCTTCCCCTACGATTATTTACTGTAAAGTGTTACGGAATATGTTGGCATTCTAAAAATAAAAATATATTATTATTTGCTAGAAAATTATAAAAAAAAAAGAATATTGAAAATAAAAACTTAAGTATTTGCAAGGTGATTTTTGTCTTTTTATGAACTCACATTTGATATAATATACTGTACACACGTTATATGTTTTCCTATAATGTGTCAAGATATTTATCTGCTTCTCGTTGCCTTACACATTTATGTGTATCAAAAAGTAAACACTAGAACAGAGCGCCCTCTGCTGTACTGATATAGAAAATAACAAGCAATATAGGATCAATAATGCAGTGAATGGGTGCTGCACAATAGAATGTACATGCAGTATATATTTAGTGACAAATAGTCATCAAAAACTTTTTTTTTAGCGACACCATCAAATTATTCCAAAACAATACCATTTGTACACGATATTTTAGATATCACTAATCCCTTTGTACGAAGATTTTTTGTCCTTGAAGGGTTCTGCTGTTCCGCATTGTCAAATTCATGCATTATTTTGAAAGCGTGATCGTTGCTCTAAAGATAGCAAACACATATTATTCAACTATATCCAATATAATCCTGAATAGTAGACTACACTTTAAAATATATAAATCGACAGGCGCCAAAATTATAGTAAATAGTAGAGATAAGCAAATCTTTTGAAATTAGAATTCGCCATGTTGGCCTGAGTTTCTTAAAATACCGTATTCAATTTGCAGCGAATACATTTCTGCGAATTTCAATCCTGGAAAGCTTGTAATGGCTTGGAAAATAAATGCTGGGGCAGAGGAGAAAGAGAGAAAGGATCTCGCTGATAGTAAGAGCGTATGCAGCGCCCCAGAGTCCTGGTCGTTGCAGTACTGTGGATCCGCCACTATGGGGAGCCATGGTGCGTTCGATGGCACTGAAGGAGTTCATCTGACCAGGTATCACAGACACCAATATGTTTCACAGCAGGGCCTCCGGGGGGAGCTAAGGGTTCTATTCATTAGGCCACTCCCCACCATAGTGGGTAAACTGGGGGTCAGGCAGGAAGTTAGAAGAGAAAGCTGACTGGATTGAACGAAGCAACACCTTGTGGCAGAGGGTGTTGTGGAGGAAGAGACAGTAGGGTCTCTGTCAGGGGTGGGATCCTGACAGAGGCTTGGCATTAGAAAGAACGTAACGGGACCGTGCCTGCTCAGCATAGCGGCGGTGCCCAAGAAAGGACTAGAAGCGAGATAGATTGTGCTGAGTGAGAAACGAGATCAAGCAAAAAGGAGAATACCAGTAGGGGTCATGCTGTAGGACCGGAGCAACATCCTACTGAGGCGCATTACCGGTGGCCGGAACGCCGAGGGAGTGGAATAGCATACAGCTTCAAGCCATACTCCAAACAGCGGCAGGGCAGTCAGTCTAAGGCGGGCTGTCTACCACATATCACCTATGAAGTCTTGGGGGGCAATTGCGGGAGAGGGGCGTCTCTAGGGTCCCGGAAGAACTCCAGGCCTACCTGACAAACGGGTGCCGTTCCAACCTGAATAACAGGGAGGGATGGAATACGAGTAGAACATCAGTGAATCGAGTTGTGAGGGAACTTAAGAAACAGACACAACAGTTGTGGGGTACTTTCCGTGAGCACAGCAGGGAAGGACTACAACACATAGCGCTAAGAAGGAGGGCACTGATTTCCACCTGTGAGGAGAACTCTGGAAGTGCCATCGGACCGACCGGACTTGCGCAGCCTGGTGAACCGTATTCTGGACTGCGGACTGAGAGACCTCCAGTAAAGAGGTAAAGAGACTGCAACCTGGTGTCCTCGTTATTTACCGCGACCTGCACCCCACAACTGCACCGCTACACCACCGTTACTGCACCATCATCATCACTTATTCTACCGGACGTCCCCCACTGACAAACAGGGCCACGGACCGGGTCTAGCCACCGTGACAACCCCAGGACTGAGACCCAGAGGCCCGGCTCCGGGTCCCCCCTAGGCCCTGCGGCGGTGTGGGGGCGCTCCAACTTGGCGTCACGAACAGGATCTACTTAAGCCTGAAGAATCAGGTCATGTGTGCCTTGGAACTGTGATTTATCGTGCTTGGACTGTGCTTTATTACAAGGACTGTGTGTTGCCACTTGCCGCCAGGAGTTCCCGCCAAAACCGCCGCCATTACAGCGCTAAGGAGAGCGCAGGAGAAGAAGAAGGGCGTGGAAGTGGGCGTGAACAAGCTGAAGAGCGCGAAAGACAATGGCCGCCCAGTCTAAATATCTCGGCCCCTTGAGGACGTGTCCGTCAGCAGCCGAGATCCGCCTCCTGATCCTCAACGGTGGGCAGAGACAGAGAAAACGAAACCGCCCACGAAGGAGAGAGCGGGAAAAGGACCAGGAAGAAGAAGTCAGAGACATGGAGGACGCCATGGCGAGCCACCCGGAGCTGGAGCGTGGGGTCGGAGCCGAGGACTCCCCCAGCTACCCGGAGGGGCACCGCAACCAGGCCTCCACCGCTGACGCTGAATTCCTGCAGGCCGGAGTGGACGAGCTCGGCGACCGACCCCGGCGGACGCAGCTGAGCACCGAGGCCGGGTGGAAGAAGGCCATCATCAGGAGCCTCACCGGACATCTGTCGGCAGCCTCATCTGGTCCGGAGCAGGAAAGAAGTCCCAGCGCTCCGAAGCTGGAAAGCAAGGCGCTGCCGGGAAGGGGTATGCTGCGAGCAGAGATGACAACGCCGCAGCACAAGGTCCCGCAACCAGCGTTCCAGACCCCAGTGGAGACGGAGCAGACCGGCACCGGAGGGACCGCATCTGAAGCAGGTATGAAGGACGACCCTGCCCTGACAACTGACACCACTCCCGTGACTGCTGGTGCCACAGCTGCTGACCCCGTTCCAGTGACTGATCTTGCAGCAGCCTCTACCTCTGCTGCAACAAATGCCCCTACTCAAGCTGCGCAGATCTCCATCGCTGCGCATGATTTAACCATACATGAAAGACGGATTAACGGCGTTTGTCCAGCACTGGGTGTAACCCTGGACCTCACTTTTCCCAGGCCGAGAAGGGTTAAGTGCCAGGTGCAGCCCTGGAAGCCGTCCAACTAAGCCTCGGAAACCTGAAACTGTAAATAGTTAACTGTTTATTTCCTTGCTGTTTTGCTGCTAAAACCCGTCCTGGGTTAACTCTTAAAGGGATCCCTTTGTTTACCCGGGATCCCTATTGCTTTTTATTTTTGCTTTCATTTTCATTTTTGCTTTTTTGTTCCACAATGTTATAAAAACTGCCGTAATCATGAACAGTGCATGATACAAACTGCTTGTAAATAGTTTGCACCTTCTTAAAGGAGCTTCCTACTGGTTTTACTTAAACAAAGACTCTTTGTGAAGATACCGTACCGGAACCTTTGTTGAGCATGGACTGGTAGTCTGAGAAGACGAACTACCTCAGAAAGACTTGATCCTCTCTTAAAGGGGATGTTCATTTGTTGATAATGCTTTAAGGCCAATAGCTATAATGCTGATAAAGAAAAGTGATGATAACGTTTACATGTAAAAGTTATGTGTATGCAATTAGTTAAATGTAAAGAAATGCTGATAATGTTTTTGGAAAGAAGAAAGTGAAAGGTAATGGAAGGATGCAGTGGACCTGTAGAGGTAGACGTGGTGTCCAGCATGCATAGTAGAGAGCAAGTTTAACGTTATGAAAAGAAGATAGTTAATAATGTTGGTAAGAAAAAGAAGGGGGGGATAGAAGGTAGACCCTGCGTTCCCCATCGAAAGTTAATAATGTGTTACTAAGGACAGAAAGTGAACCCGTAGGGGTTAGTGAATGAGTCCTTCTAGGAGCCAAGTAGAGCCGGCTCAGTGTTCTCAAACTGAAAGAAAAGTTATGTTCTATACTGTGTATAGTAGTTGAAAAGGCAGAAGGCCCTGGCTGAACGGGGCAGTCCTGTAACAGAAAGGAGAGGCAGTAGGTCTGGTGCCGATAGGACAGGCGGTCCTGCAGATCCAAAGTAGGAGAATGAAAAAGTTAAAGTGCCTTATAATGTGATTATAGGAAGGTCTTTAGTGGATTTAGAGTGTGAGTCCTTAAAGGCAATGTTAAATTATTGTTCGACAATTTTGCACTTAGTAGAATACCCGGTTGGGTAACAGGAGTTATTTATAGCCTGTAATTTATAATGTTAACCATGTTTGTAACGTTTAAGTGTCCTCACCTCCCATAAAGGGAAGCCTGTTCAAATATACTTATTGTTTTGCACTCAACGAAAATTGTATGTCTTTTTGCTAACCTGTATTGTTGTTTTCTTCCCAGTCCCGGAGTACTGTGTTTAACCAGGGGGGAGTGCAGCGCCCCAGAGTCCTGGTCGTTGCAGTACTGTGGATCCGCCACTATAGGGAGCCATGGTGCGTTCGATGGCACTGAAGGAGTTCATCTGACCAGGTATCACAGACACCAATATGTTTCACAGCAGGGCCTCCGGGGGGAGCTAAGGGTTCTATTCATTAGGCCACTCCCCACCATAGTGGGTAAACTGGGGGTCAGGCAGGAAGTTAGAAGAGAAAGCTGACTGGATTGAACGAAGCAACACCTTGTGGCAGAGGGTGTTGTGGAGGAAGAGACAGTAGGGTCTCTGTCAGGGGTGGGATCCTGACAGAGGCTTGGCATTAGAAAGAACGTAACGGGACCGTGCCTGCTCAGCATAGCGGCGGTGCCCAAGAAAGGACTAGAAGCGAGATAGATTGTGCTGAGTGAGAAACGAGATCAAGCAAAAAGGAGAATACCAGTAGGGGTCATGCTGTAGGACCGGAGCAACATCCTACTGAGGCGCATTACCGGTGGCCGGAACGCCGAGGGAGTGGAATAGCATACAGCTTCAAGCCATACTCCAAACAGCGGCAGGGCAGTCAGTCTAAGGCGGGCTGTCTACCACATATCACCTATGAAGTCTTGGGGGGCAATTGCGGGAGAGGGGCGTCTCTAGGGTCCCGGAAGAACTCCAGGCCTACCTGACAAACGGGTGCCGTTCCAACCTGAATAACAGGGAGGGATGGAATACGAGAAGAACATCAGTGAATCGAGTTGTGAGTGAACTTAAGAAACAGACACAACAGTTGTGGGGTACTTTCCGTGAGCACAGCAGGGAAGGACTACAACACATAGCGCTAAGAAGGAGGGCACTGATTTCCACCTGTGAGGAGAACTCTGGAAGTGCCATCGGACCGACCGGACTTGCGCAGCCTGGTGAACCGTATTCTGGACTGCGGACTGAGAGATCTCCAGTAAAGAGGTAAAGAGACTGCAACCTGGTGTCCTCGTTATTTACCGCGACCTGCACCCCACAACTGCACCGCTACACCACCGTTACTGCACCATCATCATCACTTATTCTACCGGACGTCCCCCACTGACAAACAGGGCCACGGACCGGGTCTAGCCACCGTGACAACCCCAGGACTGAGACCCAGAGGCCCGGCTCCGGGTCCCCCGTAGGCCCTGCGGCGGTGTGGGGGCGCTCCACGTACACTCTACAGGAAAGAGAGAGAGGATTCCACTGACCATAAGAGCTAACACTCTACGAGAGAGAGAGATATTAGCCTGTTCGTTGATACTTCAGCAGTGTTCGAAATGGTTCCAAGCAAGGTTTTTTTTTAATGATTTTATATGGCGAAAACATATTGATTGAGATTAAATTGTCCCAGTAGTGGAAAGCCTCTTTAAATGAATGCCATGTATGGTGTATGGGGCAGCACTATCTATAAATACAACTCTGGGAACAACAGCACACAGCCTAGTAAGTGGCACATTGTTGAAATCAGGGCCTCAACCCCTACATCATGGTGATCTCAGATTACATAGCAAACACTCGCTGATAGATTTCCATTAATGGTCGATTCTGATCCACAAAACGGATGAGAATAGGGCACGCTATAAGTCTCACGTGTTGGAGACAATCATAGGTTTTTAACACTGATTTGTGTTTGGATCAATTAAACTATATTGGTCAATGATTTGTCCAAGAAAAAAAATGTGCAGAAGATGCATATGTCACACGGATGTGAATGTGGCCTTAGGCTAGTTTCACACATCCGTTTTTTGTTTTCATGCTAAATCCGGCCCATTTATTAAAAAACGGATCCGGCGCAAATTGTGAAAAACTGATGCGCCGGATCCGTTTTTTTAGCTGGATCCGGTCTTCTTTAATGCGCATGGATTTTTGACTTCGTGGGAAGGAGAGAGAGAGAGAGAGAGAGAGAGAGAACCGGATCCGGGCGACGGATTCAGTGTTTCACACCTCCGTTTCATGTGTTTTTGGCTGATTCCGTCAGTGTGCGTTTTTTTTTGCCGGACAAAAAAACGTTTCAGTGGACGTTTTCTCCGTCCGCCGGAAACGACTATTTGGACTGATCCGGAAAAAATCGGATGAAACGTCTGGCAATCAGGCACAATCCGGCGCTAATACAACTCTATGGGAAAAAAACAGATCCGGCGTAAAAAAAAATAAACGGACGTTTTTTCCAAAAATTGCCGGATTGTGCCTGAAGCAAAAAGCCTGATGTGTGAAAGTAGCCTTACTTACCGTCGATGAGGAGCTGGCCACACACATGGACTCCTGCCATTCACGCATGGATCACCACTGAGGGGCAGGAATGATGTGTATGGACGACACGTAAATATAAACTGGGGGAGCGGTGTAGTTGTAGGATTATTTTTTTTTATAGTATTTGCTGATGGATTTGTTTAGAAAGGAGGTCAATCAAAATTCAGGGAGATGCAAGGACCTGCAACAATCAAAGGTCAATCTGGTCAGTTCACAAAATCTTAAAATATAAAATATCCCTTCTTAATAACATGTCTTTCCTGATATATTCTTACTCTGCTGTATATAAGACACGTATAGGAAAATATAGTGCTGAATATGGAATTGCTCAGGGAGTGTTTGCCTACAATAACTCCATGTAGGGAATGCATGGCTTCAGGAATGTGTCGCAATTACTTGAGACAGAGGGAAAGCAAACAATTCTCCTCATTCCTCAATTGGCAATTGTAAATCACTACAGAGCTTCTGTTATAATTACAGAGGACCTCAGAACTGTTTTAGACTTGTGACTCTACCTTCAAAGTTCACTTTTTACTGCTGAGCCGACATTTGTGGGGAAATCCCAGATTCAAGCTTATTCATTTTTCCTCGGGTTTGGTATCAAGACGATCCATGCAGCCTCCACAAGACATATGCGGAGAATTAAGTTATTTAGAAATGACAACAAAAATAATAATCCACTGATCCATTTGTATAATTTAATTGTATTATTTTCATTTTAAACACACACTAAGGCCGGGGTCACACTTGCGAGTGCAATGCAAGAAACTCACGCGAGTCTCTCGCATCAATACCCGGCACTCGGGACCGGAGTGTGTGGCTGCATGTACAGGGGTTGGACAAAATAATGGAAACACCTAACGTTTTGGCACCATAATCTTCGAACATGTGATAAACATGCAAACCGTGACATATGGTAATGTTTTGTAGTTGATTATTTGTGATATGTGTATGTAAATTAACTGTTTGTTTTGCATAATTGTAAGAACATTGATGAGAACCTGATACCAATGGCAGACCTCTCGGATTTTCAAAGAGGCCAAATTGTTGGTGTTCGTATGGCAGGCGCTAGTGTAACAGAAAGTGCCGGAATGCTTGGCGTGTCAAGAGGTACTGTCTCCAAAGTAATGACTGTGTTTGAAAGAGAAGGAAAAACGTCCGCAGCAAAGCACAGGTCCGGCCGAAAGTCAAAGTTGACTGAGAGAGACCGTCGGACTCTAAAGCGAATTTTGAGAGAGGATCGCAAGACCACGGCTCCAAAAATCACTGCTGAGCTCAATGAACATCTACAGAACCCAGTTTCCACGAAAACTGTTCATCGGGAGCTGCTCAAATCTGGATTCCACGGAGGAGCTGCAATTAGAAAACCGCTGCTCTCAATGACAAATGTTTCCAAGCGTTTAGAGTGGTGTAGAAACCTCCAGAATTGGTCCCTCGAGCAGTGGAAACATGTGATATTCTCAGACGATTCATCGTTTACCCTATTTCCGACCTCCGGCCGAGTGTACGTTTGCAGACAGCCGAAAGAAGCATTCCATCCAGACTGCCTTCTCCCAACCGTAAAACATGGTGGAGGTTCTGTGATGATCTGGGGTGCTATTTCATTTAGATCCGCCGGGCCAATGATATCCCTTCATGGAAGAATTAACAGCCGAGATTATTTAGGCATTTTGGGAGACCAAGTGCATCCAATGGTTCAAGCACTGTTCCTGGAGGGGAACGCCATCTTTCAGGATGATAATGTGCAGCGCCCCAGAGTCCTGGTCGTTGCAGTACTGTGGCTCCGCCACTATGGGGAGCTATGGTGCGTCCGATGGCACTGAAGGAGTTCATCTGATCAGGTATCACAGACACCAATACATTTCACAGCCGGGCCTCCGGGGGGAGCTAAGGGTGCTATTCATTAGGCCACTCCCCACCATAGTGGGTAAACTGGGGGTCAGGCAGGAAGTTAGATCAGAAAGCTGACTGGGTTGGAACCAGGCAACACCTTGTGGCAGAGGGTGTTGTAGGGGAAGATACAGTAGGGTCTCTGTCAGGGGTGGGATCCTGACAGAGGCTTGGCAACGAGAACGAATGTAACGGGACCGTGCCTGCTCCGGGTAGCGGCGGTGCCCAAGAAAGGATTAGAAGAGAGATAGATTGTGCTGAGTGAGAAACAGGATCACGCAAAGGAGAAATACCAGTAGGAGTCGTGCTGTAAGACCGAAGCAACATCCTACTGAGGCGCAATACCGGTGGCCGGAACGCCGAGGGAGTAGAACAACATTCAGCTTCAAGCAATACTCCAAACAGCGGCAGGACAGTCAGTCTCAGGCGGGCTGTCTAACTCAAATCACCTATGAAGTCTTGGGAGGCAATTGTGGGAGAGGGGCGTCTCTAGGGTCCCGGAAGAACTCCAGGCCTACCCGTCAAACGGGTGCCGTTCCTACCCGAACCTCAGGGAGGGATGGAGGATTAGCAGAACATCATCTAGTCGAGTTGTGAGGGAACATCAGAAACAGACACAACAGTTGTGGGGTACTTTCCGTAAGCACAGCAGGGAAGGACTACAACACATAGCGCTAGGGGGAAGGCACAGATTTCCTCCTGTGAAGAGAACTCTGGAAGTGTCATTGGACCGGCCGGACTTGCGCAGCCTGGTGAGCCGTATTCTGGATTGAGGACCCAGAGATCTTCAGTAAAGAGGTAAAGAGACTGCAACCTGGTGTCCTCATTATTTATCGCGACCTGCACCCCACAACTGCACCGTTACAACACCACTTATTGCACCGGACGTCCCCCACTGGCAGACAGGGCCACAGACCGGGTCTAGCCACCGTGACAACCCCAGGACTGAGATCCCAGAGGCCCGGCTCCGGGTACCCCTCGGCCCTGCGGCGGTGTGGGGGCGCTCCAAATGCACCAATTCATACAGCTAGAATTGTTAAAGCATGGCACGAGGAACATTCTAATGAAGTTGAGCATCTCATCTGGCCCCCACAATCCCCAGACCTCAACATTATTGAGCATTTATGGTCGATTTTAGAGATTCAAGTTAGACGTCGATTTCCGCCGCCATCGTCGCTCAAAGAACTGAAGGGTGTTTTAACTGCAGAATGGGCTAAAATTCCTTTGGAAACAATTCACACCTTGTATGAATCCATACCTCGGAGAATTGAGGCTGTAATCACCGCAAGAGGTGGACCTACACCATATTAAACTAACTTTTGTTGATGTTTCCAGGTGTTTCCATTATTTTGTCCACCCCCTGTATTTCTGTGCAGCTGAATGCTCCGGTCCCGAGAGCCGGCTGCAGTGCCGGGTATTCATGCGAGAGACTCGTGTGAGGTTCTCTCATTGTACTCGCAAGTCTGACCCCGGCCTAAGGTTGAATAAATCAGACCGAGATTGGAACGCAGTGCACGGACTGGCTGGCGGCTCTCCTGACCTCACAGCTTCATAGATTTCTATGCCACTGTTACGCTCATGTCGGGAAGTCTGTGGACTATGTTTCGATCTTGGTCCAAATTATACAGTTGTCTGACTGCGCCCTTAGGATCAGTATGTTTTTGGTGTCAGAGGAAAGAAGAACATACAAATTCCATACAGAAGTTTTCCTTGGTAGAATTCAATCCAGGACCCCAATACTATAAAACAATATTGCATGACCCCAAGAGAAATTGCCAGAACGTATAAAATGCTTCAAATTTAATAAACAACAACAAAATTTGAACAAAATTTTGGCACAATGGAATATAACGATCAAGATAAAATTCTGGAGTAACTGGGGCCAAAAAACTGTCTTTTGTGACTTCAACCCTATTTATTATGTGTATTAGACACGTTCTACACCTTGTCCGATCAAAGGTGCATGGCCTAAATGAAATGGGCAAAAGGCCTTATGTGAAACGCTGTGCGCCAACACAATGGCCACCATATTAGGACACTTTTATGGTCCAAAGTAAGCCAATTAAAACGTGCCATAAACTTAGACGACAGTAGAGATGAGCGGATCCAGAAGATTTTTAATTCGCCTGTTTGCATTTTGCGTCATCTATGTGGATCCGAATTATACCATATTTTGGTGAGTGCAGATTTTTATAAATTTAAGTAGAATTCAGTTTGGCTTGAGTATATTCAGTCATCACTACTTGACAAAAAAAATTGTTTACAAAAACAAGTAAAAAATATTATTAATTAAATTATGTTTTAATAATATTTTTAACTTGCTTTACTTAAAAAAAAAACTGCATTAGCTGGACTTTTTTGTCTTTTTCTCTTCATGTCTACTTTCCTGAAATTGGAGCCAGGATTTGTCCATGCACCGCACTCTTTGTGGATCATTGCACCGGTGAGTTGATGTGAACTTTATTTTTCTTTTACTAATCTCTACTTGACAGTCTTAATATTAGACAGATTTATCAAACAGCATGAAACTTTAAGACATTGGCAACCAAAGTTTGCCAGATATCTCTGCTACATAACAGCAAAATTCAAGTGAATAGGGCTGCACTGTGACCCCAAGGGTACTGTGACAAACACGCCACAGAAAGTTCAACTGAATTGGATTTCTTTGTGACCTGATTGTTGCAGTTACAAGGCCATTAGTATAACATTGTGACCACATTCACTTGTTTTGCGCTGCGACGTAGCAGCGATACCTACTGAACTTTGGTCACACAAAATCTGGGATATTCAAAGACTAAGAATTAGTCAATATCGATAAATACGTCCCAATACTGGTGGCATAAGGAATAGAAATGTGTGTAATTAGTTGCACCAAGCACATTATACACCACTTGCACAATTTTAATAAATTTCGTAAATAGTTGGAAAGTGTGGAGAAGAAAATAAATACACCCTATCTCACACACATGGGGGTCAATTGAATTATTTGTATGATTTTGGGGTGTGGGAGGAAACTGGGGCACCCAGACGAAATCCATGCAATCGGAGGGGTAAACATACCAGTACATATTGCATGAGAATGTTGCTGTGTCCAATCTGAACACAGTACTCTAATAGTAACCAATCACTGTGCTTTATGTTCTCTGGATTCCTCCAACATTCCATACAGATCAATTAAAGAGGAACAAAACTTTTGTTATATAATTATCCTCCAGGCATTGAAAAAATGTGCATTTTTGCAATATATTTCATACTTTATTTTGCTTCCTTCTCTCCCAAACACTATGCTCTTACAATGCCCAGTTCATAGTCTATTAGAATCTCTTTTCAACTGCTGCTCAGCAAAAATCTGTAAAATATATTAAATCAGTGTGTGTGCAGGAATTGCAATGTGTGAGCCTCTCTGCTCAAATAAATACTGTCCACAAAATCAACGTGGGGCAAAAACCATCAATCACAAATTGCTAAAAGGCAAAAAATCCTTATCTAAAGACTGTTGAAATCTAACTTTTATTTAACTATTTAAAAGGAATCAATCTACTGTAACATTTGCATGAATCAGTATGTGTTCAAAGACACTTGGATATAATACCAATTTCTCTCATTTATATCATTGTAGTAACCAATAGATTCAGTGTCCAATTCTTATCAATTACCCCATTATGGTATCAGGATTAGTTTGGTGGGGCCAAACCTACCCTATCGTACATTACCATATTACTATACACATATCTGATACTATTAAAATGCAATCCTAAGTCTCCCCAACATGCTTCACCAAACAAACGGCCATCATCAGGGGATCGAGACATATAGCTATAGCTAGTGAGGTCACTGGAGTTCGGCAACTATGAACTCCGCTGACTTTATTGACATCACCGCTTGGCGCTGAAGTTGAGTTCTCAGCTTCAGCTATGTGTCTCCTGGATTCACGGCTGAGCAGTCGCATCATGCCACCACTCAGCCGTGGGACCACTTGGGTTTTTGTGTGGGACAATTGGATTACTGTTAAGACAGTTGAGGAATTTTGTGTTTTTTTATTTTTCATTTTTTTAAATAAATTGGTAAAAGAGGGTCAGTGATTTTTTATTTCAAATAAAGAGCTTTATTCTGGCTGTCTCTTTATTACAATATAGCTTTGGTATGGCATATAGATGCCTCTCCAGTACTAACTCTTGGGCTTGATGTTAGTGGCCATAGTGGAGCTGACATCAACCCCAAACCTATTACCCCACTTGCCACCGCACCAGGGCAAGTGGGAAATACAGAGGCTAAGAGCAGGATTGGTGCATCTTATGGATGTGTAATTTCTGGGGTATCTGAGAGCTGATGTTCTTAGTCTGGGAGCGGACCAATATACATGGCCCTTTCATAGGCTACTAATATCAGCCCACAGCTAACTGTTTGGCTTTTGCTGGTTTTTTAATATAGGGGTACCTCACATAATTTATTGGGCAAGGTCTCCCCTATAATAATCAGTAAAGGCTAAGCAAACAGCTGTGAGCTGAAATTAATATCCTGGGAACTTTATGTATATTGGCCTCTTCTCAGAATACTAACATCAGCCCCCAGCCATTGGCTTTTCATTTAACCATTTGTTAACAAGAACAGTAAAATACACACCCAAGGTAACCTTAGTTCCAGCAGATGGAAATGCCAGACATTTTAAAATGTCCCTCAAAGTATCCCATTCCTTTTTACAGGCCTCTCAGCTGCTAGGAGACCTGCTCACTGTGAACTTTGGTCACCTTTTAGGCTATTGGTTATACTTATTATAGGGGACACCCCCCTAAAAAATTACATGTGGTCCTCCCTATATTCAATAACCAGCAATGGTTAAACATACAGCTGTGGGCTGATATAAATAGCCTAGGAAAGGGCCATGGATATTGACCCCCTCCTAGACTAAGAACATCAGCTCTCAGCCACCCCAGAAATGGCGCATCTATAACATGTGCCAATTCTGGTTCTTAGCCTCCACTCTTCCCACTTGACCTGGTGCGTTGGTAAGTGGAGTAATATTTACGGGTTGATGTCAGCCTTGTAATGTCAGCGGACATCAAGCCCGTGGGTTAGTAATGGAGAGGCGTCTATAAGACACCCCCAATGTGTTTTGCACAGACCCATAGACTTACATGGGTCTGCGTGATCCGTGCTGCCGGTAAAAAAGAGACACGTCTCCGTGTGGCTCACACGGACATGTAAGCAGCACCATAGATTGTAATGAGTGTGCATGTGTGTCACCTGTTCGTGTGAAAATGACAACACATATACTGAAGACATGTACATGTGAAGGAGGCCTTACAGTAATGTGGAAACTGCAGCACAAATTACCTAAGTAGCCATTGCTGTAAACTGTAGCACAGTAATGAACAATCACTTTGGTGTAATCAGGTCCCATCTTGCACATTTACACAATTGTTTATTATTTTTACTTTTATGTGTGTTTGAAAAAGGGCAAAAGGTTATAGGATGAGTGGCTCATTAACAACATTATTGAGGGCCATTTAGAGGTTAAGAACTTCTCAGGCTTGTTTAGTCATGAGAATGTGAGTCATATTTACTTAATTTTAACCTTATATACCGTAATTTTTCACTTTCTTTTTAATTTTTTCTTCTTTTTTTCTTACAGTATTACAATCTCTATAGCTCTATATACTAAAGTCTAAAAATGAAAAAAAAGATCTTTTTACATTTAACCAACTTCACAGAAATCTCCTGGCATATGTTGCAAGATGACCTCATTTACAGCCAGGTCACAAGTTCTACAAATAAATGAAATCAGTATACAGTCATCTTACAAGTCTGAATTCCACGCAGCAGCTCAATGGTTCCCGCCACCTTCTGCTCTGCGATCAGTGCCCATAGAATAAAAGTCAAATGTGAAAAGATAAAGTACTTACAGAAAATCAGTTTCTTAAAATTTGCTAATTTTTCTTGATGAAGGTAGAAATATACAGATTAATTTACACCTTGCATGGTTAAGAGCAGAATTTTGTTTCAGTGGTTACCACTGGAAATGAGCAGATCGATCCGCAGAGGACTGAATTTGAGTCGAATCTCCTGAATTTCACGCGAATTAGAACATTTTGAAATTCGATTGTTAGTTTGCAAAAAAACATAAATAAAATTTGCTTGCCATCATTTCCCTAACTGCTGAAGCATCAGAGAGCGGGATAATGTCTTTTTGTGTAGCCGCACAGGTCTCTCCATAATGGCCTGGGCCATCACAGATCAGCGGCAGCACAGAGTCACAGTCAGCAGCAGAGTCATTTTCCATCTCCAGAGTGTCTAAGTAAGTATTTCTCTCCTGTAGAGTGCAAGTTCTTATAGTCAGCGGGGTCGTCTTTCTTTCCCGTAGGGTGGAAGTTCTTCTAGTCAGTGGGGTCATCTTTCTCTCTTTCTCTTGTAGAGTGTAAGCCTTTATGATCATCGGAGTCAGGCTCTTATGGTCAGCAAGGTTCACTCTCTCCTGTAGAGTGTAAGTGCTTATGGTCAGCAGGATCTTCAGTCTCTCTCTCTCTGTCCTGTAGAGTGTAAGCTCTTATGGTCAGCAGGGTCCTCTCTCCTTGCTATGGAGAGTGTTATGATCCTTAGTGGTTGAGGATCACAAATTACTCCAGCTAAGTAACAAACATAGGACAAGCTCTAGGGAGGTGGCAAACTGGACTGACCGCAAATCTGAACCCATCCAAACACACTAGAAGTAGCCGGTGAACGTGCCTAAAAATCCTAGACGTCTCGAGCCAGCCTGAGGAACTGACTACCCCTAGAGAGAAAGAAAAGACCTCTCTTGCCTCCAGAGAAATAATCCCCAAAGATATAGAAGCCCCCAACAGATAATAACGGTGAAGTAAGAGGAAGGCACATACACAGGGGTGAAAGCAGATTCAGCAAATGAGGCCCACTAATACTAGATAGCAGAAAATAGAAAAGGGAATCTATGCGGTCAGTAAAAAACCCTTACAAAATATCCACTCTGAGATTTCAAGAACCCCCACACCAACTAACGGTGTGGGGGGAGAACCTCAGTCCCCTAGAGCAACCAGCAAGCGAGGAAATCACATTTTAGCGAGCTGGACTAAAAACATAATGAACACTGATAATCAAAAAATGATCAAACAAAAACTTAGCTTGTCTTGGAGAGACTGGGAGCAAGGTAGACACAAGGAATCTGAAGAGCACTGAATACATTGGTAGCAGGCCAGGAACTGAGTCTCCAGGTGAGCTAAATAGGAAACCAACCAAGGATAACGAACCAGCTGATACAGCCAACCTGCAGAAAGACAACACTACACAGTACCGCTTGTGACCACTAGAGGGAGCCCAAAAATAGAATTCACAACAGTACCCCCCCTTGAGGAGGGGTCACCGAACCCTCATCAAGACCCCCAGGGCGATCAGGATGAGCCGCGTGGAAGGCACGAACCAAATCGGCCGCATGAACATCAGAGGCGACAACCCAGGAATTATACTCCTGACCATAGCCCTTCCACTTAACCAAATACTGAAGCCTCCGTCTAGAGATACGAGAATCCAAAATCTTCTCCACCACGTACTCCAATTCGCCCTCGACCAGCACCGGAGCAGGAGGCTCAACAGCAGGAACCACAGGTACCACATACCTCCGCAACAAAGACCTATGGAACACATTATGAATGGCAAACGATGCTGGGAGATCCAAACGAAAAGACACCGGGTTAAGGATTTCCAAGATCTTATAAGGACCGATGAAGCGAGGCTTGAATTTAGGAGAGGAGACCTTCATAGGAACATACCGAGAAGACAGCCACACCAAATCCCCAACACGAAGTCGGGGACCCACACCGCGGCGGCGGTTGGCAAAGCGCTGAGCCTTCTCCTGTGACAACCTCAAATTGTCCACCACATGGTTCCAAATCTGCTGCAACCTATCCACCACAGAATCCACCCCAGGACAGTCAGAAGACTCAACCTGACCCGAGGAAAAACGAGGATGGAAACCAGAATTGCAGAAAAAAGGTGAAACCAAAGTAGCAGAACTAGCCCGATTATTAAGGGCAAACTCGGCCAAAGGCAAAAAAGTCACCCAATCATCCTGATCAGCAGAAACAAAACATCTCAAATAAGTTTCCAACGTCTGATTAGTTCACTCGGTTTGGCCATTAGTCTGAGGATGGAAGGCCGACGAAAAAGACAAATCAATGCCCATCTTGGCACAAAAAGTCCGCCAAAACCTGGACACAAACTGGGATCCTCTATCAGACACAATATTTTCAGGAATGCCGTGCAGGCGAACCACATTCTGAAAAAATAGAGGAACCAAATCGGAGGAAGAAGGCAACTTAGGCAAGGGCACCAAATGGACCATCTTGGAAAAACGATCACACACCACCCAGATGACAGACATTTTCTGAGATACTGGAAGATCCGAAATAAAATCCATGGAAATGTGCGTCCAAGGCCTTTTCGGAACAGGCAAAGGCAAAAGCAAACCGCTGGCACGAGAACAGCAAGGCTTAGCCCGAGCACAAATCCCACAAGACTGCACAAAGGAACGCACATGCCGCGACAAGGAAGGCCACCAGAAGGACCTAGCCACCAAATCTCTGGTACCAAAAATCCCAGGATGACCCGCCAACACCGAAGAATGAACCTCGGAAATAACTCTGCTGGTCCATCTATCCGGGACAAACAGTCTCTCTGGTGGACAACGGTCAGGTCTATCCGCCTGAAATTTCTGCAGCACTCGTCGCAAATCTGGGGAAATGGCAGACAAAATCACTCCCTCTCTGAGAATACCAGCCGGCTCAGAAACTCCCGGAGAGTCAGGCACAAAACTCCTAGAAAGTGCATCAGCTTTCACGTACGTCAAACCAGGCAGGTATGAGACCACGAAGTTGAAACGGGAGAAAAACAACGACCAACGAGCCTGTCTAGGATACAGGCGCTTGGCAGATTCAAGGTAAATCAGATTTTTGTGATCAGTCAAGACCACCACACGATGTTTAGCTCCTTCGAGCCAATGTCGCCACTCCTCAAATGCCCACTTCATAGCCAACAACTCCCGATTACCAACATCATAATTCCGCTCGGCAGGCGAAAACTTTCTTGAAAAGAAAGCACATGGCTTCATCACAGAGCCATCAGAGCTTCTCTGCGACAAGACAGCCCCTGCTCCAATCTCAGAAGCATCAACCTCGACCTGGAAGGGAAGAGAGACATCTGGCTGACATAAGACTGGAGCTGAAGAAAACCGGTGCTTCAGCTCCCGAAAGGCCTCCACGGCCGCAGGAGACCAATTAGTCACATCAGAACCCTTCTTGGTCAAATCCGTCAAAGGTTTAACCACGCTATAAAAATGAGCGATGAAACGACGGTAAAAATTAGCAAAACCCAAGAACTTCTGAAGACTCTTAACAGACGTGGGCTGAGTCCAGTCATGAATAGCCTGGACCTTGACTGGGTCCATCTCCACAGTAGAAGGAGAAAAAATAAAACCCAAAAAGGAGACCTTCTGTACTCCGAAGAGGCATTTTGAGCCCTTCACAAATAAAGCATTAGCACGCAGAACCTGAAACACCATCCTGACCTGCTTCACATGGGACTCCCAATCATCAGAAAAGACCAAAATGTCATCCAAATAAACAATCATAAATTTATCCAGATATTCTCGGAAGATGCCATGCATGAAGGACTGAAACACAGAAGGAGCATTAGAGAGTCCAAAAGGCATCACTAAATACTCAAAATGGCCTTTGGGCGTATTAAATGCTGTTTTCCATTCATCTCCCTGCTTAATGCGCACAAGGTTATACGCACCACGGAGATCTATCTTGGTGAACCAACTGGCACCCTTAATCCGAGCAAACAAATCAGACAATAGTGGCAAAGGATACTGAAATTTGACTGTAATTTTATTCAGAAGACGATAATCTATACAAGGTCTCAAAGAACCGTCCTTCTTGGCCACAAAAAAAAATCCTGCACCAAGAGGGGAAGAGGATGGGCGAATATGTCCCTTCTCCAAAGACTCCTTTATATAACTCCGCATCGTGGCATGCTCTGGTATAGACAAATTAAAAAGTCGTCCCTTAGGGAATTTACTACCAGGAATTAAATTTATAGCACAGTCACAATCCCTATGAGGGGGTAGGGCACTGGACCTGGGCTCATCAAATACATCCTGGTAGTCAGACAAAAACTCGGGGACCTCAGAAGGAGTGGAAGAAGCAATAGACACCAACGGAGTATCGCCATGAATTCCCTGACAACCCCAACTTGACACAGACATAGCTTTCCAATCTAAAACTGGATTATGAGCTTGCAGCCATGGCAGACCCAAAACGACAACATCATGCAAATTATGCAGAGCGAGAAAGCGAATCACCTCCTGATGTACGGGAGTCATGCACATGGTCATTTGCGTCCAATACTGAGGCTTATTCTCAGCCAATGGTGTAGCATCAATTCCCCTCAGAGGAATAGGAAATTCCAAAGGCTCCAGGACAAAACCACAGCGCCTGGCAAACGACAAATCCATCAGAATCAGGGCAGCACCCAAATCCACAAAAGCCATAACCGGGTAGGACGATAAAGAACAAATCAAAGTAACAGACAAAATAAATTTAGGCTGTATAGTACCAATGGTGACAGGTTTAGCGATTTTTTTTAAGCGTTTAGAGCATGCTAAGATAACATGAGTAGAATCACCACAGTAAAAGCACAACCCATTTTGACGTCTATGACTTTGACGCTCAATTCTGGTCAGAGTTCGGTCACATTGCATAGACTCAGGTCTCTGTCCAGAAAATACCGCCAAAGGATGAGCAGATTTGCGCTCCCGCAAACGCCGATCAACCTGAATGGCTAAAGCCATAGAATCACTCAGACTTGTAGGGGTGGGAAACCCCACCATAACTTTCTTAATGGCCTCAGAAAGACCTTCTCTGAAATTTGCAGCCAGGGCACACTCATTCCATTGAGTAAGCACCGACCATTTCCGAAATTTTTGACAATACACCTCTGCTTCATCCTGACCTTGAGAGATAGCCAGCAACGCTTTTTCTGCCTGATTCTCAAGATTAGGCTCCTCATAAAGCAGTCCAAGAGCCAGAAAAAATGCATCTACATTAAGCAATGCAGGATCTCCAGGCGCCAGAGAGAAAACCCAATCTTGAGGGTCGCCACGCAACAAGGAGATAACAATTTTAACTTGCTGAGCGGAATCACCAGAGGAACGAGGTCTCAGAGATAGAAATAACTTACAATTATTCTTAAAATTTGAAACCTAGATCTATCTCCAGAAAACAACTCAGGAATGGGTATCTTTGGTTCTGACATAGGGCTACGAATAACAAAATCCTGAATACTTTGCACCCGTGCAGTAAGATGATCCACACTAGAAGTCAGAGTCTGAACATTCATGTCTGCAGCTGAGCTCAAAACCACCCAGAGTTCAAGGGGATGAAAGAAGCTAAACAGACTGCAGCAAAGGAAAAGCGGGAGAAAAAAAAAAATGTACTCAGGTCTTCTTTTTATCCCACTTCTGCGATGCATTAAGCACTTTGTGGCCTGCTATACTGTTATGATCCTTAGTGGTTGAGGATCACAAATTACTCCAGCTAAGTAACAAACATAGGACAAGCAATAGGGAGGTGGCAAACTGGACTGACCGCAAATCTGAACCCATCCAAACACACTAGAAGTAGCCGGTGAACGTGCCTAAAAATCCTAGACGTCTCGAGCCAGCCTGAGGAACTGACTACCCCTAGAGAGAAAGAAAAGACCTCTCTTGCCTCCAGAGAAATAATCCCCAAAGATATAGAAGCCCCCAACAGATAATAACGGTGAAGTAAGAGGAAGGCACATACACAGGGGTGAAAGCAGATTCAGCAAATGAGGCCCACTAATACTAGATAGCAGAAAATAGAAAAGGGAATCTATGCGGTCAGTAAAAAACCCTTACAAAATATCCACTCTGAGATTTCAAGAACCCCCACACCAACTAACGGTGTGGGGGGAGAACCTCAGTCCCCTAGAGCAACCAGCAAGCAAGGAAATCACATTTTAGCGAGCTGGACTAAAAACATAATGAACACTGATAATCAAAAAATGATCAAACAAAAACTTAGCTTGTCTTGGAGAGACTGGGAGCAAGGTAGACACAAGGAATCTGAAGAGCACTGAATACATTGGTAGCAGGCCAGGAACTGAGTCTCCAGGTGAGCTAAATAGGAAACCAACCAAGGATAACGAACCAGCTGATACAGCCAACCTGCAGAAAGACAACACTACACAGTACCACTTGTGACCACTAGAGGGAGCCCAAAAATAGAATTCACAACAGGAGAGCAAGCTCTTATGATCAGCGAGATTGTCTCTCTCACCCTCTGTCTCCTGTAGATTGTAAGCTCTTATGATCAGCGGGATCCTCTCTCTCCTGTAGAGTGTAGGCTCTTATGGTCAGCAGGGTCCTCTCTCTCCTGTAGAGTGTAGGCTCTTATGGTCAGCAGGGTCCTCTCTCTCCTTGCTATGGAGAGCAAGCTCTTATGATTAGTGGGATTGTCTCTCTCACCCTCTGTCTCCTGTAGATTGTAAGCTCTTATGATCAACATTGGTTCTCTCTCTCCTGTAGAGTGTAAGCTCTTATGGTTATTGAGGTCACCTTTCTCCTCCTGTCCTGTTGACTGTAAGCTATTAAGAATCAGTGAGGTTCTCTTGCTCTCTTTCCTGTACAATGTAAACTTATGTGGTTAGCGGGGTGGCCTGTCTGTCTCTCTCTCCTGTAGAGTGTTAGCTGTTATGATCACTAAAGTTCTCTCTCTCTTTCCTCTCCCCTTCATATATTTTCCAAGAAGTGCAAGCTTTCCCATTGTAAGGAGATGGACATATTGCCCACTTTCCTCCTTGAAGAAACAAGTGTTATTGTGAAAAGTGATGTATAATGTGAATTGTAACTTGTATTAATGAAGTTATTATTGTGAATTGCTGACAGTAGGGATAGCAAAAGTTAATGGTTGTGACTTGACCAGAGTTGGCGGGCAAGCTGGAGAAATGAGAGACAGTTCCTCCCAGGGAAGGATATAGGATCCAGAGTGCATAGAGAAAGGCCCCAAGGTCCAACATGAGCAGTGCTGGATTTTTGGATGTTCCTAAAGTGAGAGGAGACCGGGAGAAAGAGATAGTGTGATACAGAGCAGTAAAGAGAAAAAATGACTGAGAGACAGTGATTCTCTGGAGAAGGGGTAAGACCTAAAATGTATAACTTGGCCTAGACACGGCTGAGTACGTTAGACGAATAGAATGCCCCAGACGGGAGTTCCAGATCATCAGCATTTGAGAAGATACGTATCAGCCATTCTGACACCTTAGCTCCCCAAAGGAGAAGGAAGACACAGAACTATGGGTTGAGTAAAGGACTCTTGATAAGCTGAACTGTAGTGTTGAGCTGGGTTCTGGTGAAGTAGTGAGACATAGTGAATACAGAGGATTTACTCCCTATCAAGATACCGTTCAGTAAAAAGTTTATATTGTACAACAAATAAATAAAATTCTGCAATTATTTTTTGCAATTGTTTTTAAAGTATTCATTGTATAGGTAAAATATCAGCTCACTACGCATAAAAACACTCCTCATCCAAACATACAAAATTTACAGGTCTCGGTAAATGGTGACAGAGTAACTTTTGTTTGCAATATTCAGAATGGTTTTTCATCACTGAAATAGAAAAAAATTGATGCATGTTTGTAATCAGTGATCACCATAATCATACTGACCTGGACAATCATATTTCTAGGTCATTTTTACTGCACAATAAATGCCAGAAAAACAAAACCCAAAAAATAATGTCAGAATGGCATTTTTTCCTCATTTCCTCCCAGTTTCATTTTTTGAATTTTTCAGTACATTGTTTGGCAGAATGAATGGTATCAATAAAAATTACATCTTGCAAAGAAACAAGCTGCCATAGGTTTATGTCGACGGAAAAATAAAAAGGTTACAAAAAGGAGAGGAAAAAAATAAAGTACAAAAATGAAAAATTCCCTGGTCCTTAAAGAGTTAGGGTAGGTGCACATGAAAGTTTTTGTCTCCATCCAAGAAAAATAGTCCAATTACTCAGAGTTTGATTAGAGTGGCTTTTTTTTCTCTCCGCCTCCCATAAAATGTTTTTCCATCTTTTATATTCTTTCAGTCTGTGAAAGTTGAACTGCATTGAGATGTTATCCCGCTCACTGACCCATAGACATGCATTGCTATTTTCGATCCAGCACTCGGATCAAAATCAGACATGCCTCTGATAGTTTCCTTGGACCATTCAGTCAGAAGAAAAAACAAATCAGACATATGCACAGCCGAATAAAATATCATGGGTACCAGTAGTATCCGTGAAGACCACAGATAGCATTCGTCCAATAGATTTAGCTCCTCGAGTGACTCACCGGATTCCAATTACTCAGGCCTTATTCACACTACCTCATACCTCTTGTAAGCATTGTAGCTAAGCTGTTGTCACAGATCACAGCTCTTCTTAATATAGCTGAGGTATTCACCAGCCAAACATGCAAGATATACAGAAAATAAGTAACTGATAAGTGTGACAGGCAAGAAGCAAAAAAACTGATTGTGACAGATCGGAGGTAATGATGAAAATGAAAACTTTTAGAAGCCCAAAGGAGGAACATCATCAACTTGTATATCATAATGTAATATTGGCAGATTCATCCCGAGAAGAAGAACATGAAATGATGACATCAGGCTCTAAACTTGTCTTCATCATTTTAGATAAACTAATACTGACTGAGCACAGCTGGTGTCAAATCCGAAATATTAATGCATCCCATGGTTTTCCAGGATTAGAAATATATGTCTGCACCCTTCTAAATCACCCGTCTACAGGTTCTGCCTGGTATTGGGGACCAGCCGTATTGAAATGAGTGGTACTGAGCTGCGATACCAAGTATAGGCTCCAGAACAATGTGGTGCCATTTTCAGAAGAATACAGCCAAGCTTTGCAATTCTGGGCAACCCCTGTAATGAGCCAAAACATCAACTAATGGGAGTATTTTGATTGCACTAAAATGTTTTGAACTTTTGATCCAACACCCAACAAGGGATTTTTAGGTTAGACTATTAATCGTCAAGCTAATCATTCAGATCATATGTTTAGGTTGAGGAGCGGCAATGTAGTGCTATGATCTTTAGTAGTGATGAGCGAGTATACTCTTTTTTCGGGTTTTCCAGAGCATGCTCGGGTGGTCTCCGAGTATTTGTGAGTAGGGTTGAGCGAAACGGGTCGATCATTTTCAAAAGTCGCCGACTTTTGGCTAAGTCGGCGTCTCATGAAACCCGATCCGACCCCTGTGCTTGTCGGCCATGCGGTACGCGACTTTCGCGCCAAAGTCGCGTTTCAATGACGCGAAAAGCGCCATTTCTCAGCCAATGAAGGTGAACGCAGAGTGTGGGCAGCGTGATGACATAGATCCTGGTCCCCACCATCTTAGAGAAGGGCATTGCAGTGATTGGCTTGCTGTCTGCGGCGTCACAGGGGCTATAAAGGGGCGTTCCCGCCGACCGCCATCTTACTGCTGCTGATCTGAGCTTAGGGAGAGGTTGCTGCCGCTTCGTCAGAAGCAGGGATAGCGTTAGGCAGGGTCCACTAACCACCAAACCGCTTGTGCTGTAGCGATTTCCACTGTCCAACACCACCTTCGGTGTGCAGGAACAGTGGAAGCTATTTTTTTTTTTTTTTTTCCTCAGCGCTGTAGCTCATTGGGCTGCCCTAGAAGGCTCCGTGATAGCTGTATTGCTGTGTGTACGCCACTGTGGAAACCAACTGCTTTTTTCAAAGCACATATCCTCTTGTTCCTTTCTGCACAGCTATCTTTTTTGTTTGTCCACACTTTTTATTTAATTTGTGCATCAGTCCACTCCTATTGCTGCCTGCCATACCTGGCTTAGATTACTGCAGGGAGATAGTAATTGTAGGACAGTCCCTGGTTTTTTTTTGTTTTTTTTTTGTGGGAGATTAAGATTGGCATTTCTGCTACAGTGCCATCCCTGTGTGTGCCATCTCTCACTGAGTGGGCCATAGAAAGCCTATTTATTTTTTCCGTGATTTGTGTTCTAAATTCTACCTCAACACAAAAACACTACATCAATCAGTGGTAGAAAAATATTGGCCTCAGTCAGGGCTTGTGTGCCACTGCTGTGTGTGCTATCTCTCATTCAGTGGGCTATAGAAAGCCTATTTATTTATTTATTTTTTTTTCTTATTATTTGGTTTCTAAAGTCTCCCTGAAAAAAAAAAAAAAAAATAGTGGGAGAGTAATATTGCCCTTTCAGCTTGTGTGCCAGTCTTGACTCCTGGGTGTGCCACCTCTCTCTCATTCAGTGGGCCATAGAAAGGCTATTTATTTTTTTGGTTTTTTTAATATTATTTGGTTTCTAAAGTCTCCCTGAAAATAAAAGAAAAAAAACTTAAAAAAACAGTGGGAGAGTAATATTGCCCTTTCAGCTTGTGCGCCAGTCTTGACTCCTGGGTGTGCCACCTCTCTCTCTCTAATTGTGGGCCATAGAAAGCCTTTTTTTTGTTGTTTTTTTTTTAATATTATTTGGTTTCTAAAGTCTCCCTTAAAAAACAAAAAATACATAAAAAAACAGTGGGAGAGTAATATTGCCCTTTCAGCTTGTGTGCCAGTCTTGACTCCTGGGTGTGCCACCTCTCTCTCTCATTCAGTGGGCCATAGAAAGCCTATTTATTTTTTTGGTTTTTTTAATATTATTTGGTTTCTAAAGTCTCCCTGAAAAAAAAAAAAAACATAAAAAAACAGTGGGAGAGTAATATTGCCCTTTCAGCTTGTGTGCCAGTCTTGACTCCTGGGTGTGCCACCTCTCTCCCTCTCATTCAGTGGGCCATAGAAAGCCTATTTATTTTTTTTTTTAAATATTATTGGGTTTCTAAAGTCTCCCTTAAAAAACAAAAAATACATAAAAAAACAGTGGGAGAGTAATATTGCCCTTTCAGCTTGTGTGCCAGTCTTGACTCCTGGGTGTGCCACCTCTCTCATTCAGTGGGCCATAGAAAGCATTTTTTTTTTCCTTGATTTGTGTTCTAAAATCTACCTCAACACAAAAACACTACATCAATCAGTGGGAGAAAAATATTGGCCTCAGTCAGGGCTTGTGTGCCACTGCTGTGTGTGCTATCTCTCATTCAGTGGGCTATAGAAAGCCTATTTATTTATATTTTTTTTTTCTTATTATTTGGTTTCTAAAGTCTCCTTGAAAAAAAAATAAAAAAATAAAAAAACAGTGGGAGAGTAATATTGCCCTTTCAGCTTGTGTGCCAGTCTTGACTCCTGGGTGTGCCACCTCTCTCTCTCATTCAGTGGGCCATAGAAAGCCTATTTATTTTTTTGGTTTTTTTAATATTATTTGGTTTCTAAAGTCTCCCTGAAAAAAAAAAAAACATAAAAAAACAGTGGGAGAGTAATATTGCCCTTTCAGCTTGTGTGCCAGTCTTGACTCCTGGGTGTGCCACCTCTCTCATTCAGTGGGCCATAGAAAGCCTATTTATTTTTTTTTTAAATATTATTGGGTTTCTAAAGTCTCCCTTAAAAAACAAAAAATACATAAAAAAACAGTGGGAGAGTAATATTGCCCTTTCAGCTTGTGTGCCAGTCTTGACTCCTGGGTGTGCCACCTCTCTCTCTCATTCAGTGGGCCATAGAAAGGCTATTTATTTTTTTGGTTTTTTTTAATATTATTTGGTTTCTAAAGTCTCCCTTAAAAAACAAAAAATACACAAAAAAACAGTGGGAGAGTAATATTGCCCTTTCAGCTTGTGTGCCAGTCTTGACTCCTGGGTGTGCCACCTCTCTCTCTCATTCAGTGGGCCATAGAAAGCCTATTTATTTTTTTTTAAAAATATTATTGGGTTTCTAAAGTCTCCCTTAAAAAACAAAAAATACATAAAAAAACAGTGGGAGAGTAATATTGCCCTTTCAGCTTGTGTGCCAGTCTTGACTCCTGGGTGTGCCACCTCTCTCTCTCATTCAGTGGGCCATAGAAAGGCTATTTATTTTTTTGGTTTTTTTAATATTATTTGGTTTCTAAAGTCTCCCTTAAAAAACAAAAAATACATAAAAAAACAGTGGGAGAGTAATATTGCCCTTTCAGCTTGTGTGCCAGTCTTGACTCCTGGGTGTGCCACCTCTCTCTCTCATTCAGTGGGCCATAGAAAGCCTATTTATTTTTTTGGTTTTTTTAATATTATTTGGTTTCTAAAGTCTCCCTGAAAAAAAAAAAACATAAAAAAACAGTGGGAGAGTAATATTGCCCTTTCAGCTTGTGTGCCAGTCTTGACTCCTGGGTGTGCCACCTCTCTCATTCAGTGGGCCATAGAAAGCCTATTTATTTTTTTTTAAAATATTATTTGGTTTCTAAAGTCTCCCTGAAAAAAAAAAAAACATAAAAAAACAGTGGGAGAGTAATATTGCCCTTTCAGCTTGTGTGCCAGTCTTGACTCCTGGGTGTGCCACCTCTCTCATTCAGTGGGCCATAGAAAGCCTATTTATTTTTTTTTTAAATATTATTGGGTTTCTAAAGTCTCCCTTAAAAAACAAAAAATACATAAAAAAACAGTGGGAGAGTAATATTGCCCTTTCAGCTTGTGTGCCAGTCTTGACTCCTGGGTGTGCCACCTCTCTCTCTCATTCAGTGGGCCATAGAAAGGCTATTTATTTTTTTGTTTTTTTTAATATTATTTGGTTTCTAAAGTCTCCCTTAAAAAACAAAAAATACATAAAAAAACAGTGGGAGAGTAATATTGCCCTTTCAGCTTGTGTGCCAGTCTTGACTCCTGGGTGTGCCACCTCTCTCTCTCATTCAGTGGGCCATAGAAAGCCTATTTATTTTTTTAAAAAAATATTATTGGGTTTCTAAAGTCTCCCTTAAAAAACAAAAAATACATAAAAAAACAGTGGGAGAGTAATATTGCCCTTTCAGCTTGTGTGCCAGTCTTGACTCCTGGGTGTGCCACCTCTCTCTCTCATTCAGTGGGCCATAGAAAGGCTATTTATTTTTTTGGTTTTTTTAATATTATTTGGTTTCTAAAGTCTCCCTTAAAAAACAAAAAATACATAAAAAAACAGTGGGAGAGTAATATTGCCCTTTCAGCTTGTGTGCCAGTCTTGACTCCTGGGTGTGCCACCTCTCTCTCTCATTCAGTGGGCCATAGAAAGCCTATTTATTTTTTTGGTTTTTTTAATATTATTTGGTTTCTAAAGTCTCCCTGAAAAAAAAAAAACATAAAAAAACAGTGGGAGAGTAATATTGCCCTTTCAGCTTGTGTGCCAGTCTTGACTCCTGGGTGTGCCACCTCTCTCATTCAGTGGGCCATAGAAAGCCTATTTATTTTTTTTTAAAATATTATTGGGTTTCTAAAGTCTCCCTTAAAAAACAAAAAATACATAAAAAAACAGTGGGAGAGTAATATTGCCCTTTCAGCTTGTGCGCCAGTCTTGACTCCTGGGTGTGCCACCTCTCTCTCATTCAGTGGGCCATAGAAAGGCTATTTATTTTTTTGGTTTTTTTAATATTATTTGGTTTCTAAAGTCTCCCTTAAAAAACAAAAAATACATAAAAAAACAGTGGGAGAGTAATATTGCCCTTTCAGCTTGTGTGCCAGTCTTGACTCCTGGGTGTGCCACCTCTCTCTCTCATTCAGTGGGCCATAGAAAGCCTATTTATTTTTTTGGTTTTTTTAATATTATTTGGTTTCTAAAGTCTCCCTGAAAATAAAAGAAAAAAAACTTAAAAAAACAGTGGGAGAGTAATATTGCCCTTTCAGCTTGTGCGCCAGTCTTGACTCTTGGGTGTGCCACCTCTCTCTCTCTAATTGTGGGCCATAGAAAGCCTTTTTTTTTTTTTTTTTTTTTTTTTTATATTATTTGGTTTCTAAAGTCTCCGTGAGAAAAAAAATAAAATAAATTAGGTGGGAGATTAATATTGACATTAGTGCTTGAGTGACAGTCCTGCGTGTGTGTCATCTCTGTGATTTTGTGCCACAGAAAACAGAGTGTGTAACATTGTGCCTGATTTTCCTTGTGGTCTCACCAACCTGTTAAGGGATATTGAAATCATACTGAAGTTATAGCTCACCGTGTAAGTTGTTTGACAGCAACAAATAAAGTTACTTTGGTTAAGATTTTAAAACAATGAGGAAGTCTGGTGCAAGAGGTCGTCGTGGGCGTTCATTGTCAGCTGGTAATGATGGTAGTGGTAGTGGAGCATCAGGTGGTCGTGGGGATAAAAATATTCCACCTAAGTCTGGAGCTGTGGAGCCAGTTTCGTCGTCAGGCTACACAAGGCCTCGAACGCTCTCTTTTCTGGGAGTAGGAAAACCGCTTTTAAAGGCGGAGCAGCAACAGCAAGTTTTGGCTTACATTGCAGACTCAGCCTCTAGCTCTTTTGCCTCCTCTTCCGAAACTGGTAAATGTAAAAGCAGCGCGTCGCTTGTGGATGTTCACGGTCAGGGACAAGTCGCTTCCTTGTCCTCCTCAGCAAAAACTACAACAAGAGAGAAGGATGCAGCAGGCGACACAACGGGTCACTCCATGGAGCTCTTTACACATACCGTCCCTGGCTTAGAAAGTGAAACATTTAACAGGCCATGCCCATTACAAGTAGATTCTGACATGGAGTGCACTGATGCACAGCCACAGCCAGAGTACTATGCGGCTCCTTTGACTCAGACCACCACATTGCCCTCTCAGGGTACAGATCCACAATCAGACCCTGATGAGACTATGTTGCCCCACCACGAATGCTATACCACCGACCGACACAGTGACACAGACGAAGTTGCACACGAGCTCGAAGAGGAGGTAATAGATGACCCAGTTATTGACCCCGATTGGCAGCCATTGGGGGAACAGGGTGCAGGCGGCAGTAGTTCAGAAGCGGAGGTGGAGGAGGGGCCGCAGCAGGCATCAACATCGCAACAGGTTCCATCTGCCGGGCCCGTATCTGGCCCAAAACGTGTGTCAAAGCCAAAACCTGTTGGAGGACAGCGTGGCCATCCGGTTAAAGCTCAGTCTGCAATCCCTGAAAAGGGATCCGAGTCTAGGAAGAGTGCAGTCTGGCATTTTTTTAAACAACATCCAACTGATCAGCGCAAAGTCATCTGTCAAAAATGTTCAACTAGCTTAAGCAGAGGTCAGAATCTGAAAAGTCTAAATACTAGTTGCATGCATAGACACTTAACCACCATGCATTTTCAAGCCTGGACTAACTACCAAACGTCCCTTAAGGTTGTAGCACCCTCGGCCAATGAAGCTAGTCAGCAACGCAACATCCCTTCCGTCACTGTAAGGCCACCATTTTCCGCACCACCGCCAGTATCTGTGCAGGTTTCTTTGCCAGCCAAAAGCAGTCAGGGTCAGGGAACCACCAGTTTTGTAGGAGGAAATATTGCATCTAGGGCACCGGCGGAAACAATACCGTCTCCAACCGTCTCTCAGTCTGCCATGTACACCGGCACACCCGAAAGTTCCACGATCTCCAGCTCTCCAGTCCAGCTCACCCTACATGAGACTCTGGTTAGAAAAAGGAAGTACTTATCCTCGCATCCGCGTACACAGGGTTTTAACGCCCACATAGCTAGACTAATCTCGTTAGAGATGATGCCCTACCGGTTAGTTGAAAGCGAAGCTTTCAAAGCCCTGATGGAGTACGCTGAACCACGATACGAGCTACCCAGTCGACACTTTTTTTCCAGAAAAGCCATCCCAGCCCTGCACCAGCATGTTAAACAGCGCATCGTCCATGCACTCAGGCAATCTGTGAGTACAAAGGTGCACCTGACTACAGATGCATGGACCAGTAGGCATGGCCAGGGACGTTATGTGTCCATCACGGCACACTGGGTGAATGTGGTGGATGCAGGGTCCACAGGCGACATCAATTTAGGGACAGTTGTGCCTAGCCCACGGTCTAGGAAACAGTTGGCTGTAGGCGTTCGCACCCCCTCCTCCTCCTCCTCCTCGTCCTCCTGCAGAAGCTACAGCTCTTCCACAGAACGCAGTCTGCCAACCACTCCATCGGCAGATGACACTGTTGCACACCAGTTGTCCCATTATGGGCCAGCTACTGCCAAGCGTCAGCAGGCTGTATTGGCTATGAAGTGTTTGGGCGACAACAGACACACCGCGGAAGTTCTATCCGAGTTCTTGCAACAAGAAACGCAGTCGTGGCTGGGCACAGTAGATCTTGAGGCAGGCAAGGTAGTGAGTGATAACGGAAGGAATTTCATGGCTGCCATCTCCCTTTCCCAACTGAAACACATTCCTTGCCTGGCTCACACCTTAAACCTGGTGGTGCAGTGCTTATTGAAAACTTATCCTGGGTTCTCCGACCTGCTCCTCAAAGTGCGTGCACTTTGCTCACATATCCGACGTTCGCCTGTACACGCCAGCCGTATGCAGACCTATCAGCGGTCTTTGAACCTTCCCCAGCATCGCCTAATCATAGACGTTGCAACAAGGTGGAACTCAACACTGCACATGCTTCAGAGACTGTGCGAACAGAGGCGTGCTGTTATTTATTTGTGGGAGGATACACGGGCAGGCAGTAGGATGGCAGACATGGAGTTGTCAGGTGTGCAGTGGTCTAAGATACAAGACATGTGTCAAGTCCTTCAGTGTTTTGAGGAATGCACACGGCTGGTTAGTGCAGACAACGCCGTAATAAGCATGAGCATCCCCCTAATGCGTCTGCTGATGCAAAGTTTGACGCACATAAAGGAGCAGGCGTCTGCACCAGAGGAAGAGGAAAGCCTTGATGACAGTCAGCCATTGTCTGGTCAGGGCAGTGTACAGGACGAGGTAGCGGGCGAAGAGGAGGTGGAGGACGAGGAGGATGATGGGGATGAGTATATTTTTAATGCCGAACCTTTCCCGGGGGCACAGGAAATTGGTTGCGTGTCACGGCCGGGTTCTGGTTTTTTGAGGGACACAAGTGACGTAGATTTGCCTGCAACTGCCCCTCAACCAATCACAACCGGAGATTTGACAACTGGAACTTTGGCCCACATGGCGGATTATGCCTTACGTATCCTAAAAAGGGACACACGCATTACGAAAATGATGAACGATGACGATTACTGGTTGGCCTGCCTCCTTGATATAAAGGCAAATTGCAAAATATTATGCCACATGAGAACTTGGAACTAATATTAGCAACCAAACAATCAACTCTTGTTGACCGTTTGCTTCAGGCATTCCCAGCACACAGCGCACGTGATCGTTCTCACACGAGCTCCAGGGGGCAGCAGACTAGGAGTGTTAGGGGTGCACACATCAGAAGTGGCGTTGGACAGAGGGGTTTTCTGACCAGGTTGTGGAGTGATTTTGCTATGACCGCAGACAGGACAGGTACTGCTGCATCAATTGAAAGTGACAGGAGACAACATTTGTCCAGTATGGTTACTAACTATTTTTCATCCCTTATCGATGTTCTCCCTCAACCGTCATTCCCATTTGATTACTGGGCCTCCAAATTAGACACCTGGCCAGAATTGGCAGAATATGCATTGCAGGAGCTTGCTTGCCCGGCAGCAAGTGTCCTATCAGAAAGAGTATTCAGTGCTGCAGGTTCAATATTAACCGAAAAAAGGACTCGTCTGGCTACCCAAAATGTTGACGATCTAACATTCATTAAAATGAACCACAACTGGATTTCGAAATCTTTTGCCCCACCTTGCCCGGCCGACACCTAGCTTTCCTATGAAAAGCTCTTGCCTGTGAATTACTTTTCTAATGTCTAATTTGCTGCAGCTGATTGTACAGCATACGACATGTTTACACCTCCCTAAATGGCAAAACACCCCACACGGGGCCGTGGTATCGCGACTTGGCGCAAGCACCCGTGAGACTGCTGTTTGTCTGAAGAGGTGGGTGTGCTCGCTTTTGGTTGACGGCATTGCTACTGGGTCCCTCATAGTACAATGTAGTGTCTCTGGCGGTGGTGGTGCGCACCCAACGTCAGACACACCGTTGTAACATGAGGGGCCCTGGGGCGGTCCCGCCGGCCTCAAGAGAGTTCCCCCCTACCCCAGCTCAAAATGTGCTCTACCACGTGCAAAATTATGTCGCACAGCTCCACCAATCTTTAGTCTATTCGCTGACATCATTCAATGTCTGGCACTGACAATACAAATTTGTAGACATCTATGATGCAACTTAAAGTAGTCTGTGTCTGTGTCCTATATTGGCACCATTAAATAGTTACTGCCAAATTACTATGTCAGAAACTCAGTAGATGAGCCCACCCCTGTACCTAAGTATGCCACCTTTTTTTTTGTTTTGGTTGTTTTGCGAGACATTAACATCTATTTATATTTTGGGAGTACTGGGACAGACACTCCTTGCACTACTCCTCCACTCACCACCAAGCTGCCTGTGTATCCATGTAACCGCTGTAAAGCTGCCATGAGCCTATTGTTTGTTATTTTAGGCCTTTGATAGCCTGTCTGCGGTCCCTACTTTAAATACTCCTCCACTCACCACCAAGCTGCCTGTGTATCCATGTAACCGCTGTAAAACTGCCATGAGCCTATTGTTTGTTATTTTAGGCCTTTGATAGCCTGTCTGCGGTCCCTACTTTAAATACTCCTCCACTCATCACCAGCTGCCTGCCCGTGTATCCATGTAACCGCTGTAAAACTGCCATGAGCCTATTGTTTGTTATTTTAGGCCTTTGATAGCCTGTCTGCGGTCCCTACTTTAAATACTCCTCCACTCACCACCAAGCTGCCTGTGTATCCATGTAACCGCTGTAAAACTGCCATGAGCCTATTGTTTGTTATTTTAGGCCTTTGATAGCCTGTCTGCGGTCCCTACTTTAAATACTCCTCCACTCATCACCAGCTGCCTGTGTATCCATGTAACCGCTGTAAAACTGCCATGAGCCTATTGTTTGTTATTTTAGGCCTTTGATAGCCTGTCTGCGGTCCCTACTTTAAATACTCCTCCACTCATCACCAGCTGCCTGTGTATCCATGTAACCGCTGTAAAACTGCCATGAGCCTATTGTTTGTTATTTTAGGCCTTTGATAGCCTGTCTGCGGTCCCTACTTTAAATACTCCTCCACTCATCACCAGCTGCCTGCCCGTGTATCCATGTAACCGCTGTAAAACTGCCATGAGCCTATTGTTTGTTATTTTAGGCCTTTGATAGCCTGTCTGCGGTCCCTACTTTAAATACTCCTCCACTCACCACCAAGCTGCCTGTGTATCCATGTAACCGCTGTAAAGCTGCCATGAGCCTATTGTTTGTTATTTTAGGCCTTTGATAGCCTGTCTGCGGTCCCTACTTTAAATACTCCTCCACTCATCACCAGCTGCCTGCCCGTGTATCCATGTAACCGCTGTAAAGCTGCCATGAGCCTATTGTTTGTTATTTTAGGCCTTTGATAGCCTGTCTGCGGTCCCTACTTTAAATACTCCTCCACTGACCACCAAGCTGCCTGCCCGTGTATCCATGTAACCGCTGTAAAGCTGCCATGAGCCTATTGTTTGTTATTTTAGGCCTTTGATAGCCTGTCTGCGGTCCCTACTTTAAATACTCCTCCACTCACCACCAAGCTGCCTGTGTATCCATGTAACCGCTGTAAAGCTGCCATGAGCCTATTGTTTGTTATTTTAGGCCTTTGATAGCCTGTCTGCGGTCCCTACTTTAAATACTCCTCCACTCATCACCAGCTGCCTGCCCGTGTATCCATGTAACCGCTGTAAAGCTGCCATGAGCCTATTGTTTGTTATTTTAGGCCTTTGATAGCCTGTCTGCGGTCCCTACTTTAAATACTCCTCCACTCACCACCAAGCTGCCTGTGTATCCATGTAACCGCTGTAAAGCTGCCATGAGCCTATTGTTTGTTATTTTAGGCCTTTGATAGCCTGTCTGCGGTCCCTACTTTAAATACTCCTCCACTCATCACCAGCTGCCTGCCCGTGTATCCATGTAACCGCTGTAAAACTGCCATGAGCCTATTGTTTGTTATTTTAGGCCTTTGATAGCCTGTCTGCGGTCCCTACTTTAAATACTCCTCCACTCATCACCAGCTGCCTGCCCGTGTATCCATGTAACCGCTGTAAAACTGCCATGAGCCTATTGTTTGTTATTTTAGGCCTTTGATAGCCTGTCTGCGGTCCCTACTTTAAATACTCCTCCACTCATCACCAGCTGCCTGCCCGTGTATCCATGTAACCGCTGTAAAACTGCCATGAGCCTATTGTTTGTTATTTTAGGCCTTTGATAGCCTGTCTGCGGTCCCTACTTTAAATACTCCTCCACTGACCACCAAGCTGCCTGCCCGTGTATCCATGTAACCGATGTAAAACTGCCATAAGCCTATTGTTTGTTATTTTAGGCCTTTGATAGCCTGTCTGCGGTCCCTACTTTAAATACTCCTCCACTGACCACCAAGCTGCCTGCCCGTGTATCCATGTAACCAATGTAAAACAGCCATGAGCCTATTGTTTGTTATTTTAGGCCTTTGATAGCCTGTCTGCGGTCCCTACTTTAAATACTCCTCCACTGACCACCAAGCTGCCTGTGTATCCATGTAACCGATGTAAAACTGCCATGAGCCTATTGTTTGTTATTTTAGGCCTTTGATAGCCTGTCTGCGGTCCCTACTTTAAATACTCCTCCACTCATCACCAGCTGCCTGCCCGTGTATCCATGTAACCGCTGTAAAACTGCCATGAGCCTATTGTTTGTTATTTTAGGCCTTTGATAGCCTGTCTGCGGTCCCTACTTTAAATACTCCTCCACTCACCACCAAGCTGCCTGTGTATCCATGTAACCGCTGTAAAGCTGCCATGAGCCTATTGTTTGTTATTTTAGGCCTTTGATAGCCTGTCTGCGGTCCCTACTTTAAATACTCCTCCACTCACCACCAAGCTGCCTGTGTATCCATGTAACCGATGTAAAACTGCAGTATTTTGCTTATAAAAAAGAAAATACTGGAGAGATATCAAATGCAGACATTTTAACATTAAAAACAAAAACACATACAACAAAAAACTGGTACAGTACAAAAATTGGCCACCAGCTACAAAAACTTTCTCCATTTTTTCCATTGAAAACACAGATATGGCATCCACCGAGTGTTGTCCTGTCGCGTCTTCTTTATATTATTGCCAAGAAGCTGCAACTGAATAAAGCTGAGCTTCTACCTTCTGCCTCTTATTAACTGCTTTTTTTAAAAAAATTGTCCACCAGCTACAAAAACTTGCTCCTGCAAGTAGTTAACTGAAAGGTTTTTTTCCATTGAAAACACAGATGTGGCATCCACCGAGTGTTGTCCTGTCGCGTCTTCTTTATATTATTGCCAAGAAGCTGCAACTGAATAAAGCTGAGCTTCTACCTTCTGCCTCTTACTAACTGCTGTTTTTTTTAAAAATTGGCTGTTCCGGCCTACTAAAGGTGAATGTCTGCCCCTGCCTGGTGTTGTCCTCAACTGAATAAAGCTGAGCTTCTACCTTCTGTTCCAAATTACCATTTTTATAAATGCAATTGGCTGTTCCGGCCTACTAAAGGTGTCTGTCTGCCCCTGCCTGGTGTTGTCCTCAACTGAATAAAGCTGAGCTTCAACCTTCAGTTCCAAATTACCATTTTTAAAAATGCAATTGGCTGTTCTGGCCTACTAAAGATGAATGTCTGCCCCTGCCTGGTGTTGTCCTCAACTGAATAAAGCTGAGCTTCTACCTTCTGTTCCAAATTACCATTTTTAAAAATGCCATTGGCTGTTCCGGCCTACTAAAGGTGTCTGTCTGCCCCTGCCTGGTGTTGTCCTCAACTGAATAAAGCTGAGCTTCAACCTTCAGTTCCAAATTACCATTTTTAAAAATGCAATTGGCTGTTCTGGCCTACTAAAGGTGAATGTCTGCCCCTGCCTGGTGTTGTCCTCAACTGAATAAAGCTGAGCTTCTACCTTCTGTTCCAAATTACCATTTTTAAAAATGCAATTGGCTGTTCCGGCCTACTAAAGGTGAATGTCTGCCCCTGCCTGGTGTTGTCCTCAACTGAATAAAGCTGAGCTTCAACCTTCAGTTCCAAATTACCATTTTTAAAAATGCAATTGGCTGTTCCGGCCTACTAAAGGTGAATGTCTGCCCCTGCCTGGTGTTGTCCTCAACTGAATAAAGCTGAGCTTCTACCTTCTGTTCCAAATTACCATTTTTAAAAATGCAATTGGCTGTTCCGGCCTACTAAAGGTGTCTGTCTGCCCCTGCCTGGTGTTGTCCTCAACTGAATAAAGCTGAGCTTCTACCTTCTGCCTCTTACTAACTGCTGTTTTTTTTAAAAATTGGCTGTTCCGGCCTACTAAAGGTGAATGTCTGCCCCTGCCTGGTGTTGTCCTCAACTGAATAAAGCTGAGCTTCTACCTTCTGTTCCAAATTACCATTTTTAAAAATGCCATTGGCTGTTCCGGCCTACTAAAGGTGTCTGTCTGCCCCTGCCTGGTGTTGTCCTCAACTGAATAAAGCTGAGCTTCAACCTTCAGTTCCAAATTACCATTTTTAAAAATGCAATTGGCTGTTCCGGCCTACTAAAGGTGTCTGTCTGCCCCTGCCTGGTGTTGTCCTCAACTGAATAAAGCTGAGCTTCTACCTTCTGCCTCTTACTAACTGCTGTTTTTTTTTTAAATTGGCTGTTCCGGCCTACTAAAGGTGAATGTCTGCCCCTGCCTGGTGTTGTCCTCAACTGAATAAAGCTGAGCTTCTACCTTCTGTTCCAAATTACCATTTTTAAAAATGCCATTGGCTGTTCCGGCCTACTAAAGGTGTCTGTCTGCCCCTGCCTGGTGTTGTCCTCAACTGAATAAAGCTGAGCTTCAACCTTCAGTTCCAAATTACCATTTTTAAAAATGCAATTGGCTGTTCCGGCCTACTAAAGGTGTCTGTCTGCCCCTGCCTGGTGTTGTCCTCAACTGAATAAAGCTGAGCTTCTACCTTCTGTTCCAAATTACCATTTCTAAAAATGCAATTGGCTGTTCCGGCCTACTAAAGGTGAATGTCTGCCCCTGCCTGGTGTTGTCCTCAACTGAATAAAGCTGAGCTTCTACCTTCTGTTCCAAATTACCATTTTTAAAAATGCCATTGGCTGTTCCGGCCTACTAAAGGTGTCTGTCTGCCCCTGCCTGGTGTTGTCCTCAACTGAATAAAGCTGAGCTTCAACCTTCAGTTCCAAATTACCATTTTTAAAAATGCAATTGGCTGTTCCGGCCTACTAAAGGTGTCTGTCTGCCCCTGCCTGGTGTTGTCCTCAACTGAATAAAGCTGAGCTTCTACCTTCTGTTCCAAATTACCATTTCTAAAAATGCAATTGGCTGTTCCGGCCTACTAAAGGTGAATGTCTGCCCCTGCCTGGTGTTGTCCTCAACTGAATAAAGCTGAGCTTCTACCTTCTGTTCCAAATTACCATTTTTAAAAATGCCATTGGCTGTTCCGGCCTACTAAAGGTGTCTGTCTGCCCCTGCCTGGTGTTGTCCTCAACTGAATAAAGCTGAGCTTCAACCTTCAGTTCCAAATTACCATTTTTAAAAATGCAATTGGCTGTTCCGACCTACTAAAGGTGTCTGTCTGCCCCTGCCTGGTGTTGTCCTCAACTGAATAAAGCTGAGCTTCTACCTTCTGCCTCTTACTAACTGCTGTTTTTTTAAAAAATTGGCTGTTCCGGCCTACTAAAGGTGTCTGTCTGCCCCTGCCTGGTGTTGTCCTCAACTGAACAAAGCTGAGCTTCCACATTCTGGCTTTCGCCCTATACTATCAGATATTAAACTGCATTTGGCCTACTAGTGTGGTTAGGCCCTTGAAACAGTGTCTGCTGCTCTTGGGTTTGCTACTCCACTGAACAAAGCAATGCCGCCTGTTTAGTCCTGTTACCAATTTTGAACTGCATTTAGCCTACTTTATTCTTTGGCCCTATATCTGTTTCCTCCTCATCCTGCCCATTGCCCAGCCACTGCTAGATGAGTCTGCTGGTACATTGACCTAGACCACTACATTCCCCTTATACTCTACACAGCCAGAATCTGACCCTGCTGAAAGTAAGGTTCCCCTTCCCGCATGTTATACTACCTTACACAGGGACAGAGAGGAAGGTGCAGATGAAAGTGCAGGTTCCTTCATCAGGTGGGGGGGCATACTCGTTGGCGACGTCACTGGCACAGGGCCCCTCAGAGTACGCAAAAGTGTCGCTGCTGGTGGGAGGCGCCCCCGCCATGCAAACACACATCGCTGTACTTTGAGGGGCCCTGTGCCAGTGCCAATGCGAACGAGTGGGCCCCCCCTGCTTGCTCAGGATCACAGCACTTGCAACGTTGAAATACTTACCTTTCCCTGCAACACCGCCGTGACGTAGTCCGCATTTCCTGGGCCCACGAAAAACTTGAGCCGGCCCTACTCCCCCCACAACTTTTGCCAAATGACCCCCAATTCCCTATGCCCAACTATTATTATAAAGTTAATTAAGATTGACAAGCTTCAGAAACAAGAATGGATGTTTTTGGCATTAAAATGGGCACTGTAGGTGTTTTCCTGGCCTCCACTCACTGCCGACTATGCTTCCCCATTGACTTGCATTGGGTTTCGTGTTTCGGTCGATCCCCGACTTTTAGCGATAATCGGCCGACTGCACTCGACTCGACTCTGGACAAAATCGGGTTTCACAAAACCCGACTCGATCTTAAAAAAATGAAAGTCGCTCAACTCTATTTGTGAGTGCTCAGAGATTTAGTTTTCCTTGCCGCAGCTGCATGATTTGCGGTTGTTAGACAGCTTGAACACATGTGGGGATTCCCTAGCAACGAAGCAACCCCCACATGTACTCAGGCTGGCTAACAGATGTAAGTCATCCAGCTACATCGACAAAAACTAAATCTCCGAGCACTCACAAATACAGCCGAGCAGGGCCGCCATTAGGGCATTACAGCCGTGACTGGCGTATGGGGCCCGGTGAGCAGAGGGGGCCCGTATCGGGCCCCGTCTCATCTGCTCACCGGGCCCCTACCGGCAGCCACAGGCTGAACCGGGCCCTTAGCGGCGGCCGGCGCTGCAGCTGTTTAACGCTATTGACATGCGGGCCCGCGCCCGCACATCAATAGTTAACAGCCGCCAGCCAATCTGAGGCTGGCAGCTGACGCCAGCTGCAGCGTGCATGTCGCCGGCGTCTGACGTCATTGTCAGTCGCCGGCGAGTGCACGCTTCAGCTGCGAGGAGAGAGCAGGAGCGCGGCAGGTAAGCAGAACTTTTTTTTTTTTTTTTTTAATGAGAGCGGCGATCCGGGCGGCCCAGGGCAGAAAGCTGGACACAGGGGCAGAAAGCTGCTGGACACAGGGGCAGAAAGCTGGACACGGGGGCAGAACACTGGACACAGGGGCAGAAAGCTGGACACGGGGCAGAACGCTGGACACGAGGACCGAAAGCTGGACATGGGGGCAGAAAGCTGGACATGGGGGCAGAAAGCTGGACACGGGGCAGAACGCTGGACACGGGGGCAGAACGCTGGACACGGGGGCAGAACGCTGGACACGGGGGCAGAAAGCTGGACACGGGCAGAAAGCTGGACACTGGGGCAGAAAGCTGGACACTGGGGCAGAAAGCTGGACACGGGCAGAAAGCTGGACACGGGCAGAAAGCTGGACACTGGGGCAGAAAGCTGGACACGGGGGCAGAATGCTGGACACGGGGGCAGAATGCTGGATACTGGGGCAGAAAGCTGGACATGGGCAGATTGCTGGACACTGGGGCAGAACGCTGGACATGGGCAGAAAGCTGGACACGGGCAGATTGCTGGACACTGGGGCAGAACGCTGGACACGGGCAGAAAGCTGGACACGGGCAGATTGCTGGACACAGGGGCAGAATGCTGGACACAGGGGCAGAAAGCTGGACATGGGCAGATTGCTGGACACAGGGGCAGATTGCTGGACACGGGCAGAAAGCTGGACACAGGGGCAGAAAGATGGACACAGGGGCAGAAAGCCGGACATAGGGGCAGAAAGCTGGAAACGGGCAGAAAGCTGGACACGGGCAGAAAGCTGGACACTGGGGCAGAAAGCTGGACACTGGGGCAGATTGCTGGACACTGGGGCAGATTGCTGGACACTGGGGCAGAAAGCTGGACACTGGGGCAGAAAGCTGGACATGGGCAGAAAGCTGGACACTGGGGCAGAAAGCTGGACACTGGGGCAGAAAGCTGGACACTGGGGCAGATTGCTGGACACAGGGGCAGAAAGCTGGACACAGGGGAAGAAAGCTGGACACGGGCAGAAAGCTGGACACGGGCAGAAAGCTGGACACTGGGGCAGAAAGCTGGACACGGGCAGAAAGCTGGACACTGGGGCAGATTGCTGGACACAGGGGCAGATAGCTGGACACAGGGGCAGAAAGCTGGACACGGGCAGAAAGCTGGACACTGTGGCAGAAAGCTGGACACTGGGGCAGATTGCTGGACACTGGGGCAGAAAGCTGGACACTGGGGCAGAAAGCTGGACACTGGGGCAGATTGCTGGACACTGGGGCAGATTGCTGGACACGGGCAGATTGGAGGATACTGGGGCAGATTGCTGGACACTGGGGCAGATTGCTGGACACTGGGGCAGATTGCTGGACACTGGGGCAGAATGCTGGACACGGGGCAGAATGGAGAAACGGGGCATGATTGGAGACACAGGGGGCAGGATGACAGACATGGCGGCATGACTGGAGACACTGGGGCATTACTGGAGACAGATGGGGCAGGATTGGAAACAGATGGGGCAGAATTGAGACAGGGGGCATGATTGCAGAAATGGGGGCATGATTGGAGACGGGGCAGAATGGTGATACGGGCATGATTGGAGACACTGGAGGCAGGATTGGAGACAGATGGGGCAGGATCATGGGGCAGGATGGATACGATGGAGCAGGATGGGGAGATCATATGGGGCAGAATGGATACTCATTAGAGCAGGATGGGAGAACATATGGCTGACACCAGGAATGAGACACACGGGGGCTAGGATGGTGAATATTATTACCATAGGGGCTAATTAAGGGATATTATTACTGCAGTGATGTATTTATTTTATTTTTTGAGTACACTGTTTTAAATGGAGGGGCGGTCCTATTACTGTGTAGAATGATACTATGTCGCCTGTTATGATCCTTAGTGGTTGAGGATCACAAATTACTCCAGCTAAGTAACAAACATAGGACAAGCTCTAGGGAGATGGCAAACTGGACTGACCGCAAATCTGAACCTATCCAAACACACTAGAAGTAGCCGGTGAACGTGCCTAAAAATCCTAGACGTCTCGAGCCAGCCTGAGGAACTAACTACCCCTAGAGAGAAAGAAAGACCTCTCTTGCCTCCAGAGAAATAATCCCCAAAGATATAGAAGCCCCCAACAGATAATAACGGTGAGGTAAGAGGAAGGCACATACACAGGGGTGAAAGCAGATTCAGCAAATGAGGCCCACTAATACTAGATAGAACCAGAAACACATGGGCTACTTGCACACTGAACAAGTCTGTAGGAACCTGTTAACACCACCAGAAAATTTGAAGACACAAAAGAGCACAGTGAGGTCAAAAATACTATGTTGTAAAAAAATCACAGTAATAAGCAAGTGCTAGTCAAAAGATGTAAAGAAAACAGGGTATTTAGTTGATACGTTTTTTTGCAAAAAAATGTATACTAAGCTGCTCCACCAAATCGTCAAGATATACCCTTATAGAGCAGTCCTAACTAATGTATGCAATCCCTATCTGATGTATTTAAAACCTGATTATCTGTATAGTACCTGTATAAGCAGGGTTCAGAGAAGGAATATCCATGTGGACATGCAGGATGGAACAGCTTAAATGCAAATGACCCACAGAGGAGTGGTGGACTCCCCAGTCTTGTAGAAACAAGAGAACAATTATAGAACCAGAAACACATGGGCTACTTGCACACTGAACAAGTCTGTAGGAACCTGTTCACACCACCAGAAAACTTGAAGACACAAAAGAGCACAGTGAGGTCAAAAATACTCTGTTGTAAAAAAAATCACAGTAATAAGCAAGTGGTAGTCAAAAGATGTAAAGAAAACAGGGTATTTAGTTGATACGTTTTTTTGCAAAAAAATGTATACTAAGCTGCTCCACCAAATCGTCAAGGTATACCCTTATAGAGCAGTCCTAACTAATGTATGCAATCCCTATCTGATGTATTTAAAACCTGATTATCTGTATAGTACCTGTATAAGCAGGGTTCAGAGAAGGAATATCCATGTGGACATGCAGGATGGAACAGCTTAAATGCAAATGACCCACAGAGGAGTGGTGGACTCCCCAGTCTTGTAGAAACAAGAGAACAATTATAGAACCAGAAACACATGGGCTACTTGCACACTGAACAAGTCTGTAGGAACCTGTTCACACCACCAGAAAACTTGAAGACACAAAAGAGCACAGTGAGGTCAAAAATACTCTGTTGTAAAAAAAATCACAGTAATAAGCAAGTGCTAGTCAAAAGATGTAAAGAAAACAGGGTATTTAGTTGATACGTTTTTTTTGCAAAAAGCCCATTTCTGGTTCTATAATTGTTCTCTTGTTTCTACAAGACTGGGGAGTCCACCACTCCTCTGTGGGTCATTTGCATTTAAGCTGTTCCATCCTGCATGTCCACATGGATATTCCTTCTCTGAACCCTGCTTATACAGGTACTATACAGATAATCAGGTTTTAAATACATCAGATAGGGATTGCATACATTAGTTAGGACTGCTCTATAAGGGTATACCTTGACGATTTGGTGGAGCAGCTTAGTATACATTTTTTTGCAAAAAAACGTATCAACTAAATACCCTGTTTTCTTTACATCTTTTGACTACCACTTGCTTATTACTGTGATTTTTTTACAACAGAGTATTTTTGACCTCACTGTGCTCTTTTGTGTCTTCAAGTTTTCTGGTGGTGTGAACAGGTTCCTACAGACTTGTTCAGTGTGCAAGTAGCCCATGTGTTTCTGGTTCTATAATTGTTCTCTTGTTTCTACAAGACTGGGGAGTCCACCACTCCTCTGTTGGTCATTTGCATTTAAGCTGTTCCATCCTGCATGTCCACATGGATATTCCTTCTCTGAACCCTGCTTATACAGGTACTATACAGATAATCAGGTTTTAAATACATCAGATAGGGATTGCATACATTAGTTAGGACTGCTCTATAAGGGTATACCTTGACGATTTGGTGGAGCAGCTTAGTATACATTTTTTTGCAAAAAAACGTATCAACTAAATACCCTGTTTTCTTTACATCTTTTGACTAGCACTTGCTTATTACTGTGATTTTTTTTACAACAGAGTATTTTTGACCTCACTGTGCTCTTTTGTGTCTTCAAGTTTTCTGGTGGTGTGAACAGGTTCCTACAGACTTGTTCAGTGTGCAAGTAGCCCATGTGTTTCTGGTTCTATAATTGTTCTCTTGTTTCTACAAGACTGGGGAGTCCACCACTCCTCTGTGGGTCATTTGCATTTAAGCTGTTCCATCCTGCATGTCCACATGGATATTCCTTCTCTGAACCCTGCTTATACAGGTACTATACAGATAATCAGGTTTTAAATACATCAGATAGGGATTGCATACATTAGTTAGGACTGCTCTATAAGGGTATACCTTGACGATTTGGTGGAGCAGCTTAGTATACATTTTTTTGCAAAAAAACGTATCAACTAAATACCCTGTTTTCTTTACATCTTTTGACTAGCACTTGCTTATTACTGTGATTTTTTTTACAACAGAGTATTTTTGACCTCACTGTGCTCTTTTGTGTCTTTCCACTAATACTAGATAGCAGAAAATAGAAAAGGGAATCTATGCGGTCAGTAAAAAACCCTTACAAAATATCCACTCTGAGATTTCAAGAACCCCCACACCAACTCACGGTGTGGGGGGAGAAACTCAGTCCCCTAGAGCAACCAGCAAGCGAGGAAATCACATTTTAGCAAGCTGGACTAAAAACATAATGAACACTGATAATCAAAAAATGATCAAACAAAAACTTAGCTTGTCTAGGAGAGACTGGGAGCAAGGTAGACACAAGGAATCTGAAGAGCACTGAATACATTGATAGCAGGCAAGGAACTGAGTCTCCAGGTGAGCTAAATAGGAAACCAACCAAGGATAACGAACCAGCTGATGCAGCCAACCTGCAGAAAGACAACACTACACAGTACCGCTTGTGACCACTAGAGGGAGCCCAAAAATAGAATTCACAACAGTACCCCCCCTTGAGGAGGGGTCACCGAACCCTCATCAAGACCCCCAGGGCGATCAGGATGAGCCGCGTGGAAGGCACGAACCAAATCGGCCGCATGAACATCAGAGGCGACAACCCAGGAATTATCCTCCTGACCATAGCCCTTCCACTTAACCAAATACTGAAGCCTCCATCTAGAGATACGAGAATCCAAAATCTTCTCCAACACGTACTCCAATTCGCCCTCGACCAGCACCGGAGCAGGAGGCTCAACAGAAGGCACCACAGGTACCACATACCTCCGCAACAAAGACCTATGGAACACATTATGAATGGCAAACGATGCTGGGAGATCCAAACGAAAAGAAACCGGGTTAAGGATTTCCAAGATCTTATAAGGACCGATGAAGCGAGGCTTAAATTTAGGAGAGGAGACCTTCATAGGAACATACCAAGAAGACAGCCACACCAAATCCCCAACACGAAGTCGGGGACCCACACCGTGGCGGCAGTTGGCAAAGCGCTGAGCCTTCTCCTGTGACAACCTCAAATTGTCCACCACATGGTTCCAAATCTGCTGCAACCTATCCACCACAGAATCCACCCCAGGACAGTCAGAAGGCTCAACCTGACCCGAGGAAAAACGAGGATGGAAACCAGAATTGCAGAAAAAAGGCGAAACCAAAGTAGCAGAACTAGCCCGATTATTAAGGGCAAACTCGGCCAATGGCAAAAAAGTCACCCAATCATCCTGATCAGCAGAAACAAAACATCTCAAATAAGTTTCCAACGTCTGATTAGTTCACTCGGTTTGGCCATTAGTCTGAGGATGGAAGACCGACGAAAAAGACAAATCAATGCCCATCTTAGCACAAAAAGTCCGCCAAAACCTGGACACAAACTGGGATCCTCTATCAGACACAATATTTTCAGGAATACCGTGCAGGCGAACCACATTCTGAAAAAATAGAGGAACCAAATCGGAGGAAGAAGGCAACTTAGGCAAGGGCACCAAATGGACCATCTTGGAAAAACGATCACACACCACCCAGATGACAGACATTTTCTGAGATACTGGAAGATCCGAAATAAAATCCATGGAAATGTGCGTCCAAGGCCTTTTCGGAATAGGCAAAGGCAAAAGCAAACCGCTGGCACGAGAACAGCAAGGCTTAGCCCGAGCACAAATCCCACAAGACTGCACAAAGGAACGCACATCCCGCGACAAGGAAGGCCACCAGAAGGACCTAGCCACCAAATCTCTGGTACCAAAAATCCCAGGATGACCCGCCAACACCGAAGAATGAACCTCGGAAATAACTCTGCTGGTCCATCTATCCGGGACAAACAGTCTCTCTGGTGGACAACGGTCAGGTCTATCCGCCTGAAATTTCTGCAGCACTCGTCGCAAATCTGGGGAAATGGCAGACAAAATCACTCCCTCTCTGAGAATACCAGCCGGCTCAGAAACTCCCGGAGAGTCAGGCACAAAACTCCTAGAAAGTGCATCAGCTTTCACGTTCTTCGAACCAGGCAGGTATGAGACCACGAAGTTGAAACGGGAGAAAAACAACCACCAACGAGCCTGTCTAGGATTCAGGCGCTTGGTAGACTCAAGGTAAATCAGATTTTTGTGATCAGTCAAGACCACCACACGATGTTTAGCTCCTTCGAGCCAATGTCGCCACTCCTCAAATGCCCACATCATAGCCAACAACTCCCGATTACCAACATCATAATTCCGCTCGGCAGGCGAAAACTTTCTTGAAAAGAAAGCACATGGCTTCATCACAGAGCCATCAGAGCTTCTCTGCGACAAAACAGCCCCTGCTCCAATCTCAGAAGCATCAACCTCGACCTGGAAGGGGAGAGAGACATCTGGCTGACATAAGACTGGAGCTGAAGAAAACCGGTGCTTCAGCTCCTGAAAGGCCTCCACGGCCGCAGGAGACCAATTAGTCACATCAGAACCCTTCTTGGTCAAATCCGTCAAAGGTTTAACCACGCTAGAAAAATTAGCGATGAAACGACGGTAAAAATTAGCAAAACCCAAGAACTTCTGAAGACTCTTAACAGACGTGGGCTGAGTCCAGTCATGAATAGCCTGGACCTTGACTGGGTCCATCTCCACAGTAGAAGGAGAAAAAATAAAACCCAAAAAGGAGACCTTCTGTACTCCGAAGAGGCATTTTGAGCCCTTCACAAATAAAGCATTAGCACGCAGAATCTGAAACACCATCCTGACCTGCTTCACATGGGACTCCCAATCATCAGAAAAGACCAAAATGTCATCCAGATAAACAATCATAAATTTATCCAGATATTCTCGGAAGATGTCATGCATGAAGGACTGAAACACAGAAGGAGCATTAGAGAGTCCAAAAGGCATCACCAAGTACTCAAAATGGCCTTCGGGCGTATTAAATGCTGTTTTCCATTCATCTCCCTGCTTAATGCGCACAAGGTTATACGCACCACGGAGATCTATCTTGGTGAACCAACTGGCACCCTTAATCCGAGCAAACAAATCAGACAATAGTGGCAAAGGATACGGAAATTTGACTGTGATTTTATTCAGAAGACGATAATCTATACAAGGTCTCAAAGAACCGTCCTTCTTGGCCACAAAAAAAAATCCTGCACCAAGAGGGGAAGAGGATGGGCGAATATGTCCCTTCTCCAAAGACTCCTTTATATAACTCCGCATCGCGGCATGCTCTGGTATAGACAAATTAAAAAGTCGTCTCTTAGGGAATTTACTACCAGGAATTAAATTTATAGCACAGTCACAATCCCTATGAGGAGGCAGGGCACAGGACCTGGGCTCATCAAATACATCCTGGTAGTCAGACAAAAACTCAGGAACCTCAGAAGGAGTGGAAGAAGCAATAGACACCAACGGAGTATCGCCATGAATTCCCTGACAACCCCAACTTGACACAGATATAGCTTTCCAATCTAAAACTGGATTATGAGCTTGCAGCCATGGCAGACCCAAAACGACAACATCATGCAAATTATGCAGAACAAGAAAGCGAATCACCTCCTGATGAACGGGAGTCATGCACATGGTCATTTGCGTCCAATACTGAGGCTTATTCTCAGCCAATGGCGTAGCATCAATTCCCCTCAGAGGAACAGGAAATCCCAAAGGCTCCAGGACAAAACCACAGCGCCTGGCAAACGACAAATCCATCAGATTCAGGGCAGCACCCGAATCCACAAAAGCCATAACCGGGTAGGACGATAAAGTACAAATCAAAGTAACAGACAAAATAAATTTAGGCTGTATAGCAGGCCGCAGCTGCATGATTTGCGGTTGTTAGACAGCTTGAACACATGTGGGGATTCCCTAGCAACGAAGCAACCCCCACATGTACTCAGGCTGGCTAACAGATGTAAGTCATCCAGCTACATCGACAAAAACTAAATCTCCGAGCACTCACAAATACAGCCGAGCAGGGCCGCCATTAGGGCATTACAGCCGTGACTGGCGTATGGGGCCCGGTGAGCAGAGGGGGCCCGTATCGGGCCCCGTCTCATCTGCTCACCGGGCCCCTACCGGCAGCCACAGGCTGAACCGGGCCCTTAGCGGCGGCCGGCGCTGCAGCTGTTTAACGCTATTGACATGCGGGCCCGCGCCCGCACATCAATAGTTAACAGCCGCCAGCCAATCTGAGGCTGGCAGCTGACGCCAGCTGCAGCGTGCATGTCGCCGGCGTCTGACGTCATTGTCAGTCGCCGGCGAGTGCACGCTTCAGCTGCGAGGAGAGAGCAGGAGCGCGGCAGGTAAGCAGAACTTTTTTTTTTTTTTTTTTAATGAGAGCGGCGATCCGGGCGGCCCAGGGCAGAAAGCTGGACACAGGGGCAGAAAGCTGCTGGACACAGGGGCAGAAAGCTGGACACGGGGGCAGAACACTGGACACAGGGGCAGAAAGCTGGACACGGGGCAGAACGCTGGACACGAGGACCGAAAGCTGGACATGGGGGCAGAAAGCTGGACATGGGGGCAGAAAGCTGGACACGGGGCAGAACGCTGGACACGGGGGCAGAACGCTGGACACGGGGGCAGAACGCTGGACACGGGGGCAGAAAGCTGGACACGGGCAGAAAGCTGGACACTGGGGCAGAAAGCTGGACACTGGGGCAGAAAGCTGGACACGGGCAGAAAGCTGGACACGGGCAGAAAGCTGGACACTGGGGCAGAAAGCTGGACACGGGGGCAGAATGCTGGACACGGGGGCAGAATGCTGGATACTGGGGCAGAAAGCTGGACATGGGCAGATTGCTGGACACTGGGGCAGAACGCTGGACATGGGCAGAAAGCTGGACACGGGCAGATTGCTGGACACTGGGGCAGAACGCTGGACACGGGCAGAAAGCTGGACACGGGCAGATTGCTGGACACAGGGGCAGAATGCTGGACACAGGGGCAGAAAGCTGGACATGGGCAGATTGCTGGACACAGGGGCAGATTGCTGGACACGGGCAGAAAGCTGGACACAGGGGCAGAAAGATGGACACAGGGGCAGAAAGCCGGACATAGGGGCAGAAAGCTGGAAACGGGCAGAAAGCTGGACACGGGCAGAAAGCTGGACACTGGGGCAGAAAGCTGGACACTGGGGCAGATTGCTGGACACTGGGGCAGATTGCTGGACACTGGGGCAGAAAGCTGGACACTGGGGCAGAAAGCTGGACATGGGCAGAAAGCTGGACACTGGGGCAGAAAGCTGGACACTGGGGCAGAAAGCTGGACACTGGGGCAGATTGCTGGACACAGGGGCAGAAAGCTGGACACAGGGAAAGAAAGCTGGACACGGGCAGAAAGCTGGACACGGGCAGAAAGCTGGACACTGGGGCAGAAAGCTGGACACGGGCAGAAAGCTGGACACTGGGGCAGATTGCTGGACACAGGGGCAGATAGCTGGACACAGGGGCAGAAAGCTGGACACGGGCAGAAAGCTGGACACTGTGGCAGAAAGCTGGACACTGGGGCAGATTGCTGGACACTGGGGCAGAAAGCTGGACACTGGGGCTGAAAGCTGGACACTGGGGCAGATTGCTGGACACTGGGGCAGATTGCTGGACACGGGCAGATTGGAGGATACTGGGGCAGATTGCTGGACACTGGGGCAGATTGCTGGACACTGGGGCAGATTGCTGGACACTGGGGCAGAATGCTGGACACGGGGCAGAATGGAGAAACGGGGCATGATTGGAGACACAGGGGGCAGGATGACAGACATGGCGGCATGACTGGAGACACTGGGGCATTACTGGAGACAGATGGGGCAGGATTGGAAACAGATGGGGCAGAATTGAGACAGGGGGCATGATTGCAGAAATGGGGGCATGATTGGAGACGGGGCAGAATGGTGATACGGGCATGATTGGAGACACTGGAGGCAGGATTGGAGACAGATGGGGCAGGATCATGGGGCAGGATGGATACGATGGAGCAGGATGGGGAGATCATATGGGGCAGAATGGATACTCATTAGAGCAGGATGGGAGAACATATGGCTGACACCAGGAATGAGACACACGGGGGCTAGGATGGTGAATATTATTACCATAGGGGCTAATTAAGGGATATTATTACTGCAGTGATGTATTTATTTTATTTTTTGAGTACACTGTTTTAAATGGAGGGGCGGTCCTATTACTGTGTAGAATGATACTATGTCGCCTGTTATGATCCTTAGTGGTTGAGGATCACAAATTACTCCAGCTAAGTAACAAACATAGGACAAGCTCTAGGGAGATGGCAAACTGGACTGACCGCAAATCTGAACCTATCCAAACACACTAGAAGTAGCCGGTGAACGTGCCTAAAAATCCTAGACGTCTCGAGCCAGCCTGAGGAACTAACTACCCCTAGAGAGAAAGAAAGACCTCTCTTGCCTCCAGAGAAATAATCCCCAAAGATATAGAAGCCCCCAACAGATAATAACGGTGAGGTAAGAGGAAGGCACATACACAGGGGTGAAAGCAGATTCAGCAAATGAGGCCCACTAATACTAGATAGAACCAGAAACACATGGGCTACTTGCACACTGAACAAGTCTGTAGGAACCTGTTAACACCACCAGAAAATTTGAAGACACAAAAGAGCACAGTGAGGTCAAAAATACTATGTTGTAAAAAAATCACAGTAATAAGCAAGTGCTAGTCAAAAGATGTAAAGAAAACAGGGTATTTAGTTGATACGTTTTTTTGCAAAAAAATGTATACTAAGCTGCTCCACCAAATCGTCAAGATATACCCTTATAGAGCAGTCCTAACTAATGTATGCAATCCCTATCTGATGTATTTAAAACCTGATTATCTGTATAGTACCTGTATAAGCAGGGTTCAGAGAAGGAATATCCATGTGGACATGCAGGATGGAACAGCTTAAATGCAAATGACCCACAGAGGAGTGGTGGACTCCCCAGTCTTGTAGAAACAAGAGAACAATTATAGAACCAGAAACACATGGGCTACTTGCACACTGAACAAGTCTGTAGGAACCTGTTCACACCACCAGAAAACTTGAAGACACAAAAGAGCACAGTGAGGTCAAAAATACTCTGTTGTAAAAAAAATCACAGTAATAAGCAAGTGGTAGTCAAAAGATGTAAAGAAAACAGGGTATTTAGTTGATACGTTTTTTTGCAAAAAAATGTATACTAAGCTGCTCCACCAAATCGTCAAGGTATACCCTTATAGAGCAGTCCTAACTAATGTATGCAATCCCTATCTGATGTATTTAAAACCTGATTATCTGTATAGTACCTGTATAAGCAGGGTTCAGAGAAGGAATATCCATGTGGACATGCAGGATGGAACAGCTTAAATGCAAATGACCCACAGAGGAGTGGTGGACTCCCCAGTCTTGTAGAAACAAGAGAACAATTATAGAACCAGAAACACATGGGCTACTTGCACACTGAACAAGTCTGTAGGAACCTGTTCACACCACCAGAAAACTTGAAGACACAAAAGAGCACAGTGAGGTCAAAAATACTCTGTTGTAAAAAAAATCACAGTAATAAGCAAGTGCTAGTCAAAAGATGTAAAGAAAACAGGGTATTTAGTTGATACGTTTTTTTTGCAAAAAGCCCATTTCTGGTTCTATAATTGTTCTCTTGTTTCTACAAGACTGGGGAGTCCACCACTCCTCTGTGGGTCATTTGCATTTAAGCTGTTCCATCCTGCATGTCCACATGGATATTCCTTCTCTGAACCCTGCTTATACAGGTACTATACAGATAATCAGGTTTTAAATACATCAGATAGGGATTGCATACATTAGTTAGGACTGCTCTATAAGGGTATACCTTGACGATTTGGTGGAGCAGCTTAGTATACATTTTTTTGCAAAAAAACGTATCAACTAAATACCCTGTTTTCTTTACATCTTTTGACTACCACTTGCTTATTACTGTGATTTTTTTACAACAGAGTATTTTTGACCTCACTGTGCTCTTTTGTGTCTTCAAGTTTTCTGGTGGTGTGAACAGGTTCCTACAGACTTGTTCAGTGTGCAAGTAGCCCATGTGTTTCTGGTTCTATAATTGTTCTCTTGTTTCTACAAGACTGGGGAGTCCACCACTCCTCTGTTGGTCATTTGCATTTAAGCTGTTCCATCCTGCATGTCCACATGGATATTCCTTCTCTGAACCCTGCTTATACAGGTACTATACAGATAATCAGGTTTTAAATACATCAGATAGGGATTGCATACATTAGTTAGGACTGCTCTATAAGGGTATACCTTGACGATTTGGTGGAGCAGCTTAGTATACATTTTTTTGCAAAAAAAACGTATCAACTAAATACCCTGTTTTCTTTACATCTTTTGACTAGCACTTGCTTATTACTGTGATTTTTTTTACAACAGAGTATTTTTGACCTCACTGTGCTCTTTTGTGTCTTCAAGTTTTCTGGTGGTGTGAACAGGTTCCTACAGACTTGTTCAGTGTGCAAGTAGCCCATGTGTTTCTGGTTCTATAATTGTTCTCTTGTTTCTACAAGACTGGGGAGTCCACCACTCCTCTGTGGGTCATTTGCATTTAAGCTGTTCCATCCTGCATGTCCACATGGATATTCCTTCTCTGAACCCTGCTTATACAGGTACTATACAGATAATCAGGTTTTAAATACATCAGATAGGGATTGCATACATTAGTTAGGACTGCTCTATAAGGGTATACCTTGACGATTTGGTGGAGCAGCTTAGTATACATTTTTTTGCAAAAAAACGTATCAACTAAATACCCTGTTTTCTTTACATCTTTTGACTAGCACTTGCTTATTACTGTGATTTTTTTTACAACAGAGTATTTTTGACCTCACTGTGCTCTTTTGTGTCTTTCCACTAATACTAGATAGCAGAAAATAGAAAAGGGAATCTATGCGGTCAGTAAAAAACCCTTACAAAATATCCACTCTGAGATTTCAAGAACCCCCACACCAACTCACGGTGTGGGGGGAGAAACTCAGTCCCCTAGAGCAACCAGCAAGCGAGGAAATCACATTTTAGCAAGCTGGACTAAAAACATAATGAACACTGATAATCAAAAAATGATCAAACAAAAACTTAGCTTGTCTAGGAGAGACTGGGAGCAAGGTAGACACAAGGAATCTGAAGAGCACTGAATACATTGATAGCAGGCAAGGAACTGAGTCTCCAGGTGAGCTAAATAGGAAACCAACCAAGGATAACGAACCAGCTGATGCAGCCAACCTGCAGAAAGACAACACTACACAGTACCGCTTGTGACCACTAGAGGGAGCCCAAAAATAGAATTCACAACAGTACCCCCCCTTGAGGAGGGGTCACCGAACCCTCATCAAGACCCCCAGGGCGATCAGGATGAGCCGCGTGGAAGGCACGAACCAAATCGGCCGCATGAACATCAGAGGCGACAACCCAGGAATTATCCTCCTGACCATAGCCCTTCCACTTAACCAAATACTGAAGCCTCCATCTAGAGATACGAGAATCCAAAATCTTCTCCAACACGTACTCCAATTCGCCCTCGACCAGCACCGGAGCAGGAGGCTCAACAGAAGGCACCACAGGTACCACATACCTCCGCAACAAAGACCTATGGAACACATTATGAATGGCAAACGATGCTGGGAGATCCAAACGAAAAGAAACCGGGTTAAGGATTTCCAAGATCTTATAAGGACCGATGAAGCGAGGCTTAAATTTAGGAGAGGAGACCTTCATAGGAACATACCAAGAAGACAGCCACACCAAATCCCCAACACGAAGTCGGGGACCCACACCGTGGCGGCAGTTGGCAAAGCGCTGAGCCTTCTCCTGTGACAACCTCAAATTGTCCACCACATGGTTCCAAATCTGCTGCAACCTATCCACCACAGAATCCACCCCAGGACAGTCAGAAGGCTCAACCTGACCCGAGGAAAAACGAGGATGGAAACCAGAATTGCAGAAAAAAGGCGAAACCAAAGTAGCAGAACTAGCCCGATTATTAAGGGCAAACTCGGCCAATGGCAAAAAAGTCACCCAATCATCCTGATCAGCAGAAACAAAACATCTCAAATAAGTTTCCAACGTCTGATTAGTTCACTCGGTTTGGCCATTAGTCTGAGGATGGAAGACCGACGAAAAAGACAAATCAATGCCCATCTTAGCACAAAAAGTCCGCCAAAACCTGGACACAAACTGGGATCCTCTATCAGACACAATATTTTCAGGAATACCGTGCAGGCGAACCACATTCTGAAAAAATAGAGGAACCAAATCGGAGGAAGAAGGCAACTTAGGCAAGGGCACCAAATGGACCATCTTGGAAAAACGATCACACACCACCCAGATGACAGACATTTTCTGAGATACTGGAAGATCCGAAATAAAATCCATGGAAATGTGCGTCCAAGGCCTTTTCGGAATAGGCAAAGGCAAAAGCAAACCGCTGGCACGAGAACAGCAAGGCTTAGCCCGAGCACAAATCCCACAAGACTGCACAAAGGAACGCACATCCCGCGACAAGGAAGGCCACCAGAAGGACCTAGCCACCAAATCTCTGGTACCAAAAATCCCAGGATGACCCGCCAACACCGAAGAATGAACCTCGGAAATAACTCTGCTGGTCCATCTATCCGGGACAAACAGTCTCTCTGGTGGACAACGGTCAGGTCTATCCGCCTGAAATTTCTGCAGCACTCGTCGCAAATCTGGGGAAATGGCAGACAAAATCACTCCCTCTCTGAGAATACCAGCCGGCTCAGAAACTCCCGGAGAGTCAGGCACAAAACTCCTAGAAAGTGCATCAGCTTTCACGTTCTTCGAACCAGGCAGGTATGAGACCACGAAGTTGAAACGGGAGAAAAACAACCACCAACGAGCCTGTCTAGGATTCAGGCGCTTGGTAGACTCAAGGTAAATCAGATTTTTGTGATCAGTCAAGACCACCACACGATGTTTAGCTCCTTCGAGCCAATGTCGCCACTCCTCAAATGCCCACATCATAGCCAACAACTCCCGATTACCAACATCATAATTCCGCTCGGCAGGCGAAAACTTTCTTGAAAAGAAAGCACATGGCTTCATCACAGAGCCATCAGAGCTTCTCTGCGACAAAACAGCCCCTGCTCCAATCTCAGAAGCATCAACCTCGACCTGGAAGGGGAGAGAGACATCTGGCTGACATAAGACTGGAGCTGAAGAAAACCGGTGCTTCAGCTCCTGAAAGGCCTCCACGGCCGCAGGAGACCAATTAGTCACATCAGAACCCTTCTTGGTCAAATCCGTCAAAGGTTTAACCACGCTAGAAAAATTAGCGATGAAACGACGGTAAAAATTAGCAAAACCCAAGAACTTCTGAAGACTCTTAACAGACGTGGGCTGAGTCCAGTCATGAATAGCCTGGACCTTGACTGGGTCCATCTCCACAGTAGAAGGAGAAAAAATAAAACCCAAAAAGGAGACCTTCTGTACTCCGAAGAGGCATTTTGAGCCCTTCACAAATAAAGCATTAGCACGCAGAATCTGAAACACCATCCTGACCTGCTTCACATGGGACTCCCAATCATCAGAAAAGACCAAAATGTCATCCAGATAAACAATCATAAATTTATCCAGATATTCTCGGAAGATGTCATGCATGAAGGACTGAAACACAGAAGGAGCATTAGAGAGTCCAAAAGGCATCACCAAGTACTCAAAATGGCCTTCGGGCGTATTAAATGCTGTTTTCCATTCATCTCCCTGCTTAATGCGCACAAGGTTATACGCACCACGGAGATCTATCTTGGTGAACCAACTGGCACCCTTAATCCGAGCAAACAAATCAGACAATAGTGGCAAAGGATACGGAAATTTGACTGTGATTTTATTCAGAAGACGATAATCTATACAAGGTCTCAAAGAACCGTCCTTCTTGGCCACAAAAAAAAATCCTGCACCAAGAGGGGAAGAGGATGGGCGAATATGTCCCTTCTCCAAAGACTCCTTTATATAACTCCGCATCGCGGCATGCTCTGGTATAGACAAATTAAAAAGTCGTCTCTTAGGGAATTTACTACCAGGAATTAAATTTATAGCACAGTCACAATCCCTATGAGGAGGCAGGGCACAGGACCTGGGCTCATCAAATACATCCTGGTAGTCAGACAAAAACTCAGGAACCTCAGAAGGAGTGGAAGAAGCAATAGACACCAACGGAGTATCGCCATGAATTCCCTGACAACCCCAACTTGACACAGATATAGCTTTCCAATCTAAAACTGGATTATGAGCTTGCAGCCATGGCAGACCCAAAACGACAACATCATGCAAATTATGCAGAACAAGAAAGCGAATCACCTCCTGATGAACGGGAGTCATGCACATGGTCATTTGCGTCCAATACTGAGGCTTATTCTCAGCCAATGGCGTAGCATCAATTCCCCTCAGAGGAACAGGAAATCCCAAAGGCTCCAGGACAAAACCACAGCGCCTGGCAAACGACAAATCCATCAGATTCAGGGCAGCACCCGAATCCACAAAAGCCATAACCGGGTAGGACGATAAAGTACAAATCAAAGTAACAGACAAAATAAATTTAGGCTGTATAGTACCAATGGTGACAGGTTTAGCGATTTTTTTTAAGCGTTTAGAGCATGCTAAGATAACATGAGTAGAATCACCACAGTAAAAGCACAACCCATTTTGACGTCTATGACTTTGACGCTCAATTCTGGTCAGAGTTCGGTCACATTGCATAGACTCAGGTCTCTGTTCAGAAAATACCGCCAAAGGATGAGCAGATTTGCGCTCCCGCAAACGCCGATCAACCTGAATGGCTAAAGCCATAGAATCACTCAGACTTACAGGGGTGGGAAACCCCACCATAACATTCTTAACGGCCTCAGAAAGACCTTCTCTGAAATTTGCAGCCAGGGCACACTCATTCCATTGAGTAAGCACCGACCATTTAGGAAATTTTTGACAATACACCTCTGCTTCATCCTGACCCTGAGAGATAGCCAGCAACGCTTTTTCTGCCTGATTCTCAAGATTAGGCTCCTCATAAAGCAGTCCAAGAGCCAGAAAAAATGCATCAACATTAAGCAATGCAGGATCTCCTGGCGCCAGAGAGAAAGCCCAATCTTGAGGGTCGCCACGCAACAAGGAGATAACAATTTTAACTTGCTGAGCGGAATCACCAGAGGAACGAGGTCTCAGAGATAGAAATAACTTACAATTATTCTTAAAATTTTGAAACCTAGATCTATCTCCAGAAAACAGCTCAGGAATGGGTATCTTTGGTTCTGACATAGGGCTATGAAAAACAAAATCCTGAATACTTTGCACCCGTGCAGTAAGATGATCCACACTAGAAGTCAGAGTCTGAACATTCATGTCTGCAGCTGAGCTCAAAACCACCCAGAGTTCAAGGGGATGAAAGAAGCTAAACAGACTGCAGCAAAGGAAAAGCGGGAGGAAATAAAAAAAAAAATGTACTCAGGTCTTCTTTTTATCCCACTTCTGCGATGCATTAAACACTTTTTGGCCTGCTATACTGTTATGATCCTTAGTGGTTGAGGATCACAAATTACTCCAGCTAAGTAACAAACATAGGACAAGCTCTAGGGAGGTGGCAAACTGGACTGACCGCAAATCTGAACCTATCCAAACACACTAGAAGTAGCCGGTGAACGTGCCTAAAAATCCTAGACGTCTCGAGCCAGCCTGAGGAACTAACTACCCCTAGAGAGAAAGAAAGACCTCTCTTGCCTCCAGAGAAATAATCCCCAAAGATATAGAAGCCCCCAACAGATAATAACGGTGAGGTAAGAGGAAGGCACATACACAGGGGTGAAAGCAGATTCAGCAAATGAGGCCCACTAATACTAGATAGAACCAGAAACACATGGGCTACTTGCACACTGAACAAGTCTGTAGGAACCTGTTCACACCACCAGAAAATTTGAAGACACAAAAGAGCACAGTGAGGTCAAAAATACTATGTTGTAAAAAAATCACAGTAATAAGCAAGTGCTAGTCAAAAGATGTAAAGAAAACAGGGTATTTAGTTGATACGTTTTTTTGCAAAAAAATGTATACTAAGCTGCTCCACCAAATCGTCAAGATATACCCTTATAGAGCAGTCCTAACTAATGTATGCAATCCCTATCTGATGTATTTAAAACCTGATTATCTGTATAGTACCTGTATAAGCAGGGTTCAGAGAAGGAATATCCATGTGGACATGCAGGATGGAACAGCTTAAATGCAAATGACCCACAGAGGAGTGGTGGACTCCCCAGTCTTGTAGAAACAAGAGAACAATTATAGAACCAGAAACACATGGGCTACTTGCACACTGAACAAGTCTGTAGGAACCTGTTCACACCACCAGAAAACTTGAAGACACAAAAGAGCACAGTGAGGTCAAAAATACTCTGTTGTAAAAAAATCACAGTAATAAGCAAGTGGTAGTCAAAAGATGTAAAGAAAACAGGGTATTTAGTTGATACGTTTTTTTGCAAAAAAATGTATACTAAGCTGCTCCACCAAATCGTCAAGGTATACCCTTATAGAGCAGTCCTAACTAATGTATGCAATCCCTATCTGATGTATTTAAAACCTGATTATCTGTATAGTACCTGTATAAGCAGGGTTCAGAGAAGGAATATCCATGTGGACATGCAGGATGGAACAGCTTAAATGCAAATGACCCACAGAGGAGTGGTGGACTCCCTAGTCTTGTAGAAACAAGAGAACAATTATAGAACCAGAAACACATGGGCTACTTGCACACTGAACAAGTCTGTAGGAACCTGTTCACACCACCAGAAAACTTGAACACACAAAAGAGCACAGTGAGGTCAAAAATACTCTGTTGTAAAAAAAATCACAGTAATAAGCAAGTGCTAGTCAAAAGATGTAAAGAAAACAGGGTATTTAGTTGATACGTTTTTTTTTGCAAAAAGCCCATTTCTGGTTCTATAATTGTTCTCTTGTTTCTACAAGACTGGGGAGTCCACCACTCCTCTGTGGGTCATTTGCATTTAAGCTGTTCCATCCTGCATGTCCACATGGATATTCCTTCTCTGAACCCTGCTTATACAGGTACTATACAGATAATCAGGTTTTAAATACATCAGATAGGGATTGCATACATTAGTTAGGACTGCTCTATAAGGGTATACCTTGACGATTTGGTGGAGCAGCTTAGTATACATTTTTTTGCAAAAAAACGTATCAACTAAATACCCTGTTTTCTTTACATCTTTTGACTAGGACTTGCTTATTACTGTGATTTTTTTTACAACAGAGTATTTTTGACCTCACTGTGCTCTTTTGTGTCTTTCCACTAATACTAGATAGCAGAAAATAGAAAAGGGAATCTATGCGGTCAGTAAAAAACCCTTACAAAATATCCACTCTGAGATTTCAAGAACCCCCACATCAACTCACGGTGTGGGGGGAGAAACTCAGTCCCCTAGAGCAACCAGCAAGCGAGGAAATCACATTTTAGCAAGCTGGACTAAAAACATAATGAACACTGATAATCAAAAAATTATCAAACAAAAACTTAGCTTGTCTAGGAGAGACTGGGAGCAAGGTAGACACAAGGAATCTGAAGAGCACTGAATACATTGATAGCAGGCAAGGAACTGAGTCTCCAGGTGAGCTAAATAGGAAACCAACCAAGGATAACGAACCAGCTGATGCAGCCAACCTGCAGAAAGACAACACTACACAGTACCGCTTGTGACCACTAGAGGGAGCCCAAAAATAGAATTCACAACAGTCGCCTTCTTCATGTGGTGTAATGTAGAAGTTGGGAAAATTAAGTAATGTGTTCTGCAAGTGGAACTTGAGATAACTGTGTTATTTCCTGCAGAGACGAGTCCTGGCTGGATGAAGTGATGGCGGTCTGTGCGGGATGAAAGATGAAGGACTTCGCCTAGAGACGTCACTGGTGAGTCAGTGTTACCTATACACTGACACTATACACTGTATACTATATACAGAGGTCCTGTGTATAATGTCACCAGTGATCACTGGATTACCTATACACTATATACAGAGCTCCTGTCTATAATGTCACCAGCGATCACTGTATTACCTCTACACAGACACTGCATAATAAGTACAGATCTCCTGTCTGTGTATAATGGCACTTATGGTGATAGTATTGTGGGGTTTTTTTTATTATTGATCAGTATTGTAGTATTCAGTCACTATGTGGTGGTAATATGTGGTCTGGTCATGATGTTGTGGTATTTGTTCCTTGTATTTGATATTATTCGATCACTGTGGTGGTAATGTCATCTGGTCATGGTGTGGCGGTATTTGTGCCTTGTAGATAGTATTATAGGTCACTGTGGTGATAATATGGTGTCTGGTCATGGTGCTGTGGTATTTGTTCCTTGTATGTGGTATTATAGGTCATTTTAAAAATTGAAAAATAAATAAAAATATACCTAAATTGTATTGCATATTTTAACAAATATTTAATAGGTTACAGTAGAGTAGGGCCTGGCCAAAAGTGTCTACCTTGTCATTTTGGTGGCTTAAAAAATCTTTTGGCCAAAACAAAAGCTACCGGCTATATGTGTGATCTGGTGATGGGAACTGTCAATGTGTGATAGGTGAGAAGTGGAGTTTTTCCAAGAGAGAGCGGTGGGACTGTGGACAGTTTGAGGGGTGGAGCGTGGAGGCGGGGCTGGGGTGGAGCCTGGGCAGAGTCTCAAGGGGGCCCCAGAAATTTAGCCAGTATGGGGCCCCTAAATTTCTAGTTGCAGCCCTGCAGCTGAGTGTGCTCTGGAAAACCCAAGCAACGAGTATACTCGCTCATCACTAATCTTTATCCTTGCAGATATTCACTGGAAGCATGCCTAGAATGCCATAATAGATATTAATGCATGCATATGTGGTCAAATGTCTGTATGGAGTGTCCCACTTTGAGCAGATGACCAAATTTTGTTAGCTAAAATGGGTTATAAGGGGTTTTTAAAAATCATAACTAGTGATGAGCGAGTGTACTCATTGCTTTGGTTTTCCCGAGCATGCTCGGGTGATCTCCGAGTATTTGTAAGTGTTCGGAGATTTAGTTTTTGTCACCTCAGCTGAATGATTTACAGCTGCTAGCCAGCCTGAGTACATGTGGGTTGTTGCCTGGTTGCTAGGGAATTCCCACGTGTTCAGCCTGTCTAGCAGCCATAAATCATTCAGCTGAGGTGACGAAAACTAAATCGAGCACTTACAAATACTCAGAGATCACCCGAGCAATGAGGAAATTCGCTCATCACTAATCATAACTTTTCAATTTTATATTGATGGGGTACCTTATAACACATCAATTTACTGTTTGAAGAGGCCATTGCGCTCCAGCAAGTATTACAATTTATTACAGCACTCAAGCGAATAATACAGAACTGTAACACCAGACTCAGCCATTTCTACAAGTGTCTGTTGAATAAAGGGACAATCAAACGTCCGTATAAAATTGTGCAAAGTTCAGAACACAATGCAGCAACTGAACTATGGCTCTCCTGACGTGAGAGGGACAGCTGTATAGAAATACATGAAATTGTCACACTCTGGTTGGGAGAGCCGCCAGCCAGTCCGTGCACTGTATTCCAATCTCGGCCCATCTCACTGCGCCCTAATGAAGATCTGTCAAACAGTGGCAGGTCAAAGGGGTGGAGGCTACGTGTTATCAGATTCATTAATTGCTGCCAGCACATTATGTCTTTCCAAATTACCATCACGACTATCCTTTTCTTGCACCTTACATCATATATCTAAAAATTATCTTTTTTTATTGTTCACCTTCATAGTACTTGGCACCATGGAGTCTAGCGGGCATGTAAAGACTAACCTCACCACATGGAGGGCAATCACTAACGCAGTCCTTCTGCCTTGGATTTTTGGAGTTGAGATACCAAGCGTACAGCAGGCACCGAGGTTGGTTCTTACATGACAACGGGTATCCGTGACTCCTGTGAGCTCTAATATAACCTTTTACCTTACCTTACGACACCCCCGGGATAGCCACCTCCCCCTTTTCTTGCGGCCAAAGAACACCCCCTATTAAAACACACGACAAATAGGTTGGATTAATTGGCCACAGCAGCCATTTATTAACATTTAACATACAAAATGATATAACAATAAACCCTGGAAGTGGATGATCCTCGAAGCCCGAAACCTGTATTAAATATTTTTGCCAACCGTCCCACCTATTTTGGCCTTATATCCACCTTACCCCCAGCCGCTATGCACCAGCTCGGAGGCAAACTCCACCCGCCAGGCCAAAACCGCACACCTGTTTGTGGGTCCCCTAATAATCCCCTCCACGGGATTATCGATACAACTTTTCCGATTTCAAATCACCCCGGGGAGTCCAGGACCTATTGAGATCCCCCCCATCAATCCGCCATTTTCCACCTCCACCAACTTCGAGGACCACCACCCCCTGCATTGCTGCCGGGACATAATATCATCCATACGAAAACGTACATAAGTACATTCATAATGTTAAGAAACCTAGCTCTAACTTCGCAATAACAATCACCGATTATAACTCTAAAACCGTAAACTACAAAGGGAGGGTGGGTGGGAGCTTCTCTTCACTGGCTGGTGAGTACCCAAATGGTTGCCCCTTCACGTGGCCACTGCCTTTTATAAAGACCCTCCCCCTTGCCCTGTGTCCGAACCCTCCTCCTCTTCAAATTCAAAAAACTCCGTCCCTCCCCTCAGCCACTGTTAACCCTATGGCCCCCCAACTTTCCTATGAGCTCCTTATTGTCCCACGTCACCCTGTCATGGCGGCCTCCCCTGAGGGCCAGAGGCCCAGTACGGCCTTTCTTGACAACGGGTATCCGTGACTCCTGTGAGCTCTAATATAACCTTTTACCTTACCTTACGACACCCCCGGGATAGCCACCTCCCCCTTTTCTTGCGGCCAAAGAACACCCCCTATTAAAACACACGACAAATAGGTTGGATTAATTGGCCACAGCAGCCATTTATTAACATTTAACATACAAAATGATATAACAATAAACCCTGGAAGTGGATGATCCTCGAAGCCCGAAACCTGTATTAAATGTTTTTGCCAACCGTCCCACCTATTTTGGCCTTATATCCACCTTACCCCCAGCCGCTATGCACCAGCTCGGAGGCAAACTCCACCCGCCAGGCCAAAACCGCACACCTGTTTGTGGGTCCCCTAATAATCCCCTCCACGGGATTATCGATACAACTTTTCCGATTTCAAATCACCCCGGGGAGTCCAGGACCTATTGAGATCCCCCGCCATCAATCCGCCATTTTCCACCTCCACCAACTTCGAGGACCACCACCCCCTGCCAAAAACATAAATGCACTAACCCCTTAGCCATTTATGTCCCTCCACACCCTCAAAGCTGTTTCGATGCCCTCCTGGATCGCCAAACACCACATATCGGTACCCACTGCATTTAAATGCACCCCATCCAACCTCCAATAACCTCCAGTGCCGGATTCTAGATTTGTTATGTGTCGCACCACTACCGCTCCGTTCCTTGCCATGAACCGCGAAACAGCTTTGTTCACCTTGATCCTCGCCTTGTTTACCCCTTCTGGTGATCTAGCTCCCCGCCAAACCTTCCGCGGGACGATGTCCGACCAGACCGCCAAGACCCTTGGAAACATTGCCCACAACCTCAACATGTCGAACTTAATGTCCTTTATAAGTTCCCTGCATGGCCTCTTCCCCAAGTCATTACCCCCCAGGTGAATAACTACAATTTGTGGGACCTGATCCCAACGCACAAAACGATGAAACTCAGGCAAAAATTGACTCCAAGTCATCCCCCTTTTTCCGATCCATCTCAGCGACGCGACGTCCTGTGAAAACCCCAATTGCCGGCCATCTGGACCAACCGCTGCCCGCTCCGCCGCCCAGAACACAAATGAGTGTCCCATTATCCACACCAGCAATTTTCCGTGTTCTGTAAGAGAATAAACAATAACACCGATCAAGACGAGAAAAATTCTACCGAATGCATGCCCCCACGAAATTAGATCAGATCCGGGCGAACATAAGACCGGAATCTTTCTGATTCCCACCACCCAATTCTTTTTACCACTTCCTCCCCCAAACCTCTCCTGGCTGCTTCAGTTGCAGCCCCTATCCGAAATGAGTGGCCGCTGTATTTTGCGGGCGAAATTCCCCCGGTCACCAAACACTTCCGAAACACAGAAACAAATTGGAAGCGCGACAAGAAAGAACCATCTGCATGAACCAACAGTGGATCGGATAGTACACCCCCCCACTCATCAATCGATCCACGCAGGTTACCGGGCACAAAGAACAATTTGGAACCTGAAATAACACTAATTTGCAACCTTTTCCAAACACGTCTGTTTTTGATGACCTAATAAACACCACCACCTTGTCAAACGTAACATCCACGTCCTCTCTCCTCAAACCCCCTCCCTTATATCTTGAAGGGCTAACCAGCTCCCCCAAGCGAAATTCTCCAAAAAACACCAATGAAAAGGCCGCTTGAAATAAAATTGCCTCCCAATCCGAAAAACAAACAACCCGTAATTGCCTTTCAATTGTTAACAGCACCTCAAAGGAGACCGGTCGTCTGCCGTCGAACGACTTCTGCCCTTTTTTCAAGCCCTTTACCACTTGCATCACCATAAACGACTTCGTCTCATCCTGTAAACCTCTAGCCTTAAAACCGAACGCTAATCCAGCTAGAAACTTACTCACTTTAGACACCGACCAACCCGATTCCCACACATGACCTACTAGCAACAACAATCTACCCTCGTCGTCTATGCCGGACCCGTAAGACACCTTCCAATCTTCCCATGTCCTCCATGCCTGCTCATACTGCAGCCAAGACCTGCCCGATAGCGATCTAGCATATAGATCCCTCACGGCTAGTGTTGAGCATTCCGATACCGCAAGTATCGGGTATCGGCCGATACTTGCGGGTATCGGAATTCCGATACCGAGATCCGATACTTTTGTGGTATCGGGTATCGGTATCGAAACAACATTAATGTAAAAATGTGTAAAAGAGAGAATTAAAATAAAAAATATTGCTATACTCACCTCTCCGACGCAGCCTGCACCTTACCGAGGGAAGCGGCAGCGTTCTTTGTTTAAAATTCGCGCTTTTCTTTCCTTACGTGAAGTCCCGGCTTGTGATTGGTCGCATGCCGCCCATGTGGCGGCAACGCAACCAATCACAGCAAGCCGTGACGTAATTTCAGGTCATTCAGTATTTTAAAATTACGCTCCGGCTTTGTGATTGGTTGCGTCGCAGTCACATGGGCGACGCAACCAATCACAGCAAGCCGTGACGTAATTTCAGGTCCTTAAGGATTTTAAACTTACGTCCCGGCTTTGTGATTGGTTGCGTCGCAGTCACATGGGCGCCGCAACCAATCACAAGCCGTGACGTCACGGGAGGCTGGACACGCGCGCATTTTAAAATGGGCGCGTGTCCAGCCTCCCGTGACGTCCTGGCTTGTGATTGGTTGCGGCGCGGTCAACCAATCACAAGCCGGGAGGCTGGACACGCGCGCATTTTAAAATGGGCGCGTGTCCAGCCTCCCGTGACGTCCCGGCTTGTGATTGGTTGCGGCGCGGTCAACCAATCACAAGCCGGGAGGCTGGACACGCGCGCATTTTAAAATTTTTAAAATGCGCGCGTGTCCAGCCTCCCGGCTTGTGATTGGTTGACCGCGCCGCAACCAATCACAAGCCGGGACGTCACGGGAGGCTGGACACGCGCCCATTTTAAAATGCGCGCGTGTCCAGCCTCCCGGCTTGTGATTGGTTCACCGCGCCGCAACCAATCACAAGCCGGGACGTCACGGGAGGCTGGACACGCGCCCATTTTAAAATGCGCGCGTGTCCAGCCTCCCGTGACGTCACGGCTTGTGATTGGTTGCGGCGCCCATGTGACTGCGACGCAACCAATCACAAAGCCGGGACGTAATTTTAAAATCCTTAAGGACCTGAAATTACGTCACGGCTTGCTGTGATTGGTTGCGTCGCCCATGTGACTGCGACGCAACCAATCACAAAGCCGGAGCGTAATTTAAAAATACTGAATGACCTGAAATTACGTCACGGCTTGCTGTGATTGGTTGCGTCGCCGCCACATGGGCGGCATGCGACCAATCACAAGCCGGGACTTCACGTAAGGAAAGAAAAGCGCGAATTTTAAACAAAGAACGCTGCCGCTTCCCTCGGTAAGGTGCAGGCTGCGTCGGAGAGGTGAGTATAGCAATATTTTTTATTTTAATTCTTTCTTTTACACATTAATATGGATCCCAGGGCCTGAAGGAGAGTTTCCTCTCCTTCAGACCCTGAGAACCATCAGGAATACCGTCCGATACTTGAGTCCCATTGACTTGTATTGGTATCGGGTATCGGTATCGGATTGGATCCGATACTTTGCCGGTATCGGCCGATACTTTCCGATACCGATACTTTCAAGTATCGGACGGTATCGCTCAACACTACTCACGGCCCTAAAGGCAGGTTCCACAGCTCCACTGGACACTCCTGGCACGCTGAGTCGAAGTAAGGCTTCGGCCCCTGAAATTGATCCCACTGTGAATGGAAAAGGACATCATCAGCATTAGTAGGCACAATTGACTTATAATCCGCTACAATCCACAAATTAAGCCTTAGGCCCAAGAAAACCAGGTGCTGCAGTACCCTAACAACTTCTGAAGACGCCGCAGATAAGGTATTGATGGCTTCCACGACATTCGCATGCTCGCAAGAAAAACAGATCTTTTTATTCCTCACCGTCTCGCCCCACACTGACAACGCCACCACTCGAGGAAATAACTGTAGTAGCACCCGATTTTGTAACAAACCTCGTTCACGCCAATTGAGTGGCCACTCCGCCACCACTGTCTGACCGCGATACTGCAGATTGAAACCACGCTTTTCAATCACGGTAATAAAAAGACCTAGATCAACTGCATTTTCAACTGACTGAATCCAAATGGATTTGCCATTGTATTCCTCTAAGAAAAGAGCCCACACCTTCAAATCCTGTTTCAACTCCTTAGTCAATCTGATAAAATGCAGGGGGGACTTTACTCCCACCGTCGCCAAGGACAAACGCCGGCAAAATGCGCGGCCCATAGGCATAATTCTGCAAGCAAAGTTCAGCTTGCCCAATAAAGATTGCAAATTGTGCAACGTTATCTTGCGCCGTGTAATTGCCTTTCCAACTTCCTCCCGAAAAGCAACCAACTTATCATCAGGCAGTCTACATTCCATTGCCATGGAATCAATCTCTATGCCTAGGAAACTTAGTGACGTCACTGGCCCGACAGTTTTTTCAGCCGCCAATGGAACCCCGAAACCTTTTGCTACTCTTTCCATCGTGTGCAATAGAATCGAACAAGCCGCAGACTGTGTCGGGCCTACAAACAAGAAATCATCGAGGTAATGTAGACAAGAATTTAAACCAGATACATCCTTAACAACCCATTCCAAGAATGTACTAAACGTTTCGAAATAGGCGCATGATAGTGAACAGCCCATGGGAAGACAACGATCAATGAAAAAACCTCCGTCCCAAAAACAACCTAACAAGTGCATACTCTCACGGTGTACCGGTAGCAGACGAAACGCTGCCTCGATATCCGTTTTCGCCATCAAAGCTCCCCTACCACACAGCCGTATTAAATTCATTGCTACATCAAAAGACGTGTAAGAAACTGCACACAGTTGAGGATCAATGCCGTCGTTCACTGACAGACCTTTTGGGAAGGATAAATGATGAATGAGCCTAAATTTATTGGGCTCTTTCTTCGGAACCACTCCCAGCGGTGACACCCTCAAATTACTGATTGGAGCAGTCGGAAAAGGTCCGGCCATCCTACCCAGATCAATCTCTTTTTTTAATTTTTCCGACACAACGCTAGGAAATTGCAAAGCCGATTTTAGATTCTTTCTTGACAGACAAACATCCTGCTCAATAAACGGAATTTTAAAACCATAACCAAAACCTTCTCTTAAAAGTGACGCTGCTGCTACATCGGGGTATCTATTTAGATACGCTTCCATCGCGTCCAGCCGCACCGGTGTCTCCCCTTTTTTCAACACCATCTCCCCCTCTTGTTTTTCCCCCCCTGAAACACCTAGCCGCCCCGTGTGTGCCCCCACAACTTGAGCATTCATGTTTGAACTTACACTTGCTCCCAAACCTACATGCCCCTTCATTAAAGGAGAAACACAGTCCTTTCTGCATTGCGACCGAGTGTCCTGACTGTCCTGAACTCCCGGCGCCCCCCTGAAATGGCTGAGATCCCTGATTCGCTCTAACCGGTGCCGTAAGTCTCATCCATAATGCTATGTCCTTATGTTCCCAACGCATGCTCGGTCGTACCGCTTTACGCTGCCTGAACTGCTCGTCGTACCTTAACCATCCTAAACCGCCATATACCCTGAAAGCCTCCCCTATTGCGTCCATATAACAAAAAAGCCCCGAACAATTCTCGGGCGCCTTCTCGCCTATTACACTCGCCAATGTAGCAAACGCCTGCAACCAATTAGCAAATGTACGAGGGATCAGGCGGTACCTCCTCCTCTCCTCGTCATCTTTTTTTGAATCATCTCTCCTTAATCTATCCAGATTAAATCTTTCCAATGGCAATAACGAAAAAATATCAACGTAATCCCCTTTCCAGATCTTTTCTTCCACCTCTTCCTTCAAATGTGACCCCAGCGGCCCCTCAAAACAAACATATACCTCGGTCCTAGCGGAATCATCCAAACGCACCGTCTCCTCATTTTCTTTATCTTTGTTAGCCCCTTCACTACGGTCTCCCGCGCCGACTGACCCTGACCCCCTTTCTGCTTCACTGCTGCCCCCCCCTGATGCAGCTGGGACCGCTGTACCTTGGCCCCCACACTGCGACCCTACCTCAGACCTTGTTAACCCCCCAATCCCCGCTGGCCCTTCCGTGCTTCCTAGCCACGCCACCGCAGGTGACCCCCCACCTTGAGGGCCCCCATACCATATTCTAGCTAAATCCCTAAGGCCATGTAGTATCAAACCCATCCCCCCGCTAGCCCCCCCCATAAATGACTCCCGTTCCCTACTATCACTGGGAGCTACAAAGGGGTTAAAATTAGTAAAATGCTGGCTCTCACCTGGCTGCCTGGGCGCTGTGAACCCAGCAGCCGAAGGTCCTGAGTCCTGGTGCAGGCGTGTCGATCCCAGGCTGGTTCCGTCCGCTGGCGGCTCCGCAGCTCCCGGGTCAACCTGCCTCACCAGCTGCCCACCGCCAGAAGCAGGCGAACCGGCAAGAATTGCAGGGCCCCTCGGAGCTGCCGCCATGATCTGTAGGGCGCCGCCATCTTGGGGAGGTCCCCACAGCGCGCCGCCATCTTGGGGAAGTCCCGGGTGCTGGTGCGCAGGCGCCGGGTCCCATAATCCGGCGCCATCTTGCCGTAGTCCTTCTCCACGAGGTGCCGCACTTCCTGTAGCGGCGCCATCTTGAATGAAGTCCCGGGTGAGTGGCGACGCTGCAGTGGAGCCGACCAAGGCAGCCGATGGCTGCCCGCTGCCCACCGGAGCTGCCCCCACTGCTCCCTGGGCCGAGGATCCACGGCGCACCGCTCCATCTGGTGCGTTAGAAGACAGGCCGGCCTGCTGCACCGCACAGGGGCCCGCCCCCTGGCTCCTCGCGCTCCTCCACGCCGAGCGGTGCCAGCAGGGACGCTGACACCCGCCGCTCCTGGTCCCGGATCCCTCCGTCTCTGTGCCGCGGGGGGGGAGGAACCTGGCCCCTGTTGAAGGTCCCGCCTGACAGGTGGATTCCTCCCAGCCTGAGGGCGGGGAGCAGGGGGGACGCGTCCACCGGCCCTAGCTGGAGGGTCCCTGGAGGGGCTCCGTATGCGGCGCCGGACCCGGGGGGTAGCCTCAGGACTAAGGCGCGCCGGAGGCTGGGACCTCCGTGGCCGGGGTCCTGTTGGAGGGGCGATGGAGGCTCCGGCTACCGACCCCTGAAGCAGGCTGTTAACCGAAGCCTGCAACCAATCAGTCCCTTGCATGGCTGCTTCTCTCCGGAGCTGCTGTAGCAAGGCCTCAGCATCCATCACTTGGGCACTACGGAGCTTCTCTTCACTGGCTGGTGAGTACCCAAATGGTTGCCCCCTTCACGTGGCCACTGCCTTTTATAAAGACCCTCCCCCTTGCCCTGTATCCGAACCCTACTCCTCTTCAAATTCAAAAAACTCCGTCCCTCCCCTCAGCCACTGTTAACCCTATGGCCCCCCAACTTTCCTATGAGCTCCTTATTGTCCCACGTCACCCTGTCATGGTGGCCTCCCCTGAGGGCCAGAGGCCCAGTACGGCCTTTCTCACCCATTGGTGCCATGCAGGAGACCAGTGAATAAAGATAATTTTTAGTGGTATGCCAGACTGCAGGGTTTCATAGAATGGACTGTAGGGATCCTAATTAGCAAGGATATAATGTGCTGGCAGCAGTTTAATAATGGGTAACTTGATGATAGGTTCCCTTTAAAGTATTGCACCAAATACCCTGTACAATAAGTTTTAGCTACATATCATGCCATTTTCTAAATGAATACAAGAGTTTACCATTACCAGCCATAGAACAGTTTCTCCCAAAAATCTAACCAACTGTACACAATAAAATACCCAATGAAGTGACTGTCACGGATCCAAAAATAATTCCGTTTTCAGATACTTTTATTTTTTTATTGGGTAACGAATTTGGGAAGGATGTAGTGCTGTCATTAGTGCTCAACATTTCTATACTTGTCAATTACATCACTGGACACAAATTTGCACCGAGTTTCATGTAACATTTTATATGTGTGTATGTTTAATGTCTGTATTGGTTGCACAGCTTGTATTAATGAGGTCATAGTATTAACAATTGTGTGGATTTCAATTAAATATTCTAATTTAGAGAAATACTACAAGCTACTTTTATATTATAAAAATATACAAAGTATACAAAGTATATAAAGGATCCTGCACTATAGGTACAGAACAAAGGTGTAGCTGGGGTGCAGCTTAGGGGGAGAAAACTACGTCTGAGTGGCCCCTAACCAGGTAAGGCTAGGTTCATACTAGCGTTTCTGTGTGCAGAGTATCATCTGCATGCGCAAACGCATGCGTTTTTTATCCGCATGATCTTAGGCATGACGGCAAAAAACGCTGCATGTGCATGCGTTTGTATATGTGGCACCCCAGGAGTTCAGGTACCACAGTGGTATTGCCATCCTCTCATGGAGGGTGATGCCATGCCTGGAAACAAGGAAGATCCCTTTTGCAGGTAATCTGTACATGCAACACTTTCTGACTCCAGGCCAGAAGGGGGAGCTCTAAACCCGGTTTCAAGGGAGCTTCACTAGATAGATATACATTCTGGTCTGGAGGAGGAGTTAGATAGTCTGGAGCAGACAAGGAACAGTGAAGGAGCACAGGAGAAGTCAGGAGCTAGAGGAGAGCTGCGAGTGAGCTCCCTCTAAGCTGCAGTGCAGAAACCGAGTACCAGGAACCCGAGGCTGTGTGGAGCTACATATGCCACGGCAGAACTAGAGGGCAGGAAATTGAAAGTGACTTGCCCACATTGTACCCTGAGGTACAGCAGCACCCAAGCCCGGAGTCATCGTGGATAGAGACCCCAATGAAATGGCTCGCCTCGCGTTGCCTACCATACAGGAACCATACCTCCCAACTTTCGAGGAAGGGAAAGAGGGACAAAGTTAGCGGTGCTGTGCGCGCCGCAGCAAATTTTAGGCCACACCTCTGACCACACCCATTTCACAACTAGTCATGCCCCAACCACACCCATTTAGCACTTCTGATCACAATATTTCGTAAACAATAATTACAAACAAAAAAATATGGCCACACAGTGCTCCATACTGTATAATGGCCACACATGATGCTCCATACTGTATAATGGCCCCACATGATGCTCCATACTGTATAATGGCTCCAAATGATGCTGCATACAGTGTACTGGCCCCACGTGATGCTCCATACTGTATAATAGCCACACATGACGCTCCATACTGTATAATGGCCACACATGATGCTCCATACTGTATAATGGCCACACATGATGCGCCATACTGTATAATGGCTCCACATGATGCTCCATACTGTATATTGGCCACACAGTACTCCATACTGTATAATGGCCACACAGTGCTCCATACTGTATAATGGCCACACATGATGCTCCATACTGTATAATGGCCACATGATGCTCCATACTGTATAATGGCTACACATGATGCTCCATACTGTATAATGGCCACATTATGCTCCATACTGTATAATAGCCCCACATGATGCTGTGTACTGTATAATGGCCACATGATGCTGCGTACTGTATAATGGCCACACATGATGCTCCATACTGTATAATGCCACACATGATGCTCCATACTGTATAATGGCCACACATGATGCTCCATACTGTATATTGGCCACACAGTGCTCCATACTGTATAATGGCCACACATGATGCTCCATGCTGTATAATGGCCATACATGATGCTCCATAATGTATAATGGCCACATTATGCTCCATACTGTATAATAGCCCCACATGATGCTTCGTACGGTATAATGGCCACACATGATGCTCCATACTGTATAATGGCCACACATGATGCTCCTTACTGTATAATGGCTCCACATGATGCTCCATACTGTATAATGGCCGCACAGTGCCCCATAATGTATAATGGCCACACATAATGCTCCATACTGTATAATGGCCGCACAGTGCCCCATAATGTATAATGGCCACACATAATGCTCCATACTGTATAATCGCCCCACATGATGCTGCGTACAGTATATTTGCCCCACGTGATGGTCCATACAGTATAATGGCCCCACATGATGCTTTGTACAGTATAATGGCCCCACACAATGCTGGGTACAGTATAATGGCCACACACAATGCTGGGTACAGTATAATGGTCCCACACGATGCTCCATACAGTATAATGGTCCCACACAATGCTGGGTACAGTATAATGGCCACACATGGTTACCCCACCCCCATCATTGCCTTCTCCATCACTACACACACACCTTTCACCCCACACCCTCGCAGCAGCCGGCAGCTTCCACTCCCATGGTGCTGAATGGTGTCATCCAGCTGTGCCGCTGACTGCTCATGTCTCTGCAGCTGTGATACGCCACTGATAAAGACCTCTCCGTGTCTCCTGTGCCAGTCAGTGTCAGAGTGAGGAGCAATATCTGCTCCGATCCGACACAGCCAGCGCCCGCTCCGTACACCTCGCACACATGCGACTCCGCTCCATACACCTCGTACACACATGATTCCGCTTCATACACCTTGCACATGCGGCTCCGCTCTGTACACCTCGTACACACACGGCTCCTCTCCGTACACCTCATACACACACGGCTCCTCCCCATACACCTCGTACACACATGGCTCCACTCTGTACAACTCGTACACACACGGCTCCACTCCGTACACCTCGTACACACACGGCTCCACTCCGTTCACCTCGTACACACACGGCTCCACTCCGTACAACTCGTACACACACGGCTCCACTCTGTACACCTCATACACACATGACTCCGCTCCATACACCTCGTTCACACACGGCTCCGCTCCATACACCTCGTACACACACGACTGCGCTCCATACACCTTACACATGCGGCTCCACTCCGTACACCTCGTACACACACGGCTCCGCTTCGTACACCTCGTACACACACGACTCCGCTCCATACACCTCGTGCACACACGGCTCTGCTCCATACACCTCATACACACACGACTACGCTCCATACACCTTGCACATGCGGCTCCACTCCGTACACCTCGTACACACATGGCTCCGCTCCATACACATTGCACACACTGCTCTGCTCCGTATACCATGTACACACATGGCTCTGCTCCACACACCTCGTACCCATGTGGCTCTGCTCTGTACACCTCGTACACACGTGGCTCCGCTCCATACACCTCATACACACACGACTCTGCTCCATACACCTTTCACACTCTGCTCCGATCCGCACACCTCTTACACACATGGCTCTGCTCCGTACACGTCTTACACACACGACTCTGCTCCATACACCTTTCACATGCTACTCCGCTCCGTACACCTTGTACACACGCGGCTGTGCTCCGTACACCTCGTACACACGGCTCTGTACACCTCTTACACACACGACTCCGCTCCATACACCTTTCACACGCTGCTCCGATCCATACACCTTGTACACACGGCTCTGCTACATCCACACTGTAAATACCTCCTGACCTCACACATATGCTTACCCTCATACAGCATCATGACAACCAGCAGAGTCCTGTACATGGAGGTCCTCCCGATCATGTGACCCCCTGACTCCTCCTATCATGTGACTTCATCACAGGTCCTGTGCACACAGAGCAGCCAATATGTGGTGTGCTGCTCTGCAGGTGCAGGGACTCAGGGAGCTGACTGGGTGATATTACACACCTCCCAACCAGTGCGGGACAACTAATGTCCCACCCGTGATTGCGGGGCTGACTGTCAAAATCAGGACAGTCCCGCTGGATCCGGGACAGTTGGGAGGTATGCAGGAACTGTCCCAGGACAGGGAGTAAGAGAGGACATTGACAGAAGCCACAGGCAGCAAGGGACTATTATCTAGCACATAGTGGAAGGCTCCCAATCTGACCTGGCACAGGGAATCCCACTCATTTTAAGGTGCCTAGACTCCATCGACACCTGTTGCTGGTACCTTGGACTGAGGCTGTCTACCATCAGTAAACCAGGTAAAGAGACTGCAATCCTGTGTCCTCCATTTAATTTCCAGCACCACACCATCCTTGACAACAACACCAAAGCCGTGGGGACCCAGCTTTACCTGGTGCCATAACATCACCACAGAGGACCCCTTTAAGCAGCGTCGGTCACCCCTGACCAAGTACCACAGGTGGCGTCACAAACTTTTATTATTTCACAAACCCCTTTGAAGACTGTCCCTTTTACTTGGTCGCCCAGGGCCACGGACTGGGTCACCGCTGTCGTGACACATCCCTTTAAGTACCGGACTCGGTATCGAGTACCCCATGGCCCTGGCAGGCATTCCATATGCGTTTTTGCATGTGTTTTTGTTGTTTATGTGCATGCGTTCAATAGGACAATGCTTTTCCAGGAGAATTTCCTTTACACAAGACACACACAATGGGCGTGTCTCATGGGATTTTTGATGGTGTATTGAGCTGCAAGATGTATCTTAGCGTGGAGAGCTTCAATATGAATCTGGATCTGTCATTGAAATTGCCTTTTGCTTTTGCTGTGGCTTGTGAGAAAGAAAGGAGAAGAAGAGAAAGATGGAGAAGACGTCGTCATCACTATTGGCAACACCCCATTGTTGAAGTCTGAGAGAGCCATGGAGCCTACCACTCATTGTACACCGAGCTTCGTGAATACCTGCAAAAGTTTTTCGAGTACATGAGAATGTCGGAACAGAGCTTTGAAGAATTGCTGCTGCGTGTCCGAGGATCCTTCACCAGGCAGGACACACAGCTACGTAGAGCAATTCCTGCTGAGGAACGTCTGTTGGTGACCCTAAGGTACGTAATTTTGAAAAAGAAACACCTGTCATTAATATTATTGTTTTAAAAGTCATGTACTCATTTTTTTCCCCATTTTCTTTTCCACAGATTCCTGGCTACCGGAGAGACATTAAGGTCTCTACATTTTCAATTTCGGATTGGAGTGTCCACCCTTTCTGGGATTCTTGGAGACACCTGCCGTGCATTATATGACATTCTGCGTGCAGAATTCCTCCCTCAACCCACAACTGAACTCTGGCTGAAAAATTCAGAAAAATTCAATAAAATTTGTAATTTTCCAAACTGTTTGGGGGCTGTGGACGGCAAACACATTCAGATTCTGAAACCTGCTGGAAGTGGATCCGAGTACTTCAATTATAAAAAATACTTTTTGATTGTTCTTATGGCGATTGCAGATGCTGAGGTTCATTTTTTTCGCCGTTGACGTTGGCTCATTTGGACGAGGAAATGACTCGCAGACTTTCAAAAACTCTGACATGGGCCAACGTTTGTATGGTAATAATTTTAATTTTCCACAACCTCTTCCGAACACTGGAGGACCACCCATGCCATTTGTTGTGGTTGGGGATGAGGCATTTCAAATGTGTGCCAACCTCATAAAACCATACTCAAGTCGGGACGTGGATTCACACAAAAAGGATTTTCAATTACTGACTGACAAGGGCACGAAGAACTGTGGAGTGTGCCTTTGGTTTGCTGGCATTTAAATGGTGCAATTTGGGTACAGCTATCAATCTTAAAATTGAGACAATTGATGAGGTTGTGAAAGCGTGTGTTGTTCTGCATAAATACATCCTGGCAAAAGAGCGACCCCACTTAGAACTTGAGGAACCAGTTATTACCACATTGCAGGATTACCAAGCTCACCCTCTGAGGACTACAGTGGAAGTTGCCCAATTGAGGAATAAATTGGCTGCCTACTTTTTTTGGATATTGGACATGTGGCATGGCAAGACGAAATGGTTTAAGCCGCTAAGTTAAATGTACCTGTAATGTTATGTACCTGGACTGTTTGCTGATTGTAATACTAACACCTTGACTGTAACTTTAACAATAAACACCTTGACTGTAACGCCCGTTAATACTTCATTCAACAATACACACATGTTTAAATAAAGAGATAAAGAAAATACAGGGAGACAGGTATTGTGAAACAAAAGAAATGTTAGTAACAAAGATAAAAACAATTGGAAATTTAACAAACAAATAAATAAAAAAGGAAAATAATGTGATTTACTTTTGGGGTCTGCGGGAGGGAGTTACACTGTGGACCTGGGGGTTTCGGGCTGTGAAGGTAGGCTAGGAGTGGTTGGGGAAGTTGTTACAGGGGAAGTGGCAGGTAATTGGAGGATTGGGTTAGACACATTGGGGAAGAGGACACATTAGGAGTGGAAAACAAGTTGGAAGGGATTGACACATTACAAGGGAGAGAACTAAGGGAAGAGTGGACAAACTTGAAAATAAGGACACATTTGTAGGTGAGGGTACAGGGGGTGGGTAATGTCTCTTTCCTTTTCACTTCCTGGCCTTTGTTTTGCTGCTTTCTCGGCCTTTTCCTGTTGCTGCGTGGTGGGAGTGGAAGGCTGGGCTGCTGCACTCGGCTGCATGGTTGAAGAGGAAGGCTGGGCTGCAGCATTCAGCTTTGTGTGAACGGGGAAAGCTGGGCTGCTGCACTCAGCTGCATGGTGTAGCTGTGTACCATTGGAACAGTCCTAATGTCCAGCGGTGGTTGTGGTGGTGGTGGATAGTTCACTTGGTGACCAGTCTGGTATCCAAGTCCTTATGATGTTGGGAAAGGTGCTGGGTGATTCTGCCACTGATGCTTTGCTGGAGCTTGTTGCCCTCTAGGGAATAAAGTTTGTGCCTGCTGCTAATATCGGGACCGCTGCATGGCCTCGCTGTAAGCAGCCTGACAGGCCTTCATGAAACACTAGGTAAAAGAACGAATAAGAAAAAATTAATTTGTTAAGAGCCAAACACAATGTAGCCCCCCAAAAAAGAACAATGGACACCAATACTTACATTACAGGCAGTAGTCCAACAGCACAGCAGTCAGGCATCACAGAACAGGGACAGCAGCACAGCACCAGGACGGAAGGCAGCACAGCACCAGGAAGGCAGCACTAGGACAGGACGGCAGCACCAGGAAGGCAACACCTGGAAGGAAGCACTAGGACAGAAGCACCAGGCAATTGGGCTCACATACATTGGCCAATACATTGCGCCCCCTGCTGGCATAACCTCATATGAACTCTAGCGTGGGAATTTTTCAGAATATTTTCCCACGCTAGAGTTCATATGAGGTTATGCCAGCAGGGGGCGCAGCACCGCAAGTCTAGGTAGCTACTTTCCCCTGCATTTCATTCATTCCCCAGTTTTTACAGCCAGGGGCAGCTGCATTAGCAGGCTCCTGGTTGTAAAATTATTGAACCCCTTCAGATGGATTTACATCTTGGGACATGACTGTACGGTGGACAGTAATGGGATATTGTTGTTTTTTTATGTTAACTTTTTTCAGAAGACAAGGGTCGTCATTTGGATTGAGTGTATAATAAAGCTGTTACAACACCATGTGTATTTATTTCACTAAAATACTTTTTTCCTAATGTGTGTATGTTTTTTTAACCCTCTATTAATATTGGATTAATAATGGATAGGTGTCTTATTGACACCTCTCCATTATTAACCAGGCTTAATGTCACCTTACATTAGCAAGGTGACATTAACCCCTTATTACCCCATATCATACCGCTACTCGGAAGTGGGAAGAGAGTGGCTAAGTGCCAGAATAGGCGCATCTTAAAGATGTGCCTTTTCTGGGGTGGCTGGGGGCAGATGTTTTTAGCCGGGGGGGGCAATAACCATGGTCCCTCTCTAGGCAATTAATATCTGCCCTCAGTCACTGGCTTTCCCACTCTGGCGGAGAAAATTGTGCGGGAGCCTACGCCAGTTTTTTCCGTGATTTAACCCTTTATTTTAACACCTAGAGCTCCCAAATTTTGCACACAGACACTTCTAACATTATAGTAGTGAGGAATATGTAAACAAATAAGGAATATGGAATGGTTTACTGTATGTAAACCATGTCTTATATCCTGTCGGGTTTTATAAGGAGATAGCAAAAGCCGGCAATTGAATTACCGGATTTTCTGCTATCTAGCGCTGTATGAAATATAAATATATATGTGTCTCACTGACATATATACAGTACAGACCAAAAGTTTGGACACACCTTCTCAAGATTTTTCTGTATTTTCATGACCAGCATGGCTATCACAGCATCTTTCAGCGGCATGCTATTCCATCTGCTTTGCGTTTAGTTGGACCATCATTTATTTTTTAACAGGACAATGACCCCAGACACACCTCCAGGCTGTGTAAGGGCTATTTGACCAAGAAGGAGAGTGATGGGGTGCTACGTAAGATGACCTGGCCTCCACAGTCACCAGACCTGAACCCAATCAAGATGGTTTGGGGTGAGTTGGACCGCAGAGTGAAGGCAAAAGGGCCAACAAGTGATAAGCATCTCTGGGAACTCCTTCAAGATTATTGGAAGACCATTTTCAGTGACTACCTCTTGAAGCTCATCAGGAGCTCCTGTTTCTGCATTGAAAAAATTTTGCTACATGTGGATGATGTTTTCAAAAACCTATCCACATGCCTTTAATGTAATTCACTGAAGATCTCATGAGCAAAATCTGCAAACTTGTAGCAAATCCACCATGTCTGTTACGGAGGTACCGGGGAATCTCATGTGCCTCCTCTCCCCTGGACACTGTTCACACGATTACTGTACCTGTGGTGCCTCATTGTTCTTAATGTGTAGTGTAATGTTTATGTACTGTAATGTCTTGTATCTGCCATGTACTGTGCATATGTTTAGGATTAGGGATAGATAATGGTGTTAGCAGCAAGGAGTTAAGTAGATGGGAGGGGCACAGAGCAGAGCATCACAGAGCAGGGAGATATAGGAAAAGCACTTCCTGTTTAGAATCAGACGCCCAGGCAGGACGCATGCAGTGAGACAGTTACAAGCCTTGGGGCAAAGCTGTGGATGGCAGTAAGGGACCCCAGGCTGGAGAATAGTGCAGTCGGGCACCAGCTCAACAGGACCATCCTGAAGAAGGATCTGGGGTCTACGACCAGGGGAGGAGCAGCTGAGATGGCATTCCCGGCACCTTTCCTAATTGGAACCGGACGAGGGACTGACAGGGAGCTGGTGATGCTGAAGGTACAGATGGGACATGAACTGTCCAAAGATGCTGCCCAGATGGCAGAGGAAAGGAGAGCGCAGACAGGACAGAGTCTGGCTAGAGGTATGGCCGTGAACGCCAAGAGTAAAGAGAGAGAAATGACAGAGATACTAGAGTCTGCCCAGATGGCAGAGGAAGGGAAAGTACAGGAAATGTTGCCCTGTGTGAACTGTGCAGCTGATGTAATGGATGCCTTGCTGTTTAGTAAAGTTCAGCTGTTGGAAAAGAACTGTGACTTTGTGGTGTTTCAAGGAACCTGGGAGCCAGAAGCTGGAGTAACAGAGGTAACCAACTGGACAGCAGTAATAGGACTTTATTTAGCTTTTCATGTACAAGGTGCTGGGGTGCTCACTGACTGCTGCTTAATGAACTCGCCCACGACTACCACCCCGTGCCACCTTGTTACATCTGCACATTACTTAAGAATCATTCCTAAAACAGCACTTATGCCCTATCTATAGGAATACAGGAACAGCGCTCTGGAACCCCAGGAATATGGCTCAGCAGTCCGGTCTTGTATGAAGAACAGGTGCACATGCTTAGCCTTTGCCCAATCCATTACCTATGGGACTGTCAGAGAAAGCCAAGTAGAGCACTCATACTATTTCCATAACACCATTCCAGGCTAGTCCATAACTTGGTCATATGTTTTTTAATAATCGTATAAGAAACATCCCTTTCCATATGCCCTTTAATAAAAGGAGAGCCCCCTCAGGGGATCCTATGATCCAAAGTCGGAAGCTACATGGTCATACATCTATTTACAGTTGAGTTTTTCTGACTGAGCCTAATCATTAGGCAAGCAATAATTGCAAAATGTTTTTTTCCATGAGATATTACCTTTAAAGGGAATTTCTCAGCAGGGTTTTGATATGTAATCTGAGTGCTGCATATGGTGCAGGCAGAGACACTGATTTCAGCAATGTGTCACTTATTAAGCTGTGTGTGGTTGATTCAGTACAATGAGTCTTTTATCAGCAGGACATCTAAAAACTCTGATCATATCACAACTGCTGCACCCAGTACACTAAGTGACGTGTCACTGGAATCAAGGTCTCTGTCACTACATTATGCTGCTCAGATTCCCCTTAACAGCCAGAGAAATGGAGAACGCATAGTAGGGAAACATTCAAAGAAGTAGGGTATGCAAAAACTGGACCTATTTAATTAGAAAATAATATTGTTTACTAATAAAAGTGACTGATGGAGATACAGTATATAGTAAATGTAAGAAAGGTGCATAAAAAATGCAAAAATGTTTAATCAAATGTTTTTATTTGAATTCAGCCTACACTAATAAATTTTGCTGTTAGGAACAAGCTCGGCAGCAAGTGTGTTGTCCCTTCTAGGAAAATCCTGCGCTAATAGTGCAGGGATTGAAGGATATATTATTACATTATTAGTCACAAGCTTTTGGCTGTCATTTGCCGGTTTACCTCATTTTCCTACTTTATTCTGAACATGTTCCAAATAATAAAATTAAGAAATTGCGTCAAAAGCTTTGAAGTAATTTGACTCATTGTGAAAACAGTTCCAAAGTATAGTCGGACAAAATGACAGGTTACATGACCCTCATTTTAGGATGAATTTACAGTATTGTCATGCGGCCCCGCTGCCAGTCTCAGAGACTATTATATATCACATTACTGTAACTGCAGAGATTTGCTCTTCGACTGGCTTTAGATAATATTACAAAACCCCGATGCAAACCAGCCAGTCGCTTTTATTTCAACTTCTGACCTATTAAATTGTGCCTTGGATGGTGTTTTAAGCCTGTGCTAGTATCAGACATGTATTTGGAGTGTGCACAGCACCAGAACAAACAGTTCCTGTGTAAACTTAATTGTAAAGTGCTGCGGAATATGTTGGCGCTATATAAATAAAAATTATTATTATTATTATTATTATAAACTTTAGACAAGGGGCTTTCTTTGTGGATGTGTTCCACTCTTACCACATCGTTAGAAAAGAAACAATAGACACTAAAATTCTCCAAACTTTTCGTAAAACAGAGTCTACTCCAACATCTACATTGTTTAGTTCAGAGAAAAAACAAAAATTGAACTTGGATTAAGTTGGTACACATGCAGAACGTAAATGCATGTTCTCATTGGCCATAAAGCATAAAAAACCTACAAGCAGCAAAATAGGCATAAACTCTGCTGTAACTAAATAAGCAAAAAAGCAAAAGTGCATTTAAACAACACAGAGGTCTTAGTAATACTGTTTTTGATAAAAAATAGCATAAAAGCCATCCCACCGTCGACAAGCTGACTCTGATCGGGACGGTCCTACGCTACGCTGTCTAATATTAAAAATCTTACCATGTGTCAGAGTTGACCTTAGTGTGAAATTAAGGGCAGACAAAGGGACCGGGTCCCAATCTATCGACACCAGTGTGGGGAAGCTCTTAAATGTAATTTCCAGCTCAGGAGAGGGAGGCCACACTCCGGCTTGCACAGAATGCAAAAATACAAAGAAAAACACAAAAATTGAGCTTGGATTAAGTTGGTATACATGCAGCACATAAACGCATGTTCACTTTGGCCATGAAGCATAGAAAACCTACAAGAAGCAAAATAAGCATAAACCCTGCTGTAACTAAATAAGTAAAAAAGTAAAAGTGCTTGAAATGGCATGCTTCTCTGACTGTACTCTCTAAATGCCACCGTCAAGAGATTGACAGCAGCATGCAAGGGGTTAACAGTACTGTTTGGAGCTCAGCTCCGATTGCTGCTGTTAGAAGCCGAAGCTAGATGTGTAAGTACAACCCGTCATGGTAGCAGTATTCTTCAATGGCAGTCACCTCTTTTAGCAGAATAATCCGCCCCATCACACAGTAAAGTTTCTGAGGAATGATTTGAAAATTACTTGGCGAACAAATTCCCTTGGAGTATCTGTGGGATATGCTGGAAAAAGAAGTCCAACTGAGTGCAAAGGTTCCAGCTGCCACGTGCTCTACCCTGACAGCGCCGTTTGGCACAATGCTTCCTCAATGGGGGCGTACTTACTTTGTGATTCCATGCTCCCGTACTCTTTTTTTGTTCCTGAAGCTTGATTAAATATTATTTCATTACCTTTCCAATTTTTTAAGAAAATAATAAAGATTTATTTGTAATCTTCTATGCTTTGCAATTTATCGTCTTACCTCTAACCACTAGATTGAGGATGTGCATATAAATTGTTTTCCTGATGCGTATTCTTTGTCGTCTTTGATGGAATGGGCTAAACTCTAAAGATCTTTGTGTCTTAACTTATACTTTGTTTTTAATATAACCTATCCAACCGCCTCTACTGCTTCCAAACCACTTTTTATTGTCCACGCATGGACTCCACAAGACCCTTTAAATAAAAAAGGGAAAAATGTGTTTTGTTTAATTTCTAATAAAGGACTTTATTCTGGCTGTGTATTTATTCACCATATAACTATAGGATTAGTATTGGATAGGTGTCTTATAGATGCCTCTCCATTACTAAGCTGTGGGCTTGATGTCACCTGAAAATACAATGGTGACATCAACCCCACAAATAGGAACCCCACTTGCCACCACTACAGGGCAAGTGGGAAGAATTAGCTCATCTAATAGATGTGCCTTTTCTAGGCGGCTGCGGACTGCTATTTTTAGGCTGGGGGGAGCCTATATCAATTACCAGCCTGAGAATATCGGCCCCTAGCTGTCAGCTTTAGCAAGGTTGGTTGTCAAAAATGGGGGGGACCCCACGCCGTTTTTTTAATTTCTCTAAATAATTTTTTAAAAAGCGTGGGGACGCCTCTATTCTTGATAACTAGCCTTGTTATTAAAAATACGGTGGAACCCACGCCGGGTTTTTCATTCATTTATTTAGTTATAGCGCAGGCGGCGGATGAGGAATGCCCCCATCATCCACTCCTGCTGTCACTGTTATTAGCGGCAGCAGGTGTAGGTTGATGGGAGTAATATTCCCAAAAAGCCCCAACTTGCTGTTATTGTTTTGACTTGAATATAACTCTCATATACCAAACATATCCAGTTTTTCTATTAATTTAGTGGTGAAAAAAATCAGAATTTTGCAGAAGAGATTTTTTTGGGTTGTCAACATTTTCTGACACTCATAATGTTTTTGCAGCGCCCCAGAGTCCTGGTCGTTGCAGTACTGTGGCTCCGCCACTATGGGGAGCTATGGTGCGTCTGATGGCACTAAAGGAGTTCATCTGACCAGGTATCACAGACACCAATACATTTCACAGCTGGGCCTCCGGGGGGAGCTAAGGGTTCTATTCATTAGGCCACTCCCCACCATAGTGGGTAAACTGGGGGTCAGGCAGGAAGTTAGATCAGAAAGCTGACTGGGTTGGAACCAGGCAACACCTTGTGGCAGAGGGTGTTGTGGGGGAAGATACAGTAGGGTCTCTGTCAGGGGTGGGATCCTGACAGAGGCTTGGCAACTTGAGCGAACGTAACGGGACCGCGCCTGCTCCGGGTAGCGGCGGTGCCCAAGGAAGGACTAGAAGCGAGATAGATTGTGCTGAGTGAGAAACGAGATCAAGCAAAAGGAGAAATACCAGTAGGGGTCGTGCTGTAAGACCGGAGCAACACCCTACTGAGGCGCACTACCGGTGGCCGGAACGCCGAGGGAGTATCATAACATTCAGCTTCAAGCAATACTCTAAACAGCGGCAGGACAGTCAGTCTAAGGCGGGCTGTCTGACTTAAATCACCTATGCAGTCTTGGGGGGCAACTTGTGGAGAGGGGTGACTCTAGGGTCCCGGAAGAGCTCCGAGCCTACCCGTCATACGGGTGCCGTCCCAACCAGAACAACAGGGAGGGACGGAGGATTAGAAGAACATCATTTAATTGAGTTGTGAGGGAACTTAAGAAACAGACACAACGGTTGTGGGGACTTTCCGTAAGCACAGCAGGGAAGGACCACAACACATAGCGCTAGAAGGAAGGCACCGATTTCCACCTGTGAGGAGAACTCTGGAGGTGCCATTGGACCGGCCGGACTTGCGCAGCTTGGTGAACCGTATTCCGGACTGAGGACCCAGAGATCTTCAGTAAAGAGGTAAAGAGACTGCAACCTGGTGTCCTCGTTATTTACTGCACCGCACCACTACAGCCTCACCCCCATCTACATAATCCACTCCTAGTAATCCCCTGTGCGCCCCACGGCAGGGTCACGGACCGGGGCCTAGCCGCCGTGACAACCCCAGAGCAGAGACTCAGAGGCCCGGTACCGGGTACCTCGGCCCTGCGGCAGTGGGGGCGCTACATTTTCATGTTTCAGTCAATGGAGCTGTGTGATGACTTATTTTTGTGGGGCGAGACAATGTTTTTTGGAATAGATTTAATGTCTTCATCACTTGTTACAGCACTTTTTGTGGTATTGCAGTGACAAAAAAAGCATAATTTTGTCGTTCTTGAATTTTTTTCGTTTACCAATTGGGTTAATTATTTTTATATTTTCATAGATGGGACTTTTCTTAATGTGATGATAACACATATATGTTTTGGGTTTTTTATCTTTTATTTTTAATGGGGGAAAGGGAGCAGATTTGAACTTTGAAGTTCTTTGATTTTTTTCCATATATTTAAGACATTTTGTTTTTACTTTTCACTGCTCTTCATAGTCCCCTTAGGGGACTTAAAGCTGCGATCGGCTAATCACTTGTGCTATATAAACAGCACCACGGTTTCCTTTGAAGCCTTTGTAATACACAGCCATTACCTATCAGGTATGGGTGGGTTCATCCTGTGAGGCCAGTCCATACAATCACTTCCAACTTGCGCCATGAAGGAGTTAATGTTTGATTTTCATCTTTGTCAATAACATTATTAAAAGAAAAAGCCCATAGCACCCCAATTCTCTTATGGCTTTTACAAATCTGCCAATTTTTGTAACCGTATTCAAGATTGCCACCATCTAGGTGACATTGCCTGTTACTCATGATTGCATTGAAAGTCAGTTGTCATATTGGTGCAGACTACATCTCGTTGCTTATTGTGACATAATGGACCTTAGGGAAATTAATGTCATCAGGTGTCTGGATTAGGTGAGTATAGGGATTTTTTAATTTTTGGTTATGGGGTGTACCATCATACTGTTTGGGGGGTGTAGGGGGTATCATCATACTATATAGGAGTTGTAAGGTGTACCATCATAATATATAAGCAGTGGGGTATACCATTATGGGTATTAAGGTTGTGATGTGGACCATCATACTATATTGGGGCTATGAGTTGAAACATCCTGCTATATGAGAAGTTGTTGGGGGTACCATCATACTATATAGGGGCTGTGAAGTGTGCCATCATAATATATAAAGAACTGTCAGGTGTACAATCATATTAAATAGTAGGGGGGTGTTGGGAGGACCATCGTACTATATAGGGGGATGTGATGTGCACCATCATACTATATAGGGGGCTGTGGAGGGACCTTCATAGTGCATGGGGGATCTATCATACTATGTGGTGTGGCTGTGGGGACATCTTACTGTGTAGGGTGGCTGTGGTGGAAACCATACTGTGTGCGGTGGATGTGGTGGACATTATACTGTCTGGAAGTCTATGGGGTACATTATACTATGTTGGAGGCTGTGGTGGCCATCATACTGTATGGGATTGTTATGGGTGACATCATACTCTATGAGGGCTGTGGGGTCCTCATAATGTATGGGGGGTATGGTGGACATTCCATTTTAAATAGGGGCCTGTAGTGAACATCATACTGTGTGGTGGTCTGTGGTGCCCTCCATACTGTATATTGGGGGCTGTGGTGAATACCATATTGTATGGGAGGGCTGTGGTGATATCTCACTGTGTGGGGTGCTGTGGGGCATCATACTTTGTGTAAGGTTTGTGGGACAATCATACTGTGTGGGGTCATCATGCTTCGTTGGGGCGTAATACTCTATGGGGGGTCATGAAAGGGTTATCATAGTTAGTGAGACCACTTATGGGCTTCAGTAGGGGCAAAATAACTCCATTTCTTTAAATGTTGGGAGATATGCTCTTCTTTGATTGTGACATGATAGGACTTTTTTTCCACTGTTATTTCTATGCATGCCCCTGTTTAGGAGCATTATTACAATAATGAATAAATAAATAATACAATAAAGAGGCACTGAAGGTGATTAGTATAAGGATGGACAATGGGGGATTGTTATCATTTTAGCGGAAGTAAGGAGAGATTATTATTAATAATATAAGAAAGCACAGGGATATTTTTATTATTAGAAGGAGGAAAAGGGTCATTATTATAAGAGGTCAAGGGGGAGCATTATTAAAGGAGGCACAGGGGAATTATTATGAGGTGTCACAAGTTGTGGTTTGTGTAGAGGTGGTAGAATGTAAGGAGGGTCCTGGAAAAAATGAGTAGAGTGAAGATGTCCGTGTGTTATGATGGATAAAAGGTCATGGTGGTCTGGACAAATTGCAAAGGTGAAAACCTGCACAATGTACACATATATGGTGTGTAGAGCACTGGTTTAAACTGATATTACCATTATATGGCCACTGTATGGAGGTAATAAAGAGATGGGCGAACCCGAACAGTAAAGTTTGGGGTCTGTATCGAATACCTACTGTTTGGGCACGAACCCCGAACACAGACTTCTTCCCCAGAACACAGGCTGTTTCCCACGTTGTCATCTGCATGAAAGCGTGAGAAACACCGACAGCTCTAATCGGCGATAAGTTTATTAACACTGGTCAGAGAGCTACGGTTCCCACACTGTCAGATGATAGCATGAGCCAGCAACTGTGACCAGAGGTTAAAAGTTTACCTCCTGTCACAGGCATAGGTTGATGGGAGTATGCTACTCCCATCAGCCTACTCCTGCTGTTGTTGATAGAAATTTCTTACAGTGAACTGCGGTGAACTTATCTGACAGCGTGGGAACCGCAGCTCTCTGACTGATTGTAATAATCTTACTGCCAATCAGAGCCAGTGCTTGCCCACACTGTCATGCAGATGACAGCGTAGCAAATAATGGCTGTTTGGGCCCCTCATTCATCTGAATGGGGTTCGTGTACTGCTCTGGTAGCTGAACCAAACTTTTTTTTAAATGTTTGGCTGAACCGGCCAGACCCAAACACCCAAACAATATCAGTCTTAGTTCAGTGTTTTTGGGTAAAGTAGTTGTCAAAGCTTGAAATTAAAGTCTGCAGTGACTCTGCGACTGCGTTCTTCTGAATCCTCAAAGAGCTTGCGCGCTATGAGGATTCTCCAGTGCTGGCACTGGGAGTTGGTTATCATTCATGTTACTGCAAGTATGCGATTTGCATACATGTGGTCACATGCTAACTAAACATGCATGGTCTCACTCAATACAAGTGAAATTAGCAAAGACTAGTACAACTAATCAGAATGTGGCCGCAGGTGTGCAAATCTCATACTTGCGGTCACATGATGGACTGTTCCCAATGCTGGCACCGGAGAATCCTCACAGTGTGCACTATGGGGATTTAGAAGTCTGAAGTTAAAAAGACTTTAACCTCAACCCCCTTTAAAAATCAGTATGGTGGTATTATCAATACTCTATATGCTTGTGATATTTGGTTATGGTTTGTTCGTATTTGTCTGTAATATTGCAATATAGTTATTTTGATATAATTATTTAATTTTATATAGCAACATTATTGGTATTATTAGAAATATTGAAAGTCTTGATCTCTCCCAGGCAAAGTAAAATTAGTAATGTATCCCCATCTGGGGCTCGGGGGTTGGGATAGCATGGGCCTGTGTGATTTCAAATGCCACGGCTGAATTTTAGTTCCAGTCTGTCCCATTCTCCTGACCACATTCTGACTTGATAGTGTCTGTCCTTGCTTAATACACTTGCAAAGAGCGAGGCCGCGCCCATCTATTCGGCACATGACTGCATGTATGCAAATCACATATTTGTGGTTGCGCTGCTCCTGGCGGCCCCCCGGAGAATCCTTACAGTGCACAGTGTGCACGATGTGAGGATTCACAAGTCTGCAGTCATACAGGGTAACTGCAGACTTGTACCCTAAAGCCAGACAACCCCTTTAATGCTGATTTATTTTAAGATTTATTTTTACAGTTTTTCTGGCTAAATACATTTTCTATTTGTGACTAGACAAAATCACCTCAAGTTCAGAGCAAACTGCACATGGATATATATAAACTGTGTGCAATTATTAGGCAATCTGTATTCTTGATTAATCATTTTATTATTGAACTATTACAGTGCTATCGGTCAATCCAAGATTAATAAACATTTAACCTGAATATTTAGGAAAGTAAAAGTGAGATTTTGTGTTTCTTCGCAGACTATGTGCGGAATCACTGAGCAATTATTAATGTGCAGAATTATTATGCAACTAAATGAAAAACGTACATTTTCCTATTTCAATTATTTATTTTCATCTCTTAGAATGAAAATAGTAATCAAACAACTTAAAATGTACAAAATACATTTTAAAAAAAAATTTCAGTGACCGATATTTCTCCTCTTACATTATGGGCTTGTTTTCGTGGACCTCCATAGAGCAGGAGGGAGGGGGTCCACGTATCTCCACTGGCAGTGTCCTTACAGGACCTGTGTGATGTCAGGATCATGTGATCAGTCACATGATGGAGAGTCACATGGTCTGGCTTTAAATAGCTGAACTCCAGGGTTAGTCTGGGCTGTTGAGGGCCTGGAGAGGAAGACTCCAGGAGTGTGTTTGTGCACATAGTGCTTGCTTAAGGACACTGATAACCCTGAGTGGGCTGACCCCCACTAGTGCAAGGACTGCACAAAATGCTATTGTTTTATTTTGCCCAGAGGGCCGTGTTTATTTTTGTGCTTAAAAGCCTTGGTTTATGCTGTACTAATAAACCAAGTGCATCCTTAAAGGCGCAGTGTTGCATTTCCTACCTCCGTGTGCAGCCAAGTAAGAATATGTTGACGAGGAAAACAAGCTGCCTTATAATTCTGCACAGTTTGATAAAGGGTGTTGTATCCTTAGGCTGCATCCTCCTCTTTACACAAATACACTTCACCTGATCAGCTTCACCCAATAAGTATTAACATTTATACAGCTTATAGTTTGAAAATCTGCATAAAAATAATGATATGGTCAAAATAGTCACTTGTCTAATAGTTATGCACACAGTATAGCTCGGTGGGAGGAGCTGTATAAACCTGTATGCAGTGAGCTCCCACTAGTGGCTACTGCAGGTAGTAAAACCTAAGATGAAAATAAAAATGAGCATATACCCTATAGTAAATAAATAAGCAAATAATAATAGTACATATAATAACATAGGGTACTTAGTTATCACTATTTTGTTCAAAACAGCCTAAAAGCCATCCCACCACGACAAGGTGTACCCAATCAGGATGGTCCTACCTCTAGTATTAAAATCTTACCATGTAGTCAAACTCCTATCCTGCTCTGCTCTTATTCACAATGAAGTTGTTTGAGACATCGTATGGTTTTAATACTGGAGGCAGGGCCATCCCGATTGGGCACACCTTGTCGCGGTGGGATGGTGTTTAAACTCTTTTGATCAAAACAGTGATAACTAGCTACCCTATGTTATTTCTATTTTTTATTACTATTTACTAATTTACTTACTACAAGGTCTATGCTCATTTTGTTTTTTTTTCTTGAGTTTTGTCTATGAAATGGCCACAGTGTGATCGTGCTCTTACACTTTGCACGTATACCAGCTTTTTGCTCCCGCTCATTTCTTTGGCTTTGCTATATCCGAGCAAAAAAAACTTCGGGGGGGAGAGGTGGTGCATTTGAGTGCTGAGAAATCTCCTATTATACCTTTTTGGGTATAGATTTCCTTCAGGCTCTCCAGTGTCCTACTATAGTCCAAAGACATCCTGATAGGGAACTTAGATTGTGAGCCCCGATGGGGACAGTGATGATGATGTCTGTAAAGTGCTGTGGAATTAATGGCGCTATATAAGAGAAGCACAATAAATAAATAAAATAAATATAATTTAAGTGTTCAACTTTCATTTTACAGATACAACTAAAGGCTAGCATTGCCAGATAACAACATTTTGCTAAAAATAAAAAATAAAAAAAATTCAAAATAGGTATTGTTTGCATTTCACTTCCTTTATCACACAAATGTAATCCCTCTTTATAGAAACCTTTCTTTTTTTTTTTACTATGTGCCACTATATAAAAAGAATGTATACTGACCTGGGGCATAACAAAATTACACTCCTGGCATATCTCAGGTATATGGAAGCCTATGGGCACTTTGGCAGTTTACTGTGTGCAAATGAGATGAGAATTGGGCTAATCTAGATGTTTACTATAATCCAATGATTGCTTTAGGAAAAACATGATTGTCATTGATGACCGTACTGAAAAGAGATAAAAGAGCTTACAAGTTGGATGCCACATACATTGGCAATAATGCGTTGGTCTGGAGGGAATGCCAGTGGAGCGGCCCCCAAACGCAGGACAGCGGGGTACTCGGTACTGGGTCTCTCGGTTCTGGGGATGTCACGGTGGTCTGACCCGGTCCGTGGCCCTGCTAAGGGGCGCCCAATTAAAGATGTAGGTGACGGTGTAGGTCGCAGTAAATAACGAGGACACAGGGTTGCAGTCTCTTTACCTTTTTACCGAAGGCTTCGGCATCCGCAATCCAGAGTACTGCTATCAGGGCTGGCTGAGACCGGCCGGTCCGAAGGCACATCCAGAGTTCCCTTTGCAGGTGGAAATCAGTAGCCTTCCTACCAGCGCCTGCGTTTTGTAGTACCTCCCTGCTGAGCACCACGGGATAGTCCTCACAACTGTCGTGTTTGTTTCTGTTCTTTCTCTCCGTCCCCCAGGTGATATGGACAGGACGCACCAGTATGACGGGGTAGGCCTGGAGTTATTTTATAGGGACCCTAGAGACGCCCCTCTCCCACAATTGCCTCCGTTGTCTTCATTAGGTGTAAAAGGTGAGACAGCCAACCTAAAGTTAACTGCCCTGCCGTAGTTCAAAGTAATGCGTAGAGCCTATTACTTCCTCGGTGCTCCGGCCACCGGCTGCGCGCCTCAAAAGGATGTTGCCGATCTCGGGGCACGACTCCTTCTGGTTCTATCGCTTTTGTGCTGTGATCTCATTTCTCACTTCTCCACAATATACTTCGCTTCGTGTCCTTTCTTAGGAGACTGCCGCTATAAGGTACAGGCACGGCTCCGTAATGATCTGTCTGTGCTAGGCCGCTGTCAGGATCCCACCCCTGACAGGTCCTCTCCCGAACTCTCCCGGGCTGCTTTCTCCCTAACTTCCTATCCAACCTCCAGTTTTACCCAAGTGTGAGGAGTGGCCTAGTAGATAGGACCTTTGGCTCCCCCTGGTGGCCAGAGTGTGAAGTGTAATGTGTGACTGTGATACCTGGTCAGGTGAACTCTTTTAGTGCCATCAGACGTACCATCACTCTCCTTAGCGGCAGAGCGACGTTACTGCAACGACCAGGACTCTGGGGCGCTGCACTCCCCCCCCCATTAAATCCAGTACTCCCGGACTAGGAAAAGAAGAACAACAATACATGTTAGTAAAAGACATACAAAATTTTTAAAATGCTATGAACAAGTAAATGCTATGAACAAGTAAACATAACAGTGCACTTGAACGTTGCGAAAGTTTTGGTCATGCACAGTTCATGACTCCCAGTTCAGTGGTTGCAAACTTGAAACAGCAGGGATCCCGGGTAAACAAAGGGATCCCTTTTGAAAGCTTTGGAGCATTTCACTGTCCATTACTCCATTGTCCATTTTTTTTTAAACCTGTAACAAAGATATTTACACCAACATTTTCAACCAAATAACAACTGTCGTTAATATTTCCAAGTTTTGTAGCGGAGTGGAGTTTGATTCTTGGTGCTACGTGTAGACCTCCACAGTGCAGGGGTTGCTATTGGCCTAACAGGGCCCGCTGCGCTTGCAATCGCTGGTGTAGTGCACTGTCTTCTAGCTACACTTCTAGTGAGTCTGGGTAGCACTGGCACGCTGGAGCTCTCAGGGCTGCTGCTACTAATGGTGGGCATGGCAGATTCACCGATAGCAGAGGGAGGACTTGCCGGTTCAACGGTTGGCATGGCATCCTCTGGTGGGGTCTGCTGTGATTGCGGGTCCGGATTATCTGGCACCACGTTTAGTTCTGGCAGTTTCAGTTGACGAAACGTCAAGACAGGTACCACGATGGCCTGATTTATTTGAGTCCAGGACTTGGGAAAATCGCCAAGAACAGTGTGTATCATCTTTTCCTCTTCTACAGGTGGAGAGGTTCTTGGATCTGTTTCCCTCTCTCTCAACTTATCAGGGCATATTTTAAGGTGGTCTCTGGATATTGCCGTTGAGGTTTCCCCTCCATCTTTGCTGATGAGACAGACCTTCATATTGTCAAAATCGGATGGCAGGATGGTATATGGTTCCTCTTCCCATTGGTCGTCAAGCTTGTGTAATCTCCTCTTCCGTTTGAGTCCTTGCTCAACGGGTGACAAGGGAATCGCAGGAGAATGCTGGTTGTAGTCCCTCTCTTGTTTTTGTCTGGCTTGGGCTAGACTTCTTTCCACGCATTCCTGTATTTTGCGGTACCTTTGCTGCCTTTCTGTATCCCAATCGGCATCTGGCGAGGTATCTTTGGGGGTTAGGACCCCCATGTCTAGATCAACAGGTAACTTGCTAGATCTTCCTCGCATCAGGTACGCTGGAGTGCAGTTGCTGGAATTCACTGGGATGTGGTTGTACATGTCTACCAAGTCAGGAAACTTTGTTAGCCACAAGTTCCGTTCCTCCACAGGCAAGGTCTTCAGTAAGTCGTTTACCACTTGGTTCATCTTCTCACACATCCCGTTGGTTTGTGGATGGTACGGTGTGGTTCTGATCTTTTTACACCCGTACAGATTGCAGAACTCCTGGAATACCTCCGCTTCAAATGCTGGCCCCTGATCAGTCAGTACCTTCTCCGGGTACCCATGTGGTCTACAGAAGTACTGCTGGAAGGTTTTGGCGGCCGTCCTGGCCGTTAGATCTTTGACAGACACAACTACCAGGAATCTAGAGTAGTGATCCACGATGGTAAGAGAGTAGACATAGCCTGACCGGCTAGGTGTTAGCTTCACATGATCCAGCGCGACCAGTTCAAGCCGCCGTTTGGTGATGATAGGCTGCAAGGGAGCCCGTTGGCTGTCACGGTCCTTCCTGCGTAGGCTACATGGGCCACACTCTCGACACCACTTCTAGATGGCTTTCTTCATGCCAATCCAGTAGAACCTCCCACGGAGTAGCCTCTCCAACTTCCTCCATCCGAAGTGTCCTGCCCCATCGTAGTACGCTCCCAGAACCATTGGTGCATCTTGCCTTGGGACCACTATCTGCCATACCAATTCATGGGTGCGGGGGTCGATGCTTCTCCGGCACAGCTTACCATCGTGAATAAACAGTTTGCTTCTCCCCTTCCACAGCTGTGATGATCTTGTAGATCATCCGGGCCGGGATGCAAACCTGCCTGCGTCAGGAGCTCTTTCACTCGACGGACCGCGGGGTCACCATCCTGGGCCTTTGTCCATCCATGGTGGGGCAGGGGATTCAGCGTGGCGTCCTGCTTGCTCTGGCGCCTGTTCTTCACATGATGGGAACACTGGGTGGCCTTGGGGCGATGGAAAGCGGGCAGCTCTACCTCTTCAAGTGCCTCCGGGTCTTCCCCATTTCTGGCAAGTTGGGCATCCGGGACAATGCATCGGCATTCGCATTCTTGTGCCCTGCCCGATACTTGATGGTGAAGTCGTAATTGGACAGCTGGGCCATCCACCGCTGTTCCAAGGCACCGAGTTTTGCTGTGTCCAAATGCGTTAGTGGATTATTATCCGTGAAGACGGTGAATTTCGCTGAGGCCAGGTAGTGCTTGAACCTCTCCGTCACTGCCCAAATGATGGCGAGGAACTCCAGCTTAAAGGAACTATAGTTGTCAGGGTTCCTTTCAGTGGGATGAAGCTTCCTGCTGGCGTAAGCAATTACCCTCTCCTTGCCTTTCTGGACCTGGGACAACACGGCTCCCAACCCCACGTTGCTGGTGTCCGTGTACAGCACAAACGGTTGGTCATATTCAGGGTAGGCCAGTACCTCTTCTCCCGTTAGCGCCGACTTTAAACAAGTGAAGTATCCCTCCAGTCCATCGTTCCAGTCAAATGGGGTATTCCTACACTTGGTCTTCTTGGACTGGCCCACCAACAGGTATTGCAATGGCGCGGCTTTCTTAGTGAAGTCCTTGATAAATCTCCTGTAGTAGCCTACCAACCCGAGGAACGAACTGCCGAACTTCATGGAGGTTGCTGGGCTTCGGCCAGTCCTTGATCACAGTGACCTTGTCGGGGTCTGGGGCCACTCCTTCAGCACTCACCACATGGCCCAGGTACTGCACTTTGGGTTTTAGCAGATGGCATTTGGACGGTTTCACCTTTAAGCCAAAGTTGGACAGGGCTTCAAACACTTCGGCCAGGTGCTTCAGATGGTCTTCATAGGTCTTGGAGAAGACAATGACATCGTCCAGATATAGCAGCACGGTTTCAAAGTTCTTGTGCCCCAGACAGCACTCCATCATCCTCTGGAACGTTCCCGGGGCATTGCACAGCCCAAAGGGCATGTAGTTGAACTCGCAGAGACCCATCGGCATCGTGAAGGCCATCTTTTCCTTGTCTGCCTCTGCCACGGGAACCTGCCAGTACCCACTGGTGAGATCCAAGGTAGAGAAGTAGTTAGCAGATTTTAAAGCAGCCAAGGACTCCTCTATCCTGGGCAGTGGGTATGCATCTTTATGTGTAATGCGATTTAGCTGCATATACTCAAAACACATCCTCATTGTGCCATCTTTATTCCTAATGAGGACTAACGGAGCTGCCCAGGGGCTACAACTGTCTCTCACTACCCCAGCCTCCTTCATCTCTCGCAACATGTCTTTGGCACACTGATAATAAGCTGGGGGTACAGGACGGTATCTCTCTTTTATGGGTGGATGATCTCCTGTGGGGATATGATGTTGAATCCCTTTTACCTGCCCGAAATCTAGGGGGTGCTTGCTGAATACCCGCTCATACTCATGAACCACCCTGTAGGCCCCCTGTTTCTGGTGAGGTGGGGTAGAGTCAGTGCCCACGTGCAATTCCCGACACCAATCTATCAGTTGCCCTGCAGAACCGTTGTTCTCCGCCGGATTGGATGGGACCAAGGGTCCGGGTGCCTGTATCACACTATTATTAACAGTAAACAGTTTGGCAATTGTGGCATATTTGGTTAGGTGGACTTCTTCCTCCCCACAGTTGAGAACACGTACTGGCACCCTCCCCTTGCGGATGTCAACCACCCCTCTGGCTGTCAGGAGGGTAGGCCTATTATCTGAATACACAGGTTCTACCAGGGCCTGATAGTCTTTACCCCTGAGGCCTATGGCTGCCCAACACCATATTAACATTTCACTCCTGGGGGGTATCGCAATGGGGTTTGAATCACTCACTGTGACACGGCCAATTTCACCACCAGTCAGCTCCACCTGCTGTCTCTGCATCAGAGCTCTGATTTCTTTCTGCAGGGCACGTTGTTCACTGTAACCAGCTGTTTCTGCTACCTGCTGTAACAAGACAATAACCTCTGCAAGACAATTTTCTATGACATTAGTACCAATGGTCATCATGGGATTACATTCATGTCAGTCAATATCAACAATTACAATCCCTTGGGCCTCCAATTCCACCCGCCCCACTTTAATGGTGACCTCTTTATACCCCACTTGTGGCAATGGCTGACCATTACTGGCGATTATGGTGAAATCATCATCGGGGCCACGAGTAATGTCGGTGTCCTCCCAATAACGTTTATAAAGGATGTAAGGCATAGTCGTCACCTGAGAACCGGTGTCCAACAAAGCGTTCATGGGGATACCGTCGATCACGATGGGAAGAACTGGTCGCCCTCCAATGTATTTGTTTCTCCAATTGATCGTCCTACTCCTGGGGGTTGGCCCTCTGCCCCAGGGGTTGCTCGTTTAAATGACAGTTCCTTGCAAGGTGGCCCACCTGGTGGCAGCGGCAGCAGATAGGTCGTCCGTCCCGATGGAAGCGATCGTCGTCCCTGCCTCTGGTCGGCGGAATCCTCCTCTGTCGCTGCCAGGGGACATCCTCCGGTCTGGAAGCCAGCTGGATCTTCTCCTTGGGGGCCTCCTGTAGGGACTGTACGGTCCGGGCTAGGGCAGCAATGCTCTTGGTCAGCTCCTGCATCTGGAGGCGTAGTCCTGCAGGGGAATCATCTTCCAGGATCTGGGCATCGGCCTCAGCGGAAACTGGAGCATCTGGCGCCACCTCCTGGTGGTACGTGAGAGCTTGACGCCTGGGAAGTACTGCACGGCAGGGCTGTCGCTCCTGTAGCGCCTGGATGGCTTTATCTTTGAATTGCGTGAAAGTCAGGTCTGGATTCTGCATGGCCAGGAAGTGCAGTTGGGCCCTTTGGTGACTGCACAGGAGCCCCTCGATGAACCGCTCCTTCAGGAGTTTATCCTCATCTTGCATCCTGTTTGGGTCATTCTGCTTGATGGCCCGCAATGCCTCCTGGAGATTAAAGGTATAGTCCCGTAAGCTATCCTGTGGCCTCTGCTTGCACCCATAAAACGTCAATTTAATTTCTGTAGTGGTGCGGGTGTCAAAGGTGGTCTTAAGCTTTGCAAAGACCTGCTGCGCAGTCCTCTTATCAGCGGCGGGCCAGGACTTCACTTCTCTCAGAGCCGCTCCAAAGAGTTGGCCTGTTATCATATGAACTTTCTGAGGCTCTGCAGGGGATAAAACTCAAGCAGGCTGCAGATCCCCTCTTTAAAGTCAGTTACTGTATGTGATTCTCCAGAATATCGTGGGAGCCAGGCTGCTCCAGGTAGGTACGGCATGGAGAAGGGCATTATGGCTGCTGTAGCTGCGGCAGTTTCCGGCTGGCTGCTGGGGGCGGCAAGCTCTGCGGAACCTGGCGGTGGTACAAGGCCTGCGGCTGCGCCCACTGCGGGGCTCGGAGGTGCCTCTGAGTCTGCGGCTGCGACTGCCACCTCCGCTCCTCCGGGATCAGACATGGCCGCTCCTCTCCTCTGCTAACCTGGTGGAAGTCGGGGTTCCTCTTCCGGAATCGGCACCTCACCGCGTCTTCTTGCTCCGCGCTCTTTTCGTCCAGCTCCGCCCATGAAGCTATGGCTCCTTCCCTCGTGCCCCACACGGCGCGGTGATGGCGGATTTTGGCGGCAAACTGCAATACACAGTCTTTGCAATAAATCACGATTCAGCACAATTCAGTCACAGTTCCAAGGCACACATGACCTGATTCTTCAGGCTTAAGTAGATCCTGTTCGTGACGCCAAGTTGGAGCGGCCCCCAAACGCAGGACAGCGGGGTACTCGGTACCGGGTCTCTCGGTTCTGGGGACGTCACGTTGGCCTGACCCGGTCCGTGGCCCTGCTAAGGGGCACCCAATTAAAGATGTAGGTGACGGTGTAGGTCGCAGTAAATAACGAGGACACAGGGTTGCAGTCTCTTTACCTTTTTACTGAAGGCTTCGGCATCCGCAATCCAGAGCACTGCTAACAGGGCTGGCTGAGACCGGCCGGTCCGAAGGCACATCCAGAGTTCCCTTTGCAGGTGGAAATCAGTAGCCTTCCTACCAGCGCCTGCGTGTTGTAGTACCTCCCTGCTGAGCACCACGGGATAGTTCTCACAACTGTCGTGTTTGTTTCTGTTCTTTCTCTCCGTCCCCCAGGTGATATGGATAGGACGCACCAGTATGACGGGGTTGGCCTGGAGTTATTTTATAAGGACCCTAGAGACGCCCCTCTCCCACAATTGCCTCCGTTGTCTTCATTAGGTGTAAAAGGTGAGACAGCCAACCTAAAGTTAACTGCCCTGCCGTAGTTCAAAGTAATGCGTAGAGCCTATTACTTCCTCGGTGCTCCGGCCACCGGCTGCGCGCCTCAGAAGGATGTTGCCGATCTCGGGGCACAACTCCTTCTGGTTCTATCGCCTTTGTGCTGTGATCTCGTTTCTCACTTCTCCACAATATACTTTGCTTCGTGTCCTTTCTTAGGAGACTGCCGCTATAAGGTACAGGCACGGCTCCGTAATGATCTGTCTGTGCTAGGCCGCTGTCAGGATCCCACCCCTGACAGGTCCTCTCCTGAACTCTCCAGGGCTGCTTTCTCCCTAACTTCCTATCCAACCCCCAGTTTTACCCAAGTGTGAGGAGTGGCCTAGTAGATAGGACCTGTGGCTCCCCCTGGTGGCCGGAGTGTGAAGTGTAATGTGTGGCTGTGACACCTGGTCAGGTGAACTCTTTTAGTGCCATCAGACGTACCATCACTCCCCTTAGCGGCAGAGCGACGTTACTGCAACGACCAGGACTCTGGGGCGCTGCACCAGCTTTCGGGAAGTATCTTCTTGCATCTATTCTAATGGCGGGACAGAATTTCAGTTCTCAGTGACAGATCCATCGCTCACTCTGCACCGCTGCAGGCGTTACATGGAAAACTGGGTCACTGTAAAGGGAATCTATAAACCGTAAATGTCTATAATGAGCTTTTATGTAGTCAGAGTAAATTAATGCAAGACGCGAAACAGATACAATCCGAGCAATTCTACTGTTTATTGTCTCTCCAGATGCAGCACAGTGTAACTCCGGCTACCGCTCACCACATGCAAACCCGCGTCCAGATGTCTCCATGCCATGTACCACAAAGCGAAAGACAAACTAATACCAGCTGCTCAATGTGTCTGTGTACATTTCCCTTGCCCTAGGGGTGGCACCGTGTGAACGTGCCAGTGATCCATCTTTCTGGATATTGTAATATTATTGGAGACAATTTATTTTATTTTATTTTTTTACTTAAAATTATATAGGGCTAAAAAAAAATTTTTACAATTCAGTTTCAGTAATATGTTTGCACACTGTGACTTTTACAAGCTATTTGATTCTTTGTAGATTCAACTTGGATGTGGTCTGTTGTCATAAATCAGGTGAATGGCCGCTCAGAAACAGAAATATAAGCGTTACAAACTCTCCCATCAAACAGTCACAGCAGGCTGATGGATGGATTCTCAGATAACTCATTCTGCAGCCAGAAATAGACTTTCCAAAACTGACTAATTTTTAGTGAGACGACATTGTAGAAATTATTTTTAGCCAAACATGGAAGCCTTTTCATAAGAAAAAAAACGGTACCCCTACTTTTTCAAAAGTTTACATAAGGAATAACACTATTTCTATTGATTATATACATTGGGTCCTTCACTTTTTACCACTTTTTCATGTTTGCAGTCCTTGTATCTAATTCCTATACACATTATGTCTCCCCTGCACATTACACAAAGACTTGAGTGATTCCTTCTCTCCTTTCTACATAGAACAAGCTTATTATACAGCAAGACTGAGCAGTGAGCTCTTAATTCAATACTGAAGTTAGATAACACCTGCTAGAAAGCAGCAACATGCTCTGTTTGTGTCTCTCTGCCTCTTTTTCTGCAACTCCCTGCCACCTCCTCCCCCTTCATCCTTCAATCTCTTCAAAAGGCCGCTGGTTCCTCAATGTGATGAAAGTCCATCAGCTTTTTGCAAGACAGATTTTAGCAGTTTTTCATAGAGAAGTGGCTCATAAATGGAGAAAGAGGATGACATGTTGCAAAGTATCTTCATGTATACTAAAAATTCATGCAAAGTTTGTTGAAGTAATAGGGACCATTTATTCTATAAACAGAAAGCTATAAACTACTTGTCTCCCTCTAGTTATGACTTCAGGCAATTAAGAGTTTGTAATTTAGCTTTAGCACCCATAATCATTTAGACTGGTGTAAGAAAATTCTTATGCCAGTATATAAAAAAAAAAGTAGATTTAATAAGCTTGGTGCATCGTCAGAGAATCAAATTTAGGTCTGTGATGAGCAAGCTGAGATTTGCATCAGTACTTGTGTCATTTTCGGACTTTCCAAATAATAATAACGTCGAAAGCAAGGACTCCACGCCCCCTCATGAATATTTTGCTGGAAATTTTAAGAAGAAAGCTTTAAATTGTTAGAGTAAAATTTGAGACTTGTTTGGGTCTGATTCATTTCAAAATCTAGTGTAAACTGCTTAGTACTATATGACATTACATATTTCATGGTTGGTCTCATTGATCTCATTTTTTACATATTTCATGGTTGGTCTCATTGATGACAAATGTGACAAATATGCCATACTCCTTCTCTTACCTCAATTTCCTGAAAAGTAAATCTATAACTAAAAAATAGTTGCAGAGGTTACTGTATATGAGAAAATAAAATAAGGGAACAGCTTTGCTGCTTTTCACTGTAGCTAAGTATGGAGTGATGGATGGATGGAGATATTAATCGGACTACCATCGGCCTGGTGATGATTTGAGCATAAGGGAGCAATAATTGAAGCCGGTATCAGGCTAATATATAAATGGTCGGCTTATTTGTTTTTTCTATTTCACATGAATATGTTTCTTCGCATTCATCATTCAGCACGAGAATAATGATGAAAGAGACCTGGACCTTATTCTATGGTGAAATAACATACTGCGGATTTAAACATTGTGACAACATGCATATAATAGGGAACGAAACATCAAGATATGTCATAACAAGCAGTCAAACCAATGGTTTTAGTGTAAACTTGGAGGGCTACATAAAGAAAGGCAGAATATACATGAGTGGAGGTATATGCACACTATACTGGAGATTAATTTACAGCCTTATCATGTTATTTAATTATATTTTCTGGGCATTATCGTCCATGGTGACCAGATCTGGCAAAGTATGGGGTCATGGTAATTCCACTTGCAAGCCTAAAATGTATATGAAATCCCATTGCAAACAAAATTCTTCCACCTTCCTGTGCAAATGCAGTTTATTGGCAAAATTTGCAAACTATCAGCTGTTTACAATGAACCAATGAAACACGAAAAATATAAATATCTCAACAGCACAACTACTATCCAAATTTCAAGAAAGTTTAGCCACTGTAAAATGTAAAGAAAAGAAGAATGTAATGAATTAGAAATCACTTACAGCCATATTTTATTCACATCAAAATGTAGGACACATATCAGAAGGTGAATGTTGGACATTTTTCCATACCGTTTGAAAAAATGTACTTATTTAGAAATTGATGGCAACAGCTCATCGCCAAAAATTGGAGCAGGGTTAAGAAAAGGCTGGAAAAGTAAGTGATACCAATGAATACCAGCTGGAGGGTCAATTTTCAACTAAAAGAGCAAGATAGGGAGGCAGAGTCTCTCGGAAGCAAAGATGGTCAGAGGTTCACCAATCTGTGAACAACCGTGTCTAAAAATTGTGAAACAATTTCAGAAAGACTTTCTGCAATATAATATTGCAAAAGTGATATTCTGTTGGAATTTGGAGAAACCACTTGTCTAATTAGTTGTGTTGAGCTCTTCACATTGCTCTTGTTTCATTGGTTTACTACAAACAGAAAATGTGCCTATAATCCTAATTTACAATGTGGATCGAATAATTTTTATTGCATTTGTACAAAAAACAGGCAAGCGTACTTGTTACCATAAGGCTTTATAATGTGGGGTTGTGTACAGTAAATCAGTGGCCCGCCAGGGCCATGAGGTACCCGGTACCGAGTCCGGTGTTCACGGGGTTGTTACAGTGGCGGTGAACCGGTCCGTGGCCCTGGGTGCCCATGTAAAAGGGGTATTAAATAAAGTTTATGTTCATGACGCCACCTGTGGTATTCGGTCAGTGGGGACCGACGCTGCTTTAAGGGGTCCTCTGGGGTGATGTTAACGCAACTAGATGGTATAACTTCCCACAGGTGAAGTATATGCCCAGGGCTCCCGGTGTGTAGATGGAAGATTATGGTGAATGGTGCAGTAAGGAACGAGGACACAGGTTTGCAGTCTCTTTACCTTGTTTACTGAAGACTTCAGGCAACCGCAGTCCAGGGCACCAGATCACAGGTACAGGAGGGGTCCAGCCAGCTTGGAGGCAAGATGGGTGTCCCTTTTCCAGGTGGAGATGAAAGCCTTCCTCTAGCACTGTGGTGTTGTAGTCCCTTACTGCCTATGTCTTCTGATAAAGTCCTCACAGTTCTTCTCTCTGTCCCCCATATAGGATAGGACAATACCTGTATGACAGGTATCTCAAGCCTTTTTACAGGGACTGTATCACGCCCCGGGCTCTATGTGTTACTGTGTCTTCAGGTGTGTGTGGCCTACAGGTAACTTGCAATTCAGCTGTCCTGCCGGTTTCTAATGTAAGTCTTAGAGTCCCTTACAACCTCGGTGTTCCCGCTACCGGTTGTCTGCGCTTTGCCAGAGAGACAGTCTGCTCGCTGCTGTCCTCCCCCTGCTGTCCTCACCCGTGCTTTTCTCTCCTACACGCTCACTGCAATATGTCCTGCTTTCGGTGTTGTCTCTGTCCAGGAGCTGCAGCACTTTCTCGTGGCTGCACAGCCTCTCTGCTTCCTTTCCCTCTGTCTCTCTGACAGGAACTGAACTCGCTTTCCCTCCAAACCACAATATATATAGGGGAGTCACCTAGGAATAGGATCAAAAGCTCCCCTTGTGGCCTGGAGTGTGAACATGTTGCACGTTTGTGTTTACCTGGTGAAAGTTATCCTTCCTTGCCTCCAAGCGTGACATCACTCTCCCAGTGAGGAAAGCAATGCCATTGTGACGACCAGGACCCTGGGGCGCCACACAAACAAAATACATCTCGGAACTTTGTGCAAAGTTTTTATAGTATTTGACTCAATACCAATCAAATTAATGGGGTGGTCAGAAACTAACATTTATTTTAATCCTGAATGTCTATCTATTTAAAATCATAAGCTAATCTTTTTTCTAATATACTGTGATTAACAAGTCCCTACCGTTCCTTCACCACTCTAACTGCTTTATTTTACTTTGGTCTCTGCTTTTCCTGCATGCCAGGTATTCTTCTTGCAACACGTTCTGACAGCGCGCTCTCTTACTGGCTAGTTACTTCTGATTAGAGCCGCCAAGTGCACTCTCACTTTGCATATTGCACAGTAACAAGAATTTACTGAGCATACATTGGAATTGATGACTCGTGCATGCTCAGTAGACTAGAGGCTTGCCCAGCCCTTGAAACGGAGGTCACTGATGACTCTTCATTTTAGGGAAGGGGCAGAGGCTGTGCCAATGACCGCACTCTGTGCCCTCTGATGACGACTCATGAGTATCCCAGCATGCACTTGAATTCTCAAAGGCAACATTATCAAAGAGGAAGGGAATGAGAAGGACTTTTTAATTAAAATACGGTATATTAGAAAATAAATGAAATTATGACATTTAATAGGCATTAATGATTAACATACATTTTAGTTTTGGACCACCCCTTTAACACCTTATGTCATGTTCGGCTTTAAGATGTTTGCCATTAAAAATTGCATTTTTTTGGGGCTTGTCCACCTGACTCTTCATCCTTCAAATTAATGACAGCCTAATTAACAAAAAAACTATCTTACAAATGAAGATATGAGATGATTTAACAAAACTCCATGTGCAAGAATTCTGACTTAATTTGGATCACAAAACCTGTCTTATATGTGTAGGGATGTGAACTGTCTTAAACTGCCCCTGAAGACAACAGACGCGCAATGTGAATACTGTTGTGCGCTTTTTATATATAAAAGTGACGTTTGTCCAATGTAATGTCTTATGGTGATATACAGTATGTAACATGCTGATGCATAATGTGAGTATAGAATAAGGATAACAGGATTAGCATGTAAGATAGGAAATGGTTAAGGATAGAACTAGCCCAGCAAATGGACATTAGTATCAATAAAAGGAGGGCATTTCGTGGTTAGAGGCAGTTTAGTGTCAGCTAGTGAAGTGCCTAGTGAAGGCCAAATTGAGGTGCAGTGGTTTGCTAGAGGCAGCATGGGTCAACCGTTCGAGGCAGTGAGAGGTCGAATGGAGTTCCCTGATGGACATTCAAACAGCGTCTGGAGTCTAGGGCTTGGGCTTGCTAGAGGCAGCATGGGTCAACCGTTCGAGGCAGTGAGAGGTCGAATGGAGTTCCCTGATGGACATTCAAACAGCGTCTGGAGTCTAGGGCTTGTGTTTGCTAGAGGCAGCATGGGCCAACCGTTGGAGGCACTGAGAGGTCGAATGGAGTTCCCTGATGGACATTCCAACAGCGTCTGGAGTCTAGGGCTTGGGCCAGGTACCAAGGAGCAGGCATGGTTGGTGAACGTGGAATTACGTAGAGGGCAGGTGGCCGGTCCCAGGAGTTAGTCCAGCTATAGAGGCACCCTTGCTATGCCCCGACAGTACTGTTTCGCCTACCAGGCTTCTTCTATTAGGGGCGAATTAACTCCTGATGTAAGTAATTCATTTTTCTTGTAATCACATATGTAGCAGTTTGCTTACCTGTGGGCCACTTGGCTTTTTGGCATTTCAAACATGCTTGAATAGTTCTTACATCTATATTATTAGTATCCAACACTCTGATATATGACAAATTTAGATCTTTTGTAAACTAGAGCTACCTGGACTGGTTTATAGCCACTTGACTTAATATTGTACAGGGGATAAGCTTATAGTAATCCAGCCACTAACTATGAAAACTCTGTACAGATAAAGCACTATGCACTTTCTGTAAATTGGTACTTATTAAGGACTTGGATTCTTTTTGTCTATGAGCCTCTCACTTTATAAATTTCGATCATGAAAATTAAGTAATAATAACGCACTATGCACTTTTTGTAAACTGATCTAGATATTTTTGACTATAAGCCTTTTTCCTTAGTAATATCTTAGTGTTGCAAACATTTCCAGCATTTATTATTGTGCCCCTTACTATTTTTAGTGAAATACCCTTGTTTCATTTTAATATCTACTTTTTTAACATTTAATCATGAATAAAGTATTTATATTTTACTGCTATATGTTTATGCCTCTTTATCTCCTCTGAATGGATGATTTGGGCATTTATGGTTTAATAATTATATGGGAGGTTACAGTATATTGATTAGGAATTTAGGATTTTGAGATATAACTATTTGCCTTTTTGTAATTTTTTAAATGTAAAAGATGAAAATATTTTTTTGGTGTTTTTGCCTAAAATACAAAGGAAATGTGTCATCTTTAACTTTAGGCCTTTTAGAGATCATTTTATCTTCAACTTGCTTAACTGTTCACAATAACAGTAATTTTGACCAGGGGTGTCCAAAATGTTATATGCCATTGTAGCTCCACCCAGGAAAGAGGGGAGCCATGGAAAAACACACCCTGGGAACAGCAGGCCAGTGCCATTGTTGGGAAGAGGAAGTGAAAGTGAGCAGTTGGATAAAATGGAGCACCATGGCATCATGCATCGTAGAACGTCTGCATGGGCCAAATGGCAGAGGAAAGTAAAGTCGCTGGAGCAGGAGATGTGGCCACTGCAGGATCTACCTCGACCCATCTTGAAGCCTCGCATCCGGAACCGAGAATCGAGGATCCCTGGCTGCTCCCTAAGCTCAAACACGACCCCCAGGTGGAAGAAGCTGTAATGGAGTAACCAAAACCATGTGGCCAGGCAGTGCAGCTGAAGGCGATGGTGGCGGCCCTCGCAGTGAGTACACCTCAGCCCCTCTTGCGGTCCCACCTCATCCACCAGCCCCAGTTCTCTTGTCCCAGATTTATGAAGAACCAAAGCTGTACAGAAAAAGGAGAGAGGGAAATGGGTGTGGGCCCAGCTATCATGTCCCGGAGGTGGCAAGGTTTGCCACCAGATATCAGAGGGGAGTTGTGCAGCACTAACATTCTGGAAGAGGATACAGCTTCATCCAGGAGGCGGTCACGGGTGATAATGTGAATGTGAACACCGGTTCCATGACGCAAGGGCCCTACACTCTGTGGTCGGGAGACAACCTCAGCTTTGTTAAAGAAAACAGGCAGCAAGGGTGGTGTGTGGTCACATTAACCATGATCCTGGCAGAGGAGGAAGTATAGTGTGGCCAACAAAGGTGGATAGCCAGGCAGCCACCCAGCTGCGGCTGGTAGAACCCACGACCAGGGCACCAACCCTTCCCAGTCCTGCACTCTCCGGCACCACAGAGAACCCGGAACAATAGCAAGGAATTAGGTCTGAGTAGCGCATCCTCTGACTCCAGTACCAAAGGTCCAGACCTGACTGAGTTGACCAGAGCTCCGGCCACCGTGATTGTCTCCCTGAGTTGGATTCAACTATCTATGTTGGGCAGGCTGGTATTTGACTGTTTCTCTTCCAACTAGTTTTGTTAGCAAGACCAAGTTTTATAAACAGCAAATGTGTTTTACGGGCATGCCTCCTTCTGTGAGTAATAATTCCTAGAAGCATTTCCATGTTCAGTAGCTCAATGTCTCAGTTTTACTCTAAAGACCAAATGGTGCACCATCTATTATTATAGGCACAGATATGTGTGCAGTACTCACATTGGTGCCATATTGGATGTATGTCTGAACATCTGAAAAACTGGTGTACAATAAAATTTGAGGTGTGTTCCTCAGAACATACAAAAAAGATTAATAAAAGTGACAGTGAAAAAATTGTACATTTTCAAACTTGTTTTGCATCAAGTGCATAAAAAATGGAGGTATCAAACTACTCACTAGTCACTACCTCCCTAGATAAAGAAATTAGAGGATATAATTTACAAAAAAGACATTTGTGCAGGATTTCTGTTGCTCTTGAACCACACAGACTCTGCAAATATGACAATCTATTCCAAATAAAGCAAAATTTACGTTCCAAAATTCACATTTTGTACCTTCAGTTCCGAGCCCTGCCGTTTGTTGAAAGAGAACTTTTTTACTACATGTGGGGTATTGCCACGCTCATAAGAAAGTGGGTAAAAACTGTGGGGTTCACTTTTTGGTGTTACCTTTTGCAAAAGTGAGAAATTTGGGGCTAAAGCAAGATTTTAAAGGCAAAATTTAATTTTTTTTCATTCCACTTTGCATTAATTCCTGTGTAGCAACTGAAGAGATAAAAGATTTCCTGAAAACAGTTTCATTATGCATAAGTCCTTACTGTAATACCACAAATCAATGTATAGATAAAGAAAATTAGAATAAATGCTCTAGCTTGCCAAGAAAACTATATACCTTATTGATAAAATATAGTTGGCAAAACCTTTATACTACTATTTATTATATTTATCCCTGAAGAAGATCCTGGTACAGAATCGAAACATAGTTTATTTTCAATATTTTTCTTTTAAATAATTTCAAAGAAAATTAATGCTCCTTTTTTATGAATGAGTAGTCCATACTATTTTCACCCAATGAGTAATGCCAGAACATAACATGGATTATATTGAATTCCCAAATATAGCTATATTTTTTTTAACTTTAGGCTGGATTCCTAAGTCAATTTTCCAGGTTCAGACTATCCTAGGTCATATATTTGGAAAAATACTTTTATATGTTAGTGTCTCTCTTACAACAAGGTGAATATTTTTTCTAAAAAAAACCTTCCCTTTTTTTCTTTTTCTTTTAATTTATTTTTTTGCCTTGTTGGTAAGATGGTCACACATACATCTGGTAGCCACAACCTTTAGGGAAATTTTTGTTCTTGATTTTTTCTTTTTATGCTGTAGAATTGTCTAGCCAATCTAATGCATTTCTGCCATATGCTTTAAATAAGAAAATGTGAAAAAAAACTCAAAGTATTTCCCATTCTCATTCTTGTCAAAAATGATTAAATTGTTGCTTATTTAAAACAGAACTTGAAGTCAGGTGTGAAATTGTTCTGTTATACGTTTGCTTAGAAATGTAAAAACCTCAGTATTTGCTTCGTGAATTCAGAGAAACCATTTCCTTCGCGGAATTATTTTTTGCACAGTTTGTTTAGTTAATGAGCCCAGGTGCATACTGGCAGCGGTTAAGACACAGACGTCTACTTTCATAATGAGAAGAGCTAATGAAGAATCCAGAGGAAAGGAGTAAGTTGGAAACAGGATTTGCGGATATTCAAGACCCATAATGAATTGCCTGGTTGATCTTACTTTTTATTTCAACCCTCCTTACAGGGCTTAAGGCACTACCAGTCAAGAATCATTGCAGCATACATTACACTGCAGCTTTTGTGGGATGCACTGTTTATATTCAATCAGCACTGTACAAGCAGCCATATTTCTATATACTACTGTTCAAAAGTTTAGGGTCACTTAGAAATTTCCTTATTTTTGAAAGAAAAGCAGTTTTTCCAATGAAGCTAACATTAAACAATTCAGAAATACACTCTATACATTGTTAATGTGGTAAATGACTATTCTAGCTGCAAACGTCTGGTTTGTAATGCAATATCTTCATAGGTGTATAGAGGCCCATTTCCAACAACCATCACTCCAGTGTTCTTATGGTACGTTGTGCTTGCTAATCGTGTAAGAAGGCTAATGGATGGCTAGAATACCCTTGAAAACCCTAGTGCTAAGTATGTTAGCACAGCTGAAAACAGTTTGGCTGATTAGAGAACCTATAAACCTGACCTTCCTTTGAGCTAATTGAGAATCTAGAGCATTACATTTGTTGGTTCCATTAAACTCTCAAAATAGACAGAAAAAAAGAACTTTCATATAAAACTTGACAGTCTATTCTTGTTCTTAGAAATGAAGGCTATTCCATGTGAGAAATTGCCAAGAAACTGAAGATTTCCTACAACGGTGTTTACTACTCCCTTCAGAGGAGAGCACAAACAGGCTCTAACCAGAGTAGAAAGAGAAGTGGGTGGCCCCGCTGCACAACTGAACAACAAGACAAATACATTAGAGTCTGTAGTTTGAGAAATCGAAGCCTCACAGGTCCTCAACTGGCAGCTTCATTAAAAAGTACACGCAAAACGCCAGTGTCAACGTCTACAGTGAAGAGGCAACTCCGGAATGCTGGCCTTCAGGGCACAGTGGCAAAGAAAAAGCCATATCTGAGACTGGCTAATAAAAGGAAAAGATTAATATGGGCAAAAGAACACAGACATTGGACAGAGGAAGATTGGAAAAAGTGCTATGGACCAACGAATCCAAGTTTAAGGTGTTTAGATCACACAGAAGAACATTTGTGAGACGCAGAACAACTGAAAAGATGCTGGAAGAGTGCCTGATGCCGTCTGTTAAGCATGGTGGAGGTAATGTGATGGTTTGGGGTTGTTTTGGTGCTGGTAAAGTGGGAGATTTGTACAAGGTAAATGGGATTTTAAATAAGGAAGGCTATCACTCCATTTTACAGTGCCATGCCATACGCTGTGGACAGCACTTGATTGGAGCCAATTTCATCCTACAACAGGACAATGACCCAAAGCACACCTCCAAATTATGCAAGAACTATTTAGGGAAGAAGCAGGCAGCTGGTATTCTATCTGTAATGGAGTGGCCAGCGCAGTCACCAGATCTCAAACCCATTGAGCTGTTGTGGGAACAGCTTGACCGTATGGTAGGCAAAAAGTGCCCATCAAGCCAAACCAACTTGTGGGAGGGGCTTCTGGAAGCATGGGGTGAAATTTCTCCTGATTACCTCAGCAAATTAACTGTTAGAATGCCAAAGGTCTGCAATGCTGTAATTGCTGCAAAGGGAGCATTCTTTGACGAAAGCAAAGTTTGAAGGAGAAAATTATTATTTCAAATAAAAATCTTTTTTTTGAACCTTGCCAATGTCTGGGCTAGATTTTCAATTCATTTGACATCTCATTTGATTAACCCCTTTCTGACCTCGGACGGGATAGTACGTCCGAGGTCAGAAGCCCCGATTTGATGCGGGCTCCGGCGGTGAGCCCGCATCAAAGCCGGGACATGTCAGCTGTTTTGAACAGCTGACATGTGCCCGTAATAGGCGCGGGCAGAATCGCGATCTTCCCATGCCTATTAACTAGTTAAATGCCGCTGTCAAACACAGACAGGTGCATTTAACTACCGCTTCCGGCCGGGTGGCCGGAAATGATCCCTATGGGAGGTGGAGCTGCATATTCAGTACTGTAATGAGTTGTACCATGTGACCGCTCAGTACAGTTAGAAGCTGCGGCTCTGGGGAAGCAGGGACCTGCAGGGACCGCACCAGGAGTAGGTGAGTATAATTAGACTGCCCCCGCTCCCCCTCCCCTGCCAACCCCTGGGTATGACTCAAGTATAAGCCGAGAGGGGCACTTTCAACCCAAAAAAATGGGCTGAAAATCTCAGCTTATACTCGAGTATATACGGTAATTACTCACCCATAGAGTATGACATGCTCTGTGGTACATTTTGGTGGTATATAACACTCCAAAAAAGTGTTGATAATTTTTTCTGGATTCATTTACTCACATAAAGAGTATTACATGCTTTGTGGTACATTTTTGCGGTATATAAAACACCAAAAAAGAGTTGATGTTTTTTTTATGGATTCAATTACTCATACATACAGTAATATGTGCTTTGTGGTACATTTCTGTGTTATATACCACTACAAGAAAGCTTTAAAAAATGTTCTGGTTTCTATTAGTCATCAATACAGTGTAACATGCTTAGTGGGCGACAAAGAGGGCAGAATCAAGCAAAGCTCTCGAAGGAATGACCGTAGAAATACTGGATCCAAACCAAGGGGACACGACAAAGGAGGTGGCAGGAGCCTGTGGCCCGGAACTGGCCTCTTTCCCAGTACCACCAAGGCCCGAATCCCGGCCGCAGCCTTCACTTATGGGGTTCTTGTGAACTGCGTAGGTGAAAACCAGGATGCAGGAACTAGTGAGAGAACTGCAGGGCCTAGGCTGGTTGGAAGAGACAAGGAGGTGAGCCAGGACCAGAGCTTGAGAAATGCTAGCGGGCCCTCTAGCCACAAGGTATTGACAAGTTGGCATCCCAGGAGGAGGTCATTACGTATGACCAGCAGTGGAGATGGGGGTCCATCAAACAGTTTGGGACCAGTCATCAAATCTCATTGAACCAGCGGGCAGTAGTGTCATGGTTCCCAATGGCAAGGGAACGTAAAAAACACATAAGTAACGAACGAGCTCTCGGGTGATGGAAACTCGAGTTGACCGTGAGCTAAATCTACCACACAACTAACAGTAGCCAGGGAGCATACCTACGGCTTCCTATATGCCACGCGCCAGCCGGAGGACTAACTACGCCTGGTAGAGGAAGAAACAGACCTGGCTTACCTCTAGGGAAATACCCCAAAAGATGATAGCAGCCCCCCACATGTAATAACGGTGAATTAAGAGGAAAAGACATACACAGTATGAAAGTAGATTTAGCAAAGAGAGGTCCACTTACTAGATAGCAGAAGGATACAAAAGAGGACTTCACGGTCAACTGAAAACCCTTTCAAAAACCATCCTGAAATTACTTTAAGACTCCTGTGTCAACTCATGACACAGGAGTGGCAATTTCAGCCCGCAAGAGCTTCCAGCTACAGAGAATTACAAAAACTGCAAACTGGACAAAAGGTACAAAACAAAAGGACAAAGTCCACTTAGCTGATCAGCAGACTAGTAGCAGGAACATGCAACCGAAGGCTCTGGTTACAATGATGACCGGCAAGGAAATGACTGGAGAGCAAGGCTAAATAGGAAACTCCCAAACACTGATGGAAGCAGGTGAACAGAAGAAGCAAAGTGCAAACAAGTCACCAGTACCACCAGCAACCACCAGGGGAGCCCAAAAAGCGGATACACAACAGTACCCTCCCCTTAAGGAGGGGGCACCGAACCCTCACAAGAACCGCCAGGGCGATCTGGATGAGCCCTATGAAAGGCACGAACCAAATCCAAGGCATGAACATCAGAGGCAGTTACCCAAGAATTATCTTCCTGACCATAGCCTTTCCATTTAACCAGATATTGAAGTCTCCGTCTGGAAATACGGGAGTCCAAGATCTTCTCCACGACGTACTCCAATTCACCCTCCACCAGCACAGGAGCAGGAGGTTCAGTAGAAGGAACCACCGGTACCTCATATCTCCGCAACAACGACCGATGGAACACATTATGGATAGCGAAAGATGCCGGGAGGTCCAAACGAAAGGAAACAGGGTTAAGAATCTCCAAAATCCTATAAGGACCGATGAACCGAGGCTTAAATTTGGGAGAAGAAACCCTCATAGGGACAAAACGGGAAGACAACCACACCAAGTCCCCAACGCGAAGGTGGGGACCAACACGACGACGACGGTTAGCAAACTGCTGAGTCCTCTCCTGGGACAATTCCAAATTATCCACCACTTGTCCCCAAATCCGATGCAACCGATCCACCACCGCATCCACTCCAGGACAATCCGAAGATTCAACCTGACCAGATGAAAAACGCGGATGAAACCCTGAATTGCAAAAGAAAGGAGAAACCAAAGTGGCAGAACTAGCCCGATTATTAAGAGCAAACTCCGCCAACGGCAGAAAGGCAACCCAATCATCCTGATCCGCAGACACAAAACACCTCAAATAAGTCTCCAAAGTTTGATTAGTTCACTCCGTCTGGCCATTGGTCTGAGGATGGAATGCAGACGAAAAGGACAAATCAATGCCCAACCTGGCACAGACTGCCCGCCAAAATCTAGACACGAACTGGGTACCCCTGTCAGAAACGATGTTTTCCGGAATACCATGCAAGCGAACCACATTTTGAAAAAACAGAGGGACCAACTCAGATGAGGAAGGCAACTTAGGCAATGGCACCAAATGAACCATTTTAGAAAAACGGTCACACACCACCCAGATGACAGACATCTTCTGAGAAACAGGGAGATCCGAGATAAAGTCCATAGAGATGTGCGTCCAAGGCCTCTTCGGAATAGGCAAGGGCAACAACAACCCACTAGCCCTAGAACAACAAGGCTTGGCCCGAGCACACACATTGCAAGACTGCACAAAAACACGCACATCTCGAGACAGGGAAGGCCACCAGATGGATCTAGCCACCAAATCTCTGGTGCCAAAAATTCCCGGATGACCTGCCAGAGTAGAAGAATGAACTTCCAAGATGACTCTAGTGGTCCACTCGTCAGGAACAAACAGTCTACCAGACGGACAACGATCAGGTCTATCCGCCTGAAATTCTTGCAAAGCACGTCGCAAATCTGGAGAGACAGCAGACAAAACCACTCCATCCTTAAGGACACCAGCAGGTTCAGAATTCCCAGGAGAGTCAGGCTCAAAACTCCTAGAAAGAGCATCTGCTTTCACATTCCTAGAACCCGGTAAGTACGAGACCACAAAATTAAACCGGGAAAAGAACAACGACCAACGTGCCTGTCTAGGATTCAGGCGCCTGGCAGACTCCAAATAAATTAAATTCTTGTGATCAGTCAAAACTACCACCTGATGTCTGGCACCCTCAAGCCAATGACGCCACTCCTCAAATGCCCACTTCATGGCCAAAAGCTCCCGATTACCAACATCATAGTTTCGCTCGGCGGCCGAAAATTTTCGCGAAAAGAACGCACAAGGTCTCATCACTGAGCAGTCGGAACTTTTCTGCGACAAAACCGCCCCCACTCCGATCTCGGAAGCATCGACCTCAACCTGAAAGGGAAGAGAAACATCAGGCTGGCGCAACACAGGGGCAGACAAAAAGCGGCGCTTAAGCTCCCGAAAGGCCTCCACGGCAGCAGGGGACCAATTGGCAACATCAGCACCCTTTTTAGTCAAATCCGTCAGAGGTTTAGCAACGCCAGAAAAACCAGCTATAAATCGACGATAAAAATTAGCAAAGCCCAAGAATTTCTGGAGACTCCAGAGAAGTAGGCTGCGTCCAGTCGTAAATAGCCCGAACCTTGACAGGGTCCATCTCAATAGAAGAAGGGGAAAAAATATACCCCAAAAATGAAATTTTTTGAACCCCAAAAACACACTTTGAACCCTTTACACACAAAGAATTCTCCCGCAAAACCTGAAAAACCCTCCTGACCTGCTGAACATGAGACTCCCAGTCATCAGAAAAAATCAAAATATCATCCAAGTACACAATCATAAATTTATCCAAATATTCCCGGAAAATATCATGCATTAAGGACTGAAAGACAGAAGGTGCATTAGAAAGGCCGAAAGGCATTACCAAATACTCAAAATGGCCCTCAGGCGTATTAAATGCGGTCTTCCACTCATCCCCCTGCTTAATTCGCACCAAATTATACGCCCCACGAAGATCAATCTTAGAGAACCACTTAGCCCCCCTTATGCGAGAAAACAAATCAGTCAGCAAAGGCAACGGATACTGACATTTGACTGTAATTTTATTCAGGAGACGATAATCAATACAAGGCCTCAGAGAGCCATCCTTTTTAGAGACAAAGAAAAAACCGGCTCCTAAAGGTGATGAAGAAGGACGAATATGTCCCTTTTCCAGGGACTCCTTAATATACTCGCGCATAGCAGCATGTTCAGGTACAGATAGGTTAAACAAACGACCCTTTGGAAATTTACTGCCAGGAATCAGATCTATGGCGCAATCACAATCCCTGTGAGGAGGGAGTGAACCAATCTTAGGCTCTTCAAAAATATCACGATAATCAGACAAAAATGCCGGAATCTCAGATGGAATAGATGACGAAATGGACACCATAGGAGTGTCCCCATGAGCCCCCCGACATCCCCAGCTTAACACAGACATAGCCTTCCAGTCAAGGACTGGGTTATGAGACTGTAACCATGGTAATCCAAGCACCAAAACATCATGTAAATTGTACAACACAAGGAAGCGAATCACCTCCTGATGGTCTGGAGTCATACGCATAGTCACTTGCGTCCAGAACTGTGGTTTATTACAAGCCAAAGGTGTAGAATCAATACCCTTCAGAGGTATAGGGACTTCCAGAGGCTCTAAATCAAACCCACAGCGCCTGGCAAAGGACCAGTCCATAAGACTCAGAGCGGCGCCCGAGTCCACATAGGCATCCACGGTAATAACTGATAATGAACAAATCAAGGTTACAGACAAATTAAATTTGGACTGTAAAGTGCCAATTGAAATGGACTTGTCAACCTTCCTAGTACGCTTAGAGCATGCCGATATAACATGAGCAGAATCACCACAATAGAAGCATAACCCATTTTTACGCCTATAATTCTGCCGCTCGCTTCTGGACATAACTCTCTCACATTGCATTTTCTCTGGCGTCTCTTCAGAAGATACCGCCAAATGGTGCACAGGTTTGCGCTCCCGCAAACGCCGATCAATCTGAATTGCCATTGTCATGGACTCATTCAGACCTGTAGGCGCAGGGAACCCGACCATAACATCTTTAACGGCATCAGAAAGGCCCTCTCTGAAATTTGCCGCTAAGGCGCACTCATTCCACTGAGTAAGCACAGACCACCTACGAAATTTTTGGCAGTATCTCTCCGCTTCATCTTGCCCTTGAGATAGGGCTATCAAAGCTTTTTCAGCTTGAATCTCCAAATTAGGTTCCTCATAAAGCAACCCTAAAGCCAGGAAAAACGCATCCACATTGAGCAACGCAGGATCCCCTGGTGCCAATGAAAATGCCCAATTTTGAGGGTCACCTCGCAGCAAAGAGATAACAATCTTAACCTGCTGGACAGGATCTCCTGAGGAGTGAGGTCTGAGAGAAAGGAATAATTTACAATTATATTTGAAATTCAAAAACCGAGATCTATCTCCGGAAAACACCTCTGGTGTAGGGATTTTAGGTTCAGAAATAGGAGCATGTATAACAAAATCTTGTAAATTTTGAACCTTCGTAGCAAGATTATTTAAACCTGCAGCCAAACTCTGGACATCCATGTTAAACAGCTAAGGTCAGAGCCATTCAAGGGTTAAGAGGAGGTAAGAAGCAGCTAGACAGCAATTAAGGGCTAGGCAGCAAAACTCTGAGGGAAAGAAAAAAAAAAAATTTCCTTTCAACACTTCTTTTTCTCCTGCTTCAGCCCAAACAATTAACACTTTGTAGGCCGGTCATACTGTCATGGTTCCCAATGGCAAGGGAACGTAAAAAACACATAAGTAACGAACGAGCTCTCGGGTGATGGAAACTCGAGTTGACCGTGAGCTAAATCTACCACACAACTAACAGTAGCCAGGGAGCATACCTACGGCTTCCTATATGCCACGCGCCAGCCGGAGGACTAACTACGCCTGGTAGAGGAAGAAACAGACCTGGCTTACCTCTAGGGAAATACCCCAAAAGATGATAGCAGCCCCCCACATGTAATAACGGTGAATTAAGAGGAAAAGACATACACAGTATGAAAGTAGATTTAGCAAAGAGAGGTCCACTTACTAGATAGCAGAAGGATACAAAAGAGGACTTCACGGTCAACTGAAAACCCTTTCAAAAACCATCCTGAAATTACTTTAAGACTCCTGTGTCAACTCATGACACAGGAGTGGCAATTTCAGCCCGCAAGAGCTTCCAGCTACAGAGAATTACAAAAACTGCAAACTGGACAAAAGGTACAAAACAAAAGGACAAAGTCCACTTAGCTGATCAGCAGACTAGTAGCAGGAACATGCAACCGAAGGCTCTGGTTACAATGATGACCGGCAAGGAAATGACTGGAGAGCAAGGCTAAATAGAAAACTCCCAAACACTGATGGAAGCAGGTGAACAGAAGAAGCAAAGTGCAAACAAGTCGCCAGTACCACCAGCAACCACCAGGGGAGCCCAAAAAGCGGATACACAACACAGTAGAGATGGAACACTTGCCTTGAAGACTGCAAGAGCTGACTGCTTGAACTAGGATCAAGTTCCTCAAAACGGAGGGACAACATCGCTTGTATGCGGTGGGTGTGATCCGAGAAGAGAGCAGGATGAATGATTCTTGAGGAATGAACGGGCCGGGAAGAGGCTCCTAAAGGCTGCTTGAGACAGGGCTACTACCACCCCTGAGAGATCGGACTGTCCTTGGTGTTCCCCACCTCATATGCAGGAGCAGGTGATGCTGAAGGTGACATGGGGATGTCACCTATTTCTACATGTCTGGGGCTCCGGCACTACCGGACGCCCGGTCCCTTACAGCCCAGGCACCTGGGAATCAGGCTCCAGGAAGCAGGTGTAGGCAGTCCCCCATCTTCAAGAGGGAGGAGAAGAAGAAGTGGACACTTGAAGAGTATTAGTGTATTGCCCTCCTTATAATTTTTCCCAGCTTAACACTTTCTGCAAAGTCTTTATGAGTGTAGGAGTGCAACAACTACACTTTAAAAATATTTGAACAAGACGTGTCAGTTGTTGCCTTTCGGGGTCTATATATGACCCCCCCTATAATTTTTTCTTGCTTTTTCACTTTCTGCAAAGCCTTTATGAGTATACGAGTACATCAAATAAACTTTCTAAATATTTGCATTTAAAAAAAATTTGTAGATTCAATTAGTCATCCATACAATTTGACACGATTCTTGTATATTACGGTGGTATGTAACACTGCAAGAAAGCGTTTCAACGTTCTTCTGGATTTAGTACTCACCCATACAGTATTGTGTGCTTTGTGTTAAATTTCAGTGGTATATAACACTACAAAAAAATTGACAAATTCATCTGCATTTAATTAGTCATCCATAGAGTATTAGGTGCTTTCTGTTACATTTTGGTGGTATATAACACTTCAAAAAAGTGTTGAAAAATTTGTCTGGATTTAATTATTCATCCATACAGTATTATGTGCTTTGTGTTAAATTTCAGTGGTATATAATTCTCAAAAAAAAATCCAAACTTTTTATGGATTCAGTTATTCATCCATACAGTTTAACGCGGTTCTTGTTACATTATGGTGGTGTGTAAAACAAAAACTTGCAAAAAAATGTATGGATTCAATTAGTCATCCATTCAGTTTAACATGGTTATTGTTACAATACGGTGTAATAAACTACAAAAAATTGAAAATATTTTTTATGGATTCAATTAGTCCTCCATACAGTTCAATGTGCTTTGTGTAAAATTATGGTGTGTTAACATTTTTAAAAACTGCTTGGCCTAGTACAGCTCACAAAATATTTTTGTAAAAAAAATTGACTATTGTGATATATGGTGTAGACAGCCCCCCGAGGAATCCCATGCGAAACACGCATTGGGGCTGCTCCAGGACACACACTAGCAGGCGCTATGGGTAAACAGCATTCTGGTTGACCGCTGTCTTTTGTTCTCAGGGTAGGATTCAGTTCAAGTTATGCATACTCTCCCATATTAAGCCCCTTCCTTCCTTGTGGACACTTTACATGCTGTTTGCACCTCACACGCACCATGCACTTTTTCATTACTGCATTGTATTCCACTGGGATAGAGGCTTCTGACCTCTGTCTGTTTCTTCAGCCTGTTACACTGTAGTGGAAAGGTCTTGTGTCCTTTGCACAAAAGCTCTCTCTGTGCCTCCGCTGCATCCTTAGTTTCTGGATCGGCCGCACACACATAATGGGACACCCGATTTGCTTTAAAAAAGTCACCTTTACTGGACAGTTTAAGTTCTATAGTCTTTAATACACAGTATCGGGAACTGCACCCTGCAGTTACAATATCATCAACACAGTACATTTCAAGTCTCTGCTCACATTCAGCTCAGACTATCCCTACGCTTGTTCCTCTTGTTATCCCCAGGGATTTCCCATCCGTTACATGTCCCACTCTCAGTTCTTTGTCCAGCTACTTCTTTATTGAAGGAATATTGCACACTCCTCAGTGCCTAGTTTAGTAAGCTCTGGACATTACAGGAAGGTATGACCTCATGCTACAGAACGATATGTAATTCCACATGCCTCCAGCCCACTGTAGCTTAAGCTTCAACTTGACAGGAATCTCACGCATACTCTTACTAAACAAGGAAGTGATTCCCCTTTTATTTGACAACATCCTACCCATGATGGGCTGGTCCCAAACATGTAACACTATTTCTATGGCTGTACAGTAATAAGGGCCACCACTGCCTTTTTTATCCTCATGTTCCTATTTATCAGTACCTAAGCAGGAGTCTATATTCTATACTTTCCCTTCCCCTGAGCTTAGTGTACCAGAGTTAGCTTAGGTGTTACCTTGCAGTACCCACACAGCAGCATCAGCATAATAACACGTACATTGTTACACTTCACAATAAAATGCACTTTAACCCCATGTCAACATTTACATTAAGAAATTTGTTGTCGCCAGGGGAAGTATACAACAGTCTCTTTCCAACCTTTACAAGTGCACATGTCCGAAATTTTCCTCGAACAGTGTCTGGGGTTAGTAAGGATAATGACTATACTGGGACACAACAGGGAGCCATACACTAAAGGTGATGGATTACAATAGTACACCTTTAAGATTGTATAGAACCATTAATCTGCATAGTTGCCAAATGATCCAAATTTTCTGTGAAATGGATGAAAGAGGGAGGTGTTTTGTGTTATACTCTACCGAACTTGGACATTCCAAGATGGATCGGAGAAATTTCTGGAAAGGGTAGTGATATTCTCAAGAGAGGAAGAGGCATTGTGTGGCCAAGGTCTTCATAGTTTCTTAGTTTTAAGGTTGAAGGTAGACTTAAGTCCATCGAGTTCAACCTACAGTATAGCCTAACATGTTAATCCAGAGGAAAGCAAAAACCACATGGGGCAGACATTAATAGCCCCATACAAAGTTAAGAATTCCTTCCTTACTCCATACAATAGTCAGACTAGTTCCCTGGATCAATGTCCCATCATAGAATCTAGTGCCCATAACCTGTAGCAGTGTAGTAGTAGAATCAATCATTACAACTTCATGTGGCAGACAGTTCCATAGTCTCACTGTGATGTAAAGAATCTGTGTCTGTGATTATGATTAAATCTTCTTTCTTCTAGACCTGGAGGATGCTCCCTTGTCCCCGTCGCAGGCATAGGTGTACAATAATCATTAGAAAGAGCTCTGTACTGTCTCCTGATATATTTGTACATTGTAATAAGATCACCCCGAAGCCTTCGTTTTTCCATGTTGCTGCCATGAGTCCTAAGGATACATTCACACCTCAGTTTTTGGTCAGTATTTTATATCATCATTTGTAAGACAAAACTAAGAGTGGAACTGTCACGGGTGTTCAGATTCAACAGACTGTCGCTCTGCATCTGGCTGCAGAAGGTCTCTGCGTTTGGCATTACAGATGCCTTCTTAATCCTTCTGACTCTTTGACCCAGCGGCAACCTCCATCCAGCTCTACTTGACACACCTGCACCTGGGTGTTTATAAATGCCCAGTCTGCTGTAGAGAGTTGCCTGTGATATTCACATTCTTCCCTTGTGAAGTGTCATGATCTCTGCAGGCAGAGATCATAGCAAGCCTATAGAGGGACAAGCTCTCGGAAGATGGAACTATACTGACCATGAACTAAGCCTGCCGCGCAACTAGAAATAGCCAGGTAGCATTTCCTATTTATCGCTAGATGCCCAGCTCTGGCCTAAGACCTAAATAGCTAGCAGAGGGAAATATAAGACCTGGCTCACCTCTAGAGAAATATTTCCAAAGAAGACAGTAGCCCCCCACATATAATGACGGTGAGTTCAGATGAAACAACAAACGCAGCAGGAAAATAGTCTTAGCAAATTTGAGGTCCGCTTACTAGATAGCAGAAGACAGATAGTATACTTTCATGGTCAGCAGAAAAACACTAACAAAACACCATCCAGAGATTACCTTAAACTCTGGCATTAACTCATAACGCCAGAGTAGCAATCCCTGATCAACGAGAGCTTTCCAGACACAGTAACAAAACTTCAGCTGTGAACTGGAACAAATAGGCAAAACAAAACTAGGACAAAAGTCCAACTTATCTAGTAGTAGTCTAGAAGCAGGAACAAGCACTGAGAGGCATCAGATAACATTGTTGACCGGCAAGAAACCACCAGAGAAATGAGCTTAAATAGCGACACCCACTACTGATGGAACCAGGTGAAACAGGAAAGAGGATGACAAGTCCAATTCCACAAGCGGCCACCGGGGGAGCCCAGAATCCAAATTCACAACAGTACCCCCCCCTCAAGGAGGGGGCACCGAACCCTCACCAGATCCACCAGGGCGACCAGGATGAGCCCTATGGAAGGCACGAACAAGATCAGAAGCATGAACATCAGATGCATTGACCCAAGAATTATCCTCCTGGCCGTAACCCTTCCAGTTAACCAGATACTGGAGTTTCCGTCTGGAAACACGAGAGTCCAAAATTTTCTCCACAACGTACTCCAACTCACCCTCAACCAACACCGGAGCAGGAGGCTCAACTGAAGGTACAACAGGTACCTCATACCTGCGCAATAACGACCGATGAAAAACGTTATGAATGGAAAAGGACGCAGGGAGGTCCAAACGGAAAGAAACAGGATTAAGAATCTCCAATATTCTATAAGGGCCGATGAACCGAGGTTTAAACTTAGGAGAAGAGACCCTCATAGGGACAAAACGAGAAGACAACCACACTAAATCTCCAACACAAAGCCGAGAACCAACACGACGATGACGGTTGGCAAAACGCTGAGTCTTCTCCTGGGACAACTTCAAATTGTCCATAACCTGCCCCCAGATGTGATGCAATCTCTCCACCACCGCATCCACTCCAGGACAATCCGAGGATTCCACCTGACCGGAGGAAAATCGAGGGTGAAACCCCGAATTACAGAAAAACGGGGACACCAAGGTGGAAGAACTGGCCCGATTATTGAGGGCGAACTCTGCCAATGGCAAAAAAGCAACCCAATCATCCTGGTCAGCAGAGACAAAACACCTCAGATATGTCTCAAGGGTCTGATTAGTCCGCTCGGTCTGGCCATTAGTCTGAGGGTGAAAAGCAGATGAAAAAGACAAATCTATGCCCATCCTAGCACAGAATGCCCGCCAAAATCTAGACACAAATTGGGTACCTCTGTCAGAAACAATATTCTCAGGAATACCGTGCAATCGGACAACATTCTGAAAAAACAGAGGAACCAACTCAGAAGAAGAAGGCAACTTGGGCAGAGGAACCAAATGGACCATTTTAGAGAAACGGTCACAGACCACCCAGATGACAGACATCTTCTGGGAAACAGGCAGATCTGAAATAAAATCCATCGAGATGTGTGTCCAAGGCCTCTTAGGAATAGGCAAGGGCAACAGCAGTCCGCTAGCCCGAGAACTACAAGACTTGGCCCGAGCACAAACGTCACATGACTGCACAAAGACTCGCACATCTCGTGACAGGGAAGGCCACCAGAAGGATCTTGCCACCAAATCCCTGGTACCAAAAATTCCGGGATGACCTGCCAATGCAGAAGAATGTACCTCAGAGATGACTCTGCTGGTCCAATCATCCGGAACAAACAGTCTATCAGGCGGACAACGATCCGGTCTATCCGCCTGAAACTCTTGCAAGGACCGCCGCAGATCAGGAGAAACGGCCGACAAAATTACTCCCTCCCTAAGGATACCTGTGGGTTCAGAATTACCAGGAGAGTCCGGGTCAAAACTCCTAGAAAGGGCATCTGCCTTAACATTCTTAGAACCCGGTAGGTATGACACCACAAAATTAAAGCGAGAAAAAAATAAAGACCAGCGCGCCTGTCTAGGATTCAGGCGTCTGGCAGTCTCAAGATAAATCAAATTTTTGTGGTCAGTCAATACCACCACCTGATGCCTAGCCCCCTCGAGCCAATGGCGCCACTCCTCAAACGCCCACTTCATGGCCAAAAGCTCCCGATTCCCAACATCATAATTCCGCTCTGCGGGCGAAAATTTGCGAGAAAAGAAGGCACAAGGCCTAATGACGGAGCAGTCGGAACCTTTCTGCGACAACACTGCCCCAGCTCCGATCTCCGAAGCGTCAACCTCAACCTGAAAAGGCAGATTCACATCAGGCTGACGCAACACAGGGGCAGAGGCAAAACGGCGCTTAAGCTCCTGAAAGGCCTCTACAGCATGAGGGGACCAATTAGCAACATCAGCGCCTTGTCTGGTCAAATCAGTCAGTGGTTTAACGACATCCGAAAAACCAGCAATAAATCGGCGGTAAAAGTTGGCAAAGCCCAAAAATCTCTGAAGACCCTTAAGAGAGGAGGGCTGAGTCCAGTCACAAATAGCTTGCACCTTGACGGGATCCATCTCAATGGAAGAGGGAGAAAAAATATACCCCAAAAAGGAAATTTTCTGGACCCCAAAAACGCACTTAGACCCCTTCACACATAAAGAATTAGACCGCAGAACCTGAAAAACTCTCCTGACCTGCTGGACATGAGAGTCCCAGTCATCAGAAAAAATCAGAATATCATCCAGATATATTATCATAAATTTATCCAGAAAATCGCGGAAGATATCATGCATAAAAGACTGGAAAACTGAAGGGGCATTAGAAAGACCAAAAGGCATGACCAAATACTCAAAGTGGCCCTCGGGCGTATTAAATGCGGTCTTCCACTCATCCCCCTGCCTGATCCGCACCAAATTATACGCCCCACGAAGATCAATTTTAGAGAACCACTTAGCACCCTCTATACGAGCAAACAAATCAGTAAGCAATGGCAATGGGTATTGATACTTAACAGTGATCTTATTCAGAAGCCGATAATCAATACATGGTCTCAAAGAGCCGTCTTTTTTTGAGACAAAGAAAAACCCAGCTCCCAAGGGAGAAGAAGATGGACGAATATGTCCCTTTTCCAAAGACTCCTTTATATATTCCCGCATAGCAGCATGTTCCGGCACAGACAAATTAAACAAACGACCCTTTGGATATTTACAACCCGGTATCAAATCTATGGCACAATCGCACTCACGGTGCGGAGGTAACGACCCAAGCTTGGGTTCGTCAAAGACGTCTTGATAATCAGAGAGGAACTCAGGGACTTCAGAGGGAATGGACGACGAAATAGAAACCAAAGGTACGTCCCCATGAATACCCTTACATCCCCAGCTCAACACAGACATTGCTCTCCAGTCCAAGACTGGGTTGTGAGACTGCAACCATGGCAATCCCAGTACCAAATCGTCATGTAAATTATACAGCACCAGGAAACGAATAATCTCCTGGTGATCCGGATTGATACGCATGGTTACTTGTGTCCAGTATTGTGGTTTATTATTAGCCAATGGGGTGGAGTCAATCCCCTTCAGAGGAATAAGAGTCTCCAAAGGCTCTAAATCAAAACCACAACGATTGGCAAAGGACCAATCCATAAGACTCAGAGCGGCGCCAGAGTCAACATAGGCGTCCGTGGCAATGGATGACAAAGAGCAAATCAGGGTTACAGACAAAATAAACTTAGACTGAATGGTGCCAATGGAAACAGACTTATCAAGCTTCTTTGTACGCCTAGAGCATGCCGATATAACATGAGTAGAATCCCCACAATAGAAACACAATCCATTCTTCCGTCTAAAATTCTGTCGCTCGCTCCTGGACAGAATTCTATCACACTGCATACTTTCTGGCGTCTTTTCCATAGACACCGCCAGATGGTGCACCGGTTTGCGCTCCCGCAGACGCCTATCAATCTGAATAGCCATTGTCATGGACTCATTCAGACCTGCAGGCAAAGGGAACCCCACCATAACATCCTTAATGGCATCAGAGAGACCTTCTCTGAAAGTTGCCGCCAAGGCGCACTCATTCCACTGAGTAAGCACAGACCATTTACGGAATTTTTGGCAGAAAACTTCAGCTTCGTCTTGCCCCTGAGATAGTGCCATCAAAGTTTTTTCTGCCTGAAGTTCCAAATGAGGTTCCTCATAAAGCAAGCCCAAGGCCAGAAAAAACGCATCCACATCGCGTAACGCAGGATCCCCTGCTGGCAATGAGAAGGCCCAATCTTGAGGGTCACCCCTGAGCAAGGAAATCACAATCCTAACCTGCTGAGCAGGGTCTCCAGCTGAACGAGACTTCAGGGACAAATAAAGCTTACAATTATTTCGGAAATTCTGGAAGCTAGCTCTATTCCCTGTGAAGAACTCCGGCAAAGGAATTCTCGGCTCAGATACCGGAGCATGTACCACAAAATCTTGTAAATTTTGTACTTTCATGATGAGATTATTCAAACCCGCAGTTACACTCTGGAGATCCATTATTGTCAGGTGCACACAGAGCATACAGAGATTAGGAGGAGAGAGAGAAAAAAGACTGCAGCAAGGCAGACTGGAGGAAAAAAAAAAAAAAAAAAAAAAAAAATTCCAGCAGACTTCTTATAACTCTCCTTTCTAAACCTGGGTCTTTAACACTTTAGTGGCCGGTCAAACTGTCATGATCTCTGCAGGCAGAGATCATAGCAAGCCTATAGAGGGACAAGCTCTCGGAAGATGGAACTATACTGACCATGAACTAAGCCTGCCGCGCAACTAGAAATAGCCAGGTAGCATTTCCTATTTATCGCTAGATGCCCAGCTCTGGCCTAAGACCTAAATAGCTAGCAGAGGGAAATATAAGACCTGGCTCACCTCTAGAGAAATATTTCCAAAGAAGACAGTAGCCCCCCACATATAATGACGGTGAGTTCAGATGAAACAACAAACGCAGCAGGAAAATAGTCTTAGCAAATTTGAGGTCCGCTTACTAGATAGCAGAAGACAGATAGTATACTTTCATGGTCAGCAGAAAAACACTAACAAAACACCATCCAGAGATTACCTTAAACTCTGGCATTAACTCATAACGCCAGAGTAGCAATCCCTGATCAACGAGAGCTTTCCAGACACAGTAACAAAACTTCAGCTGTGAACTGGAACAAATAGGCAAAACAAAACTAGGACAAAAGTCCAACTTATCTAGTAGTAGTCTAGAAGCAGGAACAAGCACTGAGAGGCATCAGATAACATTGTTGACCGGCAAGAAACCACCAGAGAAATGAGCTTAAATAGCGACACCCACTACTGATGGAACCAGGTGAAACAGGAAAGAGGATGACAAGTCCAATTCCACAAGCGGCCACCGGGGGAGCCCAGAATCCAAATTCACAACAGTGAAGGCTTGGAGCTATAGCAGTCGGCTAACTTCCTCTCTGGAGCTGTTTAAGGACATTTGATGTTACCTCTGTGAGTCTGCTCAAGTTAAGTTCATTCTCCTTGTCTGTCTACCTTTTTGTCTTTAGTTTACAATGGGGACTGACCAGTGCCCATTCCCTCCCCCTCCCTATCCAGGGCCTAGCTCTAGGGAGGTACAGGGCTTATTTTTCCTGCTTGGCGATTGGAGAGGAACCAATTTAGGGATGGTAGGGCAGGTAGTGTATTATTAGATCTGCCTAGGGGTCTCCCCTCATCCCTTAGTGTTGCACTTAGCCTTCCCACACTGTGCGTGACAGGAACAATCAGAAAAAAAATATAATAGAAACACTGGCACCAATTCTGCATTTTTGGCCCAATCCTTGTTTGGCTTATACAGTGGGGCAAAAAAGTATTTAGTCAGTTAGCAATAGTGCAAGTTCCACCACTTAAAAAGATGAGAGGCGTCTGTAATTTACATCATAGGTAGACCTCAACTATGGGAGACAAACTGAGAAAAAAAAATCCAGAAAATCACATTGTCTGTTTTTTTATCATTTTATTTGCATATTATGGTGGAAAATAAGTATTTGGTCAGAAATAAAATCAAGATTTCTGGCTCTCACAGACCTGTAACTTCTTCTTTAAGAGTCTCCTCTTTCCTCCACTCATTACCTGTAGTAATGGCACCTGTTTAAACTTGTTATCAGTATAAAAAGACACCTGTGCACACCCTCAAACAGTCTGACTCCAAACTCCACTATGGTGAAGACCAAAGAGCTGTCAAAGGACACCAGAAACAAAATTGTAGCCCTGCACCAGGCTGGGAAGACTGAATCTGCAATAGCCAACCAGCTTGGAGTGAAGAAATCAACAGTGGGAGCAATAATTAGAAAATGGAAGACACTCAAGACCACTGATAATCTCCCTCGATCTGGGGCTCCACGCAAAATCCCACCCCGTGGGGTCAGAATAATCACAAGAACGGTGAGCAAAAATCCCAGAACCACGCGGGGGGACCTAGTGAATGAACTGCAGAGAGCTGGGACCAATGTAACAAGGCCTACCATAAGTAACACACTACGCCACCATGGACTCAGATCCTGCAGTGCCAGACGTGTCCCACTGCTTAAGCCAGTACATGTCCGGGCCCGTCTGAAGTTTGCTAGAGAGCATTTGGATGATCCAGAGGAGTTTTGGGAGAATGTCCTATGGTCTGATGAAACCAAACTGGAACTGTTTGGTAGAAACACAACTTGTCGTGTTTGGAGGAAAAAGAATACTGAGTTGCATCCATCAAACACCATACCTACTGTAAAGCATGGTGGTGGAAACATCATGCTTTGGGGCTGTTTCTCTGCAAAGGGGCCAGGACGACTGATCCGGGTACATGAAAGAATGAATGGGGCCATGTATCGTGAGATTTTGAGTGCAAACCTCCTTCCATCAGCAAGGGCATTGAAGATGAAACGTGGCTGGGTCTTTCAACATGACAATGATCCAAAGCACACCGCCATGGCAACGAAGGAGTGGCTTCGTAAGAAGCATTTCAAGGTCCTTGAGTGGCCTAGCCAGTCTCCAGATCTCAACCCTATAGAAAACCTTTGGAAGGAGTTGAAAGTCTGTGTTGCCAAGCGAAAAGCCAAAAACATCCCTGCTCTAGAGGAGATCTGCATGGAGGAATGGGCCAACATACCAACAACAGTGTGTGGCAACCTTGTGAAGACTTACAGAAAACGTTTGACCTCTGTCATTGCCAACAAAGGATATATTACAAAGTATTGAGATGAAATTTTGTTTCTGACCAAATACTTATTTTCCACCATAATATGCAAATAAAATGATAAAAAAACAGACAATGTGATTTTCTGGATTTTTTTTTTCTCAGTTTGTCTCCCATAGTTGAGGTCTACCTATGATGTAAATTACAGACGCCTCTCATCTTTTTAAGTGGTGGAACTTGCACTATTGCTGACTGACTAAATACTTTTTTGCCCCACTGTATATACTGATTAGTGATGAGTGAGTGTACTCGTTGCTCGGGTGGTCTGCGGCTGCTAGCCAGCCTGAGTACATGCGGGGGTTGCCTGTTTGCTAGGGAATCCCCACATGTAGTCAAGCTGTCTAGCAGCTGTAAATCATGCAGCTGAGGCAACGAAAACTAAATCTCCGAGCACTTACAAATACTCGGAGATCACCCGAGCAACGAGTATACTCGCTCATCACTAATACTGATGTGAAATACTGACCAAAATACTGCAGTGTGAACGTGGTTTAATGGTGAGGAATGATTCAAACATGCATTGATGGCAGCAATAATAGGAAATCAAAGAAATAAAATTAACTTGGATGAAGCGTCTTATTTCTCAGAACGCTGGTTGGAAAGTGTTGCTGTTCTACAGAAAATTATGTGCTAGTTTTGTACTGGAATCTGTTCTGGTAAAAAGATCCATTGGTATATATGAAACAAGCAACATATTTACTGAGAGAATGTCAGGCTCTGAACCATTGCTGTGATGCTTGGCCTGTTCGGATGTTCTGGTTTATATACAGCCTGTCAGGCAGCGCCGTGCAAATACAGCAAATATATTATAGCATTGTGAAAAGAGCGATTGAATGTGATATTGGATGGCTGCATGTGCGCACACCTCGCACTCACCTGCTAAGGAGTTTTCCAGGACAAATATATATTTATGTAAGCTGATGACATCATTCATTAGAATAAATCCGCATGTAACAAAGCTGAATTGAATTCTGATTGCAAAACAAATTGAAACTGATGTAAATCTAGTCCACCTCGAAACAAGACTTGTGGATTTGTGTGTGGTTTGATGCTTTACAGTTCATGTCAAGTCAGCAGTTAGGGATAAAATGTTGATTGCCTTGACTCTTGATTGCATTGACTTGCACATGTACAACCTCCCTGTTGTATGGAGCTGGAATATGAAGATTTACAACTAGCAACTTGATGGCACTTGTGACACTTCGTTGACACTTGCAACAACTTTCTGACACCAACAAAAGCTTCTTGATCACTTTTTGACTGTCTCTGTGTCACGAGCTCAGCAGATCTCTGAGTGTTGGTCATGAGTCATGACCCCTCTCTGGAGCACCTCTATTTCTGTAATTTCTTACAGTAGCTTGTCTGATCCCTTTACAGTTTGGTTGACAATACACGACAAGCCAAGAGGTATCCGGTGGTTTAATTATTCCTTAGCAAATAACAGCTCTTTCTCGTATATGTAAATTGATACATGATTGCTTGCGACTTGGGTAATACCCAAGCTGCGTCAAAGAACAGTCAAGTTCGAAACACGTTGCTTTTTATATACTCTGCCTTGAATATCATTTTAATTTTGATGGAATAAAGTTTGTTATATTGTTATATATATATAAATATTTTTATACCAGGAGCTGGAAAAAAAAATTATTTCTCTCTGCCTACTAAAGTGCAAGCCATCGTCCAGCACACCAATATTCTTGCAAAATGTCCCAAAACCAACTGGTCCCACAACATTGGTATACAGTCGAAAGCCACAACCTTCTCCATCCACAACGAACATCCGTTATATTTCTTCAAAAAGTATCCCAAACTGTTAAATTGGCTCTATCATCCCGCTTGGTTCTCAAAAATGGATGAATGAATATGGTGAAGTAGGCGACAACTCAGTCCAGCCCACTTCCGGAGGTGAGAGTTGGTTAATGAGGATTCCTGCTGGGGATCAGAAGAGAAGCAGAACATGCGCTTCGTTCCCCCTGCCCAAGAGGGTCCCCGAGGGGGAACCTGAATTGTCACCGGGCTCCTTAACTCTCCTCTGGTTAATAGCACTCTGAAGGCCATGACCGCCAAGTGCGTGTTGGGAGCGTGGAGGATGCTGTCACCGCTCCTTGATGGGCTGTGCAGGCCACACACTGATGCTCCTGCATGAACTGGGGGCCATGAACTGCAGATAGCATGGTTCCTGTCTGCTACTGCTACAATAAATGACAATTCCTGCTAGATCCAAGAGGTGAGAGGAGGTACCTGCCCACCCCTCCTCTTATATTGTCTCCTATAAACCAACCCCCTTCCATCCTCCTTACCAATCAAATCCCTGACACATCCACCACCAAACAATGTTTTTAATGCTATCCCTTTCATATCCAACTTAACCCTTTCACTCCCACCCTCTGTCTTTTCATGTTGCCTGTACGCCCTATTGGGACTCCCTAGCTTTTCTGTCTAGTATGTGCTTGGATGTCATACACCTAGGAAAAAGGTAGAAACAGAGTCTGTTAGTAGGATCAACCCTTCTAAGCCATCTATAGGGGCATATAGGTCATATCAAGCGTAATAAAATGACACCCTGATGTCTGAGATCCAATGTCTTATTCCAGAAAAATCTACATTTTTGTTAACATGTGTTAGGAATTGTGGTTCTGTGTTCCCACCTGGGAATGGGTCGGGTCTGTGCTACACTAAACCGGGGTCAAGTGCCACCATTGTCCTAACCCTGGAGGCGCAGCTCCACGCGTGCAGGGAAAAACATCCCAATATTATGGAGCGTTGCGTTCTGAAGTAGTAGGATGTGTGAGGACGCGGGACGCCATATCTCCCACAGATTTCACTGCCCAGGAAACATGAGATGCTGTATTTCCCAGTTGCCAGGCAAGGCAGGATGCTGTATATACCAAAAGAGAACGCCTCATATACCAATCTAAGAGGCCAAAGGGAATGAGGAACATGTATACCTCCACATCAACATATGCACCGATAGAGGAACAAATTAGAGGAGCAATTTCCAATATAAACCATTTATTAGTTAAAATAACCAAAATACAAAATACATTAAATAGAATAATAATGAAAAAAAGAGTACAACTCAGATGGAACAGACCATCTGTAAATGGGTGTCAGCAGAAATAGAAAATAACGGGAACAGAACCCCAGACCTTGAGGACCAAAATAAGTGATCCAGGGAGCTGTATGATAGTCAGCTCTGAATATTAGTATCATGGACAGTCCAATGACATAAATACATCAGACAGAACAAACCAGTCTACAATGAAATATAATACTGCCACCTATATTGCACCAGCCCAAAAGCCTAAGATACCTATTCCATCTTATCTATACATGTCATAGCATAAGGGCATAAGGGCAATAGTATATGTATAGTACCTGTGGTCATGATGGCCCGAGTATCTGTCCCGCACTAATGTACCTCGACGCGCGTTTCACCACGCCTGTGGCTTCGTCAGGAGGTAGGATGCTGTGTCTAGTACTAGGCAGTGGTCGGATTGTGTCCATTATGCTGTGCAGGTTAGCAGGGAGTGGTTATCTGGGGTTCATTGGGAGGTATTCAACACCTGATCATTTCCTTCAGCATCAGGAGGGCTATTTAACCCTGTTCCCAGCTCAGGTCTTTGCTGTTTATTGCAGTTCCTATGTGTTGTGGAGGTGAGTGGTGCTTGCAGTTTTGGTTGCTCTCTTTCAGGGTTGGTCTTAGGGTTTGTTTCCCTTTCTCTTCATGCTACACTCCCATGGTTTCTCGCAGAGATATTTATTTTTTTCTTGACTAGGCACTGGCTGTCACCAGCTACTCGGTGACAGCGGGCCTTGGAAGGGGTCTGCTAAAGTCCCCCTCCCATTTACTGGGAGCTGGGTGAAGAGTATTTCGGCCCTTTAAGGCTTACTTAGCTTTGTCTCTGCCTTCGCCTTTGCTGGTTTAATGCCAGTCTTGCTCAGTCTCTCTGTAATTGTGCGTGACAATATGTAAATGAGCTGTTAAGATCTATGGACCGGACATAGATCTCCATGAAAATCATGAGCCATAGATCAGATTTCTGTGATCTGCTGTAGTATATTTTATTTCTTTATATATTTATTCTTACATTTTGGTGCTAATATAAAATAATGTGCATAAAATATGTCCCATTAATAGTATATACGTCATTGTAATCCTACCTCCAGTACCACAGCAGAGCATTATCAGAAATGTGCAGCCCATCTGTTACATGTGTATTTGTTTTGTGCCAATTTGTAAACCTATTTTTAACTGCTGTCGTTAGCATTTACACACTGAACTATGTTTGAGAGACACAGACCACCAACACTTTCCGGGAGACCACATACAAGCAAACCTGAAATATTTATTACATGTGGCAGAAAGAAATGTTCCCCGCTCGCTGCTCTTTCATTTTTTTCTTTGCTTTCTGGACTGACATTAGTGTTACGATGTCTGTTACTACTTTATTTTTGTAGCAGGTTGATGTTATTAGATGACTGTGTCGATATGAAAAACAGAAGGGACTGGTTGCATCTTGTTGACCTGACTTCTGGCTGTTTTAAAATATTTCTGATAATCACAATATTACCGTAATTGGATGCGAAAATCCATGCCACCGAAATCATAGAGACCATAGTTAAAATATGGCATACCCTTTCCCCATTGAGTGGTCCAATTTCATTCTTAGGTCCAATATTCTGGGATTGGCATTTTTTAATATAGTTTATCCAGATAGGGGAGTTCTTGTTGCTCATGATATGAATCTAAATGTTCTTTGTGGAAATATTGCCTTAATGGAGAAACACAAAAATCTGTATGCAGTGAGCTCCCCTTAGTGGTTGCTGCAAGTCTCCACTCTGACAGGTAATACTGCTGAGGCCCCAAACGCTCTTGTTCCTGGACTTTTGTGCACATATGGCCTAACTTATCAATTCAAAAAGATCAGGTGTCCTTTTATTCAAGGGCAGTCAATAAAATTTGATTGATCACATTTTCTCCTAATTTTGATAACTATGGCCTACGTATTATGTATTTATAATTATGGCCTACGTATTATGTATTTTGATGTCTATCAAAAAAGGATTGGATCCCAACAGAAAGAAAATATTCTACTTACCTGATCTTTTACCCATTTTAAAGGTTGATGTCATTCGTAACGAAGTAAGAAGGCTTGGCCGACATTTGCCTACAGTAATGTGTATTTAACTAGTCCATATAAATTAACTGTTGCCTAAATGTCCCGAGTCCCCAATACACATGTAAGAGGGTGGTGCTGTTATGGACAGTAAGGAACACGCTGTCACTTTAAGAGGCTGTACCCCCTTGTCTGGCGTGATGGAATGTTCTGCTTCTCCCCTGCAATAGTCGGTGTGATGAATTAGTCTGGCAGGTGTGGAGCTGGAGCAGCGTGTGTAAGCTGAGGCTGCTGCAGAAAGGACTTTTTGTGCTGATAGCTGAAAGAGAGAAGAACTGTGTCCTGATATAGCTGCAAGAGAGCCACGAAGATACAGAGAAAGGGATTTACAGTTTCCAGGAGCATCCCTAGGATCCAGAAGCAAGGAGAAGACCACGCTTCACAGAGCTGACAGAGAGCCGTGCGCACCGCCATATTAGACTGCTGGGGGCCCCCCTGGGACTGGAGCTGATTCTCCAACATCACCATGAGTTTGTTCCTGTTTGGTGCACCTGTTAGGGCCTAGTGTAGGCTTCAATAGTCAGTACACGGGAGCCGTGTGGCCTGCTTAGTAAAGGCAAGGGAGGTTATATGTAGAGTAGCATCATCACTTGTTTATTGTTTACATTTGCTTGTTAGACATATTTTGAGTCTGTAATAGCTGGAGCACCGTGCTATTTTACGGGAAAGATAAAGTTTATTACTCTTGTAAATTGTCTGTTGTCATTGTATATCCCTGTTTGCATCTTCTTCATTCCCTTCATTCCTTGCCTTCCAATAAATCTACCCTTTGTTGTTTTCACCTCATCTTGTGTACAGTAGTCTTCGTGCACCGTGGTGGTCCCCCGGCCATCGCTTCACACATGACATGGCAAAGAGTTTAAAAGGACTCTGTCAGCACAGAATGACTGTTCAAACCAAGTACAGGCGCTCGGTGCATCAAGGCGTGGCCAAACATTTAAGTGAACCTTCCCATCTACTTGTTTTCCTCACAATCTCCACCCTATTCTTCATTGATTCACAGCTCCGGTTTCTTAGAGCCAGAGAAGGACAGAGATGGATGAAAACCAAGCAGGTGGGAAGATGTACAGTATATAAATGTTTGACCACACCATGGTGCACCGAGCACCTGTACTTGGTTTTAACAGTCATTTTGTAATTCACTCTCTCCCAGTTTCAATTTGTTTTAAACAAAACAAACCTTTCTTTACTCACCCTTCCCTGGTCCAGCGGGAAGTCTCTGCAACTTCTCCCAGTCTGTTATTGTTTGCAGCATTGATGTCATGTGTTGTGAATTTGCTTTTTGCTCCCTCTAGTGGTTACTAGTTTTTTGACTCTGGTTTTTCTGTCATTCCTTTTATCCGCACCTGGGTCGTTAGTTAGGGGTGTTGCTATATAAGCTCCCTAGACCTTCAGTTCAATGCCTGGCAACGTAGTTATCAGAGCTAGTCTGCTGTGCTCTTGTCTACTGATCCTGGTTCCAGTTATATCAGCTAAGTCTGCCTTTTGCTTTTTGCTATTTGTTTTGGTTTTGTATTTTTGTCCAGCTTGTTCCAAATCTATATCCTGACCTTTGCTGGAAGCTCTAGGGGGCTGGTGTTCTCCCCCCGGACCGTTAGACGGTTCGGGGGTTCTTGAATTTCCAGTGTGGATTTTGATAGGGTTTTTGTTGACCATATAAGTTACCTTTCTTTATTCTGCTATCAGTAAGCGGGCCTCTCTGTGCTAAACCTGGTTCATTTCTGTGTTTGTCATTTCCTCTTACCTCACCGTTATTATTTGTGGGGGGCTTCTATCCAGCTTTGGGGTCCCCTTCTCTGGAGGCAAGAAAGGTCTTTTGTTTTCCTCTACTAGGGGTAGCTAGATTCTCCGGCTGGAGCGTGTCATCTAGAATCAACGTAGGTATGATCCCCGGCTACTTCTAGTGTTGGCGTTAGGAGTAGATATATGGTCAACCCAGTTACCACTGCCCTATGAGCTGGATTTTTGTATTCTGCAGACTTCCACGTACCTCTGAGACCCTCGCCATTGGGGTCATAACAGTTTGCCAGGCCAGTATTAAATGTTTAATGCGTTGCAGAAGAGGGATTATAAGAAAGAAGATTCTGAGTTTTTTTTTTTTCTTTCTTCTTCCCCTTTACCTCAGAGTGGCTATGCTTGCTGCAGACATGAATGTCCAGACCTTGATTACAAGTGTGGACCAGCTGGCTACTCGTGTGCAGGGCATACAAGACTATGTTATCAGAAATCCTAGGTCAGAACCTAAAATACCGATTCCTGAACTGTTTTCCGGAGACAGGTTTAAGTTTAGGAATTTTGTGAATAATTGTAAATTGTTTTTGTCCCTGAGACCCTGTTCATCTGGAGACTCTGCTCAGCAAGTAAAAATAGTTATTTCGTTCTTACGGGGCGACCCTCAGGATTGGGCTTTTTCGCTGGCGCCAGGAGATCCGGCATTGGCTGATATTGATGCGTTTTTTCTGGCGCTCGGTTTACTTTATGAGGAACCCAATCTTGAGATTCAGGCAGAAAAGGCCTTGCTGGCTATGTCTCAGGGGCAGGACGAGGCTGAAGTGTATTGCCAAAAATTTCGGAAATGGTCCGTGCTGACACATTGGAACGAGTGTGCACTGGCCGCTAATTTTAGAAATGGCCTATCTGAAGCCATTAAGAATGTTATGGTGGGTTTTCCCATTCCCACAGGTCTCAATGATACTATGGCACTGGCTATTCAAATTGACCGGCGGTTGCGGGAGCGCAAAACCGCAAATTCCCTCATGGTGTTGTCTGAACAGACACCTAATTCGGTGCAATGTGATAGAAAAACCGCAAATTCCCTCATGGTGTTGTCTGAACAGACACCTGATTTAATGCAATGTGATAGAATCCTGACTAGAAATGAGCGGAAAATTCATAGACGCCGGAATGGCTTGTGCTACTACTGTGGTGATTCTACACATGTTATCTCAGCATGCTCTAAACGTATAGCTAAGGTTGTTAGTCCTGTCACCGTTGGTAATTTGCAACCTAAATTTATTCTGTCTGTAACTTTGATTTGCTCACTGTCGTCTTATCCTGTCATGGCGTTTGTAGATTCAGGTGCTGCCCTGAGTCTTATGGATCTGTCATTTGCTAAGCACTGTGGTTTTACTCTTGAACCATTAGAAAATCCTATTCCTCTTAGGGGTATTGATGCTACGCCATTGGCAGCAAATAAACCGCAGTATTGGACACAGGTTATCATGTGCATGACTCCTGAACACCGCGAGGTGATACGTTTCCTGGTTTTACATAAAATGCATGATTTGGTTGTTTTAGGGCTGCCATGGTTACAGACCCATAATCCAGTCCTGGACTGGAAGGCTATGTCAGTCTCAAGTTGGGGCTGTCGTGGTATTCATGGGGATTCCCTGCCTGTGTCTATTGCTTCTTCTACGCCTTCGGAAGTTCCGGAGTATTTGTCTGATTATCAGGATGTCTTCAGTGAGTCTGAGTCCAGTGCACTGCCTCCTCATAGGGACTGTGACTGTGCTATAGATTTGATCCCAGGCAGTAAGTTTCCTAAGGGAAGACTGTTTAATCTGTCGGTACCTGAACATACCGTTATGCGTTCATATATCAAGGAGTCTCTGGAGAAAGGACATATTCGTCCATCTTCTTCCCCCCTTGGTGCGGGATTCTTTTTTGTGGCAAAAAAGGACGGATCTTTGAGACCTTGTATTGATTATCGGCTTTTAAATAAGATCACTGTCAAATTTCAGTATCCTTTACCGCTGTTGTCTGACTTGTTTGCCCGGATTAAAGGTGCCAAGTGGTTCACCAAGATAGACCTTCGTGGTGCGTACAACCTTGTGCGCATTAAGCAAGGTGATGAATGGAAAACCGCATTCAATACGCCCGAAGGTCATTTTGAGTACTTGGTGATGCCTTTTGGGCTCTCCAATGCGCCTTCAGTTTTTCAGTCCTTTATGCATGACATTTTCCGGAAGTATCTGGATAAATTTTTGATTGTTTATCTGGATGATATTTTGGTTTTTTCTGATGATTGGGATTCGCATGTGGAGCAGGTCAGGTTGGTCTTTAAAATTTTGCGTGAAAATTCTTTGTTTGTCAAGGGCTCAAAGTGTCTCTTTGGTGTACAGAAGGTTCCCTTTTTGGGGTTCATTTTTTCCCCTTCTGCTGTGGAGATGGACCCAGTCAAGGTCCGAGCTATTCTTGATTGGACTCAGCCCTCGTCGGTTAAGAGTCTTCAGAAGTTCTTGGGTTTCGCTAACTTCTACCGTCGTTTTATCGCTAATTTTTCTAGCATTGTGAAACCGTTGACGGATATGACCAAGAAGGGCTCCGATGTAGCTAACTGGGCTCCTGCTGCCGTGGAGGCTTTCCAGGAGTTGAAGCGCCGGTTTACTTCGGCGCCTGTTTTGTGCCAGCCCGATGTCTCACTTCCCTTTCAGGTTGAGGTGGATGCTTCAGAGATTGGAGCAGGGGCCGTTTTGTCGCAGAGAGGCCCTGGTTGCTCTGTTATGAAACCTTGTGCCTTTTTCTCCAGGAAGTTTTCGCCTGCCGAGCGAAATTATGATGTGGGCAATCGGGAGTTGTTGGCCATGAAATGGGCATTTGAGGAGTGGCGTCATTGGCTCGAGGGTGCTAAGCATCGTGTGGTGGTCTTGACTGATCACAAAAATCTGATGTATCTCGAGTCTGCTAAACGCCTTAATCCGAGACAGGCCCGCTGGTCATTGTTTTTCTCCCGCTTTGATTTTGTTGTCTCGTATTTACCAGGTTCAAAGAATGTGAAGGCCGATGCTCTTTCTAGGAGCTTTGTGCCTGATGCTCCTGGAGTCGCTGATCCTGTTGGTATTCTTAAAGATGGAGTTATCTTGTCAGCTATTTCTCCGGATCTGCGACGTGTGTTGCAGAGATTTCAGGCTGATAGGCCTGAGTCTTGTCCACCTGACAGACTGTTTGTCCCGGATAAATGGACCAGCAGAGTCATTTCCGAGGTTCATTCCTCGGTGTTGGCAGGTCACCCGGGAATTTTTGGCACCAGAGATCTGGTGGCCAGGTCCTTTTGGTGGCCTTCCTTGTCAAGGGATGTGCGGTCATTTGTGCAGTCCTGTGGGACTTGTGCTCGAGCTAAGCCTTGCTGTTCTCGTGCCAGCGGTTTGCTCTTGCCCTTGCCTGTCCCAAAGAGACCTTGGACACATATCTCCATGGATTTCATTTCTGATCTTCCGCTATCTCAGGGCATGTCCGTTATCTGGGTGATATGTGATCGCTTCTCCAAGATGGTCCATTTGGTTCCTTTGCCTAAGCTGCCTTCCTCTTCCGATCTGGTTCCTGTGTTTTTCCAGAACGTGGTTTGTTTGCACGGCATCCCTGAGAATATTGTGTCAGACAGAGGATCCCAGTTCGTTTCTAGGTTCTGGCGATCCTTTTGTAGTAGGATGGGCATTGATTTGTCGTTTTCGTCTGCTTTCCATCCTCAGACTAATGGACAGACGGAGCGAACCAATCAGACTTTGGAGGCTTATTTGAGGTGTTTTGTCTCTGCTGATCAGGACGATTGGGTGACATTCTTGCCGTTGGCTGAGTTTGCCCTTAATAATCGGGCTAGTTCCGCCACCTTGGTTTCGCCTTTTTTCTGCAACTCTGGTTTCCATCCTCGCTTTTCTTCGGGTCATGTGGAGCCTTCTGACTGTCCTGGGGTGGATTCTGTGGTAGATAGGTTGCAGCGGATCTGGAATCATGTGGTGGACAACTTGAAGTTGTCACAGGAGAGGGCTCAGCGCTTTGCCAACCGCCGCCGCGGTGTGGGTCCCCGACTACGCGTTGGGGATTTGGTATGGCTTTCTTCCCGCTTTGTTCCTATGAAGGTCTCCTCTCCCAAATTTAAACCTCGTTTTATTGGGCCTTACAAGATATTGGAAATCCTTAATCCTGTATCTTTTCGTCTGGATCTTCCTGTGTCGTTTGCTATTCACAATGTATTTCATAGGTCCTTGTTGCGGCGGTACATTGTGCCTGTAGTTCCTTCTGCTGAGCCTCCTGCTCCGGTGTTGGTTGAGGGCGAGTTGGAGTACGTGGTGGAGAAGATCTTGGATTCTCGCCTCTCCAGGCGGAGGCTTCAGTACCTGGTCAAGTGGAAGGGCTATGGTCAGGAGGATAATTCCTGGGTGGTCGCCTCTGATGTTCATGCGGCCGATTTAGTTCGTGCCTTTCATGCCGCTCATCCTGATCGCCCTGGTGGTCGTGGTGAGGGTTCGGTGACCCCTCACTAAGGGGGGGGTACTGTTGTGAATTTGCTTTTTGCTCCCTCTAGTGGTTACTAGTTTTTTGACTCTGGTTTTTCTGTCATTCCTTTTATCCGCACCTGGGTCGTTAGTTAGGGGTGTTGCTATATAAGCTCCCTAGACCTTCAGTTCAATGCCTGGCAACGTAGTTATCAGAGCTAGTCTGCTGTGCTCTTGTCTACTGATCCTGGTTCCAGTTATATCAGCTAAGTCTGCCTTTTGCTTTTTGCTATTTGTTTTGGTTTTGTATTTTTGTCCAGCTTGTTCCAAATCTATATCCTGACCTTTGCTGGAAGCTCTAGGGGGCTGGTGTTCTCCCCCCGGACCGTTAGACGGTTCGGGGGTTCTTGAATTTCCAGTGTGGATTTTGATAGGGTTTTTGTTGACCATATAAGTTACCTTTCTTTATTCTGCTATCAGTAAGCGGGCCTCTCTGTGCTAAACCTGGTTCATTTCTGTGTTTGTCATTTCCTCTTACCTCACCGTTATTATTTGTGGGGGGCTTCTATCCAGCTTTGGGGTCCCCTTCTCTGGAGGCAAGAAAGGTCTTTTGTTTTCCTCTACTAGGGGTAGCTAGATTCTCCGGCTGGAGCGTGTCATCTAGAATCAACGTAGGTATGATCCCCGGCTACTTCTAGTGTTGGCGTTAGGAGTAGATATATGGTCAACCCAGTTACCACTGCCCTATGAGCTGGATTTTTGTATTCTGCAGACTTCCACGTACCTCTGAGACCCTCGCCATTGGGGTCATAACAGTCATGTCCACAGCGCTGTAGCCAATAACAAAGCTCAGTGGCTCCTGCTCTCCCAAGGATCAGAAAAGGATGGGGCAAATTATGCCAGATGTAGAAGATGTCAGGGGTCAGGAGGCCCTACCTAAATTGATGAACTATAGTCTTTTGCTTACTAATGCTCAGTTCATACGCGTCAACGAGGACCATACTGGCCATCTGGCAATTCTGGCAAATGCCAAAAGGGCCTGTTTGGTCGTGGGCTGCCTTGTCTGCTATGTTGTTAACAGAATCGGTGTTCTCAGACACCCATACTGTTAAGAGTTTTGGTGGAGCACAAAGTCACCGACTACGTCACTTACCCCAGCAGGTCTCAGGTATCATTTGAAATATTGGTCTTGTAGTAAATCTTGCTTTGCTCCTTCCAGGGTAATATTAGTAGTAATATCCCATCTGGTGCTTGGGGACGGGGACAGTATGGGCCTGTGTGATTTCAAATGCCAGGACTGAATTTCTGCCCCAGACCGTACCTGGTGTCAACCATGGCCATTAAACTAACGCTGAACAGCTACATGCAAGCTAATCAGTGACTGTTTAATGGCCTGTGTTTAGACCAGTTAATATGACTGTGTGCATTGAGTATCATTGTTCTCAGCAGCACATCATCTATTTACAGTGATGTTCTCCCGAGAACGATGATTTATAAGTGCGCCAAAAATTATTGCACTCAATGAAAGAGCATTTTCCTCATTAGTTGGGTGACTGACAGTCTGTGCAGACGACCTGATAGTCGAGAAAGAGTTCCTCATCTAATATCAGCTTACGAGCTAAACTTCTGAACTCTCCCTACTCCACCAACTCTTTATCTCTTTCTGGATTTTTCTACTCAGCTTTGTTTCCTAATGTTGCGGTGTCTGCAGAGATGATTAAAGTTTTGTTGGTTCCCGCTTCCATCAGTTAACCCCTTAGTGACAGAGCCAATTTGGTACTTAAAGGGAACCTGTCACCCCCAAAATGGCTGGTGAGGTAAGCTCACCGGCATCAGGGGCTTATCTACAGCATTCTGTAATGCTGAAGATAAGCCGCCGATGTTACCTGAAAGAGGAGAAAAAGACGTTAGATTATACTCACCCAGGGGCGGTCCCGTTGCGGTCCGGTCGGATGGGTGTCTCCGGTCCGCTCCGGCGCCTCCCATCTTCATTCCATGACATCCTCTTCGGGTCTTTACGCCGTGGCTCCGGCGCAGGCGTACTTTGCCTGCCCTGTTGAGGGCAGAGCAAAGTACTGCAGTGCGCAGGCGCCGGAAAGGTCAGAGAGGCCCGGCGCCTGCGCACTGCAGTACTTTGTGCTGCCCTCAACAGGGCAGGCAAAGTACGCCTGCGCCGGAGCCACGGCGTAAAGACCCGAAGAGGACGTCATGGAATGAAGATGGGAGGCGCCGGAGCGGACCGGAGACACCCATCCGACCGGACCGAAACGGGACCGCCCCTGGGTGAGTATAATCTAACGTCTTTTTCTCCTCTTTCAGGTAACATCGGCGGCTTATCTACAACATTACAGAATGCTGTAGATAAGCCCCTGATGTCGGTGAACTTACCTCACCAGCCATTTTGGGGGTGACAGGTTCCCTTTAATGACCAGGCCAATTTTTACAATTCTGACCACTGTCATTTTATGAGGTTATAACTCTGGAACGCTTCAACGGATCCTGCTGATTCTGAGACTGTTTTTTCGAGACATATTGTACTTCATGATAGTGGTAACATTTCTTCGATATTACTTGCGATTATTTATGAAAAAAATGGAAATATGGCAAAAAAAAATTAAATTTTGCAATTTTCAAACTTTGTATTTTTATGCCCTTAAATCAGAGAGATATGTCACAAAAAATAGTTAATAAATAACATTTCCCACATGTCTACTTTACATCAGCACAATTTTGGAAACAACATTTTTTTTTGTTAGGGAGTTATAAGGGTTAAAAGTTGACCAGCAATTTCTAATTTTTACAACACCATTTTTTTTAGGGACCACATCACATTTGAAGTCATTTTGAGGGGTCAATATGACAGAAAAAAACCAAGTGTGACACCATTTTAAAAACTGCACCCCTCAAGGTGCTCAAAACCACATTCAAGAAGTTTATTAAACCTTTACGTGCTTCACAGGAACTGAAACAATGTGGAAGGCAAAAATGAACATTTAACTTTTTTTTGCAAACATTTTACTTCAGAACCATTTTTTTTTATTTTCACAAGTGTAAAAACAGAAATTTAACCATAAATGTTGTTGTGCAATTTCTCCTGAATACGCCGATACCACATATGTGGGGGTAAACCACTGTTTGAGCGCACCGCAGAGCTTGGAAGAGAAGGAGCGCCGTTTGACTTTTTCAATGCATAATTGGCTGGAATTGAGATCGGACATCATGTCGCGTTTGGAGAGCCCCTGATGTGCCTAAACAGTAGAAGCCCCCCACAAGTGACCCCATTTTGGAAACTAGACCCCTTAAAGAACTTAACTAGATGTGTGGTGAGCACTTTAAACCCCCAAGTGCTTCACAGAAATTTATAAAGTAGAGCCGTGAAAATAAAAAATCCTTTTTTTTTCCTCAAAAATGATATTTAGCCTGCATTTTTTTATTTTCTCAAGGGTAACAGGAGAAATTGGACCCCAAAATTTATTGTGCAATTTATGCTGAGTAGGCTGATACCCCATATGTTGGGGTAAACCACTGTTTGGGCGCATGGCAGAGCTCGGAAGGGAAGGAGCGCCGTTTTGGAATGCAGACTTTGATAGAATGGTCTGCGGGCGTTATGTTGCATTTGCAGAGCCCTTGATGTACCTAAACAGTAGAACCCCCCACAATGACCCCATTTTGGAAACTAGACCCCCCAAGGAACTTATCTAGATGTGTGGTGAGAACTTTGAATGCCCAACTGCTTCACAGAAGTTTATAATGCAGAGTCGTGAAAATAAAAATAAAAAATTTTCCACAAAAAAGATTTTTTAGCCCCCAAGTTTTTATTTTCACCAGGGTACAAGAGAAATTGGACCCCAATAGTTGTTGTCCAATTTGTCCTGAGTACACTGATACCCCATGTGTGGGGGGGGACCACTGTTTGGGTGCACGGCAGAGCTCGGAAGGGAAGGAGCGCCGTTTTGGAATGCAGACTTTGATAGAATGGTCTGCGGGCATTATGTTGCGTTTGCAGAGCCCCCGATGTACCTAAACAGTAGAAATCCCCCACAAGTGACCCCATTTTGGAAACTAGACCCCCCAAGGAACTTATCTAGATGTGTGGTGAGAACTTTGAATGCCCAAATGCTTCACAGAAGTTTATAATGCAGAGTCGTGAAAATAAAAACTTTTTTCCACAAAAAAGATATTTGAGCCCCCAAATTTTTATTTTGACAAGGGTAACAAGAGAAATTGGACCCCAAAAGTTGTTGTCCAACTTGTGCTGAGTACACTGATACCCCATGTGTGGTGGGGACCACTCTTTGAGCGCATGGCAGAGCTCGGAAGGGAAGGAACGCCATTTTGGAATGCAGACTTTGATAGAATGGTCTGCGGGCATTATGTTGCGTTTGCAGAGACCCTGATGTACCTAAACATTAGAAACCCCCCACAAGTGACCCCATTTTGGAAACTAGAGCCCCCAAGGAACTTATCTAGATGTGTGGTGAGAACTTTGAATGCCCAAGTGCTTCACAGACGTTTATAATGCAGAGTTGTGAAAATAAAAAATATTTTTTTTTCCACAAAAAAGATTTTTTAGCCCCCAAGTTTTTATTTTCACAAGGGTAACAGGAGAAATTGGACCCCAAAAGTTGTTGTCCAATTTATCCCGAGTACGCTGATGCCCCATATGTGGGGGGAAACCACTGTTTGGGTGCACGGCAGAGCTTGGAAGGGAGGGAGCACCATTTGACTTTTTGAGCACAAAATTGGCTGTGGCGTTTAGAGACCCCCTGATGTACCTAAACAGTGGAAACCCCCCAAATCTAACTCCAACCCTAACCCCAACACACCCCTAAGGCTTCTTTCACACTTCAGTTGTTTGGCGTCAGTCAGCTCCGACATAGTGACGGATCGACGGATCCGTCACAATTGTTGAGAAAACGGTTCTAACGGATCCGTTTTTTTGACAGATCCGTTACTTGGGGGTTGTCTGGGAAAAGTATCTACTTTTTGGAGCATGCGCATTTGAAAAAGCGGATTGGGGCGACGGATCCGCCGAAATGACGGTAACGACGGATCCGTCACCCATAGACGGCCATTCTATGGAATGACGAACGCGACGGATCCATCGTGAACAGCCATTTCGGCGCGGACAAAAAAGTTACAATGGCCGTCAATGTCTAGATGACGTCCGCCAAATCTCGACGGATCCGTCACATGGCGGATGGAACGGACGACCATCCGCCACAATCCGTCGCTAATGCATGTCTATGGGAAAATAGCGGAACCGCCAAAAAAAATGGCAGATCCGCTGTTTGACGAAAATGGCGGTTTCGACTGACGCCAAAAGACTGAAGTGTGAAAGAGGCCTAACCCTAATGCCAACCCGATCCATAATCCTAATCACAACCCTAAGGATAATCGCAACCCTAACCTCAAAACAACCATAACCCTAATCAGAACCCTAAATCCAGCACACTCCTAATCCTAATCTCAACCCTAACCTCAAACCTAACCCTAATCCCAATACACCCCTAATCCCAACCCTAACCTTAACCCTAATCCCAAACCTAACCCTAATCCCAAACGTAACCCTAATGCCAACCCTAATCCAAACCCTAATCCCAACCCTAACCCTAACTTTAGCCGCAACCCTAGTCCTAACTTTAGCCCCAACTCTAACTCTAGCCCTAACTTTAGCCCCAACCCTAACCCTAACCCTAAATTTAGCCCCAGCCCTAACCCTAAATTTAGCCCCAACCCTAACCCTAAATTTAACTCCAACCCTAACCCTAAATTTAGCCCCAACCCTAGCCCTAACCCTAGCCCTAACCCTAGCCCTAACCCTAACCCTAGCCCTAGCCCTAACCCTAACCCTAACCCTAGCCCTAGCCCTAACCCTAACCCTAATTTTAGCCCCAACTCCTCTCTCCTGCCGGCCGGCAGATGGCAGCAGAGAGCGGGCGCATTGCGCATGCGCCTGCCATTTTCTTTCCATAGGAAGAAGCCGGCGGCCAGGAGAAGACCCAGGGACACCGGTAAGTATGATAGGGTCCCCGAACCCCCCTATTTCTCTGTCCTCTGATGTGCGATCACATCAGATGACAGAGAATTACACATCGCTTTGCTTTTTTTTTTTTGCGGTCGCCGGTAAACAGTTAATTACCGGCGATCGCAAAACGGGTCGGTAAAAACCGACCCCGATCATGTTCTTTGGGGTCTCGGCTACCCCCAGCAGCCGAGACCCCAAAGATCTCCCAGGTGCCGGCCGGCGGGCGCACTGCACATGCGCCCGCCATTTTTAAGATGGCGGCGCCCATCGGGAGCCACGAGGAGCACCGGGGGAGACAAGTGAGTATCGGGGGGCATCGGGGGCGATTGGGGACCCCATTTCTCTGTCCTCCGATGTGCGATCACATCGGAGGACAGAAAAATTAAATGGGAAATCGCGTTTTGTTTTGTTTTTTGCGACCGCCAGTAAACGGTTAATTACCGGCGATCGCAACTCGGGAGTCGGTAAAAAAACCCCGAATCATGTTCTCTGGGGTCTCGGCTACCCCCGGTAACTGAGACCCCAGAGAAAATCCGACTCTGGGGGGCGCTATTCACTTTTTCCACAGCGCCGTTAATTAACGGCGCTGTGGTTTAAGTACCCCTAGCGGCCGCCGTTAAAAAGCGTATCGGTGGTCATTAAGGGGTTAAGAGCAGGGCCACTATTCAAAATATCTACGTCATGTACGGTCATGTAGTTGGGCCCCCACTGATGCTCGATCTCCTGTACTCCATAATAAATATTTTATACAATTAAAGGGAGGTAACATGATTATAGTTTACTATAAAGATTATGCTATCCTCTTTAGGGTATGTGCACAATTTGATTATTTGCAGCAGATTTTTCATCTGCCAAAACCAGAGTGCTGGCAGGAAAAATGCTGCATAAAATTTGAATGGTTTTTTAGTTAATTTTTCATGTGTTTTTACTTGAATTTTTTACCCATTCATTTTTCTCATTCAAGTGACAGGCACAGGGATATCCAGCCGGTCCATGGCTGTCATAGGAACCCATCGTCTCCCTGCAATCGCTTTGCAGGGAGACCATTGGGTACTGGAACTAATACCCGGGCCATATCGTGGCACTTTATAATTCTGTCATTGATTGATAGTGGCATTTAAGAGATTAACAGCAGCAATCGGTGGGCACACCTTCTTCACTGCTGTTAGAGGCAGGTGTCAGCTGCATAATATAGTCTGTATCTGCCCAGTGCAGTGTGACTATGCTTCTGAGCCCACTCCAAAGTTAAGGACACGCTCCATGGCGTAAAAGGTGTTGATGCAAACAAAATTAATATGATCAATATCATCCCCAAACATTACACACATGACATGATATCACGTCCATTTACCAGTTCTGTACTTCTGCTTCTGAATCACATCCACTATATTTATCATGTAAAATCAAATCTGCATTCTCTCCCCCAAACTGTCCGACGTTCATATGTTTTTTGTTAATAAAGTAAAATAGGCAAGCTTAGTCTCACGCAGCCTGCCAGTGAACCTTGATCCAGTCTGAAAGCAGGTACCAGACGGCAGATCCAGTTCTGAAATACTATTTTGGCCCTACCTACAAATGACTGCTTAAATCTTGCCTGGAGTATTGTTCTTATGTGGTGGTAATTGAGTACAGAACAGTTTAAAATCTATTCCTGAAAAAAAAAGATTATGGATTTCATAAAAGTTGGAAATAACTAAAATGCCACAGAATAAAAACTTCAAAAGTTAGACGTAATAGAGTTTTACTTAAGCCTTGCACAAGAGAAAATGGATTAAAATATCTTTATATTCCAGATGGAAATAAACCTGGGCCGCTCTATTACTGAGGTAGATTATATCAATTTTATTAACCCCCCCAATTATAAATACATAAAGACACTGCGTCAGACCGGTTGTTTGCCATTCTGGATCCATCAACTTATAAAACGATCTATCAAGGGTTCGGTGAGGATACCTTCCTTTGAGGGCATTAATGCTACATTATTCCTGCCATCAAAAAATGAGAAATCCCCAAATAGAACTATATACTTGTATATATACTGTATATATATATATACAGTATATTTATATATATATATATATATATATATATATATATATATATATATATATATATATATATATACATACATATGTGTCTGTTTTGCAGCCACAGCACCCATGCAAATGCATATTTAATTTAAAGAGAACATGTCATTGCAATTTTGCATGTTAAGGACATGGCCATAATGGCATTACAGTACTATACAGATTAACTTGATACCATTAGTGAAGATATTATTTCTTTAATTAGCATTTGAAGTTTTGCTGCAATAAGATTCATGTGCACAGGGGCAGAATAATGGGTAGTGTCTTTGGCTCTGCCCTGGCCCCTCTGCTGCCAATGGTCTCTGTATGACAGGTCATTGATTTGAAAAACCTGCCTCCTGTTTGAAAGTTTTCACCAGCACCGTTTTCAGCCCAAGCGACGCTTGCACTGATTGATCTCCCTACGGTCTTCTGTGGCTGCTCATGTCACAGCGTAGACAGACCTTCCGGCTGTCTTCAGTAAAATGGTGGTGCATGAACCAATTGAGATCTCGGCTCAATGGCGTGAGCTGAGATTTCAATATGTGCATGAGCTGCCACCACAGCCATTTTACTGAAGATAGCCGACAGGTCAATCTGCGCATCGCCTTTTTAATGAAGACCACTGGAAGATCAATCTGTGCAAGCACCGCTCACTCTGAGGAGGGCGCCAGCGCAAACTTTCAAACCGGAGGCAGATAGAGGCAGGTCACTCACAAAGCAGTTGTCATGGTTGTGGACAGGGTTCCTTCCCTGTCCTCTCGGGGTTAATTTGTATAGGCTCCTTCTGGTTTGGGAAGGGCTATATTTACCCACCTTCATCTGGGGATCCTTGTCAGTTATACTTCTGTCTTGGCTGTGTGTCTGACCCCCTGGTATGCTTGCATACTGTTGTCCGGTTGCTTTCTTGTATATGACTCGGTCTCTTTCCTCATTCTGTGCTTTGCCTTGTGCAGGGGCGTAGCTAGAGCTTTTGCCGCCCGGGGCTGTTCCCGAGTTTGGCGCCCCCCCCCCCCCCCCCAGAATGTATGCGATTTTCACACTTAGTCATGTACCGACGAGCTCCTCTCCCTTAAGCTCCCAATGTTAAGTGAAAAACTGAGAGAAGCAGAAGAGAAGCTCGTTGTTACAGGACCACGAGTATGAAAATCGCATATGAGTGACGTGTCCATGTGTCGACGACTGGAACCTGCAGAGCTGAATCCTGACATCGCAGCTTCTGAATTCTCACAACTAATGCACTGCACACTTTTAGGATTCTCCCTGGCCGGTGGACGGTCATGTCAGCACAAGCATGCGATTTGTATACTTCTGACCACATTCCGACTAGACGTGCCTGGCCTCGCTCAGTTCATTATCATAGAGTGAGGCCACACATGTCTAGTCAGCATGTGACCGCATGTATGTAAATCGCCAGCACGAGAGAATCCTGACAGTGTGCAGGGCACACTGTGAGAAGTCAGAAGTCTGCAGTCACAAAGAATGACTGCAGACTCATTACAAACCTGGACATGCCCTTTAATGCTCCTAACATAAATAAAAACATGAGAGTTAGTTAGTATCACAAATAACATTTACATCCAGGTACCTTATAGATGACATCGCCTCTGGAGTTGTTCTCCTTCATTTCTTCATATTGTCCAGACCCCATGATGAGTTTTCTGATCCACAGCCGTCTCTGCAGACTTCCATCTTCTCCGTTCTTTTGCAGAAAATCTCCACATGATGCCCTTAAAGATACAAGTGTCATTATAATGCTCCTGAATAAAAAATTGCCCCTCACTATATTGTCTGCATAAAATATGACCCCCACACTGTCCGTCTTATGGTACTTGCTCTTCACACTGACCTCTCCTTTCTATACCGGACCCCTCTTCACACTGACCTCTCACACTGTGTCCCCCCTATAGGGCCCAGTATTTATACTGTACTCTCTCATCACACTCCCCCTCCTTTGTATACTATCCCCTCCTGGCTGTGCCCTTACACTGTCCCCCATGCTACGCATGCACACATCCCAACACCCTCACTCCCCGTACTCTGTCCACATACGTTTTTCACATCGCTACTCATACTGTGTCTGCATACATCCCCCCGTTTGACCCCAAGCTGTCTGCACCCATCCCCCATACTGTTTCCTCATATATGCCCCCCCATCTCCCCCTTTGCTCTTCATTTTGTGTCCTCAGATCTCCCCCACACATTAAATCCCCCATCTCCACTCACATTAAATATCCCCAATCCAATAATATATCCCACTATCCCCACTCACATTAAATCCCCCCCACTCACAGTAAATCCCCCCCACAATATATGCCCCCCATCCCCACTCACATTAAATCCCCCCCACAATATATGCCCCCATCCCCACTCACAGTAAATCCCCCCCACAATATATGCCCCCCATCCCCGCACATTAAATCCCCCCCACAATATATGCCCCCCAACCCCGCACATTAAATCCCCCCCACAATATATGCCCCCCATCCCCTCACATTAAACCCCCCCCACAATATATGCCCCCCATCCCCACTCACAGTAAATCCCCCCCACAATATATGCCCCCCATCCCCTCACATTAAATCCCCCCCACAATATATGCCCCCCATCCCCTCACATTAAATCCCCCCCACAATATATGCCCCCATCCCCACTCACAGTAAATCCCCCCCACAATATATGCCCCCCATCCCCGCACATTAAATCCCCCCCACAATATATCCCCCCCATCCCCGCACATTAAATCCCCCCCACAATATATCCCCCCCATCCCCACTCACAGTAAATCCCCCCCACAATATATGCCCCCCATCCCCTCACATTAAATCCCCCCCACAATATATGCCCCCCATCCCCTCACATTAAATCCCCCCCACAATAAATGCCCCCATTCCCACTCACAATAAATCCCCCCCACAATATATGCCCCCCATGCCCTCACATTAAATCCCCCCCACAATATATGCCCCCCTTCCCCACACAGTAAATCCCCCCCCTGCACTTTCGGTGTCTTCAGCTCCACTGGAGCACTTACCACCGCTCTGCATCTCCTGCTCTGCCGCGCAGGTGAGTGACGTCAGCAGCGTGATCACATGACCTGATCACGCTGCTGGCGTCGCTCTGACCCGGCAGTCAGAGCTTCAATTGTACTCGCATCACAGATACGAGTACAATTGAACACTGGGAGCCGGCGCGCCGCAGCTTCTCTGTGCCGGCTGTCAGCTTGACAGTCGGCACAGAGAACAGCTGACTCCCAGTGCGGGGGGTGACAGAATGCAGCCGCCGGGGGAGACACTGCGGACCGCCGCTTTAGGCGGCCCGACTGCGCCCCCCTGCCGGCTGCTCCCCCCTAGATACGCCACTGACTCACCCCCGCATTGTGCCGCCCCCCCGCATTGTGCCGCCCGGGGCGGACCGCCCCCCCCGCACCCCCCTTCCTACGCCACTGGCCTTGTGACTCTGTGCTAATTGTCTGTTTCTGGCTTTGACTTTCGGCTTGGTACTCTAACTTCCCTCCTGTCTGCCCCATTTGTACTGCACAGCTATGTTTGGCTCCCCGACCTTTTTGCTACGTCCCGACCACGCTTATGTCTCACCCTTTGGGCACTACATCAACCTCCCGGCTTGAATTCAGCACGTTCACACTCTCTGGCTCCACCGGTCACCGCCACCACTCGGCGTCTGGCTCTGCGTCCGTTCACTCCCCCGGAGGTCACGTGTTTCAGGTCCTGCACTCTAGCTAGTAAACTCACCTCAACACTCCTTACTCTCTCTCTGTCCTTCTGTAACATGTGCACCGACTCCTGCTGTAAGTCTGAAGCAGGGCTCTTGATAGCAGTAACCTCATATACAGACAACAAAGGCAGGCGGAAGGGTCGGGCATGAGCCAGAGACCCTACCCACAGTACCACCCCTGTGCACCCGTCTTATTGCTTCAAATACTGATTAAAGAACAACTACCATGTGGATTTCTTCACTAAAGGTATCTATTTAAAGGGCACCTGTGATGTAAAATCATTCACCTGCACTGACTGACAGCAGGCTGAGCATTGTAGCTGGCTGTCAGTTTGTGCCTGAGGAAGAGGTCACAGCCACCGCTCTCTATAAACAGACTGGTGACTGACACCGTGCAACGCCAACCCTATGGCTGAATGAATGAGTGTGCCAGGAGGAATAAAGTTCATCAATGTTGGAACGCTAACACCGTATCTGCAGGTTAATAGCATTATGTAACATGACAAGTTTCCTTTAATCAGCAAAATCAGGTTCTCTTTCATACTTTCAGTTGTACTGACTATATAAAAAGTACTTTTCAGTATGATTTTGAAATCACCCTATCAAGGTCTCGTTTTCTGCCCACAATAAAAGTCCTGTCCACTTGTTGACCACTATCTGGTCTATAGCTTCTATTTCACTCCTGACCCTGATCCAGTGAGCAGCTTTAGGACAGTCCAGTCTGCAGTCGTGAATGATAAAACATTCCATCTTCCTCTACCTTCTTACCAGATCTGTATATATTCTTGCTGTTTGTTATCTGCTGGTTAAAGGTGGATATCTTCCATGCACCTTCAGTATTAGACTTGGGCAAGATTTTAATCCTCTAACCTTCCCACCCTGTGTATGACCCTGATCGGTACACCTGATAAAACGAATCTCTGAATATGTAGGACTAGTTCTTACAATAGAACACAAATACGTCGCTCATACTTCAAAGATATAAAATGTTTACATATTTGTGCATACAAAAAAGAAAGTCTCCTAAGGTCAGCTGAGCGTCTAAACTACAAGGTTCTCGGAGGACGTGGCTTCCTTGTATAAAGCCAGGGAAATTCTTGGAGACGGTGAAAATTTTTTTTGTGTAAATGGATGTTAAGATGCTGCTAAATGCCAAAGCAGCCGCCCTGGATCGACTAAAAGGAAACATCAGTTGGTTTACATTGAAGGTACCACAAAGCTTAATTCCAACCAGATGACTTTTTCACAACCAAGTTCTAGAACATAGGTAAAGTTTGCTTCCCTGTGATCTGGGAATCGGAATACAATGTCCTTCTTGTAGTAGGATCTATTCTGAGATTCCGTTCTGTCGGACATTTTTACATATTCCTTTACTCACTCTGACATGCAAATGTTTTTCATCAGAAAGGATTCTGTTACCATTATTACATCTGCTGATTCATCATTGGGAAATGGAAAAACTTTACATCTTCCTGGTCAGACGATGGGAGTGGAAAGACACCAAGTTTTTCTGTATTAACAAGCACAAAACAACCTGATGAGTTGGATGGAACAGTCAGATTCATATGGAATGCAGATGTCCTTTGGAACAATCTACTTCTTTCATTAATTTATTGTAGATATTAAACACCGGTTATATTTTTGTGTTCTATACAAATGAAATCGTTGCAGAAATGTCTTAATTTAATTTATTTTAATGGGAACTTGTCACGTTATTTATCTTTACTAAACTGCCCCCAATGTCTTATAGGTCACGCAATGTGCATTACTAACATGTTGTTCTCAAGCTAAACACACCAGTATACAAGTAAAAAACACTTTTAATCTTTACTCAATTGCCTACCAGACTCTGGCTTTCAGTCATATGGGTGGAGTGGCATATTGCGTCAGTCAAGGTCCTCTGGACAGTTATCAGTCCCAATGCAGTGTGATCGATGGCCTGGACTGCCCCGATGTCACGCCAATTGCCGAGGAAATTCTGTGCCTGGGCCCTGACAACCTCCTCCCTGGGAATATGCATTGATGCTGGATGTACATCCCCGGCTTTATTTGCTATATGCGCATAGACCAGATGCGGCTGCGAGTCAGAGGCTTCAAGCATGTTATGAGCACTCATGCCCAGACAGTTGGTTGTCACATTGCGTGAACTGTAAGACATTGGGGGCAGATAGTTGGGATAAATGAAGTGATAGGTTCCCTTTAAGCACCTTATTTTGCAGTTACCTAGATATACATAGATAAAGGGATAGGCAGAGAGATAGGTAGATGAGTTCATCTGATGAATTTCTCGATATACAGTCATGAGAAACATCTAATACACCCTCTTTCAATACTATGGTTTTCTGTATCAGGACATAATAAAAAACATAAGATCTTAGAAGGTCTTAAATTTGAGCAAATACAGCCTTAAATGAATAACAACACCTGACAGATTACATTATTGTTGCATTATTATTTATTTAATAAAAAATAGTATGGCATGTAGAAACATTGTGAAGCAAGGTGTGAAAAATGAAGTACACCACCCTTACATAAAAATTAAGCGGCTAAGTAGCAATCTTCTATGCTAATCAAATACCCATGATTAATAGTGATGATGAGCAATCGTGGTCAGATAAGGTGTTATCCCACAATGTTCGTGTGCTAACCGAGTATTTTCAACATGCTTAAAATATATGTTTGAGTCCCCGTGGCTGCATGTCTTGTGGCTGTTTGACTTCCTCAACGCATGCAGGGATTGGAGCTCTGGGATCAAATCCAGCCAAGGACAGGATCTGCAGGAGTTTGTATGTTTTCTCCATGTTTGTATGGGTTTCCTACAGTACTCTGGTCTCCTCCAACACTCCAAAGACATACTGATAGGGAATTTAGATTGTGAGTCCCATTGTGGACAGCGATAATGTCTGTAAAGCACTGCGGACTATGATAGCGCTATATAACCAAAGCATAATAATAATAATAATAATAATAAATAATAACCTGCCTCTAGTTGAATTTACAACAACAATAAAAGAAACTGACTGGCATGACTGGCATAACCAAACTAGTCTGAATAGGTGCATACCGGGAGCACCTACCTCCATGTACAATATACAAAAAAAGGTTGCACTCTGTCGTGCTAAAGCATATCAACGTGAAATATATGAAATATGAATGGCTTTTGAATATTAGGAAAAAATGATTGAGACACTTTGCACAAAATTTGGCCAAATAATGTCTGCCCATGAACCAACATCAAGGTAGTCTCATAAGACTGATGGGTCCCTGTCCAATGTGAATACCTATCTTAGACTGATGCCTGGATTCCTGGGTGACTGTGGACACCTCTCTCAGTAAAGCCTGCATTTATGGGTAGGTAGGAACAGGGTGTAATTAAAATCACCACATGGCGAAGGGCAGAGTGCTCAGTCAGTAAGCTAACATAGAAACAACAACAAAAAAAATCTAACAGGTGCATCCAAACTAGTCTGAATAGGTGCATATAGGGAGCAGCTCCATGTACAATATACAAAAAAAGGTTGAACTCTATTGTGCTAATGCATGTCAATGTGAAATATATGAAATTTGAATAGCAGCCAGTCTTATGAGACCACCTTGACATTAGTTGATGGGCAGACATTATTTGGCCAAATTTTGTGCAAAACGTCTCATTCATTATTTCCTAATATTCAAAAGCCATATTGCGATTCATATTTCATATATTTCACATTGACATGATTTAGTACAATAAAGTGCAATCTATTTTTGTATCCAGTTGAATTTACATCAGAACATACTCATTTGGAGTAGAGAAGCTGGTATTAAAAGGTCAGCTCATCACGTGTCTATCTAACTCTGGGGATAAGCCCCTTTCAGAATATTGTGATAAACACAACACTCAGAGGAGGAGAGAGGTGCTGACACTTTCACTGCCATTATCTGTGATACACATTTGTACATTCTGATATCAATGCCGCTAAAGGCAGGGGAAATAAATTGGAGAAAAGTATGGATTTAGAAGCCACTTACATTTTTTTTTCTGCAAGAATGAAGACATATCCCCTAATAAAGTGGTCAAAGTTTTATAACTTTCTCAAGGTACCGTATTTTTTGGACTATAAGATGCACTGGACCATAAGACGGTTTTAGAGGAGGAAATTAGAAATTAGAAAACAAATTGAAGCAAAAAATGTGGTCAATTCTGTACTCTCATCCTGTATCTTCATCTCCATCCTGGTATGCATGGCCCCCTCATCCCTGTCTTAGTATACATGGCCCCCTCATCCCTATCCTGGTATACATGGCCCCCTCATCCATACCCTGGAATGCATTGCCCCCTCACCCCTATCCTGGTATGCATGGCCCCCTCATCTCTATCCTGGTATGCATGGCCTCCTCAACCCTATCCTGGTATGCATGGCCTCCTCATACCTATCATAGTATTCATGCCCACCTCATCCCTAGCCTAGAAGGCATGTTCCCTTTATCCCTATCCTGGTAGGCATGGTCCCCCTCATCCCTGTCGGGGTATGCATTGCCCTTTCATCACTATACTGGGATGCATATCCCCCTCATCCCTATCCTGGTATGCATTGCCCCCTCATCCCTATCCTTGTATGCATGGCCTCCTCATACCTATCCTGGTATAAATGGCTCCCTCATCCATAGCCTAGTAGGCATGTTCCCCTTATCCATAGCCTGGTAGGCATGGCCCCTCATCGCTATCCTGGTAGGCATGGTCCCCCTCATCCCTATTCAGGTATGCATCGCCCCCTCATCCCTATCCTGGTATGCATGGTCCCCCTCATCCCTATCCTTGTATGCATCGCCCCCTCATCCCTATCCTGGTAGGCATGGTCCCCCTCATCCCTATCCTAGTATGCATCGCCCCCTCATCCCTAACCTGGTAGGCATGGCCCCTCATCCCTATCCTGGTAGGCATGGCCCCCTCATCCCTATCCTGGTAGGCATGGTCCCCCTCATCTTTATCCTGGTATACAGGGCCCCATCTCCGTCCTGGTATGCATGGCTCCATCCCTATCCTGGTATGATTGGCCCCATCCCCATCCTAGTATGCATGGCCCCATCAGAAAAACATTAAAAAAAACATAAACCATATACTTACCTTCCTGAGCTTCCTCGCAGCTGATTTATGCTTGTAACCAGCGCATGGCAGTGATGTCATGTGCTGCTTACAAACCGAGGACAGTTGCCGGAATACTCATTGCTCCCCACGCCAGGACTAAATGATGGGAGAGCAGTGAATATTCATTGCTCTTTAATAGCGGGCACAGTGTTAGCTGCAGCCACCAGCTTCCTGCAGCTGCCGGGCGTTCACAGGTGCCCGCTACTAAAGGGAATGAATATTCATTGCATTCCATGCCATTGGAGTAGAGAGCAGTGAATATTCATTCCCTTATGTAACGGGCACGCGCGAATGCCCTGCAGCTGAAAGAAGCCGGCTGCTGAGGCTAACAGCATGTCCGCTATTAAAGAGAAATGAATATTCACTGCTTTCTACTCCCATGGGTGTGGAATGCAGTGAATATTCATTTCTCTTTAGCAACGGGCACAGGAATTAACCACAGCCTACGGCTCCTGCTTTCTGTGACCCGCTGCTCTGCCACTGCCGCTCTCTCACTTCCCCATCCATAGCCAGAGCAGGTACATCCGTACTATGAGACTTACTCCCCATTTTCCTCCACATTTGTGGAGGAAAACAGTGCTCCTTATAGTCAGAAAAATACTGTAATACCTGACAAGATTAAAAAAAATTAAACTTTTGTTACTCTTTTTAAGTCTACTGTCACAGATAAGCCTGGGAGTGGTGCAGATGCAACTGCTGCCACCACTTTATCAAGGATACCAGCCTGGGGGGTCATGCAAATGCAACTGCTGTTACTAGTTTATCAGGGTATGCAATCTGCTGCCTCCAATCGTCAGGAAAATTACCGTACATAATTGACTGATGAGTGTCTGAAAAGGCCACATCTCCTTCAATACTATGTTATTGGAAAACTCTCAGTGAACATATGGTATGTACACTCACCGGCCACTTTATTAGGTACACCATGCTAGTAACGGGTTGGACCCCCTTTTGCCTTCAGAACTGCCTCAATTCTTCGTGGCATAGATTCAACAAGGTGCTGGAAGCATTCCTCAGAGATTTTGGTCCATATTGACATGATGGCATCACACAGTTGCCGCAGATTTGTCGGCTGCACATCCCAAAGATGCTCCATACAAGGCAGGATGGATCCATGCTTTCATGTTGTTTACGCCAAATTCTGACCCTACCATCCGAATGTCGCAGCAGAAATCGAGACTCATCAGACCAAGCAACGTTTTTCCAATCTTCTACTGTCCAATTTCGATGAGCTTGTACAAATTGTAGCCTCAGTTTCCTGTTCTTAGCTGAAAGGAGTGGTACCCGGTGTGGTCTTCTGCTGCTGTAGCCCATCTGCCTCAAAGTTCGACGCACTGTGCGTTCAGAGATGCTCTTAGGCCTACCTTGGTTGTAACGGGTGGCGATTTGAGTCACTGTTGCCTTTCTATCAGCTCGAACCAGTCTGCCCATTCTCCTCTGACCTCTGGCATCAACAAGGCATTTCCGCCCACAGAACTGCCGCTCACTGGATTTTTTTTCTTTTTCGGACCATTCTCTGTAAACCCTAGAGATGGTTGTGCGTGAAAATCCCAGTAGATCAGCAGTTTCTGAAATACTCAGACCAGCCCTTCTGGCACCAACAACCATGCCACGTTCAAAGGCACTCAAATCACCTTTCTTCCCCATACTGATGCTCGGTTTGAACTGCAGGAGATTGTCTTGACCATGTCTACATGCCTAAATGCACTGAGTTGCCGCCATGTGATTGGCTGATTAGAAATTAAGTGTTAACAAGAAGTTGGACAGGTGTACCTAATAAAGTGGCCGGTGAGTGTACACCTCCAATTCCAATGCACTGAATATATATATATTGTGAGAGATTGACTTACGCAGCAGCTTTCCGAGATAGACACAGGAACTCTTCTTGTGTAAATCACTCCTGGTTTATTATAAGACAGCATAAACCATTGCAGGTTATCTCTGAGGGGTTCTCCTGCTTAGACCACAATATGGCTGCACATTTAACTTTCTCAGCCACACCTGTGAGTTGGAGATATGGGGAGTAGGCATCCCGCCCATCTCTCACCTACTCACAAAAACCCACACCCTTGTGATAGCTGGTTAACCCCTTCAGCACATAGCATGCTGTGGAGAAACGTATGGGTTTCACATCACGAAAGAAATCAATCTTTGTCACACATATTTCCCCTTACATACAGTCCCAATGACCCTGTCACATATCCTCCCCCTGTGCCCAAACCTGGGGGTTATGGCACCTTCAGACACCGAACAGGGAATTCGGGAGAGAGCATCCATTTTACCGTGTAACTTCCCAGGTCTATGCTCTACGTGGAAACTGAAATCTTGGAGGCCTAAGAACCACCTAGTCACCCAGGCATTCTTACCCTTCCTTTCCTTTAACCATCTCAGGGGGGCATGGTCTGACACAAGTTTGAACCTTCAGCCTAATAGGTAATATTTCAGTGTATCCATGGCCCATTTTATGGCCAAGCACTCCTTCTCAACAATGGCATAGTTTTTCTTACAGGAAGAGATACAGAATGGGATGTTCTTCCTCATTTATTTCCTGAGACAGAATGGCTTCCAACCTGACTTCTGAAGCTCCTATGTGGACCACAAACCTTGTTGCTGAAGTCCGGTGCGTCCAGAACCGGATGTTTACACAGAGCCCGCTTCAGCTCCTGAAATGCCATCTCTGTGTCAGCAGTCCATTTCACCATCGTCAACCTGGTGCCCTTAAGGAGATCCATTAATGATGTGGCAATTATGGCAAAACTTGAGATAAACCGCCGGGTAATATCCCACAATTCCAAGAAATGTCCTCACTTGCTTCTTGGAAAGCGGTTGCAGCCACATCTGAATTGTTACAAAACTGCCACTTACCGGCAGACTTCGGCACAACGACGATGAGACTCAGCCATCCACTTTTTGACTCCTCTATCACACCGAGGTCTAGCATGTTCTTTACCTCATTTGACATTATCTCCTGGCATACTTTGGGAATTCTATAGGGTTTGAGGTTCACCCTTACATGTGCTTCTGTTAACAAGTCATGCTCCACCACCTGTGTATGCCCTGGCAACTCTGAGAACAGGTCACGGTTCCGCTGCAGCAGTCCCCGACACTGTTGCTTCTTGACTGTTTGCGATTGAGACATCCTCCACTTTGGCTTTGGGATGATCTGCCAGGCAAGGAGCTTCCGGCGATTCCCAATCTCGTAATGGCTTGAGCAAGTTCACATAATATACTTTGTGCAGCTTCCTTCGACCTGGCTGGTGTACCTTGTCATTCACCTCATCCAGCTTTACCACCACCTCATATGGGCTTTGCCACCTGTCTAGGAACTTACCACTGGCTCCAAATCGCCTCAGAACAGTGGTTTGATCAGATGAAGCTCTATCCCTGGAAGTGTATGTCCCCCACCTGTGCATAAACGTATCCCAGTCTTAGGGTACTGTCACACTCTGCAACTTTCCAACGATCACAACCAGCGATACGACCTGGCATTGATAGTTGGAAAGTCGTTGTGTGGTCGCTGGAGAGGTGTCACACAGACCGCTCTCCAGCGACCAACGATGCCGAAGGCCCCGGGTAACCAGGGTAAACATCGGGTTACTAAGCGCAGGGCCGCGCTTAGTAACCCGATGTTTACTCTGGTTACCATCGTAAAAGTAAAAAAAAACAAACAGTACATACTCAGATTCCGGTGTCCGTCAGGTCCCTTGCCGTCTGCTTCCCGCTCTGACTGAGTGCCGCCGTAAAGTGAAAGCAGATCACAGCGGTGACGTCACCGCTGTGCTCTGCTCTTACTTTCCGGCCGGCAGTCAGTCAGAGCGGGAAGCAGACTGCAAGGGACCTGACGGACACCGAAATGTGAGTATGTACTGTTTGTTTTTTTTTACTTTTACGATGGTAACCAGGGTAAACATCGGGTTACTAAGCGCGGCCCTGCGCTTAGTAACCCAATGTTTACCCTGGTTACAAGCGAACGCATCGTTGGATCGGTGTCACACACACCGATCCAACGATGACAGCGGGAGATCCAGCGACGAAAGAAAGTTCCAAACGATCTGCTACGACGTACGATTCTCAGCAGGGTCCCTGATCGCTGCTGCGTGTCAGACACAGCGATATCATATGGATATCGCTGAAACGTCACGGATCGTACCGTCATAGCGACAAAAGTGCCACTGTGAGACAGTACCCTTAGTGTCTGGTTCTCATAGCAAATCTCTTTTGGTAATTACATGGTCACTGCATGAGGCCCCTACTTAAATGTAGATTGAAGTGTTAGCACTTCCACAGTTATAATTAAGTCCATATGTTCAATTGGGGGTGATATGTCCCCTCTCCAGAGATATCTGTATAAAGTAAAAATTTTCTCTACAATATCTATCACTCTATACGATAATATAGTGAATATTGGACATCTATATTATATGTATATCTGTATAAGAAAACTCTTGTTTTTTTACCTTGATGTAATTATGCCCTCAAGTTTACAGACTATTTGTGCACACAAGAAACACCAGTGTTCAATTACATTGGTTCAGTGCATTTCTTCTACCACCTTCTACCACCACCTTCTTCTACATCTATTGAACTTTATATGATTTGAGAGATGACATAGCTCTTATTCAAAGCGTTTTTCAAGCAAACATTAGTGAAAAAAGGTATAATGATTTTCTTACGAGTAAAAGAAATGTCTTGTCTATTTCCAAAAAGCTTGCTATGTAGAAACTTTAACTTACAGCTCCAAAGAAAACTTGTAAATTTTGTTAATATCTGTCACGCACTCTTTCAAATATTGACATTTGTCTGGCAGATCAAGATTCCTGCAGTTTACATTCTTCACAGATGTATTCAACTTCAATTTGTCTGCCAAATTGAAGGACATCTCTCACTTTGAAGACCACAGTGGAATTTTACCAAATTTTAGTTATTTACTGAATTTATGGGGTTTTTTTAGGGTTGTATGACTTTTTAACCCCTTCACCCCCGAGCCTGTTTTCACCTTCATGACAAATTTTACAATTCTGACCAATGTCACTTTGTGTAGTAGTAACTCTGGAAAGCTTCAACAGAGTTCCCTCATTCTGAGAAAGTTTATTCGTGATTTCGTGATACATTGTACTTCATGATAGTGGTATAATGTGTTCACTGTGTTTATTTGTGAAAAAATCAGAAATTTGGCAAAAATTTTGGACCCCCATTTTTGGCTGTACAGTACTGCTTAGGCCGGGTTCATATTAGCGTACATGTGCGCAGCATATGCCTGCGTACAGATCCGCATAGATCGGCATGCGTCTTGCGTACCTATATTTAACATTGTGTACGCAGGGCCATGTATTGGCTTCAGTTTGTATGCGGATGCGTGCACATGCTTTGTTTTGCCGTGCCTGCCGAACGCAATATGTTGAATTTTTTTGACGCGTCAAATATGCGCAGGCATGCGCATGCGGATAAGTGCATCAAAACAACACATTACTGTCTATGGGAAAGCATTGGTATGCAAGGGCATGCATACGCATGTGTTCAATGCGCTTGCGTACTTCAGACTGCACATGTCCAGGAACTGATTGAGACACGCCCTCCTGAAAATATTGAACGCATGCTCAGAAACCATGCAAACGCAAGCAAAATGCATACAAACGCATGCACACGCAGTGTCCTTTTTATCGTCATGCGTAAGCTGATACGGATAAAAAATGCAGCATAAGCATGTGTTTAAATGCGTTGGCGCATGCAGATGATACGCTAATGTGAACTTAGCCTTAGTCATATGGCGAGACTCGGGAAAATTTGCAGATTTTCCTGGAATAGTTTGCAGACTCCATATAAAGAGCTTCTAAGTGCTAGAAGAGCAGAATTCCCCCTCAAGTGACCCCACTTGGAATTTATCTACAGGTGTAGTGAAGATTTTGACTCAATTGGTGTTTTTCAGAAACAAGCAGTGGTGGATGTTGCTGAGTGAAAATTGCACACTGACATTATTGTTCCCAGTACGTTGTAGTCACCAGTACATTGTAGTGCACAGCACGTGTTAGTACCCAGCTCATTCTTCTGGTGACATGCCCCCGTAAATTCTCATTGCTGCAGAAACGCCAAACATGGGCACTAAATGGGTTTAGGCACACTGAGGAGCTCAGAAAGGACGCATTTAAATTTAGGAGAACAGGATTTGCTGAATTTCTTTTTGGGGGGGTGCAGCGCCCCAGAGTCCTGGTCGTTGCAGTACTGTGGCTCCGCCACTATGGGGAGCCATGGTGCGTCCGATGGCACTGAAGGAGTTCATCTGATCAGGTATCACAGACACCAATACATTTCACAGCCGGGCCTCCGGGGGGAGCTAAGGGTTCTATTCATTAGGCCACTCCCCACCATAGTGGGTAAACTGGGGGTCAGGCAGGAAGTTAGATCAGAAAGCTGACTGGATTGGACGAAGCAACACCTAGTGGCAGAGGGTGTTGTGGAGGAAGAGACAGTAGGGTCTCTGTCAGGGGTGGGATCCTGACAGAGGCTTGGCATTGAAAAGAACGTAACGGGTCCGCGCCAGCTCCGGGAAGCGGCGGGACCCAAGAAAGGACTAGAAGCGAGATAGATTGTGCTGAGTGAGAAACGAGATCAAGCAATAGGAGAATTCCAGTAGGGGTCATGCTGTAAGACCGGAGCAACACCCTACTGAGGCGCACTACCGGTTTGCGGGTTTGCAATTGCGGGAGAGGGGCGTCTCTAGGGTCCCGGAAGAACTCCAGGCCTATCCGACAAACGGGTGCCGTTCTAACTGTAACATCAGGAAGGGACGGAAGATTAGAAGAACATCATTTAATCGAGTTGTGAGGGAACTTAAGAAACAGACACAACGGTTGTGGGGTACTTTCCGTAAGCACAGCAGGGAAGGACTACAACACATAGCGCTAAGAAGGAAGGCACCGATTTCCACCTGTGAAGTGAACTCTGGAGGTGCCATTGGACCGGCCGGACTTGCGCAGCCTGGTGAACCGTATTCTGGACTGAGGACTCAGAGATCTCCAGTAAAGACGTAAAGAGACTGCAACCTGGTGTCCTCGTTATTTACCGCGACCTGCACCCCACAACTGCACCGTTACAACACCACTTATTGCACCGGACGTCCCCCACTGACAGACAGGGCCACGGACCGGGTCTAGCCACCGTGACAACCCCAGAGCAGAGACCCAGAGGCCCGGCTCCGGGTACCCCTCGGCCCTGTGGCGGTGTGGGGGCGCTCCAGGGGCAAGGAGCCATTTCACTTTTCCAGAGCCTTTCTACTACCAGTAACATGGAAGTCCCCCTATAATTCTGTTAACAGACGACGGGCCTAAGTGGGGACATGCTTTTTTTGTGTGGACTGAGTTGAAGGTTTTATTGAGAACACTTTACATAACATTTGGGATCACAGTCATCCGGCGCTGTGCGCTGAGCACTTACATTGAGGTTTCTTTCTAAATCTCAGAGTGACGTGATTCAGGTGAAACTCCCAAAGTATCTATTCACTATAATGAGGCAGCAAAGTGACTCTGGACTCCATCTGGATTCTGTTTTTAGAAGTGCACAAAACTGTGGGCGGACACCGCCGGATCATAGGCCAGATAGTGTCCACAGTGCCTCCATCTGCCTCATTATAGGGAATCTTCTAGGGGGTTCCATCTGAATTATGTGTAAGCGCAGGATGAATGTGAGCCCAGCCTTACTGTGATCTTTGGGAGAAAGAATGAAATTGTTTACATTTTTTGGCATAAAAATATTTATTTATAGGTGCAATATATTTTGAGGTTTTTAGGTTTTTTTTATTAGAAATTTGGGATTATATATATATATATATATATATATATATATATATATATATATATATATTTATATTTACAGTTTTATTTTTACTTTTTCTAACTTTTTTTTAAACTTTTTTTTAACTTAGTCCCACTATGTGACTTTCAGTTTTACACTCTGATCACTAATAAAACACAGCAATGAACGAGAATTGCTATGCTTTATAAACTGTCAGTGCTGTACTGACATACAAGCTTGAAACAACAGGCACTGAAAATTTACTGAATAACCAAACACACAGGTGTGTCTGCATTGATGTTAAAAGGCCTGCTGATTAACTTATCATCAGCTGTAAGCATTAACAACTGAACTGATTGTATACAGCTAAAGGCCCCGTCACACATAGCGAGATCGCTAGCGAGATCGCTGCTGAGTCACAAGTTTTGTGACGCAACAGCGACCTCAGTAGCGATCTCGCTATGTGTGACACGTACCAGCGACCAGGCCCCTACTGTGAGATCGCTGGTCGTGTCGGAATGGCCTGGGCCGTTTTTTGGTCGTTGAGGTCCCGCTGACATCGCTGAATCGGTGTGTGTGACACCGATCCAGCGATGTCTTCACTGGTAACCAGGGTAAACATCGGGCTACTAAGCGCAGGGCCGCGCTTAGTAACCCGATGTTTACCCTGGTTACCAGCGTAAATGTAAAAAAAACCAAACAGTACATACTTACCATCTGATGTCCGTCAGGTCCCTTGCCGTCTGCTTCCCACACTGACTGAGTGCCGCAAAGTGAAAGTGAAAGTACAGCACAGCGGTGACGTCACCGCTGCGCTCTGCTCTCACTGTACGGCCGGATCTCAGTCAGAGCAGGAAGCAGACGGCAAGGGACCTGACGGACATCAGATGGTGAGTACATAGTTACATAGTTATTATGGTTGAAGGAAGACTGTAAGTCCATCTAGTTCAACCCATAGCCTAACCTAACATGTTGATCCAGGGGAAGGCAAAAAAAACCCATGTGGCAAAGAGTAACTCCACCATGGGGAAAAAAATTCCTTCCCGACTCCACATACGGCAATCAGACTAGTTCCCTGGATCAACGCCTTATCAAGGAATCTAGTGTATATACCCTGTAACATTATACTTTTCCAGAAAGGTATCCAGTCCCCTCTTAAATTTAATTAATGAATCACTCATTACAACATCATACGGCAGAGAGTTCCATAGTCTCACTGCTCTTACAGTAAAGAATCCGCGTCTGTTATTATGCTTAAACCTTCTTTCCTCCAGACGTAGAGGATGTCCCCTTGTCCCTGTCTCAGGTCTATGATTAAAAAGATCATCAGAAAGGTCTTTGTACTGTCCCCTCATATATTTATACATTAAAATAAGATCACCCCTTAGTCTTCGTTTTTCCAAACTAAATAGCCCCAAGTGTAATAACCTACCTTGGTATTGCAGACCCCCCAGTCCTCTAATAACCTTGGTCGCTCTTCTCTGCACCCGCTCCAGTTCAGCTATGTCTTTCTTATACACCGGAGACCAGAACTGTGCACAGTATTCTAAGTGTGGTCGAACTAGTGACTTGTATAGAGGTAAAATTATGTTCTCCTCATGAGCATCTATGCCTCTTTTAATACATCCCATTATTTTATTTGCCTTTGTAGCAGCTGCCTGACACTGGCCACTGAATATGAGTTTGTCATCCACCCATACACCCAGGTCTTTTTCATTGACGGTTTTGCCCAGAGTTTTAGAATTAAGCACATAGTTATACATCTTATTACTTCTACCCAAGTGCATGACCTTACATTTATCCCCATTAAAGCTCATTTGCCACTTATCAGCCCAAGCTTCTAGTTTACATAAATCATCCTGTAATATAAAATTGTCCTCCCCTCTATTGATTACCCTGCAGAGTTTGGTGTCATCTGCAAATATTGAAATTCTACTCTGAATGCCCCCTACAAGGTCATTAATAAATATGTTAAAAAGAAGAGGGCCCAATACTGACCCCTGTGGTACCCCACTGCTAACCGTGACCCAGTCCGAGTGTGCTCCATTAATAACCACCCTTTGTTTCCTATCCCTGAGCCAGCTCTCAACCCACTTACACATATTTTCCCCTATCCCCATTACTCTCATTTTATGTAACAACCTTTTGTGTGGCACCGTATCAAAAGCTTTGGAAAAGTCCATATATACTACGTCCACTGGGTTCCCTTGGTCCAGTCCGGAACTTACCTCTTCATAGAAGCTGATCAAATTAGTCTGACATGAACGGTCCCTAGTAAACCCGTGCTGATACTGGGTCATGAGGTTATTCCTCTTCAGATACTCCAGCATAGCATCCCTTAGAATGCCCTCCAGGATTTTACCCACAGTAGAGGTTAAGCTTACTGGCCTATAATTACCGAGTTCAGTTTTTGTCCCCTTTTTTGAATATTGGCACCACATTTGCTATACGCCAGTCCTGTGGTACAGACCCTGTTATTATGGAGTCTTTAAAGATTAAAAAGAATGGTCTATCAATGACTGTACTTAGTTCCTGCAGTACTCGGGGGTGTATCCCATCCGGGCCCGGAGATTTGTCAATTTTAGTTATTTTTAGACGCCGCTGTACTTCCTGCTGGGTTAAGCAGGTGACATTTGATGTGGAATTTTTATCACTAGTCATTTTGTCTGCCATGGGATTTTCTTTTGTAAATACTGATGAAAAAAAGTCATTTAGCATATTAGCTTTTTCCTCATCCTCATCCACCATTTCACCCAGACTATTTTTAAGGGGGCCAACACTGTCATTTTTTAGTTTCTTACTATTTATATAGTTAAAGAATATTTTGGGATTATTTTTACTCTCTCTGGCAATGAGTCTCTCTGTCTCAATCTTTGCTGCCTTGATTTGCTTTTTACAGAATTTATTTAATTTTCTGTATTTATTTAATGCCTCCTCACTACCTACTTCCTTTAATTCTCTAAATGCTTTCTTTTTGTCCCTTATTGCGCCCCTTACAGCTCTATTTAGCCATATTGGTTTCCTCCTATTTCTAGTATGTTTATTCCCATACGGAATATACTGTGCACAGGTCCTATCCAGGATGCTAATAAACGTCTCCCATTTTCTTTGTGTACTTTTATGTCTCAGGATATCGTCCCAGTTAATTGCACCAAGATCCTCTCTCATCCGTTGGAAATTTGCCCTCCTGAAGTTTAGTGTCCTTGTCACCCCCCTACTACCCATCTTATTAAAGGATACACGAAAACTTATTATTTTGTGATCACTATTCCCCAAGTGACCCCCAACCCTTATATTTGATATGCGGTCTGGCCTGTTTGTTAATATTAGGTCTAGCAGTGCCCCCCTCCTTGTTGGGTCCTGAACCAGTTGTGAAAGGTAATTGTCTCCCATAGTTGTCAAAAACCGATTACCTTTGCTGGTACTGCAGGTTTCTGTTCCCCAATCTATTTCAGGGTAGTTGAAGTCCCCCATAATAATGACTTCTCCTTGAGTCGCAGCTTCATCTATTTGCTTTACGAGGATATTCTCCATTGCTTCCATTAGTTTTGGAGATTTATATCAAACCCCTATCAGTAATTTATTATTTTTTCCCCCTCCCCTTATCTCCATCCACAGGGACTCTACATTTTCATTAAATTCACCTATATTATCACGCAGGATGGGTTTTAAGGAAGATTTTACATATAGACACACCCCTCCCCCTCGCTTATCTGTACGGTCATTTCTGAACAGGCTATAGCCCTGCAAGTTAACAGCCCAGTCATGGCTCTCATCCAGCCACGTCTCAGATATCCCCACATGTCATAATTATGCTCCAACAACATTAGTTCTAATTCATCCATTTTGTTGGCGAGGCTTCTGGCATTAGTATACATGCACTTGATGTTCCTCTCTGTACCTCTATTCTTTCTTAAATTACTAACTGTTCTAACCCCACCCCCCATGCCTCCGCCCCCCCCAACTTCCTTATTTGTGCCCAGGTCTCTATCTGCACTATCTTCCCCACCTATAAAATGAATACCCTCCCCCCCAATCCCTAGTTTAAACACTCCTCCAACCTTCTAACCATTTTCTCCCCCAGCACAGCTGCACCTTCCCCATTGAGGTGCAGCCCGTCCCTAGCGTAGAGCCTGTAGCCAACTGAGAAGTCGGCCCAGTTCTGCAGGAACCCAAACCCCTCCTTCCTACACCAATTCTTGAGCCACTTATTAACCTCCCTAATCTCCCGTTGCCTCTCTGGCGTGGCACGTGGTACAGGCAGTATTTCGGAAAATACCACGTTGGAGGTCCTTGCTTTCAGCTTGCAGCCTAAACAGTATGTACTGTTTGTTTTTTTTGGTAACCAGGGTAAACATCGGGTTACTAAGCGCGGCCCTGCGCTTAGTAACCCGATGTTTACCCTGGTTACCCGGGTGCTGCAGGGGGACTTCAGCATCGTTGAAGACAGTTTCAACAATGCCGAAGTCGTTCCCCTGATCGTTGGTTGCTGGAGAGAGTTGTCTGTGTGACAGCTCCCCAGCGACCACACAGCGACTTACCAACGATCACGGCCAGGTCGTATCGCTGGTCGTGATCATTGGTAAATCGCTATGTGTGACGGGGCCTTAAGAACTACTGTGTTATTGCTGTACACAGCACAAATGATCAAATGATTGCATGCTTAAGTCCCCTAAGGGGACTAACAAATACAGATTTGAAGATTGCTGTTCACCAGAGGAAACAATCTAACTTGAAGGAGCTGAAGCAGCTTTGCCTTGAGGAATGGGCAAAAATCTGAGTGGCAAGATTTGGAAAGCTCATAGAGACTTGTCCAAAGCGACTTGCAGATGTAATTACCGCAAAAGGAGGCTCTACAAAGTACTGACTATAGGAGGTGAATAATTATGCAGACCGAAGTTTTCAGTTATTTTGTCCCATTTGTTGCTTATTTCACACAAAAAAAAGAAAACCAAATGTTCACAGTTTTAGACATGTTCTTTATAAATACTGATTCAAACCTTAAAAAAATAGTGAAATTGCAGGTTGTGAGGTAGCGAAAAATGTCAAAGAGGGTGAATACTTTCTTAAGCCACTGTAGAACAGTTCTGCCAAACTGGATTTCAGCAGACTCGATCATAACTATTGACTTCCCTTTCCTGCTTGTACTATATGGCAGAAGAAATCTCTGGCAGATTATTCGTGCCAGGGTAGTTGAGTCCACCCAACCATCCTCTTTGCTTATTTAAATAAGTCTTCTAAAAATCCTGGAACACTAGGCAAATTTGTTTTTTTTTTCCAGCCAGACAACTGAGTCAATTTCATATTTTTTTAAGCTCGTTACTCCGAATATATTTTTGGAGTTTGGTAGGAATCCTGAGCACCCAAAACTTACTAAAAAAGTGGAGATTCTACGCACTCCTAGCATATGTTGGCTTGGAGGGATTTAATCTGAGACCCCAAGTGCTGAACAGCATCTAACTGTGCTAATTGCCACTGTGCGTTACCGAACTCTACAAATATTCTTTGTTACTCAACCAAAGCATTTGTTTTCCTCACAGCAGTGACAGGAAAGAAAAAATCTTAGAAAATTTTGCTTATTTTCAAACATGACTAACACATTTATATTTTCCACATCTGGTCTGAGCTCCTCATGGTTTAGGAATGAATTTATATACATATCACCTGATTATACATCACTTGTCCAGACAAACTGGCATTATCAAATGAAACATGCACCTTTTAGAGTTTCTCCCACAGACTTTTTAGAATGACTTTCAGTTTGCTCTATATAGACTATTTTGTTGCACCCTTGGAGACTACCGGCAGATTATGTCATATTCCTGTCTGGATGTCTGGAGTCCCCGGTAGCTTGAGGAAATTTCACAGTATCGGTCTATAAAACAAAAATACTTGAAAGATGGAGTCATTGGTCAAGTAAATAATCTTCTAAAAAGTAAAGAAATGTTATTCTTCAAGAAGGAAATGTCTTGACGGTGGGCTGACTCCTGACTCATTTGGAAATTTCAGCTTTAAAAACACATAACTGATTATGTATCAGCAAATTGATATGTCGCACAATGTCATGGTTGATTTGTGCATGTTGGGGTTCTGTTAAGTGGCAAGAATAAGACCACAGTCCTGTAATAACTACTATGCTGACATTGCTGGCATTTCCAAGCAGTGACATAAAAGCTTATGGCACTTCACAAATGTTCTGGTGATAGGAAGTAAAGCAAGAAAATATATTGAAATAAAAAATTATATAAAAAATATAGCGAACCAATGCATTGTGTACCAGCTTTATGTTTTTCACATAAGTACCATAATTTCTCATAATCAATAAAATCACCTAGCTTAACAAAGCAGTACAGAAAATAAAGATATCAAGCGGATAGGTGGCACAGACTGAATATAAGGGATAACTCAGGTGACTCTTTGCATGGAACAAGACAACTACAGGACACAGTTTTATAAGTGGTAAAGTCTACTGTATATTATCACACGGTGATTCAAACAGGTGCAGAGAGAAACTCAAGTCCACAACACTTGGTGCAAATAATAAACGCAGCTCAGCAGTCTATAGGAAACTTCAGAGGAAAATGCAGTCACGCAGAAAGTCTATGAAGCACAATTATTCTTGAGGATACTTGACACGAATAAGTTCTTGGTAGTGTTGAGCATTCCGATACCGCAAGTATCGGGTATCGGACGATATTTGCGGTATCGGAATTCCGATACCGAGATCCGATACTTACCGCATATCGGATACCGGAATCGAAAGTTCCCAGAATTCAAACTGCACGAATTCAGCCAATGAGGAATGATTACAAGTGTGGGCACATCCTGTTCAGCATGGTGGGCATGAAACTACTGGCAAGGCTGTGATTGGCTGCTGAAATGATGTCATGATGCACTATAAAAAACGCTGCCGCCCTTTCTGGCTCACTCTGCTGTGAATTCAGTTAGGCATAGGATGCTGTGTTCTGACTGAGGGCCAGTTGAGATAGCGATTTGCTTCATTGTGCTTTTCCCAGGCTAGTTTAGCAACCGCTGTGTGTTCACCTTGCTTTTGCCTTGCAGCGCTGTTTTCACAGCGATCTGCAAGGTCTCTGTGTGTGTGTGTGAGTGCAGCCCACTCTGTAGTCTGTGTGCAGCCACAGCAGGTTGTATTCAGCTCAGGGTGGTTCACTGCCTCATACTGTTCTATCCATCGTCCTTTTTTGCAAATAGTGCAGCCTGACGTACATTTTTTCAAATAATTCCTATTAGTGGCTTTCCACCCGTATCCAGCTAAATTGTGGAAAAACACTACATAGGATAACGTAGGGGAGGTTTTTTTGGGCCTTGCAGTGCCGTTTATGGCTGTCTGCACGGTCTCCGTGTGAGTGCAGCTTGCCCTGTAGTCTGTGTGCAGCCACAGCCGGTTGTATCCAGCTCAGGGTGCGTCACTGCCTCGTACCGTAAAATACATTGTCCTTTTTTGCAAATAGTGCAGGCTGCTGCACATTTTTTCAAATAATTCCTATTAGTGGCTTTCCACCCGTATCCAGCTAAATTGTGGAAAAACACTACATAGGATAACCTAGAAGAGTTTTTTTGGGCCTTGCAGCGCCGTTTACGGCTGTCTGCACGGTCTCCGTGTGAGTGCAGCTCGCCCTGTAGTCAGTTCTGCAAAAAAATAAATAAATAAATAAAGTTCACCAAACACACCACTTTACAGTTGAGTAGGCCACATTAGCTCATATTAAAGTCTATTAAAGTAGAAAATTAGTGTTTCTTATACCTGTTAGTAGCTGTTCAGGAATAAGCACACTAAGCCATTAGTACTTTTTATCTTTATCAGTCAACCAAGATGAAGAAGGCAGGGAGTAAGGCACGTGGGCGTGGGCACGGAGCAGGGAGAGGACGTGGGTATTCTGTGCCTGCTGCGGGCACCGGTGACTCATCATCACCCAGTTTCAGGAGGGAACAGTCCTTCATGTGCAGCTTTAACGGAGCGCGCCGTACACCGCTGCTGCGTGAAGACCAAATTGAAGCCGTTGTCGGATGGATGGCAGCTAACGCATCGACTTCAATTAGTGCCACATCCTCTCAGGCACAGAGCACTGGAGAGCACCCATCTGTCTCTTCACCACCTGCCAAATTGCCCAGGCAGTCAGAGAGCCCAGGACAGGAGCCGTCTCTACTTCTGTTCTCTGAATCTCTTGGCTTGGAAACAGGGGGCCAGCCAAGCAGCATTGGAGAAATGGAAGAAGAGGCACTGTGCAGTGATGCGCAACAGTTTTGTCTCTCTGACTCTGAAGAGGCGGGTGGGCCAGTGCCTCCGGTCACCACACCGCAGTACACATCTGATGACGACACTCAGGTGCCACTTTCTGGTGCGTGCTGTGCTGTCGAGACTACCCAGGAGGAGCAGTTGGTGGCAGAGGGTAGTGTAGATGATGAGGTCCTTGACCCATCGTGGCGTGAGGAACAGGAAGGTGGTGGGAGCAGCTCTGAGGAAGAGATTCCCCGAACGGGCCAAAGAGGGAGAGGGAGGGGGAAGACTGCGGAGCCTGTAGCCTCCACTTCGGCACCCGTTAGGAGCATGTCTCTTCTAAAAGCCAAAAAGGGCGCTCCCGACTTGCAGTGCCTGGTCCTTTTTTGACACAGTTGCAGATGGCATTTGCTTTGTTAAATGCAAGGTGTGTCATCATAAAATCAAAAGAGGGAGAAATGTCGGCAACCTCAATACCTCAAATATGTGGAAACATGTGCAGACCAGGCATGCGGTGGAGTTACAAAAACACACTGAAGACCTAGGCCAACCAACAGCGGCAGCTACCACCTCTTCAGCTCGTGTTGCCTCTTCCTCCAGCTCACACACAGCTGGTTCGGCTTCCTCCCAGAATCGCCATGGAAGAACCTCTGGCACTGTTTTCCAGAGACCCACTGTAATTCCACCCGCAGCACCACGTTCCCAGTCATCCTCACACTCCCAGCCCAGTCTACAGCCATCGGTAGTACAGGCATGGGAGAAAAGGCGGCCTTTCTCGGCAAACCACCCACGAGCACAGGCTCTGACTGCAGGCATTGCCAAACTTCTGTCACTGGAAATGCTGTCATTCAGGCTGGTGGAGACTGACAGCTTCCGTGACTTGATGTCATTGGCAGTCCCACAGTACAATGTGCCCAGCCGCTTTTATTTCAGCAGGCAAGCCGTCCCTGCCCTGCACAAGCATGTGGAGGGACACATAAAACACGCGCTACTGAACGCCGTCAGTAGCAACGTCCACCTCACCACCGATGCGTGGACCAGTCACCATGGACAGGGGCGATACCTTTCCCTCACTGCCCATTGGGTTAATGTTGTTGAGCCGGGTACAGATCGTGCGAGTGGGCAGGACGTGTCCTGCCCACTCCAAGGATTGCAGGAATCCAGTCTGTACGCATTGACTCCTCCTCATACACAAGTTCCTCTGAATCATCGCTGCAGGAGCCGTCACAGTCCACCTCCACATGGACCCGTGAACGTTTACCTGTTACGACCGACATGAGCACAGCCGTGGCCAAACGTCAACAGGCCGTCTTGAAATTAATTTCTTTGCGGAATCGAAGCCACACAGCGCAGGAGCTCTGGAATGCCATCAAGCAGGAGAGCGATGTGTGGTTTGTGGCAGCGAATCTCCAGCCAGGCATGGTAGTGTGTGACAATGGCCGAAATCTGGTGGCAGATCTGGGCCTCGGCAACCTCACTCACATCCCATGTCTGGCACATGTGCTCAACTTGGTCGTGCAGAGTTTTTTGAGGGACTATCCGGATCTTGATGCACTGCTGCACAAGGTCCGCCTAGAGTGTGCTCACTTGCGGCGTTCCAGCACGGCAAGATCGCGCACTGCAGCTCTGCAGCGCCGATTCCGCCTTCCGGAACATCACATCATATGTGACCTACCTACCAGGTGGAATTCCACGTTACATATGTTGGAGCGGTTGTGTGAGCAGCAGCAAGCAGTAATGAAGTACCAGCTGCATCAGGCGCAAAGAAGTTGCACTCCGCGCCGTTCAGACTTCACAACCACAGAGTGGGCCACTATGAAGGACGTCTGCCAGGTTTTGCATCCCTTCGATTATTCCACGCGGATGGCGAGTGCAGATGATGCACTAGTCAGCATGACTGTCCCCCTTATCTGCCTGCTTCAACAAACACTGCAAGCGCTAAGGGATGATGTTGTGGAAGATGTGGAGGATGAGGAGTCACCATTTCCATCAGCTTCTGGACAGTCAGCGCCACGTGGTTCCTCACAAACGCGTAGGCAGGGGACACTTTGTGAGGAGGATGAGGAGGAGTCAATGGAGGAGGAAGACATCCGTCCAGAGGAGGGAGTTACACAATTGTCCAGTAGTCAGTGTGTACAGCGAGGGTGGGGTGATGAAGAGCGGGCAGAGATCACGCCTCAAGCAGGGGACAGCGTTTCTTGGACAGTTGGCAGCCTGCAGCACATGGTTGATTACATGCTGCAGTGCCTGAGAAACGACCGCCGCATCGCCCACATTCTCAACATGGCTGATTATTGGGTGTACACCCTCCTCGATCCTCGCTACCGGGACAACGTACAAAGCCTCATCACACCGTTGAACCGGGAGCGTAAAATGCGGGAGTACCAAGACACACTGGTGAATTCCATCATCTTCTCCAGTCCAACTGATAGAAGTGCTGCTAGTGCTTTACAAAGCAGCTCAGTGCGTCCAGGCAGTGGAGGAGGCTCTGCACAAAGAGGGAGCAGAAGCAGTGCCTCTGCCCAAGGCAAGACCAGTATGGCCCAACTGTGGCACAGTTTTGTGTGCCCGCCACAAATGTCTACACCATCACAGGCGGCTCCAGTCAGCAGGAGGCAACGGTTCCGTCAGATGGTGACAGACTACATGTCTTGCCCTTTTACTGTACTCCCAGACGGCTCTTCCCCTTTCAAGTTTTGGGTCTCTAAGCTGGATACATGGCCAGAGCTAAGCCAGTATGCATTGGAGGTGCTGGCTTGCCCTGCGGCTAGTGTATTATCGGAACGCGTCTTTAGTGCTGCAGGTGGTGTACTAACAGACCGTCGCATGCGACTATCCTCCGATAACGTTGACCGGCTTACTTTTCTGAAAATGAACCAGGCCTGGATCTCACAGGAATTTGCCACTCCTCTTCCTGATTAAATAATTGGGTGACTGTCTACAGTATCCAGGTCTCCTGTTGTGTTCATCTTTCTACCACCTGAACTTAAATTCCTGGGCTCCAACACCGCCAGTTGAGGCTCAGAAGTGCAGGCTGTGTAGCCGGCAATGTGTCCTGCGACCGCCATGCTGACACAACAACTGAAATTGAAGGGAACCTGTGTCCCCCCCCAGGCGTTTGTTACTGAAAGAGCCACCTTGTGCAGCAGTAATGCTGCACAAGGAAAAGGTAGCTGTTTTAGTTTAGCTCCTTGCACACGCAGAACTTAACACTTATAAAATGTGTCCACTGATACCGTAAAACCATCCCGGAGGTGGGACTTTCCTTCGTAATGTGACGCAGCACAGCCGTCATTCCTACCCCCTTGGTGCCGTGCGCCGCCTCCTCAGTGTTGTTTGATTCTGTCCCGGAGCCTGTGCTGTTATGTTATCCCTTGGCCAGGCACACTTAGCGCTGCCCGTCTTCTGACATCATTTGTTGTCAGGCTGACTGCGCCTGTGCGGCCGCGCTGGCCGAGATCCCGCCTCGAGGTCTTCTGATTTAATCACACTGCGGCCTGGGATCCATGGCCATGCGCAGTGCATATCTTCACCTCAGGCTCTCACTCATCTCCCTCCGCCTTCTTCAGACTGTGCACCGTCAGCTGATCCATAATAGCATGCCACGGCCGGGACGCCGCACAGTCTGAAGAAGCCGGAGGGAGGGGAGTGAGAGGCGAGGATATGCACTGCGCATGCCCATGGATCCCAGGCCCGCAGTGGGATTACATTAGACGACACTGCGAGGTGGGATCTCGGGCAGCGCGGCCGCACAGGCGCAGCCAGCCTGACACCAAATGATGTCAGAAGACGGGCAGCGCTAAGTGCGCCTGGCCAAGGGATAACATAACAGTGCAGGCTCCGGGACAGAATCAAACAACGCTGAGGAGGCGGCACACGGCACCAAGGGGGTAGGAATGACGGCTGTGCTGCGTCACATTACGAAGGAAAGTCCCACCTCCGGGACAGTTTTACGGTGTGAGGGGACACATTTCATAAGTGTCTAGTTCAGCGTTTGCAAGGAGCATAATTAAAAGAGCCACCTTTTCCTTTTGCAGCATTAGTGCTGTACAAGATGGCTCTTTCAGCAACAAATGCCTGGGGGGGGGTTTAAAGGTTCCCTTTCAACTTGCTCCAGGGCAGGCTTCAGCCTACACTCTGCTCCTCCTGCTGTCCCTGGGCTCTAACACCGCCAGTTGGTGCCTGGAAGTGCTGGCTGCACAGAGATAAACACTCGCCACTGTGTCAGTGGGGTTCAGCAAAGCCAGCTGTTCCCCCGCTGTGTAGCTGGCAACATGTCCTGCAAACGCCACGCAGACACAACAGACCTAAAACTGCCTCCAGTGCAGGCTTTGGCCTACACTCTGCTCCCTCTCCTCCTGCTGTCCCAGGGCTCTAACACCGCCAGTTGGTGCTCGGAACTGCTGGCTGCACAGAGAAAAACACCAGCCAATGTGTCAGTGGGGTTCAGCAGCGCCAGCTGTTCCCCTGCTGTGTAGCCAGCAACGTGTCCTGCAAACGCCACGCAGACACAAAGCTGCCGCCAGTGCAGGCTTCGGCCTACACGCCACGCAGACACAACAACTGAAATTGAAGGGAACCTGTCCCCCCCCCAGGCGTTTGTATGTATAACAGCCACCTTGTACAGCAGTAATGCTGCCTTTGTACAAGGTGGCTCATTCAGTTATTCTCCTTGCACACGTTGAACTCAACACGTCTAAAATGTGTCCCCTGAGACCATTAAACCATCCCTGAGGTGTGACTTTCCTTTGTAATGACACGCAGCAACCTCCTTGGTAGCGCTGCCCGTCTTCTGACATCATTGGTTGGCTGGCTGCGCCTCTGCGCCCGCCCTGCCCGACACAACGCTCCTCGGTGTCTTATTTATTTTGACTGTGAGGGTGTGATTGATGGGCATGAGCAGTGCATATGTTCGCCTGTCACTCATCTCCTTCCGCCTTCTTCAGACTGTGCGGCTTCATGGCCGTGGCATGCGATAAGGGATCAGCTGACGCCGCACAGTCTGAAGCAGGTGTAAGGACATGAGTGAGAGGCGAACATATTTACTGCGCAAGGCCATGAATCCCAGCCCCGCAGTGTGAATTAATGAAAAGACACTGCGAGGCTGGGATTCATGGGCATCGCGAAACGCACCGGCCGACATGAAATGATGTCAGAAGACGGGCAGCGCTAACAGCGCAGGGCCAAGGGATAACACAACAGCGCAGACTCCTGTACAGCAAAATGCGATACTCAGGAGGCCGCGCCAAGCACCAAGGTGGCTGTGCTGCGTCTCATTAAGAAGGGAAATCACGCTTCCAAGACAGTTTTGACTGTATAAGGAGCTAAATTTTATACGTGTTTCATTCAGCATGTGCAAGGAACAAAATTAAAAGAGCAACCTTTGACTTGTGCAGCATTACTGCTGCACAAGGTGGCTCTTCTAGTTTGTAACACCTGAGGGGGGGTTAAAGGTTACCTTTAAAATTGGTTCAATTAGGCTTCGGCCTACACTCTGCTCCTCCTGCAGACCCTGGGCTCTAACACCGCCAGTTGGTGCCCGGAAGTGCTGGCTGCACAGAGAAAAACACCCGCCAATGTGTCAGTGGGGTTCAGCAACGCCAGCTGTTCCCCCGCTGTGTAGCCGGCAACGTGTCCTGCAAACGCCACGCAGACACAAAGCTGCCGCCAGTGCAGGCTTCGGCCTACACTCTGCTCCTCTGCTCCTCCTGCTGACCCTGGGCTCTAACACCGCCAGTTGGTGCCCGGAAGTGCTGGCTGCACAGAGAAAAACACCCGCCAATGTGTCAGAGGGGTTCAGCAACGCCAGCTGTTCCCCTGCTGTGTAGCTGGCATCGTGTCCTGCAAACGCCACGCAGACACAAAGCTGCTGCCAGTGCAGGCTTCGGCCTACACTCTGCTCCCCCTGCTGACCCTTTGCTCCAACACCGCTAGTTGGGGCTCTAGGAAGACAATCTTGAATAGGTCCCCATCCTGGTTCCAGTACTGTCAGCTGGTTCCGGGTAGAGCCTTTGGCTTAGGTGCCTCCTTCTGGGTATCCGAGTTCCATCAACGTCAGGTGGTCCTTGGTAGTGCTTTCAGGCACTGGTACCTCCTGCTTAGTAACCGGGTTCCAGTAATGTCAGCTGGTCCTCGGTAGTTCCATTGGCTCTTGGACCTTCGGCTACCCATCTGGGTTCCAGTACCGTCAGCTGGTTCTCGGCAGTGTCTTTTGCTCTTGTACCTTCTGCTCCCCATCCTGGTTCCAGTACCGTCAGCTGGTTCCGGGCAGAGCCTTTGGCTTAGGTGCCTCCTTCTGGGTATCTGAGTTCCACCAACGTCAGGTGGTCGTTGGTAGTGCTTTCAGGCACGGGTAACTCCTGCTTAGTAACCGGGTTCCAGTAACGTCAGCTGGTCCTCGGTAGTTCCATTGGCTCTTGGACCTTCGGCTACCCATCCGGGTTCCAGTACCGTCAGCTGGTTCTCGGCAGTGTCTTTTGCTCTTGTACCTTCTGCTCTCCATCCTGGTTCCAGTACCGTCAGCTGGTTCCGGGCAGAGCCTATGGCTTAGGTGCCTCCTTCTGGGTATCCGAGTTCCACCAACGTCAGGTGGTCCTTGGTAGTGCTTTCTGGCACGGGTACCTCCTGCTTAGTAACCGGGTTCCAGTAACGTCTGCTGGTCCTCGGTAGTTCCATTGGCTCTTGGACCTTCGGGTAGCCATCCGAGTTTCAGTTCCATCAGCTGGTTCTCGCCATTTTCTCAGCCTTCTTGTACCTTCTGCTACATTTCCAAGTTCAAGACCCTAAAGACGACGACCAGGAAGACCACCCCTAAGATGACGACGACACCAGAGACGACAACCACTGAGATGACGACGACCCTGGAGACGATGACCCTGAAGACCACCCCGATGACGACGACGACGACGACCCCAGAGACGACGACCCTGGAGACGACGACATGGAAGACCAAGAAGCAGAAGAACAAGAGGCTGCAGAACAAAGAGCAGAAGAACATTAAGCATAACACTAAATATCAGAGCAAAAGATATTATCTAAATTATAAGCAGAAGAAGACTAAGCAGTGTATGGGGGTGAGTCCGTTCCTCCTCGTGGTGCCCCTGGATAAAGCCTGATGCTGCAGGCCAAACTGAACGCGGACAAATGAAACTCTTTTGTGACAGGCAGAACGGAAGGTGTAATCTTCAAACTTTTATAGATAACAACTACAGGAATGCCTGTCACAAATAAGAATATGATGAAGAAGTAGAATATGAAGAAAAATAATAGTTGAATAAAAAGAATATGAAGAATGTAACAAAAAACAATAATAGGTAGAAGATGAAGAAGAAGATGAAGAAGGTAAAGAAGAAGTTGATGTCAAAGATGCTGATGATGATGAAGAAGAAAGTGTGGGAGAAGTTAAAAAAAAGGTGAAGGGCGTGGAAGTAGTGAAACATCAATATCTGACAAAATAAAAAAATTCTTAACATAGTCAATATCTTTGTAACTCCGAACATCTTAAAAAAAAATAAAATTCCTGCTATTCTATTTGATTGGTCTAAACCTCTATGCCTTTAATGTCTCCGCCACCTCCCCCAATACATCCTACATTATTCTTAGTTGTTTTCCTTCATGTAGAATGAACCTACAAGGAAAGAAAGGGTTTATTTTAATTCCAATATTTTCGTCCCATTGACTTGCATTGGTATCGGGTATCGGTATCGGCGAGAACCGATATTTTGCCGGTATCGGCTGATACTTTCCGATACCGATACTTTCCGATATCGGAAGGTATCGCTCAACACTAGTCCTTGGTAGTCCAAACACAGATAGATATGCTTATAAGGCAGTTCAAATAATATCTTAGCACAACCAGGGAGGCCTGGGTAAAAGTCTCAGGCTTAAGCAGAGCAGCAACAGCTTACATGTCCAGCAAATGCAGATGGAAACAAACACAAGCAGCCAGATGGAGGATTACTGGAAACCGATTTATGCAGCAGAAACTCAGAGCTGAGTAGCAGGATCTCCACACAGGTTCACAGGAGCAGGTGCAGGTGCAAAGCCAGGGAGTCATCAGGAGCTGGATAAAAGGCAGAATACCCTAGCACAGACTGAAGTGGAGTGGAGTTTTATGGCAGGAAGACACAGTGCACATGAGACCAAAGACGCCATCTTGGAAAAGGGCAGTAATGCACAAAAGGTAATCAAAATGTTCAGAGTCCTGACATTACTCCCTTCTTAGAAGCGGCCTTAGGACGATCCTGGACCTGGTTTCTCAGGGATTTAGTAAAGATACATGAAAAACTGGGTGTACCTTCATAGTCCTAGGCAGCTTCAGACGGCAGGCCACAGAGCTCACAATACCGTTGATCTTGAAAGGGCCAATGAATTTCTGTCCAAGTTTTTGTGAAGGAACGTTTAACTTCAGATTCTTAGTTGATAACCACACGGAATCTCCTACCTTGAACATGGGTGCAGGTTTACGGAATCTATCAGCCGATCTCTTATAACGTTCTTGAGCCGTGGTCAGGGATTCCTTCAGAACCTCCAGATTTTGCCTCATCTCAGTCAGCCTTTCCTCAACTGCTGGAACCGAAGAATTAGTCGGAGACCTAGGTAAGATACATGGATGATAACCCAGATTGGCAAAGAAAGGAGTGAACTTAGTGGAGGCGCTCTAAGAATTATTGTATGAAAATTCGGCTAACGGCAGTAATTCCAACCAATCATCTTGGAGATGGCTAACATAGCATCTTAGATATTGTTCCAATGTCTGGTTGGTACGCTCAGTCTGACCATTTGTCAGGGGATGGTAAGCGGAAGAGAGACAGACATTAATATTGAGTGCAGAGCAAAACCCCTTCCAGAATCTTGAAGTGAGTTCACTTCACGCCACGGTCAGAGATGATCTCATCTGGGACCCCATGCAGCCGGAAGACATTCTGAATAACCAAGTTCACTGTATCCTTAGCTGAGGGGAGGCCGGTGCATGGAACAAAATGAGCGGCTTTAGTCAGGCGATCAACTACTACCATGATCGTATTCATGCCCCCCGATGTAGGCAGCTCCACAATAAAGTCCATTGATATAGACCCCCAAGGTCGGGACGGAACAGGTAATGGTTGCAGGAGACCCGCAGGTGCCACACGAGGAGTCTTGTAACGAGCACATACCTCGCAAGAGAGAACATAGTCCTTAGTATCCTTCAGGCAAATTGGCCACCAGAAAAATTGGCTTAGGAAGTCTTGTGTCTTCTCTTCTGTACCACCCTGTGACCAGCCAACTTGGAGTCATGTACACACTTGAGGATCTGCAGACGGATGGCCTCAGGGACGTAGATACGTCGATCTCTGAACCACATGCCACCCTTAAAGACAAGATTAATATCAACAGGTGGGTTGGCCAGAAATACATCACCGTCATAAGCCTCCCTGCACTTCTTCCACAAGTCCTGATCGTGGATAACTCCGATGAAATTGGCATCAGATAGAATGGTCTTGGACGGGGCTCCAGATACGGAATCCGCAGCATGGATTCGGGATAAAGCATCAGCCTTCCCATTACGAGAACGTGGACGGTATGAGATAACAAAATTAAATTGATTTAAAAATAAATTCCAACAAGCCTGACGAGGAGAAAGACATCTAGCGGATCTGAGGAACTCTAAATTGCGATGGTCAGTAAGCACTACGATCTGTTGTGCAGCTCCTTGCAGATGATGCCTCCATTCCTTGAAAGCAGCAATAATAGCCAGCAATTCCTTGTCTCCCATGTCGTAATTCTTCTCTGCTGAGGTTAGTCTACGGGAAAAGAAAGCACAAGGATGTAGCAGACCCTTCTCTCCAGTTCTTTGGGAGAGAATAGCCCCCAAAGCATTATCAGAAGCGTCCACCTCCACAATGAAAGAAAGTGTTGGATCTGGGTGTATCAACAGCGGTGCTGAGGTGAAACAAATCTTAATCTGATCAAAAGCTCTCTTGAGCCTGTGATGACCACTTAAAGGGCTTTTCCTTCTTTGTCAAGGAAGTAATGGGACGGACAATATCAGAAAAATTTTGAATAAAACATCTGAAGAAATTTGCAAAACCAATAAAACGTTGCACCTCCTTAACGTTCTTGGGTACCGGCCAGTCAAGGATAGCCTGAATCTTACCAGATTCCATGTTCAGCCCCTGGGGAGAGATGACATAACCTAAGAACTGTATCTCAGAACGATGGAACTCGCATTTCTCCGGCTTGATATACAGATGGTTCTCTTTCAGACGTCTTAAAACAGCTTTGACATGTTCTTCATGTTCCTGTAGAGAGTCAGAAAAGATTAGAATATCGTCCAAATAGATCACCACAAACTGATCCAACAAATCTCTGAAAATGTCATTAGCAAGGTGTTGAAACGTTGCAGGGGCATTACAAAGCCCGAAGGGCATCACGAGATATTCAAAGTGTCCATACCGGCATCGGAATGCTGTCTTCCACTCATCCCCTGGACGAATACGCACCAAATTATAAGCCCCACGAAGATCCAGTTTAGAGAACACCTTAGCATGGCGGACTCTTTCCAGTAATTCGGGAATCAGAGGCAAAGGGTAACGATTCCGTACGGTTACCTTATTGAGCTCTCGATTGTCCACACAGGGTCTCAGGGACCCATCCTTCTTCTTTACAAAAAATATAGGCGCCCCTGCTGGTGAAGAAGAAGGACGTATGAAGCCTTTGGCCAGATTTTCATCAATATACTCCTTTAAGGCTTGAAGCTCAGGTGCCGCCAAAGGATATACGTTACCAAAAGGAATAGCTGCCCCAGGAAGCAACTCAATGGGACAGTCATAATGCCTGTGTGGAGGAAGCTGATTTTATATGCTTATAAGGCAGTTCAAATAATATCTTAGCACAACCAGGGAGGCCTGGGTAAAAGTCTCAGGTTTAAGCAGAGCATGTCCAGCAAATGCAGATGGAAACATACACAAGCAGCCAGATGGAGGATTACTGGAAACCGATGTATGCAGCAGAAACTCAGAGCTGAGTAGCAGGATTTCTACACAGGTTCACAGGAGCAGGTGCAGGTGCAAAGCCAGGGAGTCATCAGGAGCTGGATGCAAGGCAGAATACTCTAGCACAGACTGAAGGCTGGGGTGGAGTTTTATAGCAGGAAGACACAGTGCACATGAGACCAAAGACGCCATCTTGGAAAAGGGCAGTAATGCACAAAACGTAATCAAAATGTTCAGAGTCCTGACACTTGAATTGAGTGCTAATTCCTTTGGTGCGAGCCCACTACAGTCAATGGTCACGGCACATAAGTCAGAAGGATCCAGGGTGGACGACCAGAATCCAGGGTGGACGACCAGAATCCATTTCTATATCAGGAGCACACACTGCAAGCCTGATATAGAAATGAATTTTGGTTGCCTTTTTTAGGGTGAATCCCATCCCATACCGTGGATCCCGCTGACTTATGTACAGTGACCATTGCCTACATGTCTGATGAAACGTTACGTAATCCTGAATTTGCTGCTCTGATATTTCCTAATAAACTATTTAACACAATTTTGAAAGCCTTCCATAGTTCTCTTTCACTGTCCTTCAACCGACTCTCAAATTCCTCATTCTTCTGAAGTTGACTGATATTCCTTCCTTGATTTTCTCAGTGGTGAACCTGTGAAATAGCTAACAGAGAGGCCCGAGTCTCCGACCTTACTATGCTTCTGTTAAACTTTGATCTGTCCCCTCCCCCACCCCATGAGATATGGGACAGAAATGTAAGGTAAGCAACACACAAACACAAAACAGGGATAACAGAAAACATTTATAATACAAATGCACTAACCAATAATAGTGAAGAGGATAGGGACAGGGAGGAATAAACTAAATAGGAACAGGGACCAGGAGATAAATACACTCGTACTACAGCAAAGCACAGATCACTACTACAACAACTCCACTGCAACCACTTAACTTTAGCACATAGCACAGGAAGACAAATCTTTCACATACAGGGACAAGAAGGTCTGGCCAGTTTTTATAGGAAGAGATAATGACAAGATTAGAAGCAGATGAAATGGAGCTGACTAGCATAGAAAGCGTTGTTAATCTCTTCAGCGCCAGAGGAATGATCACTTTATTTTAGAACTCACATGTCAGACATAAAGTCAGCAAGAGCAAAAAGTAAAGTGTTGATCACTCTTTATCAGTAGATACTGTATATATAGCTGTAATAGTATATGGAGATGTGAAAAAAATGGGGAGAGAATTTTAATTACCAAAAATGCTGCAATTGAAACATTGTAACAACTACCATCTGTAAAATACAATCATTTTCTCTTTTTTTTCATCATTTTTTACTTCCCTCTGTAACCTCCAAGCAAGAACCAATCCCAAAATGTAGACAGGCTAGAGACAGCATTTTGATTGTGGCCTTATCCAGATCCAGTCTGTTTAAAAACTAAAGGAAAGCCCAATTTATTTGTTAATGTACAGTATTTTTTTTTATAAACTAAAATATTGTATCAACTGTCAAAAGATATTAACTTCAACTTGGGTACTAGGCAGGGTACCCCTTTCTCCCCTATTTAATCTTGTATTGGAACCCTTACTTACTTCAAGCTGATTTAATAAAAAGAATTAAAATAAAAAAGATAGAGATCAAAACATCATTGATTGCAGACGATCTGCCGTTTTGGAAGATAAAGAATCAATGAAGTACTTGTAGAGCTTTATAAATATGGCCATAGCCGTGGTTGTTGATTCCAAATACAGAATGGTACATTTTTAATAACGTAATAATAAAAATAATAAGAAGTTCTAGCAGAATGGAAGGATCTTCTTCTTTTTAATGATGGACAGATGCCATCTTACAAAAATGAAGAGTTGTCTACATTTTCGTTTTATCTCTTGCAGATGCTCTCGGACTTTATAAGGCAATCAGATCAAACGGCATTGAGGAAATCTGTTGCTAAATTTATGTGGTTAAAAATGTATATCAGGAATAGCTATAGTAGGGGAGCAAGGCCCTACTTGACATTAAAATATATGTTTTGCTAGATGGATAGGAAATTGGAAGATTTTTCATTTTAAAGCTTAAAGGGTAGCTGTCACCAGTTTTTTCATATATGAACCAATACCACTACCTTCCTCAGCGCCTGTGCTGCATTAAAAAAAAATGGTATATTATGTCCTGCGAGGTAAGCAAGTTTGGACGGTCAGGTCCGATGGGCGTTATTGCAGCAGTTCCTGTCCCTCCTCTCCCCTGGTATATTGCTAGATGCTTACCTCCCGCTATAATTGATGTGGATGACGCATATGCTATCATTCACATAGCCAAACAATATCTCACACCAGCACAGGGATATCTTTGCTCTGCCGTACTGCAGACAGAGCCTAAAACTTATCTACACATCCTTCGCACATGTCTTTCCGGCTCCTACTTACCGGAATTATTTCGCTCATGTTGTTTTCTTCCCTGCAGGCGAAATTAACCTCCTCTTCTGTGATTTCCAGCGGCAGAGAACAAAACAAAATGGGCAAAATGGTTCCAAGTAAGCAGAAGCCAAAAAGCCGTGTGTCGGCTCTTGAGTTGTTAGGTTTCATGCTCTGCCTGCAGTAGGGCAAAGTAAGTGCGATGGAGCGATCCGGCAGTAGCCCTGCGCAGGCACGAGACTTTGTTCTGCTACGTGGATGATGCAGGACGTGTCATCCACATCAATCACAGCGGGAGGATGGAGTTTAGCAGGCGCCTCTGTTATGACACCCATTGTACTGGACTACTCGAATTTGCATATCTCGCTGGAACACTTCAAAAGGTTTTTTGGGGAATATACAATAGATTCAGGGTATAATATACATTTTTCTGAAATGCAGCACAGGTGCAGAGGAAGGTTGTGGCATTGGTTCATACTTCTGAGTGGGTATGTGGTCGGAGCTGTGCGGGGCTTTATGTGGTGCTCTGCTTACATGTGCATCAGTATGGCTTATGACGGGACACTGATCCTTCAGTGACCTGCCTCCTATTTTACATAATGCATATAAATTGTTGGCTTAGAAAACAAGACTTTACATCCAGCAAAATAGCGCAGGTTGCACTTAGCAATAGATGCTATTGTGCAAGCGCTGCCGCCGACGCCATTTTGCTGCAGACAAAATTTTTTTCCTCCAGCAAAACAATGCCGGTGGTGGCGCATGAGCAGTACAACCTATTACTTGCCGATAGATGCTGCTGCACGAGAACCGTAAAGTACTGCAGTGCGCAGGCGCCGGGCCTCTCTGACCTTTCCGGCGCCTGCGCACTGCAGTACTTTGCTCTGCCCTCAACAGGGCAGACAAAGTACGCCTGCGCCGGAGCCGCGGCGTAAAGACCCGAAGAGGATGTCATGGAATGAAGATGGGAGGTGCCGGAGCGGACCGGAGACACCCATCCGACCTGACCGCACCGGGACCGCCCCTGGGTGAGTATAATCTAACGTCTTTTTCTCCTCTTTCAGGTAACATCGGGAGCTTATCTACAGCATTACAGAATGCCCCTGATGCCGGTGAGCTTACCTCACCAGCCATTTTGGGGATGACAGGTTCCCTTTAAGCTTGCTTGGAAACAATCATAATCAGCAGCACACTGTTCTTTATGAACAAGACATATGCTGTAAAGAACAATGATATTCTATGTGCACAGAATGACTGTCTTAACAATTGTTCTGTGTACATCGATGCAAATTCGGCCTGTCTAAACATGCTATTAAATGACAGCTAATAGTTTAACAGCCGCAGGTCGGACGCTGTAAATGGGCACTCCTCACTATGGCAGGTCAGGCAAAATGCATTTACCAGCAGAGGGCAACACTGAGTACAGGAGAACCTGATATTTTGGTTCCATCCTGATGCATGATGGGAGTATGTGAAAACCTGTATAGTGTTAAAATAAGAAAAAATGACCTCTTGAAATATTGTGTTTGGGATGATGAATGGAAACAAATTATAGTCTGGACATTTATTGTAGCAATATCATTTCATCTTCTCAAAACTTCATGCCTTGTTCTACTACGAACTTCTTGCAGATGGAAATAAAAGTTTTATGTTGGCCAGAGGGAAATTAATTTTATGCCTGGAAATAGTTTTCGTATAAACATCCAATGTTCTACTTGTTTCCTTAGATGTGTCTGGAATTTAATTGCTGAAATATTGTAGTTGTAGCGAAAATATGAGAAAGGAGCATGTAAGAGAATAGATTCTTAGGACAAGTGCTCACATAGGAGCTGATGTTTAATCTTTGGAATATTTTTAGCTTAGAACAGGGGTCAACTTCATGGATAAGTTCATATGTGTAGATTAAAAACTGTGCCTTGAAAATTTTCAAGGCACAGTTTGTGTCCGTCTTAAAATGGATGAATGCAAGTTTGAAAAAAACAAACAAATATTGTGACCAACTACTCATTAGTTCCGCTCTTACTATGTGTACCCCAGGCTTTTCCAAAAGCTTTCCCAAAGCACCACAGGCCTTGTTTGATACTGAGAGCTTGTATCTGCTCTTCTCTCCCCCTTACCTCAATGCAGAGCAACTGCTTGGATCATGGAACAACTTAGCAGCTGTTTCCATCCCAAAGCCGGCTTCATCCACTGATATCAGGTTAGGGTAACCCTAACCCTAAGGTTAACCCTTGGCATCATGCCTGGATTGGTTATCAGAACTGGGCCCTAACGAGAGAGTCCTCATATGACGTTCTTACAGGAATGTTTTCAGGATGTGGAAGGGAAGAGAGCAGAACGCAGGCCGCAAAGACCAAGGATTCAGTGTTGGTGCTATTGTGAGGGCTATACATGTACTGAAGCCTGGAAGGTAACCAGAGTACTGCTGACCGAAGAAACATGTCATCTTCTTTAAATACATACTTTTTGATACACGGACATCAACATTGTGAACTGATGACTGTGTGTCATGCATTGATGCCTCGTAACAGAGTACTAGCCATAGATGTCCCCATAACAGTGTATCATACATCCCAACTGCACCAGATTCAAAAGTACCGTAACTGTCCATTCTCTCCATATTGCTACTTTTGGACCTTCTGCACAGGGAAGTCTGCTAATTTAAAGGTACATTTCAAGGTGACCTGCTCCCAAACATACCCTCACCCACCATGGGGCCCATTTCTGAAGCAGCCAATTACATGACACTAGGGGCCAAATATGTATATGTGTTACATCCTTGTGGCTGAAAACGTGGCTCTGGGCAAAAATTAAATGTGGGGCCCAAATGTGATCATATTGTATCATCAGATAGAAACAATTACGGTGCATTCACATAAGCTGATTTCAGACTATTAGACAAGCACTGATCAAGTACATTCACATAGCTCAGCAATTCTTTACTGTTTCGTTTTTAGATTCTCACTACAAAAGCAAAATGGGGGAATTTTTTCAGTTTCCAAAAGGGAATCAAAAGTGGTGCATTACCACTGTAGGGATTCACACTCTTTGGTAGACATTAGGCCTTAGACAGCGCTCACACAGGCAAAGCAATTTTAGTCCAAACACATGCAATTTTTATTGCTTTCCACAAGTTGCACAGCACAAAAAACAAAATCATAAATATAAATCCCTTGTCATGTCCAGGGACTAGCTACACAAAGTAGACCCTGGCTACTCATACACTGCTCAGCTAGCCCTGCTCCGTCAAACAAAACAGCTATTGTCCATAACAACCACTGATAATTGCGGTTCTCTGCACACGGTCTGTTCAGACTCTTCTCAGAGATGGATTCTGATTTGTCTCTCTCATCTGTTCCAAGATACGTCGAGTCTGATGCACATGGACTGTGCATTTACCATGTAACACATTCACCTCCATATCTCCCAACCGTCCCGGATCCAGAGGGACAGTCCTGATTTTGAGATTCTATCCTGCTGTCATGGCCAGGACCTTACTTTTCCCGGCAGGGGGGCGCAGTTGGGCCGCCTAATGCGGTGGTCCACAATTTCTCCCTCAGCTGCTGCAAGAGACCGCCCACCCACCTCAGTCTTCGCACAGCCAGATCTATTGTGGGGGCTGTAGTTCAGTAACACTTTTTTTATCAGCTTCCCCTGCGCACAGAGCCTCCTATCACACCGAGGGAGGATGATTTCACCCGGAGCCTACTGCAATGTGAGGCATTGAGCAGTGCAGGTGAGGACTGGCAGTGGGGGCACAGCAGGGGCTGGTGCTGGGTGTGACAGCAGAGCGGGCTGGGAGCAGGTTTGGGGAGCAACACTCACAATGGGGGTCTCTGCTGCCATGTCCTGGGTGATTACATGGTATATTGTTCTGGACTCCAGGCTTTGCTGGAGGATTGCAGTCTCTAAAGGGTTTATATGGCACTGGTGTGGTCTGTAGTGTTGTACAAAGTAGCAAAGTGGGTCCTTGCAATCCAGCGGGACAGTCCCAAATTTCAGACTCTGTCCCACTGTCCCGGCTAGGATCTTACTTTTCCCAGCAGAGTGGGCAGCCAGGGCATGTGCCCCGGGCACAGCCAGCAGGGGAGCGCAGTCAGTCTGCCTAATGCGGCAGTCCGCAGTGTCTCCCCTAATGGCTGCATTCTGCTGCCAACGGACTGGGAGTCGGACGTTCTCTCTGCCGACTGTCAAGTTGACAGCCAGTGCAGAGAAGCTGCAGCGCGCCAGAAGCAAGGGATCAATTGTACTCACATCTTAGAGATGCGAGTATAATTGAAGCTCTGACCACCGGGTCAGAGCGATGCCAGCAGTGTGATCAGATCATGCGATTACGCTGCTGACGTCACTTGCCAGAGAAGCAGGATGGGTGGTAAGTGCTCCAGTGGAGATGAAGACACCAAAGATTAAGTGCATGAGGGGGAGTGTTGTGAATTCTGCTCTTGGGCTCCTGTTATGACCCCAATGGCAGAGGGTCTCAAAAATACATACCAAGTCTGCAAACACAAAAAACCAGCTCATAGGGCAGTGGTAGCTGGGCTGACCATATATCTAATCCTAGCACCACAAATAGCAGCAGCCGGGGAACGTGCCTACGTTGGTTCTAGACGTCTCGCGCCAGCCGGAGAACTAACTAACCCTAGAAGGGAAAAGATAGACCTTTCTTGCCTCCAGAGAAAAGACCCCAAAAGTTGGATACAAGCCCTCAACAAATAATAACGATGAGGTAAGGAGAAAAGACAAACGTAAGAATGAACTAGATATTTAGCAAAGAGAGGCCCACTGACCAATAGCAGAATATAGTAAGATGACTTATACGGTCAGCAAAAACCCTATCAAAATTTCCACGCTGGATATTCAAGAACCCCCGAACCGTCTAACGGCCCGGGGGGAGAACACCAGCCCCCTAGAGCTTCCAGCAGAATCAGGAATCACATTTAGTACAAGCTGGACAAAAAATAATAGCAATGCAAATAACCAAAAAACAAGGAAGCAAGACTTAGCTTAATTTTGCAAGATACAGGACCAGCAGACAGGAGCAAACAGAAAGGAACAGATTACAACGATGCCAGGCACTGGACTGAGAATCCAGGAAGTTTATATAGCAACACCCCTGGACTAACGACCCAGGTGGGTGCCAAACTGAGGAAAGACAATCCCAGAGTCATATCACTAGTGACCACAAGAGGGAGCCAAAAAAGTCTAATTCACAACAGTACCCCCCCTTTAAGGAGGGGTCACCGAACCCTCACCAAGACCACCAGGGCGATCAGGATGAGCAGCGTGAAAGGCACAAACTAAATCGGCCGCATGCACATCAGAGGCAACCACCCAGGAATTATCCTCCTGACCATAGCCCTTCCACTTGACCAGATACTGAAGCCTCCGCCTGGAGAGACAAGAATCCAAGATCTTCTCCACCACGTACTCCAACTCGCCCTCAACCAACACCGGAGCAGGAGGCTCAACAGAAGGAACCACAGGTACAACGTACCGCCGCAACAAAGACCTATGGAACACGTTGTGAATGGCAAACGACACCGGAAGATCCAAGCGAAAGGACACAGGATTAAGGATTTCCAATATCTTGTAAGGACCGATGAAGGGAGGCTTAAATTTAGGAGAGGAGACCTTCATAGGAACAAATCGAGAAGACAGCCATACCAAATCCCCAACACGAAGTCGGGGACCCACACCGCGGCGGCGGTTGGCAAAACGCTGAGCCTTCTCCTGTGACAACTTCAAGTTGTCCACCACATGATTCCAGATCTGCTGCAACCTATCCACCACGGAATCTACCCCAGGACAGTCAGAAGGCTCCACATGTCCCGAGGAAAAACGAGGATGGAAACCAGAGTTGCAAAAAAATGGCGAAACCAAGGTAGCGGAACTAGCCCGATTATTAAGGGCAAACTCAGCCAACGGCAAGAAGGTCACCCAATCATCCTGATCTGCAGAAACAAAACACCTCAAATAAGCCTCCAGAGTCTGATTAGTTCGCTCCATTTGTCCATTAGTTTGAGGATGAAAGGCAGACGAAAACGACAAATCAATGCCCATCTTAGCACAAAAGGATCGCCAGAACCTGGAAACAAACTGGGATCTTCTGTCAGACACGATATTCTCAGGAATGCCGTGTAAACGAACCACATTCTGAAAGAACAAGGGAACCAGATCGGAAGAGGAAGGCAGTTTAGGCAAAGATACCAAATGGACCATCTTGGAAAAGCGATCACATACCACCCAGATGACAGACATACCTTGAGACACCGGAAGATCTGAAATGAAATCCATGGAAATGTGTGTCCAAGGCCTCTTCGGGACAGGCAAGGGCAAGAGCAAGCCGCTGGCACGAGAACAGCAAGGCTTAGCCCGAGCACAAGTCCCACAGGACTGCACAAATTACCGCACATCCCGTGACAAGGAAGGCCACCAAAAGGACCTAGCCACCAGATCTCTGGTGCCAAAAATTCCCGGATGCCCTGCCAACACCGAGGAATGAACCTCGGAAATGACTCTGCTGGTCCACCTATCAGGAACAAACAGTCTGTCAGGTGGTCAGGTCTACCAGCCTGAAATCTCTGCAACACACGTCGCAAATCCGGAGAAATGGCTGACAAGATTACTCCCTCTTTAAGAATACCAACTGGTTCTGCGACTCCAGGAGAGTCAGGCACAAAGCTCCTTGAAAGAGCATCAGCCTTCACATTCTTTGAACCTGGTAAATACGAGACCACAAAGTCAAAACGGTAGAAAAACAATGACCAACGGGCCTGTCTAGGATTCAGGCGTTTAGCAGACTCGAGATACATCAGATTCTTGTGATCAGTCAAGACCACCACACGATGCTTAGCACCCTCGAGCCAATGACGCCACTCCTCAAATGCCCACTTCATGGCCAACAACTCCCGATTGCCAACATCATAATTCCGCTCAGCAGGCGAAAACTTCCTAGAGAAAAAGGCACATGGTCTCATTAAAGAGCAACCAGGGCCTCTCTGCGACAAAACGGCCCCTGCCCCAATCTCAGAAGCATCCACTTCAACCTGAAAGGGCAGTGAGACATCAGGCTGGCACAAAACAGGCGCCGAAGTAAACCGGCGCTTCAACTCTTGGAAAGCTTCCACGGCTGCAGGAGCCCAGTTAGCAACATCAGAACCTTTCTTGGTCATATCCGTCAAAGGTTTAACAACGCTAGAAAAATTAGCGATAAAACGACGGTAGAAGTTAGCAAAACCCAAGAACTTCTGAAGACTCTTAACTGACGTGGGTTGAGTCCAATCATGAATAGCTCGGACCTTGACTGGGTCCATCTCCACCGCAGAAGGGGAAAAAATAAAACCCAAAAAGGGAACCTTCTGTACTCCAAAGAGACACTTTGAGCCCTTAACAAACAAAGCATTCTCACGCAAAACCTGAAACACCATCCTGACCTGCTCTACATGCGAGTCCCAATCATCAGAAAAAACCAGAATATCATCCAGATAAACAATAATAATAATAATAATAATAATCTTTATTTATAAAGCGCCAACATATTCCGCAGCGCTTTACAGTTTAACAGTTTCAAACAACAATCATAGGTAACAATGTTAACAATACAGCAATAAAGCAAAATAAGACGACCCTGCTCGTGAGAGCTTACAATCTACAATTTATCCAGACAAAATAAATTTATCCAGATACTTCCGGAAAATATCATGCATAAAGGACTGAAACACTGAAGGAGCATTAGAGAGCCCGAAAGGCATCACCAAGTACTCAAAATGACCTTCGGGCGTATTAAATGCAGTTTTCCATTCAGCTCCTTGCTTAATGCGCACAAGGTTGTACGCACCACGAAGATCTATCTTGGTGAACCACTTGGCACCTTTAATCCGGGCAAATAAGTCCGACAACAGAGGCAAAGGATACTGAAATTTAACAGTGATTTTATTCAGAAGCCGATAGTCAATACAAGGTCTCAAAGATCCGTCCTTCTTGGCCACAAAAAAGAATCCCGCACCAAGAGGGGAAGAGGATGGACGGATATGCCCCTTCTCCAGAGATTCCTTGATATACGAACGCATTGCGGTATGCTCAGGTACAGACAGATTAAATAATCTTCCCTTAGGAAATTTACTACCTGGAATCAAATCTATAGCGCAGTCACAGTCCCTATGAGGAGGAAGAGCACTGGAGCTGGACTCGCTGAATACATCCTGGTAATCAGACAAATACTCAGGAACTTCCGAAGGAGTAGAGGAAGCAATAGACACTGGCGGGGAGTCACCATGAATTCCCTGACAGCCCCAACTTGACACAGACATTGCCTTCCAATCCAAGACTGGATTATGGGTCTGTAACCATGGCAGACCCAAAACGACCAAATCATGCATTTTATGCAGAACAAGAAAACGAATCACCTCCCGATGTTCAGGAGTCATGCACATGGTTACCTGTGTCCAAAACTGCGGTTTATTTTCCGCCAATGGCGTAGCATCAATACCTCTAAGAGGGATAGGATTTACCAATGGCTCAAGAACAAAACCACAACGCTTGGCAAACGACAGATCCATAAGACTCAGGGCAGCACCTGAATCCACAAATGCCATAACAGGGTAGGAGGACAATGAGCAAATTAAAGTCACAGACAAAATAAATTTAGGTTGCAAATTACCAATGGCGACAGGACTAACAACCCTAGTTAGGCGTTTAGAGCATGCTGATATAACATGTGTAGAATCACCACAGTAAAAACACAACCCATTCTGACGTCTATGATTTTTCCGTTCATTTCTAGTCTGAATTCTACCACATTGCATTAAATCAGGTGTTTGTTCAGACAACACCACCAGAGGATTCGCGGCTTTGCGCTCCCGCAAACGCCGGTCAATTTGAATAGCCAGCGCCATGGAATCATTCAGACCTGTAGGAATGGAGAAACCCACCATCACATTCTTAATGGCTTCAGAAAGGCCATTTCTGAAATTTGCGGCCAGAGCACACTCATTCCACTGAGTAAGCACGGACCATTTCCGAAATTTTTGGCAATACACTTCAGCTTCATCCTGCCCCTGAGAAATAGCCAACAAGGCTTTTTCTGCCTGAATTTCAAGATTGGGTTCCTCGTAAAGCAATCCGAGCGCCAGAAAAACCGCATCAACATTTGCCAATGCCGGATCTCCTGGCGCTAGCGAGAAAGCCCAATCCTGAGGGTCGCCCCGTAAGAAAGAGATAACAATTTTTACTTGCTGAGCTGAATCTCCAGATGAACGGGGTCTCAGAGATAGAAACAATTTACAATTATTCCTGAAATTCCTAAACTTAAATCGGTCTCCAGAGAACAGCTCAGGAATAGGTATTTTAGGTTCAGACATTGGACTACTGGTAACAAAATCTTGTATACCCTGCACACGAGCAGCAAGCTGATCCACACTTGTAATCAAAGTCTGGACATTCATGTCTGCAGCAAGCACAAGCCACTCAGAGGTAAAGGGGAGGAAAAAAAGAGAGGAAAGAAAAAAAAAAAAAAACCTCAGACTTTCCTTTCTTGTAATCCCACTTCTGCAATGCATTAAACATTCAACCTTGGCCTGGCATACTGTTATGACCACAATGGCAGAGGGTCTCAAAAATACATACCAAGTCTGCAAACACAAAAAACCAGCTCATAGGGCAGTGGTAGCTGGGTTGATCATATATCTAATCCTAGCACCACAAATAGCAGCAGCCGGGGAACGTGCCTACGTTGGTTCTAGACGTCTCGCGCCAGCCGGAGAACTAACTAACCCTAGAAGGGAAAAGATAGACCTTTCTTGCCTCCAGAGAAAAGACCCCAAAAGTTGGATACAAGCCCCCAACAAATAATAACGGTGAGGTAAGGAGAAAAGACAAACGTAAGAATGAACTAGATATTTAGCAAAGAGAGGCCCACTGACCAATAGCAGAATATAGTAAGATGACTTATACGGTCAGCAAAAACCCTATCAAAATTTCCACGCTGGATATTCAAGAACCCCCGAACCGTCTAACGGCCCGGGGGGAGAACACCAGCCCCCTAGAGCTTCCAGCAGAATCAGGAATCACATTTAGTACAAGCTGGACAAAAAATAATAGCAATGCAAATAACCAAAAAACAAGGAAGCAAGACTTAGCTTAATTTTGCAAGATACAGGACCAGCAGACAGGAGCAAACAGAAAGGAACAGATTACAACGATGCCAGGCACTGGACTGAGAATCCAGGAAGTTTATATAGCAACACCCCTGGACTAACGACCCAGGTGGGTGCCAAACTGAGGAAAGACAATCCCAGAGTCATATCACTAGTGACCACAAGAGGGAGCCAAAAAAGTCTAATTCACAACAGGCTCCCTCCGGTGGTTGTAAGTGGTAGCGCTGCTGTCTCTGAGTCGCAGCATTTGTCAGGTGTGTTCACTTTTTGCAATTCTGACTGGGCTATTTAGTCTTGCTTGACCCTTTAGTCAGTGCCAGTTGTCCATTGTTCCTGGAGGATTCATATCCTTTCCTGGTCTCTCCTGCTTTGCTGTTCATTTCAACAAAGATAAGTTCTGGCCTTGATTTTTGCTGTCCACATGCTGTGGCCTTATTGTTCAGTTCTTTTTCATGTTTTGTCTTGTCCAGCTTGGTCTGTATAAGGATTTGTTTAGCCAAGCTGGTATCTCTGGAGATGCAGATATACCCTCCATATCTTTAGTTAGCTGTGGAGATTTTGTATTTTCTGTGGTGGATATTTTCTAGTGTTTTAATACTGACCGCATAGTACTCTGTCCCATCCTTTCTATTTAGCTAGAAGTGGCCTCCTTTGCTAAATTCTGATTTCAGTCTGTGTATGTTTTTCCCTCTCCTCTTACAGTCAATATTTGTGGGGGGCTGTCTATCCTTTGGGGATTTTCTCTGAGGCAAGATAGTTTTCCCTTTTCTATCTCTAGGGGTAATTAGTCCTCCGGCTGTGTCGAGATGTCCAGGGAGTGTTAGGTACATTCCACGGCTACTTCTATTTGCGGTGTTAAGTTCAGGGTCTGCGGTCAGTACAGGTACCACCTTCTCCAGAGTACGTCTCATGCTGCTCTTAGGCAACCAGATCATAACAGTACAACTGGCCAACAATGAGTTAACCGCATCTCAGAAGAAGGGAAGGAAAGTGCTGAGCCATTTTTTTTCTGTAGTCTGTTGTGGTTTTTTTTTTCTTCCCTCTTTACCTCTGGGTGGCTCAGGAGTTCGGCGCTGGTATGGATGTTCAGGGATTGGCTTCTCGTGTGGATCAACTTGCTGCTAGAGTACAGGGTATTTCCGATTATATCGTTCAGACTCCGGTTTTAGAGCCTAGAATTCCAACTCCTGATTTGTTTTTTGGGGACAGGTCCAAATTTCTGAGCTTTAAAAATAACTGTAAACTGTTTTTTGCTCTGAAACCCCGTTCCTCTGGTGATCCCATCCAGCAGGTTAAAATTGTTTATCTCTGCTGCGTGTTGACCCCCAGGATTGGGCATTTGCCCTGGAACCTGGGAATCCGGCGTTGCTTAATGTAGACACCTTTTTTCAGGCGCTTGGGTTATTGTATGATGAACCTAATTCAGTGGATCATGCTGAGAAGACCTTTTGGCCCTGTGTCAGGGTCAAGAAGCGGCAGAATCATATTGCCAGAAGTTTAGAAAATGGTCTGTACTGACTAAATGGAATGAGGATGCCTTGGCGGCAATTTTCAGAAAGGGTCTTTCTGAATCCGTTAAAGATGTTATGGTGGGGTTCCCCATGCCTGCTGGTCTGAGTGATTCTATGTCTCTGGCCATTCAGATTGATCGGCGCTTGCGCGATCGCAGAGTTGTGCACACTATGGCATTGTCTTCCGAGCGGAGTCCTGAGCCTATGCAGTGTGATAGGATTGTGTCTAGAGCTGAACGACAAGGATTCAGACGTCAGAATAGGTTGTGTTTTTACTGCGGCGATTCTGCTCATGTTATTTCTGATTGCCCTAAGCGTACCAAGAGAATCGCTAGTTCTGTTACCATCAGTACTGTACAACCTAAATTTCTGTTATCTGTGACCCTGATCTGCTCATTATCGTCATTTTCTGTCATGGCATTTGTGGATTCAGGTGCCGCTCTAAACTTAATGGACTTAGAATTTGCCAGACGTTGTGGTTTCCCCTTGCAGCCTTTGCAGAGTCCTATTCCTTTGAGGGGCATTGATGCTACACCGTTGGCTAAAAATAAACCTCAGTTTTGGACACAGCTGACCATGTGCATGGCGCCAGCCCATCAGGAAGATTGTCGTTTTCTGGTGTTGCATTTGCATGATGCTATTGTGCTGGGTTTCCCATGGTTACAGGTGCATAATCCGGTATTAGATTGGAAATCTATGTCTGTGACTAGTTGGGGTTGTCAGGGGGTTCATGGTGACGTTCCTTTGATGTCAATTGCCTCCTCCCCCTCTTCTGAAATTCCTGAGTTTTTGTCAGATTTCCAGGATGTATTCAATGAGCCCAAGTCCAGTTCCCTTCCACCGCATAGGGACTGTGATTGTGCTATTGACTTGATTCCAGGCTGTAAGTTCCCTAAGGGCCGACTTTTCAACCTGTCTGTGCCAGAACATACCGCCATGCGGAGCTATGTTGAGGAGTCCTTGGAGAAGGGGCATATTCGGCCATCTTCTTCACCATTGGGAGCAGGTTTTTTTTTTGTTGCCAAAAAAGATGGCTCCTTGAGACCCTGTATTGATTATCGCCTCTTGAATAAGATCACGGTCAAATTCCAATACCCTTTGCCTTTGCTTTCTGATCTGTTTGCTAGGATTAAGGGGGCTAGTTGGTTTACTAAGATTGACCTTCGAGGGGCATATAATCTTGTTCGTATTAAGCAGGGTGACGAATGGAAAACTGCGTTTAATATGCCCGAAGGCCATTTTGAATACCTTGTGATGCCATTCGGACTCTCTAATGCTCCATCTGTGTTTCAGTCCTTCATGCATGATATATTTCGGAATTATCTTGATAAATTCATGATTGTATATTTGGATGATATTTTGATTTTTTCACATGATTGGGAGTCTCATGTGAAACAAGTCAGGATGGTATTTCAGATCCTTCGTGATAATGCCTTGTTTGTGAAGGGGTCTAAGTGCCTCTTTGGAGTGCAGAAGATTTCTTTTTTGGGCTTCATTTTTTCTCCCTCATCTATAGAAATGGATCCGGTTAAGGTTCAGGCCATTCATGATTGGATCCAGCCCACATCCGTGAAGAGCCTTCAGAAATTTTTGGGCTTTGCTAATTTTTATCGCCGTTTCATTGCCAACTTCTCCTGTGTGGTTAAACCCCTGACCGATTTGACGAAGAAAGGCGCTGATGTGACGAATTGGTCCTCTGCGGCTGTTTCTGCCTTTCAGGAGCTTAAACGCCGATTTACTTCTGCCCCTGTGTTGCGTCAGCCAGATGTTTCTCTTCCTTTTCAGGTTGAGGTTGACGCTTCTGAGATTGGAGCAGGGGCCGTTTTGTCTCAGAGGAATTCTGATGGTTCCTTGATGAAACCGTGTGCCTTCTTTTCTCGAAAGTTTTCGCCTGCGGAACGCAATTATGATGTCGGCAATCGTGAGTTGTTGGCTATGAAGTGGGCATTTGAGGAGTGGCGACATTGGCTTGAGGGGGCCAAGCACCGTATTGTGGTCTTGACCGATCATAAGAATCTGATTTATCTCGAGTCTGCCAAGCGGCTGAATCCTAGACAGGCCCGATGGTCCCTGTTTTTCTCCCGTTTTGATTTTGTGGTCTCGTATCTTCCGGGTTCTAAGAATGTTAAGGCTGATGCCCTCTCTAGGAGCTTTTTGCCTGATTCTCCTGGGGTCCTTGAGCCGGTCGGCATTCTGAAGGAAGGGGTGATTCTTTCTGCCATCTCCCCTGATTTACGACGGGTTCTTCAGGAATTTCAGGCTGATAAACCTGACCGCTGTCCAGTGGGGAAATTGTTTGTTCCTGACAGATGGACTAGTAAAGTGATTTCGGAGGTTCATTGTTCTGTGTTGGCTGGTCATCCTGGGATTTTTGGTACCAGAGATTTGGTTGGTAGGTCCTTTTGGTGGCCTTCTTTGTCACGGGATGTGCGTTCTTTTGTGCAGTCCTGTGGGACTTGTGCGCGGGCTAAGCCTTGCTGTTCCCGCGCTAGTGGGTTGCTTTTGCCTTTGCCGGTCCCTGAGAGGCCTTGGACGCATATTTCTATGGATTTTATTTCGGATCTTCCGGTTTCCCAGAGGATGTCAGTTATCTGGGTGGTTTGTGACCGGTTTTCTAAGATGGTTCATTTGGTACCTTTGCCTAAGTTGCCTTCCTCTTCTGATTTGGTTCCGTTGTTTTTTCAGCATGTGGTTCGTTTGCATGGCATTCCGGAGAATATTGTGTCTGATAGAGGTTCCCAGTTTGTTTCTAGGTTTTGGCGGGCCTTTTGTGCTAGGCTGGGCATTGATTTGTCTTTTTCTTCTGCATTTTATCCTCAGACAAATGGCCAAACTGAGCGAACTAATCAGACTTTGGAAACTTATTTGAGATGCTTTGTGTCTGCTGATCAGGATGATTGGGTGGCTTTCTTGCCATTGGCCGAGTTTGCCCTTAATAGACGGGCTAGTTCTGCTACCTTGGTTTCACCCTTCTTTTGTAACTCTGGTTTTCATCCTCGTTTTTCTTTGGGGCAGGTTGAGCCTTCTGATTGTCCTGGGGTGGACTCTGTGGTTGACAGGTTGCAGCAAATTTGGGCTCATGTTGTTGACAATTTGGTGTTGTCTCAGGAGGGGGCTCAGCGTTTTGCTAACCGTCGTCGGTGTGTTGGTTCCCGGCTTCGGGTTGGGGATTTGGTCTGGTTGTCTTCCCGTCATGTTCCTATGAAGGTTTCTTCCCCTAAGTTTAAGCCTCGGTTTATTGGCCCTTATAGGATTTCTGAGATTATCAATCCAGTGTCTTTCCGTTTGGCCCTTCCAGCCTCTTTTTCCATCCATAATGTTTTTCATAGATCTTTGTTGCGGAAATATGTGGTGCCCGTTGTTCCCTCTGTTGATCCTCCTGCCCCGGTGTTGATTGATGGGGAGTTGGAGTATGTGGTTGAGAAGATTTTGGATTCTCGTTTTTCGAGGCGGAAGCTTCAGTATCTTGTCAAATGGAAGGGTTATGGCCAGGATAATTCTTGGGTTGTTGCCTCCGATGTTCATGCTGAGGATTTGGTTCGTGCCTTTCATTTGGCTCGTCCGGATCGGCCTGGGGGCTCTGGTGAGGGTTCGGTGACCCCTCCTCAAGGGGGGGGTACTGTTGTGAATTCTGCTCTTGGGCTCCCTCCGGTGGTTGTAAGTGGTAGCGCTGCTGTCTCTGAGTCGCAGCATTTGTCAGGTGTGTTCACTTTTTGCAATTCTGACTGGGCTATTTAGTCTTGCTTGACCCTTTAGTCAGTGCCAGTTGTCCATTGTTCCTGGAGGATTCACATCCTTTCCTGGTCTCTCCTGCTTTGCTGTTCATTTCAACAAAGATAAGTTCTGGCCTTGATTTTTGCTGTCCACATGCTGTGGCCTTATTGTTCAGTTCTTTTTCATGTTTTGTCTTGTCCAGCTTGGTCTGTATAAGGATTTGTTTAGCCAAGCTGGTATCTCTGGAGATGCAGATATACCCTCCATATCTTTAGTTAGCTGTGGAGATTTTGTATTTTCTGTGGTGGATATTTTCTAGTGTTTTAATACTGACCGCATAGTACTCTGTCCCATCCTTTCTATTTAGCTAGAAGTGGCCTCCTTTGCTAAATTCTGATTTCAGTCTGTGTATGTTTTTCCCTCTCCTCTTACAGTCAATATTTGTGGGGGGCTGTCTATCCTTTGGGGATTTTCTCTGAGGCAAGATAGTTTTCCCTTTTCTATCTCTAGGGGTAATTAGTCCTCCGGCTGTGTCGAGATGTCCAGGGAGTGTTAGGTACATTCCACGGCTACTTCTATTTGCGGTGTTAAGTTCAGGGTCTGCGGTCAGTACAGGTACCACCTTCTCCAGAGTACGTCTCATGCTGCTCTTAGGCAACCAGATCATAACAGTACAACTGGCCAACAATGAGTTAACCGCATCTCAGAAGAAGGGAAGGAAAGTGCTGAGCCATTTTTTTTCTGTAGTCTGTTGTGGTTTTTTTTTTCTTCCCTCTTTACCTCTGGGTGGCTCAGGAGTTCGGCGCTGGTATGGATGTTCAGGGATTGGCTTCTTGTGTGGATCAACTTGCTGCTAGAGTACAGGGTTGTTGTGAAATTGGATTTTGGGCTCCCCCGGTGGCCACTGGTGGAATTGAACTGGTGTGCATCATCCTCTCTGTTCACCTGTTTCCATCAGGATGTGGGAGTCGCTATTTAGCCTTGCTCCTTTGTCACTTCCATGCCGGTCAACATTGTAATCAGAAGCCTTTCTGTGCATGTTCCTGCTGCTAGACAACTCCCAGCTAAGTTGGACTTTAGTCCTTGTTTGTTTTTGCATTTTGTTCCAGTTCACAGCTGTAGTTTCGTTTCTGTGTCTGGAAAGCTCTTGTGATCTGAAATTGCCACTCTGATGTTATGAGTTAATACTAGAGTCTTAAAGTAATTTCAGGATGGTGTTTTGATAGGGTTTTCAGCTGACCATGAAAGTGTCCTTTCTGTCTTCCTGCTATCTAGTAAGCGGACCTCAATTTTGCTAAACCTATTTTCATACTACGTTTGTCATTTCATCTAAAATCACCGCCAATATTTGTGGGGGCCTCTGTCTGCCTTTCGGGGAAATTTCTCTAGAGGTGAGCCAGGACTATATTTTCCTCTGCCAGGATTAGTTAGTCCTCCGGCCGGCGCTGGGCGTCTAGGGATAAAACGCAGGCTACGCTACCCGGCTACTGTTAGTTGTGCGGCAGGTTTAGTTCATGGTCAGTTTAGTTTCCATCCTTCCAAGAGCTAGTTCTTATGTTTACTGGGCTATGTTCTCTTGCCATTGAGAACCATAACAGTTTGACCGGCCAGAAAAAGGGTTAAATTAATTGACAGAGAAAGGAGAGAAAAGAGAAGTCTGCTGAAGATTTTTTTTTTTTTTTTTTTTCAGTTCTGAGTGTGCTTATAATTGAATCTCTTGCAAGTCTGCCTATATTGCAGCCTTTCTCTCTCTCTCTCCTTCTAATCCTGGAATGGCTCTGTGTTCACCTGTTTAAAATGGATATTCAGAGTTTAGCTGCAGGTTTGAATAATCTCACCACGAAAGTTCAAAATTTACAAGATTTTGTTGTTCATGTTCCTATATCTGAACCTAGAATTCCTTTGCCTGAATTTTTCTCGGGGAATAGATCTTGCTTTCAAAATTTCAAAAATAATTGCAAGTTGTTTTTGTCCCTGAAATCTCGCTCTGCTGGAGATCCTGCTCAGCAGGTCAGGATTGTGATTTCCTTGCTCCGGGGCGACCCTCAGGATTGGGCTTTTGCATTGGCTCCAGGGGATCCTGCGTTGCTCAATGTGGATGCGTTTTTTCTGGCCTTGGGGTTGCTTTATGAGGAACCTCAGTTAGAACTTCAGGCGGAAAAGGCCTTGATGTCCCTATCTCAGGGGCAAGACGAAGCTGAAATATACTGCCAGAAATTCCGTAAATGGGCTGTGCTTACTCAGTGGAATGAGTGCGCCCTGGCGGCGAATTTCAGAGAGGGTCTCTCTGATGCCATTAAGGATGTTATGGTGGGGTTCCCTGTGCCTGCGGGTCTGAATGAGTCCATGTCAATGGCTATCCAGATCGATAGGCGTCTGCGGGAGCGCAAACCTGTGCACCATTTGGCGGTGTCTACTGAGAAGACGCCAGAGAATATGCAATGTGATAGAATTCTGTCCAGAAGTGAACGGCAGAATTTTAGACGAAAAAATGGGTTGTGCTTCTATTGCGGTGATTCAACTCATGTTATATCAGCATGCTCTAAGCGTACTAAGAAGCTTGATAAGTCTGTTTCAATTGGCACTTTACAGTCTAAGTTTATTCTATCTGTGACCCTGATTTGTTCTTTATCATCTATTACCGCGGATGCCTATGTCGACTCTGGCGCCGCTTTGAGTCTTATGGATTGGTCCTTTGCCAAACGCTGTGGGTATGATTTGGAGCCTCTTGAAACTCCTATACCCCTGAAGGGGATTGACTCCACCCCATTGGCTAGCAATAAACCACAATACTGGACACAAGTAACTATGCGGATTAATCCGGATCACCAGGAGATTATTCGCTTTCTTGTGCTGTATAACCTACATGATGTGTTGGTGCTTGGATTGCCATGTGTTGTGAATTTGGATTCTGGGCTCCCCCGGTGGCTACTGGTGGAATTGAACTGGTGTCTTCATCTTCTCTGTTCACCTGTTCCCATCAAGATGTGGGAGTCGCTATATAACCTTGCTGCTCTGTTAGTTGCTTGCCGGTCATCAATGTTATCAGAAGCCTCTCTGTGCTTGTTCCTGCTCCTAGACAACTACTAGATAAGTTGGACTCTTGTCCATGTTTGTTTTTGCATTTTTGTTCCAGTTCACAGCTGTAGTTTCGTTACTGTGTCTGGAAAGCTCTTGTGAACAGGAATTGCCACTCTGGTGTTATGAGTTAATGCCAGAGTTTTAAAGTAATTTCTGGATGGTGTTTTTGATAGGGTTTTCAGCTGACCATGAAAGTATCCTTTCTGTCTTCTGCTATGTAGTAAGTGGACCTCAAATTTGCTAAACCTATTTTCATACTACGTTTGTTATTTCATCTCAACTCACCGCCAATACATGTGGGGGGCCTCTGTCTCCTTTCGGGGTATTTCTCTAGAGGTGAGCTAGGACTAATATTTTCCTCTGCTAGTTTTATTTAGTCCTCCGGCTGGTGCTGGGCATCTAGAATCAACGTAGGCATGCTACCCGGCCACTGCTAGTTGTGCGTTAGGTTTAGTTCATGGTCAGCTCAGTTCCCATCTTCCAAGAGCTAGTTCCTATATATGCTTATGCTATGTTCTCTTGCCATTGAGATCATGACAGTTTGACCGGCCCTCAAAGTGTTAATTGTTTGGGCTGAAGCAGGAGAAAAAGAAGTGTTGAAGGGAAATTTTTTTTTTTTTTTTTTTTTTCCCCCTCAGAGTTTTGCTGCCTAGCCCTTAATTGCTGTCTAGCTGCTTCTTACCTCCTCTTAACCCTTGAATGGCTCTGTGTCCACCTGTTTGTAATGGATCTTCAGAGTGTAGCTGCAGGTTTGAATAATCTCGCCACGAAGGTACAAAATTTGCAAGATTTTGTTTGTCATGCACCTGTATCTGAGCCGAGAATTCCTTTGCTGGAATTTTTCTCGGGGAATAGATCCGGGTTTCAGAATTTTCGAAATAATTGCAAATTATTTTTGTCCCTGAAATCTCGCTCAGCCGGAGACCCTGCACAGCAGGTCAGGATTGTGATTTCCTTGCTCCGGGGCGACCCTCAAGACTGGGCTTTTTCATTGACACCAGGGGATCCTGCGTTGCTCAATGTGGATGCGTTTTTTCTGGCCTTGGGGTTGCTTTATGACGAACCTCATTTGGAGCTTCAGGCAGAAAAAACTTTGATGTCCCTATCTCAGGGGCAAGATGAAGCGGAAATTTACTGCCAAAGATTCCGTAAATGGTCTGTGCTTACTCAGTGGAATGAGTGCGCCCTGGCGGCGACTTTCAGAGAGGGTCTCTCTGATGCCATTAAGGATGTTATGGTGGGGTTCCCTGTGCCTGCGGGTCTGAATGAGTCCATGACAATGGCTATTCAGATCGATAGGCGTTTGCGGGAGCGCAAACCAGTGCACCATCTGGCGGTGTCCACTGAGAAGTCGCCAGAGAGTATGCAGTGTGATAGAATTCTGTCCCGAAGCGAGCGGCAGAATTTTAGACGGAAAAATGGGTTGTGTTTCTATTGTGGTGATTCTACTCATGTTATATCAGCATGCTCTAAGCGCACTAAAAAGCTTGGTAAATCTGTTTCCATTTGCACCTTACCGTCTAAATTTATTCTATCTGTGACCCTGATTTGCTCTTTGTCATCTATTACCACGGACGCCTATGTCGACTCTGGCGCCGCTTTGAGTCTTATGGATTGGTCCTTTGCCAAACGCTGTGGGTATGATTTAGAGCCTTTGGAGACTCCTATTCCTCTGAAGGGGATTGACTCCACCCCATTGGCTAATAATAAACCACAATACTGGACACAAGTAACTATGCGTATTAATCCGGATCACCAGGAGATTATTCGCTTTCTGGTGCTGTATAATCTACATGATGATTTGGTACTAGGATTGCCTTGGCTGCAATCTCACAACCCAGTCCTCGACTGGAGAGCTATGTCTGTGTTGAGCTGGGGATGTAAGGGGGCTCATGGGGATGTACCTGTGGTTTCCATTTCATCATCCATTCCCTCTGAAATTCCTGAGTTCCTGTCTGACTATCGTGACGTCTTTGAAGAATCCAAGCTTGGTTCGTTACCTCCGCACCGAGAGTGCGATTGTGCCATAGATTTAATCCCGGGTAGTAAATACCCAAAGGGTCGTTTATTTAATCTGTCTGTGCCTGAACATGCTGCTATGCGAGAATATATAAAGGAGTCATTGGAAAAGGGACATATTCGTCCATCGTCATCTCCCTTAGGAGCCGGTTTTTTCTTTGTGTCAAAAAAAGACGGCTCTTTGAGACCATGTATTGATTATCGGCTTTTGAATAAAATCACTTAAATATCAATACCCATTGCCGTTGCTGACTGATTTGTTTGCTCGCATAAAGGGGGCCAAGTGGTTCTCTAAGATTGACCTTCGTGGGGCGTATAATTTGGTGCGAATCAGGCAGGGGGATGAGTGGAAAACCGCATTTAATACGCCCGAGGGCCACTTTGAGTATTTAGTGATGCCTTTTGGTCTTTCTAATGCTCCGTCAGTTTTCCAGTCCTTTATGCATGATATTTTTCGCGATTATTTGGATAAATTTATGATTGTGTATCTGGATGATATTCTGATTTTTTCGGATGACTGGGACTCTCATGTCCAGCAAGTCAGGAGGGTTTTTCAGGTTTTGCGGTCTAATTCTTTGTGTGTGAAGGGTTCTAAGTGTGTTTTTGGGGTACAGAGGATTTCCTTTTTGGGATATATTTTTTCCCCCTCTTCCATTGAAATGGATCCTGTCAAGGTTCAAGCTATTTGTGATTGGATGCAGCCCTCTTCTCTTAAGAGTCTTCAGAAATTTTTGGGCTTTGCTAACTTTTATCGTCGATTTATTGCTGGTTTTTCGGATATTGCTAAACCATTGACCGATTTGACTAAGAAGGGTGCTGATGTTGCTGATTGGTCCCCTGATGCTGTGGAGGCCTTTCGGGAGCTTAAGCGCCGTTTTTCCTCTGCCCCTGTGTTGCGTCAGCCTGATGTTGCTCTACCTTTTCAGGTTGAGGTCGACGCTTCTGAGATCGGAGCTGGGGCAGTGTTGTCGCAGAAAAGTTCTGACTGCTCCGTGATGAGGCCTTGTGCCTTCTTTTCCCGTAAATTTTCGCCCGCTGAGCGGAATTATGATGTTGGGAATCGGGAGCTTTTGGCCATGAAGTGGGCTTTTGAGGAGTGGCGCCATTGGCTTGAGGGGGCCAGACATCAGGTGGTGGTATTAACTGACCACAAAAATTTGATTTATCTTGAGACCGCCAGGCGCCTGAATCCTAGACAGGCGCGCTGGTCATTATTTTTCTCTCGGTTTAATTTTGTGGTGTCATACCTACCGGGTTCTAAAAATGTTAAGGCGGATGCCCTTTCTAGGAGTTTTGAGCCTGACTCGCCTGGTAACTCTGAGCCCACAGGTATCCTTAAGGATGGAGTGGTATTGTCAGCCGTTTCTCCAGACCTGCGACGGGCCTTGCAGGAGTTTCAGGCGGATAGACCTGATCGTTGCCCACCTGATAAACTGTTTGTTCCTGATGATTGGACCAGTAGAGTCATCTCTGAGGTTCATTCTTCTGCGTTGGCAGGTCATCCTGGCATTTTTGGTACCAGGGATTTGGTGGCAAGGTCCTTCTGGTGGCCTTCCCTGTCACGAGATGTGCGAGGCTTTGTGCAGTCTTGTGACGTTTGTGCTCGGGCCAAGCCTTGTTGTTCTCGGGCTAGTGGATTATTGTTGCCCTTGCCTATTCCTAAGAGGCCTTGGACGCACATCTCGATGGATTTTATTTCAGATCTGCCTGTTTCTCAGAAGATGTCTGTCATCTGGGTGGTGTGTGACCGTTTTTCTAAGATGGTCCATTTGGTTCCTCTGCCCAAGTTACCTTCTTCTTCCGAGTTGGTTCCTCTGTTTTTTCAAAATGTTGTTCGTTTGCATGGTATTCCTGAGAATATCGTTTCTGACAGAGGGACCCAATTCGTGTCTAGATTTTGGCGGGCATTCTGTGCTAGGATGGGCATAGATTTATCTTTTTCGTCCGCTTTCCATCCTCAGACGAATGGCCAGACCGAGCGGATTAATCAGACCCTGGAGACATATCTGAGGTGTTTTGTGTCTGCTGACCAGGATGATTGGGTTGTTTTTTTGCCATTGGCGGAGTTCGCTCTCAATAATCGGGCCAGCTCTGCCACTTTGGTGTCCCCGTTTTTCTGTAATTCGGGGTTTCATCCTCGATTTTCCTCTGGTCAGGTGGAATCTTCGGATTGTCCTGGAGTGGATGCTGTGGTGGAGAGATTGCATCAGATCTGGGGGCAGGTGGTGGACAATTTGAGGTTGTCTCAGGAGAAGACTCAGCTTTTTGCCAACCGCCACCGTCGTGTTGGTCCTCGGCTTTCTGTTGGGGATTTGGTGTGGTTGTCTTCTCGTTTTGTCCCTATGAGGGTCTCTTCTCCTAAGTTTAAGCCTCGGTTTATCGGCCCGTATAAGATATTGGAGATTCTTAACCCTGTTTCCTTCCGTTTGGACCTCCCTGCATCCTTTTCTATTCATAACGTTTTTCATCGGTCATTATTGCGCAGGTATGAGGTACCGGTTGTGCCTTCCGTTGAGCCTCCTGCTCCGGTGTTGGTTGAGGGTGAGTTGGAGTACGTTGTGGAGAAAATCTTAGACTCTCGTGTTTCCAGACGGAGACTCCAGTATCTGGTCAAGTGGAAGGGATACGGCCAGGAGGATAATTCTTGGGTGAATGCATCTGATGTTCATGCCTCCGATCTGGTTCGTGCCTTTCATAGGGCCCATCCTGATCGCCCTGGTGGTTCTGGTGAGGGTTCGGTGCCCCCTCCTTGAGGGGGGGGTACTGTTGTGAATTTGGATTCTGGGCTCCCCCGGTGGCTACTGGTGGAATTGAACTGGTGTCTTCATCTTCTCTGTTCACCTGTTCCCATCAAGATGTGGGAGTCGCTATATAACCTTGCTGCTCTGTTAGTTGCTTGCCGGTCATCAATGTTATCAGAAGCCTCTCTGTGCTTGTTCCTGCTCCTAGACAACTACTAGATAAGTTGGACTCTTGTCCATGTTTGTTTTTGCATTTTTGTTCCAGTTCACAGCTGTAGTTTCGTTACTGTGTCTGGAAAGCTCTTGTGAACAGGAATTGCCACTCTGGTGTTATGAGTTAATGCCAGAGTTTTAAAGTAATTTCTGGATGGTGTTTTTGATAGGGTTTTCAGCTGACCATGAAAGTATCCTTTCTGTCTTCTGCTATGTAGTAAGTGGACCTCAAATTTGCTAAACCTATTTTCATACTACGTTTGTTATTTCATCTCAACTCACCGCCAATACATGTGGGGGGCCTCTGTCTCCTTTCGGGGTATTTCTCTAGAGGTGAGCTAGGACTAATATTTTCCTCTGCTAGTTTTATTTAGTCCTCCGGCTGGTGCTGGGCATCTAGAATCAACGTAGGCATGCTACCCGGCCACTGCTAGTTGTGCGTTAGGTTTAGTTCATGGTCAGCTCAGTTCCCATCTTCCAAGAGCTAGTTCCTATATATGCTTATGCTATGTTCTCTTGCCATTGAGATCATGACAGCCATGGCTGCAATCTCATAACCCAGTCCTTGACTGGAAAGCTATGTCTGTGTTAAGCTGGGGATGTAAGGGGACGCATGGGGACGTACCTGTGGTTTCCATTTCATCATCTATTCCCTCTGAGATTCCTGAATTCTTGACTGAATATCGTGACGTTTTTGAAGAACCTAAGCTTGGTTCATTACCTCCGCACCGGGAGTGCGATTGTGCCATAGATTTGATTCCGGGTAGTAAATACCCTAAGGGTCGTTTATTTAATCTGTCTGTGCCTGAACATGCTGCTATGCGAGAATATATAAAGGAGTCCTTGGAAAAGGGACATATTCGTCCTTCGTCATCTCCCTTAGGAGCCGGTTTTTTCTTTGTGGCTAAGAAAGATGGCTCTTTGAGGCCGTGCATTGATTATCGGCTTTTGAATAAAATCACGGTTAAATATCAATATCCGTTGCCACTGCTGACTGATTTGTTTGCTCGCATAAAGGGGGCCAAGTGGTTCTCTAAGATAGATCTCCGTGGGGCGTATAATTTGGTGCGAATTAAGCAGGGGGATGAGTGGAAAACCGCATTTAATACGCCCGAGGGCCACTTTGAGTATTTGGTGATGCCTTTTGGTCTTTCAAATGCCCCTTCAGTCTTTCAGTCCTTTATGCATGACATTTTCCGTGATTATTTGGATAAATTTATGATTGTGTATCTGGATGATATTTTGATTTTTTCGGATGACTGGGACTCTCATGTCCAGCAGGTCAGGAGGGTTTTTCAGGTTTTGCGGTCTAATTCCTTGTGTGTGAAGGGTTCTAAGTGCGTTTTTGGGGTTCAAAAGATTTCCTTTTTGGGATATATTTTTTCCCCCTCTTCCATCGAGATGGATCCTGTCAAGGTTCAGGCTATTTGTGATTGGACGCAACCCTCTTCTCTTAAGAGTCTTCAGAAATTTTTGGGCTTTGCTAACTTTTATCGTCGATTTATTGCTGGTTTTTCTGATGTTGTTAAACCATTGACTGATTTGACTAAGAAGGGTGCTGATGTTGCTGATTGGTCCCCTGCTGCTGTGGAGGCCTTTCGGGAGCTTAAGCGCCGCTTTTCTTCCGCCCCTGTGTTGCGTCAGCCTGATGTTGCTCTTCCTTTTCAGGTTGAGGTCGACGCTTCTGAAATCGGAGCTGGGGCGGTTTTGTCACAGAGAAGTTCCGATTGCTCCGTGATGAGACCTTGTGCTTTTTTCTCGCGTAAATTTTCGCCCGCCGAGCGGAATTATGATGTTGGGAATCGGGAGCTTTTGGCCATGAAGTGGGCTTTTGAGGAGTGGCGTCATTGGCTTGAGGGGGCTAGACATCAGGTGGTGGTATTGACTGACCACAAAAATCTAATTTATCTTGAGTCCGCCAGACGCCTGAATCCTAGACAGGCGCGCTGGTCGTTGTTTTTCTCTCGGTTTAATTTTGTGGTGTCCTACCTGCCGGGTTCTAAGAATGTTAAGGCGGATGCCCTTTCTAGGAGTTTTGAGCCTGACTCCCCTGGTAATTCTGAACCTACAGGTATCCTTAAGGATGGAGTGATATTGTCTGCCGTTTCTCCAGACCTGCGGCGGGCCTTGCAGGAGTTTCAGGCGGATAGACCTGATCGTTGCCCACCTGGTAGACTGTTTGTTCCTGATGATTGGACCAGTAAAGTCATTTCTGAGGTTCATTCTTCTGCGTTGGCAGGTCATCCTGGAATCTTTGGTACCAGGGATTTGGTGGCAAGGTCCTTCTGGTGGCCTTCCCTGTCTCGAGATGTGCGAGGCTTCGTGCAGTCTTGTGACGTTTGTGCTCGGGCCAAGCCTTGTTGTTCTCGGGCTAGTGGATTGTTGTTGCCCTTGCCTATCCCGAAGAGACCCTGGACGCACATCTCGATGGATTTTATTTCGGATCTTCCTGTTTCTCAGAAGATGTCTGTCATCTGGGTGGTGTGTGATCGTTTCTCTAAGATGGTCCATTTGGTTCCCCTGCCTAAGTTGCCTTCTTCTTCCGAGTTGGTTCCTCTGTTTTTTCAAAATGTGGTCCGTTTGCATGGTATTCCGGAGAATATCGTTTCTGACAGAGGTACCCAATTCGTGTCTAGATTTTGGCGAGCATTCTGTGCTAGGATGGGCATAGATTTGTCTTTCTCGTCTGCTTTCCATCCTCAGACTAATGGCCAGACCGAGCGGACGAATCAGACCTTGGAGACATATTTGAGGTGTTTTGTGTCTGCAGATCAGGATGATTGGGTTGCTTTTTTGCCTTTAGCGGAGTTTGCCCTCAATAATCGGGCCAGCTCTGCCACCTTGGTGTCTCCCTTTTTCTGTAATTCGGGGTTTCATCCTCGATTTTCTTCTGGTCAGGTGGAATCTTCGGATTGTCCTGGAGTGGATGCTGTGGTGGAGAGGTTGCATCAGATTTGGGGGCAGGTAGTGGACAATTTGAAGTTGTCCCAGGAGAAGACTCAGCTTTTTGCCAACCGCCGGCGTCGGGTTGGTCCTCGGCTTTGTGTTGGGGACTTGGTGTGGTTGTCTTCTCGTTTTGTCCCTATGAGGGTTTCTTCTCCCAAGTTTAAGCCTCGGTTCATCGGCCCGTACAAGATATTGGAGATTCTTAACCCTGTGTCCTTCCGTTTGGACCTCCCTGCATCTTTTTCTATTCATAATGTTTTTCATCGGTCATTATTGCGCAGGTATGAGGTACCGGTTGTGCCTTCCGTTGAGCCTCCTGCTCCGGTGTTGGTTGAGGGCGAGTTGGAGTACGTTGTGGAAAAAATCTTGGACTCCCGTGTTTCCAGACGGAAACTCCAGTATCTGGTCAAATGGAAGGGATACGGTCAGGAGGATAATTCTTGGGTGATTGCCTCTGATGTTCATGCCTCCGATTTGGTCCGTGCCTTTCATAGGGCTCATCCTGATCGCCCTGGTGGTTCTGGTGAGGGTTCGGTGCCCCCTCCTTGAGGGGGGGGTACTGTTGTGAAATTGGATTTTGGGCTCCCCCGGTGGCCACTGGTAGAATTGAACTGGTGTGCATCATCCTCTCTGTTCACCTGTTTCCATCAGGATGTGGGAGTCGCTATTTAGCCTTGCTCCTTTGTCACTTCCATGCCGGTCAACATTGTAATCAGAAGCCTTTCTGTGCATGTTCCTGCTGCTAGACAACTCCCAGCTAAGTTGGACTTTAGTCCTTGTTTGTTTTTGCATTTTGTTCCAGTTCACAGCTGTAGTTTCGTTTCTGTGTCTGGAAAGCTCTTGTGATCTGAAATTGCCACTCTGATGTTATGAGTTAATACTAGAGTCTTAAAGTAATTTCAGGATGGTGTTTTGATAGGGTTTTCAGCTGACCATGAAAGTGTCCTTTCTGTCTTCCTGCTATCTAGTAAGCGGACCTCAATTTTGCTAAACCTATTTTCATACTACGTTTGTCATTTCATCTAAAATCACCGCCAATATTTGTGGGGGCCTCTGTCTGCCTTTCGGGGAAATTTCTCTAGAGGTGAGCCAGGACTATATTTTCCTCTGCCAGGATTAGTTAGTCCTCCGGCCGGCGCTGGGCGTCTAGGGATAAAACGCAGGCTACGCTACCCGGCTACTGTTAGTTGTGCGGCAGGTTTAGTTCATGGTCAGTTTAGTTTCCATCCTTCCAAGAGCTAGTTCTTATGTTTGCTGGGCCATGTTCTCTTGCCATTGAGAACCATAACACAGGGTATTTCCGATTATATCGTTCAGACTCCGGTTTTAGAGCCTAGAATTCCAACTCCTGATTTGTTTTTTGGGGACAGGTCCAAATTTCTGAGCTTTAAAAATAACTGTAAACTGTTTTTTGCTCTGAAACCCCGTTCCTCTGGTGATCCCATCCAGCAGGTTAAAATTGTTTATCTCTGCTGCGTGTTGACCCCCAGGATTGGGCATTTGCCCTGGAACCTGGGAATCCGGCGTTGCTTAATGTAGACACCTTTTTTCAGGCGCTTGGGTTATTGTATGATGAACCTAATTCAGTGGATCATGCTGAGAAGACCTTTTGGCCCTGTGTCAGGGTCAAGAAGCGGCAGAATCATATTGCCAGAAGTTTAGAAAATGGTCTGTACTGACTAAATGGAATGAGGATGCCTTAGCGGCAATTTTCAGAAAGGGTCTTTCTGAATCCGTTAAAGATGTTATGGTGGGGTTCCCCATGCCTGCTGGTCTGAGTGATTCTATGTCTCTGGCCATTCAGATTGATCGGCGCTTGCGCGAGCGCAGAGTTGTGCACACTATGGCATTGTCTTCCGAGCGGAGTCCTGAGCCTATGCAGTGTGATAGGATTGTGTCTAGAGCTGAACGACAAGGATTCAGACGTCAGAATAGGTTGTGTTTTTACTGCGGCGATTCTGCTCATGTTATTTCTGATTGCCCTAAGCGTACCAAGAGAATCGCTAGTTCTGTTACCATCAGTACTGTACAACCTAAATTTCTGTTATCTGTGACCCTGATCTGCTCATTATCGTCATTTTCTGTCATGGCATTTGTGGATTCAGGTGCCGCTCTAAACTTAATGGACTTAGAATTTGCCAGACGTTGTGGTTTCCCCTTGCAGCCTTTGCAGAGTCCTATTCCTTTGAGGGGCATTGATGCTACACCGTTGGCTAAAAATAAACCTCAGTTTTGGACACAGCTGACCATGTGCATGGCGCCAGCCCATCAGGAAGATTGTCGTTTTCTGGTGTTGCATTTGCATGATGCTATTGTGCTGGGTTTCCCATGGTTACAGGTGCATAATCCGGTATTAGATTGGAAATCTATGTCTGTGACTAGTTGGGGTTGTCAGGGGGTTCATGGTGACGTTCCTTTGATGTCAATTGCCTCCTCCCCCTCTTCTGAAATTCCTGAGTTTTTGTCAGATTTCCAGGATGTATTCAATGAGCCCAAGTCCAGTTCCCTTCCACCGCATAGGGACTGTGATTGTGCTATTGACTTGATTCCAGGCTGTAAGTTCCCTAAGGGCCGACTTTTCAACCTGTCTGTGCCAGAACATACCGCCATGCGGAGCTATGTTGAGGAGTCCTTGGAGAAGGGGCATATTCGGCCATCTTCTTCACCATTGGGAGCAGGTTTTTTTTTTGTTGCCAAAAAAGATGGCTCCTTGAGACCCTGTATTGATTATCGCCTCTTGAATAAGATCACGGTCAAATTCCAATACCCTTTGCCTTTGCTTTCTGATCTGTTTGCTAGGATTAAGGGGGCTAGTTGGTTTACTAAGATTGACCTTCGAGGGGCATATAATCTTGTTCGTATTAAGCAGGGTGACGAATGGAAAACTGCGTTTAATATGCCCGAAGGCCATTTTGAATACCTTGTGATGCCATTCGGACTCTCTAATGCTCCATCTGTGTTTCAGTCCTTCATGCATGATATATTTCGGAATTATCTTGATAAATTCATGATTGTATATTTGGATGATATTTTGATTTTTTCACATGATTGGGAGTCTCATGTGAAACAAGTCAGGATGGTATTTCAGATCCTTCGTGATAATGCCTTGTTTGTGAAGGGGTCTAAGTGCCTCTTTGGAGTGCAGAAGATTTCTTTTTTGGGCTTCATTTTTTCTCCCTCATCTATAGAAATGGATCCGGTTAAGGTTCAGGCCATTCATGATTGGATCCAGCCCACATCCGTGAAGAGCCTTCAGAAATTTTTGGGCTTTGCTAATTTTTATCGCCGTTTCATTGCCAACTTCTCCTGTGTGGTTAAACCCCTGACCGATTTGACGAAGAAAGGCGCTGATGTGACGAATTGGTCCTCTGCGGCTGTTTCTGCCTTTCAGGAGCTTAAACGCCGATTTACTTCTGCCCCTGTGTTGCGTCAGCCAGATGTTTCTCTTCCTTTTCAGGTTGAGGTTGACGCTTCTGAGATTGGAGCAGGGGCCGTTTTGTCTCAGAGGAATTCTGATGGTTCCTTGATGAAACCGTGTGCCTTCTTTTCTCGAAAGTTTTCGCCTGCGGAACGCAATTATGATGTCGGCAATCGTGAGTTGTTGGCTATGAAGTGGGCATTTGAGGAGTGGCGACATTGGCTTGAGGGGGCCAAGCACCGTATTGTGGTCTTGACCGATCATAAGAATCTGATTTATCTCGAGTCTGCCAAGCGGCTGAATCCTAGACAGGCCCGATGGTCCCTGTTTTTCTCCCGTTTTGATTTTGTGGTCTCGTATCTTCCGGGTTCTAAGAATGTTAAGGCTGATGCCCTCTCTAGGAGCTTTTTGCCTGATTCTCCTGGGGTCCTTGAGCCGGTCGGCATTCTGAAGGAAGGGGTGATTCTTTCTGCCATCTCCCCTGATTTACGACGGGTTCTTCAGGAATTTCAGGCTGATAAACCTGACCGCTGTCCAGTGGGGAAATTGTTTGTTCCTGACAGATGGACTAGTAAAGTGATTTCGGAGGTTCATTGTTCTGTGTTGGCTGGTCATCCTGGGATTTTTGGTACCAGAGATTTGGTTGGTAGGTCCTTTTGGTGGCCTTCTTTGTCACGGGATGTGCGTTCTTTTGTGCAGTCCTGTGGGACTTGTGCGCGGGCTAAGCCTTGCTGTTCCCGCGCTAGTGGGTTGCTTTTGCCTTTGCCGGTCCCTGAGAGGCCTTGGACGCATATTTCTATGGATTTTATTTCGGATCTTCCGGTTTCCCAGAGGATGTCAGTTATCTGGGTGGTTTGTGACCGGTTTTCTAAGATGGTTCATTTGGTACCTTTGCCTAAGTTGCCTTCCTCTTCTGATTTGGTTCCGTTGTTTTTTCAGCATGTGGTTCGTTTGCATGGCATTCCGGAGAATATTGTGTCTGATAGAGGTTCCCAGTTTGTTTCTAGGTTTTGGCGGGCCTTTTGTGCTAGGCTGGGCATTGATTTGTCTTTTTCTTCTGCATTTTATCCTCAGACAAATGGCCAAACTGAGCGAACTAATCAGACTTTGGAAACTTATTTGAGATGCTTTGTGTCTGCTGATCAGGATGATTGGGTGGCTTTCTTGCCATTGGCCGAGTTTGCCCTTAATAGACGGGCTAGTTCTGCTACCTTGGTTTCACCCTTCTTTTGTAACTCTGGTTTTCATCCTCGTTTTTCTTTGGGGCAGGTTGAGCCTTCTGATTGTCCTGGGGTGGACTCTGTGGTTGACAGGTTGCAGCAAATTTGGGCTCATGTTGTTGACAATTTGGTGTTGTCTCAGGAGGGGGCTCAGCGTTTTGCTAACCGTCGTCGGTGTGTTGGTTCCCGGCTTCGGGTTGGGGATTTGGTCTGGTTGTCTTCCCGTCATGTTCCTATGAAGGTTTCTTCCCCTAAGTTTAAGCCTCGGTTTATTGGCCCTTATAGGATTTCTGAGATTATCAATCCAGTGTCTTTCCGTTTGGCCCTTCCAGCCTCTTTTTCCATCCATAATGTTTTTCATAGATCTTTGTTGCGGAAATATGTGGTGCCCGTTGTTCCCTCTGTTGATCCTCCTGCCCCGGTGTTGATTGATGGGGAGTTGGAGTATGTGGTTGAGAAGATTTTGGATTCTCGTTTTTCGAGGCGGAAGCTTCAGTATCTTGTCAAATGGAAGGGTTATGGCCAGGATAATTCTTGGGTTGTTGCCTCCGATGTTCATGCTGAGGATTTGGTTCGTGCCTTTCATTTGGCTCGTCCGGATCGGCCTGGGGGCTCTGGTGAGGGTTCGGTGACCCCTCCTCAAGGGGGGGGGTACTGTTGTGAATTCTGCTCTTGGGCTCCCTCCGGTGGTTGTAAGTGGTAGCGCTGCTGTCTCTGAGTCGCAGCATTTGTCAGGTGTGTTCACTTTTTGCAATTCTGACTGGGCTATTTAGTCTTGCTTGACCCTTTAGTCAGTGCCAGTTGTCCATTGTTCCTGGAGGATTCACATCCTTTCCTGGTCTCTCCTGCTTTGCTGTTCATTTCAACAAAGATAAGTTCTGGCCTTGATTTTTGCTGTCCACATGCTGTGGCCTTATTGTTCAGTTCTTTTTCATGTTTTGTCTTGTCCAGCTTGGTCTGTATAAGGATTTGTTTAGCCAAGCTGGTATCTCTGGAGATGCAGATATACCCTCCATATCTTTAGTTAGCTGTGGAGATTTTGTATTTTCTGTGGTGGATATTTTCTAGTGTTTTAATACTGACCGCATAGTACTCTGTCCCATCCTTTCTATTTAGCTAGAAGTGGCCTCCTTTGCTAAATTCTGATTTCAGTCTGTGTATGTTTTTCCCTCTCCTCTTACAGTCAATATTTGTGGGGGGCTGTCTATCCTTTGGGGATTTTCTCTGAGGCAAGATAGTTTTCCCTTTTCTATCTCTAGGGGTAATTAGTCCTCCGGCTGTGTCGAGATGTCCAGGGAGTGTTAGGTACATTCCACGGCTACTTCTATTTGCGGTGTTAAGTTCAGGGTCTGCGGTCAGTACAGGTACCACCTTCTCCAGAGTACGTCTCATGCTGCTCTTAGGCAACCAGATCATAACAGTACAACTGGCCAACAATGAGTTAACCGCATCTCAGAAGAAGGGAAGGAAAGTGCTGAGCCATTTTTTTTCTGTAGTCTGTTGTGGTTTTTTTTTTCTTCCCTCTTTACCTCTGGGTGGCTCAGGAGTTCGGCGCTGGTATGGATGTTCAGGGATTGGCTTCTTGTGTGGATCAACTTGCTGCTAGAGTACAGGGTTGTTGTGAAATTGGATTTTGGGCTCCCCCGGTGGCCACTGGTGGAATTGAACTGGTGTGCATCATCCTCTCTGTTCACCTGTTTCCATCAGGATGTGGGAGTCGCTATTTAGCCTTGCTCCTTTGTCACTTCCATGCCGGTCAACATTGTAATCAGAAGCCTTTCTGTGCATGTTCCTGCTGCTAGACAACTCCCAGCTAAGTTGGACTTTAGTCCTTGTTTGTTTTTGCATTTTGTTCCAGTTCACAGCTGTAGTTTCGTTTCTGTGTCTGGAAAGCTCTTGTGATCTGAAATTGCCACTCTGATGTTATGAGTTAATACTAGAGTCTTAAAGTAATTTCAGGATGGTGTTTTGATAGGGTTTTCAGCTGACCATGAAAGTGTCCTTTCTGTCTTCCTGCTATCTAGTAAGCGGACCTCAATTTTGCTAAACCTATTTTCATACTACGTTTGTCATTTCATCTAAAATCACCGCCAATATTTGTGGGGGCCTCTGTCTGCCTTTCGGGGAAATTTCTCTAGAGGTGAGCCAGGACTATATTTTCCTCTGCCAGGATTAGTTAGTCCTCCGGCCGGCGCTGGGCGTCTAGGGATAAAACGCAGGCTACGCTACCCGGCTACTGTTAGTTGTGCGGCAGGTTTAGTTCATGGTCAGTTTAGTTTCCATCCTTCCAAGAGCTAGTTCTTATGTTTGCTGGGCTATGTTCTCTTGCCATTGAGAACCATAACACAGGGTATTTCCGATTATATCGTTCAGACTCCGGTTTTAGAGCCTAGAATTCCAACTCCTGATTTGTTTTTTGGGGACAGGTCCAAATTTCTGAGCTTTAAAAATAACTGTAAACTGTTTTTTGCTCTGAAACCCCGTTCCTCTGGTGATCCCATCCAGCAGGTTAAAATTGTTTATCTCTGCTGCGTGTTGACCCCCAGGATTGGGCATTTGCCCTGGAACCTGGGAATCCGGCGTTGCTTAATGTAGACACCTTTTTTCAGGCGCTTGGGTTATTGTATGATGAACCTAATTCAGTGGATCATGCTGAGAAGACCTTTTGGCCCTGTGTCAGGGTCAAGAAGCGGCAGAATCATATTGCCAGAAGTTTAGAAAATGGTCTGTACTGACTAAATGGAATGAGGATGCCTTAGCGGCAATTTTCAGAAAGGGTCTTTCTGAATCCGTTAAAGATGTTATGGTGGGGTTCCCCATGCCTGCTGGTCTGAGTGATTCTATGTCTCTGGCCATTCAGATTGATCGGCGCTTGCGCGAGCGCAGAGTTGTGCACACTATGGCATTGTCTTCCGAGCGGAGTCCTGAGCCTATGCAGTGTGATAGGATTGTGTCTAGAGCTGAACGACAAGGATTCAGACGTCAGAATAGGTTGTGTTTTTACTGCGGCGATTCTGCTCATGTTATTTCTGATTGCCCTAAGCGTACCAAGAGAATCGCTAGTTCTGTTACCATCAGTACTGTACAACCTAAATTTCTGTTATCTGTGACCCTGATCTGCTCATTATCGTCATTTTCTGTCATGGCATTTGTGGATTCAGGTGCCGCTCTAAACTTAATGGACTTAGAATTTGCCAGACGTTGTGGTTTCCCCTTGCAGCCTTTGCAGAGTCCTATTCCTTTGAGGGGCATTGATGCTACACCGTTGGCTAAAAATAAACCTCAGTTTTGGACACAGCTGACCATGTGCATGGCGCCAGCCCATCAGGAAGATTGTCGTTTTCTGGTGTTGCATTTGCATGATGCTATTGTGCTGGGTTTCCCATGGTTACAGGTGCATAATCCGGTATTAGATTGGAAATCTATGTCTGTGACTAGTTGGGGTTGTCAGGGGGTTCATGGTGACGTTCCTTTGATGTCAATTGCCTCCTCCCCCTCTTCTGAAATTCCTGAGTTTTTGTCAGATTTCCAGGATGTATTCAATGAGCCCAAGTCCAGTTCCCTTCCACCGCATAGGGACTGTGATTGTGCTATTGACTTGATTCCAGGCTGTAAGTTCCCTAAGGGCCGACTTTTCAACCTGTCTGTGCCAGAACATACCGCCATGCGGAGCTATGTTGAGGAGTCCTTGGAGAAGGGGCATATTCGGCCATCTTCTTCACCATTGGGAGCAGGTTTTTTTTTTGTTGCCAAAAAAGATGGCTCCTTGAGACCCTGTATTGATTATCGCCTCTTGAATAAGATCACGGTCAAATTCCAATACCCTTTGCCTTTGCTTTCTGATCTGTTTGCTAGGATTAAGGGGGCTAGTTGGTTTACTAAGATTGACCTTCGAGGGGCATATAATCTTGTTCGTATTAAGCAGGGTGACGAATGGAAAACTGCGTTTAATATGCCCGAAGGCCATTTTGAATACCTTGTGATGCCATTCGGACTCTCTAATGCTCCATCTGTGTTTCAGTCCTTCATGCATGATATATTTCGGAATTATCTTGATAAATTCATGATTGTATATTTGGATGATATTTTGATTTTTTCACATGATTGGGAGTCTCATGTGAAACAAGTCAGGATGGTATTTCAGATCCTTCGTGATAATGCCTTGTTTGTGAAGGGGTCTAAGTGCCTCTTTGGAGTGCAGAAGATTTCTTTTTTGGGCTTCATTTTTTCTCCCTCATCTATAGAAATGGATCCGGTTAAGGTTCAGGCCATTCATGATTGGATCCAGCCCACATCCGTGAAGAGCCTTCAGAAATTTTTGGGCTTTGCTAATTTTTATCGCCGTTTCATTGCCAACTTCTCCTGTGTGGTTAAACCCCTGACCGATTTGACGAAGAAAGGCGCTGATGTGACGAATTGGTCCTCTGCGGCTGTTTCTGCCTTTCAGGAGCTTAAACGCCGATTTACTTCTGCCCCTGTGTTGCGTCAGCCAGATGTTTCTCTTCCTTTTCAGGTTGAGGTTGACGCTTCTGAGATTGGAGCAGGGGCCGTTTTGTCTCAGAGGAATTCTGATGGTTCCTTGATGAAACCGTGTGCCTTCTTTTCTCGAAAGTTTTCGCCTGCGGAACGCAATTATGATGTCGGCAATCGTGAGTTGTTGGCTATGAAGTGGGCATTTGAGGAGTGGCGACATTGGCTTGAGGGGGCCAAGCACCGTATTGTGGTCTTGACCGATCATAAGAATCTGATTTATCTCGAGTCTGCCAAGCGGCTGAATCCTAGACAGGCCCGATGGTCCCTGTTTTTCTCCCGTTTTGATTTTGTGGTCTCGTATCTTCCGGGTTCTAAGAATGTTAAGGCTGATGCCCTCTCTAGGAGCTTTTTGCCTGATTCTCCTGGGGTCCTTGAGCCGGTCGGCATTCTGAAGGAAGGGGTGATTCTTTCTGCCATCTCCCCAGATTTACGACGGGTTCTTCAGGAATTTCAGGCTGATAAACCTGACCGCTGTCCAGTGGGGAAATTGTTTGTTCCTGACAGATGGACTAGTAAAGTGATTTCGGAGGTTCATTGTTCTGTGTTGGCTGGTCATCCTGGGATTTTTGGTACCAGAGATTTGGTTGGTAGGTCCTTTTGGTGGCCTTCTTTGTCACGGGATGTGCGTTCTTTTGTGCAGTCCTGTGGGACTTGTGCGCGGGCTAAGCCTTGCTGTTCCCGCGCTAGTGGGTTGCTTTTGCCTTTGCCGGTCCCTGAGAGGCCTTGGACGCATATTTCTATGGATTTTATTTCGGATCTTCCGGTTTCCCAGAGGATGTCAGTTATCTGGGTGGTTTGTGACCGGTTTTCTAAGATGGTTCATTTGGTACCTTTGCCTAAGTTGCCTTCCTCTTCTGATTTGGTTCCGTTGTTTTTTCAGCATGTGGTTCGTTTGCATGGCATTCCGGAGAATATTGTGTCTGATAGAGGTTCCCAGTTTGTTTCTAGGTTTTGGCGGGCCTTTTGTGCTAGGCTGGGCATTGATTTGTCTTTTTCTTCTGCATTTTATCCTCAGACAAATGGCCAAACTGAGCGAACTAATCAGACTTTGGAAACTTATTTGAGATGCTTTGTGTCTGCTGATCAGGATGATTGGGTGGCTTTCTTGCCATTGGCCGAGTTTGCCCTTAATAGACGGGCTAGTTCTGCTACCTTGGTTTCACCCTTCTTTTGTAACTCTGGTTTTCATCCTCGTTTTTCTTTGGGGCAGGTTGAGCCTTCTGATTGTCCTGGGGTGGACTCTGTGGTTGACAGGTTGCAGCAAATTTGGGCTCATGTTGTTGACAATTTGGTGTTGTCTCAGGAGGGGGCTCAGCGTTTTGCTAACCGTCGTCGGTGTGTTGGTTCCCGGCTTCGGGTTGGGGATTTGGTCTGGTTGTCTTCCCGTCATGTTCCTATGAAGGTTTCTTCCCCTAAGTTTAAGCCTCGGTTTATTGGCCCTTATAGGATTTCTGAGATTATCAATCCAGTGTCTTTCCGTTTGGCCCTTCCAGCCTCTTTTTCCATCCATAATGTTTTTCATAGATCTTTGTTGCGGAAATATGTGGTGCCCGTTGTTCCCTCTGTTGATCCTCCTGCCCCGGTGTTGATTGATGGGGAGTTGGAGTATGTGGTTGAGAAGATTTTGGATTCTCGTTTTTCGAGGCGGAAGCTTCAGTATCTTGTCAAATGGAAGGGTTATGGCCAGGATAATTCTTGGGTTGTTGCCTCCGATGTTCATGCTGAGGATTTGGTTCGTGCCTTTCATTTGGCTCGTCCGGATTGGCCTGGGGGCTCTGGTGAGGGTTCGGTGACCCCTCCTCAAGGGGGGGGTACTGTTGTGAATTCTGCTCTTGGGCTCCCTCCGGTGGTTGTAAGTGGCAGCGCTGCTGTCTCTGAGTCGCAGCATTTGTCAGGTGTGTTCACTTTTTGCAATTCTGACTGGGCTATTTAGTCTTGCTTGACCCTTTAGTCAGTGCCAGTTGTCCATTGTTCCTGGAGGATTCACATCCTTTCCTGGTCTCTCCTGCTTTGCTGTTCATTTCAACAAAGATAAGTTCTGGCCTTGATTTTTGCTGTCCACATGCTGTGGCCTTATTGTTCAGTTCTTTTTCATGTTTTGTCTTGTCCAGCTTGGTCTGTATAAGGATTTGTTTAGCCAAGCTGGTATCTCTGGAGATGCAGATATACCCTCCATATCTTTAGTTAGCTGTGGAGATTTTGTATTTTCTGTGGTGGATATTTTCTAGTGTTTTAATACTGACCGCATAGTACTCTGTCCTATCCTTTCTATTTAGCTAGAAGTGGCCTCTTTTGCTAAATTCTGATTTCAGTCTGTGTATGTTTTTCCCTCTCCTCTCACAGTCAATATTTGTGGGGGGCTGTCTATCCTTTGGGGATTTTCTCTGAGGCAAGATAGTTTTCCCTTTTCTATCTCTAGGGGTAATTAGTCCTCCGGCTGTGTCGAGATGTCCAGGGAGTGTTAGGTACATTCCACGGCTACTTCTATTTGCGGTGTTAAGTTCAGGGTCTGCGGTCAGAACAGGTACCACCTTCTCCAGAGTACGTCTCATGCTGCTCTTAGGCCACCAGATCATAACAGGGGAGATTTGGAGTGGGGATGGGGGATTTAATGTGTAGGGAGAGAGTTGAGGGCACAAAATGAGGAGCAAAGGGGGAGATGGGGCATGTATGTAGAAACAGTACAGTGGAATGGAGGCATGTACGAGAAAACAGTACTGGGAAATGGGGGGCATGTACAGGGAAACAGTACGGGGGAATGGGGGGCATGTACGAGGAAACAGTATGGGGGAATGGGGGGCATGTAGGAGAAAACAGTACGGAGTTCAATGCGATAAACTCACGTGAGCTTCTCGCATCAAGTCCCGGCACTGCCGCCAGCACTTGGGACTGGTTTGTGTGGCTGCATGTATTTCTATGCAGCTGAAGGCTCCGGTCCCGTGTGCCGGTGGCAGTGCTGGGTATTGATGTGAGAGACTCACACAAGTTTCTCACATTGAACTCGCAAATGTGACCCCAGACTTAGAGGAACACTGCCGGAGATTGTAATTAAACACTGCAGAGCTGGGATTTATCCCTGTCTTTCCCAGCTATGCTACTGTGGGATGCTAGCTGGTGCATAAGATGCAGTGACATACAGAAGGCAGAGCAAGGGTTAACAGGTTCTTTATATATAGGAGCAGTACTGGTACAAGCAGGGGGGTAAAGGATGTGATTGGAGGATCGGGGGAACATCAAATGCAATATAATATAACAGATTAACTTGTCAGTCTCTGTGCGCTGGAGGAAGATGGCTGGAAGATCCCTTGGTGGCGTGAGATGTCAACGATCCTGCAGATGAGTGATGCACTTTCTCCTTGCGACGACGAATCCTCCAGGTTCTTTGGCACGTGATCTCCTGATCCGTGCAGATGTTGGAGTAGAGGTGATGGTCGGCCGCACAGAAGAAGCAGAATGTTCAGTAGGCAAGGCCGCAGTAGATGCACACAGTCCAGTGGACACAGCCACATGAACGGGCCAGTCCTTAGCAGGCACCGCAAGGATGGGACTAAGCGGTGGTGAGCAGAGCCAAGGTATGTACTCTATCCTGGTCACTACCCGGTGCAGAAGTCTCTCTGGGCTGAGGGTAGGATGTGTTGGCAGTCTGGCTAGCTGGGGGTATAGGCGTAGCTAGCGGGCATGGGTCTGGGAAAGGGAGTTAACCGTCTCACTACTCACAAGCTCGTGACCTTCCCCCATCTGTCAGGTGCCCTGAACTGCTCCGGTCCACAATCTCTTCCCCCTGAAACACTGGTTACAGCCCTGATGGTTCCAGCCCAGACACTCAGGAGAGACCATCAGCTTGGTTCTCCTCCCTACACTCCCCCGCTCTTTTTCCTCGCCATTCCATGGGCGAGACTCTTCAAGAAGTGTGTGACCGTCTTCTCTTTTCTGCGCGAATTGTTGCCAGATGAAATTCTCTTGGTCATAGCGATTGGGGGGCTTGCCAGCTGTTGTTCTTTCGGAGCATCTCAGATCAGGAAAAGCAGTAGAGCTCTCTTGTGGGGCTGAATCCGGCTGTGGGGGAAGAGCCATGGGGGAGCCTGCATCCTCTGGTTCTAACCTCTTGGAGCTAAATCCTTCACCCCCTTCTTCATCCTCTGCTTCTACCAGGGTATGGACCATCTCAGGAGCCTCGGGCTCTTCTTCTATTCGAACAGGGTTGTTAGACAAGCAGGGTCGGAGCATATGCTGATGAAGAATTCGAGTGGGGGCATCTTCTCTTCCTTCAGGTTGGACTTCATAGACAGGTACCTCTGGATTAACTCTTCTCTTTACCCGATACGGGTCTTTCTCCCAACGTTGTTCCTGCTTGTCTCGAGGGCTCTTCTCCCGCACTAAGACACAGTCTCCAGCTTGAAACTCTGTTGCTGCGGACGAGGTCCTCTCTGCATGTTCTAGCTCCTGTAACCTGGTCTGGACCAACCGGTGTAAGGTCTGCAGATGGTGTCGATGTTCTCAAACCCAGGAGGACACCCCCGTCCATAGGTAGTCTTCTCCTGGATCCAACACCAACTCGGTGATTCCTTTTCCTTCTCAGCTGAACAGAAGAGAGTAAGGTGTATATCCCGTGGTTCGGTGTATTCGATTATTATATACCCACACCAGTTCAGAAACGTACTCTGGCCACCGGGCCTTCCGATCTTCCTCTAGAGTTCTTAACATCTGAATCAGTGTTGAATGGCTCACATGCACCATTACCTTGAGGGTGGTACGGTGTTGTGCGGGACTTGTCAAACCAGTACAGACGGTGGAATTCATCCATTACTTTTCCCAAGAAACAAGCTCCCTTATCAGAGTGAATTCTCTTCAGACACCCATAGGGTTCAATGAAGTTCTTACATATTGCATATGCAGAGGACTCTGCAGTCTGATCCCATGTCAGAGTCACCACGGCAAATTTTGTAAAATGATCCACCATTACCAGGCAATGTTCGTAGCTCTGATGAGCCGGGCCGAGGGTTAGATAGTCTATTGTCAAGAGTTCCAGAGGAGTGGAGGTTATAATGGATTGAACGGGAGCCTTCTGCTTTGGCGGCTTACCCAGCTCACAAGTCCAGCACTTCCTACAGGCCTCGTCCACTTTTGCCTTCAACTGGGGATGGAAGATGAACCGTTATAGCCATTGGAAGGTCTTTTCTGAACCAAAGTGGGCTCCTTGCTCATGTACAGCAACAGCAATTTCAGATAACGACGTTGTTGGAATGAGAACTTGTCAGGTCACATTCGGCTCAGTCCGCAGTTGCGCTTTCCGATATAGTAAGCTGTTATTCATCCTTAGTTGTTCCGACTGTCAAAGGATCCACAACACCTCCGGGGATAAGGTACCCCTTTCTGAAGAGCTTGGAAGTCTCTGAGAAACCACACATCGTCTTAACAAAGCCAGTTCGCCATCTTCCTGTTGAAGCAGAACCCACTCATCTCGAGTTCGTCCCAGTATGTTGCCTTGGACTGAGGTATGTATCTGTCCCTGTGTTGCCACCACCGTCCTGGTGGACCTCCAGAATCTAGGGAACTCTTCATCTTCTAGCTCTTCGTCTCTGTCCCGCTCAGGTTTGATACTCTTCCTCCGGGACAGGGCATCGGCATGGGTATTTTCTGCCCCCCTTCTGTAGGCAATTTTATAATGGAATTTCAACATTCTGGCTACCCAATGCTGTTCTAAGGCCCCCAGTCTCGCATTCTCCAGGTGCGCAAGCGGGTTGTTATCAGTACACACCAACATTTCGGAGCCGGACAGATATTCCACAAATCTCTCCGTCATAGCCCCCACCAATGCTCGCTGCTCCAACTTGAAGGAACTGTAATTGTCTGGATTGTATTCGGAATTGTAAAGGGACCGACTTGCATAAGCGATCACCCACTCTCTTCCGTCCTGCATCTGCAACAACACAGCCCCAAGTCTCAGCAGACTGCCGTCGGTGTGGAGAATGAACGGTTGTGAGAAATCCACGTAAGCCAGGATAGGAGCTTCGATGAGTGCTTTTTTAAGATCTTGAAAGGCCTCTTCTTGGGACTACTCACAGCAAATCTTCCAGTTCTTAGCTCCCGAGGGTACTTTCTTCAACAGCTCCTGTAAGGGCTTTGCCCATTGAGCGAAGTTCTTCACAAACCACCTGCAATAACCGGTCAGTCCCAGGAACGCCCGCTCATCCTTCACAGTCTCCGGAGTGGGCCATTCTTGAATCATGGTGACCTTCCCTCTGGAGGGCTCTACCCCTTCGGCAGGAACGACATGGCCCAAGTATTCAATTTGTGTGCGGAACAGATGGCACTTCTGGGGCTTTACTTTTAGTCTGTGCTTCTGAAGGTGGGCCAACACTTGCTCCAGGTGTTGCAGATGTTCCTTGATTGAAGCCACAAAGACCATAATGTCATCCAGGTAGATGAGCATTGACTCGAAGTTCAAGTCCCCTAGACATCTCTCCATGAGACGTTGAAAAGTTCCGAGAGCGTTGGCTAGGCAAAACGGCATGCGGTTGAACTTATACAATCCCATGGGGAGAATGAAGGCAGTCTTTGCTCGATCCTGTTCAGACATGGGGACTTGCCAGTAGCTGCTGGTGAGGTCCAGAGTGGAGAAGAACCTGGCTTTCCCAAGAGCAGGCAGAGACTCCTCAATCCGGGGCAGCGGGTACAAGTCCCTCACCATACAGGCAATGAGTTTTCGGTAATCCACACAAAAACGCAAGGTGCCGTCTTTCTTTCGTACCAACACAATTGGGGCAGCCCACGGAGTCTCGCTCTCCCGGATCACACTGGCCTGCAACATCTGATTCAACATGCTCTTCACTTACTTCACTGGTACAACTGTGGGGGAATTTGCCGGTAATGCTCCTGTATGGGTGCGGTACTTCCAGTTGGTATTTCATGCGTAATGGCTGTGGTGCAGCCATAATCATCTTCGTGGGGGAGAAGACTTCCTTATACTTTCCCAACAGAGCTTCTTCCTGTTGCACCTGAGCGGATTCAAGTTCGGCCAGTTCAGCCCACATTTCTTCCAATATGGGTCAGCCCTCCTTGATGTAACGTGGTTCTGACACTGAAATGGAGTTCACGGACACAGTCTAGGGGTCTCCAGGTTGTACCTCCAATTGCACTGTTTGAGGGGGCATTACTTTTTCAGGTAGGTTCATTATTCGGGCCACCACATTTCTGGGCACAGCAGCAATGTCCTGATCTCCTAAGTTAATGCACCGCACCGGAACGGTCCCCTTCCTTACAATCGCCATTAGGAGTCCCGTGGGTAGCTGTTCAGAAGAGGATTGTTTGATTTGGACCTCAAACCCCTCCAACGGGACACAAGCATGAATGGGCAGGGACAGCATTGTTTGTCCTGATGGAAGAACAATTTTGGTGGAGGCCAGGACAATTACTTTTCCTAACACTCCTCCCTCACAGTTAGACTCCTGTACTTGTGCCACTCATGCTAGTTGTTGGAAAATTCTTCTCTGTGGTGTATGTGGGCCCCACTGTTTCAAAGTCTCATTAGAGGGGTCTCTGAGGAGAAGGCTTCCAAACTCCTTTAGCACATTCATCCCCAAGCAGGGGTTAAGGGATGTAATTGGAGGACGGGGGGAAAGTCAAATGCAATAGAATATAGCAGATTAACTTATCAGTCTCTGTGCGCTGGAGGAAGGTGGCTCCAAGATCCCTTGACGGCGCTGCAGGCGGCGCAATATGTCTCCAATCCGGTCCCGCAGATGGGCGATGTACTTTCTCCTTGCGACGATGAATCCTCCGGGTTCTTTGGCATGTGATCTCCTGATCAATGCACATGGTGGAGTAGAGGTGATGGTCGGCGGCACAGAAGAAAAAGCAGAAAGTTCAGTAGGCAAAGCCACAGTAGAAGCACACAGTCCCGCGGACACAGCCACAGGCACGGGCCGGTCCTTAGCAGGCACCACAAGGATAGGACTAAGTGGTGCCTCCGTGTTGGTGAGCGGAGCCTAGGTACATACTCTATCCTGGTCACTATCCAGTGCGGAAGACTCTCTGGGCTGAGGGTAGGATGTGTCGGCAGTCTGGCTAGCTGGGGGTATTGGCATAGCTAGCGGGCGTGGGTCCGTGGAGATGGAGTTATCATCTCACTACTCACAAGCTCGTTCCCAGCCAAGTGTCCCATCTTCCCGCTCAAACTGCTATTTATGCCGGACCCACCCCCATCAGTCAGGTGCCCTTAACAACTCCGGTCCACAATCTCTTCCCCCTGAAACACTGGTGACAGCCCCGAAGGTTCCAGCCCAGACACGCAGGAGAGACCGTCAGCTTGGCTCTCCTCCCTATACTACATCACAAAAAGCTGGGCTACCTGTTCAACGAATCTTTTGCCAAGCAGACAGCAGCCAACTGTACACCTAACCAGGAGACCCCTCTCTACTCGCCGCAGAGCTAGCACTCCTTCAATGAGGATGACAACAAGTAACCGATGCTGCAGTGATTGCAATATATGTATATGTCAAGATGGACCAGATGTTTTATTTGTCATAGAGCCAACTTAACATATATCAGCAAACACGACAAACTGACTAAACAGCCAGATTCAATTGCACCTGCACTTTTCTCTGTCAGATAACCTCATGGATTTCTGAGATAGCAGATTAGACCAGTACCAAAAACTGGTCCTGCCTTGTCCAGCCTCCAGTGAATTGTCATAGAATACATTCATTATGGCAGGGAACTTTGTCACATCAAAGCTGCCCAGATTGTCTTACACAAGCATGGAAAGCTTACATTTGTCAAAATTAATCAAACATGGAACAGTGCAGATTTCTTTCACCTATGGCTGATTCCCATGAGTAGGTCAGCCAACGAAGCGGCCTGCCTGTCCATTGTGTTCTACACTGCTCTGCTTTCACCAGTGCTAATGCGATCTGCCTAACCAAGTATCTCCTGCCTGTCCACCATGTTATATTTATACTTTGCTGCTGCGTCTGCCAATGTAGGCCCTATACAGGCAGACATCTCTTTGCATCTCTATTCATATTTTGCACTCTGTGGTTGCTACTGTTGATACTCCCATTACCAATAAACAGCCACAAATCACCTGTTTGTCTAGTGTGTTCTTTAGCTATAATATACTTCTGCTGGAACCCATTCCTGTATAGAGTAAATAAACCTAATGCTGCTCAAAAAATTGATAACTTTTTCACAACTTTTTAAAAGTCAATTTCTTCTTCTCTTTCTAGACAGCAAACCTGTTGCTACTAAAAAAAATGAATACTTTTCAGATGGCTTGATAAAAAGCGATTGCTTCTTAATTTGATAAAGAACAAATCTTTTGCTAATCCCAAAATAGGGATAATTTTAGGAAGGCTTTTTAAAAAGTAATTGCTTCTTCTCTTTTCAAACATAAAAACTAGAGATAATTTTTGGATGACTAGTTAAAAAGCTATAGCTTCTTCATTTAACAAACAACAAACATGACGCTACTCCCTAAACAGGGATAATTTTTGGACCACCGCTTATGAAAAAGCCATGGATTCTTTCATGCACCCACAGGTGTACAAAGATTAGCAAGGCAAGTATTGGCCTCCAAAAGTGATAATTTTTCAACCATTTCAATACTTTAAACAGCATAAAAAGTCTGTTAGTGTACTGTGTTATTAAGCAGACTGTTTCTGTTAAAGAGCTTGAAAGGAGTTCCACACAATATTAGGAGACGCCAGAGTGTTACAAAGGAAAAAGGAAGTGAAGACACTTCAACCCAGAAATAAAAGGAAAAAAAAATTATTTTGGCATGTCAAACCAAGTGAAACACATGAGAAACACCTGACGCATTTATGGCACATAAAAAGCTCCTCCCATGATTAAGGGCGCTTTTATTTGCCAGAAACGCATCAGATGTTTCTCATGTTTTTAACTTGGTTTGACATACCGAAATAAAGTTTTTTTATTTTATTTCTGGGTTGGAGTGCCTTCACTTCCTTTTTCCTTTCTAATTTTTGCTGTGCTCACCAGCGGATAGCGCACCCACTCAGCCTTTGAATTGGACTCTACGTGCTCTATCAGTGACAAACCACTTCGTAACACTCTGCTCCCTATGAAAGGGGAAGTGAACGAAAAAAGCACAATAATCCCAAGTACAATAAAATATCATTTTTTAATACAAATTTCTTACAATGAATCCAAATGTTAAAATACAAATCAAGACCTCAGATGTGAGGGACACCTGGCTAAAGAATCCATTAAACACATAACATCAAATATCCTTTTGCTATATAGCATTATAAAAAGTCACAAAGGAGAGAAATCAATTAAACCCCTACATCCCCTTAGCTGATAATATATATAACCTCCTTGTATAGTTAGCCTATATATCAGAGCTAATTGTGAATGAGCTTGGTCAATTTATGTCCTTGCTTCTTATCACACCTGATATGCCTCTATCTAAAAATCCCCAGCATAGCTACTATATAAACAATTCAAAGATCAGCATAAATGTGCATAAGTCTCTCCTTAGTAACTTACTGAATATGTGGATTAGATGCTGTGTCCCTCGACCCCGACGCGCGTTTCGTACACACTTCTTCAGGGAACACGCCTCTCTGTCCTTTCCCAGCACCTGCGCACTGCAGTAATTTACTCTGCCCTCAACAGGGCAGATAAGTACGCCTGCGCAAGAGCGCCGATGCTGGCGAGCGATGAAGAAGCAGGAGGGCGGCAGCTCAAGAAGATCGATGGCGCCGGACCCGGACCTGTGACTCCCATTGGACCGGACAGCCCCCAAGGTGAGTATAATAAAACTTATTTTTCTTCACTTGCCAGTCGGACCGGGGGTTTATCTACAGCATTACAGAATGCTGTAGATAAGCCCTGAAAGGCAGTGGCCATATCTTATAGCGGCAAAATCTGCTGACAGGTTCCCTTTAATGGGCAGTTGAAGGATTTGTAGTATTGGTATTTGCAGTGCTTTTTTTTTTTTAGTTTTTCAAATTGGAATATCAAAAAGTGTTATCAGTTCTAACATATAGACATTCGATAGCACATTCACCATCAATATATTAACACAATACATACATACATACATTCGTGTTCTTAGCATTGCAAACAGCAGAGAGTAAAGGGGTACAGAAGGTTTGGCAGTGCTAAGTTATGAATGATATTTACTACATCTAACTTAAGAGCACAGGAGCCAGGCTACGCGTTGTGATGTGGTATGCTGCCACCTAGTGGTCTCACCTCACAGGTGCAAGGCAAGAAGACGAAGAAAACTGTAGGAGTCAGTATCATGTTCACAAACTGCCTCTGTTTTGCTATGGCTGGATTGGTTATGCAGCCTCCCTGCCATCATCTTAGAGTAAAACAGGATCTATAACAAACCTGGAGAATTAACAAGCTTCAGTGTCAGATACAGATGCATCTTTTTTTGCGAAAAATATATAAAAATGTTAAAATGTAATTAATGTATATCCTATAGGTGATTATATAGCGTTACTACTATTATACAGGAGGCTCCTTACATTTTGCTTAGGAGCCTTAAAGGGGTTTTCCAGTTTTATAATAAAAATCTGCCGTCACATTTTAGAAAATTTAAACAACTTACAATTCAATTTGCACAAATTGCAAAAATAATGCCAGTAGCAATGTTACACAAAGAGGGTCTGATGAGCCTGAGAAGGATCATGTGACCTCGCGGCGGCACAGACATCCCCACAATGCCTTTCATGTGCTAGGCCAAATCACATGACATAGCACAGCCAATCAGGAGAGACTACCATAGCCTGTATGATAACAGAGGCAGGAAATTTAGTAGCCATTTTGTAGTGATTCTTTATAGTGATAGGACATAACAGCTGAGAGCCCGGCCTCATCCAAAATACTGAGGACACACTGATCCAAAATACTGATACCATCGGTACCATTTTTTCACAAAACCTGATTAGATGTGTGAATGAGGCGTAATGATACTTAGCAATAATGATAAGTAGCAAAAGATTTAAAATACTGAAGAGACACAACAGATTGTGTGTGTGACAGGACAGCAGTGAAAAACAGCTACTATTCATTTAACCACAACCAATTATGTTGAGTTCACTTTGATATCACTAGGACCTTACTCACACGTTCCTGTTTAGACTCATATGTGAAAAAAATGGACATATTTCCAAGTACTTGCACTGACACATGGTCCTTGAAAAACACAGACATGTGAACAGCACCATAGATTATATTGGGTACATGTTGTATACATGAAAAAAATGGAGACAACACAGACGTGTGACTGAGGCCTCAGGCTGTTTGCATTAAAGAGATTAAAAAGTGTTAAATACAACCCTAGGGGAGCTAAGAGCATTACACCTGTGTTTTCAGGGCATTTGGAGGCTTACCAGTACCTGCAATTAGTGGGAATCGATTTTTTTAAATTATCACTTAAAGGGAACCTGCCACCCCAAAAATCGTATATGAGCTAAGGCCCCCGGCATCAGGGGCTTATCTACAGCATTCTGTAATGCATTCTGTAATGCTGTAGATAAGCCCCCGATGTTATATTATACTCACCCAGGGGCGGTCCCGCTGCAGTCCGGTCCGATGGGCATCGTGGTCCGGTCCGGCGCCTCCTATCTTCATACGATCCCATCCTCTTGTTGTCTTCCTGTCACAGCTCGTGCGCAGGCGTACTTGTGTAACAACTGAAATTATGTCTTATATTCTAGGTTCTTCAAAGTAGCCACCTTTTGCTTTGATGACTGCTTTGCACACTCTTGCATTCTCTTGATGAGCTTCAAGAGGTAGTCACCGGGAATGATCTTCCAACAATCTAATAATAATGTAATGATGGCCACTCGTTTTTCTTTACTTAGCTGCTTTTTTCTTGCCATAATACAAATTCTAACAGTCTATTCAGTAGGACTATCCAGCTGTGCATCCACCAGACTTCTGCTCAACACAATTGATGGTCCCAACCCCATTTATAAGGCAAGAAATCCCACTTATTAAACCTGACAGGGCACACCTGTGAAGTGAAAACCATTCCCGGTGACTACCTCTTGAAGCTCATCAAGAGAATGCCAAGAGTGTGCAAAGCAGTTGGAGCGCCCCGTCAGGGCAGTGGGGTTCTCGGTACCGGGTCCGGTCGGCTCAAAGGGGGATGTCACGGTGGCTGACCCAGTCCGTGGCCCTGGGACGTCCGTATAAAGGAAAAGGTCTTCAAAGGGATAAAGTTTATGTTCGTGACGCCACCTGTGGTATTCGGTCAGGGTGACCGACGCTGCTTTAAGGGGTCCGCTGGGGTGATGTTATGGCAGCTAGATGGTATACCTTCCCACAGGTGAAGTATGTCCCCAGGGCTTCCCAGTGTGTAGATGGTAGAATGGTGAGAGGCACAGTGAAGAACGAGGACACAAGGTTGCAGTCTCTTTACCTTTACTGAAGACTTCAGTATTCACAGTCCAGGGCACCAGACCACAGGGTAGGTAGGGTCCTGCCAGTTTGGAGGCAAGTCCAGAGTTCCCTTGTCCAGGTGGAGAATAAAAGCCTTTCCTCTAGCGCAGTGGTGATGTAGTCCCTTACTGCTAAGCTTCTCATAAGGTCCTCACAGATGTTATCTCTCTCTGTCCTCCGTATAGGATAGGACATACCCGTATGACTGGTGACTTGAGGAGGTTTATAGGGACTCTAGCATGCCCCAGCCTCTAAGGTTGTCACCGTGCCTCCTGGGTGTTAGGTCGGACAGGTAACGTAGAGTTCAGCTGTCTTGCTGTTCTCTGATGTAAGTCATAGAGGTCCTTACAACCTCGGTTTTCCGGCTACCGGTCTCTGCGCCTCAGAAGGAGGCAGCCTGCTCGGGGCTGGTCCCCTTCTTGTATCCTCTCCTGTGCTCCTTCTCCTGCATGCTCGCTGCAAACAATTTGGCCTTCAAATGTCTCTTTCTGGGAGCTGCAGCTCTGTGGGAATGCACAGCTCCGTGGACCCTCTGTCCTTCTCAGACGGATGTCTGGAACTGAGTCCTGTCTGGAACTAACTAACTTTCCCTACAGAATACCAGTTATATATATATGGGGAATCACCTAGTAAATAGGATCAGAAGCTCCCCTGGTGGTCTGGAGTGTGAAGTGTTGCATGTTTGTGGTACCTGGATGCAGTTATTCTTCCTTGCCTCCAAATGTAGCATCACTCTCCCCAGAAGGAAAGCAATACCACTGTGATGAACAGGACCCTGGGGCACCACACAGCCATCAAAGCAAAAGGTGGCTACTTTGAAGAACCTAGAATATAAGACATACCCGTATTTTTTGGACTTTAAGACGCACCGGACTATAAGGCGCACCCAGGTTTTAGAGGTGGAAAATAGGGAAAAAAATATTTGAAGCAAAAAAAATGTGGTAAAATATTTAATAACATAAATAACATACTATTATATGTGGTGTTATTATATATAATAGTATGTTATTATGTTGGAAGCTGCGGGACCAGTGTGGTGTCTGTGAAGTACGATATGAAGACGCTGGAGGGTGAGTATAAGGGCTCATTTCCACATGCGAGGCACACGTCCGTATCTCGCATGTGGAAACCAAGCTCTGGCGCCGGCACTTTGGAGCGGAGCGTGCGGCTCCATGTGTTCCTATGCGGCCGCACGCTCCGCTCTGGAGTGCCGGCTCCACAGCTTGGTTTCTACATGCGAGATACGGACGTGTGCCTCGCATGTGGAAATGAGCCCTAAGAATGGGTGCACAGGGCTTATAGTGAAAGCACCACTCCAGCACTGCAAAATAACACTGGAGTGCTGCTTTAAAATACCATGGGAGAACTATAACTCCCAGCATGTCCTGCAGATCCTATGACATGCTGGGAGTTATAGTTCACCAAAGGAGTGGCAGAGTGCTTTATTGTGTTTTGTAAAGACTGACCTCTTAATTGTGGCAGCCAGCCACACTGTGGTGAGGTAAAAGCCGGAGCATCCCATGGCTGCACACACACAGAGCCCTCCCTGTTGTTATTGCCTTTCCACAGCGCAGGACATAAGAGGAAGCTGCAGATTCTAGGTGGGAGTCTGAAGGACCTGTGATGATGTCAGAAGAGGGAGGGCTCTGAGCTGCCATGTGATGCTCCAGCCCGCCCACTTCTGACATCACACATGTCCTCCCTGTGCACCAGACAGCTCAGCGTCCAGCACAGGCAGGTATGCAGCGATCTCCTGGCCCCTGCTGCTGCCTCCTCCTGCCCCGGACACACAGATTCTCCCCGGAATCAGTGCTGGGGAAACTGTGTGTCGCTGCTTAAGTGCAGTATTCATTTTCTGCTCCCGACTCACCGCTCAGCTGATCGGTGGGCGGGGAGCAGCTAATAAATATTCACTGCATTTAATCAGCGGGGCCATGTGCTTTCCCCAGCAGCTGATTCCGGGCAGCAGGGACATCCTGAAGTGGGATAACAGTGCGATCCCACTCGCTGCTGCCCCCCTCCCAACATGCTATATCCGTACTATAAGACGCACCCACACTTTCCTCCCAAATTTGGAGGAAAAAAAGTGCGTCTTATAGTCCGAAAAATACGGTAATTTCAGTTGTTTCACACTTTTTTGTTAAGTATATAATTCCACATGTGTTAATTCATAGTTTTGATGCCTTCAGTGTGAATTTACAACTTTCATAGTCATGAAAATACAGAAAATCTTTAAATGAGGTGTGTCCAAACTTTTGGTCTTTGGTATATATATATACTGCTCAAAAAAATAAAGGGAACACTAAAATCCCCCATCCTAGATATTACTGAATGAAATATTCCAGTTGTAAATCTTTATTCATTACATAGTGGAATGTGTTGAGAACAATAAAACCTAAAAATGATCAACGTTAATCACAACTAACATCCCACAGAGGTCTGGAGTTGGAATGATGCTCAAAATCAAAGTGGAAAATGAAGTTACAGGCTGATCCAACTTCAGTGTAAATGCCTCAAGACAAGGAAATGATGCTCAGTAGTGTGTGTGGCTTCCACATGTCTGTATGATCTCCCTACAGTGCCTGGGCTGTTGTGAATTAGAATTTTTGGCTCCCTCTTGTGGTCACTAGTGGTATGACTCTGGGATTGTCTTTTTTCTGTTTGGCACTCACCTGGGTCGTTAGTCCAGGGGTGTTGCTATATTAACTTCCTGGATCCTTAGTCCAGTGCCTGGCATCGTTGTAATCAGATCCTTCTGTTGCTCCTGTCTGCTGGTCCTGGCTCTTGCAAAATTAAGCTAAGTCTTGCTTCTTTGTTTTTTGAGTTACTTGCTTTGCTACTATTTTTGTCCAGCTTGTACTAAATGTGATTTCTGACCTTGCTGGAAGCTCTGGGGGGCTGGTGTTCTCCCCCCGGCCGTTAGACGGTTCGGGGGTTCTTGAATATCCAGCGTGGATATTTTAATAGGGTTTTTGCTGACCATATAAGTCATCTTACTATATTCTGCTATTAGCTAGTGGGCCTCTCTTTGCTAAATACCTAGCTCATTCTTATGTTTGTCTTTTCCTCTTACCTCACCGTTATTATTTGTTGGGGGCTTGTATCCAACTTTTGGGGGTCTTTTCTCTGGAGGCAAGAAAGGTCTTTCTTTTCCCTTCTAGGGTTAGTTAGTTCTCCGGCTGGCGCGAGACGTCTAGAACCAACTTAGGCACGTTCCCCGGCTACTTCTATTTGTGGTGCTAGGATTAGATATATGGTCAGCCCAGTTACCACTGCCCTATGAGCTGGTTTTTTGTGTTTGCAGACTTGGTATTTATTCCTGAGACCCTCTGCCATTGGGGTCATAACAGTATGCCAGGCCTACATTGAATGTTTAATGCATTGCAGAAGTGGGATATAAGAAAGGAAATTCTGAATTTTTTTTTTTTTCCTCTCTTCCTCCCCTTTACCTCTGAGTGGCTTGAGCTTGCTGCCGACATGAATGTCCAGACCTTGATTACAAGTGTGGACCAGCTTGCTGCTCGTGTGCAAAGCATACAAGATTTTGTTACCAGTAGTCCTATGTCTGAACCTAAAATACCTATTCCTGAATTGTTTTCTGGAGACCGATTTAAGTTTAGGAATTTCAGGGATAATTGTAAATTGTTTCTATCCCTGAGACCCCGTTCATCTGGAGACTCAGTTCAGCAAGTTAAAATTGTTATCTCTTTTTTACGGGGCGACCCTCAGGATTGGGCCTTCTCGCTAGCGCCAGGACATCCGGCATTGGCAAATATTGATGCGTTTTTTCTGGCGCTCGGATTGCTTTACGAGGAACCCAATCTTGAGGTTCAGGCAGAAAAAGCCTTGCTGGCTATTTCTCAGGGCCAGGATGAAGCTGAAGTGTATTGCCAAAAATTTCGGAAATGGTCCGTGCTTACTCAGTGGAATGAGTGTGCTCTGGCCGCAAACTTCAGAAATGGCCTTTCTGAAGCCATTAAGAATGTGATGGTGGGTTTCTCCATTCCTACAGGTCTGAATGATTCCATGGCACTGGCTATTCAAATTGACCGGCGTTTGCGGGAGCGCAAAACCGCTAATCCTCTGGTGGTGTTGTCTAAACAAACACCTGATTTGATGCAATGTGATAGAATTCAGACCAGAAATGAGCGGAAAAATCATAGACGTCAGAATGGGTTGTGTTTTTACTGTGGTGATTCTACACATGTTATATCAGCATGCTCTAAACGCCTAACAAGGGTTGATAGTCCTGTCGCCATTGGTAATTTGCAACCTAAATTTATTTTGTCTGTGACTTTAATTTGCTCATTGTCCTCCTACCCTGTTATGGCGTTTGTGGATTCAGGTGCTGCCCTGAGTCTTATGGATCTGTCATTTGCCAAGCGCTGTGGTTTTGTTCTTGAGCCGTTGGTTAATCCTATCCCTCTGAGGGGTATTGATGCTACGCCATTGGCGGAAAATAAACCGCAGTTTTGGACACAGGTAACCATGTGCATGACTCCTGAACATCGGGAGGTGATTCGTTTTCTTGTTTTGCATAAAATGCATGATTTGGTCGTTTTGGGGTTGCCATGGTTACAGACTCATAATCCAGTCTTGGATTGGAGGGCAATGTCTGTGTCAAGTTGGGGCTGTCAGGGTATTCATGGTGATTCCCCGCCGGTGTCTATTGCTTCCTCTACTCCTTCGGAAGTTCCTGAGTATTTGTCTGATTATCAGGATGTGTTCAGCGAGTCCAGGTCCAGTGTTCTGCCTCCTCATAGGGACTGTGACTGTGCCATAGATTTGATTCCAGGTAGCAAATTTCCTAAGGGAAGACTATTTAATCTGTCTGTACCTGAGCATACCGCAATGCGTTCGTATATCAAGGAATCTCTGGAGAAGGGGCATATCCGTCCTTCCTCTTCCCCTCTTGGTGCGGGATTCTTTTTTGTGGCCAAGAAGGACGGATCTTTGAGACCTTGTATTGACTATCGGCTTTTGAATAAAATCACTGTTAAATTTCAGTATCCTTTGCCTCTGTTGTCAGACTTGTTTGCCCGAATTAAAGGTGCCAAGTGGTTCACCAAGATAGATCTTCGTGGTGCGTACAACCTTGTGCGCATTAACCCCTTCACCCCAAAGCCTGTTTTCACCTAAGTGACACGGCCAATTTTTACAATTCTGACCACTGTCACTTTATGAGGTCATAACTCTGAAACGCTTCAACGGATCCTGGTGATTCTGAGATTGTTTTCTCGTGACATATTGTACTTTATGATAGTGGTAAAACTTCTTCGATATGACTTGCATTTATTTGTGAAAAAAACAGAAATTTGTCGAAAATTATGAAAATTTAGCAATTTTCAAATTTTTCGTTTTTATGCCCTTAAATTAGAGAGTTATATCACATAATATAGTTAATAAACAACATTTCCCACATGTCTGCTTTACATCAGCACAATTTTGGAAACATAATTTTTTTTTGTTAGGGAGTTATAAGGGTTAAAAGTTGACCAGCGATTTCTCATTTTTGCAACAAAATTTGCAAAACCATTTTTTTTACGGACCACCTCACACTTGAAGTGACTTTGAGGGGTCTATATGACAGAAAATGTCCAAAAGTGACACCATTCTAAAAACTGCACCCCTCAAGGTACTCTAAACCACATTCAAAAAGTTTATTAACCCTTCAGGTGCTTCACAGGAATTTTTGGAATGTTTACAAAAAATTGAACATTTAACTTTTTTTTCACAAAATTTTTACTTCAGATCCAATTTGTTTTATTTTACCAAGGGTAACAGGAGAAATTGGACCAAAAAAGTCGTTGTACAATTTGTCCTGAGTACGCCGATACCCCACATGTTGGGGTAAACCATTGATTGGGCACATGGCAGAGCTCGGAAGGGAAGGAGCGCCATTTGACTTTTCAATGCAAGATTTGCTGGAATTGAGATCGGAGCCCATGTCGCGATTGGAGAGCCCCTGACGTTCCTAAACAGTGGAAACCCCCACAAGTGACACCATTTTGGAAAGTAGACCCTCTAAGGAACTAATCTAGATGTGTGGTGAGCACTTTGAACCTCCAAGTGCTTCACAGAAGTTTATAATGTAGAGCCGTAAAAAAAATTAATATTAATTTTCACAAAAAATGATCTTTTTGCCCCAAATTTTTTATTTTCCCAAGGGTAGCAGGATAAATTGGACCCCAAAAGTTGTTGTGCAATTTGTCCTGAGTACGCTGATACCCCATATGTGGGGGTAAACCACTGTTTGGGCGCATGGCAGAGCTCGGAAGGGAAGGAGCGCCATTTGACTTTTCAATGCAAAATTGGCTGGAATTGAGATCGGAACCCATGTCGTGTTTGGAGAGCCCCTGACGTGCCTAAACAGTGCAAACCCCCACAAGTGACACCATTTTGGAAAGAAGACCCCCTAAGGAACTTATCTAGATGTGTGGTGAGCACTTTGAACCTCCAAGTGCTTCACAGAAGTTTATAATGTAGAGCCGTAAAAAAAAATTAATATTAATTTTCACAAAAAATGATCTTTTTGCCCCAAATTTTTTATTTTCCCAAGGGTAGCAGGATAAATTGGATGCCAAAAGTTGTTGTGCAATTTGTCCTGAGTACGCTGATACTTCATATATGGGGATAAACCACTGTTTGGGCGCATGGCAGAGCTCGGAAGGGAAGGAGCGCCATTTGACTTTTCAATGCAAAATTGGCTGGAATTGAGATCGGAACCCATGTCGTGTTTGGAGAGCCCCTGACGTGCCTAAGCAGTGGAAACCCCCACAAGTGACACCATTTTGGAAAGAAGACCCCCTAAGGAACTTATCTAGATGTGTGGTGAGCACTTTGAACCTCCAAGTGCTTCACAGAAGTTTATAATGTAGAGCCGTAAAAAAAAATTAATATTAATTTTCACAAAAAATGATCTTTTTGCCCCAAATTTTTTATTTTCCCAAGGGTAGCAGGATAAATTGGATGCCAAAAGTTGTTGTGCAATTTGTCCTGAGTACGCTGATACTTCATATATGGGGATAAACCACTGTTTGGGCGCATGGCAGAGCTCGGAAGGGAAGGAGCGCCATTTGACTTTTCAATGCAAAATTGGCTGGAATTGAGATCGGAACCCATGTCGTGTTTGGAGAGCCCCTGACGTGCCTAAACAGTGGAAACCCCCACAAGTGACACCATTTTGGAAAGAAGACCCCCTAAGGAACTTATCTAGATGTGTGGTGAGCACTTTGAACCTCCAAGTGCTTCACAGAAGTTTATAATGTAGAGCCGTAAAAAAAAATTAATATTAATTTTCACAAAAAATGATCTTTTTGCCCCAAATTTTTTATTTTCCCAAGGGTAGCAGGATAAATTGGATGCCAAAAGTTGTTGTGCAATTTGTCCTGAGTACGCTGATACTTCATATATGGGGATAAACCACTGTTTGGGCGCATGGCAGAGCTCGGAAGGGAAGGAGCGCCATTTAACTTTTCAATGCAAAATTGGCTGGAATTGAGATCGGAACCCATGTCGTGTTTGGAGAGCCCCTGACGTGCCTAAACAGTGGAAACCCCCACAAGTGACACCATTTTGGAAAGAAGACCCCCTAAGGAACTTATTTAGATGTGTGGTGAGCACTTTTAACCCCCAGTTGTTTCACTAAAGTTTAGAATGTAGCGCTGTGAAAATCAAAAAATCATTTTTTCTTTCCACAAAATGATGTTTTAGCCCGCAATTTTTTTCCCCCAAGGGTAACAGGAGAAATTGGACCACAAAAGTTATTGTCCAATTTGTCCTGAGTACGCTGATACCCCATACATTGGGGGGAACCACTGTTTGGGCGCACGGCAGAGCTCGGAAGGGAAGGAGCGCCGTTTGAAATGCAGACTTAGATGGATTGGTCTGCAGGTGTCATGTTGCATTTGCAGAGCCCCTGATGTACCTAAACAGTAGAAACCCCCCACAAGTGACCCCATATTGGAAACTAGACCCCCCACGGAACTTATCTAGATGTGTTGTGAGAACTTTGAACCAACAAGTGTTTCACTACAGTTTATCACGCAGAGCCATGAAAATAAAAAAATTTTTTTTTCCACGAAAATTATATTTTAGCCCCCACATTTTTATTTTCCCAAGGGTAACAGGAGAAATTGGACAACAAAAGTTGTTGTCCAATTTGTCCTGAGTACGCTGATACTTCATATATGGGGATAAACCACTGTTTGGGCGCACGGCAGAGCTCGGAAGGGAAGGAGCGCCGTTTGAAATGCAGACTTAGATGGATTGGTCTGCAGGTGTCATGTTGCATTTGCAGAGCCCCTGATGTACCTAAACAGTAGAAACCCCCCACAAGTGACCCCATATTGGAAACTAGACCCCCCACGGAACTTATCTAGATGTGTTGTGAGAACTTTGAACCCCCAAGTGCTTCACTACAGTTTATAACGCAGAGCCGCGAAAATAAAAAATATATTTTTTTCCACGAAAATTATATTTTAGCCCCCATGTTTTTATTTTTCCAAGGATAAGGCTGGTTTCACACTTGCGTTTTTTTTAAAAACGCATGTGTGAAAAAACGCATGTAATCGCGGTAAAACGCATGCGTTTTTTTAGACGCATGCGTTTTTATAGAAAAACACAAGAAAACAAGAAAAAACCAAAAAACCCTAACCCTACCCCTAACCCTACCCCTACCCCTAACCTGAAATACGTGGCACTGAAATACGTTTATATACGTATATACGTATATACGTATATAAGTGCCACGATATTTCAGTGGCCACGTATATAAGTGCCACGTATATAAGTGCCACGTATATAAGTGCCACGTATATAAGTGCCACGTATATAAGTGCCACGTATATAAGTGCCACGTATTTCATGTACATGCCACGATATTTAAGTGCCACGTATATAAGTGCCACGTATTTAAGTGCCACGTATTTAAGTGCCACGTATTTAAGTGCCACGTATTTAAGTGCCACGTATTTAAGTGCCACGTATTTCACGTAAATGCCACGATATTTCAGTGCCACGTATTTCACTGAAATACCGTGGCACTTAAATACGTGGCACTGAAATATCGTGGCACTGAAATATCGTGGCACTGAAATACGTGGCACTGAAATACGTGGCACTGAAATACGTGGCACTGAAATACGTGGCACTGAAATACGTGGCACTATGACTGTCAGAAAATGTTCATTAAACGGTTAGGGATGAGTTTAGGGGTAGGGTTAGGGTTTGGATCCCTTTATCACCTTGATGGTGGTGGGTGACTTTTCAGTGTGTTCTGTTTTTTTTCTATAAAAACGCATGCGTTTTTAACGCAAACAAACGCGTTGAGATCGGACGCCATGTCGCGTTTGGAGAGCCCCTGATGTGCCTAAACAGTGAAAACTCCCCAATTCTAACTGAAACCCTAACCCCAACCCTAACCCTAGTCCTAACCCTAGCGCTACTTTCACACTAGCGTTTTTTTGCATACGTCGCAATGCGTCGTTTTGGCAAAAAAACGCATCCTGCAAAGTCATCTGCAGGATGCGTTTTTTCCCCATAGACTAACATTAGCGACGTATTGACACACGTCGCAAGCGTCGTGCGACGGTTGCGTCGTGTTGTGGCGGACAGCCGGCAGCAACAAACGTTACATGTAACTTTTTTTGTGCCGACGGTCCACCATTTCCGACCGCGCATGCGCGGCTGGAACTCCGCCCCCACCTCCCCGCACCTCACAATGGGGCAGCGGATGCGTGGAAAAACAGCATCCGCTGCCCCCGTTGTGCGGCGCTTGCACAGTATGCGTCGGTATGTCGGGCCGACGCAGCGCGACGGCCCCGTACCGACGCTAGTGTGAAAGTAGCCTAACGGGAAAATGGAAATAAATATATTTTTTTAAATTTTATTATTTTTCCTAACTAAGGGGGTGATGAAGGGGGATTTGATTTACTTATATAGCGTTTTTTGGGCGGATTTTTATGGTTGGCAGCCGTCACACACTAAAAGACGCTTTTTATTGCAAAAAATAGTTTTTGCATCACCACATTTTGAGAGCTATAATTTTTCCATATTTTGGTCCACAGAGTCATGTGAGATCTTGTTTTTTGCGGGACGAGTTGACGTTTTTGCTGGTACCATTTTCGGGTACATGACATTTTTTGATCGCTTTTTATTCCGATTTTTGGGAGGCGGAATGAACAAAAACCAGCAATTCCTGAAATTCTTTTAGGGGGTGCGTTTATACCGTTCCGCGCTTGGTAAAAAGGATAAAGCAGTTTTATTCTTCGGGTCAGTACGATTACAGCGATACCTCATTTATATAATTTTTTTATGTTTTGGCGCTTTTACACAATAAAAACTATTTTATATAAAAAAATAATTGTTTTTGCATCGCTTTATTCTGAGAGCTATAACTTTTTTATTTTTCTGCTGATGATGCTGTACGGCGGCTTTTTTTTTGCGGGACAAGATGACGTTTTCAGCGGTACCATGGTTATTTATATCCGTCTTTTTGATCGCGTGTTATTCCACTTTTTGTTTGGCGGTATGAGAATAAAGCGTTGTTTTTTGCCTCGTTTTTTTTTTTTTTTTTTTACGGTGTTCACTGAAGGGGTTAACTAGTGATATAGTTTTATAGGTGGGGTTGTTACGGACGCGGCGATACTAAATATGTGTACTTTTATTGTGTGGTGTTTTTTTTATTTAGATAAAGAAATGTATTTATGGGAATATATTTTTTTTTTTTTCTTTATTTAGGAATTTTTTTTTTTTTTTTTTTTTACACATTTGGAAAAATTTTTTTTTTACTTTTTTACTTTGTCCCAGGAGGGGACATCACAGATCGGTGATCAGACCGTGTGCATAGCACTCGGTCTGATCACCGATGTGACAGGCACGTAACAGAGGCTTGCCGGCGCCTGCTATGAGGATTCTCAGCAGACGCCGGCAAGCAGGGTCATCTTATGACCCGGAAGGAGTCCCGCGGCCATCTTGGATCCGGGGACTCCTTCCAGGTCACCGGAGCAGCGCGATCTCATCGCGTTGCTCCGGTGGGAGAGCGCAGGGAGCCCCCGTCCCTGCGCGATCCCCCTCTATGCCGCTGTCACTATTGACAGCGGCATCAGAGGGGTTAAATGCCCGCGATCGGCGACAGCGCCGATCGTGGGCATTGCTGCGGGGTGTCAGCTGTCATATACAGCTGACACCCGCACCCGATCACCGCGGCGCTCAGCGTGAGACCGCGGTGATCGGGGCGCCGTACTAGTACTGCGGCTGGCACTAATGCAGTGCCGGCAGCGCCGTACTAGTACGGCGCATGTCACGAAGGGGTTAAGCGAGGAGATGAATGGAAAACCGCGTTTAATACGCCCGAAGGTCATTTTGAGTACTTGGTGATGCCTTTTGGGCTCTCTAATGCTCCTTCAGTGTTTCAGTCCTTTATGCATGATATTTTCCGGAAGTATCTGGATAAATTTATGATCGTTTATCTGGATGATATTCTGTTTTTTTCTGATGACTGGGACTCGCATGTAGAGCAGGTCAGGATGGTGTTTCAGGTTTTGCGTGAGAATGTTTTATTTGTTAAGGGCTCAAAGTGTCTCTTTGGAGTACAGAAGGTTCCCTTTTTGGGGTTTATTTTTTCCCCTTCTGCGGTGGAGATGGACCCAGTCAAGGTCCGTGCTATTCATGATTGGACTCAACCCACGTCAGTTAAGAGTCTTCAGAAGTTCTTGGGTTTTGCTAACTTCTACCGTCGTTTTATTGCTAATTTTTCTAGCATTGCTAAACCTTTGACGGATATGACCAAGAAAGGTTCTAATGTTGCTAACTGGGCTCCTGCAGCCGTGGAGGCTTTCCAGGAGTTGAAGCGTCGGTTTACTTCGGCGCCTGTTTTGTGCCAGCCTGATGTCTCACTTCCCTTTCAGGTTGAAGTGGATGCTTCTGAGATTGGGGCAGGGGCCGTTTTGTCGCAGAGAGGCCCTGGTTGCTCTGTGATGAGACCTTGTGCATTTTTCTCTAGGAAGTTTTCGCCTGCTGAGCGGAATTATGATGTTGGCAATCGGGAGTTGTTGGCCATGAAGTGGGCATTTGAGGAGTGGCGTCATTGGCTCGAGGGTGCTAAGCATCGTGTGGTGGTCTTGACTGATCACAAAAATTTGATGTATCTCGAGTCTGCTAAACGCCTGAATCCTAGACAGGCCCGCTGGTCATTGTTTTTCTCCCGCTTTGACTTTGTGGTCTCATATTTACCAGGTTCAAAGAATGTGAAGGCTGATGCTCTTTCAAGGAGCTTTGTGCCTGACTCTCCGGGAGTCGCAGAACCAGTTGGTATTCTTAAAGAGGGAGTTATCTTGTCAGCCATTTCTCCGGATTTGCGACGTGTGTTGCGGAGATTTCAGGCTGGTAGACCTGACTCTTGTCCACCTGACAGACTGTTTGTTCCTGATAAGTGGACCAGCAGAGTCATTTCCGAGGTTCATTCCTCGGTGTTGGCAGGGCATCCGGGAATTTTTGGCACCAGAGATCTGGTGGCTAGGTCCTTTTGGTGGCCTTCCTTGTCACGGGATGTGCGGTCGTTTGTGCAGTCCTGTGGGACTTGTGCTCGAGCTAAGCCTTGCTGTTCGCGTGCCAGCGGGTTGCTCTTGCCCTTGCCTGTCCCGAAGAGGCCTTGGACGCACATTTCCATGGATTTCATTTCAGATCTCCCGGTGTCTCAGGGCATGTCTGTCATCTGGGTGGTATGTGATCGCTTTTCTAAGATGGTCCATTTGGTACCTTTGCCTAAGCTGCCTTCCTCTTCCGATCTGGTTCCTGTGTTCTTTCAGAATGTGGTTCGTTTACACGGCATTCCTGAGAATATTGTGTCTGACAGAGGATCCCAGTTTGTTTCCAGGTTCTGGCGATCCTTTTGTGCTAGGATGGGCATTGAGTTGTCGTTTTCGTCTGCCTTTCATCCTCAGACTAATGGACAAACGGAGCGAACTAATCAGACTCTGGAGGCTTATTTGAGGTGTTTTGTTTCTGCGGATCAGGATGATTGGGTGACCTTCTTGCCGTTGGCTGAGTTTGCCCTTAATAATCGGGCTAGTTCCGCTACATTGGTTTCGCCATTTTTCTGCAACTCTGGTTTCCATCCTCGTTTTTCCTCGGGACATGTGGAGCCTTCTGACTGTCCTGGGGTAGATTCTGTGGTGGATAGGTTGCAGCAGATCTGGAATCATGTGGTGGACAACTTAAAGTTGTCACAAGAGAAGGCTCAGCGTTTTGCCAACCGCCGCCGCGGTGTGGGTCCCCGACTTCGTGTTGGGGATTTGGTATGGCTGTCTTCTCGATTTGTTCCTATGAAGGTCTCCTCTCCTAAATTTAAGCCTCGCTTCATCGGTCCTTACAAGATATTGGAGATCCTTAATCCTGTGTCCTTTCGCTTGGATCTTCCTGTGTCGTTTGCCATTCACAACGTGTTCCATAGGTCTTTGTTGCGGCGGTACGTTGTACCTGTGGTTCCTTCTGTTGAGCCTCCTGCTCTGGTGTTGGTTGAGGGCGAGTTGGAGTATGTGGTGGAGAAGATCTTGGATTCTCGTCTCTCCAGGCGGAGGCTTCAGTATCTGGTCAAGTGGAAGGGCTATGGTCAGGAGGATAATTCCTGGGTGGTTGCCTCTGATGTGCATGCGGCCGATTTAGTTCGTGCCTTTCACGCTGCTCATCCTGATCGCCCTGGTGGTCTTGGTGAGGGTTCGGTGACCCCTCCTTAAGGGGGGGGTACTGTTGTGAATTAGACTTTTTGGCTCCCTCTTGTGGTCACTAGTGGTATGACTCTGGGATTGTCTTTTTTCTGTTTGGCACTCACCTGGGTCGTTAGTCCAGGGGTGTTGCTATATTAACTTCCTGGATCCTTAGTCCAGTGCCTGGCATCGTTGTAATCAGATCCTTCTGTTGCTCCTGTCTGCTGGTCCTGGCTCTTGCAAAATTAAGCTAAGTCTTGCTTCTTTGTTTTTTGAGTTACTTGCTTTGCTACTATTTTTGTCCAGCTTGTACTAAATGTGATTTCTGACCTTGCTGGAAGCTCTGGGGGGCTGGTGTTCTCCCCCCGGCCGTTAGACGGTTCGGGGGTTCTTGAATATCCAGCGTGGATATTTTAATAGGGTTTTTGCTGACCATATAAGTCATCTTACTATATTCTGCTATTAGCTAGTGGGCCTCTCTTTGCTAAATACCTAGCTCATTCTTATGTTTGTCTTTTCCTCTTACCTCACTGTTATTATTTGTTGGGGGCTTGTATCCAACTTTTGGGGGTCTTTTCTCTGGAGGCAAGAAAGGTCTTTCTTTTCCCTTCTAGGGTTAGTTAGTTCTCCGGCTGGCGCGAGACGTCTAGAACCAACGTAGGCACGTTCCCCGGCTACTTCTATTTGTGGTGCTAGGATTAGATATATGGTCAGCCCAGTTACCACTGCCCTATGAGCTGGTTTTTTGTGTTTGCAGACTTGGTATTTATTCCTGAGACCCTCTGCCATTGGGGTCATAACACTGGGCATGCTCATGATGAGGCAGTGGATGGTCTCCTGAGGGATCTCCTCCCAGACCTGGACTAAAGTATCCACCAACTCCTGGACAGTCTGTGGTGCAACGTGACGTTGGTGGATGGTGCGAGACATGATGTCCCAGATGAGTTTGGAGCACCCCGTCAGGACAAGGGGGTACTCGGTACCGGGTCCTGCAGTTCACAGGGGGATGTCACGGTGGCTGACCCGGTCTGTGGCCCTGGGACTTCCATGTAAAAGGGAAAGGTCTTTAAAGGGATAGAGTTTATGTTCGTGACCCCACCTGTGGTATTCAGTCAGGGTGACCGACGCTGCTTTAAGGGTATGTGCACACGTTGCGGATTTTCTGCGGATCCGCAGCGTTTTTTGAGGAGCAGAAACACTGCAGATCCGCAATTGATTTACAGTACAATGTAAATCAATGAGAAAAAAAATGCTGGGCACACTTTGCGGAAAATCCGCTGCGGAAACGCTGCGGTTTAAAAGAAGTAGCATGTCACTTCTTTTTTGTGAATCTGCAGCGTTTTTGTACCCATTCCATTATAGAAAACCGCAGGGGTAAAAACCGCAGCAAATCCGCAAGAAAACCGCAGCAAAAACACACAAAAAACGCTGCGGAACCGCACAAAAAACGCGACAAATCCGCAGGTGCGTTTTCTGCCAGAAGAGGCAGAATCCGCACCAGAAATTCCTAAGCCTAACACGCAACGTGTGCACATAGCCTAAGGGGTCCGCTGGGGTGATGTTATGGCAGCTAGATGGTATACCTTCCCACAGGTGAAGGACGTCCCCAGGGCTTCCCGGTGTGTTGATGGTGGTATGGTGAGAGGTGCAGAGAAGAACAAGGACACAAGGTTGCAGTCTCTTTACCTTTACTGAAGACTTCAGCATCCACAGTCCAGAGCACCAGATCACAGGGCAGGCAGAGTCCGGTCGGTTTGGAGGCAAGTCCAGAATCCCCTTAACCAGTTGGAAATCAGTAGCCTTCCCTTGTGCTGCGGTGGTGTAGTCCCTTACTGCCTATGGCTTCACATAAGGGTCTCACAGATGTGGTGTTTCGCTCTCTCTGTCCCCCGTATAGGATAGGACAAAACCTGTATGACTGGTGACTTGAGCCTGTTTATAGGGTCTCTTAGATAACCCGGCTCTGTAGGTGTCACAGTGCCTCCTGGGTGTAGGTGCGGACAGGTAACCTGCAATTAGCTGTCCTGCCGGTCTCTGAAGTAAGGCGTAGAGGTCCTTACTCCCTCAGTGTTCCGGCTACTGGGATTCTGCACCTCAGAAGGAGGCAGCCTGAGCGGGGCTGGTCCCCTTCTGGTATCCTCCCCTTTGCTTCGACTTCCTTCTCGCTTCCTGCAATACAATTCTGCCTTTCAATGTCTCTTTCTGGGAGCTGCAGCTCTGAGGGCATGCACAGCTTCGTTAACCTTCTGTCCTCCTCAGACTCTGGTCTGGAACCAACTGAGCTGAGCTCAGCCAGCAACTAACTCTCTTTCCCTACAGACTACCAGTTATATATATGGGGAGTGACCTAATATATAGGAGCAGAATCTCCCCCTGGTGGTCTGGAGTGTGAAATGTGTTACATGTTTGTGGTACCTGGATGCAGTTATCCTTCCTTGCCTCCAAACATAGCATCACTCTCCTTTTGGGGGAAAGGACACTACTGCGATGACCAGGACTCTGGGGCACCGCATGTTCAATCGGATTCAGGTCTGGGGAACGGGCAGGCCAGTCCATAGATTCAATGCCTTCATCTTGCAGGAACTGCTGACACACTCCAGCCACATGAGGTCAGGCATTGTCCTGCATTAGGAGGAACCCAGGGCCAACCGCTCCAGCATATGGTCTCACAATGGGTCTGAGGATCTCATCTCGGTACCTAATGGCAGTCAGGCTACCTCTGGTGAGCACATGGAGGGCTGTGCGGCCCTCCAAAGAAATGCTTTCCCACACCATTACTGACCCACTGCCAAACCGGTCATGCTGAAGGATGTTGCAGGCAGCAGATCGCTCTCCATGGCGTCTCCAGACTCTGTCACAGGGCGCAAGTGGCGAATTTGCCAATCCTGGTGTTCTGTGGCAAATGCCAAGCGTCCTGCATGATGTTGGGCTGTGAGCACAACCCCCATCTGTGGACGCCGGACACTCAGAGTCACCTGCCATACGGGTTTATGTCCCACCTTTATAGAGGACAGCGAGAACTGTGAGGACCTTATCAGAAGCCATAGGCAGTAAGGGAGTACAACACCACCGCGCTATGAGGAAGGCTACAGCATTCCAGAAAGCTGTAGATAAGCCCCTGATGCCGGTGGGCTTAGCTCACCTTTGATTTTGGGGGTGACAGGTTCCCTTTAGCCTCCTTGGATAGTGGGACAGCTCCCCCAAATAAAGGTATGGTTAAGTGACTTTGGTGTGGAAGAGCTTGAGTCTTCAACTCCTTCTAACACCGCAGAAATTAACTAGATCGGAAATTGTGAGCCAGACCCTCTCATTCAATATCAGTGGCTAGACTTAAAAATGGTCTTAAGGATGAATAGGGCAAAACATTCTCCAAAGTCTTAATAAAGGAGCTGTGTGGGACTTACATATTGATGACCACTCATCAATATCAGATCAGTGGATGTCCAGTACACAGCAGAAGCCACTAAGCAGTATATGTAGCTGTAGTGTTCCTCCCTGTACATTGACTTCTGCTGATGTACAAAACAACTGGTGAGTAAGGTGCTAGGTGTCAGACCCCACCTAGCTGATATTGATGGGGTATGTCTTGGATATCCAAGTCTTATCTTACGAAATTATTTCTAAAAGTTGTAGAAAGATACAGGAGCGGACACAGACAGAAGAGGGTCCTGAGCAAGTCATCATAATTCACCCTTTGATGTATTTGTGACAGAATCTACTTTCAGCCTTGGAAGTGAACGTAGGCCCCCTTTTCTCTTGGACCCCCATGTTGCACCAATAGCATGTCTGCTCCTGGTAAGATATTAAAGGGAACCTGTCACCACGTTTTTGGAAGATGGGATAAAAATAGCGTTAAATAGGGGCAGAGGTGGGCGTTACATTAGAGTGTTTGTTATGCGTTTATTACCCACCTAAGTTGCCGAAATACCTTTGCAAAGTCTCCGTTTTCGCCTGTCAATCAGGCTGGTCTGGTCAGATGGGCGTTGTCTTCCCCCAGATTTTGCGTAGTTTTCCGTTGGTGGCGTAGTGGTGTGCGCATGCCCAAGGTCCCGAATCCTCTGCCAGGGGATTTCAAAGAGCGCGGTGTCCGTTATTGCATTGGTGATCGGTGGGCGCGGCCATCTTCCTTTGGCCGCGCGTGCGCAGAAGCGGCGCTCTGCTTGCCGCGGCGCTCTGCTGGCCGCGGCTTCAGGAAAATGGCCGCCGCGATATCCATCTGCGCACGCGCGGCATCCCGCGGCCATTTTCTTGAAGCCGCGGCCAGCAGAGCGCCGCTTCTGCGCACGCGCGGCCAAAGGAAGATGGCCGCGCCCACCGATCACCAATGCAATAACGGACACCGCGCTCTTTGAAATCCCCTGGCAGAGGATTCGGGACCTTGGGCATGCGCACACCACTACGCCACCAACGGAAAACTACGCAAAATCTGGGGGAAGACAACGCCCATCTGACCAGACTAGCCTGATTGACAGGCGAAAACGGAGACTTTGCAAAGGTATTTCGGCAACTTAGGTGGGTAATAAACGCATAACAAACACACTAATGTAACGCCCACCTCTGCCCCTATTTAACGCTATTTTTATCCCATCTTCCAAAAACATGGTGACAGGTTCCCTTTAAAATAAAGAGAAATTATTGCATGTTGTACCATTTTACAATTTAACCACTAGAGGGGAGTATTGTACAGATCATCCTTTCTATAATATGACTATATCTATTTTGCTGCTTTTTTACACATGGACGCACAGGTAAATGATGTGCGTCATATAGAAAGCACCTTGGCTTCATGGGGACCTTCACATCATGACTGCCTCGTCAGGTCCTGCTCCAACAATTTACTGAGCAATGATCTGAACGGTGCTACATTTGGAAAAGAAAGAGATCACCTAATCATTTATTTAGTGCACTAGTGAAAAGTGTAGGAGAACCATTCGTTTTTCACACTTTTGCAATAAGTGTGTTACATTTATTAACATCTGATGTGTTGTTTTATTATTCATGCTAATTATATGAACATTATAGGAAATAATGGTCCAGGGATGGCTCTCAGGTCGGGGGGCACATTGGCGACTGTGTCCAACAGAGGGGTAGGAGCAGTAAGACAACATGGCAGAGGGTGATCCCGATGTAGGGCAAGGAGATGTAGTGGTGTGATAAAAGGCAGACACTGTCATGTACATCTATTGCAGGAAGGCCGGGGGCTGTGACAAGAAGTGACACAGGTGGGAGAGGGAAGTTGCTTCAGCGATCTTAACCCCTTTCCCCCACAGCTAGTTTTCGATTTTGCAAACAATATTTTTTTTATCACCACTTCTTCCAAGAGTCATAACTTTTACATTTATTCATTGACATAGCTGTAGGACAGCTTGGTTTGTGGGAATGACACCATAAAACCCACAAAACACCGGATATTAACTGGCAAACAGAGACCTGTGAAACCCATAAAGGCAACAGGTTTCTGCTAATAACCAAGAAAAATGATGTTTCACAATTGGTGCAGAATCCAACCAGAGGAGCAGCACTTTTAGACCTAGTACTATCTAATAGACCTGACAGAATAACAAATCTGCAGGTGGTCGGGCGTCTAGGAAATAGCGACCACAATATTGTACAGTTTCACCTGTCTTTCACTAGGGGGACTTGTCAGGGAGTCACAAAAACACTGAACTTTAGGAAGGCAAAGTTTGACCAGCTTAGAGATGCCCTTAATCTGGTAGACTGGGACAATATCCTCAGAAATAAGAATACAGATAATAAATGGAAAATGTTTAAGAACATCCTAAATAGGCACTGTAAGCGGTTTATACCTTGTGGGAATAAAAGGACTAGAAATAGGAAAAACCCAATGTGGCTAAACAAAGAAGTAAGACAGGCAATTAACAGTAAAAAGAAAAAAGCATTTAAACTACTAAAGCAGGATGGTACCATTGAAGCTCTAAAAAACTATAGGGAGAAAAATACTTTATCTAAAAAACTAACTAAAGCTGCCAAAAGGAAACAGAGAAGCACATTGCTAAGGAGAGTAAAACTAATCCCAAACTGTTCTTCAACTACATCAATAGTAAAAGAATTAAAACTGAAAATGTAGGCCCCTTAAAAAATAGTGAGGAAAGAATGGTTGTAGGTGACGAGGAAAAGGCTAACATATTAAACACCTTCTTCTCCACGGTATTCATGGTGGAAAATGAAATGCTAGGTGAAATCCCAAGAAACAATGAAAACCCTATATTAAGGGTCACCAATCTAACCCAAGAAGAGGTGCGAAACCGGCTAAATAAGATTAAAATAGATAAATCTCCGGGTCCGGATGGCATACACCCACGAGTACTAAGAGAACTAAGTAATGTAATAGATAAACCATTATTTCTTATTTTTAGGGACTCTATAGCGACGGGGTCTGTTCCGCAGGACTGGCGCATAGCAAATGTGGTGCCAATATTCAAAAAGGGCTCTAAAAGTGAACCTGGAAATTATAGGCCAGTAAGTCTAACCTCTACTGTTGGTAAAATATTTGAAGGGTTTCTGAAGGATGTTATTCTGGATTATCTCAAGGAGAATAACTGTTTAACTCCATATCAGCATGGGTTTATGAGAAATCGCTCCTGTCAAACCAATCTAATCAGTTTTTATGAAGAGGTAAGCTATAGGCTGGACCACGGTGAGTCATTGGACGTGGTATATCTCGATTTTTCCAAAGCGTTTGATACCGTGCCGCACAAGAGGTTGGTACACAAAATGAGAATGCTTGGTCTGGGGAAAATGTGTGTAAATGGGTTAGTAACTGGCTTAGTGATAGAAAGCAGAGGGTGGTTATAAATGGTACTAGATGGTTGCCCGATTCTAACGCATTGGGTATTCTAGAATATGTATGTACGTCGCGCTTACCACAGCCACATAGTATATAGCACAGCCACGTAGTATATAGCACAGCCACGTAGTATATAGCACAGCCCACGTAACATAGACAGCCATGTAGTATATAGCACAGCCATGTAGTATATAGCAGCCACATAATATATAGCAGCCACGTAGTATATAACACAGCCCATGTAATATATAGCACAGCCCACGCAGTATATAACACAGGCCACATAGTATATAACACAGCCCACACAGTATATAACACTGCCCACATAGTATATAGCAGCCAGTCAGTATATAACACAGCCCACGTAGTATATAGCAGCCAGGCAGTATATAACACAGCCCACGTAGTATATAACACAGGCCACACAGTATATAACACAGCCCACGCAGTATATAATACAGCCCCCTCAGTATATAACACAGCCCACGTAGTATATAGCAGTGTGGGCACCATATCCCCTGTTAAAAAAAAAAGTTAAATAAAAGATAGTTATTTACTCCCCCTCTGGCGTCCACCGAAGTTGTCACGATGCGCGCAATGCTGCCGCCAGCTTCCGTTCCCAGTGATGCATTGCAAAATTACCCAGATGACTTAGCGGTCGCGAGACCGCTAAGTCATCGAGGTAATTTCACAATGCATCACTGGGAACGGAAGCTGGCGGCAGCATCGCGCGCATCGGTAGACAGCGGAAGGTGAGAATAGCACAATTTTTTTATTATTATTTTTAACATTATATCTTTTTACTATTGATGCTGCATAGGCAGCACCAATAGTAAAAAGTTGGTCCGGGATGGGGCGACACACTGGCACTGACTGGAGGGGAGTAGGGAGGGGCCAATTCGCAGCCGGACTAAGCCTGTCGCTGATTGGTCGCGGGCGGCCACGACCAATCATTGTCGCGGGATTTCCGTTACAGACAAACAGACGGACAGACAGACAAACAGACGGAAGTACCCCTTAGATGAGTATATAGATAGATATTCTCTAACTGGGTCGCTGTGACCAGTGGGGTACCGCAGGGGTCAGTGTTGGAACCTATTTTCTTCAACATATTTATTAACAATCTGGTAGAAGATTTACACAGTAAAATATCGATATTTGCGAATGATACAAAACTATGGAAAGCAGTCAATACAAGAGAAGATAGTATTCTGCTACAGATGGATCTGGATAAGTTGGAAACTTGGGCTGAAAGGTGGCAGATGAGGTTTAACAATGATAAATGTAAGGTTATATACATGGGAAGAAGGAATGAATATCACCATTACACACTGAATGGGAAACCACTGGGTAAATCTGACATGGTGAAGGACTTGGGGATCCTAGTTAATGATAAACTTACCTGGAGCAGCCAGTGCCAGTCAGCGGCTGCCAAGGCAAACAGGATCATGGGGTGCATTAAAAGAGGTCTGGATACACATGATGAGAGCATTATACTGCCTCTGTACAAATCCCTGGTTAGACCGCACATTGAGTACTGTGTACAGTTTTGGGTACCGATGCTCAGGAAGGATATAATGGAACTAGAGCGAGTGAGTTCAAAGGAGGGCAACAAAATTAATAAAGGCACTGGTGGAACTACAATTCCCAGAGAGATTAGCAAAATTAGGACTATTTAGTCCAGAAAAAAAGAAGACTAAGGGGCAATCTAATAACCATGTATAAGTATATAAGGGGAAAATACAAATATCTCTCCAAGGATCTGTTTATACCAAGGCAGGTGACGGTCACAAGGGGGAATTCTCTGCGTCTGGAGGAGAGAAGGTTTTTTTACCAACATAGAAGAGGATTCTTTACTGTTAGGGCAGTGAGAATCTGGAATTCCTTGCCTGAGGAGGTGGTGATGGCGAACTCAGTCGAGGGGTTCAAGAGAGGCCTGGATGTCTTCCTGGAGTGTAACAATATTGTATCTTATCTGTTATTAGGTTCTTTAGAAGGACGTAGATCTGAGGATTTATTCTGACGGAATATAGGCAGAACTGGATGGACAAATGTCTTTTTTCGGCCTTACTAACTATGTTACTATGTTGCATTCATTTTACCATATAATATACTGAAAAACGGGAAAAATTCCATGTGCGGTGAAATGGTGAAAAAAGATGCAACTCCTCCAATGTTTTTTAAATTTTTTTTTAGAATGTTCAGCATATGGTAAAAATGATCTAGTAACGTAATGCTTCAGGTCAGTACAGTTCTAGCTATACCAAATATGTTGTTGTTCTATACAGTATGAATTTTAGTGGTTAAAAAGAATTCAAAATTTTGTTAAAAAAAATTGGTTTATGTTGGCATTTTCTGAATTTTTAATTTTACTGTTGATGGAGCTGTATTAGTGCTTGTTTTTCTGTATAGCAAGCTCCAAATTGGGGGGGACGTACATCAATCGAAATGCAGGAATTCTGGAGGTTCAGATTTTTTTCTCTTTGTGGAGTTTGCCCTATGAGTTGAATCATTTTATATTTTGTCAGGTTGGCCGTGGAGATGCCAAGTATTTTATGGGGGCGGGGGGGTTTAATGTTTTGCTTATGTTTCAGTCCCACTTGAACCTGTGATTATTTGGTCACTTGCACTACATACCGCAATTCGACAGTATTTCAGTGCATAGAGAATGTATGGTCTCTTATGGAGCCCAGCTACACACTGATCTTCAGAGGAGTACCAAATTAGTGGTGACAATGGCCTTCAGTAGACCTCGCAAGAGCCATCCCACTAGTTAGGGCCAAGCTTTCCGGTATTTCACCCATTCCTTACCATTGTACCTTGGTGCTGTTGTTCACGTGCCATTGCAGTCTGTGTCGGAAGAAAAGTTCCAGCAAATACTTATTTCGGGTGAACCTGATTCTATACCTCTGTAGTGCCATTTTCTCTCTCTACCTGGGCATTAATCTTATACACTCTGCACAAATTGTAGATAAAAAAAATCTGAAAAGTATTGTGTAACAAAAGTGTACTTATTGTGTTACTGATTGTTCTGCCAATTAGGGCAAAAGACAAGGTTAAAATCACTGTTGTCACTTTAATAAGCTGTAATACTCAGAAAAAGTAACATCTAATATAGTAATAGCACCATCTGGAGATGTTCAATTTTACTGCCAGTTGTTTTTCTGTAAAGTTGTCAATTGCATTGTGGGAAAAAACAATGCATTTTGGATCAGAAGGTCCTGGTGAAGCAGTCATTTTGTAAGAAACAGTCTAGCAGAACAGTTGTTTATAACTTTCTCCAGAATTATGTTACTAAAACTCCATTATCCTGGATAAAGTATATCTGGTAAAGAGACTCTCTATTCTGTGGTATTGTGAATTCAGAACTGTTGTTAAATCAGACGGTGATTGTTACTAAGTCGTGTTCGCATGTACAAGGTCTATCTTGCTGTGTGCTTTCATTGTTAAATGTAAATGTCATAGTTATGTGATACTCTAAGCTTATATATACCTGTTTTTTGTATTCTTGTAGTTTTACCATCCATACATTTTGGTTCCGTACATACATTTGTTGACCAATAAACAAGATAGACTACAGAGAACGGTCTGCTTGTATTGGAAGACAGAGAAGGTTTATGCTGTATGTCAGATTGCACACCGTGAGAACGAGTAAGATGACAGAACACTGATATTGTGGTGCATTTGATCTACAGTATGTTCCCGATGGGAAAAAACCCTGTAATGTTGTACGTACAAAATACCATAATTACGCTATTTATTATGCATACTATTCTTATAATGTTACTAGTAATTAAATAATCTTCATTTATACAGGGCCCCCATACACTGAAGAGCTTTACAATTAGCATAAAATAACTTGGAGTAAATCCCTAGATTTTCATTTTATAAAACACATCAACAGAAATTTTCCATAGAAATGTCTGTAAATATTTCTATAAATTTTATACTCTGACGTCAGAGCCTGATAATTACATAGGACTGATTGGCAATTCATAAAAGTTACTCATCTCTGCCTGCAGTAATCTATTACAGACACAGCAGGAGGTTTCCTTCTCTTCTCTCTCTTTTAACTTGTCATGTTGAGATTATTCATGTTGTAATAATGGACCCTCTATTATAAATGATAAAGAATATAATAATTAACTCTCCAGCTCTGTGCAATGTATTAACCCCACATTTCAGTTTCTTTATTCCGATCTTCCAAGAGCTATAACCTTTTATTTTTCTGTAAACAGCCATATGAAGGCTTGATTTTTCTAGGGCATCTTGTACTTTTTGGCACCATTAAGGGCTCATACAGACATCCGTGGATCTCGGTCTGATATCGGACTGCAATGCACAGACTGGCCGCGGGTCTCCCGACCGGAGCTTCACTGCGTCCTGTATATATCTATGAGGCTGTGATGCCTGAGTCAGGAGAGCCGCGGCCAGTCTGTACATTAGTCGTCCATTCTCAGACCAATTTACATGAATGCTAAGGCCAAGTTCCCACAATGAGTATTCTGGGGAGTTTTTGATGTTTCAGCATTTCTGTAGCTACTAGATAAATAAGGTCACTTGTGTTTCTTTTTTTATGTCTTTATAGCTAATTTTTGATGCTGTGGTTTTACAGGTGAGCACTTCTCACTAAATTAGAATATCATCAAAAAGTTAATTTATTTCAGTTCTTCAATACAAAAAGTGAAACTCATATATTACAGTATATAGAGTCATTACAAACAGAGTGATGCATTTCAAGTGTTTATTTCTGTTAATGTTGATGATTATGGCTTACAGCCAATGAAAACCCAAAAGTCATTATCTCAGTAAATTAGAATACCTTATAACACCACCTTGAAAAATTATTTTAAAATCTAAAATGTTGGCCTCCTGAACTGTATGTTCAGTAAATGCAGTCAATTACTGCATCAATGCAATGTGGCATGGAGGCGATCAGCTTTTCGATGATATTCTAATTAATGAGAAGCACTTGTATTATTGAGTAATGTGTAGCGCTCATAGAGCCTTTTATATGGTCATGTAACTCCGCAGTGCCTTTTATTATTCTGATACTCCACAGTAGGGGGAGTAGTATCTGATATATGATTCATCCTACTGTCTTGTTATTTGGAGCAATCATTTGTCGCCCCGTATGCTTTTTCCTGTAAGTTTATAGTTATTCATTACGGCTGCCATGTCACAGTGTGTTCATTATTATTTCTTTCGGGGATTTTTGTTTCATTTTTCCTCTAGCGGAATTGTAACTAGCAATGGAAGATTATAATCAGCCGTTCTCAGCGGAGTCTGGATCTGCACTTTATCATGGAAATGTTCCTTTACTGAGTTCATATTTAATCATTATTATAATTACAGAGAAATATGTAGATTTCTTTACACATTTCTTTTGTGGTCCTGTTGTTTCCTGGTACTTAGCTCTCAATAGCAAAATATCTTTAATATGTAAATTGGACATCTGTGACCCAGCAAGAGACTAATATAGAAAAAAATCTATACATCAGACATGCTGCACATCTATTAGTCAGTGGCAAGACTTTCTGCAGAACCTGAAGAAGGCAGCGTCTGACAGCAGCATGCCACCGGAGTTGTACAGAGCTGTAAGGCCGGGGTCAGACTTGCGAGTGCAATGCGAGAAACTCGCATGAGTCTCTCCCCTCAATACCCAGCACTGCCGCTGGCATTCAGGACCGAAGCGTGCGGCTCCATGTATTTCTATGCAGCTGAACGCTCCGGTCCCGAGTGCGGCAGTGCCGGGTATTGATGCGAGAGACTCTCGCATTGCACTCACAAGTGTGACCCTGGCCTAATACATAGACCTTCTATATCACAGTCATTAGGAGGTTGTGTGCCGTCCACCATGGGATCTCTTACGTATGGAGAGATTCTCCCCTAACCACAATACGATCTTTTATATTTTTGCTTAACCACATTATGAGAGTCAAACACTTTTGATATTTTTCTGTGCAATAGGTTGTCCAGGCTTGGACTTCAGGTCTGCAATTACTCTATGTGATAGCAGACTTGTGAATCCTCATAGAACACACTGTCAAGATTCTCCGGCGCCGGGAGCAGGCAGGTGCGGAACCACAAGTGTGTGATTTGCATATATGCGGTCGTATACCGACTAGACGTGTCCAGCCTGACTCAATTCACTTGTATTGAGCAAGGCCATGTGAGTCGCCCGCCATGGCCGTGGGGTACTCGGTATGGGGTCTGGTACTCCCAGGGGGATGTCACAGTGGTGGCGACCCAGTCCGTGACCCTGGGCACCCATGTTAAGGGGAATGTCTTTAAAAGGGTTTTGAATAAAGTTTGTGTTCATGACACATCCTGGGGTGTTCAGTCAGTGGGGACCAACGCTCCTTAAATGGGTGCTCTGGGGTGATGTTATGGCAGCTAAGATAGTATAACTTCCCACAGGTGAAGTAGGTCCTCAGCGCTCCCATTGTATAGCTGAGGATGGTGAGTGGTGCAGTAAAGAACTGAGGACACAGGTTTGCAGTCTCTTTACCTGGTTTACTGAAGGCTTCAGGCAACCGCAGTCCAGGGCACCAGATCACAGGGCAGGCAGGGTCTGGCCGGCTTGGAAGCAAGTTCAGATTCCCTTTTACCAGGTGGAGATGAAAGCCTTCCTCATAGCTTGACTTGAGCCTTTTTTATAGGGTCTCTATCATGACCCGGGCTCTATGCGCCACTGTGGCTCCTAGGTATTAGGGTGGACAGGTAACATATAGTCCAGCTGTCCTGCTGGTTTCTGCTGTGCCTCCTAGAGTCCAACACAACCTCGGTCTTCCGGCTACCAGTATCTGCGCTCTGCCAGGGAGGTAGCCCAGTCACAGCTATCCTTCCAAGATGTCACTCTCCTGTGCTTTGCTCTCCTGCTGCTTTCTACAATCTGTTCTCTTCTTCTGTATTCTTTTTCTCCAGGAGCTGCAGCAACTCTGGCTGCACAGCCCCTTCAGTCCTTCCGACACTCACTGTCTGACTGCTCTCTACTCTGTCCTCCAGACAGACTCCTCTCTCCTCCACTGTCTGCTCCAAACTACCCACTAACTTGCCCTCCAGCCAGAATATATATCAAGGTAAGTTCCCCTAAAAACCGGGTTCAGAGCTCCCTCTTCTGGTCTGGAGTGTGAACATGTTGCATGTTTGTGTTTACCTGATAGAAGAGATCTTCCCTTTCTTCCAAGCGTGACATCACCCTCCCCGTGAGGAAAGCAATGCCACTGTAACAACCAGGACCCCGGGGTGTTACACATGCACGTGTAGTTGTCATGTGACCGGACGTATAAATCACATGCTTGAGCTCACATAACAGCCCATTCTGGCAACAGAGAATCCTTACAGTGTGCACTGTGAGGCTCAACAAGTCTACAGTCACATAGAGTAACTGCAGATTTGAAGCCCAAGCCTGGACAACCTCTTTAAGGACTAGTTCTTGGTGAACTTTTGATGCTGTGTATTTTTACTGCACAAAAAACTAAACAATACAGTTCCAGCAAAGTGGATGGGATCTATAGAAATTTCATGGCCGAAGAGCATATATCTGTGATGCGTGTTTGAAACCCGCAACATGTTAATTTCTCTTGTGGGTAATCTGAATTTCATGTTCGGATTTTCCACATAGAATTGAATTTGATGTGGAATACTCGCAGGAAATGCACTTAAAATTAATGTAATCCGCACATGACTGTATCAATAAAGTTTTGTCAAAGTTAAATATGAGGAAGTACCAAAAACAAAGAAACTTTGTTTAAAACATGATCTAGTAACAAGAGAAAAAATGCAGTGCAAAAATTGAGAAAAAAAAGTATGCAAAATATGCACTAAAAATGCAACAACAAAAAAAACTAATTTAGTGAATAAGTGCAGAAATGCTGCAGAAAATCTACAACATTAAAGATTCTCCAAATACTCGTTGTGGAAATGTAGTCTAACTTGGCATATTTTTTTCACAATAAGTTGAAGTTTTAATTGCCAATATATTGGTAAATACTAGTATTTAAGTCACTTATATCCTTTTTTTCATGGGGTGGAGGGAGTAGGAAAAACTGAATTTTTAAACTGAATTTTTGCCAGTGTTTGAGGCTATGTGCAAACTAAATCTTTTAGCTGAGATTTTTTTTTTTAGAGGAAACTGAGCAGAACCTCCAAATCTTTGAGGATTTTGCATTTTGGAGTAGAATTTGAAGCTTTTATTCTCAATTTTCTCTCAGATCTAAAAACTCTGTGTGCCACTGAGCAGAAACTCAAAATTTTTGAGTAGTTTGAACTGAGTTCCTGCTCCCAAAACTGGCAAAAAAAACCTCCATGTGCACATAGCATTAGTAGTTTTTTTTAAAGGGAACCTGGCATTCTGGAATGCTGTAGATAAGCCCCCGTTGTATCCTGAAAGATGAGAAAAAGAGGTTAGATTATACTCACTTGGCGGTCGGTCTGATCCGATGGGCGTCGCGGTCCGGGGCCTCTCATCTTCTTACGATGACGTCCTCTTCTTGTCTTCTGGCTGTGGCTCCAGCGCAGGCGTACTTTGTCTACCCTGTTGAGGGCAGAGCAAAGTACTGCAGTGCGCAGGTGCTGGGCCTCTCTGACCTCTCCTGGCGCCTGTGCACAGCAGTACTTTGCTCTGCCCTCAACTGTGCAGGCAAAGTACGCCTGCGGCGGAGCCGCGGCAGGAAGCAAAGAAGAGGACGTCATCGTATGAAGATGGGAGGCCCCGGACCGCGGCACCCATCGGACCGCACCGCAGCGGGACCGCCCCTGGGTGAGTATAATCTAACCTGTTTTTCTCATCGTTCAGGATACTTCGGGGGCTTATCTACAGCATTACAGAATGCTGTAGATAAGCCCCTGATGCTGGTGGGCTTAGCTCGTCTTGGATTTTGGGGGTGACAGGTTCCCTTTAATGTTGAGCAACATAAATATTGGGTTCAATTTATTCTCTTGTTACCTAATAAATTCACAGATCTGGCCGGCCTGAGAGTCAGTGTTATCCCCCTGCCTAATTGATGTGGTCCCTTACTGATTTTATATTGACCTATCCTAATGGCGCAGTGAGCCAGCTGTATAAATCGGACCAAGATTAGAATGAAGTGCACGGACTTGCCTGCGGCTCCACCGACCTGTGCTTGACAACTTCATATACTTCTCTGCAGCTGTCATGTTCGGGTCGCCGACCAGTCTGTGAATCGCGTTCCAACCTGGGTCCGATTTATATTGCCGTCTGACTGAGCCCCAAAGATATATCATCAATGTAAGTAGTGGACAAACCTTTTAATTGCACGATGTGTGAAATATTTCCTGATTGTCCTATAAATATAAGTTGAGGTGGTAACGGAGGTTACATTTTTATGTATACTGAAAGGTTTGTGTATGTAGTGTCTTTTTGTTGCATTTTCGGAGCAGAAACTAACTTTGCTCACAGGGAGTTTTTGAGTTGTTTTTGGAGCAGAAACTAAGCAGAAAATCTCCAATCTTCATCAAAACTTTTTAAAAACTTGGAGGAATGTCATAAAAAAAATACGAAACATCCAAAAAATGACACTTTTTCATCATACTGACTCACAAAATAGTGAATAAAAAGCGATCAAAAAGCCTTAATATGGCTCATTCTGCAAAAAAATTTAAAAAAAGTTACAGCTTTCAGAAAATGGGGGGTCTCGCAGGACTGAATCCCACCCGGCATATTCCACCTCCGTACCCTATCGGTAAGCGCCCGTTTTGGCTGTTGGTATTTTTAGTATGAGGTATCACTATGTGTCTCCATAGGACTTATTTTATGTTCATGGGTGGCTGCCTTCACACTATTACTGTATAGGGTATTTTTTCCATCTGGGTGGTGGCCTATGCTGGTCGGGACTCACCCTTTTCCTACCATCCCCTTTGTTCACAGTGCTATTATATTTGCATGTATTAACTTTTGTATTATTCAATAAATTATTTGCAGTATTTGGTTTCTCCGTTTTACTCCTTTCTTCTTAGCTTTCAGAATATGATGATGCAAAAACAAATTCATTTTTGTAAAATATTGTTTTGAAAAATAGCAAAGCATGAAAAAAAATCTGGTATCACTGCAATCGTACCAACGGTACAAAAAATAAATAAATAAAAATAATAATTGGAATTGCTGTTTTTTGTTCATTCTGTGTCTGAAAAATCTAAATAAAAAGCGCTCCAAAAATATTATGTATCCCAAAATGTAAGCAAAAAAAATCTGCAACTCGTCCCACAAAAAATAAGCCCACATTTATTCTGCACTCTCCGCTGAGCGCTTAAGTCGGTGTTTTCATGTAAATTCCCCAAAATCACGATTCAGACTAAACCCATGACGGAACTACTCACTTATGAGGCAGATGGAGTCATTTTGGACTGGTCTGTGTTTCGGCAGTGTCCCATCATTTTAGGTGTTTTTTTAGCATGTAAGTGTAGGCGACCACAGATCTGTGCACAACTAAAAAGATAGATACTACCGTAGCAGATGTCAAATGGAGTACGAAGTGTCTCCATCAGCCTCATGGTGGGTGGTTCCGTTGAGGGTTTGATCTGAATCATATTTTTGTAGGATTTACACAGAAACCCCAATATAAGTGCTCAGCGTAGAACAAAGGAATGTGATCGAGCCTTATACTGGAAGCGATCAAAAAATATTATGTACCCCAAAATGTTACCAATAAAAACCCTAATTTATCTCACACAAAACCAGCCCCCACTCAGGTCCGTCATCTGTCACTGGAACTATAGGGGGTTCCCACTTTACTGGTAGAACAAAGTATCTGGAAAAGCGTTATGGCTCCCGCCCCCTCAAATAAAATCCAGTGAATTCTTTGCTCCTGAATCCAAATGCCACCCTCCTTCAAGTAAGCGGCCACATGTTTGGCAAACAAACATTTTAACAATTTGCGTGTGCGTAGCGTCAGAAGCACAAGCTGGGCACAATGTATGGGGGGCTATAATATATGGGGGCTCTACAGTTTATGGAGACACAATATATGGGTGCTAGACTGCAAAATTTGCAATTCTCCAGAAAAAAAAGCCTGGCTTGGATGTTACAAAATAGTCACTGTAGCCGTAGATGAATCAATTGAGAAGTGCAGTTTCTGCAATGGGGTCACTTTTGCTTTCTGCTGTTCTGGCACCTTCGGGGCTCCGCAAATGTCACCTGCAAACTATTCTAGCAAAATCTGTGCTCCAAAAGCCAAATAGCGCTTCTTCCTACTCAGCACTGACGTGTGGCCTAACAGTAATTTACGACAACATATGGAGCAGCACCGGGTTTGGGAGAAATTGCATAATAAATTATGGAGGGGTCTAGCTTCACCTATTAACCCTTATGTACCTGACAAATTTGCAGCAAATCCAAAAATTTATTTTTTACCGCTAGAGTGTCATATTTCCACATCTCAATGTTATAAAGTTCTGTGAGGCACCTATGGGTTCCAAATACTCACTACACCCATGCATGAATTCCTTGAGGGGTCTAGTTTCCAAAATGCAATCACTTGTGGGGGGTGTCTGCTGTTTTCATGTGTCAGGGGCTTTTCCAATGCAACATAGCATTCACAATTCATCCCAGGCAAATAGCGCTCGTTCCTTTCCTAGCCCTGCCATGTGTCCAAGCTGAAGTTTTTGACTACATGTGGGGTATTGTTGCATTTGGGACAAATTACGCAACAAATTATGGGGTCTGTTTTCTCTTATTTTCCATTGTGAAAATAAAAAAAAATTGAAATGAAAATTTTCCATATGATTACCTAATGTTATCAAATTCTATGCTGTACCTGTTGGTTCAAAATACACACTATTCTCCTGGTGAAATCCTTGAGAGGTGTAGTTTCCAAAATGAGGTAACTTGTGGGGGTTTTCACTGTTTAAACACATCAGTTGCTCACCAAATGAGACATGACGCCCCCAGACCATTCCATCAAAGTCTGCTTTCCAAAACATCACTCCTTCCTTTCCGAGTCCTGCTGTGCACCCAAATAGTAGTTTTCCTCCACATATGGGGTATCAACATACTTAGAAGAAATTGCAGAACAATTTTTGGGGTCCATTTTTTCCTGTTATTCTTGAGAAAATAGAAAATATAGGGCTAAAATTACATTTTTGTGGGTAAAATGTGATTTTTTTTATTTTCACAGCTCTTTGTTATAAACTTCTATGAAGCACCTGGGGTTCAAGGTGCTCACCACACATCTAGATACACTCTTTGAGGGCTCTAGTTTCCAAAATGGGGTTACTTGTGGAAAAGTTTCCACTGTTTAGGCACATCAGAGGTTCTCAAAACGCAGCATGGTGTCCTCTCTCGATTCCAGCCATTTTTGCGTTCAAAAAGTCAAACGGGGCTCCTTCCCTTCTGAGACCTGCCGGGCACCCAAACAGTGGATTTCCCCCACCTATGGAGTATTGAAATACTCAGGAGAAATTGCAAACAACTTTTAGGGACCTTTTTCTTCTGTTACCCTTGTGAAAATAACAAATTTGGAGCTAAAGTAAAATTTGGGTGAAAAAAGTGAAATATTAATTTTTTCCTTTCACATTGCTTTAGTTCTCATGAAGCACCTGAAGGATTAATAAACTTCTTGAAACTGGTTTGAGTACTTTGAGGGGTGCAGTTTTTAGAGTGGTCTCACTTTTGAATATTTTCTGCCCCAAAAGTCACTTCAAATGTGAGGTTGTCACTAAAACAAATGGTTTTGGAAATTTTGTTGGAAAAATGAGAAATTGCTGGTCAACTTTTAAGGCTATGTGCACACGTCAGGAATGTTTGCAGAAATTTCCTGACAAAAACCGGACTTTTTCCGCTTTTTTTTTTGCATTTTTCTGATGTTTTTTGCGCGTTTTTTTTGCGGATTTTTAACGTTTTTTTCCAGAGCTTCCCCAATTAAATAATATAGAGGGAAAAATGCGAAAAATCTGCTAAATTAATGAACATGCTGCGTTTTTTTCCGTGATGCTTTTTTTTGCGGAAAAAAAACGCAACATGTGCACAAAAATTGCGGATTGCATTCAAACTATAGGATGCTTAATGGATGCAGTTTTTTTGCGGTTTTATAGCGTTTGTATAGCAAAAAAATGCGAAAAATCCTGAACGTGTGCACATACCCTAACCCTTTTACCTTCCTAACCAAAAAAAATATGTTTAAAAAATGATGCAGAGTTAAAGTAGACATGTGGTAAATGTTATTAACGATTTTGTACGACATAACTTTCTGGTTTAATGACATAAGAATTAAAAGTTTGAAAATTGCAAAATTTGGGAAATTTTTGCCAAATTTCCGATACTTTCACAAGCAAACGCAAGTCATATCAAACACATTTTACCACTATTATTAAGTACAATATGTCATGAATAAACAATCTCAGAATCACTGGGATCCTTGAAGCGTTCGAGAGTTATTAAAATGACACTGGTGAGATTTAAAAATTTTGCTTGGTCGTTAAGGTCAAAATTGTCTCGGTCATTAATATGAAACAATACTTCGACTCCCATGCAGTTCTGAGATCAGGTGGTGATCAGAGGTTTCTTTATGTGGAGGTGTTGTGCACATAAGTGTTTATAATTTATTGGGTTTTGGAGATGCTTTGCTTCTTTGTTTTCGGGTTTTTACACTTACATTTTATGTGAATCTAGGCGTAGCTCATTCTTATTTTCGGAGTGTATGATTGTGTTCCTGATAATCTGATATTTCTCAGTAACAATATAATTTCCTCTCAGGTCAGAATATTCCACAGTTTGTGAATAATGGCATTCCCATAAAATTTATGCTATAAGTGCACAGATCCGCATACAAGGAAAAGTTTATAAAAGACAGAAAAGGTTGAAAGGTTCATGAATAATGCACCAAAAATGTGTTTTCTATTTGTCCGAGTGACTGCATCTTGTTTTATCAGAAATGATCTCATCTCTGCTGATTGGCTGTGAGCAGTCATGTGACAGCCAGAGTATTCCTGGTGGTCAGCGGCTGGCTCTCAGAAGAGATGACCTCATACGCAGCTGAATATGTGCGGCCCGTGAACTTTTTGGAATGCAGAACTGGGGGGAATAAAAGAACGTCTTCATTTTCTTTTACTAAAGATTGTTGTGAACAATCTGCAAATATAAATTTGCTCTAAATAAACATGTTCTAAAATGTTAGACAAACAATGTTCTGAAAATAACAAAGGCCTGTAAATATATATATATATATATATATATATATATATATATATATATATATACAGTATATACATATATTTAAAGGGGATCTGCAGTGAAAACAAGTTACCCCTTTAAAGGATTTTTAAGGGACATTTATATAAATTGGCAGGGACATCAATGCATCTAATATTGTGTAATGTACTCAGTGTTCGGATTCTGCTGTTTTTACACTCCCAGCGCTCATCACATGACTGCTCATATGCAATTTGCATACTTGCGATCACATGCAGACAATTTTGTCTTCCTGCTTCACTCAGTAGAAAAATGAGAGAATTGAAAAGAGAGAATGTAAAGAGGTTTTCCAAGACTATATTGTTGATGACCTATCTCTAAGACCACCATACACAGTGAAAAATTGTCCAGCCATAAGTTAAAAAATGGGTGAAAAAAAATGCATCTGAAACTGCATCAGCCATGTTGGATTTTTCAGCAGATGCTGCAGCTAGTACTTATCACCAGCAGAAAAAATCCAACATGCCCAATTGATCTTTTGAACATTTGTCTGTTGGCCATCAGTCAAAATGAACAATCATTTCATAGATCCAGCCTGATAATTGTTATGGTCGAAATCAGCCATTTCAGCTGACTTTTACTTTTATTATGTGTGTATGAGGACCATTAGGATAGTTCATCATTATCTAATCAGTTGGGGTCAGACTCCCTGCAGCCCAAATGATTAATTAATTGAATGGGCAGCAGAGCACTGGAATGGGCATAGCTTCTCAATAGTGTATAATAGTAGTTGTGAAAGCAATGGATGTTCTCTTCTATTCACTTGTATGTGAGAGAGCTTGCAGCATTACTCATCACCACTACGCAATTGTACCGTGTGCCAGTCCTGGTGTGCTGCAGCCCCTTAACTATACTATATTCAAGGATGTAACATAACAACTGATATGGGGCTAAGAGACTTAAAATGTCTATCAAGGTTCAAAAATGCCACACCATCCATAACGATCAAGGAAATCTTTCACCAGATTTTTGTAACCTAATCTGAAAGCAGCATGATGTAGAGACAGAAACCCTGATTCCAGCGATGTATCACTTACTGGGCTGCTTGCTGTTGTTTTATCAACAAGAGATTCTCACGAAAAGACTTGTAAACCTGCTGGCATGTACAGTGGGTATGGAAAGTATTCACACCCCTTTAAATTTTTCACCTTTTGTTTAATTGCGGCCATTTGGTAAATTCAAAAAAAGTTCATTTTTTCTCATTAATGTACACTCTGCACCCCATCTTGACTGGAAAAAAAAACAGAAATATAGTAATTTTTGCAAATACATTAAAAAAGAATAACTGAACTGTCACATGGTCATAAGTATTCAGACCCTTTGCTCAGTATTGAGGAGAAGCCCCTTTTGAGCTAGTACAGTCATGAATCTTCTTGGGAATGATGCAACAAGTTTTTCACACCTGGATTTGGGGATCCTCTGCCATTCTTCCTTGCAGATCCTCTCCAGTCCCATCAGGTTGGATGGTGAACGTTGGTGGACAGCCATTTTCAGGTCTTTCCAGAGATGCTCAATTGGGTTTAGGTCAGGGCTCTGGCTGGGCCAGTCAAGAATGGCCACAGAGTTGTTCTGAAGCCACTCCTTTGTTATTTTAGCTGTGTGCTTAGCGTCATTGTCTTGTTGGAAGGTGAACCTTGGGCCAAGTCTGAGGTCCAGAGCACTCTGGAAGAGGTTTTCATGCAGGATATCGCTGTACTTGGCCACATTCATGTTTCCTTCAATGTCAACCAGTCCCTGCAGCTGAAAAACACCCCCACAGCATGATGCTGCCACCACCATGTTTCACTGTTGGGATTGTATTGGGCAGGTGATGAGCAGTGCCTGGTTTTCTCCACACATACCGCTTATAATTATCACCAATAGGTCTATCTTTGTCTCATCAGACCAGAGAATCTTATTTCTCATAGTCTGGGAGCCCTTCATGTGTTTTTTAGCAAACTCTAAGCAGGTTTTCATATGTCTTGCACTGAGGAGAGGCTTCCGTCGGGCCACTCTGCCATAAAGGTCCGACTGGTGAGGGCTGCAGTGATTGTTGACTTTGCAGGACTTTCTCCCATCTCCCTACTGCACCTCTGGAGGTCAGTCACAGTGATCTTAGGGTTCTTCTTTACCTCTCTCACCAAGGCTCTTCTCCCACGATTGCTCAATTTGGCTGGACGACCTGGTCTAGGAAGACTTCTGGTGGTCCCAAACTTCTTCCATTTAAGATTTATGGAGGCCACTGTGCTCTTAGGAACCTTGAGTACTGCAGAAATTCTGTTGTAACCTTGGCCAGATCTGTGCCTTGCCACAATTCTGTCTCTGAGCTCCTTGGCCAGTTCCTTTGACCTCATGTTTCTCATTTGGTCTGATATGCACTGTGAGTTGTGAGGTCTTATATAGACAGGTGTGCGCCTTTCCAAATCAAGTCCTATCAGTTTAATTAATCACAGCTGGACTCCAATGAAGGAGTAGAAACATCTCAAGGAGGATCACAAGGAAATGGACAGCATGTGATTTAAATATGAGTGTCTGAGCAAAGGGTCTGAATACTTATGACCATGTGATATTTCAGTTTTTCTTTTTTATTACATTTGCAAAAATTTCTACATTTCTGTTTTTTTCAGTGAAGATGGGGTGCAGAGTGTACATTAATGAGAAAAAAAAATGAACTTTTTTGATTTTACCAAATGGCTGCAATGAAACAAAGAGTGAAAAATGTAAAGGGTTCTGAATACTTTCCTTACCCACTATTTTTTCTCTTACGTACTTCAAATAATCAAGGAGTAATTCTATGTTGTATAAATGTATGACACAATATTTAATACATCATATATGTCATGTATCTTTACTATAGAGTATAGACCAAGATTTTGCCATTTGTTTTTAAAAAAAAAATCAGTTTGCTTTTATCATGACAGTCAAATGGATGAGAAAGGGGAGTACAGTCATTAGAATTACTGAGTCACCTCTGAAGGATGCACGGTTATTAGGTGGCAGCTCCCACTAGTCAATTAAATGAATTCCACAGTTTAAACTTGCAGAGCAATGAAATTCTGCAAGCAGCAGGCACCAAAATACAGCAGGACGCCTTATTTCATATGCAAAATCATCCAGAGGAACAATAATCATGCCTGTAGGTATAGCTACACCATATCCCAATTGTCTCTACCAACTGTTAGAAAGCAATGTGCCAATATACTATGTATCGGGCGTTGTGAGGCCTTCATGACTAAGCTGCAAGCCTAGGGCGCTGTGAGACACCATCTCTAGGCTGTTTCGTTTAAAAGATACGCACACGTAGTGATGTTCTCAGATAGTTTTAACTCGACTGTTGGAGTCTGAAGATTCCAAAAGAAGGTTAATTTTCCAGCTGAATTCTTGTAAATATGCACACATTCAGCAGGTGAAAAAGACTTTTCAGTAACAGGACTGCTTACACATGAGCTTCTAAGATGGCTTATAGACAATGAATGAAGAACGAGGGAGGGGTTACTGACATCAGAGCTACATTAGAGACAAAGGGAGAGAGGAAGGACAAATTTCTAAAAGAGGCAAACCTTATTGCATAGCAACGAAACAGCAAAATATAACAACATAATCATAATGCAGTACTCTCTGTTTCATTCTTTAATCATGGGACATGACACTCCCCATCTGAAATCTTTAGATTCCACGATGATCATTTGACGTGATGTCTTGTGATGATGTCCACAGTCGATCTGTAACCTGAAAGATGAAAAGAAATACACGAGCATGCAACCATAACTATAACAGTTCTAACATAAAGTCCAGTTTTCTGGTTGGTGGCCTGAAGAACAGCAGAATAATCCAAGTTCAATTGGGAACCCATCTTCGTTGTACCACAGATGTGCAGCATGTAGGGATGGCTGGCCTGATCTCTCTGTTGGTCTCTGATTCTACAGGTTCAAATGCACTGCTGGCATCAAGAGAACAAGGTTTCGTGTGTAGAAGGCTTGGAGATGACAACAAGGTGTTGTTGCAAAGGCTAGATGCGGCCATGAATCCTGTTCCTCGATTAGCTGATTTCAGGCCAGCAGAGCAGTAGTGCCCCTGTTCTATGGAAACTTCGGTCACGTCTTCCGCCAGTACAGCAGCACACTGCTCAAGCCCTGGTACAGAGTGTGTGCAGCGCCCCAGAGTCCTGGTTGCTGCAGTAATGTCATTCTTCCACCAGGGGGAGTGATATTACGTCTGAAGGTAATAAAGGAGTCCATCTTTCCAGGTATCACAGCATCACAACACACTTCACACTCCAGACCACCAGGGGGAGGGGGAGCCATGCTCCTATCTAGTAGGGCACGCCTCACAGAAGGGTAAAACTGGTGGGTTGGATAGAAAGTGAGAGAGAAGCTGACTGGGCTCGGCCCAGGCAACACCTGTCAGGCAGACAGGGGGGGAAAGGAGGAACATCTGAGCTGCAGACAGAGGGTCCCTGTCAGGGGTGGGATCCTGGCAGAGGCCTAGCACGAGATAGAAAGACACGGAGCTGCGCCTGCCCCACGTGCAGCAGCATCCTAAGAAAGGACACGAAGAGAATTGTATTGTAGAGAGTGAGAAACTAAGTCACCGCACAAGGAGAAAACACCGGGAGGAGTTCTGCCCCGAGACAGGCAGCCTCCTTCTGAGGCGCATAGCTGGTGGCCGGAACACCGAGGGAGTAATTGACTCTATGCATTACTTCAGAGACTGGCAGGACAGTCAATTCCAAGTTGGCTGCCCGACCTTAATACCTAAGAAGACACGGTGGCAAATTGTGGGGGTCGGGGCGTCTCTAGGGTCCCTATAAACAAGCCTCAGGCCATCCCAGTCATACCGGTTTGTCCTATCCATACCATCTGGGGGACAGAGAGAGGACATCAGAAACATCCACGAAAGTTGTGAGGACTATCCCGTGGTGCTCAGCAGGAAAGTACTACAACACACAGGCGCTAGTAGGAAGGCTACTGATTTCCACCTGGATAAGGGGACTCTGGATTTGCCTTCGGACCGACCGGACTTTGCCTACCCTGTGGTCCGTACCCTGGACTGTGGATGCTGAAGCTTCCAGTAAAAGGTAAAGAGACTGCATCCTTGTGTCCTCGTTATTCCCTGCGCCTCACATTGTCCACCATTACCATTTACACTTCTGGGAAGCCCTGGGGATACACTTCACCTGTGGAAGGTATACCACCTTGCTGCTACAACATCACCCCAGCGGACCCCTAAGCAGCATCGGTCACCCTGACCGAGTACCACAGGTGGCGTCACGAACACCGTACAAATTTCACCTTTAATTGGGTGCCCCTCAAAGGGCCATGGACCGGGTCAGGCCATCGTGACATCCCCAGAACCGCGAGGGACCCGGTACCGAGTACCCCATTGCCCTTAACGTGGGGGCGCTCCAAATTTTTGGCGTCACGAACAGGATCTACTTAAGCCTGAAAATCGGGTCATGTGTGCCTAAGAACTGTACCAGAACTGTATGTGAACTGTGATTTGCTTAAAGACTGTGTATTGCCATTTGCCAACAAAATTCCCGCCAAAACCGCCGCCATTACTGCGCCACGAGGAGCGCAGGAAAAGAAGAAGGATGTGGAGTTGTGGGCGTGAACGAACTGAGAAGCGTGAAAAATAATGGCCGCCCAGTCTAAATATCTTTGTACCTTGAGGATGTGTCCGTCAGCAGCCGAGATCCGCCTCCTGATCCTCAATGGCGGGCGGAGACAACAAAAGCAAAACCGCCCCAGGAGAGAGCGGGAAAAGGACCAGGAAGAGGCCAACCACATGGAGGATGCCGTGGCCAGCCGCCCGGGACCAGAGCGTGGGGTCGGAGCAGAGGACTCCCCCAGCCACCTGGAGAGACACCGTGGCCAGGCATCACCCGTTGGCCCTGACTTCCTGCCAGCCGGCATGGAAGAGCTCGACGACCAACTCCTGCAGTCGCAGCTGAGCACTGAGGCCGGGTGGAAGAAGACCTTCATCGGGAGCCTCACCAGACGTCTGTCGGCAGCCTCGTCTGGTCCGGAGCAAGAAAGAAGTTCCAGCGCTCCGAAGCCAGAAAGCAAGGCCCTGCCTGAAAGTGAGATGCTGCAAACAGAGATGACAGTGCCATAGCACAAGGCCCCGCAACCAGCGTTCCAGACCCCAGCGGAGACGGAGCAGACCGGCACCGGAGGGACCGCATCTGAAGCAGGTATGAGGAACGACCCTGCCCCGGTGACCGACCCCGCTCCCACAACTGCTCCTGGCTCAGCTGCTGACTCCATTCCAGTGACTGATCTTGCAGCAGCCGCTACCTCTGCTGTAGTAAATGCCCATCATCAAGTGACGCAGACCTCCATCACTGCGCATGATCTGACAATCCACGAAAGACAGACCAATGGTGTTTATCTGGCACCGAGTGTAACCCTGGATTCCACCCTTCCCAGGCCAAGAAGGGTTATGTGCCAGGTAAAGCCCTGGAAGCTATTCAAATAAACCTCGAAACCACGGATTGTAAATAGTTAACTGTTTGTTTCCTGCTGCTTAAACCCGTCCAGGGTTAACTCTTAAAGGGATCCCTTTGTTTACCCGGGATCCCTATTGTTTCAAGTTTGCACAAGTTGTTTTATATCAAAGAACTGTTGAATCATGGACGGTGAATGATTCACAAACTGCTTCTGTACATAGTTTGCACCTTCTTAAAGGTGCTCTCTACTGGTTTTACATAGGAGGCTTTTACAGAGACTGCCTCTTAACAGAAACTGCTGTTAATTATGCTGTAAAAATAACTGCTCTGCCTTACAGACCTGAAGAAAAACCCGTTGGTGCGGCAGAATTCCGGGTCAGGATTACACGTCTTGTAGCCCACCCAAGACTAATGTTCAGGGGTTCTTAACGGGTCCCTCATCTCCTACCACGTCATGTTGCCTTTAAGTAAACTTGCATATTGCTGATGTGATAATTTTGCACTACCTCTGAAAAGACTTGGGTTTCCTCTTAAAGGGAATGTTTACTTATTGCACTTAGATAATGTTGCTTAAGGAAGTTAGATAGCCATAATGTTTTACATAGTGATAGTATGTAGTTAGAAAACTAGTGGTAAGAAAAGTTTGATAATGTTGAAAGTAATTGTTTAATGATGTACTACTTTGAATAAAATTGAGGACAAAAGAAATTGGAAGAAAGATACGGTGAGCCCGTAGTGGGGGTGAAGCCGGTTCTGCATTTCAATAAAGTGAACCCGTAGGGGTTAGTGAGTCCTCTAGAGAGCCTTAGGAAGTGAGTTAAAAGACTTTGCACTTAGAGAAGAATAAAAATGTTAATTTATTGTTGTGTAAATGCACTTAATAGATAGAATACCCGTATGGGTAATGGTCATTCATAGTTAATTAATAATTGTCATCTAAAGTCATACGCACAATGTAAATATGTTCTTGTTTTGCAACGTTCAAGTGTTCTCACCTCCCATAAAGGGAAGCATTGTTATATTATTTTGTTTTTACAGCATTCCAAAAATTTGTATGTCTTTTTGCTGATGTATTGTTGTTTTCTTTTCACAGCCCGGGAGTGCTGGAATTAACGGGGGGGGAGTGCAGCGCCCCAGAGTCCTGGTTGCTGCAGTAATGTCATTCTTCCACCAGGGGGAGTGATATTACGTCTCAAGGTAATAAAGGAGTCCATCTTTCCAGGTATCACAGTATCACAACACACTTCACAATCCAGACCACCAGGGGGAGCCATGCTCCTATCTAGTAGGGCACTCCTCACAGAAAGGTAAAACTGGTGGGTTGGATAGAAAGTGAGAGAGAAGCTGACTGGGCTCGGCCCAGGCAACACCTGTCAGGCAGACAGGGGGGAAAGGAGGAACATCTGAGCTGCAGACAGAGGGTCCCTGTCAGGGGTGGGATCCTGGCAGAGGCCTAGCATGAGACAGAAAGACACGGAGCTGTGCCTGCCCCACGTGCAGCAGCATCCTAAGAAAGGACATGAAGAGAATTGTATTGTAGAGAGTGAGAAACTAAGTCACAGCACAAGGAGAAAACACCGGGAGGAGTTCTGCCGCGAGATCGTCAGCCTCCTTCTGAGGCGCGTAGCCAGTGGCCGGAACACCGAGGGAGTAATTGACTCTACGCATTACTTCAGAGACCGGCAGGACAGTCAATTCCAAGTTGGCTGCCCGACCTTAATACCTAAGAAGACACGGTGGCAAATTGTGGGGGTCGGGGCATCTCTAGGGTCCCTATAAACAAGCCTCAGGCCATCCCAGTCATACGGGTTTGTCCTATCCATACCATCTGGTGGACAGAGAGAGGACATCAGAAACATCCACGAAAGTTGTGAGGACTATCCCATGGTGCTCAGAAGGGAAGTACTACAACACACAGGTGCTAGTAGGAAGGCTACCGATTTCCACCTGGATAAGGGGACTCTGGATTTGCCTTCAGACCGACCGGATTTTGCCTACCCTGTAGTCCGTATCCTGGACTGTGGATGCTGAAGCTTCCAGTAAAAGGTAAAGAGACTGCAACCTTGTGTCCTCGTTATTCCCTGCGCCTCACATTGTCCACCATTACCATCTACACTTCTGGGAAGTCCTGGGGATACACTTCACCTGTGGGAAGGTATACCACCTTGCTGCTACATCATCACCCCAGCGGACCCCTTAGCAGCGTCGGTCGCCCTGACCGAGTACCACAGGTGGCGTCACGAACACCGTACAAATTTCACCTTTAATTGGGCGCCCATCAAAGGGCCACGCACCGGGTCAGGCCATCGTGACATCCCCAGAACCGCGAGGGACCCGGTACCGAGTACCCCATTGCCCTTAACGTGGGGGCGCTTCATGTGCAGATTTGGAGTTAATTTGGCCTTTCCCGTGTTGAATCCACAATGCACCTTGTTGGCTTCTGAGGTTTTGAGATAGGCTATTGCCTCAGTAGGTGCGTCAGAGAAAATGATGACTTCTTTTCTGACGGCAGCTGAAAGGGACCTTAAGGCATAACAATGTGGGACTAGGAGATGTTCTAATACCTTCAGAGATTTCTTACATGTCTTCCACGTTTGTTGTTTATGGGATGGTATCAGAGTGTTCCAATCCGTGTTCTCGGCGGTCAACTGTCTCATCAGTATCTTGTCTTGAATTGTGATGGGTGCTATAAACTCGAGAGGATCATAGATGCTATTCACAACAGATAAGACTCCTCATTTGGTGAAGGGTTTCAGACTAACACTCGAAATATGAACGTGTCCTGTTTAATATCCCAAAGCAGACCAAGGCTGCGTCGCATAGGAGGAACGTGAGAATCCAGATCAAGGTCCTTTAAGCTTATCGCGTGGTCATCAGATGCCTCCATTACCTCCTGGCTGTTGGAAATGATCTTGGGAAGGTGAAGGTTTGTTGCCGACAGCATTTCCTGTATTCTAGAGAGCAGACCAATTGCCTCTTCACTTGTGGGCAGAGATTTAAGCCCATCATCTACATAGACGCTCTTTCCCACAGATAGATGAGCATCAGATCCATACTCTCTCGCACCTTCCTGAGCTGTCCGTGTTAGACCATAGATTGCCATGGCTGTTCCCAAAGACATGCACCTTCATCCAGTAGTCTACGACCTCATTGTGGACATCATTGTCCTTGTGCCATAGGAACCTGAAGTAGTTTCTACTGTCTTCTCTCACAATATAACAATAAATTGAACATTTGCTGAATGTTGGCCATTACTTTAACAGATTCTTGTCTGAAATTAATTAGCACTCGTATAAGGCTGTTGTTTGGGTTAGGCCCAGTGAGGGGATATCATAATGTATGTGAGGTGGGACATTTGTGAGGTCATCATACTCTATGTGGACCATGACAAGAGTATGGTAGTGGGTGAAAACATTATGATGCTTCATTAGAGGCACAATTATTGTGTGTGTGCCGTAATATGCAGTATGTCCCTCTCCCTGTCCATAAAAGGTGAGAGGTATGTGACTACACTTATGAGCCATGCCTCTGCCTACTCCACCTAATAATTTTATTTTAAGGCGGCTGATAGGAACCCATTAACAGGACCGCCATCAGGGCATTACTGCCCTGACTGGCGTATGGGGCCCGATGAGCAGAGGGGGCCCGCAGCGGGCCCTGTCTCTTCTGCTCACCGGGCCCCAGCAGCAGGATTCTGCCGGTGCAGTAACTGAACCTGCATCTGAGATGCAGTTTCGTTTAAGCTCTATTGCCGTGTAGTTTAAAGTCGCCAGCCAATAGGAAGATGGCAGCTGATGTCAGTGCACATGTCACCAGAGTATGACGTCATTGTCATTCACCGGTGAGTACATGCTTGAAATGTCTAGGGTGGACGTCGCCGCTGGAGCGCAGCCAGGTAAGGAGAATGTGTTTTTTGTTTTTTGTTTTTTTTATTGAATACAGCAAACCGCAATATGCTTGGATGGCAGGATGCAAACACATGGACCATCTTCCCCATCTGTCTCCTTCCTGCCTCATGATCCTGCACCATGTGACAGGGTGCAGAATGGAGACACATGGTGCAGTATTGTGGGGCAGGATGGAGACAGATGGGGCAGGAACATGGGGCAGGATGGAGACAGATGGTGCCAGATCATGGGATAGGATGGAGACAGATAGGGCAGGATGGAGATAGATGGGGCAGGAACATGGGGCAGGATGGAAACAGATGGGGCAGGATGGAAACAGATGGGGTAGGATGGAAACAGATGGAGCAAGAAGATGGTACCAGATCATGGTGCAGGATGGAGACAGATAGGACAGGATGGAGACAGATGGGACAGGATGGAGACAGATGGGGCAGGAACATGGTGCTGGATCATGGGGCAGGATGGAGACAGATGGGACAGGAACATGGGGCAGGATGGAGACAGATAGGACAAGATGGAGACAGATGGGGCAGGATGGAGACACATGGTGTAGGATGGAGACAGATGGTGCAGGATCATGGGCAGGCTGGAGACATGGGGCAGGATGGAGACAGATGGGACAGGAATATGTGGCAGATGGAGACCGATGGTGCAGGATCATGGGCAGGCTGGAGACATGGGGCAGGATGGAGACAGATGGGACAGGAATATGGGGCAGATAGAGACAGATGGTTCAGGATCATGGGCAGGCTGGAGACATGGGGCAGGATTGAGACAGATGGGAAATGAACATGGGGCAGGATGGAGACAGATGGTGCCGGATCATGGGGCAGGATGGAGACCGATAAGACAAGATGGAGACAGATGGGGCAGGAACATGGAGAAGATTGGAAACAGATGGGCAGGATGGAGACAAATGGAGCAAGAAGATGGTGCCAGATCATGGTGCAGGATGGAGACAGATAAGACAGGATGGAGACAGATGGGGCAGGAACATGGTGCTGGATCATGGGGCAGGATGGAGACAGATGGGACAGGAACATGGGGCAGGATGGAGACAAATAGGACAAGATGGAGACAGATATGACAGGAATATGGGGCAGATGGAGACCGATATGGGAGATATTATTACCCTAGGGGCTAATTAATTGATATTATTACCACAATCATGTATTTTATTTTTTGAGGATACTGTTTTCAATGGGAGGTCCTATTACTGTGCAGAGCGACACTATCTTGCCTTTATTTCTTCATTTGGTGTAGTGTAGAATTTGGGAAAAATTAAGTAATGTGCTCTGCAAGCAGTGCTCTAGATAACTGTGTTATTTCCTGCAGAGATGAGCCCTGGCTCGAAGAAGTGATGGCGGTCTGTGCTGGATAAAGATGAAAAGCGAAGATGAAGGACTTCACCTAGAGACGTCACTAGTGAGTCAGTGTGTTACCTGTACACTGACACTATACACTGTATACTATATACAGAGGCCCTGTGTACAATGTCACCAGTGATCACTTTATTACCTTTACACTCACTGTATTCAGTGGTGTGAATTCCGTTCTCGGGCTCCCTCCTGTGGTCATGAGCGGTACTGTGTGAGTTTGTTCTGGGGCTCCCTCTGGTGGCCTTTAGCGATATGGCTGGTCTTGGCTGGGCTCAGCTGCTTCATTTCCTGCTATGCTGGGCCTATTTAATTCACCTGGCCCTTCATTTGTTGCCTGCTGTCGGTGTATTCAGTCCTGATTCTGAGTTTTCCTGAATATTCCTTGTGACCAGTCTCCTGCTGGAGAAGCTAAGTTTGTTTGTTCATTTTGCTCATTATTTCCTTGAAAATGTTTCTCAGTATATGATGAGTTCAGTCCAGCTTGCTTTTATGTGATTTTTCGCTTGCTGGTTAGTTCTGGGGTGCAGAGTGCACCCCTCACATCGTGAGTTGGTGTGGGGGTTCTTGTATTCTCTGCGTGGTTTATTTTTGATAGTTTTGTACTGACTGCACAGACTCCTATCTATTTTCTGTCTATCTAGTATTAGCGGGCCTCATTTGCTAAACCTGTTTCATTCCTACGTTTGTCTTTTCCCCTTAACTCACCGTTATTATTTGTGGGGGGCTATCTAAAACTTTGGGGTATTTCTCTGAGGCAAGTGAGGTCTTTGCTTTCTCTGTAGGGGTAGTCAGTTTCTCAGGCTGTGAAAGAGGCGTCTAGGATTTTAGGAACGCTCCACGGCTGCCTTTAGTGTGTGTGGATAGGATCAGGATTGCGGTCAGTATAGTTTCCACATCCCCAGAACTTGTCCTATATTCTGGTCATATGTGTCAGGTCAGTTTGGAGATCCTACCACCGGATCATAACAGTACAGCAGGCCACAAAGTGTTAATGCAGCAGAAGAGGGAGAAGAGAAATCCTGAAGTCATTTTTTTTTTTTTCCTCTGTACTGTGTTTAGCCTCTCCCCTCCCCTTAATCTTTGGGTGGTTCTGAATTTAGTTGCAAATATGGACATTCAGAGTCTGTCTTCTAGTGTGGATCATCTCACTGCAAGGGTGCAGGGCATTCAGGATTATTTAGTCCGCAGTCCTATGTCAGAGCCTAAAATACCAATTCCTGAACTGTTCTCCGGAGATAGATCTAGGTTTTTGAACTTTAAGAATAATTGTAAGTTATTCCTTTCTCTGAGACCTCGCTCCTCTGGTGACTCTGTTCAGCAAGTTAAAATTGTTATTTCTTTGTTACGTGGTGACCCTCAAGATTGGGCATTCTCTCTGGCGCCAGGAGATCCTGCATTGCTAAATGTGGATGCGCTTTTTCTGGCGCTTGGAGTGCTTTATGAGGAACCAAATCTGGTAGATCAAGCAGAGAAGGTTTTGCTGGCTCTCTCTCAGGGTCAAGATGAAGCAGAGATTTACTGTCAGAAGTTTAGGAAGTGGTCTGTGCTCACTCAATGGAATGAGTGTGCCCTGGCGGCGATTTTCAGAAAGGGTCTTTCTGAAGCCCTTAAAGATGTTATGGTGGGGTTCCCCACGCCTGCGGGTCTGAATGAGTCAATGTCTTTGGCCATTCAGATTGATCGGCGTTTGCGGGAACGCAAACCTGTGCACCATCTAGCGGTATTTTCTGAGCAGAAACCTGAGCCTATGCAATGCAACAGGATTCTGACCAGAGTTGAACGGCAAAACCACAGACGTCAGAATGGGTTGTGCTTTTACTGTGGTGATTCTGCTCATGTTATCTCAGAGTGTTTTAAGTGCACAAAAAGGTTTACCAAGTCTGTCACCATTGGTATTGTACAACCTAAATTCATTTTGTCTGTTACTTTGATTTGCTCTCTGTCATCCTACTCAGTTATGGCGTTTGTGGATTCAGGTGCCGCCCTGAATTTGATGGATTTGTCATTTGCCAGGCGCTGTGGTTTTATCTTGGAGCCGTTACAATTCCCTATTCCACTAAAGGGAATTGATGCTACGCCATTGGCCAAGAATAAACCTCAGTACTGGACTCAAGTGACCATGTGCATGGCTCCTGCACATCAGGAGGTGATTCACTTTCTTGTGCTACATAATTTGCATAATGTTGTCGTGTTGGGTCTGCCATGGCTGCAGGCTCATAATCCAGTCCTGGATTGGAAAGCAATGTCTGTGTCAAGTTGGGGTTGCCAGGGAATTCATGGTGATGCCCCTTTGGTGTCAATTGCTTCTTCTACTCCTTCTGAAGTCCCTGAATTTTTGTCAGACTACCAGGATGTATTTGATGAGCCCAAATCCAGTGCCCTACCTCCTCATAGGGATTGTGATTGTGCTATAAATCTGATTCCTGGTAGTAAGTTCCCTAAGGGACGACTTTTTAATTTATCTGTACCAGAACATGCCGCTATGCGGAGTTATATAAAGGAGTCCTTGGAGAAGAGGTATATTCGCCCGTCCTCGTCCCCTTTGGGTGCGGGGTTCTTTTTTTGTGGCCAAGAAGGATGGTTCTCTGAGACCCTGTATAGATTATCGCCTTCTAAATAACATCACGGTCAAATTTCAGTACCCCTTGCCACTGTTGTCCGATCTGTTTGCCCGGATTAGGGGGGCCAGTTGGTTCACCAAGATAGATCTTCGAGGAGCGTATAATCTTGTGCGCATAAAGCAGGGCGATGAATGGAAAACAGCATTTAATACGCCCGAAGGCCATTTTGAGTACTTGGTGATGCCTTTTGGGCTTTCTAATGCTCCCTCTGTGTTTCAGTCCTTCATGCACGACATCTTCCGAGAGTATCTGGATAGATTTATGATTGTGTACCTGGATGATATTTTGGTATTTTCTGATGATTGGGAGTCTCATGTGAAGCAGGTCAGGATGGTATTTCAGGTCCTGCGTGCCAATGCCTTGTTTGTGAAGGGCTCTAAATGTCTCTTCGGAGTCCAGAAGATTTCCTTTTTGGGCTTTATTTTTTCTCCTTCTACTATTGAGATGGATCCAGTCAAGGTCCAGGCTATTCATGACTGGACTCAACCTACATCTGTGAAGAGTCTCCAGAAGTTCTTGGGTTTTGCTAATTTTTACCGTCGCTTCATCACTAATTTTTCTAGCGTGGTTAAGCCTTTGACGGATTTGACCAAGAAGGGTTCTGATGTGACGAATTGGTCTCCTGCGGACGTGGAGGCCTTTCAGGAGCTGAAACGTCGGTTTTCTTCGGCTCCTGTCTTGTGCCAGCCCGATGTCTCTCTTCCCTTTCAGGTCGAGGTTGATGCTTCTGAGATTGGAGCAGGGGCTGTCTTGTCGCAGAGAAGCTCTGATGGCTCTGTGATGAGACCATGTGCTTTCTTTTCAAGAAAGTTTTCGCCTGCCGAGCGGAATTATGATGTTGGTAATCGTGAGTTGTTGGCAATGAAGTGGGCATTTGAGGAGTGGCGACATTGGCTTGAGGGAGCCAAGCATCGTGTGGTGGTCTTGACGGATCACAAGAATTTGACTTATCTTGAGTCTGCCAAACGGTTGAATCCGAGACAGGCTCGATGGTCGTTGTTTTTCTCTCGTTTCGATTTCGTGGTTTCATATCTTCCGGGTTCGAAAAACGTGAAGGCTGATGCCCTTTCTAGGAGTTTTGTACCTGACTCCCCGGAAGTTTCTGAACCGACTGGTGTCCTCAAGAGGGGGTGATTTTGTCCGCCATCTCTCCTGATCTGCAACAGGTGTTGCAGGAGTTTCCGGCCAATAGACCTGACCGTTGTCCACCGGAGAGACTGTTTGTCCCGGACAGATGGACCAGTAGGGTTATTTCCGAGGTTCATTCTTCGGTGTTGGCGGGTCATCCTGGGATTTTTGGTACCAGGGATTTGGTGGCGAGGTACTTTTGGTGGCCTTCCTTGTCGCGGGATGTGCGTTCCTTTTTGCAGTCCTGTGGGATTTGTGCTCGGGCCAAGCCTTGCTGTTCTCGTGCCAGTGGATTGCTTTTGCCTTTGCCTGTCCTGAAGAGGCCTTGGACGCATATTTCCATGGATTTTATTTCGGATCTTCCTGTCTCTCAGAGGATGTCTGTCATCTGGGTGGTTTGTGATCGTTTTTCTAAAATGGTCCATTTGGTACCCTTGCCTAAGCTGCCTTCCTCCTCCGATTTGGTGCCACTGTTTTTTCAGAATGTGGTTCGTTTACATGGTATTCCGGAGAACATTGTGTCTGACAGAGGATCCCAGTTTGTGTCCAGATTTTGGCAGTCCTTTTGTGCTAAGATGGGCATTGAATTGTCTTTTTCGTCGGCCTTCCATCCTCAGACGAATGGCCAAACCGAACGAACTAATCAGACCTTGGAAACTTATTTGAGATGTTTTGTTTCTGCTGATCAGGATGATTGGGTGACTTTTTTGCCATTGGCTGAGTTCGCCCTCAATAATCGGGCTAGTTCTGCTACTTTAGTTTCACCTTTCTTTTGCAATTCTGGTTTTCATCCTCGTTTTTCCTCGGGTCAGGTTGAGCCCTCTGACTGTCCTGGGGTGGATTCTGTGGTGGATAGGTTGCAGCAGATTTGGAACCATGTGGTGGACAATTTGACGTTGTCCCAAGAGAAGGCTCAGCGCTTTGCTAACCGCCGTCGCTGTGTGGGTCCCCGACTTCGTGTAGGGCATTTGGTATGGTTGTCTTCTCGTTATGTTCCGATGAAGGTTTCCTCTCCTAAGTTCAAGCCTCGTTTCATCGGTCCTTATAAGATTTTGGAAATCCTCAACCCTGTGTCATTTCGTTTGGACCTCCCAACATCGTTTGCCATTCATAATGTGTTCCATAGGTCATTGTTGCGGAGATACGTGGTGCCTGTGGTCCCTTCTGTTGATCCTCCTGCTCTGGTTTTGGTCGAGGGGGAGTTGGAGTATGTGGTGGAGAAGATCTTGGATTCTCGTATTTCGAGACGGAAGCTTCAGTACTTAGTGAAATGGAAGGGCTATGGTCAGGAGGATAATTCCTGGGTTGTCGCCTCCGATGTCCATGCGGCCGATTTGGTTCGTGCCTTTCATTCGGCTCGTCCTGATCGGCCTGGGAGCTCTGGTGAGGGTTTGGTGACCCCTTCTCAAGGGGGGGGTACTGTTGTGAATTCCGTTCTCGGGCTCCCTCCTGTGGTCATGAGCGGTACTGTGTGAGTTTGTTCTGGGGCTCCCTCTGCTGGCCTTTAGCAATATGGCTGGTCTTGGCTGGGCTCAGCTGCTTCATTTCCTGCTATGCTGGGCCTATTTAATTCACCTGGCCCTTCATTTGTTGCCTGCTGTCGGTGTATTCAGTCCTGATTCTGAGTTCTCCTGAATATTCCTTGTGACCAGTCTCCTGCTGGAGAAGCTAAGTTTGTTTGTTCATTTTGCTCATTATTTCCTTGAAAATGTTTCTCAGTATATGATGAGTTCAGTCCAGCTTGCTTTTATGTGATTTTTCGCTTGCTGGTTAGTTCTGGGGTGCAGAGTGCGCCCCTCACATCGTGAGTCGGTGTGGGGGTTCTTGTATTCTCTGCGTGGTTTATTTTTGATAGTTTTCTACTGACCGCACAGACTCCTATCTATTTTCTGTCTATCTAGTATTAGCGGGCCTCATTTGCTAAACCTGTTTCATTCCTACGTTTGTCTTTTCCCCTTAACTCACCGTTATTATTTGTGGGGGGCTATCTAAAACTTTGGGATATTTCTCTGAGGCAAGTGAGGTCTTTGCTTTCTCTGTAGGGGTAGTCAGTTTCTCAGGCTGTGAAAGAGGCGTCTAGGATTTTAGGAACGCTCCACGGCTGCCTTTAGTGTGTGTGGATAGGATCAGGATTGCGGTCAGTATAGTTTCCACATCCCCAGAACTTGTCCTATATTCTGGTCATATGTGTCAGGTCAGTTTGGAGATCCTACCACCGGATCATAACATCAGAGCTCCTGCGTACAATGTCACCGATGATCACTGTATTACCTGTACACTGACATTGTTTACAGAGCTCCTGTGTATAATGTCACTAGTGATCCCAGTATTACCTGTACACTGACACTGTATACAGAGCTCCTGTGTATAATGTCACTGGTGATCCCTGTATTATCTTTACACTGACACTGTATACAGAGCTCCTGTGTACAATGTCACCAGTGATCACTGTATTTGCTGTACAATGACACTGTAAACAGAGCTCCTGTGTATATTGTCACTGATCACTGTATTACCTGTACACAGACAATATAGACAGAGCTCTTGTGTATAATGTCACTGGTGATCACTATATTACCTGTCCATTTACACTATACACTGCTTACTAAGTACAGATCTCCTGTGTATAATGGCACTTATGGTAATATTAGTTTTGTGGGGTTTTTTTTTATAAATGATCAGTATTGTAGTATCCGGTCATTATGTGGTAGTAATATGTGGTCTGATCATGGTGTGGCGGTATTTATTCCTTGTATGTAGTATTATTCAGTCACTGTGGTGGTAATATGTGATCTGGTCATGGTGCGGTGGTATTTGTCGCTTGTTTGAGATATTATTGGTAATTTTAAACATTGAAAAATAAATAAAAATATACCTAAATTGTATTGGATGTTTTAAAAAATGATTAATAGGATCGAGTAGAGTAGGGCCTGGCCAAAATAGTATACCTTGTTGTGGTGGAGGATTAAAAAATCTTTTGGCCAACACAAAAGCTCCTGGCTATGTATGCGATCTGGTGATGGGAACTGATAATGAGTGATTGGTGAGGATGTGGTGCATAAATGGAGTTTTTCCAAGAGAGGGTGGTTGGACTGTGGATAGTTCAAGGGGTGGAGGCGGGGCTGGGTTGGAGTCTCAAGGGGGCCCCGAAAATGTTGCCAGTATAGGACCCCAAAATTCCTAGTGGCAGCCCTGACCATTAGATATTTGCTATGGAACCCTATGATTTCTATGTATGCCCTTAGTCACCGTGTCATACTGGGTCCAGCACCTTTTTCTCCTTACAGGAAGTGCTCTTATGAGAGAGGCGACCGCAAAGGTCACATAGCAATTGAAAGCATTAGGACTTGCTGTATACTCTGTATTAATATTGCTGTCACAGCACTCAGGATCTGCTGCAGGTCCTGTATTTCTCCACCTGTATTACACAACACTATTTGTCGTACCTCCAGCCATAGAATCGGTGCACACATAGCTTCAAGTAAATTAGAATTGTGTCAATAGGGAAAATATGTTGTAGGCAGCACAAACACCAGTGGAAAAAAGCTGTAGAAGCCTACAACATAATGTTACTCTTAACAAAAAATTACATTTAGCTTGTGGTCTTTTTGCCTACATGTAATAGACTCCATATCTGCCTGTAAGAAACAAACTCCCACTCCTCAATGCAAACTTTCTGAAATGACCAATCGTACTATCTGCAATTCATAACACTCTCGTCATTTTTTAAAGGGAATCTGTCACCAGGTTTTTGCTATGTAATCTGAGTGCAGCATGATAACCTGATTCCAGCAATGTGTCACTTACTGGGCTGCTTGCTGTAGCTTTTATAAAATCACTATTTTATTAGCACAAGATTATCATTAGAGGACTAGTAAACCTACTACCAGGTAGTCCTCCATATTTGTGAGCTCTGTGTAACCGCACCCCCACAACTGATTGGCAGCTTAGTGTGCATGTGTAGAAAGCTGCCAATCAGTGGTGTGGGTGGGGTTATACACAGCTCGTCATTTAGACAACTGCTATATCTGCAGCAGATAAAAACAGTCATTTTATCAAAACTGCAATAAGCAGCCCAATAAGTGATACATAATTGGAATCAGGGTCTCTATCTCTACATTATGCTGCTCTTAGACCAGCAGCAAAAACCCAATGACTGATTCCTTTTAATGGGTCCTATCCATGCTCCAGGGCCTGGGTGAAACTGGTACCTCTTTGCCACTATTTGTAATAAGCTGAAACCCAAGTGACGCTTTACACGACCGCCCAGTTATAATTTTGACATAGCCAGCAGAGACTTCAGCTATGATGCAATATAGGATGGCACTGGATTTATACCCTCTATAATAAGGTACCTTTTCATATAGTAACACCATTTTGTCACCAGGGCACCGTCTCCTTTTTACTCCCTATATTACGACTTTGCCAGGGTGAAATTATACTAATTTATAACCAGTTCTGGAAGAATTCCATCTACATCTTCACTAGTCACCGCGGTGTTTCTTGAAAATATAGCGCGCTAATATGTTTAGAAAGCAATATGTTTTGATAATACGCTATAGACTGAAGTTCCGCTAATTAACCGACACCGCCAGCTGAGACATGAGTAATTATTTCATCTGCATGTAAATGACAGAATATTTTCTCTTAGGACAGAGATCATTATTGTAGACTGAAACAGCATGGCACCAGCCAATTCCAACAGCATGGTAAAATGAGAGTGAAATGTTGCCAAATCAGCATTAAACAGCAATTTGTATGCAAACTGTTCCCCATTTTTGAATCATTTATCTTGATAGGGTAGGTACTGTAGAAAGTCGTAAGTAATCTGGAAAAAAAAGTACATACAATGCATCAGAAACTTGTAAATGGGTTTATAATCTACATTAAGCAGCCTTGATTTTCTGATCATCCCAGTAGTGCATATAAATTGGATTTGTTAGATCATAAATCATGGCATTGCCTCCTGGGCAAGAGGAAAGAAGATTGTTGAAAGCATAGACCTTTCAGAATCAGAATAAAAAATTCAGGCTTTTTAATGGGAGACAGAGAGAGAAGACGTCAGCAATGAGCACAGTACCTTATACTAAAATATTATATGTGTATGAAATCGATAAAATAATATGGAGATTCTTTGTTAAATCAGTTTAGAAAAATTGGATAAAATCTGCTTTTTTCTTTCGTTCATTATTATTATTATTATTATTTATTTATATAGCACCATTAATTCCATGGTGCTGTACATGTGAAAAGGGGTTACCGTATATACTCGAGTATAAGCCGACCCGAGTATAAGCCGACCCCCCTAATTTTGCCACAAAAAAACTGGGAAAACTTATTGACTCGAGTATAAGCCTAGGGTGGAAAATGCAGCAGCTACCGGTGAATTTCAAAATTAAAAATAGATACTTCATACCGTTCATTATGGCCCCATAGATGCTCCACATAAAGCTGTGCCACATATAATGCTCTGCACCGTTCATTATGGCCCCATAGATGCTCCACATAAAGCTGTGCCATATATACAATGCTCTGCACCGTTGCCCCATAGCTGTGCCATATATATAATGCTCTGCACCGTTGCCCCATAGCTGTGCCATATATATAATGCTCTGCACCGATGCCCCATAGCTGTGCCATATAGTGCTCTGCACCGTTTCCCCATAGCTGTGCCATATATATAATGCTCTGCACCGTTGCCCCATAGCTGTGCCATATAGTGCTCTGCACCATTGCCCCATAGCTGTGCCATATAGTGCTCTGCACCGTTGCCCCATAGCTGTGCCATATAGTGCTCTGCACCGTTGCCCCATAGCTGTGCCATATAGTGCTCTGCACCGTTGCCCCATAGCTGTGCCATATAGTGCTCTGCACCGTTGCCCCATAGCTGTGCCATATAGTGCTCTGCACCGTCCATTATTGCCCCATAGCTGTGCCATATAGTGCTCTGCACCGTTGCCCCATAGCTGTGCCATATAGTGCTCTGCACCATTGCCCCATAGCTGTGCCATATAGTGCTCTGCACCGTCCATTATTGCCCCATAGCTGCTGCTGCTGCAATAAAAAAACAAACACATACTCACCTGTCTTGCTTGCAGCTCCTCATGTCCTGTCTCGGCGCCTCTCCGCACTGACTGATCAGGCAGAGGGCGGCGCACACACTATATGCGTCATCGCGACCTCTGCCTGAACAGTCAGAGCGGAGAGACGCCGGGAAGATGGCGCGGCGCCCGGCGTGTGGAACGAGGACAGGTGAATATGCGATACTTACCTGCTCCCGGCGTCCCGCTCCTTCCCCCGGACAGCTGTTCTTCGGTGCCGCAGCCTCTTCCTCTGTCAGCGGTCACCGGCACCGCTGATTAGAGAAATGAATTATGCGGCTCCGCCCCTATGGGAGGTGGAGCAGCCTATTAATTTCTCTAATGAGCGGTCCCACGTGACCGCTCAGGGGAAGAGGCTGCGGCACCGAAGACAGTGTGACAGGCAGGGGGAGCGCCAGGAACGCCGGAACTAGGTGAGTATATGACAGTGCTCACCCGCCGACCCCACCACCGATCATGACTCGAGTATAAGCCGAGAGGGGCACTTTCAGCCCAAAAATTTGGGCTGAAAATCTCGGCTTATACTCGAGTATATACGGTACATACAAAGTTATAGATATCGTTAACAGTAAACAAATTTACAATGACAGACTGGTACAGAGGGGAGAGGACCCTGTCCTTGCGGACTTACATTCTTCAGGATAATGGGGAAGAGACAGAAGGTCGGTGTGCTGCAGCACTGGTGGTTGGTGAGGCGGCAGCTCGGGTTGTTGGTAAGGCGGCAGCTCTGGCGGTGGCGATGTGGCAGCTTGGGTGGTTGGTGAGGCGGCAGCTCGGGTTGTTGGTAAGGCGGCAGCTCTGGCGGTGGCGATGCGGCAGCTTGGGTGGTTGGTGAGGCGGTAGCTCTCGTGGTTATTGCAGGCTGTAGGCTTTCCTGGAGAGCTGGGTTTTCAGGTCATATCTGAAGGATCCGAAGGTGGTGGATAATCGGACTTGTTGAGGCGTGGAATTCCAGAGGATGGGGGATATTCGGGAGAAATCTTGGAGGTGGTTGTGTGAGGAACGAATAAGTGTGGAGAAGAGTAGGAGGTCTTGGGAGGATTGATGATTACGTGAGGGAAGATAGTGGGAGATTAATTCAGAGATATAGGGACATGATGCTATGTCAGCTCAGTTGACTTATATTGGTGTCCATTGTGGCATCTGTTGTTTTGACAGCAAGGATAGGTCTATGTGCTGCATTTTTCATGCCAATACCTAGGAAAAAATTAAAGGGCAATCATGGGGCTAAGCTACAGAACCAGGGACAACTGAATGTTTGGAAGAGTCCTAGATTGAAGGGGCAAATGTGCTCCAGAAAAGGCACAGCTCCTTCATTCTTATGATTGGCAGTCAGGATGGGCCATCAATATTTAATCCTGGAAATGCCCTTTAATATATACATGTTTTATCTTTATGGTATACCTTCAGTGTTGCAATTAACTCGCTGGCCAACTCTCGGAATATCTGAGAGGAACTGCTGAAGCCACTTGAAACCTCTTGGAAATCAGTACTGAAAGGTTTCAGGTGCTCGTCACCACGTGCCCTGTGTGGAAGGGGCATGGAAAGTTGTTAGTGAGAAATGGATTTAGTATAGGTAGTCTTATAGGCAGGGCAAAGTTCCCTGGGGAAAAAAACTATGCAAATTAGCTTTTCTAGGACTGTACCAAAGGCTTTTACCTCACCAACCAGTAACCAGCAAGAGTCTAGAAACTGCTATCTGAAAATGATTGTATTTTTCTTTTGAAGGAGAGTCTGGTTTGTCGCATACCCTAAAGGGGCATTTACACTGCAAGATAATTGTGAACGGGTGTTGGTAAGCTTATTTTATGAACATCTTGCCATGTAAACAGGACTTGCGCCGATTGGTAAAAGTTTACCAGTCGTATCGTGCCACAGGTCATCCTGTGTAAATGGACCCTCAGTCATGTTTCAATACTTAATAAAGGGAACCTGTCACCAGTTTTTAGTTTGTGAACCAATGCCACCATCTTTTTGAGCACCTGTACTACATTACTTAAATGTGTCCATCATCCCCGCCTAATTCCTCCTGTATACCACTAAAAATACCTTGTTATTTTACCCGCACTCTATGTAAATGCCTTTTGGTCCTGTCCGATGGGTGTCATTTCTCGTAGTCTATGCCGCCCCTTTTCCCCAAAAAGCCATCCTCCGAAATTGGTGTGGATGACACGTCCAGTGTCATTCACATAGCCAAAAGAGATCTTGCGCATTAGCATCGTTGGCTAGCGCAGGCACACTTTGCTCTGCCCTGCTGCGGGCTGAGCACAAAACATTACTGCGCATGCGCCCAGGAAACGTCATTATGGATCCTTTTTATTGGAACCAATTTGGCGTACTGAAGTTTCCCAGTTATATTTTGTGCTCTGCCTGCAGTAGGGCAAATCAAAGTGTGCCTGCTCTAGCCAACGATGCTGACGTGCAGGTGCAAGATCTCTTTCGGCTATGTGGAGTACGTTAGATGCGCCATCTGCAGCGCCCCAGAGTCCTGGTCGTTGCAGTAATGTCGCTCTGCCGCTAAGGGGAGTGATGTTACGTCTGATGGCACTGAAGGAGTTCATCTGACCAGGTATCACATACACCAATACATTTCACAGTCGGGCCTCCAGGGGGAGCTAAGGGTACTATTCACTAGGCCACTCCTCACATACTGGTAAAACTGGGGGTCAGGCAGGAAGTTAGAGAGAAAGCTGACTGGGTTGGAACCAGGCAACACCTTGTGGCAGAGGGTGTTGTGGGGGAAGATTCGGTAGGGTCCCTGTCAGGGGTGGGATCCTGACAGAGGCCTGGCAACCAGAGAGAACGTTACGGGACCGTGCCTGCACAGTATCGCGGCGGTGCCCCAAGAAAGGATAAGAAGCGAGATTTATTGTGCTGAGTGAGAAAGGAGATCAAAGCAAGAAGGAGAATACCAGTAGGAGTCATGCTGTAAGACCGAGGTAACATCCTACTGAGGCGCACAGCCGGCGGCCGGAACGCCGAGGAAGTATTTCTATATATAGCTTCAGGCAATACTTCAAACCAGCGGGCTGTCTCACCTAAATCACCTAAGAAGACATAGGGGGCAACCTTTGGAGAGGGGCGACTCTAGGGTCCCGGAAGAGCTCCGAGCCTACCCGTCATACGGGTGCGTCCCAACCATAACACCGGGAGGGACGGATTAGCAAAACATCATCTAATCGAGTTGTGAGGGAACACGAGAAACAGACACAACAGTTGTGGGGACTATCCCGTAAGCACAGCAGGGGAGGACCACAACACATAGCGCTAGCAGGAAGGCACAGATTTCCACCTGCAAAGGGAACTCTGGAGGTGCCATCGGACCGGCCGGACTTGCGCAGCCTGGTTAACCGTATTCCGGATTGAGGACTCAGAATTCTTCAGTAAAGAGGTAAAGAGACTGCAACCTGGTGTCCTCGTTATTTACTGCGACCTGCACAGCACCACTACCTAACCACCATTTCCACCACCTTTCACTGGACGCCCCACAGCAGGGTCACGGACCGGGTCTAGCCACCGTGACAACCCCAGAACAGAGACTCAGAGGCCCGGTACCGGGTACCCCTCGGCCCTGCGGCAGTGGGGGCGCTCCAATTTTGGCGTCACGAACAGGATCTACTTAAGCCTGAAGAATCAGGTCATGTGTGCCTTGGAACTGTGATTTACTGTGCTTGGACTGTGCTTTATTGAGAAGACTGTGTACTGCTGCTTGCCGCCAAAAGTTCCCGCCAAAACCGCCGCCATTGCAGCGCCACGGGGAGCGCAGAGGAAGAAGGAGGGCGTGCCATGGGAGGAGACTACCAAAGCGGCGCCAAAAGCAGCGACTGCCCCCTCCGACTCCTGCTGCGAGATGACGACCTGCCCAGCAGTAGAGGAGAACCGTGAAGAGGGAGCTCGACCTCAGAGAAATGGCGGAGCCAGATGCATGCATTGCCACCGAATGTCGGACAGCGATGATGACCAGCAAGTGCCCGAGGGATGACGAAGTGATCCCGGCTCGCTCTCACCCACCAGAGGCGGACCCGCATCCGCCGCAGCGGGAGAATCTGAACTCCTTGGAGCCGGCGGCAGGGGAGCTGAGCCCACCTATCCCGGCCTCGGAGCCAGCAGCGGAGGAGCCATGGGGAGCGGAGCCGCATCCAGAGGCCGCCAGGGAGGAGCCGCGGTCCGGGCTGCAGCTGATTCCAGCGTCCTCGTCAACGGACCGGATCGACATCGGTGGAATCACATCAGGCGCAGGTATGGAAGGCGCCCCTGCTCCCCTGCTCAATCCCGCTCCCGCGACCGACCCTCACCCCAACAATAACCGCGTCTTCACGGTGGAACGGGTGGTCCTCACCCCCAACGCGATGGGGAAGCTGGTACCTCCACTACCGACCAAGATGGGGGAACCCATAGACGTGGGCCCAGACGGGGTGATCCTCCGGTGGGACACCCCCTGGATCGAGTCGGATGGAGCTTGGGGGGAAGGCCTCACCCTTGCCGTACTCACTTGGGAGCAGTATAAACAATGTTTAATCCAACATTGGAAAAACCGAGACGAGCTAGAACAACCTGATACGCCAGAAATACAACGCAGAAAGTCTGCGCATGGCAGGAAAGACATGGTAAAGCGGGGAACTGTGCTGGCCTTCCACCCAAAGAGGGGATGGGGCTCCATACAGGAACCGGGGCTATCAACTGACGTCTTCGTTACTAGTTACAACGTGAAAACTCCCTGCTGCAACCGAGATGGCGACCCATTGCGAAGGGGGGATCAGGTGACCTACACCCGTCGCCGGAATGCACAAGGATGGTGCGCTCGGAACGTCCACCGCTGTGAGCCTGAGGGAGTGTCACCTGTTGCTCCGATCATGACTGATCCGGATTTGACAGATCTTGTTACTATAACCACCGTACGCCTTGTAGCGGCTACTGAACTTGCAAGCAGGGTCAGCCTTCAAATCCAGACACCGGGTGATCTGACTGCACCTGAGGGACCAACCACCGGTACTGACATTGCATCGGCCGGGGACCAGAGGCCATCCCCTGCACCGCCAGCATCAGAGTAAGACTCTACTGATTCGTTACATGTAAATAGTTCAGTTAACTGTTTTCCTGCTTTTGCTGCTCAAACCCGTCTAGGGTTATTCTTAAAGGGATCCCTTTGTTGACCCGGGATCCCTATTGCTTTTGTTTTTGTTTCCACTTTTTGCACCAGTTATAAAGACTGCCGAATCATGAACAATGCATGATACAAACTTCTTGTAAATAGTTTGCACCTTCTTAAAGGTGCTCTTTACTGGTTTTACTTAAAAGAAGGACTCTTTGCGAAGAAACTGTTCCTGGAAACAGCACTGGAGTCCTTACAGTGAACAGACTTGCAGCTTGAGAAGTTGCACTACCTTATAGAGACTTGGTCCCCTCTTAAAGGGGATGTTCACACGTGTTGCACTTATGAACAGCGTTGCCTTAAGATGGTTGAATGGCAATAATGTCTTGAGAGAAGAAGTGATGATGCTGATATGAAGAAGTTATATGTAACTAACTAGTTAATTGTGAGAAATGTTTGATAATGTTGATGGAAGAATGAGGACAGAAAGTGAACCCGGATGGGGTTAGTTAGTGAGTCCTCCTAGGAGCCATATAGAGATGGCTCAGTAATCTTGAACTGAAGGAAAAATGATATGTTCTATACTGTGTATAGTAGTGGAAAAGGCAGTAGGCTCGGGCGGAAAGGGGCGGTCCTGTATGGAAAGGAGAGGCAGTAGGCCTGGAGCAGTTAGGACAGGCAGTCCTGCAGACTTAAAGAAGGAGAATGAAGTTAATTGCCTTATAATGTGATTATAAGAAGGTCTTTAGTGGATGCAGAGTGTACGTCCTTAAAGGCAATGTTAAATTATTGTTCAAAAATTTGCACTAAGTAGAATACCCGGTTGGGTGAGAAAAGTTATTTATACTAAGTTATTCAAAGTATTTAACCATGTTTGTAACGTTCAAGTGTCCTCACCTCCCATAAAAGGAAGCTCTGTTAAAGTTTACTTGTTATTGCACTCACAAAAATTGTATGTCTTTTTGCTGACATGTATTGTTGTTTTTCTTCCCAGTCCAGGAGTACTGGATTTAACCGGGGGGGAGTTGTTATGACCCCAATGGCGAGGGTCTCAGAGATATCAGCAAGTCTGCAAAGTACAAAAATCCAGCTCATAGGGCAGTGGTAACTGGGTTGACCATATATCTACTCCTAACGCCAACCCTAGAAGTAGCCGGGGAACATGCCTACGTTGGTCGCTAGATGTCTCGCGCCAGCCGGAGAGCTAACTACCCCTAGAAGAGGAAAACAAAGACCTCTCTTGCCTCCAGAGAAAGGACCCCAAAAGTAGGATACAAGCCCCCCACAAATAATAACGGTGAGGTAAGAGGAAATGACAAACACAGAGATTAACTAGGTTTAGCACAGAGAGGCCCACTTACTAATAGCAGAATATAGTAAGATAACTTATATGGTCAACAAAAACCCTATCAGAAATCCACGCTGGAGATTCAAGAACCCCCGAACCGTCTAACGGCCCGGGGGGAGAACACCAGCCGCCCTGTAGCTTCCAGCAAGGTCAGGATACAGATAATATACAAGCTGGACAAAAAATGCAAACAAAAACGAATTGCAAAAAGCAAAAAAGCAGACTTAGCTTAATCAAGCAGGAACCAGGATCAGTAGACAAGAGCACTACAGATTAGCTCTGATATCAATGATGCCAGGCATTGAACTGAAGGTCCAGGGAGCTTATATAGCAACACCCCTGACCTAACGACCCAGGTGAGCATAAAAGGAATGACTGACAACCCCAGAGTCAAATCACTAGTAGCCACTAGAGGGAGCCAAAAAGTAAATTCACAACAGTACCCCCCCCCTTAGTGAGGGGTCACCGAACCCTCACCAAGACCACCAGGGCGATCAGGATGAGCGGCGTGAAAGGCACGAACTAAATCGGCCGCATGCACATCAGAGGCGACCACCCAGGAATTATCCTCCTGACCATAGCCCTTCCACTTGACCAGGTACTGAAGCCTCCGCCTGGAGAGACGAGAATCTAAGATCTTCTCCACCACGTACTCCAACTCGCCCTCAACCAACACCGGAGCAGGAGGCTCAGCAGAAGGAACCACAGGCACAACGTACCGCCGCAACAAGGACCTATGAAATACGTTGTGAATGGCAAACGACACCGGAAGATCCAGGCGAAAGGATACAGGATTAAGGATCTCCAATATCTTGTAAGGACCAATGAATCGAGGCTTAAATTTGGGAGAGGAGACCTTCATAGGAACAAATCGAGAAGACAGCCATACCAAATCCCCAACACAAAGTCGGGGACCCACACCGCGGCGGCGGTTGGCAAAACGCTGAGCCTTCTCCTGTGACAACTTCAAGTTGTCCACCACATGATTCCAGATCCGCTGCAACCTATCCACCACAGAATCCACCCCAGGACAGTCAGAAGGCTCCACATGTCCCGAGGAAAAACGAGGGTGGAAACCAGAGTTGCAGAAAAATGGCGAAACCAAGGTGGCAGAACTAGCCCGATTATTAAGGGCAAATTCAGCCAACGGCAAGAAGGTCACCCAATCATCCTGATCAGAAGAGACAAAACACCTCAAATACGCCTCCAGAGTCTGATTAGTTCGTTCCGTTTGTCCGTTAGTCTGTGGATGAAAAGCGGACGAAAACGACAAATCTATGCCCATCCTACCACAAAAGGATCGCCAGAACCTGGAAACAAACTGGGATCCTCTGTCCGACACAATATTCTCAGGAATGCCGTGCAAACGAACCACGTTCTGGAAGAACACAGGAACCAGATCAGAAGAGGAAGGCAGTTTGGGCAAAGGAACCAGATGGACCATCTTGGAGAAACGATCACATATCACCCAGATGACAGACATGCCCTGAGACACCGGAAGATCCGAAATGAAATCCATAGAGATGTGTGTCCAAGGTCTCTTCGGGACAGGCAAGGGCAAGAGCAACCCGCTGGCACGAGAACAGCAAGGCTTAGCTCGAGCACAAGTACCACAGGACTGCACAAATGACCGCACATCTCTTGACAAGGAAGGCCACCAAAAGGACCTGGCCACCAGATCTCTGGTGCCAAAAATTCCCGGGTGCCCTGCCAACACTGAGGAATGAACCTCGGAAATGACTCTGCTGGTCCATTTAGCAGGCACAAACAATCTGTCAGGTGGACAAGAGTCAGGCCTACCAGCCTGAAATCTCTGCAACACACGTCGCAGATCTGGAGAAATAGCTGACAGGATAACTCCTTCCTTAAGAATACCCACAGGTTCAGCGACTCCAGGAGCATCAGGCACAAAGCTCCTAGACAGAGCATCGGCCTTCACATTCTTAGAACCTGGTAAATACGAAACCACAAAGTCAAAACGGGAGAAAAACAATGACCAGCGGGCCTGTCTAGGATTCAGGCGTTTAGCAGACTCGAGGTACATCAGATTTTTGTGATCAGTCAAGACCACCACACGATGCTTAGCACCCTCGAGCCAATGACGCCACTCCTCAAATGCCCACTTCATGGCCAACAACTCCCGATTGCCCACATCATAATTTCGCTCTGCCGGCGAAAACTTCCTAGAGAAAAAGGCACAAGGTCTCATAGTAGAGCAACCAGGGCCTCTCTGCGACAAAACGGCCCCTGCCCCAATCTCCGAAGCATCCACTTCAACCTGAAAGGGAAGTGAGACATCAGGCTGGCACAAAACAGGCGCTGAAGTAAACCGGCGCTTCAACTCCTGGAAAGCCTCCACGGCAGCAGGAGCCCAGTTAGCCACATCAGAGCCTTTCTTGGTCATATCCGTCAACGGTTTAACAACGCTAGAAAAATTAGCGATAAAACGACGGTAGAAGTTAGCAAAACCCAAGAACTTCTGAAGACTCTTAACTGACGAGGGTTGAGTCCAATCATGAATAGCTCGAACCTTGACTGGGTCCATCTCCACAGCAGAAGGGGAAAAAATGAACCCTAAAAAGGGAACCTTCTGTACACCAAAGAGACACTTTGAGCCTTTAACAAACAAAGAATTTTCACGCAAAATCTTGAAAACCATCCTGACCTGTTCCACATGCGAGTCCCAATCATCAGAAAAAACCAGAATATCATCCAGATAAACGATCAAAAATTTATCCAGATACTTCCGGAAAATGTCATGCATAAAGGACTGAAAAACTGAAGGTGCATTAGAGAGCCCAAATGGCATCACCAAGTACTCAAAATGACCTTCGGGCGTATTGAATGCGGTTTTCCATTCATCTCCTTGCTTAATGCGCACAAGGTTGTACGCACCGCGAAGGTCTATCTTGGTGAACCACTTGGCACCTTTAATCCGGGCAAACAAGTCTGACAACAACGGCAAAGGATACTGAAATTTGACAGTGATCTTATTCAAAAGCCGATAGTCAATACAAGGCCTCAAAGATCCGTCCTTTTTAGCCACAAAAAAGAATCCCGCACCAAGAGGGGAAGAAGAAGGACGGATATGCCCCTTCTCCAGAGACTCCTTGATATATGAACGCATCGCGGTATGTTCAGGTACCGACAGATTAAACAGTCTTCCCTTAGGAAACTTACTGCCTGGAATCAAATCTATTGCACAGTCACATTCCCTATGAGGAGGCAATGCACTTGACCTAGACTCGCTGAAGACATCCTGATAATCAGACAAATACGCCGGAACTTCCGAAGGCGTAGAAGTAGCAATAGACACGGGCAGGGAATCTCCATGAATTCCATGACAGCCCCAACTTGACACTGACATTGCCTTCCAGTCCAAGACTGGATTATGGGTCTGTAACCATGGCAACCCCAAAACAACCAAATCATGCATCTTATGCAGAACAAGAAAACGTATCACCTCCCGATGTTCAGGAGTCATGCACATGGTAACCTGTGTCCAAAACTGCGGCTTATTTTCTGCCAATGGCGTAGCGTCAATACCCCTAAGAGGGATAGGATTTTCTAATGGCTCAAGAACAAAACCGCAACGCTTGGCAAATGACAGATCCATAAGACTCAGGGCAGCACCTGAATCTACAAACGCCACGACAGGATATGATGACAGTGAGCAAATCAAAGTTACAGATAGAATGAACTTAGGTTGCAAATTACCAATGGCGACAGGACTAACAACCTTAGTAAGACGCTTAGAGCATGCTGAGATAACATGTGCAGAATCACCACAGTAGTAACACAAGCCATTCTGGCGTCTATGAATTTTCCGCTCATTTCTAGTCAGGATTCTATCACATTGCATTAAATCAAGTGCCTGTTCAGATAACACCATGAGGGAATTTGCGGTTTTGCGCTCCCGCAACCGCCGGTCAATTTGAATCGCCAGGGCCATGGAATCATTCAGACCTGTGGGAATGGGAAATCCCACCATCACATTCTTAATGGCTTCAGAAAGGCCATTTCTAAAATTTGCAGCCAATGCACACTCGTTCCACTGGGTCAGCACGGACCATTTCCGAAATTTTTGGCAATACACCTCTGCCTCGTCCTGGCCCTGAGACATAGCCAGCAAGGCTTTTTCTGCCTGAATCTCAAGATTGGGTTCCTCATAAAGCAAACCGAGCGCCAGAAAAAACGCATCAATATCAGCCAATGCCGGATCTCCTGGCGCCAGCGAGAAAGCCCAATCCTGAGGGTCGCCCCGTAAAAAAGAAATAACAATTTTCACTTGCTGAGCGGAGTCTCCAGAGGAACAGGGTCTCAGGGACAAAAACAATTTACAATTATTCCTGAAATTTCTAAACTTAAATCGGTCTCCGGAAAACAGTTCAGGAATCGGTATCTTAGGTTCTGACATAGGATTTCTGGTAACATAATCTTGTATGCCCTGCACACGAGCAGCAAGCTGGTCCACACTTGTAATCAAGGTCTGGACATTCATGTCTGCAGCAATCACAAGCCACTCAAAGGTAAAGGGGAAAAGAAAAAAAAATGAGAGAGAGAAAAAAAACCTCAGACCTTTCTTTCTTATAATCCCACTTCTGCAATGCATTTAACATTTAGTACTGGCCTGGCAAACTGTTATGACCCCAATGGCGAGGGTCTCAGAGATATCAGCAAGTCTGCAAAGTACAGAAATCCAGCTCATAGGGCAGTGGTAACTGGGTTGACCATATATCTACTCCTAACGCCAACCCTAGAAGTAGCCGGGGAACATGCCTACGTTGGTCGCTAGATGTCTCGCGCCAGCCGGAGAGCTAACTACCCCTAGAAGAGGAAAACAAAGACCTCTCTTGCCTCCAGAGAAAGGACCCCAAAAGTAGGATACAAGCCCCCCACAAATAATAACGGTGAGGTAAGAGGAAATGACAAACACAGAGATTAACTAGGTTTAGCACAGAGAGGCCCACTTACTAATAGCAGAATATAGTAAGATAACTTATATGGTCAACAAAAACCCTATCAAAAATCCACGCTGGAGATTCAAGAACCCCCGAACCGTCTAACGGCCCGGGGGGAAAACACCAGCCGCCCTGGAGCTTCCAGCAAGGTCAGGATACAGATAATATACAAGCTGGACAAAAAATGCAAACAAAAACGAATTGCAAAAAGCAAAAAAGCAGACTTAGCTTAATCAAGCAGGAACCAGGATCAGTAGACAAGAGCACTACAGATTAGCTCTGATATCAACGATGCCAGGCATTGAACTGAAGGTCCAGGGAGCTTATATAGCAACACCCCTGACCTAACGACCCAGGTGAGCATAAAAGGAATGACTGACAACCCCAGAGTCAAATCACTAGTAGCCACTAGAGGGAGCCAAAAAGTAAATTCACAACAGGGAGTGCAGCGCCCCAGAGTCCTGGTCGTTGCAGTAATGTCGCTCTGCCGCTAAGGGGAGTGATGTTACGTCTGATGGCACTGAAGGAGTTCATCTGACCAGGTATCACATACACCAATACATTTCACAGTCGGGCCTCCAGGGGGAGCTAAGGGTACTATTCACTAGGCCACTCCTCACATACTGGTAAAACTGGGGGTCAGGCAGGAAGTTAGAGAGAAAGCTGACTGGGTTGGAACCAGGCAACACCTTGTGGCAGAGGGTGTTGTGGGGGAAGATTCGGTAGGGCCCCTGTCAGGGGTGGGATCCTGACAGAGGCCTGGCAACCAGAGAGAACGTTACGGGACCGTGCCTGCACAGTATCGCGGCGGTGCCCCAAGAAAGGATAAGAAGCGAGATTTATTGTGCTGAGTGAGAAACGAGATCAAAGCAAGAAGGAGAATACCAGTAGGAGTCGTGCTGTAAGACCGAGGCAACATCCTACTGAGGCGCACAACCGGCGGCCGGAACGCCGAGGAAGTATATATATATAGCTCCAGGCAATACTTCAAACCAACGGCAGGACAGTCAGTCACAGGCGGGCTGTCTCACCTAAATCACCTATGAAGACATAGGGGGCAACCTTTGGAGAGGGGCGACTCTAGGGTCCTGGAAGAGCTCCGAGCCTACCCGTCATTTGGGTGCGTCCCAACCGTAACATCAGGGAGGGACGGATTAGCAGAACATCATCTAATCGAGTTGTGAGGGAACACGAGAAACAGACACAACAGTTGTGGGGACTATCCCGTAAGCACAGCAGGGGAGGACCACAACACATAGCGCTAGCAGGAAGGCACAGATTTCCACCTGCAAAGGGAACTCTGGAGGTGCCATCGGACCGGCCGGACTTGCGCAGCCTGGTTAACCGTATTCCAGATTGAGGACTCAGAATTCTTCAGTAAAGAGGTAAAGAGACTGCAACCTGGTGTCCTCGTTATTTACTGCGACCTGCACAGCACCACTACCTCACCACCATTTCCACCACCTTTCACTGGACGCCCCACAGCAGGGTCACGGACCGGGTCTAGCCACCGTGACAACCCCAGAACAGAGACTCAGAGGCCCGGTACCGGGTACCCCTCGGCCCTGCGGCAGTGGGGGCGCTCCACATCCACATAAATCAAAGCCGGAGGACGGCTTTTGAGGAAAAAGAGGTGGAACAGACTACAAGAAATGACGCCTATCGGACAGGATCATAGAGTACAGAGAATATAAAAACATATTTTTGGTGGTATACAGGGGGAATTAGGGGATTATGGACACATTTAAGTAATTCGGTATAGTCACTCAAAAAGGTGGCAGCATTGGTTCACACACTAAAAAACTGGTGACAGGTCCCATTATAAAGGGTTGATCATTGACTTAAGTAGTTTCCTCCAAAGAATGGAGCAGTTATGATAGGGAAACTCCAGTGATGATAATTTTTTATTAACAGATCCATATTAAAATAAAATTACCACCTCCATGTAGGTTAATCTTGTGTCTGGTGAGGTGGTCACTTGTTTTCAAGCTAGCAATGATGCCTGGCTACAAGAATACAATCCACAGAAAGGTTTATACACATCATACACTAATTTTCTTATGGCACATTTACCCCTGGGGGGGGGTTCCCACTTTGTGCCTGCAATAGGTAAATTACCTTATAGCTGCATGCGTTTCCAAGCTTATGTCACTGAAAACATTACAAGGAATTAATCACAATGATGTTCCTGGTCCTCGGAGACAGTAAAAGACCATGAAGACAGCTAAATGGAATAAGTGTATGTTAATACATGGCAGATAAGTGTGAACAAACCCCCATTGGGCTTGAGTCAAGATACTTTACAAGAAAATGACAAGACATTATTCCTAAAGAATTTCTGGTGCCCTGCAAAATTCATGATTAATTATTGGTTCTGTGCAGAAACCAGCTTGTCTGACTTATCAAACATCCGCAAGGAGAAGAGGACTAAGATCCTGACCTGCAATGTTACAGTATTTTATAGGAATCATTTAGTTACAGTTACTGCTGTGAAATGTGGCAAATGTACTTCTTCAGTTACTTTTTCACATGGGTAATGAGGCACTACTCACTAATGTACATAGAAAAAAGGGGTACAGCCTAACATTGAGAAGCAGAGTCCTTCAAACCTCACAGAAGGGGTTCTTATTGCATTAAATGAAAGTTATCACCAGAAAATGGTATAGTTTTACTCTTTTATTCTTTATCACAGCTCGGGTGGTATTTTGGTGTGCTCGGAGATTTAGTTTTTACATAGTTACATAGTTATTAAGGTTGAAGGAAGACTTTAAGTCCATCTAGTTCAAACCATAGCCTAACCTAACATGCCCTAACATGTTGATCCAGGGGAAGGCAAAAAAAACCCATGTGGCAAAGAGTAAGCTCCACATTGGGGAAAAATTCCTTCCCGACTCCACATACGGCAATCAGACTAGTTCCCTGGATCAACGCCCTATCACAGAATCTAGTGTATATACCCTGTAACATTATACTTTTCCAGAAAGGTATCCAGTCCCCTCTTAAATGTAAGTAAGGAATCACTCATTACAACATCATACGGCAGAGAGTTCCATAGTGTCACTGCTCTTACAGTAAAGAATCCGCATATGTTATTATGCTTAAACCTTTTTTCCTCCAGACGTAGAGGATGCCCCCTTGTCCCTGTCTCAGGTCTATGATTAAAAAGATCATCAGAAAGGTCTTGTACCGTCCCCTCATATATTTATACATTAAAATAAGATCACCCCTTAGTCTTCGTTTTTCCAAACTAAATAGCCCCAAGTGTAATAATCTATCTTGGTATTGCAGACCCCCCAGTCCTCTAATAACCTTGGTCGCTCTTCTCTGCACCCGCTCCAGTTCAGCTATGTCTTTCTTATACACCGGAGACCAGAACTGTGCACAGTATTCTAAGTGTGGTCGCACTAGTGACTTGTATAGAGGTAAAATTATGTTCTCCTCATGAGCATCTATGCCTCTTTTAATACATCCCATTACTTTATTTGCCTTTGTAGCAGCTGCCTGACACAGGCCACTGAATATGGGTTAGTGATCCACCCATACACCCAGGTCTTTTTCATTGACGGTTTTGCCCAGAGTTTTAGAATTAAGCACATAGTTATAAATCTTATTACTTCTACCCAAGTGCATGACCTTACATTTATCCCCATTAAAGCTCATTTGCCATTTATCAGCCCAAGCTTCTAGTTTACATAAATCATCCTGTAATATAAATTTGTCCTCCCCTGTATTGATTACCCTGCAGAGTTTAGTGTCATCTGCAAATATTGAAATTCTACTCTGAATGCCCCCTACAAGGTCATTAATAAATATGTTAAAAAGAAGAGGGACTAATACTGACCCCTGTGGTACCCCACTGCTAACCGTGACCCAGTCCGAGTGTGCTCCATTAATAACCACCCTTTGTTTCCTATCCCTGAGCCAGCTCTCAACCCACTTACACATATTTTCCCCTATCCCCATTATTCTCATTTTATGTATCAACCTTTTGTGTGGCACCGTATCAAAAGCTTTGGAAAAGTCCATATATACTACGTCCACTGGGTTCCCTTGCTCCAGTCCGGAACTTACCTCTTCATAGAAACTGATCAAATTAGTCTGACATGAGCGGTCCCTAGTAAACCCGTGCTGATACTGGGTCATGAGGTTATTCCTCTTCAGATACTCCAGTATACCATCCCTTAGAATGCCCTCCAGGATTTTACCCACAGTAGAGGTTACGCTTACTGGCCTATAATTTCTGAGTTCAGTTTTTGTCCCCTTTTTGAATATTGGCACCACATTTGCTATACGCTAGTCCTGTGGTACAGACCTGTTATTATGGACTCTTTAAAGATTAAAAATAATGGTCTATCAATGACTGTACTTCATTCCTGCAGTACTCGGGGGTGTATCCCATCCGGGCCTGGAGATTTGTCAATTTTAGTGATTTTTAGACGCCGCCGTACTTCCTGCAGCTGCATGATAGCCTGAATACATGTGGGGGTTGCCTGTTTGTTAGGAAATTCCCACATGTGTTCAGGCTGTCTAGCAGCTGCAAATCATGCAGCTGCGGTGAGGAAAACTAAATATCCGAGCACACCAAAATACTCGGAGGACACCCGAGCATGCTCGGAGAAACCCGAATAACGGGATACTCGCTCATCACTAATCACAGGATGATGCACCGCAGAGAACCATGATCTTTTGTGCTGCATACATAGTTTTTCTATCTTGACCAATATCGCAGTTGCCACCTCACACCTCTATCAGTTTCTTCTTTCTTATTGTATGACATTATTATAACTGGGGGTATTGTTTTTTATTTATTTTTGTCCCAACTTCCTATCTGTACCCTTTCTTATGGCTTGAGGACATGGTCTTTTCTTGTCCATTATTTTGGGCTGAAATACTGTATGTTATACACACCTTATATTTGTTCTCTCGATATCTACTAATCGGCCTCCCTCTTACCAAACTTTCCCTGCTCCAATCTGTCTTGGATGCTGCAGCCAGCATCATATTCCTCACCAACCGTTACACCGATGCCTCTACCTTGTGCCAGTCATTACACTGGTTACCCATCCACTTCAGAATCCAGTACATACTTATTACCCTCACTCACAAAGCACTCCATGGATCAGCACCACCCTACATCTCCTCCCTGGTCTCTGTCTACCACCCTACCCGTGCTCTCCGTTCTGCTAATGACCTGAGGTTAACATCCTCAATAATCAGAACCTCCCACTCCCGTCTCCAAGACTTTTCACGTGCTGCGCCAATTCTTTGGAATGCACTACCCAGGTGCATACGACTAATCCCCAATCACCACAGTTTTAAGCGTGCCCTAAAAACGCACTTGTTCAGACCGGCCTACTGCCTCAACACATTAACTTAACTATCCCTGTGTGGCCCATTCACAATTTTTACCATAATCAGGTTCCTCACATCATGTTCTTATACACTTTATGCAGTTATTAGCCCTCTGTGTCTGTACTGTTACATATTTAGGCTGATAACTGGTTCCTGCAGCTTTACATGAACACCCGAGCCTTACACTATGGCTGGCCCAAATAACTAAAGCAATTGTTACCATCCACCTCTCGTGTCTCCCCTTTTCCTCATAGATTGTAAGCTTGCGAGCAGGGCCCTCATTCCTCTTGGTACCTGTTTTGATCTATGTGATTATTGTTATGCTGTAATGTCTATTGTCTGTACAAGTCCCCTCTAAAATATAAAGTGCTTCGGAATATGTCGGCGCTATATAAATAAAGTTATTGTTATTATTATTATTCTCTTTTTCAATAAAGTCTTCTTTTTTTGAATGTGAAATCTTTTTCTTTTCCACCGAGGCTTTTTTAGACTTATGTTTCCTGTCCTTTCAGGAAGAGTTTTCAGCAGCCTCCTTATCTGCAGAGGCAGGGTTATAATGAAAGGTAACATCTCTTAACACAGCTGGTAGCAAAGAATTCACCACTCGCAATGACATTTGCAAAGGCTCATTAGTCAGGTCTGAGAACTTGTGGGAGTGATGCACGCTGAAATCAAACTTTTATTAATAAAAGGGGTTTTGATATTATTTATTTTGCTTAACTATCTAGCACCATCATATTCCATAGCACTTTACAGACACCATCATTGCTATCGCCATTGAGACTCTGAAACCCAGTACCAGTATGTCTTTGGCTTGTGGGAGGAAACCTACGCAAATACGGGGAGAATATACAAAGTCTTTGCAGATGTTGACCTTGGTGGGATTTGAAGCCAGGACCTCAGTGTTGCAAATCAACAGAACTAACCACTGAGCCACCTTGCTGCCCAATTGATAACATGCCCTTGGATAGGTCATCAATATCGGATCAGTGGGGGTTCGACACCCATCAGCTCTGCAATCTGCTTTTCTCCGTTTCAGCGGTTGGATGTAAGCAGTAAGCGATGCAGGACAGAACAGCTCCATTCACTGTGTAGTGGCAGTTCATAGGTACTGCAGCTCAGCTCCTATTCAAGTGGATTTTCATTACACTGTGCCTCTATGCAAACAAATGAAAGGCCACGGGAAGTAAGGGAGTTTTCTGGTGAAATACTGTTACTGATTTTGTGTGATTAAGTGTGCATATAACATTAACTTTTTAAATAAATGGCACCTGGACACATTATATAGCCAATGGGTGCATTTACTGTACATGGCAAAAAAAATCATAGACATATTCATATTTGGTTGTAATAATAACATCAAAACAATTAATGAAATGAAAAAAGTTAGAAGTAGTTGGGATAAGTTAAAGTTTAAACCAGTCAACAAAAAGGTTAAAAAAAAAGCCCCTCCATTTGAATAAATAATCCTTTGTTGGAAAAAAAATCAAAATAATCTTTTCATTGTGTCAAATCCACCAAAATCCTAAATAAAAGGTAAATCTATTTGCAGAAGAAGATCTGATAAACTGGGTGAAATGTAGTCGGTAATGTCTGTAGTGATTGCCAGCTCCATCACCCCTGACAATTGCTCTGATCTAGGACTGTTCCCTCCTCGGTGAAATCCATCATTTAGTGACACCCGGGAGATCCCACGAAAGGAAGAAATTTAGATAACGAAATTAAAGGTGACTTACAGCCACGCTGAGGAACATTGAGGAACACCGCTGAGAGGCAATAGACTGAGACAATGGAAATCCCACTTAATTAGAAACAGAGCGAGCTCTCCTTCCGGCACATGTGGCCATGTTTTTCCCACAAGCCAAGGACTCTGCCTGGTGCGTATTTGGGTTTCCTGGTTAGAGATGAAATCCTTTACAACTGTTTTCAAGAAATACATGATATGAACAAATGTCTTCTGTACTATGTGAATTATGGTCAAGAAGATTCATGTGGCATTTATTTGTAAAGTCTCAAAGATTTCCACAAAATGGGCTTAAAGTACAAGAATGATTATGTGTTTCCATTACACGAACGAGCCTCACTGCACGGCCACAGAAGCAAAACTATCTGAGATGCTGGAAAATTAGCAATCGTGAAACTTGGAGTGGATATCTAGATGCTATAATTGTGCAATCATACATGGACCTCTATGAACAGACCAAATTTTACATAGAAGATTTCATCCTTGTCAAAACAAAAAGTTTTTACACTTTTATGTAACTTTTTTTTATTTCAAATACATTTATATTCAACTAATATACAAAAGTGTTATGCAGTGCACCTCACGATACTATTGTCTAGAATGGGACATTTGTAAAGGCATACGACGGGAATGGGGAGGTCAATTTTGGAATACAATGAAGGCGCTTTTACCTAGACCTTAGCTAAAAAAAAATAATAATAATAATAATGCAAAAAATAATAAAAAATAATGATGTTGTTTTAACTTTTAGATCCATTATATGTTTTAGATACTTCCATCAATCAGTGAACATGGCAGTGATAGCCAAAAAGAGGTGATAATTAAATGCAACAACATGCATTAAATTATGCAAAAATGTAGTTGCAAATAAGTGGAACAAAGTAAGCCAAATGGTGGTGTAAATTTAGCCAAAATTAGACAAAACTTACAAAATTATCATCCAACTTGGTACATTGAAGTCTAAGGCTACGTACCCATGATGACCTTTTTATCAATTTTCGATACTGCGTAATTTACAGCAAAGTGGATTGGATTGATAGAAATCTTATGACCACTGTGATTTTTTTACTCAGCGTATACTGGCCTGTGGTGAATGTTTCAAAACCACAACATGTCAATTTCTCTTGCGGCTACACTGATGTCATGATTCTGATGTCAGGTGTCCCGGGATCAGGGGCTCCTTCTATGTCTCTAATGCTAGGAGTGCTCTAGCTCACCCTGTTCCCTGGATTACTTCTGGTGGTGAAGATGCAAGGACCACTTACCTTGCCTTAGTTCCTCAATCCATCCTCAGACTGTACCCTTCGCTGTGCCCAGGGAAGAGGGGAGAAATCAGATGCTGCTGTCTTCTTGCTCCTTTCTGTCACGGTAAACCCATGACAGCTGAGTTTCTGTGTGGAATTTTCCCATAGACTTACGTTAGGTGCAGAAAATCCGTAGGGAAAAAAACACACATGTAGTTTTATAGCGTTTCCGAGGCGGATAAGCATAAAAAATGCTAGTAATGTATATTAATAAAGTTTTATCAAAGCCAAATAACAGGAAGTATCAAAAACAAATCAGCTTTATTTAAAGCATGACATACCAACAAGAGACAAAAAAAAACTTGTTAGAAACTAGATAAAAACAAATGTAAAAATAACTGCACACAAAAATGCAATGAAAAAAACGCAAGTAACCTAATTTAAATAATAGGTGCAGAAATTCTGCAGCATCAAAAAGCCATGATACCACTCTGGGTTTATGGCCACTTTCCTACAGCACATAAAGGCTTTTTTAGATATCTTTCATTATATATTTAGGGAGTATGGCATTTACAAAGCTGGCAAAAAGAAATGACATTTTCGCTGCACAGATTTCCCAGACACATTCGCTGTCTGATCCGTTCTCATACACCATTCCGGGTAAATAGAGGCACATGTGCTCACAACACTAATCTGATTTCAGCGTATTATTTGCCGAGCAGACAGACTTTAATTGACAGCCACATGGCACGTCTTGACAATCGCTGTGCACTTCGTTATACAGCGGCATCTGCTAGAGATGATAATTTTTTTTTTAGTTTTTTACATTTAGAGGACAAAATATGACAATCTAATTGATCTTGATTATTTCTCCTTTTCTGTATAGCTGACCAGATTAGTCTATATGTGAAGTAATAATCGCTGTGTCCTATTGAATTGCCCTTTATGTCATGATTCATTTTGGATTTGTGGCAGCTCTGGCTCCACTATAATTTAAATGCAGCTTTTTTCCTTTCCAGCCAGCAAGAGTTAAATGTCAGTTTCCTCGCTGGCAGCATCTTTGATTGCTAGTCAGCTGATGTGTATGGTGATCACTTCCACCATCCTTTAACCCCTTCATGACCTGGGGTATTTTCGTTTTTCGCTCCCCGCCTTCTCAGAGCCATAACTTTTTTGTTTTTCCGTCATGTGAGGGCTTATTTTTTGCTGGACAAGTTGTACTTTTGAATGACATCATTGGTTTTAGCATGTCATGTACTAGAAAACAGGGAAAAAATTCCAAGTGCGGTGAAATTGCAAAAAAAAGTGCAATCCCACACTGGTTATTTGTTTGGTTTTTTTGCTAGGTTCACTAAATGCTAAAACTGACCTGCTATTATGATTCTCCAGGTCATTACGAATTCATAGACACCAAACATGTCGTCTAGGTTCTTTTTTATCTAAGTGGCAAAAAAATTCCAAACTTTGCTTAAAAAAAAAAAAAAAGTGCAATTTTCCGATACCCGTAGCGTCTCCATTTTTCATGATCTGGGGTCGGATGAGGGGTTATTTTTTCGTGCCGAGCTGACGTTTTTAATGATACCATTTTGGTGCAGATACGTTCTTTTGATCGCCCGTTATTGCATTTTAATGCAATGTCGCGGAGCCCAAAAAAATGTAATTCTGGCAATTCGAATTTTTTTCTCGCTACATCGTTTAGCGATCAGGTTTATCCTTTTTATTATTGATAGATCGGGCGATTCTGAATGTGGCGATACCAAATATGTGTATTTTTTTATATTGTTTTATTTTGAATGGGGGGTGATTTAATCTTTTTTTTTTTTTACTTTTGCCATGCTTCAATAGCCATGGGAGGCTAGAAGCTGGCATAGCCTGATCGGCTCTGCTACATAGGAGCAACTCTCAGATCGCTCCTATGTAGTAGAATTGCTGCATTGCTATAAGCGCCAACCACAGGGTGGAGCTCACAGCAGTCCTGCATCAACAACCATAGAGGTCTTCAATAGACTTCTGGTTGTCATGCTGACACATTGTTGACCCCCAATCACGTGACAGGGCCAGCGATGCACGCATTTCCAGCCCGATGGCCGGAAGCGCTAGTTAAATGCCACTGTCAGCGTTTGACAGCAGCATTTAACTAATTAATAGCAGTGGGAGAATCACTATTCCACCCATTGCTATTGCGGGCACATGTCAGCTGTACAAAACAGCTGACGTGTCCCGGCTTTGATGCGGGCTCACCACCGGAGCCCACATCAAAGCAAGGGATCTGACCTCGGATGTACTATCCTGTCCGAGGTCAGAAAGTGGTTAAAAAGTCACATTACTCATCAGCTGAATGTTGGTGATAGTTTTCTGTGTTGACCAAGCCTGAAGTAAAGAGCGCTCTGGTCACAGTGGTGCTTCTGCGGTGTTCGTGAAGTTCGTGGTCCTGGTGCCTACTCTCTGCTGTGTGGTGCTTTTCAGTGGGGATAGTGTTAAGTTCTATTTCCCCTTTTTCTGATGCTCTTGTTGTCGTCCCTCTCTCTGTGTTGTTCATAATCTTCAGTGGTGAGGCTAGCGTCCTTGCCGGCCAGTGCACTAACCAGGGAATAGTGAGGAGACAAACAGGGTTTAGGTACGAGAAGGCGGTGGGGGGAAAGACCCGCTTAGGGCATTAGGGTAGTTTAGAGACAGGCACAGGTTGGAGCTGAGGAGGTGCCCCATCCCTTGCTCCCTACTGTGAGGGCCTTCCTCTCCCCATTCCATCCCATTGTTGGGGTAAGTTGTGTCTTCCACCGGACTTAACTGTATTGGTTCATGACATTATCACCGACCCATACTTTTTTCCTATAACCCTGCTGAAACTGCTGTACCACCTGAGTCCGCAACTCGGAAACCTCATCCATGAGGGACTGGATCAGGCGAGCAAAGGCCTCAACATGAGCCATGGGTTCACAGGAAAAAATTATTGGTCGGTGATAATAGGGGCGAGCACATACATCTTTATATGATCTAGAATGCTGATTACATCTGACCAACATGCAGGTGAGTACTCAGGTCCAAATTTTGTACTGCAGTGCTCCAATGGTTCAGTGCTGCTGCATTGGTGGTCCCCATCTGTCTGGAAGTAATAATATCATAGCCTTCAATTGGGTGGCTGATTCAGACTAACACTGGCCTCATGGACCACGTACTCCACATTAAAGTGTCAGTGCTGTAGCCTTCAGGATTCAAATCCCCGTTTCTAACATATATATTTTTCATGGACAATACATGTACCCATTGCAATCTATGGGACTGTTCATATGTCCGTGTTTTATTTTGTAGACTGGGTGGTTGCAAAAAAAATAAACTTGTTAGTTTTTGATCCGAGTCACAGATTAAACTGGCCAACGGGCCACTGTAAAAAAAAACAAAAAACCTGCACACAGATGCCATTCCTGTTTCATTTGAGTGCTGTCTACTTTTTAACATTTACCGATAGTAAAAATGCAAATACAGGCCAAAAATGAATGCCAATTAGATCAAGCACACAGCGAATAAGTGGTCTTTTTTTCTAGTATATTAAAAAATACATGTCAGTACGAGGTGTAAGACCCATGGATAGGTGTAGGGTCATGATGTCACATGGACAAGACATCATTACTGCAGTAGGCGAGGATCAGGAGCGGACACAGTGAGAAGAGAGTCCCAGTGGAAGAACAGTATATGGGCCCTTTGTAGTTCAATAGCTCATCATAGTGCACAATTCTACTTGGTTTGGTGGTAGTGGACCCCTCACCTCTTGGGTCAGCTGCACACGTTGCACCAATGGTTTGTCCACCCCTGTCGGTGATCATCAGACCAGGGATGCTGGAGAAGTGATGGATTCAATAGTAAGCAATATTTTCTAACATTCCCTCCTCTTTGGCATTTTTTATAAATCTCAGAAACCCTTTTAATTTTATGATTAGTTATCATTAATATGTTCTGAAATGATTTAGTCCTCATATTTGCAATGTCGCCTGGGTGGTCAGTGAAGTTGGCTTTGCTAAACCATGAATTCACTCATAATGAGCCGAAATTTCAAGTGAGAACTTTTGTCACTCATTTGTGGTTTGTGCTTTTCAAATAACTTTTTTTTTATTAATGAATCTCTGCATATGTTCTCAACACTTCAGAGGAGTTGGCAAAATCATGGTTATAATACATGACAGTCTTGTGTGTTCTGCATGTGTGTTCTGACAAGTCAGCCTTCCCACTGTCAGAAATGTTTGTGTCATGTTTCGGCAGCACTACAGAATACCATACAATCAGCATTTAGTCTTTTTCATGTACGTGTTGTTCACAGATAAAACAAGCATCCATTATAGACTGAGGCTGTCCACATGCCCTTTTCTGTGGATCAATTATCCTCAAAAAAATAGAGGCATGTCTGTTTTTTAATTAATCTGTTTTGTGAATTAACGATATCCATTCAAGTTAATAAGTCTGGGGCAAAAAAAACGGGTAACACTTGGATGATAGCTGTGAGTTATTATGTAATGAGAATTTCTTCTTTCCTACAAGAAAAACAGAAGCCGCAATTTTTCATTGCGTTTCTGTGTGTTTTTTAACGTGTTTTTATTGTGTGTTTGATTCTGCTTTTTTTTTGTCTGTTTGATGTGTCATTCTTTAACCCCTTAGCGACAGTGCCAATTTGGTACTTAATGACCAAACCAATTTTTACAATTCTGACCATTGTCACTTTATGAAATTATCGCTCTGGAACGCTTCAAAGTATTCCACTGATTTTCAGACTGTTTTACCGTGAAATATTGTACTTCCTGTTAGTGGTAAAATTTCTTCGATAAAACTTGTGTTTATTTATGAAAAAAAAAAAGAAATTTGGCAAAATTTTTGAAAATTATGCAATTTTCAAACTTTTACTTTTTGGACCCTTAAATCAGAGAGTCATGTCACACAAAATAGTTAATAAATAACATTTTCCACGTGTCTACTTTACATCAGCACAATTTTGGAACACTACTTTTTTTTTTAGGACGTTATAAGGGTTAAAAGTTGACCAGCGATTTCTCATTTTTCCAACAAAATTTTCAAAACCCTTTTTTTTAGGGACCACCTCCCATTTGAAGTGAGTTTGGGGGGTCAATGTAACAGAAAATACCCAAAAGTGACACCATTCTAAAAACTGCACCCCTCAAGGTGCTCAAAATCACATTCAAGAAGTTTATTAACCCTTCAGGTGCTTCACGAGAACTAAAGCAATGTGGAAGGAAAAAATGAACGTTTTACTTTTTCACAAAAAAAATTACTTTGGAACCAATTTTTTTACCTTCACAAGGGTATCAGGAGAAAATAAACCACAAAATTTGTTTTGCAATTTCTCCTGAGTACGCCAATACCCGTATGTGGGGGAAGGCCACTGTTTGGGTGCATTGCAAGGCTCAGAAGGGAGGGAGCAGCACCGTTTGACTTTTTGAACTCAAAATTGTCTGGAATCAATGATGGGTGCCATGTCGCATTTGGAGGCTCCCTGAGGTACCTAAACAGTGGAAACACCCCAATTCTAACTCCAACTCTAACCCCAACACACCCCTTACCCTAATCAGGCAAGGTCTTCAGTAAGTCGATTACCACTTGGTTCATCTTTTCGCACATCCCGTTGGTTTGGGGGTGATACGGTGTCGTTCTGATCTTTTTACACCCGTATAAGTTGCAGAATTCCTGGAACACTTCCGCTTCAAAGGCTGGTCCTTGATCAGTCAGTACCTTTTCCGGGTACCCGTGTGGTCTACAGAAGTACTGCTGGAAGGCTTTGGCTGCTGTCCTTGCTGTCGGATCTTTGACAGGCACAACTACCAGGAATCTAGAGTAGTGATCTATGATGGTTAGGGCGTAGACATAGCCTGACCGGCTGGGTGTTAGCTTCACATGATCTAGCGCGACCAGTTTGAGCGATCGTTTGGTGATGATGGGCTGTAGTGGAGCCCTTTGGCTGTCACGGTCCTTCCTGCGTAGGCTACATGGGCCACACTCTCGGCACCACTTTTCGATGGCTTTCTTCATGCCAATCCAGTAGAACCTTCCACGAAGCAGACTCTCCAACTTCCTCCATCCGAAGTGTCCTGCTCCATCGTGGTACGCTTCCAGAACCATTGGCGCATCTTGCTTTGGGACTACTATCTGCCATACCAACTCATGGGTGCGTGGGTCGATGCTTCTTCGGCACAGCTTACCATCGTAGATAAACAGCTTGCCTCTCCCCTTCCACAGCTGTTGCATCTCTTGTGGATCCTCTGGGCCAGGGTGCGAACCTGCCTGCGTCAGGAGCTCTTTCACCCGACGGACCGCGGGGTCACTGTCCTGAGTCTCTGCTTGCACCCATAGAACGTCAATTTAATTTCTGTAGCGGTGCGGGTGTCAAAGGTGGTTTTAAGCTTTGCAAAGACCTGCTGTGCAGTTCTCTTATCCGCAGCGGGCCAGGACTTCACTTCTCTCAGAGCCTCTCTAAACAGTTGGCCTGTTACCATGTGAACTTTCTGAGGCTCTGTCAGGGGATAAAACTCAAGCAGGCTGCAGATCCCTTCTTTAAAGTCAGTTAATGTATGCGATTCTCCAGAGTATCGCGGGAGCCAGGCTGCTCCAGGTATGTATGGCATGGAGAAGGGCATTATGGCCGCTGTAGCCGTGGCAGTGTCCGGCTGGCTGATGGGAGCGGCAAGCTCTGCGGGCCCCGGCGGGTACAAGGCCTGTGGCTGCGCCTATTGCGGGGCCTGGAGGTGTTTCCAAGTCCGCGGCTGCGAGCGCCACTACTTTCCCTCCTGGATCGGACATGGCCGCTCCTCCCCTCTGCTAACCTGGTGAAAGTCGGGGTTCCTCCCTGGAATAGGCACTTTGCTGCGTCTCTCCTGGTGGCGCTGCTGCTGCACAGCGTCTCCACTTCCGGCTTTCCAGGCAGCAGCACGGCACCCGTCTTCTTGCTTCACGCTCTTTTTGGCTGGCTCCGCCCACGAAGCTATGGCTCCTCCCCTCGCGCTCCACACGGCGCGGCAATTTGCAACACACAGTCTTTAAGCAAATCGCAGTTCACATACAGTTCTGGCACAGTTCTTAGGCGCACATGACCTGATTTTTCAGGCTTAAGTAGATCCTGTTCGTGATGCCAAAATGGATCGCCCCCAGAGTAGGGCGATGGGGTACTCGGCACTGGGTCCTACAGTTCGGGGGATGTCACGGTGGCTGACCCGGTCCGTGGCCCTCAGGGGTGTCCAGTAAAAGAGTTTATATATGGGCAAGGTGCAGTAAAGAACGAGGAGACAGGTTTGCAGTCTTTTACCTTGTTTACTGAAGACTTCAGATGATATCCTCAGCCCGGGGCGCCAGATGACAGGGCAGGCAGTTTCCAGCCGGTCTGGAGGCAAATCCAGAGTCCCCTTATCCAGGTGGAAATCAGAAGCCTTCCTACTAGCGCCTGTGTGTTGTAGTACTTTCCTGCTGAGCACCACGGGATAGTCCTCACAACTTTCGTGGATGTTTCTGATGTCCTCTCTCTGTCCCCCAGATGGTATGGATAGGACAAACCGGTATGACTGGGATGGCCTGAGGCTTGTTTATAGGGACCCTAGAGACGCCCCGACCCCCACAATTTGCCACCGTGTCTTCTTAGGTATTAAGGTCGGGCAGCCAACTTGGAATTGACTGTCCTGCCGGTCTCTGGAGCAAGGCTTGGAGACAGTTACTCCCTCGGTGTTCCTGGCTACCGGCTTCTGTGCCTCAGAAAGGAGCAGCTTGTTCCTGGCTGATCTCCCGCTGGTATTCCTCTCCTTTGCTCTGCTTTCCTGCACATTCTCTGCAGTATTTTCACCTTTTAGTGTCTTTTCCCAGGAGTTGCAGCACTTCATGCCAGCAGAGCTCCTCTCCTTCTCCCTGCCTGACAGGAACTGAACCCTGAACCCCTTTTCCCTCCAGATCAGGATGTTAAATAGGGGAGTTCACCCTAAACAGGCTTAGAGCTCCCCCTTCTGGTCTGGAGTGTGAACATGTTGTATGTGTGTGATACCTGAATGTGGCTGTCTTTCATTGCCTTCAGACATGACATCACTTCTCCCCTGAAAGGATAATGACATCACTGCGACGACCAGGACACTGGGGCGCCGCAGATGCATTATACTGTATGGACCATGGGGGGATGCATAATGCTGTATGGACCATGAGGGGATGCATTATGCTGTGAGGACCAGGGGGGATGCATTATACTGTGAGGATTAGGGGGATGCATTATGCGGTGAGGACCGGGGGGGGGGGGGGCTCATTATACTGTATGTCCATGGAGGATGCATTATACTGTATGGACCATGGGGGGAATGCATTGTACTGTATGGGACATGGGGAGGATGCATTGTACTGTATTGGCCATGGGATGCCTTATACTATATGGAACATGGGGTCCATTATGCTGTATGGAGGACTATGTGGGGCTATTAAAATATTTGGAGGCTTACTTGGGAGTTTTTAAACTACGTAAACTGTTATACAGTGTGAAAGTTTGTGCAGGGTCTTTCATGCTGTGTGGTGGAAATATACAGTGTGCATAGGTATGGGGTCATTATACTACATGGAGGGCATTGTGGGGGTCACAGTTGGGGATCGTACTGTGTTGGGGTCACCATACTTTTCTGGGACAGTTACGGGGTGGGGTACAGTAGCGTCATCATACTGTGTGTGGAGAAATTCACTATGGGGGTATCTTAGTGTTTGTGGGGCACTTTTGTTGACATCATACTTTACAAGTGCAATGAAAGGGAAATCTAGAGCTTCTGTAGGAGGAGAATTAGAGGGCACACAGTACCACACAGTAGGTGAAGTAATAGGGACACATATGGCAGCAGCAGCTTAGCATTGGGGTATCATGATGAGGAGGTTGCGGATAAACGGAGTCAGTGCAGGAAATGTGAGAAGTGAAATGTGTCTTTGCTGTAGTCTCTGCAGACGAGTCCTGGCTGGAGAATTCGTCATGTTGGTCTGGGCCAGATGGAAAAGATTGGAAAAGTGAACGACTCCACTAGAAAGATCATCAGCTGTAAATCACCCTCTATAACTGTGCTGTAGGCTTATATGTTCTGCAGAGCTGGTATCTACCACTGTCCTCATATGGCGGTAAAATCAATGTTTGTCTTTGTATGGAGATTTTTTTCAGTAACAGCGCGGTCATCTGCTGAGGTTCTCCTACATCCATTATTAGGGTGCACCACCATAGTTGCAATCAGGGATACCTGGTTAGGGGCCCACTCAGAAGTTTCGGCCCCCACTGAACCAAACCCCTAGCTACACCTCTGTATGACATTTTTTAGTTTGCAGGACAAAGGCTGTATTTGAGGTTCCTGTGATGTGTTATATGAGGACTCCAATAAACCAGCCTGATTTTTAACTAGAAATGGTTGGTGTGATACCTCATATCGCTCCCAAGTGAGTAGTATTGTTACAGCCCTTTGCAGTCCAATAGCTCTTCACAATGCACAATTCCACCTGCCTTGGATGTAGAAGTGGTTCCCTCACCTCTTGGGCCACTGTGCGGCTGCACAGATTACAGCAGTGCTATGACCCCTGGAATGAACAATTATTACACCAACACAGACACAGATTTTAGTTCATATTGGCCATCACAGTGGTTTAAATTGACCATACTGTACATGTGCAATGACAATGAGCAAAGGACAAAGATCATTTGTCAAGCAACGATCTCTCATCTGATGACGGAATGAAAATTTCAAACACACCCAAATATCTTCCATGAACTGTAGTCTTATGGATAACTTCTCATAACTTCCTATAGGTATTTTTTTTCTTTGCCTCAAGAATTTACCATTTACATGGTGAAGTTAAAAAACTGCCCCTGGCATGACCCATTCCGACTGTAAGGGGGCCTCTGTAAAATTAATCTATGCAACATTTTTTCCAATTCTGCCTGTATAAAAAACACAGATCTACACTGCTCCATAGTATAACATTCATTCGAGTACTATCCGATAAAACATCACATAGCTCTCATTCTAGCTATATAGTCATGTCAGTGAGCCCTTTATTTTATGTTTAAAAGGGCTGATTAATGTATTAGTGTATTTTTTCCTATTGTCCATCCTTTCGAAAACTGCAGAAACAGCATATATACAACCTGCTTACTACTGAATTATTTTTATACATGACAATAAATGCTGACCCTGGGGTTAGTTTCCATGTATTATCTGTGCAGAGCACTGAGAACTGAATAAATAATGAGAGCTGAGTAATAATATGAGTTTTAGGTCATTATTTCCTATTCTATACATTAAAACGGATGGGGCTGTGACTAAGTAATACCACTTCTGGGAAAAAAATAGCGAAAACACTATTTATTGCTTCTAAAATAAAAGCAGGTATTGTTTTATAGAAATGCACCCAATGGGAGTAATAGGGGAATATTATACATACAGATATTTTACATACAGATATTTTCCATGATAATTCTGTGCTTTAATCATTTAGAACAACCTAAATTTAATTCTGCAAAAAAACAGTTGTAATGGCCATATAAGCAATGAAAAAATGTAGTCGACATGTTTCTAAGACCTGAGTCTTGAACTGGAGACCGGATTATGTGAAGAAATCTGTGACACCGATGTCTGTCAATCTATCGTAAACCAGATTGTGGATGGCTGCCAGACCTCCCTTTTCCAATTACCTGTCTGGGACCAGTTTGGAAATCACATGTGTGATCAATGTGAAGGATCTACACCTCGCCACTCCGCCTGATGTCAATATTACGTCAGCCGGATCACGTGGTAACGTGACATTCCGCATCCCCTGAGGACACGTGTCCCCTGAAGACCAGTTGTCGTGTTACCATTGCACGTGCTGAAGGGGTTTTATTCCATTCCATGCCTAGTAGGATATAGATGATTGACATGGAATTATATATCCAATATTCTTCACAACATGGTAAACAGAGGTATCTCCCAGACAGCATACGAAGAACACTGTAGTTTGTTGTGAAGTACGATGACTTCTTATTACTGGTGGACACGGACAGAAAAGGGCCTCTGTGCAAGAACAATATATGGGCAATGCACAATTCCACCTAATATTTAAATTTGTTTGGTGATCTGAAACATTTAAGTATGCAAAAGAATAGGAAATCAGGGGGCAAACATTTTTTCACACAGCTGTATATCAGACCAGGTAGGGTGTATTACCTGGTACATTTGTTCATAGGCTGACTGAGAATGTCGTGGTGGCCCAGCAAGTGCCTAGTCACCCATAATAGTTATCTAGGCACAGCTCCATACTGTTGGTAGTAGCTCCAGCTAAGTTCCTGTAACTATTCCACTCCTCAGTGCTGCTGAGCTGTCTGTGCAGTGATTGGCAGCTCAGTTGTCCAGTCTGGTGCAGGGGCATGCTGAGATGTCTCTGTTTTATTGACAACTTGGCTGTCCAATCTAACGGGGATGTGCTGAGCTCGCATCAGATGCTCCCAGTTCCCTTGATTGTTCAGCTATTTAACTGAGCTGGCAGTCCCAGATAATTGACAGCCATAGCTACAGCTAAGTGTGTTTGACTTACTCTGTGCCTTGTATTTTAATTGTTGTTGTATCACTCCTGATATTGGACCTCGTTCTGACCATCTATCTGTTTAACCCCTTTGCTCTGATCAGCTATCCTCCTGGCTATTGACCTCGGACTCTTCGACTATCCTGACTCACGTCTATTCCGTGAGAAGTGACTCAATGTCACAGTGCCATTACATGGGACCTGTCAGCAAAAAAGGACTGTTCAAAGAACATGCACTCAGTGCATCTGTGGTGTGGCCAAGTAATTTAGTGCAACTTTAAACCTATTTGTTTTCCATTTATCGCTGCCCTTCGCTGGCTCCTGTAAAGTCAGAGCTGTCAATCAAGAAAGAATACGAGAGATAGATGTAAAACAAGTAGGTGGGAAGTTGCATAAAACTGTTTGACAATGTCAGGGCTGCAACGAGTGCTTTGTTTAAACAGTCATTTTGTGCTGACAGACTCCTTTAAAAAGAATGTCCATTCTTCGAGCCATACTACTGGTCTTGGAGCCCCGAGTTCTAATGCTGTACGCCTGTACCGTTCTCTATGACCTTCCTCTCACATGGCTAAACAGAAATATCAATTTTAGCTGTAAGAATGTGGAAGCACCATATTGTGCAGATATCCCATTATACAGCCAATGCGATTCATTTAACCACTGGAATTCTATGTCTGCTTTATCTTGTACCGATGTCACAGTTTTCATGTCTTTCTTTTTTTTCACCCTTGTAATACTTTGCTCATGGCTCATTACTGTGAGCTGGAGCTGGCAGGAAGCCCACAGATTTTTGGCATAGACTCAACTAGAAAATATATGACTGCATGGAAATGGAATAGATAATGCTATTTCAGCCACTTATTGTGTTTGACCCTATGATAATTGTACAGATTTCATCTATTAGTCAATGTTTCCTCAGTACTGAATTTATTCATCACACAACTCACATATCAAACCTCAAGACAAACGGAAACCATAAAAAGATTCTCTATTTACAGGTATTTTATATAACTATCTAAAGGGATGGACCTGATTTGGCAAAAGGACCTTGTGATAGAATAGTATGTGGGCCTCAGGTGTGACTATAGGGTGTATAGATGTATTATTCTCTCCCGGTGCCTTAGGTGAACCTCATAAAATGACATCAATCTTCTGATAATCCCCTTGTTCTCCAAGTGATCATTTGTTGAGAACCATGTGCTTTTCATAGACCACCTCTGTTATCATGTTCTTACCAATCTCCTTGGTGGATTACTACCCACCAATAGTATTGACTGGGTTGTCCGGCCTTAGGCTATAAGACTGCAGTCCATCTACAAGTCTGCAGTCACTATGGTGTCCACATAGCTCTCCTATGCACAATATAATGCCCCCCACACTGAATGATGTCCCTACAGTCCCCCTGTAAATACTATTGAAATAAAAATAAACATCATGTACTCATCTGACATCGGATCCTGGTGGACAGCAGCAGACAGCAGCAAGGCATGGGTGGATGAACATAGTGGATTCACTCTGCATGTGAATTCTTCCATTCTGCAAGCTGCAGGCCCAAAGTGGCCTGCAGCCAACCAAGCGGAAGGTATTAAGGAGGATAGTCACCTGCTTCCTATGCCTTTCAGCCTTTGCCTTTTGCTTCAACTGAGGTTTTACACAGCAGGCTTGATCTATTGTTGAGCCACCTTAGAGGTATAATGCTAAGCTGGCTGTCAGTCAAAGTGTCAGAGCGGGCTTACAACCGCTTTTCTCAGTGCTGTGAGCCGTGACTGTATCTGGGCCGCCATGCCTGCACGACTGAAAGCCAATAGATCCCGGGAGAAATAAAGTTAATTTTCTCAGTGGAGTCACACTTTCAGTATAACTGTCAGGCAGCTTTAAAGTGCAAATAGCCAGCAGATTAACCCTACATCTGCAGGTAAATCGTGTTATCGGATATGATACGTTTCTTTCTAGCGTAAGGCTTAGCATGTACCACAATACATGTCCCTCTTTCCTGTCTTTTAATGTTAGGAGGTGTGGATTTTGGCATCTTCAGTTTTTTATGATTCTGTAAAATGTTCTACATGTAAACATAGGGGCAGATTAATGTGTTAACCTCTAGTTTTTGTCTTTTTGATCTTTTTTTACTATTCATTCATCAATGGAACTCCTCCAAAAAAGTGACACAAATTAAGCCAACCAACCAATAGGTGAGGAAAAGTTAGACAAAAGTGTCAAGAGAGAAGCTAAATGTAACATCTATCTTGAGCCATGACTCCACTGATACGCACCAACCCCTTTGCTCTGAGATTTTGCCATCTGCTGGGTCACACCATATATTCTGCTGAAGGCTAATCGTGCATGGAAATGCTTGTATTGACACAGTAATTGTCCTGGATGGTGAATCAGCAGTGTGATGTACCGACTGGAATGCACAAGTCTGCCAACCAAATGCTGAAAATGTTTTTCCAATGAGGTGACGGTAATCTCTGTGTGATAAACGGGAGCTGCCATTATCAACTAATTGTAGGTGTGTATTGCCAAAGGGAGGAAATACTGCTCTGATCTCTCCTTCATAAGTAAGAAACCAGATTCTATGATTTAAGGAGTTACGTAATATCATTTCCTATAGTTCTGTAATAGATGGAGGAGGCAATTAACTCTTCTGCATTTGCAGTTGACCTAACTGGTCACATGAGTCATATAATAGGAAAGAAGTTAGAAGTAATGTTATCTCCTTATTTTTGGCTGATCCTTGGGTTTTCAAATGATGGAAGATTTAGACAAGATGCTGACTAAATGGCAGACTGCCTGTGACTACTCAGACAGCAATGTTATCCTCAAAGCATTGAGGTTGACTAGTGACCAGTGTTATATACAGAGAATAGCTAGAAGGAGTGCATAGTAAGCAGTTAATCCAAGACCTAAGGCTGCAGGGCATAAGAAAAAACACCAATTTTATAAATTGCACGTATTGGTGGGATCCTGTTACAGAAAAAGATAGTTCATTTGCCCAACTTATGGCCAGCTCTTATTCTATGGTGGAGGAAAAATAACAGCAATGTTGAAAAAATAGTGATAGATAGATAGCCATATAAATTCCTATATAGTTTTGAAATAGGATAGATAGATAGATGATAGATAGATAGATAGATAGATAGATAGATATAATAGATAGATAGATAGATAGATAGATAGATAGATAGATAGATAGATAGATAGGTAGATAGATAGATAGATAGATAGATAGATAGATAGATAGATAGATAGATAGATAACAGATAATAGATAGATAGATGATAGATAATAGATAGATAGATAGATGATAGATAATAGATAGATAGATAGATAGATAGATAGATAGATACAGTAGATAGATAGATAGATAGATAGATAGATAGATAGATAGATAGATAGATAGATAGAGATATAATAAGATAGATAGAACAGCATTCCATCTACCGTAATTACGTAGATATATGTGAGATGGATAGACAGGTAGACAAACGGATCGATCAATTGATTGACTGATATGGCATAAATCGATATATAAATTAAAAAAAACAAAAGGCACGGCTATAAAAACATTTAGAAAAAAAGAAGTATTTTATCTTATTTTATTTGTAAGATACCAAACGTACCTGGACAAGTGGTAATGTTCTATAAATGGTACGTGCACATTGTTTATGAGCAGGTTCAACAACAATAGAGCCTCGTGCACATGGGTAAATCAAGAACATGGAGTGGTGCTACTCATAGTTCCTATGCTTTCTATTAAAAGATTGGAAAGCAGACTTGGGTTTCAAGATGGGCTGTTCAAACTCTTTCAATGAAACACAAAGAAATGGGCAGTATTGTGGACCTTAGTCAGAGAAATTTAGTGCAGCTATGTAAAGGTACCTTCACACGAAACGATGCTGCAGCGATAGCGACAACGATGCCGATCGCTGCAGCGTCGCTGTTTGATCGCTGGAGAGCTGTCACACAGACCGCTCTCCAGCGACCAACGATGCCGAGGTCCCTGGGTAACCAGGGTAAACATCGGGTTACTAAGCGCAGGGCCGCGCTTAGTAACCCGATGTTTACCCTGGTTACCAGCGTAAAATGTAAAAAAACCAAACAGCACATACTTACATTCGCGTCCCCCGGCGTCCGCTTCCTGCACTGACTGACTGACTGAGCGCCGGCAGTAGCAGGGCACAGCGGTGACGTCACCGCTGTGCTGTGCTTTCACTTTCACTTTGCGGCGCTCAGTCAGTGTGGGAAGCGGACGGCGGGGGATGCGAATGTAAGTATGTACTGTTTGTTTTTTTTACATTTTACACTGGTAACCAGGGTAAACATCGGGTTACTAAGCGCGGCCCTGCGCTTAGTAACCCGATGTTTACCCTGGTTACCAGTGTAAAATATCGCTGGTATCGTTGCTTTTGCTGTCAAACACAACGATACACGGCGATCGGACGAGCAAATAAAGTTCTGAACTTTATTCAGCGACCAGCGACATCACAGCAGGATCCTGATCGCTGCTGCGTGTCAAACTAAACGATATCGCTAGCCAGGACACTGCAACGTCACGCATCGCTAGCGATATCGTTACAAAGTCGTTTCGTGTGAAGGTACCTTAAGGGTACTGTCTCACTATACGATTTACCAACGATCACGACCTGCGATACGACCTGGCCGTGATCGTTGGTAAGTCGTTGTGTGGTCGCTGGGGAGCTGTCACACAGACCGCTCTCCAGCGACCAACGATGCCGAGGTTCGCTGGTAACCAGGGTAAACATCGGGTTACTAAGCGCAGGGCCACGCTTAGTAACCCGATGTTTACCGTGGTTACCAGCGTAAAAGTTAAAAAAAAAAAAACGTACATACTCACCATCTGATGTCCGTCAGGTCCCTTGCCGTCTGCTTCCCGCTCTGACTGAGTGCCGCCGTACAGTGAGAGCAGAGTGCAGCGGTGACGTCACCGCTGTGCTGTGCTCTCACTTTCCGGCCGGCAGTCAGTCAGAGCGGGAAGCAGACGGCAAGGGACCTGACGGACATCAGATGGTGAGTATGTACGGTTTGGTTTTTTTTACTTTTACGCTGGTAACCACGGTAAACATCGGGTTACTAAGCGTGGCCCTGCGCTTAGTAACCCGATGTTTACCCTGGTTACAAGCGAACGCATCGCTGGATCGCTGTCACACACAACGATCCAGCGATGACAGCGGGAGATCCAGCGACGAAAGAAAGTTCCATACGATCTGCTACGACGTACGATTCTCAGCAGGGTCCCTGATCGCTGCTGCGTGTCAGACACAGCGAGATCGTAACTATATCGCTAGAACGTCACGAATCGTGCCGTCGTAGCGATTAAAATGCCACTGTGTGACGGTACCCTAAGACACACCAAAATCAGAAGATGTCCATCTGTGCAATAAGTTCAGAACCGTGGTGTCAATGGAAGGATTTTAGCTAAAACGCCATATCTTCTAGATGGCCAGACAAGGCCAAGTGACTCAACTATATGTGAAAACATAGGAACAAAATTAACAAAAGGTGTTTTGGACTGAGTAGTCAAAATGTGAGTCTTTTGGCTGTACCTCAAGGCAGTTTGTTCTGGAGAGCACTACAATAATGAGAGTCTGCAGTGAAGAGTGAAGCATAGTGGTGGAGGTTTCTTCCATATTGGGGCTGCTGCATTTCATCAAATGGTGTTGGGAATTTGTTCAAGACTAATGGTGTCCTCATGGCTGAGAAATACAGGCAAATCCTCATCCATCATGTAATACCATCAAGGAGGCATCTTATTGGCTCCAAATGTATTCTGCAGCCGTACAACGACCCCAAACATACAGCCAATGTCATTAAGAACTATGTTCAGTGTGAAGAAGAACAAGGAGTCCCGGAAGTGATGATATGGCCCCACAGAGCCCTGATCTCAATGTCATCCAGTCTATCTGGGATTACATGAAGAGACAGAAGGATTTCAACAAGTGATTTCCACAGAAAATCTATGGTTTCTGTTCCAAGATGTTTAAAACAACTTCCCTGCCAGATTTCACTTCTTACATGAGTGATAGCTATTGTAAATTCTGCAGTGTATATATACAGGACAGGAGGAGTGGTACTGTGCAGTGTATATATACAGGACAGGAGGAGTGGTACTGTGCAGTGTATATATACAGGACAGGAGGAGTGGTACTGTGCAGTGTATATATACAGGACAGGAGGAGTGGTACTGTGCAGTGTATTTATACAGGACAGGAGGAGTGGTACTGTGCAGTGTATATATACAGGACAGGAGGAGTGGTACTGTGCCGTGTATATATACAGGACAGGAGGAGTGGTACTGTGCAGTGTATTTATACAGGACAGGAGGAGTGGTACTGTGCAGTGTATATATACAGGAAGAGCGGTACTGTGCCGTGTATATATACAGGACAGGAGGAGTGGTACTGTGCAGTGCATATATACAGGGGGAGAGGTGCTGTGCAGTATATATATACAGGGGGAGAGGTGCTGTGCAGTATATATATATATACAGGGGGAGAGGTGCTGTGCAGTATATATATATATATATATATACAGGGGGAGAGGTGCTGTGCAGTATATATATACAGGAGGAGTGGTACTGTGCAGTATATATATACAGGGGGAGAGGTGCTGTGCAGTATATATATATACAGGGGGAGAGGTGCTGTGCAGTATATATATACAGGAGGAGTGGTACTGTGCAGTATATATACAGGGGGAGAGGTGCTGTGCAGTATATATACCGTATATACAGGGGGAGAGGTGCTGTGCAGTATATATATACAGGAGGAGTGGTACTGTGCAGTATATATATACAGGGGGAGAGGTGCTGTGCAGTATATATATATATACAGGGGGAGAGGTGCTGTGCAGTATATATATACAGGAGGAGTGGTACTGTGCAGTATATATATACAGGGGGAGAGGTGCTGTGCAGTATATATATATACAGGGGGAGAGGTGCTGTGCAGTATATATATACAGGGGGAGTGGTACTGTGCAGTATATATATACAGGGGGAGTGGTACTGTGCAGTATATATATATACAGGAGGAGTGGTACTGTGCAGTATATATATACAGGGGGAGAGGTGCTGTGCAGTATATATATATATATATATATATATATATATATATATATATATACAGGGGGAGAGGTGCTGTGCAGTATATATATATATATATATATATATATATACAGGGGGAGAGGTGCTGTGCAGTATATATATATATATATATATACAGGGGGAGAGGTGCTGTGCAGTATATATATATATATATATATATATATATATATATATATATACACAGGGGGAGTGGTACTGTGCAGTATATATATACAGGGGGAGTGGTACTGTGCAGTGTGCATACTTCAGCATCTCAGCTGCAACCTGCAGCTGCCCAGCTCACCCAGAACACCAGAATACAGGGATATCATTGCACTCACTCAGGCGCCGGTAGGAGCTCCTCCAGAATCTGCAGTTTAGCAGTGCAGCCAGGGGCCAAGAGCAGAGCAGGAGACTGTGCTCTCCGCCCACAAACAGTCACGCTGGCTGCTTTCTTAACCCCTATGTCCCTGTCTGGCTGCACTGACCGAGTGAGAAGATGCTTGTGCTGTATTTATGACAGCGTGAGTGGGCCCCCCCGTATCGCCAGGGCCCCGGCACTTGCCCGGGTGCGCCGGGTGCTGACGCCGGCCCTGGGTACAAGTCTACCTAGAAGAATGGATATGGTTTTGAACACAAAGCACTGTTACACTAAATATTGGTTTTATTTAGTGTTCTCTCTTATTTGTTAACTTTGCAAATTGTTCACTGATTAAAAAAAATATATGAATACTTGTGATGAGCGAGTATGCTCATTACTAGAGATTTCTGAGCATGCTCAGGTGATCTCCGAGTATTTTGGGCGTGCTCGGAGATTTAGTTTGTGTCGCCGCAGCTGCGTGATTTGCAGCTGCTAGACAGCTTGAATACATGTGGGGATTGCCTGTTTGCCTGTAAATCATGCAGCTGCAGGGACACAAACTAAATCTCTGAGCACGCCCGAAAAACTCGGAGATCACCCGAGCATGCTCGGAAATCTCAAGTAACGAGCATACTCGCTCATCACTAATGAATACTTCTATTTTTGAAAGCATTCTTTCTTTCCAGCATTATTTCCACCCCTGCCTAAAATTTGTGCAGTACTGTAAGAGTAAACATATGCCCAAGCTATTTCTCCCGACTCCCCCATGCACTCAGCACAGCCGACTACTCCTGTGTTCTCTATGAGAAAGCTGCTGCCAGACACCTCTGTCCCCTCCAGACTCTTGTGGCGACAGCTATTTCCTGGAAAACGAAAGAATCGGCGACTGAAGTAGAGGTCTGATCTTTCTGGCTATTAACATCTTTCTGTATCCATATACATTACACTGTCAGCCGATATAAGCAGATTTGACCGACTCTAGGGTAATGTGGATGGGGGTCTTAAGACACTTCCTGCTCCATATTTCACTGCTAAACAGAATGAAAAAAAAATCCAAAATTGCAAAGTCTAATGCCGCTCCTGCTGCTGCTGCTGCAAGTGAACTTGTCATTTACTTAGGAACCTGTCATGTGTGAAATTGACCTTCCAGCATCTAACTAGTTTGTGTTAATAGTGTTGTGCAAGCAGGAGTCCACATTTGCTAATCAAAAAATAATTTGGGCTAATACTGTGTTGCAGTCAGGACTCAGGAGACCCAATTTGCTAATAACAATCATTAAGGCTAATATTGTTGTTCAGGCACACTATTTCTGAAAATAAATACTGATTATTCATTTAGTGACAGGTGACTGTTTCTTGTTTTGTTTTTTTTTCTTGTTTTTAGTGACAGGTGACTGACAGGTCTGCCCCTATGGTTGTGAAACAGCTAGTTAAAAGAGGGTAAGGGTACATACAACATGAGTGGGAAAAAGCAAGGTTGTGGAAGGGGGAATAGGCTTGGTGTTTGACGTGTACGTGGGTTAGATGGTAATCTTACTGAATGCTCTACCGAACAAATACCATCTCGTCCTATCCAAAGACAACTGACAACATCTGTTACTGGCTTACTGGCTGGGCTACTCGACTCCCTTTCTTTGGCAGTCCCACAGCGGTACGCCTTGTAGATGAGGGTCAGAAAGAACATGTGCTTCAGTGAATGGCAAGCCCTGCATCAAGTGGTCTCTCCTCCTCTTCCTCCACATCACACACAGTACAATCCTCAGAGGAGGCACCCCAATTACCTTTGTTTCCCCCACATCACAACTTTCCAACCGCCAAACTGACTGTGGGGATCCAGCCTGCAGAGCTGTTCACACATTATAATCCATGGGCATCAGAGGTCTGCTCCAAAGATTCCCAGAATCCAAAGGTCGAAAGCATTTACACTGATGCCCCAAATTCTTTCCTGTTGATTCCGGGGCCGGACGAAGTAGGGTCCGAGCAGAATATGGACCTTCATCACCAACCATTAATCCCCGGAGATGGAGGGGATACTGATAAAACTAAGATATCTGGGCACATGCAGACTGTACTGTGCTGTCAGGGCAGGAAGAGAAGGAGGGTGACTCTCAGGGCGAGGAGGTGTGAACCCAGAGGCACACAGCTGAGGAGCTCAGCAGAGGAGGTGGAGGAGGAGGAAAATGAGGAGGTTACCTTGTGGCTTGCCACACAGACACAGAGTGATGCAACCACAACAAGCACTCCATCCTCAGTCACAACTGTGGCTGTGTCCAGCAACGGTCGCGAGTCTGCAGCAAGGGTTGCCTAGCCTGGGAATTATTCAGACTGCAAAGGATGACCCAAGTCACGTTATCTGCCGTTTTTGCCAAAAACAACTCAGGAGAGGCAAAAATTGCAAGTGTGACTACTACATGCATGAAGCCACACATGCACGATCAACATGCCTTTGTCTAGGAATTACACTGTGCTAAAATGTGGACTAGTGGGCTCGCTGTTGTGAATTTGGATTCTGGGCTCCCCCGGTGGCTACTGGTGGAATTGAACTGGTGTCTTCATCTTCTCTGTTCACCTGTTCCCATCAAGATGTGGGAGTCGCTATATAACCTTGCTGCTCTGTTAGTTGCTTGCCGGTCAACAATGTTATCAGAAGCCTCTCTGTGCTTGTTCCTGCTCCTAGACAACTACTAGATAAGTTGGACTCTTGTCCATGTTTGTTTTTGCATTTTTGTTCCAGTTCACAGCTGTAGTTTCATTACTGTGTCTGGAAAGCTCTTGAGAACAGGAATTGCCACTCTGGTGTTATGAGTTAATGCCAGAGTTTTAAAGTAATTTCTGGATGGTGTTTTTGATAGGGTTTTCAGCTGACCATGAAAGTGTCCTTTCTGTCTTCTGCTATGTAGTAAGTGGACCTCAAATTTGCTAAACCTATTTTCATACTACGTTTGTTATTTCATCTCAACTCACCGCCAATACATGTGGGGGGCCTCTGTCTCCTTTCGGGGTATTTCTCTAGAGGTGAGCTAGGACTAATATTTTCCTCTGCTAGCTTTATTTAGTCCTCCGGCTGGTGCTGGGCATCTAGAATCAACGTAGGCATGCTACCCGGCCACTGCTAGTTGTGCGTTAGGTTTAGTTCATGGTCAGCTCAGTTCCCATCTTCCAAGAGCTAGTTCCTATATATGCTTATGCTATGTTCTCTTGCCATTGAGATCATGACAGTTTGACCGGCCCGCAAAGTGTTAATTGTTTGGGCTGAAGCAGGAGAAAAAGAAGTGTTGTAGGGAATTTTTTTTTTTTTTTTTTTTTTTTTTCCCCCTCAGAGTTTTGCTGCCTAGCCCTTAATTGCTGTCTAGCTGCTTCTTACCTCCTCTTAACCCTTGAATGGCTCTGTGTCCACCTGTTTGTAATGGATCTTCAGAGTGTAACTGCAGGTTTGAATAATCTCGCCACGAAGGTACAAAATTTGCAAGATTTTGTTTGTCATGCACCTGTATCTGAGCCGAGAATTCCTTTGCCGGAATTTTTCTCGGGGAATAGATCCGGGTTTCAGAATTTTCGAAATAATTGCAAATTATTTTTGTCCCTGAAATCTCGCTCTGCCGGAGACCCTGCACAGCAGGTCAGGATTGTGATTTCCTTGCTCCGGGGTGACCCTCAAGACTGGGCTTTTTCATTGACACCAGGGGATCCTGCGTTGCTCAATGTGGATGCGTTTTTTCTGGCTTTGGGGTTGCTTTATGACGAACCTCATTTGGAGCTTCAGGCAGAAAAAACTTTGATGTCCCTATCTCAGGGGCAAGATGAAGCGGAAATTTACTGCCAAAGATTCCGTAAATGGTCTGTGCTTACTCAGTGGAATGAGTGCGCCCTGGCGGCGACTTTCAGAGAGGGTCTCTCTGATGCCATTAAGGATGTTATGGTGGGGTTCCCTGTGCCTGCGGGTCTGAATGAGTCCATGACAATGGCTATTCAGATCGATAGGCGTTTGCGGGAGCGCAAACCAGTGCACCATCTGGCGGTGTCCACTGAGAAGTCGCCAGAGAGTATGCAGTGTGATAGAATTCTGTCCCGAAGCGAGCGGCAGAATTTTAGACGGAAAAATGGGTTGTGTTTCTATTGTGGTGATTCTACTCATGTTATATCAGCATGCTCTAAGCGCACTAAAAAGCTTGGTAAATCTGTTTCCATTTGCACCTTACCGTCTAAATTTATTCTATCTGTGACCCTGATTTGCTCTTTGTCATCTATTACCACGGACGCCTATGTCGACTCTGGCGCCGCTTTGAGTCTTATGGATTGGTCCTTTGCCAAACGCTGTGGGTATGATTTAGAGCCTTTGGAGACTCCTATTCCTCTGAAGGGGATTGACTCCACCCCATTGGCTAATAATAAACCACAATACTGGACACAAGTAACTATGCGTATTAATCCGGATCACCAGGAGATTATTCGCTTTCTGGTGCTGTATAATCTACATGATGATTTGGTGCTAGGATTGCCTTGGCTGCAATTTCACAACCCAGTCCTCGACTGGAGAGCTATGTCTGTGTTGAGCTGGGGATGTAAGGGGGCTCATGGGGATGTACCTGTGGTTTCCATTTCATCATCCATTCCCTCTGAAATTCCTGAGTTCCTGTCTGACTATCGTGACGTCTTTGAAGAATCCAAGCTTGGTTCGTTACCTCCGCACCGAGAGTGCGATTGTGCCATAGATTTAATCCCGGGTAGTAAATACCCAAAGGGTCGTTTATTTAATCTGTCTGTGCCTGAACATGCTGCTATGCGAGAATATATAAAGGAGTCCTTGGAAAAGGGACATATTCGTCCATCGTCATCTCCCTTAGGAGCCGGTTTTTTCTTTGTGTCAAAAAAAGACGGCTCCTTGAGACCATGTATTGATTATCGGCTTTTGAATAAAATCACTGTTAAATATCAATACCCATTGCCGTTGCTGACTGATTTGTTTGCTCGCATAAAGGGGGCCAAGTGGTTCTCTAAGATTGACCTTCGTGGGGCGTATAATTTGGTGCGAATCAGGCAGGGGGATGAGTGGAAAACCGCATTTAATACGCCCGAGGGCCACTTTGAGTATTTAGTGATGCCTTTTGGTCTTTCTAATGCTCCGTCAGTTTTCCAGTCCTTTATGCATGATATTTTTCGCGATTATTTGGATAAATTTATGATTGTGTATCTGGATGATATTCTGATTTTTTCGGATGACTGGGACTCTCATGTCCAGCAAGTCAGGAGGGTTTTTCAGGTTTTGCGGTCTAATTCTTTGTGTGTGAAGGGTTCTAAGTGTGTTTTTGGGGTACAGAGGATTTCCTTTTTGGGATATATTTTTTCCCCCTCTTCCATTGAAATGGATCCTGTCAAGGTTCAAGCTATTTGTGATTGGACGCAGCCCTCTTCTCTTAAGAGTCTTCAGAAATTTTTGGGCTTTGCTAACTTTTATCGTCGATTTATTGCTGGTTTTTCGGATATTGCTAAGCCATTGACCGATTTGACTAAGAAGGGTGCTGATGTTGCTGATTGGTCCCCTGATGCTGTGGAGGCCTTTCGGGAGCTTAAGCGCCGTTTTTCCTCTGCCCCTGTGTTGCGTCAGCCTGATGTTGCTCTACCTTTTCAGGTTGAGGTCGACGCTTCTGAGATCGGAGCTGGGGCAGTGTTGTCGCAGAAAAGTTCTGACTGCTCCGTGATGAGGCCTTGTGCCTTCTTTTCCCGTAAATTTTCGCCCGCTGAGCGGAATTATGATGTTGGGAATCGGGAGCTTTTGGCCATGAAGTGGGCTTTTGAGGAGTGGCGCCATTGGCTTGAGGGGGCCAGACATCAGGTGGTGGTATTGACTGACCACAAAAATTTGATTTATCTTGAGACCGCCAGGCGCCTGAATCCTAGACAGGCGCGCTGGTCATTATTTTTCTCTCGGTTTAATTTTGTGGTGTCATACCTACCGGGTTCTAAGAATGTTAAGGCGGATGCCCTTTCTAGGAGTTTTGAGCCTGACTCGCCTGGTAACTCTGAGCCCACAGGTATCCTTAAGGATGGAGTGGTATTGTCAGCCGTTTCTCCAGACCTGCGGCGGGCCTTGCAGGAGTTTCAGGCGGATAGACCTGATCGTTGCCCACCTGATAAACTGTTTGTTCCTGATGATTGGACCAGTAGAGTCATCTCTGAGGTTCATTCTTCTGCGTTGGCAGGTCATCCTGGCATTTTTGGTACCAGGGATTTGGTGGCAAGGTCCTTCTGGTGGCCTTCCCTGTCACGAGATGTGCGAGGCTTTGTGCAGTCTTGTGACATTTGTGCTCGGGCCAAGCCTTGTTGTTCTCGGGCTAGTGGATTATTGTTGCTCTTGCCTATTCCTAAGAGGCCTTGGACACACATCTCGATGGATTTTATTTCAGATCTGCCTGTTTCTCAGAAGATGTCTGTCATCTGGGTGGTGTGTGACCGTTTTTCTAAGATGGTCCATTTGGTTCCTCTGCCCAAGTTACCTTCTTCTTCCGAGTTGGTTCCTCTGTTTTTTCAAAATGTTGTTCGTTTGCATGGTATTCCTGAGAATATCGTTTCTGACAGAGGGACCCAATTCGTGTCTAGATTTTGGCGGGCATTCTGTGCTAGGATGGGCATAGATTTATCTTTTTCGTCCGCTTTCCATCCTCAGACGAATGGCCAGACCGAGCGGATTAATCAGACCCTGGAGACATATCTGAGGTGTTTTGTGTCTGCTGACCAGGATGATTGGGTTGCTTTTTTGCCATTGGCGGAGTTCGCTCTCAATAATCGGGCCAGCTCTGCCACTTTGGTGTCCCCGTTTTTCTGTAATTCGGGGTTTCATCCTCGATTTTCCTCTGGTCAGGTGGAATCTTCGGATTGTCCTGGAGTGGATGCTGTGGTGGAGAGATTGCATCGGATCTGGGGGCAGGTGGTGGACAATTTGAGGTTGTCCCAGGAGAAGACTCAGCTTTTTGCCAACCGCCACCGTCGTGTTGGTCCTCGGCTTTCTGTTGGGGATTTGGTGTGGTTGTCTTCTCGTTTTGTCCCTATGAGGGTCTCTTCTCCTAAGTTTAAGCCTCGGTTTATCGGCCCGTATAAGATATTGGAGATTCTTAACCCTGTTTCCTTCCGTTTGGACCTCCCTGCATCCTTTTCTATTCATAACGTTTTTCATCGGTCATTATTGCGCAGGTATGAGGTACCGGTTGTGCCTTCCGTTGAGCCTCCTGCTCCGGTGTTGGTTGAGGGTGAGTTGGAGTACGTTGTGGAGAAAATCTTGGACTCTCGTGTTTCCAGACGGAGACTCCAGTATCTGGTCAAGTGGAAGGGATACGGCCAGGAGGATAATTCTTGGGTGAATGCATCTGATGTTCATGCCTCCGATCTGGTTCGTGCCTTTCATTGGGCCCATCCTGATCGCCCTGGTGGTTCTGGTGAGGGTTCGGTGCCCCCTCCTTGAGGGGGGGGTACTGTTGTGAATTTGGATTCTGGGCTCCCCCGGTGGCTACTGGTGGAATTGAACTGGTGTCTTCATCTTCTCTGTTCACCTGTTCCCATCAAGATGTGGGAGTCGCTATATAACCTTGCTGCTCTGTTAGTTGCTTGCCGGTCAACAATGTTATCAGAAGCCTCTCTGTGCTTGTTCCTGCTCCTAGACAACTACTAGATAAGTTGGACTCTTGTCCATGTTTGTTTTTGCATTTTTGTTCCAGTTCACAGCTGTAGTTTCGTTACTGTGTCTGGAAAGCTCTTGAGAACAGGAATTGCCACTCTGGTGTTATGAGTTAATGCCAGAGTTTTAAAGTAATTTCTGGATGGTGTTTTTGATAGGGTTTTCAGCTGACCATGAAAGTGTCCTTTCTGTCTTCTGCTATGTAGTAAGTGGACCTCAAATTTGCTAAACCTATTTTCATACTACGTTTGTTATTTCATCTCAACTCACCGCCAATACATGTGGGGGGCCTCTGTCTCCTTTCGGGGTATTTCTCTAGAGGTGAGCTAGGACTAATATTTTCCTCTGCTAGCTTTATTTAGTCCTCCGGCTGGTGCTGGGCATCTAGAATCAACGTAGGCATGCTACCCGGCCACTGCTAGTTGTGCGTTAGGTTTAGTTCATGGTCAGCTCAGTTCCCATCTTCCAAGAGCTAGTTCCTATATATGCTTATGCTATGTTCTCTTGCCATTGAGATCATGACAGCTCGCCAACCACCGGCTGTCGCATTAACTGCATCTGCTGCCTCTTCCTCCTCCATGATGCTGGCAAGTGCTCTCACATAAGTCTCTGGCTGAAGAACCTCCACTTGTTTACCCCTACAGTCGGGTGAGTGAGAGCCTGTCAGCTGTTACGGAAGTGGAGATGCCTGCTGCTTTTGTTTCACAGAGCACAACACATCTTTCTCAATCCACCATAACCTCACTCACAGTCCTGCAGTTGGTTCAGTTCACCCTACGCCATCCTCTCTCAGCACATCAGCCAGGCCTCGGTCCCGCAGTTGTAACGTAAAAGAATGTTTTCTCCTACACATGCCTAAGCTAAGAACTTCAATTTCACCATCTCCAATCTGTTGTCCACGGAAATACTGCATTTCCCCTGATGGATACAAACAGTTTCCAACAGTTGATGGCCGTCAAAGTCCCCCAGTACCAGTTACCCCATCCCCATTACTTCTCTAAGAAATCTGTAACTATGCTACACCAGCATGTTGCAGACAATATTACCCATTCCCTGAAAACATCTATGTCTGCCAGGGTGCATTTCATTATTGACACCTGGATGAGCAAACAAGGGCAGAGGCATTACATCTCACTGACGGGGCACTTGGTGACTGTGGGGGCAGGCGGGCAAGGGGCTGCTTCACAAGTCTTGGAATCTCCAATGCTTGTGGGAGAAACCTCTGAATCTAACATTTCCTCCAGTGCTTCTGGCTCTTTCATCTCCTCTAGGGCCTCCACCTGCGCCCTTAACCTCTCCTTTAAGGAGACACGTGTTCCAACAGTGCAGATAGAATCCCCACCACATCCGTACTGCGCAGCCAGGGCTCAACGCAATCAGGCAGTGTTTAAATTAATATACCTTGGAAATTGCAGTCACACAGCTCAAGAGTTGTGGAAAGCTATCCAGGCCATTTTAGAGCAATGTCTGTCTCCACTGAACCTGAAGCCAGGAAAAAGCTGTGTGCAATAACGGTGTGAACCCAGTGGTAGCCTTATGCCGTGGCAATCTCTCACATGTGCCTTGCATGGCTCACGTCCTCATCCTGGTGGTACAGCAATTTATCCTCCACTATCTTGGCCTGGATGCGCTGCTGCAGAAAGCACAGTCGCTGTGTGCTCACTTCCACAGATCGACTTCCATCGCTATAGAGGTCTTTCGACCTACCAGTTAACTGTATGATTTGCGATGTGCCAACACAGAGGAATTCAACTCTGCACATGTTGCAGCAACTGTGGCAGAAGCGACAAATCCTGGTGCAGTATGTCCTTTTGCATAGCCTGGGCCATCGCAGTACGGATATGGTGCAAACCATGTTTGCAGAGTAAGCACAGATGAAGGACCTTTGCACTCTTCTACACAGTTTTGAAATGGCTACTAAGATGGTTAGTGCTGACGATGCCATCATCATCATCACTATTTCAGTCATCTACATGCTGGAGCACACTTTGAATAGTCTGCAGGAGGTGGTGGTCACAGAGGAAGAGATAGAAGTAGAGAAGGATGCGAAAGGGAAAACAATATCTCTATGTTCTGACCTGTCGTTGCACAGGTGCCATGGCAGGCTGGATTACAGCAATCAAGGGGGCTAATGTTGCCAGACAAACTGTTAGTGAAGGTGCGGGAGCTGAGGAACAAATGGAGGAGAGCAAGGAGGAAGAGGTGATGGGCGTACAACAGTCAGATGAAGAGGATTCTCTATTGTCCACGGTTAGCGGAGGAAGCAAGCTTGAGTGTTACCCCACCACGAACACACCATGGACTTGGACCTTATGGAAGCGCCCGACACATGAGCGCCTTCTTGCTGACCTATCTTCAACATGATGCCCACTGTCACTGGTGTGTCAGGTGTGACAGACAGTCATCCTGGATCTGGCTGTAGAAGGTCTTTGCATTTAGCTCAAGCACCTTCTTGAGTTTTGCATCTCTGTTATGGAGCTATATCCTTCTCCCTCTAGGACCTAATAGTTACCTCCACCTTTTGCTGCTAATCACACACCTGTGCTGAAGGTTTAAATACATTCAGTTGCTGCAGCATGGTGCAGGTGTTAGCCCATACTTTCCTCAGTCTTTTTGGAAGTTCTAGCAGTCGGTTAGTGTCTTCCCTGAGGACCCTTGGAGTATTGCTGGCATGGCATCTCGGTGGTCCTCTCAAGCTAAATGTTTCCCCCATCCGTCTACCCTCTCTGTCTTTAGTTTTAGTGGAGACTGACTAGTGCTCACCTCGTCCCTCCCTATGTAGGGCCTATTGCTGGGGTCAGGCAGGGATTAGGTTCCTGCTCGCTGATAGGTGCAGAACCTATATTAGGTTCACACTGCGTTAGCAGCAGCCCGTTCAGCACATACGCTAACGGGCTGCTGTTAACGCAAGTGCCGACGTTACATCACGCTAGCGCAGATAGAGCATCTGCTAGCTCTATCTGTGCTAGCAGTGACGGACCCGGAAACGCTGCAGCCCGTGTCTCAGGGTCCGTCACTCAATGACGGCACATGGCTAGCACACACCCATTGTGGGCGTGCGCTAGCGATGCGTCAGACATTGCATTCAATGGCGGCGTAAATGGACTACGTTACACCGCGTTATGCCGCGGTGTAACGTAGTCCATCTAACGGACGCCAAGAACGCAATGTGAACCTAGCTGTTTAAAGCAGATGGTGATTTTAGATCTGCCTAGGGGTGTCCACTTCCCTAGTGTTTGGGCTCCCACTTACCGTTGTTGTGCACTTACTTATCCTTCACCCAATGTGACACCCATATTCTTAGGGTTAGAAATAGTGCTGACTACTGGATTGCTACTCTGTTAGATACACGAGTAAATTTAGCCAAATGCTTCCCTTCATGGAAAGGGACACATGCATGCTGTATCGGAACACAGTTACAATCTGAAGAGTGGTTTTCCCCAAGACAGCAGTGAGGCACACAGTGTGCATCGCACTTTTAGACTTCCGACCCCAGAATCGTCATGGCGTTACCTCAAAACATTAGCAGCAGCAGTGTAAGTGGCATAAGCAACTTCTGTGACTCGTTTAACACATTTTTTAGACCAGCCCATGCACCAGCAGAACAGAGTACAAATCTGAAATGTTGTGAAGGACTGGAGAGGATGGTGCAGGAGTATCTCAAGCTCAATATCAATGCCATCAGGGGTAATTTGGACCCTTTTGCATTTTGGTCTTCAAAAATGGAAGAGTGGCTTGAGCTCACCTGTCACGCCTTGGAGGTTTTGTCATGCCTGGCAGCCAGCGTTCTCTCAGAACATGTCTTGAGAGCTGCTTGTGATGTTCTGACGATTAAGTGCATCAACAGACCCCTGAAAGTGTAGACCACCAAATTTTCATCAAAATGAACAAGTCATGGATCTCCAATGACTTTTGCACCTAAGTCACAGAGTGGGCAGAGTAGGCAATGGTGTTGTCTTTTGTGTCATGCAGTTGTAGCGCCCCCACTGCCGCAGGGCCGAGGGGTACCCTGTACCGGGCCTCTGAGTCTCTGCTCTGGGGTTGTCACGGTGGCTAGACCCGGTCCGTGACCCTCCTGAGGGGCGTACAGTGAATGATAGATATGGATGGTGGTCGGGGTGCGGTGTAGTGCCGGTCGCAGTAAATAACGAGGACACCAGGTTGCAGTCTCTTTACCTCTTTACTGAAGATCTCTGGGTCCTCAGTCCGGAATACGGTTCACCAGGCCGCGCAAGTCCGGCCGGTCCAATGGCACCTCCAGAGTTCTCTTTGCAGGTGGAAATCTGTGCCTTCCCGCTAGCGCTATGTGTTGTGGTCCTCCCCTGCTGTGCTTACGGGATAGTACCCCACAACTGTTGTGTCTGTTTCTGATGTTCCCTCACAACTCGTTCGGATTATGTTCTTCTCCTCCGTCCCTCCCTGATGTTCTGGTTAGGATGGCACCCGTATGACGAGTAGGCTCGGAGCTCTTCCGGGACCCTAGAGTCGCCCCTCTCCTAGTGCGCCCCCCATGTCTTCATAGGTGATGTATGTTAGACAGCCCGCCTGAGACTGACTGTCCTGCCGTGGTTTGAAGTATTGCTTGGAGCTAGATATATAAATACTTCCTCGGCGTTCCGGCCGCCGGTTGTGCGCCTCAGTAGGATGTTGCCTCGGTCTTACAGCACGACTCCTACTGGTATTTCTCCTCTTGCTTTGATCTCGTCTCTCACTCAGCACAATATATCTCGCTTCTGATCCCCTCCCAGGGCACCGCCGCTATACTGAGCAGGCACGGTCCCGTGACGTTCTTCCTTGTTGCCAGGCCTCTGTCAGGGTCCCAAACCTGACAGGGACCCTACCGAATCTTCCCCCCACAACACCCTCTGCCACAAGGTGTTGCCTGGTTCCAACCCAGTCAGCTTTCTGACTAACTTCCTGCCTGACCCCCAGTTTACCCACTGTGGTGAGGAGTGGCCTAATAAATAGCACCCTTAGCTCCCCCTGGAGGCCTGACTGTGAAATGTATTGGTGTATGTGATACCTGGTCAGATGAACTCCTTCAGTGCCATCAGACGTACCATAGCCCCCCTTAGCGGCGGAGCCACAGTACTGCAACGACCAGGACTCTGGGGCGCTGCACATTGATCTTGCATTATTGCAGTCTGTGACACCGTTGTCATGACTTCTGTGCCTGCTGTTGCTACTGCTGCTGATGTTGCAAATAATTTTTTTAAATGTGGAGACTCAAAGCTGGGTCTCCGTCTGGTGAGTTGCCCATTATACTGTTTTACTGTGTGGAAATTGATGGCAGTTTAGTGGTGTGTGACAATAATTTTTTGAAATGTGAATACTCCAAGTTGGGTCTCCATCTGGTGGGTTTCCTGTTGTGGAAGGGGTGTCAGAGGTCCATTATACTGTTTCTGCTCTGTGGAAATTGATGCCACTTTAGTAGTATGTGCCAATAATTTTTTTAAATGTTTGCACTCCAAGTTGAGTCTCCTACATGTGTGCTGCCTGTAGCAGTAGGGCTCCCAGGCCGGCAGGCCTGCACTTACTTTCAGTCAACTACATATGTTACTATACTTACATTTTTCTAACATTAATGCTCTACCAAGCTGATATCTGTGCCTCCTGATACCTCATGACCCTGACACCTCATGCATGGTCCATGGCTGACTGTGACTGTGCCATTATCAAATTTCTACTATAGGTCAACTGATGCCACTTTTCCTGGTATCTGCCCATAATTTTTGTAAATGTTTGGACTCCAAATTGGGTCTCCTTCATGTGTGCTGCCTGAATTTGGCAGACCTCTCAGAGCACCAGGCTATCACTCACAGGGGTGGATTAAGGGTAGCCAGGGCCCCGGGCTGTTCAGACACTGTGGGCCCCCCGGTCATGTGACGGGGTCACGTGATGGGGTCATGCGACGGGGTCATCATATACCTGAACCAGATTATTCCAGAAAAATAGTTGCTGTGTGAAACTATAACCTGTCAAACATCCATTGATCTAGTCAATTTACCCTTCAGTTAGGAAGAAAAAAAAACAAAAACAAAAAACACAATACTATCACCATAAGTGCCAGTATTCACAGGAGATCTATACTTAGTATGCAATGTCTGTGTAGAGGTAATACAGTGATCACTAGTGACAATATACACAGGAGCTCTGTATATAGTATACAGTGTATAGTGTCAGTGTATAGGTAACACTGACTCACCAGTGACGTCTCTAGGTGAAGTCCTTCATCTTTCATCCAGCACAAACCGCCATCACTTCATCCAGCCAGGACTCATCTCTGCAGGAAATAACACAGTTATCTCGAGCTTGCAGAACACATTACTTAATTTTTCCCAACTTCTACATTACACCACATGAAGAAAAAGAGGCAACATAGTGTCACTCTACACAGTAACAGGACCGCCCCCCCATTTAAAACAGTGTCCTCAAAAAATAAAATGCATCACTGCAGTAATAATATCCCTTAATTAGCCCCTATGGTAATAATAATATCCCCCATCCTGGACCCATGTATCTGCAGCGCCCCAGAGTCCTTGTCGTTGCAGTACTGGAGCTCCGCCGCTAAGGGGGGCTATGGTACGTCTGATGGCACTGAAGGAGTTCTCCTGACCAGGTATCACAGTCACCAATACACTTCACAGTCTGGCCTCCAGGGGGAGCTAAGGGTTCTATGTATTAGGCCACTCCTCACAATCTGGTAAAACTGGGGGTTAGGCAGAAAGTTAGAGAGAAGCTGACTGGGTTGGAACCAGGCAACACCTTGTGGCAGAGGGTGTTGTAGGGGAAGATTCAGAGGGGTCCCTGCCAGGGGTGGGCTCCTGGCAGAGGCCTAGCAAACAGAGAAGAACGTTACGGGACCGCGCCTGCACGATATAGCGGCGGTACCCCAAGAAAGGATAAGAAGCGAGGTTCATTGTGCTGAGTGAGAAACGAGATCAACGCAACAAGGAGAATACCAGTAGGAGTCGTGCTGTAAGACGAGGCAACATCCTATTGAGGCGCATAACCGGTGGCCGGAACGCCGAGGAAGTATAGAGCTCCAGGCCAAACTTCAAACCTACGGCAGGACAGTCAGTTATAGGCGGGCTGTCTCACCCAATTGACCTAGGAAGACATAGGGGGGGTAACAACAGGAGTGGGGCGACGCTAGAGTCCCGGAAGAGCTCCGAGCCTCCCCGTCATACGGGTGCGTCCTAACCATAAGATCTGGAGGACGTGGAAGAACATCAGAATCGAGTTGTGAGGGAACACGAGAAACAGACACAACAGTTGTGAGGACTATCCCGTGGTGCTTAGCAGGGAAGGACTACAACACACAAGCGCTAGAAGGTAGGCACAGATTTCCACCTGCAAAGGGAACTCTGGAGGTGCCATCGGACCGGCCAGGCTTGCGCAGCCCGGTTAACCGTATTCCGGATTGAGGATCCTGAAGCCTTCAGTAAAGAGGTAAAGAGACTGCAACCTGGTGTCCTCGTTATTTACTGCAACCTGCACCGCACCACCACAACATCATCACCATCACGCACACCATTCCCTCCACCTTTATTGTACGCCCCTCAGCAGGGTCACGGACCGGGTCTAGCCACTGTGACAACCCCAGAACAGAGACTTAGAGGCCCGGTACCGGGTACCCCTCGGCCCTGCGACAGTGGGGGCGCTGCATATCTCATTCCTGGCTCCAGCCATATGTTCTCCCATCCTGCCCTCATGATTATCCATTCTGCCCCATATGATCTCCCCATCCTGCCCCATCTGTCTCCATCGTGCCCCATGATCCTCCATGATCTGTCTCCAATCCTGCCCCATGTCTTTCATTCTGCCCCATGTCTCCAATCATGCCCCGTATCTACATTCTGCCCATGTCTCCAATCCTGCCCCATCTGTCTCCAGTCCTGCCCCCAGTGTGTCTAGCATCTCTGCCCCCAATGTGTCCAGCATCTCTGTCCCCAATGTGTCCAGCATCTCTTCCCCCAGTGTCCAGTATCTCTGCCCCCAGTGTCCAGCATCTCTGCCCCCAGTGTCCAGCATCTCTTCCACCAATGTGTCCAGCATCTCTGCTCCAATGTGTCCAGCATCTCTGCCCCCAGTGTCCAGCATCTCTGCCCCCAATGTGTCCAGCATCTCTGCCCCAATAAGTCCAGCATCCTGCCCCCAGTGTCCAGCATCTCTGCCCCCAGTGTCCAGCATCTCTGCCCCAATGTGTCCAGCATCTCTGCCCCAATGTGTTCAGCATCTCTGCCCCAGTGTCCAGCATCTCTGCCCCAGTGTCCAGCATCTCTGCCCCCAGTGTCCAGCATATTGACCCCAATGTGTCCAGCATGTTGCCCCCAGTGTGTCCAGCATATTGCCCCCAGTGTGTCCAGCATATTGCCCCCAGTGTGTCCAGCATTCTGCCCCAGTGTCTCCAGCATATTGCCCCAGTGTGTCCAGCATTCTGCCCCAGCATCCAGCATTCAGCCCCCAGTGTGTCCAGCATATTGCCCCCAGGGTGTCCAGGATATTGCCCCCAGCGTGTCCAGCATTCAGCCCCCAGTGTGTCCAGCATATTGCCCCAGTGTGTCCAGCATTCTGCCCCAGTGTCTCCAGCATATTGCCCCCAGTGTGTCCAGCATCCTGCCCCCAGTGTGTCCAGCATATTGCCCCCAGTGTGTCCAGCATCTCTGCCCTCAGTGTCCAGCATACTGGCCCGGGCCCCCCGGATTGCCGCCCGTTCACAATAAAAAAAAAAGAGTTATCCTCACCTGTCCGCGCTCCTTAAGCGAAGCTCTCTCCTCGCAGCTGAAGCGCACACTCGCCGGCGACTGACAATGACATCAGACGCCGGCGACGTGCGCGCTGCGGCTGATGTCAGCTGCCAGCCTCCGATTGGCTGTCGGCTGTCATAAATAGCATTTAACTGCCGCAGCGCCGGAAGGGGCCCAGTGAGCAGATGAGACAGGGCCCCTCCGCCCACCGGGCCTATACTACGCCAGTCAGAGCAGTAATGCCCTGATGGCGGCGGGCAATCTGAGTGGTAGCCCAGGGTCCCCCCACACCACTGGGCCCTGGGCTACTGCCCAGATTGACCCTATTATAATCGGCCCCTGATCACTCATCTCTACAGCCGCAATGCTTCAATGGCTTTAAGTCTCCTCATCTCGGCATCCTTAACATGTTATTCTCCGCAAGGAAAAACGTTATCCCTTGGATCCAAAAAAGAAAAATAAAACCCCAAATTACACCAATTTGAAACTATAAAACCTATATCTGTTATTTGATCGTTTCCTCAGAAAACTGTGGGGGGCCTGTATTCCTGTTATGAACAGCTGAAAGTCTGACGAACAATGAGAGCGGACAGCCCATTTCTTAATTGAACGCAGGCCCTCAGCTCCATTAATTACAGACAGATGAGACAATGTTCTTATTATAATAATAATAATAATAATTTGTATTTATATAGCGCCAACATATTCCGCAGCGGTTTACAACTTATAGAGGGGACTTGTACAGACAATAGACATTACAGCATAACAGAAATCACAGTTCAAAACAGATACCAGTAGGAACGAGGGCCCTGCTCGCAAGCTTACAAACTATGAGGAAAAGGGGAGACACGAGAGGTGGATGGTAACAATTGCTTTAGTTATTTGGACCAGCTAAAGTGTAAGGCTCGGGTGTTCATGTAAAGCTGCATGAACCAGTTAACAGCCTAAGTATGTAGCAGTACAGACACAGAGGGCTATTAACTGCATAAAGTGTATGAGAACATGATGTTCTTGACCTTTACTTACAATAGGCAACCTGCCTGAAAAGCTGCAATAAATTAATTTCCGGCTACAGCCCTATTTTTATGTGATGCAAGTGCAGCGCCCCAGAGTCCTGGTCGTTGCAGTACTGTCGCTCCGCCGCTAAGGGGAGTGATGGTATGTCTGATGGCACTAAAGGAGTTCACCTGACCAGGTATCACAGACACACATTACACTTCACACTCCGGCCACCAGGGGGAGTGGTTCTATCTAGTAGGCCACTCCTCACACTTTGGTAAAACTGGGGGTTGGACAGGATGTTAGGGAGAACATAGCCGGGAAGAGCTAGAGAGAGGACCTGTCAGGGGTGGGATCCTGGCAGCATCCTGAAAAGAGACAAGATCGTTACGGAGTTGTGCCTGTGCCTTACAGCGGCAGACTCCTAAGAAAGGACAAGAAGCGAGGTGTATTGTGAAAGAGTGAGAAACGGGAATACAGAGCAGAGGTGATAGGACCAGAAGGAGTCGTGCTGTAAAATCGAGGCAACATCCTTCTGAGGCGCAAAGTCGGTGGCCGGAACGCCAAGAAAGTAAGAGACTCTAAGCATTACTTCAAACCACGGCAGGACAGCCAATTATAGGTTAGCTGTCTCACTTAATCATCTAAGCAGACAACGGAGGCAGCTGTGGGAGAGGGGCGACTCTAGGGTCCCGGAAGAACTCCAGGCCTACCCCGTCATACGGGTGCGTCCTAGCCATATCATCTGGGGGATGGAGAGAACGAACATCAGAGGCAGACACAACAGTTGTGACTGAGGACTATCCCGGGGTGCTCAGCAAGGAAGGACTACAACACACAGGCGCTAGAAGGTAGACACTGATTCCCACCTGCTAAGGGAACTCCGGATGTGCCTTTGGACCGGCCGGTCTCAGACAGCCCTGTTAACAGTACTCTGGATTGAGGATCCTGATGCCTTCTGTACAGAGGTAAAGAGACTGCAACCCTGTGTCCTCGTTATTCATCGCACCCTGCACCACACATCATCACTCTCCACTTTTACTGGACGCCCCTTAGCAGGGTCATGGACCGGGTCTAGCCACCGTGACAATCCCAGAACCGAGACAGAGAGGCCCAGTACCAGGTACCCCACGGCCCTGCGACAGTGGGGGCGCTCCAATTTGGCGTCACGAACAGGATGTACTTAAGCCTGAAGGATCAGGTCATGTGTGCCTTGGAACTGTGATTTATTGTGCTTGGACTGTGACTTATTGCAAAGACTGTGTATTGCTATTGCCGCCAAGAATTCCCGCCACAATTCGCCATCGCCGCGTACGGAGGGAGGAGCCTTAGCTTCGTGGGCGGAACCGGTCAAAAGGAGCGCGGAACGAGAATGCGCGGTAAAGTGCCAACCCCGGAAGAGGAACTCCGACCTCCAGCAGGTTAGTAGGAGGAAGGGACAGCCATGTCTGAGTCGGGAGGAGCGGGGGCGGCGGTCGCAGCCGTGGACGCAGAGGCAGCTCCGGTCCCCGCAGCGGACATAGCCGCGGCCCTAATACCACCACCGGTTGCCGCAGAGCCCGCTGCCCCCATCAGCCAGTCGGAGACTGCCGCTACCACAATGGCCATAATGCCCTTCTCTATGCCGTACCTGCCCGGAGCGGCCTGGCTCCCGCGATACTCCGGGGAGTCGCATACATTAAATGACTTTAAAGAAGGGATCTGCAGCCTGCTCGAGTTCTACCCCTTGACAGAGCCTCAGAAGGTTCATATGATAACCGGCCAACTCTTTGGGGCGGCTCTGAGAGAAGTGAAGTCCTGGCCTGCCGCGGATAAGGGAACTGCACAGCAGGTTTTTGCAAAGCTTAAAGCCACCTTCGATACCCGTACTGCTACAGAAATTATATTGACTTTCTTTGGATGCAAACAGAGACCGCAGGATAGCTTACGGGACTATGCTCTTAATCTCCAGGAGGCGCTGCGGGCCATTAAGCAGAGTGACCCCGGCAGCATGCAAGATGAGGATAAACTCCTGAAAGAGCGGTTCATTGAGGGGCTCCTGTGCAGTCACCAAAGGGGCCAATTGCACTTCCTGGCCATGCAAAATCCAGACCTGACTTTTGCGCAATTCAAGGATAAAGCCATCCAGGCACTGCAGGAGTGACAGTCCAGCCGTGCGGTACCCCCCAGGCGTCAAGCCCTCACGTACCACCAGGAGGTGGCGCCAGATGCTCCAGTCGCTGCCGAGGCCAATGCCCAGAGCTTAGAGGACGACTCCCCCGCAGGACTCCGCCTCCAGATGCAGGAGCTGGCCAAGAGCGTTGCTGCCCTAGCCCGGACTGTGCAGTCCCTACAGGAGGCCCCCAAGGAGAAGATCCAGCTGGCCTCCAGACCAGAGGATGTCCTCTGGATGCGACAGAGGAGGACTCCGCCGACCAGAGGCCGGGACGACGATCGCTTCCATCGGGACGGACGACCTATCTGCCGCCGCTGTCATAGGTGGGCCACCTTGCAAGGTACTGTCCTTTAAACGAGCAACCCCTGGGGCAAAGGGCCAACCCCCAGGAGTAGGACGATCAGGCCCGCAGCATTGGAGAGCCAAATACGTTGGAGGGCGACCAGTTCTTCCTGTTGTGATCGACGGTATCTCCATGAACGCTCTTCTGGACACCGGTTCTCAGGTGACGACTATGCCTTACGTGCTTTATAAACGGTATTGGGAGGACACCGATATTACTCGTGGCCCCGATGACGATTTCACCATAATAGCCAGTAATGGTCAGCCATTGCCACAAGTGGGGTATAAAGAGGTCACCATCAAGGTGGGGCGGGTGGAATTGAAGGCCCAAGGGATTGTAATTGTTGATATTGACCGCCGTGAATGTAATCCCATGATGACTATCGGTACCAATGTTATAGAAAATTGTCTTGCAGAAGTTATTGTCTTGTTACAACAGGTAGCAGAAACCGCTGGCTACAGTGAACAACGCGCCCTGCAAAAAAAAATCAGAGCTCTGATACAGAGACAGCAGGTAGAGCTGACTGGTGGTGAAATTGGTCGTGTCACTGTGAGTGAGTCAAACCCTATCGCGATACCCCCCAGGAGTGAGATGTTAATATGGTGTCGGGCAGCCATAGGCCTCTGGGGTAAGGACTACCAGGCCCTGGTAGAACCCCTATATTCAGACAATAGGCCTACTCTCCTAATAGCCAGGGGGGTGGTCGACGTCCGCCAGGGGAGGGTGCCAGTACGTGTCCTTAATTGTGGGGAGGAAGAGGTCCACCTCACCAAGTATGCCACGCTTGCCAAACTGTTCGCTGTCAATAATAGTGTGATACAGACACCTGGACCCTTGATCCCGTCTAACCTGGCGGAGGACAACAGTTCTGCAGGGCACTCGAAAGATTGGTGTCGGGAATTACATGTGGGCACTGACTCTACCCCATCCCACCAGAAACAGGGGGCCTACAGGGTGGTTCACGAGTACGAGCGGGTATTTAGCAAACACCCCTTAGATTTTGGACAGGTGAAAGGGATCCAACATCATATCCCCACAGGAGATCATCGGCCCATAAAAGAGAGATACCGCCCTGTACCCCCAGCTCATTACCAGTGTGCCAAGGACATGTTGCGAGAAATGAAGGAGGCTGGGGTGGTGAGAGACAGTTGTAGTCCCTGGGCAGCTCCATTAGTCCTTGTTAAAAAGAAAGATGGCACAATGAGGATGTGCGTTGATTACAGGCAGTTGAATCGCATTACACATAAGGATGCATACCCACTGCCCAGGATAGAGGAGTCTGTTGTGAATTAGACTTTTTTGGCTCCCTCTTGTGGTTACTATTGATATGACTCTGGGATTTCCTTCCCTCAGTTTGCACCCAGCTGGGTCGTTACTTCAGGGGTGTTGCTATATAAACCTCCTGGAACCTTAGTCCAGTGCCTGGCATCGGTGTTATCAGACACATTCTGTTTGCTCCTGTTTGCTGGTCCTGGTTCGTGCAAAATTAAGCTAAGTCTTGCTTCTTTGTTTTTTTGGTTATTTGTTTGCTATCATTTTTGTCCAGCTTGTACTAAATGTGATTCCTGACCTTGCTGGAAGCTCTAGGGGGCTGGTGTTCTCCCCCCGGGCCGTTAGTTGGTTCGGGGGTTCTTGAATTTCCAGTGTGGATATTTTTGATAGGATTTTTTGCTGACCATATAAGTTATCTTTCTATTTTCTGCTATTAGCTAGTGGGCCTCTCTTTGCTAAATACCTAGCTCATTCTTATGTTTGTCTTTTCCTCTTACCTCACCGTTATTATTTGTGGGGGGCTTCTATCCAACTTTTGCGGTATTTCCTCTGGAGGCAAGAAAGGTCTTTCTTTTCCCTTCTAGGGGTAGTTAGCTCTCCGGCTGGCGCGAGACGTCTAGGATCAACGTAGGAACGTTCCCCGGCTGCTGGTATTTGTGGTGCTAGGATTAGTTATATGGTCAGCCCAGTTACCACTGCCCTATGAGCTGGTTTTCTGTATTTACAGACTTAGCATTATTCCTGAGACCCTCTGCCATTGGGGTACTAACAGTATGCCAGGCGCCAACATTGAATGTTTAAAGCATTGCAGAAGTGGGATAATAAGAAAGGAAATTCTGAGTTTTTTTTTTTTTTTCTCTTTCCTTCTCTTCCTCCCCTTTACCTTTGAGTGGCTTGTGCTTGCTGCAGACATGAATGTCCAGAACTTGATTACAAGTGTAGACCACCTGGCAGCTCGTGTGCAGGGTATACAAGATTTTGTTACCAGTAGTCCTATGTCTGAACCTAAAATACCTATTCCGGAACTGTTTTCTGGAGACCGATTTAGGTTTAGGAATTTCAAGAATAATTGTAAATTGTTTCTTTCTCTGAGACCCCGTTCATCTGGAGATTCAGCTCAGCAAGTTAAAATTGTTATTTCTTTTTTGCGGAGCGACCCTCAGGATTGGGCTTTCTCGCTAGCGCCAGGAGATCCGGCATTGGCGAATATTGATGCGTTTTTTCTGGCGCTCGGATTGCTTTACGAGGAACCCAATCTTGAAATTCAGGCAGAAAAAGCCTTGCTGGCTATTTCTCAGGGTCAGGATGAAGCTGAAGTGTATTGCCAAAAATTTCGGAAATGGTCCGTGCTTACTCAGTGGAATGAGTGTGCTCTGGCCGCAAATTTCAGAAATGGCCTTTCTGAAGCCATTAAGAATGTGATGGTGGGTTTCCCCATTCCTTCAAGTCTGAATGATTCTATGGCGCTTGCTATTCAAATTGACCGGCGTTTGCGGGAGCGCAAAACCGCTAATCCTCTGGTGGTGTTGTCTGAACAAACACCTGATTTAATGCAATGTGATAGAATTCAGACTAGAAATGAACGGAAAAATCATAGACGTCAGAATGGGTTGTGTTTTTACTGTGGTGATTCTACACATGTTATATCAGCATGCTCTAAACGCCTAACAAGGGTTGTTAATCCTGTCGCCATTGGTAATTTGCAACCTAAATTTATTTTGTCTGTGACTTTAATTTGCTCTTTGTCTTCTTACCCTGTTATGGCGTTTGTGGATTCAGGTGCTGCCCTGAGTCTTATGGATCTGTCATTTGCCAAGCGCTGTGGTTTTGTTCTTGAACCGTTAGTAAATCCTATTCCTCTTAGAGGTATTGATGCTACGCCATTGGCGGAAAATAAACCGCAGTTTTGGACACAGGTGACCATGTGCATGACTCCTGAACATCGGGAGGTGATTCGTTTTCTTGTTCTGCATAAAATGCATGATTTGGTCGTTTTGGGTCTGCCATGGTTACAGACCCACAATCCAGTCTTGGATTGGAAGGCAATGTCTGTGTCAAGTTGGGGCTGTCAGGGAATTCATGCTGATTCCCCGCCGGTGTCTATTGCTTCCTCTACTCCTTCGGAAGTTCCTGAGTATTTGTCTGATTATCAGGATGTATTCAGTGAGTCCAGATCCAGTGCTCTGCCTCCTCATAGGGACTGTGACTGTGCCATAGATTTGATTCCAGGTAGTAAATTTCCTAAGGGAAGATTATTTAATCTGTCAGTACCTGAGCATGCCGCAATGCGTTCATATATCAAGGAGTCTCTGGAGAAGGGGTATATCCGTCCATCCTCTTCCCCTCTTGGTGCGGGATTCTTTTTTGTGGCCAAGAAGGACGGATCTTTGAGACCTTGTATTGACTATCGGCTTCTGAATAAAATCACTGTAAAATTTCAGTATCCTTTGCCTCTCTTGTCGGACTTGTTTGCCCGGATTAAGGGTGCCAAGTGGTTCACCAAGATAGATCTTCGTGGTGCGTACAACCTTGTGCGCATTAAGCAAGGTGATGAATGGAAGACTGCATTTAATACGCCCGAAGGTCATTTTGAGTACTTGGTGATGCCTTTTGGGCTTTCTAATGCTCCCTCAGTATTTCAGTCCTTTATGCATGATATTTTCCGGAAGTATCTGGATAAATTTATGATTGTTTATCTGGACGATATTCTGGTTTTCTCTGAAGATTGGGACTCACATGTGGAGCAGGTCAGGATGGTGTTTCAGGTTTTGCGTGAGAATGCCTTGTTTGTTAAAGGCTCAAAGTGTCTCTTTGGAGTACAGAAAGTTCCCTTTTTGGGGTTTATTTTTTCCCCTTCTGCTGTGGAGATGGACCCAGTCAAGGTCCGAGCTATTCATGAGTGGACTCAACCCACGTCAGTTAAGAGTCTTCAGAAGTTCTTGGGTTTTGCTAACTTCTACCGTCGTTTTATCGCTAATTTTTCTAGCGTTGTTAAACCTTTGACGGATATGACCAAGAAAGGTTCTGATGTTGCTAACTGGGCTCCTGCAGCCGTGGAGGCGTTCCAGGAGTTGAAGCGCCGGTTTACTTCGGCGCCTGTTTTGTGCCAGCCTGATGTCTCATTTCCCTTTCAGGAGGTGGATGCTTCTGAGATTGGGGCAAGGGCCGTTTTGTCACAGAGAGGCCCTGGTTGCTCGGTAATGAGACCATGTGCGTTCTTCTCTAGGAAGTTTTCGCCTGCTGAGCGGAATTATGATGTTGGCAATCGGGAATTACTGGCCATGAAGTGGGCATTTGAGGAGTGGCGTCATTGGCTCGAGGGTGCTAAGCATCGTGTGGTGGTTTTGACTGATCACAAAAATTTGATGTATCTCGAGTCTGCTAAACGCTTGAATCCTAGACAGGCCCGCTGGTCATTGTTTTTCTCCCGTTTTGACTTTGTGGTCTCGTATTTACCAGGTTCAAAGAATGTGAAAGCTGATGCTCTTTCAAGGAGCTTTGTGCCTGACTCTCCTGGAGTCACAGAACCTGTTGGTATTCTTAAAGAAGGAGTTATTTTGTCAGCCATTTCTCCTGATTTGCGACGTGTGTTGCAGAGATTTCAAGCTGGTAGACCTGACTCTTGTCCACCTGACAGACTGTTTGTTCCTGATAAGTGGACCAGCAGAGTCATTTCCGAGGTTCATTCCTCGGTGTTGGCAGGTCATCCGGGAATTTTTGGCACCAGAGATCTGGTGGCTAGGTCATTTTGGTGGCCTTCCTTGTCACGGGATGTACGGTCATTTGTGCAGTCCTGTGGGACTTGTGCTCGAGCTAAGCCTTGCTGTTCTCGTGCCAGCGGGTTGCTCTTGCCCTTGCCTGTCCCGAAGAGGCCTTGGACACATATTTCCATGGATTTCATTTCTGATCTCCCGGTGTCTCGGGGTATGTCTGTCATCTGGGTGGTATGTGATCGCTTTTCAAAAATGGTCCATTTGGTGCCTTTGCCTAAGCTGCCTTCCTCTTCCGATCTGGTTCCTGTGTTCCTTCAGAATGTGGTTCGTTTACACGGCATTCCTGAGAATATTGTGTCTGGCAGAGGATCCCAGTTTGTTTCCAGGTTCTGGCGATCCTTTTGTGCTAGGATGGGCATTGATTTGTCGTTCTCGTCTGCCTTTCATCCTCAGACTAATGGACAAACTGAGCGAACTAATCAGACTCTGGAGGCTTACTTGAGGTGTTTTGTTTCGGCAGATCAGGATGATTGGGTGACCTTCTTGCCGTTGGCTGAGTTTGCCCTAAATAATCGGGCTAGTTCCGCTACTTTGGTTTCGCCATTTTTCTGCAACTCTGGTTTCCATCCTCGTTTTTCCTCGGGACATGTGGAGCCTTCTGACTGTCCTGGGGTAGATTCTGTGGTGGATAGGTTGCAGCAGATCTGGAATCATGTGGTGGACAACTTAAAATTGTCACAGGAGAAGGCTCAGCGTTTTGCCAACCGCCGCCGCGGTGTGGGTCCCCGACTTCGTGTTGGGGATTTGGTGTGGCTGTCTTCTCGATTTGTTCCTATGAAGGTCTCCTCTCCTAAATTTAAGCCTCGCTTCATCGGTCCTTACAAGATATTGGAAATCCTTAATCCAGTGTCCTTTCGCTTGGATCTTCCGGTTTCGTTTGCCATTCACAACGTGTTCCATAGGTCTTTGTTACGACGCTACGTTGTGCCTGTGGTTCCTTCTGCTGAGCCTCCTGCTCCGGTGTTGGTTGAGGGCGAGTTGGAGTACGTGGTGGAGAAGATCTTGGATTCTCGTCTCTCCAGGCGGAGGCTTCAGTATTTGGTCAAGTGGAAGGGTTATGGTCAGGAGGATAATTCCTGGGTGGTTGCCTCTGATGTGCATGCGGCCGATTTAGTTCGTGCCTTTCACGCTGCTCATCCTGATCGCCCTGGTGGTCTTGGTGAGGGTTCGGTGACCCCTCCTTAAGGGGGGGGTACTGTTGTGAATTAGACTTTTTTGGCTCCCTCTTGTGGTTACTATTGATATGACTCTGGGATTTCCTTCCCTCAGTTTGCACCCAGCTGGGTCGTTACTTCAGGGGTGTTGCTATATAAACCTCCTGGAACCTTAGTCCAGTGCCTGGCATCGGTGTTATCAGACACATTCTGTTTGCTCCTGTTTGCTGGTCCTGGTTCGTGCAAAATTAAGCTAAGTCTTGCTTCTTTGTTTTTTTGGGTTATTTGTTTGCTATCATTTTTGTCCAGCTTGTACTAAATGTGATTCCTGACCTTGCTGGAAGCTCTAGGGGGCTGGTGTTCTCCCCCCGGGCCGTTAGACGGTTCGGGGGTTCTTGAATTTCCAGTGTGGATATTTTTGATAGGATTTTTTGCTGACCATATAAGTTATCTTTCTATTTTCTGCTATTAGCTAGTGGGCCTCTCTTTGCTAAATACCTAGCTCATTCTTATGTTTGTCTTTTCCTCTTACCTCACCGTTATTATTTGTGGGGGGCTTCTATCCAACTTTTGGGGTATTTCCTCTGGAGGCAAGAAAGGTCTTTCTTTTCCCTTCTAGGGGTAGTTAGCTCTCCGGCTGGCGCGAGACGTCTAGGATCAACGTAGGAACGTTCCCCGGCTGCTGGTATTTGTGGTGCTAGGATTAGTTATATGGTCAGCCCAGTTACCACTGCCCTATGAGCTGGTTTTCTGTATTTACAGACTTAGCATTATTCCTGAGACCCTCTGCCATTGGGGTCATAACAGGAGTCTCTGGCTGCCTTAAAATCTGCTAACTACTTCTCTACCTTAGATCTCACCAGTGGGTACTGGCAGGTTCCCGTGGCGGAGGCGGACAAAGAGAAGACGGCCTTCATGACACCGATGGGTCTCTGCGAATTCAACTACATGCCCTTCGGATTGTGCAATGCCCCGGGGACGTTCCAGAGGATGATGGAATGCTGTCTGGGGCACAAGAACTTTGAAACCGTACTGCTGTATTTGGATGATGTCATTGTCTTCTCTAAGACCTACGAAGACCATCTGAAGCACCTGACTGAGGTGTTTGAAGCCCTGTCCAACTTTGGCTTAAAGGTGAAACCGTCCAAATGCCATCTGCTGAAACCCAAAGTGCAGAACCTGGGCCATGTGGTGAGTGCTGAAGGAGTGGCCCCAGAACCCCGACAAGGTCACGGTGATCCAGGACTGGCCGAAGCCCAGCAACCTCCACGAAGTCCGGCAGTTCCTCGGGCTGGTAGGCTATTACCGGAGGTTCATTAAGGACTTCACCAAGAAGGCCACGCCCTTGCAAGACCTGTTGGTGGGCCAATCAAAGAAGACCAAGGGGAAGAACGCCCCATTTGATTGGAACGAGGGGCTGGAAGGATCCTTCACTTGCTTGAAGTCGGCACTGACGGGAGAGGAGGTACTGGCCTACCCTGAATACGACCAACCGTTTGTGCTGTATACGGATGCCAGCAATGTAGGATTGGGGGCCATGCTGTCCCAGGTCCAGAAAGGCAAGGAGAGGGTAATCGCTTACGCCAGCAGGAAGCTTCGTCCCACGGAAAGGAACCCTGACAACTACAGTTCCTTTAAGCTGGAATTCCTTGCCATTGTCTGGGCAGTGACAGAGAGGTTCAAACACTACCTGGCCTCGGCGAAATTCACCGTCTTCACGGATAACAATCCGCTGACGCACTTGGATACAGCCAAACTTGGGGCCTTGGAACAGCGGTGGATGGCCCGGCTGTCCAACTACAACTTCACCATCAAGTACCGGGCAGGACGCAAGAATGCGAATGCCGATGCCTTGTCCCGGATGCCCAATTTGCCAGAAACGGGGGAGGACCCGGAGGCACTTGAAGAGGTAGAGCTGCCCGCATTCCATCACCCCAAAGCCGCTCAGTACTCCCATCATGTGAAGAACAGCAGGCACAAGAACCAACAGGATGCCACGCTGAATCCCCTGCCCCATCACGGATGGGCGGAGACCCAGGATGGTGACCCCGCGGTCCGTCGGGTGAAAGAGCTCTTGACGCAGGCAGGGTTGCACCCCGGCCCAGATGATCCACAGGAGACACGACAGCTGTGGAAGGGGAGAAGCAAACTGTTTATTCACGATGGTAAGCTGTGCCGGAGGAGCATCGACCCACGTACTCATGAATTGGTATGGCAGATAGTTGTGCCAAGGCGAGATGCGCCCATGGTTCTGGGAGCCTACCACGATGGAGCCGGACACTTCGGATGGAGGAAGCTGGAGAGGCTACTCCGAGGGAGGTTCTTTTGGATTGGCATGAAGAGAGCCATTGAGAAGTGGTGTCGGGAGTGCGGTCCATGTAGCCTACGCAGGAAGGACAGTGACAGCCAACGGGCTCCCTTGCAGCCCATCATCACCAAACGGCCGCTCGAACTGGTCGCGCTGGATCATGTGAAGCTGACACCTAGCCGGTCAGGCTATATCTACGCTCTTACCATCGTAGATCACTACTCCAGATTTTTGGTGGTTGTACCTGTCAAGGATCTAACGGCCAGGACAGCCGCCAAGGCCTTCCAGCAGTACTTTTGTAGGCCCCATGGGCACCCGGAGAAGGTACTGACCGATCAGGGACCAGCATTCGAAGCAGAGGTGTTCCAAGAGTTCTGCCATCTGTACGGGTGTAAGAAGATCAGAACCATCCCCAAACCAGCGGGATGTGTGAAAAGATGAACCAAGTGGTGATTGACATACTGAAGACCCTGCCCGTAGAGGAACGGAACCTGTGGCCAACAAAGTTGCCTGACTTGGTGGACATATACAATCACATCCCAGTAAATTCCACCAACTGCACTCCAGCGTACCTGATGCGAGGAAGATCTAGCAAGTTACCCGTTGATCTGGACATGGGGGTCCTATTCCCCGAAGATACCTCGCCCGATGCAGATTGGGATGCAGAAAGGCAGCGAAGGTACCGCAAAGTACAGGAGTGCGTGGAAAGAAGTCTCGCCCAGGCTAGACAAAAATAAGAAAGAGACTACAACCAGCACGCTCCTGCGATTCCCTTGTCACCCAGTGAGCAAGTACTCAAATGAAAGAGGAGGCTACACAAACTCGACGACCAATGGGAAGCGGAACCGTATACCATCCTGCCATCCGATTTCGATAACACGAAGGTCCGTATCATCAGCAAAGATGGAGGGGAAACCTCAACGGCAATATCCAGAGATCACCTTAAAGTATGCCCCGATAAGTTGAGAGGGAGGGAAACAGATCCAGGAACCTCCCCACCTGTAGAAGAGGAGAAAATGATACACACTGTTCTTGGTGATTTTCCCCAGTCTTGGACTCAGATAAATCAGGCCATCGTGGTGCCCGTTCTAACGTTCCGGCAACCGAACCCACCAGAACTAACTGTGGTGCCAGATCATCCAGGCCCGCAATCTCAGCAGATCCCGCCCGAAGATGCCATGCCAACCGTTGAACCGGCAAGTCCTCCCTCTGCTATCAGTGAATCTGCCGTACCCACTGTTGCTAGCAGCAGCTCTGAGAGATCCAGCATGCCAGTGCTACCCAGACTCACTAGAAGCGTAGCTAGAAGGCAGTGCACTACACCAGTGGTAGCAAGCATAGCGAGCCCTGCTAGGCCAATAGCAACCCCTGCACGTGGTCTACACGTAGCACCAAGAATCAAACTCCCCTTCGCTATAAAACTTGGAGGTATTAACAAAAGTTGCTAATTGTGTTTATGTAAATATCTTTGTTACAAGTTTAAAAAATGGACAACGGGGCAGTGGACAGTGAATTGCTCCAAAACTTTCAAAAGGGACCCCTTTGTTTACCCGGGGTCCCCACTATTTGAAAGTTACAACCACTGGACTGAGTCATAAACTGTGCATGACCAAACTTTCGCAACGTTCAAGAGTCCTCACCTCCCATAAAGGGAAGCACTGTTATTATTACTTGTTTATTGCATTTCCAAAATTTGGTATGTTTGTTGTTAACATGTATTGTTGTTTTTCTTTTCCCAGTCTGGGAGTACTGGATTTAACCGGGGGGAGTGCAGCGCCCCAGAGTCCTGGTCGTTGCAGTACTGTCGCTCCGCCGCTAAGGGGAGTGATGGTATGTCTGATGGCACTAAAGGAGTTCACCTGACCAGGTATCACAGACACACATTACACTTCACACTCCGGCCACCAGGGGGAGTGGTTCTATCTAGTAGGCCACTCCTCACACTTTGGTAAAACTGGGGGTTGGACAGGAAGTTAGGGAGAACGTAGCCGGGAAGAGCTAGAGAGAGGACCTGTCAGGGGTGGGATCCTGGCAGCGTCCTGAAAAGAGACAAGATCGTTACGGAGTTGTGCCTGTGCCTTACAGCGGCAGACTCCTAAGAAAGGACAAGAAGCGAGGTGTATTGTGAAGGAGTGAGAAACGGGAATACAGCGTAGAGGTGATAGGACCAGAAGGAGTCGTGCTGTAAAATCGAGGCAACATCCTTCTGAGGCGCAAAGTCGGTGGCCAGAACGCCGAGAAAGTAAGAGACTCTAAGCATTACTTCAAACCACGGCAGGACAGCCAATTATAGGTTGGCTGTCTCACTTAATCACCTAAGCAGACAATGGAGGCAGCTGTGGGAGAGGGGCGACTCTAGGGTCCCGGAAGAACTCCAGGCCTACCCCGTCATACGGATGCGTCCTAACCATATCATCTGGGGGACGGAGAGAACGAACATCAGAGGCAGACACAACTGTTGTGAGGACTATCCCGGGGTGGTCAGCAGGGAAGGACTACAACACACAAGTGCTAGAAGGTAGACACTGATTCCCACCTGCTAAGGGAACTCCGGATGTGCCTTTGGACCGGCCGGTCTCAGACAGCCCTGTTAACAGTACTCTGGATTGAGGATCCTGAAGCCTTCAGTAAAGAGGTAAAGAGACTGCAACCCTGTGTCCTCGTTATTCATCGCACCCTGCACCACACATCATCACTCTCAACTTTTACTGGACGCCCCTTAGCAGGGTCACGGACCGGGTCTAGCCACCGTGACAATCCCAGAACCGAGACAGAGAGGCCCGGTACCGGGTACCCCACGGCCCTGCGACAGTGGGGGCGCTCCACAATTTACAATTCATTTAACCTTGAAAAATGAATTTTTGAGTAGTAATGTGAATGTGGAAGAACATAGAGAATTTTAGGTTAAAGGAAACCTAAAGAGGCACTAGTGATGTGTAATGCAGGTGTCTGGATGCAATGCACAGATGCACGAGGTGGAAAAAGTCAGGGAATAATTGTAGTTCTATTTCTATACAGGAAATATATATCTTGGTACCGTGTTAGCCAGTAGATAGAAAAATATTTCGAACTGGGAGTCCTCAGTGGTTGATACCTTTTAATGGCTAACTGTGCATGAATATGTGATTCTTCAGAATTTGTATTAGTCTATGCCTGATGAAGAGACCTGAGCAGTCTCGAAAGCTTGCAATTTGTTACCATCTTTTCAGATATCCATTAAAAGGTATCAACCACTGAGGACTCTCAATTCTAATTTTTTTTTTTTCTATACAGTAACTTCAAATAAATCTGAACAATTAGTGTTAGTAACTAGGCAGATTAACCCTCCGTCCAGAACAATTCCTTCACTACGTCAGGTACAATGCGCCTGTCAGGCACAGGCAAGAAAAATGCCTATAATATCTAATTTTCTAAATTTCAGTGCTCAAAAAGTGATCAGTGACCTTCATATACAGTAGATGTAATAAAAGAGAGTACACATCATCAGGTGCAAAAAAACACATATACTTACTATAAAAGTAATAACTTCAAAAGTACACACATTTTACAACTCCCGCCAAATAACCCCCAGTTTTTAACGCATAATTATTATTAAAAAGTAAATATAGAGGAAAAAGCTTAATTTTAAGGTACCTAAAATGGTATTAGACACATATTCAGTCAGAATTAGATGTTAAAGGTTCACCAGAAAAAAAAACACATTTGCAGAGCATAGAGCAAGAATTGCACATCACTTTTGCATGCGTCAGGCAGATTGCATTATGACATTTGAGACATTCATAATTAGAAAGCCTTCTGTGTCCGCTTTCCATGGTGCAGGTGGTGCATCGCCTTCTTGTGGGAAGTGGAGGATTTTCACTAACATCTCCTGGGTGGAATCTCTTGAACTGAACTTGAAGGCTAGAGGGGATACCGATAGTTTTCATACTTCTCCTGCGTAACTCTCCAAGTACTAGTTCATGGGCCAATTTTCTCAGACAGGCTCTTCTACGGAGTGGTTCAACCTGGTTTTCAAGGTAAATCACTTGTGAATTTTTACCACCCAAATTCAACATAGTGAAAAAATATGACCTTTGGCCAGCGCCTGGAGTTTCTGCTGATGCTGAAAGTTGAGCACATCTGATCAGCTGTATCAACACTCCCTTTGGTTGCATTATAAAATTTAATTATTTCTAATTTTTTTTGTGCCTCAGACCCAGGATCAATGGCATCATCATGAAGCGTTGAGACAAGAATTACATTTTTCTTTTCGCATGGTACATAGGAAACCAAAACCTTTCCATTATTGAATGCAAACATACTGCTGTACTGTTTTTTCATTTCACATTTACAAACTGTGGCAGCAATTCTTTTTTATTTTTTCTTATAGTACCTACATACAGTATGAAAGATTCTGCAGTTTCAGATAATCAATCAGATCACGATTTGAAAACCTATTGTCAGCTTTTATATTGCGACCCAATCCAAATATGGGCTCAGCCATTCTTTTCACATCACTGGGTTTGTTGCTGACACGGTACGGACCTTCTGGCTGTTTTCCTGTATAAATTTCAAGGTTGTATGTGTAGGTCTTCCTGGCATCAACAATGGCATACATTTTAATTCTGTATTTGCTAGGCTTTGATGGAATGTATTGACGATATGCACATCTGCCACTAAAACCAGGGAGCATTTCGTCAATAGTGACGTTCTCCTCAGGGCAATAGCTTTTCTTACAGTTTTCAACAAATTTTTGGAAGCCGGTCATATGTTTTACTTTGGGTTCGGGTAGTTTTGTCGTCAAACCGAAGGCAACGAATTAGAATCTTTTTAAACACATGACAAGGCAAAATTTTTCTATTCCATCACTATCTCTACCCCAAAGTTCCCCCCAAACTTTGCTGATTTGCCCTTCAAGCTCCTGCAAGGTAAAACAATTAAAAAAAAGCCCTCAGTTCTATTTCATCTGTGGACTTGATGATTCTGTTGCAGATGAACTTGTCCTTTCTAATGTCTATATATTGATTTGTGTATGTGACAATAGAGGCCAGAATGTCATCTGTGAATAAACTATTCCAGCATTCAGCTGCAAGTCTAGCATTCCTTGCTGTTCCTTTAACTGCAGGAAGGAGAGTGAGAATGTTTTGAGGTTCCCTGTTTGCATGGGTGGCTTATTGCTCCATTTATTTTTTCATCTCTCCCCATATAATATGTCTCTATATTTTCTTCATTCTCATCACTCTCACCATCTTGCTCTGTTTCAGAATCAATTTCACATACCGTATATACTCGAGTATAAGCCGAGATTTTCAGCCCATTTTTTTGGGCTGAAAGTCCCCCTCTCGGCTTATACTCGAGTCATACCCGGGGGTCGGCAGGGGAGGGGGAGCGGGGGCTGTCTAGTTATACTCACCTACTCCCGGCGCGGTCCCTGCCGTCCCTGCTTCTTCCAGCGCTGCATCTTCTTCCTGTACTGAGCGGTCACATGGTACTGCTCATTACAGTCATGAATATGCGGCTCCACCTCCTATAGAGGTGGAGCCGCATATTCATAACTGCAATGAGCGGTAACGGTGACCGCTCACTACAGGAAGAAGATGCAGTGGTGGAAGAAGCAGGGACCGTGCCAGGAGCAGGTAAGTATACGGGGAGGGTAGCGCTGCGCGATATTTACCACTCCTCGTTCCGGTGCGGCTCAGTCATCAGCGTCCTCTGGCTGTGACGCTCAGGTCAGAGGGCGCGGTGACGTAGTCAGTGCGCGCCCTCTGCTGAGCGTCAGTGCTGGAGATGGAGCCGCACGAGGAGCAGGTAAATATTGAAAGTGCCGGCGTCCTGAGCGAAGACAGGTGAGTATGTGATTTTTTTTGTTATTGCAGCAGCAGCAGCAGCATTATATATTGCACAGCTTTATATGGAGTATCTATGGGGCAATAATCAACGGTGCAGAGCATTATATATGGCACAGCTTTCTATGGAGCATCTATGGGGCCATAATGAATGGTGCAGAGCATTATATATGGCACAGCTTTCTATGGAGCATCTATGGGGCCATAATGAACGGTGCAGAGCATTATATATGGCACAGCTTTATATGGAGCATCTATGGGGCCATAATGAACGGTGCAGAGCATTATATATGGCACAGCTTTATATGGAGCATCTATGGGGCCATAATGAACGGTGCAGAGCATTATATATGGCACAGCTTTATATGGAGCATCTATGGGGCCATAATGAACAGTATAGAGCATTATATGTGGCACAGCTTTATATGGAGCATCTATGGGGCAATAATGAACGGTATGGAGCATCTATTTTTATTTTTGAAATTCACCGGTAGCTGCTGCATTTGCTACCCTAGGCTTATACTCGAGTCAATACGTTTTGCCAGTTTTTTGTGGCAAAATTAGGGGGGTCGGCTTATACTCGGGTCGGCTTATACTCGAGTATATACGGTACTTCCATCTCATCATGAGAATCAATCTCACTTTCTTCTCCTAAATCCTCATGCAGTGTGGGGTCTGCATCATCATCATCATCATCTTCTAACAGCATCTTCATGAAGGGGTTTTGACAAATCATACATTTTCCTCTCCATTTCAGCAGATAATCTGAAGCAAGAGAGATAATAAGTGTTAGGGAACAATGTGCCTGAGAACTACACTTTCATTTGTAAGAAAACCTTACTTATTTCTATGAAATATCCAGAAACTTTGCACTATCCATTCATAAAACAAGCTAAATTAACAATTGTGATGACTAAAAACATATAAAACACCAACCTTATATAGTGTGACGTGTTCTGGAACAATGTGTCTGAGAAGCCAGCACAGTTATCTGCTCTCCTGAGTCTCTGCAGTACACCTGTGATATTTGGTTTCACAAAGCATCAAAAGTCAGGAAGGTATCGGAGGTGGGGGATTTCCTGACACTGTGGTAAGGACGGAGAAATGAAACTAAAAGAGCTGCGCCTGTCAGATCAGTTGTTCCTGACGGAGGGTTAACATTGAAACAAAGATAAAAATAAACTTGAAAAAGCTAAGGAAGTCTTTCTAGGTATAGCATTAATGTTCTGTTAAGACAGTGGTACACCCAGTTGTGTGGCTCACTTGAGTTCTCACTCTCTTTGTAAATCTGGCCCTAGCGGGGGTCACCGGGTTTTCCCACTAGGCCGCAAGTCTCCTCCTGAAGTAGTCTATCAAATCCCATTGAGCCGTCCACACACCAACCAGCCCCTCCTAACATGAGACCTTTAGCCCAGCAGACCTCGGTACTGTAAATAATAGATGGGAGTAACGGCCATGCTCACACACACTGTACCTCTGCAGTCGCAGGTGAGCCTCGCCTGTTGCAGTCTCCTTCTCAGCTCAGAAATCTCTCCGGATTGGAGCAGAGCAAACTAGGCCTAGACTCTTGACAGGCGAGGTCTGGTCTTTTTAGCTTTCACATAAAGCAAAAAGCCAGCTCACCGATCAGCTTTGATAAAGATCGCAGCAGCGATCGAAACGCATCGCTCATGTCCGAGGAGCTGCTCTGCAACTGGTTTTAATTACTATTGAATAAAAATTGAAGATTTTTTATCAATAGGAGCTGGAACAATCATTTCCTTTTTCTTTTTAGCTTTACTCGTGTGAGGCGTGGATCCCGATCCTGACTAATACAGATGGAGCTCAAGAGTCTTCCTGAGCGGAATCCGGGCCTTGTCAGGCAATTTACGACCCTTCCCTGGCATCGGCTTCCCACTGAGGCCTGTCACGCTGGCCTCAGAGACATCCCTGGAGCACATCTGCTCTGGTCTCTTCTCTGGCGCCAAATCTCTTTGCACTTTGGCACAAAGGGTTTTTATATCAGGAGGTCCTTCCTGTGGGTTACCTGATTCAGTCCAACACGTGAAGTCGCTCCTCCTTCAAGTTATCCAGTACAATTTGGTTCAGCCTGATTTCACCAGCAGATTGCAGTCTCTCCTCATTAATGGCACATCCTCCAAGAGTTCTTCAAAGGTATCACGGCTTCTCATTACAGATGCATTGTTCGCGTCCGATCCAGTACAAATAGTTGGTTCCAGAGCCAAAAGAAGCTTCCCAGTGAGGGCCATGTGCAGTTGGGAATAAAATGACGCTATTCATCTGGTGGTAGAATTTAAATCCTGTCCACCCAGCCTGAAAAATTCTCCGTCCTTGCCAGGCCATAGGTGGGCGAAATTTTGACTGGATCGAACTGCGGTGATTTTATCTTAAATATGTCTTCACCTATTCTCTGTCTGCTGTCACTCTTCCCGACTTACTCACCGCCAAGGCTCCCATTCCTCACTTCATGCTTCGGCTGCTGCCGCCTGGGGTGCATGCAGATCCCCAGGAATTGTACTTACGGAGCATATGTGTGGGCCCGTCCTCTTAAAGGGACAACGCGCACTGTCCAAAAGTGTCCTCAGGCAATGGCTTGGAGACACTCCTTATTTAAGGCACCTCCACCTTAAAGCAGGTGCCTGTATAACGTTGTAAGTTTTTTCCTAAACAGTCTTGCTAGTTCTCAGGATCCAGTGCTTGTGTTACTGTATACCTGCTTATCAGCCATGCCCGCCTGCCTGTCTTACAGCCTGCACCTGCCAGTGCTCATCTCTACGACAGTCGGTCCAGCCACACTTGCTAGAGCTCATCTCTACATCAGCCGGTCCAGCCTCACTTGCCAGTACTCATCTCTACCTCAGCTGGTCCAGTCGCACCTGCTAGTGCTCATCTCAGTGTCACCTGGTCCAGCCACTCTTGCTAGTGCTCATCTCTATGTCAGCAAGTCCAGGCGCACTTGCATTTCTCATCTTTACATCAGCCGATCCAGCCGCACTTGCTAGATCTCATCTCTTCATCAGCAGGTCCAGCTTCACTTTCTAGTGCTCATTTGTACTTCAGCCGTTCCCGTCTGCATCCATGTTTCCCGTGTTCCTTCGGTGCCTGGCTGCATCTACTGGACTTTCCTTCGGACTGTCCCACCTAACAATTCTAGGGGGTCAGCTGTCATCTTCAAAAGGTCAGTTCTGGAGTAGCACCTGGTCCACCTCCTTGGATCACGGTATCATATGCTGCTGTGTATCCAATGTCAGATTTGGTGAGGCTCCTAGTTAGCCCCTCCAGGCTTTCCTTAGTCCACGACACAGTGGTTCCACCACCCAGGCCGTGACAACCTGCCTGTGAACACATTTATTAGTGATCCAATTGGGATCCAAAAGGGCTGGATCTTTTTGGTGAATGAGCCAAATGATCTAGATCACCAAAAATCTGTTCACTGGCAGCCAGGACTCCCAGCCATAACCAGGCCTCAGAGGTCACTACACAACATGGGATGCACAGTGACCTCTAAGGTCTGGGAGATGCAGCTCACAAGGGTGGAAAGAAGAAACGACTCAGAGAACCTCATGGTTGGCAGTGGAGGGGCCAGACAGGTGAGTGGTGAGGTGAGTATAAGTATTTTTTGTTTGTTTTTTACATCTTAAATTTATTATGGTCTGATAAGATGCCAGACCATAATACGTGACATTCAATTAGAGGAGAATAACTTTGCTGTGAATTGAATTTCCAAGAAAAAATCCACACAAATAAGCAAATTCTAATTTTAGCAAATCAACTCTTCTCTATTTGCAGTGCTTTACAGATATTAACATCACAATCTAAATTCCTTATCATCATGCATTTGATGTGTGGACGAAAACCTGAGAACTTGGAGGAAACCCACACAAACACTGGCAGAACATACAAACTTCTTGCAGATGTTGTCTTTGGCTGGATTTGAACCCAGGACCACAGTGCTGCCCAATTAAATTGTCATTTGTATGGCAAGAGAACTTAATTAATCAATTAACTATACAAATTAGATGACAGGCGATTTCCACATTTTACGCCTCTCACACCTATAAGCAATATTAGTCACAAAATGTCCTATAGTTTAATTATTTTTTGTGTTATATCTTGTATTTCTTTTTAATTTGGGGCATTGTTTTCATATCACGATCTGTCTTGAAAAAAAAAATGAGTAATCTGGCAATTTTCACACTGAAGCTTTTTTAGACTGTAACTCCATGTCCTATCAGGAATTATCATCAGGTTCCTTTTAAAGGGAAAAACACCAAAAAAGGAACAATTCAAGAAAACACACCAAAACCAGGCAGAGATGCTTACCTGTCTGAATAGGCCTCAATACAAATGCACAAGCAGGGTGCAGCGGACCCAAATAAAATAGCAAATGCACAGGTGCAATACCTAATGAAACAGCCAGCCTTCAATCAGGGATTGGCCGTGTGGTACACCAATGCACTAAGATAAAAACTGTATGTGGCGTGTTCACACAAGGAATGCAAGCATCTGGCTCCAGCCTATTAATGATGCCCTATGGCGGGCTGCCCAGTGCTAAAGTGCATCCTGTGTGAACAGAGGCCACAGTGTACAGAACCATTTGGGCCCAACTGCACCCTGCAAAAAAATACAGTTTTTATCTTAGTGCATTGGTGTACCACACGGCCAATCCCTGATTGAAGGCTGGCTGTTTCATTAGGTATTGCACCTGTGCATTTGCTATTTTATTTGGGTCCGCTGCACCCTGCTTGTGCATTTGTATTGAGGCCTAATCAGACAGGTAAGCATCTCTGCCTGTTTTTGGTGTGTTTTCTTGAATTGTTCCTTTTTTGGTGTTTTTCATGTTAGTGTAGGACTGGCAAAAAGTAAGGACCCTTGACGTGGGTTGCCAGCTTCCATATTATGGCCAGAATATCAACCAATACCTTACATATATTTATATGTTTTGTTTTGCACGTATATTTTTTTGCAGGGTGCAGTTGGGCCCAAATGGTTCTGTATACTGTGGCCTCTGTTCACACAGGATGCACTTTAGCACTGGGCAGCCCGCCATAGGGCGTCATTAATAGGCTGGAGCCAGATGCTTGCATTCCTTGTGTGAACACGCCACATACAGTTTTTATCTTAGTGCATTGGTGTACCACACGGCCAATCCCTGATTGAAGGCTGGCTGTTTCATTAGGTATTGCACCTGTGCATTTGCTATTTTATTTGGGTCAGCTGCACCCTGCTTGTGCATTTGTATTGAGGCCTATTCAGACAGGTAAGCATCCTTTTAAAGGGAACCTGTCACCCCCAAAATCGAAGGTGAGCTAAGCCCACCAGCATCAGGGGCTTATCTACAGCATTCTGTAATGCTGTAGATAAGCCACTGATGTAACCTGAAAGATGAGAAAAAGAGGTTAGATTATACTCACCTGCAGGGCTGCCACTAGGAATTTCGGGGCCCCATACTGGCAACATTTTCGGGGCCCCCTTGAGACTCCACCCCAGCCCCGCCTCCACCCCTCGAACTGTCCACAGTCAAAAGATTTTTAAAGCCGCCACCATGACAAGGTCGGGCCCTACCCTAATCTAATCTACTAAACATTTGTTAAAATATCCAATACAATTTAGTTTTTTTTCTTTTTTTTCAAATGACAAATACCACATACAGGGGACAAATACAATGGCACCATGACCAGACACCATATTACCACCACATAGTGACCAAATAATAGCACATACAAGGAACAAATACCGCCATACCATGTCCAGACCACATATTACCACAATATGATAAACAATAATAGCACATACAAGGAACAAATACCACCACACCATGGCCTGATAACATATTACCACCACATAGTCACTGAATACTAAAATAGTGATCAGTAATAAAAAAAAACACAATACTAATACACCGTAAGTGCCATTATACACAGGAGATCTGTACTTAGTATGCAGTGTCTGTGTACAGGTAATACAGTGATCACCGGTGACATTATACACAGGAGCTCTGTATATAGTGTATAATGTAAAGGTAATACTGTGATCACTGGTGACATTGTACACAAGACTGCTGTATATAGTATACAGTGTATAGCATCAGTGTACAGGTAACACACTGACTCACCAGTGACGTCACTAGGTGAAGTCCTTCATCTTTGCTTTTAATCTTCATCCAGCACATACCGCCGTCACTTCATCCACTCAGGGCTCGTCTCTGCAGGAAATAACTTTTTTTCCCAAATTCTAAACTACACCAGATGAAGAAAAAAGTGACAGTGTTACTCTGCACAGTAACAGGACCGCCCCCCCATTTAAAACCGTATCCTCAAAAAATAAAATAAATACATCACTGCAGTAATAATATCCCTTAATTAGCCCCTATGGTAACAATATTCCCCATCCTGGCCCCGTGTGTCTCATTCCTGGTTCCAGCCATATTTTCTCCTATCCTGTGTCACGGGGAGACTAGGTGAGCGAGAGCTAACAACCCGGGCCCCTGCAATTTCCCTCAGACTAGGGAAATCCTGACTGACCCTCTACCTGGAGTTTACACTGATGGTGTGCATGTCCAGGCCTCGAACCTCACCCTGTCTCCTGTTTCAACCCTAGGCTGAAACCTCCGCCCACCACCCAGTGAATAGGTAATACACCAATACCCACAGTTAGCACAGACAAGGATAAAGGAAAATATACACCACGCCGCAGTCACTCAGAAATACACTATAAATGTGCAGGGCACAATAAATACAAATATAGGAAGGAGTAAATAAGACTAAGGAAAATACACCACCAGCAACGAATCTCCAACAACCAGCTCTCCACTCCAGACCGAGATAACAACGCACAAGACAGAAGCTATAATCGGCAACGCCCAATGATCAGGAGAACTATTTAAAGGCAATGGGCATGGCTCAGCTTCCAATCCGAGGATCAGGTGAATTAACCCCGGAACAGCTAGATAAAATCTAGCCGACGCCAATGAGCAAATAGTGGGCAAAAGCGGAATTACCGCTGTCTGTCAAGCAACCTGGTCTGAACAGCGTCCGACATGACAGTACCCCGCCTTCTACGAGGGACCCCAGGGCCCTCACGGCTTATAGGACCCGGCTTGTCTGGATGGCGACGATGAAAAAACCTGACCAGCTGATCCGCATGAATATCCGAGGCTGGTACCCAGGACCTCTCCTCAGGCCCATAACCACGCCAGTGTACCAAGTACTGTAAAGTGCGACGCACTACACGAGAGTCAACCACCTTGGAGACTTGAAACTCCAAATTACCATCCACCAAGACTGGAGGTGGCATAGGCGCCGCGTCCACAGAACCCACCACCTTCTTTAGAAGAGACCTGTGGAACACGTTGTGTATCTTATACACCGTAGGGAGCTCCAATCGGTACGCTACTGGGTTAATGACGGCGGTGACCCTAAATGGACCAATAAACCATGGACCCAATTTAAGGGACGGTATTTTGAGTCATGTTTTTTGTGGATAACCACACCCAGTCATCCACACTCAGGTCCAGACCTGGCACACGCCTACTGTCAGCCACACGTTTGTACCTAGCACCCACACTCAACAGGCGCTGTTTAACTCTCCTCCAGACTGATGACAATTGTGCTCCTAACTGATCCTCCTCCGGAACGCCGGAAGAGCCCCTCTGACTCAAGGTACAAAATTGAGGATGTAGCCCGTAAACACAAAAAAACGGAGACTCCCCAGACGACTCCTGGCGGTGATTATTGATGGCAAACTCAGCCAAAGGAAGAAAGGTAGACCACTCCTCCTGGTTATCAGAGACAAAGCAGCGTAGGTATTGTTCCAAATTTTGGTTCATACGCTCAGTCTGACCATTTGACTGAGGATGGAACGCCGAAGAATGAGACAACTTGATCCCCAGCCGTGAGCAAAATGCTTTCCAAAATTTTGCCACAAACTGAGACCCCCTATCAGACACGATGTCAGACGGAACCCCATGAAGTCTGACCACCTCCTGCACAAATACCTGAGCCAGAGTCTTAGCGTTAGACAACGAAGGCAAAGACACAATGTGCGACATTTTAGAAAAACGATCAACAATCACCAAGATGACCGTGTTCCCAGCTGATGAGGGCAAATCAGTGATGAAATCCATGGAGATTTCCGTCCATGGCTTACTAGGTACCTCAAGAGGAAGTAGTGTGCCAACAGGACGGGAGCGGGACGTCTTAGCCCTAGCGCACGTGGTACAAGCTGACACGTATGAGACCACGTCCTGTCAGATCTTGGGCCACCAAAACCGACGTGACACCAACTCCAAGGTACCTCTAACCCCTGGGTGGCCAGCCAGGACAGCATCATGATGCTCCGCCAAAACCTTTAAGCGGAGATGAAGCGGTACAAAAGATTTGTTGATGGGAAGCTCAGATGGTACCTCCTCCTGAGCCTCGGCAATCTCAGCCTCAACCTCGGTAGTGAGAGCCGAAACCACAACACCCTTTTGGAGGATGGGTACTGGATCTTTCCGAGGTTCACCCCCCGGAAAACACCTGGACAGAGCATCCGCCTTAGTGTTTTTAGACCCTGGTCTGTAAGTGACAACAAAATTGAACCGCGTGAAAAACAATGCCCAGCGAGCCTGCCTGGGGGACAGACGCTTGGCTGACTCCAAATACAACAGATTGTTATGATCGGTAATAACAGTAAACTGATGTACCGACCCCTCCAAGAAGTGTCGCCATTCCTCAAAGGCCAACTTGATTGCCAACAACTCCCTGTTGCCGATATCGTAGTTACGTTCGTCGGACGACAGTTTCTTGGAGAAATAGGCGCACGGACGCAAACCACTCAAAGATGAGCCTTGAGATAGTACCGCCCCCACACCAACCTCAGACGCATCGACTTCCACAACAAAGGGTTTTGATACGTCTGGCTGTACAAGAATGGGGGCTGAAACAAAACTGTTCTTAAGAAATTCAAATGCGCGCACAGCAGCCTCAGGCCAAACGGAGAAATTGGTACCCTTTTTAGTCATGTCAGTTAGCGGTTTAGCAATGATGGAAAAATCCTTGATAAATTTCCTATAGTAGTTAGAAAACCCAAGGAACCGCTGAAGTGCTTTCAGGTTATCAGGACGTTCCCAATGCAGCACCGCTTGCACCTTAGTGGCGTCCATTTTAAAACCAGAAGCAGACACAATATAACCCAAGAAAGGCAACTCTTGAACAGAAAATACACATTTCTCAAGTTTAGCATACAGCTTATTCCCTCTGAGAAGCTGTAACACCTGCCTGACATGATTTAAATGAGCATCACGGTCGCAAGAATATATGAGGATGTCATCTAGGTACACGATAACGAATTTCCCCAAAACATGCGAGAACACATCATTGATGAAATGTTGGAACACTGCAGGTGCGTTAGTCAACCCAAAAGGCATCACCAAATTTTCAAAATGACCCTCAGGGGTATTAAAAGCCGTCTTCCACTCATCACCTTGACGGACTCTTATGAGGTTGTACGCCCCCCTGAGGTCAAGCTTGGTAAACCACTTAGCACCCGCCACCTGGTTGAACAAATCTGGTATCAGTGGCATAGGGTATGGATCACGAACCGTAATCTGGTTCAACTCCCTGAAATCCAAACACGGGCGTAATCCGCCATCTTTCTTCTTCACGAAGAAGAACCCTGCTGCCACCGGCGAGGATGACGGCCTGATGTGCCCTTTGCTCAAGCTTTCAGCAATATAATCTTTTAACGCTTGTCTCTACGGACCGCAGATGTTACACATCCTTGCTTTAGGCAACTTGGCCCCTGGTTTAAACCTGATAGAACAGTCATAGGGACGATGTGGCGGCAACTCTGAACAACCCTTTTCAGAGAACACATCCACAAAATCCAGAAGTGACTCCGGAACGCTTGAAGTCACCGCAGCCACACATGTGGCCAGGCAATTCTCCTGGCAGAACTCGCTCCACTGAATTATGTCCTGAGTTTTCCAGTCAATTACCGGGTTGTGCATGGACAACCAAGGAAAACCCAAAACCACCTGAGCAGGAAGATTCCTGAGCACCTTACATGTAACCCGCTCTGAATGTAGAACCCCAATGTGGAGTTTCACCTCAGCCACAAATTCAGTAATCTCCCCCTGAGAGAGAGGAGCAGCATTGATGGTGACCACGCGGATAGGATGAGACAGTTTTTCAATCCTAAAACCTGCTGTGCGCGCAAACTCCTCATCAATGAGATTTGTGGCTGAACCACTATCCACAAAAACAGTAATTGGCAGCTCACTGCCAGCGAAAAAACCTTAGCAGGGAGCATGCATTGAGAAACCACCATGGAGGATATACATAAGCTCAGATTGGTCTCCACACCCTCTGAGCTTAGAAGTTTTCCGCCGTTGCGTTTTTCTTAGCAGAGGACAGATGTTAATAAAAGGACCAGTTTTACCACAGTAAAAACAGGCTCCCTGCTTCCTGAGCTCAGGGGCTCGAAGCTTCATATGTGACACCCCTGCGATTTGCATAGGCTCCGTGGGCTCACCTGCAGCAACCTCACGTGAACCTAAACCCTCTCCCATAGGCGGTGTCTCATGCTCCCCCTGACACAAACGGCGATCAATGCGGACAACCAGACTCATAGCGGAATCTAGAGAAACAGGAGTCTCGTACATCAGAAGGGCTTTTTTAACCCTTCCAGAAACCCCATGAATAAACTGACTCCGCAATGCTGGATCATTCCATTGTGTATCGATTGCCCAGCGACGAAATTCAGAACAGTAATCCTCTGCAACTCGCTCCCCCTGGCGAATAGTGCGTATCTTAGATTCTGCTAGAGCCATTCTGTCAGGTTCATTGTAGATTTTTCCAAGAGAGGAAAAAAAACTCTCCACAGAGTCAAATGCAGCAGAATCAGATGGCAAATAAAACGCCCATGCTTGGGGATCCCCGCTTAACAATGACAACACCAGGCCCACACTCTGAGCCTCAGTACCTGAGGAGATCGGGCGCGTACGGAAATATAGTTTGCAAGCTTCACGAAAAGAAACAAATTTACTGCGTTCCCCAGCAAATTTTTCAGGCAAAGGGAATTTAGGCTCAGCAACTCTTCCTGTCGCTCCAGCTTGCACATTAGATACTGCTAGTCCCTGTTGCTGAACTGCCCCCCTCAACTCAGTGACCTGTAGGGACAGCGCCTCCAACTGGCGGGTTATGGAAGTCATGGGATCCATGACAAAAGAAAAAAAAAGAAACCCCTTTTTTTGTTGTTGTTGTTGTTGGGCTGATTATAATGTCACGGGGAGACTAGGTGAGCGAGAGCTAACAACCTGGGCCCCTGCAATTTCCCTCAGACTAGGGAAATCCTGACTGACCCTCTACCTGGAGTTTACACTGATGGTGTGCATGTCCAGGCCTCGAACCTCACCCTGTCTCCTGTTTCAACCCTAGGCTGAAACCTCCGCCCACCACCCAGTGAATAGGTAATACACCAATACCCACAGTTAGCACAGACAAGGATAAAGGAAAATATACACCACGCCGCAGTCACTCAGAAATACACTATAAATGTGCAGGGCAAAATAAATACAAATATAGGAAGGAGTAAATAAGACTAAGGAAAATACACCACCAGCAACGAATCTCCAACAACCAGCTCTCCACTCCAGACCGAGATAACAACGCACAAGACAGAAGCTATAATCGGCGACACCCAATGATCAGGAGAACTATTTAAAGGCAATGGGCATGGCCCAGCTTCCAATCCGAGGATCAGGTAAATTAACCCCGGAACAGCTAGATAAAATCTAGCCGACGCCAATGAGCAAATAGTGGTCAAAAGCGGAATTACCGCTGTCTGTCGAACGACCTGGTCTGAACAGCATCCGACATGACATCCTGCCCCCATGTGATGTCCCATCCTGCCCCATATGATCTCCCCATTCTGTCCCATGTTCCTGCCTCATCTGTCCCATGATCCTGCCCCATCTGTCCCATGATCCTGCCCCATCTGTCCCATGATGCTGCCCCATCTGTCACCATCGTATCCATCCTACCCCATCTATCTCCATCCTGCCCCATCTGTCCCATGATCCTGCCCCATCTGTCTCCATCGCATCCATCCTACCCCATCTATCTCCATCCTGCCCCATCTGTCCCATGATCCTGCACCATCTGTCTCCATCCTGCTCCATATTCCTGCCCCATGTCTCCATCCTGCACCATGTCTCTATCCTGCACAACATGTCTCCCATCTGCCCTTGTGTCTCCCACCTGCCCCTGTGTCTCCCATCTGCCTCTGTGTTTCCCATCTGCCCCCTCGTCTCCATTCTGCCCCCTTGTCTCCATTCTGCCCCCTTGTCTCCATTCTGCCCCTTGTCTCCATCCTGCCCCTTGTCTCCATCCTGCCCCTTGTCTCCATTCTGCCCCCTTGTCTCCATTTTGCCCCCTTGTCTCCAATCTGCCCCCTTGCCTCCATTCTGCCCCTTGTCTCCATTCTGCCCCTTGTCTCCATTCTGTTCCCTTGTCTCCATTCTGTTCCCTTGTCTCCATTCTGCTCCCTTTTTCTCCATTCTGCCCCCTTGTCTCCAATCTGCCCCCTTGTCTCCAATCTGCCCCCTTGCCTCCATTCTGCCCCTTGTCTCCATTCTGTTCCCTTGTCTCCATTCTGTTCCCTTGTCTCCATTCTGCTCCCTTTTTCTCCATTCTGCCCCCTTGTCTCATTCTGCCCCCTTGTCTCATTCTGCCCCCTTGTCTCCAATCTGCCCCCTTGTCTCCAATCTGCCCCCTTGTCTCCAATCTGCCCCCTTGTCTCCATTCTGCCCCCTTGTCTCATTCTGCCCCCTTGTCTCCATTCTGCTCCCTGTCTCCCTTCTGTGCCGGGCTGGATGGAGACATATGGTCCACATTGCGGCTTGCCGCTTTCAGTTAAAAAAATAAAACAAACTTTCTTCTTACCTGGCCGCGCTCCTGCGGTGAAGCGAAGATCCCTCCCGGCGTTTCAGCGTGCACTCGACGGCGAATGACAATGACGTCATACGCCGGTGATGTGTGCTGACGTCAGCTACCAGCCTCTGATTGGCTGGCGGCTTTAACCATTGCAGTGCGGGCCCACACAGGCCCTCAAATGTGCAATAGAGTAACTGAACCTGCATCTCGGACGCAGGTTCAGTTACCGATAGAAGCCTGCTGCTTGGGCCCGGGCCCGATGAGCAGAAGAGACGGAGCCCCCTCTGTTGTGGACTCTGTTTTCGGGCTCCCTCTTGTGGTCACTGGTGGTATGGTGTGACTTTTGCTTTGGGCTCCCCCTGGTGGCTTTGTTTGTTATCCTGCTGGTCTCTGGCTATCAGCTGGTTCGTTATCCTCTGGGAGGTTCCTATATAGCTCTGTTTTACTTCCACTCGTTGCCGGCTGTCGATGTAATCAGTGCTACTCAGATTCCTTCTGACTACCTTGCTCCCAGTCCATCCAGGATAAGCTAAGTTTTGTTTGCTCATTTTTTGATCAGCAGTGTTTATCATGTTTTCTGTTCCAGCTTGCTAAAATGTAATTCCCTCGCTTGCTGGTTGCTCTAGTGGGCTGAGTTTCTCCCCACACACCGTTAGTTGGTGTGTGGGTTCTTGAAATCTCAGGATGGATATTTTGTAAGGGTTTTTATTGATCGCATAGACCCCTGCTCTATTTTCTGCTTTCTAGTACTAGTGTGCCTCTTTTGCTGAATCTGATTTCATCCCTATGTATGTGCCTTCTTCTTACTTCACCGTTAATATTTGTTGGGGGCTTCTATATCTTTGGGGATTATTTCTCTGGAGGCAAGCGAGGTCTTTCTTTCTCTTTAGGGGTAGCTAGTTCCTCAGGCTGGCTCGAGACGTCTAAGAATATTTTAGGCACGTTCACCGGCTACCTCTAGTTGTTTTGGATAGGTTCAGATTTGCGATCAGTCCAGTTACCATCTCCCTAGAGCTCGTCCTTAGTTTAATCACTTGCTGATCTATTTGTGATCCTCCGCCACTAGGGATCATAACACCCCTCTACCACCGGGCCCCATACGCCAGTCAGGGCAGTAATGCCCTGATGGCAGCTCTGCTCACCTGGGCATGCAGTCCAATCCGATGGGCATTACGTTCCGGTCCGGGGCCTCTCATCTTCATAGGATGATGTCCTCTTCTTGTCTTCATGCTGCGGCTCTGGCGCAGGCGTACTTTGCCCTGTTGAGGGCAGAGCAAAGTACTGCAGTGCGCAGGCGCTGGGCCTCTCTGACCTTTCCCGGCGCCTGCGCACTGCAGTACTTTGCTCTGCTCCAACAGGGCAGACAAAGTACGCCTGCGCCGGAGCCGCAGCATGAAGACAAGAGGATGACGTCATCATAAGAAGATGGGAGGCCCTGGACCGGACCACGACGCCCATCAGACCGGACCGCAGCGGGACCGCCCCTGGGTGAGTATATTATAACCTCTTTTTCTCATCTTTCAGGATACATCGGGGGCTTATTTACAGCATTACAGAATGCTGTAGATAAGCCCCTGATGCCGGCGGGGTTAGCTCACCTTCGATTTTGGAGGTGACAGGTTCCCTTTAAGCAAAGAAAGGAATTCAGTGAAAAATAATACATCTGATAGCACAGGATCCACTAATCACAATACATGTCACAGGTGACTTCCTCCTCCTCCTCTCTTCACAATGACCTTTTCACACACTCATTAAATGCATCAATGCAAAAGAGAGAGTGTGAGTCAATCTATTGCTGCTAATGTACATGTGATTTTCCTAAAACAACTAGAAGTTAGAGCCTAAAATAGCTCCAGAGCTAAGTTTTATTTTGAATATATATTGTGAAATTAAATAAAAAAAACAGTGGTTAGTGTTACCAATATGATAGTACAGGGGCAGACACAGACAGAAGAGGGACACTGTGCATAACACTGCATATGCCCATTGAGGTCCAATAGCTCATTATAATGTATCCCTTTATGGTGTCTGTGACTGTAGGAGCTTGCTGCATTTCAGGTGGGACTAATCCTCTTACCATTTGGGCCCCTGTGTGGCTGCACAGGTTGTACCAATAGTGTGTCTGCCCCTGTAATAGTATAAATAATCCAGTATGGTTTTGTAACTCACTGTCAGTGTTATAGCACTTTCCCTATAATTGCATCCTGTCTATTGGTGTAGAGGTCAGCTCTGCAAAAGAAAAGAGCTGAGAAGTTCTTGTGACACCACACAATCCATATTCCCAGAATCGTGCTGTCGGCAGGATATAATCAGTGTCCCTATAGTGACTCCAGCAGCCCAACGTGGGAGGAAAGGAAGTTGTAGTCTAAAATAAAAAAGGCAAACATTTCTGAAAATATGAGAGCTGATGATTCACCAATTCTCACTGGATCAGTCATTCTTTATGAATTGAGTGTGTTGTAATGCATGTGGTGTTCATGGAAGTGGTACCCCACAAAGTGACACATCATTAAGCTGAAGAGATGATAAAACAGCCCTACTGTATGCATCATCAGTAGTATACATCCCATACACAGCTCCCACAGGAATAAAAAATCCATTCAACATCATCACACTGTCTATTAGATAGATAGATAGATAGATAGATAGATAGATAGATAGATAGATAGATAGAATATTTTATCTATCTATCTTAGTCCCCACAGTATGATACCCAAAAGATTCACCACACCGGGTGAATGGCGGTGTACCCTTTCCCTGCTGTGGCTTTCTGCATCTCTTTGGCTGAGCACGCTGTGCAGGTCTGCTGGCGCCGAGCCTAATGCCCGCTGTAGGGGTTGTACTTGCTCAGGTGCGGCGGGTGACACTCAGGAGACACGTTCCATTAAAAGTTCACAGGGTTTATTGCTCCATAAACCGCATTGCAACAGGAACAACAGGTAAACAGTCTTACATCAGACAGATTAATCCTCAATGTCCATAGTAGAGCTCCGCTCTCTCAGGTCTGTGGGCACACAGACTGTGCTATGTCCAGCACGTAGGCTTTCCAGCCTAAATATGGTCTCTGTGTGCTGTTCAGGACGTCTGTCCCCACGTGGAACCGTCCAACACACAGGCCACTCTGCAGTGTCCAGCCAGGACACATGGAAGTGTGTCCACCCTGACAGACTTCCAAACACTCACACCATGTGCTACACACACCTCCTTTACATAGGTGTAACCAAACCCAGGTACCTGTCACATGGCCAGTCAGGTGAGCATGACATCACCACAGGTCCTTCAACAAAAACCATCTTACGTGTTCAGACACGCCTCTTTGGGTGGGTTTGTAGGTGACTGAACCCACCCATCTCTCCAATCACCTGGAAGCCTTCCCAATGTAAACAAATCCCTCAGCAGTAGATCTGCTTGAGCAAAACATACCCAGGCTTCCATCACAGGGCCTCCCACCTCTGCGATACATACCGTCCATTAATCACATGACCAGTCGCTATGCCACATATTCCCCCCCTCTGCCTAAAGCCTTAGGGCTTGGCACTTTCTATTACCCAACCAGAGATCCTTCTCTGTCGTCCCTGACAGTCAAACCGTCTGTCAAAGTGAGGGCCTGTTACTGAACCCTTTCGTCGGCATTCGTCAACCATTTCCGTCACACCCTTTGATAAAGACGACCCCTTGTCATCTCGTCTGCTACTGAAACCTGTGCTGTCTGAACCAGATCCTGTTCTTGAAACCCCTGTTGTCTGAACTAGGGTCAGTGTTCATCCTGTCTGGTGAACCAGAATCTGTCAGAATCCGTACCATCAAGAGCTTTACAGAAAACCAGCGAGCCTCTTAGCCATGTCCGACCTGAGTAAGCCTGGATTGCGGCACATTGGGTCCACAACCCACGTGTGACATCCCCACTGTGCCCCCACACAATATGATGTCCCCAAAGGGTGGGTCCCCCATCTAGGATGAAGCCCCAATTTACTTATTTATCATCATCCTTATAATTTTTCTCAAAGACATTTTAGATAATTATAGCTTCCAATTTTGTAGGAACAGTTTGGGGAAGGTCCCTTTCTGCTGATACAAAAGTGCACAAATCAATGTCCAAAAAGACATGGTTGGGTGTATTTGGAAGAACCTGACTGATCACACAGAGTCCTGACCTCAACCCCTTCAACATCTCAGGGAACTAGAGATTGTGAACCCTGCCTGTTATCTAACATTACTATCTGATCTCACAAATGCTCTGCTGAACGAATAGGCAAAAATTCCCACAGAGACCTACTAATTATTGTAGAAATCCTTCCCAGAAGAGTTGAGGCTATTATAGATGCAAAGAGACCAACTTCAAAGCAATGTCTATGGATTTAGAATGGAAGTTATAAAAACTCTTGGAGATGTAAATCTTTTTTCCACATAGTATGTATAGTGTTAAATATTATTTAATTGGCATTTCCTTATATTTTCTTTTATTTTAATCTGTAATAGCATAAAATGGATTAAGGTTAAAATTGTGCAGAGATCAGAGGATCAAAGCCAAGTATAGGTTATGTACATCGATGTATGATCAATTCTAGGCCTCCTAGGTGGTGCCTGCTGTAGTGGTTTGCCTGTACAATAGATGGCAATATGATCAAGCTACATTGTTCAATCATTGTTGAATAGAGCCTCATTATTTGTATAAACCATACAGCGCACAAAGCCAAAAAATATAGAAGTAACAGGGTACTGACAGGTCACCTACATATGGACTGGTAAATTAAGGTTCATCATACCTAATGTACTGTATAAATTCTCACAATCACAATCTTGAGCTGAAACGTCACCATTTTGGGCTATTAAATTAAATTATTAGCACTTTTTTCACTTTTACCTGGTATGCTGCCTCCTTTTTTTCTTCTACACTGTGATCCAAATTATTATGCAAATTGGATTTAAGTGTCATAAAGATTTAATTGTTTTGTTTTTCAAATAAACTCGTGGATGGTATTGTGTCTCAGGGCTCAATGGATCACTGAAATCAATCTTAAACACATGTGATAATTAGTTTTCCAGGTGATTCTAATTAAAGGAAAACTACTAAAAAGGATGTTCCACATTATTAAGCAGGCCACAGGTTTCAAGCAATATGGGAAATAAAAAGGATCTCTCTGCTGCTGAAAAGCGTTAAATAGTGCAATGCCTTGGACAAGGTATGAAAACATTAGATATTTCACGAAAACGTAAGAGTGATCATCATATTGTGAAGAGATTTGTGACTGAAACAGAACACAGACAGAGTTCATGCAGATAAAGGCAGGAAGGTTTCTGCCAAATTCATTGGATTAAGAGAGCAGCTGCTAAAATACCATTACAAAGCAGCAAACAGTTATTTGAAGCTGCTGGTGCCTCTGGAGTCCCTCGAACCTCAAGGTGTAGGATCCTTCAAAGGCTTGCTGTGGTGCATAAACCTACTATTCGCCCACCCTTAAACAGTGTTCACAAGCAGAAACGGTTGTAGTGGGCCCAGACATACATGAAGACTAATTTCCAAACAGTCTTGTTTACTGATGAGTGTCGAGCAACCCTGGATGGTCCAGATGGATGGAGTAGTGGATGGTTGGTGGATGGCCACCATGTCCCAACAAGGCTGCGACGTCAGCAAGGAGGTGGAGGAGTCATGTTTTGGGCCGGAATCATGGGGAAACAGCCCGGTAGGGCCCTTTAAGGTTCCTGAAGGTGTGAAAATGACCTCTGCAAAGTATATAGAGTTTCTGACTGACAACTTTCTTCCATGGTATGAAAAGCAGAAATGTGCCTTCAGGAGCAAAATCATCTTCATGCATGACAATGAATACCTCTGAGTAATTGGCTGCTATGGGCATAAAAGGAGATAAACTCATGGTGTGGCCACCATCTTCCCCTGACCTCAACCCTATAGAGAACCTTTGGAGTATCATCAAGCAAAAAGATCTATGAGGGTGGGAGGCAGTTCACATCAAAACAGCAGCTCTGGGAGGCTATTCTGACTTCATGCAAAGAAATACAAGCAGAAACTCTCCAAAAACTCACAAGTTCAATGGATGCAAGAAGTATGAAGGTGATATCAAAGAAGGGTTCCTATGGTAACATGTAACTTGACCTGTTAGGATGTTTTGGAGCTAAATAGCTTTTTTGTTCAGTGAATGTGACCTCCTAATGCTGCAAATTCCACAAATGAGCATTTTCAGTTCTTTAAAACATATAAAATGTTTAGAAATTCTACTGTGCCTAATAATTTGGAACAGTGCATTTTGAGTTTTTATTCATTTGGAAATTATACTGTTATCATTGGGAGGTTTCTTCAATAAAATTCGATGTATACTCTAACGGGTGATGACTTTTATTAGACTGACTGTCATTTGCACCAACCATTTAGGAAATTCAGAGAAAAATGTAATTTGCATAATAATTTGGAACATGGTGTATATAGAGGTTTGGTTATTACCTAGGAGGCATGGCACCCAGGTACTCTTATGCCTGCGGCTGCTTTTTGCTTTTTCTCTTAATGTATAAACTAGATAGTAAAATATACTTTAGATTTAGATTAAATAATAGTGTATTTTTAACAAATTCAGTGACATTCCTAGAAAAACACAAATAGGGTGTCAAACCCCCTCCTGACCATCTTTTCTGCTCTATGACTTTATTTCTGCATGGATAATATTCATTTGAAAGCAAAGCACCTGCCACTAAACGCCAACATATTTGCTGACCATGGAGACAATGCAAGCTCTGTTGGCTGTCATTGAAATGCATATTGCTTTTCGCATGATTGAATCAGATAATTTACATTTCAGATTCTTCCAGGCCATTGATTCCACAGGGAGCAGATACAGCCTCTTCAATGCGCCTCGCATGTAATAACCTACGATTCTAACACCTGAGGCCAGCCAGAAAAGACAATACGACCACATCCATCCACAGGACGAGAAGCTCAAGTTCTTGGCTAATCATGTGAGATCTCTGTGGAGGATTGAGGAATAATATTGTCGCTGCTATCTACATTAGAGCAAAGGAGCTATAGGCGTCCCTAACCCTGATATACATCCAGCATCACTGACAAAACACACATTTATATAAAAAAATATATATGCTGCATTATGATTGTTTACTGCATTTATATCTCTACTCAACTGTCAGGCTAAATTAAAGTGCACCTGACACCAGGTTTGGTCGCTATAAGATGCGGCCACTGCCTTTCAGGGCTTATCTACAGCATTCTATAATGCTGTAGATAAGCCCCCGGTCCAACCTGAAAAATAAAAAAAATAAGCTTTATTATACTCACCCGGGGGGGGGGGGGGGGGCGCGGTCCGGTCCGATGGGTGTCACAGATCTGGGTCCAGCGCCTCCCATCTTCTTGAAACGCCGCCTTCCGGCTTGCATCGTTGCTCAAGGGCATCGCGCTCCTGCACAAGCTTATGTGCCGTCTTGAGGGCAGACCGAAGTACTGCAGTGCGCAGGCGCAGGGAAAGGTCAGAGAGGCCTGGCGCCTGCGCACTGCAGTACTTTGCTCTGCCCTCAACAGGGCATAGAAGTACGCCTGTGCAGGAGCGCAATGTCGGGGAGCCATGAAGCAACAGGAGGGCAGCATCGCAAGAAGATGGGAGGCGCCGGACCCAGATCTCTGACACCCATCGGACCGGACCGCATCGGATTGCCCCCCCGGGGGAGTATAATAAAACTTATTTTTCTTATCTTGCAGGTCAGACCTGGGGCTTATCTACAGCATTACAGAATGCTGTAGATAAGCCCTGAAAGGCAGTGGCTGCATCTTATAGCGGCCAAACCTGGTGACAGGTTCCCTTTAAAGTCTGGCAAAGTAAACTCTTTCCAAGAGTATAGATGTGCGTACTGGGTGGGCACAATGTGTTAGAATACTGACTGTGCTAGCATGCTTTTCAGAGCTGTTTTTAAGTTGATTGCTAATAGCAATCTTGTGGTTTTATTTATTATTATTTAGTATGCTTTGCTTATATAGCGCCATCATATTTTGCAGTATGCCTTCGGAGTGTTGGAGGAAACCGAAGTACCCGGAAGAAACCCAAGCAAACATGGAGAGAACGTGCAAACTCCTTGCAGATGTTGTCCTTGGTTGAATTTGAACCCAGGACCCCAGCGCTGCAAGACTACAGTGCTAACCACTGAGCCCCGTGCTGCCCAAGTCTCTAATACAGGGGTGGGGAATCTTTTTTCTGCCAAGGGCCATTTGGATATTTATACCATCGTTCGGGGGCCGTACAAACTCCGCCCACAAAGTACATCCTGACTCTGGCACTGGTGTCAGGACGTAATCTTTCATTGCATGCCCTTCAGTGTTCAGTAGTGAACACTGCGTGTGTGTGCTAACAGAGCAAGAAGAAATTAATGAGCTGGTTGTAATCAAAATACACCTCCCTGCCCAAGAATGCGGTCCCTGAGAATCTGCTCAGGGGTTGGTTCCCCACCCCTGCTCTAATGGATAATGATGCTGCTTAACTGCAAAATGATCCTGTCATTTAGGGTTTTTTCATTGCAAAGTTATCTGGAAAATAACAATATTTTTGAAAACTAAGCGGAACAGCCAGGGCTTCATGTGCCCCTTCACATACTGTGTGCAATAGCACACCCAAAAGTGAAACATGGAGAAGGAGAAGTTCAATATAAGGTCTCCCACAACACGGGAGAATTATGTAGTGTCAGAATTGATGTCGTTATTTTGTGCAGTTTGTATGTTGAAAAATCTTCATTGATTTACAGTACAATTTCAGAGCCGCATACACACCAAGTGGAAAAAAAAACAGGGAATTTAAAGAGAGTCTGTCACATCAGATAATGCTAATAATCTGCAATTATGGGGTTGATCTGCATGTTAATAGCATTAGGAAGGTGTCTGGCTGCATACTCGAAATGTGGCACCAGAGAGAAAATAAACTTTGTTCTTTCTTTAAGCTGCCAGCTTTCAGTCATACAGGTATGCTGGCATGGATAATGTCACTGCTCACAAGCAGCTGTAAACATGCCCCAGTACTTTGACCGACTTCCATTTTTTGCAGTGCATCAGTACAGAGCTAGCTGTCAGACAATGTGCTGGTGCTTGTTTACTGCCGCCATTCGCAGTATAGTAAGTGGCGCTCCATCATTCAGTATCTGTATAACTGAAAGCCGGCGGCTCCTGTGAGAAATTAAGTTTCTTTTCGCCCAGGTGCCGCACTTTTTGGTGCTGCGGCCGTACACCTTCCTGACGGTATTGGACTGCAAATTAACTCCATATCTGCAGGTTAGTAGTGTTATTCAACATGTCAGATTTCCTTTCAATCAAGCTGTGGAAATGTGGATTGTCACAACAAATTTTACTTCAGTGTAACTTGCCTGCTACATGTGCTCAGGTTAGACTTCTTACAGCGAGGTCTCTGACAAGAACAGCTAGATCTCGCAAGATCACACTATTCAACCAGTTTCAGATGCTGCCAAGCAAAGATTCAGTAGCATTATAGAGGGGGAGAACTACGCAACTCGAGAGAAAACTGTCCTGAAACAACGAGTATACTTGGCGCTAAAATAGAAAAAAGGGCATATCTCTGCAAAGGAGGAATAAGATAAAAAATGGAAAGAAGCAGCTGTTTTAGGGAAGCACAGGGATTTTGGTAAGGAAACAAACTCATTTTTTTTAACCAGTAACAGGTCCTCTTTAACACATGACAATTTTACCAATGATTTATAGCAAAATCTGGGAAGGAAAAACATCTGCCACCTCTGAACTTACCAGGAGGCTCTGTTAACATTTGACTGATTTGATTAAAAAGCTCATAAGTTTCAAGCTATGGAAATCTCAACCTGTCCTCTCTATCTGCAGAATTATTTTTGCCATAATATTTTTGCTGGTGTCCATTTGGATCCATTGAAAATGGATTTGTCATAATATCATAACGCTTTAGTATGAGTAGAGCCTAAAACTGTCAGCCAAACCCTCTGTCGGACACTATTTCTCACTACTCCCCCATATACATGAATGGTTGGCTCAGAGGAAGAGTGCAATACGACTCCTTTGTCTGTGGCTGATATCCCAAGAGATCCTTTTTTTCCCGGTGACATCTTCTAGCAGTTAATAGTTGGCTGGTTTCCATACATGTATGATCTCTTGGACCTCATCAAATCCTGAGAACATGGTCCCAAAGTCCCCTGTGTAAATGGAGAAGTATTGGACAAGGACTCACAGAGAAGCTATATTCTGTCATCTGTCCTGTGGACCCTTATTAATGTATCTGGAAATGGTGGAAATCCTCTTTAATCTTGTAAAACAGTTATTCCTCTGGACCTCCCCAAACATATACAGAGTTGTCAACTGTACCAGAACAACTGGACCAACATTGTGTGTGACTTACGAAAACCACACCCATAAGTGGACATTGCTGTGAACCAAGAGGAATGGAGGACATTCCCGTAGAACAGGACTTACGGTATGTGTCCCCAGAACTGTTGGAAGCACTACAAAAGCAATCTATGCTTAGCAAAATGTACGTGTGTTCTCAAGAGAGTAAGCATTTGCCAGACTTTCCACAAATTGGGTTGTTCAGCAAACAACAAGCAAATGTGTTTGATCTATTTTACAGACTCAGGGTAAAAGGGAAGGTCAGCTCATAAGAAGGATTAGGATATAAATTAAACGGAAACTAGTGGTACTGCAAGATCCAGGAAGAAGCAAAATCTCCAGGAAAAGAGCTTCTAAAAATTTTGCCTTTATTACAAAATATTAAAATCCATAAAGGAAAAATCATTAACACCATAGGAAAAAGAAGATGAGTTTCCGACACAATCCTTATTCTTTAATGTGTGCGTGTGTATATATATATATACTGTATATATATATATATACACATACGCACAGTATATATAGCAACTATTTATATATTTAGCATTTTTCAGGACTGTTTTGAAGGAAGTTAGCAAAAAAACATGGCTAAGAATGATTATTCTATATAAGTGGTCTTATGAAATGATTAATTAATAATTAGATGCATTGAGGAGTGTTGCAAATTCACATAATTATACTAAATGTTTTTTTAAACATTTTTTAAACAATTTTATGAAACGGGTTTATATATAACGAGTTAGTCTTATGAAATTAAGTAGTAAGACCTCATTTACATAGAAACGTAAACAGCGAGCAGATCTCCTGGATGTTTTCAGATCTATTAAAGTCTATAAAGAAATTGATAGCAGCTTTGTGCTAAATGTAATTTAAACACCATTATGACACCATGGGATACATTTATTGGCAAACAGAGAATTTGGCCTACTGCCCAGTTAATTAGAAATGCTCATAAGGACTGGGCTGCGTACATTTATTAACAGGGCTAGACCAGAAGGAGACATTTTATGTTTCAGTCTCGTTCCAGACTGATATCATGTATCACACTAATTGCTGCAAGGATTCTACAAATGTATTTTGATAGATGCCAATGGTTCTTGATGCGCACAGCTAACAACAAGCCACATCCATGTCATGTGTCAGTATACTTGTCAGTCTGCTGTTTCTAGTTTGCAGCAGTTAGATTACAGAAGCTTTATATTTTTCAAGACATATTGTATAAAATATATGCCCATGCTCATTTCGGTATTATTTTATCATGACAAAAAAAAACAACATGCCACATTTTTCAATCCTAGTATGTCTTTATATTCCTCTTTAAGGTTGAAGAATATGTAGACTTTTGTAACTCTTTTAATTACTTTGAAATTCCTTACAAATACGGTAGTCTAATTCATGAAAGTATTTACGCCAGAAAACACTTTGAAAAGTCTCAAAATTTTTGCACAGTGCACAGTTGCAGAAACATTTGTCAACTTGGAGTTTTCTGTTTTGGGCATCTCTTTCTTTTAAAATAGGCAGAGCTGGGGAAGAGATGGTATGGTTGCAGAAGTGATGAAGATGATGTTCTACTCTACTCTCGGTTAAATGTGTTTTATTGTAATGTATGTTATCTAATAGGTAAAACCGTCTAGTGCTGCAGTTTAGCCTAGACAGGGTTAACTGTAACAGTCAGCCTAGAATAGGTAGGGGGATATGAGAGTTAGTGCCATGTTCAGGAAATCTCAAGTTCAGTTAGAGAAATTGTGGCCAAGTGATAGCAGTGGTCATACGCAGTAGGCTGATAGGGACAATGTGAGCCTGTTACTCGGGGCAGTGGATTGCCATAGAACCTTTCCGTGCGAATACATCTGTTGGCCTAGGGAACCTCGAGATGGATGTCAGGGCCCTTGGGTGCACTAAGCCTTCGTAGCTGCAGGGAAAGATGACTCAAACTCTCAGAGGCGGGAGGTGGTGGAATCCAGGTGCACTGCTTGTGGTGGAGAAGAATTCCTATTGCTAGAGGAGTTAGCAAGAAGGATGCTCTACCCAAACCGAGAATTAGGGCTGAAGTTGTGTCTGGTTCTTGTGAGAAAGACTATAACCTGTTGGGTCCTATCCTACATGCTTCATTGTAATTGACCGTAAACTGCCAAGTAAAAGTTTGACTGTTTTAACTAATTCAGTGTCCCCTAGATTGTGTGCTGCGAAGGTTCTGGAAGATGAAAGCCTGGTGCCAGTGGAGGCTTATGGGCCACAAGAAAGTGCGATGCACCCCACACACAGCAGCACACCAGGACTGGGAGACAATTTTCCTGTAGGGTGCCAGAGCATACAGAAACAGCAGCTTGCCCATCATGACCTCGCTCAGGCACCTTACATGGTCTGCCCATCAAATTCTTCAAAAATTGCCCCATTTCTCACTTCAGAAATGTTACCCCAGTCACTTGGAGCGCCCCCAGTCGCAGGGCCGCGGGGTACTCGGTACCGGGCCTCTCTGTCTCAGTTCTGGGGTTGTCACAGTGGCTAGACCCGGTCCGTGACCCTGCTAAGGGGCGTCCAATGAAAGTTGTAGGTGGTGGTGCGTGGTGCAGGTCGCAATGAATAACGAGGACACAGGGTTGCAGTCTCTTTACCTCTTTACTGAAGGCTTCAAGATCCTCAATCCGGAGTACGGTTAACAGAGCTGTCTGAGACCGGCCGGTCCGATGGCACCTCCAGAGTTCCCTTTGCAGGTGGAAATCTGTGCCTACCTTCTAGCGCCTGTGTGTTGTAGTACTTCCCTGCTGAGCACCACGGGATAGTCCTCACAACTGTTGTGTCTGTTTCTGATGTTCTTTCCCACAACTTATGTCTGTTCTGATGTTCTTCTCCGTCCCCCAGATGATATGGCTAGGACGCACCCGTATGACGGGTAGGCCTGGAGTTCTTCCGGGACCCTAGTGACGCCCCTCTCCCACAGTTGCCCCCTATGTCTGCTTAGGTGATTTAGGTGAGACAGCCAACCTATAATTAACTGTCCAACCGTTGGTTTGAAGTAATGCTTGGAGCCCAATACTCCTCGGCGTTCCGGCCACCGGCTACGCGCCTCAGTAGGATGTTGCCTCGGTCTTACAGCATGACTCCTACTGGTGTTATCTCCTTTTTGCTTTGATCTCGTTTCTCACTCTCCACAATAAACCTCGCTTCTTGTCCTTTCTTGAGATACCGCCGCGATGTAGTGCAGGCGCGGTTCCTTAACGTTCTGTCCTTTTCGCTAGGCCTCTGTCAGGATCCCACCCCTGACAGGGACCCCCCTGAATCTTCCCCTGCAACACCCTCTGCCACAGGATGTTGCCTGGTCCCAACCCAGTCAGCTTCTGTCTAACTTTCTATCCAACCCCCAGTTTTACCAGATTGTGAGGAGTGGCCTAATACATAGCACCCTTAGCTCCCCCTGGAGGCCAGACTATGAAGTGTATTGGTGTCTGTGATACCTGGTCAGGTGAACTCCTTCAGTGCCATCAGACATACCATCACTCCCCTGAGCGGCGGAGCGACAGTACTGCAACGACCAGGACTCTGGGGCGCTGCACACTGAGTGTAGTAAAATTTCTGGGGAAGCGTACACGGAGGGTCACACAAATGATAAGATGGGCCAAATCCATTAGGTGTGTGTGCATCTTAATGAATTTGGAGCATTTTTTCCTGCATGTCCCTCTTTAGGACTGGTACAAAAAGCCAGTCTTTAAGGGGTATTCTCAAACTGTCTCTTGAGCAGTTCATAAAAATGCATTTTCCTTAGTTTCCTTGCTTCCTGGTTTGTGGCAGGGCGGGCTCTCCTCCTTGAATGACAGCTCTGGTGAATAGTAGACCTGTAGTATTAGTAGAACTATAAACACAATTTTTGCTATAACACATTAAGCTATCAGTGTTTTCTTCTGGAATGTGTGCACTGTTATAACTGTTTATACACAGAAAGATAGCACATGGATCAGGACAGGGAAAGCCAAGAGCTGTGATTAGGGGACCTGCTCTGAAAGTGACCTGGGTGGGAGAACAATGGAAGATGAGCAGCTAAATGCTGTATAGAAATCAATGACCTGGAGAGAGCTGACTGGGATGTTAAGAGTTAACCCCTATCCTGGAATGTAACTACTACACACTCTGGTCTGGAGGCCAAGCTCCATAGAAATGAGCTGTACTCTATATAAGATAAAAGCTGTCATTGGAGAATGACAGCAGACAGAAAAAGCAAGCAAATTGCAAAATTCCTTATTTTCATGCTAACTAATTAAAGCAATTAAAAGGGAATCTGTCAGTAGGATCATCCCTCCAAAGCCATCTATATGAACACACAGATCATAAGAAGCTGAATAAAATGATATCTTGATATCTTTGATCTGATCTCTTATTACAGATAAATCCTTGTTTTTCTTATATGTAAAAGAGCTGTTAAGATCTTTGGTCCAGGTACAGAAACCCCTAAGAATCTACCTTCAGGGCTTATATTAAATGAAAGGGAACACTACTAGTGTGAGACATGTAATGACTCACAGTCTGCTCTTACAATTACACACAGCTCTGTAATGAGATCAGAGCAGAGGTAACACAGTGCAGCAGAAGTGAACTTTGTCTCATTACAAACACATTTGCAGCTGCATTCCCTCTCACAGTGCTTTAGCTTCCACATTCCGACTCTATAACTAGGCTGAATACGTGGGGCGCTTGGGAGACCGTTACTGTGGCTCTCTATGTACCATTACTTAAGAAGTAAGTTCATCAGACTCGACTGCAGAGGCACGCATAAAGAATCCAGAAGAAGGTTTATTTTCCATCTGAATTCTTGTAGTTTTGCACAATTGCAGTTGGTAAAAAGAACTTGAAATACAGACACATGTGCTTCTTAACATGGCTGACATACAGAATGAGGAAGAAGAAGGGAGAGGTTACTGACATCAGAGCTACAGGGAGAGAGGATGGACAGATTTATATAACGGGAAAACCTTGCTGCATTTATGGGATATGAAACTCCCGATCTGAAGTATTTAGATTTCACTTTTATTCCCTCTCGAAACGATGCCCTTCGATAATGTTCATTCCAGGAACTTGAAAAACAAAAAAGAAACAAATATTCAACCATAAAGTGAAAACAACTGTAAAATCCAATTCACGGTTGGTGGCCTGTGGTCTACAACATTAGTAGGATAATCCAAGTTCATTTGGAAACCCATCTTTGAATTGGGGAAGAAACAACATGCAAACACTTCCACCAACCCAATAATCCAATGGTGAAAGTTCTAAGTTTCAAGACAGCTGGAGGTACTCTCCCGGCCATGAGCTGTGTCCAGCAGTTATATCCTACCTCAAGTGATATTGTCCTTTGGCAGAAGCAGTAAGTCATTCTAGACTACAAGTATATTATAGGAATATTATCGCTAACTACTTTGTTGAAAAATGGAAGGGTGAGTATGATCAAAACGGTGGAGGAGAAAGAAGGGGAATCTACATGACTCAGTTGTGGGCACCAACACCCAAGTTTGCCCCTGACTTCTGACCTACACTCCCAAAGTCAATAACCATGGACATTCACCTCTACATCAATACCTCTAGGGTCTGGCACTGATGTGAATGATTACTTTCAGCACAACAGAACATCTTGGCGCTATATTTCAAGGAGTAAATCAATACTCCACCAACCACGATCCATTCCAAACCCCTCGGCATTCTATTACTTTTTAGCTTTCATACTCCACTGAATACAAATCAATACACCAACACTATAATACCCTGTAATGCCGAGAGAATAATGAGAAAAAAAGAGTGATGTTCAATTCTTAAGCCCTCCACATAACTGGAAAATGTAATCTGTCATTTATGTGCCTAAGTAGCTGCCATTATGACACATCAGTGTAATGCACTGTAATGTAATCCCTCTTCAATTATGAATGATGTAGACTTTATATCTGAGAGATAGCTTAACATTGCTGACACAGCTATGGTGAAAAATGCCCAGGACAATAAAGTAAGCACGTTTTCATTAGTAATTTCAGAATGAAAAAAACAATACAGCGGTTATTTTTCAGATAGAACATGTATCTCATGAAATATTTACAGCGCATATAATATGATTATTCACTCCCTCCGGGATGCTGATTGCAGATGACTGATGCTCCGTGCCGCCTGAATGGCAGAGTGCATGATGTAAGGCCGCAAGACATGAGGAGATTGGGTAGTACATTAACAATCAAGGCTCTTTAGTGGTGTAGCGGTGAGATGGGGGAGACAATGAGGCGTCTCTGCGAAACGATTTATCACACTTACATTATAGATCATTCTAATGTCACTTTTCATTTAGTTTGGTGGCAGAGGTGAGTGTGCAAACATGTCAGCTACCATTTGCTTTTGTTTCTTGGCTAAGTTTTTTTTAAAGAGAACCATGTCGTCAGATTCATGTTGCCCAAACAATGGGCAGCGTGAATCAGACACTGGCTGTGTGATTGCAGCCCAGTTTGTTTTACTCTGACATGCTGCATACCTTGAAAAGCCGAACAGGGACCATGGCCCAAATTCATCAAGATCGGTGTCGCTCACCTCAGTCCCGATGAGGAGGTATGCTGGAGTCATTTGTCTCAAAAATGGCAAAAGAGTAGCCACAAATCTTACTCAAATCTGAGGTTGGAGCAAGATTTGTAGCGTAAGGGACACCCAAGCTTGTCATGAATGCCTCTGTTCTGCGCCCATCCCACCCCAGCTCCTCTTATTTTGACAGAGCTGAGCTAAACTGACTCTAAAAGTCACACAGTTTTTGACCAATGTTTCAAAGCAGACTTTTCAAAGCAATTTACGTCAGAATTCTCAAGTAATCATTTTGATGAATTTGAGTCTATTGGTCTTTAATGACTAGCCCGAGGCAGGCCCAATCCACCAATCAATGACTATACAAACCTTGTGACATGGTGTCGTTGATATGGTCTTTAAGTCATAGAATACAGAGATCCATAAGAGATGGACGTGTTCAGCCATATCGCTTAGGTATGCCCTACTGTCCAAATGTCCATCCACAGTTATCAGAGGTCCCAGGGTGTTATGCTACTGCCACCAGCCTGACATGAAGTGTTCATTGACTCATGCTGCTACTGCCAAATTCTGGCTCTCCCATCAGCATGATGGAAGAGAAATCTGGGTTCATCTTACCAAGCAATGCTTTTTTCAGCAATTTTTGTCTTGTTTTGCATATTGGAGTCTTTTCCCTATGGCAACGGTTGTCTGCTGATATAGCTCATCAATGCTGAAGAATGAAGAGCTGTGCATTGACTGCACTTTGTAACTGTGCATTGTCTGTTCATCAGAACAATTCTTAAAATTTTCCACTAACCCCTTTTATTGCCTTTTTATTTACATCTACACTCTCCCTTTTTATTCGATGTCTTTTCACAATCAATTCATCTTCTGTAGACTCTGTCTACACCTCGGCCAGCTTTTCTCTAACACGCTCCAATTGATTGACAGGTTTCTCCCTATGTCCGTACAAAGGGAGAAACCTGTTAGTCAAAGGGATTAAGGAAGATAAAAGACAACCAGGGACCGGAATGGACTTGTCAGTTGAGGCATGTAGTCCCTGGCAGGCTTTTTAAAGCATGTTGACTCCAAAACAACGCAGTGTTTCAGAGTAGAGTATACCTGGTTGCCATCGCAAAACAAGTGTATAAAAAAATAGAAATCTTGCGATTTTCACATTGACCACTTGGGCTTTTTTTAGACTCTAACTTCCTTCAGTTTCAGGAAACAACGCATGTACATAGCCACCATAGTTGGATCCCATACTATCTTTTGTATTGAAGTATCCTGGGCAAAAGGTCTCTGTGAAGCGAGAGAGAGGAGGTCAGCTCTGACATCGCCTATTGTGACTGATGGATCCTGTGTTATCATCTGTGTATAGAGTTGTTACCTGTCTGTTGTGAGTTTGGTTTTTGGGCTCCCCCGGTGGTCACTGGTGGTACTGGACTTGTGTGCTTCACTTTCTCTGTTCACCTGTTTCCATCAGGATATGGGTGTATCCTATTTAGCCTTGCTGCTCAGTTATTCTAGTGCCGGCCATCAATGTAACCAGAGCCTTTCTGTTGCATGTTCCTGCTTCTAGACTACTATCAGCTAAGTTGGACTCTTAGTCCTAAGTTTGTTTTGCATTTTTGTTCCAGTTCACAGTTATGTTATTTTTCTGTAGCTGGAAGCTCTTGTGGGCCGAAATTGCCACTCCGGTGTCATGAGTTGACACATGAGTCTTAAAGTAATTTCGGGATGGTATTTTAATAGGGTTTTCAGCTGACCGTGAAGTTCCCTATTGTATCTTCTTGCTATCTAGTAAGCGGACCTCGCTTTGCTGAACCTACCTTCATGCTGCGTATGTCTTTTCCTCTGAACTCACCGTCAATATATGTGGGGGGCTTCTGTCTCCTTTTTGGGGGAATTTCCCTAGAGGTAAGCCAGGTCTGTCTTTTCCTCTATTAGGGTTAGTTAGTCCTCCGGCTGGCGCTAGGCGTCTAGGGATAAAACGTAGGTACGCCACCCGGCCACTGTTAGTTGTGTGGTAGGTTTAGCTCACGGTCAGCTCGAGATTCCATCACCCAAGAGCTGTTCTGTTATTTATGTTCTCTGACGTTCTCTTGCCATTGGGAACCATGACAGTATGGCCGGCCCAGTGTTAAAACCGTTGGCAGAAGAAAGGAGAGAAAAAGAAGTCTGCAGATTTTTTTATTTATTTTTTTTTTCCTCTGAGCTTGCTCCATAGTTGACTTAGTTGCATTTCTGCTCTAATTGCAGCCTTTGTCTCTCTCTCTCCTTCTAATCCTTGAATGGCTCTGATCTCACCTGATTAAAATGGATCCTCAGAGTTTGGCTACAGGTTTGAATAATCTTGCTACGAAGGTTCAAAATTTACAGGATTTTGTTATTCATGCTCCTATATCTGAACCTAGAATTCCTATACCAGAATTTTTCTCCGGGGATAGATCTCGTTTCCTGAATTTCAAAAATAATTGTAAATTATTTCTTTCCCTGAGATCTCGCTCCGCTGGAGATCCCGCACAGCAGGTTAGGATAGTAATTTCCTTGCTGCGGGGTGACCCTCAAGACTGGGCATTTGCATTGGCACCCGGGGATCCTGCGTTGCTCAATGTGGATGCGTTTTTTCTGGCTTTGGGGTTGCTTTATGAGGAACCTAACTTAGAGATTCAGGCTGAAAAAGCCTTGATGGTCCTATCTCAAGGGCAAGATGAAGCTGAAATATACTGCCAAAAATTTCGTAAATGGTCTGTGCTTACTCAGTGGAATGAGTGCGCCCTGGCGGCGAATTTCAGAGAGGGTCTCTCTGATGCCATTAAAGATGTTATGGTGGGGTTCCCTGCACCTACAGGTCTGAATGAGTCCATGACAATGGCTATTCAGATTGATCGGCGTTTGCGGGAGCGCAAACCTGTGCACCATTTGGCGGTGTCTTCTGAGAAGGCTCCAGAAAATATGCAATGTGATAGAATTCTGTCCAGAAGCGAACGGCAGAATTTTAGGCGAAAAAATGGGTTGTGCTTCTATTGTGGTGATTCAACTCATGTTATATCAGCATGCTCTAAACGTACAAAAAAGGTTGATAAGTCTATTTCAATTGGCACTTTACAGTCTAAGTTTATTCTGTCTGTGACCTTGATTTGTTCATTATCGTCAATTACCGCGGATGCCTATGTCGACTCTGGCGCCGCTTTGAGTCTAATGGATTGGTCCTTTGCCAGGCGCTGTGGGTTTGATCTAGAGCCTCTGGAAGTTCCTATACCTCTGAAGTGTATTGACTCTACACCATTGGCTAGTAATAAACCACAATACTGGACACAAGTGACTATGCGTATGAATCCAGACCATCAGGAGATGATTCGCTTCCTTGTGTTGTACAATCTACATGACGTTTTGGTGCTCGGATTACCATGGTTACAATCTCATAACCCAGTCCTTGACTGGAAAGCAATGTCTGTGTTAAGCTGGGGATGTCAGGGGGCTCATGGGGACGTACCTTTGGTTTCCATTTCGTCATCTATTCCCTCTGAGATTCCGGAATTTTTATCTGATTATCGTGATGTTTTTGAGGAGCCTAAGCTTGGTTCACTACCTCCTCACAGAGATTGCGATTGTACCATAGATCTGATTCCGGGCAGTAAATTTCCAAAGGGTCGTTTATTTAATCTATCTGTACCTGAACATGCTGCTATGCGAGAATATATTAAGGAGTCCCTGGAAAAGGGACATATTCGTCCTTCTTCATCTCCCTTAGGAGCCGGTTTTTTCTTTGTATCTAAGAAAGATGGCTCTTTGAGGCCGTGTATTGATTATCGACTCTTGAATAAAATTACAGTCAAATATCAGTATCCTCTGCCACTGCTGACTGATTTGTTTGCTCGAATAAAAGGGGCTAAGTGGTTCTCTAAGATTGATCTCCGTGGGGCGTATAATTTGGTGCGAATTAAGCAGGGGGATGAGTGGAAAACCGCATTTAATACGCCCGAGGGCCATTTTGAGTATTTAGTAATGCCTTTTGGTCTTTCAAATGCCCCTTCAGTCTTTCAGTCCTTTATGCATGACATTTTCCGTGAATATTTGGATAAATTTATGATCGTGTATCTGGATGATATTTTGATTTTTTCGGATGACTGGGATTCTCATGTCCAACAGGTCAGGAGGGTTTTTCAGGTTTTGCGGGCTAATTCCTTGTGTGTGAAGGGTTCTAAGTGTATTTTTGGGGTTCAAAAGATTTCTTTTTTGGGGTACATTTTTTCCCCCTCTTCTATTGAGATGGATCCTGTCAAGGTTCGGGCTATTTGTGATTGGACGCAACCTTCTTCTCTTAAGAGCCTTCAGAAATTTTTGGGCTTTGCTAATTTTTATCGTCGATTTATAACTGGTTTTTCTGATGTTGCTAAACCTTTGACTGATTTGACCAAAAAGGGTGCTGATGTTGCTGATTGGTCCCCTGCTGCTGTGGAGGCCTTTCGGGAGCTTAAGCACCGCTTTTCTTCCGCCCCTGTGTTGCGTCAGCCTGATGTTACTCTTCCTTTTCAGGTTGAGGTCGATGCTTCCGAGATCGGAGCTGGGGCGGTCTTGTCGCAGAAAAGTTCCGACTGCTCCGTGATGAGACCTTGTGCGTTCTTTTCTCGAAAATTTTCGCCCGCCGAGCGAAATTATGATATTGGTAATCGGGAGCTTTTGACTATGAAGTGGGCTTTTGAGGAGTGGCGTCATTGGCTTGAGGGGGCTAGACATCAGGTGGTGGTATTGACCGATCACAAGAATTTGATTTATCTTGAGTCTGCCAGGCGCCTGAATCCTAGACAGGCGCGCTGGTCGTTGTTTTTCTCTCGGTTTAATTTTGTGGTCTCATACTTACCAGGTTCTAAAAATGTGAAGGCGGATGCCCTTTCTAGGAGTTTTGAGCCTGATTCCCCTGGTGATTCTGAACCTACAGGTATCCTTAAGGATGGGGTGATATTATCTGCTGTTTCCCCAGACCTGCGACGGGCTTTGCAGGAGTTTCAGGCGGATAGACCTGATCGTTGCCCGCCTGGTAGACTGTTTGTTCCTGATGATTGGACCAGTAGAGTCATCTCGGAGGTTCATTCTTCTGTGTTGGCAGGTCATCCCGGGATCTTTGGTACCAGGGATTTGGTGGCTAGGTCCTTCTGGTGGCCTTCCCTGTCTCGAGATGTACGAGTTTTTGTGCAGTCTTGTGATGTTTGTGCTCGGGCCAAACCTTGTTGTTCTCGGGCTAGCGGATTGTTGTTATCTTTGCCTATTCCGAAAAGGCCTTGGACTCACATCTCTATGGATTTTATTTCTGATCTCCCTGTTTCTCAGAAAATGTCTGTCATCTGGGTGGTGTGTGACCGTTTTTCAAAGATGGTTCATTTGGTGCCCTTGCCTAAGTTGCCTTCCTCATCCGAGTTGGTTCCTCTGTTTTTTCAAAATGTGGTTCGCTTGCATGGTATTCCGGAGAATATCGTTTCTGACAGGGGGACCCAGTTCGTGTCTAGATTTTGGCGGGCGTTCTGTGCTAGGATGGGCATTGATTTGTCTTTTTCGTCTGCGTTCCATCCTCAGACTAATGGCCAGACTGAGTGAACTAATCAGACCTTGGAGACTTATTTGAGGTGTTTTGTGTCTGCGGATCAGGATGACTGGGTTGCCTTTTTGCCGTTGGCGGAGTTTGCCCTCAATAATCGGGCTAGTTCTGCCACTTTGGTTTCTCCTTTCTTTTGCAATTCGGGGTTTCATCCTCGTTTTTCTTCCGGTCAGGTGGAGTCTTCGGATTGTCCTGGAGTGGATACTGTGGTGGATAGGTTGCATCGGATTTGGGGACAGGTGGTGGACAATTTGGAGTTGTCCCAGGAGAAGACTCGGCATTTTGCTAACCGCCGTCGTCGTGTTGGTCCTCGTCTTCGTGTTGGGGACTTGGTGTGGTTGTCTTCTCGTTTTGTCCCTATGAGGGTTTCTTCTCCTAAGTTTAAGCCTCGGTTCATCGGCCCGTATAAGATTTTGGAGATTCTTAACCCCGTGTCCTTTCGATTGGACCTCCCAGCATCTTTTTCTATCCATAATGTCTTCCATCGGTCATTATTGCGCAGGTATGAGGTACCGGTTGTGCCTTCCGTTGAGCCTCCCACTCCGGTGTTGGTTGAGGGTGAATTGGAGTACGTTGTGGAGAAGATCTTGGACTCCCGTGTTTCCAGACGGAAACTTCAGTATCTGGTCAAGTGGAAGGGCTACGGTCAAGAGGATAATTCTTGGGTGACAGCCTCTGATGTTCATGCCTCTGATTTGGTCCGTGCCTTTCATAGGGCTCATCCTGATCGCCCTGGTGGTTCTTGTGAGGGTTCGGTGCCCCCTCCTTGAGGGGGGGGTACTGTTGTGAGTTTGGTTTTTGGGCTCCCCCGGTGGTCACTGGTGGTACTGGACTTGTGTGCTTCACTTTCTCTGTTCACCTGTTTCCATCAGGATATGGGTGTATCCTATTTAGCCTTGCTGCTCAGTTATTCTAGTGCCGGCCATCAATGTAACCAGAGCCTTTCTGTTGCATGTTCCTGCTTCTAGACTACTATCAGCTAAGTTGGACTCTTAGTCCTAAGTTTGTTTTGCATTTTTGTTCCAGTTCACAGTTATGTTATTTTTCTGTAGCTGGAAGCTCTTGTGGGCCGAAATTGCCACTCCGGTGTCATGAGTTGACACATGAGTCTTAAAGTAATTTCGGGATGGTATTTTAATAGGGTTTTCAGCTGACCGTGAAGTTCCCTATTGTATCTTCTTGCTATCTAGTAAGCGGACCTCGCTTTGCTGAACCTACCTTCATGCTGCGTATGTCTTTTCCTCTGAACTCACCGTCAATATATGTGGGGGGCTTCTGTCTCCTTTTTGGGGGAATTTCCCTAGAGGTAAGCCAGGTCTGTCTTTTCCTCTATTAGGGTTAGTTAGTCCTCCGGCTGGCGCTAGGCGTCTAGGGATAAAACGTAGGTACGCCACCCGGCCACTGTTAGTTGTGTGGTAGGTTTAGCTCACGGTCAGCTCGAGATTCCATCACCCAAGAGCTGTTCTGTTATTTATGTTCTCTGACGTTCTCTTGCCATTGGGAACCATGACACCTGTCATTGTAATCCAGCCTCTGATAAGAAAACTCCTATAAATGCTTCCTGAAAGAGCAGGAAATATAAGTTTAAAAACGTTCCAATAACCAGTGTTAACCCTTGTAATGTGGGAAAAAAAATTTTTTAAATAAATGTAACACAAAAACCTGATTTAATCAATAGGTCATTTCTGATAGCTTTCCTTTAAATGATAATGTAAAAGAAGATCATTATGTGGCATTTGTTATACGACTCCTGTTTTTGTATGATTCTGAGACTTGTGGGCGTTCTGTTGCTGGTTAAACATCTTGTTTGAATGCTTTCTTAGAAGAATTTCAGGGAATTGCATTACCAGCTTTTCCCTACAAATGTACCCAAAGTTACCAGGGTAATTTACATTCTTCATTGCCTTTCTACCAGCTTGCCTGCTGTTTTATGATGGCCCATAGCCTCTGGGCAGAGGATGAGGGGGTTTACAATTTCACTGTCTCACCTCCACATTAAAGTATCTACCAGCACTCAATGTACCAAGCTGCTAAACTAAAGGGATTGCATAAGTCAGAAAAATTGCATCCAAACATCTGAAGTAAAGAGTGTTAGAAGTGCGCTGGCTGGGCGGCCGTTCTTTAAAGGGGTGGTCCGAAGCCCAAAGTAATTTTTACCCTAAATCCTTATCTATTTAATGCTATAATCTAAACTATTTTTTTAAACACTTGAATAATAAATTCCTTATCTTCCCTAAGTACATGATCTAACGGCTTTTCTTTTTTTCACTTCCTTTTTGATGACTCTTTGTTTGAGAATCCCAGTGCATGCTGGGATACTCAAACAAAGCGTCATCAGGGGCGTAGTGAAGACTGCAGTCACTGTTGCAGCCCCTTCAGCCTCCCTGAAACAAAGTGTCATCAGTGAAGCTCATTTCTGGGTCTGAGCTAGTCCCAGCATGATGTGCACAATGACAGCGTGCTCGCTCGCCGCCTCAGATCAGTAATAACAAGCCAGCAACAGAAAGCATTGTCAGAAAACCCAGTGTGCAGAGACCAGCCCGTTTTAGACAAGTGACATCACTGGTCTCTGCACACTGGGTATTTTGACAACCTGCTCTGTTGCCGGCTCATTACTTCTGATCTGATCAACAGAGAGCGCACTGTCATTGTGCACATAGCACAAGAACTAGCCCAGCTCCTGAAACGAGCATCACTGATGATGCTTTGTTTCAGAGAAGCAGCAGAGGCTGTGACAGTGACTAAAGCCTCTGTCCTCTGGCACTTTGAATGAAGCGTCATCAGAAAGGAAGTGGAAAAAAAACAGTTAGTGTAGTTAGGGAAGGATAGGTATTTTTTAAAATACAAGTATATTAGAAAATAGTTTAGATTATGGCACTTAATAGATAGGGATTTAGGATGAAAATTACTTTGGACTTCGGACCACCCCTTTAGTAGCCTGTTTACACAGGCTGACCCGGCTTCAGATGCACACAGAATGATATGTAATAGATCGTTTAGTGCATATACTGTAGGCTGAAATTGCTCTTGGCAGCATTGGTCCAGTTTACACAAGATGATGATCTGCTAAGAATGATAATCTTTTGTGAATAAAATAAATCATTCCACCTGTTGAACGAGTGTTTTGCTCATTCATCGGGTGATTGTTTAGACTGTACGATTTTCAGGAAACAAGCATTTCAAGGTCACTCGTTCATGATAATTATGCAGTGTAAATATACCATAAGAAATGTTAAATGCAACAAAGTACAAAGCTGTGGTGGTCTGCTACGTACAGCGCTACCGGAGAATTATTGATGTGATTGCCTGGCGTCAGTGGGATTGTCTGGTGTTAGTGGGATTGCCAAGTGACAGTGGGATTGCCAGGTGTCAGTGGGGTTGCCAGGTGTCAGTGGGATTGCCAGGTGTCAGTGGGATTGCCAGGTGTCAGTGGGATTGCCAGGTGTCAGTGGGATTGCCGGGTGTCAGTGGGATTGCCGGGTGTCAGTGGGATTGCTGGGTGTCAGTGGGATTGCCGAGTGACAGTGGGATTGCCGAGTGACAGTGGGTTGCCGGGTGTCAGTGGGATTGCCGGGTAACAGTGGGATTAATCAGTGTCAGTGGGATTGCTGGGTGTCAGTGGGATTGCCTGGTGTCAGTGGGATTGTTGGGTGTCAGTGGGATTGTTGGGTGTCAGTGGGATTGCCGGGTGTCAGTGGGATTGCTGGGTGTCAGTGGGATTGCTGGGTGTCAGTGGGACTGCCGGGTGTCTGTGGGATTGTTGGGTGTCTGTGGGATTGTTGGGTGTCAGTGGGATTGTTGGGTGTCAGTGGGATTGTTGGGTGTCAGTGGGATTGCTGGGTGTCAGTGGGATTGCCGGGTGTCAGTGGGATTGCCGGGTGTCAGTGGGATTGCCGGGTGTCAGTGGGATTGCCGGGTGTCAGTGGGATTGCTGGGTGTCAGTGGGATTGCCGGGTGTCAGTGGGACTGCCGGGTGTCTGTGGGATTGTTGGGTGTCTGTGGGATTGTTGGGTGTCAGTGGGATTGTTGGGTGTCAGTGGGATTGCCGGGTGTCAGTGGGATTGCCGGGTGTCAGTGGGATTGTTGGGTGTCAGTGGGATTGCTGGGTATCAGTGGGATTGCTGGGGGTCAGTGGGATTGTTGGGTGTCAGTGGGATTGTTGGGTGTCAGTGGGATTGTTCAGTGTCAGTGGGATTGCTGGGGGACAGTGGGATTGTTCGGTGTCAGTGGGATTGCTGGGGGGTCAGTGGGATTGCTGGGAATCAGTGGGATTGCTGGGGGTCAGTGGGATTGCCGGGTGTCAGTGGGATTGCTGGGTATCAGTGGGATTGCTGGGGGTCAGTGGGATTGATGGGAATCATTGGGATTGCTGGGGGTCAGTGGGATTGCCGGGTGTCAGTGGGATTGCTGGGTATCAGTGGGATTGCTGGGGGTCAGTGGGATTGACAAGTGACAGTGGGATTGCTGGGTAATGTAACCTACAGATACACCATCAATTGCTTAGTCCCAGACAAATGTTTCATTAATGCTTCATGCCTGACACATGAATGTTAAGTTATATTAGTGATGATGTACAATAACAAATTGTATTGTGGTACCATGTTAGCCAGAAAAATCGATGTGAATACTTTTCTGCCCAATGATGACAGAAGTATTCTAGGAGTGATACCTTTATTGGCTCCTATTGTAATCTTGCCTGAAGAAGGAGCCACTGTGCTCTGAAAGCTTGCAAACATATTATTTTCTGGTTAGCCAATAAAGGTATCACTCCTAGAAAACTTCTGTCATCATTGGGCAGAAAAGTATTCACATCAAGTTATATTAGTAAAAAAGGTTTTTTTCAAGGGTTCAGGTCAATTAAACATAATCACTATGTGAATGAAAACTTACAATACATCTTTCTGTTAAAGGTGTCCTACTTTACACACTGATCCACCGATCTGGAAACATTGTCCTTTGTGGAGCACAGGACCAGAATCAGAGCTACAAGGACCCAGGATAGATGGGCTGCCGGATGATCGTGGTACCTTGCCTGATAGAAAAATGAATTCATTTTCCATATTTGTCTTGCATGGAAAAAACGCTTTAAATATCTCATCCTAAAAAGTAGGGCATTCACATGTAAAATGATTGTAAATGTAAATATAAATGTATGTGCACATTGAAATTACTTTTACTGGTTTTAGATCTTATATTTCATATCTTCACCTCCACTGCTATGCGTGTCTAGTGAATAATTTTGCCTGGGGCTTTAAGAGTTTAATTAGCTGCAAATCCTACATATTTGGCCAGAAATGGAGTAGATCTTGGCAAATATAATCAAATCATCAACCAGTTCACAATTTCTGGGTGTTGACTCAAAAGCAATCTGTCCAAGCCTGTGGTGTGGTGGTTTGACATCTCACTTCTGGGCTAATGTGTTCACAGAAGATATTGCAGTATGTGGCTGCTAATGAACTATGTTAAAACATGATTCCTTTTTTTTCACAAGTACAGGCTTTACACTGTGTCATAGGTGATGCCCAAATAGTAGTATATACAGATCAGAATTAAGAACTGTAGCTTCACTGAGTATAAGGCAAAATGCAATACAGGCAGTGATAGAACGTTCTGCATATGGAGAATATAGAAAATATGTCTGGTCTATCCAGAACTTTCTACTAAGAGATAAATAAAGGTCCTCAAAGCTGCCCACATACAAGATAAAAGTCAGCCGAAATAACCGATTTTGGCCATTTTTCTTTACCATTGTTACATGTATATTCAGCATCAAATGAGAATTTACAACTCAGCAATGTATATCCTACCTACAGGATAGATAGTAACTTGTTGATCACTGAGCGTCCAACTATTGGGTAGCCAACGAATGTGCTCAGATAACATCTTATCCGAGCAGACTCGGGTGTTATCCGAGCATCTGGACGTGCCCGTATATTATGTGCGAGTCCCTGCAGCTGCATGACTTGTGGCTGTTAGACAGCCTGAACACATGTGGGGGTTGCCTGTTTGTTAGCACATTAACACGTTATCCGAGCACGTTCGCTCATCACTAAAAGCCACCAAATCCTAAAAACGGGTCTTTGAAATGTCCCTTTAGAATTATCGCTTTATTGATGTCACTGGACAGTCTGAACAATTGTAATGCCTTGAAGTGGAACCTGCCCATGTAAACAGTAGATCAGCAAATATGTTGCTAATCTGCAGTTTTTTAACCCGCACAGCTTCCTCTTGCTGTTGAAACAACATGTTCGTAACAGAAAAAAAAGCCCAGATAAATACTTTGCATCACATTGCACCATATCTCTCCCATTATTCCTGTTTTACACAATAAATCTCACTTAGGGGGTGCACTGTGCTTCTTTCACTTATAATAGGTAGATGAACAGGGAACAACTAGCGCCTGAAATTCACTTTCATTGGACTATAATTATGGAAATTATATAATTATTCATATTACATACATACATATTAAAGGGAACCTGTCACCTGAATTTGGCGGGACCAGTTTTGGGTCATATGGGCGGGGTTTTCGGGTGTTTGATTCACCCTTTCCTTACCCGCTGGCTGCATGCTGGCCGCAATATTGGATTGAAGTTCATTCTCTGTCCTCCGGAGTACACGCCTGCGTAAGGTAATATTGCCTTGCGCTGGCGTGTACTCCGGAGGACAGAGAATGAACTTCAATCCAATATTGCAGCCAGCATGCAGCCAGCGGGTAAGGAAAGGGTGAATCAAACACCCGAAAACCCCGCCCATATGACCCAAAACTGGTCCCACCAAATTCAGGTGACAGGTTCCCTTTAAAGGGGTTTTCCATTATTAAGCTATGTGACTGCAGACTTGTAAATCCTCCTATTGTGCAGACTGTACACTGTGAGGATTCTCTGGGAGCGGCAGACACGTGACCGCAAGTCGGTGATTTGCATACATGGGGTCACATGCTGACTGGATGAGAGCAGCCTCGCTCAATGCAAGTGGCCGAATACAGTCAAGTAGGAATGTGGCTGTACACTAACAGCCAGTGATGGTGACAGCACAGTCCATGGTTGTTTAACCCCCCAAATTCTGCGATTGAGAGCGACCGCAAAATTTAGAAGGCAGACAGAGGGACGGGAGCTCCCTCTGCATTCAGATCGGCACCCCCATGATGTCATCGCGGAGGCCCTATTGTTGCCACCGTGATCCTGGGTCGTCATGACAACCCCCGGGTCACCAAGCTACAGAAAGCTTCCTAGACCATGTACAGGTACAATTCATTGCATTACTACAGACCCTCTCATCCCTTGGCATCACAGACTTGGCCCTATCCTGGATCTCATCATACCTAACAGACCGGACATTCAGCGTCTCCCACTCACACACCACCTCCTCACCTCGCCCCCTATCTGTCGGGGTCCCACAATGTTCAGTCCTAGGGCCCCTGCTCTTCTCCATTTACACCTTTGGCCTGGGACAGCTCATAGAATCTCACGGCTTTCAGTATCACCTCTATGCTGATGATACACACAGATCTACATCTCTGGACCAGATATCACCTCCCTGCTAACCAGAATCCCTCAATGTCTGTCCACTATTTCATCCTTCTTCTCCGCTAGATTTCTGAAACTTAACATGGACAAAACAGAATTCATCATCTTTCCCCCATCTCATGCGTGACGCGACCCCCCAACGAACCTATCCATTACAGTAAACGGCTGCCCACTCTCCCCAGTCCCACAAGCTCGCTGCCTCGGGGTAATCCTTGACACTGATCTCTCATTCAAACCACATATCCAAGCCCTTTCCATTTCCTGCCGACTTCAACTCAAAAATAATTCACGTATCCGTACAATCCTCAACCAAGAATCTTCAAAAAACCCTAGTCCATGCCCTCATCATCTCTCACCTTGACTACTGCAACCTCCTACTCTGTGGCCTCCCCTCGAACACTCTCGCACCCCTCCAATCTATTCTAAACTCTGCTGCCCGACTAATCTACCTGTCCCCCCCCCCCCCCCCGCTATTCCCCGACCTCTCCCCTCTGTCAATCTCTTCACTGGCTCCCCATTGCCCAGAGACTCCAGTACAAAGCCCTAACCATGACATACAAAGCCATCCACAACCTGTCTCCTCCATACATCTGTGACCTCGTCTCCCGGTACTTACCTACACGCAACCTCCGATCCTCACAAGATCTCCTTCTCTACTCCCCACTTATCTCCTCTTCCCACAATCGTATACAAGATTTCTCTCGCGTATCACCCCTACTCTGGAACCCTCTACCACAACATACCAGACTCTCGCCTACCATCGAAACCTTCAAAAAGAACCTGAAGACCTACCTCTTCCGACAAGCCTATAACCTGCAGTAACCACCGATCGACTAAACCACTGCACGACCAGCTCTATCCTCACCTACTGTATTCTCACCCATCCCTTGTAGATCGTGAGCCCTCGCGGGCAGGGTCCTCTCTCCTCCTGTACCAGTTGTGACTTGTATTGTTTAAGATTATTGTACTTGTTTTTATTATGTATACCCCTCCTCACATGTAAAGCGCCATGGAATAAATGGCGCTATAATAATAAATAATAAAAATAATAATAATAAAATGCATTATAGCTAATAATAATAATAATAATTTTATTTATATAGCGCCAACATATTCCGCAGCGCTTTACAAATTATAGAGGGGACTTGTACAGACAATAGACATTACAGCATAACAGAAATCACAGTTCAAAATAGATACCAGGAGGATTGAGGGCCCTGCTCACAAGCTTACAATCTATGAGGAAAAGGGGAGACACGAGAGGTGGAGGGTAACAATTGCTTTAGTTATTCGGACCAGCCATAGTGTAAGGCTCGGGTGTTCATGTAAAGCTGCATGTACCAGTTAACAGTCCAAATATGTAACAGTACAGACACCGAGGCTATTAACTGCATGAAGTGTATGAGAACATGATGCGAGGAACCTGATTATGGTTTTTGGGTTTTTTTTCATTTTTTTTTAATGGGCCACACAGGGATAGTTAGGTTAATGCGTTGAGGCGGTAGGCCAATCTGAACAAATGAGTTTTTAGGGCACACTTAAAACTGTGGGGATTGGGGATTAATCGTATTAACCTAGGTAGTGCATAGCTATGATCAAAGTGAAAAAGTCAAAGTCCCACAAAGGGAATAAGTAAGGAAGTTTAAAAAAAAAAAAAGTAAAAAAATAAAATAAAATTGTAAGAATATAAAAAAAATAATTACAAAATAATTGAATAAAAAATAAATAAATATATATATATATATATATATATATATATATATGTATATATATATATATATATATATAACACTAATAAAAACACATTTTTATGTAAAAAAATAAAAATGAACAATAAAAGTACACATTTTTGGTATTGCTGCGTTTGGAACGACCCGATCTGTAAAAGTGTCACACTAGTTAACCCCTTCAGTGAATGTCGTAGAAAAAAACATGGCAAACTATCAAATTATGATTTTTAATCATTCCAGTCTGACTGCTCTAACTGTAAAGAACCCTTTCCTGTTTAGCTGCCGAAATCACCTTTCTTCCACCTGTAATGAGTGCCCTCTGGTCCTTAGTATGTGTCACGGCTGCCTCTCCTGCTGCCGTGTCTGCTGCCGGGTCCACCGCCACCTCCTCCGCTCATACTTACCCGCTGTGGCGTGCTCCTCCTGCAGGTGTGCGTTCTCTCCATCATTCTTCTCCACTTCCTGGTTCTCGTCGGGTGCGCGTGCGCACCTCTCTTGTCAGTGCTCCTCTGCGCACGCGCACTTCTCCTTTCTGAATCACCGGCGCTCCATACCTCTTCTCGGTGCCCCTGGAGGATCTTGACCCGGAAGTCCTTCAGCACGCCATGTATTTAAGGTGATTCCTTCCTCTGCTCCGTGCCTGTCATTTGTGCTTCTGTGACTCGGGTCCTCTAGTCTCTGCGCTGTCTGCCCTGAGACTCCGCTCTGTTCTGACAGCCTTGCCTCTCTGCCTTTCTCAGGCTCCCTTTTCTCCTCGTCCTGTCCAAGCCTTCCCAGTGTCCCCTCCGTTCTCCATTAGTCTGGTGTCTCTGCCCAGTCCAGCTTCCTTTGTGTTCTCCCCTTCCCAGTGTTCCCTTTATCTCGTCCGTATTCAGCTCATACCTTACCATACTTCATCTTTCCCCGCTCTGTCCTCCTTACGCTCAGCCTCTCTATTTTGTACCTTCTACTACCTGTTTTCGGGTTCCAGCTTCTGCGGCAATAGTCTCCCTTGGGCCTGCCCCTAACGCTCCCTGTATAGGGGGTGGTCTACCTGGTCAGCTCACCCTTGGGAGGTTCATTGTCGTGGAACTGCGGGTCCACTCTAGGAGTTCCGAAAGATCTTCCAGTATGTAAAATGTTCCCAACAAAAGCTTCAACTTAATCCACAAAAAAGTCCTCACTCAGGTCTGTAATTTTTCTCCCAAATCCAAATGCCCCCTCCCTTATGATCCCCACAGTGTGCCTAAACCAAATTTAACATCCACATGTTTGACAGAGCTATGATTTCCAAAATTGGTTACTTGAGGGGGGACTCAGCTTTCCCAGCACTTAGGGGCACTGTATATGGAGACAGCAAACTATTATAGGAAAATCTGCGCACCAGGAGGCAAATTGCGCTCCTTCCATTCTGAGTGTCGTGTGTGGCTAAGCAGTACTGTACAGCCACATATGTGGTATTTTCACGTTCAGCAGATATTGTGTGACTAATTTTGTTGGCATCTTTACCCATTTCCCCTTGTGAAATCTGCACTATAATATGCACTCCTTCCCTTCTGAGCTTTGCACTGTGCCTCAAAAGTAGTTTTTGACCACATATGGGATATTAGCACACTCAGGAGAATTTGCACAACAAACTGTGTAGTCCAATTTTTCCCATTATCCCTTATAAAAATTAAAAATGTGAGGCTAAAACAACATTTTAGCGGTAAAAATGTAATTATTCTTTCTTCATCGCACAATGGTCTAAGTTTCTGTGAGGCGCATGTGGTGTCAAAATGATCACTTCAACCCTAGATGAATTCATAGAGAGGTGCAGTTTGTAAAATGACATCAGTTATGGGGGGGTTTCTGCTGTTCTGGCACCTCAGAGCCTCTGTCAATTTGACATAGCACTGTCAAACCATTCAAGCAAAATCTGAATTCCATTATGCTGCTTCTTCTCTTCTGATATTTGGACTGTGTCTCAGTATTTTACGACCACATATGGGGTATTAACGCACTCAGGAGAAAATGCAGAACACATTTTGGGGTCCATTTTCTGCTGTTACTTTGTGAAAATAATAAATTTGGGGCTAAAAGAAAATGTTTGGGTGAAAAATGTGATTTTTTTTATTTTCACGGGTCTACGTCATAAACTTCTGTGAAGCATCTAGATACATACCTTAAGGGGTCTAGTTTCCAAAATGGGGCGACTTGTGGAGTGCTTCCACTGATTAGGCACAACAGTGGCTCTTCAAACGTGTCCTCTCTCAATTCCAGCCTTTTTTGTGAAAAAAAGTTAAATGTTAATTTTTTTCTTTCGACATTCAATTAGTTCAAATGAAGCACCTGAAATGTTAATAAACTTCTGAAATGTGGTTTTGGGGACTTTGAGGGGTGCAGTTATTACAATGGTAACACTTCTAGGTATCTGCCACATAGTCCCCCCAAAGTCAATTCAAATATGATGTGGTCCCTAAAAAAATGGTTTTGTCAATTTTGTTGTAAAAATTAGAAATTTTTGTTCAACGTTTAACCCTTCTAACTTCCTAACAAAAAAATATATATATTTCAAAAATTGTGCAGATGTAAAGTAGACATGTGATACATTTCTGTGTGACATATCTCTCTGGTTATAAGGTCATAAGAATTAAGAGTTTCAAAATTCTGAATTTTTCTAAATTTTCGCCAAGTTGCTGATATTTTTACAAATAAACCCAAGTCATATCAAACAAATTTTACATCTATCATGAAGTGCAATATGTCAGAAATGGTGAGATCCCTTGAAGCGTTCTAGAGTTATTACTTCATAAAATGACACTGGTCAGATTGAGAAAATTAGGCTCGGTCATTAACGTACAAAGTGGCTCTGTTCTTAAAGGGTTAAGCTTGGAAGACTTATCAATATTACCATTTTTATCTAACATATTATGGTCCTCCGGTCCTCCGATCCCCCCCCCGTGTTCCGATCCCACCCCCCCATACTTACCTAGCTTCGATGTCCCTCCCGGTGTCCGGCCGTCTTCTCCATGGGCACCGCCATCTTGGAAAATGGCGGGCGCATGCGCAGTGCGCCCGCCGAATCTGCCAGCCGGCAGATTCATTACAAGTACATTTTGATCGCTGTGGTAGGTTCTATCGCAGCGATCAAAATAAAAAAATAATAAATAAACCCCCCCCCCCTTTATCACCCCCATAGGTAGGGACAATAATAAAATAAAGAAAATATTTTTTTTTCTTTTTCCACTAGGGTTAGGGTTAGAACTAGGGCTAGAACTAGGGGTAGGGTTAGGGTTAGGGTTATGGCATGTGCACACAGTGCGGATTTGGCTGCGGATCCGCAGCGGATTGACAGCGGATCCGCAGCGGATTGGCCGCGGATCCGCAGCGGATTGGCAGCGGATCCGCAGCGGATTGGCCGCGGATCCGCAGCGGATTGGCCGCGGATCCGCAGCGGATTGGCCGCTGCGAATTCAAAGCAGTTTTTCAGGTTTACAGTACCATGTACACCTATGGAAAACCAAATCCGCTATGCCCATGGTGCGGAAAATTCCGTGCAGAAACACTGCGTTGTATTTTCCGCAGCATGTCAATTCTTTGTGCAGATTCCGCAGCGTTTTACACCTATTCCTCAATAGGAATCCGCAGGTGAAATCCGCACAAAAAAACACTGGAAATCTGCTGTAAATCCGCAGGTAAAACGCAGTGCCTTTTACCTGCAGATTTTTCAAAAATCGTGCGGAAAAATCTCACACGAATCCGCAACGTAGGCACATAGCCTTAGGGTTGGAATTAGAGTTAGGGTTGGAATTAGGGCTAGGGTTTGAAATAGGGTTAAGAGTAGGCTTGTGGTTAGGGTTACGGATAGGGTTAGAGGTGTGTTGGGGTTACAGTTGTGGTTAGGGTTGGGATTAGGGTTACGGTTGGGATTAGGGTTAGGATTAGGGTTAGGGTTGGAATTAGGGTTACGGGTGTGTTGCGGTTAGGGTTGTGGTTAGGGGTGTGTTGGGGTTAGGGTTGTGATTAGGGTTATGGCTACAGTTGGGATTAGGATTAGGGGTGTGTTGGGGTTAGTGTTGAAGTTAGAATTGAGGGGTTTCCACTGTTTAGGCACATCAGGGGTCTCCAAACGCAACATGGCGCCACCATTGATTCCAGCCAATCTTGCGTTCAAAAAGTCAAATGGTGCTCCCTCCCTTCCAAGCCCCGACGTGCGCCCAAACAGTGGTTTACCCCCACATTTGGGGTACCAGCGTACTGAGGACAAACTGGGCAACAACTGTTGGGGTCCAATGTCTCCTGTTACCCTTGCAAAAATAAAAAATTACTTGCTAAAACATAATTTTTGAGGAAAGAACAATTATTTTTTATTTTCACGGCTCTGCGTTATAAACTTCTGTGAAGCACTTGGGGGTTAAAAGTGCTCACCACACATCTAGATAAGTTCCTTCGGGGGTCTAGTTTCCAAAATGGGGTCACTTGTGGGGTGTTTCTACTGTTTAGGCACATCAGGGGCTCTGCAAATGCAATGTGACGCCCGCAGACCATTCCATCAAAGTCTGCATTTCAAATGTCACTACTTCCCTTCCGAGCCCTGACGTGTGCCCAAACAGTGGTTTACCCCCACATATGGGGTATCAGCGTACTCACAACAAACTGGGCAACAAATATTGGGGTCCAAATTCTCCTGTTACCCTTGTGAAAATAAAAACTTGCTTGCTAAAACATCTTTTTTGAGGAAAGAAAAATGATTTTTTATTTTCACGGCTCTGCGTTGTAAACTTCTGTGAAGCACTTGGGGGTTGAACGTGCTCACCACACATCTAGATAAGTTCCTTGGGGGGTCTAGTTTCCAAAATGGGGTCACTTGTGGGGGGTTTCTACTATTTAGGCATATCAGGGGCTCTGCAAACGTAACATGATGCCCGCAGACCATTCCATCAAAGTCTGCATTCCAAAACGTCACTACTTCCCTTCCGAGCCCTGGCATGTGCCCAAACAGTGGTTTACCCCCACATATGGGGTATCAGCGTACTCAGGAGAAACTGGACAACAACTTTAGGGGTCCAATTTCTCCTGTTACTCTTGCAAAAATAAAAAATTCTGGGCTAAAAAAATATTTTTGAGGAAAGGAAACACATTTATTATTTTCACGGCTCTGCGTTATAAACTTCTGTGAAGCACTTGGGGGTTCAAAGTGCTCACCACACATCTAGATAAGTTCCCTTGGGGGTCTAGTTTCCAAAATGGAGTCACTTGTGGGGAGTTCCTACTGTTTAGGCACATCAGGGGCTCTGCAAACGCAACCTGATGCCCGCAGAGCATTCCATCAAAGTCTGCATTTCAAAACGTCACTACTTCCCTTCCAAACCCCGACGTGTGCCAAAACAGTGGTTTACCCCCACATATGGGGTATCAGCGTACTCAGGAGAAACTGGACAACAACTTTTGGGGTCCAATTTCTCCTGTTACCCTTGGGAAAATAAAAAATTGTGGTCTAAAAAATCATTTTTGAGAAAAGAAAAATTATTTTTTATTTTCATGGCTCTGCGTTATAAACTTCTGTGAAGCACTTGGGGGTTCAAAGTGCTCACCACACATCTAAATTAGTTCCTTGGGAGGTCTAGTTTCCAAAATGGGGTCACTTGTGCGGGAGCTCCAATGTTTAGGCACACAGGGGCTCTCCAAACGCGACATGGTGTCCGCTAATGATTGGAGCTAATTTTCCATTCAAAAAGCCAAATGGCATGCCTTCCCTTCCGAGCCCTGCCATGCCCCCAAACAGTGGTTTACCCCCACATATGGGGTATCATCGTACTCAGGACAAACTGGACAACAACATTTGGGGTCCAATTTCTCCTATTACCCTTGGGAAAATAAAAAATTCTGGGCTAAAAATCATTTTTGAGGAAAGAAAAATTATTTTTTTATTTTCACGGCTCTGCGTTATAAACTTCTGTGAAGCACCTGGGGGTTATAAGTGCTCACTATGCATCTAGATAAGTTCCTTAGGGGGTCTAGTTTCCAAAATGGGGTCACTTGTAGGGGAGCTCCAATGTTTAGGCACACAGGGGCTCTCCAAACGCGACATGGTGTCCGCTAACGATTGGAGCTAATTTTCCATTCAAAAAGTCAAATGGCACGCCTCCCATTCCGAGCCTTGCCGTGCACCCAAACAGTGGTTTACCCCCACATATGAGGTATCGGCATACTCAGGAGAAATTGCCCAACAAATTTTAGGATCCATTTTATCCTGTTGCCCATGTGAAAATGAAAGAATTGAGGCTAAAAGAAATTTTGTGTGAAAAAAAAGTACTTTTTCATTTTTGCGGATCAATTTGTGAAGCACCTGGGGGTTTAAAGTGCTCACTATGCCTCTAGATGAGTTCCTAGGGGGGTCTAGTTTCCAAAATGGGGTCACTTGTGGAGGAGCTCCAATGTTTAGGCACACAGGGGCTTTCCAAACGCGACATGGTGTCCGCTAACGATGGAGATAATTTTTCATTCAAAAAGTCAAATGGCGCTCCTTCCCTTCCGAGCCTTACCATGTGCCCAAACAGTGGTTTACCCCCACATGTGAGGTATTGGTATACTCAGGAGAAATTGCCCAACAAAATTTAGGATCCATTTTATCCTGTTGCCCATGTGAAAATGAAAAAATTGAGGCTAAAATAATTTTTTTGTGAAAAAAAAGTACTTTTTCATTTTTACGGATCAATTTGTGAAGCACCTGGGGGTTTAGAGTGCTCACTATGCTTTTAGATAAGTTCCTTGGGGGGTCTAGTTTCCAAAATGGGGTCACTTGTGGGGGAGCTCCAATGTTTAGGCACACGGGGGCTCTCCAAACGCAACATGGTGTCCGCTAAAGATTGGAGCCAATTTTTCATTCAAAAAGTCAAATGGCGCTCCTTCCCTTCCGAGCCCTGCCGTGCGCCCAAACAGTGGTTTACCCCCACATATGAGGTATCAGCGTACTCAGGACAAATTGGACAACAACATCCGTGGTCCAGTTTCTCCTTTTACCCTTGGGAAAATAAAAAAATTGTTGCTAAAAGATCATTTTTGTGACTAAAACGTTAAATGTTCATTTTTTACTTCCATGTTGCTTCTGCTGCTGTGAAACACCTGAAGGGTTAATAAACTTCTTGAATGTGGTTTTGAGCACCTTGAGGGGTGCAGTTTTTAGAATGGTGTCACTTTTGGGTATTTTCAGCCATATAGAACCCTCAAAATGACTTCAAATGTGAGGTGGTCCCTAAAAAAAATAGTTTCGTAAATTTTGTTGTAAAAATGAGAAATTACTGGTCAAATTTTAACCCTTATAACTTCCTAGCAAAAAAAAAAATTGTTTCCAAAATTGTGCTGATGTAAAGTAGACATGTGGGAAACGTTATTTATTAACTATTTTGTGTCACATAACTCTCTGGTTTAACAGAATAAAAATTCAAAATGTGAAAATTGCAAAATTTTCAAAATTTTCGCCAAATTTCCGTTTTTTTCACAAATAAACTCAGAAATTATCGACCTAAATTTACCACTAACATGAAGCCCAATATGTCACGAAAAAACAATCTCAGAATCGCTAGGATCCGTTGAAGCGTTCCTGAGTTATTACCTCATAAAGGGACACTGGTCAGAATTGCAAAAAACGGCAAGGTCATTAAGGCCAAAATAGGCTGGGTCATGAAGGGGTTAAAAGCGAACTCTGCTAACGGCAAGGCATCACACCAATCCTGTCTGGAAGTGGAAAGAGAGTACAACATTTGTTCCAACAACTGGTTGGTCCGTTCTGTCTGACCGTTGGTCTCCAGATGGTATGCGGACGAAAAAGACAACGCAATACCCAATTTTTTGCAAAATGCCCTCCAAAACCTGGACAAAAACTGCACTCCATGATCAGACACCACACTCAAGGGCACACCATGCAAATGAACCACATGTTGTACAAACAACCTAGATAGGGTTTCTGCAGAAGGTAAAGCCACCAAGGAGATAAAGTGTGCTTGTTTAGAAAACCTGTCCACCACTACCTATATGACAGTATTACCCTTAGAAGAGGGAAGATTAGTGATAAAATCCATGGACAAATGTGTCTATGGTCTATCAGGAACTGGCAAAGGCAACAATTCCCCGGCCGGCCGATTATGAGAGCTCTTAGCGCGGGCACAAACTTCACATGCAGACACAAGCTTCTTCACATCAGACAAAAGCGAGGACTAGCAGAACACCCTCGCGATGGCACTGTGAGTAGCCGAGATCCTTGGATGTCAACCCAATGCCAAGTCATGAAATTCCTGAATAACCCTGAGACAAAATTGAATTGGGAAAACAGCTTATCAACCGGTTTGGACAGGGGGGTATGAGATTTTGCCCCCCGAATCTCCCATTCCAAACCAGACGACACATCAGCCACCACCACCCCAGGTTGAAGAATGGAGGATGGAGGTTCGGGAGGAGAAACCGGATCCAGGCTCCAGGACAAGGCATCGGCCCTCACATTTTTGGATCCAGGACGAAAAGTGATCAAAAACTGGAACCAGGAGAAAAACAGAGACCATCCAGCCTGCCTAGGGGTCAACCTCTTAGCCGATTCAATGTACCCCAGGTTTTTGTGATCAGTAACCACTGTAAAGAGATGAGCCGCCCCCTCCAAAAAATGCCTCCATTCCTCAAAAGCCAACTTGACCGCAAAAAGTTCCCGATTGCCCACGTCATAATTTCTCTCTGCTGGGGAGAATTTCTTGGAAAAGAAGGCGCATGGTCTCAAATTGGTCAATGTGGCGGGCCCCTGGGACAACACTGCCCCCACCCCCACCTCTGAGGCATCAACCTCTACTATAAAGGGCTCAGATGGATCTGGCTGTACCAGAACTGGGGAAGTCATGAAACATTTTTTTAACAATAAAAATGCTGCTACTGCTGAGGCAGGCCAGTTCTTAACGTCAGCCCCCTTCTGTGTCAAATCGGTGAGGGGCTTGACTGCCTGTGAGAACCCCTTAATAAACCTCCGGTAGTAATTGGCGAACCCCAAAAAGCATTGCAGACCTTTTAGGTCACGAGGCTGAACCCAATCTACAATGGCCTGAACCTTCTTGGGATCTATGTGAAACTCCTCCCTGGAGACAATGAACCCCAAGAAGGGCAGTTCCTGGACAAAAAAATGAGCATTTTTCCAACTTAGCGAAAAGCAGGTTCTCCTAGAGTCTCAGGAGAACTGCCCAAAGATGACCAACATGGGCTTGCTTATCCGATGAATAAAGAATGTCATCTAAGTAGATAACCACCAATCGCCCAATATAATCAGAGAACACAAAATGAATGAAGTTTTGGAAGACCACAGAAGCATTGGTCAAACCAAATGGCATAACTAAATTTTCACTTAAACCTTCAGAAGTGAGGAACGCAGTCTTCCACTCATCCTCCCTCCAGTACCCGAATCAGGTTATATTGCAAATCCAGCTTAGAAAACCATTTGGCCCCAGACAATTGATTACACAAATCGGGAATGAGTGGAAGGGGATACGTGTTTCTCACGGTAATCTTATTAAGTTCCCAAAAGTCACAGCATAGGCGGAGGCCACCGTCTTTTTTTTTTGCAAAAAAGAATCCTGCGGCAACAGACAGAAGGGTGAATATGTCCCTTGCAGAGACTTTCAGATATGTACTCCTTCATGGCGGACTGCTCAGGACCAGAAAGGTTGAACAACCGGGCCTTAGGCGACTTAGCCCCAGGAATAAGATCAATGGCACAATCAAAAGGGCGGTGCGGTGGCAATCCCTCAGCCTGACTTTCAGAGAACACGTCCTCGAAGTCCTTCAGGTACTCAGGAATACCCTCCAGACTGACGGACGACACAGATACAGAAATTAGACAGTTATTTTTACATTTAGGCCCCCATTTAACAATCTCCCGGGCCTCCCAGTTAATTACCGGATTATGACATTGCAACCAGGGGAACCCCAAGACCAACCCAGCAGGGAGGTTGTCCAGAACAAAACAGGCTATATGCTCCATATGAACAGGGCCCACCTTAGGGACGAACTCCTTAGTAAAGGAGAGGATCCCGTCCTTGGTGAAAGGTGTAGAGTCAATAGCCACGGCCTTCATAGGTTTCCCCAACCTGACTGTCCCTATCTCACAATGGGCCACCAACTTAGAGTCAATCAAATTCACAGTAGAACCGCAATCCACAAAAGCAGAAGATGGGAAAAAACATTTGTTCACACCAAGTTCCACTTTCAATAATAAGGCCGGCGTCACACTGGCATATTGCATCCGATGCGAGAGCATCGGATGCAATATGCTAATGACACTCGGCTCCTGCTAGCAGCAGAGCAGGAGCCGAGTGTCATGCGTCTGTGCTCCGATTCTCTCGCACAGGGAGGATCGGAGCACAGCTGCGGAGGAGGCGGAGAAATGAATTTCTCCATCTCCTCCATTGTTGGTGTCTGCTTATAACGCACATCACTAGGATGATATCCAAGTGATGTGCGTTGTCTCACTCGCACCCATAGGCTTATATGGGTGCGAGTGAGCCGAGTTTTCCTCGGTCCGAGACGATCGCAGCATGCTGCGATTGTCTCGGACCGAGGAAAACGGCCGACAAAAAGTCGGCTGGTGGGAGCTGCCCCATAGCTTATCATTGGTCCGAGTGCAATGCGCTTTTTTATCGCATTGCACTCGGCCATTTAAAATGCCAGTGTGACGCCGGCCTAATTTGAAGATTGAGGAAGACAGTACCTGAGGGTCTGGGCAGCCTCCTCGGCAGCTACCCAGACCTAGGCGAATCCCGAGACCTTGGAAACTGGCAGACAGTAGAGGCAGTCTCTTCTCCAATGGCCCGAAGCTCCACAATAAAAGCAGAGATTTTTCTCCCTTTGGCGTCTCCTCTCACTTTCCTTCATGGAGACAGCCCCCACCTTCATTGGCTCAAATGATGATAGGGGTTCAGGCTTAATAGGTAGCAACGGAGCCTCACGATGCACCACTATCCTCTCTCGCAGCCTACGGTCCATATGGATGACCTGTGTCATAGTTTCTTCCAGAGAATCAGGTGGTGGATGCAGGGCTAACGCATCCTTTAAATGCTCGGACAGTCCCCTTCGGAATAGCTCTCTGAGTGCCGAGTCATTCCAAGACACTTCTGGTGCCCACCGCCTGTACTCAGAACGGTACCACTTGGCAGAGAGCTTCACCTGAGTGAGACCCATAATTGTGTCCTCAGCCAATCTCACTCGATCGGGTTCATCGTAAAGGAGACCCAAGGCCTCGAAGGACTCTCATCCCCTGGAGACCTAGGACGCAGGTGTGTCGTGTTTTAAATAAAACTGCTTTGTTTTTGATACTTCCCAGTATTTGGCTTTGACAAAACTTTATTGATACCGTCATGATTACATGGTGTTTTTAGAGTTTGTGCACACGTTGCGGATTTGATGCTGCGGATTTGCAGCAGTTTTCCATGCGTTGTACAGTACCATGTAAACCTATGGAAAACCAAATCCGCAGTGCACATGCACATGCGGAAAATTCCAAGCGGAAACGTTCCATTATTGTAATCCGCAGGTGTAAAAATGCAGGTGAAATCCACAGGTAATCCACAGGGTGTTTTACCTGCGGATTTTTCTGAATCTGCGCGGAAAAATCTGCACACGAATCCGCAACGTGTTCACATACCCGTAACATGTTTTTTACCTGTGGATTTTCCACAATTATAATTATTATTATTTATTATTATAGCGCCATTTATTCCATGGCGCTTTACATGTGAGGAGGGGTATACATAATACAGTTCTTTGGTGACAATCCTCACATAGAACTCTATACCCGTAAGAGAAATGGACATGTTGCGGATTGGAAACATGCACCGCAGGTCAGTTTATGCTGAGATAAAAAGTAGCGCAGTGGGCAGGATATCTCTACAAATCCCATCCACTTTGCTGGAACTGTAAGACACTGCATTTCAAATTAAGGGAAAATACACAACGTCAAAGACTCATCTGGGGAACTTAACCTTAGGGCAGATATTTGGCATAAAACTAGATGAAATACGGCAACTTTTGTGCAGCTTGCAGGATATGATATTATGTGGACCGATGGCGGTAATCCACGAGACACACTTAGATTTTGCACTGTAAATGTGACACAATGCACTGCCCCCATACAGCACTGACCCATTAAATGTTGCCCCCATTACAGCACTGCTTCCATACAGCACTGATCCCCTCCAGCACTGACCCCATAGAGCACTGGCTCTATACATCACTTGCCCATACAGAACTGCCCCCACACAGCACTGCATCCATACAGCTCTAACACCATACAGTACAGCCCCTATACAGCACTGACCCCATACAGTACTGCCCCCATACAGCACTGACCCCATAGAGCACTGCCCCCACACAGCACTGCTTCCATACAGCACTGACCCCATAGAGCACTGCCCCCACACAGCACTGACCCCATACAGCACTGCCCCCACACAGCACTGACCCCATACAGCACTGCCCCCACACAGCACTGACCCCATACAGCACTGACCCCATAGAGCACTGCCCCCACACAGCACTGACCCCATAGAGCACTGCCCCTATACAGCACTGCCCCCATACAGCACTGACCCCATAGAGCACTGCCCCTATATAGCACTGACCCCATACAGCACTGCCCCCATACAGCACTGACCCCATAGAGCACTGCCCCTATATAGCACTGACCCCATACAGCACTGCCCCCACACAGCACTGACCCCATACAGCACTGACCCCATACAGCACTGACCCCATACAGCACTGACCCCACACAGCACTGACCCCATAGAGCACTGCTTCCATACAGCACTGCCCCCATACAGCACTGACCCCATAGAGCACTGCCCCTATATAGCACTGACCCCATACAGCACTGCCCCCATACAGCACTACCCCCATACAACACTGACCCCATAGAGCACTGCCCCCATACAGCACTGACCCCATAGAGCACTGCCCCCATACAGCACTGACCCCATACAGCACTGACCCCATACAGCACTGACCCCATAGAGCACTGCTTCCATACAACACTGACCCCATAGAGCACTGCCCCTGTGAAGAGCGGAACAAAAATGGTTACCTCAATGAACCAAAAAGAATTTGTGATCAATATTGACATGTCCATTCAAGGACATTTTAGCTATAGTGTGAAATCCTATTTTTTGTCTGTGAAACCGCCACTTAGGCGAAACTGTACTGTTTTGTTTGTTGTGAAACTATCACATAGCCGAAACTGTTTTTTTTGTCTTCTCTTTTCTCTCTTTGTTTAAACAAGCAAAACTTGTATAACCACTGAAACTACCTGTACAACTATATAAAGAGGGGATAGCACCTTGAAGGCAGGCGTGCTTCAGAGACTTCCCAGTGATATACTATACGAGACGTGTCTTGTGTATTATTTCTGGTGATTCCCCACTTCCAAAGGCTGCTCCGACTGAGTGTGGACCCGACATTTCCTGGCGCCTGAACAGGGACCCGAGGTCTGTGTACTCCTTCAAGAACACCGGCAGAATACGAACGAAAAGAGAATCTGGGATAATGGACGGCAGATGAATAAAAACCTGGCCAGGTAAGAGACACTGTTAGATCTCTTATATCTGCCCTGCACTGTCCGTAAGATTTTCTGTGTCGTGTCCTTTAGCGGGTAGTTCTAGTAGAGGAGGATACCTATAGCTCGGGTTCTTGAACTACTTAGGAATTGACCACCTCACGGAGTACGGCATTGAATGAGAGTGAATGTGAATAGAAGGTGTGTGGAAGTTGGGAATAGCCCTATAAGCCGCCCAGGGTGTTGAAACAGAAGAAGTGACTGTCCCACTGGGCATCGTGGTTGCGTCCTTTCGGGGAGACCTCCGCGCCTATGTTCAATCTCTGATCCTGTCTTTGACGAAAACCTGGTGACGGATAAGTGTATGATAGTATGAGCCCAGGACAGATAAATTAGCCTGGGACAAGATACGTTGTATTTTGATCCTCTGTCTGGTTGCATTTGTGTTGTTTGCTATAGGTGTAGGAATCAGGATTTTCTTACATCAACACGGTACGCAGAAGCCGTTAAACATCCTAGCTCCTTAGGAAGAAGGTAACGAGGTATTCTCATACCCAAACGCCACCTAGGGCAAGAAAAGAAAAAAGCTCAGGATAAGAAAATGGGGAATAAGCAAACAAAGTCGGAACCAGAAGAATTAGATATCTGTACTATCATAAAGGAGAGAAGTGGTGAAGATGCCACTAAGGGGCTGAGAAAGATTTTTAGTAAGTTTGGAGTTACTAAGGCAGAAGCCTTTAGTAGGAAAAAATGGGAAGGAATTCAGGAAAAAAAAAAAAGGCATAATCAGAGACAAGAAATGGATAGATCAGATCCAAGCGTTGATTGATGTCTCTAGGGTAGCAGAAAAAAAGGGATGGACATATAATCAACAGAATAAAAAGTGGTGTATTAGACCCGCAGGCTATGGAGAAAAACAAAATGTGGAATATAAGAACACCCCACCCCCATACCTTAACCCACATGCCCCATCTTTTCTCCAAACACCACCTCAAAGTTTAGCCGGACCAGGAGGATGGGTATGTCCGCACTGTGGACAACAAAATCCAGACTGGAGAAATGATTGCCTAGCCTGTGGTACACCTAGACATGGCGCTGTACTTGCCCCTGTTAGGGTAGTACCAAGACCCTTTAGGGAACCTGGTGCTGACGGAGTAATGGGAACTAGATATCACCAAACTCGACAATATTTCCCTTGGTCCCCCGCTGAAGGCATGTCTCTCTTGCATAACGCACCAGATCCCACCCAGTGTCCAGTTAGATTTGCACAATATATACAGCAAATTATGCAGACTCACGCAGGAGTTTGGGCAGATGGAGAAGAATTATGTAGAATGAAAATGACTCCTGGACTCTTCCAGGAGCTATTAGCAAATCTACAGGTACATAGGCCCCAGGCAGGAGATGGTGCCTTACAAACGATAGAATCAGGTACGCAATTTGTAGATCACTTAATGGTTTTCATGAGGGAAAAACAGAGGCAGAGAGGAACAACGGGAGTGGTGGCTCAGAAATCTGGACAATCAGTAGACGAATATTATCTAAGTGTAGAAAATAATTTCAGAGATGAAGGCATGGATCTAACCGCTTCAGGAATGATGAGGTTAGTTACAAAAACCTTTATAGATGGATTGTCTCCAAAAGTGAAGGAAAAGCTTAAGGCCGCAACCCCTGATTGGAGAACCTTGGAAGACCCACACCTGGCTAGACAGAAAGCTGTAGGGATAGAAATGGACTTAAGAGAAAATTCTAAGCCAGTAAGAATTGCACAGGCTAATACTGGCTCTGCTAATCAAAAGTTTACTTGTCATTACTGTAAGAAGCCAGGACATTTCCAAAGGGAATGTAGGAAGAGAAAAGCAGATATAGATTCAGGAACCTTTGTACCCAAAAATAGGATAAATAACCCAGCGCCTGATCAAACAGACAGCTCAGAATGACTGAAGGTTATGCAGGTCTCTCTTCCTTCTAGAAGACCAATAATACAAGTTGAGGTTGAGGGTAAAAATGTACCTTTTCTGATAGATACGGGAGCAACATCCTCCATTTTAAATCAAGACTTTTTACCATATCCTGACAATATATCCTCAAAGGTAACATATGCAGAAGGGTATGATGGTAAAATTCAGGCGTTGCCCTTTACAAAACCTTTAAATGTGAGCTTTGGCCCAAAAAACCTTTGTATCCAAATTTTTATTTGCTAAAGGTGCACCTACCTGCTTGCTGGGTACTGATGTCTTAAGTAAAATGCACGCAAACATCCATTTTAGAGAAAATGGCACAGTTATGCTGACCATCCCTGAAGATGCAGAAACTCTGGAACAATATGTTAGAATACAGGCAATGGAGGATTTTCCCGAAATTTACACTCAACAAGCAAAAATTGACTTGTCTCGGGTTCCTGACAGCCTATGGGCAAAAGGAGACACTGATGTAGGGTTTTTATCAGTAGCTCCTATACTGTTAGAAACTGCCCCGGGAACCATTTTACCTCAGCTTAGGCAATACCCCATCAGCGCCCAGCAAGAACTGGCGATTTCTCAACAAATTCAGGATTATGTGTTACAAGGTGTTTTGGTAGAAATCAGGTCACCCGCCAATACACCCTTATATCCTGTTAAAAAGAAAGTTTCCTCCAAAGAAACTATGGTGAAATATCGCATGGTGCACGACCTACGGGAAATCAATAAGGTTTTGGCACCGGTCACCCCTGTGGTACCGAATCCTCATACCTTACTGTCTCAAATTCCCAGCACTGCTGCATATTTTACGGTAATTGACTTATCAAACGCATTTTTTTCTGTGCCACTACATAAGAACTGTTGGCATTTGTTTGCCTTTACATTCAAGGGTAAACAATTAGCATGAACAAGATTGCCACAAGGTATGGTACACTCACCAACTTTGTACTCTGAAGCAATGCAGACCGTGATGAAAAATTTCACCCCAGAACCAGGAGTAGTCATTCTACAGTATGTAGATGACTTACTTATTTGTTGCCCTGATGAGCAGACGGCAGTTACCTCAACTGTTAATTTCTTAATTTTCCTAGCGCAAGAAGGCTGTAAAGTAAATAGACAGAAACTCCAGGCTTGTCAACAAACAGTCGTGTTTTTAGGTCACTGCATATCACAGGGCATCAGACACCTCACACCTCAACGTACGGAAGCCATACGTAACATGCTTGAACCCAGGAATCACAAACAGCTGCGTGCTTTCCTAGGTATTGTTTCACACTGTAGACAGTGGATCATACATGCAAGTCAACTCATGCAGTCTTTATATGACTGTATTGCCAACACACCATATTCACTCAGTGAAGAGGCTAAACAGTCATTTTCCTCTTTGAAAACAGCACTGGTATCAGCTCCGGCTTTGGGACTCCCAGACTACACTAAACCTTTTCAATTGATGGCAGCTGAGATATCCTCACATGCTACAGGGGTGCTCACACAAAAACATGGAAACAAACAGAGACCTGTGGCATACATATCAGCTCATCTGGACCCTGTAGCTAGAGCCGCACCTTCTTGTGTAAGGGTACTGTCACACAGTACCATTTTAATCGCTACGACGGCACGATCCGTGACGTCGCAGCGATCGTATGATTATCGCTCCAGCGTCGTAGACTGCGGTCACACGTTGCAATCACGGCGCTGGAGCGATGCCGAAGTCCCCGGTAACCAGGGTAAACATCGGGTAACTAAGCGCAGGGCCGCGCTTAGTAACCCGATGTTTACCCTGGTTACCAGCGTAAACGTAAAAAAAACAAACAGTGCATACTTACATTCCGGTGTCTGTCCCCGGCGTTCTGCTTCTCTCCACTGTGTAAGCGCCATAGCCGGAAAGCACAGCGGTGACGTCAGACGTCACCGCTGTGCTCGCTTTCCGGCTGGCAGTCGCTCACACAGTGGAGAGAAGCTGAGACGCCGGAGGACAGACACCGGAATGTGAGTATGTACTGTTTGTTTTTTTTACGTTTACGCTGGTAACCAGGGTAAACATCGGGTTACTAAGCGCGGCCCTGCGCTTAGTTACCCGATGTTTACCCTGGTTACAAGCGAACACATCGCTGGATCGCTGTCACACACAACGATCCAGCGATGTCAGCGGGTGATCAAGCGACGAAAGAAAGTTCCATACGATCTGCTACGACGTACGATTCTCAGCAGGATCCCTGATCGCTGCTGCGTGTCAGACACTGCGATATCGTAACGATATCGCTAGAACGTCACGAATCGTACCGTCGTAGCGATCAAAATGGTACTGTGTGACAGTACCCTAAGAGTAGTAGCCGCAATTTCACTGTTATTAGATAAAGCTTCTGAGATTGTTCTTGATCACCCACTTCTAGTTCAGACCACTCATGATGTACATGGCATTCTTAACCAGGTCCAACCTAAACATATTTCAATGGCCAGACACCTCCGTCTCCAATGTTCCCTACTACTGCCGCCCAACATTTCCTTTGCCAGGGTTCAGACTCTTAATCTCGCGTCTTTGCTCCCTTTAGAGTCTGAGGGGGGTACCATACCTGAGGAAACTGCACTCTCCAACTCCTTTGACCCATCAGAGTCAATGCATGATTGTGTACAATTAATGGAACAAGAGACTCAGGGCTTACGTAATGTACGTGACAAGCCACTCTGTAATGCTACATTTGAACTTTTCATAGATGGCAGTAGATATGCAGATATGAATGGACAATTTCATAAAGGTTATGCGGTAGTAACTCAGCATGAAGTGCTGAAAGCAGAACCTCTCCCTGCTAATCAGTCTGCACAAGAAGCAGAACTTACGGCATTAGTTGAAGCTCTAAAAATAGCCAAAGATCAGACAGCAAACATATACACTGATTCTAGATATGCACATGGCATTATTTTCGATTTTGGCGTAATATGGAGAGCCAGAGGTTATATGACTGCTTCAGGCCAACCTGTTAAACATGCCTCCCTCATTAGACAGATTCTGGAGGCAGCACAAGAAACTAAAGAAATAGCGGTGATAAAGGTAGCTGCACATGTGAGACTCGACACCGAGGAAGCCAGGGGTAACGATAAAGCCGACAAAGCAGCAAAACAGGCAGCACGTAAACCCTTACATCATGCCCACACACTAGATAGCTCTGAAGATGATGAGGAGAGATTGAAGGAAGCTCAGAAACAGGTAGACGACGAAGAACGAGGGCAGTGGCAGAAAAAAGGGGCAGAAGATCAGCAAGGATTATGGAAAAAAGGAACTTTGTTGTGTTTACCCAGAGCCTGGTACCCCGCAGTGGCGAGTGACCTCCACCTACCTACGCATGTATCGGCAAACGGTATGACGCTCAAGGTAAAAGAAAGGTGGTTGGCTCCAGGCTTTGGTAATTTTGCTCGGAACATGTGTGCTGCATGCGCTATATGCCTGGCACACAATCCAGGTCAGACCATTAAAACCCCAACCAAGCAAACATATACACTGATTCTAGATATGCACATGGCATTATTTTCGATTTTGGCGTAATATGGAGAGCCAGAGGTTATATGACTGCTTCAGGCCAACCTGTTAAACATGCCTCCCTCATTAGACAGATTCTGGAGGCAGCACAAGAAACTAAAGAAATAGCGGTGATAAAGGTAGCTGCACATGTGAGACTCGACACCGAGGAAGCCAGGGGTAACGATAAAGCCGACAAAGCAGCAAAACAGGCAGCACGTAAACCCTTACATCATGCCCACACACTAGATAGCTCTGAAGATGATGAGGAGAGATTGAAGGAAGCTCAGAAACAGGTAGACGACGAAGAACGAGGGCAGTGGCAGAAAAAAGGGGCAGAAGATCAGCAAGGATTATGGAAAAAAGGAACTTTGTTGTGTTTACCCAGAGCCTGGTACCCCGCAGTGGCGAGTGACCTCCACCTACCTACGCATGTATCGGCAAACGGTATGACGCTCAAGGTAAAAGAAAGGTGGTTGGCTCCAGGCTTTGGTAATTTTGCTCGGAACATGTGTGCTGCATGCGCTATATGCCTGGCACACAATCCAGGTCAGACCATTAAAACCCCAACCAAGCATCATGTAAGACCACTGTATCCCTTTCAAAGACTCCAGATTGACTACATCCAGCTTCCTAGGTACAATGGATACGAATATGTGCTTGTGTGTGTGGACATGTTCTCAGGGTGGCCAGAGGCTTATCCAGTTCGTAAAGCCTCAGCAAAAACTACTGCCATTAAAATAGCACATGAACTGATACCCCGTTACGGCATGCCTGAGGTGATCGAGTCAGATAGGGGTACCCATTTTACTGGAGAAATATTCCAGAATGTTATGAAAATGTTGGGAGTAGAAAACCAGTTTCACACTCCGTATCACCCACAGAGTTCAGGTAAAGTGGAAAGATTAAATGGAACAATAAAATTAAAAATCCAGAAGGCCATGGCAGAAACAGGAAAGCCTTGGACCGAGTGTCTACCACTTGCCCTGTATTCCATCCGAAACGCCCCAAGGGGGAAGGCTAAGCTGTCACCACATGAGATTCTTTTTGGTAGAGCAGCAAATTTGGGTTGTTATTTTCCACAACAACTGATGTTGAATACTGAGACTTTAACTGCTTATGTACAAGAATTACAAAAACGTTTAACTAAAGTGCATTCGCAAGTTTTTGCTTCCCTTCCAGATCCAGAAAATCTCGAAGGAGGCCACAAGTTGGAACCTGGTGATCAAATCTACGTGAAAAGACACACCAGAAAGACTCTGGAACCGAGGTTTGACGGACCTTTCCAAGTCCTGTTAACAACTCCGACAGCAGTCAAGCTTGAAGGAAAGGCATCATGGATACATGCAAGCCATTGCAAAAAAGCAGTATAAGACTCATGATATTGATGTTAATAATGTTAACACAGATGTGGGATAAATTAGTTAGAGCCACGGATTATCTAGATGACCAGATTTGGGATATATTGGACATATTAAATACTAGTATAGCTGTACAGAATCAGCTTATAATAGTCACTAACCAACATACCCTGGTATTGGATTACCTAACTGCCTCACAAGGGGGTATGATCATCGGACCCACCTGCTGTCATTATATAGACCCGAATAGTACTATGAGTATGAGATTTAAATTAGAAGACGTACAACGACTCAGGGATCAGTATGACAAAGACAATGACCAAAATAAGGATAGCTGGTGGTCAGATACCTTTTCTTTTCTTAACCCGGCCAATTGGTTCAGGGGGATCGGTGGGTGGGTTACCGGGATTATGCAAAGCCTAATACATACAGTTATAGTTATTGTAATTATATATGTATTATTCAAGGTTGTACTCAAGGGTATCTCGGTATGCACAAATAAATTTTGTGTAATGGATGCGAGAATATAAAGTTTTTTGTTTTTTTTTGTAATATCACAAAAAGAATGACTAAAATAATCGTCTATATGACAAGGTTTTGAATGGAATATGTCAAAGGGGGGATTGTGAAGAGCGGAACAAAAATGGTTACCTCAATGAACCAAAAAGAATTTGTGATCAATATTGACATGTCCATTCAAGGACATTTTAGCTATAGTGTGAAATCCTATTTTTTGTCTGTGAAACTGCCACTTAGGCGAAACTGTACTGTTTTGTTTGTTGTGAAACTATCACATAGCCGAAACTGTTTTTTTTGTCTTCTCTTTTCTCTCTTTGTTTAAACAAGCAAAACTTGTATAACCACTGAAACTACCTGTACAACTATATAAAGAGGGGATAGCACCTTGAAGGCAGGCGTGCTTCAGAGACTTCCCAGTGATATACTATACGAGACGTGTCTTGTGTATTATTTCTGGTGATTCCCCACTTCCAAAGGCTGCTCCGACTGAGTGTGGTCCCGACACCCCTATACAGCACTGACCCCATAGAGCACTGACCCCATAGAGCACTGCTTCCATACAGCACTGCCCCCATACAGCACTGACCCCATAGAGCACTGCCCCTATATAGCACTGACCCCATACAGCACTGACCCCATAGAGCACTGCCCCCACACAGCACTGACCCCATACAGCACTGACCCCATAGAGCACTGCTTCCATACAGCACTGAGCCCATACAGCACTGCCCCCATACAGCACTGACCCCATAGAGCACTGCCCCCACACAGCACTGACCCCATAGAGCACTGACCCCATAGAGCACTGACCCCACACAGCACTGACCCCATACAGCTGTAACCCCATACAATACTGCCCCCACAGCACTACTTCCATACAGGCTACAGCACTGCTTCCATGCAGCACTGCCCTTCTCCAGGAGCTGACCCCATATAGCACTGCATCCATACAGCACTGCCCCCTCCACTCATCCAGCACTTAGCCCATACAGCACTGCCTCATACCGTACTCCCCCCATACACCACTGCCCCCATACAGCACTGTCTGCCCCATACAGTACTCCCCCCATACAGTATTCCCCCCATACACCATTGCCTCCATACAGCACTGCCCCCAAAAAGCAAAGCCCCCTCCAGCACTGCCCCCATACAGCCATGTGCGGGGACACACTTACAGACACGTGTGACTATGCACACAGTAAACACTCCGGGTTGTGGACGTGACATGTATAGTGGGAGGAGTCACATATGGTGGGTGAGTGTGTGTGGGGGGTTCTTCCATTTGGGGGGGGGGGGGGGGTATCCACAAAGCCCACTCAGAGATCAGGAGGGGGCGGGATTATCTGCCCGTCAGAGCTCCTCTTAACCCCGCACACGCTGGACAGAGGCAGCAGCGGCGGCTGAGAGAACTTGTTGCAGAGCGCTGTGTGGCTCCAGGAGATCAGGGGTTAACGGGAGTCCGGCGGCGGAAGTGGTGCGCGCTCCCGGGATCTGCCAGGATCCGCTGTGATCAGTGCAGTGTGGGATCCGCTCTCCCGCTGCCCAGCATGTATTCACCTCGGCCGCGGCTGCTGGGATGGACACCGGGGGGATGCTGAGCTGCCGCCGCCCGCTACCGCCGCTGCTTCTCACAGGCTGGGTCCTAACACTGCTGCTCCGGACTGCGGGGGCGCAAAACGGTGAGCGGGGCCGGGGGTCCCGGTGTGGGGGAGTGCATGTGCGCTATGTCTGCTGCCCACTCTGTATGTGTACGTATGTATACCAATATAGTACATGCACACATATGTATACTGCCCGCTCTGTATGTGTGTATATATATGTGTGTATATATATATATGTGTGTATATATATGTGTGTACCAATATACTGTATATTACATGCATACTCCCCACTCTCTGTGATGTGTGTGTGTGTGTGTATACCAATATGTAATACATACACACACATGTATACTCCCCACTCTGTGTGGAATATATGTGTACATATCACTGCATATATTACTGTGTACATACTTTTCACTCTGTGTTATATATACTCACTCCATAAATACATATCACTGTTTATATAATATGTACACATGCACTAATATACACTTACAACATATATATATATATATATATATATATATATATTAATAATAATATCACTGTTTCCATAATATATATGCACACACTGTTAGTATTTGTGTGTGTAGATCCAGCCCAGCTCTGTACACTGTGTGTGATCTGTGGATGTGATCTATTTCAGGGATTAGATCCCCTGCACGGTTATCCTCCTTCGCTGCAGCATATTGTGATCTATGTTACATGGGAGTAATATAAGGGGCCTCACTCACTAGTTGTGGTTGTAACCCTTTGTTGGCTGCCGGTGCTCTTTGGTGGGCTGTTGTGAAGCCCCCTCAGAACAAGGGTCTTCCATTTAGTGGTGGTGACTGTAATCCCCTCTCTCCATGCCTGTGATACATGTATATAAGCCTTGGTACAGAGATTATATATCGGTGTGATCTTTCAGGAATGGCTCATTGTGTCTATCCGTCCATTACTTTCTGCGCTGCAGCGTACTGTTGCACTGTTACCTATGTGGAATGTGTTCTGTACATTGTATCCTTTTGTGTTTCCCTTATGTTTGTGTCTGTTTTGGTGGCAGTTGAAATATAGATTTTTGTATATATAGTGTAGATTTATGGCCGGGATATCGTGTGTATAACATGCAGTTATTAGTATATATGTTGTGTATATATTATGTATATCACTACTGCTGTTCGATGCTGCAGCAGATTCTCATATTTGTTCCATGTGTATATTTGTTCCATGTGTATAATGTCTTCTACACTTTCATCATTTGCGCTTTCCACTCCACTTTAACCCTTTCCTCTCTTGCTGCTGATGAAATTTATGAAGACCACCCAGAACAATGATTTTGTGTTTTTTTTTTTTTTTTTTTTTTTTCCTTCCATTGTGCAGCAGCATTGACTATAATTGACCCCTTTTAATCCCTGTGATCATTGGGATATAAGACAATTTTATGTAAAAAAAAAAAAAAAAAAAAAAAAAAGGGGGGGGGGTTAGTTTTCAGGCCTAAAATCTGAGTTCATGCATCTGCATTCTCATTACTATGCCCTGTTTGTTGCACGGTGCAGTTAGCCCGGTCCATCTGATCCTGTGCCACACAGTCATGTCTTGTTATTGAGCCTCCAGCGCAGAAGTAGCACGTTACAGTAAGGCAATATTACTCAGTGTTCTGCTGGCCATAAAGAGTGATATTTTGCTAAGTTCCTCATAAGTGGATATTTTACCAATGATTTCTGTGTTTAAAGGGGAATAACCACAAAACTCAGTGATATATTGAATACATTTTTTTTTTTTTTTTTTTGTAGAATTGCTTTCTCCCTCTTGACCATCATTGTTATAGCCGCCATTCAATGTGAATTTTCCACATAGGGCGCAAGAAATATTTAAACGTACAGGAATTTGCTGCTGTCAGATGAGGCTTCCATTGGAAAAATCATCCAGATCATAGCAAATTCAGTGCATGTGTATGTCCCAGCGAGGCCTCATGACGTGTCGGGGATGATGGATCTGTGCTTTGTGTAGTTAAGGGGTCCTGGAGCTGTCAAGATGGGGGGGTACACGTTACTTAAACACCAAACAAATATATTTGTGTGTGTATATATATATATATATATATATATATATATATATGAGAGAGAGTTCCCCTTTAAGAAGAGTTTCAAGTGGTTTGTGGACTTATTAGTTACTGTCTGATGTACGGGAATAAAGTGACAGCGGTATACTGCATTGTGATGTTCCCACAGCTCGTTGTCATTGACTTCTAGCAGAAGACGTGCTGACCCTCAAGGAATCGTCGCCAGTCAGCTTGGTTAACAAGTAAAGTAGAATTAATGTTCTCCAGGCCAGGACGGTATTGATTTCTCAGCATCAGTCTGTGCGCAGATTGCCATAGTCTGAGTTCTCAGACTCCCTAGGGAGGACAGTGTGGCACATGGATGGAGGACGGGGTGGCATGGAGGACGGGGTGGCACATGGATGGAGGACAGGGTGGCACATGGATGGAGGACGGGGTGGCACATGGAGGGCAGCACTGATTGCCCTTACTGTGCAGTGTGGATAATGATTGGTAACACCTTCCATGATTTATTCTTACAGTATGTAAGGATGCACTTCCCATAATTAATAACCTATCATACAATGTCCCACTTTATTGATCAATGATTGCTTCCCTCCCCATTCACCCAAAAAAACTGATTCTCTATTTCCTTTAATCTTATTAATAAGTAATAAACATTTCCTTTTGTCATCATCATTTTATAACATTATCCACAAGCTCTCGTTCCTGATGGCCGACGCTGATCAGTGTTGAATTTTTTTTTTTAATATTTTGCCAGCGACTTTTCTCACCTGGGTACAACATGATTGTTTTGTTTTTTGTTTTTGTTTTGTTTTTCCAATTTAAACCTGATCCTTCTCTCCCCAGACATCATCTGTTCTTTGACCATTGGTAGCTCACATGACACTTTAGGTGTCCATCCGGTCTCTTTGAAATCAGGGGTTCAAGCAACTTTATTGTAATGTATACAGGGCCAGATCCGTTCCATTCAGCATTTATTTCCTAGAGCAATGTGTCCGTTTCTTTACACTCTGTACATGTGATACATTTATGTAGGTCAGGATCAGCCATCCAAAATAAGAGACTCTATTTAACATGGGCGTCTCAAAGACAAAAGCCACACAGTCCATCTCATTGTGCCCCTGCTATGTATGTGCACATTCACCGTGTGGGTCCCTTTATAAAGATCTGCGCTGGACAAGAGATCCCTCCTTTTTGTTACAAGCAGATTTAGCTTAATGTTTGATTGCAAATTTAGTCCATTACATTGTGAAGAAATGTCCACAGCAGATAGGCCGTGCTGGTGATCCACAGTCATTCCAAAGGTGTGTTAGGATGGGGCTGTGTGGCCAGTCAAGTTCTTCACACCAAACTTGCCCAAGGCCTTCCCCAAACATTTTACAAAGCTGGAAGCTACAATTGTTCAAAATGACTTGACTTTGAGATTTCCCTTCACTGGTAGTTGGAGGCCTTGACCGACTCCAGAAAAGCAATCTTTCGGCCATTATCCCTCTTCCGCCAAGCCTTACAGCTCAGACAATGCAGTCAGACGGGAAACGTTCTCCTGACATTCACCAAAACCAGACTTGTCCATCAGATGCCAGATAGAGAAGTGTGATCTGTCACTGCATAAAACATGTATCTGCTGCTCCAGAGACCAGTGGTGGCAGCTTTACCCCACTTCATCCGACACTTGTGTTTGTGCTTGGTGATGTAAGGCTGCATGCAACTGCTCGGCCATGGAAACCCCTGCCATGAATCTCTCGATGTTAGTCATAGGGAGTGTTGAATTTTTCAGTTAGAGCGTTGGTGATCTTTATGCACTCGTTCACCCCGCACTGTCACTTTACGTAGTCTCCACTCTATGGCTGAGTTGTTGCATTTTCTTTCTATTTTTCATTAAGTCACTAATAGTTGAATATTTAGGAAGGAAGTGCTATGAACCGACTTGTTACACCGGTGGCTCCTATTACAGGACCGCTCTGGTATCAGTGAGATCTGTAAAACGATCCATTCTCTTTCAAATATTAGTAATGGCAGGCGGCACGGTGAGGGGCCGGATGTTATACACCGGGGGGCAATGGGACTGAATGAAATATCTGACTTCACTGATTTGAGATGCGTCCCAATACTTTTGCAATATTGTGTATGAACAGGGATCCTCTTGTAAGATTACCTCTTTAAAAGTACTGGTTTTACTCACTTAAACTACACCATTAATTGTACATCTCTGATGGAATAGAGATTGAGCTCTGATCAGAATGTCTTTAGAGTGTGGGATGCAAACCTCCGGCGGCTCTCCACGCCCTCTTCCTGGAAAAAAATGGAGAGCACAATGTGCCCGCCAAGATCTGCCAGCCGGAAAAATATGGAATTTTTCCTGTTGGTTCCTTTTGATCACTGTGATCAAAGTGACAAAAAATAGTAAATAAAATCCCCCTTTGTCACCTTAGTTAAAAATTATAAAATAAAACGAATACATTTTTTTTTTTTTTTTTTTTTTCATACCTTGTAGTTGGGGTTAGGGTTGGAATTAGAATAGGTTTTATTTTTTTCCAAAAGTTAAAAAAAAAAAAAAAGTGACGATATTGACACCTAGTGTTAAATGCAAGCGCTCGCTACTCGAGTTTGCATCGAGTACTCAGGTATGCACAAAGTATCGCGGATCCCCCCCCCCCCATTGCATACCTGAGCACCCTATGCAAACTGGACTAGCGAGCACTTGCGCTCTACCCTAACAACAACATGTTCAATAGGACAACCTAATGGTTTCAAATTCTGTTTTCCTGTGGGTTCAGAATGATCACTATACCCCTGGATAAAATCCTTGAGGGGTTTGGCTTCCAAAATGGGGTCACTTGTGGGCAGTCTCCACTGTTAGCACATCAGGGGCTCTCCAAACGTAACATGGGTTCCCTCTAATTTTTCCAGCAAATTTTACGTTCGAAAAGTCAAATGACGCTCCTTCTTTTCTGAGCTCTGCCATGCGCCCAAAATGTAGATTTCCCCCACATATGGGTTATCAGCCTATTCAGGAGAGACTGCACAACAAATTTTGTGGTCCATTTTCTCTTGTTACCCTTGTGAAAATAACAAAATTTGGGTCTACAGTAAAAAACATTTTTTTTTTTTTTTTTTCTTCCTCATTGCTTCAGTTCCTGTGAAGTACCTAAAAGGTTAATTGGGTATTTCCTGTCATATAGGCCACTCAAACTCACTTCAAATGTGGTGTGGTCCGGGGAAAAAAAAAAAAAGTGTAAATATTGTTGGAAAAATGAGAAATCGCGGGTCATCTTTTAACCCTTAACTTCCTCACAACAAAAATTGTTTAAAAATTGCTGATGTAAAGTAGACGTGGGAAATGTTATTTATCAACTATTTTGTGTGATATGACTCTCTGATTTAAGGGCTTAAAAATGAAGTTTGAAAATTTTTGCCAAATTTCACAAATAAAAGCAAGTCATATTGAACAAATTTTTCCGCTATCATGAAGTGCAAACTGTCACTAAAAAACAGTCTCCGAATCATTGGGATCCGTCGACACATTCCAGAGTTATTACTACATAGAGACAGTGGTCAGAATTGTATAATTTGGCTTGGTCACTGAGGGGGTTAATTTTTACCACAAGAAAACACAGCATACTGTTTTTTTTTTGTTGTTTTTATATATAATACTACTCCCCCCAAGTGACACTCAATTGGATACCAAACAGACCCCATTATAGTCAATAGGGTCTGTCTGACGCCGTTTATGTCCATTAATAAAATGGATCCATTCCACCCCCACGAGTCTTCTCTCCCTTAACAAGAGCAGAAAAACAGAACTCCGATCGCAGGTGTGAACTCATCCCAGCTTCTGCTATTTTAATGCAAAAGCTGAAGCTTTAGAAAAAATGTCCGTTCTCCCACCGTGCATTTGGTCGTTATTCATGGCCTGATCAAGTGGCTGTATCTTTAGTCAGTGGGATAATGTCGGACGTTTCCTGTAACGTCTATCTGTTAGCCTGACAATTTCTGGCATTCATTCTGCAATGTACTTAGCAATGAATGTAGGTGACGGGGGAGCGAGGGTTATACACCGCACTTACGTTACAGCATGGCGTCCATTGATCGCAGCGCTGGCTGTACAGTTCACTCTGCTGTGGAACAGGTTGGATTTTACTTTACACACGCAAGGCTAGGGCTCCATGGTAATTGTAGCCACACGACTGCTCAGACAAGTTGCACAACTAAGATCACTTGCCGTCACTCCACTATTTTAAAGCCTATAACTTGGCTGTAAGAACTGCCAAATTGTTGACAGGTTTCATGCAAAACAGATTGTCCCTTCTGTTTTCACTTTGAATTACGTACAAAGTTGTTGCTTCCGGCAGTGAAAAATCCAGAAAGTGACTTGTGTTTGTGTCGTTGCTCTAAATGCAGGACTATTGACATGGGGGGGGGGGTTTTGGTGAAATCCATTGACAGCTGAATTTAGGCTTGTGGCCTATTCTCGAATCTGCAGCGTGCCCCATCAGTGCTGGGACTGATGCTGGTGGCCCTACCTCTTGTGTCATGTAGTGAAGTCAAAGCTTTTAGCACTACTTTGACATGTGCCACAGAGACTCTTCCACAGTTATGGAGTCCGAGCTCTTAGAAACAATTTTCAGGATCTTGCTGCTGCTCTGTATTTGGGAAGCAGTGCCTCTGGGGAGAACACCTCCATCATGCTGGAGAACAAGTAGATGGGGGAGCAGCGTCCCGGAATTTTCATCCCAACATTGAATTATCAATGTGGTAAGTGCGCTGCAGTGCTCATGTCCCATGGGCCCGCCGACTGTTTCGTAACCCATCCATGCTTTTAGTCCATTTGTAAATAGGATAATCACTGGGGTGTTGTACGTTAGCCCATCTGTCCATCCCTTAGCTTAAGGACCAGCTGGCAAAGAAACTGTTTTCTGACCATTTTTTGGTATGTGTTTGAGATGTAAGTTTACAGCACCTTTTGTCATGGGACTACCACTTTACAGGTGTCTTCTGGAGAGGCGATGCTTCTTCACTTCTGCAGTCAGCTCGGTCAGCAGCTCTCCTCTGTGTCCTTCAAAAAAACGCAGCAACAGGTCATAGGTCTTTCAGGACTGACCCTTATGGGATTATCATCTATGAGACAGCCCCCTTATTTGTAAGCCAGCATGTCAAGCAGCGTCTCCAACTCGGGGAAAGCAACTGTTTTAGTAAAAAAAATTTTTTTTTTTTTTTTTTTTTTTTTAATATATGCAAGGGAATGTTACTCAGTTGAATGGCCATCTATAATAATACAGTGATGGCCAGGTCCACCATAGACTGAGCCGATCTCCTACAGTCGCTCTTAACGCTGGCTCATAAAGCGGTGGTCCTGAGCAAGAGGTCCAGCTCTGATCCCAATATGCCCCAAAAAACCTTGTTTACAATCATATTGCTGCCATATTCTTATTCCATATTATGTCCACAATTTCAGACCCAACTCGCGACCAAGTCCATCATATATACGTATGATGCTGTTTGTTCCGTCACAAGACCCAAGGTCTGGACTTCCATCTTTGCCATGATGACTGGATGTTTCCCTGAACTATTTTTTTTCCCCATAAAGATGTCTGATGGCGCACACTTGCATCCGAGTGCTGTCCAATTCTCACTGAGTTTTGCTAGAAGAAGGTTGAGAAATGTCCCTTTTTTATTTTTTTATTTTTATATATGTGAAATGCTAGATTCACACTTATACAATACTCCATGTTTTCTGACGGGAAACCCTGACAGAGCCATCACTTGACTGTCCACAGCGTCTCCATCACCTTCATTATCTGGCCTCTGTCCTGACAAGAATAAACTTTTTCTGATATGCCCGAAAACCTGGCACATCTTTACATTCTTAAAAACTGATGTCTGAATGGGGACAAAACACACAAGCTAAAATGTTTAGCAGATTTACTCCCTTTCTCTTGTTCTATCTCCACCTGTTTATCCCTACAATTTATCTAGTCACTCATGGATTTTGTTTTAATCACTCTTTTCCCTCTTCTCCCAATGAATTGCATTGTATTCAGTGTAAATAGGGAGCACTGCTCTTTCTAATTAGTACATGGGCCCCTGAGGGACAATTTAGTTAATGAGTAGACACATGTATATAGTGTTGCCCATAAACGCCAGGGTTGATGAGCGCGGCCGCTGTGCTCTGCGACGGCTTTATAGTACAGTACAATTTCATCCATTTACTGTAGCCGAAGTGGCTGCTTATTATTATGGAGCTTATTATTAAAGGGGTTGACCACTACCTTTTTATTGATGGCCTATTCTTAAGATCGGCCATTCATACCTGATCAGTGGGGTGCGACAATCGGAAGTTCTCGGATGCTGGCGGAACACAGCAGCCCCGACATCTCTACAGTGGCCATAACCCGGTAGGGCAGATCGACACTTTATTCAAATGAATACGTGGTGGACCTGCAATAATTCTCCACCGTGACCACTATAGTTTTGACTGAGCTGCAGTACTCAGCAGCATCCAAGAACTTTCAGTTGTCTCTGAAGCCCGACATATATCTCTGAGGCTGTCATACTCTGATCGGGAGAGACACGGCCGGTCTGTGCTTGGACCGATTTGCAGGGACATTTGAACCTTAATATAGTGTTTTGTTTTTCTGCAGGATGGCTAATGTTGATTAATCTACAGAAAAAAAAATTGTGCAGAGGACCCATCACTAGGGATGGGCGGACCGATTGAAGTTCAAGTTCTGGTACGTGACCCAAACATTAGGAGGTTTGGGTACTGGAACAGTATCTGAACTTCCGCCAGAAACCAAACCCCATTAAAAAATGTGGTTACCCAAACTGGTAAGAAAAAAAAAAAAAAAAATTCTCTCTCTCCACCACGGACTTACCCCAAACATTGCATAAAGTCCATGGTCGGCGTTCAGACCTGAACAGTCACTGTCCGGTACGAACGCTGAACATTTCTGTTCAGGTTCGCTCATCTCTAGCCATCAGTATTAGCTAAAACATGTCTGAAATGGTCGCCTTTACAGGAGACCTATCACGTTTTTATTACTTTTGTTGCTTTATATGGTGTAAATGCTGCTGTTCTTCTGCATCTTGCCATGGTTTTTGCTTCTCTTCCAGCACTTCTCCATTTCTCAGCTATGACCCTCCTGTTCACTGTATGTAAGTTTGAGCTAGTTATACAATAGGGTTTGATTCCCACGAAGACTCTCACAGAGAAGTATTGATGACCACCCCTTTGGCTAACAAGTGTACATTTACCCTTGGGGGAAGAGGGGGGGGGGGGGGGGGGGCCTATTTTAGAGCAAAAAAAATGAATGGAGGAGAAAAAAACATTGCCAGATTTAGAAAAGTGACGTGTAGGATAAGTTCACACTAGGCTGTTTTTTGGGGGTTTTTTTGTTTGGTTTTTTTGCGTGCTTTTTTTTTTTTTTCCAGCGAAACCTGATCTCTTGGCAGGAAAGAAGCGGCAGAAAAAAGCAGGTTTTTGTTGCGATTTTTGGCATGCTCAATTTGTCTCTTGTGCATGCTGATAAACTTTAGTGTTGGGGGAAAAAAAAGTCCTATTCTATAGTATCAGGTTTTGACACAAAAAACGCAGCAAAACCTGATACTTACATTTTTTTTCACCACCCATTCATTTCAGTAGGTGAAAAAACACTGAAAGTGACCTGCTCCGTTGTGCAAAAAAACAATCGGAGCTCAAAACCCTGATGACAAAAAAACAAGCTGTGTTGCTGAGATTTCTGAAATCTGATAGTCTGTGTAAAACGCAGCTGAAAATTTGCATAAAAAGCTGCAAAAAACACCCAGTGTGAACTTTGCCTGAGGACAGTTAAGTAATAGATAATTAAAACATTTAATGGGGGGAAAAAACCCATACCCTGGTGATTATTGAGAGCGTTATGAGTGATGGTCATGTTATACATGCAGTAAACTCCATACTCATCAGTTATGGAGGGAGCCCTGGGACCAGCTGACACTCGGGTCAGAAAGGCAAGGAGTTGGCAGAGCGCAGTGCTTCGTCGTGAGCTGGTTTGGCATTATTCAGCATGTATATCAAAGGGAAACACATCAGATTGTGGAGTCACAACGGCAGCTGTGCCCAGTTCTTCTGGTTAGCATTTGGACTTTGTCCCCCTTTCCTCACCCTGCTGGGTAAGGCCCATGATTCAGGCCTTGTGCACTTGATGTTGGAATTTCTCCCTACATATTTATTTATTTTTTTTTTTTATTATTACTTCCCTTGTTAGTTTGCCGCAAGTTTCTGGCTGTGTGAGATGGAGGAGGAAGCTTATACAACACAGGCTGTGCAATGTGAGAAAACACCCAAAAGTTCAGCTCTGCGGTGATGGTGCTGCTGGAACAAGGGAGGCACTTAAAGTGAAAACTACACAGACTGCAGTTATGTGCACAGATCGATCAGTAATGGCGCGTTCAGTGCGCATAGGCTGCCATTGTTCTCGACACAGCTCCTGTTTACACAGGATTATGTGCAGACCAAAAAGATCATTTCACCCGACGAATGAGTGTGTGTAATGCAGTATAACTGCACTATAAAGGCCCAAATACACATTAGACTATTGTCGGCCGAGCCTGTAAGTTCATCCTACAGTCTAACATGTACGGGGGTCACTGGGCAGCTGGTGGTTGGGCGTGCCTGATCGACATCTCTGATTTCGCACTGCAAATCACATTGTTCTGCCAGTGATTACTGAGAACACAGGAGCGCTCTGTGAGCGAGCATTCTTGTGCATGGGAGAGCCGGCTGACATGGCTGTCGGTCAAAGCATCATTCGGCTGACCGCCATCTAATGTGTATGGCCAACTTAAGGTTGCTTGTACCCTGAGAGATATCTGACCTGTCCTGTCCCAACTGCATTTGTGTGTAAATGGCCATCTAACCTGACTGAAATCTGTCTCATTTGTCAGAGGACTGATCAGGCGTGCTTAAAAATCTGAAAGACAAGGTCGAGTAGGGAAAGGGTCTAACTACCACAGATTTGGATAATGGGGCTACCTGTTGGCGTAAAAGGAAAAACATTGCCCTCCGCAAAGCTATGAGCTGAGTGACCCATGACTTATTTTGTAGGGCAAGCAGGGGTTAAAATAAATATGGGCCCAGCCTCTGTGGGGTCAAAAGTTTATAGGGGGTTGGACAGTAAAGGGGGATGTTTACTGTTGAGCAGGGTTTATCTGTCTGAGAACCGTGGGGGCTAGAAATGCGGCACAAGGCATCAAGAGCAAAGGGAGCTCTGGGAGTCTGGGCTCATAGCTGACCAAGGTTAGCCATTCCCCTTAGGGTATGGCTCCACGGTACGGAGGGGTGGCGGTATCGCCGCAGCGGCGAAGCCGCTCGGCGCTAAGCCCCGCCCCCTTCCTGGGACGCGATCATGCCGGATGTGTTAACTCTTCACATCCGGGATGATCGCTCGCTCCCATAGGGCCCTGTGATATGCCTTGCGGGGACGCTGCGTCCCCGCAAGGTGTACGGACATGCTATCTGAAAAGACGCGCAGCATGTCCGGAGTCGCAGGGCCGCCGCGTGCGGGTTTCCACGCAGAGTGGAGACGGGATTTCATACAATCCCCTCCACTATGCTGGAACATCTGGACGCTGCTTTTTTGACGCTGCAGCTCTTTTCAGCGTCAAAAAAGCAGCGTTTCCTGACCGTGGAAACATACCCTTATATAATCTGTGTCCTGACTGACACACATTGTCAGAGATAGCTTTTGCTGCATGGCTGGGAGGATAGTAGTTGGTGGTTATAGAGTAGGTGTTTGGTGGATTTATCTGTGACTGTTGCTTGGTTTAGTAAGTGTGATTCCCTTTCCTTCTCCTACTTTGTTTTTTTTTCCCATCCTCCACTTCCCGTTGCATTCCTCTTATGTGAGTATATTTGTATGCCTGGTATTTTCCCGTTTGTGTTACCTTGATTAGTCTGTTTGATGTAATACGGTGCACTGCTACTCCCCTCTTCCCTGAGTGGGGGAAGGGTACAGATTCAGGGGATAAGGCAAGGTACGTGGCCCTGGCATCTTCACCTTCAGAAGTAATCCAGGGAACAGGGCGAGCTAGGGCGCCCCTAGCGTTAGGGACAGGGAAGGAGCCCCTGGTCCCGGGTCACCCGACAAGTTATGACAGGTGCTGATGCTATAAAAGGGGGATGGTTGGAAGGAAGCGTCTACAATACCGCAGTCATGGCTAAATCTGAACGTCCATATGGATAGCACAGTGGTTTAGTGGTTAGCACTGTTGCTTTGCATCGTTGGGGTCCTGAGTACAAATCCCACCAAGGAGTTTGTATGTTTTTCCCGGCGTTTGTGTGCGTTTTCTCCGGTTTCCTACCCCGCTCAATGTGAATATAACCTGTATATTATAAAGGGTGCTGCTAGGTTATATTCACATTGAGTTACCAAGAAAAGCACCTGATGTGTAATAACACAGTGGTTTTTTTTTTCCCTCAGGATCCTGTCCATTACACAGACTGGAGCACTAGGTCATACTTCATATGTTGACATCTACAGTTGTGTAGGACCCAGTAAATGGCGCGGTTTTGCCCTCACCAGGCTAATGTAGAGGAGAGTGAGTGTGTGATACCAATTTCAAAGGGTACTGATCATTTCAATACAAGGTGAAAACCTCCCAAAAATGTTGCCATTTTTCCATTAAAGGGATGGTCCACTACTCAGACTACCCCTTCTCAATCTGAATGTTAAAACGCTTAACACTGACGCTGGGACTTCCTGCTGGGGGAGGGGGCTGGAGAGCTGCTCTTAGACATACTTTACTTTTCATGGTAATAGCACTAGAAATTATCAGTCACTGCAGAATTATATCACTATTTTGAAAGCTACTGTGAAAGTGAGAATTGAACTCTGTAGTGCTGGGATGGCAGGATTCCTTGTATGCTACTTTTGCTGCTGTGACCTTTTTAGTGCAGGCTCCTAAAACTGTAAACCCCGGTAGGAGCTGCCAGCCTCGCTGTTTATGCACTTACTCATTGCTTCTTGCGCTGAGCCATGAGCTGCACTATTCTGGATGTTGGCGGCGATTGATGGTTGTTTGGAGTCCACAGGAGAGTGCTGCTATTAATGAGCTCATCTTAAAGCCTCCAACTCCTTGTGGCATTACCATTTCTGAAAAGCTTAAAGGGAATCTGTCACAAGGTTTTTTTTCTGCCCCATCTGAGAGCAGCATGATGTAGGGGCAGAGTTCCCGATTCCAGCAATGTGTCACTTACTTGCGGCCACAAACTGTGCTTGCGCAAGTGACACTGCCGCGGTGCCTTATGGAATTCGGGGACAGCGGCCAGAAGTCCCAACTGGCGATTATTATATTAGATGAATTACCGTATATACCAGAGTATAAGCCGAGGCACATACTTTTGCCACGTAAAACTGGGTAAACTTATTGACTTGAGTATAAGCCGGGTGGGTATTGTCCACTCATCTCTGTCCTGCTATGCGTGGCTCTCCCGTCCTGTCCTGCTATGCGTGGCTCCCCCGTCCTGTCCTGCTATGCGTGGCTCCCCCGTCCTGTCCTGCTATGCGTGGCTCCCCCGTCCTGTCCTGCTATGCGTGGCTCCCCCGTCCTGTCCTGCTATGCGTGGCTCCCCCGTCCTGTCCTGCTATGCGTGGCTCCCCCGTCCTGTCCTGCTATGCGTGGCTCCCCCGTCCTGTCCTGCTATGCGTGGCTCCCCCGTCCTGTCCTGCTATGCGTGGCTCCCCCGTCCTGTCCTGCTATGCGTGGCTCCCCCGTCCTGTCCTGCTATGCGTGGCTCCCCCGTCCTGTCCTGCTATGCGTGGCTCCCCCGTCCCGTCCCGTCCTCTGTCCTGCTATGCGTGGCTCCCCCCGTCCTGTCCCGTCCTCTGTCCTGCTATGCGTGGCTCCCCCCGTCCTGTCCTGCTATGCGTGGCTCCCCCCGTCCATAATGTGAGCCATGCATACTACCAGGGAAAGGGGGGAGCCGAGCCTTGCAGCCTCAAACTGCGCCTGCGCAAGTGACACTGCCGCGGTGCCTTATGGGATTCGGGGACAGCGGCCGGAAGTCCCAACTGGCGATTATATAATAGGATGGAGCTCTATAACCCCCGCCCTCACAATTGATTGGCAGTGTACACAGAAAGCCACCAATCCGTGGAGTGGACGGGGTTATTCAGAGGTCGTGAATTTGCTTGACTACCTGGCAGCAGGCCAAGTAGTCCTCTTAATGATAATCTCCTGCTGAGACACATCGCTGAAATCAGGATATCTGTGTTTATATTATGCTGCTCTCACATTAGGTGGCAAAAACCTGCTGATAGATTCTCTTTAAGAGCAATTTTGACCTCATCGGACACATCCATTCCCGATTTGTGCACCACTGACTCTCCGCCTGGACTAAAGGTCGCTAGCGAGATCGCTGCTGAGTCACAAGTTTTGTGACGCAACAGCGACCTCAGTAGCGATCTCGCTATGTTTGATACGTAGCAGCGACCAGGCCCCTGCTGTGAGATCGCTGGTCGTGTCGGAATGGCCTGGACCTTTTTTTGATCGTTGAGGTCCCCCTGGGTAGCGCACATCGCTGTGTTTGACACCTTACCAACGACCTCGTTGACTACAACGTCACACAGGACGTCCCTCATCGACGTCTGAATCGTCATAATAGCTGCCATGTGACAGGGTCACAACGACCAACGACATCGTTGTACAGATCGCTACAGGTCGCCGCATCGCTGCTGCGTCGTTGGGAAGATCTCACTGTTTGACATCTCACCAGCGACCACATAGCGACACAGCAACGATCCCTGACAGGTCGTATCGTTGTCGGGATCGCTTTAGCGTCGCTAAGTGTGACGGGGCCTTAAGCTAGTGAATCAGGCAAAGATTAGCCTGCTAACATGCACCCTATTATTCCTGGGTGGGAACTAATCAGAATAGGGTTCACCTTGTGGCTCGTTCACACAGTGGTCAGGACTCGCGCTACACTGAGCCTATGAGCCAGTCGGACCGGGGCAACGTTTTGCACTGTAGCATATAACATTGGGACTAGAACAGAAGACAGGGACTACATCCTTTATTTGGTGCCACCATATACGTCGCTCTGGGATGGGTAAAGAATCCAGCCATGTTTGGTGTGTTGGTAGTTACATGACGCAGGGATACTGATCGCTAGTGAAATGGTCGCTTGTGTCACCAAATAGTAAGTTTGCGTCTCCATTTTAATGCTTAGGAGCCTAATGATTTTTTTGTTTTTGTAAAGTGGCTTTTCTGGATTCAAAAAAGATTGTGCTTTCTTACAGAAGCGGTGCCACACTGTGTCAGATGGTGGTGGCTGGTACTGCAGCCCGGGTCCATTGAGTGAATGACTTGTAATAACAAATGTAACACTGTTTTGGAGAGAAAACATTATTATTTTTTCAATTGTGGACAACCCCTTCTGGCCTTGTGCTTTTCTGCATAGACATAATATTAATGGAGAAGATTTATTAAACTAAATGCGCCAACATTCTGGAGTAGCTTGTGCCAAAAAACTTTTGACAGTCACCATATTTGTGATTTAGACACTGTCTGTGAAGGGGCTTGGCCTTGCTGAGATCAGTATGGCTTGTCGGAAAAGAGGCATGGTCTGTTGTGCGTGGTCTCATTATTATTATTATTATTATTATTATTTATTGTTATAGCGCCATTTATTCCATGGCGCTTTACATGTGAGGAGGGGTGTACATAATAAAAACAAGTACAATAATCGTAATACAAGTCATAACTGGTACAGGAATGGAGAAAGGACCCTGCCCGCAAAGGCTCACAATCTACAAGGGATGGGTGATATAATGTGCCTTAATTAAACTGACTAACTAGTCATGTTAACCTAGACCAGAGGGTCTTTAAAATACGGCAGATTTATCGAATAGCATGAATCACTGATACATTTGATGCATTTTAAGACTGTCTTGGTTTGCATTGTCTAAGAATTACAGTATAGATAAATCTGCCGCAATATATATGGGCTACGTTCACACGCTGAGAATTTGAAGGAAAAAATGCGTTTTGGATGCATTTTCTTTTTCCAATTTATTTTAATGTATGAAAAACGCTGAAACGATTGACATCTTGACCATCATCTCATTCACTTTGCTGATGCTGTAAAACGTTGTTGTGTTTCTCCTGAAGCAAAAACACTTGTATACAAGCCCTTACCTTTAAAGGGCTTCTCCAGAATTAGAACTAAGAACCTTCTGCCTTTCTTGTCCATAGGCTATGTTTTATATTGCAGGTTATCACTATTGGGTGGGTTCTGCATTGCATGATGTGATCCTACTCATCTGCCGAGATGCGATCGCCTGGTATCATGCACAATGCTCTCCTACCATGACCAGGCCTCAGAAGGTGTGTGGGGTCATAATGTCTTCAGTACCATGGCCACACAAGGCCCATTCATACAAATAAATAGACACTACAAATAATATGTGGGAAAAATGGCCGTGTCTTTTATTTTTGAGTTACTCAAAATTCCATCAGAAACATATTGATCTTAAAATTTAACTCATATAATAACCAGAAGTTTAAACCTTTATAAAACCAATCCACCCGTAAGGGCGATTTTCCTCACAAAATAAAGATGACACGACAAGGGGAGGAGGTGCCGAATAAAGGGAGGGAGGGTGGGATCTTCAGTTTCTTCACTTTCACCGACGTCTGAGGTGAAAATTCAAACTCCAGGGCTTTTATAATGCTGGAAAAAACCGCCAAAGCCCAGATTGACCAATAGGAAGCTCTTATTTGAACGCCTGAATTTCATTAAAAACCAGATTAAACCGCTTCTGGCGAGAAAACACCAAAGCTTACCTCAAATACCACAGTAACCAACCATAACATTAAAACTGACTCATAAAATTTCCTTCAGGGCCTGTGAGGCCATGAGACCCCCCCTATAATTTTGCTATTATTGACGGGGGAGGGCTAACATGGCCACACAAGGCCCATTCATACAAATAAATAGACACTACAAATAATATGTGGGAAAAATGGCCGTGTCTTTTATTTTTGAGTTACTCAAAATTCCATCAGAAACATATTGATCTTAAAATTTAACTCATATAATAACCAGAAGTTTAAACCTTTATAAAACCAATCCACCCGTAAGGGCGATTTTCCACATGCCAGGGTTCAAGGAAACCTGGCCCTTCCACTAGCACACAGCCATTTCTCCACCATTGTTTGAAGGTTTAAGTTAAAAATGTCTAAGCCTATTTCTGACAGATGAACTAAATCACGCCTGTAAAGTCCCGGCAAGAAACCTTCCAGTTCCTCATGCCTAAAAGAGAAGCTATTAATCATGGGAAGGAATTTTGACATTGTTCGGTTAACCCTTTTCCGAATCTTTTCTATAAACGAAAGTTCAACACTGTTCCAAAGCAACCTCGGAATGATCTCCGAAAAAACAAAAGTAGAACAAGGAGAAAACTGCTTGAAAAATATGAAATCTGATCGAAATAAAGCTAATAAATCCAACGTTTTGCTTTTCCCGAGATCATTTCCTCCTAAATGGAAGATTACCAGGTCCGGGGAAGGAAACCTAGAAAAACATTTTTTAAACTCCGCTGGAAGATCGTACCAGGACATCCCTCTTAGGCTGTGCCAAAAAATTTGAACAAAATCATGACTAAAAGAAAGATTCTCAGAATAAAAACGTAGTCTAGCTCTCTTCTGAGCCCAAAAAACATATGAGTCTCCGAGGATCCATACAATCTTGTAACCTGAAAGTAAAATCAAATTTAATTATCATATAAATCATGTCTCACATATAATTTGAATCTACCCGATTCCCATCTTCCCAGCCGCATAATCTGAGAATCTTGTAGGCCAGCTCTAGCCGCCTCTGTTGCCGCTCCTATGCGAAAAGAGTGAGAAGTAAATCTTAAATGATCTTTTTTTAATATTTGCAAGCATTTTTTAAAAACTGCATTAAACTGGAAAACGGTTGCGGGGCTTCCGTCCGAATGAACAAACAATGGTCCTGTCATAATAGGCCTAACACTCAACCATTTTTTAATATTTATAACTGGACAAAATTCTTTACCCGGTAAGGCATCAATTTTCAACCTAACACCTCTGCCGGATTGGTCTGTCTTGGATCTTCTTATAAAAAGAAATAGATGAGAATCCAAAACAGAAACATCAGAAACCATTAGACCCGATATAATATCTTTCTTAGCTGATACCAGTTCCCCGACTCTTAAAGCTCCAAAAAATGCTAAAGAAAATGCTGCTGAAAACAACGATGCCTCAAAGGAATTAATACAAACGCTCTTAAGGGATACACAAAGATCCCCTAAGAGCGGAAGGGAAATTGGGCGTCTAGTATCTGGTTTAAAATTGGTTCGTCTAAACCCCTTCAAAAACTGTTTAATAGGGAACATACCTGTTAGCGGAATTTTACCAAACAATTTAAAAAAGAAAGATACCCCAGCCAAGGATTTTGCAACTGCGGAATAAGATAACCCTTTTTTACAAAGAAATTCAGCAAATCGCAGACCGGAAATGGGACTGGAGAGGCTATAATCGAAATTATTCGAATTGCAAAAATTAATCCATTGCTGCCATGCGGCTGAATAATCAGCCCATGATCTTGATGATAAAGAATTTTCAATAAAATGCGGAATTAACTCAAAATCATGTCCCAAAGCTCCTGTGGGAAAGGCGTCGGGTCCATATCTGCTGTGGGTACCTGTTGGTAAAAAATTTCCCACTGTTGATGGCACAAAGAATCCGATATTGATTCTAAACTATTCTTACCCATTTTGGCTTTCAGCCATATATTTAAATTAAGGCATAACAGCACTAACTGCCTCAAAATTTTCATGGCCCAAGGGTTTTTTGAAGTAAGTGTATTAATCCCGAATAAAACGCCTTTGTTGCTTGACAAAATTATGATCCTATTATCTCTCATTAAATGACCCCACAAATAGAGACCTGAAAAAATAGAAAATAGTTCCAAAACCATAGTATTAACATTCAAATTGCTATGAATCCAAGAATCTGGCCATCTGTGGGACACCCAATGAGAAGAAAAAAGGATACCAAAACCCGTATCAGGATCGCAAGAAAACGCAAAATTAAGAGTATCAGCCGAAACAAAATCCGATTGCCAACAAGATTTACCGTTGTAATTTGACAAAAATGCACGCCAAATTTTGGCATCTTCTCTCAAATCTGACGTGACTCTAATATGTGAATTAGGAGAAGAAATTCCTATAGTAGAGTTATAAAGACGCCTAGAGAAAACTCTTCCCATCGGGATCACACGAAGAGCAAAATTTAGCAGGCCCAGCAATGATTGCATGTCCTTCAAAATTACCTTTTCTTTGGTCAAAAATTTGTCCAAAGAATTCATCAATTTAATAATCTTATCCTCAGGAAGTCTACATTCCATCTCAACTGAATCAAGTGTAATACCCAAAAAATCTATCACATTTGTAGGTAAGCAAGTCTTGTCGAACGCTAATGGAACCCCAAACTTTTTACACATGGCTATGAAGCAATTCAATGCATCCAAACAAGCATTCGATGAAGAAGGACCGATAAACAAGAAATCATCCAGGTAGTGTAGAATTCCAGCGTCCTGCAAGCTGTATTCGACTACCCAGTGGAGAAAAGAAGAAAAACTCTCAAAATAATAGCAGGAAAGGGAAAAACCCATGGGTAAACACATATCGAAGAAAAATTGGTTATTGAATTGAAAACCCAGGGAATTGAAACCTAAAGGTACCGTCACACTAGGCGATATCGCCAGCAATCCGTGACGTTGCAGCGACCTGGATGGCGATATCGCTGTATTTGACACGCAGCAGCGATCTGGATCCCGCTGTGAAATTGCTGGTCGCTGCTAGAAGGTCTGCACATTATTTGGTCGCTAGGTCGCCGTGTATCGCCGTGTTTGACAGCAAAAGCGACGATACCAGCGATATTTTACACTGGTAACCAGGGTAAACATCGGGTTACTAAGCGCAGGGCCGCGCTTAGTAACCCGATGTTTACCCTGGTTACCAGCGTAAAAGTTAAAAAAACAAACAGTACATACTCACCTGCGCGTCCCCCAGCCTCTGCTTCCTGACACTAAAGCGCCGGCCCTAAACTGAAAGTGAAAGCAACAGCGGTGACGTCACCGCTCTGCTGTTAGGGCCGGAGCTCAGTCAGCGTCAGGATGCAGAGGCTGGGGGACGCGCAGGTGAGCATGTACTGTTTGTTTTTTTAACTTTTACGCTGGTAACCAGGGTAAACATCGGGTTACTAAGCGCGGCCCTGCGCTTAGCAACCCGATGTTTACCCTGGTTACCCGGGGACCTCGGCATCGCTGGTCGCTGGAGAGCGGTCTGTGTGACAGCTCTCCAGCGACCACACAGCGACGCTGCAGCGATCGGCATTGCTGTCGCTATCGCTGCAGCGTCGCTTAGTGTGACGGTACCTTTACGGATGCACAGGGAGCAACCGAAATGCAGACTTGATGTCAGATTTAGCCATCAGTGATAACCTGCCAAATTTTTTAAGAAGATCTACTGCCGAGTCGAATGAAGAATAAGAAACAGAACATAGGGATTTATCCACTTCATCATTCAGTGAGGAACCAGGAGGATAAGATAAATGATGGATCATGCGAAAACTCCCCGATTCTTTTTTTGGTACAATCCCTAAGGGAGAAATCCGAAAATTCTCAAATGGGGGGGAAGAAAAGGGGCCAGCTATTCTACCCAAACCCAATTCTTCCAAAATCTTTTTCCTAGCAACTTCTTGTTGCGAATAGAGAGATGCCAGATTTTTTACCAGCACACAACCCGGGCCTTTAAATTGAGGGACCTCAAAGCCATAACAGAAACCATTAAATAATAAATTACTGATCGTTTTGTTTGGGTAAATGTTTAGCCACCATAGCATTTCTGATAGCCTCACCGGGGTCTGCGCTTTTTGATATTGTATCCCTAGAAGCTGTTTGGGTGATTTGTTTCCGGAAACACTTGGAACCAGGGTGTTGGTTCCCACAAAAGGAGCACTCGTGCCGAAACCTGCACGAGTTGCCCCATTTGCATGTGGAATCATTGAATGAAAAACAGACCCCTTTTTTTGGAAAACTAGCATTTGGTTGTCTATTAGGGTATTGTCTTTGTGGAAGCATCAGGTTAATCCACAAACCTACGTCCTTTACACCCCAAGAAATATTGGGGTGTACTGCTAATTTTTGTCTGAACGCTTCATCATAATGGAACCAGGCAAGGCCTCCGAAATTGCGGAAGGCTTCCAAAATGATGTCTATGTGCTGAAAGAGCTTGCTACATAGATTGGGGTATTTCTCCCCTAAAACCGCTGCGTAAATACAAAATGCTTGAAGCCAGTTATTGAAGGACTTCAATGGGCCACGTTTAGTATCATCTTCAGTTTTTAAGTCCTTATCAGACCTAAATGAATGCTCTTTCCGAGGGAGTAAAGAAAACAAATCAACATAGCTGTTATTCCAGATGAGCTCTTTAACCGCAGAGCTCAAATGGAATCCAAGAGGGGTAATTTCGCATGTCAGAGCCTCCTTATATGGGTTCTGATGTATAGGGGTAACCTCAGAGTTAATGGGTGGCAAAGTACAAGCAGAATTACTAAGAGAATCCCCTAAAGACTCTGCCAGCACACTCTTAATTAAATCCCTAAGCTGGTTAGGATGCACAGACAGGGGCATAACATTCATCTCACCCCTTCTGGACGATCCTCCTCTCTGTAACAGGTCTTCTGAACAGCCTGCGCTCAAGCCTTGTACAGAAGGCGAACGCAGCTGGGATTCCTCTGGAGCTGTGGATGCTTGTTCTTCTTCCAGCTCTTCTGTTTGAATGCAGGTCGACGTCGCAGCCTGTCTCAAAGAAGGAGGAGAGGCTGGCAGCGCCGCTGACACCCTATAAGCTGGAGCCGCTGCAGCGCTTTTACGGCTGTTAGCGGGAGGGGGTCTCCTGGCGAAATGCTGTGATGGCGCCGCCTTCTCCTGGCGCTGTGAATCCCGAACCGGACTCCGGGATTTGCTAGCAGCTGGGCGGCGTGACCTCTTACGAATATCCGGTGCGCTGTCACTGCGACATGAAGACGGAAGGGGCGGCGATAAGGTCCTCTGCGGCGTCTTCCTTCTGGAGCGGTTGCCTGAAATCACCGCTGGGCTCATTTCAAGTACCGGAGGCTGTAACTGAGGGCTCGGAAACGGGGAACTTGCGCTGACACTCTGAGGAGAAGGTAAGGGATTGGAAGCTAAACAGCTCTTCAGCCATTCAGCTCCGTCTTCTCTGCTGGCTCGTGACAGAAGCTGCTGTAAAAGATCCTCCATGCTGTATCTTCAGTTTCTTCACTTTCACCGACGTCTGAGGTGAAAATTCAAACTCCAGGGCTTTTATAATGCTGGAAAAAACCGCCAAAGCCCAGATTGACCAATAGGAAGCTCTTATTTGAGCGCCTGAATTTCATTAAAAACCAGATTAAACCGCTTCTGGCGAGAAAACACCAAAGCTTACCTCAAATACCACAGTAACCAACCATAACATTAAAACTGACTCATAAAATTTCCTTCAGGGCCTGTGAGGCCATGAGACCCCCCCTATAATTTTGCTATTATTGACGGGGGAGGGCTAACATTCTCTTCGAATTGTCGAAGTGAGCAGCACCCAATAATCCCTTTTTAGTCAGTGGATCTGAGCTGCGATACCAGAGGCAAGCCCTGGACGAGAGTGGTGCTGTTTCTGGGGACTAGGCTGTAGCACTGCCCTCGGATCTATTCCTCAGTGTCATAGACTTGACCGACATGTCAGGATGCCTGACCTCCACTCAACCACTCCTGGTCACATTCTTGCAGCCTGGGGACACACGTCTCCCATTCTCGCGATAATTGGCTGTCTCTAGTGATCGTACGTTGTAGTTTGTCTTGCCCCTTTTTAACATATAAAATAGCATATTAATAGTTACAGCTATAAATGTGCACACATTTGTAAATGTTGGCATGCCGCGTTCCTATAGACTTGCCTCTTTAAATTTAATCAGGCACATTAGTTCTTAGGACTAATTTGTAAAAATAATTTCACATTTGCCACACTGCATCTTGTACTTATGATCAGCATTCCGCATTGTATAGCGGTTTAACATGGTAATGAAGCTTTCCGCTGATTGCACCAAAGGGACATGTAAAGATCGGCAGCTCCTGAAGTGCATACAGGATCCGGTGCGCCCGGCCGCGCTTCATTGTTCCACGATCGATTGGCAGCGGGCAGAAATACAATTTCACGTGTTCACCGCTTGTCAAAGTGGTTTCCTTTATTTACTGTACACCTAATAAAATACCCCAGTGACTTGTATTCATTTACTGGGGAAGTAATGATTTGCTTTCATCTAGGCCTTACTGGAAAGACATCATGCGGAGGACAAGCCACTGGTTGTGCTTGATTATTGTGAGACTGATACTTTGTAACGTTCTACGTTCACATCTACAAAGTATCAAGCATTACAATAAGTATATCAGATTTTGGAAATAAACACATACACACCTTGGATATACATTTCTCTTGAACGTAAAGAATAAAATTCTGTCTTGAGCATGTGATAATTTAAGCGATTTGCGCTGACTCCTTCATATACAGGAACGCTCGGCCAAGCGTTAGTGTTCTTTTGGAGAGAGGTCTAAGGGTAACTTTTCTCCTCATGGAGAGGGGCATGCCTCCGCCTGCCAGTCCTCTCATACAGCCATGTCAGATCTCATGCTTTGCTCAATTTGAGGCTCTCTTTTGGCTGTTAGGCCTCATTCAGATATCCTGTTTTTTTAATTTTTTTTTCACATTTGAGGAAAACCGACCAGTTTCTTATCAGACTCTGATCAGACACTCATGCGATTTTTCTCATACATGGAGAAATGGTGAAACAAAAATCTCCCATGTTCTCTATTCTGAGAGTCTGTGAAAATCGGCCTGCACTTGGATGTCATCAACGTGCGGTCTTTTTTGTTTTTTCATGGACCCATTGGCTCACTTTGCTGATTTTAATCTAACCCTCGGATGAGGATCGGACATGTCTCCGATATTTTCCGCGAATCATTTGGACCGAGGAAAAAATGAGACAAGTGAATGGCCCCATTGACTGTCCCAGGTACAAGTCCTATAGTGCTCATATATAAAAGTTGGACGTTTGTTTGAGGCCTTCTCCTAAGTCATGTGGCAAGGCTCGCTAAAGGGTCGATATTCACTTTTAGAATTGCTGCTTCCAATAGGTGGTTTAAGTCCTCTTCCTGTATGAGGAGGCAATTTGCTCTTTGACAGAGCCGCAGCCAGACTCCTCCAGCAGCGGCTCATCTCCCATTGGAATTATTGGAGACCCCATACATATTAGATTGTCGTCAGATCCCAGCACTTCGGACGACTTTAGTCTGTGTATGAGGACCTACAGACTCTCTCCCGATTGTCGAGGAAGACCAGAATCGGGCAGTCTGGTTTCCGATGGCCAGTCCTTTTGCTTTCAGGGAGCTGAGCCTCTGCCAGCTGACTCTGGATACAACTTACTCCCTTCTCTCTATACAGGGCACATTGGGGGAGATTTATCAAGCAAAATGTGCCAGAATTCTGTAGCAATTTGCAGATAAAACCACCTTTCATGACTTTTGTACTTTATTTATTGTTCATTTTAGACACTTTAGCCCCAATTCATTATGACTTGAGTATCGTACACCAGTCTTTAAAGGGGGTTGTCTACTACTAGGACAACCCCTTCAAGAACTCAATGTTTGGCCTTGATAAAATAAAAAACATACTCGTCTCCTGTGCCACTTCCATTCCAGCACTCTCAGCACTTGTGGTCCCGGAGCTTCGGTGCGGTGGAAAGACACGTGGTGCCTGGCGCCCAATCACTGACATCACTGTCTTTGTACAGATTGAACATGAATAGGAAACCAAGGCTGTGGCTGCTCTCTGACCTCCTCTTCATGTTCAGTCCGTGTGAAGGTGGAGACAGTGACTCAGCGTTGATTGAGCGCCAGACAGGGCGTGTCATTCCACCGCACCAGAGCTCCGGGACTGCACGTTCAGAGAGTGCTGGAACTGCACCAGCACGGGAGCGGAGTATGGCTACGTTCACATTTGCGGTCAGCGCCGCAGCGTCGGGCGCCGCAGCGGCGCCGCATGCGTCATGCGCCCCTATACTTAACATGGGGGCGCATGGACATGCGTTGTGCTGCGTTTTGCGCCGCATGGCCGCAAGCGTTGGACGCAAGAAACGCTTCAAGTTGCATTTTTTTTGCGTCCAACTTGCGGGCAAAAACGACGCATGCGGCGCAAAACGCAGCGTTTTAGCGTGCGTTTTGCCGCGTTTTTGTTTGCGTTGTGCGCTGCGGCGCCGACGCTGCGGCGCACAACGCAAATGTGAACGTAGCCTATAGGCTTCTTATTTTATCAGGGCCAAACATTAGTTCAAGAAAGTGTTGTCCTAGTAGTGGACAACCCATTAATAAGTTCTCATACAGAGTCCGGCATACACAAGGCTGAACAGGACACTGAAGACATTTTGAAAATTTCATTGGATTCAAGATCTATTGATACACACAACTGATAACAAGTGACTTCACCGCCTCTCATTCCTGCAGATCTCTCGTTAAACGCCAAAAGTGGGATTGAGTCTCATCACTGGAGCAAGCAAAACATAGCTTGTACTTCTGTTTTTCTTTTTCGTCTGTTGCCATGATGGTATCTGACCTTGGTTTTGGTGCGAAATACACATTTCAGAATAAAAAGTGATCAAACGTGAAACGAAATATATCCTAACGTATAACTTGGCTTATTTAGTTGTGTGGAAAAATGCAGTAGAATGCGTTCTGTCATGTAGAGCCTAAAAGTCTGACATTTGAAAGGCCAAAGTACATTATCGTCCAGGGCGTTGGGCATGTGCTGCAGTCATTAGCGTTAATGATACCCAAGACTCCGCTCCAATGCATTTATAGAGCTATTGACAGCTCTTGTTACTCCCCGCTCCTGAATCTCAGGAAAGAGATCCTTCACGTCCTTCCTGTCACGAGGATGCTGAAAATATGTCTCAAGAATGCTCGGTGAATGCTATAATTATGCAACACACGAAAACAATGGCTATAAATAAGGGCTCCGAAAGAAAACCAACTTTCATTCAGGATAAGAAAAACAGTGATCCAGAAATACAAGTGATGTAATTTCCTGAGGAAAGCCCATGTATCTGGCACCAGCCCAACATTCCTCCGCGGACCTCTTGAGGTCAGCTCCATGTTATGCTGTTAGCTATTCTCCGTTCTTCATTTTATGAAAATTGAGCTTGTTGTTGTTCCAAAGAACAATTGTTTAGTTATTTCGCCTTTTAAATCCCCTAATGTCCAGGTCACAAGAACTTTGGAATGCTGACCAGCCCATGGCTGCGTTGTCAAGGACATTGGCGAGATATTGTGCAAGTCGTAAAAGAAAAATACATGTAATATTAAATGTCTGAATTGCAACAATCTAATGATTTTCTTCCATCATCCTAATGGTTTCTGTTTATGGCATAAGCCACTATGCCACGATAGATCGCGTCCACACCAATGGACCTCCATAGACTTGTTTTGCTGAACTACACCTTAACTGACTGTATGGGGAAAAAAAAGTTGTTGTCCACTACTTGGACAACTTCTTCTCATATCCCTCACTTGACCCCTATAAAGAAGAAATTTTTCAAAATTTCTCAGAGTAGTTTAATACATTAAAAAAAACAAAAACAAACCTACTCTCCTCAACAATCCCCACGACTCCCATTCCAATGCTGCGTGATCTTCTGCCAATCTTTACTCCATGCTGCAGCATTGATATTCCCACAAAGGGACCTGTGACCGCTGCAGCCAGTCACCAGCAGTAGAGGGTCACTGCTGTTCCAAGTGACTGCCTGCTGTGGTCACATGTTCTTGCAGCAGAAAGAAGACTTGCATGGAACCGGTGAAGAACATAGGCTTATTACTTTTGGAGCCAGTTCTGAGCTGTCTTGGATATAAATATTTTTCCTTATTGCATAGATGATGCCCACCAAGTCAGTTATTGTTGCTGATGCACTAATCCATTTGGCTTCTTCATTTGGCTAAAGCGGACCATACATATAGGATAGCTTTTCACCAACAAATTAAATTTTGATCAACAGTCTTGTCTGTCTTTAGGGACCTATAGGTTTACCCCATGTACATTAGATTGTGGGCATTGTAGATGATGATACAGCTTTACAAACTTGGTCTGAGAACATTGAGACCCTTTTCTGCTTTATTAGTGGAGGTTTTCAGTGATTCTTATTTTTCAGTTATTTTTGCCACAATTGGTTTTCAGGTCAGGTTAATTGCAGGAGCAAGGATATTCTATGTGCAGAAGTTGTGAAGACTGACTGCATGGTATTTTTGAGATCTGCTGAAGTGTTTAAGGTACCCGACATTAAGTATCTGCATGTTAAACACTTCATCCCAGCTCTAAATACCATTAATTCATCAATTAAATCTGTCGTAAAGTTTTGGGGCCCAGGAGCAAAATTTCAGCTGAAGGTAGTAGAGTTGAGAATTCTGAGGAAAACACGAGGGCTTGTTAAATTGTGATAATGTTAAATTGTGATAATGCTATCTAGGAAGGAAATAAAGCGACTAATTTACTTTATTGTGCCCCACATTTTTTTTTTTTTTTTTTAACATCATTGAAAGAAGTTATGAACATTTCAGTGAAGGGATCAGGGCATTCTCAGATTCTCAGAGCTCTTCAAAGTCAGCCAGAGGTGAGGAAAGGTGAGTTCTGGGGCTAGCTGTTCACATTTTGGCTTGCCAGTAGTCTTACCATTTCCAGGCATGGCAAAGTACGATGTTCAAACTTTTGTAGGGAATCTACTTGGAAACTCTTCCTTTTTGTTTTTTTTCGTTTCTATATTAAATCCACTTTGCTGTTCACGAGGAATTTGTTGATTTTTGCCAAGAACATGTTTTGAAAAAAATACATGGTGAGGGAAAAAAAAGTCCCTATTTTAAAGCCGATCCGAATGGAAGCTGCTCTCGACTGAGCAGTGTCACATGAAAAATAATAAACCACTTAGCGGAGGAGAAAAACGTATCCTTAAACTCTCCAAAAGAGGATCTTGTCCTTAAGTGGCTTCTGCTTGAAAAATGCAGTTTTTGAATGCTTTAAAAAAACCAAACAAACCTGAACATATCCCAAGGCTCACATCAGTGTGGGAAGCCACCTTGCCCTCAATGTCGGATTATTTGCCAAAGTGACGGCCATAGTGTTACTCTATGGGGTTTACATTTTACAATGAAGTCTGTGATGACGATGTGAGCAGAACTGTTTTCTGGGGTGTTTGTCATCTCTGTTAGAGTAGGAATCGGGCTCAGACTGGCCCACAGGGGAACAGGAGAATCCTCCGATAGGCCCCTGAGAAGGCGTGCTATTAGTAGAGCTTTTACACTTGATTCACAATTAGCAGAAAAGGTATAATCTAATCATATATTAGACAACCTAGCCAAATTAATATCAAATGGAAGCAACAAATTTGTGTAGTAGTCAGGTTATTTTTACATGTAGCTGAACAGTGGACCCCAAGGGTCTATATTACTGGTGGGCCTTAGTCAACCCAGACTGGCACTGGTAGGAATGGATGTAGCTTAAGAAATTCTCTTATCAGCACTTTGACATGTAAGAGGATAATAAAGGTTTGGCATTTCATGGTGGAAGCAGTGGGTGCCTTCTCCACCCTAAATTTTATGTCTCACTGCTTCAGCTATATTTATACTTTGTCTTGACCCTCAGAAAGGGCAGAAGCAAAGCATGCGTAAAGGAAGTATCTGTCGCTGATGTGGTGAAGTGTTACATGTTCTCAGAGCATACTTGTGGTTTAGCTGAAAGTTGATGACCAAGTGTCAGGCAGAGGAATGTCCTGTCTTTTGATCTGGTTTCTGAGGAGGTGCTATATTATCGTCCAGTCCCCCTATCTTATTTTTGCTTCTTGACCACCCATAAATCTGCTCATACTACTTAAACCATGGGATATGTTTAAGGGATCCTACGCTATGAAAATCAAATTAACAAGATTATCATAGTGCCACTATGCCTTGTATACTTCAAAGGGCTCGTGTGCATATCCAATTTTTTTCGGAAGAGTGCTATCTGCTGTTTTCATGGTTAGCACTCGATGGATAGCACAGGAAAAAACTCAGAGACATGTCCTATTTTTGATTCCAGTGTCAGATCAAAATCAGCCGTGCCAGTATATGGGTCTGTGGCAAAAATCGAACCACATTCGATTTTTCGCAAACTGACAATGGAGAAGGTGTATTTTTTTTTTTTTTTTTTTTCCTCCTCCACGTCTAAGAAAAATTAATGTCACTCTGATCCGAGTAATCGGACCGCTTTTCTCTTATGTGGAGAAGACTGTCGTGTGGCCTTACCCTGACAGTAGGGAAAAGTCTCAGCACTGCCTGATCATGTATTCCGTAATACCTTGAAAATAATGTCCTAGTTACTTGTACTGTTTTTCAAACTATCCATGAAGGATTGCTGTCATAACCGCGTAAGATAAAGACAGAAAACGCCCCATAGTTGATGATTTCTTCATGCAGACTAGGCCGCATTTGTTATTAGCATTACTTGATGGCAGATTGCTAGGATTCCCTATTGCTTTTTGACCTTTGGGATCTCTACTCATTGTTCGAATGAAAGGTCCATAGGTTTTGGTTTTTTTTTTGCTTTTTTGTCTCTAATGCCATTTGTTTCCTGCACATCATCTCCCCAGCCACAAAGTGGTGGCCATGCTAGAAGTTCCTGGCACAGTTGGAAGCCCCACTCTACTGGTAAAGCTTAGAAAGGGTGCACTTTTAATTCTATTTCTATTGAGTCTCATATGTTTGTTTTATGAACAAAAGTAATCCTACATTTGTTTGGTTCATACCATGAGAAATTTAGGTGCCAAATTGTCTTGCAACTGATAAGAGAAACTAAATATATTAAGCCTTTTTCCTCCATGCTGTCTGCATTTGTAAACCTTTTGTGGATTGTCTGCAAAAAAGTAAAAAAAATAAAAATAATGCAAAATTATCTTGTTTTAACTTGTGGTGTTCAAACTCGCCCATTCAAAAATAATTTTTTCTTCTTCCACCCACCGCCTTCCTCTTGACCCGCAAAGAGGGATCCATACTATATATATATATATATATATATATATATATATATATATATATATATATATATATATATATATATATATATATATATATATATATATATATATATTTACACACACTAGATGGTGGCCCGATTCTAACGCATCGGGTATTCTAGAATATGTATGCGTAGTGTATATTGCGCAGCCCACGTTGTATATTGCGCAGCTCACATATATAGCAATGTGAAAAAAGAATTAAAATAAAATAGTTATATACTCGCCTTCCGTTAGCGCCTGGATCCAGGAAGCGGTTACCGAGGCTTGGGATCCACCGAAGCCCCGCCGAGCCGGCCGCCATCTTTCGTTCCCAGTATGCATTGCGAAATTACCTAGATGACTTAGCGGTCTCGCGAGGGAACAGAAGTTGGCGGCTGGCTCGGCGGACAACGGAGGGTGAGTATAGCAGGTTTTTTGTTTTTTTATTATTTTTAACATTACATTTTTTTTACTATTGATGCCGCATAGGCAGCATCAATAGTAAAAAATTGGGGACACACAGGGTTAATAGCAGCGGTTACGGAGTGCGTTACCAGGGGCATTAACCCTGTGTGAGCGGTGACCGGAGGGGAGTAAGTGGGCGCCGGGCACTGAGTGCGGGGAATAAGGAGCGGCCATTTTCTTCCGGACTGTGCGCGTCGCTGATTGGTCGTGGCAAAACACCCACGACCAATCAGCGACTTGGATTCCATGACAGACAGAGGCCGCGATCAATGAATAAATGAATATCCGTGACAGAAGGACAGACAGACGGAAGCGACCCTTAGACAGTTATATAGTAGATATGTATGTATGTATGTATGTTTATCGAACGTTCGTTTGCCTAAAAAAGGCCCAAGGAGGTGGAGAAAAAAAATTCATGCTGACTTCCTGGACTAGCACTACTTAGCACCGCTACCCCTTCTGGTCTGCTTGGATCATCATCCGGTGGTGGGTGTCACATTAGCGTTGCAGCAAGTCAACAGCCACTGATCACCTGCAGCTTTCACATTTCGGAAGAATGTAGTATTCACATTTCGAAGAAGTTCCTCTTGGGCATAATGTGAATACTGCACCAAGTCACTGGCTGCTGATTGACTGCAGTGCTCGTGTCACAGTGACACTGGATGGTTTTTCCAGAAGACTGGCGGTGAACGGCACGCTGAGTATGGAGGAGCTTACGCTAATCCAGCTTCACAGCCCAGTTTGGATTAATTAATTTTGGAATTTATCCTGTTTTATAAAAACTTCACAATTGATATTGAGTACAGTTGACGTCCCAAAGAACCAACCAATTGGATTTTTTTCCCCAACATCCTGTGCCCTTTAATAAGGGGTTATCGAATTGTGAATTTCTGTTTTTACTTGTTTTTGTTAAGATTACCAGCCAAATCCAGCAGACTCTAATAGTTGACTTTCCTAATTAGTGACATTATGGCTGTATTGATTAAAAAGTATCAGATGGCATTACCTATTATTATTATTATTATTATTATTATTATTATTATTATTATTATTATGCCATTTATTCCATGGCGCTTTACATGTGAGGAGGGGTATACATAAAAATAAGTACAATAATCTTGAACAATACAAGTCACAACTGGTACAGGAGGAGAGAGGACCCTGCCCGCGAGGGCTCACAATCCACAAATATGAGTGTCGAAGCAAAGGGTCTGATTAGTTATGACCATGTGATATTACAGTTTTTCTTTTTTATTAAATTTGCAAAAATTTCTACATTTGTTTTATTTTCAGTCAAGATGTGATGCAGAGTGTACATCAATATGAAAAAAATAAACTTTGTTTCATTGCAGCCATTTGGTAAATTCAAAGAGTTAAAAATGTAAAGGGGTGTGAATACTTTCTGTACCCGATACGTACATATGATGAATGTTCAGGTCATTGGATATACATATTGATGTATACTGTTTGTTAGGGTTTGATGAGCTTCTATGACTGTTGTGACTCCATAAATGGCCCTTGTGTTTCCACCTTGAGGTTTCCGATTTTATTATTTTTGAATCATTTCTTGTAAGTGCTTTTCGTGTGGCAACTGAGTGGGCAAAGAAGCAGAACAGTGCAGAATGCTGCCCTTAGGCCTGTCTGAGCAATTTCATATAATTATCATTCTGTTTCAGCATCTGAAGGGACTTCTCTCCTTTTTTCCTTCCAGCTTTCCTGGTCATTATTGTCTTTAGAGTGGAGATTACTTTTGATCATTGATGCATGGTGATCTGTGTGAGCATTATGTATGCGGACCTGTGACAGATGTGATATTGTTTTAACCATTTTCTCGTAGAACTTTACAATAATTTTATTCTTTTATCCTTAGGTGATGGTTGTGGTTACACATTTTTCGGCCCAGAAAGTGGAACGTTTACATCGAAGAACTATCCTAATACATATCCTAACAGCACAGTGTGCGAATGGAAAATACAAGTGAAACTCGGTGAAAGGATTCTTCTGAAGTTTGGAGACTTTGATATTGAGGATGTGGATTCCTGTCATTCCAGTTACTTGAGGATTTATGATGGCTTTGGAGCCTCGAGAACCGAACTAGGTAAGAAGTCTTCATAATGGTATTTGTTTAATGCAGAAGAAACCTACCGTATCTATCAAATTCAGATCCATGAAAGCCCAATCTTTACTCAGTTAGTGATTTGTAAAGTGATCTATAGCAAGAAGCATTTTCGTTCAATGGTATATTTGGTTTCTGTTAAAACAAATGGCTTACAGAGGACCTTTCACCAAATTGTTCATGTTGAACAAAGAGTTTTGAGGCTTGTTAGTTTTTTTTTTTTTTTTCTTAATTTTTCTCGGAGATATTGGCCATCTAGTATTTGTCACCTAATAAGTTAATTTTTAAGTTCAATGGGGGGGGGGATGTTATCAGAGTGTTTTCACTGGGGGTGTGTACTTCTTCCCCCTGTATGATGATTACCAATCATAAACCGGCAACAACACAACAGAAAAAGAACACGTCCCCACCATAGTTTAGTCAAGTTTCTCCGTGTTAGATGTAGTGACAGACAGCTGTGATCCCTTGGTCCAACCTCCTGCATGATTGCAAAGTGCTGGGAGAAGAGCACAGATGACGAACAAATTTCAGATAAGTCTCACATTACAAACCCTTCTGTCAGCTCTCATCCTCTCATAGCACTCTTGCCTCTGCAGTACTTACCCTACCCTTCACACTGCCTGTCCAGCAATATCAGTAATCACACTTAAGTCTCTGCTCACAGCAGCTTGTACTCTCTGCAGTGAGATCATGGGTGTCTGTCATTACATTCAGGGGTGTGTTCTTCCTTCTGAGTGTTGCTGCCCACTTATGATTGGGCAAAATCATACAGGGGGAAGAAATACATGCCCCTACCCCCAGTAAAATTGCTCTGATAGCACCCACTTGGACTCAATGAAAATTAACCCTACATCTGTCAGAATAAATTCTCATGGCCATATTATTGCCCTGTATGTTTATCCATAGGGCACCAGTAGAAGTGTGTGTGTGTGTGTAGCTTTACTGTATGGTAACTTTCATTCAGAGGTCTATTTCTTACATTTTAATGAATTTGACTGATATTGAGGCATGCTCCATCGTGTGCCACATCAGAGGTATTCTTCCTGCCTTGAAGCATGGATTCTAGGGGACGGCATAATACACCAAAGCGATAATGTATTGTAACACCCAGATGCGCTCACTATACATGGAGAGTCTGTCATAGATCAGAGTGTTGTGTGTTATGATCCGGTGACCTTGGAGCCGCATGAAACTTTCTCTGGAGACGGTGGAACCTGTACTGACCGCAAATCCTGAACTAACACCGCAACTAGAAGTAGCCGTGGGGTGTGCCTAACAAACCCTAGACACCTCGACACAGCCGGAGGACTAAATACCCCTATAGGTGGAAATAGGAATGCTACCTTGCCTCAGAGCAGACCCCCAAAGGATAGGCAGCCCCCCACGAATATTGACTGTGAGTAGGAGAAGAATAGACACATTCAGGTAGAAAACAGGATTTAGCAAAAGAGGCCACTCTAGCTAAATAGGAGAGGATAGGACAGATTACTAGGCGGTCAGTATTAAAACCCTTCCAAAAATATCCACAGCAGATAATACAAAAAGTTCCACAATCTAACTAAAGACATGGAATGTATATCTGCCACTTCAGAGAATCCAATAAGACTGAGAAAATACTGACACAATCTAAGCTGGACAAGAAAACACAAGGAATAGCACTGAATTGTGAAGCACACCGCATGTGTGCCACAGGAGAAAAAAAACAAAACAGACACTTATCTTTGCTGATTTGGCAGAAAGGCAGGAGGAACCAGGCAGAGGTCCTACACCTCCCAACAACAATTGACAACTGGCAAGGACTAATGAATCCTGCACACCTAAATACCCCAGTCAGAACTGCAATCAGCAGACACACCTGACCAGGACTGCAACCCAGGGACAACTGCATTACCACCTACTACCACCGGAGGGAGCCCAAAAGCAGAATTCACAACAGTTGTGTATCTGCACTGTTCAGCAGAGGGAGGTGGAACCAAAGTTCTGTAGACTTTGATGTGAGAGGTTTTCTAGCCTGTACGAGAGAAGGCAGGACTCTGATGAAGGAAGAGTGTTGTGTGAGCCCCGGAGAGAGACAGTGTCGACAGAGTTTGGAGGAAAGCTGCCAAGAAGTTTGCTCTGCTTAGTTCAGAGGACAAGTTCAGTACAGTATAGGGTGTGACTGCAAGTTGTAGTTGGTGACCTGAGCCGGATCACCACCTAAATACTTGCCTTGTATGAGAGGAAAAATGAGAGGAAAAATGTGTACTATCAGAACAAGCAAGACTGCAAGATACACGTACAACCGGAGTCCATTCCTGGAGGAATATTTACTGTCTTCCATGGCTGTTTGCACAACTTAATATTGTAGATGGACTGCATGAATATACATTAGACATCTGGATTCCCTATTTGATGGGTGCATCGGCCACACTCTTGGTTTCATGGTAACACAACTCATTCATTCAAAACATACGTACCAAATAATGAATATACACATGATTTGGATAAAAACAGGCCACGTTGTCAAACGTGATCGCAGCATTCCGGGGGCATAGGGAAGCAGCGCACAGGGAAGGGGGCTCCCTGCGGGCTTCCCTGAGACCCTCGGTACAAGGCGATGTGCTCACCTTGTACCGAGTGTCTCCTCCCTGCAGGCCTCGGATCCAAAATGGCCGCGGGGCTGCATCCGGGTCCTGCAGGGAGGTGGCTTACAAGCGCCTGCTCAGAGCAGGCGCCTGGAGCAGTGCACGTCAGATCGCTGATCTGACAGTGCTCTGCAAAGTGTCAGATCAGCAATCTGTCATTATATAGTGATGTCCCCCCTGGGACAATGTGATAATGTAAAAAAAAAATATTTAGATGTTAAAAAAAATCAGGAAGAAAAAGATATATTCCCATAAATACATTTCTTTATCTAAATATAAAAAAAACCACCAAACAATAAAAGTACACATTTAGTATCGCCTATAAAACTGTCCCACTAGTTAACCCCCTTTAGTGAACACTGTAAGAAAAAAAAAAAAGCGCAAAAAAATGAGCCGCCATACAGCATCAGCGAAAAAATAAAAAAGTTATAGTCCTCAGAATAAAACGATGTAAAAATAATTTTTTTCTATAAAATATCGTATAAAAGCACCAAAACATAAAAAAAGATATAAATGAGGTATCGCTGTAATTGTACTGACCCGAAGACTAAAACTGCTTTATCAATTTTACCAAACATGGAACGATATAAACGCCCCCCACAAAAGAAATTCATGAATAGCTGGTTTTTGGTAATTCTGCCTCACAAAAATCGGAATAAAAAGCGATCAAAAAATGTCACGTGCCCGAAAATTATACCAATAAAAACGTCAACTCGTCCTGCAAAAAACAAGACCTCACATGACTCTGTGGACCAAAATATGGAAAAATTATAGCTCTCAAAATGTAGAGACGCAAAAACTATTTTTCGCAATAAAAAGCGTCTTTTAGTGTGTGACAGCTGCCAATCATAAAAATCTTCTAAAAAAAAAAAAAACTCGCTCTAAAAGTAAATCAAATCCTCCCTTAGGGAAAAATAATAAGATTAAAAAATTTATTTCCATTTTCCCATTGGGGTTAGGGTTGGGGCTAGGGTTAGGGCTACAGTTAGGGTTGGGGCTAAAGTTAGGGTTAGGGTTGGGGCTAAAGTTAGGGTTGGGGCTATAGTTAGGGTTGGGGCTATAGTTGGGGCTAAAGTTAGGGTTAGGGTTGGGGCTAAAGTTAGGGTTGGGGCTAAAGTTAGGGTTAGGGCTGGGGCTAAAGTTAGGGTTAGGGTTAGGGCTAAAGTTAGGGTTAGGGTTAGGGCTAAAGTTAGGGTTAGGGTTGGGGCTAAAGTTAGGGTTAGGGTTGGGGCTAAAGTTAGGGTTAGGGTTGGGGCTACAGTTAGGGTTAGGGCTACAGTTAGGGTTTGGATTACATTTACGGTTGGGATTAGGGTTAGGGGTGTGGTTAGGGTTATGGTTGGGATTAGGGTTATGGTTGGGATTAGGGTTAGGGGTGTGTGATGTGGTTGGGATTAGGGTTAGGGGTGTGTTTCGGTTAGGGTTTCAGTTACAATTGGGGGTTTCCACTGTGTAGGCACATCAGGGCTCTCCAAACGCGACATGGCGTCCGATCTCAATTCCAGCAAGTTCTGCTTTGAAAAAGTAAAACAGTTCTCCTTCCCTTCCGAGCTCTTCCATGCGCCCAAACAGGGGTTTACCTCAACATATGGGGTAAACATTTTTGTGGGGAAAAAAATATTTTTTATTTTCACGGCTCTGCGTTATAAACTGTAGTGAAACACTTGGGGGTTCAAAGTTCTCACAACACATCTATATAAGTTCCTTGGGGGTCTAGTTTCCAATATGGGGTCACTTATGGGGGGTTTCTACTGTTTAGTTACATCAAGGGCTCTGCAAATGCAACGTGACGCCTGCAGACCAATCCATCTAAGTCTGCATTCCAAATGGCGCTCTTTCCCTTCGGAGCTCTGCCATGCGCCCAAACGGTGGTTCTCCCCCCCCCCCCCCCACATATAGGGTTTCAGCATACTCAGGACAAATTGGACAACAACTTTTGTTGTCCAATTTCTCCTGTTACCCTTGGAAAAATACAAAACTGGGGGCTAAAAAATAATTTTGGGAAAAAATGATCTTTTATTTTTATGGCTCTGCATTATAAATTTCTGTGAAGTATTTGGTTGGTCAAAGTGCTCACCACACATCTAGATAAGTTCCTTAGGGGGTCTACTTTCCAAAATGGTGTCACTTGTGGGGGGGGTTACAATGTTTAGGCACATTAGGGGCTCTCCAAACGCAAAATGGCGTCCCATCTCAATTACAGTCAATTTTGCATTGAAAAGTCAAATGGCGCTCCGTCCTTTCCGAGCTCTGCCATGCGCCCAAACAGTGGTTTACCCCCACTTATGGGGTATCTGCGTACTCAGGACAAATTGTACAACAACTTTTGGGGTCCACTTTCTTCTGTTACCCTTGGTAAAATAAAACAAATTGGAGCTGAAGTAAATTTTTTGTGAAATGTTCGTTGTTGTTGTTTTTTTTTTTTTTTTTTTTAACATTCCTAAAGTTCCTGTGAAACACCTGAAGGGTTAATAAACTTCTTGAATGTGGTTTTGAGCACCTTGAGGGGTGCAGTTTTTAGAATGGTGTCACACTTGGGTATTTTCTATCATATAGACCCCTCAAAATGACTTCAAATGTGATGTGGTCCCAATAAAAAAATGGTGTAGTAAAAATGAGAAATTGCTGGTCAACTTTTAACCCTTATAACTCCCTAACAAAAAAAAAATGTGAGTTCTAAAATTGTGCTGATGTAAAGTAGACATGTGGGAAATGTTACTTATTAATTAGTTTGTGTGACGTATCTCTGTGATTTTAAGGACATAAAAAGTCAAAGTTGGAAAATTGCGAAATTTTTCAAAATTTTCGTCAAATTTCCATTTTTTCACTAATAAACACAGGTAATATCAAAGAAATGTTACCACTATCATGAAGCCAAATATGTCACGAGAAAGCAGTGTCAGAATCACCGGGATCCGTTGAAGCGTTCCAGAGTTATAACCTCATAAAGGGACAGTGGTCAGAATTGAAAAAATTGGCCTGGTCATTAATGTGCAAACCACCCTCGGGGCTTAAGGGGTTAATTAAGATATAATGCTGTGTCTCCACACTGAGACACATGGATATTTATAGCTTATTCTTTCCTGCATTTTTTCCAAAGGATCCAATCAGAAGCCTGGAAAAAAAACGCCAAAACAAACTGGTTGTAACCACTTTGAACCTGCTTGTTCATCTGCAGCTTACTAATATCACCTTTTGACCTGTTAATGAACTTGACAGGATAAAAGTGAACCATGAAAAAAACACAAACTACATTAAATTAAAATTAAGTATGTGATACCATGAGCCCCCATTGGTATTTGGATTATGGGGGGGGGGGGGGGGGGGCTTTCATTTTATACTTTCTTCAGTAAAAAATTGTTAATTGCACTGCCTGCCTCTGGTCATTGTCGCCATCCACCTGCATCACAACGTAATGGCAAATGGAGTTGCTGTGCGCTGCCTCACAACCTGATGTGCATTGTATATTTCAGGGACTGTGAAATGCTATGATTGATTAATTGATTTATTTTGCTTACAATGGTCTAAAATAAGAAGAAAAAAAAAAAGTAGAAATGAGCAAATTGATTCACAGGACCCCAGTCCGGCAGCCACAGGAGAATTGACTCCTACCTGCAGAAACGGAGAAATGGCCACACAAAAAAGTTTCAAACTTCAAAATTTTAATAAAAAGTACAATGGTGTAAAGCATGCATAGGAGTAATATTGATCTTACCAATCCTCTGCCACTCCCTCAAGTCGGCCAGTGCGACGCAATGTAGGCGGCAAACCACAACGATGACATGGACCTATGCTGGCTAATCAAAAGAACAGTTGGGGATGCCGGCAGGTAAGATGCGGTTCGCAGGACTTTCGTCTGACAGTCGTTGCAGGACTAGGGTCCCATAAATGTAACTTTCTAATGTCTAAAAAGGAGTAATAATCGCCTCACTGATGCCCAACATGTGGACACAAACACGCCATCATTGGAACATGATGTGGGACCAGGTTTCATCCTTTTTATAGATTAGCAATTGAATTCCCAGCCATGACCTAGGTCCAGTGGCCATATTAGTAGTCCTTGGCCATCAGACGGGAGTCTTTCACGCAACCTCCTACTTAAGACCACCAGTTACTCCCTTGATTAACCAGCCTAGGGCATCGTTATCGTTGTGGTGTTGCCTCAAGCTGGCCCAATTAGGGGGCGGAAGATGATTGGTAAAATCAGTAGAGCTCCTTTTGGTACTTTACACCATTGTGCTTTATTATTTTTTTTCATGTACCAGTATTTAAATCCTGGCGTTTGACAGCCCTTTTCAGATATTCCTGTGCATTTTTTGCGTAGAGCTCATGGTCGATATCCTGAAGTGTTTATTTTGCTTGAGTCCTTTGCTTTTTTTTCAGGAAGTCCTGGCTGTTGCATGGATTTAGAGCTTCCACTTTCACACTTTATGTAGCGGGGATAGTAGATGTGTTGGAGGTGTGATTGGATGTTGGCGTCATTTCGTTTTATTAGGAAGCCGACTGAAACAACAAACTTTGTGTAGAATTAGTAATCCTGGCTGCTGAAAAGTGATAAACACACAGGTCCTTAAATGGCAAGGAACTCGGCAGCGATCTGCGTCTTCATCACAGCGTGTGATGTTCTCCAGGTCTGACTTTCCTCTTCTTCGGTCGTTACTTGGAACAATTTATAGAACACTGTAAATGACTATGAGCTGTGTATAAGTGGTAGCAGAAAAACAACTGCTGTTTATCATCCTGTATGCTGGTCTTTTACCCACAACATCATGGACGCCATTGAATTATGCAAGTCGTCAACCAGGGATGCTAGCATGCTACAGGCACTTGGCGAAGGGATCAAAGGAAACTGATTTTAGAGAAAGCATGTAGCCTTTCTACAAGCTGCTATTTAGTGTCACAGCATTCCCTGATGTTTTCCTATGAAGTAATGTATTCATTCACACAAAACCTCAATGTTTTTTCGAATCCGTTCATTGTCATGACACTACCCGACCTTTCATTATGATATTCTTTTTATGACTAGGGATGAGTGGACCCGTGGATGTCTGGCCGAACTTTATAAAGAAAAAAAAAAAGTTTTGTTTGGCTACCAAACCGGTACCCAAGCTTGAACCATTCACTTGATTGGGAGTCCAGAGTGTCGGGCAGTTTCCACACTGTCCTCTGTGTGACAGCTTTGGAAACACCGGCTCTGACCAGCAGTAACCTTACTGAAGTCACAGCCGCTAGGTATCGCTGACCACTGTGGGTTCCCACGCTGTCACATAGAGGACAGCGTGTGAGCCAGGGGTTGTGACCGGCTGTGAAAGTTACCGCCTGTCAGGCATCGGCTGATACTACTACTCTAGTCAGCCTCGTCTGCTTTCTCTCTTATAGTAATGTCCGCGGACATCAAGCCTAGGGATTAGTAATGGAGAGGCGATTATAAGGCATCCCTATTACTAACCCCGTCAAAAGTAATGCACGCACACACACACACTCTTCTTTTACCCAGTTACTACCTTTTAAAAAATTAAAATTAGGGGTCCGCCGTAAATCCATCCCACGTCGATCCCCGACTGCAACATCCAGATGCACTGCTGAGCGGTGACATTAGTAATGTGACCGCTCAGCATGGCAGACAGAAGACAATGACAAATTGATGTGGGTCTGACACCGTGCACCCTCGGGCTCTACCGATCAGCTGTTACAAGCTCTGGTAGCGGCCAGATGTGAACACATTGAGCAGAGGTGCATTGCATCAGCTCCATTCAATGTGTAGTTGCTGCTGCCAAGTACTGCTGTACATCTATAGCTGTTCTGCAGTAATCGGCAGCGGCCATTACCCATTGCACAATGCCACTCCGATTATGTTTACATTGGGTGTGCCAGGTGTTGGACCCTCATTAATATGCCTCTTGCATAGTCTGTTTTTAAGTTTCAGGAATGTGCAATGCAAAAGCGATCAAGCGATCTCCGAGACCAGTGTAGTGGAGACGTGACTTTTATCAATGTGTCAACAGGCTCTGTTAAATTTCACGCAACTCTCTGAGAAATCATGTTTTAAAGGAGCACTGTGATCCCGAAAGTTAGTTCATTGCGATCATCTACTGTGCACTGAGTCGTTACCGAACCTTAATCTATTCCTCGTCTCCATTTACTCAATATTGAATGTGACATTTTCGCTTCTTATCACTGACACTTTTCAGTCTAATTTGCATGATTTTTATTTGACCTTTTATTGTTCATTGAAAAGTTGTTGTTTTTTTTTTTTTTTTATCAAATTAATTGTGTTAATCTAATTAACTGTATGTGTTGGTATGATAAGAGCATATGATTTCTGTGCTGAAAAAAATAGATGCTCATTTAAAGAGAAAATAGCCATAAATCCAAGGATTTCTGCTGCGAATTTGCAGATCCATATACTGAATACATGCAGTGGGGCTAATCTACAGGTATATGTGCACACGGTGTGTGTTTTGCAGCGGATTTTTCAAAATCACCAGGGTCATTTGGATGTTTTGGGTTGTCATTATGATTAAAATAGAGAAAACACAGTAGTCTGACAATAAATGGCTTCACCCAACCACTAACCATGAGTGGAGAAAAAGTTTTGGTGTTATCATTCATATTCTCTGAAAAAAGGCCAAGAAATCAAAAATTCTGCCGGGGTATGTTAACTTTTCAGCACAACTGTATTTTACAAATGGATTTTCTATAACCATTCATATCTCTTAATTGAGCACCTATCAAGTTCTAATAATGGCAAATTTATAGGAATAGCTCTGTGCAATCCATGTAGATATATGGAGAGTTAATAGATATTCAACATATTTCAGTACTTTGCTCAGTGGATGTAAACAATACATGTATTTCATTGCTTTGAATTTTCAGGTTGTGTCCAGTACACAATAGATTTTTCTGCAGCAGTTTCCTCTGCATATAATGAACATTACCTGGGGAAATCGCTCCCTGAAAAGGGTGAAATCTGCTGTCAAAATTCTCATTTTAAAATCTGCAGCATGTCAATTTTTATTAAGTCCAGAAAAATTCTAAATGTGGATATTTGTTGCTGGCACTATAACTTGCAGCATTTCCGTCTTATGTTGACGTCAGGGCTGTGGAGTTTGGAGTAAGTGTCCATTTTGTTGGTGTCGGTATAAAATGGAGCGACTCCTAAATATATAGAATACATTGGGTACAGTAGTACAAAGCAGGATGTGCTGTAAATGTTTTCATAAGTATTCGGGAAAGTTCTGAAATGTCCTATAAATGTTTGTTCTGTTCCTGATCTGGGCTTTTAGATGAGATGAATCTGTGCTGCACTTTATGCACATGCTCAGTAGTGACCAGTGCTGTGGAGTCATAGATGAGATGAATCTGTGCTTTACTTTATGCACATGCTCAGTAGTGACCATTGCTGAGGAGTCTGCGAGATTGACTTCCTGCCTCCACAGCCCTGGATAAGGTGCTGATCTCATCCCTGTGCTGTGGCGTTGTTTCTCAAAGAAATTGACCCATGGATTGGATTTTAAAAGATGCAACATGTCCATTTTAGTCGTGAATTTGCAACTAAAATCCACATCAAATCTGCATGATTTTGTGAATTTTTGCTAGATTTTGCAGCCACATAAGGAGCCAGCCTAAGGCCTCATTCAGACCTCTATTGTCCATGTACAAGAAAAACAGACTTTTTTCGTGTGTGATATATATATATATATATATATATATATATATATATATATATATATATATATATATATATATATATATATATATATATATATATATATATATATATATATATATATATATTATTTTTTTTTTTTTATTTTTTTTTTTTGTGGACCCATAGATTTGCCTTGCCAATTTCAATCCAGTACTTGGATCAAGGTTGATCATGTCTCCTTGATTTTGCACAGATCGCTCGGACATGTAAATGGCCCCATAGATTATAACTGGTACTAGTGGCACTCGTAAGACAAAAACGGCCGTCTGAATGAGGACTTAGGGTCTTACTGCTGCAGGGATACTCTACCAATTCCTGGAAACCGGGCAGTTTGAAGCAATTTATGACACAGCTGGCAGAAGGCTTTGTAAGCGGTTAGTCAGCTTTGACATTTACATGGACTGAATATCAGTAAAAAATAAACCGCAGTTCACATTTGGCATCATTGAAGTGCACAGTATTGAAATGTGCTGAAGAAATCACTATAAACCTTGCTGTACATCATAGAAAGTAATGGAGCCATGCTGGAAGTTGTTCGTTTCTCTCTATTAAAGATTTCCTGTCTTTCCCTCTCTGGCCAGGGGCTAAGTATTGCGGCTTGGCATTAAAACCAGAAGATGTGGTGGAGTCCAAGAGCCATGAGGTCACCGTGCTGTTCATGAGTGGGATCCACATCTCCGGGCGAGGCTTTCTGGCTTCCTATTCCACCACAAATAAAACAGGTATTGGTTACTTTACATTAGAGGAAAGAGTTTTATTTTGTTGTGGGGTTTTGTATGTGTGTATGTGTGTGTATATATATATATATATATATATATATTTTTATTTTTTTTTTTTTTATTTTTTATTTTTTTTTTGCTGTTCTTAATTACCAAGTGACTGGTGTACTGCCTGCCGGATCGCCTACATGTGTATCAGGACACAAACCATCTTGTGTCCTACATCAATGCTTGGCTTTCTGCACGTCTTTATGCAGACACAGTTAATTTTCCTAACTCAAATCCCATATGAGGACCCTTTTTTTTTTTTTTTTTTTTTGGTAAAAGTTGTAATTGTGAATGAAAGAATTTACTTTAACGCCTAACGTACTGAAAAACATGGAAAATTCTTCATTCAGATGTCTACAAATCACATACATGTTATTTCCATGGATAGAGCATGCACCCATTGAAGTCTTTGGTACTGTTCACAAGTACGTGCAATTTTTCTTTTTAAGTATTATAATAAAAGAAGGGTTCGTTAGGGGGTAAGGGTGTTTAGTAAAAGGAAAATGTATCAGGTCATGTATCCAATGTACTTGTCTGAAAATTGTATCAGACTGTGTTAATGGTGTATCATATGCTTTAATAAAAAATAATTGAGTTAAAAAAAAAAAGTATTGTAATTAAAAAAAAAACAAAACTGGGACCCATTATTATCAGTATGCATTTTTGCTTTTTTTGTTATGGTAAGCTGTAGGTTTTTATGGTACCATTTTTGGTACATATGATTTTTATAGCCTTTTTTTATTGCATTTTTCTAGAGGTGCAGTAGGCAGAACACTTTTTTGTGTTTTTTTTTTTTTATTTTTTTTTTATTTACTGTATGGATTAAATTATCTCTTCATAGACAAGATTGATTTGTTTCTATTTTTAAGTCCCCACGTGGGACTTGATCCTGCAATCATCTGTATCGTATTATATACCACTAATGAGTCTTCCATTTAGTCCAGAAAAAATTACCGTAGGTTAAGACATGGTAGATTTCCAGGGTAGATTCAACATTAAGGCCCCATACACACGTTCAGGAATTGATGCAGAAAATTCCTGGGAAAATCCTGACATTTCTGCCGGTTTTCTGCATGAAAACCGCATGCGTTTTTTAATGCGTTTTTTGCGCGGTTTTGACGCGTTTTTGTCGCGGTTTTTCCCAAACATTTCCCAATGCATTAGACAGTGGAAAAACCGCGAAAAAAACGCAAAATTAATGAGCATGTCCGGATTTTTACCGCAATGCGTTTTTCATGCGGAAAAACGCACATCATGTGCACAGAAATTGCGGATTTCATTAAAAATGATAGGATGCTTAATGTATGCAGATTATTTGCGGTTTTATAGCGTTTTTATAGCGCAAAAACGCTAAAAAACCGCAAATAATCTGCACTGTGTGAACATAGCCTAAAAAAAATCATTCTAATAAATGGGATTTATATAAAAAAAATATATTTCAGATTCACTTCAAAGGAAACTCAGATTTTTCCACATTGGGCTGCGTTTTTGCAGACTGATCAAAAAGATCCAGGATTTTCTAATCTTCCCCTAAATGAGCGTCTATATCGGCTGCTGCACTATGTCTTGATGCAGAGATGTCGTGAAGCAGAATAAAGCAAAGTGCCAAGAAGCAGTATATTGTTTGGATTGTTTACTGATGCGAACGTCCCTCTAAACTGCCGTCCACCATTATTTTCTGTTCCTTTTTATTTCCTCCCTTTCTCCCAGAGAACTATGAAAATTTCTTCTGCTTTTATTTCTTTGCCAAGAAGTCCAAGGCTGTTTATTTCCTCCGGTTAGATGAGTTTGCACAATGCCCTTGAGATCACATCAATTCCCTTTCATTTCTTCTGATTGCTTTAAATAAAATTGTAAACACGACCCGTCCTCCGAGGCTCCGGCACAAGACTATTGCCACATGGAGAGTGGACGCTTTAAAGTACACGCGATGCCGCTTACATTTTATTTTCTACTTTCCCTAAATTTTGTACCAAGGTTTTTAAAATCTGGAAAAGATAAAGGACTTGCATGGAATTCAATAGGACAGAGATGGGTTAAGGACTAGTCACAATTGCCGCGATTCATCATTGCCTTTGCACCTAGTTTTATTTAGTTTTGTGCCCAATTCTTTATTCTTTTTGCACTTTTTAAGTTTGGTTCACATGGGCTAGCCTGTTTCTTGGAGGTTGAAAAGCAGACTTTGTTAAAGTTGTGGATATACAGCAGTCCTCTAAGATTATTAGACTCTCTTCTCTTAGCTGCAAGAGAAGGGCGGGACATGGCACAGGCAAAGGACAATATTGCGGTTTTACAGCAGTTTGTACTCTGCAAAAGGGCAGGCAGAAAAATGACAGGAAATGGCAGAACAAGCGCCGTACAGCGGACTCCAGTGTATGGCCACCATTTATGAACCGTTCCTTTATCCAGTTGTCTTATTGCCCTATTAACTTGAGATGTATAGCAATCTGGGCCTAAAAAAAAAAAAATGAAGGTACACTGTGTTTTATATCTGCGATCTGTGGACCCCCAACCCCAAGTCTGATATCAGCAGATCAGTGGTATCCCAGAGATCCTCCATAGCACCAAGATATTTTCACTCTGTTCTTCGGACGTGCTCCTAATATGTACGGTTTTCTTCACTTCCTAGATCTTATAACCTGTTTGGAGAAGGCGAGCCGGTTTTCTGATCCTGAATACAGGTAGTGTGTTAAATATCTAGTAACTCATTGGGCTTATTGTAAGGTGTGGAGAAGCGGGGTCAGTGGGTGCTCTCATCCGCTGTCTTTAGCAAGACTGTATGGACCACGGCTCATACCACTGAACGCCCGCTCTATCTCCCAGTGGGCAATACACTACACAGACAACACAGGGTTAAGGTAAAACAGTGTGGCAACACTTTATTGAACCACAATAGCAAACAGAACAATCCCACCATGACTGGAATTGTTTGGTTACATGGGCGCATATAAAAGATCACTGCGTCTCCACGTATTTCCAGTATGACATGCTGTCAGAGCTCCCAGGGAAACATGGGCGCATATAAAAGATCACTGCGTCTCCACGTATTTCCAGTATGACATGATGTCAGAGCTCCCAGGGTCGCTACTCCATCTCTGGATGAACGCACAGAGATGAGGTAACGACAAGCATAGGGTGATGACCAAGAACTGTCGATAGAGTCCATACAAGGTCCAAAGCCAGTTGACACGAGAGCCACCACCTTGCTTATCTGACCATCTTCATGGAACCAGGCGACCAGCGGGTCCCAACCCTGGCTTTCTCCAAACAGATCCATGGTTCAGAGATGGTCACTGGATCAGATCTGTCCTTCCAACCGGAGCCGAAAACCCCTGGGTTGTTTCCTATAGAATCATAGATCAGTGTCCCTCGTGATGGTGCCATGATGAATTAGCTGCAGTCCTTTCTCTTGTCTGTTGGGTGGTTTGCAGAATGTCTGGCTGGTAGCTCCGTGTTACTTCAGTCTCCCAGGATGTGATCTGAGTCTCTTTATACCCAAGTCATGTAAGCTATTTTTAGAATTACCCAGGGTCTTTCAGTCCAACATCAAGATAAGGTAAACAATGGTAATGGGATTAAGTAGCACTATTAGCATACATCAATAAACAAAGCTTAACACACTCAATGTACAGTCACTATTAAAGACTTAAGGTACCTTCACACGAAGCGACGCTGCAGCGATAGCGACAACGATGCCGATCGCTGCAGCGTCGCTGTTTGATCGCTGGGGAGCTGTCACACAGACCGCTCTCCAGCGACCAACGATGCCGAGGTCCCCGGGTAACCAGGGTAAACATCGGGTTACTAAGCGCAGGGCCGCGCTTAGTAACCCGATGTTTACCCTGGGTTACCAGCGTAAAAGTAAAAAAAACAAACAGTACATGCTCACCTGCGCGTCCCCCAGCGTCTGCTTCCTGAAACTGACTGAGCTCCGGCCCTAACAGCACAGCGGTGACGTCACTGCTGTGCTTTCACTTTCACTTTAGGGCCGGCGCTCAGTCAGTGTCAGGAAGCAGACGCTGGGGGACGCGCAGGTGAGTATGTACTGTTTGTTTTTTTTACTTTTACGCTGGAAACCAGGGTAAACATCGGGTTACTAAGCGCGGCCCTGCGCTTGGTAACCCGATGTTTACCCTGGTTACCAGTGTAAAATATCGCTGGTATCGTTGCTTTTGCTTTCAAACACAACGATACACGGCGATCGGACGACCAAATAAAGTTCTGAACTTTATTCAGCGACCAGCGACATCACAGCAGGATCCTGATCGCTGCTGCGTGTCAAACTAAACGATATCACTAGCCAGGACGCTGCAACGTCACGGATCGCTAGCGATATCGTTACAAAGTCGTTTCGTGTGAAGGTACCTTTAGGCCATGTGCACACGTTCAGTATTTTTCGCGTTTTTTTCGCTATAAAAACGTGATAAAAACGCTTACATATGCCTCCCATTATTTTCAGTGTATTCTGCATTTTTTGTGTAAATGTAGCCTTTTTTTCCGCGAAAAAATCGCATCGCGGAAAAAAAAGCAACATGTTCATTAAAATGCGGAATTGCAGGGGATTCCGCACACATAGGAGTCCATTGATCTGCTTACTTCCCGCACGGGGCTGTGCACACCATGCGGGAAGTAAGCAGATTGTGTGCGGTTGGTACCCAGGGTGGAGGAGAGGAGACTCTCCTCCACGCACTGGGCACCATATAATTGGTCAAAAAATAAGAATTAAAATAAAAAATAGTCCTATACTCACCCTCGATGTCTTCCCGCCTCTCCGCTACATGCTGCCGCTTCGGTTTCTGTAGCTGGTGTGCGGTGAAGGACCTGTGATGACGTCACTGTCTTGTGATTGGTCGTGAGCGGTCATGTGACCGCTCACGTGACCGCGACATCATGGAAGGTCCTGCGCGCACACACCAGCTATAGGAAGAGGAACGGACGTCGCTGAGGAGATCGTCTGGGTGAGTATAAGCATTTTTTTATTTTTTTTATTTTTAAACATTCTATCTTTTACTATAGATGCTGCATAGGCAGCATCTATAGTAAAAAGATGGTCACACTTGTCAAACGCTATGTTTGACAAGTGTGACCAACCTGTCAGTCAGTTTTCCAAGCGATGCTACAGATCGCTTGGAAAACTTAAGCATTCTGCAAGCTAATTACGCTTGCAGAATGCTAAAAAAACCGCAAAAAAAAAATAAAATGCGGATTTCTTGCAGAAAATTTCCGGTTTTCTTCAGGAAATTTCTGCAAGAAATCCGGACGTGTGCACATACCCTTACACAGTATGTTAGATAGTATATCAGTGGGCAAGTCTGTCTTCTTGACCCACCAGACATAAACACTTAAATTCACAAGCCAATATACAGATAAAAAGCCAGTTCTTTTGATTTGCAAAAAACATGGTTGTCTGGAAAATTAAGATACAATCTGGTTTCTTCACATAAGGACTTGATAATTTAACAACCATCCAAACAATAGCCAGCACTGACATCTTCTTAAAAGAATTGCTTTATTGATCCAGTAGTATAAAATGCACAAAAAATGGTTGAACACAACAGCACAAAAATGTAAAAAGGCAGAAAGGAAAAGTCCGCTTCCCTCCCAGGCAACAGTTCAGACCTGCATGGTCCTTTGTCAAGCCAAATAGACACATACTTAACAAAGGACCATGTAGGTCTGAAACCTGTTTCCTGGGAGGGCAGCGAACATTTCCTTTCTGCCTTTTACATTTTTGTGCGGTTTTGAGGGCGGTGGAGTTGGTATAATATGGAGAGACTCCTAAAATATATAGAATATATTGGGTCCAGTAGTTCAATGCAGGATGTGCTGTAAATGTTTTCTTAAGAATTTGGGAAAGTTCTGAAATGTCCTATAAATGTCTGTTCTGTTCCTGATCTGAGCTTTTAGTGAAGATTAGTCATGAGCGAGTATACTCGTTGCTCAGGTTTTCATGAGCACGCTCGGGTGGTCTCCGAGTATTTGTTAGTGCTGAATTGTTTTTGTCGACACAGCTGCATGATTTACGGCTGCTAGCCAGCCTGAGTACATGTGGTGGTTGTCTTGTTGCTAGGGAATCCCCACATGTAATCAAGCTGTCTAGCAGCCATAAATCATGCAGCTGCGCTGACAAAAACTACATCTCCGAGCACTAACAAATATTCGGAGAACACCCGAGCGTGCTCGGGAAAACCATGTAAAGAGTACACTCGCTCATCACTAGTGAAGATGAATCTGTGCTGCACTTTATGCACGTGCTCAGTAGTGACCAGTGCTGTGGGGTCGTAGTTGAGTTGAATCTTTTTCTGAGCCATCTGCTGATTTCTGCTCACAGACCACACAAAAGTTGAATGTGTGGGAAAACTGAGAGCCTGTAAAAGCAAAACTGTAGAACCACAAATACATGCTTTTAAATAAAATTTAAAAAAAAAAGTCCCGAAAGGTGGACAGACCCCACTCACTACGTGACAACTGGATCAATTACCTGTTGTAAAGATTAGAAATCCTTTGCAGTTCGGAGCGACCACGTTGCTGATATGAACGGCTTATCTTCAGCACTGCAGCGCTTGTGGAAAAGCAGGAAGCCAGGAGCTGGGCAGCGATGCACTTCTAAAATACATCTTAAGAACATCCCTTTAACTTCGTGGATGACTGACAGTCATTTTAATTTACTTGCATCAAAATTGCTCACATGATTTTTATTCTCTTTTTACCTGCAGAAAATACTGTCCAGCCGGTTGTCTGACACCTTTTGGAGAAATCTCAGGAACTATCCCCATCGGCTACCGAGATGTATGTATTTTATTGTTTTACATTTTTTCCTTTTTTTTTTTTTGCTCTGAATTGAATGAGAGCTGAGCTGTTGTACCCAAGAATGGCCACTGCATGGTGTGGGGCGCTGTGATGTTGTGGCGTTGTACTCTTAGTACTTCCTTCCTGTGTGGGACCTTGTAACACTGGCTGAAAGGTGGGAGTTTCGGGCGTTTGATTCATACTGATCTGATCCTACAGATAGATTTGATATCATAGGTCGGGACAACCTTTTCAGTACTTACAGTTGTGGCCAAAAGTATTGACACCCCTGCAATTCTGTCAGATAATACTCAGTTTCTTCCTGAAAATGATTGCAAACACAAATTCTTTGTTATTATCTTCATTTAATTTGTCTTAAATGAAAAAACACAAAGAATTGTCCTAAAGCCAAATTGGATATAATTCCACACCAAACATAAAAAAGGGGTGGACAAAAGTATTAGCACTGTTCGAAAAAGCATGTGATGCTTCTCTAATTTGTGTAATTAACAGCACCTGTAACTTACCTGTGGCACCTAACAGGTGTTGGCAATAACTAAATCACACTTGCAGCCAGTTGACATGGATTAAAGTTGACTCAACCTCTGTCCTGTGTCCTTGTGTGTACCACATTGAGCATGGAGAAAAGAAAGAAGACCAAAGAACTGTCTGAGGACTTGAGAAACCAAATTGTGAGGAAGCATAAGCAATCTCAAGGCTACAAGTCCACCTCCAAAGACCTGAATGTTCCTGTGTCTACCGCGCACAGTGTCATCAAGAAGTTTAAAGCCCATGGCACTGTGGCTAACCTCCCTAGATGTGGACAGAAAAGAAAAATTGACAAGAGATTTCAACGCAAGATTGTGCGGATGTTGGCTAAAGAACCTCGACTAACATCCAAACAAGTTCAAGCTGCCCTGCAGTCCGAGGGTACAACAGTGTCAACCCGTACTATCCGTCGGCGTCTGAATGAAAAGGGACTGTATGGTAGGAGACCCAGGAAGACCCCACTTCTTACCCCGAGACATAAAAAAGCCAGGCTGGAGTTTGCCAAAACTTACCTGAAAAAGCCTAAAACGTTTTGGAAGAATGTTCTCTGGTCAGATGAGACAAAAGTAGAGCTTTTTGGGTAAAGGCATCAACATAGTTTACAGGAGAAAAAAAGAGGCATTCAAAGAAAAGAACACTGTCCCTACAGTCAAACATGGCGGAGGTTCCTTGATGTTTTGGGGCTGCTTTGCTGCCTCTGGCACTGGACTGCTTGACCATGTGCATGGCATTATGAAGCCTGAAGACTACCAACAAATTTTGCAGCATAATGTAGTTCCCAGTGTGAGAAAGCTGGGTCTCCCTCAGAGGTCATGGGTCTTCCAGCAGGACAATGATCCAAAACACACTTCAAAAAAGCAAAATGGTTTGAGAGAAACCACTGGAGACTTCTAAGGTGGCCAGCAATGAGTCCAGACCTGAATCCCATAGAACACCTGTGGAGAGATCTAAAAATGGCAGTTTGGAGAAGGCACCCTTCAAATATCAGGGACCTGGAGCAGTTTGCCAAAGAAGAATGGTCTAAAATTTTCCGGCTTGGTGCATTCAGACCAGTCTGGCTTTATGCCCAATAGGTCCACTGCGATTAATCTACGAAGGCTATTTATGAATTTGCAGCTCAGATCCGATAACTGTGGCCAGAGTTATTGCATCTTTAGACGCCCACAAGGCGTTTGATAGCGTGGAGTGGGGGTATCTTTGGCAGGTGTTGCGGAATATGGGGTTTGGACCGCAGTTCATATCTTGGATTCGGCTGATGTACTCGATGGTCAGGGTGAACGGGGAGTTATCACGGACCATACAACTAACTAGAGGGACTAGGCAGGGGTGTCCACTCTCTCCTCTTTTGTTTGCTCTGGCTGTGGAGCCACTGGCTGCTAAACTTCGACGGTCTGATGAGATGACTGGGTTTAAATATGGGAGGATTGAAGAAAGGGTGGCGTTGTATGCAGATGACATTCTTTTGTTTTTGGCTGACCCGGGTGCGTCCTTGGAGGGAGCCATTGGGATTATTGAACGCTTCGGATCAGTGTCGGGACTTAAGATAAACTGGAGTAAGTCTATCTTGTTTAAAGTGGATGATGTTGGGGGGGAGCCACTGGAAGATGGGCGACTGAAGGTGACGAGCCAATTCAAGTACCTTGGCATATGGGTATCTATGCCTGTTACTGATTATATACATAGGAATATGACTCCAATCTTGGGTGTTCTGAAGGCAAAAGTGGATGCTTGGCTTAAGCTGCATTTATCTGTGGTAGGTAGGGTGAATCTTATTAAAATGATTCTGATGCCGAAAATACTGTATATTTTGCATAATGCACCAGTGTGGATACCGCGCGGGAAATTTAGACAGATCAACTCTCTGTTTAGGAATTAATTATGGGGGAGACAATATCCGCGGATTAGACTGGAGACACTTCAGCGACCCAAGGACGATGGGGGACTAGCATTGCCTAACCCTGAAATATACTTTCTTGCAGCACAGAGTCAGCATCTAAAGGGATGGGCGCTTGAGGGGTCTCTTGGAGCAGTAGAGCGGTTGATGGAAGTGATGACAAAAAGAAAGCCAGTAGTACAATGTTTGGAGGATGGATCCTTGGGAGCTCTGGGGAAATTATACCTGACTGTGTTGTTGATACGTAGGTTGTGGGGTAGATTGAGACATATACGGAGGATCACGGACTTGACGAGATTCTCTCCGCTATGGCATAACAATAACTTACAGGAGTTTGAGGCACTGGGGATACTGACAGAATGGCAGGTCAAAGGGATTCAGTACGTGTATCAGATACTTGAGCGAGGTGAGTTAAAATCATTTTCTCAATTGCAGGCGGAGTTTGGTCTGGGGACTGCGGGGGACTATCAGTATTTGCGGATGTTGCATGCTTTTAGAGCTCAGAATAGGAGCGGAGATATTAGAATTCAAAGAGATATAGTACTGGAGTATGTGTGTAATGAAGGGTCTACTGGGGGGGTTATATCTACTTTGTATAAAGATCTGCTACATACTTTCCTGTTGGGATTTCCGATAATGGCGGAGCTAAATGGGAGAGGGATCTGGGTCCAATGGATAAAGAGACTTGGGAGTCGGTGCTAGAATGGGTCCCAAGACTGTCAGTGAGCGAACCATATAGACTGTCACAGCTCTATGTAATACACAGGGTCTATAAGTCTCCGATAATACTGTATAAGGCAGGTTTGCGTGATAATTCCGAATGCCCAAGGTGTAAATCTACGGATGCGGATATATTTCATATGATGTGGACGTGTCCGAGACTGGCTGCATTTTGGTTAGCAGTTTTGAGTCGTATGGAAGGTGCGTATGGATGTGTGGTGCCAAGAGTTCCAATTGTGTGCCTGTTGGGATGCGTGGATGAGATTGGAGTAGATAGTAACCTAAAGATAGCTATTGCCAGACTGTTATACATGGCTAGGAAGGTAATAGCTCGAAATTGGATCAGGGAAGAACCGCCGTCAAGAGGAGAATTCCTACAATATGTGAAACAAGGCCTGACACTCGAAAAGGGGTTTTACAAAAAGAAAGGGAAAATCGAAGTGTTCAATAAACTGTGGTCTCCGTGGATCGCCATGGGATAGGGATAGGGGTATTATACAAATTGAATGAACTACGATCCCTAATTAATGGCATTGTAAAGTGTGGCTTACATTAGGGGCTGGGGGATTAGTTATCCTTTTGTTTTACTGATGGAGGTGTTAAGCAAGATGGGCTGTCTTGTTGGGTTGGGGTGGGGGGTGTTGGGATCAAAGGGAGTTGTTTGAAGGGGGGGGGGGGAGAAAATTTTGTATTGAAAATACGAATGTAACATGTCAATCATCATGTTATTCTTAATAAAAACCTATTTGAACGAAAAAAAAGATTGGTCTAAAATTCCAGCAGAGCATTGTAAGAAACTCATTGATGGTTACCGGAAGCGGTTGGTCGCAGTTATTTTGGCTAAAGGTTGTGCAACCAAGTATTAGGCTGAGGGTGCCAATACTTTTGTCTGGCCCATTTTTGGAGTTTTGTGTGAAATGATCAATGTTTTGCTTCGTTCTTTTGTGTTTTTTTTTCATTTAAGACAAATTAAATGAAGATAATACCAAAGAATTTGTGTTTGCAATCATTTTCAGGAAGAAAGTATTATCTGACAGAATTGCAGGGGTGTCAATACTTTTGGCCACAACTGTGTCTTAAAAGTAAACCATTAAAAGGGTTGTCAACTATACCGACAACCCCTTCTCGAGTTATTATATTCCCCCTTGTCAAATAAAAACAGCCGGTACTCCCCTATGGCACCATTTTAGCGATGCCGGGGTTTGTGTGACATTGTCACGCGACTCCTGCAGCCGATCATTGAACACTAATGGGTCCGTTTCACTTCTGGCCAAAAACTGACATCCAGACGTAATCAGAACTGCGTTCTCATTATTTGAGATATCCATTTTGTGTGAAGGAAGTGACAGTGAAGCGGCCCATTACTGTCTGCTGATTGGCTACTGAGATCGCGTAGCATAAAGTCACATGAGCCCCGGAATTCCCAACACCGCTGTAACGGCATCAGAGGTGAGTACATACTGAATTTATTTTACATGGGGGGTGAATATAGTAATTGAGAAGGAGTCGGCCGAGTAGTGGACAACCAGTTTAAGGTTTGTTTTATCTTCTACATTATTGAACTATAACAAGTGTTTTTTTTTTTCTTATTAATCAAAGCAATTAGTGTCTAGGTCGGGAGCTGTCAAGCACTGTGCGCTTTCTTTCCATCATGCTTCCATTGTAAGCGTCTAGAAATGCAGAGCGTCCGGGCCCTTCACACGCGCAGCCACTTTACACTCATTAAACTGATGGAATTACTCGCCGGCCTTTGTGTTAAGCCTAAGATTTCACAGTTGAAAAGTTAATTGAGTTCATGATCACGGCGTGCTGTTACAGTACAGTGTGTACTTTCATAGATGCGATGGCGCAGGGCTGTGTACCATTACTTGCAGCAGCACATACAAACACATGGTGGGCCCCATCATGGCTTCACTGTGCACAGGCCCCTGACACTCCGTGCTCCTATTTCATGATCATTGTGGGCTCAGACGCCACATTCTGTACTATTGGCTTTATACAGTGAGGACTGAGTATAATGGTGGAGAACTTGGTCTCGCCTGTTGTCATGTGGTAAATCGGAACTGGCCATGCAGTTATCTCAGCCGTGCATATCCATTCAGTAAGCTTGTACACCTGACGTGTACAGCCTTAGTCGGGACCCTACTGTGTTTATATGGTGCCTTGAAAATGTATTCATACCCCATTAATTTTTCACGTTACACCCACAAACTTAAAGGGGTATTTCCATCTCCAAGATCCTATCCCAATATGTAGTTGGTGTAATAATAATATTAGCAAATACTTCCATTTAGAAATTGTAATATACACTGTTCCAAATTATTATGCAAATAATATTTCCTCATATTTTCTCTAAATTATCTATCTGAATTTGCAATCATTGTTATTTTACAGTCATCTACTATTCTAGTATAATTGCAATGTTTTGGAAAAAACTGCCTATGAAAACAGTATCTTTTTAAAAAAAAATAAACACTCAAAATGCATGTTCCAAATTATTATGCACAGCAGAGTTTTCAACCTTTTTTTAAAAGTTTGAACAAAAAAATGGTCAGTTGTGAAGTTATAAGCATTATCAGCTTATTACAAAATGAAATCAAACCGTTTTCAAGTGAAAACTTTATTCTAGGTGATGTTACATTTGCACATAGGACCCATTGTTCGAAAGAAGAAGCTTCTGAACTCTCTCGTCCTTTGAATTTGTCAGTTTTTGGATGGCTTCTGCTTCAATTGTTTTGCATGTGGACAGAATACCCTCCCAGAGTTGTTGCTTAGATGTGAACTGCCTCCCGCCATCATAGACACTCCTTTTGATGATGCTCCAGAGGTTCTCAATGGGGTTGAGGTCAGGGGAAGATGGTGGCCACACCATAAGTTTGTCCTCTTTTATGCCCATAGCAGCCAGAGATGCAGATGTGTTTTTTGCAGCATGAGATGGTGTATTATCATGCATGAAAATGATCTTGCTGCGGAAAGCACAGTTCTTCCTCTTGAACCATGGCAGGAAGTGTTGTTTTAGAAACTCCACATAGATTATGGAGTTCATCTTTACCCCTTCAGGGATCATAAAGGGGCCGACAATCTCTCTCAACATGATTCCAGCCCAAAACATTACTCCACCTCCTCCTTGTTGGCGCCTTAGCCGTGTTTTTATGGGGTGTCCATCAACCAGCCATCCTCCACTCCATCCATCTGGACCATCGAGCGTTGCACACCACTTATCGGCGGACAAAACCGTTTGGAAGTCAGTCTTCATGTATCGTTTGGCCCACTGGAGCCGTTTCTGCTTGTGTGCAGTGGATAGAGGTGGTCGACAGGATGGCTTATGCACAGCTGCAAACCTCTGAAGGACCCTGCATCTTGTTGTTCTGGGGACGTTGGAGGCACCAGCAGCTTCAAAAACTTGTCTGCTGCTATGACAAGGCATTTTTGCAGCTGCTCTTTTAACCTTACGCAATTGCCTGTTGGAAAGAGTCCTCAATTTTTCCTTATCAGCACGCACACGTGTGTGCTGGGAATCAGCTACATACTTCTTGACTGTGCGATGATCACAATGAAGTGTCTTGGCAATGTTGATTGTAGTCAGGCCTTGACCTAAATACTCCACAATTTGTTGCTTCTCAGCAGCCGACACATCCTTTTTCTTTCCCATTTTGGCAAAAAATGTAGGCTGCTTAATAATGTGGAACAGCCTTCTTAAGCAGTCTTGCCTTTATTTGGACACACCTGCCAAACTAATTTGCACAGGTATCTGCAATTGCTTTCAGTGATATAAAGAGCCCTGACACACATCACCATCAATAAGGTTAGAATTTTTTTGTTTGTCATTTAAACTCATCACTCCTAAACTCTTTGTGCATAATAATTTGGAACACAGTGTAGTTTTCTCCTTCGCCTCATTGGGGGACACAGACCGTGGGTGTATGCTGCTGCCATTAGGAGGCTGACACTAAGTGATAGAAAGTGATCTCCTCCCCTGCAGTATACACCCTCCTGCTGGCTCTCAGCTAACCAGTTCTTGCTTAGTGTCCGTAGGAGGCACACGGACGGGTCTGCTATTCAGACCCAAAACTCTTTATTTTATTTTTACATTTTTGATTTTACTTTCTACAACCAAGGGGCGACGGATCCTTTCAAGGTTCCGATCTCCCCGAACCATCAACAGGCGAGCACGGAGAGTGTCGCCTCTCCGTATCCTCTCCTGCGATGTGGGATGCCATGCCTGAGCTGATTCTTAGGGGTGATGGGCCCCTTCGAGGGCACCGATCTCCCCACACCTTCAACGGATGAGCACATGGAATGTCGCCTCCACGTACCCTCTTCTGCAGCCAGGCCTATAGCCGGACAACTGGCCCTGTCCACCTGGGGGCTGAACTCCGTGGATGTACAGAGGCCCCTGTCTTTGGCAATCGAGCAGCCCCCACTGTCCCACCACAGTTAAAGCGGATGGCACAAGGAGGCGGACGGTTCCTCTCCACCTCCCTAACAAAGGAATGATGGATTGAGGTTTATCCCTCTATCCCTGCACCGTCCACGCTGCAATACCTGACCTGCAGGAGAACAGAGTGCGCGCGCTTTCCTTGGCGCTGAATCCCAGTCATCTGCGGCGGCTCCATGCCGGGACGCGCACTGATGGTGAGTGGATCCAGTCAGCGGTGGCCTCTGCAGTGGGATATTCACATGCAGACAGGCAGCATCAGCTTCCCTGTGGCCCACCTCCCAGAGGTAACGCTCCGGCCGGCTGCAAAAATTTAGCCCCCGGCTTCGGCCGATGTGTAAGCCACATCCCGGAAGTCGCGCCCGCACTATGGTGCGCTAAGGCGGCTCCGCCCGCTTTTCTGGCGCTTCTCGCCTGGCACGGGAGCGCTCAATTTTCTCTGCCACTACAACGCTATTCACTTCTACCGCTGGTATCGCTCCACCGGCTGCAGAAATTTAGGTCCCGGCTTGGGCCTATTCTTGGAAGTCTCGAGGCTCCGCCCACATTGCCTGTGGCTCCGCCCCCCAAATTGGTGCTTCTCGCTCTCTGCGAGATTTTATCACCTCTGCAACTCCCGGTGGCCATGTTGGTCCACAGAAGAGGAAAAAAATGCCCTTGGGGATATATTTTTACAAGCTCACAGAGGAATCCCCAGAAATTTTAAAAGATAAAAATTAACCTTTATTACCACAATTATTAAAATGACCAAATATGTGCACTACTTAAACCATCACCACAAAACTAACATACTATAGAAAAGGCCAGGGTGGTGCCAGGCCCTACACTCCACTGAGCATGCCCTACCTAGCAGCGGAGGTTGGCACCCTATCACCTGTGCATTGGCGCCCCCGCTCCTCGTCGACTCTCCCTGCTACCCCTGTGGGGCCCTGCTGGGATGGGGAATAGAAAAAATCATACAAACAGTGCCCCACTGAAAATATCTTGAGTCGATCTAGGTAGCTTTGACAGATCTATACTAATATCTAACTAGTCTTTCTTCACAATATGGATTAGCGCCCTATTCTATTGGGCAGATGGTGCCCCTGCAACCTTGTAACTGTCCTCTAATCTGACCCTTATTACATAGATCAGGCCCAGAAGATTGGTCAAAGTGCTACAGTGCTATATTAAAGTGTCCAAGGCAAAGAGACTATGTAAAATTGTTTATACATATATATTAGGGGTGCCCATTGGGGTGCAAATTTAACAAAAAATAATAAAAAGGGGATCCCTTCCTGTGATAGTCAGTCATACTTCATATAGCCAGCATACCACATGATTTTTTAGATTATAGAGACAAAAGAAATCAGTATCTCAAACAGGACCCCATGTCCACCCCAACCAATGACCGATGTCCGTATAATAGTTCATACCATCAATGGGTATCACATGGGTGTACCCCCTTTCCTTAGGATATAAAGAATTTCAATACATGTTACTCAATGTCACCCAAATGCATCCCTTTACATATCAAATGCATCCCTTTACAACTCAACGCGTTTCCCCTCTTCCAATTCTAAGAGGTTCATCAGGAATGAAACAGATATTAAAGGGTTACTTAGCTTAGTCAGATTTGGCGTATTTAAGCGATATAGTCCGCAGCACCACCGGGCCAGTCCCCTGTCAATATAGTGCCTGGTCTTAAAGGCACATGACCAGTATGCCCTGGTCTAAAAAGGCACGTGATCAATTTGAAGCCCGTCACCCTAAATGAGCACAGGAGCCCTCCGCCGCTGATCCCAGTTTATCCCAGGGTACCTATTTCCCCTCAGTGGACTTCGTCACTGACCGCAATCCATGGTTTCTCTGACCAAGAGATTGAACTCCTCCGTGAACCCTCTGTGGCTCGCAGTGCTCGCAGGACCGATTTTATACATGGTCCCTCTCCTACATGGGAGCCGTCGGCTAGCAGGGGCCGCAAGTATTCTAGAAACGTACAGGCGTCTAGAAACGTACAGGCATCTAGAAAGCGGAAGTTTTCATTTCTTGATCTCACTCCCCAATGATTTGCTGAGAACAAGGCTCTGAATATGGATCGGATATTGCCTTGGAACTGGACTTGCCAGAGCTTCAGAAAAGGATGGATTCACCTATTTGTATCATCAACCGATCTCTGTCCTTGCTACCGCACCCAGAGTGTTCGCAAGGGTCATGGCGACTTTCCTGTTCTTCTTGCACCCTAGAGGCGTGGTCGTCCTGCGCTATTTGGTCGACTTTCTAGCCGCTCTTTCAGGACTACGCTGAGTCGTCCATTTATAGCCCAGTAGATCCTTTTTTGAGGATGATCCTGCACACTTCCAGAAGGATGGTAATTCTCCCTCTAGACAAGGCCATGGCCCTTCAACAGGGAGCTCGTGCACTTGATCACTCATCCCCCTCATTTCATTTGATTTGCTAGGAGGGTTCTGAGGAAAAATGGTTATGACAATGGAAGCAGTTTTCCTTCGCTCCGCTCGTTTTCAGCAAGTCAAACAGGCTTTCAGAGGGTAGTCTCTGAGCTTCTTCCTCATCCAGGGCCTTTCTCCCTGTTCAATGGTTATTGGTGACTACCAGTGCCAGTCTTCTTCTCCCGATCATTGCTCTGGGGATCCGAACGGTACAGCTAGTCCTACAGCAGGTCCACTGCATTCTGGTGGGTCAATTGGATAATGCCACAGCTGAGCCATACGTCAATCATCTAGCAGGTACCCACAGTAAGGCGCCATGGCCGAGGTACCTCACATTCTCTGATGGGCCGAGATCTATCATTTGGTGATCTCTGCAGTACATATCCCAGGAGTAGAACTCTGGGCGGCAGACATATTCAGCCGTCAGGGTTCCCTTCAAATGAGTGGGAACTTCACCCGGAAGTCTTCCATCAGATCTGCCTTCACTGGACCTCTCCAGTTGTAGATCGGATGGCGTCCAGACTGAACGCCAATGTACTCGAGTTCATGGTTCGGCCTCGAGATCCAAGAGCCATCGCAGAGCATGCTCTGGTTCTTCCGTGGTACCAGTTTCCATAACCCCTCTTCCACTACTTTCGAAAGCTTTTTGGAAGCAGAAAGGGCCCCAGTGATCCTCAGGGATCCGCACTGACCACGTCCGTTTTTTGTTTGCGGAGCTAGTATCTTCCCGTCTTCTTGCAACAGGGAGTTTTCACATGTAGTTCTTCCCTATCACATACAGATAGATCTTTGGGACCTTAATGGTCCTGGGAGTCTTACAGTAGACTCCTTTTGATCCGGACAGACTTTTCTATCAGAGAAGGTTGCCATTTTTTCTCTATCTTGTCATCCTGATGAGTCTTCAAAGCTTGCCACTCTGTTCTTTCAGACTTTTTTCCTTATTGCCATCAAGGCAAGTTTGTCCTCAGGCCATCCCCGTCCCTTCTTACCAAGGTGGTATTGTATTCCCACGGTTATGAGTGCATTGTTCTTCCCTCATCTCTTTCGGCTCCAGTCTACAAAACTGAATGGGTTCCCCATAATCTCAACGAAGTGAGTGCTCTGAGTAGGTACGTATCGAGGACGGCGTCCTTCCGAAGGCCGGACACTATATTTGGGCTTCCTGACGATAAGAAGGCTTCCTGATGGTTACTGGAAGGGTTTAGCCGTTTCCTCGGCCATGTTAGCCTGTTAGATGTCAGCCTATCGAGGGATCTAGGCACCAGGCGTCGGCAAAGCACACCTGCAAGCTTGTGGATTCGTCCAGTCCTCATGCATTATTAAAGGACTATAATTCTCAAACTTCCACAGACTTGTAAGTAGCGGTTACACAGGGCCTGATCTGATGTTGTCCGCACCCAGGGACTGCTTTGGGACATCCCACGGTCTGTGTCCCCAAATGAGGCGAAGGAGAAATAAGGATTTTTGTGTACTCACCGTAAAATCCTTTTCTTCGAGCCATTCAATGGGGGACACAGCTATACTCTCATAATGTGACATGCTATACGCTCATATGTTTTTGATCTCCTACTGCTTTTGCACCGAACTGGTTAGCTGAGAGCCAACAGGAAGGTGTATACTGCAGGGGAGGAGCTATCAATTAGTGTCAGCCTCCTAGTGGCAGCAGCATAACACCCATGTCCTTTGTCCCCCAATGAATGGCTCGGAGAAAAGGTGAGTACACAAAAAATCCCTATTTTCTGATTTGCTATGACTCTTCCCTCGTGCAGGCATTGCAGAACGTTTGGTATCTATGATTACAACCACTACCAACTAAACTGTCATTATATCAGTGGTTGTAACCATGGATACCTGAGGTCCTGCAATGCCTGCACATGGGGAAAGAGACATAGCGAATCAGAAAAACTATACTATATTTGTAATTGGAGACGTTTGGTAATATTTATTATTATTATTATTATTATTATTACATATTGGGATAGGATCTTGGAGATGGGGATACCCCTATAAATGTATTTTATTGGCGTTTTATGTGATATAGCACAAAGTAGCTAGTATATGAAGTATAGAGGAAATGATACATGATTTTCTAGTTATTTAAAAAATCTAAATCTGGAAATTGTGACGTGCATTTGTATTCAGCCCCCTGTAGTCGGATACCCCTAAATAAGATTATTAGAAAACCATGTATCATTTCCTTTACAATTCACAAATACTTACTACATTGTGCTGATATTTCACATAAAACCCAATAAAATACATTTACGTTTGTGGGTGTAACGTGAAATCCTATGGAAAAGTTCACATGGTATGAATACTTTTTCAACGCTCTGTATAAGCTTTCTATTCAGTACTGACTTATTTTGTCTAGTGTTGTGCACCTAAGCAACAGTTTTGACAGCTAAGCAGTTGGTTCCTCTACAACTACAAGAACTGTGCTCCGAAATCCCCAGTCGAGGCTCGTTTAGCGCAGCTTATCAGTGCGTGTGCTGTGGACCGCACATGGCCACTTTATAGTCTAGTGTCCTAGTGCACATGGCTGAATTTCCACTTGGACCCATAGATACGCATGGAAGAAAACCGCAGCTTGCAATATTCTGGTCCGATTTACGGTCTAAAATGATGCATGCAATGTAAAGGCCGCTTCGGCACCTGTCCACTTTGCAGACTCGCACATGGCGCTAGTCACGTCCGCAATCTTTCAGACGCAACTGCCCCGATTTCCACTTCGCTCGTCTGAACCTGGCCATGAGTTGTATTGGCAGCCGAGCATGGGCAAAACTGCTGGCTTTAACCTTTTATGCGTGCGTGTTGGACCAATTCCTTTATAGAGTAGCGGTATGACCAAATAATATGAAGGTTTGTTATTGTATTTAACATATTTCTACTTTTTTTTTTTTTTTATATATATAGTTTAAGTATTACTATATCGAATGTAATGATTTTTTTTTTCCAGTCATCATTGCTGTGCATGGCGGGGATTCATGCAGGGGTATTATCGAATTCTCTTGGAGGACCAATAAGCATTGTCATAAGTAATGGCATTGCATATTATGACACTGCTCAGGCAAACAATGTTACATCTAAAGTGTGAGTATTCTAAACCTCTTCCCTTTATGTTCTTTGTTTTTCCATGTTGAGTTCATTACTGTGTAACTAGAACTATAATACACTGTTCTCCTGTATGGATGGCTGCAGTTCCTGTCCCTGACCTGCAGGAGCGCTGCAGGATAAATAATGTAGAATTTCTGGTGAATAATAATGAGATTATCTGGATTACTGAAAAGTCATATTACATTTTTAAAGCCCATAATAAAATGATTAAAGGTGTATTTCCATAAAAGCAATATGGACTTGCACTAATGTATTAATTGTGCCCATATATCCCATTTTTAAATTTGCCCCTTTTGTTCACATATCACCACCATAAGGACGCCCCTCCAGGCTCTGTTTTTCTTTAGTTGTCGTTGGACCTGTCAAGTAGTTCCTGGGGTCTATTCGATCCTGCGCAGTGTAGTTTGTCAGCTGGCTTGCTGCTAGCATAGGTGTGCTGTCTAGAATGGAGCTTCAGCTGAGCAATGATGTCACGGACGGACTCCAATACAGCGCAGAGGTCATACCAGGAAGCGTTAGTGTGCTGGTAGCTATGTGTATAGGGGACAGAAAGGAGATATGCCTGATGATGGGCTGTATACAGCGGCACAGAAGAGCGATGCACTGCACGATAGGCTGTATACAGGGGACTGCGAGTAGTGATGTACTGCAGGATTCGATGTTTGTACAGGGGGCTGAGAAGAGAGATATACTGCAGGAGTGGGCTTGAAGGTGCCATGTACTGCAGGAGGTGGTTGTGTATATACATTGATCAGAAAGGAGAGATATACTGCAGGATGGGCTGTATATATAGGGGACAAAAAGCAGAGATATTCTGCAGTATGGGGCTCTGTGTGCAGGGATGAGATTAGTTTAGTTGTCTTTTGTTGCTTGATGCTGAGAGTTAAGTGATGTGAAACGACAAATGTTGCTCTATTAATGCATAAGGCAAAGGATTATCCTCTGCTGTATACATCATTTGAGTAGCATTTTCAGTTTCACATCATTGATGTGTCTGCAGCAGGCAACAAACACAACTCTGCAATGCCATTATAGAAGAGGGCAGGAGACGAGCTCTGCTAGAACCAGCCAATGATATAAAACCATGCTGAAGCTATATTGAGGTAGATGCACAAGATAAAATCAGTCTGGCAGGGTACTTGCCAGGAACAGAGAGTGCACAGAGGCATAAGGTGAAATCTACACTTAGATTAGCTCGATGAGAACTCAGAAATGTGAGGCTAGTCACGTCAGAAGCATACAGGAGAGAGTAGGGTCTGCAGCACATAGAAGAAGCAAGTGCTGCTTGTAAATATAGTTTTAGGAAGCTATGGTATGTGAAGTTGGATGCACAGAGGACAGAGATGAAAAAAGCATAAAGGCACAAGAAAGAAACTTCTTAAAGTGAACCTGTCATGTCATTTTTTATCATCTAAACTTTCCCCAGTACGTTATCGATGCAATGTGCATTTCTAACACTTTTTGTTTTTTCATTAAAAACGGCGCTGAAATCTTGTTAAAAAAAGAAGCAGAGGAATCTTCTTTGAACTCCCGGGCTTGAGCAGTGTTCACCGTGGAGCCGCCCTTGTGCCGTGATCAGCAGCTCCGGCCACAGTTAGTGAAGCTGGGTACTTCACACAGTTTCAGTTGGCATGCACAAGGAGCCGCTCATCACGGCACACGCGCGGCTCCCCACCAGACTCTGCGCAAGAACAGCTCCACTGTACACACTGTGCAAGGGCAGGATTTTAAAATGGATTCCAGTAACATCGCTGCAACCCCGGGTCATTCATATTATGTGGGTGAAGACAAACGTGACTGAATGAATTGAAGCGCACCACGATGGCTAAATGAGCAGGTAAGATCTAACTACATAAAGTGGGTTTTGCACATGATTTCAGCCCTGTTTTTAATGGAAAAAAAGTGTTATTGTTGCACATTGCATCTTTAACAACGCACTGGGGACAGTATAGGTGATGAAAATGACATGACGGGTTCGTGCAGGGCATAGTTTATTAACAATAACTATGCATTTTTTTGTGCTGTGAAAAATTTGATTCTGGGAATAAACCTTTTAAGGGTATGTGCACACGATCAGTGATGACCGAGTATACTCATTGCTCGGGTTTTCCAGAGCACGCTCAGTGACCTCCCGAGTATTTATGACTGCTCGGAGATTTAGTTTTCATCGCGGCAGCTGAATGATTTACAGCTACTAGCCAGCCTGAGTACATGTGGGGGTTGCTAGGGAATCCCCACATGTAATCAAGCAGGCTAGTAGCTGTAAATCATTCAGCTGCCACGATGAAAACTAAATCTCCGAACAGTCATAAATACTCGGAGATCACCCGAGCAACAAGTACACTCGCTCATCACTACACACGATCAGTGAACGCTGCGGATTGGATCCAACCAGCGTCCAGATGTTACAGCATAGTGGATGGGATTTCAAGAAGTTCCAACCACTGTGTCCATAGATGCTGGCGGAGACTGACATGCGTCTTTCCAGATCGCAGCAGGTCAATTTTTCTTGCAGAGACGCTAGAGAAACTTCACCCATACAACGTATTGGACGCGGTGATTCCGCATGGCTCAGTGATCACATACGGATTCACCTGCGTTCAGTAGCCAGCAGCGCTTTGGGCCAGTGAACTTGCTCTGCGTCCAAAGTACTGCTACTTCCAGATCATGTGCACCCGGCCTAAAGGATTTTTTGGGGGGTTTAAGTGTTGATGATCTATCCTTTTTGTTTTTAAAGGGGTTCTTTGTCCTCTACACTCTTCACATTCAAGACTGGTGGTATGTATTTTAGGCGATGGAATGTGGGACTATACTTGCATTAAATCAGTTAGAGTTGTAAGGATTTATGTTTTACCTCGATTTTTATTTAGGCTGCTATGGTTTTCTGGGAATGGAAAACGGAGCTATTCCTGATTCTCAAATAACGGCCTCATCCGTTCTTGAATGGACAGACCATGCAGGTCAGATCAATATATGGAAGCCGGAGAGAGCCAGACTGAAGAAACTGGGGCCGGCCTGGGCTGCGTCATTCAGCGATGAGCACCAGTGGCTGCAGATCGATCTGAACAAGCTGACAAAAGTCTCAGGTCTGTAAGAGGTTTTATACTTTTTGTTGGAAATGTTTTATTTCTCTGCCCAGAGCAGCCTTCAATACAGCAGAAACAGGAGCTATCTGGCAGTGGGTGACTCCACTCTCCCCAAAGGAATCCACGTGAACACACGACAAGCTCAAAATAGGAGTCTGAAGAGCGAGCTGTAGGCCACATTAATGTTGGGCCGACCTCAATCTAAGGTGGAAGTTCTCATTTTTAAAGTGGTTGTCCAGTATAAAAGTTAATTATAGAAATGGGGTTACAGGTGAAAATGTGGAAAAACAATAATGTTTGGATATGCCACATCCATCATTTGTGACTGCTGCAGCCAATCGCTGGTCTCAGTAGTCACTGTGGCATGTAGGGCTTGTGTCCGCACAGGCCAGTGATGATCTCTGCAGAATAGGGAAGTGATACTAAACACACTTTTAACACATTTGCAGCTATTACGCTGACTTTTAAAAATCCCAGACAACACCATTAAGATAAAGGGGTTGTCCACTACTTGGACTCCTCTTCTTAAATTGCAGTCCCTCAAGTTAACTGTCACCAGCACTGTAGCCGGTCAGCGGTTGCTGATTGCCTGTAGTTTTTACTACTTCATCACAGCGGGTTTGCAGTAATGACCTATTGATGAACAGCTGCCAATCACTGGCCACTGATTGGCTGCAGTTCTCACATTAGGAGAGCTAGTGCGGACCCCTCTGGAGCGACATGTGAAGTGAATGAGCTTTTAGGCCCTGTTCACACTATCCTTTTTTTGCTGCGGATTTTTCAGCTGCGGGTTTGGAAAACCCGCAGTTGAAAACCGCGGTGGTTTTCCCTACGGTTTTTTGTGCGGTTTCTTCTGCGGATTCCACTGCGGGTTTCCAACTGCAGTTTCCTATTGTTGCAGGTGGAAAACCGTTGCGGAATCCGCAGAAAGAATTGACATGCTACTTCTTTTTTTCCGCAGAAAATCCGCGCTGATTTTCTAGTGGAAAAAAGCAAAGTGGGCACAGCGGTTTTTGTTTTCCATAGGGTAACATTGTACTGTACCCTGCATGGAAAACGGATGCAGAACCGCAGCTGAAAATCCGCTGCGGATCCGCAGCAAAAACCGCAGCGTGTGAACATAGCCTTATTGTATTTTCCTTGGGGACACTGGCGTTTGATAAGGCACTACCCAAGTTGTGGACAACTCCTTTTATATTGCCTATACGTCTGTCTGACGCTCATTATGAGCAGTTTATCAGAGATTGACGCTGGTAGAAGAGAATTATGTCTTTCATTGTGGTAGAGAGCGGTAGAAGGACACAAAGCTTAGAGGCTGATGAAAGCATATTGCACTTTGTGAACCTGCCCTTTAATTTTGGGTTGCTTGTGAAATATTCTAACCTATGAAATGTTTCCCCGGCCAGGAATCATAACCACTGGATCCACCATGTCCGCTTACAATTACTACGTTACGTCATACAGAATCGAGCACAGCGAGGACGGCCTGAAGTGGACGGTTTATAAAGAGGCGAATGTGGATAGGGACAAGGTAAATGTATCCAAGAGATTCAAAGAAAGTGCTGCTAAACAATTCCTGTTCATCCATATATAACATAAGTATATGGCAGTGGTAGTATAATGCTTAATAGAGAAGGAATTTTTTAATTTTTTGCAAATTTTCGTGTCGCCTTCTTTGTCCAGAATTGGATAGTAGGAGAATGGGGGGGGGGAGATAATATAATCCAGTTTCCAAGTGTCTCATTCATTCATAATCTACATCTATAAAAACAAAAGGAAACATACGGCATGTATTAGACTGCTGTCACCGGATCGGTAAAAATCACCAGCCGGTGATCCACAAATTGCAGTTGTGTCTGGGTCCTTGTGCAGCTCTGTGAGCTCGGCCGTCTTGTGTATGGGGGCCACCAACTGGGATCTCGCCAAAATCTTCTAGTTGAGCCCACTTTTATCTAATAAACATGGGGGCCTTAGAGGTGGTCCACTACTTTTAAATTGATGACTTATCCTTGGGATAGGTCACGAATGTCTGATCAGCCGGGGTCTTTCCAGCTTGTGTGTATATTTAGTAAAAAATCAAAAAAATCAAAAAAAAAAAAATCAAGGCCATATTCAATATTGCATTTGTACATTTTTTTTCGTATTTTTAGCCAGTTATCAATCTTTGCCAAATTCTTTTAATTTGCAAATTTTTAAAAGTAATTTAATGTTTGTTTATTTTATTTATTTATTGCTATATTTTTTTTGCCAATGTGTGTGCAGTTTGTTTTCAACATGTTTGCAGAAAATTAGAATTTTTAAAAAGTCACAAAATTTATCTGCAGAAGTACTCTAGTCCCCTTTCTAGAGGAAATTTTTGTATGCCTGAATCTTTTTTTTTGTGGTATTTAAGCTGAAAATATGAGCTTTTATTCTATTCTACAGTGCAAAAAGAGCATTTTTATTTTGTGCAAAATTCACAAACCAGTTGAGACCTTTTGAAAAATTTGATAATACCGCAAAAAAAAAAAGAAAACCTTCAATGGTTGATACTTTTTTTTTTTTTAAATGTAGATTCACACAAGCGAATAATAAAAAGAAAAATCGTTCAGAGCTTCATCCAGAAAAGTGGGACGATTTTTTTTCTCATTTGTTATCCATGTACAATATGTTTATTTTATTTATTAATTTTTTTTTACAGCAGCTATTAATCATTTTAAAAGAACATTTACAGTTTCCTGTTACAGAATTGTAATGTATCCGTAAAAGGCGGATGTTATACTGTGGCTCCGTATGTTATCTGATTGCTTTTTTTTCCCCTTTAACGTACCCTTAGACTTTACGGTAGAAACTAGTATATGCTTTTTTTTTTTTTCTGCCCCCAAAAAACGATTCCGTAAAAAAAAACAAAAAAAAAACCCCTCATCTGCATTGCTCCATTGATCTGAGTGCTGTCTGTTTTTTGTTTGTTTTTTTGCACGGACATCATTCCAACTAGAAAATGCAGTTGTGTGAACGAGCCCTAAAGGTAACGTCCTCGTTTTTATAACATTTTCAGATATTTCAAGCAAACGTTGACTACTACCAAGAAGTCCGGAACAACTTAATTCCTCCCATAGTGGCGAGGTTTGTGAAGATCAGGCCGGCAAGCTGGAACCAGAAGATTGCCATGAAAGTAGAGTTGCTTGGGTGCCAGTTTATACCTGGTAGGGGCCCACGTTTGCTGGTGTCTGTGTGTGATCAGTGTGTCTGACTCATGTAATTTTCCCCACTTTAGTAGAGTAGGTCTTCGCCTTTTGTAAGTAGAAGCCGGCAACGAGATCCGGAGTCCGACTTCAGTAATCCCGGAAATCCGGTTTGTTAGCCGGCAGTAGCTATGTCATGCAATGACTTTCCCCATGCAATGACTTTCCCCATGCAATGACTTTCCCCATGCAATGACTTTCCCCATGCAATGACTTTCCCCATGCAATGACTTTCCCCATGCAATGACTTTCCCCATGCAATGACTTTCCCCATGCAATGACTTTCCCCATGCAATGACTTTCCCCATGCAATGACTTTCCCCATGCAATGACTTTCCCCATGCAATGACTTTCCCCATGCAATGACTTTCCCCATGCAATGACTTTCCCCATGCAATGACTTTCCCCATGCAATGACTTTCCCCATGCAATGACTTTCCCCATGCAATGACTTTCCCCATGCAATGACTTTCCCCATGCAATGACTTTCCCCATGCAATGACTTTCCCCATGCAATGACTTTCCCCATGCAATGACTTTCCCCATGCAATGACTTTCCCCATGCAATGACTTTCCCCATGCAATGACTTTCCCCATGCAATGACTTTCCCCATGCAATGACTTTCCCCATGCAATGACTTTCCCCATGCAATGACTTTCCCCATGCAATGACTTTCCCCATGCAATGACTTTCCCCATGCAATGACTTTCCCCATGCAATGACTTTCCCCATGCAATGACTTTCCCCATGCAATGACTTTCCCCATGCAATGACTTTCCCCATGCAATGACTTTCCCCATGCAATGACTTTCCCCATGCAATGACTTTCCCCATGCAATGACTTTCCCCATGCAATGACTTTCCCCATGCAATGACTTTCCCCATGCAATGACTTTCCCCATGCAATGACTTTCCCCATGCAATGACTTTCCCCATGCAATGACTTTCCCCATGCAATGACTTTCCCCATGCAATGACTTTCCCCATGCAATGACTTTCCCCATGCAATGACTTTCCCCATGCAATGACTTTCCCCATGCAATGACTTTCCCCATGCAATGACTTTCCCCATGCAATGACTTTCCCCATGCAATGACTTTCCCCATGCAATGACTTTCCCCATGCAATGACTTTCCCCATGCAATGACTTTCCCCATGCAATGACTTTCCCCATGCAATGACTTTCCCCATGCAATGACTTTCCCCATGCAATGACTTTCCCCATGCAATGACTTTCCCCATGCAATGACTTTCCCCATGCAATGACTTTCCCCATGCAATGACTTTCCCCATGCAATGACTTTCCCCATGCAATGACTTTCCCCATGCAATGACTTTCCCCATGCAATGACTTTCCCCATGCAATGACTTTCCCCATGCAATGACTTTCCCCATGCAATGACTTTCCCCATGCAATGACTTTCCCCATGCAATGACTTTCCCCATGCAATGACTTTCCCCATGCAATGACTTTCCCCATGCAATGACTGCTGGAGGGAAATATTGTCAGGCCGACAATTGTATGAAGTTCCCTTTTTAATTTAGATTGGTTTTTTTTTTTTCCTGTGAAGTAAAAAATTATATAATACATTAGAAAATCTGATATTTGGCCAAAGCTTTATTCTTTCTACTTAAAGTAATTATGTAAAATGTCAGCCTCTGTATATTTTCACCATCAATTTCTGTATGTAAGAGCATAAAATAGATGTTCATTGTCTCCTGTGTACAATAACAGGGCAAGAAAGTGTAACTTTTGATGATTTTGTTTTTGTTTGTTTTTTGTTTTTTTTTCATCCCAAGCGCCTGTTCCAAAACTAACCGTTCCTCCAGCATTTGTGCCGCGTGCCCATCGGCCGCTCCCAGTGGGTAAGACCACCTCCCCTCCTGAGATTAAGAACACCACTGTGACTCCGGATATCACCAAAGGTAAAGCTCTTGCGTGGCACAGACCGTGGTCGTAGGCTGGGGAGGCTTTTCAGCCTCTTGTACGCAGCTCTGGCGGGTTTGGCTTGCAGTGTGACGCACCTGAAAAGCATGGAAGGTTTTGGCTGCGTGTGCTGCTTGCTGGCGTTGCTTCCTCCTGCCTTATGTCAGCTGTGCGCTGCCTGCCTCCCGCTCAGGAATGCTGGGGTTGACATCAGAGTGCCGTGAACTCTGCGAGCACACTGACTCATCCCGAGCAGGCAAGGCCGATGTATCATCCTTAACTATGTCATTCCCTGGAGGACTTGTCTTGTACATTTGAATAGTTTGCAGTCCTCACAGTTCTGTACAGACTTAGTGTTACAGATCCTTACAGTCCCATAAATCACGTGTTTATAAGCACGTTGTCATCACACTCGCTCACTTATCGTCTGTACACTGAATTTCAATGCAGTAAAATAATTAACATACGTTTTATCAAAGTTTTGTGGATCGTCCTTTGACCCGACCCCTCCCCATCACTGCTTCCACATTCATTCTGACATAGGAAGGGTTCAGTCACCGTTCCATGTATAGAGAGGACCCCCTGCGCTGACAACCGGACCTAATGCTCTCTATACACTGAGCGGTGACTGAACCCACTCCGGCACCGCCACCGTGACTGAAACCCGAACGCTATGGGGAAGAATCAAGTTATTTTTTCCTGGCAGTGGGGGTCTAAGTGCCAGCAATGTGCAGCTTTAGAACGCTAATAGCCTGCAGATTATCCCCATATCTGCATGCTAATAGCATTTTTTCACATAACCGGTTCCCTTTAAACATCTTTCTAACTGGTCATCATTTTTGACCATTTTGCTTCCAAAGTATGTCTCTTAGCCCTTTATCTAGCCCATTTTCTAGCCAAGTTCTGGTCAGGAAAGTAGCGGGTCCAGTACATGCACCATAGTCTGTCCTCAGACCGTGATATAAAAACGTGTAAATGAGGAACTAGGGATAGCAGCAGGGGAAGAGGGTTGTAGCCAGATCTCAACAATTGAGAAAGTATTTACAGGCTTATGGAGGGCTGAGAAAATGGGCTATAGATACAGATATGAAGAGGAATTTACTGCAACAGCAGCAACCTATATACGAAGGCTGCACATCCAGTCTGTATTACTGGAGGAGACACTCCCACAAGAGAAAAACTGAAATTTGAGTCAGGTTGTGATATCAGGGGTATGAAAGTAAGGAATGAAGATAGAAGCTTAGTGCAATTTTATTAACCAAAGGTAACCACTAACATATGAAAACATTTTTTTGTTTTCCTTGTCAAAGGTGTCCAAAGCTTTTAAACTGAGCCAGACAGCTCACTTTAAAGGGAACCCGTGATGTCCCCAAACACTATCAATATGCTGATATAGGGCCTTGATACAGTTAATAATGTAATGTAAAAGCCACAGTTCCCACATAAGTCAATGTTCACTGCTGACGCCTGCGATGTGACAGAATCTGCGGTAAAGATGCAAACAAAATCAAAGATTTATAAGGATGTCTGAATTCACTTGGGTCTTGTTCACACTACATTCCTGGCTTCTGGCCTTAAGGCATGGACCGGTATGATGGATTCTATTGTGTGATATTGGAGTCCGTCCTCTTTTTTTTTTTTTTTTTTTTTGCCACAGCGGGATCTACCACGGAACTGAACTTGGTGACTACGTTAATCGAGTCTTACCGCGTTATAATGTATAGGTGTTATGGCTACTATTCAGTGTGAATCAAGCAGATTTACTGATTTTTGTCAACCTGGAAGTAGTAGCATCAGATGTTTTACTAATACAAGGATTTTGAGCTTTTATGTCCATGTTCTCGTATGTTATCTGGATTCGTCCTAGTCTGCTGTGGTTTTGCTGACTGTGGTGTGGGATTGTTGTGACCGGGAAGAGGTTACTCCTTCCAACACCTACACAAGAATGTGCTCTGTGACTGGCGTGTAAGCTCCTCTTGTTTTTAATGGATTACAGATGTACCCTTGGCAGCCATCCTGGTCCCCGCGTTGGTCATGGTCTGCACCAGCATCGTGGTGCTGCTGGTTTGCGCCTGGCACTGGAGACACAGGTTGGTCACACTTTTGCTCTTTTTCTGTAAACTCCTGTAATGGACGGAGAGGATTGCAGGACTGCAGTAATAAACATTTCCTCTTCATGGATTTGTTTGGATGATGCAATGGCTCTATGGTAAACCCTCTGTAATCTGGGATTACATAAACCACTATTTGTTTTGCTTACAAGGTTGCAAGGTAATCTGGAATTTTACAAGAACACAAGAAAAAAAATGAGCAAAGTAAATGAAGTTTAATTTAAGGTTGATTTCATAGGGTTTAATTGAAGCGTAACACAACTTTTTTTTTATATATATATAATTTTTTCCAGCATGAAAAGTTCTAAAACTTTGCAAATCCCTTTTATTAGGGAATTTGTTTTCACTCCTGTAAATGTAGGAGTAGCGTCCAGCCCCCCTGCTGTTTCCCTGCCTGCATTGATGCCAGAACATACTCATTTGGAGTACAGATGATGGCAGTGACTGGGTCAGCTCTGCATTTGTCTCACTTCGTATACGTATGTATGTTCACATGTCGCATATTTTGGATCCAGCAAAGTGAATGATATTTCTGAAATCTGCAACATGTCAATGTTCTTCAAGCATGTTTCACCCATTGTGATGAAATGGGGAAAAAAAACACATAAAATAAACAAATCAATAAGGCCGGTTTCACATTAGCTTTTCTGTGAGCAGCGTAGGCCTGCGTACTTCTTTCCTTAAAGGGAACCTGTCACCCCCAAAATGGCTGGTGAGGTAAGCTCACCGGCATCAGGGGCTTATCTACAGCATTCTGTAATGCTGTAGATAAGCCGCCGATGTTACCTGAAAGAGGAGAAAAAGAAGTTAGATTATACTCACCCAGGGGCGGTCCTGCTGCGGTCCAGTCGGATGGGTGTCTCCGGTCCGCTCCGGCGCCTCCCATCTTCGTTCCATGACGTCCTCTTCGGGTCTTTACGCCGCAGCTCCGGCGCAGGCGTACTTTGTCTGCCCTGTTGAGGGCAGAGCAAAGTACTGCAGTGCGCAGGCGCCGGAAAGGTCAGAGAGGCCCGGCGCACTGCAGTACTTTGCTCTGCCCTCGGGCGTAAAGACCCGAAGAGGATGTCATGGAACGAAGATGGGAGGCGCCGGAGCGGACCGGAGACACCCATCCGACCGGACCGCAGCGGGACCGCCCCTGGGTGAGTATAATCTAACTTCTTTTTCTCCTCTTTCCGGTAACATCGGCGGCTTATCTACAGCATTACAGAATGCTGTAGATAAGCCCCTGATGCCGGTGAGCTTACCTCACCAGCCATTTTGGGGGTGACAGGTTCCCTTTAAGATCCGCATGTGTCTTGCGTGTCTATATTTAACATTGTGTACATAGGGACATGCATTGTATGCGGATGCGTCCCCGTGCGACATTTTGGCGTGCCAGCCAAACGCAACATGTTCCTGCCTACACAACGTTAAATATAGGTACGAAAGACTAATGCGGATCATAAGGAAGGAAGTACGCAGGCCTATGCTGCGCACGGAAACGCTAATGTGAAATCGGCCTAACATGCTAATTTATGCATTGTTTTTCCTGTCAAGTTTTTGATGCAAAAATGTCTTAAAGGAGTTTTCACACAAACAAGGTACAATTTTAATTATTAGATCTTGGAATAATAATAAGTTCCACAATTGGACGTGGTAAAAAATGTGCCCGTGCTGGGTACTGTGTAATGGCCGTGTCTGATTATACCACAGCTCCTGGGCAGGGAAGGAAGGAAAAGATTATACAGACAAAACAGCACAGGGTCACAGCTGATTCTTTTGGTAAGGTAAAACCCTTTTCTGCCTGTCTTTAAGAAATTTTTTACCTCACAGAAACAATCGGTTGCAAGTACCTTGTTGTCTTGTCTTGTCTTTCCTCTGATTGTTCACTATTTTACCTCAGTATTTATAATAGAAACCAGTCAATACTTCTGTATTTATCACCCACTCCTGATTTTCACTTACAAATACTGAGGTAAAAAACTCACCAAATAGTGAATGTGGACTAAGCAGAGCACTCGGAGGAGACAGGTGCTGACCCATCACTGCTATCATCTGTACTCCAAATGAGTATATTGCAAAAGTAGCTTGGGGAAAAGAAGGGGCTTTGAAGCCATGTAAATGCAATTATTTTTTTAAAGGAATGATTAGAAATACCCTAATAAAGTGATTTGCAAAGTTTTACAACTTTATGGATTATGAAAAAAATGACCATTTAGTTACTCTATAACGATGTTGGACTGTCTGACTTCTACAGCCTTTACGTTTCATGGTGCATAGATTCACAAATGACACAATGACAGCGGAGTCTGTAATTCTTTTCTTTCTTCTCCTCAACCATCTTATTATTATTATTTATTTGTATAGCACCATTAATTCCATGGTGCTGTACATGAGAAAGAGGTTACATACAGAGTTATAGATATCATTTACAGTAAACAGGTTTACAGTGACAGACTGGTACAGAGGGGAGAGGACCCTGTCCTTGCGGACTTACATTCTATGGGATAGTGGGGAAGAGACAGAAGGTAGGGGTGAGGCGGCGGCGGCGGCTCTGGCGGTGGTGAGGCGGCAGCTCTGGCGGTGGTGAGGCGGCGGCTCGGTTATTGTAGGCTGTAGGCTTTCCTGAAGAGATGGGTTTTCAGGTTCCGTCTGAAGGATCTTATAAGCTCATTTATTACCAAATCAGGGTAGAACTTTATTCAGGGGAAGAGATGGAAATCAGGGGAAGAGAGGGAAAAGAGCAGGCAGCCCCTTCTGTCAGACGAGCTCACTGACTCATTTTTTGTTTCCTAGGTACTATGACAAATTGAGGCTGTAGAAACCAAATAGTTCAACATTGATTATGAAGCGCTATTGAAATAATGGATTTATGTGAAAGGGAAATGCATCCAAAAGTGTCCATAGCCTTTAAGTGTAATATACTACTGCAATGAAGTTTCATGAAAAAAATACAACTTTCCAATATCTTATGTACTTTGAATGGGGGGGAGGGGGGTAACCAAGAATTCCACTTTTGCATTCAGGAAAGTAAGTGGAGGAACAAAAAAAACAAAAAAAAAGATTTTCTTTGTACTGTTTCTCAAGATTTCATAATACAAACTGCATATGTTTACACTTAACCGTAGATCTTTTAGACCTAATGAGGCTTGTGTACTTAACTTTGAAAATCATCATAACAATGCTTTGTATATCTGATAAGATAGAAAAATATTTAGCACTGAGAGTTCTCAGTGGTTGATACCTTTTAATGGCTATCAACCACTGAGGACTCTCAGTTCTAAATATTTTTCTATCTACTGGCTAACACGGTACCAGGATATACTGTATATTTTTGATAAGATAAGCAGTCCGCATGAGCTAGTGTTAGAAAATGCAGAGCAACTTTGAAAAACTAGGCCAGAATGGCTGTATAATCTTTTTTTTTTTCATTTTTCAAAGAAAGCAGACCAGCCTAATCAGGTCTGATATATCTATTTAATAATGTACACACTGTGTATTTTCATAGAAGATGGTAACCTGACTCCACTACATATGGAGACAAATAAATGTGGTTACCTACATAATTAGATGAGACCATTGTGTGCAAGCAGTGAGTGCACTACTGACATCTGCTGGATAAAACAAGCTATTACAGGGCAAACCCAACGAGCATTAGGATGTTTACTGTTCAAAGCGAAAAATCTTTATGAAATTTAAACAAGGTAATATTTAATATAGCAAAGAAGCAAGAGATAAAGAATTTTATTTTCAGAAACATTTGCGTTATTACACTGTATAATTAGCTTACCATGATTTCTTGTTCACATCAGAAAGAAGAAAACGGAAGGAACGTATGACTTGCCTTACTGGGACCGTGCAGGTACAGTGTCATGGAAAGAATATAGATAAACAAATGTGTACATCATGTCACAATGTTTTACCTAATAGTCTCATCTGCTGATAAATATTTGATTCAATATTTTTATTTACAAATATTTTATGTACATATAGTATGTCCATATATAAAAATATCTATATCTAGTCTACAGTATTCATATACATTTTAACCCCTTCTCGACATTTTACGTGCATGTACATATGTCAGGTCCCCTTCTTTGAAGCAGGCTCAGAAACTGAGCCTACATGTGTCTGACAGATGATGGCCGAGGTATTCAGCCATCATCTGCCTCTAACAGCCACAGGTGCAGCCAAGCGCCGCCTACTGCTGTTAAATGTCGCTGTCAATCTGATGGTAGCATTTATGGAACGCTCACTAGGGGGTGCCATTCTTGGTGCCCATAATCCTCACCCCCACTAATGGTCACTATGATGGCTGGAGGTGTATTGAAGACTCCATTGTTTGTTGTGACGGTGCTCCTATGGAGTCCAGCTTGCAGTTGGGCTTCATTGGAGACTGTGATTTATTATTATGGTATTGCAGTTTATAGTATAAGTGATCCGATGATCAGTTTCAAGTCCCATATGGGGGCTACAAAATACTGTAAAAGAAAAAAAATGTAATGACCGTGTTTTTTAGCCATTTAGAAATTAAAAGTAAAAACCCACTTTTGGTACCGCCGCCTCCGTGAAAACCCAGGCTTTCAAAAATAAAATTAATCAACCTGATCTGTTAATCGCAAAACAAGAATAGTTTGGGGGGGGGGGGTTGTGTTCTGTATGTCTCAACTCCGCAAATGCAATAAGAAATGACCAAAACGTCATATCTACGTAAAAATGGTATCCATAATAAAGTCAGCTGAGGATACAAAAAACAGTTCTCTAACAGTTCCATCAACTGAAGAATGAAAACGTTACGGGTCTCGGTACACGGTGTGAAAATATTTTTGAGGGGACAAATTTTCAGACTTTTTTTTTTCTCCATTTAGATGTAAAAAATATTGATTTTACTGTTTTTTCATGACTATGAAAATTGTACATTCACACTGAAGGCATCAAAACTATGAATTAACACATGTGGAATTAAATACTTAACAAAAAAGTGTGAAACAACTGAAATGATGTCTTATATTCTAGGTTCTTCAAAGTAGCCACCTTTTGCTTTGATGACTTCTTTGCACACTCTTGGCATTCAAGAGCTTCAAGAGGTAGTCACCGGAAAAGGTCTTCCAACAATCTTGAAGGAGTTCCCAGAGATGCTTAGCACTTGTTGGCCCTTTTGCCTTCACTCTGCGGTCCAGCTCACCCCAAACCATCTCGATTGGGTTCAGGTCTGGTGACTGTGGAGGCCAGGTCACCTGGCGTAGCACCCCATCACTCTCCTTCTTGGTCAAATAGCCCTTACACAGCCTGGAGGTGTGTTTGGGGTCATTGTCCTGTTGAAAAATAAATGATGGTCCAACTAAACGCAAACCGGATGGAATAGCATGCCGCTGCAAGATGCTGTGGTAGCCATGCTGGTTTAGTATGCCTTCAATTTTTAATATATCCCTAACAGTGTCACCAGCAAAACACCCCCACACCATCACACCTCCTCCTCCATGCTTCACGGTGGGAACCAGGCATGTAGAGTCCATCCGTTCACCTTTTCTTGGTCGCACAAAGACATGGTGGTTGGAACCAAAGATCTCAAATTTGGACTCATCAGACCAAAACACAGATTTCCACTGGTCTAATGTCCATTCCTTGTGTTCTTCAGCCCAAACAAGTCTCTTCTGCTTGTTGCCTGTCCTTAGCAGTGGTTTCCTAGCAGCTATTTTACCATGAAGGCCTGCTGCACAAAGTCTCCTCTTAACAGTTGTTGTAGAGATGTGTCTGTTGCTAGAACTCTGTGCGGCATTGACCTGGTCTCTAATCTGAGCTGCTGTTAACCTGCGATTTCTGAGGCTGGTGACTCATATAAACTTATCCTCAGAAGCAGAGGTGACTCTTGGTCTTCCTTTCCTGGAATGGTCCTCATGTGAACCAGTTTCTTTGTAGCGCTTGATGGTTTTTGCCACTGCACTTGGGGGCACTTTCAAAGTTTGCCCAATTTTTCGGACTGACTGACCTTCATTTCTTAAAGGGAACCTGTCACCCCGTTTTTTCCGTATGAGATAAAAATACTTTTAAATAGGGCCTGAGCTGTGCATTGCAATAGTGTATTTTGTGGACCCTGATTCCCCACCTATGCTGCCGAAATACGTTACCAAAGTAGTCGTTTTCGCCTGTCAATCAGGCTGGTCTGGTCAGATGGCCTTGGTGTCTTCCCACAGATCTTGCTTAGTTTTCCATTGGTGGCTTAGTGGTGTGCGCATGTCCAAGGTCCCGAATCCACTGCACAGGGGAGTGAAAAGAGCGCGATGTGTGCTATTTCATTGGTGATCGGTGGGGGCGGCCATCTTCCTTTGGCCGCGCGTGCGCAGAAGCGGCGCTCTGCTGGCCGCGGCTTCAGGAAAATGGCCGCGGGATGCCGCGCGTGCGCAGATGGATATCGCGGCGGCCATTTTCCTGAAGCAGAGATGCGAACTGCGAAATGCAAAGTTGGTCACACAGGATTAATAGCTGCGTTAACGCTGGCATTAACCCTGTGTGAGCGCTCAGCGCTGACTGCAGGGCAGTAAAGCAGTGGCCATTTCGCTGCCAGACTATGGCCGTCGCTGATTGGTCGTGGCAATGGTTGTGGGCGTTTGGTCGAATCAGCGACTTGGATTTCCATGACAGAGGCCACGACCAATGAATATCCGTGACAGACAGAAGGACAGACAGAAAGACGGAAGTGACCCTTAGACAAATATATATGGAGAAGAAGGAAAAAAAAAAGCTTGAAAAAACAAAACCCTAAATAACAATTCAAGAATGGTGTGTTTTTGCACAGTCGCACCTCAGGTGGATTTTTTTTTTTTTCACCATAAAAAAAAAAAGGTTCTCATACATCTGTCGATGGAACAATAAAAAAGTTATGGCCCTTGGAAGGAAGGTAGAATAGAATCTAATCTCTTAAAAATCGTGCAGTTGATTTATTTTTATGTTTTTTTTATTGATTTAGATTCATGGTTTTCATTTTCTGCAGGTTGGTGGAAAGGGATGAAGCAATTCCTACCTGCCAAATCGGCCGAACACGAGGAGACACCGGTGAGGTACAGCAGCTGTGAGGTCAGCCGCCTGAGACCAAGGGAGATGACCACCATGTCAGCAGGTAGCGCCCTCCGCAGGGTGGTAGAGCCCCTCATCTCTCTGCTCACCAGACGTAACACATTCTAGTATTATATGGCATTCGAAAACGTGAATAAAGGAAAATTGGAGCAAAAGTGGCAATTAGATTTCCAGGCTTCCGGCCATCTTGTGGGATTACACTCCTAAATAGCCTTGTGCGGCTTCCAGTTGCCTGTATTGTGGCATCGAGCCTTGCAATTACCAGATTACTGCAACACGGCCTCAGCCTATCCAACGGGCACCCTTGCCAATAGACGGCCACATTTTTTTTTGTTTGTTTGTTTGCACAGTAATTATTATCTCACCCAAGTTCTTAAGTGGAGAATTCTTAAGAAAAGATCATTACATGTCCTCAATGTTTTTACATAGGAAGGGAATAAGTGGCATTCAAATCATGACAAATAGTATTTCCATTATGTTCTTGTTGGGGCCTGTTCACATGACGTTCAAGCCACATGTTTGTGATTTCATCAGGGGTTCTGCTTAAACTCCCAAAATACAGGTTTAACCCCTTAACGACCGCCGATACGCCTTTTAACGGCGGTCATTAAGGGTACTTAAACCACAGCGCCGTTAATTAACGGCGCTGTGGAAAAAGTGAATAGCGCCCCCCAGAGGCCGATTTTCTCCGGGGTCTCGGCTGCAGGGGGTAGCCGAAACCCCAGAGAACATGATTCGGGTCGGTTTTTACCGACCCCGCTTTTGCGATCGCCGGTAATTAACCGTTTACCGGCGATCGCAAAAAAAAAAAAAATATACGGATTTGCGTTTATTTTCTCTCCCCTCCGATGTGATCGCACATTAGAGGGGAGAGAAATAGGGTCCCCCGAGCCCCCCACGGTACCTTATGTACCGAAAAAGCAGCGCCTCTTGTCCCCGGCCCTCCTCAGTCTCCTCCGGGCCGCAAAATGGCGGGCGCATGTGCAGATGCGCCCGCCAAAATCTAGCTTCCCCCGCCAGTGTATTGGATGCGGTTTTTACTGACCCCAGGAGCGATCGCAATCCCGGGGGTCTTTACAGACCCCCAGGGTTGCGATCGCTCCATATAGCATATATATGTAAAAAAACCAACCATACCTGGTCAAGAGGAAGACCAGGGCCTGGTACAAAAAGGTGGCAATCTACCTTATTCAAACTGCCACATATAACAGCTTTGTCCTGTATAAAAAGTCCCAAGGACCACTTGCGTTCCTGCACTTTCAGGAAAAAGTTGTAGAGAGCCTCATATTTGAGCCAATGGCACCGGGGGAAGCCTTCGACTCTGGGGATTCCCTGAGACTTGCAGAACGCCATTTTCCTCACCCTGTCCCTGTCACTCCCACCCAAAGGTATCCTCAAAAAAGATGCCGAGTTTGCAGAAAGCATGGCAGACGGAGTGATTCCCGATTCTATTGCCCCACATGCCCATCCCAACCAGGCCTTTGTATCTCCCCCTGTTTTGAGACCTACCGCACCACCTACAATTATTAGTTTTTGTTTTTTTTTCAATAATTTTTAGTTTCTGCTTAGTGGCCCCAGTAGAACAATTTGGAACAATTGATAAAGAATATTTTAATTAGTAGATCCCATTTTACCCCATTTCACAATTAATTCCAGAACTTGGTCAATCCCATACCAAACTACTATCCCAACAAATTCTCATCCATGTACCCACGTCTGTACACTCTAGAGTGTGGACCCCACAAATGTTCTTGCAAAGTCAGGTCATCTGAAAATTCTAGGACTCGATCAATCCCATACCAAACTACTATTCCAACAAATTCTCGTCCACGTACCCATGTCAATAAGCGTTAGAATGTGGACCCCAGAAATGATCTTCAAAAGTGAGATCATCTGAAAATGAATTCTAGGACTTGATTACTCACAAACATTTTTGACAATTTATCTAACTTTGACTGTTTTTACGACTGTCTTGCTACACAAAACTTTGGCTTCCATTTATATTACTTATATTTATGTTGATGATACGGGCATGATCATTTTATTGTAGGATTTCTAAAAAATTAGTAAGTTCCGTACTTATACACTATGGGCTTTACTTTATGGTTCTTGCCGAACCTCTGGTACCAGACAATACTTTCTATAGAGAACTGGTTGTTTTGTGCATATAGCGGTTCTGACCTTGGCGGGTGGGAGCTTGCTATGGTGTACCACGTCTCTTGGCACATTCGTCTCTCATATAGGGATTGATGGAGCTAAAAGGACGTTGTGCGACCAGTCTCTGAAAGTGTCTGCCATTCTAGCCCTGATGGTGTTCTTTCACCTTTGGAACAAATTCCGCTTTGCCACATAGTTGGCTGCATTTTCCTCCACATTTTGCCCTTCATTCCAGTACAGTTTATTCTTCCTGCTACAATATACGCAAATGCGGGACAACAGTTTTGTTAGCAAGACCAATTTTATAATCAGCCAATGTGTTTTAGGAGCATGCCTCACTCTGTGAGTAATAATTCCTGGAAGGATTTTCTTGCTTGCTCAATGTCTCTAGAAGCTTTGAATGGGTCCTGGATCTTCAATTTCACCCTAAAGACCAAATGGTGTGCCATCTATTATAGCCAATGCTTTGTCACCAGTACTCACATTGGTGCCATATTGGATATATTTCTGAACACTTAAAAACTAGTGAAATAAAATTTGAGGTGTGTTCCTCAGAACTTACAGAAAAAATCATAAAAAAGGCATGTGAAAAAAATGCAAATTGTACATTTTCAAGCTTGTGTTGCATCAACTGCATAAAAAATGGTGGCATCAAACTACTCATTACCTCCCTAGATAAATAGATTAGAGGGTACAATTTATAAAAAAGACATTTATGGGGGATTTCTGTTGCTCTTGAACCACACAGGCTCTGCCAGTATAACAATCTATTTCAAATAAAGCCAAATTTGTCACATTGTGCCCCTTTCTGTCCAAGCCCTGCCATTTGTCCAAACAGAACTTTTTGACTACATATGGGATATTGCTGCGCTCATAATAAAGTGGGTAACAAATTGTGGGGTCCACTTTTTGATGTTGTTTCTGAAAAAAGTGAGAAATTCAGGTCTAAAACAAGATTTTCGTGGAAAAAAATGAATTTTTTCAGTATGACGACCTGATGTTATCAAACTCTGTGTCGTACATGTGGATTCAAATTGCTCAATATACCCCTGATTAAAATCTTTGAGGGGTGTAGTTTCCAAAATGGGCTCAGTTGTCGGGGGTTTCTGCTGTTAACACATCTACAAACCCAAAATGGCGTCCACTCTCACAATTAAGAGATTAAAAAGTCAAACTGGGCTCCTTCCCTTCCGAGCTCCGCAGTGCGCCCAAACAGAGGTTCACCCCCACATACGGGGTATCGACATACTCAGAACAAATTGCACAACAACTTTTGGGGTCCAATTTCTCTTGCTACCCTTGGGAAAATAAAAAATTGGGGGTGAAAAGATCATTTTTCTAGAAAAAAAAAAGAATGATTTTTAATTTTTTCGGCTCTATAAACTTGTGTGAAGCACTTGGGGGTTCAAAGTGTTGACCACACACCTAGATAAGTTCCTTAGGGGGTCTAGTTTCCAAAATGGGGTCACTTGGGGGGGTTTCCACTGTTTAGGCACATCAGGGGCTCTCCAAACGCGACATGGTGTCCGATCTCAATTCCAGGGAATTCTGTGTTGAAAAAGTCAAATGGCGCTCCTTCCCTTCTGAGCTCTACTGTGCACCCAAACAATGGTTCACCCCCACATACGGGGTATCAACATACTCAGGACAAATTGCACAACAACTTTTGGGGTCCAATTTCTCTTGCTACCCTTGGGAAAACAAAAAATAGGGGGTGAAAAGATCATTTTTGTGACAAAAAAAAAAAATAAATAAACAGTGGTTTACCCCCACATATGGGGTATCGGCATTTTCCGGACAAATTGCACAACAAATTTTGTGGTTCATTTTCTCTTTTTACACTTGTGAAAATAAAAAAAATTGGTTCTGAAGTAAAATGTTTGTGAAAAAAAGTTAAATGTTAATTTTTTCCTTCCACATTGCTTCAGTTCCTGTGCAGCAACTGAAGGGTTAATAGAGTTCTTGAATGTGGTTTTGCGCACCTTGAGGGGTGCAGTTTTTGGAATGGTGTCACTTTTGGGCATTTTCTGCCATATAGACCCCTAAAATTGACTTCAAATGTGAGGTGGTCCCTAAAAAAAAAAAAAAAAAATGGTTTTGTAAATTTTGCTGTAAAAATAAGAAATTGCTGGTCAAATTTTAACCCTTATAACTTCCTAATAAAAAAAAATTTTGTTTCCAAAATTGTGCTGATGTAAAGTACACATATGGGAAATGTTATTTATTGACCATTTTGTGTGACATATCTCTCTGATGTAAGGGCGTAAAAATCCAAAGTTTGAAAATTGCAAAATTTTTGCCATATTTCCGTTTTTTTTATAAATAAACGCAAGTAATATCGAAGAAATGTTACCACTAACATGAAGTACAATATGTCACGAAAAAACAATCTCAGAATCACAGGGATCTGTTGAAGCGTTCCCGAGTTATAACCTCATAAAGGGACAGTGGTCAGAATTGTAAAAATTGGCCCGGTCATTAAGTACCAAATTGGCTCTGTCACTAAGGGGTTAAGACCTACCCCATGGGAACTATTTACTATAATAAAGCATACTGAGTCACTATGCTTATTATAGCCTCAATTCTGGTGGTTTCCATAAGCGGACACAAAAGCTTTAAAAAAAAAAAAACTGCCCCTACTGTAAGTGATTAGTTAAAGGGCTATTCACATCTCTATTATCCTATCACAATATGTAGTATGTGTAATGATATTGGCAAATACCTTCAATTAGAAATGTAGCATAGTTCTTCAGATTCACTATATCGCTTACCCCATATGCAGGGCAAAATAATAATAATATTTTTTTATATAGCGCCAACATGTTCCGCAGCACTTTACATTATAGAGGGGACTTGTACAGACAATAGACATTACAGCATAACAATAAACACAGATCAAAACAGATACCAGGAGGAATGAGGGCCCTGCTCGCAAGCTTAGTCAGAGGAAAAAGGGGAGACACGAGAGGTGGATGGTAACAATTGCTTTCGTTGTTCGGACCAGCCATAGTGTAAGGATTGGGTGTTCATGTAAAGCTGCATGAACCAGTTATCAGCCTGAATATGTAACAGTACAGACACCGAGGCTATTAACTGCATAAAGTGTATGAGAACATGACATGCGAGGAACCTGATTATGGTTTACATTTTTTATTTTTTTTTTTGGGGGGGGGGGAGGTTTTATGTGAATGGGCCACCCAGGGATAGTTAGGTTGAGGCGGTAGGCCAGTCTGAACAAATGCATTTTTAGGACACACTTAAAACTGTGGGGATTGAAGATTAATCGTATTAACTTGGGTAGTGCATTCCAAAGAATTGGCGTAGCACGTGAAAAGTCTTGGAGACGGGAGTGGGAGGTTCTGATTATTGAGGATGTTAAACCTCAGGTCATTAGCAGAATGGAGGGCACGGATAGGGTGGTAGACTGAGACTAGGGAGGAGATGTAGGGTGGTGCTGAGCCATGGAGTGCTTTGTGGGTGAGGGTAATAAGTATGTACTGGATTCTGAAGTGGATGGGTAACCAGTATAATAACTGGCACAAGGTAGAGGCATCGGTGTAACGGTTGGTGAGGAATATGATCCTGGCTGCAGCATTGAAGACAGATTGGAGAGGGGAGAGTTTGGTAAGAGGGAGGCCGATTAGTAGAGAATCACAATAGTCAAGATGAGAATGAATAAGAAAAACAGTAAGAATTTTGCAAAAAGTAAGAAAAGGGCGAATTCTAGAAATGTTTTTGAGGTGCAGATAACAAGAGCGAGCCAGTGATTGGATGTGGGGGGTGAAGGAAAGCTTGGAATCAAGGATAACCCCAAGGCAGCAGGCATGTTGCTTGGGAGTAAAGGTGGAACCACACACGGAGATGGCAATGTCTAACATAAGTAGGTTAGTAACATAGTTATTAAGGTTGAAGGACGACTTTTAAGTCCATCTAGTTCAATCCCTAGCCTAACCTAACATGCCCTAAAAACCCATGTGGCAAAGAGTAAGCTCCACATTGGGGAAAAAAAATTCCTTCCCGACTCCACATACGGCAATCAGACTAGTTCCCTGAATCAACACCCTAACATGGAATCTAGTGTATATACCCTGTAACATTATACTTTTCAAGAAAGGCATCCATTCCCCTCTTAAATTTAAGTAATGAGTCACTCATTACAACATCATACGGCAGAGAGTTCCATGATGTTGGAGACAGCGGTAAGACAATCACTGGTGTTTTCTAAAAAGGCAGGCGTGATGTCATGAGAAGAAGTGTATAATTGGGTGTCATCAGCATAGAGATGGTACTGGAAACCAAATCTACTGATTGTTTGTCCATTAGGGGCAGTATACAAAGAGAAGAGGAGGGGGCCTAGGACTGATCCTTGAGGAACCCCAACAGTAAGGGGAAGGTGAGAGGAGGAGGAACCAGCAAAAGATATAGTGAAGGATCGGTCAGAGAGATAGGAGGAGAACCAGGAGAGAACGGTGTCCTTGAGGCCGATGGAGCGGAGCATAATGAGGAGCTGATTATCCACAGTGTCGAATGCTGCAGAGAGATCCAAGAGAATTAGCATGGAGTAGTGACCATTAGATTTAGCTGTTAGTAGGTCATTAGAGAGTTTAGTGAGGGCAGTTTCAGTAGAGTGTAAAGAGCATCTAAACATTAGTTTAGATATCCATGGTTACAACCACTAACAACTGTCACTGTAAGAGTGGTCATAACCATGGATACCTAATCCACTGCAATGCCCTGTACACGGGGTAATCGGCATTGCTAATGAGAAGAACTATACTACATTTCTCATTGGAGGTATTTGCTAATATTATTCCTACTACATATTGGGATAGGATCTTGGAGGTGGCAATACCCCTTTAATGGTTCTGTTCAGGGTATGTCTAAATCCCAAATTTCCAGGGATTTGATGAAACATCTGATGTTTCAAATGTGTGGCCCAAATGATGTGAACGGGCCCTTATTTCCACTAAATAATTTGTTCTTTATAAATGAAACCGAAACCTCTTTAATTTTTCAGAATACGCCCAGCCCCTTGTCGGGGGAGCAGTTGGCACCTTGCATCAGAGATCAACCTTCAAACCTGAGGAGAGTAAAGAAGGTGGGTATGCCGATCTGGATTCCTACAACTCTCCAGACAAGGACATTTACCATGCCTACGCCGAGCCGCTGCCGACCAGTGGGCCGGAATATGCTACGCCAATCATCATGGAAATGTCGGCGCATCCTGCCGGGACCATGTGCTTGCCTTCAACTTCTACTTTTAAAGGGGCAGGAAGCCAGGCGCCTGTCCTCGTAGGGACTTACAACAAGCTTGTATCTAGGACAGACAGTTCCTCATCCGCGCAGGTACTATATGACACGCCAAAAGTGACGCCAGGGACGTGCGCAGTGGAAGAGACGGTTTATCAGGTGCCACAGCCAACAGCAAGCAAGGATGTACCTCCTGAAGTGTAAACAGAGGCGCGCAGACTTTTGTATGTATTCATTTGAACAAAATCGCTTTATTTTCTAAGAGCACGTTGCATCGTGTGTCCATAAATAAGTAGATTGTAGTCACAAAAAAAAAAAAAAGTTCAAACCACTGTTCACGAGCTTTATACAGAAACACTAAACTACTTAACCAAATCTCCTGCACGAATATGCAAGGCGAGCGGGCGAGAGCTGCGCACAGATGATGCGGGCGACTGCAACGCTGGTTCATGGAGGAGTTCACGGGATCTGCTTTATAAAACGTGTTTCTGGTGCTGATTTCCACTTAGCATTTATTGTGTTATTTAATGTAGGGTTTTTTGCCTTCAGGTCATCTTTATTCCAGCTGCAGGATCTGACGTTCCAATATTTATTTACTGCCTGTTTTTTATCCTACTGAGCTCTGCTTAACACCGAAAGTGTGCCAGCCCCCCCTGTGTGCGCGTCACGCCCGACACTCAAAAATGCTGTGATAGGTTTGGGGTTTTTTTACATTCTGCGTTTCTGGTGTTAGTATGTTGTCTGTGACCACAGCTTTGTCCACAATGGCTGCTAAAAACCATTTGAAGAATGAAATGCGTGGCACATCGTTTCTTAGCGGTTCTGATCCTGCCTTATTGCCTTTGTCTGCAGCGCTAGTGCGTCCTTAAAATATTGTCCGGGTTTTATAACTGAACGCTTATGTATCCCTTCCACAGAAAGGCTGCAGGTTTTACGTGCAGGTAAAATCTACAGTGTGATACAGTAGCAGGCGAGAATTGCAAATTTTGAGAAAATTTTGTAATTTTTGACACTGGGGCCATTTTTAGACTCCAGGAACTTTCAGGAAGTTCACATGTACATTAGCAATATTGAATGGACTCTGACTCTGTTATGTATTGAAGCATCTAATGATCGTGGACAAAAGTTTTTATGAAGAGATCCGAGTCCACCTGTTGTGACAAGTGGACCCCTATCAGCTGTGTATAGAAGTGTCATCCTGCCTCTGAGGATAAGGAAACTGCTGTAAAACCTTCCAGTAAGGACAGGAAAAAAGACTCTAAAACATCCCCAGTGGGAAAATTCCCAAATTACTTAATTTTTTTTATTTTTCATTGCCAAATTTACTCATTACTTGAGATTTCCCGAGCACGCTCGGGTGTCCTCCGAGGATTTTTTAGTGCTCAGAGATTTAGTTATCCTCACCGTAGCTGAATGATTTACATCTGTTAGCCAGCTTGATTACATGTGGGGATTCCCTAGCAACCAGGCAACCCCCACATGTACTTATGCTGGCTAACAGATGTAAATCGTTCAGCTGCGGCAAGAAAAACTAAATCTCCGAGCACTAAAAAATACTCGGAGGACCCCCGAGCGTGCTCTGGTAATCTCGAGTAACAAGTATATTCGCTCATCACTATTGTTAACACAAAAACCTTACTTAATCAGTGGTTCTTTTTCTGACCACACATTCTCCTTCGTGAACTTGGTGCATCTTTTAGGAACTCATGCAGTAAAATAAATTTTGCTAAAATGTACGCCACTTTTGTGGAGCAATTGATGGTGAATCTGTTGGGCAGCGCTAGACAAAGCTTATGCCCCTCTTGCTAAATGGGGCCCATTTTATAATAAGTTGGCATAAGAACAGCAATAATTATATTGATAATATTTGGCGAGTAGGGGGTGTCTTTAATCTGAGCCATCGTTTAGTCCGACTCCCAGAATTTACCCGAATGCCGTCTAATGTAATGTAAGGAATACACGGTGCAACTATGAACTGCACACTATTACATTAGGTGGTCCCATTCACAGCAATGACATCTAACATTGAAGAGTAATTTAGAAATGGCGCCAATATATCAAAACTACCGTCCTCTGGGAATTTATCCTTGCGGGTTCCTTCTGCCGTAACCCAATCGCCATCACTGCACAATATCCGGTAATGGCAGCTGACCAATCAAAATTCATCTGCCATTTTTCTTGATCAAGTTGCGAAATGAAAATCGCGATCTGGTTAATAAGAGCCGGATTTTCACTGTTTCTATGGGATAATTTTTTAAAATTCACTTTTAACAACTAGGGCAAAACCTGTGGCCAGCAAACTGCTCAAAGATGGCTCCTGTACGGCAGAGAAGGCACAAAAAGGTGCGGAGCGGCGTGGATATTGAGGATATTTACTTGAAAGGAATCCTTTCCAAACTTTTATTTTCGTACTTTGGGTAAAATTTTCTGTATATACAAATCCATTTTCCTCAGGGACGGTGTGATCGTCTTCACACTAGATCTATTTCTTGACAATTTGCAATCCCAGTATTTGCTCCCCCTCAGCCCTTATTGACGTTTTGCCATAGTATGGTTCTTGTAAAAGATCCCATTCAAGCATTACAGATATAATTTAGATTTTCGCGCATGTTTGGGGTCTGTAAGTGCAGCTCATTTATTAATCGTGGATTTTGGTCACATATGTTGAAGATATTGTGTGGATGTCTCGTGGCATGTGAACATAACCTGACTCCTGCTCATCCTTCTCGCCCTTTCCTTCTATGCAAGGACAATTGTCATGAGCTGTGTAATCGGAGGCAACCTGGTTGCTGTGGATGTGCTCCTGAACAGAGGCTAAAACACCGCTACCCAGCAATCAGTTTGTGATGACCACTGTATCACAGTGGTCATTATAAAATCTGATTTATTTTTTTTTATATAGGCCTGACTAAAAAAAAGTTGTATAATTTGTGAGAATAATAGCACTAAGGGACAGATTTATCAAGTGTCTTTTCAAAAATGAGGCCCTAAGTTTTTCCGAGCCACTACCAACTTTATTCACTACTTACAAAAAGTTAGGAATAATTTGCTTTCGGGGACAATTTATAGAAAACGTTAAAAGTTCACGTTACAGTGATATTTTATCATCGAGGGTATTTAAGTAGAAGCAGCAATGGTGATTTCCTCATCTCAAACTTATTGCTTTATTGAAACAAAAGCCATCAACAGTGGTGGGTAGAATACCCCAACAAAAGACGTCTCAATAACTTGTCATGTGGCTTTGAGCATCAATTACAGCTTGACGACAACGTCTCTTGCTGTTCACAAGTGGAGTTATTGTCTGCTGAGACATGGCATCCCACTCTACCCCAGAACCTCAATGACCTGAGGCCTGTCCTTCAGGAACAGAGTTATGAGCCTCTACATGGCAACGCAATTGATCCCATAGATTTTCTATGGAATTCAGGTCTGAAGATAGTGCTGGCGGCTCTACTTGAGATTTCCAGTCTCTACAAACCGTTCCCTAATGATGCGACCTTAATGAGCTGGAGCATGGTCATCCATGAAGATGAACTTAGGCCTGTGTTGTTAATGCAAAGGTACAATGACTGGATTAATAATGTTGTTTAAGTAGTAGTGGCTTGTCACTGTACCATTCACAAAGTGTAGGGCAGTTCTGTATTGACTAGACACACCTGCCACACTAACTCCACCACCAAAGGCTTGCCTGGGGATACGTGACTGATGCATAGCACTCTCCTAGACATCTCAAATATCATTGGTGGCCATCATTTCTGCTCACCGTGAATCCGCTTTCATCAGTGAACAGCACTGAGGCCCACTGGACCCTCGTCCAACGTAGATGCTCCCTGGCCTATACAAGAAGATGATGCCTGTGACTGGTAGTGTGGTCGGGTATCACACAGACCACACTGATTGCAAACTGTCTTGAATGGTCTGACGAGACGCATGGGTGCCTCTCGCCTCCTTTAAATATGCCTGGAGTGGTGTGGCATTCATCATCCTGTTCCAAAGAGCATTAACAATGAAGGGATCATCAGTGTGGGATACGGCTAAAGGATAGTCACGTCTCTGCCTTTGTGACTGTCTCTCGGAATTTCTGTTGCAGCCTGCTAATGACGTACTGTGACTCCAAGATCAGTGGCCACTTCCGTCTGAGGACATCCAGCTTGAAGCCTCTCAACGGCGAGGTACTGCTGATCAATTGTTAGGTGTCATCTTGGTCTCCTGATGTCAAAATGTGAACGTCACAAAGAAGAGGACTGTTTAATACCAATTCTAATTGAACCCCAAAATTTATTAGACAATTCATGGATCAAACACCTCTTGTTCTCGAACAAGGAGCTTAATAGCTAAAATTCACAAGTTGTGCAAAATGTTTTGAAACATTGAACAGTTGGACACATGTATTCAAAAGTTTAGAGATGGTCACATTAAGTTCACCTGAAAAGGTTAGCGTGCATTCTAGGATCATCCTGAAATTACACCCAAAAGCCAAATATACCTAACTTTTTGTGAGCAGTGTATATCACGGCTGTACAAAAGAAAAACTTGATGTGAGAGTTCAGAAACTTCCAATACCACAGTTGCCCAATCTTTCTGGGGTTATCTAGGCATGTTCTCCAACATAGACATAACGCTGGGCGGTATTGTTGCCGACACCAAGTCCTTATCATGGGACAGGTCTGCGTCCAACTATAAGGACAATACATTCTTGTTGTCAGAAAGTCCCCCTGGCAGCTTTACCATCATGCGCATGGTTACAACTCTATGCCAATATCATAGTATACCTGGACAATCCCTTTGAGGAAACCTTACACTTTCCTATGTCAGCAAGTGGTCACTTTTGTCAGCGGGATTGCCAGCTACCATAGTAGAGCCCAGCATTAGACCTTTGGCAGTCGTATAGGCATTAAATGGAGCACAGGTGCAATATTGAGTGACAACCTTGGATGAGATAGGAATAACTCTTTTAAAGAGGACCTGTCACTTGAAAAATTACATATTTATAACAACGTGTTGTAAATGCCACTGTTCTCCTGACTAGTGTTGTGTTTCTCAGTTTTTCCATATCTGATATGAGGCTCCTTTTCTATAAATTAACCTCTAAAGCAAAATGACATAGATATGTCCTTGAGGGGGATAAATCGTTAACAGCAGCTGGAACGGAGCACCGATCACTGCTGTTAACCATTTAAACATTGCTCTAATCTTCTGAAAGTAGTGTTTAAATGGCGCAATTGCTGTTGTTTTTGCGCAACGGCTTCCAAGAGCCCCCTGTGATACGATTGAAAAAAGTAAAACGCTAGATTCAGGAGAACAGCAGCATTTACAATAATGCATGGAAATGGGACTTTTTATATTACTTAAAAGGACATTACGATCCCTCAAATGAAGACTAAACCTGAGTAAATTACTGGTAAAGCTTTTTATAGGGTTAAGAATGCCTTTATTATTGGTCTCGATCACTCAGTGTATGTGGATAAGCACATACCTGAACTACTATCACTGGACCTGATATTCCAGCTCGGGACTAAAGGTCTTTATCCATACATAAATTGTGCCCCACACTTGATATATGACCCTTCACGTTTACCGGGACAGTTCTGTGAAGGTGGATTGAACACTGGGATTGAACACTGGTAAGTGCTGGCGTGATATACTGTACGTGTTACTGTAATGTGTTTATTGTATGTTAATTGAGCTAAAATGCCATGACAAAAAAGCTTAAAGGGGTTGTCCTCTACTAAACCGTCCCCTCATCAGTGGTCCCAGAGACCTGGATAAAGGAAAAAAAAAAATCTATGCTTGGGGTGCGTTGACATTACACAATCAATTCTCTTACATGTGATTTAATAGCCTGTTTGAACTTCCTGTACTCACTGAACGATAATAGATTGTTCTGCGCGCATGTCCTGCTCGGCAGCACATGTCCTAGACGCACATGAAGATGTGCTGCCGAGAACGATTCATTTTAAACCAATTTAAAATTGCTTAAAGGGGTTTTCCCATGAACACCGTTAATTTTAAAGTTGATTTTAAATCAATAGACCTTTGCATAATTCTTTCCAGAATTGGATGTTTGAAATTTTTTTTCCCTCTGCTGAGAATCTTATAAATGTGTCCCTGCTGTGTACTGTGTAATGACTTTTTGTCTTACCTGTACACGATACCTAGTATTCAGAGCTTTTCTTGTCGAGCTCTAGTCATTTTGGCTGTGATTACGGACAGAATGATCTAATCTGATATTCTGGAAAAAATAGGCGATTGCCGCCATCCTAGCAAACTGGCTAAATGGGCAGATAAGACCGTGGTGCTTGTGTGTAGACCCATCCATTTATCGTAGTATTATGGCTTTTAGAGATCTGCAGTCCTGTTAGAATAGATTGTAACCTATGCAAATATAGAACAATATCTGATATTTTCTGAACTTTAGTCCAAAATGTTCCTTTTTATTTATTTTTTTCTTGTTGTTCACATGCTGAAATGCATTTCCTGTCCTTGCCAGCTTCCTATAGTCTATCTACTTAGCACTGACCAATGTACTGCAACCTTAACAAAGCAAGTGTGGTTCCTCTGGACTTCTGTACAGTGATCGGCAATCACAATACTGTATCAGATACTGCTGGTGACGAATGTGAACAGAATAGATTGCGTTTACTCATTCAGGTACTGAATCAATTAGAAGCGTTCACTGTATTAACTTTTATAATGGCTACAAAATGTTAGATGTTTTTTGTATTATTTATCTGCTTGGAATCGGCACATAAAATGGACACAACTTCTCCTATTTTTCATATAAATCCACAGTGCTCTGAATGTAATTTGTCTGAAATCAGCATGTACTGTAGGCACATTGTATCTGTATATGTTGTTAGACTGTAGATTGTATAAAAGAAGAAAGTTCTATGTCTTTTGGAGAAAAAAATGTACATAAAAATAAAAGAATTTTGTGAAATTTGTTTGTTTTAAATTGGTATAAACATTTTGTAAATGTATTTTGCTCCGCATTTACTGAGCTGAGGACCAAGATGGCAGCAAATGAGGCATTTAGCAGACCCCTGGCTATCCTAGTAACTTATCGGCTCCCTATGATTGCATCAGAAGGGGCTGAAGAGAGTAAAGGTACCGTCACACTCAGCGACATAGACAACGATCCGACCTAAACTAGATCGCTGCAGCGTCGCTGTTTAGGTCGCTGTAGAGACGTCAAACACAGCAACTCCAGAACGATGCAGGAGCGATCCAGTGACGTAACGGCGACTCACTTCTTGTTGGTTGTTAGCTCCATTACATCCATTGTTATCGTCGTTACTTTTGATGTCAAACATGACGATACACGCCGACCTGGCGACCAAATAAAGTTCCAGACTTCTAGCTCCGACCAGCGATGGAACAGCGGGATCCAGATCGCTGCTGCGTGTCAAACACAACGAGATCGCTATCCAGGACGCTGCAACGTCAGATTGTTGTTCTTGTTGCAAAGTTGCTGAGTGTGACGGTACCTTAAGAGTACACACTGGCTGTGACTTCATTTAACCCTAGAACGCATACCTGGGGCCTCGCAGGCCTGCCAGGTTACTTGTTTTCTATTTTCTGTAAAACTACTTTAGTTAGAATTTTGAAAATCTAGGTAATCCTCAGGTATATAGTTGTTTGTAACATAAAAATATATGAATAACTGGAAATTACTAACATTTCGGTATAACAACCTTTTTTTGGGACTACCCCATATTCACGCACCTGGGGCCTTTTAGGCCTGTACTAGGTTTACATGTGATACACAGATTTGCTTATCAAGGCAAATTACGGAGGCAATGATCCGATGTGGAATACGCTTTCTGGAACATCCAGAGCAAAGAGAAAAAAAAAGAAAGCGCTGCTATATTTGTCCAGCAAAGAAGGAAAGAAAATCGGAGCGTTTCTGTTCTACTTGCGGACAAAATGTATGCAAAGAACATTCAGCCGAAAAAATAATATGCGAGAATTGTCAGGGGAATATGTAAAGTTACAAATAAATATTCCTGCACCAAGTGTGCTACAACCAAAAAATGTTTTCATAAAAAAATTGCATATAGAATGCCTATATTTGGCGTGCCCGTTTACTTACTTTTTTGTTGTTTTATGCACATAATTATGTTTTGAAATATACACATCTTAGGCTGTGTTGCCAGTAGCGCTGGGGTTCGCCAGAAGGGGATCCATAATGGATCTGACCTCCTGGTAACTCCAGGATTCCGCCAGCCTTAGCTGGGGTCACCAGGAGGTCAGATCCATTACGGATCCCCTCCTGGTGGACCCCAGCGCTAGTTGGAATGCATCCTTACCTTGCAATTGTAAAATAAATTTTGAAAAGTATTTTTATTTGAGTTATTCCATGATAATTGTAAACAGGCCTAAAAGGCCCCAGGTGCGTGAATGTGTAGGTTTCTATGGGTATGTGTTCTAGGGTTAAATGCCACAGTCATTGACAGTGCCATCTAAATGGTTAACAGTTGCAGCCGGAGCGCAGCTCTGGCAGTTAGGGACAGATGCTGGTTATGGAATACTAGATGGAGGCCTGATACTATCGCATCGGGAGGGTGGTGACGTGCCGATGGGGGCACGCTGCAAAGCCTGCCCCCATCTGCACGGCACCACTCTCCCGATGCTATAGCATCGGGCCTCCATCATAGTATTCAGTATTTCTCTGGAGCACCGTCTCCGCCGCTCTCTGCTCCTTGCACCTCCGTACTCAGGAGCCCCGCAATCAGCAGCGCGGAGAGCAGCATCTCCGGGATCCATCTGCCACGCCTGCTCTTATCCCTGTGAGCGGCGATCAGCACTCTGTCTCGCCAACATGGCCCCTGTCGCTAGGATTGTCGGCGGGAGTAGTGAGGTGAGATGGGGGGGCTGCGGGGAGGAGCGAGGGGAGACACGGATAGAAGAGAGGGGAGCGACTGATAGACTGGTACCACCAGCGGGTGTCATATTGAAATACCCATCACTTGGGTATTCCAGTATGGCGGTCGCGTACTTCCGGGCGCGGTGCATTGTGGGATTCGATGACGTCCAGACAGAAGTGGATAACAATGTGGATAGTAATTATTAGTGATGAGCGAGTATACTCGTTACTTGAGATTTCCCGAGCAAGCTCGGTTGTCCTCCGAGTATTTTTTAGTGCTCGGAGTTTTAGTTTTTACTGCCGCAGCTGAATGATTTACATCTGTTAGCCAGCATAAGTACATGTGGGGGTTGCCTGGTTGCTAGGGAATCCCCACATGTACTTATGCTGGCTACCAGATGTAAATCTTTCAGCTGCGGCACTAAAAACTAAAACTCCGAGCACTAAAAAATACTCTGAGGACCCCCGAGCGTGCTTGAGAAATCGCGAGTAACGAGAATATTCGCTCATCACTAGTAATTATATAAATAGATGGCTGCCATCAGCCGCGTGTTGAGGGAAATTCGCTCCGGAGTCTCCTTCACACTTATTCACCTCAGTGCCGGACGTACAGTTACACTTGTATGTGGGAAGAGGTTAAAGAGCGGCTTTAATGTGGTTTTGCTGGTTTAGAGTATTGATGTCCTATCGATAGCATGTGCCGTCAATAATGGGGTCATTCCATTTCAACTGATCCAAATCTGAATTTATTTTTTTTACCTGACATCTTGAGATATTTTCTTTGGTGTTTTTGAAGTGCTACTTTAGTGAATGTAAGAGAAGATAAACATTCTAAACTTCATTAAAAACATTTTTTATAGATTTCTAAAGCCTGAATTTTGGGCTTGTATGATTTTACATTTGTTAATCATATCTCTGGCTAGAGCTAGAATTAAGATAAGAGATGGGAGAGGCACCATTTTGTTCAGACTTGTACAGGCTACATAGTCCATGAGCCGGGCCAGATATCGGTACCACCCGGAGTGACTAATTCTCTTTGGTATTTTTAGGTAGATGCATGTCTGTAGTTTATTTTTTGATATGATAGCCCTTACATATACGTAGCTTATTAACCCCTTCAGCCCTAGGCCTATTTGTACCCAAGTGCCTAAGCCAATCTGACCTGTGCCACTTCATGGGCTAATAACTTTGGAACGCTTTCACCTATCCAAGCCATTCTGAGATTGTTTTCTCGTGACATATTGTACTTCACGTCAGTGCTAAATGGGAGTCAATATATTTTACCTTTCTATATAAAAAAATGCTAAATATTCGGAAATTTTGGAAAAATCGGCAATTTTTTAACTTTGAAATTCTCTGCTTTTTACAAAAATACTGATACCCCCCATAATAGTTATTAATTTACACTCCCCACATGTTTACTTCATATTGGCATCATTTTGAAAATGAAACCTTATTGTTTTACGACGTAATAGGGCTTATAGTTTTATGCGCAATTTTTCACATTTACAGCAAAACCCACTTTTCAAAGGACCAAGTCACTTCTGAAGTCACTTTAAGGGGCTTACATAACAGAAACCACCCATAAATTACCCCATTTTGCAAACTACACCCCTCAAGCTGTTCAAAACTCATTTTTAAAAACTGTTAACCCTTTAGGTGTTCCACAGGAATTTTAGCAGAATGAAGGCGAAATTTCAAAATTTCATTTTTTTTCCAGATATTACATTGTAATCCAATTTTACCTGCAACCTAGCAAGGGTTAACGGCAAACCCAAACTTGGTTACCCTAATTCTGCAGTTTATAGAAACACCCCACATGTACTCGTAAACTAAAGTATGGGCACACAGCACAGCTCAACACGGAAGGAGCGCTATGTGGTTTTTGGGTGGCGGATTCACTGGAAGAAATCTAGGGGGCCATGTCACATTTGAAGGCTGCCTGAGGTACCCCCACAGTGGAAACCCCAAAAAGTGACCCTATTTTGGAAACTACACCCCCAAGGAATCTTTTAGGGGGTATAGTGACCACTTTGACCCAACCAGTGTTTCACAGTAGTTGGAAACACTTGGTTGAGAAAATGGAAAAAGTGCATTTTTTACATGAAGGTGTCATTTTAGGCTCATTTTTTTATTTTTAAGAGGTGTACCAGCAAAAAACAAGGAGAAACAGGAGAAGTTCAAGAACATTATAATTAGAATGGGTGTCTTCCACACAATCTGTAATCTCCTCTCTATCATAGGGAACAGATTTCAGGATGCAGGCCTTAGAGATCTGTGTGTTGAATCCGGTGTAATCGCTGAAGGATCAGTGTCTGGAGTGATGGACGGCCGGAGGTACAACAGAGCAGTGAGACTACACAAGCTGGTCTATGAAGCACTTATGAGGCTTGCATGGAAAAACTTCCTTCCATGGCTAGAAGAAAACCATGCAAGGGACCTTCACCATCTGGATGAAACACTGAAGAACATCACAAACTTTCGCATCAGTGTGTCGCAGGGATCCTTCGAAAAGCTCTTGGATAATGAATCTTGCACACTTACCCTGAAGCTCTTTCAAGTTTATCTTGAGACCCTCAGAAATGAACAACTCTCAGCATTCTGGATGTCATACTTGGACATGGTCGAGACCATGCTGGCCCTGGTTCGAGCTTCAAGAGAAGGCAACTGGATGCTTCACCTAGGAGCAATCCGACAGATGATACCATGGTGTTTTGCCTATGACAAGGTCAACTATGCCCGATACCTAACCTATTACTATGCCACAATGTCTCGGCTGCCCATAGAACACCCAGAGGTCCATGAATACTTCATGCAAGGTGGCTTTTCGGTCCAGATCGGTAGCAAGAATCCTTTTGGACGAATTCCTGTGGACCAGACCATTGAAGAGACAATCAACAAAGACACCCAGACACCAGGGGGCACAAAAGGCTTCAGCCTCAAAGTTGGAGCTGTTTCCAGGTTCTACCTGACATCAGAGTACCGCAGTATGTACTTGAGGCAGCTGAGGGCCCTGGTAGGCCAACAATATACTGACTTCAGCCATTCAGACCTACAGGTGTCTAGGATTAGAAGAGATGAAGCCGATGTCCAATCTTTCGTTCAACTGCTGGAGACAGGTTGGGTGAACCCCTTCAACAAAGAGCATAATGGTGAACTTATCAGTTTGTCAACAGCGACTGTAGCACCACCAGATGTAGCCAAAGACCTTCAAGGGGCATACAGTATAGGAGAGGATGCATATCAAACATTCAAGGATGAGCGTTTGGGTACCGATAAGCCAACTACATTGTTTCATGACAAGATGACGAAGAACAAACTTAAAACGTTCTCTAACATCCAAATGAAGACACGCAGACAAGGTCTTGGCAAGGAGGTAATTTTGAAGGCTGACAGAAACCTATTTGGCCAGATGATACTTGTAGCTGAGAACAGAAAGCTACAAATGAGTGATGTCTTGACTCATCCCCTGGGTCCATTGCCATGGGCACTTGCCAATGGTGATGGGTCTATCCGCAAGACCAACAAGGCTGCCCTCGCAAGGGAGTTGGAGAGGAATGCTCGTCCTGCAGAAGTGATCCCCGAGCCCTCTGCAACCATCATTGATGGGATGATCCTGGTTCAGAAACTGAAGGGAAACAATGCAACATTTGGCCAGCTAGCAGGCACAGCAATGAGTCGCGCTATCCATGAGGGTGCTAAGAGCAAGCGCATTGATATTGTCTTTGACGTCTACAAGGAGACATCCATCAAAGATACAGAAAGAGTCAACAGATATGAAGGCACAGGGATCCATTTCAAGAACATTCAACATGGGCACAACATCCAGCAGTGGAAAAAGCTTCTAAGTAGTTCCTCCAACAAGGCAAGTCTCATAAAGTTTCTGGTAGAAGAATGGAAGGCGAAACACCACAGGGAGAAGCTTGAGGAGAAGGAGCTGTATGTCACATGTGAGCAGCTCTGCTTTAAGATCACCAAAGAACAGTGGGAAGAGGCTGCTGACCTTAAGTCAAATCAAGAAGAAGCAGACACACGCCTCCTTCTCCATGCTCTTCATGCAGCAGAATCTGGTTACAAGTCGGTCATCATCACTTCGGAGGATACTGATGTCATGGTCCTGTGTCTGGGCATGTGCCACAAAATCCCATCCCACCTGTTCCAGAAATGCGGTACACAGAACCGGACAAGATTCCTGGATATCACCACTCTGAGCCGAACATTGGGAGGCAGCGTATGTGATTCATTGATTGGTATGCATGCATTTACAGGCTGTGACACCGTCAGTGCATTCGCTGGCCGTGGGAAGATGACGACACTCAAGCAGTTGAAGATGAACAAGACATACCAGGATGCCTTTCAGGAAGTTGGTCGTTCATGGGAAGTGTCTACCGAACTTTTTGAGAAGTTACAGGAAATCACCTGCCACATGTACCTGCCAACTACCCAAACAACTGAGGTAAACAGGCTCCGTTATCAGCTGTTCTGTGCCAGACGTGGAGTGGTAGAGTCAAGTCAACTCCCTCCTTGCCAGGACTGCCTTTTCATGCATGCACTGCGTGCAAACTACCAGGCTGCGATCTGGAGGAGAAGTCTGCAGAGCCAGCCATGGGTTGCAAACCCAACAGACTGCGGTTGGATGATAGATAACGACGGAAAGCTTGTTGTCAAGTGGATGCAAGGGGCACCAGCACCAGAAGCTATTATACAGCTACTGTCCTGCAAGTGTGTGCGGTCATGTGAACTTCCTCAGTGTACTTGCCTCAGCAATGGCCTGAAGTGCACAGACATGTGCAGATTACAGACATGCCAGAACAAGGGTACTGAAGACGAGCCAGTAGAACAACAGTCAGATTCAGAGTCCGATGTTGAAGATATTATGGAGTAACATATATATATATATATATATATATATATATATATATATATATATATATATATATATATATATATATATATATATATATATATATATGCACATGACATGTTCAGTGTGTATTTACATAACTTGGATTAAATTTTGTTACAAATACTACATCTAGTCACTCCGGGTGGTACCGATATCGTCATATTTGGTTCTTGGCTCATGCTAAAATTCCTGTGGAACACCTAAAGGGTTAACAGTTTTTAAAAATGAGTTTTGAACAGCTTGAGGGGTGTAGTTTGCAAAATGGGGTAATTTATGGGTGGTTTCTGTTATGTAAGCCCCTTAAAGTGACTTCAGAAGTGACTTGGTCCTTTGAAAAGTGGGTTTTGCTGTAAATGTGAAAAATTGCGCATAAAACTATAAGCCCTATTACGTCGTAAAACAATAAGGTTTCATTTTCAAAATGATGCCAATATGAAGTAAACATGTGGGGAGTGTAAATTAATAACTATTATGGGGGGTATCAGTATTTTTGTAAAAAGCAGAGAATTTCAAAGTTAAAAAATTGCCGATTTTTCCAAAATTTCCGAATATTTAGCATTTTTTTATATAGAAAGGTAAAATATATTGACTCCCATTTAGCACTGACGTGAAGTACAATATGTCACGAGAAAACAATCTCAGAATGGCTTGGATAGGTGAAAGCGTTCCAAAGTTATTAGCCCATGAAGTGGCACAGGTCAGATTGGCTTAGGCACTTGGGTACAAATAGGCCTAGGGCTGAAGGGGTTAATAAGCTACGTATATGTAAGGGCTATCATATCAAAAAATAAACTACAGACATGCATCTACCTAAAAATACCAAAGAGAATTAGTCACTCCGCTTGGTACCGATATCGTCAAATTTGGTTCTTGGCTCATGGACTAACACTTTGATGGGCGATTTTGGGAAACCGGTTATACATTTTTTTTCAAAAAAATGCATGTGTTCTTGGTTACATTAGTACAGGGATTCAAATTAGGATCATAGTTCAAAGCGTGATTTTCTAAAGACAGTCTCATTCTATTCATATGTTTAATATTAAATTAAAAGATTACTTTAACACCTTTTTATATATATACATGTAAATTTATTACATCAAATGTCCTTTTTTTAAGTTTCTAAATAAAAAGCATAGTACAGTAGTTAAATCATGAAGCTATAAAATATGAACTTGTCTTAAACAATTAATAGTAAGATTTTACACTGACCTTTTAATCAATTTGTCCCTTCTACTGGGTGAAATCTCATCTCTTCCGCACTCTCTGATACAAAAGGAAACGGCCATTATTAGTAAGAGACTAGTATGTCCAGCTTTTATGAGGTTTGGATCCACTTGAGTTATCTGATTTTTGTTTACTTTTATAAAGTCTGGTTTTCTTGGATACACAAAGGACAGTGATGGACCAGAAAAGTCAATTCTTCATTATCTGAATCTCTGGAGAGTACATTAGTTAGCAGTGCTGATCGTATTCACAGACCACATAACCAGTTATGTAATCCACTTCCAATCTTGTGCCACTTCAATCACTTCACGGACTTCACTGTTGTTGCTAAATGAAAGAAAATATCCTTGTTTTTATTTTTGTTTCATACATGGGATAACATTGTGGTATGGCCGAGTCCCTTTGATGAGTTCTGCTTCCTGTAACCGGTGTTAACAAACTCTCCACTCCCGTGTAGTCCTGGTTTGCACAGTACATGAACTGGATGTTAGGAATATTTTTTTCGTTTCAATTGAAAAGTTCCATGGCTGTTAAGATTTGGTGTGAATATGGGCGCTGGAGGCGTTTCATGGAGCCTTCCCCAACCTAAAGTGCCATTCAGCTTCCACTCCAAAACCTTTCTTGCGATGGCATGCATTTATAAGGTTTCTCCTGGTTTTTATATGGTGCAGAAAACCAATCCAAGAAGTAGTAGACCTTGCTCTAACTTCTGTTCTTTTGTTAAAAAAAATATTTCACTGACAAAAACAGCTATTGAATCATGAAGTAAGCACTCAGATGTCATAACTACACTTCTGTATTTTGTTTGACTGTTTCACGTGAACAACAAAGGAACAGTTCTCTGAAAAGACTAAGCTTATTACTGTCCCACTCTTTTGTTTGAGGTGAGTGTAGTATCTGACTGTTGGCGAGTTATAAAGAGTTTCTTTTTTTATCAACCTTTCTGTAATACCTAGACCAACCCAAAAATGCTCTCTGCTCTCTCAAGGCGGTTAGGCCACCTCTCCACGACAGCCACTTTCTGCCTTCACTGGAGACTATGTCCCAGGTACTCAATCTTCCTCTAAAACAGGTGACACTTTCAGGGCTTTATCTTCAGTCCATGTTTTTGAAGCCACGCTAGCGCCTGCCCAATGATGTTGAGAAAATTGTCCGACTTTTCTGGATGCAACGCTGAACAAATTTTGTTTATACTATTGTGTGAAACCTACCTTTAGTCCCTGACACAAACAGATGTATGAATGTGGCCTCAGTACAGACTATGATACCTGGATAGACTCACTATCTTAATGGCATCATGTCTAGGATGCTGAAAAATGCCAAAATAATTGTACACAAGTGTAGTCATATGCATCTAACTGCTGTGAAAATAAGAGTCCCAAGTAGAAGTGAAGATGACTGCATTTACCATGTCTTAAATAAAATCTTTATTTCATTGTAATACAAAAAATCAGGTAGGATAGTACAGGCAAACAGCAGCAGGCTACAGCCGTTGTGTGTCTATGGGTCCATAATGGTGTCAGAAGACACAAAACTGCCATAGCCTAGTGCTTGCTTGTACTCTTTCCACCTTATTTCTATTGCTTGCTATGAAATACTAAAAATGTTTCCATGATATAGTGAGTGCCATCATCTTCACTTCTACTTGTCTGTAATGCTGTCAAGTTTGGGTAAGGAGACCCACAGATGAGACACTGACATGTGGGATAAGTATTTTTCAGGCAATTGGGAGAGGAAGGTACTAGAGATAGAAGTCAAATTAGAGATGGCTGCTTGATGGGTATGATGGCTCAAAGGAAAATGTGTGCAGGGCCCCCCATGAATGATTCAAGCCCAGTACCCTTGTGTTACAAACCAATACTCACTGCTGATCTGCCCAATTCACCCAATGACTAAACCCAAGAAACCTGACTCCTTACATGTGTTTTTCGAGATCCAGTGTTGTCACCCTGCGGCTGCTTAGCTGAGAATGGCTTCTCGTAAGTTAATAAGCCGTCCTTATACCAAAGCACTAGCTCAGACACGTACAAGATGAGTAGATAAAATGGCAAGGTCGCGCCCCCCCCCCAGGATAGAGCTATAATTAAGAAAGTTGAACTACTCATGTACTGCCTTAACCTCTGTGTGCTGTGACGACATCTGATGGACTGCAGCCCATTTTGCTCATGGAACAAGGGCTAAAACTAGCAGGTACATTTGCTGCCCTCCTTTAAATAAGGGCCATAATTGACATCACTAGTTGAACTATTAATGAAAGGGGAGGGGTCATCTAATTAAGAGTCAATTACAACAAAATAGAATTAGACTTACCGGTAATTCGGTTTCTAGGAACCTTCCACAACAGCAGTATCGGAGGATGTCTCCCTACCCTAATGGGGGACAGGAAACAGAAGAGGTTAAATACCCTCCCCTTCCTGCAACCACCAGTGTTTTTTCTGGACACAGTAGCATGTATAGTTACTACTCAAGTGCAGGAATCATCCAATAAGAATATCAGATAGGGAGGGAAATTAGTGCTGTCGTGGAAGGTTCCTAGAAACCGAATTACCGGTAAGTCTAATGCTATTTTCTCCAGTCACCTTCCATGACAGCAGTATCGGAGTAATACCAACGACTAATTTTTTAGGGAGGGACAACAGCCTGCAGAACTCGTCTGCCGAATGAGAAGACCCAATTGAAAAATAGTCTGTAGTGCCTGGTGAATGTATAGACCGACGACCAGGTGTCGACTTTGCATATCTACTCGGAGGATGCGCTCCCTCTTTCTGCCCCCGACGTTGATACAGAATGAGTAAGTGGGCTTTCAGTGATACAGGAGGTGAAAAATTCTGGATCTATATGTTTAGGAGATGGCTTGCTCGATACAGTTAGCAATCGTACTCTTAGCCTGCCTTTTTTTCCCTTATTCTGTCCTGAGAACTGGATAAATAAGTTCTGGTCAATCCTCCAGCTTTCAGTTTGCTGGAGGTAAAAAGAGAACCACCCTGCGAACATCCAGGGTGCGGAAGGCTTCCTCCTTTGCATTGGAGGTATTTGGACAGAATGAGGGTAGCACGATATCCTGGCCTCTATGGAAGTCTGAGACTACCTTAGGCATAAAAGAGGGATCTAACTGAAGGATAATGCTATCCATAGTGATAGTTAAATAGGGCTCTTGTATTAATAGGGCCTGAAGTTCTCCTACACGCCTAGCGGTAGTAATCGTTACTAGAAAACAGTTTTAAGGGTTAGGTTTTTTTATATCCAAAGATGGTAGAGGATCGAACGGATCCTGTGTTAAACTATTAAGAACCAGATTCAAGTCCCAAGGGGGAACTTAGCTACGAAGTCTAGGACGAATCCTAGCCGCAGAGGTCATGAAGCGTTTAACCCAGCGATGGGCAGCTGAATCCTGATCGAAAAGGAACCAAGAGCTGAGACTTGTACTTTTAGTGTACTAGGTGTGACTCCCAAGTCCAAACCCTAAAATTTGTGCAATATTAGGATGGAAAGGGTCAGGTGTGTTCGGGAAACACCAGGATGAAAACAGTTTCCAAACTTTGCCATAGATAATGTTGGTTACTGGTTTCCTACTCTTTTGGAGAGTTTCTATTACCCCATCTGAGAGACTCCTGGCTTTTAGAATTTTGGCTTCAGTAACCAGGCTGCAAGGTTCAATCTGTGTAAACCCGGGTGTAATAGGGGACCTTGTTCAAGAAGATTGACCTCCTGGAGCAGAGGAAGTGGACCTTCCTGAGCCATATCCAACAAAGCGCTGTTCTAGTTTCTTGCTGGCCACATGGGCGCAATCAGAATCGTGGTGACTCGATCTGATTTATTGTAGCATCCTTGCTAACCATGGAATTGGTGGGAAGGCATGTGCCAGATTGAATTTCCAAGGATGTGAAAAGGCATCTATCCCCTGTGCATCGTACTCGGGCCTGAGGGAGAAGTATGTTCCTGCCCTTTTGTTAGACCATTGGCGAACAGGTCCACCTTGGGACTTCCCCATTTTGATACCAGGGACAAGAACACTTCCTGGTTTAGGCACCATTGTCCCGGGTGGACATCCTTTCTGTTGAGAAAATCTGCTTGGGTATTGTTCAATCCCTTCAGATGTACTGCTGTTCTGGACAACAGATATTTTTCTGCCCTGGAAAAAATCCTTGCAGAGGTAGATTTCAGGTTGGCGAATTTCGTGCCTCCCTAATGCCGAAGATAGACCACTGTGGTCATATTGTCTGAAAAGACATGTACATGGTGTCCTTGGATGAGGAGCAGCTTTTAGCGCTTTCTCTACCGCTTTCAGCTCTGTCATGTTCGAGCTGCTGGACCTGATGTGTGGGGGCTATAACCCCTGGAAGCGAGACCCTTCCACCACAGTGCCCCAGCCTTTCTGACTGGCGTCTGAGGTGAGTATCCTCAGAGGAAGTTGATCCCAGCTGAATCCCCGCTGGAGATTTCGGTAGTTTAGCCCCCATAAGAAAGAGGATTTCACATGACCGAGAAGGGGCATTTTATTGGTTAGTGCATTTTGGCATTTTCTTGAGTACAGCAGGACATGGGACTGAAGGACTCTTGTATAGGCCTGAGCCCATGAGACTGCTTGAATGCATGACGTAAGTGATCCCAGAATTGACATCGAGTCTTTTAAGGTTGGTGTCTTCTGGTCTCTGTATCTGGAGATCCTGTGGATGAGGTCGAGCTGACACTCTCTGGGCAAAAAGGATGTTCCTTGAACCGAGTCCAGAAGAACTTCCAGGAATTTCTCCCTTGGTGAAGGATGGGATTCGATTTTTCCAAATTCGGGATCTACCACAAGAATTCCAACATTTCCAGGACTTTCGTCACATCCCGGTTCAGACGAGGGATGGATGGAGCGACAATGAGAAAGTCGTCTAAATGTGAGATGATGGAAATCCCTTGTTGTCAGATAAAGGTCACCGCCTCTGCCATAATCTTGGAAAACACTCGAAGCACATGATAATAGACGTCCCTCAGGTCTACCGTAGCCATCACCCAATCTTGTCCAAATGAGCGGGATTGCTGACTTGACCGATTCCATTTTGAATCTTCTGTATTTGATTACACGGTTCAGAGGTTTCAGGTTTATGATAATCCCGTGTTTTCCAGATTTTTTTTTTTTTTTTTTTTTAATCTCTGGATGAGGTACAAGGGAAATCACATTTGCGTGTAGAAGATCCTGCAGATCTAACATCAAGGACTCTCGCAGGTGTGGAGACTGTAGGTAGGTAACTGTCAAACACTGAGGGGGAGGACTCTCGAATTCTAACCTCAATCCGTCACGTATGGTTTGGAGAACCCACCGATTTGTGGAGATGTTTTGCCACTGGGCGAGAAAATCCGAGAGTCGACCCCCGACAGGAGCTCAGTCATTGTTTATCAGGAGTCTGCTGATGTTGGGGACAAGTATATTTCTGTCCTTACCCCTTTTTGGGTAGCTCCATTGTCCTGTTTTACCTTTCCCCTTGTAGTCTCTCTGGAAAGTCTGGTCATGGGAGAGACGAAAAACAGTTTCCTAGAGCTCTTCTGCTCTGGAAGATTTCTTTTTATCCGTAGCCTTGTCTAAAATTTCAGCAAGGGCCCAGCCAAATACATAGAGTCCCTGAAAGGGAATACCACAGAGCTTAGTTTTAGAGGTATGATCACCCCCTCATGACTTTAGCCATAATGCTCTCCTGGATGATTTGGAGAGGACTGCTGATCCTGCTGGTACACGGATGGACTCAGCTGAGGCATCCGCCAGGAATTCCGTTGTCTGGAGTAGGGGAAGAGAGTCCAGTATCTCCTCAGTAGTGAGGTGATTTTCTAACGTGTTAAGCCAGCGGCGTACAGACCTGGCGACGCACGTAGAGGCCACATTCATTTTTAGTAGATTAGTGGAGGTGTCCCAGGATTCCCTTAACAAGCTCTCGATTCTACGATCCATGGGATCCTTGAGCTGTGAAGAGTCTTCGAAAGGAAGAGACGTCCTTTTAGAGACTCTGGACACCTGCACATCTATATCTCCCATAAGGAACAATTCCCTTCCCTCGGGAAGCGGATTCTTAACTCTGAAGGGACACCAAGTCCTATTCCAGGGAGGCCCCACTCATGAAGGATAAGGTTCTCAATATTTCCGTGTATAGGAAACCCTTTTTGGTCCCTAGGTTCCCGAACAATTAGTCCTGTACGGACTGTTTCACTTCCTCCTCCTCCACCCCCATGGTGCCTTTCACCATACTAATCAGCTCTTCCATATCATCTGAAGAAAAAAAGGTTGTGTTTTTTTGTTGTTTTTTTTCGGGAGTGGAAGTGGAACCCTCATTCTCCAAATGTCCTTCGAACCAGAGGTATGGATCTCGCCAGAGTCAGAGTCCGATTCCACAGGAGCCAATTTCCTCTTCTCAGGAGGAGGTGGTTGTGGTATCGGGGTCTGGGAAAGAGTAGTCAGAGGATTGAACCTCTTGTTTTATGAGGGTATTTATGCTGTCCAGGAGGGAGGGCTGTTCGGTACGTAGTCCGTGTAAGGCTACGTTCACATTAGCGTTGCGTCAGGCGCAGCCGCAGCGACGCATGCGTCATGCGCCCCTATATTTAACATGGGGGGCGCATGGACATGCATTGCACTTGCGTTTTGTGACGCATGCGTCACTGTGGTGCATGCGTCAGGGCGCAGGGGACACTACATGATGCAGTTTTTTCTGTGCCAAAAACCATGCAAAAGTGGACGCATGCGTCACAAAACGCTGCGTTGTGCATGCGTTTAAATTTGCGTTGCGTCGCCGACGCTGCACCGCACAATGCAAATGTGAACGTAGCCCAAGACTGACAGAGTTCCTTCTTATATGCAGAAGGAAGTCTGGAGGCACATATACCACACCTGCGGCTGGGCACCTTATCCTTTTTAGGGGCAGAGACCTTGTCTCCCTAAAAGAGAGCGAAAGGTATACTAAGTCACCATAAGGTTATACCCTGGACAGTAAAAGACCACATCCGCTACTTAAAGTAGGAGGGTGAACGCTGGGCTCTGTAGAAGCAGAGTGTAAGGCTGTGTGCACAAGTCGTTTTTTTTGTGGTTTTTCGCTATAAAAACGCGAAAAAAACGCTCACATTAAGCATCCTATTTAAAAGAATGCAATCCACATTTTTTTGTGCACATGCTGCGTTTTCCTGAGCGGAATCGCATTCCAGAAAAAAACGCAGCATGTTCATTAATTTGCGGAATCGCGGGGATTCTGCACACCTAGGAATGCATTGATCCGCTTACTTCCCGCATGGGGCTATGCCCACCATGCGGGAAGTAAGCAAATCATGTGCGGTTGGTACCCAGTGTGGAGGAGAGGAGAATTACCTCCATGGACTGGGCACCATATAATTGTTAAAAAAAATAAATTAAAATAAAAAATTGTGATATACTCCCCTTCTGATGGCCCCCGGAGTCCTCCCGCCTCTCAGCGGTGCACGCGGCTGCTTCCGTTCCCATGGATGCTTTGTGTGAAGGACCTGCGTCACGTGACCGTGACATCATCGCAGGTCCTGCACACCAAGCATCCATGGGAACGGAAGCCGCCGCGTGCACCGCTGAGGCGATCGGGGGCCTTCGGAAGGTGAGAACAACCATTTATTTTTTTTTAATCATTTTTAACATTAGATCTTTTTACTATTGATGCTGCATAGGCAGCATCAATAGTAAAAAGTTGGTCACACTTGTCAAACAATCACTTTTCCAAGCGATGCTACAGATCACTTGGAAAACGCTAGCATTCTGCAAGCTAATTATGCTTGCAAAACGCTAGTTTTTAGCAGGAATATGCATGCAATTCTGCGACGTGTGCACTTAGCCTAAGGGTTTGTCGCAGTCCATAGGTCAGTCTGTGACAGTCACAAAAGAACTCAGACAAATGGGCCTTACGTGGAGGCATACCCAGACCAGGATTTTAAAATCGAGGTCCCAGCATTGGTTGAGTGCTCTTCCTCCCTGTGGTCAGAAGGGGGGGAACTTCCAAGAGGACGCCCCAATTACTGCCTGCTCCAGAAAACGCCGGCCGATGCGCACATGTTCTCCAGCGTGAAACGCACAGGAACAAACCGGAAGTTCGCGTGCGACGCTGGATCCAGCAGCAAAGCAGGAGGAAGATGCCGAGGAGCTACAGGAGGACCCCGGCCACACATCACCGCCCTGCTTTACCCCACGAGGAGGCGCAGGAAGGGCGGGAAAGGGGGTCACGAGTTGCACAAGAGCTGTGGAGACGGGAGCAGCCACCGGAGGAGGAGAGCGGCATAAAAAGGGTAAGAAGTGCTCCCGATCGCAGGCCACGGCAGCACTATCCCAGACCTCTTCATGCCCCATAGGGGACAGGAAAAACACTGGTGGTTGCAGGAAGGGGAGGGTATTTAACCTCTTCTGTTTCCTGTCACCCATTAGGGCGGGGAGAAATCCTTCGATACTGCTGTCGTGGAAGGTGACTGGAGAAATAAGCAGTGGGCCTTTCATGACTGATTCTGTTGGTTGCTCATTACTCGCCTAAACCTATTGGTTTGTGTGTAGGTGGTGTGAAAATTAATGCAAATATTGTTAGTGTTCAAGGATAGCAGCTCCCGGACCAATTTTAGTTACAAATATATATATTTTTTTATTATTATTAAATTTACAGAGTGGTTATAAATCCATGCACAGCAGGAAGTAGAAGACATGAGGACAAAATTCAGCATTTACAACTAAGGGATAAATAGGTCAGTATAGGTATACCCAAGACACGTCATCTGTGACGCTTCTGGGTTTTGCCCACTTTCAGTAGAATCAATACTTTATATTCATCATATACAGTTCTCAATAAGTGAGAAAATCTCGGTTGTAAGAGACAGTCCGCTATTGGAGTCATTTTAGGGTTTCTTTCAGCCTCTGAAGGATCCGCTCTCGCTCTAGATAGTTGTCTTTCCTATGAAGAATCCTCTGCAGTCTCCGCTTTATCGTGTCACTTTCTTCTTCTTCAGACATCTCGATGTTCCGGTTTGCGTTTTTTAAACAGTCACTGATCTGCTGTCTCTTCATCTGCACAGTCACCTGGTGAGTTGGGGATAAAAATAACTATATGTCTATGGCAATAAAGAAGTCATTTAATTGATCAGACAGGTCTACTGTACAACACCCAAGCCACCATGACATCTGTGCCCAAATCAAATCTAGATAAATGGGAGTCCGTGAAGTTCCACCATCCATGGAAGCGTCACCATCTCCACTATCGTGTATTACACATGTGTGACATCTCTGGATCAAAGAAGAATGTATCTCCGGACAGAGGACTAACAAGAGGCGTGGATACTTGCCTGTAGTTCGGATTCATTTTCCTCTACCCGTTTGATCTGCGCTTTCAGGGTGATCAGTTCTTCCTGTGTAGAAGAAGAGAAATACATTGAGGAGCTGCAGCAATGACATGAGCAAACCATTACAGAAACACACTGATATACACCACGCTCAGAAAAAGACTTCAGGACGTTTCATTAGGAGGCTTACAAGAGTCAAGACTACTCATAAACCGCCCTGGAAACTCACATCTTAGTCATAAAAACTATCACCCAAAAAGTACAGATGTTAAAAAAAAAAAAAAAAAAAAAAAAAAAAGGGTAAAATTAGATTTTCGGCATAATTACCAAAACCACAGGTTTGTCGTAAAAAGAAGATTCCGCCCAAAAATAACTAAATAAAATTATATTATTATATATATACATACATACATACACACACACGTGTGTGTGAGGAGATTATATATATATATATATATATATATATATATATATATATATATATATATATATACACACACACACACACACACACACACGTGTGTGTGTGTATATATACACAAACTAGCTGAAGAGCTCGGCGTTGCCTGGGCATAGTAAATATCTGTGGTTAGCTATAGCACCTCACTTCTCTTATTTTCCCATCACACCTCTCATTTTCTCCCTCACATCTTTCATTCCCCCTTCACTCCTCATTCCCCCCTAACACTTGTCATTTCGACCTCACATCTGTCATTTTCCGATCACTCCACTATTTTCCCTCACTCCTCTCATTTTGCACTCACACCTTTTCATTTTCACCTCACACCTCTCATTTTCCCCTCAGTATATACATGTTTGTCATCTCCCTTATATATAGGATACACCTGTATGTCATCTCCTGTATATACCTGTATGTCATCTCCCCTGTAAATATTATATACCTGCTGTATGTCATCTCCTCCTGTATATACCTATGTGTCATCTCCTCCTCTATATAGTATATACCTGTATGTCATCTCTTCTGTATAAAGTATATACCTGTATGTCATCTCCTATATATAGTATATACCTGTGTGTCATCTGCTCCTGTATATAGTATATACCTGAAAGTCATCTCCTCCTGTTTATAGTATATACCTGTGTGTCATCTCCTCCTGTATATATGTATATAGTATGTGTGTGTGTGTGTGTGTGTGTGTGTGTGTGTGTGTGTGTGTGTGTGTGTGTGTGTGTGTCTGTCCTGTATTAGACCTTGTTCACACATTATTTGGTCAGTATTTTTACCTCAGTATTTGAAAACTAAATTGGCAGCCTGATAAATCCCCAGCCAACAGGAAGCCCTCCCCCTGGCAGTATATATTCGCTCACACATGCACATAATAGACAGGTCATGTGACTGACAGCTGCCGGATTTCCTATATGGTACATTTGTTGCTCTTGTAGTTTGTCAGCTTATTAATCAGATTTTTAGTTTTGAAGGATAATACCAGACTTGTGTGTTTTAGGGTGAGTTTCATGTGTCAAGTTGTGTGTGTTGAGTTGCGTGTGGTGACATGCATGTAGCGACTTTTGTGAGATGAGTTTTGTGTGGCGACATGCGTGTAGCAACTTTTTGTGTCGAGTTGCATGTGACAGGTTAGTGTAGCAAGTTGTGTGCAGCAAGTTTTGCGAATGGCGAGTTTTGCGCGTGGCGAGTTTTATGTGTGGTGCGTTTTGAGTATGTGCAACTTTCGTGTGAGGCATCTTTTCCATGTGTTGCAACTTTTGTGAATGTGGCAATTTTTCAGCGTGTGCAAGTTTTGCGTGTGGCGAGTTTTCCATGAGGTGAGTTTTGCACGTGTGGCGAGTTTTCCATGAGGTGAGTTTTGCGTGAGCCTAGTTTTGCATGTGGCGAGTTTTGCATGGGCGAATTTTGCGCATGGCGAGTTTTGAGCTGTGACTTTTGTGTTTCGACTTTTATGTGGCGAGGTTGGTGTATGTGTGGTGAAATGTGTGCTGAGGGTGGTATATGTGTTCAAGCACGTGGTAGTGTGTGGCGCATTTTGTGTGTGTTCATATCCCCGTGTGTGGTGAGTATCCCATGTCGGGGCCCCACCTTAGCAACTGTACGGTATATACTCTTTGGCGCCATCGCTCTCTATCTTTATGTCCCCCTTGTTCACATCTGGCAGCTGTCAATTTGCCTCCAACACTTTTCCTTTCACTTTTTCCCCATTATGTAGATGGGGGCAAAATTGTTTGGTGAATTGGAAAGCGCGGGGTTAAAATTTCACCTCACAACATAGCCTATGACGCTCTCGGGGTCCAGACGTGTGACTGCAAAATTTTGTGGCTGTAGCTGCGACGGTGCAGATGCCAATCCCGGACATACACACATTCAATATATATATAAAACATTTTTATTTTTTTTTTATTTCCTGGCTTTGTCTTGAAACCTGCAAAGTGAATGAGGCCGCACAGCATTGTCACATGCACACAACTAGTGACCAAACTTTGTTCAAATACACAGACCACCATTACTTGAAGGGCCATGCGTTATTCTGCCCTCAGAGGAAAACATGGAGTAGTATTAGTCTGTGCAGCAGTTTTGTAGAGCTTTTATCATACGGCCTACAATCAGTGTGAACGCTGCCCAGGAAGAGTCCGATGATACTCATGATATGCATACTCTTTAGGCTGCCAATTCTCACTTTTACTGTGCATGGGTTGAAGGCACTCAATGGTTGGCTGTAGCACAAGGGGAGCCTACATATGAAATATCAGACCTTGCCATCATTGGAACCTCAGTATCACACCCTCACTGCTTCTCTACAGAATGGGTATGGCGACGTGTTAAGGGGTCCTAAAATGGCAAGGATGCAGCCAAAAACCACAACATGCAATTGTACAGTATATGGTGCAGATTTAAATTTGTTTGTTAACCCCTTCACCCCCAAGGGTGGTTTGCACGTTAATGACCAGGCCAATTTTTACAATTCTGACCACTGTCCCTTTATGAGGTTATAACTCTGGAACGCTTCAACGGATCTTGGCGATTCTGACATTTTCTCGTGACATATTGTACTTCATGATAGTGGTAAAATTTCTTTGATATTACCTGCGTTTATTTGCAAAAATTTTGCAATTTTCCAACTTTGAATTTTTATGCCCTTAAATCACAGAGATATGTCACACAAAATACTTAATAGGTAACATTTCCCCTATGTCTACTTTACATCAGCACAATTTTGGAACCAAAATTTTTTTTTGTTAGGGAGTTATAAGGGTTAAAAGTTGACCAGCAATTTCTCATTTTTACAACACCATTTTTTTTTTAGGGACCACATCTCATTTGAAGTCATTTTGAGGGGTCTATATGATAGAAAATACCCATGTGTGACACCATTCTAAAAACTGCACCCCTCAAGGTGCTCAAAACCATATTCAAGAAGTTTATTAACCCTTCTGGTGCTTCACAGGAATTTTTGGAATGTTTAAATAAAAATGAACATTTAACTTTTTTTCACACAAAATTTACTTCAGCTCCAATTTGTTTTATTTTACCAAGGGTAACAGGAGAAAATGGACCCCAAAAGTTGTTGTACAATTTGTCCTGAGTACGCCGATACCCTATATGTGGGGGTAAACCACTGTTTGGGCGCATGACAGAGCTCGGAAGCGAAGGAGCGCCATTTGACTTTTCAATGCAAAATTGACTGGAATTGAGATGGGACGCCATGTTGCGTTTGGGGAGCCCCTGATGTGCCTAAACATTGAAACCCCCCACAAGTGACACCATTTTGGAAAGTAGACCCCCTAAGGAACTTATCTAGAGGTGTGGTGAGCACTTTGACCCACCAAGTGCTTCACAGAAGTTTATAATGCAGAACCGTAAAAATAAAAAATCATATTTTTTCACAAAAATTATCTTTTCACCCCCAATTTTATATTTTCCCAAGGGTAAGAGAAGAAATTGGACCCCAAAAGTTGTTGTACAATTTGTCCTGAGTACGCTGATACCCCATATGTGGGGGTAAACCACTGTTTGGGCGCATGGGAGAGCTCGGAAGGGAAGTAGCACCGTTTGACTTTTCAATGCAAAATTGACAGGAATTGAGATGGGACGCCATGTTGCGTTTGGAGAGCCACTGATGTGCCTAAACATTGAAACCCCCCACAAGTGACACCATTTTGGAAAGTAGACCCCCTAAGGAACTTATCTAGATGTGTTTTGAGCGCTTTGACCCACCAAGGGCTTCACAGAAGTTAATAATGCAGAGCCGTAAAAATAAAACAAACATTTTTTCCCACAAAAATTATTTTTTTAGCCCCCAGTTTTGTATTTTCCCGAGGGTAGCAGGAGAAATTGGACCCCAAAATTTGTTGTCCAATTTGTCCTGAGTGCGCTGATACCCCATATGTGGGGGGAACCACCGTTTGGATGCATGGGAGGGCTCGGAAGGGAAGGAGCGCCATTTGGAATGCAGACTTAGATGGAATGGTCTGCAGGCGTCACATTGCGTTTGCAGAGCCCCTAATGTACCTAAACAGTAGAAGCCCCGCACAAGTGACCCCATTTTGGAAACTAGACCCCCCCAAGGAACTTACCTAGATGTGTTGTAAGAACTTTGAACCCCCAAGTGTTTCACTACAGTTTATAACGCAGAGCCGTGAAAATAAAAAATCTTTTTTTTTTCCCACAAAAATTATTTTTTAGCCCCCAGTTTTGTATTTTCCCAGGGGTAACAGGAGAAATTGGACCCCAAAGGTTGTTGTCCTATTTGTCCTGAGTACGCTGATACCCCATATGTTGGGGTAAACCCCTGTTTGGGCACACGGGAGAGCTCGGAAGGGAAGGAGCACTGTTTTACTTTTTCAACGCAGAATTGGCTGGAATTGAGATCGGACGCCATGTCGCGTTTGGAGAGCCCCTGATGTGCCGAAACAGTGGAAACCCCCCAATTATAACTGAAACCCTAATCCAAACACACCCCTAACCCTAATCCCAACAGTAACCCTAACCACACCTCTAACCCTGACACACCCCTAACCCTAATCCCAACCCTATTCCCAACCGTAAATGTAATCTAAACCCTAACCGTAACTTTAGCCCCAACCCTAACCCTAACTTTAGCCCCAACCCTAACTGTAGCCTTAACCCTAGCCCCAACCCTAGCCCTAACCCTAACCCTAATGGGAAAATGGAAATAAATACATTTTTTTTATTTTTCCCTAACCAAGGGGGTGATGAAGGGGGGTTTGATTTACTTTTATAGCGAGTTTTTTAGCGGATTTTTATGATTGGCAGCCGTCACACACTGAAAGACGCTTTTTATTGCAAAAAATATTTTTTGCGTTACCACATTTTGAGAGCTATAATTTTTCCATATTTGAGTCCACAGAGTCATGTGAGGTCTTGTTTTTTGCGGGACGAGTTGACGTTTTTATTGGTAACTTTTTGGGCACGTCACATTTTTTGATCGCTTTTTATTCCGATTTTTGTGAGGCAGAATGACCAAAAACCAGCTATTCATGAATTTCTTTTGGGAGAGGCGTTTATACTGTTCCGCGTTTGGTAAAATTGATAAAGCAGTTTTATTCTTCGGGTCAGTACGATTACAGCGATACCTCATTTATATTATTTTTTTATGTTTTGGCGCTTTTATACGATAAAAACTATTTTATGGAAAAAATTATTTTTGCATCGCTTTATTCTCAGGACTATAACTTTTTTTATTTTTTTGCTGATCATGCTGTATGGTGGCTCGTTATTTGCGGGACAAGATGACGCTTTCAGCAGTACCATGGTTATTTATATCTGTCTTTTTGATCGCGTGTTATTCCACTTTTTGTTCGGCGGTATGATAATAAAGCGTTGTTTTTTGCCTCGTTTTTTTTTTTTTTTTTTCTTACGGTGTTTACTGAAGGGGTTAACTAGTGGGCCAGTTTTATAGGTCGGGTCGTTACGGACGCGGCGATACTAAATGTGTACTTTTATTGTTTGTTTTTTATTTAGATAAAGAAATGTATTTATGGGAATAATATTTTTTTTTTTTTTCATTATTTTGGAATATTTTTTTTTATTTTTTTTTTTTACACATTTGGAAAAAAATTTTTTTACTTTTTTACTTTGCCCCAGGGGGAGACAATACAGATCGGTGATCTGCCAGTTTGCATAGCACTCTGACAGATCACCGATCTGAGAGAAGTGCAGGCTGCTTCACAGTGCCTGCTCTGAGCAGGCTTCTGTGAAGCCACCTCCCTCCCTGCAGGACCCGGATCCGCGGCCATCTTGGATCCGGGTCTGGAGCAGGCAGGGAGGGAGGTAAGACCCTCGCAGCAACGCGATCACATCGCGTTGCTGCGGGGGGCTCAGGGAAGCCCGCAGGGAGCCCCCTCCCTGCGCGATGCTTCCCTGCACCTCCGGCACATCGCGATCATGTTTGATCGCGGTGTGCCGGGGGTTAATGTGCCGGGAGCGGTCCGTGACCGCTCCTGGCACATAGTGCCGGATGTCAGCTGCGATAGGCAGCTGACACCCGGCCGCGATCGGCCGCGCTCCCCCCGTGAGCGCCGCCGATCGCGCTGGACGTACTATCCCGTCGGTGGTCATACGGGCCCACCCCACCTCGACGGGATAGTACGTCCGATGTCAGAAAGGGGTTAATGGCAGTACAGTTTTCACGGTAAAACTGAAAAAGAGGGATTTTTGATACTCACCGTAAAATCTTTCTTGGAGCCTTCATTGGGGGACACAGGTAACCATGGGTGTATGCTGCTGTCGCTAGGAGGCTGACACTATGCATCAAAAGGAAAATAGCTCCTCCTTCGCAGGATACACCCACCGACAGGCACCAAGTACCTTAGTTAGTGTTAAAGCAGTAGGAGAAGCAACCAAAAACTGAACATATGTACCAACCAACACCGAATGGCACACAGGCCCAATGATGGCACAATCAATTAGGGAGGGTGCTGTGTCCCCCAATGTAGGCTTCAAGAAAGATTTTATGGTGAGTACCAAAAATCCCTCTTTCGTTTTCACTTCATTGGGGGACACAGGTAACCATGGGACGTCCCAAAGCAGTCCCTAGGGTGGGGAACAAGAAAGATGCAAAGAAAAAGACTCAGGTCAGCCGTTGCATAACCGCCACCTGTAGCACCTTCCTTCCCAGGCCTGCAACAGACGAGGCATCGCTATGAACCCAGGAAAAACGGCCAGATTACGGCCTTACAATCTGGAAAGCCAAGGCCTGGTAACAAACAGTCCAGGAGGCCTCAAAGCCGAGTGAAGTGAGCCTTCATCCCCGGAGGAGGCCGATCGTCCTGAACGCGGTATGCCTCCATTATTGCTGAACGAATCCAATGGCAATAGTAAACGGAGAAGCTGGGAGTCCGTTACAGCGACCTTCAGAGATGACGAACAGGGCATCAGATTGACGAAAGGGATCAGTCCTTGAAAAGTAGACTCGGATAGCTCTGACGGGATCCATCTTGTGGAGGGACTTCTCCAGAGGGATGGGACAGAGAGAGAAGGACAATGTCTTCATTAATGTGAAGTGAAAAGACCACCTTAGATAGGAAGAAAGGAACAGGCCTGAGAACTACCTTGTCCTGATGTAGAATCAGGAACGAGGAACGGCAGGACAATGCCACTCACTCGGGAACTCTCCTGCTTGACGTAATGCAACTAAGATGATAACTTTCCATAACAGGAGAGAAAACGTGATGTCTTGAATGGAACAGCAGGAGGTCGCCAAAGTCAAGGTTAAAATCCCATGGATCCATCAGAAGACGATAAGGAGGTGCCAGGTGGGCGACTCCTTGAAGAAAGGTCTTTACCTGGGAACGAGAAGCCAGATTTCATTGGAAAAGAATTGACAGAACGATAGGCCAGAGTCAAGACACACTTGTAGAAGACCAAGAATGGAAGGAAGAGAACAGTACATAGGGACCAAACCCTTGTCCTCACACCCACCAGAAGAAAGCCTTTTAGTATCTGTAGTAGATACGCAAGGATGCTGGTTTTCTGGCCCTAAACATGGTCCGAGTGACCTGATGGAAAAAAACAGCCTCCCTCAGAACTACGGCCTAAACGGCCATGCTCTTAAACTCAGACTGTGAACTCTGGGGGGGAGAGGGGGCTTTGAGAGGATCTGGACGGCCTGGAAGCTTCCAGTGGGCGTCCATGAGTATGTTCAGCAGGCACTTCTTGGCCAGTTGAGCCATCAGGATTACAGGGATCCCTTCCGTCTTAAACCCTTTCGCGACTCTCGGGTCAAAAGGGAGAGGCGGAAAAAAATAAGGCAGTTGGATTGTGACCACGATATTACTCGAGCCTCATAACAGATGGCTAGCAGATCCCGGGACCTGGCAATGAACCAAGAAACCTTATGGTTCATCCGAGACGCCATGAGGACGACATACGGGGAGCCCCATTTCTGCATATCAGCTGCCCGATTTTATACCCCCAGAATGTGCTGGCGTTGTCCGACTGTATGCGGACCGGCTGGCTCGGAAGGAGGGTATGCCAGTGGCGAAGAGCAAAAGAAATTGCCCTGATCCCCGGGAGATTGATGGGAGAGACAGCCCTCTTGGGCATTCCAGCGGCACTGCGCTGTGTGACGAAGAAAAAACAGCTCCCCAACTGAGGAGACTGACCTGCCACCGGAGAGGAAGGAAGAACCTTCTTCATAAGACTGATGCCGATAGCGTCACCAGGTGATGGACTACCTCACCAAGAGAGGTAGAAGCACGGAACCGTCCGGGGAGACGGACCTCTTGTTTGAAGACGACCAAAAGGCCAGCAGAAGAAGACAGGCATGGAAATGGGCAAAAGGAAAGGCTTCCACGGCTGCAATCCTTTTCCCTAGAACTCTCCTGCAAGACCTAAGGGAGAGAGAAGGTGGTCCTTTTAGAGTACGGGTCCCCTGGAAGAGGGATGAAAACCTCTCCTTTGGAAGGAAGACACGGGTTTGGGTCGTGTCGAACCTTAAACCTAGAAACATCAGGTGCTGGGCAAGAGTAAGGGAGAACCTCTCTGTTGATAATCCAGCCGAGATGAACCATAGCGTCCAGAGAAAACTGAAGACTCTGGTCTCAGTCTCGGCGGGACAGTTCCTTGATCAGAAGATCGTCCAAGTAGGGAAATATGAGAATCCCCTTGGAATGAAGGATGTCCATGACAGCTTTCATGACGTGATAAGTCTGGAAGCAGAGGCCAGGTCGAAAGGGAGAGCCCGTGAACTGATAAAGATCCTCCTGGATCGCAAACCATAGGGACTTCTGATGCTGAACACAAACAAGAAAGTGAAGAAATTGTCCCGGTTCCATGGAAGTGATTACCGAACGTAGGGACTCGGTCCTGAAAGGCAGATCCGAACATGACAATTCAATCGCTTGAGGTCAAAAAACGGAAGGGGAGGCCCATCTTTATTCGGGACTATGAAAAGAATAGAGTAGAACCCCCCCAAAAAAAGTTGATTCCTGGGGACGGGTACGATCACTGCTGTGCGTGGTAGGGAAAAGGATGGCCAGAAGAACCCCTTGGGCCTGTGATGTATGTCTTGGCAGGCGAGACAGAAGGAAATGCCTTCCTGGAGGAGAAGAAAAGTCGATTTTGTAGCCAGAAGTTTCTATTTGTCTCGAGATTGAGGCAATCCTTTTCTATTAAAAGGACTTTAGACTTGGACCAGGGAAGCAAGGTGCTTTTCCTGCCGGGACATCCAAAATTATGTCATCCAGCTTGGATCCAAAAAGTCTAGGGCCTTGGAAGGCAAAACCAGAGAGACCAGAGGATGTGGGGTATAGCAGCGATGTTGCTGGTAGCCTTGGTGGATCAACCAGCCACATCAATAGGAAGCAGTCACGAGACATCTGCCGGCATGGACAGTCTGATCTGCCAGATTTGGCATCTCATTCGAAGAAGCCTAAAATACCTTAACGAAGCATTCTTGCCCAGGCAGACATGGATTTTGATACCCAAGTGGAGGCAAATATGGGACAGAGAGAGGCGCCAGCTGATTCAAAGGCTGACTTAGCCAAGGATTCAATCTGTCTATCCGTAGAATCCGTAAGAGATGCACTGTTCAGCAGAGATAAGACTGTCTTGGAAGACAGGCAAGAATCTGGCGGATGCACATTAGGGAATTCTGCCCCTTTATCACCAAGGTGTGGGCTAAAGGGAGAGAGAATGAATAGCTTTTTCCGTCCTGGGAAGCGCTTTTCAGGGTGTTCCCAGTGTTTAGACATAATCATCACAAATTCCCTGTGATTAGGGAAATGCCAGGAAGGACATTTTACCCGTTTGAAGACAACGGAGTGCTCCTGAGCAGGTGCCTCGTCCTCCCTTAGGTTCAGAATTTGGGTAATTTGCTAAGGTGAGGCTAATGAGCATATCTTGCATCTTTTAGGTCTGGTCAGTATAGGACTCAGACTGGGAATCTATATCTGACCCCTAAAGCCACCTCTGAGGAGGGGGCATGGGAAGGAACCCGCTTCTTTTGCTTTGTACCCGATTTTGTCCCTGGTAAGGTCGGTGTCAGGTGCGTGTGAATCACCGTGAGAGGTGTTCGGAGCACTGGTGGCAGAAGACAAATGTGGAAGTCGCTCCAGGACCTGGACCAGAGACTGTGAAACTTTTGTCAGGTCTGGGACCGAATGCGACATGGCAACAACCCACTCCAGAGGGAGGGGAGTGCTCTCATCCAGGGCTGGTCTGAATGCCACTCCTCTTTAACAGATGGCACAGGCGTCGTGGATTATAGGGACAGGAATGGGCCTCCCTGAGAAAGGGCAAGCGTGAGGGACTAGGGCTACTGCTGGGGAGAGCTAAGCCCTTGTGAAGAAAGAAAATAAACCAGTCTGGGCTGGTCCTACCTGATTGCAGCCTGAGCAGTGACAGCGCCGTCTGTTGAGTCCCCCAGATCCAGTGCAGGTTAGTGATGGATGCCTGCTGTGCCCTTTGGAGCTGGAAGTCGATGGTGACAGACACTGCATGAATCTTCACACGCCTTGCAGACAGACGCACTATGCGGGGGGCAAGTCTCGTGTGACCGGGAGAGGGATTGAGAAAACACACTCTCTCATTATGCCAAGAAAATGCGCTCATCGAAAGGGGGGGGCATGGCGTGATTGGCCGAGGGTCCAGTAAAGGGGTGTGGCTAAGTGGAAGGTGACCGCTGAGTGGCTGTGGCCCGGTAAGGGGGCGTGGCTACACGAGTCTGGAGAAGGCCCAAAACCGGGGGCTAAATTAACAGAGGACATAGCATTATGCGAAGGCTCGGGACCCGCAGAGACAGAACTGGAAAAAAGGCATTAACAAAAGTCCTAGTCCGCGCATGAAAATTGGCCACGTCTCACGGCATAAGGGAATAGGGGCCCCTTGTATTGGTTATGCCGCCGAAGTAGTGCACCGGGTAGGGAGAGGAGATCCCGTGATGGGGGAGAAAGCGCGTGATAAATACGCACGCTTAGTGCGGGGGGCTCTGGCCAGGACAGGCGGGGGATGAAGAAAAAAATAATAGCCGCTGTCGTTCAGTGACGCCATGTTCTGTGCGGCGTCCTGACGCGGGTAAAGTGTGAGGCAGAGAAAGAAGGTTCCGGGCAGTGATATACCCGTGAAGGGAACCCCCCATGTGAAAACAAAAGGCGCGGACGCCTCAGACCCGGTGTAGGGACGGAGCGGATAATACACGACACACTGCTGGTACCTTGAGAGATGTCCGGCTCCACTTGGAGATGAGGGGAGGATCGTCCAGGGGCCCTTGTGGAGAGGGTCGCTGTAGACGAAAATCCTTCTTCCCACAGTCTCCGAACAGTGTAGAAGACGGCATCAACCCCTTCAGAAAAGGGGGGAGGTCACTGCTGGTGACCACAGTCTTCCTCTCAGCCCTCTCCGAGGAGAGGAGCGAGGAGGGAAATGGCAAGGACTGGCCACTGGGAATCAGCCTTGGAGCACCTGTGAAGGTGACAGGGGATAGTGTCCTGCCTGTGGGCCTGAGAGTTGCGATGTGGGTAACACCACACTGCTCGCTCAGCCGCATAATATGGGAAGGCAGGGTGAGAAAATAGGTATTAAGCTTACCGTTAATGATGTTTCCAGGAGTCCATCCTGACAGCACCCTGGAGGACGTCCTCCTCCCCTTGCTGGGACAGGAAACACACGAGTTTAAAAGGTCATGTCCCACCCCAATCCTCAGTGTTGTAACAAGAACCGCTACAAGGATATGCAGAGAAAAACTATTTAATGGTAAACATATTACATAGTATCCAAAACATATTACATCATACGTTAGGAACATGTTACATACATGATACAGATATTACAGGGAGGGAACTACCCGTGCTGTCAGAATGGACTCCTGGAAACATCATTAACGGTAAGCTTAATACCTATTTTCCAGGATGTCCTCCTGACAGCACCCTGGAGAGTACCAAAGCACCTCCTCAGGGTGGGATTACCGCTTGGAGAACTTTCCTCCCAAAAGCAGTATGTTGACCAGACAAAAGTCATAGTTACTCACCGATAACGGTGTTTCTCAGAGCCCATGACAGCACACCAGAGAGAGAGGGGATCTGCCCTTCAGGGACAGGAAACCAACAGGATAAAAGGGCGGTACCTCTCCCCTGTATCAGTTTTGTTTACAGAGCATCGGAGGTCCTCCAGGTTAGTCACAACAACAAAAAATATACAATTTTATCATATTGCTTAACAAGTAAACACCGTGTCTATATGAAAAGGCACTTCACACAAAATAATGTGCTCACCGCACACGTGATGAGGGGAGGAATAAGTAGGTGCTGTCATGGGCTCTGAGAAACACCGTTATCGGTGAGTAACTATGACTTTCTCAGTCACCCATGACAGCACACGAGAGAGAATTGCAGAGATATATTGGTTAGGGAGTGACCACAGCCTGCAGAACCCTTCTTCCGAAGGTTAGGTCAGATGAAGAGGCTAGGTCAGATGAAGAGGCTAGGTCTAAGCGATAGTGTCTGAAAAGGTTGAGGGTGATGACCAGGTGGCCGCTTTACAGATTTGATCTAATGGTACCTCTGACCTTTCGGCCCAGAAGGTCGCCATAGCCCTTGTAGAGTGGGCCTTCAGTCCCTGTGGAATGGCGTTCCCGGTGGATGAGTAGGCCAAGGCTATTGCGTCTGTTACCCATCGTGCTATAGTGCTCTTAGAAGCTTTGAGTCCTTTCCTAGGCCCCTGGAAGCAGATAAAAAGAGACCCTTCCTTCCTACACTGTTGGGTGGATTTAATATATTGGATTAGACACCTTCTCACATCTAGTGTGTGGAATTTTTCTTCTTTCCTATTTTTAGGGTCTGAACAGAAGGAAGGAAGGATTATTTCCTGGGACCTGTGAAATATGGATGCTACTTTGGGTAGATAGGCAGGGTCTGTCTTTAGTACAACCTTATCATCCAGGATTTGTGTAAAGGGAGGGTTTGCGGACAGGGCTTGGAGATCACTTATTCTACGGGCCGATGTCAGGCCTATTAGGAGGGCAGTTTTAAGTGATAGAATCCTAAGAGGTATTGACTCTACAGGCTCAAACGGGGGTTCTGTCAGGGCTGACAAGACTAAGTTCAAGTCCCAAGTTGGTAATTTTTGTACTGTTACAGGTTTGGACCTTGCGGCTGCTCTGATAAATCGTATCACCCAAGGGTTTGCTGCTATGTTTTCACAGTACAGTGCTCCTAGGGCTGATATCTGTATTTTAAGGTACTTATTGAAAGGCCCAAGTCTAACCCCTTTTGTAAAAATTCTAATATTTCAGTCACTGGAACCCCGTCTTGCAACCTGACCCCGGAGGATAAAAATTTTTGCCAAGTTTTACCATATATTTTTGTGGTCACAGGTTTTCTACTTTTCATTAGTGTAGAGACTAGTTTGTTAGAAAACCCTCTATCCTTCAATAGTGACCTCTCAAATTCCACGCTGTTAAGTGGAGATTCTCTGACTGGGGGTGGAACACCGGTCCCTGAGACAGAAGGTCCGGAAGATCCGGAAGGACCCAGGGATCGGTGATCGATAGCATCCTCAGCCAGGAGAACCAGGCCCTTTTGGGCCAGAAGGGGGCTATTAGGATAAGTCTGGATTTGTCCTGCCTGATTTTCCGCAGAACTGCTGGAATGAGGATGATGGGAGGAAATGCGTACGCAAGAGTTTGTGTCCAGGGAATCGTAAATGCATCTACTGCCTGAGGATTCCCTCTGGGATCTAAGGAGCAAAAGGTTTTCACCTTCCTGTTGTGCATGTTTGCAAAGAGGTCTATTACAGGGATGCCCCATAAGTCTGTGATTTTGTTGAATATCCCCTGATTCAAGGACCATTCTCCTTGTTTTAGTTGGGTACGACTTAGGAAGTCGGCTTCCTGGTTCTCTACTCCTTTTATATGTAGGGCTGATAGGGATAAAAAATTCCGAAAATGCTACTGCGCATGCGCGCGCAGTCAGGGACCCGGAAATGAAGTAATCCGGTTCCGGGGCAGCGCCATCTTGGTACACCTTGGTTACAGCGCTGCCCCTGAACCGGAAGTCGTCCTATCACCTCCAGTGCGGCGCCATCTTGGAAACGCCGGTGTCCTGAGTGCGGCCGAATGCCGGGAGCCCCAACACCTATCCGGAGTGGCGGCTGCGCTTCCCCCCGCTCACGCGGAGGACCCGTCGGTCGTAGCGACACACTGCTGGTACCTTGAGAGATGTCCGGTACATCACGTGTTTCTCACTGCTCCTAATAGCCAGATTCCTACTCCACACTAATGAGGGGCAAACACCCCGAAACAGCTGTCTGTGGATGGATACCATGCTTGGCATAGGTGGTTTTCCTGTATTGGATGTTTTCCTTTATGGGATGCTGCCCTTCCCGTGGTTGTTCCCTCCCGGGGAAAGGTCTGGCTATTCACTGCTTGCGTCGAGAAACACGTGATGGTGTCTCCGCAGCTATCCTACATGCATTTGCATATTTCCCATAAGGGATGGGGGCAGTGTTCTGGATCACTGCGTTGAGAAACACGTGATGGTGTCTCCGCGGTGTTGGATGTTTTGGTCTCCCCGAGGCCAATCATCTGTTCCTTCACAGCCTTTTACTAGGCACTGCTCCTAATAGCCAGATTCCTACTCCACACTGATGAGGGGCAAACACCCCGAAACAGCTGTCTGGATGGATACCATGCTTGGCATAGGTGGTTTTCCTGTATTGGATGTTTTCCTTTATGGGATGCTGCCCTTCCCGTGGTTGTTCCCTCCCGGGGAAAGGTCTGGCTATTCACTGCTTGCGTCGAGAAACACGTGATGGTGTCTCCGCAGCTATCCTACATAACATCATAGGGGAGTCTCGTGTTACCACCGTAGGCACGATAAATCTGTCTGGTGGAGGGGAGTAAAGCTCGATACTGTAGCCTTCTGACACAGTCCGAAGGACCCACTGGTTTTGGGTGATTCGGGCCCAATTGTGCGCAAAGTGACGGAGCCTTCCCCCTATAAGTGTGGCGTCATTGTGTCTTAGATTTTGAGGGACGGAAGAAGAAACTTCTGTTTCTATTGCCCTGGTTACGGGAACCCCTATAGGATCCTCTATGGGATCTACCTCCTCTAACATCAGACTGTCTCCGGAAGGGGAATCCCCTCCGAAAGGACTGAGGTTTCCTAAGTTTCTCCTCCGGAAACCCCTTCTTTTTATCGGAGGCTGACTCTAGAATGGTATCTAGGGGGGGCCCGAATACCCTTGCTCCAGAGAAGGGAATTGAACATAGTTTTGATTTAGAAGCATTATCCCCAGACCAGGATCTCAGCCAGACCACCCTCCTAGCCGCAGGATAGAGAACCGCTTCTAGCTGAAAATCTGACTGACTCAGCAGTCATATCAGACAGAAAAGCCGTGGCGGACCTCATTATAGGAAGAGACTTTAGGATCTCAGAGTCTTATTAGACAGGTGCTCCTCTAATTGACCCATCCATAGGTACATAGACCGAGCTACCGAAGTAGCTGCTATGTTGGTTTTTATTAGAGCCGCGGAAGATTCCCAGGCTCTTTTTAATAGTATGTCAGTTTTCCTATCCATGGGATCGTGCAGGCTTGACGAGTCCTCAAATGGTATGGCTGTCTTTTTAGCCACCTTTGCCACCGGAACGTCTACCTTGGGAATTTCTTCCCATAGTTTTACGTCCTCAGGCTCAAACGGTAGACGAGCTTTGAAGTCCTTAGATAGAACCAGCCGGCGTTCCGCCTCTTTCCACTCCTCCAGTATCATGGCCTTAATATGCTCGCTAACCGGGAACACTGTCTGCTGACGTGACATAAGTCCCCCGAACATCAGGTCCTGCCTGGATTGTGGCTTAGGTGTCTTCTATCTGCATCTAGCAGATTTCCCAGAGGCCTTGCCAGATCTCTTAAGGTACCTTCACACTAAACGACGCTGCAGCGATATCGACAATCATGCCGATCGCTGCAGCGTCGCTGTTTGGTCGCTGGAGAGCTGTCACACAGACAGCTCTCCAGCGACCAACGATGCCGAAGTCCCCGGGTAACCAGGGTAAACATCGGGTTACTAAGCGCAGGGCCGCGCTTAGTAACCCGATGTTTACCCTGGTTACCATTGTAAATGTAAAAAAAACGAACAGTACATACTCACCTTCTGCTGTCTGTCACACGTCCCTCGCCGTCTGCTTCCCGCACTGACTGATTGCCGGCCGTAAAGTACAGCACAGCGGTGACGTCACTGCTGTGCTCTGCTTTCACTTTACGGCCGGCGCTCACAGTCAGTGCGGGAAGCAGATGGCGAGGGACGTGTGACAGACAGCAGAAGGTGAGTATGTACTGTTTGTTTTTTTTACATTTACAATGGTAACCAGGGTAAACATCGGGTTACTAAGCGCGGCCCTGCGCTTAGTAACCCGATATTTACCCTGGTTACCACTGTAAAACATCGCTGGCATAGTTGCTTTGGCTGTCAAACACGACGATACACGCCGATCTGACGACCAAATAAAGTTCTGAACTTTCAGCAACGACCAGCGATATCACAGCAGGATCCTGATCGCTGCTGCGTGTCAAACACAACGATATCGCTATCCAGGACGCTGCAACGTCACGGATCACTATCGTTATCGATGCAAAGTCGCCTAGTGTGAAGGTACCTTTAGCTTGACCAGAGGGGCCAGAAGGGGTTCCCTTATCCTTAAATAACATAAGATAGGGATAAGCACTGGGGTAAGCCTGCTCCTGTGTGCGGATAGGGGAGTCTGCGCTATGCGCACTTACCCCCTCCTCGACTGGCATACTTGCTTCCATGATGAAGGTAGCAGGTCCCCGCAGCTCGCAGCGCCGGATCAGGAGCGCTTCAGCCGTTATGCGATCCACACTGGAACGCACGCTTTCCCCCACACATGCAGCGTTACCGGAAGTGACGGTAACGGATGCCGAAAAACCGGAAGTGACGCATCCCTGGGAACTTCCGTCTGGAGACGCCGTGCTGGACACCACGCTGCTCCTGGAAGCTGCACACCGCGTGGATGGCGTCCGCAGCCGAGAGCCTCCCACCGGGAGGAGCGGCTGCCACCAGGAGTCTCGCCCACTCCTGGTCTTTGGAGCAGAGGGACCCCCCTCCGGAGGGTTTCTGCCCTGAGCCTCTTGACGGGGGAAGGGTATTGGCAAGCCGCACGATCCCCCTGAGCTCCGGTAAGCTTGCGCAGCTTTCACTCGTGCGTCCCTTCCTTGCAGGGACAGGAAAAACACTGAGGATTGGGGTGGGACATGACCTTTTAAACTCGCGTGTTTCCTGTCCCAGCAAGGGGAGGAGGACGTCCTGGAAATTACACCCCGTTTCCCTGAAGCTGTATCTGAAAGACAAAGGGAAAATGTTAAAACGCAACAATACCTGTAAAGAAAAAAGGATTAGTTGCGGATCTGGGAACAGATCCAGGTCCGCCTCCTACAGACACTAAGAACAAACTGAGGTGCTTGGTGCCTGTCAGTGGGTGTATACTGCCGAGGAGGAGCCATTTTCCTTTTTAGCATAGTGTCAGCCTCCTAGCGACAGCAGCATACACCCACGGTTACCTGTGTCCCCCATTGAAGCGATAATGAAAGCCAATTTGCAGAAAAAGCTCTTTTCAGTCCAGTTTTGGAAACCTACTGTATTAGCTGCCCTCATGATCGTGAGTTCCTGTCAGTCAGTATTAATAGGGGGTATCCTTTGGCTGAAAGCGAATTGCTGACATGGTTGTCCTCAGTATACAGCCTCCTAAACTGTGCAGTAAAAGCTCTCCGCACCCTCTAGTTTCATGGGTTAGGGTTAGAGTTAGAGGGTTTGGCCAGTGCGTCTTACGGGCACATCAGGAGGGGAGGCGATCACCTTGCGTTTACACACGTATGCCGGGACACATGCACAACTGTCAGCCATTGCGCTAGCGTCCAATTCTATTAAACAGGATCGGCGAACAGTATTTACGGATCGTCCACACTTCCCCATCAGGTACATCAAAACTTGTGGTCAGCCGTGCCCTCGCCTCTGGCTGCAGAAGTGAACAACACTGCACAAACCCTTTAATACGGACAAGTTAATAAATAAGGAATGGGAAGAACCAAACCACTTCATACCTGTAGCTGCTGGATTCGATGCTGTACCTCCTTGACGTGCTGCTCAGCGGATCCCACCTTCAAAGCCAGAGATCTAAATGAAAGGACACAGACAACCAATGTTTAACACCTTGATAGGCTAGGCTCACATCGCGTTAGTGCCATCCGTCTAACGCATGGTACCATTGCGTCGGCATGCGTTAGTAATGGAGGTCTATGCACAGCAAACACATGCGTTCACTGTGCGTTAGACCCAACGTACCCAAAATGCGGTAGACCACGTTTGAAGGTGAATCACAAAGTAACGGACCGTCGCCAACGCATGCAGATTTTGACATGTGTTACGATAATGGATGGCAATGGGTGCGTTAAAGAATCTGTTACATTGCGTTAGTGCTGCTTAGGGCAATCCGTTTAACGGATCCGTTATTAACGCAATGTGGACCTAGACTAAGGCAACACTCATTGTGCACATGATAAACACTACAGTGGTAGCCATGAATCTAAAAGGGTACGTGCCAGAAGAGAGTCATGGATATGCAGCCATGTCCCTAATTATATCTTCTCTGGGTTCAACATCTTGTGAATTGTGGTGCAACTTTTTTTTTTTCCCTTTAAAAAAAAAAAAAAAAAACATTTTGCATGCATGTGTCCACCCAGTGGTTTTGATTGGTATTGCAAGTCTTTGGGGTCCTGGTAAAATCCCACCAAGGACAATATCTGCAGGAGTTTGTATGTTCTCCTTGTGTTTCTGTGGGTTTCCTCCGGGTTCCTCCCATATTCCAAAGACATACTCATAAGGAATCTAGATTGTGAGCCCCAACGGGGACAGAGATGATGTCTAAAGCGCTAGGATGGCACTATATAAGCATAATCACTGAATTTGTTTCCTGAGAAACAGTACTTCTGATCCAAACTGAAAAAAATGGTAAAAGTCTACAAAAAACTTCAGGACATGGCTTTTTTTTAACAAAAACAAGAAAAATCATAACTTTTTTTTCCACCTTTTAGGTATGCTCACACACCGCTTTTGCCACACAAAAAAAAAGCAATTTACAGTCCCAGCAAATAAGAAGCATAAGGGTATGTGCACACGTCTGGAATGCATGCAGAATTTTCCTGACAAACCTGAGGTTTTCCGCAGGAATTCTGCGTGCGTTTTTTGCGCGGATTTGACACTTTTTGCGGATTTTTCTCATTTTTTCCCCCCAGCACTCCAAAACAATGGGAAATCCGCAAAAAGAATGAACATGATGCTTCTTTTGCCGCAATGCGTTTTTTTTGCGGAAAAAAACGCATCATGTGCACAAAAATTGCGGAATGCATTCTAAATGATAGGATGCATATCCAAGCGTTTATGCGTTTTATAGCGTTTTTATCGCGAAAAAACGCAAAAATTCCTGATCGTGTGCACATAGCCTAATGCTGCCTTCTTCGCTGAGGGTATGGTGTTCTTTCCCACATGCTTTTGGCAGTGTTGATGTAGGTTTGGGCAAAACAATCAGGCTTGGATGTTTTTTCTTTGTAAATAAAAGCTTCCATCTTGTCACCCTACCCCACAGGACAAACATAAGAAGAATACGGGAGATTGTTTTGGCATGCATTAATTCACAGAAATTCCTGCAGCTCCTTTAATGTTGCTGAAGGTTTCTTGGACCAATTTTCTTCTTGTCTCAGTTTTTGAGGGACGTTCAGTACTAGATAATGTCACTGTTGTGCCAAAATGAAGCCAACAGTGACATATGGTATATATAATGACTCGGACATTTTTTTTTGTACCCTTTTCCTGACTGATAACAATGAAATCCCTTTGCTGCGTTGTAAGCCGTTTACTGACCATGACTTTTGATCTAAAATGCAACTAAGAAAATGTCAGAAAAAAAACAAAAAAAAAAAAACTTACTAGAACAGCTAAATGGGGTTATTCATAATCACTTTAAATAATGGCAGCTGTGTACTGACTACTATTTAGTATGAGTTTAAATGTAATAGCAGAACCAGACACAACCACAGCCCCAAATATAAGAGCGTGTTCACACCTGTTTGTTAGGCAACCCCTGCATGTGATGCAGCTGTCGAACAGCGGCAGACACTCAAACATTGTCTTCGGCGTGCTCGAATACTCTCTATTAGCACCCAAGCATTACACCTTATCCGATCACGTTCGCTCATCACTAGAAATAACCCTTAAGTACTGGCTTGGATTTAGACAGATTAGAAAGAGTAAATGGTGGAAATTGATCAGAGTCTCATGCAGGATGATAAAGCTGTAAACCTTTTGATCTTTTGCCACAATGGTGTTACCTCCTTTGATTTTCATCCAGAGCAGTTTGGTTGGCAGCGTCCTGTTGCCATTTGGCAAGCTCTTTTTCAGCTTCCGCAAGCTGCAGCCTTGTTTGCTGGTGCACGTGTTGAATAGTCTCAGAGCTCAATTGCTTGAGCACATCATCGGGGGTGAGACTGCAAACACCGGTGGGATCCTGCGTCCTGCCCAGCAGAGCTCTCCCCAGCTGCACCGTCCTTTCATAGGAAACTTTCTATATTTATTTAAAAAAAAAAAAAGATTTACATGAATCATTGCACTTTTTTTTGGACACCAGCCCCTACTGCGAGGGGTGTAAACATTAATAGGGCTGACAGAAACAGTGATACAAGTGTACGTTACCATGTTCTTAATGTCACCCTCAATCTTTTCTTTCTTAGCAAACACCAATTCCTTTTCTAGATTTGCGGTGGCAAAATCTTTTGTTAGGCGCAGTAATTCCTTCTAAAGTAGAAAAAAAAATAGCAAAATTTATTTTAGTGGTAGCTGTGGGCGTACTTACCCCATACACAACCATCTACTGGAGGGGAGATAACAGGCGGCAGCAGAAAAAGCAACAACCACATCAGGACTGGGACCATCTATTGTGTATGGGATCCTCGGTCACAAGACAGAAGTATTTCACCTGGGTACAAGAACGTGGGCCCAGCAGTCAGAATAGGGTGGGTTTTTTTTGGTTTTTTTTTTTTTTGGTGGGGGGGGGTTTGGGAGTAACCCCTGTAATGAGCTCTAGCCCCTACTTACACCATATGTCGGGTGTGAGTATAAAGGGGTCGATCGTGCTCCAGATGGGACAGATACCAGCTGTGGTATAGTGATCACAACTATCGCCAAGCATCGCTGTGTAAGTAGCATTTATGGCTGTGCCTCATCGCAGGTCCAAGTCCCCTTGGGGGAACTTGGAAAGATATATGCAAGTACGTGTATATATGAATATATGAGTATGTGTAGACACCATGTTTACCAGGCAGGTTAAAGCAACAAGTTTTTCAAAGGATAGACGCCTCCGAAAGCACAATGTTGTTTTGGAGTGAACCTGTCTGAAAGGCACCATGTGGACATACCCAAAAATGTAGCGTTTCCTACAATATAAACCCACTTGTAATGTGGTTTCCCGGATGTTCGTACCTTTAACATTTTAGCTTTCTCTAGGTGTTGCATATGCTTGAGAAATTCCAGGTCCTCATTTCGACACTCGTATCCGGCCATCTTTCTTATGATACCTGATATACGCATCTGATTTAATCCTATATTACAATACACAAATGATAACAGGTTTTTCGTTAAAGTTTTTTGAGAAAAAAAAAACCCAAACAAGATATTTGCAAAAGCTACTCCACTTCTGTAGGTAATATCAGCAAGAAAAATGCACAAAAATCCCTTAGTTTTTTTTTTACATGGATTTTCCTGGCTGAAAAATTTCTCTTAAAATTGCTTTAAAAGAAAAAAAAAAAAAAAAAAACGTTTTTGGTCTGATTTTGTAAGTACACTATTTATTTAACGCTCTTGATGTGGTACATAGCATAGATTTTGGAGTTTCAATTGTCGCCGAAACACGTTACCAGGGTTCACTCATGCAAAATGCACCAAAGATTTTACATGACACTTTTTTTTTTTTTTTAAATATCAGTTTATAAAAACCTAACGTACACTATAGGGCGATCTCATCTTAGTGAATGCAAAGCTTGTTGCAAGCAGAGTTTCAGCAGTTTTTGGGCAGAATCCACATAACTGGCTATATTACATGTAGCAGAGTACTACATTTCTAAGTATAATCTATCCCAGAAATTTGTTAAGCTGCAGATTATTTTTTTTTTCATAATTTTTTCATTTTTAAGGCTGTCTGCACACAGTGAGTTTGATGCGTTTTCGGTGTGTGTGTGTGTGTGTGTGTGTGTGTGTGTGTGTGTGTGTGTGTGTGTGTGTGTGTGTGTGTGTGTGTGTGTGTGTGTGTGTGTGTGTGTGTGTGTGTGTATACACACTTATCGGCTTAGCAATGAGGGAGTCGAGCGGACAACTTTTCAGTACTAAGCCTAGGGCTAGGTGTTATTGACAGCTGCTCACACCAAGCCCTACTACTGCATCAGCATGAAAAAGGTGGTTGAACCAAGAAATTACATCAAATTTTTTTATTTATTTTTTAAATATCTATTTAGCTCAAAAAAAGCATTCATTGCTGTGCAAAAATACATGTTTTTCCTGCCAAGAGATGCAGAAACCTTGCAGAAATTTCTGCAAATACTCAACGTTCGCACATATCAAAGGAAAGGTATCCAGCAACAGATCCATCGGCGAAAAATTATTTAAAAACTAAAATCTTTAATGTATAACGTGGTTAAAATTATGGTATAAAACCATGCAAATTGCCTCTTCTGAGAAAAAGAGGACTTAACTCTATAGCGCCACCTGTTGGAAGTGGCGATCCTACAAGTCACAATCAACCCTCTAATGAGTCGTGCAATATGACTTAGGATAAAAGCCAAATCAGTATCTCAATTCGCAGACACGGTGTTTCGGGCTGTTGGCCCTCGTCAGTGCGAAGCATGAGAACTAATTTGGCTAGGTGAGAGGCTCTGGACTGCGAATTGAGATACTGATTTGGCTTTTATCCTAAGTCATATTGCACGGCTCGTTAAAGGGTTGATTGTGACTTGTAGGATCGCTACTTCCAACAGGTGGCGCTATAGAGTTAAGTCCTCTTTCTCAGAAGAGGCAATTTGCATATTTAATTTCCCAGAGGAGTATTGTACGGCAAATAAGCCTCCTTACCTTGACAAGCCAGAGATGGTATGTCACTCTCCATAAGGAGAAACGATACCCCCGGTATAAAACCATTGATTTAGAAAAAAAGGCAAGTAACCCGGGAAACTCATGGCCTTACGCATTTCAAACCGACTGGTTCTTAATCATAGTGCAGCGCCCCAGAGTCCTGGTCTTTGCAGTACTGTGGCTCCACCACTAAGGGGAGCTATGGTACTTCTGATGGCACTGAAGGAGTTCATCTGATCAGGTATCACAGACACCAATACATTTCACCGCCGGGCCTCCAGGGGGAGCTAAGGGTTCTATTCATTAGGCCACTCCTCACACACTGGTAAAACTGGGGGTCAGGCAGGAAGTTAGGCAGAAAAGCTGACTGGGTTGGAACCAGGCAACACCTTGTGGCAGAGGGTGTTGCGGGAGAAGATTCGGTAGGGTCTCTGTCAGGGGTGGGATCCTGACAGAGACTTGGCAACAAGAGAGAACGTAACGGGACCGTGCCTGCTCAGTATAGCGGCGGTGCCCAAGAAGGGATTGGAAGCGAGATAGATTGTGCTGAGTGAGAAACGAGATCAAAGCAACAAGGAGAATACCAGTAGGGGTCATGCTGTAAGACCGAGGCAACATCCTACTGAGGCGCACAACCGGCGGCCGGAACGCCGAGGGAGTATTACAATATTCAGCTTCAAGCAATACTCTAAACAGCGGCAGGACAGTCAGTCTAAGGCGGGCTGTCTCACCTAAATCACCTATGCAGTCTTGGGGGGCAACCTGAGGAGAGGGGCGACTCTAGGGTCCCGGAAGAGCTGCGAGCCTACCCGTCAAACGGGTGCCGTTCTAACCGTAACATCAGGGAGGGACGGAGAATTAGCAGAACATCATCTAATCGAGTTGTGAGGGAACTTAAGAAACGGACACAACAGTTGTGGGGACTTTCCGTAAGCACAGCATGGAAGGACCGCAACACATAGCGCTAGAAGGGAGGCACAGATTTCCACCTGTGAAGAGAACTTTGGAGGTGCCATTGGACCGGCCGGACTTGCGCAGCCTGGTTATCCGGATTCCGGACTGAGGACCCAGAGATCTTCAGTAAAGAGGTAAAGAGACTGCAACCTGGTGTCCTCGTTATTTACTGCACTGCACCACTACAGCCTCACCACCACCACCATCAGCTATCCATCATATCTATTATTCACTGCGCGCCCCTCGGCAGGGTCACGGACCGGGGCCTAGCCACCGTGACAACCCCAGAGCAGAGACTCAGAGGCCCGGTACCGGGTACCCCTCGGCCCTGCGGCAGTGGGGGCGCTACAAACTTGGCGTCACGAACAGGATCTACTTAAGCCTGAAGAATCAGGTCATGTGTGCCTTGGAACTGTGATTTATGGTGCTTGGACTGTACTTTATTGTAAAGACTGTGCTGCGCCATTCCCCGCCAAAACCGCCGCCATTATAGTACTATGTGGCACGCAGGAGAGAGGGGGCGTGTCATCGTGGGCGTAGCTTGGAAGAGTGGCGCGAAGATGGAACCCGCCCCTCACAGATATTACTATGTCCAGAGGATATGCTCATCAAGGAGAAGGGCCCGCCTCCTAGTGTGGGATGGTGGAGGAGAGAGGGGCCGCCCTCCGGAAGGGGAGGAGCGAAAACCTCTGAACGCCACGAGGCAGAATCCGATTGGCAGCATGGAGCGCGGAAGTCACCCCGGAGAGGGAGAGAAGACCCGTACCAGGCCCCGCCAATGGGAGCCGAAGGAGCCCTTACCAGGCTGCGCGAATCAGGAGATCCTCGGGGCGGAGGTAGAGGAGCTGTGCCGGCAGTTCCGGAGTCTGTGCCAGCGAGCAACCACCCCCGGTGAGGAGCCGCACCAGCACCAGGCACTGATCCCGCAGCCGACAACAGAGGAGACCGGCACCGGAGATGCTTCAGAAGCAGGTAACGGCGCCGACCCTGGCGCGGCGACTGAAGAGCCCCTGCTGGTGGATGTAGACTCACCTCCACCACAACCACCCAGGCGGGTGTGTAGCCGCATTGAATGTGAGAGGCCCTGGGAAACTCTGCAGACAGCCGATAGCCCCCTACGACCCACCAAGCAGCCCACGCAGCTCCAGGGAGAATGGGTAACCTTCAAGTGGACCCGCGCGGCCACTACCAATCTGATGGGGTTTCCAGGGGATGTCCAGGAGGAGGGGGAGAGTATTGAGGTCATCCGCCAGAGGGAATACCGTCAGCAGTTGCGCCAGCAGGAAGAGGAGTGGGCCCGCAAGAAGGAGCTCCGGCGTCAGGCTGAGCGAGAGAAGGACCTTCAAACTAAAGCTCAGGTCAGGCAGGCTGCTGAGGAGAACTGGGGCCCGCAGCGCTACGGCGTGATCAGCACCTTCCGACTGCAGGGAGGTTGGGGCTTCATTAAAGAGTCTGGTCTTGCCTTGGAGGTGTTTGTAAACCGGCGGGATGTAGAGGCACACCTCATTGAGGGACACCCAGGCCGGGATCTCTACCCAGGGGACCGAGTTCGGTATACCCGCCACTGGGGAGACAAAGGGTGGTATGCCTTGCATGTGCGTAAATACAAGCCGGAAGTGACACCACCATCCTCAGATGATTTACCGGGACCCGCGGCCATTGCTTCCATCTCCCTGTGTGCCAAGTGTCTGCGGGCCATCACTCCGAGGAGAACCGTGAGTACCCAGACCCCTATCCAGGGTGCCGATGCCCTTTACGTGGTGGCAGGAGGAGGGCGGTACTCACGGAAGCCATCCCCAGACTTGGAGGGATAAACCTCGATACCATGAGTATGTATACAGTTACTGTTCTTCTGTGCTAAACCCGTTCAAGGTTAACTTTTAAAGGGATCCCTTCGTTGACCCGGGATCCCTATTGTTTTGTTTGCTTTTTCTAAAGTTTTGCACAAGTTTCCAGAACTGCCGCAATCATGAATAGTGCATGATACAAACTTTTTGTAAATAGTTTGCACCTTATTTAAGGTGCTCCCTACTGGTTTTACTTAAAGAAGGACTCTTTGTGAAGATACCACACTGGAACCTTTGATGAGTATGGACTGGTAGCTTGAGAAAATGTGCTACCTCATAAAGACTTGGTCCCCTCTTAAAGGGGATGTTCATTTGTTGCACTTAAAGAATGGTATTGCTTTAAAACTGAAAGATAGCAATAATGTCTTGACAAAAAGAAAGTGACGATAATGTTTGCAAGAGAAAGTTATGTGTATTTAACGAGTTAATTGTGGAAAATGGTTGATAATGTTGATAGAAAGATGAGGACAGAGAGAGTGAACCCGTATGGGGTTAGTGAGTCCTCTTAGGAGCCTTGAAGAAATGGCTCATTGATCCTAAACTGAAAGTAATGTTATGTTCTATACTATGTATAGTAGTTGAAAAGACAGAAGGCTCGGGCTGAAAGGAAGCGGTCCTGTAAGAAAGAGGCAGTAGGTCTGGCGCCGTTAGGACAGGCGGTCCTGCAGATTTAAAGAAGGAGAATGTAAAAGTTAAATTGCCTTATAATGTGATTATAAGAAGGTCTTTAGCGGATTCAGAGTGTACGTCCTTAAAGGCAATGTTAAATTATTGTTCAAGAATTTGTACTAAGTAGAATACCCGGTTGGGTAAGAAAAGTTATTTATAGCATGTTGCTATGATATTTAACCATGTTTGTAACGTTCAAGTGTCCTCACCTCCCATAAAGGGAAGCTCTGTTCAAATATACTTATGGTTATTGCACTCAACAAAATTGTATGTCTTTTTGCTAACTTGTATTGTTGTTTTCTTCCCAGTCCCGGAGTACTGGATTTAACCAGGGGGGAGTGCAGCGCCCCAGAGTCCTGGTCGTTGCAGTACTGTGGCTCCGCCACTAAGGGGAGCTATGGTACGTCTGATGGCACTGAAGGAGTTCATCTGATCAGGTATCACAGACACCAATACATTTCACCGCCGGGCCTCCAGGGGGAGCTAAGGGTTCTATTCATTAGGCCACTCCTCACACACTGGTAAAACTGGGGGTCAGGCAGGAAGTTAGGCAGAAAGCTGACTGGGTTGGAGCCAGGCAACACCTTGTGGCAGAGGGTGTTGCGGGAGAAGATTCGGTAGGGTCTCTGTCAGGGGTGGGATCCTGACAGAGACTTGGCAACAAGAGAGAACGTAACGGGACCGTGCCTGCTCAGTATAGCGGCGGTGCCCAAGAAGGGATTGGAAGCGAGATAGATTGTGCTGAGTGAGAAACGAGATCAAAGCAACAAGGAGAATACCAGTAGGGGTCATGCTGTAAGACCGAGGCAACATCCTACTGAGGCGCACAACCGGCAGCCGGAACGCCGAGGGAGTATTACAATATTCAGCTTCAAGCAATACTCTAAACAGCGGCAGGACAGTCAGTCTAAGGCGGGCTGTCTCACCTAAATCACCTATGCAGTCTTGGGGGGCAACCTGAGGAGAGGGGCGACTCTAGGGTCCCGGAAGAGCTCCGAGCCTACCCGTCAAACGGGTGCCGTTCTAACCGTAACATCAGGGAGGGACGGAGAATTAGCAGAACATCATCTAATTGAGTTGTGAGGGAACTTAAGAAACGGACACAACAGTTGTGGGGACTTTCCGTAAGCACAGCAGGGAAGGACCGCAACACATAGCGCTAGAAGGGAGGCACAGATTTCCACCTGTGAAGAGAACTCTGGAGGTGCCATTGGACCGGCCGGACTTGCGCAGCCTGGTTATCCGGATTCCGGACTGAGGACCCAGAGATCTTCAGTAAAGAGGTAAAGAGACTGCAACCTGGTGTCCTCGTTATTTACTGCACTGCACCACTACAGCCTCACCACCACCATCAGCTATCCATCATATCTATTATTCACTGCGCGCCCCTCGGCAGGGTCACAGACCGGGGCCTAGCCACCGTGACAACCCCAGAGCAGAGACTCAGAGGCCCGGTACCGGGTACCCCTCGGCCCTGCGGCAGTGGGGGCGCTACAATAGTTCAGAGTGTTAACGTGCGCACACACAAATCTGCAGCAAATAGCCACATAGTATAAATGTATGTCTGAGGATGCATGTACACAAAATTATCCTACAGGATAATCCCTACAAGATCCCATGATGAGCATTTGGTCCGTTTTTATGGTTGCAGATTTTTTTTTTTTATTTTTTTTTTTCAGAATTTCTGAAACAATTAACTAATTTAGGTCAATTGTGTTTTTCCATTGCATTTTATGATGAGGGCTTTTTTCCCCCCCCATTTTTTTTTTCTTTTACATACTTTTCAGCTACAATTTATAGTCTTTTTGGTATGCGATATATTTTAATAAATCTTCGTTATTTGGGAAACTTCCTTTTACTTAGCAGGAATGCAACTTTACTGATAGACGTGTGCAGAGTACATGAATTTTTTTATGTTTTCACTGTGGAAACGCATATGCATTTTTTTTAATTGCAGATTTTCCTCATCTCAAAGTCTATGGGGAAAATCCACAATTAAAATATATGTTTACAGCAAGAGAAATTGCCATGTTGCAGATGTCAGAAACGTACTGCAGGTCAGTGGCCATGAGATTTTTATAAATCCCACAGACTCTGCTAGAACTGTAATAAGCTGCATTTTTTGTGCATGAAAATGCGCAGAGGAAACACTGCACCGAATACTCATTGTGGGAACTTAAGGTACCTTCACACTGAACGATATCGCTAGCGATCCGTGACGTTGCAGCGTCCTGGATAGCGATATCGTTGAGTTTGACACGCAGCAGCGATCAGGATCCTGCTGTGCCATCGTTGGTCGGAGCAGAAAGGCCAGCACTTTATTTCGTCGCTGGATCTCCTGTAGACATCGCTGAATCGGTGTGTGTGACACCGATCCAACGATGTCTTCACTGGTAACCAGGGTAAACATCGGGTTACTAAGCGCAGGGCCGCGCTTAGTAACCCGATGTTTACCCTGGTTACCAGCGTAAACGTAAGAAAAAAAAAAAACACTACATACTTACATTCTGGTGTCTGTCCCCCGGCGCTGTGCTTCTCTGCACTGTGTAAGCGCCGGCCGGCCGGAAAGCAGAGCACAGCGGTGACGTCACCGCTGTGCTTTCCGGCTGGCGCTTACACAGTGCAGAGAAGCACAGCGCCGGGGGACAGACACCAGAATGTAAGTATGTAGTGTTTTTTTTTTTTACGTTTATGCTGGTAACCAGGGTAAACATCGGGTTACTAAGCGCGGCCCTGCGCTTAGTAACTCGATGTTTACCCTGGTTACCCGGGGACCTCGGCATCGTTGGTCGCTGGAGAGCGGTCTGTGTGACAGCTCTCCAGCGACCACACAGCGACGCTGCAGCGATCTGGATCGTTGTCTAGATCGCTGCAGCGTCGCTAAATGTGACGGTACCTTTAGACTTAACGTAAAATGCTGTACTGTGTGAGCAAAATAAAATGATAACAGCAGAGATACCTGCTACCTTACACAGGAACAGAAAATATCTGAGTATATATAATCCAAATAGAATAAAAAGATAGCTTAAAATATAACGTTTAATGAAGATAATAGTAAAACAAGGATTGACCCAGGTAAAAAATAACCTTGGCACTGACCCCTGCTATAGGACATATGTATGTCACTTAGTACCATAGGGAGTATATGACACATTACAAATAAAGTGCACAGGTGCTAAAGAAAGGAGCAAGTGTATAACCTTAACACCGACCCCTATAGCATGTGTCACCAAGTACCATATTTTCATTAAAAGTTATTTTAATCTTTCTCTGCTGTTTAAACAAAAAAAAAAAAAAAACACCGTAAGTGGCGCACGCTTACCTTGTACAGGCATTTCACTGATCCTCCTGTTATTCGGTACAGTCGGCCTGCTCATAACTTCAATATTTTCACATATCGAGTCCTACAAAATACATCATCCTCACAATGACACTCCTGCTTCTAGTCATGCCCATAAAATTACATTTGAGGGGAAAGTTTAGATAAGCTCATTATTCATTCTCCTCATATATTAAGGTTTCTTTTACCTCAAAACCTGTCACCAATTTTTTCATGTATGAACCAATACCACCACCTCAATTAACGCCTGTGCTGCATTTCAGAGATGTATATTACTTCCTGACTCCCATGTCTGTCAGGACCTTATGCTTTTCCTGTCAGATGACGTACATATACCTCAAACATTAAATTCAAGTACACAACGCACATTTAGGAGACGAACCCGCTTCATACGTGGCTGATGCCGGCACCTGCCTTTAATAGGAGCAAGTGGCTCTAGCTTTGTGGTTCATCAAATCAGACTTACAGCGGCATCTAAAGGGTTATTCTCAAATATGGAAATTATCCCTCGTGGATTGGTAAGTTATCCCCTATCCTATCACTGGGACCTCAACTGATCCCAAGAACCAGGTCTCTGAAGAGCTCTGTGGCAATGGAGTGGTGGTCAATCATGTGTATAGAGCTCTATTCATTCTTAATTGGACTGCCGGACATGGCCAAGCGCAGTGTTCGGCTAGTCTTCGGCACTCCCATAAGAATAAATGGAGCAACAGTGCACATGATTGACCACTGCTCCATTCACACAGAACTCTTCAGAGCCCTGGTTTTTTGGAATCAGTGGTGGTCTCAGCAGCCGGATCCCAAGCATTAGCTCAGCTCACCAGACTTGAGAATACTCCTTTAAGTGGTGCAATCACATAACGTGCGCCCTCCAAAATATATTAAAAGAATTTAAAGGGACTCTGTCACCTGAATTTGGAGGGAACAATTTTCAGCCATAGAGGCGGGGTTTTCGGGTGTTTGATTCACCCTTTCCTTACCCGCTGGCTGCATGCTGGCTGCAATATTGGATTGAAGTTCATTCTCTGTCCTCCGTAGTACATGCCTGCACAAGACAATCTTGCCTTACGCCGGCGTGTACTATGGAGGACAGAGAATGAACTTCAATCCCATATTGCAGCCAGCGGGTAAGGAAAGGGTGAATCAAACACCCGAAAACCCCGCCTCTATGGCTGAAAATTGTTCCCTCCAAATTCAGGTGACAGAGTCCCTTTAAATATGTTTGGTACCGCTGCACCCGTGAAGTAATTAAGCCCCCCCTCACGATAAACGTATATGCATATTGTATTTTCTAACACTACAACTATACAAGCTTGATGTCACCGTAGCTGTATACGGACCTGAAGAATCAAGTTGTCAGGTCTTTTTTTTTTTTTTTCCAGATAAACATCGTAAAAACAAGTTACAAAAAACAGGGGCAGGATTGCAACTTCCTATTTGGATTCCACACACTTACCATAATATATGAACAGTGTTATTCAAAACTTTGTCCCGCAAAAAAAATAAGCCCACATATGGCCATGTCAAAAAAACTATAGAAAAAGAGACTAACAATTATTTAGACCTTTGTGTAGGTTACCAGTCACCTCTGCAGTGCCAGATTCGCTCATCTTGGCCAAAAGCGTGTGCCACATGCAGGTTCTATTGCCGTAAAGTCTGCAAGCGCCGCTCTGTAACCGGGCGCGGACTGCGGGATGCAGTGAGCTTCAGTCCCCCCCGCGCTTCCCTGATGCTGCAGAGGCAGAGCTGCCTTTACTAGTGGCTTAGGAGAGAGCACAGCCCAGACCTGCTGCACATCTGTTATAAACTGGTAATCTTCAGGAGCACAAAGCTCCCCGGCATCCAGGAAGCCGAGAGGCAGAGGAGCAGCGTGCTCCGGAAGAAAGAAGAAGATTCTAATTCTACTTTAACACAGCAATAAAAACACTGACCCTTCCCCCAAATTATACATATATCGCCTATATATAGGATAGACATCTGTGAAGGTCACACTGCTGGGACCCCACAGTATCTAGCACAGTACAGACAATTTGTATTTTACTCGCCATTTGCATAGTCGCCACCCCATCTTGACAGGACAGGTTTGCCATGTTTTGCATTTTGTTGGACGCTCTGGAAACGTTTCCAGCACTGATTTTACTTCTTGTTGTTTCCCCTTCCCGTGCGTCACAGATCATCGAGCTGCTCCCATCTCGTTCACTATTCTTTTTGCGTTTGACAGTTTCATCTTCTCTGACATTGATCTGAATTTCTCTCAATACATTCCCCTTGGTCAGGGTGCGGGGCAGCTGGCGGCCGCACGGCACCATGTTTGGGGTTTTAGCCACATATGAAGTGAAAGACTTTTCATTCTCTTCTCTTGGTTCAAACTTCTGAGAAGGCAGAAGGGGTAAAACCCCAGGACCCGGCGAGCGGGGAAGCTGTCTCCCAGTGTGGAGAATATTCCCGGGAGAAGGATATTTTGTGACTTTTAAACTGTACTTTCTTTTGAAAAATTTAACTGCTGGATCTTTTTCTCGTTCTTTTCGCTTTTGTTCAGCAAGTTCCTGGAAAAGATTCAGTGTGTCCTCTTGACATAATGCAGTCTCTGAGTATCTCCATGCGGATGACTTCTGCTCTGCGTCCTGCATCACCTGCAAGGAGGGAGATGGTACTAATATGGCAACTGCACAAAACAGCCATTCCTTACAGAAACTCTAATAGAAATAGTCACTGTGCTACAATGTATCAGACAATTGCCTAAACTGGATACAGCTATGAGAAGTAATTTGGTTAGTTCAGATTTTAAATCTCTGGATGTAAAATAATAAAATGAAATAAAATAAATAAATAAAAAAAAAAAATAAATATATATATATATATATATATATATATATATATATATATATATATATATATATATATATATATATATATATATATATATATATATATATATATATATATATATATATATATATATATATATATATACACACATACATATGCACACATACATACATACATACATATAATTTTTTATTACAGACCAAAAGTTTGGACACATCTTTTCAAGAGTATGAAAATTGTAAATTCCCAATGAAGGCATCAAATCTATGAATTGACACATGGAATTAGACACTTGCCAAAAAAGTGTGAAACAACTGAAAATATGTCGTATATTCTAGGTTCTTCAAAGAAGCCACCTTTTGCTTTGATGACTGCTTTGCACACTCTTGGCATTCTTTTGATGAGCTTCAAGAGCTAGTTACCAGGAATGGTCTTCCAACAATCTTGAAGGAGTTCCCAGAGATGCTTAACACTTGTTGGCCCTTTTGCCTTCACTCTGCGGTCCAGCTCACGCCAAACCATCTCGATTGGGTTCAGGTCTGGTGACTGTGGAGGCCAGGTCATGTGGCGTAGCACCCCATCACTCTCCTTCTTGGTCAAATAGCCCCTACACAGCCTGGAGATGTATTTGGGGTCATTGTCCTGTTGAAAAATAAATAATGGTCCAACTAAACGCAAACCGGATGGAATAGCATGCTGCTGCAAGATAATGTGGTAGCCATGCTGGTTCAGTATGCCTTCAATTTTGAATAAATCCCCAACAGTGTCACCAGCAAAGCACCCCCACACCATCACACCTCCTCCTCCATGCTTCACGGTGGGAACCAGGCATGTAGAGTCCATCCGTTCACCTTTTCTGCATCACACAAAGACATAGTGGTTGGAACCAAAGATCTCAAATTTGGACTCATCAGACCAAAGCACAGATTTCCACTGGTCTAATGTCCATTCCTTGTGTTCTTTAGCCCAAACAAGTCTCTTCTGCATGTTGCCTGTCCTTAGCAGTGGTTTCCTAGCAGCTATATTACCATGAAGGCCTGTTGCACAAAGTCTCCTCTTAACAGTTGCTGTAGAGAATGTATCTGCTGCTAGAACTCTGTGTGGCATTGACCTGGTCTCTAATCTGAGCTGCTGTTAACCTGCGATTTCTAAGGCTGGTGACTCGGATAAACTTATCCTCAGAAGCAGAGGTGACTCTTGGTCTTCCTTTCCTGGGGCGGTCCTCATGTGAGCCAGTTTCTTTGTAGCGCTTGATAGTTTTTGCCACTGCACTTGGGGACACTTTCAAAGTTTTCCTAATTTTTCGGACTCACTGACCTTCATGTCTTAAAGTAATGATGGCCACTCGTTTTTCTTTACTTAGAATTTGTATTATGGCAAGAAAAAAAGCAGCTAACAGTCTATTCAGTAGGACTATCCGCTGTGTATCCACCAGACTTCTGCTCAACACAACTGATGGTCCCAACCCCATTTATAAGGCAAGAAATCCCACTTTTTAAACCTGACAGGGAACACCTATGAAGTGAAAACCATTCCCGGTGACTACCTCTTGAAGCTCATCAAGAGAATGCCAAGAGTGTGCAAAGCAGTCATCAAAGCAAAAGGTGGCTATGCAGCGCCCCAGAGTCCTGGTCGTTGCAGTACTGTGGCTCCGCCACTATGGGGAGCTACGGTGCGTCCGATGGCACTGAAGGAGTTCATCTGATCAGGTATCACAGACACCAATACATTTCACAGCTGGGCCTCCGGGGGGAGCTAAGGGTGCTATTCATTAGGCCACTCCCCACCATAGTGGGTAAACTGGGGGTCAGGCAGGAAGTTAGATCAGAAAGCTGACTGGATTGGATGAAGCAACACCTGGTGGCAGAGGGTGTTGTGGAGGAAGAGACAGTAGGGTCTCTGTCAGGGGTGGGATCCTGACAGAGGCTTGGCATTGAAAAGAACGTAACGGGTCCGCGCCAGCTCCGGGAAGCGGCGGGACCCAAGAAAGGATTAGAAGCGAGATAGATTGTGCTGAGTGAGAAACGAGATCAAGCGATAGGAGAATACCAGTAGGGGTCGTGCTGTAAGACCGGAGCAACATCCTACTGAGGCGCACTACCGGTGGCCGGAACGCCGAGGGAGTATTACAATAACCAGCTTCAAGCAATACTCTAAACAGCGGCAGGACAGTCAGTCTCAGGCGGGCTGTCTCACCTAAATCACCTATGAAGTCTTGGGAGGCAATTGCGGGAGAGGGGCGTCTCTAGGGTCCCGGAAGAACTCCAGGCCTATCCGACAAACGGGTGCCGTTCCAACCGTAACATCAGGGAGGGACGGAGGATTAGCAGAACATCATTTAATCGAGTTGTGAGGGAACACGAGAAACAGACACAACAGTTGTGGGGTACTTTCCGTAAGCACAGCAGGGAAGGACTACAACACATAGCGCTAAGAAGGAAGGCACCGATTTCCACCTGTGAAGTGAACTCTGTAGGTGCCATTGGACCGGCCGGACTTGCGCAGCCTGGTGAACCATATTCTGGACTGAGGACTCAGAAATCTCCAGTAAAAAGGTAAAGAGACTGCAACCTGGTGTCCTCGTTATTTACTGCACCGCACCACCACCACTATCCACACCGATCATTCACTGTGCGCCCCACGGCAGGGTCACGGACCGGGGCCTAGCCGCCGTGACAACCCCAGAAGCAGAGACTCAGAGGCCTGGTACCGGGTACCCCTCGGCCCTGCGGCAGTGGGGGCGCTACATCTTGGCGTCACGAACAGGATCTACTTAAGCCTGAAGAATCAGGTCATGTGTGCCTTGGAACTGTGATTTATTGTGCTTTGACTGTGCTTTATTACGAAGACTGTGTTGCGCCATTTACCGCCAAAATCCGCCGCCATTGCAGCGCTGAAGAGAGAAGGGGCGTGAAGTAGGCGTAGACAAGCTCAAGAGCGCGAAGGATAATGGCCGCCCAGTCTAAATATTGCTGCATCCTAAGGGCGGGCCCGTCAACAGGAGAGATCCGCCTCTTAATCTTCTATGGCGGGCGAAGACCGAAGAAACGAAACTATGACTCAGATGAGGTGGAACTGGAGACCAGGACAGGCCTACAGAAAAGGATGGCTCCGCATCGACCCCCGTCACCAACGGATTATTCTGACATGCCTCCGCTGGAGGATTTGGATCCTTGGGAGCTGCCGCTGGAACATCCCGGGCCTGGACGGTCTCCGACTCATACGCCTTCCCCAGGAGGGGCTACCGCAAGTGGAGGTACCCAGTGCCGCGATCCCCGGGATGGCCACCTCACTCCTGCACACGACCCGGTCACTGCTGCGACCGGTGGCGCCCCGATGTCCCCGCCGTCTAGCACCAATGCACCGGGGGGGCATGACCTCGGGCCCTTCCCCTGGGGGGAATATCGGAACCATCTAATCGCAGAGTTCCAGCGTGAAGTGGAGCGGGAGGCGCGAGGTGAGCTGCTGGAGGGCTCCTCGCCGAAGTGGGGCGTGGTGGTTGTATACCTGCCCCAGACGGGAAAGGGCTTCGTGCAGGAGATCGGGACCGCCCTAAGAGTCCGCATCACCCGGGAGGAAGCGGAGCCCTGCCTGAGTGGAGACGGCGCCAAATCCTTCCTGAAGCCGGGGGATGTAGTCACCTACCGTCGGCACCTAAAGGGGAGCGGATGGTGGGCTCGGGACATGCAGCGCTGCACCGCCGATCTGGCGGTATCCCGCACTGAGGGGGAGGAGCTTGCCGCTGAAGCTGCCGCCGCCGCTGCTGCTGCTGCCAGCATTATTCATCGGCCCACACAGACCCTCATTGCAGCGCACGACCTGGTCGTGCAGGAGACCCAAACCCACGGGGTGCACCTGGCCACGGGAGTGAACTTGGAGACCGACCTGCCTGGGCCACAGAGGGCCACCTGCCAGGTAAAGCCTCGGTGGGGGCTACCGAAGAACGAGTAAGCATAATTGCTTTATTAATATGTATATAGTTTTTAACTGGTTGTTTCCTGCTTGGCTGCTAAACCCGCTCAGGGTAAACTCTTAAAGGGATCCCTTTGTTGACCCGGGATCCCTATTGTTTTTGGTTGTTTTCTATTTTTCTACGTTATTTAAAAGAACTGCTGAAATCATGAACAGTGCATGATCCGAACTTCTTGTAAATAGTTGCACCTTATTAAAGGCGCTCCCTACTGGTTTTACTTAAAGAAGGACTCTTTGCGAAGATACCGCACTGGAACCTTTGCTGAGTATAGACTGGTAGCTCGAGAAGATACGCTACCTCACAGAGACTTGGTCCCCTCTTAAAGGGGATGTTCATTTGTTGCGCTTAAACCGTGATATTGCTTTAAGACCGGAAGCAATAATGTCTTGACCAAAGGAAATGATGATAATGTTTATATGAGAAAAGTTATATGTGTTTAATTAGTTAAATGTGAAGAAATACTGATAATGTGCTCCGAGAAGTGAAAGGTGAAAGATAGAAGAAGGATGCAGTGGACCCGTAGGGATAGATGTGGAGTCCAGCATGCATGATAGAAAGAAAGATAATGAGAAGGCTTAATGTTCAGAAGAAAATGTTTGATAATGCTGATAGAAAGTTAGGATAGAAGGTAAACCCTGAGTCCTGATAGGAGTCATGTAGAGATGACTCAGTGCTCTTAAACTGAAAGAAATGTTATGTTCTATACTGTGTATAGTAGTTGAAAAGGCAGTAGGCCCTGGCTGAACGGGGCGGTCCTGTAAAAGAAAGGAGAGGCAGTAGGTCTGGTGCCGATAGGACCGGCGGTCCTGCAGATTTAAAGAAGGAGAATGAGAAAGTTAAAGTGCCTTATAATGTGATTATAGGAAGGTCTTTAGTGGATTTAGAGTGTGAGTCCTTAACCCCTCTGTGACCTTTGACGTACTATCCCGTCGAGGTGACCTGGGCCTATCTGACCCTCGACGGGATAGTACGTCATAGCCGATCGGCCGCGCTCACGGGGGGAGCGCGGCCGATCGCGGCCGGGTGTCAGCTGACTATCGCAGCTGACATCCGGCACTATGTGCCAGGAGCGGTCACGGACCGCCCCCGGCACATTAACCCCCGGCACACCGCGATCAAACATGATCGCGATGTGCCGGCGATGCAGGGAAGCATCGCGCAGGGAGAGGGCTCCCTGCGGGCTTCCCTGAGCCCCCCGCAGCAACGCGATGTGATCGCGTTGCTGCGAGGGTCTTACCTCCCTCCCTGCCTGCTCCAGACCCGGATCCAAGATGGCCGCGGATCCGGGTCCTGCAGGGAGGGAGGTGGCTTCACAGAAGCCTGCTCAGAGCAGGCACTGTGAAGCAGCCTGCACTTCAATCAGATCAGTGATCTGTCAGAGTGCTATGCAAACTGGCAGATCACCGATCTGTATTGTCCCCCCCTGGGGCAAAGTAAAAAAGTTTAAAAAAAAATTTCCAAGTGTGTAAAAAAAAAATAAAAAAAAATATTCCAAAATAATGAAAAAAAAAAAAATATATTATTCCCATAAATACATTTCTTTACCTAAATAAAAAAAAAAAAAACAATAAAAGTACACATATTTAGTATCGCCGCGTCCGTAACGACCCGACCTATAAAACTGGCCCACTAGTTAACCCCTTCAGTAAACACCGTAAGAAAAAAAAAAAAAAAACGAGGCAAAAAACAACGCTTTATTATCATACCGCCGAACAAAAAGTGGAATAACACGCGATCAAAAAGACAGATATAAATAACCATGGTACCGCTGAAAGCGACATCTTGTCCCGCAAATAACGAGCCACCATACAGCATCATCAGCAGAAAAATAAAAAAGTTATAGTCCTGAGAATAAAGCGATGCAAAAATAATTATTTTTTCCATAAAATAGTTTTTATCGTATAAAAGCGCCAAAACATAAAAAAATAATATAAATGAGATATCGCTGTAATCGTACTGACCTGAAGAATAAAACTGCTTTATCAATTTTACCAAACGCGGAACGGTATAAACGCCTCCCCCAAAAGAAATTCATGAATAGCTGGTTTTTGGTCATTCTGCCTCACAAAAATCGGAAAAAAAAGCGATCAAAAAATGTGACGTGCCCAAAAATGTTACCAATAAAAACGTCAACTCGTCCCGCAAAAAACAAGACCTCACATGACTCTGTGGACCAAAATATGGAAAATTTATAGCTCTCAAAATGTGGTAACGCAAAAAATATTTTTTGCAATAAAAAGCGTCTTTCAGTGTGTGACGGCTGCCAATCATAAAAATCCGCTAAAAAACCCGCTATAAAAGTAAATCAAACCCCCCTTCATCACCCCCTTAGTTAGGGAAAAATAAAAAAAAAAGTATTTATTTCCATTTTCCCATTAGGGCTAGGGTTAGGGCTAGGGTTGGGGCTAGGGTTAAGGCTACAGTTAGGGTTGGGGCTAAAGTTAGGGTTGGGGCTAAAGTTACGGTTAGGGTTTAGATTACATTTACGGTTGGGAATAGGGTTGGGATTAGGGTTAGGGGTGTGTCAGGGTTAGAGGTGTGGTTAGGGTTACTGTTGGGATTAGGGTTAGGGGTGTGTTTGGATTAGGGTTTCAGTTATAATTGGGGGGTTTCCACTGTTTCGGCACATCAGGGGCTCTCCAAACGCGACATGGCGTCCGATCTCAATTCCAGCCAATTCTGCGTTGAAAAAGTAAAACAATGCTCCTTCCCTTCCGAGCTCTCCCGTGTGCCCAAACAGGGGTTTACCCCAACATATGGGGTATCAGCGTACTCAGGACAAATAGGACAACAACCTTTGGGGTCCAATTTCTCCTGTTACCCCTAGGAAAATACAAAACTGGGGGCTAAAAAATAATTTTTGTGGGAAAAAAAAAGATTTTTTATTTTCACGGCTCTGCGTTATAAACTGTAGTGAAACACTTGGGGGTTCAAAGTTCTTACAACACATCTAGATAAGTTCCTTGGGGGGTCTAGTTTCCAAAATGGGGTCACTTGTGCGGGGCTTCTACTGTTTAGGTACATTAGGGGCTCTGCAAACGCAATGTGACGCCTGCAGACCATTCCATCTAAGTCTGCATTCCAAATGGCGCTCCTTCCTTTCCGAGCCCTCCCATGCGCCCAAACAGTGGTTCTCCCCACATATGGTATATCATCGCACTCAGGACAACTTGGACAACAGATTTTGGGGTCCAATTTCTCCTGCTACCCTCGGGAAAATACAAAACTGGGGGCTAAAAAAATAATTTTTGTGGGAAAAAATGTTTGTTTTATTTTTACGGCTCTGCATTATTAACTTCTGTGAAGCCCTTGGTGGGTCAAAGCGCTCAAAACACATCTAGATAAGTTCCTTAGGGGGTCTACTTTCCAAAATGGTGTCACTTGTGGGGGGTTTCAATGTTTAGGCACATCAGTGGCTCTCCAAACGCAACATGGCGTCCCATCTCAATTCCTGTCAATTTTGCATTGAAAAGTCAAACGGTGCTACTTCCCTTCCGAGCTCTCCCATGCGCCCAAACAGTGGTTTATCGCCACATATGGGGTATCAGCGTACTCAGGACAAATTGTACAACAACTTTTTGGGTCCAATTTCTTCTCTTACCCTTGGGAAAATAAAAAATTGGGGGCGAAAAATAATTTTTGTGAAAAAATATGATTTTTTATTTTTACGGTTCTGCATTATAAACTTCTGTGAAGTACTTGGTGGGTCAAAGTGCTCACCACACCTCTAGATAAGTTCCTTAGGGGGTCTACTTTCCAAAATGGTGTCACTTGTGGGGGGTTTCAATGTTTAGGCACATCAGGGGCTCCCCAAACGCAACATGGCGTCCCATCTCAATTCCAGTCAATTTTGCATTGAAAAGTCAAACGGTGCTACTTCCCTTCCGAGCTCTCCCATGCGCCCAAACAGTGGTTTATCGCCACATATGGGGTATCAGCGTACTCAGGACAAATTGTACAACAACTTTTGGGGTCCATTTTCTCCTGTTACCCTTGGTAAAATAAAACAAATTGGAGCTGAAGTACATTTTTTGTGAAAAAAAGTTAAATGTTCATTTTTATTTAAACATTCCAAAAATTCCTGTGAAGCACCAGAAGGGTTAATAAACTTCTTGAATATGGTTTTGAGCACCTTGAGGGGTGCAGTTTTTAGAATGGTGTCACACATGGGTATTTTCTATCATATAGACCCCTCAAAATGACTTCAAATGAGATGTGGTCCCTAAAAAAAAAATGGTGTTGTAAAAATGAGAAATTGCTGGTCAACTTTTAACCCTTATAACTCCCTAAAAAAAAAAAATTTTGGTTCCAAAATTGTGCTGATGTAAAGTAGACATGTGGGAAATGTTACTTATTAAGTATTTTGCATGACATATCTCTGTGATTTAAGGGCATAAAAATTCAAAGTTGGAAAATTGCAAAATTTTCAAAATTTTCGCCAAATTTCCATTTTTTCTGCAAATAAACGCAGGTAATATCAAAGAAATTTTACCACTATCATGAAGTACAAAATGTCACGAGAAAACAATGTCAGAATCGCCAAGATCCGTTGAAGCGTTCCAGAGTTATAACCTCATAAAGGGACAGTGGTCAGAATTGTAAAAATTGGCCCGGTCATTAACGTGCAAACCACCCTTGGGGGTGAAGGGGTTAAAGGCAATGTTAAATTATTGTTCAACAATTTTGCACTTAAGTAGAATACCCGGTTGGGTAACAGGAGTTATTTATAGCCTGTAATTTATAATGTTAACCATGTTTGTAACGTTCAAGTGTCCTCACCTCCCATAAAGGGAAGCTCTGTTCAAATATGCTTATTGTTATTGCACTCAACAAAATTGTATGTCTTTTTGCTAACTTGTATTGTTGTTTTCTTCCCAGTCCCGGAGTACTGTGTTTAACCAGGGGGGAGTGCAGCGCCCCAGAGTCCTGGTCGTTGCAGTACTGTGGCTCCGCCACTATGGGGAGCTACGGTGCGTCCGATGGCACTGAAGGAGTTCATCTGATCAGGTATCACAGACACCAATACATTTCACAGCTGGGCCTCCGGGGGGAGCTAAGGGTGCTATTCATTAGGCCACTCCCCACCATAGTGGGTAAACTGGGGGTCAGGCAGGAAGTTAGATCAGAAAGCTGACTGGATTGGACGAAGCAACACCTGGTGGCAGAGGGTGTTGTGGAGGAAGAGACAGTAGGGTCTCTGTCAGGGGTGGGATCCTGACAGAGGCTTGGCATTGAAAAGAACGTAACGGGTCCGCGCCAGCTCCGGGAAGCGGCGGGACCCAAGAAAGGATTAGAAGCGAGATAGATTGTGCTGAGTGAGAAACGAGATCAAGCGATAGGAGAATACCAGTAGGGGTCGTGCTGTAAGACCGGAGCAACATCCTACTGAGGCGCACAACCGGTGGCCGGAACGCCGAGGGAGTATTACAATAACCAGCTTCAAGCAATACTCTAAACAGCGGCAGGACAGTCAGTCTCAGGCGGGCTGTCTCACCTAAATCACCTATGAAGTCTTGGGAGGCAATTGCGGGAGAGGGGCGTCTCTAGGGTCCCGGAAGAACTCCAGGCCTATCCGACAAACGGGTGCCGTTCCAACCGTAACATCAGGGAGGGACGGAGGATTAGAAGAACATCATTTAATCGAGTTGTGAGGGAACACGAGAAACAGACAACAGTTGTGGGGTACTTTCCGTAAGCACAGCAGGGAAGGACTACAACACATAGCGCTAAGAAGGAAAGCGCCGATTTCCACCTGTGAAGTGAACTCTGGAGGTGCCATTGGACCGGCCGGACTTGCGCAGCCTGGTGAACCATATTCTGGACTGAGGACTCAGAAATCTCCAGTAAAAAGGTAAAGAGACTGCAACCTGGTGTCCTCGTTATTTACTGCACCGCACCACCACCACTATCCACACCGATCATTCACTGTGCGCCCCACGGCAGGGTCACGGACCGGGGCCTAGCCGCCGTGACAACCCCAGAAGCAGAGACTCAGAGGCCCGGTACCGGGTACCCCTCGGCCCTGCGGCAGTGGGGGCGCTACAGCTACTTTGAAGAACCTAGAGTATAAGACATAACAAAAAAGTGTGAAACAAATGAAATTAAGTATATAATTCCACATGTGTTAATTCATAGTTTTGATGCCTTCAGTGTGAATTTACAATTTTCATAGTCATGAAAATATAGAAAAATCTTTAAATGAGGTGTGTCCAAACTTTTGGTCTGTACTGTATATATATATATTTCTATTTGTTGAGAGCAAATGGAGGACCAGGGTTCTACAGGATTTTAAGTAGGGTGAAATTAGGAAACAACAAAATCATATGAAAAACCTCAAAACTAAAATAGCTTATTAGTTAAAAACAAGGCAAAACAACCCCACCTACAGTAATCAAAACAACAAAAAAAACAAATTAAACAACATGTGCTCAACCAAATTTAAAGGAAACTGATGGGGAAATCTATAGCACCCTAGTCAAGGCACCTGTACTGCCCCTACCTGGCTGCGGAGGTAGATGCCCTAGGGGGGAACGTTGTAGCGCCCCCGCTCCACGACGGCTGTCCCTGTAGGCCCTGATATGCCCTGCAGCCACTAGTGAGAACCTCTACCCACACATAAGAGGATCCTCTACCACTATACAATGAGCTACTAAGCTAGGGATAACCTAGTTCCCCAAAAGAGACAAACTGATGTATATATGGACACATATGGCGATAAGCATAATCTGGATAGCAGTTAGTTCACAGTGGAGAGCATATTGAACTTTCTACAGAAAGTGGGTATTGTCCATCTTAGATAATGCTAGCCGGGTGGACTCTATTCTTTGCATGGAAACACACCAATCATGTGTCCCAGTTACCACATTCTGATTTTCATACCAAACCCCAGCAGCGTGGATCATTCCCCACATGGAGCAATATGTGAATCATAAATACTCATCTGTGCCACTGTGCTTCACCGATCGCCATCTAGAATACACGCCTCAACGCGTTTCGCCTATGCAGGCTCATCAGGAGGCCAGATAGAATGATATTCTGTGTCACATAACATAGTGGATAGCTGAATGCCAAATGCCAGATAACTCACTTTTATATCTGCCGCCCGTGCACTCCAGCCCAGATACCTCCTCTCCACTTCCTGTGGCATCACTTGGAGTCTACAGCGCATGTCCGCACCATTGTGCGCAGAGAGAACAGATCCACCAAGCCTCTGCGCATAGCATGCTGCGTGCTGCTACGCATGCCCGAAATCGGGCCCCTCTGTAGCTCCACGGCGCATGCCCCCAGTGGAACGCACAGAGAGAGGCCCCTTGCTGACGTAGGTAATTTCCGTGACGTAGCCTGTCACCCTTCTATGGCCCTTCCCATATGTGTTCATATATACATCAGTTTGTCTCTTTTGGGGAACTAGGTTATCCCTAGCTTAGTAGCTCATTGTATAGTGGTAGAGGATCCTCTTATGTGTGGGTAGAGGTTCTCACTAGTGGCTGCAGGGCATATCAGGGCCTACAGGGACAGCTGTCGTGGAGCGGGGGCGCTACAACGTTCCCCCCTAGGGCGTCTACCTCCGCAGCCAAGTAGGGGCAGTACAGGTGCCTCGACTAGGGTGCTATAGATTTCCCCATCAGTTTCCTTTAAATTTGGTTGAGCACATGTTTAGTTTGTTTTTTTGTTGTTTTGATCACTGTAGGTGGGGTTGTTTTGCCTTGTTTTTAACTAATAAAAAGCTATTTTAGTTTTGAGGTTTTTCATATGATTTTGTTGGTTAACACCTCGTGCCAATTTGTACCGTGTTAAAAATTATTTCTAAAATTAGGAAACAGAAGAACCAAAAATGACTATTACTCATCCATTGAAGGGTTTGTTTCATCATGGTTAGAATTGCTAAATGATTCTAAAACCCAGCAAAAATTAATCTAATTAAAAATACTCTCCAGTCACAAGAACAGAGGGATAGTTAATGGTGTTGTTCGTTGTCTAGGTTACCGGCCACCGCTGGGGTCTACGAGTGTGAGAGGGCATGCTACAAAACTGCTTAGTTACAGCGATCTATTGCTGGCAAGGTCGATGGAGCATACAAATCAACTGGCTTTAGCTTTTGTGCAGCCATGCTGCTGGCCTGAGCCGTCAATCTTCAGGAGGGCACCGACGCCAGCAAACAAATGAGCAGTGTGCTACCAAAGAGGACAACTTGCTGGTCCGGCACTGCTGACGTTGTGGGCAGGGAGGTGCAGTCGGTAACCAAACCTCCGATTCCTCAATGCGCCTGACTCCGACTCCACAGCACTGGTCACTACTGAGCATGTGCATAAAGTGCAGCACAGGTTCATCTCCACTAAAAGCCGAGATTCTTAGATTAGGAACAGAACAGACATTTATTTCATGACTTTCCCAAATTCTTATGACAACATTTACAGCATATCCTGTATTGTACTACTGTACCCAATATATTATATATTTTAGGAGTCGGAGTCGCTCCATTTGATACTGAGTCCTCAGCGCTGGTTGTGCCTGTATCCACACATATCAGTGATATTAGACTCTGGTCACATGTCCGGTTATCGTCCAATAATAAGGATTCAGTGTAAAAAAAGACAAAATAGGAAACGGAGCAAAATCAGATACAAAAATCTGTTTAGTCTTTGAACAGACCAATCTTTAAAAATATAAAGGTGTGTTCCCATTGCCAAGATCAGTGGGGTCCAATTTTTTTTTCGTAGACCCCAAGACTTGCATTGCTGAATTTGGTCTGACATCACCAGGATTTTACAGGAAACCCCCATCCAGGAGCATGGGGGAGGGGGGATACAGGTGAACATCTCCACAGACTGTAGGTACCAGAGCTATGCATGGAAAGCGAGGAACCAACCGGAGCAGACAGAGGAAGCAGCCCCATCCCATCGTGGATTATGGATTACGGGGTCCCCCTTGGTTCTACAGGCTGAACTTTTTCTTTTTCTAAACACAGACACATACAGGAGCCCCTGTGCCCCCATAACCTTCCATGTGGCCCCCATAACCTTCCATGTGCCCCCCATAACCTTCCATGTGCCCCCCATAACCTTCCATGCCCGTCACCCACACACAGGTCCGCTCTGCACATTCATTCCATTTGTTCCTAAATCCGGAAATGTGGGCTGTATAAGTAGATCAGAGCACAGGACCGACCACATCCGCTCCCCCTGACTGCACGCAGGGATTATCTCTACCGTACAGACGGGATTATACAGACCTGCTCATGTGTAGAACCACAAGTACCAGCATCAGACACAGGCGTGCTCCAGGCGCGCACACTACACCCACACTGGCCGATCCGCCAGTCTCGTCCCCGCCGTGCACCCGCGCCGCCTCCGGCGATCTATAGTGAAATTTAAATGTCGCGCTACTTCCGCTTAGAATAACGCAATGCGATTGGATGATGCAGTGGCAAAGCTTTCAGCGATTGGCTCTTCAGGAGAACCAATCAGCAGTCTGATTCACTGTTTCATCGGGACACCTTGCTGCCACCTGCTGGACTGAAGTGGTAAAGCAGGACGTATCATTTCGCATTGTATGGTATGGAGCGTGCACACAGCAGGCAGAAGGTATTTTTGGCTGTGTGCACACGATGCGGAATTACTGCGGATCCGCAGGGGAATCTGCGCAGAAACGCTGCAGTTCCGCACAGTGATTTACAGTACAATGTAAAACAATAGAGAAAAAAAAAGCTGTGCTAATTGTGCGGAAAAATCCACATGAAAGCCGCTGCAGAACAAAAGAAGTAGCATGCTACTTCTTTTGTGTGGAACACTGCAGCATTTCTGACCACTTCCAAAATAGAAATCCGCAGGGGTAAAAAACGCAGAAAATCTGCACAAAATCCGCATCAAAAATGCACAAAATCCACATAAAATCCGCGGCAAATCCGCACCTGCGTTTTCTGCCAGGAGATGCAGATTTTGTGCGGAAAATAATTCTGCACCCCATAGCTGTTCTGTGCAGGCGACTATTGTTATAGGGTTTCTGGTTAGAATAAGGAGGAAAAGAGGCAGAGATAGATTATTGTCATAAACATCAGCCGTAATCTTGTAGACAAACGAAACCTCAATGTTTATTTCAGCAATAGTCAGACCAAGGCATGGAAGACATTTTTTGACATATTTCACAGCACGCCCGCAAGCACACACATTACAGTACATAAGCACAGACACAGGATGATGCCCCCTATGCCCCCAACCAGAAGCATAGTCAGCTCAGGGGGCCAAACTCCTTAGTGGGCCCCTAACACGATAAGCCTGATCACAACTATGGTGGCGCACCCTAACAATGGGTATAGGGGACCCTCAGCAGATGACCTCGGTGTTACTGACAATAATTCTACACACAGACCAACACTGATATTACCGCCATATGGTGACCATTAGTGGTAGATACCAGTCCTGAAGAACATGTAATAGATGACAGCACAGTGCAGATAGTGACTTATAGGTGAAGTTCTTTCTGATGGAATCATTCACTTCTCCTGTCTTTTCCATACCTTCCAACTTTTGAGGAAGGGAAAGATGGACAAAGTTAGCGGCACGCATAGTGGCAAATTTTAGGCCACGCCTCTGACCACACCCATTTCACAATTAGTCACGTCCCAACCACACCCATTTAGCACTGCTGATCACAATGTTTCATAAACAATAATTATAAACAAAAAAAATATGGCCACACAGTGCTCCATACTGTATAATGGCCACACATGATGCTCCATACTGCATAATGGCCACACATGATGCTCTATACTGTATAATGGCCACCCATGATGCTGGGTACTGTATAATGGCTCCACATTATGCTCCGTACTGTATAATGGCCCCACATGATGCTCCATACTGTATAATGGCCACACATGATGCTCTATACTGTATAATGGCCACACATGATGCTCCATACTGTATAATGGCCACACATGATGCTCTATACTGTATAATGGCCACACATGATGCTGGGTACTGTATAATGGCTCCACATTATGCTCCGTACTGTATAATGGCCCCACATGATGCTCCATACTGTATAATGGCCCCACATGATGCCCCATACTGTATAATTGCCCCACATGATGCTCCATACTGTATAATGGCCACACATGAAGCTCCATACTGTATAATGGCCCCACATGATGCTCCATACTGTATAATGGCCACACATAGTGCTCCATACTGTATAATGGCCCCATATGATGCTGCATACAGTGTACTGGCCACACATGATGCACCATACTGTATAATGGCCACACATGATGCTCCATACTATATAATGGCCACACATGATGCTGCGTACTGTATAATGGCTCCACATGATGCTCCATACTGTATAATGGCCACACATGATGCTCCATACAGTATAATGGCCACATTATGCTCCATACTGTATAATGACCCTACATGATCCTGCGTACAGTATACTGGCCCCACGTGATGGTCCATACAGTATAATTGGCTCACATGATGCTTTGTACAGTATAATGGCCCCACACTATGCTGGGTACAGTATAATGGCCCCACATAATTCTGGGTACAGTATAATGGCCCCACACGATGCTGGGTACAGTATAATGGCCCCACACGATGCTGGGTACAGTATAATGGCCACACATGGTTACCCCACCCCCATCATTTCTTTCTCCATCACCACACACACACACCTTTCACCGTGCTTCCTCGCAGCAGCTGGCAGCTTCCACTCCCACGGCGCTGAATGATGTCATCCAGCTGCGCCGCTGACTGCTCACGTCACTGCAGCTGTGATACGCTGCTGATAAAGACCTCTCCGTGTCTCCTGTGCCAGTCAGTGTCAGAGCGAGGAGCAATATCTGCTCCGATCCGACACAGCTAGCATCTGCTCCGTACACACGCAGCTCCGCTCCATACACCTCGTACACACAGAAATCCGCTCCGTACACCTCGTACACACACGGCTCCGCTCCGTACACCTCGTACACACACGACTCCTCTCTGTACACCTCGTACACACACACACACACGACTCCACTCTATACACCTTGTACACATGCGGCTCCACTCCGTACACCTCGTATACACGCAGCTCCTCTCCGTACACCTCGTACACACGCAGCTCCTCTCCGTACACCTCGTACACACACACACGATTCCACTCCGTACACCTCGTACACACGCGGCTCCGCTCCATACACCTCGTACACACACAGCTCCGCTCCGTACACCTCGTACACATGGCTCCGCTCCGTACACCTCGTACACACACGGCTCTGCTCCATACACATTGCACATTCTGCTCCGCTCCGTATACCTTGTACACACGCAGCTCCGCTCCATACACCTCGTACACACACGACTCTGCTCCTTACATCTTTCACACGCTGCTCTGATCCGTACACCTCTTACACACACGACTCCGCTCCATACACCTTTCACACTCTGCTCCGATCCATACACCTCGTACACACACGGCTCTGCTACATCCACACTGTAAACACCTCCTGACCTCACACATACTCTTACCCTCGTCCAGCGCCATGACAACCAGCAGAGTCCTGTACACAGAGGTCCTCCCGATCATGTGACCCCTGACTCCTCCCATCCTGTGACCTCATCATAGGTCCTGTGCGCACAGAGCAGCCAATATGTGGTGTGGTGCTCTGCGGGTGCAGGGACTCAGGGAGCTGATATTACACACCTCCCAACCAGTGCGAGACAACTAATGTCCCGCCCGTGATCGCGGGGCTGACTGTCAAAATCGGGATAGGCCCGCTAGATCCGGAACGGTTGGGAGATGTGCTTTTCCATCTGGCCCAGACCAACATGACAACTTCTCCAGCCAGGACTCTGTTGCAGAGAATACAAGAAAGACACATTTCACTGCTCACATTTCCCATTTCCTGCACCGTCCATATCTATGCCCAACCTGTGCAAACTCCTCATCCTGCTGATACCCCAATACTGAGCCGCTGATGCTGTATGTGACCCTATTACTGCACCTGCTGTATGGTACAATAACAGCTCCTCTGACCGGCCCACATAGTAATACCACCACTGTGCCCCTTACATAGTAATAGGGCCTCCTTTACGGCCTTTATATGGTAAAATTGACCCCTAGAAAATATGAATGCCCTGTGCAAATGCTTTAGAAAATAGTGTCCTCATTTTGACCCTAGAAACTAATAATGCCCCCTGTCCACCAATGACGGTCACAGTACTCCAAGTGCCACTATAACAATAATGCGCTTTAAGTGCCCACTTAACATTTAATATTGCCCGATTCCCCAAGAATCCCTATCTACTATATAATTGTCTACGGGTCACTTCCGTCTGTTTGTCTGTCCTTCTGTCTGTCACAGTTATTCATTCACTGATTGGTCTCGCCAGCTGACTGTCATGGCTGCCGCGACCAATCAGCGACGGGCACAGTCCGGAAGAAAATGGCCGCTCCTTCCTCCCCGCAGTCAGCGCCCTCTCTGTACTCCCCCCCAGTCAGCGCTCACACAGGGTTAATGGCAGCGTTAACCGACCGCGCTATGCCGTGGTCGGTTAACACTGCTATTAACCCTGTGTGACCAACGTTTTACTATTGATGCTGCCTATGCAGCGTCAATAGTAAAAATATCTAATGTTAAAAATAATAATAATTAAAAAAAATCGTTATATACTCACCGTCCGTCAACCCCTCGGATCCACAACAGGCCTTCCCTGCTCGCAACGCTCTGGTAACCGGTCCATGCTGCGATCTCGCGAGATGATCACGTGCGGTCTCGCGAGACCGCTACATCATCATCTCGCGAGACCGCAATGCAATCTTCAGACCAGAGCGCGCGACGAGTATCGGTAACCGGCTGCTTCGATTCTGAGGCTCCGGAAGGTGAGTACACTATGTTCCAAATTATTATGCAAATTACATTTTTATCGCATTTTCCTAAATGGTCGGTGCAAATGACAGTCAGTCTAATAAAAGTAATCACCCGTTAGAGTATACATCGAATTTTATTGAAGAAACCTCCCAATCATAACACTCTAATCTCCAAAATGGATAAAACCCCACAATGCACTGTTCCAAATTATTAGGCACAGTAGAATTTCTAAACATTTGATATGTTTTAAAGAACTGAAAATGCTCATTTGTGGAATTTGCGGCATTAGGAGGTCACATTCACTGAACAAAAAAGCTATTTAACTCCAAAACATCCTAACAGGCCAAGTTACATGTTAACATAGGAACCCTTCTTTGATATCACCTTCACAATTCTTGCATCCATTGAACTTGTGAGTTTTTGGAGAGTTTCTGCTTGTATTTCTTTGTATGAAGTCAGAATAGCCTCCCAGACCTGGTGTTTTGACTTGAACTGCCTCCCACCATCATAGATCTTTTGCTTGTGATACTCCAAAGGTTCTCTATAGGGTTGAGGTCAGGAGAAGATGGTGGCCACACCATGAGTTTATCTCCCTTTATGCCCATAGCAGCCAATGACTCAAAGGTTTTCTTTGCAGCATGAGATGGGGCATTGTCATGCATGAAGATGATTTTGCTCCTGAAGGCACGTTTCTGCTTTTTATACCATGGAGGAAAGTTGTCAGTCAGAAACTCTATATACTTTGCAGAGGTCATTTTCACACCTTCAGGAACCTTAAAGGGCCCTACCAGCTGTTTTTCCATTATTCCGGCCCAAAACATGACTCCTCCACCTCCCTGCTGACGTTGCAGCCTTGTTGGGACATGGTGGCCATCCACCAACCATCCGCTACTCCATCCATTTGGACCATCCAGGGTTGATCAACACTTTTCAGTAAAAAAAACTGTTTGGAAATTAGTCTTCATGTATGTGTGGGCCCAATGCAACCATTTCTGCTTGTGAACACTGTTTAGGAGTGGCCAAATAGTAGGTTTATGCACCACAGCAAGCCTTTGAAGGAGCCTACACCTTGAGGTTCGAGGGACTGCAGAGGCACCAGCAGCTTCAAATATCTGTTTGCTGCTTTGTATTGGCTTTTTTAGCAGCTGCTCTCTTAATCCGATGAACTTGCCTGGCAGAAATCTTTCTCATTATGCCTTTATCAGCACGAACACATCTGTGCTCAGATACAGCCACAAATCTCTTAGACTAGGTTCACATTGCATTAATGTGTGCACGCTAACGGACAGCGTTGCATGGCGAAAATGTCGCAATTAACGCCGTGCAACGGGTCCGTTAGCGCACCCATTGACAGCAATGTAAATTTTGCCTGCAGCGCATCACTAGCGCGTGCCTTTTTCGGCTCGTGCTAGCGATGTGCCGTTCTTCTGTGACGCGCCTCGGACGCTGCTTGCAGCGTCCGCGGCGCGCCCGAAGTCCGTTCCCCGCTCTCGCAGATCGGGGATCGGGGATCTGCGAGAGCGGGGACGTTAACGCGACCCCTGAATGCGGCCCCTAAATAAACATTGCGTTAGCACAATCCGCTAGCGCTAGCACTAAACGGATTGCCCTAACGCAATGTGAACCTAGCCTTAAAGGGAACCTGTCACCACGTTTTTGGAAGATGGGATAAAAATAGCGTTAAATAGGGGCAGAGGTGGGCGTTACATTAGTGTGTTTGTTATGCGTTTATTACCCACCTAAGTTGCCGAAATACCTTTGCAAAGTCTCCGTTTTCGCCTGTCAATCAGGCTGGTCTGGTCAAAAGGGCGTGTTGTCTTCCCCCAGATTTTGCGTAGTTTTCCGTTGGTGGCGTAGTGGTGTGCGCATGCCCAAGGTCCCGAATCCTCTGCCAGGGGATTTAAAAGAGCGCGCTGTTCGTTATTTCATTGGTGATCGGTGGGCGCGGCCATCTTCCTTTGGCCGCGCGTGCGCAGAAGCGGCGCTCTGCTGGCCGCGGCTTCAGGAAAATGGCCGCCGCGATATCCATCTGCGCACGCGCGGCATCCCGCGGCCATTTTCCTGAAGCCGCGGCCAGCAGAGCGCCGCTTCTGCGCACGCGCGGCCAAAGGAAGATGGCCGCGCCCACCGATCACCAATGAAATAACGAACAGCGCGCTCTTTTAAATCCCCTGGCAGAGGATTCGGGACCTTGGGCATGCGCACACCACTACGCCACCAACGGAAAACTACGCAAAATCTGGGGGAAGACAACACGCCCTTTTGACCAGACCAGCCTGATTGACAGGCGAAAACGGAGACTTTGCAAAGGTATTTCGGCAACTTAGGTGGGTAATAAACGCATAACAAACACACTAATGTAACGCCCACCTCTGCCCCTATTTAACGCTATTTTTATCCCATCTTCCAAAAACGTGGTGACAGGTTCCCTTTAACAGTACGATGATCACGCTTAAGTTTTCGGGAAATTTCTAATGTTTTCATCCCTTCACCAAGGCATTGCATGCATTGATGCTTTTCAGCAGAAGAGAGATCCTTTTTCTTTCCCATGTTACTTGAAAACTGTGACCTGCTTAATAATGTGGAACATCATTTTTAAGTACTGTAGTTTTCCTTTAATTAGAATCACCTGGAAAACTAATTATCCCATGTGTTTAAGATTGATTTCAGTGATCCATTGAGCCCTGAGACACAATACCATCCACGAGTTTATTTGAAAAACAAAACAATTAAATCTTTATGACACTTAAATCCAATTTGCATAATAATTTGGAACACAGTGTATATAACTATTTTTTATTTTAATTCTTTTTTTTAACAGGGATATGATGCATACTACGTGTCTGGCCAATATACTACGTGACTGGGCGGTATACTATGTGGCTGGGCAGTATACTATGTGGCTGGCCAATATACTACGTGACTGGGCGGTATACTATGTGGCTGGGCAGTATACTATGTGGCTGGGCAGTATACTATGTGGCTGGGCAGTATACTACGTGGCTGGGCAATATACTATGTGGCTGGCCAATATACTACGTGACTGGGCAGTATACTATGTGGCTGGGCAATATACTACGTGGCTGGGCAATATACTACGTGGCTGGGCAATATACTACGTGGCTGGGCAATAGCATATTCTAGAATACCCGATGCGTTAGAATCAGGCCACCATCTAGTACACAGTATAATGCTCCCCTAAACACAGTATAATGAACCCCACAGAAGCCCTCACACTTAATAATGGCCCCCACAGTAGAACCCACTGTATACTGGCCCCCACAATAGCCCCCATATGGCACTGCATTAGTTCCCACACTGTATAATGACCCTCACATTAACCCCAAAGCTATATAACGGCCCCCACATTAGCTCAAATGCTGTATAATGGCTTCCACACTTTGAGAACCCCCCACTCAAGTTCCTACAATGTATTAGGGTCCCCCACAGTAACACCCACACTGTAGGAGGGTCCTCCATTTGTTTATGGTGGCCCCCACTGTCGCACCACAAGTTTGTTTTAATTCTAATAAAAAACATCATATACTCACCTAATACAAGACCCTGACGAGTCCACCTGCAGGACTAATGCGCCGATGTTATAGTGCTGATGCATGCACAGGACATCCTTGGCCAGTGTAACACCATGACGTTCTGTAGACTGCAGGCTTCAAGAAACCCGCAGTCTACAGACAGAGTGTAGTAGTGCACACCTATATAGTTAAGAGTGGCTGTAGCTCTGGGGGACCAAGGGGTCCAAGTTCACCACACTGTTGTGAATTTGGTTTCTGGGCTCCCCCGGTGGTTTCTGGTGGTACTGCACTTGTGTGCTTCATCTCCTCTGTTCACCTGTTTCCATCAGGATGTGGGAGTTTTCTATTTAGCCTTGCTCCTCAGTCATTTCTATGCCGGCCAACAATGTTACCAGAAGTCTTTCTGTTGCATGTTCCTGCTCCTAGACTACTATCAGCTAAGTTGGACTTGTTGTCCTAAGTTTGTTTTGTATTTTTGTTCCAGTTCTCTGTGATTGAATATTTCTGAGGCTGGAAGCTCTTGTGAGCTGAAATTGCCACTCTGGTGTCATGAGTTGATGTTAGAGTCTTAAAGTAATTTCAGGATGGTATTTTGAAAGGGTTTTCAGCTGACCGTGAAGTTCCCTTTTCTGTCTTCCTACTATCTAGTAAGCGGACCTCAATTTGCTAAACCTATCTTCATACTTCGTATGTCATTTTCCTCTAAAATCACCGCCAATATATGTGGGGGCTACTGTCTGCCTTTTGGGGAAAATTTCTCTAGAGGTAAGCCAGGTCTGTATTTTCCTCTGCTAGGGTCAGTCAGTTCTCCGGCTGGCGCTGGGCGTCTAGGGATAAAACGTAGGCACGCTACCCGGCCACTGTTAGTTGTGCGGTAGGTTTAGCTCATGGTCAGCTCGAGTTCCCATCTTCCAAGAGCTAGTCCTTTTGTATGCTTAATTACGTTCTCTTGCCATTGAGAACCATGACAGTTTGGCCGGCCAAGGGTTAAAATAATTGGCAGAAGAAAGGAGAGAAAAGAAGTCTGCAGAGAATTTTTATTTTTTTTTTTCCTGAGTTTGCTCATTAGTTGATTCACTAGCATCTCTGCTTACTGCAGCCTTCGTCTCTCTCTCCTTCTAATCCTTGAATGGTTCTGATTTCACCTGATTAATATGGATCCACAGAGTTTAGCTACAGGTTTGAATAATCTCGCTATGAAGGTTCAAAGCTTACAGGATTTCGTTATTCATGCTCCTACATCTGAACCTAGAATTCCTTTACCTGAATTTTTCTCTGGGGATAGATCTCGCTTCCAGAATTTCAAACATAATTGTAAATTATTTTTGTCTCTGAGATCTCGCTCCGCTGGAGATCCTGCACAGCAGGTCAGGATTGTAATTTCCTTGCTCCGGGGCGACCCTCAGGATTGGGCATTTGCTTTGGCACCAGGGGATCCCGCGTTGCTCAATGTGGATGCGTTTTTCCTGGCTTTGGGGTTGCTTTATGAGGAACCTCATTTAGAGATTCAGGCTGAAAAAGCCTTAATGGCCCTGTCTCAAGGGCAAGATGAGGCTGAAATGTACTGCCAAAAATTTCGTAAGTGGTCTGTGCTTACTCAGTGGAACGAGTGCGCCCTGGCGGCGAAATTCAGAGAGGGTCTCTCTGATGCCATTAAAGATGTTATGGTGGGGTTCCCTGTGCCTACAGGTCTGAATGAGTCCATGACAATGGCTATTCAGATTGATCGGCGTTTGCGGGAGCGCAAACCTGTGCACCATTTGGCGGTGTCTACTGAGAAGGCGCCAGAGATTATGCAATGTGATAGAGTTCTGTCCAGAAGCGAACGACAGAATTTTAGGTGAAAAAATGGGTTGTGCTTCTATTGTGGTGATTCAACTCATGTTATATCAGCATGCTCTAAACGTACTAAGAAAGTTGATAAGTCTGTTTCAATTGGCACTTTACAGTCTAAGTTTATTCTATCTGTGACCCTGATTTGCTCTTTATCGTCTATTACCGCGGACGCCTATGTCGACTCTGGCGCCGCTTTGAGTCTTATGGATTGGTCCTTTGCCAAACGCTGTGGGTTTGATTTAGAGCCTCTGGAAGTTCCTATACCTCTGAAGGGTATTGACTCCACGCCATTGGCTAGTAACAAACCACAATACTGGACACAAGTAACTATGCGTATTAATCCGGATCACCAGGAGATTATTCGCTTCCTTGTGTTGTATAATCTACATGATGTGTTGGTGCTTGGATTGCCATGGCTGCAATCTCATAACCCAGTCCTCGACTGGAAAGCAATGTCTGTGTTAAGCTGGGGATGTCAGGGGACTCATGGGGACGTACCTTTGGTTTCCATTTCGTCATCTATTCCCTCTGAGATTCCGGAATTTTTATCTGATTATCGTGACGTTTTTGAGGAGCCTAAACTTGGTTCACTACCTCCGCACAGAGATTGCGATTGTACTATAGATCTGATTCCGGGCAGTAAGTTTCCAAAGGGTCGTTTATTTAATCTATCTGTGCCTGAACATGCTGCTATGCGGGAATATATTAAGGAGTCCTTGGAAAAGGGACATATTCGTCCTTCGTCATCTCCCTTAGGAGCCGTTTTTTTCTTTGTATCTAAAAAAGATGGCTCTTTGAGGCCGTGTATTGATTATCGGCTTTTGAATAAAATCACGGTTAAATATCAGTATCCTTTGCCACTGCTTACTGATTTGTTTGCTCGAATAAAGGGGGCCAAGTGGTTCTCTAAGATTGATCTTCGTGGGGCGTATAATTTGGTGCGAATTAAGCAGGGGGATGAGTGGAAAACCGCATTTAATACGCCTGAGGGCCATTTTGAGTATTTAGTAATGCCTTTTGGTCTTTCAAATGCCCCTTCAGTCTTTCAGTCCTTTATGCATGACATTTTCCGTGATTATTTGGATACATTTTTGATTGTGTATCTTGATGATATTTTGATTTTTTCGGATGACTGGGACTCTCATGTCCAACAGGTCAGGAGGGTTTTTCAGGTTTTGCGCTCTAATTCCTTGTGTGTAAAGGGTTCTAAGTGCGTTTTTGGGGTTCAAAAGATTTCGTTTTTGGGGTACATTTTTTCCCCCTCTTCCATTGAGATGGACCCTGTCAAGGTTCAGGCTATTTGTGATTGGACGCAACCCTCTTCTCTTAAGAGCCTTCAGAAGTTTTTGGGCTTTGCTAATTTTTATCGTCGATTTATAACTGGTTTTTCTGATGTTGCTAAACCGTTGACTGATTTGACTAAGAAGGGTGCTGATGTTGCTGATTGGTCCCCTGCTGCTGTGGAGGCCTTTCGGGAGCTTAAGCGCCGCTTTTCTTCCGCCCCTGTATTGCGTCAGCCTGATGTTACTCTTCCTTTTCAGGTTGAGGTTGACGCTTCAGAAATCGGAGCTGGGGCGGTTTTGTCGCAGAAAAGTTCCGACTGCTCCGTGATGAGACCTTGTGCGTTCTTTTCTCGTAAATTTTCGCCCGCTGAGCGAAATTATGATATTGGTAATCGGGAGCTCTTGGCTATGAAGTGGGCTTTTGAGGAGTGGCGTCATTGGCTTGAGGGGGCTAGACATCAGGTGGTGGTATTGACCGACCACAAGAATTTGATTTATCTTGAGTCTGCCAGGCGCCTGAATCCTAGACAGGCGCGCTGGTCGTTATTTTTCTCTCGGTTTAATTTTGTGGTTTCTTACCTACCAGGTTCTAAAAATGTGAAGGCGGATGGCCTTTCTAGGAGTTTTGAGCCTGATTCCCCTGGTAATTCTGAACCTACAAGTATCCTTAAGGATGGAGTGATATTATCTGCTGTTTCCCCAGACTTGCGACGGGTCTTGCAGGAGTTTCAGGCGAATAGACCTGATCGTTGCCCGCCTGGTAGAATGTTTGTTCCTGATGATTGGACCAGTAGAGTCATCTCGGAGGTCCATTCTTCTGCGTTAGCAGGTCATCCTGGAATCTTTGGTACCAGGGATTTGGTGGCTAGGTCCTTCTGGTGGCCTTCCCTGTCGCGAGATGTGCGAGGTTTTGTGCAGTCTTGTGATGTTTGTGCTCGGGCCAAGCCTTGTTGTTCTCGGGCTAGTGGATTGTTGTTATCTTTGCCTATTCCGAAGAGGCCTTGGACTCACATCTCCATGGATTTTATTTCTGATCTCCCTGTTTCTCAGAAGATGTCTGTCATCTGGGTGGTGTGTGACCGTTTCTCTAAGATGGTCCATTTGGTTCCCTTGCCCAAATTGCCTTCCTCATCCGAGCTGGTTCCTCTGTTTTTTCAAAATGTGGTGCGCTTGCATGGTATTCCGGAGAATATCGTTTCTGACAGGGGAACCCAATTCGTGTCTAGATTTTGGCGAGCGTTCTGTGCTAGGATGGGCATTGATTTGTCTTTTTCGTCTGCTTTCCATCCTCAGACTAATGGCCAGACCGAGCGAACTAATCAGACCTTGGAGACTTATTTGAGGTGTTTTGTGTCTGCGGATCAGGATGATTGGGTTGCCTTTTTGCCCTTGGCGGAGTTTGCCCTCAATAATCGGGCTAGTTCTGCCACCTTGGTTTCTCCTTTTTTCTGTAATTCGGGGTTTCATCCTCGTTTCTCTTCCGGTCAGGTGGAGTCTTCGGATTGTCCTGGAGTGGATGCTGTGGTGGAGAGGTTGCATCGGATTTGGGGGCATGTGGTGGACAATTTGAAGTTGTCCCAGGAGAAGACTCAGCATTTTGCCAACCGCCGTCGTCGTGTTGGTCCTCGTCTTTGTGTTGGGGACTTGGTGTGGTTATCTTCTCGTTTTGTCCCTATGAAGGTTTCTTCTCCTAAGTTTAAGCCTCGGTTCATCGGCCCGTACAAGATATTGGAGATTCTTAACCCTGTGTCCTTTCGTTTGGACCTCCCTGCATCTTTTTCTATTCATAATGTCTTCCATCGGTCATTGTTGCGCAGGTATGAGGTACCGGTTGTGCCTTCCGTTGAGCCTCCTGCTCCGGTGTTGGTTGAGGGTGAGTTGGAGTACGTTGTCGAGAAGATCTTGGACTCCCGTGTTTCCAGACGGAGACTTCAGTATCTGGTCAAGTGGAAGGGCTACGGTCAGGAGGATAACTCTTGGGTGACAGCCTCTGATGTTCATGCCTCCGATTTGGTCCGTGCCTTTCATAGGGCTCATCCTGATCGCCCTGGTGGTTCTGGTGAGGGTTCGGTGCCCCCTCCTTGAGGGGGGGTTACTGTTGTGAATTCGGTTTCTGGGCTCCCCCGGTGGTTTCTGGTGGTACTGCACTTGTGTGCTTCATCTCCTCTGTTCACCTGTTTTCCATCAGTATGTGGGAGTTTTCTATTTAGCCTTGCTCCTCAGTCATTTCTATGCCGGCCAACAATGTTACCAGAAGCCTTTCTGTTGCATGTTCCTGCTCCTAGACTACTATCAGCTAAGTTGGACTTGTTGTCCTAAGTTTGTTTTGTATTTTTGTTCCAGTTCTCTGTGATTGAATATTTCTGAGGCTGGAAGCTCTTGTGAGCTGAAATTGCCACTCTGGTGTCATGAGTTGATGTTAGAGTCTTAAAGTAATTTCAGGATGGTATTTTGAAAGGGTTTTCAGCTGACCGTGAAGTTCCCTTTTCTGTCTTCCTACTATCTAGTAAGCGGACCTCAATTTGCTAAACCTATCTTCATACTTCGTATGTCATTTTCCTCTAAAATCACCGCCAATATATGTGGGGGCTACTGTCTGCCTTTTGGGGAAAATTTCTCTAGAGGTAAGCCAGGTCTGTATTTTCCTCTGCTAGGGTCAGTCAGTTCTCCGGCTGGCGCTGGGCGTCTAGGGATAAAACGTAGGCACGCTACCCGGCCACTGTTAGTTGTGCGGTAGGTTTAGCTCATGGTCAGCTCGAGTTCCCATCTTCCAAGAACTAGTCCTTTTGTATGCTTAATTACGTTCTCTTGCCATTGAGAACCATGACACCACACCCTCTGTCCCCCTCGTATCTACACCACTGACCCTACCAATAATGACTGAAAAAATGTTAAAAAAAAATGTATATAGTTTTCGAATTTCTTACCTGTACCTGCGGCACGCTGCTTTGGTCTGTGCAGTGCGTGGAATGTGGCTCTGCACAACTGACGCAATCTAATAACATCATCACGCCAACTGCGCCGAGTCTCAAACTGGTGGAAGAGGGAACCAATGACTTCACCATTGCATCCCAAGTATGCAGATACAGCTGAAATCGGAATGCCCAGCAGAAGGTGGGTGGTTTTGCTAGAGACTGAGTCCCCCCCAGTTCACAGGCCACAACGTCTGCTGCTATGTGGAGTCCGCCCCAGCTGTCAATGTGCCAGGGAGTCATTACAGCAGGATTGCTCTATAACAAAAGGTGACTGTAAGCCCCCTGTAATGAATGGAAGCGAGCAGCTGCTAGGAGAATTCACTTCATTGTCTCCCTGTAGCCGCTGCTCCAGTAAGCCGAATACGAAGTCCCGAGCCATCTTGAGCCGCTGAATATGATCTTTAAGGGTATGTTTCCACGTGCAGGAAACGCTGCGTGTTTGACGCTGCGCAGAGCCTCAGCATCAAACACGCAGCGTCCAGATGTTACAGCAGAGTGGAGGGGATTTTATGAAATCCCGTCTCCACTATGCGTGGTAACACGCACCCGGCGGCCCTGCGATAACGGACATGCTGCGCGTCTTTTAAGATCGCAGCATGTCCGTGTACCTGGTGCCCTATGTGTGGGGTGCGATGATGTCGGATGTGTGCAATGAACGCATCCGGCATCATCGCGTCACAGAAGGGGGCGGGGCTTAGGGCGGAGCGGGTTGGCGGCTCCGTCCATACCGCCGGCCATCCTGCACGTGGACACATACCCTAAGCCTCTGTCTTTCTTCAGACAGACATCTTTCTTCTAGGAGGTCAGTCTTGTTTCTTCCAGCAGATTGTAATTGGTCCTTAAACTCATATAGGATGTGATGTTGCATAATCAGAGGAACCTGATTAGCTAAACGAGCAGTTCTGTTCTCAAAGAGGAAAAAAGACCAAATATTATAAAAATTTGAAATGCCTGTCAAGATTTATCACAGGCCAGGAAGGTTACACAGAACCTCCTGCTGTGATCTTTGTGTTGAACAGCTCCCTGCTGCCCCCTATCGTCCGGTCAACTACATGATTGGCCAACGTTTAACGGAGGAGGCCGCAGGCTGTTTCCATTAAGAGGCCAGTTATCGGGAAACTAAGGGTACGTGTCCACGTTCAGGATGGCCGGCGGAATGGACGGAGCGGCACACCCGCTCCACTCTAAGCCCCGCCCCATTCTGTGACGCGATGATGCCGGATGTGTTCATTGCACACATCCGACATCATCGCACCCCATACATAGGGCCCTGTGTTATGCCTTGCGGTGGCGCAGCGTCGCCGCAAGGTATACGGACATGCTGCGATCTAAAAAGACGCACAGCATGTCCGGAATCGCAGGGCCGCCGGGTGTGTGTTACCACGCATAGTGGAGACCGGATTTCATAAAATCCCCTCCACTATGCTATAACATCTGGACGCTGCGTATTTGACGCTGCGGCTCTGCGCAGCGTCAAACACGCAGCATTTCCTGCACGTGGACACATAACAGTGAGCAGCTTTACCTCCGGTCACTGGCATCGGCTGATGGGACTACTGCTCCCATCAGCCTATGCCTGCTGCCGTTAATAACAGCGAGAGCAGGCAGCAGCTGATAGGAGCCTTCATCATTCGGCGCCTGGACTCCAAATAAATAATGTTTGTAAAAAAACATTGCGGGCTCCCCTGTATTTTTGATAACCAGCCAGACAAAACTGACATCTGGGGATGCAACCCTCAGCTTTAGTAAGTTTGGTTATCATGAATAAAGGGGTCCCCACACCGTTTTCTCAATTATTTAAATAAATAATTGGAAAAAAAATCGGCGTGGCCCCCCTCCCTTATTTTTGACAACCAGCAAACTAAAGCAGACAGCTGGGAGTTGGTATTCCCAGTCTGGTAAGGGATGATGGATATTGCCCCCCAAGCCTAAAAATAGCAGCAAGGAGCCACCTAGAAAAGACACATCTATTAAATGTGCCAATGCTGATGGTTTGCCCGGCTCTTCCCACTTGCCCTGTGGCGGTGGCAAGTGGGGTTCATATTTGTGGAATTGATGTCACCTTTGTATTGTCCAGTGACATCAAGCCCACGGCTTAGCAATGGAGATGCATCTGTAAGACACCTATCCATTACTAATCCTATAGTTAGATTGTAAATAAAGACACAGACAGAATTAAAGTTTTATGTTAAATAAAACAAAAAACACTTTTCCTTTTTTATTTAAAAATAGCAAACACAGTTATACTCATCTAATGCCATTCCATTGAAGCCCTCGTCTCCTGTAATAAAATAAAAAGCAACCATGTCCCTTACCTGTCCGTCGTTTTGTCCCACAGCATAATCCATGTCTGGGGATAAACAGTTTTCATCCTGGACGGTGCCAAGATGTGACCGTCCAGGCTGAGAACCATTCGGAGAATGAACTGCAGTGTGCACAGCGTCAGTGACTAGCAGTGATGTCATCGAGGTTACCACTGGTCACTGAAGCTGCGTTCTTTGCTGGGCCCCTAAACTGCAGTGACCTCTTGTGAGATCACTGCTAGCACAGTGAGAAAAAGTCTTAAGATTGTCTATAACCGTATTTCCATAATCCAGTGTGCATCCTTTTCCAGGGAGGGAAGCATCTGGAAAAATTTACTCTTGTACCCTGGATCTAACAGAGTGACAAGAAAGTAGTCAGCACTATATTTAACCCTAAGAATATAGACATCATGTTGATGCTAGTGCAGCAAGAAGATGCTCATATGATGGAGAAATTGATGTACTACAATGTTGAGGACATAAGCCATGCAAGGCGTGTGTGAGATTGCCCCGGCATAGGGACGCCACCAGGTTTACACCGTTATCGTACACAGCCTTCCCTGGCTCCTGGTTCAGTGGAGACAGACATTGCTCTAACTTTACCTGGATAGCTGTCCAAAATTCTTGAGCTGCATGACTGCGGTCTGTAAAGGCATATTCATTTAAACACTGCCTGATAGTGGTGAGCCCTTGCTGCGCAGTATAGAGGTGGGGGGGATTCTCTCTGCACTGCTAGAATGCATGTCTCATTAAGAGAGAGGTTGAAGGTGCAGGTGGAGGCCCTAGAGAAGGTGGAAGAGCCAGAAGCAGTGGAAGAAGCATTAGACAGAGGTTTGTCCCACAAGCCTTGGGGATTTCAAGACTTATGGAGCAGCCCCTTGACCGCCTGCCCCCACAGCTACCCAGTACTCAGTCAGCGAGATGTAACGCCTGTGCCCATGTTTGTTTGTTCGTCCATCTATCAGTGGTGAAATGCAAACTGGCAGACACAGATTTTTTTCAGGGAACAGGGGATGTTGTCTGAGACATGCTGGTGTAGTGCAGACACAGCTTTTTTAGAGAAGTAATGGCGACTGGGCAACTGGTACTGAGAGACTGCGACGGCCATCAGCTTTTGGAAATCGTCTGTATCCACCAGAAGGAAAGTCAGTATTTCCGTGGCCAACAGATTGTAGATGGTGAAGTTCAAGCTCTTAGCTTTGGCATGTGTAGGAGGAAACATTAATTTACTTGACCACAACTGAGGCACCGAGGGCTGGCTGCTGTGCTGAGAGAGGTTGGAGTAAAATGAACAGGACAAACGCATAGACTGTGAGTGAGATGCAGGCATAAATGTTATGGTGGATTGAGAAAGATGTTTTGTGCTTGAGGAAACAAAAACAGCAGGCATGTCGACTTCCGTAACAGCTGATGGGCTCTCACTGACACCGACTGTAGGGGTAAGCAAGAGGAGTTTCTGCAGCCGGAGACCTGTGTGAAAACACTTGGCACGGTGACGGAAATGGAAGAAGCAGCAGCTGCGATTGATGGGGCATCAGTGATTGGCGAAGCCCACTAGGCCGCATTTTAGCACAGTGAGATTCCCAGACCAACTCATGTTGATCGTGCTTATGCCAGTTGATTCATGTTGTAGTAAAATTATTGAATTTTTGCCTCTGAGACTTTTTTTCTCAACATTGGCAGATAACGTGAGTTGGGTCATCCTTATCTGTCTCAAAGAAAGGCCCAGGCTGCACAACCCTTGCAGCTGCTGCGAACTGCAGACTACAGTTGTGGCTGAGGATGCAGTGCTTGTTGTGGTTGCATCACCCCGTGTCTATGTGGCAAGCCACAAGGTAACCTCCTCATCTTCCTTCTCCTCCACCTTCTCTGCTGAGCTACTTAGCTGTGTGCCACTGGGTTTACACCAAGTGGGATCTACAACCTCATCCTCTCTGTTCTCTCACTCCTCGCCCTGAGAGTCACCCTTCTCTTCATGCCCTGACACCATAGTACAGTCCATGTGCGCTTCTGGTATCTGAGTCTCCAACGCAATACAGACATGGTATAATCCACATTTGTGGAGTGGACACAGATGAGGGACCGCTGCACCCTTCTGCACAGTTTCGAAATAGCTTAGAGGGTTAGTGTCATCAGCATCATTATTCTGGTCATCTACATGCTGGAGCACACTTTGAATAGTCTGCATGAGGAGGTGGTCCCAGACAAAGTGGTGGAAGCAGAGGAGTATGCAGAAGGGATCTCTAAGTTCCGGACTGTCGTTTCACAGGCAGGTGCCATGGGAGGGTGGATTACAATAAGCGAGGGGGCTCATGGCACCAGACAAACTCGTTTAGGAGCTGAGGAGCAAATGGAGGAGGAAGAGGTGATGGCAACATAACAGTTAAGAGATTAAGAGGATAATGATCCCCTCTCTGTTGTCAGTGGTTGGCGAGAGGGGACAGAGGAAGCAACCTTGAGTGTTACCCCGCCACCATGGACTTGGACCTCAGGGAAGCTCCTGACATATGCTGCACTTTCTTCAACATAATGCCCGTATTCTTATGATTAGAAATAGTGCTGGCTTCTGGGTTGCCACGGTAGAAAAGTAAATTTTGCCAGATGCATTCCCCCTGGAAAGGGACATATGCATGCTGGAGTATCGAAACACATTGTAGACAATCTTAGGAGTAGTATTATTTGAGACAGCAGAGAGGCACACAGTGCCTCACAGTTCCAGACTTCCAGCCCTGGGAACGTCGAGGCATCATCGCAAAAATAGTGGCAGCAGTGTAAGTGGCATAAGCAATTTCTGTGAGTCATTTCACACATATTTTAGACCAGCCCATGCACCAGCAGAACAGAGTACAAGTCTGACAACTTGTGAACAACTGAAGAGGATGGTGCAGGAATATCAATGCCATCAGGGGGAATTTGGAACCTTTTGCATTTTGATCTTCAAAAAATGGAAGAGTGGCCTGCGCTCGCCTGTCATGCCTTGAAGGTTGTGTCATGCCCGGCAGCCAGTGTTCTCTCCAAATGTGTGTTCAGCATGCTGGTGGTGTCCGGACGGATAAGCGTATCCAGCTAGCGAGAGTAGACCGCCTAACTTTCATCCAGATGATCAAGTCTTGGATCGCCAATGACATTTCTATCCGCAGCCTAGACGATGGTGTAGTTTTCAGTATGCTGCATTGAGTTCATGTTATTGCAGTCTGTGAGACCTTTTCCATGGCATCTGTGCCTGCTGTGGCTACTGATGTCTCAAACTTTTTTTTTTTTTTTTTAAATGTGGAGACTCCAAGTTGTGTCTCCATCTGAAGGCTTGCCTGTAGTGGAAGGGGTGTCAGAGCCCCATTATACTATTTCTACTCTGTGAACCTTCTCCCACCTGCTGGCAGCCTTAGCCCCTCTTCTGATTAGTGGACCCTATGCAATATCATCACAGACATGTCGACGGGACCATTGTGGTCATTGGACCAGGGGCCTACAAATCTTTACACTCAACCCTAGTTGTGAGGAACCCAGAACAATCTCCATGTGCTGCATTCACCAGCATTCATATTAGGGCTTGTTTCCACGTGCGAGATATACGTCCGTGTCTCGCATGTGAAAACCAAGCTCTGGAGCCGACACTCCAGAGCGGAGCGTGCGGCTGCATAGCAACACATGGAGCGGCATGCTCCGCTCCTAAGTGCCGGCTCCAGAGCTTGGTTTTCACATGCGAGACACGGACGTATATGGAGCGCCCCCACTGACGCAGGGCCGAGGGGTACCCGCTACCGGGCCTCTGAGTCTCTGCTCTGGGGTTGTCACGGTGGCTAGACCCGGTCCGTGACCCTGCTGAGGGGTGTCTAATGAAAGGTGTGAATGGTGGTGTGCGGTGCAGGTCGCGGTAAATAACGAGGACACCAGGTTGCAGTCTCTTTACCTCTTTACTGAAGGCTTCCGGACCCTCAGTCCAGAGCACTGCTAACCGAGCTGGCTGAGACCGGCCGGTCCGATGGCACATCCAGGGTTCTCTTTGCAGGTGGAAATCAGTGCCTACCTTCTAGCGCCTGCGTGTTGTAGTCCTTCCCTTCTGAGCACCATGGGATAGTCCTCACAACTGTTATGTCTGTGTTCGATGTTCTTTCTCTCTGTCCCCCAGATCATCTGGCTAGGACGCACCCGTATGACGGGGAGGCCTGGAGCTATTCTGGGACCCTAGAGTCCCACGATTGCCTCCTTGGTCTGCTTAGGCGATTTAGGGGAGACAGCCAACCTATGATTAGCTGTCCTGCCGTGTTCAAAGTTGTACATAAAGTCTCTTACTTTCTCGGTGCCCCGGCCACCGGCTATGCGCCTCAGAAGGATGTTGCCTCGGTCCCACGGCACGACTCATTCTGGCTCTATCTCCCAAATGCTGTGATCACTCTTCTCACTTTTCCACAGTATCCTTCGCCTCTTGTCCTTTCTTAGGAGTCTGCCGCTGTAAGGCACTGGCACAACTCTGTAACGTTCTGTCTCTTTCTAGGACTTTGCCAGGATCCCACCTCTGACAGGTCCTCTCTCTAGCTCTTCCTAGCTACTTTCTCCCCAACTTCCTGTCCAACCCCCAGTTTTACCAAAGCGTGAGGGGTGGCCTACTAGATAGAACCACTCCTCCTGGTGGCCGGAGTGTGAAGTGTACTGTGTGTCTGTGATACCTGCTCAGATGAACTCCTTTTGTGCCACCAGACGTACCACCACCCCCCTTAGTGGCGGAGCAGCAGTACTGCAACGACCAGGACTCTGGGGCGCTGCACTTCCCCCCCGGTTAAATCCAGCACTCCTGGACTGGGAAGAAAAGAACAACAAAACATGTTAACAACAGACATACAAGATTTTTGAAATGCAATAAACAAATGAGAGTAACAGAGCTTCCCATTATGGGAGGTGAGGACACTTGAACGTTACACAAATTCTGGATCATGCACAGTTTATGACTCCCAGTCTAGTGGTTAAAACAGCGGGGACCCCGGGTAAACAAAGGGGTCCCCTTTTGAAAGTTTTTGAGCAAATCACCGTCCATTACTCTATTGTCCATTTTTAAACCTGTAACAAACGATATGTACACCAACATTTTCAACCAAATGGCAGCCTTCATTAATATCTCCAAGTTTTGAAGCGAAGTGGAGTCTGATTTTTGGTGCTGCGTGTTGACCTTCGCAGTGCAGGGGTTACTATTGGTCTAACAGTGGTCTCGCAAGTGGAAACAAGCCTTTAGGTGTCTTCTTGAAAAGATCAAACTGGGCGCATTACTATGACCATGAGGGAAAACAATGACCTTTCCTTGACTACTTTTATTCGACATAGGGTTTTTGTGGGGTTTTTTTGCAGGACAAGCCTTAAGGTACCTTCACACGAAACGATATCGCTAGCGATCCGTGACGTTGCAGCGTCCTGGCTAGCGATATCGTTTAGTTTGACATGCAGCAGCGATCAGGATCCTGCTGTGATGTCGCTGGTCGCTGAATAAAGTTCAGAACTTTATTTGGTCGTCCGATCGCCATGTATCGTTGTGTTTGACAGCAAAAGCAACGATACCAGCGATCTTTTACACTGGTAACCAGGGTAAATATCGGGTTACTAAGCGCAGGGCCGCGCTTAGTAACCCGATGTTTACCCTGGTTACCAGTGTAAAATGTAAAAAAAACAAACAGTACATGCTTACATTCGCATCCCCCGCCGTCTGCTTCCCTGCACTGACTGAGCGCTGTAAAGTGAAAGTGAAAGTACAGCACAGCGGTGACGTCACCGCTCTGCTGTTATCCGGCGCTCAGTCATTGCAGGGAAGCGGACGGCGAGGGACGTGAATGTGAGTATGTAGTGTTTGTTTTTTTTACATTTTACGCTGGTAACCAGGGTAAACATCGGGTTACTAAGCGCGGCCCTGCGCTTAGCAACCCGATGTTTACCCTGGTTACCCGGGGACCTCGGCATCGTTGGTCGCTGGAGAGCGGTCTGTGTGACAGCTCTGCAGCGATCAAACAGCGACGCTTCAGCGATCGGCATCGTTGTCGCTATCGCTGCAGCGTCGCTTCATGTGAAGGTACCTTAAGTGTTTAATGACACCATTCACGTTACCATACAATGGCTTGGAAAACAAAAATTCCAGGTATGGTATAAATGGTATAAATGGTGGAAAAAAATAAAAAATTCCAACTTTTTTTTCCGATAGTTTTATAGCATAACAAATGCTGTAAAAACAGACTTGGTAGCATGATTCTTCAGGTCAGCACGATTACCAAACTTGTATAGTTTCTTTTAACCCCTTAATCCCATATGACGTACTATCCATGTCTGCTGTGCTGGGATGTGGCCAGCAGCAGAAACGGCCATGCGCATTAGTCTGTCTCATAAGCTGCAGATCGCAGCTTGTGAGACCTCAGCGTGCTCATGCAGGGGGTGCGATGACGTCATTGTCTCGTGCTACTCTACAGCGCAGAAGAGAAGATGGAGGCTGCGGTTTCAGGAATCGGGATGAGGCGAGTATAATCTTCATTATTTGTTATATGAATGAGCTGTGGGGCTATCCTACTATATATATATATATATGAGGGCTTAGGCCATCGTACTGTATATATGGGGGCTGGGGCCATCATACTTTATATACGGAGGAACTGGCACCAACATACTGTATATATGGCTGCTAGGTCCATCATACTGTATATATGGGGGCTGGGGCCATCTTACTGTATATAGGGGCTGGGGCCATCATACTTTATATATGAAGGAACTGGGGCCATCATACTGTATATATGGGGGCTGAGGCCATCTTACTGTATATATAGGGGCTGGGGCCATCATACTTTATATATGAAGGAACTGGGGCCATCATACTGTATATATGGGGGCTGGGGCCATCATACTGTATATATGGATGAACTGGGGCCATCATACTATATACAAGGGGGGAACTGGGGCCATCATACTGTATATATGGGGGCTGGGGCCATCATACTGTATATATGGATGAACTGGGGCCATCATACTGTATATATGGGGGCTGAGGCCATCTTACTGTATATATAGGGGCTGGGGCCATCATACTTTATATATGAAGGAACTGGGGCCATCATACTGTATATATGGGGGCTGGGGCCATCATACTGTATATATGGATGAACTGGGGCCATCATACTGTATATATGGATGAACTGGGGCCATCATACTATATACAAGGGGGGAACTGGGGCCATCATACTGTATATATGGGGGCTGGGGCCATCATACTGTATATATGGATGAACTGGGGCCATCATACTGTATATATGGGGGCTGAGGCCATCTTACTGTATATATAGGGGCTGGGGCCATCATACTTTATATATGAAGGAACTGGGGCCATCATACTGTATATATGGGGGCTGGGGCCATCTTACTGTATATAGGGGCTGGGGCCATCATACTTTATATATGAAGGAACTGGGGCCATCATACTGTATATATGGGGGCTGGGGCCATCATACTTTATATATGAAGGAACTGGGGCCATCATACTGTATATATGGGGGCTGGGGCCATCATACTGTATATATGGATGAACTGGGGCCATCATACTATATACAAGGGGGGAACTGGGGCCATCATACTGTATATATGGGGGCTGGGGCCATCATACTGTATATATGGATGAACTGGGGCCATCATACTATATACAAGGGGGGAACTGGGGCCATCATACTAAATACATGGGGAACTGGAGCCATCCTACTATATACACATGGGGGGAACTGGGGCCATCATACTTTATATTTGGGAGAACCAGGGCTGGTTCCATGTAGCTGAACACTCCGGTCCGAGTGCTGGCAGCAGTGCCGGGTATTGATGCGAGAGACTCATGCGAGTTTCTTGCATCACATTCGCAAGTGTGTCCCCGGCCTAACAGAAAAAGTGACTGAAACAACGAAAACTAGTCTGAACAGGTGCACTCCGCCCTTCACCATGCGGTGATTTTAATTAAATCTGATCATATCAGGTTCCAAAAAACTCATAAATGTAGGCTTTACCAAGAGAGGTGTTTATATTCACCCAAACATTCAGAGATTAGCCATAGGTAAGTGTTCACACTAGGCAGGTAGGTCAGGGACCCATCCGATTCATCATGAGATTACCTTGACGATGGTGGATGGGCTCACATTATTTGTCCAAATTTAGGAAAAGTGTTCTTTTCCTAAATTTCAAAAGCCATTTTGCTATTCACTCTTTATGTGTTTCACATTGACATGCTTGAACACTATTGAGTACAACCATTTTCCGTATTTTGATATACAAGTCGTTTTTTGGTATGCATCTATTCAGACTAGTTCTCGTTGTTTCATTCAGTTTTTCTGTTACTTATATGGGGAGAGCTGGGACCATCCTAATATATATATATGTATGAACTAGATCCATCATACTATATATGTGGTGAAAACTGGGACCATATATAGGGGCAGTGGGGACAATGATAATATATACTGGTACAGTGAGACCCGTCATACTATACACACAGGGCAGTGGGGACATCACATTGTATATAGGGCTATGCAGCCATTTTACTATATGGGGAGCTATGAGGACCTCAATGTATAATAAAGGGCTTTGGGGACAACCATATTGTCATTCTGTATAGGCAGAGCTGTATGGGCACTCATGACATTATTTGTTATAAAAAAAGAACATTAAGGCCGGCGTCACACTAGGCGTATGAAAATATGGTCCATTTTTTACGTCCGTAATACGCAGTAATTGTACCAAAACACTGTTCCGTATTCAATACGAGGATGCGATTTTTACGCACAAATTTATCCATGTGTCATCCGTATGGCGTTTTTTTCTCGCAGGCTTGCAAAATGGACATATCATGGATCCATCGGCTCAAATACTCTTAAAAACATATACAGTATATATATTTTATTTATTTATTTATATTTAATTCAGCGCTAGATAGCAGAAAAGCTGGTAATTCAATTGTCGGCTTTTGCTATCTCCTTCACAAACCCAACAGGATGTGAGACATGGTTTACATACAGTAAACCATCTCATATCCCTTCTTTTATTACATTTTCCTCTTTACTAATGTAACAAGTGTCTCTGTGTAAAATTTGGGGGCTTTAGCTATTAAATTAAAGGGTTAAATCCCGGAAAAAATTGGCGTGGGCTCCCGCGCAATTTTCTCCGCCAGAGTGGTAAAGCCAGTGACTGAGGGCAGATATTAATAGCCTAGAGAGGGTCCATGGTTATTGGCCCCCCTGGCTACAAACATCTGCCCCCAGCCACCCCAGAAAAGGCACATCTGGAAGATGCGCCTATTCTGGCACTTGGCCACTCTCTTCCCACTCCCGTGTAGCGGTGGGATATGGGGTAGTAAAGGGTTAATGTCACCTTGCTATTGTAAGGTGACATTAAGCCAGGTTAATAATGGAGAAGCGTCAATTATGACACCTATCCATTATTAATCCAATAGTACGAAATGGTTAATAAAACAGGACGGGGGTCCCTGTTTACTTGTCATCTATATCAGGTAATGTGCACGTATATATGGGTAATGATATCCACACCCATTAGTGGCTTATCCGGCTATTACTGCCACATGTGCTAGTGGATGCTACCAGTATTGCACCTTGCACTTTATATTTTGCACTGGTTAAACGGTTGATTATATGCAGTTGCCTCAATTCAGGGATGTAGCCTACCTTGGGCATATTCTGATGTCGATGACATCCCTTTGTCATCTTTTAGCCCTACTGTGTCCGTTTTTGTCTGAAATAATGTTTTCTATTCTTTATAATAAAGTGGAATTAATTGTGGATTTCATGACTGCTTGGTGGTTCTTTAGTTTATTCTAATTATCTCTGTAGTAAGCTTAGTTCTGCTCCCATATCTCTGTAGCAAGTTCTGTTCTGCTCCCATATCTCTGTAGTAAGCTCTGTTCTGCTCCTTTATCTCTGTAGTAAGCTCTTCTCTGCTCCCTTTTCACTGTAGTAAATTCCATTCTGCTCCATTATCTATGTAGTAAGCTTGGTTCTTCTCCCATATCTCTATAGTAAGCTCTGTTCTGCTCCCTTATCACTGTAGTAAACTTCATTCTGCTCCATTATCTATGTAGTAAGCTTGGTTCTGCTTCCTTATCTTTGTAGTAAGCTCAGTTCTGCTCACTTATTTCTGTAGTAAGCTCGGTTCTGCTCCTTTATCTCTGTAGTAAGCTTGGATCTTCTCCCATATCTCTGTAGTAGTAAGCTCAGTTGCTCTCCAATATCACTGTACTAAGCTCTCTTCTGCTTCCATGTCTCTTTAGTAAGCTCGGTTCTGCTCCCATATCTCTCTAGTAAGGTATTTTCTGCTGTCTCATCTATGTAGTAATCCATCCTTCTTGTGTCTATGTAGTCAGTTTGCTTCTGTTACAGTATCTATGTAGGCAGTAAGCTTGGTTCTGCTCCCATATCTATGCAGCAAGCACCATTCTATTTATATATTTATGTACAAGCCTGTTTTTAAAGCCTGTTATTTCTGTTGCTTTAATGCAACAGCCAGCGATAAGTAGGGCAAAGGTGGGCAACTGCAACTCGAGGGCCACTGCCTTGTGATTGCCCCCCAGGCTGAAAAGTGCCAGCCAGCCCCTGCCGGCAGTATAGGGAAGCATCGCGCAGGGATGGGGCTCCCTGCGTGCTTCCCTGAGACCCTTGGAACACCGCAATGTGATTGTGTTGTTTAGAAGGTCTCCTACGTCCTCCTCCCTGCAGGCCCCGGATCCAAAATGGCCACAGGGCTCCTTCCAGGTCCTGCAGGGAGGTGGCTTGCAAGCGCTTGCTCAGAGTAGATGCCAGCAAGCCTCCCTGCAGTCCCTGTGTGATCACTGATCTGACAGTGCATTGCAAAGTGTCAGATCAGCGATCTGACTATGCTGTTATGTGTCCCCCGGGGCAATGTTATAAAGTAAAAAAAAAATAATAAAATTATATATATATATATATATATATATATATATATATATATCCCCCCCCTTTGTTAAACACTCCCATCACAGGCAATTGGAAATTCAAGGTAACATCGATACATCCGTATAGGATATACAGAAACATCAGATGGTCACTCAGTGTATGCGATACCTCACTGTGTGACTGGAGTTATTCTTTTTCAGAGCAGATGAGGAGTTCAGCTGCATGTGTCACGGCCCAACAAACAGGCTCTCCATGCAGGTGTTGTGACTGTTACACAGCCGGGGCACATGCAGCTGCGGTGCCAAACAGCTGATTATCGGGAGCGCTCCAGGTATCCAGATGCAGCTATTCGGATAAGGAGTTACCCGAAGCTATTCGCTCATCCCTAGTAGCAATAGCACTGGTCATACGGAAAACCTCAGTAACTATGTGGACAGTGCCAGGTGTTGACTGGATTGGTGCACTCTGGAGTCATAATTCACCATCCAGCAGACAATATGTCTAAAACCATGCATAATGTGATGGACATTTGTTATAGCGTTAAAAAAAACAAAAAAAAAAAAAACACACACCACACACACACACATTTGGAGAGCAAACAAGCCCATTTATGTATTCTTTAGCCAAACTGATTTAGTCTCTGCTGTACCTCGTGTTACTAGATTGTGACCTAGTAGACTCTGTTCCACCCCTTCCTTTTGAAGTAATACAACTATATGAGACAGCACACAAGAGTTTCACGTATTTAAAAGGAAATTTTATATTTATTGCATTTCTATTGTTGAATACCAGAAACCGCCTTATCATTCAGCTTCTTGCATCTTCTCTTGATGATCCATATACTTAACAGAGCAGCAAGAACTCCGACTACAAGAACAATCCTCTCCCACTTCTCAGCTAGTAGTCGGGGAAGTGCTGGAGACCCTGTAAGAAAAAAAAAAAAAAAAAAAAGTGAAAAAGGGGAAACCCCCCAGAGCTCACTAAATATGGAGTTAAGTGGATTTTAATATATATATATATATATATATATATATATATATATATATATATATATATATATATATATATATATATATATATATATATATATATATATATATATATATATATATACACACACACACACATACACACACACATACATACACACACACACTCACCTTTTCCAGAAGCTCCATTCGGGAAGTACAATGGCCCCTGGGAGGAAACCAAGGCCGTCCCATTGCCGGCTGCTTTATACATCGTCATCTTCTCTGTAAAGGGGTAAAATGTATCAGAGACAGGAATATATAATATATATCTTTCTACCATGTTAGTCAGAGATGTGTTGTGCATAAATATGTGATTCTCCAGAATTTATTTTAGTCTATGCCTGATAAAGAGACCTGAGTAGTCTCGATGCCTGCAATTTGTTACCTTTTAATGGCTAACTGAAAAGATGGTATCAACCACTGAGGACTCAATTCTAAATATTTTTCAGACCCAGATGTGCACTGGTCTAGTGTTATAACAAGATGGGCCAGAGTAACTAATCCTGGATAATAGACGACCTCAACCCAACCCAGACACTGATCTCTTGTTCAAGAACTCTTCAGACAGGTGAACATACTCGAGGGCTACGTTTTCACAATGAGTTTTTGTTACACTACATATTTCTGGGGGGAGGGGGGGTTAGCTACACTATTAAAAACTCACTTAAAGCCAATTCCCCTTGGGGGGTGGGGGGGGGGGGAAGAGAAGTGTAAAAAAAAAAAAAAAAAACACACCACGCAAGCCAAAAATTCAGAAGTGGTGACGGGCTTCTATTGTACTTTTCCTCTGATTGTTCCACCCCTGGTTTTGGATTCCAAATACTGAGGGGGGGGGGGGGGGGGAGAAAAAATATAACTCAACGTGGCCTTTGTGAGGTGTCTTGGTTTAAGTAACACTGCTTTGTTTTTTTATACTTCCTGGTATTACTCGGTGTATGTGGCTTCACAGTCCCGATAGATGTACGAACCTTCGAGCTTGGTCACATCTTGGTTTCTTCCCATCAGGTACTCACCTTGTTATCTGACTGGTCCCGTCGGTCTGATGCCAATCTCACATCACTCTGATGCCAGTTGGCAAGTATATTTCCTACAATTCTGCAGCTACAACCAGGGAAACTAAGTGCCTCCCAACATTGCTGGGTTCTCTGTTCCCTGAGGGCTGTCCCACACGTCCAGATAATTCCGGTACCGGAATAAATCGGTACCGGAGTTATCCGTGTCCGTGTGCCTGGGAACTCACGGAGGCCATACCTGCGGCACACGTGTGCCGCCCGTATGGCGAGTGGGTACCACACGGAGCGTGTGGTACCCACTCTGCATGGTGCTGAAGCTGCGATTCATATCATCCCTGCAGCAACGTTTGCTGCAGGGAAAATATGAAGAATAGTGTTTAAAATAAAGATCCATGTGTCCGCCGCCCCCCCACCCCCTGTGCGCCCCCCCCGCTGGTCAGAAAATACTCACCCGGATCCCCCGTCGGCAGTCGCTCCTTCCTGGTCTGGCCGCGGCTTACTGTATGCGGTCACGTGGGGCCGCTCATTTACACTCATGAATAGGCGGCTCCGCCCCTATTGGAGGTGGAGCCACATATTCATGAGTGTAATCGGCCGCATACAGTAGGAGGCGCGGCCAGACCAGGAAGGAGCGACAGCCGACGGGGGACCCGGATAAGTATTTTCTGACCAGCGGGGGGGGCGCACAGGGGGTGGGGGGGCGGCGGACACATGGATCTTTAGTTTAAACACTATCATTCATATTTTCTCTGTAGCAAACGGTGCTACAGGGAACATATGAATGGCGGCTTCAGCACCATGTGGGGGGGACAGCGCTTACTGTAGCGCTGTCTCCGGCACGCCACACGGACCCCAGACGGAGAATGTCCGTGTGAGGTGCGTGTTTTACACGGACCCATTGACTCTATTGGGTCCGTGTAATCCGTGCGCTCCCACGAACACTGACATGTCTCCGTGTTTGGCACACGGAGACACGGTCCGCACACGGTCCGCACAAAATCAATGACATCTGAACAGATGCATTGATTTTTATGGGTCTACGTGTGTCAGTGTCTCCGGTACGGGAGGAAACTGTCACCTCACGTACCGGAGCCACTGACGTGTGAAACCGGCCTGAGGTGCAGCAGGGGAACTTTCCCATACAGTACACATCCTTACCAGCTGTGGTTTGCCCTCTCAGTCCATGGCTACTCCCCAGACACCTCACAGGTACTACAGGGAGGTACCAAGAACAGCAATACTTAGTTCTCATTTGCATGCGCTTCCCATCAAGACGTCCAATCTGATACACAGTGCAGCTATAGTACTTTAATAAACAGACCATTAACTGCTAGTGTTGTTACTCCCAAAAAGATTTTAAATATTTGTTCATAAATATTGGGCAAATAGGTTCATATAAACAACATTTAAGGCATGTATAACTTATAATGACCTTTTGCAAGCCTCATCTGCAACATCAATGGCTTAGGAACATCACTGGGGAGTGGTGATGGGATCAGTGCATTGGTAGGCTCGGTAGTAGATACGTCACTAGAACCTAAACTACACTGGATGTGCAACCTAGAAAAGAAAAAAAACACACACACACACACACACACACACACACACAGCATAGATAATTAGTGCGCAGGACAAATGAGTACACCCGTTTTGCAAATTACAATTTTAATCAATATGTTACTGAACAAAAACAATTTCCAAGATGTCAACAAGACTGCGCTTTAAAAACATTTTTTTTAACCCATAACATGAAAGGGTAATATAACTTATTACAAAATCTTCATCTTTACTCAAATATTTTAGTTGATGCAAGAATGAATACCCCCCACATCCTAGCATTTTGCATGACTTGTATGAATTGTTGTTTTTTTTTTGTCTGACGTATATTGAACAAGGTGGCAGCATTTTGAACCTCTCCCTCTTCCCATTCTTTAAGAACAGCCCTTTTAGAGCCTCACTGTAGAGTGATGCTCAACTTGTCGCTGCAGAATTCCCCATAGGTGTTTGGATGGGTTCAGACCAGGAGACATACCTTGCCACTCACACAATAACCTTAACCCTGTTCTTCAGAAATGCAACAGATGTGTGCTTTGGATCATTGTTGTGTTGTAAAGTAGGAATGAGTCCTGCCAGTAATTTTATTTCCAGGAATCCACCATGACAGTAGACCAGAAGGTAGTCCTTAACCTCTAAAGGTCAGGAAATACACAGGATTACCAAATCATCACACCAGGTTGGATGCAAAATTTATTTTATTGTAGGAGAGGACCTTGAGAGAGAAGGTCGTCCCTCTCTGGAAGGGGAAGCAGATTTTAGAGTCATGATTTATTAGAGGAAACCAGTTTCTTTTTGGCCAAAAAGGGGGCAATCAGCATTACTGTAGCCCGATTTTCATGGATTTCTCTCATGGCCCTCGGATTCATGGAAAAAGTCATAGTAGATTTTTACCCCTTTTTGTGGGGTGAGGAGGGGTAGAGAGCATCCCGTCACCTGCACCTCTGGACAACGGCCGTTTCACGCCTCGTGAAGGTCCCTAATGACGATACTGTGGTTAATTACCCCAGAAGGTCCTTACCCACAGTATCCTCATTGTGAACCTGATTTGACACCTGCATTTTCCCCTGTAAGGATTGAATTTTGTTCCTCACCTCCTTTAGTTTTATAGGGGGCAGAAAGGATATTCTGGGAGGTGGGAGTCGAGAAGAACCCCCAGAAACACATTGTGTGTTTTTTTTCCCCCAGTTGATGAACCAACCCAGATTCTTTTAAAGGCGAAGACAGTTTGAGAGATGACTTGTTGCACCGAATCCACCACCAAAAGGAGATCGTCCAAGTATGGGACAAAAATGTATTGCTTTTTTCCTTAAGAAGGCCACTACCTCTGCATTAACTTTGTAAAATATCTGAGAATAGGCCGAAAGGAAGGCACCAAAACTGGAAATGCTGGATTATCCTCTGATGTTCTAGTGCAAACCTCAGGAACCGCCGACAAGCAGGATGAATGGCCATGTGGTAATATGCACCTTTTAGATCTAAGGTGCACATTGCCGAATCTTTTCCCCAATAACAGGATAATTGAACTTAATGGTCTCCATTTTGAACTTCCTGTACCTGACCCACTGGTTTAGGGGCATTAGGTTTGTAATGGTATGATAAATCCCCCTGGATAGATCTAGATATATCTATTTATTGAGAGAGACTGGAATAGTGGCTTTGGAAAATCTGAGTGAGGCACAGCAATAATTGCTCCAGATGATATTCGATCCCAGATATCCTTTGAGAGTCTTTGTAGGGAGGTTGCAGATTAGTGATGATGATTAGGCAAAATTATTCTAAAGGGAGCTAAATAAATGTTGTTATCTTTTAGTCTTCCCCTACAACCTGCAGAATCCACTGATTTTGTGTGATGACCTGCCATTCTTCCAGAAAGAACCAAGGCCTCCCATGAAATGTAGCCCCTCTGACACCAGCAGCACTCATGCAGCCCTACATAAGGACATGGCTACCACCACATCCAACTGTAGGCACCATGCATTTCAAAAGTGCTCCTGGCGTTGGGGAGCTGCATTTCATTGAGGACATCATGAATGCACAGATGGCCTCCTTCACTATATTGAAAGAAAATGCCACCATCAATTCATTCCTTTGATAGATGTGCACTTTTCCCACATGACTGATTCAAAACACACATTGTTGCATTTCTGAAGATAAGGATGAAAGTCTCCTGATGAGCCCAATTGAACACCTATGGAGAATTTTGAAGAGAAAAAAGGTGTCATTACTCCCCATCAGGTTCTAAAAAAAGTCAATTATTCTTGATGGAAAAAAAGATAGATGTTACAATCTCACCAACTTGCTCATTCCATTTCTAAAAGACTTCGTGCGGTCCTTAAAAATCATGGCAATCATACAAATTACTAGATGTAGTAGTTTTTAATGTGGAATGTTCGCATTTTTGCATAAATTAATTAGATTAAAATTGAAGATTTTGCAATGAAAGTAAACCTTACTTTCTTGTTATGGGCAAATATAAAATATATATTTTCATTGAACATTATTTTATCCTTCTACTTCATGGCTCAATATACAGTGTCCACAAAATAAAGATAAACTTGGATCCAATATATGGAAATCCTTACCGTATTGGTAGACTTGTCTTTGTACTGGTATTATTAGTTTTTAGATCAATATTTGCAAGCAAGACAGTCTCATAGATCGCTGTTCCATCTACTTCCTGAAAAAAAAAAAAAAAAAGTTATATATATTTTTAATAACTAGATAGAGATATCTGTCTCAATTAAGGTTATAGCCACCACTCACTATGTACTGAGAAGTTACTGAAGCTGAATCTCTATGACTGAAAGCCAGACGTTGCCGGCAGGTATAAAGTTAATTTCCTGTCCGCAGCTGCACTTTCAGTAATTGGCCTCAGAACATCATTAACCTGCAGGTATAGTGTTTTACAGTAAAAATTTATGCACAGAAATTCAATAGTGGATTACAGTACCTGCTATGTGGAGAAAAAAAAAAAAAACTAACTTTTTCCACTGTGACCTGCAGTACGGATACTAAAAGGTGCAACATATCGATTTCTGTGGAATATATTTTAATCTTTCAGTCTACAGCTTTTAAATTTCAGAGAAAAATCCAAAGCAAAATCCATGTCTTTATACATGTTTTACACACCCAATTTGTATGTGCATTTACAATACAATATGCATGTTATAGTGCAGAATTTCTTACAGATTTCTGCTGGCTGCAGTGACTTGCCTCCCTTTAGTAGGACACCATACATGCATGATGATGTGCAAAAGGTAAGGAGTGAAACATGTACCCTCTGAATATTAGGGTGTGTAAGGGTGTGGACTGTACTGTTGTGTTCCTACCCCTGAAGACAACCACATAATGTAAACAGTGACATGCGGTTTTATATACATATGTGGCCATATGTTGCATGTGATATGATGTAAATTGCCATGTATAGTGTTATGGTGAGGTGTAAAGAGTTATAGAGTAAGCACACGTTAAGACATAGTTTAGTGCTTAGGATAAAGATAGTGACTATAGGCAAGGTAGTGTAGGGGATATGGTAAAATGTCTAATTGCCTTTCCTTCGCGTCCCGGTGCCATATGTTATGGTTGTACTGTATGTACTGCTACACTCTTCGTGTATTACCGTGTTTTGTAAATATGCATTGTGTGTTTTAGTAAAGTATACTGTATTTGCACTTTTATTAGGGAAAGTGTAGTGCACCTGTTGGCCACTGGATAGGGGGCATTTTTAGTGCACACAGTTCGCAAGTAAAACATAGTCAGTATATAGTCATTTGTAGGAGGGGCTGCTGCTTGGTAAGCTAGTGAGTTTTGGAATAGGGGAAAGGGCTAGGGATGACCAAACTGTCCACAGGGGATATAGTCCCAGGACGTTACAGTAGTCATGTAACATGAAGAGAAGTGGACCTCAGCCATCCACAGCTACAGTACGGATAATCAGCGGATTAGAACAGTTTGAATACTGAGAATGTGGCAACTCATTGTCTGGGTAGAAACCCTTAGAACTGGTGCGAAACTGTCAAGGAACTCCATGGAAGCAGTCAACACGTATAGTAAAGATGTAGTGCAGAAGGCAGAACAGTACTCTCTTTCAGAGGATTTGTACTCTGGAGATTAATGATCTTGTGTCTGGGGCGAAACAGACCGAGGAAAGCACACCCATAGCAGAGCTGCATATAGAAAATGCAGAGAAACAGTCAGGGATGGTCCGACCCGGGCCCGCACTTTGTGATCATGAGTAACGCAGGGAAAGAAAAGGAATATTGTTTTGTGAAACCCCTTGTCAAGAATGTGAAGTATTTGGATGTTTTGTGTAATGGAACCAGTAAAGATGTTATTGTTGAAGTTTATTTTGACTGTGTCTCAGTTTCTCCTCACTCATCTGGAGAGGATCTTGCACAGCAGAAAAGGGAATCCGAAGGAGTTGGACCTGAAGGCACAGGTATGCTGACAAATGGAGAATATGTATTTGTGAGGGGAGGCCAGGGCACCGAGATACCAGAGTGTTTGGCCATGACTATAGCCTTGGTCCAGACCCTTACAGTAAGAAAGTACAGTTAATATTTGTTACTAGCCGACGGTGGTATTGGTTAGTACTAGTAAAAAAGGAGATTACTTTCTGATAGTAGATCAGATGGAGATAGTGAGTTTGTTGGCTATAGTGACAGGGTCAAGTTCAAGATCCAGTGGGCTGGAAGCAAAGCATACATATTGTTCTGGGCAGTATGAGGCCTTACAAGACTCCCCATGGACATTCCTGCAATGTCTGGAGCCCAAAACAGGTGCTATGGAGTACCTTAACCTTTTGCGCACAGAGGAAGATGGACGTAGAAGTGCGTGAGAGAAAGGTAACAGATCTCGGATATACTGCGGGTCTGAAAGTGAGATCCTTGGGACTAACAAGATAGGTGTAGGGATAGTTTAGAAGAACAAGAAACATAAGTGGGAAATGTACTGTATTACAAAAACAAGAAACGGAGGGTGCGGTGCCCGATACTACGTGTTACAATCTGATGTACTTGGACTGTCCAGTACACCTTTGAATGGCGAAACAAACTGGGTGACCCCTGAACTATGTTAGGCGGCTCCTGTAACCAAGGATGTGGAGATAGCTGAGGCCTACAAGGGAGGAGTGTGATACACCCCATAATGGTACATCCCAGTTATGGTGGCGCCCAGTAGATGTACAGGAGCCACCTGAGTTTTACAGTCTATGCTCCACTATAATGAGGATAATGGCTTACAAATATTTGCATATAGCTGTAGGGTGGGCCGATAGAGTCCATTTTCTCTGTGGACCCCAGACACCCTAGTCCGACCCTGGCTACCGCCCTCTTGTACCTTATATAGGCACATGCAGCATACTTGAAATCCACAATGACTTAATGCAAATTTCACTGGGGGGCTTTTCTGCAGCAAACATGAGCCATGTTCCTTCGCGCTTACAGTTTCTAGAAACGGAGAGATTAGCTAACTGTATAATTCAGTAAAATTATAGACTCATAGTAACCAGTTTTTTAATTTTTCCAGTGCATATGTGATCATGGAGAGTCAATTAATGGTTAAATGGGCATTATAAACATTGGGCCCTGGAGGTTTGTTTTCTCCATCTTCGATCACCAGATAGGAGTTTCCCCATATGTATTGGCAGATATCTTCCACTGGTAACCAGCAATAGACAGCATTTGCTACTCACTCACTTTGTGGGTTGTTCCACATGTTGATAGATTGAACATTAGAAACCCGTTGTTCTTCAGCACAGGCTTACATGTGGCTTCTCCCATTATCAAGCGCACGGAGTCGAGCTTCAGTTGAGGCCTTGTGAAGGCTTTAGAAATAACAGAGATAAGCTCATCCTGGCTACACTGGATGGTCACTAGAAGACAATCACACAAATCGTTGCTAAAAAGGCCAAAAATACATAATCAAAGCTGTGTGACTACAGCTTTGGGGTCATGTACTCCCAGGCAAAAAGATTACCTCTTAGCTTAGGGCATTTCAGTGTTTTTATTTGAACGAAGGTCCAATTTCCAGGACTATATTCCTTTTCCACTAATATAGTCATCACATGTTCATCATTCTAAAGCAAAATGCACAAAAAAAATAAATAAAAAAACATAGATAGACAGACACTGAATTGCCAGATTAAACAAAAAAAAAAACCCCACAACATTAACGCCGATAACAGAAAAGAGGCAACATACTATTGAAAGAAAATCAAAACTATACTGCAAGAGTGTTAATCTTTTTGTGCCCAGAACAAACCTACCTCTTCATAGACGTAACATCCATTATAAAAGGCATGCAAAGCCACAGCTCCACTCTCACGCCTGATAATCCAGGTTCCACAATCGTTCTGAGCGGACAATGCATGAGCCCCACCTTGCCTGTCTTCAGTATGAGTAAAGGAGTAAAGATATAGTATAAATACAATATACATTGAGCATATAGGCTATGTTCCCACAATGAGATCTTGGTGCGTTTTTTTTTTTTTTTTACTCTGGACTTTTCCCCATAAAATTTGCATTAAATGCAAAAAAAGTCACAAGGGGAAAAAAAAAAAAAACCCACCACACACACACAATCTACTCGTTGTGTAAACATGACCAAAGAGACCAAAAAAAAAAAAAAAAAAAAGCACACAAAAGTCAGTGAAAAACAAAGTAACCAAATTTAAATAATAGGTGAAATATTCTGCACCATCAGAAGTTCATGGTGGAAACCTAGTCTTAAAATCCCTAAATTTCAAGCTTACCAAATGCAGTCAGTTTCATTGAAATGTGCCAATTCCACTTTGGATAAACCGTGTAATGGAAGCCAACAGAGTCACAGACTAGCCCAGGGATGTGAGTGGGACGTGCGCTCCATGAACCCTCCTCAGCACTCCATAATAGAGTGCAGTAATAAAGGAGCAGTAGACAGCGGCACCAAGCCAACTCCACCATAGCAGCACTAACTAATCAGAGTCCCAGAGTAGCCATGCCCACTCGTTACTATTTGTAGGTGGGTGCCAGACCCAAATTAGTTAATTAATGTCATTTCTTCCCTGTAAATTAACCCCTACAGCTTAGGCCTCATTCACACGTCCGTGTTTTATAGTCATGTTCTATTCGTGATTTTACCAGCCTTACGGATGGAAAGTACCAACACAAGCCTATGGGTCCGTGAACATCGTACAGCACACGGATGGCATCAATGTACAGTGGCCGTGATTAACATTGCAAAGTATAGGAGAAGCTTTGTCATTTATTTATCCATCGGTGAAAATCACTGATGCAATACTTATGTTAAAAACCGAAGACTGACCAAACACTGAGGTCTCATTGACACTTGAGCAATTAAATATTGAGTTCGGCCTCCTTCCCACATCCGGGTATAAACACGTACATGAAAACATGTCACCGGTGTCATCAGTGTGTTCATTTTTACCATCAGTGTTTTTCACGGACTGATAAAGAAATAAACTACAAAGCTTCTTCTATACTGTGCAGCTCATAGATGGCATCCGTGTGCTGCACCTGTTTTTCACGGACCCATAGACTTGTATTGGCCCTTGCCATCTGTGCTGTCGGAAAAAACTGACATGTGTCCGTGTGGCTTGTATGGACTTACAAGATCGGTGTAAAAACACAGATGTGTGAACAGCATCTGAACGCTCCTTTAGGCCGTGTTCACACAAATGCATTAATAATGGCGTTTTACAAAACCAAAATTCGCTAAACTTTTGCTCAACTTTGAGTTGTGAAGTAGTTTTTGTGATATCTGAAGATATCAAAAATATTTTCATGAATTAGGTCTTCGTGCTTGCAATTAGTGATGAGCGAACATGCTTGGATAGCGTATTATGTGAGCATGCTCGGGTGCTAACCGAGTGTATTCGGCGTGCTCAAAAATACGTTCGAGTCCCCGTGTTTTCATGTCTCGTGTTCGACAGCCGCAACACATACAGGGATTGCCTAACAAACAGACAATCCCTGCATCTGTTGTCGCTGTCGAACAGCCATGAGACATGTAGGAGCGGGCCTCAAACATATTATTCGAGCACGCCGAATACACTCTGTTAGCACAAGAGCATGCTCAGATAATGCCTTTTCTGAACACATTCACTCATCACCAGGGCCGGACTGGGACTAAAATTCAGCCCTGGCATTTGAAGTTACACAGGCCCACTTGTCACATGGTGACTGTATAATATCTTTGTACACTTGTAGGCAGGGCCGGTTTTAGGCAAAGTGGGGCCCTAGGTAAAGTTTAAAATGGGTCCCCAAATGCTAACATATTGCACATCACACAGAAGCCTTTCTGTTGTATTTACGTGCGCTGAGTTTAGGCCGCTAAACGAGTTTGATCGACAATACTGAAGTTGTTCAACGCTTGTTTCCCGGCCTCTTTCCACCAGCTGAGGAATAATGATGAGACAGAACGATCACTAATAGATCACCATACAGTATCATGTTTTCAGCAGCACATCTACAGTTTACACTGGCAATGTGCTGCTGACAACAAGGCTTTTTGTTCCAGCAAAAACAATCCGAATATGCAGCATTTTACTTGTTTAGTAAAATACACCCCATAGTCCTCCATATATTATAATGTGCTCCATAGTCCTCCATATAGTATAATACACTCCCTATAGTCCTCCATATATTAAAATACACTGCTCAGTCCTCCACATAGTATAATACACTCCTCATAGTCCTCCATATAGCATAATACAATCCTCATAGTGCTCCATATAGTATAATGCACCGCCACAGTCATCCATGTAGTACAATTCACTTCCCATAGTATAATGCACCCCATAGTTCTTCATATAGTATAACGTATTCCCCATAGTCCTCGATACAGTATAATGCAGCCCACATATAGTATAATGCAGCCACCCCAGAGTATAATGCAGCCACCCCAGAGTATAATGCAGCCACCCCAGAGTATAATGCAGCCACCCCAGAGTATAATGCAGCCACCCCAGAGTATGTAACCCCCATAGAATATAATACAGCCCACCTCCCCATAATATATAATGTAGCCCCCCATAGAATATAATGCAGCCCCCCATAGTATATAACGCAGCCTCCCCCATAGAATATAATATACCCCCACAATAGTATATAACACAGCCACATAGTATATAACATGGCCTCCCCCATAGAATATAATATACTCCCCATAGTATATAGCAAAGCCCGCATATTATATAGCACAAACCGCATAGTATACAGCACAGCCTGCATACTATAGCACAGCTCGCGTAGTAGATAACACAGCCCACACAGCAGTATTCAGCACAGACCACACAGTAGTATACAGCACAGACCACACAGTAGTATACAGCACAGCCCACGTAGAAGTATACAGCACAGTCCACACAGTAGTATACAGCACAGCCCACAGAGTAATATATACAGCACAGCCCACAAAGTAATATATACAGCACAGCCCACAAAGTAATATATACAGCACAGCCCACAGAGAACTATATACAGCACAGCCCACAGAGAACTATATACAGCACAGCCCACAGAGAACTATATAAAGCACAGCCCAGAGTACTATATACAGCACAGCCCAGAGTACTATATAAAGCACAGCCCAGAGAGTACTATATACAGCACAGCCCAGAGAGTACTATATACAGCACAGCCCACAGAGTACTATATACAGCACAGCCCACAGAGAACTATATACAGCACAGCCCACAGAGAACTATATACAGCACAGCCCACAGAGAACTATATAAAGCACAGCCCACAGAGAACTATATAAAGCACAGCCCAGAGTACTATATACAGCACAGCCCAGAGTACTATATAAAGCACAGCACAGAGAGTACTATATACAGCACAGCCCAGAGTGTACTATATACAGCACAGCCCACAGAGTACTATATACAGCACAGCCCACAGAGTACTATATACAGCACAGCCCACAGAGTACTATATACAGCACAGCCCACAGAGTACTATATACAGCACAGCCCACAGAGTACTATATACAGCACAGCCCACAGAGAACTATATACAGCACACAGTAGTATACAGCACAGAGCACAGCCCACAGAGAACTATATACAGCACACAGTAGTATACAGCACAGAGCACAGCCCACAGAGTACTATATACAGCACAGCCCAGAGAACTATATACAGCACACAGTAGTATACAGCACAGAGCACAGCCCACAGAGAACTATATACAGCCCACAGTAGTATACAGCACAGAGCACAGCCCACAGAGAACTATATACAGCACAGAGCACAGCCCACAGAGAACTATATACAGCCCACAGTAGCATACAGCACAGAGCACAGCCCACAGATAACTATATACAGCCCACAGTAGTATACAGCACAGAGCACAGCCCACTGAGAACTATATACAGCACAGAGCACAGCCCACAGAGAACTATATACAGCCCACAGTAGCATACAGCACAGAGCACAGCCCACAGATAACTATATACAGCCCACAGTAGTATACAGCACAGAGCACAGCCCACAGAGAACTATATACAGCACAGAGCACAGCCCAGAGAACTATATACAGCCCACAGTAGCATACAGCAGAGCACAGCCCACAGATAACTATATACAGCCCACAGTAGTATACAGCACAGAGCACAGCCCAGAGAGCTATATACAGCCCACAGTAGTATACAGCACAGAGCACAGCCCACAGAGAACTATATACAGTCCACAGCAGTATACAGCACAGAGCACAGCCCACAGAGAACTATATACAGCCCACAGCAGTATACAGCACAGAGCACAGCCCACAGAGAACTATATATAGCACAGAGCACACAGTAGTATACAGCACAGAGCACAGCCCACAGAGAGCTATATACAGCCCACAGCAGTATACAGCACAGAGCACAGCCCAGAGAACTATATACAGCCCACAGCAGTATACAGCACAGAGCACAGCCCACAGAGAACTATATATAGCACAGAGCACACAGTAGTATACAGCACAGAGCACAGCCCACAGAGAACTATATATAGCACAGAGCACACAGTAGTATACAGCACAGAGCACAGCCCACAGAGAGCTATATACAGCCCACAGCAGTATACAGCACAGAGCACAGCCCACAGAGAACTATATACAGCCCACAGTAGTATACAGCACAGAGCACAGCCCACAGAGAACTATATACAGCCCACAGCAGTATACAGCACAGAGCACAGCCCACAGAGAACTATATACAGCCCACAGCAGTATACAGCACAGAGCACAGCCCACAGAGAGCTATATACAGCCCACAGCAGTATACAGCACAGAGCACAGCCCACAGAGAACTATATACAGCCCACAGTAGTATACAGCACAGAGCACAGCCCACAGAGTACTATATACAGCCCACAGTAGTATACAGCACAGAGCACAGCCCACAGAGAACTATATACAGCCCACATCTCTTCTCTTCCTCCCCTCACCTCCTCCGAGAATGGCCCCACAGTCCAGAAAAAAAAAAACTCTCCTCACCTCTCCTCGTGCCCAGCGTTGCTTCCTGGTTCCTGCTCCTGTCTCAGCAGCTGCAGTCTGCCCGGGACACAGCAGGTGCGCGATGATATGACGTCATCGCGCACCCGCAGTGTCAGAGGCAGAGCGGGGAATGATGGGAGAGGAGCGTCTGTAGACGCTCTCTCCTCCATCATTGCATTCAACTGTACCGGCGTCTATACGCCGGTATAGTTGAATGCGGCGGATTGAGCGGCGGATTGAGCGGCCCACCACTGGCACCGGCCCTTCTGGCATTTGCCAGAAGTGCCCTATGGCCAGTCCGGCCCTGCTCATCACTATTTGAAATGCATTTTTTTGCCACTGCTATCGCATTGCGACGTATGCAAAAAAACGCTAGTGTGAAAGTAGCCTAACCCTTTCAGTGAAAATGGTACGCAGAAAACATCATCTTGTCCTACAAAAACAAGCCGCCCTAAAGCTCCGTCGGCGGAAAAATAAAAAAGATAGAGCTCTCAGAATAAAGCAATGTAAAAATAATTATTTTTTCTATAAAATAGTTTTTATTGTGTAAAATCACCAAAACATAAAAAAAAAAGTTATAAATTGTTTTTTGTTCATTCTACATTCCAAAAATAAGAATAGAAAGTGATCAAAAAACTGTCATGTGGCCAAAAATATTACCAATAAAAATGTCAACTCGTCCAGCAAAAATGAAGCCCTCACATTACTGTCTGCCTAAATATGGACAAATTATAACTGTCTAAATATATTGATGCAAAAATGCAATAAAGTGTCTTTTAGTGTGTGAGAGCAGCTAAACATAAAAACTGACATAAATCTGGTGTCGCTGTAATCGCACCAACTCGAAGAATAAAGTAATCTAATCACTTATACCTCACGAGGAACGGCGTAAGAAATAAATAAAACCAATTCTTCAAATGATGTTGATTTGTTCATTCTGCCTACCAAAGATCGCAGTAAGGCTCAGCTCACATTTATCTTGCACTCTGCGCTGAGCACTTACACCGGGGTTTCCAAGCAAATCTCTGAAATATGTGACAAAACTCCTGGCAGATGATTCCCTATAATGAGGCAGATGTGTCACTGTGGATGCTGTAGGACCTGCCATCTCATGGTGCGGGTCTTTTTGGGCAAGCATAAAAGCATGGTCGACCACAGTTTTCTGCACTTCTGAATAGAAGAACACCACTGAACAGAGGCCAGACGAAGTCCAGAGTAACTCTGCTGCCTCATTATAGTGAATGAATCCCTCGGGGTTTTCATTTGTCACATCACTCAGAGATTTCATTCGGAAACCACAAGGTAAGTGCTCAACGTAGAGCTCCAGATAACTAAAATCCTAAATGTGATGTAAAATGTCCTCAATAAAAGCTGCAACTCAATCCACAAAAAAGCAAGTCCCCACTCAGGTCCATCATCTGATAAAAGAAATACAGGGGGCTTCCATGTTACTGGTAGCACAAAGGCTCTGGAAAAAGGAAATGGGTCCTTGCCACCCAAAAGAAATTCAGCAAATTCTGCTCTCCCAAATCTTTTAATAAATAATTTTAAAATGTGTAACTTTTTTTTAACTTTATTACTTGGTCCCTGGCTAGGAGGAATCCATCAGCCAGGCCTAGTCCAGCGGTTGTTACTAAGCTCAGCCTGAGTTTGGGTCGGGCCTGTGCACGCTGGGAAATCTTGGATCGGTGACGTCATGACAGGTCACCACAGCGATGCTTCGGTCAGGCGGCCCACCTCTTCCTCCTCGGATGGCATCAGGATTAGCCAGGTGGAACTGCAGGCGGGTGGTATTTCCCTGTATCCAGGCATATTGGCTCAGTTGTGAAGCCACGGGTTAGCTTCCCCTTCAGCTGCGGGAATCCCGGCTTGTATGAATCAACCCCTGCTGCCGGTAAAGGTAACGAGCAGTGGGTTGTTCGCTGCGGGGTCGCTCTCTCAGCTGCAGCTGGCTGGTCCATGTTCTACATTTGGATCGGTCTCGTTCAGTGTGGTACAGCCTTCCAGGGCCCCGACGATGGCATCTGTTGGATCTTTGGGTTTCGGACTTCAAGCACCTGAGGGTCCATGAAGAAGTATCGGTGAGGCAGACGGACGTATGGATTCAGGATTTCCGACCGGAGGGATAACTGCTCCCTCACAGCCTGGTGAATACTACTCCATGTCATGTCTGTTTCCTCCAATTTTTATGTCTCCAGGAATGGGGAGCAGTCAGGTAGCAGGTTCATTAGGTTCGGGTGATGGGGTCTGGGTTCGATCAGATTTGGTTAGTGATGGGGTTAGAGGCATTCTTGCAAACATGAGAGATTTGCTGACCCATTTGGATGGGGGTAGGCAGAGTCCAGGTCATTTAGCCGCATTGGTTGGTTCGCATTTTAATACAGACGGAAAAGGAGAAGGATTGTAGGATTCATTTAGATGACAGGGTACATGGGGATGTGTTTTGAGGGTCCACTTGGGACTCATCTTAAGAAGGAGGTAAGGGAAAATATTTAGAAAGACGAATACATTGACATTTTTTCCCTATTACCATTGGAAAAATGTAATTTGGATAAGAGCAAAAAGGATGATAGCAAGAAAGAAGAGGAGGAAAAGCATAGGTGGCGCTTGATCCCTCAAACATTTGTTCATTGGCTTCAAGCCTCCACCATTTTAGCAAATGTTATAGGTGAAAAAGCACCAGAAAATTGCTCTCCCCTATTTTGCTATATGGATTCCATTGGTGAGGCCCATAGCATTCATGGGGGGCAAGCGTGGCTCTGCTATGATAAGCAGTTTCGGCAAAGGAAAGCTATTCGTCCTGCTATACAGTGGGATCAGAAGGACATAGGCAGGGCCGGACTGGCCATCGGGCAGTTCTGGCAAATGCCAGAAGGGCCGGTGGCAGTAGTGGGCCGCTCGAGTGTGCCGCTGTCGGCACACTCTCCCCGCTGTCGGGGCACTCCCGGCCCCGCATTCAACTATACCGGCGTCATAGACGCCGGTACAGTTGAATGCAATGATGGAGGAGAGCGCGTCTGCTGACGCTTCCTCTCCCATCATTCCCCGCTCTGCCTGCCGCTGACACTGCGGGTGCGCGATGACGTCATATCATCGCGCACCTGCTGTGTGACCGGGCGGGCAGACTACTGCTGAGACCAGAGCCAGAGCAGCGCGGGGCAGGAGGAAAGGTGAGTAGAGTGTTTTTTTTTGTTTTTTTTTTATCAATGAGTGATGACTGGATTGTGGAGCTATTGGGGGGGGCTGTGCTGCATTCCATTCTATGGGCCTCTGCTGCATTATATTCTATGGGGCTGGCTGCATTCCATTCTATGGGCCTCTGCTGCATTATATTCTATGGGGCTGTGCTGCATTCCATTCTATGGGGCTGCGCTGCATTATATTCTATGGGCCTGTGCTGCATTATATTCTATGGGGCTGTGCTGCATTATATTCTATGGGGCTGTGCTGCATTATATTCTATGGGGCTGTGCTGCATTCCATTCTATGGGCCTGTGCTGCATTATATTCTATGGGGCTGTGCTGCATTATATTCTATGGGGCTGTGCTGCATTCCATTCTATGGGCCTGTGCTGCATTATATTGTATGGGGGCTGTGCTGCATTACATTCTATGGGGCTGTGCTGCATTACATTCTATGGGCCTGTGCTGCATTCCATTCTATGGGCCTGTGCTGCATTATATTCTATGGGCCTGTGCTGCATTATATTCTATGGGCCTGTGCTGCATTATATTCTATGGGCCTGTGCTGCATTATATTCTATGGGGCTGTGCTGCATTCCATTCTATGGGCCTGTGCTGCATTATATTCTATGGGCCTGTGCTGCATTACATTCTATGGGGCTGTGCTGCATTCCATTCTATGGGCCTGTGCTGCATTATATTCTATGGGCCTGTGCTGCATTGTATTCTATGGGCCTGTGCTGCATTATATTCTATGGGGCTGTGCTGCATTCCATTCTATGGGCCTCTGCTGCATTATATTCTATGGGGCTGGCTGCATTCCATTCTATGGGCCTCTGCTGCATTATATTCTATGGGCCTGTGCTGCATTATATTGTATGGGGGCTGTGCTGCATTACATTCTATGGGGCTGTGCTGCATTCCATTCTATGGGCCTGTGCTGCATTATATTCTATGGGCCTGTGCTGCATTATATTCTATGGGCCTGTGCTGCATTGTATTCTATGGGCCTGTGCTGCATTATATTCTATGGGGCTGTGCTGCATTCCATTCTATGGGCCTCTGCTGCATTATATTCTATGGGGCTGGCTGCATTCCATTCTATGGGCCTCTGCTGCATTATATTCTATGGGGCTGGCTGCATTCCATTCTATGGGCCTCTGCTGCATTATATTCTATGGGCCTGTGCTGCATTATATTGTATGGGGGCTGTGCTGCATTACATTCTATGGGGCTGTGCTGCATTCCATTCTATGGGCCTGTGCTGCATTCCATTCTATGGGCCTGTGCTGCATTATATTCTATGGGCCTGTGCTGCATTATATTCTATGGGGCTGTGCTGCATTCCATTCTATGGGCCTGTGCTGCATTATATTCTATGGGCCTGTGCTGCATTATATTCTATGGGGCTGTGCTGCATTATATTCTATGGGGCTGTGCTGCATTCCATTCTATGGGCCTGTGCTGCATTATATTCTATGGGCCTGTGCTGCATTATATTCTATGGGGCTGTGCTGCATTATATTCTATGGGGCTGTGCTGCATTATATTCTATGGGGCTGTGCTGCATTCCATTCTATGGGCCTGTGCTGCATTATATTCTATGGGCCTGTGCTGCATTATATTCTATGGGCCTGTGCTGCATTATATTCTATGGGCCTGTGCTGCATTATATTCTATGGGCCTGTGCTGCATTATATTCTATGGGCCTGTGCTGCATTATATTCTATGGGGCTGTGCTGCATTCCATTCTATGGGGCTGTGCTGCATTATATTGTATGGGGGCTGTGCTGCATTACATTCTATGGGGCTGTGCTGCATTACATTCTAGGGGGCTGTGCTGCATTACATTCTAGGGGGCTGTGCTGCATTATATTGTATGGTGGCTGGCTGCATTACATCCTATGGTGGCTGGCTGCATTACATTCTATGGGGGCTGTGCTGCATTACATTCTATGGGGGCTGTGCTGCATTACATTCTATGGGGGCTGGCTGTATTACATTCTATGGGGGCTGGCTGTATTACATTCTATGGGGCTGTGCTGCATTACATTCTATGGGGGCTGTGCTGCATTACATTCTATGGGGGCTGTGCAGCATTACATTCTATGGGGCTGTGCTGTATTATAGTCTATGGGGGCTGGCTGTATTACATTCTATGGGGGCTGGCTGCATTACATTCTATGGGGGCTGTGCTGCATTACATTCTATGGGGGCTGTGCTGCATTACATTCTATGGGGGCTGGCTGTATTACATTCTATGGGGGCTGGCTGTATTACATTCTATGGGGCTGTGCTGCATTACATCCTATGGGGGCTGTGCTGCATTACATTCTATGGGGGCTGTGCTGCATTACATTCTATGGGGGCTGTGCAGCATTACATTCTATGGGGCTGTGCTGTATTATAGTCTATGGGGGCTGGCTGTATTACATTCTATGGGGGCTGTGCTGTATTACATTCTATGGGGGCTGAGCTGTAATGCTGGATACAGCTGTAATTATATGTTATATAGTCGTGTTACACTCCCCTCACTTCTTGTAGCCTACAAGTGTACAAAGATATTATACAGTCACCATGTGACAAGTGGGCCTGTGTAACTTCAAATGCCAGGGCTGAATTTTAGTCCCAGTCCGGCCCTGGACATAGGCCTTTGGTTGCGGGTTACAGCTCCTACTAGATTCAGTCATTCCTTTCGTGAGGGGCCGGGGTTGCCAGACAATTTACCAGTCAGTTGGGCACACTGGGGGTCGGAGGACAATCTGGTCAGTTAGGACAGAGTTCAAAAACCAGGTTTATGCTAGCAGTTCAACGAAAGCCAGTGTAAGTTTGGGGCTAACTGCAAGTTCAACCATCTCTGCTCGCACTGCAGTGGTTCAACCCATGGTGCCGCCAAATGCTTTAAAAAGTCAGGTACCGTTAATTCCCATTGGAGAAGCGAAACTAACTGCAATGCCTTGGGTCGGATTTAAGGAACCTCCTTTCATGAATCTTGAGGTTTCTCCCTTAGGGACTGTTCCTAAGAAGGAACTGAACAAATTTTGGCTCATTCACCATGTGTCTTATCTTTGGGGGATGTCTGTGAATGACGGGATTGACCCGGAGCTCTGCTCCGTGGTTTATACGTCATTTGATGAAGCTACGCATTGGGATAGGAGTTGTGGAAGGAAGACACCGATGGCTAAGACAGATATTGAATACGCATGGCTGTTATTGAGGGTGTGGAAATTTTTCATAGATAGATGTTTACCCATGGGCTGTTCTTTGTACTGTGCGTTATTTGAAACTATCATTTCATTTTTAGAATGGGTCGTTCGGGATGTTTTAGGTTTTGACTCACTTATACATTATTTTACGATTTTTTAAGCATTGGTCCTAGTGATTCGGCTTGCTGTGAAACCATTCTTAGGGCAGTTGAAGGCGAAGCTTTTCGGAGTACCTTTAGCTCCTGGAAAAACATAAAGGCCCGACTACATGTATTTGTTTTTTAGGCATCGTGTTCAATTCCGTAAATTAGGAATTTAGGCTGCCAGAGGAGAAGGTGGTAGCTTTGATGTTAGAGGTAACCAGAGCATAGCGTTTCAAAAATTGTCTTTGCGTGAAATAGCCGCTTCTCAGAAAGCTTAACTTTGCATGCCGCATTATCACAATGGGGAGAGCTTTTTTCTCGACTTGGCTAGTGCGATTTCTGGAGTACGAGCACCCCATCACTATGTTCATTTGTCTGCAGAGCATAAGGTTGATATGGCCGTTTTGGGAGAATTTTTGGAGCAATATAACGGTTGTTCGTTGCTTATGGAGGAGGTGGTGGATAATTGTGCTTTGAGTTTATACAGGGGTCAGTTGTGTGCATCCAAATGGCCGGAAGATTAGATTTTGTCAGGATTGGTTAAAAATGTTGTTGGAGATTTTTCCCATTTTGGTGGCAGGCGGGAGTTTCTGGAAAAGAGAGTGCACTTCAACTGCGATATGGAGGTGCAGTGTGAAATTAATAGTCTTACTGCATCTTAACCTCCAGTGATTTGTGTGCTTCGGCAGTTGGTGAACTTTTCTTTCCATAAATGCTTATGTTATGGCGTCTCACTTGCCAGGGGTGCAGAATTCTATTGCTGATTCACTTTCATTTGCAGTGGGAGTGATTTTGGCTGGTGACCTAAGAGGCAGAAGACAAGGGGTTGGAGTGCTCGTCGGAGCTTTGGTCTCAGACAGTCTGTTTATCTCTTCCTTGGCTGCTGGTATGTGGGCTGACTACCAGGCAGTATGGTGTCTATGGGAGGAATGGTTTACTTCAAGGGATTATCAGTTAAATATTGAGGATCAGGTAGGGGTGCTGCCAATGCGGTTAAGCCTAGGAGCGTTGAAAGGTTGGTCAGTGGCCAAGGTCTCGCAGGTTATCGTAGCCTTGGCTTTCGGTTTTAAGTTTCGAGGTCACAGATTTGACTAAAAGGTTTTTGGTTAAACAGGCTGTAAAAGAGCTCCGCAGATGGTATAGTTAAAAGGACTCAAATCGTCCAGTTTCATTTGGCATGCTGGAAAAGTTAGGGGAGTATTGGATGCTGTCTGTAGTTTGTTTCGTTTAGCTTTTTCACACTTTTCGGCACGTAGAGAGATTGTGGTTCCTAGTACATGTAAGGTAGGTGGGCTTCCAGCTGGGGATGTTGTTGCTACTACAGAGGGTGGTACAATTCTGGATTTGGAAGTCAAAAATAGATTAGGAAGGCAAGGGTAAGCTGGTAGTTTTAGGAGCAGTTCCGAAATCCATTGTGTCCATTGCAGCCTTTTATGCATTTCACATCAACTCCGAACCAGTCAAGGAACAAGTAGTGTATTTAAAATCAATAAAAGTTTATTCACAAAAAATACATAAAAATTGTTCAAGTATATACTGGATGCCTCAAGCCAAACTAGAAGACCAGCAGGTATCAACACAAAGTCCCGTAATACTCAATTAGTAAAGATTGCATGGTAGAGCCATATGTTCCTTACAAAAAACAACAACCATAATTCATGAATAAACCTATATTTCACCATATACGATAAAATTACCAAAAAATAAATAGTTATAATACTATAAAGGTTGCTTTCCTAAGTTCCCATATGAAAGCCTGATGGAATAAAATGACTATGTGCATAGTGCTAACTACCACCAATAAAGTGCATAAGATCACATTAATACCTGAGTAGTGTGTCCTCTGCTGCATCTCACCCCGACGCACGTTTTGCCTATTCTTCAGGGGGTGTGCATTTCAGCCTAATCGAGATGGACTTGTGTCATGCTGACGGGTCTTTCCTGTCCAGATTTCAGTTTACTGCAGTAGTTAAGAAGGGTTTGCAATTGTTGGGCTTGGACTCCTTCTGTTTTGCACCTCACTTTTTAAATTGGGGCTGTGACAGAAGCAGTGGTATGTGGGCTTGGTGCCGAGCCAGTTGGGTAACAGATGGGAGAAATTATGTTCACAGTTCATGTTTGTTAATTAGATCTTAAATATTGGATGTTTAAAGGCTGCTGTGGCCAAGGTCTAAGCATGGTGTCATAATTTGCATGGGTATTTTTTTTTTTTTTCTTTGGGGGGGGGATGGAGGGAGAGGCGATTTTGGATAAGGGTTGAATTATATTAGTTGACTTTCCCCACCGGAACAGCGTCAGATACCAGTGTCATGGTTACATCTTCATTAGCATGCTAGTCAGTCAGTTTGTGAAGAAAGCCAAACCAAGCTATGATTACTAATCTGAGCCATTCCTCATGTTGCGTTAATTCTACCCTACCCTCTCAAATATTTTATATACTATATATTACACACCAATACTGTATTTTGTCAGCAGCTTTACAGCTGGGTGACCATTCCACTTGACAACCTGATGGTCTTTAAAAGTTAGATATAGCAATTGGCACCACCAGCAAGGGCTATGTAGTCACTTGTTTAGAGAGATGTTACCATGAGACCTTAGAAGTTTGTGAGGCCATTAGTTGTGCAACCGAGCTGCAGTTTACAGAGATTTCAGGCAAATCATAGGTCTAACTTGTGGCCAAACATGTAACTTGTTTGTTTTGATCACTTTTTGGCCACAACCATTAGATGTAGTTATGGTATTTTAATTTGGCAGTATAGAATTACCTACATTAAGTCATCACTGCAGAAGAAACTCGTGTTCTGCATAAAACTTGAGCCACTTGTTGCTCTTCCTGTCACAGGTAGACCGTAAGATGATGGCCCTTGTGCAAGTACAATTCCAGCGCTTTGGAGGTAGACGTGGGTGCCTTCACCTCTTGGGCACCTGTGTGGCTGCACCAATGGCATGTCCACCTTTGCTTCACATGCAGTTAGGCTAGAAACTTCAATACTGTGCCATGAGACTGTCTAGCATCGAGTCCACACTATATGTAGCGCCCCCAAGGGCAGTGAGGTACTCTGTACCGGGTCTTTCGGTTCTCAAGGGGGGGGGATGTCACGGTGGCTGACCCGGTCCTTGGGAGGTCTGTATTAAAAGGAAAGGGTCTTTAAAGGGGAAATGTAAATAAGAATAATGGCGGGTGCACCACTAGAATATAGGCAAGTATATAATGAAGTAACAGGGTGCTACATTAGGCATGGAAACAGCAAATATGATCAAAGAAGAGAAAGAACCAAAAAGAACGTGCACGTGCAGCGCCCCAGAGTCCTGGCCGTTGCAGTACTGTGGCTCCGCCACTAAGGGGAGCTATGGTACGTCTGATGGCACTGAAGGAGTTCATCTGACCAGGTATCACAGACACCAATACATTTCACAGCCGGGCCTCCAGGGGGAGCTAAGGGTTCTATTCATTAGGCCACTCCCCACCATTGTGGGTAAACTGGGGGTCAGGCAGGAAGTTAGATCAGAAAGCTGACTGGGTTGGAACCAGGCAACACCTTGTGGCAGAGGGTGTTGTGGGAGAAGATTCGGTAGGGTCCCTGTCAGGGGTGGGATCCTGACAGAGGCTTGGCAACTTGAGCGAACGTAACGGGACCATGCCTGCTCAGTATAGCGGTGGTACCCAAGGAGGGATTGGAAGCGAGATAGATTGTGCTGAGTGAGAAACGAGATCAAAGCAACAAGGAGAATACCAGTAGGAGTCGTGCTGTAAGACCGAGGCAACATCCTACTGAGGCGCACAACCGGCGGCCGGAACGCCGAGGGAGTATTACAATATTCAGCTTCAAGCAATACTCTAAACCAACGGCAGGACAGTCAGTCTAAGGCGGGCTGTCTCACCTAAATCACCTAATGCAGTCTTGGGGGGCAACTTGTGGAGAGGGGCGACTCTAGGGTCCCGGAAGAGCTCCGAGCCTACCTGTCATACGGGTGCCGTCCTAACCGTAACATCAGGGAGGGACGGAGGATTAGCAGAACATCATCTAATCGAGTTGTGAGGGAACTTAAGAAACAGACACAACAGTTGTGGGGACTTTCCGTAAGCACAGCAGGGAAGGACCACAACACATAGCGCTAGCAGGAAGGCACAGATTTCCACCTGTTAAGAGAACTCTGGAGGTGCCATTGGACCGGCCGGACTTGCACAGCCTGGTTATCCGGATTCCGGACTGAGGACCCAGAGATCTTCAGTAAAGAGGTAAAGAGACTGCAACCTGGTGTCCTCGTTATTTACTGCACCGCACCACTACAGCATCACCACCACCATCATCTATCCACATCTATTACTGTACGCCCCTCAGCAGGGTCACGGACCGGGTCTAGCCACCGTGACAACCCCAGAGCAGAGACTCGGAGGCCCGGTACCGGGTACCCCTCGGCCCTGCGGCAGTGGGGGCGCTACACACACCTACTACAAAATATATAGCAAAATATAGAATAAATTTTATTACAAGCAAAAACACCATACAAATATAAAATCAATTAAAAAACGTGTAACAAAGTACACAACACCCCAATATAACAGCCTATGTAGGAAATGCGAAATCTGCAAAAAACACGCTAAATACACTGTGCTGATAAACACCTTGTTCACAAGAAATATAATATGAGGTATACCAACATGAATGTTTATAACAGAAAAGCACAGACCAAGCCCTCTAAAAAGCACACACACATTATAGGCGTCCCTATATGTGTCCTAAATGAAAGCAAATGTAAAGGGCATATAGCGTGTACACATATACAATATGCTACTGGCCCTGAAAGGGTGAAAGGAATGCTGCAAATGAGTTAAATCTCACAAAGTACGAGCCTGCAATTAAACCCTGGGAACCACAGAAAGTGGAAAGAAGCTCAAGTAAAACAGGCAATAAATACAACCTGGAGCCCAGTGACTTTTTTTGGTTCTCTCTCTTCTTTGATCATAAAGGGGAAATGTGACGCCACCTGTGGTATTTGGCCAGGGTGACCGACGCTGCTTTAAGGGGTCCGCTGGGGTGGTATACCTTCCCACAGGTGAAGTTTATCCCCAGGGCTTCCCAGTGTGTAAATGGTGGATGGTGTGAGGCGCAGTGAAGAACTAGGACACAAGGTTGCAGTCTCTAACTTTTACTGAAGGCTTCAGCATCCACAGTCCAGGGCACGGCTGGTTTGGAGGCAAATCCAGAGTCCCCTTATCCAGGTGGAAGTCAGTAGCCTTCCTCTAGCGCCTTGGTGTTGTAGTACCTTACTGCTAAGCCTCAAAATGTCCTCACAGATGTTGTAGATGTTCTCTTTCTCTCTGTCCCCCGATGGATAGGGCAACCCGTATGACCGGTGGCTTGAGGCGTTTTACAGGGACTCTATCATGCCCCCGGCCTCTAGTGGGTGCCACCCTGCCTCCTGGGTATGGGGCAGATCAGTAACTTGCAATTAGCTGTCCTGCCGGTCTCTGGAGCAAGGCATAATCCTTCTGGTATCCACTCCTTTTGCCATGACTTCTTCACCCTCTCTACAATACAGTTGTCTTTTCGTGTCCTTTCTTAGGAACTGCCGCACTTAGGGCAGGCGCAGCTCTGTGACCTTCCGTCTAGGCCTCTGACAGGCTCCCATCCCTGTCATGGACCAACTACCTGAGCAAAGCTCAGCCAGCAACTGCCCAACTTCCTCTCCAGGCCACCAGTTTTACCTAAGTGTGAAGAGTGCCCTAATAAATAGGAGCATAGCTCCCCCTGGTGGACTGAAGTATGAAATGTGTTGTATATTTGTGATACTAGTAAAGAGATCTCCTTCATTGCCTCCAAATGTAACATCACTCCCCCTAGAGGAAAGCGACATTACTGCAATGACCAGGACCCTGGGGTGCTGCGAGTACATGACTTGAATAGTAGAAAATTATATATTTTATTTATTTATACACACACACACCTGCCATACATAGTCATTATTACTATGTAATAGCAGCATATTGCTCTACCATATACAGAGTATGGGAAGCCAAGGAGGCATTTTCATATGTGTTAGGGTTGCCCAGAACACTGTTAAATGTGACAGCACATTATGTAGATGCAATCTGTGCTGAGAGGCAGCCAGGTTGGGTCTACATTTCCCCATGTAACATCTACATGTTGTAAGCAAGTGACCCACAGTGAGTTTTAAAATCTACAAAACTTTGATCTTTGCAGGACTTGCTCTTTGCAATATATTCAATGATCTCCTTATATGCAGAAAATAGTTTTTTGTGAAGACGTGGAGGGTGCAAAAAAAAAAAAACAAAAAAAAAAAAAACAAGTGTACAGCTTTTGGTCAAAGAGGCAACATTTTTATTTGGGTATGAAACTTATTTGCACATTACTGTAGAATCTCATAAAATCAAACTAGCTAGGCAAGTATTACAGGTATGAGTACAAGCTAGAACTCAGTTACACCTCAACGTCTTTCATGGTGTTAACACTATGCTTTTTCAGCCAGATAGCCACAACAACGATGCCAAGAGTACTTCCAGCCATCACAGCCAAGACCCAGTTTAGTTCTTGATGGTGGCCTTTTTCTTGGTATTCTAGAAGAGAAAGATGCCAGGTTATAATGCTGTGTTTCCACTATGCACTTATTACACCATATGATCCCTGCTTTTACAGGCTAGGAAGTCTAAGGACCACCAGATGTTTAAGCCAGATTGCAATTACTGTTGCAGTCATTAAAACTGTCTGTTAAATTTCTTAATCTAGGACCCAAGTATACTACTCAATATATTGTACTACATAACTTTGCTGTAGTTCAGGCTCAATTACTATGTGAGGGGCTTCTACCAAGTTAGTGACATTACCTTCAGCTAACTGTTCATTAGTATCCTGGTAACTCCCATCCACGTACAGCCTAACGGGTCCATCCACAGATACAAGAGTCACTGGCTCACGATCTGCTGCGGCCCTTCGTCCTGGGGGGGGGGGGTACATAAAAATAAATAAAGTTCTCCTGGAATAATGCAACCTTAAGGTGTAATCTTGCGTTTTGCTACAGGCAGTGCTTACGTCTTGGGGAACATCTTGCTGCACACTGGTTTTGTGAAGATGGCACGCATGCAGATGCGCTACAGTGGAAGTACACCTGGAAGAGTCATTTATTTAGACTGTGCGAATAGCTAGGATGATGGAGAATGATAAATTGGAACTTACCAGCTCTCCTAATGAGGCCGGACCTGCAGAGTAAAAGGCAAATGTTTTTACAATGAAGCGCTGATAATAAAGTGGGAACTCCAGTGAAGCATCTTGTATAGTTAGTGGCTGGGTCATGTAGTTGTCACCATCAAAAGGACACCTAGTAGAAGAAGTTATATTTGGGAGTGTGAAAATTAGGCAAGTGGTTTTAGGAAATGTATATGATACTTTTCATGTGAAGACAAGAACTGCCATGCAGGTAATCAATTTGTGCTGGGCAGGTAGTTGGCAGACAACTTCTGCTTCACAACAGAGCAGCCCTTACTCTTGCAGTCTACTCTGTCAGCACTATGCTGACACCCCACACACCCCTGCATAACCCCTTTACTATATCCGATCAAGTCCCTGTGTTGGTTATACAGATCTTACCCATCTAGCAAGATTGGCCACTGTGGTAATTCTTGAGGGTTTATGGCGTCAGTTGCCCAGCACTGATCCAGCACTAGCACCACTCCAGGGTCTCTCCTGTTTAGAATGCGAACTTCAACATAAATTGGGTCCCTGAGCACTTTAGTAATAGGATAATCCTCATCACCATAATACTGTCTGTACTGATCATCTGTAGATTAAAGCCAGAAGATAGGAAGTGGTTATTGTGCAGCAAGTGCTAGAGAAATTAAATAAAGTAGATAAAGTTATCCCATACTTAAGGCAATCCTCATTTCCAAGTTCAGTGGTCCTAGACTGGCTGCAGGTGATGGTGGAGGGAGGGTAAAGACTTCAACTCTCACTGGCAATGAATCACTTGCAGTGAAGCCACAGCGAAGGTGCAACCTAAAAAAACCAATTTCGCATTAGCATGGTCTAGCAACTCTGTTCACCACCTATATCAGTGTTCCCCGACTCCAGTCCTCAAGAGCCACCAAGAGGTTGTGTTTTCAGGATTTCCTTAGTATGGTCCAGGTGATTGAATTGTTGCCTGTCTAGATGGGAGTTCTCACCTGGGCCATACTTAGGAAATCCTGAAAACATGACACGTTGGTGGCTCTTGAGGACTGGACTTGGGGGGGGGAGACACTGGCCTAGATGTAACAGCGTTATTTTGGACACTTGATCACAGGTAGTGTGGTAGGTTCACAGTTACTGGACTTCTGAAGTCGATCTTACAACATGAGGAAAAAGAGCAGTTATAGTATTTAATTACCATCATTTAAACTTGTTTTGTCTTTGCAAGTCTTACCTAAAAGTACTGTCTCTGGTTATAGATGAACCTTTCCAAGTTTGCACATCAATGTCAGCCGCCAAATCATTCTCATAGCGCACAGTAGAGCCATCAACCTAAGAATTTAGTTTTATATTAATACCCTAGAGGTTTGGATAACAGAAGGCATCAGGGCAGAATTCAGAGGAGCTGCCATAGTAAGCTACAATACCATTTGGATGTGTCGACTCCACTTCTGTTACTTGAAATACATGTGAGGAAGTTGTATAGACATTAAGACTTCCACAGATGGGGCACTTACCGTTTGTGTGGTCCCACAGGCAGTCAATGGAAAGCTGTAGAGCAGGAAAGCATTGTTTTGTGCAATAGGTTCACATTCTGGACCCCTGGCTCTAGGGAACTTGACTGATTTTAAGATAAGTGATGGCAGCGTAACATCTTTGGAAACAGCAACAGATAGCATGCCATTCCTGGTACAGTGGGCAGTAACTAGATGAGGGAAGAGTGCAAGCATTTAATAAATCCAAAGTGATTATTTAAAAAAAAAAAAAATAATAATTTATGCAATGAGTGTACACCTTTGTTTCCAAAGTAGCATGGCGTCCTGGTGTCCACTTGGTCATAACAGCAGCCATTCTGGAGACAATCATTCTGGGAGACTGGAGGGCTAATGCAAGCAAGTCTGTTTTCTCTTGGAACATCTGAACACTCACTCGGGGATGGAGAATCCCCAACTAGGAAATTAAGGGAGAGTGGGTTTAGTGTCAAGGTGCACAGTCTATGGGCATTTCCACCTAAACACTCATGGTTTATCTGGAAGTAGCCAAGATGTGGGGCCCCACCTTAGAAAAATCACATCCCGACTGGAAACCCCTTATCTCAAGTCACTACATCAAGTTAGAGCATGGCATTACCTGGTAAAACACTCACTTCTGTGACTTCCAACCACTTCACCTAGGAGGACTCCATTCTGGAGACAGATTCAAGTCCCACATATGGTGCCTGAATATCAGGTACTTTCATGAAGTACGGTATTTTATAATTGTCTGAAGTGGGACGACACCTTCATTTTAATAGCATCAATTCCACTCATGACAAACCTCCAAGAGTAGAGCCTTGAGAAATTGGACACATCAGGTCTTCTTTCTGGTACACCTCCCATTCTCCAGTAGAGTTACCTTCCAGGAAGATAGTCATCAAGTAGTTATTGTCCTGTAATCATTGAAAAGTCCAAAAGTTAAAGTTTAATATCAGCAAATCACAGGAACACATGTACAACCTAACCAAGACACCTTGACTGGGAAGAGACCCACCTGGTTGAACATTTAAGAGATTTCCACACCTGTCCATTCTCCTTAGGCACAATGACCAAAGTTGTATTTGTTTCCAAGTTAGCCATAAATCACCTGTTCTAAATACAACCTCAAGTACATATTAGGGAGTTTTCATATCAGGGTGACCTATTGCCAGTCTGTAAATCATGGTGTGTACACAGACACATTAAGTGCAGGGTTAGGCCATGTCCACACATTACATTTCTTTTGCAGGAAACTGCTTGTTATGAAAAAAAGTTGTAAAAAAAAAAAAAAGCAGGTTGTTGGGGGGGGGGGGGATTATGTGTCTACAGGACATGTTTACTAAGATTCATAGAATGGTAGAGTTGGAAGGGACCTCCTGGGTCATCTGGTCCAACCCCCTGCTCAATGCAGGATTCACCAAATAATCCAGGCAGATGTCTGTCCAGCCTCTGTTTGAAAACTTCCATGGAATGAGAACTCACCACTTCTCGTGACAGCCTGTTCCACTCATTAATCACCCTGTCAGGCCAGTCTCACACGTCCAGATAATTCCAGTACCGGAAAAATCGGTACTGGGGTTATCCATGTCCGTGTGTCCATGTGCTCACGTAGGCCATCCGTGTGGGATCCGTGTGTATGTTTTTAAGATCCGTGTGCTGTACGTGTGTCCGTGTATTGCAACAATTTTTACCCTATGACTGGAAAAACGCACACGGACAGCATCCGTGTGCGGTACGTGTTTACACGGACCCATTGACTTTAATGGGTCCGTGTGTTCCGTGCGCTCCCACGAACACTGACATGTCTCCGTGTTTTGCAAACGGACACACGGTCCGCGAAAAATCACTGACATCTGCAGAGACACATTGATTTTAATGTGTCTACGTGTGTCAGTGTCTCCGGTACCTGAGAAAACTGTCACCACACGTACCGGAGCCACTGACGTGTGAAACAGGCCTCAAAGAGTATTATGGTAGTTCCATTCAAACATGTGGTTGCATAATTTTGCACCCATTACCTTCTATGGCTAGAAAAGTGCATGAGATTAAAGGCTGTTTTTACAATAACAGATGTGATAATTTACATAAAATTTGAAACCATACATGCACATGAGTGCTACAACAAATTAAAGAACCAGGCTGCAGATTTCTTCCCTACAGGCATCTATTAAATCAACATACTATATTGTGATTGCAGGACTCCTTTAAGATTATGGACAACTTTATTTTTTCCTCAGAAAAATTGGCTTGGAAACAGATTGTTAACCATACCCCTTGGCCAAGTCGCACCAAAAGTCAGTCCTTACCAACATCTGCACATAACAGCCAATATACTGCGTAAAAATGACTACATATCCATCATCTTCAGGGGTTATCCAGATACCACAGGATTCATCAGTGACTAGTGGGGTCCCATTTCCATCAACATCTGGGAAAAAAATAAAATAAAATTTGCTACAGATATGAGAGTCGTGAGAACCTAGACAAAAATCTCACAAGGTCAAATGTGGGTTTCTGGTCTTATTCCAGTTGCTCAACCCAAGTTCTAATAAATGCAAGTTGTTTTGTTTTGTTTTTTTTATTATTAATACACTTAGATTGAGTGGGGCCACAACATGGCCTATGGTTGTAGAATGGGCACGGCATCACTCCATACAAGTGTAAAGAGCGAGGATATGCCCTCTGGACAGGAGTACGGTATGTATAACTCATACATAACCTTCAGTCCTTGGTCAGACCAGCAGAAGGAGGTCGTCTTGTTTAGAAGTCCAATCAAAGTAATCTACAACTGGGTGTTCCCATTCTTTGTCAGTAGGAAGGGTCAGTGACCATGAACACAAACTGGGTAAGGTCAAAGTTGGGGGAACACTTCTGGTGGAAAACAGTTGCTCTTAACTAGTAGTGTACTTATGTCTATCAGGACTCTGCTTGTTCCTCCGCCAGGGATTACTATTAAAATTCTCAATTTATGGGTAAAAAAAAAAAAAAAAAAACCTTAAATGGAGATTTGTTACATTACAGACATAGCAGCTAAGACTGATAAGATTGTATAGAGGAGAAGGGAAGAGTCCTACCTCCCCAATATATAGGAGATAGCAATTGTAGTAACTACCATCTCAGTAATATAATATTCTGTTTCCACCAATAGATAAATTGAGGCTTTTGAGAACAAATGATCAGTCCTGGTGCAAAAAGAACCAGATTGTGATAAGACTATGTAATTCTCCTACATGTCTTTTCCCCCCCCCCCCATACAGTTACTTAAATACAGTTGTCAATCAGGATCTATGAGGAACATAAACAGTGCAAGACAGATCTAAGAAGCAGCTCCAGAGTTGTTCCACGATTACCAAGTTAGACATGGCTGCTTCCCTTTAGATGTGGTAGATTAGCTCTCCAGACAGGGACTATACTGCCCCAGTGAACCACAAGCCAGAGAATTGGTCCCAGCACCAATACACAGCTTGGGTCCCATTTAAGAAATAACCATTCGAGTTAATCAGGACCTCATTAAAATAAGCCATAAAGGTGCATAAAGGTGATGAGTTTAGTTTGTTTTTTCAAAGGCAGGGAGCCATATAGAGGGGAGTAGAGCCGAGAGAGCACTCAGCATACTGCCACCTGCACCAGTGGAGCCTTCAGCCCTCAGGCTCCACCAGTAGGACAATCATTCACCATCCAGGAGAACATTTAAGCTATCAAAGCCATATAGAAGGAATGTAGAGATCTGCAAGACTTTAGTAAAGTACATAACTACCATCTACCTAGACAATTACCCATCACTAGTCATATTCCTCATGGTATGAACTCACCATAAACGGAAATTCTGGTGGATATGTTAGTGGGCAGTAGCTGCAGACTGTACTCCATGCTGTCATCTCCACAGAGCAGCAAGGGCTCCTCATAAAAAACATTCTGTGCAGCAGCAAAGCAGCCCCCTAGGAGAACCACAACCCAAACCCTCCACCAAAAATTCCCAGCCATTGTGCTCACTGAGAGTACACCCAGGACCTGGCAGAGCCTCTATTTATTCTGTGGCACACCTGAGGGGGGAGGTGACCCAGGTGTACATCGTGGGGCTGGTAATCCTTTCAATCGACAACTACCAAAATAGTACATTTAGGCCAAGTTCACACGTTCAGTATTTGGTCAGTATTTTACATCAGTATTTGGTCAGTATTTTACATCAGTATTTGTAAGGCTGCATTCACACATCAGTTTTTTGCCATCAGGCACAATCCGTCGAATGTTGAAAAAAACGGATCCATAGCAGATTGTGAAAAACTGATGCGATTGATCCGTTTTTTCGACGGATCCGACTAGCTGATCCAGTTAATTGGATCCTAAAAAAATCGGAGCATACTCAGTTAAGAAAAAACGGAATCCATCGCCGGATTCCATCATTTGATGGATCCGAGGCCATAGGGTTCCATTATAGCAAACGATGGACGGCGATGGATCCCTCTCTGTCCGTTTTTTCGACGGACACAAAAAACGTTACTATGTCCGTTTTCTCCGGCTGCCGGAAAAACAATTTTTGACGGATCCGGCGAAAAATGGATGAAACATGAGGCCATCCGTCGCTAATACAAATCTATGAGAAAAAAACGGATCCGGCGGCATCAGACGTTGGATCCGTTTTTTTCAAAATTCGCCAGATTGTGCCTGACAGCAAAAAACTGATGTGTGAAAGCAGCCTTAGGCTACTTTCACACTAGCTTCGATCGACGCATGTCGCAATGCGTCATTATGTAGAAAAAACGCATCCTGCAAAGTTGCCCGCAGGATGCGTTTTTTCTCCATAGACTTACATTAGCGACGCATTGCGATGGATTGCCACACGTCGCATCCATCGTGCGACGGATGCGTCGTGTTTTGGCGGACCATCAGCACAAAAAAAGTTACATGTAAAGTTTTTTTGTCTGTCGGATGCGCATGCGCTGCCGGAACTCCGCCCCCTCCTCCCCACTCATCACACTGGGCAGCGGATGCGTCGTAAGACTGCATCCGCTGCCCACGTTGTGATTAAAATTAGCACAACGTCCGTCGGTACGTCAGTCCGATGGTTTGCGACGGCCCGTACCGACGGACTAGTGTGAAAGTAGCTTTAGCCAAAACCAGGAATGGGTGATAAATGCAGAACTGGTGACATGTTTCTATTAGGGTAGGTGCACACGATCAGTAAATGCTGCGAGTTGGACGCTGCGTACATCTGCAGCATCCAACCCGAAGCCTCCAGATGTTACAGCATAGTGGATGAGATTTCGAGAAATCCCACCCACAATGCGTGCACCGACGTTCGCGGATCACCCGCGGAGACGGACATGCGGTGTGTCTTTCCAGACCGCAGCATGTCTGTTTATCTTGTGGAAACACGAGCCTCCGCAAGATAAATATCACCCGAAAAATGTATTGGACACAGTGAATCCGCACGGTTCAATGAACACATGCGGAATCACCTGCCTTCAATAGCCAGCAGCAACGTGTGCGGAGTCCAAAGCGCTGCCGATTACTAACCGTGGGAACATACCCTACTAGGGTTGAGCGACCTTTAGTTTTTTAGGGTCGAGTCGGGTTTTGTGAAACCCGACTGTCTTAAAAGTCGAGTCGAGTGAAATCGGCCGACCACTGTGAAAAGTCGGGTTTCGGCCGAAACACGAAACCCACTGAAGGAAATTTTCATTTTTTTTTAATTTATTCCTTCTCTCTCTCTCTCTCTCTCTCTCTCTCTCTCTCTCTCTCTCTCCCTTCCCCGTCCCAGCACAGAAAATTTCGTGTTGCACGTTCCAAATCCCTGCTGCGCACAAGCGATAACATGACGATAGGCGTTCACTCCCCTAAGACCTATGTCATCACTCTGCCCACGCTCATTCATTGGCTGAAAAAATGGCGCTAAACGCGTCATACGAAACGCGACTTTGGCGCCAAGATCGCGTACCGCATGGCCGACCCCGCACAGGGATTGGGTCGGGTTTCATGAGACGCCGACTTTGCCAAAAGTCGGCGACTTATGAAAATGAACGACCCGTTTCGCTCAACCCTATACCCTACTTTTCCTCTGATTGCTTCACTCCTTGTTTTGGCTTACAAATACTGCGGTAAAATGCTGACCCAAATACTGGACCTGTGAACGTGGCCTTAGGCTGCCATCACACTATTAGTATTTGGTCAGTATTTTACATCAGTATTTGTAAGCCAAAACCAGGAGTGGAACAATTAGAGGAAAAGTATAATAGAAACATATGCACCACTTCTGCATTTATCACCCACTCCTGGTTTTGGCTTACAAATACTGATGTAAAATACTGACCAAATACTGCTAGTGTGACGGCAGCCGGGGGCCTCTTTCACACATCCATCAGTACGGGGCCGTCGCAAACCGTCGGCCCAACGTACCGACGGATGTTGTGCACAATTGTGCACAACGTGGGCAGCGGATGCAGTCTTACGAGGGGAGGAGGGGGCGGAGTTCCGGCCTCGCATGCGCGGTCGGAAATGGCGGACACGTTGCACAAAAAAACGTTACATTGAACGTTTTTTGTAAGTCGCGTCCGCCAAAACACGACGCATCCATCCCACGACGGATGTGACATGTGCCCATCCGTCGCGATCCGTCGCTAATACACGTCTATGGGCAAAAAATGCATCCTGCAAGCACATTTGCAGGATCCGTTTTTTGCCCATAATGACCGATTGCGGCGGAGAACAAAAGACGGAAGTGTGAAAGTAGCCTTAGGCCTCATTCAGACGTCCATGTAGCACGTGCTCATTCCATTCTTTTTTACACGGATACAATACATACATACCCATTATGATCTATGATTATTTTATTTTATTATATTTATTTTTTTATTTTATCTATGGGGTTGTTCACATGTCTGTGTTTTTTCCCAAACAGCGTGTCCACACAAAACTCACAGAGACATGTCCATTTTTTTCCCAGTATCACAGATGACAAGGGCCAATAAAAGTCTCTGTGTCCGTAAAAAACACGTGCAGCACAAGGATGGCATGGTAACACAAACCCCATTCAGACCCCCAATAAATACACATGACACCAAATTTTGTTGGAAGAAAATGGCCGTGGCGTTTTATTTTGAGTTACGTATAAATATATAATTTAATCCAAATAACCAACGATAAACCAATTTGAACAAATAAATTAAAGTTATTCCAATTCATTACCAATCCACCCGATTTAACGGGCGATTCTCCCACAAACAAACGCCACGACAGCCTATAACAATAAAAAGCTAAATTTTAAGGGAGGGAGGGTGGGGTCTTCAGTCTTCATCAGGTGACTGAGCGACAGCTGATGGAGCAGCTGATTATATAGTAAATAATCTTCCCGCACTTTTCCCGCGGACCAATCAAAATCAATAAAAAGTGCGGGAATAAAACTAGCTAAAACTGGTCTGAACCTGCTCACGCACAGCGCAGCTTACTTAGTAAAATTAACCCTTTCATATATAAACTTGAATTTCATAAAGCCTACTGAATCTCCATGTCAAGTTTCACAATAACGAACCCCCTTTAGGGTGTGAGGAGAATTAAAATACATGTAGGGGCTGTGTTATCATGCGACCCCCCATGTATTCTCTGATGGGGGGGGCGTCCATGGTAACACAAACCCCATTCAGACCCCCAATAAATACACATGACACCAAATTTTGTTGGAAGAAAATGGCCGTGGCGTTTTATTTTGAGTTACGTATAAATATATAATTTAATCCAAATAACCAACGATAAACCAATTTGAACAAATAAATTAAAGTTATTCCAATTCATTACCAATCCACCCGATTTAACGGGCGATTCTCCCACACGCCTCTCCTTGAAAAGGTGAGGCCCCCCCAAAACGCCAAAGCCATTTTTCAATCGAAGATTGAAAATCCAAGTTCAAAATGTCCAAGCCCACTTGTGACAAATGAACCAAGTCCCTTCTGTACATGCCTGGAATGACTTCCTCTAATTCTACGTGCCTTAAGGAAAAACTGTCGGTTAGAGACATAAATTTCTCCATGGTTCTGTTAAGTCGCTTCCGAATTTTTTCAAGAAAAATCATGTTATTATTAAACCATAAAAATCTCGGTATTATTTCTGAAAAAACTAAAGTAGAATTAAAAAATTCAGTCCTCAAAATGGAGATATCCCTCCTCATTGAAGCAATTAAATTAAGCGTACTAACTTTACCCAAATCATTACCACCTAAGTGTAATATTATCAAATCAGGATGAGGCCATACTTTCTTCAGTCTTCTCAACTCCTCCACCAATTCTCTCCATTGCATTCCGCGCCTGCTAAACCAGAAAACTCTAAGAAAAGAAGCATTAAAAGAAAGATTTTTCGAATAAGATCTGACACTCGCCCTTTTTTCGGCCCAAAAGACATAGGAATGTCCGATAATCCAAACTGATAATACACCTGAAAAGGAACCAAACATTAAGAAAAATATAAATCAGGACGAACATAAAGCTTAAACCTATTAGACTCCCATCTTCCTATACTCTTTATCCTGCTATCCCTGAGACCAACCCTGGCGGCTTCTGTCGCCGCCCCGATCCGAAAAGAATGAGAGGAAATTTTTTGGTCTGACAAATTCAGTGTTTTCAGGCATTTTTTGAGGATAAAATTGAACTGAAAAATAGTTGCTGGATCACCATTGGCGTGAATAAAAAATGGCCCGTTAACTTTAGGGCGTAATAGCGCCCATCTCTTGGCGTTGGAAACGGGGCATATGACTCCATCTGATATAGCATTTAAACGAATAGAAGAGCCTCTGCCCATCTGGTCTGTCTTTGATTTCCTAATAGATAACATGACATGAGAATGAAATATTTTCACGTCATCAAAAGACAGACCAGAAGGAAGAGACTTCTTCTGGGACACTAATTCACTCACCCTCAGGGCCGCAAAAAAGGCTAGGGAGAAGGCAGTAGAGAAAAGACATGCCTCAAATTCATTAATACAAACCGAGGGGAGGGATGAACAAAGGTCCTTTAATAATTGGAAAGAAATAGGTCGACGATCATCTGGTTTAAAGTAAGTCTTTTTAAACCCCTTTAAAAACTGCTTAACATGAAAAATATCGGACATTGGCCTTACCCCTAGCAATTTAAGAAAAAATGATATTCCTGCAACAGTTTTTGATAAAGCCGAAAAGGATAAGCCTTTACGGACCAGATGATCTAAAAAACTAAGCGCTAAATCCACGCTACAATTACCATGGGAGTGATTTTTAACCAAACAAAAATCCGTCCAAAGCTTCCATGCTGCCGAATAATCGGCCCATGTTCTATCTGCCAAGGATTTGGCAATGAAGTGTGAAACTAATCCTGAATCACATTCCACATCCAAAGTGGGCAGAAATCTCTGTTCTCCTCCAAGTTCATGGATTCCTTCTTGAAAGGAAACGGCTGGCGGTGACAAACATATTTTGTATTACCATTACATGCATTAGAGGAAAAAGAGGCTTTAATCCAAATGTTAAATTCCAAGCAAATAAATACCATATTTCTAATGATCTTAGCAGCCCATTTATTCTTGGATGAAAGAGTATTCAGGGCAAAAACTACACCTTGGTTATGAGAAGAAAACAAGATTCTGCTGTCCTTTAATAAAGCTCCCCATAGCTTCAAACATACGAATATCGAGAATAAATCCAAAACTGTCTGGTTATTCAAAACCCGAAGATCCCGCCAAACGGACGGCCAAGACTCTGATGCCCAACGAGATGCTAGTGAAATGACAAATCCAAACTCACTGTCAGAATAGTAATGCAAACCAATATCTTCAGCGGATACAAAAGATTTCTGCCATATAGTCCTACCGTTAAAATCAGATAAAAACTTCAACCAAATCTTAAGATCATCCTTCAGCTCTTTCCCCAGGCGTATATGAGACTTAGGGGAATAATGACCTACTGTGGCATCGTATAGCCCCCTAGAAAACACCCTGCCAATAGGAATAATTCTCAACGCGAAGTTCAAAAGTCCTAACAGGGACTGTAACTCTTTCAACGTCACTTTTTCTAGCATCAAGCAACGGGAAATTGCAGATTGTAACTTAAACAATTTCCCAGGTGGCAAAGAGCAGGACATATTATGAGAATCGATCTCAATACCTAAAAACTCCAATGACGTACAGGGAGGCACTGTCTTTTCGTTTGCAATGGGGACACCAAATCTTTCACACACATCCAAAAACCTATCTAGCAAAGACTGACATTTGACCGCCCCAGATGGGCCAACAAACAAAAAATCATCGAGATAGTGTAACATACCACCTCCAGAAAAATCAAACTCCACTACCCACTGAATAAACTTAGAAAAAGATTCAAAATAAAAACATGAAAGAGAAAATCCCATCGGGAGACATTTATCGAAAAAGAACTTATTATTAAAAGAGAAACCCAGAGAGTTGAACCCTTCCGGGTTAACTGGTAATATCCTAAACGCAGATTTTACGTCCGATTTCGCCATAAGGGCATCGCGACCAAATTCCCGTAATAAATCTAATGCAACATCAAAAGACGTATATTGAACTGAACAATTATAACCTGCTACTTCATCATTTAGCGATTCACCCTTAGGATATGATAAATGATGGATCAGTCTAAAGGATCCGCTGTCTTTTTTAGGGACTACACCTAACGGTGAAATCCTGAAATTCTCAAAAGGGGGGGTATTAAACGGACCGGCCACCCTCCCTAATTTTAATTCTGCTAAGATTTTTTCCTCTAATACATGTGGAAATTCAAGCGCAGATGGAAGGTTAGCCACCTTCTTGCAACCTGTGCCTGAAAATGGGGGTACAAAAAACCCATTTAAAAATCCGTTAAAAAGGAGCGAACTACTCTCCTGGTCTGGGTATATTTTTAGCCATGGAACCATGTTTTCCAGGTTCACTGGTGTCGCTGCCCTTAGAAAAGGCTTCTCTGTTGCCAGCATGCTGAATACCTTGCATCTGTTTTTTATAGCATTTGGACATTGGGTGAATACCCCCGCAAAATGAGCATTCATGCCGAAATCGGCAGCTCTGGGCCCATTTACATGACGATTCATTATATGCAAAACACACACCTTTTCTTGTCGTGGGATTAGGATTGTGTTTATGGGCTGAAAACCTCTGGGGTATCATTAAGTTAACCCATAGCCCTACGTCCTTCGTACCCCACGATAAATTAGGGAACATTGATAATTTCTGCCTGAATGCTTCATCGTATAGAAGCCAAGCCATACCTCCAAAATTACGGTATGCTTCTAAAATCGAGTCTAAATGCTGAAATAGCCCAGAGCATAAATTTGGAAATTTCTCACCCAGGACAGCAGAGTAGATTGAGAAAGCTTGGATCCAGTTAATAAATGATTTAACCGGACCAGCTTTCCGTTTATCCTCTGAATCCTCCTTTCTCTCAAATCTACCCTGCTGTTCTCTACCAGAAGGCAAAAGGGAAAAAATATCCACAAATGCCTTGCTCCATATCAAATCTTTCACCGCGGGAGTTAAATGAAAGCCCAGCGGTGAAATGTCACATGTCAGAGATTCTTTCACAAGAATCTCTGGCATACCTGGTTTAAGCACAGGGTTACAACTACCGAGATTGCTATCATTGGAAGAATATCTGGGGGGGAAGGTATTTGTGCCACCACCCAAATATTCTTCCAACGCTTCCCTCACTAGATTTTTCACATTAAGGGGGTTTACAGACAAGGGGACACTAAGGCTCTCACCACCTCCGTGAAGCCTCCGATCCTGCGCGGTGCGGGTGTCAGCACTCAAGCCTGCTCCCGCAGGCGAATGCGCTTGATGATGAGGGTACATCGCTTCCCTGCTGTGCACAGCAGGCGGATTCATCCAGGACATGGCAGCTGAAGATGCAGCAGCCGAGGAGCTTGTCATGACGATCTCATCGCTGGGCGGCTCGGCGTCGTGCCTCATTCCCTGGACCGCTGAGGCGCTTGTACGGCCAGAGCGGTTAGATGAAGGATCGAGTGGATACGCTGGCACCAAAGGTTCTTCCGGCTCTTCTCTTCCTGATGCGCCTGGAACCGCTAGAGCATCCGGCGCCTGAAGTTGTGACGACATCCGGCTCCTTTGAAGCTCTCGCGGTGGACTCCGAGACCTCCGCCGAGACGACATCCTTTTACTGCTGCGCGCTGACAGGGCGGCTTCTGGCCTCAGGGAAGATGGCGGCGACGGGGAATAGGCCACTCTGGCCCTGCGTCTCCTCCCGGTGCTCCTGCTTGTCCTCGCCGGTGTTGAGGGAACTTCGTCCTGCTGAGGAGAGGGCGGCAGCCTAGGCACTGGAGAAGCTGGCACCTCAATGTCAGAGGTAGGTTTTATAGCCGGGCCGGCAGCCAAGCAACTCCGTAACCAGTCAGCTCCGCCCTCAGCCTCCGCTCTCTGGATCAGCTGTTGCAGGAGGGAATCCATCAGCTGTCTTCAGTCTTCATCAGGTGACTGAGCGACAGCTGATGGAGCAGCTGATTATATAGTAAATAATCTTCCCGCACTTTTCCCGCGGACCAATCAAAATCAATAAAAAGTGCGGGAATAAAACTAGCTAAAACTGGTCTGAACCTGCTCACGCACAGCGCAGCTTACTTAGTAAAATTAACCCTTTCATATATAAACTTGAATTTCATAAAGCCTACTGAATCTCCATGTCAAGTTTCACAATAACGAACCCCCTTTAGGGTGTGAGGAGAATTAAAATACATGTAGGGGCTGTGTTATCATGCGACCCCCCATGTATTCTCTGATGGGGGGGGCGTCCATCAGTGTACAGACTGTGCTGTCCGTGTTTAACATTGCAGGGGATGGGAGAAGATTGTAATTTACTCATGTAACCAACCGTGAAAAATACTGATGGTAAAAACAAACACACCGGCCATACACTAATGATCCACTAATGGGAAAAACGGACACACAGACCAAACACTAATGAGGGGGAGGGGTGTGTCTGTATGTAAAATCGTCCTTAAAACCCATCCGGAGTGATAATATAGGTGAATTTAATGAAAATGTAGAGCCCCTGTGGGTGGAGATAAGGGGAGGGGGAAAAAATAATAAATTACTGATAGGGGTTTGTTATAAATCTCCAAAAATAATGGAAGCAATGGAGAATATCCTCGTAAAACAAATAGATGAAGCTGCGACTCAAGGAGAAGTCATTATTATGGGGGACTTCAACTACCCTGAATAGATTGTGGAACAGAAACCTGCAGTTCCAGCAAAGGTAATCGGTTTTTCACAACTATGAGAGACAATTACCTTTCACAACTGGTTCAGGACCCAACAAGGAGGGGGGCACTGCTAGACCTAATATTAACCAACAGCCCAGACCGCATATCAAATATAAGGGTTGGGGGTCACTTGGGGAATAGTGATCACAAAATAATAAGTTTTCAAGTCTCCTTTAATAAGATGTGTAGTAGAGGGGTGACAAGGACACTAAACTTCAGGAGGGCAAATTTCCAAGGGATGAGAGAGGATCTTGGTGCAATTAACTGGGACGATATCCTGAGACATAAAAATATACAAAGAAAATGGGAGACATTTATTAGCATCTTGGATAGGACCTCTGCACAGTGTATACCGTATGGGAATAAACATACTAGAAATAGGAGGAAACCAATATGGCTAAATAGAGCTGTAAGGGGCGCAATAAGGGACAAAAAGAAAGCATTTAGAGAATTAAAGGAAGTAGGTAGTGAGGAGGCATTAAATAAATATAAAAGATTAAATAAATTCTGTAAAAAGCAAATCAAGGCAGCAAAAATTGAGACAGAGAGACTCATTGCCAGAGAGAGTAAAAATAATCCCAAAATATTCTTTAACTCCATAAATAGTAAGAAACTAAAAAATGATAGTGTTGGCCCCCTTAAAAATAGCCTGGGGAAAATGGTGGATGAGGATGAGGAAAAAGCCAATATGATAAATGACTTTTTTTCATCAGTATTTACACAAGAAAATCCCATGGCAGACAATATGATCAGTGATAACAAAAATTCCCCATTAAGTGTCACCTGCTTAACCCAGCAGGAAGTACGGCGGCGTCTAAAAATCACTAAAATTGACAAATCTCCGGGCCCGGATGGGATACACCCCCGAGTACTGCAGGAACTAAGTACAGTCATTGATAGACCATTATTTTTAATCTTTAAAGACTCCATAATAACAGGGTCTGTACCACAGGACTGGCGTATAGCAAATGTGGTGCCAATGTTCAAAAAGGGGACAAAAACTGAACTCGGTAATTATAGGCCAGTAAGTTTAACCTCTACTGTGGGTAAAATCCTGGAGGGCATTCTAAGGGATGCTATACTGGAGTGTCTGAAGAGGAATAACCTCATGACCCAGTATCAGCACGGGTTTACTAGGGACCGTTCCTGTCAGACTAATTTGATCAGCTTCTATGAAGAGGTAAGTTCCGGACTGGACCAAGGGAACCCAGTGGATGTAGTGTATATGGACTTTTCAAAAGCTTTTGATACGGTGCCATACGAAAGGTTGATACATAAAATGAGAATAATGGGGATAGGGGAAAATATGTGTAAGTGGGTTGAGAGCTGGCTCAGGGATAGAAAACAAAGGGTGGTTATTAATGGAGCACACTCGGACTGGGTCGCGGTTAGCAGTGGGGTACCACAGGGGTCAGTATTGGGCCCTCTTCTTTTTAACATATTTATTAATGACCTTGTAGGGGGCATTCAGAGTAGAATTTCAATATTTTCAGATGACACTAAACTCTGCAGGGTAATCAATACAGGGGAGGACAATTTTATATTACAGGATGATTTATGTAAACTAGAAGCTTGGGCTGATAAATGGCAAATGAGCTTTAATGGGGATAAATGTAAGGTCATGCACTTGGGAAGAAGTAATAAGATGAATAACTATGTGCTTAATTCTAAAACTCTGGGCAAAACCGTCAATGAAAAAGACCTGGGAGTATGGGTGGATGACAAACTCATATTCAGTGGCCAGTGTCAGGCAGCTGCTACAAAGGCAAATAAAATAAATGGGATGTATTAAAAGAGGCATAGATGCTCATGAGGAGAACATAATTTTACCTCTATACAAGTCACTAGTGCGACCACACTTAGAATACTGTGCACAGTTCTGGTCTCCGGTGTATAAGAAAGACATAGCTGAACTTGAGCGGGTGCAGAGAAGAGCGACCAAGGTTATTAGAGGACTGGGGGGTCTGCCATACCAAGATAGGTTGTTACACTTGGGGCTGTTTAGTTTGGAAAAACGAAGGCTAAGGGGTGATCTTATGTTAATGTATAAATATATGAGGGGACAGTACAAAGACCTTTCTGATGATCTTTTTAATCATAGACCGGTGACAGGGACAAGGGGGCATCCTCTACGTCTGGAGGAAAGAAGGTTTAAGCATAATAACAGATGCGGGTTCTTTACTGTAAGAGCAGTGAGACTATGGAACTCTCTGCCGTATGATGTTGTAATGAGTGATTCATTATTTAAATTTAAGAGGGGACTGGATACTTTTCTGGAAAAGTATAATGTTACAGGGTATATATATTAGATTCCGTGATAGGGCGTTGATCCAGGGAACTAGTCTGATTGCCGTATGTGGAGTCGGGAAGGAATTTTTTTCCCAAATGTGGAGCTTACTCTTTGCCACATGGTTTTTTTTTGCCTTCCTATGGATCAACATGTTAGGGCATGTTAGGTTAGGCTATGGGTTGAACTAGATGGACTTAAAGTCTTCCTTCAACCTTAATAACTATGTAACTATGACCCACTAATTGGGAAAACGGACACACGGACCAAACACTAATGACGCACTAATAGGAAAAACGGACACACGGACAAAACACTAATGACCCACTAATAGGAAAAACGGACACACGGACCAAACACTAATGACCCACTAATAGAAAAAACGGACACACGGACCAAACACTAATGACCCACTAATAGAAAAAACGGACACACAGACCAAACACTAATGACCCACTAATAGGAAAAACGGACACAGAGACCAAACACTAATGACCCACTAATAGGAAAAACGGATGCACGGACAAAACACTAATGACCCACTAATAGAAAAAACGGACACACAGACCAAACACTAATGACCCACTAATAGGAAAAACGGACACAGAGACCAAACACTAATGACCCACTAATAGGAAAAACGGACACACGGACAAAACACTAATGATCCACTAATAGGAAAAACGGACACACGGACAAAACACTAATGACCCACTAATAGGAAAAACGGACACACGGACAAAACACTAATGACCCACTAATAGGAAAAACGGACACAAGGACCAAACACTAATGACCCACTAATCGGAAAAACGGACACACGGACAAATCATTAATGACCCACTAATAGGAAAAATGGACACACGGACAAAACACTAATGACTCACTAATGGGAAAAACGTACACATGGACCAAACACTAAGGACCCACTAATAGGAAAAATGGACACACGGACCAAACACTAGTGACCCACTAATAGGAAAAACTGACACACGGACCAAACACTAGTGACCCACTAATAAGAAAAACGAACACACGGACAAAACACTAATGACCCACTAATAGGAAAAACGGACAAAACACTAATGACCCACTAATCGGAAAAACGGACACACGGACAAAACACTAATGACTCACTAATGGGAAAAACGGACACACTTACCAAACACTAATGACCCACTAATAGGAAAAACGGACACACGGACCAAACACTAATGACACACTAATAAGAAAAACGGACACACGGACCAAACACTAATGACCCACTAATGGTAAAAACGGACACAAGGACCACACACTAATGACCCACTAATGGGAAAAACGGACACACGGACCAAACACTAATGACCCACTAATGGGAAAAAAGGACACATGGACCAAACACTGAGGCCATGTGCACACGCTGCGGATTCCAATGCGGAATTTTCCGCAGCGGATTTGATAAATCCGCAGTGAAAAACCGCTGCGGTTTTTACTGCGGATTTATCGCGGTTTCTTCTGCGGTTTCCTCTGCGGGTTTTCACCTGCAGATTCCTATTGGACCAGGTGTAAACCCGCAGCGGATTCCACAGAAAGAATTGACATGCTGCGGAAAATAAACCGCTGCGTTTCCGCGCGTTTTTTTCCGCAGCATGTGCACTGCGGATTTAGTTTCTCATAGGTTTACATTGTACTGTAAACTCTGCGGATCCGCAGCTGTGGAAATGCTGCGGATCCGCAGCAAAATCCGCAGCGTGTGCACATAGCCTCATGACCCACTAAAGGTAAAAACAGATACATGGACCAAACACTAATGACCCACTAATAGGAAAAACGGATACACGGACCACACACTAATGACCCACTAATGGGAAAAACGGACACACGGACTAAACACTAATGACCCACTAATGGGAAAAATGGACACACAGACTAAACACTAATGACCCACTAATGGTAAAAACGGATACACGGACCAAACACTAATGACCCACTAATAGGAAAAACGGATACACGGACCACACACTAATGACACACTAATGGGAAAAATGGACACACGGACTAAACACTAATGACCCACTAATGGTAAAAACGGATACACGGACCAAACACTAATGACCCACTAATAGGAAAAACGGACACACAGACCAAACACTAATGACCCACTAATAGGAAAAACGGACACACAGACCAAACACTAATGACCCACTAATAGGAAAAACGGACACACGGACAAAACACTAATGACCCACTAATAGGAAAAACGGACACACGGACAAAACACTAATGGCCCACTAATAGGAAAAACGAACACACGGACAAAACACTAATGACCCACTAATGGGAAAAACGGACACACGGACAAAACACTAATGACCCACTAATAGGAAAAACGGACACACGGACCACACACTAATGACCCACTAATGGGAAAAACGGACACACGGACAAAACACTAATGACCCATTAATAGGAAAAACGGACACACGGACCAAACACTAATGACCCACTAATGGTAAAAACGGACACAAGGACCACACACTAATGACCCACTAATAGGAAAAACGGACACACGGACCATACACTAATGCCCCACTAATGGGAAAAATGGACACACGGACCATACACTAATGACCCACTAATAGGAAAAACGGACACACGGACCACACACTAATGACACACTGATGGTAAAAATGGACACACGGACCATACACTGATGACACACTGATGGTAAAAACGGACACACGGACCACACACTAATGACCCACTGATAGGAAAAACGGACACACGGACCACACACTAATGACACGCTAATAGGAAAAACGGACACACGGACCATACACTGATGACACACTGATGGTAAAAACGGACACACCCACCATACACTGATGACACACTGATGGTAAAAACGGACACACGCACCATGCACTGATGACACACTGATGGTGAAAATGAACACACCCACCATACACTGATGACACACTGATGGTAAAAACGGACACACGCACCATACACTGATGACACACTGATGGTAAAAACGGACACACAGACCATACCCTGATTACACACTGATGGTAAAAACAGACACACGGACCATACACAACACTGATGACACACTGATGGTAAAAACAGACACACGGACCATGCACTGATGACACACTGATGGTAAAAACAGACACACGGACCATACACAACACTGATGACACACTGATGGTAAAAACAGACACTCGGACCATGCACTGATGACACACTGATGGTAAAAACAGACACACGGACCATACCCTGATGACACACTGATGGTAAAAACGGACACACGGACCATACACTGATGACACACTGATGGTAAAAACAGACACTCGGACCATGCACTGATGACACACTGATGGTAAAAACAGACACACGGACCATACCCTGATGACCTACTGATGGCAAAAACGGACACACGCACCATACATCGATAACACACTGATGGTAAAAACGGACACACGCACCATACACTGATGACACACTGATGGTAAAAACGAACACACGCACCATACACTGATGACACACTGATGGTAAAAAGGACACACGCACCATACACCGATAACACACTGATGGTAAAAACGGACACACGCACCATGCACTGATGACACACTGATGGTAAAAACGGACACACGCACCATGCACTTGCAGCGCCCCAGAGTCCTGGTCGTTGCAGTACTGTTGCTCCGCCGCTAAGGGGGGCTATGGTACGTCTGATGGCACTGAAGAAGTTCTTCTGACCAGGTATCACAGACACCAATACATTTCACAGTCTGGCCTCCAGGGGGAGCTAAGGGTTCTATTTATTAGGCCACTCCTCACAATCTGGTAAAACTGGGGGTTAGGCAGGAAGTTAGAGAGAAAGCTGACTGGGTTGGAACCAGGCAACACCTTGTGGCAGAGGGTGTTGTAGGGGAAGATTCGGAGAGGTCCCTGTCAGGGGTGGGATCCTGACAGAGGCCTAGCAAACAGAGAGAACGTTACGGGACCGCGCCTGCACGATATAGCGGCGGTACCCCAAGAAAGGACAAGAAGCGAGGTTTATTGTGCTGAGTGAGAAACGAGATCAACGCAACAAGGAGAATACCAGTAGGAGTCGTGCTGTAAGACGAGGCAACATCCTACTGAGGCGCATAACCGGTGGCCGGAACGCCGAGGAAGTATGGAGCTCCAAGCCAAACTTCAAACCTACGGCAGGACAGTCAGTTATAGGCGGGCTGTCTCACCCAATTGACCTAGGAAGACACAGGGGGGTAACAACAGGAGTGGGGCGACGCTAGAGTCCCGGAAGAGCTCCGAGCCTCCCCGTCATACGGGTGCGTCCTAACCATAAGATCTGGGGGACGTGGAAGAACATCAGAATCGAGTTGTGAGGGAACACGAGAAACAGACACAACAGTTGTGAGGACTATCCCGTGGTGCTCAGCAGGGAAGGACTACAACACACAAGCGCTAGAGGGTAGGCACAGATTTCCACCTGCAAAGGGAACTCTGGATGTGCCATCGGACCGACCGGGCTTGCGCAGCCCAGTTAACCGGATTCCGGACTGAGGACCCTGAAGCCTTCAGTAAAGAGGTAAAGAGACTGCAACCTGGTGTCCTCGTTATTTACTGCACCGCACTACCACCACCATCCACACCTTTCATTGGGCGCCCCTCAGCAGGGTCACGGACCAGGTCTAGCCACCGTGACAATCCCAGAGCAGAGACTCAGAGGCCCGGTACCGGGTACCCATCGGCCCTGCGGCAGTGGGGGTGCTGCACACTGATAACACACTGATGGTAAAAACGGACACACGGACCATACATAACACTGATGACACACTGATGGTAAAAACAGACACACAGACCATACATAACACTGATGACACTACTGATGTTAAAGACAAACACATGGCCCAAAGGCCGGGTTCCCATTAGCATATGGCATCTGATGATTCTCTCATGTGAGAGCGCAGTATGTGAGATGCTAATGACCCCCGGCTCCTGCTCTGCTCTGAGTGTGAGCCGAGTGACAGTGCTCTGTGCTCCGATCCTCTAGCTCAGAGAGTCGCAGCACAGGTGCGGAGGAGACGGAGAAAGTAATTTCTCCATCTCTTCTGCTGCCGGTGTCGGCAGGAGTCGCACTGCGCTCGGGGGATATATATGGGTGTGTGCGATCCGATTCTCGGGTGCAATCACAGCGTCCTGCGATTATTTTCTCATACCCACTATAGTCTACGGTGCTGTTTACATGTCTATGTTTTATTTCGGACAGAGTGATCCAAAAAGAAAAAAGGAGCCATGTCTGAGACATGGATCAGAATCACCCGTACAAATCTATGGGACGTGATGATAATCACTGACAGCACACAGGGGCAGATTTTTTTTGGCATACAAGAAAACCAATAATTAAACTGTATCAGTACAAAGTGACACGCTGAGGCAAATCAGTCAATATTTTCACCCATCTGCATTTAAAACATCACTCTGATGTTGATCCAGAAAAGTAGGACGAGTTTCATACGAATGCCTTGTGAGTACAATGCTATTTTTCTCACATGACGTCCATATGCAATGCGTTTTTGTCTCTGAAACTACAGAACAGTAATGTATCTGTAAAAATCGGACGGCATACAGATGGTCTGTGTGCAGCGCCCCAGGGTCCTGGTCGTTGCAGTAATGTAATTCTTCCACCAGTGGGGAGTGATGTTACGTCTGAAGGCAATAAAGGAGATCTCTTTAGCAGGTAACACAATGCATGCAACATGTTCACACTCCAGACCAGAAGGGGGAGCTCTAAGCCTGTTTAAGGTGAACTCCCCTATAAAACATCCTGATCTGGAGGGAAAAGGAGTTCAGAGTTCAGTTCCTGTCAGGGAGACAAAGGGATAGGAAGAAGTGGAGTCCTGGAGCCTGAAGTGCTGCAGCTCCTGGAAGAAGACACTATGAGTATGTGTCCACGGTCAGTAAACGCTGCTTGTTTGATGCTGCGCAGAGCTGCAGCGTCAAACACGCAGCGTCCAGATGTTCCAGCATAGTGGAGGGGATTTTATGAAATCCCGTGTCCACTATGCATGGAAACACGCATCCGACTTCCCTGCGACTCCGGACATGCTGCGCGTCTTTTCAGATCGCAGCATGTCCGTGCTACCTGCGGCGATGCTGCGTCGCCGCAAGTAATATCACAGGGCGCTATGCGAGGGTGCGATGATCCCGGATGTGTACAGTTAACACATCCGGCATCATCGCGTCCCAGAAAGGGGGCGGGGCTTAGCGCCGAGCGGCTTCGCCGCTCCAGCGATACCGCCGGCCATCCTGACCGTGGACACGTACCCTAAAGCGAACATATTGCAGAGAGTGTGCAGGAAAGCAGAGCACAGGAGAGGAATACCAGAAGGAGTTCTGCCCTGCAAAAGGCTGCTTCTTTCTGAGGCGCAGGATCCGGTAGCCGGAACACCGAGGGAGCAATTGTCTCCAAGCCTTGCTCCAGAGACCGGCAGGACAGGCAATTCCACGTTACCTGCCCGACCCATACCCAGGAGGCACGGTGGCACCTCTCAGAGGCCGGGGCGTGCTAGAGTCCCTGTAAAAAGCCTCAAGCCACAGGTCATACGGGTTGTTTCTATCCATCTGGGGGACAGAGAGAAAGATATACCGTATTTTCCGGCGTATAAGACGACTTTTTAGCCCCTAAAAATTGTCCCAAAAGTCGGGGGTCGTCTTATACGCCAGGTACGGCATGTGCAGGGAGCGATCCTGGATGTTCCCAGGGTCTGAAGGAGAGGAAACTCTCCTTCAGGCCCTGGGATCCATATTCATGTAAAAAATAAAGAATAAAAATAAAAAATATGTATATACTCACCCCTCCGAGAAGCCTGGCTGCCACCGCTGCAAGCGTCTGCCTCCGTTCCTAAGAATTGCAGAGCGTGAAGGACCTTTGATGACATCACGGTCAGGTGACCGGTCACATGAGCGGTCACGGACCAATCACAGGACTGCGACGTCATCGAGGGTCCTTCATGCTCTGCAATTCTTAGAACGGCGGCAGACGCTTGCAGCAGTGACAGCCAGGCTTCTCGGAGGGGTGAGTATATACATATTTTTTATTTTTATTCTTTATTTTTAACATGAATATGGATCCCAGGGCCTGAAGGAGAGTCTCCTCTCCTTCAGACCCTGGGAACCACACGCTGTATAAGATGACTGGGCGTATAAGATGACCCCGTCTTATACAGCGGGCATATCCCAAACTCCATATTTTATATGGAAAAGTTGGGGGTCGTCTTATACGCCCAGTCGTCTTATACACCAGAAAATACAGTAACATCTAGACGCTCAGCAGGGAGGTACTACAACATCCAGGCACTAGAGGAAGGCTACTGATTTCCACCTGGATCAGGGGACTCCGGATTTGCCTTCAGACCGGCCGGACTCTGCCTGCCCTGTGATCTGGTGCTCTGGACTGTGGATGCTGAAGTCACCAGTAAAAGGTAAAGAGACTGCAACCTTGTGTCCTCGTTCTTCACTGCGCCATACACCATCTTCCATCTACACACTGGGAAGCCCTGGGGATACACTTCACCTGTGGGAAGTGAATAATCTAGCTGCAATAACATCACCCCAGCGGACCCCTCACAACAGCGTCGGTCACCCTGACCGAATACCACAGGTGGCGTCACGAACATATCCCTTTAAAGACCTTTCCCCCATTTACAAAGGACGTCCCTAGGGCCACGGACCGGGTCAGCCACTGTGACATCCCCACTGAGAACCGAAGGGCCCGGCTCCGAGTACCCCATTGCCCTACTGGGGAGCTCCAACTTTGGCGTCATGAACAGGATCTACTTAAGCCTGAAAATCGGGTCATGTGCGCCTAAGAATTGTGCCAGAATTGTATTTGAACTGTGATTTGCTGAAAGACTGTGTATTGCCATTTGCCGCAAAAATTCCCGCCAAAATCCGCCATTGCCGCGCAGCGTGGAGCGTGAGGGGGAGGAGACGTACCTTCGTGGGCGGAGCTAGCCAAAAAAGAGCGCGAAGCAGGAAAGCGAGTGCCGTGCTGCCGCCAGGAACGCCGGAAGTGAAGACGTCATTCAGCAGAGCCGCAGAGGGAGACGCCGGCATCTATCAGGTTAGCGAGGGGGAAGAACAATGTCTAACCCGGGAGGGGAGTTGGCAGCGGTCACAGCCACAGACCTAATAGCACTCCCAGGCCTCGCCGCGGAGGTGCCCGCAGACCCCGCGATAGATGCAGCCGCAGGCCTTGTACCGCCGCCAGGTCCCGCAGAGGCCACCGCTCCCATCAGCCAGCCGGCACCGCCCCAGCTACAGCAGCCATCATGCCCTTCTCTATGCCGTACATACCTGGAGCAGCCTGGCTCCCGCAATATTTTGGAAAATCGCATACACTAGATGACTTTAAAGAAAGACTCTGCAGCCTGCTGGAAGTTTATCCTCTGACAGAGTATCAGAAAGTTCACATTGTAAGGGGCCAACTGTTTGGAGCCGCCCTGAGGGAGGTGAAATCCTGGCCAGCTGCGGATAAAGAGACTGTGCAGCAGATCTTTGCTAAGCTTAAAACCACCTTTGACACCCGCACCGCTACAGAAATCAAATTGAAGTTTAATGGGTGCAAGCAGAGGCCGCAGGATAGCCTATGGGACTATGCCCTTAATCTCCAGGAAGCACTGCGGGCAATCAGTCAGGTTGACCCTAACAGTGTGCCAGATGAGGACAAACTCTTAAAGGAGCGTTTCATTGAGGGACTCCTGTGCAATAACCAAAGGGCCCAACTGCACCTCCTGGCCATGCAGAATCCTGACCTGGCCTTTGCGCAGTTCAAAGACAAGGCCATCCGGGTGCTACAGGAATGGCAGCTCAGCCGTGCAGTTCCCCCTAGGCGTCCAGCCCTCACGTACCACCAGGAGGTGGCGCCCTCCTCTCAAGTCTCTGCTGAGGCCGATGCCCAGATCATCGACGATGATTCCCCCGCCGGACTATGCCTCCAGCTACAGTTGACCAAGAACGTTGCTTCCTTGACCTGGACCGTGCAGTCCCTACAGGAGGCCCCCAAGGAGAAGATCAAGCTGGCTTCCAGACCGGAGGATGTTCCCTGGCGACGACAGAAGAGGATCCCACCGACCAGAGGCAGAGACGACGATCGCTATCATCAGGACGGACGACCCATCTGCCGCCGCTGCAATCAGGCAGGCCACATTCCAAGGTACTGTCATTTAAACGAGCAACCCCTGGGGCAGAGGGCCAATCCCCAGGAGTAGGACGACCAGGCCCACAAAACTGGAGAGCCAAGTACATTGGAGGACGACCTATTCTCCCCATTGTGATCGACGGTATCCCCATGAACGCTCTATTGGACACCGGTTCTCAGGTGACAACTATGCGTTACGTCCTTTATAAACGTTATTGGGAAGACACCGACATTACTCGTGGCCCTCACGACGATTTCACCATAGTCGCCAGTAACGGTCAGCCATTACCACAAGTGGGATACAAAGAGGTCACCAATAAAGTGGGGCGGGTAGAGTTAAAATCCCAAGGGATCGTGATTGTTGATATTGATCGACGTGAATGTAACCCCATGATGACCATTGGCACTAATGTTATTGAAAACTGTCTGTCCGAGGTTATTGTCTTATTACAACAGGTGGCCGAAACTGCTGGTTCCAGTGAGCAACGTGTTTTGCAGAGAGAAATCAGAGCTCTGGTACAGAGACAGCAGTTAGAAATATCTGGTGGAGAAATTGGCCGTGCCACAGTGAGTGATTCAATCCCCATTGCAATACCCCCCAGGAGTGAAATGTTAATATGGTGTCGGGCAGCAATAGGCCTCAGAGGTAAAGACTACCAAGCCCTGGTAGAACCTGTGTATTCAGAAAGTAGGCCCACAATCCTGACAGCCAGAGGGGTGGTTGAAGTCCACAAGGGGAGGGTGCCAATACGTGTCCTTTAAGGCCCCGTCTCACATAGCGAGATCGCTAGCGAGATCGCTGCTGATTCACTAGTTTTGTGACGCAACAGCGACCTCCATAGCGATCTCGCTATGTGTGACACGTACCAGCGATCAGGCCCCTGCTGTGAGATCGCTGGTCGTGTCGGAATGGCCTGGACCTTTTTTTGGTCGTTGAGGTCCCGCTGACATCGCTGAATCGGTGTGTGTGACACCGATCCAGCGATGTCTTCACTGGTAACCAGGGTAAACATCGGGTTACTAAGCGCAGGGCCGCGCTTAGTAACCCGATGTTTACACCCTGGTTACCAGCGTAAATGTAAAAAAAAACAAACAGTACATACTCACCATCTGATGTCCGTCAGGTCCCCCGGCGTCTGCTTCCTGCTCTGACTGACTGCCGGCCGGAAAGTGAGAGCAGATCACAGCAGTGACGTCACCGCTGCGCTCTGCTCTCACTGTACGGCGGCTCAGTCAGAGCAGGAAGCAGACGGCAAGGGACACCGAAAGGCGAGTATGTACTGTTTGTTTTTTTTGGTAACCAGGGTAAACATCGGGTTACTAAGCGCGGCCCTGCGCTTAGTAACCCGATGTTTACCCTGGTTACCCGGGTGCTGCAGGGGGACTTCGGCATCGTTGAAGACAGTTTCAACGATGCCGAAGTCGTTCCCCTGATCGTTGGTAGCTGGAGAGAGCTGTCTGTGTGACAGCTCCCCAGTGACCACACAGCGACTTACCAACGATCACGGCCAAGTCGTATCGCTGGTCGTGATCGTTGGTAAATCGCTATGTGAGACGGGGCCTTAACTGTGGAGAGAAAGAGGTCAACCTAACCAAATATGCCATAATTGCCAAACTGTTTACTGTTGATAACAATGTGATACAGGCAACAGAACCCTTGGTCCCGTCCAACCAGGCGGAAGACAATGGCTCTGCAGGACAAATGGAAGATTGGTGTCAGAAATTAGACGTGGACACTGACTCTACACCATCACACCAAAAACAAGGGGCTTACAGGGTGGTCCAAGAGTATGAGAGAGTATTCAGCAAGCACCCCCTAGATTTTGGGCAGGTAAAAGGGATTCAACATCATATCCCCACAGGAAATCATCCACCCATTAAAGAGAGATACCGTCCTGTACCTCGAAAGATGAAGGAGGCTGGGGTAGTTAGAGACAGTTGTAGCCCCTGGGCAGCTCCATTAGTCCTCGTCAGAAAGAAGGACGGCACGATGAGGATGTGTTTAGATTACCGGCAGATAAACCGCATTACACACAAAGATGCATACCCTTTGCCTAGAATAGAAGAGTCATTAGCTGCTTTAAAATCTGCTAACTATTTCTCTACCTTGGATCTCACCAGTGGGTACTGGCAGGTTCCCGTAGCAGAGGCGGACAAAGAAAAGACGGCCTTCACCACACCGATGGGCCTCTGAGTTCAACTACATGCCATTCGGACTGTGCAACGCCATAGGAACATTTCAGAGGATGATGGAGTGCTGTCTTGGACACAAGAACTTTGAAACTGTCTTGCTGTATCTGGACGATGTCATTGTCTTCTCCAAGACTTATGACGATCATCTGGAGCACCTGGCAGAGGTGTTCGAAGCTCTGTCCAACTTTGGCCTAAAGGTAAAACCATCTAAATGTCATCTGTTAAAGCCCAAAGTGCAGTACCTGGGCCACGTGGTGAGCGCTGAAGGAGTGGCCCCAGATCCTGACAAGGTCACTGTGATCAGAGACTGGCCGAAGCCCAGCAACCTCCATGAGGTCCGGTAGTTCCTCGGGTTGGTAGGCAATTACAGAAGATTTATCAAAGACTTCACCAGGAAAGCCGCACCACTACAAGACCTATTAGTGGGCCAATCCAAGAAAACCAAGGGTAAGAATACCCCATTTGACTGGAACGACGGACTGGAGAGATCCTTCACTTGTTTGAAGTTGGCTCTGACGGGAGAAGAGGTACTGGCTTACCCTGAATATGACCAACCGTTTGTGCTGTATACGGATGCCAGCAACATGGGACTGGGAGCCGTGTTGTCCCAGGTCCAGAAAGGCAAAGAAAGGGTAATCACTTACGCCAGCAGGAAACTTCGTCCCCCTGAAAGGAACCCTGACAACTACAGTTCCTTTAAGCTGGAGTTCCTCGCCATCGTCTGGGCAGTGACGGAGAGGATCAAGCATTACCTGGCCTCAGCAAAATTCACCGTCTTCACGGACAACAATCCACTGACACACTTGGACACAGCAAAACTTGGTGCCTTAGAGCAGCAGTGGATGGCCCGGTTGTCCAATTATGATTTCACTATCAGGTACCGGGCAGGGCACAAGAATGCGAATGACGATGCATTGTCCAGAATGCCCAACTTACCAGAAATGGGAGAAGACTCGGAAACCCTCGAAGAAATAGAGTTGCCAGCTTTCCATCGCCCAAAGGCCACTCAGTATTCCCATCATGTGAGGAACAGGCGCAAGAACAAGCAGGACGCCACGCTGAATCCCCTGCCCCACCATGGATGGGCAGAGACCCAGGACAGTGACCCCACGGTCCATCGGGCGAAAGAACTCCTGACGCAGGCAGGTTCACACCCTGGCCCAGATGATCCACAAGAGACGCAACAACTGTGGAAGGAGAAAGGCAAACTATTTATCTACAATGGTAAGCTGTGCCGAAGAAACATCGATCCACGCACTCATGAGTTGGTTTGGCAGATAGTGGTCCTAAGACCAGATGCGCCAATGGTTCTGGAAGCGTACCACGATGGAGCAGGACACTTCGGATGGAGGAAGTTGGAGAGTCTACTTCAAGGAAGGTTCTACTGGATTGGTATGAGAAAAACCATCGAAAAGTGGTGCCGAGAGTGTGGCCCGTGTAGCCTACGCAGAAAGGACCGTGACAGCCAGAGGGCTCCCTTACAGCCCATAGTTACCAAACAGCCACTTGAACTGGTGGCCTTGGACCACGTGAAGCTAACACCCAGCCGATCCAGCTATGTCTACGCTCTGACCATTGTAGACCACTACTCCAGATTCCTGGTAGTTGTACCTGTCAAGGATTTGACGGCAAGAACAGCAGCCAAGGCCTTTCAACGGTACTTTTGCAGACCACACGGATACCGAGAGAAGGTCCTTACTGATCAAGGTCAAGCCTTTGAAGCAGAGGTATTCCAAGAGTTCTGCAACTTATACGGATGCAAAAAGATCAGGACAACACTGTATCACCCACAAACCTACAGGATGTGCGAAAAGATGAACCAAGTGGTAATCGACTTACTGAAGACCTTGCCTGTGGAAGAACAGAAATTATGGCCAGAAAAGTTGCCAGACTTGGTAGATTTGTACAACCACATTCCAGTGAATTCCACCAACTGTACTCCAGCATACCTGATGAGAGGAAGATCCAGCAAACTACCTGTTGATCTAGATATGGGAGTCCTAACCCCAGAAAATCCATCATCAGATGCAGATTGGGATACTGAGAGACAGCAAAAGTACCGCCAAGTACAAGAGTGTGTTGAACGAAGTCTATCTCAAGCCAGACAAAAAAGAGAGAGACTACAACCAACGTGCTCCTGCAATTCCCTTGTCACCAGGTGAACAAGTGTTAAAGCGTAAAAGAAGAATGCACAAACTTGATGATCAGTGGGAAGCAGAAGCATATACCATCTAAAGGTACCTTCACATTAAGCGACGCTGCAGCGATAGCGACAACGATGCCGATCGCTGCAGCGTCGCTGTTTGATCGCTGGAAAGCTGTCACACAGACCGCTCTCCAGCGACCAACGATGCCGAGGTCCCCAGGTAACCAGGGTAAACATCGGGTTACTAAGCGCAGGGCCGCGCTTAGTAACCCGATGTTTACCCTGGTTACCAGCGTAAAATGTAAAAAAAACAAACAGTACATACTTACGTTCGCGTCCCTCGGCGTCCGCTTCCTGCACTGACTGAGCGCCGGCCCTAACAGCAGAGCGGTGACGTCACCGCTGTGCTGTACTTTCACTTTCACTTTACGGCGCTCAGTCAGTGTGGGAAGCGGACGCCGGGGGACGCGAAGGTGAATATGTACTGTTTGTTTTTTTTACATTTTACACTGGTAACCAGGGTAAACATCGGGTTACTAAGCGCGGCCCTGCGCTTAGTAACCCGATGTTTACCCTGGTTACCAGTGTAAAACATCGCTGGTATCGTTGCTTTTGGTGTCAAACACGACGATACTCGCCGGTCTGACGACCAAATAAAGTTCTGAACTTTGTTCAACGACCAGCGATATCACAGCAGGATCCTGATCGCTGCTGCGTGTCAAACTAAACGATATCGCTAGCCAGGACGCTGCAACATCACGGATCGCTAGCGATATCGTTTAGTGTGACGGTACCTTTACCGTCTAACTTTGACAATACTAAAGTCTGTCTTGTCCGCAAAGATGGAGGAGAAACTTCGACGAACGTATCCAGAGACCATCTCAAGAAATGCCCTGATAAATTGAGGAACAGAGAAACAGATCCAGGAACATCTCCACCTATGGAAGAAAAGATTATACACACTGTTCTTGGAGATTTTCCTCAGTCCTGGACTCAAATAAATCAGGCCATTTTGATACCTGTCTTGACTTTTCCCCAGCTGGAAACACCAGAACAAAATGTGACTCAGAGCCATCCAGAATCTGAAGAGACTCCGCACCAACAGGTTCAAGCAGCAATTGTCACCTCAACAGTGACTCAGCAACAGCAGATTCCGACAGAAAACAACATGCCAGCAGTCGAATCGGCAAATCCACCCTCTGCTATTGGTGAAACTGTCACACCCATGGTGAATTTAGGAAGACGCAGACTCTTGCCCAGTCTACCTACACAATGCAGGCCTACAGATAGTACGCACACTAGTGGGTCCATTCCAGTAACAACAGACACAGTAGATCAGGAACCACGCAGGTCTACATGTAGTACCAAAGGCCAAATTCCAGCCAGGTACAAGGATTAAAAGTGTTAACAATTGCTGTTATATGGTTAAATTGCTTGCTCATTTTTGTTACAAGTTTAAAAATGGACATTGCGGTAATGGACAATGTTTACCCAAAGACTTTCTTTGTAAATTGTTTGGCACCTCCAAGGTGCACTCTGGTTCTGCCCACTTTGCTGTCATGGGTAAGAGCCTTTCCTTGCTTCATCTGACCAAAGACTATACCGGATGAACCTTTACAAACTGCAACATTCAAGTGTCCTCACCTCCCATAAAGGGAAGCTCAGTTAAATTAACTTATTTTAAAGCATTCAAAAATCTGTATGTCTTTTTGCTAATGTATTGTTGTTTTCTTTTCCCAGTTCCGGAGTACTGGATTTAACAGGGGGGGAGTGCAGAGCCCCAGGGTCCTGGTCATTGCAGTAATGTCATTCTTTCACCAGTGGGGAGTGATGTTTCTTTTGAAGGCAATAAAGGAGGTCTCTTTAGCAAGTAACACAATGCATGCAACATGTTCACACTCCAGACCAGAAGGGGGAGCTCTAAGCCTGTTTAAGGTGAACTCCCCTATAAAACATCCTGATCTGGAGGGAAAAGGAGTTCAGAGTTCAGTTCCTGTCAGGGAGACAGAGGGAGACGAAGGAGTGGAGTCCTGGAGCCTGAAGTGCTGCAGCTCCTGGAAGAAGACACTAAAGCGAACATATTGCAGAGAGTGTGCAGGAAAGCAGAGCACAGGAGAGGAATACCAGAAGGAGTTCTGCCCTGCAAAAGGCTGCTTCTTTCTGAGGCGCAGGATCCGGTAGCCGGAACACCGAGGGAGCAATTGTCTCCAAGCCTTGCTCCAGAGACCGGCAGGACAGGCAATTCCACGTTACCTGCCCGACCCATACCCAGGAGGCACGGTGGCACCTCTCAGAGGCCGGGGCGTGCTAGAGTCCCTGTAAAAAGCTTCAAGCCACCAGTCATACGGGTTGTTCCTATCCATCTGGAGGACAAAGAGAAAGACATAACATCTAGAACATCTACAACAGTTGTGAGGACCTTACCGAGACGCTCAGCAGGGAGGCACTACAACATCCAGGCGCTAGAGGAAGGCTACTGGTTTCCACCTGGATCAGGGGACTCTGGATTTGCCTTCAGACCGGCCGGACTCCGCCTGCCCTGTGATCTGGTGCTCTGGACTGTGGATGCTGAAGTCACCAGTAAAAGGTAAAGAGACTGCAACCTTGTGTCCTCGTTCTTCACTTCGCCTTACACCATCCTCCATCTACACACTGGGAAGCCCTGGGGATACACTTCACCTGTGGGAAGGTATATCATCTAGCTGCAATAACATCACCCCAGCGGACCCCTCACAGCAGCGTCGGTCACCCTGACCGAATACCACAGGTGGTGTCACGAACATATCCCTTTAAAGACCTTTCCCCCATTTTACAATGGACGTCCCTAGGGCCACGGACCGGGTCAGCCACCGTGACATCCCCACTGAGAACCGAAGGACCCGGTACAGAGTACCCCATTGCCCTACTGGGGGCGCTCCATGTGTGCCGTCCATTTTGTTTTCCAGCACCCATTAATTTGCATTGCAGTTATACGTATGCTGCGATTTTTTTTCTCATCCAGGTTCCAACTGAGAAAAAAATTGCAGATGAGCAGTAAATCAGTGAATAATATTAGTCGGGTTGCAATTGTCGAATTGTACTTGTCCGATTTATACACAGATGAGTATGAGCCCTGACTGAATTAGTTTTTTTGCCCACAGGGTAAAAATTACATAAAAAACACACACTTTTTTTTACTATGATTTGGCCTGATTTTTGATGCTTGTTTTAAAAGTAAAATACTTTTTATTTTACACATTTTTACCTGCAAAAACTGCATTATTTCTGCTTCATATTGGCGAGATTTGATAACATCTTAAAACCTCATCGTAATGCTGCCCACTGCAGATTTTCCCACAGAGCATCCATTATGTGCCCGCCCTGTGTGAACATACCCTAAAGTCAGGGCCCCAGTGTGACAGATGGTAAATGCTGTGTTGTAATTTAGTCTCATGAATGATTACAGCACAAACCCAAGTGTGAAATATGAATCTAGTTTGACAAGATGGGAGAATCTTCAATTTCTTGGATTTCTATGCTAAAATAATTGGTGGATTTGTTTTTGTTCTGATAGTTTCCAAATGCGTGATATCTTAGGCTGGAGTCACGCTAGCGTATAAAAAATCCTTCCAATGTTGATACAAAAACGAAGGACAAGTGTCATGTGAGTGTCATGCAAGTACAATGTGATATTTCTCAAGTATTATCTGTATGACATGCATTTTTAACATCAGCTTTTACCTACTGTAATGCTCTATGCAATATAAAGCTAGTTTACAAACTAATAAAGCAATCTTATATACAGATATAGATAGATAGAATACATAGATTGGTAAATAGAATAGATAGATAGAATAAATAGGATAAATGTCCTGTAGATATTTAATGTCACATCACAAACACCCTACATAAAATAAACTAGCACCCTTTAGTATCTTTCATGTAGCACTAAATGGTGTTTTGAGTTATTTAAACAATTAAATAAATAATTAATAAAAAAAAAATGACATGGGATCCTCCTTATTTTTAATAACCAGCTAAGGGAAAGCAGACAGCTGTGAGCTTGACTTATCAGTCTGGAAGGGGCCAATATCCATGGAGCTTCTCAGCCTACTAATATCAGCTCACAGCTGTTTGCTTAGCTTTTACTGGTTATTAAGAAGGGGGGACCCAAGCAAAAAATGACTTGGGGTTCCCCCTATTTTAATAACTAGAAAAGGCTAAGCAGACAGCTGCGTGTTGATATTAATAGGCTGGGAAGGTCTGTGGATATTGGCCCATTCGCAGCCTAATAAGACCAGCCCTCAGCCGCCTCAGAAATGGTGCATCCATTAGATGCGCCAATTTTGGTGCTTAGCCTCAGTTCTTACCGATTACCCTGGTGCATTGGCAATTGAGGTAATGGTTTTGGGGTTGTTGTTAGCTGTGTAATGTTCACTGACATCAAGTCCAGGGATGAGTAATAGACATCTGTCTATCAGACACCCTCATTACTAACTCAGTAGTCAAAAGAAAGAAACACACACAAAAGTCCTTTATTAGTAAAAAGCACTCCTCGACAAACTACCTCTTTAACCCATTTATTACATGAAAAAATAATACACAGTGGTCCGCCGAAGTCCATATGGAGGTCCCACAAATAGGCCCCTACTTCTTCGTCCAGTCTATGGAGCCCCGTTCAGAGAATTCAGCTCTTTAGACTACCAGTTCTCACGCTTTGTTCTCACGCTTTGTATCTCAAGAACCTGGCTGCTGTGACAAGTGGTGACATTAGTAAGGTTATCGCAATTCACAGCCACTGAACTGCGGTAACCTTACTGATGTCATCACTCGCAGTGTGAGAACCAACGTTCTTTGGGTTTGTTTTCATGGTGTTCATTGTACAGTAAAAATCACCTAGCAGCATGATTCTCCAGGTCCGTCTGATTATGTCAATATCAAACTTATGTATATATACAGTACAGACCAAAAGTTTGCATCAAAACTATGTATTAACACATGTGGAATTATATACTTAACAAAAAAGTGTGAAACAACCGAAAATATGTCTTATATTCTAGGTTCTTCAAAGTAGCCACCTTTTGCTTTGATGACTGCTTTACACACTCTTGGCATTCTCTTGATAAGCTTCAAGAGGTAGTCACCAGAAATGGTTTTCACTTCAAAGGTGTGCCCTGTCAGGTTTAATAAGTGGGATTTCTTGCCTTGGCCCCATAAGATGCTCCATATACAATGGGCCCTATATACTGTTTCATATGAAATTGGCCCCATAAGATGCTCCATATGTAATTGGCCCCATAAGATTATCAGATAGTCAGAGGTGTGAGTACAAGGTACAGAAAGAGACAAAGTGGTCAGACAATCTGATTTTAGGGCAGGCAGCACAGGTTCCATACACGTAGCCAAGGTCAGGAGCAGAGTGGTCAGACAGGATGGGTAAACAGAATATGGAAGAATGCATAAATGGGTGCTAGCAGGCTAGGAACCAACATTCGGGCGAGGAATGGAGGAGGGAATCAACTTATATATACCTTGTATATAAAGCTGGGTACTAATCCAAATAGAGATATAAGTAATAGCAATTGGATAAAACTTAACCTTTAATTGGTTTGTATAAAATGGTACATGTATTGGACTATAAATAGACAAGGACAAAACAACAAACCACCCTTGTGCAATGTGCAACCTACCAAACAGAACGGGGGAATAACAACAAAAACAATAAAGTTGACAGTGGTTGAGGGTCACGATAAACAATGGCCCTTAATCCCTGGCTGGGGATATGTATTGATAACCAATACCCTTTTGTATATGAGGCTCCAAAATTTGGCCTTACAATATATCTTGGTATGGTGTAAACATACTAAGTGTGTATCCTGAAGGTGATACTAGCTATATGAAAATGACCAATTGGTACCGTTATCACATGTATCACCGTAAACACCAAAGTTCCCCACTTATAGGCAAATAAAAAAACCACAATGCATATTAGCTCAGGGTATAAATAGAAGCCTTATTGTGGGAACATGAATAGATTACCCGCCAGGCATATATCAGAACTATAACCCTGTCAACACGAATTGGCAGCAAGAACAAGAGGCTTATATGAGCAAATCATGACCTAAAAATACCACTATGCTTGAAAAAATTAGGACCATGCTGCCTCATGGACATATGCCACGAGCATCCCTTTGAGTCAAGGTAGTGAGGTCAATATGTTACTGCACAGGACCCTATTACCAACGGGCCCTATATGTGCAGATGTGTGTGCAATACAACATATCCATATAACGGATAGATCTCACCCAAATGATGAAAAAAAGACGTTGTTTGTATAGGGTGAGCCAGCCTCTCTCCTACGTGGCGTCTCCCGACGCGTTTCGTCCATGCGGACTCATCAGGGGAGTTTGAAGACCTAAAGTTGCCGCTTTACAGGTCTCCCCGCTACTGTGGTTTAAAAAGCCATGAGCACGGAGGCGCGCCAGAGAGACTCTGCCCCCAGCGTGTGACGCGTATCCTGTGCTCTGCTAGGTACTTCCGGTATTCCGAGAATAGTTCACGGACCGTGCCGCGCTAGATATCATGGAGAGGGAACGGTCACGCCCCCCCCCCCTTGTGATGCGCCATCCGATTCAGTAACTATTTCGGTTCCGTACCTACATGTAATAAGAATAGTGCCGTGATGATAGCTATTAGGAACTGCGTCTGCGCCGTCATATATATATAATAGGCATAGCCACCAGACACGGCACAATAAAGGAAGGACAGTTAATTTTCATGGTGTCCTATCCACCCATCAATATGGTACAGTGTTCCCCTCACCACAGCAAACAACATGCAGTGGCAAAACGGGCAGATGCTTAAATAAAGACATAAATGGAGACATGATCGATGTTATCATTATTTCAGGCAAAGGCATATTGAGGAAGAATGAGGGAAATGAGGACACAAATGGCAACATAGATTCAACATTGTCACCGATACAGGCAACAAGCCTGATGGAGAAGGAGGAGAGAGAAATATGTGAGAAATTACTCACGATCCTATGAGTAAGGGCATAATTTGTGTGCCCCTAATTTATAGGAAATAATGATATTTCTACAAAAAAGGATAATATAAATAAAAATAGATATACAAAATGGGGAAGTGCAGGACACCACTAACACCCCGTGTGGGGTGGAAGAGATGAAAGAAGGCTCCCTATTATGTCCCTACAACCTATCCGCTGTACTTCTGTACCCTACCTAACGCGGAGGTTGGCACCCTCAGAGACCCTGCGCAAATGGCGCCCCCACTCGACGTCGGCTATCCCTATCTAACTGCCCCTATTGTCCCTACATTGGTACAGATAGGGAGGAAATAACCAAAGTTTGCTTGAAATGAAATCAATATGAAATGTAAGGGATTATTATTAGGATATTTAGCATAGCATTTTTTAGTGGGATAGTACATAAACACACCTAATGAGTATTAGAATCACTTGACTCCTACCTAACGCGGGAGTTGGCACCCTAGGACCTTACGCCATGGCGCCCCCACTCCACGGTGGCTATCCCTGCCTACTTTGCCTAAGAGCCCAGATACCAGCAAATACAGGTGGGAGAAAACAAAAAAGGGGAATATAAAGGATAGACAGTGAATGAGTCAATTGAGATAAAATTTTAAAGAAAGCAGCTATAGGGCTGTAGCTCATTCAGTCCTAATGGTTGGACAGTCTTTAAATTAAAGATCCACCTGCTTTCCTTTTGAAGAATTTGTCTATCCCAATCACCCCCCCTCACAGATGGTAGAATTCTGTCTATCCCAACAAAGGTGATTTTCTTGGGGTTACCTTGGTGTACGGTATTCACGTGGGTTGCAACTGGGGTCTCCCTCTTATTTTCGATGTCTCGAAGATGCTCCCTCACTCTCCTTCGAAATTCCCTCTTGGTTTTCCCCACATACTCCAACCCACATTCACAATTCGCTTTGTAGATTATGCCCTTAGTGCGGCAATTGATGAAATGCCGAATGGAGTAAGAAGTGCCAGTAACATTACTGGTGAATTTTTTCGTGGTTGTTATGGATGAACAGGCTTTACAATTGCCACATTTAAAACAGCCTTTTGTATGTTGCAGATGTTGACCTATGTTGCCCTTTGGGTCATAATGGCTGTGAACCAGTCTGTCGCCCAGAGATCTTCCTTTTCTGTAGGTAATTTGTGGGTATGAGGTGAGTTGTCCCCTAATATCTCTGTCCATCAAAAGGACCGGCCAGTGTTTTTGAAATATATCACGAATATCCTTTGCTCCATTACTATATCTGGTTATAAATCGGATAGTTGTCTCAGTTTCTGTCTCTGATCTCGGTGTTAATAGATCTTTCCTCTCTTTTGTCAGCGTCTCCTTATAGGCTTTTTTCAGAACCCCCTCGGGGTAACCCCTATCCAAGAACCTGCATCGCAGGTCTCTGGCTTGCTCATGGAACAGTACATCATTAGAGCAATTCCTCCGAATTCTCAAATACTGTCCCTTGGGGATCCCTCTCTTCAGGGGGGCAGGGTGATTACTTTCCCATCGCAAGAGGGAGTTAGTAGCCGTTTCCTTTCTATGAGTTTTTGTGGAGATTGTCCCACTATCATCCCTTTCTATACAAATGTCCAAAAACACCAACTTTGTGGGACTTGCCTCATATGTGAAGTGCAAGCCTATATCGTTCACATTTAGGCCCCCAACGAAATTCCCAAAATCAATAGTGCTCCCTCTCCAGATGACCAGTACATCATCTATATACCTTAGCCAAAGTATTATCCTGTCATCTGGAACAGAGGAGTAGTCCTCAAAAACAACTGTTTCCTCCCACCAGCCCAGGAGCAAATTTGCATACGATGGCGCACAGGGGCTGCCCATCGCAGTGCCCCTGAGCTGGTGGAAGTACTTCTGATCGAATAAAAACACATTCTTGGTGAGACAAAACTCTAAGGCCCTTAGAACAAATCTGTTGTGTTTGTCATATTGTATCCCCCTAGTTCTGAGGTAATGGTTCACAGCCAGAAGACCCTTTTCATGGGGAATGGAGGAGTATAATGCTTCCACATCTATACTGGCTAGTATCATATCATCTTCGAGACAGACCCCATCTAGTTTGCTTAGGAGGTCAGTGGTGTCCCGCACATAGGAATTTAAAGCAATTACGAAGGGCTTGAGTATTTTATCTACATACCTCCCCAGTCTTTCTGTGAGGCTATTATTGCCTGAGACTATAGGCCTCCCCTTGAGGGGAGTAGTCCCTTTGTGTGTTTTGGGGAGACAGTAGAAAGTGGGGATAGTAGGGTTTTTAGGTATTAAAAAATCTCTCTCCTCCCTCCCCACCACACCACCTGCAAAGCCTTCCTCTATGATAGCTCTCAATTCGGTCAAAAACTGGTCCGTAGGATTGTACTTCAGGACCCTGTATTCATCCTTTCTGTCGAGTAGCGAAAAACACATGGCACGATATTCATTTGTATCCATGATAACCACATTACCGCCCTTGTCAGAGGGTTTTATTGTGATACTGTGATCCTTTTCTAGATTACACAAACATGCCATTTCGCTCTTCGACAGATTGAATTGACCTCTCTTTTTCATTCTTGAGAGCTTCATAATATCTTCAGTGTTAGTGGTGTCCTGCACTTCCCCATTTTGTATATCTATTTTTATTTATATTATCCTTTTTTGTAGAAATATCATTATTTCCTATAAATTAGGGGCACACAAATTATGCCCTTACTCATAGGATCGTGAGTAATTTCTCACATATTTCTCTCTCCTCCTTCTCCATCAGGCTTGTTGCCTGTATCGGTGACAATGTTGAATCTATGTTGCCATTTGTGTCCTCATTTCCCTCATTCTTCCTCAATATGCCTTTGCCTGAAATAATGATAACATCGATCATGTCTCCATTTATGTCTTTATTTAAGCATCTGCCCGTTTTGCCACTGCATGTTGTTTGCTGTGGTGAGGGGAACACTGTACCATATTGATGGGTGGATAGGACACCATGAAAATTAACTGTCCTTCCTTTATTGTGCCGTGTCTGGTGGCTATGCCTATTATATATATATGACGGCGCAGACGCAGTTCCTAATAGCTATCATCACGGCACTATTCTTATTACATGTAGGTACGGAACCGAAATAGTTACTGAATCGGATGGCGCATCACAAGGGGGGGGGGGCGTGACCGTTCCCTCTCCATGATATCTAGCGCGGCACGGTCCGTGAACTATTCTCGGAATACTGGAAGTACCTAGCAGAGCACAGGATACGCGTCACACGCTGGGGGCGGAGTCTCTCTGGCGCGCCTCCGTGCTCATGGCTTTTTAAACCACAGTAGCGGGGAGACCTGTAAAGCGGCAACTTTAGGTCTTCAAACTCCCCTGATGAGTCCGCATGGACGAAACGCGTCGGGAGACGCCACGTAGGAGAGAGGCTGGCTCACCCTATACAAACAACGTCTTTTTTTCATCATTTGGGTGAGATCTATCTGTTATATGGATATGTTGTATTGCACACACATCTGCACATATAGGGCCCGTTGGTAATAGGGTCCTGTGCAGTAACATATTGACCTCACTACCTTGACTCAAAGGGATGCTCGTGGCATATGTCCATGAGGCAGCATGGTCCTAATTTTTTCAAGCATAGTGGTATTTTTAGGTCATGATTTGCTCATATAAGCCTCTTGTTCTTGCTGCCAATTCGTGTTGACAGGGTTATAGTTCTGATATATGCCTGGCGGGTAATCTATTCATGTTCCCACAATAAGGCTTCTATTTATACCCTGAGCTAATATGCATTGTGGTTTTTTTATTTGCCTATAAGTGGGGAACTTTGGTGTTTACGGTGATACATGTGATAACGGTACCAATTGGTCATTTTCATATAGCTAGTATCACCTTCAGGATACACACTTAGTATGTTTACACCATACCAAGATATATTGTAAGGCCAAATTTTGGAGCCTCATATACAAAAGGGTATTGGTTATCAATACATATCCCCAGCCAGGGATTAAGGGCCATTGTTTATCGTGACCCTCAACCACTGTCAACTTTATTGTTTTTGTTGTTATTCCCCCGTTCTGTTTGGTAGGTTGCACATTGCACAAGGGTGGTTTGTTGTTTTGTCCTTGTCTATTTATAGTCCAATACATGTACCATTTTATACAAACCAATTAAAGGTTAAGTTTTATCCAATTGCTATTACTTATATATACCTTGCTAGCAGGTGATAGGCTGGGGAAGCAAATTTCTGCAGGACAGGGTGGATATAAATCCCTGCAGAGTTCGGCCGTGCCCCCCTATGACTCACAACCAGCACAAAGTAAATTATAGAGATGGTAAGATACTGGATGGAGCAGAGCAAAGCACAGGGTGAGTAGGGCAGTGCTGAGAAGCGACCAGCATAACATCAGATATCCAGATCCTCGTTCTAGTCAATAACAGGAAAATGCTCAGGACAGAGTTTAAAGGCGTTGACACTACTGTTCAGTGGGGTATATTCCTCCTTTTGGATTAACTCCAGTTGGTGGACTCTGTCAGTCTGTCATTCTCGCGACTCTCACTCGGCCTGTTGCTCGGCAAACACACTCTGCTTTGCGTTCTTGAAGAACAGACTGCATCCATATTTGAGGGTAACATCCTCCCAGTTGCTGCAGAATGAGTGACAAGCAAGAGTCCATTCCACTGCGGGAGCTTTAGCCGCTGCTGGCCCCTTCTGAGTCGGACAGTTCTGGAATTGGATCCACAACTGGGCATGCTGGTGCTCCATTGGTCCCAAGGTCAACATTACACAAGTACAAAGGGATGAAATTAATATTGTATAAGACGATACTCCTCGTGAGCCCATGGCTGAAAATAGAGATGTCCTTGAAAACACCAACATCCCTACGCCTAAACCCATTTATATAATTATCAATATGGACCCAGATGAGGATGTGATCATATCTTCTGACAGTAAGTTCATTTTTTCTTCATGTGGATAAGTAGAATACTTACTGCCATAAATATAATCTGTTCTTCTAATTTACATAACATGCATAAAATCTACTATTAAAAGCAATATATTATTGAATTGCAGTGAAAACAACTTCCTAGTATTTTCTAGCTCTCCGACATCAGACTGGTAGAGTAGAATCAATGTCCATTAATCAACAACTAATCTTATAAGCACTGTCTTTTACTGAACAAGAGAACAGATTCCACCTCCTCCTCTGAATCCTCCTAAGTTTACTACTCTACCTCCTCAAAATTTTGATAAAGATCTTGCCTGAGACAAAGACATTGAGAAACCTAAACCCTTCATGAAGTTTGTCTTTCAGGAACTTCTGGCCTATGCCAGCCAAAGCCAAATGTAAGTTCTTAGGGCTTATCTGTATGTTTTATGTTTTAATAGGCAAAAAGCAATAGGCTAAATAATTATAAATTGGAGACTAATGACCTAAATGTTGCAAGCATTATTTTTCTTTATGCAAGCTAAATCATCAGTCTGTGAGCCAAGACTGGCTGGACTACAAGAGAATGGGTTGAGTCATTCTCGAATCATGAATATGATACAATAGAAATTATCTTTAATAAATCACAATATATAACAAAAATGGATGATCATCACATGACTAATTAGAAACACGAAGAAGAGTGGGGGATCATGGCAAAAGCAATTAGATAAATATTTAATCATGATCACATTTTGCATATGAAGCTATACCGGTGTAAAATGGAAATGTAATAAATCAGAAGAGCTGATGGCATGATAAAGAGTAATCAATTTCAACAATCAAATTTACTCCCAGGTGCCGTAAGCAAGTGTTTGTACAAATGCTAAGCCTTAAAATACAAAGCTAATAACAAAATGTCATATCAGTACGTTTATACATGCTGTAGTACCAGAAATGCTTGGCCACCACTTCAACAGTGACAGTTGTTTCACTATCACAGCTTTTTCAAGGAGTTATAGGAAACGGGGTGGATTGCTGTATATGGCTGTATATGTACCATGAAGGAGGGATTGCTAGCAAGTTGTAATCTAAACATACAAAATAATAGTCAGGGTGCTATTTCTATCACAGCTCTGTTAGGGTGTAAAACATACCCGGACATAGACATTAAATAATGTCATATATTACATAGTGCTTTATTACGATCTAGAGAAAATGGACGACATGTAAACTTCTTCTGTTGCCCCATTCTTTATAATCTGTCTCCATGTACATATATTAATCTTTACTGTTTTGCTGATTTTGTAATATATATGTTGCAGTTGAGGCAGAGTGGGGTCTCGCTGTATTCCCACAATCAATATGGGATCCAGCTGGAGAAGAGAACTTTACATCAACAAAAGGAGACAGATTCTGGGCTCGGTCTATGATCTCAATCATTGAATTCAACATTTTCTGGATTTTCCGCAGCTAGGCACACTCAGAGAGCATGTGAGATACCTACTGCATCATGAGGCAGATTTTGGGCTCGGTCTCTGTTCTCAACCAGTGAATACAACATTTTCTGGATTTTCCACAGCTAGACGCACTCTGAGAACAAGCGAGTCTCCTTCTGCACGACGAGGCAGATTCCAGACTCGGTCTCTGTTCTCTTCACTGGATACAACATTTACTGGAGAACTTTCAGCAGTCAGATGCACTCACAGATAAAGTGAGATACTTACTGCACACAAAGCACATTCCGGGCTTGGTCTCTGTTCCTGTCAGTGTATAAAACATTTGATGGACTTTCTGCAGCTAGATATAGTCACAAATCGAGTGTGTTACCTGCTGCACCATGAGACAGATTCCTGGCTCGGTCTCTGTTCTCATCAATGAATATCTACAGCCTGAAGGAAGGGCAATCCTTCAGCCAAGGTTCCCTAGCGGTTTCTTTCTCTGGGGTTTTTTCCTCTCCTGAGTGCTGAAGGTTGACTCTTTTTGAGTCAGTGGCCTTTTTTTATTATTATTATTATTATTATTATTATTATCGGGGAACTTTTTAAGACTATTGTTCTGACTTCGAATGGGAATTTTTACTTTACCCACTTTGAATGAAGCTAATAAAGAAGCCAATGAATAACACGTAACAGTGTATCTGAGCTTCTATTGATCTTTACACTACAACAGAATATACACGTCACTGTGAGGAGAGAATTTTTTATGTAGTCATTATCCATATGGCGACTTATATTCGTGTTTTCTCACATTCAAATTATTTTGACACAAATGTAATGTTCCTCATTAATCATGCACATTTTCTTTGGCCTGTTTCACAATGGGGCTGGGACTTCCGGCTTGACCATGATTTTAAAGTCACTGCAGACCATACTGTCATGGTACACATCATGAAATCAGAATTTTATGACATGCATCACCCAAAGTCTAGTTATTGCCTCTGGGGACATATGTCAGTGGCAGCTTGGACCATGATGGCATGACTCGCAGAAATGTCAGAGGCCTGGTCAAACTGGAATTCCAAAGCAGGGTGAAGAAGACAGAAGATGCTTGCATTGGATACGTGAGAGTTTCTGGTGAATGAGAACACCGCAGGATATATTGGCAGATCTGCAACTCGTTACTTCTCCTGGGGTCTTACAATGATATTCGGTAGATGAAATGTCATAGAAGGGTCTACTAGACACCTCACTTCTCCCTCAGCTGAGATAAGAGAAGAACGGATGCAATTAAACCTCAGTATTGTCCCTAATCTCTTCTCTGGGTCATATTATTCCACAAGAACCTCCTAGAGTAACAATATGGCTATCATCTTACCGAACGAACACACTTCAAGCATCCTATCTATCTATATAATAGTCTAAGGGGCACTTCCGTCTGTTTGTCTGTGTCTGTCTGTCTGTCACGGAAATCCCATGTCACTGATTGACCGACTGACCAAACAGCGACGGGCACAGTCCGGCCGCGAATTCGCCCCTCCCTACTCTGTCAGTGCCCCCTCCAGTCAGCGCTCACACAGGGTTAATGGCTGCATTACACCGCGTTATGCCACGGTGTAACGCAGTCCGTTAATGCTGCTATTAACCCTGTGTGACCAACTTTTTACTATTGATGCTGCCTATGCAGCATCAATAGTAAAAAGATCTAATGTTAAAAATAAAAGCAAAATAAAAAATCATTATATTCTCACTTCCGTCGCCTTTCCCGCTGCTCCTCGCGACACTCCGGTCCATGCATTGCGGTCTCGCGAGATGATGACGTATGGTCTTGCCAGACCGCTACGTCATCATCTCGCGAGACCGCAATGCATTCTTGGGACCGGAGCATCGGTAAACGCCTGGGCTGGATCCGGGGGCCGACGGAAGGTGAGTATATAACTATTTTTTATTTTCATTCTTTTTTTTTAACAGCCATATTGCTATATACTATATATGGGCTGTGTTAGATACTATGTGGGCTGTGTTATATACTGCATGGGCTGTGCTATATACTACGTCTCTGTGCTATATACTACGTGGCTGTGGTATATATTACGCGGCTGGGCAATATATTACATCGCTGTGCTCTATACTACGTGGTCTGTGTTATATACTGCATGGGCTGTGTTATATACTACGTGGCTGTGCTATATACTTCGTGGCTGTGCAATATATTACGTGGCTGTGCAATATTTTACGTGGCTGGGCAATATACTACGTGTCTGTGCTATATACTACGGGGCTGAGCTATATACTACGTTGGCTGTGCTATATACTATGTGGGCTGTGTTATGTACTACGTGGGCTGTGTTATATACTACGTGGGCTGTGTTATATACTACGTGGGCTGTGTTATATACTACGTGGGCTGTATGCTACTTGGCTGTCCTATATTTCTCTGCTGTATCTGTGCATCATGAATCATGGTATGTGTTAAAGAGTGGGGCCCACTGAGACTCTTTCGCCCGGGGCCCTCAAAAACCTGGAGCAGGCCCTGGCTTCACTGATTGTTCGCGGCCGGGTGTGACCAATCAGCGACAGGCGCAGTCCGGCCGCGAATTTGCATGGAATTTGAACCACGCTTCGCTAATTGGTCATGCCCATCCGGCCGAATCCTGTGTATAATATGCATTATTCTGAAAACTTCATAAATAAACGACATACATATTCTAGAATACCCGAAGCGTTAGAATCGGGCCACCATCTAGTACATAAATATAATATATCCATAATTCAGGGAGATATTGCATTCCTGTGGGTTTACAGCTACCAAAACTTGCGATTTTACTCCCAGATGCGAATATATTCCCTTATAGTGGATATATATAATATATCCACGATATAATCATCAATGTTAACAGAAATAAACACTTGAAATACATCACCCTGTTTATAATGATTCTATATAATGAGTTTCACTTTTTGTATTGAAGAACTGAAATAATTTAACTTTTTGATGATATTCTAATTTAGTGAGAAGCACTTGTATAACTTTCTCATAATGCCACAAGCTTCACTATGAGGTCTTGTTTTTTTGTGTTGGTAAGGCCATGTTCACACGTACTGTAAATACTGTGGGGGAGTCAGCATCAAACTACACAATACCAATCTCTGATTATTGCATTCTTGTTACAGTTTTTCATGCACCGTGTCCTTATTTAATGCGTTTTTGGTAATGATTTGAAGCAGCGTAAAAGCAACTGCATTTTTTTTCCATGCAGCTGTTTCAGGCTTCTCATAGAAGTATAGAGGAAAAAAAAGACAAATTCCGCAGAATTCAAAAGTTTTCATGAAATCACATCCCCTTTGCTTGGAATTCAGTCTCTGGCACCCAGGGCAAGAATTCATTTTGGTGCCACCCCTCCATCAAAAGTACATGTGCAATTTGCACATTTAGTCACGTGCCGACAAAGCTGCTCTTCCTAGTTCTTTCAATGTTCAGTGAAAAACTGAGGGAAGCAGGAAGAGAAGCTCGTAGTCACGTGATCGTAAGTATGAAAGTCACATATGAGTGAAGTAGCCATGTGATGGCTGATGGAACCAGCAGAGCGGAATCCTGACAGTGAGTATATTACACACTGTTAGGATTGGCTACAGTACTTCATTTTATAATTAAAGGGCTTGTCCAGGTTTGTGATGAAAGTCTGCAGTCACTCTATGAGATATGTTTCTGAATTCTCACAGTGCATGCAGTGTACACTTAGGATTCTTCCTTGCCAGTGGCAAGAGCAGACGGTCATGTGAGCCATTTGTAAACTTCTGGCCACATTCCGACTTTCATCTTGTTCAGACACATTTCACAGCCACAGCTCACCTCTGCAAATTTCCATCTTCTCTGGGTTTGTGAAACACATCCCCATATGATACCCTTAAAAATAGCAGTGTCATTTTATTGCTCCTGAATAAACATATCTGCCTTATGCTGAGCCCCTGAATAAATAATTGCCTTTTACTATATTTTCCTGCAATAAATATGACCCTCACACTGTTCCTCTTATGGTATGTGCCCTCCACAATGCCCTTTCCTTTCCCCTATATGTCCCAGTCTCTGTACTGTGCCCCCTCATCACATTCCTCCTCCTTGGCTTACTGTTCTATCCTGGCTGTGCACGTACACTGTCCCTCCATTCTACCCCCCCTCCCCACCCACTACCTCACACTATTCTCCTCAATAGTCTCCTTACATATTTCCCCTCCCTCCTCTTACTGTCTCCTCTCACATCCCCCATGCTAACCATAATGTCTTCTCGTATATTTACCCCCTTGCTCCCCATACTGGCTTCTCATATATATTCCCCCAACTCCCCATACTGTGTCTGATCCTCCTCCCATTACCCTTGCTCCCCATACTGTCTGCATACATTCCTCTCTCGCTACTCATACTATATCCGCATCCATTCCCCCACTCACCATATTGTGTCTGCACCCATTCCCTCCCTTGTTCCCCATTCTGTCTGCATCCATCCCCCTCAAACTGTTTCCTCATATATTCCCCTCTTGCTCCTCATACTGTGCCCACACCCATCCCCCCACTCACCACACTGTGTCTTCACCCATCTTCCCATACTGTGTCTGCACCCATCCGTCCATCTCCCCGTTAAACGTCATATTGTGTTTTCAAATTTCTTCCGCTCCCCATATTGTGTCTGCACCTGTCCCTTCCTTGCTCATCAAACTGTGTCCTCAAATCTTCAAGCCCCCCTGTTATAATAAATCTTCGGTGTCTTCAGCTCCACTGAAGCACTAACCACCAATGTTCTCCACGCCTCTGCATTGGGTGATGTCAGCGGCGGAATCACATGACTGACCCAGCGATCAGAGTTTCAATTGTACTCGTGTCTGAAAGATGCAAGTACAATTTATCACTTCGAGTCGGCCCACTGCACCTTCTCTGAGCCGGGTGCCTGTTTGATAGTTGGCTCAGAGAACAGCAGACTCCCTATCCGGGTGGCAGTAAAATGCGTCAGGCGGCCTGATGGCACTCCCCTGCCAGCTGCGTCCAGGGCAGATGCCCCCCTGACCCACCCCCAGATACGACTCTGAGTTCAGTGCAGCAAAATTTCTGGGTAAAAAAAACTGCAGCATTTACACTATGTGAGAATACAGCCTAACTATCAGAACAAAATGGATGTGATTTCTTAAAAACTCCATCTCACTGTGCACCTAAACACGCTGCTGCGGATTTTGTGTATTGTTTGTATATAAGCTTCTATATGTAACCAGCGAAAAAATTATGTACAAATGTTCCATTTCATTTTTAAGTACAGACACAAAGCTTTTCTGTAGTATTAAAAAAGCATTAAAAACGCTGTTCCACATCTGCACCGAAAATGCATCAAATAAGGGGGAAAGGCATAAAAAAGCAGCAAAAACTCAATAACCCTTGAAAATTGTTGCAGCGTAGTGTGGCGCAGACACCTGCAGAAAACATGCAGAAAAAAATCAACATTTACTAACGCAGAATTTACACTGTCTGAAAAGAGCATCGGCGATGCAATCAACATGGTGGATCAGTGATTAGCACTATTGCCTTCCAGAACTGGGATTCTGAGGTTAACTCAGGCTGTTGCTTACTTCGGGTCCTCCAGTTTCCTCCCAAGCTCCAAAAGATGTACCAATAGGACAATTAAATTATGGTCCCCGATGAGAACTATGAGACATATCAATGTGTGCTAAATGGGGGAATATGTTGGTGCTACATGAACAAGCATGACAAAAATAAATAAATGACATATGACAGTATATCTAGACATTCGCACAGTCAACAACTAGGAACATGGGTAGTAAGAGTGTGCAATATTTGTAAGAGGGTGGTGAACCCATTTTCAACCTACTTTTAGGCGGTTTTCCTGTTGTCCGCACAGCTTTATTCTTTCATATTTTACCTCTATGTACGGAGACACTCTGGATATACTGTGCGACTCTTAAAAAAGTGCATATTGTGACATCTTAATCATGTAAGTGGCTGCAGCATTTTGTATATAGCAAAACATTTTATTTATATGCAGCATGAAAGTGTTAATTACCTGGGTAATCTAAGGCTTAAATGGATTTTTTTTTTCTTTCAAGATAACGCAAACCTATCTACATGTAACGCAAAAACCTGATTTAAACAATAGGTCATTTTATGTTTGTCCTGAATGGAGCAGAACTCCGCGATCTCGACCTCCGCCCCATTTGGAGGACCACAGAGCCTCATTCTCAGGGTTCCAAACACCAATCCCTGGATCCTCTGGGATCTCACTGATCTGTCACCCAGCTATCAGCAAAGTATCTTAGGTGATAAACTGTTTTTTTGGGGTGGATAACCCTTTACTTATATTTCATTATACTGTTGTTTTCGCTTCCTGTCAATGGGTGGTTGGGGTCATCTGATTTTATGGGGTCCTATGAGCCCTAATGATTTCAGATTTGACTGAGCACAAATATTTATTCGATGGGGGAAAGAGCTAAAAATTTGATGCATACTATTCTTTATAGATTTCTCCTAAATCACATAAATAAAAATTCATCTTCATCACATTATTATCCTCAGCAGCAACTCCATCACGTAAGGGAGACTTTGGAAGGAAATAGAATCACAATGATACACAAAGGACACATTAATTTAATTTAGTATAAAGGTCTGCACCAATAAATGGTTTTATTTGGGATTTTTTCACCTTGTAGAACAAAGAGCTCGTTGTGATTAGACTGGTGTGGTCAGTAGAGAGGCTAAAGGCCCCGTCTCACATAGCGATTTACCAACGATCACGAGCAGCGATACGACCTGGCCGTGATCGTTGGTAAGTCGCTGTGTGGTCGCTGGGGAGCTGTCACACAGACAGCTCTCTCCAGCGACCAACGATCAGGGGAACGACTTCGGCATCGTTGAAACTGTCTTCAACGATGCCGAAGTCCCCCTGCAGCACCCGGGTAACCAGGGTAAACATCGGGTTACTAAGCGCAGGGCCGCGCTTAGTAACCCGATGTTTACCCTGGTTACCAAAAAAAACAAACAGTACATACTCGCCTTTCGGTGTCCAGGTCCCTTGCCGTCTGCTTCCTGCTCTGACTGAGATCCGGCCGTACAGTGAGAGCAGAGCGCAGCGGTGACGTCACCGCTGTGCTCTCACTTCTCACTGTACGGCGGCAGTCAGTGAGAGCAGGAAGCAGACGCCGGGGGACCTGGACACCGAAAGGCGAGTATGTACTGTTTTTTTTTTTTTACATTTACGCTGGTAACCAGGGTAAACATCGGGTTACTAAGCGCGGCCCTGCGCTTAGTAACCCGATGTTTACCCTGGTTACCAGTGAAGACATCGCTGGATCGGTGTCACACACACCGATTCAGCGATGTCAGTGGGGCCTCAACGACCAAAAAAAGGTCCAGGCCATTCCGACACGACCAGCGATCTCGCAGCAGGGGCCTGATCGCTGGTACGTGTCACACATAGCGAGATCGCTATGGAGGTCGCTGTTGCGTCACAAAACTTGTGACTCAGCAGCGATCTCGCTAGCGATCTCGCTATGTGAGACGGGGCCTTTACGTCACTGCAAAGATGGAGTGCTGCAATGCAAATTCTCCAACATGTCCTCAAACTCTCATCTTGTCATTGGTCTTGTCATATGGGCCAAAGAGACCTTTTGGGCCCTCTTAGGCTCCAAGGCCTGGGTGCAACTGGAACTTCGGCACCCACTAAAGTTACACCCTGGGTTGGCAGCATAAAGTAGGGAAGAATTAGGCAGCTAGATTGGATGTGAGCCTTAGATATTTGGTGAGGTATCTTCATATGGCGCTGTATTCTCTCCAACAAGCAATGCTTGTCAATGACATGCCATGATTAATTTTCTTACCAGTTCCAGGTATATTCATATATTACTTTCATACGGTGTACACTATGGGCTCATGACTGGAGATGATAGCCATATTATGAACTTTTTTACTGAGCTCTTCACCAGATTTTGCATTTCGAGCAATGCTGATGACACTTTGATACAGAAAAAAACATAGTAAATGTGATACCAGAAGGTTATTTCTAAATTAGCTTTTTACAAAACTGAGGTTTTATCTGACAGCAAATGGCCTTTTAGGCTTCTTCCGTTTCTTCAGGTGCACCCCAAGCATGACAAATGCTGTCAGTACAATGGCTGCCCCAGTCACAGTATATGCAATTCCTAGAAACATGTTATTTCCTCCACACCATGAGAGAGTTGACAGGATCACATGCTTTTTTCCCCCAAACCTGGATACAGGAAAATCTGAATGTTTAAGTTAAGATTATAATGAACTGAGTTTGTAGATGTAACAAGAAAAGATTGTCCATTTATAACATAAACTTTGTTCTGGGTTTAGCATTGTATGATTAGGTACTGTCAGTCGTTTCAAGGCTCCTTCAGGAGCAGAGGGATGAGCTCCTCTCATTCCATCCGAATCCTCTGGCCCAGAAAAGGGGCAGATTGGACAGAACAGAGCAAGAAGTAGTGATGTCAACAAAGGTTCAGGTGACTCACATCAAGATGCGCTCATAGGAGAAGAGCAGGTAATGAAAGTATATTCAGAAAGCTATTGTTATAAGGGTAAGGACATACCAAAGGGGGTGAAAGGTTAGTGAAAAGCTGCTTTAAATTATAAGATTCTGTCACCACAAGAGAGAGCTCAGGAGCCGAATGCATACAGTGTTCAGCAGGTACGGACTGAGTCTGAAATTCAGCCCTGGCATTTGAAGTCACACAGGCCCATGCTATCCCCATCCCTAAGCACCAGACGGGGATATATTACTAATATTACCTTGGATGGAGGAAAGGAAGATTTACTACAAGATCAATATTTCTAATGATACCTCCGTCACAACTCTTAACAGTATGGGTGTCTTGAGAACACCAATTCTGTTATCAACGTAGCAGACAAGGTGGCCCACAACCAGACAGGCCCTTCTAGGATTTGCCAGATGGCCAGTCTGGCCCTGGTGTGCAGTGTATATAGCATTATTTATTTCAGAAGGCAGTGTGTGTGGTCAGGGAAGTAACAATAGCAACAACTGCTGTCACAGAGGATGTAACTATGACTGGGTCTGTAGAGGAAGATGGCCGGCTGACACCTGCGCCGTTTTCAGCTGGATATATCCTCGGACGCACATTCACCTAAAATGTATAGCGGGATAGAGAACCACTAGCCCTGGGGGGGTGGTCCGATCCGATGGGCGTCGCAGTCCAGGCCGGGGCCTCCCGTCTTCTTGATGACGTCCTCTTGTCTTCACGCTGCGGCTCCGAGGCAGGCGTACTTTGTCTGCCCTGTTGAGGGCATAGTAAAGTACTGCAGTGCGCAGGTGCTGGGCTTCTCTGACCTTTCCCGGCGCCTGCGCACTGCAGTACTTTGCTCTGCCCTCAACAGGGCAGATAAAGTGCGCCGGAGCCGCAGCGTGAAGACAAAAAGAGGACGTCATCTTAAGAAGATGGGAGGTGCTGGACCGCGACACCGACCGGACCGGGACCGCCCCTGGGTGAGTATAATATAACCTCTTTTTCTCATCTTTCAGGATACATCGGGGGCTTATCTATGTAAGGAGTTAAAAGCACGAGAAGAGTCTGGGGGCGGTTACCTTCTCGGCTCTGTGCCCGGAACCTTTGAGCTGTGCCGCAGGTTCCCTAGGGGAGAGACTTGGAGACTGGGACAGGAGGGAAGCAGCCAGAGAGTGGGAAAGGGACGCATGCAGGAGAGAGAGCAGCTTGCAGAGCAGCGTGCAGAGCCGGGTGCAGCTGCGCTCCAGAAGAGAGAGAGAAAGAGACTGCCCAGAAAGACTGCATCTTGTAGAGACTGCCCAGAAAGACTGCATCCAGTGAGTACTTAAAGCGGACTCTGCTGTGACTTTAGGGGGGGCGCTTTGAGACCCGTTGAGAGACTACTACACCCTGGCCCCTGACTCCTGGTACAGAGACTTAAGAGTGCAGAGCCCCTGTTTTCCTGGTACAGAGACTTAACAGTGCAGAGCCCCTTGTTTTCCTGGTACAGAGACAACCGTGCGGAGCCCTGATTTTCTGGCTGTGCTATAAAAGTTAAAGACTCAGAGCCTGTGCATACCACATTAACTCCCGAAACCCCAGGCAGCAGGCTCTCAGAGACTACTCTGCTCACGGACCACAGAGGGATGACAAGTGCCGCTGATTCTCGGCGCCTACGTTGGAGAAGACGACCCTCCAAGCAAGTCCTCATGAGACTGATAAGTGTTCTTTTCTCAGGAAATCCTGCTTAATTCTGTTTTATTGTTTAACTCCCGTATTTTTGCATTGTTTTATTGCTAGTTATTTTCCATTGCTTCCTCCCTGCGAGGAGAACCTAATTCCTGTTATTAAACCCCTCAACTGTTGGTCTGCCTGTTCCGTGGTGACATACTCAGTACCTGCACGTTATTACATTTGGCGTAGTCGGCAGGATGTCACACGGTATTGCGGATAGGGCAGACCAAGCAGCGGGGGAAGTTCCCTGGTCTAGCATTTCCCTGGGAGCCATGTTGAATAATTTGCCAAGGTTCACTGGGAACAATGTAATGTTGTGGAGTTGGACAGAGCGTATCCGGGGAATGATGCGGATGCACCCCATGACACCAGCCCTGGAGGCAGAAATTGCATTGATGGCTCTGGAGGGGGAGGCGCGGGATTCTGTCATGCATAGGTCCCCCCGGGAGAGAGATACACTGGACAAAGTGCTGCGCATACTTGAGGAAACGCATGGGGACCCCACTGACGTAGGGGAACTTCGCATGCGACTGTTTCACAGGGTACAACGGGAGGGGGAGACCGTGACCCAATTCATGAACTCCCTACAAGAGCTTCACACTGCTATCAGACGAAAGGACGGTGTAGGGGTAGGGTCAGTTGATGTGGTGCTCAGAGATCAGCTAGTGACAGGACTGCGTGACGCAATGATGAAACAGGCACTGCGAGAGCGCATGCGAGTAAAGCCAGACATGACTTTCTCTGAGGTTGGCAGTGAGGCGCGTGTGCGAGAACAAGAACAGGGAGTGACGGGGCTGGTAGGAAGGGTGCAGAGCGGGGAGGTAACCACCACCGCAGGCAATATTCCCCAGTGGGTGGAGGACCTGAGAATGGAGATTAGACAGGTCCGTGAAGAAATGGCGGCCTCCAGAAGAACTCTGGCAGAGGGGCCCGGCCCTCTGGTGCGAGACAGAGAAGCTGCCCCCCGAAGGGAGGGTGAAACTACCAGGAGGAGAAGCCCTCTTACATGCTACACTTGTGGAGAGTCCGGCCACATTGCTCGATGGTGTCCCCGGCGGAGCCGACCATCCCCGCATCCTCCTTTAAACTAGGTGGCTCTGGGCTTGAGGGGCGCCGCTCAGAGCGTGAAGAACAGAGGAGGAGGAGTAAAAGTCCCCACAGCCTTGTTTCCACGTGCCCTCTGGTCTGGGCAGAAATCAATGGAAGAGCAGTGCGATGCTTGATAGACACCGGCTCACAAGTGACCACCATGCCTGAGAGATATTTCCGCCATCACTTCACAGAGGCGCTACGGCCCGAATGGGGTCCTGTGATCAAACTTATGGTGGCCAATCACTTGCCCATCCCGGTTGCAAGGGTGGTATGGATGAACATAGAGGTCTGCGAAAAAGACCTCGGGAGGAGAGGAGTGGTATTGGTGGATGGAGAGGTAGCTAAAGACCATACCGTGACCCTGGGCATGAATGTGTTAAAAGACCTCGGAAGCCTCGTTTTCAACGAGTCCCCGGAACAGTTCCTACAACAATGGAGCGACCAAACTCCCCAGAGAAGGGTCTTCCAACAACTGATACGGACCGCCCAGGTCCGGGAAGCATACAGCGACGGAAAGGAACTCGGCAAAGTCGTCGCCCCCGCCTCAGTCAATCGAGTGTTGCCCCCTGGGCAGACAGTGCTTCCCCTGCCTGTACGAGCTGGCATCCCGCTGGAGGGAGTCGAAGTCCAAATTGAGCCCAGCAGAGCCGACCAGCTGCCATCAGGAATATTGGTCGCACGGTCCCTGGCTACCGTGCGGGATGGAACTGTCCTTGTGCGCTGCATCAATTTGGGGGAGACCGATATAACTTTGCCCCCTAGAAGCAAAGTCGCTCAAGTCCTGGGCCTTCCAGACGAATTGGTCCCCACTGAGGCGGTACAGCTGACAGCAAGGCCAGAAGATCCGTGGCTGGTGACCGTCAAGGCGGAGGCAGCTCCGGACCCCAAGTTAATGCAAGAAGGGCGCCAGATACTGGAACGCATGAGGGCGGAGCTCTCAGAACTTACTCCGCAGCAGGTACCTCAGGTAGAAGCTGTATTGGGGAAATTTCAGGATGCGTTCGCCAAAGATGAAGATGACTTTGGACGTACCACAGCCATTACCCACGAGATACCCACCGGGGATGCGGCGCCAATCCGGGAACGGTACCGCCAAATACCTCCACAGATGTACCAGGAGGTGAAGGGAATGCTGTCACACATGCTGAAGAAGGGAGTTATACGTGAGAGTCAGAGCCCGTGGGCTGCCCCTATCGTCTTGGTGAGAAAGAAAGACGGGTCCCTGCGGTTCTGTGTGGACTATCGGCGGCTCAATGCTTGCACAGTGCGGGACTCGTACCCACTGCCCAGGATAGAGGAGTCCCTGACGGCACTAGGGAATGCCAGATATTTCTCCACGTTAGACTTGGCCAGCGGCTACTGGCAGGTGCCCATGTCTGCGCAAGACCGAGCCAAGACGGCCTTCATCCTTCCGATGGGACTGTATGAGTTTGACCGGATGCCCTTTGGCCTAGCAAACGCCCCAGGAACATTTCAGCGACTCATGGAGAGATGTCTGGGAGACCTGAACTTTGAAGCCACTTTGATCTACTTGGATGATATCATCGTCTTTGCCCCCACCTTTGAGGAGTATCTGCAGAGATTAGAGCAAGTTCTGAGTCGGCTACAGAAGTATGGCTTGAAAGTGAAACCCCAGAAATGTCACCTCTTCCGTACCGAGATTGAATACTTGGGACATGTTGTCTCCGCTGAAGGGGTGAGGCCTTCCCAGGAGAAGATCGCTGCGGTACAAGAGTGGCCAACTCCAAAAACGGTGAAAGATGTGCGTGCATTCCTGGGACTCACGGGATACTTCAGACGCTTTGTAAAAGACTTTACCCGCCTTGCTAATCCACTCCAGGAGTTGTTGAGGGGAGTGCCCTCTTGTGCCAAAAACAGGAACATACAGTGGGGGAAGCATCAGGAGGAGGCATTCTTGGCTTTGAAGAAGGCATTGACGGAGGCCCCCGTGCTGGCCTACGCTGACTTCACACAACCGTTCATCTTGCACACTGACGGGAGCCTGCAGGGCCTCGGGGCTGTACTGTCGCAGATGCAGGACGGGAAAGAGCGCGTCATCGCATACGCCAGTCGGTCTCTGCATGACTCAGAAAGGAATCCAGAAAATTACAGTTCATTCAAGCTGGAGTTGTTGGCGCTGGTGTGGGCAATGACTGAGAAGTTCGCGGAATATCTGGCTGGCTCAGAAGTTCATGTACGCACCGATAACAATCCGTTGGCCCATCTTGAGAATGCCAAGTTAGGCGCCCTAGAACAACGTTGGGTAGCCCGAATGGCCAAGTTCCGATACAGAATTTCGTATAAAAGAGGAGCTGAGAATGTACATGCGGATGCCCTCTCTCGAGTAAACTATCGCAAACCAGCACCCAGCCAGGATGAAGAACTGGAAGATGTAGAGGTTCCAGGTTTTGGAAAGACTGCCAGGACGGTGGCAGCGGCGCGGGAAATTGAACAGGAAGAGGCCTGTGTGAATTTGCTGGAGCAGCCCCGCGATGAGTGGGTCCGAGTACAACAGGAGGATCCGGAGCTAGCTCAGTTGAGAAGGTGGGTCGTGTCTGAACAAATGCCCAATCGACGTGAGAGGAGGTCCATGTCACCTGAAGTACTGAAGATGCTACGTTAGTGGGAGAGGCTCGAGTTGCGGGATGGTATCCTGTACCGGAAGGTATTCCTGCAAACAGAACTCAGTCTTGTATGGCAGACAGTGATTCCCTCGTCCATGATAGACCAGGTGGCTAAGGAAGCACATGAGAAAGGAGCACACTTTGGGCCAGAAAAGACTTTCCAGTGGTTACAGCGCCTATTTTATCACCCCCACTTAAGGAACACTGTGGATAAAGTATGTCGGCAATGCAGAAGTTGTGAGCTGGTCAAACCACCAGAACAAAGAGCTCCCACAGAGACGGTGAGGTCTTCTGGCCCCATGGACCTACTGGCAATAGATTACTTGACAATTGGACCAGCACATCAAGGTTATGAGCATTGTTTAGTGATGATAGACCACTTTACTAAATTTGCCGTAGTGACGCCCACGCGGGACCAAACTGACGAGTCTGCGGCTCACGCAATCTGCAAACACTTCATTCAGGTGTACGGGTGTCCCAAGCGCATCCATTCTGATCAAGGGGCCTGCTTCCTCGCAAGAGTGATGGAGGAGCTGCACCAGCTGTACAAAATAGATAAGTCCCGGACCACCCCTTATCATCCACAAGGGAATGGGGCTTGTGAAAGATTTAACCGCACTCTGATTCAAATGCTGAGGACTCTGGAGGAGGACCAGAAGGCGAAGTGGACTGAGTCCGTCCCTGAATTGGTGTGGGCATATAACAATCGTAAACACAGCACTACCGGATTCACCCCCTACTCTCTGTTCTTTGGCCGACCCGGGAAGGGACTGGCAGAGCTGGCGCTGGAACCCGAGGAGGACTACCCACGGACGGGGGTGTACTCCTGGGTTCAAGAACATCGTCGTCGGCTGCGGACAATTCAACGTCTAGTGCAGGACCGGCTACAAGAATTGGAGCATCCCCAGGTAGCTCCTAAAAAGGGGACAGCCCTGTGGCCTGGAGACCGAGTCTTAGTGAGGGAAAAGCGCCCACACAACAAACTGGAGTACCGATGGGAGAAAAGGCCGTACCGAGTGAAGCGGCGGCTCGGCAACGGGGGTCCCGTTTATGAGGTCCAGCCCGAAACGGAAGAAGGGACTCCCACCCGCACACTGCACAGGAATATGTTGCGTCCATGTTTGTCTCGAGATCCTGAATCAGTCCAATTGGCTCCAGCACCCCCACCGGCTGCGCCAGTGATCAATGTAGATGTGGAAGATGAGGAAGACTTCGAATCTCCTCCAGTGAACCCAGGAACAGGGCTGGTGCCAGATTCTACCAACGTATCGGAGGAAGCCTCGACTCCTCCCACAGCAGCTGACACCACCGCCCCTGCTGGTTTTAGACGCTCTGAACTTTCAACGGCTGGTGTACCCCCTGTTCGCTACAATCAGGATGAGTTCATCTGGCAGCAGATTGTGCAAGGACTAGAAGATTGCCAACAGGAGCTCCTGAAGATCTCGCCCGTGGAATGGCGAGCAGAAAGAGGGGGGGAATGTAAGGAGTTAAAAGCACGAGAAGAGTCTGGGGGCGGTTACCTTCTCGGCTCTGTGCCCGGAACCTTTGAGCTGTGCCGCAGGTTCCCTAGGGGAGAGACTTGGAGACTGGGACAGGAGGGAAGCAGCCAGAGAGCGGGAAAGGGACGCATGCAGGAGAGAGAGCAGCTTGCAGAGCAGCGTGCAGAGCCGGGTGCAGCTGCGCTCCAGAAGAGAGAGAGAAAGAGACTGCCCAGAAAGACTGCATCTTGTAGAGACTGCCCAGAAAGACTGCATCCAGCGAGTACTTAAAGCGGACTCTGCTGTGACTTTAGGGGGGGCGCTTTGAGACCCGTTGAGAGACTACTACACTCTGGCCCCTGACTCCTGGTACAGAGACTTAACAGTGCAGAGCCCCTGTTTTCCTGGTACAGAGACTTAACAGTGCAGAGCCCCTTGTTTTCCTGGTACAGAGACAACCGTGCGGAGCCCTGATTTTCTGGCTGTGCTATAAAAGTTAAAGACTCAGAGCCTGTGCATACCACATTAACTCCCGAAACCCCAGGCAGCAGGCTCTCAGAGACTACTCTGCTCACGGACCACAGAGGGACGACAAGTGCCGCTGATTCTCGGCGCCTATGTTGGAGAAGACGACCCTCCAAGCAAGTCCTCATGAGACTGATAAGTGTTCTTTTCTCAGGAAATCCTGCTTAATTCTGTTTTATTGTTTAACTCCCGTATTTTTGCATTGTTTTATTGGTAGTTATTTTCCATTGCTTCCTCCCTGCGAGGAGAACCTAATTCCTGTTATTAAACCCCTCAACTGTTGGTCTGCCTGTTCCGTGGTGACATACTCAGTACCTGCACGTTATTACATCTACAGCATTACAGAATGCTGTAGATAAGCCCCTGATGCCAGTGGGCTTAGCTCACCTTTCATTTTGGGGGTGACAGGTTCCCTTTAAGGGTTTGCTCACACTGCCATGTAACACGGCAGAGTGCTATGCAATGTATTATCGGATAGCACTCAGCCCAGTGTTATACTATGGGACAGTGCAGATCTACAATTATTTTCTCATGCTGAATCGGCATAAGAAAACAGTCACAGCATGCTATGAGTGGCTCCGATATTTGGATCATGCGCACCCATACAAGTATTGCCGGTGTACGCTCACAGAGACAATGGAGAAGGTGGAGAAATGAGAGAATCCGATCACACTCAGATGATACTCGGATCAAATACTGGCAGAGTTATCATAATTGGCCCAATTTTCTCAGATCAGATAATATTTGCCAGTGTGAGCAAGCAATTACAATGTAAGCCTATGGAGCCTCGTTCTAACGCTTCATAGACTTAGGCTATATGCGCACGTTGCGTATTTGATGCGTTTTACTGCGTTTTTTTACACATGTAAATGGTCCAAAAACGCTATGGAATCATGCAAGGTAATTCAATGACAATCCTGAAGTGTTGTGCACATTATCAGTAAATTTCAGTCCGTATTTGCAGCGTTTTATTTTCTGCAGCATGTCAATTCTTTGTGTATTTTTGCCTGCGCTTTTGACCCATTGAAAGGACAGGAAAAAAAGCACATAAAAACCGCGCATATTTTCTGCTGCGATTTTTCGCCAAGAGATGCAGAAACCTTGCAGAAATTTCTGCAAGCAAATACGCAATGAGTGCACATAGCCTTACACTGTAAAAGCCACCTTGGTCTGTCAATATATTAATACACTCATGCTACACACCATACACATATACACACATTTCATGAAAAAAATATTCATGGGAGGGCTTCTTTAAATGTGCTGGAGAAGAGCACCAGGACGGGGGACATTATTACAAGATGGAGCCAGAATGGGCGATATTATTACAGCAATGGGCCAGGATGATGGAAATAATTACAGGATGGGGGGCATTTTTACTGCAAGGGGCCAGTATTGGGGACATTATTGCAGAATGGGGGCCAGGGTGGAAGACTTTATTACATGATTGGGTCCATTTTTACAGTATGGGGACATTATTATAGGATAGGAACAAGGATGTGGGCCATTATTACAGGCTGAGGGTCAGGATGGGAAAGATTATTACAGGATGGGCCTACAACAAATTTGATGACCACAGAATAACACCTGATCTTTGTAAATTTTGGTTGTGTTGAAATCAAATATCACATCCATTTATTCCAGTCAGATCTTGAATAAAATGCTGGACTTCCTTCACAGTCATCTAAACTACTTTCCCTCATATTTTTTAGCTATGTGTGAAGAGCAAGTAGAACATTTCCACCAGAACCTTAACACCATGGAATCCAGTTATCACGGTAGATGGAACATCTGTGTGTAGTAGATGTAGAAAAGCAATTCCGGCATTGCCTTTTGGAATTTGTTTTTACGTCATTTATTGTTCGGTAAAATTGACCTGGCAACACGAGCATCCAGGTCAGCACAATTATTGCCGCATCATGTTATAATTGATACCGTTTTGGGGTACATAAGATATTTTGATTTCATTTGTTAAGGGAAGTGTGGTGAGTGGTGACTGAAATTCTGCCGTTTTTAATTTTTTTTTTCTTTTTTGAGCCCTATAGATCTCTGCTTTACTGCTGCTACTTTACAGAATTAAGTTATTTAAGAAAATTAATAAATTTGCTTAAAGGATACTGTAATCAATGACGAAGCTGTAATTTCCAGCCGGGAGCCCATCAGTGAATGCTTCTACTCTTGAGAGACGTCTATAAAGTTTCCTGAAGAATGGGAATGCTGCCACCCTCATCCAATTGATAAAGTCATCATTTTTGTAACCATTGTTATTAGGGTCCGGATCAAGAGCATAAGCCGGTTTCTGCCAATATGGTGGCCTGGCACTTCCTGCAAAAACAAAGATGAAATGGTTAAAATATTAAGTTAAATGGTATAATTCTAAGTTACTTCCACATAAATGTCAGGACCCAAGGTATCTGGACAGAACATTGTCCAGAGAATCACACTGCCTCTACCAGCTTTACCCATAGCCCTTTCTGATGCCAAGTCTTTTCTGGGTTAGTGGTGCACACAAACCCAGCTCCCCACATGAAAAAATGAATTATCAGACCAAGCCATCTTCTTTGCTCGATGGTCTTGTTCCGATTCTCACACACCCACTGTTGACACATTCATTGATGGACAGGGGTCAGCATGGGCAATCTGATCACTCACCGACTAGGCTGCCTCAGACGCAGCAATCTCTTATGAATTGTGTGTCCCAATACCTTTTTATTATAACGAGCATCATATTTTTGGGTTTTGGGCATACCAAGAACTCCCTACAAAAACATATGTTTTGAAGATGTTTTGAGCTAGTTTTCTAGCCATCCGAATATGGTCACTTGTCAGCAAGGCTGGAATGGCCATCTGGCAATTCTGGCAAATGCCAGAAGGGACTGTCTGGTCGTGGGCTGCCTTGTCTGCTGTGTTGTTAACAGAATCGGTGTACTCATGATACCCATACTGTTAAGAGTTGTGATGGATCACAAAGTCGCCGACTCCATCACTTACCCCAGCAGGCCACGGGTATCCTTAGAAATATTGGTCTTGTAGAAAATCTTCCTTTCCTCCATCCAGGGTAATATTAGTGATCTATCCCATCTGATTCATGGGGACGGGAACAGCATGGGCCTGTGTGATTTCAAAGCCAAGGACTAAATTTCAGCCCCAACCTGTACCTGCTTGTCAGAGTGACTTAAATCCTTGTGCTTGCTCATTTTTTCTGTTACCTACATATCAATACAACAACTTCAAGACCTGACTGTTCACTTCCCAGCCTTTTGACAAGTGCCATTGTAATAAGATGACGTTACAAATAGAATAATTTTATTCACTTCACTTGTCAATCATTTTAATGTTATGCTGATCTCCATGTACTGTATATAGTTCATAAGGATGTTAAGTTTGCTAAAAGCAAGATAAATTATGTGTGTCCCTTCTCTCGTTTACATGACATTAAGTCCTTTTCTCTTTTCCTGTCTTTTCTGTACGGCAAGTTTCTAACTTTTATCCCATGCAGAAGACTAGTATACAGTAAACAAGAAAAAACTCCTAAATCTTGGAACACTTATTAGTAAAGTTTGTCTTAGCCCTCGTTTCGTTATCCCTAATTCACAAAAAGTTGGGATGCTGTGTAAAATTTAAATAAATCAAGAATACAATGATTTGAAAATCCCTTTTGACCATGCAACACGTAGAACCCAGATCAGAAGTTGAAAGTTGGATTTACTCCTTTTTATAACATAAATGTATTTCCATAAACATGAACAGCCATAAACTAATATTTTGTCAAATTACTCTTTGAATTTTTAAAGCAATCAGTCTTTTTGGGTAGGACTCAGTCAACATGACTTATCGGCCATGTTAAGGTCTCTCAGCTGAGCACGCTTAGCAACTCCTATCCCCTAAATAATCTGGGTCCTGACTGACACACATTGTCAGATGTAGCTTTTGCTGCATGACTGGGAGGATAGAAGTTGGTGGTTATATGAGAAGGCGTTTGGTGGATTTATCTGTGTGCTTGCTTTAGTAAGTGTAATAATTCCCTTTCCTTCTCCTATTTTGCTTTTACCTCATCCTCCACTCCCCGGTACATTCCTTTGTTATATGTGAGTGAATATTTGTATCCCTGGTATTTCCCATTTCCCCTGTTCCTATTACCTTGTTCATCAGGTTGGTGTACTACAGTGCACAATTACTCCCCTCTTCCCTGGGTGGAGGTAAGGTACAGACATATGGTGGATTCAGGAAATAAGACAAGGGTCGCGGCCCCGGCATCTTCACCTTCAGAAGTAACCAGGGGAAAAGGGCGAGCTAGGGTGCCCCTAGTTTTAGAGACAGAGAAGGAGCCCCTGGTCCCAGGTCACTTGACAACAGACTCATGACAGGCACCTTGTCGGGAAGTGCTACAGGAGAATGGAGAAGTCTAGAGAGATGAGCTCATGATGAAATCTCATCATGGTGGTATGTGGTATGTACTACATGGAGATAAAAAGGAAGGGAAAGTTGGTGAGTTTCTGCTCAATTTCAAAAACTCAGTGTAAGCTAGGGTGTGTTTACTGAGTTTTTGAAGCAGAAACTCTCCAAATCCTCAAATAGTCAAAACTTGGTTCTGATGATTAATATAGTAAAGCACGGCACTCTGGGTATCTGGGAGATGCTCAAGTTAGGTATCCAACCCGTAGTACATCAGCAATAATATACTTGGCACTCAGAAGAACTTTGTGGTGAGGAAAAACATCATTTATTCAGTGCATCCAGTTCAACATGAACGTTTTCGGTCCAAACATAGGACCTTCATCAGACAGGATTTTTGAATACTGTAATATACATATACAAAAAAATACAAAAGAATTTTTTAGAGACAAAATTCATGATGCACTTTGAGGATACAATGCATTCAAAGATATGCAGCACAAAAAACCAAACATCACTGGTAAAAGTGACCAAACAACAATAGTGACGGACTTTGGTGAATCCTGACTTGGAGCGTGAGATGTGAGCTTCATTTTGAAGAAACAGAGAGCTGTGAATGTGTTGATAAGAGGATTACGATAAGGTGACCATGCTAGGTCTGGGTAAGGACCTGCCAGAGTGGTGAGATAATGGTGAGATTGCCCCTGAATCATGCAGGGTGAGCTGCCTAAAATACAAGAATACAGACACGTAAAATATGTGACAACATAAGAGGATACATAAAGGTATATCAAGACATCAGGCTGCCATATATACAAGTAAGTGCTAAAGTATATAGCGTGTGTGACCACCGGAGCTGCCTCAAAACCCTATGGATGTGTAAACAGTCCCCCCTCAAGGAGTAATACTATTATGTACCTGGAATACACAATATGTCTGTATGGGCCCACGGATGGTGCCAGAATCAGACAGAGTCCAGGAGGTGTGGTACCGTCTAAGAAGAAGGACATCATGTGGTAAGTGTAAGAAAATGCCAATAGGCACTATAGAGGACCCGTGGAAGGGGACACATTACCTTGTATAGTATGTAAGAATGCGCTGCAAAAAAGGGGCGAGATGCTCGCTGGTGCAGGGAGCGCTGCAAGAAATGAAGGTAGTGCCAAATAAATGAATAGTCCGGGCACGAGGGGTAAAGGCAGGATATAAATAAATGCCAATAGGCACTATAGAGGAACCATGGTAAAGCCTGAGCAGGAGGACACAATACCTTGTGTGATATGCAGAACTGCGCTGCCAATGGGCGAGGTGCTCGCTAATGAGGAGAGCGCTGAAAGAAATAAAGGTGGTGCCAATTAAGTGAATACTCCGGGCATGAGGAGTAAGGATAGGGGGGTGACCGAGCGCCGCTGTACCTGGTGCTGCGGAGGAGAATGGCGCCGAACTGCAGAGGGTCCTCCCGGAAATGCTGGCACTCCAGCGGTACTTCCGGGTTTATGTGAGCGCCGACAGGGGGTCAGCTGACCCGCTGTGTCATCGGCGTCACATGACGGTGCCGGCCGCGCATGCGCAGGATAGATGGCAACAGTAGGGGAGCGCTGGGCAGATATACAGGCCCAATGGCGCCTGTATATAACATATAGTGTACTAATGCACCGCGCAGCTAAAGTATAAGTGACAATGCCACCTGGGGAGATTTTGTGGGCACTGAAGCAGATAAATGAGGAATGAGAAGCTATGTGGGAGCTATATGTACACATAAGGGGTTAAGTCAGTCAAACCCAGGGGGATCCCTAATGGTGGTCACACAACTGTAATATAGAGACAATACTAATACTCTATATTCAACTGGCCTGGTGTGGAAATACTATACCATGTGAAGGATAGTCGGTGCTCGGTGCATAGTAGTGCAGCTAGCGATTCTGTGAGGATATAGAAGGAGGAAATAAAATCAATATAGCATACAAAACATAACCGGAATCACAATGCAATATTCACAGTAATTTTACAAAAAAGCTGAGACGTCGTAGTCCCTATTCAATCCCTTTGGTTCTAAAGTCTGCAACGTGTAGATCCAAAAAGCTTCCCTTCTCTGGAGCATTTTGGTACGGTTCTGACCTCTCCTAGGGATATCAATTTGTTCCAGAACCTGGAACCGGAGCTGGGCGATGCTGTGATTTTTTTCAGAAAAGTGATGTGGGAGGGGGAGATGTGTCTTTTTATATCGGATCGTGGACTTATGTTGGGCCACTCTATCCCTCACCATTTGAGTCGTCTCCCCCACATAGGCCAAACCACATGGGCACTTTATTAAATACACCACAAACGTGGACTCACAGGTATAAAATCCTTTGATGGGAATTGCCTTACCAGTTTGTGGGTGAAAAACAACGGAGCCCCTCTGTATGTTGCTACACTGAAGACAATTCAAACAGGGGAACGTCCCCTGTCTTTGAGTATGAAGGAACGTCTGCCTGGGGACCACTGTGCTTGAACCAATGTCAGCCTTTACAAGTCTATCTTTGAGGTTTTTAGCTCGCTTAAAACATGGGAGGAAGGGCCTAGTGAATTCTGGGATGTTGGGGTAACTCCTTGTTAGGATGTTCCAGTGTTTTTTAATGGTAGATTGCACCAAACCAGAAAACGGATGAAAAGTGGAGACGAAAGGAATTCTCTTTTGATTGTCTTTTGGTCTAGTGTTGGACAGGTTTCTTTTGGCCTCTGTCAACACACCCCGGGGATATCCCCTCTCAATGAACTTGTGTTCCATTTCGGTAAGTCTGACTTTCTTAATTTCCATGTCAGAGACAATCCTCTCTACCCTATGGAATTGCGATTTTGGAATTGAGTTCTTAACCGAGGGCGGGTGACAGCTGGTGAAATGTAGGAGGCCATTGCGGTCAGTGGGCTTAGTGAATAAGTCAATTGCTAGGGTACCAAAATTTCTACGAGACACCGAGGACTACCTGCAGAACCGGGTCTACCAGTGGCGAGATACTCGGCATTCTTCCAGACGACACAGCTCTCTAAGCTCATCCGGCTCTGTCGACAGCAGACCTGGCACCTCAAACTCTTCCACTTTCCACTCTTCTTCTTTTTTAGGGCACAATCGTGGCCGTCAAAGGGGAAGACGAGGCGGGGGGGCCAATGCCGCTGTGGAAAACAGAAACCAGATGGCGACACGCTCGCAGGTAAGGACCTCCCACTAGTAGTCAACATTTCCTCAAAAATCATGGACACACATCAATTGGCTGTACTCCAGAAAGGCCTATCCTTTTGTCCAATGTATAAGTTCAACTCGTTTGAGCTTAATATGGACCTACAGAGGTTTTTCCGGAACCTCAGACTGCGTGTCCATTTTGCGGAACTGCCTCCTGCATTGAACCCTTCAATTCAGGACAAGACCCTACTCGAACTTCATGACCTGGGGCTACGAAGCCACAGCGGGTACATGCCTCCACGGTCCAACCCACCAGTGGAAACTTTCGTTTCCCTTGTCGAAAGAGACATCCACACGTTGACTCGCGATATGGACCGGGGGAGATTCCAGTTCCAGACTAATCTCTCACACTCGGAGAAACTCTCGTTGGAGCAACTAGCGTCGGATATGTCTCTTGTAATCAAACCAGCTGATAAGGGTGGGGCTACGGTGGTTATGGACAGGACTGACTACATTGAGGAGATTACTAGACAATTAAGTGACACCACGGTTTATAAGGTAATACCCCATAATCCCCTAAATCGACTGGTCCAACAAATTGCACCCGTTATAGACTTTCATTTTCAAACAGGTACGATCGACAGTAAAATGAGGGATTTTCTGATTAAAAAAGATCCCATCACTCCTATATTCTATATCCTGCCTAAAATCCACAAAAGACTGAACAAACCACCGGGCAGGCCCATTGTTTCCTTGACTGATTCAGTCTTGTCACCTCTATCTATGGTGCTTGAAAAGATCCTGACACCTTTAGTCAAAACCACACGCTCCTTTGTATTGGACACTAATGACTTCATACAGGTCATTAGGTCCTTGGGCCCCATATCCTCCTCCTCCCCCCTTCTAATTACCTGGGACTTCAACAGTCTGTACACATCAATAGTACATGAGAAAGGTATGGCAGCCACGGTCAGACTCCTGAGTGACAACAAGGTAGGCACTAAAATACGTCATTTCTGTGCTGACCTTTTAGGTTTGGTACTTAAAGAAAACTATTTCATGTGTCAGGACACCTTTTATGCCCAGCAACAAGTCACTGCAATGGGCGCGAACGTAGCGCCCCCGTATGCCGTGGCATATATGGCGGCCTTTGAAAGCGACTACGTGTACGACCATCCCCTCTTTAAAGACCATTGTAAGGTATGGCGGAGGTACATCGACGACATATTCTGCGTCTGGGACGGCCCCATTGAGTCGCTCCTTTCCTTTGACCAACATATTAACAACATCTGGCCCGAGCTTAAATTCTCAATACAACAGGACACACATAGGATTAGCTTTCTGGATACTCTGGTATACAAGGAAAGGGATGGTACCCTAGCAATTGACTTATTCACTAAGCCCACTGACCGCAATGGCCTCGTACATTTCACCAGCTGTCACCCGCCCTCGGTTAAGAACTCAATTCCAAAATCGCAATTCCATAGGGTAGAGAGGATTGTCTCTGACATGGAAATTAAGAAAGTCAGACTTACCGAAATGGAACACAAGTTCATTGAGAGGGGATATCCCCGGGGTGTGTTGACAGAGGCCAAAAGAAACCTGTCCAACACTAGACCAAAAGACAATCAAAAGAGAATTCCTTTCGTCTCCACTTTTCATCCGTTTTCTGGTTTGGTGCAATCTACCATTAAAAAACACTGGAACATCCTAACAAGGAGTTACCCCAACATCCCAGAATTCACTAGGCCCTTCCTCCCATGTTTTAAGCGAGCTAAAAACCTCAAAGATAGACTTGTAAAGGCTGACATTGGTTCAAGCACAGTGGTCCCCAGGCAGACGTTCCTTCATACTCAAAGACAGGGGACGTTCCCCTGTTTGAATTGTCTTCAGTGTAGCAACATACAGAGTGGCTCCGTTGTTTTTCACCCACAAACTGGTAAGGCAATTCCCATCAAAGGATTTTATACCTGTGAGTCCACGTTTGTGGTGTATTTAATAAAGTGCCCATGTGGTTTGGCCTATGTGGGGGAGACGACTCAAATGGTGAGGGATAGAGTGGCCCAACATAAGTCCACGATCCGATGTAAAAAGACACATCTCCCCCTCCCACATCACTTTTCTGAAAAAAATCACAGCATCGCCCAGCTCCGGTTCCAGGTTCTGGAACAAATTGATATCCCTAGGAGAGGTCAGAACCGTACCAAAATGCTCCAGAGAAGGGAAGCTTTTTGGATCTACACGTTGCAGACTTTAGAACCAAAGGGATTGAATAGGGACTACGACGTCTCAGCTTTTTTGTAAAATTACTGTGAATATTGCATTGTGATTCCGGTTATGTTTTGTATGCTATATTGATTTTATTTCCTCCTTCTATATCCTCACAGAATCGCTAGCTGCACTACTATGCACCGAGCACCGACTATCCTTCACATGGTATAGTATTTCCACACCAGGCCAGTTGAATATAGAGTATTAGTATTGTCTCTATATTACAGTTGTGTGACCACCATTAGGGATCCCCCTGGGTTTGACTGACTTAACCCCTTATGTGTACATATAGCTCCCACATAGCTTCTCATTCCTCATTTATCTGCTTCAGTGCCCACAAAATCTCCCCAGGTGGCATTGTCACTTATACTTTAGCTGCGCGGTGCATTAGTACACTATATGTTATATACAGGCGCCATTGGGCCTGTATATCTGCCCAGCGCTCCCCTACTGTTGCCATCTATCCTGCGCATGCGCGGCCGGCACCGTCATGTGACGCCGATGACGCAGCGGGTCAGCTGACCCCCTGTCGGCGCTCACATAAACCCGGAAGTACCGCTGGAGTGCCAGCATTTCCGGGAGGACCCTCTGCAGTTCGGCGCCATTCTCCTCCGCAGCACCAGGTACAGCGGCGCTCGGTCACCCCCCTATCCTTACTCCTCATGCCCGGAGTATTCACTTAATTGGCACCACCTTTATTTCTTTCAGCGCTCTCCTCATTAGCGAGCACCTCGCCCATTGGCAGCGCAGTTCTGCATATCACACAAGGTATTGTGTCCTCCTGCTCAGGCTTTACCATGGTTCCTCTATAGTGCCTATTGGCATTTATTTATATCCTGCCTTTACCCCTCGTGCCCGGACTATTCATTTATTTGGCACTACCTTCATTTCTTGCAGCGCTCCCTGCACCAGCGAGCATCTCGCCCCTTTTTTGCAGCGCATTCTTACATACTATACAAGGTAATGTGTCCCCTTCCATGGGTCCTCTATAGTGCCTATTGGCATTTTCTTACACTTACCACATGATGTCCTTCTTCTTAGACGGTACCACACCTCCTGGACTCTGTCTGATTCTGGCACCATCCGTGGGCCCATACAGACATATTGTGTATTCCAGGTACATAATAGTATTACTCCTTGAGGGGGGACTGTTTACACATCCATAGGGTTTTGAGGCAGCTCCGGTGGTCACACACGCTATATACTTTAGCACTTACTCGTATATATGGTAGCCTGATGTCTTGATATACCTTTATGTATCCTCTTATGTTGTCACATATTTTACGTGTCTGTATTCTTGTATTTTAGGCAGCTCACCCTGCATGATTCAGGGGCAATCTCACCATTATCTCACCACTCTGGCAGGTCCTTACCCAGACCTAGCATGGTCACCTTATCGTAATCCTCTTATCAACACATTCACAGCTCTCTGTTTCTTCAAAATGAAGCTCACATCTCACGCTCCAAGTCAGGATTCACCAAAGTCCGTCACTATTGTTGTTTGGTCACTTTTACCAGTGATGTTTGGTTTTTTGTGCTGCATATCTTTGAATGCATTGTATCCTCAAAGTGCATCATGAATTTTGTCTCTAAAAAATTCTTTTGTATTTTTTTGTATATGTATATTACAGTATTCAAAAATCCTGTCTGATGAAGGTCCTATGTTTGGACCGAAAACGTTCATGTTGAACTGGATGCACTGAATAAATGATGTTTTTCCTCACCACAAAGTTCTTCTGAGTGCCAAGTATATTATTGCTGTTGGTTCTGATGATTAATAGTCATGAGCGAGTACACTCGGTGCTCGAGATTTCCCGAGCACGCTCAGGTGTCCTCCGAGTATTTGTAAGTACTCAGAGATTTAGTTTTCATTGCCGCAGCTGAATGATTTACATCTGTTAGCCAGCTTGATTACTGTGGGGATTCCCTAGCAACCAGGCAACCCCCACATGTACTTATGCTGGCTAGCAGATGTAAATCATTCAGCTGCGGCGATGAAAACAAAATCTCTGAGTACTTACAAACACTCGGAGGACACCTGAGCGTGCTCGGGAAATCTCGAGTACCGAGTATACTCTCTCATCACTAGTGATTAATTAAGATAGATCAAAAAAAGAGGCAGCACTCCATTTTTCAAAAAGGTGCAGGATTTATTCAAATCCACATGTCAGTGCGACGTTTCAGCTCTATTGAGCTTTTCTCAAGCAGTGGATACAGGTTCCTTGGTACTTATATATAGTGTTCTAACAACCTTAATTACAGCCATTCGTGTTCAATTATATTTAAATACTTTAGATAAAGTGCATCTGTGCATTTGTGCGTTTATACATGTAGATATCATCAGCCATTCTTACCGCTGCCGGTGACAGTTGCACATGGAGGAAGCCATTGTCTCTGTCGGCGTTCCTAGGTCTCAATTGCGCATGTCTATTACTTTACTAAGCTTGGTTGAACTGCAGAGCAGGTGAACAAACTCGGCGCATGCGCAGTAGCGCTAAATACCGCCATTTTCTTGTAGGCATAATCTCTAGAGCTCCAAGCATACAAGAACCAACGAAAAAAATGTATATGTGCTTCCAAGTCTATTAGAATTATGTAGGTGGACTTAATTAGGGCACCACTTATTATAATACCACAAAACTATTAGGTACCATATTTATTTTATGTTTACCAATGTCACATATGGACTAGGGTTCTTTATGATATATATTAATACCAAATGGACTTAATCCACATCACCCTAATCTTGCAAGTATAGCTTTGTATAAGCCACATCCTGCAGATCAGATAGCTCTCGGCATGGGCCAGTCGGACCTTAGCGGCCAGACTGCCCATATCCCAAGCTGCTATATAGTGGTGGAGTGTCCTGGCGTATAAATGAATTCTAACACAAAAAAAAAAAAAAAAAAAACAGGTACCATAGCCTTATTATAGCACATTTTATTAACTTGGCCTCAGTTCAACAAAATATTTATATATATATAGATTCACAGAAAAAAATTTTTTTTCTTTGACGTAATGTACATGTCCTCCATGTTCAAACTGTCCCCTACCGCAGCAACCCGGCATGGATGACTTCTCATCTACATAAAAGATAAAACAAATAAAGTGCATTAGTATCTATATTAAAAACAAACTAGTAATAACATGGGACCATACAACTACACAACGGATTCAAATGATCGTATGCATCTTAAAATCGACATTAAGACCCCCAGGTTTTAGGGTATTGAGCTCGTATATCCACATAAGTTCTCTCTTTTTAAGCATTGATTCTCTGTCACCCCCTCTTCTCTGTATGGGGACAGTGTCAATAATTTTAAATCGTAGATCTTTTTCTGTATGTTTCTGTTCAGTGAAATGTTTGGGGACCGGGAGATCGGTTCTCTTTTTCCTTATGGTATATCTATGTTGGTTCATTCTAACTTTGAACTCACAGGTTGTTTCCCCAACATACCATAAGTTGCAAGGACATATCAGCACATAGATGACAAACTCTGAACTACAAGTCAGAAAATGCTTAATTTTATAGATTTTATCTGTCATTGGGTGTTTAAATGTAGATCCTTTAAGCATATGATTGCAGTTTATACAATTTAAACATGGGAAACATCCACCTCTACCAGATCCAGTCAAGGACATTTGAGTACTTCTCCTCATAGGGCCCATATCCGACCTAATGAGCATGTCCTTGATATTCTTGCTTCTTTTATATGAGTATAGCGGAGGCATCTTAAATTCATGGATATTAGGAAGACATTTTCCCAACATTGTCCAGTGTTTTTTAATAATGTTAACAATTTTATCACTTTCCTCCGTGTATGTAGAGACAAAAGGGACTCTTTTAGATAATTTTTTCACATTAGACTTTTTATTGATAAGTTGTAATCTGTCCTCTTTCATAACCGTATTTTTTGTCTGCTCCAATAGCCTCTTAGGGTACCCCCTATCCAAAAAATTTTTGATCAATAGATCTATTGTTGGAATGGCTTTATCTTCCTCTCTCACAATTCGTCTGACCCTGAGTAATTGGCTCAAGGGAATGGATTTCTTTATAGGATTTGGGTGGTGGCTGTCATATAATAGTAAATTGTTTCTGTCGGTATTTTTCACAAATAAGGTAGTGTCAAGCTGGCCATTTTTTTGTTCAATCAACACATCTAAGAATTGAATTTCAGTTTTAGATTTTACTAAAGTGAACTTAATTGTTTGATCTATTGTGTTGAGAAACGCATGGAACTCATTCAACTCTTTTTCTGTACCTGTCCAAAGGAGGAAGACGTCGTCTATGTATCGCCACCACACCAGCACATGCCGGAAGTGGTGGGACACATAGACAAGGTCCTCCTCCAGGACTTCCATGACCAGGTTCGCATATGAGGGGGCCATATTGGCCCCCATGGCTGTACCTTGTTTTTGAGCGTAAAACGCGTCACCAAAAAGAAAATAGTTATATTTAAGAATTATTTCCAACATTTTGAGGAGAAAAGCCCTACCCTCTATTGTATATTTTATTGGATCCAACATCTTACTCACAGCTCCTAAGCCTCGTACGTGATCAATGGAGGTATATAATGACACTACGTCAAAGGAGGCTAAAAGCACCTCCTCCTTTAAATCCAGTGTCTCTAACTTCTTCAGGAAGTCTGTGGTATCTTTGATGTAAGACCTACTATTTTTTGTGATAGGGTTCAGTATTTTATCAAGGAAAATGCCCATTTTGTTAAACAAGGACCCAACCCCAGACACAATGGGTCGCCCCGGAGGGTCGACCAAACTTTTATGTATTTTTGGTGTCATATATAGCACCGGGGTACGTGGGTTCTCCTCCCATAAAAAATTATAGAGATCTTGATCTATTATAGATGCCTGCATGGCTTCTTTCAGGCATTTTTTAATTATTTCCTGAATACTGAATTTTGGGTCCCTATCTATCTAACTTTTCATATACATTTCTGTCATTTAATTGTCTCATGACTTCTTTTATATAAGCTTGTTTGTCCATGACGACAACCGCTCCCCCCTTGTCAGCGGGTTTTATTATAATGTTGTCGTCATGGACAAGCTCCTGTAAGGCTTCAACCTCCTCCCCCCGAATGTTGGGGTGTCTATATTCGTTGGTACATCCAGTTCTCAACAGTTCAATATCTGTTTTTACAGCTTTTTCAAAAGCTTCAATAATGGCAGAATTAGTTGGTGGAATAAATTTACTTTTTTTCTTTAGCTCGACCATTTTTAAATCAAATTCACTTGTTTTACATGACCCGCCATCACTTTTATCATTAAACCATTCTCTCAATTTAATTTGTCTGAAAAAACTTTCTAGTTCAATTTGTAACTCGAACCAATTTACATGGGTACATGGACTAAAATTCAACCCCTTACTAAGTACAGATACTTGTGCATTAGTTAATACCTTGTGGGAAATATTCACCACTAATTCTGTTCTCTCTTTCTGAGGTTCAGAGTCCTTTGTGGCTTGGCTTTTTCTATTTTCTTTTTGCCGCCGATGTTGGCGCTTGCCTCCTCTTCTTTGCCTTCTTCTGGACCTTTGGCTGGATCTAAGGGATACAAACTCAGAGTTCAAGTGACAAGCATTATTAATATTAATCTCATGTCTATTCTGATGACCTCTTTTTCTCCAGGACATTTTAACATTTTCTGTTTGCCAGGAATACACGTGACCCGTCTCATAATCTGCAGTGTCTCTAATCCATTTTTTTCTTTTAGTTTCCTCCAATTCACCACGGAACTTGCTCATATCTTTGTCAACTTTATCCTTAAAAATAGTCCAATCATCCTTGCTCAGAATGTCCTGTAATTTGATTTCCACTTCCCCAATATTTGATTGTAGTTTTTTTACTTCCACTTGTAAATATTCAACATTCAGCAACATTACATCCATTGCATATTTGTTAGAAATCATTGTAAACCTATTACAGAAAGCAGTGTTGCCACTGAACAGATTTGGTCTGATATTAGACCTGAGTCCCCTTGGTATTTTACGTTCCTTAAGGTATTGTCCCAATGTAGTCAGGTGCAACTGGGAACTTATAAGTCGCTTCACATCATTTGTATATTTATATTTAGTTTAGTTGTATATAAATATACAAATGATGTGAAGCGACTTATAAGTTCCCAGTTGCACCTGACTACATTGGGACAATACCTTAAGGAACGTAAAATACCAAGGGGACTCAGGTCTAATATCAGACCAAATCTGTTCAGTGGCAACACTGCTTTCTGTAATAGGTTTACAATGATTTCTAACAAATATGCAATGGATGTAATGTTGCTGAATGTTGAATATTTACAAGTGGAAGTAAAAAAACTACAATCAAATATTGGGGAAGTGGAAATCAAATTACAGGACATTCTGAGCAAGGATGATTGGACTATTTTTAAGGATAAAGTTGACAAAGATATGAGCAAGTTCCGTGGTGAATTGGAGGAAACTAAAAGAAAAAAATGGATTAGAGACACTGCAGATTATGAGACGGGTCACGTGTATTCCTGGCAAACAGAAAATGTTAAAATGTCCTGGAGAAAAAGTGGTCATCAGAATAGACATGAGATTAATATTAATAATGCTTGTCACTTGAACTCTGAGTTTGTATCCCTTAGATCCAGCCAAAGGTCCAGAAGAAGGCAAAGAAGAGGAGGCAAGCGCCAACATCGGCGGCAAAAAGAAAATAGAAAAAGCCAAGCCACAAAGGACTCTGAACCTCAGAAAGAGAGAACAGAATTAGTGGTGAATATTTCCCACAAGGTATTAACTAATGCACAAGTATCTGTACTTAGTAAGGGGTTGAATTTTAGTCCATGTACCCATGTAAATTGGTTCGAGTTACAAATTGAACTAGAAAGTTTTTTCAGACAAATTAAATTGAGAGAATGGTTTAATGATAAAAGTGATGGCGGGTCATGTAAAACAAGTGAATTTGATTTAAAAATGGTCGAGCTAAAGAAAAAAAGTAAATTTATTCCACCAACTAATTCTGCCATTATTGAAGCTTTTGAAAAAGCTGTAAAAACAGATATTGAACTGTTGAGAACTGGATGTACCAACGAATATAGACACCCCAACATTCGGGGGGAGGAGGTTGAAGCCTTACAGGAGCTTGTCCATGACGACAACATTATAATAAAACCCGCTGACAAGGGGGGAGCGGTTGTCGTCATGGACAAACAAGCTTATATAAAAGAAGTCATGAGACAATTAAATGACAGAAATGTATATGAAAAGTTAGATAGGGACCCAAAATTCAGTATTCAGGAAATAATTAAAAAATGCCTGAAAGAAGCCATGCAGGCATCTATAATAGATCAAGATCTCTATAATTTTTTATGGGAGGAGAACCCACGTACCCCGGTGCTATATATGACACCAAAAATACATAAAAGTTTGGTCGACCCTCCGGGGCGACCCATTGTGTCTGGGGTTGGGTCCTTGTTTAACAAAATGGGCATTTTCCTTGATAAAATACTGAACCCTATCACAAAAAAATAGTAGGTCTTACATCAAAGATACCACAGACTTCCTGAAGAAGTTAGAGACACTGGATTTAAAGGAGGAGGTGCTTTTAGCCTCCTTTGACGTAGTGTCATTATATACCTCCATTGATCACGTACGAGGCTTAGGAGCTGTGAGTAAGATGTTGGATCCAATAAAATATACAATAGAGGGTAGGGCTTTTCTCCTCAAAATGTTGGAAATAATTCTTAAATATAACTATTTTCTTTTTGGTGACGCGTTTTACGCTCAAAAACAAGGTACAGCCATGGGGGCCAATATGGCCCCCTCATATGCGAACCTGGTCATGGAAGTCCTGGAGGAGGACCTTGTCTATGTGTCCCACCACTTCCGGCATGTGCTGGTGTGGTGGCGATACATAGACGACGTCTTCCTCCTTTGGACAGGTACAGAAAAAGAGTTGAATGAGTTCCATGCGTTTCTCAACACAATAGATCAAACAATTAAGTTCACTTTAGTAAAATCTAAAACTGAAATTCAATTCTTAGATGTGTTGATTGAACAAAAAAATGGCCAGCTTGACACTACCTTATTTGTGAAAAATACCGACAGAAACAATTTACTATTATATGACAGCCACCACCCAAATCCTATAAAGAAATCCATTCCCTTGAGCCAATTACTCAGGGTCAGACGAATTGTGAGAGAGGAAGATAAAGCCATTCCAACAATAGATCTATTGATCAAAAAATTTTTGGATAGGGGGTACCCTAAGAGGCTATTGGAGCAGACAAAAAATACGGTTATGAAAGAGGACAGATTACAACTTATCAATAAAAAGTCTAATGTGAAAAAATTATCTAAAAGAGTCCCTTTTGTCTCTACATACACGGAGGAAAGTGATAAAATTGTTAACATTATTAAAAAACACTGGACAATGTTGGGAAAATGTCTTCCTAATATCCATGAATTTAAGATGCCTCCGCTATACTCATATAAAAGAAGCAAGAATATCAAGGACATGCTCATTAGGTCGGATATGGGCCCTATGAGGAGAAGTACTCAAATGTCCTTGACTGGATCTGGTAGAGGTGGATGTTTCCCATGTTTAAATTGTATAAACTGCAATCATATGCTTAAAGGATCTACATTTAAACACCCAATGACAGATAAAATCTATAAAATTAAGCATTTTCTGACTTGTAGTTCAGAGTTTGTCATCTATGTGCTGATATGTCCTTGCAACTTATGGTATGTTGGGGAAACAACCTGTGAGTTCAAAGTTAGAATGAACCAACATAGATATACCATAAGGAAAAAGAGAACCGATCTCCCGGTCCCCAAACATTTCACTGAACAGAAACATACAGAAAAAGATCTACGATTTAAAATTATTGACACTGTCCCCATACAGAGAAGAGGGGGTGACAGAGAATCAATGCTTAAAAAGAGAGAACTTATGTGGATATACGAGCTCAATACCCTAAAACCTGGGGGTCTTAATGTCGATTTTAAGATGCATACGATCATTTGAATCCGTTGTGTAGTTGTATGGTCCCATGTTATTACTAGTTTGTTTTTAATATAGATACTAATGCACTTTATTTGTTTTATCTTTTATGTAGATGAGAAGTCATCCATGCCGGGTTGCTGCGGTAGGGGACAGTTTGAACATGGAGGACATGTACATTACGTCAAAGAAAAAATTTTTTTTCTGTGAATCTATATATATATAAATATTTTGTTGAACTGAGGCCAAGTTAATAAAATGTGCTATAATAAGGCTATGGTACCTGTTTTTTTTTTTTTTTTTTTTTGTGTTAGAATTCATTTATACGCCAGGACACTCCACCACTATATAGCAGCTTGGGATATGGGCAGTCTGGCCGCTAAGGTCCGACTGGCCCATGCCGAGAGCTATCTGATCTGCAGGATGTGGCTTATACAAAGCTATACTTGCAAGATTAGGGTGATGTGGATTAAGTCCATTTGGTATTAATATATATCATAAAGAACCCTAGTCCATATGTGACATTGGTAAACATAAAATAAATATGGTACCTAATAGTTTTGTGGTATTATAATAAGTGGTGCCCTAATTAAGTCCACCTACATAATTCTAATAGACTTGGAAGCACATATACATTTTTTTCGTTGGTTCTTGTATGCTTGGAGCTCTAGAGATTATGCCTACAAGAAAATGGCGGTATTTAGCGCTACTGCGCATGCGCCGAGTTTGTTCACCTGCTCTGCAGTTCAACCAAGCTTAGTAAAGTAATAGACATGCGCAATTGAGACCTAGGAACGCCGACAGAGACAATGGCTTCCTCCATGTGCAACTGTCACCGGCAGCGGTAAGAATGGCTGATGATATCTACATGTATAAACGCACAAATGCACAGATGCACTTTATCTAAAGTATTTAAATATAATTGAACACGAATGGCTGTAATTAAGGTTGTTAGAACACTATATATAAGTACCAAGGAACCTGTATCCACTGCTTGAGAAAAGCTCAATAGAGCTGAAACGTCGCACTGACATGTGGATTTGAATAAATCCTGCACCTTTTTGAAAAATGGAGTGCTGCCTCTTTTTTTGATCTATATTGAATGTGGACGACCAGTGGACGGGTTGCCTGGAGGCTCTGCACCCAGAGATAAGTTATACCAGTGTGCTGTTCCCTTTTACTATTTATAGTGATTAATTAATACACAGTTATGTGGTAATGTGTTCATATATGTATACATTTTAATTTTTTTACAGCCCTTGGGATTGGCTCAGTGTGAAAATGTGGCCCTTGTAACGAAAACTGTTGTGCACCCCTGCTCTGAAACCTCTATATAATGCTCAGCATTGATACTGTAGCTGTCCTTGCAATAGGCTCTATGAAATCCCATATTATAAGAGATGCAGACCTTTGAATTATGCTCCGATAACAAGTTGGACGGATCAAGCTGCTCTTGAGTCTGCAGGACTCGGAATCTGTGATATCTGTAAATAATTTCAAATTTTGGTTTATCTAACCACAGAACAGTTTTCCATTTGACTCAGTCTATTTTAAATGAGCTTTGGCCCAGAGAAGATGGCAGCGTTTGGGCATTGTGTTGACATATGGCTTTTTGTTTGCATGAAAAAGCTTTCACTTGAATTTTTGGATTGTAAGGCAAACTGTGTTCACATAAAATTATGTCTGCAAGTATTCCTAAACCCATGCAGTGATTTACATGACTGAATCTAGCTTGTTTTTAATTTCCTGCCACCTGAGGGCCCTTAGATCACAAGTATCCAATATTGACAGTCGACCTTGTCCCTTGTGCACAAGGATTTCTCCAAAATCACTGTATCTTTAGATGTTATTATGTACTGTAGATAGTGGGATATTCAATGTCTTTGCAATTTTATGTTAAGGAATATTTCTCTGAAGTTCTTACACAATTTTAGACGCTGTTGTTCACAGATTGACGAACCTCTGACCAACTTTGCTTCTGCGAGACTCTGCCTCTCTAAACTGTTCTTTTTATACACAGTCATGTGACTTAGTTGAAAATTGACCCTCCAACCCTGTCCCAACATTTTTGAAAAGTGTTGCAGCCATCGATTTCTAAATGATTTAATTTTTTTCAAATGAAATGGAAAAATGTCTAAACATTCAGCTTCTTATCTGTGTTCTAGGATCTGTTGTGAACAAACTCTGGCTTTGAGAAATGTTCATATCATGGTATTCTTATTTTCTTCACATTTTAGATACCGTCTTACCTTTTTTGAGGGTTGTATTTATTCCTTCTTTTCCCTCCAGTATGCCACAAAAAAACTGGAGAAAAAGCGATTTGGGAACTGATTTCATATTTCCAATTCATCTGGCGCATTTGTTGGGCCAGACCTTTCAAAAACTCATGTTACGTTGCATTTTTGATAGCCAGATCTCCAGTTTTGCAGTAGAAACATGCAAAAAAGCCAAAAGTGAACTTGTGCCGTTTTGAGTTGTGATCGGTTGAGGCACAAGATAATTGATCTTGATGCCCAATATAAATTTAAAACCTAGGTTTACAAAACTAGATAGATGGTCAAAGACTGGGAAAAGCTGGTAGCTGAGCAATTATTTGACCATTCATGTTGCAAAGTGTATAATACTTCAATAAAGCATGGAGCAGATGTAGCTAGTAATGCCTATGTCTGGGGAAACACAAGGAGAAGCCTTTACCAGCAGCCCATAGAGGAGGGTTGGCACCAGAGCTGTCAAAGAAGAGATACCTGATGAAGGCGGCATTTAGCCGCCGAAACGTGTTGTGTGTTCTACATTTTATTAAAGGTTTGAACATTTTATAACTTTATGTCCTTATCTATATGCCCAGCGCTCCGCTTGACCGCACATTCTTTCCTTCAATCAAAGAAGCAAAGGGCAGAGATAAATGCAAATCCAATAGGTGAGACGGGGCACTGAACTGTTTGGCTACGTCAAGGGTGCACCGAGCGAGTGTACTTGGTATAAACAGTCATTCCGTGCTGACAGACTCCTTTTTTAATTTTGAAACTTTGAATGTTGATACCATTATTACAGGTATTCACGCCACACAAAATGTTTCATAAATAGCATTTACTTTATATGTCTTACATCAGCACCATTTGTCAAATATCCTTTTATTTTATTAAGGTGTTAGAAGGTTTAAAACTTTTGCAACAATTTTTCATTTTTTCCAGGACTTATTTTTTTCAGGACCAATTAAGTAATGAAGTGACTTTGGGGCCTTATATATTGGAAAACCTGTAATAGTGATACCAGTTTAAAAACAAGAACCCTCAATATATGCAAAACTGCTCTCGGGTAGTTTATTAACCCTTCGGGGGGTTTTCAGGAATTAAAGCAAAATAGCATGTCAGGAATAAAATAATATATTTTTTATCACTAAAATGTTGCTAACATCTGAATAGGCATGTCACTTTAGCCTGCAGACTCTAAGGCCATTACTTGGCCCTGAATTGGCATGGCAAGTATCAGGACCACACAATCACGATCTCAGGGTGCTGATGGGTTAAAGAGGGAGCCCCAACACTCTATTAACCATCTAGATGCTGCTGTTATTATTAACAGGAGCATCTGGAAGGTGAAATGGCAATGTTTGGGGCCAACACCGATCGTGGCTGATGCAGCAGGGTGCCAGCTGGTGTACAGATGACAGCTGCTGCATTTTCTCCCATCGGGGGATGATATTTTCTTACGTCTCAGGTCAGTAAAAACAGTAAAAAGTCATATTGGACTTTAGCCAAGATACCTAGGACACCATATGAAAAACTTGACATCAAGCTCCAAATATTCCATGGGGAACGTACTTTACCTGCAAAGGCCTTTACGAGATCGTCCTTAGGTTTTGGGTTACTGAACTTCACATTCTTATCTGACCACCAGGTGTTCCCAGTTTTCAACATTGGAACATGAATTATGCTAGTTGAGTCCGGGTGATAAACTAATGTTATAGTATCTAAGGCAAAAAAATTATATTATTTAGGTTAAAGGTTTCTTCTACATCTGAGTGAGCATTTCATATCCTTTCTGTAAAGTGATAAAGGCTTTAATTCAGTAACGTTAAGGTTTAAGCAACACCGTGACACCAGGTGAGGCGGCCAGAGATCTTGGTATGGTGCTATATCACAGCATAATGCCAGTGAATGAGGTCACATTGTGACCTGCAAGGTACCGTGATTAGTGATGAGTGAGTATACTTTTTGCTCGGGTTTTCCCGAGCACGCTCGGGTGCTCTCCGAGTATTTTGGCATACTCGGTGATTTAGTTTATGTCGACGCAGCTGCATAATTTGCGGCTGCTAGACAGCCTTAATGTGGGGATGTGGGGATTGCCTGGTTGCTAGGGAATCCCCACATGTATTCAACCTGTCTAGCAGCCGTAAATCATGCAGCTGCGGTCGAGATAAACTAAATACCCAAGCACGCCAAAATACTTGGAGACCACCCGAGCATGCTCGGAGAAACCTGAGTAACGAGCATACTCGCTCATCACTAACTGTGACTAGGCTCGAAAAATCTAAACCAGCAGGACCAGGTGGGGCCAAAGTCATTTCACAGCCTAAGCTACAGCTCAAGTACCAAATATACATAGTAGATTAGTAAATTGCCCTAGAACACCAGGACTCTGCTGTCTTTGTATGGTGCTACATCACAGCATAATGCTAGTTAGGTATTGAATATTGTTAATATTTGGACTATATATGGAAGTTTTATGTCTTCACTGAACTTAAATAAAACAATGAACTGAGAGTATTTTGTGGGAAATATATGTTGATGTTATGTGGGCACTATATGGCAGTATTATATGGATACTCTATGGAGGTAGCATATATCCACTGAATGGTGGTGTTATTTATGTACTGAATGGCAGCATTATGTGGTATGGGCAGTAATATGGTTCAAACATCTTAGTAAATGGTGCAAATGTACAATATACTGTATGTCCACACTGTTAAATCTATTACATTTTTTAGAATATTGGAGTATTTTGTACAGACCACCTCCTTCTTTGCTGTCCTGTGTATACTTTTACTTACCATTAAACATGCTGTTGGCAATTGCACCACAAGGAGCCATTGGGGTGCCATTTTCATATACAGAAAACGGAGCACAGTAACCACCACCTTGTATGTTCTGCAGACAGATAATAATTAAATGAATTAAATCTTATTACGGTAATTCAATTAATGCAGTTGGGTCCAGAAATATTTGGACAGTGTCACAAGTTTTGTCATTTTAGCTGTTTACCAAAACATATTCAGGATAAAGTTATATCATCAATATGGGCCTAAAGTGCAGAATATCATAATTAATTTGAGGGTATTCACATTCTAATTGGAATAAGGGCAGAGGTGCACCTAGGGTTTTGGTTCAGGGGGGCGAAACTTCTCAGTGGGCCCTTAACCAGGTAACCTTGATTACAACTCGGTGACGCGCCCTAATAGTGGAGGAGAACCTCAGCAGATGACCGCGCTGTTACTGAGGATAATCTCTATATAAAGACCAACATAGATATTACCGCCATATGGTCATGTGGTAGATACCAGCCCTACAGAACATATAAGAGATTACAGTACAGTTACAGATAATGCCTTACCGCTGACGTTCTTTCTGATGGAATCGTTCATTTTTCCCGTCTTTTCCATCTGGCCCAGACCGACATGACAACTTCTTCCAGCCAGGACTCGTCTGCAGAGATTACAACAAAGACAAGTTTTACTTCTCATATTCCAGCCCCATCACCATCTATTCCCATCCTGCACAAACTCCTCATCCTGCTGATATCCCAATACTGAGCCGTTGCTGCCGTATGTGTCCCTATTACTGCCCCTGATACCCCAATACTGAGCCGCTGCTGCCGTAGGTGACCTTATTACTGCACCTGCTTTGTGGTTCTCTGTAAGCTCTAAATTCTAACGCACCCCTCTATAATATAGTAATTCCCGGTGCAAGTGCCCTAGAAAAGTGCCCATATTTTGCCCCCTAGAAAGTAATATTGCCCTGTGTGCCCCTTTGATAGCCACAGTAACCTGAGTTCCCCTATAACAATAAGTGCCCACTTTACATTTAATAATGTCCCGAGTCTCCCCCCTGTACAGCTCCCCTATACACAGTATGATGCTCTCTTATACAGTATAATGCCCCCTCACTGTATAGTACCATCCACACAGTATACTGACTCCTTAGAAGCCCCCAAACTGTTTGATGGCTCCAACAATGTATAATGACCCCCACACTGTAATCTCCATACTGTATGATTGCCCCCTAGATAGCCTCCATATACAATAGCATAATGCACCAAATAGTCCACAATATAGTATAATGCATTCCCCATAGGCAGACTCTATAGCATAAGGCAGCCCCATAGGCAGACTCTGTAATAAGGCAGCACCCCATAGGCAGACTCTGTAGTATAAGGCAGCATCGCCATAGGCAGGCCCTGTAATAAGGCAGCACCCCCATAAGCAGACCCTGTAATAAGGCAGCACCCCTATAGGCAGACCTTGTAATAAGGCAGCCCCCATAGTCAGACCCTGTAATAAGGCAGCCCCCCCATAGATGGACCCTGTAATGAGGCAGCACCTCTATAGTCAGACCCTGTAATGAGGCAGCACCCCCATAGTCAGACCCTGTAAAAAGGCAGCCCCCATAGTCAGACCCTGTAATAAGGCAGCCCCCCATAGGCAGACACTGTAATAAGGTAGCACCCCCATAGGCAGACTCTGTAGTATAAGGCAGCATTGCCATAGTCAGACCCTGTAATAAGGCAGCCCCCATAGTCAGACCCTGTAATAAGGCAGCCCCCATAGTCAGACCCTGTAATAAGGCAGCCCCCTATAGTCATACCCTGTAATAAGGCAGCCCCCATAGTCAGACCCTGTAATAAGGCAGCCCCCCATAGGCAGACCCTGAAATGAGGCAGCACCCCCATAGTCAGACCCTGTAATAGGGTGGCAGATCCCCATAGTCAGACCCTGTAATAAGGCAGCCCCCATAGGCAGACCCTGTAATAAGGCGGCAGATCCCCATAGGCAGACCCTGTAATAAGGCAGCAGCCCCCATAATAAATAAATACTCACTTCTCTTCTTCCTGGTTCCTGCGCTGCTCCCGCTGATCTCCCGACAGCGGCGCCAGGCAGTGACGTCATCGCGCCCACTGTCAGTGTCGGTGACGTCAGACGCCGACACTGACAGGGTGATGATGGGAGAGGGAGCGCATCCTCCCATCAATGCGATCAGCTGTATCGGCTAAATGCCGTGGTGGTTTAGAATAGACCTGTATTGGTTACTATTGTTTCTATGACCGTATGTTACGTAACTCCCATCATGAGCTGAACTAGTGTTTCACTAGTTCAAAATACTTAGCAAGTGAAGTATAGATGAAATATGAATAAAGAAAAATAAATAAATAGATCAGTGAGACCACAATCGTTCTGGTAAAAGAGGATACCTGCTGTCCGGTGATGCCTTTCAGAACGCTGGTGTCTGTGGTGCCCACACGGAGTCCTTTACCAGTATGGAATTGATGAAGTCTATGCGGAGACCGAAAATCCCGGGGCGCTGTCCCAGCCGGTGACAAGCGTCCCTCGGGAACCTAAACCCGTGTAAAGCGGGAGCCAAATACCGCAATGAAAGCCAGTAGGTGCTCTGTGAGAACAGGACCTTGCGTGAAGTCACGGATGCTCCCTGAGGAAGGAATCCATGAATTCTGAAACGCGTAGGAAGATTGGTCCATTAAGTTCTCCGTAGCCAGTCACGTGAGCCATCACGTGACCGTGACGTCGTCACGCAAGATCCTGTTCTCAGCTATTAAGTCTCCTCTTAGCCTTATTTCTTGCAAGCTAAATATTCCCAGATCCTTTTAAGTTGAAGTCCGCCCACCATCATGGTAGCTCTTCTCTGAACTTGCTTCAGTTTTTCTATGTCTTTTTTAAAATGTTGTGCCCAGAACTGGACACAGTATTCTAGATGAGGCCTAGACTCTCTTATCAATATCATTTATATAAATGTTGAACAATATTGGGGCCAGGACAGAGCCTTGTGGTACCCCACTAGAAACACTCTTCCAATTAGATGTGAAACATTTATTACCACGCTTTGAGTACGATCACTGAGCCAGTTATGAATCCACCTCACCGTAGCCTTGCCAATACCATTCTTGGTCATTTTTTAAATAAGGATCGTATGAAATACGTTATCAAATGCTTTGCTAAAGTTGAGACATACAATATCTACCGCATTTACCTGATCCACACAGTCAGTGATTCCATCATAGAAGGAAATTAGATTAGTCTGGCATGACTTGTTTGCTACAAAACCTTGCTAGCTCTGGTTAATTACTGTATTCTTATCCAAGTACTTACATACAGGCTGTTTAATAATTTGTTCAAAGATCTGTTTGTTTTTTTTACTTTTACTGTAATTACTTTGGAATCCCTGACATGAGGAGGCTTTGTAGAAAAATGGTTGCAATTTCTAAACATTTCACAGCATATTTTTTTTCAACCCTTTAACTAAACCTGAAAGTTTACACTTCAGTTGCATTTCAGTTATTTCCTCTTAAATCCAAAATAGCGGCATGCAGAGGACAAATCATGGAGATTCGGTCACTGTTCAAATATTTCTGTATCTAACTGAATTACATGTGTTAGAAATAGAGATGAACCAATTTGTTAAAATTTGATTTGGTTCCGTTCATTCGATTTTGCTGAAAAATGAAATTCTGACCAAATTGATTCATCCTGAGGAGATGTTTATATAAAACAATATATTGAATTGTCCTAGGCCTACCCCTCACCTGTCCTGCCATCGCAGCTCCCCACCCTCTTCTCCCATTTTTGATGTGGATATTCTTCTGGTCTCCAGCCTTTACTTTGAGTCTTCCTGTGCTGTATAAGCCTCATGTGGTCACTTGTGTGTCACGCTCAATATGAATGGGTGAGGCTTATTCAGCACAGGAAGACTGGAAAAACGGAGGCTGGATGAAGATATGGAGGCCAAAAGAATTAAAGACCGGTAGACAGGGTGCGGAGCCGCGGCAGTAAGACAGGTGAGGGGTAGGCCTCGGACAGGTGTTTTATTATTTTGTAACGTCTTCTGAATCTAAACATAGTTTATGGAGTACAGTATTTTTTGCAGGTAAAATTACAACAAAATCTTATTAATATCCTGGATTTCAATTGAATATTCCTCTCACATTCACATATCATGGTGTCGAGGATTACTGTTATATTCGTTGATTTCACATATCCTTAGGTGCAGTAATAAGTGAATAACATTGCAAGCTAGACCCGGAAGAGGAGAGTGGTGTGTAGGAGGATCACGTTATAGCTCTGCTTTAATCTTACTACAATGTTGTATGTAAATATACAGAATAAAGTTTCGCTCTCAAGAGCCTATAAATCAGACAAGTGCAATCAGATAAAAATGGGTGCACTTGGACCAATGTTATTCAATAAGGCAATGCTGATCTACGTTTTTTTCTCTGCAGTATTCGGCGTGAGGGAAAATTTGCAGCATGCTGAAATTTGACTCCAAAATTGGGCGGGTCAAAAAAAAAATGTGATTTCAAAATTGAATATGGATGACAAGGTGAGAAATAAATTGTTCCACTCCCCTTCTCTCCTTGAAATGTATGGTTTTGTTAATGCTATTTCACCCCTAGAGTACTTGCACCCCAGGAGCTGATGGTGGAATAGGAATGGCATTATTAATGACCCAGGAAAAGTGGCTTGTTCCCACGCCCTGGCGCTATCCAGGGTGAATGCTCTTGTTGCTCTCCCCTATCTTAACTCCATCTTTGGCAACTCTGACTCTGATGTTCTTCTGGATGGAGGAAAATGAGCAGATATAAAGCACGTGTGTGAAACCAAGTGCCTGTGACTTAGCGGATCGCCCCCTGCTGATACTGGGTATTAGTGATGTAGTTGTGAAAAACAAATAATATAGCCATATCGTGCTCTGGAACGACAACCGAGAAAGAAATAGAATGGCGAGAATCATCTTCAGTGGATAAGATGCTTGGCTTATAACTCTGGCGCAACTGTAAGTTACAGGTATGAGTATTTGATACCAAAACATTTAAGTAATTGTATCTTAGCATGAATTGCATCTTACTATAGCCTTTGCTGTATTAATATATGGATGCGAAACCTGGACTATAAAGAAACAATACAGAAGAATCAACGCCTTGAAATATGGATCTGGAGAAGGATGTTATCAATATACATGGTTGGCAAGAAGAACAAACAAATCAATCTTGGAACCAATCAAGCCTGACATGTCACTCCAAGCAAGGATCACCAAGCTACGACTTTTCTATTTTGGACACATCATACAAAGAGAACAATCACTGGAGAAGGACATCATGGTGGGAAGAATAGAAGGAACAAGGCAAAGAGGAAGACCAACAACCTGAAGGTTTGATACTATCAAGATCACAGTGGAGAAGACCCTGGTGGACCTATCTAGGAGTGCACAAGATCGATCTTCCTACAGATCATTCACCATCAAGTCGCCATGGCTCAAGAACAAGCCGAAGGCCGTTAAATAAAATAAATACAATCATTTTAATATGAAAAGATATTACAAGTGTTTAGTAAAGTTATCTGCTCTGTGTGAGCTGTCTGTTGACTTGTTTCCTGAGTGGAGCGCCATAGCCGTGAGGCGAGCTACCATTCATACTGGGCATCACAAGTGCATGAAGATTAATGTATACAGATATGTATGTTATACTATTTAGGGTAAAGTTACTCAATTTATACAATATTATAAAAAAAGCTAAAATACAGCAAAATGTATGGATAACATCACTGGGATGTTATTTTATTGGAATTTTGGATTTTTAGAGAAATCCACCTAAAGGAAGGCTGGGTTATCCTGAGAGGCAAACTAGATAAAGAATCACCTAGTAGTGGGGAATTGGAAAAAGTGGGTTTGAGGCTGTGTTACATTGTGGTGACCAGTCATCTAGTTTTCAGTCCCTGATCAGATTTTTAAATTGTTATTTCTTCATTATTTTATATAGTATTTTAGCAGTTCTAGAACACACACAGACACTATTGATTTGTATCAGGCAATATTAGAGAGTAATTATTATCTTTGCCACAGTTTTTCTTAAATGTTCTATTATTGTTATAACTTTAAGTGGAACATGTCAGCTTAGGATTGGAAATGGTGTCGTTATTAGGCAGCAAGCCATAAAACAGGAGGAACCAGACACATTAGCTGAAAAGATTCAGTATAACTTGTATTTTATGAATTGAAATCAGTGTTCATTGTGGGCACAGAAGTCCATTAGGTGGTCCCACTTAGTGACTGACAGCCTTCCTTGTATAACTGTGCATAGAGAGATAGCTGTCAATCACTGACTAGGACCGCCCACTTGACCTCTGCGCCCAGATTTCAATGCATAAAATAAGATATACTGAATCTTTTCCCACACGTCTTTATATCTCTCCAGCTCTATAACCACGCTACCCAAAGATTGAAAAGTTTTCCCAAGCTGATCAATTCCATTTAAAAGGACGAGACACTGTTATTTCTTTTCATCCTATTTATAAAGATTGAATTGGTGAGATTATTGATTTTCCCTTTTTATTACTGATATTAATGGTCACCTGGATGGAATTCTACTAACGTTAACATGTGGATTTTATCTCTACTCACGGACACTAAAATGAAAATCCCATCATCTCTGACCTTGACTATGAAGAGGTCAGACTTCACGTGACTGCGCTGACACCCATGTTTTGAAATATTCTCATTATAAAGGTGGCTTTATGGCTCCACCATTAGATCTTTCACCCATGTAAACTGTTTCCAGCACAAACTTTTAAGGAACCTTCATGCAGATCTATCCTTTACTTGAACACAGTGGAGATCACACTGGAACCTGATGGTACCGTCGGTATTTCAGTGGTGTTCATTAAGGCACCTGGGTGTTTGTTTCTGTGGGGTGGAATCCATGGTGCATCAGATTCCGCAATGAGTCATGTTTTCTACCATAAATGGAAACTGAGACAGAATTGTGAACAGACCCGCGTTTCTTCCAAACTCCACTCTGGCACCATTTGTTATCATTTTTCTGCCTTTTTAGGGTGACAACTTAGATAGCACATTGGTCGTGAGCTGTAATACACAACCGAAGCTTTCACACCCTGGACTTCTCTTGGGAACACGGTCGCCAGCAATACCCAGAGCTGACTTTAGCAAATAGAAGACATTTTCAATATTAGTGATTTTATCTTCATAATGAAATGGTCAATTCATGGATTAAACACATAGCTTTTATGATATACAGTTCTGGCAAAAATTAAGAGACCAGTGCAAAATGTTCAGTTTGTCTGATTTTTCCCTTTATGGATAAAACTATTGACAACATGTCTCCGAAGTTCCAAGCAATATATTTTGTATTTATTTTCAGAAAATGAGAAATGGTCAAAATAACAAAAAAAATGCATTGCTTGCAGACCTCAAATAATGAAAAAAAAACAAGTTCATAATCATTTAGAAACAACAATACTATAGGAAAATAGCACAATAATAATAATATAATAATAATTATAATAATAATATAATAACAATACTATATGCTATATGAAAAAAATAAATGTATTAAAACTAAAACAACATTATAGGAAAAACATTTTTACATGATGAGTAAAGTAATACCAACCTCTTTAGTTGTTACATTTCTTCCAAGCAACTGGGTATCAAATCTGGATATCACGTATCTCCGATGGTTCTGAAAAAAGTTGCTGAGCCCATAATACATGAAGACGTCCCCCTGTGTGGAACGTTACATGACAATAAGGCAGTAAGTATTCAGATACGTTGTTTCCAACTTTAGCTTTTTTATCTGTGTGTAGATGTGGTCTCTTGAGTCTTCTACTTTATTTTCTCATGTTTACATACACAAAGGTGCCAGTTTACGTATCCTTTAATACCAAATGCAACTTATAAAAAAAAGTCATAAAAAAAAGTCTCAGGTGACATTCAGGAAAGGTTTAAGAAATTACCCCAATTCCGATTTTCCAAATATATTCAAGCTTTCTCTCAGAATTTTTCCTGAGTCAAATTACAGAACTAAAACGGGCCTGAAATCCCAGAATCTATTCAGGATACTTCTTGCTCTCTTGGATTGCCCAATCTATTCTAGGATAACCTCACACATTTTTTTAGTGGATGGACCTTGTCTTGCAATTTCAAGCATACTTGAAAATGTAAAATTTTTCCATCCCTGTGCTTTGAGTACGCCCATCAAGGTTACCCTCCTCAAGGAATTTGAACTTATAGGTAATGGTCGGTTTCCCAACTCTCTCCCACTGACTTTCCTCTTTCTATCCTTCACCACTTTATTCTTGTTTCATTTGCTTCAACCTGTCCTCCAAACCCCGCCACATATACACTCTTCTATCCTAAACCAAGCTCACTTTAACGGAATTGTACAAAACTGAGTTTCATGCTATAAATCTATTTAATTTAATAACCTAACCACTTTAATAATATACGTCAATTCAAAATTCCCTACTAGTGATGAGTGAACTTGCTGGGATAAGGTGTTATCTGAGCATGCTCTGGTGCTAACCAAGTGACTTCAGTATGCTCGAAAAATATGTTTGAGTCCCTGCAGCTGCATGTCTCATGGCTGTTCGACACCCGCCACAATACAGGGATTGTGTAACAAACCTGCATGTGTTGCGGCTGACAAACAGCCACAAGACATGCAGCTGCGGGGACTCAAACATATTTTTCTAGCATACTGAAGTCACTTGGTTAGCACCAGAGCATGCTCAGATAATACTTTATCCGGACCTGTTTGCTCATCACTATTCCCTACTAGTGTTGAGCGATACCGTCCGATACTTGAAAGTATCGGTATCGGAAAGTATCGGCCGATACCGGCAAAGTATCGGATCTAATCCGATACCGATACCCGATACCAATACAAGTCAATGGGACTCATGTATCGGACGGTATTCCTGATGGTTCCCAGGGTCTGAAGGAGAGGAAACTCTCCTTCAGGCCCTGGGATCCATATTAATGTGTAAAATAAAGAATTAAAATAAAAAATATTGCTATACTCACCTCTCCGACGCAGCCTGGACTTCAGCGAGGGAACCGGCAGCGTTGTTTGCTTAAAATTTGCGCTTTAACTTCCTTACTTGAAGTCCCGGCTTGTGATTGGTCGCGCGCCGCCCATGTGACCGCGACGCGACCAATCACAGCAAGCCGTGACGTAATTTTAGGTCCTTCAGGATTTTAAAATTACGTTCCGGCGTTGTGATTGGTTGCGTCGCGGTCACATGGGCGACGCGACCAATCAAAAGCCGTGACGTCACGGGAGGCAGGAGACGCGCGATTTTAAAATGCGCGCGTCTCCTGCCTCCCGTGACGTCACGGCTTGTGATTGGTCGCGTCGCCCATGTGACCGCGACGCAACCAATCACAACGCCGGAACGTAATTTTAAAATCCTGAAGGACCTAAAATTACGTCACGGCTTGCTGTGATTGGTCGCGTCGCGGTCACATGGGCGGCGCGCGACCAATCACAAGCCGGGACTTCAAGTAAGGAAGTTAAAGCGCGAATTTTAAGCAAACAACGCTGCCGGTTCCCTCGCTGAAGTCCAGGCTGCGTCGGAGAGGTGAGTATAGCAATATTTTTTATTTTAATTCTTTATTTTACACATTAATGTTGTTTCGATACCGATACCTGATACCACAAAAGTATCGGATCTCGGTATCGGAATTCCGATACAGCAAATATCGGCCGATACCCGATACTTGCGGTATCGGAATGCTCAACACTATTCCTTACCTTTCCCTGCTTTTCTTGAACGTGGATCTGTTTGAGAACCCCAAGGATATGCTAGAAGACTCAAACTAAGGCCACGTTCACACATTCAGTATTTGGTCAGTATTTTACCTCAGTATTTGTAAGCCAAAACCAGGAGAGGAACAATCAGAGGAAAAGTATAATAGAAACATGTCACCACTTCTGCGTTTATCACCCACTCCTGGTTTAGGCTTCCAAATACTGAGGTAAAATACTGACCACATACTGAACGTGTGAACGTGGCCTAATAGTCATCGAAAATAAGAAAAAAGAAACAGACAGAAAATTAGAGAGGGAAGAGTAGGACATTTTGAATTGAAGAGTCATTAGATTATTACATTAAACACATAGGCACATACTGTACTATGACATTCACTTAGTTTCAGAAAACCCCTTTAATGTTCCCGTCATAGACATTATATGAAACAAGAGCTTCTACTAAACCAATGACTTCTGTAAAATTATTAATATTAATGTTAATATTTTAGCTGATCGTTATACTTGCCTGAATATTCTCTTTCACATAGAAATTAACAAAGCAGCTGCACGGCGATTCTGAATTTGAAGAATTTTCTCGTTCTTTCGTACATCGCGAACAATCAGAATAGTCAGAATAGGTTATCTGTTAACAATACACAATATACTGCATCACAACCAGCAAGACGTCGGAAAATATACATCTCCTGAACCTGAGAGCAACACAATTTAGAGGCAGAGATTCTGATTCCAGCGATGTGTCACTTACTGGGCTTCTTGCTATCATTTTGATAACATCACTATTTTATCAGCAGGAGACTATCACTAGAGGACTAGTAAACCTGCTGCCATGTACCATAGTCCTCCATATTCTTGAGCTCTGTATAACCCCACCCCATCACTGATTGGCAGCTTTCTGTGAATACTGTACATGGGCAGTATGGTATCCAAGAACCACCTCACCAGGAAGATAATATCTAATATATAATTGCCTAGAATACTACTTCCTGCAATTTGTGCCAACTTCCGTGGCTTTGTCCGGAGCTATTGTCCGGAGCTAATGTCCGTAGCTAATGTCCGGAGCTAATGTCCGGAGATAAGTGACGTCACCAGTGTCCTACACCCAGGCAGAGCACAGTGGCCCCAGGCAGAGCACAGGGGCCCCAGGCAGAACATGGGGCCCCAGGCAGAGCACAGGGGCCCCAGGCAGAGCACAGGGGCCCCAGGCATCATATGGGGCCCCAGGCAGAGCACAGGGGCCCCAGGCAGCATATGGGGCCTCAGGCAGAGCACAGTGGCCCCAGGCAGAGCACACACCAAATCGGAGGCCGAGGGGCCCCGCCCACCAAAGCGGAGGCCGAGGGGCCCCGACCACCACATCGGAGGCCGAGGGTCCCCGCCCACCAAATTGGAGGCCGAGGGTCCCCGCCCACCAAATCGGAGGCCGAGGGTCCCCGCCCACCAAATCGGAGGCCGAGGGGCCCCACCAACCAAATCGGAGGCTGAGGGGCCCCGCCCACCAAATCGGAGGCCGAGGGTCCCGCCCACCAAATCGGAGGCCGAGGGGCCACGCCCACCAAATCGGAGGCCGAGGGGCCCCGCCCACCAAATCGGAGGCCGAGGGGCCCCGCCCACCAAATCGGAGGCCGAGGGGCCCCGCCCACCAAATCGGAGGCAGAGGGTCCCCGCCCACCAAAGCGGAGGCCGAGGGGCCCCGCCCACCACATCGGAGGCCGAGGGGCCCCGCCCACCAAATCGGAGGCCGAGGGTCCCCGCCCACCAAATCATGGGCCGAGGGTCCCCGCCCACCAAATCGGAGGCCGAGGGTCCCCGCCCACCAAATCGGAGGCCGAGGGTCCCCGCCCACCAAATCGGAGGCCGAGGGTCCCCGCCCACCAAATCGGAGGCCGAGGGTCCCCGCCCACCAAATCGGAGGCCGGGGGTCCCCGCCCTCCAAATCGGAGGCCGAGGGTCCCCACCCACCAAATCGGAGGCCGAGGGTCCCCACCCACCAAATCGGAGGCCGAGGGTCCACAACAACCAAATCGGAGGCCGAGGGGCCCCGCCCACCACATCGGAGGCTGAGGGGCCCCGCCCACCAAATCGGAGGCCGAGGGTCCCCACCCACCAAATCGGAGGCCGAGGGGCCCCGCCCACCAAATCGGAGGCCGAGGGTCCCCACCCACCAAATCGGAGGCCGAGGGTCCCCGCCCACCAAATCGGAGGCCGAGGGTCCCCGCCCACCAAATCGGAGGCCGAGGGTCCCCGCCCACCAAATCGGAGGCCGAGGGTCCCCGCCAACCAAATCGGAAGCCGAGGAGCCCCGCCCACCAAATCGGAGGCTGAGGGGCCCCACCCACCAAAGCGGAGGCCAAGGGTCCCCACCCACCAAATCGGAGGCCGGGGGGCCCCGCCCACCAAATCGGAGGCCGAGGGTCCCCGCCAACCAAATCGGAGGCCGAGGGTCCCCGCCCACCAAATCGGAGGCCGAGGGTCCCCGCCCACCAAATCGGAGGCCGAGGGGCCCCACCAACCAAATTGGAGGCCGAGGGGCCCCGCCCACCAAATCGGAGGCCGAGGGTCCCCGCCCACCAAATCGGAGGCCGAGGGTCCCCGCCCACCAAATCGGAGGCCGAGGGTCCCCGCCCACCAAATTGGAGGCCGAGGGGCCCCGCCAACCAAATCGGAGGCCGAGGGGCCCCGCCCACCAAATCGGAGGCCGAGGGGCCCCGCCCACCAAATCGGAGGCCGAGGGTCCCCGCCAACCAAATCGGAGACCGAGGGGCCCCGCCAACCAAATCGGAGGCCGAGGGGCCCCGCCCACCAAATCGGAGGCCGAGGGGCCCCACCAACCAAATTGGAGGCCGAGGGGCCTCGCCCACCAAATCGGAGGCCGAGGGTCCCCGCCCACCAAATCGGAGGCCGAGGGGCCCCGCCCACCAAATCGGAGGCCGAGGGTCCCCGCCAACCAAATCGGAGACCGAGGGGCCCCGCCAACCAAATTGGAGGCCGAGGGGCCCCGCCCACCAAATCGGAGGCCGAGGGGCCCCGCCCACCAAATCGGAGGCCGAGGGGCCCCACCAACCAAATTGGAGGCCGAGGGGCCCCGCCAACCAAATCGGAGGCCGAGGGGCCCCGCCCACCAAATCGGAGGCCGAGGGGCCCCGCCAACCAAATCGGAGGCCGAGGGGCCCCGCCCACCAAATCGGAGGCCGAGGGTCCCCGCCCACCAAATCGGAGGCCGAGGGTCCCCGCCCACCAAATCGGAGGTCTAGAGTCCCCGCCCACCAAATTGGAGGATAAGGGGCCCCGCCAACCAAATCGGAGGCCGAGGGGCCCCGCCAACCAAATCGAAGGCCGAGGAGCCCCGCCCAACAAATCGAAGGCCGAGCGGCCCCGCCCACCAAAGCGGAGGCCGAGGGGCCCGGCCCCGCCCACCAAAGCGGAGGCCGAGGGGCCCCGACCACCACATCGGAGGCCGAGGGGCCCCGCCCACCAAATCGGAGGCCGAGGGGCCCCGCCCACCAAAGCGGAGGCCGAGGGTCCCCGACCACCAAATCGGAGGCCGGGGGGCCCCGCCCACCAAATCGGAGGCCGAGGGTCCCCGCCCACCAAATCGGAGGCCGAGGGTCCCCGCCCACCAAATCGGAGGCCGGGGGTCCCCGCCCTCCAAATCGGAGGCCGAGGGGCCCCGCCCACCACATCAGAGGCCGAGGGGCCCCGCCCACCAAATCGGAGGCCGAGGGTCCCCACCCACCAAATCGGAGGCCGAGGGTCCCCGCCCACCAAATCGGAGGCCGAGGGTCCACACCATCCAAATCGGAGGCCGAGGGGCCCCGTCCACCAAATCGGAGGCCGACGGGCCCCACCCACCAAAGCGGAGGCCGAGGGTCCCCGCCCACCAAATCGGAGGCCGAGGGTCCCCGCCCACCAAATCGGAGGCCGAGGGTCCCCGCCCACCAAATCGGAGGCCGAGGGTCCCCGCCCACCAAATCGGAGGCCGAGGTGTCATGATCTCTGCAGGCAGAGATCATAGCAAGCCTATAGAGGGACAAGCTCTCGGAAGATGGAACTATACTGACCATGAACTAAGCCTGCCGCGCAACTAGAAATAGCCAGGTAGCATTTCCTATTTATAGCTAGATGCCCAGCTCTGGCCTAAGACCTAAATAGCTAGCAGAGGGAAATATAAGACCTGGCTCACCTCTAGAGAAATATTCCAAAGAAGACAGTAGCCCCCCACATATAATGACGGTGAGTTCAGATGAAACAACAAACGCAGCAGGAAAATAGTCTTAGCAAATTTGAGGTCCGCTTACTAGATAGCAGAAGACAGATAGTATACTTTCATGGTCAGCAGAAAAATACTAACAAAACACCATCCAGAGATTACCTTAAACTCTGGCATTAACTCATAACGCCAGAGTAGCAATCCCTGATCGACGAGAGCTTTCCAGACACAGTAACAAAACTTCAGCTGCGAACTGGAACAAATAGGCAAAACAAAACATGGACAAAAGTCCAACTTATCAGTAGTTGTCTAGAAGCAGGAACAAGCACTGAGAGGCATCAGATAACATTGTTGACCGGCAAGAAACCACCAGAGAAATGAGCTTAAATAGCGACACCCACTACTGATGGAATCAGGTGAAACAGGAAAGAGGATGACAAGTCCAATTCCACAAGCGGCCACCGGGGGAGCCCAGAATCCAAATTCACAACAGTACCCCCCCCTCAAGGAGGGGGCACCGAACCCTCACCAGATCCACCAGGGCGACCAGGATGAGCCCTATGGAAGGCACGAACAAGATCAGAAGCATGAACATCAGATGCATTGACCCAAGAATTATCCTCCTGGCCGTAACCCTTCCAGTTGACCAGATACTGGAGTTTCCGTCTGGAAACACGAGAGTCCAAAATTTTCTCCACAACGTACTCCAACTCACCCTCAACCAACACCGGAGCAGGAGGCTCAAGAGAAGGTACAACAGGTACCTCATACCTGCGCAATAACGACCGATGAAAAACGTTATGAATGGAAAAGGACGCAGGGAGGTCCAAACGGAAAGAAACAGGATTAAGAATCTCCAATATTCTATAAGGGCCGATGAACCGAGGTTTAAACTTAGGAGAAGAGACCCTCATAGGGACAAAACGAGAAGACAACCACACTAAATCTCCAACACAAAGCCGAGAACCAACACGACGATGACGGTTGGCAAAACGCTGAGTCTTCTCCTGTGACAACTTCAAATTGTCCATAACCTGCCCCCAGATATGATGCAATCTCTCCACCACCGCATCCACTCCAGGACAATCCGAGGATTCCACCTGACCGGAGGAAAATCGAGGGTGAAACCCCGAATTACAGAAAAACGGGGACACCAAGGTGGAAGAACTGGCCCGATTATTGAGGGCGAACTCTGCCAATGGCAAAAAAGCAACCCAATCATCCTGGTCAGCAGAGACAAAACACCTCAGATATGTCTCAAGGGTCTGATTAGTCCGCTCGGTCTGGCCATTAGTCTGAGGGTGAAAAGCAGATGAAAAAGACAAATCTATGCCCATCCTAGCACAGAATGCCCGCCAAAATCTAGACACAAATTGGGTACCTCTGTCAGAAACAATATTCTCAGGAATACCGTGCAATCGGACAACATTCTGAAAAAACAGAGGAACCAACTCAGAAGAAGAAGGCAACTTGGGCAGAGGAACCAAATGGACCATTTTAGAGAAACGGTCACAGACCACCCAGATGACAGACATCTTCTGGGAAACAGGCAGATCTGAAATAAAATCCATCGAGATGTGTGTCCAAGGCCTCTTAGGAATAGGCAAGGGCAACAGCAGTCCGCTAGCCCGAGAACTACAAGACTTGGCCCGAGCACAAACGTCACATGACTGCACAAAGACTCGCACATCTCGTGACAGAGAAGGCCACCAGAAGGATCTTGCCACCAAATCCCTGGTACCAAAAATTCCGGGATGACCTGCCAATGCAGAAGAATGTACCTCAGAGATGACTCTGCTGGTCCAATCATCCGGAACAAACAGTCTATCAGGCGGACAACGATCCGGTCTATCCGCCTGAAACTCTTGCAAGGACCGCCGCAGATCAGGAGAAACGGCCGACAAAATTACTCCCTCCCTAAGGATACCTGTGGGTTCAGAATTACCAGGAGAGTCCGGGTCAAAACTCCTAGAAAGGGCATCAGCCTTAACATTCTTAGAACCCGGTAGGTATGACACCACAAAATTAAAGCGAGAAAAAAATAAAGACCAGCGCGCCTGTCTAGGATTCAGGCGTCTGGCAGTCTCAAGATAAATCAAATTTTTGTGGTCAGTCAATACCACCACCTGATGCCTAGCCCCCTCGAGCCAATGGCGCCACTCCTCAAACGCCCACTTCATGGCCAAAAGCTCCCGATTCCCAACATCATAATTCCGCTCTGCGGGCGAAAATTTGCGAGAAAAGAAGGCACAAGGCCTAATGACGGAGCAGTCGGAACCTTTCTGCGACAACACTGCCCCAGCTCCGATCTCCGAAGCGTCAACCTCAACCTGAAAAGGCAGATTCACATCAGGCTGACGCAACACAGGGGCAGAGGCAAAACGGCGCTTAAGCTCCTGAAAGGCCTCTACAGCATGAGGGGACCAATTAGCAACATCAGCGCCTTGTCTGGTCAAATCAGTCAGTGGTTTAACGACATCCGAAAAACCAGCAATAAATCGGCGGTAAAAGTTGGCAAAGCCCAAAAATCTCTGAAGACCCTTAAGAGAGGAGGGCTGAGTCCAGTCACAAATAGCCTGCACCTTGACGGGATCCATCTCAATGGAAGAGGGAGAAAAAATATACCCCAAAAAGGAAATTTTCTGGACCCCAAAAACGCACTTAGACCCCTTCACACATAAAGAATTAGACCGCAGAACCTGAAAAACTCTCCTGACCTGCTGGACATGAGAGTCCCAGTCATCAGAAAAAATCAGAATATCATCCAGATATATTATCATAAATTTATCCAGAAAATCGCGGAAAATATCATGCATAAAAGACTGGAAAACTGAAGGGGCATTAGAAAGACCAAAAGGCATGACCAAATACTCAAAGTGGCCCTCGGGCGTATTAAATGCGGTCTTCCACTCATCCCCCTGCCTGATCCGCACCAAATTATACGCCCCACGAAGATCAATTTTAGAGAACCACTTAGCACCCTCTATACGAGCAAACAAATCAGTAAGCAATGGCAATGGGTATTGATACTTAACAGTGATCTTATTCAGAAGCCGATAATCAATACATGGTCTCAAAGAGCCGTCTTTTTTTGAGACAAAGAAAAACCCAGCTCCCAAGGGAGAAGAAGATGGACGAATATGTCCCTTTTCCAAAGACTCCTTTATATATTCCCGCATAGCAGCATGTTCCGGCACAGACAAATTAAACAAACGACCCTTTGGATATTTACAACCCGGTATCAAATCTATGGCACAATCGCACTCACGGTGCGGAGGTAACGACCCAAGCTTGGGTTCGTCAAAGACGTCTTGATAATCAGAGAGGAACTCAGGGACTTCAGAGGGAATGGACGACGAAATAGAAACCAAAGGTACGTCCCCATGAATACCCTTACATCCCCAGCTCAACACAGACATAGCTCTCCAGTCCAAGACTGGGTTGTGAGACTGCAACCATGGCAATCCCAGTACCAAATCGTCATGTAAATTATACAGCACCAGGAAACGAATAATCTCCTGGTGATCCGGATTGATACGCATGGTTACTTGTGTCCAGTATTGTGGTTTATTATTAGCCAATGGGGTGGAGTCAATCCCCTTCAGAGGAATAAGAGTCTCCAAAGGCTCTAAATCAAAACCACAACGATTGGCAAAGGACCAATCCATAAGACTCAGAGCGGCGCCAGAGTCAATATAGGCGTCCGTGGCAATGGATGACAAAGAGCAAATCAGGGTTACAGACAAAATAAACTTAGACTGAATGGTGCCAATGGAAACAGACTTATCAAGCTTCTTTGTACGCCTAGAGCATGCCGATATAACATGAGTAGAATCCCCACAATAGAAACACAATCCAAACCTGCTGAGCAGGGTCTCCAGCTGAACGAGACTTCAGGGACAAATAAAGCTTACAATTATTTCGGAAATTCTGGAAGCTAGCTCTATTCCCTGTGAAGAACTCCGGCAAAGGAATTCTCGGCTCAGATACCGGAGCATGTACTACAAAATCTTGTAAATTTTGTACTTTCGTGATGAGATTATTCAAACCCGCAGTTACACTCTGGAGATCCACCATTGTCAGGTGCACACAGAGCACACAGAGATTAGGAGGAGAGAGAGAAAAAAGACTGCAGCAAGGCAGACTGGAGGAAAAAAAAAAAAAAAAAATTCCAGCAGACTTCTTATAACTCTCCTTTCTCAACCTGGGTCTTTAACACTTTATGGGCCGGTCAAACTGTCATGATCTCTGCAGGCAGAGATCATAGCAAGCCTATAGAGGGACAAGCTCTCGGAAGATGGAACTATACTGACCATGAACTAAGCCTGCCGCGCAACTAGAAATAGCCAGGTAGCATTTCCTATTTATAGCTAGATGCCCAGCTCTGGCCTAAGACCTAAATAGCTAGCAGAGGGAAATATAAGACCTGGCTCACCTCTAGAGAAATATTCCAAAGAAGACAGTAGCCCCCCACATATAATGACGGTGAGTTCAGATGAAACAACAAACGCAGCAGGAAAATAGTCTTAGCAAATTTGAGGTCCGCTTACTAGATAGCAGAAGACAGATAGTATACTTTCATGGTCAGCAGAAAAATACTAACAAAACACCATCCAGAGATTACCTTAAACTCTGGCATTAACTCATAACGCCAGAGTAGCAATCCCTGATCGACGAGAGCTTTCCAGACACAGTAACAAAACTTCAGCTGCGAACTGGAACAAATAGGCAAAACAAAACATGGACAAAAGTCCAACTTATCAGTAGTTGTCTAGAAGCAGGAACAAGCACTGAGAGGCATCAGATAACATTGTTGACCGGCAAGAAACCACCAGAGAAATGAGCTTAAATAGCGACACCCACTACTGATGGAATCAGGTGAAACAGGAAAGAGGATGACAAGTCCAATTCCACAAGCGGCCACCGGGGGAGCCCAGAATCCAAATTCACAACACCGAGGGTCCCCGACCACCAAATCGGAGGCCGAGGGTCCCTGCCCACCAAATCGGAGGCCGAGGGTCCCCGCCCACCAAATCGGAGGCCGAGGGGCCCCGCCAACCAAATCGAAGGCCGAGCGGCCCCGCCCACCAAAGCGGAGGCCGAGGGGCCCGGCCCCGCCCACCAAAGCGGAGGCCGAGGGGCCCCGCCAACCAAATCGGAGGCCGAGGGGCCCCGCCCACCAAATCGGAGGCCGAGGGTCCCCGCCCACCAAATCGGAGGCCGAGAGTCCCCGCCCACCAAATTGGAGGATAAGGGGCCCCGCCAACCAAATCGGAGGCCGAGGGGCCCCGCCAACCAAATCGAAGGCCGAGGAGCCCCGCCCAACAAATCGAAGGCCGAGCGGCCCCGCCCACCAAAGCGGAGGCCGAGGGGCCCGGCCCCGCCCACCAAAGCGGAGTCCGAGGGGCCCCGACCACCACATCGGAGGCCGAGGGGCCCCGCCCACCAAATCGGAGGCCGAGGGTCCCCGCCCACCAAATCGGAGGCCGAGGGTCCCCGCCCACCAAATCGGAGGCCGAGGGTCCCCGCCCACCAAATCGGAGGCCGAGGGTCCCCGCCCACCAAATCGGAGGCCGAGGGGCCCCGACCACCACATCGGAGGCCGAGGGGCCCCGCCCACCAAATCGGAGGCCGAGGGGCCCCGCCCACCAAAGTGGAGGCCGAGGGGCCCCGCCCACCAAATCGGAGGCCAGGAATCCCCGCCCACCAAATCGGAGGCCGAGGGGCCCCGCCCACCACATCGGAAGTTGATGGGCCCCACCCACCAAATCGGAGGCCGAGGGGCCCCGCCCACCACATCGGAGGCCGATGGGCCCCGCCCACCACATCGGAGGCCGAAGGGCCCCGCCCACCAAATCGGAGGCGAGGGTCCCCGCCCACGAAATCGGAGGCCGATGGTCCCCGCCCACCAAATCGGAGGCCGAGGGTCCCCGCCCACCAAATCGGAGGCCGAGGGTCCACACCAACCAAATCGGAGGCCGAGGGGCCCCGCCCACCAAATCGAAGGCCGAGGGGCCCCGCCCACCAAAGCGGAGGCCGAGGGTCCCCGCACACCAAATCGGAGGCAGAAAGACCCCGCCAACCAAATCGGAGGCCGAGGGGCCCCGCCCACCAAAGCGGAGGCCGAGGGTTCCCGACCACCAAATCGGAGGCCGAGGGTCCCCGCCCACCAAAGCGGAGGCCGAGGGTCCCCGACCACCAAATCGGAGGCCGAGGGTCCCTGCCCACCAAATCGGAGGCCGAGGGTCCCCGCCCACCAAATCGGAGGCCGAGGGTCCCCGCCCACCAAATCGGAGGCCGAGAGTCCCCGCCCACCAAATCGGAGGCCGAGGGGCCCCGCCAACCAAATCGGAGGCCGAGGGGCCCCGCCAACCAAATCGGGGGCCGAGGAGCCCCGCCTACCAAATCGAAGGCCGAGGGGCCCCGCCCACCAAAGCGGAGGCCGAGGGTCCCCGCACACCAAATCGGAGGCAGAAAGACCCCGCCAACCAAATCGGAGGCCGAGGGGCCCCGCCCACCAAAGCGGAGGCCGAGGGTTCCCGACCACCAAATCGGAGGCCGAGGGTCCCCGCCCACCAAAGCGGAGGCCGAGGGTCCCCGACCACCAAATCGGAGGCCGAGGGTCCCTGCCCACCAAATCGGAGGCCGAGGGTCCCCGCCCACCAAATCGGAGGCCGAGGGTCCCCGCCCACCAAATCGGAGGCCGAGAGTCCCCGCCCACCAAATCGGAGGCCGAGGGGCCCCGCCAACCAAATCGGAGGCCGAGGGGCCCCGCCAACCAAATCGGGGGCCGAGGAGCCCCGCCTACCAAATCGAAGGCCGAGCGGCCCCGCCCACCAAAGCGGAGGCCGAGGTGCCCAGCCCCGCCCACCAAAGCGGAGGCCGAGGGGCCCCGCCCACCACATCGGAGGCCGAGGGGCCCCGCCCACCAAATCGGAGGCCGAGGGTCCCCACCCACCAAATCGGAGGCCGAGGGTCCCCGCCCACCAAATCGGAGGCCGAGGGTCCCCGCCCACCAAATTGGAGGCCGAGGGTCCCCGCCCACCAAATCGGAGGCCGAGGGTCCCCGCCCACCAAATCAGAGGCCGAGGGTCCCTGCCCACCAAATTGGAGGCCGAGGGGCCCCGCCAACCAAATCGGAGGCCGAGGGGCCCCGCCCACCAAATCGGAGGCCGAGGGTCCCCGCCCACCAAATCGGAGGATAAGGGGCCCCTCCCACCAAATCGGAGGCCGAGGGGCCCCACCAACCAAATCGGAGGCCGAGGAGCCCCGCCCACCAAATCGAAGGCCGAGCGGCCCCGCCCACCAAAGCGGAGGCAGAGGGACCCCGCCCACCAAATCGGAGGCCGTGGGGCCCCGCCAACCAAAGCGGAGGCCGAGGGTCCCCGCCCACCAAATCGGAGGCAGAGGGACCCCGCCCACCAAATCGGAGGCCGAGGGGTCCCGCCCACCAAAGCGGAGGCCGAGGGGCCCCGCCCACCAAATCGGAGGTCGAGGGTCCCCGCCCACCAAATCGGAGGCCGAGGGTCCCCGCCCACCAAATCGGAGGCCGGTCCCGCCCACCAAATCGGAGGCCGAGGGTCCCCACCCACCAAATCGGAGGACGAGGGGCCCCACCAACCAAATTCGGAGGCCGAGGAGCCCCGCCCACCAAAAGTAAGTGCGGCCCCAAAAGTAAGTGCGCCCCCGGGTGCAAAAGTAAGTGCGCCCCCGGGTGCAAAAGTAAGTGCGCCCCCGGGTGCTAAAGTAAGTGCGCCCCCGGTTGCTAAAGTAAGTGCGCCCCCGGTTGCAAAAGTAAGTGCGCCCCCGGGAGCAAAAGTAAGTGCGCCCCCGGGTGCAAAAGTAAGTGCGCCCCCGGGTGCAAAAGTAAGTGCGCCTCCAGGTGCAAAAGTAAGTGCGCCCCCGGGTGCAAAAGTAAGCGCGCCCCCGGCCCCGGGTGCAAAAGTAAGCGCGCCCCCCAGTCCCGTGTGTGAAAAGTGCTGCTGTAAAGCTGGTAGCGCTGTTCAAGCACCATGTATTTCCTTCAGGAAATGCCCATCTAATATATAATTGCCTAGAATACTACTTCCTGCAATTTGTGCCAACTTCCGTGGCTTTGTCCGGAGCTAATGTCCGGAGATAATGTCCGGAGCTAATGTCCGGAGATAATGTCCGGAGATAAGTGACGTCACCAGTGTCCTACACCCAGGCAGAGCACAGGGGCCCCAGGCAGCATATGGGGCCCCAGGCAGAGCACAGTGGCCCCAGGCAGAGCACAGGGGCCCCAGGCAGCATATGGGGCCCCAGGCAGAGCACAGTGGTCCCAGGCAGAGCACAGGGGCCCCAGGCAGCCTATGGGGCCCCAGGCAGAGCACAGTGGCCCCAGGCAGAGCACAGGGGCCCCAGGCAGCATATGGGGCCCCAGGCAGAGCACAGGGGCCCCAGGCAGCATATGGGACCCCAGGCAGAGCACAGTGGCCCCAGGCAGAGCACAGGGGCCCCAGGCAGAACATGGGGCCCCAGGCAGAGCACAGGGGCCCCAGGCAGAGCACAGGGGCCCCAGGCAGCATATGGGGCCCCAGGCAGAGCACAGGGGCCCCAGGCAGAGCACAGGGGCCCCAGGCAGCATATGGGGCCCCAGGCAGAGCACAGGGGCCCCAGGCAGCATATGGGGCCCCAGGCAGAGCACAGTGGCCCCAGGCAGAGCACAGGGGCCCCAGGCAGAACATGGGGCCCCAGGCAGAGCACAGGGGCCCCAGGCAGAGCACAGGGGCCCCAGGCAGCATATGGGGCCCCAGGCAGAGCACAGGGGCCCCAGGCAGCATATGGGGCCCCAGGCAGAGCACAGTGGCCCCAGGCAGCATATGGGGCCCCAGGCAGAGCACAGTGGCCCCAGGCAGAGCACAGGGGCCCCAGGCAGCATATGGGGCCCCAGGCAGAGCACAGTGGTCCCAGGCAGAGCACAGGGGCCCCAGGCAGCTTATGGGGCCCCAGGCAGAGCACAGTGGCCCCAGGCAGAACATGGGGCCCCAGGCAGAGCACAGTGGCCCCAGGCAGAGCACAGGGGCCCCAGGCAGAACATGGGGCCCCAGGGAGAGCACAGGGGCCCCAGGCAGAGCACAGGGGCCCCAGGCAGCATATGGGGCCCCAGGCAGAGCACAGGGGCCCCAGGCAGCATATGGGGCCCCAGGCAGAGCACAGTGGCCCCAGGCAGAGCACAGGGGCCCCAGGCAGCATATGGGGCCCCAGGCAGAGCACAGTGGTCCCAGGCAGAGCACAGGGGCCCCAGGCAGCCTATGGGGCCCCAGGCAGAGCACAGTGGCCCCAGGCAGAACATGGGGCCCCAGGCAGAGCACAGGGGCCCCAGGCAGAGCACAGGGGCCCCAGGCAGCATATGGGGCCCCAGGCAGAGCACAGTGGTCCCAGGTAGAGCACAGGGGCCCCAGGCAGCCTATGGGGCCCCAGGCAGAGCACAGGGGCCCCAGGCAGCATATGGGGCCCCAGGCAGCATATGGGGCCCCAGGCAGAGCACAGTGGCCCCAGGCAGAGCACAGGGGCCCCAGGCAGAGCACAGGGGCCCCAGGCAGAACATGGGGCCCCAGGCAGAGCACAGGGGCCCCAGGCAGAGCACAGGGGCCCCAGGCAGCATTGGGGGCCCCAGGCAGAGCACAGGGGCCCCAGGCAGCATATGGGGCCCCAGGCAGAGCACAGCGATATTTTGGACCACTGTGCGGTGTTTCAGACCCCCTGTGTGATGTCTGGGGCCCTGTTCTTAAGTATATTAAAGATTAAAGTAACGTATATTAAAGTATATTATAGATCAAATTTGACACGTTTATGAGCACCATTGAGTGATATACTCAAGAATGACATAATTTTTCAACATTTTATGGTTTCAAACTGTAAACACTCAGAGTTTTTTTTACTTCAACCAGAAAACCTTAACGGTTCATAAAAAACTTGACTGTTCAGGATATGATAAAAGTCATAGTATTCTGAATCTTTAACTTATAAAGATACCTTTACATGGGGTGATTATTGGTTCCAGAGAGGCTTTCGGCCGATAATCGTACACATGGCTGGTGACAGGACAATACAATATAAACGTTCAAAGGTAAACACTGATAACATTAAAATCTAATATATAATTGCCTAGAATACTACTTCCGGCAATTTGTGCCAACTTCCGTGGCTTTGTCCGGAGATAATGTCCGGAGATAAGTGACGTCACCAGCGTCCTACACCCGCTCAGGGTGGACAAAGATATATGCCTTCGTGGTGCGCGGCACTTTTCTGATTGGTTGCCGCCTGCCGCGAGCGACCAATCAGAAATGTGCCGTACTGTCAAGAATTGTCAAGAGCTGGTGAGTGCAGCCATTTTTTGTTCTTTCTTACTATTATTTATTAATTGTATTATTCTTACATTTGAATAAATAAAGTATATATGGATTCTAGACTCCCGATTCTTTAGAATCGGGCTGCCATCTAGTACAACAATAAGAGAATAGAGTAAAAAATAGATGTAAATACAAGCCCCAGGGTACACCTGCCTAAAGCAATTCTATACTATAACAGCTAAATGGCAAAAAAAAGTGAAAAAAGTAGTGTGTGTAAACTGGTGTAAAAAAAAAAATATTAAAAAATAAAATAAAATAAAAATAATGAAAAGGAGAAAACCTCAAAGAAGTGGGATAATAAAGGGTGCAAGGTGCTAAAGCAAATTGCTGAAATAAAAATATTTATGTGAATAGCTTGATATAAAAGTTTGATCACATGAGTACCAAAAAAACTTCACAAGTAGAATCTGGCGCACTGACTGCATCTGCTACCTTATGTCAAGTATGTGGGCGAACCTACAGGGTCCGGATTGGACTCATCAGCCACCTCCGGACCCATAACTACTAATTCTCTTCTAACAGGTGTTTAACACGTTTGGTGTATATAATTACCACACCCTTTTTTTTGTGAACTTGTAGTAAACATCTATTGTTGTGTTCAATACGTGTGTTCAGTCGCTCACTGTTATGAAAAGAAGAGATGCCAAGAAGAAAAAAAAGCATCCAATGAACAAGAAAAAGGTCTCACTCAGCATGGCGAGTTCTTCAACGGCACTACTCCTCCAGACAGCCACACTGCAGATAATACTTGATAAAGGCCCTAAATAGGTCTCAACTTCAGCTTTTTTACAGATGGTTTTATATTTGCATCAATAATTTGTTGAAATTTCATTTAATCCATTCTTCCCTCTACACGTGAAATGTTCCCCGTGCCATGGGCTGCAACACAAATCGAAAGCATGATCCACGTCCACGCTGAACTTTCCTCCTGCCTCTCATCTAACTTGCTCTTTGACAATCTACAATCTGGTTTACACCCCCATCACTCAACTGAGACAGCCCTGACTAAAATCACTAACGACCTACTTACAGCCAAAGCTAACGGACAATACTCTATACTCCTCCTTCTAGACCTGTCCTCTGCTTTCGACACAGTTGACCACTGCCTCCTACTATAGATTCTCTCCTCCTTTGGCATCAAAGACCTCGCCCTATCCTGGACGTCTTCCACTCCCACACTACCTCCTCATCCAACTCTCTCTCTATTGGAGTCCCCCAAGGCTCTGTTCTAGGACCCTTACTCTTCTCAATCTATACACTTGGCCTGGGACCACTCATAAAGTCCCATGGATTCCAGTACCACCTTTATGCTGATGACACTCAGATCTACCTCTCTGGCCCAGACGTCACCTCTCTGCTGTCCAGAATCCCAGAGTGTCTATCAACAATATACTCCTTCTTCTCCTCTCGCTTCCTCAAATTCAATGGGGACAAATCTGAACTCATCATCTTTCCTCCATCTCATAGCTCTTCCTTACCTGACCTATCTATCGCAATTAACGACATCACGCTTTCCCCCGTACCGGAAGTCCGCTGCCTCGGAGTAACCCTTGACTCTGCCGTGTCCTTCAAACCGCACATCCAAGCTCTTTCTACCTCCTGTCGCCTCCAGCTCAAAAATATCTCCAGAATCCGTCCTTTCCTCAACTGTCAATCTACTAAAATGCTTGTGCATGTCCTCATCATCTCCTGCCTCGACTACTGCAACATCCTTTTCTGCGGCCTCCCTGCTAACACCCTTGCACCTCTCCAATCCATCCTTTACTCTGCTGCCCTACTAATTCATCTCTCTCCTCGTTACTCCTCCGCTCTCCCCTCTGCAAATCACTGGCTCCTATTCCCTCAGCATATCCAGTTCAAATGACTAATAATGACCTACAAAGCCATCCATAACCTGTCTCCTCCATATATCTCTGAACTAATCTCCCGATATCTTCCCTCACGTAATCTCCAGTCCTCCCAAGACCTCCTTCTCTCCTCCACACTTATTCGCTCCTCACCCAACCGCATCCAAGACTTCTCCTGAATATCTCCCATCCTCTAGAATTCTTTACCCCAACACGATCAACCATCAACCATATTCGGATCCTTCAGGCGAAACCTGAAAACTCACCTCTTCAGGAAAGACTGCACTGACCCCACTGCCTCCTCACCACTACCGGTGCAACTGCCTCCAACACCGGATCTCCTGCAATCCTCAACCCATTGTCTCCTTCCCCACCATCCTGTAGAATGTAAGCTCACAAGGCCAGGGTCCTCGCCCCTCTGTATCAGTCTGTGATTGTTAGTTTGCTTACTGTAAGTGATATCTGTAATTTGTATGGAACCCCTTCTCATGTACAGCACCATGGAATCAATGGTGCTATATAAATAAATAATAATAATAATCCACCCCCATGAATTCGTGGTCAGTGAAAAGTTCTTTTCCAGAATTTTTGTGGCCTTTTTTCTCCACACATACCTTTGATCTTTGGGGCAAAAATTGTTCTATTTTAATCTGATTGGTACACAGGACTTGTTTCCAAAATGCATCAGGCGTCTTTAGATGTTGTTTTGCATACTTCTGACGCTGAATGTTATGGTGAGGACGCACAAGATTTGACATATATATGCCATATTTGTGCAGGTGTCTCTGAACAGTAGAACAATGTACCACAACTCCAAAGTCTGCAAAATCTTTCTGAAGGTCTTTTGCAGTCATGCAGGGGTTCTGATTTGCCTCTCTAACAATCCTACGAGCAGTTATCACTAACATTTTGCTTGGTCTTTCAGACCTTATTTTGATCTCCACTGTTCCTGTTAACTGCCATTACTTAATTACCTTTCGAACTGAGGAAAGGGCAACTTGAAAACACTTTACTATCTTCTTATAGCCTTTTCGTGCTTTGTGGGTCTTTACCATTTTCATTTCTGTTTTTATAAAGCTGGGAAATTGTCATCACCTAGCCTTTCCTAATGAATATAGTGAACAAGCCATAACCCTAACAGGCTAATTGAGGTCTGAAACCTTAGGGTACCGTCTCACAGTGGCACTTTGGTCGCTACGATGGCACGATCCGTGACGTTTCAGCGATATCCATACGATATCGCTGTGTCTGACACGCAGCAGCGATCAGGGACCCCGCTGAGAATCGTACGTCGTAGCAGATCGTTTGGAACTTTATTTCGGCGCTGGATCTCCCGCTGTCATCGCTGGATCGGTGTGTGTGACACCGATCCAGCGATGTGTTCGCTTGTAACCAGGGTAAACATCGGGTTACTAAGCGCAGGGCCGCGCTTAGTAACCCGATGTTTACCCTGGTTACCATCGTAAATGTAAAAAAAACAAACAGTACATACTCACATTCCGGTGTCACGTCCCTCGCCGTCTGCTTCCCGCACTGACTGTGAGTGCCGGCCGTAAAGCACAGCACAGCGGTGACGTCACCGCTGCGCTCTGCTTTTACTTTACGGCCGGCACTCACAGTCAGTGCGGGAAGCAGACGGTGAGGGACGTGACACCGGAATGTGAGTATGTACTGTTTGTTTTTTTTTACATTTACGATGGTAACCAGGGTAAACATCGGGTTACTAAGCACGGCCCTGCGCTTAGTAACCCGATGTTTACCCTGGTTACCCGGGGACTTCGGCATCGTTGGTCGCTGGAGAGCTGTCTGTGTGACAGCTCTCCAGCGACCACACAACGACTTACCAACGATCACGGCCAGGTCGTATCGCTGGTCGTGATCGTTGGTAAATCGTTTAGTGTAACGGTACCCTTAGTCAAAGTTATCTGAGCACACAAATCTCCAAGGGTGCACAAACTTTGTCATTGGCCGATTTTCCTTTTTGTAATTTTTAAAATATAAAAAATGATAATATATCTTTATTTTGCTTAAAATACAAGGAAATGTGTAATCTTTAACTTTAGCCCTTTTAGAGATCATTTCATCTTCAACTTGCTTTAAAATGTTCACAATACCAGTAATTATGACCAGAGGGGTCCAAACTTTTATATGTCAGTGTATGTTCTTCATATCTACAAATGGCCTTATCATTAGGCATCATTCTCCTCTTTATTAGTTATTACTACAGGAAACATACAAATTCTGCACTTTTATTTCTGCTCATTCCTTCCTTCCTGTTTATCACAAAGAAGCTAATTATTTAAGTGGGCAAAATTTCTCGAATACAAATTGTACTTCACATAATATATTTTGCTGTATACTCATAGTAGTAGTCTGATAACTAAAAAGTTCTTGGGTCAAAGGTTCAGAATAATCATCAGACCAGTTAATAGCTAGAGATAATGGGGACATGATCCACATTTAAGTACAAATAAATTTTTGAATTTTTGAAAATATTTTTATATTTTTGGATGTTTTTGTTGTGATGCAGCAAATGCTATAGGAGAAGGTGAACTCAAGAAATAGCGTATAAGAACCACCAATAATGATTTTTGTGGTTGCCTGTTTTGTCTACTATTGGACACAACCTTTCAACTAGCACGTTTCCTACAAAATGAGAAAAATGAAGCAAAAAGAAAATGTTCTAGAACTTCTTCACTTACCCATATTTCTTTCACATTTATTGTTGCTACAATCCAACTGATTCCTACAGCAAGGCAAAAAAGACCGATGATAAAGAATGAGCTGAGCACGGATTCGGGGGTTAAGGTTGGCTGCCATGCTGGGATTCTCTGCTGCTTGAATGCGGTGTTATCAGGACATTTGGAAGTTGGAATATTCTCATTTTCTTCCTTTTTCTTTTTTCCCATGTTACTCCTGTGTCAGGTCTCGGGATTGTGTCTTATTTAATGGAAGCTTCCAGGTAGTTCCTAATTGTCATTGTCCATTGCAAGGTGGTGGAACTTATCTTCTAGTGAACTTCCTGAAATTACTGATTAACTCCAGTCTCGGTGCTCTCTGGTCACTCCTGCCTTCTGTCAGCCTGTGTCAGTCTTGCTCAGTGTACTTTGCTCATGCATAATGCAGTCAATGAGCTCTGTATATCAGAGCATGTTTGTTTTATAAAGCTATTTATGATCCATACCTTCCACGCCTTAAAACACTGCTGCTTTTAAAGAAAAATGCACTTACTCTAAACTGGGCGGTGAGTGTAACATTTCTAGATCAGATATTGTGTGAACTTTATAAGACTTTTCTCAAGACATTAAATCAGTCAAGCAACTTTTACTGCCAACATTATAAGAAAGAATATCGTTACACAACACCCTTTACTATAACTTCATCTCATGAGAGAAACAGTTTAAAAATATTCCTTAAAATGAGGATTCCTTGGACTAATATATTATAATATAATCGTGGATATAATATATATATTATAAATAATATAATATTATGGAGTAATAATTTATGTTTTAATATTTTTCTTTTTTGATGCTGTATCTTCATTTTGTTATGCGTATTATAACCAAACTTGATCCAATTTATGTATAACTGCTTCCTTTACTTATCCCATCCCCCTTTTTCCTATTCTTTCCTTACATCTCCCTTACACCATCATAGTTATTATTATAAAAACCAATAATGATAATTAAACAAGACATTAGATCAGTATTTCCCATCTGGGGTGCCATTGAACCCCCACAGTCGTGCCATGGCACTCTGGTTACAAATGGCAGCGGGAGTGCCGCACACTAGACAGGAAGCCGCTTATGGTGCAGTGCCGCTGATTTATTCAATTACCCGAGTGCAGATACAGTTGAATAAGATGGTGTCACAACCCCACTAGTGCCATTCAGCAGGAGAGTGGGCAGAGCAGCTAGCGGGATAGATCCAGTGTGAGTCAGTGGGATCCTTGTTTTCTTCCAGAGGGCACGGTGTTAATTTATTCATATATTCGGACAGATGTATGATACTTTTTTTTTCTTTAAATTTAGTGGGCACAGTGATACAGGAAAGAAATATATCTTGGTACCGTGTTAGCCAGTAGATAGAAAAATATTTAGAATTGAGAGTCCTCAGTGGTTGATACCTTTTAATGGCTAACTGAAAAGATGGTAACAAATTGAAAGCTTTCGAGACTACATACGTCTCTTCATCAGGCAAAGACTAAGGCCACGTTCACACGCTGCGGGTTCCTCTGCGGGTTAATCCCGCAGCGGAATTGATAAATCTGCAGGGCAAACCCGCTGCGGTTATCCCTGCAGATTTATCGCGGTTTGTTCCGCGGTTTCCGCTGCGGGATTACTCCTGTACTATTGATGCTGCATATGCAGCAATATGCAGCATCAATAGTAATGTAAAAAATAATAAAAATTGGCTATACTCACCCTCTGACGTCGCGATCTCCCCGGCGCTGCAAGCGGCTGTGCCGACAAGGACCTTCGTGACGTCACGGTCATGTGACCGCGGCGTCATCACGGTCATGTGACCGCGATGTCACCACAGGTCCTGTTCAGCACAGCAACTGAGACCGGACGCCGCGGGCAGCGCTGAGAGGTGAGTATAGCATGATTTTTTATTTTAATTCTTTTTTTTACACCCAAATATGGTTCCCAGGGCCTGGAGGAGAGTCTCCTTTCCTCCACCCCGGGTACCACCCGCACATTATCTGCTTAACTTCCCGCAACGTGGGCACAGCCCCATGCGGGAAGTTAGCGGTTCAATGCATTTCTATGGGTGCAGAATCGCTGCGATTCTGCACCAAGAAGTGACATGGTCCTTCTTTTTTTCTGCAGAAAAGCCGCGCGGATTTTCCACAGAAAAAAAGGATCGTCGGCACAGCGGGTTTTGTTTTCCATTAGGTTACATTGTACTGTAACCTACATGGAAAAAGGATGCGGACCTGCAGCTGCAAAACAGCTGCGGGTCCGCAGCAAAACCCGCAGCGTGTGAACATAGCCTAAAACAAATTCTGAAGAATCACATATTTAGTATGGAAAAAAAAAAAAAAGGAGAGGGGAAAAGTGGGCACAGTGTAAATTTTTACATATATGTTTAGGAGCACAGCGTATATTTTTGCATATATTTAGGGGCACAGTGTATATTTTGTTTATATTCAATGGGCACATATTATATTATATTTAGGGGACAAGGTGTATTAAAAATTATTTGGTACAGGTGCCCTGAGGTTAAACATTTTTTAGGGGTGCTCCTAGGACTAAAATATTGAAAAATACTGTATTTATTATAAACATTTATTTCAATTCTCATTTAATTTTAGAGCTCATGCATACAGCAGAGCAATGTACATAACATGTAAGGCGGCACACAGAATGCCTGCACCTCCATCTAGAGAACAGATGCCTCCATACGGTAACCACATTATTGTGAGGGGTTCCCCTATTTTTGCTCTCAGCTCATAGTCTGAGACCATATAGGAGGTGAGACTTTTAGCTCCTTTCAGTTGGTGTTGGTGCTGTGTGGTGGCCATTGTTGCTGTGGTTTTGTGCCTATGGGGTGGAGTGACCTAGATTCATCGGGGCTCAGCCTTGAAGCGTGGGTGCTGTGGGGCACCGGGTCACTCACCATGCTGGTACGGAAATGCTGAGGTGTTGACCGGCATCTGGCGGGGCAGATTTGAGATTAGGGACCCATTAAGAGGTTCACCATGACGAGACAGTCTACTTCTTACAGTCTGATCAGAATGATAAACTAAGGATCAACATGTTAGGGCATGTTAGGTTAGGCTATGGGTTGAACTAGATGGACTTACAGTCTTCCTTCAACCTTAATAACTATGTAACTATGTAACTATGTATCATGTTCAGTTTTGTAAAATTTTTGCTTAACCGTAATAGATCAATGTGTAAGTTTTGGATGTGCAGACTTACGTTTTTTTTCAGCTATGGTGTGGCCCATTTACCAAATAGATGCCTCCATATGTGTTAACCATAGTATTATTTTTTGTATTTTATAGTGTCCTTAATTCTAGGGATCTGAACATACAAATGCAGCAATTCCCTTGAATTAATGTTTCTAGGGCATAAAATGTTGCTAACACTATTCATCTTTTTCTATATGTTTCCATATTAAATTGGAGGCATGCAGAGTTATATATTGCAGTCTTACAGATTTATGTAGGCCTTGTACAATGTAAAAGCTGTAATACAGCGCACACACTGTAGAGGTAGGCTATGGCTGCCATGAGGCGATGTCCTGGTTGCTCTTGTCTTCCTGGATAGCCAGAATTTACACAGAACTCCTCTCCAAAAGGACTGGAATGTTAAGAAGCAAGGGGATGGAAAATTGGCCCAGGAGCCATGGAAAGGGTGTAAACGAAAGCAGGCACCACGTGTTCGATTCCTATGCACCTACGTGTTCACCAGTTTTTCATTTGCACCTTATTCTTCTTTCAATTTTATTTTTCTCTATTTAATATGTGTTCGACTGTTTGCTTTTTATGGTCATCATTCTATGGACGAGAGTTGTGGTTTCTAGATATTTTTGGCTGATTCATCCATTGCGACTTTGTTACCTGAGGAGCCGGCTGTAAATTAAAGTTGGTCTCCGAAGTTGATTGCGCAGGAACAGCTTCTAAGCATGGGCAATCACTGTGATGTTCAGATTTGTCATGGTGCCTTAAAGGGGTTGCCTGGTCAAATCCGATAGGTTTGCAGTCACTTTATAGTTTACAGTAAATGTTCTTATTAGTATTATCAGCTATACAGTGGACAGATACCACTAACAATCTTTAACCTCTTTAAGCGGTTGTCCGGTCGAAACCGACAAGTCTGCAGTCCCTCTGTGTGACTGCAGACTTATGAATCCCCCAGCGCAGGCACTATGCGCTGCGGAGATTTGCCGGTTTGAGACAATGGACATGAATGTATGGATGAGTTGGACATACCCCTGGCCGGTCGGTGTGGACTCCCTCCATTCACTTGTATTGAGTCGAGGCCGCTCCCACTGGCCGGGTGCATGTATAACTCATACATACCCTCCATTCCCTGGTCTGAAACTGGCAAATCCCTGCAGAGCACAGTGAGTGCACTGGGAAGATTCAGGAGTCTGCAGTCACACACAGTGACTGCAGACTTGTCAGTTTTGTCCGGACATCCCCTTTAAGAGTCTAAAGATTATAAATGGTATCTGTGTACTGTACAGCTGATAATACTAATAAGAACATTTACTGTAAACTATAAAGTGATGACCAAAATAATAATAATGCAATTATAATCACAGACGGTTCAATTTATTTTCATGAAAACTTCAGTAAAGAGCCCTATTTTTGCAAACTGTAATTTATTAAATTAATGAAAGGCTGTCCATGTTAATTAGTTAGTGAGGCAGGAGCCCAGTGTACTCATGATATGCACGCTCTCCAACTCTCGGGCTCTGAATGATTGATTTCTCCTTGTGCCGCATTCAAACAAAGTGATTTTTTTTGAACGTAAAAAAACCCAATGGTTTGATTTCCTTCAATGTTTGTTGTTGCCATCATATGCAAACAAAAAAAAAAATACTAAGCTCCTCCTGATAACCCTATCAATAAGGGACAGTTATATGGGGGAGGGGGTCATGTCTGCACATCATATATATAGTTGATTCCTTGCTGACCGTACATTTCGAGGTTTGAGATGCAAGTTCCCAAAAGCCACTCAAATTACTGTTTGTCACTTTATGTTGCCCAGGACAACAGACCTGACAGTTTATACAATTATGGCTGTTACACTAAAGTACGGTTAAGTGATTTATTCCATCCAAAATCCTTGATATGTACAACAGTGTAGAGAGACGCAGAAAGGCGTCGGTTCTGTTGGGATTAGCTAGTCATCAGTAGAGAGGCCTCGTTCATACTTTCGTCGTGGTTTCAGTTACTGAAAGTGACATAAAAGTGACCTGTAAAGTTTTCAGCATTTTTGAGGATAAGAGCGTCGAGTATTATCAGTGCCAAACAAGGGAAGAAAAAAGGTTCAGATAGACAAAATATTGCCAGTATGTCACACAAAGCAAATTGGGGTCTTGCAAAAACTAACTGGGGACAATTTATCAACTGTCTGACAGAAACACTTTATTGCCGATAGCAACCAATTACATCACAGCTTTCATTTTATCAAAGCTGTTTAAAAAATAAAAACTAAGCTCTGATTGGTTGCTATGGGCAACAAAGACAGTTTTGTTAAATGAGGCCCAGTATCTTATAGTTGTCACCTGGAGTCAACACCAGAGAATAGTTTTTTCCCCTTCGACATAAATATGATAAATAATCAATTTCACTGGATGGACTGGTAGAACATTGCTGTTAATCTGCTGACTGTGTGGAGCGAGCATCGTCTACCACTACATCTCTATCAGTGTTCTTCCTGCTCACATTTATGGTCCTGTGAAAGCTCTGATATACAGTAATAAATGTGCCAGTAAAACCTTTATAACCAGGCAAATAAGGGAGGATGTGCTGGGCCACAGGCCTTTAACCCCTTCATGACCTTGGGATTTTCCGTTTTTCCAGGTTCGTTTTTTCGCTCCCCTCCTTCCCGGAGCCATAACTTTTTTATTTTTCCGTCAATATGGCCATGTGAGGGCTTCTTTTTTTGCAGGACGAGTTGTACTTTTGATCGACATCATTGGTTTTACCATGTCATGTACTAGAAAACGGGAAAAAAAATCCAAGTGCGGTGAAATTGCAAAAAAAGTGCAATCCCACACTTGTTTTTTGATTGGCTTTTTTGCTAGGTTCACTAAATGCTAAAACTGACCTGCCATTATGATTCTCCTGGTCATTACAAGTTCATAGACACCAAACATGTCTAGGTTCTCTTTTATCTAAGTGGTGAAAAAAAAATCCAAACTTTGTTAAAAAAAAAAATAAAATATTGTGCCATTTTCCGATACCCGTAGAGTCTCCATTTTTCATGATCTGGGGTCAGTTGAGGGCTTATTTTTTGCGTGACAAGCTGGCATTTTTATTGATACCATTTTGGTGCAGATACGTATTTTTGATCGCCCGTTATTGCATTTTAAAGCAATGTCGCTGCAACCAAAAAAACGTAATTCTGGCGTTTTGAATTTTTTTCTCGCTACGCCAGCGATCAGGTTAATCCTTTTTTTTATTGATAGATCGGGCGATTCTGAACGCGGCGATACCAAATATGTGTAGGTTTGATTTTTTTTTTATTGATTTATTTTGAATGGGGCGAAAGGGGGGGGATTTATACTTTTATATTTTTTTTATTTTTTTTCACATTTTTTTTTACTTTTTTTTTTTAACTTTTGCCATGCTTCAATAGCCTCCATGGGAGGCTAGAAGCTGGCACAACTCGATCGGCTCTGCTACATAGTAGCGATCATCATATTGCTGCTATGTAGCTTAATAACAGGCTTGCTATGAGCGCCGACCACAGGGTGGCGCTCACAGCTAGCCGGGATCAGTAACCATAGAGGTCTCAAGGACCTCTATGGTTACCATTCTAATGCATCGCTGACCCCTGATCATGTGACGGGGGTCGGCGATGCAATAATTTACGTCCGGATGCGCCGGTTAAATGCCGCTGTCAGCGTTTGACAGCGGCATTTAACTAGTTAATAGCGGCGAGTGAAAAGCGATTTCACCCGCGGCTATTGCGGGCACATGTCAGCTGTTCAAAACAGCTGACATGTCCCAGCTTTGATGCGGGCTCACCGCCGGAGCCCTGCATCAAAGTGGGGGATCTGACCTCGGACGTACTATCCCGTCCGAGGTCAGAAAGGGGTTAAAGGGAGGACGACATGACAGGGTTGAGGGGACATACAGGGAGTGGAACAGGGGAAAAAGGGGGGCAGTTTATTAGAGGCTAGGGGGATTTGAAAAGCAGGATAGGGATTGGGCTGTGGGTGGTAGGAGGGGCAAGGGGTGGAGTTGAGGGGATCATTATAAAAGAGAGCTGCCATTATAGTGGGGCAACCATTTTGGTGCCCCTATCATAGTGTAAACAAGCTATAGGGTGCATATGCGATGGAGGTTGAGGTGATCTTACAACAGATGAGGGATGCCACTGATTCGAGGGGCGCAGGTTGGCTGCAGGCATCGATACAAGGCCTGCTGCAAGGAGGAGGGGAGACGGCCTCGGAGAACTAGGCCTCCGGAGCACCTGAGCCCTGAGGTTGCCCCCGGGCCTGGCGCCGTGTAAGGAGCCCCTCACGGGACCCTCTGGCTGAGATCACAGGCCGCAGGCCTAGGGCGCGAGGACCCAGAGTTGGGAGGAATCCTGAGAATTGGTGGGGCCTACAACGGGGGAGGTGTCGGCCTCCCCCTTGATCAGCGCAGCGACGACGGAGGGATCCGGGACCAGGTGCGGTTGGTGCCCAGCCAGGAATGGACCCAGCTCAGCAGCGGCAGGAAGCGCAGGTATGCGCCTTAATCCGGGACGCGGCGTGGGGGATTCGCACACTCACTGGCAGTGATGAAGACAGGTCCGGGCCCAGGGTTGGCGGGAGCCACTACAGACCGGGCCGCCTTTCGGCATCACGAAGGGACCTGTCGGGAGACATCGGTGCAGGCCGCACAGCGGCTGGTGGGTGGCGGTGTGATAGCTCTGCCCACTCGTTAGCTGCTGCTGCTGCTGTAGAGAATGGCAGGAGGCAGTTTAATGCTGCCTATTTAGTGCAGGAGCAAACAGAGAGGAATGAGAGAGGCGCACAGGGGACTCACTTAACCCCTGATGGCTTGATGGGAGGGATAGTTTAGCAGTGTGGGGGGGAAGGGGGGTAATACGGGACAATGGCCTGCATCACCTGAGAGGTCGGTTACACAGAATGCTGCCCAACGTAGCACTACACTGGCAGATCACACAGCGGTCAGTCGAGATCGGCTGTTTGGGGCTTCATGAAATGCGAGTCAGCAGGACACAGATGGATCGCTCTCGGATCGGGTGCTTCTGGATTCGGGACTGGCGGCTGCTGGGAACACAGCACCCAGGCAGCTAGGTGAGAGGGGATCATTAACTTCTTTTCAGCCGTTACTTGCTTCTAATGTAGATATGAGGGAGGGTTCATTTGCGGGGGGGGGGGGGGGGGCTAGTGACAGAATGGGTATTGTATTACAGGGCTTCAAGGATTTGGTTAGACTGTGGGAGTCGGGGAGTGGTCAGGGCGAGGCATCGCCGTTGTCAGCATGGTTGGGTAACGTAAGGGAATGGGGAATTGTGGATACGAATAGGGTAATGGGTTCATCTAGTTCGGCGCCATGTACAGTAACGAGAGGTTCTGTAGCTGTTGGGGAGGCGGTGGCAGCTGGCGGCAAGGTAACAGATCAGGGATCTTCAGGAGACAGTGGGGAGAAGGAAAAAGATGAGTCAGTATGGTTGGATGATGCAGCTAAAGGGGAAGTTTATGTATGCTTTCAGGGGCCATTGGTAGCTCATTTGAAGCAGGAAGTGAAGGAAAGAATTTGGAAGGGGGAATATGTAGAAATCTTTTCCTTACTCCCACTAGATTGTTTTAATTTGGATAGGGAAAGATGGGACGAGTCTAGGAAGGAGGACGAAGATAAGAGGAGGTTTCGACTAATTCCCCGCACCTTCTCTAATTGTCTGCAAGCATTTGCGATACTAGCTAGTGTCATTGGGGAGAAGTCACCAGAGAATTGTTCTCCCCTGTTTTGCTATATGGATGCGATCGGTGAGGCATATAGAGTTTATGGGGGACAAGGTTGGCTTAGATACGATGAACAATTCCGCCAACGGAAAGCGGTTCAACCTGGCATCCGTTGGGATCACAAAGACATAGCATTATGGATGAGAGTAACGGCTCCGGTCAGAATAGGGCAAGGGTCGCAGTCTTTTCACGGGAGCACCGGGGGTTCAGGACAGTCAGGGCACTCGGTGGCAGTACAAAAGGGACTGTGTTTTTCCTTCAACGAAGGGGCATGCAGATTTGGTGCTAAATGTAAATTTAAACATGAATGTTCTTCCTGCGGATGTAGTCATGGGGCATACAAATGTTTTAGGGCCGGAAAGCAAAAAGGGTCAGAGGGATTTGAAAAAAGGGGTGACACCAGTGCGTCTGGCAGAGATGGAATGGTTTCTAAGTAGGTATCCAGATAGGGAGGCGGCGGTACAACTTCTAGACGGTTTTCGGGACGGGTTTAAAATTCCTTTTGTGGATGTTGAGGTGCGGTTATCAACCAAAAATTTAAAATCAGCTAGGGAGTTTCCGGAAGTGGTCACGGAATAATTGAATAAAGAAGTAGCATTGGGGAGAATGGCTGGACAGTTTGATTCAGCTCCCATCACTGACTTGAGGGTTTCTCCATTGTTCCAAAAAAGGAGCCCAATAAATTCAGGTTGATTCATCACCTCTCATTCCCAAAGGGTTCCTCGGTAAATGACGGGATTGACCCGCAGATATGTTCGGTTTTATACACGTCTTTTGATATGGCCATGGTTTGGGTTAGGGAATGCGGACAGGGGGCTCTTTTGGCAAAGACGGACATAGAGGCGGCTTTTTGCTTGCTACCAGTTCACCTGGATACCATGCATTTGTTGGGGTGTTTTTGGGATGGGGGATTTTTTGTGGATCGCTGTTTGCCAATGGGGTGTTCGCTGTCCTGCGCGTATTTTGAAACGTTTAGCACATTTTTGGAATGGACGGTTAAGGAAATGTCTGGGCTTAGCTCATGTATTCACTACTTGGATAACTTCTTGTTTGTTGGTTCAGCTAAGTCTTCAGATTGTTCTGTTTTACTGCGCACAATGGAGAGTTTAGCTAAGAAATTTGGGGTCCCTTTGGCGGCTGAAAAAACAGTGGGCCCAGTGACGGCATTGAGTTTCTTGGGTATCGACATTGATACGGTCAAATGGAGTGCAGATTGCCAGAAGATAAATTGGTAGATTTGAGAGTTGAGGTTAGAAGGGTTTGTGGTCTGAAGAAGGCAACATTGTGTGAAGTCCAATCGCTGCTAGGTAAATTGAACTTTGCATGTCGGATCATGCCCATGGGTAGAGTATTTTGTCTTAGGCTTTCTTTGGCTATGGTAGGGATTCAGGTTCCGTCGCATTTCATCAGGATTAAGGAGTTTAAGGATGATTTAAAGGTTTGGGCTCTTTTCCTTGATTCCTATAATGGGAGGTCGATTTGGATTGCGCCTATGGTGGCGGCTGAGGATTTAGGCATTTTGATAGGTTCAACTAGTGAGCGGGGTTTCTGTTTTTCAAGGCAAGTGGTTGGTGGAACGGTGGCCTAAAATCTGGGAGAAACAGGGCCTGTTAGCCAATCAGGTGCTGTGTCAGCTGTTTCCCATTGTCGTGGCGCTATCATTGTGGGGAGGGAGTGTTTGAAACTAAAAGATTTGTTTTGGTTGCGAATCATTAATGTCTATGAGAGCCATAAATTCATTATCTTCACCCGATCAGGCTGTGGTGAGAGTTCTACAGCGTATGGTGTGGGCGGGCTTGCACTTTAACTTGTGGGTTACGGCGGAGGCCAAACCTTAGAAAAATTACCCTATTCTTGAAGCTCTTTCTTATTCACAGTGGTCTCGTTTCCAGGAGTTTGCACCTCAAGCGGAACAAGCAGGCCTGGAGTGTCCAGAGGATTTGTGGAACCTTCCGTTGGGGCAGTAAGAGATCTGTTGTCCGGGTCCTTGCAGCTGGAACATGGTCATATTATGCAAAGGCATGGGATATATGGGAAGATTGGGAAACTAAGTTGAGTGTGGGTTTAGAGAATGAGTACAAGTTGCTGTTGTTAATAGGACACAATTGGGAATTGGGCTGGTCAATTCCAAAACTCAGTAATTTTTTATCGGGTTTAGCCTTTGGCTTTAAGTTTAGGGGTTTGCCGGATTTAACAAAGTAATTTTTGGTTCTTCAGGTGGTTAAGGGGTGGCGTAAAGGTTGGAAGGTGGTGGATGGCAGACGTCCGGTATCGTACGAGGTGCTATTGATCTTGGGTGAACAATTAAGCGTCATTTGTTCCTCTCAGTGGGAAGTAGTTTTGTTCAAATTGGCTTTTTCATTGGTGTTTTTGGGGCATTTCGCTTGGGGGAGTTGGTCAGCCCTTCTAAATTCAAAAAAGGGGGATTGCTGAGGCAAGATGTGGATGTGCATGGGGATAGGTTGGTCATAATCCTGAAGTCTTCTCAGATGGATACTGAGGGAAGGGGTTGTAGGGTGGTGCTTTTTGACGTGAAGGGTTCCCCTTTATGCCCTTTGCATTGTATGAGGCAGTTTTTGATGGGAAAAGGGGTCTGAGATAATCCGTTGTTGTACATGAGGACGGTTCCTTTTTGTCACGATTTCAGTTTTTAATGGTGTTTAAGCGTTGTTTAGAAAAAGGGGGTATTCCGGCAAAGAACTTTAGTGGGCATTCGTTCCGTATTGGAGCAGCTACGGAAGCTGCTAGGAGGGGTATGGGGGAAGAAATAGTAAAGAGGATCGGTCGCTGGGACTCAGCAAGATTTCGTTCATATGTTCGCCCATCTTTGGCATAAAAAGCATGTTTGAATTTATTTGGTTGTGCTGTTTTGTTCTTTGTTTCAGAGCCAAGACAACTGCTCACGTGGATTATGGGTAAGGCTACTTTCACACTAGTCTGTCGGTACGGGCCGTCGCAAACCGTCGGCCCGACGTACCGACAGTGTATTAAAGTAGCACAACGGGGACAGCGGATGCAGTTTTACAATGCATCCGCTGCCCCATTGTAATGTCCGGGGAGGAGGGGGCGGAGTTTCGGCCACGCATGCGCGGTCGAAAATGGCGGACTCGACGCACAAAAAAAGTTACATGGAACATTTCTTGTGCCGACGGTCCGCCAAAACACGACGCATCCGTCGCACGATGGATGCGACGTGTGGCCATATGTCGCAATGCGTCGCTAATGTAAGTCTATGGGGAAAAAACGCATCCTGCAGACAACTTTGCAGGATGCGTTTTTTCTCCGAAACGACGCATTGAGACGTAGGCAAAACAACGCTAGTGTGAAAGTAGCCTAATTCCTTTGTCTTTTGGGCAGCAGTGAGGGCAGAAGTTCATCCGGATGGGAGACAGCTGGGTGTGCCAAGAACATTAGCGATACTGAGGTGGATTGGTAAAAGGGGGATGGCGTGGAAACAATTGCTTCCTGAATTTCAGATTTGTTCATTTGGATCGAGCGCCTGATGTGCTGGTGATACATTTAGGTGGAAATGACCTGGGTAAACGACCATGCAGAGACTTAATCAAGGATATCAAGTTTGATATGTTGAGGTTGTAGGCTATGTTTCCCAGGTTGTTGGTGGTATGGTCAGACATCATTCCTAGGAAGGTATGGTATGGGGCAAGGTCAATGCAAGGCATAAATCGGGCCAGGATCAAACTAAATAGGACAGTCTCCCGCTTCATGGTGAGAAATGGGGCAGTTGCGGTGAGGCATATTGATTTGGAATCGATCGAAGGGGAATTTTGGAGGAAGGACGGTATTCATCTGAATGCGATCGGATTGGATATGTGGTGTTTGGCAATACAAGAAGGCATTGAAAAAGGTTTGTTGGTGTGGCGTGACATAAATGTTTAAGGGGTCAGAACATATATGTTGGTGGCGTAGGGGGGAGGTCCTCGAGGTTGGTGGTGCTAGTAAATGGCGTCTCGGAAGGGGGGGGGATCATCAATGATCCTGGACTCCCCCTTGGGTGGTTTAAGTGGAATGGAACTTATTGGTCACACAGAGGAGAGAACTGGGATCCGTGGGTAATTATGGCGAAGACTGGCCGGTCGAGTCTATTAGGGTCTCTGAGCTGGTGCCTAATGGCTAGAGGCATGACTAGACCTGGGAAAGCCAAGTTTCTGGATTTTGACCTGAGGCTGTTACAGTTTTGGGGCCTCGAGGACCGCCCTCCCTGTGGTTGATGTTAAATGAAAATAAATTGTTATGTTAAATGTTAATAAAGTCTGCAGTGGCCAATTTATCCAAAATTGAAAGTATGTTGAGTCATTATTGGGTCAAGGACGGGTATTTAGTTGGATAGGTTGGAGGGGGTCGGGCCATTTTATTTGGAATCAGTTGGGTGAAAATCACAGGTATCACAAATACCCAATTGTCAAGTTAAAGACACATGTCTGGGAAGTGAACGTTTCATAATGGGCCCTACTAATATATAATACGACATAAGGCTCAGCTCATTCCCAATAACCAACCAGACAAAACTTATTAATACGCATGTGACAAAGAATAAATTATAAGTATATTACAGAATGTGTTTTGGACTCTACAGCTCATATAATTTAGATTTCCGGTACATTCACAGAAATGTTTTTGTGGTCCGTGTGTTCAACAGACCACACATAAACCAATGCTAGCCTGTATGCTGCTCAAATGGGCGATTTTCCAGACGGACCTCAGGTCTGCGGGGAAAAATAAATCGCAGCATGCACTAATCTGGCTTGATTTACAGATCAGTCTAGTACTTGTTAGGCCTCATCCAGGAGTCCATATTTTGTCTTGTACACAAAAAACAATCCGAGTTCCATTTGTGTTTTTGATCCTATTTTCATCAGTGTTTGGTCAGGGTATCAGTTTTTATCATAAGTGTTTGATGTTGACACGTTCAGTTTTTGGTCAGTATTTTACCTCAGTATTTGTAAGCCAAATCCAGGAATGAGTGAAGAATTCATAAGTGGTGATTAGGGATGAGTGAATTACTTCGGATAACTCCTTATCCGAATAGCTATAGCGCTTACCAAATAGCTGCATCGGGAACCCGGATACCTGGAGCGCTCCCGATAATCAGCTGTTTGGCACCGTAGCTGCATGTGTCCTGGCTGTGACAGTCACAACACATGCATGCAGAGCCTGTTTGATGGGCCGTGACACATGCAGCTGCGGCGCCGAACAGCTGATTATCGGGAGCGCTCCAGGTATCCGGGTCCCCGATGCAGCTATTCGGATAAGGAGTTATCCGAAGCTATTCACTCATCCCTAGTGGTGACGCGTTTCTATTAAGCCACATTCACACGTTCAGTATTTGGTCAGTATTTTATATCATCAGTATTTGTAAGTCAAAACCAGGAGTGGAACAATCAGAGGAAAAGTATAATAGAAACATATGCACCACTTCTGTATTTATCACCCCCTCCTGGTTTTGGCTTACAAATACTGATGTAAGATACTGACCAAATACTGAACGTGGGAATGTGGCCTTCTACTTTTCCTCTTCTTGTTCCACTCCTGATTTTGTCTCACAAATACTAACCAAATACTGAACATGTGAACCGTCTCAGACAGCACATAAATTGAACGCTGATGCAATCTGTGTGCCGTTTGTGATTTTCAGTCTACAAAAAAACACAGACATGTGAATAGCCCCATAGAACACGTACCCTGTATAATCTATCAATGAAAAACACGGATAGACGTGTGAAAAATGGACGTCTGAAGGAGGCCTAAATTACAGGCAATGCCTGCAAGCATTCACTGTGCAGACTAGCACACAGATCTGTGCACAGACCCAGTCATGTCTGCAAGTTGTAGATGTGATTGGTCAGCAAAGTTCAGCACTCATCCGAACTTGTCGTTTGAAGAGAACCTGTCATCAGGATCAGGCGTTATAAACTAAAGGTATGCACATAAAGGCGCCGTGCTCCTGATTCAACAGGTACCTTCACTGTAGAAATCTGCAGACTGGTTATTCTTTAGTCACCATTAGAAGCTTTGGTGTAATAAGTCGTTTGTGCATCGGGGCGTGCCTGTGGGGCGTGCCTGTGGGTAGGGCCTTCATCTCTGCTACGGCCCCTCAGATGCCTCTGGTGTATCTTCGTTCTGTTTAAAATTCCACGTGGGTGCGGTACTAGGACGGCACTGGCATGGAATATTAATGAAGATACGTACACCAGAGGCAGCTGAGGGGCCTAATGGGAACATACTACTTCTCTCCATGAATTAATGCGGTTTTAAACCTCGAGTACTAGTACAATGTATAGTAATGAATGTCTGAACATGGCCTTGAGACTAATTATCCATAGCTGATGGTTTATTATTGCTGTTACCTGGTGCCAATTACTGTACAGTATGTCTATAGTTACAGTCAGAAGAATAATATACAGAGCAGTGCATTATTCTGAAGTATAAATGATGTATTTAATAGCAAATTCATCTGTAGATTGATTGCCTGTGTGTGACTCATCGACACTGGGGTCAACAATCACTGGGTGGTCTTCAGCGCGTCTCAATAAACCTCCTATTGATTAAACATACAGTAAAGTGTGGCACGTCACCCAGACACACTCAGTCATGTTTTACAGCCTTTCATTCATGCTGATCACATCTCCTTCCGTTCATTTTTTACAAGTAATGCGGTGATGATGGGAAATTCTTTAGGTTTTGTCTGTAGATGCCGGTCATTGCAAGGAGATTTTTTTCTGACAGCTTCTTCACCAAATCATTAAGTTTATATCTGTGGTTACTCGAGTTCTCCGCCATCACTCTCTCTCATGGCGGTTATTTCAGAAGTGCACCAAGCTTTGCTTTATTTTTACAGACTTTCCACTATTCCACAAGTGAAGACCTGGGAATTCTCCAGGTTTCAGAGCTAACCACCAAAATCTCAACACTAAAAGAAGCTGTAGTCATAAATAACTCTACAGTAGAACACCAAGCATCTGTCATGATCCCAGCCAAGGTTGTCAGGCTTTTCCAGACTATTGTAGGTCTTGACCTTCTTCATGTCTCCAGACCTGGATATCATCTTTAACATGGTCCTTACATTCCATTTAAAGGGGTTATATGAAAATAGAAAAATGTCTGTTCTCCTCTTGTCCAAGGTCTATGTCCGGTTTTGCAGCTCAGCCCAATCAATCACTTAAAGGATAGGATCACTCGACAGTCTTCTCCACATCTGAGAAAAACAGTCCGATTACTCTGATCAGAGCGGCATTCGCTTTTCTCGGACATGGAGAGAAAAATTTTGTCAGCTTGTGTAAATTACACCACAATGGGATGTCATCCAAGTGCGACATGATTTTTCCATGGACCCATCGACTTGCATTGCCAATTTTAATCCGACACTTGGATAAAAATTGGACATGCCTCTGATTTTTTCTGCAGACCACTTGGACTGTGAAAAAAAATCGGACATGTGCACAGAATTATAGAATATCAGAAGTAGAGGGCTGTCTGTGAAAATCACCGATAGCACTCGTCTGAGAATATCGGTCATGTGCACGAACCCAAAGAGAGTAGGTCAGCACAAAATGACTGTTCAAACTAAGCACAGGCACGTGGTGCACCCTTGGAGTGACTAAACAAATCAATGCACATTACCACCTACTTGCTTTCCATCTACCTCCACTCCCCTCATTTGTGATGGACAGCTCTGGCTTTACAGAAGATAAATAAGGGCAGAGAAACGAGGAAATGGAAGGTGCACTGAGCTCGTTGGCTACACCAAGGGTGCACCAAGGGTCTGTGCTTCTTTTTCTGTTGACAATCCCCCTTTAATGGTGATGGTGACTTTGTGGACAAACTAAAAAAAATGCCAGAAACAATTTTGTCTTAACAGAAGCAATCAAATTTACCTCCAGTGCTTATCCGAGCACTGTACTTCAAGACTACATGCAGCCCAATGGATCTCCAGTAGGAAAATGGTGGCAGTTCCGGGAATAACCAACACTTCATATGTTCCGTCCTCCTCTGGTGCTTAAAGTGTTCAGAACATGTGCAGATACAAGTATCAGCATATGCATCAAATGCTATCAGTACCTGCACAAAGGAAGATGGAGCAGGAGAAACAGCGACTCAGGTAAATCAAGAGAAAGCTGCCACCTCGTGTCCTATAAATGGGGACATTGCCGACATCCAGTGCAGGAAGCAATGACACATGAAGCAGGGGTAAGCAATGGGATATTTATGGTTGGTGAGGTCAGTACCCGATAGTTAGGGCCAGAAAGTAACCAATCCCTCTAAATACTGCTTTTTATATTTTATTTAGGTGACGTTTATGGACACACAGATATTATTGACCCTCTAATTACTGATTGCTTTAAAATTCCAGACACAATAAAAATCAGCCAGCTTTTATTAATCATGCACAGGATGAATCGAAAGATATAAAAAAATTCAGCAGCAACAAAAACACAAATATTCTGGATAAAATGCTCGGCAATTGCATATAACACGGGGGTTAAAATAATCCAATTTTCACAGATCCATCTCTGCACGCAGCGATCAGACCCGACTCCAGGAGTTCAACCATCGACTTCTTTACCTGCAAGAGTAGAGCACAGGGTAAGGTATCCGTGTACATGACCTCAATTCATCCAGCTCACATAGACAGTAGCACTGCTGGTACGCATTAGATTGTGTGTAGGGGCAAGCTTATAGATCAAGGGGAATAAAAGCCAAGGTATTATTCCTAAATTACCAGGAGTAATAACAGACGAACAGCACAATGTAAAGTTGTAAAAAAAAAAAAAAAAAAAGGGTGCAGCATTTTGCAACAGACATGACTTCTGGCAGCCCCAGTAATCATACAGCGATAGCATGTCCTTGTAATATCCCGTCAGGCTGAAAGCTTCATTAATGGCTGTATATAAATGCATAAACCTTCTCTCTGATCAGCCCGTACACAGATAAAGCCTCTGTGCTACGTCATACAGGAGCACTCCAGGTCCACAAAGCCAGAGAGGGGCCAAGTGGTCATTGTCGTTACCCTGCAGCGCTGGGATCCTGGGTTCCCCCCACACACAGAAACACAGCAATAGGTGAAAGGGTTATCATACACTCTCACTTCGATATTGAGAGGCGCTGTAAGACTTTATTCCTACGATGAGCCTTTGGTGAGTTTTGATGCTGCAGATTTTCGACACCTATTATTTAAATTAAGCTACTTGTGGTTTTTCACTGTGTTTTTTAATAGGCATTTTTATAGCGTTTTTTGTCTCTTGTTGGTGTCATGCTTTAAATAAAGCTGCTTTTGTTTTTAATACTTCCTAGTATTTGACTTTGACAAAAGTTATTGATACACTTTGGTGCGGATTACGTGCATTTTTTATGCGTTTCCACTGTGGAATTGCACTAAAAACGAGTGTGTGGTTTTTACCTGTGGATTTTCAACATCTAATGCAAGTCTATGGGGAAAGATCCCTACAGAAAACTCAGCGTACCCACAAGGGAAATTGACATGTTGTGGATTAGACTTTTGGCTGATTACCAGGTCATGGGGTAACTGCCCGGCAGTATTGCCATCTGTCTTAAATTAGAATCAGTAGGGAGCATAATACCAGCTGCACGACACCTAGCGAGCGGCTGACAGACGCCCCCACAGCAGCGTCCCCCAATGCAGAGAGAAGCCGGACAGCCCTTGAAGGGTCTGGGCACATCACGTATTTTTCAGCCATATTACGCCAGGAATCTGAATGAAGAAGCGCTGCAAAACTGCCCAAACAATTACCATGGTGCACAGCAATGTAAAAACGCCAATGCGGTGCACATATTCAGTCTTGTCACTTCTTTTAACCTCTTCTGAATTCGGAAACCGTGAAATGGTTAAAAGTAGTAACATCTTCATACTTTGAGCTGCCAGCTCTTTATAGTTGAAAGCATAGAGAAAAGAGCAGCCAGGAAGGCAGAGCCGTCACAAAAACGATGACAGGACCACCAGGGGAAGCAGCAGCAGGACAAAGACCGACGGTGTTTTCCCTAAAGAGGAAACAGTCAGCGGCTCTGCCACTGGACCTGAAATGTCGTGCGCACATACCCCGAATTAGCTTCCTGCGGAGTATGCCATAGGACTGTGCTTTAGACGGGGATTTAGATTGTAGGCTGCATTAGGGACAAGAACCAGATGTGAACCTGTCCCTGCACTCTCACTATAACGCAAACAATGACAATGTGGGTGCCTAATACACAGAGATTAGACTGCCACGTGGGCCGTGACCGGTGTGTAAACAGTGCATGAAATGAGCTATAGGGGGCGCAATACAAATAAGCAAAAGACCTCATTACCTCTGGTATATCCACCATCCTCCGCTGCTTCTTGTCCCTCCAGTTCCAGTCTAAAACAAGGTATTTTAAGGATTGCAAGCTGAGCCCATCTATAAGCGAAAGAACAGGCACGTTACCACCCGACTAATGGATCACAAGGCACAATACCTGATATACTGAACGTGGGAACAGTGGACAAAGCAAAGAATTCACTTCTCGAATCCCGAACAGAAGAGCACCACATTTGAAGCCCTGCTATAAAAGACCTATGGCCTATGGTCAGACAATTTTACAAAAATACTGACAGTAGAGAACACTAAGGGCAGCCTCTCTGTCTGGAAACGGCTGGTATCAGGGAACGATTGATATTTCAATACACACCAAGTGGAGATGTTAGGTAGCCGTACACTTTAGGTCAACCAGAGGACAGCTATTCCTACGGACCCCTCGCCCCACACACCCTCAGTTTAGAGAGTATGTTATAAGGTTAAAACCTAGTGATGAACGAGCGTGGTCGGATAAGGTGTTATCATGCTCGTGTTCTAATAAAGTATCTTCGACGTGCTCCAATACTAGGCTCGAGTCCCCGCGGCTGCATGTCTAACAAACAGGCCATCCCTGCATGTGTTGAGGCTGACAAACAGCCAGGAGACATGCAGGCGCGGGGACTCGAACATAGTATTCGAGCACGTTGAAGATACTTTATTAGAACACGAGCATGATAATACCTTATCTGAGCATGCTCGCTCATCACTATTAGCACCCACTTCTTACCTTGTTCTATGAGAGCTTTTATCCTCTCCGGCGTTCCTACTCCCAGGTGAATGACATTACTTTCCAACCACTTTATCTGATCTTTAATCTAGGGGGAAATTTGAGAATACAGTGGTTATTTCAGATGTTTTATAAGCCTAGTAAATGGTTATATCCTCTATCATTATTTTATTTATTTATTTTTTTAATAATAAAAATAGGTCATGAAAGAAGGGGAACAAAAAAATTAAATGGTTTAAAGGGGTTGTCGGGGACTTATATATTGATGACTTATCACTTGACTAGGAGATAAGGGGCAACACCCAGGAGCAGACATTAAACAGTGTGCGGACCTGTCGTGTTCCAGAGCAGAGAACAGTTGACTGTTGGGGGCACAGGGACAAGTCCTGGGACAACCCCATTAAATAGATTTTAATGAGCACAAGGATTATTTTTTCTTGTTTAAGGATTTGTATGAGATGAGAAAAACATGTCGGCTTTCTTCCACATACAGCGAGACCGATATTTCACAATACAGAAGAACTGCAAGAATACAATACCTTGAGATGCTTTGCAAATAATTTCATTATCTTGGTGTCACCTTTGAATGCATTTGTCAGTCTGCAGCAATAAGGGAAAGAATACATTAATTAAAAAAAATAAAAAATAATACATATATATGTATATATATTCCAAAGGAGAACACCAGGAGCGCTATTTTTTGATTAAAAAGATAAAGGTACAAAGTTTATTGAAAAAAATCACTAAATCACCTCCCCTTGAGAAAGCGTGCATTATTGCAGCGAAACGCGCGTCGGGGTGGCACCCAATTCAGGAGACTCCAGTACCTGGTGAGAGGTTCGCTATGTGTTATCCCTATGTTAGATTTTATGCTATTTGGCTTTTCATGGAGGGTTATTAAGGGATTTCCCATAGGCCAGCGCTAACCTTGGGCTTATCACAAGCCTGATCCTTATGGAACAAATAGAATTGTTAAGATCCATTGACTGTGGGTGTAATTAGTAGGCATGGTGGTTCTGGGGTTTTTGCAGGTGACAGACCTTCGTTTCCTCATTTATATATGTAAATGTGAACTTCATTGATATTGTTATACTGGATGTCAGTTAAGGGTGTCCTTATTTGGTGTACTTTTATATGTGTGTATTTTTTAGTGATTTTTTCAATAAACTTTGTACATTTATCTTTTTAATCAAAAAATAATGCTCCTGGTGTTCTCCTTTGGAATATAATTATTTAGGAGTTGTGGATATAGGGGCCGGGATATGGTTCTTGGTTACCTACTAACACGAGTCTGGGTTTAAATGTGTTGATATATATGTATATAATGTATAAATATATATAGTGCTGTGCATAAGTTTTAGGCAGGTGTGTAGAAAAATGCTGCAAAGTACTAATGCTTTCATTAACAGAAGTGTTAATAGTTTATTTTTATCAAGTAACAAAATGCAAAGTGAATAAACAAAAGAAAAATCCATATCAAATCAATATTTGGTGTGACCGCCCTTTGCTTTCAAAACAGCATCAATTCTTCTATGTATAGTTGCACAAAGTCAGGAATTTTGCAGGATTATAGTCACGTGTATGAATAACAAGTTATACTAAACAGGTGATAATGATATTGTTTTAAAGCCTCCTGCAGAAATAATGTTCCTTATAAGTTTGGGGCTGCATTTCAACAAATGGAGTTGAGGATTTGGTCAGGATAACTTGTGCCCTCAATGTTGAGAAATGCAGGCAGATACTTAATCATCTTACAATACTATCAGGGAGGCGTCTGATTAGCTCCAAATTTATTCTGCAGCAGCACAACGACCCCAAACATACAAAGTAATTAAGAGCTATCTTCAGTATAAAGAGGAGCAAAAAGTCCTGGAAGTGATGATCGGGCCCCCACAGAGCCCTGATATCATCATCATCATCATCAAGCCTGTCTGAGATGACATGAAGAGACAGAAGGATTTGCACAAGAGACATCCACAGAAGATCTGTGGTTAGTTCTCCAAGATGTTTGGAACAACCTCCATGTCAAATCCCTTTAAAAGCTGTGTACAAGTGTGCCTAGAAGAATTGATGCAGTTTTGAAAGCAAAGGGCAGTCACATCAAATATTGATTTACTTTAGATCTATCTTTTATTCATTCACTTAGCTTTTTGTAAACTGATAAAAATAAATGACTAACACTTATTTTTGAAAGCATTCTAACTTTGCAGACTTTTTCTACATGTAAAACTTTTGCAAAGTACTCTATACACTCATAGCCAAAAGTGTTGGCACCCTTGAAATTGTTCCAGAAAATGAAGGATTTCTCCCAGAAAATTATTGCAATTACACATGTTTTATTATACACATTCTTATTTCCTTTGTGCGCACTGGAACAACACAAAATAAAAAACACAGAGGAATAAAAAAGGCAAATCAGACATAATTTCACATAAAACCCCCAAATGGGCTGGACAAAATTGTTGGCATCTTTCCAAAACTGTATGTAAACAGCATGTGATGCTCGTTGAATCTCACCTGTGGCAAGTAACAGGTGTGGGCACTATGAAAATGACACCTGAAACCAGATAAAAAGGGTAGATGTTTACTCAATCTTTGTATTGTGTGCCACACTAAGCACGGAGGACAGAAGGAGGAGAAGAGAACTGACTGAAGACTTGAGAATCAAAATTGTTGAAAAATATCAACAATCTCAAGATTACAAATCCATCTGCAGAGATCTTGATGCTCTTTAGTCCATGCTGCGCAATATAATAAAGTTTAAAACCAATGGCATGGTATCTAGTCTCTCAGAACGTGGACGACAGAAAACAATTGATGAAAGGTAGGATAGTCTGGATGGTTGAAAAGCAGCCCAATCAAGTTCCAAAAAAAATCAGCAAAACTACCCATCGACACTAGAATGAAATGAAACGCTATGACAGGAGACCCAAGAGGACGCCACTGCTGACAGAGACACATGGAAAAGCTGGACTGCAGTTTGCCAAAATGTATGTCAGTAAGCCAAAATCCTTCTGGGAAAGAATCTTGTAGACAGATGAGACCAAGACAGAGCTTTTTGATAAAGAACGTCATTCTACTATTTACTGACAACAGAATGAGGCCTACAAAGAAATAAAACAATATCTAAAGTCATATATGGTGGAAGTTCTAAGGTGTTTTGGGGTTGTTTTGCTGCCTCTGGCACTGGGTGCCTTGACTGCGTGCAAGGCATCATAAAATCTGAAGATTAAAGAAGGATTTTGTGTCACAATGTAGTGACCAGTGTCAGAAAGGTCATAGATCTTAAAATTACTGTTGGGAGAAGGCACCTTCAAATATGAGAGACCTGGAGCAGTTTGCAAAAGAAGAGTGGTCCACAAGAGGTGTAAGAATCTTCTTAAAGGTTATGGGAAGCGAATGATTACAGTCATTTATTCCAAGGGGTGTGCAATCAAATATTAAGTTAACGGTGCCAACAATTTTGTCCAGGCCATTTTTGAAGTTTTGTGTAAAATTATGTCCAATTTGCCTTTTTATCTCCCCTTTTTTTGCTGTTCCAGTACAACAATACGTGTAATTGCAATGATTTTCTGGGAGAAATACTTAATTTTCTGGAACAATTTCAAGGGTGCCAACACTTTTGGCCAGGACTGTATATATGTATTATTATTATGAGAGAATATGGCAGATTCATATATGGCCTCAATGCAGTCTACACCATTTAAGTCACACATTGCCGATCACATTCCACTATTAAGCACACTAATTGCTGCTGCAACTTCAAATATCCTCTGCGAGCCACGTAAATCAAGGATGCTGGGCATTTTTTTGAAAGGGGATGGCACAACAGCGGCTATATGAGAGGCAGGGCTCTATGGGGACTCCAGCCCTGACGAAGAAGGATCGTATCCTTCGAAACGCGTTGGATTGGTTAATCCACATACGCGCCCGCCCATTAGCTGTGACGTCACGCTGTTCACCACGCCCCTTCTCAACGCCGCTACCGCTTCGGCGTTGCTTCCGGCCGGGGCACGCCTGAAGTGAGCGGTTTCCATCTGACTCCTGCGTCCTCCGAACAAACTTCGCGCGCAGCAAGTCGAGCTTCTTTGAGCCCACAAATCTTGCAGCAGTGAACCGGACTTTAAAGCACCAGGAGGACCTGCAGCCACACCATCTTACTGGCACGCAGTAAGTACACAACACTGCAAGCCCTGTATTTGCCTATTATTTACATTGCAGCACAATCCGTAGGGGAACTGTTATCCCCCACATATAAGCGCAGGTGATTTATTACTGTTTCTCTCATTCTAGTCTATAGGGTACGCACAGACCCCGTTCCCATCACCAGCAGCTATCATTTTTCTATCCCCCGCCCTTCCCCCTCACCTTTTTTCATCTGAGCGCCAGTGTATTCCCCCTTTTCTATTATTATTATTATGAGATAGTCATTTGCATTGTACAATGCTTGATACACAGCAAGAGCATCATAGGAGCAATGATACTGAAAGCTGCCAAGGAAGGCTTGGCTCTATGCAGAGCTGGATTAACTATTCTCTGGACAATAACTCTGGTGGAGACCCATCTTACAGGCCAGAACTCTACCAGAGCCATATATATAAGAAAGGTAGCAGTCAGCAGTGATCGAAATGATTCACAGGACCCTGGTCCAGCAGCCATGTCGGTAGTCGGTGGTGGCCAGACAAGAGCCCTGCAAAACTCCATCTATCAGTGGCCACAGGACCAAGGTCCTACATACTGATTTGTTCATCCCTTCTAGAGGTTCATACACATGGCCTCCCCACTGGAGTCTATGGGAACTATACAGACATCTCAGCCAGCACCTCCCTTAGGCTTTAAAAGCTCCAGTGATACCAATGTGTGGCCTCCTCTCCACATTTTTCAGCTGGCTAGAGTCACCAAATGGCCATCAAGGTGGGTGCTCAGAATCCCTAAATCCCAAAAATGTTAGAGAACCAAGGACACGCGCCCATGTGACCGTCCAATAACCCAGCCCAGGTTCTGTACATCTTTCTTGATGGCAGTTGTTTATTCAGCTCTAATGTCAGCCATTTTCTTAAGTAAGTATAATACCAATTTTTCCCTAATGACTCCCACTGTCAAAAATGATAATTATTTGTGGATATTGATTGTCATCTGACACTTACTTAATTAGTTCCAGAGTGCGGAGAGCAGAGCTGCAGACAACCAGCAAGAGGACAGATTTCTTTTCTTTGTGATTTTTTGATAGTTTTGACCATTTGGGGCAAACTGAAAAAACAAAGAGCGGATAACTTTTACAAGTTTACAAGTCTTCGCTGCATGCTATAACGTTGCAATCAAAATTATTCAACCTCTATTGCAAATTTGGTTTATTTTCAAAATTTACAAACTTTCTGCTATTTCTAATAAACCAAATATAATTTGGTTTCTCCAAATCAACACAAAATCCCATTTTTACTGACTGCTGCAATCGAAGAATCCCTTATAATGAATCAAGGGCTAATTAGCTGCATCAGGTGTCCTTGATACCAAACATCAAATACCTGCACTGGCCGGGGTTTTGTCGTTTTTGATCGGATGCTTATATATGATATATTTTGGAAAAGAATGGTCCTAAAATTTTAAAGAAGATATTGTTGACTTGCAAAAAACAAGAAAAAGAAACATATAGTTGGCTGCAGAGTTTGCCATTTCAAAATTAAAGAGGATGGCCGCTCCTTTTTTTTTTATATATATATGGTCTATCCTTAGCAAGATTTGGTGGCAGCAGTCTCTGAGGATTATGTTTGCACAATAAGGTGGATCTGCAGTACCGGGCCAGTGCAATTCCACAATGTTTTTTGGGGGTTTTAATTTACCGTGTTCACTATATGGTAACACTGACCTGGCAATAGGATTCCCCTCTTCGGTACAATTATGCAGATATCAAACTTGTATAGTTGTTGTTTTTTTTTTAATTAAGTGCTGAAAAAATTTTCAAAGTTTGCATGAAATTTTTTTGCTTTTGTCGCCCGTTTCCAAGGCCTGCAACATCTCCATTTTTCAGGATCTGGGGACGGGTTATGGCTTATTTTTTTGTGCCGTGAGCTAAAGTTTTTATGGATACCATTTTGGGGTAGATAGAATTATTGCTTATTATCTTATTGCTTTTTTATTGTAATGTTGTGTCAGGAATGAAAAAAAGAATTCTGGTGTTTCAAAATTTTCCTTGTTGCCGTTTATTGATCGCATTCATTTATTTAGTATTTTGATAGATCGGACATTTCTGAACGTGGCGATACCAAATAGGTGTATTTTTTTTTATTATTATTTTATTGTCAATGGAGCAAAAGAGGGGGGTGAATTGAACTTTTGTGGTTTGTTTATTTATTTATTTTTTTTTTAAACTTTCTTTTTTTTACTTTAGGCTACTTTCACACTAGCGTTAACTGCAATCCGCCACAATGCATCGTTTTCCCGAAAAAACGCATCCTGATAGACTAACATTAAGCGACGTATTGCGACCGATTGACACACGTCGCAACCGTCGTGCGACGGTTGCGCCGTGTTGTGGTGGACCGTCGGGACCAAAAAACGCTACATGTAAAGTTTTTTGCTCACGACGGTCCGCTTTTTCCGACCGCGCATACGCGGCCGGAACTCCGCCCCCACCTCCCCGCACCTCACAATGGGGCAGCGGATGCGCTGGAAAAATGCATCCGCTGCCCCCGTTGTGCGGCGGAGACAACGCTAGCGTCGGGAACCTCGGCCCGACGCTAGTGTGAAAGTAGCCTAAGGCTTAATGGTCCCCTTAGGAGACATGAAGCTGTGATAGTCTGTGCTATACATAGTGCTTCAGCACAGAAGGATCATAATGACAGGGAGCAGCGGACCCCCGGCTGTCATGACAACCAATTGGCACGCGCTGCAATCATAGGGGCGCCGATACGTAGAATGAATGACGCACTTCCGGTTGGCGTGTCTAAATCAGCCATGTGGCAGGGAAAGATGCAGGCTCAGCATGTGAGCCCGCATCAAAGTCAGGGACGCAACATATGATGAAAATATACGTCACATGTTGTGAAGGGGTTAAAGAAACACTCATTACACTCCCTGGACATGGCAGAAAGAGGACGCCATCAACAGCCACCACCAGGAAGCCGGTAATCAAAAACCTTCTGTGAGTGAAAAACACCTGCAGCAAGATTTGGTGGCAGCCATCACTGAGGTGATTTTCCAGGGTAAGGGGAAGGCTTAATGCTGAAGGTCTTTATGTCTGGGATTAAAGATTTCCACCACTACTGACCCAAAAGCACAAGAAAAGTCATCTCCTACATGTTCAAAACCATAAGACAGAAGAAAAAAAATAAGACAGAAGTTTGGGGATGGAACAAGGAAACTTTTTGGGCCTATAGACCTGCGGTTCATCTGGAAGACTAAGAATGAAGCATACGCCGAAGAGAATGGCCCAGTGCCTTGGTCACACCCTGCAGCAGATTTGGTCCCTCCGGCACTGGATCTGGCAGTGTGTGGAGGGCAAGATGGATACCATCAAGTGTCAGGAATTCCTAGGAGAAATGTCATGCTTTCTTTAAGGAAGTTAAAGCATAGAAGTTATTGGCTCCTACAATACGGCAATGACCTCAAGCATAAGTAAAAGTCCACCAAGGGTTGTCTTCAGAAGAAGTCATAGAACTTTCTGCATTGCTCATCACAATCGCCTGACTTGAACTTTATAGAAAATCTTTGATGGAAAGAAAGTAAACCCAAGAATATTGGTGAACTGGAGTCCAATAACCATCACGAATGGGCTTAAGGTACCTTCACACTAAACGATATCGCTAGCGATCCGTGACGTTGCAGCGTCCTGGCTAGCGATATCGTTGAGTTTGACAGGCAGCAGCGATCAGGATCCTGCTGTGATATCGCTGGTCGTTGGTTAAAGTTCAGAACTTTATTTGGTCGTCAGACCGGCGTGTATCGTTGTGTTTGACAGCAAAAGCAACGATACCAGCTATGTTTTACAATGGTAACCAGGGTAAACATCGGGTTACTAAGCGCAGGGCCGCGCTTAGTAACCCGATGTTTACCCTGGTTACCAGCGTAAAATGTAAAAAAAACAAACAGTACATACTCTTCTTCGCGTCCCCCGGCGTCCGCTTCCTGCACTGACTGAGCGCCGGCCGTAAAGTGAAAGTACAGCACAGCGGTGACGTCACCGCTCTGCTGTTAGGGCCGGCGCTCAGTCAGTGCAGGAAGCGGACGCCGGGGGACGCGAAGGTGAGTATGTACTGTTTGTTTTTTTACATTTTACGCTGGTAACCAGGGTAAACATCGGGTTACTAAGCGCGGCCCTGTGCTTAGCAACCCGATGTTTACCCTGGTTACCCGGGGAGCTCGGCATCGTTGGTCGCTGGAGAGCAGTCTGTGTGACAGCTCTCCAGCGACCAAACAGCGACTAAACAGCGACGCTGCAGCGATCGGCATCGTTGTCTGTATCGCTGCAGCGTCGCTAAGTGTGACGGTACCTTAAGGGTATGTGCACACGTCCGGATTTCTTGCAGAAATTTTCTGACGAAAACCGGAAATTTTCTGCAAGAAATCCGCATTTTTTTTTTTGCGGTTTTTTTCCGTTTTTTTCGCTTTTTTTAGCATTCTGCAAGCGTAATTAGCTTGCAGAATGCTAAAGTTTTCCAAGCGATCTGTAGCATCGCTTGGAAAACTGACTGACAGGTTGGTCACACTTGTCAAACATAGCGTTTGACAAGTGTGACCATCTTTTTACTATAGATGCAGCCTATGCAGCATCTATAGTAAAAGATAGAATGTTTAAAAATAATAAAAAAAATAAAAAAAATGGGTATACTCACCTGCAGGCGTCCGTTCCTATAGATGCCGGTGTGGTTCAGGACCTTCCATGACGTCGCGGTCACGTGAGCGGTCACATGACCGGTCTCGACCAATCACAAGACCGTGACGTCATCGCAGGTCCTTCACCGCACACCAGCTATAGAAACCGAAGCGGCAGCATGCAGCGGAGAGGCAGGAAGACATCGAAGGTGAGTATATGACTATTTTTTATTTTAATTCTTTTTTTTTGACCAATTATATGGTGCCCAGTCCGTGGAGGAGAGTCTCCTCTCCTCCACCCTGGGTACCAACCGCACATAATCTGCTTACTTCCCGCATGGTGTGCACAGCCCCGTGCGGGAAGTAAGCAGATCAATGCACTCCTAGGTGTGCGGAATCCCCTGCAATTCCGCATTTTAATGAACATGTTGCTTTTTTTTCCGCGATGCGATTTTTTTGCGGAAAAAAAGGCTACATTTGCACAAAAAATGCGGAATACACTGAAAATAATGGGAGGCATATGTTAGCGGTTTTTTCGCGTTTTTATCACGTTTTTATAGCGAAAAAACGCGAAAAAAACGCAAAAAATACTGAAAGTGTGCACATGGCCTAAGGGTCCTCGGGATCTGGCAGAAGATGGTATCTGGATGCTTACAGCAGCTCATTACAGCCAGAGAGAACTCACCAAGGTACTAAAGACGCTAAATTATCCTCAGACCACAGAGGTCAGTAAAAGTAACATCATGTATTGAATGTGCAGAAGCCATTTGTTATATTAGTTGTGTTGAGATATTTAATAAACTGTGTTTGTTTCTTTGGTTTATCGCAAACAGCAGAAAGTTTGTACAGTTTGCTATTAAATTTGCAATGAGGGGGATGAATAATTTTGATTGCAACTTTAGGCTGAACAGATGCTGTTTGTTGTAAGTATGAAATAAGAATACAATGGCATGTATGGGAAGTGAATCACTAATGTATTGTGTCACCGATCAATCCAATACTGCTACTGACCACTAGATGGTGGCCCGCGACCATCCGACAGCCCCATATACTGTCATTATAAGCCACGCGGGACACGGATCATTCTGCACATATACTATGTAATGGATGTAGCATTGTACGCTTCCAAAATAGCTGTTTTATTGAGTATTCACTATGGAAAAATGGCTGTGGCTTCCCCACGCTTTAAAATATACTTACTCTCCCTCAGGTAAGATGATAAGGTATGGGTGAGGTCGTTTTCTTTTGCAAAAGAATGGTCTATGAATGTAAAAAAAAAAGGTTTTCATTAATTAGAACAACAGCAACAAATAACAAGGGAGATTGCCTAAATTAAATGCACCAGAATTCTGTCTTAATATTAGCAAACCTGGAAGTGCATTGGGGGATAGCAGTGACCTAGGAGAACACCCACCCCTAATGCACCGCCAGGCTAACTTGTGTACGGCTGCAAAGTTCAATTTCACGTGGCTGGCACAGTGGATGCCTACAATACAATTCTTATTATCATCTACACATTCATACTACTTGTTTGCTTATTAAAATCGTCCTGACAGATTCTCAGTTCACACAGCACTTCAGCATTATGGCAGAGGATTAAGATGAGGTTATTTTTCAACATTTGTCACTGCAAATAAATATAGGTGTAACAGACCATATATGTCAGAGCAGAGAGGCCTGAGTGTCAAAGCAGGGGGACCCGGGCGTCAGAGCAAATGGTATTGGGCGTCAGAGCAGAGGGACCCGGGCGTCAGAGCAGAGGGACCCGGGCGTCAGAGCAGAGGGACCCGGGCGTCAGAGCAAATGGTATTGGGCGTCAGAGCAGAGGGACCCGGGCGTCAGAGCAAATGGTATTGGGCGTCAGAGCAGAGGGACCCGGGCGTCAGAGCAAATGGTATTGGGCGTCAGAGCAGAGAGACCCGGGCGTCAGAGCAGAGGGATCCGGGCGTCAGAGCAAATGGTATTGGGCGTCAGAGCAGAGGGACCCGGGCATCAGAGCAGAGGGACCCGGGCGTCAGAGCAGAGGGACCCGGGCGTAAGAGCAAACGGTATTGGGCGTCAGAGCAGAGGGACCCGGGCGTCAGAGCAGAGGGACCCGGGCGTCAGAGCAGAGGGACCCGGGCGTCAGAGCAAATGGTATTGGGCGTCAGAGCAGAGGGACCCGGGCATCAGAGCAAACGGTATTGGGTGTCAGAGCAGAGGGACCCGGGCGTCAGAGCATAGGGACCCGGGCGTCAGAGCAGAGGGACCCGGGCGTCAGAGCAAATGGTATTGGGTGTCAGAGCAGAGGGACCCGGGCGTCAGAGCAAATGGTATTGGGCGTCAGAGCAGAGGGACCCGGGCATCAGAGCAAATGGTATTGGGCGTCAGAGCAGAGGGACCCGGGCGTCAGAGCAGAGGGACCTGGGCGTCAGAGCAGAGGGACCCGGGCGTCAGAGCAAATGGTATTGGGCGTCAGAGCAGAGGGACCCGGGCATCAGAGCAAATGGTATTGGGCGTCAGAGCAGAGAGACCCGGGCGTCAGAGCAGAGGGATCCGGGCGTCAGAGCAAATGGTATTGGGCGTCAGAGCAGAGGGACCCGGGCGTCAGAGCAAATGGTATTGGGCGTCAGAGCAGAGGGACCCGGGCATCAGAGCAGAGGGACCCGGGCGTCAGAGCAGAGGGACCCGGGCGTAAGAGCAAACGGTATTGGGCGTCAGAGCAGAGGGACCCGGGCGTCAGAGCAGAGGGACCCGGGCGTCAGAGCAGAGGGACCCGGGCGTCAGAGCAAATGGTATTGGGCGTCAGAGCAGAGGGACCCGGGCATCAGAGCAAACGGTATTGGGTGTCAGAGCAGAGGGACCCGGGCGTCAGAGCAGAGGGACCCGGGCGTCAGAGCAAATGGTATTGGGCGTCAGAGCAGAGGGACCCGGGCGTCAGAGCAAATGGTATTGGGCGTCAGAGCAGAGGGACCCGGGCATCAGAGCAGAGGGACCCGGGCGTCAGAGCAGAGGGACCCGGGCGTAAGAGCAAACGGTATTGGGCGTCAGAGCAGAGGGACCCGGGCGTCAGAGCAGAGGGACCCGGGCGTCAGAGCAGAGGGACCCGGGCGTCAGAGCAAATGGTATTGGGCGTCAGAGCAGAGGGACCCGGGCATCAGAGCAAACGGTATTGGGTGTCAGAGCAGAGGGACCCGGGCGTCAGAGCAGAGGGACCCGGGCGTCAGAGCAAATGGTATTGGGCGTCAGAGCAGAGGGACCCGGGCGTCAGAGCAAATGGTATTGGGCGTCAGAGCAGAGGGACCCGGGCATCAGAGCAGAGGGACCCGGGCGTCAGAGCAGAGGGACCCGGGCATAAGAGCAAACGGTATTGGGCGTCAGAGCAGAGGGACCCGGGTGTCAGAGCAGAGGGACCCGGGCGTCAGAGCAGAGGGACCCGGGCGTCAGAGGAAACGGTATTGGGCGTCAGAGCAGAGGGACCCGGCATCAGAGCAGAGGCATCCGGGCGTCCGAGCAGAGGCATCCGGGCGTCCGAGCAGAGGCATCCGGGCGTCAGAGCAGAGGCATCCGGGCGTCAGAGCAGAGGCATCCGGGCGTCAGAGCAGAGGCAGCCGGGAGTCAGAGCAGAAGGACCTGGGAGTCAGAGCAGAGGGACCCGGGAGTCAAACCAGAGGGACCCAGGAGTCAGACCAGAGGGACCCGGGTGTCAGAGCAAACAGTATTGGGTGTCAGAGCAGAGGCAGCTGGGCGTCAGCGGGGCCCGCGCATCAGAGCAGTGGGTCCTGGCTGACCTGTTTCTGCATGCTAGTAAACACATAATTCTCCGAGGCCAACATAAGGCTACATAAATGAATAGTGACTACCAGGAGACAATGGCCGCTGGCCCATCACACCAACGATACCAGGCCAAGGAAACTAGGTCACTGCTAGGGCAAACAACCCCGCTTATGAATAAATCAGCTTTCCCCTAAGGAGCGTGGCTAAAAATAAACAGGTATGGAATAAGAAACCTTTCATTTTCTTGAGAAGGGAAGACAGATCTTGCTCATACATGAAATATCATATAACACAAGGAGATTATTGCTGGAAATATCCTACAACACTTATAATAATCACAAGCCCAAAAGCCTAGGCCTTGGGTTTCTCCCAATGGTTCAAATAGAGTGCAAGCAAACAAGAGCTGGACTCGAGAAGCCTATACTTACATCCCAACCACACACTGAAGTCTCTGCGGTTTCCAAAAGTGAGCAATTTTTATTTAACCTTCCCTGTGGTTTTTTTTATTCTGGGGATAAGGTTTAGGCCCAGAGAAGACATCAATCAGTCAGAACTTCTCTTAAAGGGCAACTACAACCTGCACACGCTGGAGGCCGCCATTAATAATCAGCATTTATCCATGAGAAGAAACCCCATCAACTTATTAGAAAGCAATGTAATGACTGAGGTTACTGGCAAGCCAACGGCATGGACCTCAGAGACACCACGAGGTCTAAGGATGGATGAATTACAGACACGTAAGGAAAATAACTATTACTGGGAAATCTTGAATATGTAAGAAATCTCTATCAGAGATCCCGCAAGTCACAAGAGTGTGGATGTCAGACCATGTGAGAACCTGCAAGGAGACAAAAGCCGGTCTCTGCTGCCATCACTTAACCACTTATGGGGTCATGATCAGAGAAGGTACGGTAAGTAAGGGGCACCATGGCTGGTATTCTAAAGGGGTGGCCATGGTTGCAAAAACATGTTCGCCTCCTTTTAGAAACAGTGACCCCCTCAGCACTGCGCTGTGCATGTTCTTACAGCTCAGTTGCAGTCACTTCAATGGGGATGAGTCGCAATACCACACACAACCTATGATCAGGGGTGGCGCTGTTTTAGAACATAAAAGGCCATGTGTTTCTAATCCTAGATAATTCCTTTAACCCTTCAATTACCAGGCTCAATTTTCATATTCCAAACATTTCCCAATAAAACCTGAATAATAAAACTAAAATCATATATCACCCCAATCTACCCTCAAGGACACCTTCATGTAATTTTGCATTATAGTCTAATAAATATATAAGTTCGAAACACACGCGACTTATTGTTTTACTTACTTGCAGATATCTTCATAAAATTTAGCAAAACAAAAAACACGAAAAATCTCAGTGATTCAGGTGGCAGTAAACATCTTAGTTATGGAGCCAACTGATGGCACAAAGGTTCATTAGATGTGAAACTGCTCATCTTCTCATGGCTTCAGTGAGCACCTATCTTCCCTGACTAGTAAAAGGGGTGATAACATGAAGAAAAGTTGCTGAGAGCGGGGAAGAGATGAGAGTAGTAGACTCAGCTTATAAATTCTAGGAGAAGAAACAATGGAGACATGGGGTTTACTGTGCTGAGGACACCAGTAGATGAAACCAAGAAATACCAGTAGATGAAACCAGGGCATACCGGTAGATGAATCCAGGGCATACTGGTAGATGAAACCAGGAAATACCGGTAGATGAAACCAGGAAATACCGGTAGATGAAACCAGGAAATACTGGTAGATGAATCCAGGGCATACCGGTAGATGAATCCAGGGAATACCGGTAGATAAAACCAGTGAATACCGGTATATGAAACCAGGAAGTACCGGTAGATGAATCCATGGCACACCGGTAGATGAAACAAGGAAATACCGGTAGATGAATCCAGGGCATACCGATAGATGAAACCAGGGAATACCGGTATATGAAACCAGGGCATACCAGTAGACGAAACCAGGGCATACCGGTAGACGAAACCAGGGCATACCGGTAGATGAAACCAGGGCATACCGGTAGATGAAACCAGGGCATACCGGTAGATGAAACCAGGGCATACCGGTAGATGAAACCAGGGCATACCGGTAGATGAAACCAGGGCATACTGGTAGATGAAACCAGGGCATACCGGTAGATGAAACCAGGGCATACCGGTAGATGAAACCAGGGAATACCGGTAGATGAAACCAGGGCATACCGGTATACGAAACTAGGGCATACCGGTAGACGAAACCAGGGCATACCGTTAGATGAAACCAGGAAATACCGGTAGATGAAACCAGGAGACCAAGGGTTTTTCTGTGTGGTATATTATTAATGCATTTCAAAGCTGTCTTTTTCTGATGAAGAAGTTTGTTAACTTTGAAACACCTTGACAATAAACCCGACAGAAATATCCTTTTGTTTCCTGGTTTCAGCTACCGGTATTTCAATTACTGGTATTCCCTGGTTTCAGCTACTAGTATTTTCGTAATTGCAGTGAACCCCATCTCTCCATTGTTTCTTCTCCTTGGGTTTACTTGTGGGTCTGCAGCACCCGACAATCTCAAGCTATTTGACTTATGTCTCACACAACTCTATCATGTGAGCAATTCCCAGTACCTTGAACAAAGGTGTGGACGTGACTGGCCCGAGAATGGCAATATTTGTCTGAGCACAGCCTTAGAAGATTCCACAAAACACAATTTATTTTACCCTACTTACTGTGTGCATTATACTCTTATCCAGGATCGTTGTCAGATTACTAGAAGATACATACATTGATGTTGAGTTCCTCACGCTTACATAGTTGCCCAATCACATAAAACATTGGACTGGACATTACACACGTATACTCATTTATTTTCTATCCTGGTTTCGAGAAAGTATTAACCAAAACCTATTAGACTTAAAAAAATTGTCTAATGACAGACATTTATGGCATATCCTTGTGATGCCAAAGATCTCAGGTAGATACAGTGCCCACCTCTTGATAAATAATAATGCACTTGTTGTATTTGGAACTCCCATAGCAATGAATGGAGAACGGCAGCTCGTGTCACCTCTCCACTCACCGATGGTTGGACACCAGCTGAAATAAGGGGTTAGGGAGACCTCCACTCTTGAGATAGGTGCAGGTCCAAGAGGTGGGACCCACATCTATCAGACATGTGTGACAACCTTCAAGAAGAAGCAGCAGATATATAAAATGACTAGATGGTGGCCCGATTCTAACGCATCGGGTATTCTAGAATATGCATGTCCACGTAGTATATTGCCCAGTTACGTAGTATATTGCCCAGTGACGTACTATACAGAACAGAGACACGTAGTATATTGCAAAGCGCAGTAGTATAGAGCAGAGCCACGTAGTATATTAGCCAGTCACGTAGTATATTGCCCAGCCACAGGTTAAAAAATAAAAAAGAAACATATACTCACCTGTCCGAGGGCCCCTTGTAGTCCACGGCAGCTTCCGGTCCCAGGCTTTGTCTGTGCACTGCGCACTGCGCAGGTCTTGTGATGACGTCACGGTCACATGACCGTGACGTCATGGCAGGTCCTGCTGCCATACCATCTTTGCCACCGCAAGCTGCAACGGAAGATGGCGGGCGACGCGAGCGGCTCAGCGGGCTACAGAGGGTGAGTATAGCAGGTTTTTTTTATTTATTTATTATTTTTAACATTACATTTTGTACTATTGATGCCGCATAGGCAGCGCCAATAGTACAAAGTTGGGGACACACAGGGTTAATAGCGGCGGTAACGGAGTGCGTTACCCGCGGCATAACGCGGTCCGTTACCGCCGGCATTAACCCTGTGTGAGCGGTGTATGCGCGCGCCGGGCAGTGAGTGCGGGGAGTAAGCGGCCATTTATTTTTTTTCTGTGCGCGTCGCTGATTGGTCGCGGCAGCCATGACAGGCAGCTGCCGAGACCAATCAGCGAACGAATAACCGTTACGGAAGTTGAGGACAGACGGAAGTGCCCTTAGGCAATTATATAGTAGATGATTGGTAACAGAACGATAGGCCATACCTGAAAGTTTGAACTCCTCCATCTCAATCACTGAGCGTGTCTTCTTGTAGAATTGCTCAATCACATGTTGAAGATCTTCTGGGGTTCCAGGCTTTGGTGCAGATGTTGCAAGAACATCCGTAATTGTTTTCTGAAGTGTAATAAAATATTTGTAAGTTAATCAAAAGGGTACAAAGATATATTAAAAAAAGGCTTTGGTCACATCTGCATTAAGGCTTTCAAATAATGCAAGATCAATTGTATAGTAATGCTCTTTGCATGCTTTGAGCAAATAAAGCAAGACGACCCGGTCTTTCAAGATAATCTGTAGACTGCGTGGTTCAATGGAGATGCCTACATGCCAATACAGGAAAAGGATTATGGCTTTTACACGTAAATGTATAAACCAAGAATCTCAATACAAATCTTCACAAATCCATTTTTCGATAAGAACTTCGACCTTTCTGAAGTCATCTTCCGAACTAAGCAAGAAGGCTATAATTGACTAGACATGGATATTCAACTGTAGCTACTAAGACACTTCATCTATCTGGTTTACAAAAATATATTATTAAGGGCTCGCTCACACGGCCGTAGAATCTCTGAAGTGAGAGGATGGAGTCTAGTATGTCTGTCAGAGTTTGAGCCGAGTGTGCTCCTATTCTCGCGCCATACAGAATCGAAGAACAGGTGTGGAGAAGACCGGACTTAATTTCTCTCCATCTTCTCCATTGTCTGTGTCCTTGTAAATAGGATGTTTTACAAGCACCTATAGACTTGTATGGGTGTGCATGGTCTGATATCGGATGCACTCGCAGCATGCTGGGATTCTTTTGTCATATTGGATTGGCAAGAGAAAATTCCACATCTGCACTGCCCCATAGTGTGACATAGAAGACCAGTGACTGAGGGCCTTTCAGTGCATACAGCGAGCTGATAATCACTGCGCAGAACTCTTAGGCTTAGAAAGAGATATTGGAGTAATTAAAATACTGAAGCTTTTCCTGCGAAACTATAAATTAATCTGCTCAGCTTTTCCTGTGTTATAGCAGACAGAGTAGTGTTTCTGAATCAGCCATCGCCTACCAGGAGCTAACTGCATACAGTACCGGGTATAGTGAGCCCCTTCTGAAGGAGACTCACTTTCAGGAGCTAAATGCTTTACCTTCTTCCTTTTTCTCAATTTTTTTTCTGTTTTCTCCACGTTCTCCTCCTCTGGTTTTCTTAAAACGCATTCCTTCACCTACAAAAAGAAGTGAATATACAGAAATGTACTGTATGAGACACATTTTTAAAGTCGCCAAGGCCATGAAAAAACGTACAGCACACGAACAGCAATGTTTTTTAGCACGGATCGAATCTGCAAGTGAAAGAAAACTGTAGCATGCATTAGTTTCTACCATATGTCGGATGAGACTCCCTTTTCTAAACCTATGGGTGCACAAAAAAAACTAGGTTCCATGCGGAGACACTGCATTGCATTCGATTTCTACGGATACACTGCAATTCTTTAACATTGGAGACTGTATTTTGTCTTGTAAATTTTTAGCAACTGCCGATGTAGATAAAGAGTTGGCATACGGATGACAAATCAGAAAAAAAAAATCAAAATCAAGTTTTCTGGATGAAACTGATTTTTTCTTACATGTTCCCATGAACTTGACCTACAAAAACTACTAAAAAAAAAACATAAAAAATATTTTTTTTGTAAACCTGTTGGTTTCCTAACATTATAGTTCGGGGGATGTGTGCTTTCCAAGGGTTAACACCTTTTTTTTTTTACAGTATTATTATCCAGTGAACATGTGCAAGATCCATGAGTCCGCACGGCTTTCTAGGTGTTCCTGGTGGGGTCAATTAAAAAGTTGGCAGGAATGAATCATCCCTGCTGGTACTGTGTCAACCGAATGTCTATTTTGGAAATCAACAAGATCACAATCCCACTAGAACAGAATTATCCAGGGTGAGAAACCCAAGATATTCCCTGGTACATATCCTTTAATCCCTAGACCGGGATCTGGACTTCACTGTAGGGAAACCTCAGGTCTCTGCTCCCAGTCTAGTCTTGTATTGGTATATACAAAAATACAAAAGGAGTACAAAAACACCCATCTAAAATGTGTCAAATATTTTATTATTTACTCGTATAAGATACCATATTCAAAATATTATTGAAAAGATTAAATGGACAAAAATTATCACAGTGAAGGATACAAACAAAAAGAGACCATAAGAATCCCCATAATGCAATAATATTATATAAATGTATTAATATAGCAGCACTGTCACAGTACTAGAGAATAAATATCACATTGTGGGCGTAACTAGGGTAAATTAAAACATATTGCCACCATAGCTGTAACCCCATGAACGCCCAAAAACATGAGTAGTCTAAATCTAGTACAGAGAAAAAAGTCTCACCCAAATAGGTCCTTGACTTGTAAACGGTCAGACCACGCAGCCCCAAAGCGCGTTTCTGCGGTTCCATGGTGTAATGGTTAGCACTCTGGACTCTGAGTTCAAATCTCAGTAAAACCTGGGCAGTTCTATGTACAAATGTTTCACTTTTGACAGCCCCCTGAGGAAGCCCACGCGAAACGCGCGTTGGGGCTGCGTGGTCTGACCGTTTACAAGGAGCTATTTGGGTGAGACTTTTTTTCTCTGTACTAGATTTAGACTATTCATGTTTTTGGGCGTTCATGGGGTTACAGCTATGGTGGCAATATGTTTTAATTTACCCTAGTTACACCCACAATGTTATATTTATTCTCTAGCAGTGCTGCTATATTAATACATTTATATAATATTATTGCATTATGGGGATTCTTATGGTCTCTGAACTCCTGGTCCTTATACATATGTAATAGTGTCGGATCTCTTTTTTTTGTGTCCTTCACTGTGATAATTTTTGTCCATATAATCTTGTCAATAATATTTTGAATATGGTATCTTATACGAGTAAATAATAAAATATTTGAGACATTTTATATGGGTGTTTTTGTACTCCTTTTGTTTTTTTGTATATAGCTATATTTTGGAGTATACCTGTTTTAAACGGTTGTGATTTTATTAATTTAACTCATTTTATTCTTTTTTTTTTTATTTATAGTCTTGTATTGGGTGACTGCAGCAAGATCTAGTCAGGGATCAAGATCAAGAGCAACCAACAATGTCCAGCAAGGAACAAGACAATGAATGATTAGGAAGGGAGATCAACATTCAGCAAATAAGAACCAGGCAGACGAGGCTGGAAAGTGAGGTGAGGTCCGGGTACTGAAAATAGCCGGGTCACCACAATGTTGAGTAGGTAACAGGCAGTGGCCAAGGAAGATTTGCACCTTAACATGGTCGTTGACATCCTCTTGTTAGGCTAAGTCCATACTGCGTTAGGGCAATTCATTTAACGGATCCATTAAACGGATCCACTAAAAATGACCCCAAAATTGTCTTTTTGTGGTGTATTTTAGCCACATGTGTTAACGCATGTGGCTGCCTTAGGTCATTTGCGTTTGCAATAGAGGTCTATGGCAGAACGAACGCTTCCATTCACTGTGCGTTCGCCATACCGGACCTGAAAACGTGGTAGTCCGCGCTGGAAGGTGCGTCAGGAACTAACAGACCATTGCAAACGCATGCCGATTTTGACATGCGTTAGGATCCGTTACACTAATGGGAGTCTAGGGGTGCGTTAACGTGTCCGTTACATTATGGGACATGGAGATATCACAGCAGCGGTTTCTACACCTGATGAACAGTAACAAGCTTTGTACAGAATCCAAGTACAAGGACTCAGATGTTGGAAACGGAGAGAAGAACGTCTTTCTGTCAGTCTGGCTTTTCTTCCTCTAATCTGTCACATCTGGTGATACGGTAAGCAGATTTTTCTAATAAGCAGTAATAGGAAGCGTGCCGATCAGGCCCCGGCATATCATCTGAAATTGCTCTTCCATGTACGTTTGAAGCCTAGATTGTTACAGCAGTTTCCTGCGACGTGTTCTATGAAGGAAAATATTATCGAATTTGGCCTAGAGGGATCCAAATGCAAAACGGACGCAATTACATCAGCGTTTACATTCCAATGATAGGGGTCAATCCCAGCTCTTCACATGACTGATGGAAGACATAAACTTCCTGTAAAATGAGTTCTGGGAACGTGTACGTGATAGAAACCCTGATTTTCTGCCACTTACAAGCTTCTTATTCTAGCCACCAGTATCTACAATTACCACTCATGTTACGCTTCCATTTTACAGGCGCAGTGCCTATTTTAACCATTTCAGGATGAGACCAATTATTGACATAAAAAGTTTGCATTCAAATAAAAAAAAATATGGCGGCTTAAGGGTCACACTTGTCCATGACTTCTTCGTGATATCTCAGCTCTGCTCAATTACAGTAGATTAAAGGGAATCTGTCAGGTCCCCGTGCCCCCAGCAGTTGTGTCTAGATAGCATCATCACTAGCGCTATACATACCTCGCACATGCCCACGGCTTCTTTCCCTCACTGCGCTCATCCTCTGAAGCCGGGTGTAGGCGCCATGACCAGAAGTCTTCTGCACTCCCGATCATGCACAGTGTGGCACATGTACACTCGGCTTCAGAGGATGAGCACGATGAGTAAAAGAAGCCGCGTGCATGTAGCAGGTAAGTATAGCGCTAGCCGACACTGGTAGACTATGTTATGACACCCACAGGGCGCGTTCCGAATGATGCTACTGCGCAGGCGAGGCCACTGGCGCCATTTTGATTAAGATTTTTTTTGCTTCTCAAGAAATTTAAAAGGACAAAATCAAATGAAAATATGGATATTATAGATCTATCATGGTACAGCGCTGGCATGAGGAATGTCTTTATTTTTTTTTTTCAAACAATAAGATATACAGTATGTAAAATAGGGGGCAGAGCTCTGAGGAATCAGTTACTTGTCATAAGCCATAAGGATGAATACGTAAACAGAGCACCACAAAGCCCCGTCCACAGCACTGGGGAGGAAGAGGGCCCCATGCTCTCAGGGGCCCACACAGAGCTACTGTAAATGTTTCGGTGTGTGCAGTGCGCCCATACAGTTAGTCTCCCTGCTCAGCCGCAGAGTGTATCTCTCTGCACTGCCACCCGGCCGCTATGGGGCCGGTCATCACAAGTTCAACTGTATCAGCTAGCTGCCAATACAGTCAAAAGCAATGATGAGACAGGAAGCAACACCCTGCCTCTCCCATCATTCCCCCCTCTGCATCTGACGTCAATGACGCAGACACTGACAGCGGGCGCTATGACGTCAGTATATGGCGCCCACTGTACTGAGATGAGAGGGCGCTCAAAGCAGCGGGGGAACGAGGAGGATTTTATTTTTTTTTTCTAGGGAGCAAATCATACTATATGGATGCCTATGGGTAGTGCACTAGACTATATGTTGTCCTATGTGGAATGCATTATACTACAGTATATAGATGCCTATGGGGAAGGCATTATACTATGTGGAGGCCTATGAGGAATGCATGGAGGGTTAACATGGAACTGCACATGTGATTTTTTTTGTAATGAATATATGAATAAAAAAAAATCCTGTCTTTATATCTCTCCTGGGAGTGCCAATCATTTGCCCTTATATTTTTTCCTATTTATAATGCCGGCCTGCAGTGAAGTGGCTCCTATTAAGTATGTGAGTGGAGAATACGCTAATACATGCGGTGATTCCAGCAAACCTTCCGTTCCCTGTAGTATCATACTATACAAGGGCACAGGTGACATCACACTGTGTGGGGGACACTGTGAGGAAATCATACTGTGTGGGGGCACTATCATACTATGTGCAGGCGCACTGTGACGAAATCAGTACATACTGTGTGGGGGCAATGTGAGGTAATCATACTATGTGGGTGGACAATGAGGACATCATAGTGTTTGTGGAGAGCACTGTGAGGACATCATACTGTGTGTGGGGAGCACTGTGAGGACATCATACTGTGTGCGGGGAGCACTGTGAGGACATCATACTGTGTGGGGGCACTGTGATATCATACTGTGTGGGGGCCCTGTGGAGACATCATACTGTGTGGGGGAACACTGAGGAAATCATACTATGTGGGAGCACAGTGAGGACATCATATTGTGTGGGAGGCACTGTGAAAACATCATGTGTTTGGGCACTGTAAGTACATCATACTGTGTGGGGGGCACTGTGATATCATACTGTGTGGGGGCCCCATGATATCATACTAGGTGGGGGCACTGTGAAAACATCATACTGTGTGGGGAGCACTGTGGGATCATACTGTTTGGGGAGCACTGTGGGATCATACTGTTTGGGGAGCACTGTGGGATCATACTGTGTGGGGGCTTTGTCAAAGCATACTGTGTGGGGGGCACTGTGAAGACATCATACTGTGTGGCCCGGGGCACACAGAGGACATCATACTGAGTGGTGGGACTGTGAGGATATCATACAGCGTGGGGGGGCAATGTGGAGGCATCATAATGTGTGAGGAAGGCATCATACAATGTAGGAGGGTGCTGGGGGATACTGTGGGGGCTTTATGTGTGAGGTATAGTACATGCTTTGTGCCCAATGGTCATCATACTGTGCACTGTGGAGGGCATCATGCAGTGTGAAGAGACAGTTTGGGTAAGCCATATTGTATGGGGGACATAAAAGGGGTATCAACATGTTTGCCAATATTAAGTGGCTTCACTGGGGAAGTATGTCTGTGTGGGGACACAAAAAAAACTTGATGGGATTAACAGTATATCTTTTTTAGCTGAAAAAATAGACTCTTCCTGTTTTTCAAAGTTGAGAGCTACTAAAAAATATAATTTATCTTCTTAATATATACTTACCTTGTAATGTCTTCACATCCTGTTCCGTCCAGATGTGTCCGGATCCCAGAATTCCAAGCGGTGGAAGTTCACCGACCGCCATATTGGGTCACCCAAGTGACGGGTGTCTCAATATGGAAACTGCTGGTGGTACCAGCCTCTTGCACGGTACCACCAGCGGAACACCGTCGAACCACACACACTGTATACGCCGTACGCAGCCGCAGAGGAAGCCGGTCACATTAAAGGGGTTTTGCCACGAACGAAAGTTCATTTTAAAAATTATCTCTGTCTGACCGTGTACGGAGCATACCACATCTCCTGGGCAGGGGAGGAAGCTAAAGACAATACTGACATTACAGCAGGGGATCACAGAGGATTTCTTTTGTCAGGTAAAATATTTCACTGACTGTTTTTAAACAATATTTTACCTCACAAAATGTATCATCTGCGATCTCCTGAGATGACATGAGAGGAGAAGACAGCAGATGGGGGAGAGAGAAAGCTTACAGGGGTGAGAGAGACAGAGTATGGGGGAGACAGCTCAAACAGGGAAGCACATGAGGGGAGAACACGGCACAGGAAGGAGAGAGACAGCAGACAAGGGGGATAGCACATGGCGTAGACAGGTCAAAGAAGAGAGCACAGACGGGAGAAGTCAGCACATGGGGAAAGAGAGAGTGGATAGGTGGGCGAGCACATGGGGGAGATTCTCAACCATGCAGAGCCTGCCCCATCGCGACATTACTGCCCTCCTAATGCAATAGCATCAGGTCTCCATGTAGTATTATTATAAATTATATTATATAGCTATGAAATAAATATATATTACCTGTTTCTTTTTTGTAGACGGAGTGGCTTTCTTGGTCTTCTTTGACTTTGGCTCTTCATCGCTCTCCTCACGCTCTTTTACGTCCTCCTCCTCTTGTTCTATAAGGAATACACATTACAGCTTATTCTGTAACAACGCCCAGCGTTCAATGTCACAGTATCCAGGCATTATTATCAGGTCAGAAGTATGGTATAAAAATAAGAAGAAAATGTGTACATGTTTGGTGTAGGAAGTTTTGTGTGACCCTGAAACAAATAGTCTGGTTGAAATGTTAGTACAGGGAAGTGCACTTTATATTTTATCTGATTAAAAAAAAAAAGTCATCAGGACAAATCAAATAAGTCTCTCATAAAACATAACGCAGAGCATTGTGCAAATTTTCTACATATTCTACATAGTTGAATTCCACATAGTTGCCTTTCAGGGACTGTGTAAGGTTCACCTCAACCCTCCCAGGAAAGGCACACAGCTATCAAGAAAGTCCCAAACACACCCCAGAATATCTGATCCTTCCCTCTCAAGAGTCCCGAGAAATCCGGAACAGTTAGCAGCTAAGCATTAACTAAAGCTTTATTTATTTTAAAGGGGTTTTCCACTACTCGGACAAGCCCTTCTCAATCTGTATGTTTTCCACAGTAAAATAATAACATCTTCAACACCGTTTCTGCGGTGTCAGCTCTCCAGTGGCTGTGTGCTATTGTTTCGTCACGTGATCCCTAACCCCCCAAAAAAGAACTGGAGTATAAGTTGGTATGCATGCAAAATATAGGAGCATGTTCACACTGGCCATTAAACAGACAATACTTAACATAGAAACAAAATGAACATTACCCTGCTGTGAGTAAATAAGAAAAAGCAATAGTGCATATAAATAACACTGCTTTTGATTAAAAAAAAAGGCATAAAAGCCATCCCACCAGCGTCAAGGTGTACCCAAATCGGGTTGGTCCTAACCTCTAGTATTAAAACCTTACCATGTGTCAAAATGACGTCAATATGAATAAGGGCTGAGCAGGACCGTGTCCTGAATACGGCTACCCAGCAATAGGAAGCCGCTGCATTGGTGATGGCTCCACCGTGGCTTGTGCTACGTTACATGATCCCTGCAGCCAATCAGCTGCTGCTTCACTCGTCCCACCTTTTATAGCATCATATACATCCAGATAAAGCGGGAGAGCAGCAGCGCTCACTTCCTCCGGACGTATGTGATTTGTCCGGTGGTGGCAGCAGTGATCACGTGACACCACAATGTCATGAGAGCCACGGGGCAGCCATCTCTGTTGGAACGGCGCCAGCACTGGAGGTGAGTAAAGGTGTTATTATTTTACTGGGGGCAAACATATTGATTGTGACGGAACGTGGTGGACAACCCCTTTAATTCACTGCAAAAGTCATGTCTCTAGCATGCATTTCTTTAATATGACATGGTGAGCTTCTCAGGGGCACGGCTAACATTCCTGATCGGCCACGTGGTAATTATAGTGCAAAATTCACATATCGAAAGTGTATGTGTGGCACCAAATCGGTCAAGGGCAACTGTTATTGGAGAAAAATCCCCGTATTTGCAAAATATCTGTAACAGCAACTTGTCACGGTGTGGCATGTATACACTCTATTAATTACACACAATATAGCTGCACGGCAATGAGTGTGAGAATGGAGAGAATGTCGAGGAATGAATTCAGGCTTGGTTACATGTCATCTGACCAGCAGAGCGCCAGGTTCACCTTGACTTGTGGAGAGATAGGATAGCAGGCAAGACTCTATGGTGGTGACTGAAGGAAACTTGTAACCTTGCAGCTCATGTCATTAACTCTGTCACTCACGTTTCACTTTCTGTTGCTTTCAGTAAGCTGAATATCTGCTGTGTTAATACCGCCATACAGTACAGATAAAAAACACATTTACCATCTTTGCATACCAGCAATTGCAAGCACATGAATCCCAAATTATGGTACTTTTAGTAACCACCCCAACTCCACCTTGGAACACCCCCAGACAAGAAACACTCCTTTTGAAAGAAAATTGGGGTAAACTATACTCCTTATGTGCTCTGGCTCATTTGACAACCCCACCAAAATCAGGACTGTTGGCATCTATGCAGGCTAAGGTGTCCTACCTTAGTACTGCCCATCTGTGCGGTGCCTTATACCTGGGGTAGAGGGGTGTAGAATGATCTGGATTGTTCTATTACCCACTGGATCACTTGTTTTAGAAGTATGTAATGCTTGATTACCAGTACGTTGCAAGATATACAGCACATCAGCATAGGGAACAGAGGAGTTTAGGGGAATATGTTATCAGAAAAAGACCTACAGTACTGTATAAATTAAGATTTTATGATAAACGCCTTTTTCAATTTTGTGTAATTTTTTTTTATTTTCATGTCACGATCTGAATAAATAAAAAAAAATCTGTACTTTCAGGAAATGCACATGCACACTAGCAGCAATAGTCAGACGCTTTCTTTTATCTTAAAGCATCTAATAAGCGTGTGCAAAAGTCATTGTGAAGGGAGGGGGAGCTGTAACATCACCTATTGTGAATGGTGGATCTGGTGATGATAGTTGTATATTGAATTGTAATCCTGTGTGTGTTGATAATGAAGCTTCTGAAGTCTGTTGAAAAGAACAGGAAGTGAAAATCTAATATAGCGCCAATGACCAGTGTAAAAATTGCTACATTTGTTATTTGATTTTTAAATACAGATTATATGAGAAATACATTTTTAACATAAAAACGAGATTTAAGCAATAGGTCATTTTCTGATTATACTTCTATAAGATGGCCACACATTGGACCTCATCTTCACCCGCCTCTGCTCCCTGTCTAACCTCTCTGCCTCACCTCTCCCTCTTTCGGACCACAACCTACTCACATTCTCTTCCCTCTCCACTCCATGTCCACAATCCCCACCCCACAAACTTGCACACCCTCGCAGAAATCTTAAACACCTCAGTCTACACTCACTGTCTGAATCCCTTCTCCCTCTTACAGGCATAATGTAAGATGCCGCTGTAAGATGCGGATGCCGCTTTGTATAACACCACAATAGCTGCAGCTCTGGAATCGGTTGCCCCTCTCGCACATACCAAAGCTCACAAAATTAACAGACTGCCCTGGCACACCAGCCTGACCAAAGAACTGAGGCGAGCTTCCAGGGCTGCTAAGCGGAGATGGAAAAGATCCCACTCCAATGAGCACTTCATCGCATTCAAACAGTCCCTCACTACTTTCAAGGCCACACTCGCCACAGCTAAACAAACCTACTTCTCATCTCTCATATCCTCCCTAAACAGGGTCTCACAACTCTAAACAGTTATTCAGCATCTTCAATTCTATCCTCCGTCCCACAGCACCTCCTCCCTCCCCACTCATCTCAGCTGAAGACTTTGCCTCATTTTTCAAGCAGATGATTGATAACATCAGAGATAGTTTTGGTCAACAACCCCCAGAGCCCTTCCTCCCAGCCCTCCACCTCCAAAACCAACTTCTCCACCATTACAGAAGATTGACTCTATTCTCAAGATCGCATCTCATCACCTGTGCACTTGACCCGATCCCATCCCACTTCATCCCAAACCTCACCACAGTCTTCATCCCAACCCTAACCCATCTCTCCAACCTATCACTAATAACTGGTGTCTTCCCCTCAAGCTTTAAACATGCCTCTATCACACCTATCCTCAAAAAGCCTTCTCTTGTTCCATCCTCTGTATCAAGCTATCACCCCATATCACTTCTCCCCTATGCCTCAAAACTACTGGAACAACACGTCCATCATGAACTGTCCTCCCACCTCTCGTCTTGCTCCCTCTTCGACCGCTTACAGTCTGGCTTCTGGTCACACCATTCCACTGGAACTGCCCTAACTAAGGTCACCAATGACCTATTAACCGCCAAGGCCAAGCGACACTATTCTGTCCTTCTCCTCCTGGACCTGTCATCTGCCTTTGACACTGTGGACCATACCTATTATTACAGACCCTCTCATCCCTTGGAATCACAGACTTGGCTCTATCCTGGATCTCGTCATACCTAACAGACCGGACATTCAGCGTCTCCCACTCACACATCACCTCCTCACTTCGCCCCCTATCTACCTGTCCCCCCGCCATTCCCTGGCCTCTCCCCTCTGTCAATCCCTTCACTAGCTCCCCATTACCCAGAGACTCCAGTACAAAACCCTAACCATGACATACAAAGCCATCCACAACCTGTCTCCTCCATACATCTGTGACCTCATCTCCCGGTACTTACCTACACGCAACCTCTGATCCTCACAAGATCTCCTTCTCTACTCCCCTCTTCCCACAATCACATACAAGATTTCTCCAGCGCATCACCCCTACTCTGTAACTCTCTACCACAACACATCAGACTCTCGCCTACCATCGAAACCTTCAAAAAGAACCTGAAGACCTACCTCTTCCGACAAGGCTAGAACCTGCAGTAACCACCGATCAACCAAACCGCTGCACGACCAGCTCTATCCTCACCTACTGTATTCTCACCCATCCCTTGTAGATTGTGAGCCCTCGCGGGCAGGGTCCTCTCTCCTCCTGTACCTGTCGTGACTTGTATTGTGTAAGATTACTGTACTTGTTTTTAATTATGTACACCCCTCCTCACATGTAAAGCGCCATGGAATAAATGGTGCAATAATAATAATAATAATAACTTAACTGTTATAGTGCCAGTGGTTCACCATGTGACCACAGTATCTATATACAGTATTAACATAATGTACTTATCGCACAGACGCTCACCATTGTGTTGCGGTGGCTTTTGGCTATTGCTGCTCAGCTTCCATTGAAGTAAATGGGAGCAGAGCTCATGCACATGAGAACCACCACTACACAGCGTATGGGTCCTGGCTTTGTGCCCTGTGTACATCCAGCCACTGTGGGACCGGCTATTAACTGATCGGTCGGATGCCAGATGTTGGGCCCCCAAAGATCTCATATCGATGACCTATCCCAAGCATAGACTGCACGCTGTGAGGATTCTCCGGTGGCGGGAGCAAACTTCCGCCACATTCAGACTAGACTGTATCTTTCCTCACTGCATGCACTTGCATTGAGAGAGGCTGGATACAGTCTAGTCAGCACGTGACCACATGTATGTAAATCACATCTTATGGTCACGTACCCGCCACTCTCGACTATGGCACCGGAGTATCCTCACAGAGCACAGTGCTCGTGATGTCTGCAGTCAAATAAAGTGACTGCAAACAGGTAGATTAAGATCAGACAACACCATTAAGTACAAGTTTCTCCATGTAAGTGCAACCGAGAGATCGTCACTTCCCAGTTTTATTAGGAAAAGGTCATCATAATAGATAAAACTTTACAAGCCACTGAGCGACGGTCACCAATGCAAATACACTCGGAGGGCTTCTCAGAAGAGTCTAAAAGTGTCCTCTCCTGTATCTAAAACGGTCATTTCACCAGGGCAGGAATGCGCCCAGCACAGAGCATGTTACTACCATTCCCAGTACAGGCCTGAAGTCATTAATGAGTGGTGTGAAAAATAGCTGCCCTGTCACCGGCTGATATATGGCACTATCTGAACACATCTGACAGCTCTTTTTATGGCCAGCAGCGGGACTTCATCAGAAATAGTGCTGGTCAGAAAGATCCACCTAAACCATGTACATCATGTGCAGAGGAAATAAAATGAGCTGACACCTGCAGGAAAGAAGGCCTCACGTCTAGAGGCAACCTTTATTTCATTTCTTAGGATGCCATTGTGTATTCATCAGCATTATTTAACTGCGTTAAAGCAAAATGTCAAAATATTTTAGGGCACATGGATGTCACAGAGTGGGGTACTCACTCACTTCAGCCCTCAAAGAGTCAACGTGGAGAACCACCAAGAAGTAATGGCTCCGGCTGGGGATGAATTTGCTTATTCTTGTACAACATAGATGACAAATCATACAGTATGTCGCTTGTTACAATGTCCCCAGCTGTAGCAGCTGATTGCAAGCAATTTAGAATCTGGACCAGCAAGTATCAGAGTCCGGTGCTGCAGAGTAAGGGCTCAGCCATGCCACCTATCCGAACTGTCAATCATCAGGAGCACACTGCCCCCAACCAATCAGTAAGTCGGGAGGCTGGGGAGACAACCCCTTTAAAGAAGCATTCCTCCCATCAAAGTTTTTATCCTCTTAACCCCCGAAGCTTTTTTCGGTTTTGTGTTTTCATTTTTTGCTCCCCTTTTTCCCAGAACCATAACTTTTTTAGTTTTCGATCAATATGGCCATGTGAGGGATTGTGTTTTGCGGGGCGAGTTGTACTTTTGAACGATACCATTGGTTTTACCATGTTGTGTACTAGAAATCAGGAAAAAAAATCCAAGTGCGGTGAAATTGCAAAAAAAGTGCAATCCCACACTTCTTTTTTGCGTGGCTTTTTTGCTAGGTTCATTAAATGCTAAAATTGACCTGATATTATGATTCTCCACGTCATTACGAGTTCATAGACACCAAACATGTCTAGGTTCTTTTTTATCTAAGTGATGAAAAACAATTCCAAATCAAACATTGTAAAAAAAAAATTGCGCCATTTTCCGATACCCGTAGTGTCTCCATTTTTCATGATCTGGGGTTGGGTGAGGGCTTATTTTTTGTGCACCGAGCTGACTTTTTTAATGATAGCATTTTGGTGCAGATACAATCTTTCGATCGCCCGTTATTGCATTTTAATGCAATGTCGCGGTGACAAAAAACCCCCGAAATTCTGGCGTTTTGACTTTTTCTCTCACTACGCCGTTTAGCGATCAGGTTAATTCTTTTTTTATTGATAGATCGAGCGATTCTGAACTTGGTGATACCAAATATGTGCATGTTTGATTTTTTTTTATTGTTTTATTTTGAATGGGGCGAAGTTGAACTTTCACATATTTTATTTTTTTTAAACTTTTTTTTTTTTACTTTTGGCATGCTTTAATAGTCTCCATGGGAGACTAGAAGCTGCCAAAAGCAGATTGGCTCTGCTACATAGAGGCGATGAGCAGATCACCTCTATATAGCAGAATTACTCACTTTATATGACCGCCGACTATTGGGTGGTGCTCACAGCAAGCCGGCACTGACAGCCATAGAGGTCTCCAGGAGACCTCCAGTTGTCACGCCAATAAACCGGTGACCCGCAATCACGGTCACCAGTGGGCGGATTTCCGGCATGATTGCCAGAAGCGCTTCTTAAATGCCGCTGTCAGCGTTTGACAGCGACATTTAATGGGTTTCTAGCCGTGGGTGGATTGCGATTCCACCCGAGGCTATTCTGGGCACATGTCAGCTGTTCAAAACAGCTGATATGTGCCGGGAAAGATGTGTGCTCAACGCTGGAGCCCACATCAAAGGGAGTCAGACATCGGCGTAAATGGAAACACGATGTCGGAAAGGGGTTAATATATAGCAATCACCATATTATATAGCACTGTGCACTTACAATTAGAGATGGGAGGACACTTGGATGTTCAGGTCAGGTGGGTTCGGCCGAATAGTTACAAAAAGTTCAGGTTCGGTTACCAGAACAGTACTCAGACCGGAACCTGGACCCCATTCACTTGAATGAGGGGCCCGAACATCCAGTGTTTGCCACGCTGTCATGTGTATGACAAACACAGCTTCTGATCGTCAGTAAAATCATCACCGCCAGTCAGACAACTGCAGTTGCGACGCTGTCAAAAAACTGCATGAGCCCGCAGTTGTGATCGCAGGTATAAAGTTTACTTCCGGTCACTGGTGTCAGCTGATGGGACTACTGCTCTCATCAGCCATCTCCTGCTGCCGCTAATAACTGCACTGTAAATAAATAATTTTTTTTTTTAAATTACGTGGATTCTCCTGTATTTTTGATAATTAGCCAAGCAAAGCTCACAGATGGGGGCTCCAACCCTGAGCCGTTAACTTCAGTACTGCTGGTTATCAAGAATAGAGGGGTCCCCAAGCTGTTTTTTTTTTAAATTATTTAAATAAATAATTTAAACAAAAAAAAAAACGGTGTGGGTTCCTCCAATTTTTGACAACCAGCCTTGCTAAGGCAAACAGCTGGGGGCTGTTATTCTCAGGCTGGTAAGGGGCCAGGATATTGTCATGGGTGTGTCAGATGTGACAGACAGTCATCCTAGATCTGGCTGTATAAAGTCATTGTGATTAGATCTGCAAGCACCTTCTTGATTTTTGTATCTCTGTTATGGAGTTATATCCTTGTCCATCTAGAACTAGCATTAGGCTAGTGTCTTCTTGGAGTACTCTTGGAGGATTGTTGGCGTGATCTCTCGGTGGTCTTCTCAAGCTAAATGTATCCCCTCGTTTGTCCATCCACTCTGTCTTCAGTTGCAGTGGGGGCTGTCTAGCGCTCACCCTATCCCCTCCCTGTCCAGGGCCTATCGCTAGGGTCAGGAAGGGATTAGGTGCCTGCTCAGTCATAGGTGCGGAACCTATTTAGGGACGTCAGGCGAGACATGGTGTTCTTAGATCTGATTGGGGATCTCCACTCCCCCCTTCCCTAGTGTTTGGGCTTCCCCTACCTCTCCCCGTTGTTGTTTACCTTGCTTCTCCCTCACCTAGCATGACAGATTTTGTGTACCCCAGCCTAAAAATAGCAGCCCGCAGCTGTCCAGAAAAGGCACATCTATTAGATGCGCCAATTCTGGCACTTTGACCGGCTCTTCCCACTTGCCCTGTAGCGGTGGCAAGTGAACTTCATATTTGTGGGGTTGACTTTACCTTTTCTATTGTCAGGTGACATCAAGCTCACTGCTTAGTAATGGAGAGGCGTCTATAAGACACCTATCCATTACTAATCCTATAGTTGTATGGTAAATAAACACACAACCAGAATAAAGTCTTTTATTTGAAATAAAAAAAGTAAAAATGTGTTTTGTTTTATTTAAAAATAGCAAACCCAGTTATACTCAACTAATGCCCATTCCACTGAAGCCCTCGTCTTCTGTAATAAAACAAACAAAAAAAAAACAACAATATCCCTCACCTGTCTGTAGTTCTGTCCCATGCCATAATCTATGTCTGAGGGATAAACAGTTTTCAACCTGAACGGGGCCAAAATACAACCATCCAGGCAGAGAAACACTGGTGTGAATGAGCTACTGCGAGCACAGCATCAGTGACTAGCGGTGACGACATTGAGGGTACCACGTTCCCAGCCAGGCTGAACTGCGGTGACCTCAGTGAAATCCCCGCTAGCTAGGCGAGTTCACCATAGTTCAAATTCACTGCAGTGAAACTCTCCCGGTGAACTCGCCTCTGCACCGCGAGAAAGTCTAGCGTCTTTATTTACCATATAGCTATAGGATTAGTAATGGATAGTTGTCTTATAGATGTCTCTCCATTAGTAATCCATGGACTTGATGTCACCAGACAATACAAAGGTGACATCAACCCCACCTGCCACCGCTGCAAGGCAAGAGGGAATAATTGATGCATCCAGTAGATGCGCCTTTTCTGGGTGGCTGCGGGCTGTTATTTTTAGGTGGAGGTGGGCAATATCCATGGCCACTTACCAACCTGAAAATACCAGCCCTCAGCTGTCTACTTTAGCTTGGCTGGTTGTCAAAAATGGGTGACCATACCTTTTTTTATTTAAATAATTAAAAAATACGGTGTGGGTTACCGCTCTATTCTTGATAACCAGCCTTGCTGAAGCTGACAGCTGAGGGTTGCAGCACCCAGCTGTGAGTTTTGCCTGGCTGGTTATCAAAAATACAAGGGAACCACGTGTCTTTTTTTATTATTATTTATTTACAGCGCAGGAGCCGGATGAATACGATCATCAGCCACTCTTGTTCTCACTGTTATTAGCAGCAGCAGGCGTTGGCTGATAGGAGCAGTAGTCCCATCAGCTGACACCAGTGACCAGAGGTAAACTTTATACTTCTGATCACAGCTGCGGGTTCATGCTTTCATTTGACATTGTGGGAACCGCAGCTGTCTGACCGGTGGTGATAATTTTACCACCAATCAGAAGCAATGTTTGCCTCACTGCCATGCACATGACAGTACGACAAACACCCGGTGTTCGGGGGGCCAAACCTGAACAATAGCATGACGCTAAACTTTACTGTTCAGGTTCGGCCACCTCTATTTACAATTGCTCACTTTGCCTTTCTACCCAGCTAATCCCTCTCTTTTCTGTGCTCTATGTAGAAACAGAAAGTGTCCTGTGCCTGCAAAAATCATTTCCCTCTTTAACTCCTGACCAGCTGCTCCCTTCTCCCCACGCCAGGGACTTTTGCAGTGACTCATGACTCATACAGGGAAAATTGACCTCCTATTTCTACATAAAGCTTAGAAGGATTCATCTAGTCAGTTTTTAATCGAGTGATGTCAAACCTAATGGAAAACAGAAAAATAATATGGGTTGAAAGGCAAAATGAACAATTGTGAGTGCACGGTGCTATAGAATATGATGACTGCAACATTTTAATAGGATCAAAATTTTGATGGGAGGAGTGTTATGACCCCAATGGCAGAGGGTCTCAGAAATAATTTCTAAGTCTGCAAACACAAAAAAACAGCTCATAGGGCAGTGGTAACTGGGCTGACCATATATCTAGCACCACAAATAACAGCAGCCGGGGAACGTTCCTACGTTGGTTCTAGACGTCTCGCGCCAGCCGGAGAACTAGCTAACCCTAGAAGGGAAAAGAAAGACCTTTCTTGCCTCCAGAGAATAGACCCCAAAAGTTGGATACAAGCCCCCAACAAATAATAACGGTGAGGTAAGAGGAAAAGACAAACATAAGAATGAGCTAGGTATTTAGCAAAGAGAGGCCCACTAGCTAATAGCAGAATATAGAAAGATAACTTATATGGTCAGCAAAAACCCTATCAAAAATATCCACACTGGAAATTCAAGAACCCCCGAACCGTCTAACGGCCCGGGGGGAGAACACCAGCCCCCTAGAGCTTCCAGCAAGATCAGGAATAACATTTAGTACAAGCTGGACAAAAATGAGAGCAAGCAAATAACCCAAAAAACAAAGAAGCAGGACTTAGCTTAATTTTGCACGAACCAGGACCAGCAGATAGGAGCAAACAGAATGTGTCTGATTACAACGATGCCAGGCACTGGACTAAGGTTCCAGGAGGTTTATATAGCAACACCCCTGAAGTAACGACCCAGCTGGGTGCAAACTGAGGGAAGAAAATCCCAGAGTCATATCACTAGTAACCACAAGAGGGAGCCAAAAAGTCTAATTCACAACAGTACCCCCCCCTTAAGGAGGGGTCACCGAACCCTCACCAAGACCACCAGGGCGATCAGGATGAGCAGCGTGAAAGGCACGAACTAAATCGGCCGCATGCACATCAGAGGCAACCACCCAGGAATTATCCTCCTGACCATAGCCCTTCCACTTGACCAAATACTGAAGCCTCCGTCTGGAGAGACGAGAATCCAAGATCTTCTCAACCACGTACTCCAACTCGCCCTCAACCAACACCGGAGCAGGAGGCTCAGCAGAAGGAACCACAGGCACAACGTAGCGTCGCAACAAAGACCTATGGAACACGTTGTGAATGGCAAACGAAACCGGAAGATCCAAGCGAAAGGACACTGGATTAAGGATTTCCAATATCTTGTAAGGACCGATGAAGCGAGGCTTAAATTTAGGAGAGGAGACCTTCATAGGAACAAATCGAGAAGACAGCCACACCAAATCCCCAACACGAAGTCGGGGACCCACACCGCGGCGGCGGTTGGCAAAACGCTGAGCCTTCTCCTGTGACAATTTTAAGTTGTCCACCACATGATTCCAGATCTGCTGCAACCTATCCACCACAGAATCCACCCCAGGACAGTCAGAAGGCTCCACATGTCCCGAGGAAAAACGAGGATGGAAACCAGAGTTGCAGAAAAATGGCGAAACCAAAGTAGCGGAACTAGCCCGATTATTAAGGGCAAACTCAGCCAACGGCAAGAAGGTCACCCAATCATCCTGATCTGCCGAAACAAAACACCTCAAGTAAGCCTCCAGAGTCTGATTAGTTCGCTCAGTTTGTCCATTAGTCTGAGGATGAAAGGCAGACGAGAACGACAAATCAATGCCCATCCTAGCACAAAAGGATCGCCAGAACCTGGAAACAAACTGGGATCCTCTGTCAGACACAATATTCTCAGGAATGCCGTGTAAACGAACCACATTCTGAAGGAACACAGGAACCAGATCGGAAGAGGAAGGCAGCTTAGGCAAAGGCACCAAATGGACCATTTTCGAAAAGCGATCACATACCACCCAGATGACAGACATACCCTGAGACACCGGGAGATCAGAAATGAAATCCATGGAAATGTGTGTCCAAGGCCTCTTCGGGACAGGCAAGGGCAAGAGCAACCCGCTGGCACGAGAACAGCAAGGCTTAGCTCGAGCACAAGTCCCACAGGACTGCACAAATGACCGCACATCCCGTGACAAGGAAGGCCACCAAAAGGACCTAGCCACCAGATCTCTGGTGCCAAAAATTCCCGGATGACCTGCCAACACCGAGGAATGAACCTCGGAAATGACTCTGCTGGTCCACTTATCAGGAACAAACAGTCTGTCAGGTGGACAAGAGTCAGGTCTACCAGCCTGAAATCTCTGCAACACACGTCGCAAATCAGGAGAAATGGCTGACAAGATAACTCCCTCTTTAAGAATACCAACAGGTTCTGTGACTCCAGGAGAGTCAGGCACAAAGCTCCTTGAAAGAGCATCAGCCTTCACATTCTTTGAACCTGGTAAATACGAGACCACAAAGTCAAAACGGGAGAAAAACAATGACCAGCGGGCCTGTCTAGGATTCAGGCGTTTAGCAGACTCGAGATACATCAAATTTTTGTGATCAGTCAAGACCACCACACGATGCTTAGCACCCTCGAGCCAATGACGCCACTCCTCAAATGCCCACTTCATGGCCAGTAACTCCCGATTGCCAACATCATAATTCCGCTCAGCAGGCGAAAACTTCCTAGAGAAGAAAGCACATGGTCTCATTACCGAGCAACCAGGGCCTCTCTGTGACAAAACAGCCCCTGCCCCAATCTCAGAAGCATCCACTTCGACCTGAAAAGGAAGTGAGACATCAGGCTGGCACAAAACAGGTGCCGAAGTAAACCGGCGCTTCAACTCCTGGAACGCCTCCACGGCTGCAGGAGCCCAGTTAGCAACATCAGAACCTTTCTTGGTCATATCCGTCAAAGGTTTAACAACGCTAGAAAAATTAGCGATAAAACGACGGTAGAAGTTAGCAAAACCCAAGAACTTCTGAAGACTCTTAACTGACGTGGGTTGAGTCCACTCATGAATAGCTCGGACCTTGACTGGGTCCATCTCCACAGCAGAAGGGGAAAAAATAAACCCCAAAAAGGGAACCTTCTGTACTCCAAAGAGACACTTTGAGCCTTTAACAAACAAAGCATTCTCACGCAAAACCTGAAACACCATCCTGACCTGCTCCACATGTGAGTCCCAATCTTCAGAGAAAACCAGAATATCATCCAGATAAACAATCATAAATTTATCCAGATACTTCTGGAAAATATCATGCATAAAGGACTGAAACACTGAGGGAGCATTAGAGAGCCCAAAAGGCATCACCAAGTACTCAAAATGACCTTCGGGCGTATTAAATGCAGTCTTCCATTCATTACCTTGCTTAATGCGCACAAGGTTGTACGCACCACGAAGATCTATCTTGGTGAACCACTTGGCACCTTTAATCCGGGCAAACAAGTCCGACAACAGAGGCAAAGGATACTGAAATTTTACAGTGATTTTATTCAGTAGCCGATAGTCAATACAAGGTCTCAAAGATCCGTCCTTCTTGGCCACAAAAAAGAATCCTGCACCAAGAGGGGAAGAGGATGGACGGATATGCCCCTTCTCCAGAGACTCCTTGATATACGAACGCATTGCGGCATGCTCAGGTACAGACAGATTAAATAATCTTCCCTTAGGAAATTTACTACCTGGGATCAAATCTATGGCGCAGTCACAGTCCCTATGAGGAGGCAGAGCACTGGATCTGGACTCGCTGAATACATCCTGATAATCAGACAAATACTCAGGAACTTCCGAAGGAGTAGAGGAAGCAATAGACACCGGCGGGGAATCAGCATGAATTCCCTGACAGCCCCAACTTGACACAGACATTGCCTTCCAATCCAGGACTGGATTGTGGGTCTGTAACCATGGCAGCCCCAAAACGACCAAATCATGCATTTTATGCAGAACAAGAAAACGAATCACCTCCCGATGTTCAGGAGTCATGCACATGGTCACCTGCGTCCAAAACTGCGGTTTATTTTCCGCCAATGGCGTAGCATCAATACCTCTAAGAGGAATAGGATTTACTAACGGTTCAAGAACAAAACCACAGCCCTTGGCAAATGACAGATCCATAAGACTCAGGGCAGCACCTGAATCCACAAACGCCATAACAGGGTAAGAAGACAAAGAGCAAATTAAAGTCACAGGCAAAATAAATTTAGGTTGCAAATTACCAATGGCGACAGGACTAACAACCCTTGTTAGGCGTTTAGAGCATGCTGATATTCCATGTGTAGAATCACCACAGTAAAAACACAACCCATTCTGACGTCTATGATTTTTCCGCTCATTTCTAGTCTGAATTCTATCACATTGCATTAAATCAGGTGTTTGTTCAGACAACACCACCAGAGGATTAGCGGTTTTGCGCTCCCGCAAACGCCGGTCAATTTGAATAGCCAGCGCCATAGAATCATTCAGACTTGTAGGAATGGGGAAACCCACCATCACATTCTTAATGGCTTCAGAAAGGCCATTTCTGAAATTTGCGGCCAGAGCACACTCATTCCACTGAGTAAGCACGGACCATTTCCAAAATTTTTGGCAATACACTTCAGCTTCATCCTGACCCTGAGAAATAGCCAGCAAGGCTTTTTCTGCCTGAATTTCAAGATTGGGTTCCTCGTAAAGCAATCCGAGCGCCAGAAAAAACGCATCAATATTTGCCAATGCCGGATCTCCTGGCGCTAGCGAGAAAGCCCAATCCTGAGGGTCGCCCCGTAAAAAAGAAATAACAATTTTAACTTGCTGAGCTGAATCTCCAGATGAACGGGGTCTCAGAGAAAGAAACAATTTACAATTATTCTTGAAATTCCTAAACCTAAATCGGTCTCCAGAAAACAATTCCGGAATAGGTATTTTAGGTTCAGACATAGGACTACTGGTAACAAAATCTTGTATGCCCTGCACACGAGCTGCCAGCTGGTCTACACTTGTAATCAAGGTCTGGACATTCATGTCTGCAGCAAGCACAAGCCACTCAAAGGTAAAGGGGAGGAAGAGAGGAAAGAAGAAAAAAAAAAACCTCAGAATTTCCTTTCTTATTATCCCACTTCTGCAATGCATTAAACATTCAATGTTGGCCTGGCATACTGTTATGACCCCAATGGCAGAGGGTCTCAGAAATAATTTCTAAGTCTGCAAACACAAAAAACCAGCTCATAGGGCAGTGGTAACTGGGCTGACCATATATCTAATCCTAGCACCACAAATAACAGCAGCCGGGGAACGTTCCTACGTTGGTTCTGGACGTCTCGCGCCAGCCGGAGAACTAGCTAACCCTAGAAGGGAAAAGAAAGACCTTTCTTGCCTCCAGAGAATAGACCCCAAAAGTTGGATACAAGCCCCCAACAAATAATAACGGTGAGGTAAGAGGAAAAGACAAACATAAGAATGAGCTAGGTATTTAGCAAAGAGAGGCCCACTAGCTAATAGCAGAATATAGAAAGATAACTTATATGGTCAGCAAAAACCCTATCAAAAATATCCACACTGGAAATTCAAGAACCCCCGAACCGTCTAACGGCCCGGGGGGAGAACACCAGCCCCCTAGAGCTTCCAGCAAGATCAGGAATAACATTTAGTACAAGCTGGACAAAAATGAGAGCAAGCAAATAACCCAAAAAACAAAGAAGCAGGACTTAGCTTAATTTTGCACGAACCAGGACCAGCAGATAGGAGCAAACAGAATGTGTCTGATTACAACGATGCCAGGCACTGGACTAAGGTTCCAGGAGGTTTATATAGCAACACCCCTGAACTAACGACCCAGCTGGGTGCAAACTGAGGGAAGAAAATCCCAGAGTCATATCACTAGTAACCACAAGAGGGAGCCAAAAAGTCTAATTCACAACAGAGGAGTGCTTCTGTCAATAGGACCTGCAAATTCCTCAGACATGGCGTTATTCCCAATAAAATAACAATTCTGGAGTGATTTTCTTAAACGTCCTCCATTTACTTAATCCCATTAGAAACGTATGGATGAAATTGGGTGTCACTGTTCTTCTTGTCAGTGGAGAGTCTCCCCACACTGAATGAAAGATGATCATCTATGAGGGCATGTAATGCCTGTTTTACAAGTCAGAAATTCATGGTCCAAGTACAAGACGCAATGTTCATACCAGCCATGGGTCCTCTGACCACATCTCTACAGCCTCATAGAAGAGGCTTGATGATGTTAGCTCAGTAGACTTGTGGCCAGTCCAGACATCAAGGTCCATACTTACACCGTGAATGTTGGACATATGAACCCAGCCCAATGTCGAGCAAACAATGTAGGAAATGGGGCATAACTTGTGCAGTATTTTGCTCCGTCATCAGTTTAGTCATCTTACAACATTGATACAGCTCCTCCATCATTTTCAGTAGACTATAGACATCTTAAGACAAAAAAATTGACTTTTCGGTGGTTGATTTACTTTCGCAGAGATAAGTTACCGTATATTGGAGATTTACATACCGTAGACATCGGTGGCACATTTAAAAAAAAAAAATAAATAAATACTTTTCTTATGTTCAACAGACGCCCAATGGCACCAATACAAGAACAAGTCTTTTGTCTAAGATACTTTATGCAGTTTAAAAAAAAAAAAAAAAAGTTTGCTGATGAAGGCCAAAAGGATCATTTATCCGCTGATAGATATCTCTGATATATGGGGAGAGCTATCCCAAAGCATGAGGCAAACAGACGCTGCAAACAAACAGGATTAGAGACAATTCTGCCATCACATTGTTATAGGTAAAAAGCAGTACTAATTATAATAATCTTTATTTTTTTATACTGAGAATAATTCCTGAAACCTACAGTCAGGTATCACGCTCAGAAAGCTTCATCACAGGTTTTTCCTTTAGTTTTCCACATTGAAGTTGATGAGAAAAAAATGACAAATACCAAATTAACAAAAATAACAACCATTAGGTGATAAAGTTTATAGATTGTATCATGCAGGCAAACGCCGGGTGTCACAATCTGCTGCAGATTAGGACACATGAGTGTAATATAAATCCTGTCTGGGTGGAAGAATAAGATTTTAATGTGAGGAGCAGATTATACTAATGAGATCAATCATGGGTTAAGCTCAATTTTACAGACACATTTTTGTTAATTGATTTCCCCCAGAGTATTGTAGCTTCCCCAGTCGGACCTTAGGGCCAAACTGGTAGTGGGGATTCCAGGATTAAAAAAGCACAATTGCTTCCTTTCAGAAGCAGTGCCACCCCTGTCTTCAGGTTGTGAGAGGTACTGCAGCTCAGCCTCATTCACATGCATAAAGCTGATCTGAAATTCCATATTCTACCCATGGACTGATGTCTGTCTCTGGAAGAAAGCAGCTAGGATATTCTAATCATGGATGACCCGTTTCACATTACATAATAGAAAAATTGCATCCTGACATAATCACGACTGAGGTCAGCTAGCATCTTACCAAGAAAAGTAGTCACACTTTACTGAAAACAAAAACAAAAATAAAAGAAGATTGGTTGCTTAGGGTGCTTTCACATTTTGTTCCGGCACCCGTTCAGTGGCCCCTTGACAGGGCCATAGACTGTAATGGTGTTGGCAGAGCGAACATAAGCTCTGACGTGCATAGTTTACAAGTTTGTACTCCTACTGAAGACGGACACCCAGACGGAGTCTACTACACCCGAGTGTCCATCTCCAGTAGGAGTACACCCGTTTTGTGGGGGGTTTGAACATACACTGCCTTGCGAAAGTATTCGGCCCCCTGGAACTTTTCAACCTTTTCCCACATATCCTGCTTCAAACATAAAGATACCAAATGTAAATTTTTGGTGAAGAATCAACAACATGTGGAACACAATTGTGAACTTGAATTATATTGTTTATTTTAAATTTTTGTGGAGATTCAAAAACTGAAAAGTGGGGCATGCAATATTATTCGGCCCCTTTACTTTCAGTGCAGCAAACTCACTCCAGAAGTTCATTGTGGATCTCTGAATGATCCAATGTTGTCCTAAATGCCTAATGATGATAAATAGAATCCACCTGTGTGTAATCAGGTCTCCTTATAAATGCACCTGCTGTGTGATAGTCTCTGTGTTCTGTTTGAAGCACAGAGAGCATCATGAAGACCAAGGAACACAACAGGCAGGTCCGTGATACTGTTGTGGAGAAGTTTAAAGCCGGATTTGGATACAAAATGATTTCCAAAACTTTAAACATCCCAAGGAGCACTGTGCAAGCGATCATATTGAAATGGAAGGAATATCATACCACTGCAAATCTACCAAGACCCGGCCGTCCCTCTAAACTTTCATCTCAAACAAGGAGAAGACTGATCAGAGATGCAGCCAAGAGGCCCATGATCACTCTGGATGAACTGCAGAGATCTACAGCTTAGGACAACAATCGGTTGTACACTGCACATATCTGGCCTTTATGGAAGAGTGGCAGGAAGAAAGCCATTTCTCAAAGATATCCATGAAAGGTGTCGCTTAAAGTTTGCAACAAGCCACGTGGGAGACACACCAAACATGTGGAAGAAGGTGCTCTGGTCAGATGAAACCAAAATCTAACTTTTTCGCAACAATGCCAAACGATATGTTTGGCGTAAACGCAACACAGCTCATCACCCTGAACACACCATCCCCACTGTCAAACATGGTGGTGGCAGCATCATGGTTTGGGCCTGCTTTTCTTCAGCAGGGACAGGGAAGATGGTTAAAATTGATGGGAAGATAGATGGAGCCAAATACAGGACCATTCTTGAAGAAAACCTGTTGGAGTCTGCAAAAGACCTGAGACTGGGACGGAGATTTGTCTTCCAACAAGACAATGATCCCAAACATAAAGCAAAATCTTCAATGGAATGGTTCACAAATAAATGTATCCAGGTGTTAGAATGGCCAAGTCAAAGTCCAGACCTCCATCCAATCAAGAATCTGTGGAAAGAGCTGAAAACTGCTGTTTACAAACGATCTCCATCAAACCTCACTGAGCTCGAGCTGTTTGCCAAGGAAGAATGGGCAAGAATTTCAGTCTCTCGATGTACAAAACTGATAGAGACATACCCCAAGCGACTTGTAGCTGTAATCACAGCAAAAGGTGGCACAATATAGTATTAAGTTAAAGGGGCCGAATAATATTGCACGCTCCACTTTTCAGTTTTTGAATTTCCACAAAAATTTAAAATAACCAATAAATTTCGTTCAACTTCACAATTGTGTTCCACTTGTTGGTGATTCTTCACCAAAAATTTACATTTGGTATCTTTATGTTTGAAGCATGATATGTGGGAAAAGGTTGAAAAGTTCCAGGGAGCCAAATACTTTTGCAAGGCACTATATCATCTGCTGAGTGAGCCATAGACTGTAATGGGGCCGACAGAACGAACGTGTGCTCTCATGTGCATCAGTTTCGGGAGTGTAAACCTACTGGAGACAGACATCTAGATGTAGTAGACTCTGCAAATCCTGAAGGGTCCAAGGAACGGGTGTCTGAATGGAATGTGAGAGAACTCTTAGGCCATGTTCACACTTTGCGGTTTTTACTGCGGAACCGCGGCGATTTTGATGCTGCGGGTCCGCAGCAGTTTCCATAGCGTTTCCATTTACATGTAAACCCTATGGAAAGCGCAAACCGCTGTGCACATGCTGCGGGAAAAACCGTGCAGAAACGCAGCGGTTTAAAACCCGCACCATGTCACTTCTTTGTGCAGAAACGCAGCGATTCTGCACCCATAGGAATGCATTGAACCGCTTACTTCCCGCATGGGGCTGTGCCCACGTTGCGGGAAGTAAGCGGATAATGTGCGGGTGGTACCCGGGGTGGAGGAGAGGAGACTCTCCTCCAGGCCCTGGGAACCATATTAGTGTAAAAAAAAGAATAAAAATAAAAAATCATGTTATACTCACCTCTCAGCGCTGCACGCGGCCGGCCGATCAGAGTTGCTGTGCGAACAGGACCTGCGGTGACGTCACGAAGGTCCTTCTCGCACAGCATCTTTCGAACCGGAGCGCCGCGTGCAGAGGAGATCCGGACATCGGAGGGTGAGAATAACCAATTTTTATTATTTTTAACATTACTATTGATGCTGCATATTGCTGCATATGCAGCATCAATAGTATAGGAGTAATCCCGCAGCGGAAATCGCAAAACAAACCGCGATAAATCTGCAGGGATAACCGCAGCGGTTTTGCCCTGCAGATTTATCAATTCCGCTGCGGGAGAACCCGCAGAGGGACGCCGCAAAGTGTGAACATGGCCTTAGACCTGGGCTACACTGCAACTTGTCTTAGCGCTTCTCATTGATTTAACGCTACAGCTACAGTCCAAAGAAACACATTGTATGCAGTTGTGTGGACGGCAGCTGCCACGTAATAGTTATAATCAAATCAGTGTAACCCAGGCCTGGTGTCTATTCACAGCTGGGTTCAGATGTGCACATAACAAAAAAACTTTCAATTTTCATCCAGAAAACTTGGACGTTTATTACATCGGAGAGATGTTCATATTTCTACATCAGCAGTATACAATGTACATGATCAAATAGTTTCCTATTATATCAAATGCTATACCAATGAGCTGTATGGAATTCTCAATGGGCGAATCTTATCCGAAATACAGAAGAAAATAGAGCATGCTGCGATCATTTTCACACAATGTGTTAGAAATGGTCAGAGGACCAGTCCTACTGAAACTTATTGGTGAGTGCGTCCTCCGACTCTAGCTCTGACCGCACATGTCTGCCTAAGGCTACTTTCACACATCAGGTTTTTTGCATCAGGCACAATCCGTCGAATGTTGGAAAAACCGGATCCAGCGCAGATTGTGAAAAACTGATGCAACGGATCCGTTTTTTTGACGGATCCGACTAGCATATCCAGATAATTGGATAAAAAAAAATGTGGAGCATGCTCAGTTTAAAAAGCCGGAATCCGTCATTTTCTGGATCTGGCACCTTCCTGGCTCCCATAGGCTTCCATTACGGCTTTTTCACCGGAGACAAAAAACGTTGCTATGGACGTTTTTTCCAGAAACCGGAAATGGCAGATTTGCTGGATCCGGCGAAAACCGGACGAAACGCAATGTCATCTGGCACTAATACAAGTCTATGGAAAAAAAACGGACACGGTGGCAACATTCGCCAGATCCATGTTTTTTTAATTTAGCCGGATTGAGCCGGACAGTGAAAACCTGATGTGCGAAAGTAGCCTAATACGACCGTCTGAACGAGCGCTGAAACCGACAGACACAAAAGATGAGCAGTGATATCGAGCAACACTTTCAATGTCACATCCATAGATCCACGGCCTGCGACATGCTATGCTGTAGGTGATCCTAGTGATTCCTTGTAGTAGGAAGTACACGGTGTTCATGTTTGATCTTTTTTTTCTTCTAATTTTCAATATGTATATGTCTAAAAATATATGTAATTTACTTATTCTACTCTGTTATATAGCGCCATTAATTCCACAGCACTTTACAGACATCATCATCGCTGTCCCCATTGGGGCTCACAATCTGCATTCCCGGTCACTGTGTCTCAGTGTGGCAGGAAACTGGAGAACCCGGAGGAAACCCAGGAAAACTCGGGGAGAACATACAAACTCCTTGCAGATGTTGTCCTTGGTGAACCCAGGACCCCAGCAGTGGCAGACTGCAGTGCTAACCACTGAGCCACCATTATTTTGTATAGAAGTATTTTTTCGACATGTTCTGAAATGAGTGGGGTCCCGGTGAAGACAGGAGGGGGTGAGCTGTAACATCACCTGCTGTGCATAGTGGATCCTGTGACATCTACTATACATAGGTGTTACTGGTAATTGCAGTCCTACCTGAGCCGATACTGAGACTGCTGAAAAGTGTTCTGTAGAGAACAGAAGTGGTAGCGTGCTGTAACCAATGTGATGTTAAGAAGTTGAATACAAAATATTTTTTAGTTTAAATTTCAGAAGATCTATGTCTGTAAAAAGTACGGTAGATACAAAAATGTTGTTATTTTCAAGCTAAGATCACAGAAAGATGAAGATTCTGAAAGGAACAGCAGCACAATCTCGGTTTACTGGTGCTGTAATCTCATTATAATAGGAGGACTGGAATAAGCATCGGAATGACAGCTATTGTTCTCATTAAAAGTAGAAATACACTGCAAAGACAATGCTATACTGAGAAAAAGTCAACAGCAGCCTCTGAAAGCCTGGGCAGTGAACTACCCAGCTTTCTGGTTAACATCCGCCTTAGAAGGTATCATCACTGAACTGTAACTAAATGTCCCCAGTATCTGCAGCAGTTTACGAGCATATAATCACTCAGCTATATCCCAGGAGTGTCAAAATGTATCATCACTGAGCTGTAACCCAGCTTTCCCAGCATCAATGGCTTTCCCACTGCACTGACCCGAGAAGTGGGAAAGCTGGGTACATCTTAGTAGTGTCATGTGAGCTGCAAGATCATCTGATCAGTGGAAAAGCTGGTTTTCAGCTCAGTTGTGTAGTGGATTGCTGTAATCATAGGCTGCCTAATTTTTGTAAAGAGGTAGTAGTGCTGCGAGAAAGCTTCTTATATACCGTATATACCAAAAGTGTGACGTTTTGGAAGAAGTTGCGGTGCTCCGATTGATGCAATATCTCTAACTCACCCTAAAGTAAAGCCGACCATACACATTAGATGGCTGTCGGCCAAACGGTGCTTCAACCGATTGTTCAGCCGACCGCCATCTCCCGTACAGAGGTCCACTCGATTGGCCGAGTGATCCTGATTTCTCTATGAGGCAGCAGACGACTAACACGTCGACCAGCGGCTTATCCCTGGGAGAACAATGCGATCAGCAGTCTGATATTCGACATGCGCAGTCGTCATCTCCCCGCCCATCAGTCAGCGGCCCACCCATACACATGACACCAACCCATCGATATTGGCGGGTTCGGCTGACATTAGTCTGATGTGTATGGGGGGCCTTTAGACGTTAGGTTAGACAGAGAGCTGTAAAGTGACCTCCTTACTGTGATGTTAGTGTGCACAGGGAGAAAGTTGATGACACTGGACAGTAAGTACGGTAGTTTACGGACCACTCATTTTTCTTAAAGGGAACCGGTCATCAGAAAAAAAAAAACGCTACTAACCAGCAGATATGGGGTGAATCTGCAAGTTAATAGCGTTATTATGCTGGCCGGTGCCCACATTTAGCCAAAAGCTGCGGGGAGAAAATCAACTTTATTCTTCCCGGCAGCGTTGCAGTTGCAGTTTCAGTCACGGAGTCAACGTCGGCGCTGTTCAGTCACCATTCTAAATATACAGAGCAACGAATGTACACATATCTCCGGCCCTGACTGACAGCCGCACACTGGTTGTGCATTGGGGCAGCATGTCAGTCAGGAACAGGGGTGCAGTTTCCATCATGGGGGCGGCATCAGCGCATTTCAGTCACTGCTTTAAGTATACAGAGTGGCGAATGTAACCCCGGCCCTGACTGATACTGGTTCTGCATTGAAACCGGCTGTGCATTGGGGTTGGCTGTCAGTCAGGGACAGGCACACGGTTACAGCCACTGCTCTGTATACTTAGGGCGGTGACTGAAGCTGCGCCAGGCGTCAACCCCGTGAATGAGACTGAATGCTGCGGGGGAAAATAAAGTTCATTTTCTCCTTGTAGCAGTAGACTAAGTGCAGGTGCCAGGCACTGTAATAACGCTATTAACCTGTGGATTAAACCCATATCTGCAGATTAATAGCGTTATTTTTCTGCTGACGGATTCCCTTTAACAAATCTGCTCTTAAATTGGAGGGAAAAAATTGACGAAAGTGTCCCTTTAAGCAGCCCAGAAACATCAGATATCTGTCAGCTAAAAGCCATTTCTCCCATATGGAAGAGGGGAATAAGCTGCTGCCAGACACCTCTTGTAGAGGCTTATCTCCTGTAAAAACAAAAGGATTAGTCATATTAAAAATCGACATGCCCGCCCCCTCCATCCCCCAACACCTGTAATTGGAGGAGAGTCCGGGCATCTCTGTACATGTCAGATGGTCAGACTGTTCACCAAAAATTGACAGACTTTGCCAACACTGACCTAATGACTATGACCTCACTATGTCATAAAGGTATAGACCATTTGTACGATCCCCAAAGACGGTGATTATAGCGGCTGCCGCCCTAAATAAAGCCACATCGCATTTCAGTGCTGCTTTCATGGGCACGTTTGCTGCGAAATTCTCCCACATCTACTCCTAATAGGATCCTTGCTAATTACATGGTTATTCCACATCAATAAACCATTTCAGAAGGAAAAGCCTCCTTAACAAATCCCACTCTGCGGCTCCATCCCCCGGAATCACGTCACACAATACAATATAATCCGATTTTAAGGAGCTGCAAACAAATTGTTCCTTATAAAAGAAAAAAAAAACAAGTCACAGTAAAATGTGTTTTATATTCCTACGTCCTGGGTCATATTATATTTCATGAACACCTTCTATTAAAAAACCCGAGATTCTCGGCGCAGACACTTGGGAGACGAGCAAGTTCACCTGATGAGCGATTCATCCCTGAATCAGGTATCGCTGCATGGTAATAGTGAGGAGGGTCGGGATCCCAGAATTAGTCCTTTTATTCTTCACGCCCGTGAGGACAATGGAGGTCTGACGGAAAAGGTTTCCTGCTAGAAACAGATGGCGAACTGTATTTTATCCCATTACAGTGCGGCTGGTCCTGGCTGGATGTCTCTGTGGATGCGGCCAAGCACCGGGGTCAGCTTCCTGACAGGGCCATCTGCCTGCGGGGGGAACTATAAGTGGGTGGGTTATATTTAGAGCCTGGTCCATTGCGGAGCTACGGGCCCTCCTGACTTTCAATGCAGCTCTCACCCAGGCTCCGGCTGCCACGCTCCCATGCCATCAGTGCACACAGGGAATAATACCGGCGAGAAAAGGGTTAAAGCGGATTATTACAGCAGGACGGGGTGACGGTCCCATCACTTGCCTGGCTACCTCTATACATGGATTTGTCTTAGATCGGAAGGGAATTGGCATCTCCAGCAGCGGTAAGTCCTGAATCATATTATTATCCTATAATGGACAGATATAGCAGAGCTGACAGTGTCATTTCACTATGGATGAATAATTACTACATTTAAAAAGAAATATTTTTTTTTAGAATTTATGATATTAACATGAGCAGAATGGCAAACGCAACTCTGCTACATCCGGACATAGCATCAAAGTGCAGGATCAGACGCTAATGAGGCATCACCTGCTGGTGAACTACAACTTCCAGAAATCTCACAATCTACTTATAGCAAAACTCCTGGACTAGTCGCATGTACTGAATGCACTTAATCCCAGTTATGTGCGGTTTTACTGAAATTTAGATTGCAAGCTCTTAGGAACAGGCAAATCTTGCCCAAAGTTGTAAGCTGCTTGGATTATTTCATGTATGTATAGATGATAAAGATCCTGGAATTGTGCATTGGTTCCAATACAGGATGTATGGAGAAAAAATGTCCACTGTATAGAGAATATAGGATGAATTAGTGATGGAAGCAGCAATGACCGGGGGGCACGTGTCATCCCTCCATGCTGCAGAGGACGAGCTGCAGACACATATTTAGACTCCTGGACGAGGGGCGACGTGCTCATGATGGGCTGATACATATAGTATGGGCCAGGAAGACGTGTGTATTCCGCAGCGTATGAGGACGGACAGTGCGCTGTGCCGCCACAACTGCCAGCATTGTTCCCACAAATGGCGGGAAGTTTGCAATGTCTTGTACAGTTCAATCGCTTTAGGTCCTTTTCAGAAAAAAAAAACTAAAAAGTCCCAAATTTTAAATTTTTTTTTTTAAACAAAATATTGCCTATTTTTTTTTTTTCATTTTAAACAGTATTGTACATAGGTAACTACATCCTGGCAGATTTCCTATAATTTACACCAGAAATTGACATAAATTAAAATAGAAATCTACGTGCGAAGCAGAGACTGCGCCAACGTGTCTTACTCCAGTCTGAGCTTATATTCACCCCATATGTTTTACTTATAGAAGCGGAGCTGCAAAAATCTGTGGTTCGTGGCCCGTGTGGCGCACTACATGTACAAGCACCTTAATGGCGGCCACATACTTTCTGAAAGTGGCTCAAAGGGAAAGCGTCATCGGAAAGTGACCTATTGTTTAAAACATAAAAACAGTTTTTATGTTAAAGGGCTATTCCCATCTCCAATCTCTTATCCAAATATGTAGCAGGTGTAATAATAATAATATTAGCAAATACCTACAATTAGAAATGTAGTATAGTTCTTCCGATTCGCTACCTTGCTTACCCCATGTGCAGGGCATTGCAGTAGCTTAGGTACCCATGGTTACAACCACTCATATAGTGACAACTAGTGTTCGTAACCATGGATACATAAGCTACTGCAATGACCTGCACATGGGTAAGTGACAAAGAATCAGAAGAACTAAACTACATTTATAATTGGAGGTATTTGTTAATATTATTATACACCTACTACATAACCCCTGTCAATTTCTTATTTTTTAAAAAACATTTCCTTATCATTAAAGGGAACCTGTCACCACGTTTTTGGAAGATGGGATAAAAATAGCGTTAAATAGGGGCAGAGGTGGGCGTTACATTAGTGTGTGTGTTATGCGTTTATTACCCACCTAAGTTGCTGAAATAACTTTGCAAAGTCTCCGTTTTCGCCTGTCAATCAGGCTGGTCTGGTCACATGGGCGTGGTGTCTTCACCCAGATTTGGCGTAGTTTTCCGTTGGTGGCGTAGTGGTGTGCGCATGCCCAAAGTCCGGAATCCTCTTCCAGGGGATTTAAAATAGCGCGGTGTTCGTTATTGCATTGGTGATCGGTGGGCGCGGCCATCTTCCTTTGGCCGCGCGTGCGCAGAAGCGGCGCTCTGCTGGCCGCGGCTTCAGGAAAATGGCCGCGGGATGCCGCGCGTGCGCAGATGGATATCGCGGCGGACATTTTCCTGAAGCCGCGGCCAGCAGAGCGCCGCTTCTGCGCACGCGCGGCCAAAGGAAGATGGCCGCGCCCACCGATCACCAATGCAATAACGAACACCGCGCTATTTTAAATCCCCTGGAAGAGGATTCCGGACTTTGGGCATGCGCACACCACTATGCCACCAACGGAAAACTACGCCAAATCTGGGGGAAGACAACGCCCATGCGACCTGACCAGCCTGATTGACAGGCGAAAACGGAAACTTTGCAAAGTTATTTCGGCAACTTAGGTGGGTAATAAACGCATAACACACACACTAATGTAACGCCCACCTCTGCCCCTATTTAACGCTATTTTTATCCCATCTTCCAAAAACGTGGTGACAGGTTCCCTTTAAATTAAAAAAATCTTGCTATTTTCACTCTGTTCACTAGGTTTTATATTAGACCCACATGCTCTGTTCCTTACAGAGGACTTTTCAGCAGTCTCATTATCATCACAGACACGATTGGACTGAAAGGTGGCACCTCTATATTTAGTAGATAATAAGTGATGGTCACAGCTCACCTTCTACCACCAACTTCACAATGTATTTTGCCTAGACTAGAGCATGCTCAGATATTACTTCCATAGAAACAAATTGGGCCTGAGTCGGTCTACTACTGCTAATGTTCATGTGACCGTCGAAATGAACAAGAGGAAGTCTAATAATATAAAAACCGAACTAAACAACTTTATTTTCTAAAAATGCATTCCCTTTCATTGATTACTGTCAGGCAGCTTTGATTATGGAGTGTTATAAAAACTTGTTAGCGTGACTCTGGATGGCAGAGGTATCACATCCCGGAGCGTGGGCGCAACACAGAGGTGACAAAGAGAGAAAAAACACAGCAACACACCGCCTGCTGCACCACAGTACGTGTTATCAGCAAGTAACAGTGCAAAACCTCAAGGTTAGGTACTAAAGACCTGCTGGAGAACTACAACTTCCAGAAATCTCAGAATTTGTTTATGTGTAAACTCTGAGTTCTGTAGTTGCAGGTCGGAGCACTAAATCCTGCTGCGCAGCTGATAAAGAACAGAGGAGGAACGGACAATGTTTCCAGGCTGTTGGGTGATATCACACTCCTTGCATTACTAAATATGTGAATAAAGCACGGACATTCTCCGCCAGACCCAATCTCCCAATACAAGAGTTGTTGTATTTCTTTGCGATGTGACAAAGAAAAATTCTCCATGAGAAATGTAAAAATAATCAGTGAATCAACATAAGGGACTCGTTCATGCAAGCCACTTCCATCACATATCCAAATAAGTGGACAATCCTCTCATTGCGTTCCTGTGCCCATTGTGCCATCCACACCTCCTTTATGTCCAGTATTTTCCAGCCATTTTATCTCTTACCAGTTTTCAGATACATGAACACAGATGTAGAATACAGAACTGTATACAGCGGAACAACTTACAGGTCTTTGGCCCTAATGTAATATTTAGAACAAGACCCCCCATGCTTTATTTACAGAATTGGGGTCTTAAGAGAGTAAGTCCATAAACAACTTTTATCATCTATCCTTAGGATATGTTATACATGTATGATGACAGATCTAGAGAAAGGAGCATGTGCAAATAAAGGGTTACTGAGCATGTGCAAAAACTACTGTCAAAATTCCTATAAACCGTTAAAGGAGCAGCGGTCACACATGCTCAGTAATGCTTAACTCACACATGGGACTTTCAGCCCCTCTGTTCCCATGATCAGTAGAGGTTCCAGCAGTCAGAATCACAGATTTATCCCTTATTCTGCTTATAGATGATATACGTTAGTTACATACTTATTAGAGTTGGCACAAACTGATTCTCACAACCTATGCCATCGGCAATGACAGTGGTCTGCAGCTGCTGGAGAGCAGAGAGAGTTACCTAATTAACAAAGAGCCATAAATGTCGGGTAAGAGGTGGCGCTCCACTCTGCTGTCCGCCGGCCCTCTCTCCTGTCCGGCGCTCCACTCTCCTGTCCGGCGCTCCACTCTGCTGTCCGCCAGCCCTCTCTCCTGTCCGGCGCCCCACTCTCCTGTCCGACGCTCCGCTCTCCTGTCCGGCGGCCCGCTCTCCTGTCCGGCGGCCCGCTCTCCTGCCTGGCGGCCCACTCTCCTGCCTGACGCTCCACTCTCCTGTCCGGCGCACCACTCTCCTAACTGGAGCTCCCTCTTTTATTGTGGCCAATGAACTGGAACGTGCAAAACGAATCAAACCAACTCTTAACAGTTACTGACATTTGCTTTGGTGACTTAGGAATGTTTTGGTCCCTTTACCCAACCCTGCGTCCTCCATCACTGAAACCACTCCTTAGTGGATAGATTTTATGTAACCTTCATCCTCCTCTGTCTCATGATGCCACAAATTTGCCGGAATTGTTTACAAAAAACAGGGACAGTGCTAGCGAATTAGGGACACTTGATCTTCTATGTGTTTATGGTGTAATCCCTTTATTATGGGGCAGTGGGGTCGGTTAGGTACAACTACTGTCCGACTATAGTCATGTTCCCTGGCCATGATCATGGATGCACTGTATGACATATGGTAGCTGGAAGTGCACAAAGTCATGTCTTTATGTTCCCAATTGTATGTTTTGCTACAATATAGACCCCAATGGCTTCAGTGACGTCAGGCAAAGTTGACACCATGCTTGGACCATACATACGACACATATACTATACACGTGTGTACTGTAATACTGCAATAACTAATACTAACCAGCTATGTCTGATACATAATAGTGCACACATGATATACTGATCATACTCTATAAAGGAAGACAGTATATAATGGTGCACAGCGCCACAATAACAAGGTTCATGCCGTGTTTACCTGGGTCATGAATGACTGCAGCATTAATTAGCGATGGAAGCTGATTCTTTGCTATGTCGATTGCCGGATAAAGCCACCATTGCCTGTAAGTGTAGAAATACATTCCATGCAGGACGGATCATTTAAATAGACATTTAAGCCACGAGGACACAGTCCTGAAATGTCTTCACTTCTGGCATTTCCAAATTGTGATTGAACTGCGAAAGGCCGGTAAAGCAACCAGAGACTCGAGATATTGTGTCACTGCAAATCCAAACTCCACTATGCACACAACGTATGTTAATTATTAAAAGGAGAGCTGGCTCTTTAAGAAACCAAATTAAAAGGTTAATCCAAAGTCTGGAAAAAAACAACAACACAAAACAATTAAAGTTGTAGAACAAAAGATAGAAATAATACTCACCTCTTCCTTTCCCCCAATTCTCCAGCAGCATATTTAGTCCTTCCTTACAAGCAGACAATATGTGACCACTGCTGCCAATCAGTGGCTACTGCAGTGTGCACGGTGTCGTACTACTGATATTATATCCAATATGCTAAAAGATGATTTCACTAGTACAGCACAGAGCATCTGATCCAATTGATTGCCTGCAGCGGTCACTAACTAGGAGTCTAGGAGTAAAAAGTGAAAAACTTGGGAGAACCCTGGCAGAAAGAGGGCCGATTCCTGGGTAATACAGATATCCTAGGTGGCAAATAATATAGAGGATTGGTGCTCTAGCCTGGAATCGGCACGTCCTCGGTGCCCTTGTGTCTTCATTTACATAAAAAATAATTGCTGATTTTTCTAAGAAATTGAATATCCAAGTGAGGCCAGGAAGTTACGTGTGAACTTGTCTTCTACTGAAGATTCTTACAAGTTCCCCCCCAAAAAGTAGTGTATTGAAAAAAGTTCACCTCTGTTAAAAGGGTTATTCACTTCTTTGACAAACCCTTTCTTAGGGCTCTTTCACACATCCTGATATTTCTGGTATTGGAAAATCCAGTACCGGTGATATCGGTGTCCATGTGTTTTATATGTGTGGCAACAGTGTGCCGCATCAGTATCACATGTACCAACGCCTGAGAAAAGCCAGAATAGTTGGTGCTGTTCCCTGACACCGGGTGCTGAAGACCACTCTTATCATTGTCCTATGCTCTGCCTGAAATCAGTGGGAGCAATGGCTTCAGGCGATTAGTTAGGTGTTAAGGCGAGTATAATGTGATTTTTTTTATTTTATTCTTAATTTTACACTTGAATACAACTCTCAACATTGTCCCCTGGTGGCAGAGTGATCAGGGGACAATGATGAGAGCAGTCTTCAGCACCCGGCGCCGGGGAACAGTGCAAACAGTACCGCTGATTCCCAGGCGCCGGTATGTGTCACACTGATGACACATGGATGTCACCCTTGTGTCATCAGTATGCACGTGTGCAGGACATTTTGCGACCCGTGCTGCTGCTAAAAAATGGACATGTCAGTGTGTCCGTAGAAACACACTGACATGTGCACAGACCTACTCATTTGGATGGGTCTACGTGTGTAAGTGTCTCCGGCACGTGTGAAAACTGTCGCCACTCATACTGGAGACACGGATGTCTGAAAGAGCCCTTAAAGAGGTTGTTCAGGACCTTTTTTTCTAGAAGGCAAAGCACTTATCGGTGACGATCTCTCCTGGCTCAGAGCGGTCATGGACTGCTCCTACCAGCGATTCTTCTATTTCCTGTGTAATCACATTGACAGAGAAATTCCTTCTCTTATACTCTGTCGAAAGGGTGTCTCTTACGACGACGTTGCATTGATTTCAGCTCCCCGATGTCTAACTCAGCACAGACACAAAGTTAGGCCACGTTCACATGTTCAGCGCTTGGTCAGTATTTTACCTCAGTATTTGTAAGACAAAATCGGGATGGAACAATCAGAGGAAAAGTATAATAGAAACATATGCACCACTTCTGTATTTATCACCAATCCTGGTTTTGGCTTACAAAAAACTGATCAAATACTAAATGTGGCCTTGGTGCGATTCACATTGCATGAGCTGGCGCATCAGCAGTGCAAAGAAAGTTACAAGTGACGCCGGTTTCCAGAGCCAACTTCGGGCATCAGTGTCTCTAGCAGACTTCCCACTACGTTGCTCATGCAATGTGAATCGCACTAACTTCGCCTGCACTGAGTTAGACAGTGGGGAACTGGCTGTCAATCAACATGACAGCAGCAGTGATGCCCCATCGACACAGCAAAGCGGAAAAGGAGGAAGTAGGAGAGTGGTCGGTAGCAGCGGTCCATGACCACTCTCTGCCTGGAGATATCAGCGCATGTTATAACAGGCAGGTAGTTAGCAATCACCTCCCGCACCAGCGCTGGTCTCCCAGAGCTCAGATGACATTGTCTTAGCATGTGAGAGCTGCAGCCAACATTTCTAGACCAGCACCGAAGCCATAGGGAGAGTGTGGAGATTTATTTTTTGTTAATTTTAGCCAGTGGAGGACAGGACCCAAGAAGAGTTTGTCAAGAGTAGTGGACAACCCCTTTAAAATTAGCTACATATCCAAATTTCTAGCAACCAGCTACATATCCAAATTTCTAGCAACCGGGGCCGGCATTAGGGGAAGGCAAACTAGGCATGTGCCTAGGGCTCCCACTCCCTCAGAGGCCCACAGCCAGTGGTGTGCCGTTAATAGCAGAACATTACGCGAACGCTATGGGGCCATGAGTTATGGAAGCCCGATGCAGCATCGGCTCCGCTGCCCACCCACATCGCACATTCAGCTGCATCAGCATCATAGATGCTGATACAGTTGAAAAAATGATGGAAGAGAGAGCATCAGGTGATCCTCCCTCTCCCATCATTCCCTCTCTGCTTCTGGTGCAGGAGGCACAATGATGTCACTTCATCAAGCGCCACACTATGCCAAGCAGTCGAGCTGCTGAGCAGATTTGTTGCAGAGACAAGAGCAGCAAGCATCAGGGGAATGAGGAGAGGTGAGTATTATATTTATTCATTTTTAAATCAGTTAGTAACAATCTTTGTGTGTTGTGTGGTGGTGCTGCCCCTTTAGCAGCGACTCTTTGGCGCCGTCACTATAATCCGTCCCTGTCAGTCACAACTGTTTTCCTCTCAGCACTTTTACTTTCACCTTCACATTTCTTCATTATATGTATAGGCCCTAACTTCGGGGGCCCCAATCTCATGACGGGGGGATGCAGGACTATGGCGAGTGTATTATACTATATGGAGGTCTATGGGGCACATTATACTATGTGAAGGACTATGGACCACATTAATCTACAGTACAGACCAAAAGTTTGGACACACCTTCTCATTTAAAGATTTTTCTGTATTTTCATGACTATGAAAATTGTACACTCACACTGAAGGCATCAAAACTATGAATTAACACATGTGGAATTATATACTTAACAAAAAAGTGTGAAACAACTGAAATTATGTCTTATATTCTAGGTTCTTCAAAGTAGCCACCTTTTGCTTTGATGACTGCTTTGCACACTCTTGGCATTCTCTTGATGAGCTTCAAGAGGTAGTCACCGGGAATGGTTTTCACTTCACAGGTGTGCCCTTTCAGGTTTAGTAAGTGGGATTTCTTGCCTTATAAATGGGGTTGGGACCATCAGTTATGCTGTGCTGGTGGATACACAGCTGATAGTCCTACTGAATAGACTGTTAGAATTTGTATTATGGCAAGAAAAAAGCAGCTAAGTAAAGAAAAACGAGTGGCCATCATTACTTTAAAGGGAACCTGTCACCAGTTTTTTTGCCTATCAACTAAAAATGTCATCTAATAGAGTGTGAGCTATACATTCCCCAACTCAAGTGAAACCCCCCGACTCCCCATGAATCCCCCATAAGAACCTTTTATATTTCTCCTGCGCTGTATGGAAATACCCTCGTCCGGTACAATGGGCATTAGTACTTCCAGAGCATGCGCACTATGTCCCTGAAGTCTTTCGCTGTGTTCCGGGACATAGTTTACTATGCGCACACGCAGAAGGCAATTTGAAGGCGCACGTGCGAACAACAACAACACTATTCACATAATGGAATTCGTACAGCACGCCGATTTGGGGTGGGGAGAGGGGCCAGAACCAACGCCCATCGGATCGGACCGAGGCTATTTCCATACAGTGCGGGAGAAATATAAAAGGTTCTCATGGGGAGTCGGGGGGTTTCACAAGTAGTTGGGGAATGTATAGTTCACACTCTATTAAATTATATTTTTAGTTGATAGGCAAAAAAAACTGGTGACAGGTTCCCTTTAAGAAATGAAGGTCAGTCAGTCCGAAAAATTGGGCAAACTTTGAAAGTGTCCCCAAGTGCACTGGCAAAAACCATCAAGCGCTACAAAGAAACTGGCTCACATGAGGACCGTCCCAGGAAAGGAAGACCAAGAGTCACCTCTGCTTCTGAGGAGAAGTTTATCCGAGTCACCAGCCTCAGAAATCGCAGGTTAACAGCAGCTCAGATTAGAGACCAGGTCAATGCCACACAGAGTTCTAGCAGCAGATACATCTCTACAACAACTGTTAAGAGGAGACTTTGTGCAGCAGGCCTTCATGGTAATATAGCTGCTAGGAAACCACTGCTAAGGACAGGCAACAAGCAGAAGAGACTTGTTTGGGCTAAAGAACACAAGGAATGGACATTAGACCAGTGGAAATCTGTGCTTTGGTCTGATGAGTCCAAATTTGAGATCTTTGGTTCCAACCACCGTGTCTTTGTGCGATGCAGAAAAGGTGAACGGATGGACTCTACATGCCTGGTTCCCACCGTGAAGCATGGAGGATGAGGTGTAATGGTGTGGGGATGCTTTGCTGGTGACACTGTTGGGGATTTTTTAAAAACTGAAGGCATACTGATCCAGCATGGCTACCACAGCATCTTGCAGCGGCATGCTATTCCATCCGGTTTGCGTTTAGTTGGACCATCATTTATTTTTCAAGAGGACAATGACCCCAAACACACCTCCAGGCTGTGTAAGGGCTATTTGACCAAGAAGGAGAGTGATGGGGTGCTACGCCAGATGACCTGGCCTCCACAGTCACCAGACCTGAACCCTGACTGCAGAGTGAAGGCAAAAGGGCCAACAAGTGCTAAGCATCTCTGGGAACTCCTTCAAGATTGTTGGAAAACCATTCCCGGTGACTACCTCTTGAAGCTCATCAAGAGAATGCCAAGAGTGTGCAAAGCAGTCATCAAAACAAAAGGTGGCTACTTTGAAGAACCTAGAACCTAGAACATAAGACATAATTTCAGTTGTTTCACACTTTTTTGTTAAGTATATAATTCCACATGTGTTATTTCATAGTTTTAATGCCTTCAGTGTGAATTTACAATTTTCATAGTCATGAAAATACAGAAAAATCTTTAAATGAGAAGGTGTGTCCAAACTTTTGGTTTGTACTGTATATGGAGGACTATGAGGGTCATTATACTAAACAAGCAAAATGCTGCCTATTCATCGAGTGATTGAATTGTTTATGTCGAAACAGAAATCCTTGTTCTCAGCAGCACATCATCCTGTGTAAACTGCAGATGTGCTGCTGATAACATGACACTGTATGGGGAGAGACTGATCTACTAGTGATCGTTCTGTGCCCATCATTCTTCTTCAGCTGATGTAAAACAGGCCGGGAAACAAGTGTCGAATGACTTAAATATTGTTGATCACGCTTGTTTAACAGCCTGAACTCATGTAAATACAAGCGAAATGTGTCTGTGTGATGCTAAAATATGTGAGATTTGGGGACCCACTTTGTCTAAAACTGGCCCTGCTAGCACCATAACTGTTGTGGATTCTGTTTTTGGGCTCCCTCTGGTGGTTACAGCTGGTACTGGGTGACTTTGGTGGGTTGCGGTCTCTGGTTTCCACCTGTCCATCAGAGGCTGGGTGTTTCCTATTTAACCTGGCTTTCCTGTCATTCCCTTGCCGGCTATCAATGTATCAGTGTGTCTCTGTTACCTTTGCTACCTGCTCCTAGGCCTTCAAGACAAGCTAAGTCTGGATTTCCCTGTTTCATGTTTGCTTTCATGTTTTTAGTCCAGCTTGCAGATATGTAATTCTCTGCTGCTGGTTGCTCTAGTGGGCTGAAATTACCACTCATGTACCATGAGTTGGCACATGAGTTCAAGTAATTTCAGGATGGTATTTTGAAGGGTTTTAAGCTTACCGCGCAGTTCACCTTTTGTATCCTCTGCTATCTAGCTTAAGCGGGCCTCATTTTGCTGAATCTGTTTTCATAACTACGTTTGTGCCTTCCTCTCATTTCACCGTCATTATATGTGGGGGGCTGCTATTTCTGTGGGAATATTTCTCTGGAGGCAAGATAGGTCTGTGATTCTTCTGATAGGGGTAGCTAGATCTCCGGCTGGCGCGAGACGTCTAGAGTCCCCCCAGGAACGTTCCCCGGCTGCTGTTAGTTGAGTGTTGAGGTTCAGGATCGCGGTCAGCTCAGGTTCCATCGCCCTAGAGCTCGTCCTGTTTTTGCCCGTGTTATGTGTTTAATTCCCTGCCATTGGGAACATGACAGTATAGCCGGCCCACAAAGTGTTAATTGTTTGGGCTGAAGCAGGAGAAAAAGAAGTGTTGAAGGGAATTTTTTTTTTTTTTCCTCAGAGTTTTGCTGCCTAGCCCTTAATTGCTGTCTAGCTGCTTCCTACCTCCTCTTAACCCTTGAATGGCTCTGACCTTAGCTGTTTAACATGGATGTCCAGAGTTTGGCTTCCAGCCTGAATAATCTTGCTGCAAAAGTTCAAAACATACAGGATTTTGTTGTTCACACTCCTATGTCTGAACCTAGAATTCCTATTCCAGAGTTTTTTTCTGGAGATAGATCTACCTTCCTGAATTTCAGGAACAATTGCAAATTGTTTCTTTCTTTGAAATCTCGCTCCTCTGGAGACCCTGCTCAGCAGGTCAAGATTGTAATATCTTTCCTGCGGGGCGACCCTCAGAATTGGGCATTTGCATTGGCACCAGGGGATCCTGCATTGCTCAGTGTGGATGCGTTTTTTCTGGCACTGGGATTGCTCTATGAGGAACCTAACCTGGAGATTCAGGCTGAAAAGGCTTTATTAGCCCTCTCTCAGGGGCATGATGAAGCGGAAGTATATTGTCAAAAATTTCGGAAATGGTCGGTGCTTACTCAGTGGAATGAGTGCGCCCTGGCTGCAAACTTCAGAGATGGTCTTTCTGAGGCCATTAAGGATATTATGGTGGGGTTCCCTGCGCCTACAGGTCTGAATTAGTCTATTGCTATGGCCATTCAGATTGATCGGCGTTTACGGGAGCGCAAACCTGTGCACCAGTTGGCGGTGTCTTCTGAACAGGCACCTGAGACTATGCAATGTGATAGAATTCAGTCCAGAAGTGAACGGCAAAATTATAGGCGGAAAAATGGATTGTGTTTTTATTGTGGTGATTCAGCTCATGTTATATCAGCATGCTCTAAACGCACAAAAAAGGTTGATAAATCTTTTGCCATTAGTACTCTGCAGTCTAAGTTCATTTTGTCTGTAACTCTGATTTGTTCACTGTCATCCATTTCCGTCAATGCCTATGTGGATTCGGGCGCTGCCCTGAGTCTTATGGATTGGTCATTTGCCAAACGCTGCGGTTTTAGTCTGGAGCCTCTGGAAGTTCCTATTCCTTTGAAGGGAATTGACTCTACACCATTGGCTATGAATAAACCACAGTACTGGACACAAGTGACCATGCGCATGACTCCCGTTCATCAGGAGGTGATTCGCTTCCTTGTACTGTATAATTTACATGATGTACTAGTGCTTGGTCTGCCATGGTTACAAACTCATAATCCAGTCCTGGATTGGAAAACAATGTCTGTGTTAATCTGGGGATGTCAGGGGGTTCATGATGATGCACCTCTGATTTCAATCGCTTCATCTACTCCTTCTGAGGTCCCTGCGTTTTTGTCTGACTATCGGGATGTTTTTGAGGAGCCTAAGCTCAATTCGCTCCCTCCTCATAGGGATTGTGACTGTGCTATAGAATTAATTCCTGGCAGTAAGTTCCCTAAGGGTCGTTTATTTAATCTGTCAGTGCCAGAGCATACTGCTATGCGGAATTATATTAAGGAGTCCTTGGAAAAGGGACATATTCGTCCATCTTCGTCCCCTCTGGGAGCAGGTTTTTTTTTCGTGGCAAAAAAAGATGGTTCCCTGAGGCCTTGTATAGATTATCGCCTTCTGAATAAGATTACAGTCAAATATCAGTATCCATTGCCATTATTGACTGATTTGTTTGCTCGCATTAAGGGGGCTAGGTGGTTCACTAAGATAGATCTTCGCGGTGCGTATAATCTTGTGCGGATAAAGCAGGGTGATGAGTGGAAAACCGCATTTAATACGCCTGAGGGCCATTTTGAGTATTTGGTAATGCCTTTTGGACTTTCTAGTGCTCCTTCAGTCTTTCAGTCCTTTATGCACAATATTTTCCGTGAATATCTGGATAAGTTTATGATTGTGTATTTGGATGATATTTTGGTGTTTTCTGATGACTGGGAGTCTCATGTTCTACAGGTCAGGAAGGTGTTTCAAGTCCTGCGGGCCAATTCTCTGTTTGTGAAGGGCTCAAAATGTCTCTTCGGAGTCCAGAAGATTTCTTTTTTGGGGTACATTTTTTCTCCTTCTACTATTGAGATGGATCCCGTCAAGGTTCAGGCGATTTGTGACTGGACACAACCTACATCTGTTAAGAGTCTTCAGAAGTTCTTGGGTTTTGCTAATTTTTATCGTCGGTTCATTACTAATTTTTCCAGTGTTGTTAAACCTTTGACTGATTTGACTAAAAAGGGTGCTGATGTTGCTAATTGGTCTCCTACGGCTGTGGAGGCCTTTCAGGAACTTAAGCGCCGGTTTTCTTCTGCTCCTGTGTTATGTCAACCAGATGTTTCACTTCCTTTTCAGATTGAGGTTGATGCTTCCGAGATTGGAGCGGGGGCGGTTTTGTCACAGAGAAGTTCCGATGGCTCGGTGATGAAGCCATGTGCGTTCTTTTCTAGAAAATTCTCGCCCGCCGAGCGCAATTATGATGTGGGTAATCGGGAGCTTTTGGCCATGAAGTGGGCATTTGAGGAGTGGCGTCATTGGCTTGAGGGTGCTAGACATCGTGTGGTGGTCTTGACTGATCACAAAAATCTGATTTACCTTGAGTCTGCCAGGCGTCTGAATCCTAGACAGGCTCGTTGGTCGTTGTTTTTTTCTCGTTTCAATTTTGTGGTTTCATACCTGCCAGGTTCAAAGAATGTGAAGGCAGATGCTCTTTCCAGGAGTTTTGTGCCTGACTCTCCTGGAGACTCTGGGCCTACTGGTATCCTTAGGGATGGGGTAATATTGTCCACCGTCTCCCCAGACTTGCGACGTGCATTGCAGGAGTTTCAGGCGGATAAACCTGATCGTTGTCCACCAGAAAGACTGTTTGTTCCGGATGATTGGACCAGTAGAGTCATCTCCGAGGTCCATTCTTCTGTGTTGGCTGGTCATCCTGGAATATTTGGTACTAGAGACTTGGTGGCCAGGTCTTTTTGGTGGCCTTCCTTGTCAAGGGATGTGCGCACATTTGTGCAGTCTTGTGAAGTGTGTGCTCGGGCTAAGCCTTGCTGTTCTCGGGCCAGTGGGTTGTTGTTATCCTTGCCTATCCCGAAGAGGCCTTGGACGCACATTTCCATGGATTTTATTTCAGATCTCCCTGTCTCACAGAAAATGTCCGTTATCTGGGTTGTGTGTGACCGCTTTTCTAAGATGGTTCATTTGGTACCCTTGCCTAAGTTGCCTTCCTCCTCTGAGTTGGTCCCTTTATTTTTTCAGAACGTGGTTCGTTTGCATGGGATTCCGGAGAATATCGTTTCTGACAGGGGATCCCAGTTTGTGTCTAGATTTTGGCGGACGTTTTGTGCTAAGATGGGCATTGATTTGTCTTTCTCGTCTGCATTCCATCCTCAGACTAATGGCCAGACGGAGCGAACTAATCAGACCTTGGAAACTTATTTAAGGTGTTTTGTTTCTGCTGATCAAGATGACTGGGTTGCCTTTTTGCCACTGGCCGAATTTGCCCTTAATAATCGGGCTAGTTCTGCTACTTTGGTTTCTCCTTTCTTTTGTAATTCGGGGTTTCATCCTCGTTTTTCCTCTGGTCAGGTGGAGCCTTCGGATTCTCCTGGAGTGGACGTGGTGGTGGACAGGCTACATCAGATTTGGAATCAGGTGGTGGACAATTTGAAGTTGTCTCAGGAGAAGACTCAGCAGTTTGCTAATCGCCGTCGCCGCGTGGGTCCCCGACTTCTTGTTGGGGACTTGGTGTGGTTGTCTTCTCGTTTTGTCCCTATGAAGGTCTCTTCTCCTAAGTTCAAGCCTCGGTTCATCGGTCCTTATAAGATCTTGGAGATTCTTAACCCTGTATCTTTTCGTTTGGATCTCCCAGCATCGTTTGCTATTCATAATGTGTTCCATCGGTCGTTATTGCGGAGGTATGAGGTGCCCGTTGTTCCTTCGCTTGAGCCTCCTGCTCCGGTGCTGGTGGAGGGAGAATTGGAGTATGTTGTTGAGAAGATCTTGGATTCTCGTGTTTCCAGACGTAAACTCCAGTATTTGGTTAAGTGGAAGGGTTATGGTCAGGAGGATAATTCCTGGGTGGTCGCCTCTGATGTTCATGCGACTGATTTGGTCCGCGCCTTCCATAGAGCTCATCCTGATCGCCCTGGGGGTTCTCGTGAGGGTTCGGTGACCCCTCCTCAAGGGGGGGGTACTGTTGTGGATTCTGTTTTTGGGCTCCCTCTGGTGGTTACAGCTGGTACTGGGTGACTTTGGTGGGTTGCGGTCTCTGGTTTCCACCTGTCCATCAGAGGCTGGGTGTTTCCTATTTAACCTGGCTTTCCTGTCATTCCCTTGCCGGCTATCAATGTATCAGTGTGTCTCTGTTACCTTTGCTACCTGCTCCTAGGCCTTCAAGACAAGCTAAGTCTGGATTTCCCTGTTTCATGTTTGCTTTCATGTTTTTAGTCCAGCTTGCAGATATGTAATTCTCTGCTGCTGGTTGCTCTAGTGGGCTGAAATTACCACTCATGTACCATGAGTTGGCACATGAGTTCAAGTAATTTCAGGATGGTATTTTGAAGGGTTTTAAGCTGACCGCGCAGTTCACCTTTTGTATCCTCTGCTATCTAGCTTAAGCGGGCCTCATTTTGCTGAATCTGTTTTCATAACTACGTTTGTGCCTTCCTCTCATTTCACCGTCATTATATCTGGGGGGCTGCTATTTCTGTGGGAATATTTCTCTGGAGGCAAGATAGGTCTGTGATTCTTCTGATAGGGGTAGCTAGATCTCCGGCTGGCGCGAGACGTCTAGAGTCCCCCCAGGAACGTTCCCCGGCTGCTGTTAGTTGAGTGTTGAGGTTCAGGATCGCGGTCAGCTCAGGTTCCATCGCCCTAGAGCTCGTCCTGTTTTTGCCCGTGTTATGTGTTTAATTCCCTGCCATTGGGAACATGACACATAACACAGGCTGAGAAAGTGGCAACCAATATAAGAAAATATTCTGTTTGTAAGGTCTCCCTTGCCATGTGGCTTCAAAAACTCAGCTCTAGAAAAGCAGACAGACAATCATGTACTGTATCTATATGATAAGCAGGGGCAGAACTGTGATTACTCATCATCACAGTAGTTTTCCTTTGTTCCCTTCATTGACTGCGCTGTATGTAGCGCACACTATTCACTTTTAAAGCAAAGACAACCATTAACCTTACATAAGGTGAATATAAAGATTTGCGCAGACACCACCGGACAGATAGACAGCAGGCTGTGCTGTAATGACCTCAATCTCCAGTGTTTCTTTGGCCTCTTGGCATGGGTTCAGAGTGTCCTGGTTTGTCAGGGTTCTTGGCCGAGTCTGTACAGTTCACTAAATAAAGCTGCATGAAAGCCGAGAGCAGCACTTTCCTCCAGCTGCCTTTCTAAGAACAGTACATGGCGGGAGGGAGTTGTCCATCATCTTTACAGCTGTGCTGAGGAGAGGAGCTGTGCTGAGGAGAGGAGCTGTGCTGAGGAGAGGAGCTGTGCTGAGAGGAGCTGTGCTGAGGAGAGGACTTGTACAGGGGAGAGGAGCTGTGCTTAGGAGCTGTGCAGAGGAGAGGAACTGTGCTGAGGAGAGAAGCTGTGCTGAGGAGAGGAGCTGTGCTGAGGAGAGGACTTGTACAGAGGAGAGGACTTGTACAGAGGAGAGGACTTGTACAGAGGAGAGGAGCTGTGCGGAGGAGAGGAGCTGTGCTGAGGAGAGGAGCTGTGCTGAGGAGAGGAGCTGTGCTGAGGAGAGGAGCTGTGCTGAGGAGAGGACTTGTACAGAGGAGAGGACTTGTACAGAGGAGAGGACAGGACTTGTACAGAGGAGAGGAGCTGTGCTGAGGAGAGGAGCTGTGCTGAGGAGAGGACTTGTACAGAGGAGAGGAGCTGTGCAGGCTAGAGGAGCTGTGCTGAGGAGAGGAGCTGTGCTGAGGAGAGGACTTGTACAGAGGAGAGGAGCTGTGCTGAGGAGAGGAGCTGTGCTGAGGAGAGGAGCTGTGCTGAGGAGAGGGGCTGTGCTGAGGAGAGGAGCTGTGCTGAGGAGAGGACTTGTACAGAGGAGAGGAGCTGTGCAGGCTAGAGGAGCTGTGCTGAGGAGAGGAGCTGTGCTGAGGAGAGGAGCTGTGCTGAGGAGAGGAGCTGTGCTGAGGAGAGGACTTGTGCTGAGGAGAGGAGCTGTGCTGAGGAGAGGACTTGTACAGAGGAGAGGACTTGTACAGAGGAGAGGACAGGACTTGTACAGAGGAGAGGACAGGACTTGTACAGAGGAGAGGAGCTGTGCTGAGGAGAGGAGCTGTGCTGAGGAGAGGAATTGTACAGAGGAGAGGAGCTGTGCAGGCTAGAGGAGCTGTGCTGAGGAGAGGAGCTGTGCTGAGGAGAGGACTTGTACAGAGGAGAGGAGCTGTGCAGGCTAGAGGAGCTGTGCTGAGGAGAGGAGCTGTGCTGAGGAGAGGACTTGTACAGAGGAGAGGACTTGTACAGAGGAGAGGACTTGTACAGAGGAGAGGACTTGTACAGAGGAGAGGAACTGTGCGGAAGAGAGGAACTGTGCGGAAGAGCTGTGCATGGGAGAGGAGCTGTGCTGGGGCGAGGAGCTGTGCTGAGCAGCTGTGTAGGGGAGAGAAGCTGTGCTGGGGCGAGGAGCTGTGTGGGGGAGAGGAATTCCCCTGCTGACCACTAGACGTTGGCCATCACTTATCCCAGGTTACAGAACCATGGAGACACCAAAATCTATAGAGTGCAGTTTCATGTATCTGTGCAGGGTAGTTGTCAGATACATTGGCTATAAATATTAGTTATAATTACATTTTTTATCAATCATAAATGGGTAAAATTGTTAAAACAAATAACTTTGCAATTTACATCTAATGCAAAATCATTTCCATTCTCAAGAATGGCCAAGAATTACCGGCCACCTCCGTAGTCTACCAGAAGAGGCTGGTTTCTCTTAGGCAAGGCGTGCAGCGTATACAAGCTCTTTGCTATGCAGCTTGTAAGCACTGCTCAGAAACTGGCTGGATGAGGCTATCTTCTGTGCTCGTTCGCTCCGCTGATGCTACAGAGGCAAGTCTGACTCTGCTAACAGCACTGGAGAATGAAAATTTGGACCAGTGGCTCAGCCATGCCTAGACTCTTAACTATCAATCTTCAGAAGCCCACCACACCCCAGCATGAAGGAAGCCAAGAGGCCAGGGAGCAGTGCACTTCTAAAGAAAAATAATGAGAATAACCCTTTAAACAGAATCTATCAGTAAGATCAACCTCCCTAAATCACATATATGGGCATGCAGGTCTTTGAAATGTAAATTCATCAACACCTTTATATCTTCTATCTGTTGCTGCAATCTCAAGAAATCAGCATTTTAATACATATGCAAATTAGGCTTTAAGTGCTTTGTCATACTCTGAGCACTTAAGCTGAGTCTCCACCTCCCGAAGTTATTTCTCTGCCCAGCACCAGCGCTTAAGCACGATTAATAGCTCACTGACTGATTTCCTTGTCTGTCAGTCAACTTCTAGACGCAGAGGCCCAGGAAGTACCCTGTCATATCCAGAGCACTTACTGTCTCATTTGGACATAAATTAAAACATTAATAAGTGTCAGTCTTTCATTTGCATATTTAATTTCCCAGAGGATCACTGCATGTCTTTAAGCCTCTGTACATCGTCATGTCACTCTCCACAAGGAGCAACGTTACCCCTTAGATCCCAGTCAGTAGGATCTCATACAGCCAAATCAGATCTCATGCTTGGCACTGAGGAGGGGCACCACCCCGAAACACCAGGTCTGCAAATTAAGATTCTGGTTTGGCTTTTATCTTAAAAGGGTATAGCCAGCTCCAAGATCCCATCCTAATATGTACTAGTTATAATAATATTAGCAAATACCTCCAATTAGAAATGTAGTATAGTTCTTCTGATAAGCTATGTCGCTTTCCCCAAGTGCAGGGCGTTGCAGTAGCTTAGGTATCCATGGTTACGACCAATTATATAGTGAGTTAGTTGTTAGTGGTCACAACCGTAGATATCTAAGCTACTACAATGCCCTAAACATTGGGTAAATGACATAGCTTATCAGAAGAACTATACTACATTACTAATTGGAGGTATTTGCTAATATTATTACACCTACTACATATTGGAATAGGATCTTGAAGATGGGAATACCCCTTTAAGTCATGTGGCAAGGAGCATTAAAGGGTTGATACTGACTTTTAGGATTGCTACTGGAATTATTTTGTTATTCTATAATATAATTATATTATTATTGTAGCTGTAACTCTGGAATAATTTTTACTTTACTACTGGAGTTCTAGTCGTGTTCCTCTCTGAAGAGGCAGTTTGCATATTTGGTCTTAACTTTATAATTTTGATTCCTTTTGGGGGCCCCTTTTTGCCTTAAATTAAAAAAAAAAAAAGAAGAAAAAACAGCATCAAAAATTTCATGTGTGATTTCAGCCTAAAAAGAAACATGGAGCAGTCACATAGAAGTAGTATAAAAAGTGTGTGACGATTGCCATCAGTGGGGTAACCGGAAGCTCCTGGGCTACCAAGGGACAGACTGGGCCGCCTCGGCTTCGGGATTCCCAAACTGCTGAATTGCTCCCCATTTCTGCATGACACCATATACTGCTGTGCTCTTGGACTTGGGGGTGTTGACCACTGTTCCTGCAGGTTATGGACCATTTTTTGACAATTACCGGTATGTAATGAATCTGATAAAATCTGGAAATAAAATAATAATCCAGCAGCAGGCGAGCGATGCTACGGTGATAAGAGACATGTAGATTTACGATAATTAAATTACCATGTCATTCACGCAATTAACGTTAACCTCTCGGCTTCCAATCTACGGTAATTCGGCTGGGTCACCGTCTTGGCTCGCATGTAAGTGGTGATCCGGCTTCAGCTATATGTTTAGCATCTGTGATCGATTTTCTGCCTGTAGACATATGTTTAGGAGTTTCCACTGGAGAACGTGGTCAAAAAGTCATCCTGATGCAACCGCGCTCAAACAAGCAACACGGTTCTGGGATTCGTGGTGGCGAGGTGCTGACCCCGGAACATGATCCCCCACAAGCCCGGCTCATGTTTCACTGCAGACATGCCACCGCAATTTCCTCCTTGGGCACCTTCCAGATGAAAATGTGGAGGAATAAAAGACACCTACTGTACATTTTAAGGCTGACATTTACGTTATTATATACTGGTCCAACCAACGTAGAGGGAAACTCTCCTTCTGCATATGTCTCCAATATATTTGGATTCTGCACAAAGAGCAACTGCCTAAAATAACGCGGTCATCAAAATAGCCCGTACCAAAAAATAACCCGCACTGCTGCGGGGAATCTGAAATTCTCTTTACATGACACATCAGAATGAGCTGCTATACATCAGCTTTCAGGTCAGTAGCAGAATACAGGCTGCTGCCAAAGAAAGTCTGCATTCTACTGACTAGTGCAGCCATAAACGGTGGTGCCATACAACGTCACACTGGTTAGTAATACACTTTCCCTCTGTCCCACGTGCTATGGCGAGGAGAGAACATGACATTTGGTGGAACAGTCTACAATTTTGTCTGTATGGTTTTAGGAGAAAAATAACAAAGAAATATCAGTAGAGCACGGCTCATAGCAAGCGCCGGGTGCCAAATTATGGACCTGTACAACATGCGAACGATTCCTTTTAATGAACACTCTAATTAGACGTTTAACTAGTGTTCAACGAGTGGAGCAGGCTACCATGAGAGGTGGTGACTATTCCGATAACGCAAGTATCGGGTATCGGCCGATACTTGCGGTATCGGAATTCCGATACCGAGATCCGATATTTTTGTGATATCGGAAATCGGAATCGGAAGTTCCCAGTGTATGGTTCCCAGGGTCTGGAGGAGAGGAGACTCTCCTTCAGGCCCTGGGATCCATATTCATGTAAAAAATTAATAAAAATAAAAAATAGGGATATACTCACCCTCTGACGCGCCCTGGTTGTAAACGCTGCAACCGGCAGCCTCCGTTCCTAAGAATGAGCGAGTGAAGGCCCTTCGATGACGTCACGGCTTGTGATTGGTCGCGTGAGCGGTCACGTGACCGCTCACGCGACCAATCACAAGCCGCAACGTCATCGCTGGTCTTTCACTCCCTGCACTCTTATGAACGGAGGCAGACGCTTGGACCGGTGAGACCCGGGGCCGCCGGAGGGGTGAGTATATCAATATTTTTTATTTTTATTCTTTATTTTACACATGAATAGTTTCCTCTCCTTCAGACCCTGGGAACCATCCAGGATACCTTCCGATACTTGTGTCCCATTGACTTGTATTGGTATCGGGTATCGGTGATATCCGATATTTTTCGGATATCGGCCGATACAATCCGATACCGATACTATGAAGTATCGGAAGGTATCGCTCAACACTAGTGGTGAGTTCTCCTTCAATGGAAGTCTTCAAACAGAGGCTGGACAGACATCTGTCTGCGATGGTTTAGTGACTCCTGCATTGGGCAGGGTGTCGGACACGATGACCCTGGAGGTCTCTTCCAACTCTAACATTCTAGGATTCTATGAAGTTGTTTCTCATTATGACTTTTGTGATGCTTCTACTAAGTACACCATAAAACTCTGATCTGTAGGGATATGATCAGTGGGACTCCCCCAATTCCGAGAACAAGAATAGTAATCCCGCCAGATGTGACCAGTCTGTGAAAAAAAATCAAAACTGCAACAGAAGCATAAAAAAAAGTAAAATGTTTTATATCAAAATGTCTGGCTTTATAAAACCTATTAAAGAAAAAAACATTGGAAGATTTTTTTTTTTTTAAATAAATTTACTATTCTATTCCAGTGTCAGTTTTCTACTGAAATGTGACCACAAATTGACACATGAAACAGCAGGGCTTGCTTCGGGCCACATCACAGGAAAAAAAAATGCAGTGTTCCTGTTCTATTGGAATTTCCCAGAATTTTGCTGTGAAATATACTTGTCAAAATCGATAACTAAATCTCCATGTAACACATGGGGATTTTCTGGTGGAAAATATCTGTTTTATGTGGATATATTTCTGCAGGACTATGAAGTAATGTGAAGGTGGAGGTCTGACAGCTCTATTTATTATATAAGGCTGTGTGCACACATTGCATTTTTGGCACATTTTTTTCTGTGCAGTTTTGACACAAAACCTGAATGGTTTCCAGATGCCAGGAAAGTGAATGAGAACCCTTAAGTCTCACGTACACGTCGCTTATTTTTTACTTTGAGATTTCAATCTTCTGCATGTCAGCTCTTAGGCTATGTTCACAAGTTGCGTTTTTTGGAGCTTTTTTTTTGGTGCTGCAGGCAAAACCTGCTCTCTTGGCAGTAAATAAGCTGCTTAAAAAAAAGCAGGTTTTGCTGCGTTTTTCATACTGATCTGGTTTAGTGCCTGTTGTTCCTGAGTCTTCTGCACCAAAAACGCAGCAAAACCGGATACCTGCATTTTTACACTTATTGCTTTCTGTGGGTGAAAAAATGCTGAAAGAAGTGACATGCTGCAGTTTTCAAAAACGCAGCAGATCTCCAATTCAATCCGGAAAAAAACAAAACAAATGTGTGTGCATGAGATTTCTGAAATATCATAGATTTTGCTGGCAATGTAAAATGCAGCTGAAAATTTGCATTGCAAAAATGCAGCAAAAACGCAACGTGTGCACATGGCCTTTCAGCATTTTTTTTCTTTTGCTGCAGATAACACCCATACTAATCAGTGGGGAAAAATCTGGAAAGAAAAAAAGTGTCAAAAACGTGCATATTTTACACTGAGTTTTTCCTGCCAAGAGATGCAAAAATGGTGCACAAATTTCGCCAAATACTTAACATGGGCACATTCCCTAAGCCGGGAGAATCTCCTGGTGTATAAATGAAATGTATACAAGAGGGTCTATTCTTCTGTAGGAGGTGAAAACAGAGTGTCCTTTTGGGCTATTTTAGGGGAGGAATACGTGAGCCGAGCTTTTTTTTTTCTTAAACCAAGTGGTGATGGGACCCTATGGACGACTAATACGCTAATACAGGCTGACACCGCCCGTCAGATACTTCCTACAAAAAGTGAGCGCAGAAGAGATCTTCATTAGATTAGTATCCTGCATAACCACAAACTAACACGACGTGATAACAACCTCCAGACTAAAGATTTAGAGGATCTTTGCCCCCAATTAGGAGCACAGGGGAGCAGAAGCCACAATCGGCCCTCAGGCCGCAGATCACACCCATTTGCTGCATGAAGCTGGCCAGCGTCTGAGATTCCAATCTATATTTATTTTGACACGGATTCAGAATCCGCATGTGTGGCTCTGGCCCCGGCCCACGGCGTGCCTGTCCTGCCGCACAATATGTGGAGATTAGGATGTGCCCTTTCGGAAGGTTATTACTGGGAAAAGCTGTGTTCTGCGGAGATTAATAATATCAACCTCAGATGGTCACTGATTGGGTATGTTTCCACGTTCAGGTTTGCTTCAGGCTTTGGTCAGGATTTTATGCAAGTAAAATCCTGACCAAAACTGCACCTGAGGTCACTGGCAGGTCACCTGCGGTGTACCTGCGTGTTTTCCTCATTGTAGCAACATGCTGCGTTTTGAAAAAACGCACCACGCATGCGTTTTTTAAAGCATAGTGGAGTCGGGATTTCACGAAATCCCCTCCACTATGCTGTAACATCTGGACGCTGCGTTTTTGACGCTGCAGAAAAACGCAGCGTCAAAAACGCAGCGTTTCCTGAACGTGGAAACATACCCAAACTGATGTTCCTGCAAGGGGCACGGAATAAAACCTATTCCCATCTCGCAGGGGGCAAACATCAAAGCCAGGCTTTATCTTGCAAAACTAAAAATTAACATCATCTCTATAAAATATATATTTTTTATCCTTAGTGTAGTTTTCTTCTTTTTTCTTAGAGTAGAGAACTATCGACAAACTGAGGATTACGGTACTCTTTACACCTGCATAACGGAGTAACGGTGCAGGTACTGAGGATCCGATTGTTTTACTCCAGTCCTCACCACTATTCTGTATCAGGCCACAACCCACCATGGAGACCACCTCACTATAGACACTTCACCCCCCATTCATCAAGCATTTAGACAGAATTCTAATTTAAAACAGCTTGAAGTTTTGCTCAATTTTTGCAAAACTCAAAATGGTACAGAACATTAGGTACGCATGCTCAGACTCTACTCCATCCATTGTCAATGGGACGGTAGCATATATTGGAGCGCTGTGCTTGACATTCTCTGCAGGCCCATAGACAATGAATGGAGCAGTGGCCGAGCTTGTGCACCTTCGCTCCATCCAAGATTGGACTCTACAAAGTCTCAAGGTTCTGGAGCCTCATTCTCAGGATCACTGTGGGGCCCAGCAGCCGGAATCCAGCGATAAGCAAGTTATAGCTTGTGATTAAGGGAAAGTGCATTGTCACCCCCAAAATCGAAGGTGAGCTAAGCCCACCGGCATCAGGGGCTTATCTACAGCATTCTGTAATGCCGTAGATAAGCCCCCGATGTAACCTGAAAGATGAGAAAAAGAGGTTATATTATACTCACCTGGGCGGGCGGTCCCGCTGCGGTCCGGTCCGATAGGCGTCTCAGGTCCGGTCCGGTGCCTCCCATCTTCTTACAATGACGTCCTCTTCTTGTCTTCACGCTGCGGCTCCGGCGCAGACGTACTTTGTCTGCCCTGTTGAGGGCAGAGCAAAGTACTGCAGTGCGCAGGCGCCAGGAAAGATCAGAGAGGCCCAGCGCCTGCGCACTGCAGTACTCTGCTCTGCCCTCAACAGAACAGACAAAGTACGTCTGCGCCGGAGCCGCGGCGTGAATACAAGAAGAGGACGTCATCGTAAGAAGATGGGAGGCCCCGGACTGGACCGCGACGCCCACTGGATTGGACCGCCCCCCCCAGGTGAGTATAAGGCCAGGTTCACATTGAGTTAACAGCAGCCCATTCAACACTTGCGTTAACGGGCTGCTGTTAACGCAAGTGCTGATATGTCGTCGCGCTAGCGCAGATAGAGCTAGCAGATGCTCTATCTGTACTAGCAGTGACAGACCCGGAAACCCTGCAGCCCGCGTCCCAGGGTCCGTCACTCAATGACGACACATCGCTAGCGAACGCCCACAATGGGCGTGCGCTAGCGATGCGTCCGACATTGGACTAAATGGCGGCGTTAATGGACGCCAAAAACGGAATGGGAACCTGGCCTAATCTAACCTCTTTTTCTCATCTTTCAGGATACATCGGGGGCTTATCTACAGCATTACAGAATAAGCCCCTGATGCTGGTGGGCTTAGCTCATCTTCGATTTTGGGGGTAAAGTAAAGAGTTTGCAAGTGTACACTCCTAGCCAAGGAAACTAACTGAAGTGGCGGAAACCTAAGCAATGACCAGTATACGGTAGAATTTATTATCTCTCTTTTCTCAAGAACGAAGAAGATTTTAAATAAAAGGTGAATTGCAATGTTGTTTATTTTGACAAGCACTTTGCATTTTCACCCATTTACCAAGATACGAATAACCCTTTAATCTTGCTGAAAATGTTTGAGTAGACGGACATGTGGGCATCATTGAAGGAGACCACCCACTGGGCAGTAAGAGCAGGGGATTTTGACTCTCGGAATAGTTCTATATTTTGAGATACAATACAATACATAGAAGACCAAATATATAAATAAAAAAATGGAAAAAATAAAATTAGCATCCTCCTTTCCAGCTATCACTTATTTTACGCTGTTATCTACGAGGAAAAGCCTGATGGATTTATCTTGTGTTTTGTAGTTGTATTAGTATGGTCCCTGTTATAAGAGCCTACAAGCTTGCCAACCAACTAATACATTTATGCAGGCGCTGGGCACCGCATGCCTTCACTAGGCATCCAAGTGCTTGTGCCCAGTTGCTGCCGTAACATGCTTGGCTGTGTCCTCAAAGGAGAAGCCATCAACGATACAAATGCAGGCAACTTCTGGAATGTAAGAAGAGCCGATAAGAGGTTTCCATAAGGAAAATTAACCTGTTATTAATCAGCGATTCTGGACTCGGACGCCTCCGCACTCGCCAGCTATTTACAGGGAACAAACAAAACAACGCCATTTTTATCCTCGGTGATTGTAATGGAGCCACGACCTTGTTTCCAGCACTGCTGAAAGAATGAAGGAAACTTGCGGCTTCCAAACTTGTCAAACATTTCCAGGAACTTGCACAATTCTGGAGCTTATTTTAGAAACTAATTGCTGCTCTTTTTTTATACCTGGAGGAGGGATCCAGCCGGAATATTTGGGGAAAACAACAGAATAAGCAGCTCTCCGGAGAGCGCCAGGATTAGGATTACTGATTTCGCCAGGCGCTGTAGTGACCGTCTCTACACGAGCCATTGTGTTGCTGTTTTCAGTAGAACAGTGGATTTCTACATGGCTATGGGGGGTGGGACATTATCGATTACTTTTTGTATTTATAGAGTTTTTCTATGGAAGAAGAGCTTGTACTATGCTGATAAAGGTCTACACTGATGACCATTGGATAAGAGGACAGGCTATGTGCAGGAAATTTTTTCAGGTTTACGAGAAGAGACTGAGTGGAAACTCTCCAAATCCTCGGCAAAAACTCAAACGTCCTCATAAACTTGGAGGTTCTATCATTGTAGAAGTGATATATATCGTTGAGGAATTTCCAATTTCTTCTTCTATTCTCTTTATTAAAATTTAATTTAAAAGCTCAAAAAAGTTATATAAAAAGCGACTATTATATTGGATGCAATTTTACATAAAACCTGTAGAACTGCATGGTCTTGATCACATTATTCCCACAACAACGGAAAACTGCCTTTGGTGCCCTTCTCGGTCTAATATGTCCATGTCACAGAATAGCTCCGATTGTCATGCTCTGTAGCTCGCCAACCATCTTCTCAAGTGGACGCTTTCTCTATATTAGCATCCTGCCTGCACTAGAGGTCCAGGAACTTCCTTTTTTCTTACTTGCCATTGTCCAGCGGCTTGCTCGACCTGAAGTGAAAGCCCACCTTTCTGTTATGTCTGTTTGCAGTTTGACAGACAGGAGAGCAGGAGCAGAGATGAAAAAAACACCTCTCCCTCGCTTCCTGTAAACGGTCTCTGCATGTCTGCTGCTGGAGAGGGATGATACTTGATAACAGGCAGTGACCAGCAAGTGAGACGAAAGGAAAACACCTAGTAGCCAGCAAAGGTCTGGGGTGAGAGGGCGCAGCTTCTCATAAGGAGAGTTATAATCCAGGCAATGTTTCTCGGAAAAGAGGTTGGGATCCATCTTCTGGCTGATATAGCTAATAGAAATCACAACGTTAGTGCTTCATCCCAGTCATAGCTAAACTACACAGCGAGATGACTGTTCCTGCAATTAAAGTGCCTACTAATTAAAGCCAATGCTAAAAGAAAACCCGTCATATGGTTCCTCAGTGACAAGAAATAATTACATGTTATTTATAGGGTTTCTGAATGGTCTTAAAATAACGAGTGTACCTGACTGTGCCGAGTGGGAATTACACCATCCATGGATTATACTATAACTTAATTTCCACAAGTATTTTTAACATATTCTCATCCGTGACAATAATGTAGAAGTAAAGCATATTGCATACTAATGGGTACATATTTCGATATCCTAAAATAATGACACCAGAGAGTCAGGCTATGCTCACACCCCAGAAAAAAAAGGGCAAGGAAATATTTTGGAATTGTCTGGTTTTAACTTGCTGCAGTGCAGTGGGTTAAAAATGCAGCACCCTCATTCTCCCTTCTGGATTTTTTGGGCAGCTGGGGCCAAACGTGTCGCACAACATTGAGATCTCTGTATTGCAATGCGACATCGCATCTTATTATTTCATATGGTGACCTGCGACCTACTAAAACTACGATTATTTTTTGTATTGTTGGGGTCAAGTCGTGTGCGACCCATGTGCCATTGATTTTAACGTTAGTCGTCCGCCATGGATAATTGCATGCAAGTTATTTGCGCTTTGGCTTTTTTTTTTTTCCTCCAGAAGAATCATAGCTCTAAAATAGTCGCACGGCAGCAAATTGCACAAGTGTTTTTGGTTAGAATTCTATCTCACATACAGTGCCATGTTTTAAGGGGTTGTCTGACCTTAGGGTACAAGTCTGCAGTCACTCTAAATGACTGCAGACTTATGAATTCTCACAGGGCGCAGTGTGCACGCTGTCAGGATTCTCCGGTCCCGGGAGTAGGCAGGCTTATGACCACAAGTACAGGAAATTGTATAGATGCGGTCACATACCGACTAGGATGTGTGAGGCCATGCTCAATACAAGTGAATTGAGAGAAGCCAGATACGTCTAGTCGTAATGTAGCCGGGGGTATGTACATCACGCCGGCACTGGATAATTCTCACAACGTGTAGTGTGCACGCTGTGGGGAGTCACAAAGTGACTGCAGACTTGTATCCTACAACTCTTTTAACTAATTTGCATGGGCTACATAAGTCAAATAATGGGTATATTGTCATGTGGTGAATTTGTTGCCAAAATGTCGGCCACTTGTTCATTCACCTGAATGGGATTTGTTGAATTCTATGGGCAGAAACAACCGAATTCAGATGGTTGGAACTAGATTTTTAGCTGCAGAAATCTCTGCATCAAGTCACCCAAACATGGCTATACTCAAAGTCTCAACTATGAGGAGCACACATGTTAGACCCCAACAAATTTCAAGAACTACTGGGGTATATAAAGTCTATAGTTACCGGTTGTTCAATGTCCGTCTCCTCTTTAAACCTGTAGGATGTCCACGGCCATGTGGGTGGTACTCAGGTCTGGTGTTGGCTCCTGCATCTAATGCGAGGCAGGAACCCAAAAAGATCTGCCTTTCATGTCATAAATGCAAGAAAAAAGAAAAAAGCATAAAAGAGCCCAAATTTACTCAGTAATGAAAAGGGAATAAAGGACTTTTTAGGATTTGGGGAAACCCCTTAAAGTGTTAAAGGGGAGCAAATGTGATAAGAAAAATCACTGGCAATCCAGTTTGGATCTCTCTGACAATCTCTGTCTACTTTGCTGCCCATCTACCCAGGTGAACACTGCAGCCAATCACTGGCTTCAACAGTTTCATGCCATACACCGCCAAGGCCAATGATTGGTTGCAACAGTCACATGAGAAAAAGATCAAGTAAATAAAAAAGGTGTAGTTTTATCGCAATTCCTCCTTTTGTCACATTTTTTTGTGAAGAAAAAAATAAAAATAACCAGTAAAGGGGAAAAAAAGACTGCTTGTGTGTTTATGTTTTTTTTGTTTTTGTTTTGTTTTTACTATTGTTTTTTAAGTTGGTGAAGTCTCTTTTATAACACTTTTTATGAACAAAACTTTGGCAAATTATAACATTTTTGTTTAATACCAGGAAGAACTTTATTTTCACTGGGCAACCAAACCAATACACAGAAGCGTGTTTCCCTAAGAGACAAAGGGCTATTTTCAGAACCAAGTACTGAAGCCAACAGTGAGTTTGGCGCACTTCTCTGTCCCCTACTACAGAATAAAGTAATGTGACCTCTTGTAGGACATTTTTTCCGGGGCAGTCACCTGGAACAGGTCAGATCACATAAAATAAGGATTGTCACCACTGAGTGTCAAAGCACGAAAAGCAAAAACAACTTTAAAGGTCAAAATGCTAAGTGCTCATGTCTGCCCATGGAGTGACGACGAGTCTTAGTAAGCCAGCATGGTGAAGAACGTACCAACATTGGCGTCTCCTGCTGCGATTTCCTGCATCTGTTAAAGACTTACGATGAGGGATTAAAATGACTTCACATTCTCTACAAGGATTTTTTTGGGTTACTACTTACAAGACAAAGACACATTGAGACACATTTGATTCATCAAATCGGGCAGTCTGATGCCAGCCTTACAGAAAAGTCTGATCCTGAACAATATGCTAAATTTATTAAGAGATGCGCTCCTCATAATTTACCCGTATATACTCGAGTATAAGCCGAGATTTTCAGCCCAAATTATTGGGCTGAAAGTGCCCCTCTCGGCTTATACTCGAGTCATGGTCGGCAGCGGGTGAGGGGGAGAGAGGCTGTCACATACTCACCTACTCCTGGCGTTCCTGACGTGGTCCCCGCATGTCCCACGGTCTTCGGGTGCCGCAGCTCTTCCTCTGTTCAGCGGTTACATGGTACCGCTCAATAAAGTAATGAATATGGACTCCACCCCCATAGGGGTGGAGCCGCATATTCATTCCTTGTAATGAGCGGTACTAGTGACCGCTGACAGTTAGAAGCTGCGGTGCCCGGAGACCATCTGTCCGGGAGAAGGAGCCAGGGACCGCGCCGGAGCAGGTATTTCATATTTACCTTCCCTCGTTCCACACGCCGGGCGCCGCTCTGTCTTCCCGTCCTCTTGCTGTGACTGTTGAGGTCAGAGGGCGCGATGACGTACTAGTGTGCCCGCCGCCCTCTGCCTGAACAGTCAGTGCGGAGAGACGGGATGCCGAGGGGCAGCGAACAGCAAGAGAGGTGAGTATTTTTTTTTTTTTCATTACAGCAGCAGCATTAAATGTGGCACAGTTTTATTTGGAGCATCTATGGGGCAATAATGAATTGTATGGCACATTATATGGAGCATCTATGGGGCAATAATGAATTGTATGGAGCATCTATGGGGCAATAATGAATTGTATGGCACATTATATGGAGCATCTATGGGGCAATAATGAATTGTATGGAGCATCTATGGGGCAATAATGAATTGTATGGAGCATCTATGGGGCAATAATTAATTGTATGGAGCATCTATGGGGCAATAATGAATTGTATGGAGCATCTATGGGGCAATAATGAATTGTATGGCGCATTTATATATCTATTTTTATTTTTGAAATTTACCGGTAGCTGCTGCATTTCCTACCCTAGGCTTATACTCGAGTCAATAAGTTTTCCCAGTTTTTTGTGGCAAAATTAGGGGGGTCGGCTTATACTCGGGTCAGCTTATACTCGAGTATATACGGTATCTGGTGTATAATCCGGGCCGCCCATGCACCAAAATCAGAAACCTGCCCTTGTTATAAGTTACCATAAATTTCTGCTATAATTAATTACACCACTTTCAAGCATAAATTATAGTTAGTTGGCTACAACCCTTCTACCAATACCCAGGTAATTTTTAAAGTTTGAAACCTCTGTGCCCAAGAAAACGAGCATAAAAGTCTTCATTAAATGCTATTCCCATCTTCTAAAATGGGAATGTTTGCAAAATGCTTGTAAAAATAAGTAACTTTGCAAATCACCTTTTACTAAAATGTGGTCAGATATTTTTTTCACGGACCCATAGACTCCCAATGCCAATTTTGATCCCTCACCTGGATCAAAATTGGACGTTTCAGATTTTTTTTTCCCATGGACCACTCAGTCCGAGGAAAAATTTGGACATGTGCATACCCCCATAGACTATTATAATTTTATAGGTACGCAATCTGTGAAAACTGCGGATAGCACTCGTATGAGAAAAATCGGTACATGAGCCCTTACAGTGAATCTTTTCCATCAAACCGATCATTCTGCTCAGCTTCTCCTTCTCTACACCGTGCTGTCCACACATCGGGATCGATGTACAACGTGACAGGTTCCCTTTACAGAAAACAGGCCTTCATTTTTAATATGGAATAAAATCAATAAATCGATTGGAAGTCGTCCATAACTAGAAGTAGAGCAGATAGAGCTCCGTTTACTTGGCAAGCTTACCAGCTTACCATAGTCAATGGCTCAACTATGAAGTCATGGGAGATATACATCCTTTCATATCTTCTAGTAGAAGATTCCCCATAATCCGGCTGTACAGAGTAACTTCCAGACACCCGAGTCCTTACAAGAAATCAACTAATTCAATAGATCTCACCCTCCACTCCATGTAAGTGACGTACAGTACGCAACAAAGCTTCCTGCAAAGTTCTCAGTATGGGTCAGATCTAGAAGAATGACATGGAAATAACAATCTTCACCAGATTCAGCCAACGAAAAAGTGCAGACACCCTGACCAGAAATCACCAGCAAAATATAATATTTTGGCATTCATTATTCTTGACATTCCCATCCCTGGCTCTCCTTCAAGGAAGATATTGTGAGTGCTCTGCAAAATTAGAAATCTTTCTTGAAAAGTATTTCTACGCCAATGACTTTCCAGAAACCGTCATCAAGGACAGAAGAGAGCAGAGCCTCTAATAATAATGCAGTGGAGGTAATGGTATTATTATTGAAGTGTATATCTATTTCAGTCTTCCCATGGCAACAAGAAAATCAACAGAGCGCATGGAAGGAAATGGAGAAGATATAGAGCAACCATTGGCAGGGCTTTATAAGATTTCAGCATGTCAGCACATAGTCTGATACATTATAAATGAGAAATGTGGGGCACTGTACACGTTACCAGGGATATATGTATGTGAGCGTGTACTATAACCATAACTTATAGATATATTTTTTTTATTTTCATTTTTATCAATTGACAAAATGCAAATTGAAAATCGAAATTAAGTCAATATTTGGTATGACCGCCCTTTTCCTTCAAAACAGCCTCAAGCATTGGTGCTTCTCGGTACACTTGCACGCAGACTTTGAAGGAACTCGACATGGAGGTTGTTCCAAACATCTTGGAGAACTAACCACAGATCTTCTGTGTATGTCTCTTGTGCCAATCCTTCCATCAATTCATGTCATCCCAGACAGACTCAATGATGAGAAGATCACGGCTCTGTGGAGGCCATATCATCACTTCCAGGACTCCTTGTTCTTCTTTACACTTAAGATAGCTCATAATGACATTGGCTGTATGTTTGGGGTCGTTGTCCTGCTACAGAATCAATTACTGTACATAGCCCATCAGACGCCTCCCTGATGGTATTGTGTGATGGATAATCTGTCTATGTTTGTCAGCATTGAAGACACCAAGAAATGAGCAATGATGAGGACCATAGACAAAGTGGTCAGCCAAGGAACCTTAGGGCAGCACATGAAAGGTACATCATGTGTACTTCCCTTCAAAAAGGGAAAACCTCTAGGAGATACATAATCTCAGAACTGGCAGCAACCATAGGGACCTAGCTCTTTTTATTGACTGTTCAGATAAGTCTGGCCAGAAGTGGTCTTCAGGAAGAATTTCAGCCAAAAACCATACCTTACACATAGAAACAAGGCCAAATTATTTAACTAAGCATTGAAACATAGGACCGGGGGCACAGAAAAACAACGGTGGTCTGGACTGAGGCATCACAAAGTAAAATACTTAGCTGTAACATTAAGCAGTTTATTCAAAGAATGGCAAGAGAGCAGCACAATAATGAGTATCTACACTCATCAGTGAAGCATGGTGGAGGGTCCCTGTAAGCTTGCGGCTGCATTTCAGCAAATGGAGCTGGAGATTTGATCAGAATAAATGATGTCCTCAATGTGAGAAATACAAGCAGATATTGATCCAGCGTGTAATACCATAAGAGAGGCGCCTGGTTCCAAATTTATTCTGCAGCGGGACAACAACCTCAAACATACAGCAAATGTCATTAACCCCTTCACTTTTTCAGTTTTGCGTTTCCATTTTTCGCTCCCCTCCTTCCCAGAGCCATTAACTTTTTATTTTTCCGTCAATATGGCCATGTGAGGGCTTGTTTCTTGAGGGACGAGTTGTACTATTGAACAACACCATTGGTTTTACCATGTCGTGTACTGGAAAATGGGAAAAAAATCCAAGTAAAGTGAAATTGCGAAAAAAAGCGCAATCCCACACTTATTTTTTTGATTGGCTTTTTTGCTAGGTTCACTAAATGTTAAAACTGACCTGTCATTATGATTCTCCAGGTCATTACATCTTTGCTAAAAAAATAAAATAAATAAAAAAATAAAAAATTGTGCAATTTTCCAATACCCGTAGCGGCTCCATTTTTGGGATCTCGGGTCGGGTGAGAGCTTATGTTTTGCGTGTCAAGCTGACGTTTTTAATTATACTATTTTGGTGCAGTTACGATCTTTTGATCGCCCGTTATTGCATTTTAATGCAATGTCGCAGCGACCAAAAAAAAAGTAATTATGGCTTTTTGACTTTTTTTCTCACTACGCCGTTTAGCGATCATCAGGTTAATCCTTTTTTATTGATAGATCAAGTTCTAAACTCGGCGATACCAAATATGTGTATGTTTGATTTTTTTTTTATTGTTGTATTTTGAATGGGGTGAGAGGGGGGTGATTTAAACTTTTATACCAGTTCATAGGCGCGGGCGGATTGCGATTCCGCCCGCGACTATTGCGGTCACATGTCAGCTGTTGAAAACAGCTGACATGTCCTGGCTTTGATGCGGGCTCACCGCCGGAGCCCACATCAAAACGGGAGATACTGCCATCGGACGTACTATTCCTTCCGATGGCAGAAAGGGGTTAACGAGGACCTTTCGACAAATGTTTCATGTTGATATATGACGTAATAGTGGCTGCGGAGTGGGATAAAGTATTATTTTTATTTATTTAGCTTCTGGCTCCTTATGAGTTATCTTTTGTTAAGTCCAAATGGCTGTTATCAGATAGCAACTCATACAGGGAAAAGGAGTACACCCGCCTGTTATAACAGATTAAAGGTGTGGTCCACTACTTGGACAATCCTTTTTTGCCAATCCTTGGTTTCCCCCAAGTCAAATAATAACGACTAAGGCTACTTCCACACATCAGGTTTTTGTTGTCAGGCACAATCTGGCGAGTTTTGAAAAAAACGGATCTGTTTTTTTCCCGCCGGATCCGTTTTTTTACTTATAGAGTTGTATTAGCGCCGATTGTGCCTGATGACCAGACATTGCATCCGTTTTTTGCCGGATCCGTCCAAAATTTATTTTCCGGCGGACGGAGAAAATGTCCATATAAACTTTTTTGGTGTGTGATAAATACAGAAGTGGTGACGTGTTTCTATTATACTTCCCATCCCGATTTTGGCTTACAAATACTGAGATAAAATACTGACCAAATTCTGATCGTGTGAACGTGGCCTTATACTCATGTCCGATGCAGGTGCTGTTCCAGCAGCGTTGCCACTGGCTCTACTGGGGCTCACATGACAAACTATGTTATGTCATGCGATCCCTGAGGCCAATCATCAGGAGCTTTATTCTCCCCACCTCCGGACAAATCAGACATCTGGAGGAAGTGAGAGCTGCTGCTGTTCTCTTACTTCCTCCAGATGTCAGTTACGTCTGTAAGAGAGGAGAGTGAAGCCAGCGCTGATTGGCAGCAGTGATAGCGTGACAACACACGATCCCTGGGAGAGCCACTGCTGACACTGCTGGAACAGCGACTGCGCCGGACATGAGTATAAGTGTTTAAAAGTCTCCTCACATTGGCATGTTACTCTCCACAAGGAGAAATGTTACCTCATGGATCTTTCTGGAGAGTGACAGTATCCTGATTATTGACATGGTCATTCCCATTTTTATTGTTATTTTCCTTTTTACCCTAATATGGGGAAAAAAATGTAATTTTTAAAACAACATAACGTTGATAATGGATCTGTTATTACCATTATGAACTTGCTGTGAATGGGTTTCCACCACTATGAGACTGATAAGAATAATATTTTTTATTTATTCCGCATCGATTTACAATTTACAATGTGCTGTCCTCAGGATAAGCCACGAATACCCAATCAGGGCGTGATGTGACGCTCTGCACCCCCCGATCACCCATTACCAGCTCTGGCAGGGGCTGGATATAAATATTGTGTGGAATGGAGCACCGCTGCTGCTGATCAGCTGATGGTCTTGTGCAGTGCTCGACAGCAGCTGTATATAAACATTGTGCTGAATGGAGCACCGCTGCTGCCGATCAGCTGCTAGTCTTGTGCAGTGCTTGGAAGCGGCTAGATATAAACAATGTGCAGAGTGAAACACCCCTGATACTGATCAGCTTCTAGCCATGTGCAGTGCTCGGAAGCAGCTGGATATAAACATTGTGTGGAATGGAGCACCGCTGCTGCAGATCAGCTGCTAGTCTTGTGCAGTGCTCGGAAGCAGCTGGATATAAACATTGTGTGGAATGGAGCACCGCTGCTGCAGATCAGCTGCTAGCCATGTGCAGTGCTCGGAAGCAGCTGGATATAAACATTGTGTGGAATGGAGCACCGCTGCTGCAGATCACCTGCTAGTCTTGTGCAGTGCTCAGGAGCGGCTATTAAACAGTGTCCGGAGCTGTGGTGTGGGTGCTGATCGGTGGGAGTGCTGGCCAGGGCCGGCTCCAGGTTTTTGAGAGCCCTGGGTGAAAGAGTCTCAGTGGCCCTCCCTTTAACACATACCACGATTCATGAGGCACAGATACAGCAGAGAAATGTACCATACAGCAGAGGGGCTTTATATAAGTCAACCCCTTATATGCCAATTTTTGTGACCTACTCCCTCTTCCTCAGATACCAGTAGGCATTTTATTGTGAGCTGAACTTGCTGCAAAGAAAAAACAGCATACATTGAATATGACAATTTTTTAATGGAAAACTTTTTAAAGTAAACATTAGAAAGTATTAACGTAGAACATTTGTAAAAGTTCAAAATGGGTAGTATATAGCACAGCCACGTAGTATATAGCACAGCCACATAGTATATAGCACAGCCCACGTAGTATATAGCACAGCCCACGTAGTATATAGCACAGCCCACGTAGTATATAGCACAGCCCACGTAGTATAACACAGCCATGTAGTATATAACACAGCCACGTAGTATATTGCCCAGCCACATATATTGCACAGCTACGTAGTATATAGAACAGCCACGTAGTATATAGCACAGCAACGTAGTATATAGCACAGCCACGTAGTATATAACACAGCCCATGTAGCATATAACACAGCCACATAGTATATAACACAGCCCACGTAGTATATAAAACAACCCATGTAGTATATAGCACAGCCATAGTATATAACCCAGCCACGTAGTATATAACACAGCCCACGTAGTATATAGCAGAGCCCACGTAGTATATAGCACAGCCACATAGTATATAGCAGCCACGTAGTATATACCACAGACACGTAGTATATAACACAGCCACGTAGTATATAGCACAGCCACGTAGTATATAGCACAGCCATGTAGTATATAGCACAGCCAGGTAGCATATGTAGTATATAACTCAGCCACGCAGTATATAGCACAGTCACGTAGTATATAACAGCCCGCATAGTATATAGCACAGCTCATGTAGTATATAACACAACCCACGTAGTATATAGCGCAGCCATGTAGTATATAACACAGCCCACGTAGTATATAGCACAGCCATGTAGCATATAACACAGCCCACGTAGTATATAACTCAGCCAAGTATATAGCAGTCAAGTAGTATATAACAGCCCGCACAGTATGTAGCTCAGCCACGTAGTATATAGCACAGTCACGTAGTATATAACGCAGCCTGCATAGTATATAACAGCCCACGTAGTATATAGCACAGCCACATAGTATACAGCACAGCCACATAGTATACAGCACAGGCCACGTAGTATATAACACAGCCCACGTAGCATATAACACAGCCCACGTAGCATATAGCAAAGCCATGTAGTATATAGCACAGCCCCGTAGTATATAGCACAGCCACATAGCATATAGCACAGCCATGTAGTATATAACAGTCCACGTAGCATATAACACAGCCCACGTAGAATATAACACAGCCACGTAGTATATAGCAAAGCCCACCTAGTATATAACACAGCCCACGTAGCATATAGCACAGCTATATAGTATATAGCACAAACCACGTAGTATATAGCACAAACCACGTAGTATATAACACAGCCCACATAGTATATAGCACAGCCCACATAGTATATAACAGAGCCCACATAGTATATAGCACAGCCAAGTAGTATATAACAGAGCCCACGTAGTATATAACAGCCGACGTGTATATAGCACAACCACGTAGTATATAGCACAGCCATGTAGTATATAACAGCCCATGCAGCATATAACACAGCCCATGTAAAATATAACAGCCCACATAGTATACAGCACAGCCCACGTAGTATATAACACAGCCCACGTAGTATATAACACAGCCCACGTAGCATATAACACAGCCCACGTAGCATATAACACAGCCACATAGTATATAGCACAGCCCACATAGTATATAACACGGCCAACATAGTATATAACACAGCCCATGTAGCATATAGCATAGCCATGTAGTATATAGCACAGCCCCGTAGTATATAGCACAGCCACACAGCATATAGCACAGCCATGTAGTATATAACACAGTCCACGTAGCATATAACACAGCCCACGTAGAATATAAAAGCTACGTAGTATATAGCAAAGCCCACCTAGTATATAACACAGCCCACGTAGCATATAGCACAGCTATGTAGTATATAGCACAAACGACGTAGTATATAACAGCCCACATAGTATATAGCACAGCCAAGTAGTATATAACAGAGCCCACATATTATATAGCACAGCCAAGTAGTATATAACAGAGCCCACGTAGTATATAACAGCCGACGTGTATATAGCATAACCACGTAGTATATAGCACAGCCATGTAGTATATAACAGCCCATGCACCATATAACACAGCCCACGCAGTATATAACACAGCCCACGTAAAATATAACAGCCCACATAGTATATAGCACAGCCCAAGTAGTATACAACAGCCCATGTAGTATATGACACAGCCCATGTAGCATATAACACAGCCCATGTAGCATATAACACAGCCCACATAGCATATAACACAGCCGACGTAGTATATAGCACAGCCATGTAGTATATAGCACAGCCCGATCTCCCCCTCTCCCCAAGAATGGCCTTACAGTACAGTACTCACTGTTATAGTAAAACAAAAACAAAAAAAAAACACTCCTCACCTCTCCTCGTGCCCGCACTGCTCCCTGCTCCTGTCTCAGCAGCTGCACTGCCTGGCACACAGTGAGTGCACGATGACATCATCGCGCACCCGCAGTGTCAGAGGCAGAGCGGGGAATGATGGGAGAGGGAGCGTCAGCTGACGTTCTCTCCACCATCATTGCTTTGAACTGTACCGGCAGACGCCGGTATAGTTCATTGTGGCGGCAGGGGAGTCGGCGCTGGCGGCAGGCAGACCCCCCTGCCTCACAGGGGCTCCATAGCGGGGACCCTAGGCAGCTGCCTGCCCCTAACGCTGGCCCTGCCTGCAGGGGCCCCCCGGAGCCTCAGTGTACCATACCGTGAATAAGCCCCCCCATCTCGCCAGGGCCCCGGCACTTGCCCGGGTGCTGACGCCGGCCCTGGTGCTGGCTGTCGGACCCCCACTGATCTGATATTGACGATCTATTCTAAGTATAGGACATCGGTATCATAGTGAAAAACCCTTTAAGACTCTGACCCAAGTGTTAAACACAAGGAATTCATACATTTATTATTAGACGCTTGATAAGAGCTTCTCATCTGATAAAACTCAGGAAGCGATTACATTAATAGCATGGTATCACAGTAATTGGATTGATGGCGCCATCTGTTGGACAAAGGATAGTAAAACTACAGTACTGCTCTGAACGTGACTGCTATAAATGGGTGCTAGTGCTTGTAATATCACACTGGGAGAATTAAGAAAAGCACGGTGGGAGAAAGACGAATTACAGTGCAAATATGTATGATACATATAGATATAGATATATATATATATATATATATATATATTATAGACAGATAGATAGATAATAGATAGGATAAATGATAGATCGATCTATAGATACACCTTTAAATGATCATCAGCAATACAGTGCTAAAAAAGTGGAAAACTCCCTTTAATCCATGAATGTGCGATCCATAGGAATGATATTAACAACATGGAACAATTGAATGAATTTTAGATTAACGAAAAACTATCATTAGAAAATCACCTATTGATAACATCAGTTTTTGTATTAGATGTATATAAAAAACACTTTTTTTTCTAATATCTATTTCACAATGTATATTAACAATAAAAAATAGAAATCTTGCAATTTTCACACCGACTTCTCAGTTTGTTTTTTTTAATAATTATTGCTTCCGGTCACGGCTCCTGCGCAGGCGTACTTTGTCCTGTTGAGGGCAGCATACAGTAGTGCAGTGCGCAGGGAAAGGTCAGAGAGGCCCGGCGCCTGCACACTGCAGTACTTTGCTCAGCCCTCAACAGGACAGATAAGGACGCCTGCGCTGGAGCCGCGACAGGAAGAAAAGAAGAGGACATCATCGTATGAAGATGGGAGGCGCCGGACCGGACCGCGACGCCCATCGGACTGGGACCGCCCCCGGGTGAGTATAATCTAACCTGTTTTTCTTATCTTTCAGGATACATTGGGGGCTAATCTACAGCATTCCAGAATGCTATAGATAAGCCCCTGATGGCGGTGGCCGCAGCTTATAGCCGAAAAATGAGGCAACAAATTCCCTTTAAAACATATCCCAGTGTAATAAAATGAATGGTTTATTTCGACGCGTTTCGAAGTGCAATCATTTTAATACACTGGGATATATGTTTTAAATCCTGTCGGCAGTGCAGAGACTATCCACAAACCCCTTCTAACCTATTGATATTTGTGATAAGGGCAGGCCAAAACTTTGGTTGGTGATTGATATATACCTACTGGCACCTACAGCACAGTGGCCCTGTATAAATTATACTGAAATATTAAGGGCAGGCACAAAAAGAAGAAAGGGCAAAATCAAAAAGTATTCCAAGATTAAAGGGCCACTGTCACCCCCTCCAGCCATTATAAACTAAAAGAGCCACCTTGTGCAGCAGTAATGCTGCAGTCTAACAAGGTGGCTCTTTTAGTTTTTGGTTTAAGTATTCCCAAAATAAAGCGTTTTGAAACTTAGCCAAAATACCGGTCTTTAGCCAGGGAGGCGGGTCCTCACTCCCCAGCTTGAACCGCTACTCTGCAATCACTCAAATCTTCAAGGGCTTTAGGCGCCACCCCCTCCGCGCTTTTTTCTCTTCAAAACCGGCGCCTGTGCTGTGTTTAAGCTCTGGCCATGTGACGTCCCAGCCAGGCTTGCAGACTGCGCCTGTGCGGGCATTGCGGCCACCCACCTTGGGAATCCCAGCCCCGCAGTGTGTTATGCATTATGCACAGTGCGGGGCTAGGATTCCTGGGCATGCACACTGCGTGTGTCAGACGCTCCGCCAGGTCCCCTGCCTTCCAGCCCCGCACTGTGCATAATGCATAACACACTGCGGGGCTGGGATTCCCAAGGTGGGTGGCCGCAATGCCCGCACAGGCGCAGTCTGCAAACCTGGCTGGGACGTCACACGGCCAGAGCTTAAACACAGCGCAGGAGCCGGTTTTGAAGAGAAAAAAGCACGGAGGGGGCGGCGCCGAAAGCCCCTGAAGATTTGAGTGACGGCAGAGTAGCGGTTGAAGCTGGGGAGTGAGGACCCGCCTCCCTGGCTAAAGACAGGTATTTTGGCTAAGTTTCAAAATGCTTTATTTTGGGAATACTTGAACCAAAAACTAAAAGAGCCACCTTGTTAGAATGCAGCATTACTGCTGCACAAAGTGGCTCTTTTAGTTTATAACGGGTGGAGGGGGTGACAGTGGCCCTTTAAGGCTGGAATGGAGATTTAATCTTGGAATTAAAAACCATGGCTAATAAATAATTTAAAAAATAAAACAGAGTTCTCACCTGAAATAATTAAAGACCCCCCAACTTTAGTTTAGTTTTAAAGGGATTCCCATTCTAAGCCATTTATATGGGTACTAGATGGTGGCCCGATTCTAACGCATCGGGTATTCTAGAATATGTATAGTAGTATAAAGCACAGCCCACGTAGTATATAGCACAGCCCACGCAGTATATAGCACAGCCCATGCAGTATATAACACAGCCCACACACTACATAACACAGCCCACGCAGTATATAACACAGCCCATGCAGTATATAACACAGCCCACGCAGTATATAACACAGCCCGCGCAGTATATAACACAGCCCACGCAGTATATAACACAGCCCACGCAGTATATAGCACAGCCCACGTAGTATATAGCACAGCCCACGTAGTATATAACACAGCCCACATAGTATATAACACAGCCCATGTAGTATATAACACAGGCCACATAGTATATTGCAAGCCAGGTATTATATAGCACAGCCCACGTAGTATATAGCACAGACACGTAGTATATAACATAGGCCACGCAGTATATAACACAGGCCATGCAGTATATAGCACAGCCCACGTAGTATATAGCACAGAGACGTAGTATATAACACAGGCCACGTAGTATATAACACAGCCACATAGTATATAACACAGCCACGTAGTATATAGCACAGCCACGTAGTATATTGCCCAGCCACGTAGTAAATAGCACAGCCCACATAGTATATAGCACAGAGACGTAGTATATAACACAGGCCACGCAGTATATAACACAGCCCATGCAGTATAAAACATAGCCCACGCAGTATATAACACAGCCCACATAGTATATAGCAATGTGGGCACCATATCCCTGTTCAAAAAAAAAGATTTAAAGTAAAAAAATAGTTATATACTCACCTTCCTGCGGCCCCCGGATCCAGCCCAGGCGTTTAGCGATGCTCCGGTCCCAAGAATGCATTGCGGCAATCAGGGCTGTGGAGTCGGAGTCGTGGAGTCGGAGTTAGTTTTGGTTGGAGTAGGAGTCGGTAGAAATGTACCGACTCCAGCTTTAAAAAAATGTATTAATATTTCATAATTGAACTTTCGTATGAATTTTATAAATGTTACTCTAATATATATGTTCTTTCAAACTATGAACAACAGTGATAAGCAGTTCTGCTGGAGATAGAGACATTTCTTACTTCTTGTGTGTCACTGTTCTCCACTGCCTTTATCTAATCTTATACTTGGTTAACCTCATGGTGCCCCAACCCCCCTACTTACAATGTATGAAACTGAAAGTGAAAATGTGTTGCAAATTCTTAGTAGTAAAGCTCCTCCTCTAGACTAGATGTTTACTAGGTGTGCGTCTTCCAAGCATCTCACAGCTGCTACTCAGAAGAGGAAGACTGTAAGAAGTATTATCCTTTCAACAAACTTTGCATCAGTTAACTTTGAGTACATTAGGAATAACAGTATTACTGACCACTATATCAGTTGTACGACCTGGCAATAATTTTGTACAATTGTTTTTAGGAAAAACAATTGTCATTTGGATTGTGAATGCAGTATTAAAAACCTAAGAATGTCAAAGAAGCATCACATTAAATCAGCTGTATTTGAACATTTCACCATCACTCAAGATAGAAAACATTATGTCTGTCAGTGTATGACAAACGATCCAGACGAAAACAAATGCTGTGAAGCCAAGATCAGTGCATATTCAGGCAAAGATAAAAATGCTCCTGCCAGAGCTTCTAATCTAAAGAGACATTTACAGCGCTTTCTTCCAGAAGTACTGAAAGCAGTGGATGAGAAAGACTGCATCCAAACCAATGAACCAGTGCCCAGCTCTTCCAGCCAAACAAAGGAGCAGAGAACTTTGCAGCCATCAGTTGCAAGATATTTTGTCAGTGACAAAGTTACTGTGACAATGACAGTAGATACATTTAAAAAACAGATCATAGCGCTTGTTGTAAAGGATAGTGTGATGGTGACCAGCAGCTAGAAGAACATTCTGGGTCCACAGACACGGAAATGTTTGAAATAGAGGAACACAGTATTGTAACTGAGGAGCAAACTGAAGTTGCTTCAGATGAACAGCAACATGATAGTTTAGATGATCTTGTTGAAACTGTGTCAATACGTTCTTTCATTCATCACATGCACTGTGTTGTGCATACGCTACAGCTGGCTATAACAGACAGTCTGCAAGAAGGACATGCTGCTGCACTGATTGGCAAGGTGAGAAAATTGGCTACTGTTGCCAGAACCCCTAAAGTTGACTCAATTTTGAAGCGACGTGCTGGAAAAGGGGCAATTATTGATCAAGCCACACGTTGGGGCAGTACTTACTTAATGATTCAGCGCTTGGTTGAACTGAAAACCTTTCTTGTAGACGTGGCTAACCCTCAACTGACGCTAAATGAAAGTCAGTGGAATCAGGTGACTGAGCTGGAAAAATTGCTAGAGCACCCATTTACAGTGACTAAAAAATTACAAGCAGAGGACTTAACTCCAGGTAGTTTCTTAAAGGAGTGGAAGAACCTGATGTTTCGCCTGTCCCAAAGAGGAGGGTTAATTGCAAGTGGCATTGCTACATCAATGAAACGGAGAGAGGAGCTACTATTACAAAATAACATTCTTTTGGCAGCTGTTTATGTAGACCCAATGCATCGGATTCTTCTAGGTGATCAACAGCTAACTAAAGGAAAAGAAGCTCTGTTTGAAATAGCAGTAAGGATGAAAGGGTTGCAGAACAGTCAGGAGGAACAAGAAGAATTTGGTCATCCTGCCACATCTTCACCCTCATCAACTGATGAAGAATTTAATTTCGAAAAATATGTGGATCACAAGGACCGTGCAAAGCGTTCCCGCATAGAAGAAAAGTCATCCCCATCAAAGAACACAGCCAGTACATTTCAGCAGAATTTTTCATGTGCACTAAAAGAAATTGAAAAATTTGACAGATCATCAAAAATAACAGTGCAACAAGCGATTCCTCTGTATCCTAACATTGTCAGAGATGTTGCCCGAGTGGTTACTGCTTTGCCACCAACCCAAGTTAGTGTAGAGAGGTTGTTCTCTGCTCTCAAAATAATTAGATCAGATTTGAGGGCATCCATGAAGGAGGATCTGACAGAGGCAATACTTTTTCTGAGGACAAATTTATAGATTTCTTCTTATTAACTGCCTAACAGTGTTTATTGCATATTTACTTACAAGAGTTTAGAAAAGTTTATAAAAGTTATTTGCTATATTCTAATTGTATTCTAATAAATATAGTTTTTGCTCTAAGTGGTCTGATTACTTATATGATGGTGAGAAACTGAATAAGCACGATGTTAATATTTTACAACAGTAAATTTATGAAGGAGTCGGAGCCGGAACCTGATAAAATCCAGGAGTCGGAGTCGCAACTGTGGCTTACCGACTCCACAGCCCTGGCGGAAATAACACGTGATGATATAGCGGTCTCGCTACGTCATCTCCGGTCATTGCCGAAATGCATTCTTGGGACCGGAGCGTCGCCGCGAGGAGCGGGAAAGGCGCCGGAAGGTGAGAATATAATGATTTTTTTAAAATTATTTTGAACATTATATGTTCTTACTATTGATGCTGCATAGGCAGCATCAATAGTAAAAAGTTGGTCACACGGTTAATAGCAGCGTTAACGGACTGCGTTACACTGTGTTATGCCACAGTGTAACGCAGTCCATTTAACGGACTGCTAAAACCCTATGTGGCCGCTGACTGTAGGGGAGTATGGAGGGGGCACTGACTGGAGGGGAGTAGGAAGGGGCCAATTCGCAGCCGGACTGTGCCGGTTGCTGATTGGTCGCGGCCAGCTGGCCGCGACCAATCAGCGACCCGGGATTTCCGCGACAGACAGACGAAAGTTAGAAACAGACGGAAGTACCCCTTAGGCAATTATATATATACTAGACTGTGGCCCGATTCTAATGCATCGGGTATTCTAGAATATGCATGTCCCCGTAGTATGTGATTCGCGGCAGACTGTGCCCGTCGCTGATTGGTCGAGGCAACCTTTATGACATCATCGTCGCCATGGCAACCATTATGACATCATCGTCGCCATGCTGTGCCCATCTCTGATTGGTCGAGGCCGCCCGACAAACCGTCGACCACTCCATATAAGGTATGGTCTACAAACCGCCGACCACTCCATATAAGGTATGGTCTACAAACCGCCGACCACTCCATATAAGGTATGGTCTACAAACCGCCGACCACTCCATATAAGGTATGGTCTACAAACCGCCGACCACTCCATATAAGGTATCCTGTTTGTAGACCATACCTTATATGGAGTGATTTCCAGGACAGACAGACAGACAGACAGACAGACAGACAGACAGACAGACAGAAAGACAGACAGACAGACAGACAGACAGACGGAAAAACCCTTAGACAATTATATATATAGATAGATGTAGGTCATATGAAGCTGAATAAAATGATATATTTATATCTGTGATCTGATGTCTTATTACAGAGAAATATGAATCTTTTGTTTAAATATGTAAATGAGCTGTTAAGATCTATAGGCCGGATATAGATCTTCTTGAGAATCTTCCACCAGAGTTTATTGTAAATTAAAGGGCGTTACCAGAGTGAGACATGTAGATCAGGAGGGCAGACTGTCATTACATGTCTCATGTCAGTAACGCCCCTTATATTTAAAATAACCTCTGGAGGCAGATTCTCAGGGAGATCTATGTCCGGCCCATAGATCTTAACAGCTTATTAACTTACTAGATTGTGGCCCGATTCTAACGCATCGGGTATTCTAGAATATGCATGTCCCCGTAGTATATGGACAATGATGATTCCAGAATTCGCGGCAGACTGTGCCCGTCGCTGATTGGTCGAGGCAACCTTTATGACATCATCGTCGCCATGGCAACCATTATGACATCTACGTCGATACTGTGCCCGTCGCTGATTGGTTGAGGCGAATTCGCGGCAGACTATGCCCGTCGCTGATTGGTCGAGGCAACCTTTATGACATCATCGTCGCCATGCTGTGCCCGTCGCTGATTGGTCTCATGTCAGTAACGCCCCTTATATTTAAAATAACCTCTGGAGGCAGATTCTCAGGGAGATCTATGTCCGGCCCATAGATCTTAACAGCTTATTAACTTATAAAGTTATTAACTTATAAAGAAAAATGTGGATTTCTCTGGAATAAGACATGGGGTCACAGATATCAAGGTATCACTTTATTCATCTTCCTATGACCTACATGCCCATATAGACCGAGTAGGAGAGGCGATTCTACTGACATATTCCCTTTGAAAGGCTGAATTGCTCTGCAGTTCTAGCTCCCAAAATTAGTCATTCTTCAGTGTACTAATTAAATTCAAATTGGTAAAAGGACACGGGTGGCATGCTAAATTGTAATCGTAGCATGACTACGCAGTTTGTGTAGCAGGTCCATTCATTTATTTGTATTGGCGTGTTCACAGCTGGCGTCCGAACAATCGGTGCACCAAACAAGCCTTCGTGATACACCAATCGTTTGTGTGAAGGTTGCTACATCTGTAGATTAGAGTGGTCACAGGTACACAGAAAAGGTCATTTGGAACCTTCTGTACCAAAACAAAGCAGTTCTAGAACCCAGAGCAGGGATCATCTGGAATCTAAGTTCTCAACCTGAAGTACGGTATGTATAACCCAGATCCAAAATGCCACGGGTCTGGGGGTCACTGGCACTGCTATGCTTTCAGTAGGTGCCGCGCAGAGTATACTATCAGCCTGGGGGTAGGGGGTGTACTCGGCTTAGGGGAATATGCACAACACAGATGAAGAAGAATGTGTGATGTGATATTGAGGTATGACTACAATAAGTAGCATCTTCTTTAGCCATTGCCATCTAAAAAATATTATAAGAAATTCTGTATCATATGTAGCTCACGCCATCTATTCATCCCAGTCTATAAAACACGAGGGCAAGGACTGTAGGACTTATTCTTTGGCGGATTAAAGGGATGGAAGGTTTAAATAGGATGTCTCAACTTAGCTCTTCAAGAGGTCACCCTCCACCACTGTATCCTGGCTTCCTGGGGGAACTCCAGATATTGGCCTTTCAGATCAGCGTCCAAATCTGTGCACTCTCCGATAATGTAAGCGGAGGCAAATTTGCTTCTGCGTCATCAGAGGAGCGTGGGGTCACTAAAGCTGTCCAGATCCACTGATCGAGCCAGTATCGGTGCAGAGCTTAAAAATTGTTTGGCAAAGAGCTTCCAAGTGCTGTGCTCCTTGCCTAAGAGACTAGCCACCTCTGATAGTCTGCAGAGGAGGCTGTCATAATAGGCAGTAAACAATAGAATTGAAAATCTCTCTCGTCTTGAGAACAGAGAACATTTTTAATAATTGGTCAATTGTAAAGTTGCTAGTTATTACAAGCAACTTGCAATTTTAATCATTTGTGATGTTGATAAAACACATGTAAAGGGTAGGTTGCGTTTTGATCTCATTTCATATAACACATATAGGGCAACCATGATAAGTGATGTCTTTTGCAAGTCAAGTTTTCCCTAGGAAACAGTAGTTTTACAAAAAAAACTTCACGGATCTGATGCTTAAGACAGAAAATGTATTGTTTCCTCGGGCAGCCAAGTTGTCATGGAGGGATCTTCTAAACTGAAAATGGTCCATGATACCACCAGGGTTGTTTAATGCCTGAAGTAGATGGGCATTCCAATAAAAATGATTTATTTGCCAATTTGTTTAGCCAATATTTTCATACTAAGGTGGTTAGAGGTGAATCATGGACCAGTAAAGCAATGAGTGGCCGGACGGTCATCATGTGCGGCGTTAGTGCCGCCAGTCCTGACCACTTCAGATGTTTTTGCTCCTTAAGTGCCACAAAGTTGGATTTCTTGACATTTTTTCCAGCTTTAGCAGTGAATGAAGCCAGAGTGCTGGACCGAGGCTTCCACGGTTGTATTTGTGAATTATGGCTTCTTTTTGCTTGTCTGGGAACACATTCAGATTTATTAACGGCTTCTTAAGTCTTGGGATATTTTCACAGGCAGATACAGCAATGAATTATTCCAAGTCACATGTTCTTCATTTAGGATCTGTCATACGTATTAATTGTTTATCACCCTGCACAATGTAGTGATCAGTTTAAGATCCTACTACAATGACAATAGGCTTCTTGCCAGTTCCCGACTGCTTCTGTACAAACACCCTGGTTCCTAGAAGGTTCACATGAACATGGAGTCATGGACCTGAATCCCCCTTATAGAATAGAGATAGGCAAAGAAATTAGGTCTCATCGGCACAACGGGACTGATACCGTAACCAGCTACCGGCCCAGAAATGTGCCTTCATTTGCACCAATAAAAACTCTCTTATATGGCTTCCATCATATTTATGATGTGTTTTAGACAAGTTTTCAACATGTTCAAGACAGGGTGTGGAGGATGGAAAAAGTTAACGTGGCATAATTTTTGATTCTGTTAGTCAAATTTTTCCGTAACTTAAAGAACAAATTAAGACATGTAATAGGTGTGTAAGCGTAGACTGGACAATATGAAGAAGGCCTAGTTCATCAACAAGCACGAGTCACAATAATAAATAAGGCACATTTTAAAAGGGTTGTCTGGGACTAAGCAATTATTGACTTGTTCATGTATAAAAATAGGAGCCGATCTGTAGCACCAGAGAGCGGCCACTAAACAAGAAAGGAGCTGGGGTTTTATACTTGGTACATTGTGTACATAAGGTAGAACAGATATCAGCTGATCGGTGGAACTTCCACAGATCCCATGGAAAGGCCATCAATTACTTAGTTCTGGACATTCCCATTAAGACTGTTTAGTCTGTGGTTAACATCCTCAATAATCAGAACCTCCCACTCCCGTCTCCTAGAATTTTCACGTGCTGCGCCAATTTTTTGGAATGCTCTAACCAGGTTAATTTGATTAATCACCAATAGCCACAGTTTTAAGCGTGCCCAAAAAACGCATTTCTTCAGACTGGCCTACCGCCTCAATACATTAATTTAACTATCCCTGTGTTGACCATTCAACATTTTCACCATAACCAGGTTCTTCGTATCATGTTCTCACACGCTTTATGCATTTTTGCCCTCTGTGTCTGTACTTTTACGCATATTGGTTGGTTACCGGTTCATGCAGCTTTACATGAACACCCGATTTCTTACATTGTGGTTGGTCAGAACAATGAAAGCAATTGTTACCATCCACCTCTCGTGTCTCCCTTTTTCCTCTGACTGTAAGCTTGCGAGCAGGGCCCTCATTCCTCTTGGTATCTGTTGATCTATGTAATTATTGTTATTCTGTAATGTCTATTGTCTGTACAAGTCCCCTCTAAAATGTAAAGTGCTGCGGAATATGTTGGCGCTATATAAATAAAATTATTATTAATTATTATTTATTCTAAATTTGCACTTATAGATTTAGTAAAATCAGTCCCGCTGTACAGATAAATTATAGGGTTTTCCGTATATTAAAAAATATACCTTATACAGTATATTGCTGCTTTTTTTACAAAAAAAATAGCACCATACCTGTCTAGGGGTTGTATGTGAATTTGTAGCCCAGCCCTATTCATATCAATGGAGATCAGCAGGAAAACCAAACAGAACCCATAGATAAGTGTATAGGAGTTTCACTTTTTGTATTGAAGAACTGAAATAAATTAACTTTTTGATGATATTATAATTTTGTGAGAAGCACCTGTATTATATAGAGTCATTACAAACAGTGATCTATTTCACGTGTTTATTTCCGTTAATGTTGATGATTATGACTTACAGCCAATGAAAACCCAGAAGTTATTATCTCAGTAAATTAGAATACTTTATAACACCAGCTTGACAAAATGATTTTAAAATCCAAAATGTTGGCCTCCTGAAATGTATATTCATTAAATTCACTCAATACTTGGTCGGGGCTCCTTTTGCATCAATTACTGCATCAATGCGGCGTGGCATGGAGGTGATCAGTCTGTGGCACTGCTGAGGGGTTATGGAAGCCCAGGCTGCTTTGATAGCAGCCTTCAGCTCGTCTGCATTGTTGGGTCTGGTGTCGCTCATTTTCCTCTTGACAATACCCCATAGATTTTCTATGGAGTTAAGGTCAGGCGAGTTTGCTGCCAATCAAGCAGAGTGATACTGTTGTTTTTATACCAGGTATTGGTGCTTCTAGCAGTGTGGACAGGTGCCAAGTCCTGCTGGAGAATTAAATTTCCATCTCCAAAAAGCTTGTCGGCAGAGGGAAGCATGAAGTGCTCTAAAATTTCCTGGTAGACGGCTGCGCTGACTTTGGTCTTGATAAAACACAGTGGACCTACACCAGCAGATGACATGGCTCCCCAAACCATCACTGATTGTGGAAACTTCACACTAGACCTCCAGCAGCTTGGATTGTGGCCTCTCCACTCTTCCTCCAGACTCTGGGACCTTGATTTCCAAATGAAATACATAATTTACTTTCATATGAAAACAACACCTTGGACCACTGAGCGACAGTCCAGTTCTGTTTCTCCTTGGCCCAGGTAAGACACTTCTGGCCAGAGGCGTAGCTAGGGTTTTGGTACAGGGGGGGCAAAGCTTCTGAGTGGGCCCCTAACCAGGTAACCTTCATTACAATTCGGTGATGCACCCTAATAGTGGAGGAGAACCTCAGCAGATGACCGCGCTGTTACTGAAGATAATCTCTATATAAAAACCAACACTGATATTACCACCATATGTTCAGTGGTAGATACCAGTCCTACAGAACATATAACAGATCACTGCACAGTTACAGATAATGACTTACCGTTGACATTCTTTCTGATAGAATTGTTCATTTTTCCCGTCTTTTCCATCTGGCCCAGACCGACATGACAACTTCTTCCAGCTACAACTCATCTGCAGAGAATACAACAAAGACACGTTTCACTTCTCACATTCCAGCCCCATCACCATCTATTCCCAACCTGCATAACCTCCTCATCCTGCTGATACCCCAATACTGAGCCGCTGCTGCCGTATGTGTCCCTATTACTGCCCCTGATACCCCAATACTGAGCCGCTGCTGCCGTATGTGTCCCTATTACTGCACCTGATGCCCTAATACTGAGCCTCTGCCGCCATATGTGTCCCTATTACTGCACCTGATACCCCAATACTGAGCCGCTGCTGCCGTATGTGACCCTATTACTACACCTGATACCCCAATACTGAGCCGCTGCTGCCGTATGTGACCCTATTACTACACCTGATACCCCAATACTGAGCCGCTGCTGCCGTATGTGACCCTATTACTACACCTGATACCCCAATACTGAGCCACTGCTGTCGCATGTGTCCCTATTACTGCCCCTGATACCCCAATACTGAGCCGCTGCTGCCGTATGTGTCCCTATTACTGCCCCTGGTACCCCAATAATGAGCCTCTGCTGCCGTATGTGTCCCTATTACTGCATCTGATACCCCAATACTGAGCCGCTGCTGCCGTATGTGTCCCTATTACTGCCCCTGATACCCCAATACTGAGCCTCTGCCGCCATATGTGTCCCTATTACTGCACCTGATACCCCAATACTGAGCCGCTGCTGCCGTATGTGTCCCTATTACTGCACCTGATACCCCAATATTGAGCCGCTGCCGCCATATGTGTCCCTATTACTGCACCTGATACCCCAATACTGAGCCGCTGCTGCCGTATGTGTCCCTATTACTGCACCTGATACCCCAATACTGAGCCGCTGCTGCCGTATGTGTCCCTATTACTGCACCTGATACCCCGATACTGAGCCGCTGCTACCGTATGTGTCCCTATTACTGCACCTGATACCCCAATACTGAGCCGCTGCTGCCGTATGTGTCCCTATTACTGCACCTGATACCCCAATACTGAGCCGCAGCTGCCGTATGTGTCCTTATTACTGCCCCTGATACCCCAATACTGAGCCGCTGCTGCCGTATGTGTCCCTATTACTGCCCCTGATACCCCAATACTGAGCCGCTGCTGCCGTATGTGTCCCTATTACTGCACCTGATGCCCTAATACTGAGCCTCTGCCGCCATATGTGTCCCTATTACTGCACCTGATACCCCAATACTGAGCCGCTGCTGCCGTATGTGTCCTTATTACTGCACCTGCTGTGTGGTTCTCTGTGCCCTCTAAATTCTAAAGCACCCCTCTGTAATATAGTAATGCCGGGTGCAAGTGCCCTAGAAAACAGTGCCCACATTTTCACCGCTAGAAAGTAATAATGCCCTCTGTGTGTGACCCTTTGATAGTCACAGTAACCGGAGTTCCCCTATAAGAATAAGTGCCCACTTTACATTTAATAAAGTCCCGAGTCTCCCCCCTGTACAGCTCCCCTATACACAGTATGATGCCCCCTCACTGTATATACTGACCCCTTAATATCCCTTAAACTGGCTCCAACACTGTATGATGGCCCCGTTGCTGTAATTTCCACACTAAATGATGGCCCTCTAGATAGCCTCCATATAGCATAATACACCAGATAGTCCTCAATATGGTATAATACATTCCCCATAGGCCTCCATATAGTATCATGCACTCCCCATAGGCAGACCCTATAGTATAATGCGCTTCACATAGGAAGACTATATAGTGTAATGCAGCTCCCAAAGGCAGCCTGTATAAGGAAGGCTGTAAATGTGTCCCCAATCCCCTCCGCAAGGTATAAAAATGACCTCTCATTATACTCACCAATGGCGCTCACCAAGGCATAGCTGGTCTTGACTTAAGATCGCCATCCTCCATTACTGCTTCATCTGGATGACACATCCTACGTCATCCACACATTGTCACCCATCGCGCTCCTGTGCAGGCACACTTCTCTCTAGGCTGCTGAAAGCAGAGCCAAGTACTGTAGTGCATGTGCGCTGGGAAAGGCCAAAGGGCGCTGATGACCTGGAAATAAACCGGCGCATGCGCACTACAATACTGTGCTCTAAATTCAAGAGAAGTGCATCTGCACGGGAGTGCGATAGAGGACACTAAATGCATGATGTAGGACGCATCTTCCACACGAAGAGGGACAGCGATCACAGGAAGAGGGTCGGCGCCGGATCAAGACTAGTGACGCCCGGACTGCGCCATCCGTGAGTATAATAACAGCTCTTTTTTGTGCCTTGCATAGAGGGTTGGGGACATAGAGAGCATTCTAGAACACTATGTGAGGGCGTACAGATGCTGGCCGGACCTTATATGGGGACAGGCTCCCACATGTAAAAGCCGTCCTGCAAGATTCCAGCCGCTCGCAAACTTAAGAAAATAATCATTCTCCTTCTCATAAGCTAATCAGCAGTAAATAAATTATGTGCCAAGACACTTAGCGATCACATGTCAGTGTTCAGTGTCTGTCCAGATTGCAGGATAAACAAGACATACAAGGTTAAGAACCTTCATTGCTTTATATACTGTGCCTGTATGTATGTATTCAAGGCAACAGAGCAGACATATGAAATAGCAGATGACATGTGCCAAGATACTCATCATGCTGTGTGGAGAGTGTCCTCTGGTCCTCAGGCTCCTCCCAGTCAGATGCAGACATCATGTGCAGGCAGTGAGCTCAGGTCACAGTCAGAGTCCCCCTGCGTCCCCGGCTGCTGCTGGAGCTGATCGCTTCTCTGCAGCACAGCAGCTTTGAGCACAGCGCGCTCAGCCGGGATTGGGTGAGTGGTGAGTGGCCTCCCTTCCCCCCTCTCCTCCACAGACTGCAGAAGAGCGATCACATGACTCACTCCCTGCACTCTGATTGGAGGCCTTCTCTTCTCTCTGCTGACTCCTGGCTGTGAGCGTTTGTACCGTGCATGTTACTTTAGCTACATACACAGGACAAACGCAGGGGAAATTAAAGATAAACATTGACTGGAGGCAGGGGCCCCTAACGCCGGCCCTGACAGTAGTGTAGCTCCAGGTGGGCCCCCTCAGAGCAAGGGGCCCGGGGCGACCGCCCCCTCTGCCCCCCTGGTAGCTACGCTACTGCTTCTGGCATTGTCTATTGGTCATGACTAGCTTGACACAAGGAATGTGACACTTGTAGCCCATGTCCTGGATACGTCTGTGTGTGATGGCTCTTGAAGCAATGACTCCAGCAGCAGTCCACTCCTTGTGAATCTCCCCCAAATTTTTAAATGGCCTTTTCTTAACAATCCTTTCAAGGCTGCGGTTATCCCGGATGCTTGTGCACCTTTTTCTACCACACTTTTTCCTTCCACTCAATTTTTCATTAATATCAGCACTCTATGAACAGCCAGCTTCTTTAGCAATTGACCTTTTGTGGCTAAGGCTACTTTCACACTAGCGTTGTTCGACGCACGTCGCAATGTGTCGTTTTGGAGAAAAAACGCATCCTGCAAAGTTGCCCGCAGGATGAGTTTTTTCTCCATAGACTTTCACTAGCGACACATTGCCACACGTCGCATCCGTCGTGCGACGGATGCGTCGTGTTATGGCGGACCGTCGGCACAAAAAAGTTCCATGTAACTTTTTGTGCGTCGAGTCCGCCATTTTCGACCGCGCATGCGCAGCCGAAACTCCACCCTCTCCTCCCCGGAACTCACAATGGGCAGCGGATGCGTTGTAAAACTGCATCCGCTGCCCACGTTGTGCTACATTAACACACTGTCCGTTGGTACGTCGGGCCGACGGTTTGCGACAGCCCGTGCCGACGGACTAGTGTGAAAGTAGCCTTAACCTCCTTGTTGAGTGTGTCAATGACTGCCTTCTGGACATCTGTCAAGTCAGCAGTCTTCCCCATGATTGTGGAGCCTACTGAAACAGACTAAGGGACCTTTTTAAACGCTTAGGAAGCCTTTGCAGGTGTTTTTGGTAATTATTCTAATTTCCTGAGATAATGACTTTTGGGTTTTCATTGGCTGTCAGCCATGATCATCAACATTAACAGAAATATACACTTGAAATAGATCACTCTGTTTGTAGTGACTCTATATAATATAGGAGTTTCACTTTTTGTATTGAAGAACTGAAATAAATTAACTTTTTAATTGTATGTACTCTTTATTAACAAGTACTGTACTATTATTTATTTACTGCAGCGTATACATATTTTTTTTTTCTTGGGTGTTTTAGGAGAGGATGGATTAATTCTAGTTTTCTTAAGGTAAATTTATACTAAACATCTATACACAATCTTAGCCCCCATACACATTAGGCATAATGAGCAGACTACCAAATGCTCATTAGTCAGATGAATGTTTGTATGCTGCCAAAAAAAACCCCTAAACCTCAAGACTGCAATGGATGTTTATGGGTTCTTTGATGAAGTTAATGATATTTATTACTAACTCAGATGCAAGGAGTAATATTTCTCTTTGCAGAGAGTGGCATGTCTAGCCTGGCATGCCAAGGTGAGGAGACTTTTAAGCCTTGCCATGCTTCTCTGGGAAATTAAATATGCAAATTCCCTCTTCGGAGAGTTAGAGGACTAGAACTCTAGTGCCACCTATTTGAAGTAGAAATCCTAAAAGTCAATGTCAACACTTTAGGAGCCTTACCACATGACTTAGGATAAAAAGCCAAACCATTATGCAGACCATTTTTGCATATTATTATTAAGTCAATAATCCGTTATGCCCAACCAGTGTTTTAAACAATAGTAAATTTTGAGGATTAGTCATCAGACAAGCCAAACAATAGTTCTTTCACCAAAACAGCTGATGATCGTTCGTTATGGACAGAATTGGCGGTTTTGGTCAAATTTTATCAAATGTGTATTATCACCATTAGCTTCAAGACCCAAATGCATAATTATAACCAGTGAGATATGGTCGCCATCTGACTGCACCAAACTATTGAGCAGATCATATTCTAGTCTATGGACCTTGTTGGCCCAAATCTACTTCCCAGTGTTTAACAAGCGGAAACCATCTTTAGTGGCCATCTACAGTAGACAGAGGAAATTACTGTGTTATAAATGCACCAAGGCTAAAATCTTTATGTTGTTTGCCTTGTTGCCCCACAGAATTCTTCAGGCGCCATATTAATTACGATACCGCCCATCGATCCATCTCCCGACCATGTCATATTTGATCACTTGTGTCCACACCACCATTTATACATGTTTGTACATAGTAAGGATGCCCACTAATAGTTTCCTTGCATTTTATCTTATTGGCCTTATAATTAACAGAAGGAATGGAATGAGGAGGATTGAAACATTTCTGAGGTGAACCACAGGAAGTCAAGAAATTAAAAACACCATTAATAATACCACATGAACTAACGCTCTGCACATGAGCTGGATGACTGCGGAGCATGTAACATAAAATTACAGTTTAATAGACTAAACAAATCTAATTGAATCATTCAACATTACATTTGGATTCACTACGGAAACTCCCAGCTGACATCCAGTGGAGGTACAGTTACTCCCGTCCCGCCCGCTCCGTCGCATGCAATGCCAGGAATTACTGGATTTGTAGGGCAAACTGAACAGCTGTGCGCAGATTAGTCTCATCATTTCATCTCTGCATGGACAGTGTTCTGTTCTCTGTGGTCCGAATGGCAAAGGAACCTTACCCTCCACACATTTGGGAGAATGATGACAGTCATTTAGAGGTGTCCTCATGCTACACAAAAGGTTTTGGTTCGGCATCCACTCCGGTCCTCCATAGTAGTCAGGGCAGTGCAGTCTTCACTTCTGTAGATGGTATCCTAGCCCCCTCTGGGGCGTACTAGGCCTCAGAATGTCATGATGTCACTAGCCCTCAAGATGACTTTGTGAGGCCTCCGGGCCTAGTAAAAGCCAAAAAAACACTCAGGATGCCGGTGGCAGAAGTGAAAACTGCTGATCTGACTGCCATGGAGGACTGGAATGGACACCAGCCAAATCTTTTTTGCTCAACTGTATATATAATCAGCAGGTATTGTGCGTTTTGGCTCTAATCTAATTAAAAGGACCTGTGCATGACACTTGACACTGCCCACTGTGCACCAGCATCTCTCCAAGCCAGAAGTCACCAGTGGAAGAGTATGCGTGAACAACTCCTTTAATATCGACTATTTCCGGTGGTCTAGGGTGGTCAACAGTAATACCCATGGGAAGTCATATCAATCTTTACTATTTAATTGAATGTATTCTAGAAGAACACGGCTACATAATCTCACGTGGAAGGCTTGTAGAAGTAAGGTCAAAGAAAGAGAAAAATGGCAATTTGTAGAAAACTAACCAGCACCATGACAGCGGTCTAGACATGATGGCACGTTTATGTCTTATTGTGCTACATGACTGATCACTTCATTATTAACTTATGCCTTGGATGATGGCGCTAACAATCTGATGGGACCGACTTTAACTCCTTAATGTCAGGGCTATTTTTCATTTTTGCCCTTTTGTTTTTTTCTCTGCATAACGTTATTATTTTTCCATTCATGTACATATATGAGGGCTTGTTTTTTTCTTTTGTTTTGCAAGTTGTAGTTTTGAATGGTCTCATTGTATTATACAATGTACTGAAACACAAGAAAAAAATTACAAGTGGGATGAAATTGTAAAAAAAATGCTTTTCTACCATAGGTTTGTTTTTTTGAGTCCTAGGACAGTGATGATCTCTGTTAAGAACTGTGGAAATGAATGGGGCTAAATAAGCATATAAAATAAATCAAAAGACTTTAGTGAAAAGAGTAACACAAATGTTTGTCTTCGTCTTTATTCCTACACATATAAGAAATGTCAGATACTGTCAAAATATCTCGTACGCCATGGCCTTTCAATATTAATGGCATTATTGATAATACACATATCACTTTTAGTAACTGGACATGCTGTGGGATATCTAGCGGACCACAGCCAACAATATCTTGGTACATTTCTATAAATGGACATTCGGAGTGAACGACTCTCTGTAGCCAGCGCTGCCTCTGACCCGTCTCTGCTATTCAACAGCAGTCTTAACATTTACATATTTTATAAGTAAATGAACAACTTGGAATTTCTTTTCAAACATCCCTTCAACAAACACATTAACATTTACTCAAAGATACATTTGCACAACTCTTAAAAAACAAAGTTTACCTGCAGTTGCTAAAATCTGTCAAACCAGAAAAAAAAAAAAAAAAGACATGATAGCTTTCACAAAAAAACAAATGGAAAGAGCAGTCCCTTTCATGGTCCAAATAGCACTCAAAACAACATCACACAATGACAAAGGTGAGTGATCAGTGTAAAGGTCTGGACCCTGCATAAAGGGTAGAAAAGTATAGATGCCTTCTTCATGATCTTTCATCTTGGACTATTATCTGACATATTATCCCATAAGTGACACTATAGGACTAATAAGAAAATAACAATAACGCCCTCCTTGTACTTTTTTAGTGAATTGATCTTGACCACATCATGTAGCAGATAGGTCCTGTGAGGTTAAGATACTTATCACTGATAAGCTGTGAGTTAAAATAGTCAAGGAGTCCAAGGTCAGAAGCCAGGAGGGTACGTCATAAACACAAGGGAAAGACAAAAGCGTAGTCAGGTAACGTTCCGAGGTCAGAATACCAGGAGGATAACTGATCAGGGCAGAAGAGGTTAACCAGACGGATGGTCAGAACGAAGTCCAAGCTCAGGCAGCAAAAGATTAAGCATACAGAACTGAAGGCACAAGGAGCACAAACCTACTAGATGAATGTACAGTTAGGTCCATATATATTTGGACAGAGACAACATTTTTCTCATTTTGGTTATAGACATTACCACAATTTAATTTTAAACAAAACAATTCAGATGCAGTTGAAGTTCAGACTTTTAGCTTTCATTTGAGGGTATCCATATTAAAATTGGATGAAGAGTTTAGGAGTTTCAGCTCCTTAACCTGTGCCACCCTGTTTTTTAAAGGGACCAAAAGTAATTGGACAATTGACTCCAAGGCTATTTCATGGACAGGTGTGGGCAATACCTTAATTATGTCATTCTCAACTAAGCAGATAAAAGGCCTGGAGTTGATTTGAGGTGTGGTGCTTGCATTTGGAAGGTTTTCCTATGAAGTAAACATGCGGTCAAAAGTGCTCTCCATGAAGGTGAAACAAGCCATTCTTAAGCTGTGAAAACAGAGAAAAAACCCATCCGAGAAATTGCTGCAATATTAGGAGTGGCAAAATGTACAGTTTGGTACATCCTGAGAAGGAAAGAAAGCACTGGTGATCTCATCAATGCAAAAAGACCTGGGCGCCCACGGAAGACAACAGTGGTGGGTGATCGCAGAATAATCTCCATGGTGAAGATAAACCCCTTCACAACAGCCAACCAAGTGACCAACACTCTCCAGGAGGTCGGCGTATCAATATCCAAATCTACCATAAAGAGAAGACTGCATGAAAGTAAATACAGAGGGTTCACTGCACGGTGCAAGCCACTCATAAGCATCAAGAATAAAAAGGCTAGACTGGACTTTGCTAAAAAACATCTAAAAAAGCCAGCACAGTTCAGGAAGAACATTCTTTGGACAGATGAAACCAAGATCAACCTCTATCAGAATGATGGAAAGAGAAAAGTATGGCGAAGGCTTGGTACAGCTCATGATCCAAAGCATACCACATCATCTGTAAAACACGGCGGAGGCAGTGTGATGGCTTGGGCATACATGGCTGCCAGTGGCACTGGGTCACTAGTGTTTATTGATGATGTGACACAGGACAGAAGCAGCCAAATGAATTCTGAGGTACTCAGAGCCGCCATACTGTGTGCTCAGATCCAGCCAAATGCAGCAAAACTGATTGGTCGTCGTTTCATACTACAGATGGACAATGACCCAAAACATGAAGCCAAAGCAACCCAGGAGTTTATTAAAGCAAAGAAGTGGAATATTCTTGAATGGCCAAGTCAGTCACCTGATCTCAACCCAATTGAGCATGCATTTCACTTGTTAAAGACTAAACTTCAGACAGAAAGGCCCACAAACAAACAGCAACTGAAAACCACCGCAGTGAAGGCCTGGCAGAGCATCAAAAAGGAGGAAACACAGCATCTGGTGATGTCCATGAGTTCAAGACTTCAGGCAGTCATTGCCAACAAAGGGTTTTCAACCAAGTACTAGAAATGAACATTTTATTTAAAATTATTGAATCTGTCCAATTACTTTTGGTCCCTTTAAAAACAGGGTGGCACATGTTAAGGAGCTGAAACTCCTAAACCCTTCATCCAATTTTAATGTGGATACCCTCAAATGAAAGCTGAAAGTCTGAACTTCAACTGCATCTGAATTGTTTTGTTTAAAATTCATTGTGGTAATGTCTATAACCAAAATGAGAAAAATGTTGTCTCTGTCCAAATATATATGGACCTAACTGTACATCTGGCAAAGGTCAGTTAAGTAGCATGGCAATCACCTGGAATAATGAACACTTGGAGACAGCTGACACCTCCAAGTCTCAGATTGGATAGTCGAGCTGTCAATCAACACACTGACAGCTCAGCACGCCCCTGTACAAGATAGGATGGTTGAGCTGTCAGTACCTGCATCCCAGACACCCTGAGGGGTGGAACCATTACTGGTCCATAGTCTCATTGCTCTAACAGTGAAGAATCTACGCCTCTATTTATGGTTAAAGCTTCATTCCTCTAGACGTAGAGGATGCCACCTTGTCCCCGTCACAGATCATTATACTCTGTCCCCTCATATATTTGTACATTGTAATAAGGTCGCCCCGAAGCCTTCTTTATTCTACACTGAATAACACAAGTCTGATAACCCGTCTTCTCCAGGTCCACCCATTCCTTTAATAACCTTGATCCCATGGCTCTCATTCTGTGGATTTAAAAATCGGCTCCCAAGGTCCATTTCTGTATGCAAAATTTAACTTTTCTGCCTTAAATCCAATTGTGGTCATAGCAGGTGAATTCAATTACTGATTTCAAGAATTCAGAAAATGGCTGCGACATGCAGAAAAAATCATCGGCATGTGGATGAAATTTGTGCAAATCTGCAATGTTTCAAACCCACACTATAATAAGTGCTACCCATATATTAGGGGAAAGGAGGATCAAGCATGTTGAATCTACATGCCTGATCTTTTGTTCTTGTGGAAAGACAAGTTACCACGAGAGCTATCCATTCCCTTCTGGTGAGCAGAACCTGTGCGTAGGAATAGATGTGTATGGGCCGCGCCATACTGCACCTCTGTCTTCAGGGCACTTGAGGTCGGCCGAGAAACGTTAAAAGTGCTGCATAATTATCTAGAAATCAGCATAACAAACAAGCTGAATGTTACGGCCCCACAGTACGCTCCTTAGTAATATTTGGCTAGTCTTTCCTGTCTTAAAGCCGTTTATATAGTCTCAAGTATGATCTCATAGCCTTCATTACCACACACACGATCCTGAAAGACCTCGCTCTCTTTATTTATTTAGTAGAACGCAGATTATGATGACAATGAGACATTCAGGGTCAGGATGTTTGAGCCGTGAGGTCATCATACTCTCTGGCAGTCTTAGGTGCTTTTGTTGATCTTCAGATTCAATGACACTCTGTATGGTGCTTGTTACAGTTCTGGATATTGCCCTTCATATTCATCAAATGCCACGGCAGACACAAAAAAATGAGATTTTCTAAATAAACTCAGAATGTAAAACACTGACAGAACAAAGCAAACTTACGTAAGTAACAAACTAACAAAGGGAAAAGCAGAAATATAAAAAAAACACATAATAAAATAGCTTATCTAACCATCACTCCCAACATCCATGACCCGACAAGTTTTATAGAGCATGGTAAGGTCAACCGCATTTGTCATAAGCATCTTCATCCCTGGTACAAATAAAAAAGGAGTTGTATGAGCACTGTATGCCGATAGAGACTTGCGTATGGAGGTCATCAACATACCTGTGTTAAAATTGGAGATTCGCAAATCCAATTTGAGCTGAATGTTTAGAAATCTGCAGAACTCATGCAAATTGTCAAAAATGGCCATATGGTATAGCATAGACAATTAGAAGGGACTAAAAGAGACTGTATAAAAGCAGAGGCAGGGAATGAAGTGGCCAGAGTGAGAATCTGTTACAATTTTATCAAAGAGATAAGGAGAGAGAGCTTTAAAACACTGAAGAAACTGCACAGATAGTGTGTGACAGCACAGTGGTGAAGAAGATTAGTGTGTGAGGAAAGGAGAATAAGGTCATACATGTTTTTCAGATAACAGGAAATTGATGTGTACTCAATGAAATGGGGAGGTGCTGGTTCATTGGAGTGTTGTCCCCAAAGTAATCCATACTCTCCAAGATTGTGGATACGGGTTTTTATTGTGAAGAACAAGAATATAAGTTTCTACTCTCCAGGATCTGTGTCCAGAATGTGGTGAGAAATGGAATAGGAGGTGCTAAAGGGCCTGGGAGGTAAGCATATTTTTCAGGGCAATTAAAGGCTCCAGAATACTTTCTATCTTCTCGGGAAAATTTGGCGAATTCAGATTTTAAGAGATTCGATGATAGGTTAAAGTATTTCATTTTTTAAAGGCTTTATTTTCCCTTTTTTTTAACATAGCAAAAATATTCACAGTAGGAATAGGGTAGCAACAATGTCCACTTGAAGTCAGTTCAATGTCTGACTTAAAGCAAATCTTTGAGCAGATTTTTGCTACCTCATTTGTAAGAATCCAGCGATGTATCACTTAGATTACTGGGTGCGGCCATACTCACACAATCAGAGCTTTTAGATTTAGAATGAAGCAGAGCTGAGATAGCTAGCCCTGCCCACACTGGGCTCTGTATGTAAAAGTCCATAGTGTGAAGCAATGACTGGTGTTATATGTAGGGGTCACTGTAGGTTCCCCCCAGGATGTGCACGGAGGCGTATTGCGGCCATGGGAATGCACTGCAGTCACAGGTGTAGCTGTGATTGCAATGCAGAATAAAAGTGTTAGTCCTGGACAAGCAATTTGTCCAGGGCAGATTTAAGAAAACCTGCTGGGCTTTTGCGTTTTAAAACGGACTACAGGATGGTAGTGGTGCAGTTCATTTAATTCCCGGCCCGGGTTTTCCATGTGGCCCATGGCCACAGATTCCAGTTAAAGTCCCTGCAGTAAAGAGTTTGGGTGTGTCAGGTTCGGAGTCAGTCTCAGTATGGTGTTTTCAGTAGTACAGAGAAGGAGGCTCTGCAGAGCTCCACCTGTGTGAGGCAATACAGTCAAGCGGAACCAAACAGCCAATGGAGTTGGAAGGCCAGGCACTCTCAGCGGCACAGTCGCCCACGGCAACAGGTCTCGGAGATGGACTGGCATGTTTATCGGCTGTAAACTGGAGGATGTGGTTCCTGGATGCGATCTAGAGGATACCGTGGACTGTGTAGTGCTGTGAGTTAAACATTAACACAGCGGTGCAGTCGCCCACGGTAATAGGTCACAAAGGTGGACTGGTGTGTTTATTGGCTGTTATCCAGAGGATGTGGTTCCCAGCTGCAATCCGGAGGATATCGTGTGCTGTGTTTTTGTGAGTTGAATATTAAAGAGACATTTTTTTTTTAACTTTGCTGGGTCACTGCCTCATCACTGCACAGCAAGGCTACCGCTACACTACAATAGACAGTGAGGTGCTTATCACAGGAGGGGGCGTTGCCAGACTAGTGTAGTCCAATGTTAATCTCTTAATAATCTTTCAATTAGTGAACAATAGCACGCACTTTGACAAGTGACACATCCCTGAATTCTGTGTTTCAGCCTCTATCTCCTGCTGTGTTCAGATTACTTAGCAAAAACCTGCTGACAGATTCCCTTTAAGATCAATATAATAGAGTTGCATAAAACGAATTAACAACTAAAGAATCATATCCACACAGTCAATACATAAAATTAAATACACAACACACAATCATACCGATCCCCATGTCCATCACCCCTCCCCTAAAGTGTCTTTAACAACTTATGCAGACATATGATAGAACTGAACATACAGAAGGCTCTGATGGGAATCCTATTTTAAGTTTGTCAAACAATTCCAGATATGGGACCTTTAATTTACTTGTTATTTTTTGGGCATGCCTCGCACGATATTCTGAAAGTGAGTATTTAGGTTGTTCTAAATTAGTACCTTGAGGTTCTTATTCAGAAAAGCAGTGCAGGCGGTGATGCAGTATATCACAGCTGACAGTGCTATGAGAAAAGAGCTGATAAAAGGATTTGTAAAGTGACACAGCTAAACTCAGCTACACTGTCTACTCATGCAGGAGGTTAGACCAAAAGATGAGAGCTGCATCATTACAACTCACACATTGAGAAACCTAAGCTAAGATGGGGCGTGTTCCTTTTCTGCTGTGTTGCCGCCTGCTTACGATTGGGCAACACATACAAGGGGAAGAAGTACATGCCCCAAGTGAAAAATATCTGATAACACCAATTTGGATAAAAAGTTAACTTGTTATATCCCAAATATTTTTATCGTTCATATCTCTGCAATAGAGAGTAAAAATTAAAAAGCAACAACATTTTATTCCGATCTGCAGCCACTATTACATTGTATGGCCAGTTCAACATGATGAACGTCGAGAAAGGACTTCGTTAAATATACGAGTGTTGTGTAGTACTTCATTTCACCTGTGATGGTGCTGCAGGGAAATTAAACACTTGGGGTCCCTGCAGTGGGACATCCTGTAACAAACTTTTTAATGCAATTGACTGGTGCACCCATCCCCTAGCAATCTAATAGAATTATAGCGGACATGTCATTATGTATATTTAGACACCAACACAACATGAAAAATATTGTAAAATAAATAAATGAAGTGGTAACTAAAGGGGAAGGCATCTGGCCCTTCTCACGTGGATGTAATACCATCTATGGCTGTTTTTTTGCGGTGATTGTAACAGGGAATGCACAGAATTCTGCCAGTTCTTGTTGCTCGTGAAGAAGTGAATCAAGTTTCCAGTCATTTTTAAATCATTTTGGCGTTTTTCCCTTCAAAATTCCAAATCATCTACGTGAAGGAAAACTTGACCTCCCACTGCTTTGTTATGGTTGTTGATATTTTAGGAAGCTGGATCTAGAGATGGGGCTCGATGAAACAGAAAGATTGTGCAAATGCTGTATAAAGCCAAGGTCATCCTTTTTTATGTAGATTTTGTCAAGGTTCGACTTACAAGAGGTCTTCTCATTAGAGACAGCCCTTTCAATAACCAGGCACCATCAGCTCGACAATGGTCCTGATCATGGGACTCACTGCTAACACCGAATTTTGACAAGAGAAGTCATGGCCACCCTGGACTTGCATTATTATATGCCGGACATAGAGCAGATCTCCATTCTGAGTGATAAAGCGGGTCTTGAGTGAGGACATCCTACTATGATGTCCATATTATCTAAATGGACATACAGACAGGGATTGTTTTTGTTAATCAACCTTTTAAGAAGGTCTTATGGACATAACGGTCAGCCTAATGCTTATTTAGCTACCAGTTATCGCTCCCGACTCCCAAGTAAATGTATGCTCGGCACAGCAGTCGTGTTTAATCCAACGGGAAGACTGTGAATCGTGCCCGATTCTTCTTTCCAAATATACATATTTGATTGATTGAGTTTTGTTTAAAAGTAACCAGTTGCATTGGAAAACACTGTTAATCTGCAGGTATAGAGTTAATCTGCAAGATAATAGTGTTAGTCTACGTTCACATTTGTGGTCAGCGCCGCAGCGTCGGGCGCCGCAGCGTCGCCGCATGCGTCATGCGCCCCTATATTTAACATGGGGGCGCATGGACATGCGTCGCACTTGCGTTTTGCGCCGCATGCGTCCCTGCGGCGCACGAGTCCGGGCGCAGAGGACGCGGCAAGTTGCATTTTTGCTGCGTCCAAAATCAATAAAAAAAAGGACGCATGCGGCGCAAAACGCAGCGTTGTGCATGCGTTTTGCTGCGTTTTTGTTTGCGTTGTGCGTTGCGGCGCCGACACTGCGGCGCACAACGCAAATGTGAACGTAGCCTTAGAAAGGTGCCTGGGTGCTGTATTGAAAGTGCTGTTCCCAGGAGAAAATTAACTTTATTCCTTCCAGGAGCTGCCAGCTTTCAGTCATAGAGGAATATTGACGCAGCTACACTCACTGCTCAGCACACAGTGAGTGGCAGCTGTAAACACTTTGACTGACAGCCGGCTCTGCACTGATGCACTGTAGAGTCAGCTGTAAATTAAAGTGCCGGGGTATGCGTATAGCTGTCACTCACAGTAGTGACTGAAGCTGTGCCGACACACTTGTATGACTGAAAGCCGGCGGCTCCTGAGAATAATATAGTTAATTTTCTCCCAGGAGCAGCACTTTCAGTGCAGCGGCTTTGCACATTTCTTATGCTATTAACTTGCAGCTTAACCCCACATCTGCATTTTAACAGCGTTATCAGACGTGACAGGTTCCCTTTAAAGACGCACTCACAGTTATTTTTTTCTTCTACAACTTCATCCCCCACCTGATTGTAAGAGAAGTGCAAAGTGTAAAAAAACAGAGTGCGCTTATTTCCATGTGGTTCTCCTCCTGTTTTCCCCCCTTCAGCCCCTATCTCGATTCCTAGCTTACATCCTTGATGTTATTCCTTTATGCTCTGCTATAAATCACTGAATCAGAACAGCATCTCATGACTAGCTAAGGCAGATATTGTCTATCTCTGCTTCAAGGACACTGTAATTATTGTCTACTCCATATACTGTTAAATATACTAAACAAACACAAAAAAATGTATTGTGCTTTCCTCACAATGAACTAAAAACCAATAGATTCTAAGTAAACAGCAAGGCAGCTGAACAGTTACCTTCCACAGTCCATTATTTTGTTATAAACACTGTGCAGTAATCATCATTATCTTTGATAGAAGTTTCTGTCCCTCCCCTGTAGAGAACTTCAGTGCTACAATCGATGCAACTGCATCAAACAGACAGTTCTAGTGACCCTCTCCAGAGAACATCAAGCCATGTAATTCTCAGGGAGTCATCATGTGATAACTGAAGAGAAGGTTATAATAAAATTCCAGATAGGAAGCAACAAGTACTTTAGGTAAAGCTAGCTGAATTATATATAGTGGCATGCCATTAACAAAAACAAAAAAACAAAAGTTACTTTAATTTGATTGGGCACCTTTATAAAGGTCTAGATTGGGTGTACTGGCCTGCAATTGTGTAATGGAAACTAATGTAACAGTAGAAGACTTCAATACATGACCCAGTTATATTCTGACCACCTGTCCATACACACATAGATAACTTAGCCAGTAACACCAGTCAGAGAGGTAATCTGGGAAATGTGCACACAGATCCTTTCTAATGCTCAGTGACTATATCCACATACTCCGCTCTTTAATAAAAACACCATGTGTGAACGCTGATGTATGGTATGTCCAGCTGTGTCTATTGTTCTATGCCTGTCAGTGTATTACACACTACACGATGAAGGACACGCTTAGAGATTACATCCAATACAATCACCCTCAAGATTAACTCCAATCTTATTACCGCATAGAACCGTGCGCACATTAATCTTGCAGCCGCAACATCTGAAAAACCGACATCAAAGGGCTGGCTATGGAATGCTATAATCCCATCGTACGGCGCAGGTCGCCGATGATCACTCCGCCGATAACGTTCCATCGGTGGAATCATCTGCTTCTCTGGGACACGTTCTCACAACATTAGTAACTTGATTTACACATCAGCCCGGTTGCAAATAACTGAAGTTGAAACCAACCCGTTAAAATGTCTTGTACGACCCAACGGTCATAAATGTGAAAAGCCGGAATATATAAAACAGTCAGTTCTGGCCAAAGAGAATGGAGGGAACATAAGATCTGCTGCAGATGATAAAGTGTAATGGTGGTGGGAACGATAAATTCAAGGAAAGTGAAAAGATAGAGGAGGATTAGGAAAACATGGCCACTTTCTTCTTAACACGGCCCCAATCTTGTCAAGAGGTTGTGTCCGTTTATTGCAGCTCCATTGAAGACAATGGGGCTCAGGAGCAATACCACAGTAACCAACTCTTTAGGGGAAAAGCCAATTCTTTACCAACTCCTTTAGACTCTATTCTTACATAGTCACAAAGTCAGTGGTTGACTGGTGGTGGTTTAGTTCTCGGGGGGTTTACATGCTACCAGTTGGTCATACCCATGCTTCTTACTGACCTCAATAGTTGATCATATCTCCAATTTAGACAAGACTCAGAACTTGTGCATAGATCATTTAGTTCAATTTTAAAGGGGTTGTCTGGGAATTTAACACTGATGGCCTATCCCTTAGGATATGTTATCAATGTCTGTTCGAGAGGATGTGACACCTGTGGCCCACGGCGATCACTTGTTCTAGGTGTCAGCGGCGGACGAAACTGTTCAGTTAGTTGCTGGAATAGTTGCTGTGGCGGGGTACTACACATTCACCTCCTACAGATTTTAATAGGAGGTGGAGGTATAGTGGCTGCAGCCATCATACAGTCAACGGAGTTGCGCTGTGCAGCCGCGTCACTGAGAACAGCTGATCTGTGGGGGAGCCAGGTGTTGCACCGACACCGATCAGACATTGATGACCTATCCTAAGGATAGGCCATTAAAGTCCCAGACAACCCCTTTAAGAAGAGTATGTCAGCATATAATGACTGTTCAAACCAAGCACAGGCATTCTGTGCACCCTTGGTGTGGCCATGTGCTTCAGAGCAGCTTCATTTTTCATCTATCCCTGACCACCTCTGGCCTCTCCATATAGCTAGAGTTGTCAATCAAGAAGGGGAAGGAGATGGGCACAAAACAGGAAAGTGTGAGCTTGCATGGGACTGCTAAGGCTCCCCAAGACTAGCTGAATCCTTTTAAACTCTGTGTAGAAACAGGAAGTCTCTTTTCCCTGCCTGAGTCATCATTAGAACAATTCTCCACCATGGTAAAGTCCCTAGCAGGGGGTTGGAGAGGAGCAGCTGGGTCAGGAGTTTCTACATAGAGCTTAGAAGGACTCAGCTAGTCAGTTTTTAATCATGTGATGTTGTAGACCTAATGGAAAAGAGAAGAATTAACTGTGTAGAAAGGCAAAATGAGCAATTGCAAGTGCACTGTGCTATATAATATGATGACTGCAATATACTAAGGGGATAAAAACTTTGATGGGAGGAGGAGGGCTTTTTTGTAAGTATCTAGCATCAAGCATCTACAGAAAATTCCTTAAAGCTGGGGCGGAGGGGAAAAAATTATGAAATGAGACATATTAACCTGCTCTATCCCCTGTGATTCCAGCGCTGTGCAGTGTTTGGCTGCAGGGGTCCAGTGACTGGAATGACGCCTCATCTGAGGCACATCTGATGACATGCTGCAGCCAATCATGAGGCACATCTGATGACATGCTGCAGCCAATCATTAACCTCAGCATGCTGACTTTCTGCCGGCATTCCAGGATTGCACTTTTCTGACATTTGTTCAGAGCAATTTACTATTAAAAAATGAGTAAGCTATGGTTAGAAAGTTTTATTCACTAAATAACAGAAATGTATTTATTTTACTCACTTATATAGCGCCATTAATCCCACGGCGCTTCAGAGACATCATCATCGCTGTCCCCGTTGGGGCTCACAGTCTAATAGTCCCTATCAGTATGTCTTTGGACTGTGGGAGGAAACCGGAGGAAACCCACGCAAACACGGAGAGAACATACAACACTCCTTGCAGAAATGACCAATTACTTCATGTAAAAAGAAAAAAATGCGTGACTGAGCATGGATACAATACAGAATAAAAAGCAGAGCTTGGACATTAGCACATATCCCAATCCTGCGCACCAAACAGAAAAGCCAAGAACAATAATATCGAAAAACAAGGATTTATTTCTGCCAAAGCACAAGCTCCCAGCAGACCCTGGCTCCAGCCGTGGCCTCGGCACGGACCCGGCCTTCCAGTCCTCTGATCGCGCCTCCTCATCTAATACTCTCCCAATACCAATAAGAACGCTAACGGATATTAAAATGAAAAGTCCAAAGTTCTGCTAAAATCATCATCAAAATACAGCTACAAATAAAAGTGCAAAGAGTTAACATGGTCCTTTCTCCACAAAGAGAGTTAGTCGTCATTTTCTACACAACTATATTTAAGAAAGGATTATCATAGTCAATTATCACCATTACCGGCTCAATCCCATTAAAGAGGAAGAATGGAGGGCGGCGGGGGACTCCGTCAAAGGGAATTACATATGTGTGAAAATTTTCTTGACATTGATCAAAGGTGAAATTCTCAGGCAGGTACATTTTACACATTTCTAGATGGATCTAGAAGTAAAATGCTAAATAGGATCTTAAAAGGTACCTGTCACTTGCCACCAATATGCCATTTTTTTTCCTGGTATAAATGTTATTCTCCTGAATGTGGCGTTATTTTTTGTCACTGCGCCTCTCCATTCCTGACATACGGCCTCCTCTATCCTGCATGAAAATTAAGGTCTCAATTAATTAAATAAAAGCTATCAGCAGATTTTTGAGATGTAATCTGAGAGTGATGTAGGGGCAGAGATCCTGATTCCTGCGATGTATCACTTATTGAGCTTTGTTTTTATTTCAATAAAATCAATGTTTTATCAGCAGGGGATTATCACTACAGGACTAGGTGTCTTGTGCCTCATGGTCAACCCACCACTGACTAGCAGCTCTCTAGCTCCAGTTCCCAATATACAGTGTACACAGAAAGCTGCCAATCAGTGGTGTGGGCGAGGTTAGACGGGGCTCAGCATTCTGAGCTCTGCTAGATCTGCAGCAGAGGAAAGTGTAATTTTATAAGAGTTGCTGCATCCAGTAAACTAAGTGATCACATCACTGGAATCAGGATCTCTGTTCCTACATCATGCTGCTGTCAGATTACACAGTACAAAAACCTGCTGACAGATTCCCTTTAAGAATGGTATTATGTATGTCAGTCTTAAGGAAGTCTGCCCAGTATCCAATACAATTTCAGATCAAATGAAGTATGAATGTGGTTCATTTTGTCATTGTGTTTTAAGGTTTTCAAACCTCTTCATCAGGACAAAACCACAATGAAAATCATTATGTTGTTGTCCTGATGAAGAGATTTCAGCAACTCGAAACGCGTTGACGAATTGAATCGAATTCATACTTCTTTTGGTCTCCATTCATATATTGGACACTTGGCGGATTTACAACCACCAGAACCCTCATCATTTGTATCCTACCTACGTGTTGGTCCTGCAGTGGCCTTTATGTGCTTTTTAGAGGTGTTATGACTGTCCCCACCCTGCCAGGTGAGCGCACTCTGCGTTGTTCTCACCCCTTGTTTTATTGGATGACACACTATTACACTTTTTTGTCCCTCCGGTTACTTCACTGTAGAAGGCATACTGTTTTGGTCAGTTTTGACTTGCACAAAAAAATTACAACATTTCAAGGAGTTTTACACCAGAAAATGGAAACAGAATTCCTGGACGAATCAGGACCTTAGTCTTTTCAGTCAGTTACGTTGTGTCCTCATGGAGCCTCTTATCGAGAATAGTTCAATACCACACCCACGTGGCTAAAAATTCAAGATTTACATATAAAAAAGGGCCATATCTGAGGAATAGAGGGGCACACGAACAGAAAAAAAAAACAAAGCCAGATTTGGGAGAACAGTGCCTTTTACACAAGGAAAAAAAATGGTATATTTAGGCATGTTTTCTTCAAATAGATTGTCCACTACATATTATTATATTAAAAATGGGCCAATGGGGGTCTTCTAGCAGAATAGAACAGGTAATCAGATAAAGGACCCCAACTCTCCTCTGCACTGCTGTTTGTTCACTTCCTCGGGGGGGGGGGGGGGGGAAGTCATGTGACTGATGCAGCCAATCAGCAGCCACTGATCTGCCTTACATGGAACATCGCTGCTGCAGCCAGTCGGTGCCTGCTGATTAGCTGCAGAGGTCATGTGTTGTTCCCTGCCAGAAGAGAAAGCGTGGGCACAGGCAGCAGGGTGGAGTACGTGTATGGGGGCGCCGGTCGACTGATGGGTGGGAGAGATGTCCAAATTCGAACTGCTGATCGCATTGATCTCTCTGACACAAGCTGCAGGACAAGATGTCAGACTGCTACTTTCTCACAGAGAACACAGGAGCAGTCGGCCGAACACGGGCTCCTGTGTATAGGAGAGTCCGCTGAGATGACTGTCAGCCAAACGATCTTTTGGCCATCAGCCTTCTAATGTTTATGGCCGGACTTAGGTGACCATTTCTACAATCCCCCTACAAGGAATGAAGAGGCAGAAGCTTCGCCCCATTGTATACAAACGTTTAAAGGGGTTGTCCACCACTAGGACCTTCTCACTGCCCCCATTAAAAATAATTTTTATTAATAATTTTTATTTCTATAGCACTTTACATTTTAGAGGAGACTTGCACAGAAAATGGAGACATTACAGAATAACACATAACTCAGATACCAAAAAGGAGTGAGGACCCTGCTGCGCGCAAGCTACAATCTATGAGGAAATAGGGGAGAGACTAAAGGTAAACTACAAAATGTGCTTACATTGTACGATACAACCATAATACACTAAATAGGGTATTCACATAACGCTGCATGAACGGGTCAGCCAGGATGTGTACAGGCACAGATACACAGTTAAGTGAATGGAGGGACAGATGATACGAGGGTCATGATTTTGAAAAACATTTTGTGTGGGCAAAATGGGGATAGTTAGGTAAGTGAGGTGAGGCGATAGGCCAGTATAAAGAAAGTTATTTTTAGGCCCCGCTTAAAACTATGGAAATTGGGAATTAATCAAATTGTCCTGGGTAGTGCATTCCAAAGAATTGGCGAAGCATGTGAGAAGTCTTGGAGATGGGAGTGGGAGGTTCAGATTATTAAGGAAGTTAGCCTAAGGTCATTAGAGGAACGGAGGGCACGGGTAGGGTGGTAGAAAGACGACAGATGAGATGTAGAGAGGTGCTGAACCGTGGAGCACTTTGTGGGTGAGTGTGATAAGTTTATACTGAACTCTGGAGTGGATGGGTAACCAGTGCAATGACTGGCACAGGATAGACACTGGTACAGCGGTTGGTGAGGAACATGATCCTGGCTGCTGCATTCAGGACAGATTGGAGTGGGGAGAGTTTGGTAAGAGGGAGACGGAGTAGTAGAGAGTTGCAGTAATCAAGATGAGAATGAATAAGAGCTATAGTAAGAGTTTTTGCAGAGTCAAATGTAAGAACAGGTCGAATTCTAGAAACGTTTCTGAGGTGTAGACAACAAGAGCGAGCCAGTGATCGGATGTGGGGGGGGGGGGGGGGTGAATGAAAGCTCTGAATCAAGTATGACCCCAAGACAGCAGGCATGTTGCTGGGGAGTAATGGTGGAACCGCACACGGAGATGGCAATGTCAGGCAAAGGTAGGTTAATAGAGGGAGAGAACACAAGGAGTTCAGTTTTTCACAAATACAGTTTTAGTTATAATAAGGACATGATGTCATAGACATCGGAAAGAATCACCGGTATTTTGTAGTAATGCAGGCGTGATGTCAGGAGACGATGTGAACAATTAGGTGTCATCAGCAGAGAGATGGTACTGAAAACCGAATCTACTGATGGTTTGTCCAATAGGGGCAGTATATAAGGAGGAGATGGGGTCTAGGACTGATCTTTGAGGAACTCTGACAGTAAAGAAAAAAGAAGAGGAAGAGGAGCCAGCAAAAGATACAGTGAAGGAGCGGTCAGAGAGATAGGAGGAGAACCAGGAGGGCCTTGCCCTTGAGGCCAACTAAACGGAGCATAGTGAGGAGGAGCTGGTGATCCACAGTATCGAATGCTGCAGAGAAATCTAGGAGAATCAGCAGGGAGTAGTGACCATTACATTTAACAGTTGGTAGATCATTAGAGACTTTAGTGAGGGCAGTTTCAGTACAGTGTAAAAAGCAGAAACCAGATTGTACAAGGTCAAGAAGAGAGCGATCTGAGGGATAGCGGATTAGATGAGAGTGGACCAAGCGTCCCAGGAGTTTAGAGATGAATAACACTATACTCACCTCCTGTACTGGCGCCATTCCATCGGTGTTTGCACTCGCGTTCTCGGGACACTCGTGAGATTGTTATGTCACGTGAGCCCTGCGCCCAATCAACACTGGAGTCACTGTCCCCCCGTTGGACACATAAGAAATAAACAGGAGGTGAAAGCTGCGGCCGGCCGCTCACTTGCTCTTGATTTCTTATATGTTCAGTGACGACAGCACTGTTTGGGCGCAGGGCTCACGTGATATACTTTCACGGGTGTCCTGGGAACCAGAGTGCCAACATTGATGGAACGGCGCCGGTACGGGAGGGGAGTATAGGTGTTGTCATTTCAAAGGGGCAAACGTTCAGAGTGAGAAGGGGTTGTCCTAGTAATAGTGAAGAAGAGGAGGGGAGAATGAAGGATGAAGGGGAGCTAAAGCAGACACCTCCAGGAAAAATAACAACATTAGAAGATGAAGACACTTTTTTTTCCCCAACTGAATTTCAATGTAAAACAGAAAAGTTTCCCTTAAAAATAGAAATGTGTTCTAAACATCGAATTATGTGACCCGTCTATTTTGGGGAAAGTATTAGATGACATTTCCTAAGCTCTTCCTAAGGGAATTTTCCAAGAACACAAGCTATTTAGATGCCGTACACACATACATAGCGCTCGCTAAACAAAGTCATATTAAATTCCAGCAATAAATGGCGTGTTTATATGGCACATGGGTCATGGGAATCATTTCTCTAAAGCGGCCTTTCCTTAATTGATTCCTTAACAATATGTTACTGTGGATACAGATAGTTTATGTTACTAAACATGTAAGAAATTCAGCCTGTGAAATGGCGCACCGGCTCATCAGCACTCTCAATTTTATATAAACATTTACGGCATTTAGAGGAATATGGATTCCTACAGTGAATGACACTGTACTTTACATACTGAGCTCAGCACGCACAAAAACCACATCCAAATATCAAAAGCCATTTAAAGGGGCATTCTCAAGTTAGGACGTTATCACCCATCTACTGGCTAGAAGATAGAAGATAACTTCCCGATAGCTAAGCCCTCCACTAATCCCGAGGATCGGAGCTCTGAAGATCTCCATGTGCCCACGGCCGCTCCATTCATTCTTAATGGGACTGCTGGAGATAGTTGAGCGCTGCGTTCGGCACTCACATAAAGAATTGAGCAGCAGTGCACATGATTAACCTCCGCTCCATTCACATGGGAATCCTCAGAGCTCCGTTTCTTGGCATTCAATGGATAGGGGATAACTTGCAGACTTGGGAATCCCGCTTTAAAGGCATGCTTACCTAATGTTGGGGTCTACAGCATTTTCTAATTCTAAGCTTCCCACTGCACCCCTGGCTTCCACACGTTCTGAAGGACTCCACTGGCTATAATGGGGTCCACACTTGTTTTGGTATTTTTGATGGATGCAGACCATGGTCATAAGAAAAATACAGTATGTCTTGATGTGACCCCCGGTGGAGGTTCATTGCGAAAGTGAAAACACAGCACAAGCCGCCTCTATTGATAGGTGGCCCTCTTTTTATATACCGTAATTAAAATGGTCATGCTGCATTTTCCCTACAAATCTAGAGCTGGTGCAGTATTCAAAACAAGGATGGAAATTGAGCTATTCAAACAGGATAAGGGCACCAAGGTACTATACAAATAAGATAAGTGCACCAGGGCACTATACAAATAAGACAAGGGCAAAAGGGTACTATACAAATAAGATGAGGGCACCAAGGTACTATACAAATAAGATAAGGGTACCAAGGTACTATACAAATAAGATAAGGGCACCAGGGTACTATACAAATAAGATAAGGGCGCCAGGGTATTATACAAATAGGATAAGGGCACCAGGGTACTATACAAATAAGATAAGGGCACCAGGGTACTATACAAATAAGATGAGGGCACCAAGGTACTATACAAATAAGATAAGGGTACCAAGGTACTATACAAATAAGATAAGGGCACCAAGGTACTATACAAATAAGATAAGGGCACCAAGGTACTATACAAATAAGATAAGGGCACCAAGGTACTATACAAATAAGATGAGTACACCAGGGCACTATACAAATAAGACAAGGGCAAAAGGGTACTATACAAATAAGATAAGGGCACCAGGGCACTATACAAATAAGATAAGGGTACCAAGGTACTATAAAAATAAGATAAGGGCACCAGGGTACTATACAAATAAGATGAGGGCACCAAGGTACTATACAAATAAGATAAGGGCACCAAGGTACTATACAAATAAGATAAGGGCACCAGGGTACTATACAAATAAGATAAGGGCGCCAGGGTATTATACAAATAGGATAAGGGCACCAGGGTACTATACAAATAAGATAAGGGCACCAAGGTACTATACAAAAAAGATAAGGGCACCAAGGTACTATACAAATAAGATAAGGGCACCAGGGTACTATACAAATAAGATAAGGGTACCAAGGTACTATACAAATAAGATAAGTGCACCAGGGTACTATACAAATAAGATAAGGAAAGCAGGGTACTATACAAATAAGATAAGGGCACCAGGGTACTATACAAATAAGATAAGGGCACCAAGGTACTATACAAATAAGATAAGGGCACCAAGGTACTGTACAAATAAGATAAGGGCACCAGGGTACTATACAAATAAGATAAGGGCACCAGGGTACTATACAAATAAGATAAGGGCACCAAGGTACTATACAAATAAGATAAGGGCACCAAGGTACTGTACAAATAAGATAAGGGCACCAGGGTACTATACAAATAAGATAAGGGCACCAAGGTACTATACAAATAAGATAAGGGCACCAAGGTACTGTACAAATAAGATAAGGGCATCAGGGTACTATACAAATAAGATAAGGGCACCAAGGTACTATACAAATAAGATAAGGGCACCAGGGTACTGTACAAATAAGATAAGGGCACCAGGGTACTATACAAATAAGATAAGGGCACCAAGGTACTATACAAATAAGATAAGGGCACCAAGGTACTGTACAAATAAGATAAGGGCACCAGGGTACTATACAAATAAGATAAGGGCAAAAGGGTACTATACAAATAAGATAAGGGCACCAGGGTACTATACAAATAAGATAAGGGCACCAAGGTACTATACAAATAAGATAAGGGTACCAGGGTACTATACAAATAAGATAAGGGCAAAAGGGTACTATACAAATAAGATAAGGGCACCAGGGTACTATACAAATAAGATAAGGGCACCAAGGTACTATACAAATAAGATAAGGGCACCAGGGTACTATACAAATAAGATAAGGGTACCAGGGTACTATACAAATAAGATAAGGGCAAAAGGGTACTATACAATTAAGATAAGGGCACCAGGGTACTATACAAATAAGATAAGGGCAAAAGGGTACTATACAAATAAGATAAGGGCACCAAGGTACTATACAATTAAGATAAGTGCACCAGGGTACTATACAAATAAGACAAGGGCAAAGGGTACTATACAAATAAGGGCACCAGGGTACTATACAAATAAGATAAGGGCACCAGGGTACTATACAAATAAGATAAGGGTACCAAGGTACTATACAAATAAGATAAGGGCACCAGGGTACTATACAAATAAGATAAGGGCACCAAGGTACTATACAAATAAGATAAGGGCACCAGGGTACTATACAAATAAGATAAGGGCAAAAGGGTACTATACAAATAAGATAAGGGCACCAAGGTACTATACAAATAAGATAAGGGTACCAAGGTACTATACAAATAAGATAAGGGCAGCAGGGTACTATACAAATAAGATAAGGGCACCAGGGTACTATACAAATAAGATAAGGGCACCAGGGTACTATACAAATAAGATAAGGGCACCAGGGTACTATATAAATAAGATAAGGGCACCAAGGTACTATACAAATAAGATAAGGGCAAAAGGGTACTATACAAATAAGATAAGGGCACCAGGGTACTATACAAATAAGATAAGGGCACCAAGGTACTATACAAGTAAGATAAGGGTACCAATGTACTATACAAATAAGATAAGGGCAGCAGGGTACTATACAAATAAGATAAGGGCACCAGGGTACTATACAAATAAGATAAGGGCACCAGGGTACTATACAAATAAGATAAGGAATTAGGGTACTATACAAATAAGATAAGGGCATCAGGGTACTATACAAATAAGATAAGGGCACCAGGGTACTATAAAAATAAGATAAGGGCGCCAGGACACCATGTCCCAGGTGGTTAATAGTGCAATGGTGTGAAGCAGAGTCTGACAGCTTTTTTATCATTTTATTGGGCAACCATCCTCCATGTACCCCAGGGTGTGAGCTACATCAGTTGCTTTCCCAAACATATTTTTTAGAGCTATTTCCCATCTATGACTGGGATGTGTTTCATTTATCTCTCCTGAATTCACACACAAAGCAGTGATCACCTAGAGAATAAGTAAACTCTCTTCCTCATGTTGGGATATATACGGATGCCTTAGGCTATGCTCAATAATAAGCCTTCGTCATGCACAGCACCCATCCCCTGTGTGATCCCCCTCACAATCTCCCACAATTGCATTCTGTCCTGCAGATCTGCTCTAAATCCGAGGTCTTGTAATATAATCCAGATCTGTTTACTGCAATATCCTCATTACATTCTATCATTCACCCTACAGCACACAGACCTTTCTACTTAGGAAACTCAGTCTTCAGTATCCCCTTTATGCTGACCTCACTTTCCAGGAATTCTTCAATTAAGTTTACGATCCCCCTGCATCCAATACAAGAACACATTACGCTTTACACTCCATTTCCGAGCGCTCAGCCGCCACCTAGAACACGCCGGAGAAGACTAAGGTGCCTACATGTCAGAGAATCGATTATTTTCTTTTACCCTTAAGGAAGGGTCACACAGTGCTTTTTTACATGGATAATTTTACATGGAAAGTGAAGCAGAGAGATAATGTGAAAACGTCATGACCTGCTAGGTGTGGAATCAGGACCCCAGTAACCACCGAGTCATTATTCCAAGTACTAGTAGACAAGGCCCGGCTGTTGATGAAGAATACAAACGTTTGCTGACAAGTACAGAACACTAACTTAGGTCAAAGGCAGAGGTGGGGAACCTTCTCTTGCCAAAGGCCAATTGTATATTTCTAATCTCATTCACGAGCCATATAAAATTATCAATTTATACATGGCATTACAAGATCTATTCCTTAAATAATAAATAAAAACACAACACAGAATTTATTGAGTGGAAGAAAAATGGCCGTGATGTTTATTTAGGGTTAAACCAGTTACAAACAGAATAAATAATGTAATCACAACTTCCATATTTCCATAAAAACACCAAATCCAATCCGCCCATACCAATGGGCGATTTTCCCACAAACAAGAACATCACGACAGGGACTTAACAAAGAAAAGGGGAGGGAGGGTGGGCTCTTCTTTTCTTCACTGCTCCAGCGGAATGATGTTCCCTGGTAAAAGCTGGCAAATATATAGCAGAATAAATCTGCCTAACAACCATAACCACCAATAAAAACCATTTGAAATGGGCGCCAAAAGCGCCAGTTAAAACCAGAGCTTCTAAAAATAGCTCACCATGGACATTTAAACTGACCTGAGATTGAACCTTAAATTAAAGCCCAATGTGCATATCTGATCACCACAATAATCCTAAGATCTGTAATGCCATGAGACCCCCCCTTTATTTCATTTTTTGACGGGGGGGGGCTAGCATGGCATTACAAGATCTATTCCTTAAATAATAAATAAAAACACAACACAGAATTTATTGAGTGGAAGAAAAATGGCCGTGATGTTTATTTAGGGTTAAACCAGTTACAAACAGAATAAATAATGTAATCACAACTTCCATATTTCCATAAAAACACCAAATCCAATCCGCCCATACCAATGGGCGATTTTCCCAAGAGCCAAGCCTCAAAGAGGCGAGGCCCCCCCATAACCACACAGCCACTTTTCAACCATCGATTGTAAATTTAAGTTAAAAATATCCAATCCAATAACCGATAAATGGACCAAATCAGTACGGAAAAGACCTGGTAAAAACCCTTCTAATTCCTCATGACGAAAAGAAAAACCGCCAATTAATGGTAAAAATTTACTCATACTCCTATTAATTCTTTTACGAATCTTATCCAAAAATAAAAACTTCGAATCAGACCATAAAATTCTGGGGACAATTTCGGAAAAAACAAGACCCACAGACGGAAAGGACTGTCTAATGCTGCAAATATCAGACCTCATAAAAGCTAATAAATCTAAAGTTCTCATTTTGCCCAAATCGTTACCGGACAAATGAAAAATCACTAAATCTGGAAAAGGAAACATGTTAATACATTTTCTAAACTCAAAACAAAAACTTGACCATTTCATGCCCCGAACACTGTGCCAGAAGATCTGAACTTGAGAAGAATTAAATGATAAATTCTCAGTATACATTCTCTGCCTGGCCCTCTTCTCTGCCCAAAAAATATACGAGTGTCCAATAATCCAAACTATGAATGGACCTGAAAAATAAATAGATAATTAGTAATCGTAAAGTTCGTGGCGAACATACAATTTGAATCTATTAGATTCCCATCTACCCAATTTCTGTATTGAAGCATCCTCTAAGCCTGATCTGGCTGCTTCGGTAGCAGCTCCTATACGGAAAGAATGGGAAGTGATCCTAAGGTGTTGGTAATTCAAAGAACATAAGCATTTTTTTAGAACTGCATTGAATTGAAATATAGTTACAGGTAAACCATCCAAATGAATAAATAAAGGGCCTGAAATATCTGGCCTAATAGTAAGCCAACGCAATAAACTAGCTACTGGGCAGATTAACGGCTCAGGGAAAGCGTTAATAATTAACCTAGATCCTCTGCCCATCTGCTCTGTTTTTGATTTTCTAATAAATAAAACTACTTGAGAATTATCAACTCTGACATCAGACATGAACAGACCAGAAGGTTCCGATTTGTTGGTTGAGACTACCTCGCCAACCCGCAAGGCACCGAAAAATGTGAGTGTGAATATTGAATAAAATAAAAGGCTCTCCTCTCTAGAACTACAAACATCAGGGAGCGCTAAGCATAATTCCTTCAAAAGCTGGAAAGAGATCGGGCGTCGTGAATCGGGTTTAAAGTTAGATCTCTTCAAGCCCTTCAAAAATTGCTTTAAGGGGAAAAAACTAGTTAGCGGGGGGTTACCCCTTAATTTTAGAAAAAACGATACCCCTGCAATGGATTTAGCTATAGCTGAGTGGGAGAGGCCTGATTCAGACAGAGATACTGCAAACTGCAGGCCGGATAAGGCATTGGATACATTACAATTTAAGTTATGAAGGGCGCAAAAATTCACCCATCTAAGCCACGCGGCCGAATAATCGGCCCATGATCTAGCCGAGAGGGAATTCCTAATACACTGAGGAATCAAATCGAAATCAGCTCCCAAATTGACTGCGGGCAAGGAGTTGGCTCCAAATCTGCGTTGGGTACCTGTAAGCAAAAGAATGACCGCTCATGTTTGCACAGTGAACCCGCCACTGAAGCCCATGCACTCACGCCTTGTTTCGCTTTGATCCAAATATTAAATTTTAGGCATGTTAAAACCAATTGTCTTATAATCAAAGAAGCGCATTTATTTTTAGAGGACAGGGTGTTTATGGAGAAAAGTACTCCTTGATTCAATGAAAAAATGCTTAACCTGGAGTTCTGAATCAAAGAGCCCCATAAATAGAGCCCCAAAAAAATTGCAAAGAGTTCCAGCACCATCTCATTATTTGTGATATGAGAATCCAACCAATGAGATGGCCACTGAACATAACACCAATGATGTGACAAAAGAACACCACAGCCGAAAGTGGAATTCACTGAAACAGAGAAGGGGATTGAGTCAGCAGAAATAAAAGCAGTTTGCCAGCAAGACTTTCCGTTAAAATCTGAAAGAAATTCTAACCAAATTTTTACATCCTCCTTCATCTCAGAAGAAACTCTGATATGAGAAGTAGGAGACGATAATCCTTTGGTAGCATCATAAAGCCGTCTAGAAAAGACTCGACCGATTGGAATAATACGCAAAGCAAAATTTAGTAGGCCGAGTAAAGATTGAAGATCCTTTAAGATCACCTTCTTTTTGGTAAGACAATTATTTAGTGCAGTGGATAATTTTACAATTTTGTCCAGCGGGAGTCTGGATTCCATTTTAACCGAGTCTAACGTAACGCCTAAAAACTCGATACAATTACAAGGAAAAACGGTTTTCTCATGGGCAATGGGAACGCCAAAATACTCGCACATTTTAATAAAACTATTAAGTGTATCTAAACAAATTGAAGATTCAGGGGGGCCTACAAACAAAAAATCGTCTAGATAATGCAAAATATTGACATTAGGGGAATTGGATTCCAATATCCAATGCAAAAATGATGAGAAGCTCTCGAAGTAAAAACAAGACAGGGAAAAACCCATAGGGAGGCATTTGTCAAAGAAAAACTGGTTTTCAAAATAAAAGCCTAATGAATTAAAACCGTTAGGATCTATAGGTAATAACCGAAACGCCGACTTAATGTCCGATTTGGACATAAGAGCGTTCTTACCCATAGTCCTAAGCATGTCTATGGCCAAATCAAATGATGAGTAGCTAACAGAACAGACGTCCTTATCTACCTCATCATTCAAAGATGAACCGGTGGGGTACGATAGGTGGTGAATCAGGCGGAAAGATCCCGTATCTTTTTTGGGTACTAAACCTAGCGGAGAAATACGAAAATTCGGGAAAGGAGGGGAGGTAAACGGACCTGCGACCCTACCAAGTTCCAGCTCGCTAAAAATTTTTTCTCTAGCTATTTCGGGATTAAATGCCAAAGAGGGAAGATTCCTTAACAACTTACAACCGATCCCTTTAAAAGAAGGCACAAAAAAACCTTTAGAAAATCCGTTAAAAATTAAATTACTGCTCAGCAGATCTGGGTACTTGTTTAGCCAGTACACCAGTCTTTCCAGCTTCACTGGGGTCGAGGCTTTTTGCATTACTGTCCCTGGAAAGTGTTTGCTGAGCGGACTGCTTTTTAAAGCATCGTGACATAGAGTGCGCATTTCCGCAAAATGAACACTCGTGTCGAAATCTGCAGTTAGTATTCCACTTACAGACAGAGTCATTAAACGCAAAACAGACGCCCTTCTTAGGGAGGGCTGATGACACCTGTTTAGCTGAAGACTGCCTCTGAGGCAGCATCAGATTAATCCAAAGCCCGACATCCTTCGTACCCCAGGAGAGGTCAGGATGAACAGCTAACTTTTGCCTAAAGGATTCATCATAATTAATCCAGGCAAAACCGCCAAAGTTGCGGTATGCCTCCAAAATTATGTCAATGTGTTGAAACAATTTACTACATAAATTAGGTGATTTCTCGCCCAGGACCGCCGAATAAATTGAAAAGGCCTGTATCCAATTGTTGAAAGATCTGATGTGACCACGCTTAACGTCATCAGAATCAGATTTTTCATCGCGCCTTTCCAACCTACCCGGCTGATCCCTGCGAGGAAGCAAAGAAAATAAATCAATGTATTGGTTACTCCAAATCAGCTCCTTTGTTGCTGAGCTGAGATGAAAACCAAGGGGAGAAAGCTCACAAGTCAGAGCTTCTTTAAAATGATTCTGAGGAATTACAGTAGAGGATGTGGAAATTCCAGGACTGTTGTCAAAACTGACAACTGTGGGAGAAGGAGATTTAAAAACCTCCCCCAGTGTCTCTGAAACCACATCCTTGATCATATTTTTAAAATCAGCGTGCGAGACAGACAGGGGCACATGAATGTTCTCACCCCTACTGATGGCGTCGCTGCTGCGTCCAGAAGAGTTGCCAGCGCTCCAGCCCTCCATGTTGGGCGAGCGCCGGTGCGAGCCAGCTGAACCTGACCCGATGGAGTCCTCACGCTGCGGGAGCACGCGGTCCGGTGCGGGAGCTGGGATGCTGGAGGAGGCCGCCGCCATCGCCGACAGGGCGCCTGACAGAGGGGTTTCCGCAGCGCTTGTACGGCTGCATCTTACCCGAGCTGCCAGCGCTCACTGATGACGCGGCCGATGACGTCTGAGGACGCTGTGGGAGATCTCGTGCTGGGCTGCGAGATCTCCTGGCTGCAGCGCCGCGCGGCTTCCTGGATGGCGCTTGAGAGCGGCGTCTAGGTCTCTGTGTCTGGCGCGGTCCTTCCTGCGGTGTCGGCAGCGCTGGAGAGCCCGGAGTTCCGTTGACAGACGGCGGTTCTGCAGAATCTTGACGCGAGGACTCGGCCTGGGATGCCGGTAAGGGAGGGGGGGAGACGGCTTCGGAAGCTACCTCATAAGGTTCTATAGCGAGGCAGCTCCTTAGCCAGTCAACCCCACCCTCAGCGCCGGCTCTGGAGATCAGCTGCCGCAGCAAATCTTCCATCTTGAAGAAGGTCTCTTCTTTTCTTCACTGCTCCAGCGGAATGATGTTCCCTGGTAAAAGCTGGCAAATATATAGCAGAATAAATCTGCCTAACAACCATAACCACCAATAAAAACCATTTGAAATGGGCGCCAAAAGCGCCAGTTAAAACCAGAGCTTCTAAAAATAGCTCACCATGGACATTTAAACTGACCTGAGATTGAACCTTAAATTAAAGCCCAATGTGCATATCTGATCACCACAATAATCCTAAGATCTGTAATGCCATGAGACCCCCCCTTTATTTCATTTTTTGACGGGGGGGGGCTAGCATTATCTTGCTATATTTCCTCAAACATTTAATTAAATCACCCCTAAAGTGATGGCTGAGACTGCTTCTCTTTGGTGAGACTGAAGTTAGGTGGTATGGATGATGTTGCTAATTGCAACTGCTATTCCAGGTTTTCGTTGGTCAGTCAACTCATTGCTATTACAAGTTTTGAAAAGAACTCGGGGTAGTAAGTTGTTGTGGACACAGATGTGTACTTCAATGAAGGTCTCCCTCAAAAATGAAATTCATCACCGCTCATGTAACGTTTATAGAACTCAGTGGGAGGTATGTGATATATAAATTTCATAAGAGACAGTGAGACTGCTGTATATACATCACATAAACACTGAGACTGCTGTATATACATCCCATAAGACACAACAAGACTGCTGTATATACATCACATAAGAGACACTGGGACTGCTATATACAGATCATGAGAGACACAGACTGCTGTATATACATCACATAAGAGACAGAGACTGCTGTATATACATCCCATAAGACACAACAAGACTGCTGTATATACATCACATAAGAGACACCGAGACTGCTGTATATACATCCCATAAGACACAACAAGACTGCTGTATATACATCATATAAGAGAAACTGGGACTGCTGTATATACATCCCATAAGAGACACTGGGACTGCTGTATACAGATCACATAAGAGACACAGACTGCTGTATATACATCACATAAGAGACACTGAGACTGCTGTATATACATCCCATAAGACACAACAAGACTGCTGTATATACATCACATAAGAGAAACTGGGACTGCTGTATACAGATCACATAAGAGACACAGACTGCTGTATATAAATCACATAAGAGACACCGAGACTGCTGTATATAATGAATTGGGCAAATAGTTCTCATAACAGACTTGACAAAAACTGTAGTTGGACACTAGATGTGATGCTGCAGGTAAAATTAAATGATGAGTGGCACCTGTGATCACTAGGGAACTTTATTCTTGTGCTCTGTTCGTTATCACAGCTGATGAAATGGGCAAATGTGGCGCAAAAGTGTTCTTATGTAAGACACTCTTTAATCAGATTTAGTAGTAGGGAAGCTCTACTTTTGGAGTCAGCACTACTAAATAACTATTTGTTTATAGGGAGCAAGTTGGCAAAAAATGACTGCTCAAACCAAGCCCAGGCGCTAGGTGCCCCCTTGGTGTGACAAAACAGTTCAGTGTTCCTTCCCACCTACCTTCTCCATCTATCTCCGCCCTTTTCTGGTTCCTGTAAAGTCAAAGCCATCAATCAAGGAAGAGGGTATAAAAGACGTATGCAAAACAAGTAGGTGGGAAGGAGCCTTGAACTGTTTGGCCACATCGAGGGAGCACTGAGCACCTGTGCTTGGTTTGAACAGTCAATTTGTGCTGTAACCAGTGAGTGCGCCATAAAAACGGCAAATTACCAAAGAGGAAACAACTTACTCCGAGGTTGAAATATACAGACTTACATTAAAGGTAGAGGAGAAGGTAAAGAATAGACTTTACATTATACGCTGCATAACACTGACAGGGAAAATTAGATTTCCTGCTCATTTCTACCCCTATCACAAGCAAGTGGACTAAGCCCTGAGACAAATAACAGAATTTCAGGGCAGAGAATGAACTTTCGGAAACGTTCCATGTGATAATTGATCCTAAAGACATGTTTACACATGCCAAAAAGGAAATTTAGTAGACGGAACCGAATCAATTATATTGCACGTATATAATTATCCCAAGTCCCATGTTAAATCTGCTTCCTGAAACTACAATGCCTATTTGACACAAGCCTAATTGTGCAGCCGCGTAATGGAAAGTAAACACTGTCACAGTTCAGAATGTCAAAGGAATAAAAGTGCTACGTCTGCTGCTTTATGTCAGCAGCGCACAGCCAGATTACTAGGAACAGGGAACCTTGAAATATCTCACAAGTGACAGTGAAAGCGCTAGAAAGGATTGCCGAAATTCACACGGGATGAAACCGCTGCACACGTCTTCTGTGGATTTGACAACATAAAAAAAAGGTTTAAAATCCAGTAGCCGGCCCACGGAATTTACAAGTCTCATTAACATACTGAAGAATTTTTCTAAAATAACAGTGCGATCTTTTCAAGGAAATCTGTAGACAGGATCAACCCTCCTAATCTGCCTGCACCATGTTCCCAATTATTATGCAAATTACATTTTTCTCGGATTTTTCTAAATGGTCGGTGCAAATGACAGTCCGTCTAATAAAAGTCATCACCCGTTAGTATACATCGAATTTTATTGTTCCCCTAAGAATTTTATACCTAGAGCAAACATCCATGTGACCACCTCCCCAACGCTGTGACACTGGGTCATATTACAGAGCTATGTCAGCGTTCATTGTAAAGGGGAATGTCACTGTGATATGGCGCCAAAGATTGTGATGTGAGCACAAGCAGCATGCTCACAGCTAGATCAGATTGTTTCGGAATCCAGAATATCGCTTCACCATTGGCAGGAATAGGGACTTCATTTATACTGGGTGATAACATACCCCCAAAGTCTCACAACTGCCATGAGCATGCACTGAGTTACCATACAGCAATGGGCTGTCTGCTATGGGCCGCAGCGCACACTGTCTGTTATGGGCCGCAGCGCACTGTCTGCTATGGGCCGCAGCGCACACTGTCTGCTATGGGCCGCAGCGCACACTGTCTGTTATGGGCCGCAGCGCACTGTCTGCTATGGGCCGCAGCGCATACTGTCTGCTATGGGCCGCAGCGCACACAGTCTGCTATGGATCGCAGCGCACACAGTCTGCTATGGGTCGCAGCGCACACTGTCTGCTATGGGTCGCAGCGCACACAGTCTGCTATGGGCCGCAGCGCACAAAGTCTGCTATGTGCCGCAGCGCACACAGTCTGCTATGTGCCGCAGCGCACACAGTCTGCTATGTGCCGCAGCGCACACAGTCTGCTATGTGCCGCAGCGCACACAGTCTGCTATGTGCCGCAGCGCACACAGTCTGCTATGTGCCGCAGCGCACACAGTCTGCTATGTGCCGCAGCGCACACAGTCTGCTATGTGCCGCAGCGCACACAGTCTGCTATGTGCCGCAGCGCACACAGTCTGCTATGTGCCGCAGCGCACACAGTCTGCTATGTGCCGCAGCGCACACAGTCTGCTATGTGCCGCAGCGCACACAGTCTGCTATGTGCCGCAGCGCACACAGTCTGCTATGTGCCGCAGCGCACACAGTCTGCTATGGGTTGCAGCGCACACTGTCTGGTATGGGTCGCAGCGCACACTGTCTGCTATGGGCCGCAGCGCACACTGTCTGCTATGGGCCGCAGCGCACATAGTCTGCTATGGGCCGCAGCGCACACTGTCTGCTATGGGCTGCAGCGCACACTGTCGGCTAAGGGCTGCAGCGCACACTGTCTACTACGGATCGCAGCGCACACTGTCTGCTATGTGCCGCAGCGCACACTGTCTGCTATGGATCGCAGCGCACACTGTCTGCTATGGGTCGCAGCGCACAATGTCTGCTATAGATAATAATAATAATAATAATAATTTTATTTATATAGCGCCAACATATTCCGCAGCGCTTTACAACTTATAGAGGGGACTTATACAGACAACAGACATTACAGCATAACAGAAATCACAGTTCAAAACAGATACCAGGAGGAATGAGGGCCCTGCTGCTCGCAAGCTTACAATCTATGAGGAAAAGGGGAGACACGAGAGGTGGATGGTAACATAGATTATACGTCATCAGTGACTATACAGACAATGGACAAATTATCTACAGATCAGATTTAAAATTGTGCTCCATCATGTTACTCTTATAGATATATATAATTTACTTGCGTTTAACATGTAATGGTCTACAGCCTCCCCCCAGAGATAAATGGATAATTTCTTTGGCAAGATTTTGTCAAATGAAAATATTGCATTCATGTTAAGAATAATAGAAAATAACATAAATATTTAAAAGTGATCCTGACTCCATCACAATCCATTAAAATCAAGTATGTATTCAGATTCCAGTATTATAGGGTCAGAAACTTTATTTTTAAAATTACTTTCAAAATAGCTGAAAAAAAAAAATCACAAGTCCAGTGCGGCATCACATTCCTAGCAGCAGATGCTGCAGGGGACGTCCAGTATTACATCTCCTCGCAGACTCATGCGCAGAGGTACTGAACGGTCTGCCCTAATGGGACGTCCTGGTGGCAGGGGCTGGCTGGCAATTTTCAGCCTGGGGGGCAATCACAAGGCAGTGGCTCTCGAGTTGCGATGGCCTTCCTTTTCCCTCCTTATATCTGGCCACTGCATTAAAGTAGCAGAAATAACAGGATTTAAAAACAGGCTGGTACACAGATATGGGATCTGAACGGAGCTTGCTGCATAGATATGGGAGCAGAACTGAGCTTGCTGCATAGATATGGGAGCAGAATCGACCTTACTACAGAGATATGGGAGCAGAACAGAGCTTACTATAGAGATTGGGAGCAGAACCGAACTTACTAGATTCAGAGATATGGGAGCAGAACTGACGTTACTAGATTCAGAGATATGGGAGCCGAACCGAGCTTACTACAGAGATATGGGAGCAGAATGGGGCTTACTACAGAGATATAGCAGCAGAAACGAGCTTACTACAGAGATATGGGAGCAGAACCGAGCTTACTACAGAGATATGGGAGCAGAACCAAGCTTACTGCAATGATATGGGAGCAGAACGGGGCTTACTACAGAGATATGGCAGCAGAAACGAGCTTACTACAGAGATATGGGAGCAGAACCGAGCTTACTGCAATGATATGGGAGCAGAACCGAGCTTACTACTGAGATATGGCAGCAGAAACGAGCTTACTACAGAGATATGGGAGCAGAACGGGGCTTACTACAGAGATATGGGAGCAGAACCGAGCTTACTACAGAGATATGGCATCAGAAACGAGCTTACTACAGAGATATGGGAGCAAAACCGAGCTTACTACAGAGATATGGGAGCAGAACCGAGCTTACTGCAATGATATGGGAGCAGAACGGGGCTTACTACAGAGATATGGGAGCAGAACCGAGCTTACTACAGAGATATGGCATCAGAAACGAGCTTACTACAGAGATATGGGAGCCGAACCGAGCTTACTACAGAGATATGGGAGCAGAACGGGGCTTACTACAGAGATATGGGAGCAGAACCGAGCTTACTGCAATGATATGGGAGCAGAACCAAGCTTACTACAGAGATATGGCAGCAGAAACGAGCTTACTACAGAGATATGGGAGCAGAACGGGGCTTACTACAGAGATATGGGAGCAGAACCGAGCTTACTACAGAGATATGGCATCAGAAACGAGCTTACTACAGAGATATGGGAGCAAAACCGAGCTTACTACAGAGATATGGGAGCAGAACCGAGCTTACTGCAATGATATGGGAGCAGAACTGAGCTTACTACAGAGATATGGCAGAAGAAACGAGCTTACTACAGAGATATGGGAGCAGAACTGGGCTTACTACAGAGATATGGGAGCAGAACCGAGCTTACTACAGAGATATGGCAGCAGAAACGAGCTTACTACAGAGATATGGCAGCAGAATCGAGCTTACTACAGAGATATGGGAGCAGAACCGAGCTTACTACAGAGATATGGGAGCAGAACCGAGCTTACTGCAATGATATGGGAGCAGAACCGAGCTTACTACAGAGATATGGCAGCAGAACCGAGCTTACTGCAATGATATGGGAGCAGAACCGAGCTTACTACAGAGATATGGCAGCAGAACCGAGCTTACTGCAGAGATATGGGAGCAAAACAGAGCTTACTACAGAGATATGGGAGCAGAACCGAGCTTACTACAGAGATATGGGAGCAGAACGGGGCTTACTACAGAGATATGGGAGCAGAACAGAGCTTACTGCAATGATATGGGAGCAGAACGGGGCTTACTACAGAGATATGGGAGCAGAACCGAGCTTACTACAGAGATATGGGAGCAGAACAGAGCTTACTACAGAGATAAGGGGGCAGACCCGAGCTTAATAAGTCTACTACATGGAACCAAGTCTGCTACATAGAAACTGGAGCAGAACTGAGATTACGACATACATACAGTACCATAATCTAGATTACTACATTGATACAGTACCAGAACCAAGCTTATTGCTTAGATATGGTGCCATAACGGAGCTTACTTACAAACATACACACAACAATACAGCTACACAGTGCCTAGTACTATCACCACTACACAGCGAATACATAATATTATAATATCACCATTACCTCTACATGAAACTACATTCTATAAAAAGACCAGTGATGCCACCATACACTCCCTGACAGAAGTTATGTCGCTTATCCATGTTATGTAAATAAAAGCTTATAACCTGACGTTAAATTCATCCATTGGTTGTATAAGTTATTATTTTGAAAGCTGAAACCCTCCAAAATGTGGTTTAGGTTAAGAAAATAAATTGTTATCAAAGCAGAAATATTGATCAGTTAATGGACACAGAATGGTCAGATTTTGGCAAGACAAAATTTTTATTGCCCACAGACAAATAATTAACTTAAAATACAAATATATGTTGCATAACATTGGTGAATGAAGTTGTGGTGCTCATCTAGATTCTTAGCTTTTTGTCTTCCAAGCTTCCTCTTTCATCCTTCCCCAAATATGCTCAATCATGTTCATGTCTGGTGACTGGGCTGCCCAGTCCTTGAGCACCTTGATCTTTTTTGCCTGGAGGAACTTTGTTGTAGAGGTGGATGTATGAGATGGAGCACCATCCTGCTGCAGAATTTGACCTCTTTTATGATTTGGAATATAAGAGGTAGCTAATACTTCTTGATATTTTCAGCTATTGATATTGCCTTCCACCTTGCAAATGTTTCGCACACCCCCATACTGAATGTAACCCCAGACCATGATCTTTCCACCAACAAATTTAACTGTCTTCTGGGTGTATTTTGGATCCATACAGGCTCCAGTAAGTCTCCTGCAGTGTTTGTGGCAGGCAGCTGTGGTGTAATTCTACTGAAGAGAAATCCACCTTCTGCCACTTTTCCAGTGTCCATCTATTTAGCAGGCTGTGGGAGTTTGCAAATGCCACACGGTTTTTTATTTGCCTTTTGTTTAGTGCTGGCTTCTGGGCACTGATTCGACCATGGAGGCCATTTTGAGACAGAATCCTACAAACTGTTCTAGTTGACACAGGGACTTGAGGTGACCAGACCTGTTGGAGCTCTGCTGCTGTGGAAGAGGGGCTTGCTTTGGATTTTCTAACCAACAAACATTCCTCCTGAGCAGTTGTCTTGCGGGGTCTGCCGGACCTGGGCTAGTCAAACACATCTCCAGTCTCTTCAAATCTTTTTTTTAATTCTTTGTACTTGACACTGAGACACATTAAAGGTGCCAGCCACCTGTGCAGTGGATCTGGTCTTCAGCCTCTTGATAATCCAGGCTTTGGTCGCAGGGTGGATTTTTGGCATGTTGTCAGAGCTTAAGTTGCAGTTCAAGTGAAGGTCTGGGGTGCTGGGTTTCTTTTTATACACACACACACACTAAATAACCGATCATTTACTGAGCACAGGTGAGGATGTAAACTAGGATTGGGTGCATTATATGACCAGGCGACAAAACTTTTGTCTTGCTAAAATCTGACCATTCTGTGTTCATTAACTGATCAATATTTCTGCATTGATGTCAATTTATTTTCTTAACATAAATCTCATTTTGGAAGGTTTCAGCTTTCAAAAGAATAATTTATACAACCAATGGATGAATTTAACACCAGGTTATAAGCTTTTATTTACATAACATGGATAAGCGACATTACTTCTGTCAGGGAGTGTACACCTTTTACTACTTGTATACTACAATACTGATCATTAATTTTAAAAAAGCACAATACTAAGTGCCATTGTATACAGGAACTCTGTATTTACGGTCAGTGTAAAGATACTACAGTGATCACTGGTGACATTATACACAGGAGATCTGTATAAGGTGTCAGTGTACAGGTAATACAGTGATCACCACAGCCAGTGACCTTATACACAGGAGCTTTGTATATAGTATACAGTGTATAGTGTCAGTGTACAGGTAATACACTGACTCACTAGTGACGTCTCTAGCTGAAGTCCTTCATCTTTGCTCTTCATTTTTATCCAGCACAGACTGCCGTCACTTCTTCCAGCCAGGACTCGTCGCTGCATAAAATAACACAGTTACCTAGAGCACGGCTTCCAGACCACATTCCCCACTTTTTCCCTTTCTTCTACACCATGTTCCAAATTATTATGCAAATTATATTTTTCTCGGATTTTCCTAATTGGTTGGTGCAAATGACAGTCAGTCTAATAAAAGTCATCACCCGTTAGAGTATACATCGAATTTTATTGAAGAAACCTCCCAATGATAACAGTATAATCTCCAAAATGAATAAAAACTCAAAATGCACTGTTCCAAATTATTAGGCCCAGTAGAATTTCTAAACATTTGATCTGTTTTAAAGAACTGAAAATGCTCATTTGTGGAATTTGCAGCATTAGGAGGTCACATTCACTGAACAAAAAAGCTATTTAACTCCAAAAGATCCTAACAGGTCAAGTCACATGTTACCATAGGAACCCACCCTTCTTTGATATCACCTTCACAATTCTCGCCTCCATTGAACTTGTGAGTTTTTGGAGAGTTTCTGCTTGTATTTCTTTGCATGAAGTCAGAATAGCCTCCCAGAGCTGCTGTTTTGATGTGAACTGCCTCCCACCCTCATAGATCTTTTGCTTGATAATACTCCTAAGGTTCTCTATAGGGTTGAGGTCAGGGGAAGATGGTGGCCACACCATGAGTTTATCTCCTTTTATGCCCATAGCAGCCAATTACTCAGAGGTATTCTTTGCAGCATGAGATGGTGCATTGTCAGCATGAAGATGATTTTGATCCTGAAGGCACAATTCTAATTTTTATACCATGGAAGAAAGTTGTCAGTCAGAAACTCTATATACTTTGCCGAGGTCATTTTCACACCTTCAGGAACCTTAAAGGGCCCAACAAGCTGTTTCCCCATGATTCCGGCCCAAAACATGACTCCTCCATCTCCTTGCTGACGTTGCAGCCTTGTTGGGACATGGTGGCCATCCACCAACCATCCACTACTCCATCCACCTGGACCACCCAGGGTTGCTCGACACTCATCAGTAAACAAGACTGTTTGGAAATCTGTCTTCATGTATGTCTGGGCCCACTGCAACTGTTTCTGCTTGTGAACACTCTATAGGGGTGGCCGAATAGTAGGTTTATGCACCACAGCAAGTCTTTGAAGGATCCTACACCTTGAGGTTCGAGGGACTCCAGAGGCACCAGCAGCTTCAAATAACTGTTTGCTGCTATGTAATGGTATTTAGGCAGCTGCTCTCTTTATCCAATTAATTTGTCTGGCAGAAACCTTCCTCATTATGCCTTTATCTGCATGAACTCTGTCTTTGCTCTGTTTCAGTCACAAATCTCTTCACAGTATGATGATCACTCTTAAATTTTCGTGAAATATCTAATGTTTTCCTACCTTGACCAAGGCATTGCACTATTTAATGCTTTTCAGCAGCAGAGAGATCCTTTTTATTTCCCATATTGCTTGAAACCTGTGGTCTGCTTAATAATGTGGAACATCATTTTTAAGTAGTTTTCCTTTAATTAGAATCACCTGGAAAACTAATGATCACATGTGTTTAAGATTGATTTTAGTGATCCATTGAGCCCTGAGACACAATACCATCCACGAGTTTATTTGAAAAACAAAACAATTAAATCTTTATGACACTTAAATCCAATTTGCATAATAATTTGGAACATGGTGTACACTAGACATCTGAATACAGAGGTGCACCCACAAACAATATATAATTGGTTATTATGCAAACTCATAGATTGTAAGCTTGCGAGCAGGGCCCTCATTCCTTTTGGTATCTGTTGACCTATGTGTTTATTGCTATGCTTAATGTCCATTGTCTGTACAAGTCCCCTCTAAAATGTAAAGTGTTGGCACTATAGAAATAAAATTATTATAATTATTATTATTAACCGACCATTCCAAATATAAATTATAATCCACCACTGTACACCCACTAACTATAAATAGCCACTTTCCCCATTTAATATATAAATTAATTAGCACCTGTACTCTTTCCCCCAATTCATTACCAGTCACTTCATCCTCAACGCTCCCCACTATGTACCTACCACTCTAACCCTAACCCCGATTCATTATAGTTACATGCCCCTACCACCCCAATTCATTGTCATGTCTTTCTTTCTCACCCTCTATTCATTATCAACTGCTCTACCGCACATTCAATACATCATTTACTCCCCCACCCTTAAAATTCATTATTTGTTCTTCCCCTAGATCATCATTTGCTCTCCCCACCCCCTCTTCAATTGATCATTTGCTCTCCCCACCCCCATCTTCAATTAAATTGCTGTCCCCTGTCCCTAACACTGAATGTATCATTTTGCAGCCCCCCCACTTTAATTTGAAGTCCCCTAACTTCATTCATTGCAGTCCCCTATCACCCCCTCACTTCATCTGCAGTGCCCCTTCATCATTTGCAGCCCCCTATCCCCCTTCCATTTCATCATGAGCAGTCCCACATCAGACACACTTCATCATGTGCAGTCCTGCAGTCCCCTTCCCCCGACTTCATCATGTGCAGTCCCCTTGCCCCCCACTTCATCATGTGCAGTCCCCTTACCCCCCACTTCATCATGTGCAGTCACCCTTACCCCCCACTTCATGTGCAGTCCATCTTACACTCCACTTTATCATGTGCAGTCCCCATTACCCCCCACTTCATGTGCAGATCACCTTACCCCCCACTTCATCATGTGCAGTCCCCTTTAACCCCAATTCATCATGTGCAGTCCCCCTTACCCCCCACTTCATCATGTGCAGTCCCCTTACCCCCCACTTCATCATGTGCAGTCACCCTTACCCCCCTCTTCATGTGCAGTCCATCTTACACTCCACTTTATCATGTGCAGTCCCCATTACCCCCCACTTCATGTGCAGATCACCTTACCCCCCACTTCATCATGTGCAGTCCCCTTTAACCCCCAATTCATCATGTGCAGTCCCCCTTACCCCCCACTTCATGTGCAGCCCCACTCCCCCTTCATCATGCGCAATCCCCCTTACCCCCACATCATGTGCAGCCCCATTCCATCATGTACAACCCCACTCTCCCCACTTCATCATGTGCAGTCTCCTTTATCCACTAAACTATCATGTGCAGCCCCACTCCCCCTTCATCATGTGCAGCCCCACTCCATCATGTACAGCCCCACTCAACCTTCATCATGTGCAGCCCTACTTACCCCCTAACTCCATCATGTGCGGTCTCTTTTAACCCCCAAATTCCATCATGTGCAGTCTCCTTACACCCCCCACTTCATCACTTGCAGTTACCCACCATAAAATTTCTTGTATAAAGAAAACAAAAAAGTTCTTCATACTTACCTCACCAGTCGCTCCCCTGCAGTGCCTCTCTGCTTCTAGCATCTGGGTCATGTCGGCGCGTGCGTGAGGATGCCATCGCTCATGCCCAACACCTAACCTGGAAGTATAGAGAACATGAAGGGAGCAGTAGCTGCGCAGCCGTCAAGGTGACAGCCAAGCATAGCTCCTGGCCCCAGCGCAGACGTGTGCGCTGACTGAGATGCGGCTGTGTCTGCTGCCGGCCATGTCACAGTACAGCAGACATGGCTGCGTACAATTTGCTTTGTGGCTGTAGCCACCACCAGGCAGCCGGCCCTGAACAGCTGCTGGGGGAGCGGCCCGGGGGGCATTTGCCTCTTTGCCACCTGGGCCAGTCAGCCCCTGCCTGGTGGGATAATCCCGCTATTGTCAATAGTATTAATGATAGCTTCAAGGGAGCTCCAGGAATCACACTCACCCCATCCATTTTCCCTGTGAGTTCTGCTATGGAATTAACGTGTTTCCTACCGATCTGTTTACTTGACCTTTCCTAAACACTGGCCACGCTGACATTTCTGGCCATTTTTGCCATCGGTGGCCACAACGTTGACCCTCCTCAGCCAGTGATTGTGCATTTCCATCCATTCCCAGTGTGTGGAGAACAGGATCGGGAAGCAGAGACCAGTGAGACTAAGCAAATTCGATAACAAAAGCTGAGGGCCACTGGGAACGGCAAGTATCATTTTTTAATTATATTTAAAAAAAAATAGTAATATTCCATGGGACACCACTTCACCCAAAAAGTAATGATTAATTACAATACAAAATACAGTCCAGAATACATTCTTGACTAGTTTTAATTTATTTTTCCAAAATAAAAAAAATATGAGTGACAATAAACCTGATTTTAATATTTAAAGGCTAGAAAATTCTGTTTATAGGGAATCTATCAGTAAGATCAACAACCCCAAACCCTATATATGGGCTAGCAGGTCTTAGAAATGTGAATCCATAAAAAAAAACCTTTACATCTTCTATCTGTTGCTGCATTCTCCAGTAAAAGATGTTTTGATGTATATGCAAATGAGGCATAATTGCTTTGGGCTTGACAGAGCACTTAACAAGTCTCTGCTTCCCTAGGTGGTTTCCTCTTCCAGCACCAGCCTCTTTAGCTTGACCCATAGCTCACAGTCTGATATTTTTTCGGCGTGTTCGAAAAATATGCCCCTGCCCAACTGTTTGACAGCCTCATCACATGCAGGGATTGCTTGCTTGTTGGGCAATCTGCATAACATCTTATCTGAGCACGTTTGCTTATCACTGGTCCAAAGCACTTTACGCCTCATTTGCATATGAATGAAAACACAAATTACTCGGGAATGCAGCAACAGATAGAAAATATAAAGGTGTCAATGGATTTAGATTTCAAATAACTTATTGTTGTATATGCAATTTTTTTCTTTTTTTTTTTTTTTGGGGGGGGGGATGATGTTACTGATAAATTCCCTTTCAAGTGCTAAGATAGGGAGGGTACAATGGTGGGAAAGAACAAGGCCAGCATCGTTTTGACATATTTATTATGTTTTAGGTTAAAAAAAAAAAAGAGTGATAGAAGTCAAATTCTATAAAAACTTATGTATACAGAAAGAAATATGATATATTTTTTCTATATTGTCGAAGAAAAGCGAGTACCGAGAGCCATAACTTCACATGAATGTGGCGTATTTGGGGACATTACTGGCAGGTAATGATATACCAGTTACAACAGCTGTAAATGATGTTCGGTCTCCAGTAAATATGAGACAAATGGTGCAGCAGACAGGGATGATAGATTATTATGTTTAATGTGAGCGTTGAGCTGTACGACTACAAGTCAAAATTGTGTCAGTTCAAGCTACTAATGCGCCGGGTCATATGGCTTTAATGTGAACCAGGCGGCCTATATCTAGTAAAAAGAGATAGTTCACTGAAACAAATTGCTGCTCAATTCCACATGAAAGCTATAAATGCTACCTCGGAGTGGACAAGCCATGACTTTACCAGTGCACATGGTGCAATAACAGTTTTGAAGGTTGGTGCTAATAGAATAACTGCTAAACCTAAAACCACACATAAAGCGAAAAAAAAAGTCAATATTAAGAGAAGGTGTGAACCGGAGCTTCTTAGAATGGCTGCAAACATAGAAGAGCACTGAACTGGCAGGAGAACTTTCAAGGACACATCATCTATATATATAATTGTCTAAGGGTTTTTCTGTCTGTCTGTCCTGGAAATCCCGCGTCTCTGATTGGTCGAGGCCGCCAGGCACAGCATGGCGACGATGATGTCATAAAGGTTGCCTCCACCAATCAGCGACGGGCACAGTCTGCCGCAAATTCGCCTCGACCAATCAGCGACGGGCACAGTCTGCCGCGAATTCTGGAATCATCATTGTCCATATACTACGGGGACATGAATATTCTAGAATACCCGATGCATTAGAATCGGGCCACAGTTGTCTAAGGGTTTTTCTGTCTGTCCTGTAAATCCCGCGTCTTTGATTGGTTGAGGCCGCCTGGGCCTCGACCAATCAGCGACGGGCACAGTATCGACGTAGATGTCATAATGGTTGCCATGGCGACGATGATGTCATAAAGGTTGCCTTGACCAATCAGCGACGGGCACAGTCTGCCGCGAATTCTGGAATCATCATTGTCCATATACTACGGGGACATGCATATTCTAGAATACTCGATGCATTAGAATCGGGCCACAATCTACCGGGTCTGCCTATGGGGTGCTGCCTTATACTATAGAGTCTGCCTATGGGGGCTGCCTTATACTATAGAGTCTGCCTATGGGGATGCATTATACAATATAGAGTAGGCCTATGGGGAGTGCATTATACTATATAGAGTCCTATGGGGCGTGCATTATACTATATTGAGGACTATCTGGTGCATTATACTATATGGAGGCTATCTAGGGGGCCATCATACAGTGTGGAGATTACAGTGAGGGGGTCATCTTACAGTGTTGGAGCCATCAGTTTGGGGGCTACTAAGGGGCCAGTATACTGTGTGGGTGGTACTATACAATGAGGGGACATTATACTGTGTATAAAAGAGCATCATACTGTGTAAAGGGGAGCTGTACAGGGGGAGAGTCTGCCTGTGGGGGGTGCTGCCTTATACTACAGAGTCTGCCTATGGGGTGCTGTCTTATACTACAGGGTCTGCCTATGGGATGCTGTTTTATACTACAGGTTATGCTTTGGGGTGCTGTCTTATACTAAAGGTCTGCCTATGGGGTGCTGTCTTATACTACAGGGTCTTCCTATGGGGTGCTGTCTTATACTACAGGGTCTGCCTATGGGGATGGGGTGCTGCCTTATACTACAGGGTTTGCCTATGGGGTGCTGCCTGTTGTGAATTCTGCTCTTGGGCTCCCTCCGGTGGTTGTTAGTGGTAGTGCAGTTGTCTTGGGGTTGTAATCCAGGGCAGGTGTTTCTGCTGATGGCAGCTCTACTAGCTATTTAGGTTTGCAGGATCCATTACTCCTGGCCAGTTGTCCATTGTTCTTGGAGGGATTGCATCTCTCTCTGGTTCCCATGCTCTGCTGCCAATTCAGCTAAGATAAGTGTCTGGTTTTTTGTCTCTGTGCACACATGCAGTGTGCTTGTACTTCAGTGCAATTCATTTGTGTTTTTGTGCAGCTTAGACTTTGTTTGGATTTTTCAGTCATGCTGGATTCTCAGGAGTTGCAGATATACTTGCTATGTCTTTATTTAGATGTAGTATATTTGTATTTTCTGCTGTGGATATTTTTAGGATTTTAATACTGACCGCTTAGAATTCTGTCCTATCCTTTTCTATTTAGCTAGAAGTGCCTCTTTTGCTAAATTCTGTTTTTCTGCCTGCGTGTGTCTTTCCTCTTATACTCACAGTCAATATTTGTGGGGGGCTGCCTATCCTTTGGGGGCTCTGCTCTGAGGCAAGATAGAATTCCCATTTCCACCTATAGGGATATTTAGTCCTCCGGCTGTGTCGAGGTGTCTAGGACGGGTCAGGCACACCCCACGGCTACTTCTAGTTGCGGTGTCAGTTTAGGGTTTGCGGTCAGTACAGATACCACTTACTCCTGAGAAAGTCTCTCATGCGGCTCCTAGGTCACCGGATCATAACAGCTGCCTTATACTACAGAGTCTGCCTATGGAGTGCTGACTTATACTACAGAGTCTGCCTATGGGGCTGCTGCCTTATACTATAGGCAACAAAGAAGAACACAAAAACCGAACTAATTCCTCATCACTTTATTCGGGTTTAGCAGAACACAGAAAGGATTTGGCGGTTTGGAATACGTTTTTGGAGCAGTACAAAAGTCGTTCAATGCTCATGGAGGAGACAGTGAATAATGGGGTTTGGGATTTGTTCACAGATGCGTCTGGTGGAATTGGTTTTGGAGCATATTTCAGGGGTCAGTGGTGTGCTGCACGTTGGCCAGAGGCTTGGTTTTCTTCGGGCTTGGTCAGGAATATTGCACTGTTGGAGATTTTTCCGATTTTGGTGGCTGTTCACTTGTGGAAGCAGGAGTTTCAGGATAGGCGTGTGTGTTTCAATTGTGACAATATGGGGGTGGTGTGTGCGAATAACAGCCTTACGCCATCGTCATCTCCGGTGGTGCAAGTGCTTAATCAACTGATACTGGTTTGTTTGTCTTTGAATTCTTATGTGGCAGTGTCTCATGTGCCAGGGCTCAAGAATGCTATTGCTTATCCTCTTTCTCATTCACAGTTGGACCGTTTTCGCGTGCTGGCTCCGGAGTCGGAGGTCGTGGGGCTGGAATGCCCATAAGTGCTTTGGAGTGTGATCGCCGTGCCATGGAGTTGTTGATTAGGGTTTCGTTGGCTTGTAAGACCTTGGCAGCTTACCAGGCGGTTTAGTATTTGTGGGAGGGTTTATTGGCTGCGAGCGAGGGTCTGCTGTCTGTAGAGCATCAGGTGGGAGTATTGCTTTCATGGCTGGGTAGTTGCTTGCTGGTGGGTTGGTCTTCGGCAAAAGTTTTGTGGCTGACGGCTGCCCTGGCATTTGGTTTTAGAATGCGGGGGCAACCTGATCTGACTAAACTGTTCCTGGTGAAACAGGCTGTCAGAGATTTTCGTAGAGTTATGAGTCATGGTGGTGTTAGGCGTCCCTTTTCTTTTGGCCTGTTGGAAAGGCTGGGGGGGCTGTTGGGACCAAGAGTCATAGGTTTTGTATTTTCTCATCGACATAGGTATGTGAGGGCTTATTACAGTGTGCAGTATGAGTTGAAGTTTTTATTGTCACCTTATTTGGCAATAAAACATAATATTTTTGGGAAGTGAGTGAATGGAAAAAAAAAAATTCCACCACTTTTTTACCATGGTATAATATATAACACTAGATTGTGGCCCGATTCTAACGCATTGGGTATTCTAGAATATGCATGTCCCCGTAGTATATGGACAATGATGATTCCAGAATTCGCGGCAGACTGTGCCCGTCGCTGATTGGTCGAGGCAACCTTTATGACATCATCGTCGCCATGGCAACCATTATGACATCTACGTCGATACTGTGCCCGTCGCTGATTGGTCGAGGCGAATTCGCGGCAGACTGTGCCCGTCGCTGATTGGTGGAGGCAACCTTTATGACATCATCGTCGCCATGCTGGCTGGAGATGGTTGGCTGCCTCATGTAATATTCACTGCACCTGCTGTCCATCACCTCGGTGCTGAACCTGTGCCGAGTTGATTCACAGGGGAGCAGTGAATATTACATTTGCCTGCACTCCCCCTCCTCCATTCATGGATATGCCCCCCCTGTGCTGCTGGCAGGCACATGCCCCCCCCTGTGCTGCTGGCAGGCACATGATAAAATAACAAACACTTAACTCACCTTCCGATGATGGCTCCCTGCTCACAGCTCCTCGGTTGCTCTTCCTGTGTCTATGCTGACATCCGATGATCGGCATAGCACAGTGATAACATCACTGTGTGCCCAGGTCACATGATCTGATGCCTGGGAAACAGGAAACACAACCGAGGAGCTGTGAGCACGGAGCCATCATCAGATGGCTGCTATATGCTACGTGGCTGTGCTATATACTATGTGGCTGTGCTATATACTACATACTATGTGGCTGTGCTATATACTATGCGGGCTGTGTTATATGCTACGTGGCTGCTATATGCTACGTGGCTGTGCTATATACTATGTGGCTGTGCTATATACTACGGGCTGTGCTATATACTATGCGGGCTGTGTTATATGCTATGCAGGCTTTGCTATATAATATGTGGGCTGTGTTATATACTATGCAGGCTGTGCTATATACTATGCGAGCTGTGCTATATACTATGCGGGCTGTTCTATATGCTATGTAGGCTGTGCTAATTGTCTAAGGGTTTTTCTGTCTGTCCTGGAAATCCCGCGTCTCTGATTGGTCGAGGCCGACTGGGCCTCGATCAATCAGCGACGGGCACAGTATCGACGTAGATGTCATAATGGTTGCCATGGCGACGATGATGTCATAAAGGTTTCCTCGACTAATCAGCGACGGGCACAGTCTGCCGCGAATTCTGGAATCATCATTGTCCATATACTACGGGGACATGCATATTCTAGAATACCCGATGCGTTAGAATCGGGCCACAATCTAGTAAAATGTAATAATGTCCTAAGAATTCCCATAAATTTGATGATATTTATTGGGGGGGGGGGGGGGGGGGGCGACAAATCGAAGCTTTTTCGTCAGATATCTAGTGAAAAAAAAAAGTTTTGAAAAGTTGTAATCTTTTCTTGCAAAGAAATGCAGTTACACGCCCCAGCTCTGACAAAGGGAGTGGAGGTGAGGCCGGAGCGGAGTGTTTCCATATCAAGGCGCCATGAAAACTAGTGCTTTCTGGAATCTGGATAGGGGCTACAGAGAAGACTCAGTAAGGGGGGAAAGTGACAAGGATGTCCTGAAGGTAGAGGGTAGGAATTACCCCTCTACAATATGGAATCTGTCAGTAAAATCCATCCACCCAACTTGTATGCTGTGGACTCGCAGGTTTTGAAATATAAATCCGTCAGCACCTTTATATCTTTTATCTGTTGCTGTTCTCTTAAGTAATTAGTATTTTAAGTCATATACAAATGAGTCATTAAGTGCTTTAGGCATGTTAGGGCACCTATAGGGCCACTGGCTCCCCAGGTTGTTTCGCCGCCCAGCACCAGCCTCTTTAGTTTTATTGATAGTTCACTGTCTATGTGAGGTCAGTAGGGAAATCAGATCGTGAGCCATCAATCAAGCTAAAGAGGCTGCTGCTGGGAGGCAGAGGCCTAGGAAGTGCTCAGTCACGCCCAGAGCACTTAAAACCACATTTGCATATATACGGTTTGATCTCACAGATTCTGTTTCAGGATTCTCACCCAGATTTAATGCCGTGGGTCTCCTGTCCAATTGGTTTGGATAAGCTTTTGTGGTATTAGGCTGATTATTGAATAGCGACACCGTCCCATTATGTCTGTGATTGACTACTATACGTTCTGCATGGTCTCACTTACCATAGATTTCCAGTGAAAAATAAATACACTGGAGTATAAGTTGACACATAGTAAGACTTTAAGACCATCATGGCTTTTATGTTTTTTTTTTTTTAAATAAAAAAATGGCGTTTACCCAGTACCCTGTTTATTTATATGCACTATTACTTTTACGTATTTACTTACAGCAGGGTAATGTTCATTTTGTTCTTATCTTGGGTTTTGTCTGTTTAATGGCCAGTGTGAACCTGATCCTATTTTGCATGCATACCAATTTACACTTCAGTTCATTGTTTTATTTATAAATATTTAAGTGTGTGTGTTTATATGTATTATATATACCGTATATCTCTATCTATTATATATATATATATATATATATATATATATATATATATATATATATATATATATATATATATATATATTTTACATACACAGTACACACCTTCTCATTTAAAGATTTTTCTGTATTTTCATTACTATGAAAATTGTATATTCACACTGAAGGCATCAAAACTATGAATTAACACATGTGGAATTATATACTTAACAAAAAAGTGTGAAACAACTGAAATTACGTCTTATATTCTAGGTTCTTCAAAGTAGCCACCTTTTACTTTGATGAGAAGGTGTGTCCAAACTTTTGGTCTGTACTGTATATATATATTATATATATATTTTTTTTTTTACAAAATAAATCTTGCCAAATCAGACAAGGTGATTTTCTGGATCTGTTTTCTCATTGTGCCTTTCATAGTTGTGGTCTACCTATGATGTCAATTACAGGCCTCTCTCATCTTTTTAAGTGGGAGAACTTGCACAATTGGTGGGTGACTAAATACTTTTTTTCCCCACTGTGTGCATGTATATATATATATATATATATATATATATATATATATATATATATATATACACATACACATATATATATATATATATATATATATATATATATATATATATACACACACACACATACATATACACACATTTATGTATAATATAAAAAAGGCCATAGGGAGCTGTGAGACATAGAATGTAGACTAGTAGTAATGTAGACTAATAGACTAATAGTCTGTGACTGCTTCGGGACCCTAAAACAGACGTCCACATGTGTCAGCAGGTTTCACCCATATTTAGTAAGAGCTGACACCATGTGAACACTGAAAGACACTTTCCGTCCCATTTAGCATTTCGGCGAGGCCAGATGTGCGATCCGGGCTTTATGGTCTGCGGCGTGTGAAGTCTGTCAGTAATTAGCACGGTCAGTCCGGCTCGTCTGACAGCAGGACAGTAATCAGTGAGCGTCACTAATATAGGAAGAGTAAGAGAGGTAAAGGTGAGACCGTCTGTACCGTCCGCCCGGACGTTAGTAATAATGACGTCTCCGCACATTGGAATTTGCAGGCTGAGGAATGTATGAAATCAGGAGTAGATTTTCCAGAGTCGCCGAACATTACTGTCCATTGTCTTTAGCTTATCTAGCGATATTTCCCAATTCATCTCCCCAAAAAAAGAAGGCAGCCTCTACCAATGAGTCCTGTTAACCCCTTAAGAATTTTTCTTTTTTGCTCTTTTTCCTTCCCTTGATCCAAGAATCATAACTTTTTTATTTTTCCATTTATATAGTCGAATGAGGGCTTGTTCTTACAGATGAGTTGTACTTTTAAATCCCATTCATTTTACCATACGATGTACTGGTAAATGGGGAAAAAAATCCTAAATGCGCTTAATTTGCAGAAATAATCATAATTATTATTATTATTATTATTTATTTATATAGTACCATTAGTTCCATGGTGCTGTACATGAGAAAGGGGTTACATACAGGGTTACAGATATAGTTTACAGTGACAGACTGGTACAGAGGGGAGAGGACCCGGTCCTTGCGGACTTACATTCTATGGTTATTATAATTCCACCATTGGTTTTTTTTTACAACATTTACAATATGGTAAAAATGACACAGTAACATCAATCTCCAGCTCGGTACTTGTCTGGTTTAAACATTGTTTTTAGTGGTGAAAATTTTTTTAAAAAAAATTATTGGAGTCACCATTTTCTGAGACCCATAAAGTTTTAATCTTTTCTGTATAATAGAGCTGTGTGATGATTATTTTTTTTTTCATGCCCGAGCTGACGCTTTTATTGGTACCATTTTGGGGTACATATGACATTTTGATCTTTTTTATTGGAATATTTTTGGGGAAGTGCGTCAACAAAAAAAATATCATTTCTGGCTTTTCCGATTTTGTTTTTCCGGCGTTTAACATACGGTTTACATATTTTATATTTTACTATATCGTTCTTTTTTGGACACAACAATAAAGAAGATGATTGTTTTTAATTATGTCTTTATTTTTGAAGATGGAAGGGGGGTGATTTACACTTTTACATATTCTTTATTTTATATGTTTTTTAAAGCTGTTCGAGAGATCGGACTTTTACAGACACAACGATACCAATTGTTTCATTTTTTTATTCTTTATTTTTTTCAATTGGGATAAGGGGTGCCGGGGCGAGTCTAGCTTTTAGATTTTTTTTTTAAATATAATTTTTTAAACTTTTTAAATGTAAATTTTCTCTCCCACCTGGGAACCTGAACCTCTGATTATTTGATTGTTTCTACTGCATACGGCAATGCTATTATTGGCTGGGTCTCATAGAAGCAGAGGGATAGCTGCAATAGGGCCTTGAGTAAGGTGGAGGGACAATGAGCGCCGAAATGTTTATGCCACACGATATTACCATTTAAATGCCACTGTCAAAGGCATTTAAATGGTTAAACAGCGGCAATCAGAGCTAGCTCTGGTCCTTTCTGTAAGCAGTAGGTGCTGGCTGTATAACACAGATGGCACCCAATGTTTATGGGGCATCCTCAGCCCGTTCCATGCACCCACACCCAACGTTGGATACATCAGTGTGTCCTATGTGGGGAAGGGATCTGAAAGTCACAAAGAAGGGTCCAGTGGTTGCCGATTTATATGAACAGCCGGCAGGCACGGATATATCTCTCCGCGATGAAAACATATGTCCGAAATAAGCTTGCACTGTGATTGCCGCTGACTCCAGAAGCAAGATATGTGACCAGCTAATTAAAGGATTGCTGTCCTTACAGACATCATTGTACTGGTCAACCTAATTCAAGGATATGGACACTGTAGAGGGGAATTTACTTTTTAGAATGTGTGTGTTTTTGGCCAAAAATCACTCTTGCACTCGTGTCTCGTTACAACTTTTGCACAATTTGCATTTTATACCATCTGAGTCCCACTGTCTGTTGTCTGAGAATCCATCAGTGAGCTTACATTAGAGTATATAACTCGTTTCTCCCGTCTTCCGAGCTCCGCACAGTTGATTTATGACTAAAAAGCTTAGCTAAAATTTCATGGATCAGAAATATGAAGACATAAATTAAAAAAAAGCCGGCACATTTCTTTCTAATGACACATTCCCACATGGAGGCTCATTGTCCCCACATGTCTGTCCGTTACATAAGAAGCCGTCCTCGCTGGGAACATACTGCAGTTAGTGACACCTCCACCGCACACAGGTACTTATTATAGTCATCTCTATTGTCAGCCATGGGCTCCACAAGGAAAAAAAAAAATCACACTCTTATATGATAGACAACCCTCGTCTCTAACCCCTTCACTCTCAAGCAATTTTTCGTTTTTGCGTTTTTCATTTTTTTCCCTCCCTTTCTTCAAAGGGCTACAACTTTTTTTTGTCGTATTTTTGCATCGAGGTATCAGTTTGAGGGCTTGTATACTTGAATATTTTGAAGACGAATTGTAGTTTTGATGCCACTATTCCATGCATGAAACGTGAAAAAATGCCATTTGGGATGAAATGATAAGGGAAAAAAATATATATATTTTTTTACTGTGTTCGGTGTGTGCAGGTTCCTTTTTTATTTGTTTTGATAAAATGCACTTTTACGCGCGGAGAGATACTAGATGTTTACAGGTCATTTTTTATAACTGTAAAAAGGTTGGCGATTCAAATTTTTAATTTTTTTAGACTTTTAAACAAATTATTTTACTTTTTCTTTTACTTCTTTTAGGCTGCTTTCACGCATCCGTTTTTTGCTGTCAGTCACAAACCGGCAAATTTGGAAAAAAACGGATCAGGCAAAAAGTCCGTTGAAAATTGTTTTTCCGGCGGCCGGAGAAAACAGACATTGTAACTTTTTTGTGTCCATCGAAAAAAAACGGACAGAGAGGGATCCGTCGCCGTCCGTCGTTTGCTAGTATGAAACCCCATGGCGCCAATCCGTGAAATGACGGAATCCGGCAACGGATTCCGTTTTTTTTAACGGAGCATGCTCCGATTTATTTAGGATCCAGCTGGATCAGCTAAGTCTGATCTGTCGAAAAAACGGATCCGTCGCATCAGTTTTTCACAACCTGCGACGGATCCGTTTTTTTCAACATTCGAAGGATTGTGACTGATGGCAAAAAACTGATGTGCGAAAGCAGCCTTAAGGGACTTAATCCAGTGATCCTATGATTGTTTGTTCTATACCAGGGGTGGGCAATTAATTTTGCCATGGGGCCGCATAAGAAATTGGGATGGTTTTAGAGGGCCGGACTAATATAATTACCGTATTTTTCGGACTATAAGACGCACCGGACCATAAGGCACACCCCAAATTTGGGTGTGAAAATTGCAGAAAAAAATATTTTTTTAAAAGATGGGGGTCCGTCTTATTGTCCGAATTTACAGTATCTTACCTGAGGGCTGGCGGTGGCAGAGCAGGGTCACAGGAGGCATGATGTTGGCAGAGGTGGGGTGATGCGGTGTGGCGTGCACCTGAGCAGGGTCCCTTCCTGATTAGGTGGGCGACGCCACAGCCTGGTGTCCATGGGGGGTTGCAGCAGTGGTGTGGCGACGGCAGAGGTGCGGTATGGCGTGCGCAGGGTCCCTTCCACCGGTGAGGTGACGCAGCGGCCCGGAATGCAATGTGAGCAGCAGAGCCGGGTTGAATATCGGTGGCGGCGGCCATCTTCCCGAGGCCGCGCGTGCGCAGATGGAGTGCTGTGCTTCACGGGGCTTCAGGAAAATGGCCGCGCGTGCGCAGATGGAGATCGCGGCGGCCATTTTCCTGAAGCCGAGATCTAAATCTGCAATCTCGGCTTCAGGAAAATGGCCGCCGCAATCTCCATCTGCGCACGTGCAGCCTCCCGCGGCCATTTTCCTGAAGCCCCGTGAAGCACAGCACTCCATCTGCGCACGCGCGGCCTCGGGAAGATGGCCGCCGCCAACGATAAACAGGTGATCAACCGTCTCTCCTGCTCACATTGCTCGTGACGTACAGGGCCGATGCGGAGCTCAGCCTCTTGTGACTGGTGGCATAATGCTGCCTACGGTCACAAGAATGATTTACACAGCCGGGAGCCAATGGCTCCTGATGATGTGTCAATCACATCCTGACCCTGGACTCTGGAGGAACTGTATGCGCTGCAAGCGCATACAGTTCCGACAGCGTGTGGATGAGCTCGGGGCCTTCACTCCAGCCGCCAGTGGTCCTCCTCAGAAGAGTCTGGCGGCTGGCCGAGTGGTGCCGGGGGTGGCTGTAAGAAGTGACAGCTAGCTGGCGGGCCGTTTAAAATCATCAGGCGGGCTGGATGCGGCCCGCGGGCCGCATCTTGCCCCGTTCTGTTCTATACACTGCATTACATCAGTATTACAATGCATCGTGTAAATAATGGTTTACTATGAAGCTCAGCCTGTGGCTCGGCTTTTCAGAACTATAAAAATGGCAGACGTGGAGACATGTTTGGGAACGCTGAACACAATCTGTCAGCAATCATATAATTTCTCAATATCATTTTGATTCCAGAGACTTAAAGAGGTTGTACAGGATTAGAAAAACACAGCTGCTCTCTTACACAAACAGCGCCACTTTAGCCCACAGGTTGTAAGTGGTATTGCCCCATTGCTTCATTTAGCGGGAACCTGTCATGTCCTATAACGCTATAAACATTCAGATTAACCCTGTACCTGCCTGTTTTTTTGGAAAAAGCAACTATGTCTAATCCTGGATGACTACTTTAAAATAGTTCATCAAATGAAAATCAAACATATTCTACATTACCAGAATGCAGCAGAATTCCAGATACACCTTACCTAGAAAAGGAATAAAAATAGGTGTTAGTTCAGGAAAAGCTTCGGTCACATCAAAAACTTTGCTAGCAAAAATTGATGACAGAGTTAACAGGTACACCTCAGTGAAGGATCTGGTTTTACAAATGGTCTTGGCTCTGGAGGACTGCAGTTGTTCATTAAAACCAATGTAAGATCAATATTACTAAGTTTCCTGCAATCCTTCACTTCCCCTGCGGGGGCGCTGTATGGAAAATAAACAATTCTATTTTTCTTTCTCCCACTAATCTTGAGGACATGAACCTTTATCAGCCAGATCACCAGGAAAGAAAGGATTGCTCATTTTTTAAAAAGGGGAAGATCAGATCTCCTAATACAGTAGTTTTGACTCAAACTTTAGTGATCGCCAACATATAAGAAGTTACATGGTGCGGGGCATATTCATTAGCTTCTAGTGATCTTGTGAGTGGGACTCAGGGCACGAGGGGTAGGCACTCGCCTAGGGCACTGCTTCCTGCCTCCCCAAGGGGGCCACGCTTTGGGGGGAAAAAAAAGTGACATGGCTGAATGCCTGCAGCAGCCCAGCATCTTCCTCTGGCCGCAGACATTCAGCACACTGACAGCCGGGGAGCGGGCACACGGGAGCAGAGTCAGTCACTGACACCGTTCCCTCCCTGCATTGGGACTTGTATTGTAGTCTGAAGGTGGACAAGATTGCTTTTCAGAAGATCAAGCACAGAGCGCCTAATACACGACCTGGCAGTCATATGATCGCCTCATGTCACTGCTCATTCCTAACAATCCGCATGCATGAAAAATAATTGTTTTGACATCGTTCTCTGCAGTCACACGGTCTTATATTTAGATTCCGGTTTACAAGATAACATGTGATACTGATTAGTTTATCTAGAAAAGTATAAGACTGATCTGATTGTTTAGTATATGAATGCCAAATACCCGACTGATGAGCTTAAAGAGAACTTGTCGCTGGTTGAAGAGTGACCAGTTTTTCCTATTATTTTATTCTTGCGGTTTCCCTGAGTGTTTCGTTATTTTCCTCTTTAAAGTCCGACACACGGTTAGGCTAGGTTCAGATTGCGTTAGGGCAATCCGTTTAGCGCTAAGCGCTAGCGGATTGCGCTAACGCAATGTCTTTTAAGGGGTCGCGTTAAACGTCCCCGCTAGCGCAGATCCCCGATCTGCGAGAGCGGGGAACGGACCTCGGGCGCGCCACGGACGCTGCAAGCAGCGTCCGAGGCGCGCTACAAAAGAACGGCACATCGCTAGCGCGTGCCGAAAATGACACGCGCTAGCAATGCGCTTTAACATTGCTGGCAATGGGAGCGCTAACGGACGCGTTGCACGGCGTTAATTTCGCCGTGCAACGCTGTCCGTTAGGGCTCACACTAAAACGCAATGGGAACCTAGCCTTATGGAGATATGATCCTTTGTATTTCGTGCTTCTTTTTATGGTCTTTGACAAGGAGCAGTGGCTCACAGGGTAATTTTGCAGAGCAGCCTAAAGACACGCCCCAGAGGATCCTGAGAGACACGCCCCAGAGGATCCTGTGAGACATTCACACTCTTATAAAGACCATACAAATCAGGCTAAATAAAAAGGTTAGTATTTCTGGAACTGTATGGTGGATTTAGAAAAGAAAAATAACATAGTACTCAGGGGAGTAGGCGGAATAAACTAAGAGCAAAAGCTGGCCACTTTTGACCTAGTAATTGAAGGTCCTCCTTTTAGATCACTGGTAAATAAACACACACAAATATCCCAAAACACAAAAGTGGCTAATACATGATGCATTGTTTTAGGTGTAGTATACCACATACAGAAATATGCACCACCGTCCTCTAGTGCAAGTTAAACCATGGCCACACAAAGCCCATTCATACAATAAATGACACTTGACACCAGTATATGGGAAAAAATGGCCGTGTTATTTATTTTAGAGTTACTCAAAGATTCCATAACATCTATTTTGATCTTAAAATTTAAAACTCTTAAATTAACCTGAGGTTTACACCATCAACATAACCAATCCACCCAAAAGGGCGATTTTCCTCACAAAATAACTTAACACGACAGGGTAGCCCAAATAAAGGGTGGGAGGGCGGGATCTTCTGTTCCTTCGGTTCACCGACGGCTGAGGTGAAATTCAAATTGCAGGGCTTTTTATAGCTCTCAAAAAAGCCCGCCAACCAGCGTTAACCAATTAAAATGCTCCCTTTGAGCGCCAACCACGCTGTTGCTATCCAAATAAAATTGCTTCTGGCAGAAAAACAGCCAAAGCTTACTTAACCCCTTGTTAATAAATATAATTAAAGTACCTGCTAAATATTATTCAGGGCCTGTGAGGCCATGAGACCCCCCCTATAATTTTGTATTATTGACGGGGGAGGGCTAACATGGCCACACAAATCCCATTCATACAATAAATGACACTTGACACCAGTATATGGGAAAAAATGGCCATGTTATTTATTTTAGAGTTACTCAAAGATTCCATAACATCTATTTTGATCTTAAAATTTAAAACTCTTAAATAAACCTGAGGTTTACACCATCAACATAACCAATCCACCCAAAAGGGCGATTTTCCACACGCCAGGTTTCAAAGAAACTTGGCCCCTCCACTAAGACACAGCCATTTTTCCACCATCGTTTGAAGGTTCAGGTTAAAAATGTCCAAACCAATATCTGAAAGGTGAACCGAATCATGTCCATAAAGACCCGGTAAAAAACCTTCTAAGTCTTCATGCCTAAAAGAGAAACCATTAAGTATAGGGAGAAATTTTGACATTGCTCGGTTGAGTCTCTATCGGATTTTCTCTATAAAGGACAAATCAACAGTGTTCCATAGCAACCTAGGAATGATTTCCGAAAAAACAAAATCGGAACAAGGAGAAAACTGCTTGAAATGAACAAGATCCGATCTAAAAAGAGCTAAAAGTTCCAGGGTTTTGGTTTTTCCAAGATCATTCCCTCCAACGTGAAAAATTACTAAATCTGGATGAGGAAATTTAGCAAAACATTTTTTAAACTCCGTATGCAGGTTATACCAAGACATCCCTCTTGTGCTATGCCAGAAAACTTGAGCAATATCCTGGTTGAAAGAAAGATTCTCAGAATAAAAGCGAAGCCTAGCTCTCTTCTGAGCCCAAAACACATATGAGTGTCCAATTATCCATATAATCTTGGAACCTGAAATAAAATCAAATTTAATTATCATATAATTCATGTCTTACATACAGCCTGAACCTTCCTGATTCCCATCTTCCCATTCGCATAATTTGCGAGTCCTGTAAACCCGCCCTAGACGCCTCTGTTGCCGCACCTATGCGAAATGAGTGGGAGGTAATTCTTAAATGATCCTTATTTAAAACCCTTAGACGCTTTTTTAAAACTGCATTGAACTGAAAGATGGTTGCCGGACTACCATCAGAATGAACAAACAAAGGCCCTGTAATATTAGGCCTGACCCTCAACCATTCCTTAAGATTCTTGACAGGGCAAAAATTTTTGCCCGACATAGCATCCAGTTTCAATCTGAAACCCCTGCCCAACTGATCAGTCTTGGATCTCCTTATAAATAAAAATAAATGAGAATCCAGAACCGTAACATCTGAAAATAATAAACCCGATATAATGCCTTTCTTTGCCGAGACTATTTCCCCGACCCGTAGCGCTCCGAAAAAAGCTAAGGAAAATGCCGAAGAAAAAAAAGCTGCCTCAAAAGAATTGGAACAAACGCTCTGAAGGGATAAACATAAGTCCCTTAAAAGCGGAAGGGAAATCGGGCGTCTATTGTCTGGTTTAAAATTGGTTCGTCTAAACCCCTTCAAAAACTGTTTGACAGGAAACAAACCCATCAATGGAACCTCACCGAATAATTTCAAGAAAAATGACACCCCCGCCAAGGATTTCGCAACTGCCGAGTATGATAACCCTTTTTAACACAAAAATTCAGCAAATCTCAAACCGGGAATGGGACTGGAGCGATTATAATCAAAACTATTCAACCCACAAAATTTAATCCATTGTTGCCATGCGGCTGAGTACTCAGCCCATGATCGCGCTGACAATGAATTTTCGATAAAGTGAGGAATTATCTCAAAACCAAGTCCCAAAGCTCCTGTGGGCACGGTGTTGGATCCAAGTCTGCCGAGGGTACCCGTTGGCGAAAAATATCCCATTTTTGATAGCACAGAGAATCCGAGATTGACTCTAGTCCATTTTTTCCAACTTTCGTTTCAGCCAAATATTTTGCTTTAGGCATAGCAATACAACTTGCCTAAGAATTTTCATCGCCCAAAGGTTTTTAGAAGAGAGTGTGTTAATCCCGAATAGAACGCCTTCATTATTAAACAGAATTAAAATCCTATTATTACTCATTAGGTGACCCCACAAATAAAGGCCTGAATAAATAGAGAAAAGCTCCATTACCATGGAATTACTGAGTAAATTATTGTTGACACAATATTCAGGCCATCTAAGAGACACCCAATGAGGGGAAAATAGGATCCCCAGGCCAAACTTGGCGTCACAAGAAAACGCAAAATTAAGGGTATCTGCTAGAACGAAATCAGATTGCCAACAAGATCTACCATTGTAGCCTTCCAAAAATGAACGCCAAATTTTGGCGTCTTCTTTCAAATCTGTTGATACTCTAATATGTGATTCTGGAGATGAAATCCCTATTGTGGAGTTATAAAGTCGTCTAGAAAAAATTCTACCCATCGGGATCACGCGTAAAGCAAAGTTTAATAGGCCCAACAGGGATTGCATGTCTTTCAGAGTTATCTTCTTTTTAACCAGGAATTTATCCAAAGCTTTGAATAATTTTGAAATTTTATCATCCGGGAGTCTACATTCCATCTTAACTGAGTCAAGGGTAATACCGAGGAATTCAATCACATTTGCAGGTAAGAATGTTTTTTCCCGAGCTAAGGGAACCCCAAATTTTTTGCAGATGGCTATGAAGCAATTTAAAGTATCCCGACATGAATTGGATGAAGAAGGGCCGACAAAAAGAAAATCGTCAAGGTAGTGAAGTACCCCAGCCTCATGAGAGCTGGATTCCACTACCCAGTGAAGAAAGGTCGAAAAACTTTCGAAGTAGAAGCAGGATAGGGAAAAACCCATAGGTAAACACATATCAAAGAAAAATTGATCATTAAAGCAAAAACCCAAAGAATTGAAGCCTGAGGGATGAACCGGAAGTAACCGGAAGGCCGACTTGTTGTCTGACTTAGCCATAAGCGAGAACCTACCAAATTTCTTAAGCAGCTCAATCGCTGAGTCGAAAGAAGAGTAGGAAACCGAACATAGGGATTTGTCCACCTCGTCATTCAACGAGGAACCTGGAGGGTATGATAAATGATGAATCATACGGAAACTGCCTATTTCTTTTTTTGGTACGATCCCTAGTGGAGAGATTCGAAAATCCTCAAACGGGGGAGAAGAAAAGGGGCCCGCGATTCTACCCAAACTCAATTCTTCTAAAAAAATTTTCCTGGCCACTTCCTGATGTAAATTTAAAGATAATAAATTCCTTACCACCACACACCCTGGGCCTTTGAATTGTGGAACTTCAAAACCGTAGCAAAACCCGTCAAAAATGAACTTACTGGTCACTTGATTTGGGTAGATGTTTAACCACCATAGCATTTCTGATAGTCTCACCGGGGTCTGAGCTTTTTGGAACTGTCTCTCTGGCAGATGTCTGAGGTGCTTGTTTACGGAAGCACTTGGACCCAGGGTGCTGGTTCCCACAAAAGGAACATTCATGCCGAAACCTGCATGAATTGCCCCATTTGCATGAGTTCTCATTAAATGCGAAGCATACCCTTTTCTTTTGAAAACCGGAAACTGGTTGTCTCATAGGGTGTTGTCTTTGTGGAAGCATCAGGTTAATCCACAAACCTACATCTTTAACGCCCCAAGAAATATTGGGGTGAACTGCTAATTTCTGCCTAAACGCTTCGTCGTAGTGGAGCCATGCAGTGCCCCCAAAATTGCGAAAGGCCTCCAAAATAATATCTATGTGCTGAAACAGCTTACTGCAAATATTGGGAGACTTTTCCCCCAAAACTGCTGAATAAATACAAAATGCCTGTAGCCAATTATTAAATGATTTTAAAGGGCCACGCTTAGAGTCGTCCTCAATTTTTGTGTCTTTTTCAGATCTGAATGTATGGTCCTTACGAGGAAGTAGTGAGAATAAATCCACATATTCATTATTCCAAATGAGCTCCTTAACCACTGAGCTCAAGTGGAATCCTAAAGGTGTTAGCTCACATGTCAAAGCCTCCTTATATGTGTTCTGGGGAACTGAAATACCCTCCAAATTAGTAGGTGAGACAGGAATAGCAGAGGTATTAAAAGAATCCCCCAGTGACTCAAACAAAACACTCCTAATCATATCCCTAAGTTGGGTGGGATGCACAGACAGGGGCACATTGCTTATCTCACCCTTTTTAGAAGGTCCTCTTCTTCTTATCTGGTCCTCTGAGAAGCCAGCGCTCGAGCCTTGCGCAGCAGGCGAACGCAGCTGAGAGTCTTCAAGCGTTGGTCCAGTCTGTTCTTCTTCTGATTCTTCATCCGTTTGAGTGCTGAACATCGGCGCTGTTGTTTGAATGCCAGTCACACTGGCTGGCGCAGCCGCCGGCTCCCGGCGAGAAGGTGCCGCCGCAGCGCTTTTACGGCTGCTTACGGACCTCCCGGCGGTTAATCTTGAAGTACCTGGAGCCGCTTGATCCCGGCGCTGGGCCTCACGTACAGGGCTCCGTGACTTGCTGGCAGCCGGGCGGCACGGTCTCTTCCGGACATCCGGTGCCCGGCCACTGGAACACGGCAGCGGAAGGGGCGGTGACAGGTACCTCTGCGGCGTCTTCCTCCTAGAACGGCTAGGCGGCATTACCGCCATGTTTTCTTCAGGTGCGGACGGCTGTTCGAGAGGGCTCGTCGCCGGAGGATTTGAAACGACCTCCGGAGTTATAGGTAGGGGGCTAGTGGCTAAACAGCCTCTAAGCCATTCTACCCCGTCTTCTTTACCAGCTCTTGCAAGAAGCTGCTGAAACAAGTCCTCCATCCTTACGCCGTATCTTCTGTTCCTTCGGTTCACCGACGGCTGAGGTGAAATTCAAATTGCAGGGCTTTTTATAGCTCTCAAAAAAGCCCGCCAACCAGCGTTAACCAATTAAAATGCTCCCTTTGAGCGCCAACCACGCTGTTGCTATCCAAATAAAATTGCTTCTGGCAGAAAAACAGCCAAAGCTTACTTAACCCCTTGTTAATAAATATAATTAAAGTACCTGCTAAATATTATTCAGGGCCTGTGAGGCCATGAGACCCCCCCTATAATTTTGTATTATTGACGGGGGAGGGCTAACATTCTTCTGGTATACATGATTGTTCAAATATTGGGCGAAGGGGTGCAAAATACTTGCCCCTGGCAATGGCAGCCCACAATACATCAGTAATTCCAAGTTAATTACAGAAAAATTAGTAATTACAAAGTGCCAGTAAAATCACTGAACTGCGTAATACATCAAGGTGCTGGGCCCTCCAGAATGAAAGGCCCTTTTTGAATTTGCTCTCTGCCATTACATTTTAATGTCCCGGTCGAGACAAACTCATTTGTTCCAATCTATACAGCAAAGCCGACAAGTGAGATACAGAAAATGGAAAGTCTCATCCTGTTACTTATGATTTTTGAGTTTTATTAGAGAAATCCATGTTTTTCTTAATATGTAAATGAGATATTAAGATCTATGGGCCGGAAATAGATCTCCCTGAGAATCTGTCTCCAGGGCTTATTGTAAATAAAAGGGGGCGTCAGCAGTGTGAGACATGTAATGACTGACAGACTGATCTCCTGATCTACATGTCTCATAGTGGCAATACCCTCTTTCATTTAAATAAGCTCTGGAAGAGGATTTTCAGATCTGTATCCGGCCTATAGATCTTAACAGCTAATTTACATATTTAAAAAAATATGTTGATTTCTCTATAATAAGACGCCGCATCACACATATAAAGGTATTTTTTTCAGCTTCCCATGACCTACATGCCCATACAGACGGCTTGGGAGGGGTGATCTTACTGACAGATTCCCTTTAAAAACAATATATTTGTGTCAATAATTTAAAAAAAGATCCACTGAACTAGAGAAAATATTTTCTAATTACTTAAGAGAAAAGAATTCTCAACGTAATCTTTACTAACTTAAAATCCTTTTTCTGTATGTTAAGCTCTGTGTCCTAGGGCTGAATATTTCAGCAGAGTAAAGGAAAAGACTGGGCCTTCATTGTAGCTCAATATGTTTGAGAAGGGGGAAATATGCGGCCAGCTCCTATAGTAATATCAAAATATTTCAGAAATGTTACAAATGTTATAATTTGCTTCCTTCACGGAGAAATTACATTAGCAAGTTGAAACGCTTCACATAATGAAATGGAAGAAGAGATGAGACTTGCCATGGATGGAACACAGAGAATGGAACACGTGGATGGAACACAGAGAATGGAAAACGTGGATTAAACACAGAGAATGGAACACAAGGATTAAACACAGAGAATGGAACACGTGGATGGAACACAGAGAATAAACACGTGGATAGAGCACAGAGCATGGAACACGTGGATGGAACACAGAGAATGGAACACAGAGAATGGAACACGTGGATTAAACACAGAGAATGGTACACAAGGATAGAACACAGAGAATGGAACACGTGGATAGAACACAGAGCATGGAACACGTGGATGGAACACAGAGAATGGAACACAGAGAATGGAACACAGAGAATGGAACACGTGGATAGAACACAGAGAATGGAACACGTGGATGGAACACAGAGAATGGAATACGTGGATAGAACACAGAGATTGGAACAAGTGGATAGAATACAGAGAATGGAACAAGTGGATAGAACACAGAGAATGGAACAAGTGGATTAAACACGGAGAATGGAACATGTGGATAGAACACAGAATGGAACAAGTAGCTAGAACACAGAGAATGGAACAAGTGGATAGAACACAGAGAATGGAACAAGTGGATTAAACACAGAGAATGGAACACATGGACAGAACACAGAATGGAACAGGTGGATAAAACACAGAGAATGGAACACGTGGATGGAACACAGAGAATGGAACACGTGGATGGAACACAGAAAATGGAACACGTGGATGGAACACAGAGAATGGAACACGTGGATGGAACACAGAGAATGGAACACGTGGATTAAACACAGAGAATAGAACATGGGGATAAAACACAGAGAATGGAACACGTGGATAGAACACAGAGAATGGAACACGAGGATAGAACACAGAGAATGGAACACGTGGATAGAACACAGAGAATGGAACACGAGGATAGAACACAGAGAATGGAACACGTGGATGGAACACAGAGAATGGAACACAGAGAATAGAACATGTGGATGGAACACAGAGAATGGAACACAGAGAATGGAACACAGAGAATGGAACACGTGGATGGAACACAGAGAATGGAACACGTGGATAGAACACAGAGAATGGAACACGTGGATAGAGCACAGAGCATGGAACACGTGGATGGAACACAGAGAATGGAACACAGAGAATGGAACATGTGGATAGAACACAGAGAATGGAACAAGTGGATTAAACACAGAGAATGGAACACATGGACAGAACACAGAATGGAACACGTGGATAAAACACAGAGAATGGAACACAGAGAATGGAACACATGGACAGAACACAGAATGGAACACGTGGATAGAACACAGAATGGAACACGTGGATGGAAAAGAGAATGGAACACGTGGATGGAACAGAGCATAGAACACGTGGATAGAACACAGAGAATGGAACAAGTGGATAGAACACAAAGAATGGAACAAGTGGATAGAACACAGAGAATAGAACATGTGGATAGAACACAGAGAATGGAACACGTGGATAGAAAACAGAGAATGGAACACGTGGATAGAACACAGAGAATGGAACACGTGGATGGAACACAGAGAATGGAACACATGGATGGAACACAGAGAATGGAACACATGGATGGAACACATGGATGGAACACAGAGAATGGAACACGTGGATGGAACACAGAATGGAACACGTGGATGGAACACAGAGAATGGAACACGTGGATGGACCACAGAGAATGGAACACGTGGATGGAACACAGAATGGAACACGTGGATGGAACACAGAGAATGGAACACGTGGATGGACCACAGAGAATGGAACACGTGGATGGAACACAGAACCGCCTGGAAGTTTTACAGAGTTTCTGGTTTACTCTTTAGAATCAATTGGGGATATTCATTAAAAGGTAAATTCACCCTATTTACAAGCACAGTTTATTATCCCCTAATTGGGTCGTAAAATACATGGGAATTTATTGTGCATGATGGAGACATCTCTGAACCTGTACATTAATCATACGCTTTGGTGAGAACCCCCCAAAAAAACAACAAAGTTTTTCTTCCAGTAAGTACCGTATATCAAATAATTTGCTCATCAATTATTAACTGCAGGTTTGATTGTTTGTGTTTCTATGAACAAATAGTGGTAGCTACATAATAAAGTCAAGCAAAAAAAAGGGGAAGGGGGCTATTCTTTCTTCCCCCCTCAAATAAAGTAATAGTAAGTGCACCATAATTGGCGCATAGATGAAGCTCAGTTGATTACTCCATTGGCTACAAATGTTAGAGTAAAAACACAAATCTTAAGTCACAAAGATGTTTTTTCTTTTTCTTCCACTTGTTCATCCTCAGCCTCCTGGTTCATGTACACAATGCCAGACATAAAACAGACTTATGTATTGCAATGGATCAGGGTAAATTTGTATTCCATTCATGAGTACAATTATGAACTTTACTGTGTAGTGTATGATCAGCTTTATTAATCCTGAGCTTAAAATTTTTTTAGCTTTTACCTATGGACAAGCAGTGAGGGGTCAGCCAAGCAGATCTGACCGTGGTACGAGAGGAGAGCTGATAGAAGGGTTTGCAATGACACAGCTACACCTCGATCTTATCTGAAAGGTATGAGTCGTCTGTGAGCTATACCCAGCACTGCCTAATCATGCAGGAAGTTAGACCAGGAGCTCGGCTCTGTATCCTTATCTCACACACTGAGAAACATAGGCTATGGTCGGGTGCATTCTTTTTCTGCTTTGCCGCTCCCTGGTAATGATTGGGCGACTCATACAGGAAGAAGAAGTACACGCCCCCAGTGAAAAGTAATTGATAACGCCCACTTCGACTTAGGCTACTTTCACACTAGCGTCGGGCTCGGCCCGTCGCGGTGCGTCGGGCCGAGGTTCCCGACGCTAGCGTTGTCTCCGCCACACAATGGGGGCAGCGGATGCATTTTTCCGGCGCATCCGCTGCCCCATTGTGAGGTGCGGGGAAGTGCGGGGAGGTGGGGGCGGAGTTCCGGCCGCGCATGCGCGGTCGGAAAAAGCAGACCGTCGTGAGCAAAAAACGTTACATGTAGCGTTTTTTGGTCCCGACGGTCCGCCACAACACGGCGCAACCGTCGCACGACGGTTGTGACGTGTGTCAATCCGTCGCAATACGTCGCTTAATGTTAGTCTATGGGGAAAAAACGCATCCTGCAAGCACTTTTGCAGGATGCGTTTTTTCGGCAAAACGACGCATTGTGGCGGATTGCAGTTAACGCTAGTGTGAAAGTAGCCTTACCGTTTTCTATTTGACTTCACAAGTGCCAATGCTTTGCTAATATCTCCGTAACTGAAAGGCAAAATTGCATAATATATCCAGGTAAAGAAGTTTTTCTTTACTTGGACAACTTCTCCTCATACCCCATGCTTGGCCCCGATAAAATAAAAAAGCTTATATTCACCTCCCGTAATCAGTCGTGGCGACACTGTCACCGCCTCTTGTTGAATTGAACATGAAGAGCAAGTGAGAAAGCAGCTGCAGCCCCGACCTCCTCTTCATGTTCGATTTGTCTGAAGGCGGGGACAGTGATGCCGGAAGAACATGCCACAACAACCGCAGAAGAACTCCGGGAACGCGAGTGCCGACACCGCGTGAACGGCGCCACCAAGGGAGGCGAGTATGTTTTTTTCATTTCAGTGGGGCCAAACATACAGATCAAGAAGGGGTTGTCCAAGTAGTGGACAGCCCTCTAACCATGACAAATTTGGTTAAAGGACCTCTTTAAAGAACTCTACAGTTTTCAGAAAACTCATGTCTCTGAATGATTGTCCCTGAATGATTGGCTGCAGCGCGTTTGATGTGACATCAGTGAAGCAGACAATAAACACCAGGGCAGAGGCAGAGACTCTGTGCTGGACCTGGGGAGGGTGAGTAACGACCTTTTTTTTGCAAATCAATCTGTGCCTAGCGTAAAGTGTTTTTCTGAAAATGGAAATCCCCTTTAAGAATGTATTTGAGATTTTGACCATACCGTTATTATAAAGCAACCAGTATTTTCTGAAAGGGAACATTTCTTAAAGGGGGATCTGTCACCATCTCAAAATTGGCCAGTTTTTTATTTTTTATAACATTCTTGTTGCTCCGGAGAATTACACTTTATACTTTTTAAAAATCTGCCATATGGTTCTAGAGATAAGACCTTTTTAATTAGTGCACCCAATATGCTAATTGTAAAAGTCTTTACCAAGGAGACATTACTCCTTGGATTATCTTGAGAACAGGTATCAATAAAGATTGTAAGATTTTTTTCAGATTGGGTGCACAAAATAAAAAAGCTCTGGGACTGTATGGTGGATTTTTTAATAAAAAAAAAAAGAAAATGGAATGCTCAGAGAAGCAGAAATAAAATAAGAGCAAAAAATGGCCATTTATGACATGCTGACAGGTCCTCCCAAGATGGTTTTTGAACTTACAGCACTTTCTGTATCTCTTTATTTTTTCCTCCAATTAGTGTAATTAAAGGGACTGTGTTGTCCAGGACATTCTGTGCAATTTTACTAAGGATTAATGGTCACATCGCTGAATTAAACACCTCGAGGACACGTTCAGTATTTGGTCAGTATTTTACCTCAGTATTTATAAGCCAAAACCAGGAGTGGAACAATCAGAGAAAAACTATAAAAGCAACATGTCACCTCTTCTGTATTTATCAACCACTCCTGGTTTTGTCTTCCAAATACTGAGGTAAAAACTCACAAAATACTCAACGTGTGCATGTGGCCTGAAAGAGATGACCCGCCGCAGTTTCAAAAATAACAAAAAAAGGTCAATGAACAAAAGTAGAGTATAAATAGTACGGATTGGTTAATATTCATATGCGTACGATACGGATATTATTCATATATAGTTGGGAGACTACAAAGCATTGAGTAAGAGGAGACGAAATATCTCACAATCACATCGGTTTGGGAAGACTTCTGAGTCTAGCGGAGAGAGAGTTAAAGAGAAGAATGTCTGGGATGAGGTAAGCGTGATGGAGCCATGTTTAAGAACAGAGCAGAGTGAAGTCTCAGCACATGACTCATGCAGACATTAAACCGTACGGGAGATAATTCTCAGGTAAACTTTGCTTGAGCCTGTACGTCATCTCTCCCCAACCAGCTTGCATTAATCATGCCTCTGCTCCTCTGATGTAACCCAGCAAGAATGTCTGATTTATAGGCAGCGAAGAAACCACATCCCATTGTCACACACTCCGACCTGCATTCATTTTTACTCAAGTGTGCAAAACCTTTCACTCGCCTGATATGTTCCCATCCCTACAAGCAGCCATTATGCTTCTAACGTAGCTCGCACGGAGCAAAGTCCTATCCCGCTCAGCCGGGAAAGATAAACTATTATCAGTCGTAGGTGAACAGGTTGCAAATGATATAAGTCACTGTCACCAATTAGTAAAAAAGCAAAATTCATTATTTAATTGGAGGATTAATATATAATACAAATTTTTCATCCTAGTGACACCGGTGAAAGCAGCGATAGGGGATCAGGTTTAGATTTAATTATTTAACAGCCTTCGGCTTGGTCTCGAGCCATGGCGACTTGATGGATGAACGATCTGTAGGAAGATCGACCTTACGCAAGCCTACAAAGGTCCACCGTGGTCTTCTCCACCGTTATCTTGATAGTATCAAGCCATCAGGATGCTGGTCTTCCCCTTCACCATGTTCCTTCTATTCTTCCAACCATGATGTCTTTCTTCATCGATTGCTCTCTTCGTATCATGACCAGAATTCTGGAGTAAAACGGTTTACAATTTATCAAAATGTTTGCATGTGCCATAGTTGCACAAACCTTTTGCAACTTTTGGTAATTACACCCATCCTAGCCAACTTTTGTTTTGAAAAGTGAGGGTACATTTGATAGATTCAATAGAGGAGATGGGAATATAGTGTACTAATCTTTGCCGAGCAGCAGTTAGAAGCAGGTTCTAAAGGAGCATAAACTGGGCATTGAAACAGCACTGCAACATAGTGTTTGGGAGACAAGGAAGCAATGTAAGGTAATAAAATAACTTTGCAATGCCTGAAGGATAAATACAAAAAATTATAACAATATCTTTTTAACTACAATATGACTAGGAGCAAGAGAACAGTGGGAAAAATTAGCCAAGTTTCCAAAGTCTGTTTTTTTTTTACGTATGTTAAAAAACAAACAAATAACTTATCAGTGTGCTGGATCAGATTCTCATCAGTGTCTGGTCAGTATGTCAGTTTTTACCTTTCATCAGGTTTATTCGTAGGTATAAAAATACTGATGGAAGGTTTCTCAAGCTTCTATCAAGTCAGTGAAAAACAGACAGCAATGGGATGCAACTAGGATGCCATCAGTGTGCTGCCAAAGTTTTGTCACTGACCCATAGTCATGCATGGGTAAGTTTGATCTGTGGCTAGGATAAAAATTAGACACATTTTGGAAAAATTGGATACTTGGTAAAAAATAAACAAAAAGTTGGGCATGTGTTCCAAAGACAGAAGACGTACAAGACAATTAGGTATGTGAAAGGGGCCTTATTAGGTGTCTCAGTATGGAGAATAGGGGACCCCGTAGGAGAAATTGTGGCTGAATCTTACCTCCACGGAGCCGATTCTTTGGTACACAACTAACTAAATGCTACAATTGGTCGTCCCAGTCACCTTACACGGCTCATAACAGCGTAAACAAGTGCAATATCTCCCCTCATTAACGAGTCCCAAGTGTTGATGATGTAATGCCATGCACAAAGTTGTTAATGTACAATACTGTAATTTTCAGGGTATCATGTTATGCCCCTTCCTCCAATAGAGCGGCCACCTGTTCTTACATCAATTCCAGGGGATGGCATGTAATGATGTCATCAAGTAAACCACTGGCATTTTATTCCTGGAGACTGCATCAAAATTAATTATGCCATGGGGATTTAATTCCCGTAGACTTTATGCAACCAGTGGTAAAGCGACATAGTTATTGCCATACTCCTACGGCAAAACACAATTTGAGAAAACCGTGGCGGCTCTTTATTCCTTCTGTGCACAGTTCCAATCAAAAACAGATGGAGTCTGACATGGCGACTGATGAGCGGAGACTACAGCCTATATAATATCAGCGGAGGAAACAGCAGCTCAGCATAATAATAATACATATTACACCGCAGCCCCACATCACTCCGCTTTCATCCAGAATTCACAATTGTTCCTATTGTTTTAAGGGACGTAGATGTAATCGGCCATGCTGGATTTTTCGGGCATGTCTTGCTTACCCTGTTTACACCAAGGATGGAAACACTTTTTAATTGAAGGGCAACTCCACCTAAAATATAATCGCTTAGCCATGGAGATGCTCTCTTATTGTATGATTACATGAGATTAGCTAAAACCAAGAACAGTGCGACATTTTTTTTCATAGCTGGCATCTGGTAAGGAGGACATCACTATTCAGCCCATCAGCCCCTTTTGCGTTGGCCATCTCTTTCAGCCAGACAGGATAGCATATTCTATTGCATTTGCCTAATGGAAGTCAATGACTTTGGCAGGCACATCCAAATCCTGTGGGTTGTTTTTTTTTTTTTTTTTGGGGGGGGGGGGGGGGAACACAGATAGAAGCCCCTGACTGAGTTAGGATCAGGGGAAACAGACTTCAGAAACAATAACTAACTTACAGGGAACCTGCCAGTTAAAAAACTCATTTTATTCAGTGTCAGCTATGCATTTCCTAAATACTTATGTAACCCCCATAAAAACCTTTTACATTTCTCCAGCGATGTATGCCAATAGAGTCCGTCCGGACCGATGGGCATGGCTTCGGTTCACTCACTCCACCCCTCTCCTCGGCTGCTGCACGCAGACCTTGACGTGGAGGACGCTGATCCACTGTGAGATATCGTGCCTGCGCAGTCAAATGGTTTCTCGCGCGTGCGCAGTATGCTTTGCCCAACTGCGGGCAAAGCCAAAACACAGAAGTGCGCACGCGCGAGAAACCATTTGACTGCACGGGAATGATATCCCACAGCGATCTGAGTCATCCACGTCAAGGACTGCGTGCAGCAGCCGAGGAGAGGGGTGGAGTGAGTGAACCGAAGCCATGCCCATCAGAACGGACGGACCCTATTAGCATACATTGCGGGAGAAATACACTGCTCAAAAAAATAAAGGGAACACTAAAATCCCACATCCTAGATATCACTGAATGAAATATTCCAGTTGTAAATCTTTATTCATTGCATAGTGGAATGTGATCAGAACAATAAAACATAACAATTATCAATGTAAATCAAAATGAATATTCAATGGAGGTGTGGAGTTGGAATGATGCTCAAAATCAAAGTGGAAAATCAAATTACAGGCTGATCCAACTTCAGTGGACATGCCTCATGACAAGAAAACGATGCTCAGTATTGTGTGTGGCCTCCACGTGCCTGTATGACCTCCCTACTGTACAACGCCTGGGCATGCTCCTGATGAGGTGACGGACAGTCTCCTGAGGGATCTCCTCCCAGACCTGGACTAAACCATCTGCCAACTCCTGGACAGTCTGTGGTGCAACGTGACGTTGGTGGATGGAGCGAGACATGATGTCCCAAATGTGTTCAATCGGATTCAGGTCTGGGGAATGGGCGGGCCAGTCCATAGCTTCAATGTCTTCATCTTGCAGGAACAGCTGACACACTCCAGCCACATGAGGTCTGGCATTGTCCTGCATTAGGAGGAACCCAGGGCCAACTGCACCAGCATATGGTCTCACAAGGGGTCTGAGGATCTCATCTCGGTACCTAATGGCAGTCAGGCTACCTCTGGTGAGCACATGGAGGGCTGTGCGGCCCCCCAAAGAAATGCCACCCCACACCATTATGACCCACTGTCAAAAAGGTAATGCTGAAGGATGTTGCAGGCAGCAGATCGCTCTCTATGGCATCTCCAGACTCTGTCACATGTGCTCAGTGTGAATCTGCTTTCATCTGTGAAGAGCACAGGGCGCCAGTGGCGAATTTGCCAATGCTGGTGTTCTGTGGCAAATGCCAAGCGTCCTGCACAGTGTTGGGCTGTGAGCACAACCTCCATCTGTGGAAGTCAGGCACTCAGACCATCCTCATGGAGTCGGTTTCTAACCATTTGTGTAGACACATGCAGGGCTCTGGCAGTGCTCCTCCTTGCACAAAGGCGGAGGTAGCAGTCCTGCTACTTGGGTTGTTAAACTCCTACAGCCCCTCCACATCTCCTGGTGTACTTGCCTGTCTCCTGGTAGCACCTCCAGCCTCTGGATACTACGCTGACAGACACAGCAAACCTTCTTGCCACAGCTCGCATTGATGTGCCATCCTGGATGAGCTGCACTACCTGAGCCACTTGTGTGGGTTGTAGAGTCCGTCTCATGCTACCACGAGTGTGAAAGCACAACCAACATTCAAAAATGACCAAAACATCAGCCAGAAAGCATTGGTACTGAGATGTGGTCTGCAGAGCCACTCCTTTATTGAGGGTGTCTTGATAATTGCCAATAAATTCCATCTGTTGTCTATTCCATTTGCACAACAGCATGTGAAATTGATTGTCAATCAGTGCTGGTTCCTAAGTGGACAGTTTAATTTCACAGAAGTTTGATTTACTTGGAGTTATATTCTGTTTAGTGTTCCTTTTTATTTTTCAGCAGTGTATAAAAGGTTTTTATGGGTGATACATGGGGAGTCAGGGGGTTACATAAGTATTTAGTGAGAGCATAGTTGACACAGAATAAAATGATATTTTTAGCTGGTAGGACAGAAAAGTGGTGAAAGGTTCCTTTTAATTTCAGAAACATGAACTAATGTAGGGCATGAGTATCTCATCAGTATGTTAGTCTCATGGTAAAAAAAAGTTCTATAAACATTTTATTCCATTTACATACAGTACGCCGTAGACGTTGAACGTCTTGCCATATCCAAGAGAAGATTATACAGAGAGAAGGACACACATCTCTTTGCATTTATGTCGGTTTCACGCGTCCTGATATTTCCGGTACCGGAGATGACAGTGTCCGTGTGTGTAATACTTGCGGCACACGTGTGGCAACCATGTACTGCATGAGTACCACACGGAGAGGAGCCAGGGAAGAATTGTTTCAGTAAGCGTTCCCCGACGCCGGGTGCCGAAGACGCTCTCATCATTCTCCCCTGCTCTACTGGCAATCAGCTCAAGCAGGGGAGAATGATGAGAGTTGTATTCAAGAGATAACAATGACAGCAGGCAGCGGCTGATAGGACTATTACACCCATCAGCCTACACCGGCTGCCGCTAATAACAGTAACAGCAGGAGTGGCTGATGAGAGTATTCCTCACCTGCCACCTGTGCTGTAAATAAATAAATGAAAAAAACCCAGCGTGGCTAAAACTGACAACATGGGGCTGGTATTCTCAGGCTGGTAAGGGGCCATGGACATTGCCCCCTACCAGCTCAGTGCCTTCACAACAGATCAGAGAATTTTTCACGGTGATCTGCTGTGAAGACACAGAGCTTGTGTGAAGTTTTGCCGCCCGTGCTGACGGTAAAAAGTGGACATGTCAGCGAGTTTTGCCCATGGACACATGGTCCGTGGAAACACACCGACATATGCACAGACCCATTCACTTGAATAGGTCTACGAGTGTCAGTGTCTCCGAAACGTGTGAAAACGGTCACCACATGTCCAGGAGACACGGACATGTGAAAGAGCCCAGGATTTTCCAGTTTCAGAAAATGCCTAACTCCCGGTTGCAGTTTGTTTAAAAAAAAAACAAAAAAAATCCTGTCCTTTATTCACCATCCCTGGGTCCTGTGCTGAGTGGTATCACTGCTGCCCCCGATGTCTGTTATCGTCTGCAGTGCCGATGTCACATCGACAGCGCTTCAGCCAATCGTGAGCTCGGTGGCTCATGCTATGTACTTTGGCAGAAGGACTGATCTCAGTTATAGGCTGCACGGTTATTGACCTGACAAGCGCTGCATACAATCATTGAGCTTGGTGGTTCATGATCTCTACTCTGGCAAAGCCTCTTAGTTCAGTTATTAGCTGTAGCGCCATCAACTTGATTTCAGCGCTGCAGACATTAAGCGACACCAAGGGCAGCGGCGGAGACTCAGTGCCGGACCTGGCGAGAGACAGCAAGGCTCCATTTGGGCTCTAGGGATTTTCTGAAATCAGAAAACTAAGTCTAAGGAAAACCCTTTTAAAGTAATTACATCAACATTAAACCATAGCAAAAACGGCAAAATGAGGGGGGAAAAATGCAACAGTTTAATGCACAACTACCCTTTTTGTGATTAATTTAACAAATAGTTCTTGAAAGCACACTAATACAATAGCACAAAAAAGATGCATATGTATGTCAGTGCGGGGTCACCTTGTGTGGAGGGGGCTCAGGAGCACAGTTCTCATGATCACTGCTGTTAACCGTTTACATGACGCTGTCAATCTCTGAAAAACGCCATTAAAATGGGCATGATCAGAGGGCAGCAATGCAGCTGGTGGTCTGCTGCCATCCCGGTACTCATGTTAAGCTTAGCTACAGGCTGAGCTTCAATTAGCGATTTTCCTTGATTTTCACTACATATCGCTTTACTTTGGTATTGCAGCATATGCAGTCCTAGGAGAACCTCACAAAAATAATTTCAAAAAACATTAAAAAGTAAAGTATTAATTTTTTTTCCTATCCCATTAAAAAAGTAAAGTATTAACTTTTTTTTTCCTATCCTATATTTAAAAAAAAAAAAAGACATATTTGTTATTGCCATGTCTTTAAAAGTCTGGTTCACCAAAATACAAAATTAAATAACACATATAATAAACGCCGTAAAAAGAAAAATCAGTCAACGTGACAAAATTGTGGGTTTTTGGTCACCACAACTCCCTAAAAAAGTGCAATAAAACCAGATCAAGATGTATATTAAATTGATATCAATAATACAATCGGCTACTCTCGCAAAAACACAAAAACCCTCAAACAGCTGCATCGACACAAAAATAAAAAACATTACGAGTCTCAGAAAATGGCGACATAAGAAAATCTTTCTTTTTAATTTTACAAACTGAATTTTGATTCACCACTTAAATAAAATTAAAAATCTAGGAAGTTTGATATCTACGTAATGGTACTGATCTGGAAAATAATGTTTACGACTCATTTTTATCATCCAAATGAATAACAGTAAAAAAAAAAAAAAAAAAAACATTGGCGGAATTGCATTTTTTTCACCATTTCATCCCACTTGGGATTTTTTTTAATTATTTGATAAAATGAATGTGGTAATTCAAAACTACAACTTGTCCTGGAAAAAAAGGGTCCACAGGGGAATACAAAAAAAAAATCAGAGCACTAAAAAGAAGGGGAGGAAAAATACAACATGAAAGCGAAGATCAGCCGCGGAGGCGAGGGGTTCAGAGCGGTGCTCCTATACTTTTGCTCCTATACTTTTGCTCATAGATTGCAGCTTCTCCTCCATGATAAGGACTATGAAGACGATCACAGGGATAGAAGAAGAGTCTCGCAGGGCATAATGTGCACCACATGTGATATTAATAAATCTGGTGTGGCTAATTTCCTGCTTGTTGGGCTGACGGGACGCTCTGTGATGTCAAAGATCAACTCTTAACATCGGAAATTCTTCCAGATAATACGTCCCAGCTTTGGGTGACATAATCCAGTTGGAATCAATAAATATTGTACGATAATATGAAACAGTCAGTGACATATCATATAAGAATGTGCACACTGTCCAAGATCGAGGCCTAAAAATAAACCTTCAATAACATAATGGTTTAAACATGTTCCTTTATGACTACATGGCAGCGGAGTGGAGCAACACAAGAGGTGTGGACCTTGTACGTGCACTTCTAAGGGTCTGATGTGCCGTCACCTGCATTTGTCATACCACTTAGAGGGAATCTGTCACCAGGTTTTTACCACCTAATCTAAGAACAGCATATTGCAGGGACAGAAACCCTGATTCCAGTGATGTGTCACTTACTGGGCTGCTTGTTGTAGTTTTCATAAAATTCCTGCTTTATTAGCAGGAGATCATCAATAGAGGACTAGTAAACTTGCTGTCAGGCAGTCCTCCATATTCATTAGCTGTCTATGACCACGCCATCAAAACTGATTGGCAGCTTTCTGCCTATGCACAGTGTACACAGAAATCCGTCAGTGGTGTGGGCGGGGTTATTCAGAGTTCAGCATTCAGAGAACCGCAAGATCAGAAGTGGATGAACCAGGGTTGTTCCCATAATTTTAATCATAGATCCTTAAAATTCGAAAATGTTTAAAAAAACATGTCAGGTATGGCTGGGTTTCATTATAAAGGTCATTAGGGGGTCACAAGGAGTTTGTGTAATAACCCCTCTTAAAGAGTTAAGTCATGTGTAGATTTTATCAAGCCTCATCATGGATGAAAGAGCTGTCACCTGTACTATTCTAACAGCTCAGGAATGTCAGGAGGGAGAGTCCCGTAAGTGGAGACTTTTCTTACCTCCTCATGTAATCATTTAGTTATTGGAATTCGCTTCACTTATGGAATGAACACAACATTTTTCAAGGCAGGTGAAACACCAGTCTTTTTTTTTCCTGAAGTGTCTTTTTGCACATTTTTTGGGCACTTCCTGAAGCAGTTTGTAAATATTTTTGGTTCATATTTTCTTAACGGTAATCTGTAGGATAAATCCCCTATAAGCCGTCTATATGGTCATGTAGGTTATAGGAAGCTGAATAAAGTGATACCTTAATATCTGCGATCCAATGACTTACCCCAGAGAAATACACATTTTTCTTAATATGCAAACGAGCTGTTAAGATCTATGGGACGGACATAGATCTCCCCGAGAATCTGCCTCCAGAGATCATTTTATATGGAAGGAAGTGGTAGCCGTGTGAGACATGTACATGAGGGGAGCCGACTGTCAGTCACTACATGTCTCGCATTGGTAATGCCCTTTCATTCACCATAATCTCTGGAGGCAAATTCTTGGAGAGATCTATGTCCGGCCCATAGATCTTAACAGCTCATATACATATTATGAAAAACATAGATTTCTCCTGAATAAGACATCGGATCACAGGTAAAAAGGTATCATTTTATTCAGCTTTCAATGACTTGCGGGCCTATAGATGGCTTAGGAGGGTTGTTAGGATTAACAGTTTTTGTGGAGTCTTGAGCATTTTTTAAGTGCATTGAGCGATGAGCAAAAAACGCAATTTTATTATTTTTTTTTATTAGGCAAAAATGCTCACAAAATGCTACAGAAGAAAAACAGTCTTAGGCCATGTTCACACTTTGCGGCCTGCTCTGCGGGTTAATCCCGCAGCGGAATTGATAAATCTGCAGGACAAAACCGCTGCGGTTATCCCTGCAGATTTATCGCGGTTTGTTCCGCGGTTTCCGCTGCGGGTTTCTGCCTATACTATTGATGCTGCATATGCAGCAATATGCAGCATCAATAGTAATGATAAAAATAATAAAAATTGGCTATACTCACCCTCTGATGTCCGGATCTCCTCGGTGCTGCAGGCGGCTGTGCTGACAAGGACCTTCGTGACGTCACGGTCATGTGACCGCGGCGTCATCACGGTCATGTGACCGCGACGTCACCACAGGTCCTGCTCGCACAGCAACTGGGACCGGACACTGCGGGCAGCGCTGAGAGGTGAGTATAGCATCATTTTTTATTTTAATTCTTTTTTTTACACCCAAATATGGTTCCCAGGGCCTGGAGGAGAGTCTCCTCTCCTCCACCCCAGGTACCATCTGCACATTATCCGCTTAACTTCCCGCAACGTGGGCACAGCCCCATGCGGAAAGTGAGCAGATCAATGCATTTCTATGGGTGCAGAACCGCTGCGATTCTGCACCAAGAACTGACATGCTCCTTCTTTTTTTCCCGCAGAAAAGCCGCGCGACTTTTTCCGCGGAAATCCGCAGCGTGGGCACAGCGGGTTTTGTTTTCCATAGGGTAACATTGTACTGTACCCTGCATGGAAAACTGCTGCGGATCCGCAGCGTCAAATCCGCTGCGGATCCGCGGCAAAACCCGCAAAGTGTGAACGTAGCCTTAAGAGAGTTTGCTTTGCCTTTTTATTGACCCCTATTGTAAACTATGGAGTATATTATAAGTAGAAAATGCCTGAAGAATGTTTAACCGCTTGGCAGCGTTTGTGGAAACCTGAAGCAGTTAAAAGACGCTCAAAAGCCTGAACATGTGAACAACAAGTCGTTTTTACATTGAAATAAATAGGACGATCCTTTTTCAGGTGGGTTTTGACGAGGACCAGCTCTAAGTCTGTCTGGAAAAAAACGTACGAACAACCCTTAGAAAGCCTTTGGTAAAGCGCTATTCTGTTAGACTTCCCACAATCATATGGACACATTGTGTGTACTTAGTGGGGAGAGGAGGCTTTTGCAGGTGGTTTTCGTCGCAGACCAGCGCTAAGTCTGCCTGACAAAAAACGTTGTATGAAGATATCCTTAGCCTTTGGAAGAGCGCTATTCCCTTAGACTTCCCAAAAAATATATGGAAAGACTGTGTGTACTTAGTGGGGAGCGGGGAACAAACTGTTGCCAGAAACCTCAGGTGACGATTAATCTCCTGTGAGAACAAAGAATTGGGCATATCGAAATCGAACATGCCTGATCCTTCTTCCTTCTGACACAATGTTACTAAGGAGACCAGGAATGCCCTCTATTCATCTTCCTTGAGATAAAACCTTCACAAAAAAATAATAATTCCTTCCCAGCTATATGTATATTATTTCTTGTACATTGTGTATTCCTACTTATCATAATTCACGCAACATCCCTCTTTGGTCTGTTATTAAGAACTTGCATCCTAAAACCCGGCTTACGCGGCACAATAACATACAGCGGGGAAAATAAGTATTTGATACACTGCTGATCTTGCGTGTTTTCCCACATACAAAGAATGGAGAGATCTGTAATTTTTTATTTTTACATACCGGTAATTAATTTGCCTATTACTGCATGAAATAAGTATTTGATACAACAGAAAAAGGGAATTTACCGTATATACTCGAGTATAAGCCGAGATTTTCAGCCCATTTTTTTTAGGATGAAAGTGCCCCTCTCGGCTTATACTCGAATCGTTATCCCAGGGGTCAGCGGGGGAGCAGCGGCTGTGACATACTCACCTGCTCCTGGCACGTCTCTGCATCTCCGATGGTCTCCGGTCGCTGACAGCTTCTTCCAGCGTTGAGCGGTCACATGGTACCGCTCATTACAGTAATGAATATGGACGCGACTCCACTCCCATAGGGGTGGGCCACATATTCATTACTGTAATGAGCGGTACCGGTGACCGCTCAACGCTGGAAGAAGCTGCCGGCGCCTGGAGAAGACCATCAGGGAAGCTGCCAGTATAATGGGGAGGGTGAGCAGCATTGCGCGATATTCACCTGTCCTCGTTCCACCGCCGGGCGTCTCTCCGTCTTCCTCGTCCTCTGCTGTGTCGCTCAGGTCAGAGGGCGCGATGACATGGTTAGTGCGCGCCCTCTGCTTGAACGTCAATGCAGAGGATGCAGAAGACATAGCGGCGCCTGGCGGTGGAACGAGGACAGGTGAATATTGCAAGTGCCTGGGGCCTGAGTGGAGAGGCGAGTATGTCATTTTTTATTTTTTTTTTAATCGCAGCAATAGCATATGGGGCAAATATCTGTATGGAGCATCTTATGGGGCCATAATCAACCTTTGTGCAGCATTATATGGGGCAAATGTTTCTAGGGAGCATCTTATGGGGTCATAATCAACCTTTGTGCAGCATTATATGGGGCATATTTTAATATGGAGCATCTTATGGGGCCCATCATTAACTGTATGGAGCATTATATGGGGCTCCTGATTTAATATGGATATTCAAAACACTTAACCTACTGATGTCTCAATTAATTTTACTTTTATTGGTATCTATTTTTATTTTTGACATTTACCGGTAGCTGCTGCATTTTCTACCCTAGGCTTATACTCGAGTCAATAAGTTTTTTGAGGCAAAGTTAGGGGTCTCGGCTTATACTCGAGTATATACGGTAATATTTGTTACTGAAACCTTTGTTTGCAATTGCAGAGGTCAGATGTTTTCTGTAGTTCTTGACCACACAGCAGCAGGGATTTTGGCCCACTCCTCTATACAGATCTTCTCCCGATCATTCAGGTTTCGGGGCTGTCGCTGGTCAACTCCCTCCAAATATTTTCTATTGGGTTTAGGTCTGGAGACTGGCTAGGCCACTCCAGGACGTTGAAATGCTTTTTATGGAGACGCTACTTAGTTGCCCTGGCTGTCATTTTCATGCAGGAAGGCCCAGTCACGACCCATCTTCAATGCTCTTAGTGAGGGAAGGAGATTGATTTCCAAAATATCGCAATACATGACCTCATCCATCCTTCAATACATTGCAGTCATCTGTCCCCTTTTCAGAAAAGTACCCCCAAAGTATGATGTTTCCTCCACCATGTTTCATGGTTGGGACGGTGTTCTTGGGGTTGTACTCGTCCTTCTTCCTGCAGACACGCGAGTAGAGCTGATACCAAAATGTTCTAGTTTGGTCTCATCTGACCACATGACCTTCCCCCATGTCTCCTCTGCATCATTCAGATGGTCATTTGCAAACTTCAGACGGGCCTGGACATGTGCTAGCGTGAGCAGGGGGACCTTGCATGCCCTGCAGGATTTTAATTCCTGATGGCGTAGTGTGTTACTAACGGTATTGTTTGAGACTGTGGTCCCAGCTCTCTTCAGATCATTGACCATGTCCTCCTGTGTAGTTCTGGGCTGATTAGTAATCTTTCTCAGAATCGTCCTTACCCCACAAGGCGAGATCTTGCATGGAGCCCCAGATTAAGGAAGATTGACAGTCATCTCGTGTTTCTTCCATTTTCTAATAATTTTGCCAACAGTTGTTGCCTTCTCACCAAGCTGCTTCCTATTGTCCTGCAGCCCTTCCCAGACTTGTGCAGATCTACAATTTTGTCCCTGGTGTCCTTAGACAGCTCTTTGGCCTTGGCCATGGTGGACAGGTTGGAGTGTGATTGAGTGTGTGGACCGGTGTCTTTTATACAGGTAACGAGTTCAAACTGGTGCAATTAATACAAGTAATGAGTGCAGAGTAGGAGGGCTTCTTAAAGAGAAACTAACAGGTCTGTGAGAGTCAGAATTCTTGCTGGTTGGTCGGTGATCAAATACTTATTTCATAGAAGAAAATGCAATTTAATTATTTAGAAATCATACAATGTGTTAGGGCTAGCGGAACGCACCAAATTATAAGAGAGATGGTATGAGGTGCGTTCGCAGCCCGAGGTCCACCGTGCAGAGATAGAACCTGCTGCTCAGTAATAACGGACTATATGGCGGTACAATGTGGATACACACGGGTTAACTTCACCCTGTGTGAAGGAAGCAAACCCTGTTGAGTCACAGGGCCGCGGTACCGCACCAAGAGCGCAAGCAAAGAGTCTCAGGACTCTATCCCAAGACACAGGATTAGAGTACGTTCAGACCACTTGCGCTCGACACCGTAACTGGGGTGTCAAAGAAACAGAAAATATAACTTAAAGCAGAAGAGTGCGTGCTGTCCCGCTTTGGCGGACGCCACTAACCACCCGGACTTGGGATAGGAAAGCGCTCTATAAGCGCACGGCGCCGCACTGGAGGTTACAGCAATAGACGCTGTATCGTGTGTCTTTATGTTGACAGCTTAGTCAGGCACTAGACAGCAAACATCCACCTTCGGCGAACAGTCATACACAAGGGAGGGGATTTTAAAGAACGACTTGCACTCATCAACACACACACGTGATTCCAAATGTACACTAGCGCATGGCCGCATGCAGCAAGAACAGGACCTTCCCAGAAGGACCAATGGGAGGCTGCCACAGAAGTTGAGCACCTTCAGGACCTTCCTAAAGGACCAATGGACTTTGCTGCAGTATCTAAGCATGTGACCCTCGATCTCCAACGAGAGATCTTGCCCTGGGCATGCTCAGAAAGTGAAGAGCAGGACTTAGTCCCAAACACGTCTGCTCGCCGCTGCCCAGTACTGGCTACAATGGCAGAAGCTGGAAAGGCAGCAGTAACCAGTCGTCCAGTATCCTCCTGAGCTAGACGCTGGGACCGACGTCTCCGCTGAGCAGACTCCACTGCGGCTGGAGAAGAATGGGAGACTGCAGCGGAGATGGTTCGGGATTCCCCCTGTGCAGAGGCGGGAACTCGACCCCTAACACAATGTGATTTACTGGATTTTTTTTAGATTCTGTCTCTCACAGTTGAAGTGAACCTACGATAAGCATTACTTTCCTCTCCATTCTTTGTAAGTGAGAAAACTTGCAAAATCATCAGTGTATCAAATACTTATTGTCCCCACTGTATATATTAGTAGTCTTCTAGTGCCACATAATCCAGAATTACGGAGAATTAGGCCAGGTTCACACCTTCAGTATTTGGTCAGTATTTTACATCAGTATTTGTAAGCTAAAACCAGGAGAGGCACAAACAGAGGAAAAGTATAATAGAAACATATGCACCACTTCTGTATTTTCACCAGCTCCACTGGCTTCCAAATACTGATGTGAAATACTGACCAAAATACAGTCATGTGAACGTAGCGTAGCCTTAGCCTGAATACAACCTTACTCACCCAATGGATTGAGATTTGTAGGATTGAAAACTGTACGACATGTTATTGTGCTCCATCATATCAGCGAAACCATTAAAAGAAACTTTCTGCAAAATCATAATGAATTAAAAGGAATGTGTCATCAGAAAATGACGTAATTCTTACATCAAAATTTTATGTAAAAGTTTTTTTCCTATTTTTTATGTTTGTTTTTTTTTTCAATTGCATATATCACAATATCGATTACAAAATTATATATAATAAGTAAAAATCTTGTAATTTTCATGCTGGTCACTAAGCCTTATACTAGAATCATAATTTCTGTTCTATACATTACTATAACAGGCAGGATTACAGTGACAGATAACACAGGATTTAATATTCACAATAGGTGATGTCACAGCTCACCTCCTCCCTCTCCCTCCACAATGTCCTTTCCCCAGTTTAGACCATGCTCAGATATTCCCATACAATTAGTGTATAAATCAAGTGAAGAACAAAAGATCAGAAGTTAAATATATATATTATATATATATACATACAGTACAGACCAAAAGTTTGGACACACCTTCTCATTTAAAGATTTTTCTGTATTTTCATGACTATAAAAATTGTAAATTCACACTGAAGGCATCAAGACTATGAAATAACACATGTGGAATTATATACTTAACAAAAAAATGTGAAACAACTGAAATTATGTCTTATATTCTAGGTTCTTCAAAGTAGCCACCTTTTGCTTTGATGACTGCTTTGTACAATCTTGGCATTCTCTTGATGAGCTTCCAAAGGTAGTCACTGGGAATGGTTTTCACTTCACAGGCGTGCCCTGTCAGGTTTAATAAGTGGGATTTCTTGCCTTATAAATGGGGTTGGGACCATCAGTTGTGTTGTGCAGAAGTCTGGTGGATACACAGCTGATAGTCCTACTGAATAGACTGTTAGAATTTGTATTATGGCAAGAAAAAAGCAGCTAAGGCTGCTTTCACACTAGTGTCGGTACTGGGCCGTCGCGCTGCGTCGGTCCGACGTACCGACGCATACTGTGCAAAAGATGCCCGACGTGGGCAGCGGAAGCAGTCTTAGAACGCTTCCGCTGCCCCATTGCAAGGTCCGGGGAGGAGGGGGCGGAGTCTCGACGCACAAAAAACGTTACATGTAACTTTTTTTGTAGCGGCGGTGCGCCAAAACACAACGCAACCGTCGCACTGCGTCGCTAATAAAAGTCTATGGAGAAAAAACGCATCCTGCGGGCAACTTTGCAGGATGCATTTTTTATCCACAACGACGCATTGCGACGTGCAGTGCACGACGCTAGTGTGAAAGTAGCCTAAGTAAAGAAAAAGGAGAGGCCATCATTACTTTCAGAAATGAAGGTCAGTCAGTCTGAAAAATTGGGCAAACTTTGAAAGTGTCCCCAAGTGCAGTGGCAAAACCATCAAGCGCTACAAAGAAACTGGCTCACATGAGGACCGCCCCAGGAAAGGAAGACCAAGAGTCACCTCTGCTTCTGAGGATAAGTTTATCCAAGTCACCAGCCTCAGATATCGCAGGTTAACAGCTGCTCAGATTAGAGACCAGGTCAATACCACACAGAGTTCTAGCAGCAGACACATCTCTACAACAACTGTTAAGAGGAGACTTTGTGCAGCAGGCCTTCATGGTAAAATAGCTGCTAGGAAACCACTGCTAAGGACAGGCAACAAGCAGAACAGACTTGTTTGGGCTAAAGAACACAAGGAATGAACATTGAACCAGTGGAAATCTGTGCTTTGGTCTGATGAGTCCAAATTTAAGATCTTTGGTTCCAACCACCGTGTCTTTGTGCAACGCAGAAAAGGTGAACGGATGGACTTTACATGCCTGGTTCCCACCGTGAAGCATGGAGGAGGAGGTGTGATGGTGCTTTGCTGGTGACACTGTTGGGGATTTATTCAAAATTGAAGGCATACTGAACCAGCATGGCTACCACAGCATCTTGCAGCGGCATGCTATTCCATCCGGTTTGCGTTTAGTTGGACAATCATTTATTTTTCAACAGGACAATGACCCCAAACACACCTCCAGGCTGTGTAAGGGCTATTTGACCAAGAAGGAGAGTGATGGGGTGCTACGCCAGATGACCTGGCCTCCACGGTCACCAGACCTGAACCCAATCGAGATGGTTTGGGGTGAGCTGGACCTCAAAGTGAAGGCAAAAGGGCCAACAAGTGCTAAGCATCTCTGGGAACTCCTTCAAGATTGTTGGAAGACCTTTCCCGGTGACAACCTCTTGAAGCTCATCAAGAGCATGCCAAGAGTGTGCAAAGCAGTCATCAAAGCAAAAGGTGCCTACTTTGAAGAACCTAGAATATAAGACATAACAAAAAAGTGTGAAAGAACTGAAATTAAGTATATAATTCCACATGTGTTAATTCATAGTTTTGATGCCTTCAGTGTGAATGTACAATATTCATAGTCATGAAAATACAGAAAAATCTTTAAATGAGAAGGTGTGTCCAAATTTTTGGTCTGTACTGTATATACACACACAAACAAACCACATATAGATATATATACACACATATACAGTACACAATGCAGTTCTCACTCTGGTCACTCATATACATATAGGGAGAGAGAGAGAGACAGAGGAAACAGACAGTCAAAGGAGAGAGAGCAGAGACAAAGGAGAGAGTGAGAAAGGAGAAAGAGGAAAGGAGACAAAGGAGAGAGAAACAAGGAAGAGAGACAAAGGAGAGACACAAAGGAAAGAGTGAGAGACAAAGGAGAGAGAGACAAAGGAGAGAGAGGAGAGACAGGAGAGAGAGACAAAGGAGAGAGGGGATAGATACAAAGGAGAGAGATAGACGAAGGAGAGAGAGACAAGGGAGAGAGACACAAAGGTGAGACACAAAGAAAAGAGTGAGACAGACAAAGGAGAGAGACAAAGGAGAGAGTGAGAGACAAAGGAGAGGAGAGACAAGGGAGAGAGACAAAGGAGAGAGACAAAGGAGAGAGAGACAAAGGAGAGAGAGACAAAGGAGAGGGAGAGAGACAGAAGAGGAGAGAGAGAGACAAGGGAGAGACAGGAGAGAGACAAAGGAGAGAGAGACAAAGGAGAGACAAAGGAGAGGGAGAGAGAGAGAAGAGGCGAGACAGGAGAGGTGAGACAGAGGAGAGAGAGACAGATGAGGGAGACAGAGAGGGAGACAAAGGAGAGAGAGACAAAGGGGAAAGGGAAAGAGACAGAGGAGCCCCTCGTAAAGACTATAAAAATTAGAACGAAATACAAAGGCTCATAAATTCGCCATACCATTCCACATATAAGAAGAATAAAAAAAATGGATTACTGAGGGGAGCAGAGAGAATAAAGATCACAAATTGGCCACTTCTTACCTGGTGGCAGGTTCCCTTTAACCCCTTTACCCCCAAGGGTGGTTTGCACGTTAATGACCAGGCCAATTTTTACAATTCTGACCACTGTCCCTTTATGAGGATATAACTGGAACGCTTCAACGGATTCCGGTGATTCTGACATTGTTTTCTCATGAGATATTGTACTTCATGACAGTGGTAAAATTTCTTTGATATTAACTGCGTTTATTTGTGAAAAAAACCAGAAATTTGGCGAAAATTTTGAAAATTTCGCAATTTTCCAACTTTGAATTTTTATGCAATTAAATCACAGAGATATGTCACACAAAATACTTAATAAGTAACATTTCTCACATGTCTACTTTACATCAGCACAATTTTGGAACCAAATTTTTTTTTGTTAGGGAGTTATAAGGGTTAAAAGTTGACCAGCAATTTCTCATTTTTATAACACCATTTTTTTTTAGGGACCACATCTCATTTGAAGTCATTTTGAGGGGTCTATATGACAGAAAATAACCAAGTATGACACCATTCTAAAAACTGCACCCCTCAAGGTGCTCAAAACCACATTCAAGAAGTTTATTAACCCTTCAGGTGTTTCACAGGAATTTTTGGAATGTTTAAATAAAAATGAACATTTTACTTTTTTTCACAAAAAATTTACTTCAGCTCCAATTTGTTTTATTTTACCAAGGGTAACAGGAGAAAATGGACCCCAAAAGTTGTTGTACAATTTGTCCTGAGTACACCGATACCCCATTTGTGGGGGTAAACCACTGTTTGGGCGCATGGCAGAGCTCGGAAGCGAAGGAGCGCCATTTGACTTTTCAATGCAAAATTGACAGGAATTGAGATGGGACGCCATGTTGCGTTTGGAGAGCGACTGATGTGCCTAAACATTGAAACCCCCCACAAGTGACACCATTTTGGAAAGTAGACCCCCTAAGGAACTCATCTAGATGTGTTGTGCAAGCTTTGAACCCCCAAGTGTTTCACTACAGTTTATAACACAGAGCCGTGAAAATAAAAATTCTTTTTTTTTTTCCACAAAAATTATTTTTTAGCCCCCAGTTTTGTATTTTTCCAAGGGTAACAGTTGAAATTGGACCCCAAAAGTTGTTGTCCTATTTGTCCTGAGTACGCTGATACCCCATATGTGGGGGAGAACCACAGTTTGAGCGCATGGCAGAGCTCGGAACGGAAGGAGCGTCATTTGGAATGCAGACTTAGATGGATTGGTCTGCAGGCGTCACATTGCGTTTGCAGAGCCCCTAATGTACCTAAACAGTAGAAACCCCCCACAAGTGACCCAATATTGGAAACTAGACCCCCCAAGGAACTTATCTAGATGTGTTGTGAGAAATTTGATCCCCCAAGTGTTTCACTACAGTTTATAACAAAGAGCCGTGAAAATAAAAAATCCTTTTTTTTTCCACAAAAATTATTTTTTAGCCAACAGTTTTGTATTTTCCCAAGGGCAACAGGATAAATTGGATCCCAAAAGTTGTTGTCCAATGTGTCCTCAGTACGCTGATACCCCATATGTTGGGGTAAACCCCTGTTTGGGCGCACGGGAGAGCTCGGAAGGTAAGGAGCACGGTTTTACTTTTTCAACGCAGAATTGGCTGGAATTGAGATCGGACGCCATGTCACGTTTGGAGAGCCCCTGATGTGCCTAAACAGTGGAAACCCCCCAATTATAACTGAAACCCTAATCCAAACACATCCCTAACCCTAATCCCAACAGTAACCCTAACCACACCTCTAACCCTGACACACCCCTAACCCTAATCCCAACCCTATTCCCAACCGTAAATGTAATCCAAACCCTAACCCTAACTTTAGCCCCAACCCTATCCCTAACTTTAGCCCCAACCCTAACTGTACCCTTAACCCTAGCCCTAACCCTAACCCTTGCCCTAACCCCAACCCTAGCCCTAACCCTTGCCCTAACCCTAATGGTAAAATGGAAATAAATACATTTTTTAAATTTTTCGCTAACTAAGGGGGTGATGAAGAGGGGTTTGATTTACTTTTATAGCGGTTTTTTTAGCAGATTTTTATGATTGGCAGCCGTCACACACTGAAAGACGCTTTTTATTGCAAAAAATATTTTTTGCGTTACCACATTTTGAGAGCTATCATTTTTCCATATTTTGGTCCACAGAGTCATGTGAGGTCTTGTTTTTTGTGGGACGAGTTGACGTTTTTATTGGTAACATTTTTGGGCACGTGACATTTTTTGATCGCTTTTTATTCCGATTTTTGTGAGGCAGAATGATCAAAAACCAGCTATTCATGAATTTCTTTTTGGGGAGGCGTTTATACCGTTCCACGTTTGGTTAAATGGACAAAGCAGTTTTATTCTTCGGGTCAGTACGATTACAGCGATACCTCATTTATATCATTTTTTATGTTTTGGCGCTTTTATACGATAAAAGCTATTTTATAGAAAAAATAATTATTTTTGCATCACTTTATTCTGAGGACTATAACTTTATTTTTTCTTTGATGACGCTGTATGGCGGCTTGTTTTTTGTGGGACAAGATGACGTTTTCAGCGGTACCATGGTTATTTATATCTGTCTTTTTGATCGCATGTTATTCCACTTTTTGTTTGGCGGTATGATAATAAAGCGTTGTTTTTTGCCTCTTTTTTTTTTTTTTTTACGGTGTTCCCTGAAGGGGTTAACTAGTGGGACAGTTTTATCGGTCGGGTCGTTACCGATGCGGCGATACTAAATATGTGTACTTTTATTGTTTTTTTTATTATTATTTAGATAAAGAAATGCATTTATAGAAACAATATATATATATTTTTGGAATTTTTTTTTTTTTTTACACATGTGAATATATATATTTTTTTACACAATAACATTGCCCCAGGGGGGGGCATCATGTTATAGTGTAAGATCGCTGATCTGACACTTTGCTGTGCACTGTGTCAGATCGGCGATCTGACGTGCACAGCTTCAGGCTTCCTGGCGCCTGCTCTGAGGAGGAGGTAAGAGACTCTTGGAGCAACGCGATCACATCACGTTGCTCTGGGGCTCTCAGGGAAGCACGGAGGGAGCCCACTCCCTGCGCGATGCTTCCCTATACAGCCGGAACACTGCGATCATGTTTGATCGCAGTGTGCGGGGGTTAATGTGCCGGGGCTGGTCCGTGACCGCTCCTGGCACATAGTGCCGGATGTCAGCTGCGATAGTCAGCTGACACCTGGCCGCGATCGCTATGACGTACTATCCCGTCGAGGGTCAGATAGGCCCAGGTCACCTCGACGGGATAGTACGTCTAAGGTCAGAGAGGGGTTAAAAGAGTGCTGATTAAAGTTGAGCTAATTTTTCAAATTTTGGTTCCGATTACAATCAGCGACGAATATTGTTTTTGCAATATTCTCCGAACACAGCTGAAAGTCATTGGAGTCATGAGGGAGTAGAAATAAATGAATATGTTCGGAACCGATAATCAAACATAAATTCAGCATGAATAGGGTACCAATATGGCACGAATATGGCAAACTCAGATTCGGCAACTGATTCAGAACATATTCACTCAATTCTAGTGCTGGTCACAGGGTCTCAAAATGCGAATGTAACACTCTGGAAATAGAGAGGCTTCCTACCCTTCATTTTTCTGCACCAGGTTCTACATCTTGGTATGACATCTAGTCAGTACACTCGAGCTATCCATCATAAAATATGAAGGCCCATGTTCCATGTAAAAACATAATGACGTTTTGCATCATAGGACTCATGTGCACGGAGTCCAGGCCCTGCGCTCATTTCTACCGGCTCTCAGCTTTACCACTGACAGAAGTCCGCCTGTCTATGACATGCAAAGCTGGGTCATAAATAATACAAATCTATACATTTCTGTGTAGCGTCAAGACGGCAGTTTTGAAAGGGCCTCCGCTTGCTCTGCAGGGAGCAAAATAAACATTATTGTTCAGTCCTGGCAAAGTCACGTTCAGAAGTGGCGTGTAGGCAAAACATAATCGTAGACGGCCACAGCAATAACGGAAACGGCATTTATTTATTTAGCAAATATCACTATGTAAAGAAATAGCAGAATGTTTCCATTAGGAAAGTGAATATGAAAAGCAAGATCATCAAAGCTGTAAACAGTGATGTGAAATATAAACTGATATTAAATGGAAAGTTTGGAAAACTTTGTGGGATCCACCACAGCCACAGCTGGTTATCATTCCAGGATTTTGGTGTTTCCAGTACATATTTTACATTGTAATAGACAACGATATATATTATACCTACAACGTAATAGAAGATACAACAGTTATAAAAATATGTTTGTCCTTTGTACAGATAGATATTTCATATCGGCTTACTATAAAACTGTAAGTGTAGGGGGTGAGGGGGATGCAGCTGCAGTTCATCTCCTATATTGTAGAGTAGGTGACTGATTGTTACATCACATTAGAAGGAGCTTATACACCCATGAAAATAAGCATGGAGAAAGAAAATATATATTTTTTTTAAGGGAAGAAAAACAAAACCACAATTTGAAAATTAGACACAACATTCTTGTCTGAATGCCATCTAATATCGATATATAGCTGGCCGAACAGTTAAAGGGTGTCTCTGTAAGTAGGATCAATCCTCCTAGGCCGTCTATATGGGCACATAAGTCAAAGGAAGCTGGATAAAATGATACCTGGATATCTGCGATCTGATGTCTTATTCAAAAGATATCCATGTTTTTCTTACATGTAAATGAGCTGATATAATCTATGGGCCAGACAATGATCTGCATGATTCTCTGCCTCCAGAGAGTATTATAAATGAAAGGGGACATTACCAGTGTGATGTGTAATGACATACTCTGCTCTCCTGATCTCACTAAAGATATGTGTGTGATTATACCTGACACATCTGCAGTTTCTTCTCAGCTACAATACAGCAGAGCTGTGACAGCTGTAGCAAATGTGTTTGTAAGACGACAAACTTCAGTTCTACTGTTCTGTGTTAGTTACATGTCTCACACTGGTAACTCTACCTTTTATTAAACAATCTCCGGAGGCAGAGTTTCATGCAGATCAGTATCTGGTCCATAGATATGAACAGCTCAGTTACATATTAAGAAAAATTTGGATTTCTCTGGATTAAAACATCAGATAACAGATATCTAGATATCATTTTATTCAGCTTCCTATGACCTACATGCCCATATAGATGGCTTAAGAGGGTTTAGTCTACTGACAGATTCCCTTTAAAGTAAAATTCAAAGATAGAAAATAATCAAAGCTATGTGCGTATAAGACAGATGTGCTGTGGATTTTCTGTCAAGATTTGTGCGTTGCAATACCATAATATGTGTGGATAATATTTTACTGAATATCATTCACTCAGTGTGTAAAACACATAAAAAAAAATTACTTAGTTGCTGATGTTTTAGTACTCAACAAATATCAAACTCGACAGGAGGCAAGAATTCCTACTTTGGTCCTACTGACATCACTGAGCTCTAGCTACAAATTCTCCAGAGACTCCAGTTCTGAGCATGCTTCGTAAATCAGACAATTAGTAAATCCTCCATCCTTACATGGACATGTTTGTCTTCTGGTCAAGCTTGTATTTTTCTACATTTCGTTACTAAGTACATATTTAGTGTCAGTAAGTTTAAATATAAGAAATACAAAATATAAAGTGCTGTGCAAAAGTTTTTGGGACGTTTGGAAAAAATGCTGCTAAGAATACTTTAAAAAATAGAAGTGATAATTTATTTGTATTATTATTGAAGAAAATGTAAAGAAAATGAACAGAAGAGAAATTTAAATCAAATCAATATTTGGTGTCATCATCCTTTGCCTTCAAACCAGCAACAGTTCTTCTAGGTATACAGGCGCATAATTTGTAAAAGAACTCAGCAGAGAGTTTATCCAAACATCTTGGAGGAAGAACCACAGATCTTCTGTGGACAAAGGCTTACGCAAATCCTTGTCTCTTCAAGTTTTCCCAGATATTCGATGATGTTGAGATCAGGACTTTCTGTGGGCCATATCTTCACTTCCATACCTTTGTGTTCTTCTTTACAATGAAGACCGTTTTTAACGATATTGGCTGTATGTTTGGGGTAATTGTCCTGATGTAGAATAAATTTGAAGCCCATCAGATGCCTCACTGATGGTCATGTATGATGGCTAAGTATCTGCCTGTATTTCTCAGCATTGAGGACACCAAGAAATGGGCAACATTGAGGACCATGGATTCAGTGTCAGTTACGTCCATTTGAAATCAAAAGATGTCCATCAGTTCCATCCGTTCATAACTGGAAGTAACCAGTGGGACTTATACCAGCTACAACCATCTGCTGTTCATAAAAGTCTGGTCAAAAGTGGTCTTAAAGGAAGAATTGAAGCCAAAAACCATACTTACGACATGGAAACAAGGCTAAGTGACTCAACTATACACAATAACATTGGAATTGGGGTGCAATGGGCTGGAAAGAGGGACAATAATAACTGTCTGCAGACAACAGTGAAGCATGGTGGAGGTCCCTTATATGTTTGGGGCTGCAATTCAGCAAATGGAGTTGGGATTTTGATCAGGATTAATGATGTCCTCAATGCAAAGAAAAATCAGGCAGAAACTTGTCCATCAGTATAAAGAAGGTCCATGACTCCTGGAAGTGATAATATGGTGCCTTCCAAAGATCCTTGATCTCAACATCATCAAGTCTGTATGGGATTACATGAAGAGACAGAAGAATTTGCATAAGCGACATCCACAGAGTCAATTCTCCAAGATGTTTGGAACAACTTTCCTGCCGAGTTTCTTCAAAAACTGTGGCTATTTTATCTAGAAGAAATTATGCTTTGATTATGTTTTGAAGGCAAAAAATAGAGACAACAAATATTTAGATTTCTAATTGATAAAAATAAACTATTAACATTATTTATTTTTAAAGCACTCTAAGGCTATGTTCCCACAATGACCTTTTCATGTTGCAGATTTTCTGCACCTATTACGTACATTAGGTTACTGGAGGTTTTAGCACATTTTTGACTACGCAGTTCTCGCACCGCAGCCTTGGAGTCTGAGAAGACATTCTCCACCAAGTAAACCAGTACTATATACGACACATGATACTTAGAGGTAATATTAAAAAAAAACTCCTTTGTTGCAGAGAAGGTAATATCATTTATTGATGAGTCAGCATGTCATGTTCAAGGGTACTTCATGGTACAATATGGCCAATATTTCAAGGACTTATGTGGATGCCCAGCAGACAGAATAATAGAGATTTCTGCCAGCCTATCCACTGATCAGTCACCACACGGTTCCTAACAGGCCGTGATCAATGCCGAGGGAGTCTGAAACATGTTGTAAAGTATGATATCCTTAAACATGACACGCGACATATCAATAAGTGACATGTTCTTCTCTGTAACTAAAGAGCGCAGTGGTCTTTGGCATATTACAGTCAGGATATGGATCTGTGGACCATCATCTACATGAAGAGACAACCATTGCCTTTCAACTATGATATTTAGAGGGTCCTGTTACTGGAACCTCAAATTTCGACCATGCTTCGAAACTCCTGCAAGGATCATTTTCTTAAGAACGAAAGATCAGGTGAGCTGAAATCCAGAGTAGTTAACGTGCCTAAACATTCGAGGCTGTCATCTAATTTGCCTAGACACCATAAAAAAAAATCTTGCTGGAGTAAAATTGGCTACAAAAGTCTAAAGTAAGTTTGAGGTCTAGGTCTGAACCCTTCTCTTCATGTAAAAATATAGTGGGTTGCAATTAGATATTTTATGGGGATTTCAATTTTAAAATTGGTGTCCAATTCTTAAGATAGGACTTACACCATGAGTAAGGGCACTTGATGTCAAATGTTTTGGTGGTATGGATTTTTTTTAATGGATTTGCTGTACTTGTTTAATCTTCTCACTCAATGTTTGCCCCATGAAAATAAAAATCCCTATACTCACCTCCTGTTCCAGCGGTATCGGCACTCACGCTCCAGTGGCTCACATGAGGTTGTTATGTCACATGAGCCCTGCGTACCCAATCAGCACTGGCTTCACTGTCCTCTCCTTCAGATGTATAATTAATCAAGAGGAAGTGAGCGGCCAGTCTCAGCTTTCACCTTCTATTGATAACTTATACGTCTGAAGGAGAGGCGCTGATTAGGTGCAGGGCTCACATGACATAACGTGACGTGAGCCCCGGGACTGTGAGTGCCGATACCGCTGGAATGGGAGGAGAGTATAGGTGTTGTTATTTTCATGGGGGCAAATATTCCGAGTGATAAGGGGTTGTCCTAGGAGTGGATAATTGTTTTAAACATTTTGGAATAAAACATTGCAGAAATTTTAATACAGATGCGTTGAGCCGGACCATTCTTTCTTTGGACAGTGGTGAGGTTCTGAGCCGCGAATACCTATCTTTGGTGAGCTGGCTATTTTCACCTTTACAAACCATAGGACATTAATTCTTGATTGGTGGTGGTCCAACCTCCATGGCCCATCCATGATGAGCACAATGAGGAAGCAGTAGAGATCCTGTGAGCATCACCTCCTTTTGTGGCTTATCTGTATATATTGGTACAGAAACACAGGCCATAGATCCGAGAAGGTAAATATGGGATGAGTAAAAGCCGCGGGTGAGCCTGACTATATCGATGAGCTGCCGAGCCTGTGTGAATAATTCATGGGACAGCTACATGGTGTTGGTGGATGGAGGTTTGGGAGTTCAGGTTTCCCAATAATCTAAGGATAGGCCATCAATGATTGACCTTCCATTAAATATTACATTCAGGATTGATGCATTAAACTGTAGGGAATGCAAAAAAAACACACCAAAAAATGCAAAGTGCAGTACATGTATCACACGGGAGGTGTAATCTAAAACAGACAAGTGAAAATACGAGACTAATTTGGAGAAAATGGTTATCACCTGGTAAATGTCAAGAAGGTTTGTACGTAATCCAGGCGTCTTTGGCTAAGAGAATTTACATCATAACAGATAATATAGCAGTAATCCAAGATTCCAAAATGGGATAAAGCGGCAGGGCTCTTTAAATAAGCTGCTGCGGAGGGAGCCACAGGCAGCTTGTGAGCGACCTGTCAGAAAGTTAGCAAAGTGGACCCATTCATCAGGCACGAAGCGATGAAAAGTCAGCAGGCAGAGGTAGAATTTCACAAATCTTACAGCGGACTACAAAGTTATCCAGAATCCATGAGCTAATGCAGACTAACTGGTGCCTTGTGCTCCTGCTCTGTCATTATCTATCAGTAATACATGGTTTAATCTGAAAAATATATGGTTCTAACTGTTGGCACTGGCGTGTGCATGGGGAGAGTGGGATGTGAAAAAATATTTTAATCTGCGTTGACAAGAAAAATATTTGAGGACTTCTGTGTTTACACTGATAGCGGTGAATAGTGTGCAGAGAAAGGAATAAAGCCCCAGTCCAGAGTGTACTTTCTGAACGTTATTTTTGCTAACATTGTCTCGAGATAAGGTTCTTGTTTGCACATAAAAAGTTCAAGGATTACTTGAGAACTGTTCTGTATAATAATTTAAATTCTTAAAGGGGAGGTCCGAAACACAAACTAACTTTCATTTTTTAATCCCTATAGGCCATATTCTAATCTAATTTCTAATTTACTTCAATTAAAATTCCCAATCCTTTCCTAACTACATTGCATTATTTCTTTCTTTCTTTTTTTACTACTTCCTTTTTGATGTTTTGTTTGAGAATCCCAGTTTACCAGCACCGCCCCCACAAGTGACATCACTTACAGGGGTGGCACTGGTCTCCGCACACTGGTTAAGCCTCTTACATCATACACTGACAGTGCGCTCTGTTGCCGGCGAGAGAGCGCATGGTCACTGTACACGTCGCACAGTGAAAGCAATTTATTGAGCATCTGTCAGAATTAACAACCGAAACATGCTCAGTAGAGGACTAGCCCAGCCCCAGAAATAGAGGCCACTGATGACGCCTCGTTTCAAGGAAGGGGCAGCCTCTGCCCCTTGATAATGTCTCATTTGAGTATATTAGCATACACTGGGATTCTCAAACAAAGACATCCTTTATAGCATTATAATATGTATGTACAGCAGCACAAGATCTTGTAATAAAGCGCACAGCTCAGACTTGTTATAGAGGACCTCCCACTGGATTTGTAAACTTAAATGGAGTACCTCCTCCAGTTGGTGCTGCTCCACTGATTATGGAACAGATTTTCATTTTTTTTTTCTGTGGCCCTCTGTTCCAAAGTTACGCTCTTTAGATTTGATATTACAAATTTTAATTTCAACTAATTGGGTGTGTACCAGGGAACTTCTCCGTGGGTGTTTGCTTTTTCTCCTCTGTCACTGGCCCATCAAAACACGGCCATGCCCACAGAGACGATCTGTGGTTACACCCATTTGGCTGAAGGGAAAATTTGCATTTTTTTTTTTACTAGGGGGAATAACGTATATAACTGATGTGAATAACTAAAGTGAATGAGAATCCTGAAGTCTCGTGCACACGTTGCTTATTTGTGACTTGCAGATTAAAATCTGGGGCATGTCAATTCTTTCAGCATTTTGGCAGCGTTTTCGTACCCATTGACATCAATGAATTCAGTAAAAAACGCTATAAAGACGCATGTCTATAAATGATGGCAGTCAGTAACATTACCGCTCTTCAGAGTCACTGGGTCTTGCAGAGTAAAAACGCTACAAATACGCAGCAAATCTGCAATCATTTCTATTCCTGCATTTTTATAGCGTCTATTACTGACTTTATTGAAGGTATTTCCGAACCCTCTCCTAGGAAAGGAGGACCGTGACCGGCCTGAGCCGCTGTGAATATACTTGTTCCCAGAAAACTGGCAGATGCAGGCACAAGAGGAACCCTGTGCAAAAACAGAATATGGGCCCTCGAGTCCAATAACTCATCATAATGCACAATTCCACCTGGTTTGGAAATGGGCCCCTTTACCTCTTGAGATCCCACGGCTGCACAGGTTGCACTAATGATATGTCCGCCCCTGTCCTAGAAAGATATCTATATTCCCATGGTGAAATGCAAGGTCTTGAAAATCCGATTTTATTACAGCGCCTGGAAATATAAGTAAATCCCAATTTTGTTGCATACTTATTCCAGTATTGTAAAATCCCTCAGGATAAAATGAAATATTCAACAAATACTTTTTTCTTCTTTTTTTTTTTAAAGGCTTCTTGTTTCGGTGTAGGTGGGTAGGATGAAAAGCTCCGTTGTTGTAGAAGCAAAAGGAAAAAAAAAAACCATTATTTCCTAGAGTTTTTACAAGCATTAAACCAGCTTTACCAAGCTACATTGACTTATGTCATTAAATACAATCTCAGCGGGTATGTTACATTTTCTGGGAGTATTTTACATACTGCAAAGTGACTTTTTTGGTCTTCAGTGCTTAGGGATAGGATTACTGAAGCTATTGTAGCAGGTGATTAAAATAAACATCTACTGTAGAATACCTGGCGAAACCCAGATCAATATCAAATGTGTTACACATTGTATTATTTTATTAGCTTCTAGCTGTGATGAGAGCTTGTCAATAGTATCCAGGGAGCGAGCCCCGAAGACACAGTAAACTTTTGTTGCCTTTGCACGCAAGCTAGTATTCTTTTGATTTATTATGTAGAAATAATAAAAAAGAAATCATTTCTTGTTATAGGACTTAGGAGGGCAGAACAGAATGCTCATACATGTCATCACTTTTAGGTCTTAAAATTGGTCTCTACAAGAAGAACAGGTGAAGCGTCTAATGGATCAAGCACACTGCTGCATCATGTCTCCGTACAATCTCTCTAGGTCGCTTAGGACCCACTGAGGAGTATGGGCCATAAAGTACCTCTGTATAAATCCAATATAATATGGAGGCATAGACAGACTTAGATGCTTATAATCTTTAATGACGCCCTCAAAAACCTTGCACACTACTGATGTCAGACTTACTGGGCGGTACTTGCCTGGATCCACAGTCTTACCTATCTTAAATATCGGTACCACATCAGCCATCCTCCAATCCAGTGGTACCACCCCTGTTACAAGAAAGTCTAAAAATATGAGATACAGCCGTCTTTCAAGAACTGAGCTAAATTCCTTCAATAACCATGGATGAATGCCAACTGGGCCGGTGGATTGTGAATGTTTACTTTGCTCAGATGCAGGTGTACTTCTTTTTGTGTTAAACTAGTTATTTCAGCCTTTTCTATGTCCTCTATAATTATCTTGTTATTATCGTATTTTAAGGGGCCAATGCCATCTGTTTTTTTTTCTTTTTAGCATTGAAGGATTTATAAAAATGATTGGGATTTATTTTAATATTGCTGGTGTTTTGTTTCTCTGCAGATAACTTTGCTAGCTTGATATTTTTACATTTCTTATTGAGATCTTTATACTCCTGAAATACTTTTACTGTATTCTCGGCCTTCAAGATTTTTAGTGCCCTTTGTTTTTGTCTTATTATACTTTGTACTGTCTAATTTATCCATAATGCTTTCTTTTTATTTCTGGACATTTTATTGCTAGAGGGTATATATAGGTTTTCTACATGATTCTAGTAGAATTTCCATAAACATGCCCCATTTATGTTGTGTATCCGCAGTTACCATGACATGGTCCCAGTCTACTTGATTAAGCTCTTCCTTTAATTTGTTGAAATCAGTTTTTGTAAAGTTACAGTTTTTTTCATTTCCCCTTTTGAATGTTTGCTTGAAAATTAGATTGAAACTTAAGGTACCGTCACACTAAATGATAGCGCTAGCGATCCGTGACGTTGCAGCGTCATGGATAGCGATATCGTTGTGTTTGACACGCAGCAGCGATCAGGATCCTGCTGTGATATCGCTGGTCGTTCAACAAAGTTCAGAACTTTATTTGGTCGTCAGACCGGCGTGTATCGTCGTGTTTGACACCAAAAGCAACGATACCAGCAATGTTTTACACTGGTAACCAGGGTAAACATCGGGTTACTAAGCGCAGGGCCGCGCTTAGTAACCCGATGTTTACCCTGGTTACCAGTGTAAAATGTAAAAAAAACAAACTACATACTCACCTTCGCGTCCCCCGGCGTCCGCTTCCCACACTGACTGAGCGCCGTAAAGTGAAAGTGAAAGTACAGCACAGCGGTGACGTCACCGCTCTGCTGTTAGGGCCGGCGCTCAGTCAGTGCAGAAAGCGGACGCCGGGGGACGCGAATGTAAGTATGTACTGTTTGTTTTTTTTTACATTTTACGCTGGTAACCAGGGTAAACATCGGGTTACTAAGCGCGGCCCTGCGCTTAGTAACCCGATGTTTACCCTGGTTACCCGGGGACCTCGGCATCGTTGGTTGCTGGAGAGCGGTCTGTGTGACAGCTCTCCAGTGACCAAACAGCGACGCTGCAGCGATCAGCATCGTTGTCTGTATCGCTGCAGCGTCGCTTAGTGTGACGGTACCTTTACCATACTATGGTCGCTGCTTCCCAACTGCTCCCTGACCTGTAGATCTAATAAGGTATTTTGTCTACTTGACAGGATCAGATACAGCAGATTATCTCCCGGGTTGGTTCATCTACCAACTGAGTGAGGTAATTATCTTGAACTGTGGTTAACAATTTGCAGCCTTTAGCAGAACCAGAAGATTCTATGTCCCATTGAATGTCTGGATAGTTAAAATCCCCCATAATAAAAGGACCCCATTATTATTTGCTGCCTTTTTAATTTGTTGCAGCATTTCATCCTCTACCTGTTCAGCTATATTAGGAGGCTTGTAGCAAACTTCAATTAGCAGCTTTCCATTATTACTATCCCCATTTACCCACACTGGCTCTACATTGTCGCTATGTCCCCCCAATGTCGTCATTGAGTACGGGTCTTAAATTGAATTTCTGTCTTTACTGTCCTTTCTAAATGTAGTGTTACTCTCTACGTTTGTCATCCAGTCATGATTTTCGTCCACCCAGTGTTCCATAATGCCCACATCATATTCTGTGGTTAACAGAAGGGTCTCCAAATCATTTGTTTTGTTTGCAAGACTTCTTACATTTGCCAGCAGACATTTAATACTATTAACACATTTATTACTCCTCCTCACCTTCCTATGTTCCTTGCATGTCCCAGCCCTCACTGAATCCTTATTGATGCCTACTATCTCATTCTCTGTCTACTGTATCTATCCCTTTAATAGCACAAATAATCCCCCCACCCCTAGTTTAAAAGCTCCTTCATCAGTCTGGCCAAGCACGGCTGCACTCTCCACATTGAGGTGCAGCCCATCCTTACCATAGAGCCTGTAACCGACAGAGGAGTCGGCCCAGTTCTCCATGAATTCAAACCCTTCATTCCTGCACCAATTTCTAACTGATTTATCTCCCCAAGATCCCGCTGTATTTCTAGTGAGGCTCATGGCACTGGCAGTATTTCTGAAAACACCACCTTGGAGGTCTTGGCCTTCAGCTTCCCTCCTAGTTCCCTGTAATAATTTTTAAGGACCTTCCACCTTCCTCTAAATTTGTTATTGGTACTGATGTGTACCATGACTGCTGGGTTTTCACCAGCCCCACCCAGCAATCTGTCTATCCGACATGCAATATGTCAAACCCGAGCACCCGGCAGAGAACACACTGTTCGGCGTTCACGGTCAGAATACCCTGTCTGTCGTCCTACATATAGAGTCCCCTATCACCAACATCTGTCCGGCTTTTGCTGCACTCCCATTTCACTCCTTCCTAAAGCAGTAGTTTTTCTGTTTGTTAGGAGCACCGTCCTGCTGCAGTGATCCCAGTCCTGGGCTTACATTCCTAATATCAGCCAAACAGGCATATTTACTATGTTCTTCTAGATCAGGACTGGGCTCCTTGCCACTTTCCCCCCTACCCTTTCTTGTAACTGTTACCCAGTTACATATTTCTGGGTCCTGATCTTCCCCACCTCCACATCACTGACCCCCAGCCAGAGCCACTCAGCGAGCTCTAAACTCCTCTCCAGGTTTGCAATGCTCCTGAGTGTTGCCAGCTGCACATTTAGATCCATTACCTGGGCTTCCAAACATGTAACTCGCTGGCATCGAGAGCGGACATATACACCCTCAAACTGCTGTTCAAGGCATGCATACATCTCACAAGATGCATACCTGGTAGCACTGTCCATGGAACACAAACTAAATGGGGATAAATAGTACAGATAAATGATACCTAGATACCTGTGATCCGATGTCATATTCCAGAGAAATTTTCTTAATATGTAAATGAGCTGTTCAAGTCTATGGGCTGGACATAGATCTTCCAGAGAATCCAGAGTTTATTGCAAATTAAAGGGAGCATCATCAGTGTGAGACATGTAATAACTGACAGCCTGCTCTCCTGATCTACATGTCTCACACTGGTAACGCCCCATTTATTTAATATAAGCTCTAAGCTCTGGAGCCAGATTCTCAGGGAGATCTACGTCCCACACATAGATCTTAACAGCTCATTTAGATATTAAGAAAATCACAAATTACTCAGGACAGCTTAGAAGGGTTAATACTACTGACAGATTCCCTTTAAACATAACATAATGTCATATCTATAATGAATGAACCGTGGTCACGAGTGGTTCTGTTTATGGAAAAAATGGGATCATCCCAGCCCATTAAGAGAAGTTCTCCAAATTTGATGGTCTGGTTGCTATCCTGTATTATTGCCTGTTTCTGGTTTACTCTAGCACTATACAAGACAGATCTATAACAAGTTTTGTGATCGACGGATAGAGTGAAATGATGCAGAGTAAAACAAGTCTCCGGGCTGAGGACCACCACCAGTCTGACTAATGATAACCCAACAAGCCAGTTCTCCGATATGTTTAGCAAACTAAACACAGGTTAAGGTAACAAAAACAGTTGTATTGTTCCCAAGGGGAAATGTGAACTGAGGGCAAAGTTATTCTTGCATAACTCCTTCTAGTTGTTTATTCCTGGCATGACAGCTTATAATGAACACGTCTGACGGTCACAAGTCCCAGATGATGTTAACAGAAGCTCCACAGACAATGCTCGCTCTGTCTAACATGGTTAGCTCATGGATGTCAGCTCCAGAATACCTCACCGCTCGCACCCACTTGCCAGTTCTAGTAGCACACAGCAAAATGGGAAGACAGACGACCTCACGTCAAAAGAGGCATGTCAACCTATGGATTGTGATGGATCTGCTGGAAAGAACAGTGAAGATTTATGTGTATGCAGGTGGAGCCCCCAAGGCCGGCTTTGTGTGATCACATAGGAGATATCATCTCACACTATTGAATGAAAGGCACTGGCCAAGGGTGTAACTATAGTAGGTGCAGAGGTAGAAGTTGCACTTTAGGCCCTGGGGGCCAAAAAAGGTCTCATTGCCCCATATGAAAAGCGCAATGCAATTAAAGAAAGGGCCCATGGTAGTTAAGGGCCATGTTGAAGATTTTGCATTGGGACCCAAGTTACGCTGTTGTCAATGGTCATCATGATGTAGACATTCCGAGCTTGCACCCTTCATCACAACCAAGAAAAGCTGGACAGGATATGGCTAGCTGGCTACCATCCATAGTTTATCAATTTTATAGTGTTATGTTATGTAGAAAACTTCTGACAACATTATTTGACCATCTTGTGGCAGTAGTGTAATGTGGTGATAGTAATTAAAGTATGATTTTTGCATGCGGTTTCATGTTATTGTTTTGGTACTACATGATATGGAGGAATCAATAAAACGACTCCATGGGCACCATCCATCGTCAAAAAGAATTCTAAGAATTTCACACTTCAAAGCCACATAACTTTGAAATACTGTACTGGTTTTGTACCACTTTTCAGAGAGTTTTCTGCACCACTAATGTTGAGGCCACTGCTGAACTTGTTCAGGATTACTTACTTTGCTTGCTGATATACCACCATCCAATTTCACAGCGCTTTACAGACATCATCACTGTCCCCGATGGGGCTCACAATTTAAATTCCCTATCAGTATGTCTTTGGAATGTGGGAGGAAACCGGAGAACCCGGAGGAAACCCACGCAAACACGGGGAGAACATACAGACTCCTGGTAGATGTTGTCTTTGGTGGGATTTGAACCCAGTGCTGCAAGGCTGCAGTGCTAACCAATGAGCCAATATACGCACATCTGCTTACTTACAGTATCACATATATCCATGGGTTGTGTCTGGACAATAATTACATCAATATATTCTACATTTACTGCTAAAATATTTTTGGAATTGTTTGATAAATTATTACATAACTTATCTAATAGGAGAATGATTAAAAAATAAATATTCTTTAGCCTATGGAGCGATGCTACCTGAGGAATCTTCTCAGCAAGTCAAGTGACCAAAAATGTTGACCATGGAAGTCAAATCACAGACGAGTAACAGGCAAGACCCCTGAGGAAGCTGCGGTACACGTGGGGTTATTGTTCCACCCCCTAGTCCAAGAGCCATTATTACTTTTTATTTGGGAGATATTGTATATATTAGTTTTCACCCATTAATGGGACCTCTTTTTATGCCGTTTTTATTATATCCAGTTTAGCACTTCATATGGTATTAGCTCCGACACCTTCATAAATGTCCAATAATTAGTAAAATCAAACTTACTGTAGTAAAATTGTAACATCTCTGCATAATTTTTTTTATATATAAATTGGGGGCTAGATAGAACAAAAATATATTTGTTAATTTTGCAATATTAATAATGAATACAATTTTTTTTTTTTTTATAAAGGTGGAGTTCCTCCAAAGTTCGCTCTGAAATTAGGCCTCCAACTCCACCACCCTGGATATATGGGGAAGGGGCACCTTTCTTATTATAAATAGCATTGATATACCATTTTGTTGTGTTTTTAACTGTGCTTTGTTCTTTTTTCTATATAATTTGTGACTATGTGATATATCTTTGGTGTGTGCCTCTATTATGAATTCATTTTTTGTTGAAATTTTTTTTAAGCTTTGAGAGTAATATATATGGTAAATGTGTATATACATATACCGTATATTACACATATATATATATTTATACATACATTCAATTCATGCTGTGTGTTACGGTGTCGTTACTGTATATGTTAATGTGTGATTCTATACTAAAAACAGGTTTTCTCGTATTGCCGATGTTTTCCCTATTCCATCAGAGTATTTCCCAGGAACATTAGGAATTCATTAGAAGAAAGTGTAGAGATCTGTCCTGCAGTTCACACATTGCAGATCATAAAACTCAGTATGATAAAGAAATCTGCTGGGTCTTTGTGAGATTCCACACCGGCTGGAGAATAGAATAATAATGAAAACTCATTTTAGTGACATGAATATTGTGCTTGATGATATACGAGTTTAGAATTAAAGGAAAAGCGATTGACATTTCACATGAACCACATAGTAGAATATCTGGCCTTATGGGAAGCCTAAATAATGCTAATGCATTATCATATCTCATGCGTAAATCAAGTACATTTATTAGATGCTTATGTTACATAAGTTTGGGCTAGAAAATGGATTTATTTTAATAACATCTTAAATTATGTCATGTCGAAAGGGTCATCATCGATTGGGAAGCTATGAATATGTTTTATAGTAATAACAAATGCCAAATTTGTACAAAATGTTTTAGGGCTTATGCACAAGGCAGTGATTTTCTCATACGAAAAAAAAGTTACGGTTCAAGCTTTTGGTCAGAGCGTGGTCAGTGGACAGAGGTCAGTGGGCAGTGTCGACAGTGTGTGGACAAAGTGTGGACAGAGTGTGGACAGAGTGTGGACAGAGTGTGGACAGAGTGTGGCAGAGGTCAGAGTGTGGAGAGAGGTCAGAGTGTGGAGAGAGGTCAGAGTGTGGACAGTGGACAGAGTGTGGACAGTGTGGACAGTGTGGTCAGAGTGTGGACAGTGTGGTCAGAGTGTGGACAGTGGACAGAGTGTGGACAGTGGACAGAGTGTGGACAGTGGGCAGAGTGTGGACAGTGTGGTCAGAGTGTGGACAGTGGACAGAGTGTGGACAGTGTGGTCAGAGTGTGGACAGTGGACAGAGTGGACAGTGGACAGAGTGTGGACAGTGGACAGAGTGTGGACAGTGTGTGGACAGATTGTGGCAGAGGTCAGAGTGTCAATATATAACCAAATAACCTATAACTCTCAATTAGCTATATAAAACAATACTTTATTGATTAAAACCATAAACCACAACCACAGACATACCAACACTAACAACCGTGCTAAGCACGGTTGTTAGTGTTGGTATGTCTGTGGTTGTGGTTTATGGTTTTAATCAATAAAGTATTGTTTTATATAGCTAATTGAGAGTTATAGGTTATTTGGTTATATATTGATTCTCTTTTGACCTATAGACATTATTTATTTCTGGTTTACAGAGGTCAGAGTGTGGACAGAGGTCAGAGTGTGGCAGAGGTCAGAGTGTGGACAGAGGTCAGAGTGTGGACAGTGGACAGAGTGTGGACAGTGTGGTCAGAGTGTGGACAGAGGTCAGAGTGTGGACAGTGGACAGAGTGTGGACAGTGGACAGAGTGTGGACAGTGGACAGAGTGTGGACAGTGGACAGAGTGTGGACAGTGGACAGAGTGTGGACAGTGTGTGGACAGATTGTGGCAGAGGTCAGAGTGTGGTCAGAGTGTGGCAGAGGTCAGAGTGTGGACAGAGGTCAGAGTGTGGACAGAGGTCAGAGTGTGGACAGTGGACAGAGTGTGGACATTGGACAGATTGTGGTCAGAGTGTGGTCAGAGTGTGGTCAGAGTATGGTCAGAGTATGGTCAGTGTGTGGACAGAGTATCACCAGTTTTTTCCTTATGAGAAAAGAAAAATCTTCTTCAGTCAGTGAAAAACGGACAACACTTGGATGGCATCTGAGTGCATTCCAATTTTTTTCACATACCCAGATAATCATTGTCAAGTTTGTTCCGGCACTCGGATTAGTATCAGACATATATATGTGATTTTAAGCAAACCGCAAAAATCATGGTCATGTGAACAGAACCCTAAACTAACAAAGGCACAAGTGCGATCTGTTATAAGCACGGCTAGCACTAGTTGATGTGTGAACGCGTCCTTACCTGGCCAGATATTAAATACATTATATACAGTTTCTTACAAAACTTGGTAAACCTGTGGGAATCCTACAGCACATCAATCTTGTAAAGTTTTATATTCCGCTGTGTTTCCGAATGTCCACCTAATTCCCCCACCTAATTCCCCCGCCCCATGCAAATGAGAATAATACGGAGTCAGTCTTCACCTTTGTGCCCGGTTTCCTCTAACGCAGTGTTTCTCGACTCCTGTCCTCACGATCCATACGCCATATAATCAGTAACGTTTACAATCTGTCTCCATGATAATACCGCTCAGTATGAAGTAACTCTGCGGCATCAGCATCTGAAGTTATTTTATTGTAGGCAGCACCTATGTATGAGCCAACGGGGGCAGCGTCTGTGCACAGCAAAGCTTTTATATAGGGACTGTATGTTCTTTGTATTTCTGGTTGTCAAGACAATGGCATTGAGACATGCCGGGGACATGAAGATGCACGCCAATAAAGGGATGTTTACAACATTATCTATAGATGGCGTCATGGTCACATGACTTCACCCTACATTTTACATACAAAAGGAAACGCAGCCCAATCATTCGTGCGGCAGAACAATAACTCGCCGGCTACAGATTCGGCCAGGAATGTGACGGCTGACATGACTTATTGCAGAACTTCTTATACAAAGATGTGATTGCATATATTATTAGTGCAGAAGATGACGGCCACCGACGTGACCCGCTGCAGACACAAGCCACCTTTTGTCACCATTCCCTCCCCATCATATGAAACCTCACATTGTAAAAAGTAAAAAAAAAAAGCTCCTCATTAGAGCCGGGCGGCTGTTATGGTCGGTGACGTCACTGCTATGTTATGTGCCGGCAGAAGAATACAATTATTGTAAGCCGGGCTTTAGTAACAAATAATTATAAACAAAGCAGCCTGGAAAAATGGAACGACGCTGCTCAAAAAGCAAAAGTAACCTTATATGGTAGCTTAGGAAAATTGTAGGCTCACGCTAGAAACATCGTCCTCTTTGCAGAAAATAACATAAAAAAATAACCCAGTGGTGAGAGCTCAATGGTTACTGATTTCAAGATGCAAGGTGGAAGAAAAGGTACTAAGTAAGTCAACTAAATGTAAAAGGGGCTCTCTGGGATTTGTGAAACTGTCCTCCTAAAACTAAGCCGATAACAGGTTGTCGTAGCGCAATCAGCTAAGATCTGCTGCGTAACCTGCAACAAGTGTCTGCAGCACTCCTACAGGGGAAATGGAGTAACACAGTGTTGGGTCCTCCAAGAAACAAAAAATGTTTTAGTAGATTTGATGCTTGACCTCAAACAATTCCCCGATGTTGTCTCATCTTCCAGCGTCGCTTAGATGATATGGATTTACACATTCCGCAGATCCAAAGAGGGGTTGTCCACTGGGCTACAAAAACAAAGCCATACTCACCCAACCCTGGGTCCCGTGCGGAGTCTCTGCCGCTGCTCCTGGCGTCTGGTATTGGCTGAGGTGCTCACGTCGTGTCAGCAGAACAGCCAATCAATGAGCTTAGCAGCTTTGCCCATGTAGACATACCGCCGAGCTCAGGGCTGAGGAGCTCACTGATTGGCTGCCATTGTGTCATAGTGATGTCAGCATAGCAGCCAATTCTGGATGCTGGGAGCAGTGGAGGTGACCAAGCGCCAGCCGGGGAGGGCGAGTAAAGAGCAGATTGTTAATTTTTTTTAACAACAAACTGCACCCATTGCCCAAGAAAGGGGATGTCTTGTATACACTTTTCAGAATGTGACGTGGGTGTGACTGCAAGGGTTAATTCATCTCCGCTCATTCAATCTTTGCTATAAGCTGAAAAGTGAGGCTACTGTCACCACCGAGCAAAGTCACGGGGTGAGGAGTCCCCAAAATATGCTACTGTCTCACAATTAAAGAAAGGTCACACACTCTATGAAAGGCTATGAATTCTTTAGAACATACAAGGAATAAACTTATTAAAGTTTTAAACTTAAATATAAAAAGTACAGTGCTTACAAGAAAAAGGTATAAAAAAATAAAAATAGAGCGACACAGATATACAAAACAGTTATAAAATAAAAAGGGAGAAATAACCGAAATACCTAAACGTTTCAATCTAAAATTATTCTTTAATGGAATGAGAAATGAGTTATGGATCACAATCGGCACAGGCCGACCCCCACATGTGAACATGTTTTCATCGTGTAACTGTTCTTTTTATATGCCTGGTGCTGGGTTCATGTTTCCAGGACGGCTGAGATTATAAAATTAAGCCCTTTGCGACCTATGACGTACAGGTATGTCATAGGTCGCCTCCCTCCCTTCCTTTGATATGGTATCCGGTGCTGAGCCCCTAATCTTTTCAGGCACATGACAGCTGATTTGATCAGCTTTCATGTGCCCTTAACAGCCGCAAGTGGAATCACAATCCATCCGTGGTTAACATGTTAAATGCCGCTGTCAGTCTCTGACAGCAGGATTTAACTCAAGCTGAAAAAAAATAAATTCAAAAATATCTATATATATATATATATATATAAAAAAACAAAAAACGGTTAAATCACCCCCTTTTTTGCCACATTCAAAATAAAATAAATAAATAAAAAATTCACATATTTGGCATTGCTGTGTTCAGAACCACCTGATGTATCAACATATTAAAAAAAAGGGAGGAGTCTGATTGGCTCCAAATTTATTATGCATCAGCTTAACGACCCCAAACATACAGCCAAGGTCATTAAGAACTATGTTCATTGTAAAGAAGAACAAGGAGTCCTGGCAATGACGATATGGCCTCCACAGAAGATCAACAGAAGATCTGTGGTTAGTTCTCCAAGATGTTTGGAACAACCTCCCTGCCTACCTGGAAAAAACAAATGCTGTTTTAAAGGCAAAGGGAGGTTGCATCAAATATTAATTTGATTTAGATTTTGCTTTTGTTCATTCATTTTGCTTACTGATAATACTAAACTATTAACACTTTTTTTGTAAAACATTTTTACTTTGCAGTAATGGAGACATTATTATTTATATACCGTAGGTCCATTTTCCCAGACAGTATTGTGTATGACACACTCAGCAACAAAATGGCCAAATAAATAATTAAAAAATGTTGGGAAGTTTACATCAGCAGACACACAGACATCATTAAGACAACTGGCTGGATGAGTTTTAGCCACAAGTGAAATCCCTCACTTTATAAACTCCAGAAACCCGGCCATGGATAGTCCTTGGTGAACTTGGCAGACATGAGTTCATTGCGAAGACACGCTTCCACATCATCACACAGAAGTGGATTGTTTTGATCTCCGCCTTAACAAACCACTTTAAGGACATGCTGGTCTGTGGTCGACTGTTAATTCATACATAAAATATCCTTCTATAAATGCTCCGTTGTTACACTGCCGTCTGAGCCTGGGAGTCAATGACAGTAGTCCTGAGGTGAACTGTTACGATGACATCATAGTAAAGATTATGTTATTCTAGACGAGGTTACAGAAGTAAGAAAAAAGTGGTTATCAGATAATTCTGGATTTAGACATCTACATGATCACACGCATTACAATGGAGTGTGTCATACACTGGCATATAACCTACATATGTCTGCATTATCTCCACCTACTAATGAACAGTTCCAAAGATTTCCAAATTGTAACTACATATAAGATGGGTATTTCAGAAGATAAAGTTACAAAATGAAGGCTCACTGACCCCAAAAAATGGTCAGGAATGATTAAGAGAAATCTGGATAATAATTCAACCCAGATGAGTTTGCCGTAATGCCTGGTGGTATCTTTGCAGTCCATGTAGATGCTAAGCAGATTAGTCTAGGTTGTCCTAGGGGTGGACGACTATCTAGACCAACCGTAATCTTAATGTTAAATAAGTGCTCTTGCAAAATGCCCAGAAACCTCACGTTTTTTTGGGTTCTTGGGATCCATGTCCACTGCAGGGAGCTGATAGTTTCTAAACCTGTAATGTTATAGGGGTTGTCAGTGATGAGACAACGGACTTCACACTCCCATTAAAGGGTTATTCCACACGAAAAAATATATATAACAGCGATTATTTGTGGATCACTGGGAGTTGGACTGCCGAGACCCTCAGGAAACCCTAGGGCTGTAAGCCTGGCCTGAATGGAGTGGAAGTGCACATGCTCAGCCTCCACTCCATTCAATTCTCAAGGCCTTCCGGAAAAAGCTGAGCACTATGCTTGGCATTTCTATAGACCAGAGGCCGATCACATCCACCTCCACTCCATTCAAGATGGAGCTGAACAGTCCCCATTGTCGAGATTCCAGAGCCCTTATCTTGGGATCTCCAGGGGTCCTAGCAGTCAGACCCTCAGTGATCAGCGAGTTATCCCTTACCTTCTGGATAGAGTATAACTTGATTTTTTGGGAATTACCCTCGAATAGGATAATACCCAATATTAAGGATACCAGATAACACTGAACATGCACAATATTTTAGGACTGCACTATTCTTTCCATGGAACATTCATCCAATTATGGAAGGGGATCTTAAAGAGGTATTCTAGTAGACAATAATTGTCCTCTATCCACTCAATAGGTCATAACTGTTTAGCAGGTTTGGTTTCCACCACTAGGACCCTCACTGATTGCCAGATCAGGGGGTACGTATGCCGCCCTCTCTCCTCTAGGCGCGATACCACAGCCAGGAGGAATTGAATTGGGCGGCTGGTCATACATGTGCGCTCCTGCTCCATCCATTGTCTACGGGAGTCATGTTGATGGCCAAGAGCAGAGCTACACTATCTTCAATAGTGTCAGACTATGAATGAAGCAGCATGGAACATGTGCAACCAGCTTCTCCATTCAACTCCTGGATAGGTGATGGTTACTGCATTTTTTCATTGAAAAATCTTAGCTAAATCTTGGTTAGTACTGTTCAACAATAATGATTGGTCAAGATGGAGCCTTAGGCATCAGTCCACCATTGGGAACTGTTGTAAATAAATGCATACTGCATGGTATATGTCTCTTTGTAGTGGCCCTTGGTATAGGAAAGCACAGTCTGCAGCATTTTCCCGTTACAATTAAACAGTATGCCATCCAGAAAGAGACCGACATACACTATTAGCCTCTGACTGGTGACCGGTCTCCTATCGGCACGTTACGACACATACTGTAGGCCAAGTGTATTCACATAGTGTGCACCTAGCCTGACCATGGCAAATTTCTGGACCAATGCATATAGTCAGAGTTTAATTTTTCATACACACAAGGCACTATTGCCATTGTCATGATCAGTGTACAGGGCTATGGAATGTGTTGGTGCGCTATCTGATATACGATTTATTAAAATAAAAAAATAAAAATAATTTTCACATTTATGTTTTGGCAGCTTTCTAAAAATGCGACCAGAAAGTAACAGCATTGAGTGTCCAGACAAGACAATGACCTGTAGAGAAGAAAACATCTACCAACGAATCCACGAGGACACCGATACTATTAAAAGGAACAGGAGTAAGAAGGAGCGAGACTATATTTCTGAGACGGGGACAATCCTAAGAAGTCAGAAATCAGATCGGAAACAAAAGGCCTCTAACAGAAAGGCAGATGACCTCTCTCGGGATGACCTGCTGTTCCTTCTTAGCGTGCTGGAGGGAGAGCTACAAGTAAGTCGTACATCATCCTTCAGGCAATAAACAGGCTATATATTTGGGTTATAAATATGGGTCTGTCTTGCCAGCATCTGCTGATCCTATAAATTACATGTAAAAGTGCTGTCATTATTACATGCTAATGGTATGCATATCCTCTCCTCATCACAGACAGGGAGGACAATATTAGGTTCAGTTAAATGATTTTCTGCCCTGTGGGAAGTGAAGCTCTTATTTTATTATACAGTGTGACTGTCATTTCCAGTTCAACTTTTTTCAGATTTGTCTAATTTATAGCCAAACGCTTTACACTGAGCTACGAAACTGGAGCACTTATTCTCCATGTAATGTGAGTTTATGTCCATATCGACCAAGGACTTCTTTGATGCAACAAATCTTGGAGATGCTCTTGATTGATATTTCCCATGGTTGTTGGAGATCTACATACAATTCATACAGAATGAGAGTCCGTCTACAGTCACGTCTGTAAAGTCATTTCCCAGTAGCAGCTTCATATTCTAGGACTTTTGGGTTTAGGCTATGTTCACATTACGTTCTGGCCACATGTTAGCGGCTCTGTTGGGAACAGATTTTAAGCGGCATTTGAGGAGGATTTTAGAAGATCTGTTCAAAAAACTCAGTGGTTGTGGCAAATTTAATTTCCTCAAGAAGGATGAAAACGGTCTCTGCATTGAAGGTGGAAACCCTAAAAGTCAATGTCCAATCCTTTAACGAGTCTTGAAACATGACTATGGATATAAGCCACAACACCTTCTTTGTTTGTAGGATGTAAGTTAGATGGCTACTAAAAAGTACATTTTTCTTCCTTTAGGCTCGAGATGAAGTCATATCTGTGCTGAAGGCAGAAAAAATTGACCTGGCTCTACTAGAAGCTCAATATGGGTTTGTAACTCCAAAACGAGTCTTGGAAGCCCTTCAGAGAGATGCAATCCAAGCAAATGCTACACAGTGGCAAGAAGATATCTACGAAAAGCCAATGTGTGAGGTGTGTATGGCTGGATCACAGAGCATAAAGTTTAACAATACCAAAAATGCTGCGGAGATTAAAGAACTGCTCAATATTTTACTCTTAAACATCTTTATAGGGGCGGTGTTAAATTCAATATTTGCATATTAACATCTCTTCATACTTTGATGGATGGGAAATAGAGCTCTGATATTTCCATATAGATTTACAAGCCAGTAATTGTTGCAGCCACAAAATACAAATTTAGGAGCGATAAGCGAGTGCCTATGGCACCATGGAAGTGGCTGTGGAGCCAGGTTTACTTCTACATCTGTACGGATTTATTTTTATTAATATTTTATTACTTTCATGGTTTGATTAATTTTATGGTACTGGGTAATGACCATACATATGTTTATCTTAGAATTTCCACAAACAAAAATTTGGAGCTGGGTATGGAGGGAGTATGAATGATGTGAATTTCTAAGGTAGCTATAGCATGAATCTGAAAAAATTAAAAAACAGTTAAGGCAGCAGAATCATTTAATTTGCTTTAGATTTAGATGTCAATTTTGAATATCACGAAAACTTAATTAATATTACATGTACTCTGAAATGTTCCTGGTTCCGAACTGAAATATATCACTACCTGGTGTGAAAGTAAAAGTGTGCAACATGTAAACACAGGAAAGATCTGTGTTATTACATTACTGTCTGTAAAAAGCATGTAGTGAGAGACTCGGATTAACCCTTTACATTTAACGGAATCTTTCCTTTGCAAATTAACCCTTGAGATGCAGCATTGTCCTCTACTTGCAGATTAACCCTTTAGAAGCAGTTGTATTCTAATCCTACCTCTGGGCTGCAAAATACACATGCAAATTTTAATACATTGGCAATAAATAACAATATTTGGCTTAGGCTACTTTCACACTTCAGGTTTTCAGTGTCAGGCTAAATACGGCGAATGTTGGAAAAACTGGATCCGGCGCAGATTTTGAAAAACTGATGCGACAGATCCGGCACCTTCCGGCTCCCATAGGCTTTCATTGTAGCAAACAGCCCGAAGCGCCGGATCCGGTGCTTCAGGATTTTTTGCCGGAGACAAAAAATGTTGCAATGGACGTTTTTTCAAGAAACCGGAAGCGGCAGATTTGCCGAATCCAGCGAAAAACGGACGGAACGCAATGTCATCCAGTGCAATCCGGCACTAATACAAGTCTATGGGGAAAAAAAACCTGATCCGGCGGCAACATTCGCCTGATCCGGTTTTTTGAAAATTAGCCGGATTTAGCCTGACACTGAAAACCTGATGTGTGAAAGTAGCCTTAAAAGGAGAGTTCAGGCTCTTGGTGAGAGGTGAGATAAATTTTCACTTTTCATTTTATCTATTCAGTCGCCAATACAGGCCATGAGTTTAGGGATCAATTTGCCATTCAGATGTTGCATAGAATCATCATCCGTCAGAGTTGGTATTTCCCAAAGAAGAGAATGTCACCAGATTTCGCGATTACTCTGGTAAAATGAAAACAAAACCTGCATCCCTGTAACATCATGGGACATCTCATGACTTGCTAATGACATGTATTTGAAAAGAAGTCTTACAATTCAAACTATTGACACTTCTTACGTTTTTCTTTCGACCGATATGCCTGCTTGAATTTAGCTAATGTCACCCATGCTTAATTCACTGCTCACAGTCTCCTGCCCCACAGCAATCACATATTTATTATCAATCCCGTGGACAGCTGATAAATGTTGATTATGGGGCAAGTCTTTTAAAAAAGGTACTAGAGATTAAGTATACGATCCATATACCATAAGATGCTGATGAAGAAGGGAATGCTTTAAAAATAAGGCAGAGAAATAAACTGCATACACAATGTGTGCAAACATTAAGTTGAGGTTGCCAAAAAATTTGTTCAGCCCATTTTGGGGGTATTGTGTGAAATTATGTACAATTTGCCTTTTTCCTTTGTTTTTTTTTTATGTTGTTCCAATACACACAAAGGAAATAAACGTGTACAAGAAAACATGTGTAATTGTAATCATTTTCTAGGAGAAATACTTAATCTCCTGGAACAACTTCAAGGGTGTCAACACTTTTGGCCATGACTGTATGCATGTACAGTGGTTTGCAAAAGTATTCACTCCTTTAGCTTTTTACGGATTTTTTTTACATTACAACCTGTGTTTAAATTTTCTTGTAATCATATTTGTGTGTGATGCAACAGCACTAAAAAGTCTAAGTTGGCGAATTGAAACGAGAAAAATATAGGCATAAATTAAACTTAAGGGATTAAATTACTAAAAATTGGCACATGCATATGTATTCAGCCCTTTTGCTGTGAAGCCCCTAATATTGCAGGTTCAAGCAATTACCTTCATAATTCACCGTCTTGGTGAAAGGAAGTCCACCTGTGTGAAATCTAAGTGTCACATGGTCTGTCAGTATATACACTTTACCTTTTCTGAAAGGCCACAGAGGCTGCAACACCATTAAGCAAGAGGCACCAGTAACCAAACAACACCATGAAGACCAAGGAGATCTCCAAACAAGTCAGAGACAAAGATGTTGAGAAGTACAAGTCAGGGTTGGGTTATAAAAAATATCCCAATCTCTGATGATCCCGCGAAGCACCATCACATCCATTATCATCAAATGGAAAGAACCTGGTACCACAACAAACCTGTCAAGAGAGGGTCGCCCAACAAAACTCTCAGCCCGGGCAAGGAGAGAATTAATCAGAGAGGCAATACAGAAACTAAAGGTAACTCTGAAGAAGCTTCAGAGACTGGAGTATCTGTTCATACGACCACAATAAGCCATACACTCCATAGAGGTGGCCTTTATGGAAGAGGGGGCAGAAAAAAAGCCTTTACTTACAGAAAAAAAATTGGAAGGCTCATTTTGATATTGCAAAAAGACATATGGGAGACTCCACAAATGTATGGAGGAAGGTGCTGTGGTCAGATTATACCAAAATTGAACTTTTTGGACACCAAGGTAAACGCTATGCCTGGTGCCAAACCAACATCGCTCATCATCCCAATAACACCATCCCCACAGTGAAACATGGTGGTGGCAGCATCACGTTGTGGGGATATTTTTCTGCAGCAGGGACAGGGGTAAATGGATGGTAGGAAATACAGGGATATTCTTGAGCAAAACTGCTTCAGTCTGTCAGGGACTTGACACTGGGATGGAGGTTCACCGTCCAACAAGACAATGACCCCAAGCACACTGGAAAAGCAACACTCGAGGGGGTTTAAGGGTTAATGTGTAAATATTTTCAAGTGGCCAAGTCAAAGCCCAGACCTTAATCCAATTGAGAATTGCTGTTCACCAAAGAAAACCATCTAAGGAATAATCTGGAGTAGTTTAGCCTCAAGGAATTTGCAAAAATTCCAGGGGCAAGATGTGAAAAGCTCATAGAGACTTATCCAAAGTGACTTGCAGCTGTAATTGCTGCAAAAAGAGGCTCTACAAAGTACTGACTTTAGGGGGGGTGAATAGTTATGCACACTGAAGTTTTCAGTTATTTTGTCCTACTTTGTTGCTTGCTTCACAATAAAAAGAAAAACAAATGTTCACAGTTATAGGCATGGTTTTTACATGAACTGATGCAAACCCTCAAAAAACTGTGAAAATCCAGGTTGTGTGGTAGCAAAACACAAAAAGTGCCAATGGAGTAAATACTTTCGCAAGCCACTGTAATAGGTGTTAACTTTATGAATATCTGAATTCCGTCCTCTGGGGCCTTCACAGATCCTGAGACTAAAAGGGATGCAGTGATGTGTCTCAGCTACATACTTTTCTTTGCACAGGGACACTTTCGGTCACCCATTGTACAGGGAACTACAGCTAGCCCCTATTCACTTAAAGAGGTTGTCCACTACTCTGACAACTCTTTCTCAATGTTTCCCCCCACAATAATAACACCTATATTCACCTCCGGTGCCGGCGCCATTCTAGTGGTGTCAGTACTGGCTCTCCTGGGACTTGAGTGTCATTGTAATGTCACACGTTCCTTGCGGTCAGTCAGTACTGGCTTCACTCTCCCCTCAGTCTGACAAATCAGAAATCTGGAAGAAGTGAGAGCTGTGGCTGCTCTCTCACACCCTCCGGATGCCAATTACATCTAAAGGAGAGGAAAGTAAAGATAGCACTGATTGGCCCCAGGGATCGCATGACATGTCACACAAACCCCGAGAGACCCAATGAAGATATCGCTGGAACAGCGCCGGAACCGTAGAGGAGTACAGCTTTCATTTTACCTGGGGGAAACCTAGGTATTGAGAAGGGTTTGTCCGAGTAGTTTAAATAGGGCGAGTAGCCACTGTTGCGATGAGAAAAACAGTGACTAAGATGCAGAGCTGCTCTTGAGTCCCAGGTTCGGTGGAGGTGGCACAAGAGATCCGATCCAGGCAGATCAAAAAGTGATGACATATCCTAGTAAGGAAAGACAAGAGACCCCTTTATGAGAAATCTTTTTTGATACAGATTTGCACATAGAAAGTTGGCATGTGATTTACACACAACAAAGAGCACTTTTTACAGACAAACGCAAGTTCATGATTATTAGTTTATTTTATAAAATGGCGGCTTCAAAATTTGGAGCTTAAAGCGGGGCTTAAAAATCCCCGCATGTTTGCCATATAAAGTGGCGGGACAGTGTAATGTTTCATACAAGTGTGTAGAGTCACGTATCCCCAACAGTCATTTTAGTAATCGTAGCCCAAGGAATACATTTCCTAATGTAAACCACATCTATTTATTTTACCATTGCCAGGGACACCCTACACCATGAAAGTAATAAGAATAAAATTCTTTCTGCACGCCTATACTACCAACATGAAGAGAATTTTAATTTGAAATCTCATTCTATCATTGCTCTAATTCATCAGCCCTGGCATAAATCATGGCATTATTAAAGCTTTTAATGCAAAAATAATATTTGAAGTAATGAAAAATAGCAGATAATATATTTCTTTGAAATGGCGCTTCAATAGCTGCCAGTCAAGACGTAGCTCTCGCTCCGATTTCAGACATAGCACTTTTGTTAACAGTCTAACCTTTCCAGTTGAACTCTATCTGCTTTCAATTAAAACTTGAAATGTTAAACTTGGAAAGACTAATATTTTAGCCATTTACAAAGATGTCTCTCTGTAGGCCTGAAGTGGTAGAAATCCATTCTGACATGTGGACATGATGTCAGCGCTTGGCCGTACGCGGAGCAGGAGATTGTCCTGATTTTCACTACGTTGGTTTCTAAACAACATGCACTGTGGCTCGTTTGCTGATTAGGAATTTCTATAAATTGACTTCATTTCCCAAAAAGACCATAATATCAAAAGAAATGTGAGCCACGTGCTAGATTACACATGAAAGAAGAATTCAGCTGAGTATAGCAGTCTGAGTATGTGCCACGATGCACGGACTGGCCACAGATTTCTTGACCCAAACTCTACGAGTTTGCCAAGTTCAGGTCTTCAGACTAATGGCCAATCCATAGTAGGTCAGTGATATATGGACATCCGAATATGGGCTAACACTGCCTCCTATGACTGGCGATATGCACATGGTCAGTCCAAGGTTGGCCCTTTTTTTTACGATCCAGATTACATTGCACTAAAACGGTCCACATCTTCTTGGATGCCGAGCTTAATTTTTGCTTCCGGAATCCTTGAAATGGCATCCTGGGCACTTCAGACACACGTCATATTTTGTGAGGTTTAGTGACTAGCCATTGCAGGGCCTAGTAAGCCCCAGATGCGCCCAAGATGCCAAACCCAGGAGTGAAGACCAGCTACCACAGAAGGCCAGACAGTGGACAAGGGCGGTGCAAATCAAATTGCTCATCTCTATTTAAAGGGTTTGTTCTAATTTGAGACATTCCTTTCAGGTTGGAGCCAACGATCTTGCAGGGGGAAGGTGCAGCCAGCAGCAACAACTACATGTGAAATGTAGTATTACATGGATTTGTTAAGTCATATGGATGAGAGTCGTCTTTACAGCCTGAAAAGGCAGCGTAAAAAAGAGAAATACGAGTTAATGCACTTCTTACAGCCCCACTTTAGATATTACCAAATTTATCAGTTTTGCGTGGAATGGTTCTTTAAATTGATTTTCTCACAAATACCATACATACTGATTAGAAATGCCTTCACTGTCTGATTAGTAAGGCCCAAATCCCAAAGACCTCCACTGTTCCTGGGAACAAAAGGGGCGAAGTCAAAGTCCATCTTACTCCTGTCCTTTTCCACAACACAGCGCTACTCCTAAGGCCGGCGTCACACTAGCGAGTTTTACGGACGTATGAGCGCAGAAAATACGTCCAGAAAATACGCATGGCACACGGCCCAATGATTCTCTATGGGGCAGCTCCTATCTGTCGTATATTACGCATCCGTAATATACGGTATGTTACGGGCGTAGAAAATCGCAGCATGCTGCGTTTGTCAGCGTATTGCGCAAAAAATCCGCCAATGAAAGTCTATGGGGGCGAGAAAATTACGGATTACACACGGACCATGCGTGTGACTTGCGAGAAATAAGCAGCGGTGTTCTATAGAAAAGCCGGTAATTCAGTGCGGTGTAAAGTAAAATCACACTGACAGAATAGAATAGGTAGAATAAATGTCTACACCTAGAATATATATATATATATATATATATATATATATATATATATATATTATAATATAATATATATATATTTAATTCAGCGCTAGATAGCAGAAAAGCTGGTAATTAAATTGCTGGCTTTTCATTTCTCCTTCACAAACCCGACAGGATATGAGACATGGTTTACATACAGTAAACCATCTCATATCCCTTCTTTTATTACATATTCCTCTTTACTAATGTAACAAGTGTCTCTGTGTAAAATTTGTGGGCTCTAGCTATTAAATAAAAGGGTTAAATCCCGGAAAAAATTGGCGTGGGCTCCCGCGCAATTCTCTCCGCCAGAGTGGGAAAGCCAGTGACTGAGGGCAGATATTAATAGCCTAGAGAGGGACCATGTTATAGGACCCCCACTGGCTAAAAACATCTGCCACCAGCCACTCCAGAAAAGGCACATCTGTAAGATGCGCCTATTCTGGCACTTGGCCTCTCTCTCTTCCCACTCCCGTGTAGCGGTGGGATATGGGGTAATGAAGGGTTAATGTCACCTTGCTATTGTAAGGTGACATTAAGCCAGATTAATAATGGAGAGACGTCAATTATGACACCTATCCATTATTAATCCAATAGTACGAAATGGTTAATAAAACACACACACATTCTTAAAAAGTATTTTAATGAAATAAAGACACAGGGTGTTTAGTATTTTATTATACTCTTAATCCACCTGAAGACCCTTGTCACCTGAAATAAAGTAAAAAAAAACAAACAACAATATTCCATACCTTCTGTCGTTCAGTCTTGTCCCATGCTGTAAATCCATCTGAAGGGGTTAAATCATTTTACACTCCCTGACGAAGCAACATGTGAAACGCGCGTTGGAGTGTGGGGTAGCAGCGGCACCACGTGGGAAATGAATCCTGGTTAGTATATGGATTTCCTTATCATGTCTCAGTAATTTTCTTACTAGGAATCACTATATGTGACTTTTACTTATGCACTTTATGATAGATTTTGGGGCTATATGTACCCTATAACATATGCACTTTATTTAATTTGATACTACTAGGATCTGGATATATATTTATAGCACTTTATTGAATATTATTTATGATATTGTGAATATGAAATACCTGTTTCCCTATTTATGACTAGCTGGATATACATAGTACCGTATGATATACTATTAACTAGAATGGACTACGTGTGGTGCTCTGCTCTCCTTGTTTTTTAGATTTTGTCATATATGTTTTTTAATATTTTTTTGTGTTAAATTGGATTGGTGTCTTCAATAAAATTATTTATATTTGGAATACAATATGATTGATTATGTGGTTATTATGGTTTTATTTGTTCAAGTGGTTTTTTTGGTATAGGATTTTGCTGTCTACTTGAATTGGATCAAAATTATATATGTAAATAGGTTATTTTGTGCTCCTATATTTCTTGGTTTAAAGCTAATTAGTAATTGTGTAAGACTCGTAGCCATTTCCCCAATTCATGATGCATCATCGGAAGAAGGCGGAATCAATGGGCGTTCTAACAGTCAGATACCCAATTATCAGATTTCCTGTCTGATTATTATTATTCAGAAAACTTTTATTTAGTAGAAGTAATACTGCTAATTCGGATGTAAGATAATATAGAGATATGTTTTAATAAAGTGTGCTTTAGAAATGGAAAGAATACAGATCCTCTATCGGGGGGGTCAGTGGACAAATAGCAGACAGACAAACAACATAGAAGCTAAAACAAAGAAAAATCCCTCAAAAGATAGCAATTACATAGACTCACATTACACCCTGGCAGTATCTTTATAAAAGCCGACACTAATGGAGGATGGTTTACAGGGTAAATCTGGCCAGTAATTACCATCAGTAGACGGCGCACAGTGTAAACCGACAGATGGGAAGAAATCACTTGTTTTCCCTCTTTTGGCTCTAATGGAAACTAGCCAAAAAATACAAATAAATCTCAAAAGGCAGAGAAAAGGTCCTTCACTAGATAAACAATACACGCTGCTCTTCATATAATAGTTATGGGTGCACCGAGATGTTTTTGTAATGATAGCCACCCTATAAATAACAGGACTAAAATACAACAGAATTACGTAAATGGTGGCCTTTTCGGTTAAATAAACAGTTATTAATCTAGAATCCATGTACCAATGCAGACCCTCTGTGCACAAATACTGACGCACTGGGCCAGCATGGGCTTGGTCGGTATGGCTGGCAACAAACCCATTGCCGTAGGTTCACATATTTTTCATGTTGAACTGGACAAAAGTTTTATTCTACTCTTTAACCACTATTACACTGTGTGTCCAGTTGAGCATGAAAAATTTGGTGAGAAGTCATCTTTAAAGGAAACAGGTCACGGTGTACATGCAGCTCGATCTGTGGATTGCAAGGTATAGAGGAGAAGCTGAGCAGAATGATATATAAGTTTGTAGGATAAGATTCAGCATGACTTGTATTTTATTAATTGAAACACCTGGTGTGTGTTTACAAGTCCAGTGGGCGGTCCTACTAATGATTGACAGTCATCTCTACAAGCATTCATACAGGGAAGACTGTCAATCACTGAATAGGACCAACCACTGGACTCATACACATACCCACACGAGGGATTTCAATTAATAAAATATACGTTCTACTGAGCATATACCTCTTCATGGATCAGGAGCGCCAGTCGAGTGGTGTGCAAACCTTACAACAAATCCTACTCCAGCCCCTGCTGGTGAAGATCTGTGGCATAATAAATGCTGCTGATCATCATGAATTAGACAAACTACCTTTGCCACACCCCCCGTTACGCCCCAGTTTCACCCATTCAGGGAAAAATTGGCGTGAAAACGCCAAAAGTGGCAAGATTTTGGCGCAACTCTGGGTTTTGCCTAAATTTTATGACTTTTCAAGGCTTTTACGCCAGAATTTTAAACCTACGCAATTTCTCAAACTTTTATCATTAATGGATTATTTAAAAAAAATATATATAATTTTAGGGATGAGCTAGTACGAACGAAGTTTGTAGATTCTTCTTACAGAGTTACACCTTAATAGTATCCAGGTTTCAATCCACAAATGGAACCTAAACTATTGCCCATGGCTATTTCTGACCAATCTTTCTTGTCTCATTCAGCTGGATAAGGTTGTGGAGAAGCACAAGGACACGCACAAGAGAATGATAGAGCAGCTGCTAATGGTGGAGAAGTCCCAGAGACAAACCCTGTACGACCTAGAGGACGAGAAGAGAAAGCACACGGAGTATATGGAAAAAAGTGATGAATTTACCAATCTACTAGAGCAAGAAAGAGAAAGGTAAGGGCGCCAAGAGTTTTGTTATTTTTTGTACCAAATGGAAATTCTATTTTTGAGCAACATATTTATGAAAACCAAAGTAGAAAAGTATAATAGTAATAAGAAAAGATTGAAGAAATCTTGGCACAAGGCTTTGCACCTCCACAGGGTATCCCTCCGCTACAGGGACACACAGACCCCAGTTAGATGCATCATAAAAGATTGGTATTTCTGCTACTTCCATCTGTGTAAATGTGTTAAGCGTCACTTCCAGATCATGTGGAGACCTCTATGACGAGAACTGTCAGATTGGTTTCCAAGCAACTAAAGAAACAACTGAAAATTTAACCAAGTAGCAGATGTTGAAGAGCTTTTCTCCTAAAGGGAACGTGTCATGAGAAAATAATTTGGTATTTTTGATGAAATTGTTATTTTATTCTTATGTTATCCAATTCATGATTTATTAAAAAATTAATCTTGAAACCTTGCAGTTTTCACATGAACCTCATAATAGGCTGACACTTCCTTTTCTAGAAAGATCGTCGCATGCCCAAGTTTGATCAGTGAGGCCATGGAAACTACCACACTACACTCGGAAGACATCTGAATGCAGTTCGATTTCTATGGACTGACAAAATGGAGAAGATGGAGACATTTTTTGTTCTCCATCCTCACCCTAAAGAATTGGATTGCACTTTAATCAAACGCTGATCCGAGTGTGATTTGCATAACCAGCCCGATTCTCTTGGATGAGAAAATAAATGCTCGTGTGACCCCAGCCTGCCGGGCACCATCTCCGCCACTTCTTGTAATTAGTAGATCCGGTACAACGTCATTATTGCGGTGCAACGCCAACATGTCTGAAGAATCTTTTCCACCTCCCTAATCAATACTCATCAGCCTGTATATACCAGCTTGTAAATAAACATTGATCGACTTGAATCATGTATGTAATGGTAACATGGGGTCAAAATCCATGAAACCATTTCATGAGAAGGGAAGTGTAACTCTCATATTGAGGTTTGAAGCATGGCTTAATTATAACCTGGGAAGTGAAAGAGAAACAGAACTTCATTACAATCATTATTCAACTATGACCCCCTGCTGTGAACAGGTAATTGAAGTTGGATTCTCCTAAAGAGCAGACATCAAGTGTGGGCTCAGTGTATACACGAGTTGGGGGGTAAGACATTTCTTACCTATGGAAATAAAGTTTCAAGGTCTTCAAAGTAATATTTGATCAAGTCCAGTTATGAATATTGCTTTTTTTGTGACAGGCGTATGTCCTCTCGTTATGTGAGACATATTTTCCGTGTTGTGACGAAGTGGCGAATCTAACTCATTTACTTACACCACTGGGCGGCCTAGGCATCAAATTAATATCAGACACATGGATAAAGATATATATGCATTGGCATTAATATTTCCCGCCTGGGACAACCAGGTGGGCAGATATCCTGAAAACTGGAGATCTCTTAATTTTTTGGGACCAGAATCGATATTCCATTGACCAGCCCTCTCGGAGATCACCAAGGGGAGATATGTGGGTGTGAATGTTCATCTAATAAAAGTAGATTTTGAATTATTGTTAGTGTTGATCAAGCACTCAAATGCTCGAGTGCTCGTTACTCGAATCTAGCATGTCGGACACTCAGACGTGCTTGACTCAAGTTGTGGGGCATAATGGATGTGAATGGGCAAACTCATGTCTCTCTCCGCCCGGCTCAGATAATTCACTTATGGGAATTCGAGCAACACACGATACTTGGCACTGCTCGTTACTCGATCAATCAAATCACCCTGATTCTCAGTCGAGTATCGAGCAGTGCCAAGCATGCTCGCCCATTATGGTCACTGTGCGTTCTGCAAGATACAGTTCGATGTAAGTGTCCCATTTTCCTTATTGGAGTGCTTCGCTCCATAAAGATGAGAGCCATTCTTGCGACCACAGGCTTACTACTTTTCTTAAATCCCGTTATGACTGGAGGTATTTTCGTTTTTGCGGTTTCATTTTTGTGCTCCCCTTCTTCCCACAGCCACAACATTTTTTTTTGGTCAATATGGCCATGTGAGGGTTTGCTTTTTGTGGGACGAGTTGCATTTTTGAACAACACTTACCGTACTTTTTTTTTTTTTTATAATATTTAAAAAAATATATATTTTAAGAGAAGCGTCAAATCTGATCTCTATAAGAGGGTTGTCTCAAAGAAGTGGTCTTCCGGAGTATCATAGATTACCTAAAATACCACTGTTCTGTGATACTTCTGTCTACTTATATAAGTTTTTTGTATAATACTATATGGAACATTTTTTAATTCCTCCGTAACTTGCAGCTACAACTTCACCCACGTAAAAGGATCACAGGACGTTCAGTTTCCCCTCCATTAGTGCTGATGATTTGTCAGTGGTCTACAATAAATATTACATCCTATGTCTACAATGCTAAGAAATGGATCTAGAAAAATAGAAACTATACTTTGGCTCATGACAAGCCTTCAATACAACATAAAAGCTCTGGAGAGATAAAACTGCCAAGTTCTTTTCCAATTCTGTGAAAAAGAATGCAAATCAGCACAAAACATAAAAATGGCTAGTGACCCATAACTCAACCTGCATGACTGCACAAACATAATTAGTGTAAGTATTCTAATTTCCCTTCACGGCTCAGGAATGTGATTCTCAGACAGGTGGTCTAGAGGCCAAGGTCCTTATAGGAAATTACAGGGCAATACTGCAGAATAATTAACTATACAAGGTATCTACAAGTGCGAAACGGCTAAGACCAGTCCTTTACAGTAATCAGTGATTCTGCAAGAAAACTCTTTAGGGTAGGCTCCAAAAACTGTCAAGTGGGCGTCTCAGTTTCCGTAACTCCTATTCCCCTCTGTGAGTAGTATTGCCAACTCAGTTGTTTACAAAGACCCAACCTCTTGTGGTCGACACAAAGACAACGACCGTACAGTTGGCAACATTGCAGTGGAAGTTTAAGTTCCACCCTTGACCTCCACCCCTCCCTGGTACTCTGCCCCCTTTCACATCAGGAGTCACAGATCAGCTTATTTTGGGTCTATGAGCTCACTGAATGGTCCTGCTCCGTGATTGTCAGCTACCTCTATGTGCAGTCCTACAAGGAAGGCTGGAAGTAATTGTATAGGAACGCCCACTGGACTCCTAAGCATCGAAAGTGCAGAAGTTTGATTACAAGTTTAAACGAATATTAAAACGATATCAATCTGCCCGCCATATCCAAAATACTAGTGCAATTGCAATGTATTGTTGCCATAACAGAACTCTGATGATCATGTAATAATATTTATAACTTTTTTTCCAAGTAATCAGGCATTTTGATTAAAGTGTCCTCTGATGATAATCAAAATGAGAAAATTTGCAGACTTTGTAACAGTCGCTAAGAGACATGCAAGGGTATGTACACACTGAAAAACATGCCCTTCCCACTGTCAGTGTCCCTTATGTTTATACAAATTTTTACTTTCGAGTTGAGTTGCAACAAAGGATGCAAAACATGGCGAGAAATTTTTATTTTTAAGAAATTGAAACAAGCCCCTCAAATACTACTAAAAAGTCTAACACATAATAAAAATAAAACACAGTGAGTGCAGACATGGATACCGAGCTCTATAACCACAAAACATGGTTTAAAATGGGCATATGGCCATGTAATATAGCAAGCCTGTGCTTCTTTATTAAAAAAATATATATATGTAAATATTTATAACAAAGTCCATAATGTCTCATAATGCTGCTACTGTACAACAAAAATATGTTGATGCTCTACAGAGCTTGTAAGACATTATCTATGCATCAGCGGATGTGCGTTCTCACACCCAAATGTTCCCATCTGGAACATATTGTTAACTAGAAGGAAATGTCTTAGATATAGCAGGTCTCCACAACTCCGCAAATAAGGTAGTTGTTTCTTATACAGTCCTGGTAGTAGAACAAGCAAATAAATTTTGCATATACTGTACATGTGGACAAAAATTGCTGGTACCTTTCTGTCTAAATAAGAAAAACCCACAATGGTCACTGAAATACCGTGAAACTGACAAAAGTTATTTTCAATTTAAGTTTACTGAATAGCAACTAATGAGAATCAGACATTGTTTCTGAATTGTGGTTCAACAGAAAAATGTAAATAATAATAATAAAAAAACCTAATGAAAATGGTTAGGACAAAAATGATGGTGTCCCCAGAAAAGATTGAAAATAATTTGACCATAGGGAGACATGTAAAACTATGATGCGTCCTGTAATTAGCATCAGAGTCTACAAACTTGCAATCAGTCAGTCATTTTCTAGGGTGAAAAGTAGTCACTGTTCTGTTTGGTATCATGGATTGTACCACAATGAACACGAAGCAAAGAAACATAAGGAGAGAGTTGTCTCGTGAGATTATAAAGAAAAAAATAGACAAACATGCTAAAGGTAAAGGTTGTAAAACCATCTCTAAAGAGCCGGATGTTCCTTTTACTACAGCTACACATATTATTCAGAAGTTTAAGGTCTGTGGGACTGTAGCCATCCATCCTAGACGTGGTCGCAAAAGAAAAATTGATGACAAAGTCAAAGGACGGATTATACAAATGGTAACCAAAGAGCCCAGAACAACTTCTGAAGATATTCTAGATGAACTACAAGGTCACGGTACATCAATATCAGATTGCACCATCCATCGCTGTCTTGGCCAAAGTGGACTTCATGGAAGACGACCAAGGAGTAAATGCCATCTAAAGCAAATCATAAAAAAGGAGACTGGAATTTGACAAAATGCATATTGGAAGGTGACAAAGCTTCTAGGAGAATGTGCTTTGGATAGATGAGACAAAACTGGAGCATTTTGGCAAGTCACATGAGCTATGTTCACAGACACAAAAATTAAATGTAAAAAGAATGAACATTGTACCTATTGTGAAACATGGAGGAGGCTCGGGAATGTTTTGGGGCTGCTTTGCTGCATCTGGCACAGGGTGTCTAGAATCTGTGAAGGGTACAATGAAATCTCAAGACTATCAAGGGATTCTAGGGAGAAATGTGCTGCCCAGTGTCAGAGAGCTTGGTATGAATCGCAAGTCATGGGTTCTCCAACAGGATAATGACCCAAAACACACAGCTAAAAATATCCAAGAATGGCTAAGAGAAAAGAATTGGACTCTTCTTAAGAGACTTCTATGAGCTCTGATCTAAACCCTATCGAACATCTGTGGAAGGAGCTGAAACCTGCAATCTGGAGAAGATACCTTCACACCTGAGACAGCTGGAACAGTTTGTTCACGGGGAGTGGGCCACAATACCTGTGGACAGGTACAGAAGTATCACTGAGAGGTACAAAAATAGTTTGTAGTGAATGCCTCAAAAGGTTGGGCAACAAAATATAAAGTTATCATTTTTGTCCAGGCCAGTATCATTAGTTAAAAAAAAAATCTGATGAACCACAATTGAGAAGCAATGTCTGATTCTCATTAGTTGATATTCACTAAATTTAAATTGAAAATTACTTGTCAGTTTCGGACCATTGTGGATTTTTATTACTTTAACAGAAGGTACCAACAATTTTGCCACGCCTGTGAATCTAATCTACTTATGTGTGAGGACTCTCTATCCTAGAAAATAGTCACACATCCGTGTCTGGCTTTACATCAGTGTAAAATAGACTGTTTATCTCGTGTCTTCTGTTTTGCCTCTGCATTTTATCAGTTTTGGAAAACTGAAGTAGGTCCACTGAACTTTTTTATCCGTTGATTCTCAACAATGGATCAGTTATGAATGCATGAAACACAGATGGAACACTGAAGTAAAGTCTGTCTTCTGTGTGTCATCTGTGTTTAGCGGATCTTCGTAGAATTTAAAGGAGTTGCCCATTATTCAGATAGCCCCTTCTTGAATACTATATCCCACAATGTAAAATAAAAATCCCATATATTCAACTCCCGCACTGGTGCATTTCCAGCCATTTTGGTTTTCCATGGCATTTTTATGCCACGTGAGCACTGCAGCCAATCAGTGGCCACTAACGGGCTGCAGTGGTGACAATGGACGAACATTGGATGACCGAAAAAAGAGCGAGTTAAGCATTCCATTATCTTCAGAGCTCACGCGGCACATTGTCACCCGAGCTATAGGAGACCCGGACACATGGAAGGAGTCCCATCAGTCACAAATTGTTGGCCTATCCCAAAGACAGATGATGTATGTAAACTCACAGAAAACCCCTTTAAATGTTTGTGCATTTAAGGGCACCATACTTCAATGTACAGAAGTGTGGCAAACAGTCATTAATTTTATACCAAAAAAGTGGACGCAATTATTTCCCCTTTTGCTGTTTTCAGATTATTTTCCAGAAGAAATACAAGGAGCATTTTGTTAAAGTTAAAAGCCGAGGGCCAGAAAATGTGTAAGATAATCTATAAGAGCGTAATAACCTCAGAAACCATAAACATGAAATATTATCATTTCCAGGCATATATAAATATTGTATCTAAGGAAGTGACTAACGCTTTGGCAACACGGATATTCAGACTTAAAGAAAATCCTGCAGGACTGTGACCTCACATGTTGACCCCTCTCTCGATCGCTTGCCAAGTGATGTCACTAGACATTTGTTTAGTGATGTCATACAGCAATCACAGCCGAGTCCTGGTGAGCTTTAACATAACAGACCTCACTGTCAATGCGTTTCAAGCTTATAGTTCGCTCTGGTGTAAAACCACTTATTCCATTACTTAAAATTACACAAACAGAAAAATAAACGTCCGGTGAGAAAACTGCTCTCCTTAATATACACTTCACGAAAATCCTCAAAACTGGAGAAATCTTGATGTACCGGTTTTCAATCTATTGGTAAAGTTTTCAATCCTGCCCACTAAAAGATGAGAATGGATAACCCACAAACATCTATTAGTTGGTCAAAGATGAAAACGATCCAAGGGAAAGAAGAAAATCCCACCATATAGCTGCATGTTCAGGTGAAGCCCTAAGCAGGCTCTGGAGAATCCTGGTTGGGAATACTACAAAACTACAGTCCCCCGACGCCTTGTATGTCATAGTGGTGTATCTCTCTGTGTGCGGAAAATGGTCAGACCATCAGAAAATGGCTAAATATCAGATAATATTAAACATTACAATGAAGGGTTACGTATTACCTCTAATTTCAGGTAAAAAAGTTGACTGTCTCAGACATTTACGGCATCCAGAGCTATAGGGATCTCCAAACCCTTGTCCTACCTGATGACGTGGCCGCATTGTTCTCTTATTTTTCATGTAATGAGGTTATGGAAACAATTGTTTGGCTTACTTCTTCCTCCTAAAGAGCAGATGGTAGACAGTGCTGCAAAGTTAAAAGGATTGTCCGGTACTTATAAATCGATGGTCAATCCTTAGGATAGGTCATCAATATCAGAACAGTGGTGTTGTGACGCCCGGCACCCCTGCTGATTAGCTGCTACCAATGCTGGATGTGACCAGTTGCAGAGTGGAAGAGCATCGCTCCATCCACTGTCTAGCCGCCACAGTGGGGTACTGCGGATCCACTCCCACTCAAATGTGTGGCAACCGGCCGCAATCACTACACAGTTGGCGGAGCTGTGTGGCCCCACCGATCTGGTATTGATGACCTATCCTGTAGACAGGCCATCAGTATAAAAAGTACTGGACAACTGCTTTACAGTGAGGTTGCCAGCAAAAGTAACTTAAAACCAAGCACCGTCGCTCGGTGGACCTTTGACGTGGCCGAGTAGTTCAGTGCACGTACATTTTTTTGCATTGATCACCTTTCTCCACTTCTTTGATTGACAGCTCTGGCTCTACATGAGACAGAGAAAGTAGGAGCTTGATAGCAAGCAAGTAGGTAGGAAGGTGTCCTGAAATGTTTGATCACACCAAGGTGCACCTCTCACATATGCTTGGGTTTGCACAGTAATTTTGTGCTGTCATTCTCCTTTTAATGTCTGTTATCTTTACCAGAAAAAAATACAAAAGTCTTAGGACAGTTGTTATGACTTATTGAATCAATCATAAGCGAATGTATACAACTTTCTAATTTATCCTTCTCGGGAAACAATAATGGCATCGTCCTCACCTTCCTGTAGTTCTCCTTTTTCTGTCTAGAGACGCTCTGTAAATATTCAGAAACCTCCTCAGTTCTCCCCAAAAATTAATCTAGTGTGAAATGGTACAACCTACAGAGGGAGGAGGGGGATGCAGCTGCAGTCTTTGCCTCAATAAAACAGCATGAGAAGGGAGGAGCCGCACAGGGTAAACATTTGATTGGTCTACAGCGCTCAGCACAACTCCTACATTCTAGTAGGGTCGGCCGGTTTCTTGTCCTCTGTAGAAATAGGTGCTTGCACCCCCTTTTGAGCTACACACTTCACCTATATAGCTTCCCATGGACAGGAATGACTGATAGGGCCATCTAAATAATGGCATGTACACGTTTTGGAAATTATAACTAAAACTTTGACACTCCTGATCACTAATGGTTTAATTAGAAAGGCATTTCATTGGTCCACCGGTAAGTAAAAGAAAACATCTTGCGGACATTTGACAAACGTCATAAAGAGCAGTCCTGATTCCCGCACTTCAGTGACATTCTTCTGAGATACATAAATGTCCAAAGTCATGCCGGTCTACGGGAATGTGAGAACTCAGGCCGGGGAGTGAATTCTCAGAAAGCTGTATGAGGAATCCCGTAGGGAGCGCAGGCGTTTGTCATGAGACACTTGTAGTGATCGGGTGTGAAAATGACTTTGGCGAACATAACTTTTATCTGCTTTATTATTTCTAGCCGATGCCAATACAGAAAATTGGAACAATGTGTTGTTGTAACATGAGAAATTACACTTTTTGGAAAGCACAAAAATATCAGTGACAAAATTGAAAAACTTATGAGTAATGTGAGAAAACTTATCCAAATAAATCCCGTAAGACGTAATACAACATATATCACTAAAAATAATATGTAAAGGACAAGGGCAAGGCAGGCAGAGCGAGCATTGTTTGCGGTAATGGTCTATAGTGAAGATAACTGTATATGTAAGAATAGAACATGCAGGTCACACCTAGCGGACATACCTGTATAATCATGGTGACCGCTGTCAGATGGCAGGACTTCTACCTGCAAACACCATTCAGATACTATACGGCTTATCAGTGTAAATCGGGAATTGCAGGTGCCCAACATATTGCAGAACTGAGGACTTGTGCCCTCCATTCTCCCCTAGCCACAAGAATGAGGTCTGTACTCATGGTAGAGTAAGAGGGAGTCTGTCACCCCCAAAATCAATATTAAATAATCTACACTGTGATCTAGGGGACTTCGCCCCTGTAAAAAATATTTTTACTAGCATTGTACTTGTTAGTGTTACAGCGTCTGAAAAAAAAAAAAAAAAAAAACTTCCATGGAAATGAGGAGGCAACGGTGCTGGCTTGGTGTGGCCAAGAGTTTGGTGAACTATTACGCCCCTTAATTTGCATATTGAGGGCCTTCCCCGACTTCTGATGGACAGTATTTGCTTCCGGGGCAAGCACGATCTGATCTCAGTCTGCGTGTGTGCGCATGCGCACTGATACTGCCTGGGCCAGGCCTCATAGTGTGGGCGGGAGCGTTCTTCTGCCTGGTTTCTGTCTGCAAACGGTGCTCACGAGAAGCCAAAGAGGACAACGTGCCCGCCCTCTCTGTGTATGTCAGCACTGACACGGTCTGCGGCCGGTTATGGCAGTGTCAGTGTGCATTGGCACACAGGCGGACTGTGTTCAGATACTGCTTGCACAGAGAGGTGAGCATGGGTAATCAGAAGTGGAGGAAGGCCCTCAATATGAAAAAAGATGGGACGGAATGATACACCAAGCTCGTCCATGCCAAGGTTGTCTCAAAGCCCCCTTATTTGCATGGGAAGTTAAATTATTTTTCTCAGACACAGTACCACTAGCAGGTACAGTGCTTGTGTGATTTTTATAGTTATGTGAGTGGAACGTTTATATTCAGTAGGAGCGCCATTCCGGAACCATAAGCTGAGTGTCATCTTTCATTGTAATGTGATTGTGCTGCAGTACCAGGCACAGCCCATGTGCAAAAGTGGCGCTCAAAAACAAACTTCAAAACTTTTAAAACATTACTCTTCATAGGTAAGGTCTCCTGCATTAATTTATGTCAGTAAAAACAAGACCATGTAGCACCGTCTAGAAGTCATGTCATAATGATTAATCCTTAATGACAGCTCGTTTGTTCATTCATTATGTAAGTACAGCTCTGTCACCTGTAATGAAATAATTGTATCCGCGTTCCCGCTCCCGGCACTAATCACTGATATTAAAGTTGCTTAGAAATAAATGTTTACATAAATAGTCCTATTAGCCAGATACAAGTATTGGCCTGAAAACTGTGCAGCTGCACAGATGACTCTTCTGTATCTGTGGATGATACAAGAATTCATTCATTTTCCCAGGATCGGCTCTCAGGTCAGCAAATGAGAAAAAGTTGAAACATCAGAAATGCTCATTTTTCATTAACATAAGACATTGTTCCTTAATCTGTGGTCATCCAATGACCTGGACCTCAAACGATCCTTAAAGAAACGAGTTTCAGAAGTTATTCTGTAAAGTCTGGCCAGACACAGCTCAGCGTTAACTTAAGCTGGCTATATACGGCACATGAGAAATCTGTAGGCCAAAAGTTTGCTCAGAAGAAAGCCATCTATCCAGTTCCCCTGCAGGACTCAGATTAGGAAAGTGTTCACGTGTTTTCAATGGGGAGAGAGGAGAAAGTCTGCTTTCGTCTTGTAAAACATAAGAATAGGTCATTAGTTAAAATTCCAACTTCCCAGTCTTTCTCCACATCATCTGTTGGCGGAGAGTTGGGAGATTGCCATATGCATGAGATGGTCGGCCGGTCTTGACAAATTTGGCTGGTATGGAGACCTTAAAAATGTAAAAATGTTGGGACCCAGGTGCCACCCAGGTGCCAAGACCTACATCAATTGCTAAAAGTAAAAAAACAGTAATGCAAAGTTGAGTACTGCTCTTCTGGAAGGTGGAAGCGCTGAGCTTTAGCACTTCTGTTCCTTAGTTTTGGCAAACACTGGAGGTCTAAGCAGCCGGATCCCAGACTTCTCTAAGAAATGTCAAAAGCCATGGGATCCCATAAATTGTGTCACACGAAAGGCATAAATAGAGATGATTAGGGGTCCCAGGAAAGAGCTTTAGGGGAGACCAACAGAAAGAGGGCGAGATGAGGATCTGGTACGTGAAATTAGCATAATATGTTGCCCTAAATTGCCAAAATAATGTTTTAACAGTGCAGCACGTTACATTCCCTGAACCAAACATGGACTTCATTCGAAATCATGGCAACATGATATCTCAGGTTTACCTTTAAAATCGCAGACATCGGCCACTATGAAGGGGAACGTTGCACGTGAAGTTGCCAAAGGGAAACAACCTGGCCTTCATTTTCCTGTCCATCATGTTGATGGTGAGGGGTTTGTGCTTCACTTACATGGATGTGGGCACCAGGATGCAGTAGGAGGAGCAGTGCACCGAGATATGTTCTGCCTGGGAAAAGAAATTATGTTGATGGTACTTAGGCACCACCGACCTGGATATGTACAGAACATGGCCACTGATGCTTTCAGCGGGATAATGTGCCACACTTCCCACATTATTCACAAGTGGTTTGAAAAACATGACAATGAGTTCAAAGTGTTGGCTTCTCCTTTAAATACCCCAGATTTCCATGTGATTGAGCACTTGTGGGATGTCCTTACAATTTTAAGGGGTATGCGGTTACGAAAATGGCATACAGATACAACAGCACCCCGTTGCAATTCTGGTGAAGCTCATGCTTCAAATGTTAGAGCTTTTTCGGTGCAATCAAGGGGAACTACATGTTGTGAAGCAGGAGGCTTTAAAAAAAAAAAAGGTCTGTCACCCCATAACGCCTTTTAGACTAACGATACCGAAATATAAGGGACTTCACACCGATAAAGTTCAAACTGTTCAATGTATCTGTGAAAATAACTTTAAATCTATATTGTAAAGGAGGGGACACCGAAGGGGTCACTCAGAATCTTATTGTTGCCACCAATTTAACAAGGATTGCAGCCCGGAAAGGTCACACAGACCCGACCGCTGTGATCTTTGTGTTGAACAGGTCTCTGCTACCCCCTATCGTTCGAACACTTACGCAATTGACCGACGATTAATGGAGGAGGCTGTTCCCACTCATAGGCCGGTTATTGGTAAAGTAACAGTGAGCGTATGGTATATACACCTCCGATTCCAATGCATGGAATATATGTATATATTCCCGATACAGTCACTGTGAACTCCACGATAAACCCAAACTATTTGCTGCCACCAGTCGATTTTTATAGAGGCTGAATGGACCCCTCATTCTGGTAGAATATGGCTTTCAGTGGCGCGGTTTAAAGAACAAAAGGAACAGAGCTATTACATTTTATATCTAATCCAAAACGAGGCAGTATTTATAAAAAAATATACACAAGATTTTACAAAGATGCAAAACAATACAGCATATAAAAGTACAATACAGTACATAAAATAAAAAAGGAATAACGGAAGAAACTTACTACACTGCTCACAGAGATGAGTCAAATTAGCCGAAGGAGAGCACTCGGGGATGTTAAGCGAATGGGATTCATGCATACACAATTTGCATCTTCCTACAGGAACCAAGATCCTAATTTGGTTTGACCTTTTTATCAGTACCTGAGTTTCACCCACACACCTCATTTGACGACCTCACGTGGGCTGGGTTGTGGGTTGTTCTCAGCACCCCAGGATTTTATGAAATTCTCAAATTATGTGATAACTTCTCTCCGGATGATTGCAGAAGTTCGAGATCGCCACCATATTTTTTCACTGGAATTGTAAGGTTACTCAGAGATCAAACATGACATGGATGGTGTCAGTTATCTGGCCAATATTGATTTAGGGCTTATAGGCAGGTGTCACATTTATGAAGAAACATGCATATTCTTCCTCTATACTCCCCAGAAGATGAAAATGTATATTCCATCACTACTGGATTCATACAGTGGGTACGGAAATTATTCAGACCCCCTTTAAATTTTTCACTCTTTCATTGCATCCATTTGGTACATTCAAAAAAGTTCATTTTGTTCTCATTAATGTACACGCTGCACCTCATCTTGACTAAGAAAAAAAAACAGAAATGTAGAAATTTTTGCAAATTTCTTAAAAAAGAAAAACTGAAATATCACATGGTCATAAGTATCCATTCCCTTTGCTCAGTATTGAGTACAAGCACCCTTTTTGAGCTAGTACAGCCATCAGTCTTCTTGGTAATGATGCAACAAGTTTTTCACGCCTGGATTTGGGGATCCTCTATACAAACTCAGATATTCAACATTTTCTTCCTATAGCAGTATGGGCTGGTTATTGTAGCATTTCCCTTGCAGTAAACCACAGTGTCACTTGAATTCAAAATGCATTTTCTGGTGGCAAAGACCTTTCCACTTTGCTATTCATGTGTAAACACAGGTACCCTTTTGTTATCCAGCCCTCTGAAAATAGTTATCCTGTCTCAATTACCTGTCCAAACTATAACTCTTTGTCTAGGCACAAAATACATGCTTCTTCCTACCGCTGTGATCTTTTGTCCTAACAAGAGCTCCTGCATATTAATTAGGATGGTACACTTCACACTATAGGTAATTCCCTACTTCCTTATGTTCATTTTACAGTCTATTCAAGGAGGCTCAAACTGTCAGCTGTTTGCCTCCTCGCTGGAAATTTGCATGAGAGGGGAGGAGGGAGAAGGGAAGAATGCCCCTTCACTACAGTGGCTTTAGAATGCTTAATGTTTTCTATGACATATATGCAAATGAGAGGTCTCCGATGCACCCATGGTGCGGTCAAGAGCTGGGTACACTGTTAAACCACCTTAATTTGTGTTTTTGAGATTGCCCCAGCTTGTGATGAACAGTGCTCACTCGCAGAGTGAATGCTGCCCCGCGAGTGGGTGCATGTGCACGGATAAGGGCTGTGCCGGTTGTACATGCAGACAGAGGTTAGGCTACTTTTGCACTTGCGTTTACTTGATCTGCAGCAGGCTGCGGACTTCCTCCGTGAAGCCCCGCCCTCGGCCGCACCTCCGCCGCTAGCTCCGCCTACTTCTGCATGCGGACCGCATGCGATCTCCGTATCTATCTTTAACATTAGGTACGCAGGTCGTGCGGCTGTATGCGGAGGCTGCCGCATGCGTCGTTTTGACGCCACTCGCTACTATGTCGGGTGTACTTGAGGTATCAGCAGAAACTAACCTGAGAGGGGAACGTGCCCAGTGTGGACATGCTCCAGGATTGAGCTATGTCCATCAGAAACTAGGCGGTAATACAGATATAAATTAAGGAGGCATAGCGATGCACCAAAGACACCCCACATTTGAATATGGATTAAAAGTTATTTTCACAAGTGCTGCACCAGTAACAGGTACAGTGTTAATATGAATTTTATAGAGGTGCAGTCTCTTATATCTCTTGTGACAGTCATGTGATAGAGGGGAGATATGTTTCACTATGCCAAATGGCATCAATGATATAAAATCCAGAGTTGTATTTTCTCCAGCACAGTAAGTGTTGCGAGGGCCAAGTTATGTTATGGGCTGGTTTTCAGGGGCATATTCATAGAGCGGGTGGGAGAGTATCACCCCATATCTCCCTACAGAGCTAGCACCACTGCGTGTTGACAGGACCTTGGTGAGGTCACAGTCATGTGATCAGTCACGTAATGGAGGAGTCACATGGTCCGGGCTTAAATGGCTGAAGGGAAAAACTCTCAGTGTTCAGTGTGGGCCTGGAGAAGGAGCACTCCAGGGAAGAGCTGCATGGACTTGAGAAACTGAACGGTGTGTGTTCTGCCAGCCGAGAGCGGGAGGGACCCCGCTCCCAGAAGGACTGTGTTTGCTCTGCCACCATTTTATTTTGTTTTCCTGTTTTGCCCAGAGGGCTGTATTTTCTTTACCACAACTAGGTTTATGCTGCCTACAATAAACCCAAGGAAGTTCTTAAAGCCGCAGTGTACCCATGTTTACCTCTGTGTGCAGCAAAGTGAGCCGATCTACCACACTTTATATAGTTATTTTTAAAAAATGCAATTTTGGAAGGACAGACTCCCTTTAACAAAATGGCTAGTTGGTAAAAGAGAAGGTTCCCAAAAATAAAAGTCACATATCGCCGGTTTTCGTGCACTATGGGTTCAGCACATCTGAATTGTGATTTAATTTTTTTCTTGAAAGGTGGCTCCTGAAGATAATAAGTTGGCTCACTGCAGCTTCACATTTCGAACCTTAACAAATACAGGATATGCACAAATCAGACACGTAAAATGAAGACTTTTTTTTTTTTTTTCTTTGCGCAGAACTGAGTAAGGAAAATTGCTTACATGGTTGAGAGGTTAAACAAACAGATTAATCAAGGGCGGATAAGTTGTTCGTCCAGTAGGAAACGATTAATTTTCTTGATTAAGATACAATTCTCAGACATATTTCCTTAAGTTAGAAAAACAACTCAAGCATTAATAGCATTAGTTGGTGACAGGGAAATTAAACTAGCCGTAAGTGCTGCCATTATTTTCCAATTTTATCAAGCAAGCCATAGTATGAGAACCCGAGGCCAAAGACTACTTAGTTATCACTGCTAAACCTCGATTTCCTATAGTGAGGAGCGGTTCTCAGGGCATAAAGGAAATAATCTCACCTCCACTCAGGAACACTTAGGATAAAGCCCATGTCGGCACTAGGAGCCGGGATGATACAAATGCGGGCAGGATCAAACCCGACATGAATGGGGAAAACCATTTATCTGGTATTCTGGAGTCTCTTCGTCTGGTCTTACAGAAGATATTCTCATATTGGACACAACAGCGTCTAGCAAATTTACGGAATTAAATCTTTATATAACGTGTGCAGGCAAAATGACGAGATGATTAAATCATTGAACTGAATGAGCTCATCCAGAGGCTGAAACCTCACGTCTCCAGTACAATCGTATCCAATGTACACAATTCACTGAGCCAAACACGTCGGTAAGGGTGCTTTCACTTTGCGTTCTGGGTTCGCGTTGGGGCATACGTCCGAAATCCCCCCGCTAAACCGGGTCTGGACGCATGCGCCGATGGGGCCAATAGGCTGTAATGGTGACTGCAGAGGGAATGTGCTCACTGCCATGCATCACTTCCGGGAGTGTACGCCAACAGGAGGCGGACACTCAGAGGTAGTAGACTGCATCTGAGTGTCCTCCTCCTGTAGGCGTACACTCCCGAAAAAAGTGCACAGCAGAGCTCACGTTCCCTATGCCATCACCACTACAGTCTATGGCCTGTTGGCGCAAGCATTCAGACCTCGTTTTGAGGGGGATTTCGGACATATGCCCCGACAGGGGCCCAGAACGCAAAGTGAAAGCACCCTAATAGATGCCACTTATTTATACTGGATCTGACCTGCTTTTACAGGACATAATTGATCATGGCTATCATAGAGTAATGGAAACCTGATAGTTGAGATCCAAACTCCCGAATGGACAATTGATTACTCAAATCTATGTCCTACAATGTGTTAGTAAAGGTAGAAAGTGTCAGTATGCAGTACTAGCGACTAAGATACTGCTCACACCATGTTTTTGGGTACACCAGAGGTAGTCATATAGATTATTCCCAGATGTATACCTCCATTAACCCCTCCATGACCCAGGGTATTTTGACCTTAATGACCAGGCCATTTTTTGCAATTCTGACCAGTGTCCCTTTATGAGTTAACTCAGCAATGCTTCAACGGATCCTAGCGATTCTGAGACTGTTTTTTCGTGACCTATTGGGCTTCATGTTAGTGGTAAATTTAGGTCTATAATTTCTGCGTATTTATTTTTATTTTGTTAAACCAGAGAGTTATGTGACACAAAATAGTTAATAAATAACATTTCCCACATGTCTACTTTACATCAGCACAATTTTGGAAACTTTTGGAATGTTATAAGGGTTATAATTTGACCAGTGATTTCTCATTTTTACAACAAAATTTTCAAAACCATTTTTTTTAGGGACCACCTCACATTTGAAGTCAGTTTGAGGGGTCTATATGTCTGAAAATACCCAAAAGTGACACCATTCTAAAAACTGCACCCCTCATGGTGCTCAAAACCACATTCAAGAAGTTTATTAACCCTTCAGGTGTTTCACAGCAGCAGAAGCAACATGGAAGGAAAAAATGAACATTAACTTTTTAGTCACAAAAATGATCTTTTAGCAACAATTTTATTATTTTCCCAAGGGTAAAACGAGAAACTGGACCATGAAAGTTGTTGTCCAATTTGTCCTGGGTATGCTGATACCTCATATGTGGGGGTAAATCACTGATTGGGCGCACGGCAGGGCTCTTAAGGGAAGGAGCGCCATTTGACTTTTAGAATGAAAAATTGGCTCCAATCTTTAGCGGACACCATGTCGCGTTTGGAGAGCCCCCGTGTGCCTAAACATTGGAGCTCCCCCACAAGTGACCCCATTTTGGAAACTAGACCCCCCAAGGAACTTATCTAGAAGCATAGTGAGCACTTTAAACCACCAGGTGCTTCACAAATTGATCCTTAAAAATGAAAATACTTTTTTTTTCTCAAAGAAATTTCTTTTAGCCTCAATTTTTTAATTTTCACATAGGCAACAGGATAAAATGGATCCTAAAATTTGTTGGGCAATTTCTCCTGAGTACGCACCTACCTCATATGTGGGGGTAAACCACTGTTTGGGCGCACGGCAAGGCTCGGAAGGGAAGGCGCGCCATTTGACTTTTTGAATGGAAAATGAGCTTCAATCGTTAGCGGACGACATGTCGCGTTTGGAGAGCCCCTGTGTGCCTAAACATTGGAGCTCCCCCACAAAGGACCCCATTTTGCAAACTAGACCAAATGGGAACTTATCTAGACGCATAGTGAGCACTTTAAACCCCCAGGTGCTTCACAGAAGTTTATAACGCAGAGCCGTGAAAATAAAAAAGAATTCTTCTTTCCTCCTAAAAAATTATTTTTTAGCCTGGAATATTTTATTTTCTCAAGGGTAACAGGAGAAATTGGACCCCAAATGTTGTTGTCCAGTTTGTCCTGAGTAGGCTGATACCCCATATGTGGGGGTAAACCACTGTTTGAGCACATGCCGGGGCTCGGAAGTGAAGTCGTGACGTTTTGAAATGCAGACTTTGAAGGAATGCTCTGCGGGCGTCACGTTGCGCTTGCAGATCCCCTGATGTGCCTAAACAGTAGAAACTCCCCACAAGTGACCCCATTTTGGAAACTAGACCCCCAAAGGAACTTATCTAGATGTGTGGTGAGCACTTTGAACCTCCAAGTGCTTCACAGAAGTTTATAACGCAGAGCCGTGAAAATAATAAATACGTTTTCTTTCCTCAAAAATAATTTCTTAGCCCAGAATTTTTTATTTTCCCAAGGGTAACAGGAGAAATTTGACCCCAAAAGTTGTTGTACAGTTTCTCCTGAGTACGCTGATACCCCATATGTGGGGGTAATCCACTGTTTGGGCACATGCCGGGGCCCGGAAGTGAAGTAGTGACGTTTTGAAATGCAGACTTTGATGGAACGCTCTGCGGGCGTCATGTTGCTTTTGCAGAGCCCCTGATGTGCCTAAACAGTAGAAACCCCCCACAAGTGACCCCATTTTGGAAACTAGACCCCTAAAGGAACTAACTTATCTAGATGTGTGGTGAGCACTTTGAACCCCCAAGTGCTTCACAGAAGTTTATAACGCAGAGCCGTGAAAATAAAAAATCATTTTTCTTTCCTCAAAAATATTTTTTTAGCCCGCAATTTTCACGCACAAGAGTTACAGGAGAAATAGGACCCCAAAAGTTGTTGCCCAGTTTCTCCTGAGTATGCTGGTACCCCATATGTGGGGGTAAACCACTGTTTGGGCACACGTCCGGGCTCGGAAGGGAGAGAGCAGCATTTGACTTTTTCAACGCAAGATTGGCTGGAATCAATGGTGGCGCCATGTCGCGTTTGGAGACCCCTGATGTGCCTAAACAGTGGAAACCCCTCAATTCTAACTCAAACACTAACCCCAAGACACCCCTAACCCTAATCCCACCCTAACCACAACCCTAACCCCAACACACCCCTAACCCTAGTCTTAACCCTAATTCCAACCCTAACCCTAAGGCTATGTGCCCACGTTGTGGATTTGTGTGCGGATTTTTTGGCACCGTTTTTGAAAAATCTGCAGGTAAAACGCACTGCGCTTTACCTACAGATTTACCGCGGATTTCCAGTGTTTTTTGTGTGGATTTCACCTGCAGATTCCTATTATGGAGCAGGTGTAAAACGCTGCGGAATCCGCACAAAGAATTGACATGCTGCGGAAAAAACAACGCAGCGTTTCCGCGCTGTATTTTCCGCACCATGGGTACAGCGGATTTGGTTTTCCGTGGTACTGTAAACGTGATGGAAAACTGCTACGAATCCGCAGCGACCAATCCGCTGCGGATCCGCAGCCAAATCCGCACCGTGTGCACATAGCCTAATGTGCAACCCTAGCCCTAAGTGCAACCCTAGCCCTAAGTGCAACCCTAACCCTACCCCTAATGGAAAAACAAAAATAAATATATTTTCTGTACTTTATTATTGTCCCTACCTATGGGGGTGATAAAGGGGGGGGTTATTTACAATTTTTTTTATTTTGATCGCTGTGATAAATCTTATCACAGCGATCAAAATGTACAGGGAACGAATCTGCTGGCTGGCAGATTCGGCGGGCGCACTGCGCATACGCCCGCCATTTTCCAAGATGGCGTTGCCCATGCGAGAAGACCGAGGACACTGGGACACCGGGACTAGGTAAGTATGGGGGGGTGCGATCGGACAGCGGGGGGGGGGGGGGGGGGCGGAGGGGAGGACGAGGGAGGGGAGAGGAAGGCGCTTAGGACAGGACGGAGGGGTAGGGAACACTGACGGCGGCTGTAGATCGCCGCCGTCAGTCGGTGGGGGGGCCAGATCGGGGTCTCCAGCCATGGCCGATGCTATTCCAGCATCGGCCATGGCTGGATTGTAATATTTCACCAATTTTCATAGGTGAAATATTACAGATTGCTCTGATTGGCTATTTCACTTTCAACAGCCAATCAGAGCGATCGTAGCCACGGGGGGGCCAAGTCACCCCCCCTGGGCTGTAGCACCACTCCCCCTGTCCCTGTATGTCGGGTGAAATTGAAGTTAACCCTTTCACCCAGCCTGCAGGGACGCGATCCGACCATGACGCATATGCTGCGTTACAGGTCGGATTGGCACTGGTTTTCATGACGCATACGCTGCGTCAAAGGTCGGGAAGGGGTTAAGTCCATAGGCCACACTTAACAATATTCCAATTGGTAAAATAGGGATGTTTAAAGGGAACCATGCTTTCCCACCATAAACTATGGCCACCACCTTTAAAGCCTTTCACAACAGTCTAGAAAGGTGTATATAAATTCCCAATCCCCTCTGCATAGCCCCAAAAATATCTTTCATAGCCCCCATACAGTGGGATCCAGTCCAATGGATGTTGCTAGTCTTTGATGCTTTGATGCCTCCTCTCTGGTTGCAATTGATGTCCTCCCATTTGCTTCATGTGGATGACGCGTTCCCAAGCTCTTGTGTTGGCGCACTTCTCTCTGCCCGGCTGAGGTCAGAGCACAGTATTGTAATACACATGCGCCGGGAGAGGCCAAAGAGCGCCCATGACACTACTTTGCAGAGAGAGGACTGTCTGCAAAGGAGTGCAAATGGGGACACTGTGTGGATGACCCAAGACGCGTCACACACATAAAGCAAGGAGGAGAACGGCGATTGTGATGAGAAGGTGCCGAAGCAAAATCAGTGATGACCATTGGACCGGACGGACGGTGCTGTATGGGGGGGGGGGGATTGTAAAAGATATTTTTTGGGCTATGCAGAGAGGGGGTGGGAACTTATACGCAGCTTGCCTGATCACTGAAAAAGAGGCATTAAAGGTGGTGGCCTTAGTATATATTAGGAAAACTTGGTAACTGGCTCCTTTTAAATCCTATCCCCAGAACCATCCTTGAAATGCCCCAAACTGGATGAAAACATCCACTTCTGGACAAGGTTTACACAAAAGTTGCTCCTTTTTGCTGCTTATTTCTGGAAGTTTTGGTCAGTGTTGACATATTCGGGATGGTTCAACTATTCATTGTGTCTCCATGTACCCACCATGAGACAAATGAATGTCCTCAATTCATCCAGATATGATAAATGGAAACCTATCACAATTTATGTCCAAGTAGAGGAACCATTACAGGTCCATCATCATCAATATCATTGACTTGCTAGAGACCCCAAACCATCAAATCCCACAATCCGGTGAGGAAACAATGAAAAGGAGCTATTTACAAGTTCTACATCCTGGCAGAAAGCATTGCATTTTCTGGCTGACATCATGCTCTAGCTATGCGTTCTGTAATTTCCCATTTTAGGTTCTCGAATGCTCCTCGAAGTATCCATAAATAGTCATAGAAGAAGGTGTGAATGGAAAGAACGTCCGATGTTAGCATTACATGATCATTAGTGATTGGCGCCATATAATGAAATAAGTGAACAGTATACGTTTTCTCAATGATTTATCAATTTACAACAAAATGCTAAAAATTAGGTTTTTATTTTGTTGAATTACTTTCTAGCTTGACTGCTTAAAACGGGTTCTCCCATGAATCAAAGCAAATGTCTTGAAGACCTGGTGATAGTACCATTGCAAATCAATTTGAATAAATCTAACCAACAAATACCCTTTTCATCATTTTTGATGCAGTTAACGTGTGCTGCTTTGGGTGACATCTGAACAGAATCAGTCTCCTCCTCCTCCTGGCAGCAACCAATACAGTCCCTCCACTCTTGCCGGTTGCTCTACAGCAAACAAATGATGACTTTGCACCAAAACAGGGTGGTACCTATGGGGAGTTATCAAGACATGGTCCAAAGGGGGTGACAACAAGCCCCCTCGACTTGGCCAGAGCATTTCAAACCAAGAACAACTGTGTGCCCCTCAAGTATGAAAGCAGAAACATGCGATACGACTCCGCTTTATCATTCTGAGCCCATGAGGAGGTGTCGTACAGCCGTGTACATGTAGCTTTGTGCATTATAGTAGCTCAAGAGCCATTAGTTGTACATTTTCAGCCTCCACTCTATTGTCATGCAGAAAACGAAATTAAGTGAACAATCCCAGTCCGACGTAGCCTTAAAGGGAATCTGTCAGAAGCTTTTTGCTATTTAATCTGAGAGCAGTATGAAATGAGAACAGAGAACCCGATTCCAGGAATGTGTCACTTACTAGGCTGTGTCCTGTACTTTCAATACAACCAGTGTTTTATCAGCAGGAGATTATCAGTACAGGACTACGTCTCAGGTGCAGGCCAGTCCCTCTAATCTGTGTAACTCCTCCCCCATCACTGATTGGTTCCTTGCTTATAATATATTGTGTAAACAGAAAACTGCCAATCATGGGTGTAGGCAGGGTAATACAGAGCTCAGCAATCCGGCCACTGTTAGATCTACAATAGATATTCTATCAAAACTGCACCAAGGAGCCCAGTAAGTGACACATCGCTGGAATCATGGTCTCTGCCCCAGATCATGCTGATCTCATATTGCACAGCAAATATTTGCTGATAGATTCCCCTTAATGTTTTAACACTTGCACTCCACTTTAGATACAAGGCTACTAAATTTTGCAACTTCTGCTTTATGACAATGTTTTAACACACATTTAAAAAAAAAAAAAAAAGTAAAATGGGTGAAAGTTCTGAATTATAATTATATAAATGATTCTGTATTTCTGATGACAAATTCAAGGACATTTATTATGTAATTTCGGGGCTATACATTACCTTCCAGCCTTTCTCTACACACCGACATAGTAACATGAAGTGTACCCCAGCACTCTCTTCAATACAAGGATTAGGGGACAAAGACAGGCACTCAGTAAACTGTAGCGGTGTACTGTAACTGCGATGGCGGCACTGTCACATGGAAAGTCAATATGCACAAATAATAAAGTGCTATAAAAAGACAATCTCACATTACTGAATGGCCAGAATGAGAAATAAAAGGAGCTGAGAAACACCATTAAGTTCTTAAAGGGAACTTGTCATGTTGAAAACGTTATCTGATCTGCTGGCAGGATGTTATAGAGCTGGAGGAGCCGGTCAGATTAATAAATATTTTCATGGAATAAGATTTAGTGTTCATTAATAAATCCATGTGTTTATATACACGAGTCCAGTGGGCGGTCCTACACAGTGATTGACAGTCTACCCTGTATGACAGTGCATGCTGAGATAGCTGTTAATCATTGATTAGGACTCACATGCTACAAACAGGGACTCAATGAATAAAATACAAGTTATACAGAACCTTTTCCAATAAAGCAATATATCGTTCTGCTCAGCTTCTTGTTCTTCATACCGCGCCGTGTACAGTCCGGACTGGATGTACGACGTGACGGTTTCCCTTTAAATCTCCTTGATACCGGTGATCGGCAAACCACCCTAATCCGCTACTTGTACATAACGTTCAGTAACATTTTTTAACCTTAAATATTTTCTGAACAGACTTAATCCTTTCTTGAACACTCTGCGGGACTCTGGAGACATCTGCTTGTATTTTATAAGTTATACCGGAGTGTATAAAAGGTTTTAAGCAAACATATAAAACGAGAGTATCCAACTAAAAGACATCCACTTTGGAATTTGTTTTGGAACAGATTAGGCATATGAAATCTTAAGTGTGTAAAGAGGGGGAAGAAAAAAAAAAAAAAAAGAAAACCCGTGTACGTCAGGGTCGACATTACACTAACAGAGCTCCGCAGGCTTGTCATAACTCATTCTGTAAGTTTTAACAGCTAGAAACTTAAAGTCCCCAGCCACTTGTTAACGAGAAAGGTCCACCTTTTTGCGGGGAATATATGGGAATAGGGGGTTCAGCCAGACCATTTTATACACAATTGTCCGTGCTCTAAATCTGAACATCTGCTACATCCATCTTCCCCTGCCCCTCACAGGAGGTTTAGAAGAGCAAATCTACAGAATCTGAATAACCTCGCCAAGGCCTAATGGTGCCCACCGCAAAGGAAGACTGCAAAAAGTTATGCCAGTGAATTCTGGCTGGCAATCACAAGCTATGGGTTGTCCAGGATTAGAAGAAAAAGGACAGCTTTTTCCAGACACAGAAATACTCCCATCCGTAGGGTTACATCTGGAATGGCAGATCAAAAAATGGGGCTGATCTGTAATACCAAAGACAACTAATGGACAGATAGTTTCATAGGTTTTAAGGTTGAATAAGTCTATAAGCTAACTTGTTGATCCAGAAAACTCCTTTATTTTGTAAAATTTATTTTACTAATTTATATAGCGCCATTAATTCCACAGTGTTTTACAGACATTATCATCACTGTCCCCGATGGGGCTCACAACCTATATTCCCTATCAGTATGTATTTGGAATGTGGGAGGAAACCGGAGAACCCGGAGGAAACCCACAGAAACACGGGGAGAACATACAAACTCCTTGCAGATGTTGTTCTTGGTGGGATTTGAACCCAGGGTCCCAGCACTGCAAAGATGTAGTGCTAACCACTGAGCCACCGTGCTGCCCTACTTAAGGTTAAATTCTAGTGATGAGCGATAAGGTGCTCGACAGACGACCTCTATGCTGTGTGATTCAGGAATAGGAGTCATCAGTCAAGCAGGAGGCGGCAGCACTGAGTGGGGAATAGAGCTGGAGTGACAGAGGCTTCAGATCTACCCTAGTTCTTCAGCCTCATTGCATATAAAACGCTCATTTCTCAGTAACACCCGAATATCCCCCATCCTCTGGAATTCCACGCCTCAACACGTCCGATTATCCACCGCCCTCGGATCCTTCAGACGGAACCTGAAAAACCATCTCTTCAGGAAAGCCTACAGCCTGCAATAACCACGCAAGCTACCGCCTCACCAACCACCCGAGCTACCGCCTCACCAACCACCCGAACTGCCGCCACGTCACCAACCATCCGAGCTGCCGCGTCGCCACCGCCAGAGCTGCCGCCTCACCAACCACCCGAGCTGCCACCTCACCACCACCAGTGCTGGAGCACACCGACCTCCTGTCTCTTCCCCATTATCCCGAAGAATGTAAGTCTGCAAGGACAGGGTCCTCTCCCCTCTGTACCAGTCTGTCATTGTAAATTTGTTTACTGTTAACACTATCTATAACCCTGTATGTAACCCCTTTTCACATGTACAGCACCATGGAATTAATGGAGCTATATAAATATTATTATTATTATTATTATTAACACAGAAAATGGTCTGGGCATGCAAACATATTTTTGGGCTGGTCTTTGAAAGCGCTGCAAGCGCATATTATATATACAGTATATATATATATATATATATATATTTATATACATATATATATATATATATATATATATATATATATATATATATAGTGCAGGGTGTGAAATCCTGCTGACAGATTCCCTTACATAGTTTTAAGAAAAAAAAGTTTCTGCAGAACTTGCATTATATCCATTTAAATCTCTGCTCTATGGTTAGGAGTCCAGTGGGCGGTGCTAGAATTTCTGTATGTAGATACAGTCTGCTCAATAACATAGTGCCTGCAGGTCCAACATCTAGTTTAATGGGCACAGATTTACGTTAAGCTGTTTGCTATTGACACAGATTACGTAGACCTAATGGTATACTTCACCTTACTACACATTCAATGGATTGCTAAAATAAATTTCACGAGTGCTTACACGAGAACTATGCCATCAGTAGAAGCACAATGGGGAGAAATCATGCATGCCCGGAGCGCGGTGCGTGAACCTGTAAAAATATTCTGGTATAATGTATTTCATTTGAAAGGCAAAGGTTATAAAATAGATGATGCCAAATATCTGCAAGTTACCACAGGAGATAGTCATTATGTTGAAGGGGGGGAAGCCTTCTGCATAGTCACGCTAACAATGACACACCTAGGCCCTGGATTCATCATGGGGTCAGGGAACGCTAGATTATCAAGGACCTGGTTCAAACCACAAAAATACAATGAAATAAGCTGCAAAATGAACAGGCGGATAATAAATGAAGATTATGTATTTATTACTTCAATGTCAACTCATTTCAGGAAAATACCTTTTCATCTAGAGATGACACATTACTGCTGAATTAAAGCTCTACAAATAATAAATGCTGAGCTAAGTAGAGGCTTGTAGAAGTTCCCACTGAAAATCGCTCTGAAAATCAGTCACCAATTACTTATTCTCACCCAGACTACAAAGCAGCTTGTAGAAACATAACAATATGTAATGAAGACATCAATTGTTGGTGGTGCGAGGCCTCCATGTCTGCAGAGAACCACCTTCAGATCACGGATGGACACACACATTTACAAATCAGGTAATAAGAGATACCTAGAGGGTTTATAAAGAGGACCCATCACTTGCCAAAAATATTTAACATTTTTTAACCTGGCGCCTTTAAGTAAAGAAAAAAAATTGTCCCTAAAAGGTGAACAACCCCTATACATCAGTATTGAGGCTGCTGTAATCACAGGTCTATTTTAACTATCAAGTTCCCTCTACAAACACAGAATTTACACAATTCAAATTCTTGGTCCAAGCAACTTTAGCATATCATTATTTATCAATCTATCCATGTATTTCTCTATCAGCAGGGAGGAAGTAAAGGTCTGAAGTAAGCCACTTTCTACCCATCTACCACACTAATACCGTATATGTAACGGAAAAAAATGGCCTCAAAAGGTGGACAACCCTTATACATCAGTGTTGAGGCTGCTGTAATCACAGGTCTATTTTAACGATCAAGTTCCCTCTATAAACACACAATTCTTGGTCCAAGCAACTTTAGCATCTCTGTCATTACTTATCGGTCTATCCATCTATCAGCAGGGAGGAAGTAAAGGTCTGCAGTAATCCAACGTCTACCCATCTACAAACATGGCCCCAAAAGGTGAACAACCCCTGCACATCAGTGTTGAGGCTGCTGTAATCACAGGTCTATTTTAACTATCAAGTTCCCTCTATAAACACACAATTCTAATTCTTGGTCCAAGCAACTTTAGCATCTCTGTCATTATTTATCTGTCTATCCATCTATCAGCAGGGAGGAAGTAAAGGTCTGCAGTAATCCAACGTCTACCCATCTACCGCACTACTATAACTAAAGAGAGAAAAAAATGGCCTCAAAAGGTGGACAACCCTTATACATCAGTGTTGAGGCTGCTGTAATCACAGGTCTATTTTAATGATCAAGTTCCCTCTATAAACACACAATTCTAATTCTTGGTCCAAGCAACTTTAGCATCTCTGTCATCATCCATCCATTCATATGTGAGCATGGAGGAAGTAAAGGTCTGCAGTAATCCAACGTCTACCCATCTACCACACTACTATAACTAAAGAGAGAAAAAAATGGCCTCAAAAGGTGGACAACCCTTATACATCAGTGTTGAGGCTGCTGTAATCACAGGTCTATTTTAATGATCAAGTTCCCTCTATAAACACACAATTCTAATTCTTGGTCCAAGCAACTTTAGCATCTCTGTCATCATCCATCCATTCATATGTGAGCATGGAGGAAGTAAAGGTCTGCAGTAATCCAACGTCTACCCATCTACCGCACTACTACAACTAAAGAGAGAAAAAATGGCCCCAAAAGGTGAACAACCCTTGCACATCAGTGTTGAGGCTGCTGTAATCACAGGTCTATTTTACTGATCACGTTCCCTCTATAAACACACGATTGTAATTCCTGGTACTAGAAACTTTAGCATCTCTCTCATCATCCATCCATTCATATGTGAGCAGGGAGGAAGTAAAGGTCTGCAGTAATTTAACTCCTACTTATCTACCGCACTAAAATGAGTGGCCTATAAAACCTTCAGGTGAATGATAAATTGAAGGAATAATAGACACCACATAACAAAACTTGAGCAGCAATATGTAAACTTTTTGTTATAAAATACCTTGTATATTTGGAGAAGAGAATTAAGGCATAAAAATATGAGCGCGAGTCTACAATGACACAAGCCAACCATTAACCTCCGCGGACTCTAAACTGCCAAATAAACCATTTGCTAATATTACTGCATTGTGGGACTGACAAACACATGTGCAGCCGATGTTGATCTCCATAGACATACATCATCAGCGCCAGTGAAGCATATCTCATCAGTATTCACATTTCGCCTAAAAATACACTCGGTGGTTTCGAGTTGCACAAACAGTTTGCAAAGAGTCGGCTTTTTGTTTGGTTGTATAGATAACATTGGGGCGCTTGAAATGTAAACGGCGCATTAGCATTGTCAGTGTAAATTATAGGCTTCATATTGCTAGAGCCCATTTCCAATGAGGGGCTGGCAAATAGCCCAACCTCAGAGCAGAATTTAAAACACTTGATCAGTTTCACTCTCCGGCACTAGATTCGCTTTTTAATAGCTTCTCGAGGGAAGTCGAAAATTTAAAAAGCACATTGTTGTGACATGAGCCTGAATGAGTCATCTCTCGACAGTAAATTTTTGAGGATTTGGCATTAATCTTTAAGAGAATAAACTATAAACATTTTTCTAAAAAGTTTCTATAATTGTTCCTGAACAGATCCAGTGGAGGCCCTGTAAATCCATCTGTGATATGCTGGAATCTGTGGGAATAAAGCACAAACTTTCATATTTGCCCTTAAAAAAAATCCCCAACCCGTAGTGTAAGAAGATCAGCAGCCAGGGGTATATTTTACCATGGATTCAATGAAATACAAGGGCATACCTTATGGGAACCAAGATGGTGTCCCTATATTCATTTGTAGGGTTAATGGCTGCCCTTTATCCAGTCCACTGACCAGCTAGTACGCAAAACCATTTGGGGGTCAACCTTAAAAAATATATATATATATATATATATATATATATATATATATATATATATATATATATATATATATATATATATATATCGTACTGAAAAACACCTGCACTAAAAACATTCAGGGCAACATCTAAGGGATGGGCATATTCAATAAGATATTTGATTGGGGCAATTTTAGCATTAGATTTCCAGTTAATGAAAAGTTGAATCTATCCAGTATGCACTGATGTCTTTTTACTGTTGTAAAATAATAAAAAAAAAAAAATAAATATACTAACACATTAATAACCTCGAAAAAAAAAATTAGGGGAGGCTTATATAATCCTAGCTATATTTTCTCATTATTCAAGACCCACTATTGCGGTCTATAGACATCATATGAAATAGATGCTATTAATTTAGGTCATAAGACCCCCAAGGTCAGGGACTATAACCTACGGTATATGAAGGAGAAAATAAACCCACAAAACAGTCATGTAGACCTTCCCTAATCCAAGAAAACCCAAGAGATAGGTGAACTGCCTGAACTAGATTTGTCACGTACACACTTTTCAGCACATGGGTTAATTTATCTCCTTTCACTCAATCCAGTTCTCCACCTCTGTTTTAGGCTATAAAGTGAGCATATATCACACCCCGACAAATTTAGCGCACCCCAATTTCTTAACACGCTGCCACCACTCATCACGCTGACATCATAAGTCCCCAAAATATGTTACGGTCAGATAATGAAAAGGTCACACACTCTCTGAAGGGCCACAAGGATCAAACATATTAAAGCTTTTAAGTGTTAATATAAAAATATTCAGTCCTTACAATAAATAGTTAAAAAAGTAAAAATAAAACGACTCACAAACATGCAAAACAGTTATAAAATAAAAAGGGAGAAATAACAGAAATACCTAAATATTTCAGTCTGCAGCTATCTTCTGGTTTCCTTGAGGGAAGGAGAAGTGAATTATGGATCGCCTCCTAGCCTGCCATCATATGTGAACACATTCCTTTCGATCACCCAGCTTTTTTTTTTCCTAACAATAGGCTCATCTTTCCAGGATGACCCGGATTGACCCCTTAAAAAGATGCTGTTTGTGAAGATGGGCAAAGCTGTGGCATTTCAATTGCCTGTGTCTCCCTTCATTTCTCTCCATACAGGCAATAGGAAGCACTCTTTCTTAGCTACAACCCATCTGCCAGCTCTTTGAAGCTGCCATATTTGACACCTCTACCCTACTGATGGCCCAGTTCCGGAAATAAGAGCAGGCAGATACTGTCACCTTTAGGGCACAGACAACATGTGGCTCCGGCCTTGCCAGAAATATCCCTGATGGCACAGTGAAACTCAAAAGGGATAATAAACTATGTAAGCCTTTGTCTTTACATCACCTCATGTATGGAGTCATTTATAGCAAGATTTTGTGCAATAATAAGAAGGGAGATTAGTTATTCTTAAAGGGAATCTGTCAGAAAGATCCATCCCTCAAACTCTTTATATGTTCAATTTGGACCTTCATTTATGCATTCTGTTGCTCCGACTGAAAAAAAGAGGTTAAGTGCTTCGGGTGTGATCAGAGCACTTCCCAAATATCTGCCTCCCTGGCTCTATTCCCCACCCAGCTATGTAATACAGAATGTGAGCTGTCAGATAAGCAGAGAACAGTGGTGCTGGACAGGGAATAGAGCCAGGGAGACAGAGACTTGGTAAATGCACTGAACACGCCCAGACCACTTAAGCCTCAGTTACATATAAATCAAAGCAGAGATTTTTTTTTCCGGTCTGGGAGCAACAGATTACAGAAGTAATGGTATAGATGACTAACTTTCAGAGAACAAGATAACCATAATATCAGTTTTGCTTTGGGAAGTGGGTTAGGGAATTATGCTGACTGCTTCCCTTTAAAATCAATCTACAGTTTGACAAACAATGATTTGCTTGAGAATAGGTCTTGAAAACCACAAACCCAATGCTAGTTAGTGGGGGTTACCGGTTTTTATGATTGATAAGACTGATTTGTGAGGAGAATCAAAAACTTTCTTATTCTAGTTTGGCTGACGGCTATTCTTCTACCTGCAAAACCACAGACATGTATGAGTGGCCTCATAGGAATAAGACTAGGCCTACAAAGGAAAAGGGCAGGGTCAGACCCCTCGAAGCCAAGACCCCTCCCATAGAACAACAGATTGGGCATCCAGAAATCTAACATATCAGTTTTCCTCCAAAGTCTGCCATAGGGGAAGAGTTGTGAGAAGTGATGTGCGAGTACTTGTTGCTCGGGTAATCTCCGAATATTTATAAGTGTTTGGAGATTTAGTTTTCATCACCTTAGCTGAATGATTTACAGCTACTAGCCAGGCTGAGTACATGTGGGGGTTGCCTGGTTGCTAGGGAATCCCCACATGTATTTAAGCTGGCTAGTAGCTGTAAATCATCCAGCTGCCGTGATGAAAACTAAGGGCTCTTTTCCATTTGAGAGAAACACGTCCGTGTCTCGCATGTGAAAACCAAGCTCTGGCGCTGGCACTTTGGAGCGGAGCGTGCAGCTCCATGTGTTGCTGTGCGGCTGCACGCTCCACTCTGGAGTGCCGGCGCCAGAGCTTGGTTTTCACATGCGAGACACAGACATGTTTCTCGCAAATGGAAAAGAGCCCTAAATCTCCGAGCAGTCAGAAATACTTGGAGACCACCCGAGTGTTCTCTGGAAAACCCGAGCAACGAGTATATTCGCTTATCACTAGTTGTGAGTCGTGTATACCTCGGTATGGTTACCTGCAAACTGATGTCTCAATGGAAATGCATTTAGTAAAGTTTTTGACTTGAGATCAACTAACAACTTTCTTAATTTTCTAATGCAGCCACAATAAAACTCAAAAAGTAACATCCATTTTACAAAAACGTGGAGCTTAGTGTTTGCCGCAAGGGTTTTTTTTCCTTCCTCTGGATCAATATGTTAGAATATGGGTTGAACTAGATGGACTTATAGTCTTCCTTCAACCTTAGATACTACTTTACTACGTTACTATGTTAAAATACAATTTGATGATTGTAAAATTACAGAATTTTTTCAGTTTTTTCCCCCTATTGGAAACACTTGAGAGACCATCTGCGGTCCAAGTCTTGTAACTTGCACTTCTACAGCCATAATTTTGATGGCAAACCAAAGCTCTACAGATACATTTGCTTGAGTAGGACTCTTGCCTTGCCATGTAATTGCCGGCCTTCCACAGAGATCACTCTGGTCATGTTTTACTTCATTTCTACATGACTATTTCTACCAAATCCACAGAACGGCCATCACATGTCCCTAGTTAAACCCTTTTATTAATGGACTTTCCAATGTTTTCATGATGATGATGAAATAAAGAATTAGCCAGGTTTGTGATTGCACCATGGCATGGAAAGAAAAACAAAAAAAATATGGTGAAGTCTCGCTGAAAGTATCTACTACAGAGTGTGTCCAATATTTACCTGGAAAGTAACTTGTCCTAGTCAATATCCATCACTGTATCACAACTCGGGACTTTTTGATTCAGCTACGACATTTATAAAAGATCTTTATTACTTCTGCAGGAAAACCAGAACTCAAAAGTCCTACAGGAATAATGCAGTATTTTACAGGTAGTCTGGTCAAATTGAGAGGCAATGAATGAATATATCTCTTTACACAGTATAGACAAAAAAAGACACGTCCATCAAGTTCATCCGAAGGATGTGAGATGACACTTGACAGTTACCTTTATTACTTAAAGGAAACCAGTCATGGTGAAAATGGTAAAGGAAGTAGAGATATATCCAGCTACATGGATTAAAATTCCTGAAGTTTAATTCGTTAATACTAAAAATTCCACAAAACATCCATTACAGTCCAAAAGTCAAACACGACCAAGGCATTTCTTATGCACCCTAAAGATAGTTAATTGGTAGGATAGTTAGTAATGAAGGCTGAAGGAGAGTAATGCTATGTACCATTACTCATTAAAGGAAACCTGTCACCCCCAAAATCGAAGGTGAGCTAAGCCCACCAGCATCAGGGGCTTATCTATGGCATTCTGGAATGCTGTAGATAAGCCCCTGATGTATCCTATGATAGATGAGAATAAGAGGTTAGATTATACTCACCCAGGGGCGGTCCCGGTACATGGAGCCATATAGCAAAATAAATGAATATATATAGTGTAGGAAAATAGGAGGGAAAGTCCTGAATGGAAGGTAGGCGTCACAGGGGTGGCTGGCCTTGGTGGTGCAAGTCATTGAATTGAAGGCTCCAGTAATGGTAGGTTAGATGTTTTTGTAAATTAACCAGATTTTGGGACCGGGATTTAGTGCGAACAAAAGAGCCTAGGTGGGAATGGTTGCTCCCATATACTCCAGTCTGGGCCTTGCATGCCTTTTACAAGGCAGCTGAATTGGCTCAGGTGTGTCTGAGTTAGTGGAGCTGGAGTGAGAGCTCTAATGGTGGACAAAAAGTGAGTGAAGCCATAGCAGTGCCTGACTTGCCGTGAAAAGAAGACCATGTCATTTTACTGTGCCTAACCTGAGAAAGGACTGTTCTTTTATAGTGATGAGCGAATATGCTCGTTACTCGAGATTTCTCGAGCATGCTTGGGGGTCCTCTGAGTATTTTTTAGTGCTTGGAGATTTCGTTTTACTTGCCACAGCTGAATGATTTACATCTGTTAGCCAGCATAAGTACATGTGGGGATTCCCTAGCAACCAGGCAACCCCCACATGTACTTATGCTGACTAACAGATGTAAATCATTCAGCTGCGGCAAGAAAAACGAAATCTCCGAGCACTAAAAGATACTCGGAGGACACCCAAGCATGCTCGAGAAATCTCCAGTAACGAGTATATTCGCTCATCACTATTCAATTACTGTTACTGAATGTTTTCTTTTGGCTTAAGAAAAGCTGCTTTGTTTACTTTTGAAGTTTATGAGAGACAATAAATCCAAGACTGTTTTCCACCAGAACCAAGTGCCTGTGTGTACCCCTCACCGCTGCTAGAAAGCTTGAATCCCTATATCAGATATATATATATATATATATATATATATATATATATATATATATATAGTGATAATTAAAATACATATTAATAATGCTACATGGTATCCTTGTGTAAATTGAGTCCAGATGTGACTCTGGTGTTTAATTTAATCCAACATGTGTCCTCGTTTTTTAAGTAAAATGGTTTCAGTCCACACCTCGGCTGTGTGTGAGCTTGTCCTACAGAATAAATGGAGAATGAAAAATAATTGCCATTACGCTGTGATATAAGACGTAATGATGCCGCTACATATTTCTATTGGTGTTTGTACTAGTCACATCATTCATATGTTCTCGGATACAGACTTTTAGTGCATGTGTAGCACATCCCACATATGTGAGTTTATAACTAGTACACTCTATAATGTAGATGACCAATGTAGACTGGCAATTGAGGAAGGAGTAAATGTGGAAGGTATGTTTATCTGTGGAATCAACAAATGTTTTGCATTGTTTAATTTTTTTTTGCATATTTTACATGGATATATCCCACACCTGTAAAAACCTATTGTGGCTAACCAAGTACCAGATGTTTCTTTATTACTGGGCAAAAAGCTCATAGCAAGGATGCTCCTTCATTAAGGGCACGCCAAGCAACCATTCAGAATCCATTTTGCAGCAGTTGTGCCAGAGCTTCACTCTCGTATAATGTGGACAATTTAAAAAAAATATTTTATGCATTTTTCCCATTGGGGTTAAGCAATTGTTTTGGAGATTTTTGTTTCACAATATTAACAGATCTATGGCATATCCATTCATTATAGACCCATTAGTATTTATCTAGATTTTATAGTAGTTATTTCCTTATTAGGTTCCTGACTAGTGCTATTATGTGCCCGGGTAAATTCACCAACTGGTATAGCTCTAATGGTGTGATTAGAATGGTGGCTATTAGTGTATGAAATATTGCCTGATGACCCTTTCTGTATGTAGTAGTCAAAATAACTTGATTGGGAAATTCCTCCAATCTGAGATCAAGACAATTAATGTATTTGGGATGCTGATTATAAGTGAACTTTATGTTAAAGGGATTAAGATATAATCTATAAATACAATGTACAGAAGACATATTAGATTGCCAAATGAAAAGCAAATCGTCAATATATCTGCCATACCATGAAATAGAATCAGAAGAATTATTCGGTCCAAAAATATAGAGATCTTCCCACCATCCCATGAATAAATCAGCCAGAGATGGGGAGTATTTGACCACTATGGAAACTCCTGTATTTTGGAAATATTTGCTATTAAAACTGAAGACATTATGTGATGTCCATGTTGTAGTTTTGTAAGTCTGTAGAAAAATTACTATTTTTTTTTTAGATTAAAATTAAGTGCCCACGTCATGGGGCATAGATGTCTACAGACCATTACATCACAACCAAGACATGTTAGATGACCATTCAAAATTATGCAAAGCATATAAAATGTCCTCTGTGTTCTTAAAAAATCCAGGGAGTCTTTGAACCAAAGGCTGGAGGTGAAGGTCTAGCCAGGGAACATATAAAAGACACAATAGAACGCATAGGTGGAGGTAAAATGCCTTTGTGGGTTTTGGGAAGGGAATATAAAAAAAAGGTGTTACTGGATTATGTATTTTTGGATAATCAATTTCTCTCTAATTGTATATTCTCAAGGATGTCGCTTCATCTATAAATCAATGTATATTTGTCTGGCATTGGGGGAAGGGTGTTCAGATTGGTTTTCAACATTGTGTATATAGTCGTGTCTGATGACGTTTTTGACCCATACACAATCAGAGACCTACTTATCTGAAGGATGACTCTAGTGACGGGACCTGCTAATAACTTTGAATGCTCAAACTAGGTACCGTAAATATACTCGAGTATAAGCCGAGATTTTCATCCCATTTTTTTGGGCTAAAAGTGCCCCTCTCGGCTTATACTCGAGTCGTTGTCCCAGGGGGTCGGCAAGGGAGGGGAAGCGGCAGCTGTCAAATCATACTTACTTGCTCCCGGCGCGTCTCTGCATGTTCCTGCTTCTCCGGCACCCGCAGCTCTTCCTGTGTTCAGTGGTCACGTGGTACCGCTCATTAAAGTAATGAATATGGACGCATATTCATTACTTTAATGAGAGGTACGAGGTGACCGCTGAACACCGGAAAAAGCTTCCGGCGCCTGAGATCATCTGTCACTGACAAGCAGGGACCGTGCCGGAAGCCGGTGAGTATAACGGGGGTGAGCATTGCGCGATATCCACCTCTCCCTGTTCCACCGCTGCATGCCGCTCCGTATTCGGCATCCTCTGGCTGTGACTGTTCAGGTCAGAGGGCGCGATGATGTGTTTAGTGTGCGACCTCTGCCTGAACAGTCAGAGAGCCGGAAGACAGAGGGGCGCCCGGAGGTGGAACGGGGACAGGTGAATATCGCAAGTGCCAGGAGCCTGAGCGACGAAAGAGTATGTGATTTTTTTTTTTAATCGCAGCAACAGCATATGGCGCATAATCTATGGAGCATCTTATGGGGCATAATCTATAGAGCATCTTATGGGGCATAATGTATGGAGCACCATATGGGGCATAATGTATGGAGCATCTTATGGGGCATAATGTATGGAGCACCATATGGGCATAATGTATGGAGCACCATATGGGACCATCAACCTTTATGCCGCATGGTATGGGGCATAATCTATGGAGCATCTTATGGGGCATAATCTATGGAGCATCTCTTGGGACATAATGTGTGGAGCATTGTATGGGGCAAATGTTTCTATAGAGCATCTTATGGGGCCATTATTAACCTTTGCGCAGCATTATATGGGGCATATTTTAATATTGAGCATCTTATGGGGCCCATCATAAATTGTATGGAGCATTATATGGGGCTCCTGATTCAATATGGATAGTCAAAAACACTTAACCTACTGATGTCTCAATTCATTTTACTTTTATTGGTAACTATTTCCCACCCTAGGCTTATACTCGAGTCAATAAGTTTTCCCAGTTTTCTGTGGCAAAATTAGGGGTCTCGGCTTATACTCAGGTTGGCTTATACTCGAGTATATACGGTATTTGAAAATGAGTTTTATTAACCAGAAAACCTGTTTATGGGTATAGAGAAATACACAGCTATTATGGCATTTTCATCCTGGTGGTTACTTTTCATTTTCCTGGAGGGCAAAGTCCTTATTATTATAACTGAAGAACACAGAGTAACTTTCTTCCTACAGAATACAATAGAAGCAATTAAATTCTTCATAGAATAATGTGCACAATTTAGCTGGGTTTTTATCACATTTACCAAATAGCAGAAACACTAGATTTATTAATGCAAGGAAATCCTGTTTCGAATATCTTTTTAAGTACAGTGGCACCTCTTTGAGACGAGTCAGACGACCACCCAAAACTGCATCAAAAAGTGGTGTTTTGTAGGGTGGTCTTCTCAAAGGACGCAGCTAATATGAAAAATATGACAAAGTCTATGACAGAAAATCTAGCTTGGACAAAGCAGTGGTCTTCTATAAAAGGTGAACTTTTGGAAAAGTTTCACCACGAGTATAAAAGTCTTCCATGGGGGATTTATACAGAACAGTTAAGTTTTTACGTTATAATTTTGGTGTTTTATGTACACATCAGCCACCTAAAATAAAATGAAGCAACCTTGCAAGATAAGAAAAAAAACTATAATTATGTGCAAACAGTTCCCAAACAGACCTGTGTGTCTCTGTGGTTATAAACTACAAATGCAATGTGTGAAGCTTAATTCTGGACTCGAATGTCTTTCCCTTCCATGTGTCCCACTTTTTCTGAGCAGAAAATGGGGGAACAGGAACACAATCACATAGTTACTATGGTTGAAAAAAAGACATATCCATCAAATTGAACAAGAAGGGAGATGTGGATGAAGTGTAGGAAACAATTTTGCTAATTTTATTTCCAACTATTTATTAATCCAGAAAATGGTAAAAATAAAAACCTACAAAATGAGCCAATCTGCCCTAAAAGTGGGAGATAAGACTGAAATCAACAATCAAATAAAAATTCTAGTGATGATCCAATTTTGTTCTAAAAAAAAAAAAAATCATCTAAGCCATTCTTGGTGCCATCAATCGTTTCTCCTAAGGTGATTATTTTACAGCTTTACAACTTTTAGAGTAAAAGTCAAAACTTTATATTTCTCCAGATGATAGGAGTGCTCCCATATCCCTTGAGGAGATCAGAACAAGTTACGGTGATGGTCATTAGAGTTGCAAGTTCTGGTCCATTGGCCGCTTCGGTAACCTGTTGTTGCTGGACAGGAGCCACCTAATATCTTCTGGCATCTTCTTTTGGTTAGCTGGCACGGCCCGATGTCATCGTTAAGTTATGAAACACGTGACATAGTGCCAGGTCACATAAACACAAGAGGAAATGTGGATGTCATCAGGTAAGACACGGTTCTTAAGACTTCCTGTCCAGCGACCACAGATTACTGAGAGATCCTTGTGCTAGCACTTCCTTCTCCCGAGACGCCTCTTCTTACGGCCAAAAACTTAATTCTTGTATTTTTTTCTTTTAGCTACGACACTTCATGACTCTAATAAATTTTGTTGCTCTTTCTGGTATTTTTTTGATCTCCAAGGCATCTTTTCTATGAACCGATGCCAAGAACTTCATCTATGGCATTGTAAAGTGACAATATCCTGCTGGCCTGCGGTACAAATGACTGAATCTACAAGTACAACCAGAAGACATGTCCCTGGATCTGCATAATAAGACAAGACACAAGGTTTCATTGCAATCTGTAATCAGGGAGACACATGGGATTCTTTTTTCCTCCTACATACTTCATTGCATACATGTTTGAGAACTTGATCGAAAGCGCTTCCTGAAATTTGCGTACGTGAGCCGCAAAGATTTCCGGCTCACAATAAACAATTATTTCTTTGGAATAAACAAATGAACAATGCGTTTGTGGGAATAAACTTTCACATCTGTCTGCAAATTCAACACGATCACGTAATACAAAGCAAAGCCAGCTCACCCAACCGAACGCATGGATATTCTGTCTATTAGGGACTTGTAATTCCAATGGGGGAAAAAAAGAAAATAAAATATTCTGGATTGTGATGATCCCCTGCTATTCCTCCTGAAAATGTATCAATACATTAAGAACTAGGTGATCCTTTCTTTATTTTCAGAGTAAGAAAATAATTACCAGACCGGTAAATTACGGTTCCGATTTGACTTGATAATCTTGGTGTTCTTTCTCTTTATGAGACATAAATTCAGAGGTGATTTTATTTTATTTTTTACCTCCAGCTACTGCAGTCATAAGGACGCTGGCAGCTCTAACTCCCGGACCACTCTGAGCATGATTTATGGCAAATTTAGTTTAAAGGGGTTGTAAAAGTCCAGAAAAAAAGTGCCACAGTGTGTATGTGTGTGTATGTATGTATGTATGTATGTATGTATGTATGTATGTATGTATGTATGTATATATATATATATATATATATATATATATATATATATATATATGTATGTATGTATGTATGTATGTATGTATATATATATATATATATATATATATATATATATATATATATATATTTTATAAGCTACAGCCCCAGTTCTATATTATTCATCAGTGGGGGTCCATCTCTTAGATTCAACACTGAAAGGAAGTGGCAAAGAAGCCCAGCAGAGTACGGACCCAAAGAGTTTTGACATATTGCTTTAAATTTTTCACTCTGTTTCATTGCAGCCATTTGGTAAATTCAAAAAAGTTATTTTTCTTTTTTTTAATTAAGGTACACTCTGCACCCCATCTTGACTGAAAAAAAAATTAGAAATGTAGTAATTTTTGCAAATTTATTAAAAAAGAAAAACTGAAATATCACATGGTCATAAGTATTCAGATCCTTTGCTCAATATTGAGTAGAAGCACCTTTTGAGCTAGTACAGCCATAAGTCTTCTTGGGAATGATACAACAAGTTTTTCACACCAGGATTTGGGGGATCCTCTGCCATCTTCCTTGCAGATCCCCTCCAGTTCCGTCAGGTTGGATGGTGAACGTTGGTGGACAGCCATTTTCAGTCTCTCCAGAGATGCTCAATTGGGTTTAGGGTCAGGGCTCTGGCTGGGACAGTTAAGAATGGTCACAGAGTTGTTCTGAATCCACTCCTTTGTTATTTTAGCTGTGTGCTTAGGGACATTGTCTTGTTGGAAGGTGAACCTTCGGCCAAGTCTGAGGTCCAGAGCACTCGAAGAGGTTTTCGTCATGGATATCTCTGTACTTGGCCGCATTCATATTTCCTTCAATGGCAACCAGTGGTACTGTCCCTGCAGCTGAAAAACACCCCCATAGCATGATGCTGCCACCACCATGTTTCACTGTTGGGATTGTATTGGTCAGGTGATGAGCAGTGCCTGGTTTTCTCCACACATACCACTTAGAATTATCACCAAAAAGGTCTCTATTTGTCTCATCAGACCAGAGAATCTTATTTCTCATATTCTGGGAGTCCTTCCTGTGTTTTTTAGCAAACTATGGGGGCTTTCATATGTGTTGCACTGAGGAAAGGCTTCCGTCGGGCCACTCTGCCATAAAGGCCCGACTGCTGGAGGTCTGCAGTGATAGTTAGCTTTGTGGAACTTTTTCCCATCTCCCTACTGCATCTCTGGAGCTCAGCCACAGTGATCTTGGGGTTCTTCTTCACCTCTCACCAAGGCTCTTCTCCCACGATTGCTCAGTTTGGTTGGACAACCAGTCTAGGAAGACTTCTGGTGGTCCCAAACTTCTTCCATTTAAGGATTATGGAGGCCACTGTGCTCTTAGGAACCTTGAGTACTGCAGAAATTTTGTGGTAACCTTGGCCAGATCTGTGCCTTGCCACAATTCTGTCTCTGAGCTCCTTGGCCAGTTCCTTTGACCTCATCATTCTCATTTGGTCTGACATGCACTGTGAGCTGTGAGGTCTTATATATAGTGCCTTGCTAAAGTATTCGGCTCCCTGGAACTTTTCAACCTTTTCTCACATATCATGCTTCAAACATAAAGATACCAAATGTAAATTTTTGGTGAAGAATCAACAAGTGGAACAAAATTGTGAAGTTGAACAAAATTTATTGGTTATTTTAAAAATTTGTGGAAATTCAAAATCTGAAAAGTGGGGTGTGCAATATTATTCGGCCCCTTTAACTTAATACTTTGTTGCGCCACCTTTTGCTGCGATTACAGCTGCAAGTCACTTGGGGTATGTCTCTATGAGTTTTGTACATCAAGAGACTGAAATTCTTGCCCATTCTTCCTTGGCAAACAGCTCAAGCTAAGGAGGTTTGATGGAGATTGTTTGTGAACAGCAGTTTTCAGCTCTTTCCACAGATTCTTGATTGGATTGAGGTCTGGACTTTGACTTGGCCATTCTAACACTTAGATAAGTTTATTTGTGAACCATTCCATTGTAGATTTTGCTTTATGTTTGGGATCATTGTCTTGTTGGAACAAAAATCTCCGTCCCAGTCTCAGGTCTTTTGCAGACTCCAAAAGGTTTTCTTCAAGAATGGTCCTGTATTTGGCTCCATCCATCTTCATCAATTTTAACCATCTTCCCTGTCCCTGCTGAAGAAAAGCAGGCCCAAACCATGATGCTGCCACGACCATATTTGACAGTGAGGATGGTGTGTTCAGGGTGATGAGCTGTGTTGCCTTTACTCCAAACATATCGTTTGGCATTGTTGCCAAGAAGTTCGATTTTGGTTTCATTTGACCAGAGCCCCTTCTTCCACATGTTTGGTGTGTCTCCCAGGTGGCTTGTTGCAAAAGTTAAACGACACTTTTTATGGATATCTTTGAGAAATAGCTTTCTTCTTGTCACTCTCCAATAAAGGCCAGATTTGTGCAGTGTACGACTGATTGTTGTCCTATGGACAGACTGTTCCACCTCAGCTGTAGATCTCTGCAGTTCATCCAGAGTGATCATGGGCCTCTTGGCTGCATCTCTGATCAGTCTTCTCCTTGTTTGAGATGAAAGTTTAGAGGGACGGCCGGGTCTGGGTAGATTTGCAGTGGTATGATACTCCTTCCATTTCAATATGATCGCTTGCACAGTGCTCCTTGAGATGTTTAAAGTTTTAGAAATCATTTTGTATCCAAATCCGGCTTTAAACTTCGCCACAACAGTATCACGGACCTGCCTGTTGTGTTCCTTGGTCTTCATGATGCTCTCTGTGCTTCAAACAGAACCCTGAGACTATCACAGAGCAGGTGCATTTATACGGAGACTTGATTACACACAGGTGGATTCTATTTATCATCATTAGACATTTAGGACAACATTGGATCAGTCAGAGATCCACAATGAACTTCTGGAGTGAGTTTGCTGCACTGAAAGTTAGGCTATGTGCACACATCAGGATTCTTTGCAGAAATTTCCTGAACAAGACCGGACTTTTTCTGCAGGAAATACGCATGCGTTTTTTGCATTTTTTTGTGCGGATTTTTCACGTTTTATTCCGGAGCTTCCCAATTCATTAAATAGCGGGAAATCCGCAAAAAAATCCGCCAAATTAATGAACATTCTGCATTTTTTACCGCGATGCGTTTTTTTCCGCAAAAATGTGCACATGTGCACAAAAATTGCGGATTGCATTCTATTAATAGGATGCATAATGGATGCGTTTTTTTCACGGTTTTAAAGCGTTTTTATAGCAAAAAAACGTGAAAAATCCGGAACGTGTGCACACAGCCTAAAGGGGATGAATAATATTGCACGCCCCACTGTTCAGTTTTTGAATTTCCACAAAAAATTTAAATAACCAATAAATTTCGCTCAACTTCACAATTGTGTTCCACTTGTTGACTATTCACCAAAAATTTACATTTGGTATCTTTATGTTTGAAGCATGATATGTGGGAAAAGGTTGAAAGGTTCCAGGGGGCCGAATACTTTCGGAAGGCACTGTAGACAGGTGTGTGCCTTTCCAAATCAAGTCCTATCATTTTAAACACAGCTGGACTCCAATGAAGGAGTAGAATAATCTCAAGGAGGATCAAAAAGAAATGGACAGCCTGTGACTTACCGTAAATATGAGTGTCTGAGCGAAGGGTCTGAATACTTATGACTATGAGATATTTCAGTTTTTCTTTTTTATTAAATTTGCAAAAACTTCTACATTTCTGTTTTTTTTTCAGTCAAGATTGGATGCAGACTGTACATAAATGATTAAAAAATCAACTTTTTTTAATTTACCAAATGGCTGCAATGAAAAAAAAGAGAGTGAAAAATTTAAAGGGGTCTGGATACTTTCCGTACATACTGTACATAGGGAGATCAACACAAAGCAATACTTCATGCTACGAGTGGGTAAAATGATACTTGGCCTCATAGGAAGTGCGCTATAATGCAATGTGTTAGCTATCCAATGCATTTTCTAAAATCCGGACTTTAAAAAAAAACACATTTTTTTTCCTGTTAAACAAAGTAAAGCACTTTCTGGAAAGACACCATTTACATCTGTGGAGTCCCCCTTGAGCGTTTCCATTAATGAGGATGGGATATTTTTCTGGTTACACACTTCTGTGCATAAGAAATAAAAAAATAAAAATAAAAAAATTCAGCAATTGACTTAAGAGAAAACAGAAGTGTGAATATATTCTAATGGTGCTCTCCATGGCTCCACACAGTCTGCCATTTCATCATACAGAAGGAGGGCAGAGCAGAGATTCCTTTCCTGGCATATAAGTGGCAACATATGTTGGAGAGGGTGAATGGAAAAGTGTAGGGGGGCGCGACTGGGTGACAGACTTGCGCTAACAGGAAAGCCATATTAAGACGGTTGCCATACTCTCAGCAGCCCATATTCATCGTAGAAGTGCTGCACAGGCTGAATACAGAACACACGTTGAACAGTTTCTCTAGAATTTTATGGACTATTCTCATGGGGGGGGAGACGGGAGAACAAGACTTTCCCAAAGCTATTGTCAGATAACATCAGGGGTCTCACCTGCTGCTGGTATCATAGTAGGAAAACATGCGGTGACATCACTTTCCTTCATGAGCGGACTTTTCCATCATGTCATTTCTCCATGTAGATCACACCGGGTGTGCCGACCTCATACAGGTCACACAGGTCAATACAAACGCGAGGACCGTCCTGTTCTAGTTGGGAAGAGAACTTCATGGACTCCTCTTCTTCTAAATGCACCATGTAACTAATTAAATTAAAAAAAAAGATCCTGGTGCACAATTACTTTAGAAAAAAAAGAAGAGATCCATTATAATAAAATATATACTTTTATTAATTAAGCTCAAAACCAGTGCTACTACCATTACCAGGAGTCTATGGTGTCCTCCTTGTGAGGCGTTCTGCCTTTACTCTTTTGTTCTTGTACCACTGGTTTTAAACTTAATTAATAAAAGTATATATTTTATTATAATGGATCTATTCTTTTTTTTCTGGGGTAATTGTGCTCCCAGGATATTTTTTTTTAATTTAATTCTTGACATGAAGTGCCATTGAGTTATTACATGTGGACACCTTTATGTAATTAGCCATGTAACTAATGCAATATTTTCCAAACCTCGATGATCCACAATGTGTGGTCAGAACATGCCCTATTGTGTAAATTAGCTTTTTTTGGGTGTCACTTTATATATTTACCGTATATACTCGATTATAAGCCGACCCAAGTGTAAGCCCTAATTTTGCCACAAAAAACTGGGAAAACTTATTGACTCGAGTATAAGCCTAGGGTGGAAAATGCAGCAGCTACCGGTAAATTTCAAAAATAAAAATAGATACCAATAAAAGTAAAATTAATTGAGACGTCAGTAAGTTAAGTGTTTTTGAATATCCATATTGAATCAGGAACCCCATATAATGCTCCATACAGATCATGATGGGCCCCATAAGATGCTCCATATTAAAATATGCCCCATATAATGCTGCACAAATGCTGATTATGGCCCCAATAAGATGCTCCAGACAAATTTGCCCCATATAATGCTGCACAAATGCTGATTATGGCCCCATACGATGCTCCATACAGACATTTGCCCCATATAATGCTGCATAAATGCCGATTATGGCCCCATAAGATGCTCCATACAGACATTTGCCCCATTTGCTGTTGCTGCAATTAAAAAATAAATTAAAAAAAATAAATCACATACTCCCCTCTCGTCGCTCCGGCCCCCGGCATTTGCTATAGTCACCTTTCCTCGTTCCACCGCTGAGCGCCGCTGTGTCTTCCGCGTCCTCTGCACTGAAGTTCAAGCAGAGGGCGGTGCGCACACTAATCGCGTCATTGCGCCCTCTGACCTGCGCGTCACTGCAGAGGACGTGGAAGACAGAACCCGGCGGTGGAGCACGGACAGGTGAATATCGTGCACTGCCCCTGTTATACTCACCTGCTCCTGGCACGGTCCCTGCACGTCCCTGGTTCTCCGGGCGCCGGCAGCTTCTTCCTGTGTTGAGTGGTCACATGGTACCGCTCATTACAGTAATGAATATGCGGCTCCACCCCTATGGGAGTGGAGTCGGGTCCATATTAATTACTGTAATGAGCAGTACCATGTGACCGCTCAACATAGGAAGAAGCTGCCGGCGCCCCGGAGAACCAGGGATGTGCAGGGACCGCGCCAGGAGCAGGTGAGTAGGATTAGACAGCTGCCGCTCCCCCTCCCCTGCTGACCTCTGGGAATGACTCGAGTATAAGCCGAGAGGGGCAATTTCAGCCTAAAAAAATGGGCTGAAATTCTCGACTTATACTCGAGTACATACGGTATTTATTTATTTTTAAACGGGACTGACAGCACAGAATGACTGCTCAAACTAAGTCCTGCCTGGCTCTGCGCTTCATGGAGGGGCCAGACCTGCTTCCTTTCCATCTATCTCCACCTCCCTCTTCTTTGATTGACAGCTCTGGCTTCATAGACCAAAAGAAGTGGGGATGTTGATGGAAACCAAGGAGGTAGGAAGGTGTATATAAATGATTGGCTCCGCTTTGAAGCACTAAGCGCCTGTACTTGGTGTGAACAGTCATTCTGTGCAGAGTCCCTTTAATATTACTGTCTTTATTAAACTAAAATACTAATCTTGCAATTTTCACACTGGCCACCAGTGCTATTTTACACTAATACTTCCTATTCGTTCAGTAAGAGTTTTCAGCAGGCTTCATATCAGCAGAGGCAGGTAACCCTCTATACATAGTGGATAACACAGGATTCATCAACCATAATAGGCGAACTCACAGCTGTCCCTGCTCGCCCTCCCTTCACAATGATCTTTGCACACGCTCGTTAGGTGCTTCAAAGGATACAGACTCTGTTCATTGCGACTATGTACACATGATGTTTCCTGAAACACCAGGAAGTTAGAGTCTAAAAAGCTCCAGTGCCAGTGTGAAAATATCAAAACATTTCAAAGGGAACCTGTCACCCCCAAAATCGAAGGTGAGCTAAGCCCACCAGCATCAGGGGCTTATCTACAGTATTCTATAATGCTGTAGATAAGCCCTGATGTAACCTGAAAGATGAGAAAAAGAGGTTAGATTATACACACCTGGGGGGGCGGTCCGGTCCGATGGGCGTCGCGGTCCGGTCCGGGGCCTCCCATCTTCTTATGATGACGTCCTCTTCTTGTCTTCACGCTGCGGCTCCGGCGCAGGCGTACTTTGTCTGCCCTGTTGAGGGCAGAGCAAAGTACTGCAGTGCGCAGGCGCCGGGCCTCTCTTAGCTTTCCCGGCACCAGCGCACGGCAGTACTTTGCTCTGCCCTCAACAGGGCAGACAAAGTACGCCTGCGCCGGAGCCGCAGCGTGAAGACAAGAAGAGGACGTCATCGTAAGAAGATGGGAGGCCTCGGACCGCAACGCCCACCGCAGCGGGACCGCCCCCAAGGTGAGTATAATCTAACCTCTTTTTCCTCATCTTTCAGGATACATCGGGGGCTTATCTACAGCATTACAGAATGCTGTAGATAAGCCCCTGATGCTGATGGGCTTAGCTCACCTTCAATTTTGTGGGTAACAGGTTCCCTTTAATTGTTATGTATAATAAATTATGTGAAATGGAAAAAAAATACTTTTAACACAAAAGCCAGGTCTAAGCAATAGTTCATTTTTTGATGGCACTTTCCTTTTAATTTAGTAAAACAAATTCAATCATCTAGGTAGTGTTTCCCAAATCTAGTTCTCATGCCACCCTCCTTCCCCCAACATGTCATGTTTTCCGAATTTCCTTAATTTCTGCACAGGTGATGGAATTCTTGTCAAGGCATCAGAACTAGCCACAGGTTGTCTCACCTGTGCAATACTGATGAAATCCTGAAAACATGATGTGCTGGGGGCCGTGAGGACTGGATTTGGGAAACACTGATCTAGCGGGTACAGTTTATTCTTTCAGAGATTGCCAAGCTAGAGAAGGAAGACTTATAGGCCAGGCAATGCTCCTAAGGAAAAAGTTAGCTAAAGGGTTAGACATGGACTATAATATAAAACACTGAAAAAATGGAGAAGCCTTAAACCACCAATGAAACTACAAAAACACATTTACTGAAAAAAATTCATGAAAACAATTACCATAAATTACAAATCTGTCAGATAAGGAGTAATAAAAAAAATGGAGAGCAACAAATAGATCCCAAATATATCAAACACTATAAGTAATGACAAAGCACAGATGGCTGTAAACAAAGGGTGAAACAGAGAGGGGAGATTATATGGGATATTACTTACCCATGGTAGGGGAGGATCAAGTTGCAGCACAGCCCCGACGCGCGTTTCACGTGTAGCTTTCTCAAGGGGAAGTAGTTTATGGCTACTCCATTTTTTCAGTGTTTTGTCTATTATGTTGGGAGTACTCTACCGCTTCACTCTGCGGTATATCTAATGGGAGAACATTAAACTCTAGTCCTCTATCCTTATAAATTATGTGCTACATGAATATCTTTTCATTGCTATCCACTATAAGACAGCTACCTCTAACAGATGGCACTAGATTTTCAGCTTTCTTCCTTTTGGATTATAGCTAATTTGCCTACCTTTCCTATATGGTGGTCTCCACAAGGAAAAACAGAACCCATTATTCTCATCAAAGGGGTCTCATCCATTCAACCAGTAAACTACTCTGTACTGATGAGGGTTTAAAACCCTGAAAGAGCTTTTTGAGAAGGCTCTGGTTTGAATAAATAACATGTCGAAAATCTTAAAGTGTAATTTTTATTTCCTAAATCAATAGTACACATGAAAATAAGCAAATGTATAACACACTGCTCAAAATATAAAGGGAACACTAAAATCCCACATTCTTGATATCACTGAATGAAATATTCCAGTAATAAAATTTTTATTCATTACATAGTGGAATGTGTTGAGAATAATAAAACCTAAAAATGATCAACATAAATCACAACTAATATCCCATGGAGGTCTGGAGGAAATCAAAGTGAAAATGAAGTTACAGGCTGATCCAACTTCAGTGGAAATGCCTCAAGACAAGGAAATGTTTCTCAGTAGTGTGTGTGGCCTGTATGATCTCCTTACAATGCTTGGGCATGCTCCTGATGAGGCGGCGGATGGTCTCCTGAGGGATATCCTCCAAGACCTGGACTAAAGCATCTGCTAACTCCTGGACAGTCAGTGGTGCAACGTGACGATGGTGGATGGTCCGAGACATGATGTCCCAGATGTGCTCAATCGGATTCAACTCTGGGGAACGGGCGGGCCAGTCCATAGCTTCAATGCCTTCATCTTGCAGGAACTGCTGACACACTCCAGCCACATGAGGTCAGGCATTGTCCTGCATTAGGAGGAACCCAGGGCCAACCGCACCAGCATATGGTCTCACAAGGGGTCTGAGGATCTCATCTCGGTACCTAATGGGCATCAGGCTACCTCTGGCAAGCATATGGAGGGCTGTGCGGCCCTCCAAAGAAATGCTACCCCACACCATTACTGACCCACTGCCAAACCGGTCATGCTGAAGGATGTTGCAGGCAGCAGATCGCTCTCCATGGCGTCTCCAGACTCCGTCACGTCTGTCACATGTGCTCAGTGTGAACCTGCTTTCATCTGTGAAGAGCACAGGGCACCAGTGGCAAATTTGCCAATCCTGGTGTTCTGTGGCAAATGCCAAGCGTCCTGCACGGTGTTGGGCTGTGAGCACAACCCCATCTGTGGACGTCGGGCACTCAGACCATCCTTATGTAGTCGGTTTCTAACCGTTTGTGCAGACACATGCACATTTGTGGCCTGCTGGAAGTCATTTTGCAGGGCTCTGATAGTGCTCTTCCTGTTCCTCCTTCCACAAAGGCTGAGGTAGCGGTCCTGCTGCTGGGTTGTCAACCTCCTACGGTCCCTCCACGTCTCCTGGTGTACTGGCCTGTCTCCTGGTAGCGTCTCCAGCCTCTGGACACTAAGCTGACAGACAAGCAAACCTTCTTGCCACAGCTTGCATTGATGTGCCATCCTGGATGAGCTGCACTACCTGAGCCACTTGTGTGTGTTGTAGAGTCCGTCTCATGCTACCACGAGTGTGAAAGCACAACCAACATTCAACAGTGACCAAAACATCAGCCAGAAAGCATTGTTACTAAGATGTGGTCTGTGGTCCCCACCTGCAGAACCACTCCTTTGTTGAGTGTGTCTTGATAGTTGCCAATAATTTCCATCTGTTGTCTATTCTATTTGCACAACAGCATGTGAAATTGATTGTCAAACAGTGTTGCTTCCTAAGTGGACAGTTTGATTTCACAGAAGTTTGATTTACTTGGAGTTAAATACTGTTATTTAATTGTTCCCTTTATTTTTTTGAGCTTTTGAGCAGTGTATATTGTATCAGAGAAATCTGCTTCTTTCTCATCCTGGACTGATTTTTGCTCACAATTAATGGGTAAAATCTGCAACATCTGTATTCAGTGAAGACAGATTTTCCCATTAACAAGAATGGAGAGGTCAGTTGTTAAAGATTAAATTCTATGCAGATATGATGGGGAGGAGCTATAGGCAGAGCTCCGCCCTCCTGTCTACATAGGAGATGAGCTGCTACTCAAGATTCTAGAATTCATAGCATTGTATGCATAGCAACGGCCATCTCTCTCAGTAATGGGAAAGTCTGTCTTCACTGTATACAGATTTTACCTCAGAAATGAAAATGTTGTTAATGACTGATCAATGAGAGAGAAAAAAGCAGATAAGATATATTACTAAGTTGCTCATTTGCACGTTGTGGTATAGCGACCCCTGTGGCAGCTAGGGGGCGCTGTGTGTGCTCCTTGAGATATGCATTGAGGCATATATATGGTGTGCAAGGACCTGTGGTGATGTCACGCTCACCTGACTGGCCATGTGACAGGTACCTGGGTGTGGTTACACCTATGTAAAGGAGGTGTGTGGAGCACATGGTGGAATGTGAGTGTTAGTGGGTAAGTGTCCGTCAGGGTGGACAAACTTCCGTGTGTCCTGGCAGGACACTGCAAAGTGGCCTGTGTGCTGGACGGTCCCAGGTGGGGACAGACGTCCTGGAAGCACACAGTGACCATTCCAGGCTGGAGAGCCTGCGTGCTGGACATAGCACGGACGGTTGGTGTTGGAGGCTCCGGCGAGTGGAGTCGTCCTGGAAGCACCTGGAGACCGTAGACCTGGGAGGTCTGTGTTGAGGACCTGGGACTGACCTGAAGTCAGTGTGAGAGAGAAACGTCTGATGGATACCTCTGTGGAGAAGAGGGATCCGGGAAACCTGTGTGGCACCAACAGGTAACGGGAAGGAACCGTGTGACACTGACCGGGGTCAGAGTGAGAGACGTTGTGTATGGGCACCTCAGAGGCCAAGGGGTGTCCAGGAACCCGTAAAGGTTGCCAACGGGTAACGGTCTGAAAACCGTGTATAATGCTGACCGGGGTAACTGAGATGAACTGTGGTAAAGATGAATATATGCAGACTGTGTTCAAACTGTTACCAGGCTCCTGTGGATGTGGTTTACATTGTGTGAAATAAACCGAAAAGACTGTTTTTGAAAGAAAACCGTGCCCGAGTGCTTTGATTCTGCTGCCAAGCGAGTGTTCCCCAAGACCCGTAGCGGGTGAAACGCTACAACGTGTACTATTGATTTAGGAAATAAAAATTAAAACGATGGTTACTCTATAAAGAGTTGGACAATAGGAGGCAACTTTCGTCCTGTTTTAGTAAATCCATGTCTTGCACTTGAAATATCAATTCTGGAGAAAATTTTCATCAAATCTAGAGCTTTTTATCCATTAATGCTCTTGCTAATCTATGAGTAAAGTCACAACAGGGTGTCCCCATTACCCTTGGCAATGCTTCGACACATATGGACACTGGCCAAATCAGCATTTATAGAATCAAACTGTGTAGCAAAATATAGGAAAAAATGGATGTTAATCTGTATGTATGGTATGCAAGATGCTTTCCTCTTGATGGGGTTGACAGGATCACACTGTCATGCGAGGTAAAACAATGCCCCCCACAATCTGCCCATTGTGAGGATTGGTTTGATGCTTTCCAGGCTCAGCATATTGGTCATAACCACTTTGACTAGTTGTGAGGCAGTGACCCCTGGTACAGCTAGGGGGCGCTGTATGTGCTCTGCAGAATGTGCATGGAAGCATAGCAAGGCCATGAGGGCGTACTACAGACACAGGTGTGGCTGTAATTAGAATAGTGAAGCAGTGACTGATTAAAAAGCCCTGTAGTAGTGGGGGAGGTGTGTCAGTGTGTTCTTGGAAGCAGACAGGGCAGTTGTCTGCAGAGCTCTCTCTGTGTGGAGCAGCACAGAGGCTAAAGGAACCAGAGAAACTGACACCCTGTGTCTTACGTGTACCCGGCTGCACTCCAGAAGATAAAGAGTGCAGTGCGCTGAGTGAGTACAGAGACTTGTTACCAGTGTGCGGTCACCCAGGGAAACTGGACAGAGGGAAGTTCGGCCTGTGTATTGACTGCGTCATATAGCCATGCATTATTAATGGACTGTATGAAGAAGCCGTATACTATATTGACTGTGTGAAGTAACACAATAAAAGAACGTTTTGTTTAACTTGTTTGGGTTACTGCCGTTTCACTGTGTATGGTCATACCGCTGCATCACATAGTCCATGGAGGGTTTGATTCCCCAGACTAGCCGTCCCACTCAGCAAGTTATCACTCCCCTGTGGGCATAATAACATGATGTGCAAAAGTCTGTGTGTCTGGCGCTACTTTCCCACCTACAAGTCATTGCGCTTCTGAAGCTCCCTGGCTTCAAAGGCGCACTGTGCACATCTGGAAGCTTAGAAGCTTGATCTTTGGCTCTTCTGTTGACGTCAGGCTTCTTCTCTATTTCCGGACATGAGCAGTGCGCCTCTGAAGCCAGGGAGTGTACACCCAACATCAGAGGCGCAAGGACTTTGGGGACAGAAAGTGTCGCACAGATGCGAGATTAGCAGAGAGCCAGCAATGACACCGACTCTTGAAAATCATGTTTTCACACTAACATGGTGAGTGGGACGACTAGTCGGAAGAACCAAATGGCCCATCAACTAGTCAACAGTAGTGATGAACGAATCTACTCATTGCTCGGGTTTTCCCGAACCCGCTAAGGTGACCTCCAAGTATTTAGGACTGCTAGGAGATTTAGTTTTCATTGCAGCAGCTGAATGATTTACAGCTGCTAGCCTGCTTGATTACAAGTGGGGGTTCCCTAGCAACCAGGCAACTCCCACATGTACTCAGGCTGTCTAGTAGCTGTAAATCATTCAGCTGCCGAGCTGAAAACTAAATCTCTGAGCAGTCATAAATACTCGGAGGTCACCCGAGCGTGCTCTGGAAAACCCGGTCAACCAGTACACTCGCTCATTACTAGTCAACAGGTTATCTGAATATTGAAAACAGACTTTAAAAATAATTCTTTTTTTTTTAATCTGTTATTGTGCCACACAGTATAAAGGGCTGGTTAGGCAGGGAATTTATAAAGCAATATACAAGTGATGGTGTATGGAGGGCTTGGGGGACCGGTTAGGCTCCCTTTAAAAAGTTATTCCTGAAAATAGCAAGTTATTCCCCTTTTTTTTTTTGCGTTTAATAAAAAAGGAGCATTTTTCTTCTGTGTGTATGAATGAATTTTCTGTAGTTTTTGCTCCTTGTATCCATTTTTACTGAAGGACGAAAAAAAAAAAAAAAGAAACAAAGCTTCGCCTACCCATTAAGCAGTAAAACATGGCAAAACTGAGAACCCACAAATGACACCTGGACGCTGTCTCTTTTTTTTTTTTTTTTTTACATGGATTCTCCTACCTGAATTGGAGGAAAAAAAAAAAATGTATCCCCTTTTTTTTGAGACTTATCCAGAAAACAAAAAGGATGTTAACTCAAAAGCCATAATGGGTATGTGATCTATCAATAAAAAAAAAACAAAAAAACACTGATAGAACATGCAGTGAAACACGAATGTGAGAAATGGGCTTTAGCTTTTCTGGGAACCACTAATCTTTAGCCGCCAACACAGGATAAAACATTGAGACCAGTATGGATTACCAGTCAGCAGTGAACTTCCATGTAAACTTCTGAATTCAATTCTACATGAATAAGTGACGATTACTAACGCACTCCGAAGCCAAGAACTTCTACAGCGATACCTGATAATTATCTTTCCAGACTCAGTAAGCAAAAACACAAAAGAATACAAATGCTGGTCTGCAGAAGTGACGGCGGGCCATCCGTGAGCATCGCAGCACTAAACCGTAAGTAATCATCTTATGGTTTTCAGATTACCGGTAGACTTTTGCTTTTGACATGAAATACAACCAATGGAAACTATGGAGGTATCATCAATTTTCGGTGGCTGCAGAGGTTTAAGCAATTACTGCATTCGGGGGACAAGAGGGGAGAATAAAAGCTTGGTGTAAATTTACCTAATAACAGTCACGATCTCGTAAACTACGTGAAAGCTCCATTATACCGTGTATAGTGCCCATGGTTATATAACCCAAACCAATACAAAGCCAAAGCCGGGAGACTTAAAAAGGATTAGAAGGGAAAAGTGCGGGACCATCTAGGGGGATCATCATCAGAATTCCTGGGGGATTAAATGAGAGTAGTTGCCAGGCTCAACTTGGAACAAGGAACATCTTTTCTGTTTATGCTCCTTACTTCCGATCCCTTCTCTCGCATTTACTCTTTAATGTTGAAACTCGAAATCCCAATCTTAAAAAACTTAATGACAAGAAAAGTAAACGATGAAGAGGATGAAGATCTCTTTTTTTGTTTTCTTCTAAAATAACAATGTTGTAAATTAAAGGTACTGACAACATAGCCCTAAATACATATTTCATAAGGTCTTCCCACTTGAATGCGAGGATTAATCTAAAGCTAAATAATGGAGCATTGTCCAATGCATTCCGATTTCATCACTTTCTACAGACTAATCCAACCAGCAGCAAAAGCATGTAATTCAATTGTATTATATATCCATGTAAAAAAAAAAAAAATCACAAAAATTGACATTTGGAAGAGATTAGAAAGCATGTTACTTGGTGGAATTTTTAGATATTCAATTTTTTTTTATTTGTTAGAACGATCACAAATACATATTTTTGTTAAATTATTTTAGATTTTTTTTTTAAGATTTTGCATAAAACATTATTGCAAAACTGAGGGGGGTGGGCAGATTAAAAAAAAAAAAAGTTCAAGAGTTAGTAATTATGGGATTATTAACTACTTAGAGCCAGGATCTAAAAAATGGGATATTAAAAACAAAAACAAAAAAACAACAAATAATATATCTGAAACAGATAATAAAAATGACTTACTATCACAGTTTGCCAAATAATCCGACACCTCCCATGGGTGACAGAAATTGCTTTTTACATAATTGGAACAAAAACTTCTAGTACTTGCAATGGGTACACAGTGCTCAGGATCACAGGGTAATGTAATCCAACATACTGTGAAGTTGACAGTTTTCATTTTTTGAAGAGGCTATGTTAATCTTTTACTATGTGCATTAGGCTACTTTCACACTAGCGTCGGGTAACGTCCGTCGCAATGCGTCGTTTTGGAGAAAAAACGCATCCTGCAAAGTTGCTCGCAGGATGCGGTTTTTCTCCATAGACTTGTATTAGCGACACATTGCGATGGATTGCCACACGTCGCATCCGTCCTGCGACGGATGCGTCGTGTTGCGTCGGACCAAAAAAAGTTCCATGTAACTTTTTTTGTGCATCGTGTCCGCCTTTTTCGACCGAGCATGCGCGGCCGGAACTCCGCCCCCTCCTCCCCGGAACTCACAATGGGCAGTGGATGCGTTGTAAAACTGCATCCGCTGCCCACGTTGTGCTACATTAACACACTGTCCGTTGGTACGTCGGGCCGACGGTTTGCGACAGCCCGTACCGACAGACTAGTGTGAAAGTAGCGTTAGAACGAACAGGCAGGTAGTTCTACTGATCTCTGGGGTCACAGAGCGGTCACAGATCACCCCTGCCATCAAATCTGCAGTTTCTGCTGATGTCACAACAGAGCAACGACTTCTCTTCTGCTCTGCTCTATTGATGGTGCGTGACTGCAGATGTTATGCTGATTGACAGCTGACTCCCCACTGGCTAACTGGGTAAGCCGGCTGTCAATCAGCATAACGTCAGCAGTCAGGTCCCATTGAGACAGAGCAGCACGGAAGAAGAGCTGGCAGGATGGAACAGGCAAGTAGTTGTTAAAAGCCTGTTAGTTTTTTGGCTCATAGTAAAAAAAAAAGAAATAAAAAACATTGTCATGGATAACCATTTTAAGGGTTTCTCTTACTTTTTCAGATGTAACCCTTTTGTTGAAGCATTTAATTTTTCATGCTGAAATGGCCAAAAGCTTTACATTATAATGTGGCTATCATTTTAAAAAAAAGTCAATGTAATGTACAGACAATCAATAATAACAGAAATTAAAATTATTATTTTTCTTAAAAGGGGTTTTCCCCTTATTCCCCCAGTGATTCCAACAACAGAGCTCTGCACAGTCCAATTTTTAATGGAGCAGAGGAGCGAATGCTCAATCTCCGTTCCATTCACTGTCTATGGGTCTGCCGATGAAAGCAGAGTATAAAGTTTGGCTATTTACGTCAGTCCTATTGACAATGAATGGAGCAAGCCTGTGTTCCTCTGCTCCACTCTAGACGGACACTTTTTCGGGATCACTAGGGGTCCCAGTGGTTGAACCCTAAGCGATGAATGAGGGATAACTTGAGATTTTGGGAAACTCTTTTAAACCGTTATCTCACTAAAAACAATTCTCACCTATCGTTACTGCTGGCTGCCCCATTAATCACTATAAAAGGAGGCCCTAAGTCCCCCATTTCTATGTATAACAACAGTAAGGAGGAGGGTCAAAAGGAGAAGTAGTTACTTATGAGCCCAGCAGCTGCCTTCTTTTTTACTGGTACTGACGAGCGCTGCACCAACAGACATCGAATAAAGCTGCCGGACGCATAGCTGACCACTAGTTACTTCTTTCTGTCCGTGTACTGAGGAGGAATGGGGACATAGGACAGCGATTGCAGGGGTCCCAGCAATTATAGTCCTATCTTTTATCTTAGGATTCCTTATGAAAGTTCTCATTGTCTTGTTATCAAAAAAGTATAATTGGTTTCCAAAAAATTCCTGCTGTCTTCTAAAATGTGATATGCCTTCATATGAAGATTGGTTCTTTGTGCTGCATGAAGTCCAGGGCAGTGAAGGCTGCTCAAGGCTTTTGCATTGGTGTACATCAGCAGGAGGTTATTATATTCCAAGAGTAGAGCATTTAAAGACTCAACTATGAGTTTCACTGCGTAATCTGAAGAGCTGATTTATATAATTCATGCTTTCATTTGATCTACTCCCGTCCCATCTACGAGATACCTACATTTCTGCTCATGCTCAGGAACAGAACTGCAGAAATAACATTTCCATAGGCCATATGGATCTTCTAGTGCATTCATAAGGGGGGGTCATCTGGACTGGAGTTTTATACCCCAGTCTTGGAAAAACCCGCTGCGGCGAGGTGCGCCAAAGGGGTGCACCCTCTTAAAATATTAGGCGCATCTTTGGCTTGTTCGCGCATCAAAAAATCTATACCAGCTCTGATCGGAGGCAGCTGAAGAGAATATTAAAACATTTCATAGAAGGGGAAGACACAGAGACATACATTTCCAGGCATTTTTTTTTTCTATTTTAGAGGAAAAAATACTTTAATAGGAAAAACACATGGACATGAGTCCTCTTCTGACCAGTATGATTTTTTGGTTCTAGAGACACAGCATGCCTTTAAAGATGGCTTCATGTGAGCGGTGATTTATGGCAAGCATGTGGGTCGTTAGACCACTCATGTATACAATGCTGTGCTATCTGTCACGCTCTTTACCACATAAAATATAGACGATAAAAAAGGTTTATGTGGTGCTGAAACACTCCGACACTACAAACAGCAGATACACAGGAAGACAAGATCATGTGCAAAGGTAGTAAGAAAAGCCGAGATCAGTTCAGAAGAACAATTAGCTCCAGTCCACAAGGAATGAGGTTTCCTATGAAGCTGGGTGCACTACCCGTAGCTGTAATTTTTTTTTCCTTTAAAACCCTACAGGAATAGGCAATTTTTCATTTTTTATTTTTGCCTTTCTGTTTTCAAAGTCATCTTTTTTTTTTAGTTTTTTACACTGTATGAGAAATGGAAACCGCGCAGAGTGGAGATTCAACTATGGTGAAGTGACAAAAAACAACTCTGCCATTGTTTTTTAGGCTTTTTTAATATGTTTTGTCTCCACTGTGTATTATAAATGATTTTCCAGAATGAGATGATTGCAATGATACCTAACAGGTGTAAATTAGTTTGTTTTTTTTTGGCATTAAAATTGTGAAACAAAATTGTAAAAAATAAAATAAAAAATAATTTTACTTTGTGCCACCATTATTGGACTTTTTTATTTTTCTGGCGTTGGACATGTACAGCGGCTTGTTTTTGTGTGGAGGGCTGACTTATGATTTATGGATAGTCTTTTTGGTAGATTCAACGTTTTGTTCACTTTTTATTTCTATTTATTTCGAGAGACGAGGCAACCAAAAACTGCAATTTCTGTTTTTTTAATTATTTTTTTTCAGTACACCACTTCCCCTTCAGGTTTATTAATTTTATATTTTCATAGATTGGACTTTTTTGGTGGTGGCGATACCAAATATGCCCTATTATTATTATTGGGCAAAAAAAGGGAGGTTCCAATTTTTTTTCACTATTTTTTTTAGCCCCTTGGGCTACTTTCACACTAGCGTTAACTGCAATACGTCGCAAATGCGTCGTTTTGGCCGAAAAAACGCATCCTGCAAAAGTGCTTGCAGGATGCGTTTTTTCAGCATTGACTAACATTAGCGACGCATTTGCGACGCATTGCCACACGTCGCAACCGTCGTGCGACGGTTGCACCGTGCTGTGGCGGACCGTCGGGACCAAAAAACGTTACATGTAACGTTTTTTGCTCCCGACGGTCTGCTTTTTCCCGACGGTCCGCCCCCACCTCCCCGCACTTCCCCGCACCTCACAATGGGGCAGCGGATGCGCTGGAAAAATGCATCCGCTGCCCCCGTTGTGCGGCGGGGACAACGCTAGCGTCGGGGACCTCGGCCCGACGCACGGCAACGGGCCGAGCCCGACGCTAGTGTGAAAGAAGCCTTAGGGGGATTTGAACCTGTGATAAATAGAACTGTATTGTAATTGTGAGGGGCTGACTCACTCAGCTGCTTACAGAGGTAAACACAGGGATGTTTCTTGTGGTAAATCACCTACTGGTTTATTATAGCGCAGCATAAACCATAGCAGGGTTGAATACAGTAAATGTGGCCTTTCTGGCCTAATGGCAAAACAAAACAAAGATAATGTCCAATGGTGTCCTTTTCCCAGCAGGACTCACCCGCAGGTAACACACAAAGTCCTCAGCTCCTCCTGGAGCCACGTGTGTAGTCTTTCCTCTCCAAACACACAATAGAGAATAAAAAAAAACAGTGGTTCAGCATTTAACTTCCCAGCAACTGCCTTGAGGTGGAGATATGGCAACTTGGCGTTCCGCCCATCTCTGACTTAGGCTACTTTCACACTAGCGTCGGGCCGAGGTCACCGACGCTAGCGTTGTCTCCGCCGCACAACGGGGGCAGCGGATGCATTTTTCCAGCGCATCCGCTGCCCCATTGTGAGGTGCGGGGAAGTGCGGGGAGGTGGGGGCGGAGTTCCGGCCGCGCATGTGCGGTCGGAAAAAGCGGACCGTCGGGAGCAAAAAACGTTACATGTAACGTTTTTTGCTCCCGGCGGACCGCCACAACAGTCTCACGACGGTTGCGACGTGTGGCAATCCGTCGTAATGCGTCGCTAATGTTAGTCAATGGAGAAAAAAACGCATCATGCAAGCACTTTTGCAGGATGCGTTTTTTCTGCAAAACGACGCATTGTGACGGATTGCAGTTAACGCTAGTGTGAAAGTAGCCTTACTCACCTAAAAACAAAATCCCTTATCTTGGCTGATTAACTCCTTCAGCACATAGCATGCTGGAGAAAAACTTATGGCTTTCTAGATCATGGAAGAAAGCAATCTTCGTGACACATATCTCCCCTCACGTACAGTGCCAGTGACCCTGTCACACACTATATAGACACAATAGCTCACAGGTTAGGTTTCACAGGAGGACAAGGATGGCAGCCTTGGAGGCCTTCAGAAAGCAACGTAGGGGGCCAATGGAGGGTGGTGAACACCGGAGGTCATGCTATTTAAACGCCGCTGTCAGTGATTGACAGTGGGATCTAAATTGTTAAACAGCAGCGATTAGAGATAGCTCTGGTTACTGCTGTTATGGCAAGATGCCAGCTGAGAAAGTTACTGAGCTGGCTCCATAAATCGGTACCTGACAAGTGACGTAACAATACTTCACATTGGGAAGGGATTAAATGGTAACTGAACTTTAAAAAAATAAGTTTTGACAGGATATAGACCATTTAGTTGATTTAGTTGTTTGATCAGTAAGGATCTGGATCCTGCGACCCCCCCCATCAATCTTTCCAAGGAAGGGGTGGTGGTGCAAGCAGATTTGGTGTATGGGCTCAATACTAAGTCTTGAGGATAAGCCGAGTGCTTCTACCTCTTCGTTTAAGCCAACGTCAGGCGTCTCAGGCTCTGGACCCCCGCCATGTAAATCACTTAGCGGTGGCACCAGAATATTACAACTTTTTAGAAGTTTAAACTTGTGTACCAAACTCCATGAGAAAGGGGACATTTGGTTCTTTTTAGCCATTCTCAGCTGAGCCTTGATACCTTTCTTAAAGGCAGTAATGTATTTCAGAAAGAGGAGTAAGATTCAGTTTTCGCTTTATGGGATCCATGTCCCCAATCGCTAAGTGACCACAGCGTAGGAATCCACCCTTGATCGCCAAATAATCTGCACGGTCAAAAGGAGAAGGCTTTACCAAGCACACAATGTCTTTTGTACTCCATGCTGAAAGCAGCATAGACTCCATGATGGCGCCCAGCTAGATGATGTATGGTAGAGATAGATCATCCCTTTAGGAAAACACCTCAGTAATACTCCATGTAATGTACAGGCTACAATTGTGCTGTATACTCCTGTATCCAACCACAGCCATATGGAAGGAAGGTAGTCGGCCAGGCACCTTAATGAGCGCTCTACTGCACCGTCAATACATTACTTAGCTATATGCAGGAGACATTATGCCACGAAAAAAAATGTATAGAATATAATATTATTCACTGGATTATAAATAAAAAAAGCAAATACCGTTTAAAAAAAAAAATGCCGATTTGTGAGTTAAAAAAGTCACGCCACTATAAAAACATCAAAATGACCATGTTTGGAGGATCATTAAAATAAAACATATATTAAGCAAGACAAATAGCAGGCCTGCAAAAAGGGGAAACGATTCCAGGGAAGTCAAAGACAACTATACCCTGTAAGCAGAAGGCCATAAATAATTCCTTAACGCTGCAAGAAAATGACTCATTCTTTTCAGTGGTCATGACTGAAGTTTGAGCTAACAAAAAATGATGAATCTCAAAGAAAATATATTTTTGTACAACAGGGCATTCAACTTTTGCTAAAGAAGGAATTTTCCAGTGTCTGGAAAAAAAATAATAATGTATTTTTAAAAGGCATGTGATGTTCCAGAGGCCACTGCAAAATAAAAAGGCCATTCACATAACAGCACGAGATGCATTGCTGCAAATCAGTAGCCAGTTGGTCTTACCCGTCCCCTCCGAGAATGCCCACATTAGGGGCCAATGAGCAGAAAGGGGGGTTTTATCAAACTAGCAAGACACTAATAAATATACAAAATCAATTGTGCAGCCATTAGCCAAAATGTATTGTTCACCCTGTAAAGATGCTAGGAAATGCTCCATAGGGCTTGTGCACACGACTGATTTTCTCATACAAGTGCTATCTGTGGTTTTCATGAACAGTACTCTTACTTATGATACTCTAAGGGGCTGCACACATGTCCAGTTTTTTCCTCGGTCAGTGAAAAAAAAAGAAAAAAAATTGGCGACCTGTCAAATTTTGATCCAAGTGTCAAATCCATAATCGGCAATGCAAGTCTACGGGGCCATGAAAAAACAAAATTGGGCGACAACGGAGTGTGGTTCCGATTTTCACGAGCTGATAGAATGGAAAAGGTGGAGAAACTTTCTTTTTCTTTCCACATCCAAGAAAAAACGGAAGCCACTCTGATGTTCAAAAAAGGTTGTGTGACCCTCCTTATGTATGTGCCGAATGGTAGCTAAATTGAGTGATGGGGTAAAGAATTATCACCGATGTGGATGGGTTCGGTCAACATGGCCTATGTGTAAGGGAGCCCCCGGCAGATGATGTTGGGGAAGTTAAATGAGATGTTCACTACCTGGACCACCTGGTTTTAAATTAAGCAGTTCCCCTTGTAAAATAAAATACCATATACTCCTCTGCAGGGCTGGCGCATGTCAGCGATGTTAGCGTGGGATCTCCCGTGACACCATTGTGCCACGTGAGCCTTACAGCCAATCAGAGGTTCACGTTGGGCTGCTGCACTCTCACTTCTTCCACTTGTTTGAGGTTCACACCTTTGGATGAACCAGAAGTAATAAGAGCGTGGCAACCCAATAATGACCGCTGATTAATATGCCAAACACGTCCCACAGCCATTGTTACTCGAGCCCCAGGAGACCTGCCGCCGACATATTGGAGTGGCGCTGGAACAGGAGGCGAGTATATGGTGTTTATTTTACAAGGAGACTACTTAATTTAAAAAGGAGTTGTCCAGGTAGTGGAACACCCCTTTAAGTATCCAATAGGACTGATTTCAGACGGTCAATCCTTTTATTCTCTAAGAGATAAGTTGCGCCACAGGAGTCTGACAGCAGCATTCTCCTAGAGAAAACATGAACGCTCGACCATTTGAGCGCTCCTGTATATGGGAGAGAGGACAGGGACAGCTTCCATACAAATGGTCGGCCAAAGCATTGTTCGTCCAAAAGCTACTGAAAGTGTATGGTGATCGCACCATACATGAAGCCGCAGCAGCCACAACTGAATATGGGGCAACAGCTGGCATTGATATCAATAGGAAGCGTATTCAAGGAACATTGAAGCAGAATCATCTCCACAATGCACATAAAAAACTCAATGTGAGCATATCCCCTGGGTGCAATCTGAGGTATCACAGAAACCATTTCTATTTAAAAGTCTGGCTGGTTTATTGCAGTCCTCAAAGGAAATCACAGGAAAACTCAAATACAGCCTCTGTCGGGCACAAAGTGAAACAAAGTAAGAAAAAGTCCATACAATAATGCTTGCTTGCCCATTTGGCAAGAGTCCAGCTTCTTAGTGTTTAAGGAAAGCCACACAATCTAGGATCACTGGCATCGGCGTCCCGCTCCTGCACGGGCCTGGTTGTTCACTCTTTGACCATGATCGTTACGCACCAGATTTGAAGTGTGATATAAGGAGAGTGGCTAGTGCCAAAATGTTTCATTACAGACTAGTCCATTTTGAAGAAAATGGATCTTTATAGGACTGTACAGACTACTTAAAGGGTTATTCTCAACAATGAAACTCTTTGCCTATCCAGATCAGTCTCCAACCAATCCCGAGGACAAGGCTAAAAAACTGTAAAGTAATATGCCAAGTGAGATCGCAATATGGACTTTTTATGTGATGGGATTATACCTGCAGTATGTTGGCGCATGATCAGAGTAACCAATTAGCCTGTAAAACTATTTACTGTGTTTTTTGTAGATTCACTGCTCGGGACATGTATTTTTTTGGGGGGGAAACAGTTTCTCTAAACAATCATGAGCAGAATTTCTTCCGAAAACATTTCCTGTTTTCTTCTTACAATGCAGACAAATCAAAGTAGATGCTTTTTCCTTGCAAAATAGTGACTTATCACGAAGAACTTGAACGGCTATCATCTTGCTAGTCACCACTTGTAAAAGCTTTACAGGTAAATTAGGTGCATAGTTTGGTTTTATACGGTTGTTAACCTTTCTATATTGTTTATATTCGCTTTAAAAGGGAATTACTCAATCGCTACATCATCAGATGTTATTATAGAGCTACAACATGTTGATGATTGATGGGGGTCCAGGGTCCTGATACCCAGATACATTGACCACTTTGAAGTGCACAGGAGCGCATGCAATGGGCGGTGAACGTCCTCCATAGTACGTCTATGGGTCTATACATATATCAGAGCCCATAGATGTAATATTCAGCCTGCACGCTGCTCTATGTGGTCGGCTAGAGTTGCAGACATCAGGGCAGTGTTTTGAGTGACTGGTGGGAGTCTCAGGACACGGACCCTCACCGATAAGCAGCACATTTCAGCCTTTATAAAACATTAAAAAAAAAATAAAAAAAAATTTAAGAATGATAGTTGCCTTTTAAAACCAAACACAACCAGGATATGGGATGAGAAGACTGATGGGTCGGATCAGTTACATGTCGAATTGTGTAATCTATAACTCTGTATGTATCCCCTTCTCATGTACAGCACCATAGAATTAATGGTGCTATATAAATAAATAAATAAATAAATAATAATAATAATCCGCTCATGCAACCTGGGGGAATGATCGGCCGATCGCGACACTGACATCTATTTTCAGCTAACAAATCAAAAAATTCCAACATGGCATTAACTTTTTGGCATATGGTCTTCGGTGCGTGGCAAGTTTTGGAGAAGTCATGCACACACTGAACCATGGGTGCTACTGGTGCCCCAATTTGTCAATCTGCGAGGCCATTAATATTTTGTATACAGGCACGTTTGTCCAGGTCTGGGGGATATTTACATGTATTTTCCATATCATAGAGAGGAGATGGGGAAGGCAACATGAAAACCAGGAGTAGTGGTCCAGTGTGACCCCAAAAAAGCAGATGAGATGGAAAAATGGCCATCTCTGCATGCAGCACTCTACAACCTTGTGTATAGGATTTGTGAAATTAGGTTTTTGAAACAACGGAGAGATCTCTATGTAGACATGGTCTCCTCCGCTCTGTAAGGGCAGCTTCTGCCTTGGCGGACCACCAGGGGGATATCTGTGCTGACGCGGCTTCCCCCAGATATATCAGCAGCTGATCCCCCTGTTAAAAATGGGTCGGCTTCCACTCAAAGCGATAATAAGCAAGACTTTTCAATAAATTGTAAGATGTCACATTACAATGCGATCACTATATGAAAAGTGTAAAATACAAGAAGTCCTCTGTCCATACACAACGCCGCGCTTTTCTGAAACATGTTGAGTGGGGAGGGGGAAAAAAATAAGTACTCAGCTATTACCGGCAACAAAGGAAATGATCTAATGCAGCTTACTTTGACTAGACACTTGGCTGCCAACATGAAATAATAAAGATATAGGAAGCTGGACCAGTTTACACAAAGTCCCCACCACAGAGCGTTTCCACGGCGACAAGAGGCAAAACTATGTGAGGGTATCCTGAAGGAGAGCACAGCAAGAAAACAAGAACACGGACAACATCCTCCTGTACATATACAGTATATACACATATACAGTACACATGTAAAACACATACACATACAGTACACACAAAACACACACATATACAGTACAGTACACTCACACAGTGCACTCATAAAATACATACACACACCTATACAGTACACACATACAGTACACACAAAACACACACATATACAGTACAGTACACTCACACAGTGCACTCATAAAATACATACAGACACCTATACAGTACACACAAAACATACACACATATACAGTACACATGTAAAACATACACACACCTGTACAGTACACACATAAAACACACACATATACAGCATATACAGTACACTCACACAGTGCACTCATAAAATACATACACACACCTATACAGTACACACAAAACACACATATACAGTACACACAAAACACACACATACAGTACACACATATACAGTACACAAAACATACACACCTATACAGTACTCACATATACAGTACACAAAACACACACCTATACAGTACACACAAAACACATCTATACATTACAAACACAGTACACACATAAAACACACACATACAGTACACATAAAACACATACACACACCTATACAGTACTCACATTTACAGTACACACAAAACACACATCTATACATTACACACATATACAGTATACACAAAACACATACACACCTATACAGTACACATACAGTACACACAAAACACACACACACACATATACAGTACACACATATACAGTACAAAACATACACACCAATATAGTACTCACACATACAGTACTCACACATACAGTACACACACAAAACACATACACACACCTATACAGTACACACATAAAGCACATACACATATAACGTTCATCTGGCTGACCCCATATGAGCAGTTAGAGTTATATTTGCCAAATAGGTTTACTGTATACACTTACAGTGCCTTAAAAAAGTATTCATACCCCCATGAACTTTTCCACATTTCTTTTCACGTTACACCTACAAAATTAAATGTACCGTATGTACTTGAGTATAAGCCGACCCCCCTAATTTTGCAACAAAAAACTGGAAAAACTTATTGACTTGAGTATAAGCCTAGGGTGGAGAATGCAGCAAAAAAAATGACATACTCACCTCTCGTCGCTGCTCCTCAGCGTCCCGTCTCTCCACAGTAACTATTCAGGCAGAGGGCGGCGCGCACACTAATACGTTATCGCGCCCTCTGACCTGAACAGTCACTGCAGAGGACGCGGAAGACGGAGCGTCGGTGGAACGCGGAAAGGTGACTATGACATACTCACGTGCTCCCGACGCGGTCCCTGCATGTTCCATGGCCTCCGGGCGCGGCAGCTTTTTCCTGTAGTGAGCAGTGACATGGTACCGCTCATTACAGTAATGAATATGCGGCTCCACCCCTATGGGAGTGGAGTCCATGTTCATTACTTTAATGAGCTCCAACAAAGTGTTAATCCGCACAGTGGGGAAGCCCACTCAGTGCACAGGTAATTGCATGAACTGATGCTGCAAGCATGTATACAGCAGTAAGTGCTCCGTGAGCCGGGGTGCCACTCCAAAGAAAATAGCCACAATGGATGAATCCGTTCCTTTCAATTTTTGTATTACTTTAATGAGCGGTACCAGTGACAGCTGAACAGGGGAAGAAGCTGCCGCGCCCAAAGATCGTGGGACAGGAGCAGGTGAGTATTTGACAGTCGTCGCTCCCCCTCACTCGCCGACCATGACTCGAGTATAAGCTGAGAGGGGCACTTCCAGCCCATTTTTTTGGGCTGAAAATCTCGGCTTATACTCGAGTATATATGGTATTTTATTGGAATTTATGTGACATCCCAAAACTAACTAGCAAGTACTTGTGACGAATAAAGGAAGTGATATATGGTTTTCTAAATATATCAAAAATATAAATCTGAAAATTGTGATGTGTATTTGTATTAAGCCCGTCTCACTTTCAATACTTTGTAGGACCACCTTAAATTTACTGCTGCAAGTCTTTTGGAGTAAGTGTCTACCAGTTTTGCACATCTAGAGACTGATTTTTTGCCCATTCTTCTTTGCACACTGCCTCCACCTCAGTGAGATTAGATGGAGGCGTCTGTGAACTGCAATTTTGAAGTCTTGCCACAGATTCTCAAGGAGATTTTGGTCTTGAGTGTGACTGGGCCATTCACACACTTGAATATCCTTTGATCTTAACCCTTCCATTGTAGATCTGGCACTATGTTAATTTGTCCTGCTAGGTGAACCTACACTCCTGGATCAAGTCTTTTGCTGCCTCTAACAGGTTTTACTCTAGGATTGCCCTGTATTTAGCTCCATCCATCTAACCATCAACTCTTACCAGCTTCCCTGCTCCTGATGAAGAAAAGCATCCCAGAGCATGATTCTGCCACCATCATGTTTGACGATGGGGATGGTGTTTTCAGGGTGATGTGCAGCTTTAGTTTTCAGCCACATGCAATTTGCTTTTAGCACAAAAAGTTCTACTTTAGCCTCATCTAAATATAGCACCTTCTTCCATATACTAGCCGTGTCTACTACATGGCTTTTTGAAAACTGCAAACGGGACTTCTTATGGCTTGCTTTCAAATAGGTCTTTCTTCTTGCCACTCTTCCACAAAGGCCAGATCTGTGGAGGATATGACTAAGGCTACAGTCACAGAAGTAGATGGAGCAGCTCGGCCAGTGAGTAATTCCGGCCAGCGGCTGCCGCCACCGATAACAGCTGATCGGCAGGGGTGACCGGTGTCGGACCCAGGCCAACTATTAGACATTGAAGACTTATCCTAAAGATAAGTCATCAATGTTTTCAAAGTAGTGGAGAACCTCTTTAAGCTAAGAAAACATAAGAACAACACAATGCAGAGTTTAAAGAAATGCTACAAATGTGTTATATTTTGTGGGACTTAGACCTAGTAAAATGTTGTACACAGCCATAGACCTTTTATGGAGAGACTAGATAAGAGGGAGCTGCTGATCTCACAATGAGATTTGTGAGTTTTTGATGTTGCAGATTTTCTGCACCGATTAAGTAAATTAGGTTACATATGTATTTTTTCCATGCATTTTTACCTAATTTTGACGCTGTGCTTTTTGTCTCATTTTTTAGTGTGTCATGTTTTAAATAACGCTGCTTTGTTTTTTATATATATTTCCTGATATTTGGCTTTGAAAAAGCATTATTGATATAGTTACAGGTGCTTCTCACAAAATTAAAATATCAAAAAGTTAATTTATTTCAGTTCTTCAATACAAAAAGTGAAACTCAAATATTATAGAGTCATTACACACAGAATGCTCTATTTCAAATGTTTATTTCTGTTAATGTTGATGATTATGGTTTCCAGGCAATGAAAACCCAAAAGTCATTATCTCAGTAAATTAGAATAATTAACAAAAAAACACCTGCAAAGGTTTCCTAAGCGTTTAAAAAGGCCCTTTAGTCTGTTTCAGTAGGCTCCACAATCATGGGGAAGACTGCTGACTTGACAGATATACAGAAGGCAGTCATTGACACACTCCACAAGGAGGGTAAGCCACAAAAGGTCATTGCTAAAGAAGCCGGCTGTTCACAGAGTGCTGTATCCAAGCATATTAATGGAAAGTTGAGTGGAAGGAAAAAGTGTGATAGAAAAAGGTGCACAAGTTACCGGGATAACCGCAGCCTTGAAAGGATTGTTAAGAAAAGGCCATTCAAAAATTTGGGGGAGATTCACAAGGAGTGGACTGCTGCTGGAGTCATTGCTTCAAGAGCCACCACACACAGACGTATCCAGGACATGGGCTACAAGTGTCACATTCCTTGTGTCAAGCCACTCATGACCACTAGACAATGCCAGAAGCATCTTACCTGGGCCAAGAAGAAACAGAACTGGACTGTTGCTCAGTGGTCCAAGGTGTTGTTTTCATATGAAAGTAAATTTTGCATTTCATTTGGAAATCAAGGTCCCAGAGTCTGGAGGAAGAGTGGAGAGGCCACAATCCAAGCTGCTTGAGGTCTATTATGAAGTTTCCACAATCAGTGATGGTTTGGGGATCCATGTCATCTGCTGGTGTAGGTCCACTGTGTTTTATCAAGACCAAAGTCAGCGCAGCCGTCTACCAGGAAATTTTTAGAGCACTTCATGCTTCCTTCTGCCGACAAGCTTTTTGGAGATGGAAATTTCATTCTCCAGCAGGATTTGGCACCTGTCCACACTGCCAAAAGTACCAATACCTGGTTTACAAACAACAGTATCACTCTGCTTGATTGGCAGCAAACTCGCCTGACCTTAACCCCATAGAGAATCTATGGAGTATTGTCAAGAGGAAGATGAGACACCAAACCCAACAATGCAGACGAGCTGAAGGCTTCTATCAAAGCAGCCTGGGCTTCCATAACACCTCAGCAGTGCCACAGGCTGATCGCCTCCATGCCACGCCGCATTGATGCAGTAATTGATCCAAAAGGAGCCCCGACCAAGTATTGAGTGCATTTACTGAACATACATTTCAGTAGGACAACATTTCGGATTTTAAAATCGTTTTTTAAGCTGGTGTTATAAAGTATTCTAATTTACTGAGATAATGACTTTTGGGTTTTCATTGGCTGTAAGCCATAATCATCAACATTAACAGAAATAAACACCTGAAATAGATCACTCTGTTTGCAATGACTCCTGTTGTGTATCCGCTTTTTGGGCTCCCCTGGTGGTTGCTGGTGGTACTGGTGACTTGTTTGCACTTTGCTGCTTCTGTTCACCTGCTTCCATCAGTGTTTGGGAGTTTCCTATTTAGCCTCGCTCTCCAGTCATTTCCTTGCCGGTCATCATTGTAACCAGAGCCTTCGGTTGCATGTTCCTGCTACTAGTCTGCTGATCAGCTAAGTGGACTTTGTCCTTTTGTTTTGTACCTTTTGTCCAGTTTGCAGTTTTTGTAATTCTCTGTAGCTGGAAGCTCTTGCGGGCTGAAATTGCCACTCCTGTGTCATGAGTTGACACAGGAGTCTTAAAGTAATTTCAGGATGGTTTTTGAAAGGGTTTTCAGTTGACCGTGAAGTCCTCTTTTGTATCCTTCTGCTATCTAGTAAGTGGACCTCTCTTTGCTAAATCTACTTTCATACTGTGTATGTCTTTTCCTCTTAATTCACCGTTATTACATGTGGGGGGCTGCTATCATCTTTTGGGGTATTTCCCTAGAGGTAAGCCAGGTCTGTTTCTTCCTCTACCAGGCGTAGTTAGTCCTCCGGCTGGCGCGTGGCATATAGGAAGCCGTAGGTATGCTCCCTGGCTACTGTTAGTTGTGTGGTAGATTTAGCTCACGGTCAACTCGAGTTTCCATCACCCGAGAGCTCGTTCGTTACTTATGTGTTTTTTACGTTCCCTTGCCATTGGGAACCATGACAGTATGACCGGCCTACAAAGTGTTAATTGTTTGGGCTGAAGCAGGAGAAAAAGAAGTGTTGAAGGGAAATTTTTTTTTTTTCTTTCCCTCAGAGTTTTGCTGCCTAGCCCTTAATTGCTGTCTAGCTGCTTCTTACCTCCTCTTAACCCTTGAATGGCTCTGACCTTAGCTGTTTAACATGGATGTCCAGAGTTTGGCTGCAGGTTTAAATAATCTTGCTACGAAGGTTCAAAATTTACAAGATTTTGTTATACATGCTCCTATTTCTGAACCTAAAATCCCTACACCAGAGGTGTTTCCCGGAGATAGATCTCGGTTTTTGAATTTCAAATATAATTGTAAATTATTCCTTTCTCTCAGACCTCACTCCTCAGGAGATCCTGTCCAGCAGGTTAAGATTGTAATCTCTTTGCTGCGAGGTGACCGTCAAAATTGGGCATTTTCATTGGCACCAGGGGATCCTGCGTTGCTCAATGTGGATGCGTTTTTCCTGGCTTTAGGGTTGCTTTATGAGGAACCTAATTTGGAGATTCAAGCTGAAAAAGCTTTGATAGCCCTATCTCAAGGGCAAGATGAAGCGGAGATATACTGCCAAAAATTTCGTAGGTGGTCTGTGCTTACTCAGTGGAATGAGTGCGCCTTAGCGGCAAATTTCAGAGAGGGCCTTTCTGATGCCGTTAAAGATGTTATGGTCGGGTTCCCTGCGCCTACAGGTCTGAATGAGTCCATGACAATGGCAATTCAGATTGATCAGCGTTTGCGGGAGCGCAAACCCGTGCACCATTTGGCGGTATCTTCTGAAGAGACGCCAGAGAAAATGCAATGTGACAGAGTTATGTCCAGAAGCGAGCGGCAGAATTATAGGCGTAAAAATGGGTTATGCTTCTATTGTGGTGATTCTGCTCATGTTATATCGGCATGCTCTAAGCGTACTAGGAAGGTTGACAAGTCCATTTCAATTGGCACTTTACAGTCCAAATTTATTTTGTCTGTAACCTTGATTTGTTCATTATCAGTTATTACCGTGGATGCCTATGTGGACTCTGGCGCCGCTCTGAGTCTTATGGACTGGTCCTTTGCCAGGCGCTGTGGGTTTGATTTAGAGCCTCTGGAAGTCCCTATACCTCTGAAGGGTATTGATTCTACGCCTTTGGCTTGTAATAAACCACAGTTCTGGACGCAAGTGACTATGCGTATGACTCCAGACCATCAGGAGGTGATTCGCTTCCTTGTGTTGTACAATTTACATGATGTTTTGGTGCTTGGATTACCATGGTTACAGTCTCATAACCCAGTCCTTGACTGGAAGGCTATGTCTGTGTTAAGCTGGGGATGTCGGGGGGCTCATGGGGACACTCCTATGGTGTCCATTTCGTCATCTATTCCATCTGAGATCTTGGCATTTTTGTCTGATTATCGTGATATTTTTGAAGAGCCTAAGATTGGTTCACTCCCTCCTCACAGGGATTGTGATTGCGCCATAGATCTGATTCCTGGCAGTACATTTCCAAAGGGTCGTTTGTTTAACATATCTGTACCTGAACATGCTGCTATGCGCGAGTATATTAAGGAGTCCCTGGAAAAGGGACACATTCGTCCTTCTTCATCACCTTTAGGAGCCGGTTTTTTCTTTGTCTCTAAAAAGGATGGCTCTCTGAGGCCTTGTATTGATTATCGTCTCCTGAATAAAATTACAGTCAAATATCAGTATCCGTTGCCTTTGCTGACTGATTTGTTTGCTCGCATTGGGGACAAGTGGTGGATAATTTGGAATTGTCCCAGGAGAGGACTCAGCAGTTTGCTAACCGTCGTCGTCGTGTTGGTCCCCACCTTCGCGTTGGGGACTTGGTGTGGTTGTCTTCCCGTTTTGTCCCTATGAGGGTTTCTTCTCCCAAATTTAAGCCTCGGTTCATCGGTCCTTATAGGATTTTGGAGATTCTTAACCCTGTTTCCTTTCGTTTGGACCTCCCGGCATCTTTCGCTATCCATAATGTGTTCCATCGGTCGTTGTTGCGGAGATATGAGGTACCGGTGGTTCCTTCTACTGAACCTCCTGCTCCTGTGCTGGTGGAGGGTGAATTGGAGTACGTCGTAGAGAAGATCTTGGACTCCCGTATTTCCAGACGGAGACTTCAATATCTGGTTAAATGGAAAGGCTATGGTCAGGAAGATAATTCTTGGGTAACTGCCTCTGATGTTCATGCCTCGGATTTGGTTCGTGCCTTTCATAGGGCTCATCCAGATCGCCCTGGCGGTTCTTGTGAGGGTTCGGTGCCCCCTCCTTAAGGGGAGGGTACTGTTGTGTATCCGCTTTTTGGGCTCCCCTGGTGGTTGCTGGTGGTACTGGTGACTTGTTTGCACTTTGCTGCTTCTGTTCACCTGCTTCCATCAGTGTTTGGGAGTTTCCTATTTAGCCTCGCTCTCCAGTCATTTCCTTGCCGGTCATCATTGTAACCAGAGCCTTCGGTTGCATGTTCCTGCTACTAGTCTGCTGATCAGCTAAGTGGACTTTGTCCTTTTGTTTTGTACCTTTTGTCCAGTTTGCAGTTTTTGTAATTCTCTGTAGCTGGAAGCTCTTGCGGGCTGAAATTGCCACTCCTGTGTCATGAGTTGACACAGGAGTCTTAAAGTAATTTCAGGATGGTTTTTGAAAGGGTTTTCAGTTGACCGTGAAGTCCTCTTTTGTATCCTTCTGCTATCTAGTAAGTGGACCTCTCTTTGCTAAATCTACTTTCATACTGTGTATGTCTTTTCCTCTTAATTCACCGTTATTACATGTGGGGGGCTGCTATCATCTTTTGGGGGATTTCCCTAGAGGTAAGCCAGGTCTGTTTCTTCCTCTACCAGGCGTAGTTAGTCCTCCGGCTGGCGCGTGGCATATAGGAAGCCGTAGGTATGCTCCCTGGCTACTGTTAGTTGTGTGGTAGATTTAGCTCACGGTCAACTCGAGTTTCCATCACCCGAGAGCTCGTTCGTTACTTATGTGTTTTTTACGTTCCCTTGCCATTGGGAACCATGACAGACTCCATATAATATAGGAGTTTCACTTTTTGAATTGAAGAACTGAAATAAAATAAATTAACTTTTTGATGATATTCTAATTTTGTGAGAAGTGTTTATATGTTTCTGCTGTAGAATTGCACTAATAACGCACATGCGTTCTTTTACCTGCCGATTTTCCGCACTTAATGCACATCAATAGGGAAAATCCGCACAGAAAACTTAGTATAGCCAAAAGAGAAACTGACAAGTGGTGGATGTGAAACACTCACCGGAGGTCAGTTTATACTGAGTGAAAAAAGCAGTGGGCAGGAGATTTCTATAAATCCCATCCACTTTGTTGGAACTGTAAGACGCAGCGTTTTTAAAAGAGCAAAAATACGCAGCATCAAAAACTCACCAAATACTCATAGTTAATACAGTCTTAAAGGCAACATCATTTGAAATAAATATCATACATTATAGGAGAAGCTATTTATGTGCTGCCAATGAGTGGAGATTCGGGTCCTGAGACCCCCACCGATCCATCAAAAACTCTGCTCTTAACTGTTTATTTTTCAGAAAAGGCACTTAAAAACAAAATGTACAAAAAACAGGGATTCTGTAAAATCAATCACTGTTGGGAATGTCGTATTTTAGCTGCAGGATCAATTACAATGTGATGTATCTGTAAGCGTACTCCAGTTACAATGTGTACATTGTACAATCATCATCATCAAAGGCTTTGCACTGTGTCGGCCACGTCTTTTGTTACAAGGAGTGACGATCACACGTATGAAGTCACACCCTGCTGCTCCCCACAGAGAACACGTCAGCTCATACATGCTCCTAATACGAGGCAGATAAAAAGTGACCTCATATTTACTGTGCAACCGAGAGCAGCCCAGAGCCGGAGACCGGCATTTATGTGGGCAGGTGGTCCCTTCGCTCCAAACCGATGATATAACTTCAGCAATGCGTCCCTTTAAGAAGCGTCTTTCATAAGGGGATACTACTGGCTTGACTAACGAGGGACTGAAAAAATAGTTGAAATTAAATAAAGTGTACAAATTAGTTTAATTTATGAGAACAAAAGAGCCATGAATCCGTGAATCTGAGGAGGTCATAGTTTACCTGGAAGCCTCGTTCCCCAGATTCTCTCAATATTTACAAATATGCAATTCCGAAAGTATCCAGGATTCTACAGAATACATTAATATTTCACACTTTAAAGTGACACTCCAGAATATAAAAGTTAAAAATGAAGAGGACTACCCTAAAGTCTCTTGCTCCATGGTCCTCACCACTCTAGATCCTCAGGTGTCTTCTGGTTGTCGGCTCCCTGTTCTTCGTCTGCAGCGGTTGTCGTAACCCATTCAGGATCCTTGATTCGGAATTTCTCGCAGGCTATGCAGTCAGTTATCCTACATACAGGTTTCCCTGTGAGGCAAGAAACCTGCTGCTTTGGACATGAATGTGTAGGCAGGCTGCGAGAGCAAGGAGACAAAATCCTGCGCACTCCAGAAATAACATCTGAAACTTTACAGGCACTTCCAATAAAACCAGGCGCTCATCAGCTCAGGCATTTTAAGCATTATCCTAGAGTAGCCATAAACCTTTGACAGTTGTTGATGGAGCTTTTTAATCGTAGCCTCACCAAGCACATGCACTCTCTGTTTCACCGAGCATGTACAGTGGGTACGGAAAGTATTCAGACCCATTTAAATTGTTCACTCTTTGTTCATTGCAGCCACTTGGTAAATTCAAAAAAGTTCATTTTTCTCATTAATGTACACTCAGCACCCCATCTTCACTGATAAAAAAGCAAATGTAGAAATTATTGCAAAGTTATTAAAAAAGAAAAACAGAAATATCACACGGTCATAAGTATTCAGACCCTTTGCTCAGTATTGAGTAGAAGCCCCTTTTGAGCTAGTACAGCCATGAGTCTTCTTGGGAATGATGCAACAAGTTTTTCACACCTGGATTTGGGGATCCTCTGCCATTCTTCCTTGCAGATGCTCTCCAGCTCAGTCAGGTTGGATGGTAAACGTTGGTGGACGCCATTTTGAAGTCTCTCCAGAGATGCTCAATTGGGTTTTGGTCAGGGCTCTGGCTGGGCCAGTCAAGAATAGTCACAGAGTTTTTCTGAAGCCACTACTTTGTTATCTTAGCTGCGTACTTACGGTCATTGTCTTGTTGGAAGGTGAACCTTGGGCCAAGTCTGAGGTGCAGAGTACTCTGGAAGAGGTTTTTATCCAGGATATCTCTGTACTTGGCCACATTCATTTTCCTTCAATAACAACCAGTTGTCCTGTCGCTGCAGCTGAAAAACACCCCCATAGCATGATGCTGCCACCACCATGTTTCACTGTTGGGATTGTATTGGGTAGGGGATGAGCAGTGCCTGGTTTTCTCCACACATACCGCTTATAATTATCACCAATAGGTCTATCTTCATCTCATCACACCAGAGAATCTTAATTCTCATTGTCTGGGAGTCCTTCATGCGTTTTTAAGTAAACTCTATGCAGGCTTTCATATGTCTTGCACTGAGGAGAGGCTTCCGTTGGGCCACTCTGCCATAAAGGCCTGACTGGTGGAGGGCTGCAGTGATAGTTGACTTTGTGGAACTTTCTCCCATCTCCCTACTGCATATCTGAAGCTCAGCCACAGTGATATTGGGGTTCCTCCTTACCTCTCTCACCAAGGCTCTTCTCCCAAGATTGCTCAGTTTGGGTGGACGGCCAGGTCTAGGAAGATTCTGGTGGTCCCAAACTTCTTCCATTTAAGGATTATGGAGGCCACTGTGCTCTTAGGAACCTTGAGTACTGCAGAAATTCTGTTGTAACCTTGGCCAGATATGTGCCTTGCCACAATTCTGTCTCTGAGCTCCTTGGCCAGCTCCTTTGACCTCATGATTCTCATTTGGTCAGACATGCACTGTGAGCTGCGGGGTCTTATATAGACAGGTGTGTGCCTTTCCAAATCAAGTCCTATCAGTTTAATTAAACACAGCTGGACTCCAAGGAAGGAGTAGAACCATCTCAGGGAGGATCGCAAGGAAAAGGACAGCATGTGACCTAGATATGAGTGTCTGAGCAAATGGTCTGAATACTTATGACCATGTGATATTTCAGTTTTTCTTTTTTAATAAATTTGCAAAAATTTGTGCATTGTTTTGTGCACTGCAGAGTGTACATTAATGTGAGAAAAAATGAACTTTTTTGAATTTACCAAATGGCTACAATGTAACAAAGAGTGAAAAATTTAAAGGGGTCTGAATACTTTCCGTATCCACTGTATATGCTCCCCCATTCCATGTACATGCCCCCCATCTTGCCAGCGCCGCTGTTGTTCAACGCATTGAAAAAAAAAAACACAACACTCCTCCCCTTCCTTCCTCTCTCCCACCGCACCATCTTCTGAAGCGAGCAGGTGACTTCAGCGTCCAAGCGAGAGCGATAGATGCACATGACGTCAATGCCATGCACCAAGTCACGTGTACGCCGACGTCAGCTGCGGGCCTCTGATTGGCCGGCGGCATGTATTGCTGATCATGGACCCGGCAACTTCGTGCGCTGCAATATACCGTACTTCAGCTGGATGTGTGTCCAAGGACGCAGGTCCAGTTTAAGTAGGGACTGGCGTCGCGTGTCCTCTGTGTGGTTCACCACCACTGTCCTAAGGTAAAGCTCATCAAAAATCCAAAGAGTTTACAGTTGTTCACAAGTAACAGTTTTGTTCCATTCAGCTTTTGCTGGTACTGTAAAAAGCAGCAAAAAAATAAAACTGCTGCATGTGAACATAGCCTTAACCTAGCACAAAACTAAAAATAAAGATAAGAATTGTGTTTTTTTCCTAATTACTACAAATTCTGGATAACTAATCCCACTGTACGATTGTAACACACAAACAAATCCCTACTAGTTCCTAAAGTAAATGTATGAAGTAAAGCGAGAAGATAGTCTGCTGCAGTGGAAAGAAAGTCAGAGGCTTTACAAAAGCCAGAACAGGCATACGTCACCCAGATTTGTAATGGAAACAAAAAAAAAAAAGACCAAAATAAATTCTTGGTTTAACATTATAAATCTAGGTTTCAGCCCAGAGTGAAAATTCTGTAGATTAATGAAAACGGCAATTATGGGATTATAGTTCTCTGTGGGCATGAGGCATGCTCTGTGCGGAGAACGCAGGATCTATGTGTCACGCCATAATACTCCAGCTTCATGGTTGCATCTAATCTGAAGAGCAGGTACCTCCATCTGGAGCCGATTATTTACTAGGAAACATGAGAGATTTGTTTGGAAAAGTAAAAAAAAAAAGGGAAAAATGTAGGAATGCAGAACACGATATCTCCTCCTGTAGTGTCAGTATCTTGCACCCCAATTCAGTCCCACTCCTGCTCATAGAGCGCTGGTTTCTGATCAGTCCCACTCCTGCTTATAGAGCGCTGGTTTCTGATCAGTCCCACTCCTGCTCATAGAGAGCTGGTTTCTCATCAGTCCCACTCCTGCTCATAGAGCGCTGGTTTCTGATCAGTCCCACTCCTGCTCATAGAGCGCTGGTTTCTGATCAGTCCCACTCCTGCTCATAGAGCGCTGGTTTCTGATCAGTCCCACTCCTGCTCATAGAGCGCTGGTTTCTCATCAGTCCCACTCCTGCTCATAGAGAGCTGGTTTCTCATCAGTCCCACTCCTGCTCATAGAGCGCTGGTTTCTGATCAGTCCCACTCCTGCTCATAGAGCGCTGGTTTCTGATCAGTCCCACTCCTGCTCATAGAGCGCTGGTTTCTGATCAGTCCCACTCCTGCTCATAGAGCGCTGGTTTCTGATCAGTCCCAGTCCTGCTCATAGAGCGCTGGTTTCTGATCAGTCCCACTCCTGCTCATAGAGCGCTGGTTTCTGATCAGTCCCACTCCTGCTCATAGAGAGCTGGTTTCTCATCAGTCCCACTCCTGCTCATAGAGAGCTGGTTTCTGATCAGTCCCACTCCTGCTCATAGAGCGCTGGTTTCTGATCAGTCCCACTCTTGCTCATAGAGCGCTGGTTTCTGATCAGTCCCACTCCTGCTCATAGAGAGCTGGTTTCTCATCAGTCCCACTCCTGCTCATAGAGCGCTGGTTTCTGATCAGTCCCACTCTGCTCATAGAGCGCTGGTTTCTCATCAGTCCCACTCCTGCTCATAGAGAGCTGGTTTCTCATCAGTCCCACTCCTGCTCATAGAGCGCTGGTTTCTCATCAGTCCCACTCCTGCTCATAGAGCGCTGGTTTCTCATCAGTCCCACTCCTGCTCATAGAGCGCTGGTTTCTCATCAGTCCCACTCCTGCTCATAGAGCGCTGGTTTCTCATCAGTCCCACTCCTGCTCATAGAGCGCTGGTTTCTGATCAGTCCCACTCATGCTCATAGAGCGCTGGTTTCTCATCAGTCCCACTCATGCTCATAGAGCGCTGGTTTCTCATCAGTCCCACTCCTGCTCATAGAGCGCTGGTTTCTGATCAGTCCCACTCTGCTCATAGAGCGCTGGTTTCTGATCAGTCCCACTCCTGCTCATAGAGCGCTGGTTTCTGATCAGTCCCACTCTGCTCATAGAGCGCTGGTTTCTGATCAGTCCCACTCCTGCTCATAGAGCGCTGGTTTCTCATCAGTCCCACTCCTGCTCATAGAGCGCTGGTTTCTGATCAGTCCCACTCTGCTCATAGAGCGCTGGTTTCTGATCAGTCCCACTCTGCTCATAGAGCGCTGGTATCTGATCAGTCCCACTCCTGCTCATAGAGCGCTGATTTCTGATCAGTCCCACTCTGCTCATAGAGCGCTGGTTTCTGATCAGTCCCACTCCGCTCATAGAGCGCTGGTTTCTGATCAGTCCCACTCCTGCTCATAGAGCGCTGATTTCTGATCAGTCCCACTCCTGCTCATAGAGCGCTGATTTCTGATCAGTCCCACTCCTGCTCATAGAGCGCTGGTTTCTCATCAGTCCCACTCCTGCTCATAGAGCGCTGGTTTCTCATCAGTCCCACTCCTGCTCATAGAGCGCTGATTTCTGATCAGTCCCACTCCTGCTCATAGAGCGCTGGTTTCTGATCAGTCCCACTCTGCTCATAGAGCGCTGATTTCTGATCAGTCCCACTCCTGCTCATAGAGCGCTGGTTTCTGATCAGTCCCACTCCTGCTCATAGAGCGCTGGTTTCTCATCAGTCCCACTCCTGCTCATAGAGCGCTGGTTTCTCATCAGTCCCACTCCTGCTTATAGAGCGCTGGTTTCTGATCAGTCCCACTCCTGCTCATAGAGCGCTGGTTTCTGATCAGTCCCACTCCTGCTCATAGAGCGCTGGTTTCTGATCAGTCCCACTCCTGCTCATAGAGCGCTGGTTTCTGATCAGTCCCACTCCTGCTCATAGAGCGCTGGTTTCTGATCAGTCCCACTCTGCTCATAGAGCGCTGGTTTCTGATCAGTCCCACTCCTGCTCATAGAGCGCTGGTTTCTGATCAGTCCCACTCCTGCTCATAGAGCGCTGGTTTCTCATCAGTCCCACTCTGCTCATAGAGCGCTGGTTTCTCATCAGTCCCACTCCTGCTCATAGAGCGCTGGTTTCTCATCAGTCCCACTCCTGCTCATAGAGCGCTGGTTTCTCATCAGTCCCACTCCTGCTCATAGAGCGCTGGTTTCTCATCAGTCCCACTCTGCTCATAGAGCGCTGGTTTCTCATCAGTCCCACTCCTGCTCATAGAGCGCTGGTTTCTCATCAGTCCCACTCCTGCTCATAGAGCGCTGGTTTCTGATCAGTCCCACTCCTGCTCATAGAGCGCTGGTTTCTCATCAGTCCCACTCCTGCTCATAGAGCGCTGGTTTCTGATCAGTCCCACTCCTGCTCATAGAGCGCTGGTATCTGATCAGTCCCACTCCTGCTCATAGAGCGCTGGTTTCTGATCAGTCCCACTCCTGCTCATAGAGCGCTGGTTTCTCATCAGTCCCACTCCTGCTCATAGAGCGCTGGTTTCTGATCAGTCCCACTCCTGCTCATAGAGCGCTGGTATCTGATCAGTCCCACTCCTGCTTATAGAGCGCTGGTTTCTGATCAGTCCCACTCCTGCTCATAGAGCGCTGGTTTCTGATCAGTCCCACTCTGCTCATAGAGCGCTGGTTTCTGATCAGTCCCACTCCTGCTCATAGAGCGCTGGTTTCTGATCAGTCCCACTCTGCTCATAGAGCGCTGGTTTCTGATCAGTCCCAGTCCTGCTCATAGAGCGCTGGTTTCTGATCAGTCCCACTCTGCTCATAGAGCGCTGGTTTCTGATCAGTCCCACTCTGCTCATAGAGCGCTGGTTTCTGAGCACCTTGGGGTTATGTGTTGCGTGGGATCAGAAGATGCTAAATGACAAAAATAAAGGTCTACACAAAATCTAGTATGCTGCAGAATAAAAAGAAGCCAGTGGACATTTGTACCTTGGTCAGGCAGGCGACAGAGATTCATGTATTCTGTGCAAGCGCCTCCTAATGGGGTTCACAAATTAATTTTAGCAAGAGCAATAGAAAGTCTCAGTGTAGCATTCCCCGACAGTTCCCAGACATGAGATGAACTATGCCGTCACAAAATACTACTACTGCTAGACTCCTTATGGCTAAGTCCACACGTCGCATTTTAGCAAAAAAAAATTTTGTACCTTTTTTATGCAATCTATAAACCACTTTTTACAATAGCATCAAAAGCTGTTAAAGTTCAGAAATCTCATGTACAAACTTGTTTTATTCCTCCCCTAACTGAATCGGAAAACTTTTTGAAATCTGCAGCATATACGGTTTATTTGAAGCGCTTTTGTAGCATAATTTCTCCTACAGAAAGGATAAAGTGCAAAAATGCTGCGTTTACGTACACAGCATCAGACCACTGAGCCCAGTGACTGGCTGCAGCGGTCACCCCTGTTGGAGACGCAGCATGAGGGCAGCAGGGGAAGTTCTACTTGTTTTGTCATTTTAAAGCATAACTTGTTTCTCCATTTGTTTATTTTTTTTTAGATTTAACTAGACAACTTGTTCTTTTTCTATTTTAGGTTAAATTCTACCTAAATCTGACAATATTACAATAAACAAACAAAAATTCGAAAACAGATAGTTATTTGCCTTCCCACGTTACCGTGGACGTGCCTTCAGCTGATGTAATTCTGCTATAAATGTGCTTTTCCGCTCTCTTTAATTAGAAAATGTTGAAGTTTCCCGTTCACCCAAATCTCTATACACTTCAGGGTTTTTTTTCACTGGAACAACAAAGCAAACCTATTATTAGTTGTCAGGGAGACGGAGCTTTGTTTAGTAGTGTAGGAGGCATTGTGGCTGTGTTTGCCTTGTCTTTTCTGCACTTGCGGCCACTGTTATATCGAGGAATGACGAACATTACGCGCCAGGCTATAATCTCATAAAGTTTTCCTTCCAATAAAGAGAACAAATCCAGTTTAACTGCTGAACATAGTAGAGCTCTGATCTCCTCCATATCCCGTCCTTTTGAGGCAGAATATAAAGCTTTGGAAATTAAATCTGAAGATTACAAAAAAGAAAACATATGGACTGGTCATTTACTATTTAGTATAACGAGCAAATAAACAGAATCCGAGTATTACGGAGGATGGCGGTGCTCCAATAACGGCCATTTCTATTAATCGTCAAATATTTTCGTAAATACTTGTATTTCTCAAGAAAATTGGATTTTAGTCTGTTATTGCTCCAAGAAATGTATAAATAAATTAACAACTGGGCGGGTGAGGAGTCCCTGCACCCACACTGTTCAGTCAGTGTTGATAGGTATGGAGTATGGGCGACGTGCAAAAATCCCCGTACTTAGAATGTTCTGCCATGCTGAATGCACTGGGGCAAATCATCATGATCCGCTGCTGGCAGCTGCCTTTGTAATGGGCGAAAAAGGACATCCCAGATGTGCTCGAAAGGAGACAAGTCCGGAGACGCTGCAGGCCATAGTGGCAGGTTTAGCCCATGTAGGCTGCTCAGAGTAGCAGAAGCAACATGTGGCCTGGTATTGTGGTGTTGTTTGTTGAAAAAAGGCACATGGGACACTACGGAGAAATGGTCGTACCACTGTTTTCCACGATTGATCAATTCAGTACTGCAAGTGAAATTGGACCTCACATACTAAACATACGTCAACGCAAACCATCACAAAGAGTTTGCACAACACTAGGCTACGAGTCAGATGTTCTATTGACCTCATGCCACTGGTCTAAAAGATGGCAATGAATAAGGAGTCCCACTTTTGTCTTGGACGCAATGGTAGCCAGAGATTATCCTGGGGAACACGTGGACAGAGTCATTAAGACGCATTCACAAGGGAACTTCACACCAGTTCTACCCCCTGGGATTATGGTGTGGGGCGGCATAATGTACAGTAGCCAGACACTGCTAGTATTTATTCCAGGTATATTAACAGCCCGTCGTTACATTCATTTGGCTGTGGAGCCAGTGGTATGGCCATTTCTCCAAAGTGTTCTAGGAGTCATTTTTCAACACAACAAAGCCAGGTCGCATGTTCCTCATGCTGTGAGCAGACTTTGTGGCCTAAGAGTGCAACCATGGCCTGCAGCGTCTCCGGACTTGTCTTCCATTGAGCACATCTGGGACCTCATTGGTCAGCAATTTCAGTGGAAGCTGCCAGCAGCAGATCTTGATGATTTGCCCAAGTGCCGTCAGCGCAGCAGAACATCCCAACCCTCAGATCACGATTAATCACCTCATATATGACAGCCAAGGCAAGTAAGTGTGGGGATTTCTGTGTGTGGCACTCATACGCTATACTGGAAAAAAATAATTTAAAAAAATCAATGTTTTGACAATTGTTTCCATATCAGTAACATGTCTACCCATCCTGTAATTTCCAGAATCCCACAACCTTTTTCATCCTTGGTGTTGCAATTCCAATGTTGTGTTGAGGAGTGTATATATGGTATCGTGGCTATTCAACAAGCAACCTTTAAAAACTGCCATTACCTGATTATCATCACGTATCAGCACTTGAAAGCTCTTTCCAGTAAAATTGGAGCATGTAAAAAAAAGTGAGGAACTAAAGTTTTTAAAAGTTACACTATCATAAGACTGACAGCTGTATAAGTGTGCATACAGAGATAACTGTCAATCACCTATAGGACCGCCCACTGGACCCAAAATAACAAACGGCAGAAGAGTAAATGATGGGAAAAAAAACAGGTTTTACTGAACCCTTTTTAACAAAACTAAACATTAATCTGTCCGGCTCCTTCTATTCTATAGCATGGTGCCTGCAGATTGGACAGTCTCGTGATGGTGACAGATCCCTTTAAATGTAAAAAATTTTTTTACATATCATAATGTATATAAAAAAAAAAAAAAAAAATCTTGCAATTTTCACATTGACCCCTGGGTTTTATTTTAGATTCTAACTTCATGTTCTTTTATGAAACAGCATGTACATTAGCCACAATAGTCAGACCTAGAGTCTGTAATTTGCAACGAAGCATGCAATGTGTATGTGTAAAGATCACTGTGCAGGGAGGGGGAGGAGGTGAGCTGTGACATCACCTATTGTGATTGGTGGATCCTGTTATCAGCTGTGTATAGACAGAGGGGGTTACCTGCCTCTGATGATAATGAGACTTCCGAGAAAGTCTTCTTGAAAGGACAGGCAGTACAAGTTTAAAACAGCCCCGGTGTTTAGTGTAAAAATGTCAAGATTACGATAAAGAAAACAAAAACAAATTGCCAATATAAAAAAAGTAGATGTAACACTAAAGCCTGATTTAAACAATAATGACTTTTTTTAAGTGACTTTTTATTCCCGAGGACTGGCGTCCCCGGTTCTATGGATTCCCAAGTAAAACCATTCCCAGTACGCGACCGTCAGCAATAGCAGATATGAAATATTGTGAAGTGTTTGTTTCCCGTCCTCCGTCGTCAGAGGAACATTTAATAAAACATGGGAATGTAATTGGTAGAAGATTAGATTAGCTCCTGGGGAAGTGGGAGCACGAGTCTGATGTCACCAGGGCTGTTCACCGATAACCAACGCCGACTACATTTCCCAGTGAACTGGTAGAACTTGTTCTGATGTAATTCAGCAAGTAACTCTGTGGGATCCTAAATGTCCCAATGTAACCCACGGGATTAAGAGGCAGGGATACAGATCTATTTAAAGGGGGCATTTTTAGTTACTTAAATGCAGATGATATTTTTCGGGCTAAAAATCATTTTTGCAACCTGGTTTAGTTAAAAAGTTTGCACAAGTTTGTCTTTTATTGGCACTTTGTTTCCCTGCACATTTCTAGCTGTAGAATGAGTTAACTGAGAAACAGTCAGTGATATCACTCTGATGGGGCGTTTGCAACTCTTAGGCTACTTTCACACTAGCGTTAACTGCAATACGTCTCAAATGCGTCGTTTTGCCGAAAAAACGCATCCTGCAAAAGTGCTTGCAGGATGCGTTTTTTCAGCATTGACTAACATTAGCGACGCATTGCCACACGTCGCAACCGTCGTGCGACGGTTGCGCCGTGCTGTGGCGGACCGTCGGGACCAAAAAATGTTACATGTAACGTTTTTTGCTCCCGACGGTCCGCTTTTTCCGACCGCGCATGCGCGGCCGGAACTCCGCCCCTCCTCCCCGCACCTCACAATGGGGCAGCGGATGCGCTGGAAAAATGCATCCGCTGCACCCGTTGTGCGGCGGAGACAACGCTAGCGTCGGGAACCTCGGCCCGACGCTAGTGTGAAAGAAGCCTTATTTGTCTTTTGTGACCATACCAAAGTACAGCTCACATTTGATTTGGCCTGTTGTCATAAATCATCTAAGAAGAACCCAGATAACAACACATATTGCCCGGATATTGCTGTGGTGTCTGTTGTCCCGACTACACCCTTTATAAAATCTCATCCACAAACCCCGGTACTGTAAAAGATGGCGGATTGGCAATCCACATAGTCTGGACAGTGAATTCCCTGAAATACATTGTGTGAACAAGGCCTTACAGTGGTGTTGCTGGACTTCCAGAAATGTACAGCACCTTCTTAGGCTTGTAGGGAGGTCTGTTCACACCAGTGGTACTTAATGACTGCAAATCAGCTACTCATTTGCCAGCCTGTTTAAATAGGCAGACCACTCTTCAGATCAACATGTAAAAGATCAGTCAGTGTACGTTGGCCGCCATTGTTCTTGGCAGCACAGGTCCTGTTTGCACAGCACAATGTGCTGCCGAGAATGATGACCTTTTGTGCAGCTGAGTGTTTCGTCAGTGGATCGTCAGTCTGTTTTGACTACCAGACTAATATTTTCCTAGGGATACTTACAACCATCATGTAGTGTGAATGGACCTTTAGACCTTTACAGTGGTCCACACGGGCATTGACAATGACCGGTTGCCCTAAAAATAAACATCCGCATTGCACAATCCTGTTAATAGCTGGTGGTTTGGGGCACATTTTCCCCTGTAAGGTCCGACCTCTGTCTCGCAGCTCCACTGTCCTTCAGAGCAGAACCAATACGTCTCTATGCAGATAGGGTCTCGCACAAATGTTAACTATTAACCATGTATTAGTCTGTTTTCCATTTCACATGAGACATTACTGAAAAAAGAGGCAAGTAATATTTTACTCGAGACTGCGTATCTACTGTATATAACACCCGCTGACTTATAATGTGGTTCCATTACTATTACTAACTTATGGCTGAGGCGGGTATCACTCTGTCCAGGCGGGCCAACCATTGGAGAAGGAGCTACAGAAACAGGCGAGCTATGCCATCTTTGTAACTCCCATAGAAATGGATTGACGTTATGGACAGAGCAGCACATTGGTGCCAGGACAGAGATATTCGCTTAGAGATAGTCCCGTCACAGCCATGAAACTTTGAGATGACCACAACCCACCACGTTTAATCCAGGTTCTGGTATTTTTGATGGTAAGAATACAGGGCTCCCGATCGCGATGTGAATACTTTATGGAGCATCTTGTGTTATGAAGTTATACCCAATTTTATCTTATAATGAGTTTTATTACAAGTGATCGATTCTATGAGGCTGGTCCTTTTAAGAGTGCAACTTTTAGAGTGTGGTCCCACATTAGGACTACTCATGTGCCCGAAGGTCACGATCGGGGGCAAACAAGTTAGTTGGTAACACCTCAGTTATTGTTGCACTGTGGGAATGAGATGAGCGGGGCAAGTGGTGTCACCTCCACTCATACAAGCCGAGACGTGTGCGTGGCAGGTGCACCATACCTGCCGATCAAGCACGTGTCCCGGCAGGTATCAGTACACGTGACATCACCTGCTCTGCTCATTTCTCAATGCGGTTATGAGTGGAGTAAGACTAACCCTTGAAAGGGTTATTATTACAGTAGTAATTTATCCTATGGATAGGGGATAATTTACTGATGCCAAGAACGGGTCTCTGGACCATAGGAACTGGGCTATGGGACACGGGCAGTGGGCTGTGGAACACGGGCAGTGGGCTGTGGAATACGGGCAGTGGGCTGTTGGAACACTGGTACTAGATTCTGGGACACGGGCACTGGACTGTGGAACATGGGCAATCGGCTGTGGAACATTGGTGCTGGGTTCTGGGACATGGGCAGTCGGCTGTGGAACATGGGCAGTCGGTTGTGGAACATTGGTATTGTTTCTGGGACACGGGCACTAGCCTGTGGAACATGGGCAGTGAAAAACAGGAAGTGGGCTGTAGAACATTGGTACTGGGTTCTGGACACAGGAAATGGGCTCTGCAGAATGTAGCAGAGGTGAGCTCCATTTATTGTATATGGAGGAAATAGAGGAGTCCAGTGCTCTACTTTCTCTGGAAGTCCCACAGACAATGATTGGAGCAGAGGTCGTACATGTGCACCTCCGTTCCCATTCGAGAGTCTACATGCGGTTCCTGAGCCCTGTTCTCATGATCACTGGGTGTCCCAACAGCCAGATGCTCAGTGTTCATTAAGTTATCCCCAATCCTATGAAAGGGGATTACTCACTATCTTAATATTAATTCCAAGGGTATTCCTCATTTCTAAACAAGTCTTTGCCATGAATCTTGTTCAGGCTCAGATTAATCATCTTGATTGTTCCCGGCCAGCATGCCCCTATGCTGCAGACCTACAATCCATCCTGTAGGGTTACATATGGAGCTGTATTGAGGTGCTATAGTTCTGTAACACAGCAAGATTATTTTGTTCTGTCTGATATTGTAAAACCAGAGGCAGACTAAGGTACTATGGGGTTGGTGCTTCTTACAACTCTGTGCACCTCGAAGGTTGTATGAAGGCTTTAATCTGTTCATCCTAAATGTTATAATCTGAATGAACCAAAATAGGGCAACCTCCGTCCTTACACCCTTTTGAAGTATGTATATGTAAAACAGTATAAAACCCCCCTTTTCTATGTGTCGAGTAAGGGCCGCTCTGATAGTTCCAGTCTGTCTTTGCGTAACATGGATGATGGCCATTAATTTGAAGGCGGACACAGAATGCTACGTTTCTCCTGCAGTGACCGCGGCAGAGGAAATTTGCAGATGGCTATAAATTCAGGCCCTCATACACATTAGATCAAAGCTGGCCAAATCTGCCGTTATTGGTTGACCGTGTAATGTGTATTGGGGCCTCCCGACTCTTCCTCGACAGATGTCAGGAAAAAAAAAAAAAAGATGGCCGATCCTTTCGTTCTCTTTGTCAATAACTTGCTGGTAGAGGAGTCAACGGAAATAACCATTGGCCAAACAATGGATAATCATCTAATGAGTATGGGGGACTTTACTCTGGTAATAACAGATGATCACTGGATATAAAAGAAGATGGAAGTACAACTAACAAGGATATCCTCACTGGACAATCCCTTTAAATTACTGGTGTCATTAATTAGCAGTATTAAAAGGGTCCATTTACACAGGCCAACCTGTGGGACTAGAGGACCACCGATCAGCTGCTTGTTTGATGATGAATGGTCGTTTAATATCCTATTTATTTGGGCAGACCGCTCTTCAGATGCAGACTGAAAATTCAGTAATAGACCGTTCGGGGCACGTAGGCAGCCACTGTTCTTGGTAGCACAGGTCCTGTTTACACAGGATGATGTGCTGCCGAGAGCGATGATCTTTTGTGCAGCACAAAAGATAATTTAATGCCAATAAAAGATCGGCTGCCTGTCTAGATTGCACTTTCAACCTTGGGCCTCATTCACACATCCGGGTTTAAACACGTACATGAAAATTGGTACCAAAGTCATCAGGGTTTTGGATCGTTGTCATCACCGTTTGGTCCGTGAGTCCGTTTTTACCAACAGTGGTTTTCATGGATGAATAAACTACAAAGCTTCTTCTATCCTTTGTAATGTTAAACAGACAGCACATGGACTGTACTCTGATGTCATCTGTGCTTTTGATCGACCCATAGACTTGTGTACGAACTTTTTATATGTGATACCGCAAAGAACAGACATGTCTCCGTGAGTTTTGCATGGACACAGTCTGAGAAAAAACACAGGAGTCGGTACGACAAACCTCTGACTCCTCAATTTCCCTGACTCTGACTCCATGACTCGGTCTCCAAGACGCTGACTCCACAGCCCTGGAAAAAACACAGATGTGAATACCACCATCGGTTATAAAGGGTAAAAATGGATACAATAAATACGTCTGAATGAGGGCCTTAGGCTGCGCACACACACACACACACACACACACACACACACGGCAGCGGTGCTGAGCCCATAAAGTGGTCGGAAACCCCAGAAGCGCTGAGACACCTTGGGGTATAAGTACGTTATAAGGAGGCATTGAGGGTATTACATCTTGATAAGGGGGCACTTGAGGTATAAGTATGTCATAAGGAGGCGCTGAGGGTATTACATCTTGATAAGGGGGCACTTGGGGTATAAGTATGTCATAAGGAGGCGCTGAGGGTATTACATCTTGATAAGGGGGCACTTGAGGTATAAGTACGTTATAAGGAGGCATTGAGGGTATTACATCTTGATAAGGGGGCACTTGAGGTATAAGTACGTTATAAGGAGGCATTGAGGGTATTACATCTTGATAAGGGGGCACTTGAGGTATAAGTACGTTATAAGGAGGCATTGAGGGTATTACATCTTGATAAGGGGGCACTTGAGGTATAAGTATGTCATAAGGAGGCGCTGAGGGTATTACATCTTGATAAGGGGGCACTTGAGGTATAAGTACGTTATAAGGAGGCATTGAGGGTATTACATCTTGATAAGGGGGCACTTGAGGTATAAGTACGTTATAAGGAGGCATTGAGGGTATTACATCTTGATAAGGGGGCACTTGAGGTATAAGTATGTCATAAGGAGGCGCTGAGGGTATTACATCTTGATAAGGGGGCACTTGGGGTATAAGTACGTTATAAGGAGGCATTGAGGGTATTACGGCTTTATAAGGAGGCACTTGGGGTATAAGTACGTTATAAGGAGACATTGAGGGTATTACATCTTGATAAGGGGGCACTTGAGGTATAAGTATGTCATAAGGAGGCATTGAGGGTATTACATCTTGATAAGGGGGCACTTGAGGTATAAGTATGTTATAAGGAGGCATTGAGGGTATTACATCTTGATAAGGAGGCACTTGAGGTATAAGTATGTTATAAGGAGGCATTGAGGGTATTACATCTTGATAAGGGGGCACTTGAGGTATAAGTACGTTATAAGGAGGCATTGAGGGTATTACATCTTGATAAGGGGGCACCTGAGGTATAAGTACGTTATAAGGAGGCATTGAGGGTATTACATCTAGATAAGGGGGCACTTGGGGTATAAGTATGTTATAAGGAGGCATTGAGGGTATTACATCTTGGTAAGGGGGCACTTGAGATATAAGTATGTTATAAGGAGGCGCTGAGGGTATTACATCTTGATAAGGGGGCACTTTGGGTATAAGTACATTATAAGGAGGCATTGAGGGTATTACATCTTGATAAAGGGGCACTTGAGATATAAGTATGTTATAAGGAGGCGCTGAGGGTATTACATCTTGATAAGGGGGCACTTGGGGTTTAAGTACGTTATAAGGAGGCATTGAGGGTATTACATCTTGATAAGGGGGCACTTGAGGTATAAGTACGTTATAAGGAGGCGCTGAGGGTATTACATCTTGATAAGGGGGCACTTGAGATAAGTACGTTATAAGGAGGCATTGAGGGTATTACATCTTGATAAAGGGGCACTTGAGATATAAGTATGTTATAAGGAGGCGCTGAGGGTATTACATCTTGATAAGGGGGCACTTGGGGTATAAGTACGTTATAAGGAGGCATTGAGGGTATTACATCTTGATAAGGGGGCACTTGAGGTATAAGTATGTCATAAGGAGGCATTGAGGGTATTACATCTTGATAAGGGGGCACTTGGGGTATAAGTACGTTATAAGGAGGCATTGAGGGTATTACGGCTTTATAAGGAGGCACTTGGGGTATAAGTACGTTATAAGGAGACATTGAGGGTATTACATCTTGATAAGGGGGCACTTGGGGTATAAGTACGTTATAAGGAGGCAATGAGGGTATTACATCTTGATAAGGGGGCACTTGAGATAAGTACGTTATAAGGAGGCAATGAGGGTATTACATCTTGATAAGGGGGCACTTGAGATATAAGTATGTTATAAGGAGGCGCTGAGGGTATTACATCTTGATAAGGGGGCACTTGGGGTATAAGTACGCTATAAGGAGGCATTGAGGGTATTACATCTTGATAAGGGGGCACTTTGGGTATAAGTACGCTATAAGGAGGCATTGAGGGTATTACATCTTGATAAGGGGGCACTTGGGGTATAAGTACTTTATAAGGAGGCGCTGAGGGTATTACATCTTGATAAGGGGGCACTTTGGGTATAAGTACGCTATAAGGAGGCATTGAGGGTATTACATCTTGATAAGGGGGCACTTGGGGTATAAGTACGCTATAAGGAGGCACTTGCAGCATCATTACTTTACAAGTGGCCAATTTAAATGGGCCCCAACAGGACTTCTCAGATTACTTTAGCTGGCGACCATTTCTCAGTCTGGATGTGGCTCTCACGGTAAGAAAGGTTGATGACTGTAATAACTAACCCTCACGGGTGATCCTATATCTACAGCAGCAGCTAAAAACCCACATTTATTTTATTTATTTTTTCACTTTCAAAAATTTTGCAAAAGTGATAAACGAGGCAGAACAGTCTTTCACCATTTTGCATGAAATCGGCGAAAGAAACAAGAAAAGCTGAAATGTTTTAACAAAAGAGCAATGGACTTCATCTGGCCTTCCCATCATCGCACGAAGAATTGTTGTGTAGTTACATCATCAGGAAATAAAATACTATCCCCCCGAGAGCCCCCTCCACAGAAACACAAAGTCACAGCTTAAATCCACATCCTTTACGGAGAAGCTGCCCAAACTTTTCCTATACGAGAAAGTTAAGAAAGTTTTTGTTTTTTTTCCATCAGTAGAGAAAGCTGAAATCATTGCGCGGCCCTGGATAGGACTTTCTGGGATTAGTAATAGGACTAATAACTCCCAATGACTTTATTATCAGCGAGTAGACGGGAGTTTCTGGAAGTCAAGCCTTCCGCACATTCTTGTTCAGCCCTGAATGGCGGAGACAAATGAAATACTTCACACAGGATTGAACTTCAGCTGGAGCCAGAACACATTAATAAACTTTCTAAAACTTCTGGCGTGCATTAGGGTGCACTAGTCAGACAGCGTCGGCGGCAGTGGTGTGCCTGTACAGCACAGACCCTTATAGGGCCGGCCCATGACGTCAGGCTCTATAGGCTTGGGACAAGCTGAGAGTATCTTTCATTGTTTGCCTTTTCCATTGGAATGCTCACATCTCATGCCTGGGAGAAAACTGCCTCTCCGAGAAGTCCATCCCTTTATGGGACCGCAGCAGCTGTGGCCATACTGTGCAGCTGTACAACCCCAGGTAAGAGTAGGCAGCCTGGACAGCTCACTTTACTACTCCCCAGCTTGCATTTTCCTGCACTGCGCTCTCTGCCTCCATTAGAAGAACTATGAACAAACTTTTAAAAACTTTGTACGTAGCAGTGCCGAGTTTGTCATTTGGCACGGTGTAGTATTTTTTTCTGTTTTTTAAGAATTGCTTTACACTGTGCACTGCAATATGACAACTTTACACTGCAATATGACAACTTCAGCTCTGCTACACCTGTATGCCACACGTAATTCTTCACGAACACCTGGACAGGGACATGTGCGCTACTGAAGAAGTCAGAGAAAGTGGCTTTTTTTTTTTTTTTCTACTGCAATCATCCTGCCTATGTCAGGTACAGATGTAGCAGAGCTGACTTTGTCATTTAGCTACGGGGGTAATAGATAATATAGCAGGTATCTGCAAAATTGTATATACCGTAGTCGTACTGTAGTACCGTAATATAATAGTGTATATTACAAACTCAGCTCTGCTGCATCCGCACAGCAGTAACATATAAATAAGGCACAGCTATACTTCAACTCTGTGCTGAAAACTTCCCGAATTTAGATAAAAGGAGCAGGGTCATCTTTACTGCTGTTGTAAAACCACAGAAAACCAAATATGACATCGCAAGGAGTTGTGCTAAGTTACAAACCTAGCTTTGCTATGTCCAAAAAATTGCCTGGCAGTTGCAATGAGAGGTTTGTTTTATTTTGCGGATGTTAGGTGTTGTTTCAGAGCAAGATGCTGGACAAATAGTGTCCCATCCGGAAATTTCCCTTATTATTACCCCATTTTAGCGATGCAGATGATCAGACGGGAGGACGGTATAAAAGCATCTATAGGTGCGAGGGTCCAGCAATGGGGGCAGCGAGTAGCCTGCCCCGTGTCTGCAGTAATAGACATGATGCTCCGCTGGGGATTCTGCAGCATTCTTCACTCACATGTTTTTAAGCTAAATGATGGTTAACCCCCCCCCCATCCCAAAAAAAATCCGAGTGTGTCACTTGTAAAGGTCTCGCTATGTCGGTAAAGAAGGTCAGAACTTCTCCAAAGTTCAGATTCCTTCCCGCACCATGTGCAGCGAATTAGGAAAACAAATAAAAAGGGGGTTCTGGTAATAATGGAATTATAGAAGAAATAGCAGGGATGTGGATGACGTTAGCGAAGCATTACAAGCGCGATCTGCGGGGACTGAGACGTAAGGGGACGCGCTTCTCCCATCTATTGTTCTTCACCAGACTAAACAAACACTGGACGAACAGACTGACCGCAGGCTGGTGTAAAGCGCAGATCTGCCACTGGTAAAATGGGAGAAAAATCAGGAAGGATTGAGGAGAAAAAAAACTCAGAATGGGGATGAGACAGAAAATGTCATTAATAGAGGAGGGACTGCAGGGAGAAGCCGCTAATTAAAGGACAGCGCAATAGGAAGGGTAATTATAGGGCTGAGAAATGGGTCAATGAGTCATGTAGGAAAACTTGTGAGCCATAGGGTACCCGAGCCATAGAGTACCCGAGCCATAGGGTACGTCCAACCGTGATGAAACCAAACGAGTTGTTGCAGATTTGTAGTGAATGTCACCCTCTGCATTGCATTGGTGTAGTGCTGCTAAAATGGCATATATGCCACTCTTCAGCTGTCGTGGAACTAGAAGTTTCAGCAAGCTTGAAAGTTGGCAATTCCTGGGTATCTCTATTTGGCATGATCAAGAAGCAAACAACAAAAAACTAATATTACAGCAATGCCGGAATGTGCACAATAGAAATCAGTGGAGCCTGACAGACCCCATTGACTGTATTGGGGTACGTCAGGTCTTCATTAAGGTCTCCATCATTTTCGATGGAATATGCACCAAAGCGTCCAACACAGATGCCATACACATGGCGGTGTACAGAGCCATACCATGCTCTGCCGGGGGCCGTGCCAGAAAGAATACGTCCATGCTTCTGGCATCCAATGGAGAATACCATGATTTATTTATTTATTTAGTTTTTTCCAATTTAGGAGAGAACTGTAGAAAGGGCAATTACAGGAGGGCTGAAAAATGAGTGAATGAGTCTCATGTAGGAAAACCATCGAATGTGAATTGCAGCAGTAAAAATCTGCAGCAAAATCTGCAGCAAAATCTGCGCGCTTTGCTGATTTTCAGCATATTTTTCCCTAATTGAGATGTGGCAGATTTAAAGTTCCTTCACAATTCAATGATCACGCAAATCCAGCAGTGCTTTATGAACCGGATCAGCGAGATTTAATCAAGCGTAATCTACTTTGTTGCTACTGAAAAGCGGAAAATCCGTGTGAATATACCTAAAAAGAGGCAAAATGGCTCATTTTCTGATTGCATTGGTTTATGTATGCCAAGGGTAGGAGTGTATGAACCTGTACAGCATGTGGAGGATAGGCAACTGCTTATATAGCAATTCCTTGGTATAATAACTAGAAAATAAGAAGGACTGTTCCAATAACAGAGCTGGGCGGCAGCGAGGAGGTAGAATTCCTCGTTGCTTCCATGCGGGGGACATGGGAAACAGTTATGGCATAATCAGAAGAAATGGCGTGTAAGCGTGTAACAAGATGTAAGATACTGTGGGGGGTCAGAATTCGAACATGCCAGGATTTCTGTAATCCCAGATGATAATAAAATGGGGTACGCCGCTCGGCAGCCCTTGTGGGAGTCACAAAACAAAAAATAATTTAAATTGCAGAGCCAGAATTAGTACAATGAAGCCCACCACTAACTATTTTGGGGTCCGTTAAAGTTCCTTTTTAGGCTGTGTGCACACATTGCAATTTGCTGCGTTTTTTTTTTCCAGTGCAGATTTGTCACAAAAACCTGCATGGTTTCCTGATGCCAGCAAAGTGAATGAGAATCCTGAAGTATTATGCACGCGTTGCTTATTTGTGAATTGCAGATTAATTTCTGCAGGATGTCAATTCTTTCAGCGTTTTTGCTAAGTAAAAAAAAAAAATTGATTCTATTTTCCTGCCAAGAGATGCAGAAATGGTGCAGAAACTTCTACAGCATTTTTGGTGAACACAGCCTCCAACACAGATGTGAACACAGCCTAAGTCTCCATATGCATGGCAGTGTACAGAACCGTGCCTTGCTTCCATACTTTAGGCTTCAATGATTTATTTCTCTTGGATCTGAGGCCCCTGGTTTATATAGTCACTTGCATGAAGCCATATGTTTGGTATCGATAAGATGACGTGCGTGAATGGCGCGCAGCCTGCAGCTCCCCACTTGTAGGACTACAAGTGTCAGCACGCAGATCTCATCGCACACCCTAGGTTACGACTACGGATGAGACATGCATTATCTTGTAGATGTAGAACACCTAGCGAGTGACATGCTGTAAACCTGCGTACGATGCTATGGCGTCAGCACAGAATATTGCTGCCGTCTGCAAAGAGCGCGATTTAATGGGACTTTAATCATACGGGGGATGTTTAATATTAATCCTTTGTGGATGCAGCGACTGCATATTATCCGTGCAAAACAGGGAATGTGCTCCCACGCTTCAGTTCCTGCATCGGTGAAGCTTCCAATCGACTTTCCTTTCAGCAAGCCAACCCCACACAGACAAGCTGGGGTCTATGGGACGCTGCTTCATTTGTCAGCACAGGTCTATAAAAAAGGATGATGACAGCCGGCGCTAGCAATGTATTCACAGAATACAGGCTGCTAAAAACAAGGACTGCTGGACAGGGAGTAGTAAATCTCTAGAGTCCGACATGGTTAGGGACTTTCTCCACAAGCAGAAGAGATGGCGATAGTGACTTTATGTGGCGGAGTTGCCAGTTATGCAGTTACCCCTTGCAATCATTATACTATAGCCAACATTGCTTAAAGTGGATATGTCATTAGGATAAAAGTAGACAGGTTTTTGCCTTTATTTTATTCCAGGTTCTCCCCGGAGTATTCCACTTTTTTCATTTTTTAAATCCGACCTACGGTTCCAGAGATATGGGCCTTTTTACTTAGTACCACTTTTTATGGCCTTTATGAATGAGGCGTGGCTTAAAAGATTCACCGAGGGCGTGTCTTTGGGCTGTTCTGCATAATTAGCCTGTAAGCCACACCCCCTTATAAAGACCATAAATATTAGCACTAAATTAAAAAAAGCCCAGATCTCTGGAGCTGAATGGTGGATTCTAAAAAAGAAAAAAAAGTCGAATGGTCAGAAAAGAAGCGGGAACAAAGGAAGAGCAAAAACTGGCCACTTTTAACAGGTCCTCATTTAAAGGGCTGCTCCCATCTTCATAGATGATATCGTCGGATCATGCTTGAAAATACAAGCAAGTTTGCAAGCATTCAGCCGTTCTTGATAGAACAACACTTTTCAGATGGTTGCCTTGGAGACCGACCACTGCTGCCGCCAATAGAACATGTGCAGCGCTAACAAGCTCTTTTTTATTGAGCTAGTAAGCACTGTTTTGAAGCTGGCTAGTATGATTGGAGCTCGCTGTTGTCTCCTAATCCTGGTCAGCTTTATTGCAGTGCTTGCAAGCTAGACAAAAGCAGTGGTCGGTCTCCTAGGCAACAAGTTATAAATAAAAAGTGTTAATGGCTCAAGAAAGGATGCAAATTTTAATAAGTACTAAATTACAAAAATGCTTGTATTCACAATCACTATCTGACAATATCCATCTATGAAGATGGGATTAACCCTTTAATTTTAAATGTAAGCACACTCAATCATTCCCTATAGTGTGCGTTCCGTCTTACCCCCAAAGCATTACTTGCTTGCGGAGTTCCCCAATAATTTTTTGCTACATTCGTCTTATTCATTAAACTATAGCTAAAGAAAATAAAGTATATCCAGTAATATCCTCTGGTCCTAGCTAGTAGCCATTGGTGTAGTGTTTTCTCTCTTGCCTCCTTTCTATATTTTTGCATAGAAGATAGCGAAAAGACTCACCAACCTTGTCTGCTCATGTACCATGTCACTGTACTAAAAGGAACGGTTTCCAATGAAGCGGATTAAAGCAATTGTTAAAGCAGAGTTAAAAAGAAAGAAAAAAAAAATCCTTATTTGCTGCTCCAATTCCCTAGAGATGATGTGTACCAGAAATCAGAGTCCGCCAGCCGGCAGAGTATCAGAACATCCCTCAAAGCCCTACCAGCTGCAGTTCAGATGGTCTGGCAAGAACTTTACAGAGGAAAACACTTTCTAATTTGTACTTCCACAATTCCCATGTACAGTCGGTTTGGGCCGAGCAGAATATGTCCAGAAATTACTTAAAAAACACTAAAAAAATAAGTTAGTAGCGGAATGCATCCCTTGGGGAAGTTCCTGGTAACGTTTTATCCCTATAAGGCCTCTCGGAATTAGTACCGTGTAACATGACTGATTCACAGCAATGTCACACAGCATATACGAGACAAGCATCAGCCGGGAAATATAACAAATACTCATCATACTCAGCCGTCTGGGAACAGTGCCCACCTCGGAGCACCATTTCACAGCTCCTATACCATGTATAGTTATCGTTATCTCATCTTATTAAATGAGTGAAACTGCAAAGTGATCAGGTAGAAGGCAGCAATGGAAAAGACCATAAAAACACTATTTATTAGCAACTAATAAAATATTTAAATAAAAAGGAAAAAATTAAAATAAAGCACTTTAGGGCCTACGCGTTTTGAGCACTAAAGGATCTTAATCCTGAAAATCTAATAATAATTAAGAGCCTTAGTGCTCAAACTCGTGGGCCTAGTGTGTTTGTTTTTATTTTTTCCCCATTTGATATTTTTTCTATTGTGATTGCTGGATGTTTTTCTGCCTTCGATCTGATCATTTTTACCCGGGCGCCGGCCCGTGGTATCTGTCCGAGCACCCTTATTAGATTGAACAGAGTGAGCCGATGTGATATATTCTTTGCAAAGTGCATGTTCTAAAAAAAAAAATGAATAAATTTGCAAATCTCTAGGTTTAAAATTATAGGAACAGGAATTTTAAATCCATAGTTTACAGCTTGTTGCCTAAATTACCAGCCACCTGACCAGTGGCGAGTTTCCTATGCAAGGAGCGCTGCTCTGAAGCTGGCTGGGTCACTGGATTCAGCCAGCGTCAGACCTATTGCACACCCCAATTTTCTGCCTCTGCTTGTAGCATCATACAGCGCACAGTTTGGGCCAGCAGCAATGCGATCACGCTGTCACTCATAAGGAACCTGGGAGGCAGAGGAAAGCAGCACTCCTAAACAGAGAACATGAGGACGCCCCTTTCATTCCCAGTTCTGTTATTCGTCATTGGAAAGCACCAATGATCACATGATCAGAAACATCTTTAGCACCTTGCCTTAGCAAAGCTCCTATAATGTAGTGTTAGAGTTAGGGATTTCCCGCTTACATTGCCTGTTATTATGACACATCAATGCTAATCTCCAAAGCAAACTGCAGGCACAAAGCCTGTAAGAAATGCAGAGATTTCAGCTCTGAAGCTTACTTAAAATTATGACTGCAGCTCTAAAATACAATACAGGCATTACATTCAATAAATCAACAACATAAGTTTTAGGATGTATTAAAGTTGCTCAACTTTTTATGCAGATCAAATAGGTCCCCAAGGCCCCAACTTGTAGAATTGCAGAACTTCATCTGAAGAGCAGGACCATTAGACCTCGGAGGCTTTGTTAGAAGAATATAGTAGGTAAAGATCACGTGAATCACTTATTTCAAAGGTTCCCATTTAGAAGTAAAGGCACTCCATGCTCCACCAGTGCAAGCAGGACATTGCAGACTGCAGATACGTATAAGGCAGGAAGCTTGGGTTCCTTTTGGGTCTAGCAGGAAATGTAATATATTGGGAGATTTCTCCAGGACTATTGGAGGCTAAACGGCGACTTTGGTCACAATACAGGTGAAGTGGCCGAAGATCGCTCTATGCCCCTACGTGGTGTCGTAATACAGGTGTATGGTGTTGCATTGTCACATCAGCAGACAGCAAGTGGCAAAAAAGGTCAGGACCAGTTGGGTTCTTTGCAACTTACTCGTCTCACCACTCTGTAGGTTACAAAGCAAGTCCATTCACTTGCATGACACTACTATGTAGCAGCACGTGCGGATTTTTGGACACGTGATTTATGTCAAAGTTGTCTAGTAGCTCCAGCCGAAATGTGCTGTACCTGAGAATCTGGCCACTATTCTACAAGTCACAGCGACCAACGATGGCCACATACAGGAGAATAAAATCTGCAAGGCTCTCAGAACAGATCACAGGTTGTAGAAGTGGCCTGAGAAGAGACTTTCATCCAGTCGCACCTGATCAGGTTAGCTGATTGGTTACATGACGCCTCCACCAGAAAAAGAAGCCAAGAGACGGTCAGGGAGCACAGTGTAGAATGCGGAGTATCGTCACAAGTCCGGTAGTCATATATTGATTTTTTTTTTCTAATTCCTGTTTCAGCTGGTCCATTTAGAATGCTTTAATGTAACGCACAACCCCTTTAAGCATATTGGCACATGCCAATCCAACAGAAGCCAAAAGGACATTTTATTTTGCCTGTACATCAGGTGCGTATGCTCTAAGGCTTAGAGCTCCCCAACTCCGGTCCTCAAGAGCCACCAACAGGTCATGTTTTCAGGATTTCCTTGGTATTGCACAGGTGATTGAATGCTTGCCTGTCCAGGTGATGCAAATATCACCTGTGCATTACTATGGAAATCCTGAAAACATGACCTGTTGGTGGCTCTTGAGGACCGGAGTTGGGGAACACTGCCCTGAGTCTAAGTGCACATCACTAACATGGTGTGAACAAGGCCTAACAATGTTGACACCTGTGTCCTTTGCTTCTAGGCCTCAGTATAAAAACACGCACCATCAAGCTGCGCAGGCGACAGCATAGTCTGATAATCAGAAGAGTCAGACATGGGAACTGCACTTTTCACCTTCGGAGAAAAGTTCAATCGATGCGTGCCTGTACACCTGCCTCTGAAAGGTGTTCTACCCTGACTTCTTAGTATTTGATAAGTGTTCATAATGTGCTGCCAAGATGTCAGACATACAATGTACCAAGTTCTCGACACGACAAGCAGCCAGTGGCCATGCCAGGTCTGAGAACGATGCCAATTATTTCACCATGTACAAGTGAGAACATGAAGCCGCCCTCATCGATAGTTGGGAACGACAATAAATGAAAACGTGAGTTTACCTTCATAACAATTAGTAAATGACTATGGTTATGTTCCCACCATGAGTTTTTTAGGCTGTGTATTTTCACGTGCAAAAAAAGCAGCGTCTTACCGTTCCAGCAAAGTGGATGGGATTTATAGACATCTCCTGCCCACTGCACTTATTTTTAAGCGGCGTAAATTGACGTGCGGTTTTATCTGTAAATTTCCTCAAACACACGAGTTTATAGTGCTTTTCTGCTGCAAACACGTGCTAAAAACACCTGTAATCTGCACATGACTGCATTAGTAATCAAACCAAATGGCAGCAAGTATCAAAAGAAAGTAGATTTATATAAAGCATGACACCAAGAGACAAAAAAAATGCAGCATCAAAAATGAGGTAAAAACAAATGTAAAAAAAAAAAAATGCAGCAGAAATGCCAAGCTTTTGAGGAGCTTTGTGATTTTTGAGAAGGATTTGAACGGTTTCCGCTCCAAAAACTCCTCAAGAAACGCAGTGTGCACATACCCTTTACTGGGCAATTCCATCAATCTAAGATTATCACCTATCTACTAGATGTCTTACTCCAACAACCCCATTAATTATGAAGAGCTGTCCCTTCTGACATCTTGGGAAAGGCTGGAGACTAGGGATTTACAGCCAAGGCCTGTTTTGTAGTCTGTAGCTAACGACTGTCATTTTCTAATAGGATGATTATTACTTTAGCGTCTGTGTATGGTAAACGAGCAATATCTGAGACAGACATAAAAGCTATTTGTTTGAAGTTTTTGAAGGACTGAATCACTAGACGTCAACCCACAGCAGACCCAGGAGGTGCCACATCATGACCAGAAGCACCACTGAAACAAATCCTCTTTAAGACCACGTTCACACCTTGAGTATTTGGCGAGTTTTTCACATCAGTATTTGTAAGCCAAAACCGTGAGTGGGTGATCAATATAGAAGTGGTGACGTATTTCTATTATGCTTTTCCTCTGATTGTTGTTTTGGCTTACAAATACTGAGGTAAAATACTGACCAAATACTGAACATGTGAACGTGGCCTAAAGGGTTATTACAGGAGTATACAATGTGATGAGATATTAATGAAGCTATGGTGATCTATAACCCCTTAAAGGGTTAGTCCCATCGTCCTAGATGGATAGTCAGTTATTGCTTACAAAAAATTTTTTTGCAAAGATTTTGCAGTTTACTGCTTATTAAAAGTTGCAGCCGTTCTTGAGACATTAACAGTTTTCCTTTCAGCTTGTTGCCTAGGAAACCGACCACTGCTGCTAACCAGCTTGTAAGCACTGTGCTGAAGCTGGCCAGGATTTAGCTGTAATACAGTGCTTTCAAGCTTAATAGAAGAGAGCTTGTAAACACTATGCATGCTCTGCTGTCAAGCAGCAGTGGTCAGTATCTGAGGCAACGAGCTGTAAGGCTCTTTTTTAATTCGTCGCAATCCGTCGTTTAGGGGAAAAAACGTATCCTGCAAATGTGCTCGCAGGACGCGTTTTTTGCCCATAAACTTGTATTAGCAACGGATTGCCACACGTCGCGTCCGTCGTGCGACGGATCCGTTGTGTTTTGGCGGACCGTCGGCACAAAAAAAAGTTCAATGTAACTTTTTCTGTGCGTCGCGTCCGCCATTTTCGATTGCGCATGCGCGGCCGGAACTCCGCCCCCTCCTCCCAGACTGCAGAATGGGCAGCGGATTCATCGAAAAACTGCATCCGCTGCCCACATCGTTCAACAAATTCACAACGTCCGTCGGTACGTCGGCCCGACGCATTGCGACGGGCCCGTACCGACGGAAATGTGAAAGAGGCCTAAGTAAACGAATAATGTTAATATCTCTAGAAGGGCTGAAAATTTTAATAAGCGGTAAATTTCAAAATTGCTTATATTTTGAAGCATTATTTGACGGTATACATTTATGAAGACGGGAATATACATTTAAAGGCTTATCTAGTGAGAGCGAGTTGTTAAAATTCAGGGCTGTACGTAGTACTGCAGTTCAGGCTAATTCATGTATGGGCTTCAAGAAAACCCACGGCCTCGGCACCTTCAGTGAATAGGGAGCAGTGGCAGTACTAGGCACAAGTGGGGCAAGTTGCCATGTCTGAATAGATGTAAAGAAGCTCCCAAATCCATTATTTCCTGACCTGTGAGGGGCTATGGGTGCCATACTCGCACTGAGAACATACATACTTGTAGCCAAACCCAGAGGATAGGCCGTCAAGGTATATCTATGGAAAACATATTAACAGGGGCTGACCCTTAAACAACAGTCCGATATGTAGGTGGGCACGTAGGATTCAGATGTGTCTAAATCATTAGAGGCACGCGCCACTAAATGAATTAGGTGCAACATATGTGCGCCTCCGCCAGAGATGTTACTCCAGTCAGGAGTAAAAAAACAATAAAAAAAACAAAACTGGAGACATGTTTGGGTTTTGGCTTTTTGAGTCCCAGATTAAATTCGCCAATACATATGTTTCCATGAAAAAAAAGGCCTCAAGCCTCATTCAAGTGCTGTTTGTTTCTATTTAATCAGGAGGAGAAACCTGTATTTTTTTTTTTCTGGGGGAGTCGAGGCCACATTCGCACGTGGAGCATTTGGTGAGTTTTTTACCTCAGTATTTGTAAACCAAAACCAGGAGTGGGTGATAAACGCAGAAGAGGTGGATTGTTTTGGCTTATAAATACTGAGGTAAAAAAATTCTACAAATACTCAATGTGTGCATGCGGCCTAAAGGATGTCACACTAATGGTAAAAATGGAGACAAGAGAAATTAATCCGTATGCAAAGAGGAAAAAAATGGGTATCTGAATGAGGCCTTAGAAGTATTGCCTGTATATAAAATAAAGTGCAGAATATGGAAAGCAGTAAGAGCGCGCTGCGTGCGGCTTCCATCTGATGAGTGACAGTGCTGCTAAGTGCTCCGTGCTGAAGGAATAAGCTTCCAGCTCTGCAGGGTTATCTGCTACAACTCTGGGTATTTCCAGATTAAACAAATATGAGGACACACACTATGTGAGAACGGCTGATGAAGTGCAGGTGGTCCGCTGGCGTATGTATCGCTGTATACCACATGTGGATCAGAATGACATGACATCACCAAACCAGAATCTGCATGACACCATCAAAAGTAGGATTAGATTATCTGGCCTGCAAGCAAAACTCCGCTCACCAGGAAAGCATCATCTGGTCCGCGCTTGTACCTCCAGGGAGCGTCTGAGACACAAATAGCATTTATGGAGAATACGATCAGATGTATGAATATGTATGGTGCGTGTGAGTGAGCATGGACGCATTTGTGGAGTTGACATAATTTCACAATGTAGCATTACTGATACACTGGTGCGCTAATACACAACACATAATGAAGTAAAAAGCCAACGACAGGAGTAGTTTATAAAGGAGTCGGAGGGGAGAAAAAAAGAATTCGGAGTCAGAAGTTACCACAACCCACAGATAAGAGGCCAGGCAGCTGCTCGTTCCTGTCTCTTCTGGAACAAACATGTGTATGGCAAAGTCAACCACGGCCATTTATCATAAAGAGGGCCAGCATAGCCAATGATTGAACAGAAGGGTTTGTGCACATGGAGGAAGGCCAAAAATAACGAGTTTTCTCACGTAAGCCACTATAGGAAACGCTCCTTTAGTGAATTTTTGGAGTTTTTTCCAGAAGGACTTTTTTGCAGCCTTCTGATTGCACAGTACCAAATTTAGAACGTTATCCATCAAGATAAGCTTATATACCTTCTAGCTCTCAAGCAGACCACATCTATCCTCCGTACATACTCGTTCTGGATTTCACTAGTCCATCCATCCTGCAGCTACTTAGGTTGCTCTTTATCTCCTTGGTTTCTCTATTACATGCACATCTTTGCCTGTCATCCTATGTATTACCTTACCCACATTCATATGCACTCTCCAAATTACATTTCTTCATTTCCTGGTTCATTTTTTACTTTTTATCCTTTATGGTTTTCTCAGTCCTTCTTTATGTTCTCCTCCCACGTTCTCTGGTATTTTCTTCTTCCACTTCATCTGCTTCTTTGATACCAGGAGATCACTATTCCCGATGTATTACATATTAGTCTGTATAACACAGGGTCCACTCTTCTGACCAACAATCCAATTACATTTTTGGAGTTTCCCCGTCCAAGTACCTATAAACACTTTTTGTCCATAAGGTGATACCTTGCGATCGTTCTCACAATGAGACTCTTGTGTGGGTGTCACGATTATTGTCGCCTTGTATTTCGTTTCTCATATATGCTTTTCATGTCTCTCTAGTTATCCCAATGAGCATTTGATATTATCATTTTACTGTGTTCAACATATGGTACATTTAGAAATATGTACACGATCTCTGATGCTTCTTTACATTTTCCTCTACATTGCTGTCTATTTTTTACTTTGCTGATGCACTTGTAGTATTCTTGATAGTTTCAACAGATGTCCTTCAAAAACACCTTTGCATGGTTCGAAACGTTGGGCTTCATCAGCTTATTACACTCCCTGGTCACATAAAAGTTAAATTGAATGACACCAACTGTCTTCATTCCACTCTGTACTGGCGTTTAATAGTGGAGATATGCTTGGCCTGTGGTCCTTTTCTCATGCACGAATCGTCCAGAACAGTGATGCTGGCTTTTTCCAGAAATTGTTTTTGATCCAAAACACGGATCTATTGGTCCCAAAAACAACAACACAGAATAGACATATATGTAATCTTAACACTGTTCACTTTATACTGTTTAATGGGTAGGAGAAAAAAACTGATAAAAAACTGGGTGAAAATTGTAACTAACACACTGATAAACAACATTCCGTTTTCTTTTTGCGTGCAAACCTTCCAAAAACAGGCGTCTGAATGAGGACTAACTGGCATATCCAGTAAATAAATCCTTTGGTGCATCCACTTGTGCTCATATCATCCCTTTAACCTACTGACATATGCAGTTCAAACATGTAAAATACCGTCATAGCTGAAAGTGTTGGCACGCTTGAAATTGTTACAGAAAATGTATTTCTCCCAGAAAATTATTATAATTATATATCAACAATCTCAAGGTTATGAGTCCATCTACAGAGATCTTGATGTTCCATTGTCAATAGTGCACATCCATCTCCAGACATGTGGATGTTCCTTTGTCCATAGAGCACAACATAATCAAGAACTTTACAACCCATGGCACTGTAGCTAATCTCCCTGGACGTGGACGGCAGAGAAAAATAGATGAAATACTGCAACGCAGGATAGTCCTAATGGTGGATAAGTAGCCCCAATCAAGTTCCAAAGAAACTCAAGCTGTCCTGCAGGCTCAGGGTGCATCAGTGTCAGAGTGAATTATCAGTCAATATTTGAATGAAATGACACGCTATGGAATGAGACCCAGGAGGATCTCACTTCTGACACAGAGATATAAATAAAGCTAGACTGCAGTTTGCTAAAATGTACGCAAGCCAAAATCCTTCTGGGAAAGAGTCTTGTGGACAGATGAGACCAAGATAAGAGTTTTATGGTAAAGCACATGATTCTATCATTTACCGAAACAGAATAAGGCATACAAAGAAAAGAACACAGCACTTGCAGTCAAACATAGTGGAGGTTCAAAGATGTTTTGGGGTTGTTTTGTCGTCTTTGGCACTTTGCTATGTGCAAAGTATCATGATCTGAAGATTACCAAAGGATTTTGAATCGCAACGTAGAAAGCTGGGTTTGCAGGGCAATTACCCCAAACATACTTCAAGAAGCACCCAGAAATGCATGGAAGCAAAGCACTGGAAAGTTCTGAAGTGGCCAGCTATAAGTTTGGATCTAAATCCCATTGAACACCTGTGGAGAGATCTTAAAATTGCTGCTGGGAGAAAGCGACCTTGAGCAGTTTGCAAAAGAAGAGTGGCCCAAAATTCCAGTTGAGAGGTGTAAGAAGCTTGTTGATGCTTACAGGAAGTGATTGATTGCAGTTATTTATTCCAAAGGGTGCGCAACCAAATATTAAGTTGAGGGTGCCAACAATTTTGTCCAGGCCATTTTTGAGGTTTTGAGAAAAATTATGTCCAATTTGGCTTTTTTTTCTCAATGTTTTTGTGTTGTTTCACAAAGGAAATAAACATATGTAATTGCAATAATTTTCTTGGAGAAATAACTCATTTTCTGGAAAAATTTCAAAGGGGGGCCAACACTTTTTTTTATTTATACGGTCCGAACTGCAGCCTGCATGAATTCGAGCCTTGCTGCATGATTCGTGACTAGTCCAATGTCGCCCCTTGATGGTTTCTACCTGCACAGCTTTAGGTGATTGAGACATTGCTCTCTAAGTTTGTACACACATGGGAGAGACCCATCAATCAACTGGAAAGGGGCAGGGAGAAGCTGGGTGGGGGCCACGCCGGACTAGTGAAGTCTATTCCTAAGGTCCCCAGCTGGATCGTCAAGCTATGTTTTCTCTGAAACACCAGGGCAACTCAGGGAAAAGCACACTTCGCAGCAAACTTTTTGCCAGGCTCTGATTCATGCTGCCTATGGTTTAAGCAGCATGAATTGAGTGACAGGTTCCCTTTAATCTATCTGGACAAGCAAAATGTAATCTATTATTTTCACATTTAGCCTAAATGCAGTTGGAACATTAACATTTCTGTTTCCCATACAAAGTTTATTATTCATCATTCACCTTCCAAGTAGGGTGAAAGTAAATGTCAATGGATTTCATGAAAAAGGGGGTCGCAACATGGCACATATGTAAATAACACAAGGTAAAACATGGTAGAGAAATTGTTCCATGTGTTGAGGAAAAAAAGGCCATGGGGAATCAGAAATATTGTGTGGCGTGGAGACTCATGTTATTCAAACATTACATAGATTATAGCTGCAGTAAACTCCTATTTCTAGTCTGATCAGTGAAAACACGTGATTATTCTAAGTGAACATGTGCAAGAACAACCAATTTGGTGATACTTCTGGCTCGGGTCCAGGTGTGCGCTTGTGCCAGCCTTGAGCATAATTCCTGTAAATCCAGAATGTCAGGACATAGGAAGATGTAATGCCGTGTGAGATCATACCGTGCAGGAATCCATCAGCAGCTCCATATAGAGCATTAGCCACAAGAGCACTCAACTCTTCAAGCCTTTCATCACAGAACTACTAGGATACAATAGCCATTAGTGATGCCTCATTAATCCATGGTCCTCTTTTAGAACCACAGTTGACTATAATGAGCCAAAAAAATTACAGTATTTAGACGTGAGAGTCTTCAGTGGTTGATACCTTTTAATGGGTAACTGAAAAGATGGTAACAAATTGCAAGCTTTCGAGACTACGCAGGTCTCTTCATCAGGCAAAGTCTTGGGAAAGCCCATGAGGTGCTACACCTCTCAAAGAATTCATCTAGGGGTGCAGAGATCATATTGAGAACACAGGTGTGTCACAGAATTTTATACCATTGAGCAGTGAAGAAAAAATAACTACGGTACATTTTTACCATCAAAATTTAGTTTTAGCTCCAGATTTTACATTTTCACATAAGTAGTGGGTAAAAATGGCACCAAAATTTGTCCCACAATTTCTACTGAGCGTGGCTATACCCCATATGTGGCTGCACAGTACTGCTTAGTCATATGGAGAGACTCGGGAGAAACGGAGCGCTATTTGCCTCCTGGAGCGCAGATTTTCCTACAAGAATTTGCAGACTCCATATACAGAGCCCCTAATTGCTAGAAGAGCAGAATCCCCCTCAAGTGACCCCACTTTGGAAATTATACCCCTTGGGGAATTCATCTACAGGTGTAGTGCTGATTTTGACTCCATGGGTATTTTCCAGAAACAAGCAATGAATGTTGCTAAGTGAAAATTGCAACCTGCTGCTGTAGTCATCAGTACATTGCAGTCACCAGTACGTTATGCCCAGCCCGTGCTTCTGGAGACATGCACCCGTAAGTTAGGCGGGCTCTCATCACTTCAGAAATGCCAAATGTGGATGCTATACGTGGACAAGGAGCTGTTTCGCTTTTCCATAACCTTTGTACTACCAGTAACATGGGCAGCACAGTGGCTCAGTGGTTAGCACTGCAGCGCTGGAGTCCTGGGTTCAAATCCCACCAAAGACAACATCTGCAAGGAGTTTGTATGTTCTCCCTGTGTTTGCGTGGGTTTCCTCCGGGTACTCCGGTTTCCTCCCACATTCCAAAGACATACTGATAGGAAATCTAGATTGTGAACCCCATTGGGGACAGCGATGATAATGTGTGCAAACTGTAAAGCGCTGCGGAATATGTTAGCGCTATATAAAAATAAAGATTATTTATTTATTTATAAGCCCCCTATATTTCCATTAACAGAAGACAGACCTGAGTGAGGACTTGATTTTTTGTGTTGAAGCTTTTATTGGGACATTTTACATAACATTTGGGATCACAGTTATCCGGCGCTCTACGCTGACCACTTACTTTGGGGTTTCCATCTAAATCTCTGAGTGACGTGATGCAGATGAAACCCCTGAGGGATCCATTCACTATAATGAGGCAGCAGTTACTCTGGCCTCTTGTTAGCGGTGTCGTTTTCAGAAGTGCACAAAACTGTGTCCGACAGCACTTTTATGCAATCCTAAAAAGACGGACACTGCCGGATCACAGGTCCTATGGCGCCCACAGTGCCTCCATCTGCCTCATTTATAGGGAATCTTTTCCCAGAGATTCTGTATGAATCACGTATTTCTGAGATTTACATGGAAACCCTGATGTAATTGCTCAAGGCAGAGTGCAGGTTAAATGTGCGCCGAGCCTTTCTGTGATCTTTGGGAGGCAGAATGAAAAAAATCAACAGCAGGTGAAGAATTGGTTTTATTTATTTTTTTACACCGTTGCTCATGTGGTATAAGTGATGAGGCCTACCGCCTCAACGCATTAACCTAATTATCCCTGTGTGGCCTATTAATAAAAAACAACAACATAATCACGTTCCTCCATCATGTTCTCATACACTTTATGCAGTTAATAGCCTCTGTGTCTGTACTGTTACATACTTAGGCAGTTAACTGGTTCATGCAGCTTTACATGAACACCCGAGCCTTACACTATGGCTGGTCCAAATAACTAAAGCAATTGTTACCATCCACCTCTCGTGTCTCCCCTTTTCCTCATAGTTTGTAAGCTTGCGAGCAGGGCCCTCATTCCTCCTGGTATCTGTTTTGAACTGTGATTTCTGCTATGCTGTAATGTCTGTTGTCTGTATAAGTCCCCTCTATAAGTTGTAAAGCGCTGCGGAATATGTTGGCGCTATATAAATAAAATTATTATTATTATTATTATAGGCGACTTTATTCTTCGGGTCGGTGCGATTACAGCGATACCAGATTTATAGGGGGTTTTTATGTTTGGCTGTTGTCACACACTAAAAGAAGCTTTTTATTCCGAAAAAAAAAGGAATTTATTTCTTTCATACATGGAGAGCCTATGTGTTGGGCTCTCCACGTATGTGATGTGACAGTGACTCAGCCGCTAAACATGCAGCTGCGGCGCCGGACAACTGATCAGCTGGCGCGCTCCATGTATCAGAGTTCCCTCTGCAGCTTATTCGGCAAGCGCTAAAGCTTGCCGAATAAGCAGGGACCCGATCAAATTCGCTCAACTCTAGTCAGTACGATTACAGCAATACCTCATTTATATTGTTTTATGTCATGTTTTGGCACTTTTACACAATAAAAACTATTTGATAGAAAAAAATAATTATTTTCGCATCTCTTTATTGTGAGAGCAATAACATGATGACATTTTCAGCGGTTTCTTTATATCCGTCTTTTTGATCGTGTGTTATTCAACTTTTTGTTCAATGGTCATGATGATAAAGCATTGTTTTTTGCTTTGTTTTTCTTTTTTTTATGGTGTTCACTAAAGGGGTTAACTAGTGGAACAGTTTTATAGGTCGGGTTGTTGCGGACGTGGTGATATCAAATATATGTACTTCTATTGTTTAGATTTTTTTTCATTCAAATATTTGTAGATACAATACCTTTTGTTTTTTTAAATATTTTAACGATTATTACAAAAATTGTTTTTTTCACCGCGCATGATCAGCATGTTTCCTAGCTCTAGCGACCCGGATGTCATCATGACGACATCCGGTCACCATGGCAATGATCGGGACCCCGCATGACGCCACGGGGTCTCCAAACCAAAGGCAGAGGGGCTATCATCCTTCTCCTGGCGCCCGGAATGCACCGATCATGTTAGATTGCAGCATTTCAGGTTAAAGTGTAGGGAGAGGTCCGTGACCACCCCTGGCAAATAGTGCCGGGTGTCCGCTGTCAGAAACAGCCGACACCTGGCGGCAATCGCCCGCACACATAATAATCCGTCCCTGGTCAAATAGGGCTAGGGCACATGGACAAATTATTTCGTCTGATGTCAGAAAGGGGTTAAAGAGAACTATGGCTGCATATGGCTTGAAAAAAAAACATTAAAAAATACTGTTTAACAATACAAGATAAAGCTTGAACAAATTTGCCATAGGCGGTTACAGTACTTTTGCTGCGAAAAGTGCAGCCTGTCAAACATACTGCAACCTAGATAGAAATCTGAAGGCTGACAGTAAATGCCAGTAAGATCCGTCAGGATCTATTAACAAATGGATTTGTTATGGCTTCATCATAATCAGAAGCAATGATGCTAGTGTGAACAGCACCTTATAATCTATTAAAATCTTCAGGAACAGTGGGGCCCTTCTTTGCTTTTGATTTTCCCTCCTTGAATTTTTTTTAATTTTCCAGTCGATAGACTTTGCATATTTTTTTTTTTGTGCTGTCGTTTTTGTCATTACCAATTTGGGGACCATACAACTTTATGATCTGGTTTTATTCTATCTTTTGTAAAGAAGTCACCAGAAAAAAAGAAGAAAAAAAAAAATATCACAATACTGCTACTTCAATTTTTTTCAGCTTCCAATGCAGCAATACAGGTTACATTTTTTTTCTAATTCTTAAAAAAAAATGGGTTAAGATGGACAGATATATTTTAATTTATTTTTTTTTACAATTTTCATTGGTCACCTTAGAGGATTTCAACCAAGGATCACTTGAATACTTGTACAATTCACAGCAATACTACAGTGTATAAAAAAAAAATACTCTTCTCCTATGAATAACATTTTGGTGTGCCAAAATGCCATAAAATTATCATTGGCAGTGGCCCCCCACTATCATGTTGCTTGGAGGCCAAGGGGGTGAGAAGGGACACCTTTCCATATTTCCAACATTTTAGATGACACTGCCCTTACATAGTGTGGTATCGAAGAGGTTAACAGCAATGGGAGCTGACTCTGATTCACATTAGTAAAGATGGTGCTGTAAAACACAGTTGGCACCTGTGAAGTATACTGTGAGTTTAGGTTGTGAGCCAATTCCATACATGCAGTGCGCACATCTGCCATACGTGTATGGAGGATGTTATGAATGGAAGCCTAGGCAGAGTCCCCATCCCCTCTAGGTGCCTTCCTGCATCGCTCAGGTAGTGGCCCAAGCCCTCATGGCAAGTATAGTTTGTAATATATACACACATTCATAGTAACTATTATTTTCACTCAGTATAACATTTATGTTTTTACAATCGTGAACTTTAGTATTCATGGTGGATTTTCTATTTTTTTTGTAGGCTAAAAAAGCTGATTGAACAAGAAACAACCTACCAAGCTAAAAAAGAAAAAGAGAACCACAAAAAAATAACCAAACTCCGAGATGAGCTCACAAAGTTGAAGTCATTTGCGTTAATTGTGGTCGATGAGCAACAGAGGTTGAATGAACACTTAAATGAGCAAAGTGACAAGATCCAAGAGCTGACATTAACTGCCCAAAAATCACAGGATAAACTTAGCATTGTAGAAATAAAAGCAGAGGAAGAAGAGCAAAAAGCAAACAGACTTGAAACAGAACTTCAAACTCAGGAAAGTAGGTTCTTTCAAGAGCACGAATCCACGATGGCCAAACTAACGAGTGAGGAAACGCAGAATCGCCAGCTCAGATTAAAGTTGGCAGCTCTCAGCAGACAAATCGATGAGCTTGAGGAAACAAACAAGACACTGCGTAAAGCAGAAGATGAACTTCATGACCTAAGGGAGAAGATGAATAAAGGAGAATGTGGAAACTCCAGCCTTATGGCAGAAGTGGAGGACCTGAGAAAACGTCTGCTGGAGATGGAAGGTAAAGATGAAGAACTTATAAAAATGGAAGAACAATGTAAAGATCTAAATAAAAAATTAGAAAAAGAAGCATCACAAAGTAAAACCCTTAAAGTTGAGGTTGACAAGTTAAGCAAAAGAATTAATGAGTTGGAAAAACTGGAAGACGCGTTTAACAAAAGTAAACAAGAATGCCAATCTATTAAATGTACCATGGAAAAAGAGCGAGCTGCCACCAAACAACTGTGTAATGAACTAGAAAGTTTAAGAGTTCGTATACGAGAGCTTGAAGTGATTGAGGTGAAGCTTGAAAAGACGGAAAATATACTAAAAGAAGATCTAACCAAACTAAAAACCTTGACAGTGATGCTTGTGGAAGAAAGGAAATCGCTAACAGAAAAAATCAGACAAACTGAGGAGAAACTAAAGTCAGCCAATACACAACTACAGCAGGAGCAAAACAAAGTGACGACTATTACAGAAAAACTAATAGAAGAAAGTAAGAAGTCTCTTAAGTCTAAAGCAGAATTACAAGAGAAGATGCACACAATCACGAAAGACAATGAAGATCTTAAGTGCAAACTAAGAGCAGAGGAGGAGAAGGGAAATGACCTAATGTCCAAAGTCACTCTTCTCAAAAAGAAGCTCCAGTCACTTGAATCTATTGAAAAAGAGTTTCTAAAGAACAAAATGAAACAAGAAAGTAAACAATCAGAAGCGTTTTGCCAAGAAAACAACAAAATTAGAGAACTCACGCAAGAGGTTGAAAGGCTAAAACACACCCTTAAGCAAATGAAAGCAATGGAAGATGACCTCATGAAAACAGAGGATGAGTTTGAATCTCTGGAGAAAAGGTATTACAATGAGCAGCAGAAAGCCAAAATGTTTTCCGAAGAACTTGAAGTTGTAAGAATGGAACTAGCAAACTATAAACTGGCTGAGAAATCAGGATCCTACCAAGAAAAAGTGTTACTGACAAAGCTGAAGGAAGAGGAAGCAAAGTCAGGTCACCTTTCTAGAGAAGTGACAGCCTTGAAAGAGAAGATCCACGACTACATGAAAACTGAAGATAATATTTGCCGTTTGAAAGGAGATCATTCTGTTCTTCAGAGGAAGCTCAATCAACAAGAAAACAGAAACAAAGAGATGTCAAAGGAAATGGAGAATCTCTCGAAGGAACTTGAAAGGTATCGTCGGTTCAGCAAGAGTCTTCGACCCAGCCTCAATGGTCGGAGGATATCAGACTTTCAAGTGTTTTCGAAGGAGGTGCAGACAGATTCAACGTACAATGAGCCACCTGACTACAAAAGTCTTGTTCCTTTAGAGAGAGCAGTTATAAACGGGCAACTTTACCAAGAAAGTGATAACGAGGACGATGAGACAAATGAAGAGGATTCCACTATAGCGTACAAGTGTAACTCCACGAATGGAAATTCTATAAACAACAACAGGAAGCAAATGTCTCCGTGGACAAAGCCAAGTCAACAGCAGGCCCAAAACGGAAAAGTACATTTGAAACAAAATGGAAACTACATCCATCCAGGAGACATGGTTCTTACACATACGCCTGGACAACCTTTACACATTAAAGTCACACCGGATCATGGACAAAACACAGCCACACTTGAAATCACAAGCCCTACTATAGAAAACCCTCACTCTTTTACGAGTACAGCAGTCATACCAAGTTCTGGGACCCCAAAACAAAGAATAACAATTATTCAGAATGGTTCTTTGACACCTGTGAAATCAAGAGTAATGGATGGATACGTAACACCAGAGCAAGTGGTGCCACCACTTACTATGGCTTCTTTTGTGCGGCCTAGGACCCCAGACTCATGCGGTTCTATAACTCCAGAGAGAACAATGTCCCCTATCCAGGTATTGGCTTTAACAAGTTCATCAAGTTCTCCAGACCGGGTACTTTCCCCAGAACCTATGGAAATTGGTGGAACGCATGCAGTTTTTCGAGTTTCCCCCGACAAACAGACTGGTTGGCAGTTTCAAAGGTCAAACAGTTCTAGCTCAACTTCAAGTGTAATAACTACTGAGGACAATAAAATTCACATCCACTTAGGAACGCCCACCAGTCCCTTCATGCCAGTGCAAGAGAAAAGACATTCACTGACTAATGGGATTCCAAATAAACCCACAAATAAAATCACCAGCAGTATTACTATCACACCAACAGCTACTCCACTATCACGGCAATCACAAATTACAGTAAGTAATATGAATAATTGATCCCACCCCCTACCCAAAACCCATTTCCTCAAAAACTCACCTTTTTTTTTTTTGCACGAATCGCACAGTTTTTTTAAAACGTTTGATTTCTGGAGAGCTGTTTACACAATTGTTTTTATATACACTTAGTTTACCTGGGTGTGCACACACTGTTATTTGATTTCTACATTTACAATATCTGTATGGAGTACGTATTAAAAATCTGCACTTGTATTGAATGCATTTCATGTAATATTTTCCCACAAATTGTGTGAGTAAAATCTCGAAAGTCAAAATCGAAAGGAAAAAAAAAGATCATGAAATTATGTTTTTTGTTTACTTTATTTTTAATTGTGCTTCAGGTTTCATATTCCCTGCGGTATGTTCAGTTGTGGCAAAACCATGTGTTGCTTTATTTGCAAGCCGTTTGTCTTAGGGGAAAAAAAAATCCTAAAATTGCTTCTGTGGAAATCATTCTTCTTAATAAAACGTTCAGAAATATGTGGGGTATGTAAAAACAACATCCCACCCCAAATAAAAAAAAACACAACATTTCTATTCACTACTATGAAATAAAAAAATCACATCTGAACATACATTCAATATCTGAACCATTGATAAGAATAACATGCATCTGATGTATCTTCTAAATAGAAGGCCGTATGACTATCAGTGAGCGACCAATTTTACATGTGTTAAGATGCTACTGCTCCAATACTCTGCGGTTTAGTAATTCTTTATGTAATCCTATACTGTAATTCTTCACTGTTCAGAAGTGGCTCCAGTTACAAACTACGCAACCAAAGTCTACGAGCTAAAGCCACAAATTGAGCCCCAATGTATCGCACGGAAGTCTCCACTTAGCAGCCAACATTACAGTGTTTGTATAGGCGTGTAGGAGAAGATCACAGGGTGCCCGTTGTTGTAACCTCCAGCGATCACCTGTTATTTCTGGGTGAATGTGGCGGTAAGCGTCCAGTTCCTCTGCAGTGCCTCTACAGGTAATATGAGGCATGACATGGTGTCCACTGAAATCAATGGGCTTTCTATGTATGGACTGACCTACTCAGTCCCTAAGACAGCTTTTTGTAGCATGTCTCCACAGTAGCTAACTGATGAAGAAACTGAAGAGGGTATTTGCAAATTATTTTCTAAACCAGAACACTCCTTTAATGTGTATCTCTGCAAAGGTCTCACAGATGCTTCTAGAGATACACAAACTATAAAAACTACGGGCCCTATTCATCAGTAATGGCGTTTTGTAGACACCAGTCTTAACGTAAAACTGCCAAAAGTCTCAACATTTTTGGGCAACTTCAAGTAGTGCACATACTTTTCGACATTCCAACACCTTGATGACTTGGGCTCCAAGTGTGATGACAATTGCTTTTTCTTTGTTACATGGGCCCTCCTTCGACTCCATAAACAGATGGTACATTCAGCCCTTTGTAAGGAAAGTCATTCTCAGGGGGGGATCGGTTTCTTCTTACGACGGGCCGGCTGTTGTAGGGAGTCCTTCAGCCAAGCTTTGCTCCCTAAGAAAAGTTATGCAGAATAGTTATCTTCCAGAAGGAAGGAAGCTGTCTTTATAGTGCCACCTATAGGTATCCACCTTGTAAAGCTATGTCCAGACCAGAAAAGAACCTTAATGGATTTTCGTCAACTGGAGTCTCAAAAAAGAACAAACACCCATCTGTAGGCAACTGTTTCAGGTTCTTGCCTGTGGGCAATACAAACCAGGTGACTAGAAAGGTGGGTGAGAAATGTCACGTCATGTTTCAAGGTTCTTTTACTACTTACAGGGTAACTTTCTTTTGGAGAACTAGTCTGCATTGCCCCCAAGACTTCCTATGCCAGTAGTACGCAGAGAGAGAGCGGTGTTAAAAGATTCTCACCCAACCAACCTGCAGTGACAAGTTGCAACAACCCCGAAATAGTGATCTATGGTTGGGAATGTCTTCCTTGTGGAAGAAACTCAGTACCCCCTAGCCATGGTTAAAATTTCCTATGAGTCTTATATTAATTTACAGGGTAGCTACCAGTGGTGTTTGTGACTCTGCTCCCTTCCTTCTGGAGGAGAGCTCACCTGCTTAAGGTAAGTTATTAACATACACAGAATCTCCATATCTGCCAACATATTTATCCTTTCAATCCTTCTACTTACACAGAAGCTATGACAGCAAATGGATGAGCACAAATCTTTGACATCTATTGGGGATTATCAGCTTTCAGGTATCTTATTGATGGCAAAAAACGGTGATTAAGTTGTCACTAACATTACCAGAAACCCATAGACAGCCCAAATGGGTCTGCAAGACAAACCACGGAAAATAAGGAAGTTCCGAACATCTTCTTGTTACCTAGAGGGTAACCTAGAGGTTATAATGTTAGGCGATTGTATCTGTGCAGTTCTCCAGTCTACATCAGTGTAGTGTAAGGAGACACCATTCTGTTCTCCGAGAACAACCGACATCTGACTAAAGTTACTCACATTCCACTGGAAAAAAAATTAACAGTGACGTCATTAAAGCACATTTCTAACCTTTCTTCTTACCAAAAAATATGGAAAAATGTCCTCAATGTATCGCAATGGGCCCCTTCTATTTATATCAATTAAGGCGGCTCCTAAGGGATATCTAGGATTTATTTATGTAATTGAAGCAGATGAATGGGTGCATAAGTGGAAGAACCTCATCATGTCGACATGTGTGCTACACCAAATTTATTACACAGCGCTCCTATTAGAGAATATTTATCTTCCCAACTAGGACTAAATCTGCCTCCTACTTTCCACGCTGCATAAAGCTAATGACAGAGCAGCTACTGAGAGACATTATCAGATCGCCTTCTTCTGTGCTTGTCTCTATTGTGTCATCTGAGAGACAGAAAAGAGATCCTTTAGTAGCCGTTATTGAAGACGAGACTGGAAACGCGTGGGAATCAGTGTAAGATCTCAGGAGCTTTAGTGGAACAATTCCCCCATACACATTAGGGGAAAGTCAGCAGAACCGGCAAATTTCGAAAAACCATCTGATGTTTATAGGGGTCTCCTGGTATAATCGTTAGGGGAAAGAAGGATCAGGAGGTCTCTATGCCAAATTCTTTTTTAGGAGAGGTAAACCATTGCCAACAGTCTTTCTCTTCTCTCCCTATTGAAAGCACATGAATGCTCAGTACTTCCTCACATTACACGTATACCAACTTATGATCTGGCTCATTTCTCTGGTTTTCCTGTACTTTGAAAAATAAGGTAGATGAAACGCCCCTGTTTGTACAGACTATAAGACGCATAGGACCATGAAGACAAATTTTCAGAAGCAAAATAGGGAAAAAAATTAATTCGCCAAATGGGGGTCCATCTTACAATCCGAATTCAGCTTACCGGGCCGGGGGATCATAAGCGCTGGTGGAGCTGGGTCACGGGGGCGTTCAGTGGTCAGGCGATGATCTGACTCCCATCCCAGACTGGAGGGGCAGGATCGGCAGTGCTCCATGGTACGGGGGCTCCGCCAACATCTTGTGAAAGCCCGGAGCCCCAGCACATCCACTGCTACAGTCCGGTGGCTTCCGGGAAAATGGACGTCGGAGGTGGCGCATGTGAAGATTGGGATATCGACACTGAGATCTCATTGCAGAGATCTCAATCTGCACATGCACTGCCTCTGGCGGCCATTTTCCTGGAGGCCACCGCACCACTGAGCACCGCCAAATACTGCTATACCAGCCTGGTATGAGAGTCAGATCATCACCCTGCTACGGCGGACCACCAAACACCCCCTCTTCCCAGACCAGGGCCGGCAGAATCGCTCCCAATTCCTGCTGCTGCCACACTCCAGGTAAGTACATTATGACTATAAGACGCACCCCCATTTTCCCCAAAAAATTTTTGCGGAAAAAAAGTGTGTCTTACAGTCCGAAAAATATGGTATATAGCTTCCCATGGGCAAGGGTCCTCCATCTATATTGAGGCCAGTTGGCATATGGTGAGGTTTTAATGCTAGATGATAGGACTGTCCCAAATGGTGAGGTGTAGTGGTGGGATGGCTATTACATTTTTTTTTAATCAAAATAGTGTTAAGTGCTCTATGTTATTTCCATGTACTATTACTATTCACTTACTTACTACAGGGTATATGCTCATTTTGTTTTTTTATCTTGGGTTTAGTCTGCTAAATGGGCAGAGAGTGTGAACGCGATCCTACACATTGAACGAATACCAACATTTGCTTCGCCTCATTTCTTTGGTTTACAATAGGGTTATAGATAGAAACTGTGAAAAAAAAAATACTGTTGATTGCAAAATGCAAATTTACTACTATTTCAAAGCCCCAAATCATGAAATTTAAGTTGTGCCCTGGTTCATTAGTCTTTACTTCCTGGTCCACTCCTCAACACACCAAATATGACAACTAATCAGTGGCCGCGGCAGCGACTGATCTCAACGACTGGCTGAGCAGACATTTCAGGCCATTTCCGGTGACTTGATAATTGGACCACGAAAAAGAGACCACTGGAAACCGGTTCAGTGTGGGAACGAGACCTCCAAATAATCAGTGAGAGTGGCCCACATCCTACCGGAAGAAATGACCAGACATGGACCCATAGATGACTATACCAGTTGGATCACACCTACCGTACATAAAATCGGCTGTACTAATCTGAGATATTCCAGATAGGAGGAGAATAAACAAAAATCAATATAAGCATCCAAATGGGTGACAGAAGAGCCAACTTGTGGTGCCACCGGCCCATCCGTACCCCACATTACTCTGACTGACCTAATGATCACTATTATCTAGAGTGATAAAGATGGAAGGGAAAGATCGAATGAACTCACAATCGCATGATCTCACTGATGAGAACATTGGGTTGCTCAGAGGCAACTTACGGTAATTCATTTTAATCATTCCCCTTCGGAGAGATGATCAGACAAAGTGACGCAAGAAGGAAGGAACTCCGATGACCTTCTTGTTTCCTATTTAGCATTATTGTTCCCTTTATTCCTTAGCAACGTGTTTTCTGCTAATGTTCCATATTAACAAACCCTTAGAAGCTGTAAATATTTTCATGTGTAACGCGACGGGAGACCCCTGGGTGTATGTGATAAAGTCGATTTAAAAAAAAAATCCTTTCCTATTTCTGGTAAATATTTGGCACAGATTACGGGATGTCTTATAAAAGTAAGGAATAGTGCGGTACATGCATTTTCTGGAAGATGGAGTACTTGCTTCTATAGCCAGACCACAATCTTAGAAGTCCTTAAAAGTGCACTCACTACAATACAAAGAGATAGCTGAAGACTTGCGGATTGCTATGGGTCCAATCGCTGGCATCAGGGCTGGTACTTTCTACTATCAGGACTGGGGTGCAACCTCCTGGGGTCCTGACAAATATAAAAGGGGGTTCACACTGACTTCAGGGCCATTGACTCACTCAGATGTTTTTGAGCCAGTTGTCTACTGAAAATCATCAGTCAACAGGCAGAGGATTCAAGCACCGCTTGTGCTGGGCCACAGACTGCAGACAAGTGGGCACCATGGAGCGCTGTTAGGGGAGGTTTTTTTTTTTATTTTGTAGCTACACAAACCAGACACTAGCTGTATGTTACTGTTTGGAAGAGGCCCATGAAGATACCACTACTATGTGGAGGCACAATGGGGGCAATATTACTTACTATGTGAAGGCACAAAGGGGGCATTATTACTATGTGGAGGCACAGAGGGCATTATTACTATGTGAAGGCAGAGAGGTGGGCATTATTATTATGTGAAGGCACAGAGAGGGCATTATTACTATATGAAGGCACAGAGGGGGCATTATTACTATGTGGAGGCACAGAGGGGCATTATTACTATGTGGAGGCACAGAGAGGGCATTATTACTATATGAAGGCACAGAGGGGGCATTATTACTATGTGAAGGCACAGAGGGAGGCATTATTACTATATGAAGGCACAGAGGGGGCATTATTACTATGTGAAGGCACAGAGGGGGCATTATTACTATGTGAAGGCACAGAGGGAGGCATTATTACTATGTGGAGGCACAGAGGGGGGCATTATTACTATGTGGAGGCACAGAGGGGGCATTATTACTATGTGGAGGCACAGAGAGGGCATTATTACTATATGAAGGCACAGAGGGGGCATTATTACTATGTGGAGGCACAGAGGGGGCATTATTACTATGTGGAGGCACAGAGAGGGCATTATTACTATATGAAGGCACAGAGGGGGCATTATTACTATGTGGAGGCACAGAGGGGCATTATTACTATGTGGAGGCACAGAGAGGGCATTATTACTATATGAAGGCACAGAGGGGGCATTATTACTATGTGAAGGCACAGAGGGGGCATTATTACTATGTGAAGGCACAGAGGGGGCATTATTACTATATGAAGGTACAGAGGGGGGCATTATTACTATGTGGAGGCACAGAGGGGGCATTATTATGTGAAGGCACAGAGGGGGGCATTATTATGTGAAGGCACAGAGGGGGGCATTATTACTATGTGAAGGCACAGAGGGGGGCATTATTACTATGTGAAGGCACAGAGGGGGCATTATTACTATGTGAAGGCACAGAGGGAGGCATTATTACTATATGAAGGCACAGAGGGGCATTATTACTATGTGAAGGCACAGAGGGAGGCATTATTACTATGTGAAGGCACAGAGGGGGGCATTATTACTATGTGAAGGCACAGAGGGGGGCATTATTACTATGTGGAGGCACAGAGGGGGGCATTATTACTATGTGAAGGCACAGAGGGGGGCATTATTACTATATGAAGGCACAGAGGGGGCATTATTACTATGTGGAGGCACAGAGGGGGCATTATTACTATGTGAAGGCACAGAGGGGGGCATTATTACTATATGAAGGCACAGAGGGGGCATTATTACTATGTGGAGGCACAGAGGGGGCATTATTACTATGTGAAGGCACAGAGGGGGGCATTATTACTATATGAAGGCACAGAGGGGGCATTATTACTATGTGGAGGCACAGAGGGGGGCATTAATACTATGTGAAGGCACAGAGGGGGGCATTATTACTATATGAAGGCACAGAGGGGCATTATTACTATGTGAAGGCACAGAGGGAGGCATTATTACTATGTGAAGGCACAGAGGGAGGCATTATTACTATATGAAGGCACAGAGGGGCATTATTACTATATGAAGGCACAGAGGGAGGCATTATTACTATATGAAGGCACAGAGGGGCATTATTACTATGTGAAGGCACAGAGGGAGGCATTATTACTATGTGAAGGCACAGAGGGAGGCATTATTACTATGTGAAGGCACAGAGGGAGGCATTATTACTATGTGAAGGCACAGAGGGGCATTATTACTACGTGAAGGCACAGAGGGAGGCATTATTACTATGTGAAGGCACAGAGGGGGGCATTATTACTATATGAAGGCACAGAGGGAGGCATTATTACTATATGAAGGCACAGAGGGAGGCATTATTACTATATGAAGGCACAGAGGGGCATTATTACTATGTGAAGGCACAGAGGGAGGCATTATTACTATGTGAAGGCACAGAGGGAGGCATTATTACTATGTGAAGGCACAGAGGGGCATTATTACTATGTGAAGGCACAGAGGGAAGCATTATTACTATGTGAAGGCACAGAGGGGGGCATTATTACTATATGAAGGCACAGAGGGAGGCATTATTACTATATGAAGGCACAGAGGGAGGCATTATTACTATATGAAGGCACAGAGGGGCATTATTACTATGTGAAGGCACAGAGGGAGGCATTATTACTATGTGAAGGCACAGAGGGAGGCATTATTACTATGTGAAGGCACAGAGGGAGGCATTATTACTATGTGAAGGCACAGAGGGAGGCATTATTACTATGTGAAGGCACAGAGGGGGGCATTATTACTATGTGAAGGCACAGAGGGGGGCATTATTACTATATGAAGGCACAGAGGGGGCATTATTACTATATGAAGGCACAGAGGGAGGCATTATTACTATATGAAGGCACAGAGGGGCATTATTACTATGTGAAGGCACAGAGGGAGGCATTATTACTATGTGAAGGCACAGAGGGGCATTATTACTATATGAAGGCACAGAGGGAGGCATTATTACTATATGAAGGCACAGAGGGGCATTATTACTATATGAAGGCACAGAGGGAGGCATTATTACTATATGAAGGCACAGAGGGGCATTATTACTATATGAAGGCACAGAGGGAGGCATTATTACTATATGAAGGCACAGAGGGAGGCATTATTACTATATGAAGGCACAGAGGGGCATTATTACTATGTGAAGGCACAGAGGGAGGCATTATTACTATGTGAAGGCACAGAGGGAGGCATTATTACTATGTGAAGGCACAGAGGGGGCATTATTACTATGTGAAGGCACAGAGGGGGGCATTATTACTATATGAAGGCACAGAGGGGGCATTATTACTATATGAAGGCACAGAGGGAGGCATTATTACTATATGAAGGCACAGAGGGGGGCATTATTACTATGTGAAGGCACAGAGGGAGGCATTATTACTATGTGAAGGCACAGAGGGGGCATTATTACTATATGAAGGCACAGAGGGAGGCATTATTACTATGTGAAGGCACAGAGGGGGGCATTATTACTATATGAAGGCACAGAGGGGGCATTATTACTATGTGAAGGCACAGAGGGGGGCATTATTACTACGTGAAGGCACAGAGGGGGGCATTATTACTATATGAAGGCACAGAGGGGGCATTATTACTATGTGAAGGCACAGAGGGGGCATTATTACTATGTGGAGGCACAGAGAGGGCATTATTACTATATGAAGGCACAGAGGGGGCATTATTACTATGTGGAGGCACAGAGGGGGCATTATTATTATGTGAAGGCACAGAGGGGGCATTATTACTATGTGAAGGCACAGAGGGGGGCATTATTACTATGTGAAGGCACAGAGGGAGGCATTATTACTATGTGGAGGCACAGAGGGGGCATTATTATTATGTGAAGGCACAGAGGGAGGCATTATTACTATGTGGAGGCACAGAGGGGCATTATTACTATGTGAAGGCACAGAGGGGGGCATTATTACTATGTGAAGGCACAGAGGGGCATTATTACTATGTGAAGGCACAGAGGGAGGCATTATTACTATATGATGGCACAGAGGGGCATTATTACTATGTGAAGGCACAGAGGGGGGCATTATTACTATATGAAGGCACAGAGGGGGGCATTATTACTATGTGAAGGCACAGAGGGAGGCATTATTACTATATGAAGGCACAGAGGGGCATTATTACTATGTGAAGGCACAGAGGGGGCATTATTATTACATGAAGACACAGAGGGGGCATTATTACTATGTGAAGGCACAGAGGGGGCAGCTGCGATAACTCAAAATACCCTATCTTGGTCTCCCCTACCTTTAGCTAAACTTATTTTATTTTTTTTTATTGATTTCCATAACAAAGATACCACTGGGGTGAGATTTCTGTAGTTGGATGGCAGTGCCCAGCCAAAAAAAAATTCCTGCGTCATGCGGACGCATACTGCATTATTAACTGAAGCCGGAGCCAATGTACGAAATGCTGAAACAGAAATGGAACTTGATATTAAATTGTGTTCAGTTCCTCCTCATCATAACGCTGTAAAATCTGTCCGTGGCAGAAGAGCTGAGCGTTACACTGATTTCCTGCCAAGCCATAGCATTACCGTAGAATGCCAGACGTTCATTTTACATCTTCCAGCACATTACTTGGAAGCTGAGGAATGAAGTCCAACAAGAATGTATGATAATTAGACACGAGTATTGTTTGAGCAGTCACTGTTTCCACTAACGTGATCGTAATCTACGGAGGAGGCTGGAGAGTCTGGCAATAATCAGCCAAGGACGCAGACCCCAGGAACAGCGCTACACACACGTTATCAGGTTTTATACCTACATCGTGAGGATAATAAACTCCAATAACATGCTGCTTCCCAGAACAGTCAAATATGCCGTTTCAAACATGTTAAAACTATTAAAGGGGTTGTTTTTATTTTGCAAATCGGTTTAATTAAAATTGTTGCACCGTTTGGCTTTTAACAAAATCTTTTGTTTCACTGCACGTTCAACTTTGATGTGATCTGTGGTTATAAATCAGCTGATAGGAGCTCAGAAAAAGACAGATAAAAGAGTTACAAACTCTCCCTTTTGACCATCAGAATGAGCTCACTGACAGATTTTCATTAAACTCATTCTCGAGCCAGCAACCATCAGTGCAGCGCAGAGGCTATAGAAGGCAAATAGTGCAATATTTTAATGAAACCCATTCACAAAAATGACTTTCAGCCCCAAATATACATATTTAAGCCAGAAAAAAAAAATTGTGGACAGCCCCTTTAACCGCACACATGCATCACTGTTTTGGCCTCTGCCAGGCAATAAGGCAGCTGGGCACTATAGAAGGATAAAAAATTAGTTATGCCAACACTTTCTGTATTAAGTCATAAATTCCAATGGAAGACCACAGCCACTTACCAAAGTCAAAGGAGATTTTCCCATTTTATAAATATCACATTGTGATTAGTGGGGCTTCAGCCACGAGGAAAAAAATTAGCAGTGTTGTCTGAAAATTAAAATTCTGCTATTTCAGTTAATCCCACAGAAAATTAATGGAGCAGCAGGCGATTGCAACCCAAACTAGAGTCACCCTGGGGACTGTGGCATATTCACCCTGGGGACTGTGGAGGTCCCGCTCTCGTGATCACACCAGCATCATGGGTGGATGGGTGATCAGTTTTGATTTTGGGAGAAATGGTTGTAACGCTAGTATCACACTTCTTCATTAGCCCTCTTAGGACCTAATAAATCTAGAAGTAATTTTCTTAAAAAATTCTCTATTGTGATGTTCCACCATTACTCCTCCTGGAAACTGACAAATGGATCATTGTCAACAAGGTGTGGCCTTATACCCCAACTGTTCAGCACAGTAGACAACCCCCTTGACAATGGAATTGGTAACACCCTACTCTTTATTTATTCACACATATTCAGGAGGAATAACAGAGGAATGGCATAACGCAGAATTAGAAGAAAAGATTCTACAGCTTTGCAAGTATTTACTAAAATCAGACAGAAGTGTCGAAAGCTTCTACTAATTTCTCAATCCCTCACAGTACAAGAACAAAATTTGAACAACTTGACAGAAGGGAATGATCTGAATACTCCAGAAAAAGAAAAAATAATAATGTACTACGTTATGTCTTGTACAGGACATGATAGGGCTAAACATAACTTGGGGACCAGGTGGAACACGATGCATTGAGTTTTCTTAGGGTTCATGTACATGTCTGTATTTTCGGTCCGAGTGCCATCCGTAAAAAAATGGATCATACTCGGACCAATGTTCTTTAATGAGACAGAGCAAATAAACGATATTTTGGAGCCACAGTAGATCATCTGATTTTTATAGATACATTCCAATTCTGTAGCCCAGAAAACTATAAATGGTCCAGTAAATAATTAATAGCTGTTGAGTAAGGCCAGGTTCACATTGCATTAAAGCAGCCCATTCAACACATGCGTTAAAGGGCTTGTTAACGCAAGTGCCGACATGCCATCGTGCTAGCGCAGATAGAGCTAGCAGATGTTCTACCTGCGCTAGCGGTGACGGACCCAGAAACGCTGCAGCCCGCGTCCCAGGGTCCGTCACTCAATGAGGGCACATCGCTAGCGCACGCCCATTCTTTCCACGGTGTAATGCAGTCCGTCTAACGGACTGCTTAAACGTAATGTGAATCCACCCTAAAAGATCGGATTGTATATGGACAGCACACGGAGGATAAGTGAGAGAAAAAATCATCCCACAAATAGGACCAATTTATTATACACTCGTGTGAACCTAGCCTTAGAGCGATCTTTTAATGGACTTACTACAAATGTTGCTGGTTTTTATTTTAGATTCCTTTCACATTTTAATTTCCTTTTTTATTAAGAAATTCTCATTTGCAATCAGCACTATTGTTCCATATACGACAATGAGAAAAAGGGTCACAATGTTTAGAACTTTTAACTTTCATGCCCCATATCTCACCATCCACTATGGCTTTGATCAGGAGACAATCCTCTTGGCTGTCTCATACATAAATCTGACCAGTAACTATTTAGCATACGATTAGTGATGCAGATTCTTGTCATGTCACTGCATTGTTACTGTTTTGCTCCTGATGGTGGAAAAATCTTTTTTTTTCCTTTATACTTCAAATTACAACCTGTTCTCACATTCACCAATAGCTCAGTGTGTTATTAGGTTGATTCTCAAGGGAAAAAGTCTGGTTCGAATCAAGGAGCAGCAATGAAGAAAATTTCCGAAGAAAAGATAAACAGCATCATCCAGCTCATCGATAGCGGTCTCTCAGAAGAGAAAACTGCATCATGCGAGTGCCACGACAGTTGGAAGAACACTAAATGAAAGAATGAGGGATAATACCCTGATCCAAAGCCTGCGAACTATATGGCTTAACCACCATGTGGTACATGTCGCCGCTGGATTTTCAGCCTCTAAAACCATTGGGAGAATAGCAGGGGGCTTGTTTGGCCACCCTAGCTGGGGTCAGCTACCATCCTGTCAGTACCTTGTAATTCGTTTGAATCATTAAGGTGTTTAATATTCCTCCAGTAGAGGAGGACCAAATTTGGGGCCATTCTGAGTCAGTTAGGATCCAATGTCAGACTCCCAGAGAGAGGTGGAAGATAGACTGTGTCTATGCATGGCGTAAATTTTGTGGGAGTATAAGGGCAAGTTCTCACAGGGCGTTCTTGCTGTTTTTTCCTGCAGCAAAACTTGATCTTCTTGGCAGGAAAAAAGCTGCGGCAAAAACACAGGTTCTTAGGTGCGTTTTTTGGTGCAGATTTGCTGCGTTTTTTCTGTCTCTTTGTCCATGCTAATGTCCATTGACTTTCTGCAGTAAAAACGCTGCAAATAATGATACCTGCATTTTTGCAGAGTTTTTTCAACACCCATTCAAGCCAATAGGTGAAAAATGCTCCAAAAACGCTGCAAAAATGCTGAAAGACGTGACATGCTCTATGTCCAAAAAAAAAGCAGCAAAGCACAAAATCCTGATGACACAAAAAAAATCGGTATTAGTCTTACCGGTAATTATGTTTCCAGGAGTCCATACTGACAGCACCATGGAGGACGTCTCCCCTCCTCCTTGCTGGGACAGGAAACACACGAGAGTTTAAATATCCGGTACCACCCCTCACTCCTCAGTGTTGTAACAAGGACCAACTCATGGAATGATGCAAATAAAACTTTTAATGAATAAACCATATAACAAATAGTATATAGGCACACAAACTGATTAAACCAAAAGACAGAATGGGGGGGAAGTACCGGTGCTGTCAGTATGGACTCCTGGAAACATAATTACCGGTAAGACTAATACCGATTTTCCAGGACGTCCCTCCTGACAGCACCAAGGAGAGTACCAAAGACCCTCCTTAGGGTGGGATTACTGCTTGGAGGACTTTCCTCCCGAAAGCCGTGTGCTGACTGGACATAACATCGAGTTTATAATGTCTACAGAATGTGTCAGCCCTGGCCCATGTAGCCGCTTTACAGATTTGTTCTACTGAGGCTCCTGCGTGCTCTGCCCAGGAGGCAGATACTCCCCGTGTAGAATGGGCTTTAAGACCTACCGGAGGTGACATGCCTTCTGACTGATAGGCTTCTGAGATCACATCCGTGATCCAACGTGCACTTGAGGCTTTAGACGCCTTCTTACCCCTGTTTTTACCCCCAAATAGAATAAAAAGATTTGGGTCTATACGCCAAGAGTTTGTAGCTCTAAGATAGTCCAGGACCCCCTGTCTGACATCCAGGGAATGAAGGACTCTCTCTTTCTCGTTAGAAGGGTTATTACAAAAGGACGGAAGTATTATTGCCTGGTTCCTATTTTTGATAGAGGCTACCTTTGGGATAAATGAGGGATCTAATTTTAAGATTAGACTATCATCCCTGATCTGGAGATAGGGATCCCTTGTACATAAGGCCTGAATTTCTCCAACCCTCCTGGCCGTAGTGACAGCTACTAGGAAAGCCGTTTTCCGGGTGCGGATAGAAATGGGCATGTCATCCCCCATAGCGTAAGCGCCTTTACACAGGGCCCTAAGGACTAAGTTAAGATCCCATGATGGTAATAGCTGCCTAATGGTAGGACGCATTCGTTGAGTGGCCCGAATGAACCTTATTATCCATGGGTGAGATGCCAACGGGTAGTCCAGAAATGAGCTTAGTGCAGAAATCTGGACTTTTAATGTGCTGGGACGGAGACCCAGGTTGAATCCCTTTTGAAGGAAGTCCAGAATACGGGGGATGTCCGGAGATCCTGATACAACGTCGGATCTGCCACCTTCTAGACAAAAACGTTTCCAGATTTTCTGGTAGATCGCTGAAGTAACAGGTTTTCTACTACTCTGGATAGTAGTTATGACCTGATCAGAAAGTCCCTTTGATTTCAGGATGTCCCTTTCAGGATCCAGGCTGAAAGACAAAGTCTGCTGGGGTCTGGATGGTATACTGGACCCTGGTGGATGACTCTCCCCTTGATCGGCAGCTCGACGGGATGGTCGACTGCTAAGCTCCCCAGTATGGGAAACCAGCTTCTTCTTGTCCAGAACGGGACAATCAGGATGACCTTTGCTTGATCCTCCTTGATCTTCCGTAGGACCGCTGGAATTAATGCCAGGGGAGGGAACGCGTATGAGAGAGGCTGGTTCCACTGCTGGCTCAGTGCATCTATCCCTTCTGGGAGATCCGCGGGGTTCAGAGAAAAGAATCTTGGGGTCTTCGCGTTTCTTCTGTTTGCGAATAAATCGATATCGGGGGTTCCCCATCTGTGACATAATGTCTGGAAGATACTCTGTTCCAATTCCCACTCTGTTGGGTGCAGATCCCTTCTGCTTAGATAATCTGCTACTATATTTTGAGAGCCTTCTAGGTGGATAGCCGTTATTGATAATACTGTTTCTTCTGCCCATTTGAAAATAGTCTCTGCCAGATCCTGCAGTGGCTGATATCTTGGGCCTCCTTGGTGGTTCAGAAATGCGACCGTTGTTATATTGTCGGAGAAGATTCTTACGTGATGATCTGAGAGTGTAAGCTGATTGTGTCTTAGTGCTTGCCAGACGGCATATAGCTCTTTGAAATTGGAAGATCTGCTTCTGATGCTTGCTGGCCACCTGCCTTGCAGGATTCTGCCCTGTAGATGTGCTCCCCATCCCCAAGCGCTGGCGTCCGTGGTAACAACCACGTAGGGGGAGGTAATCCATAGGACACCCACCTTTAGGTTTTTGGTATGTGTCCACCAGTGAAGAGACTTCCGTGTTAAGATTGACACCTTTAGCGGAGCCTCTAAGGAAGACTGCCGACGATCCCATACTGACAAGATCTGCCTCTGCAGGTGTCTGGAGTGGCTTTGTGCCCACCTGGCGCATGGTATACAAGCTGTCATTAGCCCGAGAACTTTCATCGCCATTCTTATGGTGACTCGATGTTCCAATAGGTACTTGACCTGCGTCTGGATCGTCTCTCGTCTGACATCTGGCAAAAAGGACGTTCTTAATCTGGAATCCAGACATACACCCAGGAAAGTTTTCCTCCGTTCTGGTAGTAAATCGGACTTCTGCCAATTTAGTACCCATCCCAGATGTTCCATTACTGCAATTGTTCGAGTTCTGTGAGCCACCAAACGATCTACTGAATCTGCCACGAGAAGGAAGTCATCCAGATACGGAATTATTATAATGCCTTGACTTCGCAGGAAGGCCACCATTTCTGATACAAGCTTTGTAAAAATGCGAGGAGCTGAAGCCAGTCCGAACGGGAGGCCCTGGAACTGATAATGGAAGGTCCCTGATGGCAGTGCTACTGCAAACCTCAGCAGCTTCTGAGATGAAGGATGTACTGGAACCTGGTAGTAGGCCCTCTTTAGGTCGATAGTACACATGACCGCATTCTGGTTTATGAGCTGAACTGCTGATCAAATGGATTCCAATCGAAACTGTTTGTATCTCACCCAGGCATTCAAAGGCTTTAGATTTATTATGGTGCGAGTGTCGCCCGACGGCCTTGTGATAGTAAATAGGGAGGAGTAGTGCCCTCTTCCTATCTCTGACTGGGGAACCGGGATTATTACCTCTGTCCTGAGCATGACCTGTAAGTCTTTTAGTATGGCCGACTCTGCCGTGACTATAGTAGGAGCAATGTATCTTTCTGGGGGAGGTGAGTAAAGCTCTATGCTGTATCCGTCTGATACAGTCCTGCGAACCCACTGGCTCTGAGTAATCTGAGCCCAGTTTTCTGCAAACCCCCGCAGTCTTCCCCCAATGTTGGTGGCGTCATTGTGGCTTATTTCTAGTGGATGGACTAAAGAAAAAGCCTTTGTTTCTGCTACTCTGTCCACGGGAGCCTCTGTAGGATCCTCTGCTGGACCGACCTTGGCCTCTTGTATCGAACTGCCTCTTGGAGAAAAAGTTTCTCCGAAAGGGCTGAGGTCTTTTGGGTTTATCCTCCGGAAACCCTTTCTTTTTGTCAGATGCTGACTCAAGGATAGAGTCTAGAGCTGGTCCAAACACCCTCTGTCCCGAAAATGGAATAGAGCAGAGTTTGGACTTGGATACATTGTCACCAGACCAGGATCTCAACCATACTGCCCGCCTAGCTGCATTAGACAGAGAGCTGTTACGAGCTGAAAATCTGACTGACTCTGCAGTCATGTCTGAAAGGAATGCCATAGCGGACTTCATGATAGGAAGGGAATGCAAAATATCAGATCTAGGGGTCTTATCAGCTAATTGCTCTTCCAACTGCCCCATCCACAAATACATAGACCTGGCCACCGAGGTGGCTGCTATGTTTGTTCGAATCAGGGCCGCAGATGCCTCCCAGGCCCTTTTCAGGAGAATGTCTGCCTTCCTGTCCATAGGATCACGAAGACTGGAGGAGTCTTCAAATGGTATAGCCGTTTTCTTGGTGACTTTAGCCACGGGAACGTCAATTTTAGGGACCTCCTCCCATAATTTAGCTTCCTCAAGATCGAATGGCAAACGGCCTTTAAAGTCACGTGAGAGAACCAAACGACGCTCGGCCTCTTTCCACTCTTCCAGGATCATAGCTTTAATATGTTCACTTATAGGAAACACAGTCTGATTCCGAGCTACTAGTCCCCCGAACATTAAGTCCTGCCTGGACTGTGGTTTGGAGGTGTCTTCGATCTGCATCGTGTTTCGTACTGCCAGTACGAGTTCATCCGTTTCTTCAGACTGGAAGAGATACTTCCTGTTCTGATCATGGCTTCCTGCAGGGATTTCTCCCTCCTCTTCTGATGGGGAATCCCTGAGTTCGGAACCTTCATCAGAAGAACACTCTGGCTCCCCCTGGGGTTCTTCCCGTCTAGCACGCTTGCGACCCATTATAGGACTGGACGGGCGAGACTGTGCGAGGCTGGATATAGAAGCCTGAACCTCCTCCCGAATTAGGGACCTCATCTCAGATAGCAGAGACGACTGCTCGTCCTTCATGACCTTAGAAGTACAGGCTGTACATAGGGTCTTGCCATGGGAATCTGGGAGCTTTACGTGGCATACGGGACATCTTATGCTCTTAGCCGTGGCCTTCCCAGATTTTTTAGCCGTAGCAGGGGGAGCAGCGGGGTTTCCCTTATCCTATACAACATAAGATAGGGAGTAATAGGCTAGACGGTGTGCGGTATTTTATGATGTAGGGGTATACTGCCACAGGCAGACTTACCCCTTCCTCTTCCACTCGGTCTTCCATATTCCGGTTCTGAGGTATACCGTGCACCGCCGTCCGAAGCTGAACGCTACCCACAGCGACCGCTTCAGTACAGCGTTCTCCACCGTGGAGCGTTTGAAATCCCCGCTCCTAGAACGCCACCGGAAGTGACGTTTTTCGCCGGCTCTGACGAAACCGGAAGTGAGGCGGCTCTTTAGCTCAGGAAGTGCCGGCCAGCTGTAACGACTCCCGCACCACGCCTGTAGCCTGGGGACCTGCTGGGATCGCTGCCGCGTCGAGAACCGAGAGCCCCCCACCGGGAGGAGCGGTTCAATCCCGGAGCTTAGTCCCGCTCCGGGCCTTTGGGGTAGAGGGACTCCCGACTGGGGAGTTTCGACCCTGAGCCACTGACAGGGGGAAGGATCTGGATAACCGCACGATCCCCCTGAGCTCGGTAAGCATGCTGCTTCTCTTCGTGTGTCCCTCCGTGCAGGGACAGGAAAAACACTGAGGAGTGAGGGGTGGTACCGGATATTTAAACTCTCGTGTGTTTCCTGTCCCAGCAAGGAGGAGGGGAGACGTCCTCCATGGTGCTGTCAGGAGGGACGTCCTGGAAAAAAATAATATGTGTGAATGAGATTTCTGAAATCTCATAGGCTTTGCTGGTACTGTAAAAGCAGCTGAAAATTAGCATAAAAAAAGCAGCAAAACCGCCCAGTGTGAACTTACCCTAGGAGTGAAATAGTACCTGGAGCGTGTGGGTTTTGAAAGCATCTTTGCTCGAATGGCGTGAACGTATAAAGGTGAGATGGAGTTCCTTAGTAGTGTGGAAATAAAGTGTTTAAGTTGGAAAAATCTGAATATTTCTCTAGGGTGAAGGTTGTACATCTCTTGAAGGACTGTGAATGGAATAATGCGGTTTACATTAAATTTATGATGAAATCTAGTGATTCCAGCTACAATCCAAGAGCGAAAAGTAAAGAGGGACGCAGTACTTGGGGGAGAGTTGTGGGTTACCCCATAGAGGGGTTAGAGGCAGAAAGGGGGAGATTATATTTGAGAAATATTTCATAGAGTCCCAGAGTCTGAGCGAGTGCGATATGATGGGGCTTGAGATCTGCTTACGCTGGGCTGGGATGAGCCATAAGGTGTCAAAGGATGGCATTCAGGCTCTTCCATGGAAAGCTAGAGGGGTGGTTCACAAGAGCCATCATGTAGAGATAATTGGGCTAGTTGGGTTGCTTGATAATATTTGGTTAGATTGGGGACTGCCAGACCCCCTTACAGGCGATGACTATATAATGTGGCTCTGTTGACTCTGGGGAGCCGTTCCAGACCAAGGTGCTGATTAGGTGTTGGTTTGTTTTGAGGCAGTGGGATGGGACAAGGTCTGGTTGAACTCGGAATTAGTAGAGTAATTTAGGCAGTAGAGTCATTTTAAGTGCAGGTATATGGCCCAACCAAGAGAACTGCAACTTGTCTCACATTTGGAGTAGCCTGCATAGTTTACGGAGCATTTGGGGGGTAGTTAGCGGAAAAGAGCCATTCTATATGAGCAGCTTGTCTAGTTGGTTTCTGGACCATTGAAAGGGGAAGTCTTGCTTAAGCTGTGAGACTGTGGCGGCTTTAAGTTAGATGTTTATAGCGTATGATATGGTTTGTTTAATCTGTAGGCCAGAAATTTCTTCGAAGCCCTGTAGGGATTGGAGCAGGCAATTAGGTCTGTGGGGTGGAGAGGAGAAACAGAATGGCATCTGCAAACATGAAGAGCTTGTGGGAAATTGACGCAATTTCTATACCTTGGGTGAGTGGGTTGAGACAGAGGTAAATTGCTAGTGGTTCTATTGCGAGGAAGAATAGTAGTGTTTGGCCAAGGAGTTATGGCCCCACGCATTGTGACAGAATGGTTAACGGCACGGTGATGGAAACAGTTGGGTCGTGTATAAAGGCTTCACCTATGAAGTATAGGTGGCAATGGAAGCACAAATTTGGGTACGGTAGTTTGTCTTCTATCCTTTCATTTAACTGAGGAGGTTGAAAGTTAGGCAAAGTACAATCAAATGTGGAGTTGTAGTATGGATGAAATGGAGAAAACAGGAGACCGGGAAGGTGGGGTGTGCCAAGTAAGGCTACTTTCACACATCAGGTTTTCAGTGTCAGGCTAAATCCGGCTAATTTTCAAAAAACCAGATCAGGCGAATGTTGCCGCCGGATCAGGTTTTTTTCCCATAGACTTGTATTGCAACGTTTTTTGTCTCCGGAGAAAAAGCCTGAAGCGCCGGATCCGGCGCTTCCGGCTGTTTGCAACAATGAAAGCCTATGGGAGCCGGAAGGTGCCGGATCCGGAAAAAGGCGGATCCGGCAGCCTGATTCGTTATTTTTAAACTGAGGATGCGCCAATTTTTTTTTTATCCAATAATCTAGATAGGCTAGCCGGATCCGTCAAAAAAATGGATCCGTCACATAGGTTTTTCAAAATCTGCTCTGGATCCAGTTTTTCCAACATTCGCCGGATTTAGCCTGACACTGAAAACCTGATGTGTGAAGGTAGCCTAAAGGAGATGGCTGTGCACAGTGTGCTAAGCAGAGGTGTGTGGTTACACTGAAGGGTCATGTTTGTTTTGCGAAAAAGCAACACAATAAGAATAGTAGTTGTGTGGAAAATGTTTACACTGCTCAAAAAAAATAAAGTGAACACTAAAATACCATATCCTAGATCTCAATGAATGAAATATTCCAGTTGCAGTTGTTTATTCATTACATAGTGGAATGCGTTAAGAATAAAACAAAAATGATCAATGTAAATCAAAATTAATATCCCACGGAGGTCTGGATTTGGAATGATGCTCAAAATCAGAGTGAAAAGCCTCAAGACAAGGAAATGATGTTCAGTAGTGTGTGTGGCCTCCACGTGCCTGTATGATCTCCCTACAACGCCTGGGCATGCTCCTGATGAGGTGGCGGATGTTCCCCTGAGGGATCTCCTCCCAGACCTGGACTAAAGCATCCGCCAACTCCTGTACAGCCTGTGGTGCAATGGTGGATGGAATGAGACAGGATATCCCAAATGTGCTCTATTGGATTCAGGTCAGGAGAACGGGCGGGCCAGTCCATAGCATCAATGCTTTCATCATGCAGGAACTGCTGACACACTTCACCCACATGAGGCCTAGCATTGTCATATGGTCTCACAATGGGTCTGAGGCTCTCATCCCGCCCGGGTACCCAATGGCAGTCAGGGTACAGTCACTTTTTGCAGCCATTTTGGACAGTTTTGAATGTAGAATTGACCGGAACTGTTTTAAGAAGACCATTTGGTCTATGGCAGGGTTGCATGGGTTCCTGATTGTAGTCACTTTTATGCTTTTTTTCCTTATCAAAAACAAAAACAAGGTTTGCCAAGTATCCTTTGTTATTTATACGCACTATTGCAGGTTTTAGCAAAAACGGAGAAAAAAAAAAAAGACGCAAATGCAATAATAAATTGGGCCCAATAGCTTCATAAGAAAATCCAAATCTCGTGCTGCCGTTTGATAGAAGAGGGAAAATGCAGAATTTGTATCCCACACACAGAAAAAAAAAAGAAAATGTGCTTCGTTTCCTGTCTCTGATGTCTGCCTGTAATTTCCACTGCATTCCCTCATTTTCCAGTGTGAAATGAGACTTCCGTCCACGCAAGTGAACCCTTCAGGCTGGTATCTGTGTAGTTAGTGGCGGCCTCCACGGTCACTGGCCTAGTGTCCCCTAGTGACCAGACAGCATGGGAAATTAACGTCACCATGGCAACAATACAAAACAAACTGAAGACGTTGGAGAATTTCTTTTTTCCCCCCTCTTATTTCTGCACAACACTTACAAAAGCTGATTATGAGGGGCCCCTGCTTTATGACAAGCCTGGGACACATCTGCTGGTTTGGAGATGCTCCGGGTTCTTCTCCTCACGCCGCCGTTTCCATGTGATGCCAATCTCTAGCTGTAATGTGCGAGTAACCACAAGGAGATACATTACAGCCTGTGACTGAAAGCCATCTTTACAGTGCTGGAAAATGTTACAGCACGCTAATGTGACAGAATCCAGAAATGAATCCGCAACAGCTGGATCTGTTTTTACCCTTTTAGAACATTTGTTTAACTTCTAAATTGCACCCGTCGCCTACACACACGGCGCGGGCTGCCATATTGTGGGCTGAACAATACTAAAAAAAAAATTCACTGCAGGAAAAAAAAATGTGCAAGAGATTTCTCACGACTCAGCTGTCAGGTGACCTGGGACCAGGGGCTCCTTCCCTGTCCCTAGCACTAGGGGTCGCCCTAGCTCTTCCTATTCCCCGGGATACTTCTGAAGGTGAAGATGCCGGGGCCTCCACCCTTGTCTTATTTCCTGAGTTAGCCCTCCATCTGTTCTCTTCTCCCACCCAGGGAAGTGGGGCGTTACTGTGCACAGCAGTACACCAACCCGACAAATAAGGCTACACAAACAAGGGTTAAACGGAAAACTCCAGGCATACAAACAATCACTCACATATAACAGAGAAATTAACCAGAGAGTGGAGTATGGGGGAAAAAACAAAGAAAAGAGAAGAGAATTACCACACTTACAAAGCACACAACAGTCACAGATAACTCCTCCAAACTCCTCATATGAACACCTCGCCTCCTAAACCATGCAGCAAATGCTAGCTCTGACAGATCTGAATCAGGACCCAGATTACAACGAGGATGGGAGTGGCTAACTGAGCTCAGAGTTTCCGACATGGCCGATTAACCACTGTTCTGCCAAAAGAAATAAACACCATTAAAATGAAGGAGAAGTGCTTCTTATCAGTGCAGGAGTAGGAGCAACAATGAGACGTTGCGGTCTTCTGGCACCTCTGTTGCAGTAACCCAGTGACAAGATTAATATAAAAAAAAAAAAAAAAAAAAACACATTTAGCAGCGGTTATCCACCTCCGTCACGTTGCTAGAAACACAATGGCTCTGATTCTTCATTTGCAGCTTTTTTAAGTCACTTTTTTGTGCCAAATGTCAGAAGTCACATCACCTATGATGGCAAAAATACCACAGGCATGAAACAGGCCATGCTTTGGCAGTCAAAAATACTACAGACCCTATTACAAGTTAATGGGGTCCGACTGTCTAAGGCTGGTTTCACACTTGCGTACAGGAAGGCTGCGGATGGCAGCGTACTTCCTCCCTGAAACCTCGCCTACGCTCTGCCTACTTCTCCTTGTGTCCTGCGCTGCCCTGCGTACCTATCTTTAACATTGGGTACGCAGGCCATGCGAATGTACGCGGATGCCTCCGCAACATGTTGCGTTCGGCGCAGTTCGATACAAGTCTTGGGTAGTATCCCCCTAATCCCATATACTAATCACAGACCATCTGCCATAATATAGTCATGTGTGTGACTTTTGTGAGATTTTATATTAGAGGTGGCACTTTATAAATACTGCTTTAGAGATAACGTTGTCCAATCCCCGTTATCACTTTTTTTTTTCTCACAAGTGACCAAATTTTGGAACCTCACTATTAATTTTTAATGTATTTTAATAAGAGTTTTTAATTTTTATTGAACTTTTCTAGACTCCTTTTTCTCTTTTTTTGGGGGGTGAAAAAAATCGGATGTCTGAGTGAGGCCTACGCCTGAGGCGCAGCCATAGCTCACCGTCACGGCTACGCAAGCCTGTGGCAGCACTATACAAGAGTGGTGACTCCCTGTGACCCCCCAGGGTACTGTGACCCTGACAAGGCCGTCACCAAAAATCTGAAGAGGATGGTGGTCTTCTAGTGACTTTCTGGTCATAGCCCCAGGACCCTCAGGGCCTGCGACGTAGCAGAACTTTGGCCGGTGTTGTGACCAATGTCGCCGTGCAGCACCGGCCTCACATGAGGTAATGATTATTGGCTGCTGAAGGCAATGGCCGTGTAATGAATAGAGGGGACACATCACACCATTAACTGCTGGGACTGAGACTGAGGGGAGTAAAAGAACGGACAATGTACCTATAAGGAAACTTGGTGCTAACCCTGCAAATACCATTACTAATATTCCCAAATGTTGGCATGGATAGCGGCCTTCCTCAGACATTGGGGATCGGATTAACAAGGAGGAAATAGAAAAGATGGGAATATGCAGTGAGTACGGGATGTATTTACACCAGTGTGCTTACATGGAGATCACAGCTTTCCCCTTTGTTCTTGTGGATTTCCTTCCACAGTAGGAAAATAAAATATCAATTATCCGCTTGTGAAATTGGCTGTAACATATACAGTACGTGCGGCTGTGGTAGGTGCAGTATTGTGGATGCTCCTATGGGAGAGATATTATCTGTTCAGTGATGAGAGTAGAAATGAAGCGAATAGATATTCAGCAAGACGGAGAACTACAAATACCATAATCAGTGCAGGCTCATATGAAACCAAGAACAGGGCACTTCTCTACATGTAACGCAGAATAACGCCATATGGCGGACGAGAAGGACACGCTGCCACCTAGTGGCGGAATAACAGCATAACCGATCAGTCAGACCAGTGTGGTCAGTACAAGGGACGGGCGCACGGCTTATTCCATCCAAACACCATACTGAGGGCCAGGGGGCGCTCATTACAAGTGCAGGAAAAAATGATACTGGCAGCTAAACAGGAAAGGGTTCTTCACAGTTAGAGCAGTCAGACTGTGGAATGCCGACCACAAGAGGTAGTAATAAAAGAACAGCACCTTAACAAAAAAAAAAAAAAAAGGCGGATGATTTCCTCAGTGCAAATAATATTGTGGGTTATAGATATTCTAGTGATAGAGACTGTAGAACTGGTGGAGAAGGGGTGAACTTGATGGACCGGAGATTTTTTTTCAAGCTCTATAACTATGACACATGCTCGACAAGTATCACCTTACTGTCCACAAAGTGGGTAATTTGGTTAATGCTTATTAAAGGGAACCTGTCAGCAGGATTGTGCTCAGTAACCTAAAGGTTAAAGGTTCTGTTTAATCCAAAAGCAACCATTAGAGCACTTACAGACAAACCTATTTTCGATCAGAGTGCAATCTGACAAAACATCGGATCGCACTCGGACCAATGTAATTCTATGTGGCCATGCAAATGGCTGATTTTTTTCCTTGGACTGAGCCGGTCTGAGCAAAAAAATAAAAATCGCAGCATGTCTGAGTTGGAAGTCAATAAGTGTGTGGAAAATATTAGGACTACACTTGGATGTTATCTGAGTGCAGTCCCATTTCCATGCACACTCACAGAATGGAGAAGATGGAGAATTTTTTTTTCTCCATCTACTCCTCTTCCGAGAAAATCGGATCAGACTATGGTTATGTTCTGATCTGACTCAATACTGTAGGTCTTAGATCCACATGATTTTCGGTTCTCTGGTGTCATTGCCTCATTTCGATGCTGGTTTTTCTTCCTGGATAGAATAATGCAAAAACAATGAAATCCTAAAGAGAAACAACGAACACGAGTCTGCTCCTCACCAAAAGGAGAAGGCTCACAAGTGGCCGGCGGCTTATTTTCTGGCCAGATTTGTAGGCAAAGGATCTGCTGCATATTACAGTACTAGCAAAACAGATGAGATTTTACAATAAAAAGTTTAGGAACAAAAAATGATCCACGGTGCAGATTTTAGATCTGAATTATGGCAAATTTGAGTGCGGATTATCACCATTTGCAATGCACTGGGGTAATATGGTAAGATGGATAAGGGAAGAGAAAATTAAGGTCTACAGAAGATTTCAAGGAAACAATGCAATTCCTGACCTCTGTCATCATTAAGAATGCCCTCGTTACCCATTACAACCATACATAGAGCGTAGAATGGTCATTATATGCAGATGCATTACATCATGTGACACACATTGGTCTTCAATAACAAAAGACATAACATATTAGAAAATAACATATTCCTTGTATTCTGTTCCAGGTGTCAGAAGAGGCCTCACCTGCGCCAACGCGGATTCCTAAACCAAAAGGCTGGACCACGTCCAAACTACCTATTAAAAAGCCAGCAGGAAACGCGATAAATGGCAAACACATGAACAAAGATAAATTCCACTCACAGAGATCGGGGTCTAATTTCCAGTGTGTGTCGAGAAGGTGATCCCCCCAGAGAGGAGGCAGACACTGCACCATTATAAAGGATCCTTCGTCGTCTCTCTGTATATTGCTTAGTAGAAGCCACAATGTATGTGTATGTGTGTGATTTCTATGGATTATATTTTTTAAGAAAATAAAAGATTATCATTTCATCCGAGAGGAATCAACACAGCGACTGCGAAGTCATTCACTTCAATGGGAGCCAAGCCGCAGTGGCCAAATACAGGCAGTGCACAGTGTGCGGAGCTGTGGTGTTTTGGCCTCATACACTGCTTACTTCCAGGCCACTGCGGGTGTAGCGGACGCCCACCAGGTAGCGGACGCCCACCAGGTAGCGGACACCTCCCGGGTATCGGACGCCCACCAGGTACCGGACGCCCACCAGGTACCGGACATCTCCCGGGTATCGGACGCCCACCAGGTAGCGGACGCCCACCAGGTAGCGGACACCTCCCAGGTAGCGGACACCCACCAGGTAGCGGACACCCACCAGGTAGCGGACACCCACCAGGTAGCGGACACCCACCAGGTAGCGGACACCTCCCGGGTAGCGGATGCCCACCAGGTAGCGGACGCCCACCAGGTAGCGGACGCCCACCAGGTAGCGGACGCCCACCAGGTAGCGGACACCCATCAGGTAGCGGACACCCATCAGGTAGCGGACACCCACCGGGTAGCGGACGCCCACCTGGTAGCGGACGCCCACCAGGTAGCGGACATCCACCGGGTAGCGGACATCCACCGTGTAGCGGATGCCCACCAGGTAGCGGACACCCACTGATCTCACATTGATGATGAAGCCCAATTATAGGTCATCAATATCGACGTCCTGGACAAACCCTGAGACTGTGCGCCCACCATGAGTTTTTGACGCTTATTTTCGCTGCATCAAAAGCGCAGTGTCTTACAGTTCCAGCAAAGTAGATGGGATTCATAGAGACCTCCCGCCCCTTTAACTTTAAAGCTCCATAATCTGACCTGTGATGGGTTTTTCAAATCAGCAACATGTCAATTTCTCTGAGTTTTATGTGCAGAATTTCCCCATAGACTTGCATTAGATACGGAAAATCTGCAGGAAATAAAAAACATGCGTGGATTTCTGCGGCAGAAACGCATAATACAAAAAAATCACATGTAATCCGCACCTAAGTATATGAATAAAGCCAAATACCAGGAAGTATCAAAACTAAAAGGAGCTTTATTTAAAGCATGAATTGATATGAAAAAGAACCAGAGCAGCACAACCTCAAAGACACCGAGATTCAACAACGTGAAATAGTCAGGAGACTGCAGAATATTCGGCAAAGGCTGGTGGTGCTAGCGTGAGGCAATGAGATCCATAACAACGACAAAAATAAGAAGAACCGCCATAGCACTCACTAGTCTTGCAGTTCAATGATTCTTTATTGATTCATATGAAAAACAACGAGTCTTCACGGCACGGGGGACGGGAGAAACAAAGTGCAGGAGTGCAACGGACGAGACGACGGCCGTTTCGCGCCTGGGTCCGGCGCTTCAACGGGTCTATGTTAGAGAGGAAGTGACGCCAGAATATACAGGTGAGTGAAGCTAATCCCCACCTGTGTCAACCTCCCATCTAACTGAAAAAGTGCAAAGTGCTGTTAAAAACAGTTAAAAACACATATTGAAGCACAAGGTAAATACATATATGCAGGAAAGCAAAGTCAATTCTTAGAAATAATAAAGCGCGGCGAAAATGTATTCAGCGACGTATATCGTACGCTGCTGCTCTTCTTAATGCGACACTTAACCCTATGGAAGCCTGTAAGGGAAACAAAAAAGAAAGAAAACATGCAAAAAATTCATGTGAAATACTCGATCTAGCATGAGGGGACAGGACGAAGATAAATTGATGCATCCTAATTCCAAAACTAGTTTAAAGAAAAATAAACATATCTATCTTATCATTCATCCCGGCTGGGCCAGTGGCCTGCGTCCGCATAATCCACCTGGCTTCTGTACGTAATAATATTTTATGCAGGTCACCCCCCTGTGTCGGGAGGGAAACTCTTTCTACGCCTGCAAAAGTTAACACTTCAGGATTGCCTCCGTGGATCTCTCTAACATGTTGAATCAATCTCGGGGCACCCCTTGCTTGTCAGGACCGAATTGCAATGTTCCCTAAAACGTGTAAAGAGTTTGCGGATCGTTTTCCCAATGTAAAATCTCTTGCAGGGACAGAAAACCACGTACACTACAAACTCTGTCCTGCAAGAGATAAATTGGCTCACAGTGTGTGTGATAGGGCCAATAGTCACAGTCTGTCCTACGATATGGAAACGGCAATAGCGGCAATTGCCGCATCGAAAATTGCCTGTGGGAACAGAGCGTTCTAACCAGGTAGTCCTATCATCTGTCAGTCGGTTGTGCACCAAAGTGTCCCTAAGGCGAGTCCCTCGTCTGTTAGAAACCAATGGGCCTCCTATAGTTCTGCCCCTCAGTTCCCTGTCTCTCTCGAGTACATGCCAATGTTTACGAATAACAGATCTGATTTCCCGATCTAGGGGACTATATTGGAAGCAGAAAGTGAATTGTTGCCCGGAACCAGTGGAAGCTCCGTCCTGCGGGCATGGTACGGTAGTCTCAACTCGATTCACTGCCGCTTCCAACAAGTCTTCAGGGTAGCCTCGAGCCCGGAATCTATTCAAAAGTTCACCAGCTTGTCTAGTATACCCCTCCTGAGTATTATTAGTCCGCCGAGTCCTCAACAACTGACTATACGGTAGAGACCTTTTAGTGTGGTGGGGATGGAAACTATTATAGTGTAAGAGGGAATTGACCGCGGTGGGTTTCCCCAAAATATTAAGTCTGTAAGCCCTCTTCCGACACCTCCACTAACACGTCCAGAAATTCAAGCCTAGTGCCCCCAAATTTGTGAGTAAATGACAGACCCATGGAGTTACAATTATTCAGGTAAGAAACAAACGATTCAAACTCTGTCTCGGTGCCCTCCCACACTATGAATAAATCATCCACAAATCTAACGAAAAATTTGATATATTGCAAAAACCTATTTTTCCCGGAATAAAGATAGTCCTCTTCAAAGACGGCCATATACAGGTTCGCGAACGTGCATGCGACCGGGGTCCCCATGGCAGTCCCAGTGGTCTGTCTGTACCAAACATCCAAAAAAGTGAAGGCATTGTGAGTTAATATAAAATCTAAGCCTCCACAGACAAAATTAATGTACTCAGGGGTTTTACCCGTGGTATTGAGGATGCGTTTAATGGTGTCTACACCTAACCTCTGGGGGATGTTGGTATACAGACTGACCACCATCAATGGACGCCAGGGAGAACCCCGGCCGCCATTCGAAACCTTGTATTAGATTCAAGAATGAATTAGTGTCCTTGATGTATGACGGGACATCTAACAATAGGGGACGTAACAGCCAGTCAATGTATTGAGATAGAGGCTCCGTTAAGGAGCCAATTCCGGCCACAATAGGTCTCCCAGGGGGGGCCGTGAGAGATTTGTGAGTTTTTGGGAGATAAGCCGGATTACTCACCGGTAATGCTCTTTTAATGAGTCCACGACAGCACCCCACATGAGAGGGATCCGCCCATAGGAACAGGAAACCTACAGAATAAAAGGAGGCGGTCCCCTCTCCTCCTCAGTTTAGTTTACAGAGTATAAAAAGGGAACCGCAAAAGCTTAGCTTTAGTATTAATTCTTATTCAGCAAAATATCTTAAAAACTCTATACAACCATTATTTGTGAATTAAAGAAAGGGCTGTGCATAATCAGGGAGGGTTAAAATGGGTGCTGTCGTGGACTCATTAAAAGAGCATTACCGGTGAGTAATCCGGCTTTTTACCCTTCGCCACGACAGCACCCCACATGAGAGACTTTCAGAGAGTTATTACTCGGGTGGCATTACTGTACTAAGCACAGCTCTACCAAAGGTCAAATCAGACGATGAAGATAGATCAAGTCTATAATGGTTGTAAAAGGTAGAAGGTGTAGACCAAGTTGCGGCCTTACATATTAGATGGATCGGGACATCCGCTTGTTCCGCCCAGGAGGAAGCCATGGCTCGTGTTGAGTGCGCTTTAATACCCACTGGAGGAATCTCGCCTTTCGATGTATAGGCCAAGCAGATAGCATCTCTGATCCACCGAGATATGGTAGCTCTCGTGACCCCATGTCCTTTCTTGTGGCCCTGAAAGGAGATAAACAGAGCCCTACTCTCCCTCCATGTTTGACACCTTTCTATATAAGTCAGGATGGCTCTTCTGACATCTAAGGTGTGGAACTTCTGTTGTTCAGGGGTTACAGGAGAATCAAAGAAGGAAGGGAGAAATATTTCCTGTGACCTGTGGTAGGTGGATGCTACCTTAGGGAGGTATGAGGGGTCTGGTTTTAGGACTATTCGGTCATGGAATATCAGTAAGAATGGTGGGTCTACTGATAGGGCCTGGATGTCACTAACACGTCTGGCTGAGGTCAGAGCTACCAAGAGGGCTACCTTATATGTGAGGACATTTAGAGGTATAGAATCTAGAGGCTCAAATGGGGAGCTGGTTAAGGCTTCTAGCACTAGATTTAAATCCCACGGAGGTAGACGGGGAATATGTACTGGGTTACTGCGTTCACAAGACTTAATGAATCTGGAGACCCATCTATCAGCGGCTATATTATATCCATATAAGGCTCCTAACGCTGATATCTGGACTCTTAAGGTGTTCACTGATAGTCCTAATTCTCTACCTTTTTGTAGGAACTCTAGAATAGGTGTTATCGGAACTTGTTTAGTGAATGGTACTGTATGAAAGTCTAAGAATTTTTTCCATACCCTGCTATATATCAGGGTTGTAGATCTTTTCCTACTTAGTAGCAGGGTGTTTACTAGTTGTTCTGAGAAACCCCTTGAAGTTAATAATTGCCGCTCAAGTTCCACGCCGTCAAGTGAAGCCCTTTCACTTGCGGGTGGAAAAACGGCCCTTGGAACAGTAGTTCCTTGTCCAATGGAAGAATCCATGGATCGGATAGACACATGCTCTGGAGGCAGGAGAACCACGGTCTTTTTGGCCAGAAGGGTGCAATGAGGATTACCCTTGCTTGCTCCCTCCTGATCTTCCTGATCACTAGCGGAATTAGAGACATTGGAGGAAAGGCGTATGCCAGTTTGAAGTTCCAAGGATGGTGTAGGGAGTCCAGCATGTCTGGGTGATCCATGGAGTTCAGGGAAGCGAATCTTTCTACCTGTCTGTTGCCTCTTGTGGCAAATAGATCTATCTGAGGCACTCCCCATGCTTTCGTTATTAGTCTGAACACGGCTCTGTTTAAGGACCATTCTCCCTGGCGCAGCCTTTTTCGGCTGAGGTAGTCCGCTTTGGTATTCTCTATTCCTCTGATGTGTAGGGCTGTTAGGGATGCAAGATGAGTCTCTGCAAATTGGAAGATCTCCCCTGCGATGGTCATCAGACTTCCTGACCGTGTACCGCCCTGGCGGTTTACATAGGCCACTGTGGTGGAGTTGTCTGAGAAAACTCTTACATCTGCTCCTTGGATCTGTGGAAGAAAATAATTTAAGGCTTTCCCTACTGCTGTTAACTCTTTCCAATTTGACGAACATGATGATTCTGACTGATTCCAGGTATCCTGGACTATATCATCCTCCATATGTGCACCCCATCCCGTAGGGCTGGCGTCTGTAGTAATTATTTTGGATGGATCTATTATCCATGGTACACCCCCTGAAAGGTGTCCCATATCTAGCCACCAGGATAGAGATTCTATGACATCTCTAGAGAGAGTTAGTTTACTCTCTAGGTGTCCTTCCCGTCCCTGGGCTGACAGTACTTCGTACTGTAATTGGCGGTTATGGAATTGAGCCCATGGTACAGCCGGGATACATGAGGACAATGATCCCAGTAAGGACATAGCCTTCCTTAGTGTCATGTAGGGGTTTTTTATCGCTTCTGACACCTTTAACTGTATAGTCCTTTTCTTTGAATGCGGGAGGAAGCTTTTTTGACTTACTGAATCTAGCTGGATCCCTAGAAACATTTGAGTAGTGTCTGGATTCAGCCTGGACTTTTCGAAGTTGATAATCCAACCCAACTCCTGCAGGGATGAGATTGTGTTAGACAACCGCAATTTACATTGAGCCACAGAATTCCCTATTACTAGAAAGTCATCCAGGTAGGGTATTATTAAAGTGTCCCGTTGGCGTAGATGAGCCATTACCTCTAACATCACCTTTGTAAAAATGCGGGGGGCCATAGAAAGCCCAAATGGCATTGCTACATATTGGAAGTGACGAACCTGTCCCTCCAGGATGACCGCTACTCTTAGATACTGCTGGTGTTCGGCATGTATAGGAAGGTGATAGTAAGCATCTTTTAGGTCTATCCCGGCCATGACACACCTAGGGAACAAAAGCTTGATGGTAGAACTAATGGATTCCATTTTGAAAGTGTGGTTACGTAAAAAGGAATTTAGTTTTTTGAGGTTTATGATGGTTCTGAATGAACCATCTGGTTTATTGATCAAGAATAAAGGGGAATAGAACCCCCTCCCTTCTTGATCCCGGGGAACTTCTATCAATACTTTTTTAGATAGAAGCGATAGGATCTCTGATTCCAGAGCTTCTTGTTGTTGTTGACCTCTCGGAGATGTTACAATAAAAGAATCCCAAGGGATTCTATCAAATTCTAATTTTAATCCATTCCCAATAATGTCCAGAATCCAAGGACTAGATGTTATTCATTTCCATTTAGCAGCGAAATATTTCAATCTACCGCCCACTTCATAATTAACGGTACTTGTTACGTCTTGGGTTATAGGATCCGGAAAACAGAGCACCTTTTTGTTTTGGATCCTTTGCCTCCCAGCGCTCCCTTTGCTCAGTGGGTTTATTCCTGGTGAAGGGGCGTCTCCTGAAAGCTCTCCTGTAAGAGGGAAGGTACTGGTTAGGGAAGCCTTTCTTCCGCTCTCCTGCTTTATTTAAGAGCTCGTCCAGAGCTTTCCCAAATAGGAACTCACCCTGGCAGGGGATCGCACAAAGTTTTGCTTTGGCCTGTGCGTCCCCTTTCCAATTCTTCAACCAGAGTGCTCGCCGGGCTGTGTTTACTAGGCCGGCTGACCTGGCTGTTAGACGTAACGAATCCACCGAGGCATCGGCTAGAAATGCTACTGCATCTTTCATTAGAGGGATTTTCGACAGAATTGTATTTCTGGAAGCTCCACTTCTAATTTGTTCCTCCAGCTGCTCCGTCCATACTAGCAGTGACCTTGCAGTACAGGTGCTAGAGATGGCTGGTCTGAATGCCCCCGTATTAGCCTCCCATGACATTTTAAGCAAGGCTTCTGCTTTCCGGTCTAACGGATCAGTTAGCGTCCCTGAGTCCTCCACAGGCAAGACCGACTGTTTAGAAGTTGAAGCCACTGCAGCATCAACTTTTGGTACCTTTTGCCAGGAATTAAGTTCTTCATCACTGAAGGGGTAGCGTCTTTTAGCAGAGGATGGTAAAAATCCTCTTGTATGTTGTTTCTCCCACTCTTTTTTAACCAGCTCCTTAATTGTGGGTATGGCGGGGAAGGACCTTCGTTTTCTTTGTCCTAACCCCGCGAACATGATGTCCTGCGCTGACTTCTTTCCCTTCTCATCTGGGCACCCCATCGTGCTCCTGACGGCTTTAACTAAACTGTCTACACTGCTATTTGGTAGACAAAGCCCTCCTTCATATTCCGATGAACTTGGCTGGGACTCCTCTTCATCAGAGGATTTTTGCACTACCTCTGACTCCGAGCTTACTGGAGATCGGGACCTGCTGGGCTGGCGGGTACTGGTGCTACTTGTATGGGCCAGACCTTGCATCTCTTCCCGAATTATGGCTCTAACGTCAGATGGAGTCATTACGTTTTCTTGCCGTAATGTCAGTACGATGCACTCTGCACATAACCTCTTAGTATATGAGTCCGGGAGGGGTTGCAAGCATAAGGCACATTCTCTGTGTTTGGTTTTATGTGTCCTTTTCTTAGTCTAGAGGAAGGGGATATAGGAGGAACATATATCAGCATATGGGAAGAGACTCTTTTAAAACTCACCCAGTGAAGCTGACAGGTACCGGTTCTGGAGGCGGATTCTTAGCTGAAAGACCTTTCTGTTTGGTGGCAGATCGCTTTTCCTGGGATCGATCTCCACTTTTAGTGCTGCTCCTGGCGCTTGTCTCCTTACTGGGAGACTGCTCTGTTGCAGACAAGTGCGCTACATCGGGCGGTGAAGCCATACTTACACACACCGGCCGACGCTAGCGCTGCACTTTTAAATCTGGCGCCGAATCTCCTGCCTCCCCGGACCCAACCCGGAAGTGCTCCAGCGGCTTCCGGGTTAGACGCGCCGCTCCTCCTTACCATGCGGCGGCTGCTGGATAAGAAGCCGGCCGCTGAGCGCGCGCGTCCTCATGGATCCGGGCGGCCCAGCGGCACCGAACCCGGACCATGGCGATGAACAGACGAGGGGGGAGGCTGCAAACAGTGGCTCCCCCGCCGCTGCCTCTGGTACCGCAGCCCCTGCCGTTCCACCAGAGACTGACGCAGGCGGGTGCATGGCCCAGGAATCCTTTTTGGACTGCAGGTACTTCGGGGTTCCCATAGAAACAGGAAACCTAAACTGAGGAGGAGAGGGGACCGCCTCCTTTTATTCTGTAGGTTTCCTGTTCCTATGGGCGGATCCCTCTCTCTCATGTGGGGTGCTGTCGTGGCGAAGGGTAAAAGTACCAATGGGGTTTGATCGGAAAATTGGGGAGCAGTTTCTCAGCTTTCCTTTGTGGAATTACTCCATTTTCAACTGCTCTCCTCAAAAAAGTACACAACTCTCCTTTAAATCTAAAAGTGGGGTCACTCTGTAATTTGGTGTAAGTTAATTTATCAGATAACTGCCGTTCAGCTTCAGCTAAATATGCTGTCCTGGGCAGCAGAACGATTTTGCCGCCTTTGTCGGCGGGACGGATAATGACATCCGTCCACCCGGCCATTTCTTTTAGAGCCTTAGCCTCCTCCTGCGTGAGATTAGGGGGGGCTTGTTTATATATTAAGGCTTCCATGTCTTTTAAGACTAGTGTTTCGAACAAATCGATCATGTTGCCCGGGGAGGTAGGGGGCATGTACGTAGAAGGAACCCCACCTACAAACGGGGTATTATCATGGCGTACAGGGGTGTCTATATCTAATATGGGGTTATTCAGGCTCAGTAGGCATCTGGCGTCCTCATAGAGGTCAGCCAGTACATCTTCTTGAGCATTAGCCATAAAGCCTAAAGGTCCTACCTTACAGGGACATTCTCCTTCTAGGGGGGTGGACACTGTGGTACTGGATCTGAAAAATTTGTATAAATGGATTTTTCTTGTAGCCTTAAATAAGTCTATTTGAAAAGAAACAAAGTCAAAACTGTTGGGTATGCAGAAATTCAAGCCCTTAGATAGTAGAGAACATTGGGCAGAGTTCAACTCTCGGTGCGTCAAATTGACTATAAGATCTTCAGTCGGGGTATCTAGTAACGTTCTTGTCTCCATGAGACCCATTTTCTCTTGCGTCGCCATTCGGGGCCGGAATTTCCGTTTGCCCCTCCGTGTTTTCCTCCTAAAGGGATCGGAGCGATGGCCTGGTTTTCAGGATTGGTCTCTTCTGTTGATTCTAAATTAGTGGACATGCTTTCACTCAGACTAGAATCAGACTCAGTAGTTAAATAATCTCTACTGTTCTGTGGGTGAGATTTTTTCTTTTTGTTGAAACTCCGCCTTCGTTGTCTGTGATTATTTCCTGGGGTCTGTCTGTTGAAATTATCTTATTGTATTTTCCCCCAGGTGAATATATTGCCGGACTCGTAGTCATTTTTGTCCCGTAGGAATTTATCCCTTTTCTTCTGTTTTGTTTCAACTTGTACTAGAACCAATTTAGAGTCCAATTTTTTATTGAAGGCAGTCCATTGACTCTCTGATAGTCTATTGCGCAACTCAGTCTGTGTTTTCAAAATGTCCGCATTAAGCAAATCCTAATTTTGCATGTTAGATTTTAACACCAATTTCAATAAGTCTTCGGAACATTTCAACATAATCTGTTCCCATTCGGCTTTAAAAGTTGCATTGCCGCCATGGTGAGAAATGTCTTTCCAGACACGTAGACCTCTTGGAACTCGTTTATTGTCAACATAAGATTGTAACGAGTTGTTGGTCCAAAAAAGTCTGATCTCTCTCTCTGAGAGGTTAGTCAATTTGTATTCTAACGACCTTGTGCTAAGCATATGCACTTCATCCGTTTGTTCGCACTCTTTAAAATAATTATGCAGTCCTTGACCAGCCGGTCGAGGGTGCATACTGCTGTGCGAGATGTGCGAGATGTGAGCACATTGTGCATTTGGAAACCCAGATACTGGATCTAAATGTGCAGCTGGCAACACTGAGATCCATAGACAATATGGAGAGGAGTCTTCTGCTCACAGAGCAGACGCTCAATGGGATAGATGAGGAGGGGGATGGTAGGATGGAGCTGCAGGACAGTGTGGCAGTTAGCTGGGTGACAGATAGAAGGCGGGGCAGAGGGAAGAGTGCCAGGGAGGCTAGTCCTGATCTGGCACACCCCAATAAGTTTGCTAAGTTGGCAGATGAGGGGGGTGCCAGTACAGGGGTAGCATTGCTGCAGCCAGGCATGTCCTCTGAAAGCCAGAGGAGTGACTGCTCCAGTAAGGAGGGAAAAAGGAGAGCAGGGCAGGCCAGACAGGTGCTGGTAGTGGGGGACTCAATTATTAGGGGAACAGATAGGGCAATCTGTCACAAAGACAGGGATCGTCGGACGGTGTGCTGCCTACCTGGCGCTCGAGTCCGACACATCGCTGATCGGGTGGACAGATTACTGGGAGGGGCTGGTGAGGACCCAGCGGTCATGGTGCACATTGGCACAAATGACAAAGTTAGAGGTAGGTGGAAGGTCCTTAAAGATGATTTCAGGGAATTAGGCTGCAAGCTGAAAGCAAGGACCTCCAACGTGGTATTTTCTGAAATACTGCCTGTACCACGTGCCACGCCAGAGAGGCAACGGGAGATTAGGGAGGTTAATAAGTGGCTCAAGAATTGGTGTAGGAAGGAGGGGTTTGGGTTCCTGCAGAACTGGGCCGACTTCTCAGTTGGCTACAGGCTCTACGCTAGGGACGGGCTGCACCTCAATGGGGAAGGTGCAGCTGTGCTGGGGGAGAAAATGGTTAGAAGGTTGGAGGAGTGTTTAAACTAGGGATTGGGGGGGAGGGTATTCATTTTATAGGAGGGGAAGATAGTGCAGATAGAGACCTGGGCACAAATAAGGAAGTTGGGGGTGGCGGTGGCGGTGGCATGGGGGGTGGGGTTAGAACAGTTAGTAATTTAAGAAAGAATAGAGGTACAGAGAGTAACATAAAGTGCATGTATACTAATGCCAGAAGCCTCGCCAACAAAATGGACGAATTAGAACTAATGTTGTTGGAGCATAATTATGACATGGTGGGGATATCTGAGACGTGGCTGGATGAGAGCCATGACTGGGCTGTTAACTTGCAGGGCTATAGCCTGTTCAGAAATGACCGTACAGATAAGCGAGGGGGAGGGGTGTGTCTATATGTAAAATCTTCCTTAAAACCCATCCTGCGTGATAATATAGGTGAATTTAATGAAAATGTAGAGTCCCTGTGGGTGGAGATAAGGGGAGGGGGAAAAAATAATAAATTACTGATAGGGGTTTGTTATAAATCTCCAAAAATAATGGAAGCAATGGAGAATATCCTCGTAAAGCAAATAGATGAAGCTGCGACTCAAGGAGAAGTCATTATTATGGGGGACTTCAACTACCCTGAAATAGATTGGGGAACAGAAACCTGCAGTTCCAGCAAAGGTAATCGGTTTTTGACAACTATGAGAGACAATTACCTTTCACAACTGGTTCAGGACCCAACAAGGAGGGGGGCACTGCTAGACCTAATATTAACCAACAGGCCAGACCGCATATCAAATATAAGGGTTGGGGGTCACTTGGGGAATAGTGATCACAAAATAATAAGTTTTCATGTAACCTTTAATAAGATGGGTAGTAGGGGGGTGACAAGGACACTAAACTTCAGGAGGGCAAATTTCCAACGTATGAGAGAGGATCTTGGTGCAATTAACTGGGACGATATCCTGAGACACAAAAATACACAAAGAAAATGGGAGACATTTATTAGCATCCTGGATAGGACCTGTGCACAGTATATACCGTATGGGAATAAACATACTAGAAATAGGAGGAAACCAATATGGCTAAATAGAGCTGTAAGGGGCGCAATAAGTGACAAAAAGAAAGCATTTAGAGAATTAAAGGAAGTAGGTAGTGAGGAGGCATTAAATAAATACAGAAAATTAAATAAATTCTGTAAAAAGCAAATCAAGGCAGCAAAGATTGAGACAGAGAGACTCATTGCCAGAGAGAGTAAAAATAATCCCAAAATATTCTTTAACTATATAAATAGTAAGAAACTAAAAAATGACAGTGTTGGCCCCCTTAAAAATAGTCTGGGTGAAATGGTGGATGAGGATGAGGAAAAAGCCAATATGCTAAATGACTTTTTTTCATCAGTATTTACAAAAGAAAATCCCATGGCAGACAAAATGACTAGTGATAAAAATTCCCCATTAAATGTCACCTGCTTAACCCAGCAGGAAGTACGGCGGCGTCTAAAAATCACTAAAATTGATAAATCTCCGGGCCCGGATGGGATACACCCCGAGTACTGCAGGAATTAAGTACAGTCATTGATAGACCATTATTTTTAATCTTTAAAGAGTCCATAATAACAGGGTCTGTACCACAGGACTGGCGTATAGCAAATGTGGTGCCAATATTCAAAAAGGGGACAAAAACTGAACTCGGTAATTATAGGCCAGTAAGCTTAACCTCTACTGTGGGTAAAATCCTGGAGGGCATTCTAAGGGATGCTATACTGGAGTATCTGAAGAGGAATAACCTCATGACCCAGTATCAGCACGGGTTTACTAGGGACCGTTCATGTCAGACTAATTTGATCAGCTTCTATGAAGAGGTAAGTTCCGGACTGGACCAAGGGAACCCAGTGGACGTAGTATATATGGACTTTTCCAAAGCTTTTGATACGGTGCCACATAAAAGGTTGTTACATAAAATGAGAGTAATGGGGATAGGGGAAAATATGTGTAAGTGGGTTGAGAGCTGGCTCAGGGATAGGAAACAAAGGGTGGTTATTAATGGAGCACACTCGGACTGGGTCACGGTTAGCAGTGGGGTACCACAGGGGTCAGTATTGGGCCCTCTTCTTTTTAACATATTTATTAATGACCTTGTAGGGGGCATTCAGAGTAGAATTTCAATATTTGCAGATGACACTAAACTCTGCAGGGTAATCAATACAGGGGAGGACAATTTTATATTACAGGATGATTTATGTAAACTAGAAGCTTGGGCTGATAAATGGCAAATGAGCTTTAATGGGGATAAATGTAAGGTCATGCACTTGGGTAGAAGTAATAAGATGTATAACTATGTGCTTAATTCTAAAACTCTGGGCAAAACCGTCAATGAAAAAGACCTGGGTGTATGGGTGGATGACAAACTCATATTCAGTGGCCAGTGTCAGGCAGCTGCTACAAAGGCAAATAAAATAATGGGATGTATTAAAAGAGGCATAGATGCTCATGAGGAGAACATAATTTTACCTCTATACAAGTCACTAGTTCGACCACACTTAGAATACTGTGTACAGTTCTGGTCTCCGGTGTATAAGAAAGACATAGCTGAACTGGAGCGGGTGCAGAGAAGAGCGACCAAGGTTATTAGAGGACTGGGGGGTCTGCAATACCAAGATAGGTTATTACACTTGGGGCTATTTAGTTTGGAAAAACGAAGACTAAGGGGTGATCTTATTTTAATGTATAAATATATGAGGGGACAGTACAAAGACCTTTCTGATGATCTTTTTAATCATAGACCTGAGACAGGGACAAGGGGGAATCCTCTACGTCTGGAGGAAAGAAGGTTTAAGCATAATAACAGACGCGGATTCTTTACTGTAAGAGCAGTGAGACTATGGAACTCTCTGCCGTATGATGTTGTAATGAGTGATTCATTAATTAAATTTAAGAGGGGACTGGATACCTTTCTGGAAAAGTATAATGTTACAGGGTATATACACTAGATTCCTTGATAAGGCGTTGATCCAGGGAACTAGTCTGATTGCCGTATGTGGAGTCGGGAAGGAATTTTTTTCCCCATGGTGGAGTTACTCTTTGCCACATGGGTTTTTTTTGCCTTCCCCTGGATCAACATGTTAGGGCATGTTAGGTTAGGCTATGGGTTGAACTAGATGGACTTACAGTCTTCCTTCAACCTTAATAACTATGTAACTATGTAACTATGTAATTACCAGCGTCCTCCCGGCCAGCTTGTAAACTGCCTCTGATAGGTGCCGATTCTGGCTCCATAATGCGGAAGAGTAAATGAAAAAATATATATTTATATATTCCGCTTGACCGTTCCTTTACTATAATATCAAATGAGGTGTGCGTGCTAGCAAGACAAAATGTGAATTGATATGAAAAAGAACCAGAGCAGCACAACCTCAAAGACACCGAGATTCAACAACGTGAAATAGTCAGGAGACTGCAGAATATTCGGCAAAGGCTGGAGGTGCTAGCGTGAGGCAATGAGATCCATAACAACGACAAAAATAAGAAGAACCGCCATAGCACTCACCAGTCTTGCAGTTCAATGATTCTTTATTGATTCATATGAAAAACAACGAGTCTTCACAGCACGGGGGACGGGAGAAACAAAGTGCAGGAGTGCAACGGAAGCGGCAGTGAATCGAGTTGAGACTACCGTACCATGCCCGCAGGACGGAGCTTCCACTGGTTCCGGGCAACAATTCACTTTCTGCTTCCAATATAGTCCCCTAGATCGGGAAATCAGATCTGTTATTCGTAAACATTGGCATGTACTCGAGAGAGACAGGGAACTGAGGGGCAGAACTATAGGAGGCCCATTGGTTTCTAACAGACGAGGGACTCGCCTTAGGGACACTTTGGTGCACAACCGACTGACAGATGATAGGACTACCTGGTTCAGATGGATTACATCGTGGGATGTGATCGGACATCAGAAGGTATGTATCTTGTGCGTTTATTATTTTGCCAAGCGAGGGCCTGGAAATGGATTGAGAGAACAATAAATTATTACAACAACCGCTGTGTTTATTTCATTAAAATACTTTTAAATCATGTGTGTGTGTGTGTGTGTTTTCTAACCCTTTCAAACAATTGGATTAATAATGGATAGGTGTCATAATTGACACCTCTCCATTATTAATCTGGCTTAATGTCACCTTACAATAGCAAGGTGGCATAAACCCTTCATTACCCCATATCCCACCGCTACAGGGAGTGGGAAGAGAGTGGCCAAGTGCCAGAATAGGCGCATCTTCCAGATGTGCCTTTTCTGGGGTGGCTGGGGGCAGATGTTTTTAGCCACGGGGGGGCCAATAACCATGGACCCTCTCCTGGCTATTAATATCTGCCCTCAGTCACTGGCTTTACCATTCTGGCAGAGAAAATTGCGCGGGAGCCCACGCCAATTTTTTCCGCCATTTAACCCTTTATTTCAGCAGCTACAGCGCTGAAATTTTGCACATACGCACTACTAACATTAGTAGTGTGGAATATGCAAAAAAAAGGGGGATATGAGATGGTTTACTGTATGTAATCATGTCTCATATCCTGTCGGGTTTGTGCAGGAGAAATGAAAAGCCGGCAATTGAATTACCGGCTTTTCACAGATATCGCGCTGAATGAAATCTAAATACAGAATATATATATATATGTGTCTCAATGACATACATATATATATATATATATATATATATATATATATATATATACTGTATATATGTTTTCCCTAACATTTGAGCACATAAATCCATTAGATGTCGGTTTTGCAAGCCTGCGCGAAAATCTCGCAGTACGGATGCCATACGGATTACATACGGAGGATGCCATGCGCAAAATACGCTGACACACCCTGACTACGGATCAATATTTTGGGAACATTTCTCCGTATTACGGCCGTAGTACGGACGTATAATACGTGGCGTATTGTCTTACGCCAAGTGTGACTCCAGCCTTACACTTATCTGCTCATACAATGAAACAAAACAAGACAAATGCAGCTGTGAACAGAAAGCTGAGCTGCAGTGTAAAACATGAGGGAAGGAGACAGATCTGTTTGCGCCTAATGAGACAGGAAGGGAATTTCAATCTGACCTTTAGGTATCCGTATAATGGAGCAGAGCCAAAAGACAAAAACAAGACCGAACCTTTAGAATAAGTACAGCTATCCCTTATAGGTGGCGGCCTATACAGCTGCACATTCACGTATACGATAGAAGCAATGGAGGGGGTCCCATGACACTGATTAAATGGACACCTAGGTAATAAAAACGGATAAAGAACAGGGCAACATGAAAAGTTCATTGCTGGCTTGGAGCAGTAAACTATAAGGATCTAAGCGACACTCATCTACTGGCGTCCAACACTGTGGAGTCTGCGCTTACAGAGGAATGGGAGACGTCACGGTTCCACCAGCAGCAGGACAGCTGCCGCCTGTGATCGCCTGCAGCGGTCAGATGAACTAATCTGATGACTCGCTGCAGAGTTCAGACAGACAAGTCTGCATTCACCTTATCTACTATATAATTGTCTAAGGGTCACTTCCGTCTTTCTGTCTGTCCTGTCTGTCTGTCTTTCTGTCTGTCATGGATATTCATTGGTCGCGGCCTCTGTCTGTCACGGAAATCCAAGTAGCTGATTGGTTGTGGCCGTTTTGCCGCGACCAATCAGCGACGGGCACAGTCCGGAGGCAAAATGGCCGCTCCTTCCTCCCCACAGTCAGTGCCCGCTCCATAATCCCCTCCAGTCAACGCTCACACAGGGTTAATGGCAGCGTTAGCGGACCGCGTTATGTCACGGGTAACCCACTCCGTTACCGCTACTATTAACCCTGTGTGACCAACTTTTTACTATTGATGCTGCCTATGCGGCATCAATAGTTAAAAGATCTAATGTTAAAAATAATTTAAAAAATAAAAAATGGTTATATACTCACCGTCCGACGGCCCCCGGATCAGGAACAGGCCTTTCCCACTCCTCGCGACGCTCCGGTGACCGCTCCATGCGTTGCGGTCTTGCGAGACCGCTACGTCATCATCTCGCGAGACCGCAATGCACTCTTGGGACCGGAGCGCGCGAGGAGCGTCGGTAACCGCTTTGCCTGGATCCGGGTCCAACGGAAGGTGAGTATATAACTTTTATTTTAATTCTTTTTTTTAACAGGGATATGATGCCCACATTGCTATATACTGCGTGGGCTGTGCAATATACTACGTGGGCTGTGCAATATACTACGTGGGCTGTGCAATATACTACGTGGGCTGTGCAATATACTACGTGGCCTGTTATATACTACATGGCCGGCCACGAACAATCAGCGACAGGCGCAGTCCTGTGTTTTAAATGTATTATTCTAAAATCTTCATAAATAAACTACATACATATTCTAGAATACCCGATGCGTTAGAATCGGGCTACAATCTAGTGTATCAATAAGCCTCCGGCACCCCTCCATTTCATCAGATGTCCTACCTTGGACCACTTTTTGTAGGTACTAAGCACCACATATGAGGAACAGCCCCCAAGACCTGCCGTTATGGAGATGCTCTGACCCAGGTGGCTCGTCATCACGATGTGTCCATTATCACGGTTGCCCGATCCTTGAGCTTAACCTTCCAACTCATCGACTACAAGAACTGATCCTTCATTGCTCCCTTATGTATCCCATCCCATGACAGGTACCACTGCCAGGTCCTGAGCGCGTGCCCAACATACACACCTGACAAGAGATGTAGCTGTGGAGAAGGGGTTAAAGCGACCCTTTATTCAGCGACACTCTAAGATCTTATTACAAATGGTGAGATAGTAGATAAGACAGTTGCAGTCGGGGCAACTTCACAAGTCTATTGCTTTGTATGAAGTCCCGTAGGCTCGGGCCACCACAGGCTACTAGTGCGAGATGCAACAAATTCACCTAAAATAACTAAAAACCTGTGTGCATCAGCGTAAAACATTACAAGAACAAATTAGTACATTTTACATATTTTTGCATTTTGTTTTTACTGTCTCAAAATGCCCTGTTGTTGTGAGTATTGTCGGCGGTCACACACGGCCGGCAGATCAGTGCCACCACCTGGACTCTCGGATATATATAAGCGTCTTCTCGCCAAAACTAGACACACTATGCAAGGGAGGCTTTAAGTGCTCTGGGAGGGACAGAGCCTTTCCCGAACCTCTGCCTCTTGGGGTTGTAACTTGATTGACAGCTTAGTGTCTGTTATTTTTACTATAAGGGTATGTTCACACGATCCTGATTTCAATCCTTTTTTTTCAGGACAAAAACCGCAGCTCTTGGCAGAAAACGCAGGTGCGTTTTTGGTGCGTTTTTGGTGCGTTTTTGGTGCGGTTTTTTATGCAGTTTTCTCTGCAGATTGTCTGTGTTTGACACAAATAAAGCTTTAACTGCAGTGGGGGAAAAAAAAAAAAAGAAATGATGTCATTCCCTGTCCAACCCTTTTCTTCTTCCATCCTCCATTTTGGGACTAAACACCAAAATGAGTGGACGTGTTTTGAATGACAGCGCTCCGCAGAGTGCTGAGCGTAGGCCAGATCACAGCCCGCGGATCCAGCTCTATCCAGCTATTTAAGTCTACGTTCACATTTGTGGTCTGCGCCGCAGCGTCGCCACATGCGTCATGTGCCCCTATATTTAACATGGGGGCGCATGGACATGCGTCGCACTTGCGTTTTGCGCCGCATGCGTCACTGCAGCGCACGCATCCGGGCGCAGAGGACGCAGCAAGTTGCATTTTTGCTGCGTCCAAAATCAATCAAAAAAAGGACGCATGCGGCGCAAAACGCAGCGTTGTGCATGCGTTTTGCTGCGTTTTTGTTTGCGTTGTGTGTTGCGGCGCCGACGCTGCGGCGCACAACGCAAATGTGAACATAGCCTAAGTGCCACGTATTTCAGTGCCACGTATCATGTATTTCAGTACCACGTATTTCAGTGCCACGTATTTCAGTGCCACGTATCACGTATTTCAGTGCCACGTATTTCAGTGCCACGTATTTCAGTGCCACGTATTTCAGTGCCACGTATTTCAGTGCCACGTATTTCAGTGCCACGTATTTCAGTGCCACGTGCCACGTATTTAAGTGCCACGTATCACGTATTTCAGTGCCACGTGCCACGTATTTAAGTGCTACGTGCCACGTATTTAAGTGCCACGTATCACGTATTTCAGTGCCACGTATTTAAGTGCTACGTGCCACGTATTTAAGTGCCACATATCACGTATTTCAGTGCCACGTGCCACGTATTTCAGTGCCACGTATCACGTATTTCAGTGCCACGTATTTCAGTGCCACGTATTTCAGTGCCACGTGCCACGTATTTAAGTGCCACGTATCACGTATTTCAGTGCCACGTGCCACGTATTTAAGTGCCACGTATCACGTATTTCAGTGCCACGTATTTAAGTGCCACGTATCACATATTTAAGTGACACGTATCACGTATTTAAGTGACACGTATCACGTATTTAAGTGCCACGTATCACGTATAAGTGCCACGTATCACGTATAAGTGCCACGTATCACGTATAAGTGCCACGTATCACGTATAAGTGCCACGTGTCACGTATTTAATTGCCACGTATTTAAGTGCCACGTATCCCACGAAGATTTTCCATGGAGAACAGACACATCCAGAGATATGTCTGCTCTCCACGGCTGCAGCAACACACTGACAGGAGCCATAGTTCCTGTCGGTGTGTCACTGCGCATGCGCGAGCGAGTTTACCGGCGGTCATTGACCCCGGCACTCTCGCTTAACGGCAGTGCTGCGTGGGAAAGTTCAACGCAGCTGTACTGCCGTTAACCGAGACGCCGGAGCCATTGAACTCCGGAACAGTACGCGATACACTGCTAGGAGCTTCGCTCCTGGCAGTGTATCGCCGGAGAGCAGCCGATCGGCGTGGGACACTCGTTTTATGGATTCTGCGGACAGGGAGTATGAATTTGATTTTTTATTTTGTGATTTTTTCCTGGAGGATCGAGGGCTTCGCCTACAAGTGTGCTGTTGGTGAGTATATACTCTATGTTATGTGTTGTATGTACTGTACTGTGTGTCATGTATGTGTGTTGTGTGTAGGTGTTTTGTGTAACTTTACAATTGTGCTAAGTCGCCGGACACAGGGACAACTCTCCCATCCTAATACCGGATGGGAGTAGTAGTCCCATACGGCGACTTAGCACAATGGTGGCACACACGCATACACACACACACACACACACACACACACACACACCAAATCAATCAAACGGCCGACACGATCCCCATGCGACGGTATGCCTCCATGTCTCTCCGCCCACGCACTTCCGGTCGCTTCCCCGCACTTCCGGCTGCAGCGGTTCTGCACCACAAACCGCAATAAAACCCGCAGATATATTTTTGATCTGCGGGTTTTACTGCGAGTTTGACCTCACAATGGAGGTCTATGGGTGCAGAACCGCTGCTGTTTCGGGCAAAGAAGTGACATGCTCCTTCTTTTTTCCCGCAGCTATTCAGCGCGGTTTTGTTTTTTTTAATTCAGGATCATGTGCACAGCGGTTCCTGTTTTCCATAGGGTACAATGTACTGTACCCTGCATGGAAAAAAGCTGCGGAACCGCAGCGGCAAAACCGCTGCGGTTCTGCAGTAAAAAACGCACTGTGTGAACATGGCCTAAGTCGCAAAAAAAATTTTCGGATTACAAAAACTACAACCACAATGGTGAACAGAGGAGTAAAAAAAAAAAAAAAAAACAAAAGGAGAAAAATAAGTTCCACTGAAAAGAAGAATATGGCTCAAATCCGAAACGGGAGGAAAAGATATCAAGAGAAGAAGATTTCCACAAAAAAATAAAACACAGCACAGTACTGCCACCTGCTGGTAAAGCCAAACCAATACTAATGGCAGCAAGTACACCAGGATTTTATTTACTTTATTACACTCATTATTTGCTGATTAAAAAGGTACAGAGAATGGAGTTCTGGTCCATTTATGTGGCGCAGTCCCACGTTTTATGTTGTATAGGAAAGAGCAGTCTGCTTTGCACTAAACTAATTGTATGTAATATTAAAGGGAATGTCAGCAGGATTTCACCCACTCAAACTATTATTATGCACACGTGACTCTTGCAAAAACAAGTCCAGCAATACCTTTACATGGCCAGGCCCTTCCTCCATTACTGTCTCTTTGCAGAGGGTAAGCTGCCAGTGTAAGGAGAGCCGTGCAATGCTCCTCTGGGAACTGACTTATGCAAATTACCTCGTCAGAAAGCAAGAAAACTTGAACTCGACCTTTGATGCGGTCTCAGGAGCTGAGCCTGCATCTTTTCAGGCACATGATAGCTGATTTGATCACATGTCATGTGCCCCTAAGGGTATGTTCCCAGGGTCAGGAACCGGCAGCGCTTTGGATGCAGCACGTGTCCGCTCCGTCCAAAGTGCTGCCGGCTTTTGAACGCAGGTAATTCCGCATGTGTTCACTGAACAGTGCGGAATCACAGCGCCCAATACATTGGACAGGAAATTTATCTTGCGGAGACTGAGCATCTCCGCAAGATAAATTGACACGCTGCGGTCTGGAAAGACGCACCGCATGTCCGTCTCCACAGGGAAGCCAGAGGCGTCCCTGCATTCATAGTGGACATAGGATTTCTTCAAATCCCATCCACTATGCTGTAACATCTGGCCGCTGAGGGTTGGACGCAGCACAAATACACAGCGTCCAACCCACAGCGTTTACTGACTGTTGTGGGCACATACCCTTACAGATGAGGGTGGAATTGCAATGTTAACATGTTAAATGCCACTGTCAAGCTCTGTCAGCAGCATTTAACACGAGCACGTCATAAACCCTGCCAATCAGCGCCCCATCACATGACCGCAGTGCGACGATGGGATGGCATGACAACTTGGGGTCTGCAGAAGACCACCGTGCTCGTCATTACAGATACGGTGATTTCTGCTACACATATCCATCACATGATTACAGCTTCAAGTCTACTATGGTGACTGCTCAAGCAAAAAGGTAAAATCACCCCCCTTTTATGCCATTCAAAAGAAAACAATATATATATTAAAAAAAAAAAAAAAACACGTTTGTTATCACTTATCGCCCGAGCTATGAAAATATAAATTAACCCAAATGGTGTTAGGGATAAAATAAAAACTATCAAAAACACCAGAATTATGTTTTTTTTCTTTCAAAACATTGTATCTACCCCAAAATGGTATCAATAAAAATGTCAGCTCAGCGCACACAAAATAAGACCTCACCCAGCCCCAAAACCCAAAAAATGGAGACGCTTCAGGTCTCGGAATAATGCAACTTTTTTAATTTATTTATTTATTTTTGTTTTACAAACTTTGTATTTTTTTTTTCACCACATAAATAAAAAAAGAACCTAGACATGTTTGGTGTCTGTGAACTCGTAACAACCTGGAGAATCATAATGGCTGGTCAGTTTTAGTATTTACAGAACATGGTATAAAAAAAACAATTGTGAAATTACACTTTTTTTTGCAATTTCACCGCACCTGCAATTTTGTTCCCGTTTTCTAGTAGATGATACGGTAAAACCAATGGTGTCTTTCAAAAGTACAACTTGTCCCGCAAAAAAAAAAAGCCCTTATATGGCCATATTGACGGAAAAATAAAAAAAGTTATGGCTCTGGGAAGAAAGGGGGAAAAAATGGAAACCGCAAAAATGGAAAATCCCAAGGTGTTGAAGGGGTTAACAAGCCTTGCCTCATAACTTAGGATGAAAGCCAACCCAGAATATCAATTTGCAGACACGTTTCGGGGTGTTGCCCCTCCTCAGAGCAAAGCGTGACATCTGATTCGGCTGTATAAGGGTTAATGTCTCTCCTTGTAGTGAGTGACATGCCAGTGTAAGGAGACTTATAGGCCATGCCTTGCTCCTCAAAGAAATTAAATATGCAAATTGCCTCTTAGGCTTTTATCCTAAGTAACATGGCAAGGCTCGTTAATGGGTCATTACTAACTTTTAGGATTGCTACTTCCAATAGGTGGCACTAGAGTTCTAGTCCTTTTCTTCCCTGAAGAAGCAATTTGCTTGTGTGTTACTAAAAAAAAAAAAAAAAAAATCAGTGTTTGTATGCAAATGAGGCTGAAGCACTTTGGAAGTGTGGAAGCACGTGACAAGTTCCTGGCTTTCAATTTCAAAGCCTGAAGCAGTTAAAAGAAGTTGAAAAAGACATAACATAAGTAAAGAAAGTTGTTTTAACATTTCTGTTCATATTGTTTTTTTTTTTTGTTTTTTTTACAACATTCCAATGTAGAATCTGCCTACTAGAGATGCCACGTGCACAACACTAAGGGTATGTGCACACAATGTCTTTTTCATTATGCCTGGAACCCACCGCAAAAAAATAAACATAACACAAAGGAATGGAAATAACGACCATTGCTGTGCGCACACTCAGTCCTAATCGCTTTACTAGTTGAAAGTACAAGTAAAAGACGCCGGCGCAAAGAAAATGACAACAAACCCAACAGGGAAGAAAACCGCCGGCTTCTTGAAGTAGCCTCGCCTAGTAATACCTTGGCGGCTCTGCAGTTGGACTTGAGGCTCTGTGCACACGCTGCAGATTTTGCTGCGGATCTGCAGCAGTTTTCCATGAGTTTACAGTACCATGTAAACCTATGGAAAACAAAATCCGCAGTGCACATGCTGTGGAAAAAAACGCGCGGAAACTCTGCGTTGTTTATTCCGCAGTATGTCAATTCTTTGTGCGGATTCCGCTGCGGTTTACACCTGCTCCATAATAGGAATCTGCAGGTGTAAAAACGCAGGTGAAATCCGCACAAAAAATGCGGTAATTCCGCAGTGCGGTTTTCCTGCAGATTTACCAAAATCAGTGCGGAAAACTACGCACACAATTCCGCAGCGTGTGCACATAGCCTAAAGGGGTTTTCTGAAAGATTTAAAAAAAAAAAAAAAGAAATAACAGACTACCAGCGCACTTATGGTTGGAGATGGGGGGGAATAAATGGTCAGTACAGATTGTTACATTATTTTATCTACTGACATTCTTTTAAAATAAAGTCTCTGAGTTCTCCCGATTCTGCTGCTGTTTTGCATTCTGCCCCGAGACGCTCCATTGCAGAGATATTCACATTTGTTTATTTTGGAGCGCACTATGTGAAATCTCCGCTTATAGTCCAACTGAGTTTCTTCAGAGTCTTCACCTTTCCCTCCCAGACCCACCAATCACAGCTGATCTAGTAGTATCAGACACTGACGAGCTGTGATTGCAACGTTTCGGAAAGAGGGGTGAAAGTGTGCACCCCCAGAGAAGAAATGCTCATTTGATCTGCAAGCAGAGATTTCACATAGTGAGAATAATTAAGGCAAATGGACGGGACAAATCCTTTAACCAGCCGTGTCCAGCCAGGAAAGGATTCAAAATAATAAAAATCAGGCTACTTCACCTGCTCTGACCCGCATGGATCCAGAGGTCTGTGCCTTGACTGGAAGCCATCATCCCATTCTTCAAAGACATGACCACGGAGGCCTGTGATTGGCTGCAGTGGTCAGTTAACAGGATTGGCACATGATAGCAATCATAATCTAATCTGTTGTGAATTTGCCTTTTGGCTCCCTCTAGTGGCTACTAGTGATTTGACTCTGGGTATGTCATTCATCCCTTGTATGCTCACCTGGGTCGTTAGGTCAGGGGTGTTGCTATATAAGCTCCCTGGACCTTCAGTTCAATGCCTGGCAACGTTGATATCAGAGCTAATCTGTAGTGCTCTTGTCTACTGATCCTGGTTCCTGCTTGATTAAGCTAAGTCTGCTTTCTTGCTTTTTGCTATTTGTTTTTGTTTGCATTTTTGTCCAGCTTGTATATAATCTGTTTCCTGACCTTGCTGGAAGCTCTAGGGTGGCTGGTGTTCTCCCCCCGGGCCGTTAGACGGTTCGGGGGTTCTTGAATCTCCAGCGTGGATTTTGATAGGGTTTTTGTTGACCATATAAGTTATCTTACTACATTCTGCTATTAGTAAGTGGGCCTCTCTTTGCTAAAATCTAGTTCATCTCTGTGTTTGTCATTTCCTCTTACCTCACCGTTATTATTTGTGGGGGGCTACTATCCTACTTTTGGGGTCTATTCTCTGGAGGCAAGAGAGGTCTTTGTTTTCCTCTTCTAAGGGTAGTTAGTCCTCCGGCTGGCGCGAGACATCTAGCGACCAATGTAGGCATGTTCCCCGGCTACTGCTAGTGTTGGCGTTAGGAGTAGATATATGGTCAACCCAGTTACCACTGCCCTATGAGCTGGATTTTTGTACGTCGCAGACTTACTTGTTTCTCTGAGACCCTCGCCATTGGGGTCATAACACTAATCACAGATATGGGTGATAATAATAGCAGGAGCTGCGGAGTGCTGCGGCACGGGAGGGGCCAGGCTGTAAGTACTGCAGCATGGGAGGAGCCACAATGTCAGTGCTGCGGCAATGGGAGGGGCCAGGCTGTAAGTGCTGCAGCATGGGAGGAGCCACGTTGTAAGTGCTGCGGCATGGGAGGGGCAGGCTGTAAGTGCTGCGGCACAGGAGCCACGCTGTAATTGCTGCAGCAATGGGAGGGGCCACGCTGTAAGTGCTGCAGCAATGGGAGGGGCCACGCTGTAATTGCTGCAGCAATGGGAGGGGCCACGCTGTAAGTGCTGCAGCAATGGGAGGGGCCACGCTGTAAGTGCTGCAGCAATGGGAGGGGCCACGCTGTAAGTGCTGCAGCAATGGGAGGGGCCACGCTGTAATTGCTTCAGCAATGGGAGGGGCCACGCTGTAAGTGCTGCAGTACAGAAAGGACCACGCTGTGCATGTTTTGTCTGCTGTGCACGGCAGGAGGCACTCTATGGCGCACACTTTGGGGGCACTGCATGCACAGGCATTTGCTTTGAACAATTTGGCATGTAACCAGCAACGGATATGAGGCTCTTAACTCGCCGCGTCATAAAGATGTGCTGCAGCAGCCGTGTCCCCGGGGGGCGGCACCTGGAGTGAGCCCCGCAGCCTACATAAAGCACATACACAGCTGTATAGACGTCTGACTGTGGGAGGCGTGGCTTGTGTATTCAGGGGCGTGGCTAACAGCTGTAAAATCTTATTGGCCCCCGCACTTCACCTTCTGTCCAGGTGCCGGCAGCTCAGGTCACATGTCTGCGCCACTATCACTGTGAGACCCCCGTGACATCCCGCGGCCCCCTACCTTCTCCAGACGCGTCACCGGTCACCTCCTCCCACCAATCATTCCCCAGATCATCGGCCATCTCTCGCCGAGCTCCGCGCTCAAATCCGACAACTTGGATGTCCCCAAACACTTCACGTTCCACTCAGATCCACGTGTGTAGCTGTGGGCGGGGCAAGCGTTCCAAGCCTCGATCTAGAAACAAGCCACGCCCTCCCTCTGCTGATTTGTTACCAAGGTTGGTTTGTTGTGGTTTTTTTTTTGTTTTTTGTTTTTTTAAACAATCTTTATTAACTTGTCAAGCGTCAAGAGAAGACACAGGAACTAAACTAATTAGGAAACACAAGAAATGGTTATGGCCACAGATGACAATGACAAGATCAGTAATATTATACACATACTGATTAAATTAGTTATAAATAGATTACTTTATTAATCCCTTAAAGGGAATTTCTGCTTTCAGAAAAATCCCTGGCGCCCGTTTGTTTTATAAAAAAGCAAACAAACTGAGCTTTACTTACCCTCCCCGGGTCCAGCACTAAGTCTCCGATAGTCTAATATTTTTTGCAGCGCTGATGTCACATCAACAGCGCTGCAGCCGATCAGTGAGCTCAGCAGCTGCGCTCGATTTGACCGCTTGTTTCCCACTATCGGCAAGAATAAACTGGCAATCACGCTGCTCATGAGCAACTGAGCATGCTGATATAATACACAAACACACCCAAAAACATCAGCTCAGCACGCAAAAAAATAAGCCTTCACTCGGCCCCAGATCCTGAAAAACGGAGACGCTATGGGTTTCGGAAAATGACGCAATTTATTTGTTTTTACTAACTGGATTTTTTTTCACCACTTAAATACAAAAGAACCTAGACATGTTTGGTGTCTATGAACTCATAGTGACCTGGAGAATCATAATAACAGATCAGTTTTAGCATTTGGTGAACATGGTAAAAAAAAATCCAAAAATCAATTGTAGAATTGTACTTTTTTCCCGTTTTCGAGTACACTATATAGTAAAACCAATGGTGTCGTTCAAAAGTACAAATCGTCCCACAAAAAACAAGCCCTCACATGGCCATACTGACAGAAAAAAAAAGGGGGGAAGAAGGTGAGTGAAAAAAAGAAACGAAAAAACGAAAAAGGGCTCCATAGTGAAGGGAAGGCACAAATACCTCCACACCATGACCAGAACACATATTACCACCACATAGTGACCGAACACTATACTGATCATTAATATAAAAAATCACAATACTAATATTACCATAAGTGTCATTATACACAGGAGCTCTGTATATAGTGTCAGTGTACAGGTAATACAGGGATCTCCGGGATCATTGTACACAGGAGCTCTGTATATAGTGTACAGGTAATACAGTGATCACCAGTGACCTCCCTTCATGATTTGCAGTCCCCCTTCCCACCCACTTCATCATTTACTGTCCCCCACCCTACCACTTCATCATTTGCAGTGCCCCTCCACCTTCCCCCACACCCATTTAATTAATTTTATAAAGAAAAGTCCAAAGAAGGCAGAGGGAGCTGGAGCTGCGCAGCTGTTCTGGTTAGACAGAGGTGGAGCTCCAAAAAAGCTCCCAATGCTGAGGTGTGCACCACAGCGCACAGCACTTTAGTGCACGATGGGGCACAGTGAGCAGAAGCATAAGAGGCGGGGCCCCGGCCCCCTTTCTATACTGCTGCTCACCGGGTCCGGATACGGCAGTAATGTCCTGATGGCGGCCCTGGACTGGAGTAACCAACTCCAGGGCCCCATTTTCATCCACATGCACATCCTCAATCACAAATTTATATAACAATGAGTAAGATGCTGTCTTTGTCTGTACATAGTGAATCTGCTATATAATTGTCTAAGGGTCACTTCTGTCTGTCTGTCCTTCTGTCTTTCTTTCACGGATATTCATTGGTCGCGGCCTCTGCTGTCATGGAATCCAAGTCGCTGATTGGTCGTGGCAAAACGCCCACGACCATTGCCACGACCAATCAGCGACGGCCACAGTCCGGCGGCAATATGGCCGCTCTTTCCTCCCCGCAGTCAGTGCCCGCTCCATACTCCCCTCCAGTCATCCAGTCAGTCCTCACACAGGGTTAATGCCAGCGTTACCGGAGCGCGATGTAACGCACTCCGGTTACGCAGCTGTTATGACCCCAATGGCAGAGGATCTCAGAGGTTACAACAAAGTCTGCAAACACAAAAAACCAGCTCATAGGGAAGTGGTAACTAGGCTGACCGTATACCTGATCCTAGCACAACAACTAGCAGTAGCCGGGGAACGTACCTACGTTGATTCTAGACGTCTCGCGCCAGCCGGAGAACTAACTAACCCTATAAGGGAAAATAAGACCTTTCTTGCCTCCAGAGAAAAGACCCCAAAGTTGGATACAAGCCCCCAACAAATAATAACGGTGAGGTAAGAAGAAAAGACAAACGTAAGAATGAACTAGGTTTTAGCAAAGAGAGGCCCACTGACTAATAGCAGAATATAGGAAGATGACTTATACGGTCAGCAAAAAACCCTATCAAAATATCCACGCTGAATATTCAAGAACCCCCGAACCGACTAACAGTGTGGGGGGAGAATATCAGCCCCCTAGAGCTTCCAGCAATATCAGGAATCACATTTTGTACAAGCTGGACAAAAATTAGAACAATGCAAATAACCAAAAATAAGGAAGCAGGACTTAGCTTATCTTGCAAAGAACCAGGACCAGCAGACAGGAGCAAACAGAAATGAACTGATTACAACGATGCCAGGCACCAGACTGAGAATCCAGGAAGTTTAAATAGCAACACCCCTGGCCTAACGAACCAGGTGGGTACCAAGCTGGGGAAAGACAATCCCAGTGTCATACCACTAGTGACCACAAGAGGGAGCCAAAAAGTATAGTTCACAACAGTACCACCCCTTTAAGGAGGGGTCACCGAACCCTCACCAAGACCACCAGGGCGATCAGGATGAGCAGCGTGAAAGGCACGAACCAAATCGGCCGCATGAACATCAGAGGCGACCACCCAGGAATTATCCTCCTGACCATAGCCCTTCCATTTGACCAGATACTGAAGCCTCCGTCTAGAGAGACGAGAATCCAAGATCTTCTCCACCACGTACTCCAACTCGCCCTCAACCAACACCGGAGCAGGAGGCTCAACAGAAGGAACCACAGGCACAACGTACCGCCGCAACAAAGACCTATGGAACACGTTGTGAATGGCAAACGACACCGGAAGATCCAAACGAAAGGACACTGGATTAAGGATTTCCAAAATCTTATAAGGACCGATGAAGCGAGGCTTGAATTTAGGAGAGGAGACCTTCATAGGAACAAACCGAGAAGACAGCAATACCAAATCCCCAACACGAAGTCGGAGACCCACACCGCGGCGGCGGTTGGCAAAACGCTGAGCCTTCTCCTGTGACAACTTTAAGTTGTCCACCACATGATTCCAAATCCGCTGCAACCTATCCACCACGGAATCCACCCCAGGACAGGCAGAAGGCTCAACATGTCCCGAGGAAAAACGAGGATGAAAACCAGAGTTGCAGAAAAATGGCGAAACCAAAGTAGCGGAACTAGCCCGATTATTAAGGGCAAACTCAGCCAATGGCAAGAAGGTCACCCAATCATCCTGATCTGCAGAAACAAAACACCTCAAATAAGCCTCTAGTGTCTGATTAGTTCGCTCCGTTTGGCCATTAGTCTGAGGATGAAAGGCAGATGAAAACGACAAATCAATGCCCATCTTAGCACAAAAGGATCGCCAGAACCTGGACACAAACTGGGATCCTCTGTCAGACACGATATTCTCAGGAATGCCGTGCAAACGAACCACATTCTGAAAGAACAAAGGAACCAGATCGGAAGAGGAAGGCAACTTAGGCAAGGACACCAAATGGACCATCTTGGAAAAACGATCACACACCACCCAGATAACAGACATTCCTTGAGACACCGGAAGATCTGAAATGAAATCCATGGAAATGTGTGTCCAAGGCCTCTTCGGGACAGGCAAGGGCAAAAGCAACCCGCTGGCACGAGAACAGCAAGGCTTAGCCCGAGCACAAGTCCCACAGGACTGCACAAATGACCGCACATCCCGTGACAAGGAAGGCCACCAAAAGGACCTAGCTACCAAATCTCTGGTGCCAAAAATCCCCAGATGCCCTGCCAACACCGAGGAATGAACCTCGGAAATGACTCTGCTGGTCCATTTATCAGGAACAAACAGTCTGTCAGGTGGACAAGAGTCAGGTCTACCAGCCTGAAATCTCTGCAACACACGTCGCAAATCAGGAGAAATGGCCGACAAGATTACTCCCTCTTTAAGAATACCAGCTGGCTCTGAGACTCCAGGAGAGTCAGGCACAAAGCTCCTAGAAAGAGCATCAGCCTTCACATTCTTTGAACCAGGCAGGTACGAGACCACAAAGTCAAAACGGGAGAAAAACAATGACCAACGAGCCTGTCTAGGGTTCAGGCGTTTAGCAGACTCGAGATACATCAGATTTTTGTGATCAGTCAAGACCACCACACGATGCTTAGCACCCTCGAGCCAATGACGCCACTCCTCAAATGCCCACTTCATGGCCAACAACTCCCGATTCCCAACATCATAGTTCCGCTCAGCAGGCGAAAACTTCCTAGAAAAAAAAGCACATGGTCTCATTACAGAGCAACCAGAGCCTCTCTGCGACAAAACAGCCCCTGCACCGATCTCAGAAGCATCCACTTCAACCTGAAAGGGAAGTGAGACATCAGGCTGACACAAAACAGGCGCCGAAGTAAACCGGCGCTTCAGCTCTTGGAAGGCCTCCACGGCTGCAGGAGCCCAATTAGCAACATCAGAACCTTTCTTGGTCATATCCGTCAAAGGTTTAACAACGCTAGAGAAGTTAGCGATAAAACGACGGTAGAAGTTAGCAAAACCCAAGAACTTCTGAAGACTCTTAACAGACGTGGGTTGAGTCCAATCATGAATAGCTCGGACCTTGACTGGGTCCATCTCCACAGCAGAAGGGGAGAAAATAAAACCCAAAAAGGAACCTTCTGCACTCCAAAGAGACACTTTGAGCCCTTCACAAACAAAGCATTCTCACGCAAAACCTGAAACACCATCCTGACCTGCTTTACATGAGAGTCCCAATCATCAGAAAAAAACTGAATATCATCCAGATAAACAATCATAAATTTATCCAGATACTTCCGGAATATGTCATGCATAAAGGACTGAAACACTGAAGGAGCATTAGAGAGCCCAAAAGGCATCACCAAGTACTCAAAATGACCTTCGGGCGTATTAAATGCAGTTTTCCATTCATCTCCCTGCTTAATGCGCACAAGGTTGTACGCACCACGAAGATCTATCTTGGTGAACCACCTGGCACCCTTAATCCGGGCAAACAAGTCCGACAATAGAGGCAAAGGATACTGAAATTTAACAGTGATTTTATTCAGAAGCCGATAGTCTATACAAGGTCTCAAAGATCCGTCCTTCTTGGCCACAAAAAAGAATCCTGCACCAAGAGGGGAAGAGGATGGACGAATATGCCCCTTCTCCAAAGACTCCTTGATATAAGAACGCATTACGGCATGCTCAGGTACAGACAGATTAAATAATCTTCCCTTAGGAAATTTACTACCCGGAATCAAATCTATAGCGCAGTCACAGTCCCTATGAGGAGGAAGAACACTGGACCTGGACTCACTGAATACATCCATATAGTCAAACAAATACTCAGGAACTTCTGAAGGAGTAGAGGAAGCAATAGACACCGGCGGGGAATCGCAATGAATTCCCTGACAGCCCCAACTTGACACAGACATAGCCCTCCAATCCAAAACTGGATTATGGGTCTGTAACCATGGCAGACCCAAAACGACCAAATCATGCATTTTATGCAGAACAAGAAAACGAATCACCTCCCGATGTTCAGGAGTCATGCACATGGTCACCTGCGTCCAAAACTGCGGCTTATTTTCCGCCAATGGCGTAGCATCAATTCCTCTAAGAGGGATAGGATTTACTAAAGGCTCCAGAACAAAACCACAGCGCTTGGCAAACGACAAGTCCATAAGACTCAGGGCAGCACCTGAATCCACAAACGCCATAACAGGGTAGGAAGACAATGAGCAAATTAAAGTCACAGACAAAATAAATTTAGGTTGCAAATTACCAATGGTGACAGGACTAACAACCCTTGTTAGGTGTTTAGAGCATGCTGATATAACATGTGTAGAATCACCACAGTAAAAACACAACCCATTCTGACGTCTATGATCTTTCCGTTCGATTCTAGTCTGAATTCTATCACATTGCATTAAATCAGGTGTCTGTTCAGACAACACCACCAGAGGATTAGCGGCTTTGCGCTCCCGCAAACGCCGGTCAATCTGAATAGCCAGCGCCATAGAATCATTCAGACTTGTAGGAATGGAGAAACCCACCATCACATTCTTAATGGCTTCAGAAAGGCCATTTCTGAAATTTGCGGCCAGAGCACACTCATTCCACTGAGTAAGCACGGACCATTTCCGAAATTTTTGGCAATACACTTCAGCTTCATCCTGGCCCTGAGAGATAGCCAGCAAAGTTTTTTCAGCCTGAATTTCAAGATTGGGCTCCTCATAAAGCAATCCGAGCGCCAGAAAAAATGCATCAATATTTGCCAATGCCGGATCTCCTGGCGCCAACGAGAAAGCCCAATCCTGAGGGTCGCCACGCAAAAAGGAGATAACAATTTTAACTTGCTGAGCTGAGTCTCCAGACGAACGAGGTCTCAAAGATAGAAACAATTTACAATTATTCCTAAAATTCCTAAATTTAAATCGATCTCCAGAGAACAGCTCAGGAATAGGTATTTTAGGTTCTGACATAGGACTACTAGTAACAAAATCCTGAATGCCCTGCACACGAGCAGCAAGCTGATCCACACTAGTAATCAGAGTCTGGACATTCATGTCTGCAGCAAAGCTTAAAGCCACTCAGAGAAAAAGGGGAGGAAGAAAAAAAAAAACTCAGAACAATGCAAATAACCAAAAATAAGGAAGCAGGACTTAGCTTATCTTGCAAAGAACCAGGACCAGCAGACAGGAGCAAACAGAAATGAACTGATTACAACGATGCCAGGCACCAGACTGAGAATCCAGGAAGTTTAAATAGCAACACCCCTGGCCTAACGAACCAGGTGGGTACCAAGCTGGGGAAAGACAATCCCGGTGTCATACCACTAGTGACCACAAGAGGGAGCCAAAAAGTATAGTTCACAACACGCAGCTATTAACCCTGTGTGACCACGTTTTTACTATTGATGCTGCGTATGCTGCATCAATAGTAAAACGATCTAATGTTACAAATAATAATAATTAAAAAAAACCAAAACGTTATTCTCACCCTCCGACGTCGCGTCCTGTCCGCCGGCAGGTTCCGGTGCTAAGGATGCTATGGGAGAAGGACCTGCCATGACGTCACGGTCATGTGACAGCGACGGCATCACAGGGCCTGCGCGCTTGCGCGAGAAGGACCTGCCATTACGTCACAGTCATGTGACCGCGACGTCATCACAGGGCCTGCGCGAGAAGGACCTGCCATGATGTCACGGTCATGTGACCGCGACTTCATCACATGTCCTGCGCGCCTGCACGAGAAGGACCTGCCATGACGTCACGGTCATGTGACCGCGACGTCATCACAGGTCCTGCGCTGATAGTCATACCAACCCTGGGACCGGAAGCTGCCGCGTGCACCGTACACAGGAGCCAGGACTAAGGTGAGAATATGTTTATTTTTTATTTTATGTCACTGGCCAATATACTACATTACTGGGCAGTATACTACGTGGCTGACCAATATACTACATACTATGTGGATGTGCAATATACTATGTGGCTGGGCAATAAACTACATAGCTGGGCAATATACTACGTGACTGGCCAATATACTACTGACAGAAAAAAAAGACTGGCACATCCAAACTAGTGTGAATAGGTGCATACCAGGAGAAGCTACCTCCATATACAAAAAAAGGTTGCACTCTATCGTGCCAAAGCATGTCTAATATGAATTACATGAAATATGAATAGCAAAATGGCTTTTGAACATTAGGAAAATATTTAAGAGACACTTTGCACAGAATTTGATTTAGTCAAATAGTGTGAGCCCATCAACCATAGTCAAGGTGGTCTCATTAAACTGATTGGTCCCTGACCTCCCTGTCCAAATGTGAACACTTACCGAAGGCCAATGTCTGTATGCCTGGGTGAATGTAGACACCTCTGTTTTTTTTGTCATTTCTATGTTAGCTAACTGACTGAGCACTCCTCCCGTCACCATCTGGTTTTTAATTACATCTCATCACACTTGGTTCCGGCCAACCCATATGTAGGCTTTGCTGAACAGAGGTGTCTACATTCACCCAGGCATACAGACATTGGCCTTCGGTAAGTGTTCACATTTGCACAGGGAGGTCAGGGACCCATCAGTTTAATGAGACCTGTTATGATCCGGTGGTAGGATCTCAAGACTGACCTGACACATATAACCAGAATAGTAGGACGAGTTCTGGGAATGTGGAAGCTATACTGACCGCAATCCTGATCCTATCCACACACACTACAGGTAGCCGTGGAGCGTTACCTGAAAACCTAGATGCCTCTTCACAGCCTGAGAAACTGACTACCCCTAGAGAGAAAGCAAAGACCTCACTTGCCTCAGAGAAATAACCCCAAAGTTTTAGATAGCCCCCCACAAATAATAACGGTGAGTTAAGGGGAAAATACAAACACAGAAATGAAAACAGGTTTAGCAAATGAGGCCCGCTAATACTAGATAGACAGGAAATAGATAGGAGTCTGTGCGGTCAGTACAAAAGCTATCAAAAATAAACCACGCAGAGAATACAAGAACCCCCCACACCGACTCACGATGTGAGGGGCGCACTCTGCACCCCAGAACTAACCAGCAAGAGAAAAATCACATAAAAGCAAGCTGGACTGAACTCATAATATACTGAGAAACGTTTTCAAGGAAATCATGAGCAAAATGAACAAGCAACCTTAGCTTCTCATAGCAGGAGACTGGTCACAAGGAATATTCAGGAGAGCACTGAATCAGGACTGAATACACCGACAGCAGGCAACAAGTGAAGGTCCAGCTGAATTAAATAGGCCCCGCTTAGCAGGAAAATGAAACAGCTGAACCCAGCCAAGACCAGCCATATCGCTAAAGGCCACCAGAGGGAGCCCAAGACAAATTCACAACAGAGACCACCTTGACGATGGTTGATGGGTTCACACTATTTGATTAAATCAAATTCTGGGCAGTGTCTCTTAAATATTTTCCTAATGTTCAAAAGCCATTTTGCTATTCATATTTCATGTATTTCATATTAGACATGCTTTGGCACGATAGAGTGCAACCTTTTTTGTATATTGGCCAATATACTACGTCGCTGGGCAATATACTACGTGGCTGGGCAATATACTACGTGGCTGGGCAATATACTACGTGGCTGGGCAATATACTACGTGGCTGGGCAATATACTACGTGACTGGGCAATATACCACGTGGCTGGGCAATATACTACGTGGCTGGCCAATATAATACGTAACTGGGCAAAATACTACGTGGCTGGGCAATATACTACGTAACGGCAATATACAACGTGGCTGGGCAATATACTACGTGGTTGGGCAATATACTACGTAGCTGGGCAATATACTACGTGGCTCGGCAATATACTACGTAACTGGGCAATATACTACGTGAACCTGCATATTCTAGAATACCCGATGCGTTAGAATCGGGCCACCATCTAGTCAAATATAATGTGCCAAGTACCGCTCATATGAGAGGGTGAGGGCCCACCGGAGGATTCTCATGTTCTTCTGTGGGCCAGTCCAATTCTGATAGCTGCAATCATTTACATGGATTCTGGTTAATCCTATATAAAGTTTTGCTGATCTAGTAGGATTTTCCTGGCATTTTCTTAGTTGCATTTTACAGCAAAAGCCACAGTTCGTAAACAGCTTACAACACAGCAAAGGGATCTCATTGTTGAAAGTTATCAGTCAGGAGAAGGGTACAAAAAAAACGCATTAGATAGACTATGGAGCACTTTGAAGACGGTCTTCAAGAAGTGGCTTCGATTTGACACAACAGTGACATTACCTAGACGTCTCTCAAAAATTTATGAAAAAGACAACAAGAAAATTATTCCAGAAAGCTGCCAACAGGCTTATATCAACATTAATAGAGCTGCAGGCATTTCTGGCAAGTACTGGGTATGTACTGCATGTGATATCAATCTCCGGCATTCTTCACATGTCTGGTGTGTGAGGTAGGGTGGCAAGACGGAAGCCTTTTCTTACAAAGAAAAACATCGAAAACCAACTATGTTTTATCAAACATTTCAAAATTCTGTATGAGCATTCTAATTGAATCGTAGGGGCTCCGTTCAGGACCCTCAACTGTTAGTCAAAGCAAAACCCAAGAACAAAACAAAATTATCATATATGCTATAGTAAGTAAATAATAATAGTACATGTAATAACATAAGGTACTTAGTTAACAATATTTTGATTAAAAAGCGTAAAAGCCATCCCACCACGACAAGGTGTACTCATCGGGACGGTCTTTCCTGCTTCTAAAACCTTGCCTTGTGTCAGCTGATCGCAGTGTGACTAAGGGCAGAGCAGGACAGAGGCCCAAATGTCCATCCACCTGTCCATAAGAAGCTATATAGATGAGATACCTAGCTCTGAAGGGTGGGGGGCACACTACAAAATCTAGCTAGGTATTTCATCTGCATAGCTTCCCATGGATGGGTGGCTGAACATTCGGGCCCGTGCCCTGCTCTGCCCTTATTCACATGGATGTCGTGTGACAAATGGAAAGGTGCTAATACTACAGACAGGTTAGGACCAATCCCGATGGGTCACCTTGTCACCGTGGGATGGCTTTTACTCTTTTTGATCACAATAGTGTTAACTACGAACCCTATGTTGTTTCCATGTACTATTACTATTTACTTGCAACAGGTTGTTTTTTTTAATTGTTTTTTTTTCTGTGAAATGGCCACACTGTGAACATGCTCATAGACATTGCATGTACACCAACGTATATTAAGGAAACAGAACATCTGTTCATTACAAGGACAGACGATAGCATGATTTGACCGGCAGAGGCTCTGCAAGGAAACTGATCACTTACTGAGGGACTCCCTTACAGATTACAGCTGATTGACAGGGATACCAACAGTTATTAGCTTATCATGGGGCATCCTCCAGATAAATATGTTAATCATTATGGTCTTCTTACGACACCTTTCTTTATAAAGGGTTTCTTCAGGGATAGAAAAAAAATAAAGACATAAATTCTCATCATAAATGCATTCCTAAACACCCAATTGGCAAATCAAACTCTTTTTGACTATGGAGGCAATCACTTTAGTACATTAAAATGGCCGCCTTCCTGTTATACTGAGAGAAACCAGTTCTAGAAAGTTAATAGGATGGGTGGCTGTGATCATGTGCAGTAGGAAGCTCCTCCAACCCCTTTTTATGGATCCTACAAAATAGCAAGCGACCAACCAAGAACTGATAAAAACGAATATATGATTTAATTAACACATATGTGGACTTGTTAAAAAGCAGTAGAGGCACACAAGGGCAATGATGCCTTGTGAAAGCCTCTTCATGGCATTGCCCATATGGTCCCCAGACCAATCTCTGTCTATCATTGCATCCAAGGCCAAAGCGGCACTCATTATTGAAGAGGACAGACCTTCATTCCAGCCTGCATTGCCATCTTGTTCTGCACCATAATAGTCTTTGAGATCGGTGGTGTGAGGTCAGTGAAGAGGCCATCATGAGGGAACATCACACCAGTCCTACTCCCAGGATTATAGTGTAAGGTGACATAATGCACCATAGCTGGGATCCTCTAGTCTTTATTCCAAGGACACTATCAGCTTCGCATTACATTCCTTTGGTGGTGAAAACAACCATTTCTCCCAGGACACATTTTGCTAGCACTACTGTGAGCAGCCTGTGTGACCTAAATGTGCTACCGTGGCTGCAGCATCTCCGGACTCGTCTCAAATTGAGCACCTTTGAGACTTCATTGGTCGGCAATTGCATAGAAAGCTGCCAGCAGCTCCAGTGCATTCAGCGTTATAGAGCATTGCTCAGGCAACCATTTATAACCACAATGATAGTAGACAACGTGTGTAAGTGCGGGGATTCTGTGTGTGGTGTTCACGCTCGATACTGAATAAATTGAGATGTTTAGAAAAAAATGTCCCATCTTTTCACCAGTTACAGATCAGTAACTTGTCTATTGATCCTGTGATTTCCAGAACTCCATGATTTTTCCATCTTGGTGTTGCCATTTCAATCTTGAGGAGCAATTATTATATATATATATATATATATATATATATATATATATATATATACAGTGTATATATATATATATATATATATATATATATATATATATATATATATATACATCTAAAAAAAATAAAGGCAACAGAAAGGGAACCTGTCAGCAGGATTGTGCACAGTACCCTACACACAATGTCAGGTCGGTGCCATTATACTGATTACAATGATACCTGATGATGAAATCCGTCTTGTGGTTGTTGTTTAATCTTTATTTTCAGTTTTGAGTTAATTAACTGCTTGTGCTTCGGGGCGGCCTGTGGGGGTCTTCATGTGGTGCTCTGATTAGGTATTCATCTGTATAGCTTCTGAAAGGTCACTGATCCCTCACTGACCTACCCTCTATTTTACATAATTAATATTATATATATTGGGGGAAAAATCACCTTCTGCAGGCAGGCGGCGGCGCTGCAGAGTAATTGCATGTATAATGTGTATTTAGTTATTTTATTTGATGATATACATAAATTCATTTTAAAAATAATCAGCATCAAAATGGGGCCGTATCGCCGATAGATGCTACTTTGCAGGAGTGGCCGGCGCCATCATTGATTGTGGATACTTCCCATTAGACCTTGGAAATCAAGGTCCCAGAGTGTGGAGGAAGAGTGGAGAGGCCACAATCCAAGCTGTTTGAGGTCTAGTGTGAAGTTTCCACAATCAGTGATGGTTTGGGGAGCCATGTCATCTGCTGGGGTAGGTCCACTGTGTTTTATCAAGACCAAAGTCAGTGCAGCCATCTACCAGGAAATTTTAGAGCACTTCATGCTTCCTTCTGCTGACAAGCTTTTTGGAGATGGAAATGTCATTCTCCAGCAGGACTTGGCACCTGTCCACACTGCCAAAAGTACCAATACCTGGTTTACAAACAACAGTATCACTGGGCTTGATTGGCAGCAAACTCACCTGACCTTAACCCAATAGAGAATCTATGGGGTATTGTCAAGAGGAAGATGAGAGACACCAGACCCAACAATGCAGATAAGCTGAAGGATACTATCAAAGCATCCTGGGCTTCCATAACACCTCAGCAGTGCCACAGGCTGATCCCCTCCATGCCACGCCGCATTGATGCGGTAATTACTGCAAAAGGAGCCCCGACCAATTATTGAATGCATTTACTGAACATACATTTCAGTAGTCCAACATTTCAGATTTTAAAATTATTTTTCAAGCTGGTGTTATAAAGTATTCTAATTTACTGAGATAATGACTTTTGGGTTTTCATTGTCTGTAAGCCATAATCATCAATATTAACAGAAATAAACACTTGAAATAGATCACTCTGTTTGTAATGACTCTATATATGAGATTCACTTTTTGTATTGAAGAACTGAAATAAATTAACTTTTTGATGATATTCTAATTTTGTGAGAAGCACCTGTATATGTAAACATACAGTACTGTGCAAAAGTGTTAGGCAGGTTTGCAAAAAGTGCTGTAAGGTAAGAATGCCTTAACTAATAGCAGCGTTAATAGTTTAATTTTATCAATTAGCAAAATACATGGTGAATGAACAAAAGAGAAATCTAAACCAAATTAATATTTGCTTTCAAAACGGCCTCAGTTCTTCTAGGTCCGCTTATACGCAGTTTTTGAAGGGACTCGGCAGGGAGGTTGAGGGGTCCAGTTATCACTTGGGATTTTCTGCTGTTTTGGCACCGTGGGGCTCTGCAAATGCGACATGCTTCCGCCATTTGTTTCACCCAAACTCGCACTTTTTTTTGACCACATACGGGATATTGCCTTGTTCTGAAGAAGAATTAACGTTTGTTCCATTCCCGCCTGTTACACCACGTGAAAATGAAAAATTGGGGTCTAAAGCAATAATTTAGTGGAAAAAAATGACATTTTTCATTCCACTTTGCTGCAATTCCTGTGAAGCACCTGAAGGATGAAAAAAGTTCCTGACCAGAATAATTTGAAGGGTGTACTTATTAAAATGGTGTCACTCTTGGGGGTTTTCTGACACACAGGTCCCCTCAAAGTCACATCAAAACTTAATAGGGCCATAAAAACAAACTGAAAAATTGCTGCTAAATTTTTCACGTTTCTAGCACCCTAACAAAATAACAGGCAGGCTGAAAAATCTGATATAACGTAGCCATGGGGGAAATAGTGTTTATAATCTCAGAGGCACTGGGACAGGGAAAACAGTTCACCACATAAAGTCACATCGGTCAGAATTTAGACATCAGGCTAGAACACTAAAGGGTTAAATTAATGCAAAAGAAAAGCGTTGCCATTAGCAACCACAGGTAGTCAGAGAGCTTCTGGCTCTGGTGCTATAGCGATTCCTCCACTACATCGTTCTGTCACCTAGCCCAGAACTTAGCAGGAAAATGGACCCAGCGAGGACCCGTACAGCAGCGCACGATTGCGCGCGTTCACGAGAATATACGGCTCCTCTCCAGCCGGCATGTACCGTATTTCATATAATAGTTCCTCGCGTCTCATCTCTGGTCTTCTTTTCGCTGCTTTACGGCTGAGTGACGTGGAACGTCAACACTGAAACATGGCTGAGCCCGGGGAGTCCTCTCCGTTGTCTTCTCCTTCCCCACCACTGTCCTCCCCAGGAGACGAGGAGGAGACGGACACCTGGTGAGCCTGCAGCTCCTGTGTGAATGCTTCCAGGGTCGGATACCGGGAGGAGGGTGTGGGGACAGCTGAGCGCCTGTCATGGGACCCGGACGTGAGAACTGGGAAATCCCGGAGTGTGAGACTGCGGGGACCGGGCAGGACGGAGACGTGTCAGCCAGATGCAGGGCGGGGGGTGATGGCAGAGACCCCCTGGGGCCGTGTCCCGGGCTCTGCCCCCCAGATGTGCCGCGTCCCGGGCTCTGCCCCCCAGATGTGCCGCGTCCCGGGCTCTGCCCCCCAGATGTGCCGCGTCCCGGGCTCTGCCCCCCAGATGTGCCGCGTCCCGGGCTCTGCCCCCCAGATGTGCCGCGTCCCGGGCTCTGCCCCCCAGATGTGCCGCGTCCCGGGCTCTGCCCCCCAGATGTGCCGCGTCCCGGGCTCTGCCCCCCAGATGTGCCGCGTCCCGGGCTCTGCCCCCCAGATGTGCCGCGTCCCGGGCTCTGCCCCCCAGATGTGCCGCATCCCGGGCTCTGCCCCCCAGATGTGCCGCATCCCGGGCTCTGCCCCCCAGATGTGCCGCGTCCCGGGCTCTGGCATCCCGTGCCCCCCCCCTGAGCCTGGAGAGCTGGCGTCACGTGTTTCCCCTTGAACCTGGAGAGCTGGCATCGCGTGTCCCCCCCCCGAGCCTGGAGAGCTGGCGTCACGTGTCCCCCCCCGAGCCTGGAGAGCTGACGTCATGTGTCCCCCATACCCCCCCCCCCGAGCCTGGAGAGCTGGCGTCACATGTCCCCCCCAAGCCTGGAGAGCTGGCGTCACGTGTCCCCGTCCCCCCCCCCCCCCAAGCCTGGAGAGCTGGCGTCACGTGAGCCTGGCGAGCTGGCGTCGCGTCCCCCCCCCCCCCCCTCAAGCCTGGAGAGCTGGCGTCACGTGAGTCCCCCCCCGAGCCTAGCGAGCTGGCGTCGCGCCCCCCCCCCCCCAAGCCTGGTGAGCTGGCGTCGCGTGTCCCCAACCCCCCGAGCCTGGAGAGCTGGCGTCACGTGTCCCCAACCCCCCCGAGCCTGCAGAGCTGGCGTCACGTATTTCTCCCCCCCCCCCCGAGCCTGGCGCGCTGGCGTTGCGTCCCCCCAAGCCTGGAGAGCTGGCGTCACGTGTCCCCAACCCCCTTCCCCCCCCCCCCCCAAGCCTGGAGAGCTGGCGTCACGTGTCCCCAACCCCCTGAGCGTGGTGAGCTGGCGTCGCGTGTCCCCCCCCCGAGCTTGGTGAGCTGGCGTCGCAACGCATGTCCCCCCCCCCCCCGAGCCTGGGGAGCTGGCTTCAAATGTCCCCCCCCCCCCCCCGAGCCTGGAGAGCTGGCGTCACATGTCCCCCCTAGCCTGGAGATCTGGCGCCACATGTCCCCCCCCCCCCCTTGAGCCTGGAGAGCTGGTGTCACATGTCCCCCCCCCCCCCCCAGCCTGGAGAGCTGGCGTCGCGTGTCCACCCCCCCATGAGCCTGGAGAGCTGGCGTTGTGTCCCCCCCGGATCCTATAGAGCTGGCGTCGCGTGTCCCCCCCATATCCTGTAGAGCTGGTGCCGCGTGTCCCCCCCCCCCCCCCCCTGGATCCTGTAGAGCTGGCGCCGCGTGTCCCCCGCCCCCTGGATCCTGTAGAGCTGGCGTCGCGTGTGTACCCCCCGGACCCTATAGAGCTGGGGTCACGTGCAGTGGTCAGACGCGGCCCTGCTGTATACGCGTGTGCTGTATATTTTGTACTGGTGACATTTGGCTGCAGGTTGTATAAGTTTCTGCTGCTGACGTAACTGCTGACAGCTTCACCTTTGATCAGTGCTTGGTTCCGCCACTCATTAGTGATTGTGCTAATTGTTAATCATTATCTGAGCACAGATTTCCTGTGGTTATATTACAGGTAGTGGGGTAATACCGCCCTCATACTCTGCTATGGGCCTATACTGCGCCTCCACCCTCCATTTCTTTGAGATACAACCTTGGTGTAAGAGCCGATGTGAGAGGAGGTGGTGCCGGCGTGGTGCTGCTCAGAGGCCGAACCGTCTCATGGATGTGCCCGCTGCTAGAGTTCAGCCAATATGGTCGGAATCGGTCGCAGAGTCTGAATTTGCCATATTGGTGCCGAATTTATGTTTGATAATGTTTTTCATTTCTCCTCCCAATGATGTTCGGTGATTATTGGAACCGATTTTTGAAAAATTTGCTGACCTCTCCCCGCACCATGTGCTCCGGGCATCTCTGCTGTTTGGCTGTGACCTTTCTGTCTCTGGCATGTACAATGTGTATATGGAAGAGGCTTTTATTCTGAGGCTCACGATGTAAACAAAGGGGCGATATGTACGTGGATATATACGTGGAGCTATAGAGGAAGCCTTTCATGGGTGATACAGGCGTCCCCAGCAGGGCTGTGGCTGTAATACAGCGTATGGTCAGGGGGTGACTAGGGCTGGTCTGCGGTACCAGACACTCAAGCTTGACTTGTCCAATGCTTCCCTGGTCTTCGTCGTCATACTGCAGCGGTGACGTCACGACTACAGCGCACGTGACCTCCGCAGTCATCACTGGGCCCAGCAACGATGCCAAGGTAGTCTGCCTAAGATCTCTAAGCGCAGACATTGTCACCGCTGCAGCCTGTCCACAAAGACCTAGGAATGGCGGAGGGCTGGCATTGAGCAGCGGTCCAAGGACAAAAGGGTCACAGTCACCTGTCACAGTTCCAGGAGTGGATCACGGATATGTGTCCTCACCAGACGGATGACCAGCAGAAAAAACAGAAGGGAAATTCCCGCTCAAGTTAAAAGGTTTTCATTTATTCATATCAAAAAAGTTAGGTTAAAAAATAATTTTTCCATCAGTAGTATCATGCGACAGAATGCATCACTCCATGATACAGGAGACGGGCTGTGCATCACATAGAGGACATAGAGCAACGCGTTTCGGAAGCAACTCAGGCGTTCTATGGCAGCTCTGACAGATGGGGGCGTAGATCTGTTCACTGTGAACTTCCGAAAGCCCCTGTCATAAGCTCAGTATCGGATCCCCATGGGATTGTCTAGGATTGGACTATTAATGATGACTTATCCAATGGATATGTCCCCAAGAGATTGGTGGGGTCAAATACCCAGCACCCCAACCGATCAGCGGAAATTCACGCTGGCATTGGGTGGATATATGTGATGTAAAGGGTAGAACATGCAATCCCCGCACATCACCTAGTGGCCACTGCTGCAGGTAATCTCCCATTCATTGGACTAATGAGGCCGTGCAGATCAGCGTATGTCACCCCGAAATCGAATGGGTGCATGAATAAAATCAGATGCCATGTGCAGCCACGTTATAGCATCGAAAATTTATTTAACGGATTGTAATTCTGTAAGATGGAAACTGTAAATGATTAATAACTGCTGAGTAACAAAAAGTATAATACAAGGGTGACAAGTGATAAATCCTGCCACCTTTCTGGGTGAGTATCGGAGCGCTCGTGTGACCCCAGCATTGATGGGTGTCTGTACTCGGACTTTCGCTCCTGGCATTATTCCTAATGGTCATAAAGATGAAGGATTAGCAATATCTAGCAGCCACTAATGGTTTTCGGCCTGGAAGGTGCCCGAGGCTCGGGGGTTACTGCTTACGTTGTGTTTGCAGACCCTGTGGGTGTATGTCTGATTGTCGGAGGCAATGTAGGTATTTAGGGAGAAGTCTCGGTGTCTGGGTTATATTCCAGTCCCCACTGCACGACTATTATTAGGAGACACTGGCTGATACCTGCGAGCAGCAGCATGTGGCTGTATGACTGAGTGTGACCGGGAGTCCGGCCTATTGTCTGCATTGTGGGTCATCCAGTGTACAGATGGAAACCGAGACATTGTGTTTTGAGGAAATGACGAGGAGACGTCACGGGATTTATTTTTCAGAAAGAGAAGCTCTTTAGTCATGTGCTGGGGGATTGTGAAGAAGGGACACCGCGACCCAGACGGGGGAGGAGATGTTAGATGTCCGGCTCGGCCTATAAACTAGTCATGGCTAAATGGGCTTCATAATCCATCATGCCGCCTGGCCAGTACAGGGTTAATCTGCCGAACCATCGCCTGTCATTACAGGAAGTGACAGGTGACACACGCACCTCCGATACCTGTGTATCAAGGGTCACCACAAAGAAAGGAAAGTGTCCTCTCCATCAGGTTTATAAGCTGGTGTCATTAAAGGAAATGCCAGAAATAATCTATGGACTTGTGAATTCACTGGGAATGTCTGCTGTAGCCTAAAGCTGGATGTTGGCAATATATACAGATAAATATATATGTATATACATTGATATAATAACACCTAGAGGAAAAGTCCTGGGGTTATGGAGATCTCAGGATGGATACACATGTTACAGATCTGCAAATAATGGAAACAATGCTTTCAAAATATCTCAATTTATTCAGTATCGAGTATGTGTACAATTCCCAGGACTTATATCCTTGGCAGCTACCAGTGAGGTTATTAATAGTTGTCTGTGGCGTGCTCTGCTGCACAGAACGCACTTGGGCAAATCATCAAGATCCTCTGCTGTCAGCTCCCTACCTGATGACCAGTGACTTTCCAGATGACCTCGTTGGGGGAGACAAGTCCGGAGATGCTGCAGCTGTGGTAACACGTTTTGGCCACGCTGACTGCTCACAGTGGCACCAACAACATGAGGCCTGGCAGAATTGATGCCATCTTGAAGCAAAGGGTGGTTACACCAAACATTGATATGATTTAGATTTCTCTTTCGTTCATTCACTTGGCATTTTTATTAATTGATAAAAATAAACTAACACTTATTTCTTAAAAGCTTTTTAAGATTTTATACGGGCTGTGTCCTGCAGGAGGATCTGTGATACTGTCAGTCTGGACTGACAGACGGACCCCTGAGACTGATCGTTACATGACAGGGACTGGTTTTATCACCTAAAAATGAAGGTTCCCTTTGATAAGCCAAGTCCTGTATGTTGCTGGTGGTGGACTCCATGGATCAGGCCTTCTGTTCCAGCTCGGACCACGGATGATCGATCAGACTGAGATCATCGCCTTGAACACTCTGCCATGTTCCTCAGACTGTTCCTGAAGTGTTTGTGGTGGGACCATTATCCTGCTGAAGGAGGACGCTGCCATTAGTGAATACTGGGCTGATGTTGGGGTGTGCTTGGTCTAAGTAATGTCCAAATGGACCCCAAGGTCTCCCAGCAACACATTGCCCAGTGCATCACAATATCTCTGCCAACTTTTTCTTTTTACCATGGTGCACCCTGGTGCCATTTCCGGACACAGCAATGGCCGTCCATATATAAGAAAAGCTCGTTCCTTAGATCAGTCTTCCATTGCTGCCTGGTCCAGTTCTGATGCTTATGTGCCCATTGTAGGTGCTTTTGACAGTAGCCTGGTCCGCATGGGCACTCTGCCCAGGCTATGTGGTCCCATATGGAGCAAGCCATGATGCACGATGGGAGCTCACATTTCTATCACCACCAGCATATTTCAGCAATTTATAGTACAGTTGCTCTTCTGTAAGCCTTCCTCTCCAAGAAACATCAGAAAGCCTTGGACAATAATGACCCATGTTCCTCCACTGGACCACTCCTGATGGGACCACCCACTCCGTACCGTGAACACCTCACAGGACCTGCTGGGGTGACATTATTTCCTCTCACTGGTAATGGGGTAATAACCACACATGTGGGCAATGAAACTTGATGTTTGGGTGGAAGCTAAGAACATTCCTTAAGCGATCCATGGAACGGTCACCCCGATGGAGACCCATCATCGGATCACAGGCACTCTGCCGCAGAGAAACAGGGATGTGCTGTCAAGTTATTTCTGTCTGTGGGACTTGTCATGGCGGCTCGCGGCTTCCTCTCATCTCGACGTAGAATCTTCTTATGGGATTAGGATCCGGATTAGTGATGCTGAGAAGACATTTGCACTTTGATGATCTCATTATAACTGAGCTGCCAGAAAAGTACAGAAATCCTCCTCCTGACTGTCCTGTCTGGTGAATTCCATTATTACCATTTTACTCATCCAGTTCACCGAAAAAGTCGCCTGTGAAAATATTGATCATGAGCATTATTTCTGCTGTGTCCCATTGTGTTACATTGGGGTTAGTCCTCATTCCTGTCTGTGTAAAATCAACATCCAAGGCAGAAATGTGATGGCTGGCCGTGTTATTTGTGCCATGGAACCTTATATAAAATGCACGTCTGTAATGGTCTCTGAACTGAGTAGGACCGTGGATCAGGGGTAAATTAGTGACTAATAACAGAAATAGGAAGAACAAGACGCGGTGGGGTCTGACTGCCCAATGCAGTTCTCTACACAGCGCCATCAATGTATTCGTGGCTGTGTCTGGTACTGCAATTCAGTTCATTTAAAGTGACAGTACATTTCTCACGTATAATTTCTCTCTCTGGTGCCCTGTGTTTGCTGCTTCTGCTCAGATTGGCGTTGCTTGCCCCGTGATTCATGATGACCACCACTGCGGTCTGTGGAGCAAAGTGGAAAGTCTCCCTCACACCTCCTCTGTCCTGTAGCATAGCGAAGGTATGGCTTAGACTTACTGTGCTGGCCATCATGGAATCAGGAGGAAAGAGACGCTGATCTGAAGAGTGTGTAACGAGCGGCGCCAGATCGGGTCACAAAACGTGAAAAATGTACATCACTTTTCAGTGACTGGGTGAATAGTCACTTTAAAGGGAATCTGTAATTTTAGAGCAGCGTAATGTAGAGAAAGAAATCTCATTTCCAGCGATGTATCACTTATTGGGCTGTTTGCTGTAATTTTGATGAAATCACCGTTTACTCTGCTGCAGATGTAGCAGTTCTCTAATGCTGAGCTCTGTATAACCCCGCCCACACCACTGATTGGAAGCTTTCTGTGTACACTTCATAGGCAGAAAGCTGCCATTCAGTGAAGGGATAGGGTTATACAGCAAGACTACATGGCACAAGGCATCTAGTCCTGTAGTGATAATCTCCTGCTGATAAAACACTGGTTTTATTGATACAGCAAACAGCCCTGTAAGTGACACATCGCTGTGCTCAGGGTCTCTTTTTCTACATCATGCTGCTCTCAGATTAAATATCGATTGTGTGCTGACAGTTTTCCTTGAAGTTGTATAGGTGACCTGTAAATGGGGCTCGGCCGGCATCGTATTATTCACTATATGTTGGGATTATATGGACCATTACATTAACGAGAGTCTGTCAGGAGGATTTTTACAACAGTTGTATGACTGTAGATCCTAATACAACAATAAAATGATACCTGTCATGTGGTAATCCCGTGTGTCAGTGCTGAGAAATCCAGCTATGAAGTCACAGGCAACTTAGTCTGGACGTGCGTTGGGGGCGTGATCATACCCTGAGTACAACCTCCCCTGATGCACTTCCAGCCTAATTTACATGTGGCTTCATAGCTGGATTCCTCAGCACTGAGGCATGGGATTACTACAGGATGGGCGTCAAATTATTGTCGTACTAGGACCTATATAGTCATAGAACCGGTCATAGCAGCTATATCCTCCTGAAAGAATCCCTTTGAAACATGCAGCCATAGAATCATTTTATGCAATTGATCACAGTTATGGTTGACAAAGGGCACATTGCACCCAGTATAACCACTTACAGTGGCATCGTAAAGTTATGGCACCCCTGGTCAAAATTACTGTTATTGTGAATAGTTAAACAAGTTGAAGATGAAATCATCTCTAACAGGGCTAAAGTTAAAGCTGACACATTTCCTTTGTATTTTAAGGTAAAAAATATGTATTTTCATCTTTTACATTTTAAAAGTCACAAAAAGGAAAATGGGCTGATGTAAAAGTTTGGGCACCCTGCATGGTTAGTACCTAGTATCACCCCCTTTTTCAAGGTATCGCAGCTTGTAAACACTTTTTGTAGCCAGACAAGAATCATTCAATTCTTGTTTGAGGGATTTTCATCCATTCTTCCTTGGAGAAGTCTTCCAGATCTGTGAGATTCCTGGGTCGTCTTGAATCCTCTGCTATTCTGAGGTCTAGCTACAGATTTTCAATGATGTTCAGATCAGGGGACTGTGAGGGCCATTGTAAATCCTTCAGCTTGCGCCTTTTGAGGTCTGTTGTGGATTTTGACATGTGTTTAGGATCATTATCCATTTATAGAAGCCATCCTCTTATCAACTTGGACCTTGTAGGGGGCATTCAGAGTAGAATTTCAATATTTGCAGATGACACTAAACTTTGCAGGGTAATCAATACAGGGGAGGACAATTTTATATTACAGGATGATTTATGTAAACTAGAAGCTTGGGCTGATAAATGACAAATGAGCTTTAATGGGGATAAATGTAAGGTCATGCACTTGGGTAGAAGGAATAAGATGTATAACTATGTGCTTAATTCTAAAACTCTGGGCAAAACCGTCAATGAAAAAGACCTGGGTGTATGGGTGGATGACAAACTCATATTCAGTGGCCAGTGTCAGGCAGCTGCTACAAAGGCAAATAAAATAATGGGATGTATTAAAAGAGGCATAGATGCTCATGAGGAGAACATAATTTTACCTCTATACAAGTCACTAGTTCGACCACACTTAGAATACTGTGCACAGTTCTGGTCTCCGGTGTATAAGAAAGACATAGCTGAACTGGAGCGGGTGCAGAGAAGAGCAACCAAGGTTATTAGAGGACTGGGGGGTCTGCCATACCAAGATAGGTTATTACACTTGGGGCTGTTTAGTTTGGAAAAACGAAGACTAAGGGGTGATCTTATGTTAATGTATAAATATATGAGGGGACAGTACAAAGACCTTTCTGCTGATCTTTTTAATCATAGACCTGAGACAGGGACAAGGGGGCATCCTCTACGTCTGGAGGAAAGAAGGTTTAAGCATAATAACAGACGCGGATTCTTTACTGTAAGAGCAGTGAGACTATGGAACTCTCTGCCGTATGATGTTGTAATGAGTGACTCATTAATTAAATTTAAGAGGGGACTGGATACCTTTCTGGAAAAGTATAATGTTACAGGGTATATACACTAGATTCCTTGATAGGGCGTTGATCCAGGGAACTAGTCTGATTGCCGTATGTGGGGTCGGGAAGGAATTTTTTTCCCCAATGTGGAGCTTACTCTTTGCCACATGGGTTTTTTTTTGCCTTCCTCTGGATCAACATGTTAGGGCATGTTAGGTTAGGCTATGGGTTGAACTAGATGGACTTACAGTCTTCCTTCAACCTTAATAACTATATGTAACTTCAGCTTTTTTACAGATGGTGTTATGTTTGCATCAACAATTTGTTGAAGCTTCATTGAATCCATTATTCTCTCTTCCCGTGAAATGTTCCCAGTGCCACTGGCTGCAACAGAACCCCAAAGCATGATTGATCCACCCCCATGATTATTGGTTGGCAGGTTGTTCTTTTTCTGAAACTGTGCAGTTTTTTCTCCACTATAGCTTTGATCATTGTGGCCAAATAGTTCTATTTAACCTCATTAGTCCTCAGGACTTGTTTCAAAAATGCACCAGGCTTATTTAGATGTTCTTGTTGCATACTTCTGACTCTCTGAATTTTATGGTCAGGATGCAGTAGAGGTTTTCTTCTGATATCTCTTACACAAAGGCCATATTTGTTCAGGTGTCTCTGAACAGTAGAACAATATACCACAACTCCAGAGTCTGCTAAATCTTTGTGAAGGTCTTTTGCAGTCAAGCAGAGTTCTGATTTGCCTCTCTAGCAATCCTATGAGTAGCTCACTGAAATTTTGCTTGGTCTTCCAGACCTTATCTTCATCTCCATTGTTCCTGTTATCTGCCATTTCTTAATTACATGTCAAAATGAGGAAAGGGCAACTTGAAAACATTTTCCTATCTTCTATTAGCCTTCTCCTGCTTTGTGGGACTCCACCATTTTCGTTTTCAGAGTGCTAGACAGCTGCTTAGACAACCCATGGCTGCTGTTTTTTGCCACAAGGTTAGAGGAGGCTCGGTTTTTATAAACCTGGGAAATTTGCATCACCTGGCCTTTCCTAATGATGATAGTGAACAAACCATAACCCTAACAGGCTTCAACTTGCTTAACCTTAAACTGTTCACAATAACAGTAATTTTGACCAGGGGTGTGCAAACTTTTGCATGGTACTGTATATGCCTGGGAAAATGCTGGAGGTTTGCACTGGCGTCCAGCCTACTAGTGTTACCAGTACTAGTACGATGTATAGGAGCATCTGACAGGTGGTAGATCTGCGCGGTATCATTGGGGGGGCCGGCTCCGTCCTATTCTGCCGTCTCTGCACTTTCACCTGCATTAGGAGATGGCAGCCAGGACGCCATAATTCATGTGCTCACATCAGGGATGAAACCCGAAGCTGCTATCGATTTCCTCCATCTCCACGTCCCCAGATGACTGTAGAAACTGCAGCTCCGGAGCGCGATCTCTTCTGATCCTCGTGAACGTTTGGTCTTTTCCTGTCCTATTTGTTACACATTATTTATGTATCGCCGACATATTCCAGGGCGTTGTACACACAATGTGACCTTCACTCATATCTGCACCGATCCTTGGTTTGGACAATCTGACCTCACTAATAGGGGGATTGATCACTATATACATTTGTATCATAGACATTTCTGGCACATCCACCGCCATGACACGTGTCCTCTGGGGTCTTGTTGGGCTTAGGTCTGCCGCCTCTCCGTTCATTCCCCACCTAGGTTTTCTGTGTGATGACATCAGTAGGCGGCACAGGAGCCGTGGAGATTGGGAGGTGTATTCTAGATATTGTCGGGGGTTTCAGCCGTGATTGTTGCAGAAATGTATATGATGGTAATATCCCTTTAAGATCTACCCTTGAGGACACCCCAAAATGTCCATAAATGCCGCTTTTGAGGCATATTAGTATTTATTCTACCCCTTTTGAGACTAATTGAAGATTGGCAATATACAATTGGTGCCAGGCTGGATTTTGGGGTTATTTGTCCATGCAGTTTCTTTAAAGCTCTAATAACCAGAAGAAGACAATTGATTCCCTCTGCGATCATTCTGATTCCTGACAGTATTTTGTCTATTCCTGCCATTCCTTTTGCCCTGTTCGATGTCTAATTCTGTTGTTCTTCATTCACAGGGAGACGGATCTGGCCGAGGCTCTTGAGGCAGGAGGTTGTGACCTGGAGACAGTAAGAAATATCATACAAGGACGGCCAGTCCCTTCACACCTTAGGGCAAAAGTATGGAAGGTAAATCTAAGTATTCACCAGAAATGAGTGATGCAATAAAAAAATATATATATAGTTGCCCCAACAGCCGACTAAAAGTTTGATTAAGAGGCAGAGATTAGCAATGTTTTATTACACCACAGACTTGATTGTGGGGAGAGGCTCCTGCTGCAGCCAGTTGTTTTACAATCGCACACAGGGCAGTTAGGAGACTTTATAGCATTCTGGATGGGGTTTTTTATTTTTTAAGTGTGGGCATCCTCTTAAGCAATATTTATTGGTACTATATGGACAAGTGTGGAAAAATGTTGTGCTCACACATAATGCAGGGATAAAACGGACTAGTCACAGCACAAGGTGCCCACAAGGGAGGCACAGGGGCAAGCGATGTCGGGTAAGTTAGACGCTGCACAGTCACGATTGCTTTTTCTTTTGCCTTCTTGTAGATCGCATTAAATGTGGCAGGAAAAGGAGACAGTTTGGCAGCATGGGACGGTGCTTTGGATCTCACAGAGCAGTCTGTCATCCACCAAGATTGTCAAAATCTTATAGGTAAGACTTGTATTAAAGGGCTTTATTTATCAGACTGGTCGGATGCCGTGAAAGGTGCAGCGAGATGAAGAGATTGCCTGTGGCGATGCCTGTAACCGCGGGACTTGGCAGCACTTCACGCGTCTCGGCTTCTTTTATTGTTTACACAGGATTCTATGGTTGTTGACTTTAATCTTTAACATTTTCCTTCCTCCGTGTTTGTTCAGAGCAGCTCGCAGTGCCCGACGAGAGGAAAGTCATCATTGTCCAGGATGTTGAGTCTGTAGTTACTTTTTATTGTAAATCCCGTAATGTCAAGTACCATGAAAACGTCAGCTGGCTTCACCTCCTGAAACCCCTGGTGGACCTCAACCTGTCCCGGAGCGACTTCTACAATTGCTTCTATGCAATTATGAATAAGTATATTCCAAGGTAATATAAGTCATCTGTTTATATACAGTGGCGTGTAAAAGTGTGGGCACCCCTGGTCAAAATTACGATTATTGTGAACAGTTAAGCAAGTTGAAATGATCTCTAAAAGGGCTAAAGTTACAGATGACACATGTCCTTAGTATTTTAGGCAAAAAAAAAAGGGTCGTTTTTTTTTTACATTTTTAATATTACAAAAAAGAAATGGGTTGAAGCAAAAGTTTGGGCACCCTTGGAGATTTGTGTACTCAGCTTTCACCAAGGCTTCAGACCTTAATTAGCATGTTGGGGTTATGGTTTGGTCCGTATCATCGTTAGGAAAGGCCAGGTGATGCAAGTTTCTCAGCTGTATAAAAACCCAGCCTCCTCAACCTTGTGCCAAAATCAGCAGCCATGGGTTCTTCTAAGGACTCTGAAAATGAAAATGATGGAATCCCTCAAATCAGGAGAAGGCTATAAAAAGATATTAAAGTGTTTTCAAGTTTCCCTTTAGTTAGTTTGAAATGTAATTAAGAAATGGCAGAAAATAGGAACAGTGGAGGTCAAGATAAGGTCTGGAAGACCAAGCAAAATTTTAGTGAGGCAAATCTGAACCACTACTTCATTGCAAAAGACGATCAGAAAGATTTAGCAGACTCTGAAGTTGTGGTACTTTGTTCTACTATTAAGAGACACCTGCACAAATATAGCTTTAATAGAAGAGTCACCAGAAGAAAACCACTAATTAAAATGCGTCCTGATGTTGAATTTTATTTTAAGAAATACGCAAAAGAACATTTACCTCAAAAGACGCAAGCTGAAGGTTTTACAATGGCCCTCACAGTCTCCTGATCTTAACTTTACTGAAAATCTGTGTCTAGACCACAAAATAGCAGTGCATGGAAGGCGACCCAGGAATCTCACAGAACTGGAAACATTTTCCAAGGAACAATGGATGAAAATCCCTCAAACAAGAATTGCAACACACTTGTCTGGCTACAAAAAAGCATTTACTAGCTGTGATATTTGCAAAATAGGAGGCTACTAGTTACTAACCATGCAAGGTGCGCAAACTTTTGCATCAGCCCATTTTTCCTTTTTGTAGTTTTGAAAAAGGTAAAAGATTAAATTAAATGTCATCTTTAACTCTAGCCCTGTTAGAGATAGAGATATATATATATATATATATATATATATATATATATATATATATATATATATATATATATATATATATATATATATATATATATATATTTATTTTCCCCATGCTGGCAAATGTGGTGGTCCCAACAATTGTGCCCCCACTGATTGAACCTTTATCAGCGACCCAGTGTGTAAGGGAAGGGATGGCTCTTTGAATTGGAGAAGCTTCAGTGTTTCTTAGCATAGCGGCCCGTTCTCTTATCATGCTGAACCCCAACCCATCAGTCATGTCCAGGACAAACCAAAACCTGATCAACTTTCTTCAAAGTTTACTACCTGTAGATTGAAGAGGCTGTCCTCTAATCAGACAACCCCTTCTAAACTATTTTATTCCTCGTTGTAAAATAAAAGTAACAGGTGCTCGCCTCCTGCGCAGCACGACAATCTCATATTGACATTTTATTATTTTTTTTTAGGGATTGTTACAAGAAAGGAAAACCATTCCATTTATTCCGGCTTCTTCTGCAGTATCATGAGCCCGAGCTCTGCTCTTTCCTAGATACAAAGAAGATCACTCCAGATCATTATGCACTTAATTGGGTAACTATTGGGCTTTACTATTGTGCTTAAGGAGACTTGCCATGATTTTGTTGAATGTAGTCTGTAGTTTAAGCCTTCATACTGGTGCTGAAAAGTTTGTGAACCCTTCTGAATTTTCCATATTTCTGCCTAAATTTGTCAGATTTTCACACAAGTTCTAAAAGTAGATAAAGAGCGAAATAAGACAAATGAGTGAAGACTATTAGAGCTTAGTCTTTTTTTTTAATTAAGATGATCCATTATCACATGTCTGTGAGTGGCAAAAGTATGTGACCCTTTGCTCTGTGTGATCCCCTTGTGTAGCAATAACTGGTCCGGCCCATCGGCTTGTAGGACTTGTAGCCCATTCCTCCCTACAGAACCGCTTCAGCTGTTATGTTGGTGGTTTCTCCCTGAACTGTTCTCTTCAGATCCATCCACAACATTTCTGTACAATTAAGGCCACCAGGACTTTGACTTTGCCGTTCCAAAACCTTAACTTGGTTCCTCTTTACCCATTTTGTAGAATGACTTTGGTGTTTTTAGTCTCGGTCTTGCTGCATGAGCCACGTTGTCTTTAGATTCAGCTCATGGACAGATGTCCTGACATTTGCTTTTAGATTTTGCTGATAAAATTCAATAATCATTGTTCTATGATTGATGGCCACCGTCCTGGCCCAGATAGTATGGGGTTTCTATGCTGTAATTAGTGTTTTTGTTGCTCCAAACCGAAAACTCCTCATTTAAACACAAAAATCTCTGTTGTGCTTTCATCCATCCAGTAGCCCCTTGGCTTACAAGGTGACACTTAGCAAACTGCAGATAGCAGCAATGTTTTTTTTCCTTTGGAGAGCAGTGGCTTTCTCCCTGCAGTCCTGCCATGCACACCATTGTTGTTCAGTGTCACATTGATGGGGAACACATGGACATTGACTTTTCGTACCAAGCACAGGCGCTCAGTGCACCCTTGGTGTAGCCAAACGGTTCAGTGCTCCTTCCCACCTACTTGTTTGTTTCATCTATCGCCACACTTTCTGGCTTTATAAAGCCAATCAAAATCAGCAGCATTCATTCCCCCCTGCTAGCTGAGATGTAGCAGAGGCAATTGAGTGTCGCCAGTGTTTGTTTAGCTTAATTAGCTCTTTACATGCTGCAATGAAAAGGACCTCAGCAAGGATATAGTGAAAAAGTAGTAGTTCCTCCCTCTTATCTCCCCATTGGCTTACCGCAGTGTCATCGCAGAAAGCTATGCTATAGCAACTGGACACCTAAGTATGACCTTTAGGTCTGCCACAGACCAAAGCCTAAAAAGTGTAAGGCTAGGTTCACATTGCGTTAGGGCAATCCGTTTAGCGCTAGCGGATTGCGCTAACGCAATGTATTTGTAGGGGCCGCGTTTAGGGGTCGCGCTAACGTCCCCGCTCTCTCAGATCCCCGATCTGCGAGAGCGGGGAACGGACCTCGGGCGCGCCGCGGACGCTGCAAGCAGCGTCCGAGGCGCGCTACAAAAGAACGGCACATCGCTAGCGCGAGCCGAAAAAGGCACGCGCTAGCGATGCGCTTCAGGCAGAAACAACATTGCTGTCAATGGGTGCGCTAACGGACCCGTTGCACGGCGTTAATTGCGATATTTTCGCCGTGCAACGCTGTCCGTTAGCGACCACCCACTAACGCAATGTGAACCTAGCCTAATGCTGAGAGACTGGGTATTGCCTATGTAGTATAAAATATTAGCACTGCGATCAGGAGATCTTGTGTCCAAGTTCCCATGTGAGACCAAAAAAAAAAATGTGTAAAGTTTTAAAGGAGCATCGAAATCCAAAATGTCTGGAGGCACCAGAAACTTCTCATAGAGATAAAATATAACTTTTATTCTGTTTTTAAAAGCATATGGCAGTGGTTATAAGTGAGGTAGATCGAAAAAACGTCGTTTCGGCCATAATGGGCCTTTTTCAAGCCAAAATTACAAGTTTCAAAAAAGCCAGTAATTCCAGGGGTCATTCCGAGCCTGCACGGTGTGTTGTGTGAGAAACACCTGCTGGACTCTGTAAAGTTTTGAAGGGGTTGTCCTCTACTCAGAAACACCTTTTCAATCTGAGCGTTTACCCCGATTTAAAAAAATAAAAAGATCTTCTGCTAACTTCTCGTGCCGGTGCAGTTTTAGCGTCGTCGGGGCTCTTTCTTGGGGCTGACGTGAGGTGGTTACGTCATATAAACCCTGCCCCCGATCTATGCCGGCTTCACCGTCCCCGCCTTCAGACGGTTTTCATCTATTTCATAAATGCAGGGCCTATGTTCAGAAATGAGTGTCCGGTCCCGGCATACTTGCTCTGCGGCCTACTTGCTCTGCGGCCTACTTGCTCTGCGGCCTACTTGCTCAGCGGCCTACTTGCTCTGCAGCTGACGGTCTCCCCATTTGTGCTTTCTCAGTTTGGAAGCCTGTTCGCGTCCCACTGCTCAGTTGACGTCACACAGGCGATTTGGGATAGTTATTTACAGCAGGCAGATCCATTCTTCATGTACTTCTTGATGCTGATCATGCTCGTCAATGTAAAGTGAGTACGTGGGGGAGGGGAATTCCAGCGGCTCCATATCAACATTGATCTTACACTAATGGCTTTTATCTCTATTTTCAGAGAGGTTGTGCTGTCAGAAGAAATGGAGTCTAAAGAAGAACTTATAAGTAAGACACTGAGCGCGTTGGAAAGGATCATATTATTTGGTTAATTCAGTGATCAAAATCCAGAGGCTAATACAGTCAGAAAATGTAACAGAAATAAAACACTAAAGATGCCAGGATGGTTGAGAAGCTGAGAGGGATTTTTGGGTAGGCCATATAATGTGATTAATGGGAGACGGATTCTCGGCCACCAGTACCTGGTCCACGTCAGCTTCAGACGTCATGTAGTGGCTGCGCCTGGTGCTGCAGAGCATTAGAACTACGGCCTATTCATGTACATCGCAAACAAGCGGTCATATCATTAAGTGCAGACTCTAAAGCCGGCCATACACATTAGATGGCTGTCGATCAATCATCATCTGAACCGACTCTTCCCATGCACCTGATTGTTTGGCCTACTGTTCCTTTGTTCTCTATGGGAAAACTGACCTTAATATGTAGATTTGTATTAATATTTTACACACACACGATTTTTGCAAGTTTTCCCACCTACAAAAAATGGAGAGGTCTGTAATATTTATCGTAGGTACACTTCAACTGTGAGAGACAGAATCTAAAAATAAAGACCAGAAAATCACACTGTATGATTTTTAAGTACTTAAATTGCATTTTAGTGCATGAAATAAGTATTTGATCACCTACCAACCAGCAAGAATTCTGGCTCTCTCAGACCTGTTAGTTTTACTTTAAGGGTACCGTCACACAGTGCAATTTTGATCGCTACGACGGTACGATTCGTGACGTTCTAGCGATATCGTTACGATATCGCTGTGTCTGACACGCAGCAGCGATCAGGGATCCTGCTGAGAATCGTACGTCGTAGCAGATCGTTTGGAACTTTCTTTCGTCGCTTGATCACCCGCTGACATCGCTGGATCGTTGTGTGTGACAGCGATCCAGCGATGCGTTCGCTGGTAACCAGGGTAAACATCGGGCAGGGCCGCGCTTAGTAACCCGATGTTTACCGTGGTTACCAGCGTAAAAGTAAAAAAAAAAAACCGTACATGCTCACCATCTGATGTCCGTCCGGTCCCTTGCCGTCCGCTTCCCGCTCTGACTGTCTGCTGGCCGGAAAGTGAGAGCAGATCACAGCGGTGACGTCACCGCTGCACTCTGCTCTCACTGTACGGCCGGATCTGTCAGCAGGAAGCGGACGGCAAGGGACCGGACGGACATCAGATGGTGAGCATGTACGGTTTTTTTTTTTTACTTTTACGCTGGTAACCACGGTAAACATCGGGTTACTAAGCGCGACCCTGCGCTTAGTTACCCGATGTTTACCCTGGTTACCCGGGGACTTCGGCATCGCTCCAGCGCCGTGATTGCAACGTGTGACCGCAGTCTACGACGCTGGAGCGATAATCATACGATCGCTGCGACGTCACGGATCGTGCCGTCGTAGCGATCAAAATTGCACTGTGTGACGGTACCCTAAGAAGCCCTCCTAATCTGCACTAATTACTTGTATTAATTACACCTGTGTGAACTCGTTACCTGTATAAAAGACACCGGTCCACACACTGTCACACTCCATCCTTTCTACCATGGCCAAGACCAAAGAGCTGTCTAAGGACACAGGGGACAAAATTGTAGACCTGCACAAAGCTGGGATGGACTGCAGGACAATAGGCAAGCAGCTTGGTGAGAAGGCAACAATTGTTGGCGCAATTATTAGAAAATGGAAGAAATAAAAGATGACTGTCAATCTTCTTCAGTCTGAGGCTCCATGCAAGATCTCGCCTTGTGGGGAAAGAATGATTTTGAAAAAGATTAGGAACCAGCCCAGAACTCTTCAGGAGGAGCTGGTCAATGACCTGAAGAGAGCTGGGACCACAGCCTTAAACATTACTGTTAGTAACACATTATGGCATCATGGATTAATATCCTGCAGGGCACGCAAGGTCCTCCCCCTCACACCAGCACATGGCCAGGCCTGTTTGAAGTTCACCAATGACCATCTGGATGATTCAGAAGAGGCATGGGGGAAGGTCATGTGGTCAGATGAGACCAAAACACCGGATTACGTACCGGTAATGCTCTTTTATAGAGCCACGACAGCACCCACTTGAGAGAGGGGATCCGCCCCTAGGAACAGGAAACCCTATGGAGAGATAAAAGGGGCGGTCCCCCTCGCTCCCACAGTTGGGTTACAGAGATTGCGAGGAACCGCCCACCAGATTTAGTAGGCAATTTGATTTCATAATTTATCATTAGTTAACTTAGTATGGCTAACTACAAGAACCAAACACCCTTAATCGTGCTTTTATAAAAATAACTTAATAGGGTGGGAAGTAAAGGGGTGCTGTCGTGGCTCTATAAAAGAGCATTACCGGTACGTAATCCGGTGTTTTCTCTTCGCCACGACAGCACCCACTTGAGAGACTTTTCAGAGATAGTCATTTGGGAGGGATCACAGTGTTAAGAACTGATCTACCAAAGGACAGGTCAGATGAAGAAGACAAATCCAATCTAATAGTGATTATAGAATGTAGTAGGAGAAGCCCAGGTTGTGGCCTTACATATCAGTTCTATTGGAACTTCCGCTCGCTCGGCCCAGGATGATGCTATCGCCCGAGTGGAATGTGCTTTTACAGTCTCAGGCGGGTTCTCCCCTTTGGATGAATAGGCCAGACATATTGCATCCCGAATCCACCGAGATAAGGTACCCTTCGTGATTCCATCTCCTTTCCTATGGCCCTGGAAGGAAATAAAGAGAGCCCTGCTCTTCCTCCAGGCGCTAGTTCTGTCTAAATAGGCTAATATGGCTCTCCTCACATCTAATGTGTGGTATTTTGTTCTTCCTGATTCATAGGGTTATCATAGAAGGAGGGAAGAAAAATTTCTTGTGACCTATGGAATTTAGTACATACTTTGGGCAAGTAGGAAGGGTCTGTTTTTAGGACAATTCTATCTGGAAAAATAGACATAAATGGTGGATCTATCGATAATGCCTGTATGTCGCTTACTCTTCTGGCTGATACCAAAGCAACAAGAAGAGCTGTCTTGATGGAGACATGTTTTATGTGAGCTGAATGTAGTGGCTCAAAGGGGTGGTCTGTTAGAGCTTCGAGGACCAAATTAACATCCCAAGGTGGTACATGGGGAATTTGGACTGTCTCTGACCTTTGACAAGCTGCGATAAACCTGGCTACCCACCTGTCACCTGCAATATCGTGACCATATAAAGCACCAAGCGCAGAAATATGTACTTTTAAGGTACTGACTGCCAGACCCAAATCGCGCCCTTTTTGAAGAAATTCTAGGACCATAGGGATATGAATTTCGTTTGATAGTGCTGTCGGGTAGAGGTTTAAAAAATTTTTCCACACTCTCACATAAATGGATGTGGTGGATTTTTTCCTACTTAGTAGCAGAGTGTCAATTACTTTGTTAGAAAATCCTCTCATCTTTAGCAGCTGCCTCTCAAATGCCAGGCTGTCAACCGCAGTCCCTTCACCTGAGGGTGGTTGAAGGGGCCTTGATAGAGAAGATCCTGATCCTCCGGAAGGATCCATGGGTCTGAGATTGACATGGCTCTCAGCCAGGAAAACCATGGCCTCTTGGGCCAAAATGGAGCTATTAAGATCACATGAGCTCTGTCTTCCCTTATCTTTCTGATCACTGTTGGAAGAAGTATTAATGGGGGAAAGGCATATGCTTTCTGGAATGTCCATGGGACTTGCAGAGCATCGAAGATATCTGGATTGTCGGATCGGAACAATGAAGCGAACCTTTTGACTTGTCTGTTTCGTCTCGTCGCAAAGAGGTCTATCTCGGGAGTGCCCCATTTTTTGACTATCATTAAAAAGATACGTCGGCTGAGAACCCACTCTCCTTGGCGGAGAGTGTGGCGGCTGAGGAAATCCGCTTTTGGATTGTCGACTCCTCTTACATGCAGTGCTGATAAGGATAGGAGGTGCTCCTCTGCTATGGATAGAATGTCGCCGGCTATAGACATGAGAGCTTCTGATCTTGTTCCCCCTTGTGCCACTGCAGTCATGTTGTCTGAAAGGATTCTTGTATGCTTTCCGTGTAGCTGTGGAAGAAATTTACATATGGCATGATAGATAGCCTTCAGTTCTTTTTTATTAGAAGAATCGTTCGATTCTTCAAGAGACCACAGACCTTGAACTATTTGATCTCCTAAGTGTGCTCCCCAACCACTAGGACTGGCATCGGTAAAGATTGTTCTTGAAGGTTCAACCACCCAGGGAACCCCACTGGTGAAATGACTCTGATCTAACCACCAGGTAAGAGAATTTAACACGTCTGTTGGTAAAGATAACCGACTATCTAATTGGCCCTGTAACCTCTCTTCTTCTTGTAGAATTTTATACTGTAATTTTCTACTATGGTATTGAGCCCATGGGACAGCCGGGATACATGATGTGAAGGAACCAAGAAGAGACATCCCTTCTCTTAGGGAGATTAGGGGGTTATTAATCACCGAATGTACTTTGTTTATAATCGTTATCTGTTTAGAGTCGGGAAGAAAGCATCTCTGACTAGTAGAATCTAGAATAAGTCCCAGGAATGTTTGACGAGTTGTGGGGGATAATCTGGATTTTTCCCAGTTTACTAACCACCCCAATTCCTGCAGGGACGAAATTGTATGAAGTACTCGCTGATGGAATTGGGAAAAGGAGTTACCCACTATCAAAAGGTCATCTAAATATGGTATTACAAGTGTGTCTTTTAATCTCAAATATGACATTACTTCCGACATTAATTTTGTGAAGACTCTCGGGGCTATCGACAGTCCAAAGGGCATTGCTGTATACTGATAATGCCTTACTTGACCTCCCATCATAACTGCCACCCGAAGATATTGCTGATGTTCGATGAAGATTGGTAGATGATAATACGCATCTTTAAGGTCAAGCACTGCCATAAAGCAATGGGGAAAAAGAAGCTTAATGGTTGATCGTATAGATTCCATTTTAAAGGTTTGGTTTTCTAAGAAGACGTTTAGTCTCTTCAGGTTAATTATTGTTCTAAACGATCCGTCTGGTTTCGGAATCAAAAATAAAGGGGAATAAAAACCCCTTCCTTTTTGATGAAAAGGTACTTCCACTAGTACGCCTTTGGACAGGAGATTTGTTATTTCTTGTTCCAAGGCCTCTTGTTGTGATTGAGACCTTAAGGAAGTCAATAAGAATGAGTCCGGAAAGACTCGGGCAAACTTTAATTTTAGACCCGTAGATATAAGGCTAGTTGCCCACGGATTGGAAGTTATTGTCAGCCATTGTGATGAGAAGGAAGACAACCTACCACCAACGGGTAGATCTGTCCTAACTGGGTTTATCCTCAGGTTTGAATGGACGTTTCCCAAAAAACGCTCCTTTTTGTTTAAAATCTTTATTAGCCCAGCGGTCTTGGTTTTTATAGTCCTTTCTCCTATTAAAGATGGGCTTTCGGAACGCTCTCCTGTAGGATGGAAGATAAGAGTTATTGGGGAACCCCTTCTTCCTCTCACCCGCTTTAGTTAGTATTTCGTCTAACTTAGTACCAAATAGGTACTCACCCTGGCATGGAAGACCACATAATTTAGATTTTGTTTGGGGATCTCCTTTCCACCCCTTTAGCCATAAGGCTCGACGAGCTGCGTTAGTCAGACCTGCCGATTTGGCCGCTAGTCGTATGGAATCAGCTGAGGAATCCGCTAAAAAGGCTGTAGCTCCCCTAATTAACGGCATGGAAGAGAGTAATCTATCTCGGGAAAGGCCGCTTTTTAATCCTTCTTCTAAATCGTTCAACCAGACAAGCATGGACCTGGCAGTGCATGTGGCTGATATAGCCGGCCTGAAGGCTCCCGTACAGGACTCCCATGCTCTTTTTAGGAGGGTATCCGCCTTCCGGTCCAGCGGGTCTTGCAAGGAACCGGAATCTTCCACGGGTAGCAAAGATTTCCTAGAAGTGGAGGCCACTGCTGCATCCACCTTCGGGGCTTTTAACCATATGGAGAAATCTTCATCATTAAAGGGATAGCGTCTTTTTGACGAAGACGGTAATCCTCTTTGTCCCTGGCTTTCCCACTCCTTTTTTACTACATTCTTTATTGCTGGAATTACAGGAAAGGAAGGTTTTTTCTTCTCTGACAGGCCTGCAAACATCACGTCCTGTGGGGTTTTAGGGGTTTTCGTGTCCTCAATACCCATGGTGTTACAAACTGATCTTACTAAATTATCGATACTGTCTGTGGGAAAGCATGTATCTCGCTCATCATCTGAGGAAATGATATTTCGGGAACCATCCGAATCTTTATCCTCAATGTCAGAGGACTGCTCAGACCTAGGGGAGTTATATTTTTTCCTACTCTCGGGAATTTTTTCTGAGCTTCGGAAGGCCCGCAATTCTTCTCTAATCATACTCCTTATATCTTCCGACCTTACTGAAGATTCCTCACGTAAGGTGGATTCGATGCAAGGCTGGCACAGCTTCTTTAAATAATTATCGGGGAGCGGCTGAGAGCATAAAGCACATTGTATGTGTTTGGTTTTCCCCGTTCTTTTTGCCTAAGGAATATAGACAAAGAGGGGGAGTATAATCAGCCTAAGAAGGGTACAGACACACACTCACCCAGTGAGGTTGTTGTTACAATACCGGCTGATGAGGAGGAGACGGAAGCACAGATGGAACCGACCGGCCTGATTTTTTGCTGGCGTTCTTAGAAGAAGATCTGCGGCTGCTGCTTGTGTGGCTGCCAGGTGTAATAGCGGTGACTTCAGATGAAGCCATCGCCGGGTCCGGCGGAGATGCCATGATGGACGCCGGAGGATCAGTGCCGGCGTCCTTTTGTAATGGGGGCCGCCATCTTGCTTCCTGCCGCACCCGGAAGTGACCACTACATCCGGGTCGCGGCTCTGCTGTATGCGCCTGCGCCTCCACCAGCTTCAGCGCAGGCGCCGTCCCTCCTGACTCACCCCGGAAGTTCGCAATACTGCTTCCGGGGGACAATACACCGGACCCACGCTGCCTGCGCACCATACGAGATGGCGCCGCAGGATCACCTTACCCCAGCGAGTCGGTCCCTGCAGGTCCGCTGGGTGGATCTTCGTGAGCCAGGCGACTCCCCGGACCCGGCCTCACGGAACCTGCCAGCAGAGGGGGGAAACTGTCATAGGACCCCCGACGCTGCTTCCAGCTTCTGGAGCCCTTGCCGTCCCATAAAGGTAAACTGCGCAAGCGGCATCCAGGCTGGGTATCCTCTTCTCTCCAAGCGTCTCCCGTAGGAACAGGAAACCAACTGTGGGAGCGAGGGGGACCGCCCCTTTTATCTCTCCATAGGGTTTCCTGTTCCTAGGGGCGGATCCCCTCTCTCAAGTGGGTGCTGTCGTGGCGAAGAGAAAATAGAACTTTTTGGTATCAATTCCACTTGCTGTGTTTGGAGAAAGAAGGATGAGTACAACTCCTAGAACACCGTCCCAGCCGTGAAACATGGTGGGGGAAGCATCAGACTTTGGGGTGCTTTAGAGAGGGGACAGGACAACTGCACCGTATTGAAGGGACGATGGATGAGGTCATGTATCACAGGCTTTTGGCCAACAACCTCTATCAGTTAGACCATTTAAGATTGGTTGTGAATGGGTCTTCCAGCATGAAAATGACCCGAAACACACAGCCAGGGCAACTAAGTGGCTCTGCAAGAAGGATTTCAAGGTCCCGAAGCGGCCCAGCCAGTCTCCAGATCTGAACCCAATAGAAAATCTTTGGCTGGAGCTGAAACTCAATGTGGCCCAGAGAAAGCCCGGAAACATGAAAGATGTGGAGAAGATCCGTATGGAGCAGTGGGCCAAAATCCCTGCCGCTGTGTGTGCAAACTTGGTCAAGACCTACAGGAAACGTCTGACCTCTGTAATTGCAAACAAAGGTTTCTGCACCAAATAATAAGTTCTGTTTTTCTATTGTATCAAACACTTATTTCATGCAATAAAATGCAAATGAATTATGTAAGAATCATACAATGTGGTTTTCTGTTTGTTTTTTTCTTAGACTCTGTCTCTCAGTTGAAGTGTACCTACGATAAAAATTACACATCTCTCTATTCTTTGTAGGGGGGAAAACTTGCAAAATCGTCAATGTATCAAATACTTATTTTCCCCATTGTGTGTGTTTTTTTTTCTTTCCCCCAAACAATAGTCTAGGTGTGGGATATACGTGAGCTGCATTGATGTTACACAATCGCCTGTCTGACCGCACCAATTCAGTTCATTATAAACGCTCCGTAAAACTGCTGAGATGTCATAACGTTGTTTTGTGTGTGGATTTTTTTTCTGTCATTTGAGAACATCGTTGTTATCGTCTATTTAACAAAAGGGGTCTGAAATGGTCTGGCCATGGAGATGCTTACTGTGACATGTAATAACTAGAAGTTTCCTTTTAAATCCATGTTGATTTGTTGTAGAGTTTCTGGAAAGTCCCCCCACAAATCTTGATGTAGCGGACATTGAAGATCTGTTCAGCTTAGCCCATCATTACTATAGTAAGACTCCAGCTTCTTTCCGCAAGGTAAGTTCTTCACATAGACTAGCTAATAATCAGAAGTGCCAGTCTGTAAACATGCTTGTGATTTCCTCTATGTATCACAGGACAACCAGAATTTGTTCGGCAGCAGCTTGATTGCTCTTAAGGACGACTCTGATCTCAGTCAGGCGCTTTGTTTGGCAATTTCTGTATCAGAAATTCTGCAAGCAAATCAGCAAGAGGTGAGTAAGTGCTATTGATTCCTGCACGTAGGATTCACAGTGGGGGCCTCAAGCTGACGAAAAGTGATCTCCGCCACCTCTGCCAGAAGAGACCTGTCTGGTGTACAAATGAAGATTGGCCAAGCCTCCAGCTCCAGAAAGACGTATCTGTAACGCATAGATAGAAGAATACTATCCATAGTAGATAACTTACAGAACGCCGGGGCCCTCAGTGATATTAAGAACGCGGCTCTCCAGACCTAGGAACCGAGCTTTGAAAGTTCTCATCTTGAGTGGTCAGGAGGTGCACCTGCTCGACCTCTGCTCCTACGTTGTGCATGGGAATTCCGCAGAGAGACGAGCCCAGCACTCCACTATTTGCTGCAGTCCCATAGTCAATGACTGGCGCTCAGATGGAGTATGTATACTTCTGCTCCATACGTTGTGCTTGGGAATGCCGCAGAGAGACGAGCACAGCGCTCCACTATTTGCTGCAGTCCCATAGTCAATGACTGGCGCTCAGATGGAGCATGTATACTTCTGCTCCATACATTGTGCTTGGGAATGCCACAGAGAGAAGAGCCCAGCACTCCACTATTTGCTGCAGTCCCATAGTCAATGATTGGCGCTCAGATGGAGCATGTATACCTCTGCTCCATACGTTGTGCTTGGGAATGCCGCAGAGAGACGAGCACAGAAACTCCACTATTTGCTGCAGTCCCATAGTCAATGACTTGTGCTCAGATGGAGCATGTATACTTCTGCTCCATACAACTCAGGGCTGCAGAACTGGTACTAGAGCGCCTATATCGTGGTGTTGGACGGTCCCAGCAGCGAGACTCCCAGTGACCCATAAGTTATTCCACATCTTTACAATAGCACTTTTAGATGACCATGTAATTCTGACATAATGAAGGCTTCTTTGTGGCTTTTATTTTTTTTATTGCTTTTCTATTTTGCTGAACCATAGAGCAACTTTTAGTAAGGGTACCCAAGGTATATTCAAGCGTATTTTTTTTATTCTGTATTAATAAATATATTATTGAAGTGATGTGGGCATCGATAATAAATTAGACTTACTCGTATTTTTTGGACTATAAGACGCACTTTTTTCCCTCCAAATTTGGGAGGAAAGTGTGGGTGCGTCTTATAGTCCGGATATAGCATGTGGGGAGGGGGGCAGCAGGGAGTGGGATCGCACTGTTATCCCACTTCAGGATGTCCCCGCTGCCCGGAATCAGCTGCTGGGGAAAGCACATGGCCCCGCTGATTAAGTGCAGTGAATATTTATGAGCGGCTCCCCGCCCACCGATCAGCTGAGCGGTGAGCCGGGAGCAGCAAATGAATACTGCACTTAATCAGGGACACACAGGGCTTCCTCAGCGCTGATTCCTTCAGCAGCTAAGGAGATTTGTGTGTCCTGGGGAGCAGGAGGCAGTAGCAGGGGCCAGGAGATCGCTGCCTACCTGCCTGGACGCTGAGTGTTGTGCACAATCAGGACCTGTGATGATGTCAGGAGTGGGCGGGCTGGAGCATCACATGGCAGCTCAGAGCCCTCCCTCTTCCTGACATCATCATAGGTCCTTCAGACTCCCCAATAGAATCTGCAGGCTTCCTCTTATAACCTGTGCTGTGCTGTGGAGAGGCAACAAGAGGGAGGGTTCTGTGTGTGTGCAGCCATGGGATGCTTGTACCTCACCACAGTGGCTGGCTGCCACAATTAAGAGGTTAGTCTACAACACACAATAAAGCACTCTGCCACTCCTGTGGTTATCTATAACTCCCAGCATGTCATAGGATCTGCAGGACATGCTGGGAGTTATAGTTCTCCCATGGGATTTTAAAGCAGCACTCCAGTGCTATTTTGCAGTGCTGGAGTGGTGCTTTCACTATAAGCCCTGTGCCCCCATTCTTATACTCACCCTCCAGCGTCTTCATATAGCACTGGTCCTGCAGCTTCCAACATAATAACATACTATTATATATAATAACACCACATATAATAGTATGTTGTTATTTATGTTATTAAATATTTTACCACATTTTTTTTGCTTCAAATATTTTTTTTCCCTATTTTCCACCTCTAAAACCTGGGTGCGCCTTATAGTCCGGTGCGTCTTATAGTCCGCGAAATACGGTATTTAAGGAAATCCCCAGTGAAGCATTTTCTTACTAATGGGTGACTGTGAGCTAACCCCCTGTTGTCGGCACTTTGCCTTCTCTTGCCCTTGTAGGATGGAGTGCGGTTCTTTGTGGTAGACTGCCGGCCCGCGGAGCAGTACAATTCTGGCCATCTCTCCACAGCGTTCCATTTAGACTCTGACTTGGTATGTAGTAAGGACAGATGACGAGGCTCTGCTGTTAGTGCGGTTATATCTGCAGTATGGAGTCATAGACCTTTGTGTGACAGATGCTGCAGAATCCCGGAGAGTTTGCGCTGTCCGTGAAGTCTCTTTTGGAAGCGCAGAAGCAGTCCATCGAGTCCGGCTCCGTGGCCGGAGGAGAACACTTGTGCTTCATGGGCAGTGGCAGGGAAGAAGAAGACATGTACATGAATATGGTTCTGGCCCATTTCTTACAGGTTTGATCTCTTTACTTTTTATGATGTAAGCAACCTTGGTTGAACGTTTCTGCTTCTTTTTTTTTTTTTCACCAATTTATGGGGGGCCTCAGCACCTAGACCCCACAAATTAAAACTTCTGATTTTGTTTTTATGACATATCAAGTCGTCTTAAAGTACAGTTACTCTTATCTGTGTAATATGATTATCGTGACTTTGCATAAATCAATAGTGCAGTCCAATTTAAGAAACATTGGAACAGAAAAAGGTAATTCTTTCTCCACTTATGAGCCCCTTCCTCACTTCCCTCTTCCATTTTGAATTCACCATACACTCTGAAAAACAGTAGAAATCCAACATGGTTAAATAATATGGACTTCCAGCACAGTAAGGTATCAGATGACAGCTGCTTATTGAAGTTTATAGAAGGGGAAGGAGGCAAGGAGAGAGTAGTGATAGGCACAGACGCCATCAAACCCATTCTGCTACTTTTTAGTAAGTTTTTATTTCACATTAGAGTTTGATGCACAGCTACACTGCTCAGTACTGCTGCATAACTTCCTGCATTCTGTTGTTGCTCCATCTGATAAAGCACTACACAGAGACAGGAGAGTGGGATTTCCTATATATGTGTGTGAACTGTCTGTAGGAGACGACATAGCAGCTAGTGTCCACCCGAAAGAATGGAGAGAGCGCTAGGGTCCACCCAATAGAATAGAGAGTGCTAGTGTCCACCTGATAGAATAGAGAGCGCTAGTGTAAACCCGAAAGAATGGAGAGCGCGCTAGTGTCCACCCAATAGAATAGAGAGCGCGCTAGTGTCCACCCAATAGAATAGAGAGCGCGCTAATGTCCACCCGATAGAATAGAGATCGCTAGTGTCCACCCAATAGAATAGAGAGCGTGCTAGTGTCCACCTGATATAATAGAGAGCGCTAGTGTCCACCCAATAGAATAGAGAGTGCGCTAGTGTCCACACGATATAATAGAGAGCGCTAGTGTCCACACGATATAATAGAGAGCGCTAGTGTCCACCCAATAGAAGAGAGAGCACGCTAGTGTCCACCCGATAGTATAGAGAGCGCTAGTGTCCACCCGATAGTATAGAGAGAGCGCTAGTGTCCACCCGATAGAATAGAGAGCGTGCTAGTGTTCACCTGATAGAATAGAGAGAGCGCTAGTGTCCACCCAATAGAATAGAGAGAACTAGTGTCCACCCGAAAGAATAGAGTGCTAGTGTCCACCCAATAGAATAGAGAGCGCGCTAGTGTCCACCCGATATAATAGAGAGAGCGCTAGTGTCCACCCGATAGAATAGAGCACGCTAGTGTCCACCCGATAGAATAGAAAGCACGCTAGTGTCCACCCGATAGACTAGAGAGCACTAGTGTCCACCCGATAGAATAGAAAGCACACTAGTGTCCACCCGATAGAATAGAGAGCGTGCTAGTGTCCACCCGATAGAATAGAAAGCACGCTAGTGTCCACCCGATAGAATAGAGCGCGCTAGTGTCCACCCGATAGAATAGAGAGCGCGCTAGTGTCCACCCGATATAATAGCGCTAGTGTCCACCCAATAGAATAGAGAGAGCGCTAGTGTCCACCCGATAGAATAGAGAGAGCGCTAGTATCCACCCGATAGAATAGAGAGCGCTAGTGTTCACCCGATAGAATAGAGAGCGCTAGTGTCCACCCAATAGAATAGAGAGCGTGCTAGTGTCCACCCGATATAATAGAGAGCGCTAGTGTCCACCCAATAGAATAGAGAGCGCGCTAGTGTCCACCCGATATAATAGAGAGAGCGCTAGTGTCCACCCGATAGAATAGAGCACGCTAGTGTCCACCCGATAGAATAGAGAGCGTGCTAGTGTCCACCCGATAGAATAGAAAGCACGCTAGTGTCCACCCGATAGACTAGAGAGCACTAGTGTCCACCCGATAGAATAGAAAGCACGCTAGTGTCCACCCGATAGAATAGAGAGCGTGCTAGTGTCCACCCGATAGAATAGAAAGCACGCTAGTGTCCACCCGATAGAATAGAGCGCGCTAGTGTCCACCCGATAGAATAGAGAGCACGCTAGTGTCCACCCGATATAATAGCGCTAGTGTCCGCCCAATAGAATAGAGAGAGCGCTAGTGTCCACCCGATAGAATAGAGAGAGCGCTAGTATCCACCCGATATAATAGAGAGCGCTAGTGTCCACCCAATAGAATAGAGAGTGCGCTAGTGTCCACCCGATAGAATAGAAAGCACGCTAGTGTCCACCCGATATAATAGAGAGCGCTAGTGTCCACCCAATAGAATAGAGAGTGCGCTAGTGTCCACACAATATAATAGAGAGCGCTAGTGTCCACCCGATAGAATAGAGTGCGCGCTAGTGTCCACCCGATAGAATAGAGAGAGCGCTAGTGTCCACCCGATAGAATGGAGAGAGCGCTAGTGTCCACCCGATAGAATAGAGAGAGCGCTAGTGTCCACCCGATAGAATAGAGAGAGCGCTAGTGTCCACCCGATAGAATAGAGAGAGTGCTAGTGTCCACCCGATGTAATAGAGAGCGCTAGTGTCCACCCAATAGAATAGAGAGTGCGCTAGTGTCCACACGATATAATAGAGAGCGCTAGTGTCCACCCGATAGAATAGAGTGCGCGCTAGTGTCCACCCGATAGAATAGAGTGCGCGCTAGTGTCCACCCGATAGAATAGAGTGCGCGCTAGTGTCCACCCGATAGAATAGAGAGAGCGCTAGTGTCCACCCGATAGAATAGAGAGAGCGCTAGTGTCCACCCTCCACCCGATAGAATAGAGAGAGCGCTAGTGTCCACCCGATAGAATAGAGAGAGCGCTAGTGTCCACCTGATAGAATAGAGAGAGCGCTAGTATCCACCCGATAGAATAGAGAGCGCTAGTGTTCACCCGATAGAATAGAGAGCGCTAGTGTTCACCCGATAGAATAGAGAGCGCTAGTGTCCACCCGGTAGAATAGAGAGAGCGCTAGTGTCCACCCGATAGAATAGAGAGCGCTAGTGTTCACCCGATAGAATAGAGAGCGCTAGTGTCCACCCGGTAGAATAGAGAGCGCTAGTGTCCACCCGATAGAATAGAGAGTGCTAGTGTCCACCCGGTAGAATAGAGAGCGCTAGTCTCCACCCGATAGAATAGAGAGCGCTAGTCTCCACCCGATAGAATAGAGAGCGCTAGTCTCCACCCGATAGAATAGAGAGCGCGCTAGTCTCCACCCGATAGAATAGAGAGCGTGCTAGTCTCCACCCGATAGAATAGAGAGCGCTAGTGTCCACCCGATAGAATAGAGAGCGCTAGTCTCCACCCGATAGAATAGAGAGCGCTAGTCTCCACCCGATAGAATAGAGAGCGCTAGTCTCCACCCGATAGAATAGAGAGAGCGCTAGTGTCCACCCGGTAGAATAGAGAGCGCTAGTGTCCACCCGGTAGAATAGAGAGAGCGCTAGTGTCCACCCGGTAGAATAGAGAGAGCGCTAGTGTCCACCCGGTAGAATAGAGAGAGCGCTAGTGTCCACCCGGTAGAATAGAGAGCGCGCTAGTGTCCACCCGATAGAATAGAGAGCGCGCTAGTGTCCACCCGATAGAATAGAGAGCGCGCTAGTCTCCAGCCGATAGAATAGAGAGAGCGCTAGTCTCCACCTGATAGAATAGAGAGAGCGCTAGTCTCCACCTGATAGAATAGAGAGAGCGCTAGTCGCCACCCGTTAGAATAGAGAGCGTCTGCAGACGGGAAGCCTGGCGACATGTAATGGCCGGTATGGAGTTGTTGATGTTCTGAGCTCTCACCTGAAGTGACAAGTGCAGTTTAAGTTGCTTGAAAATAGAATTAGAATATTAAAAGATGTATAAAAACGATTTGTTGTTTTTTTCTTGCTTAATAGAAAAACAAGGAATATATCAGTATTGCCAAAGGAGGGTTTATGGGTGAGTAAGGTTCTGCGGTGGGGTCTGTGCGGCGGTGGATGTTGGGGGTCACTCTGTGCTTCGCTCTTTAGTTCTGCAGCAGCACCTGGCTGACATTAATGCGGAAGGACCGGACTCCGGCTACGGACACTGGATTGTTAGCACATCGGGGTCTCGGAGCAGTGTGAGCTCCATCACAGATGTAAGTACCCCCGATAGCCTGATAGCCCCTCTCTGTCTCCCATAGGAAGCTATTCATGGAGTCCTGTATTCCTCCGTTACGAGCTCATTGTGAAGGGCTGATGGCTGAATGTTTTCCGTATAATCGGGTTTTGCCTCTGATTTTGCAGGGTGATGCTTCCAATGGCTATGGTGATGGAAAAGGGGTAAAGTCTTTAGTTAATAAAATGACTGTGGCTCTAAAAACCAAGTCTGTGAACGTGAAGGAGAAGGTCATCAGCTTCATTGAGAACACCTCCACCCCAGTAGATCGGTGAGTTACTTCTTCTTTTTTGCTTACAATGTATCCGTGGACTGATCCTTGCTTTATTACACATATTACACATTGTTTCTTAGTGTTACGCATCAGATATTATTCGCTTCTCATCTATCGAAGCCTTTTTATATACGATGTTATTATATTACTTACTCATAGAGTAATTAGTTAATTAGAGGGGGGCTCTGCGATCATTTGATGGCAGAGGGTCTGGCTTCTCTAACACCTTGTAATGCATTTATAGACTTGGGTTTGGTCTTATACAGCTGCTGTCTGCCGGGGATTGAGAACAGGTGACCCCCATCTTTTCTAGCACCTCTCCATTCATGGGATATGGTACCCTTCTCTTTTAGACAACTGGGCATAATTCATAATAGTATTGATGCCCGCAAAGAGGAGATGGGAAGCCCACCCATTTGTCTCACAAGACTGGGGCCGTATCTCAGCAATGGAGGGGCTCAGAGACAAAAGAAAAACGGCAGCAGATTGGGAACAGTGGCATATACATCAGATAAAAAAAAAACATATTTTTGGCAATAGCAGATAATCTTTTTTTAACTATGCGGGGATGAGCATGTACAATACCACTTAAAGGGGGTTTCCGGGACAATGTTGTTTTTACTTTGGGCCTAACAATCCGGTCGCTACCTCCCGGTTCTCTCTGGTGGCTGCTGAGAACAGTCACTGACCGCTCCTGCCGGCGATTCTGCTGCTACACGTCAGCAGAGCGGCTTTTCCTCTTATGGGCTGCTCTGTTGAAGGGGGGGGGGGACTTGCCGGCAACATGCTGATTGACAGCTGGCTCCATGCAGTTAGGCAGTGGGGAGCCGACTGTCAATCAGCATGCCATCAGCAGTCACTCCTCTTCAGCAGAGCGGAAGAGAAAGGGCTACTCTGTGGACCTGATGCCATCGGAATCTCTGGAAGGAGGCGTCTGTGACCGGAGTCGGCAGACATCAGTGGCACCGAGCAGAACAGGCAGGTAGTTAGTAGCTGCCTGCCTGTTAGTTCTTAGGCTCCATAGAAAACTTAAATTGGTCCCGGATAACCCTTGTAAGGATGCATTCACACATTTGTGAGTTTTTGGAAAATTTCAATCTGATTTATTTTTTTTTTCTTGTCGGACAGTAGTCTGACACATACTCCGAGCATGTCCTATTCTGATCCAATGTAGAGGACTAGGTCGTGCTCGGGGGTCTGCGTGCACACCAACATCAGCACAGGTGTGTGAATGCGCCTGCCGGAGATGTGCCGGGGTCCCAGCGATATCTATTCCCTACCTCTATAGCCCCCATGATCCTAGGAATGAAGGGGCTGCTGCGGCCCCCAGCGATCACCAAGTGATGGCTTCTCCTAGCTCTATGCCTTCACTTGCTGTGATGGAAATCTAGCTTTGTGACGTCCCGGAGTACAACCTGCGCGTATGATGGTTGTACACGGTGTGCTTGTCCCATTTATGTCTGTGGCCTTACTTGGGGTTGATCATCGGCCATGTTGTAGTGTCGGGTAATGTGTCCCATGACTGTTATTGATGTAACCCTTTTTGGTTTGTGTCCTGTGCCTCAATTTACTGTAGATTGACTTTCAATCTTCCCTGGCCAGAGAGGGCGAGTTTGGAGCGGTAAGCCGTAGTGAGCTGCGATTCCACCACCTCTTCTGTACTTCTAACACTGTAAGCATCAGTCACGCTGACCCGTGCCACAAGCCACGTCTCCCCAGCCGCCACCTTCTATGTCCACAGTCTATGGCCTAGAACTATAGGCCGATGAAGCCATTAGTGTCCTGTTCTATGAGCTTCGTCCTTATTGTGCTGCCCCCTTGTGGCCGGTCAGTGTCACTGATGCTTCTCTCACCATTACTGATGCGTAGAGGGACGCACTCGCCACCTTTCTCCTAACTGCACAAAAGCACTAATGTCCTCTTCCATCTGCAGCCGATCTGCTCTCTGTTCATAACATTTCACTGTAGAACAGTAGCTTATTATTGCTAACCATTTCCTCTGACATTTCTCCAGTAGGCGACCCCATTAGTGCCCATTACTGTTTTTTTTCCCCATTAGTGCCCATTAAATGCTGCAAAATATTTGACAATTGCTGTGTGCATAAATATTTTGTAAGCTTTCTGCCTGCTGCTGTTTCTTCATTTTTTGATAAATCTGTCATCCGGTAGCCATGTCGTTTGCTGATCTCCATGCCGTCCTCATAGGAAGCTCATTTACTCCAGACTTTTTTTTTTTTTGTTTCAGAGCATTGTTTGCCAAGGTTTTTACTGTCATCAAGTTGCTCAAGGACTTGTATAGAATTAGAGGAAGGGTCTGCTAGCCGATGACTGGTCTGGTAGTTCATCCCCATTGTTATGAATAGGACGGAGCCGTAAGATTAGACCCAACCCCAGGATAAGACGGGTCCCAATCCTAGACGACTCCTACAACCATGTTATGGTTTGTGAAAGAGTGATTGGTAGGAAAGCTATCTGAAGGGGCACCAACCAGCTCCAGGAACAATGATGTTCCCCCATCACCCCTGGAGAGGTCCCTGTTCTTTGGAGGACCCAGAGGTTGTCAGTCCATCACTCTCTGACATGGGTGAGGTTGTCAGACACCTTATAGTTGGAATATCCTGACCTTCCAGCGGGTCCTGGTGGATGTGTGTTGTATGGACTATGTACGTTCTATGGACAAAATTGCTGGGCGTCTTGTGATACATTTGTCCATATAGTGCAGTTCTTCTCATTCACGGACGTTCCTTCAGTGCAGCTACTTGGCCACCAGTGATCGATATGTTCCTTCGTCCTTTGGGAACTTCACTCTGCAGGAATCCGATTGTTTTCCTTACATTTTGACATAATGTTTTGTGTATAGAAGAGACAGAAAATACAGCGACTGCTTGTCAGGATGTTGGCGGCAGCGTTACCATCACTTACTTAGCAGTCAGGCTTCTGCGCTTGCATGGACCTTTACTAGTGACGTTTCCTGCAGTGTTTTCTGCCTAACAGAAGTCTTCTCTGCGGTGCCTCGCTCATCACACACAGCTCGTATCTCCTGCATGAGTCGACATCGTTGATTTTTTATTTTAGTTTTAATGAAATCCTCTTTTCTTGTCTGAATTCCTGCAGACACGTGAGCAGCAGCGACCGAGTGGGGAAGCCATACCGGGGGGTGAAACCAGTGTTTAGTATTGGGGATGAAGAAGAATACGACACAGGTAGGAAATAATATTTCTAAATGTATGTTTGTGCTGTCCGTCATGTGTAGCTTTTTAAAGGGGAAATCAGAGTTAGTGTCATTACAAAAATGTAATAATATAATAATAATTATATATATATATATATATATATATATATATATCACCAACATATTCCGCAGCGCTACAAACAGAAAAAATAAACTATATCCTGTGTTTCCATCTGTTCTCCTGTTCTATGATCCCGATTCATCAAAGCTTTCACACTAGAATTCTGGGGTAAAAGCTTTGGAAAGTCACAGAATTTTTCATGAAGTGCTCTGGCATTCCCTATGCCAGAAATCTCACTCCATCATCAGCCTGGAGTGAATTTTTTTTTTTTTCTCGTCAGACGCTTCAGATTCACGAAGAGTAGAGTAGAGCATGAATGTAAAATTCGGGGTACGTACCAGACAGTTGGTGTCCGGTTCTAAACTCCAAACACGGACTTCTCCCGAGAGAGCGGTCTTGATGAATTGGGACCAGCGTTTACAAGCGATCATGATAGCAGTAGTATGTTGGCCATTGGCAGCCAGTGATTGACTGCAGTGGTCAATTGTTGTCTGCTTGTAAAGAAAAACCACCGTAGAGTCAACGCAGGACCACCTACGAAAGATGATGGGAATGGTTCTTTTTTTCTTTTATTTGCAGTTGATTTTAAGTAAGTGACATATCGCTGGAATCAGGGTCTCTGTCTTCACATGACACTGCTCTCAGATTAGGTGGCAAAAACCTGGCGTTGGATTCCCTTTCAGTAGTGAAAACCTGTCCATATCACTGTGAACTCGCCACATCCTGGGATGGATGAAAATTCTCAGCGCTGATTACTTTTATTTCCGTTTTTGAATAATTTATAGGACTTAATTTATCCTTTCAGATGAGATTGACAGCGCCTCCATATCTGACGACGACCGCAAGGAAATCGTTAACATTCAGACCTGGATAAACAAGCCTGACATCAAACATCATTTCCCCTGTCACGAAGTTAAAGAAAATGGACATATGTTCCTCAGGTCTGTCACTGAGCCTCGGTAAGTTAATCCCCTGTTTCGGCAACGTAATGACTTTTCTTTTTCTTTTTTTCCATGTTTCTTTTTATAGCCACCTTTTGATAACCGCAACCCATATGTATTGTTTGCGGGAAATCCAGTCTAGAAAGGGATTTGCTTACATACAGTCACGACAGGCGCTCAGCTCAGTTGTCAAGATCACGTCGAAAAAGAAGCACCCCGAGCTGATCACGTTTAAGTATGGAAATAGCAGTGCCTCGGGCGTGGAAATATTAGCTGTGGAGCGGTAAGTGTCACATCATCTCCTAAAGGCCAGGGAGGATCTTTTCCGCCGTATCTGGTAACCTTCTATGTGTAGATTCGGCTTTTACCTGCATTACTGACATTATTGGGTGAATGCTTAAAAGGGAACTCCACCATATAAAGTGCCTCCGTCCATTTCCTGTGGCATTTCAGCTTCTTCTCATCGCATTAAAGCTATGTTCACACATTGTGGGTTTTTTAATGCAGATTTTCAGCTGCGTTTTACAGTACCAGCAAAGTCTGAGATTTCAGAAATCTCATGCACACAGCTTGTTTTTGTTGTCTTCAGTATTTTGTGCAATACCTAGGTTTTTTTTTTCAAAATGCAGCATGTGACTTCTTTCAGCGTTTTTCAACCATAGAAAGCAATGGATGGTGCAAAAACGCAGGTATCGGTTTTTGCTGTGTTTTTGGTGCCAAAGCTTGATGAAGAGACAAATGTACCCTGACAAAAACGCAGGAAAAAAATGCAGCAAAAACGAAGCAAAACCTGATTTATTTTTTTTAAGCAAGTTTCCTACTGCCAAGAGAGCAAGGTTTTGCCTGCGGGAAAAAACGCATCAAAAACGCATCGTGTGAACATAGCCTAAAGGGGCTGTGCAGCCTAAATTGTAATGTTCTGGGGGCATAGATGTGGTGAAAATAACAAAATCTGCCAAATTAACCTGTAGTCACCCGCGTGGATCCAGCACAAGCCTCTCCAATGGTCAGGGTTCTCTGGCTGCAGCATTCGGGGGACTAGAACGGTGCTTCATTGCGGACGGCCATTCCCAGTCCCCCTCCTATAACAAGGATCTGCGATTCCCCCAGAGTTTACATGTCCTCCTCTGAGAGGGAGGAATAAGCTACTGCCCAGACGAGCACCCTGAGGCCGATAATAAGGGATTATCCAGTAGTAGACGACCCTTATTTAGGGATCATGTACTTGCCAAAATCTTGCATGAGGATCTTGTCCACTCCATACAGTCTGTACAGGCTCCATTGCCGTACATCTAGAGGACGATGCCTCCATACCTACGGCACACCAAGCAAAACTTCAGCCTGAAATTGGGGGTCTGCAGAGGTATGGTCCACCTCGATGGCAGCCAGGTTAAGACTCTATAAAAGCCTGTTACAATACAGCCGTGTCTTGAGCCCTCGTATTCTTGTCTCACTCACCCTTTATGCATTTTTCCCACCCAGGTATTTAATTCCAAATGCAGGAGACGCAACCAAAGCCATTAAGCAACAGATCATTAAAGTCCTGGATGCTCTGGAGAGCTAACACCTCCCTGACATCACATGGGCCCCATGTCTGGGCAAGAAAAGACGTTTTCTATTTGTTGGCAAGATAATAAAATACTTTATTTAATTTTCTCCGGATTCTCTTTCATAGCACTCCCTTTTTGCATTCATTTAGTTTTTTTTTGTATACGATTACTGAACATTATTGGAAGTGAGGGGCAGAGGAGCGGGGGCGATACACGGACGGCGTCGGCCATCGCTCCACTGTCGGGAGTGACGATAAATGACCCTCGGAGGAGTCGCTAGAAGACGTGATGCTCTCCGCGATCAGACGTTGGGAATAAGGTCAGCACTCCTGGCCCTGATGCATCAGTATTTAGCGCTGACGGTGTAGAGAGAGGACTGCATTACACACCGGAAGCCGATTCTCACCTATACCAAATCCCTAATGACCGCAGTGCACTAATAATGTTATACCAAGCTTGGAGCGCCATTTTCTACATAAAACAAACTGTTTCTAACTTTGACAGGGCAAGCAGTGTATACTGAGCTAACAATGTTCACTTACGGTAATTAGAGTTGGCATATTTGTAGGTTTTACATGGGGATCTTGTGCAATGTGTTTTTGAAGCAAACAGATTGAAAATGGACATTTAAAGGGATTTTCCAGTTAAACAAAAAAAAGGAATGAAAGGGGAATGTCATAAGTAAATTCCAAAATACCCTTAATTGACAAATAACAATTGACCTAGTACACTAAAATGGCCATCATTATGTTACAATGACTGACACCTGTCCTAGAATATTAATAGGCCAGGTGTGTGTGAGCATGTGCAGTACGAAGCACCGCTGCCGGGATCTGGACATAACCTACACTCTGAAGCTGTCGGGGTCACCGCAGCGGAGCTTCCTACCTCACATACTGACAGGCATCTGTTCTATTCCTTTTCTTACCATTTCTGGAGGAATCCTTCTTAAAGGGACTCTGTCACCTGAATTTGGTGGGCCCTGATTGCGGCCCGATGGGCGATGTTTTCTGGTCTTTCATTCACCCCTTTCTTTCCCGCTGGCCGCAATATTCCCAACTGCGGGAAAAGCACTATGTCCCAGAAGTATTTTGCTGTGTTCCGGGGCATAGTGCGCCGGCGCATGCGCACTAATGCTTTTCGGCTTTGCCCGCAGTTAGGCAAAGCATACTGCGCGTGCGCAAGGCAAGATTGCATTGCGCACGCGTGTTCTACGGAGGAAACCTAATCAAATTCAAGACAATATTGCAGCAAGCGGGAAAGGAAAGGGTGAATGACAGACCAGAAAACACCGCCCATCGGACTGTAAACAGGGCCCGCCAAATTCAGGTGACAGAGTCCCTTTAAGAAAAGTTTTCTGGAACTTTTCCAAATCTGTTTTATATCTCTTGTTGCTCCAGCCGTCCTGCCTTCGCACATGCCACCTTCTGAGGTTAGTGATCGGCTGCAGCAGTCAAGTGACTGATGGTTGGGACGTCATCACTTTTTAGCACAGATTTTGGAAAATCCTTGAAAATCTCATTAATGGTTATCTTCCACCATACTGTTAGGAGGCAGTAGGTAGAAGCTGCGATGCACACAGAAGGCTCCTACATCTTTCCTGGATGACTGGTTAAAGAAAAATGATGATTTTTTTTAAATCTATATCACATAAGGGTGATTCTGAATGATTGGTGACATCCGGACCAATGTGACTGCTACAAGTGATGAGACATTAAATGATGGAAAATTGTCTGTACATTCTGCTTTTAAAATGGTTATCGGTAAATGAATAATAAAACATCTTAAGGAAAAAGATTATTTTTTTATTGGTGTCATTCACTTAAATGGACGACTTTGATTCTGGTAATCCGCCTTTCTGGATCCTGTGAGGTCCATGGCACAGAATTGCTTTGCACCATCCATTACCTTCCTTTCTAAAAGTTGAAGATCTGCAATGAGCAGGAAAGTAGTTCAGATCTATCTATCCTGTCTTCGTAGGGGCCAATTACATTTTTTTTGTCTAAACACTTTTATTTGAGGATTATAAAACATAACAAGGTTACAGCATAGAACAAATGGCATTTCCCATCACTCCTGTCTGGCAAGGTTAACCTAGAGAAAAATATACCAGAAGGAAACCGCCTTACCAACACTAGTCAGGTCCCAAATGCCCAGGCAGGATGCGGCAGACCCCCATTATAAAGGCAGGGGGGGCAGCACAGGTGCAAACTAGTGATAAAAGCAGCCACTCACAAACCTACCAAATTATGGGGGGCCTGCTGCCTTGTAGAAAACATGCACACAAATGAGGCTTGAGTAGGACGCCAGTTATACACGTATGTGTGATGCACAGAGTCCGGCTTGCAGACTATTGATCATGCCCATAATATTATTTCAAAGTTAGCCTTGCCCCTAAAATATCATGGGTCTAGTATCATAAAAAGTATAAGCCACCCATGTCAGGCACCGCACATCACATACTTTATCGGGAGAGAATACTTCTCATCGCCTGGGGCCTGCTGTGAGTCAAAGGGGAATCAAACCAGAACTTCCATCCCAAATTTGAGGACTGTGTCTACTCTTATACAACAACTCATTATTTACCATATTGACCCAGTGTGAAATTCGCAGGGGTCTTCTATCCATTCCGATAGCTGCTACTGTGCATGCGCCAGCGGCGCCATCTTTCCTCCTCCAAGATGGCGCTGCCTCATTTCCATTAATGATATATATGAGCAGGGCATTCTAATGACTTTTGAGCAGGTACAGATTAAGCATGATATTCCGAGATCTCAATTTTTTTCGCTATTTGCAGCTCAGATCAGCAATACAATCGCACTTACGTAGAGTAAATACCACACTAACACTGTCATCCTTCCCATTTATAGGGATCCTTAAATCGCAGGGACCCCGGGGACTTGTATCCACTCTGTACACGTATATGTTATCTGTGGGGGCTGGTTCTACTGCATTGACGGTTAAAGAAAAATGGAAATCTCTAATTCCTGATTTGCAAACTGAGGAATGGGAAATGATTCTTGAATCCCCAACAAAGGTGTCCCCTTCGGCTAACAATAAAATGACTCAACTATACATAATACACCAAGCATATTTAACCCCTTCACGTTTATTTAAAATGGGATGGAATAGTTCCTCGGAGTGTCTGAGATGCCACATGGAAGAAGCAGACTTTATACATATGATTTGAGGTTGTCCAGTTGTTCAGTCCTTTTGGAGTGAGGAGACCTCACTACTTACCTCTCTGGTACATATTTCTGTCCCTTTGACCCCATTAATGTGCTTGTTTGGCATACTGGAGGAAGAGACATGGGGACCCCATACTCAAATTCTTTTGAGAGAAACACTTGTTCTGGCAAGGAAACTGATAGCACTGCGTTGGATGGGAAACAGCCACCCATCTCTTAGGGCTTGGATCGATTTGGTGAACTCAATAATACCTTATGAGCATACGTTATACCAAAATAGAGGTTGCCCGGGGAAATTTGGTAAGATTTGGGATATATGGAACTCGTCATACTTCCACCATGTCGCCCAGAGATAGATAGCCTAGCTCCACTATGATGGAAGGTAAACGTTAATTTGCATTGATTCACGCCTTGTTGTCGCTGCTTTGAAATGTTATTGCAGTGGAGTTGGTTTTGGCAGTAGCTCAGTGTTAGAGTTTTACTACAGGTTTTTTTTTTTGTTTTTTTTCCTAGACATACTACACTATTTTAAGTTTTAGCAAAAAATGTATTTCTCTTTTTTCTTATGTTTAATAAACGAATTAAAAAAAAAAAGATGGCACCGCCTGCGCAGTAGAAGCTCGGAGATAGCTGAGAGCTGCTACTGCTCCTTTTCTTCAGTAAGATGGAGCCCCCGGCGCATGCACAGTAGCAGCTATTGAATCACAGCTATAGACACCGAGAGCTGCTACTGTGCAGGCGCCATTTTCAAATTGATTTTTTTCTCCAAGCTGAATAAAATGTATTTTTGGCACACTAAACATGCGATTATGCTGCAGAGCAGGAGTCACAAAGGTTTTTTTTTTTTGTTTTTTTTTCAGTATGTACAGGTATTCATTATGCAAATTAGGGGGCCGGTCAGTGATTGATCAGTGACCTATCAGCAGTCTGCATTATGAATATGTAATCAGAGCACCACATGAAGACCCCCGTCCTGCCCCACCTTAGGGCACGAGCATATCATTAGCACAAGACTGAAAATAAAAATTAAACAACCATAAGACGGATTTCATCAACCAATGTATCATTTTAATCAGTATAAGGCTGGAGTCACACTCAGCGTAAGACAATACGGTCCGTTTTTTACGGCCGTAATACGGAGAAATGTTCCCAAAATATTGATCCGTAGGCAGGGTGTGTCAGCATATTTTGCGCATGGCATCCTCCGTATGTAATCCGTATGGCATCCGTACTGCGAGATTTTCTCGCAGGCTTGCAAAACCGACATCTAATGGATTTATGTGCTCAAATGTTCGGGAAAACATAAATACAGTATATATATATATATACACTCACCAGCCACTTTATTAGGTACACCTGTCCAACTTCTTGTTAACACTTAATTTCTAATCAGCCAATCACATGGCGGCAACTCAGTGCATTTAGGCATGTAGACATGGTCAAGACAATCTCCTGCAGTTCAAACCGAGCATCAGTATGGGGAAGAAAGGTGATTTGAGTGCCTTTGAACGTGGCATGGTTGTTGGTGCCAGAAGGGCTGGTCTGAGTATTTCAGAAACTGCTGATCTACTGGGATTTTCACGCACAACCATCTCTAGGGTTTACAGAGAATGGTCCGAAAAAGAAAAAAAATCCAGTGAGCGGCAGTTCTGTGGGCGGAAATGCCTTGTTGATGCCAGAGGTCAGAGGAGAATGGGCAGACTGGTTCGAGCTGATAGAAAGGCAACAGTGACTCAAATCGCCACCCGTTACAACCAAGGTAGGCCTAAGAGCATCTCTGAACGCACAGTGCGTCGAACTTTGAGGCAGATGGGCTACAGCAGCAGAAGACCACACCGGGTACCACTCCTTTCAGCTAAGAACAGGAAACTGAGGCTTCAATTTGCACAAGCTCATCGAAATTGGACAGTAGAAGATTGGAAAAACGTTGCTTGGTCTGATGAGTCTCGATTTCTGCTGCGACATTCGGATGGTAGGGTCAGAATTTGGCGTAAACAACATGAAAGCATGGATCCATCCTGCCTTGTATGGAGCATCTTTGGGATGTGCAGCCGACAAATCTGCGGCAACTGTGTGATGCCATCATGTCAATATGGACCAAAATCTCTGAGGAATGCTTCCAGCACCTTGTTGAATCTATGCCACGAAGAATTGAGGCAGTTCTGAAGGCAAAAGGGGGTCCAACCCGTTACTAGCATGGTGTACCTAATAAAGTGGCCGGTGAGTGTATATATATATATGTCATTGAGACACACATATATATATTCTGTATTTATATTTCATTCAGCGCGATATCTGTGAAAAGCCGGTAATTCAATTGCCGGCTTTTCATTTCTCCTGCACAAACCCGACAAGATATGAGACATGGTTTACATACAGTAAACCATCTCATATCCCTTTTTTTTGCATATTCCACACTGCTAATGTTAGTAGTGTGTATGTGCAATATTTGGGCGCTGTAGCTGCTAAAATAAAGGATTAAATCGCGGAAAAAATTGGCGTGGGCTCCCGCGCAATTTTCTCCGCCAGAATGGTAAAGCCAGTGACTGAGGGCAGATATTAATAGCCAGGAGAGGGTCCATGGTTATTGGCCCCCCCGTGGCTACAAATATCTGCCCCCAGCCACCCCAGAAAAGGCACATCTGGAAGATGCACCTATTCTGGCACTTGGCCTCTCTCTTCCCACTCCCTGTAGCGGTGGGATATGGGGTAATGAAGGGTTAATGCCACCTTGCATAATTGCAACTGCCAGTTGCGGTGAGGCGCCCTCTGGTGGATGTTCTCATGAACTGGAGCCTTGGAAAAGTTCCCACGCTCGAGTTCATATGAGTTCATCCACCAGAGGGCGCCTCACCGCAACTCAATGTAAGTACAGATCACTCAGATTTCCTTCATTCCCTGGGGATTACAGACATGAGCGAGTGCTTTAGCGCAGCTCCTGGCTGTAAAATAATTAACCCCTTCAGATGTATTACCTCGTTGGACCTGACAGATCATCGGAAGGTATGTATCTTGTGGGTTTATTATTTTGCCAAGCGAGGGTGTTCTGATGGATTGAGAGAGCAATAAAATATTAAAACAACCTGTGTGTTTATTTCATTAAAATACTTTTTAATAATGTGTGTGTGTTTTTAACCCTTTCATACAATTGGATTAATAATGGATAGGTGTCATAATTGACGCCTCTCCATTATTAATCTGGCCTAATGTCACCTTACAATAGCAAGGTGGCATTAACCCTTCATTACCCCATATCCCACCGCTACAGGGAGTGGGAAGAGAGTGGCCAAGTGCCAGAATAGGCGCATCTTCCAGATGTGCCTTTTCTGGGGTGGCTGGGGGCAGATGTTTGTAGCCGGGGGGGGGGGGGGGGGGCAATAACCATGGACCCTCTCCTGGCTATTAATACCTGCCGTCAGTCACTGGCTTTACCACTCTGGTGGAGAAAATTGCGCAGGAGCCCACGCCAATTTTTTCCGCGATTTAACCCTTTATTTTAGCAGCTACAGCGCCCAAATTTTGCACATACACACTACTAACATTAGTAGTGTGGAATATGCAAACAAAAAGGGGATATGAGATGGTTTACTGTATGTAAACCATGTCTCATATCCTGTCGGGTTTAGGCAGGAGAAATGAAAAGCCGGCAATTGAATTACCGACTTTTCACTAACACCGCTGCGTATTTCTCGCAAGTCACACTGCTGGTCCGTGTGGAATCCGTATTTTTTTCGCCCACATAGACTTTCATTGGCGTTTTTTTGCGCAATACGCTGACAAACACAGCATGCTGCGATTTTGTACGGCCGTAGAAAGCCGTATAATACTGAACCGTAATATACGGCTGATAGGAGCAGCCCCATTGAGAATAATTGTACCATTTGTTTGGCGAGTTTTACGGACGTATTTTCTGCGCTCTTACGTCCGTAAAACTCGCTAGTGTTACTCCAGCCTTAGGCTCCGACCTGACACTGTGTGTAGGTTACTGTGCACAATCCTGCTGACAGGCTCCCTTTAAGGCTACTTTCACACTAGCGTCGGGCTCGGCCCGTCGCCGAGCGTCGGGCCGAGGTCCCCGACGCTAGCGTTGTCCCCGCCGCACAACGGGGGCAGCGGATGCATTTTTCCAGCGCATCCGCTGCCCCATTGTGAGGTGCGGGGAAGTGCGGGGAGGTGGGGGCGGAGTTCCGGCGGAGTTCCGGCCGCGCATGCGCGGTCGGAAAAAGCGGACCGTCGGGAGCAAAAAACGTTACATGTAATGTTTTTTGCTCCCGACGGTCCGCCACAGCACGGCACAACCGTCGCAGGACGGTTGCGACGTGTGTCATTGCGTCGCAAATGCGTCGCTAATGTTAGTCAATGCAGAAAAACGCATCCTGCAAGCACTTTTGCAGGATGCGTTTTTTCGGCAAAACGACGCATTTGCGACGTAATGCAGTTAACGCTAGTGTGAAAGTAGCCTAAGACGTTATAAAGTTTAAAAGTTGACCAGCGATTTCTCATTTTTCTAACAGAATTTACAAAAACATTTTTTTAGGGACCACCTCACATTTGAAGTGAGTTTTAGGGGTCAACATGACAGAAAATACAAAAAAGTGACACCATTCTAAAAACTGCACCCCTCAAGGTGCGCAAAACCACATTAAAAAAAACACAAGTTTATTAAGGCTATGTGCCCACGTTGCAGAAATGCCGCGAAAGTGTCCGTAGCATTTCCGCAACACTCTGCTGAGCGTAAAACGCATCCGGAATTCGCATGTGTTTTCCCACAAATGTTCCGTTCCCAGGGATGCTTTGCGCGAAGGACCTTTGTGACGTCACGGTTGCGTGACCGCGACGTCATCTCAGGTGATTCGCGCAGTTCATCCTTGGGAACGGAAGCTGCCGCTTGCACTGCTGAGAGGCAGGAGGACTCCGGGGCCATCAGATGGTAAGTATATCCCTATTTTTTATTTAAATTCTTTTTTTTTTTTTTTTACAGAAATACAGTTGTGGCCAAAAGTATTGACACCCCTGCAATTCTGTCAGATAATACTCGGTTTCTTTCTGAAAATGATTGCAAACACAAATTCTCTGGTATTATTATCTTCATTTAATTTGTCTTAAATGAAAAAACACAAAAACAATTGTCCTAAAGCCAAATTGGATATAATTCCACACCAAACATAAAAAAAGGGGTGGACAAAAGTATTAGCACTGTTCGGAAAATCATGTGATGCTTCTCTAATTAGTGTAATTAACAGCACCTGTAACTTACCTGTGGCACCTAACAGGTGTTGGCAATAACTAAATCACACTTGCAGCCAGGTGACATGGATTAAAGTTGACTCAACCTCTGTCCTGTGTCCTTGTGTGTACCACATTGAGCATGGAGAAAAGAAAGAAGACCAAAGAGCTGTCTGAGGACTTGAGAAACCATATTGTGAGGAAGCATGAGCAATCTCAAGGCTACAAGTCCATCTCCAAAGACCTGAATGTTCCTGTGTCTACCGTGCGCAGTGTCATCAAGAAGTTTAAAGCCCATGGCACTGTGGCTAACCTCCCTAGATGTGGACGGAAAAGAAAAATTGACAAGAGATTTCAACGAAAGACTGCTGATGTTGGATAAAGAACCTCGACTAACATCCAAACAAGTTCAAGCTGCCCTGCAGTCCGAGGGTACAACAGTGTCAACCCGTACTGTCCGTCGGCGTCTGAATGAAAAGGGACTGTATGGTAGGAGACCCAGGAAGACCCCACTTCTTACCCCGAGACATAAAAAAGCCAGGCTGGAGTTTGCCAAAACTTACCCGAACAAGCCTAAAATGTTTTGGTAGAATGTTCTCTGGTCAGATGAGACAAAAGTAGTGCTTTTTGGGCAAAGGCATCAACATAGAGTTTACAGGAGAAAAAAAAGAGGCATTCAAAGAAAAGAACACGGTCCCTACAGTCAAACATGACGGAGGTTCCCTGATGTTTTGGGGTTGCTTTGCTGCCTCTGGCACTGGACTGCTTGACCGTGTGTATGGCATTATGAAGTCTGAAGACTACCAACAAATTTTGCAGCATAATGTAGGGCCCAATGTAAGAAAGCTGGTTCTCAGCAGGACAATGACCCAAAACACACTTCAAAAAGCACTTGAAAATGGTTTGAGAGAAAGCACTGGAGACTTCTATGGTGGCCAGCAATGAGTCCAGACCTGAATCCCATAAAACACCTGTGGAGAGATCTAAAAATGGCAGTTTGGAGAAGGCACCCTTCAAATATCAGGGACCTGGAGCAGTTTGTCAAAGAAGAATGGTCTAAAATTCCAGCAGAGCATTGTAAGAAACTCATTGATGGTTACCGGAAGCGGTTGGTCGCAGTTATTTTGGCTAAAGGTTGTGCAACCAAGTATTAGGCTGAGGGTGCCAATACTTTTGTCTGGCCCATTTTTGGAGTTTTGTGTGAAATGATCAATGTTTTGCTTTTTGCTTCATTCTCTTTTGTGTTTTTTCATTTAAGACAAATTAAATGAAGATAACAATACCAAAGAATTTGTTATTGCAATCATTTTCAGGAAGAAACTGAGTATTATCTGAGAGAATTGCAGGGGTGTCAATACTTTTGGCCACAACTGTATGGATCCCAGGACCTGGAGGAGAGTCTCCTCTCCTCCAGACCCGGGTACCATCTGCACATGAAGCGCTCACTTTACACATGTGGTTATGCCCACCATGTGTAAAGTGAGCATTTCAATGCAATCCTATGGCGCCGGAATTGCCGCGATTCCGCAGAAATAATGAACATGCTGCTGAGTTTATCGCTATGTGATTCTGCAGCGGGAAAATTTGCAGCATGGGCACAGCCACTGCGGAATCCCATAGGATTGCATGGGAATGCGGTTTTTAAGCGATTTTAATGCGTTTCAGCTGCGGAAAAAGCGCGGTAGAAATGCATAAAAAACACAACGTGGGCACACAGTCTAACCCTTCAGGTGCTCCACGAGAACTAAAGCAATGTGGAAGAAAAAAATTAACATCTAACTTTTTTCACAAAAAATTTACTTTAGACACAAACTTTTATTTTCACAAGGGTATGAGGAGAAACTGGACAACAAAATTTCTTCTGCAATTTCTCCTGAGTACGCCGATACTCCATATGTGGGGGAAAGCCACTGTTGGGAGGCATGGCAGGGCTCAGAAGGTAGGGAGTATCGTTTGACTTTTCAAACACAAAATTGGCTGGAATCAATGGCGGGCGCCATGTTGCGTTTGAAGACCCCCTGATGTGCCTAAACAGTGGAAACCCCCCAATTCAAACTCCAACCCTAACTCTGCCCTAACCCCAACATCACAACCATAACCCCAACACCACAGCCGTAACCTCAACACATCCCTACTAGTGATGAGCGAGAGTACTCATTGCTTGGGTGGTCTCCAAGTATTTATGACTGCTCGGAGATTTAGTTCTCATCCCCTCAGCTGAATGATCTACAGCTACTGTTGAGGGAGGATCTAAAGTGATCCTTCATGGTTAACTCAATGATTTCCAAATCAATCTACAGGGCATTGCCGGCAACTGAAAATGACCAGAAGGAGACGTGTGTCTCTGTTTGGGGGGGATCAAGCAGATCTCTGGGCCCCCGTTTATTGTGTATGACTTTTCATAGTCATAGAAATTATACTTCAACCAATCAGCATAAGAACACGCTCACAGTTCTTAACCTATAAGAATGCAGGAACAGTCTGTGCGTCAAAGTCTCATAGAACAATACACTCTCAGTCTCATGTCCTGTCTAAATTGCAACAATCAAGGTCTCATAACATCTGTAAACTTTAGCCTACTAACAAAATGTATCTTAAAACAGCAAAATGGAGTCGAAAAGCACAAAATGGAGAATCTTTCTTAATTTGTCCCTTCACATTCCCCCCTAGATAAATTTTGTTAACTAATGTCCAGCATCAGAGGTACTATCCCAAGCTATAAGCTCGAGGGGTACTGGTCTTCACATGGCTGGCGCCATGTTACCAGCCATGGCTGTTGCGGCGTACCCGTCCCCCCTGTATACTAGAATTTACGAATAACAATTATTGATAACAGTGGTGGGGATCTTTTGAAGATAGCCATGCACTTGGCTTCAACATCTTCCTCAGATAACTTTGTGAAATCGATGTAGAGAAGAGCAGGGGTGGCAACGCTTTTGGTTTCATCATTAGTTGTCTTAGTGCAGAATTTCCTTATACATGCAGAAATACACCAAAGAACAAGTTTTAGTATTACAAACATAACAAGGATAAAGGCAACAATATATAACAAACTTTGCAAGATTCCAGCTATCCAGCGCCCAAGTCCCTCAAACCAATTGGCTGGATTAAGAAAGGAGCAGGTGTCTGCCCACCAACTGTCCTTATTATGATCATTGTCTTTATTATATTATATTAATCACTGAGTGACTATTATAAGTTGGTTTTTGACAACAACAGTAGTATTAAGTATATCCAATATATCCCAAATTTGATCATCTAGAAAATCTATGGCCCTAAGCAATTTATCCCACATTTGTGTAATCATAGGGTAAATGAAGATAGAACTGAGAATTTTATTGGCTATACCCATCTGTACTACTAATCTTTCATGATATTGTACAAACTTCTTATTCAAGGATATTGGGGAATTAGGCTGTCCCATGCGGTTACCAATATTATTATATGGAAATACGAAAAATCAAAACATTATGTCCCCTTATTTGCTACTAGTCTGTTTGACCAGCTTGCAGTGCGATGCGTGGATCCACGTCGACCTTCCTTCCTGCTTTACTGACATAGGAGTAATGAGGAGGACTTGGTAGGGACCGTCATACAAGGGTTCTAGTCCATATTTTCTGACATGATTTTCACAACTACAAAAGCACCAGACTTTAAATTGTGACAAGTGTCGGTTTCTGCTGAATCTGGAAGGGAAGAAGAAACTAAAACATGGGTGTTAGCAAGATTTTTGCTAAGCTGAATAACATATTGAACATATTGAACAGTTTCTTCTGACAACTACTGAGGCTGGAAATTTGCAACTGGGGGCCTAGCACCAAACAATATCTCATATGGGGACAGGCCATGTTTTGCCTTAGGGGTAGTACGAATGTGGTACAGTACAATAGGTAGGAGCTCTGGTCATGGAGCCGTAGTCTCCTGCATCATTTTGGTCAATTGTCCCTTCAGAGTGCCGTTCAGCCTCTCAACTTTCCCACTGGATTGTGGATGGTACGGAATATGGAGAGCTACAGTAGATCCAAGCATTGTCAGAACCTCCTGATACACACAAGAAGAGAAGGCCGGACCTTGGTCACTTTCAACAACTTCTGGAACACCATATCTGCATATAACTTCCATCACCAGTTTCTTTGCTGTGGTTTTTGCAGTCATGTTGGTAACGGGGAATGCCTCTGGGCAACTGGAGAACATGTCGACAACCACCAGACAATATTCATACCTTCCAGACTTAGGCAACGTGATATGGTCCACCTGGAGCCTTTGGAACAGATAGTCGGGCTTAACAAGGTGCCAGCCGCCTCTCCATATTATGTTTGTGCCTTTGTATTTTGAATAAAGGACATCATTGCACAGCAAGACCAGGGTGAGTGCCACTTCTTTTTTCTTCTCTTGTTTGGATCCATATCTCCACTATTGTTGAGCACCACCCGTATGCTGACAAATACTGCGTGCCAAAGAGGTCTTCCACAGAATCCTATATCCCTCGGTTTCTTCGTTAAGAAAGTCTGGATTTCAACGCCTTAACGTTAGACAGATCGTTATAAAGCTGCCACCTAGTGCCATTCTGCCTTCATACTCTTGCTCATACCATTGAACTATACACTTTTTTGAATTGAGCACAGGTGGCCATATAAAAGACTTGTAAAATGGATAATTCTCATGAGGATATTATGGACTCGGACCTGGGTACTACTTTGGAGGATGGTTTACAGGCTGGTAGAGAGGGTGCAGAGGAGTTCTTTATGGACTGTAACCATAAAGATGATTTATTGCTGATAAGTACCAAAACTTTAGAAACTAAAATATACTCTCTGGCTGAGAGAGAAATCAGACTATACTGGACCATACAGTCTTTAAAATCCTATATGGAATGTGGGAGAGTCCCCAGAGGACTACGTGTCTATAAAGAAATTTCCCAATTTAGTGGAGATGAATTATTCCAAAAAGCTTGGGAAGATATCCATCTGCAATGTTCACGAAGTCTTTTGGCTTTAGTTGTCACTCAAAATGAAAAAGAATATGCTACTTTGTGTGATCAATTGGACAAGGCTAAACAGGAATTAAATTCACGTGTTACAGAAAACTACTATAGTACTTTTTTAAAGAAATTAAATAAAAAACTCGTTTTAATACAAATAGAAACTAAGCAAAAGAAAAAAGATAAATTTTTGAGAGACAAAAATGATTTTGCCACAGGGCAGATTTTTTCCTGGAACAAATATAACAAGAAAAGAAATTTTCAGAGAAATCAATCTTTCAGAAAATTCAATAAACATAAAACGTATAAAGATGGATGGGTAACGGATTCTGATTCCAGCGGCGTGGAAGAACCATTGGGAAACACTGAAGCCGCAGCAACTTCTTCACGGGATGACTTCCCTTTAGGAAAAAGACCCGACGGGGTGGACGGAAAAAGAAATCAACAGAAAAAACGCAAACAGGTCTCTTGGAGAAAGTAGGAGTGGATAATAATGAACTTCAAATAATAAATCTTTCTAAAAGAATTCTTACTAATGAACAGAAAAAAGTGTTATCGCTGGGTTTAAACTTTTGTATCCCGGAGGAATTTAATTTAACAGACTTTAGAGTTGATTTATTTAAAGCCACAAGAAAACTACATTTAAAAAAATTCTTTTCAAATGTGAAAGATAAAAAATCTTCTTCTGATATTGCTACAGAAAGCCCGGTTTCTATCGGTAATTTAGGCTTCATGGCTTTTTCACCTACAGATCCGAAAGACATTGAAAATGCGTGGCTATTAGCCAATTTATGCGAACCAAATAGTATACGTGATGTGAACTCCGTCCAGGAAGATCCTCCCAACATCGAACCGTTTAAAGGAGGCACAAAGTCAACATTTATGCCCCCTATTTCCCCAGGAAATGTTGTCGATCTATTCCAGGATTCAGTAATAAAAGATGTGGAGGCCATCCTATATCATCATCCACAAAAAAATTTGTCCCCAAATGAAGAAAAAGCGATATGTGAAATGCAACAGTGGGAGGATACGATCATACGGAAAGCGGACAAGGGTGGCAACATAGTTATTCTTGATAAGAATTATTATGTTGAGGAAGCTATGTCCCAATTGAATGATAAAAACACCTACATTCCATTAGATCACAATCCAACTGTGAAATTTAAAGAGAAATTAAGAATACTTCTGAATAAATATGTAGTAAAAGGTGTATTGTTAAAAAATAAAGCAGAGAAACTTCTTCCTGAACACCCTACCATTCCCAATTGGTATAGTCTTCCTAAAATTCACAAACATGCCACGAAACCACCTGGACGGCCTATAATATCCGGCATTGGCTCTTTAACGGAACCCTTGTCCAATTTCCTGGATTGGTTACTCAAACCACTTCTTAAAAAAATTCCATCCTTCGTGAAGGACTCTGGTGACTTTTTATCAGTCCTACGGGCATTAGATTGGCAACCCACTTTTTCTTTGGTCTCAATAGATATTGTAAACTTGTATACACGTATCCCCCAAGATAAAGGCATCGAAGCTATTCGCATTATTTTGAAAAACTGCAATAAGGACCAAGACTTCATTGATTTCATCACTGATAGCTTGGACTTTATTTTATCGCATAACGCATTTAAATTCATCAATAAATGGTTCCTTCAACGCACTGGAACTGCGATGGGGACACCCGTCGCATGCGTTTTTGCTAATTTATTTTTGGCAGTATTTGAGGAAAAGTATATCACCTCTATTACTAATCCGTTTTTGCGGTTCATACGTTCCTATCATAGATTTGCTGATGATGTCTTTATCGTGTGGGACAATTCTGAAAATGAATTTAACAAATTTGTTTCTTATCTCAATAATGTTAATGACGACAATATGCAATTTACTGCATGTTTTGGCGGTATGTCACTCGAGTTTTTGGACGTTAAAATTGAAATAGTAGAGAATAGAATTAATACGTCTGTACACAAAAAATCCACTGCAACAAATAGCCTATTACACTTTAAGAGCGCTCATCCATTTCACACAAAAAATAGCATTCCTTACAGCCAGATGATTAGGTACAGAAAAATTAATAATAACGAAATAACATTTAATAGACAGATTTCTGAACTTAAAGCTAATTTCCTGAGTAGGGATTACCCTCAAAAAATCTTGTCATCAGCTGAAAATAGAGTAAGGCAACTAACACAGACTGATCTATTAAAGAATCGCAAGAAGTCTGCATATGCCCCTAACGACAAAGCCAATAAGAAATTTGTGTTTACTTTTACACATAGCCCGATGGATAAAGCAATTTATGCAGCTATTAACAAAAATTGGCACTTACTGCAAACTGATAGAGAATTATCATCTTTAACAATAAGCCATCCAATCTTTGCTTACAAACGGTCAAAAAATTTAGGTGATATCCTTGTAAAAAATCGTTTAGTAACGAATGAAGGTACTAATTGGCTCAAAAAACTACAACCGACAGGTAACCACAAGTGTGGAAATTGTAGTTTTTGCCATCTTAGGCTTTTGGATAATCCCATTCATATTGGTCCCGTTTGTCACACAGTCCGACAGTTGATCACATGCAAAACTCAGTATGTTGTCTATTTAATAGTATGTCCATGCCAGTACTATTATATTGGTAAGACCATTCGCCCAATGTTCCACAGGTTTAGGGAGCATTGTAATTCCATCTCCACTGGCAAAGGATGTCCTCGCTTTATAAAACATATGCAGGACGTACATAACGCAAATCCGAATGTATTGCGCTTTGCAGGAATAGAGGTTGTAAAAAATCCCCAGAATGGAGGAGATCGGGGTAAGATACTTTTACAACGCGAAGCGAGGTGGATTATGGAAACTAAAGCGCAGGGAGCCACCGGACTAAATGACAAACTCGATATGTCTATTTTCTTATAATAAGCCAGATTAAGAACATGTATAAAGTAAAGACATTGATCTATTGTACTTATCAGCATGATTTGGTGTTTATATTCGAATATGTTTTTAATTGTTTCACCTGTTCACAAAGCTGTCTAGTTTCCTATATAGGACATGACGTTTTTAATTAATGCACCTGGACCCGTGGAAGCGCACCGGCGCGAAACGGCCGTCGTCCTTTCGTCTCCTCTTGTACCCTCTCCCTTACCAGCCGCCTCTCCATATTATGTTTGTGCCTTTGTATTTTGAATAAAGGACATCATTGCACAGCAAGACCAGGGTGAGTGCCACTTCTTTTTTCTTCTCTTGTTTGGATCCATATCTCCACTATTGTTGAGCACCACCCGTATGCTGACAAATACTGCGTGCCAAAGAGGTCTTCCACAGAATCCTATATCCCTCGGTTTCTTCGTTAAGAAAGTCTGGATTTCAACGCCTTAACGTTAGACAGATCGTTATAAAGCTGCCACCTAGTGCCATTCTGCCTTCATACTCTTGCTCATACCATTGAGTGCTTGTAACTGTTTACGCTGAGAGCGTGTGGTCACCATAGCTGGTATAGTCGGTTCAACGGGTAGGAGAGCAGCAGCTTTTGCTTGCATATCCGCAAAGGCGTTACCAACAGTCTGCGGACTGTTCCTAGGACCGTGCGCCTTAATTTTGATAATGGCCACCTGGGTAGGTAATTTGATTGAGTCCATGAGGGTTTTAACAGCTTCAGCATTTTTCACTGGAGTCCCGGCGGTACTAATAAACTCTCGATTGGCCCATAGGGCTCCGAAATCATGAGCAATACCAAATGCATTCTGTGAGTTCGTGTATATATTAGCCCACCTGTCTTTGGCCAGAACACATGCAGTAGGCAGAGCCTGAAGTTCTACTTGTGCTGACAGTGAGGGAGGGAGGGAATGCAGCTCCGTGCACTACAGTATCTTCCGTAGTTACAGTGTATCCGGTGTGGAATCTGCCAAAATCATCAGCATATCTTGAACCATCTTTCAGGGCATTGTAGAAAGGTTGCATTATGCGGGATGCGTCCGGTATCCACTGACGACAATAAGTACATAGTCCAAGAAAATGCTGGAGTTCAGTCTCATCTTTCGGAAAAGGAAGGGAGCTGACGGCTATTTTTCTTTCTTTTGTGAGGTGTCTGACACCCTGAAGGAGACAGTGACCCAAAAATATCACTTGACCAAGGCAGAACGGAAGTTTCGAGGCCGAAACCCGACAGTTCAGATCTGCCAGATACTTGAGGAGGCTAACAGTGGCAGCAATGGCTTCCTGCTCTGTTCGTGCACACAACAAAAGATCATCCACATTATATTCATCTGCATAGGGGTTATATAACGTAAGGACCATCTGACCATCATCTTGGAATTGTATTCTGGAGCGGAACTGTGATAATAAATCTGCCCCCAGTAAATTTACCGGACATATGGGAGAGATTAGGAACTGAAGAGTAACTTCAAGGAAAGGACCCACAGGGTTTTGTAAGAGTATATTTATTGGGTCTGCCATCTACACCGATTAAAACAAGCTCTTGGTCTGAGAATTGACATGGCGGGGCTTGGGAGGGAGATTCCCAGACATAGGGTTAAAAGGGATATTGGAGTATGGGACTGGATTTGGGTATGGGAGGAGGGCTGGAGCTGGAGTCTGTTGCATAGACCACTGATAAGGAACCAGCTGCGTCCTTGTAACTGTGGAGGGGGCTGAGATTGGAGCGGGAATCGCTGCGGCTACTGGTTTAACCTTTGCCTTTCCTACTGATGCAGAACGGGCTAAGTTCTTTTGAAAACTCTTTACTATTTGCAATGCATCATCTGGAGTGGAAGTCTCGATATCGGGGCTGACTGACATTATTGCCTCTTTCAATTCAGATTTAAGGCCGGACATTAAAGCTACTACAAAAATGTGTGTATGGGCTTTATTTTCCAATGAGAATCCCAGATCTTTAAATACTACCATAAGACGCCCATAGAACTTCTCGGCAGTCCAGGATATATTGTTGCCTTGGGGTTAAGGGGCATAGGGGTTACAGTCGGGAGTAGAGGCTTAATTTCCTGGGGGGGGACCACATTATCTAGCAGGGAGACCCCCCTGTCCCAAATTTTTAATTGCTTGCTTTCCTGACACATTAATCTCAGTCACTTTCTCAGTCCCTTCTAGTACCACAAAACATCCAGTTTTTTTTTCATAGTAATAGACAACTTTCCTTTTTCAACGTAGCAAAAACAATCAGAATTCACATCCTCTGTTGATCCTCAATTTGCTATATATCAACCACTCAACTTGAAGCAGGTGCTTTAAACAAAACACAGATCCTCCAGCACGTACTACACCAAGAAAATACAGAGAGAACGCAGCTATGTGCCCCCTCCATACCAGGGACACAGCAGAGATAAGAAAATCACAGCATTCCTCAGCACAGAAAGGAGAAAGCAATAGCGCAGCTGTTTGACCCCTCCCATCAGGTATCTTAGAGATTTCACACAGAAATGGAATACAGCAGTTCTCAGACTTAATTAATTTCTACAAAACCTTCATCACACAATTCACATGCCAGACCACCTTAGAAAAACCAATGATTGAGAATATTTTCCCTGCATTCCTGACAGATTTCTTTCCCCGTCTTTGGGCTAACAATATCAGATTCATCACACAAATTCAAAGTCGTCTTCTTCTTCCACGGAAACTGATTCTCCTTTAGAGCTAAATATCCTTACTTAGTCGTGTACATTACCAGAGCGGCCGTATAGTCTATTCTACCGGGTCTACCTGTCCCCCACTGGGACAATCCAAAAAACACGGTACTCAGTGAAAGGAGGGCGTCTCAAACTAACCCTCCAGACACCTCTGAAATATACATATATATCTACTGTATATATTCCTGAGTTACGCATCCTACCCATCTTTGATCACCTCACCGCGCCTGATTCTAACAGTGATCAGGAATTCAGGATATTTTGACTATAAAGAGAATTACATCACTGGTCAATCCGGGGTGTCCGTCCCCTATGAGGTACGTTTCGAGCACTGGGTTTTCAACGGAACTACACCTCTATATGATTCCACCCAAGAATCACCCCACCATCGGGAACAAACCTCAGATCCTCTTTGCAGCAACAAACACAGGAAAACCACACCAAACGGTCAGTCTGAACAGTATAACTGCCAACTTACCGTGGTTGTTGCGGGGGATGATCAGTCCCAATTTTCCAGTGCCTGTGTCCGGTCCGAGGGTCCTTTGTCTTGTTGTCCTCCGGGGGGCAGAGGCGTTCCTGTTTGGGGCCCCACGTTTCGGGCGCCAACTGTTGAGGGATGATCTAAAGTGATCCTTCATGGTTAACTCAGTGATTTCCAAATCAATCTACAGGGCATTGCCGGCAACTGAAAATGACCAGACAGAGACGTGTGTCTCTGTTTGGGGGGATCAAGCAGATCTCTGGGCCCCCGTTTATTGTGTATGACTTTTCATTCATAGAAATTATACTTCAACCAATCAGCATAAGAACAAGCTCACAGTTCTTAACCTATAAGAATGCAGGAACAGTCTGTGCGTCAAAGTCCTCATAGAACAATACACTCTCAGTCTCATGTCCTGTCTAAATTGCAACAATCAAGGTCTCATAACAGCTGTAAACTTTAGCCTACTAACAAAATTTATCTTAAAACAGCAAAATGGAGTCGAAAAGCACAAAATGGAGAATCTTTCTTAATTTGTCCCTTCACACTACTAACCAGCTTGATTACATGTGGGGATTCCCAGGCAACCCCCACATGTACTCAGCCTGGCTACTAGCTGTAAATCATTCAGCTGAGGCGATGAGAACTAAATCTCCGAGCACAGACAAATACTCGGTCACCCGAGCGTGCTAGGGAAAACCCGAGCAACGAGTACACTCGCTCATCACTAATCCCTAGCTCTAAACCAACCCTAACTGCAAATAATGGAAAAAAAATATTTTTACCTAACTAAGGGGGTAACAAAGGGGGGTTTGATTTACTATTTTTTTTATTTTGATCACTGTGATAGGGTCTATCACAGTGAACAAAATGAACCAATAGGAAAATCTATTGTTGCCGGGTACTGGCCAGCAGATCTTGGCGAGCGCATTGTCTTACAGGGGAAGATGACGCGGCGGGCCGGACGACAGAGCAGGAGGATCCGTGGATGGCGGAGGTACCGGGGGGAGCATGGGGGACCCCATTTCTGCTCTGGTATGCTAGATCATATCAGAGGAGAGAGAAATGAATGGACAATCAGACTTTTTTTGTGATCGCCAATATTTGGTGAATAACAGCGATCACAAGACTGGGGATGGTAAAAAAATGACCCGAATCATGTTCTGCAGGGTCTGCCCATCTCAGTTCCCAGAAACATGGCCCCAGCCCACACCCTGTAACATAAGTCTACGCTGGAAGTAACGGCCCACAGGCATGGTCCTCTACTGCAGCTGAATCATCTCCCAAGCCCGGTTGGGATCTGGTAAGTGTCTTCTCCTGGCACTGCTTACGGTCTTCTACCGATGTGAGTCACCGTATTTCTCAAAGGTCAGGCCTTCACCGCCATCTAACCTCTCGTAGACCCTTCTATGGCGATGGTGGCTGTAAGCCCACTTTGCAGCCACACGACCTGCCCGGTACAGGTTCTGGTGCCAACTCGGCCCTTCTCAGCCTGGCCTTTTATAATTTGTAACTGTGACAGGTGTCACCAGACCAGGGCCGGACTGGCCATCGGGCACTTCTGGCAAATGCCAGAAGGGCCGGTGGCAGTAGTGTGTTGCTGTCAGCACACTCCCCCCACTGTCAGCACACTCCCCGCTCCGCATTCAACTATTCCGGCGTCATAGATAATATATGGAGGACTATGGGGTGTTGTCAGTATTCCGGGTTTTCTAAGTCACCTTGTGAATGATTTTGCCCTTTGTTAAGATGGAGTTTGCTGTTTTTGTCTGCCCTACTTCCTGTTCGTTTGTTTAAAACCCGGGTCAGGTGTCAGCCTCTTTGCTGGAGTATCCTGATTCTGTTCCTCCTTCAGCTCAGCTGCTGGTTCTGAGTGTCTCTACCTCTGGCCATTCCCTGCATATGTAAGCTACACTCTCTATGTTATCATTAGTCTGCTGACTTGGAACTTAACTCTTGGTTGGTTCATTCCTCCTGGTAAGAACTGTGTTTTTGGAACTTTGTTTATGGACTTGTTTCTGGACTGTGAATTGCTAAGTAATCCTTCATTTACTCCCCCCGGTGGGAGCTGTTGGAAACAACACCAATATAATACTTAAATGTGAACTTGTTTCTGAACTTACCTGTGTTTATGCCACATCTGGGATCAACTTGTGAACTAGTTTCTGGACTTACCCGTGTTCATGCCACACCTGGGATGAACTTGTGGACTTGTTCTGGACTTCCCTGTGTTTACTTCATACGTGGATTTGACTCTTTCTGTACCGACAGTGTTTGGATCTGCACCACGTCACCTGTCACACTCACCTTTTGCTCACCTTGCTCCCTTAAGAACTCTGCCGATTTACTGTATATATTTCAAGGACTCGTTTCATTCCAGGACACTGTGGGTTATCAGTATATTGTTTTGGGTGTTATTGCTGTTGTACAAATACACTATTTGCACTAAAGAAACCCGTCTCTGTCTGTTCATTGCCCCATGCTATCAGAATCCTTGAGTTCCTACAATAGTATTACAGGTGTATTATACTAAACAAGCAAAATGCTGCCTATTCAACGAGTGATTGGATTGTTTATGTGGGAACAGAAATCCTTGTTCTCAGCAGCACATCGCCGGTGTAAACTGTAGATGTGCTGCTGATAACATGATACTGTATGGGGACAGATTGATCTAATTGTGATTGTTCTGTTCCCTTCATTCTTTCTCGGTGTAAAGAGGCCGGGAAACAAGCGAACGACTTCAGTATTGTCGATGACACGTTTAGTGGCCTGAGATCAGTGCATATAAATACAGCAGAAATGCTTCGCAGGGAGACCAGGCAAGGATGATGACAGTTGTAGTTAGCACCCGGTGCCTGGGAATTGCGTCGTTGCGACATACCGACACAAGCAGTGAAAGCGCCGCACAACGCGGGGAGCGGATGGTGTTTTTCAACGCATCCGCTGCCCCTTTGTGAGGTGCGGGGAGGAGGGGGCGGAGTTCCTGCCGCGCATGCGCAGTCAGAAATGCTGCACACGACGCACCAAAAAACATTACATGTAATGTTTTTTGGTGGCGACGGTCCGACGCAACCGTCGCATGACGGTTGTGACGTGTGTCAATGTGTCGCTAATACAAGTCTATGGAGAAAAAACGCATCCTGCAAGCACTTTTGGAGGATGTGTTTTTTCTACAAAACGACGCATAGCGACGTGCAGTGCACGACGCTAGTGTGAAAGTAGCCTAACTCTACTACTTTTCCCAGCCGCCAGAGCATTTAATTCTGGTATGTGTAATGATTTTTAGGGTTGATGTCAGCTGTGTAATGTCAGCTGCTATCAATCCCTGGTGTAAGTAATGGAGAGGTGTCTATCAGATACCACCACTACTAGCCCAGACCTGGCGAGACCCTGCGACTCTGAAGAGCGGTGACGGTACTCACAATACTGTTCTTCACAGTCGCCGAGCTCAGTGCAAGACACGGAATATCTGAAGAGCGGTGACGTTACTGATGTCACCGCTCTTCAGAGTCACCGGGTCTCGTGCTGCGCAGCGGAACCAAAAGTGGCTGTAGGCAACATTTATGGAGCATCAGAATGAGGTTATCCAGTTATGTAGGTAAAGTAGCGGCTTTTCTTGGTACTGCAACTAAAAGCAATAAATAGGACCGAGCTGTAATGCTAGATACAGCTGTTATTATATGTTATATAGTCGTGTTACACTCCCCTCACTTCTTGTAACCTACAAGTGCAGGGCTGGACTAGTCATCGGGCACTTCTGGCAAATGCCAGAAGGGCCGGTCCCTCTAATGGGCCGCTCAGTCACCTCCCTCTTCAGCGTGCACGTCAGGCAGCATTAGCTTGCCGTGCACACAGAATCACGCTGCAGTGCACTGATGAAACCAGCAGGACCAGGGGGGCGGCTCTGTGCTGTCCTGTGCCGCCCCCTCCCTTGGCCCTGCTGATTTCATTTCTGCTGCGTGATCATGTACACAAGCAGCAGGGGGCGCTGTACAGGTCCCTGTGCAGAAGTTGTAGGCCTCCCGGCACTGTACTGTACCATAGAGTTGTACAAGTGCAGGCCAGCCATCCCAGGTTTACAGACACACATAATGGGAGGGTGGACGTCACCTGCGAGCCGCCGAGATCAGAGGAGCTTCTGTGATGAGGTCAGCCAGCAGACAGGGGGCCGGGGCTGGAGGTCACTGGCAGGGTCGGATCTTGCCTTTTGGTATCTGCAGTCGAGCTGAGGCAGGTGAGATTTATTGCGCAGCTTGAAGCTTGACACAGATCTGGTCGCGCTGTCAGTGGGGTCATCAGCTCCAGTGTGGCCTGATCTGTGTGTAAGAACAAGCTGCAGCAATAACTCACAGCAGACAGCTGTATACAGGATCATAGGCGGATCATTCCTGAGCCTGGCTGCAGGACATCATACACTGCATATATACTGTATATAGAGCCACCATATATTATATCATGTATGCCCTGTAGCCAGGTCCAGGAGCGATCAGTCAGTGCATATATCTTAGTATACACAGTGTGTAGGAGAATATGTCACTGACATATCCTATACTGTGTGCACAGACATCTGATCTTATATACAGGATAATCAGTGATGATATAAGACCTGATGTCTATATACATAGTGTATTATATAACACTAGCTGAAGAGCCCGGCGTTGCCCGGGCAAAGTAACTGCCGTCCCGCTCTCTCCCTCTGCAGCCCCGCTCTCCACTCGCCGTCCCGCTTTGTCCCTCAGCAGCTCCGCAGCCCCGCTGTCTCCCTCCGCAGCCCAGCTGTCTATCCACCGTTACGCTCTCTCCTTCTGCAGCCCCACTCTACAATCACTGTCCCGCATTCTCCTTCTACAGCCCCCTCTCCCCCTCAGCAGCCCCGCTCTCCACTGGCCGTCCCGCTGTCTCCCTCTGCAGCCCCGCTCTCCAATGTCCATCTGGCGCTCTCCATCCACAGCCCCGCTCCACTCGCCGTCCCTCTCTGCACTCGCCGTCCCGCTCTCCACCCATCGTCCCGCTCTCCATTCATCCATCCACATGAGGTCTGGCATTGTCCTGCATTAGGAGGAACCCAGGGCCAACCGCACCAGCATATGGTCTCACAAGGGGTCTGAGGATCTCATCTTGGTACCTAATGGCAGTCAGTTTACCTGTGGCGAGCACATGGAGGGCTGTGCGGCCCTCCAAAGAAATGCCACCCCACACCATTACTGACCCACTGCCAAACCGGTCATGCTGAAGGATGTTGCAGACAGCAGATCGCTCTCCACGGCATCTCCAGACTCTTTCACATCTGTCACATGCGCTCAGTGTGAACCTGCTTTCATCTGTGAAGAGCACAGGGCGCCAGTGGCGAATTTTCCAATTCTGGTGTTCTGTGGCAAATGCCAAGCATCTTTCACGGTGTTGGACTGTGAGCACAACCTCCATCTGTGAACGTCGGGCACTGAGACCATCCTCATGGAGTCGGTTTCTAACCATTTGTGAAGACACATGCACATTTGTGGCCTGCTGGAGGTCATTTTGCAGGGCTCTGGCAGTGCTCCTCCTGTTCCTCCTTGCACAAAGGCTGAGGTAGCGGTCCTGCTGCTGGTTTGTTGCCCTCCTATGGCTCCCTCCATGTCTCCTGGTGTCCTGGCCTTTCTCCTGGTAGCGCCTCAAGCCTCTGGACCCTACGCTGACAGACACAGCAAACCTTCTTGCCACAGCTTGCATTGATGTGCCATCCTGGATGAGCTGCACTACTTGAGCCATTTGTGTGGGCTGTAGAGCCCGTCTCATGCTTCCGTGAGTGTAAAAGCACTACCAACATTCAAAAGTGACCAAAACATCAGCCAGAAAGCATTGGTCCTGAGATGTGATCTGTGGTCCCCACCTGCAGAACCACTCCTTTATTGAGTGTGTCTTGATAATTGCCAATAATTTCATCTGCTGTCTATTCCATTTGCACAACAGCATGTGAAACTGATTGTCAAACAGTGTTGCTTCCTAAGTGGACAGTTTGATTTCACAGAAGTTTGATTTACTTGGAGTGCTATTCTGTTGTTTAAGTGTTCATTTTATTTTTTTGAGCAGCGTATATACAGTAACTGTACTGTGATCTCTTATATGTTCTGCAGAGCTGGTATCTACCAGTATATGGTCACGATATGGCGGTAACACAGATCTTGGCCTTTGTAGAGATTTTTGGTGGCTTAGTGGCTAGCACTATTGCTTTGCAGCACTGGGTTCCTGAGTTCAAATCTTACTAAGGACAACATCTGCAAGGTGTTTGTATGTTCTTGTGTATGTGTTTGCATGGGTTTCTTCTGGGTACCCTGATTTTCTCCCACACTCCAATGACTCATAGGGAATGTAGATTGTGAGCCCCAATGGGGGCAGTAAAGATAACATCTGTGGAATTAATGGCGCTATATCAGTGAGTAAAATAAATAGATAAATATTAGCTCAGTGGGTATATGGCTCTTTGCATCATTGTCTATCAGGTATATGAAGATGCCGCAGCATCATCTTCATTATCTATGAGACTCAGCTCTGTGTGTAAAATAGCAGCTTTGCCCGATCCTGCACCTAAGAGCAATAAAAAGGACTGAGCTGCAATACTGGGCACAGCTCTATATTATATAGTCGTGTTACACGCACCGCACTTCTTGTGACCTATAGGTACACATAGATATTACATATTCACCATGTGACAAGTGGGCCTGTGTACCTTCAAATGCCAGGGCTGAATTTTAGTCCCAGTCCGGCCCTGAGTGATTCCATAATTTTTACCCTATGCTTGGTTAAAAAATTAACCATTACTGACTACCACATTTTTTGTTCTTGATTTCTTTTAGTGTTTATTAAAGCCAGGAAGTTGCCATTTGAAACAACTTTCATTTTGTGCCATGACTGTGATCTTTTTTCTACAAAATTAGACAACTGAATGAACATCCTCCAAGGCCGGTGATTCCATAATTTGTGCCAGAAGTTGTAGTTATATTCTAGTATATGGAGCAGTATTATAGTAGTTCTATTCTTGTGCATAGGGGCATTAATACCGTATATACTCGAGTATAAGCCGACCCGAGTATAAGCAGACCCCCCCTAATTTTGCCACAAAAAACTGGGAAAACTTAATGACTCGAGTATAAGCCTAGGGTGGGAAATGCAGCAACTACCGGTAAATTTCAAAAGTAAAAATAGGTACCAATAAAAGTAAAATTAATTGAGACATCAGTAGGTTAAGTGTTTTTGAATATCTACATTGAATCAGGAGCCCCATATAATGCTCCATAAAGTTTGATGGGCCCATTAGATGCTCCATATTGAGACATGCCCCATATAACCGTGCATAAAAGGGTAATAAGGGCCCCATAAGATGCTCCATACAGACACTTGCCCCATATAATGCTGCACAAACGTTATGGCCCCATAAGATGCTCCGTACAGTGACTGCCCCATATAGTGCTGCACAATCGTTATGGCCCCATACAGATGCTCCGTACAGTCACTGCCCCTTATAGTGCTGCACAAGTGTTATGGCCCCATACAGATGCTACGTACAGTCACTGCCCCTTATAATGCTGCACAATCGTTATGGCCCCATACAGATGCTCCGTACAGTCACTGCCCCTTATAGTGCTGCACAATCGTTATGGCCCCATAAGATGCTCCGTACAGTCACTGCCCCATATAGTGCTGCACAATCGTTATGGCCCCATACAGATGCTCCGTACAGTCACTGCCCCTTATAGTGCTGCACAATCGTTATGGCCCCACACAGATGCTCCGTACAGTCACTGCCCCTTATAGTGCTGCACAATCGTTATGGCCCCATAAGATGCTCCGTACAGTCACTGCCCTTATAGTGCTGCACAATCGTTATGGCCCCATAAGATGCTCCGTACAGTCACTGCCCCATATAGTGCTGCACAATCGTTATGGCCCCATACAGATGTTCCGTACAGTCACTGCCCCTTATAGTGCTGCACAATCGTTATGGCCCCATAAGATGCTCCTTTCAGACACTTGCCGCATATGCTTTTGCTGCGATAAAAAAAAAAAATCACATGCTCACCTCTCTTCGCTCAGGACCCCCCGGGCACTTTCAATATTTACCTGCTCCTCGTGTGGCTCCGTCTTCAGCACTGACGTTCAGCAGAGGGCGCGCACTGACTACGTCACCGCGCCGTCTGACCTGAGCGTCACAGCCAGAGGGCGCTGATGACGGAGCCGCACCGGAACGAGGAGCGGTAAATATCATGCAGCGCTGCGCAGCGCTGTATACTCACCTACTGCTGGCGCTGTGCAGTCCCTGCTTCTTCCAGCGCTGCATCTTCTTCCTGTATTGAGCGGTCACAGTTACCGCTCATTACCGAAATGAATATGCGGCTCCACCTCTATGGGAGGTGGAGCCGCATATTCATTACTGTAATGAGCGGGGGACCATGTGACCGCTCAGTACAGGAAGAATATGCAGCGCTGGAAGAAGCAGGGACGCGCAGGGACTGCGCCAGCAGTAGGTGAGTATAATTAAATAGCCCCCGCCCCCCCTCCCCTGCTGACCCCTGGGTATGACTCGAGTATAAGCCGAGAGGGGGACTTTCAGCCCCAAAAAAGGCTATACGGTAGTTCTATTCTTGTACATAGGAGCAGTATTATAGTAGTTCTATTCTTGTACATAGGGGCAGTATTAGTTCTATTCTTGTACATAGGGGCAGTATTATAGTAGTTCTATTCTTGTACATAGGGGCAGTATTATTTCTATTCTTGTACATAGGGGCAGTATTAGTTCTATTCTTGTACATAGGAGCAGTATTAAAGTAGTTGCAGTGGGTTCAAAAAGTATTCAGACCCCTTTAAATTTTTCACTCCTTATTTCATTGCAGCCACTTGGTAAATTCAAAAAAGTTCATTATTTCTCATTAATGTACACTCTGCACCCCATCTTGACTGAATAAAAAAAAGTAGAAATTTTTGCAAATGTATTAAAAAAGAAAAACTGAAATATCACATGGTCAAAAGTATTCAGACCCTTTGCTCAGTATTGAGGAGAAGCACCTTTGGAGCTAGTACAGCCAAGAGTCTTCATGGGAATGATGCAACAAGTTTTTCACACCTGGATTTGGGGATCCTCTGCCATTCTTCCTTGCAGATCCTCTCCAGTTCCGTCAGGTTGGATGGTGAACGTTGGTGGACTGCCATTTTCAGTCTCTCCAGAAATGCCCAGTTGTGTTTAGGTCAGGGCTCTGGCTGGTCCAGTCAAGAATGGTCACAGAGTTGTTCTGAAGTCACTCCTTTGTTATCTTAGCTGTGTGCTTAGGGACATTGTCCTGTTGGAAGGTGAACCTTTGGCCAAGTCTGACGTCCAGAGCACTTTGGAAGAGGTTTTCATCCAGGATATCTCTGTACTTGGCCGCATTCATGTTTCCTTCAAGGACAACCAGTCGTCCTGTCACTGCTGCTGAAAAACATCCCCATAGCATGATGCTGCCACAACATTTCACTGTTGGGATTGTATTGGGCAGGTGATGAGCAGTGCCTGGTTTTCTCCACACATACCGCTTAGAATTATCACTTAAAAGGTTTATCTTCATCTCATCAGATCAGAGAATCTTATTTCTCATAGTCTGGGAGTCCTTCATGTGTTTTTTAGCAAACTCTATGCAGGCTTTCATATGTCTTGAGGAGAGGCTTCCGTCGGCCACTCTGCCATAAAGGCCCGACTGGTGGAGGGCTGCAGTGATAGTTGACTTTGTGGAACTTTCTCCTATCTCCCTACTGCATCTCTGGAGCTCAGCCACAGTGATCTTGGGGTTCTTCTTTACCTCTCTCACCAAGGCTCTTCTCCCACAATTGCTCAGTTTGGCTGGACAGCCAGGTCTAGGAAGACTTCTGGTGGTCCCAAACTTCTTTCATTTAAGGATTATGGAGGCCACTGTGCTCTTAGGACCCTTGAGTTCTGCAGAAATTCTGTTGCACCCTTGGCCAGATCTGTGCCTTGCCACAATTCTGCCTCTGAGCTCCTTGGCCAGTTCCTTTGACCTCATGATTCTCATATGGTCTGACATGCACTGTGAGCTGTGAGGTCTTATATAGACAGGTGTGAGCCTTTCCAAATCAGTTTCAGTTTTTATTTTTTACTAAATTTGCAAAAATTTCTACATATCTGATTTTTTTCAGTCAAGATGGAGTGCAGAGTGTACAATAATGAGGAAAAAATGAACTTTTTTGAATTTACCAAATGGCTGCAATGAAACAAAGAGTGACAAATGTAAAGGGGTCTGAATACTTTCCATACCCACTGTATATTCTTGTACATAGGGGGCAGTATTATAGTAGTTATATTACTGTATATAGGGGCAGTATTATAGTAGTTATATTTTTGTACATAGGCGGCAGTATTATAGTACCGTAGTTATATTCTTGTACATATAGGCAGTATTATAGTAGTTATATTCTTGTACATAGGGGCAGTATTATAGTAGTTATATTTTTGTACATAGGCGGCAGTATTATAGTAGTTATATTCTTGTACATAGGGGCAGTATTATAGTAGTTATATTCTTGTACATAGGGGCAGTATTATAGTAGTTATATTCTTGTACATAGGGGCAGTATTATAGTAGTTATATTCTTGTACATAGGGGCAGTATTATAGTAGTTATATTCTTGTACATGGGGCAGTATTATAGTAGTTATATTTTTGTACATAGGCGGCAGTATTATAGTAGTTATATTCTTGTACATAGGGGCAGTATTATAGTAGTTATATTACTGTATATAGGGGCAGTATTATAGTAGTTATATTACTGTATATAGGGGCAGTATTATAGTAGTTATATTCTTGTACATAGGGGCAGTATTATAGTAGTTATATTCTTGTACATAGGGGCAGTATTATAGTAGTTATGTTACTGTATATAGGGGCAGTATTATAGTAGTTATATTCCTGCATACAGGGGATATGTAAACATATGTTATAGCATTTTGGGAAAGGTTTAGTACACATCTTAATTTTGGGTTTTCATGCCAACTCTTTTTTGGAGCCTGCAATAAGCTCCCAGCAGTTGTCACCTCCCTTCCCCCACTCCTCTTTGCTGCTCACGTAGAAAGTCCATTATTTTCGGAGGTGAACGTTTCAAAGTAAAAATAATGAAAAATCTGTTCTCCGTCCATAGGCAGGAGGACATTCAGTCCACATAAGAGCCAAATCTGAGTATATACAATATTTTAAGAAATGATTACTGCAGCGGGTGTCATATTTGGCAGGAGCCCTTAAAGGGATGGCGCTGATCACATTATTACTCACTGTCTATGTGGAACCTGTAACCTTTTTATAAACTACAGATAGAGCGGCTACAATGAGTTTATTATAGAAAGGAAACCTGGCTATGGATATAATACATATTTAATAAGTCGGAGATTAGAAGTCTGTGCCCTGGGTTGACAACATGGAAGGCTTATTAACTAAATGTCAGCACGCCCCAATCACCGACACATTTCTATCATCTCACCGGATAGAAATTCTGACGCATTTCACATATCGATCAGATATGGTGGGATTGCAATATAATACCATACCAGAACTGATACAATATTAAGACCATTATAAAAGGAAGGCTCCACTATACCTAGAAAGCCATAAGAACCAAAGAAAAAGCCTCTAAATTCCAATATATAATTGCAAAAGGGGACAATATATGACTCGTGTGAGGCGAAGTAAGTATAAAAATATACAACTTTATTAATATATACAAAAGCCAAACACAAAATATATATGACAAAAAATACAAATTCACAATAAAATGTGACAAATAGCACAAAAACTGGACAGGTATTCTGGAGATAACAGACTGGCAGGGGCAGGCAGCCCATAACAAAAAAAGGGCGCTCACAAAACAATATATGTAGCAAACACACATGCCACCTTAGTCAATATCCGGCACATTGCCAAGTGACTGAGTGTGTATTAGTAACTAAGCAGCCACATAAGTGTACCCTGCAAGACACAGAGGTAAGACACACCATGTAACATGGAGATCCATACAATACTAGCTAAAGTGCATGAGAGTAAAAGTACCCAGTATATCTCACCTATAGCTGCCGTAGCCTGCCGCACAGATACCCCAACGCGCGTTTCGCTGCTGCTTTATCAAGGGGCCTTAATACACACTCAGTCACTTGGCAATGTGCCGGTTATTGACTAAAAGGTGACATGTGTGTTTGCTACATATATTGTTTTGTGAGCGCCCTTTTTTTGTTATGGGCTGCCTGCCCCTGCCAGTCTGTGTTATCTCCAGAATATGTGTAGTCTATGTGTAGTCTGTGTTATCTCCAGAATACCTGTCCAGTTTTTGTGCTATTTGTCACATTTTATTGTGAATTTGTATTTTTTGTCATATATATTTTGTGTTTGGCTTTTGTATATATTAATAAAGTTGTATATTTTTATACTTACTTCGCCTCACACGAGTCATATATTGTCCCCTTTTGCAATTATATATTGGAATTTAGAGGCTTTTTCTTTGGTTCTTATGGCTTTCATGGTGGGATTGCAGTAAAAGTTGGTTGTCCGTGCCTGCGCCCCTTTAACAGCAGTGTTATTTAAGAGGTATTACAATGACTGGTCCAGGACTCTGCGCCAGGAGTCCTTACAGAGGGACTGAGAAGCACTATAAGGGCCAGAGAATTAAAGGGCTTGTCCATATATCATTAAAGAGAAAAAAAAGTAAGAAAAAGGAAGTGGGGTGCTCCACTCCAGACGATTAATTGCAACAGAGTGGGAATACAAAGCATCTACCGCCCTGGAGGACTTAATTTCCGGTCACACATCTGCCTATTAAATCAACTGATGGACAGAGCTTTGATCAGTGGCTGCAGCTTACCTGCCCCGTCTATAGGAGGGTCAGAAATTCACTTGTCTTTTCAGGCTGCTGCAATGTCTAACCTTCCTACTTTACACTGCAGCTCTGCTTGTTCACATTACATGCACCAAATGATACTTGACATTACGCCCAGAAATTTTAACTCAAGCACTACAGGGTAGCAATGTTCACCCCTTCCCGAAAAGGTGTTGGGATCTAAACAAGGTCCTAGTCTATGTGTCGCCCCTCGATAGTCCAGCACCCCATCTCCGATATGTCACATCAAGGTCATCATCGGGACTTTCAATTATTACATTTCTAGATCTTTGTAACATTAACCATAAAAAGGTAAAGCAAAACAAACCCTAAACCCCAGCCGCCGCCCTGGCAGCATTGTGTCGCATAGTGTCCAGCACCAGTCTACAGTGTATTCCAAGAGGAGGTTTAGTTTTATGCTAATCTGGGAGATAAAAATAAAACGCGCCTTTACTACTACTGCAGAAACTGAACTTTAATGAAATATGCTAATTAGATGCATGGTGCAGCCTGGGCGTGGCCAAGATGTTTAGCGCACTCTTCTACACCACAGGTTTCGCATGTGCAGCGCCCCAGAGTCCTGGTCGTTGCAGTAATGTCGCTCTGCCGCTAAGGGGAGTGATGTTACGTCTGATGGCACTGAAGGAGTTCATCTGACCAGGTATCACATACACCAATACATTTCACAGTCGGGCCTCCAGGGGGAGCTAAGGGTACTATTCACTAGGCCACTCCTCACATACTGGTAAAACTGGGGGTCAGGCAGGAAGTTGGACAGAAAGCTGACTGGGTTGGAACCAGGCAACACCTTGTGGCAGAGGATGTTGTGGGGGAAGATTCGGTAGGGTCCCTGTCAGGGGTGGGATCCTGACAGAGGCCTGGCAACCAGAGAGAACGTTACGGGACCGTGCCTGCTCAGTATCGCGGCGGTGCCCCAAGAAAGGATAAGAAGCGAGATTTATTGTGCTGAGTGAGAAACGAGATCAAAGCAAGAAGGAGAATACCAGTAGGGGTTGTGCTGTAAGACGCAACATCCTACTGAGGCGCACAACCGGCGGCCGGAACGCCGAGGAAGTATATCTATATAGCTCCAGGCAATACTTCAAACCAACGGCAGGACAGTCAGTCACAGGCGGGCTGTCTCACCTAAATCAACTACGAAGACATAGGGGGCAATCTTTGGAGAAGGGCGACTCTAGGGTCCCGGAAGAGCTCCGAGCCTACCCGTCATACGGGTGCATCCCAACCGTAACATCAGGGAGGGACGGATTAGCAGAACATCATCTAATCGAGTTGTGAGGGAACACGAGAAACAGACACAACGGTTGTGGGGACTATCCCGTAAGCACAGCAGGGAAGGACCACAACACATAGCGCTAGCAGGAAGGCACAGATTTCCACCTGCAAAGGGAACTCTGGAGGTGCCATCGGACCGGCCGGACTTGCGCAGCCTGGTTAACCGTATTCCGGATTGAGGACTCAGAATTCTTCAGTAAAGAGGTAAAGAGACTGCAACCTGGTGTCCTCGTTATTTACTGCGACCTGCACAGCACCACTACCTCACCACCATTACCACCACCTTTCACTGGACGCCCCACAGCAGGGTCACGGACCGGGTCTAGCCACCGTGACAACCCCCAGAACAGAGACTCAGAGGCCCGGTACCGGGTACCCCTAGGCCCTGCGGCAGTAGGGGCGCTCCACATGTCCCTGCCTCCTTCAACTGTGATTGACAGCGTTCGCCTTCCTGGAGCGAGAATGGTCTGCAGAGAACGCTCAATCAAGCCAGTGCTGGCAATCATTAAATGAAGCATCATCAGTGAGTGGAAAGTCGTGCTGAGCCTCTTGACCACGCCCAGAATGTACCGACCCCTAATTAGCATATTAGCTTTAAAAACTTCAGTTTTTGGAAAATGGAGGCGCTTAGAATTTCTGTTACACTTTGGCCCACTCCTGGTTACGCCTTATAAACAATTGATGAAAAATACTGAACGTGTGAACGTTGCCTAAAAATAAATGCTGCAAGCGACGATGAGAAATGTGCAATGTGCACAGAGCCCAGAGTAATAATGGCAGCGCCTCTGCCGTCTCTCCCCCGCTCTGTGGAGTTCATAGAAGAAGAAATGGCTTAATCAATACTGCGCCCCATACTGCTTGAGAGACGTCCTTGAGAGGCACGCATCTGACAAGGATCTCAGGACTCCATCCCGACATCTTATCCGGATCTGGGAAAGCTGGGTGACGGCTGGTGAGACCGCCAATCCAGGCACAACCTATTCCCCGTACTGCCATTTGTGATAAAACCGCAATTAACTACAAATTTCCACATCTCAGAGTTACCTTCAGGTCCAAACAACATTTCAGGTCACCTACAATGACAAAATTTAATATCAGATAGCCAATGTGTCTTTCCCCCCAAATCTCTTTTTTCCTAAAGTTTTTTTTATTTTTCCGCCAAAATATTTTTACTTTTTCCTCATATGAAGGTTTTAATCTATATTATTTGTTGCAATAAGATCTGTAGTTTTGACTGAAACTGTTTGTATCAACCATATAATGTGCAAGTAAAAAAAAATTATATGGGGTGAAATAATTGAGATTTTTATGTTTAATTTTAAAATCATTCTTCAAATGTGGTAGATTATGGCGATAAAAGGAAAATTGCTTTACTGCTTCTTTTATAAGTTTATGAAGATAAAAAATAAAGTTTGTGGGGGTATATTTTAGATTTTTTTTTGTGAATGAGCTGTGTGTAAGAACTTGGTTTAACATTAATCAAAAATTGTTATATATAGTATTTTGGGTTATGAGTTTTCACATGCATTTATTCCATTTTTTTTGTGGCGCTCGTAGGGGGAGGCGAGTGATAAAACAAGCACCCCTACCTACGATGCATCTACAATATTTCTGCCTTTTTTATTTAATTTTGTATTCTATGTTTTTTTTTCCATAACCATCTCTCCGCAATATTTACCTTTTATTTATTCTGTGTCTGTGTGTGTGTGTGTGTGTGTGTGTGTGTGTGTGTATATATATATATATATATATATATATATATATATATATATATATATATATATATATATATATATATATATATAATTGTCTAAGGGGTACTTCCGTCTGTCTGTCCCGGATATTCATTGGTCAAAGCCTCTGTCTGTCATGGAATCCAAGTCGCTGATTGGTCTCGGCAGTTGCCTGTCATGGCTGCCGCGACCAATCAGCGACGGCCACAGTCCGATTAGTCCCTCCCCTACTCCCCAGCAATCACTGCCCGGCACCCGCTCCATAATCCCCTTCCCCTCCAGTCACTAGTGATGGGCAGTCCGGCTCTTTTTGGTGATCCGGCTCTCATGGCTCCGCTCACCAAAAAGAGCCGGCTCTTTCGGCTCACAAAACGGCTCTTTTTGGATCCTAATTGGATCCCTATTGAACATCTGTTCAGGCGTCCGAAGCTCCGCCCACCTACCGCAGAAACTCCGCCCACTTCTTAGAGCCAATTAAATTGAAGAGTGGGCGGGGTTTTGCTCAGGTGGGCGGAGTTACGCCTCCTGAAGTCCAGGATTTTACGCCCAGTGAGAGCCATTCAGGAATTTTAGTTGCTCTCACTGGCGTGCCGGCTCCCATCGTTCACAGCAGGGAGCCGGCTCTTTGTGTCGGCTCGTTTGCGAACGACACATGACTACCAGTCACCGCTCACACAGGGTTAATGGCAGCGGTAATGGTCCGCAGTGTAACACACTCCATTACCGCTGCTATTAAACCTGTGTGTCCCCAACTATTTACTATTGACGCTGCCTATGCAGAATCAATAGTAAAAATATGTCATGTTAAAAATAATAATAATAAAAAAACCTGCTTTACTCACCATCCGCCGCCTCTCGCGCTCCTAGCGTCGCTACGGTGACCGCTCCATGCAAGCGGCAGCTTACGGTCCCAGGATGGTATGCCAGAAGGACCTTCCATGACGTCACGGTCATGTGACCGCGACGTGATCACAGGCCCTGCGAGAAGGACCTTCCATGACGTCGCTGTCACATGACCGTGACGTCATGGAAGGTCCTTCTGGCATACCATCCTGGGACCGGAAGCTGCTGCCTGCGGTCGTCACGGTCATTTGACCGCGACGTCATCACAGGTCCTGCGCGAGAAGGACCTGCCATGACGTTACGGTCATGTGACCGCGACGTCATCACACCCTGGGACCGGAAGCTGACGCCTGCACCGCGCACAGGGCCGGGACTTCAACGGGCCTTCGGAGGGTGAGTGTTTATTTTTTATTTTAACTCTGTATACTACGTGGCTCTGTGCTGTATACTCCGTCGCTGTGCAATATACTACATGACTGGGCACTACACTACGTCACTGGGCAATATACGATGTGGGCTGTGCAATATAGTACGTGGCTGGGCAATATACTACATGACTGGGCAATATACTACATGACTGGGCAATATACTACATGGCTGGGCAATATACTACGTGGCTGGGCAATATACTACATGACTGGGCAATATACTACATGACTGGGCAATATACTACATGGCTGGGCAATATACTACGTGGCTGTGCAATATAGTACGTGGCTGGGCAATATACTACATGACTGGGCAATATACTACATGACTGGGCAATATACTACGTGGCTGGGCAATATACTACGTGGACATGCATATTCTAGAATACCCGATGCGTTAGAATCGGGCCACCATCTAGTATATATATAATTCTTTTTTACTTTATTTCCTTTTTTTTTTAATCTATTTATTTTTTTTAATTTCCCAGGTTTATTTATCTGTTTAACAAGGAAGGATTTAAATGACCTTAATGAACCCTTTTTACGTAAAGCACAAAAATATAAAAATACACGTTTCTATAAGTAAAATGATCACAGGACACAGAGTTTTGCACCTTAAATTTATTAAAGGGAACCTGTCACCTGAATTTGGCGGGACCAGTTTTGCGTCATATGGGCGGGGTTTTCGGGTGTTTGATTCACCCTTTCCTTACCCGCTGGCTGCAATATTGGATTGAAGTTCATTCTCTGTCCTCCATAGTACACGCCTGCGTAAGGCAAGATTGTCTTGTGCAGGCATGTACTCCGGAGGACAGAGAATGAACTTCAATCCAATATTGCAGCCAGCATGCAGCCAGCGGGTAAGGAAAGGGTGAATCAAACAGCTGAAAACCCCGCCCATATGACCCAAAACTGGTCCCACCAAATTCAGGTGACAGGTTCCCTTTAAGTAACAACGACCGGCTGCAGTTTTCCGGATCCACATAGGTCAACGTGAAAGACTTGAGACACGCGGCGACGTAGTTTTTAGGCTGCCGTCACCCTAGCAGTATTTGGTCAGTATTTTACATCAGTATTTGTAAGCCAAAACCAGGAGTGGAACAAATAGAGGAAAAGTATAATAGAAACATATGCACCACTTCTGTATTTATCACCCACTCCTGGTTTTGGCTTACAAACACTGATGTAAAATCCTGACCAAATACTGCTAGTGTGTCCTCAGCCTATACACTGCATTCTGGCGGCGTCTGAGCTTAGTAACATAGTAACATAGTTAGTAAGGCCGAAAAAAGACATTTGTCCATCCAGTTCAGCCTATATTCCATCATAATAAATCCCCAGATCTACGTCATTCTACAGAACCTAATAATTGTATGATACAATATTGTTACGCTCCAGGAAGACATCCAGGCCTCTCTTGAACCCCTCGACTTAGTTCGCCATCACCACCTCCTCAGGCAAGGATTTCCAGATTCTCACTGCCCTAACAGTAAAGAATCCTCTTCTATGTTGGTGGAAAAACCTTCTCTCCTCCAGACGCAAAGAATGCCCCCTTGTGCCCGTCACCTTCCTTGGTATAAACAGATCCTCAGCGAGATATTTGTATTGTCCCCTTATATACTTATACATGGTTATTAGATCGCCCCTCAGTCGTCTTTTTTCTAGACTAAATAATCCTAATTTCGCTAATCTATCTGGGTATTGTAGTTCTCCCATCCCCTTTATTAATTTTGTTGCCGTCCTTTGTACTCTCTCTAGTTCCATTATATCCTTCCTGAGCACCGGTGCCCAAAACTGGACACAGTACTCCATGTGCGGTCTAACTAGGGATTTGTACAGAGGCAGTATAATGCTCTCATCATGTGTATCCAGACCTCTTTTAATGCACCCCATGATCCTGTTTGCCTTGGCAGCTGCTGCCTGGCACTGGCTGCTCCAGGTAAGTTTATCATTAGATCTAACCAGCGGCGGACACCGCGTTAGACGCACAACGCATCCTACTCTACCTGGGTGGACTCCGTTTCCTCCTAAAAGCAGCATTAATTAAAATCGGCTACTAGAATCGCCTAAAGACAGTCCTATACATGGCTACACACTACAAGCTATTTTACATAGTCTCTTCTCTATGAAGACACGGGATATCTACACGGGTGTTTTATATTAAACACTATACTTTCATATGGGAGTCCGTTCTCCCCCTATCCTATATAGAGTGAGCCTACATGAGAGTTTTCTCTCCCTATTGGAACATTACACTACCATTCTACTCCATCATAAGAGCAGTCGGTTTACTGAAGAAGGTCGTGCCTAGACCGAAACGTTTATTTTGGACTGCAATAAAATCTCTTTTTCTAAGCATCGAAAAAACATACCAGTTGAGTGCCAATTTCTTTATATAGTCTATACACTGGTTTGGGGAACCTATTTTGTGCACCAACACAGCTGTGCCACGATTTATTTCATTTGCAGCAAGCGGGTGTGGCCCCTTTTTTACGTCAGAGGGTGTGGTCGGATGACCTAAGCGATTTGCATATTCCATTCAATGACATAGCAAGCGGGTGTGGCCCCTTTGTTACATCAGAGGGTGTGGTCGGATGACCTAAGCGATTTGCATATTCCATTCAATGACATAGCAAGCGGGTGTGGCCCCTTTGTTACATCAGAGGGTGTGGTCAGTTGACCTAAGCGATTTGCATATTCCGTGATTTCATAAAACTGATGTCATCGCGCTTGTCATGAACATTCTATTTGGAATCCTGACTTCAGCCTTGCTCTGCTCCAGATCAAGAAAAGAGTAACCTCGCGATATCAACATGGCGTCTCGGAGGTATAGAAGCGCGCCCAGATGTCGCCGCCGAATCAGGAGGAGGAATAACCATAGTCACCATGTGAGCCGTAGAACAGGTAAAGATCCAAATTCCCCCCACTCCCCAAATAAGAGGCATAAAAATTTTGCTGAGTCGTTGTGTTGAGCAATATGGCTACCAAAAAAGAAAACTATGCTCCCTTCTTTTTCACTCAACTACTAACTTGATAGTTCCTTGGAAAAGCTAGATGTGAGTTCAGTAGCTATAATGGCGCTCATGATTGTAGTTATGTTACTTTCCCTTAAAAAAAAATAAAACTTATGGACAGTGCAGGACCCTAGGGGGCGGAGCATAACACTAGCATTCTCTTTTACGCATTGGTTGGTTGCTTACATCATGCTCCGCCCCTCAGGGCCTCACTTCTCAAACCAACTGGCTTTGTTGCCCGTAGCAACCAACTATAATGCAGCAGTCCAATAAAAGCTGATATTTGGTTGGTTGCTATGGGCCACAAGATCAGTTTTGTTTTCCAAATGAATAGGCATTACCAACAGTTTTAAAGTCCTGAATCTTGGCGGTCAAGAACTAACCCTAAGGCACTATGGGTGTGCATAAACCGTGTGTGGTTTTTGGGGCTTTAACGGTCCTGCCAAAATGGTAACTGTTAGTAAGCAAACACGTTGCAGATTTGACTGTGGAATTTTCTGTGCAGATTCTGCATTTCTTGGCAGAAAACGCAGGTCAGAATCTGCACCTTTTTTTGGTATGTGCTCACAGATTTTTGTGCAGATTTCTTCCTTTTTTTTTTACCCCTGCAGATTTCTACGCTCGTCGGGGTTTTCGGAGGTATAGCGTGCCACCTGGCTTTGTACTTGGAGTATGGCACTACAGACCCAGGTAATATGTATCTATTAGGGATCTAAAATTAACTTATTTCATGCTGAATATATGGCGGCTATGAGGCGGACAATGGTGTAGCAATTTGCGTTCTCTCATTTTGAATTACTGCAGTGGGAATTTGTCCTTTGATAGAGACGTGGATTAGGTGGATGTTTTGTGCATGGCTTCGCCAGCAGTTACTTTTATTATTATTTATTATGCTCTATCGGTTACTATCATACATTGGCACCTTGTGATTATAAGGCACTTTAGTCCATAAGGAGGTTTCCATGCATTTTGTTGAAAAAAAATAAAATAATTTTTGTTTATAGCTATTATTGCATGAAAGGGAGTATATAAAATGTTTTTTTCTTTGGATATCTGTATATGCCTATCGCTAACCTCTTATTTGTAATCTGTTCTGGTTTAGAGGCACTATTTTAATGTGGGTGTATTGTACTATATGTTAATAAAGGAATACGTTTTTTAAGTAAAAGAAAGACACTTCTTGATTCAGTATAGTTTAATAACTATTTCTGTGGTTGGTATGTTTACTGTGCTATATACGCTGGATGTATACAGTGTGCTATATATGCTGGATGTATTCACTGTGCTATATATGCTGGATGTATTCACTGTGCTATATACTCTGGATGTATACACTGTGCTATATATGCTGGATGTATACACTGTGCTATATATGTGGATGTATACAGTGTGCTATATATGATGGATGTATTCACTGTGCTATATATGCTGGATGTATACACTGCTATATATGCTGGAAATATACATTGTGCTATATATGCTGGATGTATACATTGTGCTATATATGCTGGATGTATACACTGTGCTATATATGCTGGAAATATACATTGTGCTATATATGCTGGAAATATACATTGTGCTATATACGCTGGATGTATTCACTGTGCTATATATGCTGGATGTATACACTGTGCTATATATGTGGATGTATACAGTGTGCTATATATGATGGATGTATTCACTGTGCTATATATGCTGGATGTATACACTGCTATATATGCTGGAAATATACATTGTGCTATATATGCTGGATGTATACATTGTGCTATATATGCTGGATGTATACACTGTGCTATATATGCTGGAAATATACATTGTGCTATATATGCTGGATGTATACATTGTGCTATATATGCTGGATGTATACACTGTGCCATATATGCTGGAAGTAAACACTGTGCTATATATGCTAGATGTATACACTGCTTTATAAGCTGGATGTATACACTGTGCTATATATGCTAGATGTATACTGTGCTATGTATGCTGGATGTATATACTGTGCTTTATAAGCTGGATATATACACTGTGCTATATATGCTGGATGTATACACTATGCTATATATGCTGGATGTATATACTGTGCTATATACGCTGGATGTATATACTGTGCTATATATGCTGGATGAATACACTGTGCTATATACGCTGGATGTCTACATTGTTCTATATATGCTGGATGTATACAGTATGCTCTATATGCTAGATCTATACACTGCTATATATGCTGAATGTACACACTGTGCTATATATGCTGGATTTATACACTGTGCTATATATGCTGGTTGTACATACTGTGCTATATATACTGGATGTATACACTGTGCTATATATGCTGGATGTATACACTGTGCTATATACGCTGAATGTATACACTATGCTATATATGCTGGATGTATATACTGTGCTATATATGCTGGATGTATATACTGTGCTATAAATGCTGGATGTATACACTGTGCTATGTACGATGGATGTATACACTGTGCTATATATGCTAGATGTATACACTGTGCTATATATGCTGGATGTATACACTGTGCTATATATGCTGGATGAATACGCTGTGCTATATACACTGGATGTCTACATTGTTCTATATATGCTGGATGTATATACTGTTCAATATATGCTGGATGTATACAGTATGCTCTATATGCTAGATCTATACACTGCTATATATGCTGAATGTACACACTGTGCTATATATGCTGGATGTATACACTGTGCTATATATGCTGGTTGTACATACTGTGCTATATATGCTGGATGTATACACTGTGCTATATACGCTGAATGTATATACTGTGCTATATATGCTGGATGAATACACTGCTATATAAGCTGGATGTATACATTGTGCTATATATGCTGTATGAATACACGGTGCTATATACGCTGGATGTCTACATTGTTCTATATATGCTAGATCTATACACTACTTTACATGCTGGATGTATACACTGTGCTTTACATGCTGGATGTATATACTGTGCTATATCTGCTGGATGTATACAGTGTGCTTTACATGCTAGATGTATACACTGTGCTATATATGCTGGGTGAATACACTGCTATATATGCTGTATGTACACACTGTGCTATATATGCTGGATGTCTACACTGTGCTTTACAAGCTGGGTGTATACACTGTGCTACATGTGCTGGATGTATACACTGTGCTATATATGCTGGATGTATACACTGTGCTATATATGCTGGGCTGGATGTATACACTGTGCTTTATAAGCTGGATGTATACACTGTGCTATATATGCTGGTTGTTTACACTGTGCTAAGATTGCTGGGTGTATACACTGTGCTTTGTAAGCTGAATGTATACACTGTGCTATATATGCTTGATGTATACATTTTTGCTATATATGCTGGATGTATACACTGTGCTATATAAGCTGGATGTATGCACTATGCTATATATACTGGATGTATACACTGTGCTATATATGCTGGATGTGTACACTGTGCTATATACACTGGATGTATGCACTGTGCTACATATGCTGGATATATACACTGTGCTATATAAGCTGGATGTATGCATTATGCTATATATACTGGATGTATACACTGTGCTATATATGCTGGATGTATACACTGTGCTATATATGCTGGCTGCATACACTGTGCTATATATGCTGGTTGTATGCACTGTGCTTTATAAGCTGGATGTATACACTGTGCTACATATGCTGGATGTATACACTGTGCTATATATGCTGGATGTATACACTGTGCTATATATGCTGGCTGCATACACTGTGCTATATATGCTGGTTCTATGCACTGTGCTTTATAAGCTGGATGTATACACTGTGCTTTACAAGCTGGATGTATACACTGTGCTACATATGCTCGATATATACACTGTGCTATATATGCTGGATGTATACACTGTGCTATATATGCTGGATGCATACACTGTGCTTTATAAGCTGGATGTATAAACTGTGCTTTATATGCTGGTTGGATACACTGTGCTATGTATGCTTTATGTATACACTGTGCTATATGTGCTGGATGTATACACTGTGCTATATGTGCTGGATGTATACATTGCTTTAGACGCTGGATGTATACACTGTGCTATATACGCTGGATGTATACACTGTGCTATATATGCTGGATGTATACACCGTGTAATATATGCTGGATGTATACACTGTGCGATATATGTTACGTGTATACACTGCTATATATTATATATGCTGGATGTTTACACTGTGCTATATATGCTGGATGTTTGCACTCTTCTATATATGCCGGATGTATACACTGTGCTATATATGCTGGATGCATACACTGTGCTATATATGCTGGATGTATACACTGTGCTATATATGCTGGATGCATACACTGTGCTATATATGCTGGATATATACACTGTGCTACAAATGCTGGATGTATACACTGCTATATATGCTGGTTGTATACCCTGCTGTATATGCTGGATGTATACATTGTGCTATATGTGCTGGTTGTATTCTCTGCTATATATGCTGGATGTATACATTGTGCTATATGTGCTGGATGTATACACTGTGCTATATATGCTGTATGTATGCACTGTGCTATATATGCTGGATGTATGCACTGTGCTATATATGCTGGATGAATATACTGCTATATATGCTGTATGTATGCACTGTGATTTATAAGCTGGATGTATACACTGTGCTATATATCCTGGATGAATACACTGTGCTATATATGCTGGATGTATAAACTGTGCTATATATGCTGGATGTATACACTGTGCTATATATGCTGGATGTATACACTGTGCTTTATAAGCTGGATGTATACACTGTGCTATATATGCTGGATGTATACACTGTGCTATATATGCTGGATGTATGCACTGTGCTTTATAAGCTGGATGTATACACTGTGCTTTACAAGCTGGATGTATACACTGTGCTACATATGCTGGATGTATGCACTGTGCTATATGTGCTGGATGTATACACTGTGCTATATATGCTGGATGTATACACTGTGCTTTATAAGCTGGATGTATACACTGTGCTATATATGCTGGATGTATGCACTGTGCTATATGTGCTGGATGTATACACTGTGCTTTATATGCTGGATGTATACACTGTGCTTTATAAGCTGGATGTATACACTGTGCTATGTATGCTGGATGTATACACTGTGCTATATATGCTGGATGTATACATTGTGTTATATATTCTGATTGTATACACTGTGCTATATAATCTGGATTCCTACACTGTGCTATATATTCTGGATGTATACATTGTCCTATATATGCTGGATGTATACACTGTGCTATATATGCTGGATGTATATACTGTGCTTTATAAGCTGGATATATACACTGTGCTATATATGCTGGATGTATACACTATGCTATATATGCTGGATGTATACTTTGTGCTATATACGCTGGATGTATATACTGTGCTATATACGCTGGATGTATATACTGTGCTATATATGCTGGATGTATACTTTGTGCTATATATGCTGGATGAATACACTGTGCTATATACGCTGGATGTCTACATTGTTCTATATATGCTGGATGTATATACTGTTCAATATATGCTGGATGTATACAGTATGCTCTATATGCTAGATCTATACACTGCTATATATGCTGAATGTACACACTGTGCTATATATGCTGGATGTATACACTGTGCTATATATGCTGGATGTATATACTGTGCTATAAATGCTGGATGTATATACTGTGCTATAAATGCTGGATGTATACACTGTGCTATGTACGATGGATGTATACACTGTGCTATATATGCTAGATGTATACACTGTGCTATATATGCTGGATGAAAACACTGCTATATATGCTGGATGTATACACTGTACTATATATGCTGTATGAATACGCTGTGCTATATACACTGGATGTCTACATTGTTCTATATATGCTGGATCTATATACTGTTCAATATATGCTGGATGTATACAGTATGCTCTATATGCTAGATCTATACACTGCTATATATGCTGAATGTATACACTGTGCGATATATGCTGGTTGTACATACTGTGCTATATATGCTGGATGTATACACTGTGCTATATATGTGCTGAATTTATACACTATGCTATATATGCTGGATGTATATACTGTGCTATATATGCTGGATGTATATACTGTGCTATGTATGCTGCATGTATACACTGTGCTATATACGCTGAATGTATACACTATGCTACATATGCTGGATGTATATACTGTGCTATATATGCTGGATGTATATACTGTGCTATATATGCTGGATGTATACACTGTGCTATATATGCTGGATGAATACGCTGTGCTATATACACTGGATGGCTACATTGTTCTATATATGCTGGATGTATATACTGTTCAATATATGCTGGATGTATACAGTATGCTCTATATGCTAGATCTATACACTGCTATATATGCTGAATGTACACACTGTGCTATATATGCTGGATGTATACACTGTGCTATATATGCTGGTTGTACATACTGTGCTATATATGCTGGATGTATACACTGTGCTATATACGCTGAATGTATATACTGTGCTATATATGCTGGATGAATACACTGCTATATAAGCTGGATGTATACATTGTGCTATATATGCTGTATGAATACACGGTGCTATATACGCTGGATGTCTACATTGTTCTATATATGCTAGATCTATACACTACTTTACATGCTGGATGTCTACATTGTGCTATATACGCTGGATGTATACACTGTGCTTTACATGCTGGATGTATATACTGTGCTATATCTGCTGGATGTATACAGTGTGCTTTACATGCTAGATGTATACACTGTGCTATATATGCTGGGTGAATACACTGCTATATATGCTGTATGTACACACTGTGCTATATATGCTGGATGTCTACACTGTGCTTTACAAGCTGGGTGTATACACTGTGCTACATGTGCTGGATGTATACACTGTGCTATATATGCTGGATGTATACACTGTGCTATATATGCTGGGCTGGATGCATACACTGTGCTTTATAAGCTGGATGTATACACTGTGCTATATATGCTGGTTGTTTACACTGTGCTAAGATTGCTGGGTGTATACACTGTGCTTTGTAAGCTGAATGTATACACTGTGCTATATATGCTTGATGTATACATTTTTGCTATATATGCTGGATGTATACACTGTGCTATATAAGCTGGATGTATGCACTATGCTATATATACTGGATGTATACACTGCTATATATGCTGGATGTGTACACTGTGCTATATACACTGGATGTATGCACTGTGCTACATATGCTGGATATATACACTGTGCTATATAAGCTGGATGTATGCATTATGCTATATATACTGGATGTATACACTGTGCTATATATGCTGGATGTATACACTGTGCTATATATGCTGGCTGCATACACTGTGCTATATATGCTGGTTGTATGCACTGTGCTTTATAAGCTGGATGTATACACTGTGCTACATATGCTGGATGTATACACTGTGCTATATATGCTGGATGTATACACTGTGCTATATATGCTGGCTGCATACACTGTGCTATATATGCTGGTTCTATGCACTGTGCTTTATAAGCTGGATGTATACACTGTGCTTTACAAGCTGGATGTATACACTGTGCTACATATGCTCGATATATACACTGTGCTATATATGCTGGATGTATACACTGTGCTATATATGCTGGATGCATACACTGTGCTTTATAAGCTGGATGTATAAACTGTGCTTTATATGCTGGTTGGATACACTGTGCTATGTATGCTTTATGTATACACTGTGCTATATGTGCTGGATGTATACACTGTGCTATATGTGCTGGATGTATACATTGCTTTAGACGCTGGATGTATACACTGTGCTATATACGCTGGATGTATACACTGTGCTATATATGCTGGATGTATACACCGTGTAATATATGCTGGATGTATACACTGTGCGATATATGTTACGTGTATACACTGCTATATATTATATATGCTGGATGTTTACACTGTGCTATATATGCTGGATGTTTGCACTCTTCTATATATGCCGGATGTATACACTGTGCTATATATGCTGGATGCATACACTGTGCTATATATGCTGGATGTATACACTGTGCTATATATGCTGGATGCATACACTGTGCTATATATGCTGGATATATACACTGTGCTACAAATGCTGGATGTATACACTGCTATATATGCTGGTTGTATACCCTGCTGTATATGCTGGATGTATACATTGTGCTATATGTGCTGGTTGTATTCTCTGCTATATATGCTGGATGTATACATTGTGCTATATGTGCTGGATGTATACACTGTGCTATATATGCTGTATGTATGCACTGTGCTATATATGCTGGATGTATGCACTGTGCTATATATGCTGGATGAATATACTGCTATATATGCTGTATGTATGCACTGTGATTTATAAGCTGGATGTATACACTGTGCTATATATCCTGGATGAATACACTGTGCTATATATGCTGGATGTATAAACTGTGCTATATATGCTGGATGTATACACTGTGCTATATATGCTGGATGTATACACTGTGCTTTATAAGCTGGATGTATACACTGTGCTATATATGCTGGATGTATACACTGTGCTATATATGCTGGATGTATGCACTGTGCTTTATAAGCTGGATGTATACACTGTGCTTTACAAGCTGGATGTATACACTGTGCTACATATGCTGGATGTATGCACTGTGCTATATGTGCTGGATGTATACACTGTGCTATATATGCTGGATGTATACACTGTGCTTTATAAGCTGGATGTATACACTGTGCTATATATGCTGGATGTATGCACTGTGCTATATGTGCTGGATGTATACACTGTGCTTTATATGCTGGATGTATACACTGTGCTTTATAAGCTGGATGTATACACTGTGCTATGTATGCTGGATGTATACACTGTGCTATATATGCTGGATGTATACATTGTGTTATATATTCTGATTGTATACACTGTGCTATATAATCTGGATTCCTACACTGTGCTATATATTCTGGATGTATACATTGTCCTATATATGCTGGATGTATACACTGTGCTATATATGCTGGATGTATATACTGTGCTTTATAAGCTGGATATATACACTGTGCTATATATGCTGGATGTATACACTATGCTATATATGCTGGATGTATACTTTGTGCTATATACGCTGGATGTATATACTGTGCTATATACGCTGGATGTATATACTGTGCTATATATGCTGGATGTATACTTTGTGCTATATATGCTGGATGAATACACTGTGCTATATACGCTGGATGTCTACATTGTTCTATATATGCTGGATGTATATACTGTTCAATATATGCTGGATGTATACAGTATGCTCTATATGCTAGATCTATACACTGCTATATATGCTGAATGTACACACTGTGCTATATATGCTGGATGTATACACTGTGCTATATATGCTGGATGTATATACTGTGCTATAAATGCTGGATGTATATACTGTGCTATAAATGCTGGATGTATACACTGTGCTATGTACGATGGATGTATACACTGTGCTATATATGCTAGATGTATACACTGTCCTATATATGCTGGATGTATACACTGTGCTATATATGCTGGATGAATACACTGCTATATATGCTGGATGTATACACTGTACTATATATGCTGTATGAATACGCTGTGCTATATACACTGGATGTCTACATTGTTCTATATATGCTGGATTTATATACTGTTCAATATATGCTGGATGTATACAGTATGCTCTATATGCTAGATCTATACACTGCTATATATGCTGAATGTATACACTGTGCGATATATGCTGGTTGTACATACTGTGCTATATATGCTGGATGTATACACTGTGCTATATATGTGCTGAATTTATACACTATGCTATATATGCTGGATGTATATACTGTGCTATATATGCTGGATGTATATACTGTGCTATGTATGCTGCATGTATACACTGTGCTATATACGCTGAATGTATACACTATGCTACATATGCTGGATGTATATACTGTGCTATATATGCTGGATGTATATACTGTGCTATATATGCTGGATGTATACACTGTGCTATATATGCTAGATGTATACACTGTGCTATATATGCTGGATGTATACACTGTGCTATATATGCTGTATGAATACACTGTGCTATATATGCTGGATGTATATACTGTACTATATATGCTGGATGTATACACTGTGCTATATACGCTGAATGTATACACTATGCTATATATGCTGGATGTATATAGTGTGCTATATATGCTGGATGTATATACTGTGCTATATATGCTGGATGTCTACATTGTTCCATATATGCTGGATGTATACAGTATGCCCTATATGCTAGATCTATACACTACTATACATGCTGGATGTATACAATGTGCTATGTATGCTGGATGTCTACATTGTGCTATATACGCTGGATGTATACACTGTGCTTTATATGCTAGATGTTTACACTGTGCTATTTGTGCTGGATGTATACACTGTGCTATATATGCTGGATGTATACACTGTGCTATATATGCTGGATGTATACACTATGCTATATATGCTGGATGTATAACACTGTGCTTTATAAGCTGGATGTATACACTGTGCTTTATAAGCTGGATGTATACACTGTGCTATATATGCTGGATGTTTACACTGTGCTATATATGCTGGATGTTTACACTGTGCTATATACGCTGGATGTATACACTGTGCTATACACACTGGATGTATACACTGTGCTACATATGCTGGATATATACACTGTGCTATATATGCTGGTTGCATACACTGTGCTTTACAAGCTGGATGTATACACTGTGCTTTACAAGCTGGATGTATACACTGTGCTACATATGCTTGATATATACACTGTGCTATATATGCTGGATGTATACACTGTGCTATATATGCTGGATGTATAAACTGTGCTATATATGCTGTATATATACACTGTGCTTTATAAGCTGGATGTATAAACTGTGCTATATATGCTGATTGGATACACTATGCTATATATGCTGGATGTATACACTATGCTATATATGCTGGATGTATACACTGTGATATAAATGCTGGATGTATACACTGTGCTATATAAGCTGGATGTATACATTGTGCTATATATGCTGGATGTATACATTGTGCTATATATGCTGGAAGTATGCACTGTGCTATATATGCTGGATGTATACACTGTGCTTTATAAGCAGCATGTATACGCTGTGCTATGTATGCTTTATGAATACACTGTGCTATATGTGCTGGATGTATACACTGTGCTATATGTGCTGGATGTATACACTGCTTTAGACGCTGGATGTATACACTGTGCTATATACGCTGGATGTATACACTGTGCTATATATGCTGGATGTATACACCGTGTAATATATGCTGGATGTATACACTGTGCTATACATGTTACGTGTATATACTGCTATATATTATATATGCTGGATATTTACACTGTGCTATATATGCTGGATGTTTGCACTCTTCTATATATGCCGGATGTATACACTGTGCTATATATGCTGGATGCATACACTGTGCTATATATGCTGGATGTATACACTGTGCTATATATGCTGGATGCATACACTGTGCTATATATGCTGGATTTATACACTGTGCTATATATGCTGGATATATACACTGTGCTACAAATGCTGGATGTATACACTGCTATATATGCTGGATGTATACACTGTGCTATATATGCTGGTTGTATACACTGTGCTATATAAGCTGGATATATACACTGTGCTATATATGCTGGATGTATACATTGTGCTATATGTGCTGGATGTATACACTGTGCTATATATACTGGATGTCTACATTGTGCTACATATGCTGGATGTATACACTGTGCTATATATGCTGGATGTATACACTGTGCTATATATGCTGGATGTATACACTGTGCTATATATGCTGGATGTATACACTGTGCTATATATGCTGGATATATACACTGTGCTTTATAAGCTGGATGTTCACACTGTGCTATATATGCTGGATGTATACACTGTGCTATATATGCTGGATATATACACTGTGCTATATATGCTGGATGTATGCACTGTGCTTCATAAACTGGATGTATACACTGTGCTATATATGCTGGATGTATACACTGTGCTTTATAAGCTGGATGTATACACTGTGCTATATATGCTGGATGTATGCACTGTGCTATATATGCTGGATGTATGCACTGTGCTATATATGCTGGATGTATACACTGTGCTATATATGCTGAATGTATACACTGTGCTTTATAAGCTGGATGTATGCACTGTGCTATATATGCTGGATGTATACACTGTGCTTTATAAGCTGGATGTATACACTGTGCTATATATGCTGGATGTATGCACTGTGCTATATATGCTGGATGTATACACTGTGCTTTATAAGCTGGATGTATACACTGTGCTACATATGCTGGATGTATACACTGTGCTTTATAAGCTGGATGTATACACTGTGCTATATATGCTGGATGTATGCACTGTGCTATATATGCTGGATGTATGCACTGTGCTATATATGCTGGATGTATACACTGTGCTATATATGCTGAATGTATACACTGTGCTTTATAAGCTGGATGTATACACTGTGCTACATATGCTGGATGTATACACTGTGCTTTATAAGCTGGATGTATACACTGTGCTATATATGCTGGATGTATGCACTGTGCTATATATGCTGGATGTATGCACTGTGCTATATATGCTGGATGTATACACTGTGCTATATATGCTGAATGTATACACTGTGCTTTATAAGCTGGATGTATGCACTGTGCTATATATGCTGGATGTATACACTGTGCTTTATAAGCTGGATGTATACACTGTGCTATATATGCTGGATGTATGCACTGTGCTATATATGCTGGATGTATACACTGTGCTTTATAAGCTGGATGTATACACTGTGCTACATATGCTGGATGTATACACTGTGCTTTATAAGCTGGATGTATACACTGTGCTATATATGCTGGATGTATGCACTGTGCTATATATGCTGGATGTATGCACTGTGCTATATATGCTGGATGTATACACTGTGCTATATATGTTGAATGTATACACTGTGCTTTATAAGCTGGATGTATACACTGTGCTACATATGCTGGATGTATACACTGTGCTTTATAAGCTGGATGTATACACTGTGCTATATATGCTGGATGTATGCACTGTGCTATATATGCTGGATGTATGCACTGTGCTATATATGCTGGATGTATACACTGTGCTATATATGCTGAATGTATACACTGTGCTTTATAAGCTGGATGTATGCACTGTGCTATATATGCTGGATGTATACACTGTGCTATATATGCTAGATGTATACACTGTGCTATATATGCTGGATGCATACACTGTGCTATATATGCTGGATATATACACTGTGCTACATATGCTGGTTGTATAGTCTGCTATATATGCTGGATGTGTACATTGTGCTATATAGGCTGGTTGTATACTCTGCTATATATGCTGGATGTATACATTGTGCTATATGTGCTGGATGTATACACTGTGCTATATATGCTGGATGTATACACTGTGCTATATATGCTGGATGTATACACTGCTATATATGCTGTATGTATGCACTGTGCTATATATGCTGGATGTATGCATTGTGCTATATATTCTGGATGTATACACTGCTATATATGCTGGATGTATACACTGTGCTATATATGCTGGATGTATTCTCTGTGCTATATATGCTGGATGTATATACTGCTATATATGCTGTATGTATGCACTGAGATTTATAAGCTGGATGTATACACTGTGCTATATATGCTGGATGTATACACTGCTTTATACGCTGGATGTATACACTGTTCCATATATGCTGTATGTATACACTGTGCTGTATATGCTGGATTTATACACTGTGCTATATATGATGTATGTATACATTGTGCTATATAAGCTGGATGCCTACACTGTGCTATATATGCTGTATGTATAAACTGCTACATATGCTGTATGTATACACTGTGCTATATATGCTGTATGTATACACTGTGCTTTATTAGCTGGATATATACACTGTGCTATATATGCTTGATGTATACACAATGCTATATATGCTGGATGTATACTCTGCTTTATAAGCTGGATGTATCCACTATGCTATATTTGTTGGATGTATATACTGTGCTATATATGATGTATACACTGTGCTTTATAAGCTAGATGTATACACTGTGCTATATATGCTGGATGTATACACTGTGCTTTATACGCTGGATGTATACACTGTGCTATATATGCTGGATGTATACTCTGTGCTATATATGGTGGATGTATACACTGTGCTATATATGGTGGATTTATACACTGTGCTATATATGCTGGGTGTATACACTGTGCAATATATGCTGGATGTATACACTTTGCTTTGTAAGCTGGATGTATACGCTGTGCTATATATGCTGTATGTATAAACTGTGCTATATATGCTGTATGTATACACTGTGCTTTATTAGCTGGATATATACACTGTGTTTTATAAGCTTGATGTATACACTGTGCTATATATGCTTGATGTATACACAATGCTATACACGCTGGATGTACACACTGCTTTATACGCTGGACGTATACACTGTTCCATATATGCTGGATGTATACACTGTGCTATATATGCTGGATTTATACACTGTGCTTTGTAAGCTGGATGTATAAGCTGTGCTATATATGCTGGATGTATGCACTGTGCTATATATGCTGGATGTATGCACTGTGCTATATATGCTGGATGTATACACTGTGCTATATTTGCTGGATGTATACATTGTGCTATATATGCTGGTTGTATACACTGTGCTATATATGCTGGATGTATACATTGTGCTATATATGCTGGTTGTATACTCTGCTATATATGCTGGATGTATGCATTGTGCTATATGTGCTAGATGTATACACTGTGCTATATATGCTAAATGTGTACACTGTGCTATATATGCTGGATGTATTCACTGTGCTACATTCGCTGGATGTATACACTGTGCTATATATGCTGGATGTATACAGTGTGCTATAAGTTCTGGATGTATACACTGCTATATATGATGAATTTATGCACTGTGCTATATATGCTGGATGTATACACTGTGCTGTATATGCTGGATGTATATACTGCTATATATGCTGTATTTATGCACTGTGATTTATAAGCTGGATGTATACACTGTGCTATATATGCTGAATGTATACACTGCTACATATGCTGGATGTATACACTGTGCTATATATGATATATGTATACATTGTGCTATATATGCTGGTTGTATACACTGTGCTATATATGCTGGATGTAGACACTGTGTTTTGTAAGCTGGATATATGCACTGTGCTATATATGCTGGATGTATACACTGCTTTATAAGCTGGATGTATACACTGTGCTATATATGCTGGATGTATAAACTGTGCTATATATGCTGGATGTATACACTGTGCTATATAGGCTGCATGTATACACTGCTTTATAAGCTGGATGTATACACTGTTCTATATATGCTGGATGTATAAACTGTGCTATATATGCTGGATGTATACACTGTGCTATATATTCTGATTGTATACACTGTGCTATATAATCTGGATACCTACACTGTGCTATATATGCTGGGTGTATACACTGCTTTATAAGCTGAATGTATACACTGTGCTATATATGCTGGATGTATAAACTGTGCTATATATGCTGGATGTATACACTGTGCTATATATGCTGGGTGTATACACTGCTTTATAAGCTGAATGTATACACTGTGCTATATATGCTGGATGTATAAACTGTGCTATATATGCTGGATGTATACACTGTGCTATATATGCTGGATGTATGCACTGTGCTATATATGCTGGATGTATACACTGTGCTATATAAGCTGGATGTATACACTGTGCTATATATGCTGGATGTATTCACTGTGTTTTGTAATCTGGATGTATACACTGTTCTATATATGCTGGATGTATAAACTGTGCTATATATGCTGGATGTATACACTGTGCTATATATGCTGGATTTATACACTGTGCTATATATGCTGGATGTATACACTGTGCAATATATGCTGGATGTATACACTTTGCTTTGTAAGCTGGATGTATACGCTGTGCTATATATGCTGCATGTATACACTGCTACATATGCTGTATGTATAAACTGTGCTATATATGCTGTATGTATACACTGTGCTTTATTAGCTGGATATATACACTATGTTTTATAAGCTTGATGTATACACTGTGCTATATATGCTTGATGTATACACAATGCTATATACGCTGGATGTACACACTGCTTTATACGCTGGATGTATACACTGTTCCATATATGCTGGATGTATACACTGTGCTATATATGCCGGATTTATACACTGTGCTATATATGCTGGATGTATGCACTGTGCTATATATGCTGGATGTATACACTGTGCTATATAAGCTGGAGGTATACACTGTGCTATATATGCTGGATGTAGACACTGTGTTTTGTAATCTGGATGTATGCACTGTGCTATATATGCTGGATGTATACATTGTGCTATATATGCTGGTTGTATACACTGTGCTATATAATCTGGATATATACACTGTGCTATATATGCTGGATGCATACTCTGTGCTATATATGCTGGCTATATACATTGTGCTATATATGCTGGTTGTATACTCGGCTATATATGCTGGATGTATGCATTGTGCTATATGTGCTAGATGTATACACTGTGCTATATATGCTGGATGTATAAACTGTGCTATATATGCTGGATGTATACACTGTGCTATGTATTCTGGATGTATACACTGCTATATATGCTGAATTTATGCACTGTGCTATATATGCTGGATGTATACACTGTGCTATATATGCTGGATGTATATACTGCTATATATGCTGTATTTATGCACTGTGATTTATAAGCTGGATGTATACACTGTGCTATATATAAATACTAAGGAGAACTATAAGTCACAAAATGCCAAAATCATTTTTATATATAATCATCAAAATTTTATTGAAAAAATATTTTACATAAAACATTAAAATCATGTACCAAAACTGTGCTATATATGCTGAATGTATACACTGTGCTACATATGCTGGATGTATACACTGTGCTATATATGATGTATGTATACATTGTGCTATATATGCTGGTTGTATACATTGTGTTATATCTTCTGATTGTATACACTGTGCTATATAATCTGGATGCCTACACTGTGCTATATATGCTGGGTGTATACACTGCTTTATAAGCTGGATGTATACACTGTGCTATATATGCTGGATGTATAAACTGTGCTATATATGCTGGATGTATACACTGTGCTATATATGCTGCATGTATACACTGTTCTATATATGCTGGATGTATAAACTGTGCTATATATGCTGGATGTATATACTGTGCTTTATAGCTGTATGTATACACTGTGCTATATATGCTAGATGTATACACTGTGCTATATATGCCGGATGTATATACTGTGCTTTATAGCTGTATGTATACACTGTGCTATATATGCTAGATGTATACACTGTGCTATACAAGCTGGATGTATGTACTATGCTTTATATGCTGGATGTATACATTGTGCTATATATATTGTATGAATACACTATGCTATATATGCTGGATGTATACACTATGCTATATATGCTGGATGTACACACTGTGCTATATATGCTGGATGTATACACTGTGCTATATATGCTGGATGTATATGTTGTGCTATATACGTTGGACGTATACACTGTGCTCTATTTATGCTGAATGTATGCACTGTGCTCTATTTATGCTGGATGTTTACACTGTGCTATATATATGCTGGATGTATACACTGTGCTATATATACGCTGGATTTATACACTGTGCAATATACGCTGGAAGTATACACTGTGCTGTATTTGCTGGATATATACACTGTGCTAAATATGCTAGATGTGTACACTGTGATATATACGCTGGATGTATACACTGTGCTATATATGCTGGATGTATATATTGTGCTATACTTGCTAGAAGTATACAATCTGCTATATACACTGGATGTATACACTGTGGTATATATGCTGGATGTATATATTGTGCTATATATGCTCGATGTATACACTGTGCTATATATGCTGGATATGTACACTGTGCTGTAGATGCTGGATATATACACTGTACTATATATGCTGGATTTATACACTGTGCTATATACGCTGGATGTATACACTGTGCTAGATATGCTGGATGTATATAATGTGCTATATATGCTAGATGTATACACTGTGCTATATACACTGGATGTATACACTGTGGTATATATGCTGGATGTATATATTGTGCTATATATGCTGGATATGTACACTGTGCTATATATACTGGATGTATACACTGTGCTATATACGCTGGATGTATACACTGTGCTATATAAGCTTGATGTATACACTGCAATATATGCTGTATGTATATACTGTACTATATATGCTGGATGTATACAGTGTGCTTTATATGCTAGATGTATACACTGTGCTATATATGCTGGATGTATACGCTGTCCTTTAAAAGCTGGGTGTATAAACTGTGCTATATATGCTGGATGTATACACTGTGCTATATATACTGGATTCATACACTGTGCTATATATGCTGGATGTAAACATTGTGCTGTATATGCTGGATGTATACACTGCTATATATGCTGGATATATACACTGTGCTATATATGCTGGATGTGTACACTGTGCTATATATGCTGTATGTATACACGGTGCTATATATGCTGGATGTATACCTTGTGTATATATGCTGGATTAATAAACTTCTATATATGCTGGATGTATACACTGTGCTATATATGCTGAATGTATACACTGTGCTTTATCAGCTGGATGTATACACTGCTTTATAAGCTGGATGTATACACTGTGCTATATATGCTGGATGTATATATTGTGCTATATATGCTCGATGTATACACTGTGCTATATATGCTGGATATGTACACTGTGCTGTAGATGCTGGATATATACACTGTACTATATATGCTGGATGTATACACTGTGCTATATACGCTGGATGTATACACTGTGCTGTATTTGCTGCATATATACACTGTGCTATATGCGCTGGATGTATACACTGTGCTAGATATGCTGGATGTATATAATGTGCTATATATGCTAGATGTATACACTGTGCTATATACACTGGATGTATACACTGTGGTATATATGCTGGATGTATATATTGTGCTATATATGCTGGATGTGTACACTGTGCTATATATACTGGATGTATACACTGTGCTATATACGCTGGATGTATACACTGTGCTACATATGCTGAATATATACACTGTGCTATAAATGCTGGATGTATACACTGTGCTATATTCGCTGGATGTATACACTGTGCTATTTAAGCTTGATGTATACACTATTCTATATATGCTGTAAGTATATACTGTACTATATATGCTGGATGTATACAGTGTGCTTTATATGCTAGATGTATACACTGTGCTATATGTGCTGGATGTATACACTGAGCTATATATGCTGGATGTATACACTGTCCTTTAAAAGCTGGGTGTATAAACTGTGCTATATATGCTGGATGTATACACTGTGCTATATATACTGGATTCATACACTGTGCTATATATGCTGGATGTATACACTGTGCTTTATACGCTGGATGTATACACTGTGCTACATACACTGGATGTATCCACTGTGATATATATGCTGGATTTATACACTGTGCTATAGATGATGGATGTACACACTGTGCTATATATGGTGGATGTATACACTGTGCTTTATAAGCTGGATGTATACACTGTGCTATGTATGCTGGATGTATACACTGTGCTGTATGTGCTGGATGAGTACACTGTCCTTTAGACAGTGTATACTATTCTATGTATGCTGCATATATACGCTGTGCTTTTTAAGCTGGATGTATACACTATGCTTTATATGTTGGATGTATGGACTGCTTTATAAGCTGGACGTATACACTGTGCTTTATAAGCTGGATGGATACACTGTGCTATATATGCTGGATGAATACACTGTGCTATATATGCTGGATGTAGACACTGTGCTTTTTAAGCTGGATGTATACACTGTGCTATATGTGCTGGATGTATACACTGTGCTAGATATGCTGGATGTATAGACTGTGCTATATATGCTGGATGTATACACTGTGCTTTGTAAGCTGGATGTATACACTGTGCTATATATGCTGGATGTATACACTGTGCTATATATGCTGGTTATATACACTGTGCTATATAAGCTGGATGCCTACACTGTGCTGTATATGCTGGATGAATACACTGCTACATATGCTGGATGTATTCACTGTGCTATATATGCTGGATGTATACACTGTGCTATATAAGCTGGATGTATACACAATGCTATATATGCTGGATGTATACACTGCTTTATAAGCTGGATGTATACACTGTGCTGTATTTGCTGGATGTATACACTGTGCTATATATGCTGGATGTATTCACTGTGCTATATACGCTGGATACATACACTGTGCTATATATGCTGGATGTATACACTTTTATATATGCTAGTTGTATACACTGTGCTATATACGCTGGATATATACTCTGTGCTATATATGCTGGATGTATACACTGTGCTATATATGCTGCATGTATACACCGTGCTTTATAAGCTGGATGTATACACTGCTTTGTAAGCTGGATGTGCACACTGCTTTATAAGCTGGATGTATGCACTGTGCTATATATACTGGATGTATACAATGTGCTATATATGCTCGATGTATACACTGTGCTATATATGCTGGATATGTACGCTGTGCTGTAGATGCTGGATATATACACTGTACTATATATGCTGGATGTATACACTGTGCTATATACGCTGGATGTATACACTGTGCTGTATTTGCTGCATATATACACTGCTATATGCGCTGGATGTATACACTGTGCTAGATATGCTGGATGTATATAATGTGCTATATATGCTAGATGTATACACTGTGCTATATACACTGGATGTATACACTGTGGTATATATGCTGGATGTATATATTGTGCTATATATGCTGGATATGTACACTGTGCTGTAGATGCTGGATATATACACTGTACTATATATGCTGGATGTATACACTGTGCTATATACGCTGGATGTATACACTGTGCTGTATTTGCTGCATATATACACTGTGCTATATGCGCTGGATGTATACACTGTGCTAGATATGCTGGATGTATATAATGTGCTATATATGCTAGATGTATACACTGTGCTATATACACTGGATGTATACACTGTGGTATATATGCTGGATGTATACACTGTGCTATATATACTGGATGTATACACTGTGCTATATACGCTGGATGTATACACTGTGCTACATATGCTGAATATATACACTGTGCTATAAATGCTGGATGTATACACTGTGCTATATACGCTGGATGTATACACTGCTATATAAGCTTGATGTATACACTGTGCTATATATGCTGGATGTATACACTGTGCTATATACGCTGGATGTATACACTGCTATATAAGCTTGATGTATACACTGTGCTATATATGCTGTATGTATATACTGTACTATATATGCTGGATGTATACAGTGTGCTTTATATGCTAGATGTATACACTGTGCTATATGTGCTGGATGTATACACTGAGCTATATATGCTGGATGTATACACTGTCCTTTAAAAGCTGGGTGTATAAACTGTGCTATATATGCTGGATGTATACACTGTGCTATATATACTGGATTCATACACTGTGCTATATATGCTGGATGTATACACTGTGCTTTATACGCTGGATGTATACACTGTGCTACATACACTAGATGTATCCACTGTGCTATATATGCTGGATTTATACACTGTGCTATAGATGTTGGATGTATACACTGTGCTATAGATGTTGGATGTTCACACTGTGCTATATATGGTGGATGTATACACTGTGCTTTATAAGCTGGATGTATACACTGTGCTATGTATGCTGGATGTATACACTGTGCTGTATGTGCTGGATGAGTACACTGTCCTTTAGACAATATATACTATTCTATGTATGCTGCATATATACGCTGTGCTTTTTAAGCTGGATGTATACACTATGCTTTATATGTTGGATGTATACACTGTGCTGTATATGCTGGATGTATACACTGTGCTTTATAAGCTGGATGGATACACTGTGCTATATATGCTGGATGTATACACTGTGCTATATATGCTGGATGTAGACACTGATATATATGTTGGATGTAGACACTGTGTTTTGTAAGCTGGATGTATACACTGTGCTATATATGCTGGATGTATACACTGTGCTAGATATGCTGGATGTATAGACTGTGCTATATATGCTGGATGTATACACTGTGCTTTGTAAGCTGGATGTATACACTGTGCTATATATGCTGGATGTATACACTGTGCCAAATATGCTGGTTATATACACTGTGCTATATAAGCTGGATGCCTACACTGTGCTGTATATGCTGGATGAATACACTGCTACATATGCTGGATGTATTCACTGTGCTATATATGCTGGATGTATACACTGTGCTATATAAGCTGGATGTATACACAATGCTATATATGCTGGATGTATACACTGCTTTATAAGCTGGATGTATACACTGTGCTGTATTTGCTGGATGTATACACTGTGCTATATATGCTGGATGTATTCACTGTGCTATATACGCTGGATACATACACTGTGCTATATATGCTGGATGTATACACTTTTATATATGCTAGTTGTATACACTGTGCTATATACGCTGGATGTATACAATGTGCTATATACGCTGGATGTATACACTGTGCTTTATAAGCTGGATGTATACACTGTGCTATATTTATGCTATTTATGCTTGATGTATACACTGTGCTTTATAAGCTGGTTGAATATACTGTGCTATATTTGCTGGATGTATACAATGTGCTATATATGCTGGGTGTAAATATTGTGCTATATACGCTGGATGTATACACTGTGCTATATATGCTGGATGCATACACTGTGCTATATATGCTGGATGTATACACTGTACTATATATGCTGGATGTATACACTGTGCTATATATGCTGGATGTATACACTGTACTGTATATGCTGGATGTATACAATGTACTATATATGCTGGATGTATACACTGTGCTATATATGCTGGATGCATACACTGTGCTTTATAAGCTGGATATATACACTGTGCTATATATGCTGGATGTATACACTGTGCTATATATGCTGGATGTATACACTGTGCTATATATGCTGGATATATACACTGTGGTTTATAAGCTGGATGTATACACTGTGCTATATATGCTGGATGTATACACTGTGCTATATATGCTGGATATATACACTGTGCTATATATACTGGATGTATACACTGTGCTTTATAAGCTGGATGTATACACTGTGCTATATATGCTGGATGTATACACTGTGCTATATACGCTGGATGTATACACTGTGCTATATAGGCTGCATGTATACACTGCTATATATGCTGGATGTATATACTGTGCTTTATAAGCTGGATGTGTACACTGTGCTATATATGCTGGATGTATACAATGTGCTATATATGCTGGATGAATACACTGCTGTATATGCTGGATGTATACACTGTGCTATATATGCTGGATGTATACACTGTGCTTTATAAGCTGGATCTATTCACTGCTATATATGCCGGATGTATACACTGTACAATATATGCTGGATGTATACACTGTGCTATATATGCTGGATGTATACACTGTGCTATATATGCTGGATGTATACACTGTGTTTTCTAAGCTGGATGTATACACTGTGCTATATATGCTGGATGTATATACTGTGCTTTATAAGCTGGATGTATACACTGTGCTAGATATGCTGGATGTATACACTGTGCTATATACTTTGGAAGTATAAACAGTGCTATATATGCTTTATGTTTAAATTGTGCTATATATGCTGGATGTATACTCTGTGCTATATATGCTAGATGTATACACTGTGCTATATATGCTGGGTTTTTAGACTGTGCTCTGTATGCTGGATATATACACTGTGCTATATATGCTGGATGTGTACACTGTGCTATATATGCTGGATGTAGACACTGTGCTTTTTAAGCTGGATGTATACACTGTGCTATATATGCTGGATGTGTACACTGTGCTATATATGCTGGATGTAGACACTGTGCTTTTTAAGCTGGATGTATACACTGTGCTATATGTGCTGGATGTATACACTGTGCTAGATATGCTGGATGTATAGACTGTGCTATATATGCTGGATGTATACACTGTGCTTTGTAAGCTGGATGTATACACTGTGCTATATATGCTGGATGTATACACTGTGCTATATATGCTGGTTATATACACTGTGCTATATAAGCTGGATGCCTACACTGTGCTGTATATGCTGGATGAATACACTGCTACATATGCTGGATGTATTCACTGTGCTATATATGCTGGATGTATACACTGTGCTATATAAGCTGGATGTATACACAATGCTATATATGCTGGATGTATACACTGCTTTATAAGCTGGATGTATACACTGTGCTGTATTTGCTGGATGTATACACTGTGCTATATATGCTGGATGTATTCACTGTGCTATATACGCTGGATACATACACTGTGCTATATATGCTGGATGTATACACTTTTATATATGCTAGTTGTATACACTGTGCTATATACACTGGATATATACACTGTGCTATATATGCTGGATGTATACACTGTGCTATATATGCTGCATGTATACACCGTGCTTTATAGGCTGGATGTATACACTGCTTTGTAAGCTGGATGTATGCACTGTGCTATATATACTGGATATATACACTGTACTATATATGCTGGATGTATACACTGTGCTATATACGCTGGATGTATACACTGTGCTGTATTTGCTGCATATATACACTGTGCTATATGCGCTGGATGTATACACTGTGCTACATATGCTGGATGTATATAATGTGCTATATATGCTAGATGTATACACTGTGCTATATACACTGGATGTATACACTGTGGTATATATGCTGGATGTATATATTGAGCTATATATGCTGGATATGTACACTGTGCTGTAGATGCTGGATATATACACTGTACAATATATGCTGTATGTATACACTGTGCTATATGCGCTGGATGTATACACTGTGCTAGATATGCTGGATGTATATAATGTGCTATATATGCTAGATGTATACACTGTGCTATATACACTGGATGTATACACTGTGGTATATATGCTGGATGTATACACTGTGCTATATATACTGGATGTATACACTGTGCTATATACGCTGGATGTATACACTGTGCTACATATGCTGAATATATACACTGTGCTATAAATGCTGGATGTATACACTGTGCTATATACGCTGGATGTATACACTGTGCTATATAAGCTTGATGTATACACTGTGCTATATATGCTGTATGTATATACTGTACTATATATGCTGGATGTATACAGTGTGCTTTATATGCTAGATGTATACACTGTGCTATATGTGCTGGATGTATACACTGAGCTATATATGCTGGATGTATACACTGTCCTTTAAAAGCTGGGTGTATAAACTGTGCTATATATGCTGGATGTATACACTGTGCTATATATACTGGATTCATACACTGTGCTATATATGCTGGATGTATACACTGTGCTTTATACGCTGGATGTATACACTGTGCTACATACACTAGATGTATCCACTGTGCTATATATGCTGGATTTATACACTGTGCTATAGATGATGGATGTACACACTGTGCTATATATGGTGGATGTATACACTGTGCTTTATAAGCTGGATGTATACACTGTGCTATGTATGCTGGATGTATACACTGTGCTGTATGTGCTGGATGAGTACACTGTCCTTTAGACAGTATATACTATTCTATGTATGCTGCATATATACGCTGTGCTTTTTAAGCTGGATGTATACACTATGCTTTATATGTTGGATGTATACACTGTGCTGTATATGCTGGATGTATACACTGTGCTTTATAAGCTGGATGGATACACTGTGCTATATATGCTGGATGTATACACTGTGCTATATATGCTGGATGTAGACACTGTGCTTTTTAAGCTGGATGTATACACTGATATATATGTTGGATGTAGACACTGTGTTTTGTAAGCTGGATGTATACACTGTGCTATATATGCTGGATGTATACACTGTGCTAGATATGCTGGATGTATAGACTGTGCTATATATGCTGGATGTATACACTGTGCTTTGTAAGCTGGATGTATACACTGTGCTATATATGCTGGATGTATACACTGTGCCAAATATGCTGGTTATATACACTGTGCTATATAAGCTGGATGCCTACACTGTGCTGTATATGCTGGATGAATACACTGCTACATATGCTGGATGTATTCACTGTGCTATATTTGCTGGATGTATACACTGTGCTATATAAGCTGGATGTATACACAATGCTATATATGCTGGATGTATACACTGCTTTATAAGCTGGACGTATACACTCTGCTGTATTTGCTGGATGTATACACTGTGCTATATATGCTGGATGTATTCACTGTACTATATACGCTGGATACATACACTGTGCTATATATGCTGGATGTATACACTTTTATATATGCTAGTTGTATACACTGTGCTATATACGCTGGATGTATACAATGTGCTATATACGCTGGATGTATACACTGTGCTTTATAAGCTGGATGTATACACTGTGCTATATTTATGCTATTTATGCTTGATTTATACACTGTGCTTTATAAGCTGGTTGAATATACTGTGCTATATTTGCTGGATGTATACAATGTGCTATATATGCTGGGTGTAAATATTGTGCTATATACGCTGGATGTATACACTGTGCTATATATGCTGGATGCATACACTGTGCTATATATGCTGGATGTATACACTGTACTATATATGCTGGATGTATACACTGTGCTATATATGCTGGATGTATACACTGTACTGTATATGCTGGATGTATACACTGTACTATATATGCTGGATGTATACACTGTGCTATACATGCTGGATGCATACACTGTGCTTTATAAGCTGGATATATATACTGTGCTATATATGCTGGATGTATACACTGTGCTATATATGCTGGATGTATACACTGTGCTATATATGCTGGATATATACACTGTGCTTTATAAGCTGGATGTATACACTGTGCTATATATACTGGATGTATACACTGTGCTTTATAAGCTGGATGTATACACTGTGCTATATACGCTGGATGTATACACTGTGCTATATAGGCTGCATGTATACACTGTGCTATATATGCTGGATGTATACAATGTGCTATATATGCTGGATGAATACATTGCTGTATATGCTGGATGTATACACTGTGCTATATATGCTGGATGTATACACTGTGCTTTATAAGCTGGATCTATTCACTGCTATATATGCCGGATGTATACACTGTACAATATATGCTGGATGTATACACTGTGCTATATATGCTGGATGTATACACTGTGCTATATATGCTGGATGTATATACTGTGCTTTATAAGCTGGATGTATACACTGTGCTAGATATGCTGGATGTATACACTGTGCTATATACGCTGGATGTATAAACAGTGCTATATATGCTTTATGTTTACATTGTGCTATATATGCTGGATGTATACTCTGTGCTATATATGCTAGATGTATACACTGTGCTATATATGCTGGGTTTTTAGACTGTGCTCTGTATGCTGGATGTATACATTGCATTATAAGCAGGATGTATACAGAGTGCTATATATATTGGATGTATACACTGTGCTATATATGCTGGATATATACACTGTGCTATATATGCTGGATGTGTACACTGTTTTATATGCTGGATGTACACACTGTGCTGTATAAGCTGGATCTATACACTGTGCTTTATAAGCTGGATATATACACTGCTATATATGCTGGATGTATGCATTGTGCTATATGTGCTGGATGTATACACTGTGCTATATGTGCTGGATGTATACACTGTGCTTTATAAGCTGGATGTATACACTGCTATATATGCTGGATGTACACACTGTGCTATATAAGCTGGATGTATATACTGTGCTTTATAAGTTGGATGTATACAGTATGCTATATATGCTGGATGTATACTTTGTGCTATATATTCAGGATGTATACACTGTGCTGTATATGCTGGATGTATACAATGTGCTTTGTAAGCTGGATGTATACAGTGTGCCTTATATGCTGGATGTATACACTGTGCTATATATGCCAGATGTATATACTGTGCTTTATAGCTGGATGTATACACTGTGCTATATATGCTGGATGTATACACTGTGCTATACAAGCTGGATGTATACAATGTGCTATATATATTGTATGAATACACTATGCTATATATGCTGGATGTATACACTGTGCTATACATGCTGGATGTGTACACTGTGCTCTATTTACGCTGGATGTACACAATGTGCTATATATACTGGATATATACACTGTGCTATATATGCTGGACCTATACACTGTGCTATATACGCTGGATGTACACAATGTGCTATATATACTGGATGTATACACTGTGCTATATAGGCTGCATGTATACACTGTGCTATATATGCTGGATGTATACACTGTGCTATATATGCTGGATGTACACAATGTGCTATATATACTGGATGTTTACACTGTGCTATATATCCTGGATGTATACACTGTGCTATATATGCTGGATGAATATGTTGTGCTATATACGTTGGATGTATACACTGTGCTCTATTTACGCTGAATGTATGCACTGTGCTCTATTTATGCTATATATATATGCTGGATGTATACGCTGTGCTATATATGCTGGATGTATACACTGCATTATAAGCTGGATGTATACACTGTGCTATATACGCTGGATGTATACACTGTGCTATATACGCTGGGTGTATACACTGTGCTGTATATGCTGGATGTATACACCGTGGTATATATGCTGGATGTATACACTGTGCTTTATATGCTGGATGTATACACTGTGCTATATATGCTGGATGTATACACTGTGCTGGTATTTGCTGGATATATGCACTGTGCTATATATGCTAGATGTGTACACTGCTATATACGCTGGGTGTATTCACTGTGCTGTATATGCTGGATGTATACACTGTGCTATATTCGCTGGATGTATACACTGTGCTATATATGCTGGATGTATATATTGTGCTATATATGCTGGATGTATACACTGTGCTATATTCGCTGGATGTATACACTGTGCTATATATGCTGGATGTATATATTGTGCTATATATGCTAGATGTATACACTGTGCTATATACACTGGATATATACACTGTGCTTTATATGCTGGATGTATACAATGTGCTTTATATGCTGGATGTATACACTGTGCTATATATACTGGATGTATACACTGTGCTATATATACTGGATGTATACACTGTGCTATGTGTGCTGGATGTATATACTGTGCTTTATAAGTTGGATGTATACACTATGCTATATATGCTGGATGTATACATTGTGCTATATATTCTGGATGTATACACTGTGCTGTAGATGCTGGATATATACACTGTGCTTTATATGCTGGATGTATACACTGTGCTATATACGCTGGATGTATACACTGTGCTATATATGCTAGATTTGTATACTGTGCTATATACGCTGGATGTATACACTGTGCTATATATGCTGGATGTATATATTGTGCTATATATGCTAGATGTATACACTGTGCTATATACACTGGATGTATACACTGTAGTATACATACTGTATATGCTGGATGTATATATTGTGCTATATATGCTGGATATGTGCACTGTGCTGTAGATGCTGTATATTTACACTGTGATTTATATGCTGGATGTATACACTGTGCTATATACGCTGGATGTATACACTGTGTTGTATATGCTGGATATATACACTGTGCTATATACGCTGAATGTATACACTGTGTTGTATATGCTGGATATATACACTGTGTGTAACTCCGCTGTGTTTATACCTTGTTTTTTCGGCGTTACTTTTGCATGTCTGTGCTTTAACCCTTGCTCCTCTCCCCCTAACTTGCAGGTATACTGTAGTCTGTTACCTGTATGGATGCGGCTAAGTTCCCTGTGCTGCTGCGTAGCTGTACATGTGCTGTGATGTCTTTGCTCTGCTGCATGACCACTCCCATGTGCTGTCCCTGGCTGCCGCTGTGGAATCTATCCGCGGCTTGCAAGGTCCTCTGCAGCTGGTGCACGACTTTCCACGTGTGTTCAGTTTAGCAGTCACTGCCAGGTGCCCTAAGCCACAGTTCCTGTGCGGTAATGGTTTCTGTTGTTTCTGTCGCGGCCACACCTACCCTGCTTTTATTACGGTTTGAGTGTGCACCTGTGTTGCTTCCTCAGCCTATTGCTGAGGGGCAGCTCCTATATAAACTCCCTCTTTCCTGCTGGGCGTTGCCAGAGCATTGTATTGTGTTTCTGTGTCTTGCCTTGTGAGTTGGGTATCCAGCTCCTGTTCTGTCTGCAGTATGTTCTGGGAGAGCTGATACCTGTCTTCCGCCTGTTCTGGGGGCAGAGTACCCAGATCCGCCTATCCTGGAGGCTGCATATCCAGATCTGATTTTTTTTTGGTTTTTCCACCTAATCTGGGGGCAGAGTACCCAGACCCACCTATCCTGGAGGCTGCATATCCAGATCCATTTGTGTTTTGTTTTTCCGCCTAATCTGGGGGCAGAGTACCCAGACCCGCCTATCCTGGAGGCTGCATATCAAGTACCTGACCCTGTCTGAACTGTGTTCTCTGTTATGTTCCTGAAGTCCTTTTGTGTCTGACACCCCTAACCCAGTGACTGAACTTCCTGGGCTCATCCTTTAAAGATGTAGTCTGGTGTTTATGCTGAGCCCTTACTATGCTGTGCTCAGCCTGTTATGCGGTGCTAACCCCGTCTGGCCCAGGTCCAGTCCGGCGGTGCTTGCACCATCCCGCTTGAGTTCCTTCCTAGGTCCGATGCCCGGAGCCTGACGGCCGTAGTTAGGAACCTGATGACTACGGCTACCTGATCCTGTGCCATCTGAGTCTCAGCCGATGACCTGGGCTGCCTCTCCAGTGTCCCAGATGTCTATCCAGTATTCCTGATGTCCTGATGCCCTGCCTGTGTCCTGATGTCCTTCCTGTGTCCGATGTCCTGATGCCCTGGGCTGCCACGCCAGTGTCCTAGGCGATGACCTGGGCTGCCACGCCAGTGTCGCAGATGTCTATCCGTATTCCTGATGCCCTGCCTGTGTCCTGATGTCCTTCCTGCGTCCGATGTCCTGATGTCCTGGGCTGCCACTCCAGTGTTTCAGCCGATGACCTGTGCTGCCACGCCAGTGTCATGGATGTCTATCTTGATGTCCACTGTGTCCTGATGTCCAGCCTGTGTCCTGATGTCCTGCCTGTGACCCGATGTTCCACCGTTTCTCCGGGGTCCACCCTGTGATGACGTCTGTCCTGGGTTGGTGTCTGATGTTTTCCTGCTGAGCCTGTGCTACGCCTGAGGCCTGAGAGAGGCTGTCCTAGTAAGCCCGTGACAAATGACCCTGGACTGCATCAACCCGTGATGTCCTCCTGCCTTCGTCTGTTATCCTGAGACGTGTACCCTACTCTGATGTGTGGAATCGGGATCCTGTCATCATTATGTTTTGTTATGTACTGTTTTCATTTAAGTAAACTTTGTTTCTTCAAACCTGAAGTTGTGCGGTGTAATCTAGTTCTGCATATTGCCATCTTGTTCACATGCTCAGCTGCCACAGACCCTGCTCGCTGCCCTTCCCTAGTCTGGGTAGGTCCAGGTTACTCTATGTGGTTCAGAGGGTCCACATCGCGTTCCCATTTGGAGCACTCGCCCACGTCGTCATGGTTTGGTGACGTGGGGGCATCGGCTTGGCCGTGTTTACGGTCGCAGCCGTAACACTGTGCTATATATGCTAGATGTATACACTGTGCTATATATGCTGGATGTATACACTGTGCTATATATGCTGGATGTATATATTGTGCTTTATATGCTAGATGTATACACTGTGCTATATATGCTGGATGTATACACTGTGCTATATATGCTGAATGTATACAGTGTGCTATAAACGCTGGATGTATACACTGCTATATATGCTGGATGTATACACTGTGCTATATATAATCAACTAGAGAACATGGAGTACAAGAACACTAGTAAATTGGAAAGGTAAAAACACTAATTTTATTGCTGCATTTAAAATATACACAATACAAAAACAGCCCAATACGTGGGCACTGAACAAATAAGAGGAGCTATACTGGGAACCTGCTAGCACAGCAGGCTTACATGGACCAGAAATAGTACAAAATAAGGGCTGGTATGGCAGTACCAAGTGAGGTGGGAGGAGGGCACACATAGATACAAGATCTATTAGAACCTTATTAGGTATAGGTAAAGGGGCTGTGAGTAAATGCCATAGACACTGCCTTATAAAGCAAGCCCCCAAGAGTCCCACGTATCCCAGAGGTTAGCTGAAACTCACCCATAGTAGCCGGTATAAAGTATAAGTCCTCCCACTGAGACCCCTTGACGCACGTTTCGCATGGATGCTTCTTCAAGAAGGGGAATAGCATATGTTGTGTCCCCATGGTTTAAATAGTACAGCCCCCAGCTGCCGGCATACGCAGCGCACGCGTACCGGAAACTGTGCACCGGAGGTGGCCCTCTCTCCCCGCGGCCGTCAGTACAGTGTGCGCATGTGGGCAAAATCTTGCCCGGTGACGTCAGTAAGCATGCACACATCGCATCATATGATAACCGCAGGGACAAGAGGATAGTGCTCAGATCATAGCACGCGTGCGCACTCCGGCAGCCATATTGCCGAAGACCAAGACGGCGGCCATGAATAGGAGTAACATAGGAGAAGAGAGAAGCGATGCACTGTGTGAAGTGAGACGGTGCAAAGAATGATATGTGAGTAAAAATGTACATACTAAAAAAGAAAGGATAAGGACAAAGAGGAAAAGTGCAATATACAGCCAATATGACAAAGAACCCTGGCAAAAAGTGCATACAGTGCATGAAGTGCATAAGTAATTAAGTGACAAAGTGCACTGACATAATAAAGTTAAAAAAGGTTAAAAAGTGTATCGGAAATATGCTTGGTTAAACACCATCATAGAGATCCGTCTTGATTGTCCCAACATGGCAGGATCACCGTGCCTGTTCATTCGTCTTGTGTAGCAGCGATAAGATAGTGATGTCACCGGGAGGCATACGCCACCTCATGAGGCGTATGGACATATAACCACTATAGACATGATGTAAAGTCCATCTTAGATGTCCAGACATGGTGAGATTGCCGGCCAGTTTGTTCATCTCATATGGTAGAGGGGAGGCGGTAATACCACCGGAAGGTGTGCGCCAGCTCATGGGGCATGTAGACATATAAGCACTAAAAACTTTAAAAGACAACACAACAATTAGAACAATGCATAAAAAATAGGGTGAAGAAACTGAACACTTAAAATTAACTGTAAAGAACAGGAAATCTGCAGCACAGCGGACAAGGACAGAGGGCAACAAAAGGCCAGTAGTACAGGGTCCAACAGAGCAAGCCACTACAGGAAAGAAGCAAAAGACAACTTCTCATTCAGTCCCTTGGGGGTCATGGTGTCAAGGGTGACGATCCACCTGCACTCACGTTGAGCAAGAATTTGATTAAGGTTCCCACCCCTAATTCCACCATGGATCTTATCTATCCCCCGCACCTTCAGGCCGCTAGGATCAGATCCATGAAAGGATCTAAAATGTCTCGGTAATGTTTTGAGGGACGCCAAAGCCTCGGCGTCCTCAATATCTCTAGCGGCCCTAATATCCCGCACATGCTCACGCGTCCTGACTTTCAACTCCCTTGATGTTAGGCCAATATGTATGAGGGAGCATGGGCAGGTGGCATAATAGATTAAATGGGTGGTATTACAGGAAATGTAGTCGCGAATCTTAAACTCTCTGTTCCCATCAGACGATTTAAAAGTGCCACATCGCAGGATGTTGGGACATGCGACACAGGAACCGCAGGGGAAACAGCCAACTCTACAAGCCCCAGAATTAAACAAAATCTGAGGTTTCGTGACATGGTGGCTTTTGACAAGATAGTCACTCAAATTTTTCCCCCCGTGCTGTGTCATTTAGGGACTCAATGGTAAATGTGCCGCAAGAGCACCATCAGTATGAAGAACCGACCAATGTTTAGACAAGATCCCATGGATCTGCTCCCAGCGGCAATTAGAGGTAGAGATGAATCTAGTCTCATTCGATGCCTCTCGGAGCTTAATTTTAGGCACTGGAAGATTTTCCCTTTTGACTATATCCCCTTTCCTTAAAACGATCCATAAGGGTTACTGATTGTTGCTCAAAGCGGGCATCTGTCGAGCACACCCGTCTGTTCCTCAAGAATTGACCAACTGGGATGGCTTTGATAGTCGAATAACTATGTGCTGAGGAGGCATGTAGTAAGGAGTTAACCGCAGTATCCTTGCTGTATAAATCAGTTTCAATAGCTCTGTCCTCTCCGACGCATAGAGTGATATCAACAAAATCGATTTGGTGTGTGTGATACTTAAACGTAAATTTCAAGTTAAGCAAATTAGTGTTAAGAAGTGGAAGAGGCTGGTCTCGTCACCCCTCCAGATCATCAGCACGTCGTCAATGTAACGAAACCAGCCCACCACTGGATCCGCGGCGTGCGCTCTGTCGCCCTGGAAAACCTGCCGCTCCCAAAAACCAAGGAACAGGTTTGCATATGACGGAGCACAAGCCGCGCCCATGGCTGTACCTTGAATTTGCGAATAAAACCTGTCTTTAAATACAAAAAAATTGTGTGTTAAAACAAATTCCAATAAATCCAAAATGAAATCAGAAAAATGGCCATCCCAGTTTGTAGTCTCAAGGAAGAAGCGGGCAGCCCGGAGGCCGTCGCTGTGCCTAATGGAGGTGTTAAGGGACTCAATGTCAATCGTTGCCAAGAGCATGTTCTCCTCGAGGGAAAGCCCATTAACCCGGGTCAATACATTCATTGTGTCTCTGACATAGGAGGGAAGCGTCTCCGCCAATGGTTTTAAATAGTGATCAATGTATTTTCACACGTTATCACACAACCCTCCTATGCAAGAGACAATGGGTCGGCCCGGGGGGTTCTGCAGATCCTTATGCACCTTAGGCAATAAGTAAAAGGTCGGCACTTTGGCGTGCTTAGGTAACATACCATTAAGGATCTTCCTCGGAACAATACCCAGCTCATCAGCATTAGCAATAATGCTCTCAAGCTGACCCGCAAAGGAATTAATTGGATTCTGAGGTAGTAATCGGTAAGTTTTCTTGTCTCTTAACTAGCGGAGTGCCTCCCTCTCGTATCGGTCAATCGGCCACAGAAAAAATCACAGAGAAAAAAGCAGAGATGGTTACCTGCCGAAGCCTCCAAACAAATGCACCAGCAGGGCACATCGGATCCGATTAATGATGGCAACAACACAGGTGCAAAAAATACCGATGAAACAACCACTTTCAGCCACATTTTGTAGCACTGGGCAGCCCGCCTGTATGTGCGTTAGTAATAGGCTGTAGACCAGATGCTCTGCATTGCTTGTGTGAACAATGCCACTTACAGACTATTATCGTTTATCTTTTTGTGCACTAATGCCAAACAACCAATACTGGATTGAAAGTGGTTGTTTCATCGGTATTTTTTGCACCTGTGTTGTTGCCATCATTAATCGGGTCCCATGCGCCCTGCTGGTGCATTTGTTTGGAGGCTTCAGCAGGTAACCATCTCTGCTTTTTTCTCTGTGATTTTTTTGTCAATTTTCTGGAGGATTTTTAAGTCCTCTTTGTGTGTCTGTGAGCTTTTACTCAATTGGCCACAGCACCACGTTTCCCCCCTTGTCCTCCGGTTTGATAACCACCGTGTCAAGTGATTGCAACTCCTTCAGAGCGCTTCTTTATGGTGCTGTCAGATTGTCATTGCGCACAAACCCAGAGATGTTTTTAAGATCCTGGGTGACCAATTTGCAAAATATGTGTACTTGGGGACAAACAGACAAGGGGGGGGAACGACAGTGACTTAGGCATAATAGAGCGTGGTAAGGTACCTAAATCTTCGATGTGTTGTTCCCTCAAAAGCTCTTCCAAAGTGGCAAGTGCTTGTTGTTCCATCGGACTAGTAAGGCCCAAGCCAAGGTCTGCTTGATGATGTAATTTTTTGAGGACTAGCTTGTGGCAGAAAAGATGCAGGTCTTTTAGGACTGTAAAATAGTCAAAACCGTTACAGGGTACAAAATTCAAGCTTAACCTTAGTAAGTCTAATTGTGTTTCGGACAGGGGGATAGAGGAAAGATTAATTACCTGCAGGCCGGTGTTTTTGGCCTTGCGGTCATACGCAGGTGAGGGGGCTAATTTCCTCCTGTTGGTACGTCGTCCCCTGGTGTTCTTAAATGGTTGTACAGTCCTAACATTCTCATTTCCAGAGATTCTGGTCTGATCGGATTTAATGCTCATTCCATCCATTGAGGCAAGGGAGGAGACAGAGCCGGAAAGTGATGGAAGACTGGAGCGGGACCTGATAGGTCTATTCCTCCACTTATAAACCCGGTTTTCCCTGGATGCAGGGCCGGACTGGTCATCGGGCACTTCTGGCAAATGCCAGAAGGGCCGGTCCCTCTAATCGGCCGCTCAGTCACCTCCCTCTTCAGCGTGCACGTCAGGCAGCATTAGCTTGCCGTGCACACAGAATCACGCTGCAGTGCACTGATGAAACCAGCAGGACCAGGGGGGCGGCTCTGTGCTGTCCTGTGCCGCCCCCTTCCTTGGCCCTGCTGATTTCATTTCTGCTGCGTGATCATGTACACAAGAAGCAGGGGGCGCTGTACAGGTCCCTGTGCAGAAGTTGTAGGCCTCCCGGCACTGTACTGAACCATAGAGTTGTACAAGTGCAGGCCAGCCATTCCAGGTTTACAGACACACATAATGGGAGGGTGGACGTCACCTGCGAGCCGCCGAGATCAGAGGAGCTTCTGTGATGAGGTCAGCCAGCAGACAGGGGGCCGGGGCTGGAGGTCACTGGCAGGTTCGGATCTTGCCTTTTGGTATCTGCAGTCGAGCTGAGGCAGGTGAGATTTATTGCGCAGCTTGAAGCTTGACACAGATCTGGTCGCGCTGTCAGTGGGGTCATCAGCTCCAGTGTGGCCTGATCTGTGTGTAAGAACAAGCTGCAGCAATAACTCACAGCAGGCAGCTGTATACAGGATCATAGGCTGATCACTCCTGAGCCTGGCTGCAGGACATCATACACTGCATATATATATATATAGAGCCACCATATATTATAATATCATGTATGCCCTGTAGCCCGGTCCAGGAGCGATCAGTCAGTGCATATATCTTAGTATACACAGTGTATAGGAGAATATGTCACTGACATATCCTATACTGTGTGCACAGACATCTGATCTTATATACAGGATAATCAGTGATGATATAAGACCTGATGTCTATATACATAGTGTAATATATAACACTAGCTGAAGAGCCCGGCGTTGCCCAGGCAAAGTAACTGCCGTCCCGCTCTCTCCCTCTGCAGCCCCACTCTCCACTCGCCGTCCTGCTTTGTCCCTCAGCAGCTCCGCAGCCCCGCTGTCTCCCTCCGCAGCCCAGCTGTCTATCCACCGTTACGCTCTCTCCTTCTGCAGCCCCACTCTACAATCACCGTCCCGCATTCTCCTTCTACAGCCCCGCTCTCCCCCTCAGCAGCCCCGCTCTCCACTGGCCGTCCCGCTGTCTCCCTCTGCAGCCCCGCTCTCCAATGTCCATCTGGCGCTCTCCATCCACAGCCCCGCTCCACTTGCCGTCCCTCTCTGTACTCACCGTCCCGCTCTCCACCCACCGTCCCGCTCTCCATTCATCCATCTACATGAGGTCTGGCATTGTCCTGCATTAGGAGGAACCCAAGGCCAACCGCACCAGCATATGGTCTCACAAGGGGTCTGAGGATCTCATCTTGGTACCTAATGGCAGTCAGTTTACCTGTGGCGAGCACATGGAGGGCTGTGCGGCCCTCCAAAGAAATGCCACCCCACACCATTACTGACCCACTGCCAAACCGGTCATGCTGAAGGATGTTGCAGACAGCAGATCGCTCTCCATGGCATCTCCAGACTCTTTCACATCTGTCACATGTGCTCAGTGTGAACCTGCTTTCATCTGTGAAGAGCACAGGACGCCAGTGGCGAATTTGCCAATTCTGGTGTTCTGTGGCAAATGCCAAGCATCCTGCACGGTGTTGGACTGTGAGCACAACCTCCATCTGTGAACGTCGGGCACTGAGACCATCCTCATGGAGTCGGTTTCTAACCATTTGTGAAGACACATGCACATTTGTGGCCTGCTGGAGGTCATTTTGCAGGGCTCTGGCAGTGCTCCTCCTTGCACAAAGGCTGAGGTAGCGGCCCTGCTGCTGGGTTGTTGCCCTCCTATGGCCCCCTCCATGTCTCCTGGTGTCCTGGCCTGTCTCCTGGTAGCGCCTCAAGCCTCTGGACCCTACGCTGACAGACACAGCAAACCTTCTTGCCACAGCTTGCATTGATGTGCCATCCTGGATGAGCTGCACTACTTGAGCCATTTGTGTGGGCTGTAGAGTCCGTCTCATGCTTCCGTGAATGTAAAAGCACTACCAACATTCAGAAGTGACCAAAACATCAGCCAGAAAGCATTGGTACTGAGATGTGATCTGTGGTCCCCACCTGCAGAACCACTCCTTTATTGAGTGTCTTGATAATTGCCAATAATTTCATCTGCTGTCTATTCCATTTGCACAACAGCATGTGAAACTGATTGTCAGTGTTGCTTCCTAAGTGGACAGTTTGATTTCACAGAAGTTTGATTTACTTGGAGTGCTATACTGTTGTTGTTTAGGTGTTCCCTTTATTTTTTTGAGCAGTGTATATAACTGTACTGTGATCTCTTATATGTTCTGCAGAGCTGATATCTACCAGTATATGGTCACGATATGGCGGTAACACAGATCTTGGCCTTTGTAGAGATTTTTGGTGGCTTAGTGGCTAGCACTATTGCTTTGCAACATTGGGGTCCTGAGTTCAAATCTTACTAAGGACAACATCTGCAAGGTGTTTGTATGTTCTTGTGTATGTGTTCGTGTGGGTTTCTTCTGGGTACTCTGGTTTTCTCCCACACTCCAATGACTCATAGGGAATGTAGATTGTGAGCCCCAATGGGGGCAGTAAAGATAACATCTGTGGAATGAATGGCGCTATATCAGTGAGTAAAAATAAATAGATAAATATTAGCTCAGTGGGTATATGGCTCTTTGCATCATTGTCCATCAGGTATATGAAGATGCCGCAGCATCATCTTCATTATCTATGAGACTCAGCTCTGTGTGTAAAATAGCAGCTTTGCCCGATCCTGCACCTAAGAGCAATAAAAAGGACTGAGCTGCAATACTGGGCACAGCTCTATATTATATAGTCGTGTTACACGCACCGCACTTCTTGTGACCTATAGGTACACATAGATATTACATATTCACCATGCGACAAGTGGGCCTGTGTACCTTCAAATGCCAGGGCTGAATTTTAGTCCCAGTCCGGCCCTGCACCAGACCAGGCGTCATCTTCAAATTTCCCTGCGAAAATGCACTTCCACTCTTTGGATTCCTACTACTGTAATTCCTCCTTTACTTTCACCTTTGACCAGCAGATGGCGGTGTTCACTTGCAGTTACTCAGGCATCATCTGTACTCGTCTTCTCTCTTGGCTGCCTCCTTACACACACACCCCTGCAGGTCCCGATCAGGACCTTTATGGAGGTTGCAGCAGAGCATTTGCAGGGTCTTCCACTTGATTAACTTAAAGGGAACCTGTCCGCAGATTTTGCCAATATAAGATATGGCCACTGCCTTTCAGGGCTTATCTACAGCATAATATAAGCCCCCGATCTGACGTGCAAGTGAAAAAATAAGTTTTATCATACTCACCTTGGGGGGGGGGGGGCAGTCCGGTCCGATGGGTGTCGCAGGTTCGGTGCCTCCCATCTTCTTGCGATGCCGCCCTCCTGTTGCTTCCTCGCTCCCCGACATTGCGCTTCTGCGCAGGGTTACTGATTTACCCTGTTGAGGGCAGCGTACAGTACTGCAGTGCGCAGGCGCCAGGAAAGGTCAGAGAGACCCAGCGCCTGCGCACTGCAGTACTCTGCTCTGCCCTCAACAGGACAAATCCGTACCCCTGCGCCGGAGCCGCGCTAGAAGGAAGTATGAAGATGCGAGGCGCCGGAGTGTAATCTAACCTCTTTTTCTCATCTTTCAGGATACATCGGGGGCTTATCTAGAGCATTCCAGAATGCTGTAGATAAGCCCCTGATGCCGGTGAGCTTACCTCACCATCGATTTTGGGGGTGACTGATTCCCTTTAATGGCGCTCTTACACACAGCCCTGCTTGTGGTCTCCATTCCTGCTCCTCGCCGTGAGAACAATTTAGAATAAAAATGACAACCAGTAATATGGCGTCGTGGTCAGCAATGTGGCAGCATTCGGTGCCAGCACTGCTAGACTCGGCCCCTGAGCCGGGGAGTGCAGCGCGGAGCCGCCATCCAGCAGTACTCGTGTAGCATTAGCCAGAACTACATCTCCCACAATCCTCCGGGGCAGACAGGACGCGTTTCCACGCCCGCTTCCGGGTTTGGTGAATGATTGACAGGTGTGTGTCGCTGCTGCAGCTCGCGGCAGTATGCAGACAGCTCGAGCTATGGCGAGTGAGTACCGATGTGAGTGCGGGGTGACGGTCTAGGAGCGCCCTCTCCTCCGCTGCCTGGCACTGCCAGGGGGAGATTCAGGGGCACATTTAGGAGCTGTACCAGATAATAGTCAGGACAGGAGACGTACGAGGTGACATGGTGAACAGCAGGGGCTGCAGCTGGTGGGAGTGCTGCCACCCCCAATAGTCAGGACATGCTGGGAGTCGTGATCTTCTGGCCTCTAGCAGATCAGTCAGTGCTGGGAAATACGTGTGTATGAGGATTACCGAACATTTCCAAGAGGAATAACAGAGGGACTCTGCCCAGCAGAAGTAAAGCCCCTCACACATTCCACCCCTCTTCCCAAACGACAATGTTTGTGACCGCTGCAGCTAATCACAGACTGTCACCATCCGTGTCAGACCAGGGTGCTGAGGGCTCGCTGTCTGCGGTGACAGGTTCCCCTAATGGACCCCCCATGTGCCCAGGAGGCTGTTATCTGGGGTCAGGAGGTCTCTGTCCATGTGTGGCCTTACTCTGACTGACCCCCTTGTAGTGCCAGGGCCTGGGGGGCACCAGCAGCATGATGAGGTGTACTGTGCCAAGCACGGCTCATGTAGGGGGTGTGAGGACCGGGCCCACCCAGGGACGCACCGGTTCTCCTGTGGGCCGGTCCGAGCCTGGCCACCACTCATTGCTGCAGCGAGGTGATGAGGACCCCAAGGGAAGCACTGAGGTTCTCATGTATTTTTATTCTTTATAAAAGGTAAATCGGCAGAATGTGCACATGTAGGTGCGGGTTTCCCTGCGGCTTTGGTTTTCTGCATGTGATGATTTCTCCTTAGTCAGCCTGGGTTTCCCCTATTGGATAATAGAGGGGGTTTTCTCCTATGTCATCTATTTATCTAACAGCGCACATAAGTCTGGGATCACATGAAGACTTTAGTCGCGACACAGGTCACACGGCCAAAGATTGCTCAATGCCGCGGCTACATCGCAGCGAAGTGGGGTCACACTGTGACCTGAAAGTCCTAAAAAGTCCGAACATGTAAGATTTTTGGCAGCTTGTTTATCACAGTACCTCATCTGTGCTAGTGTGACCCCATTCATTTGCATTATGCTCTGATCTGACCTGTGTCGTGGCCAAAGTCACAATGTAGCCCCAGGCTTAAAGGGGTGGTCTGAAGCCAAACTAATTTTCATTCTAAATCCCCATGTATTTAGTGCCACAATGTAAGCTATTTTCTAATATACTTCTATTAAAAATTCCCTAACTGCACTATCTAACTTCTGTTCTATTTTTTTCCTATTTCCTGTCTGATGATGCTTTGAGAATCCCAGTACATGCCGCTCTGTCGGGTCAGATCAGTAATAATCAGCCGGGAACAGAGGGGGGACGGTGGCCGCAGCCTCTCGGGGGACGGTGGCCGCAGCCTCTCGGGGGACCTTGGCCGCAGCCTCTCGGGGGACGGTGGCCGCAGCCTCTCGGGGGACGGTGGCCGCAGCCTCTCGGGGGACGGTGGCCGCAGCCTCTCGGCGGACGGTGGCCGCAGCCTCCCGGCGGACGGTGGCCGCAGCCTCTGCCCTGTTATGATAATGCTTTATTGCATGCACTGGAGATTCTGAAACGAAGGAAATAGGAAGACTAGAATAGCAGTTAGATTGTGTAGTTAGGGGACGATAGGGAATCTTTTATACAAGTATATTATAAAATAGCTTAGATAACGGCACAAAATAGATAGGGTGTTAGAATGATATTTAGTTTGACTTCTGGCCACCCCTTTAACCCCTTCCTGACATCTGACGTACTATCCCGTCGAGGTGGGGTGGGCCCGTATGACCGCCGACGGGATAGTACGTCATACGCGATCAGCGGCGCTCACGGGGGGAGCGCCGCCGATCGCGGCCGGGTGTCAGCTGATTATCACAGCTGACATCCGGCACTATGTGCCAGGAGCGGTCACGGACCGCCCCCGGCACATTAACCCCCGGCACACCGCGATCAAACATGATCGCGATGTGCCGGCGGTGCAGGGAAGCATCGCGCAGGGAGGGGGCTCCCTGCGGGCTTCCCTGAGCCCCCCGCAGCAACGCGATGTGATCGCGTTGCTGCGAGGGTCTTACCTCCCTCCCTGCAGCTCCCAGACCCGGATCCAAGATGGCCGCGGATCCGGGTCCTGCAGGGAGGGAGGTGGCTTCACAGACGCCTGCTCAGAGCAGGCACTGTGAAGCAGCCTGCACTTTCCTCAGATCGGTGATCTGTCAGAGTGCTATGCAAACTGGCAGATCACCGATCTGTATTGTCCCCCCCTGGGGCAAAGTAAAAAAGTTAAAAAAAATTTTTTCCAAATGTGTAAAAAAAAAAAAAAAAAAATATTCCAAAATAATGAAAAAAAAAAAAAAATATTATTCCCATAAATACATTTCTTTATCTAAATAAAATAAAAAAAACAATAAAAGTACACATATTTAGTATCGCCGCGTCCGTAACGACCCAACCTATAAAACTGCCCCACTAGTTAACCCCTTCAGTAAACACCGTAAGAAAAAAAAAAAAAAAACGAGGCAAAAAACAACGCTTTATTACCATACCGCCGAACAAAAAGTGGAATAACACGCGATCAAAAAGACGGATATAAATAACCATGGTACCGCTGAAAACGTCATCTTGTACCGCAAAAAACGAGCCGCCATACAGCATCATCAGCAAAAAAATAAAAAAGTTATAGTCCTGAGAATAAAGCGATACCAAAATAATTATTTTTTCTATAAAATAGTTTTTATCGTATAAAAGCGCCAAAACATAAAAAAATTATATAAATGAGATATCGCTGTAATCGTACTGACCCGACGAATAAAACTGCTTTATCAATTTTACCAAACGCGGAACGGTATAAACGCCTCTCCCAAAAGAAATTCATGAATAGCTGGTTTTTGGTCATTCTGCCTCACAAAAATCGGAATAAAAAGTGATCAAAAATGGTCACGTGTCCGAAAATGTTACCAATAAAAACGTCAACTCGTCCCACAAAAAACAAGACCTCACATGACTCTGTGGACCAAAATGTGGAAAAATTATAGGTCTCAAAATGTGGAGACGCAAAAACTTTTTTGCTATAAAAAGCGTCTTTTAGGCTGGTTTCACACTTGCGTTTTTATCTGCATGCGTTTTTTAAAAAAACGCATGTGTGAAAAAACGCATGTAAACGTGGTAAAACGCATGCGTTTTTAGACGCATGCGTTTTTATAGAAAAACACAAGAAAACAAACGAAAAAAAAAACCCTACCCCTAACCCTACCCCTAACCTGAAATACGTGGCACTAAAATATACGTTTATATACGTATATAAGTGCCACGATATTTCAGTGGCCACGTATATAAGTGCCACGTATATAAGTGCCACGTATATAAGTGCCACGTACTTAAGTGCCACGTACTTAAGTGCCACGTACTTAAGTGCCACGTACTTAAGTGCCACGTACTTAAGTGCCACGTATTTACGTGCCACGTATTTACGTGCCACGTACTTAAGTGCCACGTATTTACGTGCCACGTATTTACGTGCCACGTATTTACGTGCCACGTATTTACGTGCCACGTATTTACGTGCCACGTATTTACGTGCCACGTACTTAAGTGCCACGTACTTAAGTGCCACGTATTTACGTGCCACGATATTTCAGTGCCACGTATAACCACATAGTTATAGTATTTATAGTACGTGGCACTGAAATACGTGGCACTGAAACACGTGGCACTGAAACACGTGGCACTGAAACACGTGGCACTTAAATACGTGGCACTTAAATATGTGGCACTTAAATACGTGGCACTTAAATACGTGGCACTTATGACTGTCAGAAAATGTTCATTAAACGGTTAGAGGTGAGGTTAGGGGTAGGGTTAGGGTTACTGTTGGGATTAGGGTTAGGGGTGTGTTTGGGTTAGGGTTTCAGGTAGAATTGGGGAGTTTCCACTGTTCAGGCACATCAGGGGCTCTCCAAACGCGACATGGCGTCCGATCTCAATTCCAGCCAATTCTGCGTTGAAAAAGTAAAACAGTGCTCCTTCCCTTCCGAGCTCTCCCGTGCGTCCAAAAAGGGGTTTATCCCAACATATGGGTTATCAGCGTACTCGGGACAAATTGAACAACAACTTCTGGGGTCCAAGTTCTCTTGTTATCCTTGGGAAAATAAAAATTTGGGGGGCTAAAAATCATTTTTGTGGGAAAAAAATATGTTTTATTTTCACGGCTCTGCGTTGTAAACTGTAGTGAAACACTTGGGGGTTCAAAGTTCTCACAACACATCTAGATAAGTTCCTTGGGAGGTCTAGTTTCCAATATGGGGTCACTTGTGGGGGGTTTGTACTGTTTGGGTACATCAGGGGCTCTGCAAATGCAACGTGACGCCTGCAGACCAATCCATTTAAGTCTGCATTCCAAATGGCGCTCCTTCCCTTCCGAGCTCTGTCATGTGCCCAAACAGTGGTTACCCCCCACATAGGGGGTATCAGCGTACTCAGGACAAATTGGACAACAACTTGTAGGGTCCAATTTATTCTGTTACCCTTGTAAAAATACAAAGCTGGGGGCTAAAAAATCATTTTTGTGAAAAAAAAAAAGAATTTTTATTTTCACGGCTTTGCGTTACAAACTGTAGTGAAATACTTGGGGGTTCAAAGTTCTCACAACACATCTAGATAAGTTCCTTGGGAGGTCTAGTTTCCAATATGGGGTCACTTGTGGGGGGTTTGTACTGTTTGGGTACATCAGGGGCTCTGCAAATGCAACGTGACGCCTGCAGACCAATCCATTTAAGTCTGCATTCCAAATGGCGCTCCTTCCCTTCCGAGCTCTGTCATGTGCCCAAACAGTGGTTACCCCCCACATAGGGGGTATCAGCGTACTCAGGACAAATTGGAAAACAACTTTTAGGGTCCAATTTATTCTGTTACCCTTGTAAAAATACAAAGCTGGGGGCTAAAAAATCATTTTTGTGAAAAAAAAAAGAATTTTTATTTTCACGGCTTTGTGTTACAAACTGTAGTGAAACACTTGGGGGTTCAAAGTTCTCACAACACATCTAGATAAGTTCCTTGGGAGGTCTAGTTTCCAATATGGGGTCACTTGTGGGGGGTTTGTACTGTTTGGGTACATCAGGGGCTCTGCAAATGCAACGTGACGCCTGCAGACCAATCCATTTAAGTCTGCATTCCAAATGGCGCTCCTTCCCTTCCGAGCTCTGTCATGCGCCCAAACAGTGGTTACCCTCCATATATGGGGTATCAGCGTACTCAGGACAAATTGGACAACAACTTTTGGGGTCCAGTTTATTCTGTTACTCTTGTAAAAATACAAAAGCTGGGGGCTAAAAAATCATTTTTGTGAAAAAAAAAAAAGAATTTTTATTTTCACGGCTCTGCGTTATAATCTGTAGTGAAACACTTGGGGGTGCAAAGCTCTCAAAACACATCTAGATAAGTTCCTTAGGGGGTCTAATTTCCAAAATGGTGTCATTTGTGGGGGGTTTCAATGTTTAGGCACATCAGGGGCTCTCCAAACGCAACATGGCGTCCCATCTCAATTCCAGTCAATTTTGCATTGAAAAGTCAAATGGCGCTCCTTCCCTTCCAAGCTCTGCCATGCGCCCAAACAGTGGTTTACCCCAACATATGGGGTATCTGCGTACTCAGGACAAATTGCACAACGTTTTTTGGGGACCAATTTCTTCTCTTACCCTTGGGAAAATAAAAAATTGGGGGCGAAAAGATCATTTTTGTGAAAAAATATGATTTTTTATTTTTACGGCTCTGCATTATAAACTTCTGTGAAGCACTTGGTGGGTCAAAGTGCTCACCACACATCTAGATAAGTTCCTTAGGGGGTCTACTTTCCAAAATGGTGTCACTTGTAGGAGGTTTCAATGTTTAGGCACATCAGGGGCTCTCCAAACGCAACATGGCGTCCCATCTCAATTCCAGTCAATTTTGCATTGAAAAGTCAAATGGCGCTCCTTCACTTCCGAGCTCTGCCATGCGCCCAAACAGTGGTTTACCCCAACATATGGGGTATCTGCGTACTCAGGACAAATTGCACAACATTTTTTGGGGACCAATTTCTTCTCTTACCCTTGGGAAAATAAAAAATTGGGGGCGAAAAGATCATTTTTGTGAAAAAATATGATTTTTTATTTTTACGGCTCTGCATTATAAACTTCTGTGAAGCACTTGGTGGGTCAAAGTGCTCACCACACATCTAGATAAGTTCCTTAGGGGGTCTACTTTCCAAAATGGTGTCACTTGTAGGGGGTTTCAATGTTTAGGCACATCAGGGGCTCTCCAAACGCAACATGGCGTCCCATCTCAATTCCAGTCAATTTTGCATTGAAAAGTCAAATGGCGCTCCTTCCCTTCCAAGCTCTGCCATGCGCCCAAACAGTGGTTTACCCCAACATATGGGGTATCTGCGTACTCAGGACAAATTGCACAACATTTTTTGGGGACCAATTTCTTCTCTTACCATTGGGAAAATAAAAAATTGGGGGCGAAAAGATCATTTTTGTGAAAAAATATGATTTTTTATTTTTACGGCTCTGCATTATAAACTTCTGTGAAGCACTTGGTGGGTCAAAGTGCTCACCACACATCTAGATAAGTTCCTTAGGGGGTCTACTTTCCAAAATGGTGTCACTTGTAGGGGGTTTCAATGTTTAGGCACATCAGGGGCTCTCCAAACGCAACATGGCGTCCCATCTCAATTCCAGTCAATTTTGCATTGAAAAGTCAAATGGCGCTCCTTCCCTTCCAAGCTCTGCCATGCGCCCAAACAATGGTTTACACCCACATATGGGGTATCAGCGTACTCAGGACAAATTGTACAACAACTTTTGCAGTCTATTTTCTCCTGTTACCCTTGGTAAAATAAAACAAATTGGAGCTGAAATAAATTTTGTGTGAAAAAAAATTAAATGTTCATTTTTATTTAAACATTCCAAAAATTCCTGTGAAACACCTGAAGGGTTAATAAACTTCTTGAGTGTGGTTTTGAGCACCTTGAGGGGTGCAGTTTTTAGAATGGTGTCACACTTGGGTATTTTCTATCATACAGACCCCTCAAAATGACTTCAAATGAGATGTGGTCCCTAAAAAAAAATGGTGTTGTAAAAATGAGAAATTTCTGGTCAACTTTTAACCCTTATAACTCCCTAACAAAAAAAAATTTTGGTTCCAAAATTGTGCTGATGTAAAGTAGACATGTGGGAAATGTTACTTATTAAGTATTTTGCGTGATATATGTCTGTGATTTAAGGGCATAAAAATTCAAAGTTGGAAAATTGCAAAATTTTCAAAATTTTCGCCAAATTTCCGTTTTTTTCACAAATAAACGCAAGTTATAACGAAGAAATTTTACCACTATCATGAAGTACAATATGTCACAAGAAAACAATGTCAGAATCGCCAAGATCCGTTGAAGCGTTCCAGAGTTATAACCTCCTAAAGGGACAGTGGTCAGAATTGTAAAAATTGGCCCGGTCATTAACGTGCAAACCACCCTTGGGGGTGAAGGGGTTAAGGAGACAATTAAATGTGACCTTAAAGGGGTTGTCCTGTCCAAATCAATAATTCTGCAGCTACTCTGCGCGCTGGGGGGATTCATAAGTCTGTAGTAACACGGTGTGACAGCAGACTTATTGATTTGGACCACACAACCCCTTAACAGTCCATTGCTAAATTCATGGCCGAGCCAAAGGAAATCTGATCCGTCAATTGGACACTTGTCTATAACAAATTTCTCGGTGTTGTAAGGGTATGTGCACACGTAGAATGGTCCACTGCGTTTTCCTGCGGATTTATCGGCGATTTACCTCGGTTTTTGTGTGGATTCCACAGCGGTTTTACACCTGCGGTTTTCTATTATGGAGCAGGTGTAAAACCGCTGCGGATTTTGCACAAAGAATTAACATGCTGCGGAATGTAAACCGCTGCGCATGGGAAACGCTGCGGATCCGGAGCAAAATCCGCAGCGTGTGCACATAGCCTCAATGTTCAGGCTCATTCACAGGTCAGTATTTTTCACGGATAGAACTCATACTTAAGGTTTTTGGGGCTGCTCACATGTCCGTTTATTCTTGTGCACAAAACCATGAATGCCATCCGTGTGCCGCCCGTTCTATGAGGAAAACTGATACTGACCAAACTGATGAAAATCTGATCCAAAACACTGATAGACACCAGTCAAGTTTTTATTTTTTTTAACAGAAGAATCACTGACGTCTGAATGACACATTAATCACAACAATCGTCACATCTACTTTACAAGGAAAGCGCAAATATTACCAATAAAGAAGCAAAGTCACGGGTCAGAATCTTGTCTTCTTTGGGCGGCTCGAAGTGCTTGTTCTTTCTGGACGTCCTCTTAGTAGGAGTTAGGAACATATTGCACAATTTTGCCATAAAACCCTACAACCCTGGGGACCCTGTTAGGCCGGTTTCACACGTCAGTGGCTCCGGTACGTGAGGTGACAGTTTCCTCACGTACCGGAGACACTGACACACGTAGACACATTAAAAATCAATGTGTCTCTGCACATGTCAGCGTGTTTTCACGGACCGTGTGCAAAACACGGAGATTTTCAGTGTTTGTGGGAGCGTACAGATCACACGGACCCATTAAAGTCAATGGGTCCGTGTAAAACACGTACCGCACACGGATGCTGTCCGCGTGCAGTCTGTGTGCCGTGCAGGAGACAGCGCGTCCCCCCAGCGTGGTGCTGAAGCCGCTATTCATTTTTTCTCTCCAGCAGCATTCGCTGGAGAAAAGATCTGAAAAATCATTTTTTTTTTTTTGTGTTTAAAATAAAGATCCCTGTCACCACCCCCTCCCACCCCCTGTGCGCCCGCCTGCTGGAAATAAAATACTCACCCGGCTCCCTCGCTGCTTCCTCTCAGCGCCACAGCTTCTTCCTGTATGAGCGGTCACGTGGTGCCGCTCATTACAGTGATAAATATGCGGCTCCACCTCCCATAGGGGTGGAGCCCCATATTCATCACTGTAATGAGCGGCACCACGTGACCGCTAATACAGAAAGAAGCTGAGAGGGAGCCGGGTGAGTATTTTATTTCCAGTGGGCGGGCGCACGGGGTGGGAGGGGGGTGGTGACAGGGATCTTTATTTTAAACACACACAAAAAAAAATATTTTTCATATTTTCTCTCCAGCGAACGCTGCTGGAGAGAAGAAATGAATGGCGGCTTCAGCACCAGATGCAGGGGACAGCGCTTATCTCTAGCGCTGTCTCCTGCACGGTCCGTGTGGTACCCAGTCGGCACACGGCTGCCGCACGTGTGCCACACTGATGTGCCACGTGAGCACACGGGTAACTCCGGTACCTATTTTTCCAGTACCGGAATTATCTGGACGTGTGTGACAGGCCTTATAATAATTTGCACCAGGATCTGCTATCACTCCTATAAACGGACGCCATAACACTAGTGTGAACCGAGCCGTGTAGCTCATTGCCTGCGGCTGTGTCGGTAACACTCCCCGGTGCTCTACACGGTGATGCTTTCTGCAGATGATGGTCATAATTTGACCTTCTCTTGGTTTTTTTCATAAATGTCTGAATTTGTCACATTTCCTATTTCTTTCATTCAGTTCCATTGTAGTATCATGTATTAAAGCCGCCTGGTGCGGAATCCAAATTAAATCCTTATACTAAATCCTCCGTGTCAGAACGTACTGCACTTATACAAGATCCTGGTGACGGTGAAGAACTTCATAGACTGCGGTGAAATGTCGGCAAACTTTGACCGTCAGTAGTTGGTTAATAGATGATTGAGGTCGGGTAAAGATTAACGCTGCCCTGGACTGTAGTGATAGTGTATACGTTATTAAATTGCACAGTTACTTGTAGCCTTCTTTTTTTCTTTTTTTTTTTTTATTTATTTTTAAGGCTTCATTCAGACGTCCATATTTCCAGTACGTGTGATATCCAATTTTTTGACATACCCATTATAAACTATTCGCTGTATTTTTACACGTTCCATCTTTTTCTGGCAGCAGGGACAAGGTCCAATATTAGTCTATGGGTCCGGGAAAAGCTTTGTAATTATATTTCTTTCTTTATCCATCCATGAAAAACGTTTATGGTAAAAACGAACACACTGATGACACCGGTGCCATTTTTTCATGTACGTGTTTGAACACGGATGTGTGAATGAGGCCTTACATAAGGTAATTGTTTTTTGTTTTTGTTTTTTTCAGTTTGCATCTATTTATTTTTTGGCAGAAAAACAGGAACAGATTCCAGCAGAGTAAAAAAAAAGTTCATGTAAATCTCCCTTTAAGATTCAAGTAAAATCATTTTTATTAGGGTCTTGCTATTAATAAGGCGCTAGTACGTGCCTCTGTCAATACATGCAATGCAAATAAGCGAGCCCTATGCCTGTAAAAAAAAAAAGAAGCTTAGAGGGCACAACATTGGCTCCTTTTAAATGTATAGAGTAAGGCCTCTTTCAGACATTCAGGGGTCTTTTGAGTAAAATATACAATGGACGGCATTTCATCAGTATGCTGGATCCGATTGTCATCCATTTTTGGTCTATGTGTTGGTGTTTTCCATCAGCGTGGCATCTGTATTTTTCTCTGTATTTTTCTCGTTTGCAAAAAAACCCCAACACTATAACATAGTAACATAGTTAGTAAGGCCGAAAAAAGACATTTGTCCATCCAGTTCAGCCTATATTCCATCATAATAAATCCCCAGATCTACGTCCTTCTACAGAACCTAATAATTGTATGATACAATATTGTTCTGCTCCAGGAACACATCCAGGCCTCTCTTGAACCCCTCGACTGAGTTCGCCATCACCACCTCCTCAGGCAAGCAATTCCAGATTCTCACTGCCCTAACAGTAAAGAATCCTCTTCTATGTTGGTGGAAAAACCTTCTCTCCTCCAGACGCAAAGAATGCCCCCTTGTGCCTGTCACCTTCCTTGGTATAAACAGATCCTCAGCAAGATATTTGTATTGTCCCCTTATATACTTATACATGGTTATTAGATCGCCCCTCAGTCGTCTTTTTTCTAGACTAAATAATCCTAATTTCGCTAATCTATCTGGGTATTGTAGTTCTCCCATCCCCTTTATTAATTTTGTTGCCCTCCTTTGTACTCTCTCTAGTTCCATTATATCCTTCCTGAGCACCGGTGCCCAAAACTGGACACAGTACTCCATGTGCGGTCTAACTAGGGATTTGTACAGAGGCAGTATAATGCTCTCATCATGTGTATCCAGACCTCTTTTAATGCACCCCATGATCCTGTTTGCCTTGGCAGCCACTGCCTGGTACTGGCTGCTCCAGGTAAGTTTATCATTAACTAGGATCCCCAAGTCCTTCTCCATGTGAGATTTACCCAGTGGTTTCCCGTTCAGTGTGTAATGGTGATATTGATTCCTTCTTCCCATGTGTATAACCTTACATTTATCATTGTTAAACCTCCTCTGCCACCTTTCAGCCCAAGTTTCCAACTTATCCAGATCCATCTGTAGCAGAATACTAACTTCTCTTGTATTAACTGCTTTACATAGTTTTGTATCATCTGCAAATATCAATATTTTACTGTGTAAACCTTCTACCAGATCATTAATGAATATGTTGAAGAGAACAGGTCCCAATACCGACCCCTGCGGTACCCCACTGGTCACAGCGACCCAGTTAGAGACTATACCATTTATAACCACCCTTTGCTCTCTATCACTAAGCCAGTTACTAACCCATTTACACACATTTTCCCCCAGACCAAGCATTCTCATTTTGTGTACCAACCTCTTGTGCGGCACGGTATCAAACGCTTTGGAAAAATCGAGATATACCACGTCCAATGACTCACCGTGGTCCAGCCTACAGCTTACCTCTTCATAAAAACTGATTAGATTGGTTTGACAGGAGCGATTTCTCATAAACCCATGCTGATATGGAGTTAAACAGTTATTCTCATTGAGATAATCCAGAATAACATCCTTCAGAAACCCTTCAAATATGTTACCAACAATAGAGGTTAGACTTACTGGCCTATAATTTCCAGGTTCACTTTTAGAGCCCTTTTTGAATATTGGCACCACATTTGCTATGCGCCAGTCCTGCGGAACAGACCCCGTCGCTATAGAGTCCCTAAAAATAAGAAATAATGGTTTATCTATTACATTACTTAGTTCTCTTAGTACTCGTGGGTGTATGCCATCCGGACCCGGAGATTTATCTATTTTAATCTTATTTAGCCCGTTTCGCACCTCTTCTTGGGTTAGATTGGTGACCCTTAATATAGGGTTTTCAATGTTTCTTGGGATTTCACCTAGCATTTCATTTTCCACCGTGAATACCGTGGAGAAGAAGGTGTTTAATATGTTAGCTTTTTCCTCGTCATCTACAACCATTCTTTCCTCACTATTTTTTAAGGGGCCTACATTTTCAGTTTTTATTCTTTTACTATTGATATAGTTGAAGAACAGTTTGGGATTAGTTTTACTCTCCTTAGCAATGTGCTTCTCTGTTTCCTTTTTGGCAGCTTTAATTAGTTTTTTAGATAAAGTATTTTTCTCCCTATAGTTTTTTAGAGCTTCAATGGTGCCATCCTGCTTTAGTAGTTTAAATGCTTTTTTCTTTTTACTGTTAATTGCCTGTCTTACTTCTTTGTTTAGCCACATTGGGTTTTTCCTATTTCTAGTCCTTTTATTCCCACAAGGTATAAACCGCTTACAGTGCCTATTTAGGATGTTCTTAAACATTTTCCATTTATTATCTGTATTCTTATTTCTGAGGATATTGTCCCAGTCTACCAGATTAAGGGCATCTCTAAGCTGGTCAAACTTTGCCTTCCTAAAGTTCAGTGTTTTTGTGACTCCCTGACAAGTCCCCCTAGTGAAAGACAGGTGAAACTGTACAATATTGTGGTCGCTATTTCCTAGATGCCCGACCACCTGCAGATTTGTTATTCTGTCAGGTCTATTAGATAGTATTAGGTCTAAAAGTGCTGCTCCTCTGGTTGGATTCTGCACCAATTGTGAAAGATAATTTTTCTTGGTTATTAGCAGAAACCTGTTGCCTTTATGGGTTTCACAGGTTTCTGTTTCCCAGTTAATATCCGGGTAGTTAAAGTCCCCCATAACCAGGACCTCATTATGGGTTGCAGCTTCATCTATCTGCTTTAGAAGTAGACTTTCCATGATTTCTGTTATATTTGGGGGTTTGTAACAGACCCCAATGAGAATTTTGTTACTATTTTTCCCTCCATGAATTTCGACCCATATGGACTCGACATCCTCATTCCCTTCGCTAATATCCTCCCTTAAAGTGGACTTTAGACAAGACTTTACATAGAGACAAACCCCTCCTCCTCTCCGATTTTTACGATCCTTTCTAAACAGACTGTAACCCTGTAAGTTAACTGCCCAGTCATAGCTTTCATCTAACCATGTCTCGGTTATTCCCACTATGTCAAAGTTACCTGTAGATATTTCTGCTTCTAGTTCTTCCATCTTGTTTGTCAGGCTTCTGGCGTTTGCGAGCATGCAGTTTAGAGGATTTTGTTTTGTTCCAATCTCCTTGCTGTGGATTGTTCTAGAAATGTTCTTACCTCCCTTCTGAGTATGTTTTCCTGGGTCTTCTTTGTTCGAGTCTAATGTTTTTCTTCCCTTCCCCTCTTCTTCTAGTTTAAGCTTCTCCTATCCATTAAACAGTAAAAACAGCAGTTAGAGGACACACGGATGGCGTCTGAGTGCCATCAGTTTTTGTTTTGCTTTTTTTATGGGCCCATTCGGTTGATTGTGTGCGTTTGATTTGGAAATTGGATCAAACACCGTTCCCCCCAAAAAAAGAGAAAAATCAAGCATGCTGAAGAAATTGACTCCCGGATTGGATTTTTAGTTGCAGCATGCCGATTTATATTGTGGATTAATTGCAGATTTTTCCCATTGGAGAATTCAACTCTGCATTAAACCCGAATGTTGTGCATTTTGCTACAGATTACCTAGGAATCAGAAGCAAAATCTTCAAGTCCTGATAAGTTTATAATAAAAAGAAAACTTTGTTCAAAGTGCAAACAAATGCTTTACCCTTGTGTGGCAAATCTCTGTCCCCCCCTCCGGTCTCTGTACTCCCGGCCTCCGGTGATGAGGTCACACGTGATAACGTCACTGAGTGTACAGAGACTGGCGGGCGACCAAGGAGGCATCGCCACCAGAAAACCAAATAGTGCGTATAATGTTAGTTTAGGTAATCAGCAGCAACATCTAGATCAAGAACCGCCACACTTTGATGCAGATTTCCTCTGCCGATCTCACTGCGGCTTTCTCCAGATTTACTGCTGAAAGTTCAGTATGCGGGAACGTACCCCTAGTATAGTCAGCAGACCCAGTAAAGCATTGGCGCATAACATTGATCCTCTACTCTCCACTTCTTTCCCTAGAGTTTAAGCTGGCCTTGGTGCAGCTCCTGGTGTCTCCAGTGAAATCTGACAACTTGAAAAAAGCCTCTGAGCTGATCAAAAAGGCGGCAAAGCAAGGAGCGCAAATCGTGGCTCTGCCCGTAAGTGTGTTTGTGGACTCCATGGAATCTGTCTGGTTCTGGTTTCTCGTGTTCTGTCTCATTGGGATGAGTTCTATGTGAAAAACAGTAAATCAGAGTCCAAACCAATAAGCTCCACCAGTTAAAACCAACTCCATGCCAATCCTCCAAAATGTATATGTTATTAAATACTGGCATTCAGCATAAAATAGCAGTTCTGAAACATTTTCTTTTTTCTTTAAAAGTTATGTTCACGTGTCTAGTAATCATCCATTAGAACAGATCCAGCAGCAATCCATTGATAAAACAGTTGTGCAGACGAAACTGGATCCCTTTTTTTTTTTTTTAACATTGAAGTCTATGGAATATGGATCTGTTAAGTAGCCATCCGTTTTCTCCTATTTGAAAATGATCCTTGTTTTGCTTACTGGATCAGTTTCGAATGAATGATTACTTGAGAGTTCACATGTCCAGTTGTATCTGTTAAATATTTCTTCTTCCACCTCTAGTAAGGGGAAAAAAAACAGATCAGTTTCAAATGGAAGAAAAACAGATGGCTAGTTAACGGATCCGTTTTCCTAGACTTATATGTTAAAAAAAAAAAAAGTGATTTTTCAGGCGGCCAAAAAAGTTGTCTGTACAACTTTATCAACGGATTGCTGCTGGATGAGTTCTAATGGATGATTATTGGGCATGTGAACAGAGCCTAACTTTGTATTGTGCTGATCCATCTGTTTATTCCTACCTGGAAATGAAAATTAATCCATCGTATGAATCAATGGACAAAAGGGTGTTATCATTCCCTTTGAGAAAAGGGGGTCGTGTCTACACAATTTTGCTCTGGCATCACTGATTGGACAGTCTTTATACGGTGCATAGACACGCCCCCCAACTGGTAAAGCCCAGTTGTCAATTCCTAAATTCTAGGAGGACTACTAGATGAGTGGCACAGACAGCCATGTTACAGAGGCAGCCGGGGCCGAGCGCCCCAGATACCCCCCCAATGGTGACGCATGGGATAATAATCCAGCATTGTATCTATTCCCAGGAATGCTTCAATTCTCCTTACGGTACCACATTCTTCCCTGAGTATGCGGAGAAGATTCCTGGCCAGTCCACACAGATGCTGTCAGACGTCGCCAAGGAGTGCGGGATCTATCTTATTGGAGGTTAGACTCAATACAAAACCCAGGTTTGGTGATGTTATTTGTGGGGAGAATCTGTCATCAGCCCATCACTAATTAAACAGCAAAAAAAAAATAGTTAAAAACGGAAAAGAGGGATTTTTGGTTCTTACCTTAAAATCTCTTTTTTGGAGCCTTCATTGGGGGACACAGGTAACCATGGGTGTATGCTGCTGTCACTAGGAGGCTGACACTATGCAACTAAAGAAGAAGTAGCTCCTCCCCGGCAGTATACACCCTCCGACAGGCACCAGGCAACTCAGTTGATGCAAAAGTAGTAGTAGGAACAGGTAATATATAACTCAACCTATGTACCAACCCACAACAACGGCACGTTGGCCAACACGGTACAACTTCAAGGGAGGGTGCTGTGTCCCCCAATGAAGGCTCCAAGAAAGAGATTTTACGGTAAGAACCAAAAATCCCTCTTTCTTTCTCGCTTCATTGGGGGACACAGGTAACCATGGGACGTCCAAAAGCAGTCCCTAGGGCGGAATATTCTGCAGAAAAAGAGGAGTTAGGTCGGCCGGTCAGAAACCGCCGCCTGCAGTATCCTCCTACCCAGGCTCGCGTCTGCAGAAGCCTGAGTATGCACCTTGTAAAATTTTACAAAGGTGTGAATGGATGACCACGTTGCGGCCTTGCAAACCTGCGAGGCCGAAGCCTGGTGATGAACTGTATATAAACCCTATATAAACTGGTCTGACACACTATACAGCACTGCCCCCTGACAAAGCCTAGCGCGAAACGCGCGTTCGGGCGTGGACAGTGACCCCTGGTACTCTGCATGATGGGTAAGATTGGAGGATGTGGGTGGTGGTATCTAGTGCACGATACCTGCTTGCTATCTTGACGTTGGTCCTACTATAGGGTTTATGATAGGCACCCGCTGTCCCTCTCTTACCTTGGGTCTGTGACATGCACTATTTTGCACCTTACATATGAAATAACTGCAGTTGTACCTTTGGGCTATCACTGCCTTTTCAGTGCTTCTATTTTTGTTCCCTTATTGAATCGTTATTTATTTTTTGTTACTGTGTTGTTATATATATACGAATTTTTGTTCAATAAAAAGTATTTTTACATCCTTTTTACAAAAAGGTTTGGACGTGTACTCTGTGATACGCTTTACACATTGCTATGAGCGTGTGGAGTAGATCGCATCCTTGTTTGTCCATACTGGGCTGTATGTATTATATTTTGTTCTGTGTCTTCACAGCGACCATTGTGGAACAAATGGATTTTCTTGAGCGCGATAAAGCGTGGCTAACCCAGCTTGATAAAGTGTTCAGTGAGGGATCTGGAAGCACTGGTGATTTTAAATCTGGAGATACGAGTGGTCTCACTACTAAGTATAAGGAACTACTCAATAGGCGTACTCGCCTGTGGTGGAACAGGGCTTTCCTGGAACGATACATAGGGTGCGGTCTTATCCCCAAGGGACAACGTGTCCAAGTGTTTCCATCCTTTGTGGTGGAAGACCCTGAATTTATTAGACAATGGGAAGATGCCGCATCCCTATGTTCCAAAAGATTCATGGAATTGTTATCTAACTCCAATGATAAACAACTGAAGGAATTGGATGTTGAACTTAAAGTGATCCAGGATGAGCTAAATAAATGCCTCACGGGGGATATGGTAACGAAATTTAAAAGTGAGGTGGACCTGGCCCTCCAAAAATGGGAGACTGAGTTGGTACAAAACAAAAAAATACCAACGGGATTTGGCAGACCGCCAGCAGGAGCGTGTGTATAGGTGGCAGAAACGCACCTCAGGAAACAAGACATATCTGAGGAACCGGACAATTTCTATATCTTCAATGTCGTCAGTCGAGGACAAACCACAGAGTGCTGATAATTTGAGACCCTCTTGGAATAGGAGAGACCATGTGAGGAGCAATGACTGGAGGAGCGGGAAATCTAATAATAAACGTAAAATGACCAGCTCCCCTAAAAGTGATAAGAAATCAAAAACCAATAATTTAGAGGTAATCAACCTTTCCTCACATGTTCTCTCAGAATCACAAAAAGAGGTTCTCAAACTGGGTCTTTCATTCTCTCCATCTAACAGTTTCAACTTTTTCGTAGCATTGAAAGACCTTCATCTGTTTTCACGGAAGATCATTCTAAAGAAATTACATCTTCGGTCTTCCTCTTCCTCTGTGATAACTGACCCAACTGAATTAGAGGTATTACGGGACCTGGAGGCCCTTGAACAGGAGTCCAACTCAGCTGGGGTGAGTACTTCTCCACCTTACATATGAAATAACTGCAGTTGTACCTTTGGGCTATCACTGCCTTTTCAGTGCTTCTATTTTTGTTCCCTTATTGAAACGTTATTTATTTTTTGTTACTGTGTTGTTATATATATACGAATTTTTGTTCAATAAAAAGTATTTTTACATCCTTTTTACAAAAAGGTTTGGACGTGTACTCTGTGATACGCTTTACACATTGCTATGAGCGTGTGGAGTAGATCGCATCCTTGTTTGTCCATACTGGGCTGTATGTATGATGAACTGCCCAGGAAGCTCCCACAGCCCGGGTAGAGTGGGCCTTCACCCCCGACGGAGGCAGTTTGTCTTGAACACGGTATGCCTCCAGAACCGCCGAACGGATCCAATGAGCAATTGTGGACTTGAAGGCGGGGAGCCCCTTTCGCCGCCCTTCCGAGACGATGAACAGAGAACCGGCCTGACGAAAAGAGGCAGTTCTGGCGAGATAAATTCGGATAGCCCTGACCACATCCAACTTGTGAAGAGATTTCTCCAAGGGATGAACCGGGGAAGGGCACAAGGAAGGGAGGACAATGTCCTCATTGATGTGAAAAGCCGAAACCACCTTTGGTAGAAAGGAAGGAACCGGACGAAGAACCACTTTGTCCTGATGAAGGACTAGGAAGGGAGAACGACAGGATAATGCCGCCAGCTCCGACACTCTTCTAATGGAGGTGATGGCGACCAAAAAGGCCACCTTCCAGGATAGAAGCGAGAAGGAAATGTCCTGAATCGGTTCAAAAGGCGCACGCTGGATGAGGGCATCCAAAATGAGGTTGAGGTCCCAAGGCTCAACAGGAGGACAATAAGGGGGAGCTATATGAGCGATCCGCTGGATGAAGGTTCTCACCTGAGGCAGGGAGGCCAGGTCTCTTTGAAAAAGAATGGACAGAGCGGAAATCTGACCGTTCAAGGTGCTAAGGGAAAGACCCGAATCTAGACCTGCTTGAAGGAAACTGAGAAAAGATGGAAGAGAAAAGGTCATAGGAAACAGATTGTTGTCCTGACACCACCGGAAAAAGGCCTTCCAACACTGTGATAAATACACGAGGAAGCCGGTTTTCTCGCCCTTATCATAGTCTGGATGACGCTATGAGAAAAACCCGCGTCCTTCAGGACCGCGGCCTCAACGGCCATACCGTTAAATTCAGAGACCGAGAACTCGGGTGGAAGAGGGGCCCCTGCGAAAGAAGGTCCGGACAATCCGGAAGCCTCCACGAAACGTCCGATAGCATGTTCACCAGTTCCGCATACCAAGCCCTGCGAGGCCAATCTGGAGCTACTAAGAGTATGGGGACCCCTTCTGTCTTGATCTTTTTTACGACCCTTGGGATCAAGGGGAGGGGTGGGAACAGATAGGGCATCTGGAACTGAGTCCACGGGATCACGAGTGCGTCGCATCCGACGGCCATCGGATCCCGAGATCTGGAGACGTACTGGGGAACCTTGTGGTTTGCCCGGGAAGCCATCAAGTCGACGTCTGGGACGCCCCACCGCTGGCAAATCTGGCTGAAGATTGAGGGGAGAAGAGACCACTCGCCCGCCACGATGCCCTGGCGACTGAGAAAGTCGGCTTCCCAATTGTCCACCCCTGGGATGTGGACGGCTGACAGAGAGGGAACGTGATCCTCCGCCCAACACAGAATTTTTGCCATTTCTGCCATGACTTGTGTGCTGCGAGTCCCTCCCTGATGGTTTATGTAAGCCACGGCCGTGGCATTGTGTGACTGAATGCGGACCGGTTTCCCTGAAAGTAGAGACTCCCAGCGGATGAGGGCTAGGAAGATGGCTCTGATTTCCAAGAGGTTGATAGGGAGGCGCGCCTCCTGAGCAGTCCAGCGGCCCTGGGCCGTGAGGTGGAGAAAAACTGCTCCCCAACCTTGGAGACTGGCGTCGGTGGTGATCACCTGCCAGCGGGGAGGGAGGAATGACCTCCCGCGCAGCATGGAGGTGGACAGCGCCCACCAAGAGAGAGACTGTTTCACTCTGGGGGAGAGGCGAAACGGGCGATCCAGGGAAAGTGGATTCCTGTCCCAGGCCGACAGAAGGGCCAGCTGGAGGGGACGAGAGTGGAACTGGGCATAGGGGACCGCTTCCATGGAGGCGACCATCTTTCCCAGAACCCTCATGGCAAGACGGAGAGACGGAGGATTCGGGCTCTTTAGTGCCCTGACCCCTCGACGAAGAGAAAGGAACTTCTCTTTGGGAAGAAAGACCTGAGCCAGAGAGGTGTCGAATTCCATGCCCAGGAACTCCAGCCGCTGAGTTGGAATCAGGGAAGACTTCTGGTAAAAAGAAAAACCGGGAACTCCTGGCCGCAATACTGCCAGCCGCCACAAGAGGGCGCTCAAGCGCCAAAAGAAGGAGGAAAAAACAAAAACCGGGAGACACAGAAAAGAATGGCAGGTGCGCTGCAAGTTTAAATAAAAAGGAGGGAAAGAATGCCGGCGTTATGTGAAGCCCTTTCCCCACGGTTTAGCGCGTCCCAGCGCCTGAAAATGCGACCCTCTACCCTATCAAAAGGGAAGCCTGGTAGGATATATGGAAATCGCTGCCGGGCAGGGTGGGGGAAGGAAGGGGGGCGGGGCTTTGTTGATTGAAGATCCCCCTACCTGAAGATGAGGAAACATCAGGATCCCTGGAAGATGGAGGGTCCTGGAAGAAGTCCTCCTTCCCGCGCCACGGACTCTCCGACGCAGAAGACGGCGTCGACCCCTAACCAGGGGCAGAGGGTCACTGGATGTGACCGCCGTCTTCCTCTCAGCCCACTCCGAGGAGAGGGATGAGGAGGGGATACGGGCAGGACTGGCCACCGAGGAAGAAGGTCACCCTGATCACCCGAATGGGTGACAGGGGTCAAGGTCCTGCCCAGCGGGTCAGAGAGGGTGCGAGGTGGGTGATGCCACACTGCTCCCTCGGTTGCTCAAAGTGGGGAAAACAGGGTGAGAAAACTGCACCCTGTTACCCTGAAGAAAAAAAAGTCTAAAAAAGAAAGGGGAAATGATTAAAAACAAACAATAAATCCCTGTAAAAGAAATGCGGATCTGGTGTTAGATCCAGGTCCGCCTCCTACAGACACTAAGAAAAAACTGAGTTGCCTGGTGCCTGTCGGAGGGTGTATACTGCCGGGGAGGAGTTACTTCTTTATTTGCATAGTGTCAGCCTCCTAGTGACAGCAGCAGACACCCATGGTTACCTGTGTCCCCCAATGAAGCGAGAAAGAAATCAGTATTTTGGCAAGATTGCCCCTGCTCTCCCAAACTGCACAGCTCCAGGACCACATTGGCTGAAGTGGAATGGGTTTGCTTGGCATGCTGCACTAGTGGCTGTGATCACTCCTTGTTAGATAGCTAATTACATAGAGTAGCTTGTCCTATGCGTCACTATCTAGCTGATATGATGTAGTCGGGCTAGCCCCTCAGCAGGAATCGTGCTGTTCTCTTCCGGTCAGGCTAACCTCTTGGCAGGTGTGTGCGGTCGTGACCATTGGCAGTGGTCCCTTCAGATGAGGAAGTGAGCAGCTCTGGGTCTAAACTAATACCCCTTTAATCATGAAATGATATGGATTTGGCTCTAGGCTCATGGAAAGGATGACAATGGGGTAACATGGTACAGTGCTGTGCAAATTAATTGGGACAAAGCATTTTTAAGTAAAATCGTAAGTGGGTTACCAGTCAGTGATTCAAACCAGTTTTAATATATAATAAATAAATCTTGGTCAACTAGCCAGTGGAAAAAGGTAATTTTCAGAATTAGTATGTAACAGTGCATTATAACATTTTATTTTTTTGCTTTGTCCCAATTAATTTGCACAGCACTGTAGATAAGGGGTGGAATGGAGATGTGGACGCTTACTGTGTGTGTTGTGCTTTTTCCTGACATTATATATTTATTAGAACATGGGACGTTGCAGCGTCCACATCTCATCTGTTACCTACCCTACTGGTCACTGTACTGTACGTGTCATTAATAAGGTTATGTCTAATTATGTATATGTCTAATTATGTATTTCTTCTGTAGGCTCCATTCCAGAAGAGGACTGTGGGAAATTGTACAACACTTGCACAGTTTTTGGCCCAGATGGTACATTGCTGATCAAGCACAGAAAGGTAATGGAGTGTCACCATGGTACATATAGCAGCGGCCTCATTGGCTGTTCACTATAAATGATTCACAGAATCTACTTCATTTCCCTTTTTTAGAAGCTTAATTAATATAATCAACACAGAATCTGACACTTTATAGTAGTAGTGAATTCACAGCCACATTAGTCTGGGTTTATACAGGAACTTTGGTCACAACACAGGTCACGCAGCTGAAGATCGCTCTGTGCTGATGCTAGATCTCCGCGTAGTCCAGGTGAATGAGGTCTTCTTGCAGCCCTTAGGGTACAGAGACAAGCCAGTCATAAAGTCACACAGTCGGGTTTTTATGACCTGCTTCTCGCGGTACCCTAGGGGTTGCAGTGCGACCTCATTCACCTGCTAGATCGCAGCGCAATGCGTAAGCACGTAGCGATCTTCTTCCGCACTGCCTGGGTCACCACCAGATTCTCCATAGAGGCCCAGCCTTGGGGTAGTTCAGAGCTCCCTGACTTATTAAATTCAGTGGGATCTGTCTATATGCAATGTGCTTCCCCCAGGCAGCTGCATTCAGCAGGGTTTTTATCATTTATAGGTCACCCATCACCAAATATTTTAATAAAATAAAAATATTAAACTCACTTGCTGTAAGGCAATAAAAAGCAATAAAAATTGCATATTGTATGTGGCATTCATTCTTTGTGGATATGGTCCAGGGGACTCAGGAACTTCTCAAAATGTCCTGTTGGGCCACATCGCACATCCACACACACGCCACACAACGTGAATTAATGATGCAGCTGCCGGATGATGTGCACTTTCCAGGCCTCTCCTGTGTCCCAGATTCTGCACTGTACACCCTGCGACCTGCAGTGCAGAGCCACAACGCTTCACATGGTGACTGGTCTGCACGTGCACATGTCCAGGGCTGCAGGTGAAGCTGGAAGCAGATGATAAAAATGCAGTGGGGCCATCTGTTATATGGCAGCCCGTATGTGTGAAAGCCTTTATAGTTCATGTGCAGCTCCGAGTATTACACTTGCAGCCAAAGTAACAAATCTGATTTCTTCTTTTTATTTTTTCTGTTTGCAGTTAGATTTCATGAAATTTTACTTTCTACTGCATTTCTCTTTTTCTTTGGCCTCCACAGATCCACTTATTTGACATTGACGTACCTGGGAAAATCCGTTTTCAAGAGTCAGAAACACTAAGTCCTGGAGACAGTCTTTCTGTATTTGACACACGTACGTGAGCACAGAGGAGTAATGCAATGTAGAACTAGCTCTCCTCTCTAGGTTCCAGGTGCCAAACATTTTGCATCATAAGACCTCATTTTTGCTGTGTAGCTAAGGTACTTGGGTGCATGGTGCTGCAGGTTTCTATCTTGTCCACCTCAGTATCCAGATATATAGTAGATTGTGATTCTATGGTAAGCCTTGTAGGAGCAAAATAGACATCTCTCAAATCCTATTGCTCAAAAAATTGTCTGGCAGAGACTTTCCAGTGACTTCATTCTTTTCTATGGTCAGACTGTTGAGCAGAGCAATGAAATATAAATCTACTGCAGCTAGACCCCAACATAGGATTGTCAGAGGGCAAATGTGCTTTGTGATTGGGAAAACAGGTGATGCCACGAAGAAAAGTGATGGCGTTACTGGAGGATGCCATGGGGAAAAGGCCTGTTTCTGCAGCTTCACCCTCCATACAATGGGTGGGACGGGACTGTCATCCTGCAAGGAGAACCAGTGGACCCCATCATTCTGTGCATTGTGTGGGTCACCGCAGTTGGACCTTGATCATTCAAGAATTGATGGCAACTCCTGATAGGCTGCTATTCTCTCTTCACTTGTTTTACACAGCTGGCAACTTTATGTCGACCTGTGAAACACTTCCCCCATTGTCCTTGATGTATATTTATAATTTAACCAGAGCAAACCTTCTCTACAAACACTTGTTGAAAGTTATGTAGTTGGATGTCAGCAATATGAGAGGGCTTTAAAGCTTCCCAAACTTATGGGCTACTCAAATTTTGCTTTAATCTCTACAGTACTATTCAAAAGTTTGGATACCCCCTGTTCATGCACTGGTTTTCCTTGTTCTTATTGGAAGGTGCACATTGTAAATTCAGACTGATGGCAGCAAAAGTGAACACATATGGAGACAAATATTGTAGAAAACATGTGAACCAGAACATTTGTTATACCGTACATTCCTCACTGGTCTCTCCTATTACTCAGATGATAGCTTTACAGCACCTTGCAATCTCTGAAGCATCTTCATCAGGTCATCACCTGGAATGGCTTCCAACAGTCTTAAGGCGATCCCAGTGGTGTTGAGCACTCGTTGGCTGCTTTGCTTTAATTTTAGTCCAACTCGTTCCTTTTTTAAATCAGATAATTTTTTTTTTATTAACTGTAGTCAAGTTGACGAACAGACACAATTGTGTCAAAAAGGAGAATAAACATGTTTACAAAAAGTTTTTGAAACCGTTCCCCCCCCCCCCCTCCCATAAAGCCTCTATAAACAAGAATAGGACAATAGCATACATTGCTTACATAATAAAGCCACATTCCCTTGGAATCAGTTCCTCTCCATCCACGGTTTCCAAAGTGTTTCAAAGGTTTTCACACTTTCCCTTTTTTCATAAATACCCTTTTCCATATTAATAACCATATCAGACTGTCTATAAAATTCCTGCTGAGTCGGCAGTACCTCACTCAACCAGTGCCTGGCAATTAGCTTTCGCGCAACATACAATAATCTAGCTATGGCCACTTTATGATGATTTGGAACTCTGATCTCTTCCACATCCAACTCATTCCTAACCATCTCTAATGAGTTGGGATCAAATGATTGTGGAGGACAAGTCTCCAAAGACAAGATGCATGACCATTCTCCAGGACAAGATGCAGCCTCCATCCCTCTTCTTCTTGGTCACATAGCCCTTTTATAACATGGAAATCTGTTTTGGGTCATTGACCTGTTCCAACACAAATAATGGTCCCTAAGTGCAGACCAGATGGGATAGCATGTAGTTGCAGAACGCTGTGGTAGCCATGCTGGGTAAGTATGCTTTGAATTTTGAATAAATAACCAACGGTTTCCAGAGCAGCCACACATCACACTTCCCCCTTCATGCTTCACAGTGGGTACCACACATATATAAACCATTTGCTCGCCTTTACTGCATCGCACAAGCACATGGTGATTGGTACCAAAAATCTCAAAGTACAGATTTTCACTGATCTAATGTCTGATCTTTGTGGTGTTTGACCCAAACAAGTCTCTTCTTCTTGTTCATCAGTGGCTTCTTTGCACCAATGAGACCATAAACCCCTGCTTCTCGCAGTCTTCGCTGGACTGTTGTCCATGATTTATCGGAGCTCTTAACTGAGGTTCTGTCAAATTGCAGTTTCTCAGGCTGGTAACTTTGATGAACTTATCATCTGCAGCAGAGGTCATTCTTGGTCTTCCTTTCCTGGGGCAGTTCTCATTAGTCAGTTTCATCATAGCGATTGATGGGTTTTCACGACTGAGGACACCTCTAAGATTCTATCAAATTTCTGGACTGACCTACAAGTCTTAAAGTAATGATGGACTGTCATTTATCTTTATTTAGTTGAGTTCTACTTGCCATGTTGGGTCATTCCATGTCAAGTGAACCAATGATTTTTACCACTATATTTTTAATTCTTTTGAGATTTTGTTATTTGGTAATAGTGTGTGAGAGAATGCAAAATGTGAAGAAAAAAAAATTCTAGATTTTTTTAAATTTTTTTATTGATTTTCAAAGTTCGGAAAAAGTGCGAATTTCGGTGTTGCCTGCCTTTACATTTCTCCCCATAACTCAGGCTAGAAAAGAGATAGAGAAACAAAATAAACACCATTCTACTCAGAACTGTACAGGCTTTCACCAGATATCTTTAATAATATTTTACCTATGTGAATGCAAGCGCAAAACTTTAAAACGCATTTCCAAAAAAAAAACATTTAATTTAAAAATGTCAAAAACTGCACATGTGCCTGCTATACTTCTATTCACATCTGTACCAAAACACAAGCTGGGATCGTGATGGGATCAAATTTTAAAAAATAAAACTATTACAGTGTCAGTTCAAAAATCTTGATTTCAGGTCTGTTCAGCTTGTGGTGTAGAAGTGTGGGGTCCATATTTACCAAATAATCCATGATTGTTAGATATTCCTGTATTATTTTATTATGTTAGAGTTAGAAGCAGGAGAGGACAGAGGAGAAAGCTTTGTTAGGGCCCAACCTGAGATTGAACAGGGGTAGACGGTGACTGCAGAGCAGATGACCGGCCGGCAGCTCCAGCCTCCAGAGGCCATGTTCACACCAAATCTGAACACCCAGGCACCTCCTCAAATGGAGGGAGAAACATATTCTTAACATCCAGTTCATGTATTGTACAAACCAGGACTACGAAGAGAAGGAGAGTTTGTGAAAACATCGGTTACAGGAAGCAGAACCCATCACAGGGACTCGGCAATACCGGACTGTCATCCCATGTAGTGGAAATAAAGACAGTGACGTCCATGACGTGGTAGAAGGCGGCACAAGTTCGGCCATGGATGACACAACTGGTTATGTGACCTGTGAATATGATCGGCGCTGGCGGATACTGGACTCTCCAAAGATTGTGAAAATGAAGACGTAGAAAGGACTTTTCTGCACCGTCTGGTCCAGCGCCGTCCTTTGTGTATCCAAGAAAATCAGACATTGCAGAAGTGAACAAAAACCAGATATAACTCAGGTGGAGCCGAGCACCATGACAGCCGCACATACTGACACAGAAGGAAACGGCCATTGCTAGTGAGCGCTTATGGGCAAGATGACATTTCATCCTCTAGAAGGGACACATTGATGATAACAGGCCAGTGTAAAAACCTACTAATAATTGTTTGATTAGTTCATATTTTATAGTACGAGGATTTAACTACTGGACTATTCTTCTTAAACACTTCATAAATGACATGTTTAGTGATATAGTAGAAAAAAAAATTGTTCCATGTATAAATAGGTGGTAGAAATATTGGTTCTTTTAATCTTGTATTTAACATATAATTAGGATCAGACTGTATTTAGAAAACCACACTTGAGGATGTGATCGCCTTTTATCTTTTGGCTTGTTCAATGAATTCAGGTTGAAAATGCTGAGCAAGTTGTGTTATGATGATTAAGATGTATTTATTCTGGCACTTCAGTAGTTGTTTTTTGCGTTTCTTTATTGTTACATATAAATGCTGAATGCAATAAGTTGTAATTGGAAAAGAAAAAGGGAAGAAACGCACAAACATAAAATCAGATGATTCAAGGCTTAAAAAAAATACAAATTTGATAGGTCCCAAGTTGAATCCCTGTACAAATATAAACAAGGACACAACTAACACACATGCTTGTTTTCATAATTTTAAACCATACGTTTTTTTCAGAATTGCGCATCAAAATGTTTAATTTGATTTAACCAAAACAAAATATAAAGAAACATAGTCTTGTGACATATCAAATGAAAGCCGGTACCGTTCTGAGAAAAATGATGTCTCTCCCACCTCTATATCTTAATCATAGCCCGAGATATGATAAAAAATGTAAAGCCATACCAGGCCAAAATCCGCGCTTTTATAAAACTTTAAAAATCTGTAAAAAAAATTAACTGATGAAGAGAAAAATTTTAAACTTTTAATTTGTAATTAACTAAAGTTGTACTTCATAAAAACAAAAAAAATCTAAAGACGTAAGGTAAAAAAAATATTCATATTTGGATCACTTGATATGGAATGATTTTGGCTTAGAACAGTTGTCGAACAGGGCTCAGCACCGTCTCTGCAAAACACACATGAGGGTTATAAACACTTTCTGTAGACCAGTGATGCCATAAATGAACTCTTGATGAGGCAGACCTATTCCTTGGAAGCCATTTTAAGTGACTACATGATGAAGCTGCTCGAGAGAATACTATGGAGGAGGAGGGGGGTTGAAAAGCCTTCATCAGAGTAAAAGTGGTTACTATGAGAAATCTAAGGTTTAACACGTTTTATGGTTTGCTTCACATTTATTTCTATATTCCTTGTTTCCATTTGTGTTCCCTTGTGATTTTGCTGCCTTCAGTCTGAATCTATGTGCTTGAAGAGAACCAGGAAAACCATTGCATTAACTGGTGCGTCCGAACTTTTGACTTTTACTTTACATTCAGCTTATGTACCAGGAAATCTCCTGGTGCAAGCATTAAATGTATTCTTCGGACCCCATGTACCCAGCATAATCCAAGAAGCTTTTATGCACCGAGGGATAGACTAGAAATGTGCACCACACTTGTATACGTGTTTTATGATCACCGTCAGTAGCCAGTGGCTGTACCGTGGGATAGATTAATGGTTTCCTGATGTGTACCTCCAATCGAAATAAAAAGTGAGATGTGAACAGCGCCAGGATCTGTCATATCGCGGTGCTGTGTAGCTCTAGTGAACTTGTACCCATTGGTGAGTTTCAGCGGGGATCTGCAGTAAAACTGGGCTGTGCTTCCTCAGTGGTGAATTAACATTAATCTTTCATATTTTTAACAGCATTTTGCAAAATTGGAGTTGGGATCTGCTATGACATGCGATTTGCAGAACTAGCCCAAATATATACCAAGAAAGGTGAGACTAGAATTCACAATATTTTGCTTTTGTTTGAAGATTATTTTAGGTTATTTATCCTTTTTATCTATGTCATTTACTATAACAAATGTTTATAGCGGTTGTGTCACAACTGATCACTTATCCACAGATTAGGTGATATGTCCCACCTACCAGGACCCCCAGTATTCATGAGAATTTGGGGTTCTGATTGTCTGAACGAAGCGGTGGTCGAACATTCACATTACAACTATTTGTTTTCTATCAGACTGACCCAGATCATTGAGCAGATCACTCTCCATAAGTCCCATAAACTTTGAAGGGACAGGAGTGCGTGTTCGACCACTGAGTCTTCTAACAGGATACTCTGGACGCCATTACTTGTGAACATTGGTAGTGCCAGTGGTGGGACACACAGCGATCAGAAACTTATCGCCTATCCGGTGGATTTGTAATAAGTTGTCATTGTTGCACAACGCTTTCAGGGCCTTGTCCTATGTTTTCAAACACCGGCTATTTGGTCTCTTGGTGCATATGGACATTATAAAGACTGGTCAGCCCCTTGTGCCCAAATAGAGAGCAGCTCTGTGGGTATAAATCTGTGACGTCCATGCATGTAATTCTACATTGCGCCATAGCGGAAATATTTGCCTAGATGTGGTGAGAGAAGACTGATCTGCAGCGATCAGATGATCACCTTAAATAGGATGTTATGTTGGAGAATGTAAGGTTTAGCTCCATCTTCTCTTATTATCCCTGTAAATGATAATGACTTCTACCAAAAGTGCTCTGTTTTGTAACGGCACTGGTAGTATAATCCTACTGGAACAAGGGGATGGTTTGGTTATAACATAGTTACTTGTTTTTAAATATTTTACTTTTAATTGTGATTACATTTAATGGTGAGCGCACACGGTGTGGAGGACCATGCGGCCAAACCTCTGCTCACCCACCTTGGCCAGAGGCCACATGGTTTTGATTGATGATTGTGCATCCATTAGGCCATGGCAGGTGAGCACAGTTTTGATCTTACAATGTGGTCTCCTCTGAAAATTTCAGGGCACCTAAGTTAACTAGATCACCCGTTGTTTCTGTGAGACTGTGATGTTTGGCTTGACAACCTATTGTTTTGTTTAGGGTGTCAGTTGTTGGTGTACCCGGGGGCATTTAATATGACGACTGGTCCGGCACATTGGGAATTACTACAAAGAGCTCGGTAACTATGAAGGAAGTGGATGTAGACTAGTGTTAGATCTATACTGTAGGCAGAGTGTAATTTCCCATAGAGAAAAAGGGGGTGGTTGGAGCTTACCACGCTTGCAAGATTCTATAGAGTCCATGGGAGGCAAAACCGGTAGGTGCCATGTCTCCAGCACAGCATCAACAGAAGGAAAAAGAGGGAGAGCGGGACTTCCAGCGGCTCAATAAAACAAGTATTTTATTTAACAAGTCCTAAAAAAGACAAAAGGATAAAAAAGCTGACGAGTTTCTAACGTCCGGGACGCCCTTAATCATAGTCAATTAATGGCGTCCTGGATGTCTGAAACGCGTCAGTTGTTTGAACCCCGTTTCTTTTTTCCTTCTATAATTTCCCATAGTAAACCTACAGGTGCATCTCACTAAATTAGAATATCATCAAAAAGTGAATTTATTTCAGCTCTTCAATACAAATAGTGAAACTCATACATTATATAGTCATTACAAACAGAGGGATCTATTTCAAGTGTTTATTTCTGTTAATGTTGATAATTATGGCTTACAGCTAATGAAAACTCAAACATCATCACAACATTAACAGAGTGATGCATTTCATGTGTTTATTTCTGTCTGTAATGACTCTGTAAAATACATGAGTTTCACTTTTTGTATTGAAGAACTGAAATAAATTGACTTTTTGATGATATTCTAATTTTGTGAGAAGCACTTGTATATGTACATCTGGCATGTAGGGGCAGCTCATGAGTTTCCTGAAGTTTATATCCAAAGTGATTGTTTCAGGTCCTTAGTTCGATGGACGGTTAGCCCCCCCCCCATGCTCTCTGATCTTACACCCTATTTTCAGTCTAATTGCATTGCAAAACTATAGTAATGTTGCTGATCTTGGGATACCAGGACTAAAGATATGGGCCCCATAGGATTCTGAAATGTTGAGTTGAGCTGCTTTATTCAGATGTATCCCTAGTGGATAAATTGTGGGCATTTCTATTAATGAGTGAATTGTTCTGTCCTTTTAGGGCTTTAGATAATCAAGTCTATGTAGCCACAGCGTCGCCAGCTCGAGATGATAAAGCCTCATACGTAGCCTGGGGACACAGCACGGTGGTCAGCCCATGGCAAGTACTAATTTGAAATATGTCACACATCATTATTATTTTTTAAGGACAATTATTTCACAATAATAATATATAAGTGTTAATCTATGGTAAGTAATGCTTTATTTCTGGTGTGGCGGCATTGTAGGAGAATTGAGCACCCTATAGCATTGTCATGTATGCTCATGTGCACATTACACTGGTGCAGGTGTCCAAAATTACAGCGTTGTGGATGACAAAAATGCACTGAGCCCATCACTGCGATCTACCTGCATGACAAAGCTTTTAGGTAAACCATGGTGTGTTTTCTCATCTTCTACCATTTGGTAGGGGTGGCCCATTTGGCGAGAGTCTGAATGGCTTGGGTGATGGAGGAAGGGAAGCCCCTCAGATCAAGTGTAATTTGCAGAATACACGCAATACAGGGAAAGGGAAAAATCATGGAGAGCAGCCCACTGAAGTCAGCCTGTGCCCATCACATTCATTGATTTCAGCTTTCTGCACTTCACTGTTGGCAGCAGCCACGCTGGATACAGCTCTCCATTTTAGATGATACACTGAGCCCTAAATACAGGACACTCTTCCATTAATGCAGTATACCGTATCAAAGCAGAAAAACAGTGCCGGATATTATAAAGATTACTGGTGGGGCTCCTGATTATTTTTTTTCTTGCAGGGGAGAAGTCCTTGTAAAGGCCGGAGCAGAGGAGGCCGTCATTTCTGCAGATATCGGTAAATAAAATGTTGATTTAGTGGCTCTCTGTAGTATTCTTCACATACTATTTTTGTGATGTTTTCCATTTCTCTTGTAAAGATTTTCAGCTGTTTTATTTGGATTTTTCCACTCCTCTTATAGAGTCAAAAAGAGTACAAAAATGACGCACACAGACCTTGCTGCATGGTGGAAAAAGTCACCGATGTAAAAAAAAGAGGGATTTTTGGTACTTACCATAAAATCTCTTTCTTGGAGCCTTCATTGGGGGACACAGACAACCGTGGGTGTATGCTGCTGCTGCTAGGAGGCTGACACTATGCAAAAAGGGAAAAAGAGTAGCTCCTCCCTGACAGTATACACCCACCGACAGGCACCAAGCACCTCAGTTGGTGTAAAAAGCAGTAGGAGAAGCGACATAACTCAGAAAGTATAAGTACCAACTCAACTGGGGCACCAGGCCCCAAACACGGTACCAGAACAAACAAGTAGGGAGGGTGATGTGTCCCCCAATGAAGGCTCAAAGAAAGAGATGTTACGGTAAGTACCAAAAATCCCTCTTTATCGCTTCATTGGGGGACACAGACAACCGTGGGACATCCAAAAGCAGTCCCAGAACAGGGTGGGTAGAAAAAAACTAAGAGAATGGCTCAGGTCGGCCAGTGTGCAACCGCCGCCTGTAGCACCTTCCTACCAAAACCTGCATCAGACGAGGCTTGGTTATGAACCCTATAGAACCTCGTAAAAGTGTGCAAAGACAACCAGGTTGCGGCCTTGAAAACCTGCAAGGCGGAGGCCTGGTGACGAACAGCCCAAGAAGCTCCGACAGCTCTGGTGGAGTAGGCTCACATCCCCGGAGGGGGCCGTATCTCATGAACACGGTAGGATTCTGATATCGCTGAGCGAATCCAACGCGAGATCGTGGATTTTGACGCTTGGAGGCCTTTCCGACGACCCTCGGAAACAACAAGGAGAGAATCGGATTGACGGAAAGGGGCAGTTCTAGAAAGATAGACCCTAATGGCCCTGACCACGTCCAGTTTGTGAAGAGACCTCTCCAGGGGATGAACCGGGGAAGGACAAAATGAGGGGAGGACGATGTCCTCATTGATGTGGAAAGCAGAGACCACCTTGGGAAGAAACTCAGGGACCGGTCTAAGAACAACCTTATCCTGATGAAGACTCAGAAACGGGGAACGGCAGGATAGGGCTGCCAGCTTGGAGACCCTCCTAATAGATGTGATAGCAATGAGGAAGGCCACCTTCCAAGAAAGAAGGGAAAATGACACGTCCTGAAGAGGTTCGAAGGGAGCAGCCTGAAGAGCACCGAAAACCAGATTAAGGTTCCATTGGGGAACGGAAAGGAGGGGCAAGATGCGCAACTCCCTGTAGAAAGGCCTTTACCTGAGGAATGGAAGACAAGTCCCTTTGGAAAAGAATGGACAAAGCAGAGACTTGACCCTTTAGGGTACTGAGGGACAAACCCGAGTCGAGACCTGACTGAAGGAAGCCAAGGAAGTCCGGAATGGAAAAAGACATCGGAAAGACTTCGTTTGTTTCGCACCACCGGAAGAAAGCTTTCCAGTACCTATGGTAAATGCGAGAAGACGCCGGCTTTCTGGCACTGATCATGGTCTGTATGACCTGTTTAGAATGGCCGGACTCCTTTAGGACCGCGGCCTCAATGGCCATGCTGTTAAACTCAGAGACTGAGAACTCTGGTGGAAGAGAGGGCCCTGCGAGAGAAGGTCTGGCCAATCTGGGAGATTCCAAGGGGTATCCGCGAGCATGTTTACTAGCTCCGCGTACCAATGACGCCTTGGCCAGTCTGGCGCTATCAGGATAACAGGGATCCCCTCTAACTTAATCTTTTTTACTACCCTTGGGAAGAGGGGGGGAACAGGTAGGGAAATTGAAACTGGGACCATGGTATTACCAGAGCGTCGTGGCCGATGGCCAGAGGGTCCCAGGATATTGCGACAAACTGAGGCACCTTGTGGTTCATCTGAGACTCCATAAGGTCGATGTCCGGAGTGCCCCAGCGAAGACAAATTTGATCGAAGACTGCGGGATGGAGAGACCACTCGCCCACTGCCAGACTTTGGCGGCTGAGGAAATTGGCCGCCCAATTTTCGACCCCTGGAATGTGAACGGCTGATATGGCCGGAACGCGACGTTCCGCCCACTGAAGAATCTTTGCTGATTCCGCCATTACTTGACTGCTTCGAGTCCCGCCCTGGTGGTTCAAGTACGCCACAGCCGTGGCATTGTCCGATTGAACGCGTATGGGTAGGCCCATCAGGAGAGACTGCCAGTGGAGTAGGGCAAGGAAGATTACTCTGATCTCCAGGAGGTTGATGGGAAGAAGAGTCTCCTGGGTGGACCAGCGACCCTGCGCTGTGTGATGTCGGAAGACTGCTCCCTATCCGAGCAGACTGGCATCGGTGGTGATGACCTGCCACTGAAGGGGAAGAAAGGATGTTCCTCTCAGGACTGAGGAGGACAGTCCACCAGGTTAGGGACTGACGAATTTGGAGAGGAAGGCGAATGGGACGGTCCAGGGCATTCGTGGACTTGTTCCAGGTGGATAGAAGAAACAGCTGCAGAGGGCGCATGTGGAACTGGGCGAGGGATACGGCCTCCATGGAGGCATCTTTCTCAGGACTCCCATGCAGAACCGAAGTGAGCGGGGAGCTGGGTGTTTCAGAGAACGGACCGCTTTGAGGAGAACGGTGAATTTGTCTTTCGGGAGAAAGACCCAAGCCAAGTTCGTGTCGAACTGCATGCCCAGGAAGGACAGGCGCTGGGAAGGAATCACAGAGGACTTGTCTCTGTTGATAATCCAGCCGAGACGAGTCAGAGTGTCCAGAGAGATTTAGAGACTTCGAGCACAGTCTCGATGAGACGACCCTTTGATCAACAGATCGTCCAGGTAGGGGATAATTAGAATCCCCCTGGAACGAAGAATGGCCATGACCGCCGCCATGATCTTGGTGAAAACCCTGGGGGCAGACGCCAGGCCGAAAGCAAGGGCTGTGAATTGGTAGTGATTATCTTGGATTGCAAACCAAAGTAATTTCTGATGCCGTACACAAATGGGAACATGAAGGTACGCATCTTGAATGTCCACCGAGCAGAGAAACTCCCCGGGTTCCATGGCGGCAATCACTAACCGCAGGGATTCCATCCTGAATTGGCGGGGTCGGACATGGCGGCGGTTCAGAAACTTTAAATCCAGAATCGGATGGAGAGAACTGTCTTTGTTCGGGACTACAAAGAGGTTCGAGTAGAACCCGGAAAACCGCTCGTTGGAAGGAACGAAGACGTCTACTCCGGCGGCAACCAGAGACACCACGGCCTGAAGCAAATCGGGTAATTGGGATGGTTGTTTGGGTGGACAAGAGAGGAAAAAAAGCGATTTTCCTGGAGGGAGGAAAACTCGATTTTGTAGTCAGAGGTAATGATCTCTCTGACCCAGGCGTCGCTGGCCACCGACAACCAGACGTCCTTGAAGAAAAGAAGCCTGCCTCCCACCCTGGAAAGACTCCCAGGAGGGGGCGACCCGTCACTTAGAATGGTATCTGTTGGAACGGAAACCAGAGGACCTGGAAGGTTGACTCCTGGGCCTCCACCTGGGGGCTGGCTTGTAAGAAGGTTTTCTGCGTTCGCCCGAGGCCCTGGGGCACTCTTGTTGTGATGAGGAGTCTGAGGCTGCAAACGGGCGAAAGGGACAAAAAGGCCGAGGGCCTTTTCTGTTGAAAAAGCCTTTTGGCTTGGACTGAGGAAGGGATGTGCTCTTGCCTCCAGTTGTGTCTGAAATAATTTGGTCCAACCGAGCTCCAAAAAGCCTGGAACCATGAAAGGCTAAGTTGGTGAGGGACTTCTCAGAAGTAGTATCAGCATTCCATGCCTTCAGCCTAAGAATGCGGTGAATAACGACTATGTTGCTACTCGCCCTGGCCGCACAGGCTGCTGCATCCAAGGAGGCAGTGAGAAGATATTTGCCAGCGTGGTTAATCTGGTCAGCAAGTTCGGCTAGCTCTCTCTGGAGAAGCTGAAGCCAAAATGCCCCGGCGAAGAATTTTGTCTCAGGCAGAGACCGCCTTCGCCCTCCAGGTGGAGGCGAAACTGGGACAGAGGGAAGCGCCCGTTGCCTCGAAGGCTGATTTGGCTAGTGCCTCAATTTGTCTGTCCGTTGTGTCCTTAAGAGACGCACCATCCGGTAAGGACAGAACCGTCTTAGAAGAAAGACGAGAGACCGACGGGTCCACTTTGGGGGACTCTGCCCACTTAGAAAGAAGATCAGCACTAAAAGGATATAGAACATCCAGATGTTTTCTGCCCGAAAAACGCTTTTCGGGATGCTCCCAGTGCTTAGACAGGGTAGGCTCAAACTCCTCGTGGTTGGGAAAGGAGCGAGAGGGACGTTTGACCCGCTTAAAGGAAATGGAAGGATCCTGGGGAGGAGTGTTGAGAGATAGCCCAGATGAGACTATCCACGATAGCCTGCATACTAGAAGTCTGGTCTGAATCGGAGTCAGACCCGGACTGGGAATCCACATCAGACCCAAGGTCCTCCTCCGAAGAGGGGAATTGGGAAGAGGAGAGCAGCTTGAGTGCTGCAGAGGGACCCGGAGAGCTGGACGAAGAGCCAAACATAGTCCTCTTTCTATAATGGCTGGCTGGTTTGTCTCTGAGGGTCGTTATCAGGTGCGTGCGAATCGCCATGAGAGACGTTCAGAGCACTGGTGGCTGCAGATAGCTGTGGAAGTCGTTCAAGCACCTGGACCAGAGACTGGGAAACCTTAGTCAAATCAGATACTGATTGGGACATGGCAATGGCCCACTCTGGGGGAGGGGGGGTGCACTCATCCCGAGAGTCGGAAGCTTCCTGCGGTGCAGACATGGTAGGAGGACTGGCAGAAAGGCGACAATTGGCCTACTGACCACTTTTTCTTGCAGCAAGCGCAGGCATAATGCGTTATGGTAGGTTTGGAGAGGGAGGCTCCAGAAGAGTTGGACATAAGGAGATTCTGAAAATGCTATACTAATAATAACAGGCTTAGGTGAACCTGTAGGCTTTATAAGGGAGATACCAAGGAGAAGAGCAGAGAGAGCGCCGAAAAACAAGCCTACCGTACCGCAGAAAGCAGAGTTGTGTCCCCCAACACCACGATCCCTCCGTGCACAGAGTTGCAGAAGCAGGAGTCTCTGCGGTGAAGAGGAGGAGCGTGCCTAAAGATTGAGCACTGAGGTGAGTGAGCCAAAGCTCCAGATAGGGCCGTGCAATAAAGCGGGCGTGCCACATTTAAAAGAGCGGTCTTGAGTGGAGGAAAAAGAGCGCGGAGACAGTGTGCCCGAGGCGGGGGGCCTGGCCAGTCGGGGCAGTGAAAGTAAGATGTCGGGAAGGAAGAGAACCGGAGGTGCGCAGGGACACCCGGTAATGTTAGAATACTGCTGCGGGGAGCGGGAGGAGTCTATAAGGGAACAAACCCCCCGGGCACTGTGGAGTTAAGGGACAATGATCCATTACCTTCCTTGAAATCCGGCTCCACACGATATGAGGGTCGTTGGATCAGGAATCCTTCATCCAGAAGACGGCATCAACCCCTATAGCGCAGGGGGAAGGTCACCGCCGGTGACCACCGTCTTCCTGTCAGACCTCTCCGAGGTGAGGGGGACATTTTTGGCTAGGACCGCCACTAGTTAGGCCCTGGAGCACCTGTGAGGGTGACAGGGGATAATGTCCTGCCCGCGGCCTGAGAGTTGCGATGTGGGCGACACCACACTGCTCGCTCAGCCGCCTCTCCTGAGAAAGCAGAGTGAGTAACACCCTGTTTCCCTGAAATGCTGTATCTGAAAGACAAAAAGAGAATGTTACTAAAAGCAATAAAACCTGTAAGGGAACAAAGGTTAGCAGTGGATCTGACGATCCAGGTCCGCCTCCTACAGACACTAAGCACAAACTGAGGTGCTTGGTGCCTGTCGGTGGGTGTATACTGTCAGGGAGGAGCTACTCTTTTTCCCTTTTTGCATAGTGTCAGCCTCCTAGCAGCCGCAGCATACACCGACGGTTGTCTGTGTCCCAAAATAAAGCGATAAAGAAAAATAAAATAGAAACCCAAAGTTTATTTAAAAAAATATGTAACACTGAAAACCAAATGGTTCTTTTTTTTTTTTTTCAGAAATGTGCTTTTCACAGCATTTTTTTTTTTTGTAAAGCTTTTTCACCTTTTTTCTTTGGAACTAAAACACTGTGGCCAAATGTGTTCTGTGAGTCTTAAGGAAAATGTGAAAAACTGTTTTGTATTTTTTTTTTTTTTTTTACATGAGCATTCTTTTCATATGTTGTTCCACGTATGGCATTTTTTTTTTCTTGTGTTTTCCCTAAGGCTGAATTCACATATCCATGTTTAACGCTCTGAGCACAGAGCGGATGTGGCTTTCTTGACCCAAACTGAGCCTGAGGCTAAGTTTACATGATCGATTTTTTCTGAGTGACAGCACAGATGAGCATTTTTTTTCCCACTGGCCCAATCTTCACATGGAAAAAAAAAAATCACAAAATTCACTAGTGTTTTCTGTGTGTTGGATGTGACTCGCCTATTCAAGTCTTTGGCTTGTTTGTTTTTTTTAAATCATATATCATATAGACTGGGCTCGGAATGTAAAACATGGATATCTGAAACCAACTTTAATACACTTTCTAGAAATAAAAAGTGTGTGTGTTTACATGTGAATTTGTTAAAAAAAACATATAGATTAAAAATTCTGCAGAGACAGAAAAATATGTAATTGCCTGTTGTCCCCTTGATAACATGATGTGCAAATCTATGGAGGGCTCCTTATATCTGCAAGTGATTGGAATTGGGTACGGAAAGTATTCAGACCCCTTTAAATTGTTCACTCTTTGTTTCATTGCAAAATTTGCAAACATTTCTACATTTGTTTTTTTTTCAGTCAAGATGGGGTGCAGAGTGTACATTAATTAGAAAAAAATGAACTTTTTGAATTTACCAAATGGCAGCAATGAAACTAATAAATATATATATATATATATATATATATATATATATATATATATATATATATATATATATATATATTCTAATATACATACACAGGGTGGTCCAAAAGTAGGTGGACAGTATGTGTAATAGGGTTATGAAGGGAGAGATTTATCAAACTTGGACATGGTGTAAAGTGAAACTGACTCAGTTGCCCTTAGCAACCAATCAGATTCCACTTTTCATTCTTCAGACTCTTTGAAAAATGAAAGGTGGAATCTGATCAGTTTTCACAGATCCAGTTTTCACAGATAAATCTCCCCCAAATCTGTTTTCTTTTCAGATAATTCAAATAACCCATAATGGCAAATAATTTAAATACAGATCAAAGAAAATGGATTTTAAAGAAGTATTGAAAATCTCAAAATTCTGAAACAGTTAGAGCAAATTGGGTTGAAACATTTGGTACTCAAGCCCCAAAGAGACAAACCATTTACCGCATTCTTGACAAATTCGATGCCACTGGCTCAATCCTTAATGCTCCAAAACTGGTCGGCCCCTAACAGCCTGTACAGAAAATAATAAACAACTTGTTGCTGAAACATTTGTTCAGAGTCCAAAAAAGTCGACCAGAAGAGTCTCTTTAGAATTGGGAATTTCCAGGTCATCCACCTGACAGCACCATGGAGGTTGTCTTCTTATCCACAGTGGGACAGGAAACCACGAGCATAAAAGGACCCTCCCCTTACCAATCATCAGTGTTTTTTCTGTCCCACTTTGGATAGGAACTACGAGGACTCCGGCAGCTCCGTTTGGGGAGTGTGGATCGGGGGGTTTAGGCCCTTATTACCCTTCCCACTACAAGCCCCGTACGCTGAAACCCGACACAGGGTCCCTCAGCTCACCCGGTGCAGCGCTGCTCCTGGGATTGCCAGTCGTTTCCTCCTGGAGGGGCTCTCGACCGCGCACGCCGCCCGAGCGTTTTCCGGGTCTGCCCCTGTGAACGAGCAGACAGCCTGGCAGCTCACCGCAGCTCCGTCTCACCGGAACGCCGCACGCTGTAGCCCGGCATAGCTCTTCCGGGTCGCGGTCGACGGTGGGTGGGGTCGGCGCCTCCATCTCTCTATGGTGAAGATGGAGCACTTCCGGGGCATGCCGGCGAGCGCGAACGCTCCAACACCAGGAGGACAAGCATATAAGGTAAAGGGAGTAGGTAGGAAGCTATCCTGTATATTATCCGAAATGGAGGATACCGCCAGGATAGAGGGAGAAAGTCAGGCACACGTAAGTCCACTACAGAGGGCAACCGCTAATGCTCACCTCCCAGTCATATATATATCCTTCTAAAACGGTGCTGTCTCTATTATTATAGGTAGCCTCCGCCACCGTGGCTAAGAAAGGGAAATACAAGAAGTGCCCTATATGCTCCGTTAAATTAAAAGAGACATGGCAGAAACCTCTGTGTGAACCCTGCACTAATCGCATCCTGGGTGAAGAGCAGGCCTCTCTCATGTCAAACATGCGGGCTATTATCAGGGAGGAGGTACAGGCGTCAGTCTCCGGCTTAATGACTCCTCAACCCTCACAACCAGATGTTAGGAAGAGAACGAGGGATTCGGACTCTTCGTCTGAAGGAGCTTTGTCCAACTCAGATCTGGAGGAAGATGAGTTTAGAGACCCTCCCGAGAAGGGGAAAAAGTACCTTTTTTCCTCTGTAGACACGGATGAACTGCTAGGTGCGGTGAGGCACACCATGCAAATTGAGGAACCGCCAACCTCTCGTTCAATACAAGATGAGATGTTCGGCGGGTTACGAGCTCAGACCTCAAAAGTCTTTCCCGTTAATGCTCATATTCGCGGGATGATTCTGGAAGAGTGGGAGGAGGCGGAAAAACGCCTGATTATTCCGAAAGACTTCAAACTTCGCCTCCCATTTGATCCGGCGGAAGTCAAAGACTGGGAGGATGTCCCCAAAATAGACATTCCTCTAGCTAGAGTCTCCAAAAGGACTGCAATACCCTTTGAGGACTCATCTAACTTAAAGGAGGCTATGGATAGAAAAGCTGACAGTCTCTTAAAAAGAGCCTGGGAGAGCTCAGCAGCTGTAATGCGTGCGAACATAGCGGCGACCTCAGTGGCACGATCTATGCACTTATGGGTAGATGACCTAGCAGATCAGCTTGCCTCTAAAACCCCTAGAGAAACTATAATAAAATCCCTTCCCCTCCTTAAAATTGGTACAGATTTTCTAGCAGACGCATCGGCAGAATCAGTAAGATTTACGGCCAGAAATCAATCCCTCTCAAACGCAGCCAGAAGAGCGATCTGGCTTAAGAACTGGTCAGGGGACGTACATTCCAAAAATAAACTCTGTGCCATTCCATTTTCTGGGTGAAGAGTGTTCGGGCCGGTACTAGATGACATCTTAGAGAAAGCGTCGGATGATAAAAAGGGGTTCCCGGAGGACAAACGCAAAAAGTTTCAGCCCTTTCGGAGGTCACGTTTTAATCAAAAAACTGACTATAGGGGGAAAGGGAAACAGGGAAGGTGGAGTTACCCGAAGGGTGGAGAAGCTAGAGCTAAAAATAAAGAGTCCACCTTTTCAGGTTCAACATCGGGCTACCACAGGAAGTGACGCCACCAGAGTGGGGGGGCGTTTAACCAGTTTTTTGGGGGGCTGGCAAAAGATCACTACGAGCCCATGGGTGTTACAACTGGTTGCTCAGGGTTACAGAATAGAATTTTCTTCCCCTCCCCCACAAAAATTCCTGATCTCCAGCTCCCATCTCGCCTTGACATCCCCCATGTGGGTAGACATTCAGGACCTGCTGAAATCAGCCGCGATTGTCCCAGTACCTCCCCAAGAAATAGGACAGGGGTTTTATTCAAGCCTGTTTTCCATATTAAAACCCTCGGGAGAGTCAAGAACTATTATAAACCTCAAACATCTAAATTCTTGGGTAGTGTACAAACGATTCAAGATGGAATCGCTAAAATCTACAATTCCCCTCTTGGACAGGGGGGTGGTGATGTGCACCCTAGATTTAAAGAGTGCGTATTACCACGTTCCTATCTGCCTAAACCACCAGAAGTATCTAAGGTTCGCAGTAGAAAGAGAAGGGGAAGTCCTTCATTACCAGTTTCGCTGTCTTCCGTTTGGTCTAGCTTCGGCCCCAAGGGTTTTTACGAAGATTATGATAGAAGTGGTAGCCTACCTAAGAAATCAAAATATCATAGTCATTCCGTATCTAGACGACTTTTTAATAGTAGCAGACACAGTGGAACAACTCAGAACCGACTGTCAGTTTGTAATCTCCACTCTGCAGAATTTGGGGTGGATCATAAACTGGGCAAAATCCGATCTAGTACCCAAACAGAGGATAAAATTCCTCGGAGTCAGACTCAAGTGTGAGAATGTCCTTTCTGCCAGAAGAAAAACTGCGAGGCATAATAGACAAGGTTCATCTTTTCACAAGGAGCAGAGTTACCATCAGAGATGCCATGAAGATTCTGGGGCTGATGACGGCTTGCATCCCTTGTGTAAATTGGGGTCAATTTCACTCCCGACGTCTTCAGCAGGCGATGCTCTCTTCCTGGGACAGAAGACAGGGATCCTTAGACAAAGTGATACAGCTGCCAAACCAAGTGAAGACTTCATTACGCTGGTGGACAGATCCCAAGAACCTCAGGCAAGGAGTGCCCTGGAATCATGTTCCCGAAGTGATAATTACCACGGACGCAAGTCAACAAGGCTGGGGAGGTCACATCCAGGGAAGGTATTACCAGGGTCAATGGACCCGGGAAAACAGCACGCGATCCTCGAATTTCAGAGAACTGCTAGCAGTCTGGAAGGTTCTATCTTCAGCACAAGCCTTGGTGAAGAACAAACACGTAAAAGTACTCTCGGACAACACAACAGCAGTTGCTTTCCTTCGACATCAGGGTGGTCCGAGACACAGAGCTCTACAACAGTTGGCAGAACGAATCTTCAGTTGGGCAGAGGTGACGGTTCTCTCGATCTCTGCAGTTCACTTGGAAGGTTCCAGCAACCTAGTGGCGGACTTCCTGAGCAGAAGAACGATTCTATCAACAGAATGGGAGCTAAACAACGAAGTGTTCAAAGATTTGTGTCATCGTTGGGGGAACCCGAAAATAGACCTCTTTGCGACCAGACAGAATGCAAAGGTCAACGTCTTCTACTCGCTAAACCCCCAGGAAAACCCGGCGGGAGTCGATGCTTTCTCCCAATCATGGGAAAGGGGTCTGTTGTATGCGTTCCCTCCACTTGCGCTAATACCAAGAACTCTCAGGAAAATTGCAGAGGACAGAGCCAAGGTCCTGCTTGTAGTTCCATACTGGCCGAAGAGGAGTTGGTTTGCCTTACTAAAGAAAATGTCAAAGGAGAGTCCAGTTATTCTTCCACAAAGATCAGATCTCCTCTTTCAAGGGCCCATTCTCCACCGAAGTCCAGAGACCCTTCGTTTATCGGCCTGGATCCTGAGCGGCAAGTCCTAAGGGCAAAGGGCCTATCGGACGAGGTGATTTCTACGTTAAAAGGAAGCCAGTAACCTCGGCAATCTATTCCAAAATTTGGAAAAAATTCTGCAGCTACTGTGGAGAAACTACAGTCGATACTGACCGGCCTAATATACCGAAGATCCTTGACTTTTTACAGGCAGGGTTTAAAGCAGGTCTTAGGCCCAGTACTTTGAGGGTACAAGTAGCGGCCTTTAGTGTTTTTTATGACTGTACTTTATCAGCTCACCCATGGATAAGTCGATTTTCCAGAGCGGTTACTAGACTGAAACCATTAATAAGGAAAACTATTCCACCTTGGGACTTAAATTTGGTCCTTAATGAATTATGTAAAATTCAGTTCGATCCAGCGGATAATCCAGACATAGGTAAATTGTCCCTAAAAACTGCCTTTCTTGTAGCCATTACTTCGGCAAAGAGACTAGGAGAGCTTCAGGCCCTCTCTATTCAGGATCCATATTTACAGATCTTTCATGACAGATTGGTTCTAAGACTGGACCCAGCTTTCCTCCCGAAAGTGGTCTCCGAGTCAAATATTAATCAGGAGGTCATACTTCCTTCCTTTTTTCAGTCACCCAGAAATCAAAAGGAGTCTCTTTACCATAGCCTGGACGTTAGAGAATTGGTTCTTAAATATCTAGAGATTACAGCACCCTGGAGGGTAGATAATAATCTTTTTGTTCAGTTTAGAGGCCCAAATAAGGGTAGAAAGGTGTCTAAATCCACAATCGCGAGATGGATTAGATCTACAATAATTTCGGCTTATAAAGCCCGGGGGAGGGATCCACCGGGATATATCAGAGCACATTCGTCTAGGTCAATGGCAGCCTCATGGGCAGAAAAAGGGGGGCCTCAGCAGATCAAATTTGCAATGCCGCCTCCTGGTCTAATCTTAGTACATTCTCCAAACATTACAAACTAGATGTAATGTCAACGCAATTAAGTTTTGGCAGGAGGGTACTCCAGGCAGTATTCCCACCCTAGGAAGTAGTCTGCTTTGGTACTTCTCCATGGTGCTGTCAGGTGGATGACCTGGAAAACGGTAATTAGTCTTACCGGTAATAGTATTTCCAGGAATCCATCCTGACAGCACTGTTAGTTTCCCTTCCCATGCTGATTTACTAAGAAATGATGTGACGTAAACATTTGTATCTTGTTTGTATTTAAATAAAATTTTCTTTTTGGCATCCATCCAGATGTGGTACTTTGAAAATCACTGATGATTGGTAAGGGGAGGGTCCTTTTTATGCTCGTGGTTTCCTGTCCCACTGTGGATAAGAAGACAACCTCCATGGTGCTGTCAGGATGGATTCCTGGAAATACTATTACCGGTAAGACTAATTACCGTTTTCACGAGTTTCCATCATGCGAATCCTGTAATCTATTGGGTGGAAAGCTTATCGTCCACGTCTAATTCACGGTTTATTGGAGGATGATTCAGACAGGTGGCTGCAATTTAGTGAGATTATGCTTAATGAAATTGAAGAAAATCTAGTAATTTTAGATAACATTATGTGGAGTGATGATCTGGCCATATCAACAGACATAATTGTGTTTACTGGTATAATGAGAACATGCATTTAACATTAGAGCAACAACTAAATGAGCCTGGCGTCAATGTTTTGGGGTGGTATTTCAAGTTTTGGTGTTTTTGGACAATTTTTTTTTTTTTGATGGAACAGTCACAGGCGATAAGTATCTCGAAATTCTAATGAATCAAGTTGTTCCCCAGTTACAGCAACAGCCGAATTCAAATGACCTTTATTTACAACAAGATGGGGCCCCTCCACATTATTCAAGAGTCCTCCGTGAGATTCTTGATGAAACATTTCTAAATAAATGGATTGGCAGAAGAGGCCCACTTGATTGGCAGGCATGTTCACCAGACTTGACCCCAATGGATTTTTTTCTTTTGGAGAGTACTCAAGGACAAAGTTTATAGTCGAAAACCAAAAATTGTCAGTGATTTGAAAAATTACATAAGAGATGCATTTCAAGAAGTTAATACCCAAAGAGACTTGTGCAAAAATGTTTGTCGAAGTGTAAGAGGCAGACTTCAAAGCTGTGCAAATTGTGATGGAAAACCGTTTGAGTACCCACGTTGATAAAATTTAAGGGCTTTTGTATTATTGTTCAGAATAAAATTTAATTATCAATGTTATGCTTGTGTTAGTAAATATAATTTTATATATAAATCAAAATAAATGTTATTTTCTGTCCACCTACTTTTGAACCACCCTGTATATACTGTACACATACGTCTCTATGTGGTTCTGAGCAGCTGATATTATTAATGTATATTTCTGACATGCCTCATTATGTGTCATGGTAATAAACCTGTTTTTTTTTTTTTTTTTTTTTTAGATTTGCAGTACCTGTCAGAGATTCGTCAGCAAATACCTATTCACAGGCAACGTCGCCATGATCTCTACGGCGTGGAGGAGAAGAAGTGAGCAGTGTATCCACCATGATGGAAGTTCATCATTATAACAAGAGTCACAGGGAAGATCTAATAAATTGCTTCTGATGAAAAAGACAATTCTCCTGAAATGGAGGGCACCTTCACATGATTGCATTTTTCTTCTATGTTATGGTCTTGCATTTCTTGTGGACGGGGTACACTATGAGGGTTATCGGGATCTGTGCCGGTTGTTTGGGGCACACATCCGGATATCCAGTTGAGTTCTACATATGGCTGTGTTTCCTTATGAGGCACGCATATGGCAGAGCATTGGGGGCTAAAGAGCCTTTGGGAAGGGACTAGATCAATATATGATGAGTGATCTAGACATTAACATGTCGAAATCTGGTGCTCAAATGATTTTCTCCGAATCTTCTTGCAAGGACATCGCCACCTCCTGTAGCGCTGAGGAAGAATCTGGGATGGTGTAATCCTTGCAGTCTCTACACCTGCCTGTTACATTATCTTATGCAAATCAAACACAGAATTATTTTTAATAAATAAATCCTATAAACCTTTAGCTGTAATCTGTCATTATATTATGAGGTATTACTGTTTGTGTGATGGGCAGATATCTTACAGCTGCTTCACATGAGGTTTCTATGTATTTAATAGAATTCATCCTCTCCATGTCAACAATCTTGCCAAACTATAATTGGTAGAAGAGCAGACGTACTTCTTATGATCCCTGAACAGTTATTTGTGGTGCTAGGAATAAAGTTAGGGTACTTAGACTGTCGCCATTACATGTAGTGAAGCTCCAACATAAATCTGTGTGTGGTTCACATGGACATTAGCAGCAGTACACGAACTCAGACCATGAATACAAAAAGGAAAAATTATTTTTAAAGAAAACTTAATTTTAATTTATAAGTTTAGAAAGTTCACACCGCTAGAGGTGATGTCAGTGAGGTGAACTGAGTTTATTCACGTCACCGTGAGACACTGATGCTGTGCTAACATGTGCAGCTCAATGTCTCTGCTGGATGCCAGGCTGAACGCTTGCATCTAACCTGGACCTAATTTTTACCAACACCAAAGATATGGTTGAGGAAGTAAAGATGGCTAGGAATTTAGGAGGTAGCGATTATACTATCCTTGAATTTTGGATTACAAGAGGAGGAAGACCAGCGAGGGATCTAAAGATGGCAGGAAAGATCCAATAGCTGGATGTTGTAAAAGACAGAAATGTCCAAGAAGGATGGCAGATTTTGCTAAATAAAATTCTCACTGCACAATCTGTAACAATCACAAAAAGAAGGAAGAATTGGAAGCATTGAAAGAGACCAGGATGGATGAACACAGAACTTAAACACTTGTTAAAAGGAAAAAAGGAAAGGTAAATTCAATGGAAAGGGGGGGGGGTATCTAAAGAAGGATATAATGCTGTTTGCAGAGCAAGCATTAGAAAAGCTAAAGCCAGTAATGAAGTGAGGCTTGCAAGGGAGACCAAAAGCAATAAAAAAGGATTTTGGGGGTATATCAAAAGCAAAAGAAAAGTCAAAGATGCTATAGAATTTTTACTGGATGAAAATGGTGAAGTGGTCAAAAATGATGTTGAGAAGGCCAAACTTTTAAATTCCTATTTTGCATTTGTGTTCTCCAAGAAAGCAAATGTAACATCGACTGATCTTCATGGTGCCATCGAAGGAATAAAAGAACCCACACTATCCATAAACAGAGAGATGGTGAGGGAACACTTAGGCTACGTTCACATTTGCGGCTAGCGCCGCAGCGTCGGGCGCCGCAGCGGCGCCGCATGCATCATGCGCCCCTATATTTAACATGGGGGCGCATGGACATGCGGTGCACTTGCTTTTTGCGCCGCATGCGTCCCTGCGGCGCCCGCGTCGGGGCGCAGAGGACGCAGCAAGTTGCATTTTTGCTGCGTCCAAAATCAATGGAAAAAAGGACGCATGCGGCGCAAAAAGCAGCGTTGTGCATGTGTTCACATTTGCGCTGTGCGTTGCGGCGGCGACGCTGCGGCGCACACCGCAAATGTGAACGTAGCCTTAGCTAATTTAAATAAATTTTAGTCTCCCGGTTCAGATGAATTACATTCTAGGGTACTGAAAGATTTAGTAGAGGAAATTGCAGAACTACTAGCCAGAATCTTTGGAAAATATTGGAGAATAGGAGAAGTCCCAGAAGACTGGAGAAGGGCAATTACAAACGAGTGAGTCTTACTACTACACCAGGAAAGATATTTTAACAAATTTTTAAACTGCATGCATGTAAGTACTTGGATAAGAATACAGTAATTAACCAGACCCAGCATAGGTTTGTAGCAAACAAATCATGCCAGACTAATTTAATTTCCTTCTATGATAGAATTACTGACTGGGTGGATCAGGGAAATGTGATATAGTATATGTTGACTTCAGCAAAGCATTTGATAAAGTATCTCATACTATCCTTAGTGACTAAATGACCAAGTATGGGATTGACAACGCTACGGTTAGGTGGATTCATAACTGGCTCAGTGATCATACTCAGAGTGGTGAAAAATGGTTGCACATCCAATTGTAAGAGGGTTTCAAGTGGAGTACCACAAAGCTCAGTCCTGGCCCCAGTGTTGTTGAACATTTTTATAAATTATCTAGAAAAGGGAACTGAAGGTAAACTAATCAAACTTGCAGACAATGCAAAGCTAGGAGTGACAGCTAACACTAGAGAAGACCAAGAATTCAGAAGGATGTAGATAAGCTTGAACAATGGGCAGCAACTAATATAATGGTATTTAACAGGGAGAAATCCAATATTCTACATCTGGAAAAGAAAAACGAAAAAAACATCTACAGAATGGGAGGAATAGTACTAATCAACAGCACGTGTGATAAAGACTTGGGTATACCAATAGATCACAGACTGCACGAGTCAACAGTGTGATGCAGCAGTAAAAAAGGCAAACACAGTTCTAGGATGTATTAAGAGAAGCATAAGAGTTTAGATAACGTGAAGTAATTATCTCCCACTACTCTCCCTTGGACATGCATCATCTGGAATACTGTGTCCAGTTCTGGGCACCGAATTTAAAAAAAAAAGACACCGAAAAACTGGAGCAAGTTCAGAGAAGAGCTCAGTGACACTTTATTCCTTCTCTGACTATGATCATTAAATATCAAATATGTCATGGTAAAATTCTTCTTTTAATTATATTCTAATTATAATAATTATTGTACAGCAAATTGTACCGTTGCTGGAGACCTAAATGCTGCATTTTGGTGTTAATGCATTTCACCTCCATACTCTCTTAAACCCAAAGACTAAATTTACACCTATATACCAGGATTAAAGACAAGTATGCGCCTGGAAACATCTTAGATAACCCACTGATTTCTTTCTCCTACACTTTCTATGTGGATAATGGTTTCTGATTTTTTAAAATGGTGCTAAAATAAAACAGTAAAGGAGCAATAGACACTGATATGGGTGATCTTCTCTTGAGGCCCTCTAGTCATGTACCTGTTACCCATGAAAGAATACATAAAGCCCACTATAGAAATATAGAAAGAATACATGAAGCAATAAATGATAATTTGATTTTTATTAATATTTTGTTAATAAAATTAATATTTGATATTATTAAAATACTACCAGGGGAGTAACAATTGCGGTCTCGGGGTGTGTGACTGGGCTTGTTGGTGGGGGGGATGGTTGAGGTCAACGATATTTTCAACTGGAGGGGCCTATCGGCCTGTGGTTGCACCACTCTATGTTAGTAATAATGGTAATATTTAATGATATAATATCATGAAGTTACTTTAATGGCATAACGGGAAACTCGCCACCATCAGTAAGAGTGAAGTGATGACATCAGATGAAGGACACGATGACCAGTTTTTCCGTCATTACTGTCTGATATTTAATAGTAGAAATAAGTCTCGCTGTTGATGTTATTTTCCTCCAGTGGCTAATCTGTACGAAGATCAAGTTCATCACGTTTGTCACATTCATTTCCATCTCTGATATTCTGTGTCTACTTGTTCTTCTTGTGGTATCTGCTGGCAACAAATTAGATAATTATCAAAAATAATATTTTTATTGATTTATTGTATGTTTTAATAAATGGCTCTCTTGTAAACTAATAATTTTCCTATAAAAAGACAGGTTATCACTAACTTTAACTAGAAGGACATTTTTATATTCACCAAAATGGCAAGAGCAGTTCAACTCCAGAGCCAATCTTCAAATGGAGAGAGCTCGACTTTATACTATAGAGTCCTAATAGCTAAATTACACCCCGGAGAGCAGAGTACTGGGTTGTTAAAGGGTCATACACTTGTTATCCCAGGAGCGGAAAGAACAATATAAGGGCCCTTTGTAGTCCAGCACATCATAATGCACAATTTCACCTGTTTTGGAAGTGGTAGTGGCCCCTGCACCTCTTGGGACCCTATGTGTCTGCACAGGTTTCATCAATGATATGTTCGGCCATGGGTTACCCCATAGAAAATTCATTTGTCAACAAACAGAAGATTTACTCTCTTCTTCCTGTACCAATCACAGAGATCAGCGGCAGAAAGAGGAAGCCTCATGTGTCTGACTATATCGGAGGGATAAAGCGAAGCTTCATGTCAGCTTGGAAGTAGTGCAGAATGTGGTATATGTACCTGATTGTATAAGTTCCTTCTTGTAATTATAGGCACTCCTGATGGTATAGGCATATTGTCTTCGTAAATAAGGTGGATGACTATTTCTTACTATGGGAAGGGCACCTCTTCTGCCTCAAGGATGCTTCCTCCTCAAGATTTAATATTTTCCACTGAGTTAAGGTGAATGATAACATGTCTAGACTGTGTAAGGTTCCACTGTTTCAAGATGGCTGTGGCTTCTCCCCTCTAAACATAAGATGGTGACTGCTCCTTAGGTGGCTATGGTGCCTCCTTTGCCTTCAGATGATTGGGTGCACTTTCAAAAAGTGAGTGTGCTTCCTCTGATTCTTGATGGTAAAGGTGCCTCCTTATCCAGACTCCATGTTATGGGAGTCTGTTCTTCCAATTCCTAACGGTTAAGGGGGCCTCCTCCTTCCCATGTGAGACACATAACTCCTCCAGATGATAACGGCACCTAATTTGTCTAAGGATTTTCTGGCGTCACCTGCAGACTCCATATGTTATGGAAGACGTTGCCACCGCTGATGGTGCTGTAAGACCTAAATAGAAGGTATACCGATATGTTAGCAAACTATTACAATGACAACTTTTTAGAATTGTGAGTAAATCCTAATTTACAAGCTCCATATCAAAATAAAAATAGGAAAACAGTGATCCCCAGCATCCCTTCATTACTATCACAGAATATACAGGTCTTGCTTGTTGTTCAAGTGCTCCTTATTTAGAGTTTGAAAATGGTTTATCACTTGGATAGACCAACGCTAACACCAGACAGAGGTTTTTCATTCACCCTCACGTTGTGTTCTGAGAAGGATTCTGGGTACTTACTAGTAAGTGATGGTTTATGTTCATTCTGATTCTAGTTCCATCCTTGCAGCATTTATTCCCAGCGCTGATCTGTCTGTCTGAGTGTTCACTGTGTCACCAGCAGATCTGCAGGAATGATCAATGTCATTTATAACATTTATGCCCAATAGAAGTTGAGACCAAAACTCTATAACCCTGATTGTTGGTGTTTTATTATTCCTTAATATGGCAAGGGCAGTTTTGCTTCAGAGCCTTAAATTGGAGAGAGAACCGACCTTATATTGTAGATTCCTAAAAACTGACATACATTCTGTTCCCGCTATATGGTTAACAGTTGGAAAAGAGAGAATCTGACCCAACAGAGCAGGGTACTGGGTTATTAAGGATGTGTTCTCAAGTTCTTAAATTGCTTTAATTACTTAGACAGCATGTAAATAAGCAAGTTTGCAATTGACTTGCTTTTTCTAACAGCTGTCATTCTCCTGTTGTGAGAGCTGTTATCTTTTATAATGTACGGTTTGTTTCCATAAATCTTGGCCTCTGGTGCCTGGCTGGGAGTGCACAGTAGATACATTCCATAAAAGGAGTTAACTCTTATCATCCCAGTCAGCTCTCTCCAGTTCATTGATTTGTATACAGCAAGTACCAGCTCACCTCCCTCCTCTGCCTCTCATCTTCTGAAGATATACAGTTATAAGTCACTGGCCCAGCACATATTAGAGCAAGTCTGCTAATCTTGGCTCTCTGCTCTTGTCTGGATCTGTGTGCTTATTCAAATTGCCATATAATCTCTCAGTGTAATTATAGTGATAACAATGTAGCTGAATGTGTAATAGCAGAACTTGTGCTGGGTTTATAGCTCTACTAATAGTGAGCTCTGTTCACTAGAGCCATCACTCAAGGAGATGAACCTGCCCTTCTAGAAACCAGGAAGTAAGGAAATTGTAAGGAGACTGCATTGCTCTGAATTGCTCAAGAGACAACTTAAGAATACACCTTAAAGGGAATCTGTCACCCCATTTTTCCCCTATAAGCTAAGGCCACCGCCATCAGGGGCTTATCTACAGCATTCTGTAATGCTGTAGATAAGCCCCCGATGTAACCGGAAAGATAAGAAAAACAAGTTAGATTATACTCACCCAGGGGTGGTCCCGGTGCGGTCCAGTCCGATGGAGGTCGTGGTCCGGGTCCGGTGCCTCCGATCTTCATAAGATGTGGTCATCTGCTTCCAGTCGCGGCTCTGGCACAGGCGTACTGATTTGCCCTGTTGAGGGCAGAGCAAAGTACTGCAGTGCGCCTGCGCTGGGCCTCTGTGACCTTTCCCGGTGCCTGCACACTGCAGTACTTTGCTCTGCCCTCGACAGGGCAGACAAAGTACACCTTTGCAGGAGCCGCGACGGGAAGCACAGGATACGTCATCGTATGAAGATGGGAGGCACCGGACCCAGACCTCATCGGGACCGCCCCTGGGTGAGTATAATATCTGTGTATCATATCTTTCAGGTTACATCGGGGGGCTTATCTACAGCATTACAGAATGCTGTAGATAAGCCCCTGATGGCAGTCGCCTTAGCTTATAGGGGAAAAATGGGGTGACAGATTCCCTTTAAAGCAGAAGAGCTATTTTATAGAAACTTGAGCATTGAACAAACATAAACCCTCTTCACAGGGATCAGTGGCAGAAAATGTAAGCTTCATGTGTCCGCCTATTAGAGGGATGCATTGAAAATTCATGACTGTAAGCAGTGCAGAATCTGCTATATGTACCTGACTGTATAAGCTCCTCCTTGTACTTATAGGCATGTCTGCTCCTCTTGATGGTAGAGGAATATTGTCTTCAGAGATAAGGTGAAAGACTACTTCTCAGGATGATAACAGCACCTATTCTGCCTCAAGGATTCTTCCTCCTCAAGATTCAATATGGGCATTTTTTTTCCACCAAGTTAAGGTGAATGACTTCCTGCCTAGATCGTAAGGCTCCACTGCCTCAAGAAGGTTGTGGCTTCTCCCTTTTAAAGATCAGATGGTGACTGGCAGTCAAGGTGGTTATGGTGCCTCCATTGCCTTTAAATGCTTTGGGAGTACTTCCAGAAACCAAGCTTCCTCTGATTCTTGATGGTATAGGGGCCTCCTCATCAGGACTCCATATTAAGGGAGTCATTGCCTCCAATACTTGATGGGTGCACTTTCAGAAAGTGAGTGTGCTTCCTCTGATTCTTGATGGTAAAGGTGCCTCCTTATCCAGACTCAATGTTATGGGAGTCTCTTCCTCCAATACGGGGCCTTCTCCTTTCGCCCGTGAAACAAATGACTCCTCCAGATGGTAATGGCGCCTCATTTGTCTCAAGATGTCCTGGGCGCCACCTCCAACTCCAGACTCCAGATAATATGAGTCTTTTCCTCCAGTTCATGATGGTGAAGGGGATAATTACCCCTTGTGAGATAAATGTTTCCTCCAGATGGTAAAGGCGCCTGATTTATCTCAAGATGTTCCGGGCGCCACCTCCGCCTACAGACTCCTGATGTTATGTGAGTCTTCTCCTCCACTGATGGTACTGTTTGATCTAGATTGGAGAGAAAACAATTATTAAAACAATTACTACAAGAACTTTTTAAATTGTAAGTAAATCATTAATAAAAGCTCAATATCAAAATTAAAAAAACAGTAAAACTGATCCCCAGCACCCACCAATTGCTATCACAGAATATGTAGGTCTGATTTGTTGTCTATCTGTATTTTTGAATGGAGTAAAAAAAATGGTTTATTTCTTGGATAGATCGACACTAACAGTGGAGTAAGACTTTCCATAAATCCTGAGGAAAAGAACGGCCTGTTGTGTTCTTAAAGAGTTTTAGGTACTCACATTTTAGTGATGGTTTCTGCCCCAGCAGCTGAAGAACAGAAATCTTAGTCTAAAAAACAAAACAAAAGAAAACAAACAGCATGGGTCCGATTCATCAAAACTTTTACACCTGTATTCCAGGGCAACTGGCGGCTCAGCTAAAATTATGCAACTGGGGTTCTAATGTAATTACTGTGCCTGCATTTACCTGGATAGGAAGCTGGTGTTCCTGCTGTTCTTCCTGAAGAAAAAAGAATAAATAAATATATGATTACATAACATAGAAAGAAAACATACTGTATTCCTGTAGTCAGGTCATCATCGACCTGCAGATACATTTTATTTTATGATCATTCTGATTTTACTTACAGTGGGGGAAATAAGTATTTGATCCCTTGCTGATTTTGTAAGTTTACCCACTGACAAAGACATGGACAGTCTATAATTTTAAGGGTGGGTTAATCTTAACATTGAGAGATAGAATATAAAAAAAAATCCAGAAAAATCACATTATATAAATTTATTTGCATTTTGCAGTGAGAAATAAGTATTTGATCCCCTACCAGCCACTAAGAGTTCTGGCTCCTACAGACCAGTTAGACGCTCCTAATCAACTCGTTACCTGCATTAAAGACAGCTGTCTTACATAGCCACCTTTATAAAAAGACTCCTGTCCACAGACTCAATTAATCAGTCAGACTCTAACCTCTACAACATGGGCAAGACCAAAGAGCCAAAACTTGAGCAGATACGAGTTGATAAAAAAAATTTTTAAACTGGCAAGACCTGCTGGATGAATCAGGAGATACGGGACCACAGATTTCCGGTAATATAACAATGTATTACCCAGTCAGTGTTTTTCATAATTTTAGATAGGACATCGTAATAGTAAGATAAGAGATGACTTACAATGAGGTAAAGGTGTTGACCCTGATTTATCATAACTGTGAACTGGAGAACCTTTGTAGACTAAATTTTTGTGTTAAAATATATTTTAAATACCTTATTACTAAGATGGGGTGCAAAAACATCAAGAACATTTTTTAACTATTGCGTCTCCTGTCCCATCCTCTCACTATTCTTCTCCATGCAAGATGCATTCACAAACTTGTCGGTTTTGACTCCTCACCTGGGGATCACCACGGGTTCTTCCTCATCCTCCTCTATAGCGACCTCCCTGTATAAGAACATAATACAACTCGTAAGAATATGTACTTATTGTAGCAGCCGGTGGAAAGATACAGAGAAAGGGGAACTGTAGAGCCAAACACACAGCAGGTCACAGTGGTCATATATATATACTGTATAGATATATAATACATATCTATCTATCTATCTATCTATCTATCTATCTATATCTCAACCATAGACGCCTGCAAAGAAGTGCAGCTCAGCTTCTTCTTCTTCATACTTACAAGATGGTCTTCAATTTTCGCCGCCATTCATAAGGTGGAAATTTAAAAGGTCTATAATAAAAAAACATCACAGTTTAGGATTTTTGACACTTTGTTCTGCCTGAAACTCATAGAAAATCTTCTTGATATTGATGTCTTTATAAAAATCATAAAGTAAAACACAACAACTATTGCTCTACTCTTCCCTATGGATCATAATGGCACAGATCACACATATCTCAGACTAATTCTATATCCTTGTGCCAAGAAGGCGTCTGCGTTGTGAGATAATTACCTGAACGCCCGTGGAGCTGCCATCACCTTCTTTCTCCATCTGAGACAGAGCCATAATATGGTCACAAGATATAGCTGATCAATCAGACTCATAATTCTGAATAATGAATACTCGGACGTGTTTATCATATTAATTTATCATCAATGGAATAATAGATGTCAGTAGGTCATTATATGTCGCCGGGAAAACTATACTATACGTATGGGCTTCAGAGAAAGAACTAACAGTTGTCCAGTGGTCGTGTGATCTCTTACAAACATTAAGGTCACGTGTGCAGAGGAAAAGTATCATAGAGACACGTCACCACTTCTGTATTTATCACCATCTCCTGGTTTTGGCTTACAAGTACTGAGGTAAAATACTGACCAAATACTGAACATGGCTTATAAGTGACAACCCTCTCATATAGTCCCGTTCTGTAAATAAGGAAAATTTATTTAAAGGGAACCATCTCTTACATCTGGAAGTATTGGTATGGATATGTGGGCACTTGTCCCACAATAAGTATGATATTGGATCTCTAAGAAAAAAAAAATGCCAGAACTACATCCACAGATCTGAGGTTGGTTCTCCAAGATGTTTGGTTGGAACAACCTCCCTGTCACATTCCTTCAAAAACCGTGTAAGTGTACCTAGAAGAATTGATGCTGTTTTTAAAGACAAATGGCAGTGTCAGCAGATATTGGACTTCGCTTTCTCTTTGTTCACTCATTTTGCATTTTGTTGATTGATAAAAATGACGTTTTAACACTTCTATTTTTGAAAGCATTCTTACTTTACAGCATTTTATTTACATCTGCCTAAGACTTTTGCACAGTACTGTGGAGATATATATGCACAAATTCTGTGTATGTGAGCAATATCTTGCATTAATATACTTACATCAGGTCTTCATCGTCATAAGTCCTGTTAGTCACAGAATAGAGAAGACAGTGAGAAGGCGACACACAGTAGACATTCATTCCTACTATTGGGATGTCCTGGATTTTTGTGTAAATCCATCAAGGAAAATTCCATTTATTTATTCATCTCTTTCCAGCAATTATACAGTCAGTCATCATTTGTGACTGAGGCTACGTTCACACCACGTTCAGGGTTTATGTCTGGCAGGGTAATCTAATATGATCATAGGATCTCAATGGATCCTGACCAAGTATATGCCAAAAGTGCGGTGTTTTTCCATATGTTTGCCATTATAGGGCTATGGGCATGACGCACATACACCGACAGTGGTGGTTATCCAGCCTCAGACAGAGTTCACATTTACAATAAAGATTTACTCACCTGATTTCTGGTCCTTCATCTGAAAATAAAAATATTTCATATTAAAATGAGATTTATAATATTAATTATGTAAATAAAAGTCCATTGTTATGTTGGATGACATAATGTAACCTAACACAATATCATGCCCAGTGATCACTGAGCTCCGCATCATATGATTATAATGTGGCTCCATATCACCATTGATATTATATAGATTGGACCATAGGACACCACATTACACTCGTATTGTGTCCTAGACCAATTAGTTAGTGTCACTTCTCAATATGGCGCCATTTAGATCCAGGAGTAGCGGGTGCTCATGAGTCTCCATACAGGCTCTATATAGGTAGCGCCATCTGCAGGAGGCCTATGGGCTAGCGATCCTGGAAAATTATGAATATTCTTGCATGAGAAAAAACCTTCCTAATCTAGGGATTTGATCAGCACAACTATAATGGGAATGTTTTTAACTTTAATCTGCATAATCCACTTTGAGAAAAACACAAAAAACGGAGGCGATGAAACAAATATATGACAAGGGAAATGTGTCAGTAAAAGATGTGAAACTTGGAAACTATGGAGATCAGATATTATATAATGGCAGAACTTACCCTGTACGCCGGTCACTGCCGCCTGTAATAGTAACAGAGAGTCAGAAGAGAATATAATGTATCTCGTGGCATAATATTATAGAAAAGTCCGATTACCTTGATGTTACATGGCGTCTGCAGCTCCTTTATGTACTTGGATGTTGGAATCTGTACATGTAAAAAAAAACTGTCATCTCCAGACCAAGAATGTCCATCCATCTGATCTATTGGATGTATGTGATAATGTAGGGAGTAAGAAGAGCACTGATGGTCACAGATAGTAGAGGTCCCTGTCCAAGAACAATATATGGGCCATTTGCAGTCCAATAGTTCAGCATAATTTCACATTTCCACCTGCTTTGGAGGTGGTGGTGGCCCCATTACCTCCTGGGCCCCTGGCTACACCAATGATATGTCCTCCCCTGGGGTAGAAGTAAAATGCCCTCATGTTTGTTAGATCCGCTCTCTGTGTCTTTTTATATAATGTGGAGGAGTTGGGAGAGAGGAAACATTTCCTACTACTGATCATTAGGGAATGTTCTTCTTCTTCCATGAGCCGAGGGTCGGTCCTTCATTAGGTCCCATCTTTTTTTTTATTCTTCCACACATTTTATAAAAAGGCCTGATTGTTCATGAGTCACGTATCACAAAGAGAAGAAATGAAACCTAAAGGTTTATTACATCCACTATCACATGGGGTTTGGATTATTTTTCTGCACTCTATAAGGACGTCATGATGCCAGTATTTACCCTGGAGTCACACATGCAGGAGATCCACAAGTGTGAAGTGTAAGGCCGGGTTCAGACAGTCGTATCAACAAATGGGCCTGTCATGTCTCCAAAATGTGGACTTGATTGGCTCCATGTCTGGCTCCGTGTGCTCCTTCGTGCTGCCATCTTGCATACACTATTCCATATAGCCAGAATAGTGTGTGATGGGATTTTTTATGGAATTTTTGTCCACACATTTTGGCCACGTGGAAAAACACCCAAGTACAATTGGTTTATTGAGTACAATTGGTCTGTGTGTGATCCGTCGTACATACACACAGTACACCGACCAACAACACACTTGTCTGACCGAACACTATGTTTTTCATTCATGCATTTTTCTTCCTTTCAGCTAAATTCACACACAATATAAAATATAAATTGTGGAACTGCTGTTAAAATCAGGCATTCAAATTGGTCAATCAAAAACGTATCCAGTCGGCTGCCATTTTGCTGGATTTTTTGAAGCTTGGGTAGGTGCTAAAATAAACAATGCTCACTTTTCTTCCTCTGTTCTTATACCATCTCTGCTGCCACCTCAGATCCCCAGTCCTCCATGGCCGTCATCTATTCTTCCAGGGCAGGGAACAGAGGCAGCGGAAGAAGCTGAAGAACAGTTGATGAAAAGTGAGAATAGAGATTTATTGTTGTTTTCTTTCCTTCTGTCAGGGATACCGGTGTTGAATTTTCTCTAATTTGGCTGATATCTTCGTTTCGGTCCGAATCTACGCCACCTGAAATTGAGCGAATCTGTCCAAACTGAATATTGGAAAGTTTGCTCATCTCCAGTATTGCTTAAATTCTAAATTGCTTGTGTGAATTCAGCCTTATGGTGTGGTCTCTACATTGTGGCTTGGGTCTATTATCTCCATGATACACCTGCGTTACCAGCAATTGGTGCTTCTTGCAACACTTCCACTGATAATGTATTTATTTTTTTATTTTATTCATTTATATAGCTCCATTAATTCCACGGCCCTTTACACACGTCATCATCACTGTCCCCATTGGGGCTCACAATCTAGATTCCCTATCAGTCTGTCTTTCGGGTATGGGAGGAAACCGGAGATTGGAGAACACGGAGAGAACCCACACAAGCACAGGGAGAACATACAAACTCCTGGCAGATATTGTCCTTGGTGGGATTTGAACCCAGGACCCCATTGCTGCAAAGAACCCAATAATAATGTATACACTGTAATAAATAATGTATATGTTAGGTTTTTAAAATTAGAAGTTATATACTCTGAACCAGTTATACAATTCTGTGTAAGATGAGAAAGGTCTTGAGTCAGGACCAAGTTCAAGTATAAAGTCAGGACCAGGTTCATGCTTTGTGTGTTTTGCCTTTATATCTCCCCCCAAAAAAGCACACATAACAGCCGCAGTGTGTGAGTCTGGCCGTAAAGCACCCCCTGACCGCACATCATTGGTCAGGTGCACCGCCATGCTTCATCTAAGCCCCGCCCACTTAATGGAAGATGTGAAAATGACAGTTGGAAACAACTGACGTAAAACGTCCCTATAGATCCCGTCCTACAGATTTCATCCCTCCGGCTGTGATCTCTTGTACTGTGTTCTGCACCAGTAAGGAATTACCTGGGTTATATTATGTGCAGTAAATGACGGTTTATTACATTATCCTGTTACCCCCGCCTTCTTATTCTCCCTAATTCTATATTTAAAGGTAAATGCTGACATACCCAATTCGGAAAAAAAAGTGGATAGTCCATGTCCAAATTTTGGACCGTCCGTATCCACTTGTCGCTCTCCTCTTACTCCTCAAACACTGGTACAAATCAAATATCACAGAAAAAAAACACCTAGAAATAAGAGGAGAGGAAACATTACATGGAGGAAAGAAATCAAGTAGATGGGAAGTAACAAAATATAATGGGGCGATGATGGGGCACTTACAATCCGACTCCAACTGAAACCCTCAAAGCCGTGTCTGGTCAGCGGCTGCTTATATAGCCTTCCATCATTATGTCATAAGGGGATGGGCTGTGACATCTTCAGCAGCCGCATAGCTAATATTTAAAGCGATAGGATCCATATAGTTTAATATCACTGAAATAAACTATTTATTTTACTTATTTGGGTTCCTACATGTTGGTCATTGTTAATGCTGTCCTGTATATATGGTAGGGTGGGGTGAGGGTAGTAATGTAGTATACAGAGAAAGGCGTAATAAATAGTATAAAGATATAATTTAATCAGTTGCACAACACACACCATAATGGTATTTTTTTATTGTTATCAATGTGAATAAAATGTGTTTTAAATGTAGAAGTTTATGTGTCAAATTATATCTAGAAACAGTCTTGGGCCAAAGATGGAATTACTTAATAAAACTGTTCACATGAATTGTGCAGCTTCTGTATTTTTGTTTTCTAGTAGTATTGGATAACAATAATAATTTTTATTTATATAGCGCCAACATATTCCGCAGCGCTTTACAAATTATAGAGGGGACTTGTACAGACAATAGACATTACAGCATAACAGAAATCACAGTTCAAAACAGATACCAATAGGAATGAGGGACCTGCTCGCAAGCTTACAAACTATGAGGAAAAGGGGAGACACGAGAGGTGGATGGTAATAATTGCTTGTTATTTATTCCAAACCCAAATGACATCATTTTTCATAGGCTTTAAGACATATGTATATCTATGCTCTCATATCTATGCTCTCATTTTTTTATGCTTTTTAATAAGGTATATATTGAAATACGGGTGTAGCTCACCCTATAAAAGTTAGATCCCCTTCCTGTAGGACATGTTTCCCCCATAGAGCGTGATTTTTGTTTTCTTTTTATCATGTAGGGTATTAAGAGGCATATTTCTTTCTAACACAGCTAACGACATCATCGTTCCAAAATGTCTAAAATTAAGGAGGTTGTCCTCAAGTTTAACATTGTTGGTTTAAGCGCTGCTGTCCTCGGTATCAAATGAATTGTTGGGGTTCCATCAGGTACAAGTGTTTGCTTCCATCACCAATGTTGGCTACATGGTAAATAAAATGTGTTTCTTTTCTTGCGCCCTTCCCCTACAGTTCATCTGGTCATGTCTGGTTTTGCCAAGAAGGTCCAGAAACCTACAGATAGAAAGTCCTCCAGATCTGCCAAGGCAGGGCTCCAGTTCCCAGTGGGCCGTATCCACAGGTTCCTGAGGAAGGGAAACTATGCTGAGAGGATTGGATCTAGAGCCGGCATCTATCTAGCAGCCATCCTGGAATACCTGTGTGCTGAGATCCTGGCTTGAACGCTCCGCCCTTCACCATGCTGTGATTTTAATTACATCCTAACACAGTTGGTTCTGAGCTTCCTATAAAAGCAGGCTTTACCATGTTATTAGCCATAGGTAAGTGTTCACACTAGGCAGTCAGCTCAGTTACCCATCCGATCTGAGATTACCTTGACGTTTGGTGGATGGGCTCACAACTTTTGGCCAAATCTTGTGCTAAGAATCTCATGTGTTTTTTCATAAATTTCCCTATCCATTATGCTATTCACATTTCACATATTGCACATTTCCTTGCCTTAGCACAGTAAATTTTGAGTGCAGCCATTGATCTATTTGCGAGATCCTGGAGCTGTCAGGAAATGCAGCCAAGGAAATCAAGAAATCCAGGATCCTGCCCCGACACATCCAACTGGCTGTCAGGAACGATGAGGAACTGAGCAAACTGTTTGATGGGGTCACCATTGCAGAGGGTGGCGTCCTGCCATATATCCATGCGGTCCTAGTGCCCAAGAACACTGCAAGAGACTCGTCCTCAGAGGAACCTGAAGCCGCAGAGTCTCAGGAGTTCTGATCCTATTTAATTAGATTTTGGACTTTGCTATAAAGCACCTGTTTGTATTTCCTATATTTGTATGTTCTTGTAGTATTTTAGGTGTATCTTGATTAAAAAAATCTTTTTTACATCCACTCACTGGTAAGCATTTAAATACAGCCTTATTTTATTAAAAATGTATTTACTTGGTCAAATGTTCAGTAGCTCGCTGCAACTGGGTGTGTATGCAAGAACAGTTGTGCTAAGTCAGTAGCATGGCTACCAAGGGGGCCCACCCAGAGCTACTCCAACTGTATCGGCCTGGACAGCCCACCAATATAGGTAAGCTCTGTGGTAGAGCAGGAAGACATGATCTCCTTTCCTTTCTGTAGACTGCAGGTGGCTTTATGCTTGTGGTGGTCTACAGATTTGCAGGGTGATGGCGTGGCCGAGGTGCTCGTGGACGTGCAGGATGTGAGAATCCCAGCACTCTGTCACCCTACGGATTCATCAGCGCCATGATATCGGCACATTGGTCTGCACGGTCCTTGCCAGGATCCTGGATTAGGTAATTATATGACAATTTTTTAAAGTTTTATTTAATATAAAATGTGTGTCTCTAGAGCCATCAAACAATGGGGGACCGTCGTACATTTGGTTGGGAACCATATACATTGTAGACACATCTGTGCGGGGCCCATTATACAGTATTTTGAGGGAGTTGAACATGGGGTGGGGGACTACTTGGTAGACTATTAAATGTTAAGTAGGCACTTAAGAAGCGCTATTGTTATAGGGGCACTCAATACAGTGACCATTAAATCCTTTCCAACGTTGGGCGTAATAATACGCCCATGTCGGAATCCCTCCGTTTGATGTGGGCGCTGGCGCTGAGCCTACATTTTTCTGGCACATGTCAGCTGTTTTGAACCGCGGCATTAAACTAGCGCTTCTGGTAAGTACGCCGGAAATCCCGCCCATCGGTGACCCCATCACGTGATCGCGGGTCACCGATGGGTTGGCATGACAACCAGGGGTCTCCGGCAGACCTCTATGTCTCCAGAAGAGCTCTATGGTTGTCATAGCCAGATTGGTTATGAGCGCCACTCGGTGGTCGGCTCTCATAGCAAGTGAGCATTTCTGCTACACACACAAGCGATCTGATCATAGCCTGTGTGTAGCAGTGGCGACCAGACAACTGCAGCTTCTAGTCTCTCATGGAGACTATTGAAGCATCCAAAAAGTAAATAAAAATGTTTTTAAAAATATTAAAAAAATTAAAAAAATAAAAGTTCAAATCACCCCCCTTTCGCCCCATTCAAAATAAAACAATAAAAAAATCAAACATGCACATATTAGGTATCGCTGCATTCAGAATCGCCCGATCTATCAATATAAAAAATATTTAACCTGATTGGTAAACGGCATAACGAGAGAAAAATTAAAAACACCAGAATAATGTTTTTTTGGTCGCTGCTACATTGCAATAAAATGAAATAATGAGTAATCAAAAAATCATACGTACACGAAAATGGTATCAATAAAAACGTCACACGCAGTCCCAAATGGCAAAAAATGGAGATGGTACAGGTCTCAGAAAATGGTGCCATTTTTTTTTTTTTTTACTAAAGTTTGTATTTTTTTTTCACAACTTAAATAAAAAAGACCCTAGACCTGTTTGGTGTCTATGGACTCATAATGACCTGGAGAATCATAATTGCAGGTCAGTTTTAGTATTTAGTGAACATGGTAAAAAAAAGAAAACAAGTGTGGAATTTTTTTGCAATTTCACCTCACTTGGAATATTTTTTCCCGTTTTCCAGTACATGATATTTTAAAACCAATCGTGTTGTTCTAAAGTACAACTTGTCCCGCAAAAAAGCAAGCCATTACATGGCCATTTTGACCAAAAAATAAAGTTATGGCTCTGGGAAGATGGGGAGCTAAAAACGAAAACGCAAAAAAGAAAATAACTCCAGTCATTAAGGGGTTAAGTTTCACAGAGGTCATTATTTTGTAGGAGAAAAGTGAGCAGTTTTCTAGGACACTTACATGGCGTATTTTTGTGGAGCGCCCCCGCACCGCCGCAGGGCCGAGGGGTACCCGGAGCCGGGCCTCTGGTTCTCAGTCTCGGGGTTGTCACGGTGGCTAGACCCGGTCCGTGGCCCTGTCCGTCAGTGGGGAACGTCCGGTGAAATAGGTGGTAGTAATGGTAGCGATGTAACGGTGCGGTTGTGGGGTGTAAGTCGCGGTAAATAACGAGGACACCAGTTTGCAGTCTCTTTACCTCTTTACTGGAGATCTCTGAGTCCTCAGTCCAGAATACGGTTCACCAGGCTGCGCAAGTCCGGCCGGTCCAATGGCACCTCCAGAGCCCTCCTCTCAGGTGGAAATCTGTGCCTTCCTTCTAGCGCTATGTGTTGTAGTCCTTCCCTGCTGTGCTCACGGAAAGTGACCCCACAACGGTTGTGTCTGTTTCTTAAGTTCCCTCACAACTCGATTTGATGTTCCTCTGTAATCCACCCCTTCCCTGTATTCAGGTTGGAATGGCACCCGTTTGTCAGGTAGGCCTGGAGTTCTTCCGGGACCCTAGAGTCGCCCCTCTCCCGCAATTGCCCCCCAAGACTTCATAGGCGATATGTGGTAGACAGCCAGCCTGAGACCGACTGCCCTGCCGCTGTTTGGAGTATGGCTTGAAGCTGTATTCTAATCCACTCCCTCGGCGTTCCGGCCACCGGTATTGCGCCTCAGCAAGGTGCTGCCTCTTTCAGCACAACCCCTGCTGGTATTCTCCTTCTGCTTGATCTCGTTTCTCACTCAGCACAATCTGTCTCGCTTCTAGTCCTTTCCTGAGTCCCGCCGCTTCCAGGAGCCTGCGCGGACCCGTTACGTTCTTTCAATGCCAAGCCTCTGCCAGGATCCCACCCCTGGCAGAGACCCTACAGTCTCTCCCTTCACAACACCCCCTGCCACAGGGTGTTGCTCCGTTCAATCCCGTCAGCGTTCTCTCTAACTTTCTGCCTGACCCCCAGTTTACCCACTATGGTGGGGAGTGGCCTAATGAATAGCACCCTTAGCTCCCCCCGGAGGCCCAGCTGTGAAACATATTGGTGTCTGTGATACCTGATTGGAGGAACTCCTTCGGTGCCATCGAACGTACCATGGCTCCCCTTAGCGGCGAAGCCACAGTACTGCAACGACCAGAACTCTGGGGCGCTGCACTCCCCCCTGGTTAAACACAGTACTCCGGGACTGGGAAGAAAAACAACAATACAGATTAGTAAACAGACATACAATTTTGTTGAGTGCAAAACAATAAGTATACTTGAACAGGCTTCCCTTTATGGGAGGTGAGGACACTTTTAACGTTACAAACATGGTCAACATTATAAATTACAGGTTATGCATAACTCCTGTTACCCAACCGGGTATTCTACTTAGTGCAAATTCTGGAACAATAAATTAACATTGCCTTTAGGAAACATACACTCTTAGTTTACCAAAGGCCTTCCTATAATCACATTACAGGGTAAGGTAACTTCACATTCTCCTACTTTGAACCTGCAGGACCGCCTGTCCCTATGGCTCCAGACCTACTGCCTCTCCTTTCTTTTACAGGACCGCCCCGTTCAGCCAGGGCCTACTGCCTTTCGCTACTATACATAGTATAGACATAACATTCCTTTCGTTTAAAGAACTCTGAGCCAGCTCTACTCGGCTCCTTTAAGGACTCACTCTCTAACCCCTACGGGTTCACTCTCTGTCCTTAGTAACAAAGTAACTTTCAATGGGGACGCGGGGTTTACCTTCTATCCTCACCTTCATTATTACTTCGCTTACTTTCAGCTATGCAGATCTCTATCTCTACCCCTACGGGCTCTCTGCATCTTTTCTTTCTGCAAAACATTATTTAGATTTCACATTTCAACAAATTCAACACATATAACTTAGCATGTAAAACAGTTACATTTCTTTTCAAGGCATCATTATGGCATTACTGTTCTGCAACAGTATCTCTCTCAAGTTCAGTTTCTCACATCCCCTTTAAGAGGAGACCAAGTCTTTCTAAGGTAGCTCGTCTTCTCAGCCTACCGGCCCATGCAAAGGTTCCGGGATGGTATCTTCGCAAAGTGTCTTTAATTAGAACCGGTAGGAAAGGTATCTTCACAAAGTGTCTTTGGCTCAAACCAGTAGGGAGCACCTTTAAGAAGGTGCAAACTATTTACAAGGGAAGTTCGAATCATGCACCGTCCATGATTTCTGCAGTTTGTATAACTTTTGTGCAACAACTTCAGAAAAGGAAAACAAACAAAGAGGATCCCGGGTCAACAGAGGGATCCATTAACCCTGGGCGGGTTTAGCAGCAACTTAAAGGAATAAAAGACAAACAGTAACTATTTACATTTTCAGGTTTCCGAGGTTTACTCTTTTTCAGGCGGCTCGGGCTCCTGCCCCCCAGCCACCGTGGTGCCAGCGTCCGCGGTTCGAACGTGAAGATGAACTCGACTGGCCAACTCGGTGGCCGCAACCAGGCGCACCGTTGCGATGGTGACAAGATCAGGTGCTCCTGGGACCAGGTCCGAGGCGGTAAGGGTCGCGGCTCCAGACATACACCGCCGAACATTCCGTGCATACCACCCGAGCGGGTTCTGGTGGCGGCTGTAGGTCACCGAATCCCCCTTTTGCAATGGTTCTCCACTTCGGCCACAGCAGGGAGCCCTCACGTTACAATGCGCAACAAAAACGTCAGTATCCAATCCTGGCTCGTGTATGAGGCCCCACCCTCTTCTTGCATGGTAGGCCAACACAGTGCCCCGCCTTGTCACGTCTCTGTCATCCCATGCCGGAGGGGGTTGTTGTACTTTCGATGGGCCCATCGACTCGGCCTCTTTCCGGCCTTTCCACTGTAGAATCAAGCACTGTCTATATTGTTCCCATGTAAGCACCGCAAGAGTGGACCCGTTCTCCCGGGATCCATCTGCTCTAAACCAAGGGGTGTCCCACTGAAGAACCACTCCATCTAAGCTCACATCTACAGGCTCCCCCACTCCAGTCGACAGCGGTGGCACCATCCTCCCCAGGTCGTCGGGGGATAGCACCATTAGCCCTGCCGAGATAAGTCGCTCCCTACTGCGATGGAGGTGGGCCATGGAAGCGGGCTCGTGAAGGGGAGCAGGGGCGTCGGCCATACCTGCGCCTAATGTGGTTCCATCGGTGTCGCTCCGGTCCGTTAACAAGGACGCTGGAATCTGCTGCAGCCCGGACCGGGGCTCCTCCAATGGGATGCTCGGACTCCGCTCCGCTTGCTGTGGTTCCTCCTCCTCTAACTCCGAGGTCGGGATTGGTGGACGTAGCTTCGCTGTCGGATCCGCATGCTTCCGGTCCATCTCCGGTGAAGAAAGGCAGGCCTGAACTGCTTCTTCCTCGCTCAGGCACTCGCCGTTCATCATCGCTGCCTGATAGTCGGTGGCAGTGCATGCACCTAGCTCCGCCATTTCTCTGAGGTCGGGCTTCTCCGTCACCAGCCTCTCGCCGTTGCATATCAAGGGGTGTTTCTCTTCTGCTTTGGGGCAGGTCATTCCTCTGCAGCCAGAAGTGCAGGGGGCGGTAGCCATTTCTCGCGCCACACTGGGAGTCTCCGCCCATAACACGCCCTCCTTCCCCTTGGGTGTAGCAATGGCGGCGCCTTTTGGCGGGAACTTTTGGCGGCTAATGGCGCAGCACAGTCTTTGTAATAAAGTACAGTCCAAGCACAGTAAATCACAGTCTCTAGGCACACATGACCTGATTCTTCAGGCTTAAGTAGATCCTGTTCGTGACGCCAAGTTGGAGCGCCCCCGCACCGCCGCAGGGCCGAGGGGTACCCGGAGCCGGGCCTCTGGTTCTCAGTCTCGGGGTTGTCACGGTGGCTAGACCCGGTCCGTGGCCCTGTCCGTCAGTGGGGAACGTCCGGTGAAATAGGTGGTAGTAATGGTAGCGATGTAACGGTGCGGTTGTGGGGTGTAAGTCGCGGTAAATAACGAGGACACCAGTTTGCAGTCTCTTTACCTCTTTACTGGAGATCTCTGAGTCCTCAGTCCAGAATACGGTTCACCAGGCTGCGCAAGTCCGGCCGGTCCAATGGCACCTCCAGAGCCCTCCTCTCAGGTGGAAATCTGTGCCTTCCTTCTAGCGCTATGTGTTGTAGTCCTTCCCTGCTGTGCTCACGGAAAGTGACCCCACAACGGTTGTGTCTGTTTCTTAAGTTCCCTCACAACTCGATTTGATGTTCCTCTGTAATCCACCCCTTCCCTGTATTCAGGTTGGAATGGCACCCGTTTGTCAGGTAGGCCTGGAGTTCTTCCGGGACCCTAGAGTCGCCCCTCTCCCGCAATTGCCCCCCAAGACTTCATAGGCGATATGTGGTAGACAGCCAGCCTGAGACCGACTGCCCTGCCGCTGTTTGGAGTATGGCTTGAAGCTGTATTCTAATCCACTCCCTCGGCGTTCCGGCCACCGGTATTGCGCCTCAGCAAGGTGCTGCCTCTTTCAGCACAACCCCTGCTGGTATTCTCCTTCTGCTTGATCTCGTTTCTCACTCAGCACAATCTGTCTCGCTTCTAGTCCTTTCCTGAGTCCCGCCGCTTCCAGGAGCCTGCGCGGACCCGTTACGTTCTTTCAATGCCAAGCCTCTGCCAGGATCCCACCCCTGGCAGAGACCCTACAGTCTCTCCCTTCACAACACCCCCTGCCACAGGGTGTTGCTCCGTTCAATCCCGTCAGCGTTCTCTCTAACTTTCTGCCTGACCCCCAGTTTACCCACTATGGTGGGGAGTGGCCTAATGAATAGCACCCTTAGCTCCCCCCGGAGGCCCAGCTGTGAAACATATTGGTGTCTGTGATACCTGATTGGAGGAACTCCTTCGGTGCCATCGAACGTACCATGGCTCCCCTTAGCGGCGAAGCCACAGTACTGCAACGACCAGAACTCTGGGGCGCTGCATTTGCGCATCAGGAGGAATTGTTCTGATGGCCAGGAGTTTACTACACAGGCCCATGACCTAAAAAGAAGGTTTGGGCAAAGGGGCTACCCTGAAGTGGTTTTGGATGGAGCATGGAAACATGCGGCTGGATGTGCCCGTCATGATTTGTTACACCCGTCGCCTAAGATGGATGAGCCCAATATTCCAAGGATCATTGGTATTTTTGACAACAGATCTGGTGTAGTACAGAATATCCTTAGAAAACATTGGGGGATACTCAGAGCTGATCCTGATTTAAAAGACTTTGTCCCTCCTACCCCGCAGGTTACATACAGGAAAGGTAGATCTATCAGGGACCGACTGGTTCATAGTTTTTATGATAAGCCAAAATCTCCGGGTACCTGGCTAGATCGTAAACCCTGTGGTACCATTATAGGTGTGGTGATTGTAAGATCTGCCCATGGATAAGGAAGGAGAAAACATTTAAGGGTACTACCTCTGCTAGGATATACTATATGAGAGACTTTGCGAATTGCAAATCAGAAGGGGTGGTTTACATGGCCACTTGTTCATGCCCACTCAACTACATTGGAAAAACCAAGAGGGAATTAGGGAGGCGCATTGGTGAACATCTGGGTGATATAAAACATAAACGGGACACACCCATAGCCAAACATGTCAGGCTAGCCCATGTAAATGACACCAGGGCAGTTTCTTTCTGTGCTTTGGAGGTTGTGCGACGTAGCCCACGCGGTGGGAATTTTGATAAGCTTCTTTTACAAAAAGAATGTCAATGGATATTCAGACTTCGAACTCTTGTGCCGGATGGTTTGAATCAGCAGCAAAATTACTGCTGCTTCCTATGAATCAGTAGCCCATTACCATTAGCCGGACTTTTTACTGGGTTACCCAGATATTATGGATTATTGTTTATCATTTTTTGTGTATTGTTTATTTGATATCCAAGGGTTTATACCTGTTATATCTTCATATATTGTGTTTTTGCATCGGGTTCTTTAGTATTTGTTATGTACGGTTCTGTATCATTTGTTGTCATATTTCCCTAATACTTGATCCATTTAGGTATACACGCTTTGCTTTTCAATTGGTAATACACCGCCATCTCTTTTGCGCCTTTGTCCCTGGTATGCATATAATTACCTTAAAAGGGGCCTAATTTGATGTTGCTGATCTCAGTATTTTATTACTAAGCGCCCTCCAGCTGGTTTGAGCATGCGCCTTGCACTTTTGACTCTAACAAAATGGCGCCAGGCTATTTTTCTATCAGTACAGCGGTACCTGCTCTAGTCACATACATTGTGCACATGCGCACTATAATTTTCTGTCCTCGGCGGTGACTTTGGACTCCAACATAATGGCGCCAGGTTATGTGTTTTATCAGTACTGCGGCGTCTGTCCGAGGCTTTGTGCGCGTGCGCACTATAGTTTGCCGTATCCAGCGGTGATCTGACCAGAATCCTTTGGCGCGCTTCAGTATACGTGTACTTCCTTATTCAGTATCCCCTAGTTCATGATGCTTTGCGCACTTATAGATGGAGGTAACTGGCTTCAATGCAATGGTGCCCTGTATAATCTCTATTGGCGCCATAGTATCTGGACATGGGCAGTTAATTTTATAGGCACCCGTGAAACAGGAAGTGATTTCCCACGGGTGCGTGTGTAGGTATTTAAGAAGGACCCGCAGTTAACTAGTTACAGCCTTATTTTTGGACAACTCCACACTGCCACGCTATCACTTAGTCTCTCCTGATGAACCCAATTATGGGGGAAACGCGTCGAGAGTTTTGAGAGTTTTTTTTCTTCAACTACCGAAGTAGTCACTTAATCTGGACCCATAACCACTTGTGTACAATGAATAGAGCAGATGAGTATTTATGATTATATCATTCCTTTTACTTTATTATCTGCATTTTAAGGTCCTAGTGGATGGTTAAAGTGACACATCTGTAAATGCATTGTGGCGTTTATCTGTATATATGTTATGGTCAAACCTACCTGGATGTAGGGTCTTTACCATTCGTGTCTTGGCGCTGCATGAGCTGAGGTTATTATTATGCTGCAGCAGACCTGGATTCTTGTTGTATATCCTTATTGATGCATAGGGTTAAGATTAATTACCTCTATCCCCTATTTCTTACATCACATTGACAACAAAAGGGAAAAAATGGGGGGGTTCACTGTGCTCATAGAACATCATATATTACCACATGATAATACAAGCCATCTGGCCTTCCTTCTTCTGACTGTAATTGGAGCGCCCCCACTGCCGCAGGGCCGAGGGGTACCCGGTACCGGGCCTCTGAGTCTCTGTTCTGGGGGTTGTCACGGTGGCTAGACCCGGTCCGTGACCCTGCTGAGGGGCGTCCAGTGAAAGTGTGGTCGTGAGGTTGCGGTGTTGTGCAGGTCGCAGTAAATAACGAGGACACCAGGGTGCAGTCTCTTTACCTCTTTACTGAAGATCTCTGAGTCCTCAATCCGGAATACGGTTAACCAGGCTGCGCAAGTCCGGCCGGTCCGATGGCACCTCCAGAGTTCCCTTCGCAGGTGGAAATCTGTGCCTTCCTGTTATGACCCCAATGGCAAGGGTCTCAGAGGAACGTGGAAGTCTGCAGAATACAAAAATCCAGCTCATAGGGCAGTGGTAACTGGGTTGACCATATATCTACTCCTAACGCCAACACTAGAAGTAGCCGGGGATCATTCCTACGTTGATTCTAGATGACACGCGCCAGACGGAGAATCTAGCTACCCCTAGTAGAGGAAAACAAAGACCTTTCTTGCCTCCAGAGAAGGGAACCCCAAAGCTGGATAGAAGCCCCCCACAAATAATGACGGTGAGGTAAGAGGAAATGACAAACACAGAAATGAACCAGGTTCAGCACAGAGAGGCCCGCTTACTGATAGTAGAATAAAGAAAGGTAACTTATATGGTCAACAAAAACCCTATCAAAATCCACACTGGAAATTCAAGAACCCCCGAACCGTCTAACGGTCCGGGGGGAGAACACCAGCCCCCTTGAGCTTCCAGCAAAGGTCAGGATATAGATATGGAACAAGCTGGACAAAAATACAAAACCAAAACAAATAGCAAAAAGCAAAAGGCAGACTTAGCTGATATAACTGGAACCAGGATCAGTAGACAAGAGCACAGCAGACTAGCTCTGATAACTACGTTGCCAGGCATTGAACTGAAGGTCCAGAGAGCTTATATAGCAACACCCCTAACTAACGACCCAGGTGCGGATAAAAGGGATGACAGAAAAACCAGAGTCAAAAAACTAGTAACCACTAGAGGGAGCAAAAAGCAAATTCACAACAGTACCCCCCCCTTAGTGAGGGGTCACCGAACCCTCACCACGACCACCAGGGCGATCAGGATGAGCGGCATGAAAGGCACGAACTAAATCGGCCGCATGAACATCAGAGGCGACCACCCAGGAATTATCCTCCTGACCATAGCCCTTCCACTTGACCAGGTACTGAAGCCTCCGCCTGGAGAGGCGAGAATCCAAGATCTTCTCCACCACGTACTCCAACTTGCCCTCAACCAACACTGGAGCAGGAGGCTCAGCAGAAGGAACTACAGGCACAATGTACCGCCGCAACAAGGACCTATGAAATACATTGTGAATAGCAAACGACACAGGAAGATCCAGACGAAAAGATACAGGATTAAGAATTTCCAATATCTTGTAAGGCCCAATAAAACGAGGTTTAAATTTGGGAGAGGAGACCTTCATAGGAACAAAGCGGGAAGAAAGCCATACCAAATCCCCAACGCGTAGTCGGGGACCCACACCGCGGCGGCGGTTGGCAAAGCGCTGAGCCTTCTCCTGTGACAACTTCAAGTTGTCCACCACATGATTCCAGATCTGCTGCAACCTATCCACCACAGAATCCACCCCAGGACAGTCAGAAGGCTCCACATGACCCGAAGAAAAGCGAGGATGGAAACCAGAGTTGCAGAAAAAAGGCGAAACCAAGGTGGCGGAACTAGCCCGATTATTAAGGGCAAACTCAGCCAACGGCAAGAATGTCACCCAATCGTCCTGATCAGCAGAGACAAAACACCTCAAATAAGCCTCCAAAGTCTGATTGGTTCGCTCCGTCTGTCCATTAGTCTGAGGATGGAAAGCAGACGAAAACGACAAATCAATGCCCATCCTACTACAAAAGGATCGCCAGAACCTGGAAACGAACTGGGATCCTCTGTCTGACACAATATTCTCAGGGATGCCGTGCAAACGAACCACGTTCTGGAAAAACACAGGAACCAGATCGGAAGAGGAAGGCAGCTTAGGCAAAGGAACCAAATGGACCATCTTGGAGAAGCGATCACATATCACCCAGATAACGGACATGCCCTGAGATAGCGGAAGATCAGAAATGAAATCCATGGAGATATGTGTCCAAGGTCTCTTCGGGACAGGCAAGGGCAAGAGCAAACCGCTGGCACGAGAACAGCAAGGCTTAGCTCGAGCACAAGTCCCACAGGACTGCACAAATGACCGCACATCCCTTGACAAGGAAGGCCACCAAAAGGACCTGGCCACCAGATCTCTGGTGCCAAAAATTCCCGGGTGACCTGCCAACACCGAGGAATGAACCTCGGAAATGACTCTGCTGGTCCACTTATCCGGGACAAACAGTCTGTCAGGTGGACAAGACTCAGGCCTATCAGCCTGAAATCTCTGCAACACACGTCGCAGATCCGGAGAAATAGCTGACAAGATAACTCCATCTTTAAGAATACCAACAGGATCAGCGACTCCAGGAGCATCAGGCACAAAGCTCCTAGAAAGAGCATCGGCCTTCACATTCTTTGAACCTGGTAAATACGAGACAACAAAATCAAAGCGGGAGAAAAACAATGACCAGCGGGCCTGTCTCGGATTAAGGCGTTTAGCAGACTCGAGATACATCAGATTTTTGTGATCAGTCAAGACCACCACACGATGCTTAGCACCCTCGAGCCAATGACGCCACTCCTCAAATGCCCATTTCATGGCCAACAACTCCCGATTGCCCACATCATAATTTCGCTCGGCAGGCGAAAACTTCCTAGAGAAAAAGGCACAAGGTTTCATAACAGAGCAACCAGGGCCTCTCTGCGACAAAACGGCCCCTGCCCCAATCTCCGAAGCATCCACCTCAACCTGAAAGGGAAGTGAGACGTCAGGCTGGCACAAAACAGGCGCCGAAGTAAACCGGCGTTTCAACTCCTGGAAAGCCTCCACGGCAGCAGGAGCCCAGTTAGCTACATCGGAGCCCTTCTTGGTCATATCCGTCAAAGGTTTCACAATGCTAGAAAAATTAGCGATAAAACGACGGTAGAAGTTAGCGAAGCCCAAGAACTTCTGAAGACTCTTAACTGACGAGGGCTGAGTCCAATCAAGAATAGCTCGGACCTTGACTGGGTCCATCTCCACAGCAGAAGGGGAAAAAATGAACCCCAAAAAGGGAACCTTCTGTACACCAAAGAGACACTTTGAGCCCTTGACAAACAAAGAATTTTCACGCAAAATTTTAAAGACCAACCTGACCTGCTCCACATGCGAATCCCAATCATCAGAAAAAACCAAAATATCATCCAGATAAACAATCAAAAATTTATCCAGATACTTCCGGAAAATGTCATGCATAAAGGACTGAAAAACCGAAGGCGCATTGGAGAGCCCAAAAGGCATCACCAAGTACTCAAAATGACCTTCGGGCGTATTGAATGCGGTTTTCCATTCATCCCCTTGCTTAATGCGCACAAGGTTGTACGCACCACGAAGGTCTATCTTGGTGAACCACTTGGCACCCTTAATCCGGGCAAACAAGTCAGACAACAGCGGTAAAGGATACTGAAATTTGACAGTGATCTTATTTAAAAGCCGATAATCAATACAAGGTCTCAAAGATCCGTCCTTTTTTGCCACAAAAAAGAATCCCGCACCAAGAGGGGAAGAAGACGGACGAATATGTCCTTTCTCCAGAGACTCCTTGATATATGAACGCATAGCGGTATGTTCAGGTACCGACAGATTAAACAGTCTTCCCTTAGGAAATTTACTGCCTGGGATCAAATCTATAGCACAGTCACAGTCCCTATGAGGAGGCAGTGCACTGGACTCAGACTCACTGAAGACATCCTGATAATCAGACAAATACTCCGGAACTTCCGAAGGCGTAGAAGAAGCAATAGACACAGGCAGGGAATCCCCATGAATACCACGACAGCCCCAACTAGAGACTGACATAGCCTTCCAGTCCAGGACTGGATTATGGGTCTGTAACCATGGCAGCCCTAAAACAACCAAATCATGCATTTTATGTAAAACCAGGAAACGTATCACCTTGCGGTGTTCAGGAGTCATGCACATGGTAACCTGTGTCCAATACTGCGGTTTATTTGCTGCCAATGGTGTAGCATCAATACCCCTAAGAGGAATAGGATTTTCTAATGGTTCAAGAGTAAAACCACAGCGCTTAGCAAATGAGAGATCCATGAGACTCAGGGCAGCACCTGAATCTACAAACGCCATGACAGGATAAGACGACAGTGAGCAAATCAAAGTTACAGACAGAATAAATTTAGGTTGCAAATTACCAACGGTGACAGGACTAACAACCTTAGCTATACGTTTAGAGCATGCTGAGATAACATGTGTAGAATCACCACAGTAGTAGCACAAGCCATTCCGGCGTCTATGAATTTTCCGCTCATTTCTAGTCAGGATTCTATCACATTACATTAAATCAGGTGTCTGTTCAGACAACACCATGAGGGAATTTGCGGTTTTTCTATCACATTGCACCGAATTAGGTGTCTGTTCAGACAACACCATGAGGGAATTTGCGGTTTTGCGCTCCCGCAACCGCCAGTCAATTTGAATAGCCAGTGCCATAGTATCATTCAGACCTGTGGGAATGGGAAAACCCACCATAACATTCTTAATGGCTTCAGAAAGGCCATTTCTAAAATTAGCGGCCAGTGCACACTCGTTCCAATGTGTCAGCACGGACCATTTCCGAAATTTTTGGCAATACACTTCAGCCTCGTCCTGCCCCTGAGACATAGCCAGCAAGGCCTTTTCTGCCTGAATCTCAAGATTGGGTTCCTCATAAAGTAAACCGAGCGCCAGAAAAAACGCATCAAGATCAGCCAATGCCGGATCTCCTGGCGCCAGCGAAAAAGCCCAATCCTGAGGGTCGCCCCGTAAGAACGAAATAACAATTTTTACTTGCTGAGCAGAATCTCCAGATGAACAGGGTCTCAGGGACAAAAACAATTTACAATTATTCACGAAATTCCTAAACTTAAACCTGTCTCCGGAAAACAGTTCAGGAATCGGTATTTTAGGTTCTGACCTAGGATTTCTGATAACATAGTCTTGTATGCCCTGCACACGAGTAGCAAGCTGGTCCACACTTGTAATCAAGGTCTGGACATTCATGTCTGCAGCAAGCATAGCCACTCTGAGGTAAAGGGGAAGAAGAAAAAAAAAAAAAAAAACTCAGAATCTTCTTTCTTATAATCCCTCTTCTGCAATGCATTAAACATTTAATACTGGCCTGGCAAACTGTTATGACCCCAATGGCGAGGGTCTCAGAGGAACGTGGAAGTCTGCAGAATACAAAAATCCAGCTCATAGGGCAGTGGTAACTGGGTTGACCATATATCTACTCCTAACGCCAACACTAGAAGTAGCCGGGGATCATTCCTACGTTGATTCTAGATGACACGCGCCAGCCGGAGAATCTAGCTACCCCTAGTAGAGGAAAACAAAGACCTTTCTTGCCTCCAGAGAAGGGAACCCCAAAGCTGGATAGAAGCCCCCCACAAATAATGACGGTGAGGTAAGAGGAAATGACAAACACAGAAATGAACCAGGTTCAGCACAGAGAGGCCCGCTTACTGATAGCAGAATAAAGAAAGGTAACTTATATGGTCAACAAAAACCCTATCAAAATCCACACTGGAAATTCAAGAACCCCCGAACCGTCTAACGGTCCGGGGGGAGAACACCAGCCCCCTTGAGCTTCCAGCAAAGGTCAGGATATAGATATGGAACAAGCTGGACAAAAATACAAAACCAAAACAAATAGCAAAAAGCAAAAGGCAGACTTAGCTGATATAACTGGAACCAGGATCAGTAGACAAGAGCACAGCAGACTAGCTCTGATAACTACGTTGCCAGGCATTGAACTGAAGGTCCAGAGAGCTTATATAGCAACACCCCTAACTAACGACCCAGGTGCGGATAAAAGGGATGACAGAAAAACCAGAGTCAAAAAACTAGTAACCACTGGAGGGAGCAAAAAGCAAATTCACAACACCTTCCTGCTTGCGCTATGTGTTGTGGTCCTCCCCTGCTGTGCTTACGGGATAGTCCCCACAACTGTTGTGTCTGTTTCTCGTGTTCCCTCACAACTCGATTAGATGATGTTCTGCTAATCCGTCCCTCCCGGTGTTATGGTTGGGACGCACCCGTATGACGGGTAGGCTCGGAGCTCTTCCGGGACCCTAGAGTCGCCCCTCTCCACAGGTTGCCCCCTATGTCTTCTTAGGTGATTTAGGTGAGACAGCCCGCCTATGACTGACTGTCCTGCCGTTGGTTTGAAGTATTGCCTGAAGCTATATATAGAAATACTTCCTCGGCGTTCCGGCCACCGGCTGTGCGCCTCAGTAGGATGTTGCCTCGGTCTTACAGCACGACTCCTACTGGTATTCTCCTTGTTGCTTTGATCTCGTTTCTCACTCAGCACAATATATCTCGCTTCTGATCCTTTCTTAGGGCACCGCCGCTATGCTGAGCAGGCACGGTCCCGTGACGTTCTCTCTCGTTGCCAGGCCTCTGTCAGGGTCCCAAACCTGACAGAGACCCTACCGAATCTTCCCCACAACACCCTCTGCCAGGAGGTGTTGCCTGGTTCCAACCCAGTCAGCTTTCTGTCTAACTTCCTGCCTGACCCCCAGTTTACCCACACGGTGAGGAGTGGCCTAATAAATAGCACCCTTAGCTCCCCCTGGAGGCCCGACTGTGAAATGTATTGGTGTATGTGATACCTGGTCAGATGAACCCCTTCAGTGCCATCAGACGTACCATAGCCCCCCTTAGCGGCAGAGCATCAGTACTGCAACGACCAGGACTCTGGGGCGCTGCATAATCCTTATAGGGAGAAGGTAGGAGATTAGGGATAGCCATCGCACGAGCGGGGGCGCCATTCTCGTCCTTCTTTTTAGGGTGCCAACCTCCGCATCTAGGTAGTCATATATTCATAGGTTTTCTGCAGCTTTCAGGGACACCTCACTTATATCTGCACACCTTTTTGTATTTAACATAGGAGCACACGTGTGTATCACTGACATTATCTAAATGAGGATACATATGCTTTTCCTATAATTCAGGTTGTCTTTTATCAGTATATATTTCTTCTGGGGAATATATTCCCCATTAGCGTTTGACCAGCTTGTTTTTTGAGGCTACGTTTTTGGGTAAAAATTTTTGTCGGTTATTTAATAAAGTATACAATTTTATGGGGGTTTTTCTTTTGCAAGATTTATTTAGCGAACATGGTAAAAAAAGAAAACAAGTGTGGAATTTTTTTGCAATTTCACCTCACTTGGAATATTTTTTCCCGTTTTCCAGTACATGATATTTTAAAACCAATCGTGTTGTTCTAAAGTACAACTTGTCCCGCAAAAAAGCAAGCCATTACATGGCCATTTTGACCAAAAAATTAAGTTATGGCTTTGGGAAGATGGGGAGCTAAAAACGAAAACGCAAAAAAGAAAATAACTCCAGTCATTAAGGGGTTAAGTTTCACAAAGGTCATTATTTTGTAGGAGAAAAAAAAAAGTGAGCAGTTTTCTAGGACACTTACATGGCTTATTTTCTGGAGGGCAAAAAGGAGGCATTACTATGGAAGTGGTGGGTATTATGTGGGGTACTAAGAAAAACAGTGATATTGTGCCAAAAAACATGTGCACAGCAATGGGAAGACCACGGGATGAGGTGTTGGTGCAGGTTGGAAATAGCTGGACACAGTGCTGGAAATGTGAGGTCTAATTTGTCTTTATCATCTCTAAAGGCAACTCGTGGTTGTAAGAAGTTGTCTTGTCGGTCTGGGCCAGATGGAAAAGACCGACCCCGTCAGAAAGAACATCAGCTGTAAATTACCATCTAGAACTGTACTGTAATCTCTTATGTCGTGCAGGGCTGGTATTTACAATATATGGCAGCAATATCTGTGTAGAGATATTTTCAGCAACAGTGAGGTCTTCTGCTGAGGTTCTCCTACATCCCTAATTGGGGTGCGCTGCTGTAGTTGTAATCAATTACTCACTCGTTCAAGGCCCATTCGGGTATTTCATTCTGAGCGTGATGATGGCACATTTTTCAAAGCCACTGCCTCCTGTGGTTGTTTCCTGGCCCAGTATCTTTAGCTTGATTTGTTGCCCACTGTCTGTGACATCAAGAGCAAGGAAATAGGACTGAACTATTAAAGAAGTTGTCCACTACTTGGACAACCTCTTGTCTTACCTCTCCATAAAAAAATGTAAAAACAGTCAGGTAAATGTGTTCTCACAAAGAGCACAGCATGGATCACAGCTCATTATCTGCATAGTCTCTTTTGCTTAAAGGGACACAGTCACCTGAATTTGGAGGGAACAATCTTTAGACCTAGGGGCGGGGTTTGCGGGTGTTTGATGCACCCTTTCCTTACCCGCCGGCTGCATGCTGGCTGCAATATTGGATTGAAGTTCATTCTCTGTCTTCCATAGTACACGCCTGCGTAAGGCAAGATTGCCTTGTGCAGGCATGTACTACGGAGGACAGAGAATGAACTTCAATCCAATATTGCAGCCAGCATGCAGCCGGCGGGTAAGGAAAGGGTGCATCAAACACCCGCAAACCCCGCCCCTAGGTCTAAAGATTGTTCCCTCCAAATTCAGGTGACAGTGTCCCTTTAAGGTACCTTCACACTAAACGATATCGCTAGCGATCCGTGACGTTGCAGCGTCCTGGCTAGCGATATCGTTGAGTGTGACAGGCAGCAGCGATCAGGATCCTGCTGTGATATCGCTGGTCGTTGAAGAAAGTTCAGAACTTTATTTGGTCGTCAGACCGGCGTGTATCGTCGTGTTTGACACCAAAAGCAACGATGCCAGCGATGTTTTACACTGGTAACCAGGGTAAACATCGGGTTGCTGAGCGCAGGGCCGCGCTTAGTAACCCGATGTTTACCCTGGTTACCAGTGTAAAATGTAAAAAAAACAAACAGTACAGACTCACCTTCGCGTCCCCTTCCCACACTGACTGAGCGCCGGCCGTGAAGTGAAAGTACAGCACAGCGGTGACGTCACCGCTCTGCTGTTAGGGCCGGCGCTCACAGTCAGTGCAGGAAGCGGACGCCGGGGGACGCGAAGGTGAGTATGTACTGTTTGTTTTTTTTACATTTTACGCTGGTAACCAGGGTAAACATCGGGTTACTAAGCGCGGCCCTGCGCTTAGCAACCCTGTTAAGTCCTTCTCAGTCCCTGGCTTACTAGAGGTAGGGATCCGAGTGAAATGACACGCAGCACAAAAGGTTGTGTGTTCATAGACAGGGATAGCCCTGGAGCACGTCTGACTCACTGGGCTCTACCCCCTCCTTTTTATAGAAAAGAGTCATACATTTACAGACATGCGCACAAGCGCTCATATTTCACATCCTTTTACAAAAACAGTCTATACTAGAGATAAGGTTCAACTTCTGGTATGTAGGTAAAAGGTTACAATAGTCAAGAAGGAATGCGTCCATAAAAGGAAATGTCAACTTTGCTTAAGTTTCTTGAAATAAGCCAGATGTCTCAGGAGAAAGACACAATGGATTCTTTCAGTCTGATCTCCACAATTCCCCCCTTTGACATATTCTTTTATTTTATTACCACAGGGCCAAAGACAAAGCCTTTATTTTTGGTATTACACATGTACATGCTTGTATTCAATAAGAGAATCAAATCTAGTATTAACTCTTCCGTTTAACTCTCGCAACCTTTTCTTTGTTTTGCAATAAGTTTGTTCATTCTTTTTTTCTTTATACGGCAGTATACTAAAACATTTATGAAACAACAAAAAGTTAATACGGTAATAATAATTAGAATCACTAGAAGATAACATAAGAAAAGAAAAAAAAAAATTATACTCTTGCATCTATTACACAAAGTTTATCTGTGCATACTGAGATACCCTTGAGCACAATCTGGAATAGTACGTATATGACTACAATAATCATAACTATATGTATAATGCTCTGCATAATCCCAGCAACCCACCCACCGATTCCTCTGAACCAGTTGGCTGGGTTAAGAAAAGAAAAGGTATCTGACCACCAGCTATCCTTATTCTGGTCATTATCTTTGTCATACTGATCTCTGAGTCGTTGTACGTCCTTTAATTTAAATGTCATACTCATCAGATTCATTACAAACCAGGTTCCCCGGTTTGCTTGTACAATCGCTTGCATTACCTTGAGGGAACAACTCAGAATGTTCCCAATTTCTATTGTGTATGTATCTTTCCAATACTACAGGTTTGAAAGCATCAGAGGGATCGGCGGTTGTACTGAAACTGAGCTGTAGATTTTCAGTGGGGACCTGTCCTAGATCAGTTAATCCAGTCTTATTCCTAGGTACCCATTTTCCTCCCTTGAATGCTAAATATTGTAGATGTGTATTACTCCCTGAGAGATTACCCTGCCACCAAGGAAATTCTACCCATCCCACAATTGGTATGGCGATTGTAGTATTCCACAGCCTAGCATTACCAGTTTGGTTGTTGGCCAGGTTGTCTGAACAATTAGGCCAAGCGAATATTTCTTCTGCTGATACGGGAACTGCTAGAAAAGGTATACTTGTGGCTGATACCGGTGAATGGGTACAGATCCAACAATCTGTCAGGGTTTGTGTATTGTTTAACAAGTCATGCACTAATTTTCTATGATGTTGTACGAATCTATTGTTCAAAGGGGTTAGAGAATTTAGTCTTTCCCATGCCTTTGTCGTGGTTAATACTATTAACATCAATATCATGAGTTTATACTGCTTTTTTTGCAATGGCTTGCATGTATCCATGATGCCTTTCCTTCAAGCTTGACTGATGTAGGTGTTGTCAACAGGACTTGGAAGGGTCCGTCAAACCTTGGTTCTAGAGCCTTTCTGGTGTGTCTTTTTACATAGACTTGATCACCTGGTTCCAACTTGTGACTTCCTTCAATGTTGTCAGGATCTGGAAGGGAAGCAAAAACTTGTGCATGCACCTTAGTTAATTGTTTCTGAAGATTTTGCACATAAGAAGTCAATGACTCAATATTTAACACAAGTTGCTGTGGAAAATAACATCCTAAATTGGCAGTCCTACCAAACAAAATTTCATATGGAGACAGTTTAGTCTTACCCCTTGGGGTATTGCGTATTGAGTAAAGGGCCAGTGGAAGGCATTCTGTCCAAGGCTTTCCTGTTTCAGCCATGGCTTTCTGTATTTTTAATTTTAAAGTTCCATTCATGCGTTCCACCTTACCAGAACTTTGAGGATGGTACGGAGTGTGTAACTGACTTTCAACACCCAACATTTTCAGTACATTTTGAAATATTTCTCCAGTGAAATGAGTACCCCTATCTGACTCGATCACTTCAGGGAGACCGTAACGGGGTATCAGTTCGGCAACTAGCTTTACAGCAGTGTTTTTAGCTGAAGCCTTCCGAACTGGATAGGCCTCTGGCCACCCTGAGAACATGTCCACACACACCAACACATACTCATACCCATTACTTTTTGGCAGCTGGATAAAGTCTATTTGTAATCGCTGAAACGGATAGAGAGGTCGGACGTGGTGCTTCATAGGGGTCTTTGTTGTCTGTCCGGGATTATGTGCCAGGCATATAGCGCATGCAGCACAATAGTCTCTTGCATAGTTGCCAAAACCTGGAGCCAACCAGACTTGCTTTGCCAGTAGTGTCATTGCATTTGCAGACACATGAGTAGGGTGGTGTAGTCCACCAACTACAATCGGGTACCAGGCTCTAGGTAGACATATTAGTCCATCTTTCTTCCAAATTCCTGCTTGTTCTTCTGCCCCTTCCTTTTTCCATCTATCCCTCTCCTCTTCTCCTGCATCTTCCTGTGCTTGTCTCAGTCTATCTTCAGTATTTTCTGTGAGGTTTACAGTATGAACCTGTCGTAAGGGTTTGACTGCCGCTGCTTTGGCTGCTTTATCAGTCCTATCATTTCCCCTAGATTCCCTAGTGTCGAGTCTCACATGTGCAGCTACCTTAATTACTGCTACTTCTTTTGTTTCTTGTGCAGCCTCTAAGATCTGTTTGATCAAAGAAGCATGTTTTACAGGTTGTCCTGATGCTGTCATGTAACCTCTAGCTCTCCAGATTACTCCAAAGTCAAACACAATACCATGTGCATACCTAGAATCAGTGTATATATTAGCTGTCTGATTCTCAGCTATTTTTAGCGCTTCAATCAATGCTGTTAGTTCTGCTTCTTGTGCAGACTGTTTTGGTGGAAGTGGTTCTGCTTTGAGAGTTTCAGATTCTGACACAACTGCATACCCTGTATGAAAGTTACCTGTGTCATCTGCAAACCTACTACCGTCTATAAACAGCTCTAAATCTGGATTTTGAAGTGGTGTTTCGGATACATTGGGTAAGCCTGCCGTTTCTTGTAAAATGAGCTCTGTACAATCATGTGTGTCTGTAGGGAAAAAATTTGCGTGTGGATCAGTGTCCTTATTCCCCCCTTCAGACTCGAGAGGTAGCAGTGTTGCTAAATTAAGAGTCTGAAGCCTTGCAAATGTGATAGTAGAGGGCAGCAGCAAAGAACACTGTAGCCGCAAATGTCTGGCCATGGAAATGTGTTTTGGTTGGACCTGGTTTAATATCCCATAAACATCATGTGTAGTTTGAACTGTGAGTGGATGCTCTAGAACAATTTCTGATGCTTTGTCCAACAATAGTGAGACAGCAACAACTACACGTACACAGGTTGGAGCTGCTCTAGCTACGGGATCTAACCTTGCTGAAAGATATGCAATTGGTCTTTGTTTCCCTGCATGCTTCTGGGTAAGAACTCCTGTAGCATGAGAATCAACTTCTGCAGCCATAAGCTGAAATGGTTTGGTGTAGTCTGGTAGCCCTAACGCTGGAGCTGAAACAAGGGCATCTTTTAATTGTTGGAACGAAATCTGACCTTCTTTTGTCAACAAATAAGGTTCACTTTTTACACAGTCATACAGTGGTTGCATTAGTTGACTGGCATGTATAATCCATTGTCTACAATGAGACACTATTCCTAAAAATGCTCGTAGCTGTTTATGATTTCTAGGCTCATTCATCTGTCTTATTGCTTCAGTTCTTTGAGGTGTAAGATGCTTTTTACCTTGAGAAATGCAATGACCTAGAAAGACCACTTTGGTCTGACAAACTTGTAGCTTTTGTCTATTCACTTTACACCCTTCTTTTTCTAGAAAACATAGTAAACTTACAGTGGACCTTTCTGCAGTTTCTAGATCTGGGCAGCAAAGTAGTATGTCATCCACATACTGTAAAATTACTACCTGTGGTTCGGGTTCAAACCTCTGGAGGACTGTTTGTAGGGCATTTGAATAAAGAGTAGGGGAGTGTATCATTCCCTGTGGAAGGCGTGTCCACGCCAACTGTTTGCCCTTAAATGTAAATGCAAACAAATGCCAACTGTCTTGGTGTAAAGGAACCGAGAAAAATGCATTTGAAAGATCTATTACAGTAAACACTTGAGAACTGGCTGGTATCTGTGATAGTAACGTATGAGGATTGGGTACAACTGGGGTGATTGGATCTAGAACTTTGTTTATTTCTCTTAGATCATGTACCATACGATATTTGGGCATAGAACCCTTATCAAGAGTTCTCTTCTTGACTGGATACAGAGGAGTGTTAGCAGGTGATTGTATCTCTACCAAAACTCCTTTCTCTCTATATCCCTCTATCTGTTTTGTAATCGCTAATTCCTGCTGGGCACTCACAGGGTATTGTCTGAGCTGTGGGAGAACAGTTCCTGGTTGCACAGATAATTTTACAGGAGAAATATGCAATAATCCCACATCAGTGTCACCCTGTGCCCACAGTGTTTCTGGGATCATTGAGAGGTCTAGATCTGTAGTGTACTCTTTTTCTTCAGTATAATCCTCAAAAGCCTGAATTCTGACATATTGTTCTAATGATTCTGCATCATCAGGGATAGTCAGCATAACTGTGCCATCTTCCCTAAAATTGATGTTAGCTTCTAATTTCTTTAGGACATCAGTTCCTAACAGACATGTTGGGGCACCTCTGGCATACAAAAATCTGGATGCAAAACATTTAGGTCCTAATGAGACCTCTAGGGGCACAGTATATGGCAGTGTTCGAATTACCCCATCATAACCCTCAGCAAAAGTTGTTTGTTCTGAAATATCTTCCGGATTCGGAAGAAAATCTTGATTCAAAATTGAGGAAGTTGCACCTGTATCTATCAAAAATGGAATCTCTCTCCCCCCCACATTCACCTGTATCATAGGTCTTCTAGCTGGTAGGGAAGTTTGTAACACATCGAGTCAATCTGAATCTGGTATGGGACCATCTATGATGGTAGATTTCTGCTGGTTGTCCGTTTGGGGAGGGTTATTTCTGGGAACAAATTTGCCTGACTTTATATCTGCCAACTTCTTCCTGCACTCTCTTTGGAAATGACCTGGCTTTTTACAGTAGTGGCAAGGAAAATTGTGTCTCACTCTTCCTCCTGTATTAGCTTGTGCTATTCTAACAGGCTTACGATTCTCTCTCATATCCATGGCTATTCCTAAACATCGCTGTTTCACAATATTTGGTTGTTCAATTGTTCTCCAATCTGGAGTAGAGGATTTAAATTTTTCTCTGATTTTCGGATCTAGCCCCTCTATTAATTGTTTTGTAAAAAGTCTCCTTACTGAAGCATCAGTCAAATCCAATCCTTCATCCCTAAAGCTATTTTCTAGTTCTTGACTATATTCTTCAATACTTTGCCCAAATTTCTGCATAATCACACCTGTAGACCCCCTTTCCCTCTGTTTTCCTCTCATGAAAATTATTAATGCCTCTATGAACTGGGCACCTGATGCTTCTGTCTGTAAGGCACCCCCTTCTGCCACTGGTCTATTGGGCTGTAGGTGTGTCAATAATTCCTGAAAAAGTCCGGGGGACATTTTCATTCTACATAATTCTTCCCCGTCCGCCCAGACCCCAGCATGAGTCTGCATGATTTGTTGTATGTATTGTGCAAATCGGATAGGATATTGAGTGGGATCAGGCGCATTATGCAGGAGGGACATACCCTCAGCAGGGGACCAAGGAAAGTATTGTCTGGTCTGATGATATCTGGTGTTCATTACCCCGTCAGCACCAGGTTCCCTAAAGGGTCTTGGTACTACCCTAACAGGGGCAAGTACAGCGCCATATCTAGGTGTACCACAGGCTAGGCAATCATTTCTCCAATCTGGATTTTGTTGTCCACAGTGTGAACATTCCCATCCTCCTACCCCACCAAGATTGGGATACAAGGCTGGAAATTGTTTTCCTCCTTCTGCTCTTCCAGATGGTACAAATGATTGGGCTTTTGGATCTAGGTAAGGTGGCGGGATTATGTCACAACTTTTTCCCTTCCCCATGATCCATTTGGAAGTGTCTGGATCGTACTTCCAATTCTCCTCTTTAGCTGTTTTTGAGACCTCTATCATACAATGTATGATTTCTTCCCACCCATTGTCTTTGATAATTCCACCTCGTTCTTTACTCAGTTTTTCCCATTCTGTACTGAACATAAGTGCTTCTGAAATTCCCAATTTTTCTCTTACCCTCCTAATCTGCCTTCTGACTATCTTTCCACATCTTTCCTGTATGATATCTGCTGCTTCCACTTGTCCTAAGACGGTTTTTGTCTGTTTATTTCCCATTTTTCTTTTCAATATTAGCTATGACTACCCTAGGTGACGTTTGGACAACCACTTCCTCTGTTGGTGGCGTCTCGTTGCCTTCTCTCCTAAGGAGCTAAAATATTGAAGGGCTGATCTGCTCCGTTCTTTCTAATGTGCAGAATAAACTTGATTCCTACAATGCACGCAAACAGGATCAGCAACACCAAACAGATCACAAAACTCTCAGTCTCAGATATCATACTTGTCCCAGGCTCATGAAACCGCGTCCTGGGCTCATTCTATCAAACCTTATCCAGAAATGAAGGAGGTTAAGCACTTAATTGAGAGTCAAGCATGGGCGGAGGTCTCCCAGAAGGACGCAACCACATGACCCAGTTAGGCTGACTTCCGTGTATAAGGCTTATACCCCAACTATTTCGGCTTATTTTTCTACGCACTTTTGCTCTTCTTTCACAACATACCACAACCTTCACACTGTTCACACACTGCCAGGGACAGGACTCATAAATCTATACAATATGGTAACCCGAGTTTTATAGGTATCTACTCACTACTAGACTAACCCAGCGTGGCACGGCTCATAGAGATCTTTCGGATAATACAGGGCAGATAAAAGAGAACTAATAATGTCTCTTACCTGGCCAGGTTTTTCAGTTCATTTGCCGTCCATTATCCCAGATCTCCGTTGTCCGTATCCGCAGGTAAATCTCGAGCAAATACTCTCACCTCAGGTCCCTGTTCGGTGCGCCAAAGTAATGTTAAGTCCTTCTCAGTCCCTGGCTTACTAGAGGTAGGGATCCGAGTGAAATGACACGCAGCACAAAAGGTTGTGTGTTCATAGACAGGGATAGCCCTGGAGCACGTCTGACTCACTGGGCTCTACCCCCTCCTTTTTATAGAAAAGAGTCATACATTTACAGACATGCGCACAAGCGCTCATATTTCACATCCTTTTACAAAAACAGTCTATACTAGAGATAAGGTTCAACTTCTGGTATGTAGGTAAAAGGTAACAATAGTCAAGAAGGAATGCGTCCATAAAAGGAAATGTCAACTTTGCTTAAGTTTCTTGAAATAAGCCAGATGTCTCAGGAGAAAGACACAATGGATTCTTTCAGTCTGATCTCCACAAACCCGATGTTTACCCTGGTTACCCGGGGACCTTGGCATCGTTGGTCGCTGGAGAGCGGTCTGTGTGACAGCTCTCCAGCGACCAAACAGCGACGCTGCAGCGATCGGCATTGTTGTCTGTAACGCTGCAGCATCGCTAAATGTGAAGGTACCTTAACTCCTCTGCCCAGGAGATGTGATATGATCAAACCATGTTCCTGCACGGCCAGTCACAGCCATTACACAGTACACAGCAAGGGCACATTTATAAGATTATCTCAGCACAGGAACATCCAATTGTGGAAATGAATACTCCAAGATCTATTGATGAAAATATATTCTGTTTGTGGAAGTAGGGTACTCTTATGGTATGTTCCCACGGTTAGTAAACGCTGCAGCAAGATTTTACAGTATAGTGGACGGGATTTGAAGAAATCCCATCTCCACTATGTGTGTGTAATGACCAGAGGTCCGGATAAGATCCAGTGAGTCACAAACCAAGACAGACAGAGACAGAAATAAAAACACTTCCTTTACTGGAATAGGAGTTGAAGTGAAATTCAATATTGTATGAAACAGCCTGGGGTTCCCCTATTATTTACAATCATTCAGCCAGGGCTGAAATTATTGTGCCAATCCCAAAGTTCCCGCTTTAAGTGTATTACACTGAGGTTTTTAAAAGAAGTGTACCTAACAAACGGTCAAACAAGGTACTAAGAAAACAGGTGTAAATCGGATGAGGTGGTATTATGGGACCCCCTGGGATGGCACACTGAGTATAAATTGATCAAAACCCACAATACAATACATATAGATATAACAGAAGCTCTTAAACACATAATCTGGAGTGTGAAGAAACCAGATTGTATCTTAATTTCCTAGACGACCATGTTTTTGCAAACCAAAAGAAATGACTTTTTATCTGTATATTGGCTTGTGAATTTAAGTGTTTATGTCTGGTGGGTCAAGAAGACAGACTTGCCAACTGATATACTATCTAACATACTGTGTAAAGGTACCTTCACACATAACGATATCGTTAAGGATATCGTTGCAACGTCACGCTTTTTGTGACGTAGCAACGATCCCGCTAACGATCTCGTTATAGTGTGACAGCGACCAACGATCATGCCCCTGCTGGGAGATCGTTGGTCGTAGGGAATGATCAGGACCTTTATTTGGTCGCTGATCACCCGCTGTCATCGCTGGATCGGCGTGTGTGACACCGATCCAGCGATGTGTTCACTTGTAACCAGAGTAAATATCGGGTTACTAAGCGCAGGGCCGCGCTTAGTAACCCGATATTTACCCTGGCTACCATTGTAAAAGTAAAAAAAAAAAACACTACATACTCACCTGATGTCTGTCACGTCCCCCGGCGTCCACACTGCTGCCGAGAGCTTCCTGCACTGACTGAATGTGTCAGCGCCGGCCGGACGTAAAGCAGAGCACAGCGGTGACGCCGCTGCTGCCGGCGCTGACACATTCAGTCAGTGCAGGAAGCTCTCGACAGCAGTGTGGACGCCGGGGGACGTGACAGACATCAGAAGGTGAGTATGTAGTGTTTTTTTTTTTACTTTTACAATGGTAACCAGGGTAAATATCGGGTTACTAAGCGCGGCCCTGCACTTAGTAACCCGATGTTTACCCTGGTTACCCGGGTGCTGCAGGGGGACTTCGGCATCGTTGAAGACAGTTTCAACGATGCCGAAGTCGTTCCCCTGATCGTTGGTCGCTGGAGAGAGCTGTCAGTGTGACAGCTCCCCAGCGACCACACAACGAATTACCAACGATCACGGCCAGGTCGTATCGCTGGTCGTGATTGTTGGTAAGTCGTTTAGTGTAACGGTACCTTAAGTCTGTAATAGTGACTGTACATAGAGTGTGTTAAGCTTTGTTTATTGATGTGTGCTGATATGCTAATAGTGCTACCTTGATCCCATCACCATTGTTTACCTTATCTTGATGTTGGACTGAAGGACCCTGGGTAATTCTAAAAATAGCTTACATGACTTGGGTATAAAATGACTCAGAGATCACATCCTGGGAGACTGAAGTAACACAGAGCTATCAGCCAGACATTCTGCAAACAACCCAACAGACAAGAGAAAGGACTGCAGCCAATTCATCATGGTACCATCACGAGGGACACTGATCTATGATTCTATAGGAAACAACCCAGGGGTTTTCGGCTCTGGTTGGAAGGACACAGATCTAATCCAGTGACCATCTCTGAACCATGGATATGTTTGGAGAAAGCCAGGGTTGGGACCTGCTGGTCGCCTGGTTCCATGGAGATGGTCAGAAAAGCCAGGTGGTGACTCTCGTGTCAACTGGCTTTGGACCTTGTATGGACTCTATGGACAGTTCTTGGTCATCTCCCTATGCTTGTCGTTACCCCTTCTCTGTGCGTGCATCCACAGATGGAGTAGCGACCCTGGGAGCTCTGACATCATGTCAACTGGCTTTGGACCTTGTATGGATTCTATGGACAGTTCTTGGTCATCTCCCTATGCTTGTCGTTACCCCTTCTCTGTGCGTGCATCCGCAGATTGAGTAGTGACCCTGGTAGGGTTGAGCGACCTTTAGTTTTTTAGGGTCGAGTCGGGTTTTGTGAAACCCGACTGTCTTAAAAGTCGAGTCGAGTGAAATTGGCCGACCACCGTTCAAACTCGGGGATCGGCCGAAACACGAAACCCAATGAAGAAATTATTATTATTTTTTTTTTTTTACTTTTTTTTATCTCTCTCTCTCTCTCTCTCTCTCTCTCTCTCTCTCCTGAACGCTGATTTTGCACATCGCTCCCAGAACGCTCATTTTACACTTTGCACATCGCTGTAATGCACGCGCAAAAAATGCCGTTAGTTGTGTACGCCCCCTAACACCTATGTCATCACTCTACTGCTCCTTCATTGGCTGCAAAAATGGCGCTAAACGCGTCATACGAAACGCGACTTTCGCGCCAAGTTCGCGTACCGCGTGGCCGACCCCACACAGGGATCGGGTCGGGTTTCATGAGACTTATGAAAATGAACGATCCGTTTCGCTCAACCCTAGACCCTGGGAGCTCTGACATAACATCTACCATTATCTCGGCGAGTCAGCGGAAGGGGATTGTTCTGTTTGCGGCAGGGGACTTACAGTTCTGCAGCCTCAGGATACAGTACGGGATAGCACTTAAACGGGGCTCTTCCGGGTCCCTCTCAATACAGATGGTACAGGATACCGTCTCTCCTCCAGCAATCACTCACAACTTCCCTGAAATCAACCCGCCTGGGTCTGCACAGGATCAATGTATTCTGTTGCTTTTCTGCTTAGCACAGCAGGGATTCCACAGAGCTCCAAAATCACACAACTGTCATGGTTAAGGCTAGTTTCACACTAGCGTTCAGCAGGGCTGCGGAGGGCTTCAGTCCGCGGCCCTCCGCAGCCATGCTGAACGCTAGTGTGAAACTAGCCTAACACCCTCACAAACACACTGGCAACAAAAAGTTCTTACAGAGTCCAAACTCCTTCTTATCAGCTGCCTCACAGTGAGTCTCACATGGCAGTGTCTCTGCTTCTTGCAGCATCACCCCTCAGCATCCTATACAGCAGACACTAGGCCCCACCCCCTGCACACACACTTTCCCAGCTCTCAGCTCAGATGTGCAGCAGCAGGGTCCTAACGCTCTCCTGCTGTTTTCACAGTTCACCTTCTTACATGCCACCACACTAGAGGTTGGTGTCCCAGACATACCTCCCTACTCAAAGTCATCTTGGGCATAGCGCTAAAGTGATATTCCCCCCGCAGATCGAGTAGTTCTCCTGAGACCCATCCCAACAGGTTCAGTCCCAGAGGGAGAGGGAGCCTCTTCCATGGGGACATCAGAGGGAGCAAATGAGGCTGCTTCCTCCTGAGGTGTGGCACCCTGGGACACAACTTCCAGGTCAAGTAACTGGCTTGACTGTACCTCCTCAGCAGAACATACCACATTCTCAACACTCTCTTCACACGGGGACAGATTGACCACGGGCTCAACCTCGTAAACTAGAACCTCAGGATTCACCCTTTTTTTTTACCAGATACGGAGTTGCCTCCCACCGGTCACTCCGCTTCGCTGACCGTCATTTGGCTCTCAACAACACTCTATCCCCCGGAGAAACCGGCTCTGGTTGCACGGGTCATGTGTCCCTATGGGCCACCTGATGTAGGCTATCACCCACCACCTGATGCACCACCCTAAATCGCTGCCGGTGCTTTTGTACCCATTTGGATGTAGTCCGAGGGGGATTGGAGGAGGGATCTGGCATGCTCAAATCCCCAATGTCCCTGCCAGGTCTCCCGAACACCAACATGTGTGGTGAATAGCCAGTAGTGCTGTGCACTTTATTATTGTAGGCCAACATCAATTTGCGGAAATACTCAGGCCAGCACGCTTGCTGTTTACCCTCTAATGTCCTCAACATCTGCAACAGGGTCAGATTAAAGCGCTAACATGCCTTGTTGCCCTGGGAGTGATAAGGCGTCGTTCTCGACTGTTCGAGACCATACAGCTGGTACAGCTCTTTCATCAGCGTCCTCTGGAAGCATGCACCCTGATCCGAGTGTATTCTCTGCGGGCACACTGCCTCAGCCGCCGACTCTCCAGTCTGGTCTCTTGTTGGCACTGCTACAGCATACTTGGTAAAGTGATCTGTCATTATCAGACTATAGGAGTACCCAGACGTGGAGTATCCTATTAAAACATAGTCAATCATGAGTAGCTCTAACAGAGCAGAAGTCTGAATAGACTATGCGGGTGCCCACTGCTCAGGGCTTTTACTGAGCCCACAGACTCGACGCGCATGCTACCATCCCTCCCAACTCAGGGCAATTGAGGACTCGCTGTAGCCACTAAGCTGTCTTTTCACTTCCAAAGTGGGCTCCTTTCTCATGCACCTCGTGAGCAACAACCGGACTCACAGGGATCACCAGTTGGTACCGGTGTTGCAGCTAGCATGGCAGATACACTTTACGATAAAAAAGGCCCTGTTCCACACACAACTTGTCCCACTGTTGCAGTAGTTTCATTTAATCAGTGCACAACTGAGCCTTGTCCTCTGCATGGGGCTAGACCCCATTTTGTACCTAATGGCGCACAAGTGAAATGTCTGGGCACTCGTCCTGGTCTTTTGCCCAATCTGAGGGCGTTTTACCCAGGACACAGGGCATTCCTGATGCCACCCCACTTGAATGTACCACACTTTGGAATATAGGTATCTGCCTCAAGGCCGGAGTTTCAGTGTCCTCAAGTTGGACGTCAACATTCTGCCCCCGAGGACCTAAGAGATACCCGTGACAATGCATCTGCCTTTCCGTTTTTTTCACCCAGAGTGAAACTTAATATGATAATTAACTTTAGCAAGGCAGGCAACCCACCGCTGCTCCAATGCTCCCAGTTTGCATTCTCTAAGTGTGCCAGTGGGTTGCTATCTGTCATGACTAGCACCTCAGCTCCTAATAGATACTTGGCAAAGCGTTCTGTCATTGCCCACACCGGAGTCAGTAATTCAAGCCGAAATGAGCTGTAGTTAGCCTGATTTCGCTCGGTGTCTCTTAAAGACCTGCTGCCGTAGGCAATCACGCGCTCCCGGCCATCCTGCACCTGTGCTAGTACCGCCTCCAACCCATGAAGGCTACCATCTGCGTACAAGAGAAAAGGAGCATCAAACCAGGAATATGCCAACAATGAGGCACTCGTTAAGGCAGTTTTCACTTTTTCTGCTGGAGCCCCCATTGAATGGGGTGGTTTCGAGGACCCAGCACTGTCCCTCTTAAAATTTCATTCAGCGGACCCACCACTTGTGAGAATTTAGGCACAAATCGCCGATAGTACCCCGCTAAGCCCAAGAAGGCCCGCACCTCTCGCAGGTTGTGGGGAGGCAGCCACTCCTGTACAGCCTTAACCTTACTGGCTGCAGGTATCACCCCATCTGGGGTCACCACGTGGCCCAAGTACTCAATCTGGCTCTGGAACAGTTGACTTTTTTGGGCTTTATTTTCAGGCCATAGCGACTAAGCCGCCAGAGAACTTGACATAACTTCTCAAGACGGTCTTCAAATGAGGTCCCGAACACCACGATGTCATCTAGGTATATCAGGGTCGATTCAAAATTCAGATCACCTAAGCAATGTTCCATCAGGAGTTGGAAAGTACCCTGAGCATTAGTGAACCCGAAAGGCATCCAGTTGAATTCATAGAGCCCCATTGGTAAGACAAACACTGTCTTGGCCCTATCTTTTTTGGCCATTGGTACCTGCCAGTTGCCACTTGCCAAATCCAACATCAAGAAATACTTGGCCCGACCCATTCTTCAATACGAGGTAAAGGATATGCATCAATCCGAGGAGGTGGGGGGCGGAGTTCCGGCTGCGCATGAGTGGTCGGAAATGGCGGACACGACGCACCAAAAAACGTTACATGTAACTTTTTTTGTGCCGACGGTCTGACGCAATACAACGCATCCGTCACACGACGGTTGCGACGTGTGGCATTCCGTCGCAATGTGTCGCTAATGCAAGTCTATGGAGAAAAAACGCATCCTGCAAGCAATTTTGCAGGATGCGTTTTTTTTTCCAAAACGACGCATTGCGATGTGCGTCGTACGACACTAGTGTGAAAGCAGTCTAAGGCACGATTACATATTTTGATATGTCTTTTGCACTTTATCTATTTTTCAGGGTGCAGTTGGGCCCATATGGCTCTGTATTTTTAGCCTCTGTTCACACAGGATGCATTTGGGAGTCACTGGGCAGCCCGCCTGATCTAAAAGTATGGGCGTTGGTAATAGACTGTAAGCCAGTTGCTCTGCATCATTTGTGTGTGAAGAATGCTTTATGCAGATTTTTTTTTGTGCATTGGTATTGCACCTGTGTTTTTGCCTTAATTAGTTGGGTCCGCTGCACCTTGATAGTGCATTTGTTTTGAGCCCTGGGCAGGTAGGCATCTCTGCCTTCTTTTCAGTGATTTTGTATAAATTTTGAGGATTTTAGTCCTTTTTTTGTCAGTGAGTTTTTTATGGTATGGCTTCCCACAGGTGAAGCTGGGGCCCCAGAGCTCCTGATGTAGTAGGGACAGGTGTTAGGTGGTGTAGAAATAAATGGAGGACACAAGGTTGCAATCTCTTTACCTCTTTACTTAAGGGTTCAGGCATCCACAGCGCAGAGTACCAGATCACAGGTACTGGTATGGTCCAGCCGGCTTGGAAGTCAATCTGGAGTCCCCCTTACCAGGTGGGGTTGGAAGCCTTCCCTTCTAGCGCTGTATTGTAGTACCTTGCTGCCTTAGGCCTCTCATAAGGTCTTCATGTTTTCTCTCTGTCCCCCCCGTTTGGTAGGACACTACCCGTACGACAGGTAGCTCGAGCCTTTTTACAGGATCTCTATCACGACCCGGGCTCTCTCTGCTACTGTGTCCTCAGGCATCAGTGGTGGACAGGTAACTTGCAATCTACTGTCCCGCCGGTTTCTGCCGTGGGGCATAGAGTTACCCCCACGACCTTAGTCTTCCGGCTACCGGTATCTGCGCTCAGCTTGGAGGAAGCCCAGTTGCAGCTCCTCTCTCCAGCTCTTCACTCTCCTTTGCTCCTTTTCCTCCTTCACGCTCTCTACAAACTGTTCCGTCCTTTCTTTCCTTTCCAGGAGCTGCAGAACTCGGTCTGCACGGTCCCTCTCTTTCCTCACATGACCTGCAGATCTCCTCATCTTCACAGACCCTTTCCTCTGTCTCTCATACAGACACAAACTGGATCAGAGCTCTCCCTTCTGGCCTGGAGTAAGAACATGTTGCATGTTTGTGATATCTGATAAACGGATCCTTTCTCGCTTTCAAGTGTGACTTCAATCTCCCCTGAGAAACTCAATGCCACTTTAACAACCAGGAACCTGGGGTGTTACAGAGGCCATAGGAAAAAACCATGTGACACTAAAGCTTTTAACCCTTTCAACGTGGCACACTATTCAGGGGGCATCCAATAAAAGATTGAAGTGCCCCTCAGACTGGTGAGACCTAAAAACCTTATTTAACCCAAAGAGTCCCATGTAATTAAGACAAGGCACCCTTTAAGCCAAAAACACTTTTTTCTTTTAATGAATGAAGGTCGGTCACAACCAATGGGGTGTGCACAGCACGTGGGTATCAAACACAACAAGTAAGGCACGATTGGCCACCTGAACAGGTACGAATCGATATTCCCTGCCGGACTACTGACGTAAGTCCAACTTCCTACATCAAAAACACTCTTGTGGTATAGAAATAGACCGCCATGGAGGAGCAAAGTATTCATACTGCACTCCTACCCCCCACCCATTTGGTACAAGGCCTATTCAATCCCGCCCTGTAGGCCAGAGATTAAAATATCCAGTCCTATCTCTGTGAGATGAACACCATCAGGCAACATCTGACTGGAATTGTCCCCCTCCAGCTGACGTTGTCTGATGACCACTCCGGCTTTAAATTGGATAAATTGGGACATGTGCGTGTAAGCTTCCCCGAGAGCGTTCTACAGCTGCCGCATCTCTAGCATTTTGCCATGCAACACGGAAATTACCTCTGACCAGACCAGGGTTAGTTCTCGAAAGAAGCCATGGAATTTATCAAGATCAGAATACATCATAGTGAGGAGTTGGGCAAGGCGGAAAGAGCAGGGGTTATTCCTGCCCCCATGGAGGACTAAGATTACGGGAGAGGAAGTGACCTGAGCAATCCAGACAACTTCAGGGAGAAAGGATTGTAGATAGCACACCATCCAGGTAAAATTTCACAAAAGTTTATTTAGTCCATAAAAAGGAAGGAAAAAACCCCATAAAACAGACTGACGCGTTTCTGGTGCAGTGTGCACCCTTAATCATAGGATATCCACACTGCACCAGAAACGCATCAGGCTGTTTTATGGGGATTTTTTTCTTCTTTTTTATGGTCTAACTGAACTTTTGTGAAATTTTACCTGTATGGTGTACCGTCTACAATCCTTTTTCTACTGCATCCAGTGCTGTGTTTCACCAGTGGGATTAGCACCCTCCAGCTCTATTGCTGCTGCCACTTGGAATTTGGATCCCAGGGTTGAGACTCCCTACCTACCTTCCTCAAACTTCAGGAAGAACCTGAGACCGGGTCAATCCTGTGACTCCTTCACAGAACATATCGATGTCATGAAAACCAAAGCCTTTTCCACCCAGCCGATGTTCTGCCCTTTGGGATGCCCAGAAAATATAGGAGTGACCCAGAATCCACCCTGCGGGTTTCGTTCCACAGTAAGAACGTCATGTAGACAGGGCAACAGAGGTTCTCACCAGGTCCATTAATCATCCTTCACTACTTGCCACATGAGGAACGGGCATGAGTGCTCCTCCACTTTAGCAGTGGGTAAACAGTTTTAAAATTTCTACATTACAATCACATTTAAAATTTTGGTTGCTAGGGATCCAGCACCCACCACTACGTGGCCCATGGATGTAGCTGGCAAATGGGGAGCACTAGCGGGCACTATACCCATAGTGTGTAAATTTTGGGTTTGAATTGGCACCTGCAGGGGGGTTAGGATTTGTGTTGGGGTTGGGGGGACATAGCAGCAGTGCAGTTTATTTGATGTGCACTAGCTGCAACAGTCTGTGCAGGAGTTATACAGTGTGCAGGGGTAATGTGTGGTGCCTGTACCTCAGGTCCCTGCAAAAAGAAGGCAGGCTCCTCAACAGAGGATGCACTACTGCTCGCCTGGCCTCCCATTGCAGGTAGGGGTTGGAACAGGAGGACTGGGGGGGGGGGGCGGGGTGCAGGGGTTTGTAAGATGGCAACATGGTGTGCAGGGTTTGTAAAATAATGGTGCTGCATTGCTTCTGTCAGAGGGGAGGCTTGCAGACGCCGCGAGAGCCGGGGGGTGCGGCCAAACTGAGCGCGCATCGCCTCTGAGATGAGAGGCTTGCAGCCGCCAAGCGTGGAGGAGGTGTCTGAGGTGCGCGCATATGATGAGTGCGCGCTTCCCCCACCCCCGTGGTATCATGCGGTGGGGCTTTCTGAAATCTGGTGGGATAATACACCAAATGGACCACTGGTCACAGTCACTTGTGCATCAGGAGGGGAGGCTTCCCGCTCAACCAAGATGCTGGTAAGCCAGGAAGCACTTTCACTCCTGATTCCATCTCTTATCGCCATCAGGTTGTCGGCCACCACCAGCAGGCACCACAATGCAGCCTCCGAGCCCACTGCTATGAGGAGAGAGGCAGCAACATCCTTTATTAGAGGGGCACAAAGGGAGGAGAAAAAGGGGTGCCATTAGGTGACAAACAGGAATGGAGGAGATAGGAAAAAACATGGGACACTAAAGCTTTTAACCCTTTCAACGGGGCACACCAGTCAGGGGGCATCCAATAAGATTGTGAAGCGCCCGCCAGGACCATGGGGATACTCGGTACCGGGTCGGTTCTTAAAGGAGATGTGTCACGGCAGCAGTGACCCAGTCCGTGGCCCTGGATGTCCAATGAAAGTGATGATAAAAGGGGAATAAAGTTTATGGGAGAAAAGGGGTGTTGTTTGTGACGCCACCTGTGGTATTCGGCCAATAGGAGATGTTATCTGACGCTGCTTGAGGAGACCGCTGGGGTTGATGGTGTTAAGTCCTTCTCAGTCCCTGGCTTACTGGAGGTAAGCTTCCAGGTAAATGACACGCAAACAAAGTATTGTGTGATCATATACAGGGAAAGCTCAGGAGCGCGTCTGACTCTCTGGGCTTTACCCCTCCTTTATAGCAATAAGTTATACTTTTACAGACATGCGCACAAGCGCTCATTATTTCACATTCTCTTACAAAGCTTATCTATACTGTGAAATTTACAACCTCTAGTATGTAGGTAAAAGGCTATAATAACAGAAGGAATGCGTGCATAAAAAGGAAATGTCAACTTGCTCAAGTTTCTTGATATGAGCCAGATGTTTCAGGAGAAAGATACAATGGATTCTTTCAGTCTAATCTCTACAATTCCCCCCTTTGACATATTCCTTTTATTTATTACCATAGGGCCAAAGACAAAGCCTTTATTTTTGGTATTACACATACACACACTTATATTATTAATAAGAGAATCAAATCTAGTATTAATTCTTCTATCGCAAATTATTTTCTTCTTTAGCAGTATACTAAAATATAAAAACAAAAATTAGTACAGTAATATTAATTAGAATCACTAGAGGATAACATAAGAAGGAAGAAAAAAAAAAAAACTTTATACTCTTGCATCTATTACACAAAGTTTATCTGTGCATACTGAGATACCCTTGAGCACAATCTGGAATAGTACGTATATGACTACAATAATCATAACTATATGTATTATGCTCTGCATAATCCCAGCAACCCACCCACTGATTCCTCTGAACCAGTTGGCTGGGTTAAGAAAAGAAAAGGTATCTGACCACCAGCTATCCTTATTCTGGTCATTATCTTTGTCATACTGATCTCTGAGTCGTTGTACGTCCTTTAATTTAAATGTCATACTCATAGTACTATTCGGGTCTATATAATGACAGCAGGTGGGTCCGATGATTTGACACATACCTCCTTGTGAGGCAGTTAGGTAATCCAATACCAGAGTATGTTGGTTGATGACTATTATAAGCTGATTCTGTACAGCTATACTAGTGTTAAGTATATCCAATATATCCCAAATCTGATCATCTAGATAATCCGTGGCTCTAACTAATTTATCCCACATCTGTGTTAACATTATTAACATCAATATCATGAGTTTTGTACTGCTTTTTTGCAGTGGCTTGCATGTATCCATGATGCCTTTCCTTCAAGCTTGACTGATGTAGGTGTTGTCAACAGGACTTGGAAGAGTCCGTCAAATCTTGGTTCAAGAGCCTTTCTGGTGTGTCTTTTTACATAGACTTGATCACCTGGTTCCAACTTGTGACTTCCTTCAGTGTTGTCAGGATCTGGAAGAGAAGCAAAAACTTGTGCATGCACCTTAGTTAATTGTTTCTGGAGGTTTTGCACATAAGAAGTCAATGACTCAATATTTAACACAAGTTGTTGTGGAAAATAACATCCTAAATTGGCAGTCCTGCCAAACAAAATTTCATATGGAGACAGTTTAGTCTTACCCCTTGGGGTATTGCGTATTGAGTAAAGGGCCAGTGGAAGGCATTCTGTCCAAGGCTTTCCTGTTTCAGCCATGGCTTTCTGTATTTTTAATTTTAAAGTTCCATTCATGCGTTCCACCTTACCAGAACTTTGAGGATGGTATGGAGTGTGTAACTGACTTTCAACACCCAACATTTTCAGTACATTTTGAAATATTTCTCCAGTGAAATGAGTACCCCTATCTGACTCGATCACTTCAGGGAGACCATAACGGGGTATCAGTTCGGCAACTAGCTTTACAGCAGTGTTTTTAGCTGAAGCCTTCCGAACTGGATAGGCCTCTGGCCACCCTGAGAACATGTCCACACACACCAACACATACTCATACCCATTACTTTTTGGCAGCTGGATAAAGTCTATTTGTAATCGCTGAAACGGATAGAGAGGTCGGACGTGGTGCTTCATAGGGGTCTTTGTCGTCTGTCCGGGATTATGTGCCAGGCATATAACGCATGCAGCACAATAGTCTCTTGCGTAGTTGCCAAAACCTGGAGCCAACCAGACTTGCTTTGCCAGTAGTGTCATTGCATTTGCAGACACATGAGTAGGGTGGTGCAGTCCACCAACTACAATCGGGTACCAGGCTCTAGGTAGACATATTAGTCCATCTTTCTTCCAAATTCCCGCTTGTTCTTCTGCCCCTTCCTTTTTCCACCTGTCCCTCTCCTCTTCTCCTGCATCTTCCTGTGCTTGTCTCAGTCTATCTTCAGTATTTTCTGTGGGGTTTACAGTATGAACCTGCTGTAAGGGTTTGACCGCTGCTGCCTTGGCTGCTTTATCAGCCCTATCATTTCCCCTAGATTCCCTAGTGTCGAGTCTCACATGTGCAGCTACCTTAATTACTGCTACTTCTTTTGTTTCTTGTGCAGCCTCTAAGATCTGTTTGATCAGAGAAGCATGTTTTACAGGTTGGCCTGACGCTGTCATGTAACCTCTAGCTCTCCAGATTACTCCAAAGTCAAACACAATACCATGTGCATACCTAGAATCAGTGTATATATTAGCTGTCTGATTCTCAGCTATTTTTAGCGCTTCAATCAATGCTGTTAGTTCTGCTTCTTGTGCAGACTGTTTCGGTGGAAGAGGTTCTGCTTTGAGAGTTTCAGATTCTGACACAACTGCATACCCTGTATGGAAGTTACCTGTGTCATCTGCAAACCTACTACCGTCTATAAACAGCTCTAAATCTGGATTTTGAAGTGGTGTTTCGGATACATTGGGTAAGCCTACCGTTTCTTGTAAAATGAGCTCTGTACAATCATGTGTGTCTGTAGGGAAAAAATTTGCGTGTGGATCAGTGTCCTTATTCCCCCCTTCAGACTCGAGAGGTAGCAGTGTAGCTAAATTGAGAGTCTGAAGCCTTACAAATGTGATAGTAGAGGGGAGCAGCAAAGAACACTGTAGCCGCAAATGTCTGGCCATGGAAATGTGTTTTGGTTGGACCTGGTTTAATATCCCATAAACATCATGTGTAGTTTGAACTGTGAGTGGATGCTCTAGGACAATTTCTGATGCTTTGTCCAACAATAGTGAGACAGCAACAACCACACGTACACAGGTTGGCGCTGCCCTGGCTACTGGATCTAACCTTGCTGAAAGATATGCAATTGGTCTTTGTTTCCCTGCATGCTTCTGGGTAAGAACTCCTGTAGCATGGGAATCAACTTCTGCAGCCATAAGCTGAAATGGTTTGGTGTAGTCTGGTAGCCCTAACGCTGGAGCTGAAACAAGGGCATCTTTTAATTGTTGGAACGAAATCTGACCTTCTTTTGTCAACAAATAAGGTTCACTTTTTACACAGTCATACAGTGGTTGCATTAGTTGACTGGCATGTATAATCCATTGTCTACAATGAGACACTATTCCTAAAAATGCTCGTAGCTGTTTATGATTTCTAGGCTCATTCATCTGTCTTATTGCTTCAGTTCTTTGAGGTGTAAGATGCTTTTTACCTTGAGAAATGCAATGACCTAGAAAGACCACTTTGATCTGACAAACTTGTAGCTTTTGTCTATTCACTTTACACCCTTCTTTTTCTAGAAAACATAGTAAACTTACAGTGGATCTTTCTGCGGTTTCTAGATCTGGGCAGCAAAGTAGTATGTCATCCACATACTGCAAAATTACTACCTGTGGTTCGGGTTCAAACCTCTGGAGGACTGTTTGTAGGGCATTTGAATAAAGAGTAGGGGAGTGTATCATTCCCTGTGGAAGGCGTGTCCACGCCAACTGTTTGCCCTTAAATGTAAATGCAAACAAATGCCAACTGTCTTGGTGTAAAGGAACCGAGAAAAATGCATTTGAAAGATCTATTACAGTAAACACTTGAGAACTGGCTGGTATCTGTGATAGTAACGTATGAGGATTGGGTACAACTGGGGTGATTGGATCTAGAACTTTGTTTATTTCTCTTAGATCATGTACCATACGATATTTGGGCATAGAACTCTTATCAAGAATTCTCTTCTTGACTGGATACAGAGGAGTGTTAGCAGGTGATTGTATCTCTACCAGAACTCCTTTCTCTCTATATCCCTCTATCTGTTTTGTAATCGCTAGTTCCTGCTGGGCACTCACAGGGTATTGTCTGAGCTGTGGGAGAACAGCTCCTGGTTGCACAGATAATTTTACAGGAGAAATATGCAATAATCCCACATCAGTGTCACCCTGTGCCCACAGTGTTTCTGGGATCATTGAGAGGTCTAGATCTGTGGTGTACTCTTTTTCTTCAGTATAATCCTCAAAAGCCTGAATTCTGACATATTGTTCTAATGATTCTGCATCATCAGGGATAGTCAGCATAACTGTCCCATCTTCCCTAAAATTGATGTTAGCTTCTAATTTCTTTAGTACATCAGTTCCTAACAGACATGTTGGGGCACCTCTGGCATACAAAAATCTGGATGCAAAACATTTAGGTCCTAATGAGACCTCTAGGGGCACAGTATATGGCAGTGTTCGAATTACCCCATCATAACCCTCAGCAAAAGTTGTTTGTTCTGAAATATCTTCCGGATTCGGAAGAAAATCTTGATTCAAAATTGAGGAAGTTGCACCTGTATCTATCAAAAATGGAATCTCTCTCCCCCCCACATTCACCTGTATCATAGGTCTTCTAGCTGGTAGGGAAGTTTGTAACACATCGAGTCAATCTGAATCTGGTATGGGACCATCTATGATGGTAGATTTCTGCTGGTTGTCCGTTTGGGGAGGGTTATTTCTGGGAACAAATTTGCCTGACTTTATATCTGCCAACTTCTTCCTGCACTCTCTTTGGAAATGACCTGGCTTTTTACAGTAGTGGCAAAGAAAATTGTGTCTCACTCTTCCTCCTGTATTAGCTTGTGCTATTCTAACAGGCTTATGATTCTCTCTCATATCCATGGCTATTCCTAAACATCGTTGTTTCACAATATTTGGTTGTTCAATTGTTCTCCAATCTGGAGTAGAGGATTTAAATTTTTCTCTGATTTTCGGATCTAGCCCCTCTATTAATTGTTTTGTAAAAAGTCTCCTTACTGAAGCATCAGTCAAATCCAATCCTTCATCCCTAAAGCTATTTTCTAGTTCTTGACTATATTCTTCAATACTTTGCCCAAATTTCTGCATAATCACACCTGTAGACCCCCTTTCCCTCTGTTTTCCTCTCATGAAAATTATTAATGCCTCTGTGAACTGGGTACCTGATGCTTCTGTCTGTAAGGCACCCCCTTCTGCCACTGGTCTATTGGGCTGTAGGTGTGTCAATAATTCCTGAAAAAGTCCGGGGGACATTTTCATTCTACATAATTCTTCCCCGTCCGCCCAGACCCCAGCATGAGTCTGCATGATTTGTTGTATATACTGCGCAAACCTTATGGGGTATTGAGTGGGATCAGGCGCATTATGCAGGAGGGACATACCCTCGGCAGGGGACCAAGGAAAGTATTGTCTGGTCTGATGATATCTGGTGTTCATTACCCCGTCAGCACCAGCTTCTCTAAAAGGTCTTGGTACTACCCTAACAGGGGCAAGTACAGCGCCATATCTAGGTGTACCACAGGCTAGGCAATCATTTCTCCAATCTGGAGTTTGTTGTCCACAGTGTGAACATTCCCATCCTCCTACCCCACCAAGATTGGGATACAAGGCTGGAAATTGTTTTCCTCCTTCTGCTCTTCCAGATGGTACAAATGATTGAGCTTTTGGATCTAGGTAAGGTGGCGGGATTATGTCACAACTTTTTCCCTTCCCCATGATCCATTTGGAAGTGTCTGGATCATACTTCCAATTCTCCTCTTTAGCTGTTTTTGAGACCTCTATCATACAATGTATGATTTCTTCCCACCCATTGTCTTTGATAATTCCACCTCGTTCTTTACTCAGTCTTTCCCACTCTGTACTGAACATAAGTGCTTCTGAAATTCCCAATTTCTCTCTTACCCTTCTAATCTGCCTTCTGACTGTCTTTCCACATCTTTCCTGTATGATATCTGCTGCTTCCACTTGTCCTAAGACAGTTTTGGTCTGTTTATTTCCCATTTTTCTTTTCAATATTAGCTATGACTACCCTAGGTGACGTTTGGACAATCACTTACTCTATGGTGATGTCTCGTTGCCTTCTCTCCTAGGGAGCTAAAATATTGAAGGGCTTGTCTGCTCCGTTTCTTCTAATATGCAGGACGTACTTAAGTGCTATTATGCACGCAAACAGACCCATCCACACCATACAGATCACAAAACTTTCTGTGTCAGTTAGCATACTTGTCCCAGGCTCATGAAAACCCGCGTCCTGGGCTCATTCTATCAAACCTTATCCAGAAATGAAGGAGGTTAAGCACTTAATGAATAGTCAAGCATGGGCGGAGGTCTCCCAGAAGGACGCAACCACATGACCCAGTTAGGCTGACTTCCGTGTATAAGGCTTATACCCCAACTATTTCGGCTTATTTTTCTATGCACTTTTGCTCTTCTTTCACAACATACCACAACCTTCACACTGTTCACACACTGCCAGGGACAGGACTCATAAGTCTATACAATATGGTAACCCGAGTTTTATAGGTATCTACTCACTACTAGACTAACCCAGCGTGACACGGCTCATAGAGATCTTTCGGATAATACAGGGCAGATAAAAGAGAACTAATAATGTCTCTTACCTGGCCAGGTTTTTCAGTTAATTTGCCGTCCATTATTCCAGATCTCCGTTGTCCGTATCCGCAGGTAAATCTCGAGCAAATACTCTTATCTCAGGTCCCTGTTCGATGCGCCAAAGAAATGTTAAGTCCTTCTCAGTCCCTGGCTTACTGGAGGTAAGCTTCCAGGTAAATGACACGCAAACAAAGTATTGTGTGATCATATACAGGGAAAGCTCAGGAGCGCGTCTGACTCTCTGGGCTTTACCCCTCCTTTATAGCAATAAGTTATACTTTTACAGACATGCGCACAAGCGCTCATTATTTCACATTCTCTTACAAAGCTTATCTATACTGTGAAATTTACAACCTCTAGTATGTAGGTAAAAGGCTATAATAACAGAAGGAATGCGTGCATAAAAAGGAAATGTCAACTTGCTCAAGTTTCTTGATATGAGCCAGATGTTTCAGGAGAAAGATACAATGGATTCTTTCAGTCTAATCTCTACAATGGTGATGTAGCAGAGTTGTTACAGCTCTCCACAGGTAAAGCTAAACCCCAGGGCAGTTGTAGCGTGATACGATGGTGATGATTGTGGTTGTAGTGCAGGGCAAATGGCGCAGCAAATAAGTTGGAGGACACAGCAGTGTGCAGTCTTCACAGGTTTTACTCACAGTTCTGATGTTACAATTCCCAGCCGGGGAGCTGTGCCCTCAGGGTTTGTGGTCCAGACAGCTCTCAGGTAAATTGAGGCACACCGTGTCAGAACCCCCTACAGCCTTTCCTGGCTGTCTCTCTACGCTGGCTACCACCTCTCCTGTGCCTTCACACACAGTGTCCCAAGCCAGCAGCCTCGAATCTTGTCGGGCAACATTCTCCGTGCCCCCTGGATCCTATTCGGCTGCCTTTTCAGCGAATGTGTTGGATGTGGCTGCAGCACATGCTGCAACCTCCGGTTAGCTAGCTGAGTCCTTATTTTCTCCACAAGACTAGGGCCGGTCCCTTAACTGTGACCTGGTCCTTCCATCCGACTACGGTCGGTGTGGATACGGGCCCCATATGTGGCTTCTGCACTACCCGTGCCCCTAACACCCCTTTTCCTCCCTCTGAGGTCAGCTGCTCTATCTTCTTCCTTCGCTGTAGTCTGGGGACAAGCTCCTGGCTCTTTCAGTCCTCACAGACTATTGCACACCACTCTCCAACTCCTCCCCCTTTCTGCTTTCTCCACACACCCTCTACCTAGTCCCTCCCAGGCTTTGAGAGGTCTAGTGTTGGATGTAAGTGTGTGGGTCCTGGGTAGTGCCATCTCCATACCCAACAGTGGAGTACCACACCTCTGAATAAGGTGCAGTACCTCTGTGGTGACTATCTAAGAGGTGCCCCAATTGAAGAGAATTTATTTCCCCATCCTCTTCCACCAGCATGTTAACTGAATTTTCTCCCTCTGAGGAAGATTTGAAAAGATGGAATTTGAGATTCTGAAGTCACTTGGGTTCTGGCTCTTTTCAGTGCAGGACAAGAGCCTCCAAGTTTTTGAGAGATCGCTTCGTTTGACCTGTATCACTTAACAAGGGTTTCGTGTAGGAATCCATTCATTTTTTAAGCAAACTGCACATTTTCTAACTTTGGGCTACAGTTTCTGCAAATTGCAACCTTCATTCTGCAATTAGTATGCAACACTAAACCATAGCATCACTAGCCTACCAACTAGTTTACCAGTTTCCAGCAAGTTAAAAAAAAAAAATGCGGAGCAGATACTTTTGGGATTGGTAGACTGTGCTGCAAATTCAGAGTGGATTAACAAGCCATGGTTTCCATACTAGCACACCAGCCTGATCATGCAGCCATCTCCTACCGTATGTCATGGGCTTCAGTAGAAGTCCACTCCCATTCCAGCGGTTACTCTGGGCTGTTGACTTCTGTAAGTCCCATGACAGAATAATGCAGCTTTTCTAATGCAGCCAGACATGTGACCTCACGCACTACTAGAATCAATTACACCAGAAGACACCAAGCAGGGAGCTAGGAAGCGTTTATAGAGACACTGCATTACCCTATAGCCATCCACACAGCGCAGATAGTGCAGCAAAGACCAGGGACTTAAAATCCACCAAGATCTGGTGCAATCCTGGGTGGATGGATGGATACCAGCGCCATATCACCGGGCTATAAGAAATATTTGAACCCTGCTATCAGTACAGGTTCCAGAGGAACTACCTAGCTCTGCTGATAGAGTGCAAAATCTGAAAATAAAATATGTTTCCTTATAACAAAAACACACACACACACACACCACACACTTTGAAATCTGCTGGGGAGAGAAAAAAAAAATAAAATAAATCAATTTACACAACCATTGATGTGATTAATATAATGGTCAAAATGTGTACAAAAATTTTAATATGCCTCTTCAGAAAAAGACTTGAACTCTATAGCGCCACCTGTTGGAAGTGGCGATCCTACAAGTCACAACCAACCCTTTAACGAGTCTTGCAATATGACTTAGTATAAAAGCCAAATCAGTATCTCAATTTACAAAAATTTAAGCATTTTGACCGTTAAAACAGTAGTTTTTTCCCCACTTCAACATCACAAACTTGGCAATACCCCAAATGTAGTCTGAAACAACCGTTTGCCTACACAACAGGCCTGACTAAATATAGTTGCTATTGACCATTGCAGAGCCCCCAGAAAGCCTCCAAAATGACCTCATATAAATGCCATCCCTCTATGAATCTATGGCTGCAGTGATTTTTTTGGGCCCCTTAAAGGTGTTGTCACTTATACAACATTCATTTTCCCTGGAAAATTACAAATATGGCAGATTAGTGTCCAGCACCATGCACCTTGTAAGTGCTCTAGTGGGCTTTCCTCAACTACCTTTCTCTCACTTCCAGTATTTTTCCCATCCTCATTTAAGCATGCCATCATACATCCATTACTTAAAAAACCCTCCCTCGATCAAAACTGTGCCGCTAATTATAGACCTGTCTCTAACCTTCCCTTCATCTCTAAACTCCTCGAACGCCTGGTCCACTCCCGTCTTACACGCTATCTCTCAGATCTCTCGTCTCGACCCTCTTCAATCCGGTTTCCGCTCTTTACACTCGACTGAAACTGCCCTCACTAAAGTCTCTAATGACCTACTAACAGCTAAATCTAATGGTCACTACTCCATGCTAATTCTCTTGGATGTCTCCGCAGCATTCGACATTGTGGATCATCAGCTCCTCCTCACTATGCTCCGCTCCATCGGCCTCAAGGACACCGTTCTCTCCTGGTTCTCCTCCTATCTCTCTGACCGCTCTTTCACTGTATCTTTTGTTGGTTCCTCCTCCTCTCACCTTCCCCTTACTGTTGGGGTTCCTCAAGGATCAGTCCTAGGCCCCCTGCTCTTCTCTTTGTATACTGCCCCTATTGGACAAACAATCAGTAGATTTGGTTTCCAGTACCATCTCTATGCTGACGACACCCAATTATACACCTCTTCTCCTGTTATCACGCCGACCTTTTTAGAAAATACCAGTGATTGTCTTACTGCTGTCTCTAAAATCATGTCCTCCCTCTATCTGAAACTGAACCTGTGAAAAACTGAACTCCTCATGTTTTCTCCCTCTACTAACCTACCTTTGCCTGACATTGCCATCTCCGTGTGCGGTTCCACTATTACTCCAAAGCAACATGCCCGCTTCCATGGGGTCATACTTTATTCCGAGCTTTCATTCATCCCCCACATCCGATCACTGGCTCGCTCTTATCTGCATCTCAAAAACATTGCTAGAATTCGCCCTTTTCTTACTTTCGACTCTGCAAAAACTCTTACTGTTTCACTTGTTCATTCTCGTCTGGACTATTGTAACTCTCTACTAATCGGCCTCCCCCTTAGAAAACTCTCCCCGCTCCAATCTGTCCTGAATGCTGCAGCCAGGATCATATTCCTCACCAACCGTTACACCGATGCCTCTACCCTATGCCACTCATTGCACTGGCTACCCATCCATTCCAGAATCCAGTACAAAACTACTACCCTCATCCACAAAGCACTCCATGGCTCAACACCACCCTACATCTCCTCTCTGGTCTCAGTCTACCACCCTACCCGTGCCCTCCGCTCTGCTAATGAACGCCCTCCCCTTAGTGTAATCTTAGGGGGAGGTTGCATGATAACACAGCCCCCATAATATTAAATGTTTTTGTATGGCATAGTTTCCACATTTTGTTATTTCAGTGAAAGGGTTAATAGTTGCTAAGTAAGCTGTGCAAGGCACGAGCAGGTTGATCTGGTTTTTCTTCCCGCTTTTTTGTGTGTTTTGATTGGCCAGCAGGTGCTGAGCCTGAGGAATTTTTGTCTAGAAAAACAGCTGTTTGGGAGCAGATTCATCAGTTTACCTCAAGAAGATTGAAGATCCCACCCTCCCTCCCCTTTTTTTGTTATTCCCTTGTAGTGTCGTTTATTTTGTGAGAAAAATCGCCCGGTTTCCGGGTGGATTGGGACGTTTCATGGCGATTTTAATTCAGTTTATGGAAAGTATTACAAAAGGATTTATTGGTTATCATTTAATACATTTTGATTTATGTTACTCAAAAATAAACGCCATGGCCAATTTTATTCCAAACTAGTTCTTGTAGTTTTGTGTCTTATTTATCTGGGAAAGTGGTGCTTGTGTTACCATGACCTCAGGTTAGCATCCTCAATAATCAGAACCTCCCACACCCGTCTCCAAGACTTTACACGTGCTGCGCCGATTCTTTGGAATGCACTACCCAGGTTAATACGATTAAAGGGAACCGGTCACCCCACAAAATCGATGGTGAGGTAAGCTCACTGTCATCAGGGCCTTATCTACAGCATTCTGTAATGCTGTAGATAAGCCCCCGATGTTACCTGAAAGAGGAGAAAAAGAGGTTATAATATACTCACGTGGGCGGTCTGTGGTCAAATGGGTGTCTCAGGTCCGCTCCAGCGCCTCCTCTTCATTCCATGACGTCCTCTTCTGGTCTCCACGCAGGCGTACTTTGTCTGCCCTGTTGAGGGCAGAGCAAAGTACTGCAGTGCGCAGGGCCTCTCTGACCTTACCGGCGCCTGCACACTGCAGTACTTTGCTCTGCCCTCAACAGGGCAAAGTATGCCTGCGCCGAAGCAGCGGCGCGAAGACCAGAAGAGGACGTCATGGAATGAAGATGGGAGGCGCTGTACCGGACCTGAGACCCCCATCGGAGCGGGACCACCCCTGGGTGAGTATAATCTAATGTCTTTTTCTCCTCTTTCAGGTAACATCGGCGGCTTATCTACAGCATTACAGAATGCTGTAGATAAGCCCCTGATCTTACCTCACCATTGATTTGGGGGGGGTGTGGGGTGTGACAGGTTCGCTTTAAGCCCCACAGTTTTAAGCATGCCCTAAAAACTCATTTGTTCAGATTGGCCTACCACCTCAACGCATTAACCTAACTATCCCTGTGTGGCCCATTCAGAAAAAAAAACAAACAAACCCATAATCAGGTTCCTCGCATCATGTTCTCATACACTTTATGCAGTTAATAGCCCTCTGTGTCTGTACTGTTACATACTTAGGCTGTTAACTGGTTCATGCAGCTTTACATGAACACCCGAGCCCTACACTATGGCTGGTCCAAATAACTAAAGCAATTGTTACCATCCACCTCTCGTGTCTCCCCTTTTCCTATAGATTGTAACCTTGCGAGCAGGGCCCTCACTCCTCTTGGTATCTGTTTTGAATGGTGAATTCTGTTATGCTGTAATGTCTATTGTCTGTACAAGTCCCCTCTATAAGTTGTAAAGCGCTGCGGAATATGTTGGCGCTATATAAATAATAAAATTATTATTATCTACAGCAATGCCAAAAATCTGGATTATAACTGAAGGGTTAGATTCTGGGAGCACATGTGTCACTGATCATTGCTGCATTCTGAAATAATTACTCTTATATGCAAATGAGGCATTAAGTGCTCTGGGCATGGTAGAGCACTTCCTGAGGTGGTTTTCCCCACCTCAAGCGCCTTAGTTTGATTAACAGCTCAGTCTACTTGACAGCATACTGTGCACATGAAGCTAAAGACACTGGTGCTGGGTGGGGAATCACAGGCTCAGAAAAAGTACCCTGGCCTGCACAACTGCAGCAATGGCACTCAGTAGCCAGTCTATCAGGGATGTCACAGTGGCAATTGCCCAGCACCGTGGCCCTGACCAGACACGGGGAAAAAAAAGAAAAAAAAAAAAAAAGGAGTATTTACATGGAATAGTAGTTTCTGGTTGTATCATGACGCCAGCTGAGGTGTCTGGCCAGTGCTGCAAGTGGGGTCCACAGGTGATAGATCTATCTTGCTGCATTACGATCACTTCCCTCAGCCAGAGAATGCCCCTGGTGTAGGGAGCAGTGCAGCAAAAAGCAGGTGAAGGAATTAAGTCTTATCTGAAGATTGTTGAATCGAGGGGTACTGGTCACTAGGTTCAGGCTCTGGAAGCAGCTGGAGTCCACTCCACTTAGTGGGTAGAATAAGCCTTCCTTTCTGTGCCTGTATGTTTGGACGTTCAACAGCTTATGAACTGATGTACTCCCTGCTTGTCTATTCTGCAGCAGCTCCAGCCAGCATACATTGTGAACTCTTTGTGAGCTGTTCCCTTGGTCCCAGATCTAAGCCCTATATAATGTGGTGCTTTTGGTGCTGCAGGGGTGGCCAGACAACCTGTAGTCCCTGGTCTCCAGATTCTGTTCTCAGGGTTTGCAATCCCTGGTAGCTCTGGTGTCCTGTTCTCCTTGCAATCCTAGGGTGAGCCTTTCATAGCTCCAACCCTGGGAAACTCCACATTCTCTCTTCCTCACACTACTCTCCCTCTTATGCCTCCCCCCAGCCAGAAGAGGTAGTCACCCTACAGACTAGGGGCTTGCACTCCCCCATATGGTCAGGGATGGGCTTGTGTATGGACGCATGGTTTACTTACTGTAGGGAGCTCCATTTACTTCCAGACATGATACAGCCGGTCAGGGAGGCGATATTGTGGCAGCTGGACTGCAGGGGCGCCATACCATGCCCAGGGCACTTCCCTCTGCATGAATTGACAGACCGATTACCAATTCAGCAAGAAACATGAGATGTGTTGAAGGATTTACTTGTTCAAGACTTTCATGCCATGATGGTGGGGTTTGTAGGTAGTCTGCAGCATCAAAAGTGCACCAGATACTCATTGTGGGAACTTAAAGGGGTTGTCTGGTCTGCAGTCACTGTGCAAGCACTGACTTTTGAATCTTCTCAGCACACAATGCAAGGATTTGCCGGTTGCCGAGTATGGAGCAAGTCTGACCAGGAGTATGCATATCACATACCTCACCGCTGTTCATGGCTCATCCTTGCAGTGTGTGCACTGGGAGGATACAAAAGTCTGAAGTTAAAGTTACTGCAGACTTTTCAATTTAGACCAGACAACTCCTTTAACCCAACTGTTCCTCCATATACACCCAGATGAAGCAACTAAATACATTTCATAAGTTACGGAAATGCAGCGCCCCAGAGCCCTGGTCGTTGCAGTACTGTGGCTCCGCCACTATGGGGAGCTGTGGTACGTCTGATGGCACTGAAGGAGTTCATCTGATCAGGTATCACAGACACCAATACATTTCACCGCCGGGCCTCCAGGGGGAGCTAAGGGTTCTATTCATTAGGCCACTCCTCACACACTGGTAAAACTGGGGGTCAGGCAGGAAGTTAGATCAGAAAGCTGACTGGGTTGGAACCAGGCAACACCTTGTGGCAGAGGGTGTTGTGGGGGAAGATACAGTAGGGTCTCTGTCAGGGGTGGGATCCTGGCAGAGGCTTGGCAACTTGAGCGAACGTAACGGGACCGTGCCTGCTCAGGATAGCGGCGGTGCCCAAGGAAGGATCAGAAGCGAGATAGATTGTGTTGAGTGAGAAACGAGATCAAAGCAATAAGGCGAACACCAGTAGGAGTCGTGCTGTAAGACCGAAGCAACATCCTACTAAGGCGCACAACCGGTGGCCGGAACGCCAAGGGAGTATCACAATATTCAGCTTCAAGCAATACTCTAAACAGCGGCAGGACAGTCAGTCTAAGGCGGGCTGTCTCACTTAAATCACCTATGCAGTCTTGGGGGGCAACTCTAGGGTCCCGGAAGAGCTCCGAGCCTACCCGTCAAACGGGTGCCGTCCCAACCGTAACATCAGGGAGGGACGGAGGATTAGCAGAACATCTAATCGAGTTGTGAGGGAACTTAAGAAACAGACACAACAGTTGTGGGGACTTTCCGTAAGCACAGCAGGGAAGGACCGCAACACATAGCGCTAGAAGGAAGGCACCGATTTCCACCTGCTAAGAGAACTCTGGAGGTGCCATTGGACCGGCCGGACTTGTGCAGCCTGGTTATCCGGATTCCGGACTGAGGACCCAGAGATCTTCAGTAAAGAGGTAAAGAGACTGCAACTTGGTGTCCTCGTTATTTACTGCACCACTATCATCACTCATTGCACCGGACGTCCCCCACTGACCGGCAGGGTCACGGACCGGGTCTAGCCACCGTGACAACCCCAGAGCAGAGACTCAGAGGCCCGGTACCGGGTAGCCCTCGGCCCTGCGGCAGTGGGGGCGCTCCAGAAACATTTAAATGCTTACCAGTGAGTGGATGTAAAAAAAGATTTTAATTAAGATACACTTAAAATACTACAGGGAACATATATAGGAAATACAAACAGATGCTTTATAACAAAGTCCAAAATCTATTTAAATAGGATCAGTACTCCTGAGACTCTGCGGTTTTAGGTTCTTGTGAGGACGAGCCTTTAGCAGTCTTCTTTGGCACTAGGACCGCATGGATATTTGGCAGGACGCCACCCTCTGCAATGGTGACCCCATCAAACAGTTGGCTCAGTTCCTCATCATTCCTGACAGCCAGTTGGATGTGTCGGGGCAGGATCCTGGATTTCTTGTTTTCCTTGGCTGCATTTCCTGACAGCTCCAGGATCTCAGCACACAGGTATTCCAGGATGGCCGCAAGATAGATGCTAGCTCCAGATCCAATCCTCTTAGCATAGTTTCCCTTCCTCAGGAACCTGTGGATACGGCCCACTGGGAACTGGAGCCCTGCCTTGGCAGATCTGGAGGACTTTCCAGCTGCAAGTTTCTGGACTTTCTTGCCACGACCAGACATGATCAGATTAACTAGGGGGAGAAATAAAGTCCATTTATTATGTAAACATTGATGAAGGAAACAAAAGCAAACACTTGTGCCAGTTACCACATTTCAGAGATGCACTATCGGCTTACTGTTTCAGTGCAGAGATCAGTCTAGAGCATTGAGAGTCCAGTAGCACCCACTCATTACATTACTTACCATATACAATGGAGGGTGCAACCCCACCGATACACATTCACCTGTTTAGCAATGCCTCGAGTTGGTGTTACTAACCAGAGCTGTAGTTAGTGTGTTTTTTGTCTATAAAGAACAGAGAGGGACAAAGTATGCAGCAAGCTATGGGATATTTTGGGCATGCCACTGGCTGCACCCAAATCCATGCCCATTTACCATTTCTTTCTACACTGGCAGGAGGAAATTCAGAGGGGCATTGAGCAGACACCTGAGACTGAAGGGTGTAGACCCAAATCCAGGACAGTTGGGACTAGAAATGAGCGGATCAATTCACTGGACTCTGGTCCAGTGCCCAGGAAAGTGGTACCTGGAGGGAGGCCCACAAATCTTACTTTCTGGTGTCCCCATCACAGCATTTGATTAGCCAGAACTGGTGTGACATAGTCCTATGGATTTCCCCCACCACCCTCGACTTGTTCTGTGTGGGCTGAATTTGATAGCAGAGACACCAGGCAGAAACAATTTACCTTATTCACTTAACAGGATTATATGGGGAAAAAGGTTAAGAAGGCAAGTCACAGAAAAAATATTTCCAGAATTACTGGAAAGATAATTATGCAGATTAATATTAACCAGCATATCTCAGTTTACAGCCAAGGTCAGACTGGCCCAGCGGGACACTGGTGTATTCCCCTGTGAAGCCCCACCTCAAGCAGTACAGAGAGGGCCCACTGATTGCAATTGAATGTGTGCAAGAGGATGCACATTCAATTGAAATTTATTGCCCCACTGCAAAAGTTAAATGAAGTTGCTGACTGATGGAAGTGTGCCTGTTGCAAGAGGCACATGACTGAGGTCACTGTCTTGCACACTCCATCATATAATTCACCTTAGGAGACAGTGTTCCTTGGGGGCAGGGTATGGAACAAAAGGGAGGATGGTACTGTGCAGGTGTAGGGGATGAGATAGATTGATGCCTTGTACCCCTCAAGCCACTGTCCAGTAGTCAAGTGATACTGCTACATTTGATGTTTTGAGAATATATATATATATATATATATATATATATATATATATACACACACATATACCCCCTTACATGTTTGAGCAGCCTGTTGATAGGGAAAGTAAGCAAGCACTCCGGGGCCAGTTTAGTGTTAGGGGAGTAGTATCCCTATTTGGATACTAGGTGGGGGCATTATAGCAAATAGTAAGAATAGGAGGGGCACAGTGGAAATAAGTTAGTGAGAGCTTTCTGCTTTAGTTCAGTTGGGGCCTGGGTGCCTGTACAGCTCACAGGGCTAGCTAGCCCAGGGCACATGGTGCCCCGTAACGTTCTTCCAAGAAGTAGGCCCAGCAGTAATATCCAGGGGGCCAGAATTAAGAACAGAGTACAGCAACAGCAGTGCAGTAATAGTTGGACTACAGCTGCTGGACAGAAGGAGGCTGAGCAAAGTGGGAGAAAGTGCACCAAGATGTGGCAGGTTTTTTGCATGGGCTGCCATTCTCATTACCAGGGCAAAACAGCAGGGAATGCCCCCACAAAAGACAAATACTGAAATTGAGGACACTGTGGGACCATATAGTACGGACCATTCCAAAAGCAGGCTTAGCGACATGCAAGGGTCAAAGATACTGGTGCCTGATGCTGCAACAGTGTGTGCCCTGGATGGCAAGTTGCTGAGTAAACATGTTGAAGTGAAACTGGACTGTGACTTTATTCTTGGAATCGTCTGCAGAGGTAACTGTCCTGTACCGGGAAAACCCTGATGGCGTAGAGGAGCAGCACCGAGGTACTTCAAATGGACGGGGCCCAGCGTGTGATACAGGGATTAGTGCCCTGGCCCCGACCCTTACACAGGGTGGCACTGTAGCATCTTCATGTAGTGTAGAAGTTGGGAAAAAAGTGGGGAATGTGCTCTAGAAGAGAAACTATAAATATATTTTCTGCAGAGTCAGATCTGGGCTGAAAGTAGTGATTGCAGACTGCCAGATGAATAGCCAAGATTGAGGACATCACTGTCACATGTACACCATATACAGAGCTCCTAGTCATGAATCCCCAATGGCTAGGGATAGCACAGGACAAGCAAAGTACAAATAAATAACGGACGAGCTCTAGGGTGATGGAACCTGGGCTGACCGCTGCCCTACGCCTGACAAACGCAACTAGAGATAGCCAGGGAGCGTGCCTACGTTGGTTCTAGACACCACGCACCAGCCTAAGAGCTAACTAGTACTGCAGAGAAAATAAAGACCTCACTTGCCTCCAGAGGAATGAACCCCAAAAGATAGTTGCCCCCTCACATGTATTGACGGTGAAATGAGAGGAAGGCACACACAGAGATGATATATATAGATTTAGCAAATTGAGGCCCGCTGTAAACTAGAAAGCAGAACGATACAAAAGGGGACTGAGCGGTCAGCAAAAAACCCCTAATCAAAAAACCATCCTGAGATTACAAGAACCCATGTGCCAACTCATGGCACATGGGGAGAACCTCAGTCCACTAGAGCTACCAGCTAGCATAGAGACATAATAAGCAAGCTGGACAAAAAACCAAACAACTGAAAATCAGCACTTAGCTTATCCTGAAAGATCTGGGAGCAGGTAGGCAGGAACCAAACAGAGCACATCTGAATACATTGATAGCCGGCAAGGGAATGACAGAAAGGCCAGGTAAAATAGGAAACACCCAGCCTCTGATGGACAGGTGGAAACCAAAGGCTGCAACCCACCAAAGTCACCCAGTACCAGCAGTAACCACCAGAGGGAATCCACAACAGCTCCTGTGATCACCGCATTACCTATATACTGCTCCTATATATAACGTCACTGGTGATAACCATTACCTGTACACTACATACAGAGCTCCTGCAATCACTGCATAATCTACACTATACATCGCTCCTTTAAGTCACTCATGATTGCTGTATTACCTGTGCACTATATACAGAGTACATGTGTACAATGTCACTGGTGATCACAATTACTTGTATACTAGTGGCATGTAAAATTTTGGACACCCCTGGTCAAAACGACTTCTTGTGAACAGTTAAGCAAGTTGAAATGATCTGTAGAAGGCCTGGTCATTTAACTTGAGACCTTTTAGAAATAATTTCTTCTTTGACTTCCAACTTCACAATAACAGTAATTTTGATCAGTAGTGCCCAAACTTTAACATGCCACCATGTATGTCTCTGCTGATGCCTGTACACTATAAGCTATATATCAAGCTTGTGCATAATGTCACTGGTGGTAATAAGTGTTAGTATTGTGGTTTTTATTCATGATCAGTATTATAGTATTCGGTCACTATGTGGTAGTAGTATGTGGTTTGGTGGTATTCTCCCTTGTATGTGCTATTATAACCAAAAAATCCCCTTAATGTTAACTACCATAATTGTACATCCCAATTATGGCGTGTCCACAGTAGAAGTGCAGGAGCTGCCCGAGTTTTACAGTGGATGCTCCACTATAGCATCTTAGATATTTGCTTATAGCTGTAGGGTGTGCTCCTAGAGTCCACTGCCCCTGTGGGTCTCAGTTTATAGTCCAACCTAGTTTTTGTTGGGTGGGTGTGGGGAAACCACCACACTTTTGGCTAGAACAGTCATTAGGGTCCAGAAGCCATGAGCATTTCTGTCAAAAGTTGCTGTTATGTCTCATTAGTAGCATTGCAGCATTTTATCCCCTATGCCCCATTCACAGGTGGAGCCACCAGAACTCTCAACTTTAAGTATCTTCATATAAAACATCGGTTAATGATTATATATTAGTATAGGAAAGCATTGATTCTTCACTTAACTGCAGTTTCTTGTGGTATTCTCCCTCTAGAATACAGAGACATACATACACTATGTCTCAGTATAATCTGACTGGCACTAGTGGCTGCAATACAGATCAAGTATAGAAGTCTCACCCAGTGACAGCACTAGAGCCTGCCAGAGTCCCAGGGAGAATCACAATAAAGAAAGTGACTTTTGTAGTTGGTTTCTCGTTTAATATTAAAGGATTAAAAAAAAAAAAAAAATTTATATCATTTCATCACACGAAAATCCCCTGACGAAGGGGTTAGAAACGCACATTGGGACCCTCTGTTTGCCTGCACTTTATGTGATGTATTCATGATTTGTCTTGTACGCTTCAGCATTTTCATAAGATAGTGTACCTGTGATGGCACTGTCCATTATTTGATCTAATCATTTATATTTTCTGATGCACAGTCTATTGAATCAATTCACCTCTTGATATTTGTGTGTAATATCTAGCACCTTATATAAATTTAGGTATTTATGGTCCACTGTGCCCCTATTTTACCTTTTTGGATGACTGTCCACAGTCTTCACTGTCTCCTTGCCTTCCACAATAAAGCAACTTTTTATATTATAGACCACAGGTTGTTTGGATTTCTTCCTTCCCCTTTAAGTTATATCTATGTACATGTATAATCTGCATTTGGTTTCCCAAGCTGCAATACAGCTTATGAGAGTACAGAACTCTCCTATCTGCATCATGGGCTGTGGCTCATCTCTAGAGCTACCTGAAAACTGACTGTTGGTTTGAGTCTCAGGGAGAGAAGATCACAAGACAAGTGAATAGTTTAAATACATTAGAGAAGGGCGACTAATAGCCAGGACAAAGGCCTGACATGGCAGAACTGAGCCCATAAGTCAGGACTGTCCTATATGTAGGACAGCTGGGAGCTGTGGGTGTAGTTTAGGCTACAGCATCTAGTATCACAAGTTGGAGGAGGAGCGGGTGGGACAAAAAAAAAAAAAAAAAAAAAAAAAAAAAAAGGGGATCCTGCAAATGTGCTCGCAGGATGCTTTTTTTTTTTCTCATAGACCTGTATTAGCGACGGATGGCCACACATCACATCCGTCGTGCAACGGATCCATCATGTTTTGGCAGACCGTCGTCACGAAAAAAAAAACATTCAAGGGAACATTTTTTCTATACATCGCATCCGCCATTTTCTACCGCGCATGCATGGCCAGAACTCCGCCCCCTCCTCCCCGGACTTCAGAATTGGCAGCAGATGCGTTGAAAAACTGCATCCGCTGCCCACGTCATGCACAAATTTCACAACATGCGTCGGCCCGACGCTTATAGACTGACCCGTACCAACGTAAGTGTGAAAGTAGCCTAACCAGATCCCATCACAAACCACCAAATATCACTGCTCTGGAAGCACAAGAAAAACCCAAAACACACCTCTCCAAAATCAAAGTTGAAACCCTGGTACTTCATAAGTCAAGACACAGAAACCAAACTTTGCTCCCCTGCCAATGTTGCTCTATACTCACCAGGTTCTCCCCTGTGCACAGAGTCTGGACAGGATGAATTGTCTCCTCCCTGGGTCCTTTATATCTGGCAATTACACCTGCAGCTGTCTCATTAGCAATCACACATTATAATGACTTGCTACGTTCACATTTGCGTTGCGTCGGGCGCAGCCGCGGCGACGCATGCGTCATGCGCCCCTATATTTAACATGGGGGCGCATGGACATGCGTTGTCTAGCGTTCTGTGATGCATGCGTCATTTTTGGCGCAACTGTCAGGGCGCAGACAACGCTGCATGATGCAGTTTTTTGGCGTCAAAAAAATGAACGCATGCGTCACAAAACGCTGCGTTATGCATGCGTTGTGCGTTGCTTATGGCTACTTTCACATTTCCGTTTTTTTTCAGGCTACTTTCACACTAGAGTCGTTTGGAATACGTCGCAATGCGTCGCTTAGGAGAAAAAACGCATCCTGCAAAGATGTCTGCAGGATGCGTTTTTTCCCCATAGACTTACATTAGCGACGTATGGCCACACGTCGCATCTGTCGTGCGACGGATGCGTCGTGTTTTGGCAGAATGTCGGCACAAAAAAAGTTACATGTAACTTTTTTTGTGCATCGTGTCCGCCATTTCCGATCGGTACATCGGGCCGACGGATTGCGACGGCCCGTACCGACGGACTAGTGTGAAAGTTGCCTAATCCGTCACAATGCGTCATTTTGGGAAAAAAATGCATACTGCAAATTTGCCCGCAGGATGCTTTTTATTTCCCATAGACTTGTATTGCCGACGGATCGCGACGTATGGTCACATGTTGCGTCCGTCGTGCACTGGTGGCATCGGGTTTTGGCGGACCGTCGTCACAGAAAAACGTTCAAGAGAACGTTTTTCTGTACGTCGCATCCAGTGTTTCAGACTGCGCTTGCCCAGCAGTAAATATCGCTCTCACGATCTTTCCTCACCCTGCAGTCTGACGGAAATGTGAAAGAAGCCTTAGGCTGCTTTCACACATCAGTTTATTGCTGTCAGGCACAATCTGGCGAATTTAGAAAAAAACAGATCTGACAAAAGTTGCCGCTGAATCCGTTTTTTTCTCATAAACTTGTATTAACGATGAATTGCGATGGATGGCCTCAAGTTTCATCCATTTTTCACCGGATCAGTCAAAAATTTGTTTTCCCGCTGCCGGAAAAAACGGACATAGTAACGTATGTTGTGTCTGTCGAAAAAATGAACAGCGACGGATCTGGCTTTTGCTAGAATGGATTCTCTCTCTCTCTCCCTCCCCCCTCCTGGAACAGCTAGTCGGACTCTGGAACACCTAGTCTGATCCGGCGAAAAAACGGATCCGTCAGATCAGTTTTTCACAATTTGCAGCGGATCCGTTTTTTTTTGTGTGACTTTTCTATTTAATCTTGTGGGACTCGATTCATTATTGCATTTGCATCTTTTTTTTCTAGATTTTGGTCCCAGATACATAATTTGCGTTTTTTTTTAAAGTCACTTTTCTTCTTTGCTTTGTGGTATTCATTGTCAGTTTTTATGCCAAATTCTTTAAAATAATGCAAGCGGTTCATAAGTCAGATTTAAGCTACTTTCACACTGGCGTTAACTGCATTACGTCGCAATGCGTCGTTTTGCCGAAAAAAACGCATCCTGCAAAAGTGCTTGCAGGATGCGTTTTTTCTGCATTGACCAACATTAGCGACGCATTTGCGACGCAATGACACACGTCGCAACCGTCGTGCAACGGTTGTGCCGTGCTGTGGCGGTCCGCCGGGAGCAAAAAAGTTACATGTAACGTTTTTTGCTCCCGACAGTCCGCTTTTTCCGACCGCGCATGCGCGGCCGGAACTCCGCCCCCACCTCCCCGCACTTCCCCGCACATCACAATGGGGCAGCGGATGCGCTGGAAAAATGCATCCGCTGCCCCCGTTGTGCGGCGGAGACAACGCTAGCGTCGGGAACCTCGGCCCGACGCTAGTGTGAAAGTAGCCTTAGTCTGTTTACTTTTGGCTTTGGCATGTTTTGCGACTTTGTAGCCAAAAATTGCACATTTCAGAAAATGGTGCAAAATTTGCTCCAAAATATTTGCCCTACATAAAGTTGCTCTAGAGTACATTTGCAGTACATTTAATGAATCAAGTCAAAACATCTGGAAATGGCGAACACTGCCCACAATGACGAACATAAAAAAAAGGTGAACGCGTAAAATAGTTTAACCCTTTAACGACCAGAGGTATTTTTTGGTTTTGCATTTTCATTTTTTTTCTCCCGTTCTTCCCAGAGTCATAAATTTTTTATTTTTTTCCACAAAATGGCCATGTGAGGGCTTGTTTTTTTTGCATGATGAGTTGTACTTTTGAACAACACCATTGGCTTTATCATGTAGCGTACTCGAAAACGGGAAAAAAATTCCAAGTGCGGTGAAATTGCAATTGTTTTTTTTTATTTTTACCATGTTAACTAAATGCTAAAACTGACCTACCATTATGATTCTCCAGGTCGTTACAAGTTCATAGACACCAAATATGTCTAGGTTCTTTTTTATCTAAGTGGTGAAAAAAAATCCAAACTTTGTTAAAATAAAAAGGAAAAAATATTACGCCATTTCCCGATACCCGTAGCATCTCCATTTTTCGTGATCTTGGGTTTGGTGAAGGCTTATTTTTTGCACGTCCCTTAGTCATCCACACAATCTCCTCAGCATCGCGCTCCTGCGCAGGCATACTTATCTACCCTGTTGAGGGCAGAGCAAAGCACTGCAGTGCGCAGGCGCCGGGAACTAGCGGTGATGTCACTGAAGCTCAGCTTTCAGCAGCTCATTCACCAGTGGTTTTCAGCTGGGAAGGTCGCATCTTGGCACTGTCCTGGTTGAAAATTGTATATCCCCAGAAATGTATTACTGCGTGGGACACAACGACGGACAGGTATGGTATATTGTTGGTTTGTTATTTTTATTTTTATTACAGGAGATTGAGGGCGTCACATGGATTAGGAGTAATAATAAAATGGGAAAACTGTTGTGTTTTATTTCATTAAAAGACTTTATTCTGGCTGTGTCTTTATTTAACATGTAACAACCATAGGATTAGTCAGCGTCGGACTGGAGCACCTTGGGCCCACCAGAGAAAATCATTCTTGGGACCCACTATGTAGCTACATAGAAATAAATACAAGACCACCAATTGTGTGGTAAAACACGCTAATATCAGGGTATAATATAAGGTAGTACACGTCTTAATTGTGTATCAGGGGTTGGGGTAACCCCCTCATAGAATATAATGTAGCCTCCGTCATGGAATATAATGCAGTCCCCTTCATGGAATATAATGCAGCCACAACTCATGGAATATAATGTAGCCCCGCTCATAGAATATAATGCAGCCCCCCATAGAATATAATGCAGCACCCTCATATGGTATAATGCAGTCCCCCTCATACAGTATAATGCAGCTCCTCCACACAGAATATGATGCAGCCCCCTCAGAGTATAATGCAACCCCCTCATAAGGTATAATGCACCCCCTCATAGAATATATTGTAGCCCCCTCATAGGGCATAATGCAGCCCCCTCATATAGTATTATGTAGCTCCCAGAATATAATGTTGCCCCCCTCAAAGTATAACGCAGCTCCCTTCCATCATTGTCCTCATCACCACCTCCATCATTGCCTTCTCGCCCACAACCCCTATCATTACCCATTCCACCACCTCCATCATTGCCTCCTCCCTCACCACCATTGTCCTTTCCACCACTACCATCAATTTCCTTTCCACCACCTTCATCATTGCTTTCTTCCCCACCACCCCCATTATTGCCCATTCCACCACCTCTATCATTGCCTCCTCCCCCACAACCACCATTGTCCTTTCCGCCACTACCATCATTGTCCTTTACACCACCTCCATCATTGCTTTCTTCCCCACCACCCCCATCATTGCCCATTCCACCACCTCCATCCATTGCCTCCTCCCCCACAACAACGATTGTCCTTTCCACCACTAAAATCATTGTCTTTTCCACCAACCCCATCATTGCTTTCTCCCCCATCAGTGCCCATTCCAATACCTCCATCATTACCTCCCCCATCACCACCACCATCATTGTCCTTTCCACAACAACCATCATTGCCATCTCCCCACCACCCCATCATTGCCCATTCCACCACCTCCATCATTGCATCCTCCACCACCCCATCATCCTTTCCACCACCACCAACATTGCCTTCTCCCACACCATTCCCATCACTGCACTCTCCATCACCCACATCATTGCCAATCTCGAATACACACACAGCACCACACACACAGCACCCCGCACCACATACACTCACACAGGCAGACAAACAGACACAGCAACATTCACCTTTCTGCACATTCCCCGAAGCCACAGCACATCCAGGAAGCAGCATCTTTGGCGCCAGCAGCTTTCTCTCTGAAACAGCCGCATGCTGGATGATGACGTCATCCAGCCGTGCTGTGCCAGACAGGGAGCGCCGGGCAGCAGACAGGAAGCAGGACGGCATTGGATCCCTGCAGCTTCACTTCTCAGCTTGGATCCCTGCAGCTGCCTCAGCCTGCAGCTAACACTGCCCATTATGTGAAATGAATACTCACTCCTCTTCACGCCCATGGGGGTGTGGGGAAGTGTGAATATTCACTTCTCTTTAGCAGGGGGACAGGCTCCTCTCTCCAGCTGCTGCTCAGCTGACACTGGGCGGGCCCCCCAGTCTCAGGGGTCCCCTAGGTGCTGGGGGTGCCGCTATTAGAGACACACCACTGGCTGGGGACCCTGGAGCAGAGGGGGCCCTAGGCAGCTGCTGGCCAGTATGCCAGCAAGTGTCAGTGCCTGGGCCCACCGGAGAATCCTCCGGTTCTCAGGTGGGCCAGTCCAACCCTGATTAGTAATGGATAGGTGTCTTATTGATACCTCTCCATTACTAAGCAGTGGGATTGATGTCACCTTACAATACAAAGGTGACATCAACCCCACAACTATTACCCCTCTTGCCACTGCTACAGGGCAAGTGGGAAGAGCAAGGCTGTCCCGGAATTGGTGCATCTTAGAGATGCGCCTTTTCTGGGGTGGCTGAGTGCTGATGTTTTTAGCCAGGGGGGCCAATATCCATGGCCCATTCCTAGGCTATTAATATCAGCCTGCAGCTGTCTGTATAGCCTTTGCGGGTTATTAATTATGGGAGGAACCCCACATCATTTTTTTGGGGAGTCTCCCATTTTAATAGCCAGTAAATGCTAAGTATACAGTTGTGAGCTGATATTAATAGCCCGGGAAGCTACATGGGTATTACCCCCTTCCCAAGCTATAAACATCTGCTTTCCTTCTGTTGGTTGCGAAAATTGCGCGGGAGCCCATGCCCTTTTTTTCCGTAAAATAATCTTTTATTAATTAAATACATGTCCAGTAATTTGCAAACACACTGTATTAATTGTATTTGTCATTGACATCTATATATCTACTTATTCTATATGTATTTACTGTATGTAATCCATCTCTTCTATCCTGTCGGCTCCTGCAGTGATTTTACAGTGATTTTCTTTCTGTGCAATATAAATACATATACTGTATGTGTGTGTTACTGACATGTGTATATACTGTATATGTATTTTATGTGTATATTTCTACTCTATCTAATCTATTCTAACCTGTCACTCTGTGTTTATACTGTATGCAGCAGATCATTTGCCGGCTTTTAATCAGAGAACTGCTGTATGTAAAAGCTCATGTTAAAAATCGCATTGCATACGGATTGCATACAGATGTCATGGATACATTGATGCGAGTAAATCGCATCATCGCATTGCAAATGGATTACACATGGATGACCATACGGAGAACACTCGGGCGACAGAATTGGACCGATTTTTAATACATTAAGTGTGACCCCGGCCTTAAAAAGAATATTGCAAAGTGACAAAATTCTACTCGTAGCCGGGATTAGGTGAACTGACCTTTTTATAATTTGACAATGAATGGGTGACATAATAGGGACTGGTTATCGGGGACATATGTGGGGCTGGCTTTGTGGGACATAAGAGGGGCTGGCTGTGGGAGACATATGAGGCGCTGGCTATGGGGGACATAAGAAGGGCTGGCTATGGGAGCTATCACAAGAGGGGCTGTGGTGGACATTACATTATATCAGAGACTGTGGGGAACATTATACTGGGAGCTGTGGGGGAAATTATACCTGGGCCTTGGGTACATCACACTATATAGGATATGTGGGGAGAATCATTGTAAAAGGGCTGTGGGGAACATCATAGTGTATACTGGGGGGATGTTGTGGATTTGACACTGTATAGATAGCTGTGGTCACCATCATATCGTGTAGAGCCATGTTGGCGAACCTATGACGCGTGTCAGCACTGACGCGCGTAGCCATTTTCGATGACACGCGGCCGCATACAGAGAAGTATGGGGCCGCTTGGCGAGAAGGACGTTTCATCCTTGGCTCCTGCACAGCCAGGTACAGTAGCCAAGGATAGAGATTGGCGGACCCGAACAGTAAAGTTTAGCGTCTGTACCGAACACCTACTGTTCGGTCACAGACTTCTCCAGGAAGTCTGTGTTACTGTTTGGGTTAGGCTGCCCGAACACCGGGTGTTTGTTGCGCTGTAATGTGCTTGGCAGCACGGCAAACACCGCTTCTGATTGGCGGTGAAATCATCCCGGCCGGTCAGAGAAAAACTCTCACGGTGTTAGTGGGGGATGTCACCAAGGTCACGGCAGTTCAGCTCGGCTGGGAACGGAGCCTCACCAACCGGAGGTAACCTCGATTACGTCACCATTGGTCTCTGAGGCTGTGCTCGCAGCAGTTCAGTCATCAGTGGTTCTCAGCCTGGACTGTCGTGTCTTGGCACCTTCCAGCTTGAAAATTGTTTACCCCCTAACATGGATTACGGCGTGGGACAGAACGACAGAAAACTATGGTATATTGTTTTTTTATTTTACTTTTATTACAGGAGAACGAGGGTGTCATGATCCGTATTGCGACCCAATGGGTGTTCGGTTAGCGGACGGCGCAACACACACAATGGGATGGTATTGGGGAAAGGAAGGCCCTACAGATAGGGAAATGGGGGATTGTCACCACCTGAGCTCAAACCTAAGCCTGTTCCTGTATTCCCCTAACGCCTTAAGGGGGTCCTTCCCCCCTCTGCCACTGTCACGAACCTAAGTCTCTCGCTGTCACCTATTACTGCTCTGGCTAGTGCACTGGCCGGCAAGGGACACTAGCCTCACCACTGCAGATAGTACCACACAGGGAAAAGTGACAAACACCAAAGGGACAAGGTGAAAATACAGCACTTAGCTTCCAGACACCACTGCCAAGCTCCACACCACAGATAGCACAGCAACAGGACTCCAAACACCAGAAGTGGCTGACACCAGAGAGCTGCTCCCGCTAGGATGGTCTCCAAAGATAAACTCTATCACCAACAGTCAGCTGATGCATCAGGTGACCATGTAAAGTATGTTGGGAGTGGTCACCACCACATCAGCTGTCCCAGCAACACTGTAGTTACACCAGATTGCCAGTGGAGGGGATAAAATGACATTAACCCCCGATGGACTGAAAGGAAAAAAGCTACATTAAACAAAGTGGACCAAGAGCTACCACAAATCCAAAAATGGATCGAGACAGAGGGCTTCGGTGGAATAGGCGTTTAAAAATGGAAAACTGTGTTTAGTCTTATTTGGTGGATCTTTAGCCCCATCAGCTGACACCAGTGACACAAGTGAACCGCAGCTCTCTGAACACAGAAGCGGTGTTTGCTGCGCTGTCATGCACATGACAGCATGGCAAACACTGGATGTTCGGGCCCCATTCAAGTGATTGGGGTCTGGGTTTGGGTCCGGGCACTGTTCTGGTACCCGAACCCGAACATTTTTAACTGTTCGACAGGACCCGAACATCCAGGGGTCCACCCATCTCTAGCTGAGGATAAAACATTTGCTATAGTGTAGTGTTGATACTCTGTGCCGGAGGTCTGTAGGCCAAAACAACAGAACACCAGCACAGAGCGTTTAGTTCTGGGACTTCAGTTAGGCCGTTAGGGGATATTTGACCTCACTTCCCATCATTGTCCTCCTCACCACCTCCATCATTGCCGTTTCACCCACCACCCCCATCATTGCCCTTTCCACCAAGTACATCATTGCCTTCAACCCCACTAACCCATCATTGCCCTTTCCACTACATCTATCATTGCTTTCTCCCCCACCACTCCCATCATTGCTCTCTCCCTCTCCTCCATCATTGCCATCTTCCCCATCATCTCCATCATAGCCTTCTCCCCCACCACCATTATTGCCCTTTTCACCACATCTATCATTGCCTTCTCCCCACCACTCCCATCATTGCCCTCTCCATCTCCTCCATCATTGCCTTCTCCCCATCACCCAATCATTGCCCTTTCCACCACCTCTATGATTGTTTTCTCCCCCACCACCCACATCATTGCCCATTCCACCACCTCCATCATTGCCATCTCCCCCACCACCATCATTGCCCTTTCCACCACCTCTATGATTGTTTTTTCCCCCACTACAAACATAATTGCCCATTCCACCACCTCCATCATTGCCTCCTGCCCCACCACCCCATCGTCCTTTCCACCACCACCATCATTGCTTTCTCCCCACCATCCCATCATTGCTTTCTCTTTCTCCCCACCACTCCCATCATTGCCCTCCCCATCTCCTCAATCATTGCCTTCTCATCCACCACCCCCATCATTGCCCTTTCCACCACCTCGATCATTGCCTTCAACCCCACCACCCCCATTATTGCCCTTTCCACCACATCTATCATTGCTTTCTCCCCCACCACTCCCATCATTGCTCTCTCCCTCTCCTCCATCATTGCCTTATTCTCCATCACCTCCATCATTGCCTTCTCCCCCACCACCCCCATTATTGCCCTTTTCACTACATCTATCATTGCCTTCTCCCCAACCACTCCCATCATTGCCCTCCCCATCTCCTTCATCATTGCCTTCTCCCCATCACCCCATCATTGCCCTTTCCACCACCTCTATGATTGTTTTCTCCCCCACCACACACATCATTGCCTGTTGTGAAATTGGATTCTGGGCTCCCCCGGTGGCCACTTGTGGAATTGTACTTGTGTGCATCATCCCCTCTGTTCACCTGCTCCTATCAGGATGTGGGAGTCGCTATATAACCTTGCTCCTCTGTCAGTTTCATGCCGGTCAACAATGTAATCAGAAGCCTTTCTGTGCATGTTCCTGCTACTAGACAACTCCCAGCTAAGTTGGACTTTTGTCCTTGTGTGTTTTTGCATTTTGTTCCTGTTCACAGCTGCTGTTTCGTTACTGTGTCTGGAAAGCTCTTGTGAGCGGAAATTGCCACTCTGGTGTTATGAGTTAATGCTAGAGTCTTAAAGTAATTTCTGGATGGTGTTTTGATAGGGTTTTCTGCTGACCATGAAAGTGCCCTTTCTGTCTTCTTTCTATCTAGTAAGCGGACCTCGATTTTTGCTAAACCTATTTTCATACTACGTTTGTCATTTCATCTAAAATCACCGCCAATATATGTGGGGGCCTCTGTCTGCCTTTTGGGAAAATTTCTCTAGAGGTGAGCCAGGACTGTCTTTTCCTCTGCTAGGATTAGGTAGTTCTCCGGCTGGCGCTGGGCATCTAGGGATAAAAAAACGTAGGCATGCTACCCGGCCACTTCTAGTTGTGCGGCAGGTTTAGTTCATGGTCAGTATAGTTTCCATCTTCCAAGAGCTAGTTCTCATATATGCTGGGCTATGTTCTCTCGCCATTGAGAATCACGACAGTTTGACCGGCCCGCCGCAGGTCTGGAGAAACGGCAGACAATATCACTCCATCTTTAAGGATACCTGTGGGCTCAGAATTACCAGGGGAGTCAGGCTCAAAACTCCTAGAAAGGGCATCCGCCTTAACATTCTTAGAACCCGGTAGGTAAGACACCACAAAATTAAACCGAGAGAAAAACAACGACCAGCGCGCCTGTCTAGGATTCAGGCGCCTGGCAGACTCAAGGTAAATTAAATTTTTGTGGTCAGTCAATACCACCACCTGATGTCTGGCCCCCTCAAGCCAGTGACGCCACTCCTCAAAAGCCCACTTCATGGCCAAAAGCTCCCGATTCCCAATATCATAATTCCGCTCGGCGGGCGAAAATTTACGGGGAAAAAAAGCACAAGGTCTCATCACGGAGCAGTCGGAACTTCTCTGCGACAACACCGCCCCAGCTCCGATTTCAGAAGCGTCGACCTCAACCTGAAAAGGAAGAGCAACATCAGGCTGACGCAACACTGGGGCGGAAGAAAAGCGGCGCTTGAGCTCCCGAAAGGCCTCCACAGCATCAGGGGACCAATCAGCAACATCAGCACCCTTCTTAGTCAAATCAGTCAATGGTTTTACAACATCAGAAAAACCAGCAATAAATCGACGATAAAAGTTAGCAAAGCCCAAAAATTTCTGAAGACTCTTAAGAGAAGAGGGTTGCGTCCAATCACCAATAGCCTGAACCTTGACAGGATCCATCTCGATGGAAGAGGGGGAAAAAATGTATCCCAAGAAGGAAATCTTTTGAACCCCAAAAACACACTTAGAACCCTTCACACACAAGGAATTAGACCGCAAAACCTGAAAAACCCTCCTGACCTGCTGGACATGAGAGTCCCTATGAGGGTTTCTTCTCCTAAGTTTAAGCCTCGGTTCATCGGCCCGTACAAGATATTGGAGATTCTTAACCCTGTGTCCTTCCGTTTGGACCTCCCTGCATCCTTTTCGATTCATAATGTTTTTCATCGGTCATTGTTGCGCAGGTATGAGGTACCGGCTGTGCCTTCCGTTGAGCCTCCTGCTCCGGTGTTGGTTGAGGGTGAGTTGGAGTACGTTGTGGAAAAGATCTTGGACTCTCGTGTTTCCAGACGGAAACTCCAGTATCTGGTCAAATGGAAGGGATACGGTCAGGAGGATAATTCTTGGGTCACTGCCTCTGATGTTCATGCCTCCGATCTTGTCCGTGCCTTTCATAGGGCTCATCCTGATCGCCCTGGTGGTTCTGGTGAGGGTTCGGTGCCCCCTCCTTGAGGGGGGGGTACTGTTGTGAAATTGGATTCTGGGCTCCCCCGGTGGCCACTTGTGGAATTGTACTTGTGTGCATCATCCCCTCTGTTCACCTGCTCCTATCAGGATGTGGGAGTCGCTATATAACCTTGCTCCTCTGTCAGTTTCATGCCGGTCAACAATGTAATCAGAAGCCTTTCTGTGCATGTTCCTGCTACTAGACAACTCCCAGCTAAGTTGGACTTTTGTCCTTGTGTGTTTTTGCATTTTGTTCCTGTTCACAGCTACTGTTTCGTTACTGTGTCTGGAAAGCTCTTGTGAGCGGAAATTGCCACTCTGGTGTTATGAGTTAATGCTAGAGTCTTAAAGTAATTTCTGGATGGTGTTTTGATAGGGTTTTCTGCTGACCATGAAAGTGCCCTTTCTGTCTTCTTTCTATCTAGTAAGCGGACCTCGATTTTTGCTAAACCTATTTTCATACTACGTTTGTCATTTCATCTAAAATCACCGCCAATATATGTGGGGGCCTCTGTCTGCCTTTTGGGAAAATTTCTCTAGAGGTGAGCCAGGACTGTCTTTTCCTCTGCTAGGATTAGGTAGTTCTCCGGCTGGCGCTGGGCATCTAGGGATAAAAAAACGTAGGCATGCTATCCGGCCACTTCTAGTTGTGCGGCAGGTTTAGTTCATGGTCAGTATAGTTTCCATCTTCCAAGAGCTAGTTCTCATATATGCTGGGCTATGTTCTCTCGCCATTGAGAATCACGACAATTGCCCATTCCACCAAATCCATCATTGCCATCTCCCCCACCACCATCATTGCCCTTTCCACCACCTCTATGAATACTTTCCCCCACTACACACATCATTGCCCATTCCTCCACCTCCATCATTGCCTCCTGCCCCACCACCCCATAATCCTTTCCACCACCGCCATCATTGCTTTCTCCCCACCATCTCATCATTGCTTTCTCCCCACCACTCCCATTACTGCTCACCCCATCTCCTCCATCATTGCCTTCTCCCCCACCACCACCCTCATTGCTCTTTCCACTACCTATATCATTGTTTTTTCCCCACCACCCCATAACTGCACTTCACACCACCTCCATCATTGCCTCCTCACCCACCACCCCCATTGTCCTTTCCATCACCCACATCATTGCTTTCTGCACTACCTATACACACACCTCTCTGCACGTTCCCCCGCGCACACACACACACAGCCCCACTCACCTCTCTGTCTATTCCCCATCAGCATCTTCATCGCTGGCAGTAGCTGAATGATTATGTGATCCAGCCACGCTGCTGTATGAGACAGGAAGTGCTGGGCAGGAAACAGGATAGATCCCTGCGGCTCCGCTGCCATTTTCTCTTGTAGGCAGCGGAGCTGCAGGCATCGCTCCCTTCCTGCCACACATGAGGGCAATCTGGCCAGGGCCCCCAAAGAGCCTCGGGGCCAGATAAACAGGCCAGATTACCCTCACTGTTAGCCTCCTGCAGTGAATATAAAGTTAGCAGCGGGGACAGGCTTCTGCCTCCTGTCTCCTGCTGCTGCTCTGCTGCTCTCCTAGGACCCATAGATGCGCACATTAGCGCGAAATGGCCGCCGTCCAGTGTGGCTCCGCTGTGAACTCTCCTGCCTCTGTTTTATGTGAATCCAAATAAAAGGACATTTTATGGGATGGTGAGTGCTACTCTCTTCTTGATTTTGTGGACTTGAATATTGCCTTGGCTTTTTTCTAAAGTGTGGCACCCAAGATCCCTGAGTTGGTGCTGAGTTGTATTCCTGGATTAGCACAGCAGTGCCGGCCACCTGTGTTCACTTTCAGCATTTATTCATTGAACAATGTGTTACCGGAAGAAGGTACTGCGCCGAAACGCGCGTTGGGGCGGGTGGCACCACGGTCTTTCAGGTAATTCCTTAGGCATATTTTTACCTTGACTTTACGGTCATTGCTCTTCTTTTCTACTGTGGCTATTTGCTTCTATGTATTTCCCTTATGCCCTTAGTGTACCTGTACTCCTCAATATACCTTACATCTACTGTATTTATATTGGCAAACTTTGCGCCATGAACAATGCACTTTTGAGCTGACCTGCATGTTTACAATTACTTACTCTGCCATTTGGATCTTTTGACTGTTTACAACCGTGGGCCCATCATTGTTTTGGCTCACCATTGTCATTTCCCTGCTACTTTTCTTATGTCTTTACATCTTGTGTTTTATTGTTATTTCAATAAAGTTTTGTACTTTTAGTATACTGGTTCTTTTTTATGCTTTTTTTTCCTTATATGATTTTCATTATTGTTGCACTGAACCCTTTCTACACACCCTTGCACCCCTATACACTGACCCTTTGTGGTATTAATTGTGGGTGTTGGCTTGATATATAGGATTTTATGTGTTACTTTGTGATGTCTTTATTATCTGTACATGTCCCTGAACAAATTTAGCTCATCAAGAAAAAGCATCTGGAACCCCAAACTTAACCCGCAAAGGCAAACATAGAAAAAAATAGACTTAAAAAACAGACTTTAAAAAAGTGCGCACATTTAAAGAAGAATAATGCGCAAATAAAAAACAGGCAAAAAACACTACAGCATGGTTCATTACTACCTTTCCACACACACACACACACACATATATATATATAATGCTTAATTCTTCTTTTCATTTGTTCCTCTTTTAAAGTCTATTTTATGAGTTCAACTGATTTTTTTTGTTCGCCATTGTGGGAAGTGTTTGTCATTTTCAGATATTTTCATCTGAGTCATCAAATTTATTGCAAATGTACTCTAGAGCAATTTTATGTAGGGCAGATGTTTTGAAGCAAATTTTGCGCCATTTTGTGAAATATGCAACTTTTGGCTACAAAGTCACAAAACATGCGAAAGCCAAAAGTAAAAAGACAATATCTGATTTTGTGCAAAGCTTATGAACCGCTTTCATTATTTTGAAGAATATGTAAAAAAACAAAAAGGGAAAAAAAAGCAGCGAATACCAGAATGTAAGCAAGCAAATTAATTTAAAGAACGCAAATGATGATTTAATGCCCAAAATCTAGACAAGAAAAGGTGCAAATGCAATAATGAATTTGTCCTCCATTAATTGCTTGTGGTTTTCAGGCCACGTTCACATGTTCAGTATTTTGTCAGTATTTTATCAGTATTTTATCACCACCAGTGGAACAATCAGAGGAAAAGTATAATAGAAACTCATCACCACTTCTGTATTTATCACCCTCTCCAGGTTTTGGCTAAGGCCCCTTTCACACATCAGTTTTTTGCCATCAGTCGCAATCCGTCAATGCCGCCGGATCCGTTTTTTTCTCATAGTCTTGTATTAGCGACGAATTGCGACGGATGGCCTCACGTTTCATCCGTCGTTAGCCGGATCCGTTGAAAATTGTCTGTCCGGCGGCTGGAGACAACGGACGAAGAAATTTTTTTGTGTCCGTCGAAAAAACAAACAGCTATGGATCCGTCGTTTGCTAGAATGGAAGCCTATGGCGCCGGATCCGTCAAATGAGGGAATCCGGTCACGGATTCCGTTTTTTATAACTGAGCATGCTCCGATTTTTTTAGGATCCAATTAACCGGATCAGCTAGTCGGATTCAGCAAAAAAATGGACCTGTCGCATCAGTTTTTTTTTACAATCTACGACAGATCTGTTGATCCGTTGAGCCAACGGATTGTGACTGATGGCTAAAAACTGATGTGTGAAAGGGGCCTTACAAATACAATGTAAAATACTGACCGAATACTGAATACTGAACGTGTGAATATGATCTAAGGCTAGGTTCACATTGCGTTAATGGGTTAACGCTAACGGACTGCGTTTTACGGCGAAATTGTCGCAATTAACGCCGTGCAACGGGTCCGTTAGCGCACCCATTGACAGCAATGTGATTTGTCTCTGTAGCGCATCGCTAGCGCATGCCATTTTCGGCACGCGCTAGCGATGTGCCGTTCTTTTGTGACGGACCTCGGACGCTGCTTGCAGCGTCCGATGTGCGTCCGAGGTCCGGTCCTTGCTAGCGCAGATCGGGGATCTGCGCTAGCGGGAACGAGGAACGCGAACCCTAAAGAAACATTGCGTTAGCGCAATCTGCTAGCGCTATGCGCTTAACGGATTGCCCTAACGCAATGTGAACCTAGCCTTAGGCTGCTTTCACACATGAGTTTTTTGCTGTCAGGCACAATCCAGCGAATTTTGAAAAAAATGGATCCAGCAAAAGTTGCCGGATCCGTTTTTTCTCATAGACTTGTATTAGCAACAGATTGCAATGGATGGCCTCATCCGTTTTTCACTGGATTTGCCAAAAAATTTTTCTTACAGCGGCTGGCGAAAACAGACATAGTAACTTTTTTGTGTCCGTCGAAAAAACTGACAGCGATGGATCCGCCGCCATCCGTTTTTTGCTAGGATAGAAGCCTATGGCGCCGGATACGTCATATGATGGCGACGGATTCCGTTTTTTTTTATACTCAGCATGCACCGATTTTTGCAATTTTCCATCTCTCTCTCTAAAACTGACGGTGACGGATCCGGCTCCATCTGGATTTAGCTAGAATCGAAACCTATGGCGCTGGACACGTCATATGATGGCGACGGATTACGTTTTTTTACACTGAGCATGCACCGATTTTTGCAATTTTCCATCTCCTTCTCTCTCTCTCACAAAAAAATGGATCAAAACCTTCAAAACCTTTTGCTAAAAGGCCGTCATCGGAACCTGCACACTCTGTTCTATGCACACCCCCGAGCCGTGAAGGTTTTAATTATGTTTGAATAAAGGATCAACCCATTTTAAGGATCGCTGAGTGCTACTACTTTTTTCTTCAAATATGGATTACATTTCTGTGACTTTCGGCATAAGCACCCGCGATCCGATGGCAAGCTTCTATTGACACCAGGTGTGTTCGGCATTATAACTCAGATAAACTGGCGGTGCTGTCTACTATTTTCTCTTGACTGGATATAAAAAAATGGATCAGTTGCATCAGTTTTTCACAATTTGCGACGGATCTGTTTTTTTAAAGATTCGCTGGATTGTGCCTGACGGCAAAACACCCCAACTGATATAGGAAAGCAGCCTACGTCAATATACCGTGCTATTCCGTGTGATTGCTAATGAAGCAGCTGCAGGTGTAATTGCCAGATATAAAGGACCCAGGGAGGAGACAATTCATCCTGTCCAGACTTGTGCACAGCTGAGAATCTGGTGAGTATAGAGCAATGTTGGCAGAGGGGCCATTGTGGTTTTTATTTCTTGGCTTATGAAGTGCCATGTACCAGGTTTCTACATTGACTAATATTGGAGATTGTTGGGTTTTTTTTTGCATGCACATTACAAGTGTCCTTCTTTCATTATCTCTATAAGGTATAGTGTTTCCCCATGTGGCATTTTTCTACCTCTCCACCCAGTTATGGAGGCTTTCTGTCCCACTTGATGATTTCATTGGGTCTATTGCACCAAATCTCAGATACATGGGCTGTTGGTGCAGCCAGCTAATGGCTCATTGCATCACCATTGTGTTTGCATTCTGAGGAAGCAAATATGGCTGAAATAACCCAGACCTCCTGGGATTGTCAAAAATTTGGGAATGTCCCACTGGCTTGGACACAAATTCCCACTCAGTATATGGGGGATACTGTGGAGACCTTGTGCTGGCTGAATGCCTGTATAATGTACATGGTTCCCTGCAGTTACAAAGGTGAAGGCTCTGCCAGGACCTTTTAGTTCATGTGAGTAGAGGAGTGGGACAAAGTAAATGTAAGCAGTAACCTACAATGTTGGAATACAAACTGGCTTGACCAAAAAAATGTGTTGGCATGTATAAAAGTGGCTGAGCAAAAAATACAAATTCTTGCAGCATGCTTACACAATATGAGCCACTAATTTTACCCTTCAAAGTTTTGGTTTATATCTCATTGCCTTCATAAATAATCTTATTCACCAACTGCAGCATGGTGGGATGAGGGTCCATTTCCCCCCGTACCCTTCATATGACTCACTTTCACTGTACACAATCATGTTACCAGAGGTGCACCTAGGGTTTTGGTTCAGGGGGTGTGAAGCTTCTGAGTGGGCCCCTAAACAGGTAGCCTTGATTACAACTCTGTGATGTGCCCTAATAGTGAAGGAGAACCTCAGCAGATGACCGCTCTATTACTGAAGATAATCTCTATATAAAGACCAACATGGATATTACCGCCATATCGTCAGTTGGAGATACCAGTCCTACAGAACATAAGAGATCACAGCACAGTTACAGATAATGACTTACTACTGACATTCTTTAAGATGGAAATGTTCACTTTTCCATCTGGCCCAGACCGACATGACAACTTCTTCCAGCCAGGACTCGTCTGCAGAGATTACAACAAAGACACATTTCACTTCTCATATTCCAGCCCCATCACAATCTATTCCCAACCTCCTCATCCTGCTGATACCCCAATACTGAGCTGCTGCTGCCGTATGTGTCCCTATTACTGCACTTGCTGTGTTTCTGTGTCCTCTAAATTCTAAAGCAACCATCTATAATACTCATGCCAGGTGCAAGTGCCCTAGAAAACAGTGCCTATAGTTTGCCCCCTAGAAAGTAATAATGCCCTGTGTGCCCCTTTGATGGTCACAGTAACCGGAGTTCCCCTATAACAATAAGTGCCCACTTTACATTCAATAATGTCACAAGTGTCTCCCCTGTACACAGCATGATGCCCCACAATGTATAGTACCACCCACAGTATACTGACCCCTTATTAGCCTCCAAACTGTTTGATGGCCCCACACTGTATGATGCCTCCATATAGTATAATGCACCAGCTAGTCCTAAATGTAGCATAATGCACTCCCCATAGGCCTACTCTATATTGCATAATGTAGACTCTATAGCAGAGGTGTCAAACTGCATTCCTCGAGGGCCACCAACAGGTCTTTTTTTTTTTTTCAGGATTTCCTTGTATTGCACAGGTGATAATTTAATCACCTGCACAGAATGATTCCAGCACCTTGTGGAATGCTAAGGAAATCCTGAAAACATGACCTGTTGGTGGCCCTCGAGGAATGCAGTCTTACACATCTGCTCTATAGCACAAGGCAGCACCCCATAGACAGACCCTGTGGTATAAGGCCACACGTGCCACGCCTCTTCCTCCACAGCTCTGAGCGCCTGCTCATCTCCTGACAGCGGGCACCGGTTAGTGATGTCATCACGCCCCCTGTCAGTGTCTGCATAGGTGACATCAGACACTGAGGGGGATGATGGGAGGAGTGTAGCACTCCTTCTCCCATCAATGTGATCAGCTAAATGTCGGTACAGCTGACCTTGCGATGACAGGCGGGGGCCCACTGCTGGCACCAGGGGGCCCACTGCTGGCACCAGGGCCCCCCCTGCCTGCTCAGGGGCCCCGTGCGGCAGAGCAGGGGGATCGATTCTGTCGCAGAATATAACTGTATTGGCACGTGTGATGATAGTTACAGTAGCGTAGCTCCGGGTGGGCCCCCTCAGAGCACAGGGCCCTGGGTGACTGCCCCCCCCCGGTAGCTATGCTACTGCTTGCTATGGTCATCTGAGTTCCCACAGTGCACTGCTCTCTGGTAATGAGGAATTGGTAAGACTTTAGAAAGTGTCAAAGGCTTAATTTATAGCTGTCACTAACAAATATTTTTTCTCACTCTTTACTTGTCTGAGAATACAGTTGCTGTAGCCCTGGCCTAAACCACACAACTACCTTTTGCCTTAAGCCTGATTATTTGCTTTAATAAGCAATCCAGAGAACAGTTTTTCTGCTCCATTTGCTTGTTGGCACTGCAGAATACAGCCAAATCCTTTCCATATTATAGCACTAAAAATCCATCTATTTAAAACTGTGGTTTGTCCATTTATATAGATCATGGTGTGCTCAATTCTGCCATTTCTGGCCTCCCTCTAACTTTTGTTGTAGTGCTCTAGTGAAGTTATTGAAACGGTTTGCTGGTGAGTTACCTACAGGCCAGCTATTTAAAACTCTGGTTTGTCCGTCATATGGAACACATAGAAGTTCGCTCCAAATTCAGCCACTGGCAGTGAAAGTGGAAAATTGTCCTCCACTTAAAATGGGCAAGGGACGGGGAACTGGATGTGATGGTGCATGCAGAGGCTGTGGGCAAGCTGAAATCGTGCCACAACAAACACCATCTTCATGCCTGACTTTCCTGTCCCAATTACTAGGGGACTGCAGCACACCACTATTGAACCCAATGCAGTCTCAAAAGGTTGGTTGGATAGCGGATAATGCTTCCAGTCACTTTGCCACCACCCTGTCTTCCACACTGTCAAGTCTCAGTAGCCGTGAGTCTGGACTGCATAGTCCTCACCCTGATGCTCCTTGCTCCCACTATGCCGAGTGCCTGGAGACAATTGATCCCACACTTGGACACTCCAAAGAGCTGTTCACCTTTCCATTTATAGCTTTGGACCTCTCGCCTGGTCCATTTGAAGTGGGGCAAGAGGAGATCACATGTAGCGATGCCCAAATATTTGAGCAGTCACATGAATGTGACGATGGGAACATGCCACAAGACATGGACAATGAGACACTATTGCCAGAAAGTCAGGAGGAGGACCAGGGTGAGGAGGACCAGGGTGTGGAGGTGGTGGATGATATAGTAACTGACCTAACCTGGCAGGAGAACATGAAGAGGGAGGTATAGCACCCCAACAGGTGGGAATAAGCAGTGTGGTGGCCACAGACAGAAGGCGTGTAACAGTTCCCTGTAACACAATGGAAGTTGCCAGTCCAACAGTCTTTCTGAGTCTGGTTGTTTTTTTTTTTTTTTTTTTTTTAAACTCTGTTAATAACTGCAAAAAGGCCATTTGCACCACATGCCAGGCCAGCATCAGCAAGGGTAGCAAAACTACCAGCCTGATCAGGCACATGGCAGCAAAGCACCCAACTTTGTGGGCCGAACACCAGGAACAGTGTCTGCAGGTAACACCACAGCTTCTTATGCTGTTGTGATTGCAAGCCAATCACCTGTCCATGGTGCATGCAAAGATGCCTCCTGCCCTACACCTGTTGCACGCACATGCTCAACTAGCATCAAGCACATCCTTGTCCCAGGGCAGGATTGTTGTCCATACCCCAGTCCTTGAAGCGCAAGCCTAAATACACAGCCAACGCCACACAACTAAACTCACACACTTCATGACTGCTAGCGCCAGCACCCCTTAAAAAAAAAACAAAAAACAACCAAACACTCACCCCTTCCTGGTTCCTGTGGTGCTCTGAGCTCCTGCTTGTCTCGGCACGGGCTGTGACTCATCGAGCCCACTGTCGCCGAAGGGGATGATGAGGGAAGGAGCGCAGCGCTCCTTCCCTCATTATTGCAGTCAGCTGTATCGGCTAAATGCCGGTACAGCTGACCCTACGATGACAGGCGGGGGGGCCCACTGCTGGCACCAGGCCCCCCCACCTGCTCAGGGGCCCCATAGCAGCAGAGAGATAGATTCTCTCTGCTCTGCCGCAGAAGGTAACTAGCGGCATGCGCCGTTACAGTAGCGTAGCTCCGGGAGGGCCCCCTGAGAGCCCCGGGCAGCCACTCTCTGCCCCCCCGGTAGCTACACTACTGCTGTCGAGTTATGAAAAAACAGGATCCTGCAAATCTTCCTGCAGGATCCTGTTTTTTTTTTTTTTTTGTTTTATTTTCCCCATAGACTTGTATTAGTGACAGATGGCCATCCGTTTCATCCGTCGTGCACTGGATCCGTCGGGCAAATAGCGGTCAGTCGTGCTGAGAAAATGTTCAGAAGAATGTGTTTTTTTTTTAATTTTTTTTTCTGCACGTCGGAAAATCCCTCAGCGATGGGTCCTGCGTTGTCTGTCGTTGGCTATAATGGAAGTCTATGGACGCAGGATCCATCGCTGACCATCAAACTTTCTCTATTTTAAAATTCAGGCTGGAACTTGTTCAACGCATCCATCATGACACTAGATGCGTTTCCCTATTTTCACAACATCAGTCGATACTTCACTGCATTAGGACATTCCACGAACGACAGAAGTGTGAAAGAAGCCTAACGAGCACACTCGCTCATCACTAGCTGGAAGCACTACCTCAGCCAAGCGGCAGCAGGCTGTGCTGCAGCTAATATGCTTAGGTGACAGGATATGGTTTGCAGACCGATGAGGAATAGTTAGGCTATGTGCACACGTTGTAGATTCTCTGCGGGTCCGCAGCATTTTTTGCGGTGCAGAAACACTGCAGATCTGCAATTGATTTACAGTACAATGTAAATCAATGAGGAAAAAAAGCTGTGCACACGTTGTGGAAAATCCAGTGCAGAAACGCTGCGGTTTAAAAGTAGCATGTCACTTCTCTTTTGCGGATCTGCAACGTTTTTGTACCCATTCCATTATAGAAATCCGCAGGGGTAAAAAACGCAGCAATCCGCACAAACGCGACAAATCCGCAGCTGCATTTTCTGCCAGGAGAGGCAGAAAGAATCCGCACCAGAAATTCCTAAGGCTAATCCGCAACGTGTGCGCACAGCCTTACAGGATTTGGGAATGTTTAGATTGCAAAAAACAGAGGAGACTTAATAGCTGTCTACAAATATCTCAAGTGCTGTCACATTGTAGAAGGATCAGCTCTATTCTCATTTGCACAAGGTAAGACTAGAAGCAATGGGATAAAACTGAATGGGAGGAGACAGATTAGATATTATTAAACAACTTTTGACAGGGTGATCAATGAGTGGAACAGGCTGCCACAAGAGGTGGTGCATTCTCCTTCAATGGAAGTCTTCAAACAGAGGCTGGACAGACATCTGTCTGGGATGACTTAGTGAATCCTGCTTTGAGCGGGGGGTTGGACCAGATGACCCTGGAGATCCCTTCCAACTCTACCATTCTAGGTGACAAACAGCACAATGCTGAAGAGTTGTAGATGGCTCTGAAAGAGCAGGCAGATCTGTGGCTGACACTACTGAACCTACAGCCAGGCGTGGTTGTGTGTGCCAATGGCCGGAACCTGGTGGCTGCTGTGAGGCCAGCTCAGACACGTACCATGCCTGGCCCATGTGCTTAACCTCATGGTTTCTCAAAACCTACCCGAAGCTGCCAGATCTGCTTGTGAAAGTACACTGCCTGTGCCCACTTTAGAATGTCGGCTAAAGCTTCTGCCGCCCTTGCCATGCTTCAGCAGCATTTGCAGCTTCCGGCTCACGTGTGTGATCTCCACACGCGTTCGAACTCTAAACTGCAGATGTTGGGAAGGATTTCTGAGCAGAAGAGGGCAGTTGTTGACTACCAGCATCAACAAGGCTGTCTGTATTCAGTTCAGACTCCACACATAAGACCTCAGAAGTGGACATGGATGTCACATATGTACCATCCTCCGCAATTGAGGACTCCACTAAGACTGAGCAGCCATGATGCCATCATTAGCATCACCATCCCGCTTCTGTGTTCTGAAACACTCTGCTCACAATGATAGAGGATGCATTGCAGGCAGAGCACAATGAGATGGAGCAAGGAACCATACAGTGTGATTACACTCAGCCCAGCCTCATCTCATCCCAACATGGATTGGGTGACAAGAAGGAAGAATATGAGCTTGTTTCATGACCTATAGACAGTACTACCTGCACAACTGTCATACTATCTGTTCAGCGTGGATGGCCTGAGCATGGTCAGTTGTCCTCTTGGTGAGGACACAGAAATCTTGCCTGTTGGCAGTCTGGCACGCATGGCTGAGTTTGTTACTCTGCCTTTCCCTTGACCCTTGCATTCTCAATTTTGGGTGACAGGCATTACTGGTTGGTGACACTTCTAGATCCACACTACAAGGAGAACTTTCTATCTTATTCCACCAAGGAAGGCCCTTATTGCAGAATTATTAAAAATAAAATAAAAAAAATCCCATTTGGAAACACTGGTGGCAGAGATCAGTTTGTTGGACAACCAAGGAGTACAGGTGAGACACTACTCCAGCAGCAGCAGGGGAACACTGTCAAAGTTCTGGGAGAGTGTTCAGACCCTCCCATTGCACAGGCTCTGAGGCGCAATGTACTCTCACAAGGAGTGCAAAGTTTGGGAAGATGCTGAGGCAGTACCTTGCTGACAATACCAATATCCTGATTCCTCTGTGCCTTCTAATTATTTGGTATCCAAGCTGGACATGTGGCATGAACTGGCTCTCTACGCCTTGGAGGTCCTGGCCTTCTCTGCGCTAGTGTTGTCAGAGCAGGTTTAGTGCCACTGGTGGATTTATAACTAAGTGCATCCGCTTGACAACTGAAAATGCTGACTCTTATAAAAATGAACAAGGGCTGGATTGGGCTAGAATTCGCTACACCATCGAATGATGGCTACATAACAAACTGAAATCCAGGTTTGGTGTGTGTGTGTGTGTTTTATTTTTTTTTTTTTTCCTACAGTATGTTCATATACAACCCCCCCCCCGCCAGGGGTAAATGTTTGTCAGCCCACACACTTAGTGCATGGGCATTACAAGTATAGGCAGCATCAATAGTAAAAAGTTGGTCACACTTGTCAATCAGTTTTCCAAGCGATGCTACAGATCGCCTGGTTCTGCAAGCTAATTACGCTAGTGTTTAGCAGGAAAAGGCATGCCAATTCTGCATGCATTTTACCTGTGGCACAGTTGCAGAATTGCTTCCAGACACGTGCACATAGCCTTGAACTCTTCCCACTGGGACCATGTACTTCCTCCTTTGTTCCTGCTGGCCCCAATTTCTTATATATAATTTTTTTTTTTTAGTTCTGATCATGTCTGGTCGTGGCAAGAAGGTCCAGAAACCTGCAGCTGGAAAGGCCTCCAGATCTGCCAAGGCAGGGCTCCAGTTCCCAGTGGGCCGTATCCACAGGTTCCTGAGGAAGGGAAACTATGCTGAGAGGATTGGATCTGGAGCCAGCATCTATCTAGCAGCCATCCTGGAATACCTGTGTGCTGAGATCCTGGAGCTGTCAGGAAATGCAGCCAAGGAAAACAAGAAATCCAGGATCCTGCCCCGACACATCCAACTGGCTGTCAGGAATGATGAGGAACTGAGCAAACTGTTTGCTGGGGTCACTATTGCAGAGGGTGGTGTCCTACCAAATATCCATGCAGTCCTAGTACCCAAGAAGACTGCAAGAGACTCGTCCTTACAGGAACCTTAATCGCAGAATCTCAGGAGCTCTGATCCTATTTAACTAGATTTTGGACTTTGCTATTAAGCACTTGTTTGTATTGCCTATATTTGTATGTTTCTTGTATTTTAAATGGCTTTGATTAAAAAAACTTTTTTTACATCCACTCAACTGGTAAGCATTTAAATGCTGCCTTAATTTTATGAGATGTTTTACCTTGATCATGTGAAGTAGCTCACTGAATCTCGGTGTGTAAGCGTGGCGCCCCAGGGTCCTGGTCGTCAGTGGCATTCCTTTCCCCTTGGGGAGAGTGACATGCTTGGAAGCAATTGAAGGATATCTTCCACCAGGTAAATCTCACATACAACACGTTCACACTGCAGGCCAGAAAGGGGAGCTCTAAACCCGGATTCAGGGTGAACTCCCTTATAAATTCTGGCTGGAGAGGAAGTTAGAGAGCAGTCTGTTATAGGACAGAGGTAGACAGTTTGTCGCAGACTGTCAGGGGACCTGGAGAGAGCAGACGGACAGTGAGTGCCAGGAAGTCTGAAGGGGGAGGCCATGTAGTCCAATGTACTACAGCTCCTGGAGAAAGAAGGAAAAAAGGGAGAATAGCGCCAGTGGAACAGAGCTGAGAAGTGGCTACCTCCCTGGCTATTGCAGATTACAGTAGCTGGAAGGCCGTGGCCGTACTGAACTCTATAGTGGCATAGCTGAAACTGGCTGGATTGTAGATCACCTGTCTGCAGTGATAATTATAGGGCCCAGGTCATGCTAGAGACCCTGTATAAAAAAAAAAAAAAAAAAGCCCAGTTGACCTGTCATACGGGTTGAGTCCTAACCTTTTATGGGGGACAGAGAGGAACTGTGAGGAGCTTATGTGAAGCCTTGGGCAGTAAGGGACCACATCACCACCATACTAGGAAGGCTTTGGTCTCCACCTGGTGAAGGGGACTCTGGATTCGCTTCTAAGCCGGCTCTCACCATATTCACTTATACACTGGGTACCTGATTCACCTGTGGGAAGCATTACTATCTTGCTGCAACAACATCACCCCAGAGGACCCATTTAAGCAGGTTGCTACTGACAACACCATAGGTGGCGTCACAAATAAACTATCCACAAATCCCCTTAAAAGACCTTTTTCCCTTTATTTGGATGCCCAGGGCCACAGACCAGGTCGCAGCCACCGTGACATCCCCCTTTAAGACCGGACATGGTACAGAGTACCCCACTGCCCTGGTAGGGTGCTCCAAAAACTTGGTGTCCTGAACAGGATGGACCGACCCTGTGAAGTGGGTCATGTGCGCCTTAGACTGTGATTAACTGTGCAACTATTGGATTGTAAATTGTGCCAAGATCGCCGCCATTATTGCACCATGTGGCGTGCAGGAGGAAATGGGTGCATTGTCATGGGTGGCACCTGGAGGAATGGCGTGAAAACCATTGCCGCTCCTTATCAATAGTATTATTTCTGTGAAATATGCCCATCAACTAGGGAGGTCCACCTCTGGAATGGTGGGGAAAATAAAAAAACTGCCCACGAAAATGGGCGTGGTACTGTGAAACCGTGGGAAGCAGAACTGGAAATCAACATGGCAGAGGGAGGTGAGCAGACCCCAGGGCGTGGGATGGAGCAAGAGGACTCCCCAGCAGGGACCCACAAGAACCAAACCAGTCACAGACGATGAACCCAGACCTCCTGCGGAAAGAAGTGGAGGTGCTGACCAGGCAACTCTCGCGGCTACAGCAGGAGACCATGGCCGGGTGGAGAGAAGCTTTCATAGAAAGTCTCGCTGGACAACCACTGCATACCCTGACTGGTCTGGAGCTCCAGAGGTAAGGAGCAAGACCATGATGACTCAGTGAAAGGCCTGACAGAAGCTGCTGACTCACCTCCACAGCGATGTGCACCACCCGACCAGGGGTATGAGGCCCTAGATGAGACACCACTGTACCTAGAAGATATCCTGGCAGCCCAACACAATCTCCTGGGCAAGACGACACCCTGCTAGGCCCCTTGCCGACACCACCAAATGGACATGTCTCCGGATACCGCGGAACACCAGCGAACTGAGACCGCTGACAGTGCCACTGATCCCCATTAGTGGGCCCCAGGCTAGCTCCCTGGAGCCCATGATTTTTGCAGAGGGCCCCGCGGAGGAGGATATGATAGAGCTCCAGGGGGAGATTTCCATGGTTACCTTGCAGGCGCCGGGAGGAGAGGAAGCGACAGGAGTCCTTGACCTGTGCAGCGGCGTTTGAAGAGAAAAATCTGGCAGGGAAGGCCTGTGTACATAAGATCCCACTGTCAGAGGACCACTGTGGCTGGGGGAAGTTGTAGTCTGTAACAGAGTGGCTGGGGCTGTATTAAGGAAGCGGGCATGATAAATGAGATCTTTGTTAATCGCAGGGATGTGGAGTCACACCTAATTGAGGGACACCCTGACAGGGACCTGAACATTGGTGACGTACACTCGTCACATTGGAGAAAAGGGATGGTATGCACTAGACTGCAAAAAGCATGTACCACCCTCAGCCCCTGTAAAGGTCACGTCCCAGGCCAACGCCAAAATGTGACCAGTCCACACAGACTCCAGTGGTGGAACTATTTAGCAGACCCTGGTGTTCAGTACCAGTGGAATGTTATGACCCACAGCTTTCCTGTCCAGGAAGTAGCCATCCTACCCAGCTGCCCTAGAAAAGGAAATAAACAGTTTGCTTTCTAATTTGAAAATGAACATGACTGAAAAGAGTTTATTTAACCCTGTTGGATTATTCCTTTGTTGTCCCAGTTTGAAAGTTTGATAACCTGATAAGATTCCAGTTATTTGTTTAAAGGACAATAGAATCATGGACTGTGAATGATTCAAAAACTTTCCTGTAAATAGTTGGCACCTCCTTAGGTGCTTTCCACTGGTTTTACGCAGAACCTGTAAGAGAACTGTTCCAAAGTTGCCTTTAATTGTTGATTGTTTACATAGAGACTTGAAGCAAAACCCGCTGGCACAGCAGAACCCTGGGTCTGGATATGCCTTGTAGCCCGCCCAAGACCTACGTTGGGGGGTTGAAACGGGTCCCTCGCATCGTTGCTGCTGTTTACAAATGTTATTTGATGGACTTGAATATTGATTTAAATAATAAAATTGCACATCCTCAGAGTTGAAAAAAGTTAGAATTGATTTTGATGAGCTAGAAAGTTTTGCAGATTAAATTATGCCCTGTTTGACCAGTTAAAGTATTGCACTTTTGAATATATACATATGTGATGTAGCATACCTGAAAAGGTAGTTGTTAGTTATGAGTAGTTATGCACTCTAATTGTGAAAATAGTATACCCTTAGAGGGTAATTGCACTGTATTAAAGAGATAGTTAATGAAAATGAAACTGCACTTTGAAGACTTGAAGATAGAATACCCATAGGGGTAGTTACCGTGCGTAGCATAGGAGTTGTTTACATTAGTGTAGATATGTTTGGTAATGTTAAAGAAATTAATTCCTCCTGAATAGGGAAGCCAAAGTTAATATTAGTTATTCCTGTTATCATGCATATCAAAAATTTGCAAGTCTTATTAATATCTGTCAATTGTTGTTTTTCTTTTTCCCAGTCCAGGAGTACTGGATTTAACGGGGGGAGGAGTGTGGTGCCCCAGGGTCCTGGTTGTCACAGTGGCATTACTTTCCCCTTGGGGAGAGTGATGACACGCTTTGAAGCGATGAAGGATATCTTTCACCGGGTAAATCTCACATACAACACGTTCACACTGCAGGCCAGAAGGGGGAGCTCTGAACCCGGATTCAGGGTGAACTCCCTTATAAATTCTGGCTGGAGCGGAAGTTAGAGAGCAGTCTGTCATAGGACAGAGAAGTAGACATATAGTTATTATTACATAGTTATTAAGGTTGAAGGAAGACTGTAAGTCCATCTAGTTCAACCCATAGCCTAACCTAACATGCCCTAACATGTTGATCCAGGGGAAGGCAAAAAAAACCCATGTGGCAAAGAGTAACTCCACCATGGGGAAAAAAAATTCCTTCCCGACTCCACATACGGCAATCAGACTAGTTCCCTGGATCAACGCCTTATCAAGGAATCTAGTGTATATACCCTGTAACATTATACTTTTCCAGAAAGGTATCCAGTCCCCTCTTAAATTTAATTAATGAATCACTCATTACAACATCATACGGCAGAGAGTTCCATAGTCTCACTGCTCTTACAGTAAAGAATCCGCGTCTGTTATTATGCTTAAACCTTCTTTCCTCCAGACGTAGAGGATGCCCCCTTGTCCCTGTCTCAGGTCTATGATTAAAAAGATCATCAGAAAGGTCTTTGTACTGTCCCCTCATATATTTATACATTAAAATAAGATCACCCCTTAGTCTTCGTTTTTCCAAACTAAATAGCCCCAAGTGTAATAACCTATCTTGGTATTGCAGACCCCTCAGTCCTCTAATAACCTTGGTCGCTCTTCTCTGCACCCGCTCCAGTTCAGCTATGTCTTTCTTATACACCGGAGACCAGAACTGTGCACAGTATTCTAAGTGTGGTCGAACTAGTGACTTGTATAGAGGTAAAATTATGTTCTCCTCATGAGCATCTATGCCTCTTTTAATACATCCCATTATTTTATTTGCCTTTGTAGCAGCTGCCTGACACTGGCCACTGAATATGAGTTTGTCATCCACCCATACACCCAGGTCTTTTTCATTGACGGTTTTGCCCAGAGTTTTAGAATTAAGCACATAGTTATACATCTTATTACTTCTACCCAAGTGCATGACCTTACATTTATCCCCATTAAAGCTCATTTGCCATTTATCAGCCCAAGCTTCTAGTTTACATAAATCATCCTGTAATATAAAATTGTCCTCCCCTGTATTGATTACCCTGCAGAGTTTAGTGTCATCTGCAAATATTGAAATTCTACTCTGAATGCCCCCTACAAGGTCATTAATAAATATGTTAAAAAGAAGAGGGCCCAATACTGACCCCTGTGGTACCCCACTGCTAACCGTGACCCAGTCCGAGTGTGCTCCATTAATAACCACCCTTTGTTTCCTATCCCTGAGCCAGCTCTCAACCCACTTACACATATTTTCCCCTATCCCCATTACTCTCATTTTATGTAACAACCCTTTGTGTGGCACCGTATCAAAAGCTTTGGAAAAGTCCATATATACTACGTCCACTGGGTTCCCTTGGTCCAGTCCTGAACTTACCTCTTCATAGAAGCTGATCAAATTAGTCTGACATGAACGGTCCCTAGTAAACCCGTGCTGATACTGGGTCATGAGGTTATTCCTCTTCAGATACTCCAGCATAGCATCCCTTAGAATGCCCTCCAGGATTTTACCCACAGTAGAGGTTAAACTTACTGGCCTATAATTACCGAGTTCAGTTTTTGCCCCTTTTTTGAATATTGGCACCACATTTGCTATACGCCAGTCCTGTGGTACAGACCCTGTTATTATGGAGTCTTTAACCCCTTCCCGACCTGTGACACAGCGTATGCGTCATGAAAGTCGGTGCCTTCCCGACCTGTGACGCATATGCTGTGTCACAGAATGATCGCGTCCCTGCAGATCGGGTGAAGGGGTTAACTCCGATTTCACCCGATCTGCAGAGACAGGGGGAGTGGTGCTTCAGCCCAGGGGGGGTGGCTTCACCCCCCCGTGGCTACGATCGCTCTGATTGGCTGTTGAAAGTGAAACTGCCAATCAGAGCGATTTGTAATATTTCACCCAAAAAAACGGTGAAATATTACAATCCAGCCATGGCCGATGCTGCAATATCATCGGCCATGGCTGGAAAACCTAATCTGCCCCCACCCCACCCCACCGATCGCCCCCCCAGTGCTCCGGTGCGCGGTCCGCCCCCCTAATAAGTTCTGTCCGCTCCTCCGTCCTCCTGTACGCTCCCCCCGTGCTCCGGTGCCCCCTCCCTGTGCTCCGGTCCCCCCCCTGTGCTCCGGTCCCCCCCCCCGTGATCCGATCACCCCCCCTTCATACTTACCGGGCCTCCCGATGTCCGTCCGGCTTCTCCATGGGCGCCGCCATCTTCCACTATGGCGGGCGCCTGCGCACTGCGCCCGCAGAGTCTGCCGGCTGGCAGATTCATTTCAGAAGTATTTTGATCACTGCGATATAGCCTATCGCAGTGATCAAAATGAAAAAAAAGTAAATGACCCCCCTTTATCACCCCCATAGGGACAATAATAAAAATAAATAAAATATATATATTTTTTTTTTCTGCTAGGGTTAGGGTTAGAACTAGGGTTAGAATTAGGGTTAGAATTAGGGGTAGGGTTAGGGTTAGGGGTAGGGTTAGGGCATGTGCACACAGTGCGGATTTGGCTGCGAATCCGCAGCGGATTGCCGCGGATCCGCAGCGGATTGGCCGCTGAGAATTCGTAGCAGTTTTCCATCAGGTTTACAGTACCATGTACACCTATGGAAAACCAAATCCGCTGTGCCCATGGTGCGGAAAATACCGTGCGGAAACGCTGTGTTGTATTTTCAGCAGCATGTCAATTTTGTGTGGATTCCGTAGCGTTTTACACCTGTTCCTCAATAGGAATCCGCAGGTGAAATCCGCACACAAAAACACTGGAAATCCGCTGTAAATCCGTAGGTAAAACGCAGTGCCTTTTACCTGCGGATTTTTCAAAAATGGTGCGGAAAAATCTCACACGAATCCGCAAAGTGGGCACATAGCCTTAGGGTTAGGGTTGGAATTAGAGTTAGGGTACCGTCTCACAGTGGCACTTTGATCGCTACGACGGTACGATCTGTGACGTTCCAGGGATATCCATACGATATCGCTGTGTCTGACACGCAGCAGCGATCAGGGACCCTGCTGAGAATCGTACGTCGTAGCAGATCGTTTGGAACTTTCTTTCGTCGCTTGATCTCCCGCTGTCATCGCTGGATCGTTGTGTGTGACAGCTATCCAGCGATGCGTTCACTTGTAACCAGGGTAAACATCGGGTTACTAAGCGCAGGGCCGCGCTTAGTAACTCGATGTTTACCGTGGTTACCAGCGTAAAAGTAAAAAAAAAACAAAAAACGTATATACTCACATTTCGGTGTCCTTCAGATCCCTTGCCGTCTGCTTCCCGCTCTGACTGTCTGCCGGCCGGAAAGTGAGAGCACAGCACAGCAGTGACGTCACCGCTGCGCTCTGCTCTCACTGTACGGCGGCACTCAGTCAGAGTGGGAAGCAGACGGCAAGGGACCTGAAGGACACCAAAATGTGAGTATGTACGTTTTTTTTTTTACTTTTACGCTGGTAACCACGGTAAACATCGGGTTACTAAGCGCGGCCCTGCGCTTAGTAACCCGATGTTTACCCTGGTTACCCGGGACCTTGGCATCGTTGGTCGCTGGAGAGCGGTCTGTGTGACAGCTCCCCAGCGACCACACAATGACTTTCCAACGATCACGGCCAGGTCGTATCGCTGGTCGTGATCGTTGGTAAATCGTTATGTGAGACGGTACCCTTAGGGTTGGAATTAGGGCTAGGGTTGGAAATAGGGTTAAGATTAGGCTTGTGGTTAGGGTTAAGGATAGGGTTAGGGTTGTGTTGGGGTTACAGTTGTGGGTAGGGTTGGGATTAGGGTTAGGATTAGGGTTGGATTTAGGGTTACGGGTGTGTTGGGGTTAGGGTTGTGGTTAGGGGTGTGTTGGGGTTAGGGTTGTGATTAGGGTTATGGCTACAGTTGGGATTAGGGTTAGGGGTGTGTTGGGGTTAGTGTTGAACTTAGAATTGAGGGGTTTCCACTGTTTAGGCACATCAGGGGTCTCCAAACGCAACATGGCGCCACCAATGATTCCAGCCAATCTTGCGTTCAAAAAGTCAAATGGTGCGCCCTCCCTTCCAAGCCCCGACGTGTGCCCAAACAGTGGTTTACCCCCACATATGGGATACCAGCGTACTCAGGACAAACTGGGCAACAACTATTGGGGTCCAATTTCTCCTGTTACCCTTGCAAAAATAAAAAAATACTTGCTAAAACATAATTTTGAGGAAAGAACAATTATTTTTTATTTTCACGGCTCTACGTTATAAACTTATGTGAAACACTTGGGGGTTGAAAGTGCTCACCACACATCTAGATAAGATCCTTTTGGGGTCTAGTTTCCAAAATGGGGTCACTTGTGGGGTGTTTCTACTGTTTAGGCACATCAGGGGCTCTGCAAATGCAACGTGACGCCCGCAGACCATTCCATCAAAGTCTGCATTTCAAATGTCACTACTTCCCTTCCGAGCCCTGACGTGCGCCCAAACAGTGGTTTACCCCCACATATGGGGTACCAGCGTACTCACAACAAACTGGGCAACAAATATTGGGGTCCAATTTCTCCTGTTACCCTTGTGAAAATAAACAATTGCTTGCTAAAACATCTTTTTTGAGGAAAGAAAAATGATTTTTTATTTTCACGGCTCTGCGTTGTAAACTTCTGTGAAGCACTTGGGGGTTCAACGTGCTCACCACACATCTAGATAAGTTCCTTGGGGGGTCTAGTTTCCAAAATGGGGTCACTTGTGGGGGGTTTCTACTGTTTAGGCACATCAGGGGCTCTGCAAACATAACATGATTCCCGCAGACCATTCCATCAAAGTCTGCATTCCAAACCGTCACTACTTCCCTTCCGAGCCTCGCCATGTGCCCAAACAGTGGTTTACCCCCACATATGGGGTATCAGCGTACTCAGGAGAAACTGGACAACAACTTTTGGGGTCAAATTTTTCCTGTTACCCTTGGGAAAATTAAAAAATTCTGGGCTAAAAAAATATTTTTGAGGAAAGAAAACACATTTTTTATTTTCACGTCTCTGCGTTATAAACTTCTGTGAAGCACTTGGGGGTTCAAAGTGCTCACCACACATCTAGATAAGTTCCCTTGGGGGTCTAGTTTCCAAAGTGGGGTCAATTGTGGGGAGTTCCTACTGTTTAGGCACATCAGGGGCTCTGCAAACGCAACGTGACGCCCGCAGAGCATTCCATTAAAGTCTGCATTTCAAAACGTCACTACTTCCCTTCCGCTCCCCGATGTGTGCCAAAACAGTGGTTTACCCCCACATATGGGGTATCAGCGTACTCAGGAGAAACTGCACAACAACTTTTGGGGTCCAATTTCTCCTGTTACCCTTGGGAAAATAAAAAATTGTGGGTTAAAAAATCACTTTTGAGGAAAGAAAAATAATTTTATATTTTAATGGCTCTGCGTTATAAACTTCTGTGAAGCACTTGAGGGTTCAAAGTGCTCACCACACATCTAGATTAGTTCCTTGGGAGGTCTAGTTTCCAAAATGGGGTCACTTGTGTGGGAGCTCCAATGTTTAGGCACACAGGGGCTCTCCAAACGCGACATGGTGTCCGCTAATGATTGGAGCTAATTTTCCATTCAAAAAGCCAAATGGCGTGCCTTCCCTTCCGAGCCCTGCCATGCGCCCAAACAGTGGTTTACCCCCACATATGGGGTATCATCGTACTCAGGACAAACTGGACAACAACATTTGGGGTCCAATTTCTCCTATTATCCTTGGGAAAATAAAAAACTCCGGGCTAAAAATCATTTTTGAGGAAATAAAAATATTTTTTTATTTTCATGGCTCTGCGTTATAAACTTCTGTGAAGCACCTGGGGGTTTTAAGTGCTCACTATACATCTAGATTAGTTCCTTGGGGGGTCTAGTTTCCAAAATGGGGTCACTTGTAGGGGAGCTCTAATGTTTAGGCACACAGGGGCTCTCCGAACGCAACATGGTGTCCACTAACGATTGGAGCTAATTTTCCATTGAAAAAGTCAAATGGCGCGCCTTCCCTTCCAAGCCTTGCCGTGCACCCAAACAGTGGTTTACCCCCACATATGAGGTATCGGCGTACTCAAGAGAAATTGCCCAACAAATTTTAGGATCCATTTTATCCTGTTGCCCATGTGAAAATGAAAAAATTGAGGCTAAAAAAATTTTTTTGTGAAAAAAAAGTACTTTTTCATTTTTTACGGATCAATTTGTGAAGCACCTGAGAGTTTAAAGTGCTCACTATGCATCTAGATAAGTTCCTTGGGGGGTCTAGTTTCCAAAATGGGGTCACATGTGGGGGAGCTTCAATGTTTAGGCACACAGGGTCTCTCCAAACGCGACATGGTGTCCGCTAACGATGGAGATAATTTTTCATTCAAAAAGTCAAATGGCGCGCCTTCCCTTCCGAGCCTTGCCGTGCACCCAAACAGTGGTTTACCCCCACATGTGAGGTATCAGTGTACTCAGGAGAAATTGCCCAATACATTTTAGGATCCATTTTATCCTGCTGCCCATGTGGAAATTAACAAATTGAGGCTAAAAGAAATTTTTTGTGAAAAAAAAAGTACTTTTTCATTTTTACGGATCAATTTGTGAAGCACCTGGGGGATTAAAGTGCTCACTATGCATCTAGATAAGTTCCTTGGGGCGTCTAGTTTCCAAAATGGGGTCACTTGTGGGGGAGCTCCAATGTTTAGGCACACGGGGGCTCTCCAAACGCGACATGGTATCCGCTAAAGATTGGAGCCAATTTTTCATTGAAAAAGTCAAATGGCGCTCCTTCGCTTCCGAGCCCTGCCGTGCCCACAAACAGTGGTTTACCCCCACATATGAGGTATCAACGTACTCAGGACAAATTGGACAACAACTTTTGTGGTCCAGTTTCTCCTTTTACCCTTGGGAAAATAAAAAAATTGTTGCTAAAATATCATTTTTGTGACTAAAAAGTTAAATGTTCACTTTTTCCTTCCATGTTGCTTCTGCTGTTGTGAAACACCTGAAGGGTTAATAAACTTCTTGAATGTGGTTTTGAGCACCTTGAGGGGTGCAGTTTTTAGAATGGTGTCACTTTTGGGTATTTTCAGCCATATAGAACCCTCAAACTGACTTCAAATGTGAGGTGGTCCCTAAAAAAAATGGTTTTGTAAATTTTGTTGTAAAAATGAGAAATCACTGGTCAAATTTTAACCCTTATAACTTCCTAGCAAAAAAAAAAATTAGTTCCAAAATTGTGCTGATGTAAAGTAGACATGTGGGAAATGTTATTTATTAACTATTTTGTGTCACATAACTCTCTGGTTTAACAGAATAAAAATTCAAAATGTGAAAATTGCGAAATTTTCAACATTTTTGCCAAATTTCCGTTTTTTTCACAAATAAACTCAGAAATTATCGACCTAAATTTACCACTAACATGAAGCCCAATATGTCACGAAAAAACAATCTCAGAACCGCAAGGATCCGTTGAAGCGTTCCTGAGTTATTACCTCATAAAGGGACACTGGTCAGAATTGCAAAAAATGGCAAGGTCATTAAGGCCAAAATAGGCTGGGTCATGAAGGGGTTAAAGATTAAAAATAATGGTCTATCAATGACTGTACTTAGTTCCTGCAGTACTCGGGGGTGTATCCCATCCGGGCCCGGAGATTTGTCAATTTTAGTTATTTTTAGACGCCGCTGTACTTCCTGCTGGGTTAAGCAGGTGACATTTAATGGGGAATTTTTATCACTAGTCATTTTGTCTGCCATGGGATTTTCTTTTGTAAATACTGATGAAAAAAAGTCATTTAGCATATTGGCTTTTTCCTCATCCTCATCCACCATTTCACCCAGACTATTTTTAAGGGGGCCAACACTATCATTTTTTAGTTTCTTACTATTTATATAGTTAAAGAATATTTTGGGGTTATTTTTACTCTCTCTGGCAATGAGTCTCTCGGTCTCAATCTTTGCTGCCTTGATTTGCTTTTTACAGAATGTATTTAATTTTCTGTATTTAATGCCTCCTCACTACCTACTTCCTTTAATTCTCTAAATGCTTTCTTTTTGTCCCTTATTGCGCCCCTTACAGCTCTATTTAGCCATATTGGTTTCCTCCTATTTCTAGTATGTTTATTCCCATACGGTATATACTGTGCACAGATCCTATCCAGGATGCTAATAAATGTCTCCCATTTTCTTTGTGTATTTTTGTGTCTCAGGATATCGTCCCAGTTAATTGCACCAAGATCCTCTCTCATCCGTTGGAAATTTGCCCTCCTGAAGTTTAGTGTCCTTGTCACCCCCCTACTACCCATCTTATTAAAGGTTACATGAAAACTTATTATTTTGTGATCACTATTCCCCAAGTGACCCCCAACCCTTATATTTGATATGCGGTCTGGCCTGTTGGTTAATATTAGGTCTAGCAGTGCCCCCCTCCTTGTTGGGTCCTGAACCAGTTGTGAAAGGTAATTGACAGTTCGTCGCAGACAGTGCAGACTGTCAGGGGACCTGAAGAGAGCAGACGGGCAGTGAGTGCCAGGAAGTTTGAAGGGGCCGTGTAGTCCAATGTACTACAGCTCCTGGAGAAAGAAGGGAACAAAAAGGAAGAACAGCTTGTAGAAAGAGAGCAGGAGGGAGTATCGCAGGAGAATAGCGCCAGTGGAACAGAGCTGAGAAGTGGCTACCTCACTGACTAGTGCAGATTCCAGTAGCCGGAAGACTGTGGCCATGCTGAACTCTATTGTGGCATAGCTGAATCCTGCAGGACAGCTGGCTTGTAGATCACCTGTCCGCATTGATGCCTAGGAGACACAGTGATAATTATAGGGTCTGGGTCGTGCTAAAGACCCTGTAAAAAGGCCTAGTTCACTTGTCATATGGGTTGTGTCCTAACCTTTATGGGGGACAGAGAGGAACTGTGAGGACCTTATGTGAAGCCTTAGGCAGTAAGGGACCACATCACCACCGCACTTGGAAGGCTTTGATCTCCACCTGGTGAAGGGGACTCTGGATTCGCTTCTAAGCCGGCCGGACCCTGCCTGCACCTGTTGTCTGGTGCCCTGGACTGCGGTTGCCTGAAGCTACAGTAAACCAGGCAAAGACTGCAAACCTGTGTCCTCATTCTTCACTGCACCCCTCACCATCTTCACTTATACACCGGGAGCCCTGGGGATCTGCTTCACCTGTGGGAAGCGTTACCATCTTGCTGCAACATCATCACCCCAGAGGACCCAGGTAAGCAGCGTCGGTCCCTACTGACCGAACACCACAGGTGGTGTCACGAATAGACTTAATCCACAAATCCCCATAAAAGACCTTTTCCCTTTAATTGGACGCCCAGGGCCACGGACCGGGTCGCAGTCACCATGGCATCCCCTTTAAGACCAAACTCGGTACCGAGTACCCCGCTGCCCTGGTAGGGCGCTCCATAAGACTTGTAGACTATGGTGTTTTCAAGGGTTGGAATGCATCAGCAATGACATCCAAGTGTCTTTGTATATATTATGTGAATTGTTTTGCATTGTGGTGTAAGATAAGTAATGTAGTGCAAAGAAATTCCTCACAGCAGGGTGGAAATCAGTTAAATATTGGGACTAGCCCACAGGGGGATGGCTTAGAGCTGGGGACCGGACTGTGCTTCCTGGTTAGTTTGGAGAGTATCAAGTTGTGTAGTGCTGCCAAGGGTGATCCACACCATAAAGAGGCGTACGGACAGGGATAGTGAGATTCTGCCGGATGGCGTTGGCAGACAAAATGTGAAGTCATTGGATAGCTGAGAGCTTGCTAGTGCTGAAGGGAACGGGGCTGGGAGTGGGGGACTGGTGAGAGTCATGAGCAGTGGATCCAGGGCGCCCACAGTGATGGGACGCTGAACAAGTGGAGAGGCTTGCTGAACACGACTGTGGCCTAGAAGCTGGGTTGTGGCGACACAGGATGAAATGCATAAGCTGACAGGGCCTGGAGTAGCCGAGTAGCCTACAGAGGTAGGATTGAAAAGACTTCCTTGCTGTGAAGGAATCATGCTTAAGACTGTATACTTGCCATACCTTTCAATGTACGGTAACCCTTATCAAGTTCAATGAGTACCCATGTTTGAACGGAAGTCTCTATTGATCTCTGGAGTTTGTGGTCCTGGCCAGCCAACACCATTGGCTACAGGTGGCCTGCACGGGCATAAGGTTCTCAACACCCAGCCAGGATCCACTCTGTTCTGTAGTGTGCCAGGGTGTCAAATATACAAGACTTGCGCAAGGCTACCATCCAGGTCACGTTGTCATAAATTCCCACAATGAGTATCTGGTGCAATTTTGATGCTGCAGATTTTCTTGGCATGCAGGTCTTTGAAATGAAAAGCCATTAACATGTTATATCTTATGTTATTATTATTATTTATTGTTATAGCGCCATTTATTCCATGGCGCTTTACATGTGAGGAGGGGTATACATAATAAAAACAAGTACAATAATCTTAAACAATACAAGTCATAACTGGTACAGGAGCAGAGAGGACCCTGCCCGCGAAGGCTCACAATCTACAAGGGATGGGTGAGAATACAGTAGGTGAGGATAGAGCTGGTCATGCAGCGGTTTGCTGCATTCCTGGATACCTACAGTGTGTTTCATATGTAAATGAGGAGATAAGTGATCTGGGCATGATGGATCACTTTCTGAGCCTCTGGCCTCCTGTGGTTCCCCTGCCTAGCACCAGTATATTAATGGCACCCTGTCTGTGTCACATCTGGAGCCCAAGCATTTCATTCCTTATTTGTATATGGAAAAAATGGTAATTAGCTTGGAATGCAGCTGAAGATAAAATCCAGTGCCATCTATGTTCCCAAATCCAATTAGGCCTGTGTGAAACCACACTTCTTGTTTGCCATTGCTGCAGTGGGGAATTTAACAATTTACAGGGCATACAGCTCCAGATGTATGGGCACTAAGCTGGCATATTTGCAATTTTCCACAGAAAAAGCATGGTGTTTAATATTGCAGAGTGAAGATCTCTGAGGGGCCAAAATAGTCACTGCAGCCATAGATGTATTCGTAGAGGAGTATAATCTTTATAATGGGGTCACTTTAGAGGTTTCAGGGCTCTGTAAATGTGATCCACAAACTATTTCAGCCAAAATCCACCCCCTAAATTGTGCGCTTACCTTCTCATGCGAATGGTGTGGCCACATTAACTTCTGATGACACTTGGGGTATTAATATGCTTGGCAGAAATTGTGGGGTCACCTATTGAGCTTTTAGTAGAAAAAAAGTTCTATATATTTACCCCCCACACAACAGCACACAAAGGATGTAACCCCTTCCCTAATAAGGACAGGAAATGCAGAGCTCAAATTGCCCCTTCCACATGCTCCCCTTGGGTGTTTTTTTTTTTTTTTTCCCTTTTTGGTATCTGAGATGGAGTTCATCCGAGGGTGTACTGTGCCACCGGCAGACACACAAAGAAGCATAAATGGGCAGCAGGGGACAGACCGGCTTGCCTCTCCTCCCAAGACACTGCTTCTGTCTCCATGAAGGACTCGGATCTCGCCTCCAGTCTGCACCTTCAGCCAAGGTCTGAGGGATTCTTCAGGCTGGAGGCCTCTCTGAGCTCTCCAGCCCATCTCCCCTCAACCCCTGCCCCTTCTCCGCTGCAGTGAGAAGCTTCGGGTCTGTGCGTGCGGGGGTGCCGGAAGTGTCATTTATAGGCCGGTCTCCGAATGTGGGTTCTTGTGGGTTCTTGCGTTCCACGCTGGAACGCATTGCAAAATGCCACCAATGGAGAGGCAGATACTGGATCCCATCACTGATAGGTGTTGGGCCTTGCTCCCACACCTGGACATCTGAGGGAGGAGGTCCTCTAACTTAGGCTGCTTTCACACATCAGGTTTTTTGTTTCAGGCACAATCTGGCGAATGTTGGAAAAACTGGATCCGGCGCAGATTTTGAAAAACTGATGCGCCGGATCCGTTTTTTTGATGGATCCGGCTAGTCTATCTAGATTATTGGATAAAAAAAAAATTTGGAGCATGCTCAGTTTAAAAAAACGGATCAGGCCGCCGGATCTGCCTTTTTCCGGATCCGGCACCTTCCGGCTCCCATAGGCTTTCATTGTAGCAAACAGCCGGAAGCGCCGGATCCGGCGCTTCAGGCTTTTTCGCCGGAGACAAAAAACGTTACAGTAGACGTTTTTTCCAGACGCCAGAATCGAATGTTCGCCGGATCCGGCTACAAACTGGAAGAAACACTGGGCCATCCGGCGCTAATACAAGTCAATGGGGGAAAAGCCGGATCCGGTTTTTCTATTTTCCGATTCCGTTTTTTCGTGGAAGAGCTGGATTTAGCCTGAAACAAAAAACCTGATGTGTGAAAGCAGCTTAAGGGGCAGGTGCTGGATCCGGTTGCCCACATAAGGGCTTCGGAAAAGGAAGACACCTCAAGGTAGGACCAACCCTATGTTATCATAGAGGTGCCAGGTTCTTCCTGCTCTGCATCTGCAGATCCCAGTGCCTTTCCAGTCCTAGTGAGTAGGGTTGAGCGAAACGGATCGTTCATTTTCATAAGTCGCCGACTTTTGGCAAAGTCAGCGTCTCATGAAACCCGACCCGATCCCTGTGTGGGGTCGGCCACGCGGTACGCGAACTTGGCGCGAGAGTCGCGTTTCGTATGACGCGTTTAGCGCCATTTTTGCAGCCAATGAAGGAGCGGTAGAGTGATGACATAGGTGTTAGGGGGCGTACACAACTAACGGCATTTTTTTGCGATGTGCAAAGTGTAAGATGAGTGTTCTGGGAGCGATGTGCAAAATCAGCGTTCAGGGGAGAGAGAGAGAGAGAGATATTAAAAAAAAATAATAATTTCTTCATTGGGTTTCGTGTTTCGGCCGATCCCCGAATTTGAACGGTGGTCGGCCGATTTCACTCGACTCGACTTTTAAGACAGTCGGGTTTCACAAAACCCGACTCGACCCTAAAAAACTAAAGGTCGCTCAACCCTACTAGTGAGTATTCTGGCACTTAGTCTGTCTTCTGGGTGCAGGTATAATATATTACCATTCTTTCTCCCCTCTTCCAGGGGGACAAGGAACCTGCACAAGGCAGCAGATCCAAAGCTTCATGCAAATGTGCAGTCTGCGCAAAGAAACTGTCCTTACCTTCAGAGCTGGTATGTCACTCTCCATAAGGAGAAACGTTACCCCTTAGACCCCTGTCCAGAGCCTCTCACCTAGCCAAATCAGTTCTCATGCTTCGCACTGACGAGGGCCAACAGCCCGAAACAGTGTCTGCGAATTGAGATACTGATTTGGCTTTTATCCTAAGTCATGTTGCAGGGTTGATTGACTTGTAGGATCGCTACTTCCAACAGGTGGCGCTATAGAGTTCAAGTCCTCTTTTTCTCTGAAGAGGCAATTTGCATATATTCTTCTTCTCATAAGAAACCCTTATGTAAAGAATGCACTGAGAAGATCAAGGAGGAGTAACCTTTCTTAATGGAAGAGATCAATTGCATAGTTCACCAGGAAATCAAAGCTTCGCTGGCAGCTTTTTCCCAGCCCACAACCTCCCCCAGTATCCCCCCAGTGACTAAAAAAAGAAAGATTAGCTTGGAAGAGGAAGGGGACGATGAATCTTAGGACAGAATATCCATTCCAGAACTTCTTGTGGAGGGCGAGCTAGGTCTGGACCCAGAGACCTCCCAACAGGAGAAATACTACTTCTCAGAGAACATGGAAGAACTCCTTATGGTGGTAAGGAACTATGGAGGGAGAGGAGGAGAGAACTTCCCAGACAGTACAGGAAACAATGTTAATCGGTCTCCGGTCAAAAAAAAAAAGTATTTCCTATCCATCAAAATATTTGGGACCTAGTACTAGAGAAATGGGAATACCCAGAGAGAAAAGGCTGAATACATTCCCCTTGGATGATGATGAGACGGCCAAATGCTGGTCAGAGGACAATAGACATCCAGATTGCACAAGCAGCCAAGAAGACGACCTTGCCATTTGAGGATTCCTCGCAGCTAAAGGACCCCTTAGAGCGCAAGATGAATGGTCTTTTAAGAAAATCCTGGAACACCTCAGTAGCATTACTGAATACTAATGCCGTCTCTACGTGTGTCGCACGGTCTATGTCCCGTTTGCTTGTGCAGCTGGAAGAACACCTGTCTACAGGTACTTCTAGGGAGGACATTCTAGATTCGCTACATCTTCTCCAGAAGACAACAGGTTTCCTAGCAGAGGCCTGGGCAGAATCTGTAAGAGTGGCAGCAAGCTCATCAGGCTTGTCGAACTCAGTAGTGCGGATGCTCTGGTTGAGATTTTTCATTGGGGACGTAACTTCAAAGGTGTAGTTGTGCTCTATTCTCTTTAAAGGGAAATATTTCTTTGGTCCTGCCCTTGACGACCTACTAGAGAAGGCCTCGGACAAAAAAGATAACCCTACCAGAACCTAGAAGTTCTAGGAAGAGATCCTTTCGTCCCCCTCAGGAGTCTACTACTCAATACAGAGGGAAAGGCAAGGCAAGTCGGGCCGGTGTAGCTATTCAAAAGGTAGCAGTCTGTAATTAATTAATTTTTATGGGCGTGCCTTCAACTTCCAGTTCAGGGGTCACCTTTCTTCCTAGCAGCCATGTCATTTTACTTTCACTATCTGTGGGAGAGACACCCTTGAACCGAGCTGAGGAAGGCATCAGTTTTCGACCACTTTAGTTGTTTACGCCTGCATTCCTAGAGAAGTTACTGTATTACCAATCATGCACTGTACGTCCAGATTTCCAAATAAACAAGTCTGGACTGTACAATCCCTGGTGTGCATCATCTCTCCGGACGCTGAACAGCAGCGGTCCTGTCAGCTCTGCATTGAGGAAACGGAGGTAGGATCTCTCCCAGCCCTTATTAATCAACCACATCTCCATTCGCCGGGGACAGAACAGTCGAAAAATGCCTTGAAGCCCGGCCAGAATCACCCTTATATCCCTACCCACGTGGCTGTGCTCTTCCTGCTCACATACTGCAGCCCTGCTCTGCTAGAATTCTCCTACAGCGTTACCTCAGACCGCATTGTGCATAGAGACTCTCTGTATATAATACCACAAAATGGCCGATGAACATCCCGCGCAGCTCCTCGGCACCGAAGTACAGCAGGCGCAGCCCGACCCTAAACATCATGAAGTGCGGGAAGCAGAGCCCGCTCCCACAACAGGCCAAGACGCATGACCAGGACTCTTCCTCAAGCCAACGGTAAAGGTCCTCGAGAACTACCATTCCACAAGGGGTGAGTTCAATGACAACCTGGACGACCTATGAGAACGAGTCGCCTCCATCATGTCAAGCATCCAATGCCACAAAGATGATGCAGTGAGTTTACAGGACACTATAAGACGGCTAGATAAGGCCCACGGAAGACACAAGAGACTGTCCACAAGGTACGCTGACTTTCTAAAAGACTCTAATATCGAAGGAGCCTTATCAGAGTTAAGCAAAACAGATTCCACAGAGAAAGGGACTATGCCATGCAAGACGCTAGAGATAAAGCGGAGCTCTGTATCGCTCGTCTTGTCCAAACACTGTTCGGTCATACAAATCATCTTGCTCAAGAACTTCAGCCCTCAGTGACAATTCTAGAGGCCCGTTTAAACGCAGTGCGATCCAAATCAAGATGTTCCTTCACAGAAAAGAAAGCAGAAGCAGAGGCAGAAATAAAGAAAGCAGAGGCAGAAGCAGAAATAAAGAAAATAGAGCAGAGGCAGACACAGAAGTAAAGAAAGCAGAAACAGAGGCTCAAGCAAAGATTCTTCAAACAGAAATGGAGGAAGAAATCAAGAGAGCCGAAGTAAAAATACTCAAGCAAACATTGAAGCAAAACCTTGACCCGATTTGCCTACCACCACTGGAAGAAGACGACCCAGTTGTTCTTACCAGCAACTATGTGCAGAAACAGATCCCCGCAGTGTACACCTTCTCAAGTGACGTTCAACCCAGCATTGGGGAAACATCCAAGTCGGCCCAAGATACGGTGCCAGTATCACCCACCGCATCCGGAGAGACACAAGACCAACGCCATGATGTGTACCATCAGGAGCAGTCATCACTGCAAGACGACCACAAGGCACACTCCAGCCTGCCTCCACAGTTCAAGCAACAGTCATCAGAATCTCCAGAGGTTAAACCACAGCTCTACCCTGCAGCAACATCATTCTACCCGGGAACAATTCACCCCTTCACGCCACACCGCTTATACGCCCGAGGGGCACCACAAGCTAATACGGTAACATGGAGTGAAGGATCAGACATGTCCAATTTTGCCAGGTTCATGGTGAGCAGAGAGCTAATCAACATCAGTCTCTTGAAATTTGACGACCGTGCAGAGAATCTCTCACTCTGTGGCTCCACTCTGCTCTCTTTGCTCCGCTCCCTGTGGCAGGGTGCGGAGCAAAGAGCAGAGCCGCAGGGTGCGGAGCAAGGAGCAGAGCAGAATCGCAGGGTGTGGAGCAGAGCCGCAGGGTGTGGAGCAGAGCAGCAGGGTGCGGAGCCCAGAGCTGAGCAGAGCCGCGGGGTGTGGAGCAAAGAGCAGAGCAAGGTCACAGAGTGCGGAGACGAGAGCTGAGCAAAGCTGCAGAATGCAGAGCAGAGCAAGGTCGCAGTGTGCGGAGAAAGAGCAGAGCCACTGGGATCGGAGCAAAGAGCAGAGCCGTGTGGAGCAGAGCTGCAGGGTGCGGAGCGATGAGTAGAGCTGAGCCGCAGGGTGTGGAGCAGAGCAGAGCCGCAGAGTGAGTAATCCCCTATGAGGCTTCTTTTTCTAAGCTAAACAAGCCCGACTTTTCCAACCTCTCCTCATACGAGAGGCCTCCATCCCGTCTTTGAACAGACTCTCACTTCTGAATATCCTTTTTAAAAGTTTAAGCCCAAAACTGAATCCCACATTCTAGATGTGGCATCACCAGTGATTTATAAAGGGGTAATAAAATGTTGGGATCGCGGGATTTTATCTGTTTTTATACATCTTACTTGTAACCAGAATACCCAGGTCCTTCTCCTGTTCTGTAGTCCCGAGTATGGTCCCATTTAATATATATGAAGCAATAGGGTTACTCTGTCCTAGGTGCATTACTTTACGTTTATCTACATTAAATCTCATTTGGCAAGTGTTTGCCCATTCGGTCATCTTATTCAGATCGTTTTGCAATATTGTAACGTCAAGGTCAGATTTTAATATCCTACATAGTTTGGTGTCATCAGCAAAGACTGACACTTTACTCTCAATCCCATCCGCAAGGTTATTAACGAAGAGGATAAAAAGAATCGGTCCTAGCACGGATCCCTGTGGTCCCCACTGCTCACTATATCCCATTTAGGCTGGTTTCACATTTGCGGTTGTGTCCGCAGCGTTTGTACCGCATATATCCGCATGCGTTGTGTATTCCTATATTTAACATTAGGGACGCATGCGTTTTTGTTTGTTCGCGTTTTGCCGCGTTTGACGACGCATGCGTCGTCTCGTCGTTTGCGGCTTGGCGCGGAAATGCAACATGTAGTAATTTTTAGAGGCGTCAATTTGCCGCCTGGTAACGCATGCGGTCGATTGCGCAAGGATTGCGACAAAAAAACTCATTGCTGTCTATATGAACGCATGCGTTTACAAGCACATGCGTTTGGTTGCGTTCGTAAACGCATGCGTTTCAATTGAGAAAAACATGTCTAGACACTGATAAGCCACCCCCCACCATCAAGGTGATAAAGGGAGGGTGTGGACAGTTGCAGGTCACTTCTCAGCAGACAGCCAAGCAGAGCAGACAGACCACAGCACCTTGGAGCAAACAAGCCTCTGAACAATGTGAGTATATCCTAGCCAATGCCTTTATTTTCTATTTTCCTCCTCTACATGTCCTAATTTCTGCCATTTCTTTCTTTCTACATGCATCAGAATGTCGTCTTCTTCTGATGAGGAGTTTCGTCCAGGACAGTCGGAAGTGGAGCATGCCAGTGAGGTGAGTACTTGCCTCCTCAGATTGGTAAGTATTCACTGTCACATCTACACATGTGACAATTTGAATTTCTCTTTTTTTTTAGAGCTCTTCTTCTACTGCGGCAGAGACAGGGCAGGAGCAGCGGAGTCAAGGTCCGGTGGAAAGACGGCAGCGGGTACGTATACAAGGCTGACTGTTATCTTGAATCTTCCTTTCTTTCGTATTTCTTAACTTTTTTCTTCTGGAATCCTTTTGTATGTTGACTTTCCTATTCATGCCATTTCTCAGCATCTTTTTTCTTTCTTTTCCTTATGTTAATTGAGCTAACTTTAATTACTTTATTTAATTTTTAGGTTTCACAACGGGAGGATGATTCAATCGAGAATGACCTCCTCATCTCCCAGGTCCAGGAGCGAGTCCCGTTGTGGGACACCCGGGATCCACTGCATTCAAACAACGTCACGATCCGGCGCTTATGGAATGAGGTGGCCCAAGCGATGTGGGATGGCTGGGACAACGCCCCGAATTGGGTCCGAAGTGCATTTGGTAAGTATTGCAATGCAGTGTGAAGCAGCAGAGACCTTGGGCGTGCTCACACAACTGTGTGTGATGAAAGAAACTCAGAGGAGTTTCTGTCATCACACACAGTTGTGTGAGCACGGCCAAAAGTCCTTTTTCTGACCTTTTTTTTTTTAACAGTGGCCAAAGTGAAAACACGTTGGCGTTCGATGAAGGACCGCTTCAACAAGGACCTGCGTCAAGAGAGCCGTGTTCCTAGTGGTTCAGGAGCAAGGATCAGACGATACAAATACAATCGAGTTCTGGCATTTTTAAGACCGGTCCTTGCCCAGAGAACGTAAGTATTTATCACGTGCATTAGGTTGTATTGTATTGCCATAATCTGTATTTTTATATTCCACAGGAATTTGTGTCTGGTAAATTTTTGATATTTTCTTTTTCCTTTTTTCACAGCACATACAGCACTACTGTTGGCCCAGGTTCTGGAGCGGTCCTTCATCCGACAGCCACGGACCCGTCCCAGCCATCCAGCAGCGCAGCAGCAAGTGGGCCTTCCACACTAACTGGAGACCAGGGAGCTGGTCCATCAGGTCTTCCCCTTTCGCAGTCCTTTTCCACTGCTCCTTTTTTTTTTGGCTCCTCCCGGCAGCGGGCTTCGGACAGGTCACTCATGCCCGAGTTTTTGCACTTGAGCTCAGTTTTACACGAAGCAATCAAGGCTTTGGGTGACCGAATGGATGTTTCACATAGCCTCTTGAATGCACGTATCCATGAGGTCAGCAAAAGCCTTGATCAAGTGAAAGCCGACCTCCAGAAGCCAGCACATCATTTTTTTAACCAAATTGAGCAGGGCATGTCGGAAGACCTTACTCCTGATCTCCAGCTTAGTGTAATGCAGGCCTGCAAAGCTGCTTACGTGCAGGCTATGCAGCACAGTCGGTGTTTTCAGCAGACAGTGGCGGCATATCCACCTGTGCCTTCACTGTCACAATTGACCTCAATGCCGACCTCTGCTGCATCCCACTGCACGGCCACCTCAATTCCTTCCACAGCCGGACACCACTACAGCACCACCACCATGCCGAGTGCAGTTGGACATCCCACCGCCACCACCATGACATCCGCTGCTCCTATTTGGACCTCCTCCACTGACACCACGATGCAGCAGGACCCTGGCATGGCCTTCCGTACCGCCACCACCACGATGCAGCAGGACCCTGGCATGGCCTTCCGTACCGCCACCACCACGATGCAGCAGGACCCTGGCATGGTCTTCCGTATCGCCACCACCACAATGCAGCAGGACCCTGGCATAGCCTTCCACTCTACAAGCGCTATGGACTCTGGCATGGCTGCACGATCTACGAGTACTATGGACTCTGGCATGGCTGCACGATCTACGAGCACTATGGACTCTGGCATGGCTGCACGCTCTAGGAGCGCTATGGACTCTGGCATGGCTGCACGATCTACGAGCACTATGGACTCTGGCATGGCTGCACAATCTACGAGCACTATGGACTCTGACACAGTGCAGCCGAACCCTGACAGGTCACCCACCACCACGCCATATGAGCCCACCAAGACCTCCCACAACCAGACAAACCAAAAAAAACACACAAAAAACAAAACAAAACAGAGGACTCAGCATTCCTCCCCCTTCACCTCCCAATGTGTCTGTAATGTCAGGTTTGTCTCACCCTTCCAGTGCGTCTCAAGCCTCTCATGTGTCAAGCCCCATCCCCGAACTTCCAGACCCTTCTAGTTTCATTGCCCCTTCTCCTGCCACCTCTGCGTCGTCCACGGTTAGCCAGGCCTCAGTGCTTCACACCCCCGTTTACATCACTCTACCCCAAGCCGGCGCAGTAAATACATTTTTTGGTTGTTAAAAAATAAAAAAATTTGATTTGCCACAATTATGTTTGGTTTATTGTGTCTTCTGCCGCCGGCAACACACACCGTGCGCCAACTATGAAACTTCGCCACACACTTACTTTTTGGGCCACATCATATCTCCAGTAGTTATTAAAAAAAAAGACTGCAGCTTTGTGTGTCTTTAGCATAGAGATATGAGGTGGGCCAAAAAATATTACATGTATCTCCATAATCTCTTTTTGTCCGTGCCTAGTGTGGCAGTCTGAAGAGAAAATGGTGGAAATACAGTGCAGACCTCTACTGAACAGGACAGGTGTCAAAAAACTCATTAGTTATAACACCTGACTTGGTGAGTAGAGAACTGCCTTGTATAACCACCATTTTCTCTTCTTCATGCATAATCTATTACACACAAATTGAAGGGACGATGGTGATCACACACTACATATCTATGCTCACCCGCACAGGTGTCAGAAATAGTGAATTCATGAGGCTGTTATATGTGCATCATGAATTCATTATTTCTAACACCTGACTTGATGAGTATAGATAGTGTGACAGTCATTGTCTCTTCAGTCTGTGTCCAATGGATACAGCAGAACAGAATCAGGACGCAATGACGTCAACAAGCTTACCAATAAAGCAACATGGCTGCCATTACTAGCAGTATGTGGCCAGTGTTTTATATCAGTATTTGTAAGCCAAAACAAGGAGTGGAACAATTAGAGGTAAATTATGATATTAACATAATAACTAGCACCTCTGCCTTTATCACCCACTTCTGGTTTTGGATTACAAAAACTGATATTAAATACAGACCAAATACTGCTAGTTTTAGGACAGCCTTGGTTTGTAGAGGAAAAAGATAGGAGACACGGTCAACACAACCAAAAGTAAAGTTTATTAATGAGAAATATTATTATCATTGTAGAAAATTACTGGTATAGATCTAATTACAACAGGACATTTACACAACATTGTCCTGCCATGACACAAGTCCAATATCTGAATCAAAAAAGGCAGCAAATTGGTCCCGCATGTGACCAACTGCTGCAGTTGACCGCAGCGAGTGATGCTGGAAATCGGCAGTGGGTGTGCAACTGGTTCATCCAGTTCAATGTTGGGTTGCTCCTTAGCCATGATATAATCATGCAGAACCACACAGGCTTTGACCACCTCGTCGACTGTTTCCACTTTTAGATTTATGGCTGATGCAAGAATGCGCCATTTAGCGACCAGAATGCCAAAGGTACACTCTACTGTTCTTCGGGCCCTGGTCAGTCTGTAGTTAAAGATCCTTCTAGTGTGGTTCAAGTCCCGACTGGAATAGGGCTTCAGTAGGTTTTCACACATCTGAAAGGCCCCATCCCCAACCATAACAAATGGCATCGGTGGTCCTTGAGTGTTGGGGAGAGGTTGTGGCGGGGGAAAATTGAAATTTTTGCCACACGGCGGTCCATATCCGAGTTCTTGAAAGTCTGGGAATCGTTGCCACGGCCAAAAGCTACAATGTCCACGGCGATGAAGCGACAGTTCGCATCAGCTTTTGCCATGAGCACAGCAGAAAAATATTTTTTGTAGTTGAAGTATTCCGATCCTGTTCTGGCAGGTTTGATAATGTGGATGTGCTTTCCATCCACCGCTCCTAAACAGTTGGGGAAATCACAAACGCTCCAGAATTTTTCCGCAATTTCAAGCCACATGTCGACGGTGGGTAGGGGTATAAACTCATCCCGGAGTACATTCCACAAAGCCCGACAGGTGTCCGCAACTATTCCGGACAGGGTGGATATTCCAAGCTGGTATTGGAAGTGGAGGGAGGATAAACTCTCTCCGGTTGCCAGAAATCTGTAAAACAAACCCAAGAAACATTACAATCTATTCTACTTATGGTAATCTAACAACCGGGTACCGAGTACCCAAACACACCACTCTCACAAAAAGTGTTTAGAAAAATTAACAAATTTTATTATTAAAAACACAGAAAATATCAAAATATCATATTCATTAAGAGGAAAGGATAAGTACCCAAGTACATAGCACAAAAGAGTGATACAGAGACTAGTATGCAGGCTTCTGGGATCATATAGTCTGTGTCATAGCATATGGGCATCCCAAATATATGAGCCCTAGTCTAAATAGACCTAAAGTGCATAATGCCAAGCTCCCAATCCGATTTAACACATATAAAATGCCTGACACATACCCATGTAGTAAGCCCGTCCTTAGTATCACACTCGTCCCGACGTACGTTTCGCGTCTTCTGCTTTCTCAAGGGAGAAAAAGATAATTGTGCATGTCATGTCTACATAGTTGCTGGCTTATATGGTATCCCCACTCACCTATTGCCCAATGGTATGTCGCGCACGGCGCCACCGCCCCCGGGTCCCAGATGCATCTAATGCCGGCACTCAGCTTCAGCGTGCAGGGAGGAAATCCCCCATGACGTCATATCTGCACGCCGGAGTTAAAAGAGGCCTTCAAAAAGATGTCGGATCCCGGGGTGTGGCGCGCATGCGCGTCGCCATTTTGTTGAAGTCCAACTATCCCACACACCAGCCTCTAATGCGCAAGTGCGCAGCCCGTTCTCTTAATGGATTAGGGTGATGCAAAGATCCCGCCCTGATCTGTGCATACTAATAAGAAGGATCGCATATCTCCCTACGCTTTCCCTAAGTTAATGTTTAGATCATTTAGATATCCAAATTGCTCAAAAAATGCAAGCAGTGATATATCACACAGTGATCAAGGGACATTCAAAGGCGAGAAAGATCATATATAATCAAAATAAACACACACAGATTTATAGCCTCCTGGTTAATTCGAGGGATTCTTCAAACATATAGTGCAACCAAGTCGGATTTCATACAGTCTTCAAGGGTTGTCAGTGAGTGCAGAATCTTAATCATCATAGGGGAACCATGTCTCAAGCCATAGCAAAATACGAGGTTTCATATAACTGGATTACTAAGATAAAAATAAAAATGAAAAGATACAAATATAAAACACATTTACTAAAGACACAACAAAATTAAATTAAAAACAAGCAGGGATTACAGATACGGGGCAAAGCTCAATTTCTCGTTTAAGCCACTAGGGGACATAGTGCCAAGCTCCACAATCCATCTGGTTTCGGCCTGTGCTAGCATTTGTTTCAGATTTCCACCTCTTATGCCCCCGTGTATTCTATCGATTCCCTTCACTTTAAGGCCACGTGGATCAGAATTGTGGTACAGCCTAAAGTGTTTGGGCAGGGTCTTCAACAGCAAAAGGTCCTCCACCTCCTTTGCCGTGAGTATATCCCTGACGTGCTCCCTTACCCTAATGCGCAGTTCCCTGGAAGTTAGGCCAATGTAGACCTTAGAACAGGGACACTGCGCAAAATAAATCACATATGAAGTGGTACAGGAAATATAATGGTTAATAGTATATTCCCGAGTATCATCCATATTTGTAAAGGTTTTAGCCCTTATGATGTTATGCAAATTGCACGCCAAACAATTCCCACAAGTGAAACATCCCCACCTTTGTTTTAAATTGCCAAAGGGACTTTTCTGAGGAACCACATAGTGGCTCTTCACCAGTTGATCCTTAAGGTTTTTACTTATCCTAGCCGTGATCAATGGTCTTGTGGAAATTTCTTTCATCAAGATCGGATCAGTTTGGAGGATGGGCCAATGTTTAGTAAGAATCTGGCGAATAGTGTCCCACTGGCAATTAAAAGTTGAAACAAATCTCGTTTGGGGGTCACTCTTTTCCTTTACTTTACCACAGCTACCGAGTAGGCCTTGTCGTGGGGTATATTTAGCCCGATGGTATCCCTGTTTGATATACCTTCGACTATAGCCTCTCTCCTGAAAACGGGCTCTCAAATCCCTAGCCTGTGCCTCAAACCCATCCACAGTAGAGCACGTCCGTTTGGCCCTCAAAAATTGGCCCGTAGGGACCGCTCTAATCGTGGAATGGGTATGTCCAGAGGAGGCATGCAAAAGTGAATTGACCGAGGTCTCCTTCCGGTAGATGTCGGTCTGGACGAACCTGAAGTCATCCACCATCAATGCAATATCTAAAAAGTCTATTTTACGTTCATGCCACTTGTACGTTAACCTGATATTATAATTATTATTGTTCAGAGTGGACATGAACATCTCCAGTTCAGGAACCGGACCTTGCAAAATAATGAAGAGGTCGTCAATATAACGAAACCAGCACTGCACATGGTCGGCGGCGCATGCCCCCTTCCCGCAAAACACCTCCCTCTCCCAAAGGCCGAGGAAGAGGTTTGCGTAAGCGGGCGCACAGGACGCCCCATGGCAGTGCCGCGCCTCTGCAAGTAGAACCGGTCCCTGAAGGTGAAGAAATTATGGTATAGTACAAATTGCAAAAGTTCCAATAGTAGATCGACAAAGGGTCCGTCCAAGCCACTCATCTCCAAGAAGAATTTTGCTGCACGCAAGCCATGATCATGGTCAATGCACGTATATAAGGACTCGACGTCCGCGGTGACCAAGAGCATATCGGAGTCCAAAGAGAGACCGTCGACCCTCATTGGGACGTCCGCAGAGTCCCTGACATAGGAGGGCAGTGTCTCCACCAGAGGTTTTAGATAGTAATCAATAAATTTGCATATTGGATCGCAAAGCCCTCCTATGCCAGAGACTATCGGACGCCCCGGGGGGTCCGTAGGGTCTTTATGTATCTTTGGGAGGAGGTAAAAGGTAGGGACTTTGGGAAATTTTGTCATCAGCCCATCCAGTATTTTTTGGGGGATAATCCCCTTTTCCCATGCATGGGTCAGAATTGAGTAAAGTTTTAAAGAGAAAGAGGTCAGAGGATTTTGAGGGAGAAGGGTATAGTTATTTTTATCTCTAAGTTGTTTAAATACTTCCTTCTCATATTTGTCCATAGGACAGATCACGACATTTCCCCCCTTGTCTTTGATTTGGACTGAGGTTGTCTTTCCTTATATTAGTGGAGATCTGTTTAAAATCTTCAGTCACCATGCGTGCAAAAATATCAATTTGTGGACAGATGGACAAGGGGGGAAAGGTCGCGGATCTGGGCATGGCTGACTTAGGAAATTTGACCATATTCTCTGACTCTTGTTCATTAAGTAGTCCCTCCAATACCTCCAATGCCTCCTGCTCAGTCCCACCGCAGACGCCGAGATCCTCCCCTGAACGGTGATGCAGCTGTCTCGGGAAGCCTAGGTAGGCAAGAGCTAATAACCCGGGCCCCTGCAATTTCCCTCAGACTAGGGAAATCCTGACTGTCCCTCTCCCGGAGTTTACACTGATGGTGTGCATGTCCAGGCCTCCACCCTCACCCTATCTCCTGTTTCAACCCTAGGCTGAAACCTACCGCACACCTCCCAGTGAAGAGATCTTACACCAATACCCACAGTTAGCACAGACAAGGATAACTGAAAATATAAACAAAGCCGCAGTCACTCAGGAATACACAATAAATGCACAGGGCAAAACAAATACAAACATAGGTAGGAGTAAATAAGACAAAGGGAAATACACCACCAAATTCGATACTCCAACTACTAGCTCACCACTCCAGACCGAGATAACCAAGCACTAGACAGAAGCTATAATCGGCGATGCCCAATGTTCAGAAGAACTATTTAAAGGCAGTGGGCTTGGCCCAGCTTCCAATCCGAGAACCAGTTAAATTAACCCCGGACCAGCTAGACAAAATCTAGCCGACGCCACTGAGCACATAGTGGACAAAAGCGGAATTACCGCTGTCTGTCGAACGCCCTAGTCTGAACAGCGTCCGACATGACATTACCCCGCCCCGACCCCACGACTTATAGGACCCGGCTTGTCCGGATGGCGGCGGTGAAACATACTGACCAGCCGATCCGCATGAACGTCCGAGGCTGGTACCCAGGATCCCTCCTCAGGCCCATAACCACGCCAGTGTACCAAGTACTGTAAAGTGCGACGCACTACACGAGAGTCAACCACGTTAGAGACTTCAAATTCCAAATTACCATCCACCAAGACTGGAGAAGGCATTGGTGTCCCGTCCACAAGACCCACCGTCCTTTTTAGCAACGATCTGGGGAACACGTTGTGTATCTTATACACCATAGGAAGCTCCAATTGGTACGCTACAGGGTTAATGACGGCGGCGACCCTAAGGGTGCGTGTCCACGCTCAGGATGGCCGGCGGTATCGCCGCAGCGGCGAAGCCCCGCCCCCTTTCTGGGACGCGATGGTGCTGGATGTGTACAGTACACATCCGGGATCATCGCACCCCTCGCCATAGGGCCCTGTGATATGCCTTGCGGGGACGCTGCGTCCCCGCAAGGTGTACGGACATGCTGCGATCTGAAAAGACGTGCAGCATGTCCGGAGTCGCAGGGCCGCCGCGTGCGGGTTTCCACGCATAGTGGACACGGGATTTCAACAAATCCCCTCCACTATGCTGGAACATCTGGACGCTGCGTGTTTGACGCTGCAGCGTCAATCACGCAGCGTTTACTTACCGTGGACACTCACCCTAAAAGGACCAATAAACCTTGGACCCAATTTAAGAGATGGTATCTTGAGTCTTATGTGTTTTGTGGATAACCACACCCAGTCATCCACACTCAGGTCCGGACCTGGCACACGCCTACTGTCAGCCACACGTTTGTACCTAGCACCCACACTCAACAGGCGCTGTTTAACTCTCCTCCAGACTGATGACAATTGTGCTCCTAACTGGTCTTCCTCCGGGACGCCGGAAGAGCCCCCCTGACTCAAAGTACAAAATTGAGGATGCAGCCAGTAAACACAAAAAAACGGAGACTCCCCAGACGACTCCTGGCGGTGATTATTGATGGCAAACTCAGCCAAAGGAAGGAACGTCGACCACTCCTCCTGGTTATAAGAGACAAAGCAGCGTAAGTACTGTTCCAAATTTTGGTTCATACGCTCTGTCTGTGTTGCAGAGTGCGTTTTCTTGCAGTCACCGCTGTAGTTACGAGAGCTTCAATCAGCAAGATATCTTGAGTAAACAGTATTTACTTCATACTGGTAAACATGAGATACAATTCAGTGTCACATAGTCCGTGCACTGAAGGCAATACACATTCAAGATGAAGAACAGGAAGAATCAGGAAGTAAGAAAACAACCAACAACTGAGAGTTTCCCTCTCCACATTACAGCAAGTATATAACTTTACACACTATCGCCATCTGCTGTCTGGTTAGTATAAAGTCCTCCTTTCACTTATAATAAGTCCTAATCTGTTGCATATGCCAACACCCTTTCTCAACAGTAAGGACTTATTCAATCAAACCCAACTTTTTTTATTAGTCTCTGATGTTTATCAGCATTCAACGCCTTCGTGAGGATGTCTGCTGTCATTTCTTCAGTAGGACAGTACTCCAACTTCAAGACTCCTTGTTCCTGATGATCTCTCAAGAAATGATATTTCACATCAATATGCTTGGTTCTTGGATTGACTCTTTCCATCTGAGCAAGAACAAGACATCCTTGATTGTCCTCTTTCAGTTTTGTTGGTGCCAACTGTGGTTGTCCTAATTCTGTCAACAATTGTCTTAACCACAGTACTTCTTGACTCGCATGTGCTGCGGCAACATATTCTGCTTCTGTTGAAGATAGTGTCACAATTGACTGTTTCTTACTTGTCCAACTTATTGGTCCACCTGAGAGAAAAAAAATATGTCCACTGGTAGATCTTCTGTCAGTTGGATCTCCAGCCCAATCTGCATCAACATATCCTGTTAAAATGCAATCATCACTTGTGGGTAATTTCAGCTTAACATTGCTAGTTCCTTTCAAATAACGCATTACTCTCTTCACGGCATTCCAATCAGCTTTATTTGGTTTTGATACCTTTCTACTCAGGATTCCTACTGCTGCTGCGATGTCTGGTCTTGTAACGGTCGCTATATACAGTAGTTTTCCTATTGCTGTTCTGTATTCTTCATTATTTGGTAGCATAGTTTTTTCACTGTTCATCTCTTTGAGATAATTAGTTTCCATTGGAGACTTTACTGTTTTTGCATCCTTTAATCCAAATTTTTCTGTTATGTCTTGAATCATGTGATTTTGATTCAGTAGGAAACTTCCGTCTTCTTCTCTTTCTACCTGTATTCCTAGATATTGTTTTACATTTCCCAAGTCTTTGATTTCGAAATGTTGCTTCAGGATTTTTAGAATGTTTTCGTGATCCCTTTCTTGTTCAAAACAAATCAAAATGTCGTCTACATATATGAGTATATAAATCCATCTATTACTCAGCCTTTTTGTGTATAAGCATGGATCAGCTTTGCTTCTTTGAAATTTTTCATTTGTAAGTACTTCCGTGATTTTGTCATTCCACGCTTTAGCTGCTTGCTTTAAACCATATATGCTTTTCTGTAGTTTACAAACTTTGTTTGGATTTCTTTCATCTTTGAATCCTGGAGGTTGTTCCATATAAATGTCTTCTGTTAAATCTCCATTCAGAAAAGCTGTCTTTACATCCAGATGTCTCAGTTGCATCTGTTTCATTGCTGCAACTGTAAGTAAAGTTCTTATTGTAGTGTGTTTGACAACTGGAGCAAATGTCTCATCATAGTCTTCTCCATATTTTTGAGAATACCCTTTAGCTACGAGTCTTGCTCGGTATCTTTCAGCTGTGCCATCTGTTTGGTATTTAACTTTAAAAATCCATTTACATCCTATGGTTTTTCTTCCTTCTGGTAAATCTGTTAGTGTCCATGTATTTGAATCTTGCATGGATTTAATTTCTGTTGCCTCTATCCATTTATTAGCTTCTTCTACAGGAAGGTTAGATATGTCTTCCCAAGAGGTAGGCTCATAGATTTTTCTTGTGCTTGTCTTGTATGAGAGACGTTTTGGTGGTTTTCCTTTGTTCTCTCTCATTGAACGTCTTGGTTCTGTGTCAGTTTGTAGATGTGATTCTTCACTTTCAGTATTTTGTTCTTCGTTAATTTCTGCTTCTTTCTCATCAGATATTTCTTCAATTGTGTCACTACTGGTTTTCTCATTTTTTGTTTCAACTGAAATCATAATGTCTTCATTTAAATCTTCAATGAATGTCACACTGTTACTCACCGTAACTCTGTCTGTTTTGGGATCTAGGATTCTGTATACTTTGCAATTTTCACTATATCCAACAAATATTCCTTCCATGGATCTGTTTTGAAGTTTGGAACGTTTTTCTGTTGGAATGAATATAAAAACTTTACATCCAAAAACTTTTAAATGATTGACACTTGGTTTCATACCTTGCCACAGTTCATATGGAGTTTTCGTCAGTTTTCTGGAAAAAAGTCGGTTCTGTAGATATGTAGCTGTCATTGCTGCCTCACCCCAATATTTCTCTGGTAGTTTGGAATCCGTCAGCATACATCTTATCATTTCTGTTAGAGTTCTGTTTTTCCTTTCTGCTACTCCATTTTGTTCAGGTGTGTATGGAACCGTTTTCTGGTGTTCTATTCCATTTTGTCTTAAGTAGTCTTCTATTCTGTGACCTGTAAATTCACCTCCATTATCACTTCTGATGACAATTGGCTTCCTTTGAAATTTGTTACTTGATCTTGTTACATAGTCTACAAGTTTATCAAAAACTTCACTTTTGTTTTTAACCCCTTAGTGACAGAGCCAATTTGGTACTTAATGACCGAGCCAATTTTTACAATTCTGACCAGTGTCACTTTATGAGGTTATAACTCTGGAACGCTTTATCGGATCCCGCTGATTCTGAGACTGTTTTTTCGTGACATGTTGTACTTCAAGTTAGTGGTAACATTTCTTCGATATTACTTGCGATTATTTATGAAAAAAATGGAAATATGGCGAAAATTTTTAAAATTTTGCAATTTTCAAACTTTGTATTTTTATGCCCTTAAATCAGAGAGATATGTCACAAAAAATAGTTAATAAATAACATTTCTCACATGTCTACTTTACATCAGCACAATTTTGGAAACAATTTTTTTTTATGTTAGGGAGTTATAAGGGTTAAAAGTTGACCAGCAATTTCTCATTTTTACAACACCATGTTTTTTTTAGGGACCACATCACCTTTGAAGTGATTTTGAGGGGTCTATATGATAGAAAATAACCAAGTGTGACACCATTCTAAAAACTGCACCCCTCAAGCTGCTCAAAACCACATTCAAGAAGTTTATTAACCCTTTACGTACTTCACAGGAACTAAAACAATGTGGAAGAAAAAAATTAACATTTTACTTTTTTTTGCAAACATTTTACTTCAGAACCATTTTTTTTAATTTTCACAAGTGTAAAAACAGAAATTTAACCACAAATTTTGTTGTGCAATTTTTCCTGAGTACGCCGATACCCCATATGTGGAGGTAAACCACTGTTTGGACGCACCGCAGAGCTTGGAAGTGAAGGAGCACCGTTTGACTGTTTCAATGCAGAATTGGCTGGAATTGAGATCGGACGCCATGTCGCGTTTGGAGAGCCCCTAATGTGCCTAAACAGTGGAAACCCCCCACAAGTGACACCATTTTGGAAACTAGACCCCCCAAGGAACTTATCTAGATGTGTGGTGAGCACTTTGAACCCCCAAGTGCTTCACAGAAGTTTATAACGTAGAGCCGTGAAAATAAAAAATCGCATTTGTTTTCACAAAAATGATTTTTTCGCCCACAAATTCTTATTTTCACAAGGGTAACAGGAGAAATTAGACCACAAAAGTTGTTGTGCAATTTCTCTTGAGTACGTCGATACCCCATATGTGGAGGTAAACCACTGTTTGGGCGCACCGCAGAGCTTGGAAGTGAAGGAGCACCGTTTGACTTTTTCAATGCAGAATTGGCTGGAATTGAGATCGGATGCCATGTCGCGTTTGGAGAGTCCCTGATGTGCCTAAACAGTGGAAACCCCCCACAAGTGATACCATTTTGGAAACTAGACCCCCCAAGGAACTTATCTAGATGTGTGGTGAGCACTTTGAACCCCCAAGTGCTTCACAGAAGTTTATAACGTAGAGCCGTGAAAATAAAAAATCTCATTTTTTCTACAAAAATGATCTTTTTGCCCCCAAATTTTTATTTTCACAAGGGTAGCAGGAGAAATTAGACCACAAAAGTTGTTGTGCAATTTCTCCTGAGTACGTCGATACCCCATATATGGGGGTAAACCACTGTTTGGGCGCACCGCAGAGCTTGGAAGAGGAGTGTCGTTTTACTTTTTCAATGTAGAATTGGCTGGAATTGAGATCGGACGCCATGTCACGTTTGGAGAGCCGCTGATGTGCCTAAACAGTAAAGACCCCCCACATATGACACCATTTTGGAAACTAGACCCCTTAAGGAACTTATCTAGATGTGTGGTGAGCACTTTAAACCCCCAGGTGCTTCACAGAAGTTTATAACGTAGAGCCGTGAAAATAAAAAAATCGCATTTTTTCTACAAAAATGATCTTTTTGCCTCCAACTTTTTATTTTACCAAGGGTAACAGGAGAAAATGGACCCCAGAAGCTGTTGTACAATTTGTCTTGAGTACGCCGACACCCCATATGTGGGGGTAAACCACTGTTTGGGCGCATGGCTGAGCTCGGAAGCAAAGGAGCGCCATTTGACTTTTCAATGCAAAATTGACTGGAATTGAGATCGGACGCCATGTCGCGTTTGGAGAGCCCCTGATGTGCCTAAACAGCAGAAACCCCCCAAAAGTGACCCCATTTTGGAAACTAGACCCCCCATGGAACTTATCTAGATGTGTAGTGAGAACTTTGAATGCCCAAGTGCATCACAGAAGTTTATAATGCAGAGTCGTGAAAATAAAAAATATATATTTTTTAACAATAAAGATTTTTTAGCCCCCAAGTTTTTATTTTCACAAGGGTAACGAGAAATTGGACCCCAAAAGTTGTTGTCCAATTTGTCCTGAGTATGCTGGTACCCCATATGTGGGGGTAAACCACTGTTTGGGCGCATGGCAGAGCTCGGAAGGGAAGGAGTGCCATTTTGGAATGCAGACTTTGATAGAATTGTCTGCGGGCGTTATGTTGCCTTTGCAGACCCCTAATGTACCTAAACAGTAGAAACCCCCAACAAGTGACCCCATTTTGGAAAATAGACCCCCCAAGGAACTTATCTAGATATGTGGTGAGAACTTTGAATGCCCAAGTGCTTCACAGAAGTTTATAATGCAGAGTAGTGAAAATAAAAAATATTTTTTTTCCCACAAAAAAGATTTTTTTAGCCCCCAAGTTTTTATTTTCACAAGGGTAACAGGAGAAATTGGACCCCAAAAGTTGTTGTCCAATTTATCCCGAGTACGCTGATGCCCCATATGTGGGGGTAAACCACTGTTTGGGCGCACGGCAGAGCTCAGAAGGGAGGGAGTACCATTTGACTTTTTTAGCGCAAAATTGGCTGTCGTGTTTGGAGACCCCCTGATGTACCTAAACAGTGGAAACCCCCCAATTCTAACTCCAACCCTAACCCCAACACAGCCCTAACCCTAATCTCAACCCGATCCATAATCCTAATCACAACCCTAACGATAATCACAACCCTAACCCCAAAACAGCCCTAATCTCAACCCTAACCATAACCCTAATCAAAACCCTAAATCCAACACACCCCTAACCCTAATCCCAACCCTAACCCTAATCCCAACCCTAATCCCAAACGTAACACTAATCCCAACCCTAATCCAAACCCTAATCCCAACTCTAACCCTAACTTTAGCCCCAACCCTAACTTTAGCCCCAACCCTAACCATAACTTTAGCCCCCGTCGTCACAAAAAAAGTTCAATGTAACCTTTTTTTTGTACGTCGCGTCCGCCATTTCCGCGGATGCGTGGCCGTAACTCTGCCCCCTCCTCCCCAGGACATAGACTGGGCAGCGGATGCGTTGAAAAACTGCATCCGCTGCCCACGTTGTGCACAATTTTCACAACGTGCGTCGGTACATCGGGCCGACGCATTGCGACCGCCCCGTACCGACGCAAGTGTGAAAGAAGCCTTAGGCTACTTTCAGACATAGCGCATTTTTGAGCGCTATTTTGCGGGCGCTTTTCAAAAATGCGCAATGTCATTTTCGTCTGCCGGCAAAGTGAATGAGAAATTCACTTTGCCGTTCAGACACACCGCAAAAAAACGCGGCGCTTCTGTCTGCAAACACGCCGGCGTAAAAAGAATTGACATGTCAATTCTTTACGCAGCGGCGTGTCTGCGTATCCCCCTAGGGCCCCATATTACCTTCCACACACAGCGCCTTTGTCCTGGGTGTCGGCGTCTTTGTACGGAGGGGTTGACACCCAGGACCGGACGTGACGTCGGACAGGAAGAGGGAAGCCCCCGCCCCCCAGTGAAGCAGCATGGAGTCCTTCTGTGTGCGTGTGTGTGCGTGTGTGTGCGTGTGTGTGTCCCCATGCGACGCTAGTGCCACCATTGTGCTAAGTCGCCGTATGGGACTACTACTCCCATCCGGTATTAGGATGGGAGAGTTGTCCCTGTGTCCGGCGACTTAGCACAATTGTAAAGTTACACAAAACACCTACACACAATACACATACATGACACACAGTACATACAACATATAACACAGAGTATATACTCACCAACAGCACACTTGTAGGCGAAGCCCTCGATCCTCCAGGAAAAAATCCAAAAATAATAAACCAAATTCATACTCCCTGTCCGCAGAATCCATAAAACGAGTGTCCCACGCCGATCGGCTGCTCTCCGGCGATACACTGCCAGGAGCGAAGCTCCTAGCAGTGTATCGCGTACTGTTCCGGAGTTCAATGACTCCGGCGTCTCGGTTAACAGCAGTACAGCTGCGTTGAACTTTCCCACGCAGCACTGCCGTTAAGCGAGAGTGCCGGGGTCAATGACCGCCGGTAAACTCGCTCGCGCATGCGCAGTGACACACCGACAGGAACTATGGCTCCTGTCAGTGTGTTGCTGCAGCCGTGGAGAGCAGACATATCTCTGGATGTGTCTGTTCTCCATGGAAAATCTTGATACGTGGCACTTAAATATGTGGCAATTAAATACGTGACACGTGGCACTTATACGTGATACGTGTCACTTAAATACGTGGCACTGAAATACGTGATACGTGGCACTTTGATACGTGGCACGTGTCACTTAAATACGTGGCACGTGGCACTGAAAGATGTGGCACGTGGCACTTTGATACGTGGCACGTGGCACTTTGATACGTGGCACGTGGCACTGAAATATGTGGCACGTGGCACTTTGATACGTGGCACGTGGCACTTTGATACGTGGCACGTGGCACTTTGATACGTGGCACTGAAATATGTGGCACGTGGCACTTTGATACGTGGCACGTGTCACTTAAATACGTGGCACGTGGCACTGAAATATGTGGGACACGTCGCACAAAAAAGTTACATGTAGTTTTTTTTGTGTCGACGGTCCGCCGAAGCACGACGCATCCGTCGCACGACGGATGCGACATGTGGCAATCCGTCGCAATGCGTCGCTAATGCAAGCCAATGGAGAAAAAACGCATCCTGCAAGCACTTTTGCAGGATGCGTTTTTTCTCCAACGACGCATTGCGACGGAAGCCAAAAAACGCTAGTGTGAAAGTAGCCTAACCCTAGCCCTAACCCTAAATTTAGCCCCAACCCTAACCCTAACTCTAACCCTAACCCTAACTCTAACCCTAACCCTAACCCTAATTTTAGCCCCAACTTGTCTTCTCCTGCCGGCTGGCAGATGGCAGCAGATGGCGGGCGCACTGCGCATGCGCCCGCCATGATGAAAAAGCCGGCTGGCAGGAGAAGACAGAAGAGGACCCAGGGACCCCGGGTGAGTATGATAGGGTCCCCGAATCCCCCTATTTCTCTGTCCTCTGATGTGCGATCACATCAGAGGACAGAGAAATAACTGATCGCTTTTTTTTTTTTTTTTTTGCGGTCGCCGGTAAACTGTTAATTACCGGCGATCGCAAAGCAGGGGTCGGTGCAAATCGACCCCGATCATGTTCTTTGGGGTCTCGGCTACCCCCGGCAGCCGAGACCCCAAAGAACATCCGGGTGCCGGGCGGCGGGCGCACTGCGCGTGCGCCCGCCATTTTTTCCCGGAAAAAAGATGGCGGCGCCCATGGGGAGCCACGAGGAGCACCGGGGGAGGTAGGTAAGTATTGGGGGGCTATTGGGGGCCATCGGGGACCACATTTCTCTGTCCTCCGATGTGCGATCACATCGGAGGACAGAGAAATTAAACGGCAAATCGCGTTTTTTTTTTTTTGTTGCGACCGCCGGTAAACGGTTAATTACCGGCGATCGCAACTCGGGGGTCGGTAAAAAACCCCCGAATCATGTTCTCTGGGGTCTCGGCTACCCTCGGCAACCGAGACCCCAGAGAAAATCCGACTCTGGGGGGCGCTATTCACTTTTTCCACAGCGCCGTTAATTAACGGCGCTGTGGTTTAAGTACCCTTAGCGGCCGCCGTTAAAAGGCGTATCGGCGGTCGTTAAGGGGTTAATTAAGTATGTGACTGTGTATCTTGAGTAATCGTCTATAAAAGTCAACATGTATCTATTGCCTCCTGATGTGGTCACTTTCATGGGTCCACATACGTCAGTATGCACCAAATCAAGTGGTCTTTCGCTTTTCATCTCACTTTCTTTTGGAATAGATATCCTTGTGGCTTTGGATTTTATACAACATTCACATCTTATGGTAATTGAGCAATCTGATATCTTTAAATCTTTTGTCAATTCTTTTCTCTGTAGTTCCCTTATACTGTCAGGGTGTCTATGTCCTAGACATCTATGCCACATGTGAATACAGTTTTTGTGATCATGTGTACATACCTTCATCTGTTCCTTTGGTGTGTCAAAATGATATAATTGTTCATCTGCCTTGACTTTGGTTATCACCTTGTTTCCTGCAATAATTGCACACTCATTGTCTTTGAATTTCACTGTTAGTCCTTTTGCTGTTAAACGTTTCACAGATAATAATCCGCCTTCCAATTTTGGAACATACAACACATCCTGTACAAGTATCTTTGAATCTTGCCCAAACTTGTTTGAACAATTTAGCATACCTTGTCCGATACCTTCTGCGGTTATTTTGCTTCCATCTGCAAGATAAATGGCTTCTTTCTTATCTAAATCAAGATCAGTAAAGAAATTCTTGTCACTTGTCATATGACTCGTTGCTCCTGAATCAATAAACCAACCAAGTGATGATTTCTTGTCTGTTACTTTAAATGTGCCATTCCAATTATTCTCTCATGAATCAAAAATTGTGTTTTTTACTTTCTGTGTATGCTGTTTATGTTGTAATTTTTGTTGTTCTGCTTTCCATATGGTACAGTCTTTCTTTAAATGACCGTTTTTCTTACACCTGAAACATTTTGTCTCTTTATTATAGGGTTTTTTGAATTCTGTAGCTTTAAGAGCGTTTTTACTGTCCTGTTCAGTAGAAGAATCATTTCTTTGTTCTTTTCTTCTCTGATATTCATCTATTAGTCTTGTTTTCACAAAATCTAATGTAATGTCAGTTTCTGGTCTCGTCTCAAGGGCATTTATCAAGGCTGTATACGAATCTGGTAAACTGCACAACAATATAGCTGCTACATGACTTTCTTTAACATCTTCACCAATAGATCTTAGCTGTGATATCACTTCCATCATTGAGAATATGTGCTTCTGCATATCGTCATTTGCACTCAATCTCATACTGTACAGATTTCTTAATAAAAATAACTTGTGATTCAAGCTAGGTCTTTCATACAGTTTTCTTAATGCTTCCCACATTCCCTTAGCTGTTTCTTCATTTCTTATATGTATTAATTGAGCATCTTCCACTAATAAGCTAATGGTGGCTTTAGCTTGTATATTCTTATCATCCCATGTCTGATTATCTTGATCTGGTCTTGCTGTAACAATTACTTCCCATAGATCATCCTTAGATAACAACATCTCTACTTTGAATTTCCATAACTGATAATTTTCACTATTCAGTTTAGCTACTGTAAATTTCAGCTCTGTGTTACTCATCATCTTTATATAGTCTTACTTGTTTAGAGAGTTGTTCTGAAGATATTCTCCTGTATGTCCAGCTCCTGGGATCATGAATTCCTCTGTCACTCTGTGTCTGGATTTCCTTTCTTCTGTTTACAGAGCTTATCTGTGTGCTCCGTTTTTATCTGAATAAACCAGGATCCTTCTGCCTTGTAGTGCAGACCTGTAGTGTCTGGGGTTCTGGGCCCATAACCTGTTGCAGAGTGCGTCTTCTAGCAGTCACCGCTGTAGTTAGGAAAGCTTCAATCAGCAAGATATCTTGAGTAAACAGTATTTACTTCATACTGGTAAACATGAGATACAATTCAGTGTCACACGTGCACACTGAGGCATAACACATTCATGAAGAAGAACAGGAAGAATCAGGAAGTAAGAAAAACAACCAACAACAACAGAGAGTTTCCCTCTCCACATTACAGCAAGTATATTACATTACACACTATCGCCATCTGCTGTCTGGTTAGTGTAAAGTCCTCCTTTCACTTATAATAAGTCCTAATCTGTTGCATATGCCAACAATACCGCGCTTGGGTGATTCGGATAGGCTACCCCTAATTATAGGAGTGCGACCAAAAAACATAAATAAGTACAGTGATTGATTATGAAAAATACCACACTACGCATAGTAGTAAACCCAATTGCTGACTGCTATGTAGGCTACCAACCTACTTGCTCCTAGCGGATTGTGCTGTATAACCAAGTATGAATATATCCCGGCAACAATAACCAACAACATATATGGTGCCCGTAGATAATGGATGTATCGTACTTGTGTGCTAGAATAAACTAAGCAGTGAAACTCTTACCATGCTGGAGTATATTTGGCAAGATGACGTGTGCTACACTGAATTCCCGCCAGGCTGCTCGTGGTGGATCCCAGGAATAGTGTGCAGCTTCTCACCGGTATGAGCAGCAGGTATGGGGGCAAGGTGAACCTGCGAAGGGTAGCGGTCAGGTGGGCACACGTGTACTAATGCTGCCGTGACCAGTGTAGGGTGTCGCTACTCAGTGCAGAGCCAGGGAACGTCCCGGCCGGAGGCGTCCCTGGTTACACTGAAGAAAGATGGCCGCCGCTGACAAGCAGCGTGTGATGTCACAGGCCTACGGAGTCTTACTGGGACAAAAAGCTAACCGACGCGTTTCGAAGGGTAAACGCCCTTCTTCATCAGGGTTAAAGCCCTGTGTAAGAGCTCCTACTTATATATATTCCTTCGCTACACATGCATGCCTGCCCCCTGGATCTCTAAATCCCGCCCCAACTGCCTTGATCCATGTTAGCCTAGAATAGCAGCCTATTGCCACACTGCAATATTCGACCCCCCTATAGCATCAGAATAACCCAAGACTACAAGACTGATGCCTGATGTTATTTAGGACCCTGCGCAAAAGCTATATGAAGAAAATTAAAAACACAACCAAAAAAGAAAGAAAAATATGTATACAAAAAACCACCTTTATTATTAAAAATACTTAAAATCACAAATGAGATGTTCTGATAACGCCCCTCACATACTGACCATATGTCCAATGATGCACCATTAAAATGTATGTCATTACAATGTATATGTACCCATATAAATATAAATAAATATAAAAACCTATATACAAGGCTAAATCTACATGTAAATGTATATAGGCTGTGACACTAAAAATTGGCAATGTTCTAAGAACTGTCACAAAGACTTTAAAAAGCTGACCTTAGTCACTTGTTTTAAAATATATATGTTAAAACACCCAAATATATTAATTTGACACAAACCTCCACACATATCATTTAAAAGGCATGTAGTTCAAGTTCATGGTTCAGGCCTCTGGGGGTCATGCAGTCTAACCTGAATATACATTCCGACTCGATTTTAGACATCGGTTTCAGGAAGTTGCCCCCCCTCGGATTTTGTCGGACCTTTTGAATCCCGAAAAATTGCACATCCTTAATACTCCTATTATGTTTCTCTTTGAAGTGACGAGATAGGGGGTGACCCAGGAACCCTTTCTGAATATTTCTCAGATGCTCCTTTATTCGTACCGTTAATTTCCTCTTAGTCCTACCAACATACAGTTTTCAACATGGACATTGGATCAAATAAATTATTCCAGTTGAGGAACATGTAATCCTATCCCGAATCTTAAATATCTCAGTATTGTCGGAATCCCTGAATGTAACTTGGCACGTTTTTTTTGAAACCTGTATGGATACAGCAAAAGCACCCCCCACACGGTATAAAACCCGCGTTAAGATTGGGTTGCTGGCTCTGTAACGGACCCTGCTTACTGCAGGCCAGTTTAGCTGTAGGGGCTAGAAGATTAACGTCTGGGCTCTCCTGTACACAAACCTGGGGTATGATGGTAAATACTCCCCTATGAACCTATCCCTCTGGAGGGTTGCCCAATGTTTCCGAATTATCCCCTGGAATTGCTTGTATCCTGCATGGAACTGTGTAATAATTGGCAGTTGTTTTATTTGTTCAGGGATGGTTGCCGTTCCTTGGATATCGGATCTGGGTTTGTGTATCAAGATACTCCTGGATGTAGCCCTTGCTTCGTTTGCTGCCTGTTCAACTAGTGGCAGAGAATAGCCCTTCTTCAGGTACTGTTGTGTAAGATACTCGGATTCCTGGTCAAAATCACTAAGGTTGGTGCAATTACGTCGAATCCTAGTGAATTGCCCCTTCGGGATGTTCCTGAGCCACACCGGCAAGTGGCAACTGGTGGTATGGATAAAACTATTCGAATCCACCTCCTTGCGGTAACATTTTGTGCGTAGGTGGCCCCCTTCTACGAAAACGCTTAAATCCAGGAAGTTGATGGTACTATCGCTTACAGTGGGTGTAAACTCAAGGCCAAAGTTGTTGGTGTTGAGACCAAGAATAAATGAGTCTAAGTCAGACCTGGAACCCTCCCAGATGAGTAGAACGTCATCGATGAACTGACGCCACAGTACCACCCCTGTGCGTAATTGGCCATTTTCATAAATGGCTGACTCCTCCCACTTGCTACATATATGTTGGCAAACGAGGGGGCAAACCGCTTCCCAATTACCGTGCCCCATTGTTGTAGAAAGAAACGGCCCTCATACATGAAATAGTTGTGCTTAGTAATAAACATTATGCACTCCTGTATGTATTCAATTTGACTCATGGAGTATGTCCCAAATTTTTAAAGAAAATACCCAGACGCCTGACATCCCATGTCCTGATTAATAAGTGTATAGGGATTTGATATCCAAAGTAGCTAGGAGGTATTTGGGATTCCACTTAATTGTTTCTAAAATCTCCAAAGTATGACCCGTATCCTCCAAATATGCCGGAATCAAGGGCATACATTTCTGTAGGTGGGTGTCCACGTACCGAGATAAATTTGCCATGAGGCTACCAATGCCCGAAATGATAGGCCTCCCTGGAGGGTCCGTCAGGTTCTTTTGCATCTTGGGTATATGATAAAAGCCACATTTGGACTAGAATTAGTCACAAACATGCACTCCTTATTTAAGATGCCTAATGATTTCCCCTTTAGGCCCAAAAAGTTCAATTTCTTCACATACTGTGGAGTTGGATCACCCATTAATTTTCTATAGGTAGTTGTGTCCCCAAGGAGTCGTTCCGCTTCCTCCTGATATTTTGTCCTATCTAGGATGACAATTCCCCCACCCTTGTCCACCGGGCGAACAATGATATCATTATTAGTTTGCAGACTTCTTAGGGAGCTCCTTTCTTGGAAATTTAAATTGTGGGATGTATACACTCTTTTGCCTTTCTGTAATCTCCTAATGTCTGCAGTAACTAATGCATCAAATGTGTGGAACGCGTTGGAGTACTCCTGCATGGAGTTAAACGTAGACGGGTTAGCCAACGTAGTATGAATGAATTTAGATGGTTCTTGAATACTGCTCCTTAGGGCCGTTTGTTCCTTTTTCAAAAAATATTTCTTTAAAGCCAAGTTACGCAAAAACTTTTTCATCCCAATGTACTGGTTGAAGGGTTTGGTAGAGGTAGTGGGGGCAAATTTGAGACCTTTCTGTAGGAGGGAAATATCACTACTTGTTAACTGATATGAACTTAAATTATATTATATTTTTTGAGAATTATCAGATGTAGCCCCTATTTTCTTTTTGGTGAATTTCCCTCCCCTCTTGCCTCTTTTGGTTTCAAAGATCTTACCCGAAAAAAATCCTTATTGAGTGGTGTATATGCTCCTGATCCTTTCAATCTTTTATGTGCAGGGGCAGGGCCCTTTCCCTTCCCTTTCTCCATTCCACCAGATTTGAGAACATTACTGGCTGTAGTCCTTAGTGTATGTGCCCTGGGTTTTGTAATTTTGGCTTTTACGGGGGGGGTTGGTCACCCTCCCTGCTCCATAACCCACCTCTTTACCACTTATTACCTCCGACCGGGCAGTGCTAGAACATGCTTCTCCTAACGGGGATATGACAGTGTGGTCCTCTTCCCTATATGATGCCAGAGGGGAAAATCGATTGGAAACAAACAGGGACAGTTGACTGGATATTACGGTCCATTGATGGGCTAGGCTCTATGGCTGATGGTGTGTTAGGATATATGGAAAATTCTAGGGTTATGTCTTGATCAATAGGATCGTGACGTCACACGCTGCTTGTCAGCGGCGGCCATCTTTCTTCAGCGTAACCAGGGACGCCTCCGGCCGGGACGTTCCCTGGCTCTGCACTGAGTAGCGACACCCTACACTGGTCACGGCAGCATTAGTACACGTGTGCCCACCTGACCGCTACCCTTCGCAGGATCACCTTGCCCCCATACCTGCCGCTCATACCGGTGAGACGCTGCACACTATTCCTGGGATCCACCACGAGCAGCCTGGGGGGAATTCAGTGTAGCACACGTCATCTTGCCGAATATACTCCAGCATGGTAAGAGTTTCACTGCTTAGTTTATTCTAGCACACAAGTACGATACATCCATTATCTACGGGCACCATATATGTTGTTGGTTATTGTTGCCGGGATATATTCATACTTGGTTATACAGCACAATCCGCTAGGAGCAAGTAGGTTGGTAGCCTACATAGCAGTCAGCAATTGGGTTTACTACTATGCGTAGTGTGGTATTTTTCATAATCAATCACTGTACTTATTTATGTTTCTTGGTCGTGCAGCACCCCAGAGTCCTGGTTGTTGCAGTACTGTGGCTCCGCCACTATGGGGAGCTATGGTACGTCTGATTGCACTAAGGAGTTTCTCTGACCAGGTACACTCACACCACACTTCACACTCCGGCCACCAGGGGGGGTGGTCCTATTTAGTAGGCCACTCCTCACAACTCTGGTAAAACTGGGGGTTGGACAGGAAGAGAGGGAGAAGTAGCTGGGAAGAGCTAGTGAGAGGACCTGTCAGGGATGGGATCCTGGCAGACTCCTCAGAGCAGAACAAACCAGTGAACAACGGGAATACAGCAAAGAGGAATTAATACCAGAAGGAGTCGTGCTGTTAGACCGAGGCAACATCCTTCTGAGGCGCAAACAGTCGGTGGCCGGAACGCCGAGCAAGTAAGAGACTTTAAGTACACTGCAAACCACGGCCGGACAGCCAATTATAGGTTGGCTGTCTCACTTAACACCTAAGCAGACAACGGAGGCAGCTGTGGGAGAGGGGCGACTCTAGGGTCCCGGAAGAACTCCAGGCCTACCCCGTCATACGGGTGCGTCCTACCATATCATCTGGAGGACGGAGAAAACGAACATCAGAGACAGACAGAAACAGTTGTGAGGACTATCCCGGGAGCTCAGCAGGGAAGAACTACAACACTCAGCGCTAGAAGGTAGACACTGATTCCCACCTGTAAAGAGAACTCCTGATGTGCCTTTGGACCGGCCGGTCTCTGACAACCCAGTTAACAGCGCTCTGGACTGAGGTCTCCAACACCTTCAGTAAAGAGGTAAAGAGACTGCAACCTGGTGTCCTCGTTATTTATTGCGACCGGCACTTCACAACTGCACCATTATCATCATTTATTGCACTGGACGTTCCCCCACTGACAGACAGGGCCACGGACCAGGTCTAGCCACCGTGACAACCCCAGAACGGAGATCCCAGAGGCCCGGCTCCGGGTACCCCTCGGCCCTGCGGCGGTGTGGGGGCGCTCCAACTTGGCGTCACGAACAGGATCTACTTAAGCCTGAAGAATCAGGTCATGTGTGCCTTGGAACTGTGATTTATTGCGCTTGAATTGTACTTTATTGAAAAGACTGTGTATTGCCATTTACCGCCAAAATTCGCCATTGCCGCGCACGGAGGGAGGAGCCTTAGCTACGTGGGCGGAATCAGACAAAAGAAGCGCGGAACGGAAAGCGCGGTAAGGCGCCAATCCCGGAAGAGGAACTCCGACCTCCAGCAGGTTCGTGGGAGGAAGGGACAGCCATGTCTGAGTCGGGAGGAGAGGAGGTGGCGGTCGCAGCCGCGGACGCAGGGGCAGCTCCGGTCCCCGCAGCGGACGGAGCCGCAGCCCTAATACCACCACCGGTAGCCGCAGAACCCGCTGTTCCTCCCAACCAGCCGGACGCTGCCGCTAACACAAAAGCCATAATGCCCTTCTCTATGCCGTACCTGCCCGGAGCGGCTTGGCTTCCGCGATACTCTGGGGAGTCGCATACGTTCACTGACTTTAAAGAGGGGCTCTGCAGCCTGCTCGAGTTCTATCCCCTAGCCGAGCCTCAGAAGGTCCATATGATAACCGGCCAACTCTTTGGGGCGGCTCTGAGAGAATTGAAATCCTGGCCCGCTGAGGATAAAGAAACTGCACAACAGATTTTTGCCAAGCTTAAAGCCACCTTTGATACTCGCACTGCTACGGAAATTAAACTGACTTTTTATGGATGCAAACAAAGGCCACAGGATAGCTTACGGGATTATGCCCTTAATCTCCAGGAAGCGATGCGGGCCATTAAGCAGAGTGACCCCGGCAGCATGCAGGATGAGGATAAAATCCTGAAGGAGCGGTTCATTGAGGGGCTCCTGTGCAGTCACCAGCGGGGCCAATTGCACTTCCTGGCCATGCAAAATCCAGACTTGACTTTTGCGCAGTTTAAAGATAAAGCTATCCAGGCATTGCAGGAGCGACAGCCCAGCCGCGCAGTACCACCCAGGCGCCCCGCTCTCACATACCACCAGGAGGTGGCATCGGATACCCCAGTTGCCGCGGAGGCCGACGCACAGAGCTTCGAGGACGACTCCCCTGCAGGACTCCGTCTCCAGATGCAAGAGCTAACCAAGAGCGTTGCTGCCCTGGCCCGGACGGTGCAGTCCCTACAGGAGGCCCCCAAAGAGAAGATCCAGTTGGCTTCCAGCCCGGAGGATGTCCCTTGGATGCGACAGAGGAGGACTCCGCCGACCAGGAGCCGGCCCGACGATCGCTTCCACCAGGATGGACGACCCATCTGCCGCCGCTGTCACCAGGTGGGCCATCTTGCAAGGTACTGTCCTTTAAACGAGCAACCCCTGGGGCAAAGGGCCAACCCCCAGGAGTAGGACGGTCAGGCCCGCAGCATTGGAGAACCAAGTATATTGGAGGACGACCAGTTCTCCCTGTAGTGATTGATGGAATCCCCTTGAATGCTTTGCTGGACACCGGTTCTCAGGTGACGACTATACCTTACGTGCTCTACAAACGGTATTGGGAGGACGCTGATATTACTCGTGGCCCTGACGATGATTTCACCATAATCGCCAGTAATGGTCAGCCGTTGCCACAAGTGGGGTATAAGGAGGTCACCATCAAAGTGGGGCGGGTGGAATTGAAAGCCCAAGGGATTGTGATTGTTGATATTGATCGCCGAGAATGTAATCCCATGATGACTCTTGGTACTAATGTTATAGAAAATTGTCTTGCAGAAGTGATTGTTTTGTTGCAACAGGTGGCAGAAACCGCTGGCCACAGTGAGCAACGTGCCCTGCAGAAGGAAATCAGAGCTCTGATGCAGAGACAGCAGGTAGAGCTGACTGGTGGTGAGATTGGTCGTGTCACTGTGAGTGATTCAAACCCCATCGCGATACCCCCCAAGAGTGAAATGTTAATATGGTGTCGAGCAGCCATAGGCCTCAGGGGTAAGGACTACCAGGCCTTGGTAGAACCCGTATATTCAGACAATAGGCCTACTGTTCTGACAGCCCGGGGGGTGGTCGACGTCCGTCAGGGGAGAGTGCCCGTACGTGTCCTCAATTGTGGGGAGGAAGAGGTTCACCTCACCAAGTATACCACGCTCGCCAAATTGTTCACTGTCAATAATAATGTGATACAGACACCTGAACCCTTGGTCCCGTCAAACTTGGCGGAGAACAAAGGTTCTGCAGAGCCCTCGAAGGACTGGTGTCGGGAATTGCATGTGGGCACTGACTCTACCCCATCCCATCAAAAACAGGGGGCCTACAGGGTGGTACACGAGTACGAGCAGATATTCAGCAAACACCCCTCAGATTTTGGGCAGGTGAAAGGGATCAAACATCACATCCCCACGGGAGATCACCGACCCATAAAAGAGAGATATCGCCCTGTACACCCAGCTCATTACCAGTGTGCCAAGGACATGTTGCGGGAAATGAAGGAGGCTGGGGTGGTGAGAGACAGCTGTAGCCCCTGGGCAGCTCCGTTAGTCCTTGTTAAAAAGAAAGATGGTACAATGAGGATGTGTGTTGATTACAGGCAGTTGAATCGCATTACACATAAGGACGCATACCCACTGCCTAGGATAGAGGAGTCTCTGGCTGCCTTAAAATCTGCTAACTACTTCTCTACCTTAGATCTCACCAGTGGGTACTGGTAGGTTCCTGTAGCGGAGGCGGACAAAGAGAAGACGGCCTTCACGACGCCAATGGGTCTCTGTGAGTTCAACTACATGCCCTTCGGATTGTGCAATGCTCCCGGAACGTTCCAGAGGATGAAGGAGTGCTGCCTGGGACACCTGAACTTTGAAACCGTGCTGCTATATTTGGATGATGTCATTGTCTTCTCTAAGACCTACGAAGACCACCTGAAGCACCTGGCCGAGGTGTTTGAAGCCCTATCCAACTTTGGCTTAAAGGTGAAACCGTCCAAGTGTCATCTGCTGAAACCTAAAGTGCAGTACCTGGGCCATGTGGTGAGCGCTGAAGGAGTGGCCCCAGACCCCGACAAGGTCACAGTGATTAAGGACTGGCCAAAGCCCAGTGACCTCCACGAAGTCCGGCAGTTCCTCGGGCTGGTAGGCTATTACCGGAGGTTCATTAAGGACTTCACCAAGAAGGCCGCACCCTTGCAAAACCTGTTGGTGGGCCAACCAAAGAAGACCAAGGGGAGGAACACCCCCTTTGATTGGAACGAAGAGCTGGAGGAATCCTTCACCTGTTTGAAGTCGGCACTGACGGGAGAAGAGGTACTGGCTTACCCCGAATACGACCAACCATTTGTGCTGTACACAGATGCCAGTAATGTGGGACTAGGAGCCGTGCTGTCTCAAGTCCAGAAAGGCAAGGAAAGAGTGATCGCTTACGCCAGCAGGAAACTCCGTCCCACGGAAAGGAACCCTGACAACTACAGTTCCTTCAAACTGGAATTCCTTGCCCTTGTCTGGGCAGTGACAGAGAGGTTTAAGCACTACCTGGCCTCCGCGAAATTCACTGTCTTCACGGACAACAATCCGCTAACGCATCTGGGTACTGCCAAACTCGGGGCTTTGGAACAGCGGTGGATGGCCCGGCTGTCCAACTATGATTTCACCATCAAATATCGGGCAGGACACCAGAATGCCAATGCCGATGCTCTGTCCCGAATGCCCAATTTACCAGAAGTGGGAGAAGACCCGGAGGCACTTGAAGAGGTGGAGCTGCCTGCCTTCCATCGCCCCAAAGCCACTCAGAACTCTCACCATGTGAAGAACAGGCACAAGAACCAACCGGATGCCACGCTGAATCCCCTGCCCCACCACGGATGGGCAGAAACCCAGGATAGTGACCCCGCGGTCCGTCAGGTGAAGGAGCTCTTGACGCAGGCTGGGTTGCACCCTGGCCCAGACGACCCACAAGAAACCCAACAGCTGTGGAAGGGGAGAAGCAAGCTGTTTATCCATGATGGCAAGCTGTGCAGGAGGAGCATTGACCCACGTACTCATGAATTGGTGTGGCAGATAGTGGTGCCCAGGCGAGATGCGCCCATGGTTCTGGGAGCCTACCATGATGGAGCCGGACACTTCGGATGGAGGAAGCTAGAGAAGCTGCTCCGAGGGAGGTTCTATTGGATTGGCATGAAGAGAACCATTGAGAAGTGGTGTCGGGAGTGTGGTCCATGTAGTCTGTGCAGGAAGGACCGTGACAGTCAGCGGGCTCCCCTGCGGCCTATCATCACCAAAAGGCCGCTCGAACTGGTCGCGCTGGATCATGTGAAGCTGACACCTAGCCGGTCGGGCTATATCTACGCCCTTACCATCGTGGACCACTACTCCAGGTTTTTGGTGGTTGTGCCTGTCAAGGATCTAACGGCCAGGACTGCCGCCAGGGCCTTCCAGCAACACTTTTGTAGGCCCCATGGCTACCCAGAGAAGGTACTGACTGATCAGGGACCTGCATTCGAAGCGGAAGTGTTCCAAGAATTCTGCCAACTGTACGGGTGTAAGAAGATCAGGACCACACCGTACCATCCTCAAACCAACGGGATGTGCGAGAAGATGAACCAAGTGGTAATTGATTTATTGAAGACCTTACCCGTGGAGGAACGGAACCTGTGGCCGACAAAGTTGCCTGACTTGGTGGATATGTACAATCACATCCCAGTAAGTTCCACCAACTGTACTCCAGCGTACCTGATGCGAGGAAGATCTAGTCGGTTACCCGTTGATCTGGACATGGGGGTCCTAGTACCCGAAGATACCTCGCCGGATGCAGATTGGGATGCAGAAAGGCAGCGAAGGTACCGCGAAGTACAGGAGTGTGTAGAGAGAAGTCTCGCCCAGGCTAGGCAGAAGCAAGAAAGGGACTACAACCAACATGCTCCTGCGATCCCCCTGTCACCTGGTGAGCAAGTACTTAAACGAAAGAGGAGATTACACAAGCTCGATGACCAATGGGAAGCGGAACCGTATACCATCCTGCCATCCGACTTCGACAACACAAAGGTCTGTCTCATCAGCAAGGACAGAGGGGAGACCTCGACAGCGGTATCCAGGGATCACCTTAAGGTCTGCCCCGATAAGTTGAAAGAGAGGGGCACGGCCCCAGAAATCTCCCCGCCGGTGGAAAAGGAGAAGATGTTCCATACCGTCCTTGGTGACTTTCCCCAATCCTGGACTCAGATAAACCAAGCCATCGCGGTGCCTGTTCTAATGTTTCAACAGCCGGACCCACCAGAACCAATGGTGGTACCAGATCATCTGGCCCCGCTACCTCAACAAGCCTTACCTGATGAAGCCATGCCAACCATTGAGCCGGCAAATCCTCCCTCTGCTGTCAGTGAATCTGCTGTACCCACTGTTGATAACCGCAGCTCTGAGAGCCCCAACCTGCCAGTGCTACCCAGACTCACTAGAAGTGTAGTTAGAAGACAGTGCACTACACCAGCGGTAGCAAGCATAGCGGGCCCTGTTAGGCCAATAGCAACCCCTGCGCTGCGAAGGTCCACACGCAGCACTCAAAATCAAACTCCCCTCCGCTACAAAACTTGGAGGTATTGATAAGGGCTGCTATTTAATTGAAAATGTTTGTATGCATATCTTTTTGTTACAGGTTTTTAAATGGACACTAGAGTAATGGACGGTGAATTGCTCAAAAACTTTCATAAGGGGGACCCCTTTGTTTACCCGGGGTCCCCGCTGTTTCAACCACTGAACTGAGAGTCATAAACTGTGCATGACCTAACTTTTGCAACGTTCAAGAATCCTCACCTCCCGTAAAGGGAAGCATAGTTATGTTCAATTGTTATGCTATTTCAAAAATTTGTGTGTTTCCTGTTAACATGTATTATTGTTCTTGTTTTCCCAGTCCCGGAGTACTGGATTTAACCGGGGGGGAGTGCAGCACCCCAGAGTCCTGGTTGTTGCAGTACTGTGGCTCCGCCACTATGGGGAGCTATGGTACGTCTGATTGCACTAAGGAGTTTCTCTGACCAGGTACACTCACACCACACTTCACACTCCGGCCACCAGGGGGGGTGGTCCTATTTAGTAGGCCACTCCTCACAACTCTGGTAAAACTGGGGGTTGGACAGGAAGAGAGGGAGAAGTAGCTGGGAAGAGCTAGTGAGAGGACCTGTCAGGGATGGGATCCTGGCAGACTCCTCAGAGCAGAACAAACCAGTGAACAACGGGAATACAGCAAAGAGGAATTAATACCAGAAGGAGTCGTGCTGTTAGACCGAGGCAACATCCTTCTGAGGCGCAAACAGTCGGTGGCCGGAACGCCGAGCAAGTAAGAGACTTTAAGTACACTGCAAACCACGGCCGGACAGCCAATTATAGGTTGGCTGTCTCACTTAACACCTAAGCAGACAACGGAGGCAGCTGTGGGAGAGGGGCGACTCTAGGGTCCCGGAAGAACTCCAGGCCTACCCCGTCATACGGGTGCGTCCTACCATATCATCTGGAGGACGGAGAAAACGAACATCAGAGACAGACAGAAACAGTTGTGAGGACTATCCCGGGAGCTCAGCAGGGAAGAACTACAACACTCAGCGCTAGAAGGTAGACACTGATTCCCACCTGTAAAGAGAACTCCTGATGTGCCTTTGGACCGGCCGGTCTCTGACAACCCAGTTAACAGCGCTCTGGACTGAGGTCTCCAACACCTTCAGTAAAGAGGTAAAGAGACTGCAACCTGGTGTCCTCGTTATTTATTGCGACCGGCACTTCACAACTGCACCATTATCATCATTTATTGCACTGGACGTTCCCCCACTGACAGACAGGGCCACGGACCGGGTCTAGCCACCGTGACAACCCCAGAACGGAGATCCCAGAGGCCCGGCTCCGGGTACCCCTCGGCCCTGCGGCGGTGTGGGGGCGCTCCAGTCGCACTCCTATAATTAGGGGTAGCCTATCCGAATCACCCAAGCGCGGTATCAGTTATTAGTATATGCACTGGTCTTTAAAATACTCACTATACCCAAGGATGTATTCCAAAATCTTTGAGCAATGCAGTTTCTAAAATAAATGAAGGGGTGTTGGCACCTCAGGGGGCTCTGCTAACAGTACTCACAATCTATTCAAATGAAATCTGCACTCCAAACACCAAATAGCACTCCTTCCCTTCTGTGTGGCCATTTTGGACACCATACTGCACTTGCAGAGCCCTTGAGCTGCAAAACAAAACAGAAACACCCTTATTTGGGAAATAAAGCCCCACAAAAGGAATTCATCTAGGGGTGCAGTGGGCATCTTTAATCCATTAACAACCATACAGAATTTTATAGAAATGGGCCATGAAAATTAAGGTTTTTCACCTAAAATGTTATGTTGGTAAAAATTGGGTAACAAATTAATAGGATTTTCTTCCATTACCCCTTTATTTGTTCGTTTTCATGATGCAATCTTATAAAATTCTGTTTGGTAGTTTGAGTTCAAAATGTTCCACACAACCATAGATGAGATCATTGAGGGGTAGAGTTTTCCAAATGGGGTCAAGCTTGTGGCTGGTTTCTGCTGTTTTGGCACCTTAGGGACTCTACCAATGTGCCATGGCGTTCAGTCTATTCCAGCCAAATTTACCCTCCAAAAACCACAAAGCGCGTCTTCACTTCCACACCCTGCTGTCTGCTTATACATGACCACATTTGTGATATTGCCGCTTTCAGGAGAAACTGCAGAATACCTTTTAGGGTTCCATTTTCTACTATTACCTCTTGTGCAAATCAAAAATTTGCTGCCAGAAGGAAAAAATGTAATTCATTTTTTTTTCATCCCATTTTAATACCTGTGTAGCACCTGAAAAGTTAACAAATTACCTGACAGCTGTTTAGAATAATTTGAGGAGTGAAGTTTTTTTTTTTTTTTTAACTGGTATCACTTCTGTGGGTTTTCCATGGATGTTAACCTGTTAATTGCTGCTGTCAATCTCTGACAGTGACATTTAACACAAGCTGGCATTGGGATGTGTCATTCCACCCGCCCAACAGCACTGCCTGATGTGATCCTGGGGCGCCGATAGGTTACCATGACAGCCGGGGGGTCTGCTGAAGACCCCCATGCCGGTCGTATAATTCTCCTATGAAAGCCTGCCCGTAGCCAGCGTTCATAGGAGATCGTGATTTCTGATGTACATAGCAGGGCGGAAGCACTATGTGTAGCACAAGCGGTCAGATAATTGCAGCTTCAAGTCTCCAATGGAGACTATTAAATGCAAATATATATATCTGTACTGTACTTCTTGGCAGCTGGACCAGTATCTTGCAAACTTCTCTGGCAAGTGCTTGAATGCAGACATCTTGAGTTCCTCCGGGGTTTACAAGGCCAGAAGTCATGATGGCGCACGGGAGTCTAGCAAATACCAGAGGCACCCAGAACAATGGCCTTTCAGCTAAAAAAAAAAAGTTTACTGTGGAGTTCAGACATGGACGCCAGACCAGTGTTTTGTGAATCCCTTTGTTCCTGTTAAATTATAGTTGTGGGGATTCAGTTTCCTCACCGCAGAGTCGTGGGTCTCGGAATGATAAGAAATGGAGTATATTAGTAAACTACAGATAATGCACATTACATTAGCCCGTGAACCTTCACAAACAAGGTACGGCAGGTTCTCTTGCCAAACAACACAATACAAGTCATTTAAATGTGATGTAATATTTATTGGTATGGATTTTTTTTTTATCATTAGGAGGGAAAGATCAATTACAAAAAGAAAAAAAAACCAGAATTTGTTTTAGTGCACTTTCATTTAGCAGGCATACAGTTCGAGACCTGGGATGCACGCTGGATTCGGCTCATGCTGCCTCTACATAATGGAGAACTGAATGGCACAAACATGGAAGAAGCCATGCAAATAAAACATTGTAAAAACCTACAAGCTCTAGATCGCATCTGAAGCCAGAAATGCTCTACAGGAAACATCTGTCAGAAGCCCTTATTTTTAGTTAGACGAGGTAAAGAGACCGGATCTCGGGTCCTAAACTGTCCTAGGGAAAGTTGGTTTTGTTGGCCAACTTTTTTGCCAGTCTGAACTGGAAGAAAAGGCTGAGGACTATGGACAAGTTTTCTCAGTTCTGGAGACCATAAATGGTTTACTGGTCAACTGGAGAAAATAAGACCTGTCTGCCGTCACATATAGAGGGAAGAACATGATGTCCTCACATGGTAGCCCCTCCAGTCCTGACACGACCAAGTTCCTGGACTATACTCCATAGCTGGTGCTTTACCCCATCGAAAGATGACCAACTGTATGCAGAAATAGAGGGCACCATATGCAAAAACCTAAAAATGGTATTACTGCATTGCTCTTTGTACAAAAACAATAGTCTTCATAAACATTGTCAAAGACCCAAACGTTAAAAACTGCACAAATAGCACCAAGCCTCCTGCAAGCGTCACAGGGGACAAGTCTGCATTCACCCTCACATATAAGGTTTAAGGGGACAACGTCCAACATTTCTTGCAGCCATTTTTTTTTTTTTTTAAAGTAATAGTACTTTAATGGCTCAACTAATCTGCTTCTAGTGAAAAGTGTCAGACCAAGTCTAGGTGTGTCTAGGTGTCCATACTTGCATTTTGAGGTTCCCGGTAGTTTTTATGCATTTCTATTCTTGTGATCAAACCTACAAAAACCCCTACAGACCCCAATATAATCAGTGCAATGAATCTGGATAATCCCATGTCCAGACTGTGAGCGGGTGGTCTTATATGACAGCTGAAGAAAGTTATGAGACAGAGAGCATTTATCTTCACATCTCCTCCGAGGGGGTGCAAGATGAAGGCCATGTGCATCTGTGCACCTAGCCTACAGCAAACGTTGGGAGCTTTTGCTTTGACGAATACTGTAACTTTCCTATAGACCCTTTCACCAGATGGATGCCGAAATGTGAGTTCTGCCAGCCTCCATCTGACACACAGTCCTCGGCATATGCAAAGAAACGTGCAACAGCCTTCTTTATGGGAGGCTGATGATTAGGCATCCATCAGGACTGTGGCCACAGAGCTCCTGAGCGTGAGAAGACGAAGTGTGTGCCCAGCCTTAGGCCGGCCTCACACTGGGCGTAAGACAATACGCCACGTATTATACGTCCGTACTACGGCCGTAATACGGAGAAATGTTCCCAAAATATTGATCCGTAGTCAGGGTGTGTCAGCGTATTTTGCGCATGGCATCCTCCGTATGTAATCCGTATGGCATCCGTACTGCGAGATTTTCGCGCAGGCTTGCAAAACCGACATCTAATGGATTTATGTGCTCAAATGTTCGGGAAAACACACACACACACACACACACACACACACACACACACACACACACACACACACACACACACACACACACATACATGTCATTGAGACACACATATATATATTCTGTATTTAGATTTCATTCAGCGCGATATGTGTTAAAAGCCGGTAATTCAATTGCCGGCTTCTCATTTCTCCTGCACAAACCCGACAGGATATGAGACATGGTTTACATACAGTAAACCATCTCATATCCCCTTTTTTTTGCATATTCCACACTACTAATGTTAGTAGTGTGTATGTGCAAAATTTCAGCGCTGTAGCTGCTGAAATAAAGGGTTAAATGGCGGAAAAAATTGGCGTGGGCTCCCGCGCAATTTTCTCCGCCAGAATGGTAAAGCCAGTGACCGAGGGCAGATATTAATAGCCAGGAGAGGGGCCATGGTTATTGGCCCCCCCGTGGCTAAAAACATCTGCCCCCAGCCACCCCAGAAAAGGCACATCTGGAAGATGCGCCTATTCTGGCACTTGGCCACTCTTCCCACTCCCTGTAGCGGTGGGATATGGGGTAATGAAGGGTTAATGCCACCTTGCTATTGGAAGGTGACATTAAGCCAGATTAATAATGGAGAGGCGTCAATTATGTCACCTATCCATTATTAATCCAATAGTACGAAAGGGTTAAAAAACACACACACATGATTTAAAAGTATTTTAATGAAATAAACACAGCGGTTGTTGTAATAATTTATTGTTCTCTCAATCCATCAGGAACACCCTCGCTTGGAAAAATAATAAACGCACAAGATACATACCTTCTGGTGAACCGTCTCGTCCCACGAAGTAATCCATCTGAAGGGGTTAACTAATATTACAGGCAGGAGCCCTGCTAAATGCAGCTGTGCTCCGTGCTTGTAATTCCCCAGCGAATGAATGAAATGTAGGTCATTGACCTACATTTCCTTCAGTCGCGGTGATGCGCCCCCTGGTGGATGTCCTCATATGACCTGGAGCGTGGGAAAAAGTTCCCAGGCTGCAGTTCATGAGAACATCCACCAGAGGGCGCCTCACCGCGACTGAAGGAAATGTAGGTCAATGACCTACATTTCATTCATTCGCTGGGGAATTACAAGCACGAGCACAGCTGCATTTAGCAGGGCTCGTGCCTGTAATATTAGTTAACCCCTTCAGATGGATTACTTCGTGGGACGAGACGGTTCACCAGAAGGTATGTATCTTGTGCGTTTATTATTTTTCCAAGCGAGGGTGTTCCTGATGGATTGAGAGAACAATAAATTATTACAACCGCTGTGTTTATTTCATTAAAATACTTTTAAATCATGTGTGTGTGTTTTTTAACCCTTTCGTACTATTGGATTAATAATGGATAGGTGACATAATTGACGCCTCTCCATTATTAATCTGGCTTAATGTCACCTTCCAATAGCAAGGTGGCATTAACCCTTCATTACCCCATATCCCACCGCTACAGGGAGTGGGAAGAGAGTGGCCAAGTGCCAGAATAGGCGCATCTTCCAGATGTGCTTTTTCTGGGGTGGCTGGGGGCAGATGTTTTTAGCCACGGGGGGGCCAATAACCATGGACCCTCTCCTGGCTATTAATATCTGCCCTCGGTCACTGGCTTTACCATTCTGGCGGAGAAAATTGCGCGGGAGCCCACGCCAATTTTTTCCGCCATTTAACCCTTTATTTCAGCAGCTACAGCGCTGAAATTTTGCACATACACACTACTAACATTAGTAGTGTGGAATATGCAAAAAAAAAGGGGATATGAGATGGTTTACTGTATGTAAACCATGGTCTCATATCCTGTCGGGTTTGTGCAGGAAAAATGAAAAGCCGGCAATTGAATTACCGACTTTTCACTAACAGCGCTGCGTATTTCTCGCAAGTCACACTGCTGGACAGTGTGGAATCCGTATTTTTCTCGCCCCCATAGACTTTCATTGGTGATTTTTTTGCGCAATACGGTGACAAACGCAGCATGCTGCGATTTTGTACGGCCGTAGAAAGCCGTATAATACTGAACCGTAATATACGGCTAATAGGAGCAGCCCCATTGAGAATAATTGTGCAGTTTATTTTGCGAGTTTTACGGACGTAGTTTATGCGCTCATACGTCCGTAAAACTCGCTAGTGTGAGGCCGGCCTTAGTCTGATACAAGAGTCAAATGAGAACTCAGTGTTTTTCCAAGATGCGCCATGTTTTAACTATGGCACTTTTTTTCAATCTGATTCTATCTACTAATAAATAATAATGGCATTGCTCAAATATGCATTGTGCATTTTTTTATCTTGTTAAAGGAGCCAATTAACATTTGCTTCATTCCCGCACTGACAGGTGATGCTTCCCCACTATACTGTTCTCAGTTTCTGCTCCTTTCCCGCTTTGTAGTTCCGCTCTATTCGGGCAGAGCTGTGATCTGTGACTACAGGTTAGCTCCAGCTCCTGCAGGGAGTCTGCGGTAGTCTGAGACACGCCTCCTGCCTTGTCATTGGTTCATGCTGTAGCTGCTCCCTCTCCACTGCACATCTGATTGGCTGCATCTACGACAGGCTCGTCAGTAAGTCACTGCATGGAAAGTCTGAAGGGTCAACTTTAATCCAACTTTGAAATGTGGTATTTGTAAGAATAGATTGTTCATGGTAAGTCAAGGAGTGAAAGTGTGGCACCTACGGAACTGGAAATATGTTTTTCTTTGGTGGCACCTACACAAAATTGGTTCCTAAATATACAAACGTTCAGCACAGCAGCTTGTAATAGTAGCCATGAAACAACCAACACAATTTCAAAACCAATTAGTGATGAGCGAACGTGCTGGGATAAGGTGTTATCTCAGCATGCTCGGGTGCTAACCAAGTGTCTTCGGCATGCTCGAATAATACGTTCGAGTCCCCGCGGCGGTTTGACGGCCGCCACACATGCAGGGATTGCCTGTTTGTTAGGCGATGCCTGCATGTGTTGCGCCTGTCGAACAACCGCATGGACTCGCGTGCTCGAAAAATATGTTCCGAGGCTCCACGTCTTGCAGCTGTTCAACAGCCGCAAGACATGCAGGCATTGCTTAACAAACAGGCAATCCCTGCATGTGTGGCGGCTGTCAAACAGTCATGAGACATGCAGCTGCAGAGCCTCGAACGTATTATTCAAGCACGCTGAGCATGCTCAGATAACACCTTATCCAAACACGTTTAGTCATCACTACGAGCCAATTTATTTGTGGTTTAATTTTTTTACTCACTGGGTTCACATGTGTGTGATCGAAACACAAAACCCGACCCCAAGTGGTGGGTCCCTGCCCTGAACTAACGGCCTCCATGTATGCCTGTCAATCCGGCCGTAGACTTGTAGGGGGGCATTGCAGCTCATTTGGAGTATACAACAAAAACACAATTTCTCATCAGAGGTAGGGGTGAAGGTTGGGCATGCAAAGCATTTATTTTTCACAGCTGGCAGCTAAAAAAAAAAACGAATAGTTTGTTTTCACTCAGTAAAAGGAAAAAAAAAATCAGTCTGGTGTGATCATGTATGTACAAGAGGAATAGGATATATAACAGATATCAGGAAAAATAAACAGTAAAAAGTACCAAAATATATATAAAAAAAAATTAAAATAAAAGAAATTTAAGAAACATTGCTCACGCGATAACCATCCATTCCCTGACAAAACAGAAATGAACTTAATTCAGCAGTTTTATTTGCATGGCAAACTGTGTCCTCCTGTTCTCATGCAGCGGTGTCTTAACTTTTCCCTTGACATCGGCAGAGGGAAATCATCCCAGACACCCTCGCCCCACAATACCAAAAACATCTAACAGAAGGGATGAATGACAACACCACAAGCAGAAAAACGAGGGTCCGCCATTCCACTTTTTGTTTTGGATGCAAAAACTCTTCTGGGAGAAATTACTTGTCTTAAAAGATCAATATTTCGGAGCTGTCACATTTCTCATCGCTGGAAGTCCATTTACAGCGTTGGAGGCTTCAGGCCGTATTTCTTGGCGACTTCAGTCTGGGCATAAGCGGCGTCACATAGTGAGTACAGATGGGCCATTTCCATTTCAGATTTCGCCAAGTTGATGGCTTTATTGAACATGTCAATGGCTTTGTCCAGGTTTCCCCTGGAACAGAAATATACGGTGTGGTTGTGGTAGAATAGAACAGAAACTAGCAGCTGTGTAAGAGCGGCGGTGTGGTGGTCCGGAGAGCACTGCAGGAATAGAGAATGCAGTGTCCGATACAGTAAGGCTATGTGCACACGTTGCGGAATGTTGTGCAGATTTTTCCGCACCGATTTTGGTAAATCCGCACTGCAGACTTACTGTGGATTCCACCTGCGGTTTTACACCTGCGGATTCCTATTATGGAGCAGGTGTAAACCGCTGAGGAATCTGCAGAAAGAATTGACATGCTGCAGAATATAAACCGCTGCGTTTAAGCGTGTTTTTTTCCCCCGCAGCATGTGCACTGCGGATTTTGTTTTCCATAGGTTTACATGGTACTGTAAACTCATGGAAAACTGCAGCAAAATCCGCAGCGTGTGCACATAGCCTAAAGAGTTGTAGCTTTATTTCCAGATATCTAATACAGGCAATTGTAAAAGCGGTGATGCATTTCAGGCCTTGTGGATCTGCTATGACTGCAGGCCTGAAATGCGTCAGTGATTTACACTTACCATGAATGTACTGAATTCTATTAGACATGTGAAAAGAAAGCTCCACGTTTTTTTATATTGGATGCCGGACTTTCTATTTCTACTGCGTATACATAAAAGTTAGGGTACCGTCACACAGTACCATTTTAATCGCTACGACGGCACGATCCGTGACGTCGCAGCGATCGTATGATTATCGCTCCAGCGTCGTAGACTGCGGTCACACGTTGCAATCACGGCGCTGGAGCGATGCCGAAGTCCCCGGGTAACCAGGGTAAACATCGGGTTACTAAGCGCAGGGCCGCGCTTAGTAACCCGATGTTTACCCTGGTTACCAGCGTAAACGTAAAAAAACCAAACAGTACATACTCACATTCCGGTGTCTGTCCCCGGCGTTCTGCTTCTCTCCACTGTGTAAGCACCAGAGCCGGAAAGCAGAGCGGTGACGTCAGACGTCACCGCTGTGCTCGCTTTCCGGCCGGCAGGCGCTCACACTGCAGAGAAGCTGAGACGCCGGAGGACAGACACCGGAATGTGAGTATGTACGGTTTGTTTTTTTTACGTTTACGCTGGTAACCAGGGTAAACATCGGGTTACTAAGCGCGGCCCTGCGCTTAGTTACCCGATGTTTACCCTGGTTACAAGCGAACACATCGCTGGATCGCTGTCACACACAACGATCCAGCGATGTCAGCGGGTGATCAAGCGACGAAAGAAAGTTCCAAACGATCTGCTACGACGTACGATTCTCAGCAGGATCCCTGATCGCTGCTGCGTGTCAGACACTGCGATATCGTAACGATATCACTAGAACGTCACGAATCGTACCGTCGTAGCGATCAAAATGGTACTGTGTGACAGTACCCTAAGAGAAGCCACGGCACTCGCAATCAGCAGAGCTTACCTCTGAACCTCTATTGTCCCCATGGTCTCGTATGCAAAGTCACATTTGTTATCTATTTCAATGGCTTTACTGATCAGATCTAAGCCTTTGTCAAGGTCTTGTTTCCACTGCAGCTGAAGTAAGCTGTGAAAGAGAAGAGAAAAAAGAAAAAAAAAAAAATCACGGAGGAAATTGAAAATTACAATGTAGGAAACCACTGGAGGAGCCCAACATTTACTGAATAAATTCAGCTTCTGCGTTCTCGAGTTACTCTAAAGGTGACATACATATTGGGTGAAGCGGACAGCCAACTAGTTTGTATTGTGATGTCCTGCATTGCTCAGCTGGATTTCCACATGCCTGGTACTTTCAGGGTATGTGCACACATTGCGGATTTGCAGCAGTTTTCCATGCGGAGTACAGTACCATGCAAACCTAAGGAAAACCAAATCTGCAGTAGACATGCTGCGGAAAATCCTGCGCAGAAAAGCTGCGGCTTATTTTCCACAGCATGTCAATTCTTTGTGCGAATTCCACAGCGTTTTACACCTACTCAATAATTGGAATCCGCAGGTGTAAAAACGCAGGTGAAATCCGCACAAAAACCGGGGTAAATCCGCAGGTAAAATGTAGGGCGTTTTACCTGCGGATTTTTCTGAAACTGCGTGGAAAAATCGGCACACGAATCCGCAACGTGTGCACATACCCTCATACTGACCTATTCCCTGTCCTCACTGAGGAAACATTCACTAATAGCTGAGCTTAATAAAGGCCCCAAAACACATTAAAAAAAGCAATAGGCCAATCTAATGAGTATGGGGGCTTCATGAATCTCCCCCAAGATCTATTTATTTTACTCACTTATTCAGCTCCATTAATTGCACAGCACTTTACAGACATCATCATCGCTGTTCCCATTGGGGCTCACAATCTAGATTCCCTAACAGTATGTCTTTGGGGTGTGGGAGGAAACCCACGCAAACACGGGGGGAACATACAAACTCCTTGCAGATGTTGTCCTTGGTGGGATTTGAACCCAGGACTCAGTGCTGCAAAGCAACAGTGCTAACCACTGAGCCACTGTGCTGCTCTAGAAAAGGATCCGACCTGTAGATCCTTATGTTTGGCACAGAGGTAAGTCAGAGACCAGAGGAGCTCTTGGATGAGCGTTCTTGTGTATGGGGAAGCCGAGAGAGAGACAGCTGTTAGCTGAATAATCATTCGTCTGACTGCTATCTAAAGTGTATGGACGGCTTATAGGGATTCCCTGGTCTCAGAACAAACGTTGCAGGCACTCTACGTGACAGACATCATGAGTGAGTGATGAGATTTCCCTGTATTCCCCATGTGGTGGTCACGCTATCATGTGCAGACTAGTCTCTCCCGGCTTATCTCTATAGAAGACAATCGAGAGAAGAGCAAGAGACTAGTCGGCACGTGACCGAAAGCATGCAGATGGCATACATGCAGTTACGTGACCACCCTGCCTGCACAGGGACTACGGGAGAATAATGACAGTGTGTGAGTTGCGTGCTGTCACAATTTACTAGCCAGTAGTCACAGAGTGCCCGACACTTTTCTTCTGGGACCAGACAACCCTTTATAGAATGCGTATTTTGTATGTTGGTAGGAATAGCCATCAGCTATGTAAGGTCCCCTTCCCACCATCATACACATGCTACTGAAATAATCTTCGGTTCATTTTCACTTATCCTTTAGCCTAATGCACATCATCAAATAGTGGTACTTGTGGTGCCGCACTCAGGATAAAGCCAAGAATAGATAATAAGGGGGAAATATTCACTACACGTTTTGATTCCTCCTTGCACTGACATCTTATGGCAGGGTTTTATTCCTATCATAAATAATTGGGAACCACTTACCCTTTATGTACATATGTGGTGGCATTGTCCGGCTCGAGATCTATGCATTGATCGTACATCTCATCGGCTTTCCCAAACTGTTGCTGATCTGTTAGTGCCTGCACAAACAAGAACACCGCAGGATTTATTCTCCACCATCACATCTCATGCATCCATCAGGACACGCTCCCAGCAATGCCTCCGATGTGACGCTTCATACCAGCTGGATTCTTATTTTATATAAAGAGTGCTGAGGTTTTTTTCTGCGGTGGTCATTAATACTGGGGATAAAAGGTGCATTTTGGCATGTGTCCAAAGACATGATCGTATTTCCCCTATGCATGTACACCGCAGTGTGCAAGGACATGAGAAAACAGAAATAAAACTCCCAATTCCAATCATCTAACAAGGATATCTGTATCCAAGGAGACAGTCTCCAAATTAGAGAAGTGACATTTTCTAGGCAAAACCTGACACCCTACACCTGGCGCACAGACGGCAGAGTGGGAACAGCAGAACAACGGGACCCAGCGTGACTTCAGTCTGTGGGTGATAATCAGAAAACTGACAGGTTTACAGAAATACACTGCTCAACATTAAGATTACAACACCAAGAAGGAAACGTCGTTTATTTATGGAGATCTCAGGATGGATAGATATGTTACTGATCGGCAGACGATTAAAAAATGGAAACATTTTCAAGACATCTCAATTTATTCAATATCGAGTATTAGCCACTGGCAGAAATCTCCGCACTTATACACCATGGCTGCTATCAGTGAGGTTATTAATGCTTGTCTGAGGAATGTTGTGCCATGCTGAAGGCACTTTACCAAATCATCAAGATCCTCTGCAAGCAGCTACCTTTGCAACTGCCGACCAATGAAGTCCCAGATGTGCTTAATAGGAGACAATTCCAGAGACACTGCAGGCCATGGTGAGAAGGAGCTACCAGAAGCGGATCTTGATGATTTGCCCAAGTGCTTACAGTGTGGCAGAACATTCGTCAGACAATCACTAATAACCTCACTGATAGCAGCCAGGGCTGTAATTGCAGGGGTTCTGCACTTGATGCTCATACTCAATACATTTAGATGTTTTTAACAAATTTGTTTCCAATTTTCCATCATTTGCATATCATTAACATGTCTAACCATCCTGTGATTTCCAGCATTCTATGACTTTTACTCGTCAGTTTTGCAATTACAATGTTGAGGGGTGTATTCTATCTGATCTCTGCGCAGCCACTCACTTACGGGTATGAAGGCTATGGACCATCCGTACATAATGACAATGGCATAATCCAGCTCCAGGCATCTAGCAGGGAATGACAGGAGTGACAGGACCTGGACGGTAAGTGCCGAAGTGTCAGGAAACAACCCCTGGCGATCGGGGTGGCCTTCATGGTTGCAGTGAAGGAACAGATGATTGGCCTCGGGGAGACCAAAACATCCAACACCGCGGAGACACCATCACGTGTTTCTCAACGCAATGATCCAGAACACTGCCCCCATCCCTTATGGGAAATATGCAAATGCATGTAGGATAGCTGCGGAGACACAATCACGTGGAGTAGGAATCTGGCTATTAGGAGCAGTGCCTAGTAAAAGGCTGTTGGATGTTTTGGTCTCCCCGAGGCCAATCATCTGTTCCTTCACAGCCTTTTACTAGGCACTGCTCCTAATAGCCAGATTCCTACTCCACACTGATGAGGGGCAAACACCCCGAAACAGCTGTCTGTGGATGGATACCATGCTTGGCATAGGTGGTTTTCCTGTATTGGATGTTTTCCTTTACTGGATGCTGCCCTTCCCGTGGTTGTTCCTTCCCGGGGAAAGGTCTGGCTATTCACTGCTTGCGTTGAGAAACACGTGATGCTGTCTCCGCAGCTATCCTACATTCATGGTTGCAGTGGCATCCAGCAATGCCATATATTAGATGCAGTTTTGCCCATCACGTGCAGTTTTTGGAATAGCTGAATTATTGCACCACATTTGTGCTTGTTTTTCACTGAATGAGCACCAGTAATAGGCGCAGGTATGTGTGTAGTGACATTATGTCCATGCACCGTACAGACAGATGACAACTAAACCGTTAAAGGATTCTCCCACCTGGATAACAACTTTCCATATGTCCTAGTAAGGCACATGGATGCCACGCCAATGCTTTACCTGGGCATAAAGAGCATAGCCCTCCGCACATTTTGGAAACTTCTTAATGACGTCTTCAAACCCTTTCATTGCAGCTTTGATCAGAAGTGGATTGCTACCAGTATAGGCTTTACGGTACTAGAAGAAAGATGAGACATTAATAACTTCCCAATACTTTTATCCGCATGTCGCTGCCCACATCATGTATCGCCGTTTACTCGGCTGCAAGGAACGGTAACAACTCATCTGAAAGCGAAGATTTCAGTCCTTGGGTGGAGTTCTCCTTTAGAACAAGACCAAGTGATAAATCTGTGGTTCGAAATACAACCTTGTACTTTACTTACACAGAGAGAATTTAAAGAGTAACTAAACTTTTTTTTCCAAATAAAAGTAGAAATGCAACTTGAATACATTTTGTAGAAGGGATAATTTTCCTTTCTTGCTGCCTATATGGAGAAAACAGTTGCTGTAGTGTGCATTACCAAGTGCTTAGGTCAGTACTCTGTACAGATCTGCTACCATGAGAGCAGGGAAAGCAGAGCCTCCATAGGGAGAGGAGGAAAGCAAAGCCTCCATAGGGCGAGGGGGAAAGCAAAGCCTCCATAGGGCGAGTGGGAAAGCAGAGCCTCCATAGGGCGAGTGGGAAAGCAGAGCCTCCATAGGGCGAGTGGGAAAGCAGAGCCTCCATAGGGCGAGGAGGAAAGCAGAGCCTCCATAGGGCGAGGAGGAAAGCAGAGCCTCCATAGGGCGAGTGGGAAAGCAGAGCCTCCATAGGGCGAGTGGGAAAGCAGAGCCTCCATAGGGCGAGGAGGAAAGCAGAGCCTCCATAGGGCGAGGGGGAAAGCAGAGCCTCCATAGGGCGAGGGGGAAAGCAGAGCCTCCATAGGGCGAGGGGGAAAGCAAAGCCTCCATAGGGCGAGGGGGAAAGCAGAGTCTCCATAGGGCGAGGAGGAAAGCAAAGCCTCCTTAGGGCGAAGAGGAAAGCAAAGCCTCCATAGGGCGAGGGGGAAAGCAGAGCCTCCATAGGGCGAGGGGGAAAGCAGAGTCTCCATAGTGCGAGGGGGAAAGCAGAGTCTCCATAGGGCGAGGGGGAAAGCAGAGCCTCCATAGTGCGAGTCTCCATAGGGCGAGGGGGAAAGCAAAGCCTCCATAGGGCGACGGGGAAAGCAGAGTATCCATAGGGCGAGGAGGAAAGCAAAGCCTCCATAGTGCGAGGGGGAAAGCAGAGCCTCCATAGGGCGAGGGGGAAAGCAGAGCCTAAATAGGGCGAGGGGGAAAGCAGAGCCTCCATAGGGCGAGGAGGAAAGCAGAGCCTCCATAGTGCGAGGGGGAAAGCAGAGTCTCCATAGGGCGAGGGGGAAAGCAGAGCCTCCATAGGGCGAGGGGGAAAGCAGAGCCTCCATAGGGCGAGGGAGAAAGCAGAGCCTCCATAGGGCGAGGGGGAAAGCAGAGTCTCCATAGGGCGAGGGGGAAAGCAGAGTCTCCATAGGGCGAGGGGGAAAGCAGAGCCTCCATAGTGCGAGGGGGAAAGCAGAGTCTCCATAGCGCGAGGGGGAAAGCAGAGCCTCCATAGTGCGAGTCTCCATAGGGCGAGGGGGAAAGCAAAGCCTCCATAGGGCGACGGGGAAAGCAGAGCCTCCATAGGGCGAGGAGGAGAGCAGAGCCTCCATAGTGCGAGTCTCCATAGTGCGAGGGGGAAAGCAGAGTCTCCATAGGGCGAGGGGGAAAGCAGAGTCTCCATAGGGCGAGGGGGAAAGCAGAGTCTCCATAGGGCGAGGGGGAAAGCAGAGTCTCCATAGGGCGAGGGGGAAAGCAGAGCCTCCATAGTGCGAGTCTCCATAGTGCGCGCACTCTCCTTGTATATAGCAGTCATAGTGAAAGGAGTGCAGGAGCCGGCTCTGCACAGCGCTCTGTGTGTTATCCTCTATATAGACTTGTATAGGAAAGAACAGGTTTCACACGTTACACTTGTCACCAGTGACACAGCCTGCCTTCCACCGGGACCCTCACTCCTGCAAAGTCTGTATCTTGTCATGGCACTGTGCAGGAGTACGTATGGACACAGCAAAATAGGGTAAATCAACCCCATTACAAAATGTACAACTACATTTTCTAGTTATCAATATGAGAGATCAGTGCCAATCAGCTGTTGCCGGACAGATATGACGAGTTGCGGAGCAAAACAGAACAGCTCCATCAACCGTATAGTGGCCGCAGCGGGGAACTACACATCCACACCTATTTGGATAAATGCGGGGGCACTCTATAGCTAATGGAGCTGTGCTGTTCCTAAATGGATTACATCCGGCCGGCATCGAGAACAGCTAATTGGCACTGGTGCCCCCCAACAGATTGGACGATAAAAGTATTAGACAACCCCTTTAAGTGCATGCTGTACGACCATGTTGGCACTTTGGATAACATTCTGCGTGAGCCTTGAAACAAAATACATACTCGCTGCATCTTGGCTGTACAATGTTACACTACACTAGTCCAGCTAATGCTCATTATAAAATGATGATTATTCGGCCGTTCTGACATGGATTTTCTATGTAAGTACACCGGTATCATCAAGTCCAAGATCTGTTTAATAATGTATGAAGTTTGTTTGGTTAAATTTGGCGGCAGATCACACAGAAAGGCAGTTTTATTCTCTTTTTTTATCTAATGGCACAAACATTTCTGCCCAAATTCATCATTTGCTTTTTTTAAGTCACTTATTTTTCTTGCAGTATTTGATAACGTTTTCAGCGCAAGTTCTTCAAACCGGTGTACGATTCTTAAACTTTGTACAAAATAAAAAATGCTTTTTTTTTGCGCCAGGAGACGCATGTTCTGCTGAAATGTCGCTACAGTTGAACAAAAATTCCAGGCCTGCCTAAAACTGGACTGCAATTGTGCAAACATTTTGCGATATTTTACAATGCTGAAATTGATAAAATCCGCTGAAAACATCTGGAAACCCCAAAATGTCTCATAATTTAGTCTTAGAAAAAAAGAGAGGTGCAAATGAAAAACCAAAAAAAAGGACACACACATTGAATGATGAATCGGGGCCCTGGGCTTCTCAATCCCAGGAACGAGTACTACTGGCTTCATACATTGGAGACCGGCAGAGGCCAATACTTACCAGTGCAAAGCATTTCTGTGCCTGAGCCAAAGCAGAATCTGGTCGCAATCTAATACATTCATCAAAGTCTGCAACCGCTTCGTCCACTTGGTCTAGCAGGATTTTGAGCTGTAATAAAGGGACAACCTTACAATTGCTACTTCAGCCACATCTTATAAGACATACACATCACTGACTTATCAAGCTTACAAAATAGACATATTCCTAACTTTGTAGTAATACAATTCAACATTTTTTTTTATTGACAGTAAAAGCATACTGAGCTCAAGCACACAATAGTATTAAAGGGAATCTGTCAGCAGGGTTTTGCTATAAAATCCGACAGCAGCACAATTTAGGCCTGATTGAGACCCTGATTCCAGTGATTTATCACTTAGGTTACTCGGTGCAGCAGTTGCGATCCAATCACAGTTTTCTCTGCTGCAGATCTAGCAGAGCTCAGAATGCTGAGCCCTGTATAACCACGCCAACACCACTGATTGGCAGCTTTCTGTGTACACTGGGCATAGGCAGAAAGCTGCTAATTAGTGGTGGATGCGGCGTTGGACTAGGAGACACGAATGTCTAGTCCTATAGTGATAATCTCCTGCTGGTAAAACACTGATTTCATTGAAATCTAGTGACATCACTTTTATCAGGCTCTCTGCCCCTACATCACACTGCTCTCAGATTCCCTTTATTGATTATATTTCCAGTGATGCTTATTTGAATGATTTTCTAAGACATAGTGAGTAAAGAGCGATCCGGTAAGATGAGTTTATCACTGATTCGAAGGATTGGTGATAATTACTAAACTGGTGGTCTGACCACTGAGACCCCCACTGATTGGGAATAGATTAGTGGTCAAGCACGTGCAGGCTTTCTCCACTCGCTCTCTATGGGACTGTGCTGTACTCCGCCATCTCTCGCAGTTGTATGGAGGGTGAATGGTGCAGCAGTGCCCGTCCTTACCCGCTGCTCTGTGCAGACGTCCACTGCTTTGGCGTGGCACCCAAACTGATCAAGTATTTATCACCTATCCTGCATATAGGTAATAACTAACTGTACTGGTAAGACGCAGTTAACACCAAAATACATGGCCACTTACCTGCCCTCTGTGGTGGTAAACATCTGCGTTTTGGGGGTCTATGTCTGCAGCTGTGTTGAAATCTTGCGTAGACCACATCGGCAGTTGTTGCTGCATATACATACTGCCGCGTTTGATTAGGGCATTTGCGCGTAACTAAGAAAGCACAAAGGAAAGATATGTTCATGTAAGTGTACAGGGTAAGCGTATTGTATTACACAGAGGAGTTGTGCAATACACAGACACCCACCTTCTCAATCCTTAGGTTCCCCCCAGTAAAATAAAACATATACTCACCTCTGGTGCTGGCGCCGGCTTTCCCGGGGATTGTGTGACATTGAAGGGAGAATGAAGCCAGCGCCGATTGGCAGCAGGTATCAGGTGACAATGTCACGTAATCCCTGGGAGAGCCGGTAACGCACGTGAGAATAGAGACTGAATAGTGGACAGCGCTAAGGTTGGTCAAACTTTTATGCTGTGTGTGAAATAGAAAATGACCTTCAAATGTACACTTAAAAAAGTATTACTAATTAAACTACAAAGTAAGAAAGAACAAGACATGGCTGTATTACTCTACGATCAGGTGAACCTGCCGGGTGTGGATCTGCTCTAGCACCCGATGGGTTGCAATAGGCAATTGCTCTACTTTCCTTTGCAGCCGATCTCATAAATCTTCCCCAGTGTCTTATACGAACATCAATACACAGTTTTTCCTAAAATGTTTGCAAATTAGAATGTGAATTGAATTCATTATTTACCTTAACATTGGCGTCTTCCATGCTAATAACCTGATCCAAGTCTGGCTTGGCAGCAGCAGAGTTTCCGATGAGCAGGTAGAAGGTGGCTCTCAGTAGTAAAGCTTCAGCCATGTACCTGCCTTTGGCCTCCACTTCTTTTGTGCATTCACTGATTATTTTGTCGTAGTTTTCTTCTTCCATGTATTGTTTGGCTTTTAAATAACCGGATCTGAAGATCGAAGTAAGAAAAGAAAGAAATGAGGTAAAAGGTGAATGTTCACACTGTGCAATGTAGAGGAAATGAAACAAATCTCATCTACAAGCTGAGGATCTTTTCTACATGTAAATGGACACTAAATGGGGATCTTTACATTATCCGTTTTTATGCAAAATTAAGAATGAATTCACATGTCTGTGCTCAAACCTCAATAATGGCCTCATATTTATGGCACAGCGGTAGGTGCGCTCCCGCAAACCACCGTACATGTACGGCATGACGATAGCGTGGACTCACTGTGAGCGCCAGTGTGATCAAAAGTGAGCACGATCGGTGCTAGCGCCCATTACGGGCGTTTAACCCCTGTGATGGTCGCTGTCACTATTGACAGCGACCAACACAGCAGACGGAGGGAGCTCTTGCTCTGCTCCAATCGGCACAACGCGATCTCGTTGTGCCGATGGTCTGCATGGTGAACCCAGGCCGAAGGTTGGCTGCAAGATCAACTAGGTACGGTGGCCTGTAAGCTTCTGCTGAGAGGCCTCCTCCCTGCCTGCGAGACGCTGATCTAATGCCCTGCAACGCAAAAGAATTGAAGAGTGTTAGATCAGTGATAAGAGCAAGGAAAGTAAAGTAAGGAGGTAAAAAAAAAAAAAAAAAAAGAAAATTTATACATTACAGAAAAAAAAGTAGCAAAAACCTATGCTTTTTCATCATACTGCCGAACAAAGTGCAATATGCAATAAAACGCAATCAAAAAGCTAAATGGTATCGCTGAAAACACCATCTTGTCGGAAAACTAAAAAAAGATTTAGCTCTCAGAACAAAGCGAAACAAAATTTTTTTCTATAAAATAGTTGTGTGTAAAAGTGCCAAAAGAAAAAAAAGGAGATTTTTGTGTACTCACCGTAAAATCTCTTTCTCTTAGCCTCTAATTGGGGGACACAGGACCATGGGTGTTATGCTGCTGTCCACTAGGAGGTGACACTATGCATAATCTGAAAAAAGATTAACTGTGGCTCCTCCTGTGCAGTATACACCCCTGGACGGCATCAGCCTTCTCCAGTTTTGTGCCAAAGCAGTAGGAGGAACGTAACATGAATAACATAATTATGCCTGTAAGAAGGCAACTATGTACGAGCTCAAGAAACAATATGAGAACTCAACAGTTACAACAGCCCGGAAAGGGCAACAGGGTGGGAGCTGTGTCCCCCAATTAGAGGCTAAGAGAAAGAGATTTTACGGAGAGTACACAAAAATCTCCTTTACTCTGTCGCCTCATTGGGGGACACAGGACCATGGGACGTCCTAAAGCAGTTCCTGGGTGGGAAGCAATGGACGAATATTGTGCAGACAGGCCCGTACACTTAGGGCACCGCCGCCTGCAGGACACGTCTACCCAGGCTCGCGTCCGCTGAGGACTGGGTATGAACCCTGTAGTGTTTAGTAAATGTGTGTAAGCTAGTCCAAGTGGCCGCCTTACACACTTGTTGTGCCGAAGCCTGGTGCCGAATGGCCCAGGAGGCCCCTACCGCCCGTGTAGAGTGTGCCGTAATACCGGCTGGAAGAGGAGAATTCTTAAGGCGGTACGCCTCTTGTATGGTGGATTTGATCCACCTGGCAAGAGTAGCTTTGGAAGCTGGCATACCCTTGTGACCGCCTTCCGGAAGGAGGAAAAGAGAATCAGACCTCCAGAAGGACGCAGTCCTAGACACGTATATACGCAAAGCCCTGACAAGGTCAAGCGTATGCAGAGCCTTCTCCACTCTATGAACCGGAACCGGACAAAGGGATGGTAGTGAAATTTCCTCATTGAGGTGGAAGTCGGACACAACCTTCGGAAGGAAGGATGGGACCGTACGAAGAACTACCTTGTCCTGGTGAAATGCCAGGAAAGGCTGTCTGCAGGAGAGTGCTGTCAGTTCAGACACCCTGCGTAGCGAGGTGATTGCCACCAGGAAAACCACCTTCTGGAAAAGAAGGCGGAGCGGGACCTCCTTAAGGGGTTCGAAGGGTGGTTCCTGCAATGCTGTCAGTACCAGGTTGAGGTCCCACGTTTCTAGTGGTCGTCTGTAGGGGGGAACCAATCGGGAAACCCCCTGAAGGAAAGTCCTTACTTGCGGCTTGGTAGCAATGCGCTTTTGGAAAAGCACTGAGAGGGCTGACACCTGGCTCTTAAGCGAGCCCAATGACAGCCTGGCCTCCAGACCCGCTTGGAGAAAACCAAGAACTTTGGGTAGGGAATAAGGGAGTGGGATCTGGCCACGAGATTCGCACCAGGTAAAGAAAGCTTTCCAGGTACGGTAATAAATCTTGGCAGAGGCTGGTTTCCGTGCTCTGATCATGGTTCCAATGACATCTGTCGAGAGCCCTGCCTGGGTTAGAACCCAGGTCTCAAGGGCCACGCCGTCAAATTGAGAGCCCCTGAGTTCTGGTGGTAGAACGGCCCTTGTGATAGAAGATCGTGGCGGTCGGGGAGATGCCAAGGGGCGTCTGCTGTGAGTTGTACGATGTCGGTGTACCATGTGCGTCTGGGCCAGTCCGGTGCAATGAGGATGGTTGGAACTCCCTCTTGTTTGATCTTCCTCACCACTCTGGATATCAGGGGGAGAGGTGGAAAAATGTACAGAAGCTGGAACTGGGTCCAGTCCTGAACCAGAGCGTCTGCTCCGAGCGACCGCGGATCGTGTGTTCTGGCAATGAAGTTGGAGACCTTGGCATTGAAATGGGATGCCATTAGGTCCACATCCGGGGTCCCCCAGCGGAGACAGATCTGTTGAAAAATTTCGGGATGGAGAGACCACTCTCCCGAGTCTATTCCTTGTCGGCTGAGGAAGTCTGCTTCCCAGTTGTCCACACCCGGAATGTGGACCGCCGAAAGAACCGACCCTGTGTCCTCCGCCCAGCGGAGGATATGTGACACTTCCCGCATCGCCTGGGTACTGCGGGTCCCCCCTTGATGATTCACATATGCCACAGCCGTGGTATTGTCCGACTGTATCCTGATGTGAGAGGCTGCCAATAAGTGATGGAAGGCCCTCAATGCCACAAGGATGGCACGAATTTCCAGGATGTTGATGGGCATGGTCGCTTCCGCTGGGGACCACTTGCCCTGTGCCCTGTGGTGTAGGTGCACCGCACCCCAACCCGTCAGACTCGCGTCGGTGGTCAGAACCTTCCATTGACCTGAGAGAAAGGATTTCCCCTTTGCTAGCGAGGTTGGCTTGAGCCACCAGTGCAGGGACCTCCTGGTTGACGACGTTAGCTGGAACTCCCTGTCGAGAGAGAAGGGATTCCTGTCCCAGGACTTGAGAATGGCTAGTTGGAGAGGTCTGAGGTGAAACTGGGCAAATGGGACGGATTCTATTGCTGCTGCCATCTTGCCGTGGACTCTCATGGCAAACCGGAGAGATCGATGGGGTTTGCGGAGGAGGGTGCGAACTGCTAGTCGGAGGGCCAGTGCCTTGTCCTTGGGAAGGAGCACTAGACCCCTGGAAGTGTTGAATAACATTCCCAGGAAGGTCAGGGACTGACTCGGGGTTGGTGATGACTTTTGTAGGTTGATTAACCAGCCCATGCGACTGAGAGTATCGGTTGTGATTGAGACGTTGAGCTCGCAGTCCTTGAAGGTGGGAGCCTTGATGAGTAGATCGTCCAGGTATGGAACGACTACTATGCCTCTGGAATGCAGGACGTCCATGGTTGCTGCCATGACCTTGGTGAACACTCTGGGAGCCGTGGCGAGTCCAAAGGGGAGAGCCACGAATTGGTAGTGGTCCTGGCCTATTGCGAACCTGAGAAACCTCTGATGGGCAGGTGCAATGGGTATATGCAGGTATGCGTCTTGTATGTCTATGGAGGCGAGATATTCCCCCTTCTCCATGGACGCAATGATGGACCGAAGGGACTCCATGCGGAAGTGACGGACCCGTACATATTTGTTGAGCTGTTTTAGGTCTAGTATGGGCCGTACGCTGCCTCCTTTCTTGGGAACTACGAACAGATTGGAGTAGAATCCTCGGAAGCGGTCGGTCGTGGGTACCGGTACTATGACTCCTGATTGACAAAGCGAGGAGACCGCTTGGTGGTAGGCTCGAGCCTTGGCTGGCGGTTTTGGGGGGACAGAGAGGAAGAACCGGTCCGGTGGGTTGGAGGTGAAGTCTATTTTGTATCCGGAAGACACTAGTTCCGTGACCCACCTGTCTTCTGTAATAGGCAGCCAGACTTGATGAAAGAGCAAAAGTCGGCCGCCTACTGGTGTGGTGTCTTCCGGAGTCCGTGAGTCATGAGGAGGAGAAAGTCTGAGATTTTCCTCCTCTGGGCTTAGACTGGCCTGCTTTTGACTGCCAGGTCTTGTCCGACCTTTGCGTCGATCGTGAGTTGTCCCTGCGTGGGGAACGGTTACGATTTTGTACTGGACGTGAGACGGACCAGCCGGAGGAATTCTGAAAGGATCGGAATCGAGTTTGGTTACGCTTCTTGTAAGTGTGTTTAGGTTTCAGTTGGGGAAGAGAAGTACTCTTACCCCCTGTGGCGTTGGATATCATGGTATCCAACTGTTCACCGAAAAGTCTCCCACTGAGGTAGGGGAGGTGCGTGAGGGACTTCTTTGAGGCTGCGTCCGCTTTCCATTCCCGCAGCCAGAGGATACGCCGAATCGTGATGGCGTTTGATGCTATCCCCGCGACTCCCCTTGCTGAATCCAGAGCTGCCTGGAGCATGTAATCTGCTACAACTGCAATTTGAACCGCTTGGTCCGACAGTTCAGGAGCGGATGCTTGGAAGGCTTGTAAATTCTTTGCCCAGGCCAGGATGGCCTTGGCAGCCCAAACTGAGGCGAACGCGGGAGCCAGGGATGCCCCTGCTGCCTCGAAAATTGAACGAGCCATGCGTTCTACCTGCCGGTCTGCTGCGTCCCTGAGGGTTGAGCTATCTGGCAGTGAAAGGAGGGTCTGTGCTGCTAGCCTGGAGACTGGGGGATCCACTTCAGGTGGATCTGTCCATTCCTTGGTGTCCTTCTGTGGGAAGGGGTACCTCGCCTCCAGATATTTGCGATTAGCGAATTTTTTCTCAGGCTGTGAGAGCTGTTTTTTAAGGATCGCCTTAAACTCTGGGTGGTTAGAGAAAACCTTAGGCGGCTTCAGAGGTCCTTCAAAGGAAATCTTATGTTCTGGGGCCTCTGGTGGCGGATCAGAAATGTCCAGCACCCCAGGGACCCCTCTGTTTCTCTGTCCGAGTCAGAGTCGCAGATGCCTTCCGAATCCTGTGTATCACTGAGGCGTCCCCTGCTGGGTGGGCTGGGGAGGAGGCCCTCTCTATTTGGGGATTGCGGAGATCTGCATTGTCTGTCCCTGGAATGGGACGGTCTAGATGACCTGGAGCTACGGTGTCTCTCCCTAGAAGGGGATGACCGTGTGCTATGGGATGACGCAGATGGACTTGATCTATGGATCCGCTTGCGTCTAGACGTGGATGTGCCAGGGTCATCTTGTCCCTGAGGCAAGTTCTCCCTTTGCTGGGTAACGGTCATAGCCGGGGCATGACCCTGCAGAGCCTGAAGCAATGTGGAAGTTAGGTTATCTATAGACTGCGTCATAGATTGCGACATCTGAGTAGCCCATTCCGGCGTGGCATTAGACACCGAGGCATTGGCAGGGGCTTCTTGAGGCTGTGACACATTAGTTTGTATACAGTTCTGACAATGCGGGTACGTGCTACTACTGGGGAGAGCGGTCCCGCAGGCTGTGCAGAATGCATAATAGCAGTTCTGCCTGGTTCTCTTGGACCTTGAGCCCTGCATAATGCACAAAGTGCAGAGGTGCTGCCAGCAGATGGACCTTACAGGGGTAGAGAACCTATAGGGGAGCCTTATAGGTAATATGGATTCACAGCTGAGTAAAAAGAACCCAGCTGTGATCTTACCCCACCAGTGTGCCCCGAGGTCCAGCGCCGAAGATCCACAGTCCTGTGCCCCCCGGAGACTGGCTGCCTGGTCCTGGTCCTGCAGACCGGGAGATGCAGGGTTAATCTGCAGCCAAAAATGGCTGCAGAGACAGAGAAGAGAGGAGGAGAAGGGGGCGGAGAGCTAGAAAAAGGCGGCAAGGCTGTAAAAAACCCGCCCTTTCTGTCTCGATCCGCCCCCTGTATGACACTGTAGAGTGTCATATTTGTCATCTGGGGGGCGGAGAGGAGGCTGCTGCTTCAGCTAGGCCGAAGCCGGGGCCTAAATTAGATGCCTGAGGCCCAGAAGGGCTCCAGGCCGGCGCGAAAGTCCGGGAGGGGGGTCAGATCTGAACCGGACCCCTCCGGATTTAAAGGCAGGATAGCGGTGGGGCTGTAAGCGAGAGGGGGGCCCTGTGAGGGGTCCCCCTGAGGCAGTATAGAGCTGGTGCTGCCGCAGAGACAGGGACGCAAGGAGCCCTGTGTCTGTATGTGCCATGCCTGCCTGCACTCCCCCCGGCCCCAACAGGAGCCCGCAGCTGGGCTGGGGTCCCTGGATGCAGGCGCAGTATGCTGGCCCATTGCTGGGAGCTGTAGGATGCTGCCTGTACAGGCCCTACCTGAGGTGTCTCAACCTAATACCCCCAGAGGGGGATAGGGAGGGTGCTGTTGTCACCTTCAGGGGCCTTTATCCTCGCCTCGACCTCAACTCAGAAACCAAAAGGAATTGGGGAAGGAGGGGGGGTCTCGACTTAGAACCAGCACCCGAGGGGCTGGGGAAGGAGCAGCATGGGGAATAGCCATCTCAACTTCAACTGGGCACCCCATAATAGGGGGCCGAGGAAGGAGCCATGCCGGGAGTCTCACAGGAGACCCTCTTTTCTTCATCTGTAATCCCGTCGGAAAACGGAGTAAAAATCTTTAGGTGTGCCTCCTTTGCGACACTAAGCAAAAACTGGAGAAGGCTGATGCCGTCCAGGGGTGTATACTGCACAGGAGGAGCCACAGTTAATCTTTTTTCAGATTATGCATGGTGTCGCCTCCTAGTGGACAGCAGCATAACACCCATGGTCCTGTGTCCCCCAATGAGGCGACAGAGTAAAATATAAATGTGGTATCGCTGTAATCATACTGAGCCGAAGAATAAAAGCTGCCTCATTAATTTTACCACATTGTGAACAGCATAAAAACAAAACAAAAAAAAAACAAAAAACTATTTCTGAATATAAACGTCAACTGATCCAGCAAAAACAAGCCGTCACAGGACTGTTGGCAGAAATATTGAAAAAGTATAGCTCTCAAAATATGGTGATGAAAAAAAACCTTGTTTTGTAAAATTGTGACAGAAGCCACACATAAAAACCCAATATAAATCTGATATCGCTATAATCGCATCAACCCGAAGAATAAAGTTACCTAATCACTTATAACGCACGAGGAACTACGTAAAAAAATAAAACTAATTCTTCACCTGCTGTTGATTTGTTCATTCTGCCTCCCAAAGATCGCAGTAAGGTTAGGAGCACATCTATCCTGCGCTCTGTGCTGAGCACTTACACCGAGGTTTCAGTGTAAATCTCTGAAATACGTGATTCAGACGGAATCCCCAGCAGAAGATTCCCTATAATGAGGCAGATGGAGGAACGGTGGACGCTTTCTGGCCTGTGATACGGCGGTATCAGTCTATTTAGGCAAGCGTAAAAGCGCGGTCCGCCACTAGGTAGTAGTGTACAGCCATATATGAGGTAGTTCCACATTCAGCAATTTATTTATTTATTTATTTTTTTTACAAAATCTACTGCCATTTTAACCCATTTCCCAGTATGAAAATGTAATATCTGGGGATAAAAACTTTTTTGTGGTAAAAATGTAATTATTTTTTCTTCACCGTCCAATGGTATAAAATTCTGTGACACACCTGTGGTGTCAATATAATCACTGTACCCTTAGATGAATTCATAGAGAGGTGCAGTTTATAAAATGGGGTCACTTATGGGGGGGTTGTGCTGTTCTGGCCCCTCAGGGGTTCTGCCAATATGACATGGCACCCGCAATCTATTCCATCAAAATGTGTACTATGACACTTCACTTCTGACCTTTGCACTGTGCCTCAGAAGTTGTTTTCGACCACATATCGGTGTAATCAGGAGACATTGGGTAACATTTTGTGGTACATTTTCTCCCAAGCAACATTTTAGTAGGAAAAAAAATGGTAATTTTGCATTGACACAGCCCAATTCTGTGAATTGCCCAAGAGGTAAAAATGCTCACTGGACTGCTACATGAATTCCTCAAGAGGTGCAGTTTCCAAAATGGGGTCACTTGTTTGGGTTTCTGCTGTTCTGGCATGTCAGAGGCTTGTCAAATGGCGCTCCTTCCCTTCAGTAGTTTTCCACCACATATAGGGTAGACGTACTCACAAATTGTACGGTTATTTTTCCTAGTGGCAGCAGCATAACACCCATGGTACTGTGTACCCTAATGGGGCGTAGGAAAAAAAATGTAAAAATTTGGAGCCAAATGAACATTTATGATGGGAAAAAATGAAAAAGAGGGATTTTTTGCCTTCCACATTGCTTTAGTTCTTGAGAATGCTGTCCCTTTGGGTATTTTCTTTCATACAAGCCCCTCCATGTCACTTCAAAAGTAATGTGGTTTAAGGATGTAAAAATTGAAATATTCCAATATTTTCACAAATAAACGCACACAATTTCAGCCTAAATTTATCACTAACGAAGACCAATGTGTCACGAAAAAAAAAAAAAAACAATCTTAGTATCAACGGGATACATTGAAGCGATCCAGAGATATCGGACACTGGTAAGGATTGTCACATTTGGACTGGTCAGGGTAAAGGAGTTAGCTGCTTCACGTTCTCTAAGGCTACGTTCACATTTGCGGTCGGCGCCGCAGCGTCGGGCGCGTCAGCGTCGCCGCATGCGTCATGCGCCCCTATATTTAACATGGGGGCGCATGGACATGCGTCGCACTTGCGTTTTGCGCCGCATGCGTCCCTGCGGCACCCGCGTCCGGGCGCAGAGGACGCAGCAAGTTGCATTTTTGCTGCGTCCAAAATCAATGAAAAAAAGGACGCATGCGGCGCAAAACGCAGCGTTGTGCATGCGTTTTGCTGCGTTTTGTTTGCGTTGTGCGTTGCGGCGCCGACGCTGCGGCGCACAACGCAAATGTGAACGTAGCCTAAGATGCTGGTGGCAGAACCTCTACAAAACTGCGAGTGAAGCCACTTCAGGAAAACGGCTGCCGCTGTCTCAAAGACAACATGTGCACATACGCGAAGGCAGGTTTTACAAGTCCAACATTCTTGGTCCAATGATGGGCTGAGATGTCTACAACAGGTCTCCTGACCTCAACAGCTTCATAAACATATTAGTTAGGAGTTTGGGTCAACAGACCAGAGTCTGGTCCGTAGTTGGACTGTGAACCTCCCCTAAGCCTTGGGTAGTCGGGTTGTTATGTGAACATGTTCAGAAAGTGCACTGATATGTAGCCAAATACAACGATCACCGGACAGGGGACGTTTGGCCATGGTTGGGTTGCTATGTGATGGCATACATTTTACAGTATAGTAAAGCGCAGTACTTGTAGATTTTTGTATAAACTTTATGGCTCCACGGTATGGCTATACAAAGTATTAAGTGGTGTAAACATGACGGAGCCTGAAACCCAAGACTGGAGAAGCGGAGCAGGCACGTGGGACTGACCACCTCTCCTGATCAAACACGTATGGCTCCGGCTGACTTCTCGTGTACTAGGACTACAGACATTAGCAGAGACTTACTTCTCCTTGACCACAGCGGCTTCTCCTTCTTTATCCTTATCCTCATCTGACTTCTCTTCTTTGTGCAGGGGCTGAGAGATGATATCGTCCGTGAAAGAGCTAAAATAGGATTTGATGAACTGTGGTGAAGGCATCAGTGGCTCCCTGTTCTAGAAGCAGAAAAAAAAATACATTAGGCGAGTAGGATTCCTGGCCACAAAAAGAGCCAATGGGAAACATACAAAGTTGATCAGCGCTCATTGGCTATGGTCAGACGCATTAGATTGTCTCATGTGCCAATTAAGCAAATGACACTGATCAAACTCTAGTCAGGCTGTCTGCATACTGTTATAGGAGTCTCTCGGATGACACAATCAGAGCACACTGAGGATCAGTTGGAGAACAAAATGATTCCATCTCCTCCATTCAGTCAGTGTGTGGAAATCGGACTGCACTCAGATGACATCCAACTGCAGTCTGATTATTGACATGGTCGAGTGCAATCCAATAATCGGATCAAACTCAAACATGTTGCAATTTTTCGTACCAGCTCGGTACGAGAAAAGAAAGCATCAGATGTGCATGTCCTTATAGAAAAACATTGGTCCGCGTGCAATCCAATTTCTTGTCGGATCGCACTAGGACAGAAAATACAGTGGTGTGCACTTGGCCTTTATGGCCCTAATGCAATGCTTTTATCCCAATAATTTACACATTTTGTAGTCAGCAGAAATCGTGTTCACACAGACATGCAGCCCACAATCATCTAGTGGCTCACGCATAAATGATCTGGATGATGAATAGGTCTTTTACTTTTGCGAGCTGATCGGACGGCGATGTTTGCTCAGGCCAATGGTGGCGAAGAATCGTTTTTATGTACACTTGTTCATGAGTTATCAGCCTATGCAAAAGGCGTCTTTGTTGTAAAACTGCATAGAGAAACACGGCGCCATCTGGTAATTAGTCCGACCATATATTAAGGCCCCGTCTCACATAGCGAGATCGCTAGCGAGATCGCTGCTGAGTCACAAGTTTTGTGACGCAACAGCGACCTCAGTAGCGATCTCGCTATGTGTGACACGTACCAGCGATCAGGCCCCTGCTGTGAGATCGCTGGTCGTGTCGGAATGGCCTGGACCGTTTTTTGGTCGTTGAGGTCCTGCTGACATCGCTGAATCGGTGTGTGTGACACGGATTCAGCGATGTCTTCACTGGTAACCAGGGTAAACATCGGGTTACTAAGCGCAGGGCCGCGCTTAGTAACCCGATGTTTACCCTGGTTACCAGCGTAAAAGTAAAAAAAAACAAACACTACATACTTACATTCCGGTGTCTGTCCCCCGGCGTTCTGCTTCTCTGCACTGTGAGTGCAGGCCGGCCGGAAAGCAGAGCACAGCGGTGACGTCACCGCTGTGCTTTCCGCCTGGCGCAGACACAGTGGAGAGAAGCAGAACGCCGGGGGACAGACACCGGAATGTAAGTATGTAGTGTTTGTTTTTTTTTACTTTTACGCTGGTAACCAGGGTAAACATCGGGTTACTAAGCGCGGCCCTGCACTTAGTAACCCGATGTTTACCCTGGTTACCTGGGACCTCGGCATCGTTGGTCGCTGGAGAGCTGTCTGTGTGACAGCTCCCCAGCGACCACACAGCGACAAAACAGCGACGCTGCAGCGATCAGCATCGTTGTCTGTATCGCTGCAGCGTCGCTGTGTGTGACGGGGCCTTTAGACCCATAGTAGTGAAACAGCACTGTGTGCACATTACGGCAGAGCCTTCAATGTTGGGAGGCGGTCCGCACACAACACTACAAGGCATTTATCACCTGGAGGCTCGCTTGATAACAAGAACAGACCACAGGAGAGGATTTAAGTGCAGGCAACTTTTTATTTTTCTATATTTAAAAAAAAAAAAAAGGCAAAATAATGTATATCAGCCTGACAGATGCCAAAAGGACACTCGGGTGAATACAGCCTATGATCACAGCCTTAGGGTACCGTCTCACAAAACAATTTACCAACGATCACGACCAGTGATACGACCTGGCCGTGATGGTTGGTAAGTCGTTGTGTGGTCGCTGGGGAGCTGTCACACAGACAGCTCTCCAGCGACCAACGATGCCGAGGTCCCCGGGTAACCAGGGAAAACATCGGGTTACTAAGTGCAGGGCCGCGCTTAGTAACCCGATGTTTACCCTGGTTACCATCGTAAATGTAAAAAAAAACAAACCATACATACTCACATTCTGGTGTCCGTCAGGTCCCTTGCCGTCTGCTTCCCGCACTGACTGACTGCCGGCCGTAAAGTGAAAGCAGATCACAGCGGTGATGTCACTGCTGTGCTTTCACTTTACGGCCGGGAGTCAGTCAGTGCGGGAAGCAGACGGCAAGGGACCTGACGGACACCAGAATGTGAGTATGTACGGTTTGTTTTTTTTTTACATTTACGACGGTAACCAGGGTAAACATCGGGTTACTAAGCGCGGCCCTGCGCTTAGTAACCCGATGTTTACCCTGGTTACAAGCGAACGCATCGTTGGATCGGTGTCACACACAACGATCCAACGATGACAGCGGGAGATCCAGCGACGAAAGAAAGTTCCAAACGATCTGCTACGACGTACGATTCTCAGCAGGGTCAGACACAGCGATATCGTATGGATATCGCTGGAACGTCACGGATCGTACCGTCGTAGCGACCAAAGTGCCACTGTGAGACAGTACCCTTAAGGTACCGTCACATTAAGCGACGCTGCAGCGATAGCGACAGCGATGCTGATCGCTGCAGCGTCGCTGTTTGGTCGCTGGAGAGCTGTCACACAGACCGCTCTCCAGCGACCAACGATGCCGAGGTCCCCGGGTAACCAGGGTAAGCATCGGGTTGCTAAGCGCAGGGCCGCGCTTAGTAACCCGATGTTTACCCTGGTTACCAGCGTAAAAGTTAAAAAAACAAACAGCACATACTCACCAGCGCGTCCCCCAGCCTCTGCTTCCTGACACTGACTGAGCTCCGGCCCTAACAGCACAGCGGTGACGTCACCGCTGTGCTTTCACTTTCAGTTTAGGGCCGGCGCTCAGTCAGTGTCAGGAAGCAGAGGCTGGGGGACGCGCTGGTGAGTATGTGCTGTTTGTTTTTTTAACTTTTACGCTGGTAACCAGGGTAAACATCGGGTTACTAAGCGCGGCCCTGCGCTTAGTAACCCGATGTTTACCCTGGTTACCAGTGTAAAATATCGCTGGTATCCTTGCTTTTGCTGTCAAACACGGCGATACACGGCGACCTAGCGACCAAATAAAGTGCAGACCTTCTAGCAGCGACCAGCAATTTCACAGCGGGATCCAGATCGCTGCTGCGTGTCAAATACAGCGATATCGCTATCCAGGTCGCTGCAACGTCACGGATCGCTGGCGATATCGCCTAGTGTGACGGTACCTTTAGAGGAAGCGCTGCTAGTATGAATTACACATGTACTGTGCAAATGTTTTAGGCAGAGGTGCAAAAAGAAAAACAAAACAAACAAAAAAAACTGTTGAGCAAAAGCGCAGTGTTTAAAAAAAAAAAAAATAACGTGAAAAAGGAGCATTCATTGTAAAATACCTGTGATCCATCTGCAAACATGATGGATAACACACAAGAGCAAACAAAACAAAACAAAATTGGTTGTGAAAGAGGTCTACAATGACTGACCCCAGACATTGCTAAATAGCCTTCAGATAAACAGTACATACAGATAAGACAAACTGTAGCTGTAAGGCCATGTGCACACGTTCAGGATTTTTAGCGTTTTTTTCGCGTTTTTTCGCTATAAAAACGTGATAAAAACGCGAAAAAAACGCTAACATATGCCTCCTATTTACAGTGTATTCCGCATTTTTTGTGCAAATGTTGCGATTTTTTCCGCGAAAAAATCGCATCGCGGAAAAAAAAGCAACATGTTCATTAAAAATGCGGAATTGCAGGGATTCCGCACACCTAGGAGTCCATTGATCTGCTTACTTCCCGCACGGGGCTGTGCCCACCATGCGGGAAGTAAGCAGATTATGTGCGGTTGGTACCCAGGGTGGAGGAGAGGAGACTCTCCTCCACGCACTGGGCACCATATAATTGGTCAAAAATAAAAGAATTAAAATAAAAAATAGTCCTATACTCACCCTCGATGTCCCCCGCAGTGTTCCCGCCTCACCGCTGCATGCTGCCGTTCGGTTCCTGTAGCTGGTGTGCGGTGAAGGACCCTGCCGATGACGTCACGGTCCTGTGATTGGTCGAGATCGGTCATGTGACCGCTCACGTGACCGTGACGTCATGGAAGGTCCTGCGCGCACACCATCTATACGGAACGGACGCCGGTGAGATCAGCTGTCTGCGGGTGAGTATAAGCATTTTTTTATGCTTTTTATTATTTTTAAACATTTTATCTTTTACTATAGATGCTGCAAAAGCAGCATCTATAGTAAAAAGTTGGTCACACTTGTCAAACAGTATGTTTGACAAGTGTGACCAACCTGTCAGTCAGTTTTCCAAGCGATGCTACAGATCGCTTGGAAAACTTTAGCATTCTGCAAGCTAATTACGCTTGCAGAATGCTAAAAAAACGCGAAAAAAACGGAAAAAAAACGCAAAAAAAAAATGCGGATTTCTTGCAGAAAATTTCCGGTTTTCTTCAGGAAATTTCTGCAAGAAATCCGGACGTGTGCACATACCCTAAAGGTACCTTCACATTAAGCGACAACGATGCCGATCGCTGCAGCGTCGCTGTTTGGTCGCTGGAGAGCTGTCACACAGACCGCTCTCCAGCGACCAACGATGCCGAGGTCCCCGGGTAACCAGGGTAAACATCGGGTTGCTAAGCGCAGGGCCACGCTTAGTAACCCGATGTTTACCCTGGTTACCATCGTAAATGTAAAAAAAACAAACAGTACATACTTACATTCGCGTCCCCCAGCGTCTGCTTCCTACACTGTGTGAGCGCCGGCCCTAACAGCAGAGCGGTGACGTCACCGCTATGCTTTTACTTTCACTTTAAGGCCGGCGCTCAGTCAGAGCAGGAAGCGGACGGCAGGGGACGCGCAGGTGAGTATGTACTGTTTGTTTTTTTTTACTTTTACGCTGGTAACCAGGGTAAACATCGGGTTACTAAGCGCGGCCCTGCGCTTAGTAACCCGCTATTTACCCTGGTTACCAGCGTAAAACATCGCTGGTATTGTTGCTTTTGGTGTCAAACCTGACGATAAACGCCGGTCTGACGACCAAATAAAGTTCTGAACTTTATTCAATGACCAGCGATATCACAGCAGGATCCTGATCGCTGCTGCGTGTCAAACACAACGATATCGCTAGCCAGGACGCTGCAACGTCACGGATCGCTAGCGATATCATTTAGTGTGAAGGTACCTTTAGGCCATGTGCACACGTTCAGTATTTTTCGCGTTTTTTTCGCGTTTTTTCCGCTATAAAAACGTGATAAAAACGCGAAAAAACGCTAACATATGCCTCCCATTATTTTCAGTGTATTCCGCATTTTTTGTGCAAATGTAGCCTTTTTTTCCGCGAAAAAATCGCATCGCGGAAAAAAAAGCAACATGTTCATTAAAATGCGGAATTGCAGGGGATTCCGCACACCTAGGAGTGCATTGATCGGCTTACTTCCCGCACGGGGCTGTGCACACCATGCGGGAAGTAAGCAGATTATGTGCGGTTGGTACCCAGGGTGGAGGAGAGGAGACTCTCCTCCACGGACTGGGCACCATATAAGTGGTAAAAAAAAAAAAAGAATTAAAATAAAAAATAGTCCTATACTCACCTTCGATGTCTTCCCGCCTCTCAGGTGCATGCTGCCGCTTCGGTTTCTAAAGCTGGTGTGCGGTGAAGGACCTGCGATGACGTCACTGTCTTGTGATTGGTCGAGACCGGTCATGTGACCGCTCACGTGACCGCGACGTCATGGAAGGTCCTGAACCACAACGGCATCTATAGGAACGGACGCCTGCAGGTGAGTATAACCATTTTTTTTATTATTTTTAAACATTCTTTTACTATAGATGCTGCATAGGCAGCATCTATAGTAAAAAGATGGTCACACTTGTCAAACGCTATGTTTGACAAGTGTGACCATCCTGTCAGTCAGTTTTCCAAGCGATGCTACAGATCGCTTGGAAAACTTTAGCATTCTGCAAGCTAATTACGCTTGCAGAATGCTAAAAAAACGCGAAAAAAAACCGGGAAAAAAACGCAAAAAAAAAAATGCGGATTTCTTGCAGGAAATTTCCGGTTTTCTTCAGGAAATTTCTGCAAGAAATCCGGACGTGTGCACATACCCTAAAGCCCCCAGTCCCACACCCCGACACCACCCCCCTACATAGCAGCTAAAAGCTGCCAATTCTCATGGAAAGACGGAAGGATCCCATCTGATGATGACCGATCATTTCATCTGGATATATACTGAAGCGCTCAGCTGAGACAAGCGACCCTGGATTTGGGAAGGGGGGAGGCACAAAGATAACAGTCAACCAAATTATAGTCTGTCCGACAGCCATGTGACGTGTATGGGCGGCTAAATCTCCCAATAAGTGTGCAGGATTCAACCTTCAGGTCAATACGAGCCGCTCAGGGGACATCAGCAAAGTAGTTTGTGTGGCATTAAATAGACTGGGACTGTTACCTATTTACCTACAGCCCCAGAGGAGCGGAAACAGATTCTAGTGTAGTGTAATGGGACGACAGCTCGGGGGCAAAGTAGATCCAGTAAAACCGTGACTTTTTTTGCACCCTGAAGCCCATCTGCTAATCATATGGCTAATTGATGACATTAATAATTGTAAAAAAATGTTAAAATATATAGAATATGCAAAACACAGCACGGTGGCTCAGTGGTTAGCACTGCAGCCTTGCAGCGCTGGAGTCCTGGGTTCTAATCCCACGAGGACAACATCTGCAAGGAGTTTGTATGTTCTCCCCGTGTTTGGGTGGGTTTCCTCCGGGTTCTCCGGTTTCCTCCCACATTCCAAAGACATATTTATAGGCAATCTAGATTGTGAGCCCCATCGGGGACAGTGATGATAATGTGTGCAATCTGTAAAGCGCTGCGTAATGTGTTAGCACTATATAAAAATAAAGATTATTATTATAAAACACCGCTAGTTAAAGGGATAGTACCATGATTTATAGCGATGACCTATATCTACATCACTGTATGACGGGACAAAGTCCAAACACATACTAGGAGAGGGAAAAAAAAAAGGTCGACAGCTGGTTTAGCAACCTTCAATGTTAACTTTTGCAAGTTGGCACTGTGACCAGCCACTACGCAGGAAAATTCAGCATGGCCCCATTTACATGAATGAGGATGGCTGCAACTGCCTGCACAAAACCATGGCCATTGTATAGGGAATGGAGATGTAGAATTTCACCTGCGTAGTGTCCCATTCGCTCAAGATCAGCGAGTGTCCCTAAGGTTGGACCCCCCCACCAATCACAAAGTTACAGCATATCCTGATGATTTACTCATTTGTAACACTGAAATATCCCTTTAAGACACACTCGTGTCACCCGTTATCCGGCAATACCTTGTATTTGTCTTTGGCTTTTTCCTTCCCAAGCAGCTTAAGTACTTTATCTGCGAGCAGCATGCTGTTCTGGTTCTGGAATCCTTCCAAGATGCAAACGGCAGTGACATCTACAGACACAAGATACAACAGATGAGGCCGCAGAACAGTCACTTTCATTTTCTATTCTCAGGTATCCCAGTGTGCGACGGTCTGCTGACTTCTGACAGATACAAAAAATGAGTGCAGAGATCAAAAAAGAAATAAAAAGTGGCATTCCTTCACATTAAGGCAGAATACCCTCATTTGTCATCGGAAGAATCAGACCACTATGATAAAGTATCTCATACTACCCTTATTCAAAAATGACTAAGTATGGGATTCACAAGCCCACGGTTAGGTGGATTCATAACTGGCTCAGTGATCATACTCAAAGAGTGGTGATAAATGGTTGCATTTCCAATTGGAAAAAGTGTTGGGTAGTATAAGGTTCTGTCCTGGCCGAGTGCCATCTTTTTCTCTTTTGGACACTGTGCATACATTTGTTTTTGGTGGGCATCTGTACTCCGCAAGCTGACTGATGCATGCACACAGGCTCCTGAGCTACCAATCAGCTGCACGCTGTTAAGGATTTAGTGCCGGGTATTTCTTTCCTCATTTTGCCTACTGCTCCCATCAGCCTACGTCTGCTGCCGCTAATAACAGTGAGAGCAGGCGGTGACTGATTGGAATATTCATCAGCCTGCGCTCAAAAATAATTAAAATTTCCCCTGTATTTTTGATAACCAGCCAGGTAAAACATCTGCAGACTCCAACCCTCAGCTTTAGCAAGGTTGGTTATCAAGAATAGACAGGTCCCACATCATTTTTTTATTTTTTATTCAAATTTTAAAAAAATGGCGTGAGCTCCCCTTCATTTTTGACAACTAGCCAAGCTAAAGCACACAGCTGGGGGCTGGTATTCTCAGGCTGGTAAGGGGCTATGGATATTGGTCACCCCAAACTAAAAATAGCAGCCACCCCAGAAAAGGCACATGTATTAGATGCCCCAATTCTGGCACTTTACCCGGCTCTTCCCACTTGCCATGTGGCGTTGGCAAGTGACGTTCATATTTGTGGGGTTGATGTCGCCTTTGTATTGTCCGGTGACATCAAGCCCACGGCTTAGTAATTACAGTTATATTGTAAATAAAACACACAGCAAGAATAAAGTACTTTATTTGAAATAAACAACAGCATTTTTCCTTTATTTAAAAATAACAAACACCGTTATACTCACCTAACACCCATTCCACTGAAGTCCTCGTCTCCTGTAATAAAACAAAAATAAAAAACTACCAAATCCCTCACCTGTCCGTCATTCTGTCCCACGCCATAATCCATATCTGGGGATAAAAGGTTTTCCACCTTGACGGCAAAAAGATGCGACAGTGAACCACTGGGAGAATGAGCTGCAGTGAGCGCAGCATCAGTGACTAGCAGTGAGATCACCGCTAGCACAGTGATAAAAAGTCTAACGGTGCAACGCTGAGCTCAGAGAGTTCACCGGCAGAAATGAGAAGTTTCTTGCGGTGAACTCACCTCTGCACTGTGAGAATTTTTCTCACTGTGCAAGCGGTGATCTCACCGAAGGTCACTGCAGTTCAGGGGCCCCCGATGGAAACGCTGCCTCAATGACCGGCGGTAACCTCGATGACATCACCGCTGGTCACTGATGCTGCACTCGCAGCAGCTTATTCTACCAGTGGTTCTCAGCCTGCATGGTCCATCTTAGCACCGTCCATGCTGAAAACTGTTTATCCCCAGACATGGATTAAAGAATAAGACAGAATGACAGGCATGTGAGGGATATGGTTGTTTTTCATTTCATTACAGGAGACGAGGGCTTCAATGGAATGGATGTTAGGCAAGTATAACAATGTTTGGTATTTTTAAATTAAAAAAAAAGGAAAAAAGTGTGTTTTTTTATTTTAAATAAAAGACTTTATATTTGCTGTGTTTATTTACAATATAACTATAGGATTAGTAATGGATAGGTGTCATATAGAAGCCTCTCCATTAACAAGCCGTGAGCTTGATGTCACTGGACAATACAAAGATGATATCAACCTCACAAATATGAACCCCACTTGCCACCGCCACAGGGCAAGTGGGAAGAGTCGGGCAAAGTGCCAGAATTGGGGCATCTACTAGATGGCACCATTTCTGGGCTGCTGGCTGCTATTTTTAGACTGGGGGGGCAATATTCCATGGCCCCTTACCAGCCTGAAAATACCAGCCCCTAGCTGTCAAAATGGGGGGGGGGGAACCATATTACAAAATACGGTGTGCGGATCCCTCAATTCTTGATAACCAACCTTGCTAAAGCCCACAGATATCAGGTTTGCTTAGGCTGCTTTCACACTAGCGTCGGTACTGGGCTGCCGCGCTGCGTCGGCCCGACGTACCGACGCATACTGTGCAAAAAATGCCCGACGTGGGCAGCGGAAGCAGTCTTAAGACGCTTCCGCTGCCCCATTGCAAGGTCTGGGGAGGAGGGGGCGGAGTTTCGGTCGCACATGCGCGGTCGAAAATGGCAGATAGACGAACAAAAAAACGTTACATGTAATGTTTTTTTGTGCCGGCGGTGTGCCATAACACGACGCAACTGTCGCACGACGGTTGCGACGTGTGGCACAGCGTCGCAATGCGTCGCTAATAAAAGTCTATGGAGAAAAAAACGCATCCTGCGGGCAACTTTGCATGATGTGTTTTTTCTCCACAACGACGCATTGCGACGTGCAGTGCACGACGCTAGTGTGAAAGTAGCCTTAGCTGGTTATCAAAAATACAGGGAAACCCACGGCGTGTTTTTTTTTTTAAACATTTGTTATTTAGAGCGTAGGCATTGGCTGATGAATATGCCTGCTCTTGCTGTTACTGGCGGCAGCAGGTGTAGGCTGATGGCAGCAGTAGTCCCATCAGCCAACGCCAGTGACTGGAGGTAAATTTTTTACCTTCGATCAAGGCTGTCTGACCGATGGTAATTATTTTACTGCTGATCAGAGGCAGTGCTGTTGTGCATATGATGGTGCGATAAACAAAGATGTTCGGGGTGCCGAACCCGAACAGAAACACAGACTTCCTGGTTATGTCAGTGTTCGGTGTCCATGTCCAAACAGTAGGTGTTCGGTACAGAAGATGAACTTTACTGTTCGGGTTTGCCCATATCTGCTTAATAGCGCTTTACAAATTTCTCAAGGGCTGTCACAATGTAGAGGGAAAATCCATAGTCTCATTTGCAAATGGAAACATGAGAAGCAATGGAATGAATGAAACTGAAAGGGAGAAGATACAAATTAGATATTAGGAAAAACTTTTTGACACGGAGGGTGATTAATGAGTGGAACAGGATGCCAGGAGAAGTGATGACTTCTCCTTCAATAGAGGCTGGATACACATCTGTCAGAGATGGTTTAGTGAATCATGCATTGAGCAGGGGGTTGGACACGATGACCCTGGAGGTCCCTTCCAATTCTAACATTCTATGATTCTTAACAACCAGCTCTACATCAGAGCTCTTAATGTTAGCCATAATAAGCAGAAAATCAGCTCTGGCAAGGTGGTTTTGCTCCAGGCGCTTTTAACACAATTGATTGGTGTTTCTGCCCAAGTACATAATGTGGGGAGCTCGGAGATGTCACAGATTGTGATGCTGTCAGTCATATACAAGAAGCTTCATAGAGCTCCCGGCAAAACACTACAAGTAAGTGGATTTCTGCCAGAAGGATCATCCCTGAAGTGTAAGGAAGGAGCAGGTGAGGCCATGCTGTGACAACAGAGAGATGGAATAGCATGTACTGCTATGATAGTCTGCTGGGGAAGGGGTAAGCAGTAACTGCCAGGGAACAGTGGGGGCACAAGTTTTACTAACAGAAGTAAAAAAAACACACAAAAAACTAAGAGTAGCTCAAACTTTCTAATGGGTAGAGCAAAAAAAACCAAAAAAAAAACCCGCTGTCTGCAACTTCAAACGCCGTACATTTGTACCTTATTGCCTTTATGGAAAGGCTATATATGCGGCGACCAACAGCTTTACGGTAAGGACACAAAATTGTGCGGTCAGTGGCCACAAGTGGGGGATGAGCTCCAGCCGCTAGCCAGAGTGGTCTATTTGACTTTGTCACGTGTCTATCCCGACTTGTAAATGGTCACAAGGGGGTCCTAAACCTTCATACATTTTGTTCAGATGGGAAGGAACTGGTAGTTCTAGAGAGGATCTACCTTCTAAGCACTCTTTCTTGTTGTCAAGCCTTTCATGTGCCTTTGCCCGTCGGAATAGGGCTTTCACATACTTGGGATTTAGTTCCACCGCTTTGGTGCAGTCCTGGACGACTTCTTTCCACGTTTGCTATGGAAAAAAAAAAGGGAAATTTGAAAATATAAATAAAGTAAAATAAAATAAAGAAAAAATTAATCTTTAAACAAATGACATGCAAAATTGATAAAAGTCTAAAAAACAAATCTATTTAAATGATTTTGCCACATTAGCAACAATCCGAAGTATTAAAATATCATGTTACTTATCTTGCATAATGAATTCTTAAAAAATAAAAAATAGACAAATTTGAAAATTCTACCCTTTAAACAAAGCCTCAATAAAAATAAAAACAAAAGATAAAGCTTTTGGAAGGTGGTAACGAAAAAAAAAGCAAGTTGGGAAAGGATTTATCTGATGGTGGAAAAACACAAACAAACCCTACTCTATTTGCTGTGGGCAACAAGGCCAGCGTTACTGTCGGAACTAATAAATGCCCACAGCAAATGAACAAATTTCAACCAAAGAGATCATTTGGCAGGTAAAAACTGGAGGGCGAATAATCACTTACACAGGGTGATGCAAAACTCAATGGCATATCCATAAAAGAGAGAGAAAAAAAAAAAGAAGAACGCCCTGCTGCTGGCAGAGCTCCAGGTGGTTTCCTTCCAACCCTTACTGATAAGATTAAGCAAAAAAAAAAAATACTCATTTACAACTGCAGTTATTTCAAAAAGATAAAAGCAGAAGCCCCAGCAGCGTCACTCGCCCCCAGCAGCGTCACTCGCCCCCAGCAGCGTCACTCGCCCCCAGCAGCGTCACTCGCCCCCAGCAGCGTCACTCGCCCCCAGCAGCGTCACTCGCCCCCAGCAGCGTCACTCGCCCCCAGCAGCGTCACTTTCTAACCTGTTGCTCGTAGGCCGCAGCTCTGTTCTGGTAGAACGTAGACATGTCTACCATCTTCTCTGGAGGACACAAACTGATGGCCTCAGTGTAACACTGAATGGCCTGGTCATATTTCCCGGCTTTAAAATACTTGTTTCCTTTGTTCTTTGCACCTTGTGCTTTTTCCAGAGGGGTCTGTAAGGGAAAACAACAAGTAATGTGAGAGGGTTATATACAAAACAGAAACCAAAACAGAAGATGTATACAATATAATCTTTTATTAATGAATATTAATACATGATTACACAACAATAGAATAATAAAATTTAATTACACAAAAACACGATTATACAAAAACAGCCTGGGAATAAGCTGCAAACAGTGTGCGCCTCCCACAGTGGCTTTGCCCTGAATGGGTTTTCTGGGCTCTATACAAATTTCTATAGTCACTTTACATGACCGCAGATTGCCGTGTTGTGACAGTGTGCGAGAGGGTGGGCACGTGACCTTAAGTATGAAATTTTCATGACTAGATTCTCACACACTTGGCATGTTCTAGTGATGAGAATCTAGTTGGCACGTGACCACAACTATGCAAATCAAGAAGGCCAAATCCAGATGTCCTTGAAACACAGTACAAGTACGGCCAGCCATAGGCCTCAAGACCCCATCAGAAACCTCATATATGCCCGTGAAGTTGATCTGTCTGGGTCCGGAGACTTGCGGCCGATCCCGACATTGTTTTCTGTACTTCAACTGTGTTTCACAATCGTCTGATTTCAGCCTAAGGAAACCTCCCCCCAAACAAGTCAGTTGACTACAAGCACTGTGTAATTAGACCATGAAACTAGGACTTGTGAAGCCTCCATTCACCAAGAAGTGATATAATAAAGATCAGTATAGCACTGGACAGGTGCAGAGACATGGAGGGTCTTAGGCCATGTGCACACGTTCAGGATTGTTAGCGTTTTTTTCGCGTTTTTTCGCTATAAAAACGTGATAAAAACGCGAAAAAAAAACGCTTACATAAGCCTCCTATTATTTACAGGGTATTCCGCATTTTTGGTGCAAATGTTGCGATTTTTTCCGCGAAAAAATCGCATAGCGGAAAAAAAAGCAACATGTTCATTAAAAATGCGGAATTGCAGGGATTCCGCACACCTAGGGGTCCATTGATCTGCTTACTTCCCGCACGGGGCTGTGCACACCATGCGGGAAGTAAGCAGATTATATGCGGTTGGTACCCAGGGTGGAGGAGAGGAGACTCTCCTCCACGCACTGGGCACCATATAAGTGGTCAAAAAATAAGAAATAAAATAATAAACAGTCCTATACTCACCCTCGATGTCTTGCCGCCTCCTCGCACGCTGCCGTTCGGTTTCTGTACCTGGTGTGCGCTGAAGGACCTCGCCGAATGACGTCACTGTCCTGTGATTGGTCGTGAGCGGTCATGTGACCGCTCACGTGACCGTGACGTCACGGGAGGTCCTGTGCGCACAGACCAGCTATACGGAACGGACGCCGGTGAGATGTCTGGGTGAGTATAAGCATTTTTTTATTTTTTTTATTATTTTTAAACATTCTATCTTTTACTATAGATGCTGCATAGGCTGCATCTATAGTAAAAAGTTGGTCACACTTGTCAAACGCTATGTTTGACAAGTGTGACCAACCTGTCAGTCAGTTTTCCAAGCGATGCTACAGATCGCAGGGAAAACTTTAGCATTCTGCAAGCTAATTACGCTTGCAGAATGCTAAAAAAACGCGAAAAAAACGGAAAAAAAACGCAAAAAAAAAAAATGCGGATTTCTTGCAGAAAATTTCCGGTTTTCTTCAGGAATTTTCTGCAAGAAATCCGCAACGTGTGCACATACCCTTATAGCTGTGGAACCTCCCCACACAGAATTTAGGATCCCAAGTAGATACTTCATACCCCAGAGGCGGGAGATTAGAGGCATTTATAATGAAAGAACAATGGGAGACGTTCCTGGGGTCTACACACACCATTTGAACCTGATCCCAAATGTGACTGGGCTCTATTGGCATGCCTCTACACACAGTGCTTCTACTTAAATTGCAAATATTTTTTGCAGCAACTGAGGCTTGATGTTTGCAGTCAGAGATATTAAACGCAAAAAAAAAATTGGGTGTTTTATTTTCACTAGCCTAGCATTAATCCTTTACTACTGCTTTCTGTGAGGTAATATTTCCCTGCCTGTTTTATCACAGGAGTGAGTGTTGCTGCAGTATTTCCAGTCCTCTGAGCACTTAATAAATTAAGTCAGTGATGTTGGAGCTACAGTAGCCACTGAGCTCTTAAATTACCGCGCTTGATTTATGATGAGCTTAGAAATCTGGACATGTGGCAGAAACACTCACCACTGTGATAAAACAGGCAGCGAAATGTGTCATTTCGCAGAATCCAACAGCTGCAATCCCATGGTGTGTCTTCTATATACTCTCTTATGCTTCCTCCTTTGATCAGCTGTAATATGCACTGACCATGAACTGGAGCAGCTTTGCATGGTCGGACACAGCCATTAAACAGTACATAGCAAGGGCACATTTATCAGATCTATCAGATTTATCTCACCACATAAATATTTTTAAACACATCCAATTCTGGAACTCATTATTCCAAGATATATTGATTAAAATGTACTTTGTTCATGGGAAAACCTCATTGTCAGTTATTCCCACAGAATAGGGAAAATTAATTGATCGGTGAGAATCCCATGAATTGGGCTCTGCATAGTCTCCTCAAGAATGGAGTGGAGGTGCACATGCTCAACCTCTGCTCTATTCATTGACTATGGGACTGATGTTGAAAGCCAAGTACAGCGCTATGTAGATAATGAACATAGTGGAGGTCAGGCATTTGTGCCGTGCTAGAAGAGGCGTTGCAGAGCCCTGTTCTCAAAATCGTTGAGTTTGGAATTCCCAGCAATAAGTTAGCTATTTATTACCTTAGGCAGAGTTTGTTTGTTTTTAATAGTTTTTTTTGGAGTGGATTGTCACCAACATCCTCAATAAAAACGGCTTCAAAAACTCTTCTAAAACTCCAGTTCATTTTTATAGGCAAGCCATTGTTGAATTTTTGCGTTTTTTTTTCTGGAGAGTTTTTGAACACCATAGAAAAAAAAAAGAAAAAGAAAATGCATGCCAGGATCCTTAGGCTGTGTGTGCACGTTGAGTATTTGCTTGCAGAAATTTCTGCAAGGTTTTTGCATCGCTTGGCAGCAAATACGCCATTTTTTGCATGTGTTTTTGTACAGCAATGACGTTTTTTTTTTAGCTAAATATATTAAAAAAAAAAAAAAAAAGGTTTTGTGGTGTAATTTCTTGGTTCAACACCACCATTTTCATGCTGATGCAGTGTAGATCAGAGTAATAGAAGTAGGGCTTGGTGTCAGCAGCTGTTCATAGACACCAGGCCCTAGGTTTAGTAATGAAAAGGTGTCACCAGACACCCTTATTACTAAGCCGGTAAGTAAACACAAACACACATTGTCACCAGCCTATGTAGGAGCATTAACAGAAAGAACCTACATAGGCTGTAACCAAACAGCAACTGTTAATTGCAAAGAACAAAAAAAATAGTGTGGGCTCCTGCGTAATTCTAATAACTAGCAGAGTGAAAGCCGATGGCTGATGTTAATATTCTGGGAAGGAGCCAACAGCCATAAAGGTTCCCAGGCTATTACACTGTGTGCAGAATTATTAGGCAAGTTGTATTTTGATCACATGATACTTTGTATACCTGTTGTCCTACTCCAAGCTGTTCAGGCTGGAGAGCCAACTACCAATTAAGGTGATGTGCATCTCTGTACTGAGGAGGGGTGTTGTCTAATGACATCAAAACCCTATATGAGGTGTGCTTAATTATTAGGCAACTTCCTTTCCTTTGGCAAAATGGGTCAGAAGAGAGATTTGACGGGCTCTGAAAAGTCCAAAATTGTGAGATGTCTTGCAGAGGGATGCAGCAGTCTTGAAATTGACAAACTTTTGAAGCGTGATCACCGAACTATCAAGCGTTTCATGGCAAATTGCCAACAGGGTCACAAGAAGCATATTGGGCATAAAAGGCGCACAATAACTGCCCATGAATTGAGGAAAATCAGGCGTGAAGCTGCCAAGATGCCATTTAACACCAGTTTTGCCAGATTTCAGAGCTGCAACATTACTGGAGTAACAAAGCACAAGGTGTGCGATACTCAGGGACATGGCCAAGGTAACGAAGGCTGAAAAACGACCACCTTTCAACAAGAAACATACCGTATTTTCCGGCGTATAAGACGACTTTTTAACCCCTCAAAATCTTCTTAAAAGTCGGGGGTCGTCTTATACGCCGGGTACAGATAAAATGTGCATATGGTGGGTGGGGGGAGTGGTCCCGATGACGAAGAGAGGGGGCGTCTCACAGTAAAGTGTGAGTGGAGTATATCCCCCTATTACCTCATTGCGGCAGCGTGGGGGTCTCTGTGCTGGGAGCGGCAGCTCCTCTTCGTGCAGTGGGTGCTCTGTGCCGTGGGGCAGCGATGCATCTTCTTGCAGCGTCGGGGCTCCTCCGGCATCTCCTCCAGGCCCGGAGGCACCGGCAGCCCCATTGCTGTGATGCGGTGGCCTCCGGGAAAATGGCCGCTGCTCAGATTCAGATCTCGTCTCGGACTGCCTCCGGGCCTGGAGGAGATGCCGGAGGAGCCCCGACGCTGCAAGAAGATGCGCCGCCGCACAGCACCCACGGCACAGAGCACCCACGGCACGAAGAGGAGCTGCCGCTCCCTGCACAGAGACCCCCACGCTGCCGCAATGAGGTAATAGGGGGATATACTCCACTCACACTTTACTGTGAGACGCCCCCTCTCTTCGTCATCGGGACCACTCCCCACGCCAAAAGGCACATATTCACCGGCCCTATAAGATGACATACGGCATATAAGAAGACCCCCGACTTTTAAGAAGATTTTATATTTTAACTGGAAAAGTTGGGGGGTCGTCTTATACGCCCAGTCGTCTTATATGCCGGAAAATACGGTAAGATAAAATGTCAAGACTGGGCCAAGAAATATCTTAAGACTGACTTTTCAAAGGTTTTATGGACTGATGAAATGAGAGTGACTCTTGATGGGCCAGAGGCTGGATCAGTAAAGGGCAGAGAGCTCCACTCCGACTCAGACGCCAGCAAGGTGGAGGTGGGGGACTGGTATGGGCTGGTATGATCAAAGATGAACTTGTGGGACATTTTCGGGTTGAGGATGGAGTGAAGCTCAGCTCCCAGACCTACTGCCAGTTTCCGGAAGACAACTTCTTCAAGCAGTGGTACAGGAAGAAGTCGGTATCGTTCAAGAAAAACATGATTTTCATGCAGGACAATGCTCCATCACATGCCTCCAACTACTCCACAGCGTGGCTCAGCAGTAAAGGTCCCCTTGTTCACCTGATCTGAACCCCATAGAGAACCTTTGGTCCCTCATAAAATTTGAGCTCTACAGGGAGGGAAAACAGCCCACCTCTCGGAACAGTGTCTGGGAGGCTGCTGCACGCAATGTTCATCGTAAACAGATCAAGCAACTGACAATCTATGGATGGAAGGCTGCTGAGTGTCATCATAAAGAAAGGTGGCTATATTGGTCACTCATTTTTTGGGGTTTTGTTTTTGCATGTCAGAAATGTTTATTTCTAAATTTTGTGCAGTTATATTGGTTTACCTGGTGAAAATAAACAAGTGAGATGGGAATATATTTGGTTTTTATTAAGTTGCCTAATAATTCTGCATAGTAATAGTTACCTGCACAAACAGATATCCTCCTAAGATAGCCAAATCTAAAAAAAAAAAACACTCCAACTTCCAAAAATATTACGCTTTGATATTTATGAGTCTTTTGGGATGATTGAGAACATAGTTGTTGATCAATAATAAAAATAATCCTCTAAAATACAACTTGCCTAATAATTCTGCACACAGTGTAATATCAGCTCACAGCTGTTTGCTTAGCCTTTACTGGCTAGTTTACAGGGGGACCCCAGAAAAAATTGACATAGGGTTCCCCTATAAAATCTAACCAGCAAAGGCTAGGCAGACAGCTGCGGGCTGATATTAATAGCCGAGGCAGGATCTATGAATATTGACTCCTCCCAGAATAAAAACCATCAGCTCTCAGTCGCCTCAGAAAAAGCGCACCTATAAGATGCGCCAAATCTGGAGCTTAGTCTTGCTCTTCCCACTTGTTCTGCAGCGGTGGCAAGTGGGGTTCATGTTTGCGGGGTTGATGTCACCTTTGTATTATCAGGTGACATCAAGCCCACAGGTTATTAATGGAGAGGCGTCTATAAGACACCAATCCATTAGTAACTCCTTAGTGATATTGTATAAAAAAAAAATACACCAAGAATAAAGTTCTTTATTTGAAACTAGATGGCAGCCCGATTCTAAGAATCGGGAGTCTAGAATCCATATATACTTTATTTATTCAAATGTAAGAATAATACAATTAATAAATAATAGTAAGAAAGAACAAAAAATGGCTGCACTCACCAGCTCTTGACAATTCTTGACAGTACGGCACATTTCTGATTGGTTGCCGCCTGCCGCGAGCGACCAATCAGAAAAGTGCCGCGCACCACGAAGGCATATATCTTTGTCCACCCTGAGCGGGTGTAGGACGCTGGTGACGTCACTTATCTCCGGACATTATCTCCGGACAAAGCCACGGAAGTTGGCACAAATTGCCGGAAGTAGTATTCTAGGCAATTATATATTAGATTTTAATGTTATCAGTGTTTACCTTTGAACGTTTATATTGTATTGTCCTGTCACCAGCCATGTGTACGATTATCGGCCGAAAGCCTCTCTGGAACCAATAATCACCCCATGTAAAGGTATCTTTATAAGTTAAAGATTCAGAATACTATGACTTTTATCATATCCTGAACAGTCAAGTTTTTTATGAACCGTTAAGGTTTTCTGGTTGAAGTAAAAAAAACTCTGAGTGTTTACAGTTTGAAACCATAAAATGTTGAAAAATTATGTCATTCTTGAGTATATCACTCAATGGTGCTCATAAACGTGTCAAATTTGATCTATAATATACTTTAATATACGTTACTTTAATCTTTAATATACTTAAGAACAGGGCCCCAGACATCACACAGGGGGTCTGAAACACCGCACAGTGGTCCAAAATATCGCTGTGCTCTGCCTGGGGCCCCATATGCTGCCTGGGGCCCCATGTTCTGCCTGGGGCCCCTGTGCTCTGCCTGGGGCCACTGTGCTCTGCCTGGGGCCCCATATGCTGCCTGGGGCCCCTGTGCTCTGCCTGGGGCCCCATATGCTGCCTGGGGCCCCTGTGCTCTGCCTGGGGCCCCTGTGCTCTGCCTGGGGTCCCATATGCTGCCTGGGGCCCCTGTGCTCTGCCTGGGGCCCCTGTGCTCTGCCTGGGGCCCCATGTTCTGCCTGGGGCCACTGTGCTCTGCCTGGGGCCCCATAGGCTGCCTGGGGCCCCTGTGCTCTGCCTGGGGCCCCATATGCTGCCTGGGGCCCCTGTGCTCTGCCTGGGGCCACTGTGCTCTGCCTGGGGCCCCTGTGCTCTGCCTGGGGCCCCATATGCTGCCTGGGGCCCCTATGCTCTACCTGGGGCCCCTGTGCTCTGCCTGGGGCCCCATGTTCTGCCTGGGGCCCCTGTGCTCTGCCTGGGGCCCCATAAGCTGCCCGGGGCCCCTGTGCTCTGCCTGGGGCCCCATATGCTGCCTGGGGCCCCTGTGCTCTGCCTGGGGCCCCTGTGCTCTGCCTGGGGCCCCATATGCTGCCTGGGGCCCCTGTGCTCTGCCTGGGGCCCCATATGCTGCCTGGGGCCCCTGTGCTCTGCCTGGGTGTAGGACACTGGTGACGTCACTTATCTCCGGACATTATCTCCGGACATTAGCTCCGGACAAAGCCACGGAAGTTGGCACAAATTGCAGGAAGTAGTATTCTAGGCAATTATATATTAGATGGGCATTTCCTGAAGGAAATACATGGTGCTTGAACAGCGCTACCAGCTTTACAGCAGCACTTTTCACACATGGGACTGGGGGGCGCGCTTACTTTTGCACCCGGGGCCGGGGGCGCGCTTACTTTTGCACCCGGGGGCGCGCTTACTTTTGCACCCGGGGGCGCGCTTACTTTTGCACCCGGGGGCGCACTTACATTTGGTGGGCGGGGACCCTCGGCCTCCGATGTGGTGGGCGGGGCCAGGCCCCTCGGCCTCCGATGTGGTGGGCGGGGCCCCTCGGCCTCCGATGTGGTGGGCGGGGCCCCTCGGCCTCCGATGTGGTGGGCGGGGCCCCTCGGCCTCCGATGTGGTGGGCGGGGCCCCTCGGCCTCCGATGTGGTGGGCGGGGCCCCTCGGCCTCCGATGTGGTGGGCGGGGCCCCTCGGCCTCCGATGTGGTGGGCGGGGCCCCTCGGCCTCCGATGTGGTGGGCGGGGCCCCTCGGCCTCCGATGTGGTGGGCGGGGCCCCTCGGCCTCCGATGTGGTGGGCGGGGCCCCTCGGCCTCCGATGTGGTGTGTGCTCTGCCTGGGGCCCCTCGGCCTCCGATGTGGTGTGTGCTCTGCCTGGGGCCCCTGTGCTCTGCCTGGGGCCCCTGTGCTCTGCCTGGGGCCCCTGTGCTCTGCCTGGGGCCCCTGTGCTCTGCCTGGGGCCCCTGTGCTCTGCCTGGGGCCCCTGTGCTCTGCCTGGGGCCCCTGTGCTCTGCCTGGGGCCCCTGTGCTCTGCCTGGGGCCCCTGTGCTCTGCCTGGGGCCCCTGTGCTCTGCCTGGGGCCCCTGTGCTCTGCCTGGGGCCCCTGTGCTCTGCCTGGGGCCCCATGTTCTGCCTGGGGCCACTGTGCTCTGCCTGGGTGTAGGACACTGGTGACGTCACTTAGCTCCGGACATTAGCTCCGGACATTAGCTCCGGACATTAGCTCCGGACAAAGCCACGGAAGTTGGCACAAATTGCAGGAAGTAGTATTCTAGGCAATTATATATTAGATAAGACACAGACTCCTTTATTGAATCTTAATTAAACCAAAGTCACTGAACGCCTAATCCACAGAAGCCAACATCTCCCGCAACAAAAATAAAATAATAAACCACAATATTCCTCACCTGTCCGCAGAGAAGATAATCCATAATGTCCCACGACGATCGTGTTTACTTTGAGAGCAGTCACTGATGTGACTGCTCTCAAAGACAGCCAGCGATACACTGACAGGAGGCAATCTCTCCTGCAGTGTATCACTGAGCTGCCATGGTAAAGTTCTCACGCAGCGGTGCCGTGAGAGCAACGGAGCTGATCAGCTGATGAACTCCGGTGAACTCTCTCATGGCAGCTCAGCGATACACTGTGTGAGTGACTACCTCCTGTCAGTGTATCGCTGGCGGACAGATAGAGTGGTCACATCTCCCGATGTGACGGTTCTACATGTGATATCGCCATGGGACACTCGGGATAACGGGGACTACGGCGAACAGGCAAGTATACGTAGGTTTCTCATTTTACATTTGTTCTAGGAGATAATGTCATCGGGGATTTGCTGTTAGGCGAGTATAATGGGTGTTTTATTTGAATATGTATGTAATTATTTAACTTTACACAGCGAATCACAATCTCCGCTCTGGGGTCACTAACATCTGACAGCATGACCCCGCAGCGCTCTGACTGACGGTCTTAACGGCGGTAGAGTTACTGCCGATAAGAACCACCTTGCCGGTGTTTCCCGTACTCACACAGATGACCGCGTGGGAAACACCATAGGAAGTACATATAAAACGCAAACAAAAACTCAGCAAATCCGCAAACATTTTATACCTGCGTTTTTACTGCGGATTTGACAGACTCGGTTGAGGTAAATGGGTGAAAAATGCTGCAGAAACGCACAAAGAATTGACATGTTGAAGAAGAAAATGCACTGCAAATACTGAAAGGAAATTTACTGACCATGTACACAACACTTAGGGATTGTCATTGAATTAGCTCGCATAAGGATTCCACAGCGGTTTTGGCCCATTTACGAGCGGAAAACTGCCGCAAAAAACGTGTCAAAACACACTGTGTGCACATATAGCCTTAGAGAAAACTGGGAACTGTAATAAAAAATGTATTTTTTAGTCCCTATATGATCACTTACGCTATATATTGCAGTATATAGAGTAAATCGCAGTTTCCTATGAAGCTCAGCTTGCAACAGAGCTTCACAGGAGTACAATGATGGCAGTGACAGGGGGCCCTTTAGCATGCCCCCAGAAAGAATATTAACCCATTGGCTCCCTGAAATCACGTCGCAGGGGCTATGGGAGCTGGTGCAAGCTCCATTTGTATGTGATTCTGCATTAAAAAGAGTTAAAAACGAATTTGTGCCTCTGGTCCGTGAGACAGGGTATGTCCTATTCTCTTCTGTTTTGAGCAGGGCTGTGGGGTCGGTAAGGTTCTCCTCATCTACAGGTCCTTCTCAAAAAATTAGCATATAGTGTTAAATTTCATTATTTACCATAATGTAATGATTACAATTAAACTTTCATATATTATAGATTCATTATCCACCAACTGAAATTTGTCAGGTCTTTTATTGTTTTAATACTGATGATTTTGGCATACAACTCCTGATAACCCAAAAAACCTGTCTCAATAAATTAGCATATTTCACCCGACCAATCAAATAAAAGTGTTTTTTAATACCAAACAAAAAAACCATCAAATAATAATGTTCAGTTATGCACTCAATACTTGGTCGGGAATCCTTTGGCAGAAATGACTGCTTCAATGCGGCGTGGCATGGAGGCAATCAGCCTGTGACACTGCTGAGATGTTATGGAGGCCCAGGATGCTTCAATAGCGGCCTTAAGCTCATCCAGAGTGTTGGGTCTTGCGTCTCTCAACTTTCTCTTCACAATATCCCACAGATTCTCTATGGGGTTCAGGTCAGGAGAGTTGGCAGGCCAATTGAGCACAGTAATACTATGGTCAGTAAACCATTTACCAGTGGTTTTGGCACTGTGAGCAGGTGCCAGGTCGTGCTGAAAAATGAAATCTTCATCTCCATAAAGCATTTCAGCCGATGGAAGCATGAAGTGCTCCAAAATCTCCTGATAGCTAGCTGCATTGACCTTGCCCTTGATGAAAAACAGTGGACCAACACCAGCAGCTGACATGGCACCCCACACCATCACTGACTGTGGGTACTTGACACTGGACTTCAGGCATTTTGGCATTTCCTTCTCCCCAGTCTTCCTCCAGACTCTGGCACCTTGATTTCCGAATGACATGCAAAATTTGCTTTCATCAGAAAAAAGTACTTGGGACCACTTAGCAACAGTCCAGTGCTGCTTCTCTGTAGCCCAGGTCAGGCGCTTCTACCGCTGTTTATGGTTCAAAAGTGGCTTTACCTGGGGAATGCGGCACCTGTAGCCCATTTCCTGCACACGCCTGTGCACGGTGGCTCTGGATGTTTCCACACCAGACTCAGTCCACTGCTTCCTCAGGTTCCGGTCACCTCTTCTCGTTGTACAGCGTTTTCTGCCACATTGTTTCCTTCCAACAGACTTACCATTGAGGTGCCTTGATACAGCACTCTGGGAACAGCCGCCTATTTGTTGAGAAATTTCTTTCTGGGTCTTACCCTCTTGCTTGAGGGTGTCAATGATGGCCTTCTTGACATCTGTCAGGTCGCTAGTCTTAAGGCCCCGTCTCACATAGCGAGATCGCTAGCGAGATTGCTGCTGAGTCACAAGTTTTGTGACGCAACAGCGACCTCCATAGCGATCTCGCTATGTGTGACACGTACCAGTGATCAGGCCCCTGCTGCGAGATCGCTGGTCGTGTCGGAATGGCCTGGACCTTTTTTTGGTCGTTGAGGCCCCGCTGACATCGCTGAATCGGTGTGTGTGACACCGATCCAGCGATGTCTTCACTGGTAACCAGGGTAAACATCGGGTTACTAAGCGCAGGGCCGCGCTTAGTAACCCGATGTTTACCCTGGTTACCAGCGTAAATGTAAAAAAAAACAAATACATACATACTCGCCTTCTGATGTCCGTCAGGTCCCTTGCCGTCTGCTTCCTGCTCTCACTGACTGCCGGCCGTACAGTGAGAGCGCAGCACAGCAGTGACGTCACCGCTGCGCTCTGCTCTCACTGTACGGCCGGATCTCAGTCAGAGCAGGAAGCAGACGGCAAGGGACCTGGACACCGAAAGGCGAGTATGTACTGTTTGTTTTTTTTGGTAACCAGGGTAAACATCGGGTTACTAAGCGCGGCCCTGCGCTTAGTAACCCGATGTTTACCCTGGTTACCCGGGTGCTGCAGGGGGACTTCGGCATCGTTGAAGACAGTTTCAACGATGCCAAAGTCGTTCCCCTGATCGTTGGTCGCTGGAGAGAGCTGTCTGTGTGACAGCTCCCCAGCGACCACACAGCGACTTACCAACGATCACGGCCAGGTCATATCGCTGGTCGTGATCGTTGGTAAATCGCTTAGTGAGACGGGGCCTTTACCCATGATGGGGGTTTTGAGTAATGAACCAGGCAGGGAGTTTTTAAAAGCCTCAGGTATCTTTTGCATGTGTTTAGAGTTAATTAGTTGATTCAGAAGATTAGGGTAATAGGTCATTTAGAGAACCTTTTCTTGATATGCTAATTTATTGAGACAGGTTTTTTGGGTTATCAGGAGTTGTATGCCAAAATCATCAGTATTAAAACAATAAAAGACCTGACAAATTTCAGTTGGTGGATAATGAATCTATAGTATATGAAAGTTTAATTGTAATCATTACATTATGGTAAATAATGAAATTTAACACTATATGCTAATTTTTTGAGAAGGACCTGTATATGCTGAGCTTCACCACAGAACACCAAGATTTACACTATATGCGGCAATACTGTGGTACTGCCATGTATAGTATGAGCAATCAGACAATTGCAGGTTCAAGTCCCCTAAGGGGACTAACAATCCCTTTCTTACAGGTGATGTAATTATTTCTGATATCGGGTCCCTGACTTTGATGCTCCGAACAGCTCGTCCATGCTGTGAAAGTGGGGAGCCGATGGGAAGCCATGACAGGCATTGGTGCTGCTGAAGACCTCCGTACTTGTCATTACGATACTCCTGTGAAATTCAGACTGTAGCTGGCATTTATAGGAGATCGTGATGTTTGCTATACGTAGCCGTGCTGAAGTACTATGTATAATACAATCAATCACAGCTTCAAGTCCCCTAAGCAGGAGCTGTGGAGTCGGAGCCCATTTTGGTGGAGTCGGTGTCAAGGAAATTGAGAAGTGGAGTCGGAGTTGTAGGTTTGGCTTACCGACTCCACAGCCCTGCTCCTAAGGGGACTACTAGATACAGTGGGGAAAAAAAGGGTTTTATAAAAATGTTGGAAGAAAAAAATAAGTTTTAATCACCCATTTTGCCCCATTAAAAATAATTTCCCCCACACACACACACTGTGGTATCACCGTGTTCGTAAAAATCTGATCTATAAAATACATTAATCCGACTGGTAAAACGCACATTGAGAAAACTGAAAAAGTTACGGGTCTCAGAAAATAGTAAATCAAGAAAGTTATTTTTGTTTTCTTCAAATATCTGAAATTTTCAGGAAAAAAAAACTATACACGTTTGGCATCTGCATAATTGTAATATCAGGAAGAGAAGATGCGTCATGGTGCAGCCGTCTGTACAGAGAGGGGAAAAATCCGGCTCCTTGTACACAATGGAGTTTGCCCTCTCCGGAAGGAACGAAAGCAGCTGCTCGGTACGGACATCACTAAGCACAGGAGGTCACAGCCATTAGCTTGGATCCCAAGCCCCCTGCACGGTGTGCCGCCATATGTGGCTCAGTCCCATCATCTAGAGGAGGCTTCTCACCAGGAGGTGATAGAACAGTTTGGGCTCATTCACATGACTGTATGTTCGGACTGAGTGCTGTCCATTAAAAAAAAAAAAAAAAAAAAAAAAAAAACTAACAGCACTCGGACCAATGTTTCTCAATGGGGCAGTGCAGTGGAACTTTTTTTTTATTTTTTTACAATGACTAAATCGGTGTGAAAAAACATATGGCGGCATGCACTAGTTTCTTCCATAAAGCGGATGACACATTTAAGTCATTGGGTGAACAAAGCAAACAAAATTGCATGCCGCACGGAGCCACAATACAGCATCTGACTGTTACGGATACTTTGCAATTCTGTGACATAGAAAACTGTAAATGGTTAATAGCTGCTGCTTTTTATGTTATAATTTTTAAAATGGATGCACTGATGGTAAAGACAGAGAAACATCCAAAAACAGATACAATTCGGACCCAACACAATGATGATTAACGGCCCAATTTTCTCATACGCAAACCACCCCCAAAAAACCTGGACGTCTGAATGTGGCCTTAGTGTGAACAGGGCGACGCCTGGGAGTTTATCACCATTAAAAACGGATGGAAAGGAGAATGCGAAAATAAACCCCACAATCAGCAGCTGACATTACTCCCAACGTCAGACTGGTCACCAGCTTGGACAGCAAATGTCAGGTACCATTTTACAGCCACCAGAATATTCTGTTCCCCATTCAGCCATTTCATTAGTTTAAGCGCCCATGGAGACATTTGCAGGACAGTGCTGGGGCGCACTTGGGGGCCGCACTGCAGAACCATTGAAATGCATATATCAGTGTGTGGTAAGTAACTGCATTCTCCCTGCGGAGCACATGTCAAACTGTTGGCCCACAGTATATCTGGGCCTTGACGCAGGGCAGGTCTCCCTAGGTGCTGACAGTTGAAAGCAATGATGGAGGAGGGAGTGTCAGCTGACACTCCATCTCCCATCATTCCCCCTCTGCGTCTGAGCAGCGGGTGCGATAACGTCATTACGACGCGTCCGCTGTACCGAATCCACCTTGTTCACTCATTGGATTGAATCAGCACTGTGAGGGTCCATGAGGCAGCTAAGCCGGGGACCAGGCACTTATCTCCCCCGATGAATCGAGCTTCTTGAGGAAACACATTGGAAGAGAACAAGGAGGACTATCTAACCAGACATGGAAACATGGTCTCCCTAGCATATGAGGATCTCGTTAATGGAGCTACTTAGGATTGTCTGATGACACTTTGGCCAGTTTGTCCCTAGTCTTCATTATACAGCATTGTGTATTTTTTGGGCTTGACGATGGCTAAAATGCACTTTTTGAATTGGTGATCGTAATGAATGTTAATATTATATTCCCTACTAGGGTACTTTTAATAAGTTAAGTTTTCATGGAATCCTAGAGTGTTAGAGTTGGAAGGGTCCTCCAGGGTCACCGTGTCCAATCCCCTGCTAAATGCAGTATTCACTAAACCATCTCAGACAGATGTCTGTCCAGCCTCTGCCTCTGTTTGAAGACTTCAATTGAAGCAGAACTCACCAGCTCTCGTAGCAGCCTGTTCCACTCATTGATAATCCTCAGTGACTAAAGGTACCTTCACACGAAGCGACGCTGCAGCGATAGCGACAACGATGCCGATCGCTGCAGCGTCGCTGTTTGATCGCTGGAGAGCTGTCACACAGACCGCTCTCCAGCGACCAACGATGCCGAGGTCCCCGGGTAACCAGGGTAAACATCGGGTTGCTAAGCGCAGGGCCGCGCTTAGTAACCCGATGTTTACCCTGGTTACCAGCGTAAAAGTAAAAAAAACAAACAGTACATGCTCACCTGCGCGTCCCCCAGCGTCTGCTTCCTGACACTGACTGAGCTCCGGCCCTAACAGCACAGCGGTGACGTCACCGCTGTGCTTTCACTTTCACTTTAGGGCCGGCGCTCAGTAAGTGTCAGGAAGCAGACGGCAGGGGACGCGCAGGTGAGCATGTACTGTTTGTTTTTTTTACTTTTACGCTGGTAACCAGGGTAAACATCAGGTTACTAAGCGCGGCCCTGCGCTTAGCAACCCGATGTTTACCCTGGTTACCCGGGGACCTCGGCATCGTTGGTCGCTGGAGAGCGGTCTGTGTGACAGCTCTCCAGCGATCAAACAGCGACGCTGCAGCGATCGGCATCGTTGTCGCTATCGCTGCAGCGTCGCTTCGTGTGAAGGTACCTTTAGTCAGTGAGGATTATCAATGAGTGGAACAGGCTGCTACGAGAGCTGGTGAGTTCTGCTTCAATTGAAGTCTTCAAACAGAGGCAGAGGCTGGACAGACATCTGTCTGAGATGGTTTACCCTGGTTACCAGCGTAAACGGAAAAAAACACCGTACATACTCACCCGTCGGTGTCCTTCAGGTCCCTTGCAGTCTGCTTCCTGCTCTGAGTGCCGGCCGGAAAGTGAGAGCAGATCACAGCGGTGCTGCGCTCTGCGCCTCTCACTGTACGGCTGCACTCAGAGCAGGAAGCAGACGGCAAGGGACCTGAAGGACACCGACGGGTGAGTATGTACGGTTTGTTTTTTTACGTTTACGCTGGTAACCAGGGTAAACACTGGGTTACTAAGCGCGGCCCTGCGCTTGGTAACCCGATGTTTACCCTGGTTAACAGTGTAAAACATCGCTGGTATTGTTGCTTTTGCTTTCAAACACAACGATACACGGCGATCGGACGACCAAATAAAGTTCTGGACTTTATTCAGCGACCAGCGACATCACAGCAGGATCCTGATCGCTGCTGCGTGTCAAACTAAACGATATCGCTAGCCAGGACGCTGCAACGTCACGGATCGCTAGCGATATCGTTACAAAGTCGTTTCGTGTGAAGGTACCTTTAAGGTTTTTTCTATTATCTAATCTGTATCTTCTCCCTTTCAGTGTAATTCCATTGCTTCTCGTGTTTCCATATGCAAATGAGAATTGCCAATAGATGCTACTGTGCAAGCGCCATTTTCCTGAATTTTTTTTTCCCTAACCCCACAACAGTATATACATTATGTAAAATGGAGGGGGGGGGGGAGAATCACTGAAGGATCAGTGACCTGTCATAAGCCCATACAGATGGATATGCACGGTGGCTCAGTGGTTATCACTGCAGCCTTGCAGCGCTGGAGTCCTGGGTTCAAATCCCAAGGACAACATCTGCAAAGAGTTTGTATGTTCTCCCCGTGTTTGCATGGTTTCCTCCGGGTTCTCCGGTTTCCTCCCACATTCCAACGACATAATGATAGGGAATTTAGATTGTGAGCACCAATGGGGACAGTGATGATAATGTGTGCAAACTCTAAAGCGCTGCGAATTATGTTAGCGCTATATAAAGATTATTATGGTAATATTATATGTAAGCAAAGACCCCCCACAGGCCGCCCCGGAGCACGAGCAGATCATTAACTGAAAACTACAAATACAGATTAAACAACAACCACAAGACGGATTCAATCCCCAGGTATCATTGTAATCAGTATAATGGTGCCGACCTGACACTGTGTGTAGGTTACTGTGCACAATCCTGCTGACAGGTTCCCTTTAAGGCCTCTTTCACATTTCCATCGGTACGGGGCCGTCGCAAACCGTCGGCCCGATGTACCAACGGACGTTGTGCAAAATTGTGCACAACGTGGGCAGCGGATGCAGTTTTCCGACGCATCCGCTGCCCATTCTGAAGTCCGGGGAGGAAGGGGCGGAATTCCGGCCTCGCATGCGCGTTCGGAAATGGCAGATCCGACGGACGAAAAAACGTTCCCTTGACACTGTGTGTAGGTTACTGTGCACAATCCTGCTGACAGGTTCCCTTTAAGGCCTCTTTCACATTTCCATCGGTACGGGGCCGTCGCAAACCGTCGGCCCGATGTACCAACGGACGTTGTGCAAAATTGTGCACAACGTGGGCAGCGGATGCAGTTTTCCGACGCATCCGCTGCCCATTCTGAAGTCCGGGGAGGAAGGGGCGGAATTCCGGCCTCGCATGCGCGTTCGGAAATGGCAGATCCGACGGACGAAAAAACGTTCCCTTGAACGTTTTTTCGTCACAACGGTCTGCAAAAACACGACATCCATTGCACGACCGATGCAACGTGTGGCCATCCCGTCGCAATCTGTCGTCAATACAAGTCTATGGCAAAAAAACGCATCCTGCGGGCACATTTGCAGGATCCGTTTTTTTTACCAAAACGACGGGTTGCGACGGATGGCAAAAAAACGGAAGTGTGAAAGAGGCCTAAGTTGTTGGTTTTTTTTGCAAGCTAAGCATTTCCAAATCCTCTAACCGTTCCTCATAGGACACAGTTTGCAGTCCGCTCGCCATCCTCGTAGCTCTTCTCTGAACTTGCTCCAGTTTTATACCGGTTTTTGAGGGATCTAGCACAAGACATTTACCAGAAGTCATGTAACATCAAGTACGGCAGCAGAACCTGTACCTGATGGCGCCTCTCACCTCCTGACATGTGTTTGTTGGTAGAACAAACCTTGAGATGTTCTTTGAACTCTGCAATGAACCGTTCCTCCATCATCCCTCCTGGAAATGAATGATTACACTGAGAAGTTGATGGTCCCACTCCCTTTGTCATTAGGACGAGTCCTTACACAGCAAGACTGAGAAGTGTGTAGGACACGTTCTATTCACAAGGGGAGCGGTGGTGCCGGCTTATACAGTCAGTCTTCAGATACGGAGAATAAGAACATGTAGTAATACAGCTGTGCCAGGATAGGTGACGCTCCTGTGTGAAGCCTGAGAACATCATCCATGGTGGACTCTGTTCCATCTCTTTCCTTTTAGATTATCAGAGCAGGGTCGGCTCTATAATAAATGTGGACCATCATGTATCATGTAGGGATCATACAAGAAGCCACGGCTGAGTGTGAACACATCCTTACTGGACTGGAGACATCTATAATCTTTACCTGGCAGCACGTACAGCACATAGCGGGCCGGCATGGTGCACCCGACAACTAGCGAACCTGACAACTGGCACCTGGTTATGACACCAGGTAGGAGCAGCTGGGAGAATATACAAGACAGGACAGCAGGCGCTCAGGTCTATAAGAAATATTAGTACACAGCCCTGGAAATCACCCCATCCACCATGTCTGCTAAGAAAGACCTATCACTGATAGATTTGTGGAGTTCTGACCCGAGACCCCCTCTGCCCCCCGTTTTAATGGAACAACGGTGTGCTCCTTTCATTCTCCATGAGACTGCTGGAGACCGCAGAGCACTAGACTGAACTCCCATTTATAGGGTTACTGCCAAGATTGGAAGTCACATGCCAACTGTAGGACCTGGTATAATGTAAGAATCGCTGAGGGTCAGACCCCCAGTCACCCAAAATTACAGGCACTGACGAATAGAGAGGGGGTAAAGCATTACCCATTAATTCACATTAAGACTGCTGAAATAGCAGAGTGCAGCCCCTGATGCCCAGAGGTCCCATACACCATGAATAGAGAGCGCTCAACCTCTGCCATATTCAAGACAGAGCCCTGTTTTTGGATCCCTGGTGTCCGCAGCGAGCAGTGACCCTTTCCCTGGTCCTGTCCCAGCGCTTCGACCCCAAGTGGTAAGTAAGCTGCTCCATTATCTCATCCCAGCGTCCGGACCACCAGCGAGCAGCGAGCCATCCCTTCTTACTATTCCACAGGTCAACCCCCAGCGATCAATAAGCCAGCCCCCCTCTCTCTGGGGTGGGGGCTCCGCATTACAGCCTCCTCTCTCTCTGGGGGGGTGCCGCCCCTTACAGCCCCCTCTCTCTGGGGGGGCCTCTCCCTTACAGCCCCCTCTCTCTTTCTGGGGGGGGCTCCCCCTTACAACCCCCCTCTCTCTCTGGGGGGGCCTCCCCCTTACAGCCCCCTCTCTCTCTGGGGGGGCTCCCCCTTACAACCCCCCTCTCTCTCTGGGGGGGCCTCCCCCTTACAGCCCCTCTCTCTCTCTGGGGGGGCTCCCCCTTACAACCCCCCTCTCTCTCTCTGGGGGGGCCTCCCCCTTACAGCCCCCCTCTCTCTCTCTGGGGGGGCCTCCCCCTTACAGCCCCCCTCTCTCTGGGGGGGCCTCCCCCTTACAGCCCCTCTCTCTCTCTCTGGGGGGGCCTCCCCCTTACAGCCCCCCTCTCTCTGGGGGGGCCTCCCCCTTACAGCCCCTCTCTCTCTCTGGGGGGGGGGGCCTCCCCCTTACAGCCCCCTCTCTCTCTGGGGGGCTCCATCTTACAGCCCCTCTCTGCACGTCCCATTACCGCACACTGGCAGCAGCTTACTATGGCTGACTCACGGTGACATTGCCATGTGCGGCACGCACGCCCTCTGCTGGCGGGGCACACACACATACACCCGGCCTCTCCCATCCTCACCATCTCGGGGTTGACACCGGCCTCCTGACTGGCGCTGCTCCCGCTGGGCACGGGGCTCGCCCTTCCCTCCGGTGTTCTCCGCTGGCTGTCTCTCTTGCCTGACCTGTGCCTGTTCCATAGATACACCGCACCGGCTCCCAAGAGCAGCGGGGCCCCCACGGCTAGGGCCAGCTTCCAGTGCGGGATCCCGGGTCCGCCTTGCGGTTCCACGGGTTTGGACGCCGCCATGATTAATCTGTCCCTACAGTTGCGGACACGGGGAAAAGACAGGGAGGCGGAATAGCGGAAACACGGTGCATCCTGGGAGCCGGCAGGTGGGGGGATCACTTCCGGGAGCGCTCACCGTGGTCAGGGCGCGCCCTCTGCTGGCTGTGTGGCGGCACTGCATTGCTCTGGTGCCGGGACATCACACGGTCACTCCCAGAGGCGCCGGCCCCGGGGTAGCTGGGCCCTGGGGTCACACAGTCCTCAGGACCACTCTTCGCTGACATGGTTTCCTTCCTGCCTTACAAGGGACATCACTTTTTTGAATTATCGGTGGCTATAGAGCTGTATGGGGGCTGGAGTGTTATTGGGGAAGATGTAGGGATTTACCATTTGGGGGTCACGTAAGGCCGGACTGGGACACCAGCCCACACACTATAACACCCATGCCCCCCATCAGGGAGATTTGCTATAGTTTGTGCCCCTCACTACTCTCGTTCGGCTACGTTCACATTTGTGGATCTGTGCGCAGCGTATCATCTGCCTATGCAAACACGTTTTCTATCCACATCAGCTTACGCATGACGGCAAAAAAAACACACGTGTGCAGGGCCGGACTGGGACTAAAATTCAGCCCTGGCATTTGAAGTTACACAGGCCCACTTGTCACATGGTGACTGTATAATATCTTTGTACACTTGTAGGCAGGGCCGGTTTTAGGCAAAGTGGGGCCCTAGGCAAAGTTTAAAATGGGTCCCCAAATGCCAACATATTGCACATCACACAGAAGCCTTTCTGTTGTATTTACGTGCGCTGAGTTCAGGCCGCTAAACGAGTTTGATCGACAATACTGAAGTTGTTCAACGCTTGTTTCCCGGCCTCTTTCCACCAGCTGAGGAATAATGATGAGACAGAACGATCACTAATAGATCACTAACAGATCACCATACAGTATCATGTTTTCAGCAGCACATCTACAGTTTACACTGGCAATGTGCTGCTGACAACAAGGCTTTTTGTTCCAGCAAAAACAATCCGAATATGCAGCATTTTACTTGTTTAGTAAAATACACCCCATAGTCCTCCATATATTATAATGTGCTCCATAGTCCTCCATATAGTATAATACACTCCCTATAGTCCTCCATATATTAAAATACACTGCTCAGTCCTCCACATAGTATAATACACTCCTCATAGTCCTCCATATAGCATAATACAATCCTCATAGTCCTCCATATAGCATAATACAATCCTCATAGTGCTCCATATAGTATAATGCACCGCCACAGTCATCCATGTAGTACAATTCACTTCCCATAGTATAATGCACCCCATAGTTCTTCATATAGTATAACGTATTCCCCATAGTCCTCGATACAGTATAATGCAGCCACCCCAGAGTATAATGCAGCCACCCCAGAGTATAATGCAGCCACCCCAGAGTATAATGCAGCCACCCCAGAGTATAATACAGCCACCCCACAGAGTATAATGCAGCCACCCCAGACTATGTAACCCCCATAGAATATAATACAGCCCACCTCCCCATAATATATAATGTAGCCCCCCATAGAATATAATGCAGCCCCCCATAGTATATAACGCAGCCTCCCCCATAGAATATAATATACCCCCACAACAGTATATAACACAGCCACATAGTACATAACATGGCCTCCCCCATAGAATATAATATACTCCCCATAGTATATAGCAAAGCCCGCATATTATATAGCACAAACCGCATAGTATACAGCACAGCCTGCATACTATAGCACAGCTCGCGTAGTAGATAACACAGCCCACACAGCAGTATTCAGCACAGACCACACAGTAGTATACAGCACAGACCACACAGTAGTATACAGCACAGCCCACGTAGAAGTATACAGCACAGTCCACACAGTAGTATACAGCACAGCCCACAGAGTAATATATACAGCACAGCCCACAAAGTAATATATACAGCACAGCCCACAAAGTAATATATACAGCACAGCCCACAGAGAACTATATACAGCACAGCCCACAGAGAACTATATACAGCACAGCCCACAGAGAACTATATAAAGCACAGCCCAGAGTACTATATACAGCACAGCCCAGAGTACTATATACAGCACAGCCCAGAGTACTATATAAAGCACAGCCCAGAGAGTACTATATACAGCACAGCCCAGAGAGTACTATATACAGCACAGCCCAGAGAGTACTATATACAGCACAGCCCAGAGAGTACTATATACAGCACAGCCCACAGAGTACTATATACAGCACAGCCCACAGAGTACTATACACAGCACAGCCCACAGAGTACTATATACAGCACAGCCCACAGAGTACTATATACAGCACAGCCCACAGAGTACTATATACAGCACAGCCCACAGAGTACTATATACAGCACAGCCCACAGAGTACTATATACAGCACAGCCCACAGAGTACTATATACAGCACAGCCCACAGAGTACTATATACAGCACAGCCCACAGAGAACTATATATAGCACAGAGCACACAGTAGTATACAGCACAGAGCACAGCCCACAGAGAGCTATATACAGCCCACAGCAGTATACAGCACAGAGCACAGCCCACAGAGAACTATATACAGCCCACAGTAGTATACAGCACAGAGCACAGCCCACAGAGAACTATATATAGCACAGAGCACACAGTAGTATACAGCACAGAGCACAGCCCACAGAGAGCTATATACAGCCCACAGCAGTATACAGCACAGAGCACAGCCCACAGAGAACTATATACAGCCCACAGCAGTATACAGCACAGAGCACAGCCCACAGAGAACTATATACAGCCCACAGCAGTATACAGCACAGAGCACAGCCCACAGAGAACTATATACAGCCCACATCTCTTCTCTTCCTCCCCTCACCTCCTCCAGAGCACAGCCCACAGAGAACTATATACAGCCCACAGCAGTATACAGCACAGAGCACAGCCCACAGAGAACTATATACAGCCCACAGCAGTATACAGCACAGAGCACAGCCCACAGAGAACTATATACAGCCCACAGCAGTATACAGCACAGAGCACAGCCCACAGAGAACTATATATAGCACAGAGCACACAGTAGTATACAGCACAGAGCACAGCCCACAGAGAGCTATATACAGCCCACAGCAGTATACAGCACAGAGCACAGCCCACAGAGAGCTATATACAGCCCACAGTAGTATACAGCACAGAGCACAGCCCACAGAGAACTATATACAGCCCACAGCAGTATACAGCACAGAGCACAGCCCACAGAGAACTATATACAGCCCACAGCAGTATACAGCACAGAGCACAGCCCACAGAGAACTATATACAGCCCACAGCAGTATACAGCACAGAGCACAGCCCACAGAGAACTATATACAGCCCACAGCAGTATACAGCACAGAGCACAGCCCACAGAGAACTATATATAGCACAGAGCACACAGTAGTATACAGCACAGAGCACAGCCCACAGAGAGCTATATACAGCCCACAGCAGTATACAGCACAGAGCACAGCCCACAGATAACTATATACAGCCCACAGCAGTATACAGCACAGAGCACAGCCCACAGAGAACTATATACAGCCCACAGCAGTATACAGCACAGAGAACAGCCCACAGAGAACTATATACAGCCCACAGTAGTATACAGCACAGAGCACAGCCCACAGAGAACTATATACAGCCCACAGTAGTATACAGCACAGAGCACAGCCCACAGAGAACTATATACAGCCCACAGCAGTATACAGCACAGAGCACAGCCCACAGAGAACTATATACAGCCCACATCTCTTCTCTTCCTCCCCTCACCTCCTCCGAGAATGGCCCCACAGTCCAGAAAAAAAACAAACTCTCCTCACCTCTCCTCGTGCCCAGCGTTGCTTCCTGGTTCCTGCTCCTGTCTCAGCAGCTGCAGTCTGCCCGGGACACAGCAGGTGCGCGATGATATGACATCATCGCGCACTCGCAGTGTCAGAGGCAGAGCGGGGAATGATGGGAGAGGAGCGTCTGTAGACGCTCTCTCCTCCATCATTGCATTCAACTGTACCGGCGTCTATACGCCGGTATAGTTGAATGCGACGGCGGGGGCGGCGGATTGAGCGGCCCACCACTGGCACCGGCCCTTCTGGCATTTGCCAGAAGTGCCCTATGGCCAGTCCGGCCCTGCACGTGTGCATGTGTTTTTTGCCTGCATTTGCGTTCATTATGCTCATGCGTTCGATATTTCCAGGAGGGCGTGTCTCAAAACAGATCCTGGACATGCGCAGTCCGAAGTACACAAGCGCATCGAACGCAAAGACATGTGTAGGCATGCGTTTCCGTAGACACTAATGCGTTTTTTAACGCACTCATGAGCATGCCTGCGCATGTTTGATGGATTTTTGACGCCTCCAAAAATGCAACATGTTGCAATCGCCACGCCCAGCCGCACACAGAGAAATGACACGTACACAAAAGCATGCAAACACATATCCATGCATACACCATGTTAAATATATGTACGCATGACTCATGCAGATCAAACGCTGCGCACAAAGACGCCAATATGAAGCCTTTAGTTGAAAAGTCTCGGCAGCCGTGCGTATGATCAACCACAGCTGCATCTGCATGGCGCTCTGCAGAGCTCCAGTCCCCGGGATCATGGGGGACCCAGAGGTCAGATCCGCAGCGATAGAAAAGTTACTGATCTAGGGAGCAGATGACAAGAGAACAATGTATACAGGAAATAAATGGTACTGTGCAGTGTATACAGGAGGCGTGGTACTGTGCAGTGTGTATATACAGGACAGGAGTGGCACTGTGCAGTGTTTATATACAGGACAGGAGTAGTGGTACTGTGCAGTGTATATATACAGGACAGGAGTAGTGGTACTGTGCAGTGTATATATACAGGACAGGAGTAGTGGTACTGTGCGGTGTATATATACAGGGGAGAGGTACTGTGCAGTGTATATATACAGGACAGGAGGAGTGGTACTGTGCAGTGTATATATACAGGACAGGAGTAGTGGTACTGTGCAGTGTATATATACAGGACAGGAGTAGTGGTACTGTGCGGTGTATATATACAGGGGAGAGGTACTGTGCAGTGTATATATACAGGACAGGAGGAGTGGTACTGTGCAGTGTATATATACAGGACAGGAGTAGTGGTACTGTGCAGTGTATATATACAGGACAGGAGTGGTACTGTGCAGTGTATATATACAGGACAGGAGGAGTGGTACTGTGCAGTGTATATATACAGGACAGGAGGAGTGGTACTGTGCAGTGTATATATACAGGACAGGAGTGGTACTGTGCAGTGTATATATACAGGACAGGAGGAGTGGTACTGTGCAGTGTATATATACAGGACAGGAAGAGTGGTACTGTGCAGTGTATACAGGAGAAGTACTGTGCAGTGTATATACAGGACAGGAGGAGTGGTACTGTGCAGTGTATATATACAGGACAAGAGAAGTGGCACTGTGCAGTGTATATATACAGGACAGGAAGAGTGGTACTGTGCAGTGTATACAGGACAGGAGGAGTGGTACTGTGCAGTGTATATATACAAGACAGGAGGAGTGGTACTGTGCAGTGTATATATACAGGACAGGAGTGGTACTGTGCAGTGTATATATACAAGACAGGAGTGGTACTGTGCAGTGTATATACACAGGACAGGAGAAGTGGTACTGTGTAGTGTATATACAGGACAGGAAGTAGTACTGTGCAGTGTATATATACAGGACAGGAGAATTGGTACTGTGCAGTGTATACAGGAGAGAAGTGGTACTGTGCAGTGTATATACAGGAAAGGAGAAGTTGTACTGTGCAGTTTATATATACAAGAAAAGTGGTACTGTGCAGTGTTTTTACAGGAAAGGAGAAGTGATACTGTGCAGTGTTTTTTACAGGACAGGAGAAGTGATACTGTGCAGTGTATATATACGGGACAGGAGAAGTGGTACTGTGCAGTGTATATATGCAGGAGAGGAGAAGTGGTACTGTGCAGTGTATTTACAGGAGAGGACAAGTGGTACTGTACAGTGCATATACAGGACAGAAGAAGTGATACTGTGCAGTGTATATATACGGGACAGGAGAAGTACTGTGCAGTGTATATATGCAGGAGAGGAGAAGTGGTACTGTGCAGTGTATTTACAGGAGAGGATAAGTGGTACTGTACAGTGCATATACAGGACAGAAGAAGTGATACTGTGCAGTGTATATATACGGGACAGGAGAAGTGGTACTCTGCAGTGTATATATGCAGGAGAGGAGAAGTGGTACTGTAGAGTGCATATACAGGACAGGAGGAGTGGTACTGTGCAGTGTATATATGCAGGAGAGGAGAAGTGGTACTGTGCAGTGTATATATACGGGACAGGAGAAGTGGTACTCTGCACTGTATACAGGAGAGGATAAATGGTACTGTACAGTGCATATACAGGACAGAAGAAGTGATACTGTGCAGTGTATATATACAGGAGAGGAGAAGTGGTACTGTGCTATATATAGAGAAGAGGAGAAGTGGTACTGTGCAGTGTATATATGCAGGAGAGGAGAAGTGTTACTGTGCAGTGTATATATACAGGAGAGGAGAAGTGGTACTGTGCACTGTATACAGGAGAGGATAAATGGTACTGTACAGTGCATATACAGGACAGAAGAAGTGATACTGTGCAGTGTATATATACAGGAGAGGAGAAGTGGTACTGTGCTATATATAGAGAAGAGGAGAAGTGGTACTGTGCAGTGTATATATGCAGGAGAGGAGAAGTGTTACTGTGCAGTGTATATATACAGGAGAGGAGAAGTGGTACTGTGCACTGTATACAGGAGAGGATAAATGGTACTGTACAGTGCATATACAGGACAGAAGAAGTGATACTGTGCAGTGTATATATACAGGAGAGGAGAAGTGTTACTGTGCAGTGTATATATACAGGAGAGGAGAAGTGGTACTGTGCACTGTATACAGGAGAGGATAAATGGTACTGTACAGTGCATATACAGGACAGAAGAAGTGATACTGTGCAGTGTATATATACAGGAGAGGAGAAGTGGTACTGTGCAGTGTATATATACAGGAGAGGAGAAGTGGTACTGTGCTATATATAGAGAAGAGGAGAAGTGGTACTGTGCAGTGTATATATGCAGGAGAGGAGAAGTGGTACTGTGCTATATATATAGAGAAGAGGAGAAGTGGTACTGTGCAGTGTATACAGGAGAGGAAAAGTTGTACTGTGCACTGTATGCAAGAGAGAAGTACTGTACAGTATATACAAGAGAGAATTGATTCTGTGCAGTGTATACAGGAAAGGAGACGTGATTCTGTGCAGTGTATACAGGAGAGCAGAAGTGATACCATACAGTGTATACAGGACAGTAGAAGTGGTACTGTGCAGTGTATATACAGAATAATACATATCCTGAGAATTACACCCAGTATACAGGACAGGAGAAGTGGTATTGTGCAGTGCATATGTACAGAATAATATAGATACTGCAAATTACACCCAGTATATAGGGCAGAAGTGGTACTATGCAGTATATATATGGAGACTTAGAGCTCACTCACACAAACATATAAATCGAACTAGTACAATGCGAGAAAACATCGCAGTGCACGCACACCAATGTTATTACCGTATATACTCGAGTATAAGCCGACCCGAGTATAAGCCGACCCCCCTAATTTTGCCACAAAAAACTGGGAAAACTTATTGACTCGAGTATAAGCCTAGGGTGGAAAATGCAGCAGGTACCGGTGAATTTCAAAATTAAAAATAGATGCTCCGTACCGTTCATTATGGCCCCATAGATGCTCCACATAAAGCTGTGCCATATATATAATGCTCTGCACCGTTGCCCCATAGCTGTGCCATATATATAATGCTCTGCACCGTTGCCCCATAGCTGTGCCATATATATAATGCTCTGCACCGTTGCCCCATAGCTGTGCCATATAGTGCTCTGCACCGTTGCCCCATAGCTGTGCCATATAGTGCTCTGCACCGTTGCCCCATAGCTGTGCCATATATATAGTGCTCTGCACCGTTGCCCCATAGCTGTGCCATATAGTGCTCTGCACCTTTGCCCCATAGCTGTGCCATATATATAGTGCTCTGCACCGTTGCCCCATAGCTGTGCCATATAGTGCTCTGCACCGTTGCCCCATAGATACTCCACATAAATCTGTGCCATTGCTGCTGCTGCAATAAAAAAAAAACACATACTCACCTCTCTTGCTTGCAGCTCCTCAGCGTCCCGTCCCGGCGTCTCTCCGCACTGACTGATCAGGCAGAGGGCGGCGCGCACACTATATGCGTCATCGCGCCCTCTGACCTGCACAGTCAGAGCGGAGAGACGCCGGGAAGATGGCGCGGCGCCCGGCGTGTGGAACGAGGGAAGGTAAATATGACATACTTACCTGCTCCCGGCGTCCCGCTCCTTCCCCCAGACAGCTGGTCTTCGGTGCCGCAGCCTCTTCCTCTATCAGCGGTCACCGTTACCGCTGATTAGAGAAATGAATAGGCGGCTCTGCCCCTATGGGAGTGGAGTCCATATTCATTTCTCTAATGAGCTGTCCCACGTGACCGCTCAGGGGAAGAGCTGCGGCACCTGGAGACTGTGGGACGGGCAGGGGGAGCGACAGGAACGCCGGAACTAGGTGAGTATATGACAGTCCTCACCCGCCGACCCCACCACCGATCATGACTCGAGTATAAGCCGAGAGGGGCACTTTCAGCCCAAAAATTTGGGCTGAAAATCTCGGCTTATACTCGAGTATATACCGTAAATGAGTCAGTGCTGATCTGCAAGGGTTTTTTTTTTAGCTCTAATCAAACTGAGGAAACAAAATTGCAGCATGTTGGAGTGGCCACATACGGTATATGGGATGAGACTCGCCAATGCATGTCTATGGGTGTGAAAACAAAAAAACGCACATCACACGGACTATACGTGTGCCACCGATTTTTATGCACATATCTGAAAGGAAACCCGACATTTCATCAGCCAAGTACAGTAAATTCACAGGCCAAACTGTCAGAATAGAATAGGGATATAGAATAGTGTGGGGGGTTGACTCAGCTGCTTCAAAATGTAGACACAGGAATGCTTTGTGTGGTAAATCACCTGCTTGTTTATTATGAAACAGCATAAACCATATCAGGTTTCAGCAAAGTAAACATGGCCTTTCTGGCATTACAGTGAAACAAAAAGATAACATACAGCAAAGTCCTTCTAACTGAGGGATTTGCCTGCTCAGACCACCATATGTCTTCAGCTCCACCTGGAGCCACGTCTGGAGTTTCTCTTCACCAAACCAAAACACAGAGAAATAAAAAAATTGGCTGCACATTTAACATCTCAGCCACACCCTTGAGGTGGATATATGGTGAGTAGGTGTCTCCCTCATCTCTGACCTTCTCACCTACAAATCTGTCCCTTTTCATGGCTGATTAATGCCTTCAGCATATAACATGCTGGAGAGAAACATGGGTTTCTTGATCACGGAAGAAAACAATTTCCGTGATACATATCTCCACTCACATACAGTGCCAGTGATCCTGTCACATATTTGACCCCTCTGCCAAAAGCCGGGGGTTTTGGCACCTTCAGACACCAAATGGGATTCGGGAGAGAGCATCCCCGTTACCATGTAACTTCCCTGGCCTACATGGAAACTGAAATCTTGAAGAGCTAAGAACCACCTAGTCCCCTGGGCATTCTTACCCTTCTTTTCTCTTAACCATCTCAGAGGGGCATGGTCTGACACTAGTTTGAACTTTCGGCCTAGTAGGAAATATTTCAGTGTATCCACAGCCAACTTTATGGCTAAACACTCCTTTTCAACAATAGCATAATATTTCTCACAGGAAGAGAGTTTCCGGCTCAGATACTGTTTGGGATGCTCTTCATTTATATCCTGTGACAGTACAGCTCCCAACCTGACTTCTGAAGCATCCGTCTGGACCATGAATTCTTTGCTAAAGTCCGGTGCGACCAGAACCAGATGCTAGCACAGAGCCCCCTTAAGCTCCTGAAATGCCGCTTCTGAGTCAGTAGTCCATTTCACCATCGTCAACTTGGGGCCCTGAAGACGATCAGTTAATGGTGCAGCAATTATTGCAAAATTTGGGATAAACTGCCGGCAATACACCACGATTTTAAGAAACACCTTCACTAGCTTCTTGTAGAGCTGTTGTGGACGCTTCTGAATTGCCTCGATCTTGCTTAATTCTGGCTTGATCTCCCCTTTCCCGATGACGTAGCCTAAGTACTTGGCCTCTTCCTTCCCTATGGCACACTTTTTTAGATTTACAGCGAACCCAGCTTTTCCATCCCATCCATGGATCCCATCCAGGATCACCTGTACCTTTGGTAGATGACTATTCCAGTCAGGGCTGAAGACGACAATGTCATCAAGGTAAGCTGCGGCATACTTCTTATGTGGAGCCAAGATTCGATCCATCACCCTCTGGTGTACTGGAAACACCCATCAGGTGTTGAGAAGGCCATCTTCTCCTTGGCACACTGGGACATGGGGATCTGCCAGTACCCCTTCGTCAGGTCGAGGGTTGTAATGTGCCTCGCGGGCCCAAATCTCTCAATGAGTTTGTCCATGTGGGTCATCAGATATGCATCAAAACTGGACACCTCATTCAGTCAGCGGTAGTCATTACAAAACCGCCACTCACCGTCGGGCTTCGGCAGGAGGATAATGGGACTCGACCATCCACGTTTTGACTCCTCAATCACACCGAGGTCTAGCATTCTCTTTCCTCCTTTGATATTATCTCCTGGTGTACTTTGGGAATCCTATAGGGCTTGAGGCTCACCCTTACATGCAGCTCTGTTAACACATCATGCTCCACCACCTGTGTACACCCTGACAACTCTGAGAATAGGTCCCGGTTCTGCTGCAGCAGTTCCCGACATTGTTGCTTCTGGGTTGGTGTTAGATTCTCTGCAATTGTGACTTTCTCTATTTTGGCTTCAGGACTGGCCCCCAGGCAAGGAGCTTCCAGCGATTCCCGATGTCGCCATGGTTTGAGCAAGTTCATGGAGCGCCCCCAGACGCAGGGTCACGGGGTACTCGGTACCGGGCCTCTCGGTCTCAGTTCTGGGGTTGTCACGGTGGCTAGACCCGGTCCGTGACCCTGCTAAGGGGCGTCCAATGAAAGTTGTGAGTGGTGGTGCGTGGTGCAGGTCGCGGTGAATAATGAGGACACAGGGTTGCAGTCTTTTTACCTCTTTACTGAAGGCTTCAAGGTCCTCAATCCAGAGTACGGTTAACAGGGCTGCAAGAGACCGGCCGGTCTGATGGCACCTCCAGAGTTCCCTTTGCAGGTGGAAATCTGTGCCTACCTTCTAGCGCCTGTGTGTTGTAGTACTTCCCTGCTGAGCACCACGGGATAGTCCTCACAACTGTTGTGTCTGGTTCTGATTTTATTTCCCACAACTTATGTCTGTTCTGATGTTCTTCTCCGTCCCCCAGATGATATGGATAGGACGCACCCGTATGACGGGAAGGCCCGGAGTTCTTCCGGGACCCTAGTGTCGCCCCTCTCCCACAGTTACCCCCTATGTCTTCTTAGGTGATTTTGGTGAGACAGCCAACCTAAAATCAACTGTCCTGCCTCTGTTTGAAGTATTGCTTGGAGCCTAATACTTCCTCGGCGGTCTGGCCACCGGCTACGCGCCTCAATAGGATGTTGCCTCGATCTTACAGCACGACTCCTATTGGTATTATCTCCTTGTTGCTGCGATCTCGTTTCTCACTGCTCCACAATAAACCTCGCTTCTTGTCCTTTCTTGAGATACCGCCACGATGTAGTGCAGGCGCGGTTCCTTAACGTTCTTTTCTGTTCGCTAGGCCTCTGTCAGGATCCCACCCCTGACAGGGACCCCCCTGAATCTTTCCCCTGCAACACCCTCTGCCACAGGATGTTGCTTGGTTCCAACCCAGTCAGCTTTCTCTCCAACTTTCTGCCTAACCCCCAGTTTTACCAGATTGTGAGGAGTGGCCTAATACATAGCACCCTTAGCTCCCCCTGGAGGCCAGACTGTGAAGTGTATTGGTGCCTGTGATACCTGGTCAGGTGAACTCCTTCAGTGCCATTAGACGTACCATCATTCCCCTTAGCGGTGGAGCATCAGTACTGCAACGACCAGGACTCTGGGGCGCTGCACTCCCCCCCCGGTTAAATCCAGTACTCCTGGACTGGGAAGAAAACAACAATACATGTCAGCAAAAAGACATACAATTTTTTAGAAATGCAGAAACAAGTAAATTTTAACAGAGCTTCCCTTTATGGGAGGTGAGAACACTTGAACGTTACAAACAGAACATGGTTAAATATTTTAAATAACATCCTATAAATAACTTTTCCTACCCAGCCGGGTATTCTACTTAGTGGTAATTCTTAACAATAATTTAACTTTGCCTCTAAGGACGTATAAGCTGAATCCACTAAAGGCTTACTATAAAACTCCTAAAATATAAATTAACTTTTATCACTTCTCTCTTCTAAGTGCAACACTTTCTTCTTGATTTGTCTTATGCAGGACCGCCTGTCTATCTGCCCAGGCCTACTGCCTCTTTTCTTAGCACAGGAACACTGAACCATCTCTCTATGGCTCCTAGGAGGACTCACCACCTAACCCCGTACGGGTTCACTTCCCTGTCCTCAATCTCTAGTAACATTATCAAACATTTTCTTATAACTAACTAACTAACTAACTAACTAACTACATATTACTTCTACATATAAACATTATTGCTACTTCTCTTAAGGCAACATTATACTTTAAGTGCTATTGGTGAACGTTCCCTTTAAGAGGGAACCAAGTCTCTTGGAGGTAGCGCAACTTCTCAAGCTGCAAGCTCGTGTAAGGCAGGAACTCTTGTACTGTTTCCGGGAACAGTTTCTTCGCAAAGAGTTCTTTTTCTTGTAAAACCAGTAGGGGGCACCTTTAATAAGGTGCGAACTATGTACAAAACAGTTTGTGAATCATTCACCGTCCATGATTCGGTAGTCTTTAAAACAGTGATGAACCAATCAAAAAGGCAAAATAGGGATCCCGGGTCAACTAAGGGATCCCTTTAAGGAATAACCCTAGTCGGGTTATAGCAGCAAAACAACAGCAGGAAAGTAAACAATTAACTATTTACATTTTCGTGGCATCGAGGTTTATCCTCATAGAAGATTACACTGCATCAATTGGTGGCGGACACTCGCCGGCCGGGGAGGTTGTGGTCCTTTGTCCTCGGCGGATGCAGTATCAGTATGACTAGTTGGTCTCCCAGACACGGCCAGATCACCCGGTGTCTGGATTCGAATATCGGCTGTGGTTGCGAGTTCAGTGGCAGCAAAAATACACACCATAGCAACAGCAGTGGTGTTGGTCAAATCGGGGTTGATCGTCAGCGGGACAGCGGGTGGCACTACTACCGGCTCGCACCGTTGGACGTCTCGAGCGCACCACCCCTGCGCTCTCCGGTGGCGGGTGTAGGTCACCTGGTCCCCTTTACAGGGTAGCTGATTGTCACATCGGGTGGAAGGCCAGTACAGTCCCTTGCCTGACCAGGTTCCTCCTCTTGTGTTCAGTCTTTGATCTCTGTACTCTCGGTGGGTCATTCGGTTCTGTCTCCCTTCGGTTTTGCCATTGTCGAATTAAGCATTGTTTATACTGTTCCCAGGTGAGCGCAGCAATGCTGAGGCCCTCCTGCCTGGCCCCGTCTGGCCCGACCCGTGGGGTGTCCCATTGGAAGGTCACCTGTTATGGATCCCAATGGCTAGGGGATCGCACTGGACAAGCAAAAATAACTAAAATAACGGACGAGCTCTAGGGTGATGGAACCTGGGCTGACCACTGCCCTACTCCTGACAAACACAACTAGAAATAGCCAGGGAGCGTGCCTACGTTGATTCTAGACGCCTCGCGCCAGCCTAAGAGCTAACTAGCACTGCAGAGAAAATAAAGACCTAACTTGCCTCCAGAGAAATAAACCCCAAAGGTATAGTTGCCCCCCACATGTATTGACGGTGAAAATGAGAGGAAGGCACGCACATAGATATGAAAATAGAGTTAGCAAAACGAGGCCCGCTATAACTAGAAAGCAGAAGGATACAAAAGGGGTCTGAGCGGTCAGCAAAAAACCCTAATCAAAAACCATCCTGAGATTACAAGCACCCATGTGCCAACTCATGGCACATGGGGAGCACCTCAGCCCACTAGAGCTTCCAACTAGCATAGAGTAATATTTAGCAAGCTGGACAAAAAACAAAACAACTGAAAAGCATAACTTAGCTTATCCTGAGAGATCTGGAAGCAGGTAGTCAGAACCAAACTGAGAACATCTGAGAACATTGATAGCCGGCAAGGGAATGACAGGGAAGCCAGGTTAAATAGGAAACACCCAGCCTCTGATGGACAGGTGGAAACCAGAAACCGCAACCCACCAAAGTCACCCAGTACCAGTTGTAACCACCAGAGGGAGCCCAAAAACAGAATCCACAACAGTACCCCCCCCTTGAGGAGGGGTCACCGAACCCTCACGAGAACCCCCAGGGCGATCAGGATGAGCTCTATGGAAGGCGCGGACCAAATCAGTCGCATGAACATCAGAGGCGACCACCCAGGAATTATCCTCCTGACCATAACCCTTCCACTTAACCAAATACTGGAGTTTACGTCTGGAAACACGAGAGTCCAAGATCTTCTCAACAACATACTCCAATTCTCCCTCCACCAGCACCGGAGCAGGAGGCTCAACCGAAGGAACAACGGGCACCTCATACCTCCGCAATAACGACCGATGGAACACGTTATGAATAGCAAACGATGCTGGGAGATCCAAACGAAAAGCTACAGGGTTAAGAATCTCCAAGATCTTATAAGGACCGATGAACCGAGGCTTGAACTTGGGAGAAGAGACCTTCATAGGGACAAAACGAGAAGACAACCACACCAAGTCCCCAACACGAAGTCGGGGACCCACGCGGCGACGGCGATTAGCAAACTGCTGAGCCTTCTCCTGAGACAACTTCAAATTGTCCACCACCTGATTCCAAATCTGATGTAGCCTGTCCACCACCATGTCCACTCCAGGACAATCCGAAGGCTCCACCTGACCAGAGGAAAAACGAGGATGAAACCCCGAATTACAAAAGAAAGGAGAAACCAAAGTAGCAGAACTAGCCCGATTATTAAGGGCAAATTCGGCCAGTGGCAAAAAGGCAACCCAATCATCCTGATCCGCAGACACAAAACACCTCAAATAAGTTTCCAAGGTCTGATTAGTTCGCTCCGTCTGGCCATTCGTCTGAGGATGGAATGCAGACGAGAAAGACAAATTAATGCCCATCTTAGCACAAAACGTCCGCCAAAATCTAGACACAAACTGGGATCCCCTGTCAGAAACGATATTCTCCGGAATCCCATGCAAACGAACCACGTTCTGAAAAAATAAAGGGACCAACTCAGAGGAGGAAGGCAACTTAGGCAAGGGTACCAAATGAACCATCTTAGAAAATCGGTCACACACAACCCAGATAACGGACATTTTCTGTGAGACAGGGAGATCTGAAATAAAATCCATGGAAATGTGCGTCCAAGGCCTCTTCGGGATAGGCAAGGATAACAACAACCCACTGGCCGGAGAACAGCAAGGCTTAGCCCGAGCACACACTTCACAAGACTGCACAAAGGTACGCACATCCCTTGACAAGGAAGGCCACCAAAAAGACCTGGCCACCAAGTCTCTAGTACCAAATATTCCCGGATGACCAGCCAACACAGAAGAATGGACCTCGGAGATGACTACTGGTCCAATCATCCGGAACAAACAGTCTTTCTGGTGGACAACGATCAGGTTTATCCGCCTGAGACTCCTGCAATGCACGTCGCAAGTCTGGGGAGACGGCGGACAATATTACCCCATCCCTAAGGATACCAGTAGGCCCAGAGTCTCCAGGAGAGTCAGGCACAAAACTCCTGGAAAGAGCATCTGCCTTCACATTCTTTGAACCTGGCAGGTATGAAACCACAAAATTGAAACGAGAAAAAAACAACGACCAACGAGCCTGTCTAGGATTCAGACGCCTGGCAGACTCAAGGTAAATCAGATTTTTGTGATCAGTCAAGACCACCACACGATGTCCAGCACCCTCAAGCCAATGACGCCACTCCTCAAATGCCCACTTCATGGCCAAAAGCTCCCGATTACCCACATCATAATTGCGCTCGGCGGGCGAGAATTTTCTAGAAAAGAACGCACATGGCTTCATCACCGAGCCATCGGAACTTCTCTGTGACAAAACCGCCCCCGCTCCAATCTTGGAAGCATCAACCTCAACCTGAAAAGGAAGTGAAACATCTGGTTGACATAACACAGGAGCAGAAGAAAACCGGCGCTTAAGTTCCTGAAAGGCCTCCACAGCCGTAGGAGACCAATTAGCAACATCAGCACCCTTTTTAGTCAAATCAGTCAAAGGTTTAACAACACTGGAAAAATTAGCAATGAACCGACGATAAAAATTAGCAAAACCCAAGAACCTCTGAAGACTCTTAACAGATGTAGGTTGTGTCCAGTCACAAATCGCCTGAACCTTGACGGGATCCATCTCAATAGTAGAAGGAGAAAAAATGTACCCCAAAAAAGAAATCTTCTGGACTCCGAAGAGACATTTCGAGCCCTTCACAAACAGAGAATTGGCCCGCAGGACTTGAAACACCTTCCTGACCTGTAGAACATGAGACTCCCAGTCATCAGAAAACACCAAAATATCATCCAAATACACAATCATAAACTTATCCAGATATTCACGGAAAATATTGTGCATAAAGGACTGAAAGACTGAAGGAGCATTAGAAAGTCCAAAAGGCATTACCAAATACTCAAAATGGCCCTCAGGCGTATTAAATGCGGTTTTCCACTCATCACCCTGCTTTATCCGCACAAGATTATACGCACCGCGAAGATCTATCTTAGTGAACCACCTAGCCCCCTTAATGCGAGCAAACAAATCAGTCAATAATGGCAATGGATACTGATATTTGACTGTAATCTTATTCAGAAGGCGATAATCTATACAAGGCCTCAGGGAACCATCTTTTTTAGCCACGAAAAAAAAACCTGCTCCCAGAGGGGACAAAGATGGACGAATATGTCCCTTTTCCAAGGACTCCTTAATATAATTCCGCATAGCAGTATGCTCTGGCACTGACAGATTAAATAAACGACCCTTAGGGAACTTACTGCCAGGAATTAATTCTATAGCACAGTCACAATCCCTATGAGGAGGGAGCGAATTGAGCTTAGGCTCCTCAAAAACATCCCGATAGTCAGACAAAAACGCAGGGACCTCAGAAGGAGTAGATGAAGCGATTGAAATCAGAGGTGCATCATCATGAACCCCCTGACATCCCCAGCTTAACACAGACATTGTTTTCCAATCCAGGACTGGATTATGAGTTTGTAACCATGGCAGACCAAGCACTAGTACATCATGTAAATTATACAGTACAAGGAAGCGAATCACCTCCTGATGAACGGGAGTCATGCGCATGGTCACTTGTGTCCAGTACTGCGGTTTATTCATAGCCAATGGTGTAGAGTCAATTCCCTTCAAAGGAATAGGAACTTCCAGAAGCTCCAGACTAAAACCGCAGCGTTTGGCAAATGACCAATCCATAAGACTCAGGGCAGCGCCCGAATCCACATAGGCATCGACGGAAATGGATGACAGTGAACAAATCAGAGTTACAGACAAAATGAACTTAGACTGCAGAGTACTAATGGCAAAAGATTTATCAACCTTTTTTGTGCGTTTAGAGCATGCTGATATAACATGAGCTGAATCACCACAATAAAAACACAATCCATTTTTCCGCCTATAATTTTGCCGTTCACTTCTGGACGGAATTCTATCACATTGCATAATCTCAGGTGCCCGTTCAGAAGACACCGCCAACTGGTGCACAGGTTTGCGCTCCCGCAAACGCCGATCAATCTGAATGGCCATAGTCATAGACTCATTCAGACCTGTAGGCGCAGGGAACCCCACCATAATATCCTTAATGGCCTCAGAAAGACCATTTCTGAAGTTTGCAGCCAGTGCGCACTCATTCCACTGAGTAAGTACCGACCATTTCCGAAATTTTTGACAATATACTTCCGCTTCATCATGCCCCTGAGAGAGGGCTAATAAAGCCTTTTCAGCCTGAATCTCCAGGTTAGGTTCCTCATAAAGCAATCCCAGTGCCAGAAAAAACGCATCCACACTGAGCAATGCAGGATCCCCTGGTGCCAATGCAAATGCCCAATTCTGAGGGTCGCCCCGCAGGAAAGATATTACAATCTTGACCTGCTGAGCAGGGTCTCCAGAGGAGCGAGATTTCAAAGAAAGAAACAATTTGCAATTGTTCCTGAAATTCAGGAAGGTAGATCTATCTCCAGAAAAAAACTCTGGAATAGGAATTCTAGGTTCAGACATAAGAGTGTGAACAACAAAATCCTGTATGTTTTGAACTTTTGCAGCGAGATTATTCAGGCTGGAAGCCAAACTCTGGACATCCATGTTAAACAGCTAAGGTCAGAGCCATTCAAGGGTTAAGAGGAGGTAAGAAGCAGCTAGACAGCAATTAAAGGCTAGGCAGCAAAACTCTGAGGGAAAAAAAAAAAATTCCCTTCAACACTTCTTTTTCTCCTGCTTCAGCCCAAACAATTAACACTTTGTTGGCCGGCTATACTGTTATGGATCCCAATGGCTAGGGCAGGGGTCAGGAACCTTTTTGGCTAAGAGAGCCGTAAACGCCACATATTTTGAAATATAATTCCGCGAGAGCCATACAATATGTTTAAAGGGCCATTGACAGATCAATCGCTCCAATGTTCACTTAGTACAGCAAGGAATGCTCCTCCCTACTGTATAAAGCCACAACTGGACTGAAACAATGGTAATTAGCAGTAAAAAAATTAAATAAATAACTTACATTGTGAGCTTGCGATGCATGACATCAGTCCAGCAGTCTGGCTTCTTCTTTTTCCTGCGCATGACTGGAAGCTGGCATTCTTCCCACCTGATGTTGAGAGAATGCCAGCTTTGAGGCATTCGCAGAAGAAAGAAGCTGGAATGTTGGACATGTCACACAACGCATTGTCAGTTATGTCAATTATCTATTTTATTATTTTACAGCGAATTATTGTTTAGGTCCAGCGGTGGCTTAGTGCAGCAGAGAGGAACACTCCTTTGTGTACTAAGTGACCGCTGGAGCAATTGTATCTGTCAGTGGCCCTTTTAAAAGTGTTGGTCTTACAGAAAATGAACAAAAAAGAGAGGCTCAGACCCATAGGGAACTAAAGCATTTACTACTTAAAGTGGTACATACAAGCAGGCACACCCAGCGTAATAAATAATTGAACTTTATTAAATAGTCTCACTGTACATAAAGTGCACACATTGACTTGTATTTAATTTTAAAGAACAACAAATCTCCGAACTCTTTTTTTTATAACATAATAACGTTTTAATGCTGTTGCTAACCAACGATGAATAGAATACTTCCTACCATTAATGTGACTTCTGGTGCTGCATGGATTTGCTGATGGCTTTGTAATCTGGTTCATACGTGGTGAGGTTTAGCTTCATGCAGGCGTTGAGACTTCCATCCGTTAAACGTGAACGTATGTTAGTCTTGATGTGCTTTAGATGTGAGAAAGACTGCTCGCATGCATAGGTAGAGCCAAACATTGTCAGTACAGCAATACCCACACGCTGCAGTGTTTGGTATGTGACAGGAAGTGCATTCCAAGTTTTGACAATCAGCTGGTCTGCATGTTGGAGTTGTTTCATTTCTCTCCACTTGTGTTTGCTTGCCAACTCTGCTTGCTGTCGTGCAAGTTTTTCCAAATCTTCATTAAGTGATTTAAACTTATTCACCCACATGTCTGAAGCCTTCAGGTCAGCAGCTTGTAGCTCAAAATCTCTGATGGAGACACCAGGGATATAACTCAGGTCAGTGCTGTCCAGTGCACACTCATGTGGATGAGTGATGAACTTAAAAAGACGAGTGTGCTCACGAAATTCTCCAAAGCGCGCTTTGAATGATTGCAGGAGATTGGATGTAAAGCCTGCTAGCTGCTGAATATCAAGATGTTGTGCAGGGTCATTTGCTGTGCATGCATCTTTAAACTCTCCCAGTTTTTCAAAGTGTATTAAACGACCTGTTTCAATGTCTGCGATAAACAGTTCCAGCTTATTTTCAAATGCAAACACAGCTTGTTGAAGCGATAAAACTGTATTACCAACGCCTTGCATTTTCACATTGAGCTGGTTCAGATGTTCAGTCATATCTACAAGATAGAAGAACTTCAGGAGCCACTCAGTGTTGGACAACTCAGGATGGTCAACGTTTTTCATTTCAAGAAAAGTTCGTATTTCACTCAGACAAGCTGCGAAACGGCTGAGCACCTTCCCTCTTGACAGCCAGCGCACGTTGCTGTGCAGAAGCAGACCAGGATAATTATTCCCAACTTCATCCAGGAGTGTTTTAAACTGGCGATCATTTAAAGCACGGGCAACAATAAAGTTGACCACCTGAATGACAAGTGACATCACCTCACCAAGCTGCTCACCAAACATCTGAGCACAAAGTGCCTCCTGATGTAGGATGCAGTGAAAACTAAGGATAGGTCTTTTTTCATGTTCACGAAGAAGCGCTACAAATCCTTTGTTTTTTCCTACCATGCATGGAGCACCATCAGTACACACTGAAATAAGTTTATGCATTGGTAGATTTTTTTCTTTAGTGAACTCAGTGAATGACTTGAACAAATCATCCCCTCTTGTTGTCCCTTTCAGAGGCAAAACAGCAAGACTTTCCTCATGTAACGTGTCACCGACAGCATACCTTGCAATGATGCTGAACTGAGATATATGGCTTACGTCAGTTGATTCATCCAAAGCAAGAGAAAAGAACAGAGCTGTATTTATGTCCTTCACTTGGGATGCCTCAATCTGATTTGCCATCATGATGGCATGGTCATGAACTGTTCTTGCTGACAGAGGCATGTCTTTTATCCGTTTGATAATCTTGGCTTTATCCGGAAAATCATCAAAAAGTTCATTGGCAACATCAAGCATAAATGTTTTGGCATACTCCCCATCTGTGAATGGTTTTCCGTTTCTGACAATTGCCAAAGCACCAACAAAGCTAGCCGAATTTAAGTCACCTTGTTGGGTCCAAACTCGAAGTTGCTGCTGACTAGCTTGCACTTTGCACAGCAGCTCTTGACAGGCTTTCTTCCTGCTGTCCCCTGCAGGATATTTCGATGCAAATGAAGCATGGCGTGTGTCAAAGTGGCGCTTTATATTTGACCGCTTCATGGATGCAATTTTATCATTGCATATAAGACAAACTGGTGAACCTGCTCTCTCCACAAAGGCAAATTCGTCTGTCCACTCCTGCTGAAAAGTACGATACTCCTCATCCTTCTTTCTTTTAGCCATCTTCTTCAATAAAGGGCAGTACTGTGGGGTGAATAGAAGGCTCTGAGTCATTATTTCTTTAATTTGTGGATTTGTCTGCAAGCAGGGCCAACTCCAGGTTTCTTTTGGTCCTTGTGCTATAGAACTTTAGTAGACCTCTAGAAGAGCTGTCTTCTTTTCGTCACGGGTTAGTCGGGTGCTGACGCCGGCCGTGTTCAGCTGTCACTTTCAATACCCCAGCATGGCCCACCATATGGGTAAGATGTCAGCTGTAGTGATACCTACTACACCCCAGTAGCCCCCCCCATCCAGTGACTACAGGTGGTGTGCCCTTACCCATACCTATTTGTCATGATCTCTGCAGGCAGAGATCATAGCAAGCCTATAGAGGGACAAGCTCTCGGAAGATGGAACTATACTGACCATGAACTAAGCCTGCCGCGCAACTAGAAATAGCCAGGTAGCATTTCCTATTTATAGCTAGATGCCCAGCTCTGGCCTAAGACCTAAATAGCTAGCAGAGGGAAATATAAGACCTGGCTCACCTCTAGAGAAATATTCCAAAGAAGACAGTAGCCCCCCACATATAATGACGGTGAGTTCAGATGAAACAACAAACGCAGCAGGAAAATAGTCTTAGCAAATTTGAGGTCCGCTTACTAGATAGCAGAAGACAGATAGTATACTTTCATGGTCAGCAGAAAAACACTAACAAAACACCATCCAGAGATTACCTTAAACTCTGGCATTAACTCATAACGCCAGAGTAGCAATCCCTGATCAACGAGAGCTTTCCAGACACAGTAACAAAACTTCAGCTGTGAACTGGAACAAATAGGCAAAACAAAACATGGACAAAAGTCCAACTTATCTAGTAGTAGTCTAGAAGCAGGAACAAGCACTGAGAGGCATCAGATAACATTGTTGACCGGCAAGAAACCACCAGAAAAATGAGCTTAAATAGCGACACCCACTACTGATGGAACCAGGTGAAACAGGAAAGAGGATGACAAGTCCAATTCCACAAGCGGCCACCGGGGGAGCCCAGAATCCAAATTCACAACAGTACCCCCCCCTCAAGGAGGGGGCACCGAACCCTCACCAGATCCACCAGGGCGACCAGGATGAGCCCTATGGAAGGCACGAACAAGATCAGAAGCATGAACATCAGATGCATTGACCCAAGAATTATCCTCCTGGCCGTAACCCTTCCAGTTGACCAGATACTGGAGTCTCCGTCTGGAAACACGAGAATCCAAAATTTTCTCCACAACGTACTCCAACTCACCCTCAACCAACACCGGAGCAGGAGGCTCAACTGAAGGTACCACAGGTACCTCATACCTGCGCAATAACGACCGATGAAAAACGTTATGAATGGAAAAGGACGCAGGGAGGTCCAAACGGAAAGAAACAGGATTAAGAATCTCCAATATTCTATAAGGGCCGATGAACCGAGGTTTAAACTTAGGAGAAGAGACCCTCATAGGGACAAAACGAGAAGACAACCACACCAAATCTCCAACACAAAGCCGAGAACCAACACGACGATGACGGTTGGCAAAACACTGAGTCTTCTCCTGGGACAACTTCAAATTGTCCATAACCTGCCCCCAGATGTGATGCAATCTCTCCACCACCGCATCCACTCCAGGACAATCCGAGGATTCCACCTGACCGGAGGAAAATCGAGGGTGAAACCCCGAATTACAGAAAAACGGGGACACCAAGGTGGAAGAGCTGGCCCGATTATTGAGGGCGAACTCTGCCAATGGCAAAAAAGCAACCCAATCAGCCTGGTCAGCAGAGACAAAACACCTCAGATATGTCTCCAGGGTCTGATTAGTCCGCTCGGTCTGGCCATTAGTCTGAGGGTGAAAAGCAGATGAAAAAGACAAATCTATGCCCATCCTAGCACAGAATGCCCGCCAAAATCTAGACACAAATTGGGTACCTCTGTCAGAAACAATATTCTCAGGAATACCGTGCAATCGGACAACATTCTGAAAAAACAGAGGAACCAACTCAGAAGAAGAAGGCAACTTGGGCAGAGGAACCAAATGGACCATTTTAGAGAAACGGTCACAGACCACCCAGATGACAGACATCTTCTGGGAAACAGGCAGATCTGAAATAAAATCCATCGAGATGTGTGTCCAAGGCCTCTTAGGAATAGGCAAGGGCAACAGCAGTCCGCTAGCCCGAGAACTACAAGACTTGGCCCGAGCACAAACGTCACATGACTGCACAAAGACTCGCACATCTCGTGACAGGGAAGGCCACCAGAAGGATCTTGCCACCAAATCCCTGGTACCAAAAATTCCGGGATGACCTGCCAATGCAGAAGAATGTACCTCAGAGATGACTCTGCTGGTCCAATCATCCGGAACAAACAGTCTATCAGGCGGACAACGATCCGGTCTATCCGCCTGAAACTCTTGCAAGGACCGCCGCAGATCAGGAGAAACGGCCGACAAAATTACTCCCTCCCTAAGGATACCTGTGGGTTCAGAATTACCAGGAGAGTCCGGGTCAAAACTCCTAGAAAGGGCATCTGCCTTAACATTCTTAGAACCCGGTAGGTATGACACCACAAAATTAAAGCGAGAAAAAAATAAAGACCAGCGCGCCTGTCTAGGATTCAGGCGTCTGGCAGTCTCAAGATAAATCAAATTTTTGTGGTCAGTCAATACCACCACCTGATGCCTAGCCCCCTCGAGCCAATGGCGCCACTCCTCAAACGCCCACTTCATGGCCAAAAGCTCCCGATTCCCAACATCATAATTCCGCTCTGCGGGCGAAAATTTGCGAGAAAAGAAGGCACAAGGCCTAATGACGGAGCAGTCGGAACCTTTCTGCGACAACACTGCCCCAGCTCCGATCTCCGAAGCGTCAACCTCAACCTGAAAAGGCAGATTCACATCAGGCTGACGCAACACAGGGGCAGAGGCAAAACGGCGCTTAAGCTCCTGAAAGGCCTCTACAGCATGAGGGGACCAATTAGCAACATCAGCGCCTTGTCTGGTCAAATCAGTCAGTGGTTTAACGACATCCGAAAAACCAGCAATAAATCGGCGGTAAAAGTTGGCAAAGCCCAAAAATCTCTGAAGACCCTTAAGAGAGGAGGGCTGAGTCCAGTCACAAATAGCTTGCACCTTGACGGGATCCATCTCAATGGAAGAGGGAGAAAAAATATACCCCAAAAAGGAAATTTTCTGGACCCCAAAAACGCACTTAGACCCCTTCACACATAAAGAATTAGACCGCAGAACCTGAAAAACTCTCCTGACCTGCTGGACATGAGAGTCCCAGTCATCAGAAAAAATCAGAATATCATCCAGATATATTATCATAAATTTATCCAGAAAATCGCGGAAAATATCATGCATAAAAGACTGGAAAACTGAAGGGGCATTAGAAAGACCGAAAGGCATGACCAAATACTCAAAGTGGCCCTCGGGCGTATTAAATGCGGTCTTCCACTCATCCCCCTGCCTGATCCGCACCAAATTATACGCCCCACGAAGATCAATTTTAGAGAACCACTTAGCACCCTCTATACGAGCAAACAAATCAGTAAGCAATGGCAATGGGTATTGATACTTAACAGTGATCTTATTCAGAAGCCGATAATCAATACATGGTCTCAAAGAGCCGTCTTTTTTTGAGACAAAGAAAAACCCAGCTCCCAAGGGAGAAGAAGATGGACGAATATGTCCCTTTTCCAAAGACTCCTTTATATATTCCCGCATAGCAGCATGTTCCGGCACAGACAGATTAAACAAACGACCCTTGGGATATTTACAACCCGGTATCAAATCTATGGCACAATCGCACTCACGGTGCGGAGGTAACGACCCAAGCTTGGGTTCGTCAAAGACATCTTGATAATCAGAGAGGAACTCAGGGACTTCAGAGGGAATGGACGACGAAATAGAAACCAAAGGTAAATCCCCATGAATACCCTTACATCCCCAGCTCAACACAGACATTGCTCTCCAGTCCAAGACTGGGTTGTGAGACTGCAACCATGGCAATCCCAGTACCAAATCGTCATGTAAATTATACAGCACCAGGAAACGAATAATCTCCTGGTGATCCGGATTGATACGCATGGTTACTTGTGTCCAGTATTGTGGTTTATTATTAGCCAATGGGGTGGAGTCAATCCCCTTCAGAGGAATAAGAGTCTCCAAAGGCTCTAAATCAAAACCACAACGATTGGCAAAGGACCAATCCATAAGACTCAGAGCGGCGCCAGAGTCAACATAGGCGTCCGTGGCAATGGATGACAAAGAGCAAATCAGGGTTACAGACAAAATAAACTTAGACTGAATGGTGCCAATGGAAACAGACTTATCAAGCTTCTTTGTACGCCTAGAGCATGCTGATATAACATGAGTAGAATCCCCACAATAGAAACACAATCCATTCTTCCGTCTAAAATTCTGTCGCTCGCTCCTGGACAGAATTCTATCACACTGCATACTTTCTGGCGTCTTTTCCATAGACACCGCCAGATGGTGCACCGGTTTGCGCTCCCGCAGACGCCTATCAATCTGAATAGCCATTGTCATGGACTCATTCAGACCTGCAGGCACAGGGAACCCCACCATAACATCCTTAACGGCATCAGAGAGACCTTCTCTGAAAGTTGCCGCCAAGGCGCACTCATTCCACTGAGTAAGCACAGACCATTTACGGAATTTTTGGCAGAAAACTTCAGCTTCGTCTTGCCCCTGAGATAGTGCCATCAAAGTTTTTTCTGCCTGAAGTTCCAAATGAGGTTCCTCATAAAGCAAGCCCAAGGCCAGAAAAAACGCATCCACATCGCGTAACGCAGGATCCCCTGCTGGCAATGAGAAGGCCCAATCTTGAGGGTCACCCCTGAGCAAGGAAATCACAATCCTAACCTGCTGAGCAGGGTCTCCAGCTGAACGAGACTTCAGGGACAAATAAAGCTTACAATTATTTCGGAAATTCTGGAAGCTAGCTCTATTCCCTGTGAAGAACTCCGGCAAAGGAATTCTCGGCTCAGATACCGGAGCATGTACCACAAAATCTTGTAAATTTTGTACTTTCGTGATGAGATTATTCAAACCCGCAGTTACACTCTGGAGATCCATTATTGTCAGGTGCACACAGAGCCATACAGAGATTAGGAGGAGAGAGAGAAAAAAGACTGCAGCAAGGCAGACTGGAGGAAAAAAAAAAAAAAAAAAAAATTCCAGCAGACTTCTTATAACTCTCCTTTCTCAACCTGGGTCTTTAACACTTTATGGGCCGGTCAAACTGTCATGATCTCTGCAGGCAGAGATCATAGCAAGCCTATAGAGGGACAAGCTCTCGGAAGATGGAACTATACTGACCATGAACTAAGCCTGCCGCGCAACTAGAAATAGCCAGGTAGCATTTCCTATTTATAGCTAGATGCCCAGCTCTGGCCTAAGACCTAAATAGCTAGCAGAGGGAAATATAAGACCTGGCTCACCTCTAGAGAAATATTCCAAAGAAGACAGTAGCCCCCCACATATAATGACGGTGAGTTCAGATGAAACAACAAACGCAGCAGGAAAATAGTCTTAGCAAATTTGAGGTCCGCTTACTAGATAGCAGAAGACAGATAGTATACTTTCATGGTCAGCAGAAAAACACTAACAAAACACCATCCAGAGATTACCTTAAACTCTGGCATTAACTCATAACGCCAGAGTAGCAATCCCTGATCAACGAGAGCTTTCCAGACACAGTAACAAAACTTCAGCTGTGAACTGGAACAAATAGGCAAAACAAAACATGGACAAAAGTCCAACTTATCTAGTAGTAGTCTAGAAGCAGGAACAAGCACTGAGAGGCATCAGATAACATTGTTGACCGGCAAGAAACCACCAGAAAAATGAGCTTAAATAGCGACACCCACTACTGATGGAACCAGGTGAAACAGGAAAGAGGATGACAAGTCCAATTCCACAAGCGGCCACCGGGGGAGCCCAGAATCCAAATTCACAACACCTATTACACCCAGTGACTACAAGCAACATCACCCACCCCTGCCTACGTACCTATTACATTCAAAACATCATAATTTTATCTAATAAAGCCCCATTTGTGTTTAGATATTTTCTTACCTCAAATTTTATCCTTGGGGGGAGTCTGCAATTTGATTGAAGGTCGCTTCTTCTCAACTTAGTGTTCTTCACCAATATGGCGCAGATAGCTTCACAACTTCCAGTCTTTCCGAGGAAAAAACAGTCACTGAGCAAAGAAGAGACACTGTGACAGGAACAGTCAAAACTCCTCTTCTGGGACATAAATCTGAGGTCAGAACAATAGGTAAGTATAAAGGGGCTTTATTAGCTAAAAGGAGCAAGTACTTCAGCAGTGAATGTAGCTCATTGCTGAACTAATAACTCTGTTTTTGTATCAAAGTGACATTCATTTTAATTTAACACAGCTTATCTTGATCACTTTATTGAGAGTTTGTCACACAAGCTTATTGTTTCTCAAATTTTCCCATATATAGAATAACCCACATTCACACAGAGTAATACAGCACAGAAAATTGCACTCCTCAGTGCTGCCTGCGTGAGGCTAGATTCGAAGCACAAGGGCTGTGTATACTGCCCAATTTCAGTCCAGAAATGCTGCAGCATTCCTCCTGCCACTGAGCTCCTATTGACATAAAGACCCTGACAATAAATGTTGCAGGTCTGCGCTGACCTCCTGTTATGCTCAAGAGGAGCTCAATGGGAGCCCACAGGACTCGCAGAAGCATTTCTGCACTCAAATTGGGCAGTATACACAGCCCATGTTCATCGCGCCAACACTGAAGAATGAAGTACAATTTTCAGTGCTTCATTCCTCAGTGTGAATAGGAGCCTAAGTGTGCCAAAAATCTAGTTTCTCTGAGAATAAGACAGTCTTATATTACTGTCACCCAAAAACGTGGGGTGTCTTAGAAAACACCTGGTGGAAGCGGTGGGCTTCTAACAGTAGAGGACCACCACTGATGTCACAGTCTCATCACTGCTATCCGCTGCCTGTATACCGCTGCCTGGAATAGTGGAGGCTGCAGCACTGGCTGTGATAGGATTGTGCAAGATGTCACATCCTATCACCTCCACCGCAATCCTGGAAAGCACAGGGGTATCACTGCCTTAAGTGCTGTATACAGGCATCAGTTAGCGGTGATTGGCCTGTGACACTATTAGGCTATTATAATTACTATTATAATGTTCACCTTCAAAGCAGCAGCACAGCCAGGGGTTTCTGGAACGTCCAAGGGAGACACAAGGGAGGAGGCAGATGCCGCTTCACTAGGGGACGCAGGTGCGTGCTTGCAGACGGCGCGGCTATGCAGGGAGTTATGGGAAATGTAGTCCATGCTCCCTGCCGCTCACCACTGCCGCCAATGCTTATCAGGCCATCAAAGAACTACCAATATCAGCGTGCACCGCGGCCTGATGGAGCGCGGTGCATGCATCCTTCCCATAGACAGGTAGGAGCCCTGTCTGCGAGCCAGATACGGCCATCAAAAGAGCCATATCTGGCTCGCGAGCCATAGGTTCCCGACCCCTGGGCTAGGGGATCGCACTGGACAAGCAAAAATAACTAAAATAACGGACGAGCTCTAGGGTGATGGAACCTGGGCTGACCACTGCCCTACTCCTGACAAACACAACTAGAAATAGCCAGGGAGCGTGCCTACGTTGATTCTAGACGCCTCGCGCCAGCCTAAGAGCTAACTAGCACTGCAGAGAAAATAAAGACCTAACTTGCCTCCAGAGAAATAAACCCCAAAGGTATAGTTGCCCCCCACATGTATTGACGGTGAAAATGAGAGGAAGGCACGCACATAGATATGAAAATAGAGTTAGCAAAACGAGGCCCGCTATAACTAGAAAGCAGAAGGATACAAAAGGGGTCTGAGCGGTCAGCAAAAAACCCTAATCAAAAACCATCCTGAGATTACAAGCACCCATGTGCCAACTCATGGCACATGGGGAGCACCTCAGCCCACTAGAGCTTCCAACTAGCATAGAGTAATATTTAGCAAGCTGGACAAAAAACAAAACAACTGAAAAGCATAACTTAGCTTATCCTGAGAGATCTGGAAGCAGGTAGTCAGAACCAAACTGAGAACATCTGAGAACATTGATAGCCGGCAAGGGAATGACAGGGAAGCCAGGTTAAATAGGAAACACCCAGCCTCTGATGGACAGGTGGAAACCAGAAACCGCAACCCACCAAAGTCACCCAGTACCAGTTGTAACCACCAGAGGGAGCCCAAAAACAGAATCCACAACAGTCACCCCCTCTGAGCTCACATCTAGCGGTTCCCCCATCGTGGTTGGTAGCGGAGGCACCAGCTTCTCCATAGTGCCTGGGGTCAGTATCACTAGCTCAGCGGTGAAAACTCGGTTATTGTCGGGCTGGGGAGTGGTCACGGGAGCAGGGTCGGTCGGGGGATCAGGGACGCTTTCCATACCTGCGTCTGATGTGATTCCACCGATGTCGATCCGTTCCGTTGACGAGGACACTGGAATCGGCTGCAGCCCGGACCGCGGTTCCTCCAAGGCGGCCTCCTGGCATGGCTCTGCTCCCCATTGCTTCACATCGGCTGGCTCCATGGTTGGGATAGGTGGACTCAGCTCCTCCACCGGCGGCTCCAAGGAGTTCGGGTCCTTCAGCTGCTGTGGGTTCGGGCCCGCCTCCAGCTGGTGGGGACAATCCTGGATCGCTACGTCGCCGCTCAGATACTCGCTGGTCACCTTCGCTGTCTCGAGATCGGCAGCCGTGCATGCACCTGACTCCGCCATTTCTTCGTGGCCGAGCCCACTCTGGTCTCGGTTCTTGCCGTTGCAAGCCAGGGGGCGATTCTTCTCTGTTTCTGGGCAGGTCGTCATCTCGCAGCAAAAGTTGGAGGGGGCGGTCACCACTTTTGGCGCCGTTTTGATAGTCTCCTCCCATGGCACTCCCTTCTTCTTCCTCTGCGCTCCCCGTGGCGCTGCAATGGCTTCGGTTTTGGCGGGAACCTTTGGCGGCAAGTGGCAGTCCACAGTCTTTGCAATAAGTTACAGTTCAAGCACAATAAATCACAGTTCCAAGGCACACATGACCTGATTCTTCAGGCTTAAGTAGATCCTATTCGTGACGCCAACTTTGGAGCGCCCCCAGACGTAGGGCCGCGGGGTACTCAGTACCGGGCCTCTCGGTCTCAGTTCTGGGGTTGTCACGGTGGCTAGACCCGGTCCGTGACCCTGCTAAGGGGCGTCCAATGAAAGTTGTGAGTGGTGGTGCGTGGTGCAGGTCGCGGTGGATAATGAGGACACAAGGTTGCAGTCTCTTTACCTCTTTACTGAAGGCTTCAAGGTCCTCAATCCAGAGTACAGTTAACATGGCTGCAAGAGACCGGTCGGTCCGATGGCACCTCCAGAGTTCCCTTTGCAGGTGGAAATCTGTGCCTACCTTCTAGCACCTGTGTGTTGTAGTACTTCCCTGCTGAGCACCACGGGATAGTCCTCACAACTGTTGTGTCTGGTTCTGATGTTATTTCCCACAACTTATGTCTGTTCTGATGTTCTTCTCCGTCCCCCAGATGATATGGATAGGACGCACCCGTATGACGGGAAGGCCTGGAGTTCTTCCGGGACCCTAGTGTCGCCCCTCTCCCACAGTTGCCCCCTATGTCTTCTTAGGTGATTTTGGTGAGACAGCCAACCTAAAATCAACTGTCCTGCCTCTGTTTGAAGTATTGCTTGGAGCCTAATACTTCCTCGGCGTTCTGGCCACCGGCTACGCGCCTCAATAGAATGTTGCCTCGATCTTACAGCACGACTCCTATTGTTATTATCTCCTTGTTGCTGCGATCTCGTTTCTCACTGCTCCACAATAAACCTCGCTTCTTGTCCTTTCTTGAGATACCGCCACGATGTAGTGCAGGCGCGGTTCCTTAACGTTCTTTTCTGTTCGCTAGGCCTCTGTCAGGATCCCACCCCTGACAGGGACCTCCCTGAATCTTTCCCCTGCAACACCCTCTGCCACAGGATGTTGCTTGGTTCCAACCCAGTCAGCTTTCTCTCCAACTTTCTGCCTAACCCCCAGTTTTACCAGATTGTGAGGAGTGGCCTAATACATAGCACCCTTAGCTCCCCCTGGAGGCCAGACTGTGAAGTGTATTGGTGCCTGTGATACCTGGTCAGGTGAACTCCTTCAGTGCCATTAGACGTACCATCATTCCCCTTAGCGGCGGAGCATCAGTACTGCAACGACCAGGACTCTGGGGCGTTGCATTCACATGGTACACTTGATGCTCCTTCATTTGACTGGTGTATCTTGTAAATCACGTCACCCAATTTTTCTACCACCTCGAATGGACCTTGCCACCATGCGGATAAACACTAGCATTCGGTTCCCGGGCTGAAACTGCGTCAGCCTTGCTGATTGGTTATATACCCTTGCCTGTGCCTCCTGTGCCTGGAGAAGATGTTCCTTCACGATAGGCATCACGTACGCTATCCTCTCCTGCAATTAGGTGACATGCTCAATGACGCTCCGGTGTGGCGTCACCTCAGCTTCCCAGGTTTCCTTGGCAGTGTCCTGTCCAGGAGCCCTTGCGAATGACGACCGTACAGGAGCTCGAATGGCGAGAAGCCAGTGGAGGCTTGAAGGACTTCTCTGATGGAAAAGAGCAGAAATGGAAGCAGATAGTCCCAGTCTCGACCATCCTTCTTAACAATCTTCTTGAGCATGGCCTTCAAGGTCTTATTGAAGCGCTCCACCATGCCATCGGTCTGTGGATGATAAACTGAGGTTCACAGCTGGGAACTTGGGAGTACTCTGCACATCTCCCTCATCACCTTGCTCATGAAGAGGGTTGCATGGTCTGTCAAAATCTCCTTTGGCAGGCCTGTCCTAGCAAAGATATGGACAAGCTCCGAGGCGATACTCTTAGCTGAAGGGTCCCTTTGTGGCATCACTTCAGGGTACCGGGTGGCATAGTTCATGACCACTAGGATGTACCGATGACTCCGTGCAGATTTAACTAGGGGACCTACTTGGTCCATGGCAATCCTCTCAAAGGGGACCTCTATCACAGGCAAAGGGACTTCGGAAGTGAGAAGTAAGATCGGTTATCTGACAGATGGGGCAGGACCTACAATAATTTTGGATCTCCTTGTAACATCCTGACCAATAGGACCTCCACACTACTCTCTCCTGAGTTTTCTCTATCCCCAGATGTCTCCCCAAAACATCTGAATAGGCCATGTTTAAAACTCTCCACCGGTAGGGTCCTGGAACCAACAGCTGCTCCACTATCTCACCTTCCCTTAGTTTGGTCACCCTATACAATAAATTGCCATTGACGGCAAAGTGTGGGAACCGATGTCAGCCCCCAGCTCTTGAGCAACCCCATTACATACATTTACGGTATCAAATGCCCCCTTTAAGGTAAGATTGCTAAGTTGAGCAGTTCCAAAGTTCTCTTTGGGCATGTCATGATTCCTCCGCTCAGTGAATGATTGCTATGCTGATCTATGGAAACTGTCTTGCTGAGCTATCTGTGTCTTGATTGACAGCTTGGCTGACCAATACTGTGATGAGTTTGCTGGGCTATTGGTGCCTTGATTGACAGCTCTGCTATCCAATCTGTGACTGGGACGTGCAGAACATTGTGCAGGTGTTCAGTGTTCTGGTGATCGCCCAGCTACTTAACTGAGCTGTCTGCCCTAATCCCTGCCAGACGTAGTTTGTGCTTCTTGGTTAGCGTTAGCCTGATTCTGTTGCTCTGAGTTCTGATCTGCTGCCTGACCCTTTGGACCGTGTTCTGACTATCCCTGTCTTGTCCTTCGGCTTTTGATCCATTATCTCTTGTTATTGACCCTGGACTGTGACCTGACTTACGCCTTTGTCTTTTCCCTTGGTTATCTACGTACTCTTTTGGTATTGACCCCGGAACATCTGACTCTTCTGCCTCATGGCCTGTCTGTGAGTCACCTTAGTGACTTGTGTCATATTCCGTCTGGCCATATACTTTTTTTTCCTGAATAATGGACCCAGTTCGTGCACTCAGTGATCAGGTGACGAATCTGACCCAGATGGTTCAGGATCTGGCCAGGCATCACCAGAGGCTCGAATCATCACAGTCTCAGCTGCAGGATCAGTTTAGTACTCTGGGTAGTTCCCAAAGCGCTCCGCTATTGACAGTAGTAATGTCTCCTGGACGCGCTGTCGTACAGTTGACCTCCCCCGAACCAGTTGTTACACTTCCTGACAGATTTTTTTGGGGGAAGGTTCAATTTAGGGTATTTAAGGAGAGCTGTAAATTAATTTTTACTCTACGACCCCGGTCTTCTGGGTATGAGTCCCAGCGGGTGGGTATAATTATGCCCCTATTGCGTGGGGATGCTCAGACTTGGGCATTCTCTTTGTCCCCCGCAAGCCCCAGAACACTCTTCTGTTGACGCCTTTTTTGACGCTTTAGGGAAGATTTATGATGAACCTGATAAGGTCCAGGTCACAGAGCATACGATCATGAACCTGACACAGGGAGGACGCACCACTGAAGATTGTAGTTCAGAGTTCTGGCAATTGTCGTCTGATGTTCTATGGAACGATGCTGCTCTCAGGTGTCAGTGGCTTTACAGATGCTATTAAGGACGCTCTGGCTTTGGATTCTCCACCCTGTTCTTTGGGGGAGGCCGTGACTCAGGCCATTCGTATGGATCGTAGAATTTGGGAGAAAAGTGATGAGCCACAAGGAGTTTCTGCATCTGTTGAGTTATGTTTTGTTCTGTAGTATCTTTATTGTCTGTACAAGTCCCTTCTAAAATGTAAAGTGCTGTGGAATATGTTGGTGCTATAGAAATAAAATTATTATTGTTCTATGGTGTTGGCAGCATCATGCAGTGGGGAGGCTTTTTTTTCAGCATTGGCAGGGACGCTGGTCAGAGCTAATGGGAAGTTTGATGGAGCGAAATAAAGGAGCAATCCTGGGGGAAGGCCTGTTAGAGGCTGCAAGAGACCTGAAACTGGGGGGTAGGTTCACCCTCCAGGAGGACAACGACCCTAAACATACTGCCAGAGCTATAGACGGTCAATCAGGGTCTGCATACAGCTTTCTGATCTCATTTTATTTCTTTTTTTTTGGGGGGGGGGGGCAAAAAAGAGCAAATCTGCCAACTAGATGTTATATTTTGTCATTCACCATGGGAGTTAAATATTCTGATATTTTATTAGTTCATAAAGAAGTACCAAATATGTTAGATTTCTTATTGTTTTTATTTGATTTATGTAGGTGATATGAACTTGTAGTTTTTTGTTTTTTTTTCATTATTGAATATACGAAAGATATGTTGGAATTGACAACCGACCCATGCTGAGGTAAGCAGGGACAAGCCCGGACCCTGAAACGGATGTCACTGATGATGCTTCATTTCAAGATGGGGGCAGAGGCTCCAGCAGTGACCGCAGCTCCGGACCCCTGATAACTTCTGATTTGAGTATCCCAGCGTGCACTGGGGAATCTCAAACAAAATATCAGAAGTAGAAAAAAAACAGGAAGTTAGAGTAGAGAGGGAGGGATGGAGTAGAGAAGGAAATTCTTAATTAAAGTACTGTATATTGTAAAAGTAAATACATAGACATTTGGGGCCCGGTTCATAAAACTTTTACACCAGAATTCTAATGTAAAAAGCTTTGAAAAGTCGGACCATTTTGTCATGTCAAGCCATTTTCATGTCATTTTGGACATCTCGAGCCATTTTCGCCCAGTTCGGACAAGGTGAGCAAATTCATGATGACCGGTGACATTCCTTATGCCACAAATCTTACGATTAATTATGAAGCGTGTGCCTCTTAATGAATGAGGACCATCTGATTCCAACACGCATAAGATTACAGCAAAATAAAGTGTGGAACGCCAACTACACAGCGCAAAACATTATATTCCTTGGGCTACATTCTTACAGATACCAGATATTTCACTGCTTATAAAATTTCCAGACCTAGGCCACTGTCACATGGCAGTATCTTGTATCAGCAGTTATTGATGAGTGAGCATGCTCGAATAAGGTGTTATCTGAGCATGCTCGAGTCCTAATAGAGTATCTTCGGTGTGCTCAAATACTATGTTCGAGTCCCTGCGCCTGCATGTCTCTCGGCTTTTCGACAGCCGCAAGACTTGCTGGGATGTCCAGTTTGTTAGACAATGTCTGCATGTGTTGCGGCTGTCAAACAGCCACAAGACATGCAGCCGCGGCGACTCAAACATAGTATTTGAGCACGCCGAAGAAACTCTAATAGGACTCGAGCATGCTCAGATAACACCTTATTCGAGCACATTCGCTCATCAATAATCAACATATGTAAGCCAAAGCCAGGAGTCGCTCCAAAATATGGAAGGAGGGCTCATCTTGCATTATAGGGGTTTTTTTTTTTTTTAAATCTCTGTGGGTTTCTGTACAGATCCAGATACAAAAGATCTGCAAGTGTGACAGTGGTCATAGAGGCAGAATGCAGGTTTTGCTGCACGTGATGACCCTGATTAACAACTTAATCTGTAAAGCAGATTGGATGGTAAGGTGACGAGCTCACGTCTGATTTATAAATAAGATGTAAATGAAACATTACGTGTAGTACTCGACTTTTCGTGTACACATGTATTGGGACTTACAGGGCCCTGAAGCTTAGTGACACGTTAGGGGAGATTTATTACTACTAATTCCTAGAGAGACTTAACAGTGCAGAGCCCCTGATTCCTGGTACAGAGACTTAACAGTGCAGAGCCCCTGATTCCTGGCTGTGCTGTAAAAGCTAAAGACTCAGAGCCTGTGCATACCACATTAACTCCCGAAACCCCAGGCAGCAGGCTCCTAGAGACTACTCAGCCCACGGACAACAGAGGGACAACAAGTGCCACTGTTTCTCGGCCCCTATGTTGGAGAAGACGACCCTTCAAGCAAGTCCTCATCAGACTGATAAGTGTTCTTTTCTCAAGAAATCTTGCTTACTTCGGTTACATTGTTTGACTCCCATATTTTTGCACTGTTTTATTGCTAGTTATTTTCCATTGCTACCTCCCTGCGAGGAGAACCTGATTCCTGTTAGTAAACCCCTCAACTGTTGGTCTGCCTGTTCAGTGGTGACATACTCAGTACCTGCATACTATTACACTTGGCGTAGTCGGCAGGATGTCACACGGTAGAGCGGACAGGGCAGACCAAGCGGCTTGGGAAGCTCCCAGGTCTAGCATTTCTCTGGGAGCCATGTTGAATAATTTGCCAAGGTTCACTGGGAACAATGTAATGATGTGGAGTTGGACGGAGCGTATCTGGGGAATGATGCGGATGCATCCCATGACCCCAGCCCTGGAGGCAGAAATTGCATTGATGGCCCTGGAGGGGGAGGCGCGGGATTCTGTCATGCATAGGTCCCCCCGGGAGAGAGATACCCTGAACAAAGTGCAGCGCATACTTGAGGAGACGCATGGGGACCCCACTGACGTAGGGGAACTTTGCATGCAACTGTTTCACCGGGTACAACGGGAGCGGGAGACCGTGACCCAATTCACGAACGCCCTACAAGAGCTTCACACTGCTAACAGACGAAGGGATGGTGTAGGGGTTGGGTCAGTTGATGTGGTGCTCAGAGATCAGCTGGTGACAGGACTGCGTGATGCAATGATGAAACAGGCACTGTGAGAGCGCATGCGAGTAAAGCCAGACTTGACTTTCTCTGAGGTTGGCAGTGAGGCGCGTGTGCGAGAACAAGAACAGGGAGTGACGGGGCTGGTGGGAATGGTGCAGAGTGGGGAGGTAACCACCACCGCAGGCAATATCCCCCAGTGGGTGGAGGACCTGAGAATGGAGATTAGACAGGTCCGTGAAGAAATGGCGGCCTCCAGAAGAACTCTGGCAGAAGGGCCCGGCCCTCTGGTGCGAGACAGAGAAGCTGCCAGGAGGAGAAGCCCTCTTACATGCTACACTTGTGGAGAATCTAGCCACATTGCTCGATGGTGTCCCCGGCGGAGCCGACCATCCCCACGCCCTCCTTTAAACTAGGTGGCTCTGAGCTTGAGGGGCACCGCTCACAGCGTGAAGAACAGAGGAGGAGGAGTAAAAGTCCCCACAGCCTTGTTTCTACGTGCCCTCTGGTCTGGGCAGAAATCAGTGGAAGAGCAGTGCGATGCTTGATAGACACCGGCTCACAAGTGACCACCATGCCTGAGAGATATTTCCGCCATCACTTCACAGAGGCGCTACAGCCCGAATGGGGCCCTGTGATCAAACTTATGGCGGCCAATCACTTGCCCATCCCGGTCGCAGGGGTGGTATGGATGAACATAGAGGTCTGCGGAAAAGACCTCGGGAGAAGAGGAGTGGTACTAGTGGATGGAGAGGAAGCTAAAGACCATACCGTGACCCTGGGCATGAATGTGTTAAAAGACCTCGGAAGCCTTGTTTTCAACGAGTCCCCGGAACAGTTCCTGCAACAATGGAGCAACCAAACCCCCCAGAGAAGGGTCTTTCAACAACTGATACGGACCGCCCAGGTCCGGGAAGCATACAGCGATGGAAAGGAACTCGGCAAAGTCGTCGCCCCCGCCTCAGTCAATCGAGTGTTGCCCCCTGGGCAGATGGTGCTTCCCCTGCCTGTACGAGCTGGCATCCCGCTGGAAGGGGTCGAAGTCCAAATTGAGCCCAGCAGAGCCGACCAGCTGCCGTCAGGAATAATGGTCGCACGGTCCCTGGCTACAGTGCGGGATGGAACTGTCCTTGTGCGCTGCATCAATTTGGGGGAGACAGATGCAACTTTGCCCCCTAGAAGCGAAGTCGCTCAAGTCCTGGGCCTCCCAGACGAGTTGGTCCCCACTGAGGCGGTACAGCTGACAGCAAGGCCAGAAGATCCATGGCTGGTGACCGTCAAAGCGGAGGCAGCTCCGGACCCCAGATTACTGCAAGAAGGGCGCCAGATACTGGAACGCATGAGGGCGGAGCTCTCAGAACTTAATCCGCAGCAGGTACCTCAGGTGGAAGCCGTATTGTGGAAATTTCAGGATGCGTTCGCCAAAGATGAAGATGACTTTGGACGTACCACGGCCATCATCCACGAGATACCCACCGGGGATGCGTCACCAATCCGGGAACGGTACCGCCAAATACCCCCACAGATGTATCAGGAGGTGAAGGGAATGCTGTCACACATGCTGAAGAAGGGAGTTATACGCGAGAGTCAGAGCCCGTGGGCTGCCCCTATAGTCTTGGTGAGGAAGAAAGACGGGCCCCTGCGGTTCTGTGTGGACTATCGCCAGTTCAACACTTGCACAGTGTGGGACTCGTACCCACTGCCCAGGATAGAGGAGTCCCTGACGGCACTAGGGAATGCCAGATATTTCTCCACGTTAGACTTAGCCAGCGGCTACTGGCAGGTGCCCATGTCTGAGCAAGACCGAGCCAAGACGGCTTTCATCCTTCCGATGGGACTGTATGAGTTCGACCGGATGCCCTTCGGCCTAGCAAACGCCCCAGGAACATTTCAGCGACTCATGGATAGATGTCTGGGAGACCTGAACTTTGAAGCCACTTTGATCTACTTGGATGATATCATCGTCTTTGCCCCCACCTTTGAGGAGCATCTGCAGAGACTAGAGCAAGTTCTGAGTCGACTACAGAAGTATGGCTTGAAAGTGAAACCCCAGAAATGTCACCTCTTCCGTACCGAGATTGAATACTTGGGACACGTTGTCTCCGCTGAGGGGGTGAGGCCTTCCCAGGAGAAGATCGCTGTGGTACAAGAGTGGCCGACTCCAAAAATTGTGAAAGATGTGCGTGCGGTCCTGGGACTCACAGGATACTTCAGACGCTTTGTAAAAGACTTTACCCGCCTTGCTAATCCACTCCAGGAGTTGTTGAGGGGAGTGCCCTCTTGCGCCAAAACAGGAACATACAGTGGGGGAAGCCGATAACAATCCGTTGGCCCATCTCGAGAATGCCAAGTTAGGTGCTCTAGAACAACGTTGGGTAGCCCGAATGGCCAAGTTCTGATACAGAATTTCGTATAAAAGAGGAGCTGAGAATGTTCATGCGGATGCCCTCTCCCGAGTAAACTATCGCAAACCAGCACCCAGCCAGGATGAAGAACTGAAAGATGTGGAGGTTCCAGGTTTTGGAGAGACTGCCAGGACGGTGGCAGCAGCGCGAGAAATTGAACAGGAAGAGGCCTGTGTGAATTTGCTGGAGCAGCCCTGCGATGAGTGGGTCCGAGTGCAGCAGGAGGATCCGGAGCTAGCTCAGTTGATAAGGTGGGTCGTGTCTGAACAAATGCCCAATCGGCACCAGAGGAGGTCCATGTCACCTGAAGTATGTACTGAAGATGCTACGCCAGTGGGAGAGGCTCCAGTTGCGGGATGGTATTCTGTACTGGAAGGTATTACTGCAAACAGAACTCAGTCTTGTATGGCAGACGGTGATTCCCTCGTCCTTGATAGACCAGGTGGCTAAGGAAGCACATGAGAAAGGAGCACACTTTGGGCCAGAAAAAACTTTCCAGTGGTTACAGCGCCTATTTTATCACCCCCACTTAAGGAACATTGTGGAGAAAGTATGTCAGCAATGCAGAAGTTGTGAGCTGGTCAAACCACCAGAACAGCGAGCTCCCACAGAGACAGTGAGGTCTTCTGGCCCCATGGACCTACTGGCAATAGATTACTTGACAATTGGACCAGGTCACCAAGGCTATGAGCATTGTTTAGTGATGATAGACCACTTTACTAAATTTGCCGTAGTGATGCCCACGCGGGACCAGACTGCCGAATCTGCTGCTCACACAATCTGCAAACACTTCATACATGTGTACAGGTGTCCCAAGCGCATCCATTCTGACCAAGGGGCCTGCTTCCTCGGAAGAGTGATGGAGGAGCTGCACCAGCTGTGCAAAATCGATAAGTCCCGGACCACCCCTTATCATCCACAGGGGAATGGGGCTTGTAAAAGATTTAACCGCACTCTGATTCAAATGCTGAGGACCCTGGAAGAGGACCAGAAGGCGAAGTGGACTGAGTCTGTCCCTGAATTGGTGTGGGTGTATATCAATCGGAAACACAGCACCACCGGATTCACTCCCTACTCTCTGTTCTTTGGCCGACCTGGGAAGGGACTGGCAGAGCTGGCGCTGGAACCCGAGGAGGACTACCCATGGACGGGGGTGTACTCCTGGGTTCAAGAACATTGTCGTCGGCTGCGGACAATTCAAAGTCTGGTGCAGAACTGGCTGCAAGAAGTGGAGCATCCCCAGGTAGCTCCTCAAAAGGGGACAGCCCTGCGGCCTGGAGACCGAGTCTTAGTGAGGGAAAAGCCCCCACACAACAAACTAGAGTACCGGTGGGAGAAAAGGCCGTACCGAGTGAAGCGGCGGCTCGGCAACGGGGGTCCCGTTTATGAGGTCCAGCCCGAAATGGAAGAGGGGACTCCCACCCACACACTGCACAGGAATATGTTGCATCCATGTTTGTATCGAGATCCTGAATCAGTCCAATTGGCTCCAGCGCCCCCACTGGCTGCACCAGTGATCAATGTAGATGTGGAAGACGAGGAAGACTCCCAATCTCTCCCAGGGAACCCAGGAACAGGGCTGGTGCCTGACACTACCAACGTATCGGAGGAAGCCTCGACTCCTCCCACAGCAGTTGACACCACCGCCCCTGCTGGTTTTAGACGCTCTGAACGTTCAACGGCTGGTGTACCCCCTGTTCGCTACAATCAGGACGAGTTCATCTGGCAGCAGATTGTGCAAGGACTGGAAGATTGCCAACAGGAACTCCTGAAGATCTCGCCCGTGGAATGACGAGCAGAAAGAGGGGGGGAATGTAAGGAGGTAAAACACAAGAAGAGTCTGGGGGCGGTTACCTTCTCGGCTCTGTGCCTGGAACCATTGAGCTGTGCTGCAGGTTCCCCAAGGGGCAGACTTAGAGGCTGGGACAGGAAAGAAGCGGGCAGAGAGCGGGAAAGGGACGCGCGCAGAGGACAGAGCAGCATGAGCAGCGATCAGAGCAGGGTGCAGCTGTGCTCCGGGAGAGAGAGAGCTCCCAGTCTGAGGACCAATAGAGGGAGACTGTCCAGAAAGACTGCATCTTGTGAGTACATGAAAGCGGACTCTGCTGTGACTGGAGAGGGGCACTTTGAGACCCGTGTAGAGACATTGGCCCGTGCAGAGACTTCGACTCCCTGGTCCCCGCGGTATCAATACAGAGACTGTGATTCCTGGTACAGAGACTTAACAGTGCAGAGCCCCTGATTCCTGGTACAGAGACTTAACAGTGCAGAGCCCCTGATTCCTGGCTGTGCTGTAAAAGCTAAATACTCAGAGCCTGTGCATACCACATTAACTCCCGAAACCCCAGGCAGCAGGCTCCTAGAGACTACTCAGCCCATGGACAACAGAGGGACGACAAGTGCCACTGTTTCTCAGCGCCTACGTTGGAAAAGACGACTCTTCAAGCAAGTCCTCATCAGACTGATAAGTGTTCTTTTCTCAAGAAATCTTGCTTACTTCGGTTACATTGTTTGACTCCCATATTTTTGCACTGTTTTATTGCTAGTTATTTTCCATTGCTACCTCCCTGCGAGGAGAACCTGATTCCTGTTATTAAACCCCTCAACTGTTGGTCTGCCTGTTCCGTGGTGACATACTCAGTACCTGCATACTATTACACATCTTTAGACTGTGTAGTCTGAGTTTACACCACAAATTAGTTCTCTTACTTTGTAACAGAACTTTCGGAGCACATTGTAGCATCAAAACCCATGACACTTTCTGTTAGATCGTGCCCCTTTTCCATGACCTGTCGGACAAGGTGCAGAAACTGACTTTCATAAAAACACTGTTTTATTTGTGTAAATTGCCAGAATTCTGACATATTGAGCATAATACTTTTAGCTTACTTAATAAAGTATCTCTGCCAACCTAGTTTTCCATTTTTGTCTGAAGCAAAATTTTACATGGCTCCCTTATTCAACATTTATAACCTTTCCATGGGATAGATTATAAATGTATGATTGCTAAGACCCTCACTGATCCTGATAATGGGGAGAGCCAAAATGTGTGAATGAAGCCCTTGTGAGCATGTCTGACCACTAATCCTATAGACAGTGAGCAGCGGTCGCACATGCTCACTAACGCTTCATTCACACACGGGACTCTGGGACCCCCATGTTGCTCTTCAAACAGCTTATTTATTGGTTTTTGGCTTGTACGTAGATGTATAATGACTCTGAAATGTTCTGTGTTGTAATCAGTAACAAAATGCCATCCATACACGATGCTGACCCATATGTTGACTCTGATTTCATATACAGTCATATCAATTTTTTTATTTCATTAAATCATATGCAATGCAAGACAAAAAAAAACTACCTTGTTCAACTCGATTGCTCAACTCAATGCGATTCTATTCAAATACTGTTATGGGAAGTACACTTTTAGGAACAGGTAACAAATGCAGCAAGGGGATGAGGAGGACAAAGATGGTGTAGAAAATGGACAATACAAGTCGGAGAGATTGCTAGAATATCCAGAGTTCCTGAGGGAGATATCCGCAATACTAATAGTTTATTATAGTACATACTTCTTTCATTCGTTAGGTTCTGGCAAGTAAAGCTGGCCATAAACTAGGAATTTCAGATAGAGACTTTCTGAGCGATTTGTTGTTGACGTCTCGTCTGAAAACGTTCTCAAGATGGAAGTCAAGATATTCTGTCTTTATTTTAACTTGGGTCATTTTCATCAGGAGTGAGTGACATCTCGGATCCAGAAGAAATCATGTCCTCTTCCTTTAGTATATAGAATCACTCATTTTGTTTTGCAAAATTTTGTATAAATTCCCATGTAAAATGTCTAAGGACAAAGATAACCGTTATGATAGATAAATGTGGATAAAATCCACGCTGCTGTGACAAATGATGAATCCAGATATAGTTATTCTGGTGGTTTATTCAATGTGTTTCAAAGCTCATGGCTTCTTCTTCAGGAAATTACCACGGAAGGATATCCTTCTGTGGTAATTTCCTGAAGAAGAAGCCATGAGCTTTGAAACTCATTGAATAAACCACCAGAATAACTATATTTGGATTCATCATTTGTCACTGCAGCGTGGATTTTATCCACATTTATCTATTATAACGGTTCTGAGAGGATCTGCAGCAGCTGACATCTACACGCTTTTACTCTGCACCACCAGGTGAGCAGTTCTCTTACAATTGATTGGAAACAATCCTGGGGATAAGACCATATTTGCACTTTTTTGTCTCCTATTTTTTTTACTATATCGACAAATATAAATAAGACTGGAGGTGGAGCTGTGCATGATCTACCTCTGCTCCATTCAGTTGGGGTTCTTCAAAGTCCCGTTCTCAGGATATCAGCGGTGGGACCTCCATCCATCAGGGAGTCATCCTCTATCTTTTAGATACATGACTCCTTCATATATTGGTATAAACCCTTCCATCTCCTATGGCTATAAACTACCTAGTGCGCTGGACAGGGCTCAGGTACGTACTATTATATCTTCTAAAAATGTAGGTGTCAAGGGTCCGTTCCTCTCTGGGCCCCCATGCAGCTGCACAGGCGTTATGTCCACCACTCGTATCATACACTTTTCTCCAATGAGAGAAAATACATCTAGTACCATTTTTCATTGAAATCCAGATAGCGCACCCAAATATCATGGATGGTATCAACATGCCGTCCATTTTTTTGTGGACTCGTTCACTTGAATTAACGATTTTGATCTGCAAATCAAACCAACCTGGAGAAGAAAAGCGTCAGACCCTTTTGTCCTTTAGGACATAAGCTGCTGCCAGATCCATTTGTCGATGGCTTTCTCTTCACTTCCCTTTGATAAGACATGAACACTCAGCTGTTTATGGGGGAGTCGGGAGAGATGGTGGATACCTAAAATGAGCGTTCAGCTGACAGGTATAGTATAGTATGTGTATGGCCGGCTTTAGTAATTACCTGTATATTTAGGGAAGGCACTTATTAGGACCCTGTGTGATATTACTCCATACTGGGCATTTTTTGGTGTCCGTTAATTAGTGTTACATAAGAGTAAATGCTGTATAAATGACACACGGCACGAGACATCCTTGCCATGTGTAATCCTGCTCCTCCTAAGGCTAAGAAGATTTATGGAGCTGTCCAGTTATGTAACGCTGTTTTACAGGTATCTGTTCTGCCTCTTACACTAGAGGAGACATTTACAATCCACTTACTATAAGCCACTAACACACACATGTATAGACATACAAAGCCAATGCAGACTGTGCCTCGCTGATTGGCTGGATAGAAATATTTCACATGCACTGGGAACATGGCTGATGCAATTCATAACACACGTCAGTGACTTTACATAACAGGACGTGAAGGCGTTCTGCACCTTATAGAGTTAATTAACAAGGGTAAAAAAACAGAGATGGGCTCACAATAAAATAAAAATCAGTGTTAAATTGCTAATCTCATGGATTTCAGCAGCAAAGTTTTTTTTTTTTTTAATAAGAAGTATAAACAGTGGCATATAAAAGTGTGGGCACCCCTGGTAAAAATTACCGTTATTGTGAAGAGTTAAGCAAGTTGAAGATGAAATGATCTCTAAAAGGCTTAAAGTTAAAGATCACACATTTCCTTTTTATTTTAGGCAAAACAAAAAAAAATTATAAAGTCATTTTTTTACATTTTAAAAATTACAAAAAGGAAAATGGGCTGATGCAAAAGTTTATGCACCCTTGGATATTTGTGTGCTCAGATAACTTTGACCAAGCACGAGAAGGCTGTAAGAAGGTAGCAAAGCGTTTACAAGTTGCCCTTTCCTCAGTTCGAAATGTAATTCAGAAATGGCAGTTAACAGGAACAGTGGAGATCAAGATAAGGTCTGGCAGACCAAGCAAAATTTGATCGAGAGCTGGTCGTAGCCGCTAGAGAGGCAGATCAGAACCCCCACTTGACTAAAAAAGACCTTCAGAAAGATTTAGCCAACTCTGGAGTTGTGGTACATTGTCTTACTGTTCAGAGACACCTGCACAAATATGGCCTTCATGGAAGAGTCGTCAGAAGAAAACCTCTCCTGTGTCCTCACCAGAAAATTCAGTGTCAGAAGTATGCAAAATAACATCTCAACAAGGCTTATTCATTTTGGAAACAAGTCCTGTGGATCGATGAGCTTCAAATAGAACTGTTTGGTCACAATGATCAAAGGTGTGTGTGGAGAAAAAAGGACACAGAATTTCAGGAAAAAAACATCTCACCAACCATTAAGCATGGGGGTGGATCAATCATGTTTTGGGGTTGTGTTGCAACCAATGACGCTGTGAACATTTCATGGGTAGAGGGAAGAACGGATTCAATAACATTTCTACAAATTATTCATGCAAACATAATACAACATAAAAAGTAAGCTGAAGTTGAAAAGAGGATGGCTTCTGCAAGTGGATAATGATACTAAACCCAAGTCAAAATCCACAATAGACTACCTCAAAAGGCGCAAGCTGAAGGTTTTACAATGGCCCTCACCATCCCCTGATCTGAAACATCATTGAAAATCTGTGGCTAGACTTCAAACTAGCAGAGGAGGCAAGATGACCCAGGAATCTCACAGAATTGGAATAATTTTCCAAGGAAGAATGAGTGAAAATCCCTCAAATAAGAATTGACAGACTCTTGTCTGGCTACAAAAAGCATTTATAAGCTGTGATACTTTCAAAAGGGGGTGCTACTAGGTACTGACCATGCAAAGTGCCCAAACTTTTGCATTGGTAAATTTTCGTTTTTTTATTTTTAAAATGTAAAAATGGAAATATATTTTTTTGCCTAAAATACTAATGAGATTTGTCATCTTTAACTTTAGGCTTTTTTAGAGATTATTTAATCTTCAACTTGTTTAACTGTTCACAATATTTGTAAGTTTGACCACAGGTTCCCAAACTTTTACATGCCACTGTATATATGCAAGTTCACAAACTACATTTGTTACCAGGGGATTACCAGTGTTAGGGGCTGTTCCACAATTTCTATATATTGTTGACCTATCCCCAGGATTGGTCATTAATATCAGATCAGACTGATGGAGGTCTGACACCTTGCACCTTGTTCTCTGTGCTAGCGGACGGTGGATGTTAGCATTTGCAGAGCTGAATAGCACAGCTTCATCAACTGTCTCGTGGCTATGGCTGTGTGTCGTTGGCATTGAGAACAGTTTGTCGATGGGGGTGCTCGATGTTGTACACCCACCAATCTGATATTTAGTGACCTTTCATGAGGCTATATCATCAATATAAAGTAATGGAAAAGGCAACTTGAAAATACTTTGCTATCTTCTTGTAAAGTGCTCAAGCAAGGTAGTCATGGGTGAGTTGCTGCTCCCACTCGCTCTGGTACTCTAGACAATACATGTCCCCATCCCGGTGTGCTGCTGTGTGTGGGGTGCATCACACTTACTTCTGGCCTGCTGGCCTCCATTGGCTCCAGGTTTTCCTCTTCTGGACCCTTGACAGCAATCAATCCAGGGTACACAGGTTTTATAAAAACAAACTTTTACTGGACACTTGGCAGTCTTTACAAACAGGCATAGAGGATAAGGCCCAATGGGTTGTCGGTTTTCCCACAGGTACCAGACAAAACTTCAGCCCTGGTTCTCGGTATGGGTAGAATGTCCCGGAACGTTTGGACCACGTAGCCCACTATGGCCTGGTTATCTTCACTGAGCACTATTTTTGCTACATTCGCCTCCCCAGCCTTTAGGTCTGGCAAGCTAAATTATTGCACCCTTGGAGATTCAGCGGGTTCACGTCCCTCTGGAGGATTGTAGCAACCTTCTTCTCACCCTGCTAACGATCCTTCGGGGGCTTGCTTTTCCTCACAAGACAACCCTTTAGGGGTCTCTTCAGCCCATTTCTGGCGAGCCTCCCTCTTAGCCTTCCACTTGAAGACCTCCTGGTCTTGTTCTAGTATATTTTCCCATGTGTGGGGGCGTACCAAGGTCGCTTCATACCAGCCCAGTCGGCATGCACATTTCACGAACTCCACAACCTCTCTCGTATACAGACTGTGGAGTTGTGAGGGCAGGCACTTTCATTTCACCACGTCGCACCTCACATAAACTTTGTGCCCGGTCGATTCTTCCTCCAGGAACGCATAACCTTTCTTTATGTTAAATCCAACAACCCATCCATGAGTCTGGGACTCCTCTATTGACTCCAGACCAGCAGTGTTAGATCCTTCTAGCCACCCCCTCAAGTACAGATCGGTCCATTTTCTGCGCTCTAGCAGACTCATTGCGGGAGTGCGGTCGCCATCCACCGTGGCTGATAATCAGGGTGGCTCTCAACAGGCGGGGTGCTCATGATGCCCCGCTCTATCTCCCGCCAATCAATGTATGTAAACTTTCTTTTGCCCGTTCTTACCCTTGCATCACCAATCTCGGGCACAACCACGCTCATCTCATCTCCAAGGATCCTTCTAGCAAGTACTGGGTTTGTCATTATGTCATTATGATTTAAAAAGAGAAAACACAGTAGTTTCACAATAAATGGCTTCACCCAACCACTAACCATGAGAGGAGAAAAAGTTTTGGTGTTATCATTCATATTCTCTGAAAAAAGGCCAAGAAAGCAAAAATTCTGCCGGGGTATGTAAACGTTTGAGTACAACTCTATGCCACTGTATATAGAAAAGGTAATATTTATGATTAATTTATTGTATTTGAAAATTGAAATGTAGGAAATGCATGGGAATCCATGTGAAGCCGTAATGTGGGTGTTAGACTATACATACTTCCCCATTCACAAAATGCTTTTGAGACACGGGTTAGAAAGTGGCGTACAAAAATAGACTGTGCTTGTCAGAAAGGATAAACAGGACATGTCTGAAGCTCAGACTCCAGTGTCACAGAAATCAAATCGCACCAGTGTATCCAGTAACAACTCCGAGATATGTGACCACATCAGTAAACTGAACTCCAGCGTGACTTCAATGTACAGTTTAAATGGAATGTGTGGAGACTAGAAAATATTTTGTTATATATAAGCAGAGCAGCATTCTGTGAAGGCCAACACATACAGAAACAATGGAAATATTATCTCCAAGCTGTATTGTTACTCAGTAAGATGTACTTACAAAAAAATGGAAGGTTCTTAATGCTTAAATTGGCCAATTCATGTGGGTTCATCAACCACGGCAAGGTGACACTTCTCTGATGGGTCCTGTCATACCACTTTCCTATCCTACTACATATTGTGCAGTTATTGCAGCTTGCACCTATTCACACTAAGGAGTTTTTTGTAGTAGTATTGGAGGTTATGAGTGCCTCCTAGTCTGACGCTGCACTTCTCCCATTAACCTACATGTGATTTTAATCAAATCTACTTGCCCAAAATTGTAGGCTTAGAGCCCAAGAGATACAGATTTATCCATTATTGTAGGCATGTTAGCCTGAGAGTGGCATGTTCAGTAGAATAGGAAAGTAGTATGATTTGGTATGACAATACAGCTTGGAGTTAATGTCTCCAGTGTTTCTGTATGTCTTGGGCTTCACAGAATGCTGCTGTGCTTTTGTTTTACATATTGTGCAGTTCTTGAAGCTTTACACTTAGGAGATGCCTATCAGGTTTTTTTTAGTGTATATATATATATATGTATATACATATATATATATTGTATATATATATATATATTTATATAGTGAGGCAGTGACTGGTGTTACATGTAAAGGTCGCTGTATGTTCCCCGAGGATGCGCACGGAGGCATATTGCGGCCATGGGAGTGCTTTGCAGTCACAGGCGTTGCTGTGATTGCAATGCAGAATAAAAGTACGTATAAGTCTTGGCCAAGCTATTTGTCCAGGGCAGAATATAAGAAAACCTGCTCTGGGCTTTTGTGTTTTGAAATGAACTACAGGACAGTAGTGGTGCAGTCCGTTTCATTCCCGGCCCTGGTTTTCCATGTCGCCAAAGGCCACAGATTCTAGTTAAAAATCCTGCAGCAAAGGGTTTGGGTGTGTCAAGTTCAGTGTCAGTATCTGTCTGGTGTTTGTAGGTATATGGAGCAGTCAGCTCTGCAGAGCTCCACTTGTGAGAGGCAACACAGGCAAGCGGAGCCAAACAGCCAAGGGAGCTGAAGGGCCTGGCACCCACAGCGTACACAGCGGTGTAGTCGCCCACGGCAACTGGTCTCGTAGGTGGACTGGCGTGTTTATTGGCTGCAATCTGGAGGATATGGTTCTCGGCTGCGATTCGGAGGATATCGTGTACTGTGTATTGCTGTGAGTTAAACATTAAAGAGACTTTTGCTTTGAACTTTGCTGGGTCACTGCCTCATCACTGCACAGCATGGATACCGCTGCACTACTATATATATATTTAATATATATATCTCATAGGTACATACTACATATACAGTACATATATGTATGTAAAACCCTTTGCCTGCTTTTCAGCTGTGCTCCATTAGAACAAAACTACCCTTAGTGACTTTGAAGTTTAGATGTTTATGACCCTTTTCTATTTTTACTTTCCATGTTCTTTTCCCATGCCTATGGAGGACATGGGTCACTGTAAGGAAGGCTGAGCTCCAGCACTTCAAATTCCCTTATCATCCAATGCTTTGGGAAGACGCATGATGAAGGGTTGTGTTTTCTTGAAATGTAAGGTAACGTAACAAGCTCCTTTTGAAGTTTGACAACTCGCCGTTCTCCGTGACCATAAGGCATGGAATAATGATGTGGTCACTGTCCTTAAAATACTGGAAAAGTGAGAGTAGAATGTAATTGAAAAAATGTTCAGCAGCATTATTCAATACAGATACAATCATATTGATCTAGAAGCAACTAAAGCACCAATGAGAAAATGACCCCTATTATCAATTTTACACATAGATTTTTCTTTCTCCAGCTTTAAATGTTCTTTAGTGTTTTAGTGGTGACTTTTTCTTCTAACACTTTCAAGTGTTGTGCTCATCTTTGTTCTTCATGAGCGGCTCCTGATGATTCTGACAGTTTAGACACTTTCTTAATTACTATACTCCCCTTATAAAATAAGAACAGCTTATACTCAACTCCAGTGCAGGAAGTGTTCCAGCAATGACAATACTGGCTCTCCTTGGGCTCGCCTGACGTTTTTATGTCATGCAAGACCTGCAGCCAATCAGTGTCAGCTTCCCGCTCACTTCCTTTGGATGAAATTGACACCCGACATTATAAAAAAAAAATTCTGGGGTTATATTGTAAACTATGGCACCAATTCATCAATGAATTTTTGCTAAAATTCTGGCATAAAACTCCTTGAAAAGTCACCAAAAGTGCAACTTAAAATTTGGAAAAAAAAATTGTGACTTTTGGCACTTTATTCAATTTCAGCCAAAGTGGTCAGAGATGGGGTGAGATGGGACAAAGCAATGCCCGTCCATCAAATTTATTATAATTTATGGCACAAAAGTAGAGAAACTTATGCCAGAAATTTAGATCAGCCCTAAACTGGAGTAACATCGCGGAGGCGCATGGCAGTTGCAGGATGCACCAAATTCATGATTCTGTGCTCCTTCATTAATAATGGGGTATTGTACACTAGCTTTAATGAATTGGGTCCTATATGCACGACTTTTGTTTTATTCACACATTCAGGCACACACAGATATTGGCCCTTACATTCCAGTAAAACTATTGACGTGCCAACAAGTATATCTTTTATCACTGTTTTTGTAGCACTCTGTATGTGATAGAATTCCATCTGATTATTAGGCTGTACGGGGCAGAAAAGTCACGTGTAACCGGCAGCTCAAACCCAACCAAGCTCAAAGTAAGTTTTTAGTTTTGGGGAGATGGGGTGTGGGGTTAAAGCCATCAGGGGTTTCTTTAATCTATTTTCTACTTTGTATTTCTTGCGTCTACAACATTATTTAATATTAAAATTTGCCTAGTGAGTGAGATTTAATGACATTGTAGATGTATAATTTTATGAGAAAGTGACGTTTATGGCATTGTAATTAGTGATGAGCGAGTATACTCGTTGCTCGGGTTTTCCCGAGCACACTCAGGTGGTCTCCTAGTATTTATGACTGCTCGGAGATTTAGTTTTCCTTGCCTCAGCTGGATGATTTACGGCTACAAGCCAGGCTGAGTACATGTGGGGGTTGCCTGGTTGCTAGGGAATCCCCACATATAATCAGGCTGTCTAGTAGCTGTAAATCGTCTAGCTGCGCCAATGAAAACTAAATCTCCGAGCAGTCATAAATACTAGGAGACCACCTGAGCGTGCTCGGGAAAACCCGAGCAACGAGTATACTCACTCATCACTAAATGTAATAGGATATGCTATAAATGTTCAGTTATTGTTGGACCCACCATAGGGAGTGGGACCCACATTTACCTCTAGATCAAGGCTCCATCATAAGCTCTTAGGGATAGAGAATGGCCAGGTGTGCGTGACTCTGAAAATTGTCGAGCAATCGCTTGCTTTGCAATTTTTCAAAATTTCCATTAGAATGAATCAAGAGGTGCGCATACTATTGTCATTTCTCCATTCCTCAGAGCCTGCAATGGGGCTTCTTTTCCAAAATAGAAGTAAGGACCCACAACTACAATAATGGTCATCTACGAATAATACTATCAACATGCCAGATATATACCAGATGGTACAGTGAAACTGAAAAGGGATATCAAACTATGCAAAACTTTGTCCTATTTACACCAACTCATGTAATTTATAGCAATATTTTCTGAATAAAAAGTTCACATCATTAACCCCTTCACCCCCGGAGCTTTTTCCGTTTTTTCGTTTTCGCTTTTTGCTCCCCTCCTTCCCAGAGCCATAACTTTTTTATTTTTCCGTCAATATGGCCATGTGAGGGCTTATTTTTTGTGGGACGAGATGTACTTTTGAACGATACCATTGGTTTTACCATGCCATGTAACAGAAAACGGGAAAAAAATTCCAAGTGTGATGAAATTGCAAAAAAAGTGCAATCTCACACTGGTTTTTTGTTTGTTTTTTTTGCTAGGTTCACCAAATGCTAAAACTGACCTGCCATTATGATTCTCCAGGTCATTACAAGTTCATAGACACCTAACATGTCTAGGTTATTTTTTATCTAATTGGTAAAAAAAAATTCCAAACTTTGCTAAAAAAAAATAAATAAATTGCGCGATTTTCCGATACCAGTAGCGTCTCCAAATTTCGTGATCTGGGGTCGGGTGAGGGCTTATTTTTTGCGTGCCAAGCTGGCATTTTTATTGATACCATTTTGGTGCAGATACGTTTTTTTGATCGCCCGTTATTACATTTTAATGCAATGTCGCGGCGACCAAAAAAAACGTAATTTTGGCGTTTTGATTTTTTTTCTCGCTACGCCATTTAGCGATCAGGTTAATCCTTTGTTTTTATTGATAGATCGGGCGATTCTGAACGCGGCAATACCAAATATGTGTAGGTTTGATTTTTTTTTTTTATTGTTTTATTTTGATTGGGGCGAAAGGGGGGTGATTTGAACTTTTATATTTTTTTTATTTTTTTTATATTTTTAAACACTTTTTTAAAAAATGTTGGCATGCTTCAATAGCCTCCATAGGAGCCTAGAAGCATGCACTACACGATCGGCTCTGCTACATAGAGGTGAAGTACAGATCACCTCTATGTAGTAGAAATGGTGGTGTACTTTGAGCGCCGACCACAGGGTGGCGCTCAAAGCAATCAGCCATCAACAACCATAGAGGTCTCAAGGAGACCTCTGGTTGTTATGGCAATGCACTGCTGACCCCCGATCATGTGACGGGGGTCAGCGGTGCGAGCACCTCCGACCGCGCGGCCGGGAGCGCTAGTTAAATGCCGCTGATTCCGCTCGTGCTCATTGCGCGCACATGTCAGCTGTACAGAACAGCTGACATGTCGCGGCTTTGAGGTGGGTTCACCGCCGGAGCCCACCTCAAAGCAGGGGATCTGCCAGCTGACGTACTATTCCGTCAGCTGGCAGAAAGGGGTTAATACATTTTGGGAAAGGTTCAACTTTATTTGTAAAAACTTTTAATAATTGTTCAGAATCATTTGGAATTTTGCTTAGTAAATCTGCCCCAATGTTTTTTGTTTTTTTTTTAAATAGCAACAATATGAGTCAGTCAATATCTGAAAAGAGCGTGAATACACGGCTGCGTGTGACAGGCGGTGATGTCATTAAGGTTACTGCTAGTGATGAGTGAGTGTACTCGTTGCTCGGGTGACTGAGTATTTATGACTGCTCGGAGATTTAGTTTTCATCACGGCAGCTGAATGATTTACATCTGTTAGCCAGCCTGAGTACATGTGGGGGTTACCTGGTTGCTAGGGAATCCCCACATGTAATCAGGCTGGCTAGTAGCTGTAAATCATTCAGCTGCTGCGATGAAAACTAAATCTCCGAGCAGTCATAAATACTTGGAGGTCACCCAAGCGTGCTGGGGAAAACCCGAGCAACGAGTATACTCGCTCATCACTAGTTACTGCCGATCACTGCAGCCGCGTTCTCACATTCAGGTCACTGTGTTCCAGCTGGCGTGCAGAGCGGACGCACAGCTTATGTGACCACTCCCCAAACCATCAGGATTGTCATGGGACATGGCCATTAATGTGTTATCAGAGGAGTACAACTTTGTTTTTTTATTTTTATTTTGGTGGAATAAATGGGTAAAAGAGGGTTGGGAGCCATAAAGCAGCTGACATCAACTTCACAACTATTACCCCACTTGCCACTGCCCAAGGGCAAGTGAGAAGATCGAGGCTAGGCACCAGATTTGGCTGATCTTATGGATGCACCATTTCTGGGATAGCTGACGGCTGATGTTCTTAGTCTGGGAGGTGGTCAATATCCATAGCCCCTTCCTAGGCTATTAATATCAGCCTGCAGCTGTCTTGTGAAGCCTTTGCTGATTTGTAATTATAGGGGATATCCCACAAACTGAGTTCTTGCCAGAAAACCTAGACACACCTCTGACTACAGGACTAGGCATATCGTGCCTCCGAGTCCAGCCGCGCACCCACCACTGATTAGCAGCATACTGTCAATGCACAGTGTACACAGAAAGCTGCCAATCAGGATTGTGGGTGGGGTCATACAGAGCTCAGCATTCTGAGCATTGCGCTAGTGCTACATTGCTGGAATCAGGCTTTCAGCCCCTACATAATGCATCATCTCAGATTACAAGGCAAAAACCTGGTGTCAGATTCCCTTTAAGTTAAAACATTTGTCCCAAAAGGAGAACATCCCCTATAACTGTAATGAAAATAATAATAAACTTTCCAACACAATAGAAAGGCTTTTTTTTACAATATTAGTCAGTGGACAAGGTATATATCTGTATTCCAGACCATACTGTATATACGCCAGGACATTTTCCTAGTGTGTATGCCACAAGCGCAGTTTGCAGGCAGAAGTTTTGGAGCGTCCGACATCAGAGCAGATGTTTTATATTCTTGGGAAGATCTTTTTAGCTCAAGTCTTCTTGTAAATTCCTCCCCGTCGTGTAATGTTTGTCATTTTTACTGTTATACTAACAAGAAGACAGAATGTAGGGACGGAGGGCAATCACTCATAGGTTTAATGAGCTGCTAGTTCTTGCTGTATTATCACGGTATAATAATGAATACTGATCCTAATCTGAAGATTTCTCAGAAACTCCTAGATTACTTTGTGCACCGCTGAATGAACTACTCGCGGGGATCGTGCTTGTTCACATGTTCCGGAATTTCTGTGGATTTTCCATCTAGAGTTTTCGGTCCAGAAATCTGCAGACTTTTACAACAGCAGCAAAGTGGATGAAAACGTGAACATTCTCATCTAGATGTCAGGGGCATTTTCCATTCACAAATTGATCTGTGTGTACATTTTTTAATCCCCACCATGTCACATTCGGCTACAGATGAATTGCGGAATTATTGTTTCCCATTGAGTTCAATTAGCAAGTGAAATACAGCAATAAAGCCCATTTTTGTGTGGAATATCTTCAGGTAAAGAGCAAAATCAGTAACTCTGGCTTTCAGTCAGAGCCGGGGGTGTGGCTTCAGTCATGGGGGCGGCACCAGAAGGGGTTCATTCACCACTCTAAGTATACACAGTGGTGGCTCTAGCCATGCTCCTGGCCATGACTGACAGCCAGCCCCAATGCAGAGCCAGAGTCAGTCAGGAATGGGAACGCGGGTTCAGTCATCACAGTGACTGAACCTGTGCCGCCTCTGCCCCCGTGACTTAGCGGGAACACTGCTGGGGAGATTAAAGTTAATTTTCTCCCCACAGCATTAGACTGCATGCATGCAGCAGGCAGCAGAATAGTGCTATTAACCCCATATCTACAGGTTAATAGCGTTTTTTCTGGTGACAGGTTCCTTTTAACAAGAATGCTTTACTAAACAGCCATTGCATGGCAACTATGTACACAGGATAGCGGGTACACAACTTCTTGCATGTTTCCTCATTAATACAGAGCATCTGAATACACAGTCTTGTTACTTCCTCGGCCTTACACATTCCATGCATCCACTGGTCTCATTTCCTTCACCACCCAGCTTAGCACCACAGTACAGTCCGTCAAATTAATTTTCTGTTCCCACGGCTCCGTGTCGATTCTCCTCATATAGGACAGGATTTGCCAATATGGCCAGACTCATGTTCAAGCTCTCTATCGCTTAGGGAACTCCCGCCCGGGGCACTCACTTTGTCTCATGTTCTATTCTGTCTTGGCCCATTACCTTTAAGAGCTGTCAGCTGCTCTGGGCCCTGCTGCTACACATGCCTTCTACAGACCCTTTTCACTTGTTCACTCTGCTCTCTGCATCTCTGTAACTCTCTTGTTCTGTTCCTCATTTTCACGCTATCTCCATCCTGGTCTCCTTTCTCTCTTGCCACAGATCACCCACTGCATACGGCCTTGCTGAGCACTCACCAAATACGTCTGCTCTAGCTGAAAGCTAGGCCCTGTCTAAGCTTCCAGAAGGAAACGGTCACTGTCATTAAATCTTATCTCCTCCCACTATGGGCTAGTCCCAACACATAAATCTATCTAACCCTACTTAGTCTGTTGCTGGGCAGAACTCAGCTTTCTCACAGTACAGTTCAAAACATTACAATACAGAACATCACAATTCACTATACACATCACCATCAGAACAATGCATGACATTATGCACATTACACATCATATTATACACAGCACTGATGTCTTAAAGGGGGAACAGGGCAATTTGTCCATCTGTTTACATCAGCAATTCAAATGCATAGATGATTATGGAACACATCAGCAAGCTGGGCCTGCTAGACCTATCCTAAATAAAGGTCCTCACACACATTACATCAATCAAACAGCTGATATGTGTGAAGGCCTCCCAACTCTCCTGACAGATAATATTGGGGATGGGGGTGGTGAAGTGGTGAAAGGATCCAGCAATTTCATTTCAAATACAGTCTTTTTGTTCTTCAACACGTAAATATGGCCAAGCATTTATGTAAGAGTGATGCAGTTGGAATAAATAGCTGTCATCTAAATGAGCTTCCTGCCATCAGCTATCTCATGTATATGGACAACTTTAGTGACTCCTTGCTCTGGCTAATTGAGAAGGTCCTAAATTGACTCCTTCTACTTTGACCTCCACCTTTTGAAAATAACGTTTTACCTCACAAAAAAATCAGCTGTGATCCCATACTTTAATGTCACTATACTCCTATTTTGCATCCTCTCCTGCATAGGAGATGTAGTATAATCAGACCATGTCCCTGCACGGTAAGACACAACCATTACACAGTACCTCAGGGACATATTTATAAGATTATCTTAGGGCAGGAACATTTTCATTTAACACATACAATTATGAAACTAATTTTTATTGCAAGATCTATTGCTTACAATAACTATTTCAGCATATAATTATACTTTATGATTTTCTTTAGATAAAGGAAGTTATGTTCTAAAACCTGTGTAGCTGAAGGTTGGCCATCGGACCCGAGCTGTTCTATGATAGACTGTGTCTTCTGCACCATAGCTTTGTCACAATTCCACCTCTCAGTGTGTTTGGGATGCAGTTATTGCTGGCTCAGCTGTCCAATCTGGTATAGGATCGTGCTGAAGCTGTCAGTATTTTGACAGCTCAGTGTCCAGTAAAGCAGGGGTGTACTGGACTGTTGGTGTTTTGATTGACAACTCAGTCATCCAATCTGAGCCTGGGAGGGGCTGGCTGTCTCCAGGTGTTCATTGTCCCAGGTGATTGCTCTGCTACTTAGCTGGGCTGTTTGTCCCAGGCCTTTGCCATATGTACATTCAGCTGTGTGTAGTTTGTTTCTGTGCATTGTGTTCTGCCTGTTGATTTTTCATTGCCTGACCTTGGACCTCATTCTGAACCTCCGTTTGTTTAACCCCTTTGTTCTGTTCCTCTATCTTCTTGGTATTTTGGCCTCAGACCATTACCTAAACTATGCCGTTATCTCTTCCCTCTGTTTATGACGATTGACCTCAGACTCCTTGACTATCCCAACTCATTGCTTGTCGGTGAGAAGTGACTCAGTGTCACAAGTATCATTTAAGCTGGCCTTACATCTGTTCAGACTATATCCATTGCTCTCAATTTCCCCATACTCAGGAGTGTTCTCTATGGAGCAGTCTAGTAGAGGCTTATCTCGCAGTCGAACATAAGGATTGGCTATTAAAATCTAATCGCTCAATCCTTCTCTCCCCCCAAATTATGTGTTGGGTAGCATCGTGAGGCTCCCATACACATCTGATGATTGTCCAATCCCACCAAAATTGTGTAATGGGGACCTGTATATATTCTCTGTTGCAAATAATGTCAAATGTGGAGCCAAGGGGCAATGAGCAACATTGACTCTGGAGACCACTGCAAATATTACATTACCCTCATTCAGAAATTTACTTCTGCTTCTATATAATATTACACTGGGTATTTTAAGTGAAGGATGAGATGCTGCATTTGTTTGTATGTAGTGACTGTGACGGGGTGTACGGCAGAGCAAGAAGGGACAACAGGCCAAGGGATGATTCCACAGATTTATTATCCAGAACGCTGGAACAACACATGCAGGTAGATCTACAGAGTCCACAATTAGTCCAACAGAACAGGTTCGGGGGCACCTCCCGATAATCCTTGTGCCAGCTAACAAAACAATAGTCCACACGAGTCCAAGGGATCACAAAACAATCCCACGAACGACAAGATATGTCCTCAGCTCAAGACTCGCCCCGTTCGCTTCCGCAGTCACAGATGGACATGGGGTCTTGCCTCAGCTAAGAATCCCCACTCCTTCTCCTTCAAAGGTCAACTCACATCTGATTTCAAAATAAGAATGGCTTGTCTGAGCTCCTGGGATCTGCCTATGAAGGGGGGTAGGGGTCACACCTTCTATTCAATGGTTGGGTCCATCAGAAGATTCTAGACTAGTGGGCTCCACTTAGTCTAAGTAGTATGTACATTTGACTAGCCACCTGCTGTGAGGAACAATGGCTATTCTGCACTAGTGGTGTTTACAAAGCTTAATTACATTATAGCTAAAGGTACCTTCACACGAAACGACTTTACAACGAGAACGACAACGATCCGTGACGTTGCAGCGTCCTGGATAGCGATATCGTTGTGTTTGACACGCAGCAGCGATCTGGATCCTGCTGTGATATCGCTGGTCGGAGCTAGAAGTCCAGAACTTTATTTGGTCGTCAGATCGGCGTGTATCGTCGTGTTTGACAGCAAAAGCAACGATGCCAGCAATGTTAAACATGGAGCTAACGACCTGTGAGAACGATAAGTGCGTCACCGCTACGTCACAGGATCGCTCCTGCGTCGTTCTGGAGCTGCTGTGTTTGACATCTCTACAGCGATGTAAACAGCGACGCTGCAGCGATCAGATCGTTGTCGTTCTCGTTGTAGAGTCGTTTCGTGTGAAGGTACCTTTAGGGCTGCAAGTATTGGGGGAAGGAGACATTGTTACAGGTAAACTCTCCAGCACAAGAAAATACATATATTACAGCTAATAGAAACCAGAGAACAGTTACATACGTTACATACATCAAATGGCACATTATTCAAATACAGGACAGGGCAAAAGTACATATCATGACAGTGACTCTGTATTATCGGGTGGGAGGGGGCTAATCCTACACAAGGGCCCACCGGGGAATTTTCCTATTCTCCTGTGGGCCAGTCTAAACCTGGATGCAAATTCTCCTACTGCATTACTGAATTATTAATTCTTAAAATAAAGGAATAATTCCAATGTGGGCAATGTTTATGAACCTTTACTACTATATAAGATTAGAGAATGCAACCACATCTATAAATTATTCTGTACAAATGTCTTTTTTTAGATTGTTCTCAGAAAGTTACATAAGTTTCCCAGAGCTAATAAATTCTGCAGCAGATTTTTTTTTTCCTTGCATTCAGTGATAAAGTTTCAAGTACAGAGCAGAGAAAAGGCCTCTGTGAGCCTCAGCAGTTGCATTCACAGCTCTGGTAATAGCTGTCACCCTGGCCGAGAACTCATCTGCGCCTGTTTTACTTCTATATCAAGTCTGCCAGTTTCTGGCGATTGTCGATATGTCCATTCCAATTTTCATAGCTGCTGCCCTATTGGAATGATAGCACGTACTGTACCTAGAAGGCATGTTCTGGTCTGCTGGACTGACAGCTATTGACAGCAGGATAGTTGGACAACACAGTGCTACTTGCATTTATCACCCTTTAGGCTGTGTGACTTTGGAATCAATGTAATGGAAAGATTAAAAGACCTCTCCCTTCCCTGCTGATAAATAGATTACAAGGGATTGGCTTATATAAAAACCATGGCTTCTACTGCTGCTTTGTTTTTTTTTTCCTCCTTCCTTAAAGTCAGCTTAAGAGGGGGCGGCTTGAAGTGATCTAAACCTTTCACTAGCTATAGCTGTTCTCTAGTTGACGGAAACACTCAACAACTTGTCCTGGCTTTCCACGGCACCGGTGCGAGAATCCCAGATTTGGCCCGGTCGTACATGGAATACGAGGAAGACAATGATGATATTCTCTTTGCCAAGTGGATGAGTAGCTACTGGGGACATAGAGGGATCGAAGAAAGTGAGAGGGATGCCAGGAGCCATAGGAAAAGGGCACAATCCCGTGCCCTGTCAGAGAGGAGAGCTTCTCTTCCATGTCCGGTATGTGAAGTCTATCTTTATAAAGCAAATCATGAATATAGAAAGAATCTTTATAGTATTATTCCATTTTTGAGATTGCTAGTTTGCTTTTTAACACAATGACGTGATGTTTTACTTTTGGTGATAATATGAACAGTGTAACCTCAGGGCAAATTCCCATGGAAAAGAGTTTGTATGTTCTCCCCATCTTTGCGTGGATTTCCTCCAGGTTCTCTGGCTTCCTACAAGACTCCAAAGACACACTGATAGGGAATCTAGATTGTGAGCGCCAATCGGGACTGTTATGATGATGTCTATTAAGCGTTCTGGAGTATGTTGGTGCCATATAAGCAAGCATAATATATAAATAAAATATATTATTTTGCTCCCAAAAATCTGCTGCACTTTAGGAAAGGTTTACATGAAAGTATTTCCGTTCCTAGCACTGTCCATGAGAAAAACGAATACGAGTGTGAAAAAAAAAAATCGCAGCGTGCACTAGTTTCTTATGTATGTCGGATAAATAAATCTCCCACCTTCAAGTCTATGGGTGCATAAGAAAAACAGATTCTATAGGAAGCCACCGTACAGCATCCGATTTTTAAAGATACCTTTGAATTCTTTGACATAGAAAAGTATATTTAGTCTTAGAATTTTTTAATCGCTGCAGCTGTATAAATCCAAATTGCAAACGAATAACAAATGAGAGAAAAATCATCCTAGTTTTATAAAGAAAACTGGGACAATTTTATTAACCCTTGTGTGAACCTGGTCTAAACCAGGACTGCCAACCTCTAGAAATTCCAGGACAGTCCGAAAAATAGGACACTTTATCTCTTCCGTAAAAAAATTATGTGTCCGTGATTTTTATGACGCTGAAGAAACTTATTCAGATTGTTTCCAGCCTTGCAGTCATAATAGACTAGCTTATGGCATCTGGTGCGAGAGCATGGCATGTACTATGGTAATGATGACCCTTGGCTTCTGCTCTGCTGCATGCGTGATCCAAGTGTCAGTGCTCAGTTCTCAGATCCTCTCGCATGAGAAAATCGCAGCACAGGTGCGGAGGAGACGGAGAAAGTAGGCAACCCTGGTTTTATAGTATCAGAATTGTGCATGAGACTTTAAATTAAGAAATGTCATGAACACGCTGTGAAACATATCTGTTGCTTATATTGACCATTGGTATTTACTACAGATACCACCGATTTCTTCTGCAGGAAACCTGGCGATTTACCCCCAAATTTTGAAACTGAGAAAACAAACCCATTATGAACAAATCTCATGTACATGTCACAGATATTTTCCACAACTAAATTGACCTGTAGTGCAGATTTTTAAGTTGGCCACATGTCAATTATTTTTACGGAAATCACAATAGGTTGAATTTTGTGGCAAATTTGCAATAAAATGAGCAGCAAAATCCGCATGCAGATTTTGATATAACTTTGTTGTGATTTTGTTGTGATTGCCAGTAAAAAAATTGTAGAATGTGCAAGGACCCTTAATCAAAATATCTTAAGTTGTTCATAAGAACCATTGTAATGCATATACAGTTAGGTCCATATATATTTGGACAAAGACAACATTTTTCTAATTTTGGTTATAGACATTACCACAATGAATTTTAAACAAAACAATTCAGATGCAGTTGAAGTTCAGACTTTCAGCTTTCATTTTAGGGTATCCACATTAAAATTGGATGAAGGGTTTAGGAGTTTCAGCTCCTTAACCTGTGCCACCCTGTTTTTAAAGGGACCAAAAGTAATTGGACAATTGACTCCAAGGCTATTTCATGGACAGGTGTGGGCAATCCCTTCAATATGTAATTCTCAATTAAGCAGATAAAAGGCCTGGAGTTGATTTGAGGTGTGGTGCTTGCATTTGGAAGGTTTTGCTGTGAAGTAAACATGCGGTCAAAGGAGCTCTCCATGCAGGTGAAACAAGCCATCCTTAAGCTGCGAAAACAGAAAAAACCCATCCGAGAAATTGCTACATTATTAGGAGTGGCAAAATCTACAGTTTGGTACATCCTGAGAAAGAAAGAAAGCACTGGTGAACTCATCAATGCAAAAATACCTGGGCGCCCACAGAAGACAATCGTGGTGGATGATCATAGAATAATCTCCATGGTGAAGAGAAACCCCTTCACAACAGCCAACCAAGTGACCAACACTCTCCAGGAGGTCGGCGTATCAATATCCAAATCTACCAGAAAGAGAAGACTGCATGAAAGTAAATACAGAGGGTTCACTGCACGGTGCAAGCCACTCATAAGCATCAAGAAGAAAAAGGCTAGACTGGACTTTGCTAAAAAACATCTAAAAAAGCCAGCACAGTTCTGGAAGAACATTCTTTGGACAGATGAAACCAAGACCAACCTCTACCAGAATGATGGAAAGAGAAAAGTATGGCGAAGGCGTGGTACAGCTCATGATCCAAAGCATGCCACATCATCTGTAAAACACGGCGGAGGCAGTGTGATGGCTTGGGCATGCATGGCTGCCAGTGGCACTGGGTCACTAGTGTTTATGGATGATGTGACACAGGACAGAAGCAGCCGAATGAATTCTGAGGTATTCAGAGACATACTGTGTGCTCAGATCCAGCCAAATGCAGCCAAACTGATTGGTCGTCGTTTTATACTACAGATGGACAATGACCCAAAACATAAAGCTAAAGCAACCCAGGAGTTTATTAAAGCAAAGAAGTGGAATATTCTTGAACGGCCAAGTCAGTCACCTGATCTCAACCCAATTGAGCATGCATTTCACTTGTTAAAGACTAAACTTCAGACAGAAAGGCCCACAAACAAACAGCAACTGAAAACCACCACAGTGAAGGCCTGGCAGAGCATCAAAAAGGAGGAAACACAGCGTCTGGTGATGTCCATGAGTTCAGGACTTCAGGCAGTCATTGCCAACAAAGGGTTTTCAACCAAGTACTAAAAATGAACATTTCATTAAAAATTATTGAATCTTGTCCAATTAATTTTGGTCCCTTTAAAAACAGGGTGGCACATGTTAAGGAGCTGAAACTCCTAAACCCTTCATCCAATTTTAATGTGGATACCCTCAAATGAAAGCTGAAAGTCTGAACTTCAACTGCATCTGAATTGTTTTGTTTAAAATTCATTGTGGTAATGTCTATAACCAAAATTAGAAAAATGTTGTCTCTGTCCAAATATATATGGACCTAACTGTAATATTCATTGCATACATTACACACGGGAATTGTGTTACTACAGTTCTCAACATTGAATTTGCAACACCAAGAAGAGAAGTCATGGAATGATGGAAATTACAGGATTGATAAACATGTTAATGATCTGCAAATGATGAAAAAATGGAAACTACCTCCCTGACTGCACTTGGGCAAATCATCAAGATCAGCTGCTGGCAGCTACCTTTGAAATTGACAATCTATGACGTGCCCAGATGTGCTCAATTGTAGACGCTGCAGGCCATGGTAGCACATTGAGGCTATGTGCACACGTAGGGAGGGTCCTCTGCGGGTTCTCCCGCAGCGGATTTGATAAATCTGCAGGGCAATCTGCAGATTTATCGCGGTTTGTTTTGCGGTTTCCGCTGCGGGTTTACTCCTACTATTGATGCTGCATATGCAGCAATATGCAGCATCAATAGTAATGTTAAAAATAATAAAAAAATGGTTATTATACTCACCCTCTGACGTCCCGATCTCCTCGGCGCTGCACGCGGCGGTCCGGTTCCAAAGATGCTGTGCGAGAAGGACCTTCGTGATGTCACGGTCATGTGACCACGACGTCATCGCAGGCCCTGCTCGCACAGCAACCCTGCGACCGGACAGCCGCGTGCAGCTCTGAGAGGTGAGTATATCATTATTTTTTATTTTAATTATTTTTTTACACAAATATGGTTCCCAGGGCCTGGAGGAGAGTCTCCTCTCCTCCACCCCGGGTACCATCTGCACATGATCCGCTTACTTCCCACATCGCGGGCACAGCCCCATGCGGGAAGTAAGCGGATCAATGCATTCCTATGTGTGCAGAATCGCCGCGATTCTGCACAAAAGAAGTGACATGCTGCGGAATGTAAACCACTGCGTTTCTGCGCGGTTTTTCCCGCAGCATGTGCACAGTGGATTGCAGTTTCCATAGGTTTACATGTAACTGTAAACGCAATGGAAACTGCTGCGGACCCGCAGCTGCAGAAACGCTGCGGATCCGCAGTAAAAACCGCTAAGTGTGCACATAGCCTAAGTCCATGCTGGCTGCTCCCAGAGCACAAGAAACATGTGACGTTGCATCGCTGTGTTGAAAAGATGTCTCCTGGGACACTTTGGAGAAATGGCTGTACCATTGGTTCTACAATTAGACCATTCTGTACCGCAAGTTAAATTGAATGTCACATACTAAGCTTGACGCGTCAAACAGCGTCTACATAAACAATCAGAAAGTGTGTGCATGGCATTGGGCTATGAGCTAGACATTCAGCTACAGGTGTTGCACTGACATAATGCCACCACTCTTGATGGCTTTCACGGTGCAGAGCAAGACTGCAATGAAAGTTGGAATGGAGGTATCTCCTCTTTAGCATCACACTTTTGTCTTGGAAGCAACGATAACCAGGGATCGGACTGGAGAGAATGTGGACAACGCCATTAAGAGGTTTTCACAAGGGAATGTCACACTTGTCCTACATCCGGGATTATGGTGTGAGGTGGCATAATGTAAAAGTAACCAGACCTCTCAAATCTTTATTTCAGGTACACCAACAGGTTGTTTTTACTTGATTTGGTCGTGGCTATTTCTCCGAAGTGTCCTAAGAGTCATTTTTCAACACAACAAAGTGAGGCTGAGTGTTTCTTGTACTACTGTGAGCAGCCTGTGTGCCTAAACGTGCTACCATAGCCTAAGCATCTTCTCCTATTAAGCACATCTGGGACATCATAGGTCAACAGTTGCAAAGGGAGCTGCCAGCAGCAGATCTTGATGATTTGCCAGAGTGCATTCAGCGTAGATGAACAGTATTCAGACAACCATTATTAATCTCATTCATAGCGGCCACTACGTAAATATGTTTATTCCCATGTCAATCATATTCAAGTGTCCCAGGATCCTTTTTCAACAAAACAAAGCCAGGTTGCATGTTTCCCCTGCTGCTGTGAGGAGCAAGCATTGCCCCTAACGTGCTACCATGGCTGCAGTGTCTCCAGACTTCTCTCCCAACGAACACATCTGGGACATCTTTGGTCAACAATTGTAAAGAGAACAGCTAACCATGAATGTTGATGATTTGCCCAAGTGCATTCATCGTGGCACAACATCCCTTAGGTAACCATTATTAACCTCATTGATGGCAGTCAAGACATGAAAGTTCAGGGATTTCTATGTGTGGCACCTGTACTCGATACTGAATAAATCGAGATGATTTTAAAAAAAATTCAATTTTTTCATAATTTTCATACCATTACCATGTCTATCCACCTTGTGATTTCCATAATTCCACAACTTTACCTACTTATTGTTGGAATTTCAATGTTGAGTAATGTTTAACAGCAGGGAACTTTTGTGAAATCCATAATAAAATTTCTGTTACTTTTATTCTTGTGTTACACTTCTTGAGTGGAGCGTTGCTGCATTTCGCAGGATGGGATGAGGGGGTGTTCCGATGTGCGCCACTGCAGGTGAAAATGGCCGCGGTGCTCAGTGGTGTGGGGGGTTCCACCGGCATTTTGTGAAAGCCCGGAGCCCCCCCCGCACATCCATTACTGCGATGTGGTGGCCTCCGGGAAAATGGCCGCCGGGGCTGGCGCATGCGCGGATGGAGATCTCAGCACCAAGATCTCGGGTGCCGAGATCTCGTTGACGAGTTCTCAATCTGAGCATGTGCCGCCTCAGGCGGCAATTTTCCTGAAGGCCACCACATCGCATTAACGGATGTGCAAGGGGTTCCGGGCTTTCACAAAATGCTGGCGAAGCGAAGCCCCCCACACCACAGAGCACCGCGGCCATTTTCACCCGCAGCGGCGCACATCGGAACACCGCCTCATCTCAGCCTGCGGCATGCAGCAACGCTCCACTCTTGTTTCCTCCAGCAGTGACTCTGGATCCCCGCTTCACTGCAGCCACCACCCCCAGTAAACAATAAGACGCATGGATTATAAGAGGCATCACCATTTTATATAAAAAAAAAGGTTTTTTTGGGGTGCGTCTTATAATCAATCCGGTGCGTCTTATAATCTGCAAAATACGGAAATTATTTTTTGTACAGATAAAATATTTTGTATTTGGTCAAATAAATCACATGGGGAAAAAACCAAAATAGCTAAACTTTGTATTTTTTTAATTGTTGAATTTCTTGCCAAAATGTCTTTACAATGATACCAGCCACATCATTTCCTAAACGTCTAAACTTGACATATAGTTTCTTAAAAAAATCGGTATCTGTAGTTTAACTTGGTAATGTGAAAACTACCATTGATACATAGATTAACCCCTTTGTGACCAAGCCAATTTTAACCTTAATGACCAAGTCAATTTTTACAATTCTGACCACTGCCACTTTATGAGGTTATAGCTTTGGAATGCTTCAACAGATCCCACTGATTCTGAAATTGTTTTCTCATGACATATTGTACTTCGTGTTACTGGTAAAATTTCTTTGATATGACTTGTGTTTATTTATTAAAGAAAAACGCAAACTTGGCAAAAATATTGAACATTTTGCAATTTTCAAACTTATAATTTTTGTGCCCTTAAATTAGAGACATGTGTCACACAAAATAGTTAATAAATTACATTTTCCACATGCGAACTTTACTGCAGCACAATTTTGGAAACATTTTTTTTTTTTGTTAGGACATTATAAGGGTTAAAAGTTGACCAGCAATTTCTCATTTTCCAACAAAATTGACAAAACCATTTTTTTTAGGGACCACCACATGTTTGAAGTGACTTTGAGGGGTCAATATGACAGAAAATACCCAAAAGTGACAACATTCTAAAAACTGCACCCGACAAGGTGCTCAAAGCCACATTCAAGGTTTATGAACATTTAACTTTTTTCCCAAAAAATGTACTTTAGACCCAAACTTTTTTTTTATTTTTACAAGGGTATCAGGAGAATTGAGCGAGGCTGCACCCACTAGACAGGTTCTACCTGGGAGTATACATATCAGATACTTGACTGCCATTCCAGCAGCAGACAAAGGCAAATTCTCGCAGCCCACAGTGCGTGTGGAGGATTGGCAAGTCTGCAGTCACACAGAGTGACTGCAGACTTCTCATTTTAAACTGGACGACCTCTTTAAAAATTGAGAAATAAAAAAAGAGAAATTTTGGAAAAAGGGGAGGAAAAAACTAAAGCGAAAGTGCAAAAAATCGCCCTGTAGTTAAGAGGTTAATCAATAAAGGATGGACTATAGATATAACCCAACAAGATGACCTCCAAGAGTTCCTCGATAAAGACTTCTTTGGTATATTACATTACCTTTCTGATTACCTCCATCAAACTACCTGTTAAAGGGTTTGTCCCCTTTCAGAAAATCTTGGTACTCAGGGACAAAAACAAACCGCTCATTATTCACTGTCTCCGCCACTGCCCAGATGTCCAGTACCGGCTGCTGCGCCAGCATCACATTGACAGCTCATCAGCCAATCAGTGAGCTCAGCAGCTCTGTTGTCTAATTAAAATGCCCAACTCTGAGCCAATGAGCTCACTGATTGGCTGCCATGCTATTGACTTGATGTCAGCGCTGCAGACATTGGGCAGCTGCGGCGGATGCAAGGTGATGCTTTTTTTTTATAACAAACTAAGTGCGGATGCCAAAATTTTCAGTAAAGGGACAACCCCTATAATGATGTCCTATATCGATATTAACACAGTATTTTTACTCTATTCATAAAAGAGGCTCAATTATTTATTAGGGTTCGATGACTGGGATGGTTGTGAATCAAGTCAAAGGATATAGATCAAGGTAGCGTGTCATTGGCTCTGTGCTCTGCTGGATATTTTGGGGCTTATTTATTGTGTTAGTCCCTGACCAGAGCATCCGCTGATGAATCAATTCGCTCCTTGTGTTTATTCTGCATTTATGCTTAGAACAGCTCTCAACATATACAGGTGCTTCTCACAAAATTTGAATATCATCAAAAAGGTACCGTATTTTTCTGACCATAAGACGCACTTTTTTTCCTCCAAATTTGGGAGGAAAGTGTGGGTGCGTCTTATGGTAGGGATGTAGCATGTGGGGAGGGGGGCAGCAGCGAGTGGGATCGCACTGTTATCCTACTTCAGGAGGCAGAAAAATGTCCCCACTGCCGGGAATCAGTGCTGGGGAAATCATGTGGTCCCGATGATTAAGTGCAGTGAATATTCATTAGCTACTCCCCGCCCACCTATCAGCTGAGCGGTGAGCCGGAGCAGCAAATGAATACTGCACTTAAGCAGCCACACACATGGTTTCCTCAGCGCTGATTCCTGCAGCAGCTGGGGAGATCTGTGTGTCCGGGGGAGGAGGAGGCAGCAGCAGCAGGGTTCCGGGGGAGAGGAGATCGCTGCATACCTTCCTGGGCTGGAGCTGAGTGCTGTGCAGTGTGCACAAGGAGGACCTGTGATGATGTCAGAAGTGGGCGGGCTGGAGCATCACATGGCAGAACAGAGCCCTCCCTCTTCTTGACATAATCACAGGTCCTTCAGACTCCAACACTAGAATCTGCTGGCTTCCATTACCTGTGCTGTGGAAAGGCAACAAGAGGGAGGGCTCTGTGTGTGCAGTCATGGGATGCTTTTACCTCACCACAGGCTGGCTGCCACAATTAAGAGGTTAGTCTTTCCAAAACACAATAAAGCACTCTGCCACTCCTTTAGTGAACTATAACTCCCAAGTTATAGTTCACTAAAGGAGTGGCAGAGTGCTTTATTGTGTTTTGGAAAGACTAACCTCTTAATTGTGGCAGCCAGCCTGTGGTGAGGTAAAAGCATCCCATGACTGCACACACAGAGCCCTCCCTCTTGTTGCCTTTCCACAGCACAGGTAATGGAAGCCAGCAGATTCTAGTGTTGGAGTCTGAAGGACCTGTGATGATGTCAAGAAGAGGGAGGGCTCTGTTCTGCCATGTGATGCTCCAGCCCGCCCACTTCTGACATCATCACAGGTTCTCCTTGTGCACACTGCACAGCACTCAGCTCCAGCCCAGGAAGGTATGCAGCGATCTCCTCTCCCCCGGAACCCTGCTGCTGCTGCCTCCTCCTCCCCCGGACACACAGATCTCCCCAGCTGCTGCATGTCATAGGATCTGCAGGACATGCTGGGAGTTATAGTTCTCCCATGGGATTTTAAAGCAGCACTCCAGTGTTATTTTGCAGTGCTGGAGTGGTGCTTTCAATATAAGCCCTGTGCCCCCATTCTTATACTCACCCTCCAGCATCTTCATATAGTACTTCACAGACACCACACTGGTCCCGCAACTTCCAACATAATAACATACTATTATATATAATAACACCACATATAATAGTATGTTATTAAATATTTTACCACATTTTTTTGCTTCAAATATTTTTTTCCCTATTTTCCACCTCTAAAACCTGGGTGCGCCTTATAGTCCGATGCGTCTTATATTCCGAAAAATACGGTAATTTATTTCAGTTCTTCAATGCAAAAAGTGAAACTCATATTATATAGAGTCATTACAAACAGAGTGATGTATTCCAAGTGTTTATTTCTGTTAATGTTGATGATTATGGTTTACAGCCAGTGAAAACCCAAAAGTCATTATCTCAGTAAATTAGAATACTTTATAATACCAGCTTGAACAATTATTTTAAAATCGGAAATGTTGGCCTACTGAAATGTATGTTCAGTAAATGCACTCAATACTTGGTCGGGGCTCCTTTTGCATCAATTACTGCATCAATGTGGTGTGACATGGAGGCGATCAGCCTGTGGCACTGCTGAGGTGTGGTGAGGTGAGGTGAGCTCATCTGCATTGTTGGGTCTGGTGTCTCTCAGCTTCCTCTTGACAATACCCCATAGAGAATCTATGGGGTTGAGGTCAGGCGAGTTTGCTGCCAATCAAGCACAGTGAAACTGTTGTTTTTAAACCAGGTACTGGTACTTTTGGCAGTGTGGACAGGTGCCAAGTCCTGCTGGAGAATGAAATTTCCATCTTGAAAAAGCTTGTCGGAAGCATACTCTAAAATTTCCTGGTAGACGGCTGCGCTGACTTTGGTCTTGATAAAACACAGTGGACCTACACCAGCAGATGACATGGCTCCCCAAACCATCACTGATTGTGGAAACTTCACACTAGACCTCCAGCAGCTTGGATTGTGGCCTCTCCACTCTTCCTCCAGACTCTGGGACCTTGATTTCCAAATGAAATGCAACATTTACTTTCATCTGAAAACAACACCTTTGACCACTGAGCAACAGTCCAGTTCTTTTTTACACTTGGCCCAGGTAAGACGCTTCTGGCGTTGTCTATTGGTCATGAGTGGCTTGACATAAGGAATGCGACACTTGTAGCCCATGTCCTGGATACGTCTGTGTGTGGTGGCTCTTGAAGCAATGACTCCAGCAGCAGTCCACTCCTTGTGAATCTGCACCAAATTTTTGAATGGCCTTTTCTTAACAATCCTTTCAATGCTGCGGTTATCCCGGTTGCTTGTGCACCTTTTTCTATCACACTTTTTCCCTCCACTCAACTTTCCATTAATATGCTTGGATACAGCACTTTGTGAACAGCCAGCCTCTGTAGCAATGACCTTTTGTGGCTTACCTTCCTTACGGAGTGTGTCAATGACTGCCTTCTGGACATCTGTCAAGTCAGCAGTCTTCCCCATGATTGTGGAGCAGACTAAGGGACCTTTTTAAATGCTTAGGAAGGCCTTTGCAGATTTTTTTGCTAATTATTCTAATTTACTGAGACAATAACTTTTGGGTTTTCATTGGCTGTAATCCATAATCATCAACATTAACATAAATAAATTCTTTATATAGATCACTCTGTTTGTAATGACTCTATATAATATATGAGTTTCACTTTTTGTATTGTAGAATTGAAATACATTAACTTTTTGATATTCTAATTTTGTGAGAAGCACCTGTAAGTAAATGGAGGCAGATATACTATAGATGTCTAGATGTACACATGGCATTTTATAGATGCTGCCGCTACGACGCTTCAGGAAAGTGCTGGCGGTGTTTTTCCTGAAATGTCTTCTTTTTCACCTATTTAACTTTGCAGTGTCTTTTTTATTTTTTACATTTTATTAGAAGATACTTGTAGGCCGCCTAAAGAATGGTCATGTCATTTTTTCAGACGCTTCACGGCTTTCAAAGCCTGACGAGGTTAAAAAAAAAATAGTACAAAAGACATAATATGTGCTCGGCATAATTTTTACATTGCTGTGCATTATGTTTATTTTTTATTGCGCTTTTTCAGGTGGGCTCTTGGCAGAATCCATTTTAAAAAGATGCCGTGTGCACATACACTAGGGTTATGTTCACACAGAGATTTTTTTGAGGTGTTCAAAATTGGCAAGTTTTCTAGTAGAAACATCAAGAAATGCTCCTTGTTTGGGGAGAATTTCAGAGGAGTTTTGTGTATCCTGAAGCTGTTTTGAAAAGGTCTTGAAGAGTTTTGTAAGTTTTAAGTGGTGTGGTCTTCAAAGAGAAATGAATAGTGAGAGTCTTTCAGGTGTAATTTTTAGTTAGTGATTTTTCAGGTTGTGTTTTGGGAGTGAATAAAAAAATCCTCAAATACCCAATGTTTACATAGCCATGGTGTATGTAAAACTATGGGGGCAGTTTTACAAAGTTGTTTTCACCAGAAAACTGATGTAAAAATGCTGGTGTTTCTTATGCCAGAAATCTGGAGTAGCATTTTTGGTGAGATGAACACAACTGAAAAGATGCGCCAAATTCATTAAATGGCGCCACTTAATGAATTCAGCACTTGATACTCTAGCGCGCCCTTCATTAAGACTGGCATCCGCAAGACCAGACTTATTGATTCAGTTCCAGAGTCTTTTTGCATGTTTGGAGTGGAAAAAAGCTATGTGTACACGACATCCTTTAGATGCCGCCAAGCTTTCCTTGAATCAGACGCTTCAGGAAAAATCTGGCGGTTTTCCTTTTTTTTCTCATGGCGGCTCCGCTACTGGTGTCTTTTCACATTTATCTTCATTAAGGTAGGTTAAAAGAAGTTACAAGATAACATTTAGTTTTTACATTGCTGTGCATTATGTCCATTTTTGTGGTTGTTTTTCCACAAGTTTTTGAGTATTTTGGAGTTTTTAGAGGGAATATGTCAGTAGTGTCAATCCTCCTAAGCCGTCTGCATAGGCATATAGGTCATAGGAAGCTGTATAATGTAATACCTTGATATTTCCAGAGAAATCCATTCTTATATGTAAATGAGCGGTTCAGGACTATGAGCTGGACATAAATGTCCTCTAGAATCTGCCCCCAAAGTTATTATTAATAACAGGTGGATTTACCAGAGTAAGACAAGTAACTAAGGCTACTTTCACACTAGCGTTAACTGCTTTCCGTCACAATGCGTCGTTTTGTCGAAAAAACGCATCCTGCAAAAGTGTTTGCAGGATGCGTTTTTTCGCCATTGATTAACATTAAGCGACGCATTGTGACGGATTGCCACACGTCGCACCCGTCGTGCGACGGATGCGTCGTGCAGTGGCGGACCGTCGGGAGCAAAAAAAGCTACATGTAACGTTTTTTGCTCACGACGGTCCGCTTTTTCTGACCGCGCATGCGCGGCCGGAACTCCGCCCCCACCTCCCCGCGCTTCCCCGCACCTCACAATGGGGCAGCGGATGCGCTGGAAAAATGCATCCGCTGCCCCCGTTGTGCGGCGGAGACAACGCTAGCGTCGGGAACGTCGGCCCGACGCACAGCGACGGGCCGAGCCCGACGCTAGTGTGAAAGAAGCCTAACACAGAATAATAGACCTGACCTTCTTAGGCCCCTTTCACACATCATTTTTTTGCCGTCAGTCACAATCCGTTGGCTAGACAGATCCGTCGCAGATTGTGAAAAACTGATGCAACGGATCCGTTTTTTCGACGGATCCAACTAGAGGACCTGACTTATTGGATTCTAAATAAATTGGAGCATGCTCAGTTAAAAAAATGGAATCCGTCGCTGTCTGTTTTTTTGATGTACACAAAAAACGTTACTTTGTCCGTTGTCTCCAGCCGCCAGACAAACAATTTTCGACGGGTCCGGCGAACGACGGATGAAACGTGAGGCCAGCCATCGCAATCCATCGCTAATACAAGTCTATGAGAAAAAAACGGATCCGGCGGCATCAGTTGCCAGATTCGTTTTTTTCAAAATTCGACGGATTGCAACTGATGGCAAAAAACTGATGTGTGAAAGGGGCCTTACAAACAGATTTGCTGCAGTTCTCACAGCTCTGCTGTAGTGCAACAATATTGCCGCACTGACTGCCTATGAGATGGAAGCTGAAGATATGTCAGTTTGGCCACGTTCACACATTCAGTAGTCGGTCAGCATTTTACCTCAGTATTTATAAGCCAAAACCAGGAGTGAATGAAAAATACAGAAGTAGTGACGTGTTTCTCTTATACTTTTCCTCTGTTTGCTCCATTTCTGATTTTGGCTTACAAATACTGATGTGAAATACTGAACGGGTTATAATTAGTGATGAGCGAGTATACTCGTTGCTCAGGTTTTCCCGAGCACGCTCTGGTGTCCTCCGAGTATTTATGACTGCTCGGAGATTTATTTTATATCATGGCAGATGAATGATTTACAGCTAGTAGCCAGCCTGATTACATGTGGGGATTCCCTAGCAATCAGGCAACCCCCACATGTACTCTGGCTAGTAGCTGTAAATCATTCAGCTGCCGCAATGAAAACTAAATCTCCGAGCAGTCTTAAATACTCGGAGGTCACCCGAGCAACGAGTACACTCGCTCCTCACTAGTTATAATCACACACAGCTCTATAGTGAGATCAGGAGAGCAGAGAGTGGCCAATACACATCACACAGGTAAGGCTTCTTTCACACTTCAGTTGTTTGGAGTCAGTCAGCTCCGACATAGTGACAGATCGACGGATCCGTCACAATTGTTGAGAAAACGGTTCTAACGGATCCGGTTTTTTGACGTTACTTGGGGGTTGTCTGGGAAAAGTATCTACTTTTTGGAGCATGCGCAATTGAAAAAGCGGATTGGGGCGACGGATCCGCCGAAATGACGGTTGCGATGGATCCGTCGCCCATAGGCGGCCATTCTATGGAATGGCGGACGAGACGGATCCGTCGCGAACCGCCAATTCGGCGCAGACAAAAAACGTTACAATGTCCGTCAATGTCTAGATGACGTCCGCCAAATCTCGATGGATCCGTCGCATGGCGGATGGAACGGACGACCATCCGCCACAATCCGTCGCTAATGTATGTCTATGGGAAAATAGCGGATCCGCCCCCAAAAAATGGCGGATCCGCTATTTGAGGAAAATGGCGGTTTCAGACTGACGCCAAAAGACTGAAGTGTGAAAGAGGCCTAACGCTCCCTTTCATATAAAATAATCTCTGGAGGCAAATTCTTAGAGGGATCTACACTCACCGGCCACTTTATTAGGTACACCATGCTAGTAACGGGTTGGACCCCCTTTTGCCTTCCGAACTGCCTCAATTCTTCGTGGCATAGATTCAACAAGGTGCTGGAAGCATTCCTCAGAGATTTTGGTCCATATTGACATGATGGCATCACACAGTTGCCGCAGATTTGTCGGCTGCACATCCCAAAGATGCTCCATACAAGGCAGGATGGATCCATGCTTTCATGTTGTTTACGCCAAATTCTGACCCTACCATCCGAATGTCGCAGCAGAAATCGAGACTCATCAGACCAAGCAACGTTTTTCCAATCTTCTACTGTCCAATTTCGATGAGCTTGTACAAATTGTAGCCTCAGTTTCCTGTTCTTAGCTGAAAGGAGTGGTACCCGGTGTGGTCTTCTGCTGCTGTAGCCCATCTGCCTCAAAGTTCGACGCACTGTGCGTTCAGAGATGCTCTTAGGCCTACCTTGGTTGTAACGGGTGGCGATTTGAGTCACTGTTGCCTTTCTATCAGCTCGAACCAGTCTGCCCATTCTCCTCTGACCTCTGGCATCAACAAGGCATTTCCGCCCACAGAACTGCCGCTCACTGGATTTTTTTTCTTTTTCGGACCATTCTCTGTAAACCCTAGAGATGGTTGTGCGTGAAAATCCCAGTAGATCAGCAGTTTCTGAAATACTCAGACCAGCCCTTCTGGCACCAACAACCATGCCACGTTCAAAGGCACTCAAATCACCTTTCTTCCCCATACTGATGCTCGGTTTGAACTGTAGGAGATTGTCTTGACCATGTCTACATGCCTAAATGCACTGAGTTGCCGCCATGTGATTGGCTGATTAGAAATTAAGTGTTAACAAGAAGTTGGACAGGTGTACCTAATAAAGTGGCCAGTGAGTGTATGTCCGGCCCATAGATTCTAACACCTCATTTACTTAAAAAAAAAACTGGATTTCTCTGCAATAATATATCGGATCACAGATATGAAGGTATCATTTTATTCAGCTTCCTATGACCTTCCTGCCAATATAGACGGTTTAGGAGGGATGATCCTACTGATAGATTCCCTTTAAGGAGGATTTGGAGAGTTTCTACTAAGTTTCTGATCCAAAACGCCTCAAAAACTAAATGTGAACTTACTCTTAGGCTATGTGCACACATAGGAAAAGAGGTGCAGAATTTTCTGCACAAAATCCGCATCTCCTGGCAGAATCCGCAACCGCGGATTTTGTTCGGATTTTCAGCGGTTTTTGCCACTGCAGATTTTTAACATGGAAGGGTGCAGAAATGATGCAGATCCGCACAAAAGAAGTGACATGCACTTCTTTGAAATCCGCAGCAATTCAGCACTGATTTTTCCGCACGATCTGCACAGCTTTTTTTTTTTTGCCATTGAATAACATTGTACTGTACATCACAGTGCGGATCTGCAGCGTTTCTGTGCGGAAAAATCCGCTGCGGATCCGCAGCAAATCCGCATCATGTGCACATAGCCTTACAGTGGCATCTGTCATTTCTATGCCAATATGAAATATGTGTGGTGCAAATGTCATGAAAAGCTCTGGGTGTATAAGTTTAATGGATGCCTAGGACATAAGCCATATTTTAGAATCTGTCACCAACGGGCTACCATAGTAAAAAAGCAGCATAAAAAAGTCTTTGCACTGGACTCCAGAGGATCGGATAGAATAGTCAGCTATATTAGTCCATCTTTTTGTGTGTGACATAGTTGCCAGGAAGGCACAAGTTTGTTCTACTTCTGACTAATAGACCCCCATTTATCACGTCAGGAACTTTCCGGGAATACATACTAATCGCATGCATAAAACTAATTCCGTTCAGCACAGTGGATAAATAGCAAGATGTTTCACTTCTGTGATTATGACCAAGTGTTCTCATTCACTGACAGCAAGCAGTATCTTGAAAATGTTGAGGAATTGAATAACATAGAGCATCATTTACATGTAGCAAAATAAAACTATAACATACGGTGCATCCAAAAAAGCAGAATGTATAAACTGAATTAAATTGTATGGAAGGTAAGTGGCCTCTCCAATAGACTGACGAATGATACCGATTAGAATGACCAATTGCTTTGGAAGGAAACAGAGAAGTTTTAAGGGATTAGTGACTGTGATACTGTGATAAATACCCAGATACACCGCCCAAAATGCACATTTGTTCCATTCCCATAGCGTGACAATATTATCAGGCAGCACTTCTGTAATCTTCCCCTGGAAAGCATTCTCCGTGTTAGTGCTCTTAAGCTTCTATATCACTGAGATATTATGACGGGACGCCGTGTCCCATGTTCTAAATCCTTCTGAACAAAAATGAGATTCTGCATTTCACTCCATAGTGTAGTGCTGTCATCTGTAAAGAGGATGATCTGTAAATCTTGTGCTGCTCCACTTACAGCACCAATGGGATCTCGGTTCATTCTTCGGTTCTTGCTTCTTGGGATTACAGAGTAGGAGAATACAATTTATCAGATTAAAACCATACCATTGTTTCATCTGGGCAGTGGTTTAATGGATAGAATAATCCCGTACAGTAAAAGTATGTAAAGGAACCTAAGCTACGAAAAGGAAAAATGGGTTTAATAGCTCAAACATTACAAGATGGGAATTGTAGGGCTTGTGGTGCCACAGCATATTGATGCCCCATCCCTATTTAACCCCTTCACCACCACAACCCCAAGCCCACTTTCATGATCAGGCCAAATTTTACAATTCTAACCAGTGTCACTTTATGTGGTAACAACTCTGGAACGCTTTAACGGATCCCACGTATTCTGAGATTTTTTTAGAGACATATTGTATTTCATGATAGTGGTAAAATTTGATCGATATGACTTGTTTTTATTTGTTTAAAAATCTGAAATTGACAAAAATTTGAAACATTTAGCACTTTTCAAACTATTAATTTTATGCCCTTAAAACAGAGATATATCACACAAAACAGTTGATAAATAACATTTCCCCCTCATGTCGACTTTACATCAGTACAATTTTTGAGATTTTTTTTTGTTAGGAAGTTAGAAGGGTTAAAAGTTGAGCAGTAATTTCTCACTTTTCCAACAAAATTTACAAATCATTTTTTTATGTCAGAAAATACCTAAAATTGACACCATTCTATAAAATACACCCCTACAGGTGCTCAAATCCACATTTAAGAAGTTTATTAACCCATCAGGTGCTTCACAGGAATTTTTGCAGTGTGGAAGTAAAAAATATGCAAATTGTCTCTTCAGAGAGGACGAGGACTAGAACTCTAGTGCCACCTGTTGGAAGTAGCAATCCTAAAAGTCAATGTTGACCCCTTAACGAGCCTTGTCACATGACTTAGGATTAAAGCCAAACCAGAATCTCAATTTGCAGACACAAAGGAAAAAATAAACATTTAACTTTTTTTGCACAAAAATTTTACTTTAGATCCAAATTTCTTTATTTTCACAATGGTAACAGGAGAAAATGGACCCCAAAATTTGTTGTGCAAGTTCTCCTGAGCATGTCAATACCTCATATTTGTGGCTGTCGCTGGACAACATTGAGTTTCATCTCCCTCCAAAGATTTTCTATTGGGTTCAGGTCTGGAGACTGGCTAGGCCATTTCACAACTTTGAAATCTTCTTACAGAGCCACCCTTTAATTGCCCTGGCTGTGTGTTTGCATCGTCATGCTGGAAGACCCATCCACAACCCATTTTCATTGCTCTTACTGAAGGAAGGAGGTTGTTGGCCAAAATCTCACAATACATTACCCCATCCATCCTCCCATCAATACGGCGCAGTCATCCTGTTCCCTTTGCAGAAAAATACCCCCAATGTATGATGTTTCCCCACCATGCTTCACGGCTGGGAAGGTGTTCTTTGGGTTGTACTCATCTTTCTTCTTCCTCCAAACATGGCAAGTGGAGTGGATACCAATAGTTCTATTTTGGTCATATCTGACCACATGACCTTCTCCCATGCCTCCCCTGAATCATCCAGATGGTCATTGGTGAACTTCAAACATGCCTGGACATGTGCTTGCAAGAGGTGGAGGACCTTGCGCGCCCTTCAGTATTTTAATCTATGAGGGCATAATGTGTTACTAACGCTAATGTTTGAGACTCGGCAGTTCTGGGCTGATTACTGACCTTTTCCAGAATCATCCTTACCACATGAGGTGACATCTTGCATGGAGCCCCAGAACGAAGAAGATTGACAGTCATCTTGTGTTTTCTCCATTTTCTAATAATTGTGCCAACAGTTGTTGCCTTTACACCAAGCTGCTTACCTATTGTCTTGTAGCTCATCCCAGCTTTGTGCAGGTTTACAATTTTGTTCCTAGTGTTCTTAGACAGCACTCAGGTTGGAGTGTGATTGATTGATTGTGTGGACAGGTGTCTTTTATACAGTTAACGAGTTACAAACAGGTGCAATTAATACAGGTAATGAGTGCAGAGTGCAAAACTAACAGGTCTGTGACAGCCAGAATTCTTGCTGGTTGGTAGGTGATCAAATCCTTATTTTATGCAATAAAATGCTATTTAATTACCGTATTTAAAAATCATACAATGTGATTTTCTAATTTTAATTTTTAGATTCTGTCTCTCACATTTGTATAGATTACCTACGTTAAAAAATTACAGACCTCTCCATTCTTTGTAGGTGGAAAAGTTGCGAAATCTGCAGTTTTTCAAATACTTATTTTCCCCATTGTATATCGGGGTTTCCATCTAAATGTCCGAGTGATGTGATTCAGATGAAACCCCTGAAGGATCCATTCACTATAACGAGGCAGCAGAATTACTCTGGACTCCGTATGGTCTTTTAAGCGTTGTGGAGCGCCCACTAGAGCCGTGGGGTACTCGGTACCGGGCCAGTTCTTAAAGGGGATGTGTCACGGAAGCAGTGACCCGGTCCGTGGCTCAGGGCGTCCATGGAAAAATAAGTGTGAAGTAAGGGGAATGAGGATTGTGGAGGATTAAGGGGATAATGTTCGTGACGCCACCTGTGGTACTCGGCCGACCCTGCTTAAAGGGGTCCACTGGGGCTGATGGTGTTGCAGCTGAGTTGGTACAGCTCTCAACAGGTAGAGCTTAGTCCCCAGGGCTCTCGCTGCAGTTGGTAAGGGATGATAGATTGTGGGGTGCAGGAAAAAATTGGAGGGCACAGGATTTGCAGTCTCTTTACCTTTTAATTGCCAGTGCAATCCGGGGCACAGATGGCCTTTGAAATCCGGGCAGCCTGGAAGTGGTTCGGAATCCCCCTAGCCAGGTGGGGTTGGAAGCCTTCCTTCTGCACTGAATTCTGGGTTATTGATGCCTTAGCTTTGCTCAAGTCCCTTTCTCAATATGTCCCTCACGTGGAACACAACCCACCTCTCACGTGGTGACTCCAGGCTCTAATCTGCTGCTGTGCCTTCGGGTGTCTGCAATCTCCTGCCCTCCGGTTTCAGTTGTGGGGCCTACAGCTTCCACACAACCTCGGACTCCAGTGTCCGGTTTCTTTTGCGCTCAATCCTGGGGGTCAGCTCAATCGCAGCTCCACTCCCAGTTTCTCTCCCACTTGCTCCTTCTCCCTTTACTGTCTCACACAGACTGACAACTAACTCCTCCTCCAGACCAGAACTTATAGGGAAGCTACCCTGAAACCGGGTTTGGAGCTCCCTCTTCTGGCCTGGAGTCAGGAAAGTGTTGTATGCTAGTGTTACCTGCCAAGGGGATTCCTTCTCGCTTCCAGGCATGGCATCACCCTCCCCGGGAGGCAGACACCACTGTGGCAACCGGATTCCTGGGGTGCCACAGTTGTCCTTCTTTTCAGTTCTGCACAAAACTTGACCAACGGAATATCTCTTAAAATTTCCCAGCGTCACGAGTCTCGGGGCCACCATGCTCCAAAATGGTATTTGTGTAACACCCCAGGTTCCTGGTTGTGACAGTGGCATTACTTTCCTCATGGGGAGAGTGATGTCATGCTTGAAAGCGAGGAAGGATCCCTTTAACAGGTATTCAGCACATACAACACCGTTCTGATTCCAGGCCAGAAGAGGGAGCTTTACACCCGACTTCAGGGGAGCTGCTCTCTCTGGTCAGGAGGAGTCAGTTGCTAGGCAGTTACTAGGCAGTTGCGGAGAGTTAGACAGTTGGTGATAAGAGAGCGAGGAGTGAGGAAGAAAAGCTGGGGCTGTGCAGATGAGTGATCCTGCAGCTCCTGGGAAGGAAAAAGAGAGCAGAGCAACTTGTAAGTAGACTAGAAGGAGGAAGGAGCAAAGGCGAAGTGAAGAGCTGGAGAGCGAAGTTGTGACTGAACTTCCTCCACACTGAGCGCAGATACCGGTTGCCGGAAGACCGGGGTTGTGCAGTACTTTATGTCTCATAGCAGAAACCGGCGGACACCAGATTGCAAGTTACCTGTCCACAATTAACACCCAAGGACACAGTAACAGATAGAGCCTGGGTCGTGATAGAGATCCTGTAAAAAGGCTCTAGTTATCTGTCGTACGGATAAAGCCGGGACTCTCCTTGGAATTTCCATAAAAGCGGGACAGAAGAGGAAACTGAAGGTTAGCTGCTCCACCAGACACTGGAGCTCCAGGCAGCTTCCCTGGAGATGATGACAATACTGAGGAAGTAGGGCCTGTTGCAGTTGAGGCGCAGGACATAGAGGTAGACAAATCCTGCAGCTGAGTTGCCATCAAATTAATCACCTGCATCAGCTAGTCTTGATGCTCACGTTGCGAATGAATCTCCTTATACAGGACTTACACAAGAGACTTGAGGTCTCTAGATCCTGTCTTATCAGCTGAGTCCATGGCCTGAGCTAAATGTAACGCTGATGAGTATGGACCTACAGCGCCAAGAACTGGGCTTACCCTGGAAGGGCATGACTAAAGGCCCCGTCTCACATAGCGATTTACCAACGATCACGACCAGCGATACGACCTGGCCGTGATCGTTGGTAAGTCGTTGTGTGGTCGCTGGGGAGCTGTCACACAGACAGCTCTCTCCAGCGACCAACGATCAGGGGAACGACTTCGGCATCGTTGAAACTGTCTTCAACGATGCCGGTCCCCCTGCAGCACCCGGGTAACCAGGGTAAACATCGGGTTACTAAGCGCAGGGCCGCGCTTAGTAACCCGATGTTTACCCTGGTTACCAGCGTAAATGTAAAAAAACCAAACAGTACATACTCACCATCTGATGTCCGTCAGGTCCCTTGCCGTCTGCTTCCTGCTCTGACAGTGCCGCCGTACAGTGAGAGCAGAGCGCAGCGGTGACGTCACTGCTGTGCTGCGCTCTCACTGTACGGCCGGATCTCAGTCAGAACAGGAAGCAGACGGCAAGGGACCTGACAGACATCAGATGGTGAGTATGTACTGTTTTTTTTTTTACATTTACGCTGGTAACCAGGGTAAACATCGGGTTACTAACCGCGGCCCTGCGCTTAGTAACCCGATGTTTACCCTGGTTACCAGTGAAGACATCGCTGGATCGGTGTCACACACACCGATTCAGCGATGTCAGCGGGACCCCAACGACCAAAAAAAGGTCCAGGCCATTCCGACACGACCAGCGATCTCACAGCAGGGGCCTGATCGCTGGTACGTGTCACACATAGCGAGATCGCTACTGAGGTCGCTGTTGCGTCACAAAACTTGTGACTCAGCAGCGATCTCGCTAGCAATCTCGCTATGTGAGACGGGGCCTTAAGTGTCTATTGGGTGTTCACTAGAGGCTCTGATGGTTAGGATAGGCTGGACCACTGGTAGACACCAGATACCACTTCAGGGCAGTTCCCAGAACTGCAGCAGCTGAGCCACGGTTCAGAGCAGATATATGAGGTACAGAAGGGACGAGACAGAAATATAGTCAGACGGTCCAACATCAGGACAAGCAGCAAGAGTTCAGAATACTAATCCGAGGTCAGGAGCAGAGAGGACAGGCATAATGCGTAAATAAGCTGGATCAGTAACAGGTTTGACAAGGCAAAATAACACAGGACAGATTGTGGAGACAGAGAGGAACCAGAAGCGTTATATGAGGCAAAGGTGTGGGGGGCTGCGCTGCCTAATACAGCATCTGCTGGATGGTGATTGGCAAATAGACACACAGCTGCTATTTGCTCCCGTGGCTGCCAGATATAAGGTACATTCTTTGAATGGAGCTGCAAAGTGCAGATCCATTAAATGTGTAGCAGCTGCCACCAGGTACTGCAGAGCAGGTCCTATCAAATAATGTCACGAAAGTAACTCGCTGCGTTCTCCAGTCTCCCTGGCCGCTGCACTGATTCCATGCAGCACTTCCCCCTATAGCCATGTGGAGACATCAGGAATATGCAGCAGAGGGAAGTGCTGCATGGACTCAGTGCAGCGGCCAGGGAGACTAGAGAACACAGCGAGTTACTGTCGTGACATTATAGGGCCTGTTCTGTTCTGCAGTACCTGGTGGCAGCTGCTACACATTTAATGGATCTGCACTTTGTAGCTCTATTCAAAGAATGTATATCTGGCAGCCACGGAAGCAAATAGCAGATGTGTGTCTGGTGTCAAACCCCCACTGATCTGATGTTGATGGCCTATCCTATGGTTAGGTTATCAATGTACTGTGACCAGACAACCACTTTTAATAACGAATTCTATGGGTCTCAAACTGATGCCACAATCCCTCAGTTTTCTTTAGTCATCCTTAGATTTGCCATCACTATCACAGGATTGTTTGCAATCTGAGTTTTTTTAAGCATTAAAGAGCTTGTACCAAAATCGCAAGTTACCACCAATCCATGGGAGAGTAGGTAATATAATGGTTGCTGGGAGTCCCACCACTGCATCACACAACGATCCCATGAAGAAGGCTCGGCTATTCCTTATATAGTGGACTGCCAAGTAAAGTGTAGAATGCATCAAGTAGGACACCTAAATTAATAAAGTAATTGTGCAGAACTGCATTGTGGGTCCAGTGACAAAATCAATACAATTTTGAAAGAACCTCTTTTTACCAGCTCCACTGTCCAGCATGAAATAAGAAAGCTTCATACTTACCTCACAGACTGCTGCCGTTCTTGCAATTGCAACTCTTTGTCCCCCAGAGGTCCTCCAGTGCCGCAGTCACTTGACATATTATCACGTGACTGCTGCAGCCAATTAGCGGTCACTGAATGACTGCAGCCTTCAGTATGCCATCAGAGTGGAAGTCCACTGTGATAGAATAGTGAAGGCTGCAGCCAATCAGCGGTCTGTGATTGGATGCAGCAGTCATGTCACAAATAGAGACAAGCACTTCAATTCATGCTACCCTGAGCTGCAATCCCATCTGCTCTCCTGTCGTAGGTGCTCTTCACTCGGTCCTAGGCACTTCTGGCACTTACTAGGCCCAAAAACGTCCTGACATTGCATGGCCTAGTGAACGCTAGAGGCTCCCAGGATGCTGGACACATAAGTGAAGACCTGCTACCATAGAAGACTGGACTGGACGCCATATCAGAGCAGTGCTAATGGAATAGCTCATCTTTAATGACACAACAATATCACATGACGGACAGGAGACACAGCACTGCGATCGAAATAACAGCGCCAATTCGGGATGTGTTAGTTTTTTTGTATTTTATGTTGGACATTGGGGATGTAAAGATAGTAGTAGTCAATCCCTTTAAGCCCTTTATCAAACTATGAAAGAGATGAATACAAGTGATTAAAAACAGTGTTACAATCAGAAGACGTACAGTAGAAAGTTCGATGACATCTAGGTCTACTTGTAGATTCAGGGCAGTAGGAATTTCTCCATGTTTGCATCTGTACTAACTAGAGAGGGTGCTGTTTTTTTTACTTCTACACAAAATAACAATGCACAGACTTTGAACAAGGCACTTGGAACAAGATGGAACCCTCTACATGGCAGTGAGCATATAAGAGTGGGGGCCCTGTAACAAAAGTCAAAATTGGCTTGCCATTATGGTTTCATTTTTTACCAGACAGGACAGAAGATCCTGCAATTTGTTTCATCCTTTAAAACATTTCCATGACCCTTGGGACAATTCCATGATCTTTTATTTCTTAGGACAGGGTTCAACATTAGAGTTGAGAGAATTTTTCAAAATTCATTTCCGATTACGATCGGCAGTGAAAGAACAAAAGAACAAGAACACATCCGAAAGTAATTGGAGTTAATGGGTGTAGAAAAGAAGGAATATGTTACGAATCGATCGTCAAACATAAATTCGACACGATTAAAGTACCAATATGGCACGAATATGGCAAATTCAGATTCGGGACCAATTCAGAACATATTCATTCAACTCTATATCAATATACTGAACTTATAAAGATGCAAGGAATATGCGGCACTCACCAGTTAAAAAAAATGTGATAGTCCTTTATTCCGTGCTTCGGGACATGGACAAGAGCGAGGCGTGCAGGTTACAGAGACATGCGGGGAGAGGCAGAAAGGGCAACAGCCGTTTCGCGTAACAACGCTTCAAAGACTCATTGAAGCGTTATTACGCAAAACGGCCGTTGTCCTTTCTGTTTCTCCCCGCATGTCTCTGTAACCTGCAAGCCTCGCTCTTGTCCATGTCCCGAACCACAGAATAAAGGAAAATCACATTTTTTTCTAACTGGTGAGTGCCGCATATTCCTTGCATCTTCATAAGTTCATTATACTTCAATGATGAGCACCATACACTGTTCGTTGAACCGCTTCAGCTCTCTGGCTATGGGTCTATCATTCATTTACAGGACCTTCATTGTTTGCTAGTGCCGTTACATTTTCTATAGACTCAGGGTTCAACATAGGCTTTCATCACTCAGTAACATAGGGCAAGGGACAAACCAGGTTTTGGCCCATCGGCCAAGACCCTAAGGATTCGCAATAGTTGGTTCTTTGGTGAGTAGATACCTGTCTCAAATTGGTGGGCATGTGAAGACGATGTCAATATGCCATAACTACACGTGTGGCCTTTATTCTCTGGATATCAATGACATTCTGCTCTTGGCTATTCTAAGGGTCTGGCCTTTTATCATTTTCTTGTTTTTAAAGAACAATAATTTGACATTGAGGCCAGTGTTGGCTGTTGCACATTTCTCATATACTGTTGTTGTGTTGCTTGTGCTATGAAGTTCCCTTTATTCGTTGACTCATCTACTCTGCTAATTACTTATTGATCTTTTTATTTTTATGCCTGCATAGATTTGTCACGTCTGCCGTTATTCTATCCAGGCATTATATCTGTCACTTTGAGCTTAATATGTTTGCCCAAGTGCAGATTTATTAATCGTACATATAATTGGCAGATCTGGATTTACAAGTCAGAGGACATTAATTTCCCAGTTTATTATATAAAATAATCCAGCTAATAATAATAAGGAAACATATTCACTGCTGAAGCTTGTCCAGCAGAGACCGAATTGTCATTCCTATGCTGCCAAAAGAGATATTTATGGATTTTTCCTTTTTCTGTTAAAATAAACTGTGCTATATGGGACATCGATTTAAAGCAAAATGTGCAGAAGTTGTGGACTGAATTTTTGAGACATACATTGCACCCATGCAAAAAAATTATTTTTGTAGGTTTAAAAAAAAAAAAAAAATTAAAGGGTTCTCTGAGACATTAACATTAATGTTCAGACTTCAAAACAATTGAAAGATTAGAATTTCTTAATTGCCCCAGCTAGCAAAGCACCGTGGCCCCTTTTCTGTGTTGATTGGTGGGGTCCCGGAACTCAAGCCACTCCTGGGTCAAACACTGATGGCTTATCCTAACCTTTCCTTGCTGTGTAGATAAACATTATGGAAAAATATATTTTATTTTTTAACATTCAGTATTTTCTTGATGTCACTGATTTTAATTTACTCTTTACAGTCAGCTCTGAAAATCCATTTGTGACAGACTATCAACCTGTTGTTGAGACTGCTTTAGATTAACATATACAAATTGTCTCTTCAGAGAGGAAGAGGAGTAGAACTCTAGTGCCACCAGTAAGTAGCACTCCTAAAAATCAATATCGACCCTCTAACGAGCCTTGCCACATGACTTAGGATGTAAGACAACACCATAATCTAAATTTGCAGACACTGTGTTTCAGGGTACTGCCCCTCATCAGTGCAAAGTGTGAGATCTGGTCCTAGTCTTCTCTGAAGAGACAATTTGCATATTTCCCAGAGGAGCATTATAAGACTTAAAAGTCTCCTCACCTTGGCTTGTCAGGCTCGACATGTCACTCTTCGTAAGGAGAAATGTTGCCCCTTAAATTATAGTAATAAGTTCTTCAAGAATTTGGCAGGATTTGGACTCTAGGTTTTCAGTTTCTTAATCAAAATGATGCTCAATTCACTGAAAGCAAGCAATCTTGACAATTTTTTTTAAATTGACATGCCAAGTCTATTGGAAAGTTGCATATTTTACATTATACAATGAAGTGGTTGTCACACATACACAACCCTTTTCTTTATGCCCCTTGCAGGGCATTTGGATATTCTAGGAGGTCCCCGTTCAAACCTCATGAATTTGTGTCTAATAAGATGCTGCTTCTGAATCCCTCATTTCAAAACCCATCCATTATTAAATAATTCAACGGCTTGATAAATATCAAGACTAATAAAACGCTCATTTTGACATCAAGTGGGAAAACTTTCACAAATGATTCTATATCTTTTCTGATATGGCATTTCACAGTAAGTACACTAGTCTAAGATATATTATCTAAATGTGTGCATGCGAAATGTGGCAAATGTGTAAAAGGAGTTTTCTGTTACTTTACTAGTTAAATTTAATGGGTCTAGGGTGTTGTAAGAAATAGAATAACCCCTATATTCACATACGAGACTGGCTCTGCTCCTTCTCTCTCAGTACTGTCTCCCGCGCTGTCCATCCGAACAGGAATATACATTTCTCTTCCTGTTTGTCTGCAGCCGTCACATCCTATCCAATCAGCAGCCATTGATTGGCAGCACCGGTCATGTGATGCCTCCCAATAGATGTTAATTGTTGTGAATTAAACTTTTTGGCTCCCTCTTGTGGTCACTAGCGACATGACACTTTGATTTTCTTTCCCCAGCTTGGTACCCACCTGGTTCGTTAGTCAAGGGGTGTTGCTATTTAAACTCCCTGGATTCTCAGTCTGGTGCCTGGCATCGTTGTAATCAGTTCCTTTCTGTTTGCTCCTGTCTGCTGGTCCTGGTTCTTTGCAAAATAAGCTAAGTCCTGCTTCCTTATTTTTTGGTTATTTGCATTGCTCTTATTTTTGTCCAGCTTGTACTAAATGTGATTCCTGATATTGCTGGAAGCTCTAGGGGGCTGATATTCCCCCCCCCCGTGCCGTTAGACGGTTCGGGGGTTCTTGAATATTCAGCGTGGAAATTTTGATAGTGTTTTTGCTGACCGTATAAGTCATCTTCCTATATTCTGCTATTAGTCAGTGGGCCTCTCTTTGCTAAAACCTAGTTCATTCTTACGTTTGTCTTTTCTTCTTACCTCACCGTTATTATTTGTTGGGGGCTTGTATCCAACTTTTGGGGTCTTTTCTCTGGAGGCAAGAAAGGTCTATTGTTTCCCTTCTAGGGTTAGTTAGTTCTCCGGCTGGCGCGAGACGTCTAGAACCAACGTAGGTACGTTCCCGGCTACTGCTATTTGTTGTGCTAGGATCAGGTATACGGTTAGCCTAGTTACCACTGCCCTATGAGCTGGTTTTTTGTGTGTGCAGACTTGGTAATAACCTCTGAGACCCTCTGCCATTGGGGTCATAACAGTTAATATCAGGAGACCAATAGGGGACACAGTAGTGAGTGCAGAGGAGCGGCACCAATCTGGTAGGAATTTTTAAAGTAGTGGACCAGCCCTTTAAATTCAATCACTGTTTTTTGGGGAAGTTGCAGCACGTGTCTTTAGAGCCGGTTCCAAGTTCACAGGGGTAGATTAACATTGTCTCCATTACCGGCATCTAACACTAGGCATTAGCAGCATATACAACATGAGCAGATATTTTTTTTAGCAGCACTCTGTTCTATACCGGTTGCAGTTGACTCCTACAAGGGTAATAATGATGTTCATTTATTTTAATGGTTGCCGATTCATTCTCTTTTTACAGGCCCAGCTCTCTGCCATGCATGTGGCCAGATTCCACTCAACTTCCAAGGCACCGTCCCCTGTTTATCTAAAGGGATGCAAGGAGCCTCACAGGGATAAAGACACCAAAAGCAACAACCAATTCAAGTTAAGCAAAATATTCTCAGTTGATGCCTCAGTGCCTGAGAACAAAGGACAGAAAAAGCGATCAAACTCTATACAAGAATTTTCTGCATCATTTGAGAAGCAGCTGCGCTTCCGGACTAAGCGCTCCACATCTCTGGTAAATACTTGTGATTTCATGTACACTGGTCCTCTGCTTACTCCAACCCTCCAAGGCCAATACTATACATATCGGAAATCACAGTGCCCTCATATCATCATCCAATACCAAGTTTATGTAAAATTTGATCTAGAAATGTCTGACGTGCAATAACTTTCACAGGCAGTGTCATCTAGGTGCCAATGGTCTTCATGGATGGAGGCAGCTCCCATATTAAGAGGGTTGTCACCAGAAACAACCACTCACCAGGCAGGCAGGATACCGGAGAAGTGGTGGTGGGATTTACACGGTCTCATAGGTCCTGCTTACACCAAAGTGTTATATTTCTCTGAACTTGTAAAACAAAGGCCACAAAATATATTGCATGGTCAGCGTCATGAGATCATGTACACAAAAATACCCTTCTTGTGAATGCAAATGAGTGTACATCAGACCTGGGCAAACTGTGGCCCCTAGACCAGGACAGCCAGAGGGTTAGAAACAGTCGCATATTTCCCGTCAGTCAGTACTAGAGGGAGAAAACTCTGAAAGCATCATACTGTGTGTTGGGCTGTGGGGGCAATTATACTTTGTGGTGGGTGTGGGCATCACACTGTGTGAGGACTATGGGGATAACATACTGTTTGAGGGGGCTGAGGGAGTATCATATGTTATGGGAGACTGTCGGGGACATGATACTGTGTGGGGACATCATATTGTGTGGGAAGCTGTTGGGGTATCATAATGTGAAGGGGATGTTGGGGTATCATACTGTGAGGGGGATGTTGGGGTATCATACTGTGAGGGGGATGTTGGGGTATCATATTGTGAAGGGGGTTGTTTGTATCATACTGTGAGGGATCTGTTGGGGTATCATACTGTGAGGGGGGATGTTGGGGTATCATATTGTGAAGGGGGTTGTTTGTATCATACTGTGAGGGATCTGTTGGGGTATCATACTGTGAGGGGGGATGTTGGGGTATCACACTGTGAGGGGGGATGTTGGGATATCATACTGTGATGGGGATGTTGGGGTATCATACTGTGAAGGGGGTTGTTTGTGTATCATACTGTGAGGGATCTGTTGGGGTATCATACTGTGAGGGGGGCTGTGGGAGCATGGCAATGTGTGGGAGACTGGGGAGGCCATGATAGTGTGTAGGGATGTGGGGTCATCATACTGTATGTGTGGGTATCATACAGTGGGGAAAGCTGTTGATAAAGGTACAGCTAAGTATTATATTTAAGGGTGAGTAACAGTAGCATTATGAGTTATATAGAATTCCTAAAAAGCAGTAAATTATACGGTATTGATCAGCTCCTACAGGTAAGAATACAAGTTACAATAAGTTCTGTCGTAACATGTATTACCAGTAGCAGCGAGTCATCAAGCTTAATTGTACTAAATATTAAGTTATAAAAATTAATATAAAATAATATGCAAATAATAATAATATTGAGTAGAATTAAGTTGGGTTCTCCCCTACACAACAGTCTGTCATGTGGAAAATTAATTGCCCACCGCTAGTGTGCATCCATTTTAGCAGTATATTCCCCAAAACGAGCATACAGTTACATCAAGTGGATGTCTCAGGCATAGAAGCTGTGCCTGCATCAAATAAAGCTGATATCCCACTGCAACTGCTGCGATGGGAACTCTGTAACCCCTTAGATGCCCCGGTCAATAGTGAATGCAACATCTAAGCGGTTAGACAAAGGGAAGGTTCTTCTGCTCTCATCTTTTGGTGTCCCTTGAGTTTTTTGTAGGGTTTTTCATGGTATCTGAAACCTATCATAATAACCTGCATGATAAAGTCATTAAAACTACAATGTGAATGCGGTAGAAACATTTTGTAAAGAGCGTAGGCTTGGTAGGCTATACTACTGAATCCATACTTCAGTCTGTGCACTTCTGTGTGCTCAGCTGCGCACTGTTCAGGGGTCTATTGAGCGATCAGTGGAGGTCTCAGACCCAAACCCTCACTGATCTGCAGGCAATCAAAGTTCCTGCCAAATATGAAAAATCATATTCAAAGTTTAGTTGTTCTTTAGTTAGTTAAGTATAGAAAAATTGTTGCAGGACAAAAAATTAGAAAACGAATAATTATATTGTAATATTTAAGAGTACCTAATGGTTCTTCTGTACATGAGCTGCTATTCATATCGTGGGCACAAGTTGGCACTATCATAATGAGTATAGTCTAGCATCGTTAGTGTGTCACAATAGTATTTCTTGTGTTATTCTATTATATCGACTGATATTTCGATAGTTTTTACTCTTTATGTGTTTTTTTTAGGGAGAGCATTCAATCCCCAGGAGGAATTCTACCTGCACAGAGAAGGTAGGGGATGATGCCACCCATCCCTTCCGAGTTCCCCACCAATCCCGTAAAGAAAAAACGTTCTTTCTTTTCAAAGAAAAAAAAAGTGAAAGTGCTTCCTAAAGCCCTGGGATAATATACAGTCATTGTACGCCAATGAGATAAAATCAATCTATAACATGGATTGTACGGTTCTCTAATATAATGTCATGTGTCACACTTTTATCACAAATTCTGTACTATTTTATTTATATATATTTATATTGGTCTGAACCTAAATTTCTCCATGCATAGACGTAGAGTTCATGTAAAATCATGGTGGCTGGCAGTCATCTGTAGAGGAACGGCTGCTTAAAAGGATTGTGTAATCAGAAATTCACCTACTGTTTAAATCAGGTTTTTTATGTTATATGAATTTTCTTTGAAATCTAGTCTTTTTTTTTTACATTTTTCATATTACAATCTGTATAATAAAACTTGGACGTTTCGCACTTGCTACTGGGGCTATTGTAGACTCATACGTCATCGTAATATGAAAAAAAAGAATAGTCCAAAATTTAAAAAACAAAATAAATTTAATAGAAAAACCTGATTTAAAGAATTGGTCATTTTCTGTTGATACATTCCTTTTACAAGCTTATTGCATGTGATTTGTAAAGCCAAACTGTGAGCTCTGTTCTTCATTTGCTACATTCGATGGTAATGTTTCCAAACTTGTCCCTGTATGCTAAAAAGTCTAAAGGAAGAAATGAAGTTTTCAAGTATTGTGCGCTATATGCAGCGTTTCCAGGATCAAGATGAGTCCTAACTCTGATCCTGGCCCGTGTGGTTTGATTGGCATTCCCCAGTTTTCTGTTCGTGCCCAGCATCCTTCACCAAATCTTGCCCATGTCCTCTGATATATACCATCCCGGCACGTGCAGTACATTGCATATGTAGGTGTGTTCTCACACGTCGTATAAAGCTATTGTGCCCAATCTGCGCTGCCTTGTTACATTACAGAGGGATTTGTGCTTTAAAGGAGTTTCACGGTTCTTTGACGGTATGTTTCCACGTGGTGTATTTGCTGCGGAATGGACGATGCGTACAGCCGCAGCGTCCAGATGTTACAGCATAGTGGAGGGGATTTTATGAAATCCCATATTCACTATGCGTACGGAGACACAGGTGGCAGACCTGCGTATACGCACATGCGGCACATCTTTATAGACTGCAGCTTGCCTATTTATCTTGCGGAGGCACACAGTCTCCGCAAGATAAATAGCCCCGTTCTATGTATAGGATGTGGAGATTCTGCATGTGTTCAATGAACACATGCGGAATCACCGCGCGTACAAAAGCCGGCAGCACTTTGGACGGGGCGGGTGTCCGCTGTGTCCAAAGCGCTGCCTTTCCGGAAGGTGGAAACATAGCCTATAAGTGGATAACCTCTTGTGCCCGCTCTGTTGTCTTTTCTCATTCGTAATCGAAGTATATTTCCTGTATCTAGCCTCCAAGAATGCTAACAAAGAACAACAGCCAAGTGTAGCATCCAAGTCTCTTAAGCTCAATTATTGTTTTTTTTTCAGTCACTTTTATTGTTTGTTTTTTTGTGATGCTTGTTTTATGTGCCAAATTTTTCAAAATGGTGCACGCAATTCATGAATTTTGCAGAAAGTAAAAAAATTGCCTTAATTTTTGTCTATTTAACTCTTTTTTTGTGAGTTGCTCGGATTGCAAAAATTGCACAAACAAATTCCGCCATGCATAAAATCACTCCGGGTTGTCGCAAAAATAATGAAACGGCCAGAAACATCTGGAAACATTGAAAAAAGAGACAAAAATTATATAAAAAAGCGAATTTACAAAAGGTGCAAATGAAAAGATGAATATGGTGCAATTAAAAAAAGAACAGTCAGAAAACCCAGAAAAATTGACAAAAAAAGCTGCAAAAGCTTTGACTTAGTTCTGCAGATGAGTGGAGATCTCAGTGCTAATTTGTAACCGCTGAATGTGCAGGATTTTATGTGAGAACATTGTGTGTAATAATATGTGAGAACGAAAGCTGCCTGAGTGCAGTATTATATAATGTCTTATACCACGATCTCAGCGATAAAGCCTGTGCCAAATTCTAGACCGTTTTTTCATGTTAATGGTATTACAAATTGTAAAAATGTATTTTCTGACAAAATGTGCTTTATGGTTAGATTTTTTAGGGAATATCTGGACTTGTATTTTATGTCATTGTATAATTTTGTGTAATATGAGTACCGTAATCACCTAACAGGATGTTCCCTTTGTCACGTAATGTACAGTAAGATATGATCTATAACACTCATTCATCCCGGTTGATAGAGGTAATGCCGCCATACACATCATATTAATAATCCTACGGGATCCTACGGGTGGGATCGGCCGACCGTGTCATGTGTATGGACGATGTCGGGGAGAGGAGTATGCAGCACATTAGATTTCTGACCGCCGATCCTTTTTTTCTTGGGGAGATGAACCTCTATGAGAGAGCCGCTGTCAGACTCCTCTGGTGGCGAACACAAAAGCGCCCGCGATGGGAGACTCGCGAGAGACAGTCGAATGATCATCTATCTTTTGTGTACGGAGGGCTATAAAACGTTTTCAGAGTATATTTTCTCCAAATAGTCCTAAAATATGCCCATAATTCAAGATATTTAGGGAGATGAAAGAGAACTTATATTTGGCCTTAATCTTGGGGAAAATACTTCCATACATTCAGATCCCGAAAATAGAAATTTTTTCTGTTTTATTCATGCAGTATTCAACAGAATACAATTCAATGTTTCTCCAAATGTGTGTGTCCTTACACACCTCTGCAAAAGCACTTCTTCAAAATGGAGCAGTAATTTACCAGGGTCCATGAATCCTAAGACTTAAGGGGGATATCCAGGATTGGAAAAACATATTTGATTTCTTCCCGAAACAGCACCACCCCTGACCATGGGTTGTGCATGGTAATGCAATTTAGATGCCATCCATATGCGGTACGTGTTTTTCACGGACCCGGAGACTTGAATTGATTTTTTTCATCAGTGATACTAGGGAAAATGGACGTGTCTCCCTAAGTTTTGCAAGGGCACACGGTCTGTGAAAAAACATGTCCATAAACTATAACAGATACGTGTACTACTATCCATGAAAAAAAATGGATAGAACCCGTGCGTGCAAAACAGACATGTGAATGAGGCTTTAAGACCCTTATCCCTCACACGAAGTTAAAACTGCTTTTGGTGCTTATACCAGTTTATTATGTCTGGAAAAGATCTTGATTCTCCTGCGATGTAATTTACATTCATTCATTTTGAGCTGGCTGTTTCTCCTCATTAGCTTTTTTCCAGCACTATGGGTGCAGGAACTTCCATTCCCTCACATCTCAGCATGCATTGTTCTTACCATTGTCCTATAGTTTGCCTGCCCTGAACTGAATGGCCACCTCTTTGTTATACCTCCATGCAGACAAAGTGAAGTACATAAGCAGAGAGACCAACAGTCATCACCTCTTCTTGTAATCCATCTCGGCTTCTGGAGGTGGATTACACTTGACAACAGGCAGTGGTTAGCAAGTTAGATGGAAGGGAGACATCTAGTGGCCAAATTGTTTTACATTTTCTTGTGATATGCAAATTGTCTATTTATTACATTATCAAATGAGACCAAGTCATACTTATTTTGCGCAGCATCAGTTAACACCCATAGTAGGGAAAAACTATAAAAATATGTAAAATAAGTTTCAGGCATTAGCTAGGTGTTGTTGTATACTATCAGCTGTGCCAAATTGGTTCCAGGGATAATATCAGATAATACGCTTTAAGAGCTTGAGAACAGATATTTTGGCACAGATTTTGCATTGGACCCCAGAAGCTTTAAGTTTCACCTCTGTCTTCAGTAGTTTTCTTTTGCCTCTGTGAAATGGCTTTTCAGTAAGTGGCCACCATCTGAGGGAGGGAGCCAGATCTCTGAGTCATAGTGACATTTGCGGCTGTTATTGGTATATTAAAGGGATTGTCCACTACTAGGACAACCCCTTCTTAAACGTAATGTTTGGCTCCAAGAAAGTAATAAAGTGTATACTCACCTCCCATGCTGACGCCGTTCCGGCAGTGTCGATACTCGCTCTGCCCAGGGCTCTCGTGAGGTGTTTTGACACATGACGCCGGCACCCAATCAGCGTCACTGTCCCCACCTACGTACGGATTGAACATAAAGAGGAAGTCAGGGATCAGCTGCAGCCCGGACCCCCTCTTCATATTCAATCCGCACGTAGGTGGAGACAGTGACGCCAGCGCTGATTACGCACCGGGGTCACAACACCACATCACAGCCCTGGGGAGAGAGAGTGCCGGCACCGCGGGAATGACGCCGGCACGGGAGGTGAGTATAGGCTTTTTTTATTTTATCGGGGCCAAATATTTAGATCAAGAGGTTGTCCTAGTAGTGGACAATCCCATTAAAATACAAGACATTCTTATTGTTCTAGTAATGGAATTCTATCATGTGCTTTATATAGGATTGCACATAGTACTATGTATGCACAAGGTATCTAATAAAAAGGCTAAACAGGTTCTACAAGTAGATAGTGGGTAAAATGTCAGTAAGGTTATTTGCATGAAAGTAGTAACACTAAGCAATGTTGTACAAGCGGATATGATTGTATTTGTGCTTTCTCTGTTGCCTTATTACAGTAGCTGATGTGATATAATGTGTGGAATTTGGTGCATTGCTCTAGATTGAAAGATGCAGACTGCTCGGCTCATACTCATCTGCGAGGAAAATGGACGAGTGTAATCCAATAAAACAATCGGACTGCACTCTGACCAATGTTAATCTATGAGTCACAGCTCATCTGTGATTTTTTACCTCAGCTTTGATCAGGATGAGAAAAAAAATCACAGCATGGTGCGATTGTCCTCGTATCTCAGAAAAGAGACTCGCCAATGCAAATCTTTGGGTGTGATAAAAAAATATCGCGTGTGCCGTCCGATTTTTACACGGTTCATTGGCTGTGAACTCCGAGGACCATTCTGACGGCACCGCGAGCGAGAGAACTTACACACGCTCACGGTGACGTCACTGAGGTGAAAGGAACGCAGTTCATCTCACTGACATCACAGTACAGTATTCTTGGTGGAACTTCGGCAACCAAAACAATGTAATTTTTGAGTTCTTGAATTTTTTTCAGGCAGGGCTTCAAAGGAGCTCCGTAATGCCAAGCACAGGAGTCCTCAGCTGGCCCAGGCTGAGAGAATGACTGACACGCACGCATGCTGGTGTCTGTTAAATGCCGCTGTCAGAGATTGACAGCAGCATTTAACAGGTTTACAATCGCGGGCAAAGTACTGCTTCACCGGCCATACATCTGCTTCCAACTAGCACCATCCATGTATGGCGGAAGTCATGCCGTGAAGTGGTTAAAGGTGCTCAAGAGATCGCGTGTTGAAGTCCCCTAATGGGACTAAGAAATAAAAAAAACATGTATATTTACATATATATTTATGCTTAAGGAAAAGAAAGCTGATATCAACTGTTATATTCTATGGGGTTTATGTATAGATATATAGTTAAACACATCATTACATGTTTATATCTATACATAAACCCCATAGAATATAACAGTTAATATCACCTTCCTTTTCCTTAAGCATAAATAACAAAATCGAAAAGATAAAAAAAAACCAAAACATATTTTTTATCGCTGCATGCGCAACTCTTTAAACTACTGTAATAAAAATATTCAAATATTTATGTCATCAGCGTAACGGAAAAAAAATTGAAATGGCAAAATTGCTGTTTTTTATTATTTACCCCCACTCTCCCAAAAAATGGAATAAAAAGAGATCACTAAATTATATAGACACCACAATAGCATAGGTACATCCAGCTGCTTGTCCCTCAAATAACAAGCGCTCATACGGTGCTATCAACTGAAAAATGAAGACTTTATGGTTCTCAGAATATGGTAAAGTCTTTATTTTTTGCAAGGTGTTTTATGTTTTTTTAAGCAGTTAAATTAAAAAAACCCAGATAAATCTGCCATCGCTATCACTGTACTGACCTGTAGAACAAATTTGCCAGATCTATTCTATTGTAAAGTGATCATCATAGAAAAACCTGCAAAAAAAACCAAAACAGCTAATTTGTAGTTTTAGTTTTTCTCTAATTGCACTCCACTTGTAGTTCTTTTGTATTTTTTCCTCCATTTGCCAGGAAAACTTTTTTTCGGCAATAAACAAAGAAAAATGACTGTGGTAGATGGGGGTTAAAGGGAGCGTACCACAACGTTACAATATGACAGCAAGTCTTGGTGGAAGTTGCTATTATATTTTTTATCTTTATTTCTTTTCTAAGACATAAAACAAGGGGAGTTCCTTAGTGCTTAGAATCCCCCAATAGAATGTTCAAGACAATTTAAATAAGATAATTCCTTCTGTAGCCACTAGAGGGAGATTCCTAATCTTATCAAGTGACAGGCCCCTATAATGTACTTCTACTCTCGGAGACCCACTTAGAAATTCTGCATCTGCCCCCATCAGTATTGTATGAAGTTGGCTTTTATAACAGTTTCCATCTAAAAAAAAAAATATACTAAGTGATTCATAGTAAAATGTAAAAATAAATAAACTACAAAATTGGCCAAGTTTCAGTAAAACAAAATAATGAACTAATCTTAATTTTGTGGATGTCATTTGAGCTTTCTTCTTCAGGACTCTATAGGGCACATGGACTCGAGGTGGATAAGCTTAGAATTTTCAGATTTGTAAATCTGCAGTATATTGCAACAGCAGCCAAATGAATGGCATTTTAAGAAATCTAATGCACTTGCTGCAGGAAAAAAATCAGCATGAAAATTGATCTACAGAACAAACTTTAAGTAAATTGTTTTCTGCAGATTTCTAACAGATTTTACCTTTAGCCATGGAAACTGCAACAAATCTGCTGCAAAACCAACATGTAGATATTAGATATTCACACTTAGATATACCCTTATACATAAGTTACAAATAAATGTTATATACTGTTCTATAACTGTTCAACGATACAGAATATAATAATTCAGTATACATAAGGTTGAAGACTACATAGATCTTCTGAAAAGTTCATTTTATTATATAGTTATATTTCCCATAATATAACGTTTTCTGGAGCTTTTTTTCTTAGAATGCTGTAGCCCTGTCCCTCTATTATTCCTAATAGAAACGTATGAATAAAGTGACAAATAGGCGTTACCAGCTGGGGGTGTGTCCCTGTACAGTCAGCTATTGTCCAATCAGTCTCAGGCTACACAGGGACACACCCCTTTGATATAAGTGGAATTGTAACTCCCAGTTGTCCATTCATTAGTTTACATTTCAAGGAGGAAAAACAGAGGAACGACAATGCTGAAGCCTGAGAAAACAGGATCCAGAATTATTTCATAGGGAATACAAACATTTACTAAAACAGACATGTCTGGATTGCTGAGGTCCTCTGCAATGTATGCAAATTTGTATATAAAAATAAATTCCTGATTTTTGTGAATTATTAGTGCATATATGTATCATTGTATTATTCTTCACACCACAATTGCCATACAGTATATATGTGTATAGCACAGGATTGTACTGTTTGCCAGTAGCCTTCACAGTATGGAAGCAAATGCTTTGTGTTTTTACCAGAAATCTTCAGATATTATGTATGCTGTTCACATTTACCTTGTGCCTCACGTCTGCTTTTAAAAACCAAGAATAAAAGTTTTAAAGGAAATCCGGTATTCTGCGTGACTGTTTATTGGAAAGGACAAAAGGCTGGATTTATCTGTAGAGATTCCAGGTCACTTTACAGCTTCAGCATTATCCAGGGATATAAGTGAGCGAAGACCCCATCAGAACACTGCTGTAAACCTGAATGAGTAAAACACTTGTTCATCATCTGGTTGATACAAAGGGCTTCTCACTAAATTAGAATATCATCAAAGAGTTAATTTATTAAAGTTCTTCAATACAAAAAGTGAAACTCATTATATAGAGTCATTACAAATAGAGTGATCTATTTCAAGTGTTTATTTCCGTTAATGTTGATGATTATGGCTTACAGCCAATGAAAACCCAAAAGTCATTATCTCAGTAAATTAGAATACTTTATAACACCAGCTTAAAAAATGATTTTAAAATCCGAAATGTTGGCCTACTGAAATGTATGTTCAGTAAATACACTCAATACTTGGTCGGGCTCCTTTTACATCAATTACTGCATCAATGCGGCGTTTCATGGAGGCGATCAGCCTGTGGCACTGCTGAGGTGTTATGGAAGCCCAGGTTGCTTTGATAGCAGCCTTCAGCTCGTCTATATGAGTTTCACTTTTTGTATTGAAGAACTGAAATAAATTGACATTTTGATGATATTGTAATTTTAGTGAGAAGCATTTGTACATTCATGCAGGTTATTAATATATTGCTAATGCTATTAAAAAATGCTGAGTGGCGCCAAGTATTACCGGGTTGATATTACTGCTGCGAGATACAACAATCACCACTTTCAGATTGTATTTAACAGAAAATAGCTTAAAACGATATACAATGTATATCTAAGTATTCGCGCTGATACAACCCTCAAAAGTTAGAATCAAAATGTGACAGTCCGTGAAATGCAATTAAGATTAGTCAAACCGTCACTAAAATAGCCGCTTTGGTAGTACACACGCTAATTGGAGTAGCTCCCCCAGAATTAGCATAGAAGTTCCTGCTGGTGCTGTAACATAAAACACTTAAAGTTGGTGAACATCTTACCCGAATAGGGAGTCCGTATAAGTGAAGGGATACTTTGCTGGAAAAAATGTGATCCAAAAGTTCGGCTAGCAAGCGATAGCTGTCCCGGCCGGTGGCAGCATATCGCTCCTCTGAGTCCCACGTGTAGCGGCGTTTCAAGCAGGCAGGCTCCCCGCCTCGTGCGCGCAGTGAGACCGACGCTGGAGTAGGACCTGCGAGTGAACAACGTGACCACGCACGTGACCAGAGGCTGAATACGGATGGCGGTAGGGACCAAACAACCGACGCGTTTCGGAGACGTCTGTCTCCTTCCTCAGGGATGGCCCCTACCCCCTAGTGGCAGTCCTTATATCCGCCATCAGCATAAACGATCACTGGAAGCCAAACAATTCGATACCACTATTCAGTCCTCTAGGAATAATAGTGTCCAGAACAAAAATCCATCTTGTCTCCGCTCTTGACAAGGTTTTAATAAAATTTCCTCCTCTCCAGTGTGGATCTATTTTCTCAATACCCACAATCTCCATATGTTGTGTTGCTCCATTATGATATTCAATTAAGTGTTTTGACAGGGGATGACCTAGGAAGTTTTTCTTGATATTTCGAATATGCTCGCTGATTCTTACTCGACCCCTGATATTGAATATCATAATGGAGCAACACAACATATGGAGATTGTGAGTATTGAGAAAATAGATCCACACTGGAGAGGAGGACATTTTATTAAAACCTTGTCAAGAGCGGAGACAAGATGGATTTTTGTTCTGGACACTATTATTCCTAGAGGACTGAATAGTGGTATCGAATTGTTTGGCTTCCAGTGATCGTTTATGCTGATGGCGGATATAAGGACTGCCACTAGGGGGTAGGGGCCATCCCTGAGGAAGGAGACAGACGTCTCCGAAACGCGTCGGTTGTTTGGTCCCTACCGCCATCCGTATTCAGCCTCTGGTCACGTGCGCGGTCACATTGCTCACTCGCAGGTCCTACTCCAGCGTCGGTCTCACTGTGCGCACGAGGCGGGGAGCCTGCCTGCTTGAAACGCCGCTACATGTGGGACTCAGAGGAGCGATATGCTGCCACCGGCCGGGACAGCTATCGCTTGCTAGCCGAACTTTTGGATCACATTTTTTCCAGCAAAGTATCCCTTCACTTATACGGACTCCCTATTCGGGTAAGATTTTCACCAACTTTAAGTGTTTTATGTTACAGCACCAGCAGGAACTTCTATGCTAATTCTGGGGGAGCTACTCCAATTAGCGTGTGTACTACCAAAGCGGCTATTTTAGTGACGGTTTGACTAATCTTAATTGCATTTCACGGACTGTCACATTTTGATTCTATCTTTTGAGGGTTGTATCAGCGCGAATACTTAGATATACATTGTATATCCTTTTAAGCTATATTGCTAATGCTGCCTACAGGGGACAGGACAGTCGTAGAGTCTTGGCTCAGCGTGAACTGACCATAAACTAGCGCTAATCCACTTGTACATAGCGGATTGGAAGTTCAAGAATGGTCAAAGATCGACTCCGTGTGAATGGGTGTTTAGATACATGACTTCACCTCTCAGACTTCCTTCTGTGCCGGCGAGTCTCTGCTACTGTGCAGGCTCACCGCGCCTGCACAGAAGATCAATGCAGACACTGCCCACAGGAGGGCGGACGAGGTTAGAGGAACCGCACATGTGCATAGCGCATGCGCGGGATTACAGTGCTGAACAGGTGATTGTGACACTGATTTGAGGTGGGTACCATTATAATGAAGTCAGGAGATTGTGATTTCTCTCACGCATTGCATGCCCTGGAGACTGGAAAAAAATCATTAACATAAAACATTATAACTGCATTTCACAAGATCTACACCGCAGCTATGAGGCACACAGGTAAGGCTACCTTCACACTAGCGTTTTTTTAATCTGTCCCAATCCGTCGTTTTGGTCAAAAAACGGATCCTGCAAATGTGCTCACAGGATGCGTTTTTTGCCCATAGACTTGCATTAGCGACGGGTGGCCACACGTCGTGTCCGTCGTGCAACGGATCCGTCGTGTATTTGGCGGACCGTCGGCACGAAAAAACGTTCAAGTGAACTTTTTTTGTCCGTCGCGTCCGACATTTTCTACCGCGCATGCGAGGCCAAAACTCCGCCCTCTCCTCCCCAGACTTTAGAATGGGCAGCGGATGCGTTGAAAAACTGCATCCGCTGCCCATGTCGTGCACAAATTTCACAACGTGTGTTGGTACGTCGGCCCGACGCATAGTGACGGACCCGTACTGACGCAAGTGTGAAAGAGGCCTAAGACTGGTTTAACCATTCATATGCCCATAGTAATAGATCAAAATCATCTAGGGGTGACAGATTCTCTTTAAAGACTATCCTTGAAGTGTTTTCTTTACTCTTGCTTCGTATAGTTGGAGGCAGGTACTGACTGGGGCTGAAATTCAGTCCTGGCATTTGAAATCACACAGGCCCATGTTGTCCCCGTCCCCATGAACCAGATGGGATATATTACTAATATTACCCTGGATGGAGGAAAGGAAGATTTACTACAAGACCAATATTTCTAATGATATCCGTGGCCTGCTGGGGTAAGTGATGGAGTCGGCGACTTTGTGATCCATCACAACTCTTAACAGTATGGATATCTTGAGAACACAGATTCTGTTAACAACACAGCAGACAAGGCAGCCCATGACCAGACAGGCCCTTCTGGATGGATTTTACCTGGCTAATTTCCCGGGAGGACTTTATAGAACCATGTCAGTGGATTGTGCTGTTTCTTTTTTTTTTTCTTACTTTTCTATTATTAGTGAAAGCAAACCTCCAGATTCTGGTTTCATAATATAAAGTTTTTTAAAAAAAAATTAAACAAGGCAGCACTCCAAATTGTTGCCTTTGGACAAATAAAGTCCTGCCCTCACATTTTTATATCTATTTCATATCTATCTATCTACTGTATCTATCTGTCTGTCTATCCATCTATTATCTATCTATCTATCTATCTATCTATCTATCTATCTATCATCTATCTCTCTATCTATCTACCATGCTTCTATCTATCTATCTATCTATCTATCTATCTATCTATCTATCTATCTATCTATCCATGCTTCTATCTATCTACCATTCTATCTATTATAAAGTTATTGTAGATAATTGGAACATTTCTTTTGCAAAGTGTTGCTATAAGTTGTGTGGCTTTCTCGTATTTATTACATCTGTCTATACTTATTTGCATGATATATTGCAGAGTCCTAATGACTAACAAGCATTTTAATTAATTGAAATCATCTCACCTCCTGTTATCTTCATCTCTCCCGGGAGAATCCTGATGGCACGGATTTGCACCTGATGCACCTTCAGCTCCAGGTTTCTGGACGTGTTCCGCACTCCCAGCTGATGTTACCATGTGTTTTCCTTCCGTGTATATGAGCAGATTGTGAGCTCGCAGTGGGCAGGATTATGTATCTTTACCTTATGTTATTATCCACTTTTGTGTTTCTATGTTTGTATGACATACTGTATTCTATGCATGATGTTGTTGTTGTTGTTTGACGTACTGTGCTATGTCACCACACATTTGTACACGTCTTTTGTTTCTAACCTGGGGTAATTCTGGCAAAAGGTCTGCATGTGGGATCCCAGATGCACAATACAGATAAATTATATGACGCCATCATAAAATTGCTGATATAATTCAGTGTCATCATGACAGATTCGCATACAGTAGATACTATAAGGAGGGGGTAAATACTATTTGTGCTGCTGTTTATGTGTGTTATCGGAGTTTTAGAGATTCAATGGATTGGGGCTTATCAGAGATGTTTATATGACATGATGACTTTATAGCAGTATAAGCTATATAAATCCCTGAGAGATTAGTGTCCTTGTAACTCTTTATTTTGCTACATATAAGAGGATCATTGATATATTTAAGTCTTAAGTATAACTTTAATCCTACTATAGCTTTGGAGCACCAGTTGTAAAATCCCAATGCATTGTTCTGTTGGGAACATATGATTACATTTAATGTCTGCCAAGTGTAAGAATGCATCCACCATGGGTCCCCTTATATATGTAATAGTCATAATTTACAATAGGAAATTCCCGAAGTTCTTCCAGGCATGTATGAAACTTAAGCCTTTCTCCAACCTTCATAACCATGTTACTATGGACAGGAAAAAGCAATTTACTGATCGGATAAATAAGGTAGTTGTGTTTCTCATTATCTGGTCTACAGGGAGCAGTTTACTCATGTGAGCAATTCATTCCCATGAGCTGACACAACTCGGAGGAAGTGTGCAGTAGAGGCCGAGTGTGTCTGCAGAGAGGAGGAGGACCAGAACTCTAATGTTAGGAAGTAGCCATCCTAAAAGTCAATATCGACCTTCCAACGAGCCTTGCTACATGATTTAGGATAAAAGCTAAAACCAGAATCTCCATTTGCAGACACTGTTTCGGGGTGCTGCCCCTCATCAGTGCAAAGTGTGAGCTCTGGTTTGGCTCTGGGACAGGTGTCTGACCAGGATCCAGGGGGTAACGTTTCTCCTTGCAGAGAGTGACCTGCCAAGCCTGACATGCCGAGCTGATATTATCTTTTAGGATTGCTACTTCCTATAGGGGGCACTAGAGTTCTAGTCCTCCCCTTCTCTGAACAGACAATTTGTACATTTACCAGAGTACCATTGCAGCTTAAAAGTCTCCTCACCTCGGCATGTCAGGCTTGACATGTCACTCTCCACAAGGAGAAACATTACCCCTTGGATCCCGGTAGAGGCTGAGTGCACATTATACTCAGAGCGGTGACTGAACCAGTGCCACCGTGACTGAAACTGAATGCTGCAGGGCTGGGGAAATAAACGTAAGTTTCTCCCCGCAGTGTTCGGCTAAGTGCGGGTGCCAGGCAGCATAATAACACTATTAACCTGCAGATTAACCCCATATCTGTAGGTTAATAGTGGGGGATTTTTTGGTGACAGGTTCCCATTAACCAACACTCGGATTTCAGAACGAACGTTTATTCCTAAAGCTCGCTTTGTATACCTTCTAGTCACGGGAACATTAGTATTATGAGCGGATAGACGGAAGTAGCAGAGACGTAGGTAGAGGAGTGAACAGATAAATACCTATTAAAGGTTTAATACCTAGAGGTCCCTGAGGTATTAATGGGATGTAGGAGATATGGTGTGCATTACCTTATTAATTAATGGGGCTGGTTCTGCAATCATGAGTAGGAATAGGAAATAGCAGATTTGTACTTGCATTTCATGTAATGCCTGTAAAGGGAACCAGTCTCGTTGAAAATGGCATCTGATCTGCAGGCGGGATGGTATAAAGCAGGAGGAGCCGGTCAGATTGTTGTTTTTGTAGGGAAACTTAGGCTACATTCCCACAATGAGCTTTTGATGTTGCAGAATTGTTTAAATTAGGTTGCTTGCGTTTTTTTTCTTAATTTTTGTGTGCGTTTTTTTTTACATGCCTTTATATTGTGGTTTTGATGCTGCTATTTTCGTCTTTTGTTGCTGTGTCATGCTTTAAATAAAGCTGCTTTGTTTTTGATACTTCCTGGTATTTGTCTTAGGTGCAGATTACATGTGTTTTTGATGCTTTTCCGCGGCGGACATTAAAATGCATGTGTGTTTTTGCACCTAATACAAGTCTATGGGGAAATTCCACACAGAAAACTCAGCGTATCCGCAAGGGAAATTGCCATGTTTTGGATTTAAAGCACAAACCGCAGGTCAGTTTAAGCTGCATTACAAAGAAGCGCAGTGGGCAGGAGATCACTATAAATCCCATCCACTTTGCTGGAACTGTAAGACGCTGCATTTTTAATGCAGCAAAAATACCCAGAGTCAAAAACTCACCAAAAACTCATGGTGGGAACATAGCCTTAGGGTAAAATTTGTGCTTTATTGATTGAAATCTCTGTTGCTGTATGTATATGAGTCCAGGGGGCGGTTCTACTCAGTGAGGCGCAGTCTTCTCTGTATGCAGAGATAGCTGTCAATCACTAAATAGGACCGCCCACTGGACTCTTACACAAACCCCAGGGATTTCAATGAACAAAATGCAAGTCTTACTGAAACTTTTTCCAAACAAATGTATATTATTCTACAGCTTCTCCTTCTCTACACCGTGGTGTCCACAGATCGAACTTCATGTACAACATGACGGGTTCCTTTTAGAACCTAAACAGAATGACAGCTTCCTGTCCAATGCTGGGATGACCACACTTAGCATTCTTGTTGAAGTCTAAAGGTACCTTCACACATAACGATTTCGTTAACGATATCGTTGCAACGTCACGCTTTTTTGTGACGTAGCAACGATCCCGCTAACGATCTCGTTATGTGTGACAGCGACCAACGATCAGGTCACCGCTGTGCTCTGCTTTACGGCCGGCGCTGACACAGTCAGTGCGGGAAGCTGACGGAGGGGGACGTGACAGACATCAGAAGGTGAGTATGTAGTGTTTTTTTTTTTTTTTTACTTTTACAATGGTAACCAGGGTAAATATCGGGTTACTAAGCGCGGCCCTGCACTTAGTAACCCGATGTTTACCCTGGTTACCCGGGTGCTGCAGGGGGACTTCGGCATAGTTGAAGACAGTTTCAACGATGCCGAAGTCGTTCCCCTGATCGTTGGTCACTGGAGAGAGCTGTCTGTGTGACAGCTCCCCAGCGACCACACAACGACTTACCAACGATCACGGCCAGGTCGTATCGCTGGTCATGATCGTTGGTAAGTCGTTTAGTGTAACGGTACCTTAAGTCCTCTGTAACGTCTTGTTGTTTTCTATGTGAATCACTAACTGTTTTATGTTTGCATGCTTTTGTTTGCCTTTTTCTAACAATCAGCTTTATCAAAATACGCCCACTGCTTACATCTAGCAGCTCATCAGGCAGAAGGGGAGACTTTACATTTGTCTCCTTTACGCCCTGGCAAACTGCACTATACACTCTCAGGCGTGGAATGTAGGACTTGTCTATAGGTGACAAATGCAGAGAACTCTCCCAACCATGTAAGGATTATTGATGTGCTGATGCCTCAGTCCTCAGGGAGGGTATTCCTACATAGGGTCATGCCAACCAGCAATGAAGGTAAAGGCAGTGGGACAATATTGGTGCATATGCTCTCGCCAGGGCTTCGGGTGCTGTAGAAATCTGAGCATGGTATACTTATCAGTTGTTAGCAAGTAGTACGCAAAAAAAAAATCTATATTCCAGATAGACTACCATATGAAAGACTACAACTGGAAAGAATAAATTAATTTTGGAACCTTGTTTTTTTTAAAAAACACTGTAGACTCTGCTTAGCAGTTTCAATTACTCAAACCAAGGAGCAGAGCACAAGCAAAGCAGCGTGCACCGATTCTCTTGCACTTGCACACTATTGATGTAGGTTTATAGGACTCAGACCCTCACACACTTGTCATCACTGCATCAAACCAGCTTTCTGTTACAGTGGAACTAAACTTTAGTAATTTAAAAAAAAAACATTTTGTAGTTTCTTAAATTCCCTGTAGATGTGTGTGTGTGTGTGTGTGGGGGGGGGGGGGGTCAGGTCCTGGCACCCCCACCGATTGCTCCAAAGACAGCTCAGGAGTGCAGAGGTGCACAGGCACGACCTGTGTTCTGCCTCCTGAACAGCGCACTTCTGAGCAGATGAATATGTCAGGACCTGGAACCCTATCCACCTATAGGGAGTTTAGGGACCTACAAAATATACACATTTTTACTAGATTTTGTATACACTTTAAAGCACCAGGGGGTTCTTTATTGCAACACTGGAGTGGTGCTACTAATCTAAGTTCCCTGCCCCCAGTCATACTTACCATCTGCTATCTTCAGCTGTTACTGGCATCGCACCGGTAGGTCTTGAGCTGTTGTTGAAGATTGTAGCTGGTGAGTATAAGACTAGGCTCACATAACATAGATTAGCAGCACCACTCCAGTGCTGAAATAACAAAAAACCCACTGGAGTGGTGCTTTAAGACAAATTAAGCTATCCTTTTTTTCCACACTTTCTTCTTTTAGATATCAGAAAGAAGGAAGTATAAAATGATTTTTAGACACGGGAAGTTCAGGTCATGGACACACTGAGCCATCATAAACCAGGACTTATCAAATCCCTTTTATATTCCTCACTCAGTAAAATTATCCATATCCACATACCACTCCGGTCGTCTTCTATTGCTTGTCTTATCTTGGTCACCATTGTGTCCCTTATGTAAAGAGGAAGACAAGGTGTAGCCATAGGGTGTGCAGAGCGGGTAACTGTCCCTGGCGGATAACACATAGGACCCACTGTTCCTTCCCTAGACAACTGCTATGGCTCAAACCTTTCATCTCCTATTAATTTGGACATCCTACATAATGCCACATGGGTTTATTAAAGTGATGAGGCCCGAGAACAAACATCAAAAATAGTAAAAATTATTTAAAATTCATCCCACCCTTAGGAGAATAAATGGGTCTCCCAGTATCCTTAATTAAAAGGTTAATTTATTCAAACTCGCCAACACTAATTTAGAACTGGGCTGCCATCCAGGACCCAACTATTGTAACCTCAGGCCGTGGCGTGTCATCTCTGATTCGTGTGTCCATGACCTTGTAAAGCAGATGCAGGATGGGCATAGTAATTATAATGATAATGATTTGTTTTCCTCTGAAGGATGAAGATGAGGACCCCTGTGTCATTTGCCAGGACGACCTTCATACTGACAGCATCTGGGAACTGCATTGCTCCCATAGATTCCATAAGGAGGTACGAAAATGGTCAACTTTATAGATTTCCTAACCACTATGCAGATCATTTTCTTAGATTTATGTTACGGAGAACAAATACGGTCATCTAACTCTGCACTGTAATACTTGTTATTTTATCATTTCATGCACTAGTATCTAACTAATGACCCAATTTTGCATTAGGTAATGAAAATAAGATGCTCACTTATATAAAAGGATTTTCCACTATTATAACATTGATGACCTATACTTCAGGAATAATGGTGGAACACCCCCACCGGTCAGTTCTGGCAGTAACCATATGTAAAGACTGTACGAAGAGGACCACCGCAGCTCCATCACACAGTTTAGCAGCCTCTGCTGGAGTTGGCAACGGCTGTTCAGTAGGGTTTCCGGGTATCTGCCCCCCACTTAAAATTGCCCCCGTCTAATATTATTGTCCTAAATTTAGGTAATCAATATCATATTAGTGGAAAACCCCTTTAAGTCAGAAGATATATTCAGCTTCATGGAGGGACATAGAGAGCATGGGGCTAGGCGGAGTGGGAAAGGGTCTTTGAGTTGCCAGGAGTGATTTCATAGATAATGCTGTCATCCTGTAATTAATAGGAAGTCAGAAACTGACTTCCTGTCTACACCAGTATGTACTGGACTGGTGGTCTGACTTGAGATCACAGTTGTCTAATATTAAAAAAAGAAAAATGTATGGGAGCAAGTGAGCTGAGATGACACAAGTCAGACAGGCAGAATATTGCTAGTGAGTAGTGATGAGCGAATATACGGTACTTGGTACTCGAGATTTCCCGAGCACGCTCGGGTGGCCTCCGAGTATTTTTTAGTGCTCGGAGATTTAGTTTTTCTTGCCGCAGCTGAATGATTTACATCTGTTAGCCAGCATAAGTACATGTGGGGGTTGCCTGGTTGCAGAGAGCATAGATATATCAGTCACACTGCGTGTGGCAAAAGCTACATAAGATGTAGTCCATATAAACAATCCTCCAGTATTCATATCCTGGAGGCAGACATCTTACTACTGCTATCCTACCGTGAACATTGGTTAGGTTCTCAGTAACACTGACCAAAATTACTCTTCACAATGTATTATGATGTTTCCTGAACTGTTTCTCCTCCACAGTGTATAGAAAAATGGCTGTGCAAGAAGCAGACGTGTCCCACGTGTCGAGTGCAGGTCATCACATCCAAGTCTTTTTTCTTATTTTTTTCTCAGATGAAAGTTCCATGAAGAATAAACCTATAAATCTCTTTCCTATGGCTGCAAAGGACTTACAATGCCTGAAACCGGCGTTTGCCACTTACAGGTGTTCAGCGCTTTGACGTTTTGTTTTTTTAATTAAACTCTTATTTTTACAGATATTTACATTTTGTGGTACAGAATATTTTAGTATTTTAAATGTCAGCTCTAGTTTTTTTTATCATGCAGCTGCATTGTAAATAAAGTTACGTATTTGGTATTTAATGGTTTTTTTTTGTTGTTTCTTGTGACGCTTGTAAACGTCACTTCTCGTGGACAAGCCATGAGCCAGGGGAGTCAAGAGGTCCAGGGTCAGAGGGGCAAGACAAAAGAGTAAACAGCTCACAGTCTGAGGTAAGAATTCCAGAGAGGTAGATTGAGACAAAGGGGCTAGGCAAATGGATGGTCAAAGGCAAGGTCCAAGGTCGGGCAGCAAAACATCAGAATAACAGATGTAGAGAACAAGGTACATACACGACCGAGCTAAAGCAACGACTGGCAATGATCTATCCATTGTTGTCAGCTAACTAAATAGCCAGGCAATCATTCAGAATGGGAGACACCTGGATAAAACCCAGCAGGCCTGACTAATGGAGTGGCTGGTGTGTCACCACAATGCTGACAACCCACCATGCCCCTACCACTGATTGGGCAGCTGGCCTGTCACTCCCAATAACGATAGCCCAACACACACCTGCCTTCTATAGAGCAGCTGATATATCACTCGCTGCGTCCCTAGGACCTTGTGAATTGCAGGATAGTAACATTTATTATCTGTAATGTAAAATAAAGGTGACCTCAATGGGAAGATCCACCATGACATTTATTCCACATTTGTTTTTTAAATATAAAACAAAGCAACTTTTCAAATAGCTTAAACAGGTTTCAAAAAGTCTTCGGTAAAAAGTTCCCTATGGAGAACTGTGTCTCTCCGTGGTAACAGACTACAAAAACCCCCTGTGTAGTCTGATCTCACAGCCAACTGCCCTCTGTCAGTCCACTATCTCTTACTACTGTACAAATATATATTAGTAAAGGTACCTTCACACTAAACAACTTTCCAACGAGAACGACAACGATCCGTGATGTTGCAGCGTCCTGGATAGCGATCTCGTTGTGTTTGACACGCAGCAGCGATCTGGATCCCGCTGTGATATCGCTGGTCGGAGCTAGAAGTCCAGAACTTTATTTGGTCGTCAGATCGGCGTGTATCGTCGTGTTTGACAGCAAAAGCAACGATGCCAGCAATGTTTCTTCATCGAGCGAACTGGAGCGAACAACCAGCGAGAACGATAAGTACGTCACTGGATCGCTCCTGCATCGTTCTGCTGTTGCCGGTGTCTGACGTCTCCTAGCGACCTAAACAGCGACGCTGCAGCGATCGGCTCGTTGTCTATATCGCTGCAGTGTCGCTTAATGTGACGATACCTTAAAAGTTGGGGAACAAATCGTAGCCTATATGACTACAGGATCAGACTACACATGTATTTTTTGTAAAAACGGGATTGATTACATAGCTCTGCGTAGGAGCTGTAGACACAGAATATAATTCAGACTCAGTGCAAAGTTGCTTAATTTCTTATTTTAGATGTGCAGTGCCCCAGGGTCCTGGTCGTTGCAGTAATGTCGTTCTTCCACCAGGGGGAGTGATATTAAAAGGCAATAAAGGAGATCACTTTACCAGGTATCACAAACCACACAACACACTTCACACTACAGGCCGCCAGGGGGAGCCATGCTCCTATTTATTAGGGCACTCCTCACAATTAGGTAAAACTGGTAGTCTGGACAGGAAGTTAGGCAGAAGCTGGCTGGGCTTCACCCAGTGAGCTGCTATCTGGGCTCCGCTCAGGTAGTGGGTCCTTGCCAGGGGTGGGATCCTGTCAGAGGCCTAGACAGAAGGCCATGGAGCTGCGCCTGCCCCACGTGCAGCAGCATCCTAGGAAAGAGACATGGGAAGGGAATTGTATTGTAGCGAGTGAGAAACGAAGTCATAGCAAAAGGAGAGGAAACCAGAAGGAGTTCTGCCCTGCAAAAGGCTGCCTCCTTTCTGAGGCGCAGGATCTGGTAGCCGGAACACTGAGGGAGTCATCGTCTCCAAGCCTGGCTCCAGAGCCCGGCAGGACAGCTAGTTCCATATTAGTTGCCCGACCTTATACCCAGGAGGCACGGTGGCAACTGTGGAGGCCGGGGCGTGATAGAGTCCCTGTAAAAAGCCTCAGGCCATCAGTCATACGGGTTTGTCCTATCCATCAGGGGGACAGAGAGAAAGAGACATAACATCTAGAACACCAACGACAGTTGTGAGGACCTTACCGAGAAGCTCAGCAGGAAGGGACTACAACACACAGGCGCTAGAGGAAGGCTATTGATTTCCACCTGGATAAGGGGGACTCTGGATTTGCCTTCAGACCGGCCGGATTCTGCCTACCCTGTGGTCTGGTGCTCTGGACTGTGGACGCTGAAGCCTTCAGTAAAGGTAAAGAGACTGCAACCCTGTGTCCTCGTTCTTCACTGCGCCTCACAGCATCCACCATCTGTGTAGCCTGTGGAGCCCTGGGGATACACTTCGCCTGTGGGAAGGTGTACCATCTAGCTGCCATAACATCACTCCAGCGGACCCCTAAGCAGCGTCGGTCACCCTGACCGAATACCACAGGTAGCGTCACGAACACTATCCCTTTAAAGACCTTTCCCCAATTTACCAACGGATGTCCCTAGGGCCACGGACCGGGTCAGCCACCGTGACATTCCCCACCAAAGGAACCAAAGGGCCCAGCTCCGAGTACCCCACTGCCCTACTGGGGGCGATCGATCTTCATTAGCAGCATAGATTGTATTGACATTCGCATTAGAGGTTTCATTAGATTCTGTTGATGGAAAGAGGTATTATTGTTTCCTTTTCAAAGTGATGAACACCATGATGAAAGCCTTTCTGCGGCCATTATAAGTAATTAGTGTTTGTGATGTGATGGATTTGATTCTTCTTCTTATTCATGCAAAACAAATGCATAACTCAAATTTAAGAGCATATTTAAAATGCCTTGCAAAAGCCTTTTCTTTGCTTTTTGAAACAGCAAACAAATTTGTTTGGCGTATAGTCATCCAAATGATGTAAGTCCATTTAGCGCTGCACATCCATATGTAGCACCCTCCAAAGCGCTGCTTACTGTATATTCTACCTCCTCTTGACCCCATGCAATCTGCATTATTCTGAGGAAAGTCCAGATATAGGACTGAAAAGTTAATACCCTGGATTTATTAGATTGCATGAATAAATATTCCTTTTTATATTTCATCCATTTGAGTGCTGAGTATTCATCTACCTATTGTTACGGATTGGAACCCTACATGGGCACCTACCCATCTCTTCGGAGAGCCGCATACAATTTCCTACCATGAAAGTCCATTCTAAATTCTGGATTTGTGTCCCAGCTGCAAAAAGGAGTCCAAGTATATGTGATAACTGTTGTAAAACAATGGTCATATTATTTACTGACTATTCTACTCCATACACTGTTTATGTCATGACTCTGTTGTCAGGTGTCTCAGGAGCAGGGTTTCCTTCCCTGTCCTTAATCCTAGGGGCGCCCTAGCTGGCCCTGTTCCACGGATTACTTCTGATGACGATGAAGACATTGGGGCCACGTACCTTGCCTTATCTCCTGAATCCGCCCTCAGTCTGTACCCCTCTCCTACGCAGGAAAGAGGGGAGTAGTAGTGTACCGTAATACACCAACCAGACTAACAAGGTAATACCTACAGGGATAAAAGAAAACACCAAATATACAAATATACACACATAAACAATAGAGGTAAATGACGGGGAGTGGAGGATGGGGTTAAACAGGAGAAGAAAAGGAATTATCACACCCTCAAAACCTAGAAACAGTCACTGATAAATCCACCAAAAGTCTTCTCCAAGGGTAACCACCAACAACCTCCAGCCATGCAGCATAAGTTAGCTCTGACAATGAGTGCTAGTCAGGACCCAGATTATATAGGAGATGGGAGTGGCTAACAGTGCACAGCTGAGAGCCTTCATGCAGGAAAGCTTCCAGGAGCTCTCAACTGCGCAGATTGACCCCTGCACTGCTAAAATAAACTTAGATGGTTTAATATGAAGGTGAAGTGCTTCTGATCAATGCAGAAGTAGGAGAAATCAGATGCTGTGCTCTTCTAGCTCCTCTCTGTCCTGATAAACCCGTGACAGTTTACATCCAGCTGCTGCTGGAACTGATAACATCTGAGCTGTGGGGGTGCTGGATCCCCATGGATCTGATATTGATGACCTATCCTGAGGATAGCAAATTAGTTTCTTAAGTAGTGGGCAACCATTGTAATATGAACTGTGTATTCAATCGCAGGCCACATTCCACCCATCCCCCTCAAGGAAATTGTGGTTCTCTCAGGTGGAATATTGCACTAATTCATCATGATGCCCCTTTGGCACTATCCTTTAATAACAAACAAATTGCTGTCCAAAAGTCAGTGTAGGGTAACCATATAACATAAATCACAAATTGCCAAAAGGGAAATAGAACCTAACTGAAGACCATAACATTTAGCTTTTAATGATACTAATAAAGAAAAATAATATTAAGAACCACTCTGGTCAGCATATCCTAATGCACGCTAGCATACTATTGATTAGACTCACGTCTTTTAAGGTGGTCACAGTCCTAATCACTATATTTCATTTCATTTAGGGGTAAAGGACAAGGTGTGGCCACTACCTATATCCTATTACAATTCCACGCTATTGATTCACTGACTAGTGCTATTAAAAATAGCTCCTGAGCCTCCCCAACATGTTTCACCAGCTAGCTGGTATCATCAGGGGGTTGAGGTTGTACTGAGCCAAACAGAGGTTGCTGGATCTTTTAAAAACCTAGGGTCTGATGTCACAGAAAGGTCAACAAATCATATAATTCCAAAAACAGGCCAATCATGGCTCATATAACATTATAATCAAGGGTATACCAAGGTATAGTATAGTAACTCAAAACACTGCTATATATCTAATGGATAGCGTATTTTAGCATGATGAATACTCACCATAACGACGACTGATCTAATTATCTATATATATATATAAAAATGAGTGTATGTGTGTGTATCGACGATGATGTCATAATGGTTGCCATGGCGACAACTATATCATAAAGGTTGCCATGGCGAAGATGATGTCATAATGGTTGCCATTGTAACGATGATGTCATAATAGGTTGCCATGGCGACAATGATGTCAGAATGGTTGCTATGGCGAAGATGATGTCATAATAGGTATATGGGCACAGAACTATGGGATGGAGGATGTGTGATGGGTATATAGGCATGGGACTATGGGATGGAGGATATGTATGATGGGAATATGGGCACGGGACTATGGGATGGAGGATATGGATGATGGGAATATGGGCATGGGACTATGGGATAGAGGATGAGTTATGAGTATATGGGCACGGGACTATGGGATGGAGGATGTGTATGATGGTTATATGGGCACGAGACTATGGGATGGAGGAGGTGTATGTCACGGGGTCCTTCTCCGATATCACACAATCAACAGAACTAGAGTATAGTAAACAATTCCAAGACCTTTATTTAGGCAAAAATACGAAAGGTCCATATACGATCCACCACACAAAGGATAAAATAGTCCAGAACACGAATGCAGTTCAGTAACAGGATAAAAGTCCAACAATCCAGCAGACAGAGGATAACATAGTCCATATACTCTTCTTTCTCTCTGATATGCTGTGAACCCATCATCATTCCACACAGGACTGATCTGTGTGTCACCTCCCTCATATTTACAAGTCCCTCTCCTCATTCACAGGTAAGGGGGGTGGGTTGCAGGGGCTCATTGTTTCAACAAGCTAGTTCAATATGTCATTAGCATATTAGCAAACAACATTATTCACTGACCCTGTGGAGAGATAACAGTACAGGACTGTGTGGGGCTGATATCAGATGGCAAATAACAGCAATTCATCAATTGACAAAAACTCATCCTACAAGAGAACACCATGATAATCAGTAAAATATAAATATACACAAAATGATACCCACATAGTATATCACACCATCACAGCGTATGATGGGTATATGAGCACGGGACTATGGGATGGAGGATATGTATGATGGGTATATGGGCACAGGACTATGGGATGGAGGATAATCATTATAATTTGTTATAACTAACCACAGTTAGTTACTATGCCCAGGTCAGTCCTGTATAAAAATTGACAAGTGGGTGGTGCCTTAAAATCCTCTGCTCTCAAAAAATTTCCAGGCTCACATCAACATCGAATCTTGCCACTCTGTGAAATCAATCAAGTAAATATGCAAATATGTTTACAAAGGAAGTGATCGGGCAGTGTTTGAACTCCAGAAAAATTAAACTAATGATGAAGTAGAGAGAGGACATTTTCATTCCAAGAATTCCACTCATTCCATCTGATTTGCCTTTTGATTTTAAACGCCTCCAGTTTCCAGTTGGCATTAGCAATGTCCATTAACAAGGCTCAGTGACAGTCCTTGAAAGTAGTAGGGATCGATTTGAAAACTCCATGCTTTTCTCATGGACAACTTTATGTGGCCTGTTCAAGAGTTGGAACTGCCAAAAATCTGTTCATCTTTGCACCGGAAGGAAAAATAAAAAATGTTGTTTATCAAAAGGCTCTTGAATGAGTTGAAAGTAAAATACTAACAGTACTTGGGTAATCATTTAGTTAATTTGTGTTGCAAATCTGTAGTGTTGAAAATATGATGAAAAATGTTTTTATGTGCAATATAATCATTATAATTTGTGATAACTGACCACAGTTACTTACTATGCCCGGGCAACGCTGGGCTCTTCAGCTAGTACTTTATAAGAGTAAAATGACTCCTGCACGGGAATGTATCTACTTCCATTGCCATACTCACAGCCAATCAGAAGGTCCCAGCGGGGACTCAAATGATACATCGTACCATTCACCTCTAGTACTTTCGGGTGTACCCTGCCACGAGTCACGCTGGAGGGACATTCCTTCCGGGCGCACTTGCTGACGTACCCATGGCTACGCAGATGTGTTGGTGACTATAGGGATATACCATGCATGTCAGACTAATAGACTGCGCCTGCACAAGTCCACAATGTGATTGAGTCATCCCGCATGCAATGTAAATTATTAGTACAATGTATGCAACACTCCTTTGGCCCAAGCGGTTTCCCTCAATTTTTCCATCTAGTACTCTCTGTTTTCAAATATGTAGTCTTGTTATTTGTTTCCCTATTGTATTTATACCTAATGGGATGTAATAGGTCTGTATATTTGCACTACATACGACCTAATTCCTCCTATGAGAGAGTGAGACCTGTGTTTGCTCGGCTGTTACTTTAATTACCTCTTACAGAGCTCTCCAGCTTGCTCCCATTAGCTGCCTTTATTGAGGATATCGCACTCCTGGAAGTGCGCATGCATGGCCTGTGTCTTTGGACCCCGGGTTGCCGCGTCGCTGTGTCCTTGGTAATGGCGGATCCACAATGCCGTGCAGCCAGCCACGTGACGCGGCGCTCCGGGACTCCTGGGACCTCCTGGCAGCGCATGCGCCATACATGCCTGGATCGCGTTATATCATCAGCGATATGGGATATAAATATAGGGCGTTCCTACGCAATCTTCACTCTCCCTGATGAAGGAAGTCAAAACCGAAACGCGCGTCGGAGCGCACGTGCACATATGGATCTGAAACCCCTCAAGGTATCCTGCACACTGTGTTAAGTTTTCAGCATAGGGTACTAAGGTACCTGCCACATTGTGACACTCTCTTTGCTAGTGTTTGAGCATTTGTTTTAGCCTCTCTTTTTTTAACATCGTTCCTGTTTGTATTTTGCACTGTTTGCACATTTGTACCAAGGTACCTGCCATTTTAACACTTTCTTGCCAGTGTTGCACATGGAGCACATATCTAACTGCTACTGAATTTTATATTATTATATTTTTTATCTAGTCACCTTACTTATACAGCAGGATTGTGCTATTGTTATCTACCTAATGAGGGGGCATCTATCTATTTTTTTTATGATTAATTCTATGTACTGTAGTGTGCACATTGTTCTTTTATTCTTTTTATTGTAAATTGCCTTATTACCATATGATTATAATAAAAATTAATTAATATTATACTGTTTTTTTGTCTGGTGTTTCCTTTCCTTTCACCTGTGCTTTGGTTTGGTTTTTTTTTATCTTGTCACGAAGTGGTTTCCACTTGCTTTCTGCCACACTCTTGATTTAGCCATATATAACATTATCCTAATTTTAGATATATATAATTTTATTGATATTATTATTACTATTTCTATTATTGTTTTAAGTGTTGTGGTTTTAGTTTATATTTATCTCTCTGTGTTTTGCACAGGTTCCTCTTCCTTACCAAATATAAGAAAACTGACTGAACAGCCATCTAGTCTGAACTGGTGCATAACCAAAAAAGTCATATAGCAAATAGATCAATGGCTGCACTCAAAATTTACTGTGCTAAGGCAAGGAAATATGCAATACATGAAATGTGAATAGCATAATGGCTTGTGAAATTTATGAAAAAACCCGCTTATACTAATTTATTCCTGGGACTGTGGGAGAAGGACCTCTTCTCCTTTGAGTTATTTTCGTCTATGGATCGCATCCCATTGTGGGTGCGCTTCATAGATGATATATTTATCATCTGGCAGGACTCAGAGGAGGCCCTCCACTCATTTATGGCTCATTTAAATCAAAACACTCATAATATACATCTCACCTATAAATTTGATAGGAATTTGATTGAATTTTTGAATGTTAACATTAAGAGAGGTGAGGATAACTGCTTACAGACTGATTTATTCCGGAAATCTACATTGGTCAATGCACTTTTACATGCTACCTCATCACATCCCCCTGCTATGGTTAGATCTATCCCTATTGGCCAATTATTGCGGCTTCGGAGATTGTGTTCTAATGATAGTGATTTTGAAAAACAAGCCATGGAACTTAAAGTGAGATTTTGGGAACGGGGATATAGTCAGCGTTCTATTAAAAGGGCTTATCATCGTGCAAAATACACATCTAGACATCCAGCTCTCTATTGTTCCAAACCTACTCCATCCAACAATGTAATTAGATATATTACTCAATTACATGGTCAGACTGAATTAATGCGGTTTTATCTTTCCAAATCATGGTCAATTCTTCAGTCTGACCCTGTTATATCTAAGTACATTGTGAATGTCCCCAACATAACATATAGAAGGGCAAAAAATTTGGGTAATCTCCTTGTAAAAAGTCACTATAATAATAATCCCACTGTTCCTTCCTTTTTAACGGTGACCACTCTCTGCTCATTCTCCTCGATCTTTCTGCAGCTTTCGACACTGTTGACCACCCTCTCCTACTCTCTAGGCTCCAGTCACTAGGCATTAAGGACACTGCTCTCTCCTGGTTCTCTTCCTATCTTTTTGAACGCTCCTTCAGTGTTCTGTTCTCCGGCTCCACTTCATCTCCTCTTCCTCTCACTGTCGGGGTACCTCAGGGCTCAGTCCTTGGCCCCCTTCTCTTTTCCCTCTACACGGCCCCAATTGCACAGACCATCAGCAGATTTGGCTTTCAGTACCATCTTTATGCTGATGACACACAGCTATACAAGTCCGGCCGGTCCGATGGCACCTCCAGAGTTCCCGTTGCAGGTGGAAATCTGTGCCTTCCTTCTAGCGCTTGTGTGTTGTGGTCCTCCCCTGCTGTGCTTACGGGATAGTACCCCACAACTGTTGTGTCTGTTTCTCGTGTTCCCTCACAACAACTCTATTCTGATGTTCTTCTGAATCTCGTCCCCCAGATCTTATGGTAGGACGCACCCGTATGACGGGAAGGCTCGGAGCTCTTCCGGGACCCTAGAGTCGCCCCTCTCCAAAGGTTGCCCCCTATGTCTGCGTAGGTGATGTAGGTGAGACAGCCAGCCTATAGCTCTCTGTCCTGCCGTTGGTTTGAAGTAATGCTTAGAGCTCTGTACTTCCTCGGCGTTCCGGCCACCGGTTATTTACGCCTCAGTAAGATGTTGCCTCGGTCTAACAGCACGACTCCTACTGGTATTTCTCCCTGTTGCGTTGATCTCGTTTCTCACTCAGCACAATAAATCTCGCTTCTTGTCCTTTCTTAGGGCACCGCCGCTATGAAGTGCAGGCGCGGTCCCGTAGCTTTCTCTCTGATTGCCAGGCCTCTGTCAGGATCCCACCCCTGACAGGGACCCTACCGAATCTTCCTCTACAACACCCTCTGCCACAAGGTGTTGCCTGGTTCCAACCCAGTCAGCGTTCTCCCTAACTTCCTGCCTAACCCCCAGTTTTACCAGACTGTGAGGAGTGGCCTAATGAATAGTACCCTTAGCTCCCCCTGGAGGCCAGACTGTGAAATGTATTGGTGTATGTGATACCTGGTCAGATGAACTCCTTCAGTGCCATCAGACGTACCATAGCCCCCCTTAGCGGCGGAGCCACAGTACTGCAACGACCAGGACTCTGGGGCGCTGCAGATACAATTCAAAGTACTTGTTCTCACCTACAAAGCTCTCCACAGTGCGGCACCCCCTTACATCTCCTCCCTCATTTCTGTCTATCGGCCTAGCCGACCGCTGCGCTCTGCAAACGACTTTCGACTAACCTCTGCACTAATCCGTACCTCCCACTCCCGACTCCAAGACTTCTCCCGTGCTGCGCCAATCCTCTGGAATGCTCTACCCCAAGATATTAGGACCATTCACAACTTGCATAGTTTTAGGCGCTCGCTCAAAACTCATTTGTTCAGAGCGGCCTATCACGTTCCCTAATCAGTCATTTTATGTTTGTGTGTGTGTAGCCCATTCACTATCTCCATCTACCCCCCACCCCCTGAAGATGGCTGGACCATCATTGTAAATACATCATTGTAAATACACACCTGCACTTTGTATCTCCCCACCTCATTGTAGATTGTAAGCTCTCACGAGCAGGGTCGTCTTATTTTGTCTTATTTTGCTTTATTACTGTATTGTTAACATTGTTACCTATGACTGTTGTGTTTGAAACTGTTAAACTGTAAAGCGCTGCGGAATATGTTGGCGCTATATAAATAAAGATTATTATTATTATTATTATTTATCACATTTTAAAAATTCTCCTGGTTGTAAACCCTGTAATGGCTGTGTTGCTTGCCCCAATATTTTGAGAGCTAGGATCTTCTCAAATTCGAAAGGGACTATAACTTTCTGCCACACTCTTGATTTAGCTACCATATATACAGTTATCCTAATTTTATATATATATATATATATATATATATATATATATATATATATATATATATATATATATATACACAGTGGGGCAAAAAAGTATTTAGTCATTCAGCAATAGTGCAAGTTCCACCACTTAAAAAGATGAGAGGCGTCTGTAATTTACATCATAGGTAGACCTCAACTATGGGAGACAAACTGAGAAAAAAAAATCCAGAAAATCACATTGTCTGTTTTTTTATCATTTTATTTGCATATTATGGTGGAAAATAAGTATTTGTTCAGAAACAAAATTTCATCTCAATACTTTGTAATCTATCCTTTGTTGGCAATGACAGAGGTCAAACGTTTTCTGTAAGTCTTCACAAGGTTGCCACACACTGTTGTTGGTATGTTGGCCCATTCCTCCATGCAGATCTCCTCTAGAGCAGTGATGTTTTTGGCTTTTCGCTTGGCAACACGGACTTTCAACTCCCTCCGAAGGTTTTCTATAGGGTTGAGATCTGGAGACTGGCTAGGCCACTCCAGGACCTTGAAATGCTTCTTACGAAGCCACTCCTTCGTTGCCCTGGCGGTGTGCTTCGGATCATTGTCATGTTGAAAGACCCAGCCACGTTTCATCTTCAATGCCCTTGCTGATGGAAGGAGGTTTGCACTCAAAATCTCACGATACATGGCCCCATTCATTCTTTCATGTACCCGGATCAGTCGTCCTGGCCCCTTTGCAGAGAAACAGCCCCAAAGCATGATGTTTCCACCACCATGCTTTACAGTAGGTATGGTGTTTGATGGATGCAACTCAGTGTTCTTTTTCCTCCAAACACGACAAGTTGTGTTTCTACCAAACAGTTCCAGTTTGGTTTCATCAGACCATAGGACATTCTCCCAAAACTCCTCTGGATCATCCAAATGCTCTCTAGCAAACTTCAGACGGGCCCGGACATGTACTGGCTTAAGCAGTGGGACACGTCTGGCACTGCAGGATCTGAGTCCATGGTGGCATAGTGTGTTACTTATGGTAGGCCTTGTTACATTGGTCCCAGCTCTCTGCAGTTCATTCACTAGGTCCCCCCGCGTGGTTCTGGGATTTTTGCTCACCGTTCTTGTGATCATTCTGACCCCACGGGGTGGGATTTTGCGTGGAGCCCCAGATCGAGGGAGATTATCAGTGGTCTTGAATGTCTTCCATTTTCTAATTATTGCTCCCACTGTTGATTTCTTCACTCCAAGCTGGTTGGCTATTGCAGATTCAGTCTTCCCAGCCTGGTGCAGGGCTCCAATTTTGTTTCTGGTGTCCTTTGACAGCTCTTTGGTCTTCACCATAGTGGAGTTTGGAGTCAGACTGTTTGAGGGTTTGCACAGGTGTCTTTTTATACTGATAACAAGTTTAAACAGGTGCCATTACTACAGGTAATGAGTGGAGGAAAGAGGAGACTCTTAAAGAAGAAGTTACAGGTCTGTGAGAGCCAGAAATCTTGATTGTTTGTTTCTGACCAAATACTTATTTTCCACCATAATATGCAAATAAAATGATAAAAAAACAGACAATGTGATTTTCTGGATTTTTTTTTCTCAGTTTGTCTCCCATAGTTGAGGTCTAACTATGATGTAAATTACAGACGCTTCTCATCTTTTTAAGTGGTGGTACTTGCACTATTGCTGAATGACTAAATACTTTTTTGCCCCACTGTATATATATATATAATTTTATTGATAGTATTATTACTATTACTATTATTTTAAGTGTTGTGGTTTTAGTTTATATGCATGTCAGACTAATAGACTGCGTCTGCACAAGTCCACAATGTGATTGAATAATGGAGTCATCCCGCATGGTCTCACCACCGAGCAACCAGGGCCTCTCTGTGACAAAACGGCCCCTGCCCCAATCTCAGAAGCATCCACCTCGACCTGAAAGGGAAGTGAGACATCAGGCTGGCACAAAACAGGCGCCGAAGTAAACCGGCGCTTCAACTCCTGGAACGCCTCCACGGCTGCAGGAGCCCAGTTAGCAACATCAGAACCTTTCTTGGTCATATCCGTCAAAGGTTTAACAACGCTAGAAAAATTAGCGATAAAACGACGGTAGAAGTTAGCAAAACCCAAGAACTTCTGAAGACTCTTAACTGACGTGGGTTGAGTCCACTCATGAATAGCTCGGACCTTGACTGGGTCCATCTCCACAGCAGAAGGGGAAAAAATAAACCCCAAAAAGGGAACCTTCTGTACTCCAAAGAGACACTTTGAGCCTTTAACAAACAAGGCATTCTCACGCAAAACCGCTAATCCTCTGGTGGTGTTGTCTGAACAAACACCTGATTTAATGCAATGTGATAGAATTCAGACTAGAAATGAACGGAAAAATCATAGACGTCAGAATGGGTTGTGTTTTTACTGTGGTGATTCTACACATGTTATATCAGCATGCTCTAAACGCCTAACAAGGGTTGTTAGTCCTGTCGCCATTGGTAATTTGCAACCTAAATTTATTTTGTCTGTGACTTTAATTTGCTCTTTGTCTTCTTACACTGTTATGACCCCAATGGCAGAGGGTCTCAGGAATAACTGCTAAGTCTGCAAACACAGAAAACCAGCTCATAGGGCAGTGGTAACTGGACTGACCATATATCTAATCCTAGCACCACAAATACCAGCAGCCGGGGAACGTTCCTACGTTGATCCTAGACGTCTCTCGCCAGCCGGAGAACTACCTAACCCTAGAAGGAAAAAGAAAGACCTTTCTTGCCTCCAGAGAAAATACCCCAAAAGTTGGATAGAAGCCCCCAACGAATAATAACGGTGAGGTAAGAGGAAAAGACAAACATAAGAATGAGCTAGGTATTTAGCAAAGAGAGGCCCACTAGCTAATAGCAGAATATAGAAAGATAACTTATATGGTCAGCAAAAAATCCTATCAAAAATATCCACACTGGAAATTCAAGAACCCCCAAACCGTCTAACGGCCCGGGGGGAGAACACCAGTCCCCTAGAGCTTCCAGCAAGGTCAGGAATCACATTTAGTACAAGCTGGACAAAAATGAGAGCAAGCAAATAACCCAAAAAACAAAGAAGCAGGACTTAGCTTAATTTTGCACGAACCAGGACCAGCAGAACGGAGCAAACAGAATGTGTCTGATAACACCGATGCCAGGCACTGGACTAAGGTTCCAGGAGGTTAATATAGCAATGCCCCTGAAGTAACGACCCAGCTGGGTGCAAACTGAGGGAAAGAAATCCCAGAGTCATATCACTAGTAACCACAAGAGGGAGCCAAAAAGTCTAATTCACAACAGTGGGCCCCCCAGTCTCAGGGGTTCCCTAGCTGCTGGGAGTGCCGCTATTAGACACACCACTGGCTGGGGGCCCCTGGAGCAATGGAGGCCCTAGGCAGCTGCTGGCCAGTATGCCAGCAAGTGTCAGTGCCTGGGCCCACCAGAGAATCCTCAGGTTCTCTGGTGTGCCAGTCCAACCCTGCACATGCTCACCAGGAACAGAATCACCAGAACAAGAAATTTTCTCAGGAGGGGGTACCAAGAGGAAGAGTGATCCCATGTGCTTTCTTCTCTAGGAAGTTTTCGCCTGCTGAGCGGAATTATGATGTTGGCAATCGGGAGTTACTGGCCATGAAGTGGGCATTTGAGGAGTGGCGTCATTGGCTCGAGGGTGCTAAGCATCGTGTGGTGGTCTTGACTGATCACAAAAATTTGATGTATCTCGAGTCTGCTAAGCGCCTGAATCCTAGACAGGCCCGCTGGTCATTGTTTTTCTCCCGTTTTGACTTTGTGGTCTCGTATTTACCAGGTTCAAAGAATGTGAAGGCTGATGCTCTTTCAAGGAGCTTTGTGCCTGACTCTCCTGGAGTCACAGAACCTGTTGGTATTCTTAAAGAGGGAGTTATCTTGTCAGCCATTTCTCCTGATTTGCGACGTGTGTTGCAGAGATTTCAGGCTGGTAGACCTGACTCTTGTCCACCTGACAGACTGTTTGTTCCTGATAAGTGGACCAGCAGAGTCATTTCCGAGGTTCATTCCTCGGTGTTGGCAGGAATTTTTGGCACCAGAGATCTGGTGGCTAGGTCATTTTGGTGGCCTTCCTTGTCACGGGATGTACGGTCATTTGTGCAGTCCTGTGGGACTTGTGCTCGAGCTAAACCTTGCTGTTCTCGTGCCAGCGGGTTGCTCTTGCCCTTCCCTGTCCCGAAGAGGCCTTGGACACATATTTCCATGGATTTCATTTCTGATCTCCCGGTATCTCGGGGTATGTCTGTCATCTGGGTGGTATGTGATCGCTTTTCAAAAATGGTCCATTTGGTGCCTTTGCCTAAGCTGCCTTCCTCTTCCGATCTGGTTCCTGTGTTCCTTCAGAATGTGGTTCGTTTACACGGCATTCCTGAGAATATTGTGTCTGACAGAGGATCCCAGTTTGTTTCCAGGTTCTGGCGATCCTTTTGTGCTAGGATGGGCATTGATTTGTCGTTCTCGTCTGCCTTTCATCCTCAGACTAATGGACAAACTGAGAGAACTAATCAGACTCTGGAGGCTTACTTGAGGTGTTTTGTTTCGGCAGATCAGGATGATTGGGTGACCTTCTTGCCGTTGGCTGAGTTTGCCCTCAATAATTGGGCTAGTTCCGCTACTTTGGTTTCGCCATTTTTCTGCAACTCTGGTTTCCATCCTCGTTTTTCCTCGGGACATGTGGAGCCTTCTGACTGCCCCGGGGTGGATTCTGTGGTGGATAGGTTGCAGCTTATCTGGAATCATGTGGTGGATAACTTGAAATTGTCACAGGAGAAGGCTCAGCGTTTTGCCAACCGCCGCCGCGGTGTGGGTCCCCGACTTCGTGTTGGGGATTTGGTGTGGCTGTCTTCTCGATTTGTTCCTATGAAGGTCTCCTCTCCTAAATTTAAGCCTCGCTTCATCAGTCCTTACAAGATATTGGAAATCCTTAATCCAGTGTCCTTTCGCTTGGATCTTCCGGTTTCGTTTGCCATTCACAACGTGTTCCATAGGTCTTTGTTACGACGCTACGTTGTGCCTGTGGTTCCTTCTGCTGAGCTTCCTGCTCCGGTGTTGGTTGAGGGCGAGTTGGAGTACGTGGTGGAGAAGATCTTGGATTCTCGTCTCTCCAGGCGGAGGCTTCAGTATTTGGTCAAGTGGAAGGGCTATGGTCAGGAGGATAATTCCTGGGTGGTTGCTTCTGATGTGCATGCGGCCGATTTAGTTCGTGCCTTTCACGCTGCTCATCCTGATCGCCCTGGTGGTCTTGGTGAGGGTTCGGTGACCCCTCCTTAAGGGGGGGGGTACTGTTGTGAATTAGACTTTTTGGCTCCCTCTTGTGGTTACTAGTGATATGACTCTGGGATTTCTTTCCCTCAGTTTGCACCCAGCTGGGTCGTTACTTCAGGGGTGTTGCTATATTAACCTCCTGGAACCTTAGTCCAGTGCCTGGCATCGGTGTTATCAGACACATTCTGTTTGCTCCTTTCTGCTGGTCCTGGTTCGTGCAAAATGAAGCTAAGTCCTGCTTCTTTGTTTTTTGGGTTATTTGCTTGCTCTCATTTTTGTCCAGCTTGTACTAAATGTGATTCCTGACCTTGCTGGAAGCTCTAGGGGACTGGTGTTCTCCCCCCGGGCCGTTAGACGGTTCGGGGGTTCTTGAATTTCCAGTGTGGATATTTTTGATAGGATTTTTTGCTGACCATATAAGTTATCTGTCTATATTCTGCTATTAGCTAGTGGGCCTCTCTTTGCTAAATACCTAGCTCATTCTTATGTTTGTCTTTTCCTCTTACCTCACCGTTATTATTTGTTGGGGGCTTCTATCCAACTTTTGGGGTATTTTCTCTGGAGGCAAGAAAGGTCTTTCTTTTCCCTTCTAGGGTTAGGTAGTTCTCCGGCTGGCGCGAGACGTCTAGGATCAACGTAGGAACGTTCCCCGGCTGCTGGTATTTGTGGTGCTAGGATTAGATATATGGTCAGTCCAGTTACCACTGCCCTATGAGCTGGTTTGCTGTGTTTGCAGACTTAGCAGTTATTCCTGAGACCCTCTGCCATTGGGGTCATAACAGCCCACCTGGTGTCAGCTGAGCGGCAGCTGGAGACAGGAGCCTGTCCCCGCTGCTAAAGAGAAGGGGATATTCACGCTTCCCCACACTCCCATGGGTGTGAAGAGGAGTGAGTATTCATTTCACATAGCGGGCAGTGTTAGCCGCAGGCTGAGGCTAACACTGCCCGCATGTAAATCCAGAGCGGCTACATTGGGGCCCCGGAGGTGGGCTCTTACAGGGCAGCTAATCTCTGCAGCTTGGCAGTGAAGTGGAGCTGCAGGGATCCAATGCCGTCCTGCTTCCTGTCTGCTGCCCGGCGCTTCCTGTCTGGCACAGCACGGCTGGATTACGTCATCATCCAGCATGTGACTGTTTCAGAGAGAAAGCTGCTGGCGCCGAAGATGTTGCTTCCTGGATGTGGTGAAGGTTGCTGTGTCTCTGTTTGTTTCTCTGCCTGTGTGCGTGTATGTGGTGCGGGGTGCGCTGTGTGTGTGTGTGTGTGTGGTGCTGTGTGTGTGTGTGTGTGGTGCTGTGTGTGTATTCAAGATTGGCAATGATGTGGGTGATGGAGAGTGCAGTGATGGGAATGGTGTGGGAGAAGGCAATGTTGTTGGTGGTGGAAAGGATGATGGGGGTGGTGGAGGATGCAATGATGGAGGTGGTGGAATGGGCAATGATGAGGTGGTGGGGAGAAGGCAATGATGGTTGTGGTGGAAAGGAGAATGATGGTGGTGGTGATGGGGTAGGCAATGATGGAGGTATTGGAATGGGCAATGATGGGGTTGGTGGGGGAGAAAGCAATGATGGGGTTGGTGGAAAGGACAATGATTTTAGTAGTGGAAAGGACAATGGTGGTTGTAGGGGAGGAGGCAATGATGGAGGTGGTGGAATGGGCAATGATGGGAGTGGTGGGGAAGAAAGCAATGATGGAGGTGGTAGAAAGGACAATTATGGTAGTGGTGGAAAGGACAATGGTGGTGAGGGAGGAGGCAATGATGGTGGTGGTGGAATGGGCAATGACAGGGGTTGTGGGTGAGAAGGTAATGATGGAGGTGGTGATGAGAACAATGATGGAGGGGAGCTGCGTTATACTTTGAGAGGGGCTACATTATATTCTGGGGAGCTACATAATACTATATGAGGGGGCTGCATTATGCCCTATGAGGGGGCTACAGTATATTCTATGGGGGGTGCATTATATCTTATGAGGGGGTTGCATTATACTCTGAGGGGGCTCCATTATATTCTGTGTGGAGGAGCGGCATTATACTGTATGAGGGGGACTGCATTATACCATATGAGGGTGCTGCATTATATTCTATGGGGGGCTGCATTATACCTTATGAGGGGGTTGCATTATATTTTGTGGGGTGCTGCATTATATTCTATGAGCGGGGCTACATTATATTCCGTGAGGGGGATTGCATTATATTAAATGAGGGGGACTGCATTATATTCCATGACGGAGGCTACATTATACACTCACTGGCCACTTTATTAGGTACACCTGTCCAAATTCTTGTTAACACTTAATTTCTAATCAGCCAATCACATGGCGGCAACTCAGTGCATTTAGGCATGTAGACATGGTCAAGACAATCTCCTGCAGTTCAAACCGAGCATCAGTATGGGGAAGAAAGGTGATTTGAGTGCCTTTGAACGTGGCATGGTTGTTGGTGCCAGAAGGGCTGGTCTGAGTATTTCAGAAACTGCTGATCTACTGGGATTTTCACGCACAACCATCTCTAGGGTTTACAGAGAATGGTCCGAAAAAGAAAAAAAATCCAGTGAGCGGCAGTTCTGTGGGCGGAAATGCCTTGTTGATGCCAGAGGTCAGAGGAGAATGGGCAGACTGGTTCGAGCTGATAGAAAGGCAACAGTGACTCAAATCGCCACCCGTTACAACCAAGGTAGGCCTAAGAGCATCTCTGAATGCACAGTGCGTCGAACCTTGAGGCAGATGGGCTACAGCAGCAGAAGACCACACCGGGTACCACTCCTTTCAGCTAAGAACAGGAAACTGAGGCTACAATTTGTACAAGCTCATCGAAATTGGACAGTAGAAGATTGGAAAAACGTTGCTTGGACTGATGAGTCTCGATTTCTGCTGCGACATTCGGATGGTAGGGTCAGAATTTGGCGTAAACAACATGAAAGCATGGATCCATCCTGCCTTGTATGGAGCATCTTTGGGATGTGCAGCCGACAAATCTGCGGCAACTGTGTGATGCCATCATGTCAATATGGACCAAAATCTCTGAGGAATGCTTCCAGCACCTTGTTGAATCTATGCCACGAAGAATTGAGGCAGTTCTGAAGGCAAAAGGGGGTCCAACCCGTTACTAGCATGGTGTACCTAATAAAGTGGCCGGTGAGTGTATTCTATGAGGGGGGCCACATTATATTCTATGCCCTGATATTAGCGTGTTTTACCATACAATTGGTGGTCTTATATTTATTTCTATGTAGCTACATAGTGGGTCCCAAGAATGATTTTCTCTGGTGGGCCCAAGGTGCTCCAGTCTGATGCTGAGCACATGTTTTGGCCTTTCTTCATAACCCGGTTATGTAATATAAATAATAAATCAAGCTGATAATTTTGCAATGGAATACAATTTGTAAATAAAAATTAACATTAATGAGATGTTCTAATTGGTCTCCTGCCAAGAGAAAGAACTATTGGGAAGTTTTGTGTTTTTGATTTAGGTTTGGTTGGATAATAATTGTACCTTGGTGAAATATGCTGTATTACTATTCTTCGTCCTTTTACATATAATGGAGGGCAGCAAGTTATACTGTTGCCCCTTTTGTATGAGAGTAGATATGTACTTTATTGATACATTTTGATTATTTCACATAAATATCTTAGTAATTGATATAAGGTTCTTATAGATAGGAATCCTAAATACATGTTTGAGTACTTTATTAATCAATGCAAGTGTCACATGAATGGGAGTCCTATATGTATGCACTATTTGGGCTGAAAGAGTGCTGTATACATTGGTTGACCTTTCTGTGACATCAGACCCTAGGTTTTAAAAGGTCCAGCAACCTCTGTTTGGCTCAGTACAACCTCAACCCCCTGATGATGCCAGCTAGCTGGTGAAACATGTTGGGGAGGCTCAGAAGCAATTTTTAATAGCACTAGTCAGTGAATCAATAGCGTGGAATTGTAATAGGATATAGGTAGTGGCCACACCTTGTCCTTTACCCCTAAATTAAATGAAATATAGCGATTAGGACTGTGACCACCTTAAAAGATGTGTATCTAATCAATAGTACGCTAGCGTGCATTGTGGACCAGTGCGGTTTTTAATAATATTTTTGCAGCGCCCCAGAGTCCTGGTCGTTGCAGTAGTGTCGCTCTTCCACCTGGGGGAGTGATGTTACGTCTGATTGTACTAAAGGAGTTCACCTGACCAGGTATCACAGTCACACACTACACTTCACACTCCAGTCCACCAGGGGGAGCAAAGGTTCTATCTATTAGGCCACTCCTCACACACGGGTAAAACTGGTGGGTTGGATAGGAAGTTAGTCAGAAGCTGCCTGGGTTCGACCCAGAGAGGACCTGCAGGCAGACAGGGGGAGAAGGAGGAACATCTGAGCTGCAGACAGAGGGTCCCTGTCAGGGGTGGGATCCTGACAGAGGCCAAGCACGAGAGAGAACGTTACGGAGCTGCGCCTGCACTTCATTGCGGCAGCATCCTAAGAAAGGACACGAAGCGAAGTATATTGTGGAGAGTGAGAAACGAGATCACAGCACAAGGAGATAACACCGGGAGGAGTCTTGCCTTAAGACCGGCAACATCCTTCCGAGGCGCGTAGCCGGTGGCCGGAACACCGAGGGAGTAATAGGTTCTACGCATTACTTCAGAGACCGGCAGGACAGTTAATTCCAAGTTGGCTGCCCGACCTTAATACCTATGAAGACAACGGAGGCAAATTGTGCGAGAGGGGCGTCTCTAGGGTCCCTATAAAATAGCTCCAGGCCTACCCCGTCATACGGGTTGTCCTATCCATATCATCTGGGGGACAGAGAGAGAGAACATCAGAAACATCCACGAAAGTTGTGAGGACTATCCCGTGGTGCTCAGCAGGGAGGTACTACAACACACAGGCTCTAGTAGGAAGGCTACTGATTTCCACCTGTAAAGGGAACTCTGGACGTGCCTTTGGACCGGCCGGACTCAGCCAGCCCTGTTAGCAGTGCTCTGGACTGTGGACGCTGAAGTCTTCAGTAAAAGGTAAAGAGACTGCAACCTTTGTGTCCTCGTTATTCCTTGCGCCTTACGACGTCCACCATCACCACTATTCACATCTGGGAAGCCCTGGGGATATACTTCACTTGTGGGAAGGTACACCATCTAGCTGCCATTCCATCACCCCAGCGGACCCCTAGCAGCGTCGGTCACCCTGACCGAATACCACAGGTGGCGTCACGAACACCGTACAAACAACTATACCTTTAATTGGGCGCCCCTTGGAAGGGCCACGGACCGGGTCGGGCCACCGTGACATCCCTAGAACTGAGAGAGACAGACCTGGTACCGAGTACCCCACTGCCCTTACGCGTGGGGGCGCTCCATTTTCCTTTACCCCTAAATTAAATTATAGTGATTAGGACTGTGAGCACCTCCGACGTTGGGCGTAATAATACGCTCATGTCAGAATCACTCCCTTTCTTTCCTGGCATATGTCAGCTGTTTTGAAAAGCTGACATGTGCCTCTAATCGCGATCCACCTGCGGCTGTTAACTTATTAAATGCTGCTGTCAAACTCTGACAGCGGCATTTAACTAATGCTTACTGGAAGCACTTACTGGAAGAATTGTCCGATCTATGACTATAAAAAAAAAAGAATTAACCCGATCGGTAAAAGGCGTATCAAGAAAAAAATTCAAAACGCCAGAATTAGTTTTTTTTTACGGCCGCTACATTGCAATAAAATACGATAAAAGGCGATCAAAAGATCGTATCTACACCAAAATTGTATCAATAAAAATGTCAGCTCGGCGCACACAAAATAAGACCTCACTCAGCCCCAGATCACAAAAAAAATGGAGATGCTACAGGTCTTGGAAAATGACGCAAGAAAAAATAACCTAGACATTTGGTGTCTACAAACTCATAATTGCAGGTCAGTTTTAGCACTTAGTGAACATGGTAAAAATTTTTTTTCCAAAAAACAGTTGTGGAATTGCACTTTTTTGCAATTTCACGGCACTTGGAATTTTTTTCCCGTTTTCGAATACTCTATATGGTGAAAACAATGGTGTTATTCAAAAGTACAACTTTTTTTTTTTTTTTCTTTTGCCGGCAAGAAACAAGCCATCACATGGCCATATTGACAGAAAAATAAAAAAGTTATGGCTCTGGGAAGAAGGGGAGCGAAAAACAGAAACACAAAAACGAAAAAGGACTGCCGCGTGAAGGGGTTAAACATTGAAATGTCATAAAGCATTCCACCATATTACATTACATGAACATTTTAATGCAATGTTGTGGTTACCAAAAAAACGTAATTCTGGCTTTTTGACTTTTTTTCTCTACGTCGTTTATCGATCGGATTAATTCTTTTTATATATTGATAGATCGGGTGATTTTGAACACGGTGATACCCAGATATGTGTATTTTTTTGTCATTGTTTTTTTTGGATGGGGCGAATGGGCGTGATTTGAACTTTTATTTTTTTGTATTGATTTAATATTTTTAAAAACATTTTTTTTACTTTTCACTTGCTTCAATAGTCTATTGCAGACTAGAAGCTATCATAACCCGAACGGCTCTGCTACATACAGGCGATGATCAGATCGCTTGTGTGTAGCAGAAACTCTCACTTGCTATGAGTGCTTGTCGCTGGGCCACAAGCCAGCAATGACGACCACAGGAATCTCCTGCAGACCCTGTGTTGTCATGCCAACCCATCGGCAACCCGCGGTCATGTGTCACGGGCACCGATGGGCTGGATTAGTGATGCGCTTTCGGTGCGATCACATTAAATGCCACTGTCAGAGATTGAAAGCGGCATTTAACGGGTTAACAGCCGCGGGTGGATCGTGATTCCAGCCACAGCTGTTAGGCTGCCATCACACTAGCAGTATTTGGTCAGTATTTTACATCAGTATTTGTAAGCCAAAACCAGGAGTGGAACAATTAGAGGAAAAGTATAATAGAAACACATGCACCACTTCTGTATTTATCACCCACTCCTGGTTTTGGCTTACAAATACTAATGTAAAATACTGACCAAATACTGCTAGTGTGACCGCAGCCTTAGGGGCACATGTCAGCTGTTCAAAACAGCCGACAGGTCCTGGGAAAGATGTGGGTTCAGCGCCGGAGCCCACATCAAAGAGAGGGACACGAAATGCGCAATACAAGTACGGTGCATGTCGTGAAGGGGTTAATGATCTATATTGTTAGTGTTGTACAGAGAAATATGGGGTTAACAGGTGGGACGTTACAAGCCCAGGGGGGAGAAGCTTAGGGCGGGCACAATGGAGAGTTTCCAGATAAAATTTCAGATAGGGATGAGCCTGCAGCAGTAACAGACCTCAGGTCTGATTGAGGAGCAGAACCATGTGTAGTGGGTGTCCTGTGGCAAAAGAGAGAGACGGTTGAGCAGATAGTAAGAACCTACACAGAAGGGAGTCACAGTATCAGGGCCTGGGGCAGGAAGCCTGGCGGGACGGTTACAGTGGGGTAACGGGACGGAGAAGGCAGGACAAGTGAGATGAAGAGAAAAAAGCCCTGTGTTGTGGTCCAGCGGCGTCAACAGAACGAGTAGCTATGTAGCAGCCATATTAGCATAGAAAACTCTCCTAAGGGGAGTAAGACGCAGAACCGCGGGTCGAAGTATAGGACCCCTGCTTGCTGGATGGTAGTGCCATTATTGGGGGACAAGGAGACTCCCGGGTAATGTGCGGGGCTGTGGAGACAGAAGAGCTAGGAGAAGCAGAAAGCGAGAGTGACCCCAGGAAGAGAAGAAGTGTGTGATGAGGTGCCATGTCATGACTGAGACGTCCACGAAGATGGAGGCCTACTATCTGCTGTATATACTGCTGTTAGTCAGAAGTTTTTTTTCTCAGTAAAATATGTTTATTTGTGGACTATGGCCTCGCTCATTGAACTCTGCAACACCTGCTCGTGGCCGGCAGAAAACAACGGCACCATGCAGTTTGTAAGGGGGTCTCGACATCACAGCGAAAGTCTGTGTAGACGTGTAAAACAGGAGTACCTCGCTCACGGCTACCGCCCCGCACCATGCTGTTAGGCTATTTTTTGGTCACTTTAAACCCTCCCCAAAAATGAAAGAGATCATAAAGTTATATGGACCCGAAAATTGTAATGATAAAAACAAGCCCTGATGCCACTCTATTGGTTGAAATAAAAAAGGCTTTTGGAAGCCAAGGAGCAAAAATTGAAAGTGAAAAGGTGATTAATGGAACTCTATTACCAAAATGTCCATTTAAACCTTTAGCCGCCCAAAATCAATCAGTGCATCTAGCTACTGTCTGTATGTGAATAGATAAGTAAGCCCCTTCTCCTACCGCATTGTGTGCACAGCCCCATCCCGCACAGCACAGCACAGCACAGCACAGCACAGCACAGCACAGCACAGCACAGCACAGCACAGCACAGCACAGCACAGCACAGCACAGCACAGCACATTTCCCAGCCTTTTACTGGCCGCATTACCTAATACCTGCCGCCAGGGGGAGCACACCGTACACGTGGAATATGCTGCCAATGTGATGGACAGGAGGGAGAACCAACCAGAGAGTTCGGGCGTCTGCCCGCCCCGCCCGTCTCCACCAATCATTATTGGCAATCCTGTTGATTTACTGTACTGTACAGTTAGAGGCGATGTATCCAGCTGTATCAGCGCTGCGCCCAGGAACACAGCCCTGCGCTCACTAACGACCGGGAGCTGGTGAGTTAACTTTTCCTGCAAAGTCCAGGCTGTATCTAATGGGGTATCTACGCTCTGGTATACAAGGTCTGGACTCTGGAGCCACTTGTGCCCCTGTGCTCGGTCCTGGTGCTTCATATGTCCCTTATTGATCCATAGTTGGACTCAGTTATAGAAGTTGTCAGATAGTTTAGTGTATAAGTCCAGGCACACAGACAAATCTATGAATTATCTATATACCTATCTATCTACACACTGTATAGGTAGGTAAGTATATAAATAATGTATATAAGCTGGGGGAACCTGTGATATATAATTGTACACACACAGTGCCATGGATCTCCCCAGTATATATATATGTACTTACCTACTTATATAGTGTATACAATGCTATGTGTCTCCCCAGTATATGTATATATATATATATATATACATATATATACCTACCTACCTATACAGTATATATACAGTGCTATGTGTCTCCTCAGTATATATATACCTACTTATACAGTATATACAGTGCTATGCATCTCCCCAGTATATGTATATATATACCTACTTATACAGTATATATACAGTGCTATGTGTCTTCTCAGCATATATATATATATATATATATGTATATATACATCTACTTATACAGTATATACAGGGCTCTGCATCTCCCCAGTATATATATATATATCTACTTGTACAGTATATACAGTGCTCTGCGTCTCCCCAGTATATGTATATACCTACTTGTACAGTATATACAGTGCTATGCGTCTCCCCAGTATATGTATATATATATATATATATATATATATATATATATATATATATATATATATATACACCTATTTATACAGTATATACAGAGCTCCTTGTCTCCCCAGCTCAGGCTATGCGCTCAGTCACGTACATAATGCCGGCAGTCACCTCCCTGTGATGTGTGCACTGATTGCTATGTAAACTATCTTCAGCTCCTGGAACTAAAGTGTCCATGTGCTGAGTACTGGGGTCCCTGGGACCTGGAACTCTGGAAGGAGCCCCTCTGTTTATCAATGAGAAAAAGACACAAATAAAAAAAAAAGCGTGTATATATTACATAGTATAGTATATAGTATTTATTTAACTCGGGTACAGCCCACAATTCCTTCACTATGAGATCACTGATCTCTCCCTCTCTGCACACTACATCGCCATATTGACCTGAGTAGGAGCCGTTAACAAGTGAATATAAATCAAACCTCCTACTAGGAAGTGGCTACCAGATTCTTCGCAGCATAGGCCATGTCATCTCTAGTGCCAAAATATTCACTTGTTCAATACATTTTTACTGTTGGGCTCCCAAAGCAGAGCTAGTGATGCACCGTGCCACTTCATTTCTGGGCACTTTGATGCAAACAAAAACAATGGAGTACATGTCCATAAATAATTAAATATAAATTTATTATATCGCAAAGTCACAAAAACCAATGAATACAAGTCAAATAGACATACAAATACACATCATTCAGCTAGAGAGAGCCGGGTAGCACAGACCAAAAAACTAATGTGGATCAGCCTAGACGTCCTTTTCAGCCATAAAGTGCCTAGTGCAAAAGTATACGGGTATAGTGCCCCAGGGTATAGTGAAAAAGCGTATAAGATACGTTTTTTATGAGCCCTGTACACAGGCTCAAAAGCGTCATAGCATTATGGATTCTCCCCAGGTTCTTACCCAAGTGCTGGACGTCAGGTTATGATCCACACCGTTGCCCCAACGCGCGTTTCACGTCGGCTTCGTCAGGGGGCGGTGCTGCTGGATATCTAAGGGCTTTATTTATAGGTCCCACTCTGATGGCTAATGCTTCCACCTGTTGCGGCGCATGTCAACCCCTCGCCCAGCCAGGTACTGCATCACAAACGGCTCCCAAGATGGCGCTGCGGTCCACAGCTCCGTCGAGATGACGTCACTGTACCGCACGCGTCATCCCACGGCGCCGCCCATAATGCCCCGGGACACAGACGGCAGAGGACATGGGCACTGTGGAGCAGGAAGGTAAAAAGTGCCGAGTGCGAGAATACAGGATGGGGAATGTATTAACCCATTACTGGGAGGAATTCTGCAATCCTGAAAAATAAGATAATAAGAAATGCAGGAAAGGGAAGAGAAGGTAAAAAGTGCTAAAGTGTGTGGATAAAGGATGGGGAGTGTATTAACCCATTACTGGGAAGAGTTCCACAATCCTGAACATGTAATAGAACACAGGAAAAGAAAAAGGAAGAAAACAAAAAAACTAAACGTGGTACAAAGTGATTTAAGTGCAGCTAAGAACCACTATTTCATTTAGTATATCCTAACTGATATCCTCCTATAAAATATATGACAACAAATACTCAGTTTAAAATAGGAAGAATAAAAAAACAGTCAATGTGGTAATAATAAATCCTAGTACATATATAAGTGTCAAAAGCGAATAAACGGCATATCATAAATACCATAAACATGTGAATAAACATATAAACTGCATATATTAATAACACATATATAATAAATGTGTAAAAATACGTGACACGTATTAATCATGATAAACGATGTTTCAAACAACTTCTTCCTCCACACAGGTTGTAGTTACACCAGAGACCCATATCTAGAAGATGTTTAAGGCGAAAGGCGACCCGCCGTTCATCTATTTGGTCACAGTTCATACACGCCTTCTCCGATAGAGGGACCAGATCAATAAAGCCATGAATGATACAAAGATAACACTAAATACAAATAGATAAAAAGAATTAATATTAAAAACAGAAGACACACAGCAACACAAAATACTAAAAAATGTAAATCCGGAGACTCCAGAAATGGGTACTATAAAAAGGAACTAAAGCTCAATTGTTCATTAAGGCCTGCTGGGGTCATAGTATTCAGTGTTGAAATCCAACGACATTCTCTCTGTGCCAACCTCTTTTTAGCATCACCTCCTCTAATGCCTAACCGAATCCTGTCAATACCCCAGGCCTTCAAATCTTTGGGATTACATTTATGGTATCGACGAAAATGTTTTGGAATAGGCTTAAGATCATTCTCATCCTCCACATCACGTGCTGCTGTTATGTCTCTAACGTGTTCGCGTATGCGAACACGCAGTTCTCTTGACGTCAATCCAATATACACTAACTTACATGTACAGACAGCATAATATACGTGAGTTGTATTGCATGTAATGTGTTCTTTAATTTGAAATTCACGTTTCCCATCGGATGAAGCAAAAAATACAGCTCTAACGAGATTTCTACACGCGAGACAGTCACCACATGGGAAAAAAACATTTTTTTGTCTCCCGGCCTTAAATGGGTCTGGTGTTTTGGCCACGTAGTGACTGTGTACGAGCATATCTCTCATATTACTGCTCCTACGTGCAGTCATTAGAGGTTGATCAGACAAACATCTTCCGAGCAATGGATCAGTGGTTAGGACGGGCCAATGTTTTTTTTAGAATATGTCTCATTTCATCCCATTTGTGATTGAAGGTAGACACAAACCTGGGTTGGTTGTCCCACAAATTTGAATTAGTCTTCCTCCTCTCAGCCAGGAGGTCATTCCTAGGCGTCCTTTTTGCCTTCATATAACCTTTTCTGACGGCACGCCCACTGTAGCCGCGCTGTCTAAAACGCTCCCCAATGTCCACAGCCTGCCTCTCAAAAAGTGAATCGGAGGCACAGATCCTTCGGGCCCGAAGGAACTGTCCTATGGGGATGGCTCTTATCGTGGAGGGTGGATGGGATGAGGTTGAATGCAAGAGTGCATTCACTGCGGTCTCCTTCCTATACATATCCGTGTAAATAAAGCCATTGTCTTGGACCCTCAACGTAATGTCAAGGAAGGAGATCTCGCTAGGATGATACAGATATGTGAGTCTGATGTTGGAGCCGTTGTTGTTCAACCCCACCATAAATTGTTGTAACTCCAGGACAGGGCCCCGCCATATAAACAAAACGTCATCGATGTATCTATACCAACCAAGAACTTGGGGGGCGGCCTGTGCGCCACCCTGGAAAATCTCACGTTCCCAAAAACCCAAAAATAAATTAGCATACGACGGCGCACAGGCCGCTCCCATGGCGGTACCCTGTCGCTGGAGAAAATACCGATCTTTAAAAACAAAAAAATTGTGTGTAAGGACGAACTCCAACAGCTCCAACACCAGCTCACGTAAATCTGGATCCAGATTGCTGGATTCCAGAAAAAACGTAGAAGCCCGCATCCCATCCACATGGCGGATGCTAGTGTATAGGGATTCAACATCCACCGTTACTAGTAACATATCCTTCTCCACGACAAGGCCATCCACCCGTCTCAGGACGTCCGTGGTGTCCCTGACATAGGAGGGCAGGGTCTCAACCTGAGGTTTTAAATAATGCTCAATGAATTTACATGTTGAATCACACAGCCCTCCCATGCCAGAGACAATGGGACGCCCCGGAGGAGAGACCAGATCTTTGTGGACCTTGGGGAGTAAGTAAAAGGTAGGTATCACCGGACATTGGACAAGAAGACCGTCCAGGATTTTTTTATTAATGATCCCCCTTTCAAATGCCATTTCAAGAATGTTTTGTAATTGGTTTTGGAAAATAGAGGATTTTGTGATAAAGGGGTATAAGTGTCTCGATTCCTTAATTGCCTAAATGCTTCTTTCTCGTACCTCTCCACTGGCCAGATGACCACATTTCCCCCCTTGTCAGCTGGTTTTATAACAACATCGTCCCACATTTTGATTTCCTGTAATGCCCCCCTCTGTGTGACAGTAAGATTGTCACGTTTTTTATAGTTAGTTATTTTGTTGAAATCCTACATCACCAACTTAACAAAAATTTCTACTTGGGGACAGAGTGACAAGGGGGGAAAAGTGGTACATCTGGCTGCTATAGGAGGTGGAGAGGCACTTACCCCTTCCACAAGAGACTCCCGTTCCAATTCCTCCAGATTTTTTAAGGTTTCTAGTTCAATGGGGTCAGTAATTTCAATATTTCCTGAAGAACGTAAATGTAGTCTTTTAAGAATAATCTTCCGGGCGAAGAGATGGAGATCTTTCAACGCTATAAGAGAGTCAAAATTGTTACATGGGGAAAAAGACAGACCCAGTCCCAACACCTCTTTTTGTGGGTCAGAGAGAACATGAGTGGACAAATTGATTACCTCCAATACATTAGTTTTCAATTTTTTATCCATTGGAGGAGATGTATTCATTTTCCGCTTATTTCTCAATCGTCCATTTCTCCCCTCATTACTTCTCTCCTGATCCCTTTTTGTCCAAGTGGATCTTATATTGTCAGTTCTCTGCATCCTATCCTCAGCTGAGGATACTGAGGAGATAGAAGTGGAACGACTTCTAGTAAGTGTTTTATTAAAAAAACTTTTGTTATGCCATTTATACACTCGGCCTTGCTGACGATCTGCCAGATCACGTTGATACTTCCTCGTTTTATTTTGTACCACTTCATTCTCCCATTTTTTTAGGAGTACATCAATCTCATCTTTAAATTTTGTCCCTGATTCTCCAACAAAGCATTTATTAATCTCTTCTTGTATTGTATTGAGTTCCACATCCAATTCTTTCAACTGTTTTTCGTTATGTTTGGACAATAATTCCATAAAACTCCTGGAACATACGGATGCAGCATCCTCCCATTGTTGAATAAAGTCTGTATCACTCACAGTAAAGGAGGGGAAAACTTGGACTCGGAGGCCCCGTGGAACCAGGCCACAACCAATATAGCGCTCCAGAAAGGCACTATTCCACCACAAACGCGTACGTTTGTTGAGCAGTTCCTTATATTTATTAGTCAGACCACTAGTGTCTCCGGCTTTAAAATCAACTGTGCCCCCAGCACTTTCGCTGAACACCTGATCAAGCTGGTTTAGCCACGCTTTTTCGCGTTCACGAAAATCCATTCCTTCCAAAATGGCTACTGTGAAAACACAGACAACAAAAGTATACGGGTATAGTGCCCCAGGGTATAGTGAAAAAGCGTATAAGATACGTTTTTTATGAGCCCTGTACACAGGCTCAAAAGCGTCATAGCATTATGAATTCTCCCCAGGTTCTTACCCAAGTGCTGGACGTCAGGTTATGATCCACACCGTTGCCCCAACGCGCGTTTCGCGTTGGCTTCGTCAGGGGGCGGTGCTGCTGGATATCTAAGGGCTTTATTTATAGGTCCCACTCTGATGGCTAATGCTTCCACCTGTTGCGGCGCATGTCAACCCCTCGCCCAGCCAGGTACTGCATCACAAACGGCGCCCAAGATGGCGCTGCTTTCCACAGCTCCGTCGCGATGACGTCACTGTACCGCACGCGTCATCCCACGGCGCCGCCCATAATGCCCCGGGACACATATTGTACTGTTACCAAAATTTTTTTCTCTGCATGCTCTTCCCATGGCGGTTTAGAGCATGCTGGTGAATTTTGGAAATGTACCCTCCATTTTGGGCTCATTTTTCTATACAGTTGGACTTTGAGGCCGGAGTCACACGAGCGTTTATTGTCACCTCCGAGAGAATCGGATCAGTTATGGTAATGACACTCCGATCACACTCTGATCCAAGAGTCAGCTTACTGTGATCTGATTCTATCGGATGAGAGAACCGTAGGGCAGGTGAGAAGAAGATGGAGAACAAGATTTCACCAGCTTCTCCATTGTGTCAGTCTGCGAAAATTGGATAATTTCAAAATCCCCTGACGACGCCAGTTGTCTGGTAAAACATGTTGGGGAGGCTTAAATAGAGTGACTTTTATTAGGGGATACCTTAGACCAGGGGTCCCCAACCTTTCTTACCTTGAGAGCCACATTCCGCTATGAAAGTTGGTCGAGAGCCACAATGCAGAAAAAGTCATAGAAAAACCTAGAGAAGGCACAAATAATAGCATGCAGATTTTCACTTTCACTCTATCCTTATGTATTTTACATTATTGTCATGCAAATTGCTTAGTCAAAGAGGACTTGAACTCTAGTGCCACCTATTGGAAGTAGCAATCTTAAAAGTCAATACCTTTAACAGTCCCATAAGATGCTTCATATATTATTGGCCCCATATACTGCTCCATATGTAATTGGCCCCATAAACTGCTCCATATGTAATTGGCCCCATAAGATGCTCCATATAGATTTGGCCCCATAAGATGCTCCATATAGAATTGGCCCCATAAGATGCTCCATATAGAATTGGCCCCATAAGATGCTCCATATTAAATTGGCCCCATTAAGAAGCTCCATATAGAATTGGCCCCATAAGATGCTCCCTATTAAATTGGCCCCATATAATGCTCCCTAAAGAATTGGCCCCATAAGATGCTCCCTATATTACTGGCCCCATAAGATGCTCCCTATAGAATTAGCCCCATATAATGCTCCATATATGGGCCCCTTCTGATGGTCCCCATATATGCTCCAAATATAAAAAAAAAAATGAAATACTCCCCTCTCGTTGCTTGTCGCTGCTCTGGACTCCTCAGCATCTTCCTGCTCTGCGCTGTAACTGCTCAGGCAGAGGGCGTGCACTGGTGACGTCATCGCGCCCTCAGACCTGATCGTCACAGTCAGAGGATGGAAGACGCTGCAGCGCTGGATCCGGGAGAAGTATCGCAAGTGCCGGGGCCTGGAGCAGGCGGGGGGTCCACTCGCGAGGGATGGCACTATAGCACGCCAGTGTCCCCAACACCGAGTGGGCCCCCTGCCTGCTCAGGGCCCCGGCACTTGCCCCGGGTGCTGACACTGGCCCTGGGCAGGTATTACATGCAGCAGGGCGGCTCCCTGGGGACTTCTTTTCTGTGACTCTCGGCGAGTCACATGTCGGGAGCAGGCGAGCCACATGTGGCTCACAAGCTACGGGTTGGGGACCCCTGCCTTAAAGAGTGGTAACTATGATATACAAGATGGAGATTGGTATTATCCCCTAGTTTGTCTGAACCACATACTGACCTCAGTGCTTTTAATTGTGTATTTCTCTTAAATAGTGTAAATGAAAGTTAAACTTTAATAGTCTTTAATTAGAGATTTTATTGCATTTTGGCCATTTGAAAATAATCGAAAAACGGACTGCACTCTGATGTCATCCAAGTGCAGTCAGATGTATTCCACGCACCCATAGACTTGAATATGGCTCTGCGCAATTTGATCCACTCGCTGCTATTTTATTCTCATTCCGAACCGACATGAGAAAAAAACGCTCATCAGTACTGCCCCATAGAACAACATTGGTCTGTGTTGTGAATTCTGTTTTTGGCTCCCTCTGGTGGCTACTGGTGGTACTGGTTGACTTTGGTCTTGTGTTTCCAGTGCACCTGTTTTCATCAGGAAGTTGGGAGTTTCCTATTTAGTCTGGCTTCTCAGTCACTCTAGTGCCGGCAATCAATGTTACCAGAGCATCTCTGTTGCTTGCTACCTGCTCCAAGTCTGCAATTCAGCTAAGTTGAAATCTTTGGCTTTTTGTGTTTGTTTTGTCCAGCATGCATTTATATTTCTCGTGCTGCTGGAAGCTCTAGTGATCTGAAATTACTACTCCGGTGTCATGAGTTGATAACGGAGTTAAGGTAGTTTCAGGATGGCTGCTTAGGGTTTTGAGGTAACCGCGAAGTCCTCTTTTGTATTTTCATCTATCTAGTCAGAGGGCCTCACTTTGCTGAATCTATATTCATACTGCGTTTGTGTTTTCCTCTTACCTAACCGTTATTACATGTGGGGGGCTACTATAACTTTTGGGGTTTCCCTGGAGGCAAGCCAGGTCTGTGTATTCCTCTTATAGGGGTAGTTAGCTCTCCGGCTGGCGCGAGGTGTCTAGGGATACAATGTAGGCACACCCCCTGGCTACTTTTATTTGCGTGTTAGGTTCAGCATCGCGGTTACCTGAGATACCATCTTCCTAGAGCTAGTCCGTTTTTGCCCATGTCCCTGCCATTGGGAATCATGACAGTATTGCCGGCCATAATGTATTAAAGGTATTGGCTAAAGAAGGAGAGAAAAAAAAGAAGTTTCTGACACTTTTTTTTTTACTCAGAGGTTCTGTCTAGCCATAATTGTAATCTGCTGTTTTTTGTTTTTTTTTCTCTCCTCTTAACCCCTGAATGGCTCAGATCTCTGCTGTTGAGAAATGGATATCCAGAGTTTAGCTTCTAATCTTAATACTCTTGCCTCTAAGGTTCAAAATATCCAAGACTATGTGATACATGCTCCTATGTCTGAACCCAAGATCCCTATACCTGAGTTCTTTTCTGGAGATAGATCTCGCTTTTTGAATTTTAAGCACAATTGTAAATTGTATCTTTCTCTGAGATCTCGTTCCGCTGGAGACCCCGCTCAGCAGGTTAAAATTGTTATTGCCTTGTTGCGGGGTGACCCCCAGAATTGGGCATTTGCATTGGCACCAGGGGATCCTGCGCTGCTCAATGTGGATGCGTTTTTTCTGGCACTGGGGTTGCTCTATGAGGAACCTAATTTGGAGATTCAGGCTGAAAAGGCCTTGCTAGCCCTCTCTCAAGGGCATGATGAAGCTGAAGTATATTGTCAAAAATTTCGAAAATGGTCTGTGCTTACTCAGTGGAATGAGTGCGCCCTGGCGGCGAATTTCAGAGAAGGTCTCTCTGACGCCGTTAAAGATGTCATGGTGGGGTTTCCTACGCCCACAGGTCTGAATGAATCCATGACTATGGCTATTCAGATTGATCGGCGTTTGCGGGAGCGCAAACCTGTGCACCATTTGGCGGTGTCTTCTGAGCAGGCACCGGAGATTATGCAATGTGATAGAATTCTGTCCAGAAGTGAACGGCAGAATTATAGGCGTAAAAATGGGTTGTGCTTCTACTGTGGTGATTCTGCTCATGTTATATCAGCATGCTCTAAACGCACAAAAAAGGGTGATAAGTCTTTTGCAATTGGCACCTTACAGTCTAAGTTTATTTTGTCTGTAACTTTGATCTGTTCATTATCAACTATTACTGTGGATGCCTATGTGGATTCTGGCGCTTCCTTGAGTCTTATGGATTGGTCCTTTGCCAGACGTTGTGGGTTTAGCCTAGAGCCTTTGGAAGTTCCTATCCCTCTGAAGGGTATCGACTCCACACCTTTGGCTAGGAATAAACCACAGTTCTGGACACAAGTGACTATGTGTATGACTCCTGACCATCGGGAGGTGATTCGCTTCCTTGTGTTGCATAACTTGCATGATGTCTTAGTGCTTGGATTGCCATGGTTGCAAACTCATAATCCAGTCCTTGACTGGAAAACAATGTCTGTGTTAAGCTGGGGATGTCAGGGGGCTCATGGGGAAGTACCTTTGGTTTCCATTGCTTCATCTACTCCCTCTGAAATTCCGGCATTTTTGTCTGATTATGGTGATGTTTTTGAGGAGCCTAAACTTAGTTCTCTCCCCCCTCACCGGGATTGCGATTGTGCTATAGACTTGATTCCGGGCAGCAAGTTTCCCAAGGGTCGTTTGTTCAATCTATCTGTGCCTGAGCATGCTGCTATGCGAGAGTATATTAAGGAGTCCTTGGAAAAGGGGCATATCCGTCCATCCTCATCCCCTTTAGGAGCAGGTTTTTTTTTTTGTGGGTAAAAAAGATGGCTCCCTGAGGCCCTGTATTGATTATCGCCTGTTGAATAAGATTACAGTCAAATACCAGTATCCTTTGCCACTACTGACTGATTTATTTGCTCGTATTAAAGGGGCAAAGTGGTTCTCTAAGGTTGATCTTCGGGGTGCGTATAATTTGGTGCAGATCAAGCAGGGAGATGAGTGGAAAACTGCATTTAATACGCCCGAGGGCCATTTTGAGTATTTGGTAATGCCTTTTGGTCTTTCTAATGCTCCTTCAGTCTTTCAGTCCTTTGTGCACGATATTTTCCGTAAATACCTGGATAAATTTATGATTGTGTATTTGGATGATATTTTGATTTTTTCGGATGACTGGGAGTCGCATGTTCAACAGGTTAGGAAGGTTTTTCAGGTTTTGCGGTCCAATTCTCTGTTTGTAAAGGGTTCAAAGTGTATCTTTGGGGTTCAGAAGATCTCCTTTTTGGGGTATATTTTTTCCCCTTCTTCTGTTGAGATGGATCCTGTCAAGGTTCGGGCTATTTGTGATTGGACGCAGCCTACTTCCCTGAAGAGTCTTCAGAAGTTCTTGGGCTTTGCTAATTTCTATCGTCGATTTATAACTGGGTTTTCAAGTGTTGCTAAACCTCTGACTGATTTGACTAAGAAGGGTGCTGATGTTGCCAATTGGTCCTCTGCGGCTGTGGAGGCCTTTCGGGAGCTTAAGCGCCGCTTTTCTTCTGCCCCTGTGTTGCGCCAGCCTGATGTTTCGCTCCCTTTTCAGGTTGAGGTTGATGCTTCCGAGATTGGAGCGGGGGCGGTTTTGTCGCAGAAAAGTCCCGATTGCTCAGTGATGAGACCATGTGCATTTTTCTCTCGAAAGTTTTCACCCGCCGAGCGAAATTATGATGTCGGTAATCGGGAGCTCTTGGCTATGAAGTGGGCATTTGAGGAGTGGCGTCATTGGCTTGAGGGTGCTAGACATCAGGTGGTGGTCTTGGCTGATCACAAGAATCTGATTTACCTTGAGTCCGCCAGGCGTCTGAATCCTAGACAGGCGCGCTGGTCATTGTTTTTCTCTCGGTTTAATTTTGTGGTTTCATACTTGCCGGGCTCGAAAAATGTGAAGGCAGATGCTCTTTCTAGGAGTTTTGAGCCTGACTCCTCTGGTGATTCTGAGCCTACGGGTATCCTTAAGGATGGAGTGATTTTGTCTGCTGTCTCCCCAGACTTGCGACGTGCTTTGCAGGAGTTTCAGACTGATAGGCCTGATCGTTGTCCGTCTGGGAGATTGTTTGTTCCAGATGAGTGGACCAGTAGAGTCATCTCAGAGGTTCATTCTTCTGTGTTGGCGGGCCACCCTGGAATTTTTGGTACCAGAGATTTGGTGGCCAGGTCCTTCTGGTGGCCTTCCCTGTCTCGGGATGTGCGTACCTTTGTACAGTCTTGTGATGTTTGTGCTCGGGCCAAGCCTTGCTGTTCTCGGGCTAGTGGATTGTTGTTGTCCTTGCCTATTCCAAAGAGGCCGTGGACGCACATCTCTATGGACTTTATCTCGGATCTCCCGGTTTCTCAGAAAATGTCCGTCATTTGGGTGGTGTGTGACCGTTTTTCTAAGATGGTTCATTTGGTACCCTTGCCCAAATTGCCTTCTTCATCGGAGTTGGTTCCTTTATTTTTTCAGAATGTGGTTCGCTTACATGGTATCCCAGAAAACATCGTGTCTGACAGAGGATCTCAATTTGTGTCTAGGTTCTGGCGAGCGTTCTGTGCCAGGATGGGCATTGATTTGTCTTTTTCATCTGCGTTCCATCCTCAGACTAATGGCCAGACGGAGCGAACTAACCAGACCTTGGAGACGTATTTGAGGTGTTTTGTGTCTGCTGATCAGGATGATTGGGTCGCCTTTTTGCCGTTGGCAGAGTTTGCCCTCAATAATCGGGCCAGTTCTGCTACTCTGGTTTCTCCTTTCTTTTGCAATTCAGGGTTTCACCCTCGTTTTTCGTCTGGTCAGGTGGAGTCTTCGGATTGTCCTGGAGTGGATTCGGTGGTGGATAGACTGCACCGGATTTGGAGTCATGTGGTGGACAATTTGAAGTTGTCTCAGGAGAAGACTCAGCAGTTTGCTAATCGTCATCGTCGTGTGGGTCATCATCTCCGTGTTGGAGACTTGGTGTGGTTGTCTTCTCGTTTTGTCCCTATGAAGGTCTCTTCTCCTAAGTTCAAACCTCGGTTCATAGGTCCTTATAGGATTTTGGAGATTCTTAATCCTGTATCTTTTCGTTTGGACCTTCCAGCATCTTTCACCATTCATAATGTTTTCCATAGGTCGTTGTTGCGGAGGTACGAGGTATCGGTTGTTCTTTCTGTTGAGCCTCCTGCTCCTGTGCTGGTGGAGGGTGAATTGGAGTATGTTGTGGAGAAGATTTTGGACTCTCGTATTTCCAGACGGAGACTTCAATATCTGGTTAAATGGAAGGGATACGGTCAGGAGGATAATTCTTGGGTGACTGCCTCTGATGTTCATGCCTCTGATTTGGTTCGCGCCTTTCATAGGGCGCATCCAGATCGCCCTGGTGGTTCTCATGAGGGTTCGGTGCCCCCTCCTTAAGGGGGGGGTACTGTTGTGAATTCTGTTTTTGGCTCCCTCTGGTGGCTACTGGTGGTACTGGTTGACTTTGGTCTTGTGTTTCCAGTGCACCTGTTTTCATCAGGAAGTTGGGAGTTTCCTATTTAGTCTGGCTTCTCAGTCACTCTAGTGCCGGCAATCAATGTTACCAGAGCATCTCTGTTGCTTGCTACCTGCTCCAAGTCTGCAATTCAGCTAAGTTGAAATCTTTGGCTTTTTGTGTTTGTTTTGTCCAGCATGCATTTATATTTCTCGTGCTGCTGGAAGCTCTAGTGATCTGAAATTACTACTCCGGTGTCATGAGTTGATAACGGAGTTAAGGTAGTTTCAGGATGGCTGCTTAGGGTTTTGAGGTAACCGCGAAGTCCTCTTTTGTATTTTCATCTATCTAGTCAGAGGGCCTCACTTTGCTGAATCTATATTCATACTGCGTTTGTGTTTTTCTCTTACCTAACCGTTATTACATGTGGGGGGCTACTATAACTTTTGGGGTTTCCCTGGAGGCAAGCCAGGTCTGTGTATTCCTCTTATAGGGGTAGTTAGCTCTCCGGCTGGCGCGAGGTGTCTAGGGATACAACGTAGGCACACCCCCTGGCTACTTTTATTTGCGTGTTAGGTTCAGCATCGCGGTTACCTGAGATACCATCTTCCTAGAGCTAGTCCGTTTTTGCCCATGTCCCTGCCATTGGGAATCATGACAGGTCTGACTGCTATCCAGTAAAACATCTACTATATAATCGTCTAATTCTGCCTGTCTGTAACGGAAATCCTGCGTCGCTGAATGTTTTAGTCCAGGTCTGGGAGGAGATCCCTCAGGAGACCATCCACCGTCTCATCAGGAGCATGCTCAAGCGTTGTAGGGAGGTCGAACAGGCACGTGGAGACCACACACACTACTGAGCATCATTTCCTTGTCTTGAGGCATTTCCACTGAAGTTGGATCAGCCTGTAACTTCATTTTCCACTTTGATTTTGAGCATCATTCCAACTCCAGACCTCCGTGGGATATTAGTTGTGATTTACGTTGATAATTTTTAGGTTTTTATTGTTCTCGACACATTCCACTATGTAATGAATAAAGATTTACAACTGTAATATTTCATTCAGTGATATCTAGGATTTGGGATTTTACAGTTCCCTTTACATTACTGTGTATATATATACCTGTGTGAGAGAGGCCTGACACTGACTATACAGTCTCAAAGGAAGGAAGGAAGCACTCAGTTAGACATTATAATTTATAAGAAAAATGTATCCTAGCAATGGACGGGGACCACATGGAGGGTATCGTATTTATACAACCTGCCAATGAAGCAGTGCTGCGCCCATAGAAATGACGCTTTCAGACCTCAGCAAACAAGATATTTTGTGAAAACGAAATAATAGGAATGTAAATCTGGAAAATAAGGCAAAATATTATAATAATTATTTATAATAATACAAAAACAACCCATATTTGTAGTAAACTATATACTGTATATATGATATATTCATTTTACAGTTAGAAAATCTATCATTTCCATGCCTCAGCCCATGAAATACAATGTGATAATAGTTTTTGCATATCTAGTGACCTTTATGTATCATATTGTTTCTCTGAAGAATGATTGATCTATGTGGCTTCACATGAATGTTCTAGAGTTTACAAAAGGCAACGAATGTGTCTGTAATGCTCATGGACCATAAAAAAAACCACTCGCGGTGTCCTATGAACACTGAGAATGATAGCTCGGCCGCGCTAGGGGATTGAGGGCTGGCTGAGCGGTCAGGATTGTGAGTGACAGCTCTACCGTCCAATCTGAGGCAGAGGTGTGAGTATTGTGAATGACAGCTTAGCCGTCCTATCTCCAGGTGTCATCCTTTCTGGGCTATTTAACACTTTGACAATAGACAATTGCCAATTGTAGCTTTGCTCAAATGGTGTATATTTGTCCTGTGCTCTGAGTATTCTGATCTCCATTGCAGACCTTGGATTTACCTTTGACCATCCCTTTGTCTTGATCCGCTACCTTCCTGATACTCTGACCTCGAACTATGACCTGACTACACGTTTGTCTTGTCCCTTTGTCTATTAAGAGCCTCCTTGGTGCTGACCCCGGACCTCTTGACTATCCTGCCTCATGGCAAGTCTGTGACTAGTGACTAGCGTAACAGCGCAGTTATCTAGCCCGGCTCTCTTTTCTCCTTGGACTCATTCTAATCTAAGAAATTACTATGTGATATGTAGAAAAACATTTAAGCCCTGATTCAGCAAGCTGTTTTTACCAGAATTTTGACATAAAACAGCTTGAAATGCTGCTGTTGTTTTTGGTGCAGCCCATTTTTGGCATATTCTGACATATGTAGGATACAAGAGAGCCGCCAGTGAATTAGAATTACATCATAAACCTGCCTTGTACACGAGCCCCTTTCCAAATAAACAAGACTGAAGTTGGCAATATTCAAAGAAATTGGAGACTGGACTTTTCATAATGCAGCCTCTTATATGTTTCCAGTATCCACAAATCTAGAAGGTCTGGTTGAGCCCTTTGAATCAAAGGCCAAGAGCAGAGGGTTAGTTTGTAGATAACCCAATATGAAATACGGAAATATAAGTAGAAAGAGAGAGACCTGATAAGCTAGGAAGCTGCAGAACCTAATAATGAACATTATAAGGGGAATTATAAAAAGTGTTTCAAAGCATCCCAGATGTAGACTATGAGTACAAAGTTTTTAATGAGGTTTTGGTTGAGTGGAATATCTTCAAATCCACCTCCAAATGTCAAAACTTCTCAAAAACTTTGAGCTTCTGCTCTGAAAACTCTTTAAAAAGACTCAGTGTGCATATATCCTTAGGTTATGCTCACATGGAGTCCTTTCGGAGCAGAAACTGAGCGGAAACTCAAAGATTTTCAGGAGTTTTGAGATTTGGAGAGTTTACGCTCATTTTCCACACAGTTTCTGCTCCAAAAACCATGTGGGCGCATAGCCTTAGGGTGAATTCAGAAAAAAAAACCATTGACATGAAGCAGAATTTTTTTTATACCTTGGCTGATCTGTATGGGAGAACTCTTCATTTTTCCTGTAGTGCCCCCATAGGAAAAATGAAGAATTACACCATTCCACTGAAATAAACAGGGTGTCTATGTAACGCAGAGATGTTTTGGGTCCTCCAGTTCAAGAGTCCCTCTATGTAGCTTCTTCGAGAGTTCCGAATGGGGAATTGCCCACTATTACCGCAGAATCCTCTAATACTGCAGTAGAAAATACATTGTCTGAACCAAACAGTTCTTTTAATTGTTAATTTTCATATTTATCACAAAGCCTCAATGGAGATCAGGCAAAATACACAGTTTCTGCCCCGATTTCCTAATCGGGTTTGGTTCATTACAGATGAATATTCCTCCTGATTTGTCAGGTTTTCTTTGATCATTCTGTTTGAAGGTAATTTGAAAGGATTAGAGAAAGAAATATGCTTCCCGTATAATGTCTACAGCTCAGCAGTTTATAGATGATAATTTATGTCCAAAGTCCAGTTGTCATAGTGAGAAGTCGTAAAGATTGGGAGTAGGTGACGTTCTCAGTACTCAGTACCGATCTGGGGCTGACGTCACTTCAAGGCGCAGTGTAGTGAGCAATGCCACATAGCATACTCTAGATCCAAAATCTTACAGACTGACTTTTATAAAGTTGGCATCTCCTGACAGTGCCAAGTTCTGAATCAATGAGCTTATTCAGTACAACACATACTAATAGCAATATGCGTTTAAATATACTGATAGGTCACCTCTTTCACAAATGGGTCTTATTTTATGTAAAGTACTCAATGGTGTAACTTGAAGCTCATGGAGACCAATTCAAAATCTTCAAAAGGGCCTTTAAGGGGTTATTCCCTTTCCAAATAAACAAGCTATTCCTTATCTTTGGGATAGGAGATTACTTGCTTATTGCTGGGGGACTGTCAATGATTCAGAGATTGGGGCTTTAGAACCCTGAGACCTGGGCTTTGTAACCCTGCATTGAATCAAGTGGAGGTGCGCATGCTCAGCCTCTGCTCTTCTCATTGTCTATGGGACTAGCAGAGTGCTACAATTTGGAGTCCCATAGAAAATAAATGGAGCCAAGCCACGCATTCGCATCCGTGCTTCATTCAGGATTGTGCTCCTGAGTGGAGCCCAGGTTCTAAATCCTTGATCTCAGAATCCAAGCTGTCGGACTCCCAGCGAAAGTAAGCTATACTTTAATAATAGGGTATTCCTTTTTTTGAGAGGGAATAAGCCTTTAATAATATTGGTGTACCATTTGTATTAAAGCAAGGGTTGAGAACAGCTGGCCCATGGGTAATATTAGGTCCACTAAATTATTTGGTCTGGCCCTACCAAGGCAACCATTTCTGCACAGTAACTGGCCCTTCTGACGGCACAGGCGTCTATTCTCTACAGCGCGTACATCCACACTTACACCCAAAAGACATGCCCAAACCATTTCTGCCACATCCTCATCACTCACATCCCCCTCATTAAGTCTTGGTGGAAGCTTTGGTGTGCAATCCCTAGCGCCCCCCCCTCAGTAAAGCTGCATTTACACTGAAAGTTTATCTTGAATGGGCATTATTAGAAACACTCGTTTCACAATAATCTTTCAATGTAGCCAGGCTGCCGATCATCCGATGACTGAGTAAAACACGCATTCATTGAGCGAAATGATCTTTTACGCAGTTCAAAACATTGTTGTTGGCGGCGCGTCGTCTTGTGTAATAAGGGCAGCACGGTGGCGCAGTGGTTAGTACAGCAGCCTTGCAGCGCTGGGGTCCTAGGTTCAAATCCCACCAAGGACACTATCTGCAAAGAGTTTGTATGTTCTCTCCGTGTTTGCGTGGGTTTCCTCCGGGTACTCCGGTTTCCTCCCACATTCCAAAGACATACTGATAGGGAATTTAGATTGTGAGCCCCATCGGGGACAGCGATGATAATGTGTGCAATTTGTAAAGCGCTGTGGAATATGTTAGCGCTATATAAAAATAAAGATTATTATTATTAAGGACTCATGCTACCAATAACAATAGCAGCTTACCGTGTATATGTCGACCTGAGTATAAGCCGTGGCATCTAATTATGCCACAAAAAACTGGAAAAATGTACTGACTCGTGTATAAGCCGGGTATGCATTGGCCCCTCATCCTTATCCTGGTATGCATGACTCCCCATCCCTGTCCTTGTATGCACGGTTCCTCATCGCTATCCTTGTATGCATAGCTCCTTATCCCCGTCCATGTCTGCATGGCTCCCCATCCCTATCCCAGTATGCTTGGTTCCTCATCCCTATCCTTGTATGCATGGCTCCTCATCCCTAATGCATGGTTCCTCATCCGTATCCTTGTATACGTAACTCCCCATGAGAAAAGCATTAAACCCCCCCAAAACTCCTACTTACCATCCATGCGTGTCCTCGCAGCTTCTTGTACCAGCACCCAGCTCCTGCAGCCAAGCATTCAAGTGTTCCCACTCATTAAGGTAATGAATATTCACCTCTCTCCACTCAGTGGGGACACTTAATCGCTTGGCCGCAGGAGCTGCTGGAAGCCAGAACAAGATGCTGTGAGGGCGCGCAGTGAAGGTAAGTAGGAGGGTTTTTTTTATTTTTTTTACAGCTGCTGGAAGTCGGCGACTACGGCTGTAACTGTGCGCTCTGTAAGAGAAATGAATATTCATTGCCAGTGCAGTGAATATTAATTTCTCTTAAGCAGTGGGCACAGTTACAGCCGTAGCCGCCGGCTCCTGCGTCCTGTGACCTGCTGCTCCGCCACTCCCCCTCCCCCACCAGTTTCTGGGACAATGACTCGTGTATAAGCCGAGGCGGGCGTTTTCAGCACAAAAAAAAGTGCTGAAAAACTCAGCTTATACACAAGTATATACGGTATGTTCACTGAAATATCTATTACTGCAACCCCTGGAAGTACCCCAGAGGGCTGTACTGGGACTGTGAAACACTAGATTAGATAAAAAATGGACCAACAAATAAGGCTACTTTCACACTAGCGTCGGCGTCGGCCCCGGCCCGTCTCAGTGCATCGTGCCGACGTACCGACGCATACTGTGAAATAGAAGCACAACTGGGGCAGCGGATGCAGTTTTTCAACGCATCCGCTGCCCCATTGTTATGTCCACGGAGAAGGGGGCGGAGTTCCGGCCGCGCATGCGCGGTCGGAAATGGAGGACACGACGCACAAAAAAAGTTACATGTAACGTTTTTTTGTGCCGACTGTCCGCCAAAACACAACGCATCCATCGCACGACGGATGGAACGTGTGGCGATCCGTCGCAATGCGTCGCTAATGCAAGTCTATGGAGAAAAAACGCATGCTGCGGGCAACTTTGCACGATGCGTTTTTTCTCCAAAATGACGCATTGCGACGTGCGTGTGAAAGTAGCCTAAGCCAAAAATATATAACAGCCCCAAGCATAGTTTTGAATCAGTTTATCCAGCGATTGTTCGTTACAGTCAAAATCAGCCATTTGTGTAAACTTTGTTCTACTGCCTCCAAAAAGGGAACCCTTACTATAACCTCTTTCTTTGACTTTTGTTTGTCCTCTGTAGTTCCTCTGTATGCACAAAAGACACAAATCTCTGTATTATTGTACATATTGTTCTGAATGGCATATACCTACAGGATGACTTGGATAAACTATGGGCAGCAAAATGGCAGATACGGCTCAATTTCTGAAAATTATAAGGTTACACCTTTTGGTGCTGTTATATACTGCCTATATTTCTAACGGATCACTACTGAGTGAGTGCAATGGAGAAGAACATAGATGTAATTAATAAGAAACTAAGTTATAACATGATATTCTGAATCAAAACCAACAAGATATGGTCTTGTGTTAATAAAGACATGGCTTCTTGAGGTGAAAACATCACTCCTCCCCTTTTATCAAGCAATAGCTGTGACCCCATTGTAACATAAATGCCGACGTCCCTGCGTGGTCCCTCTCCCTCTTCCCAGCAGGGACGCCGACAAACCTCCCAGACCGCACGACGGTGTTCCCGTTCCTTGCGTTGGCTTCCTGTCCCCTGGTATCAGAGAAACCTCATTAATCCACCGTATGCAAGATCTCGGTTAATAGCGTACGATGTGAAAGGTAGATGTGTATTAAAAACCAATTCAGTAAGTTATTGTTTTACACACACCACACAGAGATGAGGAGGTCCCTGCTTACAATGGAAGGGTGTGTAATTTTTCATAGATCTTTCAAGCAGTAGTGGGACAGCCATTTATGGTGAATTGGGTCTTTGCCATTTAAAGAAGACCTGTCACCAAGTCAAAGTATGCAGTTTTTGCCCTTATGTTATTCCTACTGCTCCAGAGTATTCCATTTTTTTTTAGATGTAATGATTCGGACGGGTGGCAACATACCATAAAACCATGAAACATACTTTAGTCCAAAAAGGAATACATTTAAAAGGTTTCCTCAATCATATCTTCCCTGAATTGTTTTGGAGTAAATATACACTAAAAATAAAAAACTTTATTCCTTAATCTTCTATTTTTTTTTATCCTGTGTTTTTTTTCCTAATGTTGAAAAAATTGTTTTGACTGAGAACTACGGTATATAAAGAAACTCTTTTCTGTGTGTCCCACAAGCTCAGCCATGTCCCCCTCACCTTTTCACTGTCCTATTTCCAGCTGTAAGACAACTGGCTGCAGCAGGAGCCTCCCCCCTCTGCTTTATTTTCAAAAGGACAAAATATTGTGAAAAATTTTCCCGCCCCAAATGTTCAGCAGCTGACCCAGGTTCTCTGCAGGATTTCTACATGTCTGTTTGTAAAAAAATCTACAGGTTATTAAACTGTGGTGGCCAGAATTACTTTTATCATTCATTTCTTGGGTTAGTCTTGCCATTGTAGAGACAGGATTTCATCACATGCTTTATTATATTTTTTATTCGCAGGGATTTAAACACCATAAAGAACTATGGCAAATTTTAAAGGACATGCCTTACCAGGGAGCTTTTTCCTCATGTTTGGTCTTTGGTGGTCGGTGAAGTACCCCCTGAAGTATTCCTGCAGGAAAGTGAAGAAGGTCTGTTTTTTTGGGTCAAAAGTTGGATTTCAGCGTGTGGAAGTCATAGAAGGAGCAGTGAAGGCAATATTTGCGTTAATAGGTGTGTATTACCGTACTTTCGTCTTTTCTCATTAATTTGTTGATAAAGCCATTTTCCTAATGTCAGGTTGACCAGACCAGTCATAATGGAATTTGTGTATTGTTCCAAGAGCAGATGGCCATTGTCTATTATCTGTATAACCGTTTCATGTCGCAGTCACAGTGGTGATAATCAAATTAAAACAGTAGCAAAAGCACAGTTTGGCAGAAGAAATAAAAGCAAAGGTTACGAGTCAGACCTGCCAAAACTACATTAGGCACAATAGGTTTTACGGTGGTTGAACATATAGTGGTTAATTCATCATACCTCTTATATGAGATGCTTGGTAAATAAAAGTGGCCATTTGTTTCACCAAATCCTCCACTTTAGGCTTTATTCATACATCAGTATTTGTATGCCAAAACATAGAACAGGTGGCATACAAACACTGATGAAAAATACTGACCAAATACTTGACATTGGGTATTCATTATGCCCATGAGTTTCACTTACCATTGACCATTAACCTTAATTCCTTCCGACTACTTGCTCCCCACACTCTTTTAACCCATACCCTAATAATTACACATCAAACGTTCGTTTGGATAAATTGGCCACAGCAGCCTTTTTATTAACATTCAAACATAACAGTTTAATTTCTTAACATTAAATCCCCAGGGAAGGCGGTCCTCGAAGCCCCAAGAATCAACAACTCATATCCAATTTCCATAATTTGGCCTCCAGGTCGTGTCCTTGCCTCTAGCCGCTAGGCACCAGCTCAGAGACGCTTAAAGACTCGCCCGGCCAATATCTGTCAGAATCCCACGGCCCCAGTCTTCTCGACTGTATAACTACCAATTACCATTTCATTCTCTAAGCCACACCAGGGGGAGTCCAGGATCTCACAAATCCCCCCCCCCCTCCAAGCCGCCATTTCTTAGCGCCACCAACTTCGAGGACCTCTTCCCCCCCGCCCTGCTGCCGCGACGAAGCATACCTACCTCACCTGTAGCGCAACGGATCCAACCCTTGCTAATCTCTCCAAAAAACCTGACACTAAGGTCCCCAACCTTTGTCCCAATCCAGTAATTACCTCATTCAAAAAGGGAGGGTGGGTGGGAGCTTGCTATCTTGTTCAGAGGGGCACCAAAATGGTTGCTCCTCTAAGATGGGTGCCCCCTTTTATAATCAACCCCCCCCTGTCGCCCCCTCCTTCCTGCCCATTTCGCCTCCCAACCAATCCGTAAGCCCCGATTCAAATAATATCCTCTCCTCCCTCCACATTATCGCCCCCACCTTTCTGCTCACTCCCTATAGGCCCATTCAACCCTGTCATGTTGTCCTCTCTTAAAGGCCTGCGGCCTAGTCCGTCCTCACTGGCGTGTGAATCAGTGTCTGGTCAGTATTTTACATCAGTATTTGTAAGCCAAAACCAGGAGTGGGTGAAAAAGACAGAAGTGATGACGTGTTTCTATTATACTTTTCCTCTGATTATTCCAATCCTGGATTTGGCTAAAAATCCGAGGTCAAAAACTCAAAGGGCTCTCTCACATGAGCTAATAAATCAGACGAGTTCAATCTGATTAAACAAAAAAAACCCATCATGCTGCAAGTGGATGCGAATTTCAGATCACAATCACGAATGCAAGTCAATGGGTGCGAGGAAAAAAATCTCTAGGATCAAGTGTGTGCCGTGCAATTTTTACTCACCCATCTTATAGGAAAACAAACATTTCATCAGCAAAGTACAGTAAATTCACAACATAAACCATCAGAATGGAATAGCTATAAAGATAGAATAAAAGAAAAAAATGGTGTGGGGTCCCTCATATTTTTCTTAGCCAGCTGAGGGAAAGCCAACAGCTGGGCGCTGATGTTTATAGTCTGAGAATTAGGTAATAAACATGGAGCTTCCCAGACTATTAATACCAGCTCACAGCTGTCTACTTAGCCTTCACCAAATGTGTTAGGATGCATCCATCTCAATGAGATGATTATTTTTTTCAGACTGGCGCATGAAACACCATCTTTGATGACTTCCTCATGATACAATTTGAACTTTTTTTGCTTTGTTTTTTTATTTATTTTTAATTTTTTTTTAATGCGAACAGATTTTACACATGTAACTACCGTATATACTCGAGTATAAGCCGAGATTTTCAGCCCATTTTTTTGGGCTGAAAGTCCCCCTCTCGGCTTATACTCGAGTCATATCCGGGGGTCGGCAGGGGAGGGGGGGCGGGGGCTATCTAATTATACTCACCTACTGCTGGCGCGGTCCCTGCGCGTCCCTGCTTCTTCCAGAGCTCCATATTCTTCCTGTACTGAGCGGTCACATGGTCCCGCTCATTACAGTAATGAATATGCGGCTCCACCTCCCATAGAGGTGGAGCCGCATATTCATTTCGGTAATGAGCGGTACCATGTGACTGCTCAATACAGGAAGAAGATGCAGCGCTGGAAGAAGCAGGGACTGCACAGCGCCAGCAGTAGGTGAGTATACAGCGCTGTGCAGCGCTGCGCGATATTTACCGCTCCTCGTTCCGGTGCGGCTCCGTCATCAGCGTCCTCTGGCTGTGACGCTCAGGTCAGAGGGCGCGGTGACGTAGTCAGTGCGCGCCCTCTGCTGAACGTCAGTGCTGAAGATGGAGCCGCACGAGGAGCAGGTAAATATTGAAAGTGCCGGGGGTCCTGAGCGAAGAGAGGTGAGTATGTTATTTATTTATTTTTTTATCGCAGCAAAAGCATATGGGGCAGTGACTGTACGGATCATCTGTATGGGGCCATAACGATTGTGCAGCACTATATAGGGCAAATATCTCTATGGAGCATCTTATGGGGCACTTATTACCGTTTATGCAGGATTATATGGGGCATATTTTAATATAGAGCATCTAATGTGGCCCATCAAACTTTATGGAGCATTATATGGGGCTCCTGATTCAATATGGATTCAAAACCACTTAACCTACTGATGTCTCAATTAATTTTACTTTTACTGGTATCTATTTTTACTTTTGAAATTTACCGGTAGCTGCTGCATTTTCCACCCTAGGCTTATACTCGAGTCATTAAGTTTTCCCAGTTTTTTGTGGCAAAATTAGGGGGCTCGGCTTATACTCAGGTCGGCTTATACTCAAGTATATACGGTACTTTCTCAAATGCATCTTTTAGGGGGTTACAAAATAAAAAAAACACCATCAAAAACTCTTGACATGAATGCTGTTAGAAAGGCTTAGGCCTCTTTCACACTTCCGTTTTTTGCCATCCGTTGCAATCCGTCGTTTTGGTAAAAAAACGGATCCTGCAAATGTGCCCGCAGGCGTTTTTTTTGCCATAGACTTTTATTGACGACGGATTGCGACGGATGGCCACACGTCGCGTATGTAGTGCAACGGATGCATCGTGTTTTTGCGGACCGTCGTGACGAAAAAACGTTCAAGGGAATGTTTTTTCATCCGTCGGATCCGCCATTTCCAACCGCGCATGCGCGGCTGGAACTCCGCCCCCTCCTCCTGGGACTTCAGAATGGGCAGCGGATGCGTCGGAAAACTGCATCTGCTGCCCACGTTGTGCACAATTTTGCACAACGTCCGTCGGTACATCGGGCCGACGGTTTGCGACGGCCCCGTACCGACGGAAATGTGAAAGAGGCCTTAGGGACGTTTGGGGAGGAATGTATCAAATGCTGTAGTTTTGCTGAATGCAAATGCATATATATAGTACAGTATATGCAGCAATAGTGGAATTCATGTATTCATTAGTTGCAGAGGGCTGCTCCAAATTGTTCATGTATATTACAGCTCTGGCAAAAATGAAGAGACCACTGCAAAATGTTCAGTTTGTCTGATCTTTCTCTTTATAGGGATATTTTTGAGTAAAATGTAAATTGTTCTTTTAGTCTATAAACTTCTGACAACATGTCTCTGAATTTCCAAGCAATACATTTTGTATTTGTTTCTGAAAAGGAGAAATGGTCAAAATAAAAAACAACAACAGTGCTTTCAGACCTCAAATAATGCAAAGAAAACAAGTTCATAATCATTTAGAAACAACAATACTAATGTTTTAACTCAGGAAGAGTCCAGAAATCAATATTTTGTGGAATAACCAGGATTTTTAATCACAGCTTTCATGCATCTTGGCATGCATTCCACCAGCCTTTCACACTGCTTATGGCGCAAAAATGTAAGCAGTTCTTCTTTGTTTGATGGCTTGTGACTATCCATCATCCTCTTGATTACATTCCAGAGGTTTTCACTGGGGTTCAGGTCTGGAGATTGTGCTGCCCATGACAGGGTTTTGATGTGTGGGTGTCTTAATTTTTTCCAGAGCTGTATTTACCGTATTTTTCGCTTTGTAAGACGCTCCGGATTATAAGACGCACCCCAAATTTTGAGGAGAAAAATAGGAAAAAACTTTTTTTAATAAATTGAGGGGGCTTCTTATAATCCATGCGTCTTATTGCTTACCAGGGGTTGTGGCTGCGGTGGATCAGGGTCCCAGGGTCGTTGCTTGAGGCAGGAGTGGAGCATTGCTGCAGGCTGGGATGATGGGGTCTGCAGGGGGGCTTCGGTGCTGCATGGGGGCTGCTGTGCTGCAGGCTGGGATGAGGGGTGCTGCAGGGGGCTCTGGTGCTGCAGGGGGCTCTGGTGCTGCAGGGGGCTCTGGTGCTGCAGGGCTGTCTCCAGGGCTGTCTCCGGTGCTGCGGGGGGCTCTGGCAACATTTTGTGAAAGACCAGAGCCCCCAGCAGTTCGTCCATGCGTTCCTGTATGACTGACTCCGGGAAAATGGCCGCCGGAATCTCGAGAGATGAGATCTCAGTGCTGAAATCTCATCTCCCGAGATTCCGGCGGCCATTTTCCAGGAGTCAGTCATACTAGAACGCATGGACGAACTGCCGGGGGGCTCTGGTCTTTCACAAAATGTCGCCAGAGCCCCCCGCAGCACCGGAGCCTCCAGCATCACCCGGGGCAGCAGCGGACAACCCCGGCAGCGGCGGCGGGCGACAGCGGCGGCGGGCGGTAGCAGCGGCGGCGGGCGGTAGCAGCGGCGGACACCCCCTCATCCCAGCCTGTAATGGTAAGCGGTATATCCGCTTTGTTAGACGCACCCACATTTCCCCCCCAAATTTGGGGGAAATAAAGTGCGTCTTACAAAGCGTAAAATACGGTATATACACAATCTTTTAATGTCTATTTGCCTTCTATACTGCATAGTACTGCTATAGGTAAAGCTCCGCTATCTCTGACAGTCCCCTAGACAATGAACAGAAGTGGGTATGACCGACCTCCGCTCTCGTCAGATGGGATTCTGCAGAGTCCTGATCTCGGGATTCAATGAACAAATTATATTATAACTTACACATTTAGCTCAAACCCTTTCACATTAGAGCAAATTGTTCCGAACCTGCTACTTTCGGTGGGTCCATTGAACTATCTGATGTATAAGAGAAATAAATTGCTGCACGGGGTGTCTAGCATCATCTTCCCCACTGATTACACCCGCATGCTTGGCCAAGCCTTACATTCATGTGCATGGAGAGGTCAGGAGAAAAGGCTGTGAGCTGACCTCTATTGCAGGTAAGGTGGCCAAAACCTCGCTCACACCTGGTGGCAAATGACTGTGTATTTTTTGAAGGTCAAACTGAGATATTAGCTATAATGTTGTGGGGCCGTTGGACACCACCTGTGGGTTTGGTATCGTCTGATCCCTTTGTTCATTTATTGCAGTCACCATATTGACCTGCATAAAATGTAGTGAATTGTTGTGTACTGTGAGACATGTTATCATAGGGGTGTACTCTGTACAGGGGCCCAAGAGGTGCAGGGGCCACTTCTACCTCCAAAGCAGGTGGAATTGTGCATCATGAGGAGCTTTTGGGCTGCAGGGAGCCCATATATTGTCCTTGCACAGGGGCCTCTTCTGTCTGTGTCCACCGGCGTGTTCTCAGTTCCCGCACTATCTGACGTCTGATCTCGTTGCTGCGCTATCAGCATATTATAAAGTAGTGCAGCACTTGGACCATGTGGTTTTCCTCATGTGAAGCTGCTAATTTCTATCATGCGTTTCTCCCAGGGATGTTAGCGGAGCAGTTTGTGCCAGACGGGCCTCATCTCAGATTGTACGACCAAGAGGAGAAGCAGTGGAGCCATCTAATGAACTGGCAGCACTCCACCATGTACTTCTTCTATGGCATCTCAGGGGTGGTAGATATCATCACGCACACCACCAAAGCTGTTCCTGTAGCTATGGACAGACTGATGCTGGCCATCGCCGTCTTCGTGGAAGGTATTCATCACTCCGGTATTGCTGCGATACATTGCATCACAGTCTCTACGTACTAATGGTGACAATGTTCTCTCTTTCAGGATTCCTCTTTTATTACCATGTTCACGGCCGGCAGGAGCTCGATATGCACATTCACGTGCTCCTCTTATTTGCAGTTTTCGGGGGAGCGTTGTGCATCTTTCTGGAGGTCTTTTTCCGGGGTAACATTATACTTGAATTGTTCAGGTCAAGCCTATGTATCTTACAAGGCAGCTGGTTCTGGCAGGTAGGTGAAGATCCTGAAGTTTTGATTCATGCCTCTTTTCTGAAAACATTTGCAGCATTATTCTAATTTGTGCTGCTTTCTAAAAGTGGGAACGGTGAGCGGGAGGGGCATTGGCCAATGGTACGGGAGACTTCACTTCATATAATTTATGCCTGAAATTAGATCATGGAAATCTATAACCAGCTTAGTTTGTGTTGTACGCATCACCCAAAAGGTGCCAACATTTATTTAGTGGCTTGTAACTTTTTTGTTTAAAAAGTGTCTCTTCTTACGCCAGATGACTTCTGTTTTTGACTGGCAAACAAAATGCCAATCTTGGTAAGCTCCCCCCAATCGTGTCTCAATATACTTCCTACTGCTCTATATGGAGACATTTCCAATAAGCAGCTGCACTTACACACTGGCTCTCCAGTATGGATCACAGGGCTAGGTCCCGAACAGGGCACGTGTCTGTGACAGTCATATTGCCTAAAAGGGGCAGCTTCTTGCCCACCGTGTAAGCCAGGGGTGCACAACATTTGTTGGCTCAAGGATTGTCATGCTGAACCAATCCCACAGGATGTAAACATTTTTGAAGGGGTACTTGCATAAATACATCACCAGAACCACCATCAGTGCATTAATACATCACCAGAACCAAGTATTGAGCATTTAAAGAGAATTTGGAAAGTTTCTGCTAAAAAAAAAAATCAGTGTGAGCACACGCTAAGTTTTGTGGAGCAGAAACTCGCCAAATCTTTCTCATAATCTTAAATCTTTATGTTTTGAGGATTTTTTTAGTTTTAGCATAGTCATTAAGTATGTTATGGATTGCTACATGTGTAGAAGATCATAACCAATGTCAGCACATTAATGCAGCACCAGAACCACCGTCAGTACATGAGTGCAGCACCAGAACCACTGTCAGCACATTAGTGCAGCACCTAAACCGCCGTCAGTACGTGAGTGCAGCACCAGAAACACCATCAGTATGTAAGTGCAGCACCAGAACCACCGTCAGTATGTAAGTGCAGCACCAGAACCATCGTCACTATGTAAGTGCAGCACCAGAAACACAGTCAGTACATGAATGCAGCACCAGAAACACCACTCTTAAGGTACCGTCACACTCAGAGACGCTGCGGCGATATGGACAACGAGCCGACCTAAACTAGATCGCTGGAGCGTCGCTGTTAGGTCGCTGTAGAGACGTCAAACACAGCAGCTCCAGAACGATGCAGGAGCGATCCTGTGACGTAACGGCGACTCACTTCTCGTTCTCGCTGGTTGTTAGCTCCATGTCAAACAGCCGGAGTGTACCGACTGGCTAGAAGGAGACGCTGCAATGCCCCCTATGCTCATTGCTGGCATCGTTGTTTTTGCTGTCAAACATGATGATACACGCCGACCTGGCGAGGAAATAAAGTCCTGGACTTCTAGCTCCGACCAGCGATGGCACAGCGGGATCCAGATCGCTGCTGCGTGTCAAACACAACGAGATCGCTATCCAGGACGCTGCAACGTCACGGATCGTTGTCGTTCTCTTTGCAAAGTTGCTGAGTGTGACGGTACCCTAAAGGTACCTTCACATTAAAGGTACCGTCACACTAAACGATATCGCTAGCGATCCATGACGTTGCAGCGTCCTGGCTAGCGATATCGTTTAGTTTGACACGCAGCAGCGATCAGGATCCTGCTGTGATATCGCTGGTCGTTGAACAAAGTTCAGAACTTTATTTGGTCGTCAGACCGGCGTGTATTGTCGTGTTTGACACCAAAAGCAACGATACCAGCGATGTTTTACTCTGGTAACCAGGGTAAACATCGGGTTACTAAGCGCAGGGCCGCGCTTAGTAACCCAATGTTTACCCTGTTTACCAGTGTAAAATGTAAAAAAACAAACAGTACATACTCACCTTCGCATCCCCCGTCGTCTGCTTCCCACACTGACTGAGCGCCGTAAAGTGAAAGTACAGCACAGCGGTGACGTCACTGCTCTGCTGTTAGGGCCGGCGCTCAGTCAGTGCAGGAAGCGGACGCCGGGGGACGCGAATGTAAGTATGTACTGTTTGTTTTTTTTACATTTTACGCTGGTAACCAGGGTAAACATCGGGTTACTAAGCGCGGCCCTGCGCTTAGCAACCCGATGTTTACCCTGGTTACCCGGGGACCTCGGCATCGTTAGTCGCTGGAGAGCGGTCTGTGTGACAGCTCTCCAGCGATCAAACAGCGACGCTGCAGCGATCGGCATCGTTGTCGCTATCGCTGCAGCGTCGCTTAATGTGAAGGTACCTTAAGCGACGCTGCAGCGATAGCGACAACGATGCCGATCGCTACAGCGTCGCTGTTTGATCGCTGGAGAGCTGTCACACAGACCGCTCTCCAGCGACCAACGATGCCGAGGTCCCCGGGTAACCAGGGTAAACATCGGGTTGCTAAGCGCAGGGCCGCGCTTAGTAACCCGATGTTTACCCTGGTTACCAGCGTAAAATGTAAAAAAAACAAACAGCACATACTTACATTCGCGTCCCCCGGCGTCCGCTTCCTGCACTGACTGAGCGCCGGCCCTAACAGCAGAGCAGTGACGTCACCGCTGTGCTGTACTTTCACTTTACGGCGCTCAGTCAGTGTGGGAAGCGGACGCCGGGCGATGCGAAGGTGAGTATGTACTGTTTTTTTTTTTACATTTTACACTGGTAACCAGGGTAAACATCGGGTTACTAAGCGCAGCCCTGCGCTTAGTAACCCGATGTTTACCCTGGTTACCAGTGTAAAACATCGCTGGCATCGTTGCTTTTGGTGTCAAACACGACGATACACGCCGGTCTGACGACCAAATAAAGTTCTGAACTTTGTTCAACGACCAGCGATATCACAGCAGGATCCTGATCGCTGCTGCCTGTCAATCTAAACGATATCGCTAGCCAGGACGCTGCAACGTCACGGATCGCTAGCGATATCGTTTAGTGTGACGGTACCTTAAGCCTAATGTAGCAGCACAGGAAGTCAAGTGAACAGGTCTGATGTTCAGTACTGACAAACCTCTGGACCACATATCCTATGAAAGGGCTATGTTATGCCACTATCTAAGGCTACGTTCACATTAGCGTTAAGCTAATGTGCGTCGGGTTTGCGTCGGCGACGCAGCGGCGACGCATGCGTCATGCGCCCCTATACTTAACATGGGGGACGCATGCGTTTTTTTTGTTGCGTTGTGCGACACATGCGTCTTTTTTGCCGCAAGCGTCGGACCAAGAAAACGCAACAAGTTGCATTTTTCTTGCGTCCGATTTTCGGCAAAAACCGACGCATGCGTCGCAAAACGCAGCGTTTTTGCGTGCGTTTTGACGCGTTTTTGCGTGCGTTGTGCGTTGCGTCGCCGACGCAGCGGCGCACAACGCTAGTGTGAACGTAGCCTAAGTAACTAGTTGGGGGGATTTGCACCACATTTATTAATAGGCATGTGTCCTTTACTAAACCTTATGCAAATCATACCAACTACCTTCTGTACTTCGACTGGCATAAGAGCAGGCGAAACCTGAGCCCTTTTTGGCTTATGGTTGCTATGGACAGGCTTGAAAAGACTGGAGTTGTTAAGCTACAGATCCCTAGTAACCAGACTTAAGGTACCTTCACACGAAGCGACGCTGCAGCGATAGCGACAGCGATGCCGATCGCTGCAGCGTCGCTGTTTGATCGCTGGAGAGCTGTCACACAGACCGCTCTCCAGCGACCAACGATGCCGAGGTCCCCGGGTAACCAGGGTAAACATCGGGTTGGCTAAGCGCAGGGCCGCGCTTAGTAACCCGATGTTTACCCTGGTTACCAGCGTAAAAGTAAAAAAAACAAACAGTACATGCTCACCTGCGCGTCCCCCAGCGTCTGCTTCCTGACACTGACTGAGCTCCGGCCCTAACAGCACAGCGGTGACGTCACCGCTGTGCTTTCACTTTCACTTTAGGGCCGGGCTCAGTCAGTGTCAGGAAGCAGACGCTGGGGGACCCGCAGGTGAGCATGTACTGTTTGTTTTTTTTACTTTTACGCTGGTAACCAGGGTAAACATCGGGTTACTAAGTGCGGCCCTGCGCTCAGCAACCCGATGTTTACCCTGGTTACCAGTGTAAAACATCGCTGGTATCGTTGCTTTTGCTTTCAAACACAACGATACACGGCGATCGGACGACCAAATAAAGTTCTGGACTTTATTCAGCGACCAGCGACATCACAGCAGGATCCTGATCGCTGCTGCGTGTCAAACTAAACGATATCGCTAGCCGTCCTGGCTGCAACGTCACGGATCGCTAGCGATATCGTTACAAAGTCGTTTCGTGTGAAGGTACCTTTACTCCTGAGCTGTCTACAGGAATAGTACCAGTAATTGTGGAAACCTAGTCATGTCACTTCTCACCTCAAGCTACACTATGTGAATAGTTACAAGTTTCTAAAATACATACATTAAGGTGGGGAGTAAAATGTTCCGATATGCAACTTTATTGAGAAAATTAAACCTAGCTATGCAGAATTGTCACACAAAAAGGCAAAGGTGTCCTTGTCTGGTCTGACAGTCGGTGTTTGGGACATTTCTGTTAGTTTCAAGATTGTTTTTCTGTCAAGGAACAAAAATGATATTCACAAAGCGAGAAGTGGAAGACTGATCTATATTAATGGGGTTTTCAGCGTCTTAACTTTCCATAGACACTGCTGGGCCAGGTATATTGGTCGGATATTTGTCCATTACCAGCTGGGTGGGCATTAGATAGTTGCGGAGGCAGCCGCCCCACCCAGCGTGCAGCAGCATCTCTACACTCTTCAGCACAACCCCCTTCAGATAAAATAATACCGCCATATACTAGCGAAATATGGCTTAGTGTCTAACTAATACTGTCATCTTGTCCCCTAAACACTGTGCCATAAAGTGCACAAATATTGGATAGTGCGACGTATATCTACCCTTTTTTCCTTTTTTTGGGGGGAGGGGGGTCTCAAGAGGAGCCTATAGCTACAGGCGAGGAGCTACACATGGGAAATATTACAGGAGACTTGCATGAAACTTTCTGCTCCTACATTCACGTCGGCTACTAGAGAACGCACCCCCGCTATATAGGATAGAAATGGTGGAACAAGAATTTAGAGACCACAGTGTCACCGAATAATATGTAGATGTCTTTTTTCAAATTGCTTTCACCATGCTGCTGTTTAATTTGTTTTAGGCTTGGCGGAAAATCTTGCTTTATCAGTTTTTGTTGAGCTGGTGTCCTGCAGCAAATGTATAAATGAATGTACAATGATTAAAGTAATTATAATGTTATTATATTATTTACATATCTGTTATTGTAGAGCTCTACTGCCCTCATGTGGTCACAGTTGTGTTTGCAGTAACTGCTGTAATTCTGGAAGAGTGTGCAGCTGAAGGCAGCATTCACACTTTTTTTTTTTTTTTGTGAGGATTCTCCTCTGGGAATTGCATGCAAAAAGTCTGCAAATAGTACAGGCCCAGCAAAATAAATTATGATCTCATTGAATCTGTTTTAAAGAAATAAATGTATGTATTAAAATCAGTAGTAAATACATTTATTTAAGTACATTTATGTGGAAATTGACCTGCGGTGTAAATTTAGAAACCTGCAGTTTGTCAATTCCTTGTGCAGTCTTGTGAGAAAAGACTTAGTATAATCTGTGTTTTATTTATTTAAGACCGGAGTCACACCAGTGTATGGCATCCGATGTGAGATGCTAATGACCCTCGGCTCCAGCTCTGTGTCAGTGCTCTGTGCTCCTATCCTCTCACATGTGATGATCAGAGCACAGGTGCAGAGGAGACGGAGAAAGTAATTTCTCCATCTCCTCCATTGCCGGCGTCTGTGGGAATCGCAACTGCACTCGGGTGGTATCCGAGTGCAGTCCGATGTTTCTGACGCACCCATAGACTTGTATGGGTACGTGCGATCTGATTCATGGATGCAATGCTGAAATTGTTTTTGCATGCTGAATCGGCACGAGAAAATAATCTCAGAAGTGAGCTGCCCCATAGGTTCACATTGGGCCGAGTGCCATCCGATTTTTTTTTTTTAACGGATTCCACTCATCTGATTACATCAGTAGTGTGAGCGAGCCCTAAAACCTCTGCCCTTTTTGGGATTTAGAGTCCAGTGGGCGGTCCGATCAGTGGCTGTCAGCTTTCTTTGTATAAGTCTGCATGCACAGATAGACTTGCATTAGATGGGGAAAATCTGCAAGTAAAAACACACCTGTATTGTTAGTGCGTTTCCGCAGCAGAAACGCATCAAAAACGCACCTAAGTATGTCAATAAAGATTTGCAAAGCCAAATAGTATCAAAAACAAAGCGGCTTTACTTAAAACATGACAAACCAACAAGAGACAAAAAAAACGCAGCGTCAAAAACAAGATAAAAAGGCATGTAAAGAAAAGCAAGCAACCTAACTAATAGGTGGAGAAAATCCGCACCAGCAAAAACTCACCAATAAGCCCAGTGTGGGAACATGGCCTGCAGGCCTACCTTCTCTGCACAGGGGTGCTACAATTAGCCACTACACAAGGGACTTCCACAGGACACTGGGGGGCAGATTTACTAATTTGGTGTAATAGAGAACATGAACTTAAAGGGAACCTGCCTGGTGATACATGATGCATAAACGCACCATGACAGAGACCTGCCAGTCAGCGGGTGGGAAGAAGCTGCCGAGGACCCGCCTGTATGACCGGCCTACAGCACCGCTCGCTCCCTGGCGGCAGTTAAAACTGTGTTTTTCTTTGAAATCCCACACCCTTTCAGAGTCAGATCTACATTTTGGGCACCAAGTATCTGCCAGGTTCCTTTTCCCAGCTTGTAAGCTAGGGTTGTTACAATTAGGTAATGTCTGAATGCAGCCGTATTTCACCACCATGTGTGTTGTGAATTCTGCTCTTAGGTTCCCTCCGGTGGTTGTTGGTGGTAATGCAGTTGTCCCTGGGTTGCAATCTTGGTCAGGTGTCTCTGCTGATTGCAGCTCTGACTGGGATATTTAGGTGTGCAGGATTCAGTAGTCCTTGCCAGTTGTCCATTGTTCTTGGAGGTTTTGCACCTCTGTCTGGTTCCTCCTGCCCTACTGCCAAGTCAGCAAAGATAAGTGTCTGATTTTTGTTTTTGCAGCACACATGCTGTGTGCTTTACTATTCAGTGCTATTCATTGTTTTTTCTTGTCCAGCTTAGACTGTGTTAGGATTTTTTCAGTCAAGTTGGATTCTCTGGAGATGCAGATATACATTCCATGTCTTTAGTTAGATGGTGGAATTTTTGTATTATCTTCTGTGGATATTTTTAGGGTTTTAATACTGACCGCTTAGTATTCTGTCCTATCCTTTCCTATTTAGCTAGAGTGGCCTCTTTTGCTAAATCCTGCTTTCTGCCTGCGTGTGTCTATCCTCTCCTACTCACAGTCAATATTTGTGGGGGGCTGCCTATCCTTTGGGGTTCTGCTCTGAGGCAAGATAGAATTCCCATTTCTATCTATAGGGGTATTTAGTCCTCCGGCTGTGTCGAGGTGTCTAGGGTATGTTAGGCACACCCCACGGCTACTTCTAGTTGCGGTGTCAGTTTAGGGTTTGCGGTCAGTACAGGTTCCACCTACTCCAGAGAAAGTCTCATGCTGCTCCTAGGTCACCGGATCATAACACATGTGTACGTTACCACCTGAGATAAACAAATCTATTTTTTTCTCTTGTCATCCTAGTGTCTTCCATTTGTTTGTTTTTTCGCTTCCTTTTTTTTCACTAAAGTAGGTGGACTGAATTTTTTTTGTTTTTTTCCATTAACTGTTAAGAATAGATCAGTAAAAAACTGATGAAACTACAATTAAACTCTAGAGTCTGTCTCATCCATTTTCCTTTGATCCCCATAGGTTTCAATGGCCAAGCATAAATCTAGAAAGCTTGAGGGAATAGGACATAGGCCACATTCACACTTGACTCGATGGGTCAGTGTGATCTCCGAGATAAAAACGGACACAGATGTGTGAACACAGCTGAATACTGACTATGTGGTCCTTAGTGATGAGCGAGCATGCTCACCCCTCGATTGTGCACAGGGATGCTCGGGTGGGCATCAAGTATCATGGGTGCTCAAGTCCCCACCCCGCATGTTCCATGGCTGTTAGACAGCCAATAGACATGTATGGATTGCATGCCATAGACGGTAATGCTGTAGCCAACATGGCAATCCCTGCATGCGGGGTAAGGACTCGAGCATGGCGCTCGAACACCAACCTGAGCACCTCGATGTGCGGTCGAGGGTGAGCATGCTCGCTCATCACTACTAGTCTTCTCTAATTTATTAGAACTGTGAATAAATGATTATAGTTCTATAGCGACAAATAAAGTAAAATAATATATTGAATCCCTTGCAGATTGCGTTTGTGCTGTTTCCCCCCGGAGGGGGACCTGAGTGGAACCAGAACGATCACGGTAACATCATGTTCATTACAATGTGTTACTGTTGGCACTACGCCTTTGCACTCCTCATTGTTGGTGTGAATTACGGTGTTATAACGTGGTGAGTATCATTGTGTCACTCCTTTGTGGAATATTAGATTCAGCATATCACAAATGTAGAGCAGAAAAATGGTTATTGTACCCTATTTATGATCAGGGGCAAAGTAAAGCATACACTAACTATTGTATCATTATTATGTTCCCTCCATCTCATATTGCACTGTAAAGTATTTGTTATAAATTTTGTTTTTCTGTTCTTGCCTTCCCGTGCCCCCTCGTCACTATTCTCAGAAATAGGTCAGTGGCTGTGAGACAGTCTGCTGCAGCAGGAGCCTCCCCCCACAGCTCTGGCTGTAATGGAGGTCCATACAAGCTACGCACTACCCTTTTAGTGCAGCCTCCCCTCCATCGGTTGCTCAGCTTAGTAGGCAGTGATTAGTAGCAGATGGTTTTCTCACAAGATTTCAGCAATCATGTTTTGGGTAGATTCACACGACCATATTTTTTGGTCCAAATACCGTTGGTAAAAATACACTGACCTCACACAACCAGCACTCGGAACAATGTCATTCACTCAGGCTGTCAGTTTTTTTCACATGGGCTGAATGACTGACTTATTCAAGTCTATGGCTGTGCCCAAAAAATTGGAACCCCTACGGTTCACCTGTATAGCTTATAATTTGTACTAAATCATTGCCGTTATTACCCTAGGAAACTGTATTTGGTTGTATTTGAAAATTTAAAGGGGTTTTCCACTACTCAGACAATGTCTTCTCAATCCATATGTTTCCCCCTTTTTACAATAACACCTCTGGTGCCAGCTTTCCCGGTGATTGGGTAACATCTCACTAACCGTGCCACCAATCACTCTCCTCGCCTTATGACAAATCGCTTACATCCAGAGGAAGTGCTGCTCTGTCTTTCTCCAGATGTTTGGGATCCCAAGGTGAGTATGAGTGTTATTATTTTAAAAGGGGGAAACATAGGGACTGAGAAGATGTTGTCTGAGTAGTGGACAACCCCTTTAATGCCATACAGATGAAACATTGGAGGAAAATCAGATTTTTTCTTATATGGTCATGTTAACATAGTGTTTGATAGGGGCTTGAAGAAAAGTGTGTGGACTGACAAATAGGCCCACTTTTGTCTTATTAATTTCAATGTTCTGTGTTAATTTTTTGAACTGAGCTACGTGCTTGACCCATGGAGAAGTTTCTCAGCGCTGTGATGGAAACTCACAGAAGCAGGCAGCTATTACACTAGGGAAGAGCATATATCAATTGTGCAAAAAATAGTGCACAGTGCAATTAGTAAAAGTAATTAATTAGGATTGCAAAACTCAGCACATCCTTCACCAGGAGTCACAATCCAATCAAGTATACAAAGCCGCATCCTTGGGGACTTCATCAGAGGATTTAACCTCTGATGTGAAGTGATCATTAAATTAATAAGGTTGAGTTCAGGTTGGGGTAGAACAAGTCTATAACAGCCAGGCGCTGATATTGTGCTTGTGATCCAGACACCTGAGCTGTGTGTTCTGCTCGGCTACACAGCCGTATAAGGGAGATGAGATTATAATGGGATTATTTCTGCCAAGTTATGGGCCCAAAGTTTATGTCCTTTACATGGACACACTCGGAGGTTTATTTTTGTAACGAATTTCTTACAAATCCTTGAGAACTAAATAGTTGGACCGTCGATTTCTCATCCATGTGGACTGTATTTTCTCTCATCTGAGAGAATTGTTGCGATTATGCTAATCACACCGATCAGTTTTTGATTACAGTATGATCCGATTTTCTCTGTTGAGGACAAGTGGAAAGAAAAAATTCTCTATATTCTCCATTGTGTCAGTTCACGGAAATCAGACTGCACTCAAGATCCGAGTGCAGTCCACTGGTCTCCACCCACTCATTGAGTTGCATGGTTGAGTGCGGTCCGAATATTGGATGCATCAAATTTTCTACATTTGTTTTTCTTCAGTGAAGATGGGGTGCAGCGTGTACGTTAATGAGAAAAAAAAAAAAACTTTTTTGAAATTACCAAATGGCTTCAATGAAACAGAGTGAAAAATTCAAAGGGGTCTGAATACTTTCCGTACCCACTGTGTATATATATAATAGATAGAATAAAAGCCGGCAATTCATGTGACAGTATAATCACAGCGTGACAGGTTAGAATGGAATAGGTAGAATAGATATATTCACAAAGAATGCATACAGTGCAGAGCAAAAGTCTGGACACACCTTCTCATTTAAAGATTTTTCTGTATTTTCATGACTATGAAAATTGTACATTCACACTGAAGGCATCAAAACTATGAACTAACACATGTGGAATTATATACTTAACAAAAGAGTGTGAAACAACTGAAAATATGTCTTATATTCTAGGTTCTTCAAAGTAGCCACCTTTTGCTTTGATGACTGCTTTGTACACTCTTGGCATTCTCTTGATGAGCTTCTAGAGGTAATCACCAGAAATGGTTTTCACTTTACAGGTGTGCCCTTTCAGGTTTAATAAGTGAGATTTCTTGCCTTATAAATGGGGTTGGGACCATCAGTTGTGTTGTGCAGAAGTCTGGTGGATACACAGCTGGCCATCATTACTTTAAGAAATGAAGGTCAGTCAGTCTGAAAAATTGGGAAAACTTTGAAAGTGTCCCCAAGTTCAGTTGCACAAACCATGAAGCGCTACAAAGAAACTGGCTCACATGAGGACCGCCCCAGGAAAGGAAGACCAAGAGTCACCTCTGCTGCTGAGGAAAGTTTATCCGAGTCACCAGCCTCAGAAATCGCAGGTTAACAGCAGCTCAGATTAGAGACCTGGTCAATGCCACACAGAGTTCTAGCAGCAGACACATCTCTACAACAACTGTTAAGAGGAGACTTTGTGCAGCAGGCCTTCATGGTAAAATAGCTGCTAGGAAACCACTGCTAAGGACAGGAAACAAGCAGAAGAGACTTGTTTGGGCTACAGAACACAAGGAATGGACATTAGACCAGTGGAAATCTGTGCTTTGGTCTGATGAGTTCAAATTTGAGATCTTTGGTTCCAACCACCGTGTCATTGTGCGACGCAGAAAAGGTGAACGGATGGACTCTACATGCCTGGTTCCCACCGTGAAGCATGGAGAAGAGGTGTGATGCTGTGGGGGTGCTTTGCTGGTGACACTGTTGGGGGTTTATTCAAAATTGAAGGCATACTGAACCAGCATGGCTACCACAGCATCTTGCAGCAGCATGCTATTCCATCCAGTTTGCATTTAGTTGGACCATCATTTATTTTTCAGCAGGACAATGACCCCAAACACACCTCCAGGCTGTGTAAGGGCTATTTGACCAAGAAGGAGAGTGATGGGGTGCTACACCAGATGACCTGGCCTCCACAGTCACCAGACCTGAACCCAATCGAGATGGTTTGGGGTGAGCTGGACCACAGAGTGAAGGCAAAAGGGCCAACAAGTGCTAAGCATCTCTGGGAACTCCTTCAAGATTGTTGGAAGACCATTTCCTGTGACTACCTCTTGAAGCTCATCAAGAGAATGCCAAGAGTGTGCAAAGCAGTCATCAAAGCAAAAGGTGGCTACTTTGAAGAACCTAGAATATAAGACATATTTTCAGTTGTTTCACACTTTTTTGTTAAGTATATAATTCCACATGTGTTAATTCATAGTTTTGATGCCTTCAGTGTGAATGTACAATTTTCATAGTCATGAAAATACAGAAAAATCTTTAAATGAGGTGTGTCCAAACTTTTGCTCTGTACTGTATATAGATAGATGTCATTGACACATACATATATTTATATGTATTTATATTGCATAGATTGATAGAAGTTCATCTGCCGTGTACTGCAAAATCACAGCAGGAGCCGACAGGAAACAAATAGAATAGATAGATCTATAGATGTCTGTGACAAATATAATTAGTACAGCATGTGTGCAGCATACTGTACATGTATTTAATTAATAAAAGATTATTTATTGGAAAAAAATGGCGTGGGCTCCCGCACAATTTTCGTAACCAGCAGAGGGAAAGCCGATTGCTGCACAATTTTCGTAACCAGCAGAGGGAAAGCCAATGTTTATAGCCTGGGAAGGGGGCAATACCCATGGAGCTTCCCAGGCTATTAATATCAGCTCAAAGCTGTATACTTAGCCTTTACTGGCTGTTAAAATGGGGGACCCCAAAAGAAAATGACGTAGGGTCCCCATATAATTAATAACCAGTAAAGGCTATGCAGACTGCTGCGGGCTGATAATAATAGTCTAGGAAGGGGCCATGGATACTGGCCCCCCCAGGCTAAAAACATCAGCTCTCAGCCTGTGTGACCATGCAGCCTGTCATCCTGCAGAGAAACTGAGCACTGTGTGCTCAGTGTCTCTCTGTGAACTCCCATTACCTATGTGACGGCACCACGAGCATGGGAAAGTTCTCCTGCACGCGGTGCTGTCAGACAGGTCCTGCGAGTTTGCGGCCAATGAACTCACTTCACCTATGTAACGTCAGCGCGAGCGTCATGGGAAAAGCATCTTTGCGGAAAGGTGAGGAATATTGTTGTTTGTTTTTTTAACCTCTTGCAGATGACGAGGGCATCGGGGAAATGGGCGAGGTCGTAAGTATGGTTTGATTAAGATTATTAAAGGAGTCTGAGTCATTCTTTCAATTAAAGGACTTTTTTTCTGTGTGTCTGTGTTTTCTTACAATATCACTATGGGGTTAGTAATGGGGATGTCTTAATGACGCCTCTCCATTACTAACCTCGGGGCTTGATGTCACCTGACAATACAAAGGTGACATCAACCCCCCAACTATCATCCCACTTGCTACCACTACAGGACAAAAATGCCAGCTAATTTTCCCATGCTGAAGAGTTCATATGAGTTCATGCCGGCAGGGAACGTAGCTTCGGTGACGTCACCGCTAGTCACTGAAGCTCCTCTCCAAGGATTTCATTCATTCCCCAGTAGTTTACAGCCGGGAGCGGTCGCATTAGCAGCGCTCTAGGTTGTAAACTACATTCCCCTAGATATGGATTACTGCGTGGGACTGACTGTACACCGGACAGGTATGGGTATATTTGTGGTTTGTTATGTTTTCATTTTTTTACAGGAGATTGATGGCTTCGCTTGGATTACCAGTACAATAACATGGTCAAACAATGTTTAGTGTTTTATTTCATTAAAAGACTTTATTCTGCATGTGTGTGTGTTTATTTAACCCTTTACAAACTTTAGGATTAGTAATGGATAGGTGTCTTATTGACACCTCTCCATTACTAAGTCAGCTTAATGTCACCTTGCAATACAAAGGTGATATTAACCCCTTATTACCCCATATGCCACTGCTATAGGGCAGTGGGAAGAGAGAGCCTAAGTGCCGGAATTGGCGCATCTTACAGATGTGCCTTTTATGGGGTGGCTGGGGGCAGATGTTTTTAGCTGGGGGGGCCAATAACCATGGTCCCTCTCTAGGCTATTAATATCTGCCCTCAGTCACTGGCTTATTAAATACATACAGGTCACAAATTTTACACACACATACTACTAACAGTATTAGTCACTGACATACATAAATCTAATTGTTCTGCAAGGGTTTACTGTCTCCTATCCTGTCGACTTCTGCAATGATTGTACAGAAGCCGACAAATGAATTATCGGCTATTCTGCTATTTCTCTATGAAATATAAAGATATATACACTGCTCAAAAAAATAAAGGGAGCACATAAGCAACAGAATATAACTCCAAGTAAATCAAACTTCTGTGAAATCAAACTGTCCACTTAGGAAGCAACACTGTTTGACAATCAATTTCACATGCTGTTGTGCAAATGGAATAGACAACAGATGGAAATTATTGGCAATTATCAAGACACACTCAATAAAGGAGTGGTTTTACAGGTGGGGACCACAGACCACATCTCAGTACAAATGCTTTCTGGCTGATGTTTTGGTCATTTTTGAATGTTGGTTGTGCTTTCACACTTGTGGTAGCATGAGACGCACTCTACAACTCACACAAGTGGCTCAGGTAGTGCAGCTCATCCAGGATGGCACATCAATGTGAGCTGTGGCAAGAAGGTTTGCTGTGTATGCCAGAGTAGTGTCCAGAGGCTGGAGGCGCTACCAGGAGACAGGCCAGTACACCAGGAGCTGTGGAGGGGGCCGGAGGAGGGCAATAACCCAGCAGCAGGACCACTACCTCAGCCTTTGTGCAAGGAGGAACAGGAGGAGCACTGCCAGAGCCCTGCAAAATGACCTCCAGCAGGCCACAAATGTGCATGTGTCTGCAAAAACGGTTAGAAACCGACTCCATGAGAATGATCTGAGTGCCCGACGTTCACAGATGGGGGTTGTGCTCACAGCCCAACACCATGCAGGATGCTTGGCATTTGCCACAGAACACCAGGATTGGCAAATTCGCCACTGGTGCCCTTTGCTCTTAACAAATGAAAACAGTTTCCCACTGAGCACATGTGACAGACATGACAGAGTCTGGAGATGCCGTGGAGAGCGATCTGCTGCCTGCAACATCCTTCAGCATGACCAGTTTGGCAGTGGGTCAGTAATGGTGTGGGGTGGCATTTCTTTGGAGTGCCGCACAGCCCTCCATGTGCTTGCCAGAGGTAGCCTGACTGCCATTAGGTACCGAGATGAGATCCTCAGACCCCTTGTAAGACAATATGCTGGTGCGGTTGGCCCTGGGTTCCTCCTAATGCAGTACAATGCCACAGCTCATGTGGCTGGAGTGTGTCAGTAGTTCCTGCAAGATGAAGGCATTCAAGCTATGGACTAGCCCGCCCATTCCCCAGACCTGAATCCAATTGAACACATCTGGGACATCATGTCTCGCACCATCCACCAACGTCACGTTGCACCACTGACTGTCCAGGAGTTGGCGGATGCTTTAGTCCAGGTCTGGGAGGAGATCCCTCAGGAGACCATCCGCCGCCTCATGAGGAGCATGCCCAGGCATTGTAGGGAGGTCATACAGGCACTTGGAGGCCACACACACTACTGAGCATCATTTCCTTGTCTTGAGGCCTTTCCACTGATGTTGGATCAGCCTGTAACTTCTTTTCCACTTTGATCTTGAGCATCATTCCAACTCCAGACCTCTGTGGGATATTAGTTGTGATTTATATTGATAATTTTTAGGTTTTATTGTTCTCAACACATTCCACTATGTAATGAATAAAGATTTACAACTGGAATATTTCATTCAGTGATATCTAGGACGTGGGATTTTAGTGTTCCCTTTATTTTTTTGAGCTGTGTATATATGTGTGTCTGTATATATATATATATATATATATATATATATACATACACCTATACTTTGTGTATATATTCCATCTATTCTATTCTAACCTATTCTAGTCTATACTGTACACAGCATCTGCCGGCTTTTAATCTATCTATCTAATAAATATATATGTTTTGAAGATTATTTTGCTTTAAAACGATGTGTACAGTTGTATTTTACAGTGCGATTTTAATATGAGCTTTTACATGCAGAGAACTGCTGTATGTAAAACCTCATGTTAAAATCGCATTGCATACGCATGTCATACGGATGTTCTGTGGAAAAATCGCACGGAAATTGCATTACACTTGCATAGCACTCGTCTGTTTTTTCAGTCTGGATATCGGACCGTTTTTTTTTCTCGCAAATGGGTATGAGCCCTAAGGCTGTGTCTACTCTTCGGTTTTTATCCCCGATGCCTATCACCCAGCTGAAGATTGTGTCATGGCGATGCTACATAATGAAAGAAAATGTGGTTGCACTGGGGCACGCAAGTTACATGAGATCCAGTGGGTTAGATTTCTTGTGTCAAAACAACAGCTCTTCCATGTAACTTTATACCAAGTCCAGACGCAAAAATGTGTCAGCACAGCGCGTCCATGTCAGCAGCACACATAGGTTTTGGCGCCTTACAACTTTATTGGACTTCTCTCTCAGCACTCAGGATTGTAGATGAATAGATTTTAGTGTTGATGATAGTTGTGTTCTCTTTTTATAACCTGTGATCTCTTCACTCTTCCCAGGGTGGTTAATACAAAGCTGAAATCCGCGCAGTCGATGGAGTTGGAATTACTAAAGTCACGGCAGACAGATCAGGACTCCGAGGATGACTTATAGTAAATGCTGCTGCTAGCCTTAAGAAGCCTTATGATTATGTCAGGATATCAAACCATGTCTCATGTACTGTAGAACTCTGTGTAAAGTGACCAAAACGTACTGCAAGACTTGTCCTCCCTATTACCATCATCTGGTATACTTCATGATAGGAAACTATTTGTCCCATATTATTGCACATTCATCACTGTTAAAGGTTTCTGATTTTTAGGGCTGATGCAGATGTATCAGTCCACGTTCACACGTTCAGTATTTGGTCAGTATTTTACCTCAGTATTTGTAAGCAAAACCAGGAGTGGGTGATAAATACAGAAGTGGTGACGTGTTTCTATTATATTTTTCCCCTATTTGTTCCACTCCTGGTTTTGGGTTACAAATACTGAGGTAAAATACTGACCAAATACTGCATGTGTGAGTGCGGCCTAGGATTTGATTCCACGATGAGATTTTGGTGAGTTTTTGATGTTGCAGAATTTCTGCACCCATTAAGTAAAATAGGTTACTTGAATTTTTTTAAAAATACACAGCGTAAAAAACTTACAAAAGCTCATCATGGGAATGTAACCTAGGGCTGCTGGTGCACGGGGATCTCTATATGCTTCTGATTTCATACAGTTGTAAATGGAGACTATTATCCATATTATGTACATTGCCGCTACCAGAGAATATCTCTATGCACATCATGATCAGGCGCTGAGCACAGGGATCTGCCATTTATAAGAGTAAGATAGACAACGGGACTGGAGTAATTAGAGTTTTTAAATGGTCATTTGGCGCTGTAGGAAATGGCCGATATACATAGATACCATAAGCAGAAGCCCTGTATTCTTATATGGCCGCATTTATCAACACTGCATACTCCACTGGATTTATTATATCGCAGTACTGTACAGTCCTGACTGCAGTGTGTCACATATCATCCTGGAACGAACATGGATGTGTCGTGTATTGAGCTTTACCCAAATCCCATGTTACCTGAGTAAGGGCTGTCCCACACGTCCAGATAATTCCGGTACTGGAATAAATCGGTACCGGAGTTATCCGTGTCCGTGTGCCTGGGAACTCACGTAGGCCATACGTGCGGCACACGTGTGCCGCCCGTATGGCGAGTGGGTACCACACGGAGCGTGTGGTACCCACGCGTGTGGTACCCTGCATCGTGCTGAAGCCGCGATTCATATGTTCCCTGCAGCAGCGTTTGCTGCAGAGAAAATATGAATAATAGTGTTTAAAATAAAGATCTATGTGTCCGCCGCCCCCCCACCCCCTGTACGCCCCCCCACCCCCTGTGCGCCCCCCCGCTGTTCTGAAAATACTCACCCGCTCCCTCGTTGGCTGTCGTTCCTTCCTGGTCTGGCCGCGGCTTCTAGTGTATGCGGTCACGTGGGCCCGATCATTTACAGTCATGAATATGTGGCTCCACCTCCCATAGGGGCGGAGCCGACTATTCATGATTGTAAATGATCGGCCCCACGTGACCGCATACAGTAGAAGGCGCGGGGCAGAGAGGAAGGACCGACAGCCAACGAGGGAGAGGGTGAGTATTTTCTGAACAGCGGGGGGGCGCACAGGGGGTGGGGAGGGCGGGGGACACATAGATCTGTCTTTTAAACACTATTATTCATATTTTCTCTGCAGCAAACGCTGCTGCAGGGAACATATGAATCGCGGCTTCAGCACCATGTGGGGGGGACAGCGCTTACTGTAGCGCTGTCTCCTGCACGCACACGGACCCCAGACGGAGAATGTCCGTGTGAGGTCCGTGTTTTACACGGACCCATTGACTCTATTGGGTCCGTGTAATACGTGCGCTCCCACGAACACTGACATGTCTCCGTGTTTGGCACACGGAGACACGGTCCGCAAAAAATCAATGACATCTGAACAGATGCATTGATTTTTATGGGTCTACGTGTGTCAGTGTCTCCGGTACGTGAGGAAACTGTCACCTCACGTACCGGAGCCACTGACGTGTGAAACCGGCCTAAAATATATATAGGCCGACAAATTAAATGTCAGACTTCACTGCTGCCATCCATTAAATCTAAATATTAAAGGGGTTTACCAGTTTCAGAAACTACATCAGTGAATGAGTCTCCACCGCTGCTCCTGGTGTCAGTCATTGTCTGCTGATGTCACATCGACAACGCTGCCGCCAATCACTCACCCAACTGGCGGTGCCTGAGTAGATGTACTGAGCCCGCGGGCGGATTGGCTGCAGTGCAGACAATAAGACAGCGGGGGCAGCAGCGGAGACTCCGCTCTACATCCGGGGAGGGGGAGTAAAGCCCAGATTGTGTTTTTATTGACTTTTTTTTTAAATAAATTGCAGCCAGAAGACAGGGATTTTCTAAAACTGGAAAACTATTTTAATTTATATTGAACCCTTGTTCTTGTTATATACAGCTGTACTGCTCTGTAGTGTGGAGCCATAGGGACTCCTTGTGCCACTATACAAATGCCGTAAGCTCAGAACATTTCTCCAGGAGGGTTTTTAAAAAGAAGGTTCAGCAAAGGCTCCTGCAAAAGTGAAGAAGTCCGGATTTTGGCAAAACTGCCGTTTTTGCTGTATTTTAGGCTCCATATTTTGGCACTTGGATCACTCCCCCAATTCCCATTTGGAATCTTTCTTAGTTTGTAGTCTGATATTTATTGATCATGAATAATTGTTCTTATCTAGACTGGACCAGGACTAATATAACATACTAGTCAGTGGTGTAACTGGAACTTCGAGGGCCCCAATGCAAAATCTCCAACAGGGCCCCCAGCTCTCATGGGTCTATATTAGAATTGGTCTTCTAATATGGGCCAAAAATGACCATTTGGGCTCTTCAGACTCCAGGACCCCTGTGCGACCTCAACCCCTGCACCTGTCATAATTACATCCCTGATACTAGTGAATTATCAGCACTTCACATCGCTCTTACAATCATTCCATAAGAACTACCGTATGTGATTGTATCTTAAGTCATTTTCCAATGTCATAAATTGTACACCTCCGTGAATGGTTTTTCTTTGTTTTGTTTTAGACCAGGGAAACAATGAGAGCTTTAAGAAAAAAAAAAGCCTTTATGTACATTATATTGTTCTTCTTTATATCATTGTACCGATGTAGATGACACGGGAGGCCGGGGGGCTTTATTAATAATAATTCTTTTTTTATCAATCTCTTGAAGGGAATGCAAAATATAAATGACCCTTAGTCCCCCAATGTCATCTGGTCACAATTTAGTTTTTTTTTAGTAGTGTACCAAAGATGTATCATTATATCTTCTAGTAATACTGTACTAAATAATTTATTTCTTTGCATGTATACCCCAGCAGTAGTCTGCTTCCAGTAAGTTAATAGACTTTTGCACTTTTCAATATATTTTTAAAGGAACGCCAGAAAAAAGATTGATACATTGATACACCAGGTTATCATTAGTTCAGCCTACGAGGGGGCGTTGATATTGCCAAAGATAGAAGTCATGTCCTGCCCCTGCAGAGCACACACCAGATATAATGTAGCACAACAGTGTGTTCCTTTAAAACAGTTGTACCCTTATGTGAATGTAATTATGTGATATGTTTTGATACGATCTATCATAATAAGGGGCAGATGAAAGTGTTGATAGTAATTTCTGAGAATACTCCCTACACAAAGATGTACAGTACTTATCCACATAACGTGGTCATACTGTACCTGCATTTGTCAATGACCTTGAAAATTTACCATGGATAAGAATTACTAATAGATTTATTTAACTTGTATTGAATACTATTATGTGTATTGTATAAATCCATTTCAGCTGGAAAAAGAAAAATGTTTCCTTCGAGATCTTCTCTCAGGAAATATTTTCTCCTCTGTTTGTGTCTTTCCCAAAATGAATATGTTTTATTAATAAAAGAGCGTGCAATATTAATAAATGATTGTCAGTGTGAGAGTCTGTGTATTCCAAACATCTGTAGTCAATATATCCATGGTGGAAAAATAGGAAATCCTATGATTCATTCACTTCTTAGCAAAATTATTCTGATTTGGCAAAATCAAAGGATTATTGGGGTGTTCTGTTTTTTTTTCATTTTATTTACCCCTCTGTTACCATTCGATAATGTGCATATAATGAGTGCATTAACTTACCTACCGCTCTCCGTCTTCAGCGTTGCTCCAGTCATCTCATGCATCACGTGACCACATTTGTGTCCAGCCGATTCACACACTGTCCTCTTTGTGGACTGAAGGTCACTTTCTCAGTGTAAGTCTATGAGACTCAGAATGAGCCTCATAGACGTACAGTGGTGTGAAGAAGTGTTTGCCCCCAGTATCTCTTTGATACTGCTCTTTTGCTGCTAACACAAACTTCTTTCCTGCACAGCCATTGGATTCTACTACAGTGAGATGGATTTTTTTCTACTAAGTTTTTTTTTCTTCTTTTAAATAAAGAATTAAGTATGTACTTAGGAAATATGCCACCCACTTCCTAAAAAGAAGCAGAAGATAGGTGCAGGGTAAAGAACATAGACAGCAAAGAGATAAACCCTAGCTGGTGTTTCACTGACTGGCTTAAACTACAGCAGTATGGCTAGCCATCCAGATGAGAATATCACCAGCAGGAAATACCAGCAGGGGGAAAGTATATAAAGCCGCACGTGAAAGGTGATAGGGCAGACAAATGAGTAATTAAAAATACCCTAAAAAGACTGAAGCAATGATTACAGAAAGTAAACACCCAGAGAAAAAGTCTATTTGCTGTGGTTCAGCGGAAAGAGAAGATGACCACTAAGCACAGCTCAAGGGTTTGAACCCAGATGCATGACAAAAGGTCATAGCTGTGTTTTTTAGGTAAAGATTGAGGTACATAATGATAAGTGCCGTCATCATGGTAACTGCCACTGCAAACAGCACAAAGACAGAACGCTAGCATTTCATACACTCAGCATTCAAATACAATAAGAAAATAAAACCTGATGGGTGTAAATATTGGTGTTATCTGTGTCCTCACATAGTAAAAGGAAGCATTGCAAAACTGCATATTGCATCAAAGCTAGAGTTTGGGACTTTTCACGATATCATTCATATTGTTTATGTGAATGAATATCTTACGTTTGTTCTCATACTGTTTTAAGGTACAAAACACTAGAAATCTTTAAGATCTTACTTAGATACAATATATATATATATTTCCTTTTCATTTCACAGTATGTGTATGATATGTACAGTATACACACGCACACACACATGGCAGCAGTCAGGGAGAAGAGTCAGGGCCTTTGAGGCTTAAATTAATTAAGAGAAAGCAGGTGTTCTAGGTGTTGCATACAAGAGGTGATGGATTCCCTTGAGTCTTTTCACAATGAAGGTGTAACATGGGAAGTTTGTGCCCATATGACAGATGTAAGTCACCTGTCAAAATGAGAAGACATCAGAGACGCGCCCAGAAATGTAACCTGGGTCCTGGAGATTGCAACAAGTGATGCATGCAGTGTAGTGTATCAGGTTCGTTAGGTGTTGCTCACAAATATTTTATTTCCACACCAAACATTGTGTAGCGGCCTTTCCTGGGTACTGAAGCTTAGCTCCTTTGGAAGTGTATAGGAACTAATATGCAGGTTTGGAGAACAGTCACAGTGTTCATACTCGTACTGTTACTTCTACATACACTATGTACATCTGGACGCCATGTGAGCCGAAAAATGATGCTGATTGGATTATGTGTTGGGTGTTGGTCTCCGATCGATCTAATATTGCTGAGATGTCCTAATTCATTGGAAACCACATTTTGGGGTAGGTGTAGGTTGTCTCTGTTAGGTGTATATGCCAGGAGGTATACATCGGATAGTGATCACACTATGGATGGATACCTAAGTGTCAGTCCAGTATAGAGATGACTACAGAAAAAAAAGTATATTGCATGGTCTCCTATAGAGGAGAAAACAGTTCCCGATACAGTTAAATAGGTTGTCCACCCTTATGATGCTGATCACCTATTCTACATTGGGGAGTCAAGAGCCATGTACCCCCTACTAATTAGCTGAAGCAGCTCGAGGGCTGGACAGATTTACACAGTGAACAAAATCAGAGCTGTGAAATTGCGAAAAACTGCAGCTCAGCTGCTATGCATCAATATAATAAGTCTGGACAATCTCTTTAACCCCTTTCTGAGATCAGGCGTAATAGTACTCCAATGCCAGACTCCCCCTGTTTGGTAAGGGCTTCGGCATTGAGCCTGCACCTTTGCGGGCACGTGATCGATAGAGCTGACATGTGCCCGCAACAGCCGTGGGTGGACTAATGATCCACCCACGGCTGTTAGCTACTTAAATACCGCTGTCATGGTATTTAACATGCGCATCATAAATCCCACCCATCGGTGACCCCATCACATAATTGCGGGTCACTGATTGGTTGGCAATATAACCAGAGGTCTCCAGTAGACCTCTTTGGTTGTCATTGCCAGATTGCTATGAGCACCACCCCGTGGTCGGCGCTCATAGTACGTGATCATTTCTGCTACACACAGGCGATCTGATCACCACCTGTGTCTAGCAGAGCACTGCATCTTCTAGTCCCCCATGGAGATTATTGAAGCATGCAAAAAGTTAAAAAAAAGTTTTTAAAAATATTACAAAAATGTAAAAGTTCAAATCACCCCCCCCCCCCCGTTTCGCCCCATTCAAAATAAAAAAAAATCAAATATACACATATTTGGTATCGCAGCATTCAGAATCTCCCGATCTATCAATATAAAACAATAATCCGATCGCTAAACATCGTAACAAGAAAAAAATTAAAAACATCAGAATATGTTTTTTTGGTCGCTGCTACATTGCAATACTATCAAAAGATCGTTATTACACAAAAAATGGTATCAATAAAAACATCAGCTCGGCGCACAAAAAATAAGCCCTCACCCAGCCCAAGATCATGAAAAATGGAGATGCTACAGGTCTCGGAATATGGCTCTATTTTTTTTCACCACTTAAATAAAAAAGAACCTAGACATGTTTGGTGTCTATGAACTCGTAATGACTTGGAGAGTCATAATTGCAGGTCAGTTTAAGCATTTAGTGAACATGGTAAAAAAATACAACTGTGGAATTGCACTTTTTTACAATTTCACCGTACTTGGAATTTTTTTTCCCATTTTCCAGTACACAATATGTTAAAACCAATGGTATTGTTCAAAAGTACAACTTGTCCTGCAAAGAACAAGCCCTCACATGGCCACTTTGACCAAAAAGTAAATGTCTCTGGGAAGAAGGGGAGCAAAAATGAAAATGCAAAAATGGAAATACCTCTGGTTGTGAAGAGGTTAACTCATTAATGTAAATTTTTGGCGCTTGATCTGGACTTTACCCTGTCCTATTGTAAAGTCCCTGAGTGTCACACACAGCTAGGGACCCTGGGTAGAAGAAATAAGCGGTTTATGACTGATTCTGTTTTCCTTGCCGACTACATAGCTCTAAGCAATAAGTAGTAATGATAAATATCTACACTACTTGTGTAAGCCCTCTTCCTGATTTCTTTTCTTTTTCATGTTTCAAATCACCAATTTAAATATTAGACAAAAATAACACAAGATAACACAAAATACAGTTTTTAACTGAAGGTGTTTATTATAAAGGGAAAAATAATTTCTATCCTACAGGGCCTTGTGTGAAAAAGTGATTTCCTCTTAAACCTAATGACTGGTTGGGCCACTCTTAGCAGCAACAACTGCAATGAAGCGTTTGTGATAACTGGCAATGAGTCTTTTATAACGCTTTGGAGGATTTTTGGCCCATTCATCTTTGCAGAATTGTTGTAATTCAGACACATTGGAGGGTTTCAAAGCATGAACCACCTTTTTAAGGTCACTCCACAGCATCTCAATTGGATTAATGTCGGGACTTTGACTAGGCCACTCCAAAGTCTTAATTTTGTTTTTCTCAAGCCATTCAGAGGTGGACTTGCTGGTGTGTTTTGGATCATTGTCCTGCTACATAACCAAGTGCGCTTCATCTTGAGGTCACAAACAGTGTCCATGAGGTTAGGAAGTGTGTGGATCTTAGTGAGGGTCAGCAAAACATCATCCGTAAATAGTGATATCTTAAATATCTTATCTTTGACTTCCACCCCCGATATATTCAGGCTCTGATGTATCATTGCTGCCAAAGGCTCAATACACATTACATATTAAAGAGGGGAAAGGGGACACGGTGGTGCAGTGGTTAGCACCGCAGCCTTGCAGTGCTGGAGTCCTGGGTTCAAACCCCACCAAGGACAACATCTGCAAAGAGTTTGTATGTTCTCCCCATGTTTGCGTGGGTTTCCTCCCACATTCCAAAGACATACTGATTGGGAATTTAAATTGTGAGCCCCAATGGGGACAGTGATGATAATGTGTGCAAACTGTAAAGCGCTGCAGAATATGTTAGTGCTATATAAATATAAAGATTATTATTATTATTACCCCTGTCTTGGGCCATTTGAGACGGTAAAGCTAGGGAAGATATTGAAAGGGAGTTTTATTGAGGCTGAAGGGAGTCTATACAATGCTTTTAAGGCCGGCGTCACACTCAGCGTATGTAAATACGGTCCGTTTTTTACGGCCGTAATACGCAGAAAAGTCCCCAAAATAGTGATCCGTATGTCATCCGTAGGCAGGTTGTGGCAGCGTATTTTGCGCATGGCATCCTCCGTATGTAATCCGTATGGCATGCGTACTGCAAGATTTTCTCGCAGGCTTGCAAAACCGACATCTAATGGATTTATGTGCTCAAATGTTCGTTAAAACATAAATACAGTATATATATATATATATATATACCGTATTTTCCGGCGTATAAGACGACTTTTTAACCCCCGAAAATCTTCTTAAAAGTCGGGGGTCGTCTTATACGCCGGGAATCGACTTGTACGCCGGTGTATATGGTGGGTGGGGAGGGGGAGTGATCCTGATGACGAGGGGGCGTCTCACAGGAAAGTGAGTAATCCCCATTACCTTATCCTAGCGGTGCAGCGTGGGGGTGTCAGTGCTGGGAGCGGCGGCGGCTGCTGTGTTCTGGTGCGGCGGCTCCTCTTCTGTGTGGGGCCTCTGTGCTGTGAGGTGGCGGCGGCAGCGGCGTATCTTTATCCAGTTGGGGCTCCTCCGGCATCTCCTTAGCCCTGGAGGCCCCGCCGCAACTCCATCGGTGCAATGTGGTGGCCTCCGGGAAAATGGCCGCTGCTCAGATTCAGATCTCGTGTCCCGAGATTTCGGGACGAGATCTGAATCTGAGCAGCGGCCATTTTCCCGGAGGCCACCGCATCGCACCTATTGAGCTGCCTCCGGGAAAATGGCCGCTGCATTGCACTCATGGAGTTGCGGCGGGGCCTCCAGGGCTAAGGAGATGCCGGAGGAGCCCCAACTGGATAAAGATATGCCGCCGCCACCGCCACCGCCACCGCACAGCACAGAGGCCCCACACAGAAGAGGAGCCGCCGCACCAGAGCACAGCAGCCGCCGCACCAGAGCACAGCAGCCGCCGCCGCCACTCCCAGCACTGAGACCCCCACGCTGCACCGCTACGATAAGGTAATGGGGGATACTCACTTTCCTGTGAGACGCCCCCTCGTCATCAGGATCACTCCCCCCCCCCCCCCCAAAAGGCACATATTCACCGGCCCTATAAGACGACATAGGGTGTATAAGAAGACCCCCGACTTTTAAGAAGATTTTATATTTTAACTGGTAAAGTTGGGGGGTCGTCTTATACGCCCAGTCGTCTTATACGCCGGAAAATACGGTATATATATATATATATATATATGTCATTGAGACACACATATATATATTCTGTATTTATATTTAATTCAGCACGATATATGTGAAAAGCCGGTAATTCAATTGCCGGCTTTTTCTTTCTCCTTCCCAAACCCGACAGGATATGAGACATGGTTTACATACAGTAAAACATCTCATATCCCTTTTTTTTTTGCATATTCCACACTACTGTTAGTAGTGTGTATGTGTGTATGTGCAAAATTTGGGCGCTGTAGCTGCTAAAATAAAGGGTTAAATGGCGGAAAAAATTGGTGTGGGCTCCCGCGCAATTTTCTCCGCCACAGCGGTAAAGCCAGTGACCGAGGGCAGATATTAATAGCCTAGAGAGGGTCCATGGTTATTGGCCCCCCTGGCTAAAAACATCTGCCCCCAGCCACCCCAGAAAAGGCACATCTGGAAGATGCGCCTATTCTGGCACTTGGCCACTCTCTTCTCATTCCCGTGTAGCGGTGGGATATGGGGTAATGAAGGGTTAATGTCACCTTGCTATTGTAAGGTGACATTAAGCCAGATTAATAATGGAGAGGCGTCAATTATGACACCTATCCATTATTAATCCAATAGTACGAAATAGTTAATAAAACACACACACATTACTGCAAAGTATTTTAATGAAATAAAGACACATGTTGTTGTAATATTATATTAGACTCTTAACCCCTTAGTGACAGAGCCAATTTGGTACTTAATGACCGAGCCAATTTTTACAATTCTGACCAGTGTCACTTTATGAGGTTATAACTCTGGAACGCTTTATCGGATCCCGCTGATTCTGAGATTGTTTTTTCGTGACATATTGTACTTCAAGTTAGTGGTAACATTTCTTCGATATTACTTGCGATTATTTATGAAAAAAATGGAAATATGGCAAAAATTTTTAAAATTTTGCAATTTTCAAACTTTGTATTTTTATGCCCTTAAATAAGAGAGATATGTCACAAAAAATAGTTAATAAATAACATTTCTCACATGTCTACTTTACATCAGCACAATTTTGGAAACAATTTTTTTTTTTGTTAGGGAGTTATAAGGGTTAAAAGTTGACCAGCAATTTCTCATTTTTACAACACCATGTTTTTTTTAGGGACCACATCACCTTTGAAGTGATTTTGAGGGGTCTATATGATAGAAAATAACCAAGTGTGACACCATTCTAAAAACTGCACCCCTCAAGCTGCTCAAAACCACATTCAAGAAGTTTATTAACCCTTTACGTACTTCACAGGAACTAAAACAATGTGGAAGAAAAAAATGAACATTTTACTTTTTTTTGCAAACATTTTACTTCAGAACCATTTTTTTTAATTTTCACAAGTGTAAAAACAGAAATTTAACCACAAATTTTGTTGTGCAATTTTTCCTGAGTACGCCGATACCCCATATGTGGAGGTAAACCACTGTTTGGGCGCACCGCAGAGCTTGGAAGTGAAGGAGCACCGTTTGACTGTTTCAATGCAGAATTGGCTGGAATTGAGATCGGACGCCATGTCGCGTTTGGAGAGCCCCTAATGTGCCTAAACAGTGGAAACCCCCCACAAGTGACACCATTTTGGAAACTAGACCCCCCAAGGAACTTATCTAGATGTGTGGTGAGCACTTTGAACCCCCAAGTGCTTCACAGAAGTTTATAACGTAGAGCCGTGAAAATAAAAAATCGCATTTGTTTTCACAAAAATGATTTTTTCGCCCACAAATTCTTATTTTCACAAGGGTAACAGGAGAAATTAGACCACAAAAGTTGTTGTGCAATTTCTCCTGAGTACGTCGATACCCCATATGTGGAGGTAAACCACTGTTTGGGCGCACCGCAGAGCTTGGAAGTGAAGGAGCACCGTTTGACTTTTTCAATGCAGAATTGGCTGGAATTGAGATCGGATGCCATGTCGCGTTTGGAGAGTCCCTGATGTGCCTAAACAGTGGAAACCCCCCACAAGTGATACCATTTTGGAAACTAGACCCCTTAAGGAACTTATCTAGATGTGTGGTGAGCACTTTGAACCCCCAAGTGCTTCACAGAAGTTTATAACGTAGAGCCGTGAAAATAAAAAATCTCATTTTTTCTACAAAAATGATCTTTTTGCCCCCAAATTTTTATTTTCACAAGGGTAACAGGAGAAATTAGACCACAAAAGTTGTTGTACAATTTCTCCTGAGTACGTCGATACCCCATATATGGGGGTAAACCACTGTTTGGGCGCACCGCAGAGCTTGGAAGAGAAGGAGTGTCGTTTTACTTTTTCAATGTAGAATTGGCTGGAATTGAGATCGGACGCCATGTCACGTTTGGAGAGCCGCTGATGTGCCTAAACAGTAGAGACCCCCCACATATGACACCATTTTGGAAACTAGACCCCTTAAGGAACTTATCTAGATGTGTGGTGAGCACTTTAAACCCCCAGGTGCTTCACAGAAGTTTATAACGTAGAGCCGTGAAAATAAAAAAATCGAATTTTTTCTACAAAAATGATTTTTTGCCTCCAAATTTTTATTTTACCAAGGGTAACAGGAGAAAATGGACCCCAGAAGCTGTTGTACAATTTGTCTTGAGTACGCCGACACCCCATATGTGGGGGTAAACCACTGTTTGGGCGCATGGCTGAGCTCGGAAGCAAAGGAGCGCCATTTGACTTTTCAATGCAAAATTGAATGGAATTGAGATCGGACGCCATGTCGCGTTTGGAGAGCCCCTGATGTGCCTAAACAGCAGAAACCCCCCAAAAGTGACCCCATTTTGGAAACTAGACCCCCCATGGAACTTATCTAGATGTGTAGTGAGAACTTTGAATGCCCAAGTGCATCACAGAAGTTTATAATGCAGAGTCGTGAAAATAAAAAATATATATTTTTTAACAATAAAGATTTTTAGCCCCCAAGTTTTTATTTTCACAAGGGTAACAAGAGAAATTGGACCCCAAAAGTTGTTGTCCAATTTGTCCTGAGTAGGCTGGTACCCCATATGTGGGGGTAAACCACTGTTTGGGCGCACGGCAGAGCTTGGAAGGGAAGGAGCGCCATTTTGGAATGCAGACTTTGATAGAATTGTCTGCGGGCGTTATGTTGCGTTTGCAGACCACTAATGTACCTAAACAGTAGAAACCCCCAACAAGTGACCCCATTTTGGAAAATAGACCCCCCAAGGAACTTATCTAGATATGTGGTGAGAACTTTGAATGCCCAAGTGCTTCACAGAAGTTTATAATGCAGAGTAGTGAAAATAAAAAATATTTTTTTTCCCACAAAAAAGATTTTTTTAGCCCCCAAATTTTTATTTTCACAAGGGTAACAAGAGAAATTGGACCCCAAAAGTTGTTGTCCAATTTGTCCTGAGTATGCTGGTACCCCATATGTGGGGGTAAACCACTGTTTGGGCGCACGGCAGAGCTCGGAAGGGAAGGAGCGCCATTTTGGAATGCAGACTTTGATAGAATTGTCTGCGGGCGTTATGTTGCGTTTGCAGACCCCTAATGTACCTAAACAGTAGAAACCCCCACAAGTGACCAAATTTTGGAAACTAGACCCCCTAAGGAACTTATCTAGATATGTGGTGAGAACTTTGAAAGCTCAAGTGCTTCACAGAAATTTATAATGCAGAGTAGTGAAAATAAAAAAATATATTTTTTTCCAACAAAAAAGATTTTTAGCCCCCAAGTTTTTATTTTCACAAGGGTAACAGGAGAAATTGGACCCCAAAAGTTGTTGTCCAATTTATCCCGAGTACGCTGATGCCCCATATGTGGGGGTAAACCACTGTTTGGGCGCACGGCAGAGCTCAGAAGGGAGGGAGTACCATTTGACTTTTTTAGCGCAAAATTGGCTGTCGTGTTTGGAGACCCCCTGATGTACCTAAACAGTGGAAACCCCCCAATTCTAACTCCAACCCTAACCCCAACACAGCCCTAACCCTAATCTCAACCCGATCCATAATCCTAATCACAACCCTAACGATAATCACAACCCTAACCCCAAAACAGCCCTAATCTCAACCCTAACCATAACCCTAATCAAAACCCTAAATCCAACACACCCCTAACCCTAATCCCAACCCTACCCCTAATCCCAACCCTAATCCCAAACGTAACACTAATCCCAACCCTAATCCAAACCCTAACCCTAATCCCAACTCTAACCCTAACTTTAGCCCCAACCCTAACTTTAGCCCCAACCCTAACCATAACTTTAGCCCCCGTCGTCACAAAAAAAGTTCAATGTAACCTTTTTTTTGTACGTCGCGTCCGCCATTTCCGCGGATGCGTGGCCGTAACTCTGCCCCCTCCTCCCCAGGACATAGACTGGGCAGCGGATGCGTTGAAAAACTGCATCCGCTGCCCACGTTGTGCACAATTTTCACAACGTGCGTCGGTACATCGGGCCGACGCATTGCGACCGCCCCGTACCGACGCAAGTGTGAAAGAAGCCTAAGGCTACTTTCACACTAGCGTCGTACTCGGCCCATCGCAGTGTGTCGGGCCGACGTACCGAGGCTAGCGTTGTAAGCGCCGCACAACGGGTGCAGCGGATGCTGTTTTTTCAACGCATCCGCTGCCCCATTGTGAGGGGAGGCGGGGGCGGAGTTCCGGCCGCGCATGCGCGGTCGGAAATGGCGGACACGTCGCACAAAAAAGTTACATGTAGTTTTTTTTGTGTCGACGGTCCGCCGAAGCACGACGCATCCGTCGCACGATGGATGCGACATGTGGCAATCCGTCGCAATGCGTCGCTAATGCAAGCCAATGGAGAAAAAACGCATCCTGCAAGCACTTTTGCAGGATGCGTTTTTTCTCCAACGACGCATTGCGACGGAAGCCAAAAAACGCTAGTGTGAAAGTAGCCTAACCCTAACCCTAGCCCTAACCCTAACCCTAAATTTAGCCCCAACCCTAACCCTAACTCTAACCCTAACTCTAACCCTAACCCTAACTCTAACCCTAACCCTAACTCTAACCCTAACTCTAACCCTAACCCTAACTCTAACCCTAACTCTAACTCTAACCCTAACTCTAACCCTAACCCTAACCCTAACCCTAACCCTAATTTTAGCCCCAACTTGTCTTCTCCTGCCGGCCGGCAGATGGCAGCAGATGGCGGGCGCACTGCGCATGCGCCCGCCATGATGAAAAAGCCGGCTGGCAGGAGAAGACAGAAGAGGACCCAGGGACCCCGGGTGAGTATGTTAGGGTCCCCGAATCCCCCTATTTCTCTGTCCTCTGATGTGCGATCACATCAGAGGACAGAGAAATAACTGATCGCTTTTTTTTTTTTTTTTTTGCGGTCGCCGGTAAACTGTTAATTACCGGCGATCGCAAAGCAGGGGTCGGTGCAAACCGACCCCGATCATGTTCTTTGGGGTCTCGGCTACCCCCGGCAGCCGAGACCCCAAAGAACATCCGGGTGCCGGGCGGCGGGCGCACTGCGCGTGCGCCCGCCATTTTTTCTCGGAAAAAAGATGGCGGCGCCCATGGGGAGACACGAGGAGCACCGGGGGAGGTAGGTAAGTATTGGGGGGCTATTGGGGGCCATCGGGGACCACATTTCTCTGTCCTCCGATGTGCGATCACATCGGAGGACAGAGAAATTAAACGGCAAATCGCGTTTTTTTTTTTTTGTTGCGACCGCCGGTAAACGGTTAATTACCGGCGATCGCAACTCGGGGGTCGGTAAAAAACCCCCGAATCATGTTCTCTGGGGTCTCGGCTACCCTCGGCAACCGAGACCCCAGAGAAAATCCGACTCTGGGGGGCGCTATTCACTTTTTCCACAGCGCCGTTAATTAACGGCGCTGTGGTTTAAGTACCCTTAGCGGCCGCCGTTAAAAGGCGTATCGGCGGTCGTTAAGGGGTTAATCTACTTGAAGACCATCGTCCTGAAACAAAGTAAAAAAAAACAAACAACAATATTCCATACCTTCCGTTGTTATGTCCCACGATGTAAATCCATCTGAAGGGGTTAAATCATTTTACAGCCAGGAGCTGGGCTAATGTACTCGCTCGTGCCTGTAAAACCCCGGGTACTGAATGGAAAGCAGGGTGATCTGTAGTTACCTTGAGTTGCGGTGAGGCGCCCTCTGCTGGATGGCCTCATATGAACTCGAGCGTGGGAACTTTTCCAAGGCTCCACTTCATGAGGACATCCAGCAGAGGGCGCCTCACCGCAACTCAAGGTAACTACAGATCACCCAGCTTTCCATTCAGTACCCGGGGTTTTACAGGCACGAGCAAGTGCTTTAGCACAGCTCCTGGCTGTAAAATGATTTAACCCCTTCAGATGGATTTACATCGTGGGACATAACGACGGAAGGTATGGAATATTGTTGTTTGGTTTTTTAACTGTTTCAGAACGATGGTCTTCAGGTGGATTAAGAGTCTAATAAAATATTACAACATGTGTCTTTATTTCATTAAAATACTTTGCAATAATGTGTGTGTGTTTTATTAACCATTTCATACTATTGGATTAATAATGGATAGGTGTCATAATTGATGCCTCTCCATTATTAATCTGGCTTAATGTCACCTTACAATAGCAAGGTGACATTAACCCTTCATTACCCCATATCCCACCGCTACACGGGAATGGGAAGAGAGTGGCCAAGTGCCAGAATAGGCGCATCTTCAAGATGTGCCTTTTCTGGGGTGGCTGGGGGCAGATGTTTGTAGCCAGGGGGGGCCAATAACCATCGACCCTCTCTAGGCTATTAATATCTGCCCTCAGTCACTGGCTTTACCGCTCTGGCGGAGAAAATTGCACGGGAGCCCACGCCAATTTTTTCCGCGATTTAACCCTTTATTTTACAAGCTACAGCGGCCAAATTTTGCACATACACACTACTAACAATAGTAGTGTGGAATATGCAAAAAAAAAAGGGATATGAGATGTTTTACTGTATGTAAACCATGTCTCATATCATGTCGGGTTTGTGAAGGAGAAATGAAAAGCCGGCAATTGAATTACCGGCTTTTCACTAACACCGCTGCGTATTTCTCGCAAGTCACACTGCTGGTCCGTGTGTAATCCGTATTTTTCTCACCCCCATAGACTTTCATTGGCGATTTTTTTTGCGCAATACGGTGACAAACGCAGCATGCTGCGATTTTCTACGGCCGTACAAGACCGTATAATACGGATCAGTAAAATACGGCTGATAGGAGCTGGGACATAGGGAATCATTGGGCCGTGTGTTATGCGTATTTTACGGGTGTATTTTCTGCGCTCATACGTCCGTAAAACTCGCCAGTGTGATGCCGGCCTTAGGGTGTAAGAAAAGCTCCTGAGATACCAAACGTCCTCATAGTTGCACACAGACCAATTAAGGCGATCAAAAGCCTTCTCTGCATATAGGCTCAAAATAAAGGTTTATGTTTTACTTTCATTAGGTGCATCAGTCAGGTCTATTGCTCTTCTTGGGTTATCAAATAATTATCGGTTATCGACAAAAGGGCGCAAAGCCTACCTGGTCCTTATTTATGAGATGAGGTGGCCAGAAGTTAAGCCTGTTAGCCAACATATGTGCAAGCGCCCCAGAGTCCTGGTCGTTGCAGTAATGTCATTCTTCCACCAGGGGGAGTGATATTACGTCTGAAGGTAATAAAGGAGATCTCCTGTTCAGGTATCACAGCCACACTTCACACTCCAGTCCACTAGGGGGAGCAAAGGTTCTATCAGGCCACTCCTCACAGTCAGGTAAAACTGGTGGGTTGGTTAGGAAGTAGGGAGAAGCGAGCTGGATTTGATCCAGTGAGCATCAGACGGAGTTCCTGGCTGTAGACCCAGAGAGAGGTCTCCAGACCGAGCTGGCTGGAGCAAGGCCCAGCCAGATCCAGACTACGGTCTGAGGAGGGCGAGGGTCCACGGAGCTGCGCCTGCCCCACGTGCGGCAGCATCCAAGAAAGAGACATTGAAAGGAAGCGTGTTGTAGTGAGTGAGAAGCGAAGGCATAGCAACAAATGGATACCAGAGAGGATAGTAGACGTGAGGAGCTGCATCCTTCTGGTGCGCGTTCCGGTAGCCAGAATACCGAGGGAGTAAAGTGCTCTATGCCATTACTTCAGAGACTGGCAGGACAGTCAATTCCAAGTTGGCTGCCCGACCTCAAATACCTAAGAAGACACGGTGGCAAATTGTGGGGGTCGGGGCATCTCTAGGGTCCCTATAAACAAGCAGGCCATCAGTCATACGGGTTTTGTTCTATCCGACCACGGGGAACAGAGAGAAGAGTAACAGCAGTGAGGACTTCATTAGAGCTTAAGCAAGTGAGGACCTACTGTGTTGCTGTGCGCATAGGAAGGCTATCTCATTCCACCTGAATAAGGAGACTCTGGATTTGCCTTCAGACCGGCCGGACTCTGCCTACCCTGTGATCCGGCGCCCAGGTGTTGTGAATTCCGTTCTCGGGCTCCCTCCTGTGGTCGTGAATGGTACTTTGGTGAGTTCTGTCCTTGGACACCCTCTGGTGGCTTTGAGTGGAACTGCTGATCTTTGAGGTTGGCTTTCTCAGCTGCCCTCGCTTATTGCTTCTGCTGGCTTCCCTATTTAACTCTGCCCAGGTCGTTAGTTCATGCCAGCTGTCAATGTCTCAGTACTGGTTCAGATCTCTCTTGGATTTCTCAGATGACCTGTCTACTCCAGCAGAAGCTAAGTCCCTGCTAGTTCATTTGCTGTTCATTTGTTTTTGAATATATTTCTCAGTACATGCTGTGTTTCTAGTCCAGCTTGCTATTATGATATTTCCTTGCTAGCTGGAAGCTCTGGGGGTGCAGAGCTGCACCTCCACACCGTGAGTCGGTGTGGAGGTCTTTTTGCTCACTCTGCGTGGTTTTTGTAGTATTTAATACTGACCGCACAGTTCCCTTTCCTATCCTCTGTCTATCTAGAGAAGATTCGGCCTCCTTTGCTAAAATCTGTTTCATTCCTGTGTTTGTTACTTCCCTCTTAACTCACAGTCAATATTTGTGGGGGGTTACCTTTACTTTGGGGAATTTCTCTGAGGCAAGGTAGGCTGCTATTTCTATCTTTAGGGGTAGTTAGCTCTTAGGCTGTGAAGAGGCGTCTAGGGAGAGTTAGGCACGCTCCACGGCTATTTCTAGTGTGTGTGATAGGATTAGGGATTGCGGTCAGTAGAGTTACCACCTCCTCAGAGCTTGTCCCAGGTTTTCTGTTTTAACCATCAGGTCATTTCAGGTGCTCCTAACCACCAGGTCCATAACAGTACAGCTGGCCCACAAAGTGTTAATGCATCTCAAAAGAGGGATAAGAGAAGTTCTGAGTCAATTTTTTTTTTCTTTGCAGCTTGTTTTGTCTTTCTTTTCCCCTTAACCTCTGGGTGGTTCAGGACTCAGGTGTAGATATCGATATTCAAGGTTTGTCCTCTTGTGTGGATCAACTCACTGCAAGGGTACAAAGTATTCAAGATTATGTAGTTCAGAATCCGATGTTAGAGCCTAGAATTCCAATTCCTGATTTGTTTTCTGGGGATAGATCTAAATTTTTGAATTTCAAAAATAATTGCAGACTGTTTCTTGCACTGAAACCCCGCTCCTCTGGTGACCCCATTCAGCAAGTAAAGATTATTATTTCTTTGTTGCGTGGCGACCCGCAAGACTGGGCATTCTCCCTTGAGCCAGGAAATCCTGCATTGCTTAATGTAGATGCATTTTTTCTAGCGCTTGGATTGCTTTATGACGAACCAAATTCTGTGGATCAGGCAGAAAAGTCCTTGCTGACTCTATGTCAGGGTCAGGATGAAGCAGAAGTATATTGCCAGAAGTTTAGAAAGTGGTCTGTGCTTACACAATGGAATGAGTGTGCCCTGGCAGCAATTTTCAGAAAGGGTCTTTCTGAAGCCCTTAAAGATGTTATGGTGGGGTTCCCCACGCCTGCTTGTCTGAATGAATCAATGTCTTTGGCCATTCAGATTGATCGGCGTTTGCGCGAACGCAAAGTTGTGCACCATTTGGCGGTGTCCTCTGAGCGGAGGCCTGAGCCTATGCAATATGATAGGACTTTGACCAGAGCTGAACGGCAAGAACACAGACGTCAGAATGGGCTGTGTTTTTACTGTGGTGACTCCTCTCATGCTATCTCTGATTGTCCTAAGCGCACTAAGAGGTTCGCTAGGTCTGTCACCATTAGTACTGTGCAGCCTAAATTTCTCTTATCTGTTACTCTGATTTGCTCATTGTCGTCCTACTCTGTTATGGCATTTGTGGATTCGGGCGCTGCCCTAAACTTGATGGACTTGGAGTTTGCCAGGCGCTGTGGTTTTTCCTTGGAGCCTTTGCAGAGTCCTATTCCCTTAAGGGGGATTGATGCTACGCCATTGGCCAAGAATAAACCTCAGTACTGGACTCAGCTGACCATGTACATGGCTCCCGCACATCAGGAAAATATTCGCTTTTTGGTGTTGCATAATTTGCATGATGTTGTCGTGTTGGGTTTGCCATGGTTACAGGTTCATAATCCAGTACTGGATTGGAAATCTATATCTGTGACTAGTTGGGGTTGTCAAGGGATACATAGTCATGTTCCTTTGATGTCAATTTCTTCTTCCACTCCTTCTGAAGTCCCTGAGTTTTTGTCGGATTACCAGGATGTATTTGATGAGCCCAAGTCCAGTGCCCTACCTCCTCATAGGGACTGTGATTGAGCTATTGATTTGATTCCTGGTAGTAAGTTCCCTAAGGGCCGACTGTTCAATTTATCTGTGCCAGAACATGCCGCTATGCGGAGTTATGTAAAGGAGTCCTTGGAGAAAGGGCATATTCGCCCATCTTCGTCACCGTTGGGAGCAGGGTTCTTTTTTGTGGCCAAGAAGGATGGCTCTCTGAGACCCTGTATAGATTACCGCCTTCTCAATAAAATCACGGTCAAATTTCAGTACCCTTTGCCTCTGTTGTCTGATTTGTTTGCTCGGATTAAGGGGGCTAGTTGGTTTACCAAGATTGACCTTCGAGGGGCGTATAATCTTGTGCGTATTAAACAGGGCGATGAATGGAAAACAGCATTTAATACGCCCGAGGGCCATTTTGAGTGCCTGGTGATGCCATTCGGGCTTTCTAATGCTCCATCTGTGTTTCAGTCCTTTATGCACGACATCTTCCGGAAGTATCTGGATAGGTTCATGATTGTATATTTGGATGATATTTTGGTCTTTTCGGATGATTGGGAGTCTCATGTGAGGCAGGTCAGGATGTTGTTCCAGGTCCTTCGTGCTAATGCGTTGTTTGTGAAGGGGTCTAAATGCCTCTTTGGAGTTCGGAAGGTTTCCTTTTTGGGCTTCATTTTTTCCCCTTCTACTATCGAGATGGACCCTGTTAAAGTTCAGGCCATTTATGAGTGGACTCAACCTACATCTGTGAAGAGTCTTCAGAAGTTCCTGGGCTTTGCTAATTTTTACCGTCGCTTCATCGCTAATTTTTCTAGTGTGGTTAAGCCTTTGACTGATTTGACGAAGAAAGGCGCTGATGTGGTGAATTGGTCCCCTGCGGCCGTTGAGGCTTTTCAGGAGCTTAAACGTCGTTTTACTTCGGCCCCTGTGTTGCGTCAGCCAGATGTTTTGCTCCCTTTTCTGGTCGAGGTTGATGCTTCTGAGATTGGGGCAGGGGCTGTTTTGTCTCAGAGAAGTTCTGATGGCTCTTTGATGAAGCCATGTGCTTTCTTTTCCAGAAAGTTTTCGCCTGCTGAGCGTAATTATGATGTCGGCAATCGGGAGTTGTTGGCTATGAAGTGGGCATTCGAGGAGTGGCGACATTGGCTTGAGGGAGCCAAACATCGCGTGGTGGTCCTGACTGATCACAAGAATCTGACTTACCTCGAGTCCGCCAAGCGGTTGAATCCTAGACAGGCTCCATGGTCACTGTTTTTCTCCTGTTTTGATTTTGTGGTCTCATACCTTCCGGGATCTAAGAATGTGAAGGCTGATGCCCTTTCTAGGAGTTTTTTGCCTGATTCTCCGGGAGTCCCTGTGCCGGCTGGTGTTCTCAAGGAGGGGGTGATTCTGTCTGCCATCTCCCCTGATTTGCGGCGGGTGCTGCAGGAGTTTCAGGCTGATAGACCTGACCGCTGTCCAGTGGAGAAACTGTTTGTTCCTGATAGATGGACTAGTAGGGTTATTTCTGAGGTTCATTGTTCAGTATTGGCTGGTCATCCTGGGATTTTTGGTACCAGAGATTTGGTTGCTAGGTCCTTTTGGTGGCCTTCCTTGTCACGGGATGTGCGTTCTTTTGTGCAGTCCTGTGGGACTTGTGCTCGGGCCAAACCTTGCTGTTCTCGTGCCAGTGGGTTGCTTTTGCCTTTGCCTGTCCCGAAGAGGCCCTGGACGCATATTTCCATGGATTTTATTTCTGATCTTCCTGTCTCTCAAAGGATGTCTGTCATCTGGGTGGTTTGTGATCGGTTTTCTAAGATGGTCCATTTGGTACCCTTGCCTAAATTGCCTTCCTCCTCTGATTTGGTTCCATTATTTTTTCAGCATGTGGTTCGTTTGCATGGCATTCCGGAGAACATTGTGTCGGACAGAGGTTCCCAGTTTGTTTCTAGGTTTTGGCGGTCCTTTTGTGCTAAGATTGGTATTGATTTGTCTTTTTCTTCAGCGTTCCATCCTCAGACAAATGGCCAAACCGAACGAACCAATCAGACCTTGGAAACCTATCTGAGATGCTTTGTTTCTGCTGATCAGGATGTTTGGGTGACCTTCTTGCCATTGGCCGAGTTCGCCCTTAATAATCGGGCTAGTTCTGCTACTCTGGTTTCGCCTTTTTTTTGTAATTCTGGTTTTCATCCTCGTTTTTCTTCAGGGCAGGTTGAGCCTTCTGAGTGTCCTGGCGTGGATTCTGTGGTGGACAGGTTGCAGCAAATTTGGACTCACGTGGTGGACAATTTGACGTTGTCTCAGGAGAAGGCGCAACGTTTTGCTAACCGCCGTCGCTGTGTTGGTCCCCGACTTCGTGTTGGAGATTTGGTTTGGTTGTCTTCTCGTTATGTTTCTATGAAGGTTTCTTCTCCTAAGTTCAAGCCTCGTTTCATTGGTCCTTATAAGATTTCTGAAATTATCAATCCTGTGTCGTTTCGTTTGGCCCTTCCAGCTTCTTTTGCCATCCATAATGTGTTCCATAGGTCGTTGTTGCGGAGATATGTGGCGCCTATGGTTCCTTCCGTTGATCCTCCTGCTCCGGTGTTGGTTGAGGGGGAGTTGGAGTATGTGGTGGAGAAGATTTTAGATTCTCGTATTTCGAGACGGAAGCTTCAGTACCTGGTTAAATGGAAGGGCTATGGTCAGGAGGATAATTCCTGGGTTGTTGCCTCCGATGTCCATGCTGCCGATTTGGTTCGTGCCTTTCATTTGGCTCGTCCTGATCGGCCTGGGGGCTCTGGTGAGGGTTCGGTGACCCCTCCTCAAGGGGGGGGTACTGTTGTGAATTCCGTTCTCGGGCTCCCTCCTGTGGTCGTGAATGGTACTTTGGTGAGTTCTGTCCTTGGACACCCTCTGGTGGCTTTGAGTGGAACTGCTGATCTTTGAGGTTGGCTTTCTCAGCTGCCCTCGCTTATTGCTTCTGCTGGCTTCCCTATTTAACTCTGCCCAGGTCGTTAGTTCATGCCAGCTGTCAATGTCTCAGTACTGGTTCAGATCTCTCTTGGATTTCTCAGATGACCTGTCTACTCCAGCAGAAGCTAAGTCCCTGCTAGTTCATTAGCTGTTCATTTGTTTTTGAATATATTTCTCAGTACATGCTGTGTTTCTAGTCCAGCTTGCTATTATGATATTTCCTTGCTAGCTGGAAGCTCTGGGGGTGCAGAGCTGCACCCCCACACCGTGAGTCGGTGTGGAGGTCTTTTTGCTCACTCTGCGTGGTTTTTGTAGTATTTAATACTGACCGCACAGTTCCCTTTCCTATCCTCTGTCTATCTAGAAAAGATTCGGCCTCCTTTGCTAAAATCTGTTTCATTCCTGTGTTTGTTACTTCCCTCTTAACTCACAGTCAATATTTGTGGGGGGGCTACCTTTACTTTGGGGAATTTCTCTGAGGCAAGGTAGGCTGCTATTTCTATCTTTAGGGGTAGTTAGCTCTTAGGCTGTGAAGAGGCGTCTAGGGAGAGTTAGGCACACTCCACGGCTATTTCTAGTGTGTGTGATAGGATTAGGGATTGCGGTCAGTAGAGTTACCACCTCCTCAGAGCTTGTCCCGGGTTTTCTGTTTTAACCATCAGGTCATTTCGGGTGCTCCTAACCACCAGGTCCATAACACCCAGGACTGTGGACACTGAAGCCTTCAGTAAAAGGTAAAGAGACTGCAACCCTGTGTCCTCGTTATTTCCTGCGCCTCACAACAACCACCATCACCATGTACACTTCTGGGAAGTCCTGGGGATACACTTCACCATAACATCACCCCAGTGGCCCCTAAGCAGCGTCGGTCACCCTGACCGAATTCCACAGGTGGCGTCAAAAGCCTTATACAAACTGAACTTTCTATTTATTGGACATCCCCCTCAAAGGACCACGGACCGGGTCAGGCCACCGTGACATCCCCTGAACTGAAGGACCCGGTACCAAGTACCCCATTGCCCTGACGTACGGGCGCTCCATATGTATAAATATTTTTCAGATCCGCAGGGAGAGTCTCCTGGAGATTTTATAATTTTTGATAAAAGTTATAAAATATATTCAATATTTCAGAGGGGTTATAATGAATTGTACCGTCTTTGCTCCTAAGAGCCTGAGGGCTCGAGGACATAACACGGCCCATCAGTTGGCGGGCCAATAGTGTGTGAGCCCTATTACCTTTTTCAGAATATTTTTGTTTAGTGTATAGGAGCAGTTTTTCAATTTTACGTATGATAATTCTTTTTATTTATCTCTGATCTCCAGAACCCTTCTCATAGTTTTTTATAGAAGTGGGTGTGGCCAATTTAAGTTCTACGATTTTACGTTGGGAGGTTAGTTCATTATATAAAACATTTCAATTAATTCAGTATCAAGTATGATCGCCACACTTAGGGTACCGTCTCACAGTGGCACTTTGGTCGCTACGACGGCACGATCCGTGACGTTCCAGCGATATAGTTACGATCTCGCTGTGTCTGACACGCTACTGCGATCAGGGACCCCGCTGAGAATCGTACGTCGTAGCAGATCGTTTGAAACTTTATTTCGTCGCTGGATCTCCCGCTGACATCGCTGCATCGGCGTGTGTGACGCCGATGCAGCGATGTCTTCACTGGTAACCCGGGTAAATATCGGGTTACTAAGCGCAGGGCCGCGCTTAGTAACCCGATGTTTACCCTGGTTACCATTGTAAATGTAAAAAAAACAAAAAACAAAACACTACATACTTACATTCCGGTGCCTGTCACGTCCCCGGGCGTCCGCTTCCCTGCACTCCTCCTGCATCCTGTGTCAGCGCCGGCCGGCCGTACATCAGAGCACAGCGGTGACGTCACCGCTCTGCTTTACGGCCGCGCTTACACAGGATGCAGGAGGAGTGCAGGGAAGCGGATGCCCGGGGACGTGACAGGCACCGGAATGTGAGTATGTGTTTTTTTTTTTTTACATTTACAATGGTAACCAGGGTAAACATCGGGTTACTAAGCGCAGCCCTGCGCTTAGTAACCCGATGTTTACCCTGGTTACCCGGGGACTTCGGCATCGTTGGTCGCTGGAGAGCTGTCTGTGTGACAGCTCTCCAGCGACCACACAAGGACTTTCCAACGATCACGGCCAGGTCGTATCGCTGGTCGTGATCGTTGGAAAGTTGCTGAGTGTGACGGTACCCGAGATATACGCATACACGGTTTGACATGCTATCTTTGAGGTTATTAATGGTTGTCTGAGACATGTTTCCAGTGTTTGTGTGAGTGTGGCACAGCTGAGAGGTTGTATTTGTGTGGCAGAGTTGACTGTGGCAGAGCTGAGTGTGTATGTGTGTGTGGCAAAGCTGAGTGTATGGCAGAGGTAAGTGTGTATGTGGCAGACTTGAATGTGTGTTTGCTTTAGAGCTGAGTGTGTATCATAGCTGAGTTCAGTGTGTGTTTGGTATAGCTAAGTGTGTGTGTGGCAGAGTTGAGTGTGTGTTTGGTATAGCTAAGTGTGTGACAGAGTTGAGTGTGTGTTTGGTATAGCTAAGTGTGTGTGTGGCAGGGTTGAGTGTGTGTTTGGTATAGCTAAGTATGTGTGTGGCAGGGTTGAGTGTGTGTTTGGTATAGCTAAGTATGTGTGTGGCAGGGTTGAGTGTGTGTTTGGTATAGCTAAGTGTATGTGTGACAGAGTTGAGTGTGTGTTTGGTATAGCTAAGTGTGTGTGTGGCAGGGTTGAGTGTGTGTTTGGTATAGCTAAGTGTATGTGTGGCAGAGTTGAGTGTGTGTTTGGTATAGCTAAGTGTGTGTGTGGCAGGGTTGAGTGTGTGTTTGGTATAGCTAAGTGTGTGTGTGGCAGGGTTGAGTGTGTGTTTGGTATAGCTAAGTGTATGTGTGACAGAGTTGAGTGTGTGTTTGGTATAGCTAAGTGTGTGTGTGGCAGGGTTGAGTGTGTGTTTGGTATGGCTAAGTATGTGTGGCAGAGTTGAGTGTGTGTTTGGTATAGCTAAGTGTGTGTGTGGCAGAGTTGAGTGTGTGTTTGGTATAGCTAAGTGTGTGTGTGGCAGAGTTGAGTGTGTGTTTGGTATAGCTAAGTGTATGTGTGGCAGAGTTGAGTGTGTGTTTGGTATAGCTAAGTGTGTGTGGCAAACTTGAGTGTGTGTTTGGTATAGCTACTGTAAGTGTATGTGTGACAGAGTTGAGTGTGTGTTTGGTATGGCTAAGTATGTGTGGCAGCGTTGAGTGTGTGTTTGGTATAGCTAAGTATGTGTGTGGCAGAGTTGAGTGTGTGTTTGGTATAGCTAAGTGTGTGTGTGGCAGGGTTGAGTGTGCGTTTGGTATAGCTAAGTATGTGTGGCAGAGTTGAGTGTGTGTTTGGTATAGCTAAGTGTGTGTGTGTGGCAGAGTTGAGTGTGTGTTTGGTATAGCTAAGTATGTGTGTGGCAGAGTTGAGTGTGTGTTTGGTATAGCTAAGTGTGTGTGTGGCAGGGTTGAATGTGCGTTTGGTATAGCTAAGTATGTGTGGCAGAGTTGAGTGTGTGTTTGGTATAGCTAAGTGTGTGTGTGTGGCAGAGTTGAGTGTGTGTTTGCTATAGCTAAGTATGTGTGTGGCAGAGTTGAGTGTGTGTTTGGTATAGCTAAGTATGTGTGTGGCAGAGTTGAGTGTGTGTTTGGTATAGCTAAGTGTGTGTGTGGCAGAGTTGAGTGTGTGTTTGGTATAGCTAAGTGTGTGTGTGACAGAGTTGAGTGTGTGTTTGGTATAGCTAAGTGTGTTTGACAGAGTTGAGTGTGTGTTTGGTATGGCTAAGTATGTGTGGTAGAGTTGAGTGTGTGTTTGGTATAGCTAAGTGTGTGTGTGGCAGAGTTGAGTGTGTGTTTGGTATGGCTAAGTATGTGTGGCAGAGTTGAGTGTGTGTTTGGTATAGCTAAGTATGTGTGTGGCAGAGTTGAGTGTGTTTGGTATAGCTAAGTACGTGTGTGGCAGAGTTGAGTGTGTGTTTGGTATAGCTAAGTATGTGTGTGACAGAGTTGAGTGTGTGTTTGGTATGGCTAAGTATGTGTGGTAGAGTTGAGTGTGTGTTTGGTATAGCTAAGTGTGTGTGTGGCAGAGTTGAGTGTGTGTTTGGTATGGCTAAGTATGTGTGGCAGAGTTGAGTGTGTGTTTGGTATAGCTAAGTGTGTGACAGAGTTGAGTGTGTGTTTGGTATAGCTAAGTGTGTGTGACAGAGTTGAGTGTTTGTTTGGTATAGCTAAGTATGTGTGTGGCAGAGTTGAGTGTGTGTTTGGTATAGCTAAGTGTGTGTGTGACAGAGTTGAGTGTGTGTTTGGTATAGCTAAGTGTGTGTGACAGAGTTGAGTGTGTGTTTGGTATAGCTAAGTATGTGTGTGGCAGAGTTGAGTGTGTTTGGTATAGCTAAGTATGTGTGTGGCAGAGTTGAGTGTGTGTTTGGTATAGCTAAGTATGTGTGTGGCAGAGTTGAGTGTGTTTGGTATAGCTAAGTATGTGTGTGGCAGAGTTGAGTGTGTGTTTGGTATAGCTAAGTGTATGTGTGACAGAGTTGAGTGTGTGTTTGGTATAGCTAAGTGTGTGTGTGGCAGGGTTGAGTGTGTGTTTGGTATGGCTAAGTATGTGTGGCAGAGTTGAGTGTGTGTTTGGTATAGCTAAGTGTGTGTGTGACAGAGTTGAGTGTGTGTTTGGTATAGCTAAGTGTGTGTGTGGCAGGGTTGAGTGTGTGTTTGGTATAGCTAAGTGTATGTGTGACAGAGTTGAGTGTGTGTTTGGTATAGCTAAGTGTGTGTGTGGCAGGGTTGAGTGTGTGTTTGGTATAGCTAAGTGTGTGTGTGGCAGAGTTGAGTGTGTGTTTGGTATAGCTAAGTGTGTGTGTGGCAGAGTTGAGTGTGTGTTTGGTATAGCTAAGTGTATGTGTGGCAGAGTTGAGTGTGTGTTTGGTATAGCTAAGTGTGTGTGGCAAAGTTGAGTGTGTGTTTGGTATAGCTACTGTAAGTGTATGTGTGACAGAGTTGAGTGTGTGTTTGGTATGGCTAAGTATGTGCGTGGCAGAGTTGAGTGTGTGTTTGGTATAGCTAAGTGTGTGTGTGACAGAGTTGAGTGTGTGTTTGGTATAGCTAAGTGTGTGTGTGGCAGAGTTGAGTGTGTTTGGTATAGCTAAGTGTGTGTGTGACAGAGTTGAGTGTGTGTTTGGTATAGCTAAGTGTGTGTGACAGAGTTGAGTGTGTGTTTGGTATAGCTAAGTGTGTGTGTGGCAGAGTTGAGTGTGTGTTTGGTATGGCTAAGTATGTGTGTGGCAGAGTTGAGTGTGTGTTTGGTATAGCTAAGTGTGTGTGTGTGGCAGAGTTGAGTGTGTGTTTGGTATAGCTAAGTATGTGTGTGGCAGAGTTGAGTGTGTGTTTGGTATAGCTAAGTGTGTGACAGAGTTGAGTGTGTGTTTGGTATAGCTAAGTGTGTGTGTGACAGAGTTGAGTGTGTGTTTGGTATAGCTAAGTATGTGTGTGGCAGAGTTGAGTGTGTGTTTGGTATAGCTTAAGTGTGTGTGTGACAGAGTTGAGTGTGTGTTTGATATAGCTAAGTGTGTGTGTGGCAGAGTTGAGTGTGTGTTTGGTATAGCTAAGTATGTGTGGCAGAGTTGAGTGTGTGTTTGGTATAGCTAAGTGTGTGTGTGGCAGAGTTGAGTGTGTGTTTGGTATAGCTAAGTATGTGTGGCAGAGTTGAGTGTGTGTTTGGTATAGCTAAGTATGTGTGTGGCAGAGTTGAGTGTGTTTGGTATGGCTAAGTATGTGTGGCAGAGTTGAGTGTGTGTTTGGTATAGCTAAGTGTGTGTGTGACAGAGTTGAGTGTGTGTTTGGTATAGCTAAGTGTGTGTGACAGAGTTGAGTGTGTGTTTGGTATAGCTAAGTGTGTGTGTGGCAGAGTTGAGTGTGTGTTTGGTATGGCTAAGTATGTGTGTGGCAGAGTTGAGTGTGTGTTTGGTATAGCTAAGTGTGTGACAGAGTTGAGTGTGTGTTTGGTATAGCTAAGTGTGTGTGTGACAGAGTTGAGTGTGTGTTTGGTATAGCTAAGTATGTGTGTGGCAGAGTTGAGTGTGTGTTTGGTATAGCTAAGTGTGTGTGTGACAGAGTTGAGTGTGTGTTTGGTATAGCTAAGTGTGTGTGACAGAGTTGAGTGTGTGTTTGGTATGGCTAAGTATGTGTGGCAGAGTTGAGTGTGTGTTTGGTATAGCTAAGTATGTGTGTGGCAGAGTTGAGTGTGTTTGGTATAGCTAAGTGTGTGTGTGGCAGAGTTGAGTGTGTGTTTGGTATGGCTAAGTATGTGTGTGGCAGAGTTGAGTGTGTTTGGTATAGCTAAGTATGTGTGTGGCAGAGTTGAGTGTGTGTTTGGTATAGCTAAGTATGTGTGTGGCAGAGTTGAGTGTGTGTTTGGTATAGCTAAGTGTATGTGTGACAGAGTTGAGTGTGTGTTTGGTATAGCTATGTATGTGTGTGGCAGAGTTGAGTGTGTTTGGTATAGCTAAGTGTGTGTGTGGCAGAGTTGAGTGTGTGTTTGGTATAGCTAAGTATGTGTGTGGCAGAGTTGAGTGTGTGTTTGGTATAGCTAAGTATGTGTGGCAGAGTTGAGTGTGTGTTTGGTATAGCTAAGTGTGTGTGTGGCAGGGTTGAGTGTGTGTTTGGTATAGCTAAGTGTATGTGTGACAGAGTTGAGTGTGTTTGGTATGGCTAAGTATGTGTGGCAGAGTTGAGTGTGTGTTTGGTATAGCTAAGTGTGTGTGTGGCAGAGTTGAGTGTGTGTTTGGTATGACTAAGTATGTGTGGCAGAGATGAGTGTGTGTTTGGTATAGCTAAGTATGTGTGTGGCAGAGTTGAGTGTGTTTGGTATAGCTAAGTATGTGTGTGGCAGAGTTGAGTGTGTGTTTGGTATAGCTAAGTATGTGTGTGGCAGAGTTGAGTGTGTGTTTGGTATAGCTAAGTGTATGTGTGACAGAGTTGAGTGTGTGTTTGGTATAGCTATGTATGTGTGTGGCAGAGTTGAGTGTGTTTGGTATAGCTAAGTGTGTGTGTGGCAGAGTTGAGTGTGTGTTTGGTATAGCTAAGTATGTGTGTGGCAGAGTTGAGTGTGTGTTTGGTATAGCTAAGTATGTGTGGCAGAGTTGAGTGTGTGTTTGGTATAGCTAAGTGTGTGTGTGGCAGGGTTGAGTGTGTGTTTGGTATAGCTAAGTGTATGTGTGACAGAGTTGAGTGTGTTTGGTATGGCTAAGTATGTGTGGCAGAGTTGAGTGTGTGTTTGGTATAGCTAAGTGTGTGTGTGGCAGAGTTGAGTGTGTGTTTGGTATGGCTAAGTATGTGTGGCAGAGATGAGTGTGTGTTTGGTATAGCTAAGTGTGTGTGTGACAGAGTTGAGTGTGTGTTTGGTATGGCTAAGTATGTGTGTGGCAGAGTTGAGTGTGTGTTTGGTATAGCTAAGTGTGTGTGTGACAGAGTTGAGTGTGTGTTTGGTATAGCTAAGTGTGTGTGACAGAGTTGAGTGTGTGTTTGGTATGGCTAAGTATGTGTGGTAGAGTTGAGTGTGTGTTTGGTATAGCTAAGTGTGTGTGTGGCAGAGTTGAGTGTGTGTTTGGTATAGCTAAGTGTGTGTGTGGCAGAGTTGAGTGTGTTTGGTATAGCTAAGTGTGTGTGTGGCAGAGTTGAGTGTGTGTTTGGTATAGCTAAGTATGTGTGTGGCAGAGTTGAGTGTGTGTTTGGTATAGCTAAGTATGTGTGGCAGAGTTGAGTGTGTGTTTGGTATAGCTAAGTGTATGTGTGACAGAGTTGAGTGTGTTTGGTATAGCTAAGTGTGTGTGTGGCAGGGTTGAGTGTGTGTTTGGTATAGCTAAGTATGTGTGACAGAGTTGAGTGTGTTTGGTATGGCTAAGTATGTGTGGCAGAGTTGAGTGTGTGTTTGGTATAGCTAAGTGTGTGTGTGGCAGAGTTGAGTGTGTGTTTGGTATGGCTAAGTATGTGTGGCAGAGATGAGTGTGTGTTTGGTATAGCTAAGTGTGTGTGTGGCAGAGTTGAGTGTGCGTTTGGTATAGCTAAGTATGTGTGTGGCAGAGTTGAGTGTGTGTTTGGTATAGCTAAGTGTGTGTGTGGCAGAGTTGAGTGTGCGTTTGGTATAGCTAAGTATGTGTGTGGCAGAGTTGAGTGTGTGTTTGGTATAGCTAAGTATGTGTGTGGCAGAGTTGAGTGTGTGTTTGGTATAGCTAAGTATGTGTGTGGCAGAGTTGAGTGTGTGTTTGGTATAGCTAAGTATGTGTGTGGCAGAGTTGAGTGTGTGTTTGGTATAGCTAAGTGTGTGTGACAGAGTTGAGTGTGTGTTTGGTATGGCTAAGTATGTGTGGTAGAGTTGAGTGTGTGTTTGGTATAGCTAAGTGTGTGTGTGGCAGAGTTGAGTGTGTGTTTGGTATAGCTAAGTGTGTGTGTGGCAGAGTTGAGTGTGTTTGGTATAGCTAAGTGTGTGTGTGGCAGAGTTGAGTGTGTGTTTGGTATAGCTAAGTATGTGTGTGGCAGAGTTGAGTGTGTGTTTGGTATAGCTAAGTATGTGTGGCAGAGTTGAGTGTGTGTTTGGTATAGCTAAGTGTATGTGTGACAGAGTTGAGTGTGTTTGGTATAGCTAAGTGTGTGTGTGGCAGGGTTGAGTGTGTGTTTGGTATAGCTAAGTATGTGTGACAGAGTTGAGTGTGTTTGGTATGGCTAAGTATGTGTGGCAGAGTTGAGTGTGTGTTTGGTATAGCTAAGTGTGTGTGTGGCAGAGTTGAGTGTGTGTTTGGTATGGCTAAGTATGTGTGGCAGAGATGAGTGTGTGTTTGGTATAGCTAAGTGTGTGTGTGGCAGAGATGAGTGTGCGTTTGGTATAGCTAAGTATGTGTGTGGCAGAGTTGAGTGTGTGTTTGGTATAGCTAAGTGTGTGTGTGGCAGAGTTGAGTGTGCGTTTGGTATAGCTAAGTATGTGTGTGGCAGAGTTGAGTGTGTGTTTGGTATAGCTAAGTATGTGTGTGGCAGAGTTGAGTGTGTGTTTGGTATAGCTAAGTGTATGTGTGACAGAGTTGAGTGTGTGTTTGGTATAGCTATGTATGTGTGTGGCAGAGTTGAGTGTGTTTGGTATAGCTAAGTGTGTGTGTGGCAGAGTTGAGTGTGTGTTTGGTATAGCTAAGTATGTGTGTGGCAGAGTTGAGTGTGTGTTTGGTATAGCTAAGTATGTGTGGTAGAGTTGAGTGTGTGTTTGGTATAGCTAAGTGTGTGTGTGGCAGGGTTGAGTGTGTGTTTGGTATAGCTAAGTGTATGTGTGACAGAGTTGAGTGTGTTTGGTATGGCTAAGTATGTGTGGCAGAGTTGAGTGTGTGTTTGGTATAGCTAAGTGTGTGTGTGGCAGAGTTGAGTGTGTGTTTGGTATGGCTAAGTATGTGTGTGGCAGAGTTGAGTGTGTGTTTGGTATAGCTAAGTGTGTGTGTGTGGCAGAGTTGAGTGTGTGTTTGGTATAGCTAAGTATGTGTGTGGCAGAGTTGAGTGTGTGTTTGGTATAGCTAAGTGTGTGACAGAGTTGAGTGTGTGTTTGGTATAGCTAAGTGTGTGTGTGACAGAGTTGAGTGTGTGTTTGGTATAGCTAAGTATGTGTGTGGCAGAGTTGAGTGTGTGTTTGGTATAGCTTAAGTGTGTGTGTGACAGAGTTGAGTGTGTGTTTGGTATAGCTAAGTGTGTGTGTGGCAGAGTTGAGTGTGTGTTTGGTATAGCTAAGTATGTGTGGCAGAGTTGAGTGTGTGTTTGGTATAGCTAAGTGTGTGTGTGGCAGAGTTGAGTGTGTGTTTGGTATAGCTAAGTATGTGTGGCAGAGTTGAGTGTGTGTTTGGTATAGCTAAGTATGTGTGTGGCAGAGTTGAGTGTGTTTGGTATGGCTAAGTATGTGTGGCAGAGTTGAGTGTGTGTTTGGTATAGCTAAGTGTGTGTGTGACAGAGTTGAGTGTGTGTTTGGTATAGCTAAGTGTGTGTGACAGAGTTGAGTGTGTGTTTGGTATAGCTAAGTGTGTGTGTGGCAGAGTTGAGTGTGTGTTTGGTATGGCTAAGTATGTGTGTGGCAGAGTTGAGTGTGTGTTTGGTATAGCTAAGTGTGTGACAGAGTTGAGTGTGTGTTTGGTATAGCTAAGTGTGTGTGTGACAGAGTTGAGTGTGTGTTTGGTATAGCTAAGTATGTGTGTGGCAGAGTTGAGTGTGTGTTTGGTATAGCTAAGTGTGTGTGTGACAGAGTTGAGTGTGTGTTTGGTATAGCTAAGTGTGTGTGACAGAGTTGAGTGTGTGTTTGGTATGGCTAAGTATGTGTGGCAGAGTTGAGTGTGTGTTTGGTATAGCTAAGTATGTGTGTGGCAGAGTTGAGTGTGTTTGGTATAGCTAAGTGTGTGTGTGGCAGAGTTGAGTGTGTGTTTGGTATGGCTAAGTATGTGTGTGGCAGAGTTGAGTGTGTTTGGTATAGCTAAGTATGTGTGTGGCAGAGTTGAGTGTGTGTTTGGTATAGCTAAGTATGTGTGTGGCAGAGTTGAGTGTGTGTTTGGTATAGCTAAGTGTATGTGTGACAGAGTTGAGTGTGTGTTTGGTATAGCTATGTATGTGTGTGGCAGAGTTGAGTGTGTTTGGTATAGCTAAGTGTGTGTGTGGCAGAGTTGAGTGTGTGTTTGGTATAGCTAAGTATGTGTGTGGCAGAGTTGAGTGTGTGTTTGGTATAGCTAAGTATGTATGGCAGAGTTGAGTGTGTGTTTGGTATAGCTAAGTGTGTGTGTGGCAGGGTTGAGTGTGTGTTTGGTATAGCTAAGTGTATGTGTGACAGAGTTGAGTGTGTTTGGTATGGCTAAGTATGTGTGGCAGAGTTGAGTGTGTGTTTGGTATAGCTAAGTGTGTGTGTGGCAGAGTTGAGTGTGTGTTTGGTATGACTAAGTATGTGTGGCAGAGATGAGTGTGTGTTTGGTATAGCTAAGTATGTGTGTGGCAGAGTTGAGTGTGTTTGGTATAGCTAAGTATGTGTGTGGCAGAGTTGAGTGTGTGTTTGGTATAGCTAAGTATGTGTGTGGCAGAGTTGAGTGTGTGTTTGGTATAGCTAAGTGTATGTGTGACAGAGTTGAGTGTGTGTTTGGTATAGCTATGTATGTGTGTGGCAGAGTTGAGTGTGTTTGGTATAGCTAAGTGTGTGTGTGGCAGAGTTGAGTGTGTGTTTGGTATAGCTAAGTATGTGTGTGGCAGAGTTGAGTGTGTGTTTGGTATAGCTAAGTATGTGTGGCAGAGTTGAGTGTGTGTTTGGTATAGCTAAGTGTGTGTGTGGCAGGGTTGAGTGTGTGTTTGGTATAGCTAAGTGTATGTGTGACAGAGTTGAGTGTGTTTGGTATGGCTAAGTATGTGTGGCAGAGTTGAGTGTGTGTTTGGTATAGCTAAGTGTGTGTGTGGCAGAGTTGAGTGTGTGTTTGGTATGGCTAAGTATGTGTGGCAGAGATGAGTGTGTGTTTGGTATAGCTAAGTGTGTGTGTGACAGAGTTGAGTGTGTGTTTGGTATAGCTAAGTGTGTGTGACAGAGTTGAGTGTGTGTTTGGTATGGCTAAGTATGTGTGTGGCAGAGTTGAGTGTGTGTTTGGTATAGCTAAGTGTGTGTGTGACAGAGTTGAGTGTGTGTTTGGTATAGCTAAGTGTGTGTGACAGAGTTGAGTGTGTGTTTGGTATGGCTAAGTATGTGTGGTAGAGTTGAGTGTGTGTTTGGTATAGCTAAGTGTGTGTGTGGCAGAGTTGAGTGTGTGTTTGGTATAGCTAAGTGTGTGTGTGGCAGAGTTGAGTGTGTTTGGTATAGCTAAGTGTGTGTGTGGCAGAGTTGAGTGTGTGTTTGGTATAGCTAAGTATGTGTGTGGCAGAGTTGAGTGTGTGTTTGGTATAGCTAAGTATGTGTGGCAGAGTTGAGTGTGTGTTTGGTATAGCTAAGTGTATGTGTGACAGAGTTGAGTGTGTTTGGTATAGCTAAGTGTGTGTGTGGCAGGGTTGAGTGTGTGTTTGGTATAGCTACGTATGTGTGACAGAGTTGAGTGTGTTTGGTATGGCTAAGTATGTGTGGCAGAGTTGAGTGTGTGTTTGGTATAGCTAAGTGTGTGTGTGGCAGAGTTGAGTGTGTGTTTGGTATGGCTAAGTATGTGTGGCAGAGATGAGTGTGTGTTTGGTATAGCTAAGTGTGTGTGTGGCAGAGTTGAGTGTGCGTTTGGTATAGCTAAGTATGTGTGTGGCAGAGTTGAGTGTGTGTTTGGTATAGCTAAGTGTGTGTGTGGCAGAGTTGAGTGTGCGTTTGGTATAGCTAAGTATGTGTGTGGCAGAGTTGAGTGTGTGTTTGGTATAGCTAAGTATGTGTGTGGCAGAGTTGAGTGTGTGTTTGGTATAGCTAAGTATGTGTGTGGCAGAGTTGAGTGTGTGTTTGGTATAGCTAAGTATGTGTGTGGCAGAGTTGAGTGTGTGTTTGGTATAGCTAAGTGTGTGTGACAGAGTTGAGTGTGTGTTTGGTATGGCTAAGTATGTGTGGTAGAGTTGAGTGTGTGTTTGGTATAGCTAAGTGTGTGTGTGGCAGAGTTGAGTGTGTGTTTGGTATAGCTAAGTGTGTGTGTGGCAGAGTTGAGTGTGTTTGGTATAGCTAAGTGTGTGTGTGGCAGAGTTGAGTGTGTGTTTGGTATAGCTAAGTATGTGTGTGGCAGAGTTGAGTGTGTGTTTGGTATAGCTAAGTATGTGTGGCAGAGTTGAGTGTGTGTTTGGTATAGCTAAGTGTATGTGTGACAGAGTTGAGTGTGTTTGGTATAGCTAAGTATGTGTGACAGAGTTGAGTGTGTTTGGTATGGCTAAGTATGTGTGGCAGAGTTGAGTGTGTGTTTGGTATAGCTAAGTGTGTGTGTGGCAGAGTTGAGTGTGTGTTTGGTATGGCTAAGTATGTGTGGCAGAGATGAGTGTGTGTTTGGTATAGCTAAGTGTGTGTGTGGCAGAGTTGAGTGTGCGTTTGGTATAGCTAAGTATGTGTGTGGCAGAGTTGAGTGTGTGTTTGGTATAGCTAAGTGTGTGTGTGGCAGAGTTGAGTGTGCGTTTGGTATAGCTAAGTGTGTGTGTGGCAGAGTTGAGTGTGTGTTTGGTATAGCTAAGTATGTGTGACAGAGTTGAGTGTGTTTGGTATGGCTAAGTATGTGTGGCAGAGTTGAGTGTGTGTTTGGTATAGCTAAGTGTGTGTGTGGCAGAGTTGAGTGTGTGTTTGGTATGGCTAAGTATGTGTGGCAGAGATGAGTGTGTGTTTGGTATAGCTAAGTGTGTGTGTGGCAGAGTTGAGTGTGCGTTTGGTATAGCTAAGTATGTGTGTGGCAGAGTTGAGTGTGTGTTTGGTATAGCTAAGTGTGTGTGTGGCAGAGTTGAGTGTGCGTTTGGTATAGCTAAGTATGTGTGTGGCAGAGTTGAGTGTGTGTTTGGTATAGCTAAGTATGTGTGTGGCAGAGTTGAGTGTGTGTTTGGTATAGCTAAGTGTATGTGTGACAGAGTTGAGTGTGTGTTTGGTATAGCTATGTATGTGTGTGGCAGAGTTGAGTGTGTTTGGTATAGCTAAGTGTGTGTGTGGCAGAGTTGAGTGTGTGTTTGGTGTAGCTAAGTATGTGTGTGGCAGAGTTGAGTGTGTGTTTGGTATAGCTAAGTATGTGTGGTAGAGTTGAGTGTGTGTTTGGTATAGCTAAGTGTGTGTGTGGCAGGGTTGAGTGTGTGTTTGGTATAGCTAAGTGTATGTGTGACAGAGTTGAGTGTGTTTGGTATGGCTAAGTATGTGTGGCAGAGTTGAGTGTGTGTTTGGTATAGCTAAGTGTGTGTGTGGCAGAGTTGAGTGTGTGTTTGGTATGGCTAAGTATGTGTGGCAGAGATGAGTGTGTGTTTGGTATAGCTAAGTGTGTGTGTGACAGAGTTGAGTGTGTGTTTGGTATAGCTAAGTGTGTGTGACAGAGTTGAGTGTGTGTTTGGTATGGCTAAGTATGTGTGTGGCAGAGTTGAGTGTGTGTTTGGTATAGCTAAGTGTGTGTGTGACAGAGTTGAGTGTGTGTTTGGTATAGCTAAGTGTGTGTGACAGAGTTGAGTGTGTGTTTGGTATGGCTAAGTATGTGTGGTAGAGTTGAGTGTGTGTTTGGTATAGCTAAGTGTGTGTGTGGCAGAGTTGAGTGTGTGTTTGGTATAGCTAAGTGTGTGTGTGGCAGAGTTGAGTGTGTTTGGTATAGCTATGTGTGTGTGTGGCAGAGTTGAGTGTGTGTTTGGTATAGCTAAGTATGTGTGTGGCAGAGTTGAGTGTGTGTTTGGTATAGCTAAGTATGTGTGGCAGAGTTGAGTGTGTGTTTGGTATAGCTAAGTGTATGTGTGACAGAGTTGAGTGTGTTTGGTATAGCTAAGTGTGTGTGTGGCAGGGTTGAGTGTGTGTTTGGTATAGCTAAGTATGTGTGACAGAGTTGAGTGTGTTTGGTATGGCTAAGTATGTGTGGCAGAGTTGAGTGTGTGTTTGGTATAGCTAAGTGTGTGTGTGGCAGAGTTGAGTGTGTGTTTGGTATGGCTAAGTATGTGTGGCAGAGATGAGTGTGTGTTTGGTATAGCTAAGTGTGTGTGTGGCAGAGTTGAGTGTGCGTTTGGTATAGCTAAGTATGTGTGTGGCAGAGTTGAGTGTGTGTTTGGTATAGCTAAGTGTGTATTCTGACTCATGGGTATGTAGAACGCAGTGGTGCCTGGATAGACCTATTCTTTTGGGCGCTTCCGTATTGACCTGTACTCACGTTCATACCGATTTATCAGATAGCTTAACTCAGCCACGATCTCATGTAAGAAGACTCCAGGAAAAGAGGATTGCTTTAACCGAAATTCTTGTATTATGATGAAAGTAGCAGATAAAAAGGAATATTCAACAGAGGACATGTAGAAGATGCATACAGATATGGTGATGATGACAAAATGGAGAATAAGGGCGTGAACAAACATACATCACAGGACTACAGTGAGAGAGTTGGGACAAAATACAGGGAAAAGCAAACTTCTGCCTAGAAAGAAGGATAGAACACAAGCAATGCAAAACATTGAATGATTTCCCAAGTCGTGGGACATGACACTCCCCGTCTGAAATCCTTGGATTTCACGATGTCCGTAATTCTTCGAAGTCGTTCGAACCTGAAAAAACAAGAGGAAGAAAACGTGCATGCAATAATAAAACATAAAAGATTTTTAAGTCCAACTCGTTGTTGTTGACCCGTAGATCACACCGAAAGATAAGTTCAAGTATATAAAACCCATCTTCAGATTGGGGAAGCCGCAAACATGCAAACTCTTCCACCAACCCAGAATCCAATGGGAATGTTAAAGGTTCAATCCAATGGAAAATGTCAACATTCAATAAACTGGGGGATGAGGAGGAATGCTCCCCGCCGTGAACAACGTCCAGGAGCATGTTCAGTTCATGTGATGTCCTCCTTTCGTAGAAGCAGCACGAGTTCAGTGACCGGGCGGAAGAAGGTTCGGGTAGAGCCCCCTTTTGTCACCTTAACTTCTACCTTACGAGTCTTTCCGTCCTCACCGGGTAGGACCTTGGTGATAAGTCCCATTGGCCAGTCATTACGATGAGCCTCTTTGTCCTTTAAGAGAACAAGGTCTCCTTCTTGGAGATTGGGACTGGGCGTCTGCCATTTGTGACGGTTTTGAAGCAAGTGCAAATATTCGGTCTTCCAGCGATGCCAAAACACATTAGCCAGGTGTTGAACTTGTCTCCACTGACGTTTGTAAATGTCCTTGTTATCGAAATTCCCAGGTGGGACTGTAGCGGCTCCAATCTTCTGTGTAAGGAGTGTAGCTGGAGTAAGTATCGTTGGAGCATCGGGGTCGGATGATACTGGAACCAAAGGTCTAGCATTTATTATGGCTGACACTTCTGCGAGGAAGGTAACCAGAACTTCATGAGTAAGGGGAAGTTTATGGTCCAGCAACATGGAGTCGAGGATCCTTCGTGCAACACCAATCATGCGTTCCCAAGATCCACCCATGTGTGAAGAGTGTGGAGGGTTGAATACCCAAGTGCATCCATTGTCGGACAAGAAGTTGTCAAACTGCAGTTCCTTGCAGGCTCCTACAAAGTTTGTGCCGCAGTCGGACCGGAGTTGTTTGGCAGGTCCCCGGATGGAAAAGAATCTTCTTAGGGCATTGATGAAGCTGGAGGTATCCATGGATTCAATAACCTCGATGGGAACTGCACGGATACTGAGACAGGTGAATAGGACAGCCCATCGCTTACTGTTCGCGGCTCCTCCACGGGTTTTCCTGGTAACAACTGACCATGGCCCGAAGACGTCTACACCAACATATGAAAACGGTTGGTCCATGCTCAGTCGATCTGCTGGGAGGTTCGCCATTTGTTGTTTTTGGTGTTTTCCTCGTAACCTTCGGCACTTGACACATCTATGGAGAACTGAAGAGATGCACCTCTTCATTCCCATGATCCACAGACCAGCAGACCTGATGGCACCTTCAGTAAGATGTCTGCCTTGGTGCTGTACTCGTTCGTGATAGTGTCGAATCAACAGAGTAGTGACGTGATGTCGACCTGGAATGATGAAAGGGTTCTGCTCCTTATCGTATAGGTCTGATTTACTTAAACGTCCTCCCACTCTTAGAAACTTGAGATGATCGACTACTGGATTCAAGTCGAGTAGAGTGCTGTTTTTGGACACGCTGACTCCCTTGGTAATACTGCCAATCTCATGTGAATATTCTTCTTGTTGCACACACCTGATGATAACTTGTTCGGCATGGTCTATGTCGTCGGCAGTAAGACGACTCTTACACACGTGCCAACCATGGCACCCTGAGGGCTTGTCCTTTGTAAAACAGCGAGCAATGTGAATGAGACGAGCTACAGTTCGTACAACGGAGGACCAGCTTGAAAAGCGTTCAAAACGATGAGACTTCAAACCTTGCCTAGATGTCATTGAAGTATAGTGAGCAGAGATAGTTTGTCTTATCTCCTTGTCAGATTCTGGTTCCACCAGCTCATAAGCATTTTTGGTGTTGTTCGCACAGAAATCTTCGTACAGGAGACTGGGAGGCGTTAACCACATGTTGTCATCAAGCTTAGAAGCAGCTGCGAGTCTTGTACTTCGGTCGGCTGGGTTTAAATCGGTGGAGATGTGATGCCACTGCTCAGGGGTAGAAAAACTTCTGATGCGCTCTACTCTGTTGCTCACATATGTATAGAACTGCTTTGTTTGGTTGTGAATGTACCCGAGTACCACCCTGCTGTCGGTGTAGAAGGTAAAGGAATCAATTGTAATGTCCATTTCGTCTTGTACAACTTCAGCAATTTCTACTGCCAATACCGCAGCGCAAAGCTCGAGTCTGGGTACAGAGTGTGCAGGCTTTGGAGTTAATTTGGCTTTACCCAGGATGAAACCACAATGTGCCTTGTTAGCTCCTAAGGTCATCAGATAAGCTACTGCGGCTATGGCTTCTGTAGATGCGTCAGAGAAAATATGGACTTCTCTTCTGATTGCAGTCAAAGGTGATCTTGGAGAATAACAACGTGGGACTTGGAGTTGCTCTAAGAACTTCAGAGACTTCTTCCACGCCTCCCACCTTTGCTGTTTCTGAGTTGGGAGCGGGGTGTCCCAATCCGTGTTCTCGGCCATAAGCTGTCTTAACAGTATCTTGCCTTGAATAGTGATGGGTGCTACAAACCCGAGAGGATCATAGATGCTATTTATGACAGATAGGACTCCTCGTTTGGTAAAGGGTTTGTCATAGGGTGACACTTGGAAAGTGAAGGTGTCCCGTTTGATATCCCACAGTAGACCAAGGCTGCGCTGTGTTGGAGGAACATCGGAACCCAAGTTGAGGTCCTTTAGGTTTGAGGCACGGTCCTCAGATGGAAACGCGTTCATTACCTCTTGACTGTTAGAGATAATCTTGTGGAGTCTGAGGTTTGATGTGGATAGCATTTCCTGTGTCCTGGAGAGTAGGTCAATTGCATCTTCGCTTGTGGGCAAGGACTTGAGCCCATCGTCCACGTAGAAGTTCTTCTCTACAAATTGCCGAGCATCGGAACCGTACTCTCTCTCACCTTCCTGGGCTGTCCGTCTCAGTCCATAGATCGCCACAGCAGGTGAGGGACTGTTGCCGAAGACATGGACCTTCATCCGGTAGTCTATGACCTGATTGTTGACGTTGTTGTCCTTGTGCCATAGGAACCTAAGATAGTTTCTGTTGTCTTCTTTCACAATGAAGCAATGAAACATCTGCTGAATGTCGGCCATTATGGCAACAGGTTCTTGTCTGAAGCGGATCAATACTCCAAGGAGGCTGTTGTTCAGGTTGGGCCCAGTTAGGAGCAGGTTATTGAGAGAGAGGCCTTCAAACTGAGCACTGGAGTCAAACACCACTCTGATCTGATTAGGCTTGCGAGGGTGATAGACACCAAAGGATGGAAGATACCAACATTCTTCTCCCTCCCTCAGTGGTGGCGAAGGTTCAGCATGATTTCTGTCAAAGATGTTCTGCATAAAGTCAATGAAATGCTTCTCCATCTCTGGTTTCCTCTTTAGGGTACGCTTTAAGGATGAGAACCTTGCAGTTGCTTGCTGCAGGTTGTTCGGCAACCTCACTCTTGGGAAACGAAAGGGTAAAGGAGCTACCCAACTGTTGGAGTCGTCTTGAACAAATTCTTTATCCATAACCTTTATAAATTCTTTATCTTCCCTTGTGGGTGCCAACTTGTTGTCATTACTTGTGGAATCGAACACTGATGACCCGAGGTTTTCTTCCCAGGACTGGAGTGTGTTCATGTTGTTGAAGGATTCCTGTTGCCACTTGGTGTTGCTCACTTTCTCTTTCACCCAGTAGTGATGTGGGCATGGTTGGAAATGGGTGCTGCGACCATTTGACAAGATGTGTGTCTTGTAAGAGGAGATGTTGTTGGGTCTCTTCATCTTGTGTATGCAAACATTGCCTATGATTACCCAGCCTAGATCTAAGCATTGGGCAAATGGTGCATCGTGTGGTCCATTAATTTGCTGACGCACCTTGTGCAGCCGGAGAATGTCTCTGCCAAGCAGAATCAGGATATCTGCACTGTTGTTGAGGGCTGGTATCTTGTTTGCTATCCCCTTGAGATGTTGGTGATGAAGAGCAGCCTCTGGCGTTGGGATCTCTTCTCGATTGGATGGAATCTGGTTGCACTCGACCAGTGTAGGTAACGGTATCTCGACGGTGTTCTCGAGAGATGTCGCTGTAAGACCACTGGCCCTTCTCCCATAAACCTCTGTAACACCACTGCAGGTACCTAAGGTGTAAGGGTAGGCATTTCCCTTTAAGTTAAACATATCAAAGAGTTCTGACCTTGCAAGTGATCGGTTGCTCTGATCATCCAGAAGGACGTACACCTTCACGGCTTTCTCTGGGTGACCATTGGGATATACGTTCACCAGGCAAATCTTCGCACAGGACTTGTCCCAGAGGTCTTCTCCGCAGACTTCTGTGCATGAAGAAGATATTGTGGTATGGCTTGCAGTTTGAGCTGCGTCCTCCCCGCCATGGCTCGTGGTGGGGGAAGGAGTAAGTGTAGAGTCAGGACGGAATGGGTGGAGTGCTTGTACGTGGTCCTCACTGTCACACTCCATGCACTTAATTGTAGTTTTACAGTCTTTAGCAAGGTGTTCAGTAGAAGCACAACATCTGTAGCATACCCCGAACTTCTTTAGAAGCTCCTTGCGTTCTAGGAGCGGTTTCTTCCTGAAGCCGATGCACTTTTTTAAGGGATGTGGCTTCTTGTGGATGGGACACTCACGATTTGGGTTCTCTATCTTTTCACTTTTGTTACTCTTGCCTGGGGCTGATGTTGGTATGGGAAGAATATCCGTCTTCTTCACTGACACTGGACCCCTGCGGTTTCTGTCGTTCGAGCGTGCGCTGACGTATTTAGAAGGAGGTGAAGCTGGGCCACTGGATTCTTGGTAGGAAAAGCTTGGGTCGTTCTTGCGTTCTGCCACATCTTTTATAAACTCACAGAAGTAGGAGAATGGAGGAAATGACACTTGATGGTCTTTCTTGTATTTTGACCCTAGTGTAGTCCACCTTTCTTGCACGTTGTACGGTAGCTTGGAGATAATGGGATTTACTCCACGAGCAGTGTCCAGATAGCTGAGGCCAGGTAGGTGGGTGTCTGCCTTGGCCAGATGGAGCTCTAACAGCAAGTCACTGAGCTCCAGGAACTTTGAACTGTCTTTGCTTGCTATCTTTGGAAAACTCTGTAGACGCTTGAACAGTGCATCCTCTATGGCTTCTGGACTGCCAAAGTTTTTCTCTAGTCTTTCCCATGCAGCCATGAGACCAGCCATTGGATTACTGATATGTACAGACCTGAGTCTCTTGACACGCTCTGTGGATTGTGGTCCTAGCCATCTGATTAGCAGGTCCAGCTCTTCGGCAGCAGTGATGCCGAGGTCACTAGTTACGGTTCTAAAGGCATTTTTCCAACCTCTGTAATTTTCAGGTTGGTCGTCAAACCTTGTGAGACCGGTTTTAGTAAGTTCGCGGCGAATCATGTACCTTGCGAAGTCAGACATGTCTGTTCTTTCTGACTTAGGATGCACGAATGTGGGCTGAGCGGTGTTGTACATAGGAGTGGAGACGTCTTGGCTTTGAAACGTGGGTAAGTATGGAGTGGCATATGCATTTAGTCCAGCAACCGGTTTGGTGGGTATAGTCTCTGCTACATGCGGAGCTGGCACTATGCGGTTGTCGAGAGTATAATGACCTGCCGGTATATTGGGTTGCGTGTAGATAATAGCCTGTGGAGTTTGATGAGATGCAGGGTCTTGGCGCATACCGGAATACGAAGGAAGTTCAAGTTCGGGAGCATTGTACTGACCTTGAGTGTAGGGTTCTGTAAGTGGATAGGCATCCTGGTGCCCTGGAGAAGCATGAACGCCATCAGGAGTGTTAGTGATGATCTGCGGTTCGCCATTTTGGCTTAGCACGTAGTCTCTTGTGCGTTCAATAGGGTCCTCTGCCTCCACTTCACACAAACTGATGCTGTCTCTTTGACTCCCACTGATAGCTCGCTCCAGGATCCTTAACTCCGCCATGGCTGTTGCGTGCTCACATTCCTTCTCCAGAGCTTCCTTGCGTGCTGCATCCGCATCCATGTCTGCTCTCCTTTGTGCTGCATCCATTTCTGCTCTCTTTTGTGCTGCATCCATTTCTGCTCTCTTTTGTGCTGCATCAATTTCTGCTCTCTTTTGTGCTGCATCCATTTCTGCTCTCTTTTGTGCTGCATCAATTTCTGCTCTCTTTTGTGCTGCATCCATTTCTGCTCTCTTTTGTGCTGTGGCTGTGTCCATATCTGCTCTCCTTTGCGCAAAGGCTGCTTGTATCTTAGACGTTTCTGCCTTAGCACGTGCCCTTATAAGCTGCTGGCTGAGAGTGGAATATTTTGATGAACTTGACCTAGATGAGCGTTTTGAGTGCTTAGACGATTTGGATGAGCGAGATGATGCATCTGGTGTCCGTGCAATTTTAGCCTCTATCTTTGTCTTAATGTCGCGTACGGTGTAGTCCCTTTCAGAATTAAGTTGCTGGAAACTTTGCAATTCTTTTAAAGTCTCTGGCAGATTCAGTTTTTTCAGGAGAGTAATGTATTGGTCAGTCTTCTCCATATACCTTTGGTATGCTGTGCATAATTGTTCTAGGACTCCCTCTAGTGGTAACTCATGAGAAGCAGGCCTTGATACAGTGTCTATGTGACTCAGCACTTTCTCCCATAGTGAAGACACATCACGATATACAACACCTTTTTCAGTCTCTAAATTCTCCATGACTTTCCATGTAGGTTTAACTGTACGTTTTCCCCTTTCACTAGCTGGTGGATGGGGATCTAGGTCTCTTTCCTGTGTCTGTAAGTCTGGTAGGGACATTGTATACCTCGCTTCAGACATGATTTGTTTGCAGGCAGGAAGAGTGGATGATGAGGGTTATACTTCTCACTGTTTATCTGCAGTGTGTGCTTCTATGCACGCTGGGGTCTGGCTGGGAACTGGGTTACTGTGTATCTGGGAAATGTCCTTTTCCACTGAGGTTCAGCACAGACCTTGAGTTACTGTCTCTGAAGGCAGGCTATTCCTTTTTACTTTTCTGACTCATGGGTATGTAGAACGCAGTGGTGCCTGGATAGACCTATTCTTTTGGGCGCTTCCGTATTGACCTGTACTCACGTTCATACCGATTTATCAGATAGCTTAACTCAGCCACGATCTCATGTAAGAAGACTCCAGGAAAAGAGGATTGCTTTAACCGAAATTCTTGTATTATGATGAAAGTAGCAGATAAAAAGGAATATTCAACAGAGGACATGTAGAAGATGCATACAGATATGGTGATGATGACAAAATGGAGAATAAGGGCGTGAACAAACATACATCACAGGACTACAGTGAGAGAGTTGGGACAAAATACAGGGAAAAGCAAACTTCTGCCTAGAAAGAAGGATAGAACACAAGCAATGCAAAACATTGAATGATTTCCCAAGTCGTGGGACATGACAGTGTGTGTGTGGCAGAGTTGAGTGTGCGTTTGGTATAGCTAAGTATGTGTGTGGCAGAGTTGAGTGTGTGTTTGGTATAGCTAAGTGTGTGTGTGGCAGAGTTGAGTGTGTGTTTGGTATAGCTAAGTATGTGTGTGGCAGAGTTGAGTGTGTGTTTGGTATAGCTAAGTATGTGTGTGGCAGAGTTGAGTGTGTGTTTGGTATAGCTAAGTATGTGTGTGGCAGAGTTGAGTGTGTGTTTGGTATAGCTAAGTATGTGTGTGGCAGAGTTGAGTGTGTGTTTGGTATAGCTAAGTGTGTGTGTGGCAGAGTTGAGTGTGTGTTTGGTATGGCTAAGTATGTGTGTGACAGAGTTGAGTGTGTTTGGTATGGCTAAGTATGTGTGGTAGAGTTGAGTGTGTGTTTGGTATAGCTAAGTGTGTGTGTGGCAGAGTTGAGTGTGTGTTTGGTATGGCTAAGTATGTGTGGCAGAGATGAGTGTGTGTTTGGTATAGCTAAGTATGTGTGTGGCAGAGTTGAGTGTGTTTGGTATAGCTAAGTATGTGTGTGGCAGAGTTGAGTGTGTGTTTGGTATAGCTAAGTATGTGTGTGGCAGAGTTGAGTGTGTGTTTGGTATAGCTAAGTATGTGTGGCAGAGTTGAGTGTGTGTTTGGTATAGCTAAGTGTATGTGTGACAGAGTTGAGTGTGTGTTTGGTATAGCTATGTATGTGTGTGGCAGAGTTGAGTGTGTTTGGTATAGCTAAGTGTGTGTGTGGCAGAGTTGAGTGTGTGTTTGGTATAGCTAAGTATGTGTGTGGCAGAGTTGAGTGTGTGTTTGGTATAGCTAAGTATGTGTGGCAGAGTTGAGTGTGTGTTTGGTATAGCTAAGTGTGTGTGTGGCAGGGTTGAGTGTGTGTTTGGTATAGCTAAGTGTATGTGTGACAGAGTTGAGTGTGTTTGGTATGGCTAAGTATGTGTGGCAGAGTTGAGTGTGTGTTTGGTATAGCTAAGTGTGTGTGTGGCAGAGTTGAGTGTGTGTTTGGTATGGCTAAGTATGTGTGGCAGAGATGAGTGTGTGTTTGGTATAGCTAAGTGTGTGTGTGACAGAGTTGAGTGTGTGTTTGGTATAGCTAAGTGTGTGTGACAGAGTTGAGTGTGTGTTTGGTATGGCTAAGTATGTGTGTGGCAGAGTTGAGTGTGTGTTTGGTATAGCTAAGTGTGTGTGTGACAGAGTTGAGTGTGTGTTTGGTATAGCTAAGTGTGTGTGACAGAGTTGAGTGTGTGTTTGGTATGGCTAAGTATGTGTGGTAGAGTTGAGTGTGTGTTTGGTATAGCTAAGTGTGTGTGTGGCAGAGTTGAGTGTGTGTTTGGTATAGCTAAGTATGTGTGTGGCAGAGTTGAGTGTGTGTTTGGTATAGCTAAGTGTATGTGTGACAGAGTTGAGTGTGTTTGGTATAGCTAAGTGTGTGTGTGGCAGGGTTGAGTGTGTGTTTGGTATAGCTAAGTATGTGTGACAGAGTTGAGTGTGTTTGGTATGGCTAAGTATGTGTGGCAGAGTTGAGTGTGTGTTTGGTATAGCTAAGTGTGTGTGTGGCAGAGTTGAGTGTGTGTTTGGTATGGCTAAGTATGTGTGGCAGAGATGAGTGTGTGTTTGGTATAGCTAAGTATGTGTGTGGCAGAGTTGAGTGTGTGTTTGGTATAGCTAAGTATGTGTGTGGCAGTGTTGAGTGTGTGTTTGGTATGGCTAAGTATGTGTGGCAGAGTTGAGTGTGTGTTTGGTATAGCTAAGTATGTGTGACAGAGTTGAGTGTGTTTGGTATGGCTAAGTATGTGTGGCAGAGTTGAGTGTGTGTTTGGTATAGCTAAGTGTGTGTGTGGCAGAGTTGAGTGTGTGTTTGGTATGGCTAAGTATGTGTGGCAGAGATGAGTGTGTGTTTGGTATAGCTAAGTATGTGTGTGGCAGAGTTGAGTGTGCGTTTGGTATAGCTAAGTATGTGTGTGGCAGAGTTGAGTGTGTGTTTGGTATAGCTAAGTGTGTGTGTGGCAGAGTTGAGTGTGTGTTTGGTATAGCTAAGTATGTGTGTGGCAGTGTTGAGTGTGTGTTTGGTATAGCTAAGTATGTGTGTGGCAGAGTTGAGTGTGTGTTTGGTATAGCTAAGTGTGTGTGTGGCAGAGTTGAGTGTGTGTTTGGTATAGCTAAGTATGTGTGTGGCAGTGTTGAGTGTGTGTTTGGTATAGCTAAGTATGTGTGTGGCAGAGTTGAGTGTGTGTTTGGTATAGCTAAGTGTGTGTGTGGCAGAGTTGAGTGTGTGTTTGGTATGGCTAAGTATGTGTGGTAGAGTTGAGTGTGTGTTTGGTATAGCTAAGTGTGTGTGTGGCAGAGTTGAGTGTGTGTTTGGTATAGCTAAGTATGTGTGTGGTAGAGTTGAGTGTGTGTTTGGTATAGCTAAGTATGTGTGTGGCAGAGTTGAGTGTGTGTTTGGTATAGCTAAGTGTGTGTGTGGCAGAGTTGAGTGTGTGTTTGGTATGGCTAAGTATGTGTGTGGCAGAGTTGAGTGTGTGTTTGGTATAGCTAAGTATGTGTGTGGCAGTGTTGAGTGTGTGTTTGGTATAGCTAAGTATGTGTGTGGCAGAGTTGAGTGTGTGTTTGGTATAGCTAAGTGTGTGTGTGGCAGAGTTGAGTGTGTGTTTGGTATGGCTAAGTATGTGTGGTAGAGTTGAGTGTGTGTTTGGTATAGCTAAGTGTGTGTGTGGCAGAGTTGAGTGTGTGTTTGGTATAGCTAAGTATGTGTGTGGTAGAGTTGAGTGTGTGTTTGGTATAGCTAAGTATGTGTGTGGCAGAGTTGAGTGTGTGTTTGGTATAGCTAAGTATGTGTGTGGCAGTGTTGAGTGTGTGTTTGGTATAGCTAAGTATGTGTGTGGCAGAGTTGAGTGTGTGTTTGGTATAGCTAAGTGTGTGTGTGGCAGAGTTGAGTGTGTGTTTGGTATGGCTAAGTATGTGTGGTAGAGTTGAGTGTGTGTTTGGTATAGCTAAGTGTGTGTGTGGCAGAGTTGAGTGTGTGTTTGGTATAGCTAAGTATGTGTGTGGTAGAGTTGAGTGTGTGTTTGGTATAGCTAAGTATGTGTGTGGCAGAGTTGAGTGTGTGTTTGGTATAGCTAAGTATGTGTGTGGCAGTGTTGAGTGTGTGTTTGGTATAGCTAAGTATGTGTGTGGCAGAGTTGAGTGTGTGTTTGGTATAGCTAAGTGTGTGTGTGGCAGAGTTGAGTGTGTGTTTGGTATGGCTAAGTATGTGTGGTAGAGTTGAGTGTGTGTTTGGTATAGCTAAGTGTGTGTGTGGCAGAGTTGAGTGTGTGTTTGGTATAGCTAAGTATGTGTGTGGTAGAGTTGAGTGTGTGTTTGGTATAGCTAAGTATGTGTGTGGCAGAGTTGAGTGTGTGTTTGGTATAGCTAAGTGTGTGTGTGGCAGAGTTGAGTGTGTGTTTGGTATGGCTAAGTATGTGTGTGGCAGAGTTGAGTGTGTGTTTGGTATAGCTAAGTGTGTGTGTGGCAGAGTTGAGTGTGTGTTTGGTATAGCTAAGTGTGTGTGTGGCAGAGTTGAGTGTGTGTTTGGTGTAGCTAAGTGTGTGTGTGGCAGAGTTGAGTGTGTGTTTGGTATAGCTAAGTATGTGTGTGGCAGAGTTGAGTGTGTGTTTGGTATAGCTAAGTATGTGTGTGGTAGAGTTGAGTGTGTGTTTGGTATAGCTAAGTATGTGTGTGGCAGAGTTGAGTGTGTGTTTGGTATAGCTAAGTGTGTGTGTGGCAGAGTTGAGTGTGTGTTTGGTATGGCTAAGTATGTGTGTGGCAGAGTTGAGTGTGTGTTTGGTATAGCTAAGTGTGTGTGTGGCAGAGTTGAGTGTGTGTTTGGTATAGCTAAGTGTGTGTGTGGCAGAGTTGAGTGTGTGTTTGGTATGGCTAAGTGTGTGTGTGGCAGAGTTGAGTGTGTGTTTGGTATAGCTAAGTGTGTGTGTGGCAGAGTTGAGTGTGTGTTTGGTATAGCTAAGTGTGTGTGTGGCAGAGTTGAGTGTGTGTTTGGTGTAGCTAAGTGTGTGTGTGGCAGAGTTGAGTGTGTGTTTGGTATAGCTAAGTATGTGTGTGGCAGAGTTGAGTGTGTGTTTGGTATAGCTAAGTGTGTGGCAGAGTTGAGTGTGTGTTTGGTATAGCTAAGTGTGTGGCAGAGTTGAGTGTGTGTTTGGTATAGCTAAGTGTGTGGCAGAGTTGAGTGTGTGTTTGGTATAGCTAAGTGTCTGGCTGAGTTTAGTGAATAGCAAAGCTGGGTGAGAATGCATATCATGGCTGAGTGCATGTACGCATGCGGTAAAGCTGAATGTGTGTATGTGTGCATACAGAGCTGTGTACGTAGTAGTGCCACATGTGCATGTTTACATAGCAAGGCTGAGTGTCTGTTTGTTGCTGTACACTGGGGGATATCATACTGTGTGATGGGAGCTGTGGGTGCATCATATTGTATGATAAGAGATTCTGTGGGGGCATCATACATTGTGGCGGGCACTGTGCGGGCTTTATACTGTGTGTGGGGGACTGTGATTACATTTCACTGTATAGGTTACATTTCCGTGTGGACCATGAAAACGATATCATACAGGGTGGGATCACTAATGGGCTTCACTAGGAGCAAAATGTCTGTGTGGGCGCATGTAAAGGAGTGGGCGATGCGCTTACTGTGTGTCCTTACTTATATTTAAACGTTGGGCGCTTTGTGATCTTTGATGATATTATGGGTGTCCCTGTGTCGATTATCTTTCAATCGATCATTCTAGACCTCTCTACAGACAGAATGTCTTTTATATTCAGTGAACGGTCACCGCTACCTTTTCAGAACATCATTTAATGTAATCAGTAACAGCCACTGTCTTCATACAAATAGAAAATGTATAAAAGCTCTGATGTCAGGTTTGTCTAGTATTAGACAGTTTTTTTTGTACAGGGATTGATCATTAGGATTAAGAGCTATTCCATTTAAAATGAAAACATTCACGAAATATACATTTTTATCTTTCATCAAGCCTTAAAACTTCTATTAGTTCTTTTTCTTGCAATTAGTGATCCGGGGGTTACAGTTTTCCTTGACTCCTGGATGGCTTCTATCTATTTGTGCAGAAGTGCACAGAGCAGGAGATGGGTTCCATTACTTTCCATGTCTTAAAAGACAGATTTCTAGAGAGCATGGTGCAAAAGGAACTGATAATACGCTAATACAGCCTATCATAAAACTAGATCAAAGTTCACAAATGTCAAGACTTCACATTTACTCTCTTTACTATAGGGTTCATTTTTTCTTGGTATTATCAGCAAAATAAAAAAAATCAAAACTTTTCATTACTTTCATTTGCATACTTTACAAAATGAGCTTAAAGGGGAATTTCCAATGTGGACATTTATTTATCTATTTTTTTTTATGTAAAAAAGTGTTTTGGTAACAGAAATATCACAAGAAATGTGCTTATTTCTAGACCTGTGGGGGTCTGACAGCGAGACCTCCACTGATCGCGAGAATAGGAAACTTTTTTCCCTTGTTTGAACATAGCGGCAGTGTGCATACTAGACCGCCACTCCATTTATTCCCTGTGGGACTGCCACACTCCGTTCTGGCGATCTGTGGGGGGTCTCACTGGTTGGAACTCTAATCATCCAGGATTTATCACCTACCCTGTGATTAACCCTTTAATTAATTGGCTGATTGTCCATAAACTCAGGTTTATGACCAAAACTTACCAGATCTTCTCCAGTCCGGGCTTTTGGGAACAAGCTCTTCAAGCATCTGTCAGACATCTGTATTATTTCTAAAGTTCTAAGTCTAGGTTCATAGAGTATTTTGCAGGTGAAAACACACAGTTGGTTTTCCAAGAGGAATCCACTTTAGAAGTGCTGATTTTTATTTGTTTTTTTTTCTGAAGTGTTTTAAGAAGAGATCTTGAAGAAGTTTTTGAAGTGTTATTTTACACAATGTATTTTGCAGCCTTTGAACCAGTGTCAGGTTTCTGGTGGATTCTGCCAGGATTCCACAATCAAAGATGGTGACATGTCACTTCTTTTTTTTTTTTACTAGACTTTTCTGTAAACCTCTTTGGGAATTTTTTTTTTTATAAAAGAAACTCATCGTATGAGCATCAAGGTGGATTGTCCATTGAAATGAATAAGAAGAGTTTCTAAGGGTATGTGTGCATGATGTCTTTTTTAGGCATATTCCGCCCCGAATCCACCTGAAAAAGAGCTGCAAACGCACCCCATAATGAACTTGTTGCACAGCAATGTCAAACATGGCGGCTGCGCGCATTCGTCTAAAAGACGCCATGTGAACATAGTTTATTGGATTCATAGATTATACGATTCATAAAAGCTTTGAAAAGTCGCAAACTGTAGGTGCTTCTAAATTTTGTGACTTTCTGCTTTTTCACATCCGTCTGTCCCAGCTCTGTCAAAATGGTATAGCTGAGGCGGGATGGCCCGTGACACCGCAGCTCATCTAATTTATGACGGGCTGTGGCATGTCGCACTCCAGAAATCTTACTCCAGTCCCCGATTGGAGTAAGATTTCTGGCGTTTCGCATGCCACTTGTCAGATGCTCCAGATCCACGAAGAGGTGTGCATCTCTTCATGAATGAGGAGCGACTGACTACATCAACGTCACGCCCTATGAGCATTTGAACTGGATTTTGGAGCCAATCTGCTTTGAAATTCTCCTTAAAGAACTCAGTGTGAGCTTAGTCTAATGGCTGCTGTTTATCTGAGTCTTTTCCTTGTTATATATGATGATTAGTGATTGCATGGAGGAAACGTTATAGGTGGCACAAATCGTAGAATTGATTTTTTTTCTCCTCCCTGCACCAGATTGTATGGCATCAACCAGTAGAAATCTGTAGTTTATGTTTATTACATTATTAACAGATTAGAGATCTCAGTGGCTTAAACATTACCCCGGCAGTGCAAGAACTCATAAAGAGCGTATTTATATGTGCACATTGTGTCAGTTCTCCACCATGCAGTGTGTGTACCGGTGCTTGTACACTTTAGTGAAGATCTTTACCTGTGCGGTTATTGCCGCTGGTCTTTCTCTCCTCACCTGGTATCTAATACGCGAGTTCTACAATGGTATGTATGGCTGACTTACAATCCTATCCATTTTATATACGGTAATTGAATTGATCCAATCCAAAAGGCTAAGTAATAGTAATTTCTATATTTAATAACTTTCGCTTGTCTTTGGCAACTTTGAATCATCCTGGAAAAGCCTTTAATTAACAGATATGTTTCTATAATTTAATCTTATCTTGAAAAAAGTAGACGTTGGAGGAAAGGGATAAAACCGAGCATTATTTATAGGAAAATACTTATATATAATGCTACCTATATTTTCTGTATGAACATGTCACCGCCCCAACATTTGTCCATTTAGCCTCCAATATACACTGTACTCAGGAAGCAATCACAGGGCTTTGTACTGAATAACATATAGTCATCCAGTGTTTTATACAAGAAAGGAAAATTTTGATTTGTATTTTTTTTTTACTTTGTCTTTAAAAATACATACAAAAATCTCACCGACTATGAACTGTGTAAAGAAGACGTGAAGACGCAGAAATATGACAAGCACCACTGCACTCACTGCATGTATATGTATCTGTACTTAAGAAACTTTGGACTTCAAAATCGCTCTCAGTTGTAACGTTTCTTGTTCTTGCTTGTAATGCTATTGGAAAAAGTATTGTTGGATAACCAGAGTTGTCAGCCGTTCTGAAATTCCTGGGCGGCCCATAAAAATAGAGCAACTTCTTTCCCATTTGAGACAAAGCCTATTTTCACCTTAATGACCAGGCAAATTTTCACAATTTTGACCACTGTCTCTTTATGAGGTAATATCTCTGGAACTTTTCAACGGATCCTTGTGATTCTGAGATTGTTTTCTCGTGACATATTGTACTTTATGATAGTGACAACATTTATTTGATATGATTTTACTTGTGAAAAAATGGAAATTTGGCAAAAATGTAGCAATTTTTAAACTTTTAATTTTTATGCCCTTAAATCACTTCTGAGACTGGGAAATCACTACGTATTGTGAATCACAAATGTTCCATGGGTGTTTGTGCTTCATATTAAATGGATGTCACGGTTCAGTCCAGTACCACATGGTAGGACACATGATATATAAAAATGTTAGTAAGTTTCAATGCAAAACAACAATAGTGTCATTTTTAAAAATAACCTATATTGAAATCTGTTTTTAATCTAAACTACGTAAGATCCAGCAGGGAGACTGACCAGCAGAGGAATTTTGTTCCGTATTTCGTAGATGATCCACTGACACCCAGTGGAATGATCCCACTCTTAGGAGTCAGTTCTGTCAGGGCCTATATCAACGGTTAAAAGATGCAGTGGCTCAGTACAAAACCCTAGCGTTGTTGAAGGCCGCCACGGCTCTTGCCATACCTATTGATAGATGCCTTAGGGATGGACCTGTAGTGAACCCATGACCTGTGGTACTTCCTATAACTGAAGTTCTCCCCATGTGTTCTGAAGAGCTTATACAGTTAGGGGGCTTTCCGCCTTCATGGGTCTCTTGCAGTTTACTGCAAAACAGGGGTGTGCTTTTTCTTTCGCAAAAAGGGTAATTTCATTGGGGAATGTCCATCCTAAATACCAGAAAGTCCGAAAACTTCTGACTCCAGGTTGTGTGGAGTATTACAACCTGGGCATATATATCTCCATCGCAGGTGTGTCTCTATTTATCCTACCTGCATAAGTGGTTATAGGTACAGAAACTGAGACAATACAGTATCTGTCCTACTAGATAGTGGGGCAGGAGCCAATACGGTGGATGTTCAGTTCGCTCAGACCCATGGTCTCTCCTGTAGTAAGCTGGTGAAGTCCATTCCCCTCTTTGCGATAGATTCTGCACCTCTGAGTCTGGGAAGCTTACGCAAACAGCGCCTGAGGTGAACCTTCATGTAAGGGCTCTTCACAGGGAGCTTATTTCTTGTTACTTTCTGGAAGGTCTCCATACTCCTATTGTATTGGGTCTTCCCTGGTTGACTAAGCATAATCAGGTCATACTCTTGCAGGCCAGAGAGATAATCAAGTGGAGTAATTTTTGCAAGAATAATTGCCTAAGTAATATTATCGCTAATATCTCCACTAAAAACATTCCATCTTTCTGTCTGATTTTGAGAGGATGTTCTTTGAGAATGGGTGTCAAGAACTGCTTCCTCATCATGTATATAATTGTCCTGTGAAATTGCTTCCGGGTGCAAAGTTGGCCAAGACCAGATTATACAATCTGTCAGTTTCTGAGAGACAGGCCTTGAAAGAGTATATCTCTGAGAGTCTTGCCAAGGGACATATTACATCCTCATTTTTGCCTGTAGGGGCGGGGTTCTTCTTCGTTAAAAAGAAAGATGGGAACCTGCATCCCTGTTTAGACTTTCATGAGTTAAAACGGATTACTATCCAGGACCCATATCCCCTCCCACTCATTCCTGATCAGATTATCAGGGCAAAATGGTTCTCCAAGTTGCATCTCAGGGGAGCCTATAATCTGTTTAGGATTAAGGGGGGAGAGATGAGTGGAAGATGGCTTTAACAGAAAAACCACAAAAGATGACCTAGGTCTTGTATCAATTAGTAGAACCAACAATTACAAATAAAGACCTAAAAACAATAATCTTTATTCTTTAATATTCATGATTAAAATATCAAAATAGAAACCACATATAAAACGAACAATAGCAGGGAACCTGATAGTAGGGTCAAATAATAATCCTATTCCCATGAATATGTATAAATATAATATAAACTTATTAGGAAAAAGGACTAGGGAGGATAGAAGTGTCTTTACCTAATGTAGTCCCTTCCTTGCAGTGGAGGTTGGCACCCTGGGATACGAAATGGCACCCCCACTCAACGTAGGCTGACCCTAAGAAAACCTAAAGAGGTATCCCTACCAAAAAAGCCACCACCAAACACACCACAAAAAAATGAAAAAATGTGCTGTTGCTGCTACATAGTGTCAATCTGTTACACACAATAATCAATAAGCATCTATAAATGGCCGAGAGCATATTAAATAGTTAGAAAAAAACTCTCCCAATATCAAGGTAAATCTAAAGGAGCATCACTCCCAAGAAAACATGTCATATACTAGCGAAAAAGAAAGGAGCATGGATACTCAATATAATAGGAAAATATTAAATTTTATTTAAAGATACACAAAATATCATACAAATAAAATCAAATAGCATGACAGAATAAATAACAAAATTCCAGCATGCGGACAGGAGGAAGAACAACCAGTACACTAGGAGATAGGACACACTACCAAATACGACCTGGGTAAGTCTGGAATGGTATAAAACTACATGCTTGCCATGAGAAGAAGTCACAGAGGGAAACAACGCCCTCTACACATAATACCTATTCATGTCCCAGTATAGCTAGTATCGTGTGACCAGTGAGAACTTACCCATAATGGATCGCGGTCTGTGTGTTGCCTTCCCACTACCCCTAGGGGTAGTTCTTCCTCCTGTCCCCATGCTGGAATTTTGTTATTTATTCTGTCATGCTATTTGATTTTATTTGTATGATATTTTGTGTATCTTTAAATAAAATTTAATATTTTCCTATTATATTAAGTATCCATGCTCCTTTCTTTTTCGCTAGTATATGATAGTGTCAATCTGTATAGTGTTATTGAGGCCTAATAGGCTCTATAAAATATAAAATGTAATAGCTATAAGTGATGTCTTAATCTGGAGAGATCAGTGGTACAGATCAACATACAGTATATAACTATCTGCAAATCATTACACCATTGTTACTTTTTTGTGTTCACCAGGATACCACAGTACATTGGAAAAGAACAGTGATTGGTATATCTATTGGCCACAGGTTGTCTGTGATATTAAAAAGGACTGATGTGAAAAAGATATTTCAACCTTAATGTACAGAACCACATGTGCAGTACTATAGGTGTCCTCTGCTAGTCAAATTTGTAGACAAATGGCATTATCGCCAGAAAAAAATCATATACTAGCAAGATCCAATAAATCTATGTACAGACATAATGGCATCATCGCCAGAAACGCAAGGGCCTGAATGCCAGAAATATATAGGCATCAACGTCAGAAGTATATAGGCATCATCGCCATAAAGGAATCACTGATCAGATAATTTCCAATATATAAATATGATGGCATCAGGGTGATAAGCAGATGAAAATGACAAGTCAATCCGTAGTTTATTACAAGAAGCTCTCCAAAATTTAGACATAAATTTTACTCCCCTATCAGACACAATGTTCAGAGGGATCCCATGTAATCTTACAATATGAGAAACTAACAACCTGGAGAGTGTCTCTGCATTAGGTAATCCTGACAAAGGAACAAAATGAACTTGCTTGCTGAATCGATCAACTACCACTCAAATAGTAGTCTTCCCATCAGACAGAGGCAAATCAGTAATGAAATCCATGGATAAATGAGTCCATGGTCTTTCGGGAATATGCAATGGAGCCAATTCCCCAGCCGGCTGGCTATGACTGACTTTGGCACGTGCGCAGACTTCACAAGCAGATACAAAATCCTTAATATCCTTATGCATGGATGGCCACCAAAAAAGTCTAGCGATGGCTTTCCTTGTAGCAGTAACCCCAGGATGACCACATAAAACGGAATCATGAAATTCCTGTAACACTCGCAATCTTAGGTATACAGGCACAAATAAATTGGACCCTGGGGAAGTAGAAGGAGCCAACGACTGGGCTTTACGAATCTCCTCTTCCAGCTCCGAGGTTACCATAGATACCACAATACCCTGAGGAATAATGGAGGATGGAGGTTCTGGAGGAGAAATGGAATCTAGACTATGAAATAAGGCATCAGCTTTCACATTCTTAGACCCTGGCCTGAATGTAATAGAAAAATTAAAAAGAGGGAAAAACAAGGACCATCTGGCCTGTCTAGGAGTTAAGCTGTTAGCTGGTTCAATGTAAGCTAAAGTGTTTTGATCCGTGATCACCATAACTAGATGAACCACCCCCTCCAAAAAATACCTCCATTCCTCAAAGGCCAATTTGACAACAAGTAACTCCCGATTCCCAACATCATAATTTGCCAGAGTTTTGGGCCCCTGCGATAAGACTGCCCCCACTCCGATCTCCGAAGCATCCACCTCCACAATGAACAGTTCTTGGAGATCAGGTTGGATCAGAATGGGTGTGGACATAAAACACTCTTTTAATCTTTCAAAAGCCCTGATAGCACCTGGCGAGCAAACCTTGAGATTCGCCCCCTTATGTGTAAGGTCAGTAAGTGGTTTACCAATTTGTGAAAACCCCTTGATAAATTTTCTATAATAGTTGACGAATCCCAGAAAACGCTGCAAAGCCTTAAGATCATGAGATTGAACCCAATCAATTATGGCCTGCACCTTCCATGTTCTGTTGACAAGATAAACCCCCAAAAAGAGATTTTCCGAACAGGAAAAACACATTTCTCTAATTTAGCAAACAGAGAGTTTTCCCTCAGTCTCTGTGACTCCACACGGACATGATCCTGATGAGTGTCCAAGTCTGGCGAGAAAATTAGAATGCCATGGAGATATATTACAACAAATCTTCCAATGAAATCTGAGAAAATATCATTCATAAAATTTTGAAACACAGCAGGTGCATTAGATAATCTGAAAGGCATGACAAGGTTTTCAAATAGACCCTCAGACGTTAAAAATGCCGTTTTCCACTCATCACCCTTCCAGATGCGTATCAAATTGTAAGCCCCTCTAAGATCAAGTTTAGAAAACACCCTGGCCCCCAGAAGCTGATTATATACAGTAGGTCGGGGATGAGTGGAAGTGGGTAGGTATTTTTAACCATGATCTTGTTTAATTCTCGGAAATCAAGGCAAGGACAGAGACCCCCATCTTTCTTTTTAGCAAAGAAAAATACAGCAGCTACAGGGGAGGATGGTCACGGATATGAACCTTCCGTAAACTCTCGTTAACATATTCTTTCATAGCGGCCCGCTCAGGCAAAAAAAAAGGCGAGCTTTTGGCCATTTGGCGCTAGGAATAAGGTCAATAGCACAATCATAGGGACGATGGGGAGGTAGTATCTCCGCCTCTTTTTCCGAGAACACAACTCCGAAGTCCATCAGGTACCCCGGAAGACCCTCCAGACTAGCGGAGCTTATTTGTACATTTTTTAGACATTTCTTGGAACAGCTGGGACTTCATTTCACAATCTCCTTCAGACGCCAATCAATAACTGGATTGTGAGTCTGCAACCATGGAAACCTCAGTACCAATCCAACAGGTAAAATATCCAACACAAAACGGAAGATAGATTCAGAGTGGAGTGCTCCCACTTGGAGAGTGAAATCCACCGTTGCTCTCGTGACTAAATTGTGAGCTAACGGTGTCTTGTCAAGGGCGATGATTTGAATGGGTCTTTCTAAACTAACTGTCCCTAACCCTAACTTCAGAACCAGTCCCAAATCAATAAAGTTAGCATCAGACCCACAGTCAATGAATGCCAATGTTGATAACACCTGACTCTCGAAGGAAGTCATCATATTTATCAGAGGAAGAAAAAGGTACCTGGGAGTCTGGGTGACTTCCTCGGTCGTCACCCAGACTCAGACATTCTCTTGATGGTTTGGTGGCTTGAGGACGAGTTGGGCAATTCTTAATAAAATGTCCAGAGAGACCACAGTATAGACAGAGTCCAAGATCTTGTTTCCATCTTCTCTCCACAACACTAAAACTGGCAACTCTAACCTCGAGTAAATGGACCTACTTCGAGGAAGTATAACATGCGGCCTGCTGTTCAGCATGTCTCTCATGGATTCTGCAGTCCATTCGTATGGCCTGATTCATGGCCTCCATCAGATAACAAGGGGCGTCATGAACGATCAGAGCATCATTGAGTGTCTTGGAGAGGCCTCTTTGGAACTGGCACCTGAGAACAGCATCGTTCCATAGAACTTCGGTGGACCACTTCCGGAACTTAGTACAATAGTCCTCAACTGTGTGACCCGCATGTGCCAGGTTCATGATCTTAGCCTCCGCGACCTGGATTCTGTCCGGTTTGTCATAGAGCAGACCTAAACTGTCAAAACAGACATCAACAGAAAACCACTCTGGGGTTTATGGGGACAAAGAAATTGCCCAGGTCTGAAGACTCCCTCGGAGTAGGGATATGATTATTCCCACCTGCTGGAACTCCTCCCCCGACGACTGGAGGCGTAGGGTAAAAAATAGCCTTCACAGCCTAAGAGCTAACTACCCCTGAAGATGGAAACGGAAAACTAACTCGCCTCAGAGAAACCCCCAAAGGAAAGATAGCCCCCCACAAATATTGACAGTGAGTGGAGAGGGAAATGACACACGCAGAAATGAAACTAGATTTTAGCAAAGGAGGCCATTACTATCTAAATAGACAGAGATAGAAAAGGCTACTGTGCAGTCAGTATTAAAAAACTAAATATCCACGCAGAGTTTACAAAAAATAACCTCCACACCGACTCACGGTGTGGAGGGGCAAATCTGCTACCCCAGAGCTTCCAACTAGCCAAAATAATTCATACTGGCATGCTGGACAAAAGACATAACATTAACTTGAACTGAAGGTCATAAGCAAGGAAACACCCAAAAAACTAGCAGACTTATCTTAAGCTGAAATGAACTGGCCAACAGAGCACTTCCAGGAAAGGACAGAGTCCACAGGAGGAACATTGACAGCTGGCATTGACTAAAGACTAGAGCCCAGTTAAATAACAAGACCAGGGAACCGATTAGTGCATGCAGCTGCTAAGTTCCACTAGAAACCACCAGAGGGAGCACAAGAACGGAATTCACAACAGTACCCCCCCCTTGATGAGGGGTCACCGAACCCTCACCAGAGCCCCCAGGCCGATAGGGACGAGCCAAATGAAAAGCACGTACCAAATCGGCAGCATGGACATCAGAGGCAAAAACCCAAGAATTATCCTCCTGGCCATAACCCTTCCACTTGACCAGATACTGAAGTTTCCACCTCAAAAGACGAGAATCCAAAATCTTCTCCACCACATATTCCAACTCCCCCTCAACCAACACCGGAGCAGGAGGGTCAACAGAGGGGACCATGGGCACCACATATCTCCGCAACAAAGATCTATGGAACACATTATGAATGGCAAAAGAAGCTGGAAGGGCCAAACGAAAAGACACAGGATTGATAATTTCCAAAATCCTATAAGGACCAATAAAACGAGGCTTGAACTTAGGAGAAGAGACCTTCATAGGAACAGGACGAGAAGACAACCAGACCAAATCCCCAACCCGAAGCCGGGGACCAACGCACCGACGGCGGTTAGCAAAACGTTGAGCCTTTTCCTGAGATAATGTTAAATTGTCCACCACATGAGTCCAAATCCGCTGCAACCTGTCCACCACAGAATCTACCCCAGGACAGTCCGAAGGCTCAACCTGCCCTGAGGAAAAACGAGGATGAAAACCGAAGTTACAAAAGAAAGGCGAAACCAAAGTAGCCGAACTAGCCCGATTATTAAGGGCAAACTCGGCCAACGGCAAAAAAGTAACCCAATCATCCTGATCAGCAGACACAAAGCATCTCAAATAGGTTTCCAAGGTCTGATTGGTTCGCTCCGTCTGTCCATTTGAGGGTGAAATGCCGAAGAAAAAGACAAATTAATGCCCATTCTAGCACAAAAGGACCGCCAAAACCTAGAAACAAATTGGGTACCTCTGTCAGACACAATATTCTCCGGAATACCATGCAAACGAACCACATGCTGAATAAATAAAGGAACCAAATCAGAGGAGGAAGGCAACTTAGGCAAAGGTACCAAGTGGACCATTTTAGAAAACCGGTCACAAACCACCCAGATGACAGACATCTTCTGAGAGACAGGAAGATCGGAAATAAAATCCATGGAAATATGCATCCAGGGCCTCTCAGGGATAGGCAAAGGCAAGAGCAACCCACTGGCACGAGAACAGCAGGGCTTAGCCCGGGCACAGATCCCACAGGACTGCATGAAAGAACGCACATCCCGTGACAAAGAAGGCCACCAAAAGGACCTGGCAACCAAATCTCTGGTACCAAAGATCCCAGGATGACCAGCCAATACAGAGCAATGAATCTCAGAAATCACCTTACTATTCCATCTATCAGGAACAAACAATTTCCCCACAGGACAGCGGTTGGGTCTATCAGCCTGAAACTCCTGAAGCACCCGCCACAAATCAGGGGAGATGGCAGAAAGAATCACCCCCTCCTTGAGAATACCAGCCGGCTCAAGGACTCCCGGAGAATCAGGCAAAAAACTCCTAGACAGGGCATCAGCCTTCACATTCTTAGATCCCGGAAGATACGAGACCACAAAATCGAAACGGGAGAAAAACAAAGACCACCGAGCCTGTCTAGGATTCAACCGCTTGGCAGACTCAAGGTAAATCAGATTCTTGTGATTGGTCAAAACCACAACACGATGCTTAGCTCCCTCAAGCCAATGTCGCCATTCCTCAAATGCCCACTTCATAGCCAACAACTCCCGATTGCCGACATCATAATTACGCTCAGCAGGAGAAAACTTTCTAGAGAAGAAAGCACATGGTTTCAATACAGAGCCATCAGAACTTCTCTGAGACAAAACAGCTCCTGCCCCAATCTCAGAAGCGTCAACCTCAACCTGAAAAGGGAGAGAGACATCTGGCTGACACAAGACAGGGGCAGAAGTAAAACAATGCTTAAGCTCCTGAAAGGCCTCCACAGCCGCAGAGGACCAATTCACCACATCAGCACCTTTCTTGGTCAAATTGGTCAGAGATTTAACCACAGTAGAAAAATTAGCAATGAAGCGGCGATAAAAATTAGCAAAGCCTAAAAATTTCTGAAGGCTCTTCACAGATGTGGGCTGAGTCCAATTATAAATAGCCTGGACCTTAACAGGGTCCATTTCAATAGCCGAAGGGGAAAAAATGAACCCCAGAAAAGAAACCTTCTGAACTCCAAAAAGGCACTTAGACCCCTTCACAAACAGTGCATTAGCACAAAGAATCTGAAATTCCATCCTGACCTGCTTCACATGAGACTCCCAATCATCGGAAAAAAACAAAATATCATCCAAATATACAATCATGAATTTATCCAGATACTCCCGGAAAATATCATGCATAAAGGACTGAAACACAGATGGAGCATTAGAGAGCCCGAAAGGCATCACAAGATATTCAAAATGGCCTTCGGGCGTATTAAATGCTGTTTTCCATTCATCACCCTGTTTGATGCGGACTAGATTATATGCCCCTCGAAGGTCAATCTTGGTAAACCAGCTAGCCCCTTTAATCCGAGCAAACAAATCAGAGAGCAAAGGCAAAGGGTACTGGAATTTGACCGTGATCTTATTGAGAAGGCGATAATCTATACAGGGCCTCAAGGAGCCATCCTTCTTGGCAACAAAAAAGAACCCAGCTCCCAACGGTGACGAAGACGGGCAAATATGCCCCTTCTCCAAGGACTCCTTTACATAACTCCGCATAGCGGCATGCTCTGGCGCAGACAGATTGAAGAGTCGGCCCTTAGGGAACTTACAGCCAGGAATCAAATTAATGGCGCAATCACAGTCCCTATGAGGAGGCAGGGGACTGGATTTGGGCTCCTCAAATACATCCTGGAAATCCGACAAAAACTCAGGAACTTCAGAAGGAGGGGACGAAGAAATTGACATCAGAGGAATATCACTATGTATCCCCTGACAACCCCAACTAGTCACAGACATAGATTTCCAATCCAGCACAGGATTATGTACCTGTAACCATGGAAACCCCAGCACAACCACATCATGCAAATTATGCAACACCAAAAAGCGAATGTTTTCCTGATGTGCCGGAGCCATTTTCATGGCTAACTGTGTCCAGTACTGAGGTTTATTCTTGGCCAATGGTCAATCCCCTTCAAGGGAATAGGGCTCTGCAAAGGCTCCAAGGAAAAACCACAGCACCTGGCAAATTCCAGGTCCATTAAGTTCGGGGCAGCACCGGAATCCACAAATGCCATTACAGAAAAGGACGACAATGAGCAAATCAGGGTAATAGACAAGAGAAATTTAGGCTGTACAATACTGATGGTAACCGACCTAGCAGCCCTCTTAGTACGCTTCGGGCAGTCAGAAACAGCATGAGTAGCGTCACCACAGTAGAAACACAGCCCATTCTGACGTCTGAACTCCTGCCGTTCTGCTCTCGTCAAAGTCCTATCACATTGCATAGGCTCAGGACTCTGCTCAGCAGACACCGCCATATGGTGCACCACCTTACGTTCACGTAGGCGCCGATCAATCTGAATGGCCAGAGACATTGATTCGTTCAAACCAGCAGGCGTGGGGAACCCCACCATAACATCTTTAAGGGCTTCAGAAAGACCCTTTCTGAAAATAGCCGCCAGAGCATTCTCATTCCATTTTGTAAGCACAGACCACTTTCTAAATTTCTGACAATATATCTCTACTGCTTCCTGCCCCTGACACAGGGCCAGCAAGATTTTTTCTGCCTGATCCACAGAATTAGGTTCATCATAAAGCAGTCCGAGTGCTTGAAAAAATGCATCTACATTGAGCAATGCAGGATTCCCTGACTCAAGGGAGAATGCCCAGTCTTGCGGGTCTCCCCGGAGCAGAGAAATAACAATCTTCACCTGCTGAACGGAGTCACCAGAGGAACGGGGTCTCAGAGCAAAAAACAATCTACAATTATTTTTGAAGTTCAAAAATTTAGATCTATCCCCAGAAAACAAATCAGGAATAGGAATTCTAGGCTCAGAAACCGGAGTCTGGACAACATAATCTTGGATACTCTGTACCCTAGCATCGAGATGATCAACACGTGCAGACAGACCCTGAACCTCCATCTCAGTACCCAAATTCTGAACCATCCAAAGATCAAGGGGGGGAAAAAAAAAAGGACAAAACAAGCAGCACAAAAAAACAAACAAAAAACACTGACTCAGAACTCTTTTTTTTTTTTCCCCTCTTGTGAGAAGCATTTAACACATTGTGGGCCAGCTGTACTGTTATGACCTGGTGGTTACGAAGCAGTACTGAGATGACCTGGTGGGTAAAACCAAACATGTACAAGCTCTGGGGAGGTGGTAACTTTACTGACCGCAAGCCCTACACCTAACACCAACACTAGAAATAGCCGTGGGACGTTCCTATCTCTGCCTAGACGCCTCTTCACAGCCTAAGAGCTAACTACCCCTGAAGATGGAAACGGAAAACTAACTCGCCTCAGAGAAACCCCCAAAGGAAAGATAGCCCCCCACAAATATTGACGGTGAGTGGAGAGGGAAATGACACACGCAGAAATGAAACTAGATTTTAGCAAAGGAGGCCATTACTATCTAAATAGACAGAGATAGAAAAGGCTACTGTGCGGTCAGTATTAAAAAACTAAATATCCACGCAGAGTTTACAAAAAATAACCTCCACACCGACTCACGGTGTGGAGGGGCAAATCTGCTACCCCAGAGCTTCCAACTAGCCAAAATAATTCATACTGGCATGCTGGACAAAAGACATAACATTAACTTGAACTGAAGGTCATAAGCAAGGAAACACCCAAAAAACTAGCAGACTTATCTTAAGCTGAAATGAACTGGCCAACAGAGCACTTCCAGGAAAGGACAGAGTCCACAGGAGGAACATTGACAGCTGGCATTGACTAAAGACTAGAGCCCAGTTAAATAACAAGACCAGGGAACCGATAAGTGAATGCAGCTGCTAAGTTCCACTAGAAACCACCAGAGGGAGCCCAAGAACGGAATTCACAACAGCTCCCCAAACCATCACTGATTGTGGAAACTTCACACTAGACCTCCAGCAGCTTGGATTGTGTACTCTCCACTCTTCCTCCAGACTCTGGGACCTTGATTTCCAAATAAAATGCAAAAGTTACTTTCATCTAAAAACAACACCTTGGACCACTGAGCGACAGTCCAGTTCGTTTTCTTCTTGGCCCAGGTAAGACACTTCTGGCGTTGTCTATTGGTCATGAGTAGCTTGACACAAGGAATGTGACACTTGTAGACCATGTCCTGGATACCCTTTTTGAGGAAGCTGATGCTGCCAAAGGCGAGTAAGAGGACAGTGGCAAATATGCTAACTCAATCTATGTGCTTTTTGTGAGTTCTGTGCAGGATGTTCTAAACCTTGGATTGGCATGGCATAGCACTAGCATATACTTGTTCTTGCTGGTGTTTTTTATTTGATCTTTTGGTTACTTGCTCTGTGTCCTCACATCTTTTTAACTGGTGTGCTACATTTGCTGAATTTCTTTAATTTCTTGAAGCATTTTGAGCCATAATTTATACTTATAATTATTTTGTACATGCTTTTTCACAAATCAGCAAATGTGACACACTAACGTTGTTTCCATATATATCTATATATATATATATTTTTGGGACAGCAGTTTTATTACTCTACTGTATCTACCTCAAGTTTTGCATTTTTGCACACAACCACTAGATGGAACCACAGTACTTATATTTAATCTGAACAGGTGACTTATGTAGTATAGTATGCACTTGCTGCTAATATTGTGGTGTATGATTAATTAATTCATTAATGTATTTATTTATTTATATTCACATATAGTAGATTGATTACCACTCTTGTCTTTGTTGAAATTTTCCCTTTTTATCTGTCTTCTGTTTAATGCTTTTATACTGTGCATAATAAAGATTTAATTACTTTTATGTTACGTGTTTGTGTGTTTGGGCATTTCAATTTTTGGTGGTATTCTAATGTCCTGGATACGTCTGTGTGTGGTGGCTCATGAAGCAATGACTCCAGCAGCAGTCCACTCCTTGTAAATCTCCCCCAAATTTTTGAATGGCCTTTTCTTAACAATCCTTTCAAGGCTACGATTATCCCGGTTACTTGCGCACCTTTTTCTATCACACTTTTCCTTCCACTCAACTTTCCATTAATATGCTTGGATACAGCACTCTGTGAACAGCCAGCTTCCTTAGCAATGACTTTTTGTGGCTTACCCTCCTTGTGGAGTGTGTCAATGACTGCCTTCTGGATATCTGTCAAGTCAACAGTCTTCCCCATGATTGTGGAGCCTACTGAAACAGACTGAGGGACCTTAGTAAATGCTTAGGAAACCTTTGTAGGTGTTTTTTTGTTAATTATTTTAATTTACTGAGATAATGACTTTTGGGTTTTCATTGGCTGTAAGCCATAATCATTAACATTAACAGAAATAAACACTTGAAATAGATCACTCTGTTTGTAATGACTCTATATAATATATGAGTTTCACTTTTTGTATTGAAGAACTGAAATAAATGAACCATTTGATGATATTATATTCTTGTGAGAAGCACCTATATATTTATATATCTACTAAAACGCTGCATATTCTTACCTGATATTGTGTAAAAGGTGAGCCTGCAACCCTCTCATCATATGGGATGTTGGGTACTAATGCTATGCAGGTATTTTAATCATATTTAATAACTATATTTAATTCTTTCTGATTTATTATAAAGTACATGACAGAACCCAGACATTTAGCAGCCTTTGCTATACTAAATAACAATTATTTTTGTAATTTGTCAGTCCCCACACCACCAACTCCTCCCCCTCCATGTGTCTTGGCGTGTCAAAATGGTGGAATCTGTGAAAACAACCGCTGCCAGTGTCCAGATAAATATACGGGGGAGCTTTGTACCATAGGTAATTATGTCATTTATTTAAAGCAGATATGTAATCTTAAGGCTAGGTGCTAGCGGCCATAGATTCTCTCATTGGGTCGATTATGCAAATGACATTGACAAAACTCTGAGAGTTTGATCACAGTGTGATCCGATTCTCATGAATGAGGAGACAATGGAGAAAAAAAATTCTCCATCTTCTCCTTTCTGTCAGTCTGTGGAAATTGGACTCCACTCAGATGTCATCCGAGTGCAGTCAGATGGTTTCTACCTACACAAAGACTTGAATGGCCGAGTGTAATCCGAATAGCGAATCAAACTGTAGCATGCTGTGATTTTGTTCCACAAATTTGACATATGCACGGCGCCATAGAATAACATTGGTCCGACTGTGTTCCGATGTTTTCTTGGATCGCACTTGGACAAAAAATACGGCCATGCGCACAAGACCTAAAGGGTTGTCACATAAACAGGACATATTACCTATCAATAAGTTTGGCAAAAAATGTTTCATTCTTACCGATCATGAAAACAGTCTCCCAAAGACTCCTGTCTGAATGAAGTACTACTGAGCATGTGCGGCCAATGCTTTATTCACTGTTTATGAGAAGATTTTTCACGCATGCTCACTACTGTTCCATTCACACAGGATCCTATACATAGGCGATACATATTCTTAACGGGACAATTGATGTTTACACTTTCCCGGTGTAAGAGCAGTATATTAGTGTTTTAATAATTTAAGTTAGTGTTGGATAGATCACATTATTCATGTTAAATAATGCCTGATAAAAGCCATATTTTAATCATTCCAGTGGATAGCATGGAATAAGGAAATATTTTTCTGTCCATTTGGACAATATACCCACAATCCAAATCCTGTTACTATTGTGCTTATAAGCTTTGTAAATTTATTTCCATCTTTATGTGATAGAAAACTTTTGTAGAGGCTCACAAGTTTGCCAGAATGGAGAATGCTTTACTTTTGGTGATATCCTAGTAGACATGTATGGATACTCAACAGAGACCTGCAATGCCACCGACGTGAATGGTAAGTATTGTAACTGGTATTTGTCATCTCTATTTTGTTCCTGATGTAAAACCTCTGGAGTCTGGACAATACTGAAAAATCAATAAAGACATAAATACAGATCATGATTGTATTCATGGTCGGACTGGGGTGTTTCTAGCCCACAGGGGGAATTGACCCTAGGGGCCCACGTCCACCCTATGGCTATATGCAAATATCTGTAAGCTGTTATCCCTGTTATAGTGGAGCGTCAACTGTAAAACACTGGTGGTTCCTGCACATCTACTGTGCACCACCATAACTGGGATGTACAGTTATGGTAGTCTGCATTAATGGTTATTTGATGAAAGCAAGTTATCACCGATCCACAAGTCAGGTAGGTGATAACTTATTGATCTGTGGAATCCAACCATTCGAAAGTTCACCAGTCATAAGAATAGGGAACTGTTATCCCTGACAGGACACTTTTATCCCCATTTTGTCCCCATTTTAACATGGAGCAGCAGGTGGTATGTTGGGCTGCAGCTCCATTCATCCTCTTTGGGGCTTCCAGAAAAAGCTAAATACAGCCACTTAGGGAATGAATGGTCAAGTTGTACATGCTGCTCCTTAATAAATAAGAACAAGCGACTTCCATACACAACATAATCCCCTATTCCAGGACCAATAATACCACGTACAAGGAACAAATACCACCACACCATGACCAGATCGCATATTACCACCACATAGTGACCAAAGAATACCACATACAAGTCACAAATGCCACCACACTATGGCCGGAGCACATATTACCACCACATAGTGATTGCATAAACAGAAAAACTGTCCAGCACATCCTAGCTAGTGTGTACAGGTGCCAGCTAAGAATATAATTCTAAGAGAAAATATAGCAGCACTCTTAAATACTAAGAATAATATATTTAGAAACTTGGAATTGTATTACTGCCATAGAAAATTAGATAAATGCTACATTATGTATCTATGGAATAATTAGAACTCCAATATTGCTATAAGAAAATTACAGTAATTACAGCCTTAGGTATTTTTAATTAGCTGGTTTCTTCCTGCCCCACATATTGTAGACTTTTTAGTCCAAGAGAGGTGTCTTATAAGGACAGGGACTCTACAATGAAGGATGCCTTGATGTTGGTTGTTGTGCTCACATATATTGGCCAATCTATGCTCTAAGTACCTTCTTTTTACTGAAATCTTCATGTAGCAATATTGCAGCTCCAATTTTTTCCAATATTCCATTTGTACATAATGTAGTATTTATACACCAAAAGAGAACGCCTCATATACCAATCTAAAAGGCAAAAGGAAAAGAGGGATATATATACCTCCACATGAACATATGTACCGATAAAGAGCAACAATTGGAGGAGCAATATCCAGTATAAATCATTTATTAATAGAAATATTCACAATACTGCATACATTTAAACAGAACAATTGTAATACAAGAGAGTACAACTAGATGGAACAGTCCATCTGTGGATGGGTATCAGCAGAAATAGAAAATAACGGGAACAGAATTCCTGGCCCAACAGACCAACTTTAAGAACATCCCCAGGGTAATCTGATAATCTGCCCTGAGTGTTGGTGCAAAGAGCAGTCTAACATTATATTACACCCAATAAAAGAGCAATTTACAATATCTCATGCTGCCAACTATTTATTGCACCAGCCCCATAGCCTAAGATGTCAATTAGACCTGTTTTAAACCAATATCATGAAGGCATAAGGGAAAAACAAAAAAGTCTATGTAGTACCTGTGGTCATGATGGCCAGAACGTCTGTCCCGCACTAATGCACCTCGACGCGCGTTTCTCCACGCCTGTGGCTTCGTCAGGTTATTTTCTATTTCTGCTGATACCCATCCACAGATGGACTGTTCCATCTAGTTGTACTCTCTTGTATTACAATTGTTCTGTTTAAATGTATGCAGTATTGTGAATATTTCTATTAATAAATGATTTATACTGGATATTGCTCCTCCAATTGTTGCTCTTTATCGGTACATAATGTAGTATTTATCTATTTTTCTATGGCAGTAATTCATTTCTAATTTGTTAAATTTATTATTCTTAGTATTACATAGTGACTGAATAATGCCACATACAAGGGATAAATACAGTCACATCATGATCAGACCACATATTACCACCTCATAATGACCGAATAATACACCATACAAGAGAGAAATACCATCATACTATGACCAGATCACATATTACTACCACATAGTGACCGAATACTACAATACCGATCATTAATAAAAACCACAATACCCTGTATCTAGAGTTAACATAATACAGTGACCACTGGTGACATTATACACATGAGATCTGTAAATAGTTTATACAGTATAATGGACCCCATATATTACTCCATACAGTATACACTCACCGGCCACTTTATTAGGTACACCATGCTAGTAACGGGTTGGACCCCCTTTTGCCTTCAGAACTGCCTCAATTCTTTGTGGCATAGATTCAACAAGGTGCTGGAAGCATTCCTCAGAGATTTTGGTCCATATTGACATGATGGCATCACACAGTTGCCGCAGATTTGTCGGCTGCACATCCCAAAGATGCTCCATACAAGGCAGGATGGATCCATGCTTTCATGTTGTTTACGCCAAATTCTGACCCTACCATCCGAATGTCGCAGCAGAAATCGAGACTCATCAGACCAAGCAACGTTTTTCCAATCTTCTACTGTCCAATTTCGATGAGCTTGTACAAATTGTAGCCTCAGTTTCCTGTTCTTAGCTGAAAGGAGTGGTACCCGGTGTGGTCTTCTGCTGCTGTAGCCCATCTGCCTCAAAGTTCGATGCACTATGCGTTCAGAGATGCTCTTAGGCCTACCTTGGTTGTAACGGGTGGCGATTTGAGTCACTGTTGCCTTTCTATTAGCTCGAACCAGTCTGCCCATTCTCCTCTGACCTCTGGCATCAACAAGGCATTTCCGCCCACAGAACTGCCGCTCACTGGATTTTTTTTCTTTTTCGGACCATTCTCTGTAAACCCTAGAGATGGTTGTGCGTGAAAATCCCAGTAGATCAGCAGTTTCTGAAATACTCAGACCAGCCCTTCTGGCACCAACAACCATGCCACGTTCAAAGGCACTCAAATCACCTTTCTTCTCCATACTGATGCTCGGTTTGAACTGCAGGAGATTGTCTTGACCATGTCTACATGCCTAAATGCACTGAGTTGCCGCCATGTGATTGGCTGATTAGAAATTAAGTGTTAACAAGAAGTTGGACAGGTGTACCTAATAAAGTGGCCAGTGAGTGTAATGCCCCCATATATCGCTCCATACAGTTTATAATGGCCCCATATATTGCCCCATACAGTATAATGGCCCCATATATTGCTTCATACAATATAATTGGCCCCATATATTACTCCATACAGTTTAATGGGCACCATATAGTGCTCCATACAGTATAATAAGCAACATATATTACTCTATACTGTATAATGGCCCCACATAGTGCTCCATACAGCATAATGACCCACACAGTGCTCCTTTCTGTATAGTGGGCCCAATATATTGTTCCATACAGTATAATGGGCCCCATGTATTACTCCATACAGTATAATGGGCCCCATACAGTGCTCCATACAGTATTATGGCCCCATATATTACTCTATACAATATAATGGCTCCACATAGTGCTCCGTACAGAATAATAGCCCCATATATTGATCCATACAGTATAGTGGGCCCCATATTTTGCTCCGTGCAGTATAATGGGCCCCATACAGTATAATAGACTCCATATATTTGATCCATACAGTATAATGGGCTCCATATAATGTGTCATGCAGTATAATGTGCCCCACATGTTACTCCATACAGTATAATGGCCCCACACAGTGCTCCAAACAGTATAGTGGCCCCATATATTGCTCCACACAGTATAATGGGCCCCACATAGTGATCCATTCAGTATAATAAAAAAAAACAAATACTCACCTCTCCAGTTCCCCGCAGGTCAGGTCTACTCAGCATCTTCAGACTCTCTGCAGTACTCAGAACAGAGGTCGCACTGTAGTGCCGTCATCGTGCCCTCTGCCCACAGAGTCAGAAGACGATGAAGACAACGGAGGTGCGGGAAAAGAGAAGTGAGTATTTGAGGGGGTGAGGCCCAGTGGGCTCCCCTGACCCATGGGCCTCGTAGTGTGACGGTGTCTCTGTTCATCCAGGGCCCCGACCCTTACCTGGGTGTGCCTGATGGTGACGTCAGCCCTGGTCGTCTCAGTGGGGCAGGTAGTGAACCCTGCATTTGCGCATCCCTGCCTGCGTTTTTAAAGGGCCTATGCCCCTAAAAACATTTTTTTTTCTTTTTCCTTTTCTCTGTCAGGCCCACCAGGCATGTCAACGATACCCCACCAGGCCAGTCCGACCAGGATTGTGTTATTCACCTGTATTGATGTATTACTTCAGTACGCCAGCAATTAGGAAGAACAATTAAATGTAGCTTATTTTCCTTATTTCAACAGCTAACACCCCACAGGTTACCATTCAATGTAAGAGTGAAGGTGGAAATCCAGTTCACGGAAACTTTACACATCAATATTGTAATGAGAATCTTGAAACCTTAGCAAATAAGGTGATATGCAGTTACTTTCGTCTTGTTATGATTATTACATTACTATTATATTTTGTTAGTAGTTTAATTGCCATATTGTTACATGTTGTTATGGAGCATATTAGCATTTTATTTTACCCTAACCACTGGGATGATGAAATAGGGACAATCTACCTTATAGCAGTGAACTCTTTTGTTATAAAATGCAGTGGAATTTCAGAAAAAAACATGGTTTGAGAAAAGCCAATCATGGGGAGAAGAGTCTGCTCATGGGGAGAAGAGTCTGCACAGGGGAGGTGTCTGCTGGGTGGCTCCCCATGGCTCCTCCCTGCCTGGTTCCGCTAGATTGACATGTCATTTCCTTTTTGCCTATAGATAGAAAAACATGTCAAACATGTCAAACCAAGCAGTTTGCTCCAGAGGGAAGCCACCAATCAGACTCTTCTCCTTGTGTCTAGACACTTTTACCCATGCCGGGCTCTTTCTCATACTGTATTTGCAATAAAATTCCACAGCATTTTAGAGTAAAACATTAAACTGATGGCTGGTTCCCATTAGGATTCCCATAAGGATCAGACAACAGGATGATTGGAAGTACAGAAAACATAATATTAATACAGATAGGTTTCTATAGATATAAGAACACTTTTGTATTAGTTTTCATTTGAAAATGCCTAGCATTGAATATTTAAAAATCTTAATCTTATTAATCTAAGGTGTAAGAAAAAAACCCACATCACTCATCTGTTTCTTCTTCAAAAGGCTTAGATCTTTATTCAATAAAAAATACAGCAAGTTGAAGAGGGAAAGGAGCTTGCTCCAACTTGGTTGATGTATAGTTTCTTTTTATTAATAAAAAAGACTTTTGAAGAAGAAACAGGTGGGTGCCGTGTATTTTTCTGATACCTTGTGGAAAGATTAATATGGACTATGTTGGACTGTGATGACCACAAACACCACCCGAATCTGAATTGAAAAAGATGTGACTTATGTACGTGAGGTGTGCAGTGCATTGGCCTTGGGTCGGATGTTAGTGTTGGCCGTGGCTTGTTCTTTGCACATGGATGCTATGGTGGGCACGTGAAGATGGATGAGTGAGTGTGAGCCTCGAAATTACTGTTTCCTCATGGAAGGAAGGTCAATGACGCACCCCGTGGTGGAAGAGCAGAGAGAAACAGGAGAGGCCCCAATAGTGTAAGCAATAATTACTCAAAGCGGTTGTCCACTAAACGGACAACCCCTTCTCAATCTGATTGTTTGCCTCTGTTAAAAAAAACACTTACACTCACCTCTGGCACCGGCTCCGTTCCAGAGGTATAGCACTTGTATTCCCAGGGCTCATGTGATGTTATTATGTCACGTGAGCACTGTGCCCAATAAGCAACGGCTTCACTTTTCACACCGTTGGACAAATCGAACATCAAGATTGAGTCAGAGAGAAGCTGCAGCCCTGACTTCCTGCTGATGTTCGATATGTCTGAAGGTGAGGACAGTGAAGCCATTGCTGATTGGGCGCAGGGCTCTTTGGCGTAATAATCTCACGTGAGCACCAGTAACTCAAGTGCCGATACTGCTGGAATGATGAGTGTAAGTGTTTTTATTTTAAAGGGGGCAAACATTTAGATTGAGAAAGGGTTGTTCTAGTATCATAACAGTGCTGGTTGTTTAGTGGCCCAAAACCTAGTGACAGGTTAACTTTAAAGGCAGGTGCAGATGGCCGCAGATTCTCTCATCCCAGAGAATCAGGCCAATTATGTCCTCTGATCAAACTCTCATCCAACTGTCAGCATAGTATGATCTGATTCTCTCGGATGAGAAGATGTAAAAATTGAAAAAAACCTCTTTATTTTCTCCATTGTGCCAGCGATGTCATCCAAGTGCAGTTCGATGTTTTCCATGGACTCCTTGACTTGCAAGGCTGAATGCAATCTGATCGTTGCATAAAGCTCAGGCATGCATCAATTATTTTTTTTCTTCGGACTATCTCTGTCCGAGGAAAAAATCGGATATGTGCACGGCCCCATAGACAAACGTTGGATCGCACTTGGACCAAAAATACACTTGACTGCGTCTGTCCTAAGTGTGGCCACTAAATAGCATATTTTGATTTCAGACTTGGTTTCTTTTGAAGAACTGATTGCACCTCTGTGCTAATTTATCGCTTTCTTCTCTTAGACTGACATTGGCCCAGAGGTTGCTGCTACCGCACAGATCCTCACCTCTGAACCTGAGAATCTAACATCAGATGACATTTCAAATGCAATGAGGATTGTAAACAGAATACTGAATGATTCCTCAATAGCTTCGGAACAGCATGAGGTATGTACATTACTTTCCAAAGTAAGTAGATATTATTATAATTAGGGGCTATAAACGACAAAGGTATTTGCACAGAATCTGGTTTTGTATGAGACACAACATAGGCCCCGATTCATTAAAACTGACATTTTATGCAACAGTCTTAATGAAGGGAGCGCAGGAGTAAGATGCAGCACATTTATCAAGAAGCATGTGCTGTACTTTCCAAGTTTTTCTTAAGGGCTCATTCACACGTCAGTGATTTTTTTCTCATATGCAAGCAATGGTCTGAGTTTCATCAGTGTTTTTAATCAGTCATCAAGGTTTGGTCATAGTCAGCTTGTCACAGGTTTACTGCGACAGAGAGGAGCCAGAAGACCACAGCATCTGATTTCTCTGACTCTTGCACTGATTAGAAGCATTTCACCTTCATATTAAATGGTGTAAATTTATTTTAGTTGTGCAGGGGTTAATCTGCTCAGTTGAGAGCTCCTGGAACTGAGGCTCTCAGCTGTGCAGTGTTAGCCACTCCCATCTCCTATATAATCTAGACCCTGGCTAGCACTCATTGTCAGAATTGCTTATACTGCATGGCTGGAGGTTGATAGTAGTTGTCGGAGAATGCATTTGGTGGATTTACCTGTGACAGTTAATAGGTTTTGAGTGTGTGATAATTCCCTTTCTCCTCCTACTTTTGTTTAACCCCATCATCTACTCCCTGGTGTATACATCTGTTGTTTATGTGATTATATTTGTATGATTGGTATTTTCCTTTATCCCTGTTTATATTACCTTGTTAGTCTTGTTGGTGTGTTACGGTACATTATACTCCCCTCTTCTCTGGGTGGGGGAAGGGTACAGACTGAGGATTCAGGAGCTAAGGCAAGGTACGTGGCCTCGGCATCTTGACCTTCAGAAGTTATCCGGGAAACAGGGAGAGCTAGGGCGCCCACTAGCGTTAGGGATGGGGAAGGAGGCCCTTGTCCTGGGACACCCGAGTGTGTCCTGACACAGCTTATAGCATCAGAGTTTGTTCATAGTCAGCTTTTAGCATCAGAGTTTGGTCAGAGTTTTATAATGTTTTCTCTGATGAAAAATAAACCCTGATCAAAGTTTTCAAGCTTCTCCCACCAGTCTGTGAAAAATGAATAGTACATGGATGGCACCCACAGACTTGCACTGGCGAGTTTAGAGTTACACAGTGAAAGCTCTAGACATATACATTAAATAGCCACTGATCTACAGCTGATGAATTCCAAAAGTGTGAATTCTTGGAGCTATCAACCTGGTATAAGTATACAGTGAAACAGTACATACTGTGAAGTCCAGGTGGTTAGATCGTCTTTAATCCAACATTTATGATCTTTTGTACAAGTTTTGTACAGTTAGTATAACTTTTCTTTGCTCTTATTAAGAACTGGTTACATTTAAACTGATAGCAAATGCTATGGGTGCAATTCATGCTTGCCTACTCTTCCAAAATATACTTGCTGTTGGAATCAAGGGAGACCTCTAAGACTTTCAGAAGAGTACGATGCGCCAAACATGCCAAAAAAAACCTGGAAATCAGCTCTTCAGGGAGCTGTCTTCATTCAGAGAGATAGGTAAGTGGTGGGCATGGAGAAGTGGGAAATGAACATAGTAGGGCGTGTAGAGGTGGGAAAATGGGAAGTGATGAATGATACTTATGGGTTACATTTTTGACACCCATATGATGTCAGAGAAAACATGGCAAGAACGATATAGCTATGGCAGAAAATACCACTACCAGACAACTGTGGCGGTGGTTTATCTCCCGTGAGAACAAAAGATTGGGTGTTGATATCTAACGTCCCTATTCTGTCACCTCCATACACGTTAGATGGTCGCTGGTCCCCATGAGTTCACCCACCTTTCATGTAATGTGTATGATGCGTATGAATGATCACCTTTAAGGATTGAGCCTTCAGAGACCGGTAGCAGGTTTTTATAGAAGAACAGCTGAGCGATTTATGGTGAATAGTACTCTGACAGGGAACCACTTATACTCTTTGAACCTTATTTTAATATGACATAATAATTCACTATAATACTACAAAGCAATACTATTGGTTAAAGTTTAACCTTCCTTTATGAACACAGTAAAATTTCTGACTCTATCAACGGCTACATAATATGACTTGCATAACCATAATGCTTTCTTTCTGCAGGTGGTGGTTTCTGCAGTTACTACTGTTAGCCAGATTTTAAGTGCTCAACCTGATAAATTTAGCAATGAAGTTGTAGAAAAAGAAGCAGAAAGGTAATTGTTATGCATTTAATTTTTGAGGTAATCATTACAGCTTTGCAAATATTTTTTCTTCCAAAATGATTTAATTTTCAGAGAATTATAGGTCTCATAGTGTGTCACAGTGAAAAAACAAATAACCAGATCACGAGGGAAAAGGACCTCTTTTATTGTACCTTTTAAAGCTCAAAGGGAATCTGTCAGTAGGATCAACCCTTCTAAGCAGGGGCGTAACTACCGCGGTCGCAGCGGTCGCCATTGCGACCGGGCCCCGCAGGTCAGGGGCCCCGGGCCGGCAGGTCTGAGCAGGGCCGGGCTGGCCATCGGGGACTTCTGGCAAATGCCAGAAGAGCCGATGCCAGTAGTGGGCCGCTGCGCTGTTCCTCCCCCGGAACCCCCCCCCCCAGTGCCGACGGCGCCGCCGCATTTAACTATACCGGCGTCTATGACACCGGTATAGTTCAATGCAATGATGGGAGGAGAGAGCGTCACCTGACGCTTCCTCTCCCATCATTCCCCGCTCTGCCTCTGACAGTACACTGCGGGTGCGCGATGACGTCATATCATCGCGCACCTGCAGTGTCCTGGGCAGACTGCAGCCGCCGGGAGCAGCGCGGGCAAAAGGAAAGGTGAGGAGAGTTTTTTTTTTTCTTTTTAACCGGACTGTGGGGCCATTATCGGGGGGGGGGGATGAGATGAGATGTGGGCTGTGCTCTATATATCCCTGTGCGGGCTCTGCTGTATATATCCCTGTGCGGGCTGTGCTCTATATACCCCTGTGCGGGCTCTGCTGTATATACCCCTGTGCGGGCTCTGCTGTATATACCCCTGTGCGGGCTCTGCTGTATATACCCCTGTGCGGGCTCTGCTGTATATATCCCTGTGCGGGCTGTGCTGTATATACCACTGTGCGGGCTGTGCTGTATATACCACTGTGCGGGCTGTGCTGTATATACCACTGTGCGGGCTGTGCTGTATATACCACTGTGCGGGTTCTGCTGTATATACCACTGTGCGGGCTCTGCTGTATATACCACTGTGCGGGCTCTGCTGTATATAACACTGTGCGGGCTCTGCTGTATATAACACTGTGCGGGCTGTGCTGTATATACCACTGTGCGGGCTGTGCTGTATATACCACTGTGCGGGCTGTGCTGTATATACCACTGTGCGGGCTGTGCTGTATATACCACTGTGCGGGCTGTGCTGTATATACCACTGTGCAGGCTCTGCTGTATATAACACTGTGCGGGCTGTGCTCTATATACCACTGTGAGGGCTGTGCTGGATATACCACTGTGCGGGCTGTGCTCTATATACCACTGTGCGGGCTCTGCTGTATATACCACTGTGCGGGCTGTGCTGGATATACCACTGTGCGGGCTGTGCTGGATATACCACTGTGCGGACTGTACTGGATATACCACTGCGGGCTGTGCTCTATATACCACTGTGCGGGCTCTGCTGTATATACCACTGTGCGGGCTGTGCTGTATATACCACTGTGCGGGCTGTGCTGGATATACCACTGTGCGGAATGTACTGGATATACCACTGCGGGCTGTGCTCTATATACCACTGTGCGGGCTCTGCTGTATATACCACTGTGCGGGCTCTGCTGTATATACCATTGTGCGGGCTCTGCTGTATATAACACTGTGAGGGCTGTGCTGTATATACCACTGTGCGGGCTGTGCTGGATATACCACTGTGCGGGCTGTGCTGGATATACCACTGTGCGGGCTGTGCTGGCACCCAACACCATGTTGCAGTGCAGGAGATTCCTGCAACAGTCCGAGGCGTATAGAGGGGAAGGTGGGGGGGGGTAGGGGGGCGGGGCGGGGGAAGGTGGGGGGGTAGGGGGGGGCCCCATTTGGAAGTTCGCACCGGGGCCCATAACTTTGTAGTTACGCCACTGCTTCTAAGCCATCTATATGGACCTGTAGGTCATAGAAAGGTGAATAAACTGACACCCTGATGTCTACAATCTGATGTCTAATTCCAGAGAAATACATACTTTTCATTATATGTAAATGAGCTGTTAAGATCTATGGGTCGGACATAGATCTTCATGATAATCTGCTTCCAAAGAATATTGAAAATGAAAGGGTGCATTACCAGTGTGACAAAGGTAATGACTGACAGTCTACTCTGCTGATATCATCTGAGTGCAGTCTGACATCTGTGGACTCGGACAATGGAGAAGATGGAGAAATTAGGTTCTCCATCTTCATCTCAGTGTGCTCTAATTCTTTCATCCGAGAGAATTAAATCACACTAAGCTGATACTCTGGTCAAACTCTGATAAGAGTTTGAGCTGAGTGTCATTAGCATGTTATACAAACAGGAACAAACTTCAGCAGTAATGTCACTGGAAATGAGTATCAAATATACCATTTCATCAATTGTCGAACCAAGGGTGTAATATACAGAGTAGGCTGCCCTTGTGGCCTAGAATATATAGGCAAAACAGTACGCAAATTTAGAAGACGAGTAGGAGAACACTTGAGGGACATTGCGTTGAAAAGAGAGACTCCCTTGGCCAGACATATGAATTCAAAACATGGCGGCAAGAGCTGTGATTTGAAGTTTATGGGGATAGATAGGATCAATGTACCAAAAAGAGGGGGTAACTGGGATCAGGCCCTATTACAGTGTGAGACAAAATGGATCTATCGTCTCAAAACACAGGCACCTTTAGGTCTGAATGAGACCCTCACTTACAGCTGTTTTTTATAATAGGGCTATAATAGGGTCAATAACTGAAGATTGATGACGTTTAGCTAAATAAGACATCATACCTATCATAGACATCAAATTAGACTGTTTCATAACATCACATAACCCCCTTTTTCCATTTTTTAAATCCTTATTTTCTCTCACATAGGGACAACAAGGGATTTTTCAGGGTGAGCCACCGAGGAGTGGGGGCGCCCTCTCTCGTTTTTCTACCCTTAGGGTGCCAACGTCCACTGTTAGGTAGGTGACAGAATAGGATAAATGGTGTAGGGAGAAATTAGAACAAGAATTTAACATACCTCTGTCCCTCCTACTACTCTTTTCCATATATTGTATGTTCAAATTATCAAAAAAGTTACCCCCTCTTTTGGGCCACTTTTCCAACTTGTCCAACATTCCTAAGAATCATGACCACCCTGTTCTTTGAGTGGAGTCTTATAAGCCAATATTTAAATATTCGGAAGGTAAATCAAATACCACACTTGGAGGTAGAACTTATCCTCCTCTTTTCCTTTTTTTATTAAACCGGCAAGTGCTTTCACTTTCTAGATCCTCCAATATGGAGGTAGGTTAGGATCATTTACATTGATTATTAATCCTTTTTGCTACTTATTGAACTGGTAGCCCCCTCCCAATGTTAAAAATTCCAGAAGGGGTTAACAAACGAACCCGTTCCATATATCGGAGATATGACGCCGGACCTGACGTTTGCAGTCCGCCGCTGCGTTCCAGGATGATATAGGAACGGAAGTCACATGATTATACACATTAGTCGACACCGGAAGTGACATATGCGGTTCACCAATGCGTCTCACACTGAGGCGCACAGGAAATGACATATGTACGTTAGTAACATGAGGATTATTCGGCCGTCTATTTAAACTGGACACTACAGTGTACAATACGGTATGCCGGTCCATTCTCCATTTTTGTAATGGGTCTTAAACGATAATAGACCTATCCTACAGCATCTTATCTTCTTTCCCCTGATGAGTCTGAGAAACGAAACGCGTTGGGAAGAAAACCTTTGGGGTCATGGTAGCTAGGGTCCTGATTGACTTCTCTTGTGGGGTATTGTATGGATGAAATAAGTGCCTCCCCCTGAGCGTCTTTTAATTATGGTCCCTTGGAGTTCGGATGAACATAGGAAAGCGAGGTGAGATCTTTCCTATATATTTGATATGACCAGAGCTTGGACTAATAAAGGAAAGTGAGGTGAGACCTTTCCTATATATGTAAATTTGATGTAACCAGAGCTCAGGTCAACAAAGGAGAGTGAGGTGGGATCTTTCCTTTTTGAAACTGTATGTAACTAAAGCACTGGAGTCAGTCATATTATTGGGAACTTTGCCCTTTTGGTCACTTCTGGAGTCCAAAATGGCTGTTGTGGTCAGCAACATAGCTGAATGTTTTTTCATGCGATCTTTTCACTATATGTTTGTTCGTCTTTTTGCCTACTCAGGGCTTTTTAAGGACATATATAATAAAAGTTTTTGTAATTTTTAAACTAACCACACCCTGCTGAATTATTGTTATTTTGGATTGGTGGTCACTACTTTTTTGCTATTCATTAGCATAATCAGCCCAATTCTCTTGGACAAGAGAATCATCGATCATGTGACCCCGACCTAAATGTTGTAAATTACTGAAACTAATTGCATGTTTCAATGAAATTTTTTTCTTATTTTCAATAGTTTAACCAGGACACTGGAGGCACTTTCTGTGAACAACACTAGACCTGTGTTATCAGTGGTGCAGCCTAGTGTTGCGATTGAGACACGTCAGCTGTCAACAATGAATTTCAATGGAATCTCGTTTATGTCATTAAGAGGTATAACTCATTACTCAATAAGATCTTTATCAATTCTGTATGCAGCTAGAGATAGTTGTCAATCCCTGTATTGCACCACTTACTGGATCACTGACCTCAGAATGACCAGGAAATAATAACAAAAATACAAGTTACTCTAATCTTTTCTGAACAAACCTGTAGAGCAAGCCAATTTGGACAATTTTATTTCAGTCAAAGATAATTGTGCCTTCATCATTACAGCAGAGTCATACAAAATTAATCATGTGACACAGGATAAAAAGTGAAATGTTTGGATATGATCAAAGTACTGCTATAAAATACTGTGTAATAGCATACTGCCATTTTGCATAAATAAAAGCGAAGAGAAAATCAAACAGCAAGCTGCTATTAACAGGAAAGTCAGCAAGATAATACAAATGTAAGTAGACTTAGAATGTTCTTAAGGTTTCTGGGGAAGAAGTGTTTAATTTCTTAAATTAGTAAGAATTCGCATTTCCTTGTTCTCGGCTTCGATCTGGTCCCAGGCTGCCATCTTGTGACAACAACTTCTAACTGACCGGAAGTCAGAGGTAACAGTCACAAGCTGTCAATATAAGTGTATGAGAGCAAGGTTTTGACTCTCATAGACTTACATTAAATTGTGACTTAGGGCTCACCCAGCAAACACTGAAACCATCCGGGAGTGACAACCTGCAAAAGACTGACTGGAGAGGAGCCGATAAAAGATGAAGATGGCTACTGGTGGGTGAGTATAATACTAGGGACAGGGAACTGAGATTAATTGCACCACTCCATCACTGCAATAAAAAAAATGCTGGAGTGGTGCTTTAAAATTAATCATTCTCGCCAACAAAACTATGCTCCGAGAACGATTGTATTAACAATTGTTCTGTGCTCATAGAATTGAGGTCGGTTTGCATAAACAGGCCATTTAAATAAGCACCGATTGGTTTGTAAATACTGTAATTGATCGGTGGTTGTTTAATGGTCTTTTTCAGCCCTGTCAAAACGCGGCCTTTGAGTATTGGCTCCTACATGCATTAAAGGGCTATGTTCCAGTTCCCTGCATGGTGGGTAGCTGGGAGCGAGTTTGTGTACAAAAACTTCCAATTGGACCTCTTTATACGCCGATGTCTGTTTAACTTTTTTTTTACACATTTGTGATTAAGGGCAAATTCATCATAGTGAAGACCATACAACTTTTCGAGAGGGAGGATTTTGGACCCATCCAATTTGCTACTAGGTAGGGAGAACCTGTTTTAGCCTTCAGGAACAGCATTATTGCAAGCAAGGGTCTGGAAATGATAGCAAACGTTATGTAAGGAGTGTGTATTAGGACCCAAATGCAACACAAAACCCAGAACCATAATTTAATGTTTTTTATCACTTTTATTGTATATGCTGTAGTGCAGCGGTATCCTCCATGTGCAGTGATTAGGCAGTGACCCAGGAATGTTCAAAGCAAGCGTCTCTTTAATGTTCAACTCTCAGCAATACACAGTACACGATATCCTTCGGATCGCAGCCAGGAACCATATCCTCCGGATTGCAGTCAATAAACATGCCAGTCCACCTCCTGAGTCCAGTTGCCGAGGGCGACTCCACTTCTGTGTATGCTGTGGATGCCAGACCCTTCAGCTCCCTAGGCTATTTGGCTCCACTTGCCTGTGTTGCCTCACACAGGTGGAGTTCTACCTGTGTGAGGCAACACAGGCAAGCATAGCCAAACAGAAGGAGCTGAAGGGACTGGCACCCTCAGCATACACAGCAGTGCAGTCACCCACGGCAACTAGTCTTGGAGGTGGATTGGCATGTTTATTGGCTGCAAACTGGAAGATATGGTTCCTGGCTGCGATCCAGAGTATATCGTATACTATGTAATGCTGTGAGTTGAACATTTTAGAGAATTTTGCTTTGAACTTTTCTGGGTCACTGCCTCATCACTGCATAGGGTGCTACCGCTGCACTACATATGGTGGGAAGAATGCAGGCAGTGAGAACTGAGGCATACCCCAAAGCATGCTGTATATCAGTGAGCAAACTGGCATTGCTACAGCTCAAGCCTGCTGGAAAATAGAGGAGCTTTTGTAACAGGTGGTCCTCATTTGGCAGCAGCAGGAGCTACTGGACCCAGCAACAGCAAAATGCACTGCAGTTCCAGTGGAATCAGCAAGAGGCTCTGCAGTGGCAGCAGCAGGAGCTGCAGTTCTAGCAGCAGCAGCAGCAAGAGGTGCTGCAGTTGCTGCAGCAGCAAGAGGTGCTTCTGTTGCAGTGGCAGCAACAGGAGCATCAGCAGTGTAAAGAGCAGATCCTTAAGGTGAGGGGCAATCAGCAGTGTAAAGATGAGACCCCTAAGGTAAGGGGCAATCAGCGGTGTAAAGAGGAAAGCCCTAAGGTGAGGGGCGATCAGCAGTGTCAAGAAGAGACCCCTAGGTAAGGGGATGATCAGAGGGTGTACCAGTGGTCCTTTGCAGAGGCTCATCCCGCCATGTCTCAGGCGTATGACAAATTGTAGTTGGTGGAGGAATGGCTCCAGCCTGAGACTTTGACCCAGGCCCAGATGGTAGAGAGGGTGGTGGTCGACCAGCTGATGAGGGCTCTGCCGGCCATCCTGCAGCTTTGGGTAGGGCAAAAGGACCTGGGCACTCTGAACCAGCTGATAAGTTGGATTGACCTTTATACAGCCACTCAGGATATTGTACAGGAGCATGGGAAAAGTCCACAATCCACTGTTGGGGCTAACCAGGAATGAACTCGTGATGAGGGGGTAACCCGAGGTAAGGGTGACAATAGTCCAGTTTCCCCTAAAGTGGCTGTCAACTGCCCCCTGATATCTGAACCCATGGACTGCGGGTATACCCACCATGTGTCTATGTATGCCCAGCCTGTCTGTTCCATTGACAGCGAGCCCCAGCTGTGCCAGGTACTCATGAATGGGTACCAAACAGAGGCTCTCTTGGACACGGGGAGCATAGTGACTTTGGTCCATGGGTCCCTTGTGGCAGAGGACAACCACAAAGGACGGAAAGTGGAGGTGATGGGTATCCATGGGGAAATCTGGGAGTACCCGACCGCAGAGGTTAATTTTTCTACATCATGTGGGGATATTAAACATGTGGTGGGAGTGGTGAAGACCCTTCCATATGGGACTGTGTTGGGAAGAGACTAGCTCCTGTTCTGGTCCCTGTGGGAGACTAGGGTCAACCCTCCCAAGGTAAGTGTTCCGGGCGTAGAACCCAAAGATCCTGAGTCAGGGATGCCTGCCATAGGGGTCGCCAACCTAGGGAGAGAGTGTAACCCCGATAGGTTTTTTCTAGAGGTATTGGCAGGAGAGGATGAGGATATTTTTCCGGGCCCAGAACCCGAATATCCCGAGTCAGAGACGCAGGTATAAAAAACGCACATATGAAAAGAAAGCCTGGAGGAATCAGGAAGGTGTGGTCGCAGAGGGAGTATGTGAAGCAGTGACTGGTGTTACATGTAGGGGTCGCTGAGTGTTCTCCCCAGGATGTGCATGGAGACGTATTGAGGCCATGGGAGTGCTTTGCAGCCACAGGCATTGCTGTGATTATAATGCGGAATAAAAGTAAGTGTTAGTCTTGGGCAAACTATTTGTCAAAGGCAGATTTAAGAAAACCTGCTCTGGGCTTTTGTGGTTTGAAAAGGACTACAGGACGGTAGTGGTAGAGTCTGTTTCATTCCTGGCCTTGTTTTCCATGTGGCTAAAGGCCACAGATTCTAGTTAAAAACCCTGCAGTATAGGATTTGGGTGTGTCCTTTTCAGTGTCAGTATCAGTCTGGTGTTTGGAGGAGTACAGAGCAGAAGGCTCTACAGAGCTCCACCTGTGTGAGGCAACACAGGCAAGCGGAGCTAAACAGCCAATGGAGCTGAAGGGCCTGACACCCACAGCGTACACAGCGGTGCAGTCGCCCACGGCAACAAGTCTCGGAGGTGGACTGGCATGTTTATCTGCTGCAACCTGGAGGATAAGGTTCCCAGCTTGAATCCAAAGGATTTCGTGTACTGTGTAATGCTGTGAGTTGAACATTAAAGACTGTTGCTTTGAACTTTGCTGGGTCACTGCCTCATCATTGCATAGGGTGCTACAGCTGCACCACAATACCTTTACTTTGTCTGCCACATGCTCCTGTGTTGATCAATAATTAAATAAAATTTGCATTAAAACTTTCAAGTGTGCAGTGAAAATTTTTCTACTTGATGAGCCAGGAGTTTTCCACTCCCTTCCAATGGCACCTCATTCTACAGTTGTGTGCATTTCATATTCTTCTACTCTTTTCTGTGGCACCCTCCTATCTTCTGGGTATACCACTGATAGTCAATATGTTTTATCTATGGATTTGGCTTCACATGATTTTATTTTTTTTCGTGTTTGTCTGTGTGCAGGGTTAACAGATGACCTGGTGTCCAGTAGAATCATTGTTGATAATGACACTTCCATGTTTGTACTCAATGAAACAGCAGAAGTACAGATTTTTGTCAAACCAGTAGGAAGTAAGTACATAAGAGAATTGTGAGATCTTGGCCAAAAACCTTCATCTGATTATGTCACCATTTACTTTTCCCATGAGTTTCCCAGTGCTCCTACTCTTCACTACAACATTGTAAAGCAAAAGTAAAAAGACTACTATGGGTCATCGCTTACGGAGAGGGCAAATATGTCCTGTCCTCCTGTCCTAACATGGGTGCATGTGATGTAAAAAAAAACCCCTAGACACCATGTGTTTACATAATTTAGGTGTCCGTTTTCCACATATACTGTGATATATACATGTGCCTCTGCTTGATGACAAATTGTAACATCCATCACTATGGTGTCCCTATGTAAACCAAAAATATATGTCCAAATATGAGTTGGCGTAAGGAAGAGTATAGTGTTTAGCGTCTAGCAAGATGGGTTAAATCTGTCACACAGTGTGTCGCTGTGACTTTTCACCTCTTCATATTTCCTAGACAAAGTGTATGCCATCTAACTGTTAGCATTTATAAGTCCAGGCTGTTATGTAGAGGAAATACAGCACACACAAAGTTAAAACACCAACCAAAAATATCAATTTCAGCCAGAAAATTATCACATTGACTACAAAAATCTACCTGAATGAGAAAAGTATGCAACATATTATTCGAGGTAATGTCATTCCAAATGACTGAGATAATCTTTAAGTGTATAAAATACTTAAAATTACCCAAATTTCCACAAAATCTTAATATTCGCATCTTTCAAGGATCCTGGCTGCTATACTTCCAGTTTGTGATCCACACAGGAGAGATTTTCTTATGTCAGCACAACATATGTGCAGCACGGTGGCTCAGTGGTTAGCATTGTTGCTTTGAGCACTAGGGTCCTGCGTTGAAATCCCACCAAGGACAACATCTGCAAGGAGTTTGTATGTTCTCGCCATGTTTGTGTGGGTTTCCTCCGGGTTCTCCGGTTTCCTCCCACTTAGTGTGAGCATCAGTTGGGACAGTGATGATAATGAAAAGCGCTGAAGAATATGATGATGCTATATAATCAAAGCATAATAAATAAATCAGCTGTGTTTGTGTGAAGAATGCTGGTGGAATGTTCATATCAATAGCTAAACCTAGCCATTTCTCTGTCTAAGCATCAGTCATGACTGAAAAAGAGGCTGATTTAGCAACTGAACTGAACCAAACAGCCAGTTTTGTTCCCATGGTGAATGCCAGCGTTATGCTGCTGAGTCGCAGAGCCAAGTTTAGAATCTAACAATCTTTAGGTGTTGTCTGAAATAAAACCTAGTCAGTTTTATGGTGCAGAGAAAGAAACGATGTTCCCCTGTAACTGGGGCTAACATACCAGCCCCAGTTACAGTGGAAATCATCAATAAAACAAATGTATTAATATGTTCAAATACCCCCTTCCCACCCCTAAAGTCTTATAAGACCTTATGGGGGGTACGATGAGCAAAATAAATGAAAAAATAAATATATAAAAAGGAAGGAAACAGAAGAACAAAACAGTTTTTAGCTGCACCCTCATTAAAAAATGTCTAAAATAAAAAATAATTTGTACGGAAAGGGGAACACAACTTAAAATCCATTTCATTTTTTCTTAACATTTTCTTTTTCTATAAGCAAAATAAAAGTAATATAAAAATTACTGAAAAATTAAGCCTCATGCATCACAAAAAAGAGGCAAAAATCATTTAGATATTCCAACCGAGAAATTTTTTAGAGACATTAAAAAGCGTATGTATAATAAAACCCCAAAATGTGCCTGGTTAGGAATGATGTTAAATTGACCAGTTCTGAACTGGTTAAAGAAATTTTTTTCAAATGTATTTATTTTATTATATTTATTATGCTTACTTAGGTAGCGGCATTAATTTTACAGCGCTTTACAGACATCATCACTGTCCCCATTGGGGCTCACAATCAGGGCCAGTTTTAGGCAAAGTGGGGCCCTAGGCAAAGTTTAAAATGGGACCCCAAATGCTAACATATTGCGCATCACACAGAAGCATTTCAGTTGTATTTACAAGCGCTGAGTTCAGGCCGAGTGTGATCGACAATATTGAAGTCGTTCAACGCTTGTTTCCCGGCCTCTTTCCACCATCTGAGAAAGAATGATGGGGGCAGAATGATCACTAATAGATCACTAACAGATCACCATACAGTATCATGTTATCAGCAGCACATCTACAGGTTACACCGGGCGATGTGCTGCTGAGAACAATGATTTTTATTCTGGCATAAACAATCCAATCACTCGAATATGCAGCATTTTGCTTGTTTAGTATAATCCACCCCATAGTCCTCCATATATTATAATACACTCCCCATAGTCCTCATATAGTATAATACACTCCTCATAGTGCTCCATGTAGTATAATGCCCTGCCATAGTCATCCATATAGTACAATTCACTTCTCATAGTATAATGCACCCCATAGTTCTTTATATAGTATAATGTATTCCCCATAGTCCTCAAAACAGTGTAATGCAGCCCACATAGAGTATAATGCAGCCACCGCACAGAGCATAATGCAGCCACCCCACAGAGTATAATGCAACCACCCCACAGAGTATAATGTAACTTCTCATAGAATATAATGCAGCCCCCTCATATAGTATAATGTAGCCCCCTCATAGAGTATGATGCAATCACCCCTCATAGAATATAAATATAATACAGCCCCCCATAGAATATAATGTAGCCCCAAATAGAATATAATACAGCCCACCTCACCATAGAATATAATGTAGCCCCAACAAAGAGTATGATTCAATCCTCCCTCATAAAATCTAATACAGCCCCTCATAGAATATAATGTAGCCCCCATAGAATATAATACAGTCCACCTCCTCATGGTATATAATGTAGCCCCCCATAGAATATAATGCATCCCCCCATAGTATATAACACATCCTCCCCCATAGAATTTAGTGTACCCCCATAGTATTTAACACAGCCTTCCCCATAGAATATAATGTATAATGTACCCCATAGTATATAACACAGCCACATAGTATAAAGTACATAACACAGCCTTCCCACAGAATATAATATACCACCATAGTATATATCACAGCCTCCCCCATAAAATATAATATATCCCCAATAGTATGTGACACAGCCACATAGTATATAACACAGCCTCCCCATAGAATATAATATACCCCTCATAGTATATAGCACAGCCCGCATAGTATATAGCACAGCCCTCATAGTATAAAACACAGCCCGCATAGTATATAACACATCCCACATAGTATATAGCACAATCCGCATAGTATATAACACAGCCCATATAGTATGTAGCACAGCCCGCATAGTATATAGGACAGCCCGCATAGTATATAACACAGCCCGCATAGTATATAGCACAGCCCGCATAGTATATAACACAATCCGCATAGTATATAACACAGCCCACATGGTATATAACAGCCCGCGTAGTATATAACACAGCCCGCATGGTATATAGCACAGCCCACATAGTATATAGCACAGCCCGCATAGTATATAGCACAGCCTGCATAGTACTGTATATAGCACAGCCCACATAGTATATAACACAGCCTGCATAGTACTGTATATAGCACAGCCCACATAGTATATAACACAGCCAGCATAGTATATAGCACAGCCCACATAGTATATAGCACAGCCCGCATAGTATATAGCACAACCCGCATAGTATATAGCACAGCCCGCATAGTATATAGCACATCACACATAGTATATAACACAGCCCTCATAGTTTTTAGCACAGCCCACATAGTATATAGCACAGCCCGCATAGTATATAGCACAGCCTGCATAGTACTGTATATAGTACAGCCTGCATAGTATATAACAGCCCGCATAGTATATAACACAGCCCGCATGGTATATAGCACAGCCCACATAGTATATAGCACAGCCTGCATAGTACTGTATATAGCACAGCCCACATAGTATATAACACAGCCAGCATAGTATATAGCACAGCCCACATAGTATGTAGCACAGCCCGCATAGTATATAGGACAGCCCGCATAGTATATAGGACAGCCCACATAGTATATAGCACAGCCCGCATAGTAAATAACACAGCCCACATAGTATATAGCACAGCCCACATAGTATATAGCACAATCCGCATAGTATATAACACAGCCCACATAGTATATAACAGCCTGCGTAGTATATAACACAGCCCGCATGGTATATAGCACAGCCCACATAGTATATAGCACAGCCCGCATAGTATATAGCACAGCCTGTATAATACTGTATATAGCACAGCCCACATAGTATATAACACAGCCAGCATAGTATATAGCACAGCCCACATAGTATATAGCACAGCCCACATAGTATATAGCACAACCCACATAGTATATAACACAGCCCGCATAGTATATAGCACAGCCCGCATAGTATATAACCCAGCCCTCATAGTATGTAGCACAGCCCACATAGTATATAGCACAGCCCGCATAGTATATAGCACAGCCTGCAGAGTACTGTATATAGCACAGCCCACATAGTATATAACACAGCCAGCATAGTATATAGCACAGCCCACATAGTATATAGCACAGCCCGCATAGTATATAGCACAACCTGCATAGTATATAGCACAGCCCGCATAGTGTATAACACAGCCCGCATTGTATATAGCACAGCCCACATAGTATATAACACAGCCCACATAGAATGTAGCACAGCCCGCATAGAATGTAGCACAGCCCGCATAGTATATAGCACAGCCCGCATAGTATATCGCACAGCCCGCATAGTATATAGCACAGCCCACATAGTATATAGCACAGCCTGCATAGTATATAACACAGCCGCATAGTATCTAGCAAAGTCTGTATAGTATATAGCACAGCCTACATAGTATATAGCACAGCCCGCATAATATATAGCACAGCCCACATTCACCCCTCCAATAGTGGCCCCACAGTCCAGTACTCACTGTGATAGTAAAAAAAACCCACACTCCTCACCTTTCCTCGTGCCCGCTCTGCTCCCTTATCTTGTCTCAGCGGCGGCACTGCCTGACACACACACAGTGAGTGCACAATGACATCATTGCGCAACCGCAGTGTCAGACGCCGGTATAGTTCAATGCGATGGCGGTGCTGGTGGAAGGCGGGCCTCCCTGCCTTACAGGGGCCCCATAGCGTCTGCATGATGTGCCGCTATCTGGGGGCCCCTGGGGGAGCAGGGGCCCTAGGCAGGTGCCTAGTCTGCCTGCCCCTAACGCCGGCCCTGCTCACAATCTACATTCCCTATCAGTATGTCTTTGGAATGTGGGAGGAAACGGGAGAACCCAGAGGAAACCCACGCAAAGATGGGAGAACATACAAACTCCCTGCAGATGTCATTGGATGGATATGAACCCAGGACCTTAGCAGTGCGAGGCTACAGTGCTAACCACTGAGCCACCATAGACAATCCGTTATATTTCAAGACAAATACATCTTTAGTATTCTGAGCTCCATATTTCTAATACACGGCTCTAAATTCCCTAAATTTGGGTCTGTATTTCTGTATAATTCTTTCTGTCTGTAGCTGTAATTGTAACACTTATATATTGATTCATAATCCCCTAAACGGAATTTGTATAAATCTGCCTTCAGTATTGGAGTTACAATTAAGCTAAATTTGCTGGTTGCTGTTAAGTGCACAGTGCACCAAGATTACCGTAAATGTTTAGCAAAATAATACAACCTGAACATTTTAATCTAGGACAACAAAGCATTACAAATATTTTATTATTTATTTATTATTGTTTCTTGTTTAGAAACGAGTGATAATGGCACTGTTGGATTTGTCCTGTATCAGAATGACAATTTATTTGCTTCTAAGCATAAAAAAACATTGGGTTTTCGAAAGAAGATCATTTCTGCCAGTATTTCTGGAGCAAGTGTTAACATTCAATTTAGCTTCAATCAGCAGGTACATTTTCGATATTGGCTTTATTAACAAGTATAAGTTTGTGAATATGGGTTACTCATTTTTTCAACAGCTTGTTCAATAAACTACCCCAAAATTGTGATTTCACGCTTAGAGAATTGCGAACCAAACTCAGTCTATATGGTTATTATTCATTTGTATTTGCCTTTTACTTTTAGTGAGAATTACCTACTAAAATTAGATTTGGAATATTTCCTGTACCTTGTGGTTATTCTCTACAATACATTAACATTTCATAATCAGAGAACATCAGCACTAGAAAAAAATCTTGAAACATAACTTTTGGTTCCATTTTCTTAACCCCTTCACCCCTGGACCATTTTCTGTTTTTCATTTCTTCCTCCCCTTCCTACAAGAGCCATAACAGTTTTTTTGCCTGTTTTTTGCTGGTCCAGCTGTACTTTTGAATGATACTATTCATTCTACCATATATAGTGTACTGGATAATGGGAAAAAATCCCAAGAGTGGTGAAATGGCAAAAAACGTGCAATTCCACAATTGTTTTTTTGCTTTTTTTACCATGTTCATTACATGGTAAAACTAACTGATTTTTGAGGTCAGTATGAATACGCAGATACCAAACATGTATACCTTTTTTTTATTTAAGTGATGAAAAAAAAATCAGAGACTTGTATGTAAAATTCATTTTACGGGATATGAGCTATGTGAGGGCTTATTTTTTCACCCTGAACAGATGTTTTTACTGACACCATTTTAGGGTAGATAAAATGTTTTAATTGACAATTATTGCATTTTAGTATAATGTTGCAGCGGCCAAAAAACATAATTCTGGTGTTTCGATTTTCTTGTTACACTGTTCACCTCTTGGATTAACTTATTTTATCTTTTAATAGATCGGTCATTTCTGAACACAGCATTACCAAATGAGTGCATTTTTAAAAATTGTTTTATTTTCAAAGGGGCAAAGTGAGGGTGATTTGAACTTTTGTGTTTTTTTTCTTTTTTTTAAACCTTTTTTTTAGCTGCGATCATTCTATCGCATGTGTTATACATAGCAGAAATCACAGTTTCCTATGAACACAGGCCATGATTCAGTGTTCACAGGAGGATGATAGTGACCGGCACGGTTGTCTTCAGTATTACCCTCAGCTGTCATGACAACCCATCAGTGCCCTGTGATCACATCATGGGCATGCCAATCGAAGTGCGTAATGACACGCACCCCTCTTGGCGCATGTTAAATCCCGCGTATCTCGCAGCTGTTAAAGGTACATAATGGCTGATTATATTAGCCGTCATGTGCAAGAAAAGTTGCGTGCTCAGTGTGTGAGCCTGCATCAAAGGCCGGAGTAAGACATATGATGTAAATATACAACACATGTTGTGAAGAGGTTAAAAGCATCCATAGTTTATATACACATATGCTTATGTTCGGTATTTTGGATCCAGTGTAAACTATTGAATGAGAACATTGGACACAATGCATTGCTAATGGTCAAATTCTTAAGGAATGTTTGACAAATACCTTATTAGACCACACTGATGATATGTCCTGGGGTGCATTTATTACAGCAAAATTCTGATACAAGTTAAAATAGATCTAGATATATTCTGTATAGATAACATTTGGGTCTATAGTCCCTCCAGCTCTTCTGATGGGCTCAGGGAACCCAGTCTAATACTATTTCCCAGCTTTTGTTCCCTGAAATCCTGAGATTCAGAAGAACTTGGTCAGGAGATGACTGAAAAGCAGCAGTAATAAATAACACGTTTTGGGTTGAGAAACATATTTCATAGCTTATAGCTTGCAGGCAAATACTTGGATAGTTGTCCAGAATACAGAATGCTTTATTAGTCCATATGTAAGGTGTGGCAGAATTCCCTGCTCCCTGACTTGATATGGAGTCTCTTGATTTTATAGTTCATTTATTTGCATATGTCCATATGGTTGTTATATGTACAGGAGTGGATGATCTTTCCATTCATTTTTCATTAAATTCTCTGTTCTTGTGATCGGAAGAGATTTGGCATTTCCCACCATATTGTTTCGAGGGGTTTATAGGTTAAATTGTGTTGTGATGGATAAAAAGTTGCCAGGCACTATGGAGCGCACTTTGTAAATGTTATATACTTGACTTCTACTATTTCTACACATGTAAAAACATAAGGTATTTTGATATCATTTTGATCAAAGCGTGTGTGCCCATCTACTAATAGCAAGGTGAATTCTTCCACGTGGAACCTTATACTAGAAACTCACATCTCTCTCTGTGACTAGGACTCAATTGAACTAGGGAAGCATTGAATCCAAAATTTCTCTTCTCTAATTAAAACCAGTGAAAGAATGGAATCACTTGTCATGAGCGTCCTTTTATCCCGGGTGGTGCACGGGAATGTAATCATGCACAGTTCTTATCTATATTGTGCTAGTATGCACTTATTGTCTCTAAAATAGTGAGTTGTCTGCACACTTTAAAGGTTGAAGTGTCTATCCCTACCTTTATAAGTAGTGATGAGCGAGTATACTCGTTGCTCGAGATCTCCCGAGCACGCTCGGTTATCCTCCGAGTATTTTTTAGTGCTTGGAGATTTAGTTTTCATCGCGGCAGCTGAATGATTTACATCTGTTAGCCAGCATAAGTACATATGGGGGTTGCCTGGTTGCCAGGGAATCCCCACATGTAATCAAGCTGGCTAACAGATGTAAATCAGTCAGCTGCGGTGAAGAAAACTAAATCTCCGAGCACTAAAAAATCCTCGGAGGACACCCGAGCGTGCTCGAGAAATCTCGAGCAACGAGTATACTCGCCCATCACTATTTATAAGCTTTAACTCCATCAAGCCTGTTTCTAGTAGTAAATTCCTGGGGAATTAGAACAATATTTAGGATTTGCAACAGAGATAAGGATGGAAATATTTGGTCTATTATATAACTTGTTTCTTGACAAGCTTAATACCAATAAGCCAGATCATTTGGTGTGCATACCAAACATGAATCTCCGATGATAGCATTAATTTTTTTTTAATAATGTACTTTATTTTTCTCTGGATTTATTTTATTATAGATCAATTCATCATATATTCTACTTCAATACGCTTGTGTTTTCTGGGACTATAAATGGAGTGAATGGAATACAACTGGCTGCCAGAAGAAAATCTCAAACCAGACAACTTCAAATGAGACCTTATCTAATTCCATCACATCATTACAGTGTACCTGCAACCATACAACTAACTTTGCAGTTTTAATGGTATTGTATATTTTTTGTAATCTTGTTGAGCTCTGAATTCACCCATCACTCAAGTGAAAAGCTACAGAGGGTGAAATAAGTATTGAACACATCACCAATTTTCTAAGTAAATATATTTCTTAAGGTGCTGTTGACTTGAAATTCTCTGCAGATGTCAGTAACAACCAATCTAATCCACACAAAGGCAAAAACATAACCATAGATATCCATAGATTAAGTTACAGTATCTATAATATAACGCTGGGAGCGTCACTCTGTCCGAAGCCTTTATAGACTGCGCCAGCGCAAGCGCTGGCGCAGTCTGGACCCCACAGAGCGACGCTCCCAGGAGATCGCGGTATGCGTAAGCACTGAACGCACACCGCGATCTCCAACGGAGAAGCAGGGACGAGCCAGGAGGGTGAGTATGCAATACTTACCTGTCCCCCCGATCCACCGATACGTGCTGCTCTGTCCTCCACATTCTCTGCCTGCGACGTTCAGTTCAGAGGGCGCGATGACGCGCTTAATGCGCGCCGCCCTCTGACTGAACAGTCACAAGCAGAGGACCCCGGAAGACAGAGAGGCGTGCAGCAGTGGAATGGAACGGGGGACAGGTAAATATAGCAAGTGCCGGGGGCCTGAGCTAGCGGCGACTCCGGCACCTGACCCCCACAGCGCGCTGGTGTCCCCGCTTGCTCAGGCCCCCAGCACTCGGCGCCCAGCACAGCCGCCCGCACTCTCAGCACCACCCCGCACAGCCGCCCGCACTCACCGCCGCCACGCACAGAGGCCCGCACTCACCGCCGCCACGCACAGCCGCCCGCACTCACAGCCGCCCGCACTCACCGCCACCATGCACAGCCGCCCGCACTCACCGCCGCCACGCACAGCCGCCCGCACTCACCGCCGCCACGCACAGCTGCCCGCACTCACCGCCGCCACGCACAGCCGCCCGCACTCACCGCCGCCACGCACAGCCGCCCGCACTCACCGCCGCCCGCACTCACCGCCACCACGCACAGCCGCCCGCACTCACCGCCGCCACGCACAGCCGCCCACACTCACCGCCGCCCGCACTCACCGCCACCACGCACAGCCGCCCGCACTCACCACCGCCACGCACAGAGGCCCGCACTCACCGCCGCCACGCACAGCTGCCCGCACTCACAGCCGCCCGCACTCACCGCCACCACGCACAGCCACCCGCACTCACCACCGCCACGCACAGCCGCCCGCACTCACCGCCGCCATGCACAGCTGCCCGCACTCACCGCCGCCACGCACAGCCGCCCGCACTCACCGCCGCCACGCACAGCCGCCCGCACTCACCGCCGCCACGCACAGCCGCCCGCACTCACCGCCGCCCACCCTCACCGCCGCCACGCACAACCGCCCGCACTCACCGCCGCCACGCACAGCCGCCCGCACTCACCGCCGTCACGCACAGCCGCCCGCACTCACCGCCGCCACGCACAGCCGCCCGCACTCACCGCCGCCACGCACAGCCGCCCGCACTCACCGCCGCCACGCACAGCCGCCCGCACTCACCGCCGCCACGCACAGCCGCCCGCACTCACCGCCGCCACGCACAGCCGCCCGCACTCACCGCCGCCCACACTCACCGCCGCCACGCACAGCCGCCCGCACTCACCGCCGCCACGCACAGCCGCCCGCACTCACTGCCGTCACGCACAGCCGCCCGCACTCACCGCCGCCCACACTCACCGCCGCCACGCACAGCCGCCCGCACTCAGCGCCGCCACGCACAGCCGCCCGCACTCAGCGCCGCCACGCACAGCCACCCGCACTCAGCACCGCCACGCACAGCCGCCCGCACTCAGCACCGCCACGCACAGCCGCCCGCACTCCCCACCGCCACGCACAGCCGCCCGCACTCCCCACCGCCACGCACACCCGCACTCCCCACCGCCACGCACAGCCGCCCGCACTCCCCACCGCCACGCACAGCCGCCCGCACTCCCCACCGCCACGCACAGCCGCCCGCACTTACCACCGCCACGCACAGCCGCCCCCACTCAGCACTGCCACGCACAGCCGCCCGCACTCAGCACAGCCGCCCGCACTCAGCACAGCCGCACTCGGGCAGTAGAGCCGGAGAGAGAAAGATGAGAGCAACATATGGCAGAATGGAAACAGGAACAGGCAGAATGGGTGCAGCACATTACAACAGAATGGGGGCACAGGATGGGAGCAGCACATGACAGAATGGGGGCGCAGGATGGGAGCACCACATGACAGAATGGGGGCGCAGGATGGGAGCAGCACATGACAGAATGATTGAGCACGATGGCAGCAGCACATGACAGAATGGGGGCGCACACATGACTGGATGGGGATGCAGGATGGGAGCACATGACTGGATGGGGTGCAGGATGGGAGCACATGACAGAATGGGAGCAGCACATGACAGAATGGGGGCTGTTGTGAATTTGGATTCTGGGCTCCCCCGGTGGCCGCTTGTGGAATTGGACTTGTCATCCTCTTTCCTGTTTCACCTGATTCCATCAGTAGTGGGTGTCGCTATTTAAGCTCATTTCTCTGGTGGTTTCTTGCCGGTCAACAATGTTATCTGATGCCTCTCAGTGCTTGTTCCTGCTTCTAGACAACTACTGATAAGTTGGACTTTTGTCCATGTTTTGTTTTGCCTATTTGTTCCAGTTCGCAGCTGAAGTTTTGTTACTGTGTCTGGAAAGCTCTCGTCGATCAGGGATTGCTACTCTGGCGTTATGAGTTAATGCCAGATTTTAAGGTAATCTCTGGATGGTGTTTTGTTAGTATTTTTCTGCTGACCATGAAAGTATACTATCTGTCTTCTGCTATCTAGTAAGCGGACCTCAAATTTGCTAAGACTATTTTCCTGCTGCGTTTGTTGTTTCATCTGAACTCACCGTCATTATATGTGGGGGGCTACTGTCTTCTTTGGAATATTTCTCTAGAGGTGAGCCAGGTCTTATATTTCCCTCTGCTAGCTATTTAGGTCTTAGGCCAGAGCTGGGCATCTAGCTATAAATAGGAAATGCTACCTGGCTATTTCTAGTTGCGCGGCAGGCTTAGTTCATGGTCAGTATAGTTCCATCTTCCGAGAGCTTGTCCCTCTATAGGCTTGCTATGATCTCTGCCTGCAGAGATCATGACAGTTTGACCGGCCACTAAAGTGTTAAAGACCCAGGTTGAGAAAGGAGAGTTATAAGAAGTCTGCTGGAATTTTTTTTTTTTTTTTTCCTCCAGTCTGCCTTGCTGCAGTCTTTTTTCTCTCTCTCCTCCTAATCTCTGTATGCTCTGTGTGCACCTGACAATAATGGATCTCCAGAGTGTAACTGCGGGTTTGAATAATCTCATCACGAAAGTACAAAATTTACAAGATTTTGTAGTACATGCTCCGGTATCTGAGCCGAGAATTCCTTTGCCGGAGTTCTTCACAGGGAATAGAGCTAGCTTCCAGAATTTCCGAAATAATTGTAAGCTTTATTTGTCCCTGAAGTCTCGTTCAGCTGGAGACCCTGCTCAGCAGGTTAGGATTGTGATTTCCTTGCTCAGGGGTGACCCTCAAGATTGGGCCTTCTCATTGCCAGCAGGGGATCCTGCGTTACGCGATGTGGATGCGTTTTTTCTGGCCTTGGGCTTGCTTTATGAGGAACCTCATTTGGAACTTCAGGCAGAAAAAACTTTGATGGCACTATCTCAGGGGCAAGACGAAGCTGAAGTTTTCTGCCAAAAATTCCGTAAATGGTCTGTGCTTACTCAGTGGAATGAGTGCGCCTTGGCGGCAACTTTCAGAGAAGGTCTCTCTGATGCCGTTAAGGATGTTATGGTGGGGTTCCCTTTGCCTGCAGGTCTGAATGAGTCCATGACAATGGCTATTCAGATTGATAGGCGTCTGCGGGAGCACAAACCGATGCACCATCTGGCGGTGTCTATGGAAAAGACGCCAGAAAGTATGCAGTGTGATAGAATTCTGTCCAGGAGCGAGCGACAGAATTTTAGACGGAAGAATGGATTGTGTTTCTATTGTGGGGATTCTACTCATGTTATATCGGCATGCTCTAGGCGTACAAAGAAGCTTGATAAGTCTGTTTCCATTGGCACCATTCAGTCTAAGTTTATTTTGTCTGTAACCCTGATTTGCTCTTTGTCATCCATTGCCACGGACGCCTATGTTGACTCTGGCGCCGCTCTGAGTCTTATGGATTGGTCCTTTGCCAATCGTTGTGGTTTTGATTTAGAGCCTTTGGAGACTCTTATTCCTCTGAAGGGGATTGACTCCACCCCATTGGCTAATAATAAACCACAATACTGGACACAAGTAACCATGCGTATCAATCCGGATCACCAGGAGATTATTCGTTTCCTGGTGCTGTATAATTTACATGACGATTTGGTACTGGGATTGCCATGGTTGCAGTCTCACAACCCAGTCTTGGACTGGAGAGCTATGTCTGTGTTGAGCTGGGGATGTAAGGGTATTCATGGGGACGTACCTTTGGTTTCTATTTCGTCGTCCATTCCCTCTGAAGTCCCTGAGTTCCTCTCTGATTATCAAGACGTCTTTGACGAACCCAAGCTTGGGTCGTTACCTCCGCACCGTGAGTGCGATTGTGCCATAGATTTGATACCGGGTTGTAAATATCCAAAGGGTCGTTTGTTTAATTTGTCTGTGCCGGAACATGCTGCTATGCGGGAATATATAAAGGAGTCTTTGGAAAAGGGACATATTCGTCCATCTTCTTCTCCCTTGGGAGCTGGGTTTTTCTTTGTCTCAAAAAAAGACGGCTCTTTGAGACCATGTATTGATTATCGGCTTCTGAATAAGATCACTGTTAAGTATCAATACCCATTGCCATTGCTTACTGATTTGTTTGCTCGTATAGAGGGTGCTAAGTGGTTCTCTAAAATTGATCTTCGTGGGGCGTATAATTTGGTGCGGATCAGGCAGGGGGATGAGTGGAAGACCGCATTTAATACGCCCGAGGGCCACTTTGAGTATTTGGTCATGCCTTTTGGTCTTTCTAATGCCCCTTCAGTTTTCCAGTCTTTTATGCATGATATTTTCCGCGATTTTCTGGATAAATTTATGATAATATATCTGGATGATATTCTGATTTTTTCTGATGACTGGGACTCTCATGTCCAGCAGGTCAGGAGAGTTTTTCAGGTTCTGCGGTCTAATTCTTTATGTGTGAAGGGGTCTAAGTGCGTTTTTGGGGTCCAGAAAATTTCCTTTTTGGGGTATATTTTTTCTCCCTCTTCCATTGAGATGGATCCCGTCAAGGTGCAAGCTATTTGTGACTGGACTCAGCCCTCCTCTCTTAAGGGTCTTCAGAGATTTTTGGGCTTTGCCAACTTTTACCGCCGATTTATTGCTGGTTTTTCGGATGTCGTTAAACCACTGACTGATTTGACCAGACAGGGCGCTGATGTTGCTAATTGGTCCCCTCATGCTGTAGAGGCCTTTCAGGAGCTTAAGCGCCGTTTTGCCTCTGCCCCTGTGTTGCGTCAGCCTGATGTGAATCTGCCTTTTCAGGTTGAGGTTGACGCTTCGGAGATCGGAGCTGGGGCAGTGTTGTCGCAGAAAGGTTCCGACTGCTCCGTCATTAGGCCTTGTGCCTTCTTTTCTCGCAAATTTTCGCCCGCAGAGCGGAATTATGATGTTGGGAATCGGGAGCTTTTGGCCATGAAGTGGGCGTTTGAGGAGTGGCGCCATTGGCTCGAGGGGGCTAGGCATCAGGTGGTGGTATTGACTGACCACAAAAATTTGATTTATCTTGAGACTGCCAGACGCCTGAATCCTAGACAGGCGCGCTGGTCTTTATTTTTTTCTCGCTTTAATTTTGTGGTGTCATACCTACCGGGTTCTAAGAATGTTAAGGCAGATGCCCTTTCTAGGAGTTTTGACCCGGACTCTCCTGGTAATTCTGAACCCACAGGTATCCTTAGGGAGGGAGTAATTTTGTCGGCCGTTTCTCCTGATCTGCGGCGGTCCTTGCAAGAGTTTCAGGCGGATAGACCGGATCGTTGTCCGCCTGATAGACTGTTTGTTCCGGATGATTGGACCAGCAGAGTCATCTCTGAGGTACATTCTTCTGCATTGGCAGGTCATCCCGGAATTTTTGGTACCAGGGATTTGGTGGCAAGATCCTTCTGGTGGCCTTCTCTGTCACGAGATGTGCGAGTCTTTGTGCAGTCATGTGACGTTTGTGCTCGGGCCAAGTCTTGTAGTTCTCGGGCTAGCGGACTGCTGTTGCCCTTGCCTATTCCTAAGAGGCCTTGGACACACATCTCGATGGATTTTATTTCAGATCTGCCTGTTTCCCAGAAGATGTCTGTCATCTGGGTGGTCTGTGACCGTTTCTCTAAAATGGTCCATTTGGTTCCTCTGCCCAAGTTGCCTTCTTCTTCTGAGTTGGTTCCTCTGTTTTTTCAGAATGTTGTCCGATTGCACGGTATTCCTGAGAATATTGTTTCTGACAGAGGTACCCAATTTGTGTCTAGATTTTGGCGGGCATTCTGTGCTAGGATGGGCATAGATTTGTCTTTTTCATCTGCTTTTCACCCTCAGACTAATGGCCAGACCGAGCGGACTAATCAGACCCTTGAGACATATCTGAGGTGTTTTGTCTCTGCTGACCAGGATGATTGGGTTGCTTTTTTGCCATTGGCAGAGTTCGCCCTCAATAATCGGGCCAGTTCTTCCACCTTGGTGTCCCCGTTTTTCTGTAATTCGGGGTTTCACCCTCGATTTTCCTCCGGTCAGGTGGAATCCTCGGATTGTCCTGGAGTGGATGCGGTGGTGGAGAGATTGCATCACATCTGGGGGCAGGTTATGGACAATTTGAAGTTGTCACAGGAGAAGACTCAGCGTTTTGCCAACCGTCATCGTCGTGTTGGTTCTCGGCTTTGTGTTGGAGATTTAGTGTGGTTGTCTTCTCGTTTTGTCCCTATGAGGGTCTCTTCTCCTAAGTTTAAACCTCGGTTCATCGGCCCTTATAGAATATTGGAGATTCTTAATCCTGTTTCTTTCCGTTTGGACCTCCCTGCGTCCTTTTCCATTCATAACGTTTTTCATCGGTCGTTATTGCGCAGGTATGAGGTACCTGTTGTACCTTCTGTGGAGCCTCCTGCTCCGGTGTTGGTTGAGGGTGAGTTGGAGTACGTTGTGGAGAAAATTTTGGACTCTCGTGTTTCCAGACGGAAACTCCAGTATCTGGTCAACTGGAAGGGTTACGGCCAGGAGGATAATTCTTGGGTCAATGCATCTGATGTTCATGCTTCTGATCTTGTTCGTGCCTTCCATAGGGCTCATCCTGGTCGCCCTGGTGGATCTGGTGAGGGTTCGGTGCCCCCTCCTTGAGGGGGGGGTACTGTTGTGAATTTGGATTCTGGGCTCCCCCGGTGGCCGCTTGTGGAATTGGACTTGTCATCCTCTTTCCTGTTTCACCTGATTCCATCAGTAGTGGGTGTCGCTATTTAAGCTCATTTCTCTGGTGGTTTCTTGCCGGTCAACAATGTTATCTGATGCCTCTCAGTGCTTGTTCCTGCTTCTAGACAACTACTGATAAGTTGGACTTTTGTCCATGTTTTGTTTTGCCTATTTGTTCCAGTTCGCAGCTGAAGTTTTGTTACTGTGTCTGGAAAGCTCTCGTCGATCAGGGATTGCTACTCTGGCGTTATGAGTTAATGCCAGAGTTTAAGGTAATCTCTGGATGGTGTTTTGTTAGTATTTTTCTGCTGACCATGAAAGTATACTATCTGTCTTCTGCTATCTAGTAAGCGGACCTCAAATTTGCTAAGACTATTTTCCTGCTGCGTTTGTTGTTTCATCTGAACTCACCGTCATTATATGTGGGGGGCTACTGTCTTCTTTGGAATATTTCTCTAGAGGTGAGCCAGGTCTTATATTTCCCTCTGCTAGCTATTTAGGTCTTAGGCCAGAGCTGGGCATCTAGCTATAAATAGGAAATGCTACCTGGCTATTTCTAGTTGCGCGGCAGGCTTAGTTCATGGTCAGTATAGTTCCATCTTCCGAGAGCTTGTCCCTCTATAGGCTTGCTATGATCTCTGCCTGCAGAGATCATGACAGGGGGCACAGGATGGGAGCAGCACATGACAGAATGGGGGCGCACACACATGACAGGATGGGGGTGTAGGATGGAGCAGCATATCACAGGATGGGGGCGCAGGATGGGAGCACATGACAGGATGGAGATGCAGGATGGAGCAGCTCATGATAGGATGGGGGGCAGGATGGAACAGCACATGACAGGATGGGGGCGCAGGATGGAACAGCACATGACAGGATTGGGGCGCAGGATGGAACAGCACATGACAGGATGGGGGCGCAGGATGGAACAGCACATGACAGGATTGGGGCACACGATGGGAGAACATGACAGGATGGGGGCGCAGGATGGGAGCACATGACAGGATGGGGATGCAGGATGGAGCAGCACATGACAGGATGGGGGTGCAGGATGGGAGCACCACATGACAGGATGGGGGCGCAGGATGGAGCAGCACATGACAGGATGGGAGAGCAAGATGGGAGCAGCACATACCAGGATGGAGACCATATACCAATATAAATGCTCGCCACCCGGGCGTAGAACGGGTTCAATAGCTAGTGTGTAATAATGAGATATGACACAGTGAACAAGTATTGGACACTGTTACTGAATATTAATTGATACTTTGCAAAAAAGCCTTTGTTGGTGATAACAGCTTTGAGAAGCTCTTGTTTGAGAAACTAGTCGCTTGCATTGCTCAGGCGTGATTTTGGCCCATTTTTCCAAGCAAACACACTTTAAATCCTGAAGGTTCTGTTTGTGAGCTCCTATGAACTCTGAGCTTTAGTTCCTTTCATAAATTTTCTATTTGATTCAGATCAGGCGATTGGCTTGACCATTCTAGCATCTTTATTTTCTTTTTCTGAAACCAATTGATAGCTTTCTTGGCAGTATTTGGAATCCTTGCCTTGCTGACATGTCCATTCTCTATTCTTGTACATCGTTCTGGTAGATGGCAGAAGATTTATATTAAGAATGTCTTGATATATTTGTCCATTCATTTCTTCCTTCAATTATATGAAGTTTGCAGTGCCGTATGCTGAAAAACAGCCCCACACCATGATGTTCCCACCTCCAAACTTCACTTATGGTGCTTTTTTGACCTCCAGGCACGGTGCATATTATGGCATATAAAGAGTTTTGGTCTCATCTGACCAGTCTATATTCTCCCAGCATTTCCCAGGCTTGTCTAAATGTCATTATAATAAATAATAATAATAATAATCTTTATTTATATAGCGCCAACATATTCCGCAGCATTTTACAGTTTAACAGTTTTAAACACAACAGTCATAAGTAACAACATTAACAATACAATAATTAAAGCAAAATAAGGCTACTTTCACACTAGCGTCGGTACGGGGCCGTCGCCATGCGTCGGCCCGACGTACCGACGCATGCTGTGAAAAAAAAGCACAACGGGGGCAGCGGATGCAGTTTTTCAACACATCCGCTGCCCCATTGTAGTGTCCGGGGAGGAGGGGGCGGAGTTTCGTCCGCTCATGCGCGGTCGAAAATGGCGGACACCACGCACAAAAAAACGTTACATGGAACTTTTTTTGTGCCGACGGTCCGCCAAAACGCGACGCATCCGTCGCACAATGGATGCGACATGTGGCCATACGTCACAATGCATCGCTAATGCAAGCCTATGGAGAAAAAACGCATCCTGCGGGCAACTTTGCAGGATGCGTTTTTTCTCCAAAACGACGCATTGCGACGTACAGCAAGCGACGCTAGTGTGAAAGTAGCCTAAGATGACCCTGCTCGTGAGAGCTTACAATCTACAATGAGGTGTGGGAGATACAAAGTACAGGTGTGTATTTACAATGATGTATTTACAATGATGGTCCAGTCATCTTCAGGGAGAGGGGGATAGATGGAAGTAGTGAATGGACTACACACACGCAAACATAAAGTGACTTTGATTAGTGAACGTGGTAGGCTGCTCTGAACAAATGTGTTTTGAGCGAGCGCCTAAAACTATGCAAATTGTGGATGGTCCTAATATCTTGGGGCAGAGCATTCCAGAGGATTGGCGCAGTGCGGGAGAAGTCTTGTAGTCGGGAGTGGGAGGTACGGATTAGTGCAGAGGTTAGTCGAAAGTCATTTGCAGAGCACAGAGGTCGGTTAAGCCGATAGACAGAAATGAGGGAGGAGATGTAAGGGGGTGCTGCACTGTGGAGAGCTTTGTGGGTGAGAACAAGTACTTTGAATTGTATCCTGTGATGAATGGGCAGCCAGTGTAACGACTGGCGAAGAGCGGACGCATCCGAGTAACGATTAGCTAGATGGACAACCCTGGATGCTGCATTAAGGATAGCCTGGAGACTGGAGAGGGGAAAGTTTAGTAAGGGGGAGGCCAATTAATAGCGCACTGCAGTAGTCCAGGCGGGAGTGGATCAAGGCGACAGTGAGAGTTTTTGTTGTTTCTATAGTGAGAAAAGGGCGGATTCTAGAGATGTTCTTTAGGTGTAAGCAGCACGAGCGGGCAAGAGATTGTATGTGGGAGGTGAAGGAGAGATTGGAGTCAAACATAACACCGAGACAGCGCGCCTGCTGCTGCAGGGGTGTTATTATGGTGCCACCCACGGAAAGGGAAATGTCAGATTTAGGGAGGTTAGTAGATGGCGGGAGCAGAAGAAGTTCAGTATTGAAGAGTTTCAGTTTCAGATAGAGAGCGGACATGATGTTGGAGACTGCAGACAGACAGTCAGTGGCGTTCTGTAGTACAACGGGGGTAAGGTCAGGGGATGACGTGTATAGTTGTGTGTCAGCAGCATAAAGATGGTACTGAAAGACAAATCTGCTGATGGTCTGACCAATTAGGGCCGTGTAAATTGAGCAAGCTTTAAATGCGCTTGAACATGCTTTTTGTTCGGAAATGGAGTCTTACATGGGGAGCATGCATACAGGCAATAGAGGTTAAGTGCATTACTAATTGTAACTGCTGATTTCATGTTTTTCTGTAGCTCTCCACAGGTGGTCCTTGGCTCTTGGACAACTATCATTAGATAATTCCTTTCACTTGTCTGTCTGAAATCTTGCGGGGAGCACCTGCTTGTGGCTGGTTTTAGGTGAAATGATGTTCTTTCCACTTCCGGATTATAGCCCTAACAGTGCTCACTAGAACTGTGGAGACATGGGGGTTAGCGAGTGCTCTTGTCCACTGGCTCGAGACCACATGGACCAGGGATCATCCAACTGAATGTCTGCTCTCCTTTTACCGTGTTACCATGGGCATAATACTACTCAGACAACACAGGTTGATGGTAAAACACTGTGGCAATACTTTTTTGAACCATGAACAGACAAAACACATAGAATTGTCCCAGAAAAATATCCAAGGTGGTTCAAAATTACAGAATCTCAGCCTTCTGCCGGGATTAAAGCAGCTGCGATTTCTAGGGCCGACTATCCCAACCTGTGGCATGCACAGAGAGGAGGTAAAGACAGTCCATTGAAGTACATAGCAAGTTGACCAAGGGGGTCACAATCTGGCTTCTCTGAACATCTCTTTGGAGCCATTTGACCGGTGGGTCCCATGGCTCATGGCTTTTCTTAACGTATGCATGGGGCTCAGGTGACCAGTGGGTCCAAATTCTGACTTCGGGGGTGGACTACTGGAGGTCAAACATAGCGTGGTTGAGAAAAGTGGGGGCCATGCATACAGTGTGGTGGGACTTCTGGGGACAATGTATACAGTGTAGGGACTACTGGGGGCCAAGCATACAATGTTGAGGAACTACTGGGTGTTATCTTACAGTGTGCATGGATTTCGGGGGGCCATCATACACTGGGGAGACTACTGGGGACATCATACAGTGTGAAGGGGCTACTGAGAGCCATCATACAGAGGGGGACAACTGTGGGCTGTCAGTTAGTGTGGGGAGTACTTGGTACTGTCATACACTGGGAGGGGGCTACTGTCAGGCCCATTATGCTGTGTCTATGGGAACTGAGGGAGGCATCATGCTGTGTAGAGGGGATCTATATATGGGAGGACTCGGTACATTATTAAATGGGGTATTGTGACTGTCAAGTGGGCACATTGGAGCCATTATTACTTTGTAGGGGCAAAATGTTGGCACTGTTTTCTAGGGCATTTAAACAGGGAGTTAATATTTTCTACGGTCTAATTTTACCATCTAGAGGACACAAAGGAGGCATTATTACTATGTAAGGGGTACTGTGGTGGGCATTATTATTTAGGGTACTAAGGATCAGTAATAGAGACACAAACAGCAGTGGCTCAGTGTTGGGGTATCATCAGGACCAGGAGTTTGTGCAGGTTGGGAATAGATGGGGACAGTGCTGGAAATGTGAAACGTCAGATGTCTCTTTGCTGTATTCTCTGCAGATGAGTCCTGGTTGGAGAAGTTATCATGTCGGTCTGGGCCTGTTTGGTAAGACAGGAAATGTGAACGACTGCACCAGAAAAAAAAGTCAGCTGTAAGTCACCTAAGATGACTGTCATATAATCTCTTATGTGTTCTACGGCACTGGTATCTACCACTATATTGTCACTATATGGCGGTAATATCAGTGTTAATCTTTGTATAGAGATTGTTAGTAACAGCATAGTCATCTGCTGATGTAGCAGTATACCTATGATTATAGGCCACCACCGTAGTTGTACACACAGTTACCTGGTTAAGGGCCCACTCAGAGGTTTCGTCCCCCCTGAGCTAGTTACCCCTCTGATTGTGCCCTAATACAAGATCTGCATACTAATTAACATATCTTCAAATATCCAGGCCGTGACTGTTGAACCTTATCAGTAGATGCGCTGTGCATCACTGCAAATGTTGAATACTACTAAAGATGGGCAAAGAATAGCGAATATGGTTCTCCGAGCTTCCAGTCATTAACTAGAGTTCTGAAAATGAAAATATTGAAAAACACACTACAATATGTGCACTGGTGTTGGTATGGAAAAGCAATTGTCACTAGTACTACTGATATTCCAATCTATATTTGTGTTTCTCCTTCTTAGAAATTTAAAGAAAATATAAATTTTGCTTCCTTGAACATTGTGTCACTGGTCGGCTGTACACTTTCTGTTATTGGATTAAGCATTACTGTTGTATTTTTATTGTATGCAAGGTAAGTTGTACAAAGCACCAATTGTAGAGATTTCTTTTTACTTTTTTTTTTCTATTTGTTTAGATAAATATTAGAGGAGTGACCTATTACTAGGTCAAATGTGGCAAAGTTGACCAAACATCTAATATGTGTATGGGCCTAATGAAACTGAATTTGCCCTTAAAAAGGCAATTCATGGTGCCCAAATTACAGGAAGGATGAATTGCCGCCTGGCTGCCTAATTGCAGCTAGGAATATTATTCTCTGAAATGCTCCAGTTTCAAAGAACCGTGCAGGACTAGTGTGGTCTCCAGCCGGATAGTCCCAGCAGATGATTGACAGATCTCTCCTTATGTACATTCAAAGAGGAGACCTGTTAATCACCTGCAGTGACGCTGGGAAGTATCGACTTGCTTACCATGGCTGGAGACAAGACGTGTCCTGCTTCGCCACCCAGCCGACTCTTTCCAGAGCCCCTGCAGATAATTGACAGGTCTATCCTTCGCGTGTACCGACAGAGAGACCTGTCATTCACCTTCAGTGGCGGTGGTTCTTCAAAGTATATTTTCTTGGAGACACCAGGCTATGATGGATGCTGCCCACGGTTTGAGCAGTATGAACTGCCGGACAGGTTGTCTTCTTTAACACCACCTACAGTGGAGCTTGGCAATAGCTTTCTTTGCTCTTCTTTTACAGAACACATGTAATTCTGCCAGACCAAACCTTCATGTGTACAGTGATAGATGTTGGTAATGCTAGTCCGTACAGATGACGGCTATCTTTGTCTAGATGACTCTGCGACAGACATGGATTGTTAACCTTGTTCTCTACATGCCCATAGATGTTCTCCGTGGCCTTTACCCTGACAGGACCGTCTATACCTCATACTGTAACTAAATACTGCATCCCAAATGAGGTCATGTAATATTTGGGTCTCACGGTGCCTGAAATAAAACCGTTGCACAGCATTAAATATAGGAGTAACATTTAGATCATATTGAGTGACAATCTGTTAGAAGGGTTCCCCAAATGTACAGATACAGCGAAGTTTACCTAAATGCAGATATCTCAGCACTGTGAAAACACTGCACAAAAAAGTGTAAATCGACACAAATCATATGTCATCAAAAACTTGATATGGAGAGGCAAGTAGAAGGGTGTAATGTTTGGGGCTTACGTCCTTCTCTGTATCCCTTTGATAGGTCCCACTCTGGCATTGGATCTGCTATTTTATATGTTTATATATTTACCAGAGTTACTTATATTTGTCATTTCTTTTGTGATCTATTCATAAACTTCAGTGATTTGTTACCTAAACAATTAATTGGATTTATGTATTACGTTGTATTCCGATATTTTGGGAGAGGGTTCGGATTTCTGCCTATATTTTTATGTGGACACCTAGGAGGTTATTTTGCACTTTAACGCTACTTTTAATTGTTTTTAATGTAATGTGTAATGCTCTTCACATTGGTGATCTCTATTTTCATATATCTTAGTTGCCTTATCATATTATGGGTTGACTAGTGCCTCTTTATGCACCACTGTATTATTATTTACTGTCTTATAATATATCATATAACCTATGTACAACTAACATATTTATGATTTGATTCTTTTTTGACTATTTTGTAATTCCAGGAAAAAAAAGCCAATTTCATGGATTCTGATAAGTTTTTGCTCATCTTTGCTAATTTTCTACATTATCTTCATCATTGCAATGGAGATCTCAAAATACACCATTGTGACAGAAAATCCAAACCAGAATGATTCAGAAAACAGCTTCTTTTGGAGTGACATGGAGAAGGTGTACGATGGAGGGTGCACTGGATTGGCCGCTCTGCAGCACTACTTCCTGTTGGCAGCATTTGTACTGATGGCGCTGTTGGCAGTGGAGTTTCATTTCCGCATTGTTTATGCCAGGAATTACTTGCCGGAATACTTTAGGAAAAGTAAACTTATTATAGGATGGGGTAAATCATTTATTATCTGTATCCTGCATTATTTTATTAGATTATTTGTTTATTAATATATGTTCTTCTCTGTGGACTTGGTATGGTCATATACTGTATCCCTGTAGGTTAATCTCATGTGTTTAAATGAGGTACTCTCTAGACTTGCAGTCTATGACCAAACATTACATGGTCACTGTCCATTCAACACACTTTGCAGATACCAATGGTATATTGACAGAAATCTTGTAATATATCATATTAGCTTTTAGCTTTTTTTCTGCGCTCATGAGCCACGACTGCTCCCCCTTGCCATCTGAAGTTATCATCCATTCTGAAAAACAGCTCAATTCTGTCTTGGTCAAGTCAAGAAAGACTGGCAGCACAGTGAAGTGTAAGGTTACACTTGTCTATTAAACTCTATGGGAGAATGGAGGAAGAGTGAGAATCAGCACAATGAGAGACCAGGCAGATCATACAGCAGTTTCTATCAAATTTATTTAACTTCAATGCCGGATTCACAGCCACAAAGCTTAGTACTGGAGGAGGCGGAGGAATTAGACAGACTGGCAGAACGGTGAGGTGTCAAGTTACATGATCTATTAAACAATCTGGAGAGGGAGGAGGAATGAGAATCACTTAGCACATTGATCATACAGCTGCTTCTATCAAATTTTGCAGGATTCATAGCCACACAGTTTAGTACTGCTATATAACATCTTTCCTATTATTGCAATTGTCTGTATGCTACAGGGAAAGAATGAATCCATCTCTCTGAATTCTGTGCTGTATAAGGGTGAGATGATAGCAGGTAGTCTGCATGCACCAGCTCAGAAATTACTAACAATTAGAGAGAGCCTCTCCTAGAGAGAGGGAAAATTAGTAGTGATGAGTGAATATTCCCTAGCAACCAGGCAACCCCCACATGAACTTTTATGCTGGCTAACAGATGTAAATCATTCAGCTGCGACAAGAAAAACTAAATCTCCGAGCACTAACAAATACTCGGAAGACCCCCGAGTATATTCGCTCATCACTAAAAATTAGTTAAAATGCAAAAAAAGCCTTCTAAAATGCATATGGCTTTAACCCCTTCCTAATGTAGCCAATTTTTTTTTCATTTTTTTTTCTTTTCCATATTCAAAGAGTGACAGCTTTTTTTAACTTTTCCATTGATATCGATGATTGACAGCATCATTTTTGCAGGATAAGTTGTTCTGTTGAATGGCACCATTCTTTTTACAATACAGTATACTGGAAAACAGGAAACAATTCCAGTGAAATTGCAAAGAAACCCTTGTTCTTGCCATTTTCCTACCCGTGTAACTTTTTTTATTGTTCATTCCATTGAGTTGTGTGAGGACTTTTTTTTGTGGGGAAAGTAGATATTTTTATTAATTCCATTTAAGGATAGATAAAACATTGATTGCTGTTTTTCGCAACTGCCATCAGTACAGAAATACAGCAACACTACCACCATCAGTACTGAAATATATCACCATAATCACCATCAGTACGGAAATAAATCATAAAAACAACTATCAGTACAGGAATCTATCACGAGAAGCACCATTAGTACAGGATTACAGTACCAGAAGCACAATCAGTACAGGATCACCACCTGAACCAACAACAGAACAGAAATACATCACCACAATCACCATCAGTGCATGAATACATCACCAGAACCACCATCAGCGCATGAATACAGCTCTAAGCTTAGTACAGCAATCAATTGTAACGTCAGGTCAGATGTCACAAATACCTAACTAGAACCACCAATAATATAGCAATACAGCATCACAATCATAATCAGTACACTAACACAGATCCAGAAGCACCATCAGTATAGGAATACATCACCAGAACCACGACCAGTACACAAATACAGCACCACAACCATCAGGCTTTCCATGCCTACACAAAACACCTTTAGGTAAGTGCTACCATTGCTTATACCTATTCCTTACCAGAAGGTATTGCCCTATTTGGTGTGCTCTTCTGTCCCTCTCCAGAGCTTTTCAGTGACAAGAAATCGTGTGATTTCTCTTATACATACATACATAAGCACTTATTTTCAAAAGTCACTTAAAATGACAGGTACTCTTCGGGATATATCTCTGATGAGGATCACAACGCAATGCTCAGACTGGCTGTTGGACCTGAGCGTGACAGCTCCATAGAAATACATGGTGTCACACTCGGGTCGGGAGAGTTTGTGGCCAGTCGGAGCATTACATTCCGATCCTTGTCCAAGTTATATGGCTATCTGACTCTTTTCTTATGATTAGATTCGGCTTGTATTGTCTTTCTACTTGGAATTACATTTATTTTGTTTTGTGTCTTCAGGACTCCCTGCAATAGTTGTTGCTTTAACAATTGCAGCAACATATTCAGAAGAAAACAACTACAACCGGAAAGAATTGTAAGTAGAATAATCACACTCAAAATGTTACTGTTCCAGAATGTTTAGTGTCATGACTTCTATATAAAACTTTTGAGAACCCAAGAGTTGAGAGCCCGATTCAATATTTACATTTTTTACATCACTTCTTTTTTTTTTTTCAAAATTCTTCAAGGGTCATCACTTTAGTTTTAAATCCAAAAGCACTTTATTTTTCTCTTTAACCTTTTTTTTTTCAATTTTCTAGCACAAAATTCACATACTCCGTTAAAGTGCAGCTTTGTACAAAAAAATTGTACATACATAAAATTATATAAGCAGAGGATTGACATGCACTTGCACAGAAGCGTTACTTTTTAAAATGTCACAATATATGACTCAGTTGCAAATATTTGTAAAACAAAAACCAAGCCAATAATGGTGAACTTAAAAAAAGGTAAACACATAAAGTAAACATCTAAAAAGGCGCAAATGAAAAAAAAAAGATACAAATAAAAAAAAGTTGAAAAACAACAAAGTCTGAAAAAAATTGGTGCAAATGCAATAATAAATCAAATGGGCCCCTTAGCCTCTGCTCACAGGTTTAGTGTCATCCGTTTGTACAGGATCCACTTAAAAGAAAAACAAAACCTAGATTCATTGCAAATGGAGCAAAAATAGATGCACACTGAGGTTTTAGCTTTGCATCTGTATTTGTTTCTATGGATGAGCGAACCTGAACTGTAAAATTCAGGTACTGTACCTAGATGTCAGGTGCTGAACTCCGAACATGGACTTCTCCCAAAAGTCTGTGTTATTGTTCGTAGTTTGGATCCTTAATAAAGCTTGTTGAAAGGTTGCAGAGCAGCCAATCAACAATCTTTTAAGCTGTGGGCATTTCCAGAGCTATCACAGCCATGCCAAGTATTGATGTGGCTATGATTGGACAGCACCACCCGTGACCAAGCCTATATAACTACCAGATCACGGGTGGCGACGCTGCTCAAGTTAGGGACAGTTTAAAATAAATAATTTTAAAAAACTTCATCGCCCGTGGACATGAATGGGAGGGACCTATGGAGCCTCGTTCTTGAGGCTGCATAGATCACTCAGGGACATTTATCATGAGAGATGACATCAGCAACGTCATTGCCTGTGAAACATGACTGGGAGTGACCTATGGAGCCTTGTACTCGAGACCTCATAGGTCACTCGTTGTCATATCACCGCTCATCGTTCTGGCTCTCACGCTGTATTCCACGAGATCCAGTGGAGCACAGCGTTAGACCCGGAAGTGGCTGCTGCTCCAGTCTATTGGAGCCCTGTTTTGTGAACAGGGCTCCATATACTGGGAGATGGAGATGAGGATCATTGTGGGACCTCCATGTGGACTACGGAGGACCGACCGGTGTGGGACCTCCATTTGGACTATGGCAGACTGGTGTGGGTCTTTTTTTTAAACAAAAGGGTGAAAGAAGGAAATTGTTGGGGAGTTTTTAATTCAAATAAAGATATTTTTTTTCTGTGTTTTTTTTTTCTTTTTACTTACCAGGTTAGTAATTGGGATGTTTGATAGACTCCTAAACATTACTAACCCCTGGGGTTGATGTCAGTGGATTTTACACAGCTGACATCAATGCCACAATACCATTACTTCGATTGCCACTGCACCAGTTGCCTTAGGCGTTACCTTGCAGTACCCACACAGCAGCATCATTACTCTCACAATGTAAATTAATTACATTACACTCTACACATTTTACATTTCACAATATAACATAATAAAAATGCATGTCAATATTCACACTAAACAACTTTTTGTCTTCAGGGGCAGATATACAACAGTCTCTGTCACACCTTTACATACCTCACCTGTTTAAAGATGGTCGTCCTCGACCCTGACGAAACCTGCAAGACATCAATGCAAACCAAAAATGCAAAAAATACACTTTCACATTAAATTCACAAAACATTTAAATCTGCTTCTGTCCTGGAGCAAAAGGTGACTTTTTGCCAGTCAACCGAGACTTTGGCCCCCCTCAGTTGGGACCCTGGAACACAGAGTCTGAGTTATTTTAATAATACTGGCCCTGTTACCCACACAAAAAACTACTGCCCAACAGTCCATGGGCACAGTCCAGTTTTCTTCAACCCAGCATGCACATCAGGTAGTCAATTTTTCACACGGATCTGCATGACCCTGGTCCCATTACATTACAGTGTCCAATTACTTTTCAATTTACAGGCCCCTTGGCCAACATAGCAATAGCTCTGATAGTCCAGGTGCACAGTCCTTAGAGATCTGACCTGGCACAATCCTAAGGTAATCCATTTCTTTCTCTTCCCCCCTTTTTTGTGAATAAAATGTACAGTGCACAGTTCTGGCACCATGTCAGGCTCGCGGTCCCTTTGGCAAAGTTCATGGAAAACAATGGGATAGAGTTCATGGGGCAGTTGCACACAGTCCATGGGACTCTCCGGCAGAGATGCGAATGATGCCATCAGCTGCTCTCCACTGCTGTTGGGCCTTGACCGCAAAACTGCCTTTGCTTATTCCTCATGTTCCACTTTCGGAATTTTGGGTGGGAACTCTGTCCTGAGGCCTGCTCCCGGATCTTCGATGACCATTGTGGACCATTGTGGCTTCCAGTCGGCTCTTCCGGGACCACCGTGGAAGATTATGCCATAGAACTGGCTGTCGCATTTTACCGGAATCAGGTAATGATCAATCAGCACATCCTTTCACTTGCTCGCTTTCTCCCACAATGGTGCCATCCTGCTCTTCTCAGGTGTACTCTTCTGGGTCTCTGCCCTTCCGTGGGTGAGGCTTCTTCCAGCTTCTCAAATCTTTTTGCATGAGTCCCTGGCCGTTCTCCAGTCACAGAAATGGACGGAGGTTCTTCTTCCGCCACACCCATCTGGGACCCGGAAGTGGCTGCTGCTCCAGTCTATGGAGCTTCATTCTCTGAATGTCGCTCCATACACTGGATGAAGAAGACGGGGATTGTCGTGGGACCTCTATATTCGGATTACGGCAGACCACTGTAGATTATTTTTAAAAAAATGGGTGAAAGAGGGAAATTGTAGAGGAGTGATTTTTTTTTTTTTACAAATAAAGTACTTTTGTGTGCGTTTTTTTCTTTTGACTACTGGGTTAGTATTGGGAGTGTCTGGTAGATGCCTCTCCATTTCTAACCCATGGGCTTGATGTCAGTGTCGAGGTCAGTGCCTTGATGGTCTTATTAGGTTGGGAAGGGAAAATATCTATGGCCCTTCCCAACTTGTTAATATTAGCCCCCAGCTGTCTGATTTGCTTTAACTGGTTATTAAAATAGGGGGATCCCACATCATTTTTTTGGGGTCCCCCATTTTTAGTACCCAGTAAAGGCAAAGCAGATAACTGGGGGCTGATCTTACTAGGCTGGGAAGGTTCATGGATATTGGCACCTTTCCCAGCATAATAAGATCAGCTCACAACTGTCTGCTTTCTCTTGGCTTGTTATTAAAAATAGGAGGGACCCCACCTTGTTTTTTTCATTTTTTTTAATTTATTAACCAAAACAGTAAACTACACATACAAGGCACTTCTCCACTTGGACCTCTGGTTCAAAATTATTATTTTTTATTATTTTTTTGGCACTATGTCATTTAGAATAATTTCCCACATTTGATTGCAGGCCATTTGACCTGCTCTTACCCCCGTTTTGTTTCCTTTTTCAGCCTCTTGGCCCTTACTATAACCTTTTTACAGAACCAAAGTTCGAGTCTCCATTGACTTATATTGGGTTCGGTTCAGGGGTCAAGTTCTTGTACCCAAACTGAACTTTGGGCTAAAGTTCGTCCGAACCCGGCGAACCCAAACTTCCACTGGTCTGCTCATCCCTATTTGCTTTGTTTGTAACCGATCCGTTTTTACTGCAGTTGTCTCTAAGCACCTCTTGTGTTTTGGCCATGCACAGTGCTTAAAAATGGATCCATTAATAGAAGACCTAATGCTTGATTTCATGATCCTTCTCTTATAGACTCCTTGATTTTCATGGCAGTACAAACAAGTTGTGCATAAGCTTTTTGTTCCAGTTAAAAAAATGGATAGCAGGTGGATTATGTTCAAACAGAAGACATTTCAGAACATTTCCATCCCCAGTCAGATAAATAGATCCTGTACTTAATCATCTTATTTGACAATGTGATTGAAAGTGTGAACATCCTCTTATAATTATGGATGCTGTTGTGTTCAGAATTAACCAATCACATTTAAACTCATGTTAAACAGTAGTCCGTGCATAGGTGCCATCTAGTCATAGTGATTCTGATTAACACCATATAAAGTTTAGCTGTTCTAGTAGGATGTTTCTGACATTTTCTTAGTTGCATGTTATAGCAAAAGCCATGGTCCATAAATAGGTTACAACACAGCAAAGAGATCTCATGGTTAAGTAGAAGGGTGCAAAACATTTCCAAGGCATTAGATACACCATGGAACACTATGAAGATAGTCATCAAGTAGTGGCGTAAATTTGGTACAACAGTGACATTACCTAGAACAGGATGCCACTCAGAAATTGATGAAAAAGACATAAACAATTGATCTGGGAGGCTGTTAAGAATCCTAAAGCAATAGTAAAGAAGCTGCTGAATTTCTGGTAAGTACTGGTTGTGTACTGTATGTGACAACAATATTCCGTAGACTTCATATGTCTGGCCTGTGGGGTTATGGTGGCAAGATGGAAACCTAGATGGAAACCTTTTCTTATTAAGTATTTTTGCTACAAAGAAAAACATCCAAGCATGGCCATGTTTTGCAAAAATCTACATCAAGCCTGCCCAAAAGCATGTCTGAAAACTTGGTCTAATGAGGCTAAGGTTGAACTTTTTGTCCATAATTCCAAAAGGTATGTTTGGTGCAAAGCACACCACCAAAAGAACACCTTATCATCAGTGAAGCATGGTGGAGGCACTACTATACCTTGGGGCTGCTTTTTTGGTAGCTGGAACTTGGACTTTAGATGACGACCCTAAGCATAGCTCTAAATCTAACAGAAGAATAGTTTTGCCAGAAAAAGATCTAGAATGGCCCAGCCAAGATCTGAATCCAATTGAAAATCTATGGCTCCACTTAGAGAGGATGCTGTACACAAGATATGCCATTGTAATCTGACAGATTTGGAGCTACTGCAGGGAAGAGTGGACAAAAATTGCAAATTTTAGATGTGTCATTTCCTACCCAAAAAAAACTAAATGCTGTGATAAATTTAAAGGATATTTCACAAAGTATTAGTTTAAGGTTGTACATATTTATTCAACCACATTATTTTAGTTATTTTCTTCCAACCAAAAAGATTTTAGGTTATTTTCAGTTGGTTTCATGTAGATTATAGGTGACATTAACAGTGGAAAAAGTTTTGAAATACCTCTTGGCATTATTTTTTTACATGCCAAAAACCTGTCGTCAGTTCAACAGGTGTTTTGACGTTTTCTCTCCATTGCATATATGTATGGGATATATATATATCTATACATATATATATATATATATATATATATATACTGTATATATACTGTATATATATATATATTTAGAGAGAGAGAGAGAGAAAGAGAGAGAGAGAAAAGTTGGAACAGCATCTGATACTACCTCAAGTGTCATGCAAAGCTTTCTGAACCAGTAGTCAAATGGTTTCCAATAATAAGAGTAAAAAAAGAAAACAGCACAAAAAAAATGTGGAAAAAAAGTGGACTTTATTGCCCAAATGGCGTGGCATCGTTTCGGATGTAATATCCCTTCTCAAGCTTGAGAAAGAATATTACATCCGAAACGTTGCCACGCCATTTGTCCAAAATGTCCATTTTATTTCACTTTATTTTTGTGATGCTTTCCTATTTTTACTCATATATATATATATATATATATATATATATATATATATATATATATATATATATATATATATATATATATATATATATATATATATATATGTATATATATATATATATACTGTATATATATATACACACACACACTGCTCAAAAAATAAAAGGAACACTTAAACAACACAATGTAAATCTGTCCCTTACTTCATCCTTTGGACTTACTCAGTGGTCCTCCGCAGCCACCCACACAGACGGACATACATTAGACCTGGTATTCACCCGTCTCTGCTCTCTATCTAACTTCACCACCTCCCCTCTCCCTCTATCCGACCACCATCTACTCACCTTCTCATCCCTGTCCTCCTCACCAGTCACCCATGTCCAGCAACATGCACAACCCCGCAGAAACCTTGCACACCTAGACACCCACACACTCTCTGACTCCATCCTACCACTAGCATCCATATCCTCACTCCAAGACACAGACAGTGCCGCTGCTTTCTACAATGCCACTCTCGCATCAGCTATTGACATGGTTGCCCCTCTTATCCATGGCAGAGTGCGACGTATCAATAGACAACCTTGGCACAATAACAACGCTAACAAGCATCAGCAAGTGTCCAGGGTTACAGAGCGGCGTTGGAAGAAAACACTCTAGCAAGATTACTTCACTGTATTCAAACAAGCAGCATTTGCTTTTAAATCTGCTCTCACCTCTGCTAAACAGGCCTACTTCACAACCCTCGTATCTTCCCTATCCTACAACCCCAAACAGTTATTCAAAACCTTTAACTCCCTCCTCCGCCCCCCACTGCCCCCTCCAAACTCCCTCATCTCTGCTGAGGACTTTGCCACACACTTTAAAAATAAGATCGACCAGACAAGGCAAGTCTTCATTGTTCAACATCACTGAAGGGGGACTTAATTGTCTCCTCTCCAAATCGCACCTCACCACCTGTGCACTCGACCCCATCCCATCCCACCTCCTCCCCAACCTCACCACCACACTTATCCCATCCCTAACCCACCTCTTCAACCTATCACTAACTTCTGGCACCTTCCCTTCTGCTTTCAAACATGCCACAATCACGCCTATCCTTAAAAAGCCAACCCTCGATCCAACTGCTATATCTGTCCAGCTATCGCCCAATATCGCTGCTCCCATTCGCTTCCAAACTCCGGGAGCAGCACATCCACTCTGAACTTTCCTCCCACCTCTCATCTAAAGGTACCGTCACATTAAGCGACGCTGCAGCGATATAGACAATGATGCCGATCGCTGCAGCATCGCTGTTTCGTCGTTGTGTGGTCGCTGGAGAGCTGTCACACAGACAGCTCTCCAGCGACCAATGATGCCGAAGTCCCCGGGTAACCAGGGTAAACATCGGGTTACTAAGCGCAGGGCCGCGCTTAGTAACCCGATGTTTACCCTGGTTACCAGTGTAAATGTAAAAAAAAACCAAACACTACATACTTACATTCCGGTGTCTGTTGGGTCCACCGGCATCCACTTCCATGCACTGTGTAAGCGCCGGCCCTAAAGCAGAGCGGTGACGTCACCGCTGTGCTCTGCTTTACGGCCGGCCGGCGCTGACACAGTGCAGGGAAGCGGACGCCGGGGGACCCGGCAGACACCGGAATGTAAGTATGTAGTGTTTGGTTTTTATTACATTTACAATGGTAACCAGGGTAAATATCGGGTTACTAAGCGCGGCCCTGTGCTTAGTAACCCGATGTTTACGCTGGTTACCAGTGAAGACATCGCTGAATCCGTGTCACACACGCCGATTCAGCGATGTCAGCGAGTGATCCAGCGACGAAATAAGGTGCTGGCCTTCTAGCTCCGACCAACGATGTCACAGCAGGATCCTGATCGCTGCTGCGTGTCAAACACAACGATATCGCTATCCAGGACGCTGCAACGTCACGGATCGCTATCGTTATTGTTGTTAAGTTGTTCAGTGTGAAGGTGCCTTTACTTGCTCTTTGACAATCTACAATCTGGTTTCTGCCCCCATCACTCAATTAGACAGCCCTGACCAAAATCACTAACGACCTACTTACCGGCAAAGCTAACGGACAACACTCTGTACTCCTCCTTCTAGACCTGTCCTCTGCTTTCAACACAATTGACCACTGCCTCCTACTACAGATCCTCTCCTCTTTTGGCATCAAAAACTTCGCCCTATCCTGGATCTCCTCGTACCTTTCCAACCGCACATTCAGCGTCTCCCACTCCCACACTACCTCCTCATCCCACCCTCTCTCTGTTGGAGCCCCCAAGGCTCTGTTCTAGGACCCCTACTCTTCTCAATCTATACACTTGGCCTTGGTCAACTCATAAAGTCCCATGGATTCCAGTACGACCTCTATGCTGATGACACTCAGATCTACCTCTCTGGCCCAGACGTTACCGCTCTGCTGTCCAGAATCCCAGAGTGTCTATCAGCCATATCCTCCTTCTTCTCCTCTCACTTCCTCAAACTCAATGTGGACAAATCTGAACTCATCATCTTTCCTCCATCCCATAGATCTTCCTTACCTGACCTATCTATCGCAATCAATGACATCATGCTTTCCCCCATACCGGAAGTCTGCTGCCTCGGAGTAACCTTTGACTTCCCTGTCCTTCAAACCACACATCCAAGCTCTGTCCACCTCCTGTCGCATCCAGCTCAAAAATATCTCCAGAATCCGACCTTTCCTCAACCGTCAATCTACTAAAATGCTTGTGCATGCCCTCATCATCTCCCGCCTTGACTACTGCAACATCCTTTTCTGCGGCCTCCCTGCTAACACCCTTGCACGTCTCCAGTCCATCCTTAACTCTGCTGCCCGACTAATTCATCTCTCTCCTCGCTACTCCTCCGCTTCCCCCCTCTGCAAATCTCTTCACTGGCTCCCATTCCCTAAGTGTATCCAGTTCAAATTACTAATACTGACCTACAAAGCCATCCATAACCTGTTTCCTCCATTTATCTCTGAACTAATCTCTCGATATCTTCCCTCACGTAACCTCCGGTCCTCCCAAGACCTCCTTCTCTCCTCCACACTTATTTGCTTCTCATCCAATCGCCTCCAAGACTTCTCCCGAATATCCCCCATCCTCTGGAATTCTCTGCCCCAACACGTCCGACTATCAACCACATTCGGATCCTTCAGACGGAATCTGAAAACCCATCTCTTCAGGAAAGCCTACAGCCTGCACTGACCCCGCTGCCTCATCATCACTACCGAAGCTACCGCCTCACCAACACAAGAGCTCCTGCAACCTTCAACCTACTGTCTCCTTCCCCATAATCCTGTAGAATGTAAGCCCGCAAGGGCAGGGTCCTCGCCCCTCTGTATCAGTCTGTCATTGTTAGTTTATTTACTGTAAGTGATATCTGTAACTTGTATGTCACCCATTCTCATGTACAGCACCATGGAATCAATGGTGATATATAAATAAATAATAATAATAATAATAATAATAATAATAATTCCAAGTCAATCACATTTCTGTGAAATCAACCTGTCCAGTTATGAAGCAAAACTGATTATCCTGCTGTTGTGCAAATGGAAGAGACAACAAGTAGAAAGTATAGGCAATTAACAAGACAACCTCTATAAAGAAGTTGTTGTGCAGGTGGTGACCAAAGACATTTTCTCTGTTCTCATCCTTTTTGGCTATTGTTTTGGTCACTTTTCATTTTGTCGTTGCCCTCATTACCAGAGGTACTGTAGCAACATAGCACAGAAGTTGCTTAGGTAGTGCAGCTCATCCAGGATGGCACATCAATGCAAGCTGTGGCAAGAAGGGTAGCTTTGTCTGTCAGCAGAATGTCCAGGGCATGGGGCAGATACCAGGAGACAGGCCAGTACACCAGGAGACATGAAGGGGGCCGTAGGAGGGCAACAACCCTGCAGCAGGACTGCTACCTCCTCCTTTGTACAAGTAGGAGCACGAGGAGCAGAGCCAGAGCCCTGCAAAATGACCTCTAGTGGGCCACTAACATCCATGTGTCTGCTCAAACTGTTAGAAACAGACTCCATGAGGGCAGTATGAGGGTACGACATCCTCAAGAGGGTGTTGGGCTTACAGTCCAACACAGTGCAGGGTGATTGCCAGAGAACACCAAGATTGGCAGATTCAACATTGGCGCCCTGTGTTCTTCACAGATGAGGGCAGGTTCACACTGAGCAAATGTGACAGATGTGACAGAGTCTTGAGACGCCAAGGAGAATGTTCTACTGCCTGCAACATCCTCCAACATGACCAGTTTTTAGATGAGTCCGTAATGGTGTGGGGAGGCATTTCTTTGGAGGTCCGCTCAGCCCTCCATGTGCTAGCCAGAGGTACACTGACTGCCATTAGTTAGCAAGGCTGAAAAAAGACATTTGTCCATCCAGTTCAGTCTATATTCCGTCAGAATAAATCCCCAGATCTACGTCCTTCTAAGGAACCTAATAACTGTAAGATACAATATTGTTGTGCTCCAGGAAGACATCCTGGCCTCTCTTTAACCCCTTGACTGAGTTGAACATCACCACCCAGTCAGGCAAGGAATTCCAGATTCTCACTGCCCTACTCTCCTCCAGACTCAGAGAATGTCCCCTTGTGACCATCACCTTCCTTGGTATAAACAGATTCTCGGAGAGATATTTGTATTGTCCCCTTATATACTTATAAATGGTTATTAGATCGCCCCTCAGTCTTTTTTTGTTCTAGACTAAATAATCCTAATTTTGCTAATCTCTCTGGGTATTGTAGTTCCCCCATCCCCTTTATTAATTATGTTGCCCTCCTTTGTACTCGCTCTAGTTCCATTATATCCTTCCTGAGCACCGGAGCCCAAAACTGTACACAGTACTCCATGTGCGGACTAACCAGGGATTTGTACAGAGGCAGTATAATGCTCTCATGTGTATCCAGACCTCTTTTAATGCACCCCATGATCCTGTTTGCGTTGGCAGCCGCTGACTGGCACTGGCTGCTCCAGGTAAGTTTATCATTAACTAGGATCCCCAAGTCCTTCTCCATGTCAGATTTACCTAGTGGTTTCTCGCTCAGTGTATAATGGTGATGTCATGTCGGACGCTGTTCACACTAGGGCGTCCGACAGACAGTAGTAATTCCACTTAAGTCCACTACATGCTCAGTGGCGTCGGCTAGATTTTATCCAGCTTGCTCAGGGTTAATCTAGCTGGTAATCAGGTTGGAGGCTGGGTCCCACCCACGGCCTTTAAATAGTCGCGCTGGACTTTGGGCGTCGCCGATTATAGCTTTTGCTTTGTGCCTAGTGATTCCGGTCTGGAGTGGTGGTTTTGTTGGAGGAATATCGTATCTGGTGGTGTAGTATCCTTTGTCATATTCCTCCTTCCTATATTTGTATTTGTTTTGCCCTGTGCACATAATAGTGTATTCCTGTATGTCTGCAGCGTGGTGCGTTTTTCAGTTTTCCCTGTCTGTGCTTTCTGTGGGCATTGGTGTGTGGTCTCTTCACTGGGTGGCGGGTGGTGGTCTCATCTTAGGGCTGAAACAGGAGACAGGGTCAGGCCTGGCGGCCCAGACATGCACACCTTTAGTGTAACTTCTGGGAAAGGGACAGACAGGGTTTCCCTAGCCTAAGGGAAATCGCAGGGGCCCGGGTAACCAGCCTTAGGCTGGTTTCACACTTGCGTTTTGATCTGCAGCGTTTTAGCGCTAAAAAACGCAGGCTTTTTTTTCTATACTTAACATTAAAAACGCATGCGTTTTTTAGCATGCGTTTTGACGTGTTTTCTGCAACGCATGCATTTTTTGACGCTTGCGTTTAGTTGCAGAAATGCAACCTGTAGTAATTTCTAGCTGCATTTTTTTGCCGCAAAAAAACGCATGCGTTTATTCGCGGCAAAAAATGTATTGCTGTCTATGTAAACGCATGCGTTTTTAAGCACATGTGTTTGCATGCGTTTTTAAACGCATGCGTTTCTATAGAAAAACACAAGAAAACACAAAAAAACAAGAAAACCCTAACCCTAACCCTTGGGTTACTAGGGATCCTAACCCTAACCCTAACCCTAAGGTTAGGATCCCTAGTAACCCTAGGGATCCTAACCCTAACCCTAACCCTTGGGATCCTAACCCTAACCCTTAGGGTTAGGGGTAGGATCCTAACCCTTAGGGTTAGGGTTAGGATCCCTAGGGTAACGGTTAGGGTTAGGGTTAGGATCCCTAGTAACCCTAGGAATCCTAACCCTAACCCTAACCCCCTAACCCTAGGGATCCTAACCCTAACCCTTAGGGTTAGGGTTAGGATGCTAACCCTTAGGGTTAAGGTTAGGATCCCTAGGGTTATGGTTAGGGTTAGGGGTAGGGGTAGGGTTAGGGTTAGGGGTAGGGTTAGGGTTAGGGTTTGGATCCCTAGGGTTAAGGCCCCGTCTCACATAGCGAGATCGCTGCTGAGTCACTAGTTTTGTGACGCAACAGCGACCTCCATAGCGATCTCGCTATGTGTGACACGTACCAGCGATCAGGCCCCTGCTGCGAGATCGCTGGTCGTGTCGGAATGGCCTGGACCTTTTTTTGGTCGTTGAGGCCCCGCTGACATCGCTGAATCGGTGTGTGTGACACCGATCCAGCGATGTCTTCACTGGTAACCAGGGTAAACATCGGGTTACTAAGCGCAGGGCCGCGCTTAGTAACCCGATGTTTACCCTGGTTACCAGCGTAAATGTAAAAAAAAAACAAACAATACATACTCGCCTTCTGATGTCCGTCAGGTCCCTTGCCGTCTGCTTCCTGCTCTCACTGACTGCCGGCCGGAAAGTGAGAAGTGAGAGCACAGCAGTGACGTCACCGCTGCGCTCTGCTCTCACTGTACGGCCGGATCTCAGTCAGAGCAGGAAGCAGACGGCAAGGGACCTGGACACCGAAAGGCGAGTATGTACTGTTTTTTTTTTTTTGGTAACCAGGGTAAACATCGGGTTACTAAGCGCGGCCCTGCGCTTAGTAACCCGATGTTTACCCTGGTTACCCGGGTGCTGCAGGGGGACTTCGGCATCGTTGAAGACAGTTTCAACGATGCCGAAGTCGTTCCCCTGATCGTTGGTCGCTGGAGAGAGCGGTCTGTGTGACAGCTCCCCAGCGACCACACAGCGACTTACCAACGATCACGGCCAGGTCGTATCGCTGGTCGTGATCGTTGGTAAATCGCTTAGTGAGACGGGGCCTTTAGGGTTAGGGGTAGGGTTAGGGTTTGGATCCCTTTATCACCTTGATGGTGGGGGGTGGCTTATCAGTGACCTGGTGACCAGGACATTCTTCTAATAAAAAGCTACCCCTAACCCTAACCCTAGGTATCCTAACCCTAACCCTAACCCTATGTAATTCTATTAATAGTGGGTTTTCTAGTTGATTTTGATGATTGGCAGCTGTCACACACTTCTCAGCATGCGTTTCAAAAACGCAAACGCAGGAAAAAACGCATGTAAACGCATCAAAACGCCGTGTTTTTTTTCTGCATGCAAAAACTCATGCGTCTAAAAAACGCAGCTTTTGCATGCGTTTACATGCGTTTTTTCACCACCTGAGTTTTTTTTAAAAACGCTGCAGATCAAAACGCAAGTGTGAAACCAGCCTTAGTCTACCCAGTACTCCCGTGACATTATTATCGGCCCAAAAGAAAAAAAAAATAAAAATAATATATATTTTATTTTTTTGTATGTCATGGATCCCATGACTTTCATAAACCGCCAGTTGAGGGCGCTGTTCTTACAGGTCACTGAATTGAAGGGGGCAGTTCAGCAACAGGGTCTTGTGGTATCTAATGTGCAAGTGGAAACTGCAGGTAGAGTTGCAGAGCCAAAAATCCCTTTACCTGAGAGGTTTGTGTTGTGAATTCTGCTTTTGGGCTCCCTCCGGTGGTTGTAGGTGGTAATGCAGTTGTCCCTGAGTTGCAGTCCTGGTCAGGTGTATCTGCTGATTGCAGTTCTGACTGGGGTATTTAGGCGTGCAGGATTCATTAGTCCTTGCCAGTTGTCCATGGTTGTTGGGAGGTTTTGGTCCTGGTTTGGTTCCATCTGCCTTCTGCCAAATCAGCAAAGATAAGTGTCTGGTTTTGTTTCTGTGGTACACATGCTGTGTGCTTAATAATTCTTGTGCTATTCAGTGTTTTTTTTGTCCAGCTTAGATTGTCAGTATTGTCTCAGTCTTGTTGGATTCTCTGGAGTGGCAGATATACATTCCATGTCTTTAGTTAGATTGTGCAACTTTTTGTATTATCTGCTGTGGATATTTTTGGAAGGGTTTTAATACTGACCGCTTAGTATTCTGTCCTATCTTTCCCTATTTAGCTAGAGTGGCCTCTTTTGCTGAATCCTGTTTTCTGCCTGCGTGTGTCTTTCCTCTCCTACTCACAGTCAATATTCGTGGGGGGCTGCCTATCCTTTGGGGTTCTGCTCTGAGGCAAAGTAGTATTCCTATTTCCATCTATAGGGGTATTTAGTCCTCCGGCTGTGTCGAGGTGTCTAGGGTTTGTTAGGCACACCCCACGGCTACTTCTAGTTGCGGTGTTAGTTTAGGTTTTGCGGTCAGTACAGTTTCCACCTACTCCAGAGAAAGTTCATGCGGCTCCAAAGTCACCGGATCATAACAGGTTTGCTGGGGAACGCACTAAATTTGTTGTTTTCCGTGAAGCTTGCAAATTGTATTTTCGTATGCGCCCGCTTTCCTCAGGTAATGAGGCTCAGCGTGTGGGCTTGGTTTTGTCATTACTGAACGGAGACCCCCAAGCATGGGCGTTTTCATTACCTTCTGATTCAGCTGCATTTAACTCAGTAGAGAGTTTTTTTTCTGCTCTTGGACTCATTTATGGTGATCCTGACAGATTGGCTCTAGTAGAATCTAAAATGCGCGCTCTCTGCCAGGGGGAGCGAATGGCGGAGGATTACTGTTCTGAATTTCGCCGCTGGGCGGTGGACACACAATGGAATGACCCGGCGCTGCGGAGTCAGTTTGTATGTGGGGTTTCGAGAAGGGTTAAACAAGCCCTTCTGATGTATGAGACTCCTGCTTCTCTAGAGTCTGCCATGAGTCTTGTTGTCTGCAGTGATCGCCGTTTGCGTCAGGGGGCGCTAGAGAGCCACCTATGGGGGAGGTTGTAGGTGCACGTGAGGTTGCTGCAGGTGAGCCCACGGAGTCTATGCAAATCGCAGGGGTGTTGCGTCATCAAGCCCCCTCGCTCAAGAAGCAGGGACTCTGTTTTTGCTGTGGTAAAAAGGGGCATTATGTAAATGCTTGTCCTCTGTTTTCTAAAAAAAAGCGCAACGGTGGAAAACTACTAAGCTCTGAGGGAGTGGAGGAGGCCAATCTGAGCTTATGCATATCCTCCATGGTGGTCTCTCAATGTGGGCTCCCTGCCAGAGTTATGGTCGCTGGCAGAGAGCTGCCAATCACTGTTTTTGTGGATAGTGGTTCGGCCACTAATCTCATTGATGAGGAGTTTGCACTCACGGCCGGGTTCACGGTCGAAAAATTGCCTCATCCTATCCGGGTGGTCATCATCAATGCTACCCCTCTCCCACAGGGGGAGATTACTGAGTTTGTGGCTGAGGTTAAACTTCGCATTGGGGTCCTACATTCTGAGCAGGTTACATGTAGGGTGCTCAGTAATCTTCCTGCACAAATGGTTCTGGGTTTTCCATGGTTATCTATGCACAACCCGGTTATTGACTGGAAAACTCCGGACATAATTCAGTGGAGCGGATTTTGCCAGGAGAATTGCCTGGCCACATGTGTGTCCGCTTTGACTTCAAGCATTCTGAGTCACTGCTTGATTTCGCAGATGTGTTCTCAGAGAAGGGTTGCTCAGAATTGCCACCACATCGCCCCTATGACTGTTCTATTAGGTTTAAACCAGGGGCTAAATTGCCGAAAGCAAGGATGTTCAACATCTCTGGTCCTGAAAGGCAAGCTTTAAAAGATTACATTGCTGAGAGTTTGAGCAAAGGGCACATCAGGCCTTCGTCCTCGCCGGTGGCAGCGGGGTTCTTCTTCATTAAAAAGAAAGATGGCGGACTATGCCCGTGTCTGGATTTCAGGGAGTTAAACCAGATTACGGTTCGTGATCCATACCCTATGCCACTGATACCTGATTTGTTCAACCAGGTGGCTGGTGCGAAGTGGTTTTCCAAGCTTGACCTCAGGGGGGCTTACAACCTCATAAGAGTCCGTCAAGGTGATGAGTGGAAGACGGATTTTAACCCCTTAATCCCGTATGACATACTATCCCGTCAAGGTGACCCGGGACTTAATTCCCGGTGACGGGATAGTACGTCATACGCGATCGGCCGCGCTCACGGGGGGAGCGCGGCCGATCGCGGCCGGGTGTCAGCTGCCTATCGCAGCTGACATCCGGCACTATGTGCCAGGAGCGGTCACGGACCGCTCCCGGCACATTAACCCCCGGCACACCGCGATCAAACATGATCGCGATGTGCCGGCGGTGCAGGGAAGCATCGCGCAGGGAGGGGGCTCCCTGCGGGCTTCCCTGAGCCCCCCGCAGCAACGCGATGTGATCGCGTTGCTGCGAGGGTCTTACCTCCCTCCCTGCCTGCTCCAGACCCGGATCCAAGATGGCCGCGGATCCGGGTCCTGCAGGGAGGGAGGTGGCTTCACAGAAGCCTGCTCAGAGCAGGCACTGTGAAGCAGCCTGCACTTCTCTCAGATCGGTGATCTGTCAGAGTGCTATGCAAACTGGCAGATCACCGATCTGTATTGTCCCCCCCTGGGGCAAAGTAAAAGAGTAAAAAAAAAAATTTCCAAATGTGTAAAAAAAAAAAAAAAATATTCCAAAATAATGAAAAAAAAATAAATATATTATTCCCATAAATACATTTCTTTAATTAAATAATAATAATAAAAACAATAAAAGTACACATATTTAGTATCGCCACGTCCGTAACGACCCGACCTATAAAACTGGCCCACTAGTTAACCCCTTAAGTAAACACCGTAAGGAAAAAAAAAAAAAACTAGGCAAAAAACAATGCTTTATTATCATACCGCCGAACAAAAAGTGGAATAACACACGATCAAAATGACAGATATAAATAACCATGGTACCACTGAAAGCATCATCTTGTCCCGCAAATAACGAGCCGCCATACAGCATGATCAGCAAAAAAATAAAAAAGTTATAGTCCTGAGAATAAAGCGATGCAAAAATAATTATTTTTTCCATAAAATAGTTTTTATCGTATAAAAGCGCCAAAACATAAAAAAATAATATAAATGAGGTATCGCTGTAATCGTACTGACCCGAAGAATAAAACTGCTTTATCAATTTTACCAAACGCGGAACGGTATAAACGCCTCCCCCAAAAGAAATTCATGAATAGCTGGTTTTTGGTCATTCTGCCTCACAAAAATCAGAATAAAAAGCGATCAAAAAATGTGACGTGCCCAAAAATGTTACCAATAAAAACGTCAACTCGTCCCGCAAAAAACAAGACCTCACATGACTCTGTGGACCAAAATATGGAAAATTTATAGCTCTCAAAATGTGGTAACGCAAAAAATATTTTTTGCAATAAAAAGTGTCTTTCAGTGTGTGACGGCTGCCAATCATAAAAATCCGCTAAAAAACTCGCTATAAAAGTAAATCAAACCCCCCTTCATCACCCCCTTAGTTAGGGAAAAATAAAAAAAAGTATTTATTTCCATTTTCCCATTAGGGCTAGGGTTAGGGTTAGGGCTAGGGTTGGGGCTAGGGTTAAGGCTACAGTTAGGGTTGGGGCTAAAGTTAGGGTTAGGGTTGGGGCTAAAGTTATGGTTAGGGTTTAGATTACATTTACGGTTGGGAATAGGGTTGGGATTAGGGTTAGGGGTGTGTCAGGGTTAGAGGTGTGGTTAGGGTTACTGTTGGGATTAGGGTTAGGGGTGTGTTTGGATTATGGTTTCAGTTATAATTGGGGGGTTTCCACTGTTTCGGCACATCAGGGGCTCTCCAAACGCGACATGGCGTCCGATCTCAATTCCAGCCAATTCTGCGTTGAAAAAGTAAAACAGTGCTCCTTCCCTTCTGAGTTCTCCCGTGTGCCCAAACAGGGGTTTACCCCAACATATGGGGTATCAGCGTACTCAGGACAAATAGGACAACAACCTTTGGGGTCCAATTTCTCCTGTTACCCCTGGGAAAATACAAAACTGGGGGCTAAAAAATAATTTTTGTGGGAAATTTTTTTTTTATTTTCACGGCTCTGCGTTATAAACTGTAGTGAAGCACTTGGGGGTTCAAAGTTCTTACAACACATCTAGATAAGTTCCTTGGGGGGTCTAGTTTCCAAAATGGGGTCACTTGTGCGGGGCTTCTACTGTTTAGGTACATTAGGGGCTCTGCAAACGCAATGTGACGCCTGCAGACCATTCCATCTAAGTCTGCATTCCAAATGGCGCTCCTTCCCTTCCGAGCCCTCCCATGCATCCAATCGGTGGTTCCCCCCACATATGGGGTATCAGCGCACTCAGGACAAATTGGACAACAACTTTTGGGGTCCAATTTCTCCTGTTACCCTCGGAAAAATACAAAACTGGGGGCTAAAAAATAATTTTTGTGGGAAAAAACTTTTGTTTTATTTTTATGGCTCTGCATTATAAACTTCTGTGAAGCCCTTGGTGGGTCAAAGCGCTCACCACACATCTAGATAAGTTCCTTAGGGGGTCTACTTTCCAACATGGTGTCACTTGTGGGGGGTTTCTACTGTTTAGGTACATTAGGGGCTCTGCAAACGCAATGTGACGCCTGCAGACCATTCCATCTAAGTCTGCATTCCAAATGGCGCTCCTTCCTTTCCGAGCCCTCCCATGCACCCAAACAGTGGTTCTCCCCACATATGGTGTATCATCGCACTCAGGACAACTTGGACAACAAATTTTGGGGTCCAATTTCTCCTGCTACCCTCGGGAAAATGCAAAACTGGGGGCTAAAAAAATAATTTTTGTGGGAAAAAATTTATGTTTTATTTTTACGGCTCTGCATTATTAACTTCTGTGAAGCCCTTGGTGGGTCAAAGCGCTCAAAACACATCTAGATAAGTTCCTTAGGGGGTCTACTTTCCAAAATGGTGTCACTTGTGGGGGGTTTCAATGTTTAGGCACATCAGTGGCTCTCCAAACGCAACATGGCGTCCCATCTCAATTCCTGTCAATTTTGCATTGAAAAGTCAAACGGTGATACTTCCCTTCCGAGCTCTCCCATGCGCCCAAACAGTGGTTTACCCCCACATATGGGGTATCAGCGTACTCAGGACAAATTGTACAACAACTTTTGGGGTCCAATTATTTCTCTTACCCTTGGGAAAATAAAAAATTGGCGGTGAAAAGATAATTTTTGTGAAAAAATATGATTTTTTATTTTTACGGTTCTGCATTATAAACTTCTGTGAAGCACTTGGTGGGTCAAAGTGCTCACCACACCTCTAGATAAGTTCCTTAGGGGGTCTACTTTCCAAAATGGTGTCACTTGTGGGGGGTTTCAATGTTTAGGCACATCAGTGGCTCTCCAAACGCAACATGACGTCCCATCTCAATTCCTGTCAATTTTGCATTGAAAAGTCAAACGGCGCTCCTTCCCTTCCGAGGTCTCCCATGCGCCCAAACAGTGGTTTAACCCCACATATGGGGTATCAGCGTACTCAGGACAAATTGTACAACAACTTTTGGGGTCCAATTTCTTCTCTTACCCTTGGGAAAATAAAAAATTGTCGGTGAAAAGATAATTTTTGTGAAAAAATATGATTTTTTATTTTTACGGTTCTGCATTATAAACTTCTGTGAAGCACTTGGTGGGTCAAAGTGCTCACCACACCTCTAGATAAGTTCCTTAGGGGGTCTACTTTCCAAAATGGTGTCACTTTTGGGGGGTTTCAATGTTTAGGCACATCAGTGGCTCTCCAAACGCAACATGACGTCCCATCTCAATTCCTGTCAATTTTGCATTGAAAAGTCAAACGGCGCTCCTTCCATTCCGAGGTCTCCCATGCGCCCAAACAGTGGTTTAACCCCACATATGGGGTATCAGCGTACTCAGGACAAATTGTACAACAACTTTTGGGGTCCAATTTCTTCTCTTACCCTTGGGAAAATAAAAAATTGGGGGCGAAAAATAATTTTTGTGAAAAAATATGATTTTTTATTTTTACGGTTCTGCATTATAAACTTCTGTGAAGCACTTGGTGGGTCAAAGTGCTCACCACACCTCTAGATAAGTTCCTTAGGGGGTCTACTTTCCAAAATGGTGTCACTTGTGGGGGGTTTCAATGTTTAGGCACATCAGGGGCTCCCCAAACGCAACATGGCGTCGCATCTCAATTCCAGTCAATTTTGCATTGAAAAGTCAAATGGCGCTCCTTCGCTTCCGAGCTCTGTCATGCACCCAAACAGTGGTTTACCCCCACATATGGGGTATCCGCGTACTCAGGACAAATTGTACAACAACTTTTGCGGTCCATTTTCTCCTGTTACCCTTGGTAAAATAAAACAAATTGGAGCTGAAGTAAATTTTTTGTGAAAAAAGTTAAATGTTCATTTTTATTTAAACATTCCAAAAATTCCTGTGAAGCACCTGAGGGGTTAATAAACTTCTTGAATATGGTTTTGAGCACCTTGAGGGGTGCAGTTTTTAGAATGGTGTCACACTTGGGTATTTTCTATCATATAGACCCCTCAAAATGACTTCAAATGAGATGTGGTCCCTAAAAAAAAATGGTGTTGTAAAAATGAGAAATTGCTGGTCAACTTTTAACCCTTATAACTCCCTAACAAAAAAAAATTTTGGTTCCAAAATTGTGCTGTTGTAAAGTAGACATGTGGGAAATGTTACTTATTAAGTATTTTGTGTGACATATCTCTGTGATTTAAGGGCATAAAAATTCAAAGTTGGAAAATTGCAAAATTTTCAAAATTTTCGCCAAATTTCCATTTTTTTTGCAAATAAACGCAGGTAATATCAAAGAAATTTTACCACTATCATGAAGTTCAATATGTCACGAGAAAACAAGGTCAGAATCGCCAAGACCCGTTGAAGCGTTCCAGAGTTATAACCTCATAAAGGGACAGTGGTCAGAATTGTAAAAATTGGCCCGGTCATTAACGTGCAAACCACCCTCGGGGCTTAAGGGGTTAATACTCCTGAGGGTCATTTTGAAAATTTGGTGATGCCATTTGGGTTGCCAAACGCGCCTGCTGTATTTCAACATTTCATAAATGATGTATTGTCGCATGTTCTGGGGAAATTCGTTATTGTGTACCTAGATGACATTCTCATTTATTCATGCGACCGTGATTCTCATTTAGAGCATGTGAGGCAGGTGTTACAGCTTCTTAGGGAAAATAAGCTCTATGCAAAACTTGAGAAATGTGTATTTTCGGTTCAGGAGTTGCCTTTCTTGGGTTATATTGTGTCTGCTTCAGGGTTTAAAATGGACGCCGCTAAGGTGCAAGCAGTGCTGCATTGGGAATGGCCTGATAACCTAAAAGCACTTCAGCGGTTCCTTGGGTTTTCCAACTATTATAGAAAGTTTATCAAAGATTTTTCTACCATTGCTAAACCGCTTACTGACATGACGAAAAAGGGTACCAATTTCTCTGCCTGGCCTCAGGCTGCTGTGCGCGCATTTGAATTTCTGAAGAACAGTTTTGCTTCGGCCCCCATTCTAGTGCAACCGGACGTATCAAAACCTTTTACCGTGGAAGTCGATGCGTCTGAGGTTGGAGTGGGGGCGGTGCTGTCACAACGCTCATCCTTGGGCGAGTTGCGTCCTTGCGCCTACTTTTCCAAGAAGCTGTTGTCTACCGAACGTAATTACGATATCGGCAACAGGGAGTTGTTGGCTATCAAGTTGGCTTTTGAGGAATGGCGACACTTTTTGGAGGGGTTGGTCCATCAGGTTACAGTTATCACCGACCATAAAAATCTGCTGTATTTGGAGTCAGCCAAGCGTCTGTCCCCCAGGCAGGCTCGCTGGGCATTGTTTTTCACGCGGTTCAACTTTTTTGTTACGTACCGACCTGGGTCTAAGAACACTAAGGCGGATGCTTTGTCCAGGTGTTTTCCGGGGGGAGAACCTCGGGAAGATCTGGTACCCATCCTCCTAAAGGGTGTAGTGGTCTCGGCTCTCACGACCGAGGTTGAGGCTGAGATTGCCGAGTCTCAGGTGGAGGTACCACCAGAGCTTCCCATTAACAAATCGTTTGTACCACTCCATCTTCGCCTAAAGGTGTTGAGTGAGCATCATGATGCGGTCCTGGCTGGCCATCCAGGGGTTAGGGGTACCTTGGAGTTGGTGTCACGTCGGTTTTGGTGGCCCAAAATCCGACAGGACGTGGTCTCATACGTATCAGCACGTACCACGGGCTAACACGTCCCGCTCTCGTCCTGCTGGCACACTACATCCTCTCGGGGTACCCAGTAGGGCATGGACGGAGATTTCCATGGATTTTATCACAGATTTGCCCTCCTCTGCTGGGAACACGGTCATTCTGGTGGTTGTTGATCGGTTCTCAAAGATGTCGCACTTTGTGTCTTTGCCTTCATTGCCTAACGCTAAGACTCTGGCTCAGGTTTTTGTGCAGGAGGTGGTCAGACTTCAAGGGGTCTGACATCGTGTCTGATAGGGGTACTCTGTTTGTGGCAAAATTTTGGAAAGCTTTTTGCTCATGGCTGGGGATCAAGTTGTCGCATTCTTCTGCGTTTCATCTTCAGTCAAATGGTCAGACCGAGCGTATGAACCAGAATTTGGAGCAGTACTTACGCTGTTTTGTTTCTGACAATCAGGAGGAGTGGTCGACGTTCCTTCCTTTGGCTGAGTTTGCTATAAATAATCACCGTCAGGAATCGTCTGGGGAGTCCCCGTTCTTTTGTGTTTACGGGCTCCATCCTCAGTTTTGTACTCTGCATCAGGGGGGCTCTACTGGAGTCCCGGAGGAGGACAAGTTAGGAGCACAACTGTCATCCGTTTGGAGGAGAGTGAAACAGCGCTTGCTAAGCGTAGGTGCAAGGTACAAACGAGTGGCTGACAGTAAACGTGTGACAGGTCCGGACCTGAGTGTGGGTGACTGGGTGTGGTTGTCCACAAAAAACATAAAACTCAAGATTCCATCCTTGAAATTGGGTCCAAGGTTTATTGGTCCATTTAGGGTTGCCGCCATCATTAACCCGGTAGCCTACCGTTTGGCGCTCCCTACGGTATATAAAATATACAACGTGTTCCACAGATCTTTATTAAAAAAGGTGGTGGGTTCTGTGGACACGGCACCTATGCCACCTCCAGTTTTGGTGGATGGCAATTTGGAGTTTGAAGTCTCCAAGGTGGTTGACTCTCGTGTAGTGTGCCGCACATTACAGTACCTGGTACACTGGCGTGGTTATGGGCCGGAAGAGAGGTCCTGGGTACCTGCCTCGGACATACATGCGGACCGGCTGGTCAGTATGTTTCACCGCCGCCATCCGGACAAGCCGCGTCCTATAAGTCGTGAGGGCCCTGGGGTCCCTCGTAGAAGGCGGGGTACTGTCATGTCGGACGCTGTTCACACTAGGGCGTCCGACAGACAGCAGTAATTACACTTACGTCCACTACACGCTTAGTGGCGTCGGCTAGATTTTATCCAGCTTGCTCAGGGTTAATCTAGCTGGTAATCAGGTTGGAGGCTGGGTCACGCCCACGGCCTTTAAATAGTCGCGCTGGACTTTGGGCGTCGCCGATTATAGCTTTTGCTTTGTGCCTAGTGATTCCGGTCTGGAGTGGTGGTTTTGTTGGAGGAATATCGTATCTGGTGGTATAGTATCCTTTGTCATATTCCTCCTTCCTATATTTGTATTTGTTTTGCCCTGTGCATATTATAGTGTATTCCTGTATGTCTGCAGCGTGGTGCGTTTTTCAGTTTTCCCTGTCTGTGCTTTCTGTGGGGATTGGTGTGTGGTCTCTTCACTGGGTGGCGGGTGGTGGTCTCAGCTTAGGGCTGAAACAGGAGATAGGAGACAGGGTCAGGCCTGGCAGCCCAGACATGCACACCTTTAGTGTAACTTCTGGGAAAGGGACAGACAGGGCTTCCCTAGCCTAAGGGAAATCGCAGGGGCCTGGGTAACCAGCCTTAGTCTACCCAGTACTCCTGTGACAGGTGATATTGATTCCTTCTTCCCATGTATATAACCTTACATTTATAATTGTTAAACCGCATCTGCCACCTCTCAGCTCAAGATTCCAACTTATCCAGATCCATCTGTAGCAGGATACTATCTTCTCTTGTATGACTGCTTTACATAGTTTTGTATCATCTGCAAATATCGGTATTTTACTGTGCAAACTTCTACCAGATAGTTAATAAATATGTTGAAGAGAATAGGTCCCAACACCGACCCCTGCGGTACCCCACTGGTCACAGCATTCCAGTTAGAGAATATACCATTTATAAACACCCTCTGCTTTCTATCACTTATCCTGTTACTTACCGATTTATACACATTTTCCCCCAGACACAGCATTCTCATTTTGTGTGGCACGGTATCAAACGCTTTGGAAAAATCAAGATATACCACGTCCAATGACTCACCTTGGTCCAGTCTTTGGCTTACCTCTAAATAACAACTGATTAGATTGTGTTGACAGGAGCGATTCCTCATAAACCCATGCTGATATAGAGTTAAACAGTTATTCTCATTGAGATAATCCAGAATAGCATCCCCCAGAAACTCTTCAATTATTTTACCAACAACAGAGGTTAGACCTACTGGCTTATAATTTCCCGGTTCTCTTTTAGAGCCCTTTTTGAATATCTATATATATAATTGTCTAAGGGTTTTTCTGTCTGTCTGTCTGTCCTGGAAATCCCGCGTCTCTGATTGGTCGAGGCCGCCAGCGACGGGTACAGCATGGCGACGATGATGTCATAAAGGTTGCCAATCAGCGACGGGCACAGTCTGCCACAAATTCGCCTCGACCAATCAGCGACGGGCACAGTCTCGACGTAGATGTCATAATGGTTGCCATGGCGACGATGATGTAATAAAGGTTGCCTCGACCAATCAGCGACGGGCACAGTCTGCCGCGAATTCTGGAATCATCATTGTCCATATACTACGGGGACATGCATATTCTAGAATACCCGATGCGTTAGAATCGGGCCACAATCTAGTTGTATATACATATCTATATATATAATTGTCTAAGGTCCACTTCCGTCTGTTTGTAACGGAAATCCCGCGTCGCTGATTGGTCGCACCCGGACAGCTGCGACTAATCAGCGATATTGGGGCGGGATTTAAATACCGTTCACTTTTTACTATTGATGCTGCCTATGCAGCATCAATAGTAAGAAGATATAATGTAAAAAAAAAATCGTGATATTCTCACCTTCCGGCATCCCCGGCAGCTTTTCCGGTCCCAGGAATGCTTTGCGGTAATGACCCCAGATGACGTAGCAGTCTCACGAGACCGCTATATCATCACGGGTTATTGCCGCAAAGCAACACTGGGAACGGACCTGGCGGGAGCATCACTAAAGGCCTGGGCTGGATCCGGGGGCCGCCGGAGGGTGAGTATATAACTAATTTTTATTTTAATTCTTTTTTTAACAGGGATATGGTTCCCACACTGCTATATACTATTTGGCTGGGTTATATACTATGTGGGCTGTGTTATATACTGCGTGGGCTGTGCTATATACTATGTGGGCTGTGCTACATACTATGTGGGCTGTGTTATATACTACATGGGCTGTATTATATACTATGTGGGCTGTGCTATATACTACGTGGGTTGTGCTATATACTATGTGGCTGTGCTATATACTGTGTGGTCTGTGCTATATACTATGTGGGCTGTGTTATATACTACGTGGGCTGTGTTATATACTACATGGGCTGTGTTATATACTACGTGGGCTGTGCTATATACTACATGGGCTGTGCTATATACTGCATGGGCTGTGCTATATACTACGTGGGTTGTGCTATATACTATATGGGCTGTTATATACTATGTGGGCTAGGTTATATACTACGTGGGCTGTGGTATATACTGCGTGGGCTGTGTTATATACTACGTGGGCTGTGCTGTGTATTGCATGGGCTCTGTTATATACTATGTGGGCTGTGCTATATACTATGTGGGCTGTTTTATATACTACATGGGCTGTGCTATATAGTGCATGGGCTGTGCTATATACTACATGGGCTGTGTTATATACTACGTGGGCTTTGCTATATACCATGTGGGCTGTGTTATATACTGCGTGGGCTGTGCTATATGCTACGTAGGCTGCTATATACTATGTGTCTGTGCTATATACTACGTGGCTGTGCTATATACTACATGGCTGTGCTATATACTACGTGGCTGTGCTATATACTACGTGGGCTGTGTTATGTACTACGTGGATTGTGCTATATACTATGTGGATTGTGCTATATACTATGTGGGCTGTGTTATATGCTACGTGGCTGTGCTATATGCTACGTGGGCTGTGTTATATACTACGTAGGCTGCGTTATATGCTATGTGGCTGTGCTATATTTCTCTGCTGTATCTGTGCATCATGAATTGTGGACTCTTTCACCCGGGGCCCTCAAAAACCTGGAGCCTGTCTATTCATTGCATTATTCTTAAATCTTCATAAATAAACTACATACATATTCTAGAATACCCGATGCTTTAGAATCGGGCCACCATCTAGTCTATATATATAATTGTCTAAGGGTCTGTTTGTAACCGAAATCCCGCGTTGCTGATTGGTCGCGCCCGGCCGGCCTCGACCAATCAGCGTTCATAAATAAACTACATACATATACTAGAACGAGAATAACATGAAGGACAGTCTGTGAGGGAGAGAATAACATGGAGGACAGTCTGTGAGGGAGAGAATAACATGGAGAACAGTCTGTAAGGGAGAGAATAACATGGAGGACAGTCTGTGGGGGAGAGAATAACATGGAGGACAGTCTGTGAGGGAGAGAATAACATGGAGGACAGTCTGTGAGGGAGAGAATAACATGGAGGACAGTCTGTGAGGGAGAGAATAACATGGAGGACAGTCTGTGAGGGAGAGAAAAACATGGAGGACAGTCTGTGAGGGAGAGAATAACATGGAGGACAGTCTGTGAAGGAGAGAATAACATGGAGGACAGTCTGTGAAGGAGAGAATAACATGGAGGACAGTCTGAGAGGGAGAGAATAACATGGAGGACAGTCTGTGAGGGAGAGAAACATGGAGGACAGTCTGTGAGGGAGAGAATAACATGGAGGACAGTCTGTGAGGGAGTGAATAACATGGAAGACAGTCTGTGAGGGAGAGAATAACATGGAGGACAGTCTGTGAGGGAGAGAATAACATGCAGGACAGTCTGTGAGGGATAGAACAACATGGAGGACAGTGTGTAAGGGAGAGAATAAAAATGTTCCCCGTTTTTAAGTTTATCATATGGTAAAATAAATGGTGTCTTTGAAAACTATAAGTCATCCTGTAGAAAGCAAGCTGTCATACAGCGATAGATGACTAATAAAGTTTTGACTCTTAAAATAAAGACAGGAGAAAAACAATGGCAGTGTGTCCAATGGGTTAAAACATAAATGTAAGCACCAATGTTAATATGAATAATAGATGGTGGCCCGATTCTAACACATCGGGTATCTACTATATAATCGTCAAATTCTGTCTGTCTGTAACGGAAATCCCGCGTCACTGTTTGGTCTCATCAGCGGCCCGCGACCAATCAGCGACAGGCGCAGTAAGGCTGCGAATTGGCACGGGATTTGAACCACGCTTCACTGATTGGTCGCGCCCGGCCGGCCACGACCAATCAGTGATATTGGCGCGGGATTTAAACACCACTTCACTGATAATGTATATATTTTACCCGGAAAATCCTGTGTATTCATTGCATTATTCTTAAATCTTCATAAATAAACTACATACATATTCTAGAATACCCGATGCGTTAGAACTGGGCCACCATCTAGTATTGTATATACATATATCTAAATTGTAGGGTTTCACGCTCATCGTGAGTGTACAGTTTCTTTGTCCAGGCAAGCAGATTTGTTAAAGTTCATAAATCTTTTCCAGCAAAGCAAATACCATATATACTTGAGTATAAGCCGACCCGAGTATAAGCCCCTAATTTTGCCACAAAAACCTGGGAAAACTTATTGACTCTAGTATAAGCCTAGGGTGGGAAATGCAGCAGCTAGTGGTAAATTTCAAAAATAAAAATAGATACCAATAAAAATAAAATTAATTGAGGCATCAGTAGGTTAAGTGTTTTTGAATATCCATATTGAATCAGGAGCCCCATATAATGCTCCATAATGTTCATGATGGGCCCCATAAGATGCTCCATACAAAATACGCCCCATGTAATGCTCCATAAAGTTAATGATGGGCCCCATAATATGCTCCATATTAAAATATGCCCTATATAATGTTGCATAAAAGGTTAATGATGGCCCTATAAGATGCTCCATAGAATAATATGCCCCATATAATGCTGCACAAAGGTTGATGGCCCCATAAGATGCTCCATAGAATATTATTCCCCATATAATGCTGCACATAGGTTGATGGCCCCATGAGATGCTCCATAGCATATTATGCCCCATATGCAGCTCCATAAGGGTTGATGGTCCCATAAGTTGCTCCATAAAGGTTGATGGCCCAATAAGATGCTCCATAGAATAATTAGCCCCATATGCTGCTACTGCGATTAAAAAAAAACAAAACATACTCACCTCTCATTGCTGGACGCCGAGTACCGAGAGCCTGATCAGGCGGGGACAATGGTGCGCTATGGGGGCTAGGTGCCGGAGTCGCCGCTGGCTCAGGACACCGGCACTTGCGATATTCACCTGTACCTCTTCCACCACCGCGTGCCACTGTGTCTTCTCGGTCTCTGCAGTGACTGTTCAGGCATAGGGCGCTGCATAGGCAGCATCAATAGTAAAATGTTGGGGACACACATGGTTAATAGCAGCGGTAACGGAGTGTGTTACACAGTGGCATAACGTGGCCTGTTACCGCTGGCATTAACCCTGTGTGAGTGGTGACTGGAGGGGATTATGGAGCGGGCACCGGACACTGACTGCAGGGGAGTAGGGAGGGACTAATCGGACTGTGCCCATCGCTGATTGGTCGCGGCAGCCATGACAGGCAGCTGGCGAGACCAATCGGCGACACGGGATTTCCGTGACGGAAGTTGCTGACAGAAAGACGGAAGTAGCCCTTAGACAATTATATATATATCTATATATATAAAAGGCATCGTAATTACTTGCTAATCCCGCCCCCTGCAAGTAGCTCAGCCCCCACCACAAATAATCCCGCCCCCACCACATTACCACACACAATCCTGCCCCCACCACATTACCACACACAATCCCGCCCCCACCACATTACCACACACAATCCCGCCCCCGCCACATTACCACACACAATCCGCACCACATTACCACACACAATCTGCACCACATCACCACACACAATCCCGCCCCCCACCACATCACCACACATAATCCCGCCCCCCCAATACATCACCACACATAATCCCGCCCCCCACCACATCACCACACATAATCCCGCCCCCCCACCACATCACCACACATAATCCCGCCCCCCACCACATCACCACACATAATCCTGCCCGCCCACCACATCACCACAAATAATCCCGCTCCCCCACCACATCACCACACATAATCCCGCCCCCCAACACATCACCACACATAATCCCGCCCCCCACCACATCACTACACATAATCCCGCTCCCCCACCACATCACCACACATAATCCCGCCCCCCCACCACACATAATTCCGCCCCCCACCACATTACCACAGATAATCCCTCCCCCCACATTACCACACATAATCTTGCCCCCCACCACATCACCACACATAATCCCACCCCCACCACATCACCACACATAATCCCGCCCCCCACCACATTACCACACATAATCCTGCCACACCACCACATTACTACACATAATCCCGCCCCCCACCACATTACCACACATAATCCCGTGCCCCCACCACATCACCATACATAATCCCGCCCCCCACCACATCGTCACACATAGTCCAGCCCCCCCACCACATCGCCACAGATAATCCCGTCCCCACCACATCGCCACACATAATCCCGTCCCCCACCACATTACCACACATAATCCCGCCCCCCACATCATCACCACACATAATCCCGCCCCCCACCACATTACCACACATAATCCCGCCCCCCACCACATTACCACACATAATCCCGCCCCCCACCACATCACCACACATAATCCCGCCCCCCCACCACATTACCACACATAATCCCGTGCCCCCACATCACCACAGATAATCCCACCCCCCACCACATTACCACAAATAATCCCGCCCCCCACCACATTACCACACATAATCCTGCCCCCCACTACATTACCACACATGATCCCACCCCCCCACATTACCACATGAGGCTCCGTCCCCACACATTACCACACGAGGCTCCGTCCCCACACATTACAACACGAGGCTCTTTCCCCACACATTACCACACGAGGCTCCGTCCCTCCACATTACCACACGAGGCTTTGTCCCCACACATTACCACACGAGGCTCCATCCCCACACATTACCACAGGAGGCTCCGTCCCCACACATTACCACATGAGGCTCCATCCCCACACATTAACACACGAGGCTCCATCATTACACATTACCACATGAGGCTCTGTCCCCCCACATTACCACACGAGGCTCCGTCCCCACACATTACCACACGAGGCTCTGTCCTCACACATTACCACTCGAGGCTCCGTCCCCACACATTACCACACGAGGCTCTGTCCCCCCATTTTACCACACGAGGCTCCGTCCCCACACATTACCACATGAGGCTCTGTCCCCACACATTACCACACGAGGCTCCGTCCTCACACATTACCACATGAGGCTCTGTCCCACACATTACCATACGAGGCTCCGTCCTCACACATTACCACACGAGGCTCCGTCCCCACACATTACCACACGAGGCTCTCTCCCCACACATTACCATACGATGCTCCGTCCTCACACATTAACACACGAGGCTCCATCCCTCCACATTACCACACGAGGCTACGTCCCCACACATTACCACACGTGGCTCCGTCCTCACACATTACCACACGAGGCTGCGTCCCCACACATTACCACACGAGGCTCTGTCCTCACACATAACCACATGAGGCTCCGTTCCCCCACATTACCACACGTGATTATTATTGTTATTAACTTCATTTTAAGTTAATTTACCACCTGCGTAAGCGCTTTTGAATGTTGTCATTATTTACTTTAGTTTAATCACCAGCAGCGTTAATTAGATAGCAATGAGCATGCCGAGCGTTAGCTGGCTGGAAACAGCTAGTAGATATATATACACACACTATTTTTTTTCAGTACCTAAAGCACCATTAAAATTTTTGTATGGCGGTAGTTGTACTGAGCTGATAAGTGATGTTGCCAGGTTGACGTGCAGTGAAAAAAAAGTGTAAAAATAGAACATAAAACACAATGTCGTAAGTGCATTTTTTTCATTGTTGGCTGAATTTGACATTGCTCTTGTACAGCTATTTATTTCAGTTAATTGTGATAGTTAGGAATTACAATCTCTTCTATTCTGTCTTATTACAGCTGTTGGCTACTTGCTGAAAATAGAGAAAACCAGTTTGATATATCTAAGCCGATGCTGTGGTCTTTTCTCCTGCCTGTTGGCCTCATCCTTATATTCAACATTTGCATTGTGATAGCAGTTGTGTTCACAATTTCAAAAAAAAAGACAGAACTAACCAGGTAACTAGTATGTTATTGGGTCATGGTGGATAGGCAAATAATTGGGCATAGCATTTAAGGCCAGACCAGTTTTGTGACCCTTATGCATACTTGACAACGTTTGACAACAAACATATGAGATTGACCAATCACTTACAGCCAGCCAATTTCTTTCGTAGCCTCACACTTTCTGATGACACACATTCACTTCCTGAAGAAACCTCTTGTAATAACTGGTTTAAGGGTATATGCACATCACATAATGTACATGTCTTTTTTAGGTCCACCTGAAATCTGCCTGAAAAAATGCTAAAAACATTTAAAAGAATGAACATATGCACTGCAATGTCAAAATGACTTGCTGTGCATGTGTAGCATGTTTTGTCACTTCTTTAATCTGCTTTAGGCTTCGAAGCGGCTAAAAGATGTGGCTGTTCTATATTTCTCTTTACTTGGAAACCGCCACTATTTTATATATAGAATGCAAAACAATGCTTACCACAATAGGCGCCCAAAAAGACGCCAGAAAAGAAGCTTCAAGTGAAACACAGCTTTTTCCTACTTGGGATGTCTTCTTATAGCAGAAATGGAAAACCAGCTATCCCTAGAGGTTTCTTCAGGCAGTGGATGGGACAAGATGTTTCAGCAGGGTTGCCAACTTAACCTTGTATTTTATTTGGACAACTTATCCAAAAATCACTTCCCGACAACATTTTTATGGACACTTTAAAAATCCATAATTAATCATTAGGATTTTAAATTATATATGATAGCCCATAATTCTGATATGAATCCATCAGCATTCACTATGAACTGTAAAAAAAGGATAATTATAGTCCATAATAATCTGTACAACTTTTTCCAGCTTCAACAAAATTCATGGACACCTCAAAATTTTTTTATGGACAGTCACAGGAGTAAAAAGTGACCTAATTTGTGTGGACTGCCCAGAAATTTCTGCACTGTTGGCAACCTTGGGTTTCAGGCCCAAGGCCAAATTCAAACACTTTTGTAGTCAATTTCACAAAAACTACAATTCAAAGTAAAACAGACATTTAGTTTTTACTTTGCCATTTTATCATAAGTTTTCAGTCAGCCTTGCACAGCTAATCCGCACAATGCTATATTAGGGAACTCATGGGATCTTTTTATTTTTGGAGAAGACCAGTACAGCAGGCAGACAAATGAACCCAATGTTGAAGAAAAAAGTGAGAGTAAAGGCAACCACAGACGCTAGACAAATATGGGCTGATTAACAGTTGTTTGATGGTCCGGCGAATAGTTGATCACCTGCGGGAAAAAAAACATCTCAACTGCAATAGCTACGTTGCTGATCTTTGCCCCAAATAAACAAAACGGGCTCAATTGGTCTTTTGAATGATAACAAACATCTTTTGGATGGCCATCAGTTAAAATGAACAATTATTCATTTCAATGATCCAGCCAACAATCATTCCTTACGGTTGGAATCATCTGGTTAGGCCAAATTTTTGTAATGTTTATTGAGGCCATAAAGCTGGTTTGACATGTCCAAGATTCACGGTCTGAGTGTAGACTGTGATGTCTGGACCAGCTACGAGTATTTGGACTAGATCATAACAGCATAGGCATATATGAGCATGTCAATTTTGGGATAGGAGACCCATGGCAGTCCGGACATTGCAGTCGGTGAATATTGGATGCATGAAACCAGACTATGCCATTAACACTTCTTCTGAGAACTATATTTGAAAAAATTCCCACTAGAATCTTTTTAGTCATATTGTATGGAATACAGCATAGATTTTAAAAGCCCTATTCATTTGGTTTATGCCAAAACTTGCCTTTTTATATTGGACCAATATGTGCTGGAAGCCCTTTTTGTTGTTGTATTGGACTATGAGTTTTCATGCATAAGCAATGAGTTAAAAATATAAACTGTCTAAGATCTAATGGGTAATGTTTTTCCATGAGGAGAGTGACATGCCTGGCATGCCAGTGTAAGGAGGCTTATAAGTCATGCATTACTCCAATGAGAGGGATGACAAAGATTATTACCTTCTAGTGTTCGAGAAGATATTATAGTCATTCACTATTGTATTGTATTTTTGTGTTTCGAATCTAGAACAAAAAAGCTATCAATTTTAAAGAAGACATTGGCCACATTCTCAGTTGTGTCTCTCCTGGGAGTCACCTGGGTAGTTGGGTATTTGATGCTCATTCAGACTGATGACAATACCCATTTAATTTTCAGCTTCATATTTTGCATATGCTGCTCAACTCAGGTAAATTACTTTAACGTCTAAGGACAAATCAATAGCAAATATATTATACAGAATAATGGTAGATACTGTAGATATAAGTAGATAGCCAGGATATACCATTATTTACTGATTGTTGGTGTTCTGCCCTCACCCTAGGTGAGGGCGCTGTAACAAAAGTATTTGTTCCCGTAATCGTTAAGGTCTTGGACATCAGACCTTCACTTATTACAATGTCATGTAAAATTCTACTTTAGGGAAACTAATAATATAAACACAAAGGATCCTATTGTTGTGTTCTCTATTATATTACAGAACCCGATACTTGTATATTCCAGATTTGTATTATCATCAGCATCCTAATTCTTTATCTGTTAAAATAATTTAGGGGATATTGGGGAGTAGCAAGGGGGGTTCAAATAGAATTTTGGGTAATAGATGCAGTGACCCAAAAGTTCCTTTAGTGTTGGGTCACGTGATAACATTGTCCGACCACATCAAGCACTCATGAAAACCAGCAGTGGATAGCTCCATCTCATAAGGATGGTGGATTGGGGTTTGTTCTTTGGTTAAGATGCAAATAAAAGAACCCATAAACAAGTTGGAGGTTGGGGTATTCAGTCTCCATTGTAGATTAGGTGGACTACCCCTGTAGACTGTTTAGTGGTAATGCTCATGGGAGGTCCTACTATTTTGTAGTTATGGTGGTGCTAAGATGTTTGCTCTTACATAGTGTATTTCCTGTTTTATTACATATGCTCTTTTAGTTTTGTTTTGCACAGGCTGATAAAGTCCCAAACAGGTGACTCCCCCACCCTATCGTATTCCTATGGACAGAGGTTGTTCTAATGGGACAACCCCTCTGAGCTTTCCTCTTATTGCTCATGTAGACTACATTTTTCACTTATCCTTTTTATTGAAATGTCTGTAATGCTCTTTTATGTTTTATACCCAGGGTGTTCAGGTCTTTGTGTTTTACACTCTAAGAGATCCCATATTCCTGAAGAAAGTAGTTGTCATCATTCGCAAGTTTAATTCATGCAAGGTGTACATACATTCTAAGACGTACTGGGTTAACAAGCTTCGTGAACAGTCAACAAGAATCAACCAAGAAAAATTTAGAAACTTGTCAGACTCGACTGCTGATTTATTTCCTAACGATGAGAGCATAGAATAATTTTTTGTGTATTTTATTACCTTTGTGAATATTTTAACTTTCCATTTGACCATTTGTCCTCCTGTGTGTTCATTTTTTGACATGTGAAGGTCGGCTGCTTCTTTATTAATCAACTACTGTATATAGTAAAACTTGCACATTATGCATCAATTCATCATTGTCTTTAACTAACATTCATCCTGTCTCATATTTACCACACAATCAATGTTATTCAGCTGAATGGATAACAATGTTCCCCTTTCGCTAAAGGAACTAAGAAACGTGTCATAAAAATGCCATACTAAGAAGGAAAAGACGTGGAATTAGGAAAATCACAGGACCGATAGACATGTCGAGATGAGCAGACTGATTCACAGAGGACCGAGTTTGAATTGAATTTCCTGGAATTCACAGATTCACAGATTGAGATTCAATTTGCAGTTTCCAATAAAAAAACTTTTCCGACACCAATTCCTACACTGCTGAAGCATCAGAGAGCAGGCTAATATCTTTTTTCGTAGATGCGCCCCATAATACCCTGCTGCTATGACATCTAGCGGATTATCATACCTTGTACAGTCGTGGTCAGTATCTGGGCCATGACAGATCAGCGGCTCCCAGTATAGAACAGTTTGCATGAAGAGTAATTTTCCAGCTCTAGAGTCACTGGGTAAGATTCTCTCTCCTATACAGTGTAAGCTATATGGTCATGTTAAGTCCTTCTCAGTCCCTGGCTTACTAGAGGTAGGGATCCGAGTGAAATGACACGCAGCACAAAAGGTTGTGTGATCATATACAGGGAAAGCCCAGGAGCGCGTCTGACCCACTGAGCTCTACCCCTCCTTTATAAAAAGAGTTAGACATTTTACAGACATGCGTACAAGCGCTCATATTTCACATCCTTATACAATAACAGCCTATACTAGAGATAAGGTTCAGCTTGGTATGTAGGTAAAAGGTTACAACACAGAAGGAATGCGTCCATAAAAGGAAATGTCAATTTTGCTTAAGTTTCCTGAAATAAGCCAGATGCCTCAGGAGAAAGACACAATGGATTCTTTCAGTCTGATCTCCACAATTCCCCCCTTTGACATATTCCTTTTATTTATTACCATAGGGCCAAAGACAAAGCCTTTATTTTTGGTATTACACATACACACACTTATATTATTAATAAGAGAATCAAATCTAGTATTAATTCTTCTATTGCAAATTATTTTCTTCTTTAGCAGTATACTAAAATATAAAAACAAAAATTAGTACGGTAATATTAATTTATACTCTTGCATCTATTACACAAAGTTTATCTGTGCATACTGAGATACCCTTGAGCACAATCTGGAATAGTACGTATATGACTACAATAATCATAACTATATGTATTATGCTCTGCATAATCCCAGCAACCCACCCACCGATTCCTCTGAACCAGTTGGCTGGGTTAAGAAAAGAAAAGGTATCTGACCACCAGTTATCCTTATTCTGGTCATTATCTTTGTCATACTGATCTCTGAGTCGTTGTACGTCCTTTAATTTAAATGTCATACTCATCAGATTCATTACAAACCAGGTTCCCCGGTTTGCTTGTACAATCGCTTGCATTACCTTGAGGGAACAACTCAGAATGTTCCCATTTTCTATTGTGTATGTATCTTTCCAATACTACAGGTTTGAAAGCATCAGAGGAAGGGACGGTTGTACTGAAACTGAGCTGTAGATTTTCAGTGGGGACCTGTCCTAGATCAGTTAATCCAGTCTTATTCCTAGGTACCCATTTTCCTCCCCTGAATGCTAAATATTGTAGATGTGTATTACTCCCTGAGAGATTACCCTGCCACCAAGGAAATTCTACCCATCCCACAATTGGTATGGCGATTGTAGTATTCCACAGCCTAGCATTACCAGTTTGGTTGTTGGCCAGGTTGTCTGAACAATTAGGCCAAGCGAATATTTCTTCTGCTGATACGGGAACTGCTAGAAAAGGTATACTTGTGGCTGATACCGGTGAATGGGTACAGATCCAACAATCTGCCAGGGGTTGTGTATTATTTAACAAGTCATGCACTAATTTTCTATGATGTTGTACGAATCTATTGTTCAAAGGGGCTAGAGATTTTAGTCTATCCCATGCCTCCGTTGAGATTAACATTATTAACATCAATATCATGAGTTTTGTACTGCTTTTTTGCAGTGGCTTGCATGTATCCATGATGCCTTTCCTTCAAGCTTGACTGATGTAGGTGTTGTCAACAGGACTTGGAAGGGTCCGTCAAACCTTGGTTCTAGAGCCTTTCTGGTGTGTCTTTTTACATAGACTTGATCACCTGGTTCCAACTTGTGACTTCCTTCTGTGTTGTCAGGATCTGGAAGGGAAGCAAAAACTTGTGCATGCACCTTAGTTAATTGTTTCTGAAGATTTTGCACATAAGAAGTCAATGACTCAATATTTAACACAAGTTGTTGTGGAAAATAACATCCTAAATTGGCAGTCCTACCAAACAAAATTTCATATGGAGACAGTTTAGTCTTACCCCTTGGGGTATTGCGTATTGAGTAAAGGGCCAGTGGAAGGCATTCTGTCCAAGGCTTTCCTGTTTCAGCCATGGCTTTCTGTATTTTTAATTTTAAAGTTCCATTCATGCGTTCCACCTTACCAGAACTTTGAGGATGGTATGGAGTGTGTAACTGACTTTCAACACCCAACATTTTCAGTACATTTTGAAATATTTCTCCAGTGAAATGAGTACCCCTATCTGACTCGATCACTTCAGGGAGACCGTAACGGGGTATCAGTTCGGCAACTAGCTTTACAGCAGTGTTTTTAGCTGAAGCCTTCCGAACTGGATAGGCCTCTGGCCACCCTGAGAACATGTCCACACACACCAACACATACTCATACCCATTACTTTTTGGCAGCTGGATAAAGTCTATTTGTAATCGCTGAAATGGATAGAGAGGTCGGACGTGGTGCTTCATAGGGGTCTTTGTCGTCTGTCCGGGATTATGTGCCAGGCATATAACGCATGCAGCACAATAGTCTCTTGCGTAGTTGCCAAAACCTGGAGCCAACCAGACTTGCTTTGCCAGTAGTGTCATTGCATTTGCAGACACATGAGTAGGGTGGTGTAGTCCACCAACTACAATCGGGTACCAGGCTCTAGGTAGACATATTAGTCCATCTTTCTTCCAAATTCCTGCTTGTTCTTCTGCCCCTTCCTTTTTCCACCTGTCCCTCTCCTCTTCTCCTGCATCTTCCTGTGCTTGTCTCAGTCTATCTTCAGTATTTTCTGTGAGGTTTACAGTATGAACCTGTCGTAAGGGTTTGACTGCCGCTGCTTTGGCTGCTTTATCAGCCCTATCATTTCCCCTAGATTCCCTAGTGTCGAGTCTCACATGTGCAGCTACCTTAATTACTGCTACTTCTTTTGTTTCTTGTGCAGCCTCTAAGATCTGTTTGATCAGAGAAGCATGTTTTACAGGTTGGCCTGACGCTGTCATGTAACCTCTAGCTCTCCAGATTACTCCAAAGTCAAACACAATACCATGTGCATACCTAGAATCAGTGTATATATTAGCTGTCTGATTCTCAGCTATTTTTAGCGCTTCGATCAATGCTGTTAGTTCTGCTTCTTGTGCAGACTGTTTTGGTGGAAGTGGTTCTGCTTTGAGAGTTTCAGATTCTGACACAACTGCATACCCTGTATGAAAGTTACCTGTGTCATCTGCAAACCTACTACCGTCTATAAACAGCTCTAAATCTGGATTTTGAAGTGGTGTTTCGGATACATTGGGTAAGCCTGCTGTTTCTTGTAAAATGAGCTCTGTACAATCATGTGTGTCTGTAGGGAAAAAATTTGCGTGTGGATCAGTGTCCTTATTCCCCCCTTCAGACTCGAGAGGTAGCAGTGTTGCTAAATTAAGAGTCTGAAGCCTTGCAAATGTGATAGTAGAGGGGAGCAGCAAAGAACACTGTAGCCGCAAATGTCTGGCCATGGAAATGTGTTTTGGTTGGACCTGGTTTAATATCCCATAAACATCATGTGTAGTTTGAACTGTGAGTGGATGCTCTAGGACAATTTCTGATGCTTTGTCCAACAATAGTGAGACAGCAACAACTACACGTACACAGGTTGGCGCTGCTCTAGCTACTGGATCTAACCTTGCTGAAAGATATGCAATTGGTCTTTGTTTCCCTGCATGCTTCTGGGTAAGAACTCCTGTAGCATGAGAATCAACTTCTGCAGCCATAAGCTGAAATGGTTTGGTGTAGTCTGGTAGCCCTAACGCTGGAGCTGAAACAAGGGCATCTTTTAATTGTTGGAACGAAATCTGACCTTCTTTTGTCAACAAATAAGGTTCACTTTTTACACAGTCATACAGTGGTTGCATTAGTTGACTGGCATGTATAATCCATTGTCTACAATGAGACACTATTCCTAAAAATGCTCGTAGCTGTTTATGATTTCTAGGCTCATTCATCTGTCTTATTGCTTCAGTTCTTTGAGGTGTAAGATGCTTTTTACCTTGAGAAATGCAATGACCTAGAAAGACCACTTTGATCTGACAAACTTGTAGCTTTTGTCTATTCACTTTACACCCTTCTTTTTCTAGAAAACATAGTAAACTCACAGTGGACCTTTCTGCAGTTTCTAGATCTGGGCAGCAAAGTAGTAGGTCATCCACATACTGCAAAATTACTACCTGTGATTCAGGTTCAAACCTTTGAAGAACTGTTTGTAGGGCATTTGAATAAAGAGTAGGGGAGTGTATCATTCCCTGTGGAAGGCGTGTCCACGCCAACTGTTTGCCCTTAAATGTAAATGCAAACAAATGCCAACTATCTTGGTGTAAAGGAACCGAGAAAAATGCATTTGAAAGATCTATTACAGTAAACACTTGAGAACTGGCTGGTATCTGTGATAGTAACGTATGAGGATTGGGTACAACTGGGGTGATTGGATCTAGAACTTTGTTTATTTCTCTTAGATCATGTACCATACGATATTTGGGCATGGAACCCTTATCAAGAGTTCTCTTCTTGACTGGATACAGAGGAGTGTTAGCAGGTGATTGTATCTCTACCAAAACTCCTTTCTCTCTATATCCCTCTATCTGTTTTGTAATCGCTAATTCCTGCTGGGCACTCACAGGGTATTGTCTGAGCTGTGGGAGAACAGTTCCTGGTTGCACAGATAATTTTACAGGAGAAATATGCAATAATCCCACATCAGTGTCACCCTGTGCCCACAGTGTTTCTGGGACCGTTGAGAGGTCTAGATCTGTGTTGTACTCTTTTTCTTCAGCATAATCCTCAAAAGCCTGAATTCTGACATATTGTTCTAATGTTTCTGCATCATCAGGGATAGTCAACATAACTGTGCCATCGTCCCTAAAATTGATGTTAGCTTCTAATTTCTTTAGTACATCAGTTCCTAACAGACATGTTGGGGCACCTCTGGCATACAAAAATCTGGATGCAAAACATTTAGGTCCTAATGAGACCTCTAGGGGCACAGTATATGGCAGTGTTCGAATTACCCCATCATAACCCTCAGCAAAAGTTGTTTGTTCTGAAATATCTTCCGGATTCGGAAGAAAATCTTGATTCAAAATTGAGGAAGTTGCACCTGTATCTATCAAAAATGGAATCTCTCTCCCCCCCACATTCACCTGTATCATAGGTCTTCTAGCTGGTAGGGAAGTTTGTAACACATCGAGTCAATCTGAATCTGGTATGGAACCATCTATGATGGTAGATTTCTGCTGGTTGTCCGTTTGGGAAGGGTTATTTCTGGGAACAAATTTGCCTGACTTTATATCTGCCAACTTCTTCCTGCACTCTCTTTGGAAATGACCTGGCTTTTTACAGTAGTGGCAAGGAAAATCGTGTCTCACTCTTCCTCCTGTATTAGCTTGTGCTATTCTAACAGGCTTACGATTCTCTCTCATATCCATGACTATTCCTAAACATCGTTGTTTCACAATATTTGGTTGTTCAATTGTTCTCCAATCTGGAGTAGAGGATTTAAATTTTTCTCTGATTTTCGGATCTAGCCCCTCTATTAATTGTTTTGTAAAAAGTCTCCTTACTGAAGCATCAGTCAAATCCAATCCTTCATCCCTAAAGCTATTTTCTAGTTCTTGACTATATTCTTCAATACTTTGCCCAAATTTCTGCATAATCACACCTGTAGACCCCCTTTCCCTCTGTTTTCCTCTCATGAAAATTATTAATGCCTCTGTGAACTGGGTACCTGATGCTTCTGTCTGTAAGGCACCCCCTTCTGCCACTGGTCTATTGGGCTGTAGGTGTGTCAATAATTCCTGAAAAAGTCCGGGGGACATTTTCATTCTACATAATTCTTCCCCGTCCGCCCAGACCCCAGCATGAGTCTGCATGATTTGTTGTATATACTGCGCAAATCGGATAGGATATTGAGTGGGATCAGGCGCATTATGCAGGAGGGACATACCCTCAGCAGGGGACCAAGGAAAGTATTGTCTGGTCTGGTGATATCTGGTGTTCATTACCCCGTCAGCACCAGGTTCCCTAAAGGGTCTTGGTACTACCCTAACAGGGGCAAGTACAGCGCCATATCTAGGTGTACCACAGGCTAGGCAATCATTTCTCCAATCTGGATTTTGTTGTCCACAGTGTGAACATTCCCATCCTCCTACCCCACCAAGATTGGGATACAAGGCTGGAAATTGTTTTCCTCCTTCTGCTCTTCCAGATGGTACAAATGATTGGGCTTTTGGATCTAGGTAAGGTGGCGGGATTATGTCACAACTTTTTCCCTTCCCCATGATCCATTTGGAAGTGTCTGGATCGTACTTCCAATTCTCCTCTTTAGCTGTTTTTGAGACCTCTATCATACAGTGTATGATTTCTTCCCACCCATTGTCTTTGATAATTCCACCTCGTTCTTTACTCAGTTTTTCCCATTCTGTACTGAACATAAGTGCTTCTGAAATTCCCAATTTTTCTCTCACCCTTCTAATCTGCCTTCTGACTGTCTTTCCACATCTTTCCTGTATGATATCTGCTGCTTCCACTTGTCCTAAGACAGTTTTGGTCTGTTTATTTCCCATTTTTCTTTTCAATATTAGCTATGACTACCCTAGGTGACGTTTGGACAATCACTTACTCTATGGTGATGTCTCGTTGCCTTCTCTCCTAGGGAGCTAAAATATTGAAGGGCTTGTCTGCTCCATTTCTTCTAATATGCAGGACGTACTTAAGTGCTATTATGCACGCAAACAGACCCAGCAACACCATACAGATCACAAAACTTTCTGTGTCAGTTAGCATACTTGTCCCAGGCTCATGATTCCGCGTCCTGGGCTCATTCTATCAAACCTTATCCAGAAATGAAGGAGATTAAGCACTTAATGAGAGTCAAGCATGGGCGGAGGTCTCCCAGAAGGACGCAACAACATGACCCAGTTAGGCTGACTTCCATGTATAAGGCTTATACCCCAACTATTTCGGCTTATTTTTCTACGCACTTTTGCTCTTCTTTCACAACATACCACAACCTTCACACTGTTCACACACTGCCAGGGACAGGACTCATAAATCTATACAATATGGTAACCCGAGTTTTATAGGTATCTACTCACTACTAGACTAACCCAGCGTGACACGGCTCATAGAGATCTTTCGGATAATACAGGGCAGATAAAAGAGAACTAATAATGTCTCTTACCTGGCCAGGTTTTTCAGTTCATTTGCCGTCCATTATCCCAGATCTCCGTTGTCCGTATCCGCAGGTAAATCTCGAGCAAATACTCTTTTCTCAGGTCCCTGTTCGGTGCGCCAAAGTAATGTTAAGTCCTTCTCAGTCCCTGGCTTACTAGAGGTAGGGATCCGAGTGAAATGACACGCAGCACAAAAGGTTGTGTGATCATATACAGGGAAAGCCCAGGAGCGCGTCTGACCCACTGAGCTCTACCCCTCCTTTATAAAAAGAGTTAGACATTTTACAGACATGCGTACAAGCGCTCATATTTCACATCCTTATACAATAACAGCCTATACTAGAGATAAGGTTCAGCTTGGTATGTAGGTAAAAGGTTACAACACAGAAGGAATGCGTCCATAAAAGGAAATGTCAATTTTGCTTAAGTTTCCTGAAATAAGCCAGATGCCTCAGGAGAAAGACACAATGGATTCTTTCAGTCTGATCTCCACAGTCAGCAGTGATCTCTCTCTCCTGTAGAGTGTAAACTTACTGTAAACGGAGTCCTCGATCTGTTTCTCTTCTGTAGCGTGTAAATCAGTTGGGTCCTCTCTCCTGTAGAATGTAAGTTCTTAGGGTCAGCGGGATCATCTCGCTCCTGTAGAATGTAAGCTCTTATGGTTAGCAGGGTCATCTCTCTCCTATAGAGTGAAAGCTCTTAGGGTAAGTGGGTTACTCTCTCTCCTGTAGAGTGTCAGCTCTTATGGTCAGCAGGGTCCTCTCTCTTCTGTAGAGTGTGAGCTCTTAGGTTCAGCGGGATCCTCTTGGTCCTGTAGAATATAAGCTCTTATGATCAGCAGGGTCCTCTCTCTCCTATAGAGAGTAAGCTCTTATGGTCAGTGGGGTTCTCTCTCTCTCTCTTCTGTAGAGTGTAAGCTCTTATGGTCAGTGGGATCCTCTCCTCTAGAGAGTAAGCTCTTAGGGTCAACAGGTTCCTCTCTCTCCTCTAGAGTACTCTTATCAACCGCCATTAAAAGGCATATTGGCGGTCGTTAAGGGGTTAAATGCCAAAGGCGGAGCTATAAGAGGCACATGGTGGCTGAATAATGCAGGCATTATCTCCTGGCAAAGATATGGGCTCAGCTACTGAGCCCCCATCGAAGGCAGGTATCCGGCATATTACATACCATTGAGTCCCTTGTCAGTAAAGGGTTAAAGGGCATACAATTAGCCAAAATACATCTGAATCCTGCACTAGATCTATTGAAAAGCATGTTTTTCTAAATAGCAGTTGTTGTCAGATGTTTACAGTACATCGTAAGAAATTTACAGCGTATACACACATGCTAATTTTTCAGAGACGGATTGTCATGATTGTGCATTTGCATTCATTTTGTGCAGTATGTACAGGTTATAATATATTCGCTAATGACATTGTGTCATAACAAAGCTATTAATTATTGCAAAGTGTTTGGAATTTCCAAGGACGCATACATCCTTGCAAAATATGTCCTTGGTGCATTTGCACAAATAGTCTCTATGTTTTTAAGACTGCTGTTCTCATGCACGTATAGAGCATGTTCATATTCTATAACTTCTTACAGTCATTATTTCTAGCCATTTAAATTGAAAAAAGAGAAAAGACAAGGCGCCCCCAATGTGTCACACTGTTTAAAAAACACACATACAGTCCTTTGTAGGGAATATGCTCACCTATTGGTGTTGTGAACCTGGGTCACAACTCCCAAGAAGGCATAATCGTAGCAGCAGGTCTCCACAAGAATCCCAAGGGATGCTGGAGGTAATAGTCTTAGGCGAACTGAAGACCGCGCACACGAGGTAGATTTAAGGTGGTTTATTGAAGCCTACGCGTTTCAAGAGCTATCTTGCTCTCTTCTTCAGGGCATATAGTACAAAACACAAATATGGGGTATATTTATACAAAAAGGAAGGGGAGGGGCCCCAAGGCCCTTGTACAATGATACATAAACACCTAATAAAACACATATTTAATAACATATAAAAACATTATTCTTTATTATTTATAACCTAGGAACATTAATTGATATAAATAAAAAATAAATTTAAAATATAAAATTTAAAAATGTAAATAGGCCCTGAAAAAATAAGTAACCTACTGGGTGTTCGAACCGGGGAACTCTGTATAGAATTATATTGTTTAAGCTATTCTAGTCCTTGCGCCACAGAATACTGGTAAGTTTCTTACCAATTTCTCTTGTGGAGATGAAAAAATCTAAAATGTTCTTATGGGCAAAAAAGCAAAATATTGCAAAAAGAACAATATATGCCGTTATAAATTACTTAAAAAATTACATGGTGTTATATTTATTATAAATTATATATAGTTATAAAAATATTAAAATTGTTACAACATGAGTGGTACTAGAACCATCCCATGGGACACAAAGAAAAATTGTTATTTGGAGTGAGGCTTAATGACAGGAACCACACTTCAATTAGAGAATTTATTAAGTCACAATAGGTCTGATATTACATTTAGCCCTTCAGGCTCCAGAGAATTCAAGGTATATATCCAAAAAACCTCTTTCTTATTAAGTGACTGTGTGCGATTAGGGACATGTGCAGGAACGTGATCAATGGGGTGAACATGAAATAGTGAAGGATTACTATTATGTGAAATGCTGAAGTGTTTGGAAAGACCATGTTTGAGATAACCTATTTTAATGTTGTGTCGATGAGAATTCATACGGAGGTGAAGTGGTTGTGTTGTCCTACCAACATATATCTTGTTGCATGGACAAGTAATAATATAAATAACATAGGAGGTGGTGCAGGTGAAATGGTGACTGATTGGAAAAGGGTGAGGAAAAGAGGAGTGTTTAAATGCTGTACTGGTATGTGCTATGATACCACAGCACAAACATTTCTTGTGAGAGCATTTGAATATACCTGGTTTTAGTAAAGAAGGTGATTTTTTTAAAATATCAGGGAGTCTGCTAGGTGCCAATTTATTTTTCAAGCTGGGTGCTCTCCTAAAAATAATTTTAGGATGTTGTGGCACCAGCTTACCTAGTATCTTATCCTCTCTTACTATGTGCCACAACTCATTGATGGATTTTTTAATGAATTTGTGGTCTGTCCATTTTATATTTCTAATGAGTTTAATTGCATGTGCAGAATCCTTAATGTAGCTCCTCAATTGGATAACATGTAACTGCATGATGCTATCTATATAACTGGATAGATTTGAAGTTAGGGAACCAATACCCGAGATAATGGGGCGACCAGGGGGATTTTTAAGGACCAATCTGAGATTTTAAAAAATAAGTTTTTAGCACAAAAATACCCCAGAGAGTTGGTGAATAGAGCACTTGAGCATGTTTATAAAAATTTCAATCAAGATTTGTTACTAAAAAAAGAAAAAGCTGACCCTGCAGCCAGCCCAGAAGAATACACCTGCAGTTTTGTAACCACATTCAGCACAGACCACAAATTCATTAAAAAATCCATCAATGAGTTGTGGCACATAGTAAGAGAGGATAAGATACTAGGTAAGCTGGTGCTACAACATCCTAAAATTATTTTTAGGAGAGCACCCAGCTTGAAAAATAAATTGGCACCTAGCAGACTCCCTGATATTTTGAAAAAATCACCTTCTTTACTAAAACCAGGTATATTCAAATGCTCTCACAAGAAATGTTTGTGCTGTGGTATCATAGCACATACCAGTACAGCATTTAAACACTCCTCTTTTCCTCACCCTTTTCCAATCAGTCACCATTTCACCTGCACCACCTCCTATGTTATTTATATTATTACTTGTCCATGCAACAAGATATATGTTGGTAGGACAACACAACCACTTCACCTCCGTATGAATTCTCATCGACACAATATTAAAATAGGTTATCTCAAACATGGTCTTTCCAAACACTTCAGCATCTCACATAATAGTAATCCTTCACTATTTCATGTTCACCCCATTGATCACGTTCCTGCACATGTCCCTAATCGCACACAGTCACTTAATAAGAAAGAGGTTTTTTGGATATATACCTTGAATTCTCTGGAGCCTGAAGGGCTAAATGTAATATCAGACCTATTGTGACTGAATAAATTCTTTAATTGAAGTGTGGTTCCTATCATTGAGCCTCACTCCAAATAACAATTTTTCTTTGTGTCCCATGGGATGGTTCTAGTACCACTCATGTTGTAACAATTTTAATATTTTTATAACTATATATAATTTATAATAAATATAACACCATGTAATTTTTTAAGTAATTTATAACGGCATATATTGTTCTTTTTGCAATATTTTGCTTTTTTGCCCATAAGAACATTTATAGATTTTTTCATCTCCACAAGAGAAATTGGTAAGGAACTTACCAGTATTCTGTGGCGCAAGGACTAGAATAGCTTAAACCAGGGGTCGGGAACCTATGGCTCGCGAGCCAGATATGGCTCTTTTGATGGCCGTATCTGGCTCGCAGACAGGGCTCCTACCTGTCTATGGGAAGGATCAGTGGCGTAGGAAGGGGGGGGCGGTCCGCCCCGGGCGGCACAATGCGGGGGACGGCACAATGCGGCGGTGAGTCAGTGGCGTATCTAGGGGGGCGCAGCCGGCAGGGGGGCGCAGTCGGGCCGCCTAAAGCGGCGGTCCGCAGTGTCTCCCCCGGCGGCTGCATTCTGTCACCCCCCGCACTGGGAGTCAGCTGTTCTCTGTGCCGACTGTCAAGCTGACAGCCGGCACAGAGAAGCTGCGGCGCGCCGGCTCCCAGTGTTCAATTGTACTCGTATCTGTGATGCGAGTACAATTGAAGCTCTGACTGCCAGGTCAGAGCGACGCCAGCAGCGTGATCAGGTCATGTGATCACGCTGCTGACGTCACTCACCTGCGCGGCAGAGCAGGAGCTGCAGATCGACCAGGAGACACAGAGCGGTGGAAAGTGCTCCAGTGGAGCTGAAGACACCGAAGGTGCAGGGGGGGATTTACTGTGAGTGGGGATGGGGGGCATATAATATTGTGGGGGGATTTACTGTGAGTGGGGATGGGGGGCATATAATATTGTGGGGGGATTTACTGTGAGTGGGGATGGGGGGCATATAATATTGTGGGGGGATTTACTGTGAGTGGGGATGGGGGCATATATTGTGGGGGGGGATGGGGGCATATATTGTGGGGGGGATTTCATGTGAGTGGGGATAGTGGGATATATTATTGGATTGGGGATATTTAATATGAGTGGAGATGGGGGGATTTATTGTGGGGGGAAATTTAATGTGAGTGGAGATGGGGTATTTATTGTGTGTGGGGGGAGATTTGTCATGGGGATGGGGGGATTTAATGTGTGGGGGAGATCTGAGGACACAAAATGAAGAGCAAAGGGGGAGATGGGGGGGCATATATGAGGAAACAGTATGGGGGATGGGTGCAGACAGCTTGGGGTCAAACGGGGGAATGTATGCGGACACAGTAGTAGCGATGTGAAAAATGTATGTGGACAGAGTACGGGGAGTGAGGGTGTTGGGATGTGTGCATGCGTAGCATGGGGGACAGTGTAAGGGCACAGCCAGGAGGGGACAGTATACAAAGGAGGGGGAGTGTGATGAGAGAGTACAGTATAAATACTGGGCCCTATAGGGGGGACACAGTGTGAGAGGTCAGTGTGAAGAGGGGTCCGGTATAGAAAGGGGAGGTCAGTGTGAAGAGCATGTACCATAAGACAGACAGTGTGGGGGTCATATTTTATGCAGACAATATAGTGAGGGGACATTTTTTATTCAGGAGCATTATAATGACACTTGTATCTTTAAGGGCGTCATGTGGAGATTTTCTGCAAAAGAGCGGAGAAGATGGAAGTCTGCAGAGACAGCTGTGGATGAGAAAACTCAACATGGGGAGAACGGCTCCAGAGGAGACGTCATCTATCAGGTACCTGGATGTAAATGTTATTTGTGATACTAACTCTCATGTTTTTATTTATGTTAGGAGCATTAAAGGGGATGTCCAGGTTTGTGATGAGTCTGCAGTCATTCTTTGTGACTGCAGACTTCTGACTTCTCACAGTGCGCCCTGCACACTGTCAGGATTCTCTGGTGCTGGCGATTTACATACATGCGGTCACGTGCTGACTAGACATGTGTGGCCTCACTCTATGAAAATGAACTGAGTGAGGCCGGGCACGTCTAGTCGGAATGTGGTCAGAAGTATACAAATCACATGCTTGTGCTGACATGACTGTCCACCGGCAAGGGAGAATCCTAAAAGTGTGCAGTGCATGCGTTGTGAGAATTCAGAAGCGTGCAATGTCAGGATTCAGCTCCGCAGGTTCCAGTCGTCGACACATGGAAACTTCACTCATATGCGATTTTCATACTCATGGTCCTGTGACAACGAGCTTCTCTTCTGCTTCTCTCAGTTTTTCACTGAACATTGGGAGCTTAAGGGAGAGGAGCTCGTCGGTACATGACTAAGTGTGAAAATCGCATACGTTCTGGGGGGGGGGCGCCAAACTCGGGAACAGCCCCAGGCGGCAAAAGCTCTAGCTACGCCCCTGGGAAGGATGCATGCACCGCGCTCCATCAGGCCGCGGTGCACGCTGATATTGGTAGTTCTTTGATGGCCTGATAAGCATTGGCGGCAGGAGTGAGCGGCAGGGAGCATGGACTACATTTCCCATAACTCCCTGCATAGCCGCGCCGTCTGCAAGCACGTACGGCTCTCGCGGAATTATATTTCAAAATATGTGGCGTTTACGGCTCTCTTAGCCAAAAAGGTTCCTGACCCCTGGCTTAAACAATATAATTCTATACAGAGTTCCCCGGTTCGAACACCCAGTAGGTTACTTATTTTTTCAGGGCCTATTTACATTTTTAAATTTTATATTTTACATTTATTTTTTATTTATATCAATTAATGTTCCTAGGTTATAAATAATAAAGAATAATGTTTTTATATGTTATTAAATATGTGTTTTATTAGGTGTTTATGTATCATTGTACAAGGGCCTTGGGGCCCCTCCCCTTCCTTTTTGTATAAATATACCCCATATTTGTGTTTTGTACTATATGCCCTGAAGAAGAGAGCAAGATAGCTCTTGAAACGCGTAGGCTTCAATAAACCACCTTAAATCTACCTCGTGTGCGCGGTCTTCAGTTCGCCTAAGACTATAGCCATTTAAATTGTTATGCATGTAACTCACTCATACACAGGTAATGGGAATGGTAAAGCCTACAACACAAAGAAGCCACACCCACATCTTGCTGGTCCCTGTACAGAGTAGTGACACTGGTATTGGCCAAGTCTCATGGGGATAGCCACCAACCGACCCCCACCTTATCACCAACCCACCCGAAAATAAACCAATTAAAATAAAACCAGGACACCAAATTCTTTTTGGAATAATTATGGTCATAGCAGCCTTTATTTAAAACAACAAACAGAAAAAACATTCAAAAATAAAATAACATTAAACGCTGGGACGAGTCTTTGAAGCTGCCAAAATCTGGTGATTAACAAATATCTAAAGTGAACACAAATCAGCCCCCAATTTTACTCCCAGCCGTTACTCCACTGGCTCGGGAGCACCATAACCACAAGGGTTCCAATGTTCACTCAAACATCCTGGGGATCCGACAACCTTGCTGACTTCCCCACCCCATTTCACAAGATCCAAAACTTATTTAATGCCCAAAAGGTGGAAACCATATGCCCATGGATGCCCCGTATCAATTTCCAACCAACTTCAAGGACTCCCTCAACCTCCACAACCTGGGCCTTTGAACACTTCAAACCCCCAAGGCCCCACCACACTGAAAAGCTATGGTCCTTTCAATGCCCTCCTGTAAGCCAAGTGCCCAAATGTCACTGCCCACACCAATCAAATGAACCACATCAGCCAACCAAAAATCGTCCACCCCTTTTTCCAACTCAAAGTGCCTCACAGCCACACCCCCATTCCTTGAAATGAATGCAGACACTGCCCTATTGACCTTAATCCTGGCTTTGTTAATTTTGGCCACCGACCTCGCATTCCACCAACATAGTTGCGGCACAATCTCAGACCACACAGTGGTAATCCCAGAGTATGACAGCTACAGCCGCAACAAGTCATGCTTAATATCCTTTACCAACTCCCTGAAAGGCCAGACCCCCAAATCATTGCCACCCACATGCAGCACCAAAAAGTCCAACCGAGCACTGCCATGAATTTCGCACAACACCCGATTCCAAATCATCCCCTCCGACCTAACTTAACCACGATAACACCTCACAATGACTAAGACGACACAGCCATTGAAACGCGTATGATTTTAAATGCACTTTAACCCTGTGACTGTCACTGGTATGAATTACTCGTTTTTGTGTCTCTGGATATAAAGATGGATTTTGGACTTATGTGCTTTTAATGAAAATGGAATAAACGTTATTTTTTATGGATATCACCCACGCTGGACTTCTGCTTCACCTTAATACTACTTGCAGCACTGCATGATCCGTGCGGTGGGACTGAGAGGAGGTGAGCTGATCTTTGTTGCTTTTTTTCACGATAATGAAGCGATGGCCGGGGGACCACCACGGTGCAGGAAGACTACTGTACACAAGATGAGATGCAAACAACAAAGGGTAGATTTATTGGGAGGCAAGGAATGAAGTGGGTGAGGAAGATGCAAACAGCAGTATACAATGGCAAGAGACACTTTACAAGACTTATACACTTTATCTTGTCCGTAAAATAGCATGGTGCTCCAACTATTACAGACTCAGAAAATGTCTCACAAGCAACTTTAAACAACACACAAATCACGATGCTACTCTACGTATAACCTCCCTGGCCTTTACTAAGCAGGCCACATGGCTGCCGTGTACTGACTACTGAAGTCTACACTAGGCCCTAACAGGTGCACCAAACAGGAACAGACTCACAGTGATGTTGGCGACTCAGGTCCAGTCCCAGGGGGCCCCCAGCAGTCTATACGGTAGTGCGCACGGCTTTCTGTCAGCTCTGTGAAGCATGGTCTTCTCCTTGCTTCTGGATCCTAGGGATGCTTCTGGAAACTGTAAGTCCCTTTCTCAGTATCTTCGTGGCTTCACAAACTAGCACAGAACAGCCACATTTGCTGTACCTGGAAAAGTCTTGCAAATTTCACAACTACACTCTGTCCCAGCCTGGGACCTTTCTTGTAGCAAACAGCACACAGTTCTCTCTAGCAGCTTCCGCTCACACACAGTTCAGGCTCAACTCCTCCCCTAATTCTAGGGCAGTTCATCTTCACAGCCTATAGCAGGGGGAAGCAGGGCATTCCATCACACCAGACAAGGGGGTGCTGTCTCTTAAAGTGGCAGCGTGTTACTGTCCATAACAGCACCACCCTCTTACATGCCTCCCTTCTTAATGATGGTTGTCCTCGACCATCACAGAATCAAGGTTGAAGTGTAATGAAGGAACGTGCAATGCGGAACAGCACCTATAGAGGAGGCAACAAAGGTGTAACAACAGACAGAGCACACTGTTCTACATATCGGACTGGTGGAACCCCTGCATTAGACCTCTGGGATCTCCGAAGCTCTTGGCTGTCAGGCAAGGCTTGACTATCTTCCAGAGGAACACTTGTTGCAGGAGACATTGTGAGCTCTTGTCTGGTCTCATCCTCGCATGGCGGTACTGGTACATCCATGGGATTACCATCTCTGTGCGGCTGAGGACCCCCTACTGTGTCAGGGACTGTCCACCACTCATCATTGATTTCACCATCAGGCATGACAGATTCAGGAAGTGGAGTGGCGCCTTCAGGCGACAATGGCGTAGAACAGACCTCAGACCGGCAAGGCCGCATCATATTTCTGTGAAGTACTCTAGGGGCGGATGCCCCATTCTCAATCTGTACCTTAAATAACCAAAAACACAACAAAAACAAACATAGCTAAAGCAGATCCTTATTCAATTGTCATAAAGGCAAATTAGTTACTTATGCTATGGATAAACCGTAGAGCAAAAAAAACTACAATAAAGGACAAGTCGCTAAGGAATACAGCAAAGAGATTATGGGTCACAAGGGCCCAAAAGAAACAACCTATACGTCCAAGTAGAACAATGTATAAAACTTTTTACTTTATTAATTCACAGAATTTATAAAAAATTCACAAATATACATCACATAACAAAAAAACAGATGAAATACAGTGCTGCATGGTGTGCATGGACACCGCATAGGTATAAAAGCATACTAAGGGCGCATGGAGCCGAGAACAAACACACCCGTATTAATCAGTAAATAGGCCGACAAGGGGTTAATCAATCTCATATATCACACAAATGTATATAAATCACAAGGAAACATCCACTATCTTTTGTGATAAATGTAAAAGACCCCCTTGCTGGACACAATAGAAGATCTTTCTAATATAAGCATAATTAGAGGACCCATAGTCCCAAATGCCTGATCTAAACAAAAAATATATCCATTACCTCTTAGTAGAGAACCGGGTGAGATGTACACAGGGTCCGTGCGCCCTCCCCGACGCACGTTTCGGTTGTCACACCTTCTTCAGGGCCCCCTGATCGCCTTCCTCTGCTGAAATTGCTCATCATAACAGAGCCAAGCTTGTCCCCCATAAGTTCTATGGGCCTCCCCAATGGAGTCCATGTAACAAAAAAGGGGAGAACAATTCTCCGGAGTCTTTTCCTCAATCACGCTCGACAAAATGGCAAAAGCCTGTAACCAGTTCACAAAAGTTTGAGGGATCAGACGCCACCTTCACTTCTCCTCTTCTTCATTCTTACTATCATCCCTCTTTCCCTTGTCTAAATTGAATTTTTCCAAAGTAAGCAAGGAAAAAATCTCAATATATTCATCCTTCCAAATCTTTTCCTGGACTTCCTTGTTAAGGTGCGCCCCCAACGGACCCTCAAAGCACACATAAACTTCCCCATGTGCCCTGTCATCTAAATAAATTCTGCACTCCTTTTCCTTCACTGTCTGCACCGACACTGTAGGATCAGAAAGCCTACCCAGCCCCTCAAGTGACGTGACCTAGTCAGCCAAACATACCCTCCAGCTTGCGGGCCTACCCAAGCAGCTAAATGCCCAGCTGCCACCACTCCCCTTTCCAGACGGGTAAGCAAATCCTGCATGTTATCCAAAACCTCACTTACACTCCTGCTAAAACGGATCCTCTGTATCCCCAACCCCCCTACAGGGGCCTATATCAACCCTCTGACTATCCCTTAAAACAGGGGACAAGAAAATCTGTGGAGACGGACAAGACACAGAGTAATACTCACCAGGCTGCGAGGGGGCTACGAGGGGGCTATGACCCCTCCTGCCGGAAAAGCGGAATCCAGACGTCTAGACGTCCATCCTCCTCATGCCATCCAGAGGCCCCAGTGAAGTGTCCCTCCATGGTGCAGAGGCAGGCCGCCCGGCTGAGATCTCACCACGGCGATCCCCCATGACGTCACCTCTCCCAGAAGGCCCAGCACGTGTTGGTTCTGCCCCCTCACAGCCATGTGTTGAAGGCCTAGATGTCACCACCGGACCCAGCCTGGCATTCCTCCCAGTCTGGGGCCTGCTGGAGATCTGATTAGGACCCGGCCTGGAGGGTCCCCGGAGGGGCTCTTGCACCTCCGCTGGGTCCTGGGAGCAGCGTCCAGCAACAGCCTCTCCAGAGGCCTCACCCGATGAGGATTCCGCTCACGGCCTCCCCAGCAGACCCCAAAGAAGCAGTGTGTTTCAGGTGTGCATTAAATACATCCACAAGTGTGTCTCTAACTATTTCAGTTGTTGACAAAAAAACATCAGAAGCTTCCAAACACATTACATCGTCATATGGGCAGTCCAGTAATGTTTAAAGGCATAGTAATCTTAGTGTATATAAACTTTTGACTGCAGTAAGTAATAAAAATGCCTTAAAACATTCTCTCTCTCTCTAAATTAAATATTAATAATTATGGTAATCCTAATTGACCTAAAATGGGAAAGGTTTATTTTGATTTCATGACAGGCATTGAGAAAAACATGCATATGTGTCTTTTTATATAGTGTATATAAACTTCTGGTTTCAACTGTATATAAGCATAGTACAGCATATAGTGTTCAAATAAACCTGCCATATATTCCCACACTATTCTGCATTTAGTGTGCATTTTAGGAAAGGGACAATTACCCTTCTTGCCACCCCCATTTCCTCCACAAAATCTACACTGCCTCCTGGTTTTTGTGGTAGAGAATAGTTACTAATGGAGGTCTGTTTAGGGTTGTTATCCGGCCTTTCCAAATTTCAGAATTGAAAATCTGTCTGGTTGCATATGATGAATCTGTAATGGTAGCTATTTCCTGTCGCCACATTTGGAAAACATCACAATTATAAATCTCTGTCTCTTGGATGAAAAATCACTTCTCGTGTGAAGTTCTATCTGCAGAGAATAGAAGGCATTGTGTGCCGGAGCAATGATCTGCCTAAGGTTAGTCTTGCTTGTACTGTACATACAATTTAGGTCAGCCTGTAACCTTCATGCTTGTATGAGTTTATCGCAGTAAGAAATCCAGCCTCCCAGGTACTTGGTACGTAATGATATCTGGCAGTCGCTCTGGGTGTGGTAACTTCAACAATGCAGAACGCTACTGCCGAAAGCTTTCACTGCCATTGTGCAACATATTAAAATGACAAGACATGGTAAAGGGAGCAGAGCAGGTGAAAATATACATTATATCCATCACTTGGACAGTATGGGGCTTTTTTAAAATTTTTACATAAAGGTGAATAAGATTTAGATAAAAGGAACACTCTCATTAAAACATAAAGCCATCAGTGCGAGGAAAGATTAATGATGGCAATGACTGTTGGAAAATATTAGATATCTAATGGAAGTAAAACTTAAAAAGTTTTTTTTTTTACTTAAAGGGAACCTATCACCCCGTTTTTTAAAGATTAGATAAAAATAGTGTGAAATAGGGGCAGAGCTGGGCTTTACATTAGTGCCTTTTTGGTGCCTTTACACCCCCTTTAGGCTGCCGAAATACCTTTGTGAAGTGGCCGTTTTGTCCTGTCACTCAAGTTGGTCAGGTCGGATGGGCGTGGTCACAGCGCTGTTTCTCCCCCAGATCAGGCTCATCATTACGTTGGTGGCGTAGTGGTGTGCGCATGTCCAAAGAGAAGATCCACTGCCCAGGAGATTCAAAACAGCGCGGTCTACGCTATTCGCCGTTTACCGGTGGGCGCGGCCATCTTTCCTGTGGCCGCGCGTGCGCAGATGGAGCGCTCTGCTGCCCGGGGCTTCAGGAAAATGGCCGCGGGATTCCGCGCGTGCGCAGATGGAGATCGCGGCGGCCATTTTCCTGAAGCCCCGGGCAGCAGAGCGCTCCATCTGCGCACGCGCGGCCACAGGAAAGATGGCCGCGCCCACCGGTAAACGCGAATAGCGTAGACCGCGCTGTTTTGAATCTTCTGGGCAGTGGATATTCTCTTTGGACATGCGCACACCACTACGCCACCAACGTAATGATGAGCCTGATCTGGGGAAGAAACAGCGCTGTGACCACGCCCATCCGACCTGACCAACTTGAGTGACAGGACAAAATGGCCACTTCACAAAGGTATTTCGGCAGCCTAACGGGGGTGTAAAGGCACCAAAAAGGCACTAATGTAAAGCCCAGCTCTGCCCCTATTTCACACTATTTTTATCTAATCTTTAAAAAACGGGGTGATAGGTTCCCTTTAATTTTCGCCCAGGCATTGCAAAGTTAAGAATTTTTGTAATATTTTTCATTGCCTTATTTCACTTCCTTCTCTCCCAAACACAATATTGCAGTGCTGTTTCAATGCCCAATTCATGCTCCTTTCTAGGCTCTTTTCAACTGCTGCTCAGATAAATCGGCTTAAAATTGTATAGTTACTGGGAGGTGGGAGCTGTTACTACGGACTCTCTAAAATGGTGGGGCTCACCATGAGTGATTGCCACTCCTAGCTGTATCAGCATTTATAGCATGCTGATACAGTTAAATTCTGGAAGAGCCAGGATGCTGATGGTGCTGGTGGACTCTCCAGGATTCAGGGTTACGTGAGTAATTTTTTTCTTTATTTATGAATCACTAATTGAAAGAGCCTGTGGGGGGTATTATACTGTGTATGGGAGCCTGTAGAGCCACGTTATTACTTTTTGTATCCCTTTCCCGTTTAATACAGTTCAACTACCTTTTCCTGTAGATCCATTGACGCTTCTTTTGCTTTCCCCATGACTCACAAACCAGAAATGTCAGTGGCTGGATGAAAGATGCAGGAGTCTGTCTGGGTCCCAGAAACTCACTCCACTTTTATGCACACATACTGATTACAAGCAAACAGGTCACAGGTGAGGATGTTACCTTTAGTAGCCATTCAAACCCATTTGTGTCAACTTCTGGGCATGTTATCAGGCCAAAATCACCAGGGTATGTGAACTTTTGATCAGGGTCATTTGGATGTTTTGGGTTGTCATTAACCCCTTTACCCCCAAGGGTGGTTTGCACGTTAATGACCGGGCCAATTTTTACAATTCTGACCACTGTCCCTTTATGAGGTTATATGTCTGGAACGCTTCAACGGTTCTTGGCGCTTCTGACATTGTTTTCTCATAACATATTGTACTTCATGATAGTGGTAAAATTTCTTTGATATAACTTGCGTCTATTTGTGAAAAAAAATTGAAATTTGGCGAAAATTTTGAAAATTTCGCAATTTTCCAACTTTGGATTTTTATGCCCTTAAATCACAGAGATATGTCACCCAAAATACTTAATAGGTAACATTTCCCACATGTCTACTTTACATCAGCATAATTTAGGAACCAACATTTTTTTTTGTTAGGGAGTTATAAGGGTTAAAAGTTGACAAGCAATTTCTCATTTTACAACACCATTTTTTTTTAGGGACCACATCTCATTTGAAGTCATTTTGAGGGGTCTATATCATAGAAAATACCCAAGTGTGACACCATTCTAAAAACTGCACCCCTCAAGGTGCTCAGAACCACATTCAAGAAGTTTATTAACCCTTCAGGTGTTTCACAGGAATTTTTGGAATGTTTAAATAAAAACTTAACTTTTTTTTACACAAAATTTATTTCAGCTCCAATTTGTTTTATTTTACCAAGGGTAACAGGAGAAAATGGACCCCAAAAGCTGTTGTGCAATTTGTGCTGAGTACGTTGATACCCCATATGTGGGGGTAAACCACTGTTTGGGCGCATGGCAGAGCTCAGAAGGAAAGGAGCGCCATTTAACTTTTCAATGCAAAATTGACTGGAATTGAGATGGAACGCCATGTTGCGTTTGGAGAGCCCCTGATGTGCCTAAACATTGAAACCCCCCACAAGTGACACCATTTTGGAAAGTAGACCCCCTAAGGAACTTATCTAGATGTGTTTTGAGTGCTTTGATCCCCAAGTGTTTCACTACAGTTTATAACGCAGAGCCGTGAAAATAAAAATTCTTTTTTTTTTCACAAAAATGATTTTTTAGCCCCCAGTTTTGTATTGTCACAAGGGTAACAGGATAAATTGGACCCCAAAAGTTGTTGTCCAATTTGTCCTGAGTATGCTGATACCCCATATGTGGGGGGGAACCACTGTTTGGGCGCATGGTAGAGCTCGGAAGGGAAGGAGCGCCATTTGGAATGCAGACTTAGATGGATTGGTCTGCCGGTGTCACGTTGCATTTGCAGAGCCCCTGATGTACCCAAACAGTAGAAACCCCCAAAAGTGACCCCATATTGGAAACTAGACCTCCCAAGGAACTTATCTAGATGTGTTGTGAGAACTTTGAACCCCCAAGTGTTTCACTACAGTTTACAACGCAGAGACGTGAAAATAAAAAATCCTTTTTTTCCCACAAAAATGATTTTTAGCCCCCAAAATTTATATTTTCCCAAGGGTAACAAGAGAACTTGGACCCCAAAAGTTGTTGTCCAATTTGTCCCGAGTACGCTGAGGCCCCATATGTTGGGGTAAACCCCTGTTTGGGCGCACGGGAAAGCTCAGAAGGGAAGGAGCACTGTTTTACTTTTTCAATGCAGAATTGGCTGGAATTGAGATCGGACGCCATGTCGCGTTTGGAGAGCCCCTGATGTGCCTAAACAGTGGAAACTCCCCAATTCTAACTGAAACCCTAATCCAAACACACCCCTAACCCTAATCCCAATGGTAACCCTAACCACACCCCTAACCCTGACACACCCCTAACTCTAATCCCAACCCTAATCCTAACCGTAAATGTAATCCAAACCCTAACCCTAACTTTAGCCCCCAACCCTAACCCTAACTTTAGCTCCAACCCTAGCTCCAACCCTAGCCCTAACCCTAACCCTAACACTAGCCCTAACCCTAGCCCTAACCCTAACCCTAGCCTTAACCCTAGCCCTAACCCTAGCCCGAAACGTAACCCTAGCCCTAGCCCTAACCCTAGCCCTAACCCTAACCCTAGCCCTAACCTTAGCCCTAACCCTAACCCTAGCCCTAACCCTAGCCCTAACCCTAATGGGAAAATGGAAATAAATACATTTTTTTAATTTTATTATTTTTCCCTAACTAAGGGGGTGATGAAGGGGGGTTTGATTTACTTTTATAGCATTTTTTAAAGCTGATTTTTATGATTGGCAGCCGTCACACACTAAAAGACACTTTTTATAGCAAAAAAGTTTTTGCGTCTCCACATTTTGAGACCTATAATTTTTCCATATTTTGGTCCACAGAGTTATGTGAGGTCTTGTTTTTTGTGGGACGAGTTGACGTTTTTATTGGTAACATTTTAGGACACGTGACAGTTTTTGATCGCTTTTTATTCCGATATTTGTGAGGCAGAATGACAAAAAAACAGCTATTCATGAATTTCTTTTGGGGGAGGCGTTTATACCGTTCCACGTTTGGTAATATTGATAAAGCAGTTTTATTCTTCAGGTCAGTACGATTACAGCGATACCTCATTTATATAATTTTTTTATGTTTTGGGGCTTTTATACGATAAAAACTATTTTATAGAGGAGGTAAGAGACCCTCGGAGCAACGCAATCACATCGCGTTGCTCCGGGGGTCTCAGGGAAGCACGCAGGGAGCCTCCTCATGTTTGATCGTGGTGTGCCGAGGGTTAATGTGCCGGGGGCGGTCCGTGACCGCTCCTGGCACATAGTGCCGGATGTCAGCTGCGATAGTCAGCTGACACCCGGCCGCGATCGGCCGCGCTCCCCCCGTGAGCGCGGCCGATCGCGCTGGACGTACTATCCCTTCGGTGGTCATATGGGCCCACCCCACCTCAAAGGGATAGTACGTCCAATGTCAGAAAGGGGTTAGGATTTAAAAAAGAGAAAACACAGTAGTTTGGCAATAAATGGCTTCACCCAACCACTAACCATGAGTGGAGAAAAAGTTTTGGAGTTATCATTCATATTTTCTGAAAAAAAAGGCCAAGAAATCAAAAATTCTGCCAGGGTATGTAAACTTTTGAGCACAAACTGTATGGAATTCACCCCTTTTGCTATGGAGCCCCTAAAAATTTCCGGTGCAAGCAATTCCCTTAATAAGTTACATGCTTAGTGAAAGGATGCCTACCTGTGTGCAATCTAAGTGTCACATGGTCTGTCCGTATATACACTTTACCTTTTCTGAAAGGCTACAGAGGCTGCAACGCCATTAAGCAAGAGGCACCACCAACCAAACAACACTATGAAGACCAAGGAGATCTCCAAACAAGTCAGGGACAAAGTTGTTGAGAAGTACAAGTCAGGGTTGTGCTATGAAAAAATATCCCAATCTCTGATGATCTCACCGTCAAATTCATTATCATCAAATGGAAAGAACATCGTGCCACATCAAACCTACCAAGAGAGGGCTGCCCACGAAAACTCAGCCTGGGCCAGTAGGGTATTAACCAGAGAGGCAGCATAGAGACCAAAGGTAACCCTGAAGGACCTGCAGACTTCCCAACCAGAGACTGGAGTATCTCTCCATACTACCACAATAAGCTGTACACTCCATAGAGGTGGCTTTTATGGAAGAGTGGGCAGAAAAAAACCCTTTACTTACACAAAACAATTGTAAGGCTTGTTTTGAGTTTGCCAAAAAGACATGTGGGAGACTCCCCAAATGGCTAGAGGAAGGTGCTGTGGTCATATGAGACCAAAATTGAACTTTTTGGACACAAATGTAAATGCTATGTCTGGTGCCAAACCAACACAGCTTATGACCACAATGAAACATGGTGGTAGTGCAGCGCCCCAGGGTCCTGGTCGTTGCAGTAATGTCATTCTTCCACCAGGGGGAGTGATGTTATGTCTGAAGGTAATAAAGGAGATCTTCTTACCAGGTATCACAAACCACACAGCACACTTCACACTCCAGCCCACCAGGGGGAGCTATGCTCCTATTTATTAGGGCACTCTTCACAATTAGGTAAAACTGGTGGTCTGGATAGGAAGTTAGGCAGAAGCTGACTGGGCTTCACCCAGGCAGCACCTGTCAGGCAGCCAGAGGGGAAGGACGAACATCTAAGCGCTGCAGACAGAGAGGTCCCTGACAGGGGTGGGATCCTGTCAGAGGCCTAGACAGAAGGCCACGGAGCTGCGAATGCCCCACATGCGGCAGCATCCTAAGAAAGAGACACGAACAGCGAATTGTATTGTAGAGGGTGAGAAATGAAGTCAGCGAAAGGAGAGGAAACCAGAAGGAGTTCTGCCCTGCAAAAGGCTGCCTCCTTTCTGAGGCGCAGGATCTGGTAGCCGGAACATCAAGGGAGTAATCGTCTCCAAGCCTTGCTCCAGAGACCGGCAGGACAGGTAATTCCACGTTACCTGCCCGACCCACACCAAGGAGGCACGGTGGCAACTTGTGGGGGCTGGGGCGTGCTAAAGTCCCTGTAAAAAGCCTCAGGCCACCAGTCATATGGGTTTGTCCTATCCTTACCATCAGGGGGACAGAGAAAGAGACATAACATCTAGAACACCAACATCAGTTGTGAGGACCTTACCGAGACGCTCAACAGGGAGGTACTACAACATCCAGGCGCTAGAGGAAGGCTACTGATTTCCACCTGGATAAGGCGACTCTGGATTTGCCTTCAGACCGGCCGGACTCTGCCTACCCTGTGGTCCGTACCCTGGACTGTGGATGCTGAAGCCATCAGTTAAAAGTTAAAGAGACTGCAACCTTGTGTCCTCGTTCTTCACTGCGCCTCACACCATCCACCATCTTCACTGCGAAGCCCTGGGGACATATTTCACCTGTGGGAAGGTATACCATCTAGCTGCCATAACATCACCCCAGCGGACCCCTAAGCATCGTCTGTCACCCTGACCGAATACCACAGGTGGCGTCACGAACATTATCCATTTAAAGACCTTTCCCCCATTCACAACGGACATCCCTAGGGCCACGGACCAGGTCAGCCACCGTCACATCCCCACTGAGAACCGAAGGGCCTGATGCCGCGTACCCCATTGCCCTACTGGGGGCGCTCCAATCTTTTGGCGTCACGAACAGGATCTACTTAAGCCTGAAAATTGGGTCATGTGCGCCTAAGAACTGTGTCAGAATTGTATTTGAACTGGGACTTCCTAAAAAGACTGTCTATTGCCATTTGCCGCCAAAAATTCCCACCAAAACTGCCGCCATTACAGCGGCCATGAGGAGCACAGGAGAAGAAGAAGGGTGTGTCGTCGTGGGCGTGAACGAACTGAGAAGCACGAAAAATAATGGCCGTCCAGTCAAAATACCTCTGTACCTTGAGGACGTGTCCGTCAGCAGCCGAGATCCGCCTCCTGATCCTCAATGGCGGGCGGAGACAAAGAACAAGAAACCGCCCCAGGAGAAGAGAGCGGGAAAAGGAAGAGGAAGGAGCCAGCCACGTGGAAGACACCATGGCCAGCTGCCTGGAGCCAGACCGAGGGGTAGAGGCCGAGGATTCCCCCAGCCACCTGGAGAGGCACCGCAACCAGGCATCCACAGTTGGCTCTGACTTCCTACAGGCCAGAGTGGACGAGCTGATCGACCAGCTCCTGCAGCTGCGGGTGAATACCAAGGCTGCATGCCGGACAATGCCTGCTGAGGACCCACCGGCACCACCACCGACACCGCTCCCTACACCGCTCCAGGAGCTGCTGACAGCCCCGCTACAGGCCCTGCTACCAGCAGAACCGACCGGCACCGAAGACACAGCTGTGGGAGGTAAGAACGCTGACCCTGCCCCGTTGACAGAGGAACTGCTGATAGGCCCTGTAGCAGCCGCTACCTCTGCTGTAGCAAATGCCCACACCCAAGCTACGCAGACCTCCATCGCTGCCCATGATCTAAAGATTCATGAAAGACAGACTAACGGCATTTACCTGGCACCAGGTGTAACTCTGGATCCAACCCTTCCCATGCCAGGAAGGATTATGTGCTAGGTGCAGCCCCGGAAGCCATCCAACTAAGCCTTGAAACACTCATAAGAATGTAAATAATTCTCAAACTTTCCTTTTCTTCCTTAAACCCGTCTAGGGTTAACTCTTAAAGGGATCCATTGCTTAAAGGGATCCTATGTTTTGCACAAGTTTTCTTATTTCAACGAACTGCAGAATCATGAACTGTGCATGATCACAAACTGTCCTTGTAAATAGTTGGTACCTTCTTAAGGGTGCTTCCTACTGGTTTTATAAATGAGGCTTTTACAGAGACTGCCTCTTAACAGAAACTGCTGTTAATCTTGCTGTAAAAAATTACTTTGCTTTACAGACCTGAAGAAAAACCCGTTGGTGTGGCAGAATTCCAGGTCAGGATACACGTCTTGTAGCCCACCAAAGACCAACGTTGGGGGTTCGTCACGGGTCCCTCGCATCACGTCACCTTTAAATTGACTTGAATACTGATGATGTGTTTGATATATTGCACTACCTCATTGAAAGTCTTGAGTTTACTCTTAAAGAGAATGTTTTATTGTTGCACTTTGCTAAAAAGTTAATATATTATAGGGGTAATATAGCAGATAAAGATAGAAATTTAAGTTCAGATAGCAATAATGTTTACATAGTTGATAGTATGTAGTCAGAAATTTAGATAGTAAGAAAAGGTTTGATAATGTACTTTAGATAAACTGAAAGAAAATGCAGTGAGCCAGTGGGAGTTAATAGACTGTTCTGCATTTGAATAAAGTAAGCCCGTGGGGGTTAGTTAGAAAGTTTGCACTTAGGAAGAGACACTGTTTTGCACTTAAATAAAATAAAATATGTTTGCTTTTGCACTTATTAGATAGCATACCTGTACGGGTAATTGTATTTCATAGTTAGTTAGCACATCTGTTATTGGTCAATTTATGGAAGCAAGCTGGCAATGTAAATACATTCTTGTTTTGCAACGTTCAAGTGTCCTCACCTCCCATAAAGGGAAGCACAGTTAATTAATTTGTTTTATAGCACTTTAAAAATTGCATGACTTTTTGCTAATGTATTGGTGTCTTCTTTTCCCAGTCCGGGAGTACTGGATTTAACGGGGGGGGGGGGGGGGGGGAGGGAGTGCAGCGCCCCAGGGTCCTGGTCGTTGCAGTAATGTCATTCTTCCACCAGGGGGGTGATGCCACGTCTGAAGGCAATAAAGGAGATCTTCTTACCAGGTATCACAAACCACACAACACACTCCACACTCCAGCCCACCAGGGGGAGCTATGCTCCTATTTATTAGAGCACTCTTCACAATTAGGTAAAACTGGTGGTCTGGATAGGAGGTTAGGCAGAGGCTGACTGGGCTTCACCCAGGCAGCACCTGTCAGGCAGCCAGAGGGGAAGGAGGAACATCTAAGTGCTGCAGACAGAGAGGTCCCTGACAGGGGTGGGATCCTGTCAGAGGCCTAGACAGAAGGCCACGGAGCTGCGCCTGCCCCACATGCGGCAGCATCCTAAGACAGAGACACGAACAGCGAATTGTATTGTAGAGGGTGAGAAACAAAGTCATAGCGAAAGGAGAGGAAACCAGAAGGAGTTCTGCCCTGCAAAAGGCTGCCTCCTTTCTGAGGCGCAGGATCTGGTAGCCGGAACATCAAGGGAGTAATCGTCTCCAAGCCTTGCTCCAGAGACCGGCAGGACAGGTAATTCCACGTTACCTGCCCGACCCACACCCAGGAGGCACGGTGGCAACTTGGTTGGGCTGGGGCGTGCTAGAGTCCCTGTAAAAAGCCTCAGGCCACCAGTCATATGGGTTTGTCCTATCCTTACCATCAGGGGGACAGAGAAAGAGACTCTGGATCAACATGTTAGGGCATGTTAGGTTAGGCTATGGGTTGAACTAGATGGACTTAAAGTCTTCCTTCAACCTCAATAACTATGTAATAACATCTAGAACACCAACATCAGTTGTGAGGACCTTACTGAGACGTTCAACAGGGAGGTACTACAACATCCAGGCGCTAGAGGAAGGCTACTGATTTCCACCTGGATAAGGGGACTCTGGATTTGCCTTCAGACCGACCGGACTCTGTCTACCCTGTGATCCGTACCCTGGACTGTGGATGCTGAAGCCATCAGTAAAAAGGTAAAGAGACTGCAACCTTGTGTCCTCGCTCTTAACTGCGCCTTACACCATCCACTATCTTCACACTGGGAAGCCCTGGGGACATACTTCACCTGTGGGAAGGTATACCATCAAGCTGCCATAAGATCACCCCAGCAGACCTCTAAGCAGCGTCGGTCACCCTGACCGAATACCACAGGTGGCGTCACGAACATTATCCCTTTAAAGACCTTTCCCCCATTCACAACGGACGTCCCTAGGGCCACGGACTGGGTCAGCCACCGTAACATCCCCACTGAGAACCGAAGGGCCCGGTGCCGAGTACCCCATTGCCCTACTGGGGGCGCTCCTGTAGCATCTTGCTGTAGGGATGTTTAATGACAGTAAGGACAAGGAAATGTCAAGGAGAAGATGGATGGTGCGAAATATAGGGATATTCTTGAGCAAAACCCGTTTCATTCTGTCAATGATTTGAGACTGGGACGGAGGTTCACATTCTAACAAGATAATGAAATAAAGTATGGTATACTGCTAAAGTAACACTCGAGTGGGTTAAGGAGAAATGTGTAAATGTTTTGGAGTGGCCTAGTCAAAGCTCAGCGCTTAATACAATTGAGAATATTATGTGGTCAGACTTGAAGATTGCTATTCACCAGAGGAAACCATTTAACTTGAAGGAGCTGGAGCAGTTTTGCCTTGAGGAATGGACAAAAATCCCAGATGTGGGATGGTGGTGCCCATCTCAAATGGACAATATGTGGAAAGCACTGTGAGCTGTGAGGTCTTATATAGACAGTGAGCCTTCCCAAATCAAGTCCTATCAGTTTAATTAAACACAGCTGGACTCCAATAAAGGAGTAGAACCAACTCAAGGAGGATCACAAGGAAATGGACAGCATGTGACTTAAATATGAGTAAAGGGTCTGAATACTTATGACCATGTGATATTTCAGTTTTTCTTTTTTAATAAATTTGCCAAAATTTCTACATTTCTGTTTTCTTTCAGTCAAGATGGGGTACAGAGTGTACATTAATCATAGAAAAAATGAACTGTTTTGAATTTACCAAATGGTTGCAATGAAACAAAGAATGAAAAATGTAAAGGGGTCCGAATACTTTCCGTACCCACTGTAGTATGTACAGTCCTGCTCATCGTTATTGGCACAAAACAAAAAAATAGAAAAACCTAAAGCTAGCTGTGTCATTAGTATTGGCACCCTTTACATTAAGTCAGTATGGAAATACCTACAGATAGAAAAAGACAAAAAAACCAGACACTTATCTTAGCTGAATTTGGCAGCAGGGCATGAGGAACCAGAGAGAGATGCAATCCCTCCAAGTACAATGGACAACTGACACGGACTCATGGATCCTGCACACCTAAATACCTAATAGAGCTGCAATCAGCAAAAACACCTGCCCTGGATTACAACCCCAAGACAACTGCACTACCACCAACAACCACCGGAGGGAGCCCAAGAGCAGAATTCACAACACAGGAGGAGTGGTATTGTGCAGTGTATATATAGAGGGGAGTGGTACAGTGCAGTGTATATATATAGGGGAGAGGTGCTGTGCAGTGTATATATAGAGGGGAGTAGTACTGTGCAGTATATATATACAGGGGAGAGGTACTGTGCAGTGTATATATACAGGGGAGAGGTACTGTGCAGTGTATATTTACAGGGGAGAGGTACTGTGCAGTGTATATATACAGGAGAGTGGTGCTGTGCAGTGTATATATAAAGGGGAGAGGTACTGTGCAGTGTATATATAGAGGGGAGTGGTACTGTGCAGTGTATATATATAGGGGAGAGGTGCTGTGCAGTGTATATATAGAGGGGAGTGGTACTGTGCAGTGTATATATACAGGGGAGTGGTACTGTGCAGTGTATATATACAGGGGAGAGGTACTGTGCAGTGTATATATACAGGGGAGAGGTACTGTGCAGTGTATATATACAGGGGAGTGGTGCTGTGCAGTGTATATATACAGGGGAGAGGTACTGTGCAGTGTATATATACAGGGGAGTGGTACTGTGCAGTGTATATATACAGGGGAGAGGTACTGTGCAGTGTATATATACAGGGGAGAGGTACTGTGCAGTGTATATATACAGGGGAGTGGTGCTGTGCAGTGTATATACAGGGGAGAGGTACTGTGCAGTGTATATATAGAGAGGAGTGGTACTGTGCAGTGTATATATACAGGGGAGAGGTGCTGTGCAGTGTATATATACAGGGGAGAGGTACTGTGCAGTGTATATATACAGGACAGGAGGAGTGGTACTGTGCAGTGTATATACTGCAACAGCTGCCCAGCCCAGGCCCCCAGCACCTGTCCTGTATATATATTATATACACTGTATCTATACAGGCTGTGCTGGGGCCCTGGGCTGGGTGGCTGCTGAAGTATATGTCAGCTGCAGCCGCCCAGCCCATGGCCGCCCCAGGTCACCCAGACTGTCAGAATATACAGCAATAGCATGGCACACACTCAGGTGCCGGTAGGAGCTCCTCCGGAATCTGCCTGTGCCTGATAAGTTCAGCACTGCACGCAGCCAGGGGCAGGAGAACAGAGCAGGAGAACGTGCTCTCTCCGCCCACAATGTCACGCTGGCTGTGTCCTTAACCCCTAAGTGCCTGGCCCTGCACTAACTGAGAAGATGCTTGTGCCAGCGCAAATTGAAAGGGTAAGCGGCCAGATGGATCTATGACAGCGTGAGTGGGCCCCCCCCGTCTCGCCAGGGCCCCGGCACTTGCCCGGGTGCGCCGGGTGCTGACGCTGGCCCTGGTCACGGATATTCATTGGCCTCTGTCTGTCATGGAAATCCAAGTCGCTGATTGGTCACGGCAAAACGGCCACGACCAATCAGCGATGGGCACAGTCCAGCGGCAAAATGGCCGCTCCTTACTCCCTGCAGTCAGTGCCCGGCGCCCGCTCCATACTCCCGAGTCCCCTCCAGTCAGCGCTCACACAGGGTTAATGCAGCGGTAACAGACCGCGTTATGCTGCGGGTAACGCACTCCGTTACCGCTGCTATTAACCCTGTGTGTCCCCAACTTTTTACTATTGATGCTGCCTATGCGGCATCAATAGTAAAAAAATGTAATGTTAAAAATAATAAAAATAATTAAAAATAATAAAAAACCAAAAAACCTGCTATTCTCACCCTCCGTAGTCCACAGAGCCGCACGCGGCTGCCGCCATGTTCTGTTCCCAGAGATGCATTGCGAATAGTGTTGAGCATTCCGATACCGCAAGTATCGGGTATCGGCCGATACTTGCGGGTATCGGAATTCCGATACCGAGATCCGATACTTTTGTGGTATCGGGTATCGGTATCGAAACAACATTAATGTAATAATGTGTAAAAGAGAGAATTAAAATAAAAAATATTGCTATACTCACCTCTCCGACGCAGCCTGGACCTCAGCGAGGGAACCGGCAGCGTTGTTTGCTTAAAATTCGCGCGTTTACTTCCTTACTTGAAGTCCCGGCTTGTGATTGGTCGCGTGCCGCCCATGTGGCCGCGACGCGACCAATCACAGCAAGCCGTGACGTAATTTTAGGTCCTTCAATCTTAAAATTACGTTCTGGCTTGTGATTGGTCGCGTCGCGGTCACATGGGCGACGCGACCAATCACAAGCCGTGACGTCACGGGAGGCTGGACACGCGCGCATTTTAAAATGCGCGCTTGTCCTGCCTCCCGTGACGTCCCGGCTGCCGGTTCCCTCGCTGAGGTCCAGGCTGCGTCGGAGAGGTGAGTATAGCAATATTTTTTATTTTAATTCTTTCTTTTACACATTAATATGGATCCCAGGGCCTGAAGGAGAGTTTCCTCTCCTTCAGACCCTGGGAACCATCAGGGATACCGTCCGATACTTGAGTCCCATTGACTTGTATTGGTATCGGGTATCGGTATCGGATTGGATCCGATACTTTGCCGGTATCGACCGATACTTTCCGATACCGATATGGAGCGCCCCCACACCGCCGCAGGGCCTAGGGGTACCCGGAGCCGGGCCTCTGGGTCTCAGTCCTGGAGTTGTCACGGTGGCTAGACCCGGTCCGTGGCCCTGTCTGTCAGTGGGGGACGTCCGGTGCAGTAAGTGGTGTTGTAACGGTGCAGTTGTGGGGTGCAGGTCGCGGTAAATAACGAGGACACCAGGTTGCAGTCTCTTTACCTCTTTACTGGAGATCTCTGAGTCCTCAGTCCAGAATACGGTTCACCAAGCTGCGCAAGTCCGGCCGGTCCAATGGCACCTCCAGAGTTCTCTTCACAGGTGGAAATCGGTGCCTTCCTTCTTAGCGCTATGTGTTGTAGTCCTTCCCTGCTGTGCTTACGGAAAGTACCCCACAACTGTTGTGTCTGTTTCTTAAGTTCCCTCACAACTCGATTAAATGATGTTCTTCTAATCGTCCGTCCCTTCCTGATGTTACAGTTAGAACGGCACCCGTTTGTCGGGTAGGCCTGGAGTTCTTCCGGGACCCTAGAGACGCCCCTCTCCCGCAATTGCCTCCCAAGACTTCATAGGTGATATGTGTTAGACAGCCCGCCTTAAACTGACTGTCCTGCCGCTGTTTAGAGTATTGCTTGAAGCTGAATGTTATAATACTCCCTCGGCGTTCCGGCCACCGGTAGTGCGCCTCAGTAGGGTGTTGCTCCGGTCTTACAGCACGACCCCTACTGGAATTCTCCTATCGCTTGATCTCGTTTCTCACTCAGCACAATCTATCTCGCTTCTAGTCCTTTCTTGGGGCCCCGCCGCTTCCCGGAGCTGGCGCGGACCCGTTACGTTCTTTCCAATGCCAAGCCTCTGTCAGGATCCCACCCCTGACAGAGACCCTACTGTCTCTTCCTCCACAACACCCTCTGCCACTAGGTGTTGCTTCGTCCAATCCAGTCAGCTTTCTGATCTAACTTCCTGCCTGACCCCCAGTTTACCCACTATGGTGGGGAGTGGCCTAATGAATAGCACCCTTAGCTCCCCCCGGAGGCCCAGCTGTGAAATGTATTGGTGTCTGTGATACCTGATCAGATGAACTCCTTCAGTGCCATCGGACGCACCGTAGCTCCCCATAGTGGCGGAGCCACAGTACTGCAACGACCAGGACTCTGGGGCGCTGCACTCCCCCCTGGTTAAACACAGTACTCCGGGACTGGGAAGAAAACAACAATACAAGTTAGCAAAAAGACATACAATTTTGTTGAGTGCAATAACAATAAGCATATTTGAACAGAGCTTCCCTTTATGGGAGGTGAGGACACTTGAACGTTACAAACATGGCAAAAATATCATAGCAACATGCTATAATTAACTTTTCTTACCCAACCGGGTATTCTACTAAGTGCAAACATTATTAACCAATAATTTAACTTTGCCTTTAAGGACATACACTCTTAATCCACTAAAGACCTTCCTATAATCACATTATAAGGCATTTTAACTTTCTCATTCTCCTTCTTTAAATCTGCAGGACCGCCTGTCCTATCGGCACCAGACCTACTGCCTCTCCCTTCTGTTACAGGACCGCCCCGTTCAGCCAGGGCCTACTGCCTTTTCAACTACTATACACAGTATAGAACATAACTTTTCTTTCAGTTTGAGAACACCGAGCCGGCTCTACTTGGCTCCTATAAGGACTCACCCACTAACCCTTACGGGTTCACTTTCTGTCCTTAGTAACACATTACTAACTTTCGATGGGGAACGCAGGGTTTACCTTCTATCCCCATTAATTATCCATCAGCATTATCAAAAACATTTTCTATCGAACATTAGCCTTCTCATTATCTTTCTGTCTACTATGCATGCTGGACACCACGTCTATCTCTACAGGTCCACTGCATCCTTCTTCTATCTTTTACTTCTCAAAGCACATTATCAATATTTCTTCACATTTAACCAGTTAAACACATATAACTTTTCTCATATAAACATTATCATCATTTCCTTTGGTCAAGACATTATTGCTACTCATCTTAAGCAATATTACTATCGAAGCGTGACAAATGAACATCCCCTTTAAGAGAGGACCAAGTCTCTATGAGGTAGCGTATCTTCTCAAACTACCAGTCCATACTCAACAAAGGCTCCGGTATGGTATCTTCGCAAAGAGTCTCTTTCCAAGTAAGACCAGTAGGAAGCGCCTTTAAGAAGGTGCAAACTATATACAGGAAGTTTGTATCATGCACTGTTCATGATTACGGCAGTTCTTATAACATTGTGGAACAAAAAAGCAAAAATGAAAGTGAAAGCAAAAATAAAAAGCAATAGGGATCCCGGGTAAACAAAGGGATCCCTTTAAGAGTTAACCCAGGATGGGTTTTAGCAGCAAAACAGCAAGGAAATAAACAGTTAACTATTTACAGTTTCAGGTTTCCGAGGCTTAGTTGGACGGCTTCCAGGGCTGCACCTGGCACTTTACCCCTCTTGGCCCGGGAAGGGTGAAGTCCAGGGTTGCACCCAGTGCTGGACAAACGCCGTTAATCCGTCTTTCATGTACAGTTAAATCATGCGCAGCGATGGAGGTCTGCGCAGCTTGAGTATGGGCATTTGCTGCAGCAGAGGTAGCGGCCGCTGCAAGATCAGTCACTGAAACGGAGTCAGCAGCTGTGGCACTAGCAGTCACTGGAGTGGTGTCGGTCGTCAGGGCAGGGTCGTCTTTCATACCTGCTTCAGATGCGGTCCCTCCGGTGCCGGTCTGCTCTGCCTCCGCTGGGGTCTGGAACGCTGGTTGCAGGGCCTTGTGCTGCGACATTGTCATCTCTGCTTGCAGCACCTCGCTTTCCGGCAGGGCCTTGCTTTCTGGCTTCGGAGCGCTGGAACTTCTTTCTTGCTCCGGACCAGATGAGGCTGCCGACAGACGTCTGACGAGGCTCCCGATGATGGTCTTCTTCCACCCGGCCTCAGTGCTCAGCTGCGTCCGCCGGGGTTGGTGGATCGGCTCGTCCGCTCCGGTCTGCAGGAGGTCAGCGTCAACTGTGGAGGTCTGGCTGCGGTGCCTCTCCGGGTAGCTGGGGGAGTCCTCGGCTCCGACCCCACGCTCCGGCTCCGGGCGGCTGGCCATGGCGTCCTCCATGTTGCTGACTTCTTCTTCCTGGTCCTTTTCCCGCTCTCTCCTTCGTGGGCGGTTTCGTTTTCTCTGTCTCTGCCCACCATTGAGGATCAGGAGGCGGATCTCGGCTGCTGACGGACACGTCCTCAAGGGGCCGAGATATTTAGACTGGGCGGCCATTGTCTTTCGCGCTCTTCAGCTTGTTCACGCCCACTTCCACGCCCTTCTTCTTCTCCTGCGCTCTCCTTAGCGCTGTAATGGCGGCGGTTTTGGCGCGAACTTTTGGCGGCAAGTGACAATCCACAGTCTTTGCAATAAAGTACAGCCCAAGCACAGTAAATCACAGTTCCAAGGCACACATGACCTGATTCTTCAGGCTTAAGTAGATCCTGTTCGTGACGCCAAGTTGGAGCGCCCCCACACCGCCGCAGGGCCTAGGGGTACCCGGAGCCGGGCCTCTGGGTCTCAGTCCTGGAGTTGTCACGGTGGCTAGACCCGGTCCGTGGCCCTGTCTGTCAGTGGGGGACGTCCGGTGCAGTAAGTGGTGTTGTAACGGTGCAGTTGTGGGGTGCAGGTCGCGGTAAATAACGAGGACACCAGGTTGCAGTCTCTTTACCTCTTTACTGGAGATCTCTGAGTCCTCAGTCCAGAATACGGTTCACCAAGCTGCGCAAGTCCGGCCGGTCCAATGGCACCTCCAGAGTTCTCTTCACAGGTGGAAATCGGTGCCTTCCTTCTTAGCGCTATGTGTTGTAGTCCTTCCCTGCTGTGCTTACGGAAAGTACCCCACAACTGTTGTGTCTGTTTCTTAAGTTCCCTCACAACTCGATTAAATGATGTTCTTCTAATCGTCCGTCCCTTCCTGATGTTACAGTTAGAACGGCACCCGTTTGTCGGGTAGGCCTGGAGTTCTTCCGGGACCCTAGAGACGCCCCTCTCCCGCAATTGCCTCCCAAGACTTCATAGGTGATATGTGTTAGACAGCCCGCCTTAAACTGACTGTCCTGCCGCTGTTTAGAGTATTGCTTGAAGCTGAATGTTATAATACTCCCTCGGCGTTCCGGCCACCGGTAGTGCGCCTCAGTAGGGTGTTGCTCCGGTCTTACAGCACGACCCCTACTGGAATTCTCCTATCGCTTGATCTCGTTTCTCACTCAGCACAATCTATCTCGCTTCTAGTCCTTTCTTGGGGCCCCGCCGCTTCCCGGAGCTGGCGCGGACCCGTTACGTTCTTTCCAATGCCAAGCCTCTGTCAGGATCCCACCCCTGACAGAGACCCTACTGTCTCTTCCTCCACAACACCCTCTGCCACTAGGTGTTGCTTCGTCCAATCCAGTCAGCTTTCTGATCTAACTTCCTGCCTGACCCCCAGTTTACCCACTATGGTGGGGAGTGGCCTAATGAATAGCACCCTTAGCTCCCCCCGGAGGCCCAGCTGTGAAATGTATTGGTGTCTGTGATACCTGATCAGATGAACTCCTTCAGTGCCATCGGACGCACCGTAGCTCCCCATAGTGGCGGAGCCACAGTACTGCAACGACCAGGACTCTGGGGCGCTGCACTCCCCCCTGGTTAAACACAGTACTCCGGGACTGGGAAGAAAACAACAATACAAGTTAGCAAAAAGACATACAATTTTGTTGAGTGCAATAACAATAAGCATATTTGAACAGAGCTTCCCTTTATGGGAGGTGAGGACACTTGAACGTTACAAACATGGCAAAAATATCATAGCAACATGCTATAATTAACTTTTCTTACCCAACCGGGTATTCTACTAAGTGCAAACATTATTAACCAATAATTTAACTTTGCCTTTAAGGACATACACTCTTAATCCACTAAAGACCTTCCTATAATCACATTATAAGGCATTTTAACTTTCTCATTCTCCTTCTTTAAATCTGCAGGACCGCCTGTCCTATCGGCACCAGACCTACTGCCTCTCCCTTCTGTTACAGGACCGCCCCGTTCAGCCAGGGCCTACTGCCTTTTCAACTACTATACACAGTATAGAACATAACTTTTCTTTCAGTTTGAGAACACCGAGCCGGCTCTACTTGGCTCCTATAAGGACTCACCCACTAACCCTTACGGGTTCACTTTCTGTCCTTAGTAACACATTACTAACTTTCGATGGGGAACGCAGGGTTTACCTTCTATCCCCATTAATTATCCATCAGCATTATCAAAAACATTTTCTATCGAACATTAGCCTTCTCATTATCTTTCTGTCTACTATGCATGCTGGACACCACGTCTATCTCTACAGGTCCACTGCATCCTTCTTCTATCTTTTACTTCTCAAAGCACATTATCAATATTTCTTCACATTTAACCAGTTAAACACATATAACTTTTCTCATATAAACATTATCATCATTTCCTTTGGTCAAGACATTATTGCTACTCATCTTAAGCAATATTACTATCGAAGCGTGACAAATGAACATCCCCTTTAAGAGAGGACCAAGTCTCTATGAGGTAGCGTATCTTCTCAAACTACCAGTCCATACTCAACAAAGGCTCCGGTATGGTATCTTCGCAAAGAGTCTCTTTCCAAGTAAGACCAGTAGGAAGCGCCTTTAACCCCTCTGTGACCTTTGACGTACTATCCCGTCGAGGTGACCTGGGCCTATCTGACCCTTGACGGGATAGTACGTCATAGCCGATCGGCCGCGCTCACGGGGGGAGCGCGGCCGATCGCGGCCGGGTGTCAGCTGCATATCGCAGCTGACATCCGGCACTATGTGCCAGGAGCGGTCACGGACCGCCCCCGGCACATTAACCCCCGGCACACCGCGATCAAACATGATCGCGATGTGCCGGCGATGCAGGGAAGCATCGCGCAGGGAGAGGGCTCCCTGCGGGCTTCCCTGAGCCCCCCGCAGCAACGCGATGTGATCGCGTTGCTGCGAGGGTCTTACCTCCCTCCCTGCCTGCTCCAGACCCGGATCCAAGATGGCCGCGGATCCGGGTCCTGCAGGGAGGGAGGTGGCTTCACAGAAGCCTGCTCAGAGCAGGCACTGTGAAGCAGCCTGCACTTCTCTCAGATCGGTGATCTGTCAGAGTGCTATGCAAACTGGCAGATCACCGATCTGTATTGTCCCCCCCTGGGGCAAAGTAAAAAAGTTAAAAAAAAAATTTCCAAATGTGTAAAAAAAAATAAAAAAAAATATTCCAAAATAATGAAAAAAAAAAAAAATATTATTCCCATAAATACATTTCTTTACCTAAATATAAAAAAAACAAAACAATAAAAGTACACATATTTAGTATCGCCGTGTCCGTAACGACCCGACCTATAAAACTGGCCCACTCGTTAACCCCTTCAGTAAACACCGTAAGAAAAAAAAAAAAAAAACGAGGCAAAAAACAACGCTTTATTATCATACCGCCGAACAAAAAGTGGAATAACACGCGATCAAAAAGACAGATATAAATAACCATGGTACCGCTGAAAGCGTCATCTTGTCCCGCAAATAACGAGCCACCATACAGCATCATCAGCAGAAAAATAAAAAAGTTATAGTCCTGAGAATAAAGCGATGCAAAAATAATTATTTTTTCCATAAAATAGTTTTTATCGTATAAAAGCGCCAAAACATAAAAAAAATAATATAAATGAGATATCGCTGTAATCGTACTGACCCGAAGAATAAAACTGCTTTATCAATTTTACCAAACGCGGAACGGTATAAACGCCTCCCCCAAAAGAAATTCATGAATAGCTGGTTTTTGGTCATTCTGCCTCACAAAAATCGGAATAAAAAGCGATCAAAAAATGTGACGTGCCCAAAAATGTTACCAATAAAAACGTCAACTCGTCCCGCAAAAAACAAGACCTCACATGACTCTGTGGACCAAAATATGAAAAATTTATAGCTCTCAAAATGTGGTAACGCAAAAAATATTTTTTGCAATAAAAAGCGTCTTTCAGTGTGTGACGGCTGCCAATCATAAAAATCCGCTAAAAAACCCGCTATAAAAGTAAATCAAACCCCCCTTCATCACCCCCTTAGTTAGGGAAAAATAAATAAAAAGTATTTATTTCCATTTTCCCATTAGGGCTAGGGTTAGGGCTAGGGTTGGGGCTAGGGTTAAGGCTACAGTTAGGGTTGGGGCTAAAGTTAGGGTTAGGGTTGGGGCTAAAGTTACGGTTAGGGTTTAGATTACATTTACGGTTGGGAATAGGGTTGGGATTAGGGTTAGGGGTGTGTCAGGGTTAGAGGTGTGGTTAGGGTTACTGTTGGGATTAGGGTTAGGGGTGTGTTTGGATTAGGGTTTCAGTTATAATTGGGGGGTTTCCACTGTTTCGGCACATCAGGGGCTCTCCAAACGCGACATGGCGTCCGATCTCAATTCCAGCCAATTCTGCGTTGAAAAAGTAAAACAGTGCTCCTTCCCTTCCGAGCTCTCCCGTGTGCCCAAACAGGGGTTTACCCCAACATATGGGGTATCAGCGTACTCAGGACAAATAGAACAACAACCTTTGGGGTCCAATTTCTCCTGTTACCCCTAGGAAAATACAAAACTGGGGGCTAAAAAATAATTTTTGTGGGAAAAAAAGGATTTTTTATTTTCACGGCTCTGCGTTATAAACTGTAGTGAAACACTTGGGGGTTCAAAGTTCTTACAACACATCTAGATAAGTTCCTTGGGGGGTCTAGTTTCCAAAATGGGGTCACTTGTGTGGGGCTTCTACTGTTTAGGTACATTAGGGGCTCTGCAAACGCAATGTGACGCCTGCAGACCATTCCATCTAAGTCTGCATTCCAAATGGCGCTCCTTCCCTTCCGAGCCCTCCCATGCATCCAAACGGTGGTTCCCCCCACATATGGGGTATCAGCGCACTCAGGACAAATTGGACAACAACTTTCAGGGTCCAATTTCTCCTGTTACCCTCGGGAAAATACAAAACTGGGGGCTGAAAAATAATTTTTGTGGGAAAAAATTTTTGTTTTATTTTTACGGCTCTGCATTATAAACTTCTGTGAAGCCCTTGGTGGGTCAAAGCGCTCACCACACATCTAGATAAGTTCCTTAGGGGGTCTACTTTCCAACATGGTGTCACTTGTGGGGGATTTCTACTGTTTAAGTACATTAGGGGCTCTGCAAACGCAATGTGACGCCTGCAGACCATTCCATCTAAGTCTGCATTCCAAATGGCGCTCCTTCACTTCCGAGCCCTTCCATGCGTCCAAACGGTGGTTTCCCCCCACATATGGGGTATCAGCGCACTCAGGACAAATTGGACAACAACTTTTGGGGTCCAATTTCTCTTGTTACCCTCGGAAAAATACAAAACTGGGGGCTGAAAAATAATTTTTGTGGGAAAAAATTTTTGTTTTATTTTTACGGCTCTGCATTATAAACTTCTGTGAAGCCCTTGGTGGGTCAAAGCGCTCACCACACATCTAGATAAGTTCCTTAGGGGGTCTACTTTCCAACATGGTGTCACTTGTGGGGGGTTTCTACTGTTTAGGTACATTAGGGGCTCTGCAAACGCAATGTGACGCCTGCAGACCATTCCATCTAAGTCTGCATTCCAAATGGCGCTCCTTCACTTCCGAGCCCTTCCATGCGTCCAAACGGTGGTTTCCCCCCACATATGGGGTATCATCGCACTCAGGACAAATTGGACAACAACTTTTGGGGTCCAATTTCTCCTGTTACCCTCGGGAAAATACAAAACTGGGGGCTGAAAAATAATTTTTGTGGGAAAAAATTTTTGTTTTATTTTTACGGCTCTGCATTATAAACTTCTGTGAAGCCCTTGGTGGGTCAAAGCGCTCATCACACATCTAGATAAGTTCCTTAGGGGGTCTACTTTCCAACATGGTGTCACTTGTGGGGGGTTTCTACTGTTTAGGTACATTAGGGGCTCTGCAAACGCAATGTGACGCCTGCAGACCATTCCATCTAAGTCTGCATTCCAAATGGCGCTCCTTCCTTTCCGAGCCCTCCCATGCGCCCAAACAGTGGTTCTCCCCACATATGGTATATCATCGCATTCAGGACAACTTGGACAACAGATTTTGGGGTCCAATTTCTCCTGCTACCCTCGGGAAAATACAAAACTGGGGGCTAAAAAAATAATTTTTGTGGGAAAAAATTTTTGTTTTATTTTTACGGCTCTGCATTATTAACTTCTGTGAAGCCCTTGGTGGGTCAAAGCGCTCAAAACACATCTAGATAAGTTCCTTAGGGGGTCTACTTTCCAAAATGGTGTCACTTGTGGGGGGTTTCAATGTTTAGGCACATCAGTGGCTCTCCAAACGCAACATGGCGTCCCATCTCAATTCCTGTCAATTTTGCATTGAAAAGTCAAACGGTGCTACTTCCCTTCCGAGCTCTCCCATGCGCCCAAACAGTGGTTTATCGCCACATATGGGGTATCAGCGTACTCAGGACAAATTGTGCAACAACTGTTGGGGTCCAATTTCTTCTCTTACCCTTGGGAAAATAAAAAATTGGGGGCGAAAAATAATTTTTGTGAAAAAATATGATTTTTTATTTTTACGGTTCTGCATTATAAACTTCTGTGAAGTACTTGGTGGGTCAAAGTGCTCACCACACCTCTAGATAAGTTCCTTAGGGGGTCTACTTTCCAAAATGGTGTCACTTGTGGGGGGTTTCAATGTTTAGGCACATCAGGGGCTCCCCAAACGCAACATGGCGTCCCATCTCAATTCCAGTCAATTTTGCATTGAAAAGTCAAACGGTGCTACTTCCCTTCCGAGCTCTCCCATGCGCCCAAACAGTGGTTTATCGCCACATATGGGGTATCAGCGTACTCAGGACAAATTGTACAACAACTTTTGGGGTCCAATTTCTTCTCTTACCCTTGGGAAAAGAAAAAATTGGGGGCGAAAAATAATTTTTGTGAAAAATATGATTTTTTATTTTTACGGTTCTGCATTATAAACTTCTGTGAAGTACTTGGTGGGTCAAAGTGCTCACCACACCTCTAGATAAGTTCCTTATGGGGTCTACTTTCCAAAATGGTATCACTTGTGGGGGGTTTCAATGTTTAGGCACATCAGGGGCTCCCCAAACGCAACATGGCGTCCCATCTCAATTCCAGTCAATTTTGCATTGAAAAGTCAAATGGCGCTCCTTCGCTTCCGAGCTCTGTCATGCGCCCAAACAGTGGTTTACCCCCACATATGGGGTATCCGCGTACTCAGGACAAATTGTACAACAAATTTTGGGGTCCATTTTCTCCTGTTACCCTTGGTAAAATAAAACAAATTGGAGCTGAAGTAAATTTTTTGTGAAAAAAAGTTAAATGTTCATTTTTATTTAAACATTCCAAAAATTCCTGTGAAGCACCAGAAGGGTTAATAAACTTCTTGAATATGGTTTTGAGCACCTTGAGGGGTGCAGTTTTTAGAATGGTGTCACACATGGGTATTTTCTATCATATAGACCCCTCAAAATGACTTCAAATGAGATGTGGTCCCTAAAAAAAAATGGTGTTGTAAAAATGAGAAATTGCTGGTCAACTTTTAACCCTTATAACTCCCTAACAAAAAAAAATTTTGGTTCCAAAATTGTGCTGATGTAAAGTAGGCATGTGGGAAATGTTACTTATTAAGTATTTTGCATGACATATCTCTGTGATTTAAGGGCATAAAAATTCAAAGTTGGAAAATTGCAAAATTTTCAAAATTTTCGCCAAATTTCCATTTTTTCTGCAAATAAACGCAGGTAATATCAAAGAAATTTTACCACTATCATGAAGTACAATATGTTACGAGAAAACAATGTCAGAATCGCCAAGATCCGTTGAAGCGTTCCAGAGTTATAACCTCATAAAGGGACAGTGGTCAGAATTGTAAAAATTGGCCCGGTCATTAACGTGCAAACCACCCTTGGGGGTGAAGGGGTTAATAAGGTGCAAACTATATACAGGAAGTTTGTATCATGCACTGTTCATGATTACGGCAGTTCTTATAACATTGTGGAACAAAAAAGCAAAAATGAAAGTGAAAGCAAAAATAAAAAGCAATAGGGATCCCGGGTAAACAAAGGGATCCCTTTAAGAGTTAACCCAGGATGGGTTTTAGCAGCAAAACAGCAAGGAAATAAACAGTTAACTATTTACAGTTTCAGGTTTCCGAGGCTTAGTTGGACGGCTTCCAGGGCTGCACCTGGCACTTTACCCCTCTTGGCCCGGGAAGGGTGAAGTCCAGGGTTGCACCCAGTGCTGGACAAACGCCGTTAATCCGTCTTTCATGTACAGTTAAATCATGCGCAGCGATGGAGGTCTGCGCAGCTTGAGTATGGGCATTTGCTGCAGCAGAGGTAGCGGCCGCTGCAAGATCAGTCACTGAAACGGAGTCAGCAGCTGTGGCACTAGCAGTCACTGGAGTGGTGTCGGTCGTCAGGGCAGGGTCGTCTTTCATACCTGCTTCAGATGCGGTCCCTCCGGTGCCGGTCTGCTCTGCCTCCGCTGGGGTCTGGAACGCTGGTTGCAGGGCCTTGTGCTGCGACATTGTCATCTCTGCTTGCAGCACCTCGCTTTCCGGCAGGGCCTTGCTTTCTGGCTTCGGAGCGCTGGAACTTCTTTCTTGCTCCGGACCAGATGAGGCTGCCGACAGACGTCTGACGAGGCTCCCGATGATGGTCTTCTTCCACCCGGCCTCAGTGCTCAGCTGCGTCCGCCGGGGTTGGTGGATCGGCTCGTCCACTCCGGTCTGCAGGAGGTCAGCGTCAACTGTGGAGGTCTGGCTGCGGTGCCTCTCCGGGTAGCTGGGGGAGTCCTCGGCTCCGACCCCACGCTCCGGCTCCGGGCGGCTGGCCATGGCGTCCTCCATGTTGCTGACTTCTTCTTCCTGGTCCTTTTCCCGCTCTCTCCTTCGTGGGCGGTTTCGTTTTCTCTGTCTCTGCCCACCATTGAGGATCAGGAGGCGGATCTCGGCTGCTGACGGACACGTCCTCAAGGGGCCGAGATATTTAGACTGGGCGGCCATTGTCTTTCGCGCTCTTCAGCTTGTTCACGCCCACTTCCACGCCCTTCTTCTTCTCCTGCGCTCTCCTTAGCGCTGTAATGGCGGCGGTTTTGGCGCGAACTTTTGGCGGCAAGTGACAATCCACAGTCTTTGCAATAAAGTACAGCCCAAGCACAGTAAATCACAGTTCCAAGGCACACATGACCTGATTCTTCAGGCTTAAGTAGATCCTGTTCGTGACGCCAAGTTGGAGCGCCCCCACACCGCCGCAGGGCCTAGGGGTACCCGGAGCCGGGCCTCTGGGTCTCAGTCCTGGAGTTGTCACGGTGGCTAGACCCGGTCCGTGGCCCTGTCTGTCAGTGGGGGACGTCCGGTGCAGTAAGTGGTGTTGTAACGGTGCAGTTGTGGGGTGCAGGTCGCGGTAAATAACGAGGACACCAGGTTGCAGTCTCTTTACCTCTTTACTGGAGATCTCTGAGTCCTCAGTCCAGAATACGGTTCACCAAGCTGCGCAAGTCCGGCCGGTCCAATGGCACCTCCAGAGTTCTCTTCACAGGTGGAAATCGGTGCCTTCCTTCTTAGCGCTATGTGTTGTAGTCCTTCCCTGCTGTGCTTACGGAAAGTACCCCACAACTATTGTGTCTGTTTCTTAAGTTCCCTCACAACTCGATTAAATGATGTTCTTCTAATCGTCCGTCCCTTCCTGATGTTACAGTTAGAACGGCACCCGTTTGTCGGGTAGGCCTGGAGTTCTTCCGGGACCCTAGAGACGCCCCTCTCCCGCAATTGCCTCCCAAGACTTCATAGGTGATATGTGTTAGACAGCCCGCCTTAAACTGACTGTCCTGCCGCTGTTTAGAGTATTGCTTGAAGCTGAATGTTATAATACTCCCTCGGCGTTCCGGCCACCGGTAGTGCGCCTCAGTAGGGTGTTGCTCCGGTCTTACAGCACGACCCCTACTGGAATTCTCCTATCGCTTGATCTCGTTTCTCACTCAGCACAATCTATCTCGCTTCTAGTCCTTTCTTGGGGCCCCGCCGCTTCCCGGAGCTGGCGCGGACCCGTTACGTTCTTTCCAATGCCAAGCCTCTGTCAGGATCCCACCCCTGACAGAGACCCTACTGTCTCTTCCTCCACAACACCCTCTGCCACTAGGTGTTGCTTCGTCCAATCCAGTCAGCTTTCTGATCTAACTTCCTGCCTGACCCCCAGTTTACCCACTATGGTGGGGAGTGGCCTAATGAATAGCACCCTTAGCTCCCCCCGGAGGCCCAGCTGTGAAATGTATTGGTGTCTGTGATACCTGATCAGATGAACTCCTTCAGTGCCATCGGACGCACCGTAGCTCCCCATAGTGGCGGAGCCACAGTACTGCAACGACCAGGACTCTGGGGCGCTGCAGATACTTTCAAGTATCGGACGGTATCGCTCAGCACTAATTGCGAAATTACCCAGAAGACTTAGCGGTCTCGCGGGATCGCTAAGTCTTCTGGGTAATTTCGCAATGCATCCTGGGAACGGAAGATGGCGGCAGCCGTGCGTACATCGCCAGAGCTTCGGTGGATCCCGGTGGGTGAGTATAGAACTATTTTTTATTTTAATTTTTTTAATAGGGATATGGTGCCCACATTGCTAAATACTGCGTGGGCTGTGTGATATACTGCGGGGGCTGTGCTATATACTACATGGGCAGTGTGATATACTGCGTGGGCTGTGTGATATACTGCAGGGGCTGTGCTATATACTACATGGGCAGTGTGATATACTGCGAGGGCTGTGCTATACACTACATGGGCAGTGTGATATACTGTGGGGGCTGTGCTATATACTACATGGGCAGTGTTATATACTACGTGGGCTGTGTGATATACTGCATGGGCTGTGTGATATACTGCGAGGGCTGTGCTATACACTGCATGGGCAGTGTGATATACTGTGGGGGCTGTGTTGTGAACTTTGTTTTTGGGCTCCCTCTTGTGGTCACAAGTGGTACTGTGTGAGTGCTGTCTTTGGGCTCCCTCTGGTGGCTCTTTGTGTCATTCTGCAGGTCTGAGGCTGGTTCAGCTGTCTCGTTATCTGTTAGCTGGTTTCCTATTTAGCTCACCTGGACTTTCAGTGGTTGCCTGCTGTCGATGTATTCAGTGCTATTTTGATCTCTCCTGAATCCCTTCGTTATCAGTCTCGCTGAGAGAAGCTAAGTTTCTGTTTGGTTATTTTTTGCTCATCAGTGTTCAATATGTTTCTTGGTTATTTATTTGTCCTTGTCCAGCTTGCTAATATGTGATTTCCTTGCTTGCTGGTAGCTCTAGGGGGCTGAGTTTCTCCCCTCACACCGTTAGTTGGTGTGGGGGTTCTTGTATTCTCAGCGTGGATATTTTGTATAGGGTTTTTTACTGACCGCACAGTTCCCTGCCTGTCTTCTGCTATCTAGTATTAGTGGGCCTCATTTGCTGAATCTGTTTTCATTTCTACGTTTTGTATTTTCCCCTTACCTCACCGTTATTATTTGTTGGGGGCTTCCTATATCTTTGGGGTCATTTCTCTGAGGCAAGTGAGGTCTTACTTTCTCTATAGAGGTAGCAAGTTTCTCAGGCTGCGTCGAGACGTCCAGGAATTTAGGCACGTTCACCGGCTACCTTCAGTGTGTTTGGTTAGGATCAGGTTTTGCGGTCAGTCCAGTTACCACCTCCCTAGAGCTCGTTCTATGTTCAGTAACTTAGCTAGTTCATTTTGTGATCCTCAGCCACTAAGGATCATAACAGTACAGCAGGGCAAAAAAAGTGTTTAATGCATCGCAGAAGTGGGATAAGAGAAGTCCTGAGTACAATTTTTTTTTTTCCTCTCCCTTTGCTGCAGTCTGTCCAGCTTCTCTCATCCCCTTAATCTCTGGGTGGCTTTGAGTTCAGCTGCAGACATGGATATTCAGAGTCTGACTTCTAGTGTGGATTGTCTTGCTGCAAGGGTGCAAAGCATTCAGGATTTTGTTGTTCACAGTCCTATGTCTGAGCCAAAAGTACCTGTTCCTGAGTTGTTTTCTGGAGATAGATCTAGGTTTCTGAATTTTAAGAATAATTGTAAATTATTTCTTTCTTTGAGACCTCGTTCCTCTGGTGATTCCGCTCAGCAAGTTAGAATTGTTATCTCCCTGTTACGTGGCGACCCTCAAGATTGGGCTTTCTCCCTGGCGCCAGGAGATCCTGCATTGTTGAATGTGGATGCGTTTTTTCTGGCGCTTGGATTGCTTTATGAGGAACCTAATCTTGAGAACCAGGCAGAAAAGGCCTTGATGGCTCTTTCTCAGGGCCAGGATGAAGCTGAGGTGTATTGTCAAAAATTTCGGAAATTATCGGTGCTTACTCAATGGAATGAGTGTGCCCTGGCTGCAAATTTCAGAGAAGGTCTTTCTGAAGCCATTAAGAATGTTATGGTGGGATTCCCCACGCCTGCAAGTCTGAATGACTCAATGGCTTTGGCCATTCAGATTGATCGGCGTTTGCGGGAGTATTTTCTGAACAGAGACCTGAGTCTATGCAATGTGACCGAATTCTGACCAGAATTGAGCGGCAAAATCATAGACGTCAAAATGGGTTGTGCTTTTACTGTGGTGATTCAACTCATGTTATCTCAGCATGCTCTAAGCGCGTAAAAAAAAATGCTAAATCTGTCACCGTTGGTACTATACAGCCTAAATTCATTTTGTCTGTTACTTTAATTTGTTCTTTGTCTTCCTATTCGGTTATGGCTTTTGTGGATTCAGGTGCTGCTCTGAACCTGATGGATTTGTCGTTTGCCAGGCGCTGTGCTTTGGTCCTGGAGCCTTTGGAATTCCCTATTCCACTGAGGGGAATTGATGCTACACCATTGGCTGAGAATAAGCCTCAGTATTGGACTCAAGTGACCATCTGCATGACTCCTGTACATCAGGAGGTGATTCGCTTTCTTGTGCTGCATAATTTGCATGATGTTGTCGTTTTGGGTCTGCCATGGCTGCAGGCTCATAATCCAGTTCTGGATTGGAAAGCTATGTCTGTTTCAAGTTGGGGGTGCCAGGGGATTCATGGCGATGCTCCATTGGTGTCAATTGCTTCTTCTACTCCTTCTGAGGTCCCTGAGTTTTTGTCGGACTACCAGGATGTATTTGATGAGCCCAGATCCGGTGCCCTGCCTCCTCACAGGGATTGTGATTGTGCTATAAATTTGATTCCTGGTAGTAAGTTCCCTAAGGGACGACTTTTTAATTTGTCTGTACCAGAACATGCCGCGATGCGGAGTTATATAAAAGAGTCTTTAGAGAAGGGACATATTCGCCCGTCCTCCTCCCCTCTTGGTGAAGGATTCTTTTTTGTGGCCAAGAAGGATGGTTCTCTGAGACCTTGTATAGATTATCGTCTTCTAAATAAAATCACGGTCAAATTTCAGTATCCTTTGCCATTATTATCTTATCTGTTTGCTCGGATTAAGGGGTCCAGTTGGTTCACCAAGATAGATCTTCGTGGTGCGTATAACCTTGTGCGTATTAAGCAGGGGGATGAATGGAAAACAGCATTTAATACGCCCGAAGGCCATTTTGAGTACTTGGTGATGCCTTTTGGACTCTCTAATGCTCCTTCTGTGTTCCAGTCCTTCATGCATGACATCTTCCGAGAATATCTGGATAAATTTATGATTGTGTATCTGGATGACATTTTGGTCTTTTCTGAGGACTGGGAGTCCCATGTGAAGCAGGTCAGGATGGTATTTCAGGTCCTGCGTGCTAATGCCTTATTTGTGAAGGGCTCAAAATGTCTCTTCGGAGTACAGAAGGTTTCCTTTTTGGGTTTTATTTTTTCTCCTTCTACTATTGAGATGGACCCAGTCAAGGTCCAGGCTATTCATGACTGGACTCAGCCTACATCTGTTAAGAGTCTTCAGAAGTTCTTGGGTTTTGCTAATTTTTACCGTCGCTTCATTGCTAATTTTTCTGGCGTGGTTAAACCCTTGAAGGATTTGACCAAGAAGGGTTCTGATGTGACTAATTGGTCTCCTGCGGCCGTGGAAGCCTTTTGGGAGCTGAAGCGCCGGTTTTCTTCGGCTCCAGTTTTGTGTCAGCCTGATGTCTCTCTTCCTTTTCAGGTCGAGGTTGATGCTTCTGAGATTGGAGCAGGGGCTGTTTTGTCGCAGAGAATCTCTGATTGCTCTGTGATGAAACCTTGTGCTTTCTTTTCAAGAAAGTTTTCACCTGCCGAGCGGAATTATGATGTTGGTAATCGGGAGTTGTTGGCTATGAAGTGGGCATTTGAGGACTGGCGACATTGGCTCGAGGGAGCTAAGCATCGTGTGGTGGTCTTGACTGATCACAAAAATCTGATTTACCTTGAATCTGCCAAGCGCCTGAATCCTAGACAGGCTCGTTGGTCGTTGTTTTTCTCCCGTTTCGATTTTGTGGTCTCGTACCTGCCTGGTTCGAAGAACGTGAAGGCTGATGCTCTTTCTAGGAGTTTTGTGCCTGACTCTCCGGGAGTTTCAGAGCCGACTGGTATCCTCAGAGAGGGAGTGATTTTGTCTGCCATTTCCCCAGATTTGCGACGAGTGTTGCAGAAATTTCAGGCAGATAGACCTGACCGTTGCCCACCAGAGAGACTGTTTGTCCCAGATAGATGGACCAGCAGAGTTATTTCCGAGGTTCATTCTTCGGTGTTGGCAGGCCATCCTGGGATTTTTGGTACCAAAGATTTGGTGGCTAGGTCCTTCTGGTGGCCTTCCTTGTCGCGGGATGTGCGTTCCTTTGTGCAGTCCTGTGGGATTTGTGCTCGGGCTAAGCCTTGCTGTTCTCGTGCCAGCGGTTTGCTTTTGCCTTTGCCTGTCCCGAAGAGGCCTTGGACGCACATTTCCATGGATTTTATTTCGGATCCTCCAGTCTCTCAGAGAATGTCTGTCATCTGGGTGGTGTGTGATCGTTTTTCCAAAATGGTCCATTTGGTGCCCTTGCCTAAGTTGCCTTCCTCCTCCGATTTGGTTCCTCTATTTTTTCAGAATGTGGTTCGCTTGCATGGCATCCCTGAAAATATTGTGTCTGACAGAGGATCCCAGTTTGTGTCCAGATTTTGGCGGATCTTTTGTGCTAAGATGGGCATTGATTTGTCTCTTTCGTCGGCCTTCCATCCTCAGACGAATGGCCAAACCGAGCGAACTAATCAGACCTTGGAAACTTATTTAAGATGTTTTGTTTCTGCTGATCAGGATGATTGGGTGACTTTTTTGCCATTGGCCGAGTTTGCCCTTAATAATCGGGCTAGTTCTGCTACTTTGGTTTCGCCTTTTTTCTGCAATTCTGGTTTTCATCCTCGTTTCTCCTCGGGTCAGGTCGAGCCTTCTGACTGTCCTGGGGTGGATTCTGTGGTGGATAGGTTGCAGCAGATTTGGAACCATGTGGTGGACAATTTGAAGTTGTCACAGGAGAAGGCTCAGCGCTTTGCCAACCGCCGTCGCGGTGTGGGTCCCCGACTTCGTGTTGAAGATTTGGTATGGCTGTCTTCTCGGTATGTTCCTATGAAGGTCTCCTCTCCTAAATTCAAGCCTCGCTTCATCGGTCCTTATAAGATTTTGGAAATCCTTAACCCGGTGTCATTTCGTTTGGACCTCCCAGCGTCATTTGCCATTCATAACGTGTTCCATAGGTCTTTGTTGCGGAGGTATGTGGTGCCTGTGGTTCCTTCTGTTGAGCCCCCTGCCCAGGTGCTGGTTGAGGGCGAATTGGAGTACGTGGTGGAGAAGATCTTGGATTCTCGTGTTTCTAGATGGAGGCTTCAGTATTTGGTTAAGTGGAAGGGCTATGGTCAGGAGGATAATTCCTGGGTTGTCGCCTCTGATGTTCATGCGGCCGATTTGGTTCGTGCCTTCCATGTGGCTCATCCTGATCGCCCTGGGGGTTTTGATGAGGGTTCGGTGACCCCTCCTCAAGGGGGGGGTACTGTTGTGAACTCTGTTTTTGGGCTCCCTCTTGTGGTCACAAGTGGTACTGTGTGAGTGCTGTCTTTGGGCTCCCTCTGGTGGCTCTTTGTGTCATTCTGCAGGTCTGAGGCTGGTTCAGCTGTCTCGTTATCTGTTAGCTGGTTTCCTATTTAGCTCACCTGGACTTTCAGTGGTTGCCTGCTGTCGATGTATTCAGTGCTATTTTGATCTCTCCTGAATCCCTTCGTTATCAGTCTCGCCGAGAGAAGCTAAGTTTCTGTTTGGTTATTTTTTGCTCATCAGTGTTCAATATGTTTCTTGGTTATTTATTTGTCCTTGTCCAGCTTGCTAATATGTGATTTCCTTGCTTGCTGGTAGCTCTAGGGGGCTGAGTTTCTCCCCTCACACCGTTAGTTGGTGTGGGGGTTCTTGTATTCTCAGCGTGGATATTTTGTATAGGGTTTTTTACTGACCGCACAGTTCCCTGCCTGTCTTCTGCTATCTAGTATTAGTGGGCCTCATTTGCTGAATCTGTTTTCATTTCTACGTTTTGTATTTTCCCCTTACCTCACCGTTATTATTTGTTGGGGGCTTCCTATATCTTTGGGGTCATTTCTCTGAGGCAAGTGAGGTCTTACTTTCTCTATAGGGGTAGCAAGTTTCTCAGGCTGCGTCGAGACGTCTAGGAATTTAGGCACGTTCACCGGCTACCTTCAGTGTGTTTGGTTAGGATCAGGTTTTGCGGTCAGTCCAGTTACCACCTCCCTAGAGCTCGTTCTATGTTCAGTAACTTAGCTAGTTCATTCTGTGATCCTCAGCCACTAAGGATCATAACAGGGCTGTGCTATACACTACATGGGCAGTGTGATATACTGCAGGGGCTGTGCTATATACTACATAGGCAGTGTTATATACTACGTGGGCTGTGTGATATACTGCGTGGGCTGTGCTATATATTACATGGGCAGTGTTATATACTACGTGGGTTGTGTGATATACTGCGGGGGCTGTGCTATATGCTACATGGGCAGTGTTATATACTACATGGGCAGTGTTATATACTACGTGGGCTGTGTGATATACTGCGGGGGCTGTGCTATATACTACATGGGCAGTGTTATATACTGCATGGGCTGTGTTATATGCTGCGTGGGCTGTGCTATATACTACGTGCCCTGTGTTATATACTGCGTGACCTGTGTTATATACTACGTCGCCTGTGTTATATACTGCGTGGCTGCTATTTACTGCGTGGGCTGTGTTATATAGTACGTGGGCTGTGTTAACACCTCGGGTATTCTAGAATATGTATGTATGTATATAGCAGCCGCATAGTATATAGCACAGGCCATGTACTATTTGTCTGCTATATACTACATGCCTCCTATATACTACGTGACCTGTGCTATATACTATGTGGCTGCTATATACATACATACATATTCTAAAATACCCGATGCATTAGAATCAGGCCACCATCTAGTTTCTATATAATAATAAACTGGGTAGCGTGGTTAATGAATGATGAGATGCTGCTTTTTTTCTGTGCAGAGTGAATCAAGTGAATTATGCCAAGTACTGCCCATACAGTGGGGTTGGAGGCCCAGATCTACACAAGGGCCCACCGGGGGATTCCCCTGTTACCCTGTGGGCCAATCCGAGCCTGCGTGTAGGGGTCGCTGTGTGTTCCCCCCAGCATGTGGACGGAGCCCTATTAGACCTGCTGGAGTGCCTTGTGATCACAGCAGGATGCCTGTGAGTATCAGGGCAAAATAAAAGTAAGCGTGGACCTGGTTGAGCTATTTGGCCTGGGATTATTCAGGAAAAGCCGGTAAGGGGTTTTATTTTGGAAATGGACTGCAGGAAGGAAGTAGGGCCAGTCCGTTTCCTCTAGGCCGGGTCTTACAGGTGGCCTAAGGCCAAAGATTCCTGTTTGAGAGTGCATTGCAGTCACAGACGTAGCTGTGATTGCAATGCAGAATAAAAAATAAGTATAGGTCTTGGACATGCTAGTGGAAAAACTTGCTTTGGCTTTTAGTGTTTTGAAACTGCAGGATGGTAGTTGTGCAGTCCATTTCAGTCCCGGTCCGGGTTTTCCATGTGGCTGAAGGCCACAGATTCTAGTTTAAAATCCCTGCAGAAAGGGTTAGGTGTGTCAGTATCAGAGTGGAGTTTGCAGCAAGCAAAGCAGATGGCTCTGCAAAAACTCAGATCTGTGTGAGTGTAACACAGAGCCCAACAGAGCGAACTCCTGGCACCCGCAGCATACACAGCGGTGCAGTCGTCCACGGCAACCGGTCAGAGGTGGAATGGCGTGGGAACTTTTCCCAGGCTCGAGTTCATATGAAGACATCCAGCAGAGGGTGCATCATCGCGACTCAAGATAACTACAGGACATTCCCCTGCATTCCATTCATTCACAAAATTTTACAGACAGGAGCACAGCTGCATTAGCAGGCTCCTGGGTGTAAAATGATTTAACCCCTTCAGATGGATTTACATCGTGGGACGTGACTGAACTACGGAAGGTATGGGATATTGTTGATTTTTTATTTTTCCTTTTTTACAGAACGAGGGTCTTCAGGTGGATTAAGAGTATAATAAAATATTAAAACACCCTGTGTCTTTATTTCATTAAAATACTTTTTAATATAGTGTGTGTGTTTTATTAACCATTTCGTACTATTGGATTAATAATAGATAGGTGTCATAATTGACGCCTCTCCATTATTAACCTGGCTTAATGTCACATTAAGGTGACATTAACCCTTCATTACCCCATATCCCACCGCTACACGGGAGTGGGAAGAGAGCGGCCAAGTGCCAGAATAGGCGCATCTTCCAGATGTGCCTTTTCTGGGGTGGCTGGGGGCAGATGTTTTTAGCCAGGGGGGCCAATAACCATGGACCCTCTCTAGGCTATTAATATCTGCCCTCAGTCAATGGCTTTACCACTCTGGCGGAGAAAATTGTGCTGGAGCCCACGCCAATTTTTTCCTTGATTTAACCCTTTATTTTACAAGCTAGAGCGCCCAAATTTTGCACATACACACTACTAACATTAGTAGTGTGGAATATTCAAAAAAAATGGGATATGAGATGGTTTACTGTATGTAAACCATGTCTCATATCATTTAGGGTTACACCGCTGCGTATTTCTCGCAAGTCACACTGCTGGTCAGTGTGTAATCCGTATTTTTCTCGCCCCCATAGGCTTTCATTGGCGATTTTCTTGCGCAATACGGTGACAAACGCAGCATGCTGCGATTTTCACGGCTGTACAAGACCGTATAATACGGATCCGTAAAATGCGGCTGTTAGGAGCTGGGCCATAGAGAATCATTGAACCGTATGCAATCCGTATTTTCTGCACCTCTCATACGTCCGTAAAACTCGCTAGTGTGACACCGGCCTTACTCACATGACCTATCACATGATTTATCAGTGGGGTCATGTGACATGTCAGCGGGTACCGGATGGGCACACATCTTCTAAACTAGCTGGGGGCCTGGCTAATTTTAATCCACTCCTGAACCTCCCTGCTGAGTGCCTTCAAAAACTGTGTACGAGTGTACCTAGAAAAACAGATGATTTGATGCTGTTTAAAATGCAAAGGGGTCACAACAAATCATGATTTGATTTAGATATTTCTTTTGTTCATTCACTTTGCAATTTGTTAATTCACATAAAAACTATCGATACTTCTATTTTTGAAAGCTTTCTTACATTGCACCAATTTTTGCCCACCTGCCTAAAATATTTCTACAGCACTGTATGTTAAACAAATACATGTTAATTCAGGCATAGCAAATTGAGGCAGTATGTTGAGACCACAGCCTGCGAACATTTGCTAGTGTACCGCTCACATGTGATTCCTGCCTTACTAAATAGTAAACAGTAGATGGCAGTATTGGAACACAAACTTTTGTTTTTTTATTTTGCAGATGGATAACAAAAAGTTATTTGTTCTGTTCGATCAGTTATGTGAAAGCATCAAAGGAAGAGGAGAATAATAATAATAATTAATAAACAACCAATTTAAATTCCCATTTTTAAAGAAAATTATAAGAGGTCATCATAAGAGCAGGTCATATAAATTCTGATTCTGGAATGCGCAATCATTGGGGGTGATGGAGGTGGGTATGACATGAAATATCAGGGGACTTTTTGTGCTAAATTTACAAATAAGTGATGCCCGATGTTTTGTAAATGTGGTGCATCTTCTGTCTAGAACTCTATTTTCCATGTCATTCTCCACTGGAGTGAGTTTCCAAATTTTTTTAAGTCACAATTAGTAAATCTGTCTAAAAAGATTAAGATGATAAAACACATCCACTGTGTCTAAAAAAACACTCTGAACTTTTGGATGTGGCGAAAAAATATGAAATAATTAAATTTGATGCAAAACTGAAATAATCACACACAAAAGCAAACGATGCAATCTGCAAAACAATGCATTTTACTCCAAACAGATGGCCTATGTCTGACCATTATATGACTTGTATTCTGAATTTGCACCAGTTTTCCCCTGTGCTGGCTTGACCCCTTTCTGACAGGGCTATTTTCCATTTTTTCCTTTTTGTTTTTTCCTCTTGTTCTTCCAAAAGCCAAAACTTTTTTATTTTACCGTCCTCCTAACCGTACGAGTGTTTGTTATTTTTTTTTGACGAGTTGTACTTTTCTTGTACTTTTGAATGACACCATTAATTTTATCATGTGATATACTGGAAAGCGGGTAAAAAAATGTACTTGGCATGTTCACTATATGGCAGCAATAACCTAGCAATATAATTCTCCATGTCAGTACAATTACCAAAGATACCAAACATGTTTTTCCTCTTTTTTATTTAACTGTTGAAAAAAATTCAGACATTTGAAAAAAGAAGAAGTTTTTTTAACTTTTGTTTTCAAAGACCCAGCAATGTTGGGGATATGGGGCTGTGTGAGGGTTTATTTTTTGCGCCCTGAGTTGATGTTTTTACTGACACTAATTTGGGGTAGACACAATGATTGCCTCTTATTGCATTTTATTGCAATGTTGTTATGGCCAAAAAACTTAATTCTGGCGTTTACATTTTTTTTTCTTAGTTTGCCGTTTACTGATCAGATTAATATTTTTTATGTTTTGATAGATCAGAGTTTTACAAACACAGGGATACCAAATATGTGTTTTTTATTGTTTTATTTTTAATGGGTGCAAAAATAGGGTTGATCTTACTATTTGATATTGATTCTGAGTTAGTGGGTGGAAACTATCTTCTTTGAAGTCTCTGATACACATCTTACAGAGAGGGATCACTGCTCTTTATTACTTAGTCAGTGCGCAGACAGAAGGAGTAACCTGGAGAGAATTATACAGCACTTCTGCACTGATCTGTGTAGATGTGTATCCAGCTCCAGGGTGAGGCAAAAGACTTGTTAGAAGGCTCAGCTTTATCTTTTGGTGTCTCTATCTGCCTATTCCCTTACTTACTCCTCACTCCTCCTCTTCCTTTTCTCTTCATAAAGTCTAATAGAAGGTATAAGCTGACATTTCATTGTACTAGCAGTCTGTCTTGTCTTGAGTAAGGCAGCCTGAATTGATTCTTCAGAGCGAATGGTAAATTCAGGAGGCAGAGGTCTGGGGAAGAGGTGGCTCATATGTCAAGAAAGAAGTTCCACTCTTTGATAAGATATATTACAAAGGTTCTTATATTTGATTGTACTGATGACTTATGCAAAGTTTGTTGAAAGTTCAGTGCCCATTTAATCTTCTAGATAAAATCCTAAAGAGGACATGTCTCCTCTCTTCTTATGTCTGTTTTAGTAAATACATGTAATCCCCATGTAATAACAAATATGTGACACCTTTTCTCAAAGCTCTGCAATGTATTGTTTTCTTGTTAGTCCATTTCCTGGAAGAATAACTGAGGAACAGTAGTATTGAGAGCTCTAAGAAAAGAAGCTCTGAATTGTTATTTGATGAAAAATATAAGTATTTATTGAAACAGACATGTCCGGAGAGGTCACAGTTCCTCTTTAACCACATCATGACATGCGCCATGCTTGCTGTAACAAGCTATCCCGAAATGTTATCAATAAAAACAAAGTATATGCCATTGGCCAAAAAATAAAAATGTTACGGGTCTCGGAAAATGGCGAAACAGCCCAAAACATTTTTGTTTTCAAACTTCTGAAAAAAAAACAACAACCTGGACATGTTTGGTATCGTATCACCAGAATTGTACTAATGTGCAGAATATTTTTTTTTGTAAACTCTTTATTAAATGCATAGTAGTACATACAAGCAATGATATCCAACAAATACCTTGAATTTAACACTCAACAAAAAAAAGAAAAAACCCTCCCTCCCATCCCCACCGTGTGTGAACTGAACTCTCACATAACATCAATGACTATGGTATTGGAACTTGATTATGAAGTGTCTCAAGTAAGTACCATGAAGTATGTTTGAATTGTTTCCTCAATCCACCTTTAGTGTTGTCTGGTAATGTGGGAATGAACGATGCCCATCCTTCGAAGAGTTTCCCGGTCATTTTTTCTTTGTCAGTGTGTCTAGCCAATCCATTTTAAACAAAAACATAATTTTGGATTGAATAAGTGTTAGTGGTGGTGGCACTGGGTTTAACCAATGATGGAGGATACTTTTCCTTGTAGCCAAGGACCAAATAATTACTGACGATCTAATCTGTCTTCTTGATATATTTTGATAATTAGTGCAGAATAATTTTTAACCACACAATGTACACTGTAAAAATAATTCACCAGAAATAGTCAGAATTGCATTTTTTTTGCACAATTTCTCTCCACTCCAGTAAAAAGAATGGTGTAATTCAAAGCTACCATACAACGCTTTCCGCAAAAAACAAACCCTCATATGTCTATGTGGGCAAAATTTATGGCTCTGGGAAGAGGGTGAAGAAAAAAGAAATGAAAACACAAAATGGAAATTTATAACCTATACACAGTTTTGTCATATGAATCCTGTTCATACAACATAAAAAGGTGAAAAATTTCAGATGAAGATTAATGTACCAAATATTATAATCTATAAAAGTAACTTGTTCGCTTCTATTAAGTTTCATCATTTTCCACTAATTGAATAGCGACTGCACACAGCGACTAAATCCAGGTCATACAACCTGTCGGGAGCAAAGTCTAGAGATGTTTCATCCCAAAGCAGAGAGGTTTCTGTTTTTTGAGTCGCGCACTATTTACTTTCATGTTTTATTTCTCCTGCTATATTTCCATTCATATGTAGCCGTACAACAGATGTTCTGTTTCTGCTTGATTTTTGGTTTTATAGGCATGCGGAGAGTCATGCCCCAATTGTCATCACTTGCCATTTCATCGAGGCGTTCTGCACCAAGTCATCTATTTGGTCTTTTATGTTTTATTAGGGGGAATGGAGAATCTCATGTAAAGGTTGGATTTTCATTAAAGGATGTTTGTCAGAGCAAAAACACTTAGCATGTAATCTATATATAAAAATGTGTATAGTAGTATATAGCACTGCCATATATAAGATACACATGACGCACTGTACGTAGTTGACAAACACATTATATTCATATTATGGACGAAAGTTAATTACAGTTATGTGCACATTACACATATATACATATTACATGTGGCATAATTTAAACCCACCATGTGTGAATATATCCTAAAAAGAAAGCATCATTTATTACCGTAAATTTTCTTTCTTTTAGGCTGCCGCCACACTAGCAGTATTTGGTCAGTATTTTACATCAGTATTTGTAAGCCAAAACAACAATCAGAGGAAAAGTATAATAGAAAGACATCACCACTTCTGTATTTATCACCCACTCCTGGTTTTGGCTTAGAAATACTGATGTAAAATACTGACCACATACTGCTAGTGTGACGGCAGCCTTAAGGTACCTTCACACTAAGCGACGCTGCAGCGATATCGACAAGGATGCCGATAGCTGCAGCGTCGCTGTGTGGTCGCTGGAGAGCTGTCACACAGACAGCTCTCCAGCGACCAACGATGCCAAGGTCCCCGGGTAACCAGGGTAAACATCGGGTTACTAAGCGCAAGGCCGCGCTTAGTAACCCGATGTTTACCCTGGTTACCATTGTAAAATTTAAAAAAAACAAACAGTACATACTCACCTTCTGCTGTCTGTCACACGTCCCTTGCCGTCTGCTTCCTGCACTGACTGTGATTGCCGGCCGTAAAGTACAGCACAGCGGTGACGTCACCGCTGTGCTCTGCTTTTACTTTACGGCTGGCAATCACAGTCAGTGTGGGAAGCAGACGGCAAGGGACGTGTGACAGACAGCAGAAGGTGAGTATGTACTGTTTTTTTTTTTTACTTTTACAATGGTAACCAGTGTAAACATCGGGTTACTAAGCGCGGCCCTGCGCTTAGTAACCCGATATTTACCCTGGTTACCACTGTAAAACATCGCTGGCATCGTTGCTTTGGCTGTCAAACACGATGATACACGCCGATCTGACGACCAAATAAAGTTCTGAACTTTCAGCAACGACCAGCGATATCACAGCAGTATCCAGATCGCTGCTGCCTGTCAAACACAACGATATCGCTATCCAGGACGCTGCAACATCACGGATCGCTAGCGATATCGTTTAGTGTGAAGGTACCTTTAGTCTGAAGAAGCAGCATCAATGGGGATTTTATCCTCCTGGAACAAAGGAAGAGAGATAGCAATTAGTTTAAATTGTCTTCCATCTATATATACCTGCTAGTTCCCCTTCTTCCATTGTGTAGTTTTAGTGATGAGCGAACGTGCTCGGATAAGGTGTTATCCGAGTATCTCGGGAGCGCTCAAATAATATAGTTGAGTCTGTGTGGCTGCATGTTTTGTGGCTGTTAGACAGTAATGAATAGTGGTGGAGCCACATATTCATTACTGTAATGAGTGGTACCATGTGACCACTCAAGACAGGAAGAAGCTGCCGGCGCCCGGAGAACCAGGGACGTGCAGATGACCGCGCCGGGAGCAGGTGAGTATAACGGGGTCATTGCGCGATATTCAGCTGTCCGCGTTCCACCGCCGGGCTCCGTCTTCCGCGTCCTCTGCAGTGACGCTCAGGTCAGAGGGCGCGATGATGCCATTAGTGTGCACACTGCCCTCTGCCTGAACTTCAGTGCACAGGACGCGGAAGACACAGCTGCGCCCAGTGGTGGAACGAGGAAAGGTGACTATAGCAAATGCCGGGGGCCTGAGCGACGAGAGGTGAGTATGTGATTTTTTTTTTTTAATCGCAGCAACAGCATATGGGGCAAATGTCTGTGTGGAGCATCTTATGGGGCCATAATCAGCATTTGTGGAGCATTATATGGGGCAAATGTCTGTATGGAGCATCTTATGGGGCCATAATCAACATTTGTGCAGCATTATACTGGGCATATTTTAATATGGAGCATCTTATGGGGCCATAATCAGCATTTGTGCAGCATTATATGGGGCAAATGTCTGTATGGAGCATCTTATGGGGCCATAATCAACATTTGTGCAGCATTATACGGGGCATATTTTAATATGGAGCATCTTATGGGGCCATAATCAGCATTTGTGCAATATTATATGGGGAAAATGTGTCTATGGAGCATCTTATGGGTCCATAATCAGCATTTGTGGAGCATTATATGGGATATGGGGCAAATGTCTGTATGGAGCATCTTATGGGGCCATAATCAGCATTTGTGCAGCATTATATGGGGAAATGTGTGTATGGAGCATCTTATGTGGTCATAATCAACATGTGTGCAGCATTATATGGGGCGTATTTTGTATGGAGCATCTTATGGGGCCATCATGAACTGTATGGAGCATTATATGGGGCTCCTGATTCAATATGGATATTCAAAAACACTTAACCTACTGATGTCTCAATTAATTTTACTTTTATTGGTATCTATTTTTATTTTTGACATTTACCGGTAGCTGCTGCATTTTCCACCCTAGGCTTATACTCTAGTCATTAAGTTTTCCCAGTTTTTTGTGGCAAAATTAGGGGTCTCGGCTTATACTCGGGTCAGCTTATACTCGAGTATATACGGTAATTAAGGTCTGAAACGTTGGTCAAAGTTATCTGAGCACACATTCGCCAAGGGTGCCCAAACATTTGCTTTGGCCCATTTTCCTTTTTGTAATTTTTAAAATATAAAAAAAATGACAAAATATACATGTTTTTTTGCCTACAACACAAAGGAAATGTTTAATCTTTAACTTGAGGCCTTTTAGAGATCACTTCAACTTGTTTAGCTGTTCACAATAATAGTAATTTTGACCAGGGGATTCAAACTTTTACATGCCACTGCGTAATGTTTCACGAAGGTAAGGCCCAAAACTCCAAGAAGCTGTGCTGCAGATCTGCTCAATAGGTACGCAGCTTCTTTCCGCACATGATTTGGACATGGCCTTAAGGCCCCGTCTCACATAGCGAGATCGCTAGCGAGATCGCTGCTGATTCACTAGTTTTGTGACGCAACAGCGACCTCAGTAGCGATCTCGCTATGTGTGACACGTACCAGCGATCAGGCCCCTGCTGTGAGATCGCTGGTCGTGTCGGAATGGCCTGGACCTTTTTTTGGTCGTTGAGGTCCCGCTGACATCGCTGAATCGGTGTGTGTGACACCGATCCAGCGATGTCTTCACTGGTAACCAGGGTAAACATCGGGTTACTAAGCGCAGGGCCGCGCTTAGTAACCCGATGTTTACCCTGGTTACCAGCGTAAATGTAAAAAAAAAACAAACAGTACATACTCACATTCTGATGTCCGTCAGGTCCCTTGCCGTCTGCTTCCTGCTCTGACTGAGATCCGGCCGTACAGTGAGAGCAGAGTGCAGCAGTGACGTCACCGCTGCGCTCTGCTCTCACTGTACGGCGGCTCAGTCAGAGCAGGAAGCAGACGGCAAGGGACCTGATGGACACCGAAAGGCGAGTATGTACTGTTTGTTTTTTTGGTAACCAGGGTAAACATCGGGTTACTAAGCGCGGCCCTGCGCTTAGTAACCCGATGTTTACCCTGGTTACCCGGGTGCTGCAGGGGGACTTCGGCATCGTTGAAGACAGTTTCAACGATGCCGAAGTCGTTCCCCTGATCGTTGGTCGCTGGAGAGAGCTGTCTGTGTGACAGCTCCCCAGCGACCACACAACGACTTACCAATGATCACGGCCAAGTCGTATCGCTGGTCGTGATCGTTGGTAAATCGCTATGTGAGACGGGGCCTTTAGTTGAGTGGGCTTTTATGTCTTATGGAGCTTAACAGTCTGTTTGCTCAAAGTAAATAGTAATAGTCTGCCTCAACCATCTGAATAGGGAGACTTTTGATACTGTCTGACCTCTGTTCTTCTCTGAAAAGGAAAGGAAGAGATGTTCCGATTTCCTGTACTGCTTTGTGTGGTTCACATAAACAAAACCAAAAAAACTGGTAGCCTTATCTGTTGGTTTATATTAGAGAATGAAGGCACTTTTAAAGGGGTAAAAAGTGGTAAGTTTCTTAACAGGACTCAGTCCTGTATAAATACAGCATAAGAAAAGTATCTCTGGTAGCCAGAGCCTGAATCTCATTCACTCTCCTTGCAGACGTAATAGCCACAAGAAAGTACTGTAAGTCTTGAGGCATAGATACTTTATATCTGTCAACTTCAAAGGTTCAAAAGGAACCTGTCACGGAGTGACTGACCTGGTATAAAACGACCTAACCATAGGTCTGTCACGAACAGCACAACACACAAGGGGACACAATTACAACGGCGGGCCCTGTCGGTAGGGACTGGGGGAATGGGCACCTCCTGCACTGGCCTGCAGATGTGCCCTGATCTTGCTACCGTCCCTATATGGGTTCTTTCAACCCGTCGCCGACCAGGATACCTAGTCCCTCACTTGCCCTGCACCTATCCCTAAGTAGGGAACTGGCAGGTGAGAGCACTGGTCCCACCGCTGCACTAATACAACACGGGGTAAGGAAATACAGACAAGGTAAAGGAAAACAACACTTAGCTTAATGCTGCAAGGCACAGCACAGCAGGAAGAAACACCAGATTCCCTGGACACAGCAGTAGAACAACAGTTCCCAGCAAGCTCCTACTCCCAGCTTGGTCGCTGAAGAATTAACTAACACCAACAGTCAGCTGATGAACCAGGTGACCTCTTAAAGGATGGAGGGAGTGGTCACCACAAACATCAGCTGACCCAGCAGCAATGCAATAACACCAGCGGCCACCGGGGGGGAAAAACTGCATTAACCCCCGATGACCAGAAAGGAAAAAAGTCTTAAACTGAGGCAAACCAGATCTTCCACAAATCCAAAATTGGATCGTGACAGTTCTCCGCTTTCAATGAGGGGCCTCTGGACCCTCAACACTAGACCTCACCAGTAAGCAACCTACAGTGAGAACGTCTCGATTCACCAGAGTTCACCTCCTCAGTCACCTGACCCTCAAGTTTACGGTGGACACAGCACGATGGAGATGACAACGTAGGCGGCACAAATCTCCAGAGCGCCGACCTGTGGAATGAGTTGTGTATGGGCATTACTGAGGGTAACTCCAATTGGTAAGTTTTCGGACTGACAATGGCTGACACCCGATATGGCCCGATTACCCTTGAACTCCAGATTCCAGTTCCACACTTCCACCTGATATTTTTGGTGGACACACCCACACGTAATCATTCACACACAGGTCCGGACCTGAACGTTTATTTTCACGCATGCGTCTGCCACAAGATGGTGAACTCTTTACAGAACCGACAACAGAGGCGTCCCCGTGTCGCCAAACTCACTTCCCCACTATGCATCGAGGGAACCACCACCCTCCTCTGACCCCTCCTCCAAAGAGGTCTCTGACATACCAGGTTAGAATGTAGTGAGGGTAGAGTCTTGCCCCTACTCCCTTAAAGCACCTCTACTGCCCCCACTGGAGAAGAAGGGGTAGGTTGTAGAAGGATGGCAGAGATCGTAGTTCCCGGGCCGCAGTCCTCACACGACTGACCCCAGCTGACTACTTCTCTGGACCGCCAGTCTATGACCGGGTTGTGTCTTTTCAACCAAGGGAGACCCAAGACCGTGGGAGTTGGCATGCCCTCCAAGACGTAGCATGACAGGGACTCTTCATGACAAGCCCCTATACGCAGATGTATATTGTCTACGACTTGGGTAATGCTCCCCTGGCTGAGCAGGGCAGAGTCAATGGCCTGGACGCTTAGGGGTCTAGCTAGCGACCTACTCATCAGGCCATGGGTCTGGGCAAAATGAGCATCCACCAAATTGACTCCTGCTCCACTGTCCACAAGCACTGGAACATTCTCAGTTACCCCACCAACAACCACCTCAGCAGGTAAGGTACACTGAGACGAGAAAATGGAGGAAATATACACTCCCTGGTCGCTTCCCTCCACACAACCAGGGGGACGCGGCTTTTTAGATGGAACAGGAATTTTGGAGCGAGCTGGGCAGACATTGATAAAATGACCAGTCTGCCCACAGTAAAACATGCCCCCACACCACGGCAAACCCCAGACAACCCATTTTGGGAACCAACTCCTCCCACCTGCATGGGTTCGTCCACCTGGTCAGGTGTGTCCTCCTCCCTAGCAAAGAATACAGGGGGCACATTTGGTGTATGCCTCTCCCTCAAGCGTCTATCCACCCGGATGGCAAGGGACATGGCGGCCTCCAACGACTTGGGGGCGGCATACTGTACCAGAGTATCGTGCAACTAGGGGATAGACCCTGCACAAAATGGCTCATAAGGGCCGGGTCATTCCACTGTGTGTCAGTGGCCCACCTCCTGAACTCTGAACAGTAGTCCTCCGCCGGCCGGCCCCCCTGCTTGATCTTACAAAGTTGGGATTCCGCCAAGGAGACGCCGTCCGGGTCACCATATACCAGTGCCAGAGCTGCAAAAAACTCATCCACTGACTGTAGAGATGGTGAATTGGTCGGCAGGGAGAAGGCCCAGGATTGGGGATCACCTTTAAGAAGGGAAACGATGATTCCCACCCATTGTTCCTCACTCCCTGATGAACGAGGGCGGAGCCTGAAGTATAACTTGCAGGCCTCCTTAACCCCTTCCCGACCTTTGACGCATAAGCTGCGTCATGAAAGTCTGTGCCAATCCGACCTATGACGCAGCGTATGCGTCATGGAATGATCGCGTCCCTGCAGATCGGGTGAAGGGGTTAACTCCCATTTTACCCGATCTGCAGGAACAGGGGGAGTGGTGCTTCAGCCCAGGGGGGGTGGCTTCACCCCCCCGTGGCTACGATCGCTCTGATTGGCTGTTGAAAGTGAAACTGCCAATCAGAGCGATTTGTAATATTTCACCTAAAAAACTGGTGAAATATTACAATCCAGCCATGGCCATTGCTGCAATATCATCAGCCGTGGCTGGAAATACTTAAGTGACCCCCCCACACCCACCGATCGCCCCCCCAGTCCTCCGTTATGGGGTCCGGTCCCCTCCGTCCGCCTGCCGGCTCCCCCGTCCTCCTGTCCGCTCCCTCCTTGTTTGTATTCACCCCCCCTGTGGTCCGATCACCCCCCTGTGCTCCAATCCACCCCCCCACCACCCCTTCATACTTACCGATCCTCCCGGTGTCCATACGTCTCCTCGCTGGGTGCCGCCATCTTCCAATATGGCGGGCGCATGCTCAGTGCGCCCGCCGAATCTGCCAGCCGGCAGATTCCTTACAAGTACATTTTGATCGCTGTGATAGGTTCTATCACAGCGATCAAAATAAAAAAAATAGTAAATAACGCCCCCTTTATCACCCCCATAGGTAGGGACAATAATAAAATAAAGAAAATATATATATATTTTTTTTTCGTTTTCCACTAGGGTTAGGGTTAGAACTAGGGGTAGGGTTAGGGGTAGGGTTAGGGTTACGGGTAGGGTTAGGGTTAGGGTTATGGCATGTGCGTATTTGGCTGCGGATCCGCAGCGGATTTGGCTGCGGATCCGCAGCGGATTTGGCTGCGGATCCGCAGCGGATTTGGCTGCGGATCCGCAGCGGATTGGCCGCTGCGAATTCGTTGCAGTTTTCCATCAGGTTTACAGTACCATGTACACCTATGGAAAACCAAATCCGCTGTGCCCATGGTGCGGAAAATTCCGTGCAGAAACGCTGCGTTGTATTTTCCGCAGCATATCAATTCTTTGTGCGGATTCCGCAGCGTTTTACACCTGTTCCTCAAAAGGAATCTGCAGGTGAAATCCGCACCAAAAAACACTGGAAATCTGCTGTAAATCTGCAGGTAAAACGCAGTGCCTTTTACCTGCAGATTTTTCAAAAATCGTGCGGAAAAATCTCACACGAATCCGCAACGTGGGCACATAGCCTTAAGGTTAGGCTTGGAATTAGAGTTAGGGTTGGAAATAGGGCTAGGGTTGGAAATAGGGTTAAGATTAGGCTTGTGGTTAGGGTTACGGATAGGGTTAGGGGTGTGTTGGGGTTACAGTTGTGGTTAGGGTTGGGATTAGGGTTAGGGTTGGGATTAGGGTTAGGATTAGGGTTAGGGTTGGAATTAGGGTTACGGGTGTGTTGCGGTTAGGGTTGTGGTTAGGGGTGTGTTGGGGTTAGGGTTGTGATTAGGGTTATGGCTACAGTTGGGATTAGGATTAGGGGTGTGTTGGGGTTAGTGTTGAAGTTAGAATTGAGGGGTTTCCACTGTTTAGGCACATCAGGGGTCTCCAAACGCAACATGGCGCCACCATTGATTCCAGCCAATCTTGCGTTCAAAAAGTCAAATGGTGCTCCCTCCCTTCCAAGCCCCAACATGTGCCTAAACAGTGGTTTACCCCCACATTTGGGGTACCAGCGTACTCAGGACAAACTGGGCAACAACTGTTGGGGTCCAATTTCTCCTGCTACCCTTGCAAAAATAAAAAATTACTTGCTAAAACATAATTTTTGAGGAAAGAACAATTATTTTTTATTTTCAGGGCTCTGCGTTATAAACTTCTGTGAAGCACTTGGGGGTTGAAAGTGCTCACCACACATCTAGATAAGTTCCATCGGGGGTCTAGTTTCCAAAATGGGGTCACTTGTGGGGTGTTTCTACTGTTTAGGCACATCAGGGGCTCTGCAAATGCAACGTGACGCCCGCAGACCATTCCATCAAAGTCTGCATTTCAAATGTCACTACTTCCCTTCCGAGCCCTGACATGCGCCCAAACAGTTGTTTACCCCAACATATGGGGTACCAGCACACTCACAACAAACTGGGCAACAAATATTGGGGTCCAATTTCTCCTGTTACCCTTGTGAAAATAAAAAATTGCTTGCTAAAACATCTTTTTTGAGAAAAGAAAAATGATTTTTTATTTTCACGGCTCTGCGTTGTAAACTTCTGTGAAGCACTTGGGGGTTGAATGTGCTCACCACACATCTAGATAAGTTCCTTGGGGGGTCTAGTTTCCAAAATGGGGTCACTTGTGGGGTGTTTCTACTGTTTAGGCACATCAGGGGCTCTGCAAATGCAACGTGATGCCCGCAGACCATTCCATCAAAGTCTGCATTTCAAATGTCACTACTTCCCTTCCGAGCCCTGACATGCGCCCAAACAGTGGTTTACCCCCACATATGGGGTACCAGCATACTCACAACAAACTGGGCAACAAATATTGGGGTCCAATTTCTCCTGTTACCCTTGTGAAAATAAAAAATTGCTTGCTAAAACATCTTTTTTGAGGAAAGAAAAATGATTTTTTATTTTCACGGCTCTGCATTGTAAACTTCTGTGAAGCACTTGGGGGTTGAATGTGCTCACCACACATCTAGATAAGTTCCTTGGGGGGTCTAGTTTCCAAAATGGGGTCAATTGTGGGGGGTTTCTACTGTTTAGGCATATCAGGGGCTCTGCAAACGTAACATGATGCCCGCAGACCATTCCATCAAAGTCTGCATTCCAAAACGTTACTACTTCCCTTCCGAGCCCTGGCATATGCCCAAACAGTGGTTTACCCCCACATATGGGGTATCAGCGTACTCAGGAGAAACTGGACAACAACTTTTGGGGTCCAATTTCTCCTGTTACCCTTAGGAAAATAAAAAATTCTGGGCTAAAAAATCATTTTTGAGAAAAGAAAAATTATTTTTTATTTTCATGGCTCTGCGTTATAAACTTCTGTGAATTACTTGGGGGTTCAAAGTGCTCACCACACATCTAGATTAGTTCCTTGGGAGGTCTAGTTTCCAAAATGGGGTCACCTGTGCGGGAGCTCTAATGTTTAGGCACACAGGGGCTCTCCAAACGTGACATGGTGTCCGCTAATGATTGGAGCTAATTTTCCATTCAAAAAGCCAAATGGCGTGCCTTCCCTTCCGAGCCCTGCCGTGCGCCCAAACAGTGGTTTACCCCCACATATTGGGTATCATCGTACTCAGGACAAACTGGACAACAACATTTGGGGTCCAATTTCTCCTATTACCCTTGGGAAAATAAAAAATTCTGGGCTAAAAATCATTTTTGAGGAAAGAAAAATTATTTTTTATTTTCACGGCTCTGCGTTATAAACTTCTGTGAAGCACCTGGGGGTTATAAGTGCTCACTATGCATCTAGATAAGTTCGTTGGGGGGTCTAGTTTCCAAAATGGGGTCACTTGTGCGGGAGCTCCAATGTTTAGGCACACAGGGGCTCTCCAAACGCGACATGGTGTCCGCTAACGATTGGAGCTAATTTTCCATTCAAAAAGTCAAATGGCACGCCTCCCCTTCCGAGCCTTGCCGTGCACCCAAACAGTGGTTTACCCCCACATATGAGGTATCGGCGTACTCAGGAGAAATTGCCCAACAAATTTTAGGATCCATTTTATCCTGTTGCCCATGTGAAAATGAAAGTATTGAGGCTAAAAGAAATTTTGTGTGAAAAAAAAGTACTTTTTCATTTTTGCGGATCAATTTGTGAAGTACCTGGGGGTTTAAAGTGCTCACTATGCCTCTAGATAAGTTCCTTGGGGGGTCTAGTTTCCAAAATGGGGTCACTTGTGGAGGAGCTCCAATGTTTAGGCACACAGGGGCTTTCCAAACGCGACATGGTGTCCGCTAACGATGGAGATAATTTTTCATTCAAAAAGTCAAATGGCGCTCCTTCCCTTCCGAGCCTTACCATGTGCCTAAACAGTGGTTTACCCCCACATGTGAGGTATTGGTGTACTCAGGAGAAATTGTCCAACAAATTTTAGTATCCATTTTATCCTGTTGCCCATGTGAAAATGTAAAAATTGAGGCTAAAATAATTTTTTTGTGAAAAAAAAGTACTTTTTCATTTTTATGGAACAATTTGTGAAGCACCTGGGGGTTTAAAGTGCTCAGTATGCTTCTAGATAAGTTCCTTTGGGGGTCTAGTTTCCAAAATGGGGTCACTTGTGGGGGAGCTCCAATGTTTAGGCACACGGGGGCTCTCCAAACGCGACATGGTGTCCGCTAAAGATTGGAGCCAATTTTTCATTGAAAAAGTCAAATGGTGCTCCTTCCCTTCCGAGCCCTGCCGTGCACCCAAACAGTGGTTTACCCCCACATATGAGGTATCAGCATACTCAGGACAAATTGGACAACAACGTCCATGGTCCAGTTTCTCCTTTTACCCTTGGGAAAATAAAAAAATTGTTGCTAAAAGATCATTTTTGTGACTAAAAAGTTAAATGTTCATTTTTTACTTCCATGTTGCTTCTGCTGCTGTGAAACACCTGAAGGGTTAATAAACTTCTTGAATGTGGTTTTGAGCACCTTGAGGGGTGCAGTTTTTAGAATGGTGTCACTTTGGGGTATTTTCAGCCATATAGAACCCTCAAACTGACTTCAAATGTGAGGTGGTCCCTAAAAAAATGGTTTTGTAAATTTTGTTGTAAAAATGAGAAATCACTGGTCAAATTTTAACCCTTATAACTTCCTAGCAAAAAAAAAATTTCTTGCCAAAATTGTGCTGATGTAAAGTAGACATGTGGGAAATGTTATTTATTAACTATTTTGTGTCACATAACTCTCTGGTTTAACAGAATAAAAATTCAAAATGTGAAAATTGCAAAATTTTCAAAATTTTCGCCAAATTTCCGTTTTTTTCACAAATAAACTCAGAAATTATCGACCTAAATTTACCACTAACATGAAGCCCAATATGTCACGAAAAAACAATCTCAGAATCGCTAGGATCTGTTGAAGCGTTCCGGAGTTATTACCTCATAAAGGGACACTGGTCAGAATTGCAAAAAATGGCAAGGTCATTAAGGCCAAAATAGGCTGGGTCATGAAGGGGTTAAAAACCACAAATTTATCTCTCCCTCCAGAAAACCTGTCAGGAAGAGATATCTTGGGTTCTGGTAGAGCCTGTACCTGAGCCGAGGCCCAGAACCCCAACAACTGCTGCAGCTGCTGCACCACCTCACCACGCAGATCCTTGAGCTCAGTGGTGAGAGTCTGGAGCAGTTGGGAAAAGGCCTGCATTTGAGCCATGACTCACCAGAAAAAATGTGACGGTCGGTGTTAATGTCACAGAGTGACTGACCCGGTATAAAATGACCTAACCGTAGGTCTGTCACGAACAGCACAACACACAAGGGAACACCGGGGACACAATTACAATGGTGGGCTGTTGTGAATCCGCTTTTGGGCTCCCCTGGTGGTTGCTGGTGGTACTGATGACTTGTGTGTGCTTTGCGGTCTCAGTTCACCTGCTCCCATCAGTGTTTGGGAGTTTCCTATTTAGCCTTGCTCTCCAGTTTGCAGTTTTGTTATTCTCTGTAGCTGGAAGCTCTTGTGGGCTGAAATTGCCACTCCTGTGTCATGAGTTGACACAGGAGTCTTAAAGTAATTTCAGGATGGTTTTTTTGAAAGGGTTTTCAGTTGACCGTGAAGTCCTCTTTTGTATCCTTCTGCTATCTAGTAAGTGGACCTCTCTTTGCTAAATCTACTTTCATACTGTGTATGTAGTTTCCTCTGAACTCACCGTTATTATATGTGGGGGGCTTCTATCATCTTTGGGGTATTTCACTAGAGGTAAGCCAGGTCTGTTTCTTCCTCTACCAGGAGTAGTTAGTCCTCCGGCTGGCGCGTGGCATCTAGGGATAATCGTAGGTATGCTCCCTGGCTGCTATTAGTTGTGTGGTAGATTTAGCTCACGGTCAGCTCGAGATTCCATCACCCAGAGCTCGTCCGTTATTTTTGTGTTTTGACGTTCCCCTGCCATTGGGAACCATGACAGTGGGCCCTGTCGGTAGGGACTGGGGGAATGGGCACCTCCTGCACTGGCCTGCAGATGTGCCCTGATCTTGCTACCGTCCCAATACGGGTTCTTTCAACCCGTCGCCGACCAGGATACCTAGTCCCTCACTTGCCCTGCACCTATCCCTAAGCAGGGAACTGGCAGGTGAGAGCACTGGTCCCACCGCTGCACTAATACAACATGGGGTAAGGAAATACAGACAAGGTAAAGGAAAACAACACTTAGCTTAATGCTGCAAGGCACAGCACAGCAGGAAGAAACACCAGATTCACTGGACACAGCAGTAGAACAACAGTTCCCAGCAAGCTCCTACTCTCAGCTTGGTCGCTGAAGAATGAACTAACACCAACAGTCAGCTGATGAACCAGGTGACCTCTTAAAGGATGGAGGGAGTGGTCACCACAAACATCAGCTGACCCAGCAGCAATGCAATAACACCAGCGGCCACCGGGGGGAAAAAACTGCATTAACCCCCGATGACCAGAAAGGAAAAAGGTCTTAAACTGAGGCAAACCAGATCTGCCACAAATCCAAAATTGGATCGTGACAGAACCTTTCTGAGTTGCTCCAAAACAAGTCCTAGGTCCTATCTGGGAACTGGATCTATGATTGTAGGTCAGATTCTTTGGACCGCTTTCATAAACCTTTGAATAAGTGATTCCTGGGACAATTTGTCCCCAGTACTTCTTAACAGGGCAGATTTCTGAACTCTGATAGTAATAGGCTTGAGACAATTTGTCAAAATATTTTTGCAGGAAGTCCAGGATGTTCTGCATGGTAGGAAAATGAGAGGACTCCTGTTTCTTGATTCACCAAGCTGAAAAAATACTTCTGATTCTAAAATAGGTTATGTTGGTGCTTGCACCTCTGAAATGGAGGAGGGTATTGACTACAGCCTCTGATAGCCCCATGTTATCTAAAAGGGGGCGATCAACCTTCAAGCAGTCAGATGAAGGTGGTCCAGGTGAGGACAATATTGGCTGTCCTCCTGAGTTACCAGGTGAGGGATGATAAGAAGTCTCCAATACATTCCCCTGCTCTGTTGTGAAATTGGTTTTTGGGCTCCCCCGGTGGCCACTGGTGGAATTGAACTGGTGTGCATCATCCTCTCTGTTCACCTGTTTCCATCAGGATGTGGGAGTCGCTATTTAGCCTTGTTCCTCTGTCACTTCCATGCCGGTCAACATTGTAATCAGAAGCCTTTCTGTGCATGTTCCTGCTGCTAGACAACTCCCAGCTAAGTTGGACTTTAGTCCTTGTTTGTTTTTGCATTTTGTTCCAGTTCACAGCTGTAGTTTCGTTTCTGTGTCTGGAAAGCTCTTGTGATCTGAAATTGCCACTCTGATGTTATGAGTTAATACTAGAGTCTTAAAGTAATTTCAGGATGGTGTTTTGATAGGGTTTTCAGCTGACCATGAAAGTGTCCTTTCTGTCTTCCTGCTATCTAGTAAGCGGACCTCAATTTTGCTAAACCTATTTTCATACTACGTTTGTCATTTCATCTAAAATCACCGCCAATATTTGTGGGGGCCTCTGTCTGCCTTTCGGGGAAATTTCTCTAGAGGTGAGCCAGGACTATATTTTCCTCTGCCAGGATTAGTTAGTCCTCCGGCCGGCGCTGGGCGTCTAGGGATATAACGCAGGCTACGCTACCCGGCTACTGTTAGTTGTGCGGCAGGTTTAGTTCATGGTCAGTTTAGTTTCCATCCTTCCAAGAGCTAGTTCTTATGTTTGCTGGGCTATGTTCTCTTGCCATTGAGAACCATAACAGTTTGACCGGCCAAAAAGGGTTAAATTAATTGACAGAGAAAGGAGAGAAAAGAGAAGTCTGCTGAAGTTTTTTTTTTTTTTTTTTTCCTTCAGTTCTGAGTGTGCTTGTAATTGAATCTCTTGCAAGTCTGCCTATATTGCAGCCTTTCTCTTTCTCTCTCCTTCTAATCCTGGAATGGCTCTGTGTTCACCTGTTTAAAATGGATATTCAGAGTTTAGCTGCAGGTTTGAATAATCTCACCACGAAAGTTCAAAATTTACAAGATTTTGTTGTTCATGTTCCTATATCTGAACCTAGAATTCCTTTGCCTGAATTTTTCTCGGGGAATAGATCTTGCTTTCAAAATTTCAAAAATAATTGCAAGTTGTTTTTGTCCCTGAAATCTCGCTCTGCTGGAGATCCTGCTCAGCAGGTCAGGATTGTGATTTCCTTGCTCCGGGGCGACCCTCAGGATTGGGCTTTTGCATTGGCTCCAGGGGATCCTGCGTTGCTCAATGTGGATGCGTTTTTTCTGGCCTTGGGGTTGCTTTATGAGGAACCTCAGTTAGAACTTCAGGCGGAAAAGGCCTTGATGTCCCTATCTCAGGGGCAAGACGAAGCTGAAATATACTGCCAGAAATTCCGTAAATGGGCTGTGCTTACTCAGTGGAATGAGTGCGCCCTGGCGGCGAATTTCAGAGAGGGTCTCTCTGATGCCATTAAGGATGTTATGGTGGGGTTCCCTGTGCCTGCGGGTCTGAATGAGTCCATGACAATGGCTATCCAGATCGATAGGCGTCTGCGGGAGCGCAAACCTGTGCACCATTTGGCGGTGTCTACTGAGAAGACGCCAGAGAATATGCAATGTGATAGAATTCTGTCCAGAAGTGAACGGCAGAATTTTAGACGAAAAAATGGGTTGTGCTTCTATTGCGGTGATTCAACTCATGTTATATCAGCATGCTCTAAGCGTACTAAGAAGCTTGATAAGTCTGTTTCAATTGGCACTTTACAGTCTAAGTTTATTCTATCTGTGACCCTGATTTGTTCTTTATCATCTATTACCGCGGATGCCTATGTCGACTCTGGCGCCGCTTTGAGTCTTATGGATTGGTCCTTTGCCAAACGCTGTGGGTATGATTTGGAGCCTCTTGAAACTCCTATACCCCTGAAGGGGATTGACTCCACCCCATTGGCTAGCAATAAACCACAATACTGGACACAAGTAACTATGCGGATTAATCCGGATCACCAGGAGATTATTCACTTTCTTGTGCTGTATAACCTACATGATGTGTTGGTGCTTGGATTGCCATGGCTGCAATCTCATAACCCAGTCCTTGACTGGAAAGCTATGTCTGTGTTAAGCTGGGGATGTAAGGGGACGCATGGGGACGTACCTGTGGTTTCCATTTCATCATCTATTCCCTCCGAGATTCCTGAATTCTTGACTGAATATCGTGACGTTTTTGAAGAACCTAAGCTTGGTTCATTACCTCCGCACCGGGAGTGTGATTGTGCCATAGATTTGATTCCGGGTAGTAAATACCCTAAGGGTCGTTTATTTAATCTGTCTGTGCCTGAACATGCGGCTATGCGAGAATATATAAAGGAGTCCTTGGAAAAGGGACATATTCGTCCTTCGTCATCTCCCTTAGGAGCCGGTTTTTTCTTTGTGGCTAAGAAAGATGGCTCTGTGAGGCCGTGCATTGATTATCGGCTTTTGAATAAAATCACGGTTAAATATCAATATCCGTTGCCACTGCTGACTGATTTGTTTGCTCGCATAAAGGGGGCCAAGTGGTTCTCTAAGATAGATTTCCGTGGGGCGTATAATTTGGTGCGAATTAAGCAGGGGGATGAGTGGAAAACCGCATTTAATACGCCCGAGGGCCACTTTGAGTATTTGGTGATGCCTTTTGGTCTTTCAAATGCCCCTTCAGTCTTTCAGTCCTTTATGCATGACATTTTCCGTGATTATTTGGATAAATTTATGATTGTGTATCTGGATGATATTTTGATTTTTTCGGATGACTGGGACTCTCATGTCCAGCAGGTCAGGAGGGTTTTTCAGGTTTTGCGGTCTAATTCCTTGTGTGTGAAGGGTTCTAAGTGCGTTTTTGGGGTTCAAAAGATTTCCTTTTTGGGATATATTTTTTCCCCCTCTTCCATCGAGATGGATCCTGTCAAGGTTCAGGCTATTTGTGATTGGACGCAACCCTCTTCTCTTAAGAGTCTTCAGAAATTTTTGGGCTTTGCTAACTTTTATCGTCGATTTATTGCTGGTTTTTCTGATGTTGTTAAACCATTGACTGATTTGACTAAGAAGGGTGCTGATGTTGCTGATTGGTCCCCTGCTGCTGTGGAGGCCTTTCGGGAGCTTAAGCGCCGCTTTTCTTCCGCCCCTGTGTTGCGTCAGCCTGATGTTGCTCTTCCTTTTCAGGTTGAGGTCGACGCTTCTGAAATCGGAGCTGGGGCGGTTTTGTCGCAGAGAAGTTCCGATTGCTCCGTGATGAGACCTTGTGCTTTTTTCTCGCGTAAATTTTCGCCCGCCGAGCGGAATTATGATGTTGGGAATCGGGAGCTTTTGGCCATGAAGTGGGCTTTTGAGGAGTGGCGTCATTGGCTTGAGGGGGCTAGACATCAGGTGGTGGTATTGACTGACCACAAAAATCTAATTTATCTTGAGTCCGCCAGACGCCTGAATCCTAGACAGGCGCGCTGGTCGTTGTTTTTCTCTCGGTTTAATTTTGTGGTGTCCTACCTGCCGGGTTCTAAGAATGTTAAGGCGGATGCCCTTTCTAGGAGTTTTGAGCCTGACTCCCCTGGTAATTCTGAACCTACAGGTATCCTTAAGGATGGAGTGATATTGTCTGCCGTTTCTCCAGACCTGCGGCGGGCCTTGCAGGAGTTTCAGGCGGATAGACCTGATCGTTGCCCACCTGGTAGACTGTTTGTTCCTGATGATTGGACCAGTAAAGTCATTTCTGAGGTTCATTCTTCTGCGTTGGCAGGTCATCCTGGAATCTTTGGTACCAGGGATTTGGTGGCAAGGTCCTTCTGGTGGCCTTCCCTGTCTCGAGATGTGCGAGGCTTCGTGCAGTCTTGTGACGTTTGTGCTCGGGCCAAGCCTTGTTGTTCTCGGGCTAGTGGATTGTTGTTGCCCTTGCCTATCCCGAAGAGGCCCTGGATGCACATCTCGATGGATTTTATTTCGGATCTTCCTGTTTCTCAGAAGATGTCTGTCATCTGGGTGGTGTGTGATCGTTTCTCTAAGATGGTCCATTTGGTTCCCCTGCCTAAGTTGCCTTCTTCTTCCGAGTTGGTTCCTCTGTTTTTTCAAAATGTGGTCCGTTTGCATGGTATTCCGGAGAATATCGTTTCTGACAGAGGTACCCAATTCGTGTCTAGATTTTGGCGAGCATTCTGTGCTAGGATGGGCATAGATTTGTCTTTCTCGTCTGCTTTCCATCCTCAGACTAATGGCCAGACCGAGCGGACGAATCAGACCTTGGAGACATATTTGAGGTGTTTTGTGTCTGCAGATCAGGATGATTGGGTTGCTTTTTTGCCTTTAGCGGAGTTTGCCCTCAATAATCGGGCCAGCTCTGCCACCTTGGTGTCTCCCTTTTTCTGTAATTCGGGGTTTCATCCTCGATTTTCTTCTGGTCAGGTGGAATCTTCGGATTGTCCTGGAGTGGATGCTGTGGTGGAGAGGTTGCATCAGATTTGGGGGCAGGTAGTGGACAATTTGAAGTTGTCCCAGGAGAAGACTCAGCTTTTTGCCAACCGCCGGCGTCGGGTTGGTCCTCGGCTTTGTGTTGGGGACTTGGTGTGGTTGTCTTCTCGTTTCGTCCCTATGAGGGTTTCTTCTCCCAAGTTTAAGCCTCGGTTCATCGGCCCGTACAAGATATTGGAGATTCTTAACCCTGTGTCCTTCCGTTTGGACCTCCCTGCATCTTTTTTTATTCATAATGTTTTTCATTGGTCATTATTGCGCAGGTATGAGGTACCGGTTGTGCCTTCCGTTGAGCCTCCTGCTCCGGTGTTGGTTGAGGGCGAGTTGGAGTACGTTGTGGAAAAAATCTTGGACTCCCGTGTTTCCAGACGGAAACTCCAGTATCTGGTCAAATGGAAGGGATACGGTCAGGAGGATAATTCTTGGGTGACTGCCTCTGATGTTCATGCCTCCGATTTGGTCCGTGCCTTTCATAGGGCTCATCCTGATCGCCCTGGTGGTTCTGGTGAGGGTTCGGTGCCCCCTCCTTGAGGGGGGGGGTACTGTTGTGAAATTGGTTTTTGGGCTCCCCCGGTGGCCACTGGTGGAATTGAACTGGTGTGCATCATCCTCTCTGTTCACCTGTTTCCATCAGGATGTGGGAGTCGCTATTTAGCCTTGTTCCTCTGTCACTTCCATGCCGGTCAACATTGTAATCAGAAGCCTTTCTGTGCATGTTCCTGCTGCTAGACAACTCCCAGCTAAGTTGGACTTTAGTCCTTGTTTGTTTTTGCATTTTGTTCCAGTTCACAGCTGTAGTTTCGTTTCTGTGTCTGGAAAGCTCTTGTGATCTGAAATTGCCACTCTGATGTTATGAGTTAATACTAGAGTCTTAAAGTAATTTCAGGATGGTGTTTTGATAGGGTTTTCAGCTGACCATGAAAGTGTCCTTTCTGTCTTCCTGCTATCTAGTAAGCGGACCTCAATTTTGCTAAACCTATTTTCATACTACGTTTGTCATTTCATCTAAAATCACCGCCAATATTTGTGGGGGCCTCTGTCTGCCTTTCGGGGAAATTTCTCTAGAGGTGAGCCAGGACTATATTTTCCTCTGCCAGGATTAGTTAGTCCTCCGGCCGGCGCTGGGCGTCTAGGGATATAACGCAGGCTACGCTACCCGGCTACTGTTAGTTGTGCGGCAGGTTTAGTTCATGGTCAGTTTAGTTTCCATCCTTCCAAGAGCTAGTTCTTATGTTTGCTGGGCTATGTTCTCTTGCCATTGAGAACCATAACACTGCTCATAGCCATCAGAGGTGTGAACCATGCTGTGGAGACATGAGAGTCAGTGGGTGCTCTTGTCTGCTGGCCTGGCTGTCTGTTGTGAATTTGGATTCTGGGCTCCCCCGGTGGCTACTGGTGGAATTGAACTTGTGACATCATCTTCCCTGTTCACCTGTTCTGATTAGATCTGGGTGTCGCTATATAACCTGGCTTCTCTGTTAGATGCTTGCCGGTCAACAATGTTATCAGAAGCCTCTCTGTGCTTGTTCCTGCTCCCAGACATCTACTAGATAGGTTGGACATTCGTCCATGTTTTGTTTTTGTATTTTGGTTCCAGTTCACAGCTGCAGTTTCGTTACTGTGTCTGGAAAGCTCTTGTTGATCAGGAATTGCCACTCTGGTATTATGAGTTAATGCCAGAGTCCTAAAGTAATTTCTGGATGTGTTTTGTTAGGGTTTTCTACTGACCATGAAAGTATGCTTTCTGTCTTCTGCTATCTAGAAAGCGGACCTCAAATTTGCTAAAACTATTTTCCTGCTGCGTTTGTTGTTTCATCTCATATCACCGCCAATATATGTGGGGGGCTTCTGTCTCCTTTTGGGCATTTCTCTAGAGGTGAGTCAGGTCTTATATTTCCCTCTGCTAGCATTATTTAGTTCTCCGGCCGGCGCTGGGCATATAGGGATAAAAAGTAGGACATGCTACCTGGCTACTTCTAGATGATGCGGTAGGTTTAGTTCATGGTCAGTACAGTTACATCTTCCAAGAGCTTGTTCCTATAGAGGCTTATGCTAGTTCTCTGGCCATGGAGATCATGACAGTTTGACCGGCCCACTAAAGGGTTAAAATCCTTGGCTGAGAAAGGAGAGAAATAAGAAGTCTGCTGAGAGTTTTTTTTTTTTTTTTTTTTCCTCTGTGCTCTTGATTGGATCACTTGCCAGTCTGTCTATGCTGCAGTCTTTCTTTTTTTTCTCTCTCCTTATAATCTTTGAATGGCTTTGTGTTCACCTGTTAATAATGGATCTTCAGAGTGTAACTGCAGGTTTGAATAATCTCACCACGAAAGTACAAAATTTGCAAGATTTTATTATTCATGCTCCGGTATCTGAGCCGAGAATTCCTTTGCCGGAATTCTTCTCAGGGAATAGATCTAGCTTTCAGAATTTTAGAAATAATTGTAAGCTATTTTTGTCCCTGAAATCTCGTTCTGCTGGAGACTCTGCACAGCAGGTTGGGATTGTGATTTCCTTGCTCCGCGGCGACCCTCAAGACTGGGCTTTTGCATTGGCACCAGGGGATCCTGCGTTGCGCAATGTGGATGCGTTTTTTTTGGCCTTGGGCTTGCTGTATGAGGAACCTCATTTGGAACTTCAGGCAGAAAAAACTTTGATGTCCCTATCGCAGGGGCAAGATGAAGCTGAAATTTACTGCCAAAGATTCCGTAAATGGTCTGTGCTTACTCAGTGGAATGAGTGTGCCTTGGCGGCTACTTTCAGAGAGGGTCTCTCTGATGCCATTAAGGATGTTATGGTGGGGTTCCCTGTGCCTGCGGGTCTGAATGAGTCCATGACAATGGCCATTCAGATCGATAGGCGTCTGCGGGAGCGCAAACCTGTGCACCATCTGGCGGTGTCCACTGAGAAGACGCCAGAAAGCATGCAGTGTGATAGAATTCTGTCCAGAAGCGAGCGGCAGAATTTTAGACGGAAAAATGGGTTGTGTTTCTATTGTGGAAAAAATCCTAGACTCCCGTGTTTCCAGACGGAGACTCCAGTATCTGGTCAAGTGGAAGGGATACGGCCAGGAGGATAATTCTTGGGTCACTGCATCTGATGTTCATGCCTCTGATCTGGTTCGTGCCTTTCATAGGGCCCATCCTGATCGCCCTGGTGGTTCTGGTGAGGGTTCGGTGCCCCCTCCTTGAGGGGGGGGTACTGTTGTGAATTTGGATTCTGGGCTCCCCCGGTGGCTACTGGTGGAATTGAACTTGTGACATCATCTTCCCTGTTCACCTGTTCTGATTAGATCTGGGTGTCGCTATATAACCTGGCTTTTCTGTTAGATGCTTGCCGGTCAACAATGTTATCAGAAGCCTCTCTGTGCTTGTTCCTGCTCCCAGACATCTACTAGATAAGTTGGACATTCGTCCATGTTTTGTTTTTGTATTTTGGTTCCAGTTCACAGCTGCAGTTTCGTTACTGTGTCTGGAAAGCTCTTGTTGATCAGGAATTGCCACTCTGGTATTATGAGTTAATGCCAGAGTCCTAAAGTAATTTCTGGATGTGTTTTGTTAGGGTTTTCTACTGACCATGAAAGTATGCTTTCTGTCTTCTGCTATCTAGAAAGCGGACCTCAAATTTGCTAAAACTATTTTCCTGCTGCGTTTGTTGTTTCATCTCATATCACCGCCAATATATGTGGGGGGCTTCTGTCTCCTTTTGGGCATTTCTCTAGAGGTGAGTCAGGTCTTATATTTCCCTCTGCTAGCATTATTTAGTTCTCCGGCCGGCGCTGGGCATATAGGGATAAAAAGTAGGACATGCTACCTGGCTACTTCTAGATGATGCGGTAGGTTTAGTTCATGGTCAGTACAGTTACATCTTCCAAGAGCTTGTTCCTATAGAGGCTTATGCTAGTTCTCTGGCCATGGAGATCATGACAGCTGTCTTTAGAAAGACCGCATGGACCATGGCCCATCCCACTGAACGCTCGTACTCCTTTCCTGTGGGCATAATACTACTCAGACAACACAGGCTGAGGTTAACACACTACAGTAATAATTTATTGGATCACCAACAGTTAATAACATATAGTACACATTCAGCAAGTACCCAAGATGGTACAAATGACTGTCTCACTTTTCTGTGGCGCCCCTGAAGGTCCAGTTGCCACAGAGGTACTGCATCTCATCCAGAGGTGTGGTACCCCAACTCTCTGGTAAGGAGGGGACACTGCACAGAACCCTAACAATAGCACCCAACACCAGACCTCCCCAGGCCAGGGAGGGATTAGCTAGAAGATGTGGATGGAGAGTGAGGAGTTGTCAGGGTTGACAGGAGGGAGGAGTAGGAGAGTCTGTGAGAAATGTAGCTGAGCAGATGTGTGGGTCTGCAGCTCTTGACAATCTGAAGGGAGAGAGAAAGGAAAGAAGCTTCCAGGAAGAAAGAAAGGGTCTTAGGGGCATGTGAAGTGCAGAAGCCTCCCATGGGGCCCACATCCAGGCTGACCAGCATCAGGTGGAGGGACCAGGTCACAGTAAGGGGAAACGGCCCCTGATCTAGTGGAAGAACTACAGGTCTCAACTAGGAATCTGGAGGCTGTAATATCTGTAAGAGCGGCAGCCAATCTCACACCTACTTCACTGAAAAGGTGGACACTGTCACCCGGCAGGACCCGGGTCTACCGGCTCGGATCACTAGGTGTGAAGTGCAGGGCAGGAGAGGGAACAGCCAGCGCAGTGAGAAGTCCAGGAAAGGCATATAAAAAGGGGTTCTGGACAGCTGCCCCAATTTGCTGGAGAGTTTCCTTGAGGGCTCACCTGGAGGACACAGCACCCCGGCTGGGGAATAACACCTGAACTGTAAGCACAATGTGAAAACTGCAACTTGCTGTGTTCTCTCAATTCCTTCCTGCGATGCATGCCCTGCACCACCGCCACCATCATCAGAACTTTACTACACTCCTTTAGCTGTCCTGGGGTAAGCTCTACCTGTGGGGAGCTGTACCAACTCTGCTGTGACACCATCAGCCCCAGTGATCCCTTTAAGCAGCGTCAGCCATCCCTGGCCGAGTACCACAAGTGGCATCACAAACAATTTCCCTTTATCCCCTACAAACTGTATTTCAACATCATCAATCCCTTTTCATTGCACGCCCATGGCCACGAACTGGGTCAGTTGCTGCCGTGACCAGCCCTTTAAGAACCGTCCGACCTGGTTCCAAGTACCCCACGGCCCTAGCGGGTGTTGCAATCTCACAGGTTCACCGGAAATTAGAACATCTGTGACTCCAGGGCTTCCAGGGCCAACTACCCCAACAAGTAGCACCATGCTTTTGGAGGGTGCACACAGAGAGGTAATGGTAAGCTTAGGAAGCTAACAGAATACATTGTGGTATGTGGCCAGGTTACCTGATTGTCCCAACCTGGGTTCTCCAAATGTCTCAATGGGTTCAGTGATAGGCAGTGGATAAAATCTGTATTCCTGATGCTGGAACCATGGTGCCTCGGCTGCTGTCCTCTAAAGTCCTCTGGAAGCAGAGACAGATCTCCTTTTTATAGTTCACAGCTCTTATTAAGACATTTTTCCACAGGACTGGGGGAAGGTGGGGGGTACTCCCTCATTGTTTGAGTGTTCAATTATCCTGCATATTCTGTCCTTCAATGTTTGCAGAACAAAAAAGCTGCATGGACTGATACAATAGGTGTTCAGCAAGCATTCAACAAATCGACAAACATCAATTCAAGCTACAACAAAAGTCAACGTTCAGGCTCATATGAACAATGGATTATGTCTCTTGACCTGATGAATAATACGTCTAACATAATTAAAAATAAAAGCGGTCTCGTCACACATGCCCTTTTGGACCAATAAGAGCATATTATTATCACTGAGACCTGCTCCCTCTTGATCTTCTGCAGGACTCTGGAAATCATTGGTATAGGCGAAAATACAGGAACACATACGCTAAGCGGAACCTCCATGGTATTGATAGAGCGTCCAGTGCCCCATCTCCTAGCAGTGCCTTAATGTGCTAAAGAATTTGTGTTTGCAATCATTTTCAGGTAGAAACTGAGTATTATCCGACAGACTTGCAGGGGTGTCAATACTTTTGGCCACAACTGTATATACTCGAGTATAAGCCGAGATTTTCAGCCCAAAAAAATGGGCTGAAAGTGCCCCTCTCGGCTTATACTCGAGTCATAGTCGGCAAGTGAGAGGGAGCGACGACTGTCACATACTCACCTGCTCCTGACGCGGTCCCTGCATGTTCCATGGTCTCCGGCACCGGCGGCAGCTTCTTTGTCTGTTCAGCGGTCACGTGGTACCGCTCATTAAAGTAATGAATATGGACTCCACTCCCATAGGGGTGGAGCCGCATATTCATTACTGTAATGAGCGGTACCAGTGACCGCTGAACAGAGGAAGAAGCTGCCGGCGCTGGAGACCATCTGTCCCGGAGAAGCTGCCAGGGACTGCGCTGGGAGCAGGTGAGTATTTCATATTCACCTTTCCTCGTTCCACTGTCGCCCTGTCTTCCGCGTCCTCTGCAGTGACTGTTCAGGTGAGAGGGAGCGATGACGTATTATTGTGCGCGCTGCACTCTGCGGAGAGACGGGACGGTGAGGAGCAGCAGGCAGAGACGGGACGGTGAGGAGCAGCACGCAGCGACGAGAGGTGAGTATGTCATTTTTTTTATTGCAGCAGCAGCATTATATGTGGCACATTGTTATATGGAGCATCTTATGGGGCCATAATGAACTGTATGGAGCATTCTATGTGGCACATTGTTATATGGAGCATCTTATGGGGCCATAATGAACTGTATGGAGCATTATATGTGGCACATTGTTATATGGAGCATCTATGGGGCCATAATGAACTGTATGGAGCATTACATGTGGCACATTGTTATATGGAGCATCTATGGGGCCATAATGAACTGTATGGAGCATTATATGTGGCACATTTTTATATGGAGCATCTTATGGGGCCATAATCAGCATTTGTGCAGCATTATATGGGTCAAATATCCGTATGGAGCATCTTATGGGGCCATAATCAGCATTTGTGCAGCATTATATGAGGCATATTTTAATGTGGAGCATCTTATGGGGCCCATCATGACCTGTATGGAGCATTATATGGGGCTCCTGATTCAATATGGATATTCAAAAACACTTAACCTACTGATGTCTCAATTAATTTTACTTTTATTGGTATCTATTTTTATTTTTGACATTTACCGGTAGATGCTGCATTTTCCACCCTAGGCTTATACTCGAGTCAATAAGTTTTCCCAGTTTTTTGTTGCAAAATTAGGGGTCTCGGCTTATACTCGGGTCGGCTTATACTCGAGTATATACGGTATGTTTAGCTTTTTTTATTTCATAAATATCTTAATTTTTAATAGGGCAATGGGGGAGGTTTTTTAAAACCTACTAAATGGGTGATTGCTTCCTCTATATACTGCAATGAACAGTAATACAGTACATTTAGAAAAAACAATCATGGTCATGACTGAGCTTCACAAGATAATATATATTTCAACTTGAGAGTAAAGGCTATGGACACTTCTGATAAGGGGGGATAAAATATTTTTACTATGTCAAAATGTATTTTGGAAGTGCAATGTTACTAACTAAAAAGGTAACCGCTAAGTTTCAGTAATCCCAATATGCAATTAACAGTCTGGTTGAAGTTTTTCATTTTCCTTTTGTGGGAGTATTCCTACAACTAATATGGGTTGGATCTAGTGTACCCAGGGTGTAGCTGTCTTCATTAGCTCATATAAACATAAGGATGAATGACCTAGGGGAGATCAAAACATCCAACACCGCGGAGACACCATCACGTGTTTCTCAACGCAGTGATCCAGAACACTGCCCCATCCCTAAAGGGAAATATGCAAATGCATGTAGAAAAGCCACAGAGACACCATGTCGTGTTTCTCAACGCAAGCAATGAATAGCCAGGTCTTTCACCGGGAAGGAGCAACCACGGGAAGGGCAGCATCCAAGAAAGGAAAACCACCTATGCCAAAACATGGTATCCATCCACAGACAGCTGTTTTGGGGTATTTGCCCCTCATCAGTGTGGAGTAGGAAACTGGCTATTAGGAGCAGTGCCTAGTGAAAAGACCATAAACATAAGGATGAATGACCTTGGGGAGATCAAAACATCCAACACCGCGGAGACACCATCACGTGTTTCTCAACGCAGTGATCCAGAACACTGCCCCCATCCCTAAAGGGAAATATGCAAATGCATGTAGAAAAGCCGCGGAGACACCATCACGTGTTTCTCAACGCAAGCAATGAATAGCCAGGTTTTTCACCGGGAAGGAACAACCACGTGAAGGGCAGCATCCAAGAAAGCATAGGTGGTTTTCCTTTATTGGATGCTGCCCTTCCCGTGGTTGTTCCTTCCCGGTGAAAGACCTGGCTATTCATTGCTTGCGTTGAGAAACACGTGATGGTGTCTCTGCGGCTTTTCAACATGCATTTTCATTAGCTCATATATCAGCACAGTTTCTATCCTGCACTTATTTCATCTCTATGTGCTGTCCTTATCTGTAGCCTGTTTTCTTTGCAGAATGTAGATACTCTCTCCTCTTGAGATCTGTGTGGAGCACAGAGATCTTTCAGCAGGGCCTCCATCAGAACATTACTGCCCTTACTGCTGTTTGTGACCCAGTGAACAGAAGTAAAGAGCCGGGTCCAGACATGGTCTGGGCCTCTCACTCTTGTGCTTCTGATCACCGGGCCCCAGAATATCGAGTTTTGGCAAGCAGTTTACATCTTGGCGCAGGGAGGCTTGGAGCTCTCTTGGCCGTCAAAATGGCTGTGTAGCTCCAAATGAGTCCCTCCGCTTCCTCTGTGACTTGCTGCTGATGGGGCATAAGTATGCTCCATCATGTAAGAGCACCAGGATGCCAGTCCAGAAGTTTAACTGCAGGGGATCATATGAGAGGTAAGTATAGAACTTTTTAAAAATAAAATTAATTAAATGGTAGTAGGGGACTTGGAAGGAGCCAAATAAATTTAATCTCATTCAGCATTTGTCGACCTATAGGAGTGATTCAGTAAATGACAGAATAGATCCAGAGCTTTGCCCGTGGTCTATACCTCATTTGATACAGCGGTGTATTGGGTGAGAAAATATGGAAAGGGGGTACTGGTACTGTTAGTGAAAACTGATATTGGGTCTGCTTTTCGTTTGTTACTTGGGCATCCTGAAAGTTTACATCATTTGGGTTGCTTTTGGAAAGGGTTGTATTTTGTAGATAGGTTCGTCCCCATGGGCTGTTCTGTTTCATGATCCCTTTATGAGGCTTTTAGCACGTTCCTGGAGTGGGTTGTGTGTGATGTCGGATTACTGTCAGTCATCCATTATGTAGACAATTTCTTGTGCATTGGTCCTCTAGATTCTCTGGTTTACCAGTCATTATTAAGAGCAATGGAATGGGTGGCTAGTTGTTTTGGGGTTCCTTTGGCAAAGGAAAAAACTTGTCTTAGCTTTTTGGGTATTACCATTGACACTGAAAAGATGGAGTGCAAGTTGCCTGAGAAAAAAATTACGGCACTGCACACAGACTTTCAACACGTGATGCGGATTAAAAATATACAGTTGAGAACCCTTAAACGCTGCTCAGGAAGCTAAATTTTGCATGCCACATCATTCCCATGGGTCGGGTCTTCTTGTGGCAGCTGACTGTGGCTACCGCAGGGATTTCATCCCCTAGACATTACATTGGGTTGACAAAGGGACTCAAGGATGATCTATTAGTTTGGAAGGGCTTCCTGGACAGGTATAATGGATGGTCCTTAATGATAGTTGAGACATTAGAGAATTTTGATTGTGAGCTCTTTACTGAAGCAGCAGGGAGTGTAGGGTTTGGGGCTTACTGCAAGGGTCAATGGTGCATGGATCAATTGGCAGAGTTGTGGAGGGAGGCGAGTGTCACGGGAAACACTGTTGGAGTTTTTTCCAATAGTGGTTGTGTTGCCTGTATGCGACAAGCAATTCAGGGACAGGAAGATCAGGTTCCTTTGCGACAATATGTCATTAGTGATGACTATTAATCTATCAGGTTCCTCTCTTCTTGTGGTCCGTTAGTTCCGTTATTTTGTTTTGTGCTATCTTTGCCTCAACTCTTGGGTGGTGGCAGTGCATGTTTCCAGGGTGAAAAGATCAATTGCTGTCTCCTTTTGTCGATTACAGTGGGAGCAATTTTGGAGATTGGCGGTGGAGTCTGTAGAAGGAAAGTGGCCAACAGAGCTCTAGGTATTTGTCTATGAGATTCTAGAGCATTAATTAGGGCCCCAATATCAGACAGCACGAGGAGGGCGTATGATGCAGCTTGGAAGCAGTGGGTGGGGTGGATTCAACAGATAGGGCTTTCTGGGCCAGATGAGAATTATATAGGCGCTTTGCTGAGTTGGGTTGGAAAAGTGACAAAACAGGGGTGGTCAGTGTCAAGAGTTAACCAGTTTTTCGGCAAGGGTAGCATTTGGGTGTAAGTTCAGGGGCTTTACGGACATTACAAGGAGTGCCTCTCACAAAATTAGAATATCATCAAAAAGTTAATTCATTTCAGTTCTTCAAGACAAAAAGTGAAACTCATATATTATATAGAGTCATTATAAACAGAGTGATCTATTTGAATTGTTTATTTTTGTTAATGTTGATGGTTCTGGCTTACAGCCAATGAGACCTAATAGTCATTATCTCAGTAAATTAGTATAATTAGCAAAAAACACCTGCAAGGGCTTCCAAAGCATTTAAAAAGGTCCCTTAGGCCGGTTTCACACGTCAGTGGCTCTGGTACGTGAGGTGACAGATTCCTCACGTACCGGAGCCACTGACACACGTAGACACATTAAAATCAATGCATCTGTGCAGATGTCATTGATTTTTTGCGGACCGTGTCTCCATGTGCCAAACACGGAGGCATGTCAGTGTTCGTGGGAGCGCAAGGATTACACGGACCCATTAAAGTCAATGGGTCCGTGTAAAACACGTACCGCACACGGACGTTCTCCGTGTGCCGTGCAGGAGACAGCGCTCCAGTAAGTGCTGTCCCCCCCACATGGTGCTGAAGCCGCGATTCATATCTTCTGTGCAGCAGCGTTTGCTGTAAAGAAGATATGAAGAATCCATTTTTTTAGTGGTATTTCGTGTTTAAAATAAAGCTCCATGTCCCCACCCCCTGTGCGCCCCCCCGCATAGGGGTGGAGCCGCATATTCATTACTGTAAATGAGTGGCCCCACGTGACCGCATACAGTAGAAGGTGCGGCCAGGACAGGAAGCAGCGACAGCCAACGAGGGAGCCGGGTGAGTATTTTCAGAACAGCGGGGGGGCGAACAGGGGGTGGGGACATGGAGCTTTATTTTAAACACGAAATACCACAAAATAATGGATTCTTCATATCTTCTTTACAGCAAACGCTGCTGCACAGAAGATATGAATCGCGGCTTCAGCACGATGCAGGGGACAGCGCTAAACTTTAGCGCTGTCTCCTGCACGGTGCGTGTGGTACCCAGTGGGCACACGGGAGGCACACGTGTGCCACACTGATGTGCCACAAACGCAGGGGCACACGGACACGGATAATTCCGGTACCGTTTTTTTCCGGTACCGGAATTATCTGGACGTGTGAGACTGGCCTAAGACTGTTTCAGTAGGCTCCACAATCATGGGTGTTCCTCACCTCAAGTTATTTATTAGTGTTATGTTTGTTGTAATAAAGGCCAATTTGGCCAATTTAATCAAAAATGGTGTTTCATCTGTTTATTTGGGAGAATCTGGGAATATTGGATCTGGTAATGAAGGGGAATTTCTAAGAAAGGGAAGCCTCTACAATACTGCAATCATGAACTGTTTATGTTTTGTGTGCAATGTTCTTGCTTTTCTTTGGAGTGAAGAAAACATGCTTTGTGTTCAGCGGAGGAGCATCTAAAATTCAATGACACTTTCTTAATTGCAGGCATTCTTGTATTTTTCAAGATTGAACAATTTTTCTGCTGGGGAGCAATTTCTTTTCTTATTTTTAATGCTGTAGTCACGCAGAGCTGACACGCTGTGATTCTCCGGCTAAATATTGTGGTCACAACTTTAGGGAATAATTGCACAGCTTTCACAAAAATGTTTCTTATCTATTTTAGAAGGGAAAGTGAGGAGAAATATTTGTGTGGAAGTAAGAACCGTAGGGAGTCATTAGCATTCATTGTTTTTAACCTTGCTCTCCTTAAGAAGCATGAAAATGGATTAGCAGAAAATGAGACCGTGAGCCAGGATTTATTTTACTTCTGGAGTTGCATTTGCTGTACATTTGGACCACGTTCCCACAATGAGCTTTTGGTGAGTTTTTGATGTTACAGATTTTCTGAAACATTTCTGGACATATAAAGTAAATTAGGTTACTTGTGTTTTTCATTTAGTTTTAGTACTTCCTGGTATTTGGCTTTGACAAAACATCATTTGCTTTTTTATGGGTTTCTGGAGAGGAAATGCACTAAAAGCGCACATGCATTTTTTACCTTTGAATTTTCCACAAGTAATGCAATTCTACAGGAAAAATCTGCACATTCTGTAAAGCTCAGCATAACTGCAAAAGAAATTGACATGCTGCGGATTTAGAACCCGTAGCACAGGTCAGTTTACTCTGAGATTAAAAAAAAAATAGCACAATGGACATGAGATTTCTATAAATCCCATCAATTTTGCTGTAACTGTAAAACGATGTGTTTTTTGCAGAGCAAAAATATTCAGCATAAAAAAAAACTCACCAAAAGCTCATTAGGGGAATTCAGCCTTGTGGGCTTTTTGCTCAGTTAGTGCTTGTGCACATGACCATATTATCAGTTCAAGTGTGATCCAACAAAACATAGAATTTCACCCAAACCAACGGTATGCTATGTGGTCGTGCACATGTCTAATTTTTTTTCCTCCAATAGAACCTGTCCGGGGAAAAAATTTGCAACATGTCTGTGTTTGTTGCTATTTTCTAATTGCACTTGGTCATGCAAGACAATGAGACTGTGGTAACCATCATACTGCACTCAGATGACAACTGAGTGCAGTCCAATTTTCATAGACTGACAGAATGGAGACATTTTTTTTCCTCCATTTTCTCCTCATCCGAGACAATCAGATCACAGTTTGATCAGAGAGTGATTTACCTAATTGACCGGATTCTCTCATCTGGGAGAATCGACACATAGCCTTAGGCTACACTTCATATGACTGTATTTTTAATCAGAGTCCTGATATTTCAGTTTTTCTTTTTTATTAAATTTGCAAAAATTTCTACATTTCTGTTTTTTTTTTCCAGTCAAGGTGTGGTGCAGAGTGTACATTAATGAGAAAAAAAATGAACTGTTTTGAATTTACCTAATGGCTGAAATGAAGCAAAGAGTGAAAAATTCAAAGGGGTCTGAATACTTTCCGTACCCACTGTATTTCGGGTGAGGCTCCTCCATTCAAATCCATGGGTCAGCAGAAAACAAAAATCGGATTGCATACATATAATTTATATAGAATCCGATTTTTACAAATACATTGCAATTTGTAACATAGGAAACTGCTTATTGGCATGTACATTTTATTCATAGCTGATGCATAAAATAAAAATGGCAATTTAGATGAAAAATCATCCTCATCCTCACCTGGATGAAAATTGAATAAATGTTGTTTTATCTATCTTGTGGCCTGCAGCACTTAGCTAACCAGTGGATAGTTTTAACTATTGGGGCCAACTCAAGGTGGGAGAAGTTAAGTGGGCAATGGAAATTCAGTTTTATGTTTGTAAGATAGGGAAGAGACCTGGAAAGAGAAGGACCTATGGCCATAATTTTAGCAGACCTGCTTTGAAAATGAGTATTGTTGTTTGTGAAGAAGGGACACCATACTTTGATAGCACATTCTGAAGTAAGCAAGGATTAAATGGCAGAAGGATTCCTCATCATCTCAGGCAAGTGGGAGCCTCCAGCAAGCTTTATCTATACTAGATAAGAAGAAAAAGTGTGCCTAGACCTGAGAGTCATTGAAAGAGAAGATGACCAGGCTGGGGCACGTGTTCTCTTATGGGGGACTGTAAACACAGTGGCACATCAACGGGCGTGTGGCCCACATTAAATGGACTTTGAGAATAGTAAATGAGGAGTCATAGTGAGGCATCTCAGCCAGTGAGGTACGCACCTGGTGAGGTGGGGCGCAGATGCGACCCTCGGGCACATCCTCCCCTCCCGTTACAAAATAAACCCATTTAAAGACTTAGGCTGATGTCACACTTGGGAGCGCAATGCGAGAAACTCACACGAGTCTCTCGCATCAATACCCGGCACTGCCGCTGGCATTCGGGACCGGAGTGTTCAGCTGCATAGAAATACATGTAGCCGCACACTATGGTTCCGAGTGCCGGTGGCAGTGCCGGGTATTGATGTGAGAGACTCGTGTGAGTTTCTCGCATTGCACTCCCAAGTGTGACACCAGCCTTAGATGAGATCTGTCATGACGTGGAACTAAAGACAATTTAATTTTTATATATTACAGAATTTATACCAAAAGCAAATTTTCAGTCTCTAGATTTATAAAATACCTTCAGTGAATTAGACTGACTCCACATCCAATTATCTGTCACCACTGTCTGCTAACAATGCACTAATGTCAACTTGATATTGTTTTTGCCGAATAACATGTCATAAAAGCTTTTATTTTTCTCTATGAGAATGTCTCAATTTCTGGAAAAATAAAACTGAAAAGGTCAAGAGTTATTAATATTTCTCTGTGTTTTGCTATCTAATCACAATTCTCAAATAGCAAGCTGTCATCACAAAAGGCACAACTATGGTGTACAGTAGCAAAATGTCTCGCTATGATTAATGACTTCGGAATACTGCGTAAGATTGGTCATCATTTACCTCTTTCAGGAGAATTATTATTTTAGCTAAATGAATTAATATAGTTTTGTCTTGTTGGAATGTTTTATTTAATCTTTTAGATGTTTTTGTTGAGTGTTTTATGTCTTACTTTTCGAAGAGGTGTTGTAAGGATTTGGACTGTACATCTGTTTCTGTCTGCTGTTGCCCTCAGTTCGGTTACTTTTACCCTTACCTAAGATGGAGTCACTGGCCTCACGGGGGCCATCTTGCTTCCTGTCAGACTTTCCCTGTTCCTGTCTGTGGTGTATATAAGGGAGCTCTGTATATTACTCATTGCTTGAGTATCTTGTTCCTGGACTTGTGATTAAGCTGGAAGAACTGCTATCTTGTTGGTTTCTTCGTTACCCTGGGATACCCCGTCTGTCTCCGGATCTACGTCTCTTCATCGTAAGACTTGTTTCCCTGGATCTGCTCTGCACTCGTCTCTGCTGCTGGACTGTTCCCTGCTAGGAGGCCTGGTCTCCAGGTCTCTGGACCTGACATACTTGGACTTCCACGGTCTGTACACGTGCTTACTGCTTATACAGCTCTGTCTGCTACTAACCTGCTGTGTCATAGCTGTTTACCTGCATACCATCATAAATATTCTTGAACTCTTAACCTGTTGTCTCTCGGCCTCTTTTCTAACCCATGATACTGATCTCCACTGCACTTAGCACTAAGTTTATAACAGGTGTTTTTAGTCTTTAGTGTACCTATTGTAGAAAAAACTGCGCAGTGCTGTTTGATCTCACGGCTAGTACTATTGTTGAGCTATTACCTCTAAAGCGCAATTACATGTACCTCACAATTCTCCTTCTTCCTAATTTACTAAGAGGAAGTAAACTTTGTTATGCACACAATGGTGCTGCAGCCGGTCATGGTCACTGTTTCTGCCATGCCTGCCCGTACTTTTCAAGTCCATCCATTCTTGGCCGTTCCATCTTCCTGCCCCTTTGTGTGTCAGCTGCAGTGTGTCCGAGGTCTGCCCTGGAGTAGCATCTGGCGTGCATTGGAAGCTAAGTCTAACCCCACCAGGGCTCTAGTGAAGAGTCAGATGTTCGCCTAGTCAGGCCCCTCCAGACTCTCCTTGTGTCATGGCACAGTGGTTCCACTACCACTGACGTTACACAATCCTTTCCTGCATCTAGGTCACATGCTTGATGATGCTCCTATGGGGTGTAACCTTTGCAATATCCAGAAGTCCCCGATAGTGCTGGAGGTACAACAGTATGAATGTTAAAACAGTGAAAACCCCATAGAAGTCTGTGGAACATCCCTAATAGAAAGCAACAGATATGGAAGTAGGCAATCCAGGTCTCGGCCATCCTTCTACATGATCTTCTTGAGCATGAACTTCAAGGTTTTGTTGAACTTCACCTCCAGGCCAACCATCTGCGGATGGTACACCGATGTTCTGAGTTGTGTAATCTGGAGAGCCTTACACAACTCCTTCATCACTTTAGACATGAATGGAGTTCTTTGGTCAATCATGATCTCCTTTGGCAGGCCCATCCAGGAAAAAATATGGACTATACTTTTGGTGGAGGAGTTTTTCAGTGGTACCACCTCCGGGTACCATGTTGCATAAGCCATGACAACCAGGATATACTAGTGCCTTCTGGCAGACTTAATCAGGGGTCTGACAAGATCCATAGCTATTCGGTCAAATGGGACCTCTATTACTGTATGAATAATTGCACTAGGAGACTACAGAAGTGAGAGACTGGAGCAGATGGGACAGAACTGGCAATAGGTGAGAATCTTTCAGAGACATACAGGCCAGTAGAACCTCTGAATGACCTGCTCTTGGGTTTTGTCAATGTCCAGATGCCCACTCAAGACATGAGAACGGGCCAAGTCTAACACGCTATGCCCATAAGGCCCTGGTGCTAACCGTTGCTCTATTACCTCCCCTTCAGTTTAGTAACCCTATATAGCAAGTCCTCATTTACCGCAAAGCATACAAAAATGGTGTTGGACCCCCAGCAATTGAGCAACTCCATTTATAACGGTAACATTATCAAATGCCCCTTTTAACGGAAAATCCTTCATTTCAGCAGTCACAAAATTCCCCCCAGAAAACCAAACTAGGCATGTCAGCCTCTTGGGTCACCTTCTCATCCTTGTCACCAGCAAGGACACAGAGTGTACTCATTCGCCTCTGATTGCGATGAGTATTCTTCATGGTCCACCCCGCCATAAGTCTCAGAATAAGCTAAAGCCCCGCCTTATAACTAGGTATAGCAGGTCTCCAACTATTCTGACCTCATAGGACTCAGTGCCACAGTTCGTTTCTATAGTCACTCTGGCAACAGGGCAGTCCTTGGCATCCCTGTAAATATAGTAAATGCCCACAAGGTTCCCAGGGATCAACTGGTGGGGGAGTGTGGTCCTTACCAAGGTCATCAGACTCCTTGACTCCAAGAGTCCAGACTCCAGTACTCCATTTATTGTCAAGGGACGTGTTTACGGCCCTTTACCTGGCTAATTGTCCATGCTGCAGGCCGGATTGGCATAATACGAACCACACTTACCTATGCTGCAATCTGTTCGGGAGACATGGAACAACGGACGCCTATGTGCTCACGACCGTGACTCCTCCAACAAATTACGTCCTTCCCAGCGACCTTCGGCAATACCTCAGCAACCCCTTAAGACCTTGGACTCACCCCAGATATGGCTCTATTACCCTTGTTTGGAGAGTCAGGCTCCTTTTGGGTTCCTCAGTATGATGATGTGACCACGCACGATTTCCTTAAGAACTTTTTGACCACCTGGTACCTTTCCATTAGGCTAACCAGGTTGTCAGCATTCCAGGGATCTCCATGGGCAGCCCAGTTCTGCACCGGCCTTGGAAGGGAGTGAATTAATCTGTCCATAACAACATGCTCGACCATGTGGACTGAGGTGGAGCACTCTGGCTGCAACCACTTCTATACCAGATATAGCAGGTCGAACATTTGGAAGCGAGGGGGTTTGTCACCACAATATGCCCAGTAGTGGTCCCTTTTTGCCCTGACAGACATAGTCACTCTTGAGCATGCCAATGTTTCAGCTTTTAATTTGGCATAATACTGTGCGTCCTGTAAGAGCAGGTCAAGTAAACAGGTATGAGTGGGCACCACCTCAAAATAAATAGGGATCACCTACTGCATACAGAAAATAGACAGAGCAACAAGCAAAGAAAGTATATGCACAAATACAGGGATCACCATAATACCTCATATCTGCAGGGCAGAGAAAGAAAACAAAAACAGATCTCTATAGGGAAAAACCCCTATACTTTTAATTCAGATCTATGCTGCACTCAGCCTGGCAGAAGTGGTGCTGAAAAATGGTGCCCTTCTCCTTTAGGTACTCAAGGAGCCTGCAAAGCAGTGCTCAAGTTACACACATCTCATAGCAGTGCACAAGTTACATCTCATAGCAGTATATTGCCAAGAGGGTGTAAACTCTTTGCTATCTTAAAATATTTACCCTGTGATGGGTCAGCACTGCCTCAAACATATTTATGCATAAACAAAAGATGATGATCAGCATTCCCATCAATGTGGACCCTGAGATGCAGCAGTAGCACCGTACGCAGTGAACTGGCAGTGACCCAAGCAAGTTCAAACAAAACGTTCTTTTAACGTGTTACTTCAAACAGTCCATTAGAAATACACAGTACACGGCTTCTTCACCCAGTCCATTAGAAATACACAGTACATGGCTTTAGTTTGCAGTCACTAAAAAGGCCGGACTTCCCTTTGTCCAGTTTCCCTGGGCGATCGCACGCCGGTACCAAGTCTCTTTACTCATGCCGTGCACCGCACGCTAGATCCTCTGCATTGCAGCCGAGTAAACATAAGACAGCCTGAGACACAAGGTGTCAGTCTCTTTGGTTCCTCTTGCCCCTGTGTTGCTTAACACAGGGAGTGCTCTGCAGACAACTGCTCTGTCTTCTTCCAAGAACAACAATGACACACCTCCCCCTCTACTACAGGGCATTTAAACAGTTGCTGCTTCACCATTCTAATCATAGCTACACCTGTCACTGCAATGCGCCCTAATAACCTCACTACACCTCGTGCGCATTCTGGAGAGCAAAAACAGCGCCCCCTAGCTGTAACAGAGGTCACTGCCTCACATATCCTCCCCCTTGTTCATACCTGTGGGGGTGAACATTTGTTACCTCGTATGGGTGTGAGGCAGGGCAACTGCATTCCCCTGTGACATCCCCGCCAGACACTACACTACGAAACCAAAGTAGGCACCAGAACCATCAATTGGCACATGTATCCCTCCCCTTTGTGTTTCTCCTCCACACTTCATTCTCCAGTGCAGAAGCCAAGCCCTCTTTTCTGTTTAACCCTAGATTTGGGCAAGTTTTGGGTTGTCTCGACCTTGTTTATTTTGAGTACACTTACCACGCTGGTCATCTTGTCACCTAAGTATCTGCTTTCGGGACCCTGGTACCGTTTCCTCTGTGCCCTTACCAGTGCCTCAGTGACTATATCTGTATTGCGTTGCCCCCGAACCTGAGCCTCCCAACCCTGCTGTCTAGCGAGCGCTCTATCTAACTTACCCTGACCCCCGGCCACATCCTTAGCTGGTGCCAGAGGGTTCCTCATCCTCAGTCGCCTCCACGACCATATGCTCCACGCTCTTCTCATACCTGCATCTCTGCGTGGGACCCTGGACCTGAGCTGTCCCAAATTTACCAGGGGACATTTCCAGCTGAGTTAAGTGGGGTCTCCACATCTTCTACTTCCACAACCTCTAGGGGGAGCATATTGGAGTTACACTCTGTCCCTAAATTAGCGACCCCTCTGGCAAATATCTCTGACTTGACACCATCAGGTTCTGCGCCCAAAACAACATTTTCATCCTTCACTGCCAGGACCTCTAGTGAGAGCCTATTGGGATTACACTCTGTTCCCTAGGTTGGTGACCCCTATGGCAGGTATCTCAAAATCTCTGGGTTCTATACCTGACACAACCTTTACTGTGAGATGGTTAACCCTGGTCTCCCACATGGACCAGGATAAGGGTAGGTCTCTTCCCAACACAGTCCCATATGGAAGTGTTTTCACCACTCCCACCACATGTTTAATGTCCCTACATGGTGTGGAAAAATTAACCTCCACTGTCGGGTACTCCCCGATTTCCCCGTGGATACCCATCACCTTGACTTTCGGTCCTTTGGGGTTGTCACCGGTAACAAGGGATCCCTGAACCAAGGTCACTATGCTCCCCGAGTCCAGGAGGACTTCTGTTTGGTACCCATTCACAAGTACCTGGCACAGCTGGGGTTCGCTGTCGGCAGTTCCCGTAGTGGTGGTACCGACTGGCTGAACATACATACAAATACGGTGACCATAGCTGCAGTCCATGGGTTCAGACACCAGCGGGCAGTTGGCAGACACATGGCCGGGCCTTTGGCAGGGCCAACACCTGATCGCTGCGGCACGACTGTACCCAGGAGTAGTTTTAGTTTTTCCCAGCTCCTGGGCTGGGGAAACTTTACGTGATAGCCGAAATGGAGCAGTGTCCCGTATAATGTCCTGAGTGGCTGTATACCGCTCTACCAGTTCCACCACCTCATCCAGAGTGCCTGGGTTCCCTTGTCCCACCCAACGCTGCATGGCAGCTGGCAGAGCTCTCACCTGCTGGTTGACCACCACCCTCTCTACCATCTGGAATGGGGATAATGTCTCAGGCTGAAGCCATTTTTAACCAGTTGCAGCAAGTCATGAGCCTGAGATTGGGCAGGGAGAGTCTCGGCAAAGGACCACTGGAACACCCATTGGGCATCGTCCCGACTGAGGTCTATGAAGGCCTTCTGAGCATCTCCCATCAGGAAGTTGGACACCACCTCAGCCCACTGAGTCAACGGCAAGCTCTCCCGCTCCACAGTGCATTCAAAGATGGTGAGAAAAGCCTCCATGTCATCCTCAGGCTCCATCTTCCTCAGCGCTGACCAGACCTTGTACTGAGCCTCAGACCGGAATGCTGTGGCTGGTGGACCTGCCTCTCACATAGCTGTGAACTGCTGCATCAACAATTCAGTTGTCTGCTGCTGTTGCTGATTTTGCAGCTCCTACTGCTGTTGTTGCTGCTCCAGCTGTTGCCACTGCAACTGCAGCACCTCCTGCTGCTGCACCTGCAGCGCCTCTTGCTGCTGCTAGTGAGAGAGGACCAACTGCTTCAAAAGCTCCTCCATTTTATCAGGTGGCTTGAAATGTAGCATTGCAGGCTTAATCACTGACATGCAGCACGCTTTGGGTATGCCTCAGTTCACACGGCCCACATTCTTTCCACCAAATGTGATGCAGCGGTAGCACCGTACGCATTGAAACGGCAGTGACCCAAGCAAGTTCAAACAAAACGTTCCTTTAATGTCTTACTTCACACAGTCCATTAGAAATATACAGTACATGGCTTTAGTTTGTAGTCCCTAAACAGGCCGGACTTCCCTTTGTCCAGTTTCCCTGGGCGATCGCACGCCAGTACCAAGTCTCTTTACTCTCACCGTGCACCGCACGCTAGATCCCCCGGATTGCAACCGGGTAAACATAAGACAGTCTGAGATGCAGGGTGTCAGACTCTTTGGTTCCTCTTGCTCCTTTGTTGCTTCACACAGTGAATGCTTTGCAGACAACTGTTCTGTCTGCTTCCAAGAACAACACTGACACACCTCCCCCTCTACTAGAGGGCTTTTAATTAGTCACTGCTTCACTATTCTAATCATAGCTACACCTGTGACTGCAATACGCCCTCATGGCCTCACTACACCTCCGCAGGCATTCTGGAGAGCACAAACAGCACCCCCTAGCTGTAACAGGGGTCACTGCCTCAAACCCATACTGACAGGAATGCCCCAAAGGAAGTATCTATATAAATACAATGAGAAACTACTCAATTTTCTGATGAAATAGCAGTTTGTCTTTTAAGACTGTCTTCTATAGTTGGTCAGTCATCCTTTGAGTTAGTCTGTTGAGATATGAATGTCATGCCATCATGCACTAGCTTTTTTAATACACAAAAGCCCCTTTAACAGTTTAGTGGGAAAAAAAATAATCATGGGGTTATATCTACTTAAGATTTCCTGATTTTAGATGACTATAAAGTGAATGAAAATCCTGAAGGAATCCATGTTCTTGTTAATGACTATACATTATAGCAAATTTAGGATATGAACATCAGGTGGGAATGTAAATGAGTTATATCTGAATGTCATAACATTTGGAAGAAAGTCACAGAAGCAGATGTTTCTTTTCAACAAACCAAATTACTATGAAATTCTGAATATTTATATTGTATTCTGGAACATATGACTCCTGGAAATGAGAAATCTGTGCTTACAACTAAGCTTTTCTCATCTTATGCAGAATTAATAAGTAAGGCTGGGTTAAGAAATTTGGCCAGTCATGTCTGCAAATTGCATATGCGATTGACTCCATGTGCAGCTCCAGATGTTCTCTCGCAATGTAGACTGGTGCAGCAGCTGCCTTCTATTGCATGCACCATTCTGGTCCATAAAATAAACCAGAATAATGTTTGCTGTGATTTCTTCCACCATGGGTGATTTTTCACAAGGACCAATGTGCACTAGCATATTGGCTACAATCTGGGACTGTAAGAAGAATTGGGAAAAGGGTAGTGAACTGAGTAGACCAGAACTGAAAGATGGAGGAAGCATTTCTGGAGGGAAGAACTTGAAGGGAACTTCGGATCAGGTAATAGCTGCACAGTTATCAACTATAAAACACCGGGGTAGTGAGGCAGGAAAGTGGTTGGCACCACCAAGTAAGACAGAGAGGATATGTGAGTGGTGAAACACAGAGGCAGAGCGACTGAAGATTGACTTGAAACCAGGACAGGCGAGAAATCACCGGTCAACTACAAACTACACTTCGCCGGTCAAGACCGGAGACCCAGACTATGTTAGCCAAGACCCAAAGCCCTCTTTTGTAGGTGCTCGGTGCTTCAAGCTTTACACAACAAGCCGCAATTGATTGATAAGGTGGATCAAGCTGACCAACGAGTTCTGCAAGACTTATTGGAATTGTTACAGGAAAATTCAACGGTGACAGGTAAGGGTCGATTTCCCTACAGAAATAAGTCTACTACAGCCCCCCCCCCCTTTTACTTGGTGCCGGTTGTTAGTTTTTTTCTTAATTGGATAAGAAAGACATACTTCAACTGTCCCCTCGTTCTCTTGTACCCAATAATCTTAATATCTTTGAAAGAAGGGCTATTTCCAACCTCAGAGACAATGATTCATTTATTATCAAAGAGGCTGATAAGGGGGGTAATGTCATTTTATGGCCGCATGAATTATATCTGGAGGAAGCAAATCGTTAATTGCAGAATACCACATTTTACAGAAGACTCCCGTCAGACCCCACGGGACCATTCTTTGTCAAACTCAGAAAACTTCTGGATAGGGCCAAGGACTTGGGGATCATTCAGGATCAGGAAATGAAATTTTGGGTTGAGCACCCTATTGTGTCCACTTTTTATATGCTGCCCAAGGTACACAAAAACCTTGCCAAACCTCCCGGTCGTCCCATTGTGGCAAGCATTGGGAGTCTGTGCGAAAAGGCATCAGTATATGTTGACTATTTTTTACAACCCATGGTTAAAAACTTGCCTTCTTTTACACAGGACTCCTCGCATTTCATCTGTACTTGTCGTGATATGAGTTTGCCCCCAGAGGCTCTATTAGTGACATGTGACGTAGAGTCACTATATTCAAACATCGATCACGGGGATGGTATTACAGCAGTTTTGTACTTTTTTTATTTAATTTTGGACTCAGATAGAATGTATGACTCCTTTGCAATTGATTTGTTGGAGTTCATTTTGAAACACAACTATTTCTTATTTGACAGAACATTTTTTTTTTGCAGGTTTCAGGTGTGGCCATGGAGGCACGGTGTGCTCCGGCCCTCGCCAATCTCTTTTTGGGATGATGGGAGGCCACCAAGGTTTACCCTATGGATTCTTTCAAAATTCATGTACGCTATTGGCTACGTTACATTGATGATCTATTTTTTGTTTGGACAGGGACGTCAAGGGAATGTCAGGACTTTATTGATGCCTTGAACCGCAATTCACACAACATAATTTTGACCTACTCGATGTCCCAATCATCAGTAACGTTTCTGGATCTCCAGGAGGTGACAGTAGTAGTATACCGTAAGCCGACAGCCACAAATTCCCTTCTGGAGTATCGCAGTTTCCATCCAGCCCATACCAAACAGGGGGTGCCAATCGGGCAGTTCCTGCGAGTTAGACGGAATTGCACTGACGATGAGGACTTTCGTATGGAGGCACGGGAACTCACGTCATGGCTTAAAGGAAGAAATTATCCAAGGAGATGCATTTTGGCAGCCTATGAACAGGCTAGGTCCCAAACACAGGTATCCCTACTCACTACTAAGGCCAAAGTTGTAAATTCTAAACCCCGCTTAATCACTACATTTACCACCCATTGTTCACAAGTGAGGAATATTCTCCAGAGACATTGGGGTATCTTGACTATGGATTTTCAAACTACCAATATTGTCAGTGAACAACTGCTGCTTACGGCCAGGAGGGCTCCCAATTTTAGGGACCTCCTTACTAGGAGCCACTATACCAGACAAACCAGGAGATTACACCGTGGTATTGTCTTGAGGGGGTCGTTTGCATGCGGCAATTGTAATATTTGATCATACATGCACACCAATAGAGACTTTTTTGTCAATCCTAGGGATGAAGCAAGATACAACCTGAAAAATTACATCAATTGCAAGACAAACTGTGGTCTAAGGGGTAACGTTTCTCCTTATGGAGAGTGACATACCATCTGGCTTGTCAAGGTAAGGAGGCTTATTTGCCGTACAATGCTCCTCTGGGAAATTAAATATGCAAATTGCCTCTTCTGAGAAAAAGATGACCTAACTCTATAGTGCCACCTGTTGGAAGTAGCGAAGTCACTCTCCATAAGGAGAAACGTTACCCCTTAGACCCCAGTCCAGAGCCTCTCACCTAGCCAAATCAGTTCTCATGCTTCGCACTGACAAGGGCCAACCGCCCGAAACACCGTGTCTGTGAATTGAGATACTGATTTGGCTTTTATCCTAAGTCATATTGCACGACTCGTTAGAGGGTTGATTGTGACTTGTAGGATCGCTACTTCCAACAGGTGGCGCTATAGAGTTAAGTCCTCTTTTTCTCAGAAGAGGCAATTTGCATAAGACAAACTGTGTCATCTATGCTCTAATATGTCCATGCCAATTGGTGTACGTGGGACAGACATCCCAAGAACTTCGACGGCAGATTCAGAAGCATTTTTACGACTATCAATTTGGCTCTCACGGACCAATCGAAGGGCAAACCTCTCACTTCTGTTGCAGCACATTATCTTGCCCACCACTCTGGTAAGGTTAACAATACACGTGTGGTGGGTGTGGAGAAAATATGTTTGTCTAATAGAGGGGGCTGCCCGAGAAAATTACTCTTACAGTCTGAATCTCGCTGGATTTTCAATTTGAATTCCATCACTCCCATGGGTCTTAATGAGGAGTTATTGTTTATGGGTTTTTTGGGATAATAGCCCTCTTTGCTATGCATAGCGTTCTGGTGGCCTTGGTTTTTGCATTTTCACTTTATTCTATAATAAAATATTTTTTGTTCATTTTTTTATATAGGTTCTCCTGCATGTTTTGCATATCAGATGGGCATATCTCCATGATACCCAGATACGGACCGTATTCTTCGCCTATGGTTGACTTACAGTATACCTCCGGACGAGATTATGGACATATCATATGGCTCTCTTGGATCTCTTTTGAATATCATGCATGTCAGGTTGACATGTCTTCCCCCTATCTGTGGATGGACCATGTCTTATTGCCCCCTTGTGGGTGATTTACGTTTTCCGGATTGAATTGTGGACATATTTTATGGCCCCTTAGGACTCATTTTCCTGGACAATTGTGCAAATATGCATATTATTATGGGCCACTTTGTAGGGAGAAGATAAGACAATTTATTTGAGCCTGAGGGCATTATGGTTGCTATATATGCCTGTATCTATGTTCATTTACTTTCTGGCAGGACCCTTGGCATTCGTTTCCATTTATCTCTGGGGACTCCAGTTATTTCTGGCTTTCGGTGGGTCTTTTGGCCCTGCTTCCTTATCTCCAATGCACCTTAGACCTCTTTGGGCCTGGTTGCCCCTTGTTTTTTCTACATTTTGCTACATCTCATTTTTTACCTTTGGGTTGTCTGATATAGGATTCCATATTAGTCTTTTAATGGTTTGCGCGATAGGTTTTTTGCTGTGCTTATTTAAGGTGTATTTGATGCTGGGCATGTGTTTCTCTATATTGTATTTATCTTTCTATAAATTAATAAATTATATTATGGCATATAGATACTCTGGTTATAAGTGTGTAATTTGTCTAAATTGTAATTATTTGTCTCATGCATCTTTTCCTATGTGTTCTTGTATGTATCCACTCATGTTCCCTGTATGTTTTCCTTCATTTGCTGTGTCTTTCCTTATGTTTCCTTGTTATATGTCCATGCATTTATCCTTATGGTCTGTGTTGTGTCATGTTTGCTTCCCCAGCGCACACTCTATTGCTCCCCTCAGACTCCCGGGAGCTGCGCATGTGTCATGTCTATTCTTATTCCTTCTTGATGTGGGCATGGTTTGCATTCCACTTCGCGCATGCACAGAGTTACTTGCGCTTCATCTTGCCCATGCACATTACTGCACTGGTCGCATTACCTCATTTCCGGGTTTTGTGCGCCGTTCTCTTCATGCTGTGGTGTCCCACACCTGCGTGCTATGCATCAATCTCCTACTCAGGTATTTATACGTTCTTTGGTGACTCTAACACACACTTCCCCTGACGAAGCCGTACAGGTTACGGCGATACGCGTTGGGTCGTTTTAGCGGCGCCCCACTCTGGTTTCCATACTCCTTGTCCGCCACTTGGTTGGACGCTCCTCCTCACCCTGGCTAACTCCACTTCTGATATTTAGGCATACTCTGGTAATTCTTCGACCTTCTGATCCACATCATCATGGTGGCTCTTTTTATTTTCAGGAAGCAGCTAAGGCTTGTAATATAACTTGCCGTGTCCAAACCCTCAGAATAAATATGAAAATAGCTTTGGAGGATGTTCACTAAATTAAAACATAACTTTTAATAAATATGTAAAATACTTGGGCCCTTAACAAAACACATACATAGACAGTGTAACAAGGTGCTAAAGTGAACCAGTGCTGAAGATATAAAAAAATTGGAACAGTCTTACCAATTTAGACGGACTAATGGAGGAGGTCTCACCAATTCTGTGGGGTAGGTGGTTCCAAGACGAAGAAAAACAAGCCAAGGGTAGGGAAATGTAATATTGTCACTATCTTCCCTGTGAACCCTTGAAGAGCTCCTGTCCTCACAAGGACAGGCCCCAAGTGAGTCCTGCTATGGCCACCCACCAACCACAGTAAACCCTAATTGTCTCTTATCTCCCTACGCGTTTCAACTCCAATATAGGAGAATCATCAGGGGAGTTGTATATATAAAAAATGCCAATGGGTCTCCTTAGTAATTCAGTCCATAAGAATCCATACTGGTCCGTATACAATTATATACAAAGCAGGTCCCGCAGTGGCTGGGAATCCCGCAATAAACCAGCAGCAACAAAGATTATGTCCGCAGTATATAGTCCTCGCATACTGACCAAAAGACCTCCCTTTTATATACATATATATTTGCCAGGTGTAGATGTTTAAGCCCCAGTTAGAGAGAAAATGGTGCCACATACCGGATCCCAGCCGCATCCATTGCTTCACTGCGCGGTAAAACGTTTCCGGCAACTGGCGTGCATATACCGGAAGTGACGGCATGTTACAAGAGGTCACCTCCGTCCACCATTTTTCTGAAGCCTGCGCTGGTCCAGGGGAATGTCAGCAATACAGGGCATTGTGCACGGTAGTACCCATAAAGATAGAGCATGAGTGCTCTAGGACCACAATGCCAACACAGACTCGCATCCAATCCGCGGCCAGCATTATGCAGGACGGAACATATGTCCACGCCATCTTACGTATGTCAATTCCGGCAGGTCCCCTGTAAATGAGTACTACCACGGCGCCATATTATGTGCGCCCTAACGACCCTGTACTCGGGTACTAGTACATCACTATACAGGAAATATCCATTACATTAGGCTCCATCTTACCGGAGCTCATTACCCTGATGAGAAATAGTGTGAATATATCTGTTATTACTATCAGATATGTTGAAATGAAATAAATCTATGCCATAGTATAAATGTATGTTGTTACCATTAAATAAACTGGCATAAAAAGCTAATATAAACAGATCTATACCACATCATGCATCATCCAGGTGTAATTCCATTATAGGCACTATATATGAAACACAACAATTGTTATGACTAGATGTTATCATAGTGTCTATATATGACTCCAGACAGAACACCCTTGCATTTGACAGGATTAGTGCCCAGTGGAGGGGAGGGAAGAGAGAAAGAGGAAAAGACCTTACTCTATAATAGCACCCTGCAAAATTTCCCCCAATAAATACCTGGATCTCAAAAGGGAATTAGGATAACCCATATAATTAATGTCTTATTAACCATAGTAATGGTGACAGGGGCATTCCTATTCAGTTTATAAGAAAGATGTAACTGAGAATGTATATAGCTGAAATTAGACAAATATAACAGAGGGGGCCAGTATGGAGGATGCTGAAGGAAAGATATGGGTCCCAAGAAAAAACAACAAACAAAAATACTTTCAAGGCTCCGAATGGATATAGTGTTCACAATATAACCTCCATTAGATATTGCCAATGAAAGAAAATGTAAATGGGGGCAATAGCTCCATTATTACATGATATATTTCGATATGACTTATTTTGTTTTCTTTGACTGTTTTCATAGTTAAGGCCTACGACTGAGTCCAGACACAGAGAGGGATTATACTGCGAGACCACCACACAAATCCCCAACAGAAACGTCAAACCGTTAACCAGTACTCATGAAGTTGGCAATTCCTGTGGTAAGGTAAGGTATATGGTAATTACAATGTGGTAAGGTATAATGGAACGACAAGGGAATATATGGGCGGCCAAGGGGATTGTTTTATAAAAAACATCCAAAATTGATCTGATCGTTCAAGCCTAGGGGATGGCAAGTATCCAACATGAATATCCAGCTAGCCTCTCTCTGGAGCAATAATTTATCAAGATCACCACCTCTGACTGGCATATCAATTCTGTCAATCCCCATAAATCGTATTGCTCTCACACCTCCCCCATGCATGCTGTTCACATGTTTAGCAATTGGGGTATCTCTTTTATTTCGTATGTCACCTAGGTGTTCTCCCACCCTTCTCCTCAACTCCCTTATTGTCTTCCCAACATAGGTGATGCCACACTGACAAATGGCTCTGTAAATGACACCCGTACTTTTACAATTTATAAATTTCTTTAGTTTGAAAGTCTGTTGTGTGTTTTCATTGAAGAATTCCTTTCCGGTGCACATTGAGTCACACATAACACACCTACCGCATCTAAAGAATCCCACTGGTCTTTGTGGGAGCCAAGTCATTTCCCTAGGCGTGCTGAAATGACTATGTACAAGTCGGTCGCCTAGTGTTTTTGCTCTGCGGTATGTAATGACTGGATCATTTCCCAAGGTATCCCTCAGATCCTCATCCATCTTTAGGATACCCCAGTGTTTCCGTATGATATTTTTAACAGATGATGCACCGTTATCATAGGTGCAGATCAATCTCGTCACTTTGGAGGGTTCAGTCTCCTCTCTCCGAGGTGTTAAGAGAGTTTCCCTCTCCTGTTGGTTAGCATACCGGAAGGCCTCCCGCAAGATCCGATCCGGGTAACCTCTGGCTAAAAACCTCTGCCTAAGGTCATCGGCCATGATTTTAAAATCTCTCTGGTTGGAACAATTGCGCCGCAATCTCAGATACTGCCCCTTAGGGATGCCCTTCTTAAGGGAATAGGGATGGTTGCTATCCCATCTTAAAAGAGAGTTAGTTGCGGTGGGCTTTCTGTATATGGTACTCTCCAAGCGATCTCCATCCTTTGACTTGGAGATCAGAACGTCCAGAAAGGGTAATTGTGTATCCTGTATGTCAAACGTAAATTTAAGTCCGACATCATTACTATTTAAGGACATAACAAATTCGCTGAACTCCTCTCTTGTCCCTTTCCATAAAACAAAAATGTCATCAATATACCTGACCCATAAATCAATATGGGCCAGGTAATCGCTATGTTGGTCTGAGAAGGCAATGCTATCCTCCCACCAGCCCAGGAACAAGTTTGCATAGGTGGGTGCACAAGGATTCCCCATAGCAGTGCCCCTGAGCTGGTGGAAGGTCCTGCCATCAAAAGAAAAATAATTATTGGTAAGTACAAACTTAAGAAGGGTCAGAATGAAATCGTTATGAGCATTAAATTGACAACCCCTAGTGCTGAGAAAGCGACGCACCCCCTCAATCCCGCAATCATGTGGGATTGAGGAGTATAAAGCCTCAACATCAATGCTGGCAAGCAATGTGCCCGGTTCCAGAGAGATGCCCTCTAGTTTTCTGCATAATGCTGGCCGCGGATTGGATGCGAGTCTGTGTTGGCATTGTGGTCCTAGAGCACTCATGCTCTATCTTTATGGGTACTACCGTGCACAATGCCCTGTATTGCTGACATTCCCCTGGACCAGCGCAGGCTTCAGAAAAATGGTGGACGGAGGTGACCTCTTGTAACATGCCGTCACTTCCGGTATATGCACGCCAGTTGCCGGAAACGTTTTACCGCGCAGTGAAGCAATGGATGCGGCTGGGATCCGGTATGTGGCACCATTTTCTCTCTAACTGGGGCTTAAACATCTACACCTGGCAAATATATATGTATATAAAAGGGAGGTCTTTTGGTCAGTATGCGAGGACTATATACTGCGGACATAATCTTTGTTGCTGCTGGTTTATTGCGGGATTCCCAGCCACTGCGGGACCTGCTTTGTATATAATTGTATACGGACCAGTATGGATTCTTATGGACTGAATTACTAAGGAGACCCATTGGCATTTTTTATATATACAACTCCCCTGATGATTCTCCTATATTGGAGTTGAAACGCGTAGGGAGATAAGAGACAATTAGGGTTTACTGTGGTTGGTGGGTGGCCATAGCAGGACTCACTTGGGGCCTGTCCTTGTGAGGACAGGAGCTCTTCAAGGGTTCACAGGGAAGATAGTGACAATATTACATTTCCCTACCCTTGGCTTGTTTTTCTTCGTCTTGGAACCACCTACCCCACAGAATTGGTGAGACCTCCTCCATTAGTCCGTCTAAATTGGTAAGACTGTTCCAATTTTTTTATATCTTCAGCACTGGTTCACTTTAGCACCTTGTTACACTGTCTATGTATGTGTTTTGTTAAGGGCCCAAGTATTTTACACTCTTTTTATTTTCACCCTTGGCTGATTTTTATTTCATTTAACACATGCTTTGCTTGTTGTGACATATATTTTGCACAGGTCCTTGCATGTGTAGCAGCCTTGTTTGGACTTCGGCTATGCTGATCATTAGGTTGTCTTTATGTTGGAGTTTTCTGTTCCTATTGTTGTAGGTTATATCCTGCTCTGAACATTTCAGGGTTATTTTTGGGGGGTTTCTTTCAAACTTATATTACATCTACATATTGTCTTGGGTGCATTGGATATTCTACATATGTTTTCATGTGCATAACAATCTCTAATTTTATATTGATGTTATGTATCTTGTTGTGGCATCCTATTCATATTATATGTGGTGGGGGGCTTATGAGTGGGGCTCCTGCATTATTTTACTTATGTTTTATGTTTTTGTAATGGTGTACCAAATAAAGTTTGATATTTTCTCATATTATATTTGTGTGGTGTAGTGTGCAGGCATTACGGTAGTGCTGTTTCTTTTTTCTAAGACCCAAAGCCCAGTCATCATCACCAGTCAAGACCCCACATCGAGTGAACCGAGTCATTACCCACCATAGACACATGGTACAGGGTGTGGGCTGTCACCATGCACTAGAAAGGGAGCGAGGCCAGCCAGTGTGATGAACACACATAGGGTTCTAAATGACTCGTTAGTGAAGGACTTACTTCGGAAGTCGGAAATACTGGTGACCCCCCGTTAGTGCCAGTATAACAATCAAAAGCATTTGAAGAGCCCTTGGGAGTGACACCTCTTGAACTTAGACAGAAAGACATTAATAGTTGTTTAACTAAGAGATAACTAGATAGAAAGTAGAATAAGATATTGCAACTGTTCTATTTCTATAGTTAAACTTACATTCCGTGATAGTGTATCCAACTAAAGCTATTTATTTTCCTATCTGCGTTGTTGAATCCCAGTAACCTGTTCACTGGAAGAAAGAGAGATTCTGCTGTGCCTGTGCAACGACCACCGAGTTGCCCGGATTGTTAAAAGTGCTGTTTACTGGGTGGCCACCCTGCTGGATCCCCAATACAAGCACAATGTACCATACTTCCGTCACTGGAGCATGATTGGAAAATGCGGATATACAAGCACACGCCCTCCCTCAGGCAGAAGGTGCATAGTACACAGTGGCTTAAAGGCACAGTATTCTCACAGTTATGGGTTGCAGAGTACACACAGCGGCTTCAAGACACAGTACTCCCAGAGGCGGAGTGTACAGAGTTCACACAGCAGCTTAAAGGCACAGTACTCTCACAGACAGGGTTTGCAGAGTACAAACAGCGTATTAAAAGCACAGTACTCTCCAGTTATGGGGTGAAGAATACACAAAGCAGCTTTTGGTACAGTACTCACACAGATATGGGTTGCACAGTACATACAGCAGCTTTTCTGCAGAGTGCGCAGGCAGAATCTGTCCCTCACTCCAGCTGCGTCCTATCCTTACACTAATGAGAGCAGAATGGTGGCGGCACTTGTGATCTTGTATTTATAAAGGCCGGGTCACGTGCTGTAATGGCCAATTACAGTCATGTCAATACTTGGCATGGCTGTGATGGCTCCGGAAGTGCCCACAAGCTTGTTGATTGGCTGTGCTGCAGTCTTTCAACAAGCTTTATTAGACTGGCGAGCCCTAACAGGAATCCAGTCATGCATTAAGAAGTCCATATTCAGGGTTCGGTACCATACACTAGGTGTCCGAGATGGGCCTTGAACTTTACCTTTTAGATTCACTCATCCCATTCACACATTTAACTTTCTATTTTCAGATTAGCAATGGTACACCACACAACTATACTGTGGTCTTCTGCAGGTGTTCCTGCCTCCCGGCATTTTTGTTTTGTCATGTGACCTTTTCAGCCAAGTGTATTTAATGTGCTTTTAACACTCTCTCGCTCCGTTGTATCATCTGAGGAGGAGGAAGAGGAGCCTCGGCTTATTGTCCCTATCGAGAGTCTGAGAACTGTGGCCCCGGTTTTGCTAGAGTCTGTGCCTCGCTGGAGTCGGTGGAAGGCACGGGCATGGGCGCAGGGACATGCAGATGCTGGCCGTAATTAAGGAGGAATGGAGTCTGACCGGTGGATTCTTAAAAATCAGCTATGGTAAAGCTGACAGCTGATGTGTTCTGTTATCAACAACAGCAGGCGTAGGCTTATGCGAGCAGTACTCACTTCAGTGACTGGTCTCTGTGACTGGCGGTAAACTTTTTACCACAGCTCTCTGACTGGTGGTAATAACTATACCGACCAATCAGAGTTGGTGGTGTTTCTTGCGCTCTCATGAAGATGACAGCATGGCAAACATCCGATGTTCAAAGTGCTGATCCTGAAACAGTAACATGGACTTACTGGAGAAGTCCGTGTTCGGGGTCCATGCCTGAACACTATTGTGTTCGATAGACACTAAACTTTACTGTTCAGGCTCAACCATCACTAGTTATAATTTATTTATAATAGAATACCAGCTGATGTATAAGTGTAATGTGATATATAAAGCAATCAGTAGTGGATAGTCAAAATAGCTCACATGAGCCCACATCCAAGGGAGGGTGTCCAACATCGGCATATTATTACGCCCGATGTCTGAAAGGGGTTAAAGAGGCCCTTTCACCAATTTTTGCCTTATATACTGTACATTACTACGCATAGTAGGAAACCTTTTTCCCTCCACTCCATTGTGGAGATTCAGGCCTACTCGGTTCATTTTCTTATTACTAATATCACATAGGGATTTCACACCAGTTACCACCTGTTCACCCATAGCCAGGTTAAGGTCACTCGGAGATTAGTATGGCTGAGTTTGCATTACAGTGCTCAAAACAGGCTCAATATATACCTAGGAGACCTCAGATTGTTATATGTGTGTTATTTTGGCAGTTAGAGGCTTTGTGGCATCAAAACAAAAGCTTTTGGAATGCTGAAAACTATGGCTATTTATAAAATTAACAATTTCCAAAATGTCAACATGACAGATACTGGGCCTCCATTTGTTCCCTGACTGCCATGACAGCACCAATAGCGGCACCTCACGTTCACCTCATTGGAGGTAATATAGGGCCCTCCATGTCTATATTCACTTAGATGCCGTGCTGCCCTACATTGACCACTGGCCAAGTCGAGTCTGTCAGAACAAGAGCACTGTTTGAAAAGGTTCTTCACTCCAGCATCAATGTTCCCCAACTCCAGTCATCAAGAGCCACCAACAGGTCATGTTTTCAGGATTTCCTTAGTATTGCCCAGGTGACAATTGCAGTACCTGCACAGGCAATAGTTACCTTCCCTGTGCAATGCTAAGGAAATCCTGAAAACATGACCTGTTGGTGGCTCTCGAGGACTGGAGTTGGGGGAACTCTCCTCTAGCTAATAGGATGTACACCCTACCCATTGTAAAGGTTAAGCATAAGAATGTTTTTTTCCTTTTAGCATGAAGCTTTTTCTATATCATCAGACAAACATTAGAAAGGAAAAAGGAAATTATAGGATGTACACTGAATAAACAAAAAAAAGCAAATGCATCAAACTAAAACCAATATCCAATAAAGCAACATAAAGATAAGCCTGTCATGGCAGGCAACACAAATTATTTCTCTGTTCACAAGTTATGACATTTGCCTTCAGAAGTTATATGCTTGAATACATATCTGCTGAATAGTAGCTGAGTCTAAGTATTAATCTTCTCAGGAGAGGAATGGAGACACAGTGTGGACTCTGCTCACTGACACTGGGTGCAGATATTTACTCAATGACATAGGGCATTATTCATCGCTGAGCTTGCATGTATATTACATGAAATCATGCATATGTTATAGTGTCTCCAAAATAACATATCTAAAGAAAAACAAACCATCACTCGGGCTATATATCCCTGATCACAATGTCTACTTGTATTATTCTGGGTTTTTCTGCTATATAACATCACAGACTAAATTTGTATATTATAATACGATATGATAATTATCATATGCAAACAGATCTTTTACCAAAAATACAGGAAGCATGTTCAATGTAATATTTTGCTTTTTTTTATGGGCTTAATATCACAAATTGATTTTGTTCTATTAAATCAGAATGATGGGATGTGTAACTATATGAGTATATGAATATTTTTAATTGATCTTTTAATTGATCTTTTATTGGCTTTATTCTTTTTAAATATGGGATATTTTGCATAAATAAGCGATTGTGCTACTATGAAACCACACTCCAGAAAAAGCCGATATGGTGAAACTCGAGTCAGGCTGCACATGTTTGCAGATTTTTGTATTATCTCCTGTAAGTAGAATAAATAACTTGCAGAGAGTGAATATGATCCTGATTTGATAGGATGAGAAAGAGGCTAATTAGTTTCCACTTTCATGAGTGAAGGAAAGAGCTTAGCAAACCTTTTCAAATTAGAATTTGAGAGATTTGGCAATTTTCTCCTGGAAATTCGGTTACATGCCACTGTAGTTAGGACACATTTATAAGATTATCTGAGTACAGGAACATTTTTTTTGTTCAACCCATCCAATTGTGGAAATTATTATTCCAAAATCTATTGATTAAAATGAACTTTGCTCATGGGACAACCCCATTAAGGGTTAAATAGCAATGATAAGTCGTCGCTGTTAGTGTCAGTTCCCGAGTCTGCCCCGTACACTCGCATCCGACAAAGGATGTATTAGTGCAGGGTTGGGGAACCTCAGGCCCGAGGGCCATTTACGGCTCTCGATGACCTTCTGATTGGCCGGCAGCATGTATTGCCGTGCAGAGAGTCGGCGGGTCTCTGAGTCGTAATGCATTTCAGCACATCCAGCTGAAATATGCGCTGGTGTCAACAGACCCCTACAGCTCTAGGCCTCTCACTCTCTGCGACCGCGATCGTTATGCCCATGATGGTGGAAAACGTGCACAATAAGCTGCTGAGCTCTATGTCAATGGTTCCCGTATATTTCAGAAAACACAGAAGAAGGAAACTAAGTACAAACGTACACGTCGACATGGTGTGAGGTATACTGTCGTTTACAAATTACGGAAAATTAGATTTGCATCCAGAATCAGGCTTTCACCTAGATACAGAAAACATTTATTTTTCACCATATGTTTACGATATTTATTAACAAACTCTATAATGTGCACTAAGAGCTGCCACGTGACTTAATTATCTTCTTGTAATTTTAATAAATATGGACAAAATAATTACTTTCACACTGTAATCAATTAACTCCAACAGTTTCTCGTGTGTTCCTTGCTGAGAATAATTATAAATGTTAATGTGTTAATCAGTGCAATCCAGGCAGGGAGCAAAGACAGAACTCTTACCGGAGACTATGCCATTCATTAGTTGGCATCAACAATCATCAGATAATAACACAATGAGTATAGGAGGTGGAAAAAAAACCACACGGAAATTATTTTACATTTTGCCCACCTGTTCAGCATCAGTAATGAGATAATAACCTTAAAACAACATTTTGACAAGTTGCCATAATAGATGAGAGAATTAATTTTCCTTCTGTATATCTCAGAAATGTTCATGGGAACCCAATAGTAGGTTTATGCTTCCTGAACCACGGACAGTATGATCAGGATACAGGGTGCAATATTCAAGTCGTATATGTTATACTCCAAAAACGCTACAGAATTTCAGAGAAGTCTTACTTTGAAATGCCAGCTGGCAGTCATGTGTCTTGGATGAGTAATTGAGCCAGGTCCCCAGTGGACTATCCTTGCCCCTCTTCACATGACTAAAGCCCCCGTCACACTAAGCGAGGTCGCTAGCGAGATCGCTGCTGAGTCACAAGTTTTGTGACGCAACAGCGACCTCAGTAGCGATCTCGCTATGTGTGACACGTAGCAGCGACCAGGCCCCTGCTGTGAGATCGCTGGTCGTGTCGGAATGGCCTGGACCTTTTTTTGATCATTGAGGTCCCGCTGGGTAGCACACATCGCTGTGTTTGACACCTTACCAACAACCTCGTTGACTACAACGTCACACAGGACGTCCCTCATCGAGGTCTGAATCGTCATAATAGCTGCCATGTGACAGGGTCACAACGACCAACGACATCGTTGTACAGGTCGCTACAGGTCGCCGCATCGCTGCTGCGTCGTTGGGAAGATCTCACTGTTTGACATCTCACCAGCGACCACATAGCGACACAGCAACGATCCCTGACAGGTCGTATCGTTGTCAGGATCGCTTTAGCGTCGCTAAATGTGACGGGGCCTTAAGAAGTCTCTCCATATGTAGTGTGCATGGGGAGGGCCCTGTCTGTCTAGGGGAACAGGGCATAGAGAAGCCGCCAAAGAACTGCCTCGGACTTGTCATCCAAAACACAAAGTTATTGGCTTTTCAAACTATGCTTTTCCTGAAATACTTGCTCACTGACAAAGGGATACAACTTAACCTTTAATGAGAAAATTTAATTACTAACAAATATACAGAAAGTGCCAACACTATTCACACCCTGATCGTTAGTCAGAGAATGACAAATAGAATAATAATAAAAAAAAACGCGTTAGGTCATTCTCAAGAATAACGACTCATCAGGAGACCAACAACCTATATTGTTCTTAACTAAACTAGATATTAAACACCTAAAAACAAGAAACAATGGTGCATCCACAGGACATGTCTGAGAGATGCAGCTATGGTAAAAATGCAGGAAGGCGGGACCTCTCGCCATTTTCCTCTGCTTCCTAGAGGGTAACTGGTTGCCTTCAGCACTGATGACATTGGTTTATTAAAAACAGCTTGACGTTTAATTTCAATCTTCCAACATGGAGGCATAAATCTTGTAACAGCAGGATTTTAATAACAGAAACAGTGGCTTGTGACACAACTTTCTCTGCACAATAGTGAAATACTGTGCTCCTAGGACTTCAGCACGGCCTACACCCTACGCCTCTCTTTGTGTTGACACACTTGTCATGTGAGACCTAATTCACTCGCATACAATTTTCCTGAAATGATTGATATCACTCTCTAATTTTTCAGATCCTTCGGGATATTAGCTCCCGAAACAGCCTTCCCCATTGATTTGGTCTCAGGCCAGTCCTACTCTGATCTCTGCCTCTTAGCAGACTATGACCTATCTTCCAAGATTCCCCATCTTCTTCTGCTCTCTGGCTCTGTACTGTGACCAAATTCCTGTGGCTAAAAGCAATGTAAAATCACTCTAAAATCACTCTGGCTGGGTTTGAGATTTACTGGTCCACTTTACAGGCATCTCTCCATCTGTACTACATGGGAATTTGGCAGGGCGTTTTTCTATGTTAGCTGTTTTTGATATTAGAGTAGGACTCGCAAGTTAATGGCGTTGGGTTGCGAACCTATCCATTTTGGCCAAAATAGTAACCAATACCTCATTTAATGTATTATATACATTTAATTTTTTTATCTTTTTTGCACTTTTTATCATTTTTTCCAGGGTGCGGCAGGGCCCCTTCATGTTGGTTTTTTTTATTTTTATTTTGTGTATATATAGTGCTGGACGGCCCGCCTGCTAATACTATGGGCATCATCAATAGGTTGTCCAGACACTGTGCATCACACTTATCTGTGTGAATAGTGTCTTATGCAAGAACTACCTGTGTGCATTTTGGCTACTAGCAGCCAATCCTTCTGCTTAAGCGAATGGGTGGTTGTTCTCATCAGTAGCTTGCACCTGTGCTGCTCCAGCCTTTATCAGTGGGGGCCTGCTGCACCCTGCTAGTGATTTTGTCATTTGGCAAGGTTTTGGTGAGTCTGCTTTTCAGAATTTGGCAGGGAGATCAGATGATCCCGAACTCTTCAGCAGAATTGATAATGTTGACTTTTTCTGCCTTTGTTTTACATACGGGTCACCACAAGTCTTTCAATCCACTGACTTCTCCATAATCTCGTTTGCCTGAAAGATGACCTAAATTTTCATGCCACATATTATGTCACATGCACTCTCACCTCATGCAGATTTCAAAGAGTAGTTCTCATGATCTTCTCTTCAGGTGTCCACCACCCACTAGCCTCCCAAGATTCCAGCTTGCCAGGAGTTTGTGTGCTTCTGAAGATTGACCGGTTGGACCGTTGGCATGGCTGAGCTGCTGGTATGCACTGTGCTCCATCTGATGCTGCAAGAAGAAGCATGGGCCAGCTACAGAGCATGCAAAGAGTTTGCAAGCACATGCTCTCAATCTAGCAAACTGGCCACACAGGGTATATTACAAGGTAATCTAGCAATGTGGCAGTATTTACAAGGGGAATTGATCCAGCCCCAAAAGTATAAACAGTAAAGATAATGGACATTAGTTTATTTGCCTTGGTTGAACCACAAGTTTACACTCCTTACAAAACTATGTCTGGGACATGCACATATCTTGAGAAAGGGGTTCTATCTCTCGCTACTGGGAATGATGTGATCGTGCACACTAATCATAGTAATCCTGATCAAATTTTGTATTAGGGCTTAATTTGGGTTTAATTTAAGTGTTTTTTTTTCATGTGAAATATATATTTATTAAAAATGGGATGTCAGGAGGGCTGAATGGTGCTCTTTAAAAACATATGTATGTCATCTCATCCAAAATAAAGATATGGATTTGATCCATCGATCTGACTATATGTCACCATTAAATGTATTATTAAGCCCATAGACATATCAGTGGTCCTTCTCACTGTATACTCATTTTGAAATCATCTTCTGTGCATTTCATCTAATTTTCCAGCTTTTTCTCCTCCACATGACATGGTGAGCGGTCATACTTCTGTACGTATGGTGCCTGGCTGAACAGAATTAACATTTGTTAATTAGGGCATAAAATGAGTCATAATCTGTATTCCAAAATGGCCATTCTAAAAATGACAAACTTATACATATCTTGTTTAGCAGAAGAGAGTTAATACACTTCAATTAAAATGACTAGACGTTTTACACCGCGGCTTTATAGAAATGTATGTGTAACACCCCAGGTATCCGGTTGTTACAGTGATGTTGCCTTCCTTTCGGGAGGGTGATGTCATGCCTGGAGGCAAGTAGGATCCCTTTAACAGGTAGTACACCTACATGCAACACATTCTGATTCCAGGCCAGAAGGGGGAGCTCTGAACCCGGATTCAGGGGAGCTTCCACAGAGATATACATTCTGGCCTGGAGGAGGAGTTAGGTAGTTAGTCAGAGGAGGTGGAGGAGAGAGGAGTGTAAGCAGAGAGTGGGGCCATGCAGCCACGTGGGGTGCTGCAGCTCCAGGACAGAGAAGAGAACCAGACGTGTTGCACTGATAGCAAGTATAAGAGGGGAAAAGCAAAGGAGAACAAAGGAGCTGGAGGGGAACTGTGATTGGGAACCCTCCAAGCTGAAGCACAGGAACCAGGCACCAGGAGTCCGAGGCTGTGTAGTACTTCATGTCCCACAGCAGAACCGGAGGGCAGAAGACTTTAAGTGGTCCGTCCGCACCCACACCCGAAGGTGCAGCAATACACAGAGCCCTAGTCGTGATAGAGACTCTGTAAAAAGGCTCGCACTGTTCATCATACGGGTACTGTCCCTAGACAGGAGAGAGAGGACCTTGTAAGGGAGCCGCAGGCAGCAAGGACCTCGCCTAAGAGCGCAAGAAGGAAGGCTTACAAACCTCATCTGGGAGAGGGATCCATAATTGGCGGACCAAATCAACACCTGTTGCTGGTACCCTGGACTGTGGCTGTCTACCATCAGTAAACCAGGTAAAGAGACTGCAACCCAGTGTCTTCTGTTTATTTCCGGTACTACACCATCCTTGCTAAACACACCGGGAGCACTGGGGACCCAGTTTCACCTGTGGGAAGCGATACCATCTTCGCTGCAGTACAATCACCCCCAGCGGACCCCTTTAAGCAGCGTCGGTCACCTCTAACTGAGCACCACAGGTGGGGTCACGAACATTTCCTATTTTGCAGACTTTATTCAAACCCCTTTAAAGACCGCCCCTTTTACTTGGACGCCCAGGGCCACAGACTGGGTCGCTTCCACCGTGACCGCCCCTTTAATGATGACCGGACCCGGTATCTGATGGTAACCCATTCTTGTCTAATCAGTGATTGGAGTTTATCAGCAATGTATGGACCACCAAGGTCAGAAACGCGTTACCTGTGGTCATTTTTGGCTTCTTACTGCCAATATTGGTTACATGTACTGCATGTGCTGCTTTTGTATAGACTCAATCAAGTTTATACTATTTTTAAAAACAGAAAGAAAAGTGCTTTAATAATACTGCCATACTTTAACTGAATAATCATAGCCACTATACAGATTTCCTATAGGGCGGAATCATAATGCAGCCTGGACAGAAGAAAAGATTATCTTACTCTTTTTGCAGCAAATGAATTGAAATGTAATGAAATGATGTGTAGCACGCAGCTAACAGTTGCTCTTCTGCTAATCTGTGATTAGATTATGTTTGCAGAGGATTTGTAATATACTTTGTAGTGGAGGAAGGATTCCATTTCCAGGTGCCTACGTGAGAGATACAGGCCAGAAATGAGGAGCAATATATGTGAGCAACAGCTACAAACCAAAGAAAAAAAATCAGATTTCATGTACTTCTGGATGACAAATATGAAGCCGTCTGTCAAATTCTTCTTGATAGGTCTGCAAGCCTGTGTCATCCGGTCTACAAATGCATCCGACTGATATGTGTCAGTTTATAGATTCTGGTCGGGGTTATATTAGTATAACAGGAGACAACATAACGTGCAGAACTAGATGGGCATCATAGGATGTCAGAGGATGGTAGAGGGATTTCCATTTGTACAGCAAATACCGCTCCCATAAATGTTTCTTCTGCTTGGAAAAAAAGTGAAGACTGTAGCAGATCAGCAGATGTTGATCCCAATAGACCAGCGGGGAACACAACATTCAGATAAGTGGAGCTAGTCTATGTGCACACAGTCAGGGATGGCTCAGTATTTGCTCAGTATTTGACACAGGTGAAAGCTGCATCAAATCTACATCTGAGGTCACTGGCAAGTCACCTGTGTTTTTGATGCGTTTCTTACATGCGTTTTTTATGTGTTTTTGATGCGTTTTTTTCATTGCATGCGTTTTTTTTTGTCACTTGAAATAAAGCTAATTGAAAGTTGGCTTCTGAGAAGGAAAAAAAGTGATTTCCTGTTTGCAGATGTATTGAAGGTATATGCACATGATCAGTAAATGCTGCGGGTTGGACGCTGCGTACATCCGCAGCGTCCAACCTGCAGCGGCCAGCTGTTACAGCATAGTGGATGGGATTTCAAAAAATCCCATGCCCACTATATGTGCACGGACGCCTCCGGCTTCCCAGCGGAGACGGACATGTGGCGCGTCTTTCCAGATCGCAGCATGTAAATTTATGTAGTGGAGACACTCACGCTCTGCTGCGTAAATTACCTATGCACTTACACTACTTCATAGTCACATGCGTATTAAGTGCGGGAATGCAGCTTACTACACATGTGTACTAATTTAAATAATTGAAAATCTTGTGACACAGCCAGAAGTGGAGGAAAGCACAGAGAGATGTCCCCTTCTTTTTTAATAAATAAATAATGATTTTAAAAAAAATAGCGTGGGGTCTCTCTATAAACAGCCAGAGTAAAGCAGACTACTGGGACTGGTATTTCAGGTTGGCAAGGATCCAAGATCTATGAAACTTACCAGCCTGATAATGCCAGGCCGCAGCAGTCTACTTACCTTGGATGGTTAGCAAAAATAGTGGGATCCCCTCTAAAAAAAAAATGCCAGGGGTTCCCCCTATTTTTGTTAACTAGCCAAGCAAAAAGTAGACAGCTGCTGCCTTGTATTCTCCGGAAGGCGAGGCCCATGGATTTTGGCCCTCACCAACCTTAAAATAGCAGGCTGTAGCCGCCCCACAATTGGCACATCCAAAGATGCGCCAATTGTGGCACTTTACCTCGCTCTTTCCAGAAGTGGGGTTCATATTTGTGGGGTTGATGTCACCTTTGTATTGTCCGGTGACATCAAGCCCACGGACTAGTAGATCTATCCATTACTAATCTTATAGTAGTGTAGTAAATAAAGACACAGCCAGAATCAAGTATTTTAATTGAAATAATGACACAGACTCCTTTAATAGATCTTAATTAAACCATACTTATTGCATCGCCTGTTTCACCAACGCCCTCATCTCCTGGAAGAGAATTAAAATAAAAAAGCAACAATGTCCTTACCTGTCCGCTGAAAAGATATGCATACTGTCCCACGACGAGTCCAGCTCTGCTACATCTGGATGCCTTTGGCTGAACGGTGGCATTATGCCACCATTAGTGTTGAGCGATACCGTCCGATACTTGAAAGTATCGGTATCGGAAAGTATCGGCCGATACCGGCAAAGTATCGGATCCAATCCGATACCGATACCCGATACCAATACAAGTCAATGGGACTCAGGTATCGGACGGTATCCCTGATGGTTTCCAGGGTCTGAAGGAGAGGAAACTCTCCTTCAGGCCCTGGGAACCATATTAATGTGTAAAAGAAAGAATTAAAATAAAAAATATTGCTATACTCACCTGTCCGACGCAGCCGGGACCTCAGCGAGGGAACCGGCAGCGTTGTTTGTTTAAAATTCGCGCTTTTACTTGGTTACGTGAGGTCCCGGCTTGTGATTGGTCAGGGCGGCCATGTTGCCGGGACGCGGACCAATCACAGCAAGCCGTGACGAAATTACGTCACGGCTTGCTGTGATTGGTCCGCGTCCCGGCAACATGGCCGCCATTAACCAATCACAAGCCGTGACGTCACGGGAGGCTGGACATGCGCGTATTTTGAAAAGCGCGCGTGTCCAGCCTCCCGTGACGTCCCGGCTTATGATTGGTCACGGCGCCATGTTGCCGGGACGCGGACCAATCACAGCAAGCCGTGACGAAATTACGTCACGGCTTGCTGTGATTGGTCCGCGTCCCGGCAACATGGCCGCCATTAACCAATCACAAGCCGTGACGTCACGGGAGGCTGGACACGCGCGCTTTTCAAAATACGCGCATGTCCAGCCTCCCGTGACGTCCCGGCTTGTGATTGGTTAATGGCGGCCATGTTGCCGGGACGTCACTGGAGGCTGGACACGCGCGCTTTTCAAAATACGCGCATGTCCAGCCTCCCGTGACGTCCCGGCTTGTGATTGGTTAATGGCGGCCATGTTGCCGGGACGTCACTGGAGGCTGGACACGCGCGCTTTTCAAAATACGCGCATGTCCAGCCTCCCGTGACGTCACGGCTTGTGATTGGTTAATGGCGGCCATGTTGCCGGGACGCGGACCAATCACAGCAAGCCGTGACGTAATTTCGTCACGGCTTGCTGTGATTGGTCCGCGTCCCGGCAACATGGCCGCCCTGACCAATCACAAGCCGGGACTTCACGTAACCAAGTAAAAGCGCGAAATTTAAACAAACAACGCTGCCGGTTCCCTCGCTGAGGTCCCGGCTGCGTCGGACAGGTGAGTATAGCGATATTTTTTATTTTAATTCTCTTTTTTACACATTATTACATTAATGTTGTTGCGATACCCGATACCCGATACCACAAAAGTATCGGATCTCGGTATCGGAAATTCCGATACAGCAAGTATCGGCCGATACCCGATACTTGCAGTATCGGAATGCTCAACACTAGCCACCATTCAGCCTGACATCCAGTACACAGTGGAACTTGAAGATGATCACCAGAGATAACTCGGTCCCTGGCGGTCACATGCACTTCAGTTCTCGCGATCAGCTGATCGTAAGAACTTGGCTAGTGACTGGAGATAACCCCATCCCCGGCGGTCACGTGCACTGCAGTTCTCGCGATCAGCTGATTGTGAGAACTGCAGTGTAGGTGTACTTCTAGCTGTGTCACAAGGTACACCATTATTGAAATTAGTACACATGCGTAGTAAACTGCGTTTCCGCACATGTGACACAATACACGTGTGACTAGGAAGATGATGCAGTTTTACTGTATCTAATGAAAGTGTATGGATAATTTATGCAGCGGAGACAGAGCGTCTTCACTACATAAATAGACATGCTGTGTTCTGAAAAGACGTGCCGCATGTTCGTCTCCGCAGGGAAGCCTAGGCATCCGTGCACGCATAGTGGGCATGGGATTTCTTGAAATCCCATCCACTATGTTGTAACATGGCCGCTGTGGGTTGGACACTGCAGATATATGCAGCGTTATATATTCACAGACACTTGCTCAAAATAATGCTACTAAAGCCATTCCATATAGAGGGCACTGTACCACTAATAACTTTATATCTCCCACTCAGGGTGACCAAAAGTATGATGATCCCCACTATGGTACTTGCATAAAATCAGTATTTTATTGATATAAAGCAGATAAAAAATCTTTAAAATTTATACATTACAGGAAGGGTACAGAATCCAAGAAACGAGGGACTACTCTTCCATAGGATTTTTCTAAAAACAAGGCTGAACAAATGCGAATAAATTACCAAATTACCACTTATGAAATGCCCTAATGCATAATAAAGATACATATTATTCCTGCCAAGGTGCATACATGTTTCCCAAACATAGGTGTCACGCTATAGTAATATGTGGATAAGTCAACGCTTGTCCCCGTAGTGATCTAACATATAGCAAACAGTAAAAAATAGCATACATAAGATGGATAGAAAATAGCACTTCCTGTTTCAGTACACTAATACGTTGAGCTCTCTCATTCAGGCGCAGGCACTGACAACACTGGCCACATTACAACATCCCAGCTGATTTTAGTTTTCTCCGTCCAATTAGCCGCATGGCTTACCCTATTTAAACAGGCAAACCCCTGCCCTGACACGCCTCCCGAAGAAACATTAGCGAAATGCGCATCGGGGCAGAGGGACGCCGAGGAAGTTTTCACGTGGCTGACTGTAAGGTACGCAACAAACCATTTTCTATCCATTTTATGTATGCCATTTTTTACTGTTTGCTATATGTTAGATCACTACGGGGACAAGCGTTGTCTTACCCACATATTACTATAGCGTGACACCTATGTTTGGGAAACATGTATGCACCTTGGCAGGAATAATATGTATATTTATTATGCATTAGGGCATTTCATAAGTGGTAATTTGGTAATTTATTTGCATTTGTTCAGCCTTGTTTTTTGAAATATTCTATGGAAGAGTAGTCCCTCGTTTCTTGGATTCTGTACCCTTCTTGTAATGTATACATTTTAAAGATTTTTTATCTGATTTATATCAATAAAATACTGATTTTATGCAAGTACCATAGTGGAGATTATCATATTTTTGGTCACCCTGAGTGTGATATATAAAGATACACACAGCGTCCAACCCGCAGCGTTTACTGACCGTGGGAACATACCATAAGAGGTATCAATTGTTTCTAAAAATGGACAGCTTTGTTAATGTTTCCCAACTTTTAAAAAGTATGAGAAAGTACCATATTTTTCCCGACCATAAGACACACTTTTTTCCTCCAAATTTGGGAGGAAAGTGTGGGTGCGTCCTATGGTCGGAATGTAGAATGTGGGGAGGGGGCAGCAACGAGTGGGATCGCATTGTGATCCCACTTGCAGGAGGCAGAAAAATGTCCCAGCTGCCCAGAATCCAGCACTGGGGAAACCATGTGGTCCCGATGATTAAAGTGCAGTGAATATTCATTAGCCACTTCCCCGCCCACCTGTCAGCTGAGCAGTGAGCAGGGAGCAGCAAATGAATACTCCTTCACAGAAACACACATGGTTTCCCCAGTGCTGGATTCCTGCAGCAGCTGGGGAGATCTGTGTGTCTGGTGGAGGAGGGGGCAGCAGCAGGGGCCAGAGGGGACAAGATCGCTGCATACCTGCCTGGCTGTGCTGGATGCTGAGGCATAAGGACCTGTGTGGTCATGAAGTGGGCGGGCTGGAGCGTCACATGGCAGCACAGTGCCCTCTTCTGATGTCATCACAGGTCCTTCAGACACCACACTAGAATCTGCAGCTTCCTCTTATCACCTGTGCTGTGGAAAGGCAGGGATAGCTCTATGTGTGCAGTCATGGGATGCTACATGTGGCTGGCTGCCACAATTAAAAGGTTAGTCTTTACAACACACAATAAAGCACTTTGCCACTTCTGTGTTGAACTATAACTCCCAGCATGCCATAGGATCTGCAGGACATGCTGGGAGTTATAGTTCTCCCAATGGGATCTTAAAGCAGCACTCCAGTGTTATTTTTCAGTTCTGGAGTGGTGCTTTAAATATAAGCTCTGTGCCCCCATTCTTATACTCACCCTCCAGCGTCTTCACATAGTACTATACAGACACCACACTGGTCCCACAGCACCATCTTCTACCTGCAGCTTCCAATATAATAACATACTATTATATATAATAATGCAGCGCCCCAGAGTCCTGGTCGTTGCAGTACTGTGGCTCCGCCGCTAAGGGGGGCTATGGTACGTCTGATGGCACTGAAGGAGTTCATCTGACCAGGTATCACAAACACCAATACATTTTACAGTCGGGCCTCCAGGGGGAGCTAAGGGTGCTATTTATTAGGCCACTCCTCACCGTGTGGGTAAACTGGGGGTCAGGCAGGAAGTTAGTTCAGAAAGCTGACTGGGTTGGAACCAGGCAACACCTTGTGGCAGGGGGTGTTGTGGGGGAAGATTCGGTAGGGTCTCTGTCAGGTTTGGGACCCTGACAGAGGCCTGGCAACAGGAAAGAACGTTACGGGACCGTGCCTGCTCAGCATAGCGGCGGTGCCCTAAGAAAGGATCAGAAGCGAGATATATTGTGCTGAGTGAGAAACGAGATCAAAGCAAGAAGGAGAATACCAGTAGGAGTCGTGCTGTAAGACCGAGGCAACATCCTACTGAGGCGCACAACCGGCGGCCGGAACGCCGAGGAAGTATTCATATATCTAGCTCCAGGCAATACTTCAAACCAACAGCAGGACAGTCAGTCACAGGCTGGCTGTCTCACCTAAATCACCTATGCAGACTTGGGGGGCAACCTGTGGAGAGGGGCGACTCTAGGGTCCCGGAAGAGCTCCGAGCCTACCCGTCATACGGGTGCGTCCCAACCATAACACCGGGAGGGACGGAGGATTAGCAGAACATCATCTAATCGAGTTGTTGTGAGGGAACACGAGAAACAGACACAACAGTTGTGGGGACTATCCCGTAAGCACAGCAGGGGAGGACCACAACACATAGCGCAAGCAGGAAGGCACAGATTTCCACCTGCAAGGAGAACTCTGGAGGTGCCATTGGACCGGCCGGACTTGCGCAGCCTGGTGAACCATATTCCGGACTGAGGACCCAGAGACCTTCAGTAAAGAGGTAAAGAGACTGCAACCTGGTGTCCTCGTTATTTACTGCACCGCACCACTACCACCATCCACCACCACTATCTACATCTATTACTGTACGCCCCCTCCCCTCAGCAGGGTCACGGACCGGGTCTAGCCACCGTGACAACCCCAGAGCAGAGACTCAGAGGCCCGGTACCGGGTACCCCTCGGCCCTGCGGCAGTGGGGGCGCTACAACTTGGCGTCACGAGCAGGATCTACTTAAGCCTGAAGAATCAGGTCATGTGTGCCTTAGAACTGTGATTTATTGTGCTTGGACTGTGCTTTATTGCAAAGACTGTGTGTTGCCATTTACCGCCAAAAGTCCCCGCCAAAAGCCGCCGCCATTGCAGCGTCACAGGGAGCGCGGAGGAAGAAGAAGGGCATGCCATGGGAGGAGACTACCAAAGTGGCGCGAGAAGTAGCAACCGCCCCCTCCGACTCCTGCTGCGAGAGGACGATCTACCCAGCAACAGAGGAGAACCGCCCCCTGATTTGCAACGGCGGGAACATGGTGAAGAAGGAACCCGACCTCGGAGAAATGGCGGAGCCAGGTGCATGCGTTGCCGCCGAATGCCCGACAGCGACGATGAGCAGCAAGTGCCCGAGCAACGGCGAGGTGATCCCAGCTTGCCCTTACACATCAGAGACGGACTCACGTCCACCGCCGGTGAAGGACCTGAACTCCTTGGAGCCGCCAGTGGAGGAGCCGAGCCTACCTATCCCAGCCACGGAACCATGGAGGGCGGAGCCACATCAAGAGGTGACTCCAGAAGAGCCGCGGTCCGGGTTGCAGCCGATTCCAGCGTCCTCGTCAACGGACCGGAGCGACATCGGTGGAATCACATCAGGTGCAGGTATGGATGGCACCCCTACTCCCCCGGCCGATTCTGCTCTTCCGACCGATCCGGCTCCCCTGACCGATCCCGCTCCTGTGACCGCTCCTCACCCCAGCAACAATAACCGTTTCCTCTCAGTGGAGCGGGTAGTCCTCACCCCCGACGCGATGGGGAAGCTGTTACCTCCACTACCGACCAAGATGGGGGAACCCATAGATGTAGGCCCGGACGGGGTGATCCTCCGGTGGGACACCCCCTGGAACGAGCCGTATGGATCTCCGGGGAGAGCCTCACCCTTGCGGTACTTACCTGGGAACAGTATAAGCAATGCCTAATCCAACACTGGAAAGATCGAGACGAGACCGAACAACATGATACACAACGTAGAAAGTCTGCGCACGGCAGGAAAGACGTGGTAAAGCGGGGAACTGTGCTGGCCTACCACCCGAAGAGGGGATGGGGCTCCATACAGGAACCGGGGCTACCAACTGATGTCTTTGTTACTAGTTACAACGTAAAAACTCCCTGCTGCAGTCGAGATGGTGACCCATTGCAAAGGGGGAATCAGGTGACCTACACTCGCCACCGGAATGCACAAGGATGGTGCGCTCGGAACGTCCACCGGTGTGAGCCTGAGGGAGCGTCACCTGTTGCCCCGATCATGACTGATCCAGATTTGCCAGATCTTGTTACTGTCACCACCGTACGCCTTGTAGCGGCTACTGAACTTGCAAGCAGGATTAGCCTTCAAATCCAGACACCGGCTGATTTGATGGCACCTAGGAAACCACCTTCTGCACCACAAGAGTAAGATCTTAAAACTCTGAATATGTAAATAGTTCTTCTAACTGTTTGTTTCCCGTTATGTTGCTGCTAAACCCGTCCAGGGTTAACTCTTAAAGGGATCCCTTTGTTGACCCGGGATCCCTATTGTTTCTTATTTTTGTTTGTTTTCTACCTTTTGCTCTGTTACTAAAAACTGCTGGAATCATGAACAGTGCATGATACAAACTTCTTGTACATAGTTTGCACCTTCTTAAAGGTGCTCCCTACTGGTTTTATATAAAAGACGGACTCTTTGCGAAGATACGATTCTTGGAACTTGTACTGGAGTCCTTGCTGCATACGGACTTGCAGCTTGAAAAGTTGCACTACCTCATAGAGACTTGGTCCCCTCTTAAAGGGGATGTTCATCGATAGCACTTAAAGGAATGATGATGTTTTGAAAGAAGAAGTAATAATGTTGATATGTGAAAGTTAAATGTAACCAATTAGTTAATTGTAAGAAATGTTCAATAATGTTAATAGAAGGATGAGGACAGGAAGTGAACCCGTAGGGGTTAGTGGTGAGTCCTCTTAGGAGCCATATAGAGATTACTCAGTGCTCTTAAACTGAAAGAAAAACATGTTCTATACTGTGTATAGTAGTGGAAGGACAGAAGGCTCGGGCTGAAAGGAGCGGTCCTGTAATAGAAAGGAGAGGCAGTAGGTCTGGAGCCGTTAGGACAGGCGGTCCTGCAGACGTAAAGTAGGAGAATGTAGCACAGTTGCTCAAGCCTTATAATGTGTTATAAGAAGGTCTTTAGTGGATTCAGAGTGTACATCCTTAAAGGCATTGTTGAATTAATGTTTTAAAATTTTGCACTTAGTAGAATACCCGGTTGGGTAAGAAAAGTTATCTATAGAAAGTTATTTAAAAGTATTTAACCATGTTTGTAACGTTCAAGTGTCCTCACCTCCCATAAAGGGAAGCTCTGTTCAAATATGCTTATTGTTATTGCACTCACAAAAATTGTATGTCTTTTTGCTGACATGTATTGTTGTTTTCTTCCCAGTCCCGGAGTACTGGATTTAACCGGGGGGAGTGCAGCACCCCAGAGTCCTGGTCATTGCAGTACTGTGGCTCCGCCGCTAAGGGGGGCTATGGTACGTCTGATGGCACTGAAGGAGTTCATCTGACCAGGTATCACAAACACCAATACATTTCACAGTCGGGCCTCCAGGGGGAGCTAAGGGTGCTATTTATTAGGCCACTCCTCACCGTGTGGGTAAACTGGGGGTCAGGCAGGAAGTTAGTTCAGAAAGCTGACTGGGTTGGAACCAGGCAACACCTTGTGGCAGGGGGTGTTGTGGGGGAAGATTCGGTAGGGTCCCTGTCAGGTTTGGGACCCTGACAGAGGCCTGGCAACAGGAAAGAACGTTACGGGACTGTGCCTGCTCAGCATAGCGGCGGTGCCCTAAGAAAGGATCAGAAGCGAGATATATTGTGCTGAGTGAGAAACGAGATCAAAGCAAGAAGGAGAATACCAGTAGGAGTCGTGCTGTAAGACCGAGGCAACATCCTACTGAGGCGCACAACCGGCGGCCGGAACGCCGAGGAAGTATTCATATATCTAGCTCCAGGCAATACTTCAAACCAACGGCAGGACAGTCAGTCACAGGCGGGCTGTCTCACCTAAATCACCTATGCAGACTTGGGGGGCAACCTGTGGAGAGGGGCGACTCTAGGGTCCCGGAAGAGCTCCGAGCCTACCCGTCATACGGGTGCGTCCCAACCATAACACCGGGAGGGACGGAGGATTAGCAGAACATCATCTAATCGAGTTGTTGTGAGGGAACACGAGAAACAGACACAACAGTTGTGGGGACTATCCCGTAAGCACAGCAGGGGAGGACCACAACACATAGCGCAAGCAGGAAGGCACAGATTTCCACCTGCAAGGAGAACTCTGGAGGTGCCATTGGACCGGCCGGACTTGCGCAGCCTGGTGAACCATATTCCGGACTGAGGACCCAGAGACCTTCAGTAAAGAGGTAAAGAGACTGCAACCTGGTGTCCTCGTTATTTACTGCACCACACCACTACCACCATCCACCACCACTATCTACATCTATTACTGTACGCCCCCTCCCCTCAGCAGGGTCACGGACCGGGTCTAGCCACCGTGACAACCCCAGAGCAGAGACTCAGAGGCCCGGTACCGGGTACCCCTCGGCCCTGCGGCAGTGGGGACGCTACAATAACACCTCATATAATAGTATGTTATTCAATTTTACCAAATTTTTTTTGTTTTGCTTCAAATATTTTTTTCCCTATTTTCCACCTCTAAAACCTGAGTGCGTCTTATAGTCCAGTGCGTCTTATATTCTAATGTGTTCTGCACAAAGTATATATACATACAATCTAATTTGTCTGATAACATAGGGGTTGATCTACTAAAGTTGGGTAACTTTTAGACAGTGCAAACTTTCATTAGACAGTCTTAGAATGCACCTGAAACTTTCATAGTGGTTCTTGCTGTTTAGTAAATTTGGTGCAAGTGTGGACTCTTTAGTCTCAGTTTATTCCACTTATTAGAGGGAGCCTGACATCAGAGACATGCTGACCGATCCATGGGCAGCATGTATCAGACACTGGCTGTAGAATTTCAGTCATGCATGTTTGACTCTCAAATGTTGAGGAGTTTCAGAGAAAAACAATCTTTTTACCTGCAAATTTTCTGCATCTGATGCAAGTCTATGGGAAAAATCTGCCAGAGAAATTAACATGTTACAGATTTGAAACATCCACTGTAAGTTAGTTTACACTGATTAAAAGGCTCAAAGTGCTCAAAAGTTTACATGGATGTTTTGGGTTGTCATTATGATTTAAAAAGAGAAAACAGTAGTTTGACAATAAATTACCTCACCCAACCACTAACTATGAGTAGAAATAAAGTTTTGGTGTTATCATTCATATTCACTGGAAAAAGGCCAAGAAAGCAAAAATTCAGCAGGGGTATATAAACTTTTGAGCACAATTGTATACACACATACAGTGGGGAAATAAGTATTTGATCCCTGATTTTGTAAGTTTGCCCACTGAAAAAGACATGCACAGACTATAATTTTAAGGGTAGGTTAATTTTAACATTGAGAGATAGAATATCAAAAATAAAATCCAGAAAATCACATTGTATAAATTATATAAATTTATATGCATTTTGCATTTGTCACCAGCCTATGTAGGAGCGTTAATAGAATGAACCTACATAGGCTGTAATCAAACAGAAATTCTTAATTTAAAGAAAAAGAAATTGTGTGGGCTCTCCCGTAATTTTCATAACCAGCTGAGAGAAAGCCGGGGATTTGGTGTTAGGTGAATACAATGTGTTTTTTTTATTTGAATATGTATGAAATTATTTTACAAGCTGTGTTTTTTTTTTGTTTGTTTGTTAAGTGTGAGCACAGGCGCCAGCAGATGACAGACTACGTCTCCCATCAGCAGCTTCTGCCATCATTTTTATCAGTGACAGCAGACGTAGGCTGATGGGAGGAGTAGTCTCATCAGCCCACGCCTGCTGGCCTGCAGTAAGCGTTTTACCACTGGTCACCGCTACAGGTCACAATTACAGCTGCCGAGTCACACTGACATCTGACAGCATGACCCCCCCAGCGCTCTGACCGACAGACCTACTGCCGATAAGAACCACTGTGCTGGTGTTTCCCACGTTGTCACACAAGTGACAGCTTGGAAAACACCATAGGAAGCCGGTAAAAATGTAAACAGAAACTCAGTAAATCTGCAAACATTTTTATACCTGATTTTTTGCTGCAAATCCTCAATTGAAGTCAATATGTGGAAAACGCTCTGCAAATACTCTAAGGAAATTAACTGATCATGTGCACAACATTTCAGGATTGCATTAGGATTCCATACGGTTTTTGGCCAATTTCCGGGTGGAAAAATGCATCAAAAATGCATCAAAAGCTTCTCAAGCTTTTATTGAGAGTAATATTTATTTCAGAAGTCAGAAGACTCATTCTGAATGTCCATTCTGCCATTTAACGAGCATTGACATCAAGATCACTTCTCATAGTGTGTCTTCTGTTCTTTTATGGCCATTACTTGCCGGTCTCAGCTTTCTAAACAATCCGGAGAACCCCTTTAACTAAATCATGTTTCTTATTATGGTTCTCAGCTACAATACAATAATAAAAACATTTAATAGCTCAGTGAAATTAGCTGCGACTCTAAGCACACATACATAATACATATGATTTTTATTGCAGGCTAGTTAAAGCTTCATGTATTATGTATGAACTGATTTGCACTAGCAATTAAAATGTATCTAGGGGCTTGTTATAAAGGCATAATTTAAATTAGAAAAAACAGAGGTTTTTAACATCAGAATGTCTACCTAAGTTATAGTCTGTCATAATATTACAGACATTTACACAATGCAACCATCATCTCATAGAAAATGTTACAGATGAACATTGTAACGAATGGAAGCGGAGGCACAGGTGGTGAAGTTGACATTCTTTTTTTATTGATATTTCTGTGGAACCTCAGAACCACGGTCCGGGGGGCTCTGAAGGGCGTAACTATGTGAGCCCCAGGCACCCGTTGTAAGTCCCCTCGAACAGTGTCAGAATGGAATGCCTGGGGGACATGGGTGCTACCTCCAGTTAGACCCCAGACACATGGCAGCTGTCCCAGCGGGACAGACGAAGAAGCAGGGTTAACAGATGTCGTGGAGCTGATCGGCGGGTTCCGGGTGTATGAGTAGGAGTTGGCACAGGTGGTACTGGTGTTGTCCAGAGGTACGGATGGCTGAATGGCGGAACGTGACGGAACTGCCGTAGACAGAATGAACGTCATCCAAGATAGTCAGGTAAGAGGTAGCTGACAGTCTGTGGAGACAAGCAGAACACTTCAGAAGCTTAAGCACACACTAGCAGAAACAGGAAGCTAGCAACAGAGGATACTTGTTGCTCCGGCACCCTCCCTATGGCGGAAGGGCTAGAAATAGTAATCACTAACACGCCATTGGTCAGAAGTACTTTTAAAAAATGCGCGCTCTCTCTTTAAGAGACCGGGAGCGCGTGCGCGCCACCTAAGCACTCTACCCGGGAACCTGCTGGCTGCGCGCCAGGAAGCAGAGGAAAGAGAGGAAGTAGAGGCTGGAGCAGGACGGCGTGGGGCCGGCACAGAGCGGGAGTCCCGTCGGGGACCCCGCGAATGTACGGGACCAGGACTGGGTGTAACAGACATGTTTGTGGTGTGGTCCTTCTCTCTTATCCTCTCTATCCTGTCTTCCGAATCAATTCAACACATTTAAAATATAAAATTTTAGTGTGACTTCCATTACAATTTCTATCTATTCCATTTTCCCACTATATCTTGTCCGGTCACCTTGCCACAAATGTTCCTCCTTATTTCTGACTCTAACCTCCTGATCTCCTTATTCCATTCAATATCATCTCAATTTTTGCCTCTTTTCTGTTTTATTGCTACCACTTTAATCTGTTCTCATCTACTAACATCTTGCCTTTTCATTCATATAAAAGGTTCTCTCACAGATAAACCACCAAAAAAACCAGATCTTCACCTTTAGTCGTCTGCAGCTATGTTTTTTAAAATTTCTACTAGCAATCTCATCCATACAGCTTGAAGAGCACTGTTACTCTTTTATTTAATTTCGATTATATATTTTGTATTTCTCCATACTAATCCTTCCCAGCCTATCCTTCACCTTTGACACTGTCAACAACTTACATCTGTAAAATCCCGACTAGTTTTGCAATTTCTTGTTCTTAGTAACATTATAAGCCTCCGAAAGCCATTTATTATTTGGGTTTCCCTGTATTAGTAGCTGGATTCTTTGCAACCCATACAGTAAGGTAATTTGCAAAAATAAAATAAAAAGAGTCAAAAGATCTTAATGTAATGATGTACGCTGTCTAATAATAAATAGTAATAATCATTTTATTTCTATAGCATCAACAAATTCTGCAGCACCTAACATTTTAAAGGGACTTGTGCAGACAATAAAATTCATTACAGAATAACAATAATCGCATAAATCAACAGATACCACTAGGCGTGAAGGCCCTGCACGAAAGCTTACAATCTATGAGGAAATAAGAGGGACATGAAAGGTGGATGGTAACAATTGCTTGTATTGTACGGTCCAGCCATCAATATAATAAATAGGGTGTTCACGCAATGCTGCATGAACCGGTCACCAACCAGTATGTGTACAGACACAGAGTGCTATTAAGTGCATGTAGGGTCCTGGTTTTCAATAAAATTTGGAATGGGCAAAACCGATAAAGTTAGATAAATGTGTTTAGGCAATAGGCCAGTCTAAATAAATGCATTTTTAGGGCACGCTTAAAACTGTGGGTATTGGGGATTAATCCAAGTCTCCTGGGTAATGCCTTCCAAAGTATCGGTGCAGCTCACGAGAAGTCTTTGCGACAGGAATGGGAGGTTCGGATTATTGAGAATGTTAACGTTAGGTCATTAGCAAAATGGTAGGGCACAGGTAGGGTAATAGATGAGTAAGGAGATGTAGGGTGGTGCTGAAGCGTGGAGCCCTTCGTGGGTGAGAGTGATGAGTTTATATTGAACTTTAAATCGGTTGGGCAACCAGTGCAATGACTGGCACAGGGTAGAGGCATCGGTGTAGTGGTGGGCGAGGAATATGATCCTGGCTGCTGCATTCAGGACAGATTTGAGAGGGGAGAGTTTAGTAAGAGGTAGATCGAATTAATACACAGATGCAATAGTCCAGATGAGAATGAACAAGAGCAACAGTAAGAGTCTTTGCTTAGTCAAAGGTAAGAAAAGTTCAAATTCTAGAAATGTTTTTGAGGTGTAAGTGATTGGATGTGGGGAGTGATGGAAAGATCTGAATCAAGTATGACTCCAAGACAGTGGGTATGTTGCTGGGGAGTAATGGTAGAACAACACACAGAAATGGCAATATCAGGCATACAGTCCTGTCATCATTATTGGCACCCATGAAGTTTAAGTACATAATATGGAATACCTCTTGAAAAAAATGAATCAAGCGAAACAGTTGTTTTGTATAGAGCACTTGTGTTAAATACAAAAGGACAAATGATAAACATTAATTTAAAACACAAAACATTGGGAGGGAAAAATAAAAAAAACCCTAAAGCTTGCTGTGTCATTGGTATTGACACCCTTTGCATTAAATTAATATGGAAACACATTTTGACTCGCCTGTGGGAAATCACAAATGAGACTCACCTGTGATTAATTGTCGATGCCCATGTGACATAAATTAGCCAATGAATGATGACTTCAGTGTTTTAAAAATCCACATGGTAGTTTCTTTGTCACAATTGTGAAGACAAAAAAGCAGTCTCAGGACATTAGAGCTTCTATAATTAGCAAACCCAAGACTTCCAAATGGTATAAGGCCATCTCCAAAGACCTTGGTATCCTAGTTTCAGCAGTGTGCAATGTTATTAAGAAGTTTGCCAAGCATGGAACCATCAAGAACCTCTCTGGATAGGGGGGAAAGAGGAAAATTGACAAGAGATGTTTTCAAAAGTTGGTGTGAATGATGGAAAAACACCACATCAAAAACACAAATACCTGAATACCAACCTGGAAGAGTATGGGGTCAAGGTTTCAACAAGCCGCACACTAAACCAAGCAGAGCTTTATGGACGAAGGCCAAGGAAAAAAACATTGCTGAAGAAAAGACTTAAAAATAGCGAATGATCTTTGCAAAAGAGTACCTTGACAAACCACAATGCTTCTGGAAAAATGTTCTGTGGACAGATGAAACAAATATAGAGCTTTTCGGTAATGCAAAGCAGTAGTTTGTTTCCAGATCGCACAATGAAGCTTATAAGGAAATGAACACCCTACCAACTGTTAAGCATGTTGGAAAATCCATAATGCTGTGGGGTAGTGGAGGTCTGAACTGTATCATAAGAATCATTAAATCAGAGAATTATCAAGAGATTTTAGAGCGAAATGTCCTACTCAGTGTAAGAAAGCTTACTGTGTTTAAAAGTACACAGGAATGGTTGAAAAAGAAAAAAAAATAGGCTATTTTAATATCATAGTTACATAGTTATTAAGGTTGAAGGAAGACTTTAAGTCCATCTAGTTCAACCCATAGCCTAACCTAACATGCCCTAACATGTTGATCCAGGGGAAGGCAAAAAAAACCCATGTGGTAAGAGTAAGCTCCATCATGGGGAAAAAAATTCCTTCCCGACCCCACATACGGCAATCAGACTAGTTCCCTGGATCAACGCCTTATCAAGGAATCTAATATATATACCCTGTAATATTATACTTTTCCAGAAAGGTATCCAGTCCCCTCTTAAATTGAAGCAATGAGTCACTCATTACAACATCATACGGCAGAGAGTTCCATAGTCTCACTGCTCTTACAGTAAAGAATCCGCATATGTTATTATGCTTAAACCTTCTTTCCTCCAGACGTAGAGGATGCCCCCTTGTCCCTGTCACCGGTCTATGATTAAAAAGATCAGCAGAAAGGTCTTTGTACTGTCCCCTCATATATTTATACATTAACATAAGATCACCCCTTAGTCTTCTTTTTTCCAAACTAAATAGCCCCAAGTGTAATAACCTATCTTGGTATGGCAGACCCCCCAGTCCTCTAATAACCTTGGTTGCTCTTCTCTGCACCCGCTCCAGTTCAGCTATGTCTTTCTTATACACCGGAGACCAGAACTGTGCACAGTATTCTAAGTGTGGTCGCACTAGTGACTTGTATAGAGGTAAAATTATGTTCTCCTCATGAGCATCTATGCCTCTTTTAATGCATCCCATTATTTTATTTGCCTTTGTAGCAGCTGCCTGACACTGGCCACTGAATATTAGTTTGTCATCCACCCATACACCCAGGTCTTTTTCATTGACGGTTTTGCCCAGAGTTTTAGAATTAAGCACATAGTTATACATCTTATTCCTTCTACCCAAGTGCATGACCTTACATTTATCCCCATTAAAGCTCATTTGCCATTTATCAGCCCAAGCTTCTAGTTTACATAAATCAGCCTGTAATATAAAATTGTCCTCCCCTGTATTGATTACCCTGCAGAGTTTAGTGTCATCTGCAAATATTGAAATTCTACTCTGAATGCCCCCTACAAGGTCATTAATAAATATGTTAAAAAGAAGAGGGCCCAATACTGACCCCTGTGGTACCCCACTACTAACCGTGACCCAGTCCGAGTATGCTCCATTAATAACCACCCTTTGTTTCCTATCCCTGAGCCAACTCTCAACCCACTTGCACATATTTTCCCCTATCCCCATTATTCTCATTTTATGTATCAACCTTTTGTGTGGCACCATATCAAAAGCTTTTGAAAAGTCCATATACACTACATCTACTGGGTTCCCTTGGTCCAGACCGGAACTTACCTCTTCATAGAAGCTGATCAAATTAGCCTGACATGATCGGTCCCTAGTAAACCCGTGCTGATACTGGGTCATGAGGTTATTCCCCTTCAGATACTCCAGTATAGCATCCCTTAGAATGCCCTCCAGGATTTTACCCACAGTAGAGGTTAAACTTACTGGCCTATAATTTCCGAGTTCAGTTTTTGTCCCCTTTTTGAATATTGCCACCACATTTGCTATACGCCAGTCCTGTGGTACAGACCCTGTTATTATGGACTCTTTAAAGATTAAAAATAATGGTCTATCAATGACTGTACTTAATTCCTGCAGTACTCGGGGGTGTATCCCATCCAGGCCCGGGGATTTGTCAATTTTTGTGATTTTTAGACGCCGCCGTACTTCCTGCTGTGTTAAGCAGGTAACATTAAATTGGGAATTATTATCACTAGTCATATTGGCTGCCATGGGATTTTCTTTTGTAAATACTGATGAAAAAAAGTCATTTAGCATATTGGCTTTTTCCTCATCCTCATCCACCATTTCACCCAGACTATTTTTAAGGGGGCCAACACTATCATTTTTTAGTTTCTTACTATTTATGTAGTTAAAGAATATTTTGGGGTTATTTTTGCTCTCTCTAGCAATGAGTCTCTCTGTCTCAATCTTTGCTGCCTTGATTTGCTTTTTACATAATTTATTTAATTATTTGTATTTATTTAATGCCTCCTCACTACCTACTTCCTTTAATTCTCTAAATGCTTTCTTTTTGTCACTTATTGCGCCCCTTACAGCTTTATTTAGCCATATTGGTTTCCTCCTATTTCTAGTATGTTTATTCCCATACGGTATATACTGTGCACAGGTCCTATCCAGGATGCTAATAAATGTCTCCCATTTTCTTTGTGTACTTTTATGTCTCAGGATATCGTCCCAGTTAATTGCACCAAGATCCTCTCTCATCCGTTGGAAATTTGCCCTCCGGAAGTTTAGTGTCCTTGTCACCCCTCTACTACACATCTTATTAAAGGAGACATGAAAACTTATTATTTTGTGATCACTATTCCCCAAGTGACCCCCAACCCTTATATTTGATATGCGGTCTGGCCTGTTGGTTAATATTAGGTCTAGCAGTGCCCCCCTTCTTGTTGGGTCCTGAACCAGTTGTGAAAGGTAATTGTCTCTCATAGTTGTCAAAAACCAATTACCTTTACTGGAACTGCAGGTTTCTGTTCCCCAATCTATTTCAGGGTAGTTGAAGTCCCCCATAATAATGACTTCTCCTTGAGTCGCAGCTTCATCTATTTGCTTTACAAGGATATTCTCCATTGCTTCCATTATTTTTGGAGATTTATAACAAACCCCTATCAGTAATTTATTATTTTTCCCCCTCCCCTTATCTCCACCCACAGGGACTCTACATTTTCATTAGATTCACCTATATTATCACGCAGGATGGGTTTTAAGGTCGATTTTACAAACAGACACACCCCACCCCCTCGCTTATCTGTACGGTCATTTCTGAAAAGGCTATAGCCCTGCAAGTTAACAGCCCAGTCATGGCTCTCATCCAGCCATGTTTCAGATATCCCCACCATATCATAATTATGCTCCAACAACATTAGTTCTAATTCATCCATTTTGTTGGAGAGGCTTCTGGCATTAGTATACATGCACTTGATGTTCCTCTCTGTACCTCTATTCTTTCTTAAATTACTAACTGTTCTAACCCCACCCCCCATGCCTCCGCCACCCCCAACTTCCTTATTTGTGCCCAGGTCTCTATCTGCCCTATCTTCCCCTCCTATAAAATGAATACCCTCCCCCCCAATCCCTAGTTTAAACACTCCTCTGTTGTGAACTCTCTTTTCAGGCTCCCTCTTGTGGTCACTGGTGGTATGGTGTGACTTTTGCTTTGGGCTCCCCCTGGTGGCTTTGTTTGTTATCCTGCTGGACTCTGGCTATCAGCTGGTTCGTTATCCTCTGGGAGGTTCCTATATAGCTCTGTTTTGCTTTCACTTGTTGCCGGCTGTCGATGTAATCAGTGCTACTCAGATTCCTTCTGATTACCTTGTTTCCAATCCATCCAGGACAAGCTAAGTTTTGTTTGCTCATTTTTTGATCAGCAGTGTTTATCATGTTTTCTTGTCCAGCTTGCTAAAATGTGATTCCCTCGCTTGCTGGATGCTCCAGTGGACTGAGTTTCTCCCCACACACCATTAGTTGGTGCGTGGGTTCTTGAAATCTCAGGATGGATATTTTGTAAGGGTTTTTTATTGATCGCATAGACCCCTGCTCTATTTTCTGCTTTCTAGTACTAGTGGGCCTCTTTTGCTGAATCTGATTTCATCCCTACGTATGTGGCTTCTTCTTACTTCACCGTTAATATTTGTTGGGGGCTTCTATATCTTTGGGGATTATTTCTCTGGAGGCAAGCGAGGTCTTTCTTTCTCTTTAGGGGTAGCTAGTTCCTCAGGCTGGCTCGAGACGTCTAGGAATTTTTTAGGCACGTTCACCGGCTACCTCTAGTTGTGTTTGATAGGTTCAGATTTGCGATCAGTCCAGTTACCATCTCCCTAGAGCTTGTCCTTAGTTTATTCTCTTGCTGGTCTATTCGTGATCCTCAGCCACTAAGGATCATAACACTCCTCCAACCTTCTAACCATTTTCTCCCCCAGCACAGCTGCACCTTCCCCATTGAGGTGCAGCCCATCCCTAGCGTAGAGCCTGTAGCCCACTGAGAAGTCGGCCCAGTTCTGCAGGAACCCAAACCCCTCCTTCCTACACCAATTCTTGAGCCACCTATTAACCTCCCTAATCTCCCGTTGCCTCTCTGGCGTGGCACGTGGTACAGGCAGTATTTCAGAAAATACCACGTTGGAGGTCCTTGCTTTCAGCTTGCAGCCTAATTCCCTGAAATCATCTTTAAGGACCTTCCACCTACCTCTAACTTTGTCATTTGTGCCAATGTGCACCATGACCGCTGGGTCCTCACCAGCCCCTCCCAGTAATCTGTCCACCCGATCAGCGATGTGTCGGACTCGAGCGCCAGGTAGGCAGCACACCGTTCGACGATCCCTGTCTTTGTGACAGATTGCCCTATCTGTTCCCCTAATAATTGAGTCCCCCACTACCAGCACCTGTCTGGCCTGCCCTGCTCTCCTATTTCCCTCCTTAGTGGAGCAGTCACTCCTCCGGCTTTCAGAGGAAATGCCTGGCTGCAGCAGTGCTACCCCTGTACTGGCACCCCCCTCATCTGCCAACTTAGCAAACTTATTGGGGTGAGCCAGATCAGGACTAGCCTCCCTGGCACTCTTCCCTCTACCCCGCTTTCTGACTGTCACCCAGCTAACTGCCTCATTGTCCTGCAGCTCCATCCTACCATCCCCCTCCTCATCTATCCCATTGAGCGTCTGCTCTGTGAGCAGAAGACTCCTCTCCATATTGTCTATGGATCTCAGTGTTGCCAGCTGCACATTTAGTTCCAGTATCTGGGTTTCCAAATGCACAACGTGCTCACATCTCGCACAGCAGTATGCACCCTTGACCGGCTGATCAAGGACTGCATACATGTGGCAAGATGTGCACTGGATGGCATTAACAATTGTGGAGCACATTTCCTAATGGGGATAGCACCAGACAGAAAGGTTAAATAAAAATAAATACAAAGTATTAATTAACACTTGGAACAGCAATTCCTCCCTTGGAAACTCCCTGATTCCAAAGTCACTGAGTCACAAGTCACACTTACCGCCGTCCACACTTACGCTCAGGTCACACTCAGCTCGCTCACACTCGCTATGCTGAAGATTTAAAGATTTTTTTTTTTTTTTTTTTTTTTATGGCCAGTAATGAGTCCTGACCTCAATCCTATTGAAAATCTTTAGGGTGAGTTGAAATCTATCATTGTTGAAAAGAACCCTGCAAACATTCAAGAGCTTGAACAAACTGCAAAAGACGAATGGTAGAAAATACCAGCTGAGAAGTGCATGAGAAGGCTGTCATCAATGCCAAAGGGTGGGTAACCAAGTATTAATTAGGGGTGCCCTTATTGCTGCACATGCTGTATATTCTGTTTCTTTGAAATTGCAACAAGTATGTTGAAAAACAGTGTTTTATTGTTGTATTACTTTGGTCCACTAATTAAAAAATCCTGACATAACTTTGGTACATTTTAATTTATTTCTGAAGATATTGTACAGTCTATGAAAAAAATGAAGGGGTGCCAATTATGGTGAGCAGGACTGTAGGTAGCTTAGTGGAGGGAGGAGTTAAATTTTTGACATGTTCAGTTTCAGATAGAGGGAGAACATGATGTTAGAGACAGTAGAAAGACAATGGCTGGTATTTTGTAATAATGCAGACATGATGTCAGGAGTAGAGGTGTATAATTGTCTGTCAATGGCATGAAGATGGTACTGGAAACCAAATCTACTGATTATTTGTCCAATAGGGGCAGTATACAAGGAGAAGAGGATGGGGGCCTAGGACTGATCCTTGAGGAACTCCAACAGTAAGGGAAAAACTAGAGGAAGAGGAGTCAGCAAAAGATACATTGAATGTGCAGTCAGAGAGATAGGAGAAGAACCAGGAGAGAACGGTGTCCTTGAGGCCAAAAGAGCATAGCATAGTGAGGAGGAGCTGATGATCCACAGTGTCTAATACTGCAGAGGTCCAGGAGAATCAGCAAGGAGTAGTGATCATTAGATTTAGTTGTCAGTAGATCAATAGGGAATTTAGTGAGGGCAGTTTCAGTACAGCGTAAAGAGAGGAAACTGGATTGTAGACGGTCAAGAAAAGTGTTATCTGAGAGACAGTGGATTAGATGGGAGTGGACCAAGCTTTCCAGGAGTTTAGAGATGATGGGAAGATTGGAGACAAGTCTATAGTTAGCAGCACAGTTTTGGTCAAGGGATGTTTTTTAAAATAATGGATATATGCTGGTGTGTTTTAATGGGGAGGGACAGACACCAGATGAGAGATGTTGAATATTTTAGTTAGGTGAAAGGTGACACCCGGGAAAATGGACTGGAGGAGATGTGAGTGTCACGGGTTTACCGCGACAGAGAGGTGCCAGAAGACCAGAGCATCTGATTTCTCCTACTCGTGCATGGATTAGAAGCACTTCACCTTCTTATTAAACAGTGTAAATTTATTTTGGCAGTGCAGAGGTTAATCTGCTCTATTGAGATCTCCTGGAGCTAAGACTCTCAGCTGTGCACTGTTAGCCACTCCCATCTCCTATAAAAACCAAGTCCTGTCTGGCACTTATTGTCAGAGAAAGCTTTTTCTGCATGGCTGGAGGTTATTGCAGAAAGGCGTTTGGTGGATTTATCTGTGACTGTTGCTAGGTTTCGAGTGTGTGATAATTCCCTTTTTTCTCCCACTTTGGTTTTACCCCATCCTCCATTACCCCATCCTCCATTACCCGATGCATATCTCTGTTGTTTATGTGTGTATACTTGTAGGTTTGGTATTTTTTGTTACCTCTTTTCATGTTAACTTGTTAGTCTGGTTGGTGTATTACGGTACACTACTACTCTTCTCTTCCCTAGGAGGGGGAAGGGTACAGACTGAGGGCAGATTCAGGAGCTAAGGCAAGGAATTTGGCCCCAGCATTTTCAACATCAGAAGTAATCCGGGGAACACGGCTAGCAGATCCTGTCAGATATGGTCAATTTTTGCTTTGAAATAAATGGCCAGATCATCAGCTCTGATGTCGGTGGTCGAGGCCTGTACTCTTGGATTGAGGAGGGAATGAAAAGTGTCAAATAGAAGTGTTTGTTGTTGGATAGGGAGGTAATGAGGGTATTGAAATATGTTTGTTTGGAAAGGTGAAGGGCAGAGTTGTATGTTTTAAGCATAATCTTTTTAATGGATGAAATCTTTGGCCAGATTTGATTTTCTCCACAGTTGTTCGGCGCACCTGGAGCACTGCTGTAGGAAAGGTAGTTGCAGTGTGTGCCAGGGTTGTCACCATTGTGGCCAAGTTGTGCTATGTGTAGGATGTGCAGCTTCATCCAGGGCACTCTGCAATATTTCATTATAATGTTTCAGTGCAGAGTCAGGACATGAAAGGAAGGAGATTGGAGCCATTGATGAATACAAATTCTTCATAAGTTTCTGCGTGTTAATAGCGCATATATTGCTATAAGTGTGGTAAGTGGGGGTGTATTGAGCAGGGTGACAGTTCTTGACAGACAATGAAAGAAGGTTGTTGTCACATAGTTTGAGAGGGGAGTTAGTAAAATCATGCACTGAGCAGAACTGGGAGAAGATCAGGTCCAGCGTATTTCTGTCTTCATGTGTAGGGGAGTTAGTAAGTTTGAAAGACTGAAGGATGAGGTGAGAAATAAAAGGTGAGTGGTAGATGGGGAGAGGTGATTACCAGTGGGGATGATAAAGTCCCCCAGGATAAGGGTGGGGATGTCACAGGATAGAAAATGTGGAAGCCAGGTGGCAAAGTGATCCGAAAACTCATGGGAGGGGCCCGGAAAGTGACACTTAACTGCCTCTTGCAGGGAGAAGGACCAGTAGAGTCTGACAGTGTGGACTTCAAAAGAAGGGAAGATCAGTGGAGGGGATAACCTGAAAAGTACATTTGGTTGATAGGAGCAGACCAACACCTCCACCTTGTCTATACAACGGCGGTGGTGTCTGACTGCTGGATCTAGGTTTCAATAAAAGCCAGATGGATATTGGAGAGTTTATTATACTCTCAGCGTGAATTCCAGAGGGCACAGTTAAAAGAGACAGAAGGTATGCAGGGAATATTAATAAGATTTGCAGGGTTTCTGAGTGTAGTAGGGAAGGGGTTTGACTGACTATTACAAGAAGGGTCGGGGTCCGGAGAGATGTCTAGGAGAAGAAGGATATAGAGCATGAGCAGATGCTTAAGTGATTTATTAGAGTGTGTCTCTTGTGTTGTATGGTTGGAGTAAATGGATCTCTGCAGTTTAAGATGGTGAAAAGAGTGTAAGTGCTGTACATAAGAGAGGAGAGGAGAGCGGGGCTGATATGGATGTTGTGCAAAAAAGTTTGTGCAAGGATGGAGGATGTGAGTGAATTCAGCAGCCAAAATATAAATTATACAAATACATATGGTGAATATTTGCTGCAATGCAAATGATTTGGATGTAGGTTTTTTGAATGTCTTACCTGTATCCTGCCCTGTTCAACTGCCATGTTTAACTGCCAGGCACTTTGAAAAAATACACTTGAAATAAAATGTGTATAAATGTTCCCTGCATAAATGTTTCCCCAAAGCTCTGTCTGAATTTATATGAGGTTTGTTCTTAGATCTATGACTATCTAATTTGACTCATTAACATTAATAAAAACATTGCCTACTAAAAAGTTGTGAGGTAACCTCATTTGGTGTATGGCAGATGGGGGGGTTTGTTCTTCTGGTGGTCTCTAATCTGCGCCAATATGGCCAAGCTTTTTGTCATGATGAGTCTCTTACATTCTTTAATTATACACACAAAGTACCACAATAAAAATATTTTACAAAATCTAACAGTGGGCGATATTTGTTTTTTACTTCAAATGCGTGTCAGATAATTGGATATGGCCTCATGAATAATTGTCCCAAGCGTCAGAGGGAGTCACAGCATCTAGTGGCTTTAGGGAGAGGCTCACTAGTTCCAGTTGAAGTCTCTTCCAAATTGACCTTTGGGGTTTCTTTGACATTTGGGTCAACTACTGTCAATGCTGAGGCTTGCGTGGACTCCAGACTCATGTCTGCTACCTTCATCCAAAGGCACGCAATTCCATTAGTGATGCTTCCTAAGCCAATGTCCATTCGGGTAGCTAATGGGTCTGTTTTACCAACCCCGATTTTCATCAGACTGTACCTCTTACTCTCACTATGTCTCCACAACATCAGGAGATAGTCTATTTTCTTGTTATCTCTGAGGGTATGGATGAGGTACTTCTGGAGATGCCTTGACTGCGCCTTCATTCTCCCCAGATTGATTGGGCAATAGGGAGCATATAGAAATGGGGTAGTTTCTGTAAGAGTCTGTGTCTTAAGGCCCAGGTACCTCCGGGTTAGATCTATGTTCCATCTAATCTTCAGTCGGAGGGTCACTCTCGGGTACATACCTCCAAACGGGGAGGTCACTCTAGTACTAAAAGAACCACTAAGCGGTTGGAGCGAAGGGGAGCTTGGGCGACAAGCAAGAGCACATCCATGACCTGCAGCTAGTAGCGGCTTTCAAGCATGGCAGATGTCGCCGGGGGGATGTTAAAGAGGGGGGTGTTGGGATTCTCCCGATGAGCGGGATAGATCCCAAGCATCATCTGGTGCTGTGGTCTCCCATTCTGGTCCGGCCGCTGGGATTGCTGCTCAGCAGATATTGGTCCCAGCGTCCTGCTCAGGCTCCTGGTATACGTTTGTTACTGCTGGCTCTCCATTCAAGTCTATGGTAACCAGTGATATGCAGGTGCAGCCTTGCGCTCTGGAGTCTAAGTCCAGAGGTCACCTTACTGAGCATGTCCGTGATGTGGCGTCTTCTCATTGGTGGTCAGACGTTAACTGCTCTGGTGATGTGGTGGCTCCGGATTGGACAATGTCACGGCTGGCTGGGTGTGAGTGTTTGGGGTGGCGCCTAAGGTTTAAAAGGCTCTCAGTGGTGCACGCGGGCCCTAATGTCATTTATGTTTGGTGTGTGGGTGGCTATTCTACCACTCTGCACGTGTGTGTGTCTTTGCTCAGAGATTGTACACATTGGCAGGCAGGTTGCACACCTATGCGGTTTCGTACCCTTTGCTCTACACCTGAGTCTCTAGTCTGCTACATGCTAAGGGTGCCGGTCAGTAGTGTCAGGACTGGGGTAACTAGTCATTTGGCTTAGCATCTGTTTCGTACATGTGCATGATTGGCACAGTTCAGTTACAGAGCAAGCTCAACCTTTATGCTATACTTCTCTAAAAAGGCTACAGGGTTTTGTACCTAGTGTCATATGAGTTCGTTCTCTTTGCTTAGCATCTGATTTATTCATGTGTGCGGTTAGCACAGTTTAGTTGCAGAGCAAGCTCTCTCCACGTGCTATCTTCCCTGTGACGTTCCCTGTGACTAGGACTACTGGACTGGTGACCCCCCTAGATCTACCAAAATGAGTCATTTTGACTCCTGGCTTGTTTTCGTTTATTTTTAGAGTTTCTTGCTCCTGGAATTGTTGTAACTTTAATTTATAGAATGTATAGAATGTATATAGAATGTATAGAATGTTAAATAGCAAGAATATCATCAGGCTTTAGTGCTGTTCTTCTAGCCATATGAGAAAAACTGCAGGCCGTATTCTACAGAAATTATGTAGTCCACTCGAGAGTTTACTGGTTCACTGACGGATGTCCTGTATATGTCCTGTGTATGTCAAGCATATTTGCAAAAATGCTAAGGGGGTGAAAAATGTGAGCCAGCACATAGAAATCATTTTTTTCTTAATGGAGTGTTCCTACCTGGAGCACAACAGGTTCAGTGATGACTTGAACCACTTCAGGTAGATCCTTCCCTTTAGCGGATGACACTTTCTGCTGATTCAGAAGATGTTGAACGGGAATTCAATACCGATCCACCACGGCCTGTTGTTCAAAAAATTTACTGCCAAACTGGAGTCAAGAAAGGCTCCTCCTCCTCAGGACACAGAAACGTTCACAGTCTGTGATGAAGAGTCTCCTTTCTCACCTAGGGAACTTCACTCACAGGCCCTAGGTTTAGGAGTTTAGACTTCTTTGGACGGTCACGAATAAAGTGCTTTGCGCTACCGCAGCCGAAGCACGCTCCCTTGACACGACAACTTTCTTGTTGCTGCTCTGCCAGCCCAACACGATCAACCTGCATTGGTTCCATGAGAATGGCTGTTTCTGGAGGCTGAGGAAAGAGCAGTCTTTGGAAAGAGAGCCAGACATGATAGTTTCCTTTCATGCTTCAGTTCTTTGGTCCGTTCTTGAAATCTGAGGTCGATCCAGTTTGCCAGAGATATTAATTCCTCTAGAGAGGTTGGGATGTCACATCCAGCCAACTAGTCATTAATCCTTCCGGATAATCCCTGCCAGAAGGCGGCTACCAAAGCTTCGTTGTTCCATCCAAGTTCGGAAGACAAGATACCGGATGGCATACTGGCTGACGGCCAATTCTCCCTGATGCAGTCTGAGAAGAGGATGCAGTGGAGGAAGCACAACCAGGTTAATCAAATACCTTTCGAAAGGCCCCCAGGAAGGCTTATAGACCCATGGTCACAGGATCCCCTTTCTGCCTCAAAGGGGTTAATCTATGCCAGAGTTTCTCCTGCAAGATGGGACATCAGGAATTCCACTTTAACCTGACCAGTCAGAAATTGATGAGACAAAAGTTCATAGTGCAGGGTGCACTAGTTCAGGAATCTACGACACTGATTAGAGTCTCCGCTGAATCGTGGAGGAGCTGGTAAGTGGAGATTAGCTCCAGGGGTATAGGTTGCACGCAGAGTAGGCTCAAATGAAGCTGCGGCACCTTGAGCTGGAGTGGAAGAAGCGGCCATGGTTAGAGCATCCAACCGTGTATTTACAGTCCTCAAATATGACTATCATTTTTTGCTGTTCACTCTGACAGCAGAATTCTTGGTACAGATCCGAGGCCTGGGGAAGCTTGGGATCAGCTGTGTGGCCTGAGCAAACTGTCACATTCGCAAGTTGCGCACATAATTCATGGATCCACTGTGCCACATAGATGAACATGCCTAGGAACGGGCATAGCTAAGCAACTACCTGGTGTTAGCTGGAGCTCCTGATGTTAGAGACAGACTGGGCTGCAGGTAGCCTCCAGATACCACTCCTAGGCAGGCGCTGGTACTACAGTTGCTGATCCCAGGGGTCGGGTTCGCTGACGCAGGGAGACATAACCGAGGTCACTGGATAGCCAGAATCGGAGACTGATGGACTGAGCAGACAATCTGGTTGTAGGAGATAGGTTCTAGTTCACACCCATAGATATCAGTAATTCTGGAGCTGCCTGCACTAGTATCAGGGGCAACGGACACAGGGCTTGGTGCACTGGGAACAGAGTTTAGATATAGGTACCGGAGGTGCGGTTTCAGGATATGGATACCACCAAGATGGTGACAGGAAACAAGGACAACCTATACTGGACTAACGGGACACAGGATACAGGAATAGTTTTTACAGACAAGGGATGTGGACCTGGAAGATACAGTTGCACACACCAAAATATCTATCAGTAACTATATTGGCTGCTCAAGCACCTCCCAATTGGGGAGTGTGCCTTATATACAAAATGCCTCCCAGCTATTGGCTGGGAGACGTCTTACTGGTGATCACAGTACGGCGTGCACAGGGAGGGAGGAGGAAGCTCAGGAAGACGCTGCTGTGGCCAGTGAGTAAAACTGGCGTCCCCGCATGGAGAGAGGAGGGGAACCATGTGGAGGTGCCGGCAGACGTTACTGTTTAGTTATAGATCTATAGGAATTTGATAAAGTTTGATAGCAATAGAAAATCTAGTTTTAATTTTCCTTTGGGTTTGGTATAATTTGTTAACAGGACTGAAATGAGTAAGATGATACTTTGCATATACCAGCTGCTCAGTGTACGATAACCAGACTGCATCTGACAATATTAGTTAGGGAGGAAGGCTCAGTACTCAGTGCAACAGCTGGAGAATTAATTTAACAGTGCAGAAATGATCTCAAAATCACTCAATAGAACAAGCTAGAAGGTACTGTACGGCAAACATTGTGATCTCAGGTTGAAGCTTGGGGATATGCACCTCTGTAGTCCATGAGCCGGGCCAGATATCGGTACCACCCGGAGTGACTAATTTTCTTTGGTATTTTTAGGTAGATGCATGTCTGTAGTTTATTTTTTGATATGATAGCCCTTACATATACGTAGCTTATTAACCCCTTCAGCCCTAGGCCTATTTGTACCCAAGTGCCTAAGCCAATCTGACCTGTGCCACTTCATGGGCTAATAACTTTGGAACGCTTTCACCTATCCAAGCCATTCTGAGATTGTTTTCTCGTGACATATTGTACTTCACGTCAGTGCTAAATGGGAGTCAATATATTTTACCTTTCTATATAAAAAAATGCTAAATATTCGGAAATTTTGGAAAAATCGGCAATTTTTTAACTTTGAAATTCTCTGCTTTTTACAAAAATACTGATACCCCCCATAATAGTTATTAATTTACACTCCCCACATGTTTACTTCATATTGGCATCATTTTGAAAATGAAACCTTATTGTTTTACGACGTAATAGGGCTTATAGTTTTATGCGCAATTTTTCACATTTACAGCAAAACCCACTTTTCAAAGGACCAAGTCACTTCTGAAGTCACTTTAAGGGGCTTACATAACAGAAACCACCCATAAATTACCCCATTTTGCAAACTACACCCCTCAAGCTGTTCAAAACTCATTTTTAAAAACTGTTAACCCTTTAGGTGTTCCACAGGAATTTTAGCAGAATGAAGGCGAAATTTCAAAATTTCATTTTTTTTCCAGATATTACATTGTAATCCAATTTTACCTGCAACCTAGCAAGGGTTAACGGCAAACCCAAACTTGGTTACCCTAATTCTGCAGTTTATAGAAACACCCCACATGTACTCGTAAACTAAAGTATGGGCACACAGCACAGCTCAACACGGAAGGAGCGCTATGTGGTTTTTGGGTGGCGGATTCACTGGAAGAAATCTAGGGGGCCATGTCACATTTGAAGGCTGCCTGAGGTACCCCCACAGTGGAAACCCCAAAAAGTGACCCTATTTTGGAAACTACACCCCCAAGGAATCTTTTAGGGGGTATAGTGACCACTTTGACCCAACCAGTGTTTCACAGTAGTTGGAAACACTTGGTTGAGAAAATGGAAAAAGTGCATTTTTTACATGAAGGTGTCATTTTAGGCTTCCACACAATCTGTAATCTCCTCTCTATCATAGGGAACAGATTTCAGGATGCAGGCCTTAGAGATCTGTGTGTTGAATCCGGTGTAATCGCTGAAGGATCAGTGTCTGGAGTGATGGACGGCCGGAGGTACAACAGAGCAGTGAGACTACACAAGCTGGTCTATGAAGCACTTATGAGGCTTGCATGGAAAAACTTCCTTCCATGGCTAGAAGAAAACCATGCAAGGGACCTTCACCATCTGGATGAAACACTGAAGAACATCACAAACTTTCGCATCAGTGTGTCGCAGGGATCCTTCGAAAAGCTCTTGGATAATGAATCTTGCACACTTACCCTGAAGCTCTTTCAAGTTTATCTTGAGACCCTCAGAAATGAACAACTCTCAGCATTCTGGATGTCATACTTGGACATGGTCGAGACCATGCTGGCCCTGGTTCGAGCTTCAAGAGAAGGCAACTGGATGCTTCACCTAGGAGCAATCCGACAGATGATACCATGGTGTTTTGCCTATGACAAGGTCAACTATGCCCGATACCTAACCTATTACTATGCCACAATGTCTCGGCTGCCCATAGAACACCCAGAGGTCCATGAATACTTCATGCAAGGTGGCTTTTCGGTCCAGATCGGTAGCAAGAATCCTTTTGGACGAATTCCTGTGGACCAGACCATTGAAGAGACAATCAACAAAGACACCCAGACACCAGGGGGCACAAAAGGCTTCAGCCTCAAAGTTGGAGCTGTTTCCAGGTTCTACCTGACATCAGAGTACCGCAGTATGTACTTGAGGCAGCTGAGGGCCCTGGTAGGCCAACAATATACTGACTTCAGCCATTCAGACCTACAGGTGTCTAGGATTAGAAGAGATGAAGCCGATGTCCAATCTTTCGTTCAACTGCTGGAGACAGGTTGGGTGAACCCCTTCAACAAAGAGCATAATGGTGAACTTATCAGTTTGTCAACAGCGACTGTAGCACCACCAGATGTAGCCAAAGACCTTCAAGGGGCATACAGTATAGGAGAGGATGCATATCAAACATTCAAGGATGAGCGTTTGGGTACCGATAAGCCAACTACATTGTTTCATGACAAGATGACGAAGAACAAACTTAAAACGTTCTCTAACATCCAAATGAAGACACGCAGACAAGGTCTTGGCAAGGAGGTAATTTTGAAGGCTGACAGAAACCTATTTGGCCAGATGATACTTGTAGCTGAGAACAGAAAGCTACAAATGAGTGATGTCTTGACTCATCCCCTGGGTCCATTGCCATGGGCACTTGCCAATGGTGATGGGTCTATCCGCAAGACCAACAAGGCTGCCCTCGCAAGGGAGTTGGAGAGGAATGCTCGTCCTGCAGAAGTGATCCCCGAGCCCTCTGCAACCATCATTGATGGGATGAGCCTGGTTCAGAAACTGAAGGGAAACAATGCAACATTTGGCCAGCTAGCAGGCACAGCAATGAGTCGCGCTATCCATGAGGGTGCTAAGAGCAAGCGCATTGATATTGTCTTTGACGTCTACAAGGAGACATCCATCAAAGATACAGAAAGAGTCAACAGATATGAAGGCACAGGGATCCATTTCAAGAACATTCAACATGGGCACAACATCCAGCAGTGGAAAAAGCTTCTAAGTAGTTCCTCCAACAAGGCAAGTCTCATAAAGTTTCTGGTAGAAGAATGGAAGGCGAAACACCACAGGGAGAAGCTTGAGGAGAAGGAGCTGTATGTCACATGTGAGCAGCTCTGCTTTAAGATCACCAAAGAACAGTGGGAAGAGGCTGCTGACCTTAAGTCAAATCAAGAAGAAGCAGACACACGCCTCCTTCTCCATGCTCTTCATGCAGCAGAATCTGGTTACAAGTCGGTCATCATCACTTCGGAGGATACTGATGTCATGGTCCTGTGTCTGGGCATGTGCCACAAAATCCCATCCCACCTGTTCCAGAAATGCGGTACACAGAACCGGACAAGATTCCTGGATATCACCACTCTGAGCCGAACATTGGGAGGCAGCGTATGTGATTCATTGATTGGTATGCATGCATTTACAGGCTGTGACACCGTCAGTGCATTCGCTGGCCGTGGGAAGATGACGACACTCAAGCAGTTGAAGATGAACAAGACATACCAGGATGCCTTTCAGGAAGTTGGTCGTTCATGGGAAGTGTCTACCGAACTTTTTGAGAAGTTACAGGAAATCACCTGCCACATGTACCTGCCAACTACCCAAACAACTGAGGTAAACAGGCTCCGTTATCAGCTGTTCTGTGCCAGACGTGGAGTGGTAGAGTCAAGTCAACTCCCTCCTTGCCAGGACTGCCTTTTCATGCATGCACTGCGTGCAAACTACCAGGCTGCGATCTGGAGGAGAAGTCTGCAGAGCCAGCCATGGGTTGCAAACCCAACAGACTGCGGTTGGATGATAGATAACGACGGAAAGCTTGTTGTCAAGTGGATGCAAGGGGCACCAGCACCAGAAGCTATTATACAGCTACTGTCCTGCAAGTGTGTGCGGTCATGTGAACTTCCTCAGTGTACTTGCCTCAGCAATGGCCTGAAGTGCACAGACATGTGCAGATTACAGACATGCCAGAACAAGGGTACTGAAGACGAGCCAGTAGAACAACAGTCAGATTCAGAGTCCGATGTTGAAGATATTATGGAGTAACATATATATATATATATATATATATATATATATATATATATATATATATATATATATGCACATGACATGTTCAGTGTGTATTTACATAACTTGGATTAAATTTTGTTACAAATACTACATCTAGTCACTCCGGGTGGTACCGATATCGTCATATTTGGTTCTTGGCTCATGCTAAAATTCCTGTGGAACACCTAAAGGGTTAACAGTTTTTAAAAATGAGTTTTGAACAGCTTGAGGGGTGTAGTTTGCAAAATGGGGTAATTTATGGGTGGTTTCTGTTATGTAAGCCCCTTAAAGTGACTTCAGAAGTGACTTGGTCCTTTGAAAAGTGGGTTTTGCTGTAAATGTGAAAAATTGCGCATAAAACTATAAGCCCTATTACGTCGTAAAACAATAAGGTTTCATTTTCAAAATGATGCCAATATGAAGTAAACATGTGGGGAGTGTAAATTAATAACTATTATGGGGGGTATCAGTATTTTTGTAAAAAGCAGAGAATTTCAAAGTTAAAAAATTGCCGATTTTTCCAAAATTTCCGAATATTTAGCATTTTTTTATATAGAAAGGTAAAATATATTGACTCCCATTTAGCACTGACGTGAAGTACAATATGTCACGAGAAAACAATCTCAGAATGGCTTGGATAGGTGAAAGCGTTCCAAAGTTATTAGCCCATGAAGTGGCACAGGTCAGATTGGCTTAGGCACTTGGGTACAAATAGGCCTAGGGCTGAAGGGGTTAATAAGCTACGTATATGTAAGGGCTATCATATCAAAAAATAAACTACAGACATGCATCTACCTAAAAATACCAAAGAGAATTAGTCACTCCGCTTGGTACCGATATCGTCAAATTTGGTTCTTGGCTCATGGACTACTGGTTATGTACTGAGTGCACAGATCTTGTCTCTTCTGATCTGCATCAGTGTGAAGTGTCACCATCCACAATGATTAAAGGTCAGGTTGGATTTATGGTTAGGTTCTCACACAAGAGCAAAATTAACACAATGTCACTCAAGGAAGAAAAACAATGTTTCACTTTAAGTACATTATGATATCATCATGCTGAGTAAAAAAATGAAAGCAGATCCACAATACGGATTAATACAGCAATGTATCTTTCAGGCATTCTCTATTAACTGGCTTGAAGGGTTTTGTGACAAAGAAAAATTAGATCAGCTCACCAGAACTTCTATTGAGTCCACAATCCGATGCACTGAACTAATGCCCAGACAGTTTCTGTCACTACTCACAGACTAGATGTGACACACAGTGGCCAAGAGATCCAAGGTCAAAAACCAGGAAGGTATATCATAAACAGAAGGGAGCAACAAAGGCATAAACAGGAAACGTTCCAAGATCAGAATATCAGGAGGATAGCGGATCTGAGCAGAAGGGATTAAACAGATGTATGATGAGAATGAGGTCCAAGGTCAGGCAACAAAAGATCTGCAAACAGAATGCAAGGTACAGAGAAACAAACCACACAGTAGCTGAATGTACATCTGGCAGAGGTCTGGGAGTAACAGCTTAGTTAAGTAGCCTGGCAGTCTCCTGAGACACTGAACACCTGAAGACAGCCAGCGCTTCCTAGTCTGAGATTGGGCGGCAGAGCTGTGAATCAACACACTGACAGCTCAGCGCGCCCCTGCACCAGCCTGGAAGACTGAACTGTCAATCAAAGTACTGACAGCATCAGCACGCCCCTGTACCAGATTGGATGGCTGAGCTGTCAATAACTGCATCCCAGACACACTGAGGGGTAGAACCGTGGCAGTTTCTACAGCACACGTTATAAAAATCTTCACATTTTATTATAAATCAAGAGACAAAACAGGTTAAAAAGCTATGTAGCGGCTTACAAATTTTGAATTCTGTGAAAGACTTAATCATAACTTGAGAAATCGGTTGAAAAGGGCTGTCTATAGAGATGAGTGAATCAATTTGATGTAACTCAAATTTTTGTCAATTTTTGAGAAATCTGCTGGAATCAGTAAATTCTGAACAACTTGTGACTTGACTCGTGAAAATTGCCAAAAATTGGTCCCTTAGCCCAACCCAACACTGTATGGAGGCCGGCAGAGCCCTCACCATCCGGTCGGCCACGATTCTCTCCATCATCTTGAATGGGGAAAACAACTCAGGCTGGAGCCATTCCTCCACCAATTGCAACAAGTCATTTGCCTGAGACCTGGCGGATTGAGACTCTACATAGGACCACTGGTACACCCAATGATCGCCCCTCTTTGGGGTGTCTTCATGACTCTGCGGATCACCCCTCGCTTTAGGGGTATCCTCTTTACCATGCTGAAACTCTGCTAGCTTCCACTGCAGCGCCTCTTGCTGCCGCTGCTGCTGCAACTGAAGCTCTTGCTGCAGCAGAACCTCTTGCTGAAACTGCTGAAACTGCAGCGCCTCTTGCTGAAGCCTTTTCTGATTGAGCACAACGTGCTCCACAAGTTCCTCCATTTCTCCAGCACAATGATCTGCAGCACTCTCTGGGGTATGCCTTAATTCACACAGCCCGCATTCTTTCCACCATATGTAAGGCACCGCTGGCAGTGAAGAGGCATTGACCCACAAAGTTCAAACATAAAAGTCTCTTTAATGCGTTATCTTCACACAGAAAAGGTTCCAAGCATATGACTTCAATACACATAACTTCAGTGTTCAATTCACACCAGTTCATAACAGCATCCTTTAGATTGCAGTCACTACACAGGCTAGTCCTCCTCTGACTAGTTTCATGGGTGTATCACAGTCTCTACTCACAGCCGTACACAGATCTTGACATCCTCCTGTCTGCAGCTGTGACACACACCAGTCCTTCCTTCGGGCACAGGACAGTCTACCTCCAGCTCTCCTCCGGGCACAAGACCTGTCCACATCCGTGACCAGTCATCATGGACAGCAGCACCACTGTGTATTCTGTGGGTTGTCAGGCCTCACTCTGGCCTTGACACACGTGAGACTCCTCAGACCGAATTCTAAAATCTCTCTATACTACAGGGCTTTTAACAATTGTAATCACAGCCACACCAGCGACTACAATGCCTCCTCATGGCCTCACTACGCCTCTGTGCGCATCCTGGGGAGAACAAACAGCACTCCCTAGTCGTAACAGGGGTCAATGCCTCACTATATATATATATATATATATATATATATATATATAAAACTTTTTGCTTCTCCATCGTTCAGTCCAATGGTAGAGTAAAATATACCTTTTATTTATCCATTAAAAAGTTCCAGATTTCTTCAGTCACAATATTGCATGCATTCAATCCCTTATGGACGACATGTTTCGACACCACATGTGTCTTCCTCCAGTTGTAAGCTGGTTTTGCCAAAAACTCTTTATATATATATATATATATATATATATATATATATATATATATATATATATATACACATACATATATACTGTATATATATAGCTTTGTCGCCTTAAAAGGAGGGGGGCCCAGACACATTTCCTGCGCCGGGGCCCCAAGCTGTCTGTGTCCGCCTCTGGTCCCAGCTAAATGCTATGTGTGGTACCTGGCTACAAACTATGGAGCTATGACACAGTTTAGACAACCTAATAGTTATCAGCAGCAATAGCTCAATCAGGAATTTTTATATTTTCTCAAAATCACGGTATCTACAGTAATTATCAGTTCTATTTGGAAGAAAGTTACAAAAGGTCAGTATTTAAAGTAAAAATGAATGTTTTGTTTTTAGCTGGAAGGTAACATAATGCTATGTTCCCCGAAGTTTAAAGCACATTTAATTTTGTGGTCATAGAATCCTATTTTATCTGTAGTTGATGGAAGGGTAGCAGGAACTCTAAAAAATAATCCCCACACACGTAGGCCAAAACTTCTTGGATAGTGTAGCCTGTCAGAATAAAACCTTAGGCACTAGCTCTTAAGATATCAGTGTAAACAACCCAAAATAACATAGTGCTGACATATACACAGTTGCATTTTCATTTTTCTTTGCTGTATTGAGTCAGGGGATTTTGACAATAATTTCAGTATTTTATGTAAGTTTGAATTCTTTCTGGCTTCTGGCGATGTAAGTAGAGTGTGCCAGGTGCCATTAACCTGGATGCCATGAGATTGCAATTCTCAGATGGTGAACTAGGTAACGTTCCCTGGTCTACTCTGGATCTGGAAGGCATTATGTGTTGTACTTTCATCGTTTGTTTATCTTTTTTCTTGTTTTTTCTTTTGAAAAGTAAATGTAGCGCATCCAAACCTGAAGCTAATATAAAGTCTGCTGAACATTCAGTACCATTTTTTTTTCCCTGTTGGTTTCATTGATGACTCATTGACTAACTTCTAAAGGCTGACAGTAAAAGCAAACAGCTCTGAACTTAAGATATAAATCCCCCCTGGCATGCACTTTTGAACTGTAGGCAAAAAACATGAAGAATGACAAGACAGGATCCAAGAGGGATTTGGCGCGTCTTCCAATTCTGCCAAGAGCCTAAATCAAACTATGAAAAGGTTAAGGATGATTGTCAAATCAGGAGACTAAAGTGCAAAAGGGATCAGCAACATAAAGAGACCATGGTACTATATGTGGAGTGGTACATAGCAATTCTGTGTATCTGCAAAAGGGAAACTGATTGTAGTCAATGTGTGACAACCTAACTGATCTATAATATTTAAAGGGATTTAGTCCTTATATTGACAAATGTACTCTCGCACATCATATTTACTGGAGCTTTTATGACCTAAATCAGGGATGAACAACATTTTTTGGTCCAAAAGCCACATTGCCATAGTCGACCAAAGCTAAGGGCTGTAAAGAAAATGCAAAGGAGGACTTACATGAATACCTCACCAGAACCACCATCAGTACATTAATACATCACCAGGACCGAGCTTTGAGTATTTAAGAAGGATTTGGAGAGTTTCTGCTCAGTTTCTGTTCCAAAAAAATCAGTGTGAACACACACAAACTTAAACTGAGTATTTGCAGCAGAATCATGCGAAATCCTCCTCATAATCTGAAATCTCTAAGTTTTGAGGATTTTTGAGTTTTAACATAGCCATGAAGCATATTATGAATTGCTACATGTGTACAAGATCAGAACCACTGTCAGCCCATGTGGGCGGCACTATAACCACTGTCGGTACACAAATGCATTGCCAGAATTATCAGTGTTACATGAATGCGGCACCAGAACCACCGTCAGTACATAAATGCAGCACCAGAAACACCATCGGTATACGAATGCAGTGCAAGAACTACTACCATCGGTACACAAATGCAGCATCAGGACCACTGTTGGTTCATAAATGCTGGTCCAAAACCACCGTAGGTATATGTATACAGCACAAAGCTTAATACAGTGATCAATTCTAGTGTGGGTCAGCCTCTTATATAATTGTATTGCTTGAACTTACAACTCCCTATATGTCCTTAACAATGGTAAAGAGATTCTGGAAGTTGTTGTTACCACTCATCATCAGACTGCAGACTATACAGGAACCACAATCATGATGAGACACAGACAGTATGACAAATAAAATTTATATTCAGGTACCTTATAGGTGACTTCTTTGCGTTGTTCCCATCCATTTTGCCTCCATGTAGTACAGACGCCATGATGAGATTTCACTCCCTACAGCTCTTCTCTCCAGATTTCCCCGTTCTTCGGTCTTCTGCAGAACATCCTGACATTGAGCCCTTATAATGTCCCGAATTTCCCCATAATGTCTCCTATTGCTTTATAATATGCACCATTGCCCCATAATGTCCCCCATTATAACAATGGCACAGTAATGTGACATAATGTCCACTATTGGCCCATAATGTCCACTATTGCTCCATAATGTCCATCTTTCCCCATAATGTGCCCTTGAAAGTAACAAAAAATCCTTCTCATGGCGCTCTCTTCTAAAATGATCAAGCATTTCATCTTCAGCTTCTCCATGTGCCCTCCGTGTCCTCACCTGCCTTGCGGCACTAGCGACAGCAGCAGTGTGATGAAGTCAGTAGCGTGCTAATGTCATCACGTTGGGTTGATGAGTGCTCCTCTGCCCCAGACCCAGCGGCAGAGTGTTCTGGAAGACCTGAATACAATTGAATGTAGGTCGAAAGGAACCAGCATCTCTCACGGGCCATATGTTTTGTAGGCCTGACCTAAAATGCCTTCTTTTTGCCCATTCATTCAGAAGAGCATTTTTGAGATCAGATACTGATGTTAGACGAGTGGGTCTGGCTCACAATCTTCATTCTAGTTTATCCCAAAAATACTCGGTAAGGTTGAGGTCAGGTCTCTGTGTAGTCAGTTAGGTTCTCTCCCACCAAACTCACCCCACTCACCCATTCCTTTATGGACCTTTCTAACTCTAAGAGATAGCAAAGAATTATGGTTACATATCCATCCTTATGCCTGGGATGAGCTCTTTCATGGTATTGTCAAGGTGCCCATCTGGTATGCTGATATATATTGTGCTATGGTTCATGAATATGATTTTTTTTGTCTCCATTAAAGGGATTGTGGCTTTAGAAAATGACCCACTGTGTAAATCAGGTTTTCATCTATTTCTATTTCTTTTACTAATTCTTGTTATCAATATCTATGTAAATAAAATGAAATCTTCCAATTTCCACACATTAAGCAAACCATGTGGCAAACCACATTTTTGTGCATATCTGGACAAGATTAATATTGCCAAGACAGAGTCCACAGTGACTCTGGCTTCATTGAAATTAATGGCACCGCTGAGGCTCTGTCGGGGTTCCCATTGAAATAAAGTTTTTTGGGCATTCCCACAGCAACCAGCAAACCCAACATAGTGAATAATGGAGAACACTATATTAATGTGATCCTTGCCTTAATCACAAATCAGTAATAACATTTTTATCCAAACCACTTAGAAATTGCTAATTGCCTCACAATAAAATTTAAAATTTAAATTTCTTGCTAAAATCCTCAAAAGTTTTCTTCAACAGTAAATGTTGAGGGTTTAGGAAGAAATAATAAATATTTGTTTTGTCTTTTAGAACAGGTAATTTCCTGTATGAAATATTTAAGGGGTATTCTCAAGTAATTTAAGCAGCTAAGAACTACGCAGTCTCTTTAAAATGTTCTGGCTTCCTGGTTTCTGGCAGGGTGGGCTCTCCTCGAGAGACAGTTCTGATGAGTGGCAGAACTGTATCATTAGTAGACCTATAAAGTGCTGCACAAGTTCTGCTACATCACATTCAGTAGTTTTGCTTGGTATATATACATAGTAAACATATACTGTATAGATATACAGATATACTGTATATTGTTGTAGGGTTTCCACTCACTTAGGCTACGTTCACATTTGCGGTCAGCGCCGCAGCGTCGGGCGCCGCAGCGGCGCCGCATGCGTCATGCGCCCCTATATTTAACATGGGGGCGCATGGACATGCGTTGTGCTGCGTTTTGCGCCGCATGGCCGCAAGCGTTGGACGCAAGAAACGCTTCAAGTTGCATTTTTTTTGCGTCCAACTTTTGGCCAAAAAGGACGCATGCGGCGCAAAACGCAGCGTTTTAGCGTGCGTTTTGCCGCGTTTTTGTTTGCGTTGTGCGCTGCGGCGCCGACGCTGCGGCGCACAACGCAAATGTGAACGTAGCCTTAGCTGCCGTTGAGGTAGGCAAAGGAAGCAGTTTCAGTAAAGTGTCCAGGCTGGTTTATTAAAGCTTCATAAACCACTCAGCAAAACCAAACAAAAAGACAGCCTTTTCTGGCACAGAGTGAAAGCAGAATGTAAATAGTCCAGACAGTAGTGCAGGTTCGTGTCCAGCTCTTGAGTTCTTTAGCAAACACAAGCAATACTGGAGGTCTACACACCTCCAGACACAGACAATGAATGAGATAGCTGGTCTCCTTTTTGTCTGCCATACCAGGCCTTGGGGATGGGGATATGTGAGTAGCCAGTCCCACCCATCTCTTTAACTGCTCATAAACCTGGCCCTGATACGTCCTATTAACTCTCTCAGCACTATTTCTGCTGGAGCCTTCTTTTCCAGTCTAACATCACCACATCACCAAAGCTGCCAGCCTCGATGATACATATTTCTCCTCAAGGACCTGTCCGGTGGCCAACTTACAATATATTATATATACATATATATATATACAGGTCCTTCTCAAAAAATTAGCATATAGTGTTAAATTTCATTATTTACCATAATGTAATGATTACAATTAAACTTTCATATATTATAGATTCATTATCCACCAACTGAAATTTGTCAGGTCTTTTATTGTTTTAATACTGATGATTTTGGCATACAACTCCTGATAACCCAAAAAACCTGTCTCAATAAATTAGCATATCAAGAAAAGGTTCTCTAAACGACCTATTACCCTAATCTTCTGAATCAACTAATTAACTCTAAACACATGCAAAAGATACCTGAGGCTTTTAAAAACTCCCTGCCTGGTTCATTACTCAAAACCCCCATCATGGGTAAGACTAGCGACCTGACAGATGTCAAGAAGGCCATCATTGACACCCTTAAGCAAGAGGGTAAGACCCAGAAAGAAATTTCTCAACAAATAGGCTGTTCCCAGAGTGCTGTATCAAGGCACCTCAATGGTAAGTCTGTTGGAAGGAAACAATGTGGCAGAAAACGCTGTACAACGAGAAGAGGTGACCGGACCCTGAGGAAGATTGCTGAGGAAGCAGTGGACTGAGTCTGGTGTGGAAACATCCAGAGCCACCGTGCACAGGCGTGTGCAGGAAATGGGCTACAGGTGCCGCATTCCCCAGGTAAAGCCACTTTTGAACCATAAACAGCGGCAGAAGCGCCTGACCTGGGCTACAGAGAAGCAGCACTGGACTGTTGCTAAGTGGTCCCAAGTACTTTTTTCTGATGAAAGCAAATTTTGCATGTCATTCGGAAATCAAGGTGCCAGAGTCTGGAGGAAGACTGGGGAGAAGGAAATGCCAAAATGCCTGAAGTCCAGTGTCAAGTACCCACAGTCAGTGATGGTGTGGGGTGCCATGTCAGCTGCTGGTGTTGGTCCACTGTGTTTCATCAAGGGCAGGGTCAATGCAGCTAGCTATCAGGAGATTTTGGAGCACTTCATGCTTCCATCGGCTGAAATGCTTTATGGAGATGAAGATTTCATTTTTCAGCACGACCTGGCACCTGCTCACAGTGCCAAAACCACTGGTAAATGGTTTACTGACCATGGTATTACTGTGCTCAATTGGCCTGCCAACTCTCCTGACCTGAACCCCATAGAGAATCTGTGGGATATTGTGAAGAGAAAGTTGAGAGACGCAAGACCCAACACTCTGGATGAGCTTAAGGCCGCTATTGAAGCATCCTGGGCCTCCATAACATCTCAGCAGTGTCACAGGCTGATTGCCTCCATGCCACGCCGCATTGAAGCAGTCATTTCTGCCAAAGGATTCCCGACCAAGTATTGAGTGCATAACTGAACATTATTATTTGATGGTTTTTTTGTTTGTTATTAAAAAACACTTTTATTTGATTGGACGGGTGAAATATGCTAATTTATTGAGACAGGTTTTTTGGGTTTTCAGGAGTTGTATGCCAAAATCATCAGTATTAAAACAATAAAAGACCTGACAAATTTCAGTTGGTGGATAATGAATATAATATATGAAAGTTTAATTGTAATCATTACATTATGGTAAATAATGAAATTTAACACTATATGCTAATTTTTTGAGAAGGACCTGTATATGCACAACATCTACCAAGGAAGGAACGAACAAAAAAAAGATGAAAATCTCTCTCGTTTATACTGTGTATTTGTATTGCCTTTCCTGATAACAAATGACACATTGCTCTGTTGTCCCTTGTTGTGTCATAGTAGACCCTTCCATGAATAATAACTATAGAATAACTGTAAAAATGCCCAAGTGAAATAAATAACATACCTTGATATACAGATAAATCTCAAAGGTTGTGATAGAAAACCTAAAGGGTTTTGAGCAGCCCGTCCATCACAAGTCAGCCATAATTCATACATGACACAAAACACATTTGTACACTGTTCTATAGTATGAATTTATCTCTCAGAATTTGACGTCAAATCTGTAATAAGACTATTTCTAAATGTATGTATCTTTATTGTAGAATATCTCTGTACATAGGGATGAGAATGACTACAATCAGAGAGGGAGATTGTATGTCTTCTATTTTCTTATTATTGCTCCCACAGTTGATTTCATCACACCAAGCTGCTTGCCTATTGCAGATTCTGTCTTCCCAGCCTAGTGCAGGGCTACAATTTTGTTCCTGGTTTCTTTCGACAGCTCTTTGGTCTTCACCATAGTGGAGTTTGGAGTGTGACTGTCTGAGGTTGTGGACAGGTGTCTTTTATACTGATAACAAGTTCAAACAGGTTCCATTACTGCAGGTAATGAGTGGAGGACAGAGGAGCCTCTTAAAGCAGAAGTTACAGGTCTGTGAGAGCCAGAAATCTTGCATGTTTTAGGTGACCAAATACTTGCTTTCCACCATAATTTGAAAAATAAATCTTGCCAAATCAGACAATGTGATTTTTCTGGATTTATTTACTCAATTTTGACTCTCATTATTACAGGCCTCTCTCATCTTTTTAAGTGGGAGAATTTACACAATTGGTGGCTGACTAAACACTTTTTTTCCCCACTGTATAAGGTGCTTGGATCAAAAGGTGGATTTACACTGGACAATAGTGGATAGTGGTACACAATCCTTAACATTGATATTGAAATGACTGCACCTTGGACAACGCACGTAGTAACATCACGGAGCATAGTGACGCCAGAGGCCTACTCGGCACTGGAAGGCCCGACACACAGTGAAGCATGCTGAAGTGTGCTATGAGGGAAGGCAAAAAGAGGTGTGGAAGACGGGCAGCAGGGGTAACAGGACAGGTAATTGGTGAAGTGAGTTTTTTTTACCTATACATCTACTGTATTACATCTGCACTTGATATCTAATAAAATAATATGTCATTACTATAATATTATTCCTGTATAGTGAAGGGGAGGCAGAACAGACAATGGCCATATAATCAATCATTCTGTCTGAGGTTCTTAACAAGGCTAAGAATACTCTGTCTCGAGGGCTGAGGATGGGTTATAAAGGGCTCAGGAGTCATATTGTTGATGAGACAAATGCAAACTTAGCAGTTTTCTCTATAATTGTAGGGGGCTTTCTAAATTCCCAAAGTATTGCATCACAAGCAGAGTGGAAAATCCTCACAATTGATTAACAATTTGTGCTAAGCTTGCATATCAACTGCACAGTTTCCCTGCATTGCTGCTTTAAATACAAATGTATCCTGATGCCTCATTTTCCCCAGGACAGGGACTTTCTTGCTCTGATGAACTTCTTGAAATTTTCCATCTTTATATCCCACAGGCTTTTTTAAATGTAGAAAAGAGGCAGTTAGATCTCTTTTTATATTCCTTGCACATGTACAGCACAGATGTGGTCTGAATTCCGTGCCTTGAGGTTAGAATTGAGCTGAATAAAATCTATGGCATGCTCACTCATTTTTCCTATTCTTCTGCATCCGGTTATTTAGATGCATTTTGCTTTGATACAAGATTGTTATAGAGATGATGTTGATTTATGGTGGATCATACAAAGTTCAGTGCTAAGAAGCGGTGTTATGAAGAGGATCATCATCATTAACTGGAGATGGGAGAACACTTGACCCATTTACTAACTGACTAAATTATTCCATGGCCCATTAGAGAATTGAATGGATGCTAAGTTCAGATCTTCAGTTTTTGGTCTGTTTCTACGTCAGTCTCCAACTAAGATTATTTGATAGATGAGGTCATATCAGTACTAAAAAAAACACTCCAGCGTCCGCCTATAATTCTGCAGATCAACGGTTACATAGTCATAGTCACCTGCTCTTATTTGTAGGTAGTTCCATTTACTTGCTGAAATGTTTAAAGGAGTTGCATAGGGTTTTTACATTGGTGGCCTATCCATAGGCTAGGTCATCAATTTGACAACCAGAAGCCTTAGGCTAGGTTCAGATTGCGTTAGTGCAATCCGTTTAGCGCGAGCGCTAGCGGATTGCGCTAACGCAATGTCTTTTTCGGGGCCGCGTTCAGGGGTCGCGTTAACGTCCCCGCTCTCGCAGATCCCCGATCTGCGAGAGCGGGGAACGGACCTCTGGCGCGCCGCGGACGCTGCAAGCAGCGTCCGAGGCGCGCTACAAAAGACCGGCACATCGCTAGCGCGTGCCGAAAATGACACGCGCTAGCAATGCGCTCTAACATTGCCGGCAATGGGAGCGCTAACGGACGCGGTGCACGGCGTTAATTTCGCCATGCAACGCTGTCCGTTAGCGCTATCCCATTAACGCAATGGGAACCTAGCCTTACCAATCAGCTGTTTCCAGTGCTGGCTGACAGAAGTGCTCAGTTGCACAGGACAGCTGTGTCAACTGCATTATGACCATGGCCAGGTACTGCATATCTGCCCTCTATTCGAGTCAATAATGGGGGATGTGCAGTACTCGGTTGTGAGCTTTATACAGTTGCAAAGCTGTGCTGGGTACTTCTAGCCAGCCCTGGAAATCGCTGATCAGTGAAGGCGTTGGTTTTCACAGCCCCACCTATCAGATATTGATGACATTTCCTAAAGCTAGGCCATCAATGTAAAAATCCCAGGCAACCTTTGGTTTCTTAGCACAGCAATCAGATTTTTCTCCCCGGCTTGTCTATCGGAGGATCTCTCCTTGATTTACTTAAGGTACCTTCACACGAAGCGACGCTGCAGCGATAGCGACAACGATGCCGATCGCTGCAGCGTCGCTGTTTGGTTGCTGGGGAGCTGTCACACAGACCGCTCTCCAGCGACCAACGATGCCGAGGTCCCCGGGTAACCAGGGTAAACATTGGGTTGCTAAGCGCAGGGCCGCGCTTAGTAACCCGATGTTTACCCTGGTTACCAGCGTAAAAGTAAAAAAAACAAACAGTACATACTTACATGCGTCCCCCAGCATCTGCTTCCTGACACTGACTGAGCTCCGGCCCTAACAGCACAGCGGTGACGTCACCGCTGTGCTTTCACTTTCACTTTAGGGCCGGTGCTCAGTAAGTGTCAGGAAGCAGACGCTGGGGGACGCATGTAAGTATGTACTGTTTGTTTTTTTTACTTTTACGCTGGTAACCAGGGTAAACATTGGGTTACTAAGCGCGGCCCTGCGCTTGGTAACCCGATGTTTACCCTGGTTACCAGTGTAAAACATCGCTGGTATCGTTGCTTTTGCTGTCAAACACAACGATACATGGCGATCGGACGACCAAATAAAGTTCTGGACTTTATTCAGCAACCAGCGACATCACAGCAGGATCCTGATCGCTGCTGCGTGTCAAACTAAACGATATCGCTAGCGAGGACGCTGCAACGTCACGGATCGCTAGCGATATCGTTACAAAGTCGTTTCGTGTGAAGGTACCTTTAGGTAGTGTAAAAAAATGTCAATAGTACCAGTTAAAGAAAAGCAAAAAACATTTCACTGGTATATCAATTGCTACATTGCTGAATTATAGGGCTTATTTTTTCGACCTATCATAGGTCTTTATCAAGTATATCCAGAAACATACAGAGCATGCTCATATAGTGTGGCTGGCACACATGCACCAAGCACCACAAAAGCCAAAAACACTCATTTAAATTACAATATATGCAAAAAATATCAACGCAGGACAAATAGTCCCTCGCAGCAATAGACATTAGCATTATATAATAAAAAGATGGAAAATAGTCCTTAGATCCAGTGTTTTATCCATTGTATCAAAACGATGATACAAAACGAATTCTTTTTGCCATTTGTTTTTTAACAGGTCCCTGTTAATAGTTTTTCACACCTCAATTTACATACTTTAACCTTATATGCATGGATATCCTATCAGGGTAACCCCTGCATACAAATTTCTTGCACATTTCGTCCAGTCTCTCATCTATTTTTTCCTCATAAGATACTATCCGCCTAACCCTGATTAGTTGACTCCAAGGGAGAGAGCCGACCATTCCACATGGGTGGTTGCTATTAAAATGCAACAAACTGTTCCTATCCAATGCTCGTACACTATTGGCTGAGTGGGAACATGCCTGGTTCATACCTCCTCATTAGAAATTTTGGCGCTGGTATGATGGCAATCTACTATTGGCTCCCCGCATGCTGCCTGATACATATTCATGATCCACCCTAAGGTAACTATGACTACGGGATTGATAATTATGGATTGGTCGATTTTCTTAATGCTCTTTTGTAAACAATGGATAAAACACTGGATATCGGGACTATTTTCCATCTTTTTATTTCATAATATAACGCTAATGTCTATTGCTTTTTATGCCCTGCATTGATGTTTTTTTGTATATATTGGCTTTTGTGCTAATTGGTGCATGTGTGCCAGCCAAACTATATGAACATGCTCTGTATGTTTCTGGGTATACTTGATAAAGACCTATGATAGGTCGAAACGTTGTTACATGACAGCGGAATAAACTTCAAGAAATCCATTTTGTGGATTTTGTGTAATTAGTATTTGAAGTTTTCCTGTAATCATATCTTGGTGCATCGGGTTGAGACTACATTGCGGGACTGTGACTCCATAACTAGGCTGCAAGTTTGGAGCTGTTGCAAGAGTTGCAATCTAGTTATGGAGTCAGAGTAGCAGGAAAGGGGAACACCTGATAACCTATGGTTTTGCAAGACATTGAAGTTTTTTTTATATTATATGTATCAGCTGTTAGGATGTGCATTGTACTAATATAGTATGATGAAGATTTGAAGTTCTTAACTAAATTCCGAGAAAGCTAAAGGTTATTATATAAGTTTGTGTGTACTAAGCACTATAAGGGACTACAATCTCAATGGTCTACAGTTCTCCACACGCTGAATTATCTACACCTCAATTTATCCAGAACTCATTTTATCCAGAACTTCGAACTCCCGGTATTCCAGACTCGCCTCCTCTTGTTCAAACTTCATGTTCTCCACAAAGTGTAATTCTTCATTCCTCTATTTCTTCCTGCCCATTTCTTTACTTACCTATCTCCTTTTACGTAATTCTTCACTTCTAAGTTCTTCACACCTCTATTTGTCCCATTCTCGTGTTTTTCACTTCTGAATTGCTCCACACCTTACCTTTTCTCTCCAGTTAGCGACTTCTTTCGTGTTTCACATATCTAGTTCTCCACTTTTCCAAATCTGTACACCTCAACTTCTCTTCATTTCCAGTTCTTAACTTTTCTTGTATTTCACATCTCTATTTCTTGACTTCTCTAGTTCCTTACACTTTTAGTTCTTGTCTTTTTATCATTTATTAAAATAATGACATTTCCTTCAATTGTATGTTTTTCTTATGCTTTCAGAATAATCAATTCTCTGGTGAGCTATATCAGTCAGTTTTGGGAATGAGGATTGCATTTCATTATTATGTATTCTTGATTATACAGTATATATATCTATAATTTTTTTTATAAATGGCAGTATTTCCATATTTTTTAGATTAATTGGCCTATTTCTCACTAACTTTATGAACGGTAATGCTGTACGTTTTAAACTGAGGAATAAACTGAAATTCATGATAATTTCAAAGGCTCCGTTTCTTATGCTTAGAATTAGAGTACGGTACAATTGTGTTACTTTGTTATACTTCACATCCTGTTTTTGTATATATTAGGAGTATGTAAAAAAAGATATACTGCTGCAATATGAAAAGCGTATGCCCATACATACTATTCACCTGTATATTTGCATTTATCTGCCTTTAATTTTTATTGCATACATCGGCTATTGACTTATGAATTGTGAAAACAAGATATCACTTAATCATCGGACTGCAGGCACCGGCAAAACAGGGAGCTTGTATCCCTCTTACGATGGAGCGCAAGTGCGTAAATCGACCGCTGCTACATTCATTCCCGATAGGGCCTATAGGGTTGCTGATAGCTGTTGTCACCTTTTTCTTGCAGCCCTATAGAGAATGAATAAAGCATCTGTTGGGCGTCCAACATGCCACACTGTTTTTGTACATGGATAAAAGTTCCCTATCAGCGATAAAAATGCTCAAATTTTTTAATTGAGGGCAACCGCTAATCAGCAAGTTATCACCTATCTTGTGGGTAGGTGCAGACTTAAGGAAGAGACAAACTGCTGTATTTCTCGTGCGAGAATTGCATTGCAAACCTTGTTCTGGCTGTCAGATCTCCTGACCTGAGCTTGACAGCTGCATAGTAATCCATCACGCTGTCTTGCTCAGGTCAGGAGAGGTGCCAGGCCAGTTCCTGCAGTGCGATTCATCTGCAAGTGTGGACATGATTTAGCAGTTTGCTGCTTTGCAGCATTCAGTCATGGGTTTGCCCAATCCCAAGAAGGAAAGGCAATAGCAATGATCTTATGGAAGCAATTTTTGCTATAGATCAAAGTAGGAAGGGCTATAAGATCATTTGCAAACAATTTTGCAGTTTTATATTCATGTCTGCATATACTGCTGCTACCTCTGACCTGGTAGCTAAATGGTACCATAATAACACTGTGGATACAGTTGTACGAAGGCAGCGCTTGGCATTTTAGCTTTTAGATTGCGGAGTCTAGTAACATAGAAAAATATAATTGTCCACGAACCCAAGCACGAAGAACTGTGGTGCAGCAGGAAAAGCAATCGATCAGGAAAAGAATGTCTAGCTCCACTTGTGTTAGGGATAGCGGAACGCACCGAGTATGTATATATATATGTATAAATAGGTGCGTTCGCAACCCGGGGTCCACCGTGCAGGAGAGGAACCTGCTGCTGGCAAATGGCAGCGCTATATGGCGGTATAAGCAAACTCTGTTAACTCCACAGAGTCTCTAGAAATAAGATGCTGTGCCCTGTTAGTGTCACAGGGAACACAGCTAACTGCTGAGCTAATGGCAGTCAGTGGTCACGCACTCAGAAAAGCACACAAACACTCCTCACCGGAGGTGCCGGTATTCTAGGGGCTTATTTCAGCCGGGTGCTTGAACACATACATGGAAACTCCTCACCGGAGGTGCCGGTTTTCTAGGGGCTTATTTCAGCCGGGTCCCTGAATACACACATACAGGCGCGACCACAAATAACAAGCTCATGACATGAGGTGATGCTAGCGCATGGCCGTGAGCAACCTTTTATAGCTGCAGCAGCTTCAGGACCTTCCTAGGGAACCAATGGAAGATGCTACAGTACCTGAGCAACTTCAGGATTTTCCTAGAGGACCAATGATAGCTGCTGCAGTACCTGAGCATGTGACCCCTGACCTCCAATGAGAGGTCTTACCTTGGGCATGCTCAGTGTGTGCAAGGCAGGACTTAGTCCCAGAAAAGCCTGTTCGCCGCTGACCAGTGCAGGCTACAACAGCAGAGCCTGGAAAGGCAGCAGTAACCTTTTGCACAGTATCAGGCTGAGCTAGACGCTGGGACCGACGTCTCCGCTGAGCAGGCTCCACTGCGGTCGATGTAGAATGGGAGACCGCAGCAGACATGGCTCAAGATTCCCCCTGTGCAGCAGCGGGAACTCGACTCCTAACAACTTGTCCCATGAAAAAGTGTTTTATTGAAAAATCCTTAAAAATCGTAGTAATCAGCATAAAAATCAGTAGCCCACAAATGGAGTGGTGTAAATGGGCAGACACGTTTCGAACCTTGCAGTTCTTAATCTTTGCATACCACATTGAGCAAACATCGACTTTATATACAAAATCCTGTCTAAGTCAGGTGATCTATTCTAACCAATTAATTGCGACATTCTTCACCTTTTAAAAAATTTAATATAATGAGATATCCTAAGATTAAAACTATAGATGTAAAGAACACAATACTATATTAATTAAATATAAACTAACCACAATCTAGCAACTTAGAATCAAGACCATAAAATCAAATTCATCATACATAGTGATATGTCAGATCTTGCTTGACATTCATTCCCAAAGGGGCTGTTGTTTGCAAAACATAGATCCACCAAGATTCCCTGTTTAATAATTTTCTATGGTGGTCACGACTAGAGGTGAGCGAATATTTCAATGTTCAGTTGGATTACAATAGCCGAATTTGAAATATTCGACGTTTAATTAGTCGAATATTCACCGAACATAACTAAACGCCATTCATGTCAATGGGAGTCAAAAACAAATGCATGCACAACACCTTATAATGGCCCCAAATGCTGCCAAAACACATCTCAAATGAGTGACTCCAAGGAAGTGGAGGCCTGACGGTCTTGGAGGCCTACTGCTACAGGCAACACGTATGAAGGAGACCCAACCAGGAGTCTACACTATGCTGCCAGGAGTCTGCTATGGCCCAAAGGAGGGATGAAAAATGCAGGCAGGCACTGTAAGTACTCTGGAACCACGGGTACAGATGGGATCGGCTGAGGAACAGCAAAACACTGGCAGCTGCGGGCTGTTAGAAACATGGATTGTTTCCTTCTGAAAGGTAATGTCAATAGAAGTATACCTTCTAATACAAATTAATTCACCTAATGGAATGTTTTGAATTTTTTTAAAGTGGCAGGATGTAGCATAAAGCGTAGAGTTTGTTGCTGTATCCTTCCTAAAGTGAGTAACTATTAAACCTCTTGGTGAAAACCTCAAAGAAATGTCCAAAAAGTCAATTTTATTTTTTTTTGTATGTTGTAAGTAAATTTCATGTTCATGTCATTTTGATTAAGCAAGGTAACAAATTTGCCGGCCACCTGTTTGGTTCCCTCCCATGTCAGGAGGAAGTCATCGAAATAATATCCATACCATCTGATATGAGAACGAAGCCTGGATGCAGCTGAGAAAATGTGTCACTCCTCCCAGATTGCCATATAAATATTTGCTATAGATGGTGAAAAATCTGGGCCCATCGGGGCTCCTTGTTTATGGATGTAAAAATGGTCATTAAACGAAAAATGGTTGTGAATTAGTAAAAATCCTGTTGCCATAGCTATCAATTCTTTTATGGCTAAAGTATAAATGCTATGTAATTTCAAGAATAGAGCCAAAGATTCTAACGCTGAACTGTGTGGTATGCTGCATTAAAGACCAATGACATTACAAGACATTACAATGACAAGATAGCCATAGACTATGTTCTGGCCAAACAGATCCATCCAATGAGGATATAACGTGTTTTGTGTCCCTTAAATAATTAGAAAGATTTTTAACCAGAGGCTGTAGGTACAAATCTAGCAATGAGCTAAGTTTTTCCCTTTAGTTGCCTATTCCCGCAACGATGGGATGCAAGGATGGTGGAAATTTTAGATTTATGAATTTTGGGGAGTGAATAAAAAATGGATATTATTGGAAATTGACCTAAGAAATCTTCTGATAGTTTATCTGTTAAAGCTCCCATTTTAACGCCTTCTTTTACTAGTTTTTTATGTCACTAGAAAATGTAATGGTAGGATCAAAACTCAATTCTTGATACATAACATTATGAGACAATAGGGGCTAGATTTTTCAATAAAACACATTTTTATGGGACGAGCATAGTGGGACTTTCTTTTCCTGATCGGTTGAGACTAGTTGCCCCCTTCCTTTCAAGCTGTGTTTTGCTGCAGTGAGCTGGTAATATAAGTAGCTCTTTGCTGGGAGCCATGAGCAGAGCTCCCTTCTATACAAACCGCCGCAGACAGTATTTGGCTGACAGTTATTTAGTTCAGATAGATCTGGTTATAATACTGATCAATTGTTCATGTTATGATACTTTGTTTATCCTGTTATTTTTTTTAACTTGGCTTGCATTATGATCATCTGCTTGCTTTCTGATTTTGTCCCTGACATAATCTCTTGGTAGTGACCCTGTGTGATGACGTTTCTTGCTGCCAGCTAGCTCCACTGGTCAGCAACTGACTCCTTGGCAACAGCCCTGGATTCTCTTTGTAGATCTCTGTACAAGAGTTAAAGTGTGAGAGCCAGGGCAACCCCTGGGATCTGTTGCTTATGCTAAGTCTGCTAAGTCTGCCATAGAAGCACTATTAACAGCCGTCAGGATGCCATAAACTGTGCACCCCTGAGTTCATCATTCTATAGTGAGAAAGACTATTCGCAAGTGTAAAGTATTCAGGACAGTGGACAATGTTGCCAATTTGTCCCAGTAAATTCACCCAACATCAGACCATGCAATGCTCAGAGAAATTACAAAAAAAGAGCTCCACCTCAAACTCTAAAACCTCAGATAGCTTGTTATATGTTCAAGTTTATGACAGTAGAATCAGAAAAAAGACTGAACAGGTATGTCTTCTTTGCATGGGTTGCAGGTCGCAAGTTACGTCTTTTTAAAATGAACATATGTTCAAGTTTGAAAAGTTGCATCAAAGCAAAGCCCAAAACATATGTAATAATGTCCTTTGGAAAAACGAGACCACAGTGGAGATGTTTGGCCATCATGGTGAAAACCATGCAGATTATATCAGCACAAACGCCTCATACCAAAATTATCAAGCTTTTTGGTGGAATTTTTGTGGAATTATGATATGGACTTGTTTTGAAGCTGCATAACCTGGGCACCTTTTAGTCATTGAGGTCACCAAAGAATTTCAGAGTTAGTTTTAAGGCTATCAATGCAGGCCTGAAAGTTGGTCATGCAGCAGCACAAGGATCTCAAGCACACAAATGTATCTACATCAAAATGGATGAAAAGAAGAAAATAATTAAAGAGAACCTGTTGGAAGAATTATGCAAAGTAAAGTACACACATAGCCATAATGGTGCTGTGATGCTGATTAAAATGATGCCTGCGGTGAAAAAAAATCTGTTTTGTGGTGTTTGTGCAATCTTTGTTCCAAGTTTTCATTTAATGATATCTTCGTGCTTTGGGTTGGGACTGTGGGCAGGGTCTTTTCTTGATGCCCGGGTCCCTTAGAGTAGAGCGAAAGTGAACATGCTCAACTGCACCTCCCTTCATTCTCAATGGGGCTGCTGAGCACTGTTTTGTCTTAATCTGGTAACTACATAAAAAACTGGGATGAAAGTTCCTCATCGGGGAAAACATTTCTTGTCCTGCCAATCAGTGTGGGTCCCAATGGTCAGACTCACACCAATTAGTAAGTTCTCATCTATCCTTTGGACAGGCGATAACATGTTTGCACTGGACAAACCCATTATGCAATAATGTAAAGGAGGGCTAAATTTCATCCAGAACAATGTGAGAGACCGATAGTCATACACAAGATGGTTACTTCAAGTTATTGATGGTAAAGGTGACTCTCCAAGTTATTGATTTATGGGGTGTATTTAATTTTCACACACTGCTTCAACATTTTGCCCTAGTGTTTGTTTCATTAATAATGACATGGTCATGTGTTTTTGCTCTTCTGAGATTGTATTTACTTAATTTCAAGACCTTGCCCTGATAAATAAAACCACAGAATTCAAGGAAGGCTTACTTAGTTTTTCTCATGACTGTATTTCCTATGCATATTTCTATTTGCTGGTTGACAGTTTTAGTGATAGTTTAGAGTTTGCTTCTGCTGCATTTATTGGCACTGACTTGACTTGTTTTGAAACTACTGAAGCATTCTCTTACTGACATATTTCCTTGTTATAAAGATATCTGTAGGCTCGGAGAGAGGGCTATTTGGCAGCGTATGGATTCTATTTTAGATTTTATGAACATGTGCCAATCTTAGCATTGCAGATGCTTGTACCCTTAGATTTAGCCGTGGGTCATTTGAGACAGAGGGTGATAACATTTGGTGTAATGTAACCTTAAAAATGAGACATGTTTAAATATGTTAATTCCCTGTACCATAACATGTTGATAATTATCTAAAAACCTATATCTGCTAGAGTCACATGTATCCAGTCTAGTTTCCTAACAGAAGTAATACTTTTAATGTTGAAAGAGGTTCATTCTCAGCAATTATTCCCTGATCACTTTTAAAGAGGTTGTCCACTACTTTAACATTCATGGCTTATCCTTAGCATAGGTCACCAATGTTTGATTGTTGGGGGTGCGCCACCTGACACCTGCCGCCAATCAGCTGTTCCCATAGTTGATGATGGCCGGAAATGCTCAGTTACAGAGCTTCTCTGTCTATGGATAGTGTCTCTGACCGGGTACTGCACATCCTCCCCTTATTCAAATCAATATGGCGTGGATGGGAAGTACCCAGCCATGGTCACAATTCCCTCAACAGAGCTGTGCAACTCCGTAATTGTGCAGTTCCGGCCATCACCGACCACAGGAACAGCTGATTGGCTGGGGGTGTCGGGTGTTGCACCCTCATCAATCAGACATTGGGGACCTATGGTAAGGATAGGCCATCAATCTTAAAGTAGTGGTCAGTTTTACTCTGCAGATTGGGACAGTGTTACCACTGCTGTCACCCTATCATAAAAAGGAAAATCCACTCCTACAAAATTATATCTGTCCAACCCTGTAATGAGATCCCAATGAGATTTTTTTTATCTTTGTAGTCATCCTGAACTCTCCTTTTAACCTGCTTGACTAAATTTCACAAGAGAGTGCCTTCTGTCTTTTCTGCCGTAGATGTATCTGACAGCTCACACACTCCCATTGTCACTGCCTCTTTACTCCACCTACAAATCATCATCCTGAGACATTAAGCATCGTCTTGAGAGATTTACACTGTTCAAAAAACATAAAGAGAACACTTAAACAACACAATGTATCTCCAAATCAATCCAACTTCTGTGAAATCAACCTGTCCAATCTGTCAACCTGATTGTGAATCAATTTCTCATGCTGTTGTGCAAATGGAACAAACAACAGGTAGAAATTATAGGCAATTAGCAAGACAACCGCTCAAAATGAATGGTTCTGCAGGTGGTGACCACAGACCATTTCTCTGTTCTCATGCTTTTTGGCTGTTGTTTTGGTCACATGTGTCTACAACTCACAAAAGTTGCTCAGGTAGTGCAACTCATCCAGGATGGCACAACAATGTGAGCTCTGGCAAGAAGGGTAGCTGTGTCTGTCAGCACAGTGTTCAGAGCATGGATCAGATACAAAGCGATAGGCCAGTACACCAGGAGATGTTGAGGGGGCTTTAAGAGGGCAACAACCCAGTAGCAAGAATGCTACCTCCTCCTTTGTGCAAGAAGGAACAGGAGGAGCAGTGCCAGAGCCCTGTAAAATGACCTCCAGCAGGCCACTAATATCCACGTCTTCTCAAACTGTCAGAAACAGACTCCATGAGGGTGGTATGAGGGCAAGATGTCCACAAGTGGATGTTGAGCTTACAGACCAACACCGTGCAGGGCGAATGCCATTTGCAAGAGAACACCAAGATTGGCAAATTCGTCATTGGCGCCCTCTGCTTTTCAGGAATGACAGCAGGTTTACACTGAGCAAATGTGACAGATGTGACATAGTCTGGTGATGTCGTGGAGAATGTTTTGCTACCTGCAACATCCTCCAGAATGACTGGTTTGACAGTGGGTCAGTAATGCTGTGGAGAGGCATTTATTTGGAGCCATAGGTTTCCTGACTGCCAATAGGTACCGGAGAGATCCTCAGACCCATTGTGAGACCATATGCAGGTGCACTGGGCCCTGGGTTTCTTCTGATACATGACAATGTTAGGCCTCATGTGGCTGATCTGGGTCAGCAGTTCCTGCATCATGAAGGCATTGATGCTATGGACTGGCCTGCCCATTCCCCAGACCAGAATCCAATCGAGCACATCGGAGACATCATGTTTTATTTCATCCACCAACACCACATTGCACCACAGTCTGTCCAGGAGTTGCATGATGGTTTAATTCATGTCTGGGAGGAGATTGCTCAGGAGAATGTCCACAATCTCAACAGGCAGGACTGTGCCCAGTCATTGTAGGTGGGTCATACAGGCATGTGGAGGCCACACACACTACTGAGCATCATTTCATTGTTTTGAGGCATTTCCTCTGAAGTTGGATCAACCTGCAATTTGATTTTCCACTTTATTTTGAGTATGATTCCAAATCAGACTTCCATGGGATATTAATTTTGATTTACATTTATAATTTTTATGCTTTATTGTTCTCATCGCATTCCACTATGTAACGAATAAAGATTTGCAACTGGAATATTTCATGTGTTCAAGTGTTCTCTTTATTTTTTGAGCGGTGTATATATAGACTCAAGAGGGATAAATAATTGCACAGTCACACATTCTCATATCATTCCTCCCTCTTCACCTGGTATATGCTATTATGACACTGTCCTACAGTCAGTATTGTTCCAGGTGCTGACACTGGCACCACACAGGCTCAGTGTATTAATTTATTGCAATGTAATCTAGCTCCCTGAAATGCCCTGTACCAGCTTCCTGCATGTGCCGCTATGGTTGACTGGCAGTCTATGTTTTGTTCTAAGCACATACAGGAAATCTCTGTACTCTGTGCTATCAGTGTACTGTAGTGGGAAGTATGGAGCAGGAGCTTATCTGATGATCACGTATGGCAGGTCAGGAACAGAGCCGAATTCTAACAGCAAGTAAATTATGAAGTTTTTCCAGAAAACACTTTTAATGCCAAATGAAACATCTATTGTACTGCTGGAAGCCTAGATATCGCAGAATAGTATTGTTATACACTTTAAAGAGGCTGCCCGATACCTATAATGCCCTTTATAAATATCTGTCGTTAAGCCCTAACCACTCTGTTCATTTTCTTTATTTTAAAACTCCCTACAATTCTCCTTATCCAGCTAATTCATATATCTGCTTTTTTTGCTTTACCTTCTGTGACCTTTCTTTTGAGGGGAGTCTCAAACACGACGTCACAGGAGGATGGCCCTGCCATCACATTGCTACAACTTCTATCACACCCCACCCTGCTCCAAAACAGGACGTCATCAGGGGTTGATAGCAGCACCGCCCTACAACTTCTATCACTGTTCTTCAATGAATCTTCATTAGGCGGCGGTGCTCGTGTCACTCACCCTGCTTCCATCACTGCTTTAATTATTTTGTAATAAAGCAAATTGTAAAAGTGATTAGGACTTAAAGATAATGGCCATTATTTATAATGACCATTTTAGTTATTGTACAGTCCCTTTAAAAAGAACTAAAATGAACTACGACCCTTCTACTCCCTGGTCTCAAGGATAGAAGTTACACTTCATTCCTTCTTGGATGCAATAATACAGTTTTCTATTCATTGCCAGTGCCATGAAGCTCACATACACGTTTTTCTGTAATGTCTAAATGCACAGTACAGAGAAGACATGTGAGTCATCCACTTGGTTGTCCCCAAGAAACATTTTAGTCGCAAAAAAAAAATGCTACGACTTTGAAAAAAGTTATGAACACTACATTTCTCCTCTCATTTATCTTTTTTTATTATTAACACTTTATATTACAGATCTGCCTGGGAACAACTTCCAAATAATAGATCATCTAGAGTGGATTAATAAGAACAATTTGAAAGGAATTTTGCTATAGAAGGTGAGCACAAAAACAGTCCTTGATTTCCAGCAGATATAGAAAGTAACTTTATTGGAATATTCTTACACATCGGTGGTGACAGGTGCTTCAACTCATAGCGTTTGGTAACGTATGGTATCACATACATTTGATGTGCACCCCACCCATTACTCAGCAAACACTGACATGATGATATAGCTTAGACCGGACTCTGCAACATATCTGGTGTGATCAAGTTTACATCTCCAGTGATGCATTACGGCAGATCTTCCAGGGTTAGTGAAGGTTAAGACACACTGTCCTTAACCTGCCCCAAAGGAAAAAGTCACAGGTTTGGTGATTTCAGGAGCCACTTGAAGAACACCTGGACATTTTGTCAATGAGCATTGTCAAACAGATGGATTGGCTGAGCTTGAGAAATTTGTGGTCCGTGAGATTCCAGTGTGCCGGTTCCCACGTTGCTGAAAAAGTCACCACCCTAAGCAGCCAGTTCTGGAATCAAAAAGTTTCATAGTTAAAAGTTGAAGGTAGACTTAAATCCATCAAGTTCAACCTATACCCTAACATGTTGATCCAGAGGAAAACCCCATGGAGCAGACATTAATAGCACCATATTAGGGGAAAAATTCCTCACCGATTCCACATACAGCAATCAGACTGGTTCCCTAGATCAACATCTCATCACAGAATCTAGTACACATAATAAGAATCTATTGCCAACATAAGTTGGTTAGGATCTCCAGCTTTGGCCAGTAACAGTTTGCCCCTCAAACATAAATGGGATGTATATTGACCACTCAGATAAGGCTCAAACCACATTGATTTTTGGAGAGTCATGTTCAACCTCCAGAGTGGCATGTGGATTCTCACTCCCCCACATCCTTATATTACAATTTTTTTTAAGTTAATGTATATGCTATCACCAGATTTCTAAACATATTCCAATACATTTTCAATTTACAACTACTTGAAATCAAGGAGTGTTTTTGTGGTCACCTAACCTTGCATTCTCCCATTTTTTACTCCAGTCTAAAATGAAAAGTCTGCAGTCTGTGTGACTGGAGACTTTTGAATCCTCTAGCGCAGGCATTGTGTGCTGTGAGGATTCATCGGTTTCAGAGTCGGGAATGGCGGTGATGAATGTGATATGCATACTCCCGGGCAGAAGCCATCAACTGTATGGATCAATAGTGTGGCCTGCACCAGCCGACCAACGGGCATGGTCATCGAGTGGGCGCAGCCTTGCTCAATACACTTGTATGGACCGAGGCCACGCCGACTAGATAGCTTCTGCATCTAGCGGGCAGTGTTACTAACCTACCTGGGGCTGGTACTTACCCGAACTCTGCGGGGAGAAAATTAACTTTATTCTCCCATGCAGTGTTTCAGTTCCAGGAGGGCGGTTCCGGTGCTGGTTCAGTCAGTGCTGCCCCAGTGCAGAGCCAGTGTCAGTCCGGGCCAGGGGAGCGGTTACAGCTGTTGCTCTGTATTCTCAGAGCGGTGATTAAACCAGCGCTGTCTCCATTCCTGTGACACAAACCAGAACACTGTGGGGGGAATGAAGCTCATTTTCTCCCCACAGCGTTCAGCTACGTGCAGGCGCCGGGCACATCATTAAAGCTATTAACCTACAGATTAACCCCATATCTCTAGGTTAATAGTGTTTTTTCTGGTGACAGGTTCCTTTTAAGTTAAGGAATTAGAAAACTTCCATAATTTTAACAAGTGAAATACAGTATCTATAACCGTAGAGCTTTTTCAATTAAGGTGAAGGGAAATTGGAAATTCAGCTATAATTTCTAATTTTACTTCTGTTTTCTTGTGAAACTTTTTTATTAAGTGCAATCATTTTCCACATTTATCTTATCCCACCTTCCGCCACTGTCGCTTCTAAATCTACAACGTTTGCATTAACTTTGTGAAGCGATTAACAGGAGGAGGCATGTGATGGCTGACAGGTCCAGTGTGTCAAACTCTGTTTAGTCTATTATGTGATTTTTGCATTGTTATGGGCAAGTCAATAAAGCTTGTAAGACATCAATATGCATAGACAGCGCTGTCAGAACATCTTAGCATTTATGCAGTGATTTAGAGGCTCTGTGAATGCTATCAGTGAGTGAGGACAGGTTCAGCATTGATTGGACTCTGTACAGATACATGAAGCCTGAAGGCTATTTTCTCTTAACCATGCAGTTTGCAAGAAAATAAGCTGAGAAATAAACTTTTGCAGTCCTAGAAATGGGTACAATTAGGTGTGTAACTATAATAGATGCAGGGGTTGAAATCGTGCCCTGGCTCAGCAGATTAGGGGGAGCAAAAGATCCCTTTGTTACATATGAAAATACTATTATAATTAAAGACCAGTGATAGTTGGGAGCACAGTTGGAAATTTTCATTTGGGCACACCAGCTTCAAGTTACGCCACTGGATATAATAGTCACTGAGACATTTGAGTCTGATCAACCCAAAACTGAAGTAAAATGTGGAATTATACATAAAAGCAGAAGACCAAGGCTGCCTTAGGATCTACGGTGATCTAAGCCCCAATTCACATCCGACTACCAGTGCACACACTACAGAAAAATTCCTGAGGCATATCCTGACATAGATATCAAAGGGGGCCAAGGGCCGGTTGCTGTGGGGCGGAACTGAGTTTTCTTCACCCTGAAACCCCAATTCTAAACAGGAATCTGACTTGTGTATTGCACTGTAGGATGCATTCTATATTGTCGTTCGAGAGTCCTTATTACCTTCCCCTCCATGGGACCAGATACAGCTGCACACATAACAGGAGACCTTGAATCTGGTTCAACAGGTTCAGTTATACTACAAAGTTCAAGTACATTCAACTGTACATTTAAAGTATGAGATAGATTCCCCTTTGACAGATGTTCCCTTTGCCCGTGTACTAATAGTTCTTGCCTCCATTCTGCCCGACCTGCCCCTGCCTCATGAGCTCTTGTTGGTGCCGGGGACTCCATGTTCGTCAACCCAGCTTTTCCTCTGGCTCTTCCCTGACTGGCCTCTTTAGAATAGAATGAGACATACACTTTAATGCCTCTTCTGGACCATAGGCCTCAGACGGTCCTGGCATGTATGCTAGACTCTCAGTGCACCCTCTTGCTGGATCTAAGCTTGGCACTGTTAGGGCCTATCGCAGCTTGTGCTTGAACTTGGATCTCCACACTGTCTGAGACTATCACTGACTGAACTCTTTTCTCTTTTACTGCTGAACTTGACTGACTAGAAGCAGGAAGTGCTTCCCCTTCGTATCTGATCTAACCCCAACCAGTGTGTGCGTTAATCCCAATGCGTTAAAGGGAACCTGTCACCCCGAAAATCGATGGTGAGGTAAGCCCACTGTCATCAGGGGCTTATCTACAGCATTTTGTAAAGCTGTAGATAAGCCCCCGATGTATCCTGAAAGAGGAGAAAAAGACATTAGATTATACTCACCCAGGGGTGGTCCCGCTTCGATGGGCGTCGCAGGTCCATTCCGATGCCTCCTATCTTCATTCCATGACGTCCTCTCCTGGTCTTCACACCGCGGCTCCGGCGCAGGCGTACTTTGTCTGCCCTGTTGAGGGCAGAGCAAAGTACTGCAGTGCGCAGGCGCCGGAAAGGTCAGAGAGGCCCGGTGCCTGCGCACTGCAGTACTTTGCTCTGCCCTCAACAGGGCAGACAAAGTACGCCTGCGCTGGAGTCGCGGCGTGAAGAACAGAAGAGGACATCATGGAATGAAGATAGGAGGCGCTGGAGCGGACCTGAGACACCCATCGGACCACACCACAGCGGGACCGCCCGTGGGTGAGTATAACCTCTTTTTATCCTCTTTCATGTTATCACGGGGGCTTATCTACAACATTACAGAATGCTGTAGATAAGCCCCTGATAACGGTGGGCTTACCTCATCATCGATTTTGGGGGTGACAGGTTCCCTTTAACTATATATTACCCTGAGTGCTGGAAACTATATCCATATGCGCTGTAATGGTTCCCCTAGTGGACAGGCCTCCCCAATCCCTGAGAACGGCTTTGAGGTAGAACCTCCAGGAAAGTTGAGACACAAACCTGCCATAAGGAGAAAATGCAAAACTATACAAAAACATATAACCATAAAAACATTGATATTCATTACTGTTCACATTAACTTTTCTTGATTTAATGTCTTCTTCTACCCCCATACACATATAGAATTTAATAGTAAAATGTAGGTAGACAGGGAGTATTTATATACTTTAGGTGTGAAAAATGTATTGAAGCACCGTATTGCAATTTTTAATGTATAAAGCTATACTTCAATGTATAAAATATGGTTATTCGACTGGTCCTGTTCTCAATAGCACAAAACCTCATATGCCTTAACATGTGTCTACTGATACTATCTACTTAGACAGGGTAGCAATGTGTGTCCTTTAGTGTTTACCCTTATGGCAGCTGCTATAGTTGAGAGTTAAAAGGAACCTATCACGTGAAAAAGTGCTAGCATTCCGGATTCAGTCATGGGGGCGGTGCCAGCGCCGGTTCAGTCACTGCTCACTGGATAGAGAGCGGCAACTGTAACTGCACCCCCAGCATTGACTGACAGCAGCTCAGAATTAGGGACAGTCAGTCAGTGTGGAGGGCGCAATTACAGCCACCGCTCAGAGCTGTGACTGAACCCATGCCAATGCCGTCATTTGATTGAAACCAGAACACTACCGGGATGTATAAACTTAATTTCCTCCTGGCAGCGTGGGTCTGAGTGCAAGTGCTGGGCAGGTCCAGAATGCTTTCAACCTGCAGATTAGGCTTCTTTTACACTTGCTGTGTTTTTTGATTTTCAATGGGGGCCTTATCCATAAGCCGTGAAAAAGCAGGCTCGATATTTTTTCACGGCCGTAAATATGGCCATACGGCGTATGGCTCTCCGACGAATTTTTGCGGCCCTATAAAAATGTTTGAGGTTAGGCTTCTTTTACACTTTATGTGTTTTTGCGGCCCCAATACATTTTTATAGGGCCGCAAAAACACATAAAGTGTAAAAGAAGCCTAACCTCAAATCTGATAGTTAATAGCGTTTTTTCAATTAAAAGGTTTATGGGGGCGCCAACTAACTGATTGTCGATCAGGGGAGATGTTGATGTGACTTTTCCAATTTCAGACTGCCGATTAATTTGTTCTTCCAGAGATAAGTCGCCATCAGGGATGTCTGTTAGTGAGAGACGGCTGAGATGTCTGACGGATGAACAATTGGCCTAAGAAATGTTCAGCTGACCACCTTATAAGTGTATGATACAACCACTTAAATTGCTGATTACAGCAGCCATTTCACAGTGATTACACCGTGATAAAAACTGTGTAGCCAGTTAGCCAGCTACACAGGGTTTAGCACAATTAACCTGAAGATTAACTCTATATCTGCAACTAAATAGCCTTTCTGGTGATGTCAGATTCCGTTTAAGGCCACATTCACACGTTCAGTATTTGGTGACTTTTTTATATCAGTATTTGTAAGCCCAAACCAGGAATGGAACAATCAGAGGAAAAGTATAATAGAAACACGTCACCACTAGTGTTGAGCATTCCGATACCGCAAGTATCGAGTATCGGCCGATACTTGCGGTATCGGAATTCCGATACCGAGTTCCGATACTTTTGTGGTATCGGAAATCGGAATCGGAAGTTCCCAGTGTATGGTTCCCAGGGTCTGAAGGAGAGGAAACTCTCCTTCAGGCCCTGGGATCCATATTCATGTAAAAAATAAAGAATTAAAATAAAAAATATGGAAATACTCACTCGTCTGGAGGCCCCTGGACCTTACCGATTGTAACCGGCAGCCTCCATTCCTAAGAATGAGCAGTTTAAGACCTTCGATGACGTCGCGGCTTGTGATTGGTCGCGTGCCGCTCATGTGACCGCTCACGCGACCAATCACAGGCCGCGACGTCATCGAAGGTCCTAAACTGCTCATTCTTAGGAACGGAGGCTGCCGGTTACAATCGGTAAGGTCCAGGGTCCGCCGGAGGGGTGAGTATATCCATATTTTTTATTTTAATTCTTTATTTTTTTACATGAATATGGATCCCAGTGCCTGAAGGAGAGTTTCCTCTCCTTCAGACCCTGGGAATCATCCAGGATACCTTCTGATACTTGAGTCCCATTGACTTGTATTGGTATCGGGTATCGGTATCGGCAATATCCGATATTTTTCGGGTATCGGCCGATACTATCCGATACCGATACTTTCAAGTATCGGAAAGTATTGCTCAACACTAGTCACCACTTCTGTATTTATCACCCACTCCTGGTTTTGGCTTACAAACACTGAGGTAAAAAACTAACCAAATACTGTTGTAAATTACTGACCAAATACTGAACATATGAGCATGGCCTAAGAGACAGGATTTACACAGGACTCCAACATCATGACAAATGCTTGCTGAAATTTCAAGACAAAGATTCAAGTGAAAACAGAATCCTATTGCTGTAAAGCAGTGTTTCTCAACTCCAGTCCTCAAGACCCACCAACAGGTCAAGTTTTCAGGATATCCTTATTATTGCACAGGTGATAATTTGATAATTTCATCACCTACTCAAGCATTAATTCCATCACCTGTGCAATACTAAGGAAATCCTGAAAACATGACCTGTTGGTGGACTAAGGAATACATGAAGATTTGGAGCTGTCCATGGTACTATATACTATTGTAATGGCACAGAACAGTATTTCCAAGATGTTCATATTAAAAAATTCAAATTGCCTCTTCTGAGAAAAAGAGGACTTAACTCTATAGCGCCACCTGTTGGAAGTAGTGATCCTACAAGTCACAATCAACCCTTTAACGAGTCGTGCAATATGACTTAGGATAAAAGCCAAATCAGTATCTTAATTCGCAGACACGGTGTTTCAGGCTGTTGGCCCTCGTCAGTGCAAAGCATGAGAACTGATTTGGCTAGGTGAGAGGCTCTGGACTGGGGTCTAAGGGGTAACGTTTCTCCTTATGGAGAGTGACATACCAGCTGGCTTGTCAAGGTTAGGAGGCTTATTCGCTGTGCAATGCTCCACTGGGAAATTAAATATGCAAATTGTCTCTTCTGAGAAAAAGAGGACTTAACTCTATAGCGCCACCTGTTGGAAGTAGCGATCCTACAAGTCACAATCAACCCTTTAACGAGTCGTGTCATATTGCATATTGCCAGCTGGTATGTATTAAAAGACTCATTAGAGTTTGTCTAGTATAGAATATTTTCATTTACCTTGTTAGGGATCCCTTAGTTAATGAGGGAAGGTCTCCTGTTTGATACAATTTTTTTTAAAATAAATTAGATTCTCCGGAATTAGTTTTTTTTTATGATTGGTTTCGTCTGGCCGCCATTTTCCTGAATAGTAGAGGGCCTGAAAAAAAATACTCACTTTGCCAATTACCTGTCCTGCTGCCGCACTCCACCATCCAGTGCTCTGCACATCTCCTTCGACTCCTCCATCATCTTCATTTAATACTGGGGCTCTCAGCACTAAGTAAGCCTCAGACATCATTACTAGTGATGAGCGAGTGTACTAGTTGCACGGGTTTTCCCGAGCATGTTCGGGTGGTCTCTGAGTATTTGTCAGTGCTCGGAGATTTAGTTTTTGTCAACGCAGCTGAAAGATTTACAGCAAATAGCCAGGCTGAGTGCATGTGGGGGTTGCTAGGGAATCCCCCATGTAATCAAGCAGGCTAGTAGCTGTAAATCATTCAGCTGCCGCAATGAAAACTAAATCTCCGAGCAGTCATAAAAACTCGGAGGTCACCTGAGCATGTGCGGGTAAACCCGAGCAACGAGTATACTTGCTCATCACTAGTTATGATGCACAAAATAGTTTCACAATGGGTGTGCCTAGTCAGCACCTCAGGCAACCAGCAACTGTGGACAATCACAATCCATACCATGACATCCTGACATCATATTGTGGATAACCTTAGGTACTGAGTAATCCAATGTCATTACATTCCCAGGTGTATAATCCTAAAAAAAATACTGCTGAGAATTTAATGTTCTACCATGAAAAACCCTTTTTATTGGTACAGGATCCATATTAGATGCAATGTGCAAATATATGGTTAAAAAGTAATAGTTTTTCATTATAGGTCACCTAACTGTTAATTTATATATTCATGTTTTTTTTTAAAAAAGCAACAGAACTGAAGTACGGACGCAGGGCAACCAGATAAATGGAGATGAAATGGACTCGGAGACCAGAAAGTATAAAGAGCAATTACAATTAACAATAACTTATTAAATATATTAGTCAGAATGGTACAACAAATGTATATTACCAATTTGTGCTTGAGTCCAGGTAGTCACTAATAGCTGATGCACGTTTCGCATATAAGCTTCTTCTGGAGGTTTAAACATTTAGGAAGACCCCAGAGCACAATAAGGAACTTTATGGCAAACTGTTGAATTCGAATTACCGCAGATTGACTCCTCTTTAGTGGAAAGGTTTTCTTTAATAGTTTTCAGAGAGAGACATTGAAGGTTTGTAGATCACTGTTCGGTTTATTGGAAGCATAAAATATGACATGAAGTCAATGGCTACTGGAAAATTGCCACATCACTAACTACCGCCTTGTGACGCAAAAGTATGCATCCCTTCAGCTGACATCTACCGCTCCAAAGCATTGTCTCTGCATCCACATACGTATAACTGCAAATACCCCCAGTAATTGGTGTCTTTTCGGGGTTTCCATGGAAACTGTGTGTAAGACTTTGCTGCATCCTGGGGAAATGGTTTATAAATAATGAAGAGGGTAATGTGGTTTCCCTTGGTCTTGCTGAACTGCTTCAGGCACTGGGAGAGATGAATAGGTTAGTAATGTGAGGCCGTGGTTATAATAGGACAGCTTATACAAGCCTTTATGATTGCAAAGCATATATTATAGCTCCCATTTTATTAGATGACGTTGCCGGATTACCTTGTAATAAACAGAGAGATTAAAAGGAGATAATTATCCCTGCAGTTCTCTACTTTTTCTTGAGTTGTGGGAGGATTCCCATTTATTTGCAGAATTATCTGGGAGCGTTTGTTGTAATGTTGTATTTATTACTTTCTCTTGTAAAGATCACAGGATACAATTGTGCAAAATAAAAAAAAGCCTGTTTTAATGGAATAATAGACTTTTCCTCTGAGAAATCAGAAAGAAATATTCAGCCTCCTTCAAAATCTTCATAAATGTTTAAAACAAGTATTCGGAAATACAAAAGAAAGTTTCAGCTTAGGTTAAGGCAAGTTTGAATGCAAAGAATGAAAAAGGAGTTTATGGTCGTATAGTAAAAAAAGGACGCAGCAACTGCCCCTACTGAAGAAAGGGCCACAGTAGATTTAGGATCGCCATGTATCCTAATACTACAGGACTTTTTTCTTGACTTTTCAGCATTTGAAAGGACAATGGGATCGTTATAAACAAAAAAAAAAGTGTCACTGCGCTGTTGCTACCACTCTAGTGGTCTCCACCAGGACCAGAAGTGATAATGGCCTGTCTACCAGTCACGTAACCATTGAGACCAGGGCCGGACTGGCCATCTGGCAATTCTGGAAAATGCCAGAATGGCCTGAAAAATCTGAAAAATTCAGATTTTCCATAATCCACATTTTCTTGTTTCAGTTTACACAAATCCACAGGTTCTTTTAATATCTTGAAAGTGGTTAAAAAGTGAATATACATTATGGCGGAGTTTTATCAAGACTAGTAATTATCTCGCCGGTCTTGATGAGGGGGCATTTCATAGCAGACACTCCTGATCCATTAAGAAGCGTGTGCCGCCCCAGCTGGGCTGCTGCGGTAACAGTACTGGGCCATGGCGGTTCAGAGTACTGGTAGAGTGCAACTGGGGGGGGCGTGCCGGCCTTTGCCAATTGTGTGGGTTAATAATAAAATAATAAAAAGGTTCATAAATTATGACGCCAGTTGGGATGTTTGGCCTAGTACGGCCGGGCACTGATGAAGGTCCCTGGGAGTTTGGTGGTGGTGGACAGTGCAAGATGTTTAACCCCTTCCCAACTAGGGATGGCTCCCAGGGGAGTTGGAAAATGGTGCAGCAGAGAATAATCAGTATTAAACAGGGTAATGATCAGTTGATACCTTTTACTGAAGTTCTGCAAACAGTTCCAGAAGCTTCCATACAATTCACATACAGGGTCAAGCCTGCATGGTGGAAATGTAGTTCCTCTGCTGTGACGTAGTGTATCCTTCTTGCGGCTAATTATACCTCTGGCAAACAATTCCTTGGATCCCCAGGAGTCCAATGTAAACAGTTATTGGATCCGTGATCCCTTCCAGCAAGCAGGCAGCTCGAATCCTGTGGAAAACACTTTCTCTTGCAGCAGTGTCCCTGATTCTATGCGCTGCTGAGCTCCTGGGCAAAAGCACACTATTGTTTGTTATATGAAAACCAAGCAGTCTTTCAGTTTAGCACGGACCCTGAAAGTCTCTGTGCTCTAAGGACTGATACCCTGCCTCTTGTCCCATCTAAGTTTCCACACAATGTTTGTGATGGAGAGACTATTGAGCTTGTTGGCTTGTTCGGTGCTGCTGCTGACAATGCTCTAGGCTTCTGTTGTGTGACTGTGCAATGAGACAAATTTGCACCTGATAAATGGGGAGGTTATAGATATTTCATTGGAAAGGGATAGTTACGCAATTATAGGATCATAGATAGTTAGCGTTGAAAGAGACCTCCAGAGTCATCATGTCCAATCCCCTGCTCAATGCAGGATTTACTAAACCATCTCAGATAGATGTATATCCAGCCTCTGTTTGAAGACTTCTATTGAAGGAAAACTCACCACCTCTTGTAGCAGCCTTTTCCACTCATTTATCACCCTCACTGTTAAAAAAAAAAGTTTGTTTTATATCTAATCTGTATCTTCTCTCTTTCAGTTTCATTCCATTGCTTCTCGTGTTTCCATGTACAAATGGGAATAAGAATGATTTCTCTACACTGAGACATCCCTTCAGATATTTGTAGGCAGCTATTAAGTCTGCTCTTAGCCATATTTTATGAAAGCTAAACATTCCCAGATCCTTTAACTATTCTTCTCACCATCCTGGTAGCTCTTCTCTGAACTTGCTCTAGTTTTTCAATGTCTTTTTTAAAGGGTGGTGCCCAGAACTGGACACAGTATTCCAGATGAGGCCTGACCAAGGAGGAGTATAGAGGGATACTTACTTCACGTGATCTAGACTCTATGCTTATCTTAATACATCCTAGAACTGTGTTTGCCTTTTTGCTGCTACATCACACTTTTTACTCATGTGCAGTCTATGACCTATTAAAATATGCAGGTCTTTTTCACACGTGCTGTTGGTTAGTTCTATTCCTCCCATTCCGTAGATGTAATTTTAATTTTTCTTGCCCAGATGTAGAATCTTGTCTTTCTTCCTGTTAAATAGGAATACAGCCAGTCTTGGTTGTTCATGGAAACAAAGAGAGAGGGGAGCTCACATGAATGATATCAACCGGGGAAAAGGGTACAAAAAGGTCATAGACCTACTCACTGCAGGCCATTATGCTGAACAAGCATAACAATGTGGCTCCTGTGGGGCAGATGGACGGCAGCTCCCAGACCTCGGCACAGTGGTATCCAGACTTCACAGGGACGGCTGGAATCCAGAGATGTTACGGTGTGCAGGAGACTCCGGGTACTGCGTCCCACGTGATCAAGGATATATAAAGCGGTCTGGAAGGATCACTGATGACAGAGGCCACCGTGGCACAGGTTGGAGTTTTTTTAAAAACTTTAATCACAACGCATTTTAAAAAAACTCCAACCAGTGCCACGGTGGCCTCTGTCATCAGCGCTCCTTCCAGACCGCTTTATACATTTTAATTAGTCTTGGTTGTTGATCTAGCTTCCTGTCCCACTTTGTAGGGGGGCGCGGAACACCACTCTCGAAGCCAGACCAGTGTGAAAAGATTGTTGGATGGATAACAGATAATGATTCCAGTCACTTTGCTAGCACCACCCTGTCTTCCACATGGTAAATTCTAAGTAGCAGGCACAGCTTTCTTAGATAAGTAATGGCAACTGGACATTTATGGTACCTAGATATTCATCTATAACCCTAATTGTATCAGTTATGAGTGATCTAGATTGAATGCACTGTCTCTTCTATTTTACATATGTACATCTTACCCTTTTACTAGTTATTATGTGCACATTGTTATCAATCTAGTAGTGCATCATATAGTCAATACAGGCCGTCTGGCCCTCTATTTCTTATCTTTGGTCATATAGGGTTTAATAGGAGTGCAGGGACAGCCATCGCACGAGCGGGGGCGCCAGTCAGTTTCTTAGGGTGCCAACCTCTGCAACTATGTAGGCACTCAGACAGCTGATATATAGGGACAGGTCACTCATTTCCACACATCGGCTGAGTGAGCTTGTTTTTTTTTTTTTTAACCATTCAAATTTTTATTGAGTAAAAAAAATTTACAGTAACAACAGAATAAGAAATAGGGAGAAGGGGAGACAGGGGATGGAAATCACCACTAATATGATACAAAAGGCCAATATACACAGTATTCCCAAATGCAAAAGAATATAACAATGCAGAGAAGGATCAACATAATACCTCTCAATTAACTGGTAGGATTAGGAAGAAGTGAGGTAGGGATTGATACAAAAGGGGATGAAATCCAAGGGTCCCACCATGTGAGAATTTTGTTCTTCTTAGAGAGACCGTCTGCCGTGATCAACTCGTAGCTAAGGTGCAGATTAACCCTTGCAACTAATTCGTCTTTAAAGGGAACTGTAGAGTATTTCCAATATTTTGCAATGCAGTGCCTCGCAGCGACAAGGATATTAGAGATTATGGGTTGGAGGGGACGGGGGAAATTCAAAAGTGATATACCCAGGATGGTGAGGGGGCCCGTTAAAACAAGAGGGAGTTGAGTAATCTCTATTAATATGGATTCAACTTGACACCAGAATGACCTAAGACACGGGCATTCCCACCAAACGTGGGCTAGCGAACCAATGAGGTTGCAACCTTTCCAACACAGAGGGGAGGAAGAAAGGTGGAACTTAGCCAACTTGGTTGGAGTAAAGTACCATTGGAGGTGGATTTTTTTAATTTGCTCTAAATGCCCAATACAAGAAGAAAATTTGGATGGGTGTGTCATAGCAAAGTCCCAGTCAGCCAGGGGGGCATCGAAAGAAAGGGCAGCCTCCCATGAGGACATGAAAGGGAGTTTGCATACTAAATCATGTGATAGGAGGGCTTTGTAAATAATTGAAATGCCATGAGCAATCAATGTATTTGGTCTAAAAAATCTTTGGAATGGAGTCTCCTCTTCCGGGTGAAGGGCGGGCGGCCCAAATTGGGTGCAACGTTTCAGGAGGCTACGAATTTGGAAATATTGGAAGAAACATCCTCCAGGGAGAGAGTAGCGTGCAGTCAAATCCGGGAATGGGATCAGACCAACAGAGTTAAATAAGTCGCATACCCAGAGGATCCCACATCTCCTCCAGGCAGAGAGAGACAAACCATCAACCGCAGATTCCAAAGCTTGAAGGGACACAAAATGGGTTAAGAAAGAGAGAAGAGTAGGGCATAATTCTGACCAAATTTTGATGCCAGAGCGTATTGTATTAAGAAAGGGGCCATGTGGGGCAGACCGGAGCAAACATAATTCCAACAGTCCTTTGAGAGATTGTCTAGGAGCGAAGTTAGACTCTATATTAAACCACATAAGTGACGAACCACCTTCCCACCAGAACTTGAGAGGTTCTAGAAGAGCAGCCTTATAGTAGGCTTGGATTCTAGGAGCCCCAAGACCTCCTTTGGAGTATGGGAGTGACATTAACGATCGTTTGATTCTATGGGGTTTGCCATTCCAAATAAAACGATCGATCAGAGATTGGAATGCTGATATATATCTAGATGGGACGGAGAGAGGGAGACATCTGAAAAGATAAATGAGCTTAGGAAGGAATAGCATCTTACTAGTTTGAATTCTGGCCATCCAGGACAAGCGGGAGTTAGAGAATTGGTCTAGCTCTTTTTTGATATCAGAAAGAGTTGCATCACAGTTAGGCTGGAGTCACACATGGTGTAAGACAATACGCCACGTATTATACGTCCGTACTACGGCCGTAATACGGAGAAATGTTCCCAAAATATTGATCCGTAGTCAGGGTGTGTCAGCGTATTTTGCGCATGGCATCCTCCGTATGTAATCCGTATGGCATCCGTACTGCGAGATTTTCGCGCAGGCTTGCAAAACCGACATCTAATGGATTTATGTGCTCAAATGTTAGGGAAAACATATATACAGTATATATATATATATGTCATTGAGACACATATATATATATTCTGTATTTAGATTTCATTCAGCGCGATATCTGTGAACAGCCAGTAATTCAATTGCCGGCTTTTCATTTCTCCTGCACAAACCCGACAGGATATGAGACATGGTTTACACACAGTAAACCATCTCATATCCCCTTTTTTTTGCATATTCCACACTACTAATGTTAGTAGTGTGTATGTGCAAAATTTCAGCGCTGTAGCTGCTGAAATAAAGGGTTAAATGGCGGAAAAAATTGGCGTGGGCTCCCGCGCAATTTTCTCCGCCAGAATGGTAAAGCCAGTGACTGAGGGCAGATATTAATAGCCAGGAGAGGGTCCATGGTTATTGGCCCCCCCGTGGCTAAAAACATCTGCCCCCAGCCACCCCAGAAAAGGCACATCTGGAAGATGCGCCTATTCTGGCACTTGGCCACTCTCTTCCCACTCCCTGTAGCGGTGGGATATGGGGTAATGAAGGGTTAATGCCACCTTGCTATTGGAAGGTGACATTAAGCCAGATTAATAATGGAGAGGCGTCAATTATGACACCTCTCCATTATTAATCCAATTGTTTGAAAGGGTTAAAAAACACACACACACATGATTAAAAAGTATTTTAATGAAATAAACACAGCGGTTGTTGTAATAATTTATTGTTCTCACAATCCATTTCCAGGCCCTCGCTTGGCAAAATAATAAACGCACAAGATACATACCTTCTGATGTCAGATCACGTCCCACGAAGTAATCCATCTGAAGGGGTTAACTAATATTACAGGCAGGAGCCCTGCTAATGCAGCTGTGCTCCGTGCCTGTAATCCCCGGCGAATGAATGAAATGTAGGTCATTGACCTACATTTCCTTCAGTCGCGGTGATGCGCCCCCTGGTGGATGTCCTCATATGACCTGGAGCGTGGGAAAAAGTTCCCAGGCTGCAGTTCATGAGAACATCCAGCAGGGGTGCATCACCGCGACTCAATGTAAGTACAGATCACTGCTTTCCTTTCAGCACCCGGGGATTACAGGCACGAGCGAGTGGATTATCGCAGCTCGTGCCTGTAATATTAGTTAACCCCTTCAGATGGATTACTTCGTGGGACGAGACGGTTCACCAGAAGGTATGTATCTTGTGCGTTTATTATTTTGCCAAGCGAGGGCCTGGAAATGGATTGCGAGAACAATAAATTATTTCATTAAAATCCTTTTTAATCATGTGTGTGTGTGTTTTTTAACCCTTTCCTACAATTGGATTAATAATGGATAGGTGTCATAATTGACGCCTCTCCATTATTAATCTGGCTTAATGTCACCTTACAATAGCAAGGTGGCATTAACCCTTCATTACCCCATATCCCACCGCTACAGGGAGTGGGAAGAGAGTGGCCAAGTGCCAGAATAGGCGCATCTTCCAGATGTGCCTTTTCTGGGGTGGCTGGGGGCAGATGTTTGTAGCCACGGGGGGGCCAATAACCATGGACCCTCTCCTGGCTATTAATATCTGCCCTCAGTCACTGGCTTTACCATTCTTGCGGAGAAAATTGTGCGGGAGCCCACGCCAATTTTTTCCGCCATTTAACCCTTTATTTTAGCAGCTACAGTGCACAAATTTTGCACATACACACTACTAACATTAGTAGTGTGGAATATGCAAAAAAAATGGGGATATGAGATGGTTTACTGTATGTAAACCATGTCTCATATCCTGTCGGGTTTGTGAAGGAGAAATGAAAAGCCGGCAATTGAATTACCGACTTTTCACTAACACCGCTGCGTATTTCTCGCAAGTCACACTGCTGGTCCGTGTGGAATCCGTATTTTTCTCGCCCCCATAGACTTTCATTGGCGTATTATTTGCGCAATACGCTGACAAACGCAGCATGCTGCGATTTTGTACGGCCGTAGAAAGCCGTATAATACTGAACCGTAATATACGGCTAATAGGAGCAGCCCCATTGAGAAGCATTGTGCCGTATGTAATGCGAGTTTTACGTACGTAGTTTTTGCGCTCTTACGTACGTAAAACACGCATGTGTGACCCCGGCCTTAATGCGGACAATGTTTTTGGTATGAGATATTTGAATACCTAAGTAGGTAAAGCCAAGAGGGGACCAGAAGAAAGGGAACTTAGATTGAATATGCCGCTGGAGAGAGGATGGAAGGAATAGAGGGAAAATTGTAGATTTAGATAAATTTAATTTGTAATATGAAGCTTCAGCAAATTGCGCAAGAATATCGGAGACAGCATTAAGGGAGTCAAAAGGAGCTGAACAAGTTAAGACTACATCATCGGCGTATAGACCAATTTTATGTTCATGATCACCCACCCTTATCCCTCTTATGTTAGGGCACTGTCTTACAGTAGCAGCAAGAGGCTCCATAATGAGCGCAAAGATGATGGGGGAGAGAGGGCAGCCTTGGCGGGTACCATTGGAGATGGGGAAAACACTGGATCTGAAACCGCCGGAACGGACAGATGCACAGGGATTGGAATAAAGGGCCATAATAGCTTTGGTAATTTGGCCAGAGAGACCGAATTTTTGAAGAGTGAGATCAATAAACCCCCAGTGCACTCTGTCAAATGCTTTCTCTGCGTCAAGGGACAGAAATACACTGGGAAGGGACCCCCTCTCCACCACATCCAGCAAATCAATCAAACGTCTTGTGCCGTCTCTGGTCTGTCTACCAGGAACAAACCCAACCTGGTCCGGGTGTACGAGTGAAGGGAGTATTGTCATTAGCCTATTGGCCCAAAGTTTAGCATAAATTTTGACATCGCAGTTTAAAAGAGCAATGGGGCGAAAGTTCCCTGGGGAGGTCATAGGCTTCCCTGGTTTGGGAAGAGTTGCTATAGAGGCTTCTAGGCCTTCCTTTTTAATGCTGCCCGTAGAGAGCCAGTGATTAAAGAGGCGTAAGATGTAGGGGGACAGGATAGGGAGGAATTGAAAATAATAAGAAAAAGAAAAACCATCCGGACCAGGGGCCGAATGTTTTTTAGTCTCTTTAATAATTTGGGTTATTTCAGATGACTCAATTGGTGAATTAAGGAAGGATAGTTGTTCTGAAGTAACTGAAGGTAGATTTGCCTTATCTAGGAAGGAGGCTATGGAGAGTTGGGACGGTTGAGGAGTATTGGCATCTAAGTTAAGGTTATATAGAGAGGTGTAGTATGACGCAAACTCTTCCGCTATGTGAATTGGATTGTAAATATGAGAGCCGTCAGGTCTCAGAAGGTAGTGAATTTTGGACTGGGCCTCCCTTTTTTTGACACGCCTGGCCAGCAATGCACCCGCACGATCCCCCATTGAGTAGAATTTGGCATTGGATTTCCTGAGAGCATTTTCTGTTTTCCGGAGAAGCAATTGGCGGAGATGAAGGCGAGCTTCTTAAAGTGCTGAAAGCAATTGCGGAGATGGTAGTAGTTTGTGTTGAGCTTCAAGTTGCGCTATCGCACCCAAAGCTGTGTGGAGGTTCATGTTATATTTCCGCTTAGCTAAGGCAGCCATTTTGATAAAGTGGCCACGAATCACCGCCTTATGAGCAAACCAAAGGGAGTCATCACATATCTCCTCAGTATCGTTCATGGAGAAAAATTCCTTTAAAGAGGCCTCTATCATTAGGGAATTTGATTGGTCCTTTAGAAGGAATTCGTTAAGCCGCCAATGTGAGGGAGGTCTAATTGCAAGAGGATCCTTTAGGGAGATCGAGACAGGAGCATGGTCAGACCAAGTAATATTACCTATCTCTGCGGAAATACAGTGAGGGAGGGCCACATCATCCACCAGTATATAGTCAATTCTGCTATAAGAAGCTCGCCTGGATGACCAGAATGTGTAATCCCGCTCATTACAGTGGAAGTATCTCCAGATATCATGAAGGTTGAATGCGTTAATAAGTTTGGCTGCTTCACCTCTGGACTCAGAAGAGGCCGAGCAGTCCAGGGCCTTAGATACCGGAATGTTAAAGTCACCTGCAATCAGTTTATAACCATGTTGGATACTGCTCAACGTTTGGAAAAAGGAGTTTAAGAACTTGATTTGGCCAAAGTTTGGGGCGTAAATGGAGGCAATAGTGTAGGGGGTATTATTAATTAGGCATAGCACTATGAGGAATCTGCCCAAAGGGTCTACCACAGAATTAACTAATTGAAAAGAAATCGCTTTGTTAACAAAAATGGCGATTCCAGCTTTTTTGGATTTGGCATTGGCAAAAAATTGGTGAGGGTATAGGCCTGAATGCATTCTAAAGTTATCTCGTTCTAACAAATGAGTCTCTTGAATGCAAACGATATCATGATGCATTTTAGAGAGTTGATGCCAAACCAGAGACCTCTTCCCAGGCGAGTTGAGGCCATTAACATTAATAGAAAAAAGTGAGATACTCATTATTAATAATAAGAAGAATGCAAATGTGAACATTCAACCAGAAACATTGCAATATCTTATGGCGACCAGGTGGATCAACATGAGAAACCAGCAAATAAAATGGTGCGGGAAAGGGGGAGAGGAAAGGAGGGAAGAGGGAAGAGTATGAACAGACAAACAGCAAAAAAAACATAACCTGAGAGTCCATTCAGGAGTTACCCGAATCCAGAGGTGAAACAGAGAAACAATTCACCTATGGGGCAATATGCTGAGGGGGTCCTACAGGGGACCGAGCTCAGCAGAAAAAAAAAATAAAAAAAAAGTTTGCGCGGGAATAGAGAAAAATAATAATCTAAAAAAGAAAAAGAAATAGTAAAAAAAAAGGAGGATTCCAGCCAGGAAGCAGTAAAGTTGTGACTTCAGGCAACCTTCCAGTCCGGAGAAATCCGGCGTCTTCCAGATTTAGATCCACCAGGACCAGGAGAAGCAGTTGTCGAGGGCAGAGAGCCGGGAGGAGTCAACCCCCATTGAGACAGGGTCTTTTGTCATGGTTCTCAACACACAGAGAACATAGTTGAGCATACAAAAGGACTAGCTCTTGGAAGATGGGAACTCGAGCTGACCGTGAGCTAAACCTATCACCACAACTGAAAGTGGCCGGGTAGCGTGCCTACGTTTTATCCCTAGACGCCCAGCGCCAGCCGGAGAACTGACTGACCCTAGCAGAGGAAAATACAGACCTGGCTCACCTCTAGAGAAATTTTCCCCAAAAGGCGGACAGTAGCCCCCACAAATATTGTCGGTGATATTAGAGGAAAATGACATACGAAGTATGAAAATAGGTTTAGCAAAATTGAGGTCCGCTTACTAGATAGAAGGAAGACAGAAAAGGGGACTTCACGGCCAGCTGAAAACCCTATTCAAAATTCCATCCTGAAATTACTTTAGAACTCTAATATCAACTCATGACACCAGAGTGGCAATTTCAGTTCACAAGAGCTTCCAGTCTCAGAAATATTCAAACACAGAGAACTGGAACAAAAATGCAAACAAACTTAGGACAAAAATCCAACTTAGCTGAAAGTAGTCTAGGAGCAGGAACATGCAACAGAAATGCTTCTGGTAACATTGTTGGCCGGCATAGAAATGACTGAGGAGCAAGGCTAAATAGAAACTCCCACATCCTGATGGAAACAGGTGAACAGAGGAGATGACAAACCCACGTTCAGTACCACCAGTGACCACCGGGGGAGCCCAAAAACCAAATTCACAACAGTACCCCCCCCTCAAGGAGGGGGCACCGAACCCTCACCAGAACCACCAGGGCGATCAGGATGAGCCCTATGAAAGGCACGGACCAAATCGGAGGCATGAACATCAGAGGCTGTCACCCAAGAATTATCCTCCTGACCGTAGCCCTTCCACTTGACCAAATACTGAAGTCTCCGTCTGGAAACACGGGAGTCCAAGATCTTCTCCACAACGTACTCCAACTCACCCTCAACCAACACCGGAGCAGGAGGCTCAACGGAAGGCACAACAGGTACCTCATACCTGCGCAACAATGACCGATGGAAGACATTATGAATAGAAAACGATGCAGGGAGGTCCAAACGAAAGGACACAGGGTTAAGAATCTCCAATATCTTGTACGGGCCGATGAACCGAGGCTTAAACTTAGGAGAAGAAACCTTCATAGGGACAAACCGAGAAGATAACCACACCAAATCCCCAACACAAAGACGAGGACCAACACGACGACGGCGGTTGGCAAAATGCTGAGTCTTCTCCTGGGACAACTTCAAATTGTCCACCACCTGCCCCCAAATCTGATGCAACCTCTCCACCACAGCATCCACTCCAGGACAATCCGAAGGCTCCACCTGACCGGAAGAGAAACGAGGATGAAACCCCGAATTACAGAAGAAAGGAGAAACCAAAGTGGCAGAACTAGCCCGATTATTAAGGGCAAACTCCGCCAAGGGCAAGAAGGCAACCCAATCATCCTGATCCGCAGAGACAAAACACCTCAAATAAGTCTCCAAGGTCTGATTAGTTCGCTCGGTCTGGCCATTAGTCTGAGGATGGAAAGCAGACGAAAAAGACAAATCAATGCCCATCCTAGCGCAGAACGCTCGCCAAAATCTAGACACGAATTGGGTCCCCCTGTCAGAAACGATATTCTCCGGAATACCATGCAAGCGAACCACATTTTGAAAAAACAGAGGAACCAACTCGGATGAGGAAGGCAACTTAGGCAAGGGAACCAAATGGACCATCTTAGAGAAACAGTCACACACCACCCAGATGACAGACATCCTCTGAGAAACAGGGAGATCAGAAATAAAATCCATCGAGATGTGAGTCCAAGGCCTCTTCGGAATAGGCAAGGGCAACAACAATCCACTAGCCCGAGAACAACAAGGCTTGGCCCGAGCACAAACATCACAAGACTGCACAAAACCTCGCACATCTCGTGACAGGGAAGGCCACCAGAAGGACCTAGCCACCAACTCCCTGGTACCAAAGATTCCAGGATGCCCTGCCAACGCAGAAGAATGGACCTCCGAGATGACTCTACTGGTCCAATCATCAGGAACAAACATTCTACCAGGCGGGCAACGATCAGGTCTATCCGCCTGAAACTCCTGCAAGGCCCGTCGCAGGTCTGGGGAAACAGCAGATAAAATCACTCCCTCCTTAAGGATACCCGTAGGTTCAGAATTACCAGGAGAATCAGGCTCAAAACTCCTAGAAAGGGCATCCGCCTTCACATTTTTAGAACCTGGTAGGTATGAAACCACAAAATTAAACCGAGAGAAAAATAACGACCAGCGCGCCTGTCTAGGATTCAGGCGCCTGGCAGACTCAAGATAAATCAAATTCTTGTGGTCGGTCAATACCACCACCTGATGTCTAGCCCCCTCAAGCCAATGACGCCATTCCTCAAAAGCCCACTTTATAGCTAAGAGTTCACGATTACCAATATCATAATTTCGCTCCGCGGGCGAAAATTTACGAGAAAAGAACGCGCAAGGTCTCATCACGGAGCAGTCGGAACTTTTCTGCGACAAAACCGCCCCAGCTCCAATTTCTGAAGCGTCGACCTCAACCTGAAAAGGAAGAGTAACATCAGGCTGACGCAATACAGGGGCGGAAGAAAAGCGGCGCTTAAGCTCCCGAAAGGCCTCCACAGCAGCAGGGGACCAATCAGCAACATCAGCACCCTTCTTAGTCAAATCAGTCAGTGGTTAAGCAACATCAGAAAACCCAGTTATAAATCGACGGTAGAAATTAGCAAAGCCCAAGAATTTCTGAAGGCTCTTAAGAGAAGAGGGTTGCGTCCAATCGCAAATAGCCTGAACCTTGACAGGATCCATCTCAATGGAAGAGGGGGAAAAAATATACCCCAAAAAAAGAAATCTTTTGAACCCCAAAAATGCACTTAGAACCCTTTACACACAAGGAATTAGAGCGCAAAACCTGAAAAACCTTCCTGACCTGCTGGACATGAGAGTCCCAGTCATCCGAAAAAATCAAAATATCATCCAAATACACAATCATAAATTTATCCAAATATTCACGGAAAATGTCATGCATAAAGGACTGAAAGACTGAAGGGTAGTGTTGAGCGATACCGTCCGATACTTGAAAGTATCGGTATCGGAAAGTATCGGCCGATACCGGCAAAGTATCGGATCCAATCCGATACCGATACCCGATACCAATACAAGTCAATGGGACTCAAGTATCGGACGGTATTCCTGATGGTTCCCAGGGTCTGAAGGAGAGGAAACTCTCCTTCAGGCCCTGGGATCCATATAAATGTGTAAAAGAAAGAATTAAAATAAAAAATATCGCTATACTCACCCTCCGACGCAGCCTGGACCTCAGCGAGGGAACCGGCAGCGTTGTTTGTTTAAAATTCGCGCTTTTACTTGGTTACGTGAAGTCCCGGCTTGTGATTGGTCAGGGCGGCCATGTTGCCGGGACGCGGACCAATCACAGCAAGCCGTGACGAAATTACGTCACGGCTTGCTGTGATTGGTCCGCGTCCCGGCAACATGGCCGCCATTAACCAATCACAAGCCGGGACGTCACGGGAGGCTGGACACGCGCCCATTTTAAAAAGCGCGCGTGTCCAGCCTCCAGTGACGTCCCGGCTTATGATTGGTCACGGCGCCATGTTGCCGGGACGCGGACCAATCACAGCAAGCCGTGACGAAATTACGTCACGGCTTGCTGTGATTGGTCCGCGTCCCGGCAACATGGCCGCCATTAACCAATCACAAGCCGTGACGTCACGGGAGGCTGGACACGCGCGCTTTTTAAAATGGGTGCGTGTCCAGCCTCCCGTGACGTCCCGGCTTGTGATTGGTTGCGCCGCGGTCAACCAATCACAAGCCGGGAGGCTGGACACGCGCGCATTTTAAAATTTTAAAATGGGCGCGTGTCCAGCCTCCCGGCTTGTGATTGGTTGATCGCGGCGCAACCAATCACAAGCCGGGACGTCACGGGAGGCTGGACACGCGCCCATTTTAAAATGCGCGCGTGTCCAGCCTCCCGTGACGTCACGGCTTGTGATTGGTTGCGTCTCCCATGTGACTGCGACGCAACCAATCACAAAGCCGGGACGTAATTTTAAAATCCTTAAGGACCTGAAATTACGTCACGGCTTGCTGTGATTGGTTGCGTCTCCCATGTGACTGCGACGCAACCAATCACAACGCCGGAGCGTAATTTTAAAATCCTGAAGGACCTGAAATTACGTCACGGCTTGCTGTGATTGGTTGCGTGCCGGTCACATGGGCGGCACGCAACCAATCACAAGCCGGGACTCACGTAAAGGAAAGAAAAGCGCGAATTTTAAACAAAGAACGCTGCCGCTTCCCTCGGTAAGGTGCAGGCTGCGTCGGAGAGGTGAGTATAGCAATATTTTTTATTTTAATTCTCTCTTTTACACATTTTTACATTAATGTTGTTTCGATACCGATACCCGATATCACAAAAATATCGGATCTCGGTATCGGAATTCCGATACAGCAAGTATCGGCCGATACCTGATACTTGCAGTATCGGAATGCTCAACACTACTGAAGGGGCATTTGAAAGACCAAAAGGCATTACTAAATACTCAAAATGACCCTCAGGCGTATTAAATGCGGTTTTCCACTCGTCCCCCTGCTTAATTCGCACTAAATTATACGCCCCACGAAGATCAATCTTAGAGAACCACTTGGCCCCCTTTATGCGAGCAAACAAATCAGTAAGCAATGGCAAAGGGTACTGATATTTAATCGTGATTTTATTCAAAAGCCGATAATCAATACACGGCCTTAAAGAGCCATCCTTTTTAGATACAAAGAAAAAGCCGGCTCCTAAAGGAGATGACGAAGGACGAATATGTCCCTTTTCCAAGGACTCCTTAATATATTCACGCATAGCAGCATGTTCAGGCACAGACAGATTAAATAAACGACCTTTTGGAAACTTACTGCCCGGAATCAGATCTATTGTACAATCGCAATCTCTGTGCGGAGGCAGTGAACCAAGTTTAGGTTCCTCAAAAACGTCACGATAATCAGATAAGAATTCCGGAATCTCAGAGGGAACAGATGACGAAATGGCAACCAAAGGTACGTCCCCATGAGTCCCCTGACATCCCCAGCTTAACACAGACATTGCTTTCCAGTCGAGGACTGGGTTATGAGATTGCAGCCATGGCAATCCAAGCACCAAAACATCATGTAGATTATACAATACAAGAAAGCGAATAATCTCCTGGTGATCCGGATTAATACGCATAGTCCAGTATTGTGGTTTATTACTAGCCAATGGCGTGGAGTCAATACCCTTCAGAGGTATAGGAACTTCCAAAGGCTCTAAATCACAACCACAGCATTTGGCAAAGGACCAATCCATAAGACTCAAAGCGGCGCCAGAGTCGACATAAGCGTCCGCGGTAATTGACGATAAAGAGCAAATCAGGGTCACAGATAGAATAAACTTAGACTGTAAAGTGCTGATTGAAACAGACTTATCAACCTTCTTTGTACGTTTAGAGCATGCTGATATAACATGAGTTGCATCACCACAATAGAAGCATAACCCATTTTTTCGCCTAAAGTTCTGCCGTTCGCTTCTAGACAGAATTCTATCACATTGCATATTCTCTGGCGCCTTCTCAGTAGACACCGCCAAATGGTGCACAGGTTTGCGCTCCCGCAAACGCCGATCAATCTGAATAGCCATTGTCATGGACTCATTCAGACCTGCAGGCACAGGGAACCCCACCATAACATCCTTAATGGCATCAGAGAGACCCTCTCTGAAAATCGCCGCCAGGGCGCACTCATTCCACTGAGTAAGCACAGACCACTTACGAAATTTTTGGCAGTATATTTCCGCCTCATCTGTACCCTGGGACAGGGCCATCAAGGCTTTTTCAGCCTGAATCTCTAAATGGGGTTCCTCATAAAGCAACCCCAAAGCTAGAAAAAACGCATCCACATTGAGCAACGCAGGATCCCCTGGTGCCAAAGCAAATGCCCAATCCTGAGGGTCGCCCCGGAGTAAGGAAATTACAATCCTGACCTGCTGTGCAGGATCTCCAGCGGAGTGAGATCTCAGAGACAAAAACAATTTACAATTATGTTTGAAATTCTGAAAGCGAGATCTATCCCCGGAGAAAAATTCAGGTAAAGGGATTCTAGGTTCAGATATTGGAGCATGAATAACAAAATCCTGTAAACTTTGAACCTTATTAGCGAGATTACTCAAACCAGTAGCTAAACTCTGAGGATCCATTTTAATCAGGTGAGATCAGAGCCATTCAAGGATTAGAAGGAGAGAGAGACGAAGGCTGCAGTATAAGCAGAGAAGCAAACTCAGGGAAAAAAAAAAAAAAATTCTCTGCAGACTTCTAATTCTCTCCTTTCTTCAGCCAATTATTTTAACCCTTGGCCGGCCAAACTGTCATGGTTCTCAACACACAGAGAACATAGTTGAGCATACAAAAGGACTAGCTCTTGGAAGATGGGAACTCGAGCTGACCGTGAGCTAAACCTATCACCACAACTGAAAGTGGCCGGGTAGCGTGCCTACGTTTTATCCCTAGACGCCCAGCGCCAGCCGGAGAACTGACTGACCCTAGCAGAGGAAAATACAGACCTGGCTCACCTCTAGAGAAATTTTCCCCAAAAGGCGGACAGTAGCCCCCACAAATATTGTCGGTGATATTAGAGGAAAATGACATACGAAGTATGAAAATAGGTTTAGTGTTGTGAATTTGGATTCTGGGCTCCCCCGGTGGCTACTGGTGGAATTGAACTTGTGTCATCATCTTCCCTGTTCACCTGTTCTCATCAGATCTGGGTGTCGCTATATAACCTGGCTTCTCTGTTAGTTGCTTGCCGGTCAACAATGTTATCAGAAGCCTCTCTGTGCTTGTTCCTGCTCCCAGACATCTACTAGATAAGTTGGACTTTCGTCCTTGTTTGTTTTTGTTTTTTGGTTCCAGTTCACAGCTGCAGTTTCGTTACTGTGTCTGGAAAGCTCTTGTTGATCAGGAATTGCCACTCTGGTATTATGAGTTAATGCCAGAGTCCTAAAGTAATTTCTGGATGGTGTTTTGTTAGGGTTTTCTACTGACCATGAAAGTGTGCTTTCTGTCTTCTGCTATCTAGAAAGCGGACCTCAAATTTGCTAAAACTATTTTCCTGCTGCGTTTGTTATTTCATCTAAAATCACCGCCAATATATGTGGGGGGCCTCTGTCTCCTTTTTGGGCATTTCTCTAGAGGTGAGTCAGGTCTTATATTTCCCTCTGCTAGCATTATTTAGTTCTCCGGCCGGTGCTGGGCATATAGGGATAAAAAGTAGGACATGCTACCTGGCTACTTCTAGTTGTGCGGTAGGTTTAGTTCATGGTCAGTACAGTTACCATCTTCCAAGAGCTTGTTCCTATATAGGCTTATGCTAGTTCTCTGGCCATGGAGATCATGACAGTTTGACCGGCCCACTAAAGGGTTAAAATCCTTGGCTGAGAAAGGAGAGAAATAAGAAGTCTGCTGAGAGTTTTTTTTTTTTTTTTTTTTTTTTTGTGCTCTTAATTGGATCACTTGCCAGTCTGTCTATGCTGCAGTCTTTCTTTTTTTTCTCTCTCCTTCTAATCTTTGAATGGCTCTGTGTTCACCTGTCTATAATGGATCTTCAGAGTGTAACTGCAGGTTTGAATAATCTCGCCACGAAAGTACAAAGTTTGCAAGATTTTGTTGTTCATGCTCCGGTATCAGAGCCGAGAATTCCTTTGCCGGAATTCTTCTCAGGGAATAGATCTGGCTTTCAGAATTTTAGAAATAATTGCAAGTTATTTTTGTCCCTGAAATCTCGTTCTGCTGGAGACCCTGCACAGCAGGTTGGGATTGTGATTTCCTTGCTCCGCGGCGACCCTCAAGACTGGGCTTTTTCATTGGCACCAGGGGATCCTGCGTTGCGCAATGTGGATGCGTTTTTTCTGGCCTTGGGGTTGCTCTATGAGGAACCTCATTTGGAACTTCAGGCAGAAAAAACTTTGATGTCCCTATCGCAGGGGCAAGATGAAGCTGAAATTTACTGCCAAAGATTCCGTAAATGGTCTGTGCTTACTCAGTGGAATGAGTGTGCCTTGGCGGCTACTTTCAGAGAGGGTCTCTCTGATGCCATTAAGGATGTTATGGTGGGGTTCCCTGTGCCTGCGGGTCTGAATGAGTCCATGACAATGGCCATTCAGATCGATAGGCGTCTGCGGGAGCGCAAACCAGTGCACCATCTGGCGGTGTCCACTGAGAAGACGCCAGAAAGCATGCAGTGTGATAGAATTCTGTCCAGAAGCGAGCGGCAGAATTTTAGACGGAAAAATGGGTTGTGTTTCTATTGTGGGGATTCTACTCATGTTATATCAGCATGCTCTAAGCGTACTAAAAAGCTTGATAAATCCGTTTCCATTGGCACTTTACAGTCTAAATTTATTTTGTCTGTGACCCTGATTTGCTCTTTGTCATCTATTACCACGGACGCCTATATCGACTCTGGCGCCGCTTTGAGTCTTATGGATTGGTCCTTTGCCAATCGTTGTGGGTATGATTTAGAGCCTTTGGAGACTCTTATTCCTCTGAAGGGGATTGACTCCACCCCATTGGCTAATAATAAACCACAATACTGGACACAAGTAACTATGCGTATTAATCCGGATCACCAGGAGACTATTCGTTTTCTGGTGCTGTATAATCTACATGATGATTTGGTGCTAGGATTGCCATGGCTGCAGTCTCACAACCCAGTCCTTGACTGGAGAGCTATGTCTGTGTTGAGCTGGGGATGTAGGGGGACTCATGGGGACGTACCTTTGGTTTCCATTTCATCATCTATTCCCTCTGAAATCCCTGAGTTCCTGTCTGATTATCGTGACGTCTTTGAAGAACCCAAGCTGGGTTCACTACCTCCGCACCGTGAGTGCGATTGTGCTATAGATTTAATTCCGGGTAGTAAATACCCAAAGGGTCGTTTATTTAATCTGTCTGTGCCTGAACATGCTGCTATGCGAGAATATATAAAGGAGTCCTTGGAAAAGGGACATATTCGTCCATCGTCATCTCCCTTAGGAGCCGGTTTTTTCTTTGTGTCAAAAAAAGACGGCTCTTTGAGACCATGTATTGATTATCGGCTTTTGAATAAAATCACGGTTAAATATCAATACCCATTGCCGTTGCTGACTGATTTGTTTGCTCGCATTAAGGGGGCCAAGTGGTTCTCTAAGATTGATCTCCGTGGGGCGTATAATTTGGTGCGGATCAGGCAGGGGGATGAGTGGAAAACCGCATTTAATACGCCCGAGGGCCACTTTGAGTATTTGGTGATGCCTTTTGGTCTTTCTAATGCCCCTTCAGTCTTCCAGTCCTTTATGCATGATATTTTCCGCGATTTTTTGGATAAATTTATGATAGTGTATCTGGATGATATTCTGATTTTTTCGGATGACTGGGACTCTCATGTCCAGCAAGTTAAGAGGGTTTTTCAGGTTTTGCGGTCTAATTCTCTGTGTGTCAAGGGTTCTAAGTGCGTATTTGGGGTTCAGAGAATTTCCTTTTTGGGATATATTTTTTCTCCCTCTTCCATTGAGATGGATCCTGTCAAGGTTCAAGCTATTTGTGATTGGACGCAGCCCTCTTCTCTTAAAAGTCTTCAGAAATTTTTGGGCTTTGCCAACTTTTATCGTCGATTTATTTCTGGTTTTTCGGATGTCGTTAAGCCATTGACCGATTTGACTAGACAGGGTGCTGATGTTGCTAATTGGTCCCCTGATGCTGTGGAGGCCTTTCAGGAGCTTAAGCGCCGTTTTTCTTCTGCCCCTGTGTTGCGTCAGCCTGATGTGGCTCTTCCTTTTCAGGTTGAGGTCGACGCTTCTGAGATCGGAGCTGGGGCAGTGTTGTCGCAGAAAAGTTCTGACTGCTCCGTGATGAGGCCTTGTGCCTTCTTTTCCCGTAAATTTTCGCCCGCTGAGCGGAATTATGATGTTGGGAATCGGGAGCTTTTGGCCATGAAGTGGGCGTTTGAGGAGTGGCGCCATTGGCTTGAGGGGGCCAGACATCAGGTGGTGGTATTGACTGACCACAAAAATTTGATTTATCTTGAGACCGCCAGGCGCCTGAATCCTAGACAGGCGCGCTGGTCATTATTTTTTTCTCGGTTTAATTTTGTGGTGTCATACCTACCGGGTTCTAAGAATGTTAAGGCGGATGCCCTTTCTAGGAGTTTTGAGCCTGATTCACCCGGCAACTCTGAGCCCACAGGTATCCTTAAGGATGGAGTTATTTTGTCAGCCGTTTCTCCAGACCTGCGGCGGGCCTTGCAGGAGTTTCAGGCGGATAGACCGGATCGTTGTCCGCCTGATAGGCTGTTTGTTCCTGATGATTGGACCAGTAGAGTCATCTCTGAGGTGCATTCTTCTGCATTGGCAGGTCATCCTGGAATTTTTGGTACCAGGGATTTGGTGGCAAGATCCTTCTGGTGGCCTTCCCTGTCACGAGATGTGCGAGGCTTTGTGCAGTCTTGTGACGTTTGTGCTCGGGCCAAGCCTTGTTGTTCTCGGGCTAGTGGATTATTGTTGCCCTTGCCTATTCCTAAGAGGCCTTGGACGCACATCTCGATGGATTTTATTTCAGATCTGCCTGTTTCCCAGAAGATGTCTGTCATCTGGGTGGTGTGTGACCGTTTTTCTAAGATGGTCCATTTGGTTCCCCTGCCCAAATTGCCTTCTTCTTCCGAGTTGGTTCCCCTGTTTTTTCAAAATGTTGTTCGTTTGCATGGTATTCCTGAGAATATCGTTTCTGACAGAGGAACCCAATTTGTGTCTAGATTTTGGCGGGCATTCTGTGCTAGGATGGGCATAGATTTGTCTTTTTCGTCTGCTTTTCACCCTCAGACTAATGGCCAGACCGAGCGGACTAATCAGACCCTGGAGACATATCTGAGGTGTTTTGTGTCTGCTGACCAGGATGATTGGGTTGCTTTTTTGCCATTGGCGGAGTTCGCCCTCAATAATCGGGCCAGCTCTGCCACCTTGGTGTCCCCGTTTTTCTGTAATTCGGGGTTCCATCCTCGATTTTCCTCCGGTCAGGTGGAATCCTCGGATTGTCCTGGAGTGGATGCGGTGGTGGAGAGATTGCATCATATCTGGGGGCAGGTGATGGACAATTTGAAGTTGTCCCAGGAGAAGACTCAGCTTTTTGTCAACCGTCACCGTCGTGTTGGTCCTCGGCTTTGTGTTGGAGATTTGGTGTGGTTGTCTTCTCGTTTTGTCCCTATGAGGGTCTCATCTCCTAAGTTTAAGCCTCGGTTCATCGGTCCGTATAAAATATTGGAGATTCTTAACCCTGTTTCCTTCCGTTTAGACCTCCCTGCATCCTTTTCTATTCATAACGTTTTTCATCGGTCGTTATTGCGCAGGTATGAGGCACCGGTTGTGCCTTCCGTTGAGCCTCCTGCTCCGGTGTTGGTTGAGGGTGAGTTGGAGTACGTTGTGGAGAAAATCCTAGACTCCCGTGTTTCCAGACGGAGACTCCAGTATCTGGTCAAGTGGAAGGGATACGGCCAGGAGGATAATTCTTGGGTCACTGCATCTGATGTTCATGCCTCCGATCTGGTTCGTGCCTTTCATAGGGCCCATCCTGATCGCCCTGGTGGTTCTGGTGAGGGTTCGGTGCCCCCTCCTTGAGGGGGGGGGGTACTGTTGTGAATTTGGATTCTGGGCTCCCCCGGTGGCTACTGGTGGAATTGAACTTGTGTCATCATCTTCCCTGTTCACCTGTTCTCATCAGATCTGGGTGTCGCTATATAACCTGGCTTCTCTGTTAGTTGCTTGCCGGTCAACAATGTTATCAGAAGCCTCTCTGTGCTTGTTCCTGCTCCCAGACATCTACTAGATAAGTTGGACTTTCGTCCTTGTTTGTTTTTGTTTTTTGGTTCCAGTTCACAGCTGCAGTTTCGTTACTGTGTCTGGAAAGCTCTTGTTGATCAGGAATTGCCACTCTGGTATTATGAGTTAATGCCAGAGTCCTAAAGTAATTTCTGGATGGTGTTTTGTTAGGGTTTTCTACTGACCATGAAAGTGTGCTTTCTGTCTTCTGCTATCTAGAAAGCGGACCTCAAATTTGCTAAAACTATTTTCCTGCTGCGTTTGTTATTTCATCTAAAATCACCGCCAATATATGTGGGGGGCCTCTGTCTCCTTTTTGGGCATTTCTCTAGAGGTGAGTCAGGTCTTATATTTCCCTCTGCTAGCATTATTTAGTTCTCCGGCCGGTGCTGGGCATATAGGGATAAAAAGTAGGACATGCTACCTGGCTACTTCTAGTTGTGCGGTAGGTTTAGTTCATGGTCAGTACAGTTACCATCTTCCAAGAGCTTGTTCCTATATAGGCTTATGCTAGTTCTCTGGCCATGGAGATCATGACAGTTTAGCAAAATTGAGGTCCGCTTACTAGATAGAAGGAAGACAGAAAAGGGGACTTCACGGCCAGCTGAAAACCCTATTCAAAATTCCATCCTGAAATTACTTTAGAACTCTAATATCAACTCATGACACCAGAGTGGCAATTTCAGTTCACAAGAGCTTCCAGTCTCAGAAATATTCAAACACAGAGAACTGGAACAAAAATGCAAACAAACTTAGGACAAAAATCCAACTTAGCTGAAAGTAGTCTAGGAGCAGGAACATGCAACAGAAATGCTTCTGGTAACATTGTTGGCCGGCATAGAAATGACTGAGGAGCAAGGCTAAATAGAAACTCCCACATCCTGATGGAAACAGGTGAACAGAGGAGATGACAAACCCACGTTCAGTACCACCAGTGACCACCGGGGGAGCCCAAAAACCAAATTCACAACAGTCTTTGCTGCTTGTGAGGGGGTTAGGCAGGTGGTGACTGAACCGTCTTTGCCGATGCAGAGTTTAGTAGGGAAGCCCCAGCGGTATAGGATCCCTTTCTCCCTTAATATTGTGGTATATGGCAAAAAAGCCCTGCGTTGGGTCAAAGTGCCGGCTGATAAGTCAGGGAAGACAGAGACTTTAGCAAAGCGTTCAGGTAATGTTGGTTTACTTCTTAGTGTTTGCAGAAACTCCTCTTTCATGATGAAAAAGTGTATACGTGCCAGCACATCTCTGGGGACAGTGGGGCCCAATCCTGAAGGCTTGGGGATCCGGTGAATACGATCAATAATAACACCCTCTTTAGTTGCGTTAGGGAGAACAGCAAGTATGAAGTCTTGTAAGAAGGGTCTTAAGTCTTCTGAGCCCACTGTTTCTTCAATGCCTCTGAGCTTAACGTTATTTCTTCTAGATCTCTCCTCCAGGTCCAGAGTTTTGGAGAGGGTTTTGTTAGCAAGAGAACTTAGGTTCTCATGTGCATCCCACAAATCATTATGAGAGGCCACAAGTTCTGCCATCTTTTGTTCTAGGTGGTCTGTGCGGCTCCCCAGCTCCTCCACCTCTCCTTTAAGGTCCGCCATCATAGCGCGCATATCTTCCTGAAGGGAAGTGCGTAGGTCTCCCAACATGACTTTCATCATAGGCGCTGTGATCGGGGCGTCGGTGAGGTCTGTTGCAGCTGCGCTCGAGGTGGATGATTGAGAACCTCGGCGCGCTGAGCGGGACAGTCTAGGTGATAGCGGCGCCATCTTGGATGTCTGGCGCGTCTGGGGAGAGGCCGCAAAGAAATCACCGATGCGCCTAGTGGAATCCCTGGGGCCGGCTTTCGTTTTCCCCATGTACTCACCGGTAAGTGAGGTACTGGTGCGAGGTGGTACAGGACCGGAAGGGCTGCGGGTATGTCGCTATGAGCCGCTTATATCTTCCTGGCAGTGGAGCTCCCGCGTTATGCGACCTGCTCCATTAGCGGTCAGGCCACGCCCCCCGGCTGAGTGAGCTTGTTGTGACATAGGAGCACTTTCATACCATCACTATCTAGATGTTATCAAATTTGGTGCTGTCAGTTGTTTTCTATGAGGTATAATACTGGGCGTACCTCTCTCTCTATATATTTATATAGGTATCTTTGATGGAGGTACTTTGATGGAGGTTTGTTTTTTTTACTATTATTATTATTTACTAGTCAGTTTGAGAATATAGGGTATTTCACTGATTTTTTTTTCCCTATTATCTCTCAGCCCAGTATACATAGGCATTTTTTACTGAGGGGGATTTCTCTATTTTATCATAAATGTAATAATAAAGGTTATACAGGTCCTTCTCAAAAAATTAGCATATAGTGTTAAATTTCATTATTTACCATAATGTAATGATTACAATTAAACTTTCATATATTATAGATTCATTATCCACCAACTGAAATTTGTCAGGTCTTTTATTGTTTTAATACTGATGATTTTGGCCTACAACTCCTGATAACCCAAAAAACCTGTCTCAATAAATTAGCATATCAAGAAAAGGTTCTCTAAACGACCTATTACCCTAATCTTCTGAATCAACTAATTAACTCTAAACACATGCAAAAGATACCTGAGGCTTTTAAAAACTCCCTGCCTGGTTCATTACTCAAAACCCCCATCATGGGTAAGACTAGCGACCTGACAGATGTCAAGAAGGCCATCATTGACACCCTCAAGCAAGAGGGTAAGACCCAGAAAGAAATTTCTCAACAAATAGGCTGTTCCCAGAGTGCTGTATCAAGGCACCTCAATGGTAAGTCTGTTGGAAGGAAACAATGTGGCAGAAAACGCTGTACAACGAGAAGAGGTGACCGGACCCTGAGGAAGATTGTGGAGAAGGACCGATTCCAGACCTTGGGGAACCTGAGGAAGCAGTGGACTGAGTCTGGTGTGGAAACATCCAGAGCCACCGTGCACAGGCGTGTGCAGGAAATGGGCTACAGGTGCCGCATTCCCCAGGTAAAGCCACTTTTGAACCATAAACAGCGGCAGATGCGCCTGACCTGGGCTACAGAGAAGCAGCACTGGACTGTTGCTAAGTGGTCCCAAGTACTTTTTTCTGATGAAAGCAAATTTTGCATGTCATTCGGAAATCAAGGTGCCAGAGTCTGGAGGAAGACTGGGGAGAAGGAAATGCCAAAATGCCTGAAGTCCAGTGTCAAGTACCCAGTCAGTGATGGTGTGGGGTGCCATGTCAGCTGCTGGTGTTGGTCCACTGTGTTTCATCAAGGGCAGGGTCAATGCAGCTAGCTATCAGGAGATTTTGGAGCACTTCATGCTTCCTGGCACCTGCTCACAGTGCCAAAACCACTGGTAAATGGTTTACTGACCATGGTATTACTGTGCTCAATTGGCCTGCCAACTCTCCTGACCTGAACTCCATAGAGAATCTGTGGGATATTGTGAAGAGAAAGTTGAGAGACGCAAGACCCAACACTCTGGATGAGCTTAAGGCTGCTATTGAAGCATCCTGGGCCTCCATAACATCTCAGCAGTGTCACAGGCTGATTGCCTCCATGCTACGCCGCATTGAAGCAGTCATTTCTGCCAAAGGATTCCCGACCAAGTATTGAGTGCATAACTGAACATTATTATTTGATGTTTTTTTTGTTTGTTATTAAAAAACACTTTTATTTGATTGGACGGTTGAAATATGCTAATTTATTGAGACAGGTTTTTTGGGTTATCAGGAGTTGTAGGCCAAAATCATCAGTATTAAAACAATAAAAAACCTGACAAATTTCAGTTGGTGGATAATGAATCTATAATATATGAAAGTTTAATTGTAATCATTACATTATGGTAAATAATGAAATTTAACACTATATGCTAATTTTTTGAGAAGGACCTGTATTTTATAAGAGGGGCTTCTCTTTTGACAAGCTGTTATATTTTCACCCCTGCGCATATATTAGTTTGTAAGAAGTACCCTGACAAGGAGGAAAATATTTTTGAAATGCTGAAGGAGTACCTTGTGAACCGTACCAGCGTCCTCCGTGATTCCTCTGTGCCTTACGACTATTAGGTATTGAAAGCTAGACACATGGCATGAACTGTCTCTCTATGCCTTGGAGGTCCTGTCCTGCCCTGACTCTAGTGTTTTGTCAGAACATGTTTTTAGTGCCACCGAGGGCCTACCTCTAACATTCTTTGATATATATGCATACCCCCAAAAGGGTAAATGTTTTTCAGCCCATACACTCAGTGAATGCGCTTTACCAGTCTAGGATACCCACTCCTTAATAATGGGGAAAAAAATGTTTTCTGAGGCCCTCCTCTATGTCTCTTCAAAAGGGTATTGGCGTGCCTCCAGCGTCAGACTGGAGCACCTTGGGTGTTGTGAACTCTATTTCTGGGCTCCCTCTAGTGGTCACAAGCGGTACTGTGTAGTGTTGTCCTTCTGCAGGTTGGCTTCATCAGCTGGTTCGTTATCCTTGGTTGGTTTTCTATTTAGCCCACCTGGATACTCAGTTCCTTGCCTGCTATCAATGTATTCAGTGCTCTTCAGATTCCTTGTGTCTACCTTGCTCCCAGTCTCTCCAAGACAAGCTAAGTCTTTGTTTGATCATTTTTTGATAATCAGTGTTCATTATGTTTTTAGTCCAGCTCGCTAAAATATGATTTCTTCGCTTGCTGGTTGCTCTAGGGGACTGAGTTTCCCCCCCCACACCGTTAGTTGGTGTGGGGGTTCTTGAAATCTCAGAGTGGATATTTTGTAAGGGTTTTTTACTGACTGCATAGATTCCCTTTTCTATTTTCTGCTATCTAGTATTAGTGGGCCTCATTTGCTGAATCTGCTTTCACCCCTGTGTATGTGCCTTCCTCTTACCTCACCGTTATTATTTGTTGGGGGCTTCTATATCTTTGGGGATTATTTCTCTGGAGGCAAGAGAGGTCTTTCTTTCTCTCTAGGGGTAGTTAGTTCCTTAGGCTGGCTCGAGACGTCTAGGAATTCAGGCACGTTCACCAGCTACTTCTAGTGTGTTTGGTTAGGTTCAGATTTGCGGTCAGTCCAGCTTGCCACCTCCCTAGAGCTTGTCCTATGTTTGTTACTTAGCTGGAGTAATTTGTGATCCTCAACCACTAAGGATCATAACAGTATAGCAGGCCAAAAAGTGTTTAATGCATCGCAGAAGTGGGATAAAAAGAAGACCCGAATACATTTTTTTTTTCTCCTCCCGCTTTTCCTTTGCTGCAGTCTGTTTAGCTTCTTTCATCCCCTTGAACTCTGAGTGGCTTTGAGCTCAGCTGCAGACATGGATGTTCAGACTCTGACTTCTAGTGTGGATCATCTTGCTGCACGGGTGCAAAGTATTCAGGATTTTGTTATTCATAGCCCTATGTCAGAACCAAAGATACCCATTCCTGAGTTGTTTTCTGGAGATAGATCTAGGTTTCAGAATTTTAATAATAATTGTAAGTTATTTCTATCTCTGAGACCTCGTTCCTCTGGTGATTCCGCTCGGCAAGTAAAGATTGTTATCTCCTTGTTACGTGGCGACCCTCAGGATTGGGCCTTCTCTCTGGTGCCAGGAGATCCTGCATTGCTTAATGTGGATGCGTTTTTTCTGGCTCTTGGACTGCTTTATGAGGAGCCTAATCTTGAGAATCAGGCAGAAAAAGCGTTGCTGGCCCTTTCTCAAGGGCAGGATGAAGCAGAGGTGTATTGTCAAAAATTTCGGAAATGGTCAGTGCTTACTCAATGGAATGAGTGTGCCCTGGCTGCAAATTTCAGAGAAGGTCTTTCTGAAGCCATTAAGGATGTTATGGTGGGGTTCCCCACCCCTACAAGTCTGAGTGATTCTATGGCTTTAGCCATTCAGGTTGATCGGCGTTTGCGGGAGCGCAGATCTGCTCATCCTTTGGCGGTATTTTCTGAACAGAGACCTGAGTCTATGCCATGTGATCGAACTCTGACCAGAATTGAGCAACAAAGTCATAGACGTCAAAATGGGTTGTGCTTTTACTGTGGTGATTCTGCTCATGTTATCTCAGCATGCTCTAAACGCTTAAAAAAGGTTGCTAAACCTGTCACCATTGGTACTATACAGCCTAAGTTTATTTTGTCTGTTACTTTGATTTGTTCTTTGTCGTCCTACTCGGTTATGGCCTTTGTGGATTCGGGTGCTGCCCTGAATCTGATGGATTTGTCATTTGCCAGGCACTGTGGTTTTGTCCTGGAGCCTTTGGAATTTTCTAGTCCTCTGAGGGGAATTGATGCTACGCCATTGGCTGAGAATAAACCTCAGTATTGGACGCAAATGACCATGTGCATGACTCCCGTTCATCAGGAGGTGATTCGCTTTCTTGTTCTGCATAATTTACATGATGTTGTCGTTTTGGGTTGCAGGCTCATAATCCAGTTTTAGATTGGAAAGCTGTGTCTGTGTCTAGTTGGGGTTGTCAGGGAATTCATGGCGATACTCCGTTGGTGTCTATTGCTTCTTCCACTCCTTCTGAGGTCCCTGAGTTTTTGTCTGACTACCAGGATGTATTTGATGAGCCCAGGTCCGGTGCCCTGCCCCCTCATAGGGATTGTGACTGTGCTATAAATTTAATTTCTGGTAGTAAATTCCCTAAGGGATGACTTTTTAATTTGACTATACCAGAGCATGCCGCGATGCGGAGTTATATAAAGGAGTCTTTGGAGAAGGGACATATTCGCCCATCCTCTTCCCCTCTTGGTGCAGGATTCTTTTTTCTGGCCAAGAAGGACGGTTCTTTGAGACCGTGTATAGATTATTGCCTTCTGAATAAAATTACAGTCAAATTTCAGTATCCTTTGCCACTATTATCTGATTTGTTTGCTCGGATTAAGGGTGCCAGTTGGTTCACCAAGATAGATCTCCCTGGTGCGTATAATCTTGTGCGCATTAAGCAGGGAGATGAATGGAAAACAGCATTTAATACGCCCGGAGGTCATTTTGAGTACTTGGTGATGCCTTTTGGACTCTCTAATGCTCCTTCTGTGTTTCAGTCCTTCATGCATGACATTTTCCATGAATATCTGGATAAATTTATGATTGTTTATCTGGATGACATTTTGGTCTTTTCTGATGATTGGGAGTCCCATGTGAAGCAGGTCAGGATGGTGTTTCAGGTCCTGCGTGCCAATGCTTTATTTGTGAAGGGCTCAAAATGCCTCTTCGGAGTACAGAAGGTCTCCTTTTTGGGTTTTATTTTTTCTCCTTCTGCTGTGGAGATGGACCCAGTCAAGGTCCAGGCTATTCATGACTGGACTCAGCCCACGTCTGTTAAGAGTCTTCAGAAGTTCTTGGGTTTTGCTAATTTTTACCGTTGTTTCATCGCTAATTTTTCTAGCGTGGTTAAACCTTTGACGGATTTGACCAGGAAGGGCTCTGATGTGACTAATTGGTCTCCTGCGGCCGTGGAGGCCTTTCGGGAGCTTAAGCACCGGTTTTCTTCAGCTCCAGTCTTATGTCAGCCAGATGTCTCTCTCCCCTTTCAGGTCGAGGTTGATGCTTCCGAGATTGGAGCAGGGGCTGTTTTGTCACAGAGAAGTTCTGAGGTCTCTGTGATGAAGCCGTGTGCTTTCTTTTCAAGAAAGTTTTCGCCTGCAGAGCGAAATTATGATGTTGGTAATCGGGAGTTGTTGGCTATGAAGTGGGCATTTGAGGAGTGGCGTCATTGGCTCGAGGGAGCTTGACATCGTGTGGTGGTCCTGACTGATCACAAAAATCTGATTTACCTCGAGTCAGCCAAGTGCCTTAATCCTAGACAGGCTCGTTGGTCGTTGTTTTTCTCCCGTTTCAACTTCGTGGTCTCATACCTGCCTGGTTCGAAGAACGTGAAAGCTGATGCACTTTCTAGGAGCTTTGTGCCTGACTCTCCAGGAGTTTCTGAGCCGGCTGGTATTCTTAGAGAGGGAGTGATTTTGTCTGCCATTTCTCCAGATTTGCGACGAGTGCTGCAGAAATTTCAGGCGGATAGACCTGACCGTTGTCCACCAGAGAGACTGTTTGTCCCGGATAGATGGACCAGCAGAGTTATTTCCGAGGTTCATTCTTCGGTGTTGGCGGGTCATCCTGGGATTTTTGGTACCAGAGATTTGGTGGCTAGGCCCTTCTGGTGGCCTTCCTTGTCGCGGGATGTGCGTTCCTTTGTGCAGTCTTGTGGGATTTGTGCTCGGGCTAAGCCTTGCTGTTCTCGTGCCAGCGGTTTGCTTTTGCCTTTGCCTGTCCCGAAAAGGCCTTGGACGCACATCTCCATGGATTTTATTTCGGATCTGCCAGTATCTCAGAGAATGTCTGTCATCTGGGTGGTGTGTGATCGTTTTTCCAAGATGGTCCATTTGGTGCCCTTGCCTAAGCTGCCTTCCTCCTCCGATTTGGTTCCTCTATTTTTTCAGAATGTGGTTCGCTTGCACGGCATTCCTGAGAATATTGTGTCTGATAGAGGATCCCAGTTTGTGTCCAGGTTTTGGCGAACTTTTTGTGCTAAGATAGGCATTGATTTGTCTTTTTCGTCGGCCTTCCATCCTCAGACTAATGGCCAAACCGAGCGAACTAATCAGACGTTGGAGACTTATTTGAGATGTTTTGTTTCTGCTGATCAGGATGATTGGGTGACTTTTTTGCCATTGGCCGAGTTTGCCCTTAATAATCGGGCTAGTTCTGCTACCTTGGTTTCGCCTTTTTTCTGCAATTCTGGTTTCCATCCTCGTTTTTCCTCGGGTCAGGTTGAGTCTTCTGACTGTCCTGGGGTGGATTCTGTGGTGGATAGGTTGCAGCAGATTTGGAGCCATGTGGTGGACAATCTGAAATTGTCACAGGAGAGGGCTCAGCGCTTTGCCAACCGCCGCCGCGGTGTGGGTCCCCGACTTCGTGTTGGGGATTTGGTGTGGCTGTCTTCTCGGTATGTTCCTATGAAGGTCTCGTCTCCTAAGTTTAAGCCTCGCTTCATCGGTCCTTATAAGATCTTGGAAATCCTTAACCCGGTGTCTTTTCGTTTGGATCTCCCGGCATCGTTTGCCATCCATAATGTGTTCCATAGGTCTTTGTTGCGGAGGTATGTGTTACCTGTGGTTCCTTCTGTTGAGCCTCCTGCTCCGGTGCTGGTTGAGGGCGAATTGGAGTACGTGGTGGAGAAGATTTTGGATTCTCGTATCTCTAGACGGAGACTTCAGTATCTGGTTAAGTGGAAGGGCTATGGTCAGGAGGATAATTCCTGGGTTGTCGCCTCTGATGTTCATGCGGCCGATTTGGTTCGCGCCTTCCACGCAGCTCGTCCTGATCGCCCTGGGGTCTTGATGAGGGTTCGGTGACCCCTCCTCAAGGGGGGGGGTACTGTTGTGAACTCTTTCTGGGCTCCATCTAGTAGTCACAAGCGGTACTGTGTAGTGTTGTCCTTCTGCAGGTTGGCTTCATCAGCTGGTTCGTTATCCTTGGTTGGTTTTCTATTTAGCCCACCTGGATACTCAGTTCCTTGCCTGCTATCAATGTATTCAGTGCTCTTCAGATTCCGTGTGTCTACCTTGCTCCCAGTCTCTCCAAGACAAGCTAAATTTTTGTTTGATCATTTTTTGATAATCAGTGTTCATTATGTTTTTAGTCCAGCTCGCTAAAATGTGATTTCTTCGCTTGCTGGTTGCTCTAGGGGACTGAGTTTCTCCCCCCACACCGTTAGTTGGTGTGGGGGTTCTTGAAATCTCAGAGTGGATATTTTGTAAGGGTTTTTTACTGACCGCATAGATTCCCTTTTCTATTTTCTGCTATCTAGTATTAGTGGGCCTCATTTGCTGAATCTGCTTTCACCCCTGTGTATGTGCCTTCCTCTTACCTCACCGTTATTATTTGTTGGGGGCTTCTATATCTTTGGGGATTATTCCTCTGGAGGCAAGAGAGGTCTTTCTTTCTCTCCAGGGGTAGTTAGTTCCTTAGGCTGGCTCGAGACGTCTAGGAATTCAGGCACGTTCACCGGCTACTTCTAGTGTGTTTGGTTAGGTTCAGATTTGCGGTCAGTCCAGCTTGCCACCTCCCTAGAGCGTGTCCTATGTTTGTTACTTAGCTGGAGTAATTTGTGATCCTCAACCTCTAAGGATCATAACACTTGGGCCCACCAAAGAAAATCATTCTTGGGGCCTACTATGTAGATACATAGAAATAAATATAAGACCACCAATTGTGTGGTAAAACACGCTAATATCAGGGTATAATATAAGGTAGTACACGTCATAATTATGTAGCAGGGGTTGGGAAGCCTCCCTCATAGAATATAATGTAGCCCCCTAATATAGTAAAATGCAGCCCCCTCATAGAATAGAATGTAGCCCTCTCAGAATATAAAGTAGCCCACTCACAGAATATAATGCAGCCCTCAGATAGTATAATGGAGTCCCCTCATAGAATATAATGTAGACCCTTTCATTGAATATAATGTAACCCCCTCATAGAATATAATGCAGCCCCCCATAGAATGTAATGCAGCTCCCTCATAGGATATAATGTAACCCCCCTCATATAGTATAATGCAGCCCCTTCACAGAATATAATGTAACCCCCTCAGAGTTTAATGCAACCCCCTCATAAGGTATAATGCAGCCCATCCATAAAATTTAATGTAGCCCCCTCATAGGGTATAATGCAGCCTACCATTGAATATAATGTATCCTCCTCATAGGGTATAATGCAGCCCCCTCATAAGGTATAATGCAGCCCCCCATACAGAATATAATGCAGCCCCCTCAGAGTATAATGCAACCCCCTCATAGAATATAATATAGTCCCCCATAGAATATAATGTAGCCACCATCATAGGGTATAATGCAGCCCCCATCATAGGGTATAATGCAGCTCCCCTAATAGGATACAATGTAGCCCCCTCATATGGTACAATGCAGCCCCCTCATAAGGTATAATGCAGCCCTCTCACAAAATATAATGTAGCCCCCTCAGAGTATAATGCAGCCCCCCATAGAATATAATGTAGCCCCCTCATAGGGTATAATGCAGCCCTCATCATAGGGTACAATGCAGCCCCTCATAGGGTACAATGCAGCCCCCCTCATAGGATACAATGCAGCCCCCCTCATAGGGTACAATGCATCCCACTTTCATAGGGTACAATCCAGCCTGCCCTCATAGGGTATAATGCTGCCCCCTCATAGGGTACAATACAGCCTCTCTCATAGGGTATAATGCTGCCCCCTCATAGGGAATACTGCTGCCCCCCTCATAGGGTGTAATGCTGCACCCTCATAGGGTAAAATGCTATCCCCTCAAAGAGTATAATGCTGCCCCCCTCATAGGGTGTAATCCTGCCCCCCTCATATGGTATAATGCTGCCCCTTCATAGGTTATAATGCTGCCCCCCTCATAGGGTAGCAACCAGGATGCACTGCTATATATAATAAAAAAAATACACACAATAGTCACCTCTCCTCCTCACTCCCATGCTGATTCCGGCTCTGTTCCAGTATCAGCTGCTGCACTCACTGCCGTCTGCCAGACACACAGTGGGTGCATCATGAAGTGACGTCATTGTGCACCCGCAGTGTCAGAGGCAGAGGCAGAGGAATGATGGGAGAGGGAGCATCATCTGATGCTCTCTCCTCCATTATCACTTTCAACTGTATCGGCATCTGTGAATACAAATGAATACTCCGGTTCTCGGATAGGACAGTCCGACCCTGCATGCCTACTTCTAATTTTTGGCATCTGTGATGTCGATACAGTCGAATGTGGCACACACTGGGGGGCGCTGCTGGTGCCGGGCATCCCTGACTTATGGCCCCATAGCGGCCATGTGAGCTGGGGGAGCGGAGGCTCTGGTCTGCCGGCCCTGATAGAGGTCAGTGTTAGCGGCTAACACTGCCCGCTATTAAAGTGAAATGAATATTCACCCCTCTCCACGCCCATCAGGGTGTGGGGAAGGGTGAATATTCATTTCTCTTTAGCAGTGTGGATAGGCTTTAGCCACAGCAGCCGCCTTCTGTCTTCTGTCACCTGCTGCTGCTGCTCCGCTGGCACCGGGTGCCCCATAGCAGCTGCGTGGTGTGCCGCTATTAGCAACACACCACTGGCTGGGGGCTCCTGGAGTAGCTGCCTAGGGCCCCCGCTACTCCAGGGGCCCCCAGCCAGTGGTGTGTTGCTAATAGCGGCACACCACGCACCTTCTAGTTGAGGGAACATTTTTGGAAACCAAAAGAGCCGGTGGGTTCTATTAGTATATGATCCAGTGCCTTGTTGTGGGCTGATCCTTGATCCATCTTTTCTGACTCAGAACATAACTATTGTCCATTTGAGCAAGAGATTGGAAATTGATAGGATTTAGGGGTAAAAAAGAACATTATATTTTGAATGTGAAGACATTAGGAACATGAGATTGACGATGTTAAATACAGTGTAACAAGGTACACATACAATATTTACTAAGGTACTGGAATATAGACAAGCATAATGCTTTAACAACACTATGAAACAATTTTTTCAGATACTCCATACTAGAATATAGACTTGATATACTAGATTGAAGGGCAATATTGTGAATTATCTGCGAACACATATAGAATTGACATTCCCCAATAAAAAATTCATTTTAACAGGGTAACTCAGTTCTCCTGTGGTTTCTTAATCTTTCATGTACTCCACAAAAGTCCAGTCAGTAAAGCTGAAAAAAGCACAGTATGTAACTATGTAACTACTCCAAATTGAGTTGATTATATCCGAATAGATCATTTAGTATTAAAGAGGAATAGTTTATGTGCTCTTTTCTTCAGAGAGGAGCTACTTGACATGAGATGTGTACTTTGGCACTAAAAAGCCTGGACTAGTAAATAAATTACAGTTAGATGTATAAATATTGATTCGGATACAGTCAGAGTGCTTAAAGGTTCACAGCGGAGAGTAAATCCAGTGACATGAGGAATCAGGTCACAAGCAGCATACTGTATTAAGGAAGAGCGAAATCTCTATAGGTACCTGGATTGACAGTATTGTACTCCTAGGCAAATCTACCGTAAGTTTTCGAGCACCTCGGACAAAAATTTAAGTTTGATGCATTTCCCGATAGAGAGCTTAATTCGTTTGAGTCATGTGACCACACACATGAGATTTCCATACTTACAGTCACATGATAACTTGCTGCTCTTTCTAATTGACTCAATATTCAGCGATAAACTACAATCCCTGCTTCATTAAGAAAGGCAGGAAAGAAGCTAGTTGGCATGTGACCGTAAGTATGAAAATCACATATGAGTGGTAATATGATGACCAATGGAACTGGCAGGCAGAGCCGAATCCTGACAGTGAGTACTGTATATTAGATGCTGTTAAGATTTGGTATGCTACAGTGGTTAATGTTATAATTAATCTTCCTAAGAAAAAATACAGATGTAGTATCCCAACTTGCAGATGGCACAATACTTTATTAACATAGCGGTGTTTCAAGTTATCTGATAAGTTATGGATTGCTACATGTATACTGGATCAAAACCAATAACAGAACATGAATGCATCACCAGAACCACCAACAGTACAGAAATACATCACTAGTACCACAAACAGTACAGAAATACATAGTCAGACGCATGAACAGTAAAAAAAATCAACAGAAAGATCAACAGTACAGAAATACAGCATCATAACCACCACCAGTATAGAAAAACATCACCAAAACCACCACCAGTACAGAAATATAGCAGCACAACCACTAAGAGTAACTAAATACATCATCAAAACCACCGCTAGTGCCGGATTCATCACAAGAGCCACCATCAGTACAGGAATTCATCACCAGAGCCACCATTGGTACAGGATTACATTGCCAGAACCACCTACAATACAGAAAGACATCACCACAGCCACCATCAGTACATGGCTACATAATCAGAACCACATTCAGTACATAAATACCTCATCAAAACCACCATCAGTACACGAATACAGTAACAAGCTTAGGACAGCGATCAATTTCAATATTAGGTCAGTCTCATGTACAAATGTGTCTCATGAAATTAAAAGTCCCAGCATGTCCTTACCAATAGTGAAGTCACTTGTGGGAGCAGCGCTAATCTCTGCACTCTGGGTATTTGTGTGACAACACGCAATGACATGGCTATATCCCCCTGATGATGATTTGCATGAGAAATTCAGCATGCACTAAGATTCTTAAGCGAAGTGTCATTAAAAAGGAAGTAGGAAAAAAAAAGAAAACCAGTTATATAGTGTAGTTATGGAGTAAACGGAATTTTTAATTCAGTATATTATAAAATAGATTACAATATGGAATTAAATAGATAATGATTTAGGGTAAACATTTATTAGGATTTTGGACCACCCCTTTAATGCCATACAGATTATTTGCAGATGATTGAGTTTAGTTGATTTTTCCTGAAATTCGCAGTTTCATGCAAATACAAACACTTTGAGATTTGACAAAGTGTTTGTAAAGAAAACCCAAAACTTGCCTGAAACCATTTCCCACACTGCTGAAGCATCAAAAAGTATCCATATGTCTTTTTGCATGGCCGTGTGGGCCTCCCCGTGATGCCCCGCAGCTATTATCTGTAGGTAGTGGATTATCACATCTTGTACAGTGGTGGTCCGTAGAGATGAGTGAACCTTTTAAGGTTCTGTTCTGTTCAATTCGCTGAACAATTAGACATTCGACTAACAGTTTGACCAACATACCCGAACACCATTGCATTCAATGGGAGGCCAAACAAATCGCATACACAAAACCTTAGGGGTGACATAAAGCTTCCCAAACATCTAAAATTAGCGGCAGGCACCATACAAAGTGGCATCAAGTGACGCACAGTAGAAATTTGCAAATGGCATAGCAGCAGTCAGCCATGGGCTTTGAATTGAAGTTTCAATGAAGACCTGTTGGTTAAAGGAGTGGTGTCACCCTTCTTTGCTGGGAGCCCTGATACCTCATGCATGCTATAATTTTTTTTAACAGCCACACTCAGATGGCACAAACATCATATTCATGCAGTACTATTGGTAGAAAAATTTTAGGAAAGTAACACAGGCAGTTGAGTAAAAGTAAATGCAGTCCTGCCTATCTGGGAGCTCTACTTCTGCAGGCAACACACATGAAGGAGACCCAACTTGAATTCTCCACATTTCAAAAAAGTATTGTCACACACCACAAAAGTGGCATCATTTTCCATGGAGTGGAAACAGTATAATAGGCCCCTGACACACCTTCAACTACAGGTAAATCACCAGATAGAGACCCAACTTGGAGTCTCCACATTTCATAAAAATAATTGTCACACACCACAAAAGTGGCATCAATTTCCACAGAGTAGAAATAGTATAATAGACCTCTGAAACACTTTCCACTATAGGCAACCCACCAGATGGAGACCCAATATGGAGTCTCCACATTTCAAAAAATTGTTTGTAACATCATCAGCAGTAGCAACAGCAGGCACAGAAGCCACGACAAAGGGTTCACAGACTGCAATAACAGGAGATCAATGCATGACACTAAAAACAACACCATTGCCTAGTCTGTCCAGTGTGCGACTGGGGTGCAAAAGTCATTAGAGATCCATGACTTGTTCATTTTGATGAAAGATAGGCAGTCTAGTCTTTCAGGGGACAGCCGGATGCACTTATACATCAGGACATCAACAGCAGCGCTGAAGACACGTTCTGAGAGTAGGTGTGACTGGTGAGCTCAGGCCACTCTTCCATTTTTGAAGACCAAAATGCAAAAGGGTCCAAACCCCCTCTAATGGCATTGATATTTAGCTCCAGATACTGCTGCACCATTCTTTCCAGTCACTCATAATGTGTCAGACTTGTACTCTGTTCTGCTGGTGCGCAGGCTGGTCTAAAAAGTGTGTGAAATTACTCACTGAAATTGCTTATGTCACTTTAGGCTACTTTCACACTAGCGTCGTATGACGCACGACGAATTGCGTCGTTGCGACGTACCGACGCAAGCAGTGAAAGCGCCGCACAGCGGGGGCAGCGGATGCTGTTTTTCAACGCATCCACTGCCCCATTGTGATGTGCGGGGAGGCGGGGGCGGAGTTCCGGCCACGCATGCGCGGTCGGAAAAGACGGTCTCGACGCACCAAAAAATGTTACATGCAACGTTTTTTGGTGGTGACGGACCGACGCAACACGACTCAACCGTTGCACGACAGTTGCGACGTGTGGCAATGCGTCGCACTGCATCGCTAATGCAAGTCTATGGAGAAAAAACGCATCCTGCAAGCACTTTTGCAGGATGCGTTTTTTCTACAAAACGACGCATAGCGACGTGCAGTGCACGACGCTAGTGTGAAAGTAACCTTACACTGCTGCTGCTAATGTTTTTGCGATGACGCCTTGACGTTCCAGGGGTTGCACGTTTAGAACTGCGATGCACACTGTGTGCCTCACTGCTGTCTTGGGGAAAACCACTCTTAAGATTGTCTACAGCCATGTTTCAATGCTCCAGCATGCACGCATTCCTTTCCACAGGGGTAAGCATCTGTCAAAATTTACTCTTGTACCATGGATCTAACAGAGTGGCAACTGGGTAGTTCGCACTTTTTCTAACCCTAAGAATACAGGCATCATGTTGCTCAGAATGTGCTCATGTGTCGGGCACTTCCATGAGGTCCAATTCCATAGTGTGTTGTTGGCAGGGTAACACATAAGGTTGCTTACTCTGCCCTTTCCTGCCAACCATGGACAAAAGAGAGCGTATCCTTATCCTCTTCATCTCCTGACTGTGGCGCATCCATCACCTCTTCCTCCTCATGCGTCTCCATTTGTTCCTCGGCTCCTGCTCCTTCACTAACAGTTTGTCTGGTACCATGAGACCTCCTCAATCACTGTAATCGACCCTCCCATGGATCCCGCCTGTGGGACAACAGTCCGGAAATTGGAGATATTGTTATACCTTCTGCATTCTCCTCTGCTTCCACCTCTTCCTCTGGAACCACCTCTGGAATCACGCAGACTATTCAAAGTATGCTTCAGCATGTAGATAACCAGAAAAATGATGCTGATGATGGTATCTTCAGTGCTAAACATCTTAGTAGACATTTCAAAACTGTGCCGAAGAGTGCAGAGCTCCTTTATCTGTGCCTAGTCCTCAAGTGTTATTTGCACCACGTCCGTACTGCCTTGGCCCAGACTATGCAAAATGACATACTACACTAGGGCTCGTCACTGCTGCCACAGTAACTTCAACATGGCCAGTGTGGAATTTCACCATGTCGGAACATCGCAACAGACCTCCGTAGCGATGCAAGTCGATGACCTGTGGTGTGAGATCGGCGGAAGTGAGCACACACCGACCATGCTTGCTGCAGCAGTGCATCCAGGCTGGGATAGTAGTGGAGAAATTGCTGCACCACCAGGTTGAGGATGTGAGCCATGCAATGCACGTGTGTGAGGTTGCCCAGGTGTAGAGCTAAGCCGTTATCCCACATGGGCTTCCCTGGCTCTTGGTTCAGTGGAGACAGCCATCGCTCTATCTTCCATCATGACCTTGCTTTTTCCTACTCATGTTGTATGTACCCTTCCCCTCTTTTAACCCCTTAACAAGCAGAGGTATTTTTGCTTTTGCGTTTTCACTTTTTGCCACCATTCTTCCAAGAGCCATATCTTTTTTATTTTTTTGTCAAAATGGCCATATGAGAGCTTGCTTTTGCAGGATGAGTTGTACTTATGACCATTATTGGTTTTAACATGTCATGTACTGGAAAGTGGGAAAAAATTCCAAGTGCGTTGAAATTGCCAAAAAAGTGCAATTCCACAGTTGTTGGTTTTTTTTTTTACCATGTTCACTAAATGCTAAAACTGACCTGCCATTATGATTCTCCAGGTCATTTCGAGTTCCAAGATAACATATGTATAGGTTCTTTTTTATTTAAGTGGTGAAAAAAAATTCCAGTTGTTAAAAAACAAATTGTGCCATTTTCCGATACCCGTAGTGTCTCCATTTTTCGTGATCTGTGGTTAGCGGGGGGCTTATTTCTTACATGCCGAGCTGATGTTTTTAATAATACCATTATTTTAATGAAATGTTGAGGTGACCAAGAAAACAATCCTGGTGTTTTGACTTTTTTTCTTGTTACGCCTTTAGCGATTGGGTTAATTCTGTTTTTATATTGAAAGATCAGGCGATTCTGAATACAGCAATACCAAATATGTGCATATTTGATTTTTTTTATTATTGTTTTATTTTGAATGGGGAAAAAGAGGGGTGAATTGGACTTTTAAATTTTTTTATCTTTTTAATAATTTTAAAAACTGTTTTTTTTACTTTTTGCATGCTTCAATGCTCTCCATGGGAGACTAAAAGCTGCAGTACTTTGATCTGCTCTGCTACATACAAGCGATGATCAGATCGCTTGTGTTTAGCAGAAATGATCACTTGCTATGAGCAACGACCACCAGGCGATGCACATAGCAATCCGGCTATGACATTGACAACCATAGAGGTCTGCTGGAGACCTCTGGGTGTCATGCTGATCCATCAGGGACCCGCAATCATGTGACAGGGTTACCAATGGGCAAGATTTCCGACCTGTTTCCGGTAAGCGCGAGTTAAATGCCGCTGTCAGAGATTGACAGCAGCATTTAACAAGTTAACAGCTACGAGTGGATTGCGATTCCACCCACAGCAGTGGCGGGCACATGTCAGCTGTATATATCAGCTGAAATGTACCCGGAAAGTTGCAGTCTCAGTGCCGGAGCCCGCATCAAACAGGGGGAGTTCCACGTGGGCATACTATTATGCCCAACGTCGGAAAGGGGTTAACCAGTAGTGTTGAGCGATACCGTCCGATACTTGAAAGTATCGGTATCGGAAAGTATCGGCCGATACCGGCAAAGTATCGGATCCAATCCGATACCGATACCCGATACCAATACAAGTCAATGGGACTCAAGTATCGGACGGTATTCCTGATGGTTCCCAGGGTCTGAAGGAGAGGAAACTCTCCTTCAGGCCCTGGGATCCATATAAATGTGTAAAAGAAAGAATTAAAATAAAAAATATCGCTATACTCACCTGTCCGACGCAGCCTGCACCTTACCGAGGGAACCGGCAGCGTTGTTTGTTTAAAATTCGCGCTTTTACTTGGTTACGTGAAGTCCCGGCTTGTGATTGGTCAGGGCGGCCATGTTGCCGGGACGCGGACCAATCACAGCAAGCCGTGACGAAATTACGTCACGGCTTGCTGTGATTGGTTAATGGCGGCCATGTTGCCGGGACGCGGACCAATCACAAGCCGTGACGTCACGGGAGGCTGGACACGCGCGCTTTTTAAAATGGGCGCGTGTCCAGCCTCCCGTGACGTCCCGGCTTGTGATTGGTTGCGCCGCGGTCAACCAATCACAAGCCGGGAGGCTGGACACGCGCGCATTTTAAAATTTTAAAATGGGCGCGTGTCCAGCCTCCCGGCTTGTGATTGGTTGATCGCGGCGCAACCAATCACAAGCCGGGACGTCACGGGAGGCTGGACACGCGCCCATTTTAAAATGCGCGCGTGTCCAGCCTCCCGTGACGTCACGGCTTGTGATTGGTTGCGTCTCCCATGTGACTGCGACGCAACCAATCACAAAGCCGGGACGTAATTTTAAAATCCTTAAGGACCTGAAATTACGTCACGGCTTGCTGTGATTGGTTGCGTCTCCCATGTGACTGCGACGCAACCAATCACAACGCCGGAACGTAATTTTAAAATCCTGAAGGACCTGAAATTACGTCACGGCTTGCTGTGATTGGTTGCGTGCCGGTCACATGGGCGGCACGCAACCAATCACAAGCCGGGACTCACGTAAAGGAAAGAAAAGCGCGAATTTTAAACAAAGAACGCTGCCGCTTCCCTCGGTAAGGTGCAGGCTGCGTCGGAGAGGTGAGTATAGCAATATTTTTTATTTTAATTCTCTCTTTTACACATTTTTACATTAATGTTGTTTCGATACCGATACCCGATATCACAAAAATATCGGATCTCGGTATCGGAATTCCGATACAGCAAGTATCGGCCGATACCCGATACTTGCAGTATCGGAATGCTCAACACTATTAACCAGTCATTTCACAACCCTAGGCCCATACCTGTCAGTCACCTGCCACTAAATTAATAATCGGTATTTATTGACTGATATAGTGTGGCTAGACCACAGAATTAGCACAAAAGATTTTGATTATGAAATTAGGACTGGTGTCTGCACCAGGCTAGTATCCCAAACTATTTGGATTATGAAATGACATCTGGTGCCTGCATCAGATTATTATCCCAAACAATTTTGAATATGAAATGAGGTCTGGTGCATGCACCAGACTATTATCCCAAATGATTTGGATTATGTAATGAGGCCTGGTGCCTGCACCAGAGTGTTAGCCCAAATGATTTTGATTAGGGAATGTGGCCTCCTGACTAGAGATGAGCGAATATTTTAATGTTCGGTTTGGATTACGATCGCCAAATTTGCAGTATTTGCCAATTTATTTGTTGAATATTCGCAGAACATAACCGAACGCCATTCTAGGTAAAGGGAGGGAAAAATGCATGCATAACAAATTCTAACAGCCCCAAAAGCTGCCAAAACACATCAAATTATGGGAAGACCCCAGAAAAGTGTCCTCGATTCACCAACAGTACAAATTGTAGCATGGCACTGCAGCTATCAGCAATGCATCAGGTATCGGGGTCTGGGCCAGCATTTACAGCTTTCAATTAAACGTCACAGTAAGATGAGATGAGTGAGGGATCGTTGTAGGCCTCCTGTGCTAGAAGCCCTGATACCACATGCAAGAGCTTAACCTGCTTTCATGCTCAGCCACACTCAGGTGGCACAATTATCATATAAAAATTTCGTAGACTACTATTGTCAGAACAATCTAAGGATAGTAACACGGGTAGTTGACTCCAAGGAAGTGGAGGCATGACGGTCTAGGTCGTCTACTGCTACAGGAAACACGCATGAAGGAGACCCAACCAGGAGTCTACACGTTTACAAAAATTAGTGGCAGATACCAACAAAGTGGCATCAATTTCACTTCAGTAAAGATAGTATAATATGGACCGACAGATCTTCCACTACATCCAAGCCAGCAGATGGACACCTAACCAGGAGTGTTCACATTTACAAACATTATTGGCAGACACCACCAAAGTGGCATCAATTTCACCACAGTAGAAATAGTATAATAGGGACCGACAGGTCTTCCGCTACTCCCAATCCAGCAGATGGACACCCAACCAGGAGTGTTCACATTTAAACGCAGGGAGTCTTTCATTTTATAAGTTTATTAGCTTTAAATGTACAGGTCCTTCTCAAAAAATTAGCATATAGTGTTAAATTTCATTATTTACCATAATGTAATGATTACAATTAAACTTTCATATATTATAGATTCATTATCCACCAACTGAAATTTGTCAGGTCTTTTATTGTTTTAATACTGATGATTTTGGCATACAACTCCTGATAACCCAAAAAACCTGTCTCAATAAATTAGCATATTTCACCCGTCCAATCAAATAAAAGTGTTTTTTAATAACAAACAAAAAAACAATCAAATAATAATGTTCAGTTATGCACTCAATACTTGGTCGGGAATCCTTTGGCAGAAATGACTGCTTCAATGCGGCGTGGCATGGAGGCAATCAGCCTGTGACACTGCTGAGATGTTATGGAGGCCCAGGATGCTTCAATAGCGGCCTTAAGCTCATCCAGAGTGTTGGGTCTGGCGTCTCTCAACTTTCTCTTCACAATATCCCACAGATTCTCTATGGGGTTCAGGTCAGGAGAGTTGGCAGGCCAATTGAGCACAGTAATACCATGGTCAGTAAACCATTTACCAGTGGTTTTGGCACTGTGAGCAGGTGCCAGGTCGTGCTGAAAAATGAAATCTTCATCTCCATAAAGCATTTCAGCCGATGGAAGCATGAAGTGCTCCAAAATCTCTTGATAGCTAGCTGCATTGACCCTGCCCTTGATGAAACACAGTGGACCAACACCAGCAGCTGACATGGCACCCCACACCATCACTGACTGTGGGTACTTGACACTGGACTTCAGGCATTTTGGCATTTCCTTCTCCCCAGTCTTCCTCCAGACTCTGGCACCTTGATTTCCGAATGACATGCAAAATTTGCTTTCATCAGAAAAAAGTACTTGGGACCACTTAGCAACAGTCCAGTGCTGCTTCTCTGTAGCCCAGGTCAGGCGCTTCTGCCGCAGTTTATGGTTCAAAAGTGGCTTTACCTGGGGAATGCACGGTGGCTCTGGATGTTTCCACACCAGACTCAGTCCACTGCTTCCTCAGGTTCCCCAAGGTCTGGAATCGGTCCTTCTCCACAATCTTCCTCAGGGTCCGGTCACCTCTTCTCGTTGTACAGCGTTTTCTGCCACATTGTTTCCTTCCAACAGACTTACCATTGAGGTGCCTTGATACAGCACTCTGGGAACAGCCTATTTGTTGAGAAATTTCTTTCTGGGTCTTACCCTCTTGCTTGAGGGTGTCAATGATGGCCTTCTTGACATCTGTCAGGTCGCTAGTCTTACCCATGATGGGGGTTTTGAGTAATGAACCAGGCAGGGAGTTTTTAAAAGCCTCAGGTATCTTTTGCATGTGTTTAGAGTTAATTAGTTGATTCAGAAGATTAGGGTAATAGGTCGTTTAGAGGACCTTTTCTTGATATGCTAATTTATTGAGACAGGTTTTTTGGGTTATCAGGAGTTGTATGCCAAAATCATCAGTATTAAAACAATAAAAGACCTGACAAATTTCAGTTGGTGGATAATGAATCTATAATATATGAAAGTTTAATTGTAATCATTACATTATGGTAAATAATGAAATTTAACACTATATGCTAATTTTTTGAGAAGGACCTGTATACTTCAATTTTTCTGAGCAAAGCCTTAGGCTAACATCAATTTCCGTCCAGTATATGTCTTCTCCCTCAGCACCCTTCACTATGATTTCAAATTGATCCTAAAATTGATCCCTTATCTATGAATTGTAGAATAAGAAAGTGATATTTTATTCATCATTTTGCAGCCTTGTATGTATGTGTATGTATGACCTCCTGCGAGTGATATAACTAAAATGTACAGAAGAAACTGTATCCGATGATAGCGAGGTCTAGGATAAACATGTGGTAGAATGTGCTGTTTTTCTTCATCTTGAAGATAATAGCTGGATATCTTATCTTAACTTAATTGTTACGTTTTGATGCTGTATTAGGGTGGCAGCGAGGCACATGTCCTGACTCCATACGTCACGAGTAAGCACGTATAGCAGTGTGGGAACTTGGGTTCCAACGGTATAGCACGTATTTATGATAATCTTTGGTTTATACTCATCCTTATTCCCCTAAAAATTCCCCTTATCTGGGTGGTTTTTCTGGCACTTGTTGAGCACTTTACCCATATAAAATGACAGCTGTTTTAGTCAGGACACTGTTTAGCCTTATTACCTGATCCTAATCTGTTATTGTCATTTGCTGATTGCAATTTGGTAATTTTTGTAATTAATTAATGTATACCTTTTTATTTCATTGGACTTTTTGCTCCCTTTTTTTCTTATGATTGATATTAGGGACAAGACGGTTGGTTTGATTATTTTTAGAACATGGGAACATCATTGATTTTTATGGCACCATCCTTCACCCAAATCCATTGGAGAACACACAGGATCAGTTGACATAGTGCAGATGTATGGCATTCATTGTCTGCTCTTGGTATAATAAACCTTCTTTATACCTTACCTATGTGAATGCATCCTTATCAAAGGTTCCTCTAAATAAATGAAGTTGGAAATCTCTTAACTTTAACTATTAATTCTAGGCAAGAATATTTCTGAACATAAAAGTCTCATTGACCATGACAGTCACAATTCTAAGTAACCACAGGCTTGAAATGGCTGCCTTGAACAGATTTAGCACAAGCCACAACGTCTAGCAGATCCCAGAAGTACCGTGACCTTCTCCCTTCAACACATGTACAGGGATCTGGTCTTACAACAGGATCCAGTGGATTGCTTCCACTGAAGGGCTGCCGTTTGTCCGAAGGAGCAAGCCAAAGGCAAGAAGGATCGTCAAGCAGGATCAAATCCAAGGGGTCACAACAGGGACAAAATCATGAAGTGGGTAGCAAAAAATCAAGCTGAGGTCAAAGAACAGGAATAATCAGAATAACAAGCAGGAGCTCAGCACAGCAGTGTATACCAGAACATCAATGCAATTGACTGGCAGTGGAGTCAGAGCTTTGGGTGATTTAGCTGACTGCCTCACCCACAACTCTCAGGAAGGAGTGATCAAAACATAGAGCAAAATTAACCCCATGGCTCCCTTATAAATTGAAAAAAAATGGACTGTTGCTAATAGATGTCACAAGCAACAAAGGTGTGCTGCTGCCCAGCTGCCAAAGAAGACACAGAGGAGGCACAAATCAGCACAGGTATTTTTTTTTCCATATTGGATTCCACATACAGGTGCTTCTCACAAAATGAGAATATCCTCAAAAAGTTAATTTATTTAAGTTCATTACAAAAAGTGAAACTCATATTATATAGAGTCATTACAAACAGAGTGATCTATTTCAAGTGCTTATTTCTATTAATGTTGATGATTATGGCTTATAGTCAATGAAAACCCAAAAAATGTTGGTTTTTTTAAATAGATCGCTCTGTTTGTAATGACTCTATATAATATATGAGTTTAAAGGGCCACTGTCACCCCCTCCAGCCGTTATAAACTAAAAGAGCCACCTTGTGCAGCAGTAATGCTGCAGTCTAACAAGGTGGCTCTTTTAGTTTTTGATTCAGTTATTCCCTCAATAAAGCGTTTTAAAATTTGTACAAAATAACCTGTCCTTAGACCTGGAGATGGTCCGAAGCTTCCTCGGTGAATCTCCCAACGGCCGTCACTCTTCTCTTCTGGGGATGTGGTCGCCGCCCCCTGCGCGCTGTTTCTTCTTAAATCCTGCGCTGTGCGTGCCTGCCTGGGGCAGGCGCAGTCTTCATTGTCCGTCATAGCCACCCTGTTGCTGAATCCCCGCCCCGCACTGTTATTTTTTATGCACAGTGCGGGGCTGGGGTTCCTGGGCATGCGCACTGCGCTGTTCAGACGCTCCCCCAGCTCCCCCGCCTTCCAGCGTTGTTATTTGCGGCTGCTTCATTCCAAACGCTGGCAAGGAAACCTGTATATTACGGCAACGCTGGAAGGCGGGGGAGCGTCTGAACAGCGCAGTGTGCATGCCCAGGAACCCCAGCCCCGCACTGTGCATAATGAATAACAGTGCGGGGCGGGGATTCAGCAACAGGGTGGCCGCACTGCCCGCACAGGCGCAGTCAGGCACCCTGCATCTGACCTATGACGGACAATGAAATGACGGACAAAAACTAAAAGAGCCACCTTGTTAGACTGCAGCATTACTGCTGCACAAGGTGGCTCTTTTAGTTTATAACGGCTGAAGGGGGTGACAGTGGCCCTTTAACTTTTTGTATTGAAAAACTGAAATAAATTAACTTTTTGATGATAATTTTGTGAGAAGCACCTGTAAATCTCCTTAGACCTCATGAATTCAGTGGCAAAGTACAGTAAAGGGCTTTCATGGCAGCCCCAGTAAGACCATATGCAGCAACCCATAATGGCTCCAAACTGACCTTCCGATATCGCTGATGCTATAAAGAGGATCTGTCACTAGATTTCACAGTACAAACTGCATAATTTATAGAGCTGAGCTCTTTGACCTGAAGAGTCTGATGTACTACGAAAATCCTCATCAACATGGTGGTATAATTTTGAGAATAAAATTTTCATTTTATGGGACCAGCTAGAAGACAGAATGTTCAAAAGCTATTCTGGCATGGATTTTAAAGAAAGTACTCCAGCTTCATCAGTTCCAAAATATATATTTAAAATGTATGCCGTTAATATTGAAAATCTGTTGACAGATCCACGTTAAGAAATTTTTATGAAATTCCGTTTCCATGATGATCTAGTAATATATTTCTAAATGCAGAATTTCTATAGCAACAAGTAAAAGATTATAAATAATTGGCCACAACGTGAACTTTTCCCAATGCAGCAAAGTAAATAACACAGTTTGCATGATGTACAAGAAAGTGTTCTGCCATTTTCCTGAACATATTTTAACAAAATGGTTCCTTCTTTTATTTATTACCATGTCCTGGAAAGTATGCATTCATCAGAGAGCAATTACAGTGGGATCCACTATCTGCTAACTGTTCACCTGAAATTTAAATCTTGGGAACAAACAGTGGAAAATGATTGATGCTTTTCTTGAGAGATGCCGAGACACTCTTGAAATAACACAATATTCTGAGAAGGAGATGGTTACAGCTGATTGGCATCAACAAGGCTACAAATTAAACAGACAGGACTGATAAATCAGAGGAAAGGAGAGGAATTTTAATTAGTTTTCTTAAACAGGATGTAATAGGGACCTTTCACATGTGGCATTTTTTATGCAGCTTTGCCAAAGGGTGTGAAACTTACCCATAGGTAAATAAAACAATAATAATATGGTTAAAGTGCTTTATCCCACAATTTTATTTTTATATATTTATTTTACTTGATTTAGTACCATTAATTCTACAGCGCGTTACAGACATTTTTCATTTATCACCTATTGACAAGTCTTGGACCATTAAATTTCAGAACGGTAGTGCTAATAAAAATTAATATATTAAAAAAAAAAAAAAAAAAAAAAAATAGTACCTGTTTTACTTTAAGGGTCCAAAAACTTTCATGTCTACCATCTTACTACACAAAAACATATGAAAAAAACAGAGCTTTTAAATTCCAAAACATAAAAATGCTACAAAAAATATATAAATGAACTAGTGTAGCGCCCCCACCCCTGACAGGGCCGAGGGGTACCCGGTACCGGGCCTACGAGTCTCTGCTTCTGGGGTTGTCACGGCGGCTAGGCCCCGGTCCGTGACCCTGCCGAGGGGCGCACAGTGAATAATAGGTGTGGATGTTGGTGGTGCAGGTCGCGGTAAATAACGAGGACACCAGGTTGCAGTCTCTTTACCTCTTTACTGGAGATCTGAGTCCTCAGTCCAGAATACGGTTCACCAGGCTGCGCAAGTCCGGCCGGTCCAATGGCACCTCCAGAGTTCACTTCACAGGTGGAAATCGGTGCCTTCCTTCTTAGCGCTATGTGTTGTAGTCCTTCCCTGCTGTGCTTACGGAAAGTACCCCACAACTGTTGTGTCTGTTTCTTAAGTTCCCTCACAACTCGATTAAATGATGTTCTTCTAATCGTCCGTCCCTTCCTGATGTTACAGTTAGAACGGCACCCGTTTGTCGGGTAGGCCTGGAGTTCTTCCGGGACCCTAGAGACGCCCCTCTCCCGCAATTGCCTCCCAAGACTTCATAGGTGATATGTGTTAGACAGCCCGCCTTAAACTGACTGTCCTGCCGCTGTTTAGAGTATTGCTTGAAGCTGAATGTTATAATACTCCCTCGGCGTTCCGGCCACCGGTAGTGCGCCTCAGTAGGGTGTTGCTCCGGTCTTACAGCACGACCCCTACTGGAATTCTCCTATTGCTTGATCTCGTTTCTCACTCAGCACAATCTCTCGCTTCTAGTCCTTTCTTGGGCCCCGCCGCTTCCCGGAGCTGGCGCGGACCCGTTACGTTCTTTCCAATGCCAAGCCTCTGTCAGGATCCCACCCCTGACAGAGACCCTACTGTCTCTTCCTCCACAACACCCTCTGCCACTAGGTGTTGCTTCATCCAATCCAGTCAGCTTTCTGATCTAACTTCCTGCCTGACCCCCAGTTTACCCACTATGGTGGGGAGTGGCCTAATGAATAGAACCCTTAGCTCCCCCCGGAGGCCCGGCTGTGAAATGTATTGGTGTCTGTGATACCTGATCAGATGAACTCCTTCAGTGCCATCGGACGCACCATGGCTCCCCATAGTGGCGGAGCCACAGTACTGCAACGACCAGGATTCTGGGGCGCTGCACTAGTATAAGGCCAGAAAGGTGTATAAAAATGTATAACTTTATTATAGTACAAATATTACAGCCAAACACACAAGTACAAAACATAAAAACAAAGAAAACAAACAAAACTGGACAGGTCTACAGAATGATGATACAAACTGGCAGGGGCCGGCAATCCAATAGAACAGAGGCGCTCACAAATATATGATAAGTCTACATACTAAAAAATGCACAACAAATATAAAGGCAGAATGTCATATCACATGGCATGTATGGAGGACAGAGCAACCTAATGGAAATCCACTAAGATAAATGGGAATAGAGTATGCCACATATCACAGGCAAAAACAGACCAGGATGTGAGTGGGAAGTAACATGTAATAACCCGGCCACATTAGAATAAAGCTGACAGTGCAGCGGCAAAAATACATAGGGATGAAATGATAGGCATAACTTACCCGTGGACGCCGTGACCCACCACACAGATACCCCAACGTGCGTTTCGCTGCTGCTTTTTCAAGGGGCAGTGTGATAATGTGCCAAACCAGAGCCTTATATAGTCCCATGTGTAATTCCAAACCAAGCACCTGTGTGGAGCCGGAGGAAAAAAAAGGAAAAGAAAAGGAAAGAGAAAAAGCCCCCCCCGGCCGCGTCTGACGAGCGCATGTGGGCGGAGCCTACATCGCCCAATCATACAGGCCGGCGTCATGAAGCGGGGAGTCCTGGGAAGGTTCCCATAGAAAATGTAAACACACCGCAACATACAGACGCCGCCGTGGATGAGAGGGGGAGGAAGCGCCAGTGCACATGCGCTACCCGCACCGGATCACAGGTACCCATGGAAACAGGGGACTCACCACATAATGAAGACGCCGCCGTAGGTGAAAGGGGGAGGACGCACAAACGCGCATACATTGCCCGCTCCAGATCACAGGTACAAGGGCGGTGACAAAGAGTTTGCTTGTAACATCATAACAATATAAGTAGCAGGGCGTGGCAAAGGAAGGAAAAAAAAAGAAAAAAAAAAAAAAAACAGACAGAGGTAAATGGGGACCAGAGGCTATAAAAACACAGACACTGTACAATGTAGCCGATACATGAATACATGAAAAGAAAACTCCAAAATGCCAAATATATATAGTAAGTAATAAATCTATATAAAAAATACATGGCACAAGAAAAAAAAAAATCAATACAGCATCAATGATCCAAAGTTCAGGATGCAATGTCGACTCCGATGATATATCACCGATGAAAGATATCCAAGCCATCGGGTCCATCAGTCACCTATAGGGCAGCACATGGTATACAGGCTTATGGTATCCAGTATTAGAAACACTATAAGAAGAAATAGAAACACAAAAACACACTAAATTAAAAACAAATTAAAACACGAACTCCAAGGGTTAATGAACAACACCGTCGCAAAGGGAACTCCCGAAAAGACGCACCAACTATAAAAATGGCGAGAAACTAATGTTCTCATTTAGCCCAGAGGGGGCTATGGTGTCCAAAGTAATGATCCACTGGCATTCAAGCTGTGCCAGCCTGCGCTTAAGGTCACCACTAGGGTTGAGCGAAACGGGTCGATCATTTTCAAAAGTCGCCGACTTTTGGCTAAGTCGGCGTCTCATGAAACCCGATCCGACCCCTGTGCTTGTCGGCCATGCGGTACGCGACTTTCGCGCCAAAGTCGCGTTTCAATGACGCGAAAAGCGCCATTTCTCAGCCAATGAAGGTGAACGCAGAGTGTGGGCAGCGTGATGACATAGATCCTGGTCCCCACCATCTTAGAGAAGGGCATTGCAGTGATTGGCTTGCTGTCTGCGGCGTCACAGGGGCTATAAAGGGGCGTTCCCGCCGACCGCCATCTTACTGCTGCTGATCTGAGCTTAGGGACAGGTTGCTGCCGCTTCGTCAGAAGCAGGGAGAGCGTTAGGCAGGGTCCACTAACCACCAAACCGCTTGTGCTGCAGCGATTTCCACTGTCCAACACCACCTTCGGTGTGCAGGGACAGTGGAAGCTATTTTTTTTTTTTTTTTCCCTCAGCGCTGTAGCTCATTGGGCTGCCCTAGAAGGCTCCGTGATAGCTGTATTGCTGTGTGTACGCCACTGTGGAAACCAACTGCTTTTTTCAAAGCACATATCCTCTTGTTCCTTTCTGCACAGCTATCTTTTTTGTTTGTCCACACTTTATATTTAATTTGTGCATCAGTCCACTCCTATTGCTGCCTGCCATACCTGGCTTACATTACTGCAGGGAGATAGTAATTGTAGGACAGTCCCTGTTTTTTTTTTGTTTTTTTTTGTGGGAGATTAAGATTGGCATTTCTGCTACAGTGCCATCCCTGTGTGTGCCATCTCTCACTGAGTGGGCCATAGAAAGCCTATTTATTTTTTCCGTGATTTGTGTTCTAAATTCTACCTCAACACAAAAACACTACATCAATCAGTGGGAGAAAAATATTGGCCTCAGTCAGGGCTTGTGTGCCACTGCTGTGTGCGCTCTATCTCTCATTCAGTGGGCTATAGCAAGCCTATTTTTTTTTTTTTTTTTAATATTATTTGGTTTCTAAAGTCTCCCTGAAAAAAAAAAAAATACCTAAAAAAAACAGTGGGAGAGTAATATTGCCCTTTCAGCTTGTGTGCCAGTCTTGACTCCTGGGTGTGCCACCTCTCTCCCTCTCATTCAGTGGGCCATAGAAAGCCTATTTATTTTTTTTTTTAAATATTATTGGGTTTCTAAAGTCTCCCTTAAAAAACAAAAAATACATAAAAAAACAGTGGGAGAGTAATATTGCCCTTTCAGCTTGTGCGCCAGTCTTGACTCCTGGGTGTGCCACCTCTCTCTCTCTAATTGTGGGCCATAGAAAGCCTTTTTTTTTTTTTTTTTTTTAATATTATTTGGTTTCTAAAGTCTCCCTGAGAAAAAAAAAAAAAAAAATAAGGTGGGAGATTAATATTGACATTAGTGCTTGAGTGACAGTCCTGCGTGTGTGTCATCTCTGTGATTTTGTGCCACAGAAAACAGAGTGTGTAACATTGTGCCTGATTTTCCTTGTGGTCTCACCAACCTGTTAAGGGATATTGAAATCATACTGAAGTTATAGCTCACCGTGTAAGTTGTTTGACAGCAACAAATAAAGTTACTTTGGTTAAGATTTTAAAACAATGAGGAAGTCTGGTGCAAGAGATCGTCGTGGGCGTTCATTGTCAGCTGGTAATGATGGTAGTGGTAGTGGAGCATCAGGTGGTCGTGGGGATAAAAATATTCCACCTAAGTCTGGAGCTGTGGAGCCAGTTTCGTCGTCAGGCTACACAAGGCCTCGAACGCTCTCTTTTCTGGGAGTAGGAAAACCGCTTTTAAAGGCGGAGCAGCAACAGCAAGTTTTGGCTTACATTGCAGACTCAGCCTCTAGCTCTTTTGCCTCCTCTTCCGAAACTGGTAAATGTAAAAGCAGCGCGTCGCTTGTGGATGTTCACGGTCAGGGACAAGTCGCTTCCTTGTCCTCCTCAGCAAAAACTACAACAAGAGAGAAGGATGCAGCAGGCGACACAACGGGTCACTCCATGGAGCTCTTTACACATACCGTCCCTGGCTTAGAAAGTGAAACATTTAACAGGCCATGCCCATTACAAGTAGATTCTGACATGGAGTGCACTGATGCACAGCCACAGCCAGAGTACTATGCTGCTCCTTTGACTCAGACCACCACATTGCCCTCTCAGGGTACAGATCCACAATCAGACCCTGATGAGACTATGTTGCCCCGCCACGAACGCTATACCACCGACCGACACAGTGACACAGACGAAGTTGCACACGAGCTCGAAGAGGAGGTAATAGATGACCCAGTTATTGACCCCGATTGGCAGCCATTGGGGGAACAGGGTGCAGGTGGCAGTAGTTCAGAAGCGGAGGTGGAGGAGGGGCCGCAGCAGGCATCAACATCGCAACAGGTTCCATCTGCCGGGCCCGTATCTGGCCCAAAACGCGTGTCAAAGCCAAAACCTGTTGGAGCACAGCGTTGCCATCCGGTTAAAGCTCAGTCTGCAATCCCTGAAAAGGGATCCGAGTCTAGGAAGAGTGCAGTCTGGCATTTTTTTTAAACAACATCCAACTGATCAGCGCAAAGTCATCTGTCAAAAATGTTCAACTAGCTTAAGCAGAGGTCAGAATCTGAAAAGTCTAAATACTAGTTGCATGCATAGACACTTAACCACCATGCATTTTCAAGCCTGGACTAACTACCAAACGTCCCTCAAGGTTGTAGCACCCTCGGCCAATGAAGCTAGTCAGCAACGCAACATCCCTTCCGTCACTGTAAGGCCACCATTTTTCGCACCACCGGCAGTATCTGTGCAGGTTTCTTTGCCAGCCAAAAGCAGTCAGGGTCAGGGAATCACCAGTTTTGTAGGAGGAAATATTGCATCTAGGGCACAGGCGGAAACAATACCGTCTCCAACCGTCTCTCAGTCTGCCATGTACACCGGCACACCCGAAAGTTCCACGATCTCCAGCTCTCCAGTCCAGCTCACCCTACATGAGACTCTGGTTAGAAAAAGGAAGTACTTATCCTCGCATCCGCGTACACAGTGTTTTAACGCCCACATAGCTAGACTAATCTCGTTAGAGATGATGCCCTACCGGTTAGTTGAAAGCGAAGCTTTCAAAGCCCTGATGGAGTACGCTGAACCACGATACGAGCTACCCAGTCGACACTTTTTTCCAGAAAAGCCATCCCAGCCCTGCACCAGCATGTTAAACAGCGCATCGTCCATGCACTCAGGCAATCTGTGAGTACAAAGGTGCACCTGACTACAGATGCATGGACCAGTAGGCATGGCCAGGGACGTTATGTGTCCATCACGGCACACTGGGTGAATGTGGTGGATGCAGGGTCCACAGGCGACATCAATTTAGGGACAGTTGTGCCTAGCCCACGGTCTAGGAAACAGTTGGCTGTAGGCGTTCGCACCCCCTCCTCCTCCTCGTCCTCCTGCAGAAGCTACAGCTCTTCCACAGAACGCAGTCTGCCAACCACTCCATCGGCAGATGACACTGTTGCACACCAGTTGTCCCATTATGGGCCAGCTACTGCCAAGCGTCAGCAGGCTGTATTGGCTATGAAGTGCTTGGGCGACAACAGACACACCGCGGAAGTTCTGTCCGAGTTCTTGCAACAAGAAACGCAGTCGTGGCTGGGCACAGTAGATCTTGAGGCAGGCAAGGTAGTGAGTGATAACGGAAGGAATTTCATGGCTGCCATCTCCCTTTCCCAACTGAAACACATTCCTTGCCTGGCTCACACCTTAAACCTGGTGGTGCAGTGCTTATTGAAAACTTATCCTGGGTTCTCCGACCTGCTCCTCAAAGTGCGTGCACTTTGCTCACATATCCGACGTTCGCCTGTACACGCCAGCCGTATGCAGACCTATCAGCGGTCTTTGAACCTTCCCCAGCATCGCCTAATCATAGACGTTGCAACAAGGTGGAACTCAACACTGCACATGCTTCAGAGACTGTGCGAACAGAGGCGTGCTGTTATTTATTTGTGGGAGGATACACGGGCAGGCAGTAGGATGGCAGACATGGAGTTGTCAGGTGTGCAGTGGTCTAAGATACAAGACATGTGTCAAGTCCTTCAGTGTTTTGAGGAATGCACACGGCTGGTTAGTGCAGACAACGCCGTAATAAGCATGAGCATCCCCCTAATGCGTCTGCTGATGCAAAGTTTGACGCACATAAAGGAGCAGGCGTCTGCACCAGAGGAAGAGGAAAGCCTTGATGACAGTCAGCCATTGTCTGGTCAGGGCAGTGTACAGGACGAGGTAGCGGGCGAAGAGGAGGTGGAGGACGAGGAGGATGATGGGGATGAGTATATTTTTAATGCCGAACCTTTCCCGGGGGCACAGGAAATTGGTTGCGTGTCACGGCCGGGTTCTGGTTTTTTGAGGGACACAAGTGACGTAGATTTGCCTGCAACTGCCCCTCAACCAATCACAACCGGAGATTTGACAACTGGAACTTTGGCCCACATGGCGGATTATGCCTTACGTATCCTAAAAAGGGACACACGCATTACGAAAATGATGAACGATGACGATTACTGGTTGGCCTGCCTCCTTGATCCACGCTATAAAGGCAAATTGCAAAATATTATGCCACATGAGAACTTGGAACTAATATTAGCAACCAAACAATCAACTCTTGTTGACCGTTTGCTTCAGGCATTCCCAGCACACAGCGCACGTGATCGTTCTCACACGAGCTCCAGGGGGCAGCAGACTAGGAGTGTTAGGGGTGCACACATCAGAAGTGGCGTTGGACAGAGGGGTTTTCTGACCAGGTTGTGGAGTGATTTTGCTATGACCGCAGACAGGACAGGTACTGCTGCATCAATTGAAAGTGACAGGAGACAACATTTGTCCAGTATGGTTACTAACTATTTTTCATCCCTTATCGATGTTCTCCCTCAACCGTCATTCCCATTTGATTACTGGGCCTCCAAATTAGACACCTGGCCAGAATTGGCAGAATATGCATTGCAGGAGCTTGCTTGCCCGGCAGCAAGTGTCCTATCAGAAAGAGTATTCAGTGCTGCAGGTTCAATATTAACCGAAAAAAGGACTCGTCTGGCTACCCAAAATGTTGACGATCTAACATTCATTAAAATGAACCACAACTGGATTTCGAAATCTTTTGCCCCACCTTGCCCGGCCGACACCTAGCTTTCCTATGAAAAGCTCTTGCCTGTGAATTACTTTTCTAATGTCTAATTTGCTGCAGCTGATTGTACAGCATACGACATGTTTACACCTCCCTAAATGGCAAAACTCCCCACACGGGGCCGTGTTATCGCGACTTGGCGCAAGCACCCGTGAGACTGCTGTTTGTCTGAAGAGGTGGGTGTGCTCGCTTTTGGTTGACGGCATTGCTACTGGGTCCCTCATAGTACAATGTAGTGTCTCTGGCGGTGGTGGTGCGCACCCAACGTCAGACACACCGTTGTAACATGAGGGGCCCTGGGGCGGTCCCGCCGGCCTCTAGAGAGTTCCCCCCTACCCCAGCTCAAAATGTGCTCTACCACATGCAAAATTATGTCGCACAGCTCCACCAATCTTTAGTCTATTCGCTGACATCATTCAATGTCTGGCACTGACAATACAAATTTGTAGACATCTACGATGCAACTTAAAGTAGTCTGTGTCTGTGTCCTATATTGGCACCATTAAATAGTTACTGCCAAATTACTATGTCAGAAACTCAGCAGATGAGCCCACCCCTGTACCTAAGTATGCCACCTTTTTTTTTGTTTTGGTTGTTTTGCGAGACATTAACATCTATTTATATTTTGGGAGTACTGGGACAGACACTCCTTGCACTACTCCTCCACTCACCACCAAGCTGCCCGTGTATCAATGTAACCGCTGTAAAACTGCCATGAGCCTATTGTTTGTTATTTTAGGCCTTTGAAGCCTGTCTGCGGTCCCTCCTTCCACTAGTCCTCCACTGACCAGACCACTGCTGCCCGTGTACCCCTGGAACCAATTATAAAGTGCCTACAGCCAGCCCATTTTTTTATGTTAGGCCTTTGAAGCCTGTCTGCGGTCCCTCCTTCCACTAGTCCTCCACTGGCCAGACCACTGCTGCCCGTGTACCCCTGGAACCAATTATAAAGTGCCTACAGCCAGCCCATTTTTTTATGTTAGGCCTTTGAAGCCTGTCTGCGGTCCCTCCTTCCACTAGTCCTCCACTGACCAGACCACTGCTGCCCGTGTACCCCTGGAACCAATTATAAAGTGCCTACAGCCAGCCCATTTTCTTATGTTAGGCCTTTGAAGCCTGTCTGCGGTCCCTACTTTAAATACTCCTCCACTGACCACCAAGCTGCCTGCCCGTGTATCCATGTAACCGCTGTAAAACTGCCATGAGCCTATTGTTTGTTATTTTAGGCCTTTGAAGCCTGTCTGCGGTCCCTCCTTCCACTAGTCCTCCACTGACCAGACCACTGCTGCCCGTGTACCCCTGGAACCAATTATAAAGTGCCTACAGCCAGCCCATTTTCTTATGTTAGGCCTTTGAAGCCTGTCTGCGGTCCCTACTTTAAATACTCCTCCACTGACCACCAAGCTGCCTGCCCGTCTATCCATGTAACCGCTGTAAAACTGCCATGAGCCTATTGTTTGTTATTTTAGGCCTTTGATAGCCTGTCTGCGGCCCCTACTTGCAATACTCCTCCACTGACCACAATGCTGCCTGGAGTGCCTGCCTGTGTATCCATGTAACCGATGTAAAACTGCCATGACTGCCTACTGTTTGTTATTTTAGGCCTTCGATAGCCTGTCTGCGGCCCCTACTTGCAATACTCCTACACTGACCACAATGCTGCCTGGAGTGCCTGCCTGTGTATCCATGTAACCGATGTAAAACTGCCATGACTGCCTACTGTTTGTTATTTTAGGCCTTTGATAGCCTGTCTGCGGCCCCTACTTGCAATACTCCTCCACTGACCACAATGCTGCCTGGAGTGCCTGCCTGTGTATCCATGTAACCGATGTAAAACTGCCATGACTGCCTACTGTTTGTTATTTTAGGCCTTTGATAGCCTGTCTGCAGCCCCTACTTGCAATACTCCTCCACTGACCACACCAATGCTGCCCGTGTACCCCTGGAACCTATTTAAAAGTTCATAGAGCCTAGTTATATATTTTATTTACTATTAATAAGGCCATGATGGACTACGCTGTACCACGCTACAAGCTAACCAGTCGACACTTCTTTTGCGAGAAAAGCCATCCCAACCCTCCACCAGCATGTAGAAGACCGCATTGTCCATGCACTCTGGCAATCTGTGAGTACAAAGGTGCACCTGACAACAGACGCATGGACCTGTAGGCATGGCCACGGAAGATTACGTGTCCATTACGGCGCAATGGGTTAATGTGGTGGATGCATGGTCCACAGGGGACAGCCTACTAAGTCTGTCTGCAGTCCCTAATTCAAATTGTGCTCCACTGTCTAAATCGGAACTTCCACCTTCTGGCTTTCGGCCTATAGTATCAGAAATTAAACTGCATTTGGCCTTCAACTTTGGTTAGGGCCTACTAACGGCTTCTGCCCCTCCCTGGTGTTGCCCTCAACTAAATAAAGCTGAGCTTCAACCTTCTGCTCCAAATTACCATTTTAAAAAATGCAATAGGCTTTTCCGGCCTACTAAAGGTGTCTGTCTGTGTGCCCCTGCCTGGTGTTGTCCTCAACTAAATAAAGCTGAGCTTCAACCTTCCGGCTCTCATTAAGTGGTTTTAAAAAAAAAAAAATGGTGGTTATGGCCTACTAATGGCTTCTGCCCCTCCCTGGTGTTGCCCTCAACTAAAGCTGAGCTTCAACCTTCTGCTCCAAATTACCATTTTAAAAAATGCAATAGGCTTTTCCGGCCTACTAAAGGTGTCTGTCTGTGTGCCCCTGCCTGGTGTTGTCCTCAACTAAATAAAGCTGAGCTTCAACCTTCCGGCTCTCATTAAGTGGTTTTAAAAAAAAAAAAATGGTGGTTAGGGCCTACTAACGGCTTCTGCCCCTCCCTGGTGTTGCCCTCAACTAAATAAAGCTGAGCTTCAACCTTCTGCTCCAAATTACCATTTTAAAAAATGCAATAGGCTTTTCCGGCCTACTAAAGGTGTCTGCCCCTCCCTGGTGTTGTCCTCAACTGAACAAAGCTGAGCTTCCACATTCTGGCTTTCGCCCTATACTATCAGATATTAAACTGCATTTGGCCTACTAGTGTGGTTAGGCCCTTGAAACAGTGTCTGCTGCTCTTGGGTTTGCTACTCCACTGAACAAAGCAATGCCGCCTGTTTAGTCCTGTTACCAATTTTGAACTGCATGTAGCCTACTTTATTCTTTGGCCCTATATCTGTTTCCTCCTCATCCTGCCCATTGCCCAGCCACTGCTAAATGAGTCTGCTGGTACATTGACCTAGACCACTACATTCCCCTTGTACTCTACACAGCCAGAATCTGACCCTGCTGAAAGTAAGGTTCCCCTTCCCGCATGTTATACCACCTTACACAGGGACAAAGAGGAAGGTGCAGATGAAAGTGCAGGTTCCTTCATCAGGTGGGGGGGCATACTCGTTGGCGACGTCACTGGCACAGGGCCCCTCAGAGTACGCAAAAGTGTCGCTGCTGGTGGGAGGCGCCCCCGCCATGCAAACACACCGCCGTACTTTGAGGGGCCCTGTGCCAGTGGCAATGCGAACGAGTGGGCCCCCCCCTGCTTGCTCAGGATCACAGCACTTGCAACTTTTAAATACTTACCTTTCCCTGCAACACCGCCGTGACGTAGTCCGCATTTCCTGGGCCCACGAAAAACTTGAGCCAGCCCTACTCCCCCCACAACTTTCCCCCAATTCCCTATGCCCAACTATTATTATACAGTTAATTAAGATTGGCAAGCTTCAGAAACAAGAATGGATGTTTTTGGCATTAAAATGGGCACTGTAGGTGTTTTCCTGGCCTCCACTCACTGCCGACTATGCTTCCCCATTGACTTGCATTGGGTTTCGTGTTTCGGTCGATCCCCGACTTTTAGCGATAATCGGCCGACTGCACTCGACTCGACTCTGGACAAAATCGGGTTTCCCAAAACCCTACTCGATCTTAAAAAAATGAAAGTCGCTCAACCCTAGTCACCACCCCTGACTCCACAATGTATGCGGTCAATACCTCGAATCCTAAGAAGGTCGGGGTCGCAAGCATGGCACAGCCTGAAATGATGGGGAATCGTCTTAAGGGACGCTATGTAAATAACAGAAGGGGCAGCCTTGATATCCCTCACATGCTCCCTAGTTCTTATTCGTAACTCTCTGGACGTAAGACCAATATATATTAGGCCACATGGGCACGTGGCGTAATATACAACAAACTTACTGCTGCAGGAGATGTATTCTCTGATTTTAAAGTTCTTGCTCCCATCAGAGGAGCAAAAATCAAATACCCTGTCAATATTATGACAGGCCAAGTATGACCCACATGGAAAACAACCATGTCTTGGTCGCCCAGTGGAGAAAGGAAGGGATGGAGTGGACACATAGTGACTCCTAACCAGGAGATCACTTAGGTTGTTACTCCTCCTTGCTGTCATGAGCGGTCTCTCGGGGAGCAACCCACCAATAACTGGTTAGGTCTTTAAGATGGACCAATGTTTACTAAGAATGTTACGGATGGTGTTCCATCTATTATTATTATATGTTGAAATAAACCGAATTTGGTTAGAGTCACCCATATCTCTCCTCGAGCCCGACAGGAGCTGGCCATGAGCGGATGTTTTAGCTCTCCAAAAGCCTTTTTTAATGCAGCGTTTGCTGTAACCACGTTCCAAAAAGCGATCCCGAAGGTCCTGGGCCTGCGCCTCAAAGCGCTCGTTGGTGGAACACAAGTGCCTGATACGCAGGAACTGGCCTACCGGGATCGCACGTACAGTAGAAGGGGTGTGAGCCGATGATGCATGGAGGAGGGCATTAACCGAAGTCTCTTTCCGAAATACATCTGTTTGGACCCTTCCCTCGTCAACAAGAATCTGGATGTCTAAAAAAATCTATTTGACATGTATGATGCTTAAACGTAAGGTTGATATTATATTTGTTACTGTTAAGAAAGGCAAAAAAATTAACTAAATCCACCTCAGAACCCTGACAAATTATCAAAACATCGATATAGCGGTACCAGCCAATGACCTGAGAAGCGGCGTGTGCGCCGTCCCCAAAAACCTCCCTCTCCCAGTACCCGAGAAAGGTTAGCATAGGATGGCGCATACGCCACGCCCATGGCGGTACCGCGTTGCTGTAGAAAAAAAACAATCCTTAAACGTAAAAAAAGTTATGAGTCAAAATAAAATGTAATAATTCCAAAATCAAAAGTTGTAATGTACTATCCAGATTACTTGTGCCAAGGAAGAATTCCACAGCCCTCACACCATGTTGATGTGCAATACAGGTGTACAACGACTCCACATCCGCCGTGACCAGCAACATGTCGGGCTCGAGAGTAAAGGTACCTTCACACGAAGCGACGCTGCAGCGATAGCGACAACGATGCTGATCGCTGCAGCGTCGCTGTTTGATCGCTGGAGAGCTGTCACACAGACCGCTCTCCAGCGACCAACGATGCCGAGGTCCCCGGGTAACCAGGGTAAACATCGGGTTGCTAAGCGCAGGGCCGCGCTTAGTAACCCGATGTTTACCCTGGTTAACAGCGTAAAAGTAAAAAAAAAACCAAACAGCACATACTTACATGCGTCCCCCAGCGTCTGCTTCCTGACACTGACTGAGCTCCGGCCCTAACAGCACAGCGGTGACGTCACCGCTGTGCTTTCACTTTCACTTTAGGGCCGGCGCTCAGTAAGTGTCAGGAAGCAGACGCTGGGGGACGCATGTAAGTATGTGCTGTTTGTTTTTTTTACTTTTACGCTGGTAACCAGGGTAAACATCGGGTTACTAAGCGCGGCCCTGCGCTCGGTAACCCGATGTTTACCCTGGTTACCAGTGTAAAACATCGCTGGGTATCGTTGCTTTTGCTTTCAAACACAACGATACACAGCGATCGGACGACCAAATAAAGTTCTGGACTTTATTCAGCGACCAGCGACATCACAGCAGGATCCTGATCGCTGCTGCGTGTCAAACGAAACGATATCGCTAGCCAGGACGCTGCAATATCACGGATCGCTAGCGATGTCGTTTCGTGTGAAGGTACCTTAAGACCATCAAGTCTTCGCAGGACGTCATTAGTGTCTCTGATGTAGGAGGGGAGCGTCTCCACCAAAGGTTGCAGATAATGATCAATAAATCTACAGATCGGGTTGCATAACCCTCCCACGCCAGAGACAATAGGACGACCCGGCGGGACCACAGGATCTTTATGAATTTTAGGTAATAAGTAAAAGGTAGGGGTGACTGGGGCCTGAACAAATAGGCCATCAAAAACCTTTTTGGTGATAACTCCCCGAGAGAGCGCCGACTCCAGAACCCGAAGGAGTTTGTTTTGAAAGAGGGATACCGGATTGTATGAGAGCGTGGAATATGCCTCCCTATTCCTCAACTATTTGAACGCTTCCCGTTCGTACAAGTTGGTAGGCCAGACCACCATGTTCCCTCCCTTGTCAGCGGGCTTAAATACCACATCACGTAGAGCCCGCAAATCAGAGAGTGCCGGCCTCTGAGCATAGGTTAAATTGTCATTAACCCTCCCTGTAGGGATGGTTTTAAGTTCCTGCATCACCAGTTTGCAGAAAATTTCTACCTGGGGACATAATGACACTGGAGGGAATGTGGTGGATCTGGGAAGGATAGATCTGGGAAAATTACCTGTAGCGACGTCAGAAGTTTCGCCTGCAAGTTCCTCTAGGATACGTAAAGCTTCCTGTTCAGCCCTGGTGTCAAGATCCATCTGAGATTGATTTTTTGAATGCAGTTTTTTTTTAAATCAGTTTCCTTGTGAACAGGAAGAGGTCCTTCACTGTAGTGAAAAAGTCATAATTGTTATTGGGGACAAATGTTAAACCCATGCGCAGGACCTCACATTGAATGTCAGACAACTTATGAGAGGACAAATTAATTACCTCAAGGTTGTTTCCACTTTTTTTTTATTATCCTTCGATTGTGGAGGGGTGGTCCTGCGTTTGTTTTTAAACCTATTGTGAGTCCCATTGCTAGACTTGCCAGACCTAAGTCTATCATTCCACTGTGAACCGCTTCCTGTACCCGATGGAGGATCCTCATCCACAGAAGAGACGGAGGAAAATGAGTTGGATCTAGCCTGAAAGGACAGCTTTCTCTGGTTCGCAGGGGCTGATCTGCGCCATTTATATACCCGATTACTTTTATAATCGCCAAGATCCCTTTGGTACTTTTTACTTTTTGTCTGGACAATGTCCTCCCATTTTTGGAAATCGAGATCAAGATCCACATTAAATTTAGTCATGGCTTCTGCTGTCATCTGTTTGGCCAATGTCTCCTGAATCTCCCCGATCTCATCCTCCATCCCTTTAATCATACTTGCATTAGATTTAATGAGAAGCTGCATAAAGCCCATAGAGCAGGTGTTAGCAATACCTTCCCATTCAAGCTTGAATTCCTCATTATCCATATTAAAAGGGAAACCCTGAACCCTCAATCCTCTCGGTATCAGGCCCTTACTGACATAGCGTTCCAAAAATGACTTGTTCCACCACCAGCGCGTGCGTCTATACAGAAGGTCCCTAAGCTTGGCAGTGAGTTCATGAGTATCCCCGAAGTCCACATTAAAAGATGGAGATGCATCATCACCAAAGACCTGATCCAATTTAGTCAGCCACGTCTTATCCCGTGCCTGAAGGTCCATCTGTCCCAGAGGGAATGCTGTGAAAATACACAGTACACGAATTATGATAACATACCAGAACTGATATAGTATGACCAGAGGCGTAGCTAGGGTTTCAACTTAGGGGGGGGCGAAACATCTGAGTGGGCCCCTAACCAGCTAACCCTGATTACAGCTACAGTTGCGCACTCTAGTTGTGAATATAGGGGAACCTCAGAATATGACCCTACTGTTACTGAAAATAAATCCATATACAAAAATGAACATTGACTTTACCGCCATATTGTGGCCATATGCAACTTTGATGGTCACAATACTTTGAGTGCCCCTATAACAATAATGTTTAAGTGCCCACTTAACATTTAATAATGTCCCCTAAGTTCCCCCATGTACTGCTCCATTATACACAGTATGGTGAGCTTAAAGCTTCCCTATACACAGTCTAAGGCCCCCACAGCTCCCCTATACACAGTATGATGATTCTATAACTCCCCTATACACCGTATGATGTTCCCACTGCTCCCCTATAAATATTATGAGCCCAATGCTCGCCTATACACTATGTTCCAAATTATTATGCAAATTACATTTTTATCGGATTTTCCTAAATGGTTGGTGCAAATGACAGTCAGTTTAATAAAAGTAATCACCCATTAGATTATACATCGAATTCTATTGAAGAAACCTCCCAATGATAACAGTATAACATCCAAAATGAATAAAAACTCAAAATGCACTGTTCCAAATTATTAGGCACAGTAGAATTTCTAAACATTTGATATGTTTTATAGAACTGAAAATGCTCATTTGTGGAGTTTGCAGCATTAGGAGGTCACATTCACTGAACAAAAAAGCTATTTAACTCCAAAACATCCCAACAGGCCAAGTTACATGTTAACATAGGACCCCTTCTTTGATATCACCTTTACAATTCTTGCATCCATTGAACTTGTGAGTTTATGGAGAGTTTCTGCTTGTATTTCTTTGCATGAAGTTGGAATAGCCTCCCAGAGTTGCTGTTTTGATGTGAACTGCCTCCCACCCTCATAGATCTTTTGCTTTATGATACTCCAAAGGTTCTCCATAGGGTTGAGGTCAGGTGAAGATGGTGGCCACACCATGAGTTTATCTCCTTTTATGACCATAGCAGCCAATGACTCAATGGTTTTCTTTGCAGCATGAGATGGTGCATTGTCAGCATGAAGATGATTTTGCTCCTGAAGGCACATTTCTGCTTTTTATACCATGGAGGAAAGTTGTCAGTCGGAAACTCTATATACTTTGCAGAGGTCATTTTCACACCTTCAGGAACCTTAAAGGGCCCCACCAGCTGTTTCTCCATGACTCCTCCACCTCCTTGCTGACGTTGCAGCCTTGTTGGGACATGGTGACAATACACCAACCATCCACTACTCCATCCATCTGGACCATCCATGGTTGCTCAACACTTATAAGTAAACAAGACTGTTTGGAAATTAGTCTTCATGTATGTGTGGGCCCAATGCAACCATTTCTGCTTGTGAACACTGTTTGAGGGTGGCCGAATAGTAGGTTTATGCACCACAGCAAGCCTTTGAAGGAGCCTACACCTTGAGGTTCGAGGGACTCCAGAGGCACCAGCAGCTTCAAATATCTGTTTGCTGCTTTGTAATGGCTTTTTAGCAGCCGCTCTCTTAATCCGATGAACTTGCCTGGCAGAAATCTTCCTCATTATGCCTTTATCAGCACAAACACATTTGTGCTCAGATACAGCCACAAATCTCTTAACAGTACGATGATCACGCTTAAGTTTTCGGGAAATTTCTAATGTTTTCATCCCTTCACCAAGGCATTGCACTATTTGATGTTTTTCAGCAGCAGAGAGATCCTTTTTCTTTCCCATGTTACTTGAAGACTGACCTGCTTAATAATGTGGAACATCATTTAAGTATAGTTTTCCTTTAATCAGAATCACCTGGAAAACCAATTATCACATGTGTTTAAGATTGATTTCAGTGATCCATTGAGCCCTGAGACAATATCATCCACGAGTTTATTTGAAAAACAAAACAATTAAATCTTTATGACACTTAAATCCAATTTGCATAATAATTTGGAACAGTGTACACAGTATAATGCTGAGAGAACTCCACTATAGAAAGTATAATGCCCCCCAGAGCTCCCCTATATACAGTGTAATGGGCCAACAGCTCCCATATGCACAATATGCCTTCACAGTTCCCTATACACAGTATGATGGGCATGCAGCTCCCCTGTACACAGTATGATGGGCCCGCAGCTCCCTTATACACAGTATGATGGGCCCGCAGCTCCCTTATACACAGTATGATGGGCCCGCAGCTCCCTTATACACAGTATGATGGGCCCGCAGCTCCCTTATACACAGTATGATGGGCCCGCAGCTCCCTTATACACAGTATGATGGGCCCGCAGCTCCCTTATACACAGTATGATGGGCCCGCAGCTCCCTTATACACAGTATGATGGGCCCGCAGCTCCCTTATACACAGTATGATGGGCCCGCAGCTCCCTTATACACAGTATGATGGGCCCGCAGCTCCCTTATACACAGTATGATGGGCCCGCAGCTCCCTTATACACAGTATGATGGGCCCGCAGCTCCCTTATACACAGTATGATGGGCCCGCAGCTCCCTTATACACAGTATGATGGGCCCGCAGCTCCCTTATACACAGTATGATGGGCCCGCAGCTCCCTTATACACAGTATGATGGGCCCGCAGCTCCCTTATACACAGTATGATGGGCCCGCAGCTCCCTTATACACAGTATGATGGGCCCGCAGCTCCCTTATACACAGTATGATGGGCTCGCAGCTCCCTTATACACAGTATGATGGGCTCGCAGCTCCCTTATACACAGTATGATGGGCTCGCAGCTCCCTTATACACAGTATGATGGGCTCGCAGCTCCCTTATACACAGTATGATGGGCTCGCAGCTCCCTTATACACAGTATGATGGACCCCCAGCTCCCTTATACACAGTATGATGGGCCCGCAGCTCTCTTATACACAGTGTGATGTGTGCACAGCTCCCTTATACACAGTATGATGGGCCTGCAGCTCCCTTATACACAGTATGATGGACTCACAGCTCCCTGTCATGATTTGGATGCCCCGGTCATTTACTCATCCTCCAGCGTATTCACTATTTTGTGGCACTGCTGCATTGCCGCTGCTCAAACTTGTGAGTGCAGCTTCTGACAGGCCAGAAGTTAGAAGCTATGTCACAATCGCTCAATGTAAGACTATGAGGCTATGTGCACTTGTTGCGGATTTACTGCGGATTTCCTGTGTTTTTTGTGCAGATTTCACCTGCGGTTTACCACCTGCGGATTCCTATACAGGAGCAGGTGTAAAACGCTGCGGAATCCGCAAATAGAATTGACATGCTGCAGAAAATACAATGCAGCGTTTCCGTGCGGTATTTTCTGCACCATGGGCACTGCGGATTTGGTTTTCCATAGGTTTACATGGTACTGTAAACCAGATGGAAAACTGCTGCAGATCCGCAGCGGCCAATCCGCACCGTGTGCACATAGCCTGAGAGTGAGAAAGAGGCCAGAACGAGGCTCCCATAGACTCACACTGATTAGTGACCTCTGCGCTGCTCCATGAAACACTGGAGCCTCGGACAGGTCACAAACTGCAGGAGATGGAGCCGAACGGAGACAAAAACAGAGACAAAAACAGATGAAGACGCCAGAAGGAGAGTATCAGACAGGGGGCAGGGGACGGGGATTTTCAGCACCGCTCCAGCAATGAAATAAAAAATAATGCTGGAGTGGTGCTGTAAATGTGATGCAGCTCTTGGTTACTGTATGCCGGCTCCTTATACTAATACTCATAAAAGACCCAGGTGGTACGTATCAAAAGCCCCCTAACCCCCCCCCCCCCAATCAGCAAATATTACATGATGGAGCACATATAATATCAGAACAAAACATTATAATATTCAGCCCCCACTGACCTGTCCCCCTCCCCCACTTAAGCCCCAATGCCCCTGTCATCTCACATCCACCCCTCAGTGCCCTGTCCCACCTCACCCACCTTCTGCCTACACAAGACCCCCATCATCTCACATCCACCCCTCAGTGCCCTGTCCCACCTCACCCACCTTCTGCCCTCACAATACCCCCATGGTCTCACATTCACCCTCCAGTGTCCTGTCTCCCCTCCCCCACAATACCCCCATGGTCTCACATCCACCCCCTCAGTACCCTGTCCCCCCCTCACTCACTTTCAGCCCCCACAATACCCCAATGGTCTCAGTGACATATACCTGAATTTAATAAGCCTGATAAGTTCCATCCCCACTTACTGATAGTTTGCAGGCAGGACCAGGAAGTGTCTAGGTGAAATGCACGGTGTGGGCACTAGGACCCAGCGTGCCTGAGCCAATCCCAGCATGCACAAAGTGAAGAGAACTGCAGCCGGGGAAAAGCTTCATCATCAGGTCAGACGGGCGAAACCATTCACTGCAGGAGGGAGACTGCAGCCGGCCACTGTGCTAGTAGCCAGCCTGCAGCTTGTCAGATGGGAGCAGACATTATACTGCTCCTATGCTGTGTTCTGCCTCGGCACGGAAGTGGCCCTGGCTCCCGGTGGGCCCCTTCATGTGACAGGGCCGGGGCGATGGCCCCCTCAGTAGCTGCGCTACTGAGTATGACCATATTTAGAGGAAAACTCCACTAGAACTATAGAAAACATATGAAAAAAACAGCTTTTAAATTCCAAAACATAACAAAAATGCTACAAAAAAAATATAAATGAACTAGTATAAGGCCAGAAAGAGGTGTATAAAAATGTATAACTTTATTATAGTACAAATATTAAAGCCAAACACAAGTACAAAACAAAAACAAAGAAAACAAACAAAACTGGACAGGTCTACAGAATGATGATACAAACTGGCAGGGGCCGGCAATCCAATAGAACAGAGGCGCTCACAAATATATGATAAGCCTACATACCAAAAAATGCACAATAAATATAAAGGCAGAATGTCATATCACATGGCATGTATGGAGGACAGAGCAACCTAATGGAAATCCACTAAGATAAATGGGAATAGAGTACGCCACATATCACAGGCAAAAACAGACCAGGATGTGAGTGGGAAGTAACATGTAATAACCCGGCCACATTATAATAAAGCTGACAGTGCAGCGCCAAAAATACATAGGGATGAAATGATAGGCATAACTTACCCGTGGACGCCGTGACCCACCACACAGATACCCCCAACACGCATTTCACTGCTGCTTTTTCAAGGGGCAGTGTGATAATGTGCCAAACCAGAGCCTTATATAGTCCCATGTGCAATCCCAAACCAAGCACCTGTGTGGAGCCGGAGGAAAAAAAAAAAAAAAGGAAAAGAAAAGGAAAGAGAAAAAGCCCCCCCCCCGGCCGCGTCTGACGAGCGCATGTGGGTGGAGCCTACATCGCCCAATCATACAGGCCGGCGTCATGAAGCGGGGAGTCCTGGGAAGGTTCCCATAGAAACTGTAAACACACCGCAACATACAGACGCCGCCGTGGATGAGAGGGGGAGGAAGCGCCAGCGCACATGCGCTACCCGCGCCGGATCACAGGTGCCCATGGAAACAGGGGACTCACCAGATAATGAAGACGCCGCCGTAGATGAAAGGGGGAGGACGCACAAATGCGCATACATTGCCCGCTCCGGATCACAGGTACAAGGGCGGTGACAAAGAGTTTGCTTGTAACATCATAACAATATAAGTAGCAGGGCGCGGCAAAGGAAGGAAAAAAAGAAAAAAAAAAAACAGACAGAGGTAAATGGGGACCAGAGGCTATGAAAACACAGACACTGTGCAATGTAGCCGATACATGAATATGAATACATGAAAAGAAAACTCCAAAATGCCAAATATATATAGTAAGTAATAAATCTATATCAAAAATACATGGCACAGGAAAAAAAAAAAATCAATACAGCATAATAATACAGCATCAATGATCCAAAGTTCAGGATGCAATGTCGACTCCGATGATATATCACCGATGAAAGATATCCAAGCCATCGGGTCCATCAGTCACCTATAGGGCAGCACATGGTATACAGGCTTATGGTATCCAGTATTAGAAACACTATAAGAAGAAATAGAAACACAAAAACACACTAAATTAAAAACAAATTAAAACACGAACTCCAAGGGTTAATGAACAACACCGTCGCAAAGGGAACTCCCGAAAAGACGCACCAACTATAAAAATGGCGAGAAACTAATGTTCTCATTTAGCCCAGAGGGAGCTATGGTGTCCAAAGTAATGATCCACTGGCATTCAAGCTGTGCCAGCCTGCGCTTAAGGTCACCACCCCTGACTCCACAATGTATGCGGTCAATACCTCGAATCCTAAGAAGGTCGGGGTCGCAAGCATGGCACAGCCTGAAATGACGGGGAATCGTCTTAAGGGACGCTATGTCAATAACAGAAGGGGCAGCCTTGATATCCCTCACATGCTCCCTAGTTCTTATTCGTAACTCTCTGGACGTAAGACCAATATATATTAGGCCACATGGGCACGTGGCGTAATATACAACAAACTTACTGCTGCAGGAGATGTTTTCTCTGATTTTAAAGTTCTTGCTCTCATCCGAGGAGCAAAAATCAAATACCCTGTCAATATTACGACAGGCCAAGCATGACCCACATGCAGGGCCGGACTGGCCATCGGGCACTTCTGGCAAATGCCAGAAGGCCGGTGCCAGTAGTGGGCCGCTCGATCCGCCTCCCCCCGCCCCCGCCGACAACCCCCCCCTCGCCGTCGCATTCAACTATACAGTTGAATGCAATGATGGACGAGAGAGCGTCTACAAACGCTCCCTCTCCCATCATTCCCCGCTCTGCCTCTGACACTGCGGGTGCGCGATGACGTCATATCATCGCGCACCTGCTGTGTCCCGGGCAGACTGCAGCTGCTGAGACAGGAGCAGGAACCAGGAAGCAATGCTGGTAAGAGGAGAGGTGAGGAGAGTGTTTTTTTTTTTTTTACTGGACTGTGGGCCATTCTCTGGGGGGGGGGGGAGGAAGAGAAGAGATGCGGGCTGTGCTCTGTGCTGTATACTACTGTGTGGGCTGTGCTATATATAGTGCTCTGTGGGCTGTGCTGTATATAGTGCTCTGTGGGCTGTGCTGTATATATTACTCTGTGGGCTGTGCTGTATATAGTACTCTGGGCTGTGCTGTATTTAGTGCTCTGTGGGCTGTGCTGTATATAGTACTCTGTGGGCTGTGCTGTATATATTGCTCTGTGGGCTGTGCAGTATATAGTACTCTGTGGGCTGTGCTGTATATAGCACTCTGTGGGCTGTGCTGTATATAGTACTCTGTGGGCTGTGCTGTATATAGTACTCTGTGGGCTGTGCTGTATATAGTACTCTGTGGGCTGTGCTATATATAGTGCTCTGTGGGCTGTGCTGTATATAGTGCTCTGTGGGCTGTGCTGTATATAGTGCTCTGTGGGCTGTGCTGTATATAGTGCTCTGTGGGCTGTGCTGTATATATTACTCTGGGCTGTGCTCTATATAGTACTCTGGGCTGTGCTGTATATAGTACTCTGTGGGCTGTGCTGTATATATTGCTCTGTGGGCTGCGCAGTATATAGTACTCTGTGGGCTCTGCTGTATATAGTACTCTGGGCTGTGCTGTATATAGTACTCTGGGCTGTGCTGTATATAGTACTCTGGGCTGTGCTGTATATGCAGCGCCCCAGAGTCCTGGTCGTTGCAGTACTGTGGCTCCGCCGCTAAGGGGAGCTATGGTACGTCTGATGGCACTGAAGGAGTTCATCTGACCAGGTATCACAGACACCAATATATTTCACCGTCGGGCCACCAGGGGGAGCTAAGGGTTCTATTCACTAGGCCACTCCTCACATACTGGTAAAACTGGGGGTCAGGCAGGAAGTTAGAAAGAAAGCCGACTGGATGGGAACCAGGCAACACCTTGTGGTAGAGGGTGTTGCAGGGGAAGATTCGGTAGGGTCCCTGTCAGGGGTGGGATCCTGACAGAGACTTGGCAACTTGAGCGAACGTAATGGGGCCGTGCCTGCTCAGCATAGCGGCGGTGCCCAAGGAGGGATTGGAAGCGAGATAGATTGTGCTGAGTGAGAAACGAGATCAAAGCAAGAAGGAGAATACCAGTAGGAGTCGTGCTGTAAGACCGAGGCAACATCTGACTGAGGCGCATAACCGGCGGCCGGAACGCCGAGGGAGTATTACAATATTCAGCTTCAAGCAATACTCTAAACCAACGGCAGGACAGTCAGTCAAAGGCGGGCTGTCTCATCTAAATCACCTATGCAGTCTTGGGGGGCAACTTGTGGAGAGGGGCGACTCTAGGGTCCCGGAAGAGCTCCGAGCCTACCCGTCAAACGGGTGCCGTCCTAACCGTAACATCAGGGAGGGACGGAGGATTAGCAGAACATCATCTAATCGAGTTGTGAGGGAACTTAAGAAACAGACACAACAGTTGTGGGGACTTTCCGTAAGCACAGCAGGGAAGGACCGCAACACATAGCGCAAGAAGGAAGGCACAGATTTCCACCTGTTAAGAGAGCTCTGGAGGTGCCATTGGACCGGCCGGACTTGCGAAGCCTGGTTATCCGGACTCCGGACTGAGGACCCAGAGATCTTCAGTAAAGAGGTAAAGAGACTGCAACCTGGTGTCCTCGTTATTTACTGCACCGCAACACGCACTACCACCATCCCCTTCTATCTTTCACTGTACGTCGCCTCCCCACCAGCAGGGTCACGGACCGGGCCTAGCCACCGTGACAACCCCAGAGCAGAGACTCAGAGGCCCGGTACCGGGTACCCCTCGGCCCTGCGGCAGTGGGGGGGGGGGCGCTACAAAACTTGGCGTCACGAACAGGATCTACTTAAGCCTGAAGAATCAGGTCATGTGTGCCTTGGAACTGTGATTTATTGTGCTTGGACTGTACTTTATTGCAAGGACTGTGCTGCGCCATTTACCGCCGAAATCCGCCGCCATTACAACGCTGAGGAGAGCGCAGGAGAAGAAAAAGGGCGTGGAGTAGGCGTAGACAAGCTGGAAAGCGCGAAAGACAATGACCGCCCAGTCTAAATATTGCTGTGTCCTGAGGACGTGTCCGTCAGCAGTCGAGACCCGCCTCCTGATTTTCTATGCTGGGCGGAAACCGAAGAAATGAAACTATGACTCTGATGAGGTGGAACTGGGGACCAGGGAAGGCCTGCAGAAAAGAATGGCCCCGCATCGACCCCCGTCACCAGCGGATTATTCCGATATGCCCCCGCTGGAAGATTTGGATCCTTGGGAGCTGCCAATGGGGCATCCCGTGCCTGAATGGTCTCCGGTTCGTACGCCTTCCGCAGGAGAGGAGAGCGGCGCCGGAGGAGCTACCGTGAGTGAAGGTACCCAATGCCGTGACCCCCGGGGAGGCCACCTCACCTCTGCACACGACCCGGCCACTGCTGCGACCAGTGGCGCCCGATGTCCCCGCCGTCTGGCACCAATGCACCGGGGGGGCATGACCTCGGGCCCTTCCCCTGGGGGGAATATCGGAACCACCTGATCGCGGAGTTCCAGCGAGAAGTGGAGCGGGAGGCGCGAGGTGAGCTGCTAGAGGGCTCCCTGCCGAAGTGGGGCGTTGTGATTGTTTACCTGCCCCAGACAGGAAAGGGCTTCGTGCAAGAGATCGGGACAGCCCTGAGAGTCCGCATCACCCGGGACGAAGTGGAGCCCTGCCTGTGCGGAGACGGCGCCAAGTCCTTCCTGAAACCGGGGGATGTGGTCACATATCGCCGGCACCTGAAGGAGAGCAGCTGGTGGGCCCGGGATATGCAGCGCTGCACCGCCGTGCTGGCGGTATCCCGAACCGAGGGGGAGGAGCTCACCGCTGAAGCCGCTGCTGCCGCCGCCGCTGCAGCCAGCATTATCCATCGACCCACACAGACCCTCATTGCAGCGCACGACCTGGTCGTGCAGAAGACCCGAACCCACGGGGTGCACCTGGCCGCGGGAGTGAACTTGGAGTCCGACCTGCCTGGGCCGCAGAGGGCCACCTGTCAGGTGAAGCCTCGGTGGGGGCGACCGAAAAATGAGTAAGATATTACTATTTCATGACATGTAAATAGTTAATTGTTCTACTGTTTTGCTGCTAAACCCGTCCAGGGTTAACTCTTAAAGGGATCCCTTTGTTGACCCGGGATCCCTATTGTTTTGTTTACTTTTTCTAAGTTTTGCACAAGTTTCCAGAACTGCCGCAATCATGAACAGTGCATGATACAAACTTTTTGTAAATAGTTTGCACCTTCTTAAAGGTGCTCCCTACTGGTTTTACTTAAAGAAAGACTCTTTGTGAAGATACCGCACTGGAGCCTTTGCTGAGTATGGACTGGTAGCTTGAGAAGACGTGCTACCTCATAAAGACTTGGTCCCTTCTTAAAGGGGACATCCACTTGTTGCATTTAAAGAATGGTATTGCTTTAAGACTGAGAGATAGCAATAATGTCTTAAAAGAGAAAGTGATGATGATGCTTACTTGAAAGAGAGTAATAATGTAGGCATGAAGAAGTTAGATGTAGAAAACTGGTCTATTGTAAAGAAAGTGTTTAATAATGTGTTACAAATAGAGGACAGGAAGTGAACCCGTAGGGGTTAGTGGTGAGTCCTCCTAGGAGCCATATAGAGATGGCTCAGTGCTCTTAAACTGAAAGTATGTTATGTTCTATACTGTGTATAGTAGTTGAAAAGACAGAAGGCTCGGGCTGAAAGGAGCGGTCCTGTAAGAAAGGAGAGGCAGTAGGTCTGGTGCCGTTAGGACAGGCGGTCCTGCAGATATAACGAAGGAGAATGTAGCACAGTTGCTCAAGCCTTATAATGTGTTATAAGAAGGTCTTTAGTGGATTCAGAGTGTACGTCCTTAAAGGCGATGTTAAATTATTGTTCAAGAATTTGCACTAAGTAGAATACCCGGTTGGGTAACAGGAGTTACTTATAGCCTGTAATTTATAATGTTTAACTATGTTTGTAACGTTCAAGTGTCCTCACCTCCCATAAAGGGAAGCTCTGTTCAAGTATACTTATTGTTATTGCACTCAACAAAATTGTATGTCTTTTTGCTAACCTGTATTGTTGTTTTCTTCCCAGTCCAGGAGTACTGGATTTAACCGGTGGGGAGTGCAGCGCCCCAGAGTCCTGGTCGTTGCAGTACTGTGGCTCCGCCGCTAAGGGGAGCTATGGTACGTCTGATGGCACTGAAGGAGTTCATCTGACCAGGTATCACAGACACCAATATATTTCACCGTCGGGCCACCAGGGGGAGCTAAGGGTTCTATTCACTAGGCCACTCCTCACATACTGGTAAAACTGGGGGTCAGGCAGGAAGTTAGAAAGAAAGCCGACTGGATGAGAACCAGGCAACACCTTGTGGCAGAGGGAGTTGCAGGGGAAGATTCGGTAGGGTCCCTGTCAGGGGTGGGATCCTGACAGAGACTTGGCAACTTGAGCGAACGTAACAGGGCCGTGCCTGCTCAGCATAGCGGCGGTGCCCAAGGAGGGATTGGAAGCGAGATAGATTGTGCTGAGTGAGAAACGAGATCAAAGCAAGAAGGAGAATACCAGTAGGAGTCGTGCTGTAAGACCGAGGCAACATCCGACTGAGGCGCATAACCGGCGGCCGGAACGCCGAGGGAGTATTACAATATTCAGCTTAAAGCAATACTCTAAACCAACGGCAGGACAGTCAGTCAAAGGCGGGCTGTCTCATCTAAATCACCTATGCAGTCTTGGGGGGCAACTTGTGGAGAGGGGCGACTCTAGGGTCCCGGAAGAGCTCCGAGCCTACCCGTCAAACGGGTGCCGTCCTAACCGTAACATCAGGGAGGAACGGAGGATTAGCAGAACATCTTCTAATTGAGTTGTGAGGGAACTTAAGAAACAGACACAACAGTTGTGGGGACTTTCCGTAAGCACAGCAGGGAAGGACCGCAACACATAGCGCAAGAAGGAAGGCACAGATTTCCACCTGTTAAGAGAGCTCTGGAGGTGCCATTGGACCGGCCGGACTTGCGAAGCCTGGTTATCCGGACTCCGGACTGAGGACCCAGAGATCTTCAGTAAAGAGGTAAAGAGACTGCAACCTGGTGTCCTCGTTATTTACTGCACCGCAACACGCACTACCACCATCCCCTTCTATCTTTCACTGTACGTCGCCTCCCCACCAGCAGGGTCACGGACCGGGCCTAGCCACCGTGACAACCCCAGAGCAGAGACTCAGAGGCCCGGTACCGTGTACCCCTCGGCCCTGCGGCAGTGGGGGGGGTGCTACATATATAGTACTCTGGGCTGTGCTGTATATAGTACTCTGTGGGCTGTGCTGTATATAGTTCTCTGTGGGCTGTGCTGTATATAGTGCTCTGTGGGCTGTGCTGTATATAGTACTCTGTGGGCTGTGCTGTATATATTGCTCTGTGGGCTGTGCTGTATATAGTACTCTGTGGGCTGTGCTGTATATATATTACTCTGTGGGCTGTGCTGTATATATATTACTCTGTGGGCTGTGCTGTATATAGTACTCTGTTGGCTTGCTGTATATAGTGCTCTGTGGGCTGTGCTGTATATAGTACTCTGTGGGCTGTGCTGTATATAGTACTCTGTGGGCTGTGCTGTATATATTGGTCTGTGGGCTGTGCTGTATATATTGCTCTGTGGGCTGTGCTGTATATAGTACTCTGTGGACTGTGCTGTATACTACTGTTTGGTCTGTGCTGTATACTACTGCATGGTCTGTGCTGTATACTACTGCGTGGGCTGTGCTGTATACTGCTGTGTGGGCTGTGTTATCTACTACACGCGCTGTGCTATATTATGCAGGCTGTGCTATATACTATACGGTTTGTGCTATATACTATGCGGGCTTTGCTATATACTATGGGGAGTATATTATATTCTATGAGGGAGGCCATGTTATGTACTATGTGGCTGTGTTATATACTATTGTGGGGGTATATTATATTCTATGGGGGAGGCTGTGTTATATACTATGGGGAGGCTGTGTTATATACTATGGGGGGCTGCATTATATTCTATGGGGGGCTACATTATATATTATGGGGAGGTGGGCTGTATTATATTCTATGGGGGGTTACATTATACTCTGGGGTGGCTGCATTATACTCTGGGGTGGCTGCATTATACTATATGTGGGCTGCATTATACTGTATCGAGGACTATGGGGAATACGTTATACTATATGAAGAACTATGGGGTGCATTATACTATGGGAAGTGAATTGTAGTACATGGATGACTATGGCGGTGCATTATACTATATGGAGCACTATGAGGAGTGTATTATACTATGTGGAGGACTGAACAGTGTATTTTAATATGGAACACTATAGGAAGTGTATTATACTATATGGAGGACTGTGGAGCACATTATAATATATGGAGGACTATGGGGTGTATTTTACCAAACAAGTAAAATGCTGCATATTCAGATTGTTTTTGCTGGAACAAAAATCATTGTTCTCAGCAGCACATCGTGGGTGTAAACTGTAGATGTGCTGCTTATAACATGATACTGTATGGTGATCTGTTAGTGATCTATTAGTGATCGTTCTGTCCCATCATTATTCCTCAGTTGGTGGAAAGAGGCCGGGAAACAAGCGTTGAACAACTTCCGTATTGTCGATCAAACTCATTTAGCGGCCTGAACTCAGCGCACCTAAATACAAAATAAATGCTTTTGTGTGATGTGCAATATGTTAGCATTTGGGGCCCCATTTTAAACTTTACCTAGGGCCCCACTTTGCCTAAAACCGGCCCTGCCTACAAGTGTACAAAGATATTATACAGTCACCATGTTACAAGTGGGCCTGTGTAACTTCAAATGCCAGGGCTGAATTTTAGTCCCAGTCCGGCCCTGCCTGTTGTGAATTAGACTTTTTGGCTCCCTCTTGTGGTTACTAGTGATATGACTCTGGGATTTTCTTCCCTCAGTTTGCACCCAGCTGGGTCGTTAGTTCAGGGGTATTGCTATATAAACCTCCTGGATCCTTAGTCCAGTGCCTGGCATCGTTGTAATCAGACACATTCTGTTTGCTCCTATGTGCTGGTCCTGGTTCGTGCAAAATTAAGCTAAGTCCTGCTTCTTTGTTTTTTGGGTTATTTGCTTGCTCTCATTTTTGTCCAGCTTGTACTAAATGTGATTCCTGACCTTGCTGGAAGCTCTAGGGGGCTGGTGTTCTCCCCCCGGGCCGTTAGACGGTTCGGGGGTTCTTGAATTTCCAGTGTGGATATTTTTGATAGGGTTTTTGCTGACCATATAAGTTATCTTTCTATATTCTGCTATTAGCTAGTGGGCCTCTCTTTGCTAAATACCTAGCTCATTCTTATGTTTGTCTTTTCCTCTTACCTCACCGTTATTAGTTGTTGGGGGCTTGTATACAACTTTTGGGGTCTATTCTCTGGAGGCAAGAAAGGTCTTTCTTTTCCCTTCTAGGGTTAGTTAGTTCTCCGGCTGGCGCGAGACGTCTAGAATCAGCGTAGGCACGTTCCCCGGCTGCTGGTATTTGTGGTGCTAGGATTAGATATATGGTCAGCCCAGATACCACTGCCCTATGAGCTGGTTTTCTGTGTTTGCAGACTTAGCAATTATTCCTGAGACCCTCTGCCATTGGGGTCACAACAGTATGCCAGGCCAACATTGAATGTTTAATGCATTGCAGAAGTGGGATAATAAGAAAGGAAATTCTGAGTTTTTTTTTTTTTGTTTTTTTTTCTTTCCTCTCTTCCTCCCCTTTACCTTTGAGTGGCTTGTGCTTGCTGCAGACATGAATGTCCAGACCTTGATTACAAGTGTAAACCAGCTGGCAGCTCGTGTGCAGGGCATACAAGATTTTGTTACCAGTAGTCCTATGTCTGAACCTAAAATACCTATTCCGGAATTATTTTCTGGAGACCGATTTAGGTTTAGGAATTTCATGCATAATTGTAAATTGTTTCTTTCTCTGAGACCCCGTTCATCTGGAGATTCAGCTCAGCAAGTTAAAATTGTTATTTCTTTTTTACGGGGCGACCCTCAGGATTGGGCTTTCTCCCTAGCGCCAGGAGATCCGGCATTGGCAAATATTGATGCGTTTTTTCTGGCGCTCGGATTGCTTTACGAGGAACCCAATCTTGAAATTCAGGCAGAAAAAGCCTTGCTGGCTATTTCTCAGGGCCAGGATGAAGCTGAAGTGTATTGCCAAAAATTTCGGAAATGGTCCGTGCTTACTCAGTGGAATGAGTGTGCTCTGGCTGCAAATTTCAGAAATGGCCTTTCTGAGGCCATTAAGAATGTGATGGTGGGTTTCCCCATTCCTACAAATCTGAATGATTCTATGGCGCTGGCTATTCAAATTGACCGGCGTTTGCGGGAGCGCAAAACCGCTAATCCTCTGGAGGTGTTGTCTGAACAAACACCTGATTTAATGCAATGTGATAGAATTCAGACTAGAAATGAGCGGAAAAATCATAGACGTCAGAATGGGTTGTGTTTTTACTGTGGTGATTCTACACATGTTATATCAGCATGCTCTAGACGTCTAACAAGGGTTGTTAGTCCTGTCGCCATTGGTAATTTGCAACCTAAATTTATTTTGTCTGTGACTTTGATTTGATCTTTGTCTTCTTACCCTGTTATGGCGTTTGTGGATTCAGGTGCTGCCCTGAGTCTTATAGATCTGTCATTTGCCAAGCGCTGTGGTTTTGTTCTTGAACCGTTGGTAAATCCTATTCCTCTTAGAGGTATTGATGCTACGCCATTGGCGGAAAATAAACCGCAGTTTTGGACGCAGGTGTCCATGTGCATGACTCCTGAACATCGGGAGGTGATTCGTTTCCTTGTTCTGCATAAAATGCATGATTTGGTCGTTTTGGGTCTGCCATGGTTACAGACCCACAATCCAGTCTTGGATTGGAAGGCAATGTCTGTGTCAAGTTGGGGCTGTCAGGGAATTCATGCTGATTCCCCGCCGGTGTCTATTGCTTCCTCTACTCCTTTGGAAGTTCCTGAGTATTTGTCTGATTATCAGGATGTATTCAGCGAGTCCAGATCCAGTGCTCTGCCTCCTCATAGGGACTGTGACTGCGCCATAGATTTGATTCCAGGTAGTAAATTTCCCAAGGGAAGATTATTTAATCTGTCTGTACCTGAGCATGCCGCAATGCGTTCGTATATCAAGGAGTCTCTGGAGAAGGGGCATATCCGTCCTTCCTCTTCCCCTCTTGGTGCGGGATTCTTTTTTGTGGCCAAGAAGGACGGATCTTTGAGACCTTGTATTGACTATCGGCTTCTGAATAAAATCACTGTTAAATTTCAGTATCCTTTGCCTCTGTTGTCGGACTTGTTTGCCCGGATTAAAGGTGCCAAGTGGTTCACCAAGATAGATCATCGTGGTGCGTACAACCTTGTGCGCATTAAGCAAGGAGATGAATGGAAGACTGCATTTAATACGCCCGAAGGTCATTTTGAGTACTTGGTGATGCCTTTTGGGCTCTCTAATGCTCCCTCAGTGTTTCAGTCCTTTATGCATGATATTTTCCGGAAGTATCTGGATAAATTTATGATTGTTTATCTGGATGATATTCTGGTTTTCTCTGAAGATTGGGACTCTCATGTAAAGCAGGTCAGGATGGTGTTTCAGGTTTTGCGTGAGAATGCTTTGTTTGTGAAGGGCTCAAAGTGTCTCTTTGGAGTGCAGAAGGTTCCCTTTTTGGGTTTTATTTTCTCCCCTTCTGCTGTGGAGATGGACCCAGTCAAGGTCCGAGCTATTCATGATTGGACTCAACCCACGTCTGTTAAGAGTCTTCAGAAGTTCTTGGGTTTTGCTAACTTCTACCGTCGTTTTATCGCTAACTTCTCTAGCGTTGTTAAACCTTTGACGGATATGACCAAGAAAGGTTCTGATGTTGCTAATTGGGCTCCTGCAGCCGTGGAGGCCTTCCAAGAGCTGAAGCGCCGGTTTACTTCGGCGCCTGTTTTGTGTCAGCCTGATGTCTCACTTCCCTTTCAGGTTGAAGTGGATGCTTCTGAGATCGGTGCAGGGGCTGTTTTGTCGCAGAGAGGCTCTGGTTGCTCTGTAATGAGACCATGTGCTTTTTTTTCTAGGAAGTTTTCGCCTGCTGAGCGGAACTATGATGTTGGGAATCGGGAGTTGTTGGCCATGAAGTGGGCATTTGAGGAGTGGCGTCATTGGCTCGAGGGTGCTAAGCATCGTGTGGTGGTCTTGACTGATCACAAAAATTTGATGTATCTCGAGTCTGCTAAACGCCTGAATCCTAGACAGGCCCGCTGGTCATTGTTTTTCTCCCGTTTTGACTTTGTGGTCTCGTATTTACCAGGTTCAAAGAATGTGAAGGCTGATGCTCTTTCAAGGAGCTTTGTGCCTGACTCTCCTGGAGTCGCAGAACCTGTTGGTATTCTTAAAGAGGGAGTTATTTTGTCAGCCATTTCTCCTGATTTGCGACGCGTGTTGCAGAGATTTCAGGCTGGTAGACCTGACTCTTGTCCACCTGACAGACTGTTTGTTCCTGATAAGTGGACCAGCAGAGTCATTTCCGAGGTTCATTCCTCGGTGTTGGCAGGTCATCCGAGAATTTTTGGCACCAGAGATCTGGTGGCTAGGTCCTTTTGGTGGCCTTCCTTGTCACGGGATGTGCGGTCATTTGTGCAGTCCTGTGGGACTTGTGCTCGAGCTAAGCCTTGCTGTTCTCGTGCCAGCGGGTTGCTCTTGCCCTTGCCTGTCCCGAAGAGGCCTTGGACACACATTTCCATGGATTTCATTTCTGATCTCCCGGTGTCTCAGGGTATGTCTGTCATCTGGGTGGTATGTGATCGCTTCTCGAAAATGGTCCATTTGGTGCCTTTGCCTAAGCTGCCTTCCTCTTCCGATCTGGTTCCTGTGTTCCTTCAGAATGTGGTTAGTTTACACGGCATTCCTGAGAATATTGTGTCTGACAGAGGATCCCAGTTTGTTTCCAGGTTCTGGCGATCCTTTTGTGCTAGGATGGGCATTGATTTGTCGTTCTCGTCTGCCTTTCATCCTCAGACTAATGGACAAACGGAGCAAACTAATCAGACTCTGGAGGCTTATTTGAGGTGTTTTGTTTCGGCAGATCAGGATGATTGGGTGACCTTCTTGCCGTTGGCTGAGTTTGCCCTTAATAATCGGGCTAGTTCCGCTACTTTGGTTTCGCCATTTTTCTGCAACTCTGGTTTCCATCCTCGTTTTTCCTCGGGACATGTGGAGCCTTCTGACTGTCCTGGGGTAGATTCTGTGGTGGATAGGTTGCAGCAGATCTGGAATCATGTGGTGGACAACTTAAAATTGTCACAGGAGAAGGCTCAGCGTTTTGCCAACCGCCGCCGCGGTGTGGGTCCCCGACTTCGTGTTGGGGATTTGGTGTGGCTGTCTTCTCAATTTGTTCCTATGAAGGTCTCCTCTCCTAACTTTAAGCCTCGCTTCATCGGTCCTTACAAGATATTGGAAATCCTTAATCCAGTGTCCTTTCGCTTGGATCTTCCGGTGTCGTTTGCCATTCACAACGTGTTCCATAGGTCTTTATTGCGACGCTACGTTGTGCCTGTGGTTCCTTCTGCTGAGCCTCCTGCTCCGGTGTTGGTTGAGGGCGAGTTGGAGTACGTGGTTGAGAAGATCTTGGATTCTCGTCTCTCCAGACGGAGGCTTCAGTATTTGGTCAAGTGGAAGGGCTATGGTCAGGAGGATAATTCCTGGGTGGTTGCCTCTGATGTGCATGTGGCCGATTTAGTTTGTGCCTTTCACGCTGCTCATCCTGATCGCCCTGGTGGTCTTGGTGAGGGTTCGGTGACCCCTCCTTAAGGGGGGGTACTGTTGTGAATTAGACTTTTTGGCTCCCTCTTGTGGTTACTAGTGATATGACTCTGGGATTTTCTTCCCTCAGTTTGCACCCAGCTGGGTCGTTAGTTCAGGGGTGTTGCTATATAAACCTCCTGGATCCTTAGTCCAGTGCCTGGCATCGTTGTAATCAGACACATTCTGTTTGCTCCTATGTGCTGGTCCTGGTTCGTGCAAAATTAAGCTAAGTCCTGCTTCTTTGTTTTTTGGGTTATTTGCTTGCTCTCATTTTTGTCCAGCTTGTACTAAATGTGATTCCTGACCTTGCTGGAAGCTCTAGGGGGCTGGTGTTCTCCCCCCGGGCCGTTCGGGGGTTCTTGAATTTCCAGTGTGGATATTTTTGATAGGGTTTTTGCTGACCATATAAGTTATCTTTCTATATTCTGCTATTAGCTAGTGGGCCTCTCTTTGCTAAATACCTAGCTCATTCTTATGTTTGTCTTTTCCTCTTTCCTCACCGTTATTATTTGTTGGGGGCTTGTATCCAACTTTTGGGGTCTATTCTCTGGAGGCAAGAAAGGTCTTTCTTTTCCCTTCTAGGGTTAGTTAGTTCTCCGGCTGGCGCGAGACGTCTAGAATCAACGTAGGCACGTTCCCCGGCTGCTGGTATTTGTGGTGCTAGGATTAGATATATGGTCAGCCCAGATACCACTGCCCTATGAGCTGAATTATTCCTGAGACCCTCTGCCATTGGGGTCACAACACCTGCCCACATGGAAAACAACCATGTCTTGGTCGCCCAGTGGAGAAAGGAAGGGATGGAGTGGACACATAGTGACTCCTAACCAGGAGATCACTTAGGTTGTTACTCCTCCTTGCTGTCATGAGCAGTCTCTCGGGGAGCAACCGACCAATAACTGGTTCGGTCTTTAAGATGGACCAATGTTTACTAAGAATGTTACGGATGGTGTTCCATCTATTATTGTATGTTGAAATAAACTGAATTTGGTTAGAGTCACCCCTATCCCTCCTCGAGCCCGACAGGAGCTGGCCACGAGCGGATGTTTTAGCTCTCCAAAAGCCTTTTTTAATGCAGCGTTTGCTGTAACCACGTTCCAAAAAGCGATCCCGAAGGTCCTGGGCCTGCGCCTCAAAGCGCTTGTTGGTGGAACACAAGCACCTGATACGCAGAAACTGGCCTACCGGGATCGCACGTACAGTAGAAGGGGCGTGAGCCGATGATGCATAGAGGAGGGCATTAACCGAAGTCTCTTTCCGAAATACATCTGTTTGGACCCTTCCCTCCTTGTCAACAAGAATCTGGATGTCTAAAAAATCAATTTGACATGTATGATGCTTAAACGTAAGGTTGATATTATATTTGTTACTGTTAAGAAAGGCAAAAAAATTAACTAAATCCACCTCAGAACCCTGCCAAATTATCAAAACATCATCTTACTACTCAGTATAAATTATAGAGCCGTCATGTACCTGTGTGCACTAGCACTAGGATGCACATTCCATATTTCTGGTGCTGCATTGTAACTGTCTGGATGCTCCTGTGAGTTACCAACAGGCGACTCATCTAAAAGGGAAAGAGTAGTAAAGGTTTAGGTGTCTAATGTTTCTCAACTGTCCAAAGTAACACCAATTACATTCATAGAATGGTAGCGTTGGAAGGGACCTCCTGGGACATCATGTCCATGTAAGGGGTATGTCATGTCGGACGCTGTTCAGACCAGGTCGTTCGACAGACAGCGGTAATTCCACTTTTGACCACTATGTGCTCATTGGCGTCGGCTAGATTTTATCTAACTGGTCCGGGGTTAATTTACCTGATGCTCGGATTGGAAGCTGGGCCATGCCCATTGCCTTTAAATAGTTCTCCTGAACATTGGGCGTCGCCCATTATAGCTTCTGTCTTGTGCGTTGTTATCTCGGTCTGGAGTGGTGAGCTAGAAGTTGGAGTATCGTTGCTGGTGGTGTATTTCCCTTTGTCTTATCTACTCCTTCCTATATTTGTATTTATTTTGCCCTGCGCATTTATAGTGTATTCCTGAGTGACTGCGGCGTGGTGTATATTTTCCGTTATCCTTGTCTGTTCTAACTGTGGGTATTGGTGTATGATCTTTTCACTGGGTGGTGGGCGGTGGTTTCAGCCTAGGGTTGAAACAAGAGACAGGGCGAGGGTCGAGGCCTAGACATGCGCACCATCAGTGTAAACTCTGGGAGAGGGTCAGTCAGAATTTCCCTAGTCTGAGGGAAATTGCAGGGGCCCGGGTTATTAGCTCTTGCCCACCTAGTCTCCCCGTGACATTATAATCGGCCTTTAAAAAAAAAAAAAAAAAGAGGGGGTTTCCTTTTTTTTTGTTTTGTCATGGATCCCATGACTTCCATAACCCGCCAGTTGGAGGCGCTGTCCCTACAGGTCACTGAGTTGAGGGGGGCAGTGCAGCAACAGGGACTAGCAGTATCTAATGTGCAAGCTGGAGCGACAGGTAGAGTTGCTGAGCCTAAGTTTCCATTGCTTGAAAAATTTGGTGGGGAACGCAGTAAATTTGTTTCTTTTCGTGAAGCTTGTAAACTATATTTCCGTATGCACTGAATCTCCTCAGGTAATGAGGCTCAGCGTGTGGGCCTGGTGTTGTCATTGTTAAGCGGGGATCCCCAAGCATGGGCGTTTTCTTTGCCATCTGATTCTGCTGCATTTGACTCTGTGGAGAGTTTTTTTTCCTTTCTTGGAAATATTTACGATGAGCCAGACAGAATGGCTCTAGCAGAATCTAAGATACGCACTATTCGCCAGGGGGAGCGAGTTGCAGAGGATTACTGTTCTGAATTTCATCGCTGGGCGATCGATACACAGTGGAATGATCCAGCGCTGCGGAGTCAGCTTATTCATGGGGTTTCTGGAAGGATAAAAAAAGCCCTTCTGATGTACGAGACTCCTACTTCTCTAGATTCCGCTATGAGTCTGGTTGTCCGCATTGATCGCCGTTTGCATCAGGGGGAGCATGAGACACCGCCTATGGGAGAGGGTTTAGGTTCACGTGTGGTTGCTGCAGGTGAGCCCACGGAGCCTATGCAAATCGCAGGGGTGTCACATGTGAAGCGTCGAGCCCCTGAGCTCAGGAAGCAGGGAGCCTGTTTTTACTGCGGTAAGACTGGTCATTTTATTAACATCTGTCCTCTACTGTCTAAGAAAGACACAACGGCGGAAAACTTCTAAGCTCAGAGGGTGTGGAGGAGACTAATCTGAGCCTATGTATATCCTCCATGGTGGTTTCTCAATGCATGCTCCCTGCTAAGGTTATAATAGCTGGCAGTGAGCTGCCAATTACTGTGTTTGTGGATAGTGGTTCAGCCACAAATCTCATTGATGAGGAGTTTGCGCGCACAGCAGGTTTTAGGATTGAAAAACTGCCTCATCCTATCTGTGTGGTCACCATCAATGCTGCTCCTCTCTCACAGGGGGAGATTACTGAATTTGTGGCTGAGGTGAAACTCCACATTGGGGTTCTACACAGTGGCGGACACTGACAGCTTTGGGCCCCTGTGCAAGAAATGTGTCTGGGCCCCCCTCCCTGCCCAGCATCATACCTCCCAACTTTTGAAGATGGGAAAGAGGGACAAAGCAACGCGCGCCGCGGCAAATTTTAGGCCATGCCTCTGGCCACACCCATTCATAACTAGTCACACCCATATCCACGTCCCAACCACACCCATTTAGCACTGCTGATCACACTTTCATAAAGAATAATTATAAATAAAAAAATATGGCCACACAGTGCTCCATACTGTATAATGGCCACACATGATGGTCAATACTGTATAATGACCGCAGATAATGCTCCATACTGTATATTGACCGCACATGATGCTCCATACTGTATAATGGCCGCACATGATGCTCCATACTGTATAATGGCCGCACATGATGCTCCATACTGTATAATGACCGCACATAATGCTCCATACTGTATAATGACCACACATGATGCTCCATACTGTATAATGACCGCACATGATGCTCCATACTGTATAATGACTGCACATGATGCTCCATACTGTATATTGACCGCACATGATGCTCCATACTGTATAATGACTGCACATGATGCTCCATACTGTATATTGACCGCACATGATGCTCCATACTGTATAATGACCGCACATGATGCTCCATAGTGTATAATGACCGCACATAATGCTCCATACTGTATAATGACCGCACATGATGCTGCATACTGTATAATGGCCACACATGATGCTCCATACTGTATATTGACCGCACATGAGGCTCCATACTGTATAATGACCGCACATGATGCTCCATACTGTATATTGACCGCACATGATGCTCCATACTGTATAATGACTGCACATGATGCTCCATACTGTATATTGACCGCACATGATGCTCCATACTGTATAATGACCGCACATGATGCTCCATACTGTATAATGACTGCACATGATGCTCCATACTGTATAATGGCCACACATGATGCTCCATACTGTATAATGGCTGCACATGATGCTCCATACTGTATAATGACCGCACATGATGCTGCATACTGTATAATGACCCCACATGATGCTGCATACTGTATAATGACTGCACATGATGCTCCATACTGTATAATGACCGCACATGATGCTCCATACTGTATAATGACCGCACATGATGCTCCATACTGTATAATGACTGCACATGAGGCTCCATACTGTATATACTGTGCACTCTACTATGTGCACATATATAGTGTTATATACACTGAGCACTGACCAGGCTGCAGGAACTCACATTATAATATACTATATTATAATGTGAGTTCCTGCAGCCTGGTCAGTGCTCAGTGCACATAACACTATATATGTGCACATAGTACAAATATATATCTGATATATAATGTGGGATGTCCTGGAGCCGGGCTCAGGGTCACACAGTGCAGGGTGAGGATCACTGTGACCTATTGCTGCAGCTTCAGCTTACATGCAGATCGGGTGACGCTGGAGCGGAGACCTTATCTGTATGTAAACTTAAGGTGGTGCAATAAATCTCACAGTACAGAGAGATCCTCTACAGAAAGCAGATAAGAAAGCAGGAGTGAGATGAAGCCCGTCACATACCTCCTGCCCGGGACCCCATGGCTTTCTACTAACTTCATCTCTCCTCTCCGGCGCGCAGGTGACGTCAGATCAGCAGACACACAGGCTCCTGCTGTGTCTGCAATAGGAGGATGCCGGCCGGCACTTGTACACTGCTAATACAGTGCGGGGCCTGCACCCGTGCACCGATCTACTGCAGCAGCACAAAGCCGGGCCCCTGTATGTCCCTGCCTGCAAGGGCCCCCCTCCACCTCCGGGCCCCGGTGCGGCTGCACCGGTTGAACCGGCGGTAGGTCCGCCCCTGGTTCTACATTCTGAGCAGGTTACATGTAAGGTACTCAGGAATCTTCCTGCTCAGGTGGTTTTGGGATTTCCATGGTTGTCTATGCACAACCCGGTAATTGACTGGAAAACTCAAGACATAAATCAGTGGAGCGAATTCTGCCAGGAGAATTGCGGGGCCACATGTGTGTCTGCTGTGACTTCAAGCGTTCCGGAGTCACTTCTGGATTTTGTGGATGTGTACTCTGAGAAGGGTTGTTCAGAGTTGCCACCACATCGCTCCTATGACTGTACTATCAGGTTTAAACCAGGGGCCAAATTGCCTAAAGCAAGGATGCTTAACATCTCCGGTCCGGAGAGACAAGCATTAAAGGATTACATTGCTGAAAGTTTGAGCAAAGGGCACATCAGGCCTTCATCCTCGCCTGTGGCAGCAGGGTTCTTCTTCGTGAAGAAGAAAGATGGCGGATTACGCCCGTGTTTGGATTTCAGGGAATTGAACCAGATTAGGGTTCATGATCCATACCCTATGCCACTAATACCAGATTTGTTCAACCAGGTGGCAGGTGCTAAGTGGTTTACCAAGTTGACCTCAGGGGGGCGTACAACCTCATAAGAGTCCATCAAGGTGATGAGTGGAAGACGGCTTTTAATACCCCTGAGGGTCATTTTGAAAATTTGGTGATGCCATTTGGGTTGACTAACGCACCTGCAGTGTTCCAACATTTCATTAATGATGTGTTTTCGCATGTTTTGGGGAAATTCGTTATCGTGTACCTAGATGACATTCTCATATATTCTTGCGACCGTGATACTCATTTAGATCATGTCAGGCAGGTGTTACAGCTTCTCAGAGAGAATAAGCTGTATGCTAAACTTGAGAAATGTGTATTTTCTGTTCAAGAATTGCCTTTCTTGGGTTATATTGTGTATGCTTCTGGTTTTAAAATGGACGCCGCTAAGGTGCAAGCGGTGCTACATTGGGAACGGCCTGATAACCTGAAAGCACTTCAGCGGTTCCTTGGGTTTTTTAACTACTATAGGAAATTTATCAAGGATTTTTCCATCATTGCTAAACCGCTAACTGACATGACTAAAAAGGGTACCAATTTCTCCGTTTTGCCTGAGGCTGCTGTGCGCGCATTTGAATTTCTTAAGAACAGTTTTGTTTCGGCCCCCATTCTTGTGGAGCCAGACGTGTCGAAGCCTTTTGTTGTGGAGGTCGATGCGTCTGAGGTTGGTGTGGGGGCGGTGCTGTCACAAGGCTCATCTTTGAGTGATTTGCGTCCATGCGCCTATTTCTCCAAGAAACTGTCGTCCGCCGAACGTAACTACGATATCGGCAACAGGGAGTTGTTGGCAATCAAGTTGGCCTTTGAGGAATTGCGACACTTCTTGGAGGGGTCGGTACATCAGGTTACTGTTATTACCGATCATAAGAATCTGCTGTATTTGGAGTCAGCCAAGCATCTGTCCCCCAGGCAGGCTCGCTGGGCATTGTTTTTCACGCGGTTCAATTTTGTTGTCACTTACAGACCGGGGTCTAAAAACACTAAGGCGGATGCTCTATCTAGGTGTTTTCCGGGGGGAGAACCTCGGAAGGATCCAGTACCCATCCTCCAAAAGGGTGTTGTGGTTTTGGCTCTCACTACCGAGGTTGAGGCTGAGATTGCCGAGGCTCAGGAGGAGGTACCATCTGAGCTTCCCATCAACAAATCTTTTGTACCACTTCATCTCCGCCTAAAGGTTTTGGCGGAGCATCATGATGCTGTCCTGGTTGGCCACCCAGGGGTTAGAGGTACCTTGGAGTTAGTGTCACGTCGGTTTTGGCGGCCCAAGATCCGACAGGATGTGGTCTCATACGTGTCAGCTTGTACCACGTGCGCTAGGGCTAAGACGCCCCGCTCCCATCCTGTTGGCACACTACTTCCTCTTGAGGTACCTAGTAAGCCATGGACGGAAATCTCCATGGATTTCATCACTGATTTGCCCTCCTCAGCTGGGAACACAGTCATCTTGGTGATTGTTGATCGGTTTTCAAAAATGTCACACTTTGTGTCTTTGCCTTCGTTGCCTAACGCTAAGACTCTGGCTCAGGTATTCGTGCCGGACGTGGTCAGACTTCATGGGGTTCCATCTGACATCGTGTCTGATAGGGGTACTCAGTTTGTGGCAAAATTTTGGAAAGCATTTTTCTCACGGCTGGGGATCAAGTTGTCTCATTCTTCGGCGTTCCATCCTCAGTCAAATGGTCAGACTGAGCGTATGAACCAAAATTTGGAACAGTACTTACGCTGCTTTGTCTCTGATAACCAGGAGGAGTGGTCTACGTTCCTTCCTTTGGCTGAGTTTGCCATCAATAATCACCGCCAGGAGTCATCTGGGGAGTCTCCGTTTTTTTGTGTTTACGGGCTACATCCTCAATTTTGTACTTTGAGTCAGGGGGGCTCTTCCGGCGTTCCGGAGGAGGACCAGTTAGGAGCACAATTGTCATCAGTCTGTAGGAGAGTTAAACAGCGCCTGTTGAGTGTGGGTGCTAGGTATAAACGTGTGGCTGACAGTAGGCGTGTGCCAGGTCCGGACCTGAGTGTGGATGACTGGGTGTGGTTATCCACAAAAAACATAAGACTCAAAATACCATCCCTTAAATTGGGTCCACGGTTTATTGGTCCATTTAGGGTCACCGCCGTCATTAACCCAGTAGCGTACGGATTGGAGCTTCCTACGGTGTATAAGATACACAACGTGTTCCACAGGTCTCTTTTAAAGAAGGTGGTGGGTTCTGTGGATGCAGCGCCTATGCCACCTCCAGTCTTGGTGGATGGTAATTTGGAGTTTGAAGTCTCCAAGGTGGTTGACCCTCGTGTAGTGCGTCGCACTTTACAGTACTTGGTACACTGGCGTGGTTATGGGCCTGAGGAGAGGTCCTGGGTACCAGCCTCGGACATTCATGCGGATCGGCTGGTCAGGTTTTTTCACCGTCGCCATCCGGACAAGCCGGGTCCTATAAGCCATGAGGGCCCTGGGGTCCTTCGTAGAAGGCGGGGTACTGTCATGTCGGACACTGTTCAGACCAGGTCGTTCGACAGACAGCGGTAATTCCGCTTTTGACCACTATGTGCTCATTGGCGTCGGCTAGATTTTATCTAGCTGGTCCGGGGTTAATTTACCTGATGCTCGGATTGGAAGCTGGGCCATGCCCATTGCCTTTAAATAGTTCTCCTGAACATTGGGCGTCGCCGATTATAGCTTCTGTCTTGTGCGTTGTTATCTCGGTCTGGAGTGGTGAGCTAAAAGTTGGAGTATCGTTGCTGGTGGTGTATTTCCCTTTGTCTTATTTACTCCTTCCTATATTTGTATTTATTTTGCCCTGCGCATTTATAGTGTATTCCTGAGTGACTGCGGCGTGGTGTATATTTTCCGTTATCCTTGTCTGTTCTAACTGTGGGTATTGGTGTATGATCTTTTCACTGGGTGGTGGGCGGTGGTTTCAGCCTAGGGTTGAAACAGGAGACAGGGCGAGGGTCGAGGCCTAGACATGCACACCATCAGTGTAAACTCTAGGTAGAGGGTGTTGTGAATTCCGCTCTTGGGCTCCCTCCGGTGGTTGTAAGTGGCATTTTTTGAATTCTGTTCTTGGGCTCCCTCCTGTGGTTTTGAGTGGTATGGCTGCTTCTGGGATTTAGCATCAGCAGCTGTTTTCACTGATCGTCTTTCTGGCTCGGCTATATTAGTCTGGCCTGTTCTCTCATTCAATGCCAGTTGTCAATTGTTCCAGCCTGGAGTCACGGCTCTTTGGATTTCCCTGACACTCTGACCAGTTCAGCAAAGCTAAGTCCTTGCTTGTCCTTTTGCAGTTCACTTGTTGTGGACTTTGTTGTTCAGCACTTTCTATGTTTTGCTCATTTGTCCAGCTTATCAGTATGAACCTATTCCGCTAACCTGGAAGCTCTGGGCAGCAGAGTTTGCCCTCCACACCTTTAGTCAGGTGTGGAGATTTTTGCATTTCTCTGCGGTGGACTTTTTCTAGTTTTTATTACTGACCGCACAGTGTTCTGTCCTGTACTAATTCTATCTAGCTAGAAGTGGCCTCCTTTGCTAAATCTTGTTTCATACTACGTATGTAATTTCCTTCTCCTCTCACAGTCATTATTTGTGGGGGGCTGTCCTATCCTTTGGAGATTTTCTCTGAGGCAAGATAGCTTTCCTGTTTCTACCTTTAGGGGTAGTTAGTTCTCCGGCTGTGACGAGGTGTCCAGGGAGTGACAGGAACATCCCACGGCTACTGCTAGTGTCTGTGTTAAGATCAGGAACTGCGGTCTGTATAGTTACCACCTGCTCAGAGCTAGTCGCATGTCGCTCCTACATCACCAGACCATAACAGAGGGTCAGTCAGAATTTCCCTAGTCTGAGGGAAATTGCAGGGGGGGGGGGGGGGGGTTATTAGCTCTTGCCCACCTAGTCTCCCCGTGACAGGGTATTATCAACTGTTATGTATATTCCCTTTAACATGTCCCGGTTAAGTGGTTATTTTATTGGTCTGTAAATATTGTTATGTAAATCTTGTTTTCCTCTATGCTGCTATATGTAATGCGATGTATAAATATATGTATGATATTTGGCTAGGGAAAGCGTAGTTAACTAACAGGTCCACTAGAGGAAGCACCTTATAGTTTAGTAGCCAGTACACTGTTAATAGTTAACGTAGGAAGCGCCACTGTGGTATAAGATAGTGAGCATTTCCTGTATTTAGTTAGTGGAGCCAGGGAGCTGAGGCATCTCCGGAGGGCCAGAGAGCCCTGGCAGTCCTGGAAGACCCTAGAGCCCGAGGCAACACAGTGGGTCCCGTAACATTTGGAGCAGAAACCTAGACATCCAAGGCCAGGCGATCAAGAACTGCAGCAGCACAGGAACGCAGGTGGCTCTATCATGTGGCAGCTTACTACGTGGGCAGATGCCCTTTTTTCAGATGCGAAGCGGACAGGCAAACTCCTAAGAGTAGTGAAGCTGTACAGGGAGGACACTGCGACACCGGATACGACGGTCCGATCCGAGAACGTGCTGAAAGACATGAGGGAGAGCACAGGGAAAGCAAAGAATGTAAACTGTGTGGAACCCTATGTTGATGCTGCAAAAGATATTGATGTGCTGAGAGAAGAAACCAGTAAAGTTCCCTGTTTTAAGTTGAATGTGGAATCTGTCTCTATTTGTGCAACAACGCCAGCAGCAGAACTTTGGCCGCTCAGATGGGACCCTGATGGTACAGATGATGTAGCTGAAGGTACACTGAAAAGGTAACATTGTTTGCATGTGGCGGGAGGCGAGGGTGCGTGTAAACAGGTCTCAGTCATGACTATGGCCCTGGCCCTCCCTCACATCCAACCCCCTGCTCAATGCAGGATTCACTAGACCATCCCAGACAGATGTCTGTCCAGCCTCTGTTTGAAGACTTCCATTGAAGGAGAATTCACCACCTCTCGTGGCAATCTGTTCCACTCTTTGTTCACCTTCACTGTCAAAAAGTTTTTTCTAAAATCTAATCTGTGTCTCCTGCCATTCAGTTTCATCCCGTTGCTTCTAGTATTTCCTTGTTCAAATGAGAACAAAGCTGACCTTTCTACAGTGTGACAGCCCTTGAGATATTTGTAGACAGCTATTAAGTCTCCTCTCAGTCTTTCTCTCAGGGCATTGTTTGCAGACCAGTCACCATTCTGGTAGCTTTTCTCTGAACTTGCTCCTGTTTGTTCATGTATTTTTTAAAATGTGGGGCCTAGAACTGGACACAGTATTCTGAATGACATCTGACCTTAGAGGAATAGAGGGGGATAATTACTTCTAGATCTAGACTCTATGTTTCTGTTAATGCAACACAAAATTATGTTTGCCTTTTTGTTGCTGCATCACAATGTTGACTTATGTTCAGTCTGTTATTTATTAGTATACCCAAGTCTTTTTCACATGTGCTGTTGCTTAGCCCTACTCTTCCCATTCTTTATATGCTTTTTCATTTTTCTTGCCCAGATGTAGAACTTTGCATTTTTTCCTCTTAAAACCATTCTGCTAGTTGCTTCCCACAGTTCCAGTTTGTTTAGATCTGTTTGAATCCTCTCTCTCGCTTCTCTAGTATTAGCTATCCCTCCTAGCTTAGTGTCATCAGCAAATTTAATCTGTTTTCCCTCAATTCCGTTATCTAAATAATTGATAAAGATGGTGAACAACACGGGGCCCAGGACAGAGCCTTGTGATTCCTCACCTGAGACATTCTTCCAACTGGATGTGCAGCCATTTATGACCAATCTTTGGGTCCGATCACTAAGCTAGTTATGAATCCACCTAAGGGTACTGTCTCCCTCGCAGTCTGCTTCCCGCTCTGACTGACTCCCGGCCGTAAAGTGAAAGCAGATCACAGCGGTGACGTCACCGCTGTGCTCTCCTCTTACTTTCCGGCCGGCAGTCAGTTAGAGCGGGAAGCAGACTGCGAGGGACCTGACGGACACCGGAATGTGAGTATGTACTGTTTTTTTTTTTTACTTTTACGATGGTAACCAGGGTAAACATCGGGTTACTAAGTGCGGCCCTGCGCTTAGTAACCCGATGTTTACCCTGGTTACAAGCGAACGCATCGTTGGATCAGTGTCACACACACCGATCCAACGATGACAGCGGGAGATCCAGCGACGAAAGAAAGTTCCAAACGATCTGCTACGACGTACGATTCTCAGCAGGGTCCCTGATCGCTGCTGCGTGTCAGACACAGCGATATCGTATGGATATCGCTGGAACGTCACAGATCGTACCGTCGTAGCGACAAAAGTGCCACTGTGAGACGGTACCCTAACAGTTGCCTTGTCAATCCCATACTTGGTCATTTTTTCAATAAGGATGGTATGAGATACTTTGTTAAATGCTTTGCTGAAGTCAAGATGGACTATATCTACTGTGTTTCCCTGATCCACTCAATCAGTGATTCTGTCATAGGAGGAATTTAAGTTAGTCATTTCATTCATTTCTACATCTCATCCATGCTCTATCATTAATTTCCACAACTATTCTAACCTTATACCCATTTGTCCAGCTTCCACTTCCTCAGTCCCTTTAACAGGAGCTTTACATAACCTTTGCATTGTCCGGTGACATCAAGCCCACGGACTACTAATGGAGAGGCATCTATAAGACACCTATCCATTACTAAGCAAGAAGAGGAGTGTATCCAGCTAGTGTAGAAGGAACAGTGATAGACGTTTTTGCAAAGAACCTCTCAATATTTAATGAATCCAATAATGTTACATATATAGACAAAAAATTAACCCCTCACCCCCCAATTATTGAATTCATTAATATTGAGAAGTTCTTTGCAAAAACATCTATTACTGTTCCTTCTACACTCCCTGGATACGCTCCTCTTTTTGCTTGGATAAAGCTGTGCTTAGTCTGGACTGAACTACTTCCGTGCTGGAGTGTCTGAAATGCCCGTCATAGTGGTGAGCTGAAATTATTTATATTTTTTCCTTTTCCAATACTAATGGTATATTGTAAATAAACGCACACCCAGAATAAAGTTTTTAATTGAAAGAATGACACAGACTCCTTTAATAAGTCTAAATTAAACCATACTCATGTGAACACCCATTCTATTGAATCCCTTGTCTCTTGTAAGAAAACAAAACTAAAAAAATACAACCATATCCCTCACCTGTCCGTCATTCTGTCCCATGCCACAATTCATGCCTGGGGATAAACAGTTTTCAGCAAGCACGATGCCAAGATGCGGCTGAGAACCGCTGATGATTGCAGCCTCAGTGACTAGTGGTGACCTCACCGAGGCTGTGTTCCCAACAGGGACCCTGAACTGCAGGGATCACCACTAGGATGAGAAAAAATCTCACAGTGCAGCAGTTAGTTCATCAGGTGAACTCACCACCACATCGTGAGGCTTTTTCTCACTGTGCGAGCTGTGATCTCAATGAGGTAACTGCAGTTCATTGGCCCAGCTGGGAACGCAGCCTCAGTGACCGGCGGTAACTTTGATGATGACATCGCTAGTCACTGACACTGCGCTCACAGCAGCTCAATCCCAGTGGTTCTCAGCCTGGATGGTCACATTTTGGCACCGTCCAGGTTGAAAACTGGTCATCCTCCAGACATGGATTACGTCGTGGGACAGAAAAATGAACAGGTGAGGGATATTGTTGTTTTTTATTTTTGTTAAATGAAAAAGAAAAATAGTGTTTTGTTTTATTTCAAATAAAATACTTTTTCAAGCTAATAGATGAGCGGCTACGGGATGCTATTTTTAGGCTGGAGGGGGCCAATACCATGGCCCCTTACCAGCCTGATAATAACAGCCCCCAGCTGACTGCTTTAGCTTGGCTGGTTGTCAAAAATGGGGGGACCCCACACTGTTTTTTTAAATTATTTATTTGAATAATTAAAAAAAATGTGACCTCCAGCTCGCCCATCAAACATTGGAGCGATCTGGCAGGACATAAGCAGTACAGTGGCAAATAAGTATATTACTAAGGGGAGGGAACTTATATTAGTGACACCACCCAAGTTGTAAAATAAACAAAAGAAAACACTGGAGTGATACTTTAACCACTCTACAACATTTGACATACATTTCTGTCAAAAATCACGTCCCTGCTTTCAAAGCACACCGAACCCACGTCTTTCCCTGCACATGATGACTGATTTAAATCAGCCGTTTAAATCCCTTTATTAATCACTGACAGTGGGATATAACACGCAAAGGCTGGAACCACATCATCTATCCCACCCATTAATGCCCCTATCACATGATCGATGGGCGCCGATGGGTTGTCATGACAGCCGGGGTCTACTGATGACCATTACGTATGTCATTATGATCCTCCTGTGAATGCTGGCCTGTGTGCAGCACAGGCGATCAGAGGATCGCAGCTTCAAGTCCCCTAAGAGGACTATTCAGGTTAGGAAAAGTGAGAAAAAAATATGAAAAAAATATAAAAACATAAAAGTTCAATTCATTCCTTTTTTGCCCCATTAAAAATAAAACAATTAAAAAAATACACATATTTGGTATTGCTGCCTTCATAAAAGTCAATTCTATCAAAATATTAAGTGTATTAATCCAATTGATAAATGGGGTAACAAGAATGATCAAAACACCAGAATTACGTTTTTTTGGCAGCTGCAACATTGTAATAAAATGCAATAAGAAGCAATCAAACTATCGTATCTACCCCAAATTGGTATAAATAAAAATGTAAGTTTAGGGTGCAAAAAATAAGTTCTCACACAGCTACATATTCTGAAAAATAAAAACGACATAAGCAATTTTTTTTTTCTTGCAAGTTTCCGAATTTTTTCCACCACTTAAATAAAAAAAAACTATACATGTTTGGTGTCTGCGTACTCATACTGACTTGGAGAATCTTATTGGCATGTCAGTTTTATCAGGCAGGTAGTCAACATGATAACTAAAAAACTAAAAAAACAATTGAAGTATTGCACTTTTTTTTCAATGTCAATGCACTTGGATTTTTTCCCACTTTCCAGTGCATCACATGATAAAATAAATGTTGTCATTCAAAAGTATAACTTGACTTGCAAAAAGACAGTCCTCATATGGCTATGAAAATGGTTTTTGGAATAGAGGGATTAAAAAACGAAAGTGCAAAAATGGAAAATCGCACAGTCATGAAGGAGTTAAATGCATGTATATTTAGAGGATTTGTAGTTTTTCATTTTAAAAAAAGCACTTTTATCTATTTATACTAAAACACAAAATAGTATTAAAAGTTGGACATTCAAGTTAAGTCCTATAGTTAAAATATCGACTAAGGGAAAACTTTTTAAAAGGTCAGAAAGAAGAGTTCAGGTGACCAAAATCTTTTTACCGTAAGTACAGCCTGTGCTTTTAGGTCCTTGTGTCATTTCCACAGAAACCATCTGTCATCAGATGAATTTTGCTAATGGCTATCTATAAAAGATGACCTAAGCTATAAGATGTGGTAAAACATAAAAATTTCCAAACAGAAGAAGATCTAATATGCTACATCAACAGAACAGTAGAAACTTTAAGTGATTTTAAATATTTATGTGACGTATGATAAAAATGTTCTAGCTAGAAAAAACAATACTTGCTTTACCGTTTTGTGTATTTTATTTTTTTTTTTCTCTAGGTTACTTCTCCAATAAATCCAGGTCTACTTTTACTATAGAAACCTCTGACTAGAATATTTTTATTTAAAGAGAACGTAAATGTCAAAACCAAAAAATGATACCATATTAGAATATTGTGATGTCAGCACAATACCTAACAGTTTGATAATTATGGTACTTTTACTTACAGTCTTTTTGTTGTTCTAGTTGGTTGTGTATGCTACTTTTCTACAGTGCAATAATGTTGGTTGTCACTTTTTAATTAGCTTGTCACTTTTTAATTAGCTTGTCATAAAGCAGTGACCATCTGTTATTTTGGCAACATATTGTAGCAACAAAACATAGGAAGTTTGCCAAAAAATAATTTGATGGTGGCCACTAATATGGCATCCCTTACTTTTATCACAATTTGCTTGCATCTCTTAAAAAAAAAAGTTTCATCACATACTTCAATAAGTAAATGAAAATTAACTACTAAGTTTGGCTATATGCTTAGTAATTATAAGGCGGAGTGAGCATAGACGCTGAGGTCAACAACAGAATTGGCAAAGCCAGCGCCCCCTTCTGGAGACTCCGTAGGAACATCTGGGAATGGAGGGGCTCAGACTTATCACCAAGCTGAAGGTCTACCGCGTGGTGGTCCTTACCACACTTATCTATGCCAGTGTAAGAGTATGTCAGGGACTGGCATGATCTTTATCCCTTCTTAATAAAATTAGTATGCTTTTTCTTACATGTGAATAATGTTTATATATTCTGACAACAGTTTTATTATGGATGACTCATGTGTGACTTGTTAATGATGTCTTAAGTGTTTTTCTATAATGGTGTGTTCTAATATTGTATTCCGTCACATACAATATTCGGACTAACGAGTTCACATACAATGTGCCTGTCAGGCGCCTGCTGGAAAAATACCTATAATATCTAATGTTTGCAATTTCAGTGCTCTAAAAGTGATCAGTGACCTTCATAGGGATGTAATAAAAGAGACTACACATAATCAGTTGCAAAAAAAAACCATTTACTTAACATAAAACTAATAACTATGAAATACAAACTTTTCAAAACTCCCGCCAAGTAGTCCCCAGTTCGACTCTCTCAAAAAAATGTACAAAGAAAATTTTTGAACACAAACTTAATTTTAAGGTACCTTAAGTACTATTAAAAACATATTCAATCAGAAGTAGATGCTGAGGTTTCCCCAGAAAAGTCACACTTACAGAGCAAATAGCAAGAATTACACACCATTTTTGCATGTGTCAGGCAAATTGCTTTATGACATTTGAGACATTCATAATTTGAAAGCCTTCTGGTTCCGCTTTCCGTTTGGCAGGTGGTGCATCTCCTTCTTTTGTGAGGTGGTGCAGATGGTGACTTTTCACCATCATCTTCTGGGCGGAACCTTTTGAGCTGAACTTGAAGGCGAGAGGGGATACCGATTGTTTTCACGCTTCTCCTGCGTAGCTCTCCAAGTACTAGTTCATGGGCCAATTTTTTCAGATACAATCGTCTACGGAGTGGTTCAAGCTTGTTTTCAAGATAAATCACTTGTGAATTTATACCACGCAAATTCAACATAGCAAAAAATATGACCATTGGCCAGCGTTTGATGTTTCTGCTGACGTTGAAAGTGGAGCACATCTGATCTGCTGTATCCACACCCCCTTTGGTGGCATTGTAAAATGTAATTATCTCCGGGTTTTTTTCTGCCCCAGTCCCAGGATCGATGGCAGCATCATCATGAAGTGTTGATAGAAGAAGTACGATTTTTTTGGCATGTGGTACATAGGAAACTAAAGCCTTTCCATTATGGAATGCAAACATACTGCTGTACTGTTGTCTCTCTTTCACACTTACAAACTGTGGCGGCAATTCCCTTTTGTTTTTTCTTACAGTTCCCACATATGACAGCTTCTGAATTTTCAGATAATCAATCAGATCACAACTTGTAAACCAATTGTCAGCTGTAATATTGCGACCCGATCCAAATAAGGGTTCAGCCAGTCTTTTTACAACATCAATGGGTTTGTTGCTCACACAGTAAGGACCTTCTGGTTGTTTTCCTGCATAAACTTCCAGGTTGTAAGTGTAGGTCTTACTGGCATCAACAAGGGCATAAATTTTTATTCCATATTTGTTTGGCTTTGATGGAATATATTGACGAAAGGCACATCTACCACGAAAACCAGGGAGCATTTCGTCAATAGTGAGATTCTCTCCAGGGTAATAACTTTGTTTACAGTTTACAACAAATCTTTGAAATATATCACGAATTGGAGCAAGTCGGTCATGTGTTTTGCGTTCGGTTCGGGTAGTTCTGTCGTCAAACCGAAGGCAACGAATTAGAATCTTGAATCTGTTTATGGACATAACAAGGCTAAATTTTTCAACTCCATCCCCATCTTTACCCCAAAGTTCCTCCAAACTTTGTCTATTTGCCCTATAAGCTCCTGCAAGGTACAGTAATCCAAAAAAAGCACGCAGTTCTATTTCATCTGTGGGCTTGATGGTTCTGTTGCAGATGTACTTGTCCTTTATAATGTCTGTATATTGGTTGGTATATGTGACAATAGAGTCCAGAATGTCATCTGTAAATATACTGTTCCAGCATTCAACTGCAGTTTTTGCATTACGTGCAGTTCCTATTACTGCAGGAAGGTGAGTAATAATGTTTAAAGGTTCCCTACGTTTTTTCTGGAATGGCTTCTTGTTCCATTTAGTATTTTTATCTTTTCCAATATAATATGATCCAACTTCTTCATCCTCACCACTGTCACCATCTTGCTCTGTTTCAGAATCCAGGACACATTCTTCCACCTCATCATGAGAATCAATCTCACTTTCCTCTCCTAAATCCTCATTCAGTGTGAGGTCTCTATCATCTAACAGCATGTTTGTTACTTCCTCAACATCAAGTTGTTTGGATAAATTGTACATTTTCCTCTCCATTTCAGCAGATAATCTGAAGCAAGAGAAGGAATATGTTAGGGAACTACTGTATATGCCTGAGCAGCACAGTTTCTTTTATAAAATCTCCCTTATTTCTATGAAATATCCTCACATTTTGTGCTATACATTCATAAAACAAGCTAAATAAACTATTGTGATGAATAAAAACATAAAATACCAACCTTACTGAATGTGACGTATTCACATACAATGAGCCTGAGAGATCTGTGCAGCTATATCCTCTCCCCTGAAGCTCTGAAATCCAACTGTGATATCAGGTTTCACAGACCTTCAAGAGACAGGAGACTACCTGGAGGGAGGGGCTTTCCTCACAATCTGGTGAGGAAGGAGAAATGAAAGTAAAAGAGAAGTGCCTGTCAGATCAGTTGTATGTGACGGAGGGTTATATAGACCCTAGGGACAGTAAAAGAATAAGATAGAATGATAAGTATACTTAGAATTGGGAAGTGCAGTGGAGGGCACTGTATAAGCAGGAGGTAGTTAGATACAGTAGGGTAAGGGTAACGTCACACTGTGCAATTTTCGTCGCTACGACGGCACGATCCGTGACGTCGCAGCGTCGTATGAGTATCGCTCCAGCGTCGTAGACTGCGGTTACACTTTGCAATCACGGCGCTGGAGCGATGCCGAGGTTCGCTGGTAACCAGGGTAAACATCGGGTTACTAAGCGCAGGGCCGCGCTTAGTAACCCGATGTTTACCGTGGTTACCAGCGTAAAAGTAAAAAAAAACAAACCGTACATACTGACCATCTGATGTCCGTCAGGTCCCTCGCTGTCCGCTTCCCGCTCTGACTGAGTGCAGCCGTACAGTGAGAGCAGAGCGCAGCGGTGACGTCACCGCTGTGATCTGCTCTCACTTTCCGGCTGGCGCTCACAGTCAGAGCGGGAAGCAGACGGCAAGGGACATGACGGACATCAGATGGTGAGTATGTACGTTTTTGTTTTTTTTTACTTTTACGCTGGTAACCACGGTAAACATCGGGTTACTAAGCGCGGCCCTGCGCTTAGTAACCCGATGTTTACCCTGGTTACCAGCGAACGCATCGCTGGATCGCTGTCACACACAACGATCCAGCGATGACAGCGGGAGATCCAGCGACGAAAGAAAGTTTCAAACGATCTGCTACGACGTACGATTCTCAGCAGGGTCCCTGATCGCTGCTGCGTGTCAGACACTGCGATATCGTAACGATATCGCTAGAACGCTGAAGGAACTGTTATTAATCTAACATACAATGCTGTATCTGTGCCTAAGACTGAACTGCGGAGTAAAGTTGCGAAAAAGGGTTAGGAGTCTGTTGTTGACTGTGTGGTTGCATCCAGATCTAGGACAATAGAACAAGCAGACTCTTCAGGACCAAAAGTGTTATTCACTTTACACAAACCACATGTCAGACAGGACATTTGTTACTTGTGGGGTGCCAGGGTATGGGTACACAACAGCCCCTCACCCAATACTGCCACACTGCGCACCTTATGCCAGCATGACTTGGACTGTCTTAAGCCAAACAGCTCAATCACTTTCACATGAGCTGTCTCTGCAGGCTTCTCCACATCAGGTGTCAAGAAAATGTCCCTGACACTAGAGGAAGAGTGAACTTGTTCAGAAAATGTTTGCCAATCTCAAATTGAACATTCGGAATTGTGTTTGGATTCCCGAGCTTTTATCCTAAAAATCGGCAAAAGTTGGCGAAAGTTCAGTAAATGACCACGTTTACAAATGGCTCTCTCAGACCTTCAGTGTTTCCTGTAGCAGCATAGATGCAAAACATTACGCACACGTGCACACTGATGACAAATGGATGACATCCCTGTGTCATCACTGTGACCAGTACCAGCACCTGGAAATCAGTGGTACTGTTCGCATTGTTCGTTGGGTGCTGGTAAAGATAGCTCAAATCACTGTCCCCTGCTTGCGCTGCAATCAGTGCTATCAGGGGCCAATGGTGAAAGTTATTTTCAACTGTTAACAGTGAGAGCAGGCAGCTGATCGGAGTATTCATCATGGGCTGCCTGCACTATAAATAAATAAATATTGAAAAAAAAATGACTTGGGGTTCCTCTGTATTTTTGATAACCTGCCAGACAAAACTGACAGCTGTGGGCTGCCACCCTCAGCTGTAAGCATTATCAAGGCTGGTAATCAAGAATAGAGGGGTCCCCCCGCTGTATTTTTAAAATATTTAAATAATTTTAAAAAACGGCATGGAATCCCCATATTTTTGTCAGCCAGCCAAGCTAAAGCAGGCAACTTGGGTCTGGTATTCTCAGGCTTTTAAGGGACCATAGACATTGCCCCCCAAGTCAAAAAAATAGCAGCACATAGCTGCCCCAGAAAAGGCACATCAATTAGATGCACCAATTCTGGAGCTATGCTCGGCTCTTTCCATATGCCCTGTGGTGGTGGCAAGTGGGGTTCACATTTGTGGGGCTGATGTCACCTTTGTTTTGTCCAGTGATATCAAACCCACAACTTAGTAATGGAGAGGCGTCTAATAGATGCCTATCCATTACTATTCCTCTAGTGATATTGTAAATAAATACACACCTAGAATAAAGTCTTTTAATTGAAAGAATGACACAGACTCCTTTAATGAATCTAAATTAAACCATACTCACATCGTTGCCCAGTCCACAGAAGTCAAGGCTCCTTACCAGCCCGAGAATGCCAGCACCCAGCTATCTGCTTTAGATTGGCTGGTTGTTAAAAATGGGGGACACTCCAAGAGATTTTTTTAAATTATTTATTTAAATACTTAAATAAACAGCATGGTGGCCTCTCTATTCTTGATAACCAGCTTTGCCAAAGATGAGCTGAGGGTTGCAGCTGTCAGTTTTGCCTGTCTGGTTATCAAAACTACAGGGTAATCTAAGGCAATTATATTTAAAATTATTTATTTATAGTGCAATTGATGAGTCAATTTATGCAAATTTACCTCATGTCTGCCCCTAATTTTAGCTGTTTTGGCAGTTTTTTGGCCCCTTGTCCCCCCCGAAGGTGTGGTCTATTCGTTTAGCGTTGCCTCCCATTGAAGTTAATGAGGTTTGGGAATGTTCATCGAACGGTTTAGTGAACATGTTCAGTGAACATCAGGACATTTGCTGATCCGAACCAATCCTTGATAGATTCTCTTATCTCTACCTGACATGGCAATCCTGGAACAAGCTGGGCTCTGCAGCATCTACATTATTCTGCTGCAATCCCAAGCCAGGTGGTTGGACATGTGGTCAGCATGCCTGACAGCTAATTTCCTAAACAACTGCTGCATGGAGAACTGTGTCAGGGAAAGCGAACAGTCGGTGGGCAGAAGAAACATTACAAAGACTGCCATATAGCTACCATCAAAATCCTGAGAGTTGACAAATGGGAGAAGGTTTCCCTGGACCATCCAGTTTGATGAGGCAGGATCACCTCAGAAGCTCGTGCAGCTGAAGACAGGAGAATCTTTGAGGCAAAACAAAAGTAGATGTGAGCAATGCACGAGCAGTATCTACTGTCCTGACTACATCTACTTACTTATGTGGCACATGTGGGCGAGTCTTCAGGGCCTGGACTGGCCTCATCAGTCACCTCTGGACCTGAAGCCACTTATCCTCCTCAAAACTCTGAAGTCATGGTCACTGTCAAATATGAAAGATGAATAACAGTTTTTTGCAGAAGTCAAAGTCTTGACAAACACATCCGGTCAGTAGAATGAAGGGATAATATTGGTCAGCAGAGTAAAGGGCAGTGGGGGGTTATGGGAGTGTCATAGACACTTCAGTACGTGGCATCTATACAACTGGCATGTGTGTGGTTTTGTAGTGCAGTCTCCCTTTAACCTGCTTATTTGAATGAGTGGAGCCACACTACTAAAGAAGAGTGTTTCTATCCCCATATTCTGCTAAACTGTTATGGGCATTTCAACTCTGCCTAACTGGAGAAGTTATATTCTTCCTGCAGCCTCTTGATTTCAGTCATTGGGGTAGTGCAGGGAATGGCTACACTCACTGTTCACTGTATAGAAAGTGCACTGTAATTGTAACACCCCAGGTAACCGGTTGTTACAGTGGCATTGCTTTCCTCACGGGGAGAGTGATGTCATGCTTGGACGTGAGGAAGGATCCCTTTATCAGGTATTCAGCACATACAACACTGTTCTGACTCCAGGCCAGAAGGGGGAGCTCTGAACCCAGTTTCAGGGGAGCTTCCCTAGATAATATAGATTCTGGCCTGGGGGAGGAGTTAGTCAGTCTGTCAGAGAGACAGAGCAGAGAGGAAGCAGACAGAGAGAGTATGAGGGGAAAGCTGGGGCCGCGCAGCCACGTGAGGTGCTGCAGCTCCTGGAATGAAGGAGAACAGAGCAGTCTGTAGAAGACTGAGAGGGGAAGAGAAGCACAGGAGAGTAAAGAGCTGGAGGGAAGCTGCGACTAAGCTTCCTCCATGCTGAAGCGCAGAATTCCGGTAGCCGGAAGACCGAGGTTGTTGGGGTAACTTCATGCCCCACAGCAGAAATGGGCGGACAGTTGGATTTCAAGTCACACGTCCACCATTAACACCTGAAGACACAGTAGCAGAGAGAGCCCGGCGTCATCTGAGAGACCCTGTAAAAAGGCTCGAGTTACCTGTCATGTGGGTAGTGTCCTACCTAAAGGGGGACAGAGAGAACGTGAGGACCTTGTGTGAGGTCTAAGGCAGCAAGGGACTACACCACAGCGCTAGTAGGAAGGCTTCCAACCCTGCCTGGTAAAGGGGAGTCCAGATTCGCTTCCAAGCCGGGTGGACTGTACCTGTGCCTGTGATCTGGTATCCTGGACTGTGGCTGCCTGAATCCATCAGTAAAGAGGTAAAGAGACTGCAACCCTGTATCTTCTGTTTCTTTCTACACCACCTACCACCTGTCCCTATTACACCGGGATCCTGGGGACCCAGCTTCACCTGTGGGAAGCCATACCATCCCAGCTGCCATAACATCACCCCAGCGGATTATATAATTTTTGCTCCACTGGAGTGCTCACCTTATCACTATCCTTGTCCTCAGGTGACCTGACCATGCTGCTGAATTTTCCCTGACCCCAGAAGTTATGGCAGTCTGGGTTTTAATTGTACCTGAGCCTGAAAAACGCAAGTACACTTGAGTGCATGGAACAGGCATTTTATATGTTCTCTGGTCAGTTTGACAACCGGCTTGGGGGGCTGACAAAATGCTACCACCTGGGAGACACCTTGAACTGCCATATTTGGTGGCCTGACAGCACCCTTCTGCAGCCTGCGCTACTTGAAAATCCTTTGCCTGCCCCACCTAGATTTGCCCCTGTCTATACATGGACATACACACATATGGTGTAGAGCAGCCTGTCAATCATTGTGCCGGAGAGTGATAGCAGCCATGTTTACTGTGTAGTTAGTGATGACTATTTTTGAAATGTTTTTTTTTTTACAGATATTTTAGTTTTAATTTAGAAATTGCATCTATAATAAAAATCAACTCCTGTTATATATTCACTACCTAGTGGTGATCTCTACTAACGCAGCCAGCTTTGCAGCTTGTGGGGTTCCTGGTTTCCATAGCTACAAGAATTAATAAAGTTTGCAGCATTCTTCTCAGGAGTATATCCAACCTTGTTTTAACTGCCATCACAGCATGGACTTCGGAGCTGTACTCTGCGTTCTGCAGCTGTAGTGATCATGGTTGGTATAAGGCTTTGTCTATAGGACAATAAATATATCTATGTGAAAACTTGTTAATCATCAGGGTGAAGGTTCAATCAAATTTTACAATAAATGTGTCATCATTGAAAGTTTTCTGTACTGATGTCTAGATTAGGTTATAAAATATTTCTCATTAATGCAGATCAACGGAATAGGATAAATAATGTGAATTATTTTATTTTCTACACTAACTGAGGAAAGAAGGTCTGCAGTCTAGTGTTGTCTATTCATATATTTAAAGGTATTGCCTATGCTTGACAGACCAGAGAAACGCAGATTGTCTTATAGGCTATGTGCGCACATTGAGTATTTGCAGCAGATTTTTCTTTGTGTTGTCAGGAAAAGCACTTTGTAACGTATATGTCTTTTTGCTGCGTTTTTACATGCGTTTTTGGTGCATTTTTGCTTGTTTTTTTTTCCATTTCTTTAATTTAGAATTTACATGTTGCAGATTTGAAAAAAACTTTGATGGTTCAAATATACAAGAAGAAAATAAGCAGAATGTACATGAGATTTCAGAAAGCTCATTCACTTTGCTGGTACTGTAAAATACTGTGTTTTTTTCTGTAGCAAAACCTAACCCATCCATGGATCGGGCATATATTTAAAGTTCCTCATCATGTAGAGTTATATACAGTCAAAGCGTTGGCATCCTTGAAATTGTTCCAGGAAATTAAGTATTTCTCCCAGAAAATGTTTTGTTCTACACACATGTATTTCCTTTGTGTTTATTGGAAAAACACAAAAAATATCAGAGTCAAAAAGGCAAATTGGACATAATTTCACACAAAACATCAAAAATGGTCCTGACAAAATTGTTAGCACCCTCAACTTAATATTTGGTTGGGTCTTCCAGCATGACAATGATCCTAAACATACTTTAACAAGTACTCAAAAATGGATGATACAAAGCACTGGAAAGTTCTGAAGTGTCCAGTAATAAGCCTGGATCTAAATCCCATTGAACACCTGTGGACAGATCTTAAAATTGCTATTGGGAAAAGGAACTTCATATATGGGAGACCTGGAGCAGTTTGCAAAAGAAGAGTGGTCCAAAATTCCAGTTGAGAGGTATAAGAAGCTTGTTGATGGTTATAGGAAGTGATTGATTGCAGTTATTTATTCCAAAGATTGTGCAACCAAATATTAAGTTGAGAGTGCCAGCAATTTTGTCAGACCCATTTATGGTGTTTTATTTTAAATTATGTCCCATTTGCCTTTTTTCCTCTGGTTTTTTTTGTGTTGTTTCAATACACACAAAGGAAATAAAGATGTGTATAACAAAACGTGTAATTACAATAATTTTCTCTGAGAAATACTTCATTTTCTGGAACAAATTCAAGGGTGCCAACACTTTCGGCCATGACGGTAAAAGGGGAAGCAGCAGTAGTGGTTTTATCCTGGCCCTGATGCCTTAGAGCCCCCTAGGACCTCTATGTGCCCTATAACTTTCTTGTTAAACTTATACCATTTTCTTCGGGAGGAGATCTTTTGGTGGCACTAGATGATCATCTGAGGTTTCAGCTAATCTTTTTAATAATGGATTTCCCTAAAGGGTTATCCCCTTTTCACAAATGTGTTGTGAATATGATTATATTGCAATTACTAAAATACTGTGCTGTGCAAATGTTTTAGGCAGCGGTTGGAAAAATGCTGCAAAATAAGAATGCTTTCATAAATTGTGTTAATGGTTTATTTCTATCAATAAGCAAAACTCTAAACTGAATTATAAAGAAATCTAAGACCTTGTGCAGACGACCATAATAATGGGATGAGTACTATCCATTGTTTGACAGCCAACACAAAAAATGAAGGCCGAGAATGCAGTCAGCCAGCACAACAATCGCCTAGGACTCAAGGTCCGTGGGCTGAATACAGCCTACCATGTGATTCTATGCAGCCCACGAGGGCAAAACACACTTCAAAAATGTTCTGACCAGCTCTCCGTACGTAGCAGTGTTGAATTGTGCGCTGGAGCCCAAAATCTTAGTTGCTGGTGCCACCTCCTCTACTAAGTACTGACAACGTTCTACGTCGACACAGCCAGTTCTTAGCAGAGGGGCAGAGCTAACACAGGGAACTGATGCGATTTTGAAGTCTGAGCAGATGCAGCCAATAGAGTGGGCGGCACCAGTACAAGGAGCAGGTGCCATCTTTGTGAGTTAACAATGCACACCGAGAACACAGCCTGCACAAATGGTGAACGCAGTTATCTCATGTCAGCCTGCACAAACGGTGTTTCAGGGACAATCATGCTCTTCATGCCTTCCTAATAAAAGAGGTACACTTTAGTTTAAATGTGAATAATGCTGTAGAATGTTGACACATTTATTTAGGTGACGGTTCTATGACTATTTTATATGTGGATGACTCATGTTTATTACTCATATGTGTATTGTGATAAGGCTAGGGAAAGTATTAGGATGAGGAATTAGGATATAAGCATAGGAATAGGAAATAGTAATTGGGAAGAACAGCGGAAGGCACTGTAGTTCAGGGAGTTAGATAGGTTCAGTACAGAAGTAGTTAACACAGTTAAGGAAATTCCCCAGTTGGAAGTGGCAGTAGTAGATATAAGAGGGACACTTCCTGCTTGAGAGCAGTCAGATTAAGATAACAAATATTACATCAGATAAGAGTTTTTGTGGGAACAATAGTTCAGGGCTGAAAGTTACATTGATACGAGGGAGAATGGAAAGAGAAAAAGGGAGCAGCATGAGAACGGCCACGACCAGGTTCAGTGGTACATCCTGGAACGTCCGAGACCATGGGCCTGAAAAAGGTATGAAGGAGCCAGCCTTGCTTTCATCCCCAAAGGTGAAAATGCACAGGGATTAACAGACAGTAATCAGGTCGGTATTCTTGTAAGCTGCGGCACAGAAAGTTACATCTCAGAGGCAAGGAGTGCCATCAAAGGAAGGGACAGCATAGGATGAAGGAACTGTTAGCAATGTAACCTACTGTGCGATATCTGTGACTAAGGCTACGTGCACACGTTCAGGAATTCTTGCAGAAAATTCTTGAGGAAACCCTGAAATTTTCTGCATGAAATCTGCAAGAAAACCGCATGTGTTTTTTGCCGCAGTTTTGACGCGTTTTTGGTGCGTTTTTGATGCGTTTTTTTCCGGACATTTCCCAATGCATTTTAAGTGGGAAATCCGCAAAAAAACGCAAAATTAATGAACATGCTGCGTTTTTTACCGCGATGCGTTTTTAACGTGGAAAAAAACGCATCATGTGTACAAAAAGTGCAGAATTCATTAAAAATGATAGGATGCATAATATAAGCAGATTATTTGCGGATTTATAGCGTTTTTATAGGGAAAAACTGTGAAAAACCGCGAATAATCTGCAACGTGTGAACACAGCCTAAGACTGAACTGACCTTGTTGAGTAAAATTAAACTGTTGAAAATGGATAAAAAGTCTGTTGTTGACTGTGTGGTTGCATCTGGATCCAGGATCACAGGACCAGTGGAGTCCAATGAAACCGGTGATCACAGACAGCAAGCACAAACAATGAAGGCAGAGAACACAGCCAGCCAATACAAAAAGTTAAAGCAGTTAGCAAATGCAAACAGTGAACACAGTGAATGCAGTCAGCCAGCACAAACAGTGAATGCAGTCAGCCAGCACAACCAGTGAATGCAGTCAGCCAACATAAAAGGTGAAAACAAAGAACTTAGTAAGCTAGCACTGTTGTGTGGTCCCATTTTTGAATGTGAGCAGTAGCCCTACTACCCAGGCACAGCTCTCTTGGCCCTACTACCAAGAAGCAGTGCTCTTAGACCTACTACCTAGGGACAGCTCTCTTAACCTGACTACCCAGTGACAACTCTCCTAAGTTAACCCTATTACCTAGGGACAATGCAATTAGTCCTACTACTCAGATACAGTGCTCTTAGCCCTACTGTACAGCTCTTTTAGCATTTCCACCCAGGGACAGCTCTCTTACTCCTACTACCCAGTGACAGCTCTTTTAGCCCTACTAACCAGGGAGAACTCCATTAGCCCTACTATACAGGGACAGCTATTTTAGCCCTACCACCCAACGACAGCACTCTTAGACCTACTACCCAGGAACAGCTCTATTAGCCCTACTACCAAGGGACATCGCTCTTAGCCCTACTACCCAGGGACAGTTATCTTAGCTCTACTACCCAGGAACTGCTCACTTAGGTCTATTACATAGGGACAGCTCACTTAGCCCTACTACCTAGGGACAGTGCTCTTAACCATAATACTCAGGGACAGCTATTTTAGCCCTACTACCCAGGGACAGTGCTCTTAGCCTTACTATCTAGGGACATCTCTATTAGCCCTATTACCCATGGACAGCTCTCTTAACATTATTATGCAGGTACGACTCTCTTAGTCCTACTACCCCAAAACTGCTCTCTTATCCCTACCACCCAGGGACAGCTCTCTTAGCCCTACTAACCAGGGACAGCTCTATTAGCCCCTACTACACAGGGACAGCTCTCTTAGCCCTACTATCCAGGGACAGCTCTCTTACTCCTACTACCCAGGGACAGCTCTCTTAACATTATTACCCAGGAACAGCTCTCTTAGGCCTATTACCCAGGGACAGCTCTGTTAGCTTTATTACCCAGGAACAGCTCTTGTAGCCTTACTACCCAGGGACAGCTCTGTTAGCTTTATTACCCAGGAACAGCTCTTGTAGCCTTACTACCCAGGTACAGCTCTCTTAGCCCTACTACCCCAAAACTGCTCTTTTATCCATACCACCCAGGGACAGCTCTCTTAGCCCTACTAACCAGGGACAGCTCTATTAGCCCCTACTACACAGGGACAGCTCTCTTAGCCCTACTACCCAGGGTGTTGTGAATTCTGCTCTTGGGTTCCCTCCGGTGGTTGTTGGTGGTAATACAGTTGTCCCTGGGTTGCAGTCCTGGGCAGGTGTCCCTGCTGATTGTAGCTCTGACTGGGGTATTTAGGTGTGCAGGATTCATTAGCCCTTGCCAGTTGTCCATTGTTCTTGGAGGTTTTGCATCTCTGTCTGGTTCCTCCTGCCCTGCTGCCAAATCAGCAAAGATAAGTGTCTGGTTTTTGTTTTTGCAGCACACATGCTGTGTGCTTTACAATTCAGTGCTATTCATTGTTTTTTCTTGTCCAGCTTAGACTGTGTTTGGATTTTTTCAGTCAAGTTGGATTCTCAGGAGATGCAGATATACATTCCATGTCTTTAGTTAGATGGTGGAATTTTTGTATTATCTGCTGTGGATATTTTTAGGGTTTTAATACTGACCGCTTAGTATTCTGTCCTATCCTTTCCTATTTAGCTAGCGTGGCCTCTTTTGCTAAATCCTGATTTCTGCCTGCGTGTGTCTTTCCTCTAATACTCACAGTCAATATATGTGGGGGGCTGCCTCTCCTTTGTGGTTCTGATCTGAGGCAAGATAGAATTCCCATTTCCATCTATAGGGGTAGTTAGTCCTCCGGCTGTGTCGAGGTGTCTAGGATGTGCTAGGTACACCCCACGGCTACTTCTAGTTGCGGTGTCAGTTTAGGGTTTGCGGTCAATACAGGTTCCACCTACTCCTGAGAAAGTCTCATGCGGCTCCAAGGTCATCGGATCATAACAGTACAACTGGCCCACAATGAGTTAAATGCATCTCAGAAGAAGGGAAGAAAGGTGTTGAGCCATTTTTTTGTCTTTTCTTCCCTCTTTTTCTCTGGGTGGCTGAGGAGTCTTGTGCTAGCATGGATGTTCAGGGATTAGTTTCTCATGTAGACCAGCTTGCTGCTAGGGTACAGGGTATTTCTGATTATATTGTTCAGACTCCAGTTTTAGAGCCTAAGATTCCTACTCCTGATTTGTTTTTTGGGGACAGGTCCAAATTTTTGAGTTTTAAAAACAACTGTAAACTGTTTTTTGCTCTGAGACCTCGATCCTCTGGTGATTCCATTCAGCAGGTTAAAATTGTCATCTCCCTGCTGCGTGGCGATTCTCAGGATTGGGCATTTTCCCTGGAATCTGGGAATCCGGCCTTGCTTAATGTAGACGCCTTTTTTCAGGCATTAGGATTATTATATGATGAACCAAATTCTGTGGATCAAACGGAGAAGACCTTGTTGGCCCTGTCTCAGGGTCAAGAAGCGGCAGAATTGTATTGTCAGAAATTTAGAAAATGGTCTGTGTTGACTAAATGGAATGATGATGCTTTGGCGGCAATTTTCAGAAGGGGTCTTTCTGAATCCGTTAAAGATGTTATGGTGGGGTTTCCCACGCCTTTCGGTCTGAGTGATTCTATGTCTCTGGCCATTCAGATTGATCGGCGCTTGCGGGAGCGCAGAACTGTGCGCGCTGTGGCGTTGTTTTCGGAGCAGATGCCTGAGCCAATGCAGTGTGATAGGATTCTGTCTAGAACGGAACAACAAGGATTCAGACATCAGAATAGGTTGTGTTTTTATTGTGGCGATGCTTCTCATGTCATTTCAGTCTGCCCTAAGCGTACAAAGAGGATCGCTGGTTCATTTACCATCAGTACTGTACAACCTAAATTTCTGTTATCTGTGTCCTTGATCTGCTCATTGTCATCATTTTCTGTCATGGCGTTTGTGGATTCAGGCGCCGCCTTGAACTTAATGGACTTTGAGTTTGCCAGGCGTTGTGGTTTTCCCTTGCAGTCTTTGCAGAACCCTATTCCTTTAAGGGGCATTGATGCTACACCTTTGGCAAAAATAAGCCCCAGTTCTGGACACAGGTGACCATGTGCATGGCACCAGCCCATCAGGAAGATTGTCGATTTCTGGTGTCGCATAATTTGCATGATGCTATCGTGCTGGGTTTTCCGTGGTTGCAGGTACATAATCCTGTGTTGGATTGGAAGTCTATGTCTGTGACTAGTTGGGGATGTCAGGGGGTTCATAATGACGTTCCTTTTATGTCAATCTCCTCTTCTTCCTCTTCGGAAACTCCAGAGTTTTTGTCTGATTTTCAGGATGTATTTGATGAGCCCAAGTCCAGTTCCCTTCCACCGCATAGGGACTGTGATTGTGCGATTGACTTGATTCCAGGCTGTAAGTTTCCTAAGGGCCGACTTTTCAACCTGTCTGTGCCTGAACATACCGCCATGCGGAGTTATGTTAATGAGTCTTTGGAGAAAGGGCATATTCGGCCATCTTCTTCACCGTTGGGAGCGGGATTTTTTTTGTTGCTAAGAAGGATGGCTCCAGGAGACCCTGTATTGATTATCGCCTCTTGAATAAGATCACGGTCAAGTTTCAATACCCTTTACCTCTGCTTTCCGATTTGTTTGCTAGGATTAAGGGGGCTAGTTGGTTTATGAAGATTGACCTTCGGGGGGCATATAATCTTGTTCGTATTAAGCAGGGTGATGAATGGAAAACTGCGTTTAATACGCCTGAAGGCCATTTTGAATACCTTGTGATGCCATTCGGGCTCTCTAATGCTCCATCTGTTTTTCAGTGCTTCATGCACGATATCTTCCGGACTTACAGTGGGGCAAAAAAGTATTTAGTCAGTCAGCAATAGTGCAAGTTCCACCACTTAAAAAGATGAGAGGCGTCTGTAATTTACATCATAGGTAGACCTCAACTATGGGAGACAAACTGAGAAAAAAAATCCAGAAAATCACATTGTCTGTTTTTTTATCATTTTATTTGCATTTTATGGTGGAAAATAAGTATTTAGTCAGAAACAAACAATCAAGATTTCTGGCTCTCACAGACCTGTAACTTCTTCTTTAAGAGTCTCCTCTTTCCTCCACTCATTACCTGTAGTAATGGCACCTGTTTAAACTTGTTATCAGTATAAAAAGACACCTGTGCACACCCTCAAACAGTCTGACTCCAAACGCCACTATGGTGAAGACCAAAGAGCTGTCAAAGGACACCAGAAACAAAATTGTAGCCCTGCACCAGGCTGGGAAGACTGAATCTGCAATAGCCAACCAGCTTGGAGTGAAGAAATCAACAGTGGGAGCAATAATTAGAAAATGGAAGACATACAAGACCACTGATAATCTCCCTCGATCTGGGGCTCCATGCAAAATCCCACCCCGTGGGGTCAGAATGATCACAAGAACGGTGAGCAAAAATCCCAGAACCACACGGGGGGACCTAGTGAATGAACTGCAGAGAGCTTGGACCAATGTAACAAGGCCTACCATAAGTAACACACTACGCCACCATGGACTCAGATCCTGCAGTGCCAGACGTGTCCCACTGCTTAAGCCAGTACATGTCCGGGCCCATCTGAAGTTTGCTAGAGAGCATTTGGATGATCCAGAGGAGTTTTGGGAGAATGTCCTATGGTCTGATGAAACCAAACTGGAACTGTTTGGTAGAAACACAACTTGTCATGTTTGGAGGAAAAAGAATACTGAGTTGCATCCATCAAACACCATACCTACTGTAAAGCATGGTGGTGGAAACATCATGCTTTGGGGCTGTTTCTCTGCAAAGGGGCCAAGATGACTGATCCGGGTACATGAAAGAATGAGTGGGGCCATGTATCGTGAGATTTTGAGTGCAAACCTCCTTCCATCAGCAAGGGCATTGAAGATGAAACGTGGCTGGGTCTTTCAACATGACAATGATCCAAAGCACACCACCAGGGCAACGAAGGAGTGGCTTCGTAAGAAGCATTTCAAGGTCCTGGAGTGGACTAGCCAGTCTCCAGATCTCAACCCTATAGAAAACCTTTGGAGGGAGTTGAAAGTCCGTGTTGCCAAGCGAAAAGCCAAAAACATCACTGCTCTAGAGGAGATCTGCATGGAGGAATGGGCCAACATACCAACAACAGTGTGTGGCAACCTTGTGAAGACTTACAGAAAATGTTTGACCTCTGTCATTGCCAACAAAGGATATATTACAAAGTATTGAGATGAAATTTTGTTTCTGACCAAATACTTATTTTCCACCATAAAATGCAAATAAAATGATAAAAAAACAGACAATGTGATTTTCTGGATTTTTTTTTCTCAGTTTGTCTCCCATAGTTGAGGTCTACCTATGATGTAAATTACAGACGCCTCTCATCTTTTTAAGTGGTGGAACTTGCACTATTGCTGACTGACTAAATACTTTTTTGCCCCACTGTATCTTGATAAATTCATGATTGTATATTTGGATGAAATTTTAATTTTTTCCGATGATTGGGAGTCTCATGTGGAACAGGTCAGGATGGTATTTCAGATCCTTCGTGATAATGCTTTGTTTGTGAAGGGGTCTAAGTGTCTCTTTGGAATGCAGAAGGTTTCTTTTTTGGGCTTCATTTTTTCTCCCTCATCTATAGAGATGGATCCGGTTAAGGTTCAGGCCATTCATGATTGGATTCAACCCACATCCGTGAAGAGCCTAAAGAAATTTTTTTGGGCTTTGCTAATTTTTATCGCCGTTTCATTGCTAACTTCTCCAGTGTGGTTAAACCCTTGACCGATTTGACGAAGAAAGGCGCTGATGTGACAAATTGGTCCTCTGCGGCTGTCTCTGCCTTTCAGGAGCTTAAACGCCGATTTACTTCGGCCCCGGTGTTGCGTCAACCGGATGTTTCTCTTTCATTTCAGGTTGAGGTTGACGCTTCTGAGATTGGGGCAGGGGCCGTTTTGTCTCAGAGGGATCCTGTTGGTTCCTTGATGAAACCGTGTGCCTTCTTTTCCCGTAAGTTTTCGCCTGCTGAACGCAATTATGATGTTGGCAATCGGGAGTTGTTGGCTATGAAGTGGGCGTTTGAGGAGTGGCGACATTGGCTTGAGGGAGCTAAGCACCGTATTGTGGTCTTGACCGATCATAAAAATCTGATTTACCTCGAGTCTGCCAGACGGCTGAATCCTAGACAGGCTCGATAGTCCTTGTTTTTTTCCCGTTTTGATTTTGTGGTCTCGTATCTTCTGGGTTCTATGAATATTAAGGCTGATGCCCTTTCTAGGAGTTTTTTGCCTGATTCTCCTGAGGTCCTTGAACCGGTCGGCATTCTGAAAGAAGGGGTGGTCCTTTCTGCCATTTCCCCTGATATACGACGGGTTCTTCAGGAATTTCAGGCTGACAAACCTGACCGCTGTCCAGTGGGGAAACTGTTTGTTCCTGATAGATGAACTGGTAGAGTGATTTCTGAGGTTCATTGTTCTGTGTTGGCTGGCCATCCTGGTATTTTTGGCACCAGAGATTTGGCTGGTAGGTCCTTTTGGTGGCCTTCTTTGTCACATGATGTGCGTTCTTTTGTGCACTCCTGTGGGACTTGTGCGCGGGCCAAGCCTTGTTGTTCCCGTGCTAGTGGGTTGCTTTTGCCTTTGCCGGTCCCTGAGAGGCACTGGACGCATATTTCTATGGATTTTATTTCTGATCTTCCGGTTTCCCAGAGGATGTCGGTTATCTGGGTTGTTTGTGACCGGTTCTCTAAGATGGTTCATTTGGTGCCTTTGCCTAAATTGCCTTCCTCTTCTGATTTGGTTCCGTTGTTTTTTCAGCATGTGGTTCGTTTGCATGGTATTCCGGAGAATATTATGTCCGACAGAGGTTCCCAGTTTGTTTCTAGGTTTTGGCGGGCCTTTTGTGCTAGGCTGGGCATTGATTTGTCTTTTTCTTCTGCATTTCATCCTCAGACAAATGGCCAGACCGAGCGAACTAATCAGACTTTGGAAACTTATTTGAGATGCTTTGTGTCCGCTGATCAGGATGATTGGGTGGCTTTCTTGCCGTTGGCCGAGTTTGCCCTTAATAATCGGGCTAGTTCGGCTACCTTGGTTTCGCCCTTCTTTTGTAATTTTGGTTTTCATCTTCGTTTTTCTTCGGGGCAGGTTGAGCCTTCTGACTGTCCTGGTGTGGATTCTGTGGTTGACAGGTTGCAGCAGATTTGGGCTCATGTGGTGGACAATTTGGTGTTGTCTCAGGAGGAGGCTCAACATTTTGCTAACCGTCGTTGGTGTGTTGGTTCCCGGCTTCGGGTTCGGGATCTGGTCTGGTTGTCTTCCCGTCAGGTTCCTATGAAGGTTTCTTCCCCTGAGTTTAAGCCTCGGTTTATTGGTCCTTATAGGATTTCTGAGGTTATTAATCCGGTGTCTTTTCGATTGGCCCTTCCGGCCTCTTTTGCTATCCATAATGTATTCCATAGATCTTTATTGCGGAAATATGTGGTGCCCGTTGTTCCCTCTGTTGATCCTCCGGCCCCTGTGTTGGTTGATGGGGAGTTGGAGTATGTGGTTGAGAAGATTTTGGATTCTCGCTTTTCGAGGCGGAGGCTTCAGTACCTTGTCAAATGGAAGGGTTATGGCCAGGAGGATAATTCTTGGGTTTTTGCCTCTGATGTCCATGCTGCTGATTTGATCTGTGCCTTTCATCTGGCTCGTCCTGATCGGCCTGGGGGCTCTGGTGAGGGTTCGGTGACCCCTCCTCAAGGAGGGGTACTGTAGTGAATTCTGCTCTTGGGTTCCCTCCGGTGGTTGTTGGTGGTAATACAGTTGTCCCTGGGCTGCAATCCTGGGCAGGTGTCCCTGCTGATTGTAGCTCTGACTGGGGTATTTAGGTGTGCAGGATTCATTAGCCCTTGCCAGTTGTCCATTGTTCTTGGAGGTTTTGCATCTCTGTCTGGTTCCTCCTGCCCTGCTGCCAAATCAGCAAAGATAAGTGTCTGTGTTACGCCTTCCCATACTTACCGTTCCGGCCGGCGCGCTCCCGACGCTCCTCCTCGCTCCTCTGTCCCTGCTTTCCTGGGTGCTCGTCCCTTTGCCGGTCCGCGCATGCGCAGACGGGCTTCTCTCACCGCACGGGCTTCTGGGAGTTCGTGACCCGATGGCTCCGCCCCCAATATGGCGGCGCCCATCGGGTATTTCACTCCTGCATTTGCCCAGGTTAGACGCCTTTGCGTCTATCGTGTTCGTCGGTTCCTTGCCGACAACCCCTTGGTCTCTTAGGCTCCACCAGCGTTTACCTTGTGCCCTACTCTGTCTCATTGTCTCCAGCCTCCGTGTTATTCCTGTGTTCCAGCCTCCGTGTTATCCCCGTGTTCCAGTCTCCGTACCAGTCCTGTCTTCCAGCCTCCGTACCAGTCCTGTGTTCCAGCCTCCGTACCAGTCCTGTGTTCCAGCCTCCGTACCAGTCCTGTGTTCCAGCCTCCGTACCAGTCCTGTGTTCCAGCCTCCGTACCAGTCCTGTCCTCCAGCCTCCGTACCAGTCCTGTGTTCCAGCCTCCGTACCAGTCCTGTGTTCCAGCCTCCGTACCAGTCCTGTGTTCCAGCCTCCGTACTAGTCCTGTGTTCCAGCCTCCGTACCAGTCCTGTGTTCCAGCCTCCGTACCAGTCCTGTGTTCCGGCCTCCGTACCAGTCCTGTGTTCCAGCCTCCGTACCAGTCCTGTGTTCCAGCCTCCGTACCAGTCCTGTGTTCCAGCCTCCGTACCAGTCCTGAGTTCCAGTCTCCGTGTCAGTCCTGTGTTTCCATCGCTCCCTATCTACCGTGAATCTCCTTCACACCGGTTAGTACCTAACATTCTAGGCTAGGCTCTATCTGTGCGCCTCGGGGACACCACCTCTCTTGTATTCTCAGTCCCACCTCTGGCTCCCGTACTAGTCGTCCCTTTGGTTCCGGCTGTCGCGGCCTCACCCCCCTTGGGCCTGTCCCAAACACTCCCTGTATAGGGGGTGGTCCCATCTGGTCCGCTCGCCCTCGGGGGCTCTGAAGCCGTGACCCAGAGGGTCCACTTCTCGAGCCGTGATAGTACGCAAAGGCCATGGATCCCGCCGGAGCCGCAGCCGCTCAGAAGAAGTTAGTTTTCTTGCGGGAGAACCAGTCTCGAATGATGTCCTTCATGAAATCTATGGACTCCCGTCTCTCGGCCCTCCAGTCCTCCGATCCTGGAAATGCCTCTCAGCTGGCCAGTTTGCAGCAAGAACTGGCACAGCAGCGCGATGCCCAGTCCCATATTTTGGGGTATATGGCTTCTGTTGATAGTCGCCTTCTTTCCCTCCAGGCTGCCGCGTCTGTTCCCTCACCAGCTCTAGCACCTCATCCCACTCCTCGTTTGGCTAAGCCCCCTCGTTTCAATGGAGATCCCAAACAATGCCGGGGATTTCTCAATCAGTGCCGTCTTCACTTTGAGCTCCTTCCCTTGCAATATCCCACGGATCGGGCCAAGGTGGCGTTTATTGTTTCACATTTGGAGGGGGAAGCCTTAGCATGGGTTAATCCACTTTGGGAGCGGGATGACCCTGTGGTCCTCCAGCTCACTTCATTTTTAGAGACCTTTCGTCGAGTGTTCGATGAACCAGGTCGTTTGGCTTCCACCACCGAAGCCCTGTTTAATCTACAGCAGGGGTCCCTAACCGTAGGGCAATATGCTATTCAGTTCCGAACTTTAGCTACCGATTTGGGTTGGAATAACGAGGCATTAGTCGGGGCTTTCTGGCGGGGGCTTTCCAGTCGTATCAAGGATGAATTAGCTGGCCGGGATACTCCTACTATTTTGGAGGATTTAATTTCTTTAGCTACGCGAATTGATCTTCGTTTTCAGGAGAGAGCCCGGGAGAGAAAATTTCCGCGTTCTTCTATGACTTCTCGCAGACCTCTCAGCCCTCGTCCTAGGGTCTCCCCTTCTGTTTCTGCTCCTGAACCGATGCAGGTGGATCGTGTTAGACTCTCCGAACAACGTCGCAAGGAGAGACGTACCCAGGGTCTCTGTTTTTACTGTGGCAGTTCCTCACATCTCCTTCGTGCCTGTCCTGACCGTCCGGAAAACTCCTCCGCCTAGGTCAGGTAAGAGAGGCCTCCCTAGGTACTAATGAAACCTCTCAACCCCTCACGTTGCCCGTTTTATTGCACGTACATGACAAACGTTTCTCTCTTGAGGCTTATTTAGACTCTGGAGCTGCAGGAAATTTTATTAGGCTTGAGGAGGTAATCAAATTCTCAGTTCCCGTTAAGCCGTTAGAGAACCCTCTTCTTCTCGCTTCAGTAGACGGGAGACCCCTGCAGGAGACTATTACTCAAGTCACGCACTCTGTGGAACTTCAGGTTGGGGCTCTTCATAGAGAGAGAATTTCGTTTTTAGTTTTGGCCAACATCTCTCACCCCATTCTTCTCGGTCTTCCCTGGTTGCGTCTCCACGAGCCCTTCCTGGATTGGCGTGGGGGCAGTATTCTTCGTTGGGGAGATTCCTGTCAGTCTCGTTGTCTGCTGCCGGTGCGCCCTGTTGGTGTCCCTTGTCCCTCCCCCATCCTCTCCGGGCTGCCCTCTGCTTATTCTTCTTTTTCTGATGTTTTTGACAAAAAGGAGGCGGAGTCTCTTCCGCCGCACCGACCTTACGACTGTCCCATTGACCTTGTTCCTGGTGCCGTGCCTCCTAGAGGAAGAATCTACCCGCTCTCGCCAGCAGAAACACAAGCTATGTCGGACTATGTTCAAGAGAATCTTGCTAGAGGCTTTATTCGGAAATCTTCTTCTCCAGCTGGCGCGGGCTTCTTTTTTGTGAAGAAGAAGGATGGTTCCCTTCGTCCGTGTATTGATTACAGAGGGTTAAACAACATCACCGTGAAGAACAAATACCCTTTACCGCTTATCTCTGAGCTCTTCGACCGACTGAGAGGTGCACGAATTTTTACTAAGCTTGATCTTCGAGGAGCTTATAACTTGGTTCGTATTCGTGCGGGAGACGAGTGGAAGACCGCATTCAACACTCGGGACGGTCACTACGAGTATCTGGTGATGCCGTTTGGGCTTTGTAATGCTCCAGCGGTGTTCCAGGAGTTCGTCAATGACATCTTTCGTGACTGCCTCTATACCAATGTTGTTGTCTACTTGGATGACATCCTCGTCTTCTCTCCTGATCTTTCCACTCATCGCCGAGACGTCCGCCGAGTCTTACTTCGCCTAAGGGAGAATCATCTCTTCGCAAAGTTCGAAAAATGTGTTTTTGAGCAGTCTTCCGTGCCCTTCTTGGGATATATTGTGTCTGAAGAGGGTCTAAGAATGGATCCAGAAAAGGTCTCTGCCGTTTTGAATTGGCCCCGTCCTTCGGGAACAAAAGCTATCCAGCGGTTCCTTGGCTTTGCCAATTACTACAGACAATTTATCCCTCATTTTTCCTCGTTGTCTAAACCAATCTCTGCTCTGGTCCGTAAAGGGGTTGATCCTAATCTCTGGCCTCCAGAGGCAGAGACAGCCTTCCAAACTCTGAAACAAGAATTTGCTTCTGCCTCGGTGCTTCATCGTCCTGATACCAACAGGCCTTTTACTCTTGAAGTGGACGCATCATCTTTTGGAGCCGGAGCTGTGCTTTTACAAAGATCCAATTCTGGTCGGTTGGTTTCCTGTGGCTTTTTCTCCAAAGCTTTTTCTCCCCCGGAACGCAATTATTCCATTGGTGACAAGGAACTGTTAGCCATCAAATTGGCCCTGGAGGAGTGGAGGTACCTTCTCGAAGGGGCAGTTCATCCTTTTGTTATTTTCACTGACCACAAGAATCTAGCCTATGTTCAGTCAGCCCAAAGACTGAATCCTCGACAAGCAAGATGGTCCTTGTTCTTCGGACGCTTCGACTTCGAGCTGCATTTCCGGCCTGGAGATAAGAACATCAGGGCTGACGCCCTGTCTCGGTCTTTTCAACCGTCAGATATAGAGGAGAAACCTGCGCACATTCTTGACCCAGCTAAGATTGTCTCTTTGGCTCCTCTCGATGTAATCTCACCGCCTTCTGGGAAGACTCTCGTTTCTAATTGTGACAAGTTAAAGGTCTTACATTGGGGTCATTCCTCCCAGTTCGCCGGACATGTCGGAGGTAAGAAGACTCTCTCCCTGATTTCTCGCCATTATTGGTGGCCTTCTCTTCGCCGGGATGTATTAGATTTTGTGGCTTCCTGTTCCACGTGTGCTCGGAATAAGGTTCCTCGACAGCTGCCTTCTGGGCCTCTACTTCCTCTTCCTGTGCCATCGGTTCCATGGACTCATATTGCTATGGACTTTGTCACTGATTTACCAAGGTCTTCTAATTGCACTACTATTCTAGTGGTAGTGGACAGATTTTCTAAGATGGCCCACTTCATCTCTTTACCCGGACTTCCATCTGCTCCTGACCTTGCGAAGATTTTTTTACTTCAAGTTTTTCGGCTTCACGGATTTCCTCAGCACATCGTCTCTGACCGAGGAGTCCAGTTTACCTCCCGTTTTTGGAGAGCGCTTTGTGGCCTTATGAAGGTATCGCTAGATTTTTCCTCTGCTTACCATCCCCAGTCCAACGGTCAAGTGGAACGTACTAATCAAATCCTCATCTCTTATCTTCGTCACTTTTCCAATGCTCACCATGATGACTGGGTATCTCTTCTTCCTTGGGCAGAATTCGCCTACAACAACCATACTAGCGAATCCTCATCTAAGTCACCCTTTTTTATTGTTTTTGGGCAACATCCCGGCATTCCTCTCCCTGTTCTCCCCACCTCAGGCGTACCGGCGGCGGATGCCTTGTCCCAGGAGTTTTCCCAAATTTGGTTGGAGACTAAGGAGGCGCTAGTAAAAGCCAGTAGCAAAATGAAGCGGTTTGCCGACAAAAGGCGTTTGGATGTTCCTCCTTATCGACCTGGCGATAAGGTCTGGCTTTCCTCTCGCTATATCAGACTTAAAATTCCTTCTCAGAAGTTGGGTCCCCGATACATCGGCCCCTTTGAGATTTCTAGCCGAGTTAATGATGTAGCATACAAATTGAAATTACCCACCACTTTACGCATTCCTAACGTCTTTCATGTATCTCTCCTCAAACCCGCAATTTTCAATCATTTTCATTCTGTTCCATCTCGTTCTCATCAACCTGTCTCCTCTGATGCATTTTTTGAGGTTAAGAATATTCTCGCCAAAAAAACTGTCAAGGGCAAAACATTTTTTCTAATTGACTGGAAAGGGTTTGGGCCCGAGGAGAGGTCTTGGGAGCCTCTTGAGAATATCAATGCTCCTTTGGTTTTGAAAAAATTCCTTTCCAGCTCTAAAGAGAGGGGGGGTAAGAGAGGGGGTACTGTTACGCCTTCCCATACTTACCGTTCCGGCCGGCGCGCTCCCGACGCTCCTCCTCGCTCCTCTGTCCCTGCTTTCCTGGGTGCTCGTCCCTTTGCCGGTCCGCGCATGCGCAGACGGGCTTCTCTCACCGCACGGGCTTCTGGGAGTTCGTGACCCGATGGCTCCGCCCCCAATATGGCGGCGCCCATCGGGTATTTCACTCCTGCATTTGCCCAGGTTAGACGCCTTTGCGTCTATCGTGTTCGTCGGTTCCTTGCCGACAACCCCTTGGTCTCTTAGGCTCCACCAGCGTTTACCTTGTGCCCTACTCTGTCTCATTGTCTCCAGCCTCCGTGTTATTCCTGTGTTCCAGCCTCCGTGTTATCCCCGTGTTCCAGTCTCCGTACCAGTCCTGTCTTCCAGCCTCCGTACCAGTCCTGTGTTCCAGCCTCCGTACCAGTCCTGTGTTCCAGCCTCCGTACCAGTCCTGTGTTCCAGCCTCCGTACCAGTCCTGTGTTCCAGCCTCCGTACCAGTCCTGTCCTCCAGCCTCCGTACCAGTCCTGTGTTCCAGCCTCCGTACCAGTCCTGTGTTCCAGCCTCCGTACCAGTCCTGTGTTCCAGCCTCCGTACTAGTCCTGTGTTCCAGCCTCCGTACCAGTCCTGTGTTCCAGCCTCCGTACCAGTCCTGTGTTCCGGCCTCCGTACCAGTCCTGTGTTCCAGCCTCCGTACCAGTCCTGTGTTCCAGCCTCCGTACCAGTCCTGTGTTCCAGCCTCCGTACCAGTCCTGAGTTCCAGTCTCCGTGTCAGTCCTGTGTTTCCATCGCTCCCTATCTACCGTGAATCTCCTTCACACCGGTTAGTACCTAACATTCTAGGCTAGGCTCTATCTGTGCGCCTCGGGGACACCACCTCTCTTGTATTCTCAGTCCCACCTCTGGCTCCCGTACTAGTCGTCCCTTTGGTTCCGGCTGTCGCGGCCTCACCCCCCTTGGGCCTGTCCCAAACACTCCCTGTATAGGGGGTGGTCCCATCTGGTCCGCTCGCCCTCGGGGGCTCTGAAGCCGTGACCCAGAGGGTCCACTTCTCGAGCCGTGATAGTCTGTTTTTTGTTTTTGCAGCACACATGCTGTGTGCTTTACAATTCAGTGCTATTCATTGTTTTTTCTTGTCCAGCTTAGACTGTGTTTGGATTTTTTCAGTCAAGTTGGATTCTCAGGAGATGCAGATATACATTCCATGTCTTTAGTTAGATGGTGGAATTTTTGTATTATCTGCTGTGGATATTTTTAGGGTTTTAATACTGACCGCTTAGTATTCTGTCCTATCCTTTCCTATTTAGCTAGTGTGGCCTCTTTTGCTAAATCCTGATTTCTGCCTGCATGTGTCTTTCCTCTAATACTCACAGTCAATATATGTGGGGGCTGCCTATCCTTTGTGGTTCTGCTCTGAGGCAAGATAGAATTCCCATTTCCATCTATAGGGGTGTTTAGTCCTCCGGCTGTTTCGAAGTGTCTAGGATGTGTTAGGTACACCCCACGGCTACTTCTAGTTGCGGTGTCAGTTTAGGGTTTGCGGTCAGTACAGGTTCCACCTACTCCTGAGAAAGTCCCATGCGGCTCCAAGGTCACCGGATCATAACACCAGGGACAGCTCTCTTACTCCTACTACCCAGGGACAGCTCTCTTAACATTATTAACCAGGAACAGCCCTCTTAGCCCTATTTCCCAGGGACAGCTCTCTTAGCTTTATTACCCAGGAACAGCTCTAGTAGCCTTACTACCCAGGTACAGCTCTCTTGGCCCTACTACACCAAAACTGCTCTCTTATCCCTACCACCCAGGGACAGCTCTCTTAGCCCTACTAACCAGGGACAGCTCTATTAGCCTCTACTACTCAGGGACAGCTTGCTTAGCCCTACTACCCAGGGACAGCTCTCTTACTCCTACTACCCAGGGACAGCTCTCTTAACATTATTACCCAGGAACAGCTCTCTTAGCCCTATTACCCAGGGACAGCTCTCTTAGCTTTATTACCCAGGAACTGCTCTTGTAGCCTTACTACCCAGGTGCAGCTCTCTTAGCTCTACTACCCCAAAACTGCTCTCTTATCCCTACCACCCAGGGACAGCTCTCTTAGCCCTACTAACCAGGGACAGCTCTATTAGCACCTACTACCCAGGGACAGCTCTCTTAGCCCTACTACGAAGGGACAGCTCTCTTACTCCTACTATCCAGGGACAGCTCTCTTCTCCCTACTAAACAGGGACATCTCTATTAGCCCTACTAACCAGGGACAGCTCTCTTAGCCTTATTCCTTATTACCCAGTAACAGCTCTCTTAGCCCTATTACACAGTGCTCTTAGGCATACTGCTCAGTGACAGCTATTTTAGCCCTATTACCCAGGGACAGTGCTCTTATCCCTACTACCCAGGAACAGATCTCTTAGCCCTACCACCCAGGGACAGTGCTGTTAGCCCTACTAACCAGAGACAGCTGTTTTATAGCCCTATCACCCAGAGACAGCTCTCTTATAGCTCTTGGCCAGTCCGTGCTCGAACCATTACAAGTGGTCTTTTGAAGTCAACCATAATGCAGATGTGGTACTTGGTGAAAATGAGTTTGATACCCCTGGTCAAGGTGCAAACGACTGTAAATTCTCTCATCATGCAAATTACACTCTGATCACACTCTGATTAAAGCTTGATTACAGTGTGAGCATAATGTGATCCGATTCTCTTGAATGAAGAGAAGATGGACAAAAAAAGTCTCCATCTTCTCCATTCTGTCAGTCTGTGGAAATCAGACTGCATTCAAATCCGAGTGCAGTTGGATGATTTCCATGCACTCAATGACTTGCATGGCTGAGTGCACTGTCTGAGGAAAAATTCAATCAAGTGCACAGTCCTATAGAATAACATGGGGACGAGTGTTATCTGTCAAAAACAACGGCTAGCACTTGTCCTATTGCGCACAAGCCCTTAATCAAATCAATATTAGGTGTGACCGTACATTGCATTCACAACAACATCAAAGCATCAATTCTTCTAGGTACACTTGTGCACAGTTTTGAAGGAACTTGGAAGTGAGGTTGTTTCAAACATATTGGAGAACAAACCACACATCTTCTTTGGATGTTTCTTAAGGTACCTTCACACGAAACGACGCTGCAGCGATAGCGACAACGATGCCGATCGCTGCAGCGTCGCTGTTTGATCGCTGGAGAGCTGTCACACAGACCGCTCTCCAGCGACCAACGATGCCGAGGTCCCCGGGTAACCAGGGTAAACATCGGGTTGCTAAGCGCAGGGCCGCGCTTAGTAACCCGATGTTTACCCTGGTTACCAGCGTAAAATGTAAAAAAACCAAACAGTACATACTTACATGCGTCCCCCGGCGTCTGCTTCCTGCACTGTGTGAGCGCCGGCAGTAGCAGGGCACAGCGGTGACGTCACCGCTGTGCTGTGTTTTCACTTTCACTTTGCGGCGCTCAGTCAGTGTGGGAAGCGGACGCCGGGGGACGCATGTAAGTATGTACTGTTTGTTTTTTTTACATTTTACGCTGGTAACCAGGGTAAACATCGGGTTACTAAGTGCGGCCCTGCGCTTAGTAACCCGATGTTTACCCTGGTTACCAGTGTAAAATATCGCTGGTATCGTTGCTTTTGCTGTCAAACACAATGATACACGGCGATCGGACGACCAAATAAAGTTCTGAACTTTATTCAGCGACCAGCGACATCACAGCAGGATCCTGATCGCTGCTGCGTGTCAAACTAAACGATATCGCTAGCCAGGACGCTGCAACGTCACGGATCGCTAGCGATATCGTTACAAAGTCGTTTCGTGTGAAGGTACCTTTACACAAATCCTTGTGTCTCTTCATGTAATCCCAGAAAGACTCCATGTTGAGATCATGGCTCTGTTTGGCCAAATCATCCCTTCTAGGGCTCAAGATAATTCTTAATGACTTTTTTCGGGATGCTAACAAGCCTACATCCACAGATGATCAGTAGTAAGTTCTGAAAGATGGTTAAAACATCTTCCCTGTTGAGTTTCTTAAAAAACTATGTGTAAGTGTATCTAGAAGAATTGATGCTTGTTTGAAAGCAAAGAGTGGTCAGGTCATATCAAATATTGATTTGTTTGAGATTTTTCTTTTGTTAATTCACTTAACATTTTGTTAATTGACAAAAAAACTACCAACACTTCTATTTTTGAAAGCATTCTTACTTTGCAGCTTTTTTTCCATGCCTGCCTAAAACTTTTGCACAATACTGTATAAATAATATAGGTTCTTTCTTGCACTTATTAATGCGTCCTTCTTTGGAGACTGCACAAAAATGGCTATTGATGCAGGAGCTTGTGATCAAAGCTGTGTATTAGCTCTCTCAATTGAAAAACTGCTTTCCCATATACAGTGATATTTTCCATTCCCCTGTAGGCTGGTGGACGTCTGGTCACATGCTCTTCAATTAGCAGTTTTTTTGCACAGTTTGTGAGGAAGGTTGAACTAAGAAGTGCAGAGGAGAGCCTGTAATACTTATATATTAGTAAGTTCTGCAACACATTTCTGAAACATGTCTGTTTTTCTATGGGACCAGTTTAAGCCAGAGTTGGGCAAACTGCTGTCCATGTGCCACATCCTGCTCTCTGGCTGCTGAACGAAGAGATCCAGGGAGTAAATAAAATATCAATGCTTCATTAATAATTATTAAAAAAGTCAAAATGCACACATAAAATAAGATAGCAGAAACAGGAGCGCCCTAACTACCAGGGTCACTGGGCTGCATCGCAAAATCCACCATATATAAGGTCAATAGTACATGGATATGCATGTAGCTAAGAATCTTTAAATCAAGTCAAGTGACATACTGTAAGAGTCAATAAGCATCCACAGTGCATATACTGCCAAATAAGGTAAAAGCTATAGTGGCACACTATTGTAGAAAGTATAAGCAATACATATTACCAGAATAGCGGACCAGTGGTGTGGAATGCAGCCCCAAGGAGACTATAGTGTCCCTCCTCACCCCGACACACGTTTCCCATCCAGCTTCTTCCAGCTTCTTCTTCTCCTCATAATCATCTGAGAAAATAAAGAACCTCATCCACAACTACCACAAAAGACTTCAAGCTGTCATTGATGTTAGAGGGGGCAATACACTGTATTAAAAAATGGGGTATGTGAACTTTTTATCAAGGTCATTTGGATGTTTTGGTTTGTCATTATGATTTAAAAAGAGAAAACACAGTAGTTTGACAATAAATGGCTTCACCCAACCACTAACTATTAGTGGAGAAAATATTTTGAGCATAACTGTAGGGGCTATGTGGGGTGTCATATTTCATAAAAAGGGTTATAGGGGCTCAAACCGTATATAGGGCGTTGTGTGTGGACTCACACAATATATAGGGGATGTCAGCTATCTTAAAGGGAACCTGTCACCCCGTTTTTTCCGTATGACATAAAAATTGCGTTAAATAGGGCCTGAGCTGTGCATTACAATAGTGTATTTTGTGGACCCCGATTCCCCACCTATGCTGCCGAAATACGTTACCAAAGTAGCTGTTTTCGCCTGTCAATCAGGCTGGTCTGGTCAGATGGGCGTGGTGTCCAGATCTTGCTTATTTTTCCGTTGGTGGCGTAGTGGTTTGCGCATGCCCAAGTCCAGAATCCACTGCACAGGGGAGGGAAAAGAGCGCGATCTGCGCTATTCCCCTGGTGATCGGTGGGGGCGGCCATCTTCCTGTGGCAGCGCGTGCGCAGATAAAGCGCTCTGCTGCCCGGGGCTTCAGGAAAATGGCCGCCGCGATCTCCATCTGCGCACGCGCGGCATCCCGTGGCCATTTCTAGATCTAGAAGCCATAGAAAAATTCAGTGAATGCTGGAATATCGATACATGCTTTTACACAACCTTACAAGAGCTTTTCCCCAAGACAGCAGTGAAGCACACAGTTCGCATCGCAGCTCTAGACTTCCAACTTCTGGCACGACAACTCATCAATGTCAAAACACTAGCAGCAGCAGCAGTAGTGTAAGTGGAAGAAGCAATTTTATGAGTCCTTTGACACTCGTGCACAAGCACAACAGAGTCCAAGTCCAAGACTTACATGTGATGAACAAATTGAGAGAATGGTTCAGGAGTATCTAAAACAGAATATCAATACCATCGGGGAGTGTTTGGACCCTTTCACATTTTGGTCTTCCAAAGTGGATGAGTGGCCTCACTCACCTTGGAGGTTTTATCGTGCCTGGTAGCCAGCATTCTCTCACACCGTGTCTTCAGTGCTGCTGGTGGTATCCTGATGGATAAGCACAGCTGGCTATCCCTTGAAAGTGTATACCGCCTAACTTTCATTAAGATGAACAATTCATGGATCTCCAAGGACTTTTGCACCCCAATCGCAGACTGTACAGACTTGGCGATATTGCATTTTTTAGTATTCTGCATTGTCGCGTAACTGCACTCTGTAATATCTTTAATGTGGCTTCTGTGCCTGCGGTTACTGCTGCTAATGCTGCTGCAGATGTTAATACAAATTTTTGGAAATGTGAACAGTCATGGTTGGTCTACATCTGCTGCGGTGGCTAGAGAAATTGTAAACACTTAAAGGGGAAAACCAATTGTATAATATATTGTATAGTATATATATATATATATATATATATATATATATATATATATATATATATATATATATATATATAAAAATCCCCAGTGAAAACAACAATGGCGAGTGGAAACCACTCCTATATATGAAGACCAAGAACCAACCACCTAGAGCAAGGATACCAACCCCAGAAAAGAGGATAACAAAGCAGGGTATACGTATTAAAATGTATAGTTCTTTATTAGTGGTAGTGATACATAAAAATAACAGTGCATATGTTGGATAATATAATAGGGATAAAATCTCCAATGAATAATAATAACCAATATAGGAAAATGGTGCACCAATAAGAAAATAGGTGATGTTATATCATACCTATATGTATATGTCTCTAGTATAAAATAACAATGTGTAAAATCGTGAAACGTTAAAAGGATAATAAAGGAATAACCCGTAATAGGGTTAAAATGGAGAAAAACAGTGCAAAATATAAAGTGGCAATGTGCAAAGTGAAATCGTGCCGCATAGACTGGTGTGAATCAACCATACATATATCAAGTGTATTGCACAAAAAAAGGGGGAGGATGGAAGACATATACCTTATGGTGTCACCGTATCCAACAAGACGCACCCCGACGCGCGTTTCGGATACACAATCCTTCGTCAGGGGGTGATGGATGTGAGGAACTAGGAGTTTATATATATTGCTGACAACTGATGCCATTGTGTATGCGGCGCAGACGCCGACAGAAAGGCCGGAAGTCCCCGCCCCCAACGTCACGCGGTCGGACGCACAGGAAGCACCCGGCGTTGCCAAGACCACGGAGACGCTAAGAGCAGAGACCGCGGGCCCCCGAAGGCGCATGCGCACCACTCCGGCATTCAGGCGTGAGCAATTGATTGAGGAATAATACAGTGATAGACCGGATAAATTGCATGCCGAAATGAAAAAAAAAGGGGGAAGAACGCCCGTAATGTCATAATGTATAGCCGGAAAATAAGGGTATTTAAACTAAATAACATGTAACTAACTGAGTATTATAATAAGAGGAGAGATAATTGACTGACCAGAAAATAATAATAAATAAAAATTATAAAAAATATTAAAGTATGCTACGGTGTATAAGGGACAAAGTGTAATTATAAACAACAATGTCCCTAATAGTATCACATGGGATATACAAAAAAAGGAAAAATATAAAAAAGAATTGGAGTAAGGGGAAAGGAAACCCAAATAAACCCACCAAAAATATATTGGTGCAATAGGAAAATCAGGATGACCAAAGGAGTAAAATAAGAAGGTGATATGTGCATCCTAAATGTACCACATAGTAATACTCAGTAGAAATATATAATTAGCTGGGCTATATCAATAAATCCTAATTAATACGATCAGAAAAATACTATATATTAAATAACAACCATTACATACTGACATCTTGATGTTATACAATGACCGTATCCAGACAAAAAATATACTAAAGAAAAAAAGTGTAAATGTTTAAAGATAAATATACATAATATAATAATAATAATCTTTTTTATAGATGAGACATCCGTCGACCACTCCGCTGGGACCGGCCAATCACATGGAGAAAATAAGAGGCATGGTGATGAAGATTAGCGAATATCATGATGACAAGGTAAGTAGAATCTGAAAGGTTAAATAGAATTATGAATACCATGGTATAAAAACAAACAAAATAAAAGATAAAAACCTAGATAAAAATAATAAAACAGTATGAGAATAAAAGTCCAAAACTAGTAAAATTGTACTAATACAGAGGTTTACAAAAAAGGGGCAAAACTTAAATTTTCATTAAGGCCAAGTGGGGAAACAGTCTCCAAAACCCATATCCACTTGGCCTCCATTTGAGCTAAACGTGTACTAATTTTGCCCCCACGTTCGTTTGGCTTAATCATATCGATGCCAATCACTTTCAAAAGTGAGGCATCGCAGTTATGGTGGACCCTAAAATGCTTAGGGATTGTTTTTAAGGTGGAAATATCTTCCACATCTTTAGATGCCAAAATCCCCAAGACGTGTTCCCTCGTCCTAACTTTTAAATGTCTTGTTGTGAGTCCCACATAAATGAGGGAACAGGGACACGTGGCATAGTATATTACAGCCTTTGACATGCAATTAATAGTATGTTTTATTCGATATGTATTAGTCCCTTTTGAATTAGTAAATTCTTGGGCTCTTTGAATGTTAGGGCATGACACGCATTTCCCACAGGGTTTACATCCAGTCTGTAACCTAGGGCAAAAGGGAAGAGAAGAGATGAGAGTGTTATTATGTGTATAGTGACTCTGTACCAGGTAGTCACCCAGGTTTTTCGATCTCCTATAGGTGATGTTGGGCCTGTCTCCAATATATTTTTGTAAAATAGGATCAGATTGGAGAATTGACCATGATTTCGCTATATATGATTTCATCAGGTCAGCTTGTCCGTGATATTGTGTAATGAACCTTACTGGTTGATTAAGAACAGACTTTTTTTAGAGTATAGGGCTTCATGTCTAGTTACATGTTTAGCTCTATTATAAGCTTTTTTTATAGAGCGTCTACTGTAGCCCCTTTCCAAAAAACGTATTTTTAGCTCTTCAGATTGTCTTTTAAAGTCTGTCTCATCTGAACAAATCCTACGTAAACGCAGGAATTGTCCCGTCGGTATTGCTCTTATCATTGCTGGAGGGTGTGCCGATGAGGCATGAAGTAAGGAATTCACGGAGGTAGTTTTTCGATACAGGTCTGTACATAAACAACCATCTACACCCCTACGGACAGTAACATCAAGGAAATCAAGCGCATTGCGATCAAATTTATAAGTCAGGTGGATTTTATATTTATTCTGGTTCAGGAGTGTCATAAATTCCTTGAGTGTGTCAGCCGACCCCTGCCAAATCAGAAAAATATCATCGATGTAGCGTGTCCACATAAGGACACGCCCCATCGATGGCACCTCACCTGACATAAAAAGGTCCCTCTCCCACAGCCCCAAGAAAAGATTTGCGTAAGCAGGCGCAAAGGACGCGCCCATTGCAGTACCTTGGAGCTGCAGGTAGAGGGACCCTTTAAATAAAAAGAAATTATGTGATAAAGAAAAATCAAGTAACTGGATCACAAATGCGCTCATACAGGTGGACATGGATGAAGTCAGGTGCAAAATATTGAACTGCTTTAATCCCATCCACATGACGAATATTAGTATAAAGGGATTCTACGTCGCAGGACACCAAGAATGTATCATCCTCGATGCAGAGGCCATCAACTTTTTTCAAAAATTCCGTAGTATCCTTTGTGAATGATGGCAGTTCTTCTACTAGGGGTTGTAGTTTGGCATCAATGAATTTGTTTACGTTTTCCAGATAATTTCCACATCCGGAGATGATTGGTCTACCTGGGGGGACATTTTGATTTTTATGAACCTTAGGTAAAAGGTAAAGTGTTGATACCATCGGTTCTGGCACCACATCCTGCTCTCTGGCTGCTGAACGAAGAGATCCAGGGAGTAAATAAAATATCAATGCTTCATTAATAATTATTCAAAAAGTCAAAATGCACACATAAAATAAGATAGCAGAAACAGGAGCGCCCTAACTACCAGGGTCACTGGGCTGCATCGCAAAATCCACCATATATAAGGTCAATAGTACATGGATATGCATGTAGCTAAGAATCTTTAAATCAAGTCAAGTGACATACTGTAAGAGTCAATAAGCATCCACAGTGCATATACTGCCAAATAAGGTAAAAGCTATAGTGGCACACTATTGTAGAAAGTATAAGCAATACATATTACCAGAATAGCGGACCAGTGGTGTGGAATGCAGCCCCAAGGAGACTATAGTGTCCCTCCTCACCCCGACGCACGTTTCCCATCCAGCTTCTTCCAGCTTCTTCTTCTCCTCATAATCATCTGAGAAAATAAAGAACCTCATCCACAACTACCACAAAAGACTTCAAGCTGTCATTGATGTTAGAGGGGGCAATACACTGTATTAAAAAATGGGGTATGTGAACTTTTTATCAAGGTCATTTGGATGTTTTGGTTTGTCATTATGATTTAAAAAGAGAAAACACAGTAGTTTGACAATAAATGGCTTCACCCAACCACTAACTATTAGTGGAGAAAATATTTTGAGCATAACTGTAGGGGCTATGTGGGGTGTCATATTTCATAAAAAGGGTTATAGGGGCTCAAACCGTATATAGGGCGTTGTGTGTGGACTCACACAATATATAGGGGATGTCAGCTATCTTAAAGGGAACCTGTCACCCCGTTTTTTCCGTATGACATAAAAATTGCGTTAAATAGGGCCTGAGCTGTGCATTACAATAGTGTATTTTGTGGACCCCGATTCCCCACCTATGCTGCCGAAATACGTTACCAAAGTAGCTGTTTTCGCCTGTCAATCAGGCTGGTCTGGTCAGATGGGCGTGGTGTCCAGATCTTGCTTATTTTTCCGTTGGTGGCGTAGTGGTTTGCGCATGCCCAAGTCCAGAATCCACTGCACAGGGGAGGGAAAAGAGCGCGATCTGCGCTATTCCCCTGGTGATCGGTGGGGGCGGCCATCTTCCTGTGGCAGCGCGTGCGCAGATAAAGCGCTCTGCTGCCCGGGGCTTCAGGAAAATGGCCGCCGCGATCTCCATCTGCGCACGCGCGGCATCCCGTGGCCATTTCTAGATCTAGAAGCCATAGAAAAATTCAGTGAATGCTGGAATATCGATACATGCTTTTACACAACCTTACAAGAGCTTTTCCCCAAGACAGCAGTGAAGCACACAGTTCGCATCGCAGCTCTAGACTTCCAACTTCTGGCACGACAACTCATCAATGTCAAAACACTAGCAGCAGCAGCAGTAGTGTAAGTGGAAGAAGCAATTTTATGAGTCCTTTGACACTCGTGCACAAGCACAACAGAGTCCAAGTCCAAGACTTACATGTGATGAACAAATTGAGAGAATGGTTCAGGAGTATCTAAAACAGAATATCAATACCATCGGGGAGTGTTTGGACCCTTTCACATTTTGGTCTTCCAAAGTGGATGAGTGGCCTCACTCACCTTGGAGGTTTTATCGTGCCTGGTAGCCAGCATTCTCTCACACCGTGTCTTCAGTGCTGCTGGTGGTATCCTGATGGATAAGCACAGCTGGCTATCCCTTGAAAGTGTATACCGCCTAACTTTCATTAAGATGAACAATTCATGGATCTCCAAGGACTTTTGCACCCCAATCGCAGACTGTACAGACTTGGCGATATTGCATTTTTTAGTATTCTGCATTGTCGCGTAACTGCACTCTGTAATATCTTTAATGTGGCTTCTGTGCCTGCGGTTACTGCTGCTAATGCTGCTGCAGATGTTAATACAAATTTTTGGAAATGTGAACAGTCATGGTTGGTCTACATCTGCTGCGGTGGCTGTAGTGTGAGACGTGTCGGTCCCAATTATACTATATTTACTCTCATTAAATTTATGCCACTTTGGTGGTGTCAGGCCCTCATTTGTTTAAATGTGAACACTCCTGGTTGGGTGTCCATCTGCTGGATTGGGTGTAGTGGAAGACTTGTCTGTCCATATTATACTATTTCTACTGTGGTGAAATTGATGCCACTTTGGTAGTGTTTGCTAATAATTTTTGGAAATGTGAACACTCCTTGTTAGGTGTCTATCTGGTAGATTGGGTGTAGCGGAAGACCTGTCGGTCCATATTATACTATTTCTACTGAGGTGAAATGGATGTCACTTTGGTGGTATCTGCCACAAATTTTGGTAAATGTGAACACTCCTGGTTGGGTGTCTATCTGCTGGGTTGAGTGTAGTGGAAGCCCTGTTGGTCCATATTATACTATCTATACTGTGGTGAAATTGATGCCACTTTGATGGTGTCTGCCACAAATTTTTGGAAATGTGAATACTTCGGGTTGGGTGTCCATCTGCTAGATTGGGTGTAGTAGAAGACCTGTCTGTCCCTATTTTACTATTTCTACTGTGGTGAAATTGATGACACTTTGGTGGCATCTGTCAGTAATTTTTGGAAATTTGAACACTCCTGGTTGGGTGTCCATCTACTGGTTTGGGTGTAGTGGAAGACCTGTCAGTTCATACTATACTATCTATATTGTAGTGAAATTGATGCCATTTTCGTGGTGTCTGCCAATAATTTTTGAAACTGTGAACACTCCTGGTAGGGTGTCCATCTGCTGGGTTGGATGTAGTGGAAGATCTGTCGGTCCATATTATACTATCTATACTGTGGTGAAATTGATGCCACTTTGTTGGTATCTGCCACTAATTTTTGTAGACACAGGCTCCAACTCCAATATACGGGTAGTACGTGGCATAATTCACATGATTTACTCTGTACGGAAAAAAGCAGCATCTCATCATTCATTAACCAAACTGCCCAGTTTATTATTATATAGAGATATAGGTAAATTTGTGAACAAGGGAAGTGTAATATTTGTATGCAGATGAAAATTGGGCCCCCAAAGTAATTGTTACTGGTGGGCCCTTGGCACCCCAGTCCGACACTGAATTAAATCTCAAAATTTAGGATTTGGCAAATGTACCATTGTTCAGAAATGTGTAACGTATTTAGATTACTTGTACATTGTTTTGGTCATCTCAAAGGCTGAAGACAAAACTTATCTCCATAGTTGTCATCAGCAGTTTTCCTTAACTGCTGAGCACATTTTCTCCCAAATGTGAATCTACAGGCTTTGTTCAGACATAGATATTTCATGAGGCTTGTTAGGGCAGCTACATTCACAGCTCATTATACAGTGAGTGGAGGCAATAAAAGAGAAGCTGTCACCGGAAAAGACGTTGTTAACCTGCAGATATGGGGGTTAATCTGCAGCTTAATAGCGTTGTGCACCTGCATACCTCCTGCATTTAAATCCACACTGCTGGGAGGAAATTAACTGTTTTCCTCCCGGCTACATTCTGGTTTCAGCCACGGGGGGTGATGGCGGCATGAGTTCAGTCACCGCTTAGGCCTCTTTCACACTTCCTTTTTTTACCTCCCGTTGAAATCCGCTGATTTTTGAAAAAACAGGATCCAGCAAATTTTTCTGCTAGATCCTGTTTTTTCCCCATAGACTTGTATTAGCGACGGATTGTGACGGATGGCCATCCGTTTCATCCGTCGTGCACTGGATCCGTCGGAAAATTGCTGTCCGTCGGGCGGAGAAAACGTAAAGAGGAACGTTTTTTCTGCACGTCGGAAAATTGCTCAGCGACGGGTCCTGCGCTGCCCATCGTCGGCTACAGTGGAAGCCTATTGTTACGGCTAGCGGAATGCACCGAGTAAATAGAGATGTTTTTATTGATATTGGTGCGTTTGCAGCCCGGGGTCCACCGGGGTACCTGCTGCTAGCACCGGCGTCACGATATGGCGGTATGGACTAACTCAGTTACTTCACCGAGTAGTCGTGAAAGAAAAGCACTGTGCCCTGTTAGGCATCACAGAGACACAGGCTAACTGCCCACACAGAGAGCAGTCAGTGGTCAAGCATGCACACAAAACTCCTCGCCGGAGGTGCCAGCATTCTAGGGGCTTATTTCAGCCGGGTCCCTGAACACATACTCTCGTGACAACACTGGCGCAAAGCACTTAACAAAGAACAATACTAGCGCATGGCCGTGCGGTCATGCGAACCTTAAATAGCTGCAGCACGTACAGGACCTTCCTGAAGGAGCCAATGACCTTAGCTGCAGTATCAGATCATGTGACCCCCGATCTCCACTGAGAGATCTTACTCTGGGCATGCTCAGAACGAGCAAGGCAGGACTTAGACCCAGAAGCGTCTGCTTGCCGCTGCCCAGCACCGACTTCAATGGCAGAAGCAGGAAAGGCAGCAGTAACTCTTAGCACAGAGTCAGACTGAGCGAGACGCTGGGACCGACGTCTCCGCTGAGCAGGCTCCACTGCGGCAGGAGAAGAATGGGAGACCGCAGCGGAGATGAACCGAGATTCCCCCTGTGCAGAGGAGGGAACTCGACCCCTAACACCTATGGATGCTGGATCCGTCGCTGACCGTCAAAAACAGGAATCCAGTGACGTATCCCGTTATTCTATTCTGAGCATGCCTGGAAGGATTTTCTAGTCAGATCTCTCTCTGCCCACAATTTTATGCATTCAAATTCAGGCAGCACCTCATTCGACGCATCCGTCAACACACTGGACGCATTACATACGTTTTTCCCTATTTTGGAAACATCCGTCGATACGTCACATCGATACATTATGACGGCCGCCTGCTGACGGAAGTGTGAAAGAAGCCTTAGTGGTGGAACCCGCACCCCCGATACTTACTGACAGGTTCCCTTTAACAACCGCTGCTCACTGTGTACTGAGTGTTGACTGAAGCCACGCCGCTGTAACTGACAGCCCGAGGCTGCTGGGAGGACTAAAGTTAATTTTGTCCCAGAAGCAGGGCTTTCAGTACTGCAGCCATACGGCTTTGGAACACTATTGACCTGTAGATTATTTCCTGTTTGAGGACATGACAGGTTCCTTTTATGGGATCAGAGTGCTTTATATTTTTTTGTTGCATTGTAAGACCAAGACAACCTCAGGAGCGGAATTATTTTCCCTTTATATCCCAGTCTGTTTCGTGGACTTTAGTGGCAAACATAAAGGATGCAATTTAAGTGCAATTTATAGTAAATTCCCCCAGGCCGATTTTACAGTTGTTTTAAAAGTGCCAAATCAATCCACTTTTGCAAAAGCACAGTGGTTTGTGTGGAGGGACAGCTTTGCCTGGTTCTGTGACCTACCATGATCAGTTGAATGGGGTAATTTTCAGTGCTACAGCGGTTCGTCCTTGTATAAGCAATGAAGGTGTCCCCATCATTGAGTAGATGAATGCAGGTTCCTGAAAGATAGGTAATCATTGTTAAAATGATTTAAAATGATTTAAGGCTCTATATATAAGATAATTATGGTTAAAAAAACAAAATCTGTGTATATTTCATGAGTCACCAACCATTTTTTCACAATGATTCTGACAAACTGTTTAGATTCATCGTATCGTGAGCAAATTCGATTTTTGAAAGTTTAAGTGTTCTTGAGTCTAAATAAAAAGGTAGCGAATACTTTATCATTCTGTTGTCAAAGATAATTAATTGACAGCAGAAAGACTATGTCACATGGGTGCTTTATCAGTACAATGCAGGAACCCAATGATGAGTCAACCTTCAATTTGCTTGTCACCAAAAGGAATCTTCTTTAGAGATCGGCATTCTAATGAAAAAATGTATCACAACCACTGAGATCTCATTATTACGTGAAATTTCAGTTTATGTTGATAAAGCATTGCAAAAGCAAGGACTGTGATGCATAAAGAATGGTAAACTGTTTAGGATATGTATGAGCTACTGTATGAGGCCAAATGAGAATATTCTGCCCTAGAATTCATGTTGCCAGAGGAGACTTAAGTAGTGTTATGACTAGTGATGAACGAGCTTGTCGGCACTGCTCGGTACTCGATCGAGTATCCGGGTACATGGGAGCCATGCTCGATTCCCCGCCCAATGTGCTTCGGGGATGATTTTCAGCCACTAAACATGCGGGATTGCCTGATAATCACGGTAATGACCGTATGTTATAGCGTTACATACCTGCTGGTGCAACATTAAACAAACAGTCCTTTTCAGGTTTAATGCAAATAGATTCAATTACATAATATTGCCCTTAGCTGCAATGAGGGTAGGGGTAGCTGTTGGAATAGGGACAATGCATTAGAGGCATTTAGACAAAGTTCATTGCATTACAGTCCTTGGTGCTGCTACGTTAAATCAACAGTCCTTTTCAGGTCTAATTGAAATAGATTCTATTCTAATAATACTGCTCTTCACTGCATTTACTGTAGGGTTATCTGTTTGAGTAGGGATAGTGTATTAAAGGCATCTAGTCTTCGGAAGTTGCTGGAAAGGCTGAAGAGGGATAAGAGCGGGGTAGCTGGGTTCCCAGGTTCCCGTGTGGACGGTTGGACACAACCCTTTAGAGCAAATGGTTTCTCGGTCGGAAAGGGTAGATTTTAGTGGGAATAATGTTTTGGTGTCAGTACAAACTGAAAAGGATAAGGAAGAGGATAGGATTGGGTTGGATGATAGGGCTAAGGGCATCAAAGGTGAGGGACCCTGCTTATGGCATATTTGCACAACATGTCGGAAAGTGGTTTAGCCCTAGCATGCGTTTATAAAAAAATATACATTTTGCAAGATGTCATCTATAAATTTTGGGGGCCATTTTATAATTTATATTTTATTTGTGTATGCTAAAAACATACCAAAGTCTATGGCAGCTAATGGGTTAAAGTAGAATTCCTCTTCAGCTTTAAGGCACAGAGTACCAAAATCTCCAGCACTGATGGTTTACAAAAAAAAAAATAGTTTACTAGGTAGTCTTGTTAGACTTTCTGTGAAATGGGTTGTCCACCTTTGGGGTCTTTTTTTCTTACTTAAATGCATGTGTTTTGGCTAAAAAATAAATTTTTGGGTGTCATTAAAAATTTTGCATTATTTATTATCATGTTCTGTAGCTTCTGTGTAGCTCTGTCTATTGCTGGCTGCAGAATGGGTTAACTGATTATCCATCAGTGAGCTCATTCTGACAGTCTAATGGTAGAGTTTTTAACTATATTATCTGTCTTTCAGCTCATCTCAGCTGATATATGACCATAGACCATATTCAGGTTGAATGGGCGGAGAAACATAAAGCATGTGAAAGCAAAACAGAGGTGAAAATGTTCTAAGAAGTGAACAACCCCTTTAAATTTTTGCTTTGAGTCTATGATATGTTTATAAAAAGAACCTGCGAACTTCAATATCTATGACTAAAGCAGTGAAGTAATAGAGGTTTCTAATAATAAACCAGAGTAATATTCTATGCCGTCTTCTTCGCAATTATGTCCTTTCTCTCTGCAGAGCAATAATAACGACAAAATTCTCATTTATTTCCCCATTATGATAAATGGTTTCATAAACCTGCCATTATTTCCAGCATCCTACAGCCCAAATTGTGATTGGATTAATCTAATCATTTCTAAGCTATTAACCCACAAATAGTCTGCATCCTATTAGAAGTTTAGGAGCGGCTATCATGTGCATTATTTACCATAAAACATATCTCCGGACTACAGTTATATGACGCTGCATTCCTAAATCAGTCTTACAATATATTTCTCACACAAGTTGTCTTTCTTAAGCTGGAAAAGGCACAGCAGGAGTGATTTATAACTTACCAACACAAAGGGGAGGCAGAGGAGGGAGATCCCGTTTTTCCGGCGGAATCTCCCTCCTCTGCCTCCCCTTTGTGTTGGTAAGTCCATCCTTTATATATATATGTGGTTACGGTAGGGACTATTTACTATTGGTACTTCATACCAGTTTATGTGACTGTACTTACACTGTGAGATGAGATCTCGTTACTGAGATCTGAATCTGAGCCCCACTGCCCCACAGACCACCGCCACTGCCGCCCCATCCCACAGAGCCCGCCACCACCGCCCCACAGGCCACCGCAGCCCCACAGAGCATCGACACCCCACAAAGCACCTGTCGCAAAATGACCGCGGAGCCCCGCCACACCACAGAGCAGCACCACAGAGCAGCACCAGCCTGGGATGGGATTTCCCAGAGGCCACTGCACTAGCTTGGGCCACCAAACAACCCCTGTGACCACTCCTCCACCTGTGCCGAAACCCCTCCCCGGTAAGCTGAATTTGGACTGTAAGACGGACCCCCATTTGACTTATTTTTTTTCCCGATTTTACTTCTGAAAATTTGGGGTTTGTCTTATGGTCTGGTGCGTCTTATAGTCCGAAAAATACGGTACACTATACATAGTAGCACAGAGAGGGGAAAAAGGAAGGAGACATGTTGGTACAGCAGGAAAAAGGTGGACAACAAAATAACCAGGGGTAAACAAGATCATAAACCATATACCAAAATAAGTGCAAACAATAACAGTAACAAATACGCATCAAAGGGGGCAAGCAGGGAGACATGTGGACACCACCAGTCATAATGGGTAAGCGGGATTAACCGTGTAGTGCAAATGAGTCTGGTGTTGTGTGTACTGACAACTTTTGATTATTCACCAGCCTTTTTTCTTGTGTTTGTTACTGTTATTTTTTGCACTTATTTTGGTATATGGTTTATGATCTTGCTTACCCCTGGTTATTTTGTCATCCACCTTTTTCCTGCTGTACCAGCATGTCTCCTTCCTTTTTTCCCCTCTCCGTGCTACTATGTATGGCTTATATCTTACTTATGTATTATTTTTGCTTATAAAATTACTTGGATTTTAATTCTTCTCGGTGGTTTTCTTGTACTCCATTCTCTTTGGTGTTTACAGTACACACATCTGTTTAAAAAAAGGATCTGACTCTCCAGTGGATGAAACTCCAATCTTGTCCTGTTCACATCTTTTTTTGTGGATCAGACTCAGCCATTAAAGTCAATGGGGATCCATTAAAAACAGATTAAAAAAAAAACAGAAGACATTGTTTACTTCTGTTTCCATCAGTCTTTTATTTAATTTAAACCAACCTATGAGAGAATGTTCCCACAGTCAGTCAACGCTGCATCCAGATATTACAGCATGGTGGATGAGATTTTAAGAAATCCCATGTCCACTATGCGTGCATCGAGGCCCACTGATGACCTGCAGAGACGGACATGTGACATGTCTTTCCAGACTGCAGCATGTCAATTTATCTTGCGGAGACTCAAGTCTCTGCTAGATAAATGTCACCCATACAATGTACTGGACCCGTTGATTACGCATGGTTCAGTGATCATGTCCGGATTCACCTGTGTTCAACAGCCAGCAGCGTTTGGACGCAGCGATTACTGACCGTGGGAACATACCATTAAGAATTTGTGATGACCGAGTGTACTTGGATAAGGTGTTATCCATGCTTGTGTGCTAACTGAATGTCTTTGACATGCTCGAATAATATGTTCGAGTCCCTACGCCTGCATGTCTCAGGGTTATTCAACAGCCGCTCCGCATACAGGGATTTCCTGTTTGTTAGACAATCCCTGCATGCGTTGCTGCTGTCGAACAGCCTTGAGACATGCAGCTGCGGGGACTTGAACATATTATTCGAGCACGCCGAAGACACTCGGTTAGCACACGAGCATAGATAACACCTTATCCGAGTACACCCGCTCATCACTAATTCTTAATAGGTCAGTTAAAATCACTCATCACTATTAACAATCAATGTCTATAAAAAAAAAAGTTCAGACAATTTACTTCCTCAGTTTATAAAAAAGGATGAGAATTACAGGTGCTTCTCACAAAATTAGAATATCATCAAAAAGTTAATTTATTTCAGTTCTTCAAAACAAAAAGTGAAACTCATATATTATATAGAGTCATTACAGACAGAGTGATCTATGTCAAGTGTTTATTTCTGTAAATGTTAATGATTATGGCTTACAGCCAATGAAACCCCAAAAGTCATTATCTCAGCAAATTAGACAAATTAACAAAAAAACCCAGCAAAGGCTTCCTAAGAGTTTAAAAAGGTCTCTTAGTCTGTTTCAGTAGGCTCCACAATCATGGGGAAGACTGATGACTTGACAGATGTCCAGAAGGCAGTCATTGACACACTCCACAAGGAGGGTAAGCCACAAAAGGTCATTGCTAAAGAAGCTGGTTGTTCACAGAGTGCTGTATCCAATCATATTAATGGAAAGTTGAGTGGAAGGAAAAGGTGTGGTAGAAAAAGGTGCACATCAGCTGGGATATACGCAGCCTTGAAAGGATTGTTAAGAAAAAGCCATTCAAAAATTTTGGGGAGATTCACAAGGAGTGGACTGCTGCTGGAGTCATTGCTTCAACAGCCACCACACACAGACGTATACAGGACATGGGCTACATGTGTCGCATTCCTTGTGTCAAGCCACTCATGAATTGTCTTACCTGGGCCAAGGAGAAAAAGAACTGGACTGTTGCTCAGTGGTCCAAGGTGTTGTTTTCAGATGAAAGTAAATTTTGCATTTAATTTGGAAATCAAGGTCCCAGAGTCTGGAGGAAGAGTGGAGAGGCACACAATCCAAGCTGCTTGAGGTCTAGTGTGAAGTTTCCACAATCAGTGATGGTTTGGGGAGCCATGTCATCTGCTGGTGTAGGTCCATTGTGTTTTATCAAGACCAAAGTCAGCGCAGCCGTCTACCAGGACATTTTAGAGCAGTTCATGCTTCCCTCTGCTGACAAGCTTTGGGGAGACGGAAATGTCATTCTCCAGCATTACTTGGTGCCTGTCTACACTGCCAAAAGTACCAATACCTAGTTTATAAACAACAGTATCACTGTGATTGATTGGCCAGCAAACTCACCTGATCTTAACTCCATAGAGAATCTATGGGGTATTGTCAAGAAGAAGATGAGACACCAGACCCAACAATGCAGATGAGCTGAAGGCTGCTATCAAAGCCACCTGGGCTTCCATAACACCTCAGCAGTGCCACAGGCTGATCGCCTACATGCCAAGCCACATTGATGCAGTAATTGATGCAAAAGGAGCCCGACCAAGTATTGAGTGCATTTACTGAACATACATTTCAGTAGGCCAACATTTCAGATTTTAAAATCATTTTTCAAGCTGGTGTTATAAAGTATTCTAATTTACTGAGATAATGACTTTTGGGTTTTCATTGGCTGTAAGCCATAATCATCGACATTAACAGAAATAAACACCTGAAATAGATCACTGTGTTTGTAATGACTCTATATAATATATGAGTTTCACTTTTTGTATAGAAGAACTGAAATAAATTAACTTTTTGATGATTTTCTAATGTTGTGATGATTTTATCTGGTTTTGATTTGGCTTGTCTTAGCCATTCTCACTCACGTTTTGCCTATTTGATTGTTCATGTGTACATTTATAGTTCCGTCCAAGATAGTTTCATTGTAAACCAAGTTTAAGAACGCACTGTGTTCAAAACGCGTTTGGTGATCTTGGGACATTTTTCTCCTCCCTATACCCCCAGTCATCTTTCATTCACAGTTTGATATGTTTTTTAACCATTTAATTAAAATGGGATTTTACCTTGTCCGGATTGGAAGCTGGATCTCTTTGTCCCTGATGCAAAAACCTGCTGACAGATTCCCTTTACGTTCACAGCACAATATTTTTTTAAAGTTATATTTATTTTTAATATCTGGCATTAAACATTTATGGCAAAAATATGAAACTGGCTCAAGATTGGCAGAAGTCAAGGCAAAAATAGGTTAATCTGTAAAGACAATAAAATTAGTAAGGCCAACTAAAAAGATTATGTTACGCATGTGGTTGTGAAACCTTTGTGCCATGGTCCAGGGAGAGCCTGGAGGAGAGTAACTAAGTGACCACCTGGTTGTTCACTAGAACCCCTCTGATGGTGTGGAAAGACTTGAACCCAGGTGGATGCCAGGTGCTACTCCTTGACACCCCGGAGCTGTGTCGTCAGCTGACCTCCAAAGGGGCAGGGAAGCAAGACCAGTCAGGAACTGGATAGTTGCAGAGGTTCGGCTGGTAGGCAGATGATGGATAAGGCACAGGGCAGGCTCAAGTGCGGAATAAAGGTGCAGGTTTCGGATTTGACTGGTTGAGGCAGCAAGACAGGTGCGGACAAGACAGATCAGGCTCAGGACTGGGTAGTAGCAAGGCGGACTCAGGAACAGCCCCTTTAAGAAGCCGGGAGCGCACGAGCCTTAATCATTCTCCCAGGTGACCTGCATGCTATGGGCAATCCTGGGAGGAAAGATACACCACAAGAGTGTGAACATGCCGCCGTACCTGCTGGGGGAAGGATGGGGGCTCATTCAGGGAAAGTTCGCAAGGTTGACAAATTTTTTTTTTGCTGTACATAGACATTAAAGTGTAGCTATCACCTGTCTGAGGTTGCCCTTTATATTTAACCTAATAACAACAAAGCACTGAAAATGTACATCGCTTGGTCCTGGGCTTTAACATCTCGGCCATTGTGATTGTATAATGCTGTTTTAAATCTCCTGCTCCTTCTCCGGGAGAGAAGACAGGTGTTTTATTACAGTTCCTGTCTTTTCCTATGGATCCCACAGTTGCAGAAATAAAAAATAGAAAAAATGAAAAAAAAAGCGATTCCCAGAGATTACTTGTTATGATCTCTTTGAGACAAATTATGTACAAATCTGAATAAAACATCTGCAAAGAATTGAAAAAAAGTAATAAAAATAAAAAGTCCCCACCAAAAACAATAGGGAAAAACTTTGATTTTGTTCATATAAAATAAATTACACATATAAGGCATGTACTCAACTGTAATAACATGGAGCATTCATTCCACAGGTTATTTGGTATGAGAAACAAACTGCAAACACCTTCATTAGTGATTAGCGAATATACTCATTGCTCGCGTTTTCCCGAGCACGCTCGGGTGGTCTCCAAGTATTTGTGACTGCTCGGAGAGTTAGTTTTTGTTGACGCAGCTGCATGATTTACGGCTGATAGCCAGCCTGAGTACATGTGGGGGTTGCCTGGTTGCTATTGAACCCCCACATGTAATCAAGCTGTCTAGTAGCCGCAAATCATGCAGCTGCGTCAACAAAAACTAAATCTCCGAGCAGTCACAAATACTCGGAGACCACCCGAGCGTGCTCAGGAAAACCGAGTACACTCGCTCATCACTACCCTTCATCAATGTTGACAACCAATGACATGGGTTATAATTCCTAAACCAATCAAAAATGAAACGTAATACTTCAAGATTACCATCCCTAGCCCCCTTGATAACCCTTTTCAAAAATGTTTGTTGTAAGACATAGAAAAACATCAAAATCATAAAAAAAAAATATATATAGCCTTACAATTATGGAACTCGCATTTAGTAGTTATCATCAAGTTCTCGAATTTATGTTGTGGGCCTGCAACTGTGCCCCAACAATCGAAAGAACCAGAATTTAAAATAGCTACTATGGCTTATACTTGGTTAGACACAACTGGTGACTTTCTTGGCTACCCTATTAGTGCTGTCATTGGAGACTGCTACATTAAGAAGGCCCCCAATTCTCTCTTATACGTTCAGTTGAGCATGACTTTTGGTCATTCTATTGATCATCACTCGCCAGGAAGTTCTGTTGTGCATTGCTGCTTTCAGTTCACCATTGGTCAATTCCCATGTTTTTGTTGACAATCTTCTTCTTCTGCCACTGACCTATCCAAGCTGACATCTTTCTCCAATGATTGACTCGACATAATGTTGCCAAAATAAGTTCATTTTTGATTATTGTAGCTTCCAGCGACAGTTTTGGCTTGAGTTGGTTCAAGAGGTCTCTGTTGGTGATCCTCGTTGTACGTGGAATCTGTAGAAGTCTCCTCCAAAGTTCAAAACTTTAAAATATGACAACCCTTTAAGCTATCTGTTGCTATATCATCTATACTTTTAAAGCATAAACCTTGATGATGTACCCAGCTTTTCATAAATCATTATAATTATACTTTTGGAATATAATCAGGAAAGTCATATTTTGTAAACTTTTAATGATGAAGTCTCATCAAATAATGCCCTTTGTTCATGTTTTTCAGTAAATCTTGGATGTATGTTATCAACTTGATCCCAAACTCCCTGGCTGGGCACCAAATTATCACTTAGGAAATATAATTAGCTAAAAAAAAAAGACAAAAAAACTTTGATTATGCGAAGCCTGGTTAAATGCTATGTATTTCTTAATGTGTTGTTAGAGTGATGAGAGCTGAGGTTCTGTTCATGCAATTTATTTCTGTCTTACAAGAGCAGATGAATTAAAAGGCACATGAATAATGGACTTCTTTCTATTCTAGGAACCTTCGGGGGTCATAGAGAGATTACAATGCTTCCCCACTGCTAAACAGCTCCTGACTGCCAAAGTGATCCAGGAAGCCACAAGTCTGTGATCCTTTAAAAAAAAAAGCTCTTAATGTGGGCAAAATGTGGTACTTTTATTGGACATGTACAGAATAATTACTTATCCGATCAAAGATATTAATGAAGGAAAATGGAGAATTTTATGTGGAGTCTTAAAAAGTACCTAATTAACATGTGCTGCAGTGATTGATGTCCACAGAAAACCACCGTCAATCGTAAGACACAATAGTACTAAGAAAAATGTCTAAGGGCACCTTATGTGAATTCATTTCTGAGGACCAATATTTGATTGTGTATGCCATGTGCATGCAGGACCTTTCACATCACTGCTGTACAAGAATATTAAGAATAAATAAGACAGAACTAACTGAATAATGAGGGAAGCATGGCATGCATATATTAAAGAGGTGGTCCACTACCATTTTTATTGTGTACATCGATTTAAACCTTTCAAATAAGTCTTTTTGCAAATACCTTATGTTGACATATTTTCCCCTGATCGGTGCTATCGCTGCTTGCTTAATCCCGACTACATGACCCCGGCTGAAGCCTCTGCTGACATCTAGTGATGTCACATCCTTCCAGACATCTGGAAGTTGACCTTTGCATCACCGAGGTGTGACCCAGTCTCATTCACTCCCCCTGATTGACTGGACTGTTTCACCACATGTCACAGCACAGTATCGAGTCGTGTTTGCTGGGCTTTTCCAATGAAAGCAGAGGCAAGAGGAAAAGCTTCTACTGTGCGTGCTCGATATTGGGCTTTGTCATGCCGTGTAATGCCACCCACAGCCCAGTCAATAAGGTGGATTGCATGAGTCTGGGTCATGCCTCGGTGATGCAAGGTCAACTGAAGCACTGGTATATATAGCACAAGAAATCAGATGATCACAGCTTCAAGTCCCCCAAAGGGACTAGGAAATAGGGTTAAAAGTGAAAAACAGTTTTTAAAAATATGAAACGAATAAAAAAAAAATCACAAAAGTTCAAATCACCCCCCTTCCCCTTTCACCTCAATTGAAAGTAAAACAATAAAAAAATTAAAAATATATATATTGTATCACTGTGTTCAGAAATTTCTGTTTTTTCAAAATATAAAATGCATTGATCCAATCTGTAAACTACATAACAAGAAAAACAATATGAAATGCTAGAACTGCGGTCTCTTTGGCCACCGTAACATTACAATAGAATTCAATAAGAGGAAATCAAAACAATGTATCTACGCCAAAAACATCAACTCAGCTCTCAAAAAATAAACACCCATATTCTGAAAAATAGAAATGCTATTGGTCTCAGAAAATGGCTGCAACCATTTTTGAACGGGTGCTGCAGATCAAACATTTGAGAGCAAGGAGGTTTGTCACTGTGATACGCCCAGTGGTGGGCCCATTGCACCCTGACAGTCATCGTTATCCCTAAATGCACCAACATTTCAGTTTGACATATTCCTTGGCGTCTTGCAAGGCTAAGTCATAGTAGGTCTTCTGGGGCTCCCCAATTAAGTTTGGTGCCAGCACTTCTGGCCATTGCTCTGACAGAAGTCTTTCCCTCTTGGCGACCCTTTCAAAAACAGTCAAAAGGACTCTATTTCGTCACCCTCAGTCTTTTTCTGAAGGGCTTCTCTTACTGCTTTCAGCATGGAAAAGTTATTAGTCAACATTGTAGTTGGAGCTGCCGCCATGCTTGAACCGCCTCTGCGAATAGATCAAACTGCTGCAGCTGATGACTGTGCTGCTGCTGTTGCTCGATCTGTTGCATAAGCAGTTTATCTCTTACTGTGCCAGTTGTTGCTAGTGCTGTGCTTGCACCATACAGTGGGTACGGAAAGTATTCAGACCCCTTTAAATTTGTTACTCTTTGTTTCATTGCAGCCATTTGGTAAATTCAAAAAAGTTCATTTTTTTTAACATAAATGTACACTCTGCACCCCATCTTGACTGAAAAAAAAAACAGAAATGTAGAAATTTTGGCAAATTTAATAAAAAAGAAAAACTGAAATATCATATGGTCACAGCAGGTGTGATCGCATTTGGATTCAGACATGGGGGCTATCAGGAATTAGTTGTAATAATTATAGGGGATAACTCAGGAGACTCTTTGCGTGGAACAAGACAACTACAGGACACAGTTTTATAAGTGGTAAAGTCTATATTATCACACGGTGATTCAAACAGGTGCAAAGAGAAACTCAAGTCCACAACACTTGGTGCAAATAATAAACGCAGCTTCGCAGTCTATAGGAAACTTCAGAGGAAAATGCAATCAAGCAGAAAGTCTATGAAGCACAGTTATTCTTGAGGATACTTGACATGAATAAATCCTTGTCTTAGTCCAAATACGGATAGATAAGCTTATTAGGCAGTTCAAATCATATCTTAGCTCAACCAGGGAGGCCTGGTTAATAGTCTCAGGTTTTTGCAGAGCAGCAAACGCTTACATTTCCAGCAAATGCAGATGGAAGTAAATACGAGCGGCAGATGAAGGAGGATTACTGGAACTGGTGTATGCAGCAGGAACTCAGAGCAGAGTAGCAGGATCACCACACAGGTTCACAGGAGCAGGTATATAGCCAGGGAGTAATCAGAGATCAGGAGCTGGATGCAAGGCAGAATACTCTAGCACAGACTGAAGGCTGGGGTGGTGTTTTATAGCAGGAAGACACAGTGCACATGGGACCAAAGACGCCATCTTGGAAAAAGGCAGTAATGCACAAAAGGTAATAAAAATGTCCTGACATTAGTACTCTTTACAGAATTCTCAACTGGATGTGTATGTGCCCTCTAATTCTGCTGTTGTCCCTCCTGATTTCTACTTCTAGTAATAGATATTTGAGAATGGTCATTTTTTTTATTTAACCCCCATGACCTCATCTTCCACATGTACTGTACCATGCCAACAGCTAGACTTGCACATTACCCATACACACTGTGTGCCTTCAATTTTACACTTTTTATCATGTTTCATCATGAGGCATATACAAGAATTGCAATTCTTTCAGAGGAGAGTACAGTGCCTTACAATGCCACCAAGCAGCAGCTCTGTGTGCATACAGGACTTTAATATGGTCACCTAGGGATGCCATGCGTTCAGATGCTATGTGTGCATGGACCTTAACAAGCAAGATTTGGTAATCAAAAATAATCAAACAAATTTGACAATATAATACGGCACAAAAGTAAAACTGATTCGGACTCCAGATCGACCACCCAAATAAATTCAGACCATAAGCCCCTTAAGAAATAGGTTTCAGACTGGACACTTAGAAAGAAATTCAGACTCAGAAATCAGAGGCTTCTCTTACCAAATATTCTCCTCCTCATAATGCCAGCTAGATCCCTTCTTTGTGTGGGCTAGCATATAAAGAGCATCTACAACCTATCCACGCCTATCCAAGAATAATGGTCCCGTTTCCCTAAATGAATGGAGCATGGGCATGACTATTTCATTCACTGCCTAATGGATGGCTGCATATAGATAATTGTTGGCATTGGTAGAGTGATAGACAGATATGTAGGGCAGTGCAGAACCGTGGAGAGCAATGTGGGTGAGAATGAGTCTATATTGTATTCTGTAGTGGATGGGCAACCACTACAATGACTGGCACAGGGTAAAGGCATCGGTGTAGTCGCAGAGGAATACGGTCCCGTCTGCTGCATTCAGGATGGATTGGAGAGGGGAGAGTTTCATTATTATCCCTCTCTGTGTTTGTGAGATGGTGCGGAGCTTTTTTTTTTTACTGATCTGCGCAACTCAAATCGCAAACTGTTCAAATTCGCTGGGTCTCGAATACAATTTCCTGCGGATCAATACAATCATGTCTAATACCAACAACAATTAGAGTTACAAGGAATTTGACATCTGACTAATGAAATAAACTATATGATATTAGCAAAGTGATTCTAAAACAGCTGGCAGCTGCCCAGACTGTCGGATGCCATTGTCCTTTCTCTTAACATTTTTGAGACACAAGTCATATGGATCAGTAGAGAACAGAAGCTGAGAATAGATAGATGGAGAATGTATACAGAAATGACTGATAAGGAAAAAACAGATTTGTAAAAAATGCTTTGGACTTTTTTAATTAATTACAACAAAATCCAATCCAATATTAAAATTAGTACTTTAAAGCACAGGATTTTTTTTAATTTTTTTTTTACTCACCCTCTCCGGGTCCATCACTGAGTCTTTGCTGATGCTCCTGGTGTCTAATATTGTTTGCATGGCTGACATTACATCAAGAGCACTGCATCCAGTCAAAGAACTCAGTGGATCGGAACGAGTCATGCAGTCAACTCAATCAGAGTCGCTGAGCTTAGTTATTGAGAAAAGAAATATAATTTCTCCACTTATGAGCCATTTCTCCCCCCCCATGCCTTCTGAACTCAACATCCAATATACAGCAGGAATCCATCCCTGTCTGCTGAGCTGTGTATAGGAAACATCATAGCAGCTAGTGTCATCCAACCAGCTCAGAGACAATTGCAAATTAAGAGATAGAGCCTCCAGAGCAGGAAAATTGATAAAAATGCAGAATACAAGCCATAATAATGCCAGAAATAGGTTATTTCTCATGAAGACAAACAGGACAGCATAGCTTATTCTAAAAAATTACTTGAAAGTTCAGTTACCATTTAAAGGGTTAAGCTTTTGTGCGTACAGTAATATTAGTCATACATATGCCATAATGAAGGAGGACATTGATACACAGGACATGCACCGTAGGTGACCTGCCCTGATACAGATTTCTAATTGGGGTTCAGAAGTGTCAATTGACCCGTAAGCAATTAATTTAGCTGCAAATGTTAAAATATTGTTATTTGTTAGACAAAATGTACCATAAAAATAAAATGAGCATAGATACTGTAGTAAGTAAATAAGTAAATATTACATGTAAATAACATAAGTAATTAAACGCTGTTTTGATCAAAAAGTATAAAAGCCGTCCCACCGTGAAAAGGCGTACCCAAACGGGATGGACCTCTCTCTAGACAATATGTTAGCAGACCTCAAAATAGATGAGGGCAGAGCAGTACCCACACCCGACCGCCATGGGAAGCTATATAGACAAAATGCTTAGAGAGGGGGAGCAACACCCCTGCTTGTACAAAGCACAGAAAACTAAAGCAAAACCAAATACACAGAGTGTATTTTATGGCTCAAAGAATCTTAAAAAGCTTAGATCCAAAGCAATGTACGAGATACTTTTTCTTCATTTCTAGATATCTCCCATCCGTCACCACTTCACTGGGCTCTGTGCTTCTCCTCAGCTAAATATATCTGGACACCAAGAGCAGGTACATTTTTTTCTCTGAGTAACATTCATTTACTGCAAAATAGCCTTTGGGATTCACCATCTTCCTCTTGCATGACCAGCACAGCTGAAAGCAATATGTTATATTCGGAAACCTGACCAAGGTAGGATTGCTTTATAGAATGAGATATACAAAGGTTTATATGTGATTTATATCATGTAATTCAAGCTCTGTGTCACTTCCAATGATTTAGGTGAGAAGGAGAATATGAAGAACATGAAAAGATGATCCTGTACAAAGATAAAGGAAGATGCATACATTGGTCAGTTAACCACAAAATGTTTATTATTATTAAAGGGGCTGTCCACTACTATTATATTGATGACCTATGCGTCAGTGCAGAATGAATAGGAGTGGATCTGCAGTACTTGGCTGCAGCCACTACAGTAGATGTATCTGTGCAGTGCAGCTCCACAACTGATAACATACGTCTGCTGCCAGCATCGGGAGCAACTGATCAGCGGGAGTGCCGTGTGCTGAATCTCTACCAATCTGATATTGATAACCTATCCAAAGGATAGCTCTTGAATATAAACGTAGTGGCCAACCCCTTTAAATATTTTGTCTAATTAATATATTTTGTAGGTAGTACAACGTTGGGGTAACACATTTTAGCTGTAGCTGAAGACATTATTGTAAAGACGAATGTACCCTTCCCATACAAGTTTTCAATCCATTGTGAATAAATATTTTAGATGAGGGAATGGAGTAAGCAGCTATGTACAGTGGGTGAAATACGCACTGAAGACAATTTTTTAAACAGATATATTTCTAAAGGTGATATTGTCATGAAATTCTCACGAGATGTCGGTAACAACTCATCCAACCCACACAAACAAAGAAATCAAACCAAAGATGTCCATAAATTAAGTGTAATAATGAGTAGTGTTGAGCATTCCGATACCGCAAGTATCGGGTATCGGCCGATACTTGCGGGTATCGGAATTCCGATACCGAGATCCGATACTTTTGTGGTATCGGGTATCGGTATCGAAACAACATTAATGTGTAAAAGAAAGAATTAAAATAAAAAATATTGCTATACTCACCTCTCCGACGCAGCCTGCACCTCACCGAGGGAACCGGCAGCGTTCTTTGCTTAAAATGCGCGCGTTTCCTGCCTTCCGTGACGTCACGGCTTGTGATTGGTCGCGTGCCGTCCATGTGGCCGCGACGCGACCAATCACAGCAAGCCGTGACGTAATTTTCAGGTCCTGAATGCCTAATTCTAGGCATTCAGGATTTGAAAATTACGTTACGGCTTGTGATTGGTCGCGTCGCGACCAATCACAAGCCGTGACATCACGGGAGGCAGGAAACGCGCGCATTTTAAAATTACGTCACGGCTTGTGATTGGTTGTGTGCCGCCCATGTGACCGCGACGCGACCAATCACAGCAAGCCGTGACGTAATTTTCAGGTCCTGAATGCAGAATTAGGCATTCAGGACCTGAAATTACGTCACGGCTTGCTGTGATTGGTCGCGTCGCGGTCACATGGGCGGCACGCAACCAATCACAAGCCGTGACGTAATTTTAAAATGCGCGCGTTTCCTGCCTCCCGTGACGTCACGGCTTGTGATTGGTCGCGTCGCCCATGTGACCGCGACGCGACCAATCACAAGCCGTAACGTAATTTTCAAATCCTGAATGCCTAGAATTAGGCATTCAGGACCTGAAAATTACGTCACGGCTTGCTGTGATTGGTCGCGTCGCGGCCACATGGGTGGCACACGACCAATCACAAGCCGTGACGTCACGGAAGGCAGGAAACGCGCGCATTTTAAGCAAAGAACGCTGCCGGTTCCCTCGGTGAGGTCCAGGCTGCGTCGGAGAGGTGAGTATAGCAATATTTTTTATTTTAATTCTTTCTTTTACACATTAATATGGATCCCAGGGCCTGAAGGAGAGTTTCCTCTCCTTCAGACCCTGGGAACCATCAGGGATACCGTCCGATACTTGAGTCCCATTGACTTGTATTGGTATCGGGTATCGGTATCGGATTAGATCCGATACTTTGCCGGTATCGGCCGATACTTTCCGATACCGATACTTTCAAGTATCGGACGGTATCGCTCAACACTAATAATGAGAAAAGACACTGGAAAAAAGTATTAAACATATGAAGAAAGAAAGATGCAGAAAGCCATGGAAAGTTATGACACCAGCTGAAATCTATCAGTAATTAGAAAGCAATCCTGCCACTTAGTGAAAAATAATATCAGCTGGTTCACCTGATGGCCTATAAAAAGGTATCTTATTACTAAGGTGCCATCCCACGATGGGTAAAACCATTGAACTGTCTCAAGACCTTCGCAATCTTATTGTTCCAAAACATACTGATGGCATTGATTACAGAAAAATGTCTAAACTACTGAAGGTAGAGCACTGTTAGAGTCATTATCCAGAAGTGGAAAGAACATCATTTCACTATAAACTGGCCACTCCCTGCAAGATTTTAGACAGAGGAGTGAAAAAGAATTATCAGAAAAGTTGTCCAAGAGCCAAGGACCACCCGTGGAGAGCTACAGAAAGATTTGGAATTAGCAGGTACAATTGTTTCTAAGAAAACTTTAAGTAATGCATGCAACCTCCAAGGCTTGCATGAACACTCACCACACAAGGTTCCATTGCTGAACAAAAAGCATGTTAAAGCATTTTTAAAGTTTGCTCAACAACGTTTAGACAAGCCTGTGAAATACTGGGAGAATATAGTCTGGTCAGATGAAACCAAAATTTAAATCTTTGAATGCCATAATAAACATCATGTTTTGAGGCCAAAAGGCACTGCATATCACCCAAAAAGCACCATACCAACAGTAAAGTTTGGAAGTGGGAACATTATGGTGTGGGGATGTTTTTCAGCATATGACACTGGCAAACTTCATATAATAGAAGGAAGGATGAATGGACAAATGTACTGAGACATTCTTGATAAACATCTGCTGCCATCTACCAGACTGATGAAGATGAAATGAGGGTGGACATTTCAGTAAGACAATCATCCTAAACACACAACCAAGGAAACTCTTAATTGGTTTCAGAGAAAGAAAATAAAGCATCTAGAATGGCTAAGCCAATCACCGGACCTGAATCCAATAGAAAATGTATGGAAGGAACTAAAGCTCAGAGTTCATAGAAGGAGCCCATGGAGCCATTCAGGAACTGAAGAATGTTTGTGTGGAAGAATGGGCCAAAGTAACACCTGAGCAATGCAAGCGACTAGTTTCTCCATAAAGGAGGTGTCTTGAAGCTGTCATTACTAACAAAGGCTTTGGTGAAAAAGTTTTAATTAAATTTCAGTAGGTGTGTTCAATACTTTCTATTATTATGTAATTACACATAATTTAATTATGGACATCTATGATTTGATTTCTTTGTCTGTGTGAATTGGATGGGTTGCTGCCGACATCTGGTGAGAATGTCATGTCAATAAAACCTACATAAATTTATTTTATTGGAAAATTGGTGACGTGTTCAATACTTTTTTCACCTGCTGTACAGGGTATGATTGACTCTTTAGGCAATATTTATACTTGCTGCAAACATTTTCAGTGAAGGTTTGGACTATTGAAGAGAATCACCTGGCCAATGCTTCCTGGGAAATAAGGTATGCCAATTGGAAAGAAAGAGGGCTCTTCAATGCCACCTATTGAGTGTAGTTATCCTATACACTGGGCGCACAGTTTTTAGGCAATTTGTATTTTTGATGTTATTGATTGTTATTTTAATGTTATTATTTAACAACTACAATGTTATTAATCATTTCAAAAAGTTAAAGGGGTTGTCTTCTACTTGCACAACCCCTTCTTAATCCCTATGTGTCTCCCAAGTAAAGTAATAACTTCTATTCTCACCCGATGCTCGCGTGACATCAGCGGCCACTTCACTCTTCCCTATTTTAGACAAATCAAAATATCTTGAGGAAGTGAGAAAGCAGTGGCAGCTGTCTGAAGGAGGGACCACTGAAGTGTTAGTAATTGGTCGCAGCAATGTCACGATAGCCCCGGAAGAGCCAGTGCTGATGTCACTGGAACGATGCCAGCAGCAGAAGTGAGTATAAGTGTTATTAAATTAAATGATACAAGTTGTAAATCACTTTTTATCTAGAGTAGAGGATTTCAGGGTCCTATACTTTACACACAGCGCAGCAGTCAATAAAACAGAGTTGACTTCACCTGTTGACCAAAAAAGCAGCTTACACTGTTACAGATAAAGAGCAGTACAGACCATGCGGTACTTCGCTAAACTGTAAAGAGGCGCAACTAGACGGTCAATCAGCTCATGCTCTAGAGTGACGTATTCATTCTGATTGGCTGGATCATAAAATGAATCCCTTGTTACACAGATTAAGAGTGTAGGATACATTGTCCATTAAACAATGCTTAAAGTTTCCATGACCCAGGAAAAAATATTGAAAATAATGCACCTAGAGACCACTGCAATGTAAGATACCACTGTAATTACATTGTATTCCTACAATGTAAGCCTGGAAATATTTACATCACTGATATCCTTTCGGTACAGTTGTAGTGGGTAATGTCACACTGCAGTAAGGTGGTTCCCAGGTCTCAACACCCTTCATGGGAAGAGGACCTCCACAGTATTATTATTATTATTATTTATTATTAGTATTTATTTATATAGCACCATTGATTCCATGGTGCTGTACATGAGAAGGGGTTACGTACAAATTAGATATCACTTACAGTAAGCAAACTAACAATGACAGACTGATACAGAGGGGCGAGGACCCTGCCCTTGCGGGCTTACATTCTACAGGATTGTTGGGAAGGAGACAATAGGTTGGGGGTTGCAGGAACTCCGGTGTTGGTGAGGCGGTAGCTTTGGTAGTGGTGAGGAGGCAGCGGGGTCAGTGCAGGCTTTAGGCTTTCCTGAAGAGGTGGGTTTTCAGGTTCCGTCTGAAGGATCTGAGGGTGGTTGATAGTCGGACGTGTTGGGGCAAAGAATTCCAGAAGATGGGGGACATTCAGGAGAAGTCTTGGAGGAGATTGGATGAGGAGCGAATAAGTGTGGAGGAGAGAAGGAGGTCTTGGGAGGACCGGTGATTACGTGAGGGAAGATATCGGGAGATTAGTTCAGAGATACGGTATATGGAGGAGACAGGTTATGGATGGCTTTGTAGGTCAGGATAAGTAATTTGAACTGTATACGCTGAGGGAATGGGAGCCAGTGAAGAGATTAGAAAGTAGTTATATAGATACACAGTAGATATTATCCCAAGAAAGCACAACCTTGTGAAACATTACAGGGATTTGTTTGTTAGATTTTTTTTTTATTAAAATAAATTGAACTAATTTCAACCATTATTAGATACAATCCAAAATTTTATTTATGAATTCCAAAAAAGGCTTCACATACGGCATTTTTTTCTCGTTACATGAACACCTAAGGCTTTTTTATGCATGGGTATGTGTGATAAAATAATTCATCGACTGGATATCTCCCATCTTAATTCTGCCAACACGCAAGTCACATGTAATAAAATGTTACAATAAAGACTTTGCATTTATGAGAGTAGTAACTCAGGCAGAAGACCTTGCGGAGTCAGCATGATGATAAATGGGAGGCTGGTACGTGAGATCAGTAAAGCTTTGGGAATGTAGGAGATTGAGCAATGACATTTAGACAATATGTGAGGGCATCTGAGAAGGCCGGTATCACACTTAATAGGCAACTTGTGATCCAATTTAAAAATGACATAGAAAAGGAGAAGTGATGTAGTCAAGGGCAAGTAATTAAGTAAGGTATTAGGAAGGGAAGACTACACCACTATCAGTCAATGGATGACATGGAGAAAAACATGTAACTGTGGAGGTCAATTTAGGGTCAGGCGAAGAAAATGGGATTGAAGATGACTGAGATTAAACTGTGAGGTAAAATACAAAATATGAAGGAATATAACCAGAGGTAACGTAAGAAGAATGCACTGTCCTAAGTTAATTAAGGAGAAATGATGGAATTGCACAAACCCCCAGGAGGTTTTTGTTTTTTGCTTTTTTTCTTAAGTCCGTGTACCATGATCAATTTTCTCAGCCGTGAATTATATTTGTGTTTTAATGCAGTTTTGTTCCTTTAAGGAAATAAGAATGGTAGCTGTGTGTTAGATATAAAGGTCCACAGATTCATGAAGAATTAGATTTATCTTTGTAACCTCTATTAAGATGACACTGATGGAAAACAACAAAAGATTACATTGCATTTATATCAGCATGGTAATTGAGGTGAACACGTAGCTCTGGCAGCACAGTTTAAAGCTTATCTTCAGGTCTCTCCCAATGTAGCTCATTTGCATCAATCTGGCAGCTACCTAATAGTGTTAAACGGTTTGTCCAGGACTTTAGTATTGATAGCCTATCCTTAAGATAGGTCAGCAATGTCGGATCAGTGGGGTTGCGACACCCAGCACCCCCGCCTATCAGCAGCTCCCGATGAAGGTAGCTGCCAGATCTGCTTAGTTGTGGAGTTGGACAGCACAGCTCTGTCAATGGAATGGTGGCTGTGGCCAGGTACTGCTCATCCACCCCCTTTTGATCCAAATATGTCTATTAAGGGGCACACTTGTAATGATGTAGCAAAGCCCAGCAACATATCATAGGTAAATTTGTCAGATCAATTGCAAATCTGGCACAGAAAAACAGTTAATAATTTACAATAACTGCCCAGATACTTAGGCAGCGTTGCACCTCCTAACATGGCCTATTTGGCCCAAAGGCATGACGTCAGAGGTGCGTGGCAGATTGCTGAGTAGAGAAGAGCTGATGGGAGGAGGATGAAACAGGTACCACTGAAGAGCTCCTGCATGATGTGGCATTAGTGAGGAAAGACTGCCATCTGCTGCCTGGACGACACCAGGCAGAATCAACCAGGAGAGTTGCCGGGGGAAACAGTTCATGCTCAGGACCCATTCAGGTGCCTTGCATGACGGAGTTCTCAAATATAAAAGTCCTGTGCGCCAAACCGCGCCAAGCAGAGGAGCAGTATGGACGAGGACCAGAGACGATGCTGAAGCCAATGTGACAGGCCTCACAGGAAAGCATGCGCTAGCAGGGCGCTGGCCGCCATCAGACAAAGCCTAGCCGATGCCAAGTGAAATACAGAGACCCGACTATGCCGGTCAAATCCCAAAGATACGACCTGCGCCGATCAAGACCCAGAGCCCAGACTGCGCCGGTCAAGATCAGAACTCCTGCGGTACGCCAGTCAAGATCCAGAGCCTAGACGATGCCTGTCGAGAGCCGAGATCCAGCCCTCATAAACCTGCCAAATCGCACAGGGTCTGCTGTGTAGATCGAAAGCCACTTTTTAAATTTATTCAATGTAAGTCTATGGGACTCAGAACAAGGTCAGAGGGCTTCATTCAGTGTCTCATAGAAAGTAATTACATCTCCGCAGCAGGCATAGGCTGATGGGAGCAGTAGTCCCATCAGCCTGTGCCAGTGACTGGAGGTAAACTTTATACCTCGGATCACAGCTGTGGGCTCACGCTGTCTTTTGACAGCATGGGAGCTGTGGCTGTCTGACCGGCGGTAATGATTTTCCGCCGAACAGAAGCAATTTTTGCCGTGCTGTTATGCATATGATAGCGCGACAAACACCACACAAACCCGAACAAATACGGACATCCTGGTGAAGTACATGTTTGGTCTCCATGCTTGAACAGTAGGTGTTTGGTATGGATGCCAAACTTTACTGTTCAGGTTCGCCTATCTCTAATCAGGGTTCCCAGCACATCAGGCTTACACTGGTCCCTCAACCACATCGTCTTGATTAAAGCTTAAATTCAAAGATGTAAATGCTGGCCCAGATCCTGATACCTCATGCATGTCCCATGGATGACTGCTGCTGTGCCATTATCAAATTTCTACTGTGAGTGAGTTGATCGTCAGTCACCTACCTGTGTTACTATCCTTACATTTATCTATAGTAGTTTGTGGCACCTGAGTGTGGCTGGGGAAAAACAGTTTTTGCTGTTGCATCAGTTCTAAAGGCTCTCAGCAAAGAAGACTTACACCACTCCCTCACCTACCTCATCTTAATTGAAAATTCAATTCAAAGCTCTAAATGCTGGCCCAGACCCTGATACCTCATGCATTGCCTATGGTTGACTGGTTCTGTGCCATTATAAAATGTTCTACGGTGGGTCAATTGATCAGTCAGCTACCTATGTTACTATCCTTACATTTTTCTGTCTATTTTTATATTCTTTCTATCTAGTGCTCTACCAAGCTGATATTTGTGCCACCTGAGTACAGCCGGGGAAAAAACAGTTTCAGCCGTTTCATGAGGTATCAGGTATCAGATAACTCATGCATGGCCCATGGCTGACTGCTGATGTGCCATTATCAAATTTCTACTGTGGGTCAATTGTTGACACTTTTCCTGGTGTCTGCCCCTTATTTTTGGAAATGTTTGGACTCCAAGTTGGGTCTCCTTCATGTATGTTGCCTGAATTCAGCAGACCTCTAAGAGCACCAGGCCTACACCAGCCACTCATCCACCTGTTACTGATCAATGTTTCAGTTAGCAATGCCGGTCCAAGCCCTGTCCCATGCATCCATACTGAACAATTTTACTATTTGTACTATGGGTCAATGGATGCAACTTTTCCTGGTGTCTGCCCCTAATTTGAGCTGTTTGGGAAGCTTTTTGGAACCCCCTTAAGGTGCTGTCCATGTGTTTGGTTTTGCCTCCCATTAAATTCAATGGGGTTCGGGTATGTTCGACGAACTGCTCAGCACATTGAGATGCTCGCTGAACCGAACCATACCTTAAAAAGGTTCGCTCATTTCTAATGGTAAATGAAAAAACCACAAAACAATGGTGGAGTTACACTTTTTTTTGCAATATCACAGCACTTGGATTTTTTTTCCAGTTTTTCAGAACGCTATATGGTAAAATCAATGGCGTCATTCAAAAGTACAACAATAAAACAAATCATCATAATGCTATATTGACAGGAAAATAAAACAGTTATGGCTCTGGGAAGAAGGGGAAGAAAAAACAAAAGTGCAAAAACTGAAAATTGCAAGGTCGTGAAGGGGTTTAACAACTGCCAATAGGCTAGATGAAGCTAATCGGCAGTTGTTTAAGTTGAAAAACTACTTGACGCATAAATTGGCCAATGTATGTGAGCCCAATTGCCATGTCAAGGTGTCCTTCGTAATTGGGTCCCTGTCCTGTTTTGTCACCTTTCCTGGGCAAAAATTTGTAGGCTTTTTTGCCCAGGAGAGGTGACAAAACAGGACAGGGACCCAATTATGAAGGGCGCCTTCACTTGGCAATTGGGCTCACATACACTCACTGGCCACTTTATTAGGTACACCTGTCCAACTTCTTGTTAACACTTAATTTCTAATCAGCCAATCACATGGCGGCAACTCAGTGCATTTAGGCATGTAGACATGGTCAAGACAATCTCCTGCAGTTCAAACCGAGCATCAGTATGGGGAAGAAAGGTGATTTGAGTGCCTTTGAACGTGGCATGGTTGTTGGTGCCAGAAGGGCTGGTCTGAGTATTTCAGAAACTGCTGATCTACTGGGATTTTCACGCACAACCATCTCTAGGGTTTACAAAGAATGGTCCGAAAAAGAAAAAAAATCCAGTGAGCGGCAGTTCTGTGGGCGGAAATGCCTTGTTGATGCCAGAGGTCAGAGGAGAATGGGCAGACTGGTTCGAGCTGATAGAAAGGCAACAGTGACTCAAATTGCCACCCGTTACAACCAAGGTAGGCCTAAAAGCATCTCTGAATGCACAGTGCGTCGAACTTTGAGGCAGATGGGCTACAGCAGCAGAAGACCACACCGGGTACCACTCCTTTCAGCTAAGAACAGGAAACTGAGGCTACAATTTGCACAAGCTCATCGAAATTGGACAGTAGAAGATTGGAAAAACGTTGCTTGGTCTGATGAGTCTCGATTTCTGCTGCGACATTCGGATGGTAGGGTCAGAATTTGGCGTAAACAACATGAAAGCATGGATCCATCCTGCCTTGTATGGAGCATCTTTGGGATGTGCAGCCGACAAATCTGCGGCAACTGTGTGATGCCATCATGTCAATATGGACCAAAATCTCTGAGGAATGCTTCCAGCACCTTGTTGAATCTATGCCACGAAGAATTGAGGCAGTTCTGAAGGCAAAAGGGGTCCAACCCGTTACTAGCATGGTGTACCTAATAAAGTGGCCGGTGAGTGTACATTGGCCAATTTATGCACGAAGACCTTCCTTTTTTCATAGCAATTTTTGCAGATAAATATTTCATGTGTACACTATATAGCGCTTTTTTCCTATTTTCTATGGCAGTAATGCATTTTCAATGTTCTAGAGTAATCATTCTTGGTAAAAAATGGTGCAACCTTTATTGTTTTTAAACTTATATGTTTTTTTGGTTGACGCCTGTTCACAATAGCTTAGATGTGCTGGTCTTGTTCTCTATTGGCAGTTGTTTAAAGCGCCATTGCAGCATTTTTTTTCTTTTACCACTGGAGTGGTATTCTTACCCTCTGCCACCTTCCCCTTCTATAGCTGCCGCTTGTGACCTGCTGGTTCTCTCCAGAGTTTAGTAGAGCTCGCCAGAGGTCATAACTTAATACAAGTCTAAGAGAGCCTTGTTCTGGCTCTTATAGTATTGCATTGAGATCTTATGACGTAGCTTCTGACTTTTGGAAAGGCAGAAGTTGCAGTCACAAAATGGCGCTGAGAGATGGGAGCAGCACCGAAAAAGAGGTGAAGATACCAGAGTGTGAGTATAAGACAGGGTGCAAAAGCTCCACTACAGTGCTGAAAAAAAACACAAAAAAGCTGGCATAGTGCTTTTAGAGCTTGTGTAGACTAGATGAGGCGACACTATCATGTGTGCAGAAGATGGGTAACACGATCATCCTGTGCTCATAAGGAAAATAGCATTGTTCTCTGCAGCACATGTTTGCACAGGATGATGTGTTGCAGAGAATGATGATATTTAAGCCAGTTTAAAAATAATTTCACCCTAAAATCAAATGCATGTTTGACAACCTGCTGGGAGTGACCGATATTCAGCTTCAGTGTAAATGCACCTTAAATAGTAGCTAAACTTTTTGAATACTTTTTTTAATGTCTTAGGCCCATTAATTTTGAGCAGTTAAATAGAGGAAGCAGTTATGAGAGCCCACCAATCACTCAAAAAAAAAAAGTTGGAAATGTGCATCATGAGACAAAATAGAGCATACAATGCACATAGTGGATGCAGTAGAAAGTTATAGAGTTGCCTTCAGAACTGTGCACTTCTAAGTGGTTTGTGGGGTGAACATTTTGTTTTTAGGGGAGATAAAGTGTTCTCCCCTATATGCAGTGAAAAACATAAACATTGGGTAAAGTGAAGCAATTATGAGTATGAGATGGTGAGAGAATGCTATCAGCCAAGTCTAATGCTAGAATCAATAGATGAGTATGAGCATTTTAATTTTTTTTGCAGTACGTTGGACTTGTTTGCAAAAATGGAGTAGACAACTCCTGTAATAAAGGGGGTTCTCTATTCAGGGTCCTCATCATTTGGGTGAACTGTAGAGCAGTTTTAAAAAGCGTCTCTCGCTCTGGAGGACTTGCCCTGTCTTGTGTTATACAGACAATCTATTGACTTAGACACTTTGTAATCCTTAGCTTGCCCAGGGGTGGCGCTGCAGCGCAATGGAACACTTCATGCCAGGCATTCCAACACATTGCAGCTAAGTGGTTGGGTATTCAGAAAGAGAATACATTGTGATCTTCTTAATGGTAAAGAAACCCTTGTAGGAAATGGGGATTAGCTAATCCATTTAAACATGTGAGCGTGCAACCATTCATACAGAGATTTGTGGGGAGATAATTGTACTGATTTTTCTCACATCTCGACCTAATTTGCCCAGTTATCTCAATACTTTGATGCTGCTTCCCATTCTTACCGGGAGCTTTCATGTTAACACATCAGGCAGTTGAAGTGCATTTTTTACCTTGAAGGTGATGTGTTTTATTGTTGTCGGATAAACTGCAATTCTAAAAATGTTCTGACTGTTTTGTGAGTCAATCAATGGGGATGAAATTCATTGAATGTGTGTGATCTGTAAAGCCAAGTGATATTTTCAAGAGAAAAATAATGAAAGACTAATGTCATGTACAAGACTCTTGATGTGGAACCCGATATAAGATATTCCACAACTGTAGTATTTCTGCCAGATATCATCCAGCAAGGCTTACTACCAAATATCACTAACTTAATACATAAAAAAGTATGACTGCAGCTAAGCAAATTAAATATTGATATAGACCCGGTCTCAGACGATATTCATCCATGAGCGTTGAGGGAGTTGAGCCGTGTATTATATAGACCATTGTATCTCATCTTCCTCCTAGGTTCTCTTCTAATAGTGAAATATTGATAAAGCCCCTGGATCCAGACAGTATTCATCCACGAGTATTGAGGGAATTAAGCCCAGTAATATGCAGACCACCGTATCTCATCTTCTTAGATTCTCTTCTAACAGGACTAATGCCACAAGATTGGAGGATGTCTGATGTGGTGCCTATATTCAAGAAGGGTTAGAACATGGATCCATGCATCGAGCATCCAATAAGTTTGACATCAGTGGTGTACAAAATTTTTATAAGAGATGACTTGGAAAAAATATATAGCAGAGAACAATATAAAAACAGACAACTTTGTATTAATTAAAAAAGTCAAGTTTAGCCAGCATGCCGGGTTTCTAAAAAGAGTAATTTGATGTTGGTAATGCAGCTAATGTGATACATCTGGACTTTGCAAAGACATTTAATACTGAACCACATAACAGCCTTGTACTGAAGCTCCAGTCCCAGGGACGAGAGTACACTATGTGCACATGGGTAAGGAACTGTTAAAGGGACAGAAAACAAAGTGTAAATGGTACATTATCTAATTGAGCTAGAGACAACAGCGGGGAACACAAGCTTCAGTATTAGGCCTAGTAAATTTTAATCTCATTATTAATGACCATTTGGGTGATGACACAAAACTTTGTTGAAGACCGTGCTAAATTGTACAGAGTGAGTCACTGAAATTTGGATTGTGCATACTTTGGTTCATGAAAAGTGAGAGTGCAATGAACCTCAGCGTCGAGAAACATCTTCTTGCCGAGTGGTCTTGCCAACTTATCGACCCATTGATCGTCTCCACTATGAGATAGACTTGCTACAAGGCTTTCTGCGCATTGGTAGTTTATGTGTGGTGCTTGCATTTCACTTCTGCCAAATTCCTTCTTCATTTGCTAAAAATGTATAGATTCAGTTTGGTGAAACATATTTTCTTTGTGAAAACTTATTGAAAAACTGAGTCCATCAAGAGGTGCAAGAGTGAGTTTATAAAGAAGTGTGGAGGTCGAAATCCGGCGTCTAAACTGCATATTGAAGCCTTCTTTCATGACAGGGTAATCTCCAAGAGACCATAGTCACCAAGATCGCCTGACTTACCACTGCTGGATTTTTTATTTGGGGCCATTTGAAAGGTTGGGTGTACAGTAACAATCCACGAACAGCACAAGCGCCGCAAGAGAATGTACAGTGAGAAATTCAGTCCATGATCCCAAACATCCTGTGGAATATATTCAACAATTTGGAATTGCTTGGATGTGAACTGTGGACATTTCAACTCCTGATTTAAAACATCATCTTCTCATGAACCAAGCTACGTACAGTCCAACTTGCTGTAAAGCAAGTTTTCCGGGTAAAATAGGGAGTGAATCTCCCTGTATAATATTACAAAACAATGTTATAAGATGACAGCATAAGCATAACATGGCAGATAGAGTTTAATATTGCTAAATATAAAGTACGTAGAATGGAATAGTCATATTGCTGCATGTATATTACAGAGCATGAGAATGACTTGGGTATTCTAGTTACAGGTAAACTAAGTAGCAGTATTCTATATCAAGTAGCAGCTGTAAAAAAAGCAAGTAACATTTTATAGTTTACAAAAAGGGAGTTAAAACCATCTGCAATTCTTCCATGAAGACCACTTCTTGCCAGATTTCTCTGAATATTAACCCCTTTACCCCCAAGGGTGGTTTGCACGTTAATGACCGGGCCAATTTTTACAATTCTGACCACTGTCCCTTTATGAGGTTATAACTCAGGAACGCTTCAACGGATCCTGGTGATTCTGACATAGTTTTCTCATGACATATAGTGCTTCATGACAGTGGTAAAATCTCTTTGATATGACTTGCGTTAATTTGTGAAAAAAATGGAAATTTGGCAAAAATTTTGAAAATGTCGCAATTTTCCAACTTTGAATTTTCATGCCCTTAAATCACACAGACATGTCACAGAAAATACATAATAAGCAACATTTCCCACATGTCTACTTTACAACAGCACAATTTTTGAACCCAGATTTTTTTTTTGTTAGAAGGCTTAAAAGTTTACCAACGATTTCTCATTTTTACAACATCATTTTTTTTTAGGGACCACATCACATTTGAAGTCACTTTGAGGGGTCTATATGATAGAAAATACCCAAAAGTGACACCGTTCTACAAACTAGACCCTCAAGGTGCTCAAAACCACATTCTAGAAGCTTATTAACCCTTCAGGTGCTTCACAGGAATTTTTGGAATGTTTTTTAAAAAAATGAACATTTAACTTTTTTCACAAAAAATTTACTTCAGATCCAATTTGTTTTATTTTTCCAAGGGTAACAAGAGAAATTGAACCCCAAAAGTTGTTGAACAATTTGTCCAGAGTATGCTGATACCACATATATGGGGGTAAACCACTGTTTGGGTGCATGGCAGAGCATGGAAGGGAAGGAGTGCCGTTTGACTTTTCAATGCAAAATTTTCTGGAATTGGGATCAGACGCCATGTCGTGTTTGGAGAGCCCCTGATGTGCCTAAACAGTGGAAATTCCCTCACAACTGACATCATTTTGGAACATAGACCCCCTATGGAACTTATCCATATGTGTGGTGAACACTTTGAACCCCCAACTGATTCACAGTAGTTTATAATGTAGAGGACGTAAAAATAAAAAATCATATTTTTTTCACAAAAATTATCTTTTCACCCCCAATTTTTTATTTTTACAGGGTAACAGGAGAAATTAGACCCCAAAAGTTGTTGTGCAATTTGTCCTGAGTACGCTGATACCCAATATGTGGGGGTAAACCACTGTTTGGGGGCATGGCAGAGCTTTGAAAGGAAGGAGTGCTGTTTGACTTTTCAATGCAAAATTGTCTGGAATTGAGATCAGACGCCATGTCGTGTTTGGAGAGCCCCTGATGTGCCTAAACAGTGGAAATTCCCCCACAAGTGACACCATTTTGGAACATAGACCCCTTACGGAACTTATCTAGATGTGTGGTGAACACTTTGAACCCCCAACTGCTTCACAGTAGTTTATAATGTAGAGGACGTAAAAATGAAAAATCATATTTTTTCACAAAAATTATCTTTTCACCTCCAATTTTTTATTTTTCCAGGGGTAACAGGAGAAATTAGACCCCAAAAGTTGTTGTGCAGTTTGTCCTGAGTATGCTGATACCCAATATGTGGGGGTAAACCACTGTTTGGGGGCACGGCAGAGCTTTGAAGGGAAGGAGTGCTGTTTGACTTTTCAATGCAAAATTGGCTGGAATTGAGATCGGATGCCATATCGCGTTTGGAGAGCCCCTGATGTGCCTAAACAGTGGAAACCCCCCCACAAGTGACATCATTTTGGAAAGTAGACCCCCTAAGGAACTGTGCAATTTGTCCTGAGTACGCTGATACCCCATATGTGGGGGGAACCACTGTTTGGGCTCATGGCAGAGCTCGGAAGGGAAGGAGCGCCGTTTTGGAATGCAGACTTTGATGGAATGGTCTGCGGGTGTCACATTGTGTTTGCAGAGCCTCTGATGTTCCTACACAGTAGAAACCCCTCACAAGTGACCCCATATTGGAAACTAGACCCCCAAGGAACTTATCTAGATGTGTTTTGAGAACTTTGAACCCCCAAAAGTTTATAATGCAAAGCTGTGAAAATAAAAAATCATTTTTTTCCACAAAAATGATTTTTTTAGCCCCCAATTTTGTATTTTTCCAAGGGTAACAGGTGACATTGGACCCTAAAAGTTGTTTTCCAATTTATCCTGAGTATGTTGATACCCCATATGTGGGAGAAAACTACTGTTTGGGCACACATCGGGGCTCGGAAGGGAAGTAGTGACATTTTGGAATGCAGACTTTGATGGAATGGTCTGCGGACGTCATATTCCGTTTGCAGAGCCCCTGATGTGCCTAACCGTAAAAAAAACCACAATTGACATTATTTTGGAAACTACACACACCCAAGGAACTTATCTAGATGTGTTGTGAGAACTTTGAACCCCCAATTGTTTCACTAACGTTTATAACGTAGAGCCGTGAAAATAAAAAATAATTTTAATCCCAGCAGTAAATGTAATCCAAACCCTAACCCCAACTCTAGCCCCAACCCTAAACCTAACTTTAGCCCCAATTCTAACCCTAAGTTTAGCCCCAACCCTAACCCTATCTTTAGCCCCAACCCTATCCCTAACTTTAGCCCCAACCCTAACCCTAAAGGGAAAATGGAAACAGATGTTTTTATTTTATTTTTCCCTAACTAAGGGGGTGACAAAGGAGGGTTTGATTTACTATTTATTGTGGGTTTTTATGTTTGGCAGCTGTCACATGCTAAAAGACGCTTTTCATTGCAAAAAAATAGTTTTTGCATCACCACATTTTGAGAGCTATAATTTTTCCATATTTTGGCCCACTTTTTTTGCGGGACGAGTTGACATTTTATTGGTGCCATTTTTGGGCACATGACATTTTTTGATCGCTTTTTATTACGATTTTTGGGATGCAGAATGAATAAAACCAGCAATTCATGAATTTCTTTTGGGTGGGGCATTTATACCTTTCCGCGTGTGATAAAATTGATAAGGCAGTTTTATTCTTCGGGTCAGTATGATTACAGCGATACCTCATTTATATATTTTTTTATGTTTTGGCGCATTTATACAATAAAAACTATTTTATATAAAAATAATTGTTTTTGAATCGCTTTATTCAGAGAGCTATAATTTTTAAATTTTTTTGCTGATTGTGCTGTGTGGCAGCTCATTTTTTGTGGGAGAAGATGATGTTTTCAGCGGTACCATGTTTATTTATATCTGTCTTTTTGATCACGTGTTATTCAACTTTTTGAACGGTGGAATGATGATAGAGCATTGTTTTTTGCTTCGTTTTTTTTACAGTGTTCACTAAAGGGGTCAACTAGTGGGACAGTTTTATAGGTCGGATCGTTACGGACACGGAGATACCAAATATGTGTACTTTTATTGTTTTTTTTTTTAATTTACATAAAGAAATGTATTTATTGAAACAATATCTTTTTTTTTCGTTATTTATGAATTTTTAAAAAAAATATTTTTGCAAAGTCTAATATTTTTTTTTCCTTTTTTTACATTGTCCCAGGGTGGGACATCACTGTATAAAGTCAGATCGCTGATCTGACACTTTGCACAGTAGTGTGTCAGATCAGCGATCTGACAGGCAGTGAAGGAGGCTTGCCGGTGCCTGCTCTCAGCAGGCACTGAGAACCTGGAAGGACCCCTGAGGCCTCGGAAGGAACCCGCGGCCATCTTGGATCCGGGGGCCTGCAGGGAGGAGACTGGAGGAGACCCTCAGAAGAACATGATCACACCACGTTGTTCTGAGGGTCTCAGGGAAGCACACAGGGAGCCCCCTCCCTGCGCGGTGCTTCTCTGTGCCACCGGAATGCTGCGATCTTGTTTGATCTTGTTTGATCTTGTATGACAAGTCATATGTTGGGTTCTGGACTTGGTTGCAAGCTCAGAAACTGAATAAGCATCATTGTGAGAAGATACGCAGCGGTTGTGATACGCAGCCAGGATCTGCTTCTAATAGCACTTGAGGGAGAGTTCAGCCTGCTCCTTTTAAAGCCGCTGGCAAACTTTGGCCCTGGGGATGCACTGTTCTAAGCGCCCATTGAAACTAGCATCGCGATCATGGGGTGCACATGGATTGCCATGACAATCTTCAGCAGACCCTGGTTGCTGTTTCAGTGGACCCTGGCTGGTCTTTCACAAAAGTGCATGATTTTTGCTGTATTCTGTACTACACTATTATTGCAGAATATAGTACAAGCGATCCGACGAATAAACAACTATCAAAATTACATTTTGTTGCAAGAGCTTGTATTAATCCCTGGTACAACCATCAAAAGCATTTTAGCTTCCAGGAAGAACATAATTTGTATCATTGTATGTACTGTACATAATCATCATCTGGTAAAGTATTTTTGTTGATACCATAATATATTCATAATAAAATATGTCTAGTATCAAATTAGTCTGGATAAGGCTGCTGGCTTTGAATGGCACTTTACATACCTTATTTACTACAGTTTTTCTAGACTCTTTTTTCTTCTAAGGCTTTTTATTTTTAGAAGGAAGAACACATAATACTGCACTTTGGGGAAACTATAATAATCCATTTGCAAATAAATTAATCTTTGCTAGCTTATCCAATCTGTAAACAAGACTATGCAGCGCAATACTCAGAAAACAGCGGCTGCAAAGCTTTACCTCTTCACTGGAGAATATACTGTACATAGTTCAGTTATGTGCTGCAATATATCATTAAATATCAAGCTCAGTTGAAAATAACAGAAGTTCTCTTAAAAAGTTGCATTAAATTATTAAAATACCTTATTTTAGGAAGAATTTGCACTTGACATTATACCTGAGTTCTATTCAAGTGAATGCTGCAGTACCAGACACAAGTCTATAGACATGAGTGGCACTGTTTCAAAACTGTGTCCCCAATTGAATGTCACTAAAACCTGTGGGTTGCCTCCCAGTTTCAAAAGCACGGTGCTTTGGATATAAAATAGAGCATATGGTAGCAGTCATGTCCTTTCCCATAGTAAGTAATGAAGTTAAGGTTCTGCTTGATCCCTATTTTCAAAGCTATAATTTTTTGTTCTATATACTGGGCTTGTATTTAAATCCCATTATCTCTAAGTTATGGAATAGTGGGATCTAAATCTAGCCTATTTTTGTTAACAGTTATCAGAGTCTTAACTTTCAAGATCTTGGACCCCAATGAAGTGATGATTAGTGATGGGCATACCCAGCAGATTCTGCCGAGCATCTAAAAAAAGTTTGGTTTGGGTTTGGGTACCAGAATGTGGAGCCCTGCAGAAAGTGACTACATAGATGCCTTTTTGACTGTTTTTGAAAGGGTAGCCAAGCAGGAGAATCTTTCTTCAGAGCAATGGGCAGAAGACCTGGTACCATACTAAACTGGGGAGCCCCAAATGGCCTACTATGGCTTAGCCTTGCAAGACCCCAAGGAATATGTCAAACTGAAAACTGAAATTTTGGCGTCAGGACACAGCAGGTCCACTGCTGGGTATATCACTGTGACAAAACCCCTTGCTGCTAAATGTTTGATCTGCTGCACCTGGTCCAAAAATGCCAGAGTCCTTTACCCCTACACAGATGATCGAGTGGCGATGGTCCGGTTGGTGCATTCCCTTAAGCTTATACAGACTTGGATTGCCCAGAGGGATCCCCGGAATGCCGATGACCTGCTCAGACTGGTTGAGAGGTATCAAGGGGTCAAGGGTTCCTTGGGGAAATAGACCACTCCATACTTGGGGTACCAACTGGGGGACAGAGGCCCAAAAGGGGATGGAGAATCCAAGGTTAAAGGGGTGGGGGAGATAATGCTGAGGGTCCCAGCTGGCAATAATATATGCTGGACATATCACAGCCCTGGCCATATAGCCCCTGATCTCTGAGCAGATGTTCTGTAGCCTGTGATGCCACTGTTCATACTATGCCTATTAGGTCTGCAGTGTGAATTGTCCACCCAGTGAGGGGCCACAAACTTGTCTCGTAAAGGTGAATGATTAGCAAGTGACTGGACTGTTAGACTCAGGGAGTTAGGTGACCCTCGCTGGTAACGAGTTGATTAGGAGTGTCTAAGTGGTCTCTACGAGCTAGAACACTTAATGGTTGGTAGAGGATCAAATACTTATTTCTCACTGCAAAATGCAACTAAATTTACATAATTTATACAATGTGATTTTCTGGATTTTATTTTTGATATTCTCTCTCTCAATGTTAAAATTAACCTTCCCTTAAAATTATAGATGGTTAATTCCTTTGCCAGTGGGCAAACTTACAAAATAAGCAAGGGATCAAATACTTATTTCTCCCACTGTATATATAAATATATATATATATATATATATATATATATATATATATATATATATATATATACAGTATATATATATATCCCTCAGCCCACTAGTATCTATACTGCATATATTTATATCTATTCATTACATATTATCTGATCACCTATAGAGGATGCCTGGTCAGAGTAGTGGAAGAGCTACATAGGAGCAGTCAACGAGGAGTGGGGGCGCCATACTGTTTCAACTTAGAGTGCCAACCTCTCAACCTCTGCTGTTAGGAAAGGAATTTTGAAGGGCAAAACTGGTCCCTATCTCCCTTCATTTCTGCTCTTTTTTTAAATATTTTTTTTTTCTGTGCAAATGTGTGTGCTTTTATGTCTTTATGTATTGGGCTTTTAACCCCTTCACCCCCAAGGGTGGTTTGCACGTTATGGACCGGGCCAATTTTTACAATTCTGACCACTGTCCCTTTATGAGGTTATAACTCTGGAACGCTTCAACGGATCCTGGTGATTCTGACATTGTTTTCTCGTGACATATTATACTTCATGATAGTGGTAAAATTTCTTTGATATTACCTGCGTTTATTTGTGAAAAAAATGGAAATTTGGCGAAAATTTTGAAAATTTCGCAATTTTCCAAATTTGAATTTTTATGCAATTAAATCACAGTGATATGTCACACAAAATACTTAATAAGTAACATTTCCCACATGTCTACTTTACATCAGCACCATTTTGGAACCAAAATTTTTTTTTGTTAGGGAGTTATAAGGGTTAAAAGTTGACCAGCAATTTCTCATTTTTACAACACCATTTTTTTTTAGGGACCACATCTCATTTGAAGTCATTTTGAGGGGTCTATATGATAGAAAATACCCAAGTGTGACACCATTCTAAAAACTGCACCCCTCAAGGTGCTCAAAACCACATTCAAAAAGTTTATTAACCCTTCAGGTGTTTCACAGGAATTTTTGGAATGTTTAAATAAAAATGAACATTTAACTTTTTTTCACACAAAATTTACTTCAGCTCCAATTTGTTTTATTTTACCAAGGGTAACAGGAAAAAATGGACCCCAAAAGATGTTATACAATTTGTCCTGAGTACGCCGATACTCCATATGTAGGGGTAAACCACTGTTTGGGCGCATGACAGAGCTCGGAAGCGAAGGAGCGCCATTTGACTTTTCAATGCAAAATTGACTGGAATTGAGATGGGACGCCATGTTGCGTTTGGAGAGCCACTGATGTGCCTAAACATTGAAACCCCCCACAAGTGACACCATTTTGGAAAGTAGACCCCCTAAGGAACTTATCTAGATGTGTGGTGAGCACTTTGACCCACCAAGTGCTTCACAGAAGTTTATAATGCAGAACCGTAAAAATAAAAAATCATATTTTTTCACAAAAATGATCTTTTCGCCCCCAATTTTTTATTTTCCCAAGGGTAAGAGAAGAAATTGGACCCCAAAAGTTGTTGTACAATTTGTCCTGAGTATGCTGATACCCCATATGTGGGGGTAAACCACTGTTTGGGCGCATGGGAGAGCTCAGAAGGGAAGGAGCGCCGTTTGACTTTTCACTGCAAAATTGACAGGAATTGAAATGGGACGCCATGTTGCGTTTGGAGAGCCACTGATGTGCCTAAACATTGAAACCCCCCACAAGTGACATCATTTTGGAAAGTAGACCCCCTAAGGAACTTATCTAGATGTGTGGTGAGCACTTTGACCCACCAAGTGCTTCACAGAAGTTTATAATGCAGAACCGTAAAAATAAAAAATCATATTTTTTCACAAAAATGATCTTTTCGCCCCCAATTTTTTATTTTCCCAAGGGTAAGAGAAGAAATTGGACCCCAAAAGTTGTTGTACAATTTGTCCTGAGTACGCTGATACCCCATATGTGGGGGTAAACCACTGTTTGGGCGCATGGGAGAGCTCGGAAGGGAAGGAGCGTCGTTTGACTTTTCACTGCAAAATTGACAGGAATTGAGATGGGACGCCATGTTGCGTTTGGAGAGCCACTGATGTGCCTAAACATTGAAACCCCCCACAAGTGACATCATTTTGGAAAGTAGACCCCCTAAGGAACTTATCTAGATGTGTGGTGAGCACTTTGACCCACCAAGTGCTTCACAGAAGTTTATAATGCAGAACCGTAAAAATAAAAAATCATATTTTTTCACAAAAATGATCTTTTCGCCCCCAATTTTTTATTTTCCCAAGGGTAAGAGAAGAAATTGGACCCCAAAGGTTGTTGTACAATTTGTCCTGAGTACGCTGATACCCCATATGTGGGGGTAAACCACTGTTTGGGCGCATGGGAGAGCTCGGAAGGGAAGGAGCGCCGTTTGACTTTTCACTGCAAAATTGACAGGAATTGAGATGGGACGCCATGTTGCGTTTGGAGAGCCACTGATGTGCCTAAACATTGAAACCCCCCACAAGTGACACCATTTTGGAAAGTAGACCCCCTAAGGAACTTATCTAGATGTGTGGTGAGCACTTTGACCCACCAAGTGCTTCACAGAAGTTTATAATGCAGAACCGTAAAAATAAAAAATCATATTTTTTCACAAAAATGATCTTTTCGCCCCCAATTTTTTATTTTCCCAAGGGTAAGAGAAGAAATTGGACCCCAAAAGTTGTTGTACAATTTGTCCTGAGTACGCTGATACCCCATATGTGGGGGTAAACCACTGTTTGGGCGCATGGGAGAGCTCGGAAGGGAAGAAGAGCCGTTTGACTTTTCACTGCAAAATTGACAGGAATTGAGATGGGACGCCATGTTGCGTTTGGAGAGCCACTGATGTGCCTAAACATTGAAGCCCCCCCACAAGTGACACCATTTTGGAAAGTAGACCCCCTAAGGAACTTATCTAGAGCTGTGGTGAGCACTTTGATCCACCAAGTGCTTCACAGAAGTTTATAATGCAGAGCCGTAAAAATAAAACAAAATTTTTTTCCCACAAAAATTATTTTTTAGCCCCCAGTTTTGTATTTTCCCAAGGGTAACAGGAGAAATTGGACCCCAATAGTTGTTGTCTAATTTGTCCTGAGTACGCTGATACCCCATATGTGGGGGGGAACCACCGTTTGGGCGCATGGGAGGGCTCGGAATGGATGGAGCGCCATTTGGAATGCAGACTTAGATGGAATGGTCTGCAGGCATCACATTGCGTTTGCAGAGCCCCTAATGTACCTAAACAGTAAAACCCCCCCACAAGTGACACCATTTTGGAAAGTAGACCCCCTAAGGAACTCATCTAGATGTGTTGTGAGAGCTTTGAACCCCCAAGTGTTTCACTACAGTTTATAACGCAGAGCCGTGCAAATAAAAAATATTTTTTTTCCACAAAAATTATTTTTTAGCCCCCAGTTTTGTATTTTTCCAAGGGTAACAGGAGAAATTGGACCCTATATATTGTTGTCCAATTTGTCCTGAGTACGCTGATACCTGATATCTGGGGGTGAACCACCGTTTGAGCGCATGGCAGAGCTCGGAAGGGAAGGATCATCATTTGCAATGCAGACTTAGATGGATTGGTCTACAGGCGTCACATTGCGTTTGCAGAGCCCCTAATGTACCTAAACAGTATAAACCCCCCACAAGTGACCCAATATTGGAAACTAGACCCCCCAAGGAACTTATCTAGTTGTGTTGTGAGAACTTTGAACCCCCAAGCGTTTCACTACAGTTTAGAACGCAGAGCCGTGAAGATAAAAAAAATAAAAAATTTCCACCAAAAATTATTTTTAGCCCCCAGTTTTGTATTTTCCCAATGGTAACAGGAGAAATTGGACCCCAAAAGTTGTTGTCCAATTTGTCTTGAGTACGCTGATACCCCATATGTGGGGGGAAACGACCGTTTGGGCGCATGGGAGGGCTCGGAAAGGAAGGAGCGCCATTTGGAATGCAGACTTAGATGGAATGGTCTGCAGGCGTCACATTGCGTTTGCAGAGCCCCTAATGTACCTAAACAGTAAAACCCCCCCACAAGTGACACCATTTTGGAAAGTAGAACCCCTAAGGATCTCATCTAGATGTGTTGTGAGAGCTTTGAACCCCCAAGTGTTTCACTACAGTTTATAACGCAGATCCATGCAAATAAATTTTTTTTTTTTTTTCCACAAAAATTATTTTTTAGCCCCTAGTTTTGTATTTTCCCAAGGGTAACAGGAGAAATTGGACCCCAAAAGTTGTTCTCCAATGTGTTCCGAGTATGCTGATACCCCATATGTTGGGGTAAACCTCTGTTTGGGCGCACGGGAGAGCTTGGAAGGGAAGAAGCACTGTTTTACTTTTTCAACGCAGAATTGGCTGGAATTGAAATCGGACGCCATGTCACGTTTGGAGAGCCCCTGATGTGCGTAAACAGTGGAAACCCCCCAATTATAACTGAAACCCTAATCCAAACACACCCCTAACCCTAATCCCAATGGTAACCCTAACCACACCTCTAACCCAGACACACCCCTAACCCTAATCCCAACCCTAATCCCATCCGTAAATGTAATCCAAACCCTAACTCTAACTTTAGCCCCAACTCTAGTCCTAACTCTAGCCCTAACCCTAGCCCTAGCCCTAACCCTAATGGGAAAATGGAAATAAATACATTTTTTACATTTTTTTAATTTTTCCCTAACTAAGCGGGTGATGAAGGGGGGTTTGATTTACTTTTATAGTGGGTTATTTAGCGGATTTTTATGATTGGCAGCCATCACACATGAAAGACGCTTTTTATTGCAAAAAATATTTTTTGCGTTACCACATTTTGAGAGCTATAATTATTCCATATTTGAGTCCACAGAGTCATGTGAGGTCTTGTTTTTTGTGGGACGAGTTGACGTTTTTATTGGTAACATGTTCGGGCACGGGATATTTTTTTGATCGCTTTTTATTCCGATTTTTGTGAGGCAGAATGACCAAAAACCAGCTATTCATGAATTTCTTTTGGGGGAGGCGTTTATACCGTTCCGCGTTTGGTAAAATTGATAAAGCAGTTTTATTCTTCGGGTCAGTACGATTACAGCGATACCTCATTTATATAATTTTTTTTTGTTTTGGCGCTTTTATACGATAAAAACTATTTTATAGAAAAAATAATTATTTTGGCATCGCTTTATTCTGAGGACTATAACTTTTTTATTTTTTCGCATATGATGGTGTATGGTGGCTCGTTTTTTGCGGGACAAGATGACGTTTTCAGCGGTACCATGGTTATTTATATCAGTCTTTTTGATCGCGTGTTATTCCACTTTTTGTTTGGCGGTATGAGAATAAAGCGTTGTTTTTTGCCTCGTTTTTTTTTTTTTTTTTTTACGGTGTTCACTGAAGGGGTTAACTAGTGATATAGTTTTATAGGTGGGGTCGTTACGGACGTGGCGATACTAAATATGTGTACTTTTATTGTTTGATTTTTTTTTATTTAGATAAAGAAATGTATTTATGGGAATAATATTTTTTTTTAATTTATTTATTTAGGAATTTTTATTTTTATTTTTTTTTTACACATGTGGACATTTTTTTTTTACTTTTTTACTTTGTCCCAGGGGGGGACATTACAGATCATTGATCTGGCAGTGTGCACAGCACTCTGCCAGATCTGCGATCTGCTGTGCAGGGCTGCAGGCTTACCAAGTGTCTGCTCTGAGCAGACACTCGGTAAGCCACCTCCCTCCCTGCAGGACCCGGATGCCGCGGCCATCTTGGATCCGGGACCTGCGGCGAGGAGGGAGGTAGGAGACCCTCAGAGCAACGCGATCACATCGCGTTGCTCCGGGGGTCTCAGGGAAGCCCGCAGGGAGCCCCCTCCCTGCGCGATGCTTCCCTATACCGCCGGCACATCGCGATCATGTTTGATCGCGGTGTGCCGGGGGTTAATGTGCCGGGGGCGGTCCGTGACCGCTCCTGGCACATAGTGCCGGATGTCAGCTGCGATAGTCAGCTGACACCCGGCCGCGATCGGCCGCGCTCCCCCCGTGAGCGCGGCCGATCGCGTATGACGTACTATTCCGTCCTTGGGAAGTAGGGCCCACCCCACATGGACGGAATAGTACGTCTAATGACAGAAAGGGGTTAAACTAACTAAATAAAGAGATAATTTTTTAAGGGTTTTTTTGTTATGGTTTACATGTATAAGGCCCCATAGATTGATTTGTTTGGTTGTTGATTGAGGGGACTATGTGGTGGCTCATTTTGTATGTAGGGGGCTATGTGGTGGGTCATACTGTATATAGGGGCTGTCAGCATACTTTATTCTGCTCAATATTAAGTCATACAATTTTTTTTATATATTATATTAAAGCTGAGCAAAATTAATTTCAGCCTATTGGTTTCACCTTCACAACAGTCACAGTCTGTCATGTGGCTTGACAAAATAAAATTAATCTCCCACCCCAGCTCTATTTTGTATAGCACTATATTATTTATAGTGTTGTATATAAGGGAAACATTTGCACGGCATTTTCCGTGTACGAAAGTGCCCCAGAGCACCTGTGTGTTACTCACATGACCTATCACATGATCTATTGGGGGGTCATGTGACATGTCATGTGCTACATGAGGCACCTGGGGGAGGCACACCTTCTAAAACTGTCTTGGGCCCTGGATACTTTTAATCCACCCCTGGAATCATTCATATTAAAAATGGCATCTAATCAGCCAGCAGAATTTTATAGAGCAGGAGAAACTGATCAGATTGATAGACATTTTTGTGGGAAAAGTTTATGATAATATCTTGAACATCTAGTATAAATGCCAGCTCTCATTTACTAGTTCTCTTTTATTCTGTGGTATATAGATTTCTATATAAATCTTCATTGCTTCCAGTCAGTTATGAGAAAACGAGGCACAATGTAGAATGATATTGGAAGAGCTACAGCTCAAGGGTGAGCCCTGACATGATAAACAGGGGGCACTGTGTGTCCTTGGGGGGAGCAGTCAGTTTCAACACTGAAAGCTTAAAGAGCATCTGTGTCTCCGAAGATGAAGCCTTTTATTTCCCATACGTACATTATAGTGCATTAAGGTGACAAGTCTCAGATACTTAAAACAAAGACTTCAGATTTTAGTACAGATAGAAGAATATTTTAGCTTGCTCTGTTCAAACCGAAGACAAAAATAAAATATTCTCCTGTATGTATTCGTAGTCTGCCCAATATTTTGATAAGATGCGTAACCCGAGGGGTAACATTTTCAGACTTTTGGTTCTAAAACGCCATAGAAAATATGGATTGCAACTGCAAAATTGTACTTGTCCATAAAGAAAGCTAGACAGGTAGATTCGGGAATATTGTCTAAAGCGCTCTACAATGGCTACATATTGTCTGACAGAGGCAATAACTAAAAAATTATGCATACTTTGGACAGATTATACCTTTTATTAAAGGGGTTGTCTGGGACTTTAACATTGATGGCCTATCCTTAGGTAGTATCTGTGGGAAAGAGGGGTGGAAAGGAAGGGTTGGAGCTTGACACACTGGACATATATCAAAGGCCTATCCTAAGGATATGTCTAATCGGTGGGGATACGACAGCCATCAGACCCGCCCAGTGTCAGCAGCATCCGGAACTCCTCAGTTATGAAGCTGCACAGCACAGCTCCATTACCTGTATTGTGGCTGAAGCCAGGTACTGCACATCCTCCCCCTATTTAAATCAATAAGGGCTGGATATGTAGCACGTGGCAACATCCACTATTCCATCAACGGAGCCTCCTGTTTTCTTCTCTTCTGACTCCATCTTGAATTTCACATTTCACTTTGCTTCTTTCTCCTTTATGCCCTGCCATTAATCACCTAATGTATCAGTATAACTCTGTAGAATGCCCTGCCATTAATCACCTAATGTATCAGTATAACTCTGTAGAATACACTGAGGAGGCTGAACTGTGATCTCCTACAATACAACTGTGTGACACTAGCTGTGTAATTTTCATTATGAACTGTCATGGGATTTTCTGTCCCCTGTAAGTGTGTGGCACGCGCTATACAATTGCATCTCCTGTAAGATGAGAACATAAAACTGTGCAATTCCAAGAAGATAACCATATGATCACACGACCTAAAAAAGAGGATACCATGAGCTTTCAGATATCAAAGAAAGTAGGATTAGCTATAATGGAGTGCTAGTGACAGGATGAGATAAAAGAAAATATTAACTTTTTCTGTAAAACAAATAAAATTTTGGAATGGAAAAAGATAATACATACATGATCCAGATAAATAATGTCATGCGATGTCTAGATAAGAAATAAATGCAGATCCCAGATTATTAGTACAGACAGTGTCTAGATAAATAATGCTGTACGTAGTCAAGTAGAGATTAGCAAATTGAATTTGAGCTGGTTTTCCTGAAATCCACCATTCCACACGGATTCGAACAATCTGCGATTCAATTAACGAGGTTCACAAAAATTAAATGACTAGCACCATTTCACGCATGCTGCCCACTGTAAGTGTGCTAATGGCATCAGGTGTTGCAGTGTTGGCTTTCCCATAATACCCAGCAGCAATACAATCATATGATGTAAGAGAGCCTATCAGGTGGGCTATTACAGGCAGTATAAAACTGCTGGTGATGGTGTAATATGCTATGTGGGTATCATTTTTGTGTATATTTCTATTTTACTTATTTTCATGGTGTTCTCTTGTAGAAGGAGTTATTTGCTAATTGATGAATGGCTGTTGCTGCCACCTGATATCAGCCCCCACAGTACTGTATTGTTTGCTAATATGCTAATGACATGTTGACCTAGCTTGTTGAAACAATGAGCCCCTGAGACCTTCCCCCTCCTGACCTGTGAATGAGGAGGGAGACTTTTAAAATACCAGTGAGGTGAGACACAGATCAGTCCTTTGTGGATTGATGATGTGTTCACAGCATCTCAGAGAGAAAGAAGAGTATATGGACTATGCTATCCTCTGTCTGCTGGATTGTTGGACGTTTATCCTGTTACTGAACTGCATTCGTGTTCTGGACTATTTTATCCTTTGTGTGGTGGATCGTATATATGGATCTTTTGTATTTTTGCCTAAATAAAGGTTTTGGGATTGTTCACTCTTCGCTGGCTCTGTTGATTGTGTGGTACCGGAGAAGGACCCCGTGACACTGCTGCTTTTTTTTCTTGTTGTTTTCACACAGTGACAGCAACTAAGGTTGTATTAAACAACCCATTGCACATTTTGCAGCTAAATCCAAATTCTGAATACAAGGCTTGTTTATGTTTGTAAATAAAAGTGTGATACCTGCGTTTTGAGATCTACAATTTTATTTTTAAATGTGTTTACCCATCAAAGTGTTTTTATTGTTTTAAGTAATTTTTTGGCTTACACCATCTTTTCAATTACTGTAGTTTAATATTAGATGCAAGCACATGCCACTTGAATACAGCAGAGAATTGCAGGTGTATTTTCTGCTCCCATCCTATTGTGCAAATGGTATGGCCTCTTTTTAACTTTTAATATGAAAGTGTCATGCTGCTGCAGTGCAGTATAATGCAACTTCCACCAGAGGGAGCTTGAGAGGGACGTTTGACTGCGTACACAGAAAAGCACCACAAAGCAGCAGCACAGGCGCCACCAAGTGGCGAGAGAGTGGTCAGACAAGCCGAGTCAAGATACAATCAGAGGCAGAAGTACCAAAAGGGATAAGCAGTAAACGTGGTCAGAAACAAGCCAGGAGGTACAGCAGAGGTCAGAAGTGGATAAGACAAAGTCAGAAAGCAGAAGCGAGTCCGAATACGAGCCAAGTCAGGAACCAGACAATCAAACAGACAGAGAAACGCTGGGGAAAGGGCAGACAGAGGGAGTCAACAGAAATGGGACAAGTTAGGGATCACAGCAGGACATATCAAGAGTTACCAGAGTCAGGTTCACACGCCGAAGGCAGAACTATAGCTGACACCACTAGCAGGATGCCTGGGAGCTAAATAGCAAACCTGAGCCCAGAATGAGGCAGAGCAAAGTTAACCCTTTTATTATTATTATTATTATTTATTGTTATAGTGCCATTTATTCCATGGCGCTTTTCATGTGAGGAGGGGTATACATAATAAAAACAAGTACAATAATCTTAAACAATACAAGTCATAACTGGTACAGGAGGAGTGAGGACCCTGCCCGCGAAGGCTCACAATCTACAAGGGATGAGTGAGAATACAGTAGGTGAGGATAGAGCTGGTCATGCAGCGGTTTGGTTGATCGGTGGTTACTGCAGGTTGTAGGCTTGACGGAAGAGGTGGGTCTTCAGGTTCTTTTTGAAGATTTCGATGGTAGGTGAGAGTCATGAAAATGCTAGGACATGACATGACATGACATGATCCGCCCGGAAAAAGAGCAGACAGGACTAAACCCTGGAACGAATCATGACAATACACTCCTCTGAAGGGGGGCCACCGGACCCACAGGTTTCCCAGGATAACGTGTGTGAAATGTCCGGACCAATCGATCAGCATGGACAGATTGCACTGGGACCAAATACTTAAGTGAACTACGGACCATGCGAGAATCATCAATCCGTTCTACTTCAAACTCTGTCTGACCATCCACAGAGACAGGAGTGGGAGAGGGATGGAGGCCCAGCAGAGGTTGGTACAAATGACTTAAGAAGAAACTTATGGAACACATTGGGGATCCGAAGCGACAAAGGAAGCCGTAAGTGAAAGGCAACTGGATTGACCATCTCAATGATCTCACAAGGACCAATAAACCTGGGACCTAGCTTAGCAGAAGGACCCTTAAGATGAATGTTCCTGGTAGACAACCCCACTTTATCTCCTACCAGGAATATAGGTCCTACAGACCATTGCTGATCCACAAAAAGTTTTTGTTTGCCCTGTGTTCTGGACCTCTTTCCACACCTCCCACAATCGTTGCACTGCTGTATCAGCCCCTGCACATCCTGAATCCAGCCTAGTAAATTTGCCAAAATGGGGGTGAAAACCATAGTTACAGAAGAATGGAGATGTGCCCATGGACTGGTTAATCTGATTGTTAAATGCAAACCCAGCCACGGGCAACGAAGAACCCCAATCATCTTGCTGAGACATAGCAAGACACCTCAAAATCTGTTCAAGTGACTGATTGGTCCTCTCTGTCTGACCATTGGTCTCAGGATGGTAAGCAGAGGAGAAGGTCAAGCAAACACCCAATCTTTTACAAAATGCCCTCCAAAATTTGGACACAAATTGTACCCCTCTATCAGAAACAACATTCAAAGGCACGCCATGCAGCCATACAACGTGCTCAACAAACAGCTTAGATAGTGATAGATAGAAGTACCAAAAAGGGATAAGCAGTAAACGTGGTCAGAAACAAGCCAGGAGGTACATGTTATGATCCGATGACCTTGGAGCCGCATGAGACTTTCTCAGGAGAAGGTGGAACCTGTACTGACCGCAAACCCTAAACTGACACCGCAACTAGAAGTAGCCGTGGGATGTACCTAACACATCCTAGACACCTCGACACAGCCGGAGGACTAAATACCCCTATAGATGGAAATGGGAATTCTATCTTGCCTCAGAGCAGAACCCCAAAGGATAGGCAGCACCCCACAAATATTGACTGTGAGTATAAGAGGAAAGACAAATGCAGGCAGAAATCAGGATTTAGCAAAAGAGGCCATGCTAGCTAAATAGGAAAGGATAGGACAGAATACTAAGCAGTCAGTATTAAAACCCTAAAAATATCCACAGCAGATAATACAAAAATTCCACCATCTAACTATAGACATGGAATGTATCTCTGCATCTCCTGAGAATCCAACTTGACTGAAAATATCCAAACACAGTCTAAGCTGGACAAGAAAAAACAATGAATAGCACTTAATTGTAAAGCACACCGCATGTGTGCAGCAGAAACAAAACCAGACACTTATCTTGGCTGATTTGGCAGCAGGGCAGGAGGAACCAGACAGAGATGCATAACCTCCAAGAAAAATGGACACCTTGCAAGGGCTAATGAATCCTGCACACCTAAATACCCCAGTCAGAGCTGCAATCAGCAGGAACACCTGCCCAGGATTGCAACCCAGGGACAACTGCATTACCACCAGCAACCACCGGGGGGAACCCAAGAGCAGAATTCACAACAGGTACAGCAGCGGTCAGAAGTGGATAAGACAAAGTCAGAAAGCAGAAGTGAGTCCGAATACGAGCCAAGTCAGGAACCAGACAATCAAACAGACAAACAGAGAAATGCTGGGAAAAGGGCAGACAGAGGGAGTCAGCAGACACGGGACAAGTCAGGGATCACAGCAGGACAAATCAATAGTTATCACAGTCATATTCACACGCCGAAGGCAGAACTATAGCTGACACCAGCAGCAGGATACCTGGGAGCTAAATAGCAAACCTGAGCCCAGAATGAGGCAGAGCAAAGTTAACCGTTGACATGATATGCCTGGAAAAAGAGCACAGGTCTAAACCCTGGAACGGATCATGACAAAAAGTTCACTTTTTATTTTTCGAATACCTTTTTTAATTGTCATGTCTAGATACTGTCCACTCAACAACCATAAGGCTGTTGTTGCTGCATGTTCATTAATGGTCGTGAACTTACTTGTGACAATTTTGCAAACTAGCATTTTAGGTTGCTTTAAATTACTTTTACTTATTGTTTACTGTGGGGATCATCATTATTTTGAAAAAATAAAGAAAAAAAACAAAAAAAACAAATACAAAAAAACTAAAGCTTAAGGTTTTGCATCTTTTTGACTAGTCACATTTAACAATCATAGGTGCCAGGACAATACTGTTGGCTGTTGCTGCAAGTTACTTGCGATGCTTGTCTTTACATAGCATTTTAAAACAAAAATTGGTCAAGTTTGTTAATAAAGTTTATAAGCGAAATAAAAGTTATACTTTTGTCCATTTGGGTTTAGACTTGGCAGTGCGATAGAAAAATACTAATATTATGGATGAAAATGTGGTTGGTACTAAAAAGAAAAGAAATTCAGTGAAGAAGGCGAAATTTAGTGAAGAAGGCGATGTCAAATTTCAAAAGATTAAATCATCTCTAGATGATACATCATGTTCTATACTCCAGTCACATCCAAAGTTGCAATCACTAATCTCCATTTAATTAATGATATGGCCTAAAAGGGTCATAGTTTAAGTACGTAAAATTTCAGGGCGGTCTGTGGTTGTTTTTGTCCAGTTGTCAAAAAAAAAAAATTAGCAGGTTGGCAACCCTGAAAATAGCAATCTCTGTTCTAGTATTCGCTGGGGGATCCCTACAATTAATCCCAAATCAATCATACATTTATCACCTACGTTGTTTATAGAACAACCCCTTTAAATCTGATTCAGTAAAACCATTTAATTCAGATTCGTATCACATCCTTCAAGACTCTTGTACCTATTGTACAACAAACAAGGTAAAGTCTAATGACATTAATTTACTGAGCACTTTGCTCCAAAATAAAATTACATTCATCCTGTTTGAAGGAACAAGAAGTCATGAGAAAGGATTTTTCCACAGGAAGTACAATCATTTTTTAAAAATTACATTATATTATTGAAATAAAAAAAGGATTCATTGTAGTTTTTTTTATTTGAGAAAAAAATAGTACATATCATAAAAGTTAAGTGTTGGTGTATGTGTCCTTCTTTCCGCAATCACAGTTACATTTGGTAGTTTTCAGTAATGGGGTTAGGTGTCCTTTCAATCAAGTTTGGACCCAAGGGAACACCTTCTTATGCAATCAGTCCTATTGTCTGTCTTAGGATCGTGCTTTATATTAAAGTGACTTGTGCGCTCAATTTCTGCAATGATTGAAGGATGCATTATTCCTTGAAAGCCTCACATTTCCATAATAATACCTGGTTTCTTAATACCCCATTCATCTCTGATTGCTGACATATAGCATTATCTTACCTGCTGGGTCTGTGCACATTTTAGCAACTGCTCTAGATTTTACTCCTAGTATAACTTAATGTACCTTCACACTGAACAACTTAACAACGATAACGATAGCGATCCGTGACGTTGCAGCGTCCTGGATAGCGATATCGTTGTGTTTGACACGCAGCAGCGATCAGGATCCTGCTGTGATATCGCTGGTCGGAGCTAGAAGTCCAGCACCTTATTTCATCGCTGGATCACCCGCTGACATCGCTGAGTCGGCGTGTGTGACGCGGATTCAGCGATGTCTTCACTGGTAATCAGGGTAAACATCGGGTTACTAAGTGCAGGGCCGCGCTTAGTAACCCGATATTTACCCTGGTTACCATTGTAAATGTAAAAAACCCCAAACACTACATACTTACATTCCGGTGTCTGTCACGTCCCCCGGCGTCCGCTTCCCTGCACTGTGTCAGCGCCGGCCGGCCGCTCTGCTTTAGGGCCGGCACTTACACAGTGCAGGGAAGCGGACGCCGAGGGACCCGACAGACACCGGAATGTAAGTATGTAGTGTTTGTTTGTTTTTTACATTTACACTGGTAACCAGGGTAAACATCGGGTTACTAAGCGCGGCCCTGCACTTAGTAACCCAATGTTTACCCTGGTTACCCGGGGACTTCGGCATCGTTGGTCGCTGGAGAGCTGTCTGTGTGACAGCTCTCCAGCGACCACACAACGATGAAACAGCGACGCTGCAGCGATCGGCATCGTTGTCTATATCGCTGCAGCGTCGCTTAATGTGACGGTACCTTTAGTGGTCTCGTTGAATCAATGTTCTTTCTGTAACCTGGAATCATCTTTCCACAGACATATGGGCTCTGCAATCCGGCCAGCCATACATTGAAAGAAAATGAATTGGAAATATATTTGTGATTTTCTCGATTTTACCACAATGCAGAGCAACACAGTCACAATAACTGCAATAGTATGCAATAATAATGCAAAACACTCATTAAAGAGAAACGGTCACCAGATTTTTGCTACCATCTGAAAGCAGCATAATGTAGGAAAAGGGACTCTAATTCCATCGGTGTATGGCTTAATCGCTTAATTTACCGGGTGCAGCAGTTGTGACACAATCAGTTTTTAGATGTAGAATGCAGCACAGCTTAGGAAGCTAACCCCGCCGACACACTGGTCTGTCTGTGTGCTTTGTCTGTTGACAGCAAGCTGCTTATCACAGGAGGGGGCGTGGTCTGAAAACGTGGCAGGACACAGCTAGTCCCAGCAATGACAATGTCCAAGTGATAAAATCCTCAGTGTAACTAAACAGACCTATAAGTGACACATTGTTGAATTCTGTGTTTTAACCTTTACCTCATGTTGTCCTCAGATTAAATAACAAAAACCTGCTGACAGATTGCCTTTAACTGGATCTATTACAGATATATTATACTTAACCTGACACCTTTCACATTGTCAGATTTTCTAACGATCTACATAATGTACTATGCATATGTGATGTAGACAAGGCTATTTTTGGAAAAAGAAACCCCCAAAAAGAGTAAAAACCAGCAAATTTGTGGTGTTAATATTCATGGATATTGTTCTCCCCCCACATCTTTGTTTTTATGAATGGTTTATTCCAGTAGTAGCCCAATCACAAATGGATTTAGCCCCTTCCCAGTCATACCCAGCACCTTTTTTAAAACTCTCTTCCTCTTTCTGTGGGTCCTGGAAGTGAAGCTTCCTTCCCGCCCTTCCCTTGTTCTTTGTGTTTGTTATGCTCAAGCATTTTCTTTGTTCAAGACAAGAAACAGTGGTGGTCGGAGGAATTTGAAGATGATTGGCACAGGAGGCTGGCATGCTTGGCAGGAGTCTGAGGTCACATAATATTCCTACCTTGTGTGTGTCTGGTGTTTCAAGTCCCTTTTTGTTTACAAACATGGTTATCATTAACCCCTTAATGACCGCCGATATGCCTTTTAAAGGTGGCAGTTAAGGGTACTTATTCCTCAGCGCCACTTTTTGACTTCCCTAAGAAATAAGGGTATAGCACCCTCCAGCATTGGAAAATCTCCATGGATAGCTGAGACCCTGGAGGACATGATCAGGGCCATTTTTTACAGTCCCCTGTCACGTGATCGCCTTTATTCACAAAAAAGTCTGATTTAAAATTAATTTCTTTCTCCTCTGATTTGATCTAACATATCAGAGAAATGGGGTCCCCCGAGCCTCTCCTGATACCTCCACCATCCACGTTCCCCCCTGCTTCATCCCACAGCACTCCACATCAGATTCTTGGAAACAAAATGGCAAGCGCATGCACAATGCACCCGCCACGCCAAGATCTGCCAGCTGGTACAAGGCAACAATAAGGAATTTTTCCTATTGATTCATTTTGATCACTGTGATAGAACCTATCACAGTGATCAAAATAAAAAAATATTAAATCAAATTCCCCTTTTAGTTAGTTACAAATTATTTTAAAAATGGTTCATTTTTTCTATTCTTTGCAGGTAGGGTTAGGGTTGGGGTTAGATTTATGGCTAGATTTGTGTTGGGGTTAGGGTTGTAGTTAGGGTTTTGCTTGGGGTTAGGGTTGTGTTAGGGTTGGGGTTAGGGTTGTGTTAGGGTTGTATTAGGGTTGTGTTAGGGTTGGAGTTAGAATTAGTTTTTTTTTTAAAGTGAAGAACAAAAAAATGATGACGATATGATGGCTAGTGTTCATCACAAATGCTCTCTACTCAAGTTTGCATCGGGTGCTCTAGTATGCATGGAGTATCGCCGATCCCGCATGTTTTTTGGGGGTGTCAAAACAAGCAGGGCAGGGACTTTAGCATGTAACTTGAGCATCCACAATATTCAATGCATACCCGAGAACCCGATGCAAACTAGGGTAGCGAGCACTTGCGTTCAACACTAATGACGACATATTCAATATTACAATCTAATATAACATCCTGTGTCATACCTGTGGGTTAAAAAATGAGGTCACTTGTGGAGGGTTTTCCACCGTTTAATCTCATCAGGGGCTCTCCAAATGCGACAAGGCGTTTGTTCTCGAATTACAGCCAATTTTGCATTCAAAAAGTCAAATGGTGCTCCATCTCTTCCGAGCCCTGCCGTACACCCAAACAGTAGATTTCACCCACAAATGGGGTATCAGCATACTGAGGAGAAATTGCACAACAATTCTCTTTTTACCTTTGTGAAAATAAAAAAGTTTGAGTCAAAAGTAAATTTTTTGTGGAAAAAGTTAAATGTTAATTTTTTCCTTCAACATTGTGGATCGCCTCCACGTCAGGGCAATGGGGTACTCAGTACCGGGTCCTTCTCGGTTCTGAGGATGTCACGGTGGCCTGACCCGGTCCGTGGCCCTTTGAGGGGCGTCCAATTAAAGGTGTAGTTTGTACAGAGTTCGTGACGCCACCTGTGGTACTCGGTCAGGGTGACCGACGCTGCTTAGGGCTCCGCTGGGGTGATGTAATGGCAGCTAGATGGTATACCTTCCCACAGGTGAAGTGTGTCCCCAGGGCTTCCCAGAAGTATAGATGGTAATGGTGGACGATGTGAGGCGCAGGGAATAACGAGGACACAAGGTTGCAGTCTCTTTACCTTTTACTGGAAGCTTCAGCATCCACAGTCCAGGGTACGGACCACAGGGTAGGCAGAGTCCGGCCGGTCCGAAGGCAAATCCAGAGTCCCCTTATCCAGGTGGAAATCAGTAGCCTTCCTACTAGCGCCTGTGTGTTGTAGTCCCTCCCTGCTGAGCAACTCGGTAAGGTCCTCACAACTGTCGTGGATGTTTCTGATGTCTTGTCTCTGTCCCCCAGATGGTATGGATAGGACAAACCCGTATGACTGGGATGGCCTGAGGCTTGTTTATAGGGACCCTAGAGATGCCCCGACCCCCACAATTTGCCACCGTGCCTTCTTAGGTATTAAGGTCGGGCAGCCAACTTGGAATTGACTATCCTGCCAGTCTCTGAAGTAATGCGTAGAGTCAATTACTCCCTCGGTGTTCCGGCCACCGGCTACGCGCCTCAGAAGGAGGCTGCCTGTCTCGGGGCAGAACTCCTCCCGGTGTTTTCTCCTTGTGCTGTGACTTAGTTTCTCACTCTCTACAACACAGTTCGCTTCGTGTCCTTTCTTTGGATACTGCCGCACGTGGGGCAGGCGCAGCTCTGTAGCTTTCTATCCCGCTAGGCCTCTGTCAAGATCCCACCCCTGACAGGGACCCTCTGTCTGCAGCTCAGATGTTCCTCCTTTTCCCCCTGTCTGCCTGACAGGTACTCACTGGGTCAAACCCAGGCAGCGTCTGACTAACTTTCTATCCAAACCATCAGTTTTACCCTTCTGTGAGGAGTGCCCTACTAGATAGGAGCGTAGCTCCCCCTGGTGGGTTGGAGTGTGAAGTGTGGTGTATGTTTGGTGATACCTGGAAGAATGGACTCCTTTATTACCTTCAGACGTAATATCACTCCCCCTGGTGGAAGAATGACATTACTGCAGCAACCAGGACTCTGGGGTGCTGCAATTGCGTCAGTTTTTGTGAAGCAACTGAACGGTTAATAAACTTCAATGTTGCTTTGAACATCTTGAGGGGTGCAGTTTTTAGAATGATGTAACTTTTGGGTATTTTCTGTCATATAGACCCCTCAAAGTCACTTCTTTAAATGTGATGTGGTCCCTGAAAAAATTAATTATAAGTAAAATTGGAGTGTTTTCCTGGGCACTCCACAGTCAATATGTTTCATATTTTTAGTCAACATCTGATTACACATTTTTGACAGTAAAAAACACCAGAAAACAATGCAAAAAGGAATTCAGTTTTGCCAAACTCAATGTGTGTAAAACCATCCTTAAAGGGGCATTTTAGCTACAGTTTTCTTTTATCTGAACCTGCAAATGAGAGTAAATAATTTTTACACCAATTCCTCTCTGACTATCGATAGTAACGGCTATGCAATGCAGTTCTGCCGAGTGAAACATGATTCTGCCATCCTCTGGTAAGAAGCTTTGTTAGGGGCCTAGGGCCCTGAACAAATAAAATGACCCACTTGCATACTAATATATTTAAATGGTTCTTTTTAAAATGCTCTTTTTGTAAAAGGTCATGGGTAGACTGTATAAATGACCAACTTGTAACTAAAATCCCAAAATAAATAAATGTGATTGTCTGCTTACTATTTCAATCAATATATAATAGGTAAATGGCACTCAGGAAAAAGGTGCTGGAGTAAGAGTTCCCCCTGTACAAATATAGAAATAAGACACTCGGCACTCAAAAAATCCAAGAAAAAATGTTTTTGTTTTATTTATAAGGCTATCCAGTAAAGTAACGTTTTGACCCTACAGTATGGGTCTTCATCAAACTCTGTGTAACACGAAATTACAATATAAATTCAAAACGAGTGGATATATCAAAATCAAAATAAATAAAAAATGCTATGGCTCTGGGAAGAAGGTGAGCAATAAACAGAAACGCAAAAATGGGGTGAAGGTTGTTAAGTTGGTGGTCGGTCAAGGAAACTTAGTGCAGCAGATGAGAGACGCATCATACTTACATGCTTTCAAAATCACCATTCCCATGTTATTTAGGTGTATCCATATTAATGGCCCACTCAAAAAAGTTTTCCTCATCATTTAACATAATGTTCCGTGTAAACTGAGGGTCCTGTTCCAATTTTTGTTTTGCCCGTTCAGCAAATTCAGCGTTCCGATCTGGCATCAGTTGAACATCCCTTCGACGGATATTAGCTACTTACAAATGGCACCCTTACAAAATCCAGCTGCTGCAGCATCTCAACGAGGATGACCCAGATCGGCACACTGAATTTGCAGAATGGGCAAGACAAAAATTGGAACAGGACCTTTAGTTTACACAGAACATTATGTTCAGTGATCAGGCAAACTTTTTTGGGTGGGCCATTTATATGGATACACCTAAATAACATGGGAATGGTGACAGTTTTATTGCGTAGGGTGTCTTGCATTGAAATCTGCTGCAATGACCTGGGTACTGCGTTCAACAGACATCAACACAATTTCTATCCGCTCCTCACATGTTAACCTCTGCGACATGTCAATGGCTGTAAACAAAGAGAAACTTGTAAATAAATCATGAAAGAATAAATTTATGTTAAAACCAAGCACACCATTGTTCTTCTTGTGAAATTCTCAATACGTTTGATGTGTCACATGACCCTCTTCCCATTGAAAAAAATAAAGTTGGATCCAAAATAGCTGACTTCAAAATGGCCGCCATGGTCACCACCCATCTTGAAAAGTTTTCCCCCTCCCATATACTAATGTGCCACAAACAGGAAGTTGATATCACCAACCATTCCTATTTTATAGGTGTATCCATATACATGGCCCAACCTTTAGATCTTACCATAATCTTGAAACTCAGTTTTATCGATATGCTATTTGCTCACATTGAAGTCAATAGATAGGTAAACAGTGCCTGAGTAAATCTACAGACTAGGCTGCAGGCATTGGCTTCGTGTGAGTTCTGGCACCCTTCCACCTGGCAAAGAACTAAGTCAGAATGTTCAATGCATCATATTGTCAGAAGCTCGATTAGAAACTAATTAATGGATTTTCACAGCAGGAAATGTGTTATTAGCATCTCAGCCATTGGCAGTTTTACTTTTAGACAGTTTTCATAAATCAGCCCCAACTTGAGATGTTTTTGGCTTACTTCATGGCAAATTAGACACACCTATCTATCTTATTCCACTTTATGGCATGCCAGTATTTTGCAAAAAAAAAAAATTGGTTTCAGTCCATAATAAATTTGGCAGAACTGTTACTAATATTGTGCATGTCAGAAGATTAATTCAGATTAATAATGGTGTATGCTCTCATATTGCATGTTGGCCAGTCATACTTGATATATTTACTACAGTCTATGTTTAGATACTTGCATCTTTCTAAGCTGCTGTATAGACATGATATATACAGTCATGGCCAGAACTGTTGGCACCCTTGAAATTGTTCCAGAAAATGAAATATTTTTTCCAGAAAATTATTGCAATTACACATAATTTGCTATACACGCTTATTCCCTTTGTGTGTATTTGAACAACACAAAAAACAGAGAACAAAAGGCAAGTCATACATAATTTCACACAAAACCCCAAAGATGGACCAGACAAAATTGTTGGCACCCTCAACTTAATATTTGGTTGCACTCCCTTTGGAATAAATAACTGCAATCAATTGTTTCCTATCACCATCAACAAGCTTCTTACACCTCTCAACTGGAATTTTGGACCACTCTTGTTTTGCAAACTGATCCAGGTCTCTCATATTTGAAGGCGCCTTCTCCCTACAGCAATTTTAAGATCCCTCCACAGGTGACCAATGGGATTTAGATCTGGACTCATTGCTGGCCACTTCAGAACTCTTCAGCGCTTTGTTTGCATCCATTTCTGGGTGATTCTTGAAGTATCTTTGTGGTCATTATCCTGCTCAATGACCCATGACCTAGTATGCAAACCCAGCTTTCTGACACTGGGCACTGCATTGTAGACCAAAATCCTTTGGTTATCTTCAGATTTCATGATGCCTTTGAAACAGCCAAGGCCCCTAGTGCCAGAGGCAGCAAAACAACTCTAAAACATCTTTGAACCTCCACCACATATGACTGTAGGTACTGTGTTCTTTTCTTTGTAGACCTCATTCCATTTTTGTTAAATAGTAGAATCCTGTGCTTTACGAAAAAGCTCAATCTTGGTCTCATCTGTCCACAAGACTCTTTCCCAGAAGGATTTTGGCTTACTCATATACATTTTGGAAAACTGCAGTCTAGCTTTTTACTGTCTGTGTCAGCAATGGGGTCCTTTGGGATCTCATGCCATAGCATTTCATTTCCTTCAAATGCCAACAATAGTTCACCCTGACATTGATGCACCCTGAGCCTTCAGGACAGCTTGATTTTCTTTGGAACTTTATTGAGGCTATGTAGGGCTGCTGTCCTTGCACACTGCTCCTCTTTCCTGGAGAGGATGCCGACTCACTCACTGCCGTGGAACCGACCTCCCTCCACCCTCTCCTGCTGCTTCTGCCCATGGTCTGTGCATGACTATCAGATCCCCGGGCACTGTCCTTAGGGTGCACGCATGATCCTGCCCTCTTAAAGGGACAGCACGTGCCATCCTAAGGTGTCCACTGCCAATGGCTGGGAGACACTTATTATTTAAAGCACCTCCACTTGATGGGAGGTGCCTGTGCAATGTTGTTAGTCTATTTCTAAAACAGGCTTGCTAGTTCTCAGGTCCCAGTGCTTATATCCTGGTATACCTGCCTATCTATCAGCCATGCCCACCAGCCTATCAGCCGTACCCGCCTGCCTTTCTATCATCTGTGCCCACCTGCCTGTCTATGTGGTGCACAGACTGCAGACAGGCAGCTGGGCAACAGGCAAAGAGAAAAAACTAGGGGGCTCCAGGATCCGCTGAGGTGTGTTAATTAAAACATAACTTTTAATTGTGACGATTAAAATAGTAAAAGCAAAATATGTCAATAAAATTGGGAAAAAAAAGTAGGGGGGAATAAAAGGGCATGGGTCTATGCATTTCGAGCTCAAGGCTCTTAGTTCTGACAGTGAGTGTGTCTAATTCAATTGTATATGTAACAAACAGGAAAAGAGAGGGCAAATTGAGCACTCAATGTAATTAGATATGAAATAGTCAATAGTTCAATTCAAATGAACCTGTGCAAAGAGCAGTATACAAAAACATTGCCCGTGTGCTGGCATGTTGTCATCGTACGATGGAGTTTATGCTATGAGACACATAACATTCATAGTTGCCAAGTTTTTCCTTACCATAACTTGGTTACAACTGATTTTATCACAACCATTATATATTATAATAACATCTCTTTTATACATCCTTGCTCCTTCAATCAGACTATGAAGTTTCTCTATGAACACTAACATTTACTTAAATTTGTCTTATTACAACCAATAGATGGTTCATGATTTAAACTCACCATATGGAGATAGTTTAGAGAAAGTACCCATGTTTTAATTTACCACCCCTCGTTTTTTCAGATTAGCTAGAGTCCCATGCTTTGTAAACTTCTTGATTATGTTGCGCACCATGGACAATGGAATATAAAGCTCTCTGGAGTTGGACTTGTAACTTTGAGATTGTTGATATTGTTCAACAATTTTGGTTCTCAAGTCCTCAGACAGTTCTCTTCTATTTCTGTTCTCCATGCTTAGTGTGACACACACAGACTGGTCAAAGACTGGGTAAACTTCTCCCCTTTTTATCTTGTTGCACATGTGATTTTAATATTGCCCACACCTATTACTTGCCACAGGTGAGTTTGAACGAGCATGTTATGCTGAGTTCATAAGGACAGGCGAGCATATGTAATTAAATAATGCCTTCTGGAAGTTGCTGGCTATGAGATCAATGCTTAGTAAGCAAAGAAGAGCTATTAAAAATATTCCTTTTTTTAAGCATTTTATTATAACCCTATGGTCACAATATATTTTTAAATCTAAAAAAAATAATGAAATAAGCAAAAAAGTCCAGATGTAGAGAGAACAGTTTATCAATTTGGATACCAGAAAAGTTATGGGGTCCGTTGCATAACTGCATTTCTGCCAGTTATTTTTAATAAATACCGCTCAATGAGTGACTCTGTGATTTGAAACAAATTCATCAAACAACTTGCGCCTTTTTTCAAGTTATATTTTGTGGCTTACCATATATACTCGTGTATAAGCCGAGTTTTTCAGCACATTTTTTTGTGCTGAAAACGCCCCCCCCCCCTCTGATTATACATGAGTTATTGTCCCAGAAAGACGGTGGGGTAGGGGGAGCGGCGGAGCAGCGGGTCAGAGGCAGGAGCTGGCGGCTGCGGCTAGCAGCCTGTGCCCGCTGCTAAAGAGAAATTAATATTCACTGAGCTGGCAGTGAATGTTCATATCTCTTATAGCGCGCACAGTTACAGCCACAGCTGCCAACTTCCAGCACACATCCTACTTACCTTCCCTGTGCGCCCTCGCTGCATCTCGTTCGTTCTGGTGCCAACAGCTCTTCCAGCCGAGCAATCCCTCTCATTAAGGTAATGATAATGAATATTCATGCCTCTCCACTCCCGTAGGCGTGCAGTGAATATTCAATACCTTAATGAGTGGAGCCACGTGATCGCTCAGCAGGAAGAACTGCTGGCGTCGGAACGAGATGCAGCGAGGGCGCACAGGGAGATAAGTAGGATGTGTTTTTTTGTTTTTGTTTTTTTTACAGGAACCATGCATGCAAGGATAAGGGATAAGGAGCCATGCATACAAGAACAGGGGATAAGGAGCAATGCATACAAGAACAGGGAAGGGGGAGCCACGCATACAAGAACAGGGAAGGGGGAGCCATGCATATAAGGACAGGGACAGGGAGCCATGCATACAAGGTTGGGATGGGGAGCCATGCATACAAGGTTGGGATGGGGAGCCATGCGTACCAGGATAGGGATGAGGGGACAATGCATACCCAGCTTATACTCAAGTCAATAAGTTTACCCAGTTTTTCGTGGAAAAATTAGATGCCTCGGCTTATACTCGGGTTGACTTATACTCTAGTATATACGGTAGTTAGTTTTCAGATTTTGTTTGTTAATAAGGCTTTTTCATATGTTTTAGACAGATTGTGAAAAGTGACTGTTTTAAAACTTGCTAATTTTGGAACAATTCTACTCTATTCCTCCCCCCCCCCCCTGCAGTGTTTATATGTATACCAGATGTTTCAAAACATTTTGTGCATATTTTTTTCCACTAAAAAGTGGCAAAACCAGTTATTTGGGGCTTTGCATAAAATTATTGAATTGCGTGCAAAATTTTGGTGAATCATCAGCAAAAACCTGTAGCAAAATAAAGAAAAGTGACTTAAAAAATTCCACTCATGAATCATAGTATTTAGGGAATAAATATTAACTAAAGACTATGATGATCAGATTGTGGAAAAAGTGAAGAGAGCGGCACTTCCACACGTGAAATAAAATCACTATTTTAGTTCTTTAAACTGTAAAACCCGACATACAACAATAAAAAACTGACGCATCAGTTTTTTTATTTTTGTATGTCAGGTTTTTACAGTTTAAAGAAATAAAATAGCGCTGTTTTTTTCACATGTGGCAGTGCCGCTCTCTTCATTTTCCCACTGTCGCTGAGCCACACCAGCTGGAGCTATGGCACCCACTGGTTTTGCTCCCGTGGACTTTTAACTTGCAAAGCGCGGTAAGCTCTGATACTTTTTTTTACATTCATCATCTGAATGTCTCTGACCCGGCTGTTTTTGATGGAGGAATTGACATCTGGCAAAACATTTCAATTTTGTGAAATATTGCCTGACCATGTAGTGCATAGAAGGTGTCCTACAGAGCAGCTCTCAATTCTGGCTTATACAGAAGGTGTGGAGCGGGGACCCCTTCTATGATATCCATCAGACCAGTGTGAAGAGAGCTGACAGACATATGCTTTAAATCATTTTATTGGTATCTGAAGTGCCCAATAAATGCGAGGGTTATGGGCACCTTTGATTTTGGAACCATTGAGACCAGAAAGATGATTAAGAAACACTGGGATAACAATACGGCTTCCTTGTTACCAATGAGACATTATCTTACCTATTGGAAAGGTCGAAATAACCTCCAGGATTATTTTGTCCAAAGCCATTTTGTCCTCCCTCAACCAACTGGGACAGGACATTATAGGAAGTCCCAGGGTTGCTTTAGATTTGATATTTGCCTAGCATGCAACTTTTTATCAGTCTGTAAAACTTTTCACCATAGTGCCGACCAATGATCCTTTAACCATAAATGACTTCATAGATCCAAAGGAGTAGATTACGTCACATCTTGCCTGTGTCACAAGTATTATGTTGGTGAAACGATATGTGAGTCAAGACACAAAACAGGAAACAAGAAGGAGGCGTCAGTAAAGAAGATACACCCATATCCGGACATTTGAGAACACTTCATAACAGCATTGATTTTCCAGCTGAAACTCTGTAGGATCAAGTTTTTAAGATCCTGTAGAGGTGAGGACCGGTATAAAAGACCAAATGGATCGTCCTTAGGGACCTACCACTGTCTAAAGGGCATTAAGGGGTTTTCCCATCAACAAAGTACATTTTAATCAATGCATCTTGGAATAAAATTAAATTTCACAGGAACATTTTTTTTAAACACATCCAATTGTGGAAGTTATTATTATTCCAAAATCTATTGATTAAAATGATGATTAAAACTAACTTTGTTTGTGAGAAAACCCCTTTAAGGAGAGTTTGACCTATGCGTGCTTCATATCATACCCCCTCGGCTAGCCATCTCGATAATTTTGTTTGTTTCTTTTTTATTTTAATCGTGTAATCAAAACAACTCCTGTCTGTTAGCTTGTGTTAACTTAACGGGAATCTGATCAATGAAGGGAATTTGTGTTACCCCATCTGAGAGCAGCATGATGTTGGAACAGAGACCCTGATTCTAGTGATGTATCACTTAGTGGGATGCTTGATATCATTTTGATAAAATCTCTATTTTCTCTGCTGCAAATCTACCAGTTCATTGATTGCTGAGCTTTGCCTCCACCACTGCTAGGCAGCTTTCTATGTATATTATGCACAGGCACAAATCTGTCAATCAGGGGTGGTGGTAGAGGGGATTACAAAGAGCAGGAGGACTACATAGCACAAAACACCTAGTCCTGTACTGATAATCTCCTGCTGCTAAAAAATTGATTTTATTGAAACTGCAACAAATAGCCTGGTAAGTGATACATCCCTGGAGTCAGGTTCTCAGCCCCTACATAATGCTGCTCTCAGATGACATAATAAAAACCTGGTGACAGATTCCCTCTAAGAGATCACAGTATATTACCTTATTTTGAGTCTCAGACTCATTTGAGTCTACCTAGTTATCTTACTTTATTCAGCATAACACTTGAATATGCTGCTACTTTTCAGCACCAGGGCCAGCTCCTCTCTGAGCTATGCAATGTTGTATTATCATTAGAGATGAGCAGAGCCATTGATGTTCGAGTTTGCCGAATTCAATGAATATACAGTAGAAAGTTTGGTTCACGTCCAAACTTGACCTCGAACTTGACTCCAGACCCGAACCCAATAGAAGTCAATAGAGACCCAAACTTAGTGCTTTAAAATGGCTGTAAAATGGTCATAGTCAGAGCTAGTTGGCTGCAAAAAGAAGGTAAATGGGGGTTAAGCAGGACAATTGCACTGCAAACAAATGTGGAAATGACTTAAAATAACAGAATAAAAAAATAAATAATTATAATCTTGAACCAGCTGGTGGAGGTCTAAGTGGAGCGGGAGGTTGAGGAGGCGGTGGAGGTGTGGTGTAGGTGGAAGAGGCGGAGGAGGAGGTAGCCAATACTGATTTTGTGTTTTGTTTTTTACTGATTTTTTTTGGGGGTACTCAGAAAACTGTGAGTGTAATAATCTGCAGGCCACTCTCTCTCTGTATACAGACTGTGTAATACTCTGCAATTTTTGGGTTGGAAAGCATTGAGGATAGCATCAAATAGGAGATGTGGCCCTGTTGCTGGTGGTGATGGTGTAGCTGCTGCAGAGAGAGGGCGTTGTCGATCTGTGTCTGCAACAAGCCCAAATGAAACACCTTCCTCTTGTGCACGCAGGCAACAGGACGTTCTGTGTAATTTTGTAGCCTGAGTAGCGCTGGATCAAAGGTGAGACTAGAACATGTAGAAGTGGTTTTAGATTGTTTGGCTGAGAATGCCTTTAGTTCCTTTGCTTTGTCTTCCACTCGTTCCCCTGCTGAAAGTGCAGATTTTGCACCTGAGGCCCCTGGGCATCTGCCTTCCACCTCACCCCCTTACAAATCAGGCAAACAGTCAGAGCCCCAAGACATGCAGCAGTAACCTCTGCCTTTTGATGACTCTGCTCGCTGTTGCTCCATTGGCCATCCTCTTGGCCCTAACCCACAAGAGGAAAAGATTGAGTGCACTGATTTCCAACCACTTGTTTTGCTTGAGGATGAGTACTTGGGAGGTGTAGTGCAAAAAGTAACCGGACCACCACAGCATATCTCTGATGATGATGAAATACAGGTGCCAACTTCTGATGCTTTCTGCTGTGTGTAGACCGGCAAGGAGGGCAGGGGTGAGGACTGTGTCGAACATCATGCTGGGGACTATTATTATTTATGTTTAGAGCACCATTGATTCTACAGTGATGTACATGAGAAAGGGTTACATAGGAAACACAAATAGAAATTACAATGAACCAACTAATAGTGACAGACAGGAACAGAGGGGAGAGGACCCTGCCCTTGCGGCCTCACATTCTACAGGAACATGGGAAAGGAGACAGTTGGTTCTATGTATCGCAGTAGCTCTGGTGTTGGTGACGCAGCAGTTCTGGTAGTGGTTAGGTCGGCAGGCTGTAAGCTGCTCAGAAGAGAAGAGTTTTCAAGTTCCACATGAAAGGCGATAATCAGACGTGCTAGGCCACAGAATTCTTCAGGATTGGGGATACTCAGGAAAATTCTTGCAGGCTATTGGATGAAGTATGTATGATTGAGGAGGAAAAAAGGAAGTCTTGTGAAAACCAGCGCTTACGTGGTGGGAAATATTTGGAGATTAGTTCAGAGTTATATAGAGGAATCAGATTATAGATGACTATGTAGGTCAGTGTCAGTAGCTTGAAATGGATACAATGTGTAATTGGGAGACAATGAAGTGATTTGCAGAGGGGAAAAGTGGAGGAGTAGCGTGGACAGAAGTGGGTTAGTAGGGCAGCAAGTAAGAACAGACTGGAGAAGTGTGATGATGCTATGGGGGATGATGAAGTCCAAGAACCCACATGGAGTGAAAGCCATCCTAGTGATGTGGACAGTTCGGAGGAAGAGGTGATGGTCACACTGCCACAGCTGAACAGCAAAAGAGGGAGCAGGGTACAAAAGCGCTGAGGTCAGCCTCTAGCCATTAAGTTGGCTGCTACTATATACCGTGGCCAGCTCCTAGCCTTTTCTCTGTCCATGTTTCCTCCTCCTCCCACTCCACTTCCTCCACCGTCTCCTCATCTGGTCAGAATGTGAGAGCAATCTGTGCGCACTTTTGGTGTTCTCACCCTGCTGCTTGCCTGTCTGGGTTACAGTGTCATTTCTGCTTTCCTAATCCCCTCCTCTTATGCAAAGTACCCAAGCACGGGTGAGTTGCTTTGCGGTACAACAACACTTCCAGACCAACAAGTGGGCCTTCATGCTGGACATGTGTGCCATGCTGAGCTGCTTCAAATACTCCACAAACATGGCCAGTGTTGATGACTTCATCATCAGAGTTACTATCCCACTTCTAGGCTTCCTTGAAATAATGCTTCAGGCGATGATGAATGAGGTGGTGGCATAGGAGGAAGAGGAGGAACATTAGTTCAGAAATGTATGGGTAAGACAGATTATGCATGAATTTGTAGGTCAGTGTTAGTAGCTTGAAGTGGATACATTGTGGAATTGGGAGACAATGAAGGCATTTGCAGAGGGGAGAAGAAGAGGAGGAGTGAGGATAGAAGTGGATTAGTAGGACAGCACACTTAAGGACAGACTGGAGAGGTGCGATGATGCGATGGGGAATGATGAGGCCCTAGGCCCTACATGGAGTAAAGGCCATCAAAGTGACATGGGCTGTTCAGAGAAAAAGGTGATGTCATGCTGCCCTAGCTGCACAGTGAAAGAGGAAGCAGGGCGCAAAAGAGGAAGCAGGGTGCAAAAGAGGGAGCAGGGTGCAAAAGAGGGAGCAGGGTGCAAAAGAGGGAGCAGGGAGCAAAAGCACCCTAGGCGCCACCCAAAACATTACATTTGCCGCTATTGGTCGCTTCGCCAACATACTAGGCACACCAAAGCCAGCTCAAAGGAGCTCCCTGACAATACATGGGTGGTTTGCACGCTGTGCCTTCAGAGACTGAAGCGAAGCATAAATTTTCTTAGGAAAAATTGGAGTCCAGCTCAGGACTGGATTTTCCTATTCTTTTTATTTTTCAAAAGAAAATAATGGTGCATACAAAAGAAAAATTTACATGGTCGACATGACCCAGTTGACACATTTCTACTGCACTAGGCAGTCTTACTTATGAGTACATGTTTCTACATAATGGATAATGCTGTTTACTCAATCAGTGTATTCATTTAATGTCTGAAGGAAGAACTCATTTACCTAATTCTTGCACAAATATCCCAAGAGTATCCGGTATGTGTCACTGCCCTGTGGTTTACTCTGTGGTTGTTCACTAAGATCTGAGCACATATTACTGCTCTTAATAACATGTAGAATTGCACATAAAAAGCTCAGTGGTGGATTTATGGATGACTTTGTCATGTCAAGGGTTTTAATTCCATCTAACTGCATTTATTTTAGAATTATATTCTTACTTTTCAAATGTCACGTACAATATATGGACTTTATCAAAGTATGAAAACACAAGAATTCAGAAACAAAAATGTGCTAAATACCTATCTACATACAGTACATCTACAGTATATGCCTTCTATCTATCTATCTATCTATCTATCTATCTATCTATCTATCTATCTATCTATCTATCTATCTATCTATCCATCCATCCATCCATCCATCCATCCATCCATCTACCTATCTATCCATCTACATACCTAGTTACAGCATGTAATGCAAAAATAAAAGTATGCAGCACTCCAAAATATACAAAAGAAAAAGGACTGTAATAAGTCCATGCGGCTTGCATATTTTTGAGTGCTACTTTTATTCGTGCTCTATTTATTGCCACTGTATAATTGTTTGGGAGGTTAGGGAGGGCCAGTACCCACCACCTTTTTGTCATTGTGCTGCTCCAATTTTTATCTATTAGTGATGAGCGAGTACAAATAGTACGGTATTCAGGCTATTCATTACTCGGCGAGTAATTAGGTATTCGCCTCGATTTATTCGAGTGACCCACCTGTTTGGTGCTTTATTTGCAGCAAATGAACATGCTGGGCTGGTTTGCCAATCCCAGTAATGCCGACGCCATCTTTGGTGTAGCACTACTGTGATTGGCTGGCCTTCCAGTGTCATAGGGAATATTTAAAGACTGCCGGTGCCATCTTGCGCACATTGCAGTCAGAAACAATGTAGAGAGAGCATAAAAGAACAGGCCGATCAGTGTCTCTCCCAGCTGAACCTTCAACCAGGTATGGTTGTGTGTGATAATGGGTGTAACTTGGTGGCGGCTTTAAAGCTCGGCAAGCTGGTACATGTTCCATGCATTGCCCACGTGCTGAACTTGGCTGTACAGAGTTTTTTTTAAAACATACCCTGACTTGCCTGACCTATTATACAAGGTACGCTGTGTCAGCGCACATTTACGAAAGTCATCTCAGGTTTTCGCCAGTCTAGCTTTGCTGCAGCAGAGCTTTAACTTGCCTCATCAACGACTGATTTGTGACCTGCCTACATGATTGAATTGTCAATTCCATATGTTGGCAAGGCTTAGCGAGCAGCAGAAGGCAGACTCTGAATTCCTGCTTCTCAATGCCCGTCAGAATTACACTCAGCCACTGCACGTAACAATGCCAAGTGGGTGTGGATCACTGACCTATGTGAGGTTCTTCAAAACTTGTACAGTGGCTGATACCACACAGCCCAGCCTCACAAAGTATTCTCAGGGAACATTGGGTAATGATGAGGAACAGGAGGAGGAGGATGATAAGGAGGAAGAACAGGATTTTTTGCTCTGCGCTACAGAGGGGACTCCCAATCCTAGCTTCATGCCTGTCCAGCATGGATGGCCTGAAGAGGAGGAGGAGGGGGCTATGCGTCATGAGAAGGAGAGGATGGTTAGTGTTCTTCCTGGTGAGGACACTGAAGGTTTGACTCTGTAGTCTGCCACACATGGCAGAGTTCATGTCCAGGGATGGGGAATATGTATTCCACTATCTTGCTAACTATTTGGCATGAGGGAGGGTCCTCACAAATGTAGGAGTGAGAGCCCTCACATATGTTAAAGCAAAAATAAAGCCAAAACACTCCATGTGAACATATGCTAAAGGGAGGTATATATATATATTTTTCGCTTTATATACATGTAATTATGAGGGAAATAATGTTTCTTAGCATTTTTCCCTGTAAAAAAAATGTTGGTTTGGTAGGTCTTTTTAAAAATCCATAAAAACAGCGCAATAGTCTGACAACATTATCCCCACATACCATATTTGAATCAGAAAGGCATGCAGGCATCTTCTCCATACTGTTCCTATTTAGTTTTAGCTCTTTCCCATCCATTTCAGCTTTTTTTCCATGCCCCCAGACCTGTTTGTTAGGTCCAGCCGAGAAAATATTATTTTTTCCCATTTGACTTGCATTGGATTTGTTATTCGGTACGAATACACGGATATTAGAAATTATTTGTGCGAATTTTCCCGAATCCAAAATATTTCACTATTCGATCATCACTACTATCTATCTATCTATCTATCTATCTATCTATCTATCTATCTATCTATCTATCTATCTATCTATCTATCTATCTATCTATCTATCTACTGTATTATCCAGAAAAACGAAGGCAGCACTCCAATAGAAAAAATATGTGTGGTTTATTGGTCCATGTGCGACGTTTCAGTCCAGGATGTGGACTTGAGTTTTTCTGGATAATAGCATGAGGTTTGGCACATACCTGGGAGGATTTTTTGCACCCTTTGTTTTCTTTTGGTGCTGCTTTTTGCTTACTTTTTCTATCTATCTATCTATCTATCTATCTATCTATCTATCTATCTATCTATCTATCTATCCATCTATCATCTTTTTTATATTATATGCATCCACAACATTTTCACGAATCTTAATTTTTCCGCTGCTTTCCATAGTAATATAAAGAGGACATGATATTTTCGTCTTTGCGTTTTGCTTTTCCACCTAATAGACGAGAGGCGTACATGTGAGTCACACGTGCACACTCCCAGAATCATGCGTGGCTTAGACAGGTGGCTGTTACCCCATGCAGATTTGCACAATACCTTACTCATTGGTCCAATATCCAAATATCCCATGCAGATTTACAAATTACCTAACGAGTTGGTAAAATATCGCAAATCATGAACATGATGCATTTTCTAAATCTTCCTTATTTTGAACACACCGGAGAGCGCTCACTCACAAGTATTAATGGCCGGTTCTGTATCTCAGTGCAAGACCCTGAAGATGCCGCTGATCCCATTATTGCAGCATCTTGAGGCCGTACCTTTCCTTTCTCCAATTCTTAATATGAGTAAGGTTTTTACATTCACAGACAGTGGAGAAAGGAAAGGGCTTGCTCTCTTTATAAGGGGGGATTGCAGTCAACTGCCTTTTCCCACCCACATCAGCACAGTCCATAGTTGCTGTACTAAAAGCTTGTGTTCATTCCCCCACACTCCTCCTCCTCCTCTTCGCCTTCTTCTTCTTCTACATCAGCCTCAGTATCAGCAGCAGCACAGGGAGAAGTATCTGCTGCCAGAAAGGAGCCCAGCCAACGCCGAGGACAGGAAAACGTTATCTTCCGACTCTCTAATTCCAATCGCTCTCAATTGTCGGAGCCATTTGGTGGCGTTAATATTAAAAGCGCCATTTAACGCGACAAAAGTTCACGGCTAGGAATCCCCCCTTCCTGGCCGCCCTCACTATTTGGGTATATGGATGCCACTGTCAATATCGGACTCTCCCTGTCGGAGCTGTTGATGTAATTACAACATCCGTGCCACGTAGAGCTGCCTTTCCACCAGAGCCACAAGCCATTCCGGGGATTCCGCTTTACGCTATGTTTATGAGGTAACAGCCCCCTGTACGGAGAATCCGGAGAGGAAAGCACATCATCTCCTGCTCGGTATTTCACCGCTGCCGAATAATGGGCTTAACCTGACAATGCTTCCAGACCGGAGCCCCCTGTCTATCCCCCCTCTAGTCTGTAACAATGCAGATCGCCCTCATTTTCATCTCCAAGGAAAAATCATTCATGACGGATTTGGCATCTAGACAATAGGAGCTCTTTTTTTTCTCTACTAAAGGCTTTTTTCATTGTCTGGAGTCATTTCTGGAATATTTTCTACCTTAAAATAAATCAGGAGGAATGAACCGGCGGTTGGTTAACATTGTGACAGCATTCCTTGCATTATGCTTTGAGATCAATAACTTCAGGTAGGAAAAATGTGTGATACCGTCCTTCATATTGATCAGCACTGTTACATTACACATGGACAGTATGTGCAGCCTGCATGTAGGATCCCCCGTCATCAGATTCAGAATCATTTATGTATGAGCAAGGGCTAAATAATCTTCTGTGGCAGAAGTTATCTGCACTGTATGCTTCTATCTATCTATCTATCTATCTATCTATCTATCTATATATAGCGCTGTATTATCCGTTTATATATGACACTGTATCCTTATATATATGGCACTGTATCCTTATATATATGGCACTGCACCCTTATATACAGCATATGGCACTGTATCCTTATATGGCACTGTATCCTTATATATATGGCACTGCATCATTATATATATGGCACTGTACCCTTATATATATGGCACTGCATCGTTATATATATATGGCACTGTACCCTTATATATATAGCACTGTACCCTTACATATATGGCACTGCACCCTTATATATATGACACTGTATCCTTATATACAGTATATATGGCACTGTATCCTTATATATATATGGCACTGTATCCTTATATATATGGCACTGTATCCTTATATATATATGGCACTGTATCCTTATATATATATGGCACTGCACCCTTATATACAGTATATGGCACTGTATCCTTATATGGCACTGTATCCTTATATATATGGCACTGTATCCTTATATATATATGGCACTGTATCCTTATATATATATGGCACTGCACCCTTATATACAGTATATGGCACTGTATCCTTATATGGCACTGTATCCTTATATATATGGCACTGCATCATTATATATATGGCACTGTACCCTTATATATATGGCACTGCATCGTTATATATATATGGCACTGTACCCTTATATATATAGCACTGTACCCTTACATATATGGCACTGCACCCTTATATATATGACACTGTATCCTTATATATATATGACACTGTATCCTTATATATATGACACTGTGTGCTTATATATACGGCACTGCACCCTTATATGTATGGCACTGTATCCTTATATATATGGCACTGTATACTTTTTTAAATATGGCACTGTATCCTTATATATATGGCATTGCACCCTTATATATATGGCACTGCATCCTTATATATATGGCACTGCACCCTTATATATATGGCACTGTACCTTATATATATGGCACTGCATCCTTATATATATGGCACTGTATCCTTATATAAATGGCACTGTATCCTTATATATATGGCACTGTATCCTTATATATATGGCACTGCACCCCTATATATATGGCACTGCATCCTTATATATATGGCACTGCATCCTTATATATATGGCACTGCACCCTTATATATATGGCACTGTACCTTATATATATGGCACTGCATCCTTATATATATGGCACTGTATCCTTATATATATGGCACTGTATCCTTATATATATGGCACTGTACCCTTATATATATGGCACTATATCCTTATATATATGGCACTGTACCCTTATATATATATGGCACTGTATCCTTATATATATGGCACTGTATCCTTATATATATGGCACTGTACCCTTATATATATGGCACTGTATCCTTATATATATGGCACTGTACCCTTATATATATGGCACTTTATCCTTATATATATGGCACTGTACCCTTATATATATGGCACTGTATCCTTATATATATATGGCACTGTATCCTTATATATATATGGCACTGCACCCCTATATATATGGCACTGTATCCTTATATATATGGCACTATATCCTTATATATATGGCACTGTACCCTTATATATATGGCACTGTATCCTTATATATATGGCACTGTACCCTTATATATATGGCACTGTATCCTTATATATATGGCACTGTACCCTTATATATATGGCACTGTATCCTTATATATATATGGCACTGTATCCTTATATATATGGCACTGTATCCTTATATATATGGCACTGTATCCTTATATATATGGCACTGTACCCTTATATATGGCACTTTATCCTTATATATATGGCACTGTACCCTTATATATATGGCACTGTATCCTTATATATATGGCACTGTATCCTTATATATATGGCACTGTACCCTTATATATATGGCACTGCACCCCTATGTATATGGCACTGTATCCTTATATATATGGCACTGTATCCTTATATATATATGGCACTGTACCCTTATATATATGGCACTGTATCCTTATATATATGGCACTGTATCCTTATATATATGGCACTGTACCCTTATATATATGGCACTGTATCCTTATATATATGGCACTGTATCCTTATATATATGGCACTGTATCCTTATATATATGGCACTGTATCCTTATATGCATATGGCACTGTATCCTTAAATATGTGGCACTGTTTCCTTATATATATATGGCACTGTATCCTTATATATATGGCACTGTTTCCTTATATATATGACACTGCATCGTTATATATATATGGCACTGCACCCTTATATATATGGCACTTTATCCTTATATATATGGCACTGTACCCTTATATATATGGCACTGTATCCTTATATATATATGGCACTGTATCCTTATATATATATGGCACTGCACCCCTATATATATGGCACTGTATCCTTATATATATGGCACTATATCCTTATATATATGGCACTGTACCCTTATATATATGGCACTGTATCCTTATATATATGGCACTGTACCCTTATATATATGGCACTGTATCCTTATATATATGGCACTGTACCCTTATATATATGGCACTGTATCCTTATATATATGGCACTGTATCCTTATATATATGGCACTGTATCCTTATATATATGGCACTGTATCCTTATATATATGGCACTGTACCCTTATATATGGCACTTTATCCTTATATATATGGCACTGTACCCTTATATATACGGCACTGTATCCTTATATATATGGCACTGTATCCTTATATATATGGCACTGTACCCTTATATATATGGCACTGCACCCCTATGTATATGGCACTGTATCCTTATATATATGGCACTGTATCCTTATATATATATGGCACTGTACCCTTATATATATGGCACTGTATCCTTATATATATGGCACTGTATCCTTATATATATGGCACTGTACCCTTATATATATGGCACTGTATCCTTATATATATGGCACTGTATCCTTATATATATGGCACTGTATTCTTATATGCATATGGCACTGTATCCTTAAATATGTGGCACTGTTTCCTTATATATACAGTGCCTACAAGTAGTATTCAACCCCCTGCAGATTTAGCAGGTTTACACATTTGGAATTAACTTGGCATTGTGACATTTGGACTGTAGATCAGCCTGGAAGTGTGAAATGCACTGCAGCAAAAAAGAATGTTATTTCTTTGTTTATTTTTTTTTTTAAATTGTGAAAAGTATTTTCAGAGGGTCATTTATTATTCAACCCCTCAACCCACCAGAATTCTGTTTGGTTCCCCTAAGTATTAAGAAGTAGTTCAGGCACAAAGAACAATGAGCTTCACATGTTTGGTTTAATTATCTCTTTTTTCCAGCCTTTTCTGACTATTTAAGACCCTCCCCAAACTTGTGAACAGCACTCAAACATGGTCAACATGGGAAAGACAAAGGAGCATTCCAAGGCCATCAGAGACAAGATCGTGGAGGGTCACAAGGCTGGCAAGGGGTACAAAACCCTTTCCAAGGAGTTGGGCCTACCTGTCTCCACTGTTGGGAGCATCATCCGGAAGTGGAAGGCTTATGGAACTACTGTTAGCCTTCCACGGCCTGGACAGCCTTTGAAAGTTTCCTCCCGTACCGAGGCCAGGCTTGTCCGAAGAGTTAAGGCTAACCCAAGGACAACAAGGAAGGAGCTCCGGGAAGATCTCATGGCAGTGGGGACATTGGTTTCAGTCAATACCATAAGTAACGTACTCCACTGCAATGGTCTCCGTTCCAGACGAGCCCGTAAGATACCTTTACTTTCAAAGCGTCATGTCAAGGCTCGTCTACAGTTTGCTCATGATCACTTGGAGGACTCTGAGACTGACTGGTTCAAGGTTCTCTGGTCTGATGAGACCAAGATCGAGATCTTTGCTGCCAACCACACACGTGACGTTTGGACTGGATGGCACTGCATACAACCCCAAGAATACCATCCCTACAGTCAAGCATGGTGGTGGCAGCATCATGCTGTGGGGCTGTTTCTCAGCCAAGGGGCCTGGCCATCTGGTCCGCATCCATGGGAAGATGGATAGCACGGGCTACCTGGAGATTTTGGCCAAGAACCTCCGCTCCTCCATCAAGGATCTTAAGATGGGTCGTCATTTCATCTTCCAACAAGACAACGACCCAAAGCACACAGCCAAGAAAACCAAGGCCTGGTTCAAGAGGCAAAAAATCAAGGTGTTGCAGTGGCCTAGTCAGTCTCCCGACCTTAACACAATTGAAAACTTGTGGAAGGAGCTCAAGATTAAAGTCCACATGAGACACCCAAAAAACCTAGATAACTTGGAGAAGATCTGCATGGAGGAGTGGGCCAAGATAACTCCAGAGACCTGTGCCGGCCTGATCAGGTCTTATAAAAGACGATTATTAGCTGTAATTGCAAACAAAGGTTATTCCACAAAATATTAAACCTAGGGGTTGAATAATAATTGACCCACACTTTTATGTTTAAAATTTATAAAAATTTAACTGAGCAACAAAACTTTTTGGTTTGTAAGATTTATGCATCTGTTAATAAATCCTGCTCTTGTTTGAAGTTTGAAGGCTCTAACTTATTTGCATCTTATTAAACCTGCTAAATCTGCAGGGGGTTGAATACTACTTGTAGGCACTGTATATGGCACTGTATCCTTATATATATGGCACTGTACCCTTATATATATGGCACTGTTTCCTTATATATATGACACTGCATCGTTATATATATATGGCACTGTACCCTTATATATAACACTGTACCCTTACATATATGGCACTGCACCCTTATATATATGACACTGTATCCTTATATATATGACACTGTATCCTTATATATATGACACTGTATCCTTATATATATGACACTGCGCTTATATATACGGCACTGCACCCTTATATGTATGGCACTATATACTTTTTTAAATATGGCACTGTATCCTTATATATATGGCATTGCTCCCTTATATATATGGCACTGCATCCTTATATATATGGCACTGCACCCTTATATATATGGCACTGTACCTTATATATATGGCACTGCATCCTTATATATATGGCACTGTATCCTTATATATATGGCACTGTATCCTTATATATATGGCACTGTATCCTTATATATATGGCACTGCACCCCTATATATATATGGCACTGCATCCTTATATATATGGCACTGTATCCTTATATATATGGCACTGCACCCTTATATATATGGCACTGTACCTTATATATATGGCACTGCATCCTTATATATATGGCACTGTATCCTTATATATATGGCACTGTATCCTTATATATATGGCACTGTATCCTTATATATATGGTACTGTATCCTTATATATATGGCACTGCACCCCTATATATATATGGCACTGCATCCTTATATATATGGCACTGCATCCTTATATATATGGCACTGCACCCTTATATATATGGCACTGTACCTTATATATATGGCACTGCATCCTTATATATATGGCACTGTATCCTTATATATATGGCACTGTATCCTTATATATATGGCACTGTATCCTTATATATATGGCACTGTATCCTTATATATATGGCACTGTATCCTTATATATATGGCACTGCACCCCTATATATATGGCACTGTATCCTTATATATATGGCACTGTATCCTTATATATATGGCACTGTACCCTTATATATATGGCACTATATCCTTATATATATGGCACTGTACCCTTATATATATGGCACTGTATCCTTATATATATGGCACTGTACCCTTATATATATGGCACTATATCCTTATATCTATGGCACTGTACCCTTATATATATGGCACTGTATCCTTATATATATGGCACTGTACCCTTATATATATGGCACTGTATCCTTATATATATGGCACTGTACCCTTATATATATGGCACTGCACCCCTATGTATATGGCACTGTATCCTTATATATGTGGCACTGTATCCTTATATATATGGCACTGTACCCTTATATATATGGCACTGTATCCTTATATATATATGGCACTGTATCCTTATATATATGGCACTGTATCCTTATATATGTGGCACTGTATCCTTATATGCATATGGCACTGTATCCTTATATATATGGCACTGTACCCTTATATATATGGCACTGTATCCTTATGTATATATGGCACTGTATCCTTATATATATGGCACTGTACCCTTATATATGTGGCACTGTATCCTTATATATGTGGCACTGTATCCTTAAATATGTGGCACTGTTTCCTTATATATATGGCACTGTATCCTTATATATATGGCACTGTACCCTTATATATATGGCACTGTATCCTTATATGCATATGGCACTGTATCCTTATATATAGCACTGTATCTATATGTATAATTGTCTAAGGGGTACTTCCGTCTTTCTGTCTTCAACTTCCGTCACGGAAATCCTGCGTCGCTGATTGGTCTCGCCAGCTGCCTGTCATGGCTGCCGCGACCAATCAGGGACGGGCACAGTCCGAATAGTCCATCCTTACTCCCCTGCAGTCACTGCCCGGTGCCCGCATACTCCCTTCCAGTCACCGCTCACACAGGATTAATGCCAGCAGTAACGGACCGCGTTATGCCGTGGGTAACGCACTTCGTTATCGCTGCTATTAACCCTGTGTGTCCCCAACTTTTTACTATTGATGCTGCCTATGCAGCATCAATAGTAAAAAGATGTAATGTTAAAAATAATAAAAAAACAAAAAACCTGCTATTCTCACCCTCCGTAGTCCGCCCAGGTGCGCGTGGCTGCCGCCATCTTCCGTTCCCAGAGATACATTGCGAAATTACCCAGAAGACTTAGTGGTCTCGCGAGACCGCTAAGTCATGTGGGTAATTCTGCAATGCATCCTGGGAATGGAAGATGGCGGCAGCCGCGCGCGCATCGCCAGAACTTCGCTGGATCCCAGTGGGTGAGTATAGAACTATTTTTTATTTTAATTATTTTTTTAAACAGGGATATGGTGCTCACACTGCTGTATACTATGTGGGCTGTCTTATATACTGCGTGGCTGCTATATACTACGTGGCCAGTGTTAGATACTATGTGGGCTGTGTTTTGTACTGCGTGGGCTGTGCTATATATTATGTGGCCTGTGTTACATACTACATCGCCTGTGTTATATACTGCGTGGCTGCTATATACTGCGTGGGCTGTGTTATATAGTACGTGGGCTGTGTTATATACTGCATGGCCACTGTTATATATTGCGTGGCCTGTATTAACGCATCGGGTATTCTAGAATATGTATGTATGTATATTGCAGCCACATAGTATATAGCACAGGCCACGTAGTATTTGTCTGCTATATACTACTTGGCTCCTATATACTACGTGGCCTGTGCTATATACTATGTAGCTGCTATATACATACATACATATTCTAGAATACCCGATGCGTTAGAATCGGGCAACCATCTAGTCCTTATATGTATGGCACTGTACCCTTATATATATGGCACTGTATCCTTATATATATGGCACTGTATCCTTATATATATGGCACTGTACCCTTATATATGGCACTGTATCCTTATATATATGGAACTGTACCCTTATATACATATGGCACTGTATCCTTATATATATGGCACTGTACCCTTATATATATGGCACTGTACCCTTATATATATGGCACTGTATCCTTATATATGGCACTGTACCCTTATATATATATGGCACTGTATCCTTATATATGGCACTGTATCCTTATATATATGGCACTGTACCCTTATATATATATAGCACTGTATCCTTATATATATGGCACTGTATCCTTATATATATGGCACTGTATCCTTATATATATGGCACTGTACCCTTATATATATATAGCACTGTATCCTTATATATATGGCACTGTACCCTTATATATATGGCACTGTATCCTTATATATATGGCACTGTATCCTTATATATATGGCACTGTACCCTTATATATGGCACTGTATCCTTATATATATAGCACTGTATCCTTATATATATGGCACTGTATCCTTATATATATGGCACTGCACCCTTATATATGGAACTGTATCCTTATATATATGGCACTGTATCCTTATATATATGGCACTGTACCCTTATATATATGGCACTGTATCCTTATATATATGGCACTGTACCCTTATATATATGGCAATGTATCCTTATATATATGGCACTGCACCCTTATATATGGAACTGTATCCTTATATATATGGCACTGTATCCTTATATATATGGAACTGTATCCTTATATATATGGCACTGTATCCTTATATATATGGCACTGCACACTTATATATGGAACTGTATCCTTATATATATGGCACTGTATCCTTATATATATGGCACTGTACCCTTATATATATGGCACTGTATCCTTATATATATATGGCACTGTACCCTTATATATATGGCAATGTATCCTTATATATATATGGCACTGCACCCTTATATATGGAACTGTATCCTTATATATATGGCACTGTATCCTTATATATATGGAACTGTATCCTTATATATATGGCACTGTATCCTTATATATATGGCACTGCACCCTTATATATATGGCACTGCACCCTTATATATGGCACTGTATCCTTATATATATGGCACTGTATCCTTATATATATGGAACTGTATCCTTATATATATGGCACTGTATCCTTATATATATGGCACTGCACCCTTATATATATGGCACTGCACCCTTATATATGGCACTGTACCCTTATATATATGGCACTGCACCCATATATATATATATATATATATATATATATATATATATATATATATAGCACTGCACTGTACCCTTATATATATGGCACTGCATCCTTATATATGGCACTTCACCCTTATATATATGGCACCGCACCCTTATATATGGCTCTGTATCCTTATATATATGACACTTTATACTTATATATATATGGCACTGTACCCTTATATATATGGCACTGCACCCTTATATATATGGCACTGCACCCTTATTTATATGACACTGCACCCTTATATATATATGACACTTTATACCTATATATATGGCACTGCACCCTTATATATATGGCACTGCACCCTTATTTATATGACACTTTATACTTATATATGGCACTGTATGATGGGTATCCATAGGAATGAGCATTGGTGGTGCCTCATATTGCACAGTGCCACCAATGGACTTGTGATATCCAAGCAGACGGCTGCCCCTGCCTACTACAGCTGGGGGACTAGATAAGATCAAGTATGGTAATTAGGAACGTCTAACTATCTGTCTATCTTTCATCCTAGTTATCTATTTCTCTATATTTTATCTTACTATCTTATTGATCTATTGTCTATATATTATCTATCTATCTATCTATCTATCTATCTATCTATCTATCTATCTATCTATCTATCTATCTATCTATCTGTCACCCTTATTCTCTATTTATCTATTTTTCTATCTTTATCTTTCTATCTTATCTATATATCTATATCTATGCATCTATTTCTATCCATCTATACAAAAAAAATAAAAATGAAGTGGAGTATTAGCTCGTATGCATGTAATATAGGAGTAGGTTTACACTGGCCATATAACAGACAAAACCTAGGATAGTAACAAAATGAACATATACCCTGCTGTAAATAAATAATACCAATAGTGCAATAACATAAGGTACTCTCTGTCTATCTATCTGTCTATCTATCATCTATCTATCATCTATCTATCTATTATCAATCTATCTCCTATATATCTATCATCTATCTATCTATCTATCTATCTATCTATCTATCTATCTATCTATCTCCTATCTATTATCTATTTATCTATCTATAGATCTATCTATCTAGCTAGCTATCTATCTCTTCAGTTATGATATTGCCATGGGTCTACCTGCACAACTTTAACAAGCAACAGATATTGTGATATTACAATAAGTTGTGTTAATTGACGAGTCCAGCTCTGCTGCATCGGTCTATAGCATCCAGTACATTGTAATCTTTAAGTTGCATACAGAGCTTACATGTGTGACATTCTGCCTGTGGCTATATTAGCTTATTAACGAGAATATTCTGCTCGAGCGTCCCTGTTTTGTCATTTTTCATACATATTCAATATCTGGAAAGGTCATCGGATTTCTGTATTTAATAAGCTCGGGGATGATTTATTGAAATGTGCTTTATGAGGCTGTTTTATCACAGCATGAAATTCATTTTAATTACTAGAAATATACTGTATGTATATATTTCTAATGCTATAACACATACATATATACATGTGTATATTTGTATGTATGTACGTATATATACAGTATATATATATATATATATACACTCACCGGCCACTTTATTAGGTACACCATGCTAGTAACGGGTTGGACCCCCTTTTGCCTTCAGAACTGCCTCAATTCTTCGTGGCATAGATTCAACAAGGTGCTGGAAGCATTCCTCAGAGATTTTGGTCCATATTGACATGATGGCATCACACAGTTGCCGCAGATTTGTCGGCTGCACATCCCAAAGATGCTCCATACAAGGCAGGATGGATCCATGCTTTCATGTTGTTTACGCCAAATTCTGACCCTACCATCCGAATGTCGCAGCAGAAATCGAGACTCATCAGACCAAGCAACGTTTTTCCAATCTTCTACTGTCCAATTTCGATGAGCTTGTACAAATTGTAGCCTCAGTTTCCTGTTCTTAGCTGAAAGGAGTGGTACCCGGTGTGGTCTTCTGCTGCTGTAGCCCATCTGCCTCAAGGTTCGACGCACTGTGCGTTCAGAGATGCTCTTAGGCCTACCTTGGTTGTAACGGGTGGCGATTTGAGTCACTGTTGCCTTTCTATCAGCTCGAACCAGTCTGCCCATTCTCCTCTGACCTCTGGCATCAACAAGGCATTTCCGCCCACAGAACTGCCGCTCACTGGATTTTTTTTCTTTTTCGGACCATTCTCTGTAAACCCTAGAAATGGTTGTGCGTGAAAATCCCAGTAGATCAGCAGTTTCTGAAATACTCAGACCAGCCCTTCTGGCACCAACAACCATGCCACGTTCAAAGGCACTCAAATCACCTTTCTTCCCCATACTGATGCTCGGTTTGAACTGCAGGAGATTGTCTTGACCATATCTACATGCCTAAATGCACTGAGTTGCCGCCATGTGATTGGCTGATTAGAAATTAAGTGTTAACAAGAAGTTGGACAGGTGTACCTAATAAAGTGGCCAGTGAGTGTATATATGTGTGTGTGTAAAACAGTACATGTGCATATTGAAATTTATTTCAATATTTTTCTGAAAATATTTAAATTATAATATATATTTTAAATGATTAAATGATACATATTTTTGAGTTTTATTTACTCTTTATGTGTATACATATATATATATATATATATATATATATATATATATATATATATATATGTAGATTTTTTATATGTGATTTTTTTCCCCTTTTTTTTCCCTCCAATTGCCCAGCAGCCCTACTTTACCACATGTCTTCTTCATTCAATGAAGTTCAATGTACAGTGTTCATCTATCCGGTAGAACTCATTCATTGGTTCTTTGTACATCTTACTGATGGATGACGCGACCTTTCAAATAGCTTTGGAGTGAAGAGAAAGAAAAGCCATTATTATATGACATCACTGATTTCAGTACACCCCTTGCTAATGAGGCCGGGTTTATCCCTCCCATTATGCTCAGGTTGTTGTACAGGCCGGCTTTACATGTGTTAGGGCAGTTCAGATGCCACGTAGAGTCATCGTTATCTTTGTGAAATACACTGGGGCTACCCTGACGACAAATATAGGTCAGCAGCATTCCAGATCTAAGATAAATGGAGGCCACAGGATATAATGAAGACACCATGCAAATAAAAATGTCCACTGTCTGATCTTACTATGGGATTATTGGAAAGATACACAGCAGGGAAACAGTAGTGGAACCTTTACAGAGTGAGAAGAATTGCTATCAAACGTGAACAAATAGGAAGAGAATTCAAATATGTACTTTACTAAAAAGTCACAACTAAAGACCTTTATAGTGTCCTTCCTTATAGTCTTTACAGGTTTCGAGAAATGCTGGGTCACAACCAATACGATCTAGATAGGAGGTGTTCATTGTCTAATTAGGTTGACCTCTCATTCAGGAGTCTGGTGAAAATGTGTAAGAGCATTGTAATTCATGTTGGTGACATAGGTGTAATCCACACCCATTGGGTGCCATGGTGATTCTTACAGATTCCTGAAAAAATAGACATTCAATTAATGTCAGCTGAACATGTCAATTTGAGTTGGACCAACTCGTTCTTCCCTGACAAACCTCATGAAAAAGGATTGGGCAATTGGATTTCCATATTCCTGATCCTTTTGTTCCCAAAGGAGATAGGCAGATTTGTCAGGCATTTACAACTCTTCTACCATTCAGAACATACAAAGCAAGTATACGTATATATTCGTGTGTATGTATATGTATTCATGTGTCTGTATGTATGTGGATGTGTATGCATGCATATGTGTGTATATATGTATGTGGATGTACATGGATGTATACAGATGTATGTGTATTTATATGTATATGTATTTATAGTATTTATATGCATGTGTATGTGAATGTATGAATGTCTAGATTTCATTTGTATGTATGTGTTTTTGTGTATTTTCATGTATGTATTTGTGTGTATGTGTTTGTGTACATGTGTATGTTTCATGTGTGTGTGTATGTAGGTGTATGTATACATGGTTATGTTTCATGTGCACGTATGTATGCATGCGTGTGTATATGTATGTGTATGTATGTATGTATGTGTTTGTGTGCATGTTTCATTTGTGTGTATTTATGTGTGTATGCATGTGTAAAGGCAAAGAAGAGATAGATATTGTCTGTCTAAAGTGTATGATTAAGTAATAACTCAAAAGAGTTTTAACAGTTTGTACCATTTAAGGATTTGTAGCAAATTAGGTAGAAATGTAGGATGATATTACTACAGTATTAGTAAATTTAAGAGGCTACTAAAGGGTAATCTCTTATTCAGAAGTGATGTCTTAATGTACGGATATGTCATTGCTGCATTACCATGTGTCAGTTTTGAAAATGAGTGAGTAGAAGCCGCTCCGCCACTCTTCTTACCCAGAGCAGGTCTCGTCCACCAATTGCTCAAGAAACTGCAATGCAACTCCACATAAGCGCAACAATCTGTGCTGCAGTTCCCTGGGCAGCAGGTGGATGGGGCGCTGTGTGGGAAAAGACTGAAGGGTAAGTGCTGTAGCCCATTTCATAGTAAGGATCAAGGAGGTTCTGGCAGTTGAACCCCAGCAATCAATGAGTAATGATGCAGGTGCTTCTCACAAAATTAGAAAATCATCAAAAAGTTAATTTATTTTAGTTCTTCAATACAAAAAGTTAAACTCATACATTATACAAAGTCATTACAAACAGAGTGATCTATTTCAAGTGTTTATTTCTGTTAATGTTGATGATTATGGCTTACAGCCAATGAAAACCCAAATTCATTATCTCAGCAAATTAGAATACTTTATAACACCAGCTTGAAAAACGATTTTAAAATCTGAAATGTTGGCCTACTGAAATGTATGTTCAGTAAATGCACTCAATACTTGGTTGGGGCTCCTTTTGTATCAATTACCGCATCAATGCGGCGTGGCATGGAGGGGATCAGCCTGTGGCACTGCTGAGGTGTTATGGAAGCCCAGGCTGCTTTGATAGCAGTCTTCAGCTCTTCTGCATTGTTGGGTCTGGTGTCGCTCATCTTCCTCTTGACAATACCCCATAGATTCTCTATGGGGTTAAGGTCAGGCGAGTTTGCTGCCAATCAAGCAGAGTGATACTGTTGTTTGTAAACCAGGTATTGGTGCTTCTAGCAGTGTGGACAGGTGCCAAGTCCTGCTGGAGAATTAAATTTCCATGTACAAAAAAGCTTGTCTGCAGAGGGAAGCATGAAGTGCTCTAAAATTTCCTGGTAGACGGCTGCACTGACTTTGGTCTTGATAAAACACAGTGGACCTACACCAGCAGATGACATGGCTCCCCAAACCATCACTGATTGTGGAAACTTCACACTAGACCTCCAGTAGCTTGGACTGTGGCCTCTCCACTCTTCCTCCAGACTCTGGGACCGTGATTTCCAAATGAAATGCAAAATTTACTTTCATATGAAAACAACACCTTGGACCACTGAGCAACAGTCCAGTTATTTTTCTCCTTGGCCCAGGTAAGACGCTTCTGGCGTTGTCTATTGGTCATGAGTGGCTTGACACAAGGAATGTGACACTTGTAGCCCATGTCCTGGATACGTCTGTGTGTGGTGGCTCTTGAAGCAATGACTCCAGCAGCAGCAGTCCACTACTTGTAAATCTCCCACAAATATTTGAATGGCCTTTTCTTAACAATCCTTTCAAGGCTGCGGTTATCCCGGTTGCTTGTGCACCTTTTTCTATCACACTTTTTCCTTCCACTTAACTTTCCATTAATATGCTTGGATACAGCACTCTGTGAACAGCCAGCTTCTTTAGCAATGACCTTTTGTGGCTTACCCTCCTTGTGGAGTGTGTCCATGACTGCCTTCTGGACATCTGTCAAGTCAGCAGTCTTCCCCTACTGAAACAAGACTAAGGGACCTTTTGAAATACATAGGAAGCCTTTGCAGGTTTTTTTTGTTAAAATTAGTCTAAGTTACTGAGATAATGACTTTTGGGTTTTCATTGGCTGTAAGCCATATCATTAACATTAACAGAAATAAACACTTGAAATAAATCCCTCTGTTTGCAATGACTCTATATAATGTATGAGTTTCACTTTTTGTATTGAAGAACTGAAATAAATTAACTTTTTGATGATATTCAAACTTTGTGAGAAGCACCTGTATATCCTAATAATATGCTATCATCTCTAATGTTATGGAATCCCTTTAAGGATGTCACTAATGTAATATGTAAATCTTAGTCTATGGTCACTTTGATTGTTCTGTTTTTTTATTTTTTCATAATGAAATATGGGAAATGTTACATTATCATCAGTGATCATCACCTTAATGCTGAACTCAATGATTTGTGTAGGTCGGCTTATTGTAAAGAACATGACTCCAGGTCTGGGAAATCTCCACCCCAGAGCATGTCCCCTTCTGATTTTTTGGACAAACTCATGGGAAGGACCTCGGGATATGATGCAAGAATCAGACCAAACTTTAAAGGTAAGATTATTGATAACATTATCATTATTTAGGGGATAATTACTGCTCATCTTATCAGAACACAGGCAGCTCATTCACAACTAGTGACAATACAGAGGGGACTACAATAACTATCTCCAATCTACATAGAGATATAATGGAGCTTGTGTACAAAAACTGAGGAATGATGACTTCCTCTATTTCCAAACCTCCAAATGAGAAATGAGAAGGAATCTGATGTGCAGATTTGTGCATGAACTTCCATTGCGCCATAGAATAGAACTACTTATCAAGAACCATACTGACACACCTTACAGTCTCCTGAGAAAGTATTCATACCCCGTTTTTTCACATTACACTGGAATACTTAATTACATTTATATCATTGGGATTTTATGTGATATACCAGCACAAAGCAGCAAGTATCTGTGAAGTGTAAAGAAAATGATACATAGTTTTTTTTCCTATTTTAAAAATATTAATCTTGAGACATGCATTTGGATTCAGCCCACCTGACTGCTTCAAGTCTTTTGGAGTAAGTCTCTACCAGAAATTTTGCCCATTCTTCTTTGCAAAACAACTCTAGCTCTGTGAACAGCAATTTTTAAGTTTTACTACACATTCTCAATGGGATTTCCATCTGGACTGTCACTGGTCGATTCACACACATGAATATGCTTTGATCTAACCTTTCCATTGTAGCTCTGGCAATAGTTTTAGGGTTGTTGTCTTGCTGAATGGTGAACCCATTCCCCAATCTCAACTTTTTTGCAACCTCTAACAGGTTTTCCTCCAGAATTGTCCTGCATTTAGCTCCATCCATCTTCCCATCAACTCTAACCAGCTTCCCATACCTGCTGATTAAAAGCACCCCCACTGCATGATTCTGCCACCACCATGTTTGACAGTGAGGATGGTGTTTTCAGGGTGATGCAAAGTGCTAAATTTCCGTCACACATAACATTTGCATTTAGCTTTAAAAAGTTCTACTTTTGTCTCATTTGACCAGAGCACCTTTTCCACATGCTAGCTGGGATTTCCTATGACTTACAGTTTTCTTCTTGCCACTCTTCCGTAAAGGACAGATTTGTGGAGTATATGGCTAATAGTTGTCCTGTGAACAGATTCTACCACCTGAGCTGTGGACCTCCGCAGCATTTCCAGAGTGACCATGGGCCTCTTAGCTGCTTCTCTAATTAGTGCTCTCCTGGCTTGGGATGTCAGTTTAGGTGGGCGGCCATGTCTTGGTAGGTTTGGAGTTGAGCCATATTCCTTCCATTTTAGGATGATGAATTGAACAGTGCTCAATGAGATGTTCAGAGCTTGGACTATCATTTTTATAACCTAACCTTGCTTTACTCTTCTCCACAACTTTATCCCTGACCTGTCTGTTGTGCTCCTTGGTTTTCATGATGCTGTTTGATCACTAATGCTCCCAAACAAACCTATGAGGTCTTCACAGAACAGCTGTAGTGATACTGAGAATAAATTACGCACAGGTGGACTCACTTTACTCTTCTGGAGGCAATTGGTCACTCAGGATTTTATTTAGTGGTATCAGACTACTTGGCACTGAATATAAATGCATGTCACAATTTTAAGATTTATATATTTAGAATATTTAGAAAACCATGAATCATTTCCTTTACACTTCACAAATACTTGCTACTTTGTGTTGGTATATTACTATATATATTAGTGTAATAAAATACATTTAGGTTTGATGGTGTTATATAAAAAATGTGGAAATGTTCATGGAGTATGATGACTTTTTCAAGGTACTGTATATACAAATGAGATTCCACTATAATTAAAATAAATTATTGTCTTGGACAATTTCTAAGGGTACTGTCACACAGTGGCACTTTTGTCGCTACGACGGTACGATCCGTGACGTTCTAGCGATATCCATATGATATCGCTGTGTCTGACACGCAGCAGCGATCAGGGACCCTGCTGAGAATCGTACGTCGTAGCAGATCGTTTGGAACTTTCTTTCGTCGCTGGATCTCCCGCTGTCATCGCTGGATCGGTGTGTGTGACACCGATCCAGAGATGCGTTCGCTTGTAACCAGGGTAAACATCGGGTTACTAAGTGCAGGGCCGCGCTTAGTAACCCGATGTTTACCGTGGTTACCAGCGTAAAAGTAAAAAAAAACAAACAGTACATACTTACATTCCGGTGTCTGTCCCCCGGTGTTCTGCTTCTCTGCACTGTGAGCGCCGGCCAGCCGGAAAGCGAGCACAGCGGTCACGTCGCTTTCCGGCTGGCGCAGACACAATGCAGAGAAGCAGAACGCCGGGGGACAGACACCGGAATGTAAGTATGTACTGTTTGTTTTTTTTTACTTTTACGCTGGTAACCACGGTAAACATCGGGTTACTAAGCGCGGCCCTGCGCTTAGTAACCCGATGTTTACCCTGGTTACCCGGGGCCTTCGGCATCGTTGGTCGCTGGAGAGCTGTCTGACAGCTCTCCAGCGACCACACAACCACTTACCAACGATCACGGCCAGGTCGTATCGCTGGTCGTGATCGTTGGTAAATCGTTTAGTGTGACAGTACCCTAAAGTAAGGAGGGATAACAGAAATAAGCTAATCAAGAGGTTTCTATGTGAGAACTCAGCAGCAAGGGTTACATTTATTTGCAGAACCTCTTACATGACAGCTACTGAGATCAGTCTGGGTCTTCTAGAGACAGGGATACTATTGTAAGTGATTTGCATATCAGATAAATGATGGAGGTCTCGAGTATGGGACTTTAAGCTAAATTTTTTTTCCAAAATCATAGAACTGCTTCAGGTACAATATTAGCCACAATCATCTCTTTGTAGCCCCTTATAATGACATATAACATGATGCTTGACATTCAATGCATGTATGTAAGAAATAATATATATATATACATATATATCAGACCAGTGCAATACATGATTTTGTCTTTTTAAGACTGTAAAAGTTTGCTATTCTTGCTCAGGTAATGTTATTTTTCTTTGCTTTGAGATTTAAAGGTTTTTAAAATACTTTCGAGCTAAAATAATCCTTTGCAATGAAAGATAATTATAACTAAGTGACTTAATCCAAATAATCGTTCTTAATAGTTCTTTACATCTGTATTCACACTTAGTAGGCACAGTGCGTTTTTTTTTCTGATCGCAGACTAAAAGTAATGCCTTATTGTTAGAAAAGGACATCTATGCATGTAATACATGCTTCATTTGTGCATAATGCACATTTCGCACTTTTAGTAGCGGCTGTCCTTAGTATTGCAATTTGACCCATTCAAATGCGCACACCCTACCAACGTGCTCAATAAAAAGCTCTTGTCACATTGCAGCAGTGTTCCCTTTAATCTGAGAAATCTGGAAAGAACACAGTAAATACAACATACTAATGAGCGGTGGTGTAACTAAAGTACGATGGTCCCGACTCCCTAATGCAACATTTGGACCTGGGCCCCCACCTGCATATTGTACAGGTGTATGGGTCCTTGTAGCATTCTGTATCCTATAAAGACATGCGTGTTGGCCCTCTCCCCCATGTAATAATGTCTGCTATCCTGGCCCCATACTGTAATAATGTCTCCATCCTAACCCATCCTGTCACAATTTCCCCCATCCTGGGTCCCTTCCTGTAATAAATTCCCCCATCCTGGGACCCTTCCTGTAATAACTTCCCCCATCCTGGCGCCTTCCTGTAATAATGTCCCCCCATCCTGGGACCCTTCCTGTAATAATTTCCCCCCATCCTGGGCCCCTTCCTGTAATATTTTCCACCATCCTGGGCCCCTTCCTGTAATAATTTCCCCCATCCTGGCCCCTTCCTGTAATAATGTCCCCCATCCTGGGCCTCTTCCTGTAATAATGTCCCCCATCCTGGCCCCTTCCTGTAATAATGTCACCCATCCTGGGCCCCTTCCTGTAATAATGTACCCCATCCTGGGCCGTTTCCTGTAATAATGTCCCCTGTTGTGAATTTGGATTCTGGGCTCCCCCGGTGGCTACTGGTGGAATTGAACTTGTGTCATCATCTTCCCTGTTCACCTGTTCTCATCAGATCTGGGTGTCGCTATATAACCTGGCTTCTCTGTTAGTTGCTTGCCGGTCAACAATGTTATCAGAAGCCTCTCTGTGCTTGTTCCTGCTCCCAGACATCAACTAGATAAGTTGGACTTTTGTCCATGTTTGTTTTTGTTTTTTGGTTCCAGTTCACAGCTGCAGTTTCGTTACTGTGTCTGGAAAGCTCTTGTTGATCAGGAATTGCCACTCTGGTATTATGAGTTAATGCCAGAGTTCTAAAGTAATTTCTGGATGGTGTTTTGTTAGGGTTTTCTGCTGACCATGAAAGTGCCCTTTCTGTCTTCTGCTATCTAGAAAGCGGACCTCAAATTTGCTAAAACTATTTTCCTGCTGCGTTTGTTATTTCTTCTAAAATCACCGCCAATATATGTGGGGGGCCTCTGTCTCCTTTTTGGGTATTTCTCTAGAGGTGAGCCAGGTCTTATATTTCCCTCTGCTAGCATTATTTAGTTCTCCGGCCGGCGCTGGGCATATAGGGATAAAAAGTAGGACATGCTACCTGGCTACTTCTAGTTGTGCGGTAGGTTTAGTTCATGGTCAGTACAGTTCCCATCTTCCAAGAGCTTGTTCATATGTAGGCTTATGCAATGTTCTCTGGCCATGGAGATCATGACAGTTTGACCGGCCCACTAAAGGGTTAAAATCCTTGGCTGAGAAAGGAGAGAAATAAGAAGTCTGCTGAGAGTTTTTTTTTTTTTTTGTGCTCTTAATTGGATCACTTGCCAGTCTGTCTATGCTGCAGTCTTTCTTTTTTTTTCTCTCTCCTTCTAATCTTTGAATGGCTCTGTGTTCACCTGTTTATAATGGATCTTCAGAGTGTAACTGCAGGTTTGAATAATCTCACCACGAAAGTACAAAATTTGCAAGATTTTATTGTTCATGCTCCGGTATCTGAGCCGAGAATTCCTTTGCCGGAATTTTTCTCGGGGAATAGATCTGGTTTTCAGAATTTTAGAAATAATTGCAAGTTATTTTTGTCCCTGAAATCTCGTTCTGCCGGAGACCCTGCACAGCAGGTTGGGATTGTGATTTCCTTGCTCCGCGGCGACCCTCAAGACTGGGCTTTTTCATTGGCACCAGGGGATCCTGCGTTGCGCAATGTGGATGCGTTTTTTCTGGCCTTGGGGTTGCTTTATGAGGAGCCTCATTTGGAACTTCAGGCAGAAAAAACTTTGATGTCCCTATCTCAGGGGCAAGATGAAGCTGAAATTTACTGCCAAAGATTCCGTAAATGGTCTGTGCTTACTCAGTGGAATGAGTGTGCCCTGGCGGCTACTTTCAGAGAGGGTCTCTCTGATGCCATTAAGGATGTTATGGTGGGGTTTCCTGTGCCTGCGGGTCTGAATGAGTCCATGACAATGGCTATTCAGATCGATAGACGTTTGCGGGAGCGCAAACCAGTGCACCATCTGGCGGTGTCCACTGAGAAGACGCCAGACAGTATGCAGTGTGATAGAATTCTGTCCAGAAGCGAGCGGCAGAATTTTAGACGGAAAAATGGGTTGTGTTTCTATTGTGGGGATTCTACTCATGTTATATCAGCATGCTCTAAGCGTACTAAAAAGCTTGATAAATCTGTTTCCATTGGCACTTTACAGTCTAAATTTATTTTGTCTGTGACCCTGATTTGCTCTTTGTCATCTATTACCACGGACGCCTATATCGACTCTGGCGCCGCTTTGAGTCTTATGGATTGGTCCTTTGCCAATCGTTGTGGGTATGATTTAGAGCCTTTGGAGACTCTTATTCCTCTGAAGGGGATTGACTCCACCCCATTGGCTAATAATAAACCACAATACTGGACACAAGTAACTATGCGTATTAATCCGGATCACCAGGAGATTATTCGTTTTCTGGTGCTGTATAATCTACATGATGATTTGGTGCTAGGATTGCCATGGCTGCAGTCTCACAACCCAGTCCTTGACTGGAGAGCTATGTCTGTGTTGAGCTGGGGATGTAAGGGGACTCATGGGGACGTACCTTTGGTTTCCATTTCATCATCTATTCCCTCTGAAATCCCTGAGTTCCTGTCTGATTATCGTGACGTCTTTGAAGAACCCAAGCTGGGTTCACTACCTCCGCACCGCGAGTGCGATTGTGCTATAGATTTAATCCCGGGTAGTAAATACCCAAAGGGTCGTTTATTTAACCTGTCTGTGCCTGAACATGCTGCTATGCGTGAATATATAAAGGAGTCCTTGGAAAAGGGACATATTCGTCCATCGTCATCTCCCTTAGGAGCCGGTTTTTTCTTTGTGTCAAAAAAGGACGGATCTTTGAGACCATGTATTGATTATCGGCTTTTGAATAAAATCACGGTTAAATATCAATACCCATTGCCGTTGCTGACTGATTTGTTTGCTCGCATAAAGGGGGCCAAGTGGTTCTCTAAGATTGATCTCCGTGGGGCGTATAATTTGGTGCGGATCAGGCAGGGGGATGAGTGGAAAACCGCATTTAATACGCCCGAGGGCCACTTTGAGTATTTGGTGATGCCTTTTGGTCTTTCTAATGCCCCTTCAGTCTTCCAGTCCTTTATGCATGATATTTTCCGCGAGTATTTGGATAAATTTATGATAGTGTATCTGGATGACATTCTGATTTTTTCGGATGACTGGGACTCTCATGTCCAGCAAGTCAGGAGGGTTTTTCAGGTTTTGCGGTCTAATTCTTTGTGTGTGAAGGGTTCTAAGTGCGTTTTTGGGGTTCAGAGAATTTCCTTTTTGGGATATATTTTTTCTCCCTCTTCCATTGAGATGGATCCTGTCAAGGTTCAAGCTATTTGTGATTGGACGCAGCCCTCTTCTCTTAAAAGTCTTCAGAAATTTTTGGGCTTTGCCAACTTTTATCGTCGATTTATTGCTGGTTTTTCGGATGTCGTTAAGCCATTGACCGATTTGACTAGACAGGGTGCTGATGTTGCTAATTGGTCCCCTGATGCTGTGGAGGCCTTTCAGGAGCTTAAGCGCCGTTTTTCTTCTGCCCCTGTGTTGCGTCAGCCTGATGTGGCTCTTCCTTTTCAGGTGGAGGTCGACGCTTCTGAGATCGGAGCTGGGGCAGTGTTGTCGCAGAAAAGTTCTGACTGCTCCGTGATGAGGCCTTGTGCCTTCTTTTCCCGTAAATTTTCGCCCGCTGAGCGGAATTATGATGTTGGGAATCGGGAGCTTTTGGCCATGAAGTGGGCGTTTGAGGAGTGGCGCCATTGGCTTGAGGGGGCCAGACATCAGGTGGTGGTATTGACTGACCACAAAAATTTGATTTATCTTGAGACCGCCAGGCGCCTGAATCCTAGACAGGCGCGCTGGTCATTATTTTTTTCTCGGTTTAATTTTGTGGTGTCATACCTACCGGGTTCTAAGAATGTTAAGGCGGATGCCCTTTCTAGGAGTTTTGAGCCTGACTCACCCGGCAACTCTGAGCCCACAGGTATCCTTAAGGATGGAGTTATTTTGTCAGCCGTTTCTCCAGACCTGCGGCGGGCCTTGCAGGAGTTTCAGGCGGATAGACCGGATCGTTGTCCGCCTGATAGACTGTTTGTTCCTGATGATTGGACCAGCAGAGTCATCTCTGAGGTGCATTCTTCTGCATTGGCAGGTCATCCTGGAATTTTTGGTACCAGGGATTTGGTGGCAAGATCCTTCTGGTGGCCTTCCCTGTCACGAGATGTGCGAGGCTTTGTGCAGTCTTGTGACGTTTGTGCTCGGGCCAAGTCTTGTTGTTCTCGGGCTAGTGGATTATTGTTGCCCTTGCCTATTCCTAAGAGGCCTTGGACGCACATCTCGATGGATTTTATTTCAGATCTGCCTGTTTCCCAGAAGATGTCTGTCATCTGGGTGGTGTGTGACCGTTTTTCTAAGATGGTCCATTTGGTTCCCCTGCCCAAATTGCCTTCTTCTTCCGAGTTGGTTCCCCTGTTTTTTCAAAATGTTGTTCGTTTGCATGGTATTCCTGAGAATATCGTTTCTGACAGAGGAACCCAATTTGTGTCTAGATTTTGGCGGGCATTCTGTGCTAGGATGGGCATAGATTTGTCTTTTTCGTCTGCTTTTCACCCTCAGACTAATGGTCAGACCGAGCGGACTAATCAGACCCTGGAGACATATCTGAGGTGTTTTGTGTCTGCTGACCAGGATGATTGGGTTGCTTTTTTGCCATTGGCGGAGTTCGCCCTCAATAATCGGGCCAGCTCTGCCACTTTGGTGTCCCCGTTTTTCTGTAATTCGGGGTTCCATCCTCGATTTTCCTCCGGTCAGGTGGAATCCTCGGATTGTCCTGGAGTGGATGCTGTGGTGGAGAGATTGCATCATATCTGGGGGCAGGTGATGGACAATTTGAAGTTGTCCCAGGAGAAGACTCAGCTTTTTGCCAACCGTCACCGTCGTGTTGGTCCTCGGCTTTGTGTTGGAGATTTGGTGTGGTTGTCTTCTCGTTTTGTCCCTATGAGGGTCTCTTCTCCTAAGTTTAAGCCTCGGTTCATCGGTCCGTATAAAATATTGGAGATTCTTAACCCTGTTTCCTTCCGTTTAGACCTCCCTGCATCCTTTTCTATTCATAACGTTTTTCATCGGTCGTTATTGCGCAGGTATGAGGCACCGGTTGTGCCTTCCGTTGAGCCTCCTGCTCCGGTGTTGGTTGAGGGTGAGTTGGAGTACGTTGTGGAGAAAATCCTAGACTCCCGTGTTTCCAGACGGAGACTCCAGTATCTGGTCAAGTGGAAGGGATACGGCCAGGAGGATAATTCTTGGGTCACTGCATCTGATGTTCATGCCTCCGATCTGGTGCGTGCCTTTCATAGGGCCCATCCTGATCGCCCTGGTGGTTCTGGTGAGGGTTCGGTGCCCCCTCCTTGAGGGGGGGGGTACTGTTGTGAATTTGGATTCTGGGCTCCCCCGGTGGCTACTGGTGGAATTGAACTTGTGTCATCATCTTCCCTGTTCACCTGTTCTCATCAGATCTGGGTGTCGCTATATAACCTGGCTTCTCTGTTAGTTGCTTGCCGGTCAACAATGTTATCAGAAGCCTCTCTGTGCTTGTTCCTGCTCCCAGACATCAACTAGATAAGTTGGACTTTTGTCCATGTTTGTTTTTGTTTTTTGGTTCCAGTTCACAGCTGCAGTTTCGTTACTGTGTCTGGAAAGCTCTTGTTGATCAGGAATTGCCACTCTGGTATTATGAGTTAATGCCAGAGTTCTAAAGTAATTTCTGGATGGTGTTTTGTTAGGGTTTTCTGCTGACCATGAAAGTGTTCTTTCTGTCTTCTGCTATCTAGAAAGCGGACCTCAAATTTGCTAAAACTATTTTCCTGCTGCGTTTGTTATTTCTTCTAAAATCACCGCCAATATATGTGGGGGGCCTCTGTCTCCTTTTTGGGTATTTCTCTAGAGGTGAGCCAGGTCTTATATTTCCCTCTGCTAGCATTATTTAGTTCTCCGGCCGGCGCTGGGCATATAGGGATAAAAAGTAGGACATGCTACCTGGCTACTTCTAGTTGTGCGGTAGGTTTAGTTCATGGTCAGTACAGTTCCCATCTTCCAAGAGCTTGTTCATATGTAGGCTTATGCAATGTTCTCTGGCCATGGAGATCATGACAGTCCCCCATCCTGGGTCTCTTCCTGTAATAATGTCCCCCATCCCGGGCCCCTTCCTGTAATAATGTCCCCCATCCCGGGCCCCTTCCTGTAATAATTTCCCCCCATCCTGGGCCCCTTCCTGTAATAATGTCCCCCATCCTGGGCCCCTTCCTGTAATAATGTCCCCCATCCTGGGCCCCTTCCTGTAATAATGTTCCCTATCCTGGGCCCCTTCCTGTAATAATGTCCCCCATCCTGGGCCCCTTCCTGTAATAATGTCCCCCATCCTGGGCCCCTTCCTGTAATAATGTTCCACATCCTGGGCCCCTTCCATTTCCTGTGTTCTGGTGTTCTTCTACAACACATAAAAAAAGATGATTCTTACTCTCCCTTACTCCCACGACACGTGGAGTCTTCTTCTATAGCCAATGCAGAGGCTGGCAGCTGCCTTCGCCATGCCAGCTACAGGCAGCACATGGCGTCACTGCCATGCACCATGTGTGACTGACACGCCGGCGTCAACTGCCGGCCTCTGATCCGTCGGCAGTGTGCATTGCAGTGGCGGGAGTCTGGGGGTCTTTGTGCTGAATGCGCGTCCTTGCACCCTTTACAACTGCGACCATTACACCCTCGCTAATAAGGCCAACAAGCCCAATTACAGGAATATCTGTCTGCAGAGTGCACATTATTTAACTGTATCACTTCCAGAGAGCACATCATATAGGAACCAGTGCACCGCATGGCCACTCTTCCAGCATTGTCACTTCAAAACTAAAGATTGGTATTACGATGATGGCGATGATGTTATGACCTCACCCACCTGCCGAGACTCATATATCAATATATATATACTCAATATCAGTACATATGGAGCATGTTCGGTTCTAATGACCCGGACACGTGCATGACACCAGCCGATCGTGCACACATCTCAGCAGATATGTGGGGTCGTAATATCATCAGCACCATAAATTTTGATGCAGAAGCAAGAGACGCCCCTTTAATATTTAGGATTATCATTGGTCTCGGTCATACATATATCATCACCAAAGCATATTGTGGTTTACAAAAGTGACAAAAAAATAGTACAAGCAAATGATATGTCATCAGAATGAATCACCAAAATGCTCAAAGTGAAGGCTTTAAACATTGTCGGTCAGACCTGAAGCTTCCCAACAATGTATTAGCCTGAAGAGTATCACAAACTCCCTCCATGTGTGCGATCTGTAGGGGTGTCCACTTATCCAATGCGAAAACTGCCACTGAGACCCTATCAAATTTCGAGTAGCTGCATTTTTAGCAAAAATATTAGATAAAACACACACGGCACCAAAACCTGACCAATGTTCTTTGTGAGTCCATTCCTAGTAAATATAACAGAAATAAATACGCTTGAATGAATTCACAGCTACGGATCTTATCAATCACACCCATAGAATTTTTTTTAAATCTCTTAGCAAAGAGAAATAAAATGGTTGTACAATGTGATAAAAATGTGATGTAAGATGATTTCCATTTTTCATATCCCTTCTTGACTCATGCCTGCTGTACGCTGCATTAAAATATCCGTCTTCTCATATGTGTCTTCCAGCTGTCAGTCCATCATGTGATAGACATTGTTCCAATACATTCCATCCATCCATTACCTCCACCGGAATAACATTGATCATGAATAATGGATATCTGGTGAACAAAAAAAAGCTATATCTCTATTGAAGAGGAATTTCTCAGTGTCCCTTAGCAATTACCTGCGATTGTTAAGACGCAGGAACATTACATGATTCTTGTGCGAGGACATCTGTCACGATGCAAAATATCCGCCGAGAGCACCGGCCGTATTGGCTGTCGGAGAGACCGCTGCGCGGAGACAGGTTCACCATTACATGTAATGTATCACCGCGCACTGTTTGCTTTTGAGTCTTGAAATAAATCTATTTGTTTCCAGATTATCATACATAGAAGATTTTACGAGAGATTATCGGATATAAGAGGGCTTTTCTCATTGCTAAATGTATAAATATCGGCTCAATTTTTTTCTTAGCTTTAAATATGGTTTTATTTTTTACTTCCTCTTTTAGACCCACTTCAGGGATTTTCTATACCTCACTGAGTGGGTTTATGTTTTAGTAGTGATTTTTAAGTATATGTACCTCAGCCAATCAGCTGCTCTTGGTGTTGGCGGCGGCCGAATCTGCTCAGTTACAGAGCTGCACAGCTCCATCTTCTCTATAGTGGCCGCGGCTGGGTACTGCACATCCACCCGCTATTGATTTGAATAAAAGGCAAATATGCAGTACCCGGCCGCGGCCACTATACAGTTAACAGTGCTGTGCTGTGCGGCTCTGCAACTGATCAGTTTGGCTGATTGGCGGGGGGTGCTGGGAGTCACACCCCCATCGATCGGACGTGGATGACTTATCACAAGGATAGGTCACCAATGTTCAAGCAGTGGACAACCTCTCTAATATACCCAGTTCTGGTGGTCATACATGCTCAGTGACTCATCTTATTTCTCCAAATATAATATTTAGAGGATAATTGTCATTTTATATTTTTATCTTTTTTCATAAATCGATAGAAAATATGAAAAAAAAGCAACTATGTAATATATCTTATGAGAGAAATCTGCTTCTTTCTGCTCCTGGACTGATCTTTTACACACAAATCAGTCAGTGAGTACAGACTTTCATATTATTAATACAGATGACAGTTGGTGCTTATAAGATTCTATTTAGAGGGGAAGGAGATGGAGGAGGAAGGAGCTAGAGGCAGACATAAACTTTCTGCTGCAAGTTCTCTTTAAATTTGGGACAAAATAAATAATAATCATATCATAGAATCATAGTAAAACCAACAAAACTGCGTAATAAAACAAGCAAAACTGGTAAAAATAGACTATTTTAGATGTTAGGGTTTTATTAACATAGGTGCCCCTACACACAATAAACATTGTTGGGATTCTGTTACTTCAAGAGATAAAATTAGTATTTTATGAGACAAGCTCTAGCTAGAAAATGATCATTTTAGAGGGGATCTCCATTTATTAGTGGCCCCTAGGGTTGAGCGAAACGGGTCGTTCATTTTCAAAAGTCGACGACTTTTGGCAAAGTCGAGTTTCATGAAACCCGATCCGACCCCTGTGCGGGGTACCGGCCATGCGGTACGCGACTTTCGCGCCAAAGTCGCGTTTCAATGACGCGAAAAGCGCCATTTCTCAGCCAATGAAGGTGAACGCAGAGTGTGGGCAGCGTGATGACATAGATCTCAGTCCCCACCATCTTAGAGAAGGGCATTGCAGTGATTGGCTTGCTCTCTGCCGCGTCACAGGGGCTATAAAGGGGCGTTCCCGCCGACCGCCATCTTACTGCTGCTGATGTGAGCGTAGGGAGAGGTTGCTGCCGCTTCTTCAGAAGCAGAGAGAGTGATAGGCAGGGTACATAAAGCTGCAAACCGCTTGTGCTGTAGCGATTTCCACTGTCCAACACCACCTTTTGTTTGCAGGGACAGTGGAAGCTACATTTTTTTTTCCTCAGCGCTGTCGCTCATTGGGCTGCCCTAGAAGGCTCCCTGACCCTGATAGCTGCGTTGCTGTGCCTGTGTGTGTACGACGCTGTGCAAACCAACTGCTTTTTTCAAAGCACAAATCCTCTTGTTCCTTCCTTTCTGCACAGCTATCTTTTTTGTTTGTCCACACTTTTTATTTAATTTGTGCATCAGTCCACTCCTTATTGCTGCCTGCCATACCTGGCTGAGATTACTGCAGGGAGATAGTAATTGTAGGACAGTCCCTGTTTTTTTTTTTTGTGGGAGATTAAGATTGGCATTTCTGCTAGAGTGCCATCCCTGTGTGTGCCATCTCTCACTCAGTGGGCCATAGAAAGCCTATTAATTTTTTTGCTTGATTTGGGTACTAAAATCTACCTGAAAAAAAATCACTACATCAATCAGTGGGAGAAAAATATTGGCCTCAGTCAGGGCTTGTGTGCCACTCCTGACTCCTGTGTGTGCCATCTCTCACTCAGTGGGCCATAGAAAGCCTATTAATTTTTTTGCTTGATTTGGGTTCTAAAATCTACCTGAAAAAAAAATCACTACATCAATCAGTGGGAGAAAAATATTGGCCTCAGTCAGGGCTTGTGTGCCACTCCTGACTCCTGTGTGTGCCATCTCTCACTCAGTGGGCCATAGAAAGCCTTTTTTTTATTTTTATTATTTGGTTTCTAAAGTCTCCCTGAAAAAAAAAAAAAATTCAAACAGTGGGAGATTAATATTGCCCTTTCTGCTTGTGTGCCAGTCTTAACTCCTGGGTGTGCAATCTCTCTCTCTCAAATTGTGGGCCATAGAAAGCCTATTAATTTTTTTGCTTGATTTGGGTTCTAAAATCTACCTGAAAAAAAATCACTACATCAATCAGTGGGAGAAAAATATTGGCCTCAGTCAGGGCTTGTGTGCCACTCCTGACTCCTGTGTGTGCCATCTCTCACTCAGTGGGCCATAGAAAGCCTTTTTTTTATTTTTATTATTTGGTTTCTAAAGTCTCCCTGAAAAAAAAAAAAAAAAATTCAAACAGTGGGAGATTAATATTGCCCTTTCTGCTTGTGTGCCAGTCTTGACTCCTGGGTGTGCCATCTCTCTCTCTCAAATTGTGGGCCATAGAAAGCCTATTAATTTTTTTGCTTGATTTGGGTTCTAAAATCTACCTGAAAAAAAATCACTACATCAATCAGTGGGAGAAAAATATTGGCCTCAGTCAGGGCTTGTGTGCCACTCCTGACTCCTGTGTGTGCCATCTCTCACTCAGTGGGCCATAGAAAGCCTATTAATTGTTTTGCTTGATTTGGGTTCTAAAATCTACCTGAACAAAAATCACTACATCAATCAGTGGGAGAAAAATATTGGCCTCAGTCAGGGCTTGTGTGCCACTCCTGACTCCTGTGTGTGCCATCTCTCACTCAGTGGGCCATAGAAAGCCTATTTATTTTTTTGCTTGATTTGGGTTCTAAAATCTACCTGAAAAAAAATCACTACATCAATCAGTGGGAGAAAAATATTGGCCTCAGTCAGGGCTTGTGTGCCACTCCTGACTCCTGTGTGTGCCATCTCTCACTCAGTGGGCCATAGAAAGCCTATTTATTTTTTTGCTTGATTTGGGTTCTAAAATCTACCTGAAAAAAAATCACTACATCAATCAGTGGGAGAAAAATATTGGCCTCAGTCAGGGCTTGTGTGCCACTCCTGACTCCTGTGTGTGCCATCTCTCACTCAGTGGGCCATAGAAAGCCTTTTTTTTATCTTTATTATTTGGTTTCTAAAGTCTCCCTGAAAAAAAAAAAAATAGGTGGGAGATTAATATTGACATTTGTGCTTGAGTGACAGTCCTGCGTGTGTGGCATCTCTGTGATTTTGTGCCACAGAAAACAGAGTGTGTAACATTGTGCCTGATTTTCCTTGGGGTCTCACCAACCTGTTAAGGGATATTGAAATCATTCTGAAGTTATAGCTCACCGTGTAAGTTGTTTGACAGCAACAAATAAAGTTACTTTGGTTAAGTTTTTAAAACAATGAGGAAGTCTGGTGCAAGAGGTCGTGGCCATGGGCGTTCATTGTCAGCTGTTAATGATGGTAGTGGTAGTGGAGCATCAGGTGGTCATGGGGATAAAAATATTCCACCTAAGTCTGGAGCTGTGGAGCCAGTTTCGTCGTCTGGCTACACAAGGCCTCGAACGCTCTCTTTTCTGGGAGTAGGAAAACCGATTTTAAAGCCGGAGCAGCAACAGCAAGTTTTGGCTTACATTGCAGACTCAGCTTCTAGCTCTTTTGCCTCCTCTTCTGAAACTGGTAAATGTAAAAGCAGCGCGTCGCTTGTGGATGTTCACGGTCAGGGACAAGTCGCTTCCTTGTCCTCTTCAGCAAAAACTACAACAAGAGAGAAGGATGCAGCAGGCGACACAACGGGTTACTCCATGGAGCTCTTTACACATACCGTCCCTGGCTTAGAAAGTGAAACACTTAACAGGCCATGCCCATTACAAGTAGATTCTGACATGGAGTGCACTGATGCACAGCCACAGCCAGAGTACTATGCTGCTCCTTTGACTCAGACCACAACATTGCCCTCTCAGGGTACTGATCCACAATCAGACCCTGATGAGACTATGTTGCCCCGCCACGAACGCTATACCACCGACCGACACGGTGACACAGACGAAGTTGCACACGAGCTCGAAGAGGAGGTAATAGATGACCCAGTTGTTGACCCCGATTGGCAGCCATTGGGGGAACAGGGTGCAGGCGGCAGTAGTTCAGAAGCGGAGGTGGAGGAGGGGCCGCAGCAGGCATCAACATCGCAACAGGTTCCATCTGCCGGGCCCGTATCTGGCCCAAAACGCGTGTCAAAGCCAAAACCTGTTGGAGGACAGCGTGGCCATCCGGTTAAAGCTCAGTCTGCAATCCCTGAAAAGGGATCTGATGCTAGGAAGAGTGCAGTCTGGCATTTTTTTAAACAACATCCAATTGATCAGCGCAAAGTCATCTGTCAAAAATGTTCAACTAGCTTAAGCAGAGGTCAGAATCTGAAAAGTCTCAATACTAGTTGCATGCATAGGCACTTAACCACCATGCATTTTCAAGCCTTGACTAACTTCCCTAACGTCCCTTAAGGTTGTAGCCCCCTCGGCCAATGAAGCTAGTCAGCAACGCAACATCCCTTCCGTCACTGTAAGGCCACCATTTTCCGCACCACCGGCAGTATCTGTGCAGGTTTCTTTGCCAGCCAAAAGCAGTCAGGGTCAGGGAATCACCAGTTTTGTAGGAGGAAATATTGCATCTAGGGCACCGGCGGAAACAATACCGTCTCCAACCGTCTCTCAGTCTGCCATGTCCACCGGCACACCCGAAAGTTCCACGATCTCCAGCTCTCCAGTCCAGCTCACCCTACATGAGACTCTGGTTAGAAAAAGGAAGTACTTATCCTCGCATCCGCGTACACAGGGTTTTAACGCCCACATAGCTAGACTAATCTCGTTAGAGATGATGCCCTACCGGTTAGTTGAAAGCGAAGCTTTCAAAGCCCTGATGGAGTACGCTGAACCACGATACGAGCTACCCAGTTGACACTTTTTTCCAGAAAAGCCATCCCAGCCCTGCACCAGCATGTTAAACAGCGCATTGTCCATGCACTCAGGCAATCTGTGAGTACAAAGGTGCACCTGACTACAGATGCATGGACCAGTAGGCATGGCCAGGACGTTATGTGTCCATCACGGCACACTGGGTGAATGTGGTGGATGCAGGGTCCACAGGGGACATCAATTTCGGGACAGTTGTGCCTAGCCCACGGTCTAGGAAACAGTTGGCTGTAGGCGTTCACACCCCCTCCTCCTCCTCGTCCTCCTGCAGAAGCTACAGCTCTTCCACAGACCGCAGTCGGCCAACCACTCCATCGGCAGATGACACTGTTGCACACCAGTTGTCCCATTATGGGCCAGCTACTGGCAAGCGCCAGCAGGCTGTATTGGCTATGAAGTGTTTGGGCGACAACAGACACACCGCGGAAGTTCTGTCCGAGTTCTTGCAACAAGAAACGCAGTCGTGGCTGGGCACAGTAGATCTTGAGGCAGGCAAGGTAGTGAGTGATAACGGAAGGAATTTCATGGCTGCCATCTCCCTTTCCCAACTGAAACACATTCCTTGCCTGGCTCACACCTTAAACCTGGTGGTGCAGTGCTTATTGAAAACTTATCCTGGGTTCTCCGACCTGCTCCTCAAAGTGCGTGGACTTTGCTCACATATCCGACGTTCGCCTGTACACTCCAGCCGTATGCAGACCTATCAGCGGTCTTTGAACCTTCCCCAGCATCGCCTAATCATAGACGTTGCAACAAGGTGGAACTCAACACTGCACATGCTTCAGAGACTGTGCCAAAAGAGGCGGGCTGTTATGTTTTTGTGGTAGGATACACATACACGGGCAGGCAGTAGGATGGCAGACATGGAGTTGTCAGGTGTGCAGTGGTCGAAGATACAAGACATGTGTCAAGTCCTTCAGTGTTTTGAGGAATGCACATGGCTGGTTAGTGCAGACAACGCCATAATAAGCATGACCATCCCCCTAATGCGTCTGCTGATGCAAAGTTTGACGCACATAAAGGATCAGGCGTCTGCACCAGAGGAAGAGGAAAGCCTTGATGACAGTCAGCCATTGTCTGGTCAGGGCAGTGTACAGGACGAGGTAGCGGGCGAAGAGGAGGTGGAGGACGAGGAGGATGATGGGGATGAGTATATTTTTAATGCGGAAGCTTTCCCGGGGGCACTGGAAATTGGTTGCGTGGCAAGGCCGGGTTCTGTTTTTTTGAAGGACACAAGTGACGTAGATTTGCCTGAAACTGCCCCTCAACCAATCACAACCGGAGATTTGACAACTGGAACTTTGGCCCACATGGCAGATTATGCCTTACGTATCCTAAAAAGGGACACACGCATTACGAAAATGATGAACGATGACGATTACTGGTTGGCCTGCCTCCTCGATCCACGCTATAAAGGCAAATTGCAAAATATTATGCCACATGAGAACTTGGAACTAATATTAGCAACCAAACAATCAACTCTTGTTGACCGTTTGCTTCAGGCATTCCCAGCACACAGCGCACGTGATCGTTCTCACACGAGCTCCAGGGGGCAGCAGACTAGGAGTGTTAGGGGTGCACACATCAGAAGTGGCGTTGGACAGAGGGGTTTTCTGACCAGGTTGTGGAGTGATTTTGCTATGACCGCAGACAGGACAGATACTGCTGCATCAATTGAAAGTGACAGGCGACAACATTTGTCCAGTATGGTTACTAACTATTTTTCATCCATTATCGATGTTATCCCTCAACCGTCATTCCCATTTGATTACTGGGCATCAAAATTAGACACCTGGCCAGAATTGGCAGAATATGCATTGCAGGAGCTTGCTTGCCCGGCAGCAAGTGTTCTATCAGAAAGAGTATTCAGTGCTGCAGGTTCAATATTAACCGAAAAAAGGACTCGTCTGGCTACCCAAAATGTTGACGATCTAACATTCACTAAAATGAACCACAACTGGATTTCAAAATCTTTTGCCCCACCTTGCCCGGCCGACACCTAGCTTTCCTATGAAAAGCTCTTGCCTGTGGACTACTGTGAATTACTTTTCTAATGTCTAATTTTCTGCAGCTGATTGTCCAGCATACGACATGTTTACACCTCCCTAAATGGCCAAACTCCCCACACGGGGCCGTGGTATCGCGACTTGGCGCAAGCACCCGTGAGACTGCTGTTTGTCTGAAGAGGTGGGTGTGCTTGCTTTTGGTCGACGGCATTGGTACTGGGTCCCTCATAGTACAATAAAGTGTCTCTGGCGGTGGTGGTGCGCACCCAACGTCAGACACACTGTTGTAACATGAGGGGCCCTGGGCCTGTACCGCCGGCCACAAGAGAGTTCACCCACCCCCAGGTCAAACATTGCTCTACCACTTCCACAGTTATCTCTCACACTTCCACCAATGTTTAGTCTATGCGCTGACATCCTTCCATACCTGCCACTGACAATACCATTGTGTTGACATGTATGATGGTACTTAACATAGTCAGGGGCAGTGTCCTCTATTTACCACAGTAAATACTTTGCGCTAAATTAGTAGGTCTGAAACAACGCAGAGGATCCCACCCCTGAACCTAATGATTGCACCCTTTAGTGTTTTTGTTTTGTTTTAATGCGAGACATTCACATTTATTTGTTGTTTTGGACTACTAACTGGCAGACACTCATTACAATCGGCCTCCGTTGACCAGACCACTGCTGCCCGTGTACCCCTGGAACCAATTATAAAGTGCCTACAGCCAGCCCATTTTATTATGTTAGGCCTTCAAAGCCTGTCTGCGGTCCCTCCTTCCACTAGGCCTCCACTGACCAGACCACTGCTGCCCGTGTACCCCTGGAACCAATTATAAAGTGCCTACAGCCAGCCCATTTTATTATGTTAGGCCTTCGAAGCCTGTCTGCGGTCCCTCCTTCCACTAGGCCTCCGTTGACCAGACCACTGCTGCCCTTGTACCCCTGGAACCAATTATAAAGTGCCTACAGCCAGCCCATTTTATTATGTTAGGCCTTCGAAGCCTGTCTGCGGTCCCTCCTTCCACTAGGCCTCCACTGACCAGACCACTGCTGCCCGTGTACCCCTGGAACCAATTATAAAGTGCCTACAGCCAGCCCATTTTATTATGTTAGGCCTTCGAAGCCTGTCTGCGGTCCCTCCTTCCACTAGGCCTCCACTGACCAGACCACTGCTGCCCATGTACCCCTGGAACCAATTATAAAGTGCCTACAGCCAGCCCATTTTATTATGTTAGGCCTTCGAAGCCTGTCTGCGGTCCCTCCTTCCACTAGGCCTCCACTGACCAGACCACTGCTGCCCGTGTACCCCTGGAACCAATTATAAAGTGCCTACAGCCAGCCCATTTTATTATGTTAGGCCTTCGAAGCCTGTCTGCGGTCCCTCCTTCCACTAGGCCTCCACTGACCAGACCACTGCTGCCCGTGTACCCCTGGAACCTATTTTACAGTGCATAGAGCCTATTTTTTTATTTTATTTAATATTAATAAAGCCATGATGGACTACGCTGTACCACGCTATGAGCTACCCAGTTGACAATTCTTTTGCGAGAAAAGCCATCCCACCCCTCCACCAGCATGTTAAAGACCACATTGTCCTTTCATTCTGTCAATCTGTGAGTCCAAAGGTACACCTGACAACAGACACATGGAGCGGTAGGCATGGCCACGGAAGGTTACGTGTCCTTTGTGGCGCAATGGGTTAATGTATTGGATGCATGGTCCACACAGGGGACAGCCTGGTAAGTCTGTCTGCAGTCACTAATTCAAGTTGTCCTCAAATGAATAAATCTGAGCTTCCACCTTCTGGCTCTCATTAAGTGCTGTTTTTTAAAAGATTGTTGGTTATGGGCCTACTAACGGTGTCTGCCCCTGCCTGGTGTTGTCCTCAACTGAATAAAGCTGAGCTTCTACCTTCTGGCTCTGATTAACTGCTGTTTTTTAAAAAATTGGTGGTTCCGGCCTACTAACGGTGTCTGCCCCTGCCTGGTGTTGTCCTCAACTGAATAAAGCTGAGCTTCTACCTTCTGGCTTTCGGCCTATACTATCAGATATTAAACTGCATTTGGCCTACTAGTGTGGTTGGGCCCTTGAAACAGTGTCTGCTGCTCTTGGGTTTGCTACTCCACTGAACAAAGCAATGCCGCCTGTTTAGTCCTGTTACCAATTTTGAACTGCATTTAGCCTACTTTATTCTTTGGCCCTATATCTGTTTCCTCCTCATCCTGCCCATTGCCCAGCCACTGCTAGATGAGTCTGCTGGTACATTGACCTAGACCACTACATTCCCCTTGCACTCTACACAGCCAGAATCTGACCCTGCTGAAAGTAAGGTTCCCCTTCCCGCATGTTATACCACCCTACACAGGGACAAAGAGGAAGGTGCAGATGAAAGTGCAGGTTCCTTCATCAGGTGGGGGGGGGCATACTCGTTGGCGACGTTACTGGCACAGGGCCCCTCAGAGCACGCAAAAGTGTCGCTGCTGGTGGGAGGCGCCCCCGCCATGCAAACACACCGCCGTACTTTGAGGGGCCCTGTGCCAGTGCCAATGCGAATGAGTGGGCCCCCCCTGCTTGCTCAGGATCACAGCACTTGCAACGTTGAAATACTTACCTCTCCCTGCTCCACCGCTGTGACGTAGTCCGCGTTTCCTGGGCCCACGAAAAACTTGAGCCAGCCCTACTCCCCCCACAACTTTTGCCAAATGACCCCCAATTTCCTATGCCCAACTATTATTATAAAGTTAATTAAGATTGACAAGCTTCAGAAACAAGAATGGATGTTTTTGGCATTAAAATGGGCACTGTAGGTGTTTTCCTGGCCTCCACTCACTGCCGACTATGCTACCCCATTGACTTGCATTGGGTTTCGTGTTTCGGTCGATCCCCGACATTCAGCGATAATCGGCCGACTGCACTCGACTCGACTCTGGACAAAATCGGGTTTCACAAAACCCGACTCGACCTTAAAAAAATGAAAGTCGCTCAACCCTAGTGGCCCCAGATAAATAAATTAAAATAAATGAATACCTTCTGGACTGGTGCCTCTCTTCTGTTCTCAGCCCTGTTTCCCCCGCTGCTCTCTGAACATAATTAATGTCATGTGACCACTGCAGCCAAACAGAGGCCACTGATTGCCTGCAGCCTTCACACTTTCATCCAAGCAGAAAAATCACTATTCTTTCGCTCAAACGGAATTGTGAAGGATGGAACAGAAAATATAAAATTTAGCCTTTATTGGTATTGGAAATTTCAGAAGACTCATTTAGCACTTATAGACATTGTGGGAGAATGAAGTATTTTACTTGGGACATAGAGAAACCAATCCCTATATGATCACAGCATGGAGGATGACAGCCAGAGAATTGAACCAAGCAAAAGCAGATAGGTCACTGAGTATAGTATAACTACCTCCAACAATTAACACAGCCCTCTCTATCTAATCAAGATCATCTCTAAGCATAAGCCTGCAGCTGTTGTATGCTTCAACAACTGGAAGGTGGGTAGTATGACAATCCCAATTTAAATCTGTCCCATCATAGTATTTTATGTTGTTTTTTTCATAGTGAACTTGAAAAAATTCAATATTCTAGACTAACAGACCTTCAACAATGCATGGATAATTTAGTTCTACTTAGAGCCCCCATGCACATCAGATAAATGTTGGTTGAACCTGCCAATATTGGTGAGATTGGCAGACCATTTATGTGTATGTGGACCGCTCCGATTCTTCCTCTATGGTGTCGAGAGAGATAAGGATCAGGAAATTTGAATTCAATCACCTGATCCTTTCGTTCTCTATGGCATACAGCTCTGGCAAAAATTAAGAGACCACTGCAAAATGTTCAGTTTGTCTGATTTTTCTCTCTATAAGTATATTTATGAGTAAAATGTAAATTGTTCTTTTATTCTATAAACTACTGACAACATGTCTCCGAATGTCCAAGCAATAAATTCTGTATTTATTTTCTGAAAATGAGAAATAGGGAAAATAACAAAAAAATGCATTGCTTGTAGACATCAAATAATGCCAAAAAAACCAAGTTCATAATCATTTAGAAACAACAATACTAATGTTTTAACTTAGGAAGAGTTTAGAAATCAATCTTTTGTGGAATAACCATGATTTTTAATCACAGCTTTCATGCGTCTGGGCATGCTTTCCACCAATCTTTCACACTGCTTTTGGGTGACCTTCTGCCAACTCCTGGTACCAAAATTGAAGCAGTTCTCCTTTGTTTGATGGCTTGTGACTATCCATCTTCCTCTTGATTACGTTCCAGAGGTTTTCACTGGGGTTCAGGTCTGGAGATTGGGCTGCCCATGGCAGGGATTTGATGTGGTGGTCCTTCATCCACACCTTGATTAACCTAGCTGTGTAGCATGGTGCATTGTACTGCTGGAATAACCAGTCCTCAGAGTTGGGGAAAATTGTCTGAGCAGAAAGAACCAACTGTTTTTCCAGAATAACCTTGTATGCGGCTTGATTCATACGTCCTTCGCAAAGATTAACCTTCCCAATTACAGCCTTGCTGAAGCATCCCCAGATCATCACCGATCCTCCAGCCAAATTTCACATTGGGTGCAAGACACTGTGGCTTGTACGCCTCTCCAGGTCTCCGTCTAACCATTAGATGACCAGATGTTGAGCAAAGCTGAAAATTAGACTCATCAGAGATTACCTTACTCCAGTCCTCCATGGTCCAATCCTTATGGTCTTTGGCAAACTTCAGCCTGGCTCTCCTTTGCTTCTCATTGATGAAAGGCTTTTTCTATCTTTACATGACTTGAGTCCTGCCTCTAGGAGCCTGTTACGAACTGTTCTTGCCGTGCACTTCACCCCAGCTGCCATTTGCCATTCCTTTTGTAGATCACTTGATGTCATCCTGCAGTTGCTGAGTGACATTTGAATAAGATGACGGTCATCCCGGTCAGTGGAGAGTTATTTTTACCCTATGCCGGTCTGTAGCTTTGTTGCCCCCAATGTCTGCTGTTTGACCTTGTTGTAATGGACTGCCGTCTTAGAAATTGTAAGGATGGAGGCAACATGATGCTCACTGTGTCGCTCTGCTAGTAAAGCTAGTAAAGCCAGACTTGAGCCCTTTTTTTCCTCACTCAAGACTTTTCAACTCCTTTGGCATGGTAAAATGTTATTTTTTTTATTCCTATTACTTTTGGGACATTACTAGCACTTGTTTTGCGATCCAGCTTGTCCTATTGCAAGAGGATTGTGAACCCCACAGCAGGGTTTTTTTTATACTTTCCTTTGGTAAATAAGATTTGGTTCAGGTGATCACCTAATCAAAAGCGCATTAAGTAGAATGAGGTGTACTCTGGGTGGAATTCAACTGACACTGGAATGGAATGGTGTTGTGAATTCTGCTCTTGGGCTCCCTCCGGTGGTTGTAAGTGGTAGCGCTGCTGTCTCTGAATCGCAGCATTTATCAGGTGTGTTCACTTTTTGCAATTTTGACTGGGCTATTTAGTCTTGCTTCACCCTTTAGTCAGTGCCAGTTGTCCATTGTTCCTGGAGGATTCACATCCCTGCCTGGTCTCTTCTGCTTTGCAGTTCATTTCAACAAATGACCACATGCTGTGGCCTTATTGTTCAGTTCTTTTCCATGTTTTTGTCTTGTCCAGCTTGGTCTGTAAAAGGATTTGTTTAGCCAAGCTGGTATCTCTGGAGATGCAGATATACCCTCCATATCTTTAGTTAGCTGTGGAGATTTTGTATTTTCTGTGGTGGATATTTTCTAGTGTTTTAATACTGACCGCATAGTACTCTGTCCTATCCTTTCTATTTAGCTAGAAGTGGCCTCCTTTGCTAAATTCTCATTTCAGTCTGTGTATGTTTTTTCCCTCTCCTCTCACAGTCAATATTTGTGGGGGGCTGTCTATCCTTTGGGGATTTTCTCTGAGGCAAGATAGTTTTCCCTTTTCTATCTCTAGGGGTAATTAGTCCTCCGGCTGTGTCGAGATGTCTAGGGAGCGCTAGGTACATTCCACGGCTACTTCTAGTTGCGGTGTTAAGTTCAGGGTCTGCGATCAGTACAGGTACCACCTTCTCCAGAGTACGTCTCATGCTGCTCTTAGGCCACCAGATCATAACAGTATGGCTGTCAGATATGTAGAGAAGTTGATTTTTATAAAACTGTGCAGTAGTCTCTTAATTTTTGCCAGAGCTGTACAGTTGTGTGAAAAAGTGTTTGCCCCTTCCTGATTTCCTATTCTTTTTGGTCTTGGTACTCTGCCAGGCAGGCCATTTTTGCCCAGTCTCTTTCTTATGATGGAGTCATGAACACTGACCTTACCTGATACATGTGAGGCCTGCAGTTCTTTGGATGTTGTGGATAATGGCCCTCACTGTGGTTTGATTGAATCCCAAAGCTTTAGAAATGGTTTTATAACCTTTTACAGACTAATAGTTCTCAATTACTTTGTTTCTCATTTGTTCCAGAGTTTTTTTGGATCACGGCATGATATTTAGCTTTTGAGGATCTCTTGGTCTACTTCACTTTATCAGGCAGGTCCCAATTAAAGTGTTTTCTTTATTGAGAGAGGTGTGGCAGTAATTAGGCCTGGGTGTGGCTAGGGAATTTGAATTTGGCTTCCCAAACATGTCATAAACCGCAGTTAATGTATGTTTTAGGGGGGAGAGGGACAATCATTTTTCCCATGGTGCTCTGTAGTTTGGATTTCTTTTTCCCTGAATAATAAAGACCTTCATTTAAAAACTACCTTTTGTGCTTACTTGTATTACCTTTGCTTAATATTTAGATTTATTTGCTGTTCTGAAACATTTAAGTGTGACAAACATGCAAATTAATAGGAAATCAGGAAGGGCAAACACGTTTTCCCACAACTGTAAGTGATTACCAGAGGTTTGGCAGTGTTTTCTCCTCTCTTCCCTTTGAGAAAATATAACCACTTGCTCAAACTGAAAAATCATATGTATAGCAGAGTCAGTGGAAAAAGCTGTCAGCCTATTAAGCATTTCTCCACCTACTATTTTATTTGTATGGCCAGCTTTACATGACATATTATAGATTAACCCCTTCTCGCATGCCAAGCCCACAACTTTTCTGGTAGATGACTGTATTAATCAGCCAACATCTGCCTCTAACAGCAGCATTTAACACACAACGGTAGTGAGGTACGTCATTCCACATGCCCATTGACTCTCTCATGACGTGGTTTTGGGGCACCGATGTATAGTCATGACAGCCGGGAGGTCTGCTGAAGACCTCCAAGCCTGTCATGAAAATTCTCCTGTGAAAGCTAGCATTTAGCTGACATTCATAGGAGACCATGATTTTCGCTATACATAACAGTGCATCACATGATAAAATGAATGGTGCCATTCAAAAGTACAATGTTTCCCGCAAGAAAAAAAACAAGCCCTCATACAGCAAAAAAAAAGTTTTGGAAGAAGGGGAGAAGAAAAAAAAAACAAAAAACAAAACAAAACGGAAGATAGCCATGAAGGGCTTAAAACATGTACTAAAGATAACCAAATGGGGCTAATTAATGAAATCAAATTTGCATTACCATGACATTAGTCTCTTTAATCTGTGCCGCAATAGTCAATGGGATGCCTTCAATGCTCCTCAACATCTCATGTATTTTCTCAAAAATAATTAACTCTTTCAGTGATCTGCTTAGTAAAGGTACAAATGAGCCTTTTAATAAATGTGTAATGGTAAATGAAGAGCTGCGTGGGCTTCGGCTCTCCCCATTTAATGCTTTGTTTAAATGCAAATAGCTTTAATACCATTTTAATCATAGATTATCTCAAAACGAGTGATTCCGCATAGAGTATCAGTGTTAAAAAGTCCTTTAATCTCGCAGTGTGTTGCTCCAACAGACGCAGTTTACACCAAATCGGCAATCCATGGTATTTCTCAAGCTGAGATTTCTATGTTCGTTTGTAATTAGCTAAACATCAAAGATTACAATTGCAGTTTATTGCTGCTTAGACCCAAAATCGAGGCGTGAAAAGGGATCAGTAAGCTGGATTCATTAACATCGAGCAGGGGAGGCATCCGTTATCCAGGTTTCTTTTTTTGTGCAAAAGGTCATTTTTGCCCTTAGGTGAGAAGCCAAAGTGCCGTCTATGTAGGGCAGAGCTCCGGAATAGCTGAGACACTTCACTATGACATTATTAGTTTGCTGCTTGTGAGAATCCCCCCAGAGACAATTTTCTAAAGCATTAGCATATAACATTTACTGCTGCTTGTTTTGCTACATTTAATTAAGGCTGTTTGTTGAAGAATTAGACTGTGTACCCATGGCTAAATTATAGGGAGGGCGAAGAGGGTAACTGTCCTAGGGCTTCTACTTATTTAGCATCTGAGGGGACCACTATTCATGTACCATAATTCCTTAAAGCAACATGCATTCATTTTCTTAGTTTGCCCATAGTTTCTTATGGACCCAAATCAGCAGTTTTGCTTCTTCTGCATTGCATCTTTATGTAAAAGGTCAACTATACATTGGTGGGGGCCTTCAGACAAAACATTGGGTGACGCCCGTCCCCTTTTAAAATCAAATTTTTCTGCCCTAATGAACAGTATAAGTGAGCACCTAGCCTTGTAGGAGTGTAACCCCTGTATAAATTGCACTTTTAACGAAGAGTCAGGCGGCCATATAACTCGGATGAGAATTGCAACAAAATGCACGGACTGGCGAGCGCCTCTCTCGACCAAAGTGTGACAGCTGCATAGAAATACCAGTCCAAGTCCAAGCATTGCATTGCGATCCTCATCCGAGTTTTATGGCCATCTTCTAATCACTGCCTCCATTCTGCAGAAATTGAAGCTTAAGTAGAAACGTAGTATAGTAGCTTAGGTATCTATGGTTACGACCACTCACGTAGTGACAGTTAGTTAGTTCTTAGTGGTCATAACCATGGATACCTACTGCAATGCCCTGCACATGGGGTAAGAAACATAGCTAGTCAGAAGAACTATACTACATTTCTAATTGAAGGTATTTGCTAATAGTATTATTACCTCTAGTACATATTGGGATAGGATCTTGAAGATGAGAAGTACTCCTTTAAAGCATGTATTTGGGGCTAAAATAATTTTGCAATTGGGTTTCATTAACGATTTTTCATTGTTTGGCTTTTTCAGGCTCTTTTTTTGTAACACATCCAACTTGAATGTGGTATTTGGCCATAAATCAGATGAGAGGAAGTCAGAGTTACAAACCCATCTGTCATTCAATCTGAATGATCTGGCTGATGATTTCTCGGTTTACTCATTCTGCAGTTAATAATAGACTATATAAGGCCAACATAATTTTTAGCCACAAATACATTCATTTAAGTAAAAAACAATGCCTCTAAAGGTGGACAATCGCGTGTTCGAGTCCCAGCCACTGCATGTCTAACAAGCGGACAATCCCTACATGTGTTGCAGCTGTGAGACTTGCAGCCGCGGGGACTCAAACATATTATTCGAGCACGCCGAAGTCACTCGGTTAGCACCCGAGCATAACACCAGATAACACCTTATCTGAGCACGTTCATTCATCACTATTGTAAATGAGGAGTCAGATGGAAGTGGCAGATACGTGATGGGGGACTAATTTTCACTAATAGAAACTCGTAAGCTTAATGTTGGTGAACGGGTTAAACTTTAGTGGCCCACCTGTGGCAAGTGGTAGTGGTTATACCATCCGGTGCCAGCATATAAATATACTTATACCCATCCTGGGACAACCCTGACATGTTCCATAGTTGGCCAATTTTGTTTTTTCATGTCAGATAGCAGTAGTATCTTGAGTAAGACTTGCAGCAGAATGTCTGTACCCTCCTCCAGCTCCTCACTCCTCTTTCCCTCTATATAGAGTCTTAGAAGAAGCAAATACAGAATTTCACCCCTAAATTGAGAGCAAAAGATGAATCCAGAAGGAGAAAGAAGCAGATTTATTTGACTTGTACTGTATATATATATATATATATATATATATATATACACTGTATACTTGCACATACATACACACATACATATATTTTATCTACACTCAGAAAAAGTTACCCGATAGGTCAAGAAAATTTTACTCCACTCTAAACTTATGAACATGTAATTAGGTGTATAATAACTAGTGATGAGCGAATATACTCGTTACTCAAGATTTCCCAAGCACGCTCGGGTGTCCTCTGAGTATTTTTTAGTGCTCTGAATTTTAGTTTTCTTCGCCTCAGCTGAATGATTTACAGCTATTAGCCAGCCTGAGTACATGTGGGGGTTGCCTGGTTGCTATGGAATCCCCACATGTAATCAGCCTGGCTAATAGCTGTATATCATTCAGCTGAGGCGAAGAAAACTAAAATTCCGAGCACTAAAAAATACTTGGAGGACCACCAAGCGTGCTCGGGAAATCTCAAGTAATGAGTATATTCGCTCATCACTAATAATAACTAATACTAAAAAGTCATCTTTATTTTCCATGCAATGGTGGTTTTGAAACTCAATATCTTCTTCTGCCATGTAAACCATAGAGATTATCTGTCTACTCCTTTAAATGAGATTATATAGAGGCCACTAGGGCAAAACGTAAAGCTCCTGGGTCCTCTGTAAAAAATTTGTTGAATCACGCTCTACTTAACCTCTGCCATTTCTAAGAGTGATTTGATCATATACTGTAATTGTGAGCAACCCTTAAAGAAGCCCTCCTCCTCCCAGCAAAATTTTTGTCCTCTTAATATATTGCAGTCATCATATTATATAGCACTGTGTACTTATAATTGCTCATTTTATATATGTATAGTACAGCGGCCCTAGTATAAATGGTCTCCTATTGCTGCAAATTTAGACAATAACCACAATTTTGTCGATAGGATTATTAGAAAACTGCTCATTTTGCCTTTCTACCCAGCTAATTACCGTATTTTTCGGAACATAAGGCACACTTTTTTTCCTCCAAATTTGGGAGGAAAGTGTGGGGTGCGTCTCATGGTCCGAATGTAACATGTGGGGATGGGGCAGTGGCAGAGTGGGATTGCACTCCCAGGAGGCAGGAAAATGTCACCGCTGCAGAAACCACGTGGTCCCAATGCTTAAAGTGAAGGAATATTCATTAGCCGCTACCTCACCCACCTGTCAGCACCGAGCAGTGGGCAGGGAGCAGCAAGTGAATATTCTTTCACTTAAACAGTGGACCCACATGGTTTCCCCAGTGCCGGATTCCTGCAGTGGCTTGGGCGATCTTTGTCCAGTGGAGAAGGAGGCGGCAGGAGCAGGGTGCCAGAGGAGAGATCACCGCATACCTGACAGCACAGCCCGGCTGTGCTGATGCTGAATGCTCCCGTATAGGACTTGTGGTGAGGTAATGAAGAAGGTGGGCTGGAGCATGACATGACATCACAGAGCCCTCCCTCTTCATTATGTCACCACAGGTCCTTCAGACACCGCACTAGGAACAATGCAGCTTCCTCTTACAAGACCTGTGGTGAGGTAATAAGAGGGAGGGCTCTGTGCGGTCATGTGATGTTCCAGCCCTTCATTACCTCACCAAGGTCCTGTAAGCTGTAGAGAGATCATTTTGGTTTTCAAGCGTGGCTGGCTGGCTGCAGGACATGCACTGATGTGAGCATAAGTAACTACAACACATAAAAAAGCACTCTGCCACTCCTGTGGTGAATTATAACTCCCAGCATGCCATAGGATCTGCAGGACATGCTGGGAGTTATAGTTCTCCCATGGGATCTTAAAGCAGCACTCCAGTGTTATTTTTCAGTGCTGGAATGGTGCTTTAAATATAAGCTCTGTGCCCCCTTTCTTATACTCACCCTCCAACGTCTTCACATAGTACTTTACAGACACCACACTGGTCCTGCAGCACCATCTTCTACCCATAGCTTCCAACATAATAACATACTATTATATATAATAACACCACATATAATAGTACGTTATTTATGTTATTAGATATTTTACCACATTTTTTGCTTCAAATATTTTTTTCCCTATTTTCCACCTCTAAAACATGGGTGCGTCTAATAGTCCAGTGCGTCTTATAGTCTGAAAAATACGGTATTTTCTTTTCCTTTAGGTCTATGACATCAAGCTATTAAAAACTGACTAGCTGAGTCCTTCTAAGCGCTATGTAGAAACAGGAGGTCAATTTTCCAAAAGTCCCTGGTAGGGGGAGAAGGGAGCATCTGAGTCAGGAGTTGAAGAGACTTCCTGTTTCTAAATAGACCAGAGGAGAGAGAAGAATTAACTGGGTAGAAAGGCAAAATGAGCAAATGGAAGTACACAGTGCTCTATAATATGACTGCAGTTTATTAAGAGGATAAAAACTTTGATGGGAGGAGGAGGAGGAGCACTTCTTTAAAGGCACTGACCACTTTTTCTGTATAACACTAAATTGCACAGCACCATTGTCCATAAATTGGCTGCTGAGGGAAGAGCATGTGAATCTCAGCCTCCTCCAATTGAAAAGTACCTTTCCCATGTGAAGTGTTTCCGAGTTAATGGAGGCAAATGGACAGGTCAGGTCAAATGCTCCTCCATCAACAGTCACTTTAAGGATAGAAATGCTGCTCGGTCTGTGAGAAAAGCTGCAGTAACAAGTGCAGGAAGATAACCTGCAATATATTAGTAAATGTCACAAAATCATGTCACCAACACATTTGTAACAATAAAACCAAAGTGACCAAACTCTTTAAGGATCACTGTGCTGGTTGTATTGAAGGAATACAGACTCGTGTCATGGCTTTTATATATAACATAATCTTGACAGCTATATCAGAAATATTTTCAAATGGGTAGCGTGACTTTTTTCTCTGGGTTTGCAGTATTTTTTTTACGAACATGGCTTCAGACACAACTATAGTTTATGTAAAAAAAAATGCTGTAAATCCTGTGGAAATGGCAAAACACAAGTCTGAACCAAGTCTTGTTATGTTTTGGCAGGAAAGGGTGGCATTGTGAGCTACAGGATGCAGTTGTTATCTCAAATTGCAAGACAAAATTAGATTCCAGCAGAAAATAAGCAGAAAAGTCTTAAACCAAAATAGTTCAAAAATCCAAAGTCCAAAAATATTTCCTTTTTTACCCAAAAATTATCATTATCCTGTATTCTCTAAAAACATATTTAGTTAACTTAGAACAGAGTTAAAACTTTCCAAAGACTATGTACATGTTTGCAACCATATTTATGTTCTCCAAATCTATCTGAATACTTGTAGGTCTTAATTTGAAAATCGATTATTTTCTATATCTTCTATGCAAAGCGTTGAGTCTCCATGGACACAGACAACAAACGCTGTATAGCCTGATCTTGTACTCATAGTAGTCATATCCCTTTTTTTATTTCACTTGGAGAAAAACTTAAGAAATTTAAAAAAAATGGTTGCAAAGATGGATTTACTCTTTAAAACCTTAAAATGATCAATGTTATATTTCTATGTGTATATTCCATGCATGATTTATGTATTTTCATTTAAGTGTTTTCTAAGATAATTATAGCAGAAACATGTTATCCTATGAATTGATTCTGATGGGGAGAAAGACCTAGCAACGAACTTGCCATATATTGATATTCTAAATGACAGTGTTCACCATCGACTCGGTGTCTGTATCATTCCATTTTCTTTTTGTGCTAGGCCCATTTACAAATGTCTCTGGCTTTTTCCATTACTGTTTGTGTCATTATGCAAAGCTTGTAGATTACACCGTGTCCCTGATCAAATTCAACAACTAGAATGTAGCGGCGCAGCACTTTGAAAGCTCGAACGCTTGTTGAAGCTTTTACGCTTACCTTCCCATTACCGCACATTATCAGCATCGTACTCCACATTATCTCATTTCATGTCTTCCGCGCTGACCACATGTTTAAAAAAAACCAAAAAAAACCCCATTTTTTATGTTCTTGTTAAAATGCACACATCCATGATGCTTAAAGTCTGCTTTTTTTTTTTCATTGTTGTGTTCTTGTGAAATATGCTTTTTTTTTTCCTCTTGGTTACCTCCGAATCTGTACCAGCTTGTACAGATCAGAGTCATTCCTTTCTTTTTTTTTGCTTCCATATGTATTGCAACATTCTTATTGCATTCCGCAGGTCCGCCAGTAAACGTTACTTGCAATATTTTTATAAACAGTTTCGGATCCGTCACAGAGACCACAATGGTAAGTGTCAACTGCGCTGGCCGAAGGCCAGATGACAATGAATGCACTTCATGAACAAAAACTGTCATTTTTTTTTTCTTCTATTTATTGTTTTAACTTACAGGTCCCCCTGTAAATGTTACCTGCAACATATTTATCAACAGCTTTGGTTCAATAGCAGAAACCACAATGGTGAGTGGTACTGACCATTGAAGCTACCCTGCCAAGAAGATGGACATGTCACTTTATTCAATACTAAAGGCTGATAAAAATCAAAATATCCTTAACTATAGAACAAAACTTTCAGAAAAATATAAAAAAAAAAAATCTGAACTTACTCAATACAAGCCCATTAAACAGAAAGGAAGGGATTACCAACTGCTCTACAAATGATGTGTCTTTAGAGCAAATAGTTAAAAACTAGTGATGAGCGTAAGATGTTATTTGAGCATGCTTGGGTGCTAACCGAGTGACTTTGGCTTGCTCGAATAATATGTTCGAGACCCCGTGGTTGCATGTCTCGCGGATGTTTGACAGCAGCAGGGATTGACTGTTTGCTAAGCAATTCTTCCATTTGTTGTGGCTGTTGAACAGCTGTGAGATATGCAACCACTGGGGTCTCGGACATATTTTTCAAGCACGCCAAAGTCACATATACCTTATCCGAGCTTGTTCGCTCATCACTCTTAAAAACAAATGGAAAAAAAATGTAATTAAATTTTTCATTTTAGCTGAGATCTAAATGTGTTAGATATTAAAGACCAATCAAAGAGAGAGGTAACATTAAATGCAGTTTAAAAAAAATGTAAACATTTTTTAAAAACAAATGAAAAAAATTATTAAAACTGCCTCCCAATTTTTTTTTCATTTCAGCTGGGATCTAAATGTGTTAGATCTCAAAAACAATCAAACATAGAGAGGTAACATGTCTCCATCTTTGCAGGATGTCGTTCAATGAGATTAACTGCCTAATGCGCTCGCTTACATTGCTGGCATTACCTTCTATCTAAGCTTCTCATCTCATTCTATTGTATATTTGGAAGTGTACACATCAATGGTCATTATTGCCTCCATATGAGAAAAAATGCACTTGCACATGCTCAGAGATGTAAATAAAGTCATCAACAAGTGAGACTGCATCCTGAATTGATAACATTTCATACCAAAGCTTTGCCTATATCCAATAGATATGTATTATTGTGGGTTTTATTTACATATTTTAAAAAAATAAGGCACTGTGCATGTGATTTTTTTCTTTGCAATAAAATTTTAAAAAATGTCTTCAGTATCGATTATCATATGGAATATTTTTTTCCAGAGAATTCTAACTGAAATGGCAGATGGAAAAAAAAACCATATATGTTAATCAAAAAAACCATGGTTGCATCAACTTTTCACATACAGGATGGAGTCTGTATAAAAGGAAATGTATAGAAAACACACTCCAAAGGATTGCCTCCTTCAGAACACTACTTCTAATCATTTTTTTCCATTTAAAGACATTGAACTGAACACATTATGTAATCATGGCTGCAAAGTGAAATAAAATGTTGCTGTTTTTAATTTCACGTCACCATTGGGTTGCAGAGATATTTCTGATCAAAGTATGTGGGACCTAATGAATTAACTTTCGTTAAGTCCAAGTTGGTGTTATTAGACATTTTTCCCTGGGGTGTATACTTCTTCTCCCTGTAGAATGCTGACCAATCATAAGTAAGCAGCTACACACCAGAAAAAGGACATGAGATGTAATGATGCAGCTCTGATCTCCTGGTCTAACCTCCTGCGTGATTAGAAAGTGCAGCTGAGTACGGTTTATTTGAGTCAAACCTTTCTATCAGCCCTCCACTTCTCATAGCACTGTCAACTCTGCTGTATTGCCCCCTGCACTGTCTGTCTGGAGATGAGTCACACTTATGTCTGTTGTGCTCACAGCATTTTCTAATCCCTCTGCAGTAAGAGCAAAGCTTGGTGTCATTACATCTCACACATAAGTAGCTTGTTGTGCACTCACTGCAGAGTTGCCCTTAGCACAAAAGACATAAGTGTGACATTTCCAGACAAGCAGTGTGGGGCAATAGGCAGTACAGCAGAGCTGACAGTATGAGAGTAGGGCTTATACCAGGGTTTGTAATGTGACACAGCTAAACTCAACTGCACTTCCCATCCTCCCATTGATATTAACTGAATGGTGTTAGTCATCTGTGCTCTAATCTCCCTGCACTTTGCAATTATGTACAAGGTTAGACCAGGAGATCAGACCTGTACCATTACATCTCACGCACTGAGAAACCTGCTCTAAGCTATGGTGGGGGCGTGTCTTTTTCCCACTATATAGCTGCCTGCTTATGATTGGCAGCTCAGATAGGGGGATGAAGTAGGTGTCCTCAGTGAAAACTCTGATAACAACCATTTGGACAGATAAACAAAAGTCAACTCATTAAGTGCCAAATACATTGCTAAAATTCCCACAACGGAGAAGCAAGATGAAAAAACAAAAACAAAAAACACCAAAATGTTTTATTCCCCTCTGCAGCCACTATAACATATATGAGTGTCCAGTTGAACATGACAAATTTGGTGAATAGTCCTTTTTAAGGTGGTCATTTTAAAGGTTTTGTATCATATGTTTTAGATATGATATTAAAGTATTAAAGATTAGATAATTAGATTGCATCCCCTATTTGTGTCTATGGAGGTATTCATTTTATCTCTTTTACAGAGAACAATATCTTTTAAGTTATACTGAATTTTCAAGTAGATGTTCTGTGTCTGAATATAGAATGAAACCAAAAGTACTGCACACCAAATAAAGCAGAAATGTACCAAGATTTTGGATTTTTATGTACTGTAGGCTGAAATAGAAAAGTGTTAAAAATATGGGGCACAAAAATGGTAATTCCTGTAGGCAGAAACCTCTTCGATTCTTTCCATGCCGTAAGGCAAGAAGGGAAGTTAAGACATACCCATTTATTAAATTCCATTTCTCGGCTGGTCTACATTGGAAAGCAATGGATAAGAGGAAATGTGTTAGCTGATTTCTCTGCTTGTTCTACAGGACTGCTTTTTTCCTGGAGTATGCAGAAAATCTTGAATATGTTTCTGTTTTATGTTTTTTCTTATCTTAGAGAGTCAGATATGTTGACGACAAGTTCTAGTGATATTATATCTCTTAGCAGGGCCAGAGAGATTTTGGAGCTCAAGGAGTGTCAATGAGTGACAGCTCTCAAGTACCATTTCACATGTAAAAAATATGATAAGGTTGTAGAATTTTTCTTTGACTATCAGAATTGTGCTTATTTCTGAAGATAGTTTAGTGAAATAAAATTGTATACAAAAGGAAGATTAAATATTTGATTATTTGTCATCTATTTCAATACCATCAATCACTGTCAGGTTACTTTTTCATTTTTTTTTTAAATGGTTCAACCAGATATTATTTTAAATTGTATATTAAAATATAGCACATATTTGTACAGCAGTTTACTTGTTTTTTAAGCTATTTTTGGCATATAGATTTTTTTTTTAAAATTAAGTATGCTCTAGGTCTTATATTTTTTTCCCACATTGTCCTATATAGGACTCTAAACTGGCAGAAATAGCTCAACTGTAAAATAAATCTAAAAAAAATGTAAAAAGATTAAAAAAGTCACGAAAACACTTAAAAAAACATAATTAAAAACATTTGAGATATATAGCATTGATAAATTCTGAAAAACAAGTCAAGTAACCCTTAAAAAGTTTGACCTCCAATTAGGAAGTTAGTTACTGGGACTCCAGTGGTCATTACTCTTGGTTTTCCATTTACTTTTTCATAGTCCATGCTTTTAAAAAAATACATAGTATTCTTGCCATTGGTCCTTGGGCACTGGTTTAATTCCTGTATGGTCGGTCACCCTTGAATCCTATTAAACAAATAACCAAAACACTTTATACAGTGGCATGTAAAAGTTTGGACATCCCTGGTCAAAATTACTGTTATTGCGAACAGGTAAGCAAGTTGAAGATGAAATCTAAAAGGCCTAAATTTAAAGAAGACATGTGTCCTTTGTATTTTAAGCTATATATATATATATATATATATATATATATATATATATATATACAGTCATATGAAAAAGTTTGGGCACCCCTATTAATCTTAAGCTTAATGTTGTATAAAAATTGTTTTTTTTGCAACAGCTATTTCAGTTTCATATATCTAATAACTGTTGGACACAGTAATGTTTCTGCCTTGAAATGAGGTTTATTGTACTAACAGAAAATGTGCAATCTGCATTCAAACAAAATTTGACAGGTGCATAAGTATGGGCACCCTTATCATTTTCTTGTTTTAAATACTCCTACCTACTTTTTACTGACTTACTAAAGCACTTTTTTGGTTTTGTAACCTCATTGAGTTTTGAACTTCATAGCTAGGTGTATGCAATCATGAGAAAAGCTACTTAAAGTGGCCACTTGCAAGTTGTTCTCCTGTTTGAATCTCCTCTGAAGAGCGGCATCATGGGCTCCTCAAAACAACTGTCAAATGATCTGAAAACAAAGATTATTCAACATAGTTGTTCAGGGGAAGGATACAAAAAGCTGTCTCAGAGATTTAACCTGTCAATTTCCACTGTGAGGAACATATTAAGGAAATGGAAGAACACAGGTACAGTTCTTGTTAAGGCCAGAAGTGGCAGGACAAGAAAAACATCAGAAAGGCAGAGAAGAAGAATGGTGAGATCAGTCAAGGACAATCCTCAGACCATCTCCAGAGAGCTGCAGCATCAACTTGCTGCAGATGGTGTCACTGTGCATCGGTCAACTATACAATGCACTGTGTTTTTTTGCCGCCATGCATAACGCCTTTTTGTATTACCAAACAACTCAATCTTGGTTTCATGAGTCCACAGGACCTTCTTCCAAAAAGAAATTGGCTTCTCCAAATGTGCTTTTGCATACCTCAGCCGACCCTGTTTGTGGCGTGCTTGCAGAAACGGCTTCTTTTGCATCACTCTCCCATACAGCTTCTCCTTGTGCAAAGTGCGTTGTATAGTTGACCGATGCACAGTGACACCATCTGCAGCAAGTTGATGCTGCAGATCTCTGGAGGTGGCCTGAGGATTGTCCTTGACTGATCTCGCCATTCTTCTTCTCTGCCTTTCTGATGTTTTTCTTGGCCTGCCACTTCTGGCCTTAACAAGAACTGTACCTGTGTTCTTCCATTTCCTTACTATGCTCCTCACAGTGGAAATTGACAGGTTAAATCTCTGAGACAGCTTTTTGTATCCTTCCCCTGAACAACTATGTTGAATAATCTTTGTTTTCAGATCATTTGACAGTTGTTTTGAGGAGCCCATGATGCCACTCTTCAGAGGAGATTCAAACAGGAGAACAACTTGCAAGTGGCCACTTTAAGTAGCTATTCTCATGATTGCATAGACCTAGCTATGAAGTTCAAAGCTCAATGAGGTTACAAAACCAAAAAAAGTGCTTTAGTAAGTCAGTAAAAAGTAGGTAGGAGTATTTAAAACAAGAAAATGATAAGGGTGCCCATACTTATGCACCTGTCAAATTTTGTTTGAATGCAGATTGCACATTTTCTGTTAGTACAATAAACCTCATTTCAAGGCAGAAACATTACTGTGTCCAACAGTTATTAGATATATGAAACTGAAATAGATGTTGCAAAAAAAAAACATTTTTATAAAACATTAAGCTTAAGATTAATAGGGGTGCCCAAACTTTTTCATATGACTGTATATATATATATATATAATTTTTTTTTTTAATCTTTTACATTTTAAAACTTACAAAAAGGAAAATGGGCCGATGCCAAAAAATGGAGACCCTTGGAAATTGTGTGCTCAGATAAGTTTGACCAAGGTTTCAGACCTTAATTAGCCTGTCAGGGTTATAGCTTGTTCACTATCATCTTGTGCCAAAAATCTTGTAGGATTTTGTTCATAATAACAGTAATTTTGACTGAGGGTGCCCAAACTTTTACATGTCACTGTATAATCCTTATTGCAACTCACATTATTGTAAGATATTCTACTTAACCTAGTGTCAAATACATTTCAGGGTAAAATCCTTTATGTAAAAATCATAAATGAAAAATAGATAAAACCTTATTTTACAGGTGATCCAGAAAATGACTAATTTCCCCATTTTCTTACAATGCTGTCTGCTTGTAAGACAAATAATTGCAGCAGGAGCCTCCCCCTACTTGCTGTCTGTTATAGATGGCAAATTATGTCCTGCCTTTTGGCTAAACCCAACTGGTCAGTTGACCTTAAGCCATAAAATAGAAGCTAAGGGTTTGGTGTATTTGCTAAATATTTGTATCAACAGTCTTATCATGAACATAGAGCAAATCCTATGAAATATAATATGAAAAACTCTATATCCAGGGTTTTTCTCATTTATCACTTCTATAGGTTCAGTGTTCCTTTAATACTCTGTAATTTTGGTATGAAGCTAAATTTTATGTTATGATAGAATCCTGACATTCTTTCAACCACTGATGAAATTAATAAAGATGTGATTTTGCTCCAATATGTAATAATAATTCTGATTTGCAAACAAAAAAAGAGTTTTGCCAACATCGCGAATAAAATATATCTAAGTGCTGTGTCTGATTACAGGTTTGCCTGCACATTTCCTGCGGAATACATGAGTCTTTACAGGGTGACAGGCAGTCTAATTGCACAGCTAATGTGTCGCTGTAGGGATAGGAAGACACAAACAAGAGCTGAAGCACCACACACTGAGGAGAGTCAAACAAACTGCTGCCTATCATTAAAGTGAAAAATCGCTTCAGTGATAAGTGAGGATTATCAATGATTATTTCATGACATTAACCAACAAAGCCTATACCATCACCATTGCCCAAGTAGCATCAGTATGAGGCATTCTGAAATGCTGACGATGGTGATAACAACTTAGGACACAGCCCTCACCCCTCTTATAAAACTTGATTAGCGATGGGCAAACCCATGGATGTTCTGGTCTGGTTGGTTTGGACCATCATTAAAAAAAAACCCAGCTGTCAGATTTATCATGACCAGTTTTCAAGAATAGAAGTGTCCTGTATAGTTTTTTTCCAATTGCTTAAAAAAATAATTAAAAAAATGGTGTGGGGTCCCCCCATTTTTGATAACCAGCCAAGCTAAAGCAGACAGTCAGCAGGGTTGGTTTTCTCAGACTGGGAAGGGGCCATGAATATTGGCCTTCCCCAGCCTAAAAGTAGCAGCCTGCAGCTGCCCCAGAAAAGGCACATCTATTAGATGTGCCAATTCTGGTGCTTTGCCCAGCTCTTTCCACTTGCCCTGTGGCGGTGGCAAATGGGGTAATAGGCTTGGGGTTGAAGTCAGCTGTTTTATGACATCAAGCCCAGGGTGTGGTAATAGAGGGGCTTCTATAAGCCACCCCCATTACTAACCCCATAGTTAGATTGTAAGGGGCAAAAACAGCCAGAATAAAGTCCTTTAATTGAAGTAAAGCCACTGAAACTTTATTTAAAAGAAAAATAAAAAAGCAAAGTTATACTCACCTTTACGTCTAATCCATTGATGCCCATGTCACCTGTAAAAGACAAAAAATTAATAAGCAACCATGTTCCTCACCTGTCAGACGAGAAGATTTTCCAGTTTTCCCATGACGAGTCTAGCTCTGATACATCTAGATGGCATGTTGAATGTTGGCATGATGCAGGCGTTCAGCCTGCCATCCAGCAGAGACACTGCACATCGTAGCACAGCATCAGTATCTAGTGGTGATATGAATAACGTGAGCGGAGTTCTTAGCTGATTAACTCTCTTCTGATGTCACCGCTAGGGTGTGAGCAAGTTCAGTGAGGTGAGCGGAGTTCATCAGCTATTCTCATCAACTTATTCACATCACTGCGAGATACTGCTGGTGTGCTATGAAGCGCAGCTCAGTATCTCTGCCGGATGGCCGACTGAATGCTCATATCATGCTAACATTCAGCATGCCATCTAGATATAGCAGTGCTAGTCTCGTTGCTGGCTAACTGCACTATATTACTGAGGAATATGGTTGGTTATTATTTTTTGTCTTTTTCAGGTGACATGGGCATCAATGGATAAGGTGAGTATAACTGTGCTTTTTTATTTTTATTTCAAATAAAGGTGTTGGTGTCTTTATCTTGATTAAAGAACTTCAGGCTGTGTTTTGTTTACAATCTAACTATGCGGTTACTAATGGGGGTGTCTTATAGATGCTTCTCCATTACTAACCCCTGGGCTTCAAAGAAACAGCTGCCATCAACCAAAATCTATTATCCCACTTGCTACCGCCCCAGGGCAAGTAGGAAGAGCAGGACAAAGCTCCAGAATCGGCACATCTAATAGATGCTCCTTTACTGGTGCATCTGAGGGCTGCTATTAAGACAAATCCTCTAATAAAGTAATGTGCAAAGTTTCATAACTGTTCACAAAATTGCAAAAATAGAAAAGTTTAATTAGTTAAAAAAAAAAACTTTACTCACCTTCTAAAACCCCTGCCATAATAGTGCTGCTATATTGGCGGTCCTCCGCATTCTCAGCTCTCACATGCTGTCTATAATTCATTTGACCACTGACTTTAGTGATTACATGCTGGTAAAATTGATGAGTTCAGTGAGATGAGGACCATCAAAATTGGATAGCTAGAGAAGTGGTTGAAGACACAAGGAATAGTTGGTTTTTTTTGTACCTAAACCATTCCCTCTAAATTTTTTAAAGCCTCTTTATAGGGAATCTGTCAGCAGGTTTTTGCTAAGTAATCTGAAGATACTGAATTCAGCAATGTGTCACTTTTTTAGGCCGTGTACTGTTGTCTACTTACAATGAAGATTTTATCACCAGTACATTATCATTGCTGGGACTTGCTGCCAAGTCGTCGGACCACATCCCCTCCTGAGATAAGTAGCTCACTGTCAATAGACAATGTACACAGAGAGCCTAGTGTGGGTGAGGTTAGCTTTCTCAGCTCCGCTACATGTTACATCTAAAAACTCTGATTGTATCACAACTGCTGCAGCCAGTAAAGTAAGTGATACATCATTGGAATCAGGATGTCTATTCCTGCATTATGCTCTTATCCGATTAGGTAGTAAAAACCTGGTGACAAATTCCCATTGAGGACACATACAAGCTTATATTAATCACGTATTTTGACCGGACCATCATTCAATTGAATTGCTGCAGGTACCACTGACTTTTCCCTGTAGTAACCACTGAAGAAGAAAATCATATTAATGGTTATGTCTGGGATATGGCAACCCCTTTGAAGGTAATTCAATGCTTTGAATGTTTTGGGGGGAGAATTAAAAAAAAAAAAAGAAAATTCATGTCTATTATAGCAGTGAGGTCTCCCCAGGCCGGTTACATGATCTGCTTTCAGTAGATATACTTTTCTGGTTGATCCTAGATAGCATTTGAAAGTTGATTAAATTGCTTTATACCAGATTTGGTATCTACACAGTTTAATGATATGAAAATCAATATTGTAGGTAGAAAGGCCAATCTAATAAAATAATTAAGTAGTGGAATCTGCATGGTTTTTTGTATATCAATCATTTAAATGCCACCAGGGATCTTGAGGATAAATGACTATACCAGGGTTTAATTTCACATATTTATCAAATTTTTTCCTTCTGGCGGTAACAGCCATGTGGGATTGAATGGCAGCTTAGTGTGCGATAGTGACGATATTACACAGCACCGGTAATTAGAATAAGTCCTTAAAGTGGACCTGTCACTCTAGCAGGCATGATATAAAGCAGAAGCTGAGCAGGTTTGCAAGATAGTTTTGTAGGAAAAGATTTCGTGTAACTTGTATTTGAACCATTGACATCATTGCTCATTTTGGGCTTAGGAGCCATGGGGACAGTACTAATCAGTCATTTTTAAACATTTAGCCAATAGCTGTCAACCACTTATTAGGACCGCCCAGGAAGAACAGGGTTTTCAGTGAGTAAAATACCAATTAGGCTAAGGTCCACGACTGTTTTCTCCACATCCGAGAAAATCGGTTTGATTATACTAATCACATGCTGATCGGAGTTTGATCAGAGTGTGATCTAATTTTCTCGGAGGTGGAGAGAAGAAAAAAAGGTTCTTGACTTCCTCTATAATGTCAGTTCGCGGACCAATATAGGTGAATGGGGAAGTGCCATCAAATTTTTGGAGGCAAATCATGCAGCTGCGATTTTTTTCCTCGGACTGACTCAGTCTGAGGAAAAAATTGGACATGTGCAATGCCCCATAGAATAACATAAGGATCAGTGGTCGCCATCAAATCTTTTCCAACTAGCCTATTTATCAATCTGCTCAGCTCCTCCTGATCTGTCATATGAAGTCTATTAATTATACAGTATTTACAACCTGACAGGTTCCCATTATGGATTAGGATAGGAGGATAGTTTTTAGGTTAATCCACCTTATGGAGTATCCAGATACAAGTCCTTACCACTCAATAAGAACAATCAAAATTAGATTATGGCTAATACCTTTGTAACACCCTTTATCCATTAAGATGCATTATTATCAGTGATGATGAGCGAATATACTCGTTACTCGAGATTTCTTGAGCACGCTCAGGTGTCCTCCGAGTATTTTTTAGTGCTCGGAGATTTAGTTTTCTTCGCCGCAGCTGAATTATTTACAGCTACTAGACAGCTTGATTACATGTGGGGATTCCCTAGCAACCAGGCAACCCCCACATGTACTCAGCCTGGCTAATAGCTGTAAATCATTCAGCTGCGGCAAAGAAAACTAAATCTCCGAGCACTAAAAAATACTCGGAGGACACCTGAGCATGCTTGAGAAATCTCGAGTAACGAGTATATTTGCTCATCACTAATTATTATAATGAAACAGCAGTATACAAATGAAGATTTTGGTTTGATTCTATATCATGAGTCATGAGGTAAAGCTCTTTAATCCCATACTGACATACGACGTATGAAGATATGTCGGCTCCATGACCTTGATGCAGGCTCAGGAACTGTGAACATTTTGACCTTGATGCAGGCTCATGTATTTTTAGCATTTTTGTAAAATCACAGTTTTCTCTGCTGCAGATCTAGCAGTTCTCTGAATGCTGAGCTCGACATAACCCCGTAACCACACCTACACCACTGATTGGCTTGGCAGCTTGGACAATCCGTGGTGGGGGCGGAGTTATATAGAGGTCATGAATATGGAGGACTACCTAGCAGCAGATTTAAAATCACTGTTTTATCAGCAGGAGATTATCATTCAGTGGTGTGGGCGGGGTTACGGGGTTATGCTTAGCATTCAACTGCTAGATCTGCAGCAGAGAAAACTGTGATTTTATAAAAACTGCAGCAAGTAACCCAGTAAGTGACACATCACTGTAATCAGGGTCTCTGTGCCTACATTATGCTGCTCTCCGATTAGGTGGAAATAACCTGGTGACAGATTCCCTGTAAATGAGTTGTCTGGCAAGTAATATAGGTTTACAAAAGGCTCAGATTGGGTGAAAAATAATGAAGCAATATTAACCTCAGTTTTCAAGTATGAGTGCTGCTTCTTTTATTTTTTTTTTAATCTATTCAAAGCCTTTTGTCTAAAAAAAAATTACAATCCAGACACTCCCTTTAACCATCAAACGGCTTTTAGATGCAATATATTAAAGAAAAAAAGCATCAATATCGAGAACTTGTGTATCCAGTCTTAAAGGAGTTGTCCGGTCTTAAACTACAAGCCTGCATTCACTCCGTGTGACTGCGTACTTGTGATTCCTCACATCACCCGCACTTCGTGCTGTGAGAATTCTCTGGAGCCAGAGGCGGGTGATCATGTGATCGCAAGTATGTGATTGGCATATTCCCGGCCACATTCCGACTAGACTGTGTCCAGCCATGCTCAATAGACTTGTATTAAGCGGGGCCGCGCTCATCTAGTCAGAATGTGGCCGAGAGTATGCCATACTTGTGGTCATATGATCGCCCTCTCCCGAGAATCCTCAGAGTGTGCAATGCTCGCGATGTGAGTATTCACAAGTCTGCAGTCACATAGAGCGACTGCAGACTTGGAGTTTAAGACCGGTCAACACGTTTAATGCAGTAATTCAGGCTGGGCAGTCCTGGGAAAAGATGGACTGTGTGAATTTGGATGTGTTCCTGAATAAAGTACATTCCTCGCTGCTGCGGGGCAGATGTTTCGTATTTTTGCACATGTACCTGCTCTGTTCTAGCATTGTTTATATAGAGTTTCTAGAATTGAATTATCACACAGAAAAGTAATTTATGCATCTGGTAGTAAGAATACATATGTGTTTGTGCAATCCTAAGAAAATTCAGAGCTATTAACTCAATTTCCAGCAAATTTGAATACATAATTTGCATTTCCAAACAGCGAGTCACAACAAGACTGCAATTCCGTATGGACACAACAGTAAATTAGAGCGCACCGCCAATAAGAAATCCTCGCTCTGTATCAGAGTTCAATGAAGCCTGCACTTTCCAAGCTTAGGAACAGGAAAGGGATCCAGTGATTTGATTGATCTGTTTTGGCATTACTGGGATAACCGCATCTATTTGTCACTGATCTACATACCATATGGCATATGGAGGCCATTTAAAAACCCATCAACTCATTGCGACACCATTGTTCCCATAACTGCAATGCATCATTTCTTCATAGCAAATGAATTATGGTTATTCATCGTGCATTGCTGGGGTGGAGGCTAACAGCGTCTGTTGTCTTGTGGAATTCGCCAGTGCTGCTTCAGTATTACCAGGGTTTCTGTACGCTACCAACGCAATGTGATACTCTTCAGGTTTTAATACAAAAATAATGTGTTTAGTCATTTCTGTAACCATTGAGTATCTGATGTTCAGTGTTATGGTCCACTACACAAATGGGAAATTATGCTATGCACACTGCTGCCTTTATATCTATAATTACGGCAGAAAAATGTAGATTAATACAAGAGCAGGAACGAGTTTTCTACTATATAATATATATAGTTGCCCCAAGACTCTTACATTTCTGACACCGCAATATTCCTCATTTTCGTTACCATGCTATAATTAAACCTAAAGATGATTCTCACAGTCTACAAATGCGACAAGTTTTTAATAGTTTGATTTCCACATTAACAGCACCACTCATGTTCATATGCGTGCATTATATGTCAGACATATTTACATACATGCAATGGCAAATACACCCAAATAGTTGCTGTTTATGAACGAAGATGGCTTTTTTCTGTTCTCATACCTTTTTAAGGATAAGGACAGCACGGTGGCTCAGTGGTTAGCACGGTAGCTCAGTGGTTAGCGCACTGCAGTTTTTCAGCGCTGGGGTCCTGGGTTCAAATCCCACCAAGGAAATCATCTGCCCATCTGCACGGAGTTTGTGTCTTCTCCCCGTGTTTGTGTGGGAAAATTCCCCAAAAGTGATTGCAATTTAGTGGCATAACCTATGTCAGAAAAGTACTTCAGTCTAGACCACACAGAATTTTCCATTCTGACCTGTGTTGCTGTATGTGGCTATAACTCTGAGATTCTTCTTACAATCTCAGTGAATTCTAGATTTGCTTTATGACCCTTTGGACTTTTAGGTTAATTGTGTTTTTTATGAACATATTGGAAATTTGAGAAAAAAAGGAGCAATTTTCAAACTTTGGATTGTTAACAGATCGCAACACCGCACAAAATAATTCATAAATAACGTTTCCCATACATATATTTTATTTCAGGATGTCTTTTACATTTTTTTATTACGATAAAATATTTAAATATTTAGCAATAATTTTTCATTTTTTCAAACAAAATTTACAAAATCAATTTTTGTTTACAGACTTATTCCATTTGGAAGTGGCTTTGAGGGGCCTAAATGTCATAAAATCTCCAAAAGTGATACCATTTTAAAAATTACAACCTCAAAAAAAATTCAAAACTACATTCAAGAATTTTGTTAACCCTTCAGGTGCTTCACCGAAATGAGTGCAAAGTTGAAGGAAAAAGATAGAAATTACTTTTTTCTAACTAAAATATTTCTTTAGTCTCAAATTTTTCATTTTTGGCAAATTGTAATGAGAGAAATTGAACCCAAAAATGACTTACATAATTTATCCTAAATGTGGTGATGCCTAATTTGTGGCCGAAATCAGCTCTTTATGCACACAGTGGGGCACATAATGGAAGGTGCACTATTTGAGTTTTGAAGCTCAAATTTCGTTAGAATAAATTGTAGACACCATGCCATATTTTCAGAGCTCCTGAAGTGCCAGAAACCTCCACACGGGCCCCCAGTTTTGGAAGCTACACCCCCTATGGAATTCATCTTTTCTACAAAAATGTTAATTTGGCTCCAAATGTTTAACTTTCACAAAGGGTAGCAGGAAAGGATCACACAATTTGCTATCCAATTATGAATGCAGCAATACTTCTCAAAAGGGAAGGAACAATATTTGACTTTTGAAGCTCAATTTGGGCTGGAATAGATTGTGGATGCCATGTCAGTTTTTCAGAGGTCATGCAATGCCAAAAAAAGCAGAATTCCCCCCTTCCCCCGACAACTGACACCATTTTGAAAACTAAATGCCCAAGGAATTCATTTAGGGGTGTAGATCACTATTTGAACCCATAGGTTCCTCACAAAACTTAATAACATTGGAATACAAAAATAAAAAATTTTCACTAGAATGTTTAGCTTCAATTTTTTCATTTTTTCATTTTCAGAAGTGGTTGCAGGAGAACATGATGACACAATTTGTAAAGTAATTTCTCATGAGTGTGCCAATGTCTCATATGTGGTGGGAAACCACTGTTTGGGCACACGAAAGTGCTGGAACGGGAACAAGAGCTTTTTGACTTTTGAAGCACAATTTTGGCTTTTCCAAGGGGTAATAGGAGAAAATAGTCCTCATAATTTATTATTAGTGATGAGCGAGTATACTCATTGCTTGGGTTTTCCCCAGCACGCTCAGGTGGTCTCCCAGTGATTGTGACTGCTCGGAGATTTAGTTTTTGTTGACCCTGCTGCATGATTTACAGCTACTAGACAGCTTGAATACATGTGGGGATTTCCTAGCAACCAGGCAACCCCCACATGTACTCAGCCCGGCTAACAGATGTAAATCATGCAGCTGCATCGACAAAAACTAAATCTCCGAGCACTAACAAATACTCGGAGACCACCCGAGCATGCTAGGAAAAACCCGAGCAACGAGTATACATGCATTTTCTCCAAAATGTAATAAAGAATATGTGGAAAAACCACTGTTTGAACAAACTGCAGGTCTCAGAAAGAAAGAAATGCTTTTTGGCTTTTGGAGAGCAGATTTTGCTTGAATTGTTTGTGGGCACTACTTGCAGAGCACCCACGTTTTCAGAACAACAGAAAACCCCAAAAGACTACCCTATTTTGGAAGGTAAACCCTTCACAGAGTTCCCATAGGGGTGTGATTAGCATTTTTACCCAAATGCATATTTCTGCCAGGTACGAAAATATGTGGTTACATATATATTTATTATATATTTATATATATATATATATATATATATATATATATATATATATATATATATATATATATATGTATTTTTTTTTACTTAGTCTCACTATGGGACTTTTTTCACTTGTCTGATTGCAAGTTTAATACCCAGAGTACTAGTCCTGTCGGTTTTACAGTGACAGGACCTGACAGGCCACTGTAGCTGACCCAGAGGCCATTGGTTTGCCTTATGTTGCCATAGCAACCATTGCCTCCCAAATATCACATAGCTGTGGTACTTCTGGAGTGAAAGAGGAAGCCTCCTCCCTTTCACAACTACCTACATGCTATGGCCAGTATTGACCATGGCATGTAAAGGTTTAAATGGCCACGTTCTGTGATTTCTCTGACCACAGCCGGTGTAGGAAGATGTCAGCTATAATATACAGCTGACGCCCTCTGCTTTGATCGTCACCTGTTTCTGAGCTTCAATGAGCCGGTGATGCACTCCTCTGCCATAGGTCATGCACCATGTGGTGTGCGGATGTTACCACCTCGCTATGGCAGGAACAACAGAAAAAGAAAAGTAGCTCATGACGCCAGGGTGCACTGTATTCACTGCTGTTTCCTGGTAGTGTGATGATAAGTAATGCACCCGATTGTCCGATTGTTACATACAAAACACAGGTAAATCCAGACAAACGATGAGTCAGCACAGATTCAATTCCAATGCAGCAAGCACAGGTATTTTCCAGTATAGTAATGCAGGTACATAAAGGGTTGACTTATTAACTCTTTAGTAATCTCCTGGTAGCAGAACATGATAAGTGCATCATTTTATGCATATTTAACCCACTTCTATGTACTGGATTTTAAGGTACATTATCTGCAAAAGGAAACGTGAACATTGTGCAAACATAATGAGGTAGCCGCTAACTCTGCTACATCTTAAAGGTACATACACATCAACTTAAGGGCACTACATGTACATGTCTGGACTTTTGCAAAAATGTCCTTAACCCCTGCGCTGTACATGTTGAGAAAGTGTTATAGTGGTTGCTCAAGAGTTAAAAAATAAAATAAAATAAAATGAGATTGGCAGCAAGAGTTTAAAAATGAACTACCAGCTATGATGTGCAGTAGCGGCATGTGAAATCTTACTGACAAAATTGCTAACCTCCTTTTTAATTTTTTATTTTACATCAGTCAATATTTTCTTTGACAAATTGGAAAACCAAAAATAAATGATAAAGATAGTAATTTAAGTAGCTCCAATTGTAAATTAGACCCCAAAAAGTCACAATTTGTGGAAAAATGTGTAAATCTGCACGGCCCGGGATTATGAATGTCAGATGACTTGTTGGAGGTAGGTCTTCTCTTCACTCTGCTCTGATAGATCTTCTCTGTCTGTGACAACGGAGAGACCTATTAGTCTAGGGGAGTGGGACAAGGGAAAGCCGCCAGGGTCCTGTCTCAGTCATCTGAGATGCACAGTCACTTACTTCAAGCATGCTTTCTCTGAAATGCTGTGGTGCAGACAGCAAGTTGTCATATGACATATGTTGGAAAAGCCCTTACATTTGTTTGGTGGACCATAATATTTTTACATAGTATTCCTGAAAGAGTATCTGTAAGTTTGCTTTACTTGTCTGTATTTGACTTGTAGAGGCACCTGCATAGAATTGTAATATATTGTTGGCCTCTAGCAGGGAACACTAAGTTGTCACTTCTGCACCAATAACTGTGTTCTTCTAAAATAATAACTCCCAGCTCACTACTGTTATAGGACTACCGAGTGAACATTTTTTTGAGACAGCAATGGAACGACCCAAGACTGTCATATAGTGAATACCCCGATGACTCCTTGGATTTGGATCCTTCGATGTTGGATTCTATTTGGAAACCCGATTTATTTTTTGCTAATGAAAAAGGCGCAAACTTCCATGATGTCACAACAGACAACAAGCTTCTGAGAATTTTTAAAAATGGAAATGTATTGTACAGTATAAGGTAAGGAAAGTGACAGAACAAATCGATACTTCTATCATCTATCTATATATCTATCTATCTCTATCGATCTGTCTATTATCTATCTATCCATTATCTATTTATCATCTATCTATATATCTATCTATCTCCCTATCGATCTATTATCTATTATCTATCTATCCATTATCTATCTGTCATCCATTTATCATCTATCCTCTATCTATCTATTACCTATCATCTATCTATCTATCTATCTATCTATCTATCTATCTATCTATCTATCTATCTATCTATCTATCATCTCTATCGATCTATCTATTATCTATCTATCCATTATTTATTTATCATCTATCTATATATCTATCTCCCTATCGATCTATTATCTATTATGTATCTATCCATTATCTATCTGTCATCCATTTATCATCTATCCTCTATCTATCTATTACCTATCATCTACCTATCTATCTATCTATCTATCTATCTATCTCATCTATCCTCTATCTATCTATCTATCTATCTATCATCTAACTATCTATCTATTATCTATCTGTCTATTATCGATCTATCTATTATCTATCCTCTATCTATCTATCTATCTATCTATCTATTATCTATCTGTCTATTATCTATATATCTATTATCTATCTATCTATTTTTGTCTATTTATTTTCTATTATCTCTTTAATCATGTCTATCTAATTCTCCATATATTTTGTAATGCCTATCTTTTTAAATATTTTGTCTTTTTTCATTCATTCATTCATTCATTCATTCATTCATTCATTCTTTTTTTTCCTCTTCGTGCCTTCCTTCCCTTCTTTCTTCCTTCCCTCCTTCCTTCCTGCTTTCTTCCTTCCCTTCTTTTTTTCTTTCTTTTCTTCCTTCCTTGCATCTTACTTTCGTTCATTTTCTTTCTTTATTTCTTTCTTTTTTTGTTACAATCTATCTATATAATCAGTCTTGCAATTTATTTTCTGTTAAAGGGAACCTGTCAGCAGTTTTGGCTGATATAAGATGCGACCACTGCCTTTCAGGGCTTATCTACAGAATTCTATAATGCAGTAGATAAGCCCCGGGTCCGACCTGAAAGATAAGAAAAATAAGTTTTATTATACTCACCCGGGAGGGCGGTGCGGTGCGGTCTGGTCCGATGGGTGTCGCAGGTCCGGGTCCGGCGCCTCTCATCTTCTTAAAACGCCCCCTCCTGCTTCTTCATCGCTCCCCGGCATCACGCTCCACGCTCCCTGTTGAGGGCAGAGTAAAGAACTGTAGTGGCCACATCTGATAGCGGCCAAACACAGCTGACAGTTTTGCTTTAACTATCCAACTCTCATCATATTTTCTCTATCTACATCATCATATGTCTATTTTTTATTTCTATGTATCCTTTAACTACAATCTATGTATAATTTTTCCTTCTTTTTCTTTCTTTTTCTTTCTCTTCCTTTCCTTCTTTCTTCTTATTTAGTCTTTTTTTTCTCCTTTTCTACATCGACAGTTTTCTGAAGTCATTGCAATATTTGTTTTCCTGTTGTAAGTAATACATTTTAAGTCAGTGTTGCGTATCTAATGCTCGACAGCTTGTTACGTCGCTCTTAAATACAGCTCTGAACACCGTTTTGCATAAGTTTTCAAAATTTCTAACTTGGGAAAATGTCAAGTACATTATCCAGTTCATTTCACAATGGCACCGACTGCCTTCTATTTCTCAGTGAAATGTCATTTGGTGTTACTTGAGGAAGAGATAGCGTTCTATTCCATGTAATGGTGTGACAGGCTGCACATCTGTGTAAAGATATATGTGTTGGCTGATTAGTGATTGAACAGAAGAGAAACGTATATTCCGTTTGGGATTTTTTTTTTTTAGTTAGAGAATTTCTTATTGTTTTACATATTCATACAGAATTGTCTTCTGCTCAGAAAGATAAAACTTCATTTTGTAATTAAAAGATATCTCGTCAATGCATATAAGGAAAACCAGTCGCGTATGTTCAACCCTTATTTAATTTGTATGGAAACGATGGAAATAGCATGACACTAATTTACTGATATTAGGTATAATTATATCTTAAGTAACTGCTGGAATCACCTAGAGGTGGCCTATAGGTAGGATGTGCCACCAGTGTCCAATCAGTGTGGATCCAACAGCTTTCACCTCCCCATCCATTGCTATATCAAAGTGGTAGAGGCACAAGAAGAGTCGGCAAGAAAAGTTGAACTGGCAAAAGACTCTAATTACACATCACAATAATAATCCTATTACACAGGAAGCATTATATGCCATGTTTGTGTTGACTTTGCTTGACATGTACAGTCTCTTGTATGGTATATTGTATATGTGGTTGTTGCTGTTAAATATACTGGCAAAACTTGGATATTTATCAGTGTACCCATATGCACACCATGATGGGGAGAATCCACCACCAACCATTTGTTCTAGCATAGGGATGTCAAACTCAAATACACAGAGGCCAAAATTAAAAGCTTGGACAAAGTCGAGGGAAAACCTTGATATTTATTTAAAAAATGTCTACAATTCAGGAAGTTTTTCCTTATCCTCAAATTAATCTTTTCATATAGAAATAAACTTAAAGGGGTTTTCCCACAAACAAAGTACATTTTAATTAGTAGATCTTAGAATAAACTATTGGAATGAAATAATATGTTATGTAAGAACAGTAAAAAACATATGACCCAATGGCCTAGCTTACCTATGTAATAGCAAAGGATAAAAAACCTTGACTAGTACAGATAATAAAGTATGATGCAAACAAAAATGCCCTCAAACACAGTATGATACCCCCACAGTGAGTTCCTCTACAATACCCTCCACAGGCATGTTATGATGACCCTATTGTACCCTCTTCCCTGAACCCCCCAACAAAGAATAGTGACTCATCACAGTATGATTCTCCAACTGTAATCCACACTAAACCCTCACTAAACCCACACTAAAAGTTTGAAGGGCAGCGCAAACTGCGCATGCCCGAAAAAAACTTACTGCGCAGGCGCCGGGGCCGCAGCAGAACACATGGGCGACTGCTGCATGTTCACTCCCTCAGAGTGGTCGCTGTTGCGGCTGCTGCTCCGACCACGGAAGGTCGTCTGGCAAGCGAGGGACGCACCGCGGTGGTCACTGACAAAGCAGTAAATCCAGGAGCCCCAGTGTGAGACGTTAATGAAGGCAGAGGAGGCAGAGCCCGGCGCGCAGTAGCCCTGAGTGACGGCTGGGAGGCGTTTCTGTCCCGGGGAAAAGACATGCCCCCAGGACTATTTCAAGGTATCAGGGACAAATTATAAAAGCGATTATTTCAGCAGTGGCAGGGACTCGAACTAAAAGAGCGTCCTTGACAGAATGCAGCATTAGTCCTGCACAAGGTGGCTCTTTCAGTTAAAAACGCCTGGGGGGGGGGGAGTGACAGGTTCCCTTTAAAGGAACTTGTCAACATATTATTACATATGGAAGTAGTTCTATTTCTGTGTAATGTTTGTTTCCCTATTAAAAAAATATACATGTAGCTATATGATGTGACAGTCTTGATAAATCTACAATAGAAGCCAAATGTATGCACTCAAGCTGGAAGTGCCTTGGGGGAGTGTCAGTGGACTTGCACTGCTTATTCCTAGTGCACTGACACACCCACAGTGCACTTCCAACCTAATTTACATATGGCTTCTACACTAGATTTCTTATAACTGCCACTTTGGATATTTAAAAAATATATATTGTGTGCCTGCAAATCCACATCACTATGTACAGTATATATGTAGAACATGCTGAAAGGTTCCCTTTAAGAGACCTAAGATGCTATTACTGCTGTTGTTGACAAGCAGTTGTTTGCTCTTCCCAGCTGTGAAAACTATAATGTACAGTGCTGGTCACCATTATTGGCACCCCTTCATTTTTTTCATAGACTGTACAATATCTTCAGAAATAAATGGAAATGTGCAAAAGTTATATCCTCAGGATTTTTTAATCAGTGGTTCAAAGTAATGCAACAATAAAACATTGTTTTTCAATTTACCTGTTGTAATTTCAAAGAAGAAATAGAATAAACAGCATGTGCAGCAATAAAGGCACCCATAAATAATACTTGGTTGCACACCGTTTGGCATTGGTAACAGCCTCCTTCTTGCAGCCATCTATAAGCTTCTTGCACTTCTCAGCTATTATTTTCTCCCACTCTTCCTTTGCAATTTATTTAAGCTCTTGAATGTTTGCAGGGTTCTTTTTCCAGTGGCAGATTTCAGCTCACTCCAAAGATTTTCAATGGGTTGAGGTCTGGACTCATTGCTGGTTGGGTGGTGGAACCACTGTGCCACAGCCCAAGGAAGACCTGGAGGGGCGTGACTAGGAGCCTCACTCAAAATCCAAATCCACAAAGGAACATTGGATCAAAACGTTGCCACATAAGGCAGAATAAATGTGAGATTTTTTTTCACCGGCTTATGAGACGATGTTCCTTTGTGTTTTTGGATCTTGAATATTTTTCCAATAGGGACTCCTTGGATAGAACGTGCACCTCTTGAATGGGTAAAGTAGACCCTATAGTACATTGAGGTACTGTGTACCACTTTTGAATGGATTTATGGGAGCCTCACCCAATCTGGCCACGAACATGCAGCAGCCAATGACACCGAGGTCTGGGGAGAGACAAGGGACATGATCCAGGTGCTACTCCAGGAATGACCTTGGGTAGATGGCAGCTGACCCCTAGGGAAGGGTAGCTGGGATGGTCCTGGGCAATGTCCAATAGATGCAGGCAGAGAAGATGACAAGAGTCACAGGTGCAAACAGGACAGTCTTACGGAGAGATGAGCACTGGCGGGTGCAGCTGCCTCGGCAGCTGTTGAGGTGAGCACTGGTGGGTGCAGCTGGCTCAGCTACCATTGAGGTGAGCACTGGCATGTGCAGCTGGCTCAGCTGCCATTGAAGTGAGAAATGACAGGTGCAGCTGGCTCGGCTGCTGTTGAGGTAACAACTGACGGGTGCAGCTGGCTCAGCAGCCATTGAGGTGAGCACTAGTGGGTGCAGCTGGCTCGACTGCCATTGAGGTGAGCACTGGCAGGTGCAGGTGGCTTAACTGCCTTTGAGGAAAGCACTGGCGGGTGTAGCAGACTTGGCTGTCATTAAAGAAAGCACAGGTGGGTGCAGCAGGCTAGGAAACAAGTACTTGAACCTGAGAACTGACAAGAGTGTTAGGAACAAACTAATAACATTGCACAGGCACCTCCATGCTGGCGGAGGCGCTTTAAATAGTAAGTAATAGTAAGTAATAGCAAGCTATTAGCTGGGGACACTTTAGTTTAGAGGAACGTGCATAGCCCCTATAAGAAAGAGGAAGTGGTAAGTACGCTGGTGTCTCTGCAGGGAGAGAGGGACTGTAGGCAGAGTTGCGGGTGCTACACTGGTCAATTTAACAGTCCATTTTTTCTTTTTCAACTATTCCTGTGTACTTTTAAATGTGCGCTTTGTGTCAATGTCTTGCTGGAGGACCCATGATGTTCGACTCAAATCAAGCTTTCTTACACTGGGTAGGACATTTTGCTCTAAAACCTCTTGATAATTCTCTGATTTCATGATTCCTGTGATATGGTCAAGGCCTCTACTGTTGTCAGGTCCGTTCTTGGGCTCCATCCTGTGGTTGCAAATGGTATTTTTGGGAGTTCTGCTCTTGGGCTCCCTCTGGTGGTTTCAAGTGGTACTTAGCAGCTGCTTTCACTAATCAGTTCCCTGGCCTTGTTATTTAACTGGGCTTTGGGCTGTAGTGGATGCCAGCTGTCAATGTTCCTTCCTGTGGATTCAGTCCTTTCCTGGAAGTTCTCTGTTGGCCAGTCCATTTCAGCTTAAGATAAGTTCTGCTAGTTTTTGGGTGTTTCCCTGCCTATGACCTTTTGTTCAGTTTAAGTTATGCCTCTTTTGTCCAGCTTGTCATCATGAAATATTCCGGCTAGTTGGAAGCTCTGGGGTTGCAGATTTGCCCCTCCACACCGTGAGTCGGTGTGGAGGTTATTTTTGTAAACTCTGCGTGGACATTTAGTTTTTATACTGACCGCACAGTAGCCTTTTCTTTCTCTGTCTATTTAGATAGTAGTGGCCTCCTTTGCTAAATCTAGTTTCATTTCTGAGTTTGTCATTTCCCTCTTCACTCACCGTCAATATTTGTGGGGGGCTATCTTTCCTTTGGGGGTTTCTCTGAGGCGAGATAGTTTTCCGTTTCCATCTTCAGGGGTAGCTAGTTCTTAGGCTGTGAAGAGGCGTCTAGGCAGAGATAGGAACGCTCCACGGCTATTTCTAGTGTTGGTGTTAGGAGTAGGGATTGCGGTCAGTAAAGTTACCACCTCCTCAGAGCTAGTACAATATTTGTTTTACCCACTAGGTAATTTCAGTGCTGCTCCGTAATCACTAGGTCATATAGGTGATTACTGTCTGTAGAGCTGCCACCTCCTCTGAGCTTGTCCATGATTGGTTTTACCCACCAGGTCATCTCAGTACCACTCCGTAACCACCAGGTCAGAACAGTACAGCTGGCCCACAAAGTGTTAAATGCATCTCAAAAGAGGGAAGAGAAAGTTCTGAGTCATAGTTTTTTTTTTCTTGTTGCTTGTTTCGTCCTTTTTTTTCCCCTTGATTTTTGGATGGTGCAGGAGCTTGGTACTGATATGGAGGTTCAGGGTCTGTCTGCACGTGTTGATCATCTCGCTGCAAGGGTACAGAGTATCCAAGACTATGTTGTTCAAACTCCTGTTTCTGAGCCTAGAATTCCTATCCCTGATTTGTTTTCTGGGGATAGATCTAGGTTTTTGAATTTTAAAAATAATTGCAGATTGTTTTTTGCTCTGAGACCCCATTCCTCTGGTGACCCCATTCAGCAGGTGAAGATTGTTATTTCTCTGCTGCGTGGTGACCCGCAGGATTGGGCATTCTCCCTTGAGCCAGGGAATCCTGCATTGCTCAATGTAGATTCATTTTTTCAAGCACTTGGATTTCTTTATGACGAACCCAATTCTGTGGATCAGGCAGAAAAAATGTTGCTGGCTCTGTGTCAGGGTCAGGAAGCGGCAGAGATATATTGTCAGAAATTTAGAAAGTGGTCTGTGCTTACAAAATGGAATGAGGATGCCCTGGCGGCTATTTTCAGAAAGGGTCTTTCTGAAGCTCTTAAAGATGTTATGGTGGGGTTTCCCACGCCTGCTGGTTTGAACGAATCAATGTCTCTGGCCATTCAGATTGATCGGCGCCTACGTGAACGTAAGGTTGTGCACCATATGGCGGTGTCCTCTGGGCAGAGTTCTGAGCCTATGCAATGTGATAGAGTTTTGACGAGAGCAGAACGGCAGGAGTTCCGACGTCAGAATGGGCTGTGTTTTTACTGTGGTGACGCTACTCATGCTATCTCTGATTGCCCGAAGCGAACTATGAGGGCTGCTAGTTCGGTTACCATCAGTACTGTACAGCCTAAATTTCTCTTGTCTTTTACCCTGATTTGCTCATTGTCGTCTTTTTCTGTAATAGCATTTGTGGATTCTGGCGCTGCCCTGAACTTAATGGACCTAGAATTTGCCAAGCGCTGTGGTTTTTCCTTGGAGCCTATGCAGAGTCCTATTCCCTTGAGGGGGATTGATGCTACGCCATTGGCCAAGAATAAACCTCAGTACTGGACTCAGTTAGACATGAACATGGCTCCAGCACATCAGGAAAATATTCGTTTTTTGGTGTTGCATAATTTGCATGATGTGGTTGTGCTGTGGTTTCCATGGTTACAGGTACATAATCCAGTACTGGATTGGAAATCTATGTCTGTGACTAGTTGGGGTTGTCAGGGGATACATAGTGACATTCCTCTGATGTCAATTTCCTCGTCCCCTTCTTCTGAAGTTCCTGAGTTTTTGTCGGATTTCCAGGATATATTTGAGGAGCCTAAATCCAGTCCTCTGCCTCCTCATAGGGACTGTGATTGCGCTATTAATTTGATTCCTGGCTGTAAGTTCCCTAAGGGTCGACTTTTCAATCTGTCTGTGCCAGAGCATGCCGCTATGCGGACTTATGTAAAGGAGTCCTTGGAGAAGGGGCATATTCGCCCGTCTTCGTCACCGTTGGGAGCGGGATTCTTTTTTGTTGCCAAGAAGGATGGCTCCTTGAGGCCCTGTATAGATTATCGCCTTCTCAATAAGATCACGGTCAAATTCCAGTACCCTTTGCCTTTGCTCTCTGATTTGTTTGCTCGGATTAAAGGGGCTAGCTGGTTTACCAAGATTGACCTTCGAGGGGCGTATAATCTGGTCCGCATCAAACAGGGTGATGAATGGAAAACAGCATTTAATACGCCCGAAGGCCATTTTGAATATCTTGTGATGCCTTTCGGGCTCTCTAATGCTCCATCTGTGTTTCAGTCCTTCATGCATGATATTTTTCGGGAGTATCTGGATAAATTTATGATTGTATATTTGGACGATATTTTGTTTTTTTCCGATGATTGGGAGTCTCATGTGAAGCAGGTCAGGATGGTATTTCAGATTCTTCGTGCTAATGCACTGTTTGTGAAGGGGTCTAAGTGCCTTTTTGGAGTTCAGAAGGTTTCTTTTCTGGGGTTCATTTTTTCTCCCTCGGCTATTGAAATGGACCCTGTAAAGGTCCAGGCTATTTATGATTGGACGCAGCCCACATCTGTGAAGAGCCTTCAGAAGTTTTTGGGCTTTGCTAATTTTTATCGCCGCTTCATTGCTAATTTTTCTACTGTGGTTAAACCTCTGACCGATTTGACCAAGAAAGGTGCAGATGTGGTGAATTGGTCCTCTGCGGCTGTGGAGGCCTTTCAGGAGCTTAAGCGTCGTTTTACTTCTGCCCCTGTGTTGCGTCAGCCAGATGTCTCTCTCCCTTTCCAGGTTGAGGTTGACGCTTCTGAGATTGGGGCAGGAGCGGTTCTGTCTCAGAGAAGTTCTGATGGCTCTGTGTTGAAACCGTGTGCTTTCTTCTCTAGAAAGTTTTCGCCTGCTGAGCGTAATTATGATGTCGGCAATCGGGAGTTGTTGGCTATGAAGTGGGCATTCGAGGAGTGGCGACATTGGCTTGAGGGAGCCAAGCATCGTGTTGTGGTCTTGACCGATCATAAGAATCTGATTTACCTTGAATCGGCCAAGCGGTTGAATCCTAGACAGGCTCGGTGGTCTTTGTTTTTCTCCCGTTTTGATTTTGTGGTCTCGTATCATCCAGGATCTAAGAATGTGAAGGCTGATGCCCTGTCTAGGAGTTTTTTGCCTGATTCTCCTGGAGTCCGTGAGCCGGCTGGTATTCTCAAGGAGGGGGTGATTCTTTCTGCTATCTCCCCTGATTTACGGCGGGTGCTTCGGGAGTTTCAGGCTGATAGACCCGACCGCTGTCCTGTGGGGAAATTGTTTGTTCCTGATAGATGGACTAGTAAGGTGATTTCTGAGATTCATTGTTCAGTGTTGGCTGGTCGTCCTGGGATCTTTGGTACCAGAGATTTGGTTGCCAGGTCCTTTTGGTGGCCTTCTTTGTCACGGGATGTGCGTTCCTTCGTGCAGTCCTGTGGGATCTGTGCTCGGGCTAAGCCCTGCTGTTCTCGTGCTAGTGGGTTGCTTTTGCCCTTGCCTATCCCTGAGAGGCCCTGGACGCATATTTCCATGGATTTTATTTCTGATCTTCCTGTTTCTCAGAAGATGTCTGTCATCTGGGTGGTTTGTGACCAGTTTTCTAAAATGGTTCATTTGGTACCTTTGCCTAAGTTGCCTTCCTCCTCTGATTTGGTTCCTTTGTTTTTCCAGCATGTGGTTCGTTTGCATGGTATTCCGGAGAATATTGTGTCTGACAGAGGTACCCAGTTTGTTTCTAGGTTTTGGCGGTCCTTTTGTGGTAGAATGGGCATTAATTTTTCTTTTTCTTCGGCGTTTCACCCTCAGACAAATGGACAGACGGAGCGAACCAATCAGACCTTGGAAACCTATTTGAGATGCTTTGTGTCGGCTTATCAGGATGATTGGGTTACCTTCTTGCCGTTGGCCGAGTTTGCCCTTAATAATCGGGCTAGTTCTGCTACCTTGGTTTCGCCTTTTTTTTGTAATTTTGGTTTTCATCCTCGCTTTTCTTCAGGGCAGGTTGAGCCTTCGGACTGTCCTGGGGTAGATTCTGTGGTGGACAGGTTGCAGCGGATTTGGACTCATGTGGTGGACAATTTGACATTGTCTCAGGAAAGGGCTCAACGTTCTGCTAACCGCCGTCGGTGCGTTGGTCCCCGGCTTCGGGTTGGGGATTTGGTCTGGTTGTCTTCTCGTCATGTTCCTATGAAGGTTTCTTCCCCTAAGTTCAAACCTCGTTTTATTGGTCCTTATAGGATTTCGGAAATTATCAATCCGGTGTCTTTTCGTTTGGCCCTTCCAGCTTCATTTTCCATTCATAATGTGTTCCATAGATCTTTGTTGCGGAGATATGTGGTGCCCGTGGTTCCCTCCGTTGACCCTCCTGCTCCGGTGTTGGATGGGGGGGAGCTGGAGTATGTGGTGGAGAAGATTTTGGATTCTCGTCTTTCAAGGTGGAAACTTCAGTATCTGGTCAAGTGGAAGGGTTATGGCCAGGAGAATAACTCTTGGGTTTTTGCCTCCGATGTTCATGCTGCCGATTTGGTACGCTCTTTTCATTTGGCTCGTCCCGATCGGCCTGGGGCTCTGGTGAGGGTTCGGTGACCCCTCCTCAAGGGGGGGGTACTGTTGTGAGTTCCGTTCTTGGGCTCCATCCTGTGGTTGCAAATGGTATTTTTGGGAGTTCTGTTCTTGGGCTCCCTCTGGTGGTTTCAAGTGGTACTTAGCAGCTGCTTTCACTAATCGGTTCCCTGGCCTTGTTATTTAACTGGGCTTTGGGCTGTAGTGGATGCCAGCTGTCAATGTTCCTTCCTGTGGATTCAGTCCTTTCCTGGAAGTTCTCTGTTGGCCAGTCCATTTCAGCTTAAGATAAGTTCTGCTAGTTTTTGGGTGTTTCCCTGCCTATGACCTTTTGTTCAGTTTAAGTTATGTCTCTTTTGTCCAGCTTGTCATCATGAAATATTCCGGCTAGTTGGAAGCTCTGGGGTTGCAGATTTGCCCCTCCACACCGTGAGTCGGTGTGGAGGTTATTTTCGTAAACTCTGCATGGACATTTAGTTTTTATACTGACCGCACAGTAGCCTTTTCTTTCTCTGTCTATTTAGATAGTAGTGGCCTCTGTCATGATTCTCAATGGCGAGAGAACATAGCCCAGCATATATGAGAACTAGCTCTTGGAAGATGGAAACTATACTGACCATGAACTAAACCTGCCGCACAACTAGAAGTGGCCGGGTAGCATGCCTACGTTTTTTTTATCCCTAGATGCCCAGCGCCAGCCGGAGAACTACCTAATCCTAGCAGAGGAAAAGACAGTCCTGGCTCACCTCTAGAGAAATTTTCCCAAAAGGCAGACAGAGGCCCCCACATATATTGGCGGTGATTTTAGATGAAATGACAAACGTAGTATGAAAATAGGTTTAGCAAAATCGAGGTCCGCTTACTAGATAGCAGGAAGACAGAAAGGGCACTTTCATGGTCAGCAGAAAACCCTATCAAAACACCATCCAGAAATTACTTTAAGACTCTAGCATTAACTCATAACACCAGAGTGGCAATTTCTGCTCACAAGAGCTTTCCAGACACAGTAACAAAACAGCAGCTGTGAACAGGAACAAAATGCATAAACACACAAGGACAAAAGTCCAACTTAGCTGGGAGTTGTCTAGTAGCAGGAACATGCACAGAAAGGCTTCTGATTACATTGTTGACCGGCATGAAACTGACAGAGGAGCAAGGTTATATAGCGACTCCCACATCCTGATAGGAGCAGGTGAACAGAGAGGATGATGCACACAAGTTCAATTCCACAAGTGGCCACCGGGGGAGCCCAGAATCCAATTTCACAACAGTACCCCCCCCTCAAGGAGGGGGCACCGAACCCTCACCAGAACCACCAGGGCGATCAGGATGAGCCCTATGAAAGGCACGGACAAGATCGGAGGCATGAACATCAGAGGCAGTGACCCAAGAATTATCCTCCTGACCGTATCCCTTCCATTTGACCAGATACTGGAGTTTCCGTCTGGAAACACGAGAGTCTAAGATCTTTTCCACAACGTACTCCAACTCACCCTCAACCAACACCGGAGCAGGAGGCTCAACGGAAGGCACAGCCGGTACCTCATACCTGCGCAACAATGACCGATGAAAAACATTATGAATCGAAAAGGATGCAGGGAGGTCCAAACGGAAGGACACAGGGTTAAGAATCTCCAATATCTTGTACGGGCCGATGAACCGAGGCTTAAACTTAGGAGAAGAAACCCTCATAGGGACAAAACGAGAAGACAACCACACCAAGTCCCCAACACAAAGCCGAGGACCAACACGACGACGGCGGTTGGCAAAAAGCTGAGTCTTCTCCTGGGACAACTTCAAATTGTCCACCACCTGCCCCCAAATCCGATGCAACCTCTCCACCACAGCATCCACTCCAGGACAATCCGAAGATTCCACTTGACCGGAGGAAAATCGAGGATGAAACCCCGAATTACAGAAAAACGGGGACACCAAGGTGGCAGAGCTGGCCCGATTATTGAGGGCGAACTCCGCCAAAGGCAAAAAAGCAACCCAATCATCCTGATCCGCAGACACAAAACACCTCAAATATGTCTCCAAGGTCTGATTAGTCCGCTCGGTCTGGCCATTAGTCTGAGGATGGAAAGCAGACGAAAAAGACAAATCTATGCCCATCCTAGCACAGAATGCCCGCCAAAATCTAGACACGAATTGGGTCCCTCTGTCAGAAACGATATTCTCCGGAATACCATGCAAACGAACAACATTTTGAAAAAACAGAGGAACCAACTCGGAAGAAGAAGGCAACTTAGGCAAGGGAACCAGATGGACCATCTTAGAGAAACGGTCACACACCACCCAGATGACAGACATCTTCTGAGAAACAGGCAGATCCGAAATAAAATCCATCGAGATGTGCGTCCAAGGCCTCTTCGGGATAGGCAAGGGTAACAACAATCCACTAGCCCGAGAACAACAAGGCTTGGCCCGAGCACAAACGTCACAAGACTGCACAAAGCCTCGCACATCTCGTGACAGGGAAGGCCACCAGAAGGACCTTGCCACCAAATCCCTGGTACCAAAGATTCCAGGATGACCTGCCAACGCAGAAGAATGAACCTCAGAGATGACTCTACTGGTCCAATCATCAGGAACAAACAGTCTACCAGGTGGGCAACGATCAGGTCTATCCGCCTGAAACTCCTGCAAGGCCCGCCGCAGGTCTGGAGAAACGGCAGACAATATCACTCCATCTTTAAGGATACCTGTGGGCTCAGAATTACCAGGGGAGTCAGGCTCAAAACTCCTAGAAAGGGCATCCGCCTTAACATTCTTAGAACCCGGTAGGTAAGACACCACAAAATTAAACCGAGAGAAAAACAACGACCAGCGCACCTGTCTAGGATTCAGGCGCCTGGCAGACTCAAGGTAAATTAAATTTTTGTGGTCAGTCAATACCACCACCTGATGTCTGGCCCCCTCAAGCCAGTGACGCCACTCCTCAAAAGCCCACTTCATGGCCAAAAGCTCCCGATTCCCAATATCATAATTCCGCTCGGCGGGCGAAAATTTACGGGAAAAAAAAGCACAAGGTCTCATCACGGAGCAGTCGGAACTTCTCTGCGACAACACCGCCCCAGCTCCGATTTCAGAAGCGTTGACCTCAACCTGAAAAGGAAGAGCAACATCAGGCTGACGCAACACTGGGGCGGAAGAAAAGCGGCGCTTGAGCTCCCGAAAGGCCTCCACAGCATCAGGGGACCAATCAGCAACATCAGCACCCTTCTTAGTCAAATCAGTCAATGGTTTTACAACATCAGAAAAACCAGCAATAAATCGACGATAAAAGTTAGCAAAGCCCAAAAATTTCTGAAGACTCTTAAGAGAAGAGGGTTGCGTCCAATCACCAATAGCCTGAACCTTGACAGGATCCATCTCGATGGAAGAGGGGGAAAAAATGTATCCCAAGAAGGAAATCTTTTGAACCCCAAAAACACACTTAGAACCCTTCACACACAAGGAATTAGACCGCAAAACCTGAAAAACCCTCCTGACCTGCTGGACATGAGAGTCCCAGTCATCCGAAAAAATCAGAATATCATCCAGATACACAATCATAAATTTATCCAAATAATCGCGGAAAATGTCATGCATAAAGGACTGGAAGACTGAAGGGGCATTTGAAAGACCAAAAGGCATCACCAAATACTCAAAATGGCCCTCGGGCGTATTAAATGCGGTTTTCCACTCATCCCCCTGCTTGATTCGCACCAAATTATACGCCCCACGGAGATCAATCTTAGAGAACCACTTGGCCCCCTTTATACGAGCAAACAAATCAGTAAGCAGTGGTAACGGATATTGATATTTAACCGTGATTTTATTCAAAAGTCGATAATCAATACACGGCCTCAAAGAGCCGTCCTTCTTAGACACAAAGAAAAAACCGGCTCCTAAGGGAGATGACGAAGGACGAATATGTCCCTTTTCCAAGGACTCCTTTATATATTCTCGCATAGCAGCGTGTTCAGGCACAGACAGATTAAATAAACGACCCTTAGGGTATTTACTACCCGGGATCAAGTCTATGGCACAATCGCACTCCCGGTGCGGAGGTAGTGAACCAACCTTGGGTTCTTCAAAAACGTCACGAAAGTCAGACAAGAATTCAGGAATCTCAGAGGGAATAGATGATGAAATGGAAACCAAAGGTACGTCCCCATGAGTTCCTTTACATCCCCAGCTTAACACAGACATAGCTCTCCAGTCGAGGACTGGGTTATGAGATTGCAGCCATGGCAATCCCAGCACCAAAACATCATGTAGATTATACAGCACCAGAAAGCGAATAACCTCCTGGTGATCCGGATTAACACGCATAGTCACTTGTGTCCAGTATTGTGGTTTATTACTAGCCAATGGGGTGGAGTCAATCCCTTTCAGAGGTATCGGAGCCTCCAATGGCTCCAAATCATACCCACAGCGTTTGGCAAAGGACCAATCCATAAGACTCAAAGCAGCGCCAGAGTCGACATAGGCGTCCGCGGTAATAGATGACAAAGAACAAATCAGGGTCACAGATAGAATAAACTTAGACTGTAAAGTGCTAATTGAAACAGACTTGTCAGGCTTCTTAGTACGCTTAAAGCATGCTGATATAACATGAGTTGAATCACCACAATAGAAGCACAACCCATTTTTTCGTCTAAAATTCTGCCGCTCGCTTCTGGACAGAATTCTATCACATTGCATATTTTCTGGCGTTTTCTCAGTAGACACCGCCAAATGGTGCACAGGTTTGCGCTCCCGCAGACGCCTATCGATCTGAATAGCCATCGTCATAGACTCATTCAGACTCGCAGGCACAGGGAACCCCACCATAACATCCTTAATGGCATCAGAGAGACCTTCTCTGAAAATCGCCGCCAGGGCGCACTCATTCCACTGAGTAAGCACAGACCATTTGCGGAATTTTTGGCAGTATATTTCAGCTTCATCTTGCCCCTGAGACAAGGACATCAAGGCCTTTTCCGCCTGAAGCTCTAAATGAGGTTCCTCATAAAGCAACCCCAAGGCCAGAAAAAACGCATCCACATTGAGCAACGCAGGATCCCCTGGTGCCAATGCAAAAGCCCAGTCTTGAGGGTCGCCCCGGAGCAAGGAAATTACAATCCTGACCTGCTGTGCAGGGTCTCCGGCAGAGCGAGACTTCAGGGACAAAAACAATTTGCAATTATTTTTAAAATTTTGAAATTGAGATCTATTCCCCGAGAAGAATTCAGGCAAAGGAATTCTAGGCTCAGACATAGGTGCATGAACAACAAAATCTTGCAAATTTTGTACCTTTGTGGCGAGATTATTCAAACCTGTAGCTACACTCTGAAGATCCATTTGAAACAGGTGAACACAGAGCCATTCAAGGATTAGAAGGAGAGAAAGAGAGGAAGGCTGCAGTATAGGCAGACTAGCAAGTGATTCAATTAAGAGCACACTCAGAACTAGAGGAAAAAAAAAAAAAAAATTGTAGCAGACTTCTTTTTTCTCTCCTTTCTCAGCCAGTAATTTAACCCTTTTTTGGGCCGGTCAAACTGTCATGATTCTCAATGGCGAGAGAACATAGCCCAGCATATATGAGAACTAGCTCTTGGAAGATGGAAACTATACTGACCATGAACTAAACCTGCCGCACAACTAGAAGTGGCCGGGTAGCATGCCTACGTTTTTTTTATCCCTAGATGCCCAGCGCCAGCCGGAGAACTACCTAATCCTAGCAGAGGAAAAGACAGTCCTGGCTCACCTCTAGAGAAATTTTCCCAAAAGGCAGACAGAGGCCCCCACATATATTGGCGGTGATTTTAGATGAAATGACAAACGTAGTATGAAAATAGGTTTAGCAAAATCGAGGTCCGCTTACTAGATAGCAGGAAGACAGAAAGGGCACTTTCATGGTCAGCAGAAAACCCTATCAAAACACCATCCAGAAATTACTTTAAGACTCTAGCATTAACTCATAACACCAGAGTGGCAATTTCTGCTCACAAGAGCTTTCCAGACACAGTAACGAAACAGCAGCTGTGAACAGGAACAAAATGCATAAACACACAAGGACAAAAGTCCAACTTAGCTGGGAGTTGTCTAGTAGCAGGAACATGCACAGAAAGGCTTCTGATTACATTGTTGACCGGCATGAAACTGACAGAGGAGCAAGGTTATATAGCGACTCCCACATCCTGATAGGAGCAGGTGAACAGAGAGGATGATGCACACAAGTTCAATTCCACAAGTGGCCACCGGGGGAGCCCAGAATCCAATTTCACAACAGGCCTCCTTTGCTAAATCTAGTTTCATTTCTGAGTTTGTCATTTCCCTCTTCACTCACCGTCAATATTTGTGGGGGGCTATCTTTCCTTTGGGGGTTTCTCTGAGGCGAGATAGTTTTCTGTTTCCATCTTCAGGGGTAGCTAGTTCTTAGGCTGTGAAGAGGCGTCTAGGCAGAGATAGGAACGCTCCACGGCTATTTCTAGTGTTGGTGTTAGGAGTAGGGATTGCGGTCAGTAAAGTTACCACCTCCTCAGAGCTAGTACAATATTTGTTTTACCCACTAGGTAATTTCAGTGCTGCTCCGTAATCACTAGCTCATATAGGTGATTACTGTCTGTAGAGCTGCCACCTCCTCTGAGCTTGTCCATGATTGGTTTTACCCACCAGGTCATCTCAGTACCACTCCGTAACCACCAGGTCAGAACACTCTACTACCAGACACAGCAATGCAACCCTACAGCATTATGGATCCCCCACCATGCTTAACTGTTGGTAGGGTGTTCTTTTCCTAATAAGCTTCATTGTGCCACCTGTAAACAAACTGTTGCTTTGCATTGTCGAAAAGCTCTATTTTTGTTACATCTGTCCACAGAACATTTTCCCAGAAGGATTATGGTTTGTCAAGGTACTCTTTGGCAAAGATCAATGGTTCCTTTTTATGTAATTTCTTCACCAATGGTATCTTCCTTGGACTTCGCCCATTAGCTCTGCTTGGTTTAATATGTGGCATATGATACTTGTTGAAACCATAACCCCAGACTGTTCCAGGTTGGCCTTCAGGTCTTTGCATATTTGTCGAGGTGTTTTTTCCACCATTCGCACCAACCTTCAAAGACATCTCTTGTCAATTTTCCTCTTTCTCACACGTCCAGGGAGCTTCTTGACGGTTCCATGCTTGGCAAACATCTTAATAACATAGGGCACTATTGAAACTTGGATACCAAGGTCTTTGGAGATGGCCTTACACCCTTTGGAAGTCTTGTGTTTGCTAATAATAGCAGTTCTGATGTCCTCAGATAGCTCCTTTGTCTTACCATTGTGATAAAGGAACAGGGACTACAATGGGGCTTTTTAAAATACTAAAGTCATCATTCACTGGCTACTTCATGTCACATGGGCACTGACAGTTAAGCACCGGTGATTCTCATTTGTGATTTACCACAGACAAGTCAAAACGTGTTTCCATACTAATTTAATGTAAAGGGTGCCAGTACCAGTGTCACTGCATGTAGAAAAGCCGCGGAGACACCATCACGTGTTTCTCAACGCAAGCAATGAATAGCCAGGTCTTTCACCGGGAAGGAACAACCACGGGAAGGGCAGCATCCAAGAAAGGAAAACCACCTATGCCAAAACATGGTATCCATCCACAGACAGCTGTTTCGGGGTATTTGCCCCTCATCAGTGTGGAGTAGGAAACTGGCTATTAGGAGCAGTGCCTAGTGAAAAGACTATAAACATAAGGATGAATGACCTCGGGGAGGTCAAAACATCTAACACCGCGGAGACACCATCTCGTGTTTCTCAACGCAGTGATCCAGAACACTGCCCCCATACCTAAAGGGAAATATGCAAATGCATGTAGAAAAGCCGCGGAGACACCATCACGTGTTTCTCAACGCAAGCAATGAATAGCCAGGTCTTTCACCGGGAAGGAACAACCACGGGAAGGGCAGCATCCAAGAAAGGAAAACCACCTATGTCAAAACATGGTATCCATCCACAGACAGCTGTTTCGGGGTATACCAGTATACCAGGTAGTACCAGTGTCACAGCAAGCTATATTTTTTTGCCCTAAAATACAAAGGAAACATGTCATCTTTAACTTTAGCCCATTTCAAGATCATTTCATCTTCAACTTGCTTAACTGTACACAATAACAGTAATTTTGACCATGGTTGCCAAAACTTTTATATGCCACTGAATATTGGCAGCCTCCCTGTCTAATAACACCAACTCTCAGCCACCCCTGAAATGGCACATCCATTAGATGCACCAATTCTGGCACTTATCCTTGGCTCTTCCCACTTGCCCTGGTGCATTGGCAAGTGGGGTAATAGATTATGGAGTTGGTATCAACTGTTTTAGGTCCACTGACATCAAGCCCAAAGGTTAGTAATAGAGGAGACCTATCAGTCACCCTCATTACTAATCCTGCTATCGAAAGACCGCACACAGAGAAAAGTCTTTTATTTGTACAAATCTCTCCTCAACAATAACCCTCTTTTACCCATTTATTAACATAAGAATAAAAATGAAAAATCACCATGCCAGCCGGAACACACTGAGCTTAGTGTGAGAATACAGCTGCAGTGATGAGCAGTGATGTAAATAAGGTCACCTGAGTTCATAGCAGCTGGTTCTCACGCTTCACAGTGCCAGTGTCAGACTGATGAACAACTGCGAGTCCGGCACCCGGCACTCTGGTGCGCAACAGTCCAGTACTCAGGTAAGTTCACAGCCACCGGGTCTCCTGGCAGCTGTGAGGTCCTTTCAGGGACAGTTTAAGGTTCATGGAGTTTCCAGCTGCTGGAACACCTTAGGGCTGTGAACTAAAGTTACCTTTGGTGTGCATTTACTTTTTAACAAATAAATAGATAAGTGAAAAAAACACTTGGAGTCCACCCCTATATTTAATAACCAGCTGAGGGAAAGCAGACAGCTTGGGGCTGGTGTTGTTATTCTGGGAAGGTGCCAATATCCATAAAGATTCCCAGCCTATTAATGGAGTCCCCCTCTATTTTTAATAATAATAATAATAATAATAATAATAATAATAATAATATAATAATAATAATAACAGCAGCTCACAGCTGTCTTCTTCTCTTACTAATGTGATTTAACTCTAGGTGGATTTCAGTGAATGGATGAATGATGCATGACATTGATAAGAATAGTCTACATTGACTTAAGGTACCGTCACATTTAGCGACGCTGCAGCGATCTAGACAACGATCCCGATCGCTGTTTCATCGTTGTGTGGTCGCTGGAGAGCTGTCACACAGACGGCTCTCCAGCGACCAACTATGCGAAGTCCCCTGGTAACCAGGGTAAACATCGGGTTACTAAGCGCAGGGCCGCGCTTAGTAACCCGATATTTACCCTGGTTACCAGCGTAAACGTAAAAAAAAAAAAACACTACATACTTACATTCCGGTGTCTGTCCCCCGGCGCTGTGCTTCTCTGCACTGTGTAAGTGCCAGCCGGAAAGCACAGCGGTGACGTCACCGCTGTAATCTGCTTTACGGCTGGCCGGCGCTGACAGTGCAGGGAAGCAGAACGCTGGGGGACAGACACCGGATAAGTATGTAGTGTTTGTTTTTTTTACGTTTACGCTGGTAACCAGGGTAAACATCGGGTTACTAAGCGCGGCCCTGTGCTTAGTAACCCGATGTTTACCCTGGTTACCTGTGAAGACATCACTGAATCGGTGTCACACACACCGATTCAGCGATGTCTACAGGAGATCCAGCGACGAAATAAAGTTCTGGCCTTTCTGCTCCGACCAACGATGGCACAGCAGGATCCTGATTGCAACGATATCGCTAGCCAGGACGCTGCAACGTCATGGATCACTAGCGATATCGTTCAGTGTGAAGGTACCTTTACATTGATTTTGAACTGTGTGTTGTCTAGCCTCCCACAATGCTATTGATTCTATCCAGCCTGTTGGGCAAACTAATTAACTTAATGTTTACTAACTAAATTAACGGATTTAAGTCACTTTTCTATCCATATTTGCTTGCAGGGCAATTGACCTGCTCTTACCCCCATTTTTCTTCCTTTTGCAGCTCCCTAGCACTTACTACAACTTGTTTACAGCCATTTTACAGCACTCATTGACATCTATTGGGTTCGGGGTCAAGTTTGGACCCTAACTGAACTTTTAACTCAAGTTCATCCGAACCCGAACTTCCACAGGCTTACACATCACTACCCAACACATTTGTTGAAATAAAGACAAAGTGGACAATCCTTCTCAGCAAACAAAGTATCAACATTGCGCATTCCTACTAATAAACTGTGTGAATCAAATTGTCTCTGGAAGATTATGGATATCAACGTACAGATTGTATGTGATGGTATTCGTCTGAAGCTTACCCTTGATTTTGGTGGGATTGGCTGACCAGTATGTGGACCCTCTAAATTATCTCTCTCAAAGGCAAATATTGGGGGAGATAAAAATTAGGCAGATACAGAATTCCATACAGAATACAAGCTGATCATTCATGTACAGTATGCCTCTGTGGCCAAACTACTGATACCATGTTACGATCTGTATAAAACCCTATGACAAAAAATATGCCTTCACTTCATCTCTTTTACGCCTGACTTCAAAGGCTATTGCACGAGAATAATACAAAAGCTATCAGTTTGCGGTCTTCCTTTTAGCAGGGTTGCAAATAAAATATCTTCCTAATGGGGGAAGAGAGGCTGGCAGGGTACAGAGTGCCAGGGCGTGCACCAACATGTCCATCTGCCTTGTCCTGGGTATAAAACCCAAGAAAGAAAAAGCAAAACGAGCATTTACCCTATAGTAAGCAAATAAGCTAAAAGTAATAGTATACAGTACAGACCAAAAGTTTGGACACACCTTCTCATTTAAAGATTTTTCTGTATTTTCATGACTATGAAAATTGTACATTCACACTGAAGGCATCAAAACTATGGATTAACACATGTGGAATTATATACTTAACAAAAAAGTGTGAAACAACTGAACTTATGTCTTATATTCTAGGTTCTTCAAAGTAGCCACCTATTGCTTTGATGACTGCTTTGCACACTCTTGGCATTCTCTTGATGAGCATCAAGAGATAGTCACTGGGAATGGTCTTCCAACAATCTTGAAGGAGTTCCCAGAGATGCTTAGCACTTGTTGTCCCTTTTGCCTTCACTCTGCGGTCCAGCTCACCCCAAACCATCTCGATTGGGGTTCAGGTCTGGTGACTGTGGAGGCCAGGTCATCTGGCGTAGCACCCCATCACTCTCCTTCTTGGTCAAATAGCCCTTACACAGCCTAGAGGTGTGTTTGGGGTCATTGTCCTGTTGAAAAATAAATGATGGTCCAACTAAACGCAAACCAGATGGAATAGCATGCCGCTGCAAGATGCTGTGGTAGCCATGCTGGTTCAGTATGCCTTCAATTTTGAATAAATCCCCAACAGTGTCACCAGCAAAGCACCCCCACACCATCACACCTCCTCCTCCTCCATGCTTCACGGTGAGAACCAGGCAGGTTCACCTTTTCTGCGTCACACAAAGACACGATGGTTGGAACCAAAGATCTAAAATTTGGACTCATCAGACCAAAGCACAGATTTCCACTGGTCTAATGTCCATTCCTTGTGTTCTTTAGCCCAAACAAGTCTCTTCTGCTTGTTGCCTGTCCTTAGCAGTGGTTTCCCAGCAGCTATTTTACCATGAAGGCCTGCTGCACAAAGTCTCCTCTTAACAGTTGTTGTAGAGATGTGTCTGCTGCTAGAACTCTGTGTGGCACTGACCTGGTCTCTAATCTGAGCTGCTGTTAACCTGCGATTTCTGAGGCTGGTGACTCGGATAAACTTATCCTCAGAAGCAGAGGTGACTCTTGGTCTTCCTTTCCTGGGGCGGTCCCCATGTGAGCCAGTTTCTTTGTAGCGCTTGATGGTTTTTGCCACTGCACTTTGGGACACTTTCAAAGTTTTCCCAATTTTTCGGACTGACTGACCTTCATTTCTTAAAGTAATGATGGCCACTCGTTTTTCTTTACTTAGCTGCTTTTTTCTTGCTATTATACAAATTCTAACAGTCTATTCAGTAGGACTATCAGCTGTGTATCCACCAGACTTCTGCTCAACACAACTAATGGTCCCAACCCCATTTATAAGGCAAGAAATCCCACTTATTAAACCTAACAGGGCACACCTGTGAAGTGAAAACCATTCCCTGTGACTACCTCTTGAAGCTCATCAAGAGAATGCCAAGAGTGTGCAAAGCAGTCATCAAAGCAAAAGGTGGCTACTTTGAAGAACCTAGAATATAAGACATAATTTCAGTTGTTTCACACTTTTTTGTTAAGTATATAATTCCCCGTGTTAATTCATAGTTTTGATGCCTTCAGTGTGAATGTACAATTTTCATAGTCATGAAAATACAGAAAAATCTTTAAATGAGAAGGTGTGTCCAAACTTTTGGTCTGTACTGTATGTAAATAACATAGGTTACTTAGTTAATGCTATTTTGATTAAAAAAAGATGCAAAAGCCATCCTACCAAGACAAGGTATACTCAGTCATGGCGATCCTATCCTTTCCCTAGTATTAAAACCTTACCTTGTCCATATACCAACTTTATTCTCCGGCTCATTTCTTTGGTCTTGTCCAGGGTATTTAGATACAGAGATCAGGTGAAGAAAAGTCTACCTATAAGTCTTCATTAACCAGAATTCATTTAGTGGTTGACTCTATAGAAGATTGCTCAGGCAATGAGCCCCCAGCCTGATAATAATAATAATAATCTTTATTTTTCATATAGCGCTAACATATTCCGTAGCGCTTTACAGTTTGCGCACATCATCATCACTGTCCCTCAGGGCTCACAATCTAAATTCCCTATCAGTATGTCTTTGGAATGTGGGAGGAAACCGGAGAACCCGGAGGAAACCCACGCAAACATGGGGAGAACATACAAACTCTTTGCAGATGTTGTCCTTGATGGGCTAACAAAGTCTCCAAATACGTGTTTGTTTTCAGAAAAACTAGGTACTAATTGCAGCTGGAAATGTTGGCATCTAAGTGCTCGAAATGTTGTTTTATCAATTTACAGATTCATTATCTGATCTTGTAAAAGAGCATGTCTGCAGTTCATGTCCCAAATCATTTCACACAGATGTTCTCTTAATAAGGCGGCGTATGAGCGCGCAATCATTGAAATGTAGAAGTCTATAAATTATGTACACTCTTTAGCATAAATTCAGAAACACATAGGCAAATTTACATTAATCACTCGGAATCCTTAGAGCTGGATAAATTAGAAGATTGTGTTAGGGCAAGTCATCTGTATTTTCAGCTCCATACGTACATTGATTTTGCATGTAATACAAGTGAATCCAGGTCTAATCTTACATAAAGCACATAAAGACTATTCCGACTAATCTTTAGCTTCTAGGCAGGAACTATAGGCAAAACTGGAATGGAAGTAGAAGGAAACATTATATTTGCTATATTTCCAAATTGCAAGTACAAAACTACAACCCCTTTCCACAAAATAAATGCAGAAACATTTCTTTATCGAGAAGACTACGTCGTTCCTGAGGCCAAGTTCACACAAGCTTATTAAAAAAAAATCTGTCACTGTGTTTTTGCTATGTAATCTGACAGCAGCATGATGTAGGGGCTGAGACCCTGATTCCAGTGATGTGTAACTTGCTGAGCTGCATGCTGTCAGTCTGACACAATCCCAGTTTTCTCTGCTGCAGATATAGCAGTGCTCTGAATGCTGAGCCCTATATAACCCCTCCCACAGCACTGATATACTCACACAGTATATTAACAGAAGCTGCCAATCAGTGCTGGGGGCGGTGTTCGATCAGGAGGTTCCAGACACCTTATCCTGTAGTGATAATCTCCTGAGATAAAACACTGATTTTATCAAAACAGAAAAAAAGCAGCCTAGTAAGTGACAGATTGCAGGAATCAGGTTCTCAGTCCCTACATCATGCAGCTCATAACTGATAGATTCCCATTGATGAGGACCCTTTGAGAGGTTTTAGATTACACCATTGGTCACGTTGTCAGCTAGATTATTATTATTATTTATTGTTATAGCGCCATTTATTCCATGGCGCTTTACATGTGAGGAGGGGTATACATAATAAATATAGATTGCAAACATTTAAAACAATTGAAGTAGAATTTCTAATAAAATTAAATGTCATACCCCATAAACTAGCCTAACCATCAGATACATAAAATCAACAGATCTGTGGTGTTTTTATGCATAAAAATGAATGAAAGATGTTTGACAATTAGTAAAAAAAAAATGACAAAACACATTAAGACTTGGATTAATAAAATCCTTTGTATATTCCATTTATTTCCTTCAGATTAACGTTAACATTATCTTGTCCAATGGATCTGAAGAACTTTCCTATGGATGTACAGACATGTGCCATGCAGCTGGAAAGCTGTAAGTAATAGAGTGGATTGTTATGCTTGCGATTATTAGTTGCTATTAGTTTTGCAGTTGATGATGATGATGATGATTATTATACTACATGTCTTTGTTGATGATGAAGGAAGGAACAAAAGGAAATTGGATTGTTTGAAACTATTATAAAACTCAACCCTATTTCTGGAAATATGAGCAATTGTTGTTATTATGATTATTATTATTTTTAAAGCACCATTAATTCCATGGTTCAGTACATGTAAATATATATATATATATTACAGTGACCAAACTAACAGTGTGCAGAGGGGAGAGGACTTACACTCTACATGATAATGGGAAAGCAGACAAATAGGTCAAGGTGTTGTAGCAACTGTTTGTGATTTTCTTTATTATCTTACCTAGAAAGGCTCAAATTATAGTAGGATGCTGGCTAATGTCTGAATAATAGGTATTAAAAATCGGTATACTAGACACAAGGTTAGAGGCACTTGATGGCTGATTAAAGTAGGCATCAAGTGTGAGGAAAGATGCAGGCTCAGCATGTGAGCCCGCATCAAAGACAGAGACACGGACAATGATATAAGTATACATCACCAGTCTTGAAGGGGTTAAGCAGACGTACATATTCTATCTCCCATCCGATCTGTCATCAGTTGTGTAGAGATGCTCCTGCTTTGCGGCACCGTTGGCATGACGACCAAACTGGAAGGTGACGTTTACATGCCAACCATACCACCTAGCGAGCAGGAGTAGCTCTCCGCACTCAATTTAACATGTAGGTGAACCAAAAGATCTAATGAAATTTATTTCTAAAGAGTTTCCCAGTTGCATAAAGAATAAAGTATATGAGACCGGGGATTCGGAGTTTAAACAAATATGTAAATCCATTCTCATCACTGTTGTCATGACAACCAGGCCAAAAATATAATGGAAAAATTGACTTTTATGCAATAGTCATAAACCTAGTTGCTTTCTATGGTATAATCATTATTGTATATATAAAAGATTTTATCACACTGGATGAAGTCTCGAAAAACCCATAAATGTCACAATTCACTTTGATGCCTATACATAGAAGGCCAGCATTTTTATCATCCGTTTCTCTGCTCTTCGCTAAGTTGCCATTTGGTGATTGAAGTTTATGAATTGATTTTAAGGATTATTTGCAGCACATTAAACAATCACAAAAAGTTGTCTCTGAAAAGAAAAAGAACTGTGATCCTGTACACAAAATACAGGAGGGAGGATCTGGCCGACACTTCTCCTGCGGAGGAGCGCTCACATCTCTCCACGTGTAATCATTTCTGAATAATGAGTCAAAAACTGAACAAAGAAAATGTATTTCCTGTCAAAGAAAGATAAAAAAAATCTGCAGAATGTTGATTACTGGAACATTTGTAGAGGTAGAAGGATTAGAGGGATTAGACAGTGACCACATCTGGTCCAGGGTAGTAGACGAGCGGTGGGCATGCGGACTGCAGAGGGTCTGCCTTAAAGAACGAGGAAATGTTTGTTTTAGTACATAGTCACTTTCTCCATAAAATAACCACCAGTTGTAGAAACGGCATAGCTCAGACTCTCTTGGTTGTTTCCACAGTGCCACCGGAAAAGGAAATAAACCCTTTAAAGGATGACATGGATGACTGAGAAAATCAGGACTTCTCTGTCTTTTTGAAGACCAGACAAGTCCAAGAATAGTCTTTGATGGTTTGGTTGTATGCAGGCTAATAGATCCAGCACAATTAAATCTGCCGCAAAAATTATGATTGCGGCTTTTGTTAAAGTTCTAGGAAATTATGCCTTCTAAATGGATAATAAACTAGAAATACTTAAAAGGTAACTACTTTTAAAAAAACTTTGTAAAAACCAAAAGTACAGCCGAATATAAGAAACTTTTGTCTTAAAAAAAACAAACTGCGCTTTCTTCCCCCTTCCCAAGCCCAGCTGTAAGTCTTTGTCGTTGGTCCCTTAACCTCTCGTTAACAGCACTGCAGCCAATAACTGCCAGGGAAGAGGGAAAGGGGTTGAAATTGCAATAAATGTAGTTATTTAGTTTTTTATTATGTACTTTGGCCCATGTAATTATTATTTGCCAAATTCCCAATAAATGTGTGTAAGCTTTTTGCAAATTTCACCTTGTAACCATGAATTGTGCACTTCATTAGTTTCATTGCCCTACATCTCCTATATTAAAAATTAGAGCTAATGGTTTAGTGATATGGTAATATTCTGTTCCCTTAGGCATGTCCTGGTGATTCCTGTACAGGAAAAACCAGTACTGTTGACATCCGTGCCCGTGTAAAATCCGTATTACATATGTGACATCAGTGTGACATCCGTGTATCCATTTCCTGTCCATGTGCCACATCTGTGTGTCGTCCATGTGACACGTAGCGTCACCGGGAAGAAGCAGTACAGTTCACACTGATCTCATCATTGTCGCCTGGTCTCCTGACATTAGCGTGATCAGGTGACAATGATGGGAGCTCCCTCTGTGTACCTCCTTTTAAAACTAAGAATCAGACTTACTTCACACGTCCTAGTGATTCCTGTGCAGGGAAAAACAGTACTGGTGAGATCCGTGTGACATCCATATGTGACATCCTTGTGGCATCTGTACATCCGTTTGCTGTCCGTGTGTCCATGTGTCCATGTGTCACATCCGTGTGCCATCTGACCAGGTGACAATGATGGGAATAGTATTCAGCACCCGCAGTGTACCTCCTGTGTAAAATTAGGAATTAAATGCAAAAAATGGAGTGGGCTCCCATGTAATTTTCATAACGAGCAGAGGAAAAGCCCATGGCTGGAGGCTGATTTTAATAATCTGAGAAAAGGGACAATATCCCAAAAGATTCCCAGGCTATTAATAAGAGTTCACAGCTGTTTGCTTAGCCCTTATTGGTGAGTTTTCGGGGGACCACAGAAAAAAAATGACATAGAGTCCCCTTTTAAAATCAAGTCAGAAAAGGCTAAACAGACAGCTGTGGGTTGATATTAAGAGCCTGGGAAGGGGCCACAAATATTGACTCCCCTCCCAGGCTGCCAACATCATCTCTCAGTCACCCCAGAAAAGGCGCATCCATAAAATGCACCAAATCTGGTGCTTAACCTTGCTCTTCCCACTTGCCCTGTGGTGGTGTCAAGTGGGGTAATAGGGTTGGAGCTGATGTCAGCTTTGTATTATCAACTGACATCAAGCCCATGGGTTAGTAATACCCCACAAGGTGCACACAGAGGTGTACACCTCTCATCCGACTTGCTCCTGATTAATGAAAAGGCTTATGCCTGGATTCTAGCACTGGATTCTGGATTCTGAAAAACGCTGGTCTTGATGAATTGCTGTGAAATTGTTGTATATATAAATTCATTGAGTCACTTGGCAAGCTTTTTAACATTGTGGTAGTCAAGTCAATTATAAAGAAGACAAAGATATTTACTGCCAGGTACAACCAGGACACATTTGAGATGGAGGTTGACGAACTTGAAGTTTAAAAGACTTGACGCTACTAATATTGATGATGACTCAAGATGCAGCAACTAATCTAGAAGTAAATAGGACAATAGCTAGGTCTGAAGATCAAAGCAAATGTTACTGGTGTCAAATACATGGCTTGTACATAGTTTGGTCTTTTCCGTGGTAACATAAGGATGAAAAACCTAGATGATAAAGAAACAGACAGAAAAAGAATCAACGCCTTCGAAATGTGGTGCTGAAGAAGGATCTTATCATAACAAGGATGGCAAAGAGATCAAACAAATCCATTTTGGAACAAATCAACGAGACATGGCACTCAGAGCAAGGGTCACCAAGCTACAACATGCCTACTTTGGACACATCATACAAAGAGCACTAGAAAAGGATATCATGGTTGGAAGAATAGACGGAACAAGACGAAGTGGAAGACCAGCAACCCGATGGCTTGATACTTTGAAAATAACGGCAGAGAAGACAATGGTGGACCTACAGTATGTAGGCTTGGACAAGATCGATTTTCCTACAAATCGTTCATCCATCAACACACCATGGCTGGAGATCGAGCTGAAGGCTGATAAATGTTAAATAATAATAAAATAATCATCAAGTCAATCAAGGTTTCATTTCTTTGTTTTTTTAATTGTTCCATGATGAGATTTCTTAAACTTCTCTTAACCTTTTTAATAGAAAAAAAAACAAGCTGTGTCCATATAATAGTATGAAAATTACTTGGAATTGTATTGTTAGGGTTTTGAATAGTGATGGGCAGACGCGTGGATGTTCGGGTCCATTGAGTTCCGCTGAACATTAAAAAAAGATCAGTTCCAGTACCAGAACGGTACCTGAACTAGAACCCGGACCCCATTCAAATGAATGGGGGGCCCGAACATCTGGTGTTTCTCATGCTGTCATCTGTGTGACAGCGTGGGTAACATTGGCTCTGATTGACGTTCGTTACCTCCCATCAGAGCTCGGCGGTTCCCACGATGTCACACAGATTACAGCTTGTGAGCCAGTGCCTGTGACAGGCAGTTACCGCTGGTCACAGGTGTCCGCTGATTAGAGTACTACTCTCATCATCACCTTTTCTGAGGTGGTTGTGGGCTGCTATGTTTAGGCTGAGGAGAGCCCATACCATGGCCCCTTTCCAGTCTGACAATACCTTTCCCCAGCTGTCTGCTTTAGCTTACTGTTGTGAACTCTGTTGTGGGTTCTGCTCTTAGGCTCCCTCCGGTGGTTATAAGTGGTAGTGCTGCTGTTTGTCCTTCACAACAGTCATCAGCTGCTTCCACTTTGGACGGGGCTATTTAGTCTGGCTCTTTCCTTTAGTGAGTGCCAGTTGTCCATTGTTTTCTAGGGATCCACATCTCTGCTTGGTTTCTCCTTCTGGATTGTCCAAATCATCAAAGATAAGTCCTGGCTCTGTTTTTGCAGTCCACATGCGGTGCACTTAATAGTTCTGTGAATTGCTATGTTTTTTCTTGTCCAGCTTTGTCTGTGTTAAGATTTACTCAGCCAAGTTGGAAGCTCTGGAGTCACAGAGTTAACCTCCATGCCTTTAGTTAGGTGTGGAGATTTTTGTATTCTCTGTGGTGGATTTTTTAGTATTTTTTATACTGACCGCACAGTACTCTTTCCTGTCTTTTCTGTCTAGGTAGCGTGGCCTCCTTTGCTAAATTCTGTTTTCAGTCTGCGTTTGTAATTTCCCTCTCCTCTCACAGTCAATATTTGTGGGGGGCTGCCTTTCCTTTGGGAATCTTCTCTGAGGCAAGATAGTATTCCTGTTTCTTTCTTTAGGTGTAATTAGTCCTCCGGCCATGACGAGGTGTCTAGGGAGTGACAGGAACATCCCACGGCTACTTCTAGTTGATGTGTTAAGTTCAGGGTCTGCAGTCAGTATAGAGACCACCTACTCCAGAGCTCGTCCATGCTGCTCCTAGGCCACCAGTTCATAACAGCTTACCTGATTATTATTGATGAGCGAATATATTCGACACTTTTCGTTACTCGCACTACGCTATTCGAGCTGTTTGTTACTCTGTGAGTAATTTGCTATTATCCTCGGTATATTCGAGAAACCCTATCAGCATGTTTGGCACTTTATTTGCAGGCAATCACAGTAATGCCAGTGCAATATTTGGTGTAGCATTACTGTGATTGGACCAGAGCTCAAATCAGCCGACACCTTCTGCCGCTAATAACACTGAGAGCAGGAGCGGCTGATAGGAGTATTGATTAGCCAGCTCCTGCGCTATAAATAAATAATTTAAAAAAAAAGGAGTGGGTTCCCCTGTATTTTTGATAACCAGCCAGGCAAAACTCACAGCTGGGGGCTGCAATCCACAGCTGTCAGCTTTAGCAAGTCTGGTTACCGAGAATAGAAGGGTCCCCACTCTGTATGTTTTAATTATTTAAATAAACAGTCTATAAAAATGGCGTGGGGTCCCCCCATTTTTGTTAACCAGCCTTGCTAAAGCAGACAGCTGGGGTCTGGTATTCTCAGATTGGTAGGGGGCCATGGATATTGACCCCCCCAGCCTAAAAATAGCAGCCCGCAGCCACCCAGAAAAGGCGCATCTATTAGATGCACCAATTCTGGCACTTTGCCTGGCACTTCCCACTTGCCCTGTAGTGGTTCCAAGTGGGGTTTATATTTATGGGGTCGATTTCACCTTTGTATTGTCAGGTGACATCAAGCCCACGGATTACTAATGGAGAGGAGTCTATAAGACACCTATCCATTACTAATCCTATAGTTATATGGTAAATAAAGACACAGCAAGAATAAAGTCCTTTATTAGAAATAAAACAAAACACAGTTTTTCATTTTTATTTAAAAATAACAAACACAGTTATACTCACTTAATGCCTAATTCCACGTAAACCCTTGCATCCTGTAAATAAACAAAAAAACATAATCCAAGTCTGGATGGTGCCAAGATGCGACTGTCCAGAGAACCACTGGTGACTGAACTGCTGCGAGCGCAGACTCAGAGAGCTGCGGTGACATCATCGAAGTTACCTCCGGTCACTAAGACTGTGTTCCCAGCCGAGCTGAACTGCGGTGACCTCAGTCAGATCCAGTCACCTTGGTGAAATCCCAACCGTGAGCTAACAGGGATCTCATCGAGGTCACAGCCATTCAGCGGAAACTAAGGTTTCTTTAGGTGTATATTGTACTGTACTTGTTAATAAATGAAACAAACGGTGTGGGTTCCCTTGTAATTTTCATAACCAGCTGAGGGAAAGCTGACGGCTGTGGGGCCGATGTTAATATTCTGAGAAGGGGCCGATAGCCATTCTATTTATATTAGCTCACAGCTGTTTGCTTAGCAATTACTTTTTATTATAGGGGAGATCCCCCCAAAAAATGATATAGAGTCCCCGCTATATTTACTAACCTGCAAAGACTATGCTGACAGGTGTGGGCAGATGTTAATAGTCTAGGAAGGGGCATGGATATTGGCCACCTCAAAGACTAAGAACTTCATCCCTCAGCCACCCCAGAAATGGCGCATCAATAAGATGTGTCAATTCAGGCGGTTAGCCTTTGCTCTTCCCACTACTCTGGTGTGGTGATTAGTGGGGTAATAGTTGTGGGGTTGACGTCAGTTGTTTTATGGCCGCTGACATCAAGTCAGGTTAGTAATGGAGAGGCGTCTATAAGACATCGCCATTACTAACCCCATAGTCAAATGTAATAAAGACAGAGTCAAAGTAAAGTCCTTTAATTGAAATAAGCACACAGACTACTTTAATTGAAATAAAAACTCCCCAACCCTCTTTTACCCATTTATTCACCAAAAATTAAACTAAAAAAGCAGTGTTATACTCACCTTTCCGCCGTTAATCCTTTAATGTCTATGTCCCATGACGATCCAGATGGTTTGCAGAATAGTCACATCAGTGATGCGACTGCTCTCCACGCCAGCAAGAAAACACACTGAGCTGAATGTGAGAAGCACTGCATGTGACCAGTGGTGACATCATTAAAGGTACTGCCAGTCACAGTCAGGCGCATCACTGATGTGACCATTCTCCAAACCATCCGGATCGTCTAAAAATAAAAATTTCACTACCAATATTATAGGTGTAGGCTAAGGCTGGTTTCACACTTGCGTTTTGATCTGCAGCGTTTTTAAAAAAAACGCATGTGGTGAAAAAACGCATGCAAACGCTGCGTTTTTTAGACGCATGCGTTTTAGCGGCAAAAAAACGCGGCAAAACGTGGCGTTTTCCCACGTTTACATGCGTTTTTCCCCGCGTTTGCGTTTTTGAAACGCATGCTGAGAAGTGTGTGACAGCTGCCAATCATCAAAATCAACTAGAAAACACACTATTAATAGAATTAGCTAGGGTTAGGGTTAGGGTTAGGATCCCTAGGGTTAGGGTTAGGGGTAGCTTTTTATTAGAATGTCCTGGTCACCAGGTCACTGATAAGCCACCCCCCACCATCAAGGTGATAAAGGGATCCAAACCCTAACCCTACCCCTAACCCTACCCCTAACCCTAACCCTAACCATAACCCTAGGGATCCTAACCCTAACCCTAACTGTAACCCTAACCCTAACCCTACCCCTAACCCAAACCCTAACCCTACCTCTAACCCTAACCCTACCCCTAACCCTAACCCTACCCCTAACCCTAACCATAACCCTAGGGATCCTAACCCTAACCCTAACTGTAACCCTAACCCTAACCCTAGGGATCCTAACCCTAACCCTAACCCTAAGGGTTAGGATCCTAACCCTAAGGGTTAGGATCCTAACCCTAACCTTAAGGGTTAGGGTTAGGATCCCTAGGGTTCCTAGGGATCCTAACCTTAGGGTTAGGTTTAGAGTTAGGATCCCTAGTAACCCTAGGGTTAGGGTTAGGGTTAGGGTTTTCTTGTTTTTATTGTGTTTAGGGTTAGGGTTAGGGTTTTCTTGTTTTTTCTTGTGTTTAGGGTTAGGGTTAGGGTTAGGGTTTTCTTGTTTTTTCTTGTGTTTTCTTGTGTTTTTCTGTAAAAACGCATGCGTTTTTAACGCAAGCAAACGCATGTGCTTAAAAACACATGCGTTTACATAGACAGCAATGCATTTTTTTGCCGCGAATAAACGCATGCGTTTTTTTGCGGCAAAAAAACGCCGCTAGAAATTACTACATGTTGCATTTCTGCAAATGAACGCACGCGTCAAAAAACGCATGCGTTGCCGAAAACGCGTCAAAACGCATGCGTTTTTAATGTTAAATATAGGGAAAAAACGCATGCGTTTTTTAGCGCTAAAACGCTGCAGATCAAAACGCAAGTGTGAAACCAGCCTTAGCCTACAGAATAATATTTGCTTGTGAGAATATATAAAAAAATTTAGATAATTTGGTTCCATAATTGTACCTTGCTTCTAGATTTGAGGAATTAAGACATTTCTTAGAGGAGGAAGAGATGGCAGATCTATTACTATGTATGGCAGCTGCATGACAGCTTGAATAAAGCGTGTCAGTGGCACCATTTTTGGTACATATAGCTTATTACCAAGCTTTTGCAAACTCTTTATTGTGAGCAATAAAAAATATATAATTCTGCTGTTGCCGTTTTACATTTTTAACTTTATTCTCGTGCTTTACAAATAAAACGTTAACTTTCTTTTTTCACTCACCCTGATTATGGCAGTACCAAATTTATATAGTTTCATAACTTTTGTATAATAAATAAACTGTCTAGAAATGTATTTTTGTGTTGCCATATTTTGAGAGCCAAATATTTAATTTTATATAAATTTTCCATCAAAGAAGTCCCATGAGGGCACATTTTTTGAATGACAAGATGTAGTTTTCACTGATACCATAAGACTTTTTATCATTTTTTATTACACTTTTTGGGATGTGAAAGAAAGGTACAAAAAAATAGAAATTCTGATTTTATTTTTCATTTATACAGTTAATTATTTTATAGACGTGTTAACTGTATTTGGCTCATCAATATGATAATGAAAGTGACTAATTTATGCTTTTTTTTGCATTTTACTACTTTTGCACAAAAAAATATTTTTTTTTATAATGATTTCTGGGTCTAAAGGGATTCGCCATATTCCGAGGCCCATAACTTTTTTACTTTTAAATACACTAAGCTGTATGAGAGTTTATTTTTGCAGGACATTATATATTTTTCCCTTGTGCTATTTTTCAGTACATTCAACTTTTTGATCACTTTTTATTTTCTTTTTAAGGAAAAAAACAACGATTCTGGTATTGTTTTCCATATTTTTTCTTACGGTGTTCTTCATGTGAGATAAATAATGTTATCATTTTATAGCATGGGTCATGATTACAGTGATGCCTAACTTTTTTTTACTTTTTGATACTTTTGCATTTTGCTGTGATAATCATATTTTTCTTTTTCTTTCTCATTTTTTGTTCACACAGCTTTACGAGGGCTTGTATTTGTGTAACATGCTGTAGCTTTTATTGGCACCATTTTTAAATACATACTACTTTTTGATCATTCTTTATTTAATTTTTTTGTGATGAAGGTGTAATGAACAAAAACAGACTTTCTGACATTTTATTTGTATTTTTTTGTCCAGCTTTTACAGTGTGGAATAAATGTTGTTTTAAAGAACATATTTTATTCTAGATTAAAGGGAACCTGTCACCCCCAAAATGGAAGGTGACCTAAGCCCACCAGCATCAGGGGCTTATCTACAGCATTCTGTAATGCTGTAGATAAGCCCCCGATGTATCCTAAAAGATGAGAAAAAGAGGTTAAATTATACTCACCCAGGGGCGGTCCCGGTACGATGGGCAACGCGGTCCAGTCCGGCGCCTCACGTCTTCTTACGATGACTTCCTCTTCTTGTATTCACGCTGCGGCTCCGGTGCAGGCGTACTTTGTCTGCCCTGTTGAGGGCAGAGGAAAGTACAACAGTGCGCAAGGCACAGAGAAAGGTCAGAGAGGCCCGGCACCTGCGCACTGCAGTACTTTGCTCTGCCCTCAACAGGGCAGACAAAGTACGCCTGCGCTGGAGCCGCAGCCTGAAGACAAGTAGAGGATGCCATCGTAAGAAAATGGGAGGCCCGGACCGCGACGCCCATCGTACCGGACCGCAGCGGGACCGCCCCCGGGTGAGTATAATCTAACCTCTTTTTCTCATCTTTCAGGATACAGTTATATGAAAAAGTTTGGGCACCCCTATTAATCTTAAGCTTAATGTTTTATAAAAATTGTTTTTTTTGCAACAGCTATTTCAGTTTCATATATCTAATAACTGTTGGACACAGTAATGTTTCTGCCTTGAAATGAGGTTTATTGTACTAACAGAAAATGTGCAATCTGCATTCAAACAAAATTTGACAGGTGCATAAGTATGGGCACCCTTATCATTTTCTTGTTTTAACCCCTTCATGACCTTGGGATTTTTCATTTTTCCGTTTTCGTTTTTCACTCCCCTCCTTCACAGAGCCATAACTTTTTTATTTTTCCGTCAATTTGGCCATGTAAGGGCTTATTTTTTGCGGGACGAGTTGTACTTTTGAACGACATCATTGGTTTTACCATGTCGTGTACTACAAAACTGGAAAAAAATTCCAAGTGCAGTGAAATTGCAAAAAAAGTGCAATCCCACACTTGTTTTTTGCTTGCCTATTTTGCTAGGTTCACTAAATGCTAAAACTGACCTGCCATTATGATTCTCCAGGTCAGTACGAGTTCATAGACACCTCACATGTCTAGGTTATGTTTTACCTAAGTGGTGAAAAAAAATTCCAAACTTTGCAAAAAAAAAAATAAAAAATTGCGCCATTTTCTGATACTCGTAGCGTCTCCATTTTTCATGATCTGGGGCGAGGTGAGGGCTTATTTTTTGCGTGCCGAGCTAGCGTTTTTAATTATAGCATTTTGGTGCAGATACGTTCTTTTGATCGCCCGTTATTGCATTTTAATGCAATGTCGCGGCGACCAAAAAAACGTATTTCTGGCGTTTCGATTTTTTTTCTCATTACGCCATTTAGCGATCAGGTTAATGCTTTTTTTTATTGATAGATCGGGCGATTCTGAACGCGGCGATACCAAATATGTGTAGGTTTGATTTTTTTTTATTGATTTATTTTGATTGGGGCGAAAGGGGGGTGATTTAAACTTTTATGTTTTTTTTATTTTTTTCACATTTTTAAAAACTTTTTTTTTTCACTTTTGCCATGCTTCTATAGCCTCCATGGGAGGCTAGAAGCAGGCACAGCCCGATCGGCTCTGCTACATAACAGCGATCATCAGATCGCTGTTATGTAGGAGAATTGCAGGTGTGCTGTGAGCGCCGACCACAGGGTGGCGCTCACAGCCACCGGCGATCAGTAACCATAGAGGTCTCAAGGACCTCTATGGTTACCATTCAGAAGCATCGCCGACCCCCGATCATGTGACGGGGGTCAGCGATGACGTCATATCCGGCCGCCCGGCCGGATGCGGTAGTTAAATGCCGCTGTCTGCGTTTGACAGCGGCATTTAACTAGTTAATAGGCGCGGGCAGATCGCGATTCTGCCCGCGCCTATTGCGGGCACATGTCAGCTGTTCAAAACAGCTGACATGTCCCGGCTTTGATGCGGGCTCACCGCGGAGCCCTGCATCAAAGCAGGGGAGCTGACCTCGGACGGTATAGTACGTCCGAGGTCAGTAAGGGGTTAAATACTCCTACCTACTTTTTACTGACTTACTAAAGCACTTTTTTTGGTTTTGTAACCTCATTGAGCTTTGAACTTCATAGCCAGGTGTATGCAATCATGAGAAAAGCTACTTAAAGTGGCCACTTGCAAGTTGTTCTCCTCTTTGAATCACCTCTGAAGAGTGGCATCATGGGCTCCTCAAAACAACTGTCAAATGATCTGAAAACAAAGATTATTCAACATAGTTGTTCAGGGGAAGGATACAAAAAGCTGTCTAAGTCTACGTTCACATTTGCGGTCAGCGCCGCAGCATCGGGCGCCGCAGCGTCGCCGCATGCGTCATGCGCCCCTATATTTAACATGGGGGCGCATGGACATGCGTCGCACTTGCGTTTAGCGCCGCATGCGTCCCTGCGGCGCCCGCATCCGGGCGCAGAGGACGCAGCAAGTTGCATTTTTGCTGCGTCCAAAATCAATTAAAAAAAGGACGCATGCGGCGCAAAACGCAGCGTTGTGCATGTGTTTTGCTGCGTTTTTGTTTGCGTTGTGCGTTGCGGCGCCGACGCTGCGGCGCACAACGCAAATGTGAACGTAGCCTTAGAGATTTAACCTGTCAATTTACACTGTGAGGAACATAGTAAGGAAATGGAAGAACACAGGTACAGTTCTTGTTAAGGCCAGAAGTGGCAGGCCAAGAAAAACATCAGAAAGGCAGAGAAGAAGAATGGTGAGATCAGTCAAGGACAATCCTCAGACCACCTCCAGAGAGCTGCAGCATCAACTTGCTGCAGATGGTGTCACTGTGCATCGGTCAACTATTCAACGCACTTTGCACAAGGAGAAGCTGTATGGGAGAGTGATGTAAAAGAAGCCGTTTCTGCAAGCACGCCACAAACAGAGTTGGCTGAGGTATGCAAAAGCACATTTGGAGAAGCCAATTTCTTTTTGGAAGAAGGTCCTGTGGACTGATGAAACCAAGATCGAGTTGTTTGGTCATACAAAAAGGCGTTCAAAAATACCTTCATCCAGGATCCAGGAACTCATTCAAAGCTACAGGAAGCGACTAGAGGCTGTTATTTTTGCAAAAGGAGGATCTACTAAATATTAATGTCACTTTTCTGGTGAGGTGCCCATACTTATGCACCTGTCAAATTTTGTTTGAATGCAGATTGCACATTTTCTGTTAGTACAATAAACCTCATTTCAAGGCAGAAACATTACTGTGTTCAACAGTTATTAGATATATGAAACTGAAATAGCTGTTGCAAAAAAAAACAATTTTTATAAAACATTAAGCTTAAGATTAATAGGGGGGCCCAAACTTTTTCATATAACTGTACATCGGTGACTTATCTACAGCATTACAGAATGCTGTAGATAAGCCCTGATGCCGGTGGGCTTAGCTCACCTTAGATTTTGGGGGTGACAGGTTCCCTTTAAACTATTTATTATTGGGGAAAATTAGATTTTGGGGATGGTGTTTCTACTGTTTTCTTTATATACATTTTTAAACATTGTTTTCACATTTTATTTTACATATTCATTAGTCCAACAAAATGCCATAAAGATGTGATCGCATGGGAAGTATACTGAACTTCTTGTGTAGTGCAGGTCATTTCCAAACCTGTCAGAGATTGCACTGCAGTGGTGGTTGATGGGCAGACAGATAGAGTGTTTTCCCTCTGTCAAACCCCTCATGTACCACTGTCAGTAGTGACAGTGGCATATGAGGCGTTAACATGACAGTATCATCAAGAACACCGAACCTAGCAATTACAGCAGGAGCCTGGCTATGTGTATCATTCGAGCTCCTGGATCTACCTCTAAGGCCGGGGTCACGCGAGCGATTATTTTCTCATGCGAGAGAATCGTATCGATTATGTAATTGACACTCTGCTCAAACTCTCAGAGTGTCTGTATACTGTGATCCAGCTCTCTTGAATGGGAGAATTGTATCAGAGGTGCGGAGAAGATGGAGAACTTTGTATTTGCATAAATCGGACTGCACTCGGATGATATGTCCAATGTTTTAAACGCTCCCATAGAATTGAATAGGTTTGTGTGGACTGATTTTCGGAGCCGCTCCCAGCATGCTGCAATTTTCCACCTTACCCATGATAACCCATTTGGACCTGAGCAGATTCACACAGGTTATCATAGGTAAGATGGTCTTTTTCAGCTCATCTTTTCACTTTATATTTTTATGATACCATCTTGACTTGAAGGTCTTATACTATTTACACCCAGTGATATTTGCTGCCTTTAGACATGTATACCTCACGCTGTGTATGTTTATGATAGTAAGGATTCAGCATTATTGCACTGGCCACTTTATACTGGATGGACAACCTACACAATTGCCGGCCATTCTGGCCGCTGTTCCTTTGAATATACAGGGTGGGCCATTTATATGGATACACCTAAATAAAATGGGAATGGTTGGTGATATCAACTTCTTGTTTGTAGCACATTAGTATATCGGGGGGGGGGGAAACTTTTCAAGATGGGTGGTGACCATGGCGGCCATTTTGAAGTCGGCCATTTTGGATCCAACTTTATTTTTTTCAATGGGAAGAGGGTCATGTGACACATCAAACTTATTGAGAATTTCACAAGAAAAACAATGGTGTGCTTGGTTTTAATGTAACTTTATTTTTTTCATGAGTTATTTGCAAGTTTCTTTTTGTTTACAGCCATTAACATGTCGCAGAGGTTAACACGTGAGGAGCGGATAGAAATTGTGTTGATGTCTGGTGAACGCAGTAACTGGGTGATTGCAGCAGATTTCAATGCAAGACACACTATGCAAGAAAACTGTCACCATTCCCATGTTATTTAGGAGTATCTATATAAATGGGCCACCCAAAAAAGTTTGCCTCATCACTGAACATAATGTTCTGTGTAAACTGAGGGTCCTGTTCCAATTTTTGCTTTGCCCTTTCAGCAAATTCAGCGCGCTGATCAGGGTCGCCAACCATTCCCATTTTATTTAGGCGTATCCATATAAATGCCCCACCCTGTACATTATTATTAGAGTCGAGTATGCTGTTCAACTATGATATACATGTATAGACTGGTCTAAACTACCTGTACCCACCACACTTCAGTGGATCTATAGCCACTAGTGATGAGCCAGTATACTCGTTGCTCGAGTTATCCCGAGCACGCTCAGGTGGTCTCTGAGTATTTGTTAGTACTCGGAGATTTAGTTTTTGTCGCCGCAGCTGCATGATTTACGGCTGCTAGACAGGCTGAATACATGTGAGAAATGCCTGTATGTTAGGGAATTCCCACATGTATTCAGCCTGTCTAGCAGCCGTAAGTCATGCAGCTGAGGCGACGAAAACTAAATCTCCGAGCTCTAACAAATACTCGGAGACCACCCGAGCAACAATGCTATTCGCTCATCACTAATAGCCACTAATACCTGTGTCCTTTGCTATTGACTTTCTTTAATTGTGTTGTTGTTTTTTGTCCTGCATTGTATTTTCTTCTAAACATATTGTTGTATCTACTTACCTCGATGGACAGTCACTCTGTGTCTCTTGTAGGATGCATATTTAAGGGAGTGTCCATTTGAACCTGTTGTAGGCTTTTTTATTTATGGACAGTTCGCCAATATACATTAATATTATTCCATATAATGCTGCTTGTTCGGTTGATATTGGTCTTACCCACCAAAAAAAGTATATTATGCAGACACATCCAAATGTATAGGCTTACAAAGTGTGAACCAATTGTTTCCAGTTCTAGTAAAGTAAATTCAGTTTTCTCTTCACTATTTAATAGGAGAAAATCAGATAACAATAGGACAAAATGGGGTGTTACTCGGATACTCGGATATATGATAGGAAAGCGATGGGTGCTAGGATGTGCTCACCAAGCAGAGTTGTGTCCAACAACACCAAAGAAAGGCTGCTGCACATCCAGGATACACGCAATGAAAGGAAAAACCATGGAGGATGGATCTTTAACTGCGCTGCTGAAAAAAACATTTGATGAAAAAGGAGATCCAGGAGTCGATGTGTTGATTTTATCAGTCAAGCGTTCACAGACTTCATCATGACTACACCTGATTTTGTCCTGATGAAGAAGTCTGGTAACCTTGAAACGCGTTGACTGATAAAACCTCAATTTTTAACACATCGACTCTTGGATCTCCTTTTTCATCATATGGTGCGTAGTTAAAGATCCATCCAATTTGGTTTTTTCTTCTCTTCATTATCGGCTTAGTGCAGGGATAAGTAAGTCTCATGTACATAAGTCATGTAAAAACGATCCTGCTATAACAAAATGAAGAGGCTCATTAGTAATAAAGCTTGTATCCAGCCCTGTGTATATTTCCATCAAAAGTCAACAGGAAAGTAATGAGGTTTATATTTAGCTTTTTGTTTTAAAATTTGGTTTAAAACTCAGCATTTTATGAGCATCATTATATAGTGTGAAATATTCCGACTTAGTTCCAAATGAAGTGGGATAATTAGAATTGTGTTTCGCATGTTAGTTGCTTTATCCCCGGCCGCAAATGAGGTTGAAATGTCTGATTTTCCTTTCCGTGAGACATTGATGCGCCTCCAATTTACAATCTAATCGACTGCGCTTTTTTTCCCCTAGTTGGATACACAATGAATGACCTCATATTTGAATGGCTGAGTAATAGCCCGGTGCAAGTTGCTGATGGTTTAACATTGCCGCAGTTCATACTAAAAGAGGAAAATGAACTAGGATATTGCACAAAGCACTACAACACAGGTAACTGGTTTGTTTGTTTCCCATTTCTGATTCTTATCTATGGGGCTTTGGCTTTTGTAACTCTAGCGCCTCTTACACATGGCCATGTTACATTTACAGTATGTAGCATGTGGGCCCATGCTACATTCACCATGGACAACCATGGGTCCATTCTATACCTCCATACACCTCCATTTTTATTCATTCGGAAACATAGGTAGTGCGTCCAGGGCCTTCAGGTGGAGTGTGGTCGGGTTCCCTCTGATCCATGGGTAAGTGCACATGATTAACAACAGCAATATTCATGGCATGTTCATCGGTGCAGGGATCGCTGATTTACTAATGGTGCCTTGTGGTGATTGTTTGCCATCCCTGTGATATGCTGACATAGCTTTATATTATGTGCACCAGTTAGGGATGTTGCCCAGCAGTACCACACTTTACCTGATGTACCGTCATATCCTTTTTGTATCATCTGTCCTGTTTGGTATATTTTTGCATACAGCAGATATACACTTATGTTTGTAAATTAATTATTTATTAATAAATTGTATTATAATGCTGCTTTGGACTGTTTTACTCCATTTTTTCGTATTGCAATATTTCTGGAGTCGTCCAGTTGGGTGGAGGCCCTTGGGGCATCCGGGGAGAGTTCTATACTCTCAAGTTGATCTTGTATTGGGGCTTTTTGATTATGGTCATACAGGTAACTGGTTTGTTTGTTTCCCATTTCTGATTCTTATCTATGGGGCTTTGGCTTTTGTAACTCTAGCGCCTCTTACACATGGCCATGTTACATTTACAGTATGTAGCATGTGGGCCCATGCTACATTCACCATGGACAACCATGGGTCCATTCTATACCTCCATACACCTCCATTTTTATTCATTCGGAAACATAGGTAGTGTGAACAAAGAATACATATGGAAAAAGCATGGCATGTTCCCCACGCTGCGAAGGGTTCTCTCCCAGGAGCATTGGTTCTAAGTAGAGATGAGCTAACATGCTCAGATGAGGTGTTATCGGAACATGCTCATGTGCTAATCGAGTATCTCCGGTGTGCTCGAAAAAATATGTTCGAGTCCCCATGCCTGCATGTCTTGCAGGCAATCCCTGCTCGTGATGAGGCTGTCGAACAGCCGCTAGACATGCAGTTGCGGGGACTCAAACATATTTTTCGAGCATGCCGAATACACTCAGTTAGCACACGAGCATGCTCGAATAAAACCTCATCGGAGCACGTTCAATCATCACTAGTTCTTATTCAAACATCCCTTGTCCTCCTACATGTTCTAGCCATGTTTTTCATGGATAGAACTACCTACACGAGTTTTTCTCTTTTTTTTAAATGAAAGAGAAACTAATGCCAAACCGATGATAAAAAAAAGGACACATGGGCGAAAAATGGATGAAAATCAGAACCAACACACTGATGAAAACAGTCCATTTTACCTCGTACGTAAAAAAAAAGAAAAAGAAAAGACATCAGAATGATCCCCAAGAATGATTACAATATTGAGGAGGACAACATTTACTGAACACTTTCTGTTTTGGTGAAAATAGAGCATTTCAAAGTTTCCAATGTAGACTAGGGTAACGAGAATAAAAATTGAAACGCCAACATTTTTTGACCCCTGCAACATGCAATGTAATGTAGTAAGAGGCAATCAAAACATCATATCTACCCCAAAATGGCATCAATAAAAATGTCTGGTCAGGGCAACAAATGTCGGTTCTTGGAAAATGGCAACAAAAGCAATAGTTTTTTTTCTTATTTCTTACAAATTTCCAAATGTTTTTCACCACTTAACTAAAAAAAAATCTATACATGTTTGATATCTGCGTAATCGTACTGACCTGGAGAATGACATTTCATATAGTGAACAAGATAAATAAAAAAAAAACAATTGTGGATTTGAACTTTTTTGGCAATTTGAACAAACGTACTTGGAATTTTTTTTCCCCAATTTCTGGTGTATAAGACAACTGGGCGTATAACTCGACCCCCAACTTTTCCATATAAAATATGGAGTTTGGGATATACTCGCCGCATAAGACGGGGGTTATCTTATACGCCGGGTATCATCTTATACGGCGTGTGTGGTCCGGATGCTTCCCAGGGTCTGGAGGAGAGGAGACTCTCCTTCAGGCCCTGGGATCCATATTAATGTAAAAAAAAAGAATAAAAATAAAAAATATGGATATACTTAACGTCCGACGGCCCCGGCTCTCAGCGGTGCAAGCGGTGGACTCCGTTCCCAAAAATGCATTGCGCTCAGGAGCAGAGATGACGTCGCGGTCACGCTGTATAAGACGACCCCCGACTTTTGAGAAGATTTTCAGGGGTTAAAAACTCGTCTTAGATGCCTGAAAATACGGTACATCAAATGGTGTCATTCCGAAGTATAACTTGTCCCACAATGAAACAAGCCCTCATGAGTAGTGTTGAGCATTCCGATGCTGCAAGTATCGGGTATCGGCCGATACTTGCTGTATCGGAATTCCGATACCGGGATTCCGATACTCTTGTGGTATCGGATATCGGGTATCGCAACAACATTAATGTTAAAATGTGTAAAAGAGAGAATTAAAATAAAAAATATCGCTATACTCACCTGTCCGACGCAGCCGGGACTTCAGCGAGGGAACCGGCAGCGTTGTTTGTTTAAAATTCGCGCTATTACTTGGTTACGTGAATTCCCGGCTTGTGATTGGTCAGGTCGGCCATGTTGCCGGGACGCGGACCAATCACAGCAAGCCGTGACGAAATTACGTCACGGCTTGCTGTGATTGGTCCGCGTCCCGGCAATATGGCCGCCCTGACCAATCACAAGCCGTGACGTCACGGGAGGCTGGACACGCGCCCATTTTAAAATGAGCGCGTCCAGCCTCCCGGCTTGTGATTGGTTGACCGCGGCGCAACCAATCACAAGCCGTGACGTCACGGGAGGCTGGACACGCGCCCATTTTAAAATGAGCGCGTCCAGCCTCCCGGCTTGTGATTGGTTGACCGCGGCGCAACCAATCACAAGCCGTGACGTCACGGGAGGCTGGACACGCGCCCATTTTAAAATAAGCGCGTGTCCAGCCTCCCGTGACGTCACGGCTTGTGATTGGTCAGGGCGGCCATATTGCCGGGACGCGGACCAATCACAGCAAGCCGTGACGTAATTTCGTCACGGCTTGCTGTGATTGGTCCGCGTCCCGGCAACATGGCCGACCTGACCAATCACAAGCCGGGAATTCACGTAACCAAGTAATAGCGCGAATTTTAAACAAACAACGCTGCCGGTTCCCTCGCTGAAGTCCCGGCTGCGTCGGACAGGTGAGTATAGCGATATTTTTTATTTTAATTCTTTCTTTTACACATTTATATGGTTCCCAGGGCCTGAAGGAGAGTTTCCTCTCCTTCAGACCCTGGGAACCATCAGGAATACCGTCCGATACCTGAGTCCCATTGACTTGTATTGGTATCGGGTATCGGTATCGGATTGGATCCGATACTTTGCCGGTATCGGCCGATACTTTCCGATACCGATACTTTCAAGTATCGGACGGTATCGCTCAACACTACTCATGAGTCTTTGGGTATGGAAAAATAGAAAAGTTATGTCTCTTGGAATAAGGGGAGGAAAAAGCAAAAGCGCAAAAAAAGGAAAATCGCAAGGTTATGAAGGGGTTGAGGAGGCAAAGGAAAATGTAAAAGTGGCTCTTTAATGTACATGACAACTGTGAATATATATTTTTTAAAAAAACTCTTAACTGTAGTATGCCCTTCTAAAGTTACAGAGATAAAATCTATACAATCTCCAGGAACTCTGATGACACAAAGTTATTAGTACTCCTTAAAACAATACTCCAAACTATGGATCTTTAGGCGCTTAATAAGCAAAGCTTTGGTAGTAAAATCTAATATATAAAGCTGAATGTGTGTGTGTGTGTATGTATGTATGTATGTATGTATGTCCGGGATTGGCATCTGAACCGTAGCAGCTACAGCCACAAAATTTTGCACAGTCACACGTCTGGACCCCGAGAGCGTCATAGGCTATGTTGTGAGGTGAAATTTTAACCCCGCGCTTTCCAATTCACCAAACAATTTTGCCCCTATCTACATAATGGGGAAAAAGTGAAAGGAAAAGTGTTGGAGGCGTCGCAGCTACAGGCACAAAATTTTGCACAGTCACACGTCTGGACCCTGAGAGCGTCAAAGCTATATTGTGAGGTGAAATTTTAACCCCGCGCTTTCCAAGTCACCAAACAATTTTGCCCCTATCTACATAATGGGGAAAAAATGAAAGGAAAAGTGTTGGAGGCAAATTAACAGCTGCCAGATGTGAACAAGGGGGACTTAAAGAATGACAGCGATGGCACCAAAGAGTATATACTGTACAGTTGCTAAGGTGGGGCCCCAACATGGGATAATCACACCACCACGGGGATATGAACACACACACAAAATGCGCCACACACTACCACGTGCTCGAACACATATACCACCCTCAGTGCACATTTCACCACACATACACCAACCTCGCCACATAAAAGTAGAAACACAAAAGTCGCCGCTCAAAACTCGCCACGCGCAAAACTCTCCACATGCAAAACTCGCCACACGTGCAAAACTCGCCACACGCAAAACTTGCACACGCAGAAAAATTGCCACACGCAGAAAAATTGCCACATGCACAAAAGTTGCAACACATGCAAAAGTTGCCTCACACAAAACTTGCACATACTCAAAAGGCACCACACATAAAACTCGCCACGCGCAAAACTCGCCATGCGCAAAACTTGCTGCACACAACTTGCTACACTAACCTGTCACATGCAACTCGACACACAAAAAGTTGCTACACGCATGTCGCCACACAAAACTCATCTCACAAAAGTCCCTACATGCATGTCGCCACACGCAACTCAACACACACAACTTGACACACGAAACTCGCCCTAAAACACACACAAGTCTGGTATCCTTCAAAAATAAAAATCTGATTAATAAGCAGACAAACTACAAGAGCAACAAATGTACCATATAGGAATCCGGCAGCTGTCAGTCACATGACCAGTCTATTATGTGTATGTGTGAGCTAATATATACTGCCAGGGGGTGGGCTTACTGTTGGCTGGGGATTTATCAGGCTGCCATTTTAGCTTACAAATACTGAGGTAAAAATACTGACCAAATAACGTGTGAACGAGGGCTAATACAGGAGGAGATGGCATACAGCTATATACTATATACAGGAGATGACACACAGGTATATACTATTTACAGGGGAGATGACACACAGGTATATACTATATACAGGAGGAGATGACACACAGATATATACTATATACAGGAGAGATGACACACAGGTATATACTATATAGAGGAGGAGATGACATACAGGTACATACTACATACAGGAGGAGATGACATACAGGTATATACTATATACAGGAGGAGATGACACACAGGTATATACTATATACAGGAGCAGATTACCTACAGGTATATAGTATATACAGGAGGAGATGACACAGGTATATGCTATGTATAGGAGGAGATGACATACAGGTATATACTATATACAGGAGATGACACACAGATATATACTATATATAGGTGAGATGACACACAGGTATATACTATATACAGGAGATTACATACAGGTATATCTAATATATAAAGCTGAATGTGTGTATGTATGTATGTGTGTATGTCCGGGATTGGCATCTGTACCGTCGCAGCTACAGCCACAAAATTTTGCACAGTCACACGTCTGGACCCCGAGAGCGTCATAGGCTATGTTGTGAGGTGAAATTTTAACCCCGCGCGTTCCAATTCACCAAACAATTTTGCTCCTATCTACATAATGGGGAAAAAGTGAAGGGAAAAGTGTTGGAGGAAAATTGACAGCTGCCAGATGTGAACAATGAGGACTTAAAGAATGAGAGCGATGGCGACAAAGAGTATATACCGTACAGTTGCTAAGGTGGGGCCCCGACATGGGATACTCACCACACACGGGGATATGAACACAAACACAAAATGCGCCACACACTACCACGTGCTTGAACACATATACCACCCTCAGCACACATTTCACCACACACACACACCAACCTCGCCACATAAAAGTCGAAACACAAAAGTCACCACTCAAAACTCGCTACATGCAAAACTCGCCATATGCAAAACTAGGCTCACGCAAAACTCGCCACACGTGCAAAACTCACCTCATGGAAAACTCACCTCATGCAAAACTTGCACACACAGAAAAATTGCCACATGTACAAAAGTTGCACCACATGCAAAAGTTGCCTCACACAAAACTTGCACATACTCAAAATGCACCACACATAAAACTCGCCACGCGCAAAACTCGCCATGCACAAATCTTGCTGCACACAACTTGCTACACTAACCTGTCACATGCAACTCAACACACAAAATGTTGCTACACGCATGTCGCCACACAAAACTCATCTCACAAAAGTCGCTACATGCATGTCGCCACACGCAACTCAACACACACAACTTGACACATAAAACTCGCCCTAAAACACACACAAGTCTGGTATTGTCCTTCAAAAATAAAAATCTGATTAATAAGCAAACTACAAGAGCAACAAATGTACCATATAGGAAATACGGCAGCTGTCAGTCACATGACCTGTCTATTATGTGTATGTGTGAGCTAATATATACTGCCAGGGGGGAGGGCTTCCTGTTGGCTGGGGATTTATCAGGCTGCCAATAGCAACCAATCACAGCTCAGCTTCTATTTTGCTACAGTTAATTAACCTGAGCTCTGATTGGTTAATATAGGCAACAAAGACATTCTCAGTATAACAAAGCTAATATATGTTGTGAAATGCTTCTATTTGCTTAGTTTTTGCCTTTTAATAATTACATTTCTATCTATTTGTTTTGTGGTTTTTGTGTGCAGAATAAATTTTTGTTAACACATTCTATTTTGCTAACAGCAGTCATTAACCCGGGCGAAGCCGGGTAGTACAGCTAGTATAATATAAAGGAACATGTCACAAATTTATGGAAACCAATCTCTGCACCTTTATTAGAAATGAGCACAGTATGTCCTCATATACTGGGAGGTTGTACAGAACAGTATTATACAGTGGTGTGCATGAGGCCATAAGTTTCAAATCTCACGATAGACTTACACCAGTAGGGTTTAGTCAACATGGCTAACAACAATATATATGGCATAAAATAAGAAGCAGGTCTATAAAAGTGTATTGAAAATTTTCTTTATTAGGATCCAATAAATAGGGACTTGAGTCACACGGAAATGCTTTGGCTTTCACTATTGGAGCTTCTGTGCTCCCCACTCGCCGTATTCAGACAGGGGACTCTGATTGTTTGAAAATAGTGTACGGATCTTTAAATAAAAAATTTATTAGTTACTCTTAAATGATCAGTTTATTAAAATTTGCTAACCGTACTTGCCTATAATAATTCCCATAACTAAAACTGACTAATATTCTGATTATGAGAATCCAAACCACCCTGAAATTCCCCTGGACAAGGAAAAAATGAGAAAGTGTTCAGCGTGTTCTGTAGAATTGCAGCTGGACCTCCTGTGGACTGCAATGACTGCTCAGTATAAAGTGAAAATCTGGACAGAGCATCCACTTTGCCTCTTAAGCTCCCGCTTTCAGCATTTACAGACTGATTGTATTGCTCCTGTTGTTGTGCTGCATGTACCACAGAAGGTCCAGCTGCAACTTTTGTAGACAAAGCAAATTTCATTGATAGACTATGCTGTCATTTTTCTTCTTCATTTAAGTCTTAAGGCGCCACTCCAGTGATTTTTCTTATTACACCACTGGAGTGGTGCTTTAAATATAACTCCGCTGCCCCTTGTCTCATACTCACATATCGCCGCCTTCATCATTTTCCAATGTCGCTCCCGTCAGTCTCTGGAGAAAAGTGACCTGCCAGCTGCTCCAGTGTTTCATGGAGTGGCGCAGAGGTCATTTTTCTATGAGAGCTTCGTTTTGGCCTCTTTCTGGCTCTCATAGACTTGCATTGAGAGCTCGTGATGTAGCTTCTGACTTCCGGCCAGTCAGAAGCTGCGCTCACAAGATGGCGTCACGGGACCGGAATGGAACCGAAAAGCGGTGCAGACGCCGGAGGGTGAGTATATGACTGGGGCAGGGGGCTTACATTTAAAGCACCAGTCTAGCGCTGCAAAAAAATTGCTGAAGTGTTGCTTTAAGAAAAGTTTATTACTCTTGTCTTAGAAGATTGTGGATCCTTGGGGCTGACATATATGACTTCCACAGGTAGGGCTAAAAAGAGAGAGGTGAAATGACAATACAATGCAATATAGGCATATTTAAGGTTGTTGTACAAGCAAGAGCAGGTTTGAGTACTGCAATTGGACTAAAAACAGAGTAATTGTTGTTTTAATTTTTATTCCATAAACCAATAGTACACGTGAAAATATGCAACTTTGTAGCCTCTCCTTTGATTCGATTTATATTTTTTGTGTTGGAGCCATGATTCATGTCAGTCCACTTGGTGCAACAGCTCTCCAAGGTGTGATCACTCCTTTTTAGATGCAGACTAACGAGCAGATCTAATTTGATGCAGGTGTTAGTTTTGGTTATGAAAATTTACAGGGTGATTCCATAATTTTTTCCTCAGAATTGAGTGACTTCATAATTTTTCCCCTAAGCTTGGTTAAAAACCATTACTGACTACCACATGTTTTGTTCTTGATTTCTTTTAGTGTTTCTTAAAGGCAGAAAGTTGCCAATTGAAATGACTTTAGTTTTGTGCCATGTCTGTGATCTGCCTTTTTTCTACAAAATTAAACAACCGAATGAACATCCTCCAAGGCCGGTGATTCCATAATTTTTGCCAGGGGTTATATATCTTATCATAGAAATCTGCTTCATTCTCCTCCTGGACTGATCATTCATTCTCAAAATTCTCTATTCATGTGTAAAATGTGTCTTCAATGATTGCAGATTTTCCTATTACTGAGATAGAGCAGGCCGGAGCGAGCCGTCCCCCTCCCCCCCAAGACGGCGTACGTGCAGGCCGTCATGACAGGGGTTTGGAGAAGAAGGATTGAGGGGGTGGGGTCATGTTTTAGGGGAGTGGGGTAGTATGCATTAGGGGGGGTTTATAAGGCCATGAGGGGGTGGGGTTGGCGAGTTCCCGCTCTGGAGGCCAATCGTGAGTTCCCGCCCGCCCGCCCGCCCTGCTTTTCTTTTTGTTTTTTCTTCGTTTCCTCGTTTGGAGTGTTTTCTGGGGGTAAGCTGCTCTGGGTCATGGTGGCTTGTGGCGGTGGGAGGGGTCCTTGGAGTTGGTACTAAATTGGCCTGGGGGATCCGTCGGGATACGGATTTTTCAGTTGGTGTAAAGTTTGGTTTCGGGTCTGGTGGTTTGGGGGAATCTTGGCAATGGTGGGCCGGATTCCCAGGTGTTAAGTGGACAAGGTTAACCCTTCGGGGTATTTTGGTGCTCCCGAGCCAGGTGGTAGCGGCTGGGAGTAAATTATGGTCTGGTTTCTGTCCACTATATGTATTATGGTTTACCACAAGTTTGGAGCTTCAAGGACCTCCCCACGTTACTTCACCGTTATGTTTTGTATGTTTATAATAAAGGCCACTGTGGCCAATTATTATCCAAGTTTTGAATCCTGTCTTTTTTGGGTTGGGGTCTATTCGGGAATTTGGGGAGGGGTCTAAAGTTAAGAGAATCCGACTGAGCTATCGAACAATACCAATGTCAGGGAAATGACAGTTATTTATAAAGTTCTATGGGGAGATAAGGAGGAAGGACTAGAGGAAGACACCGTGCTCACACTTGTATAGAACCTACTACTAATTTACCCATGAGTACAGAATATTGAGAATGAATGATCAGTCCAGGAAGAGAAGGAAGCCAATTTCTCTAATAAGATATATTGCAAAGTTTCATAATTTCACTTGAATTATTGATTTATGAAACAAAAATTAAAGCGACGGTTATTCTGTAATGTTCTGAAAGTATTGGTATTGCTCTGAACAAATAGAATCTCATTCTATTTATCCATTACATTGAACAAGGAGAAAAAAGATCAAAATGCTAGAATTTATATATTTTCGTCACTTCACAAACCCCTGCAAAATTTTATGTACTAATAACAGATCGCTCTTTTTTTTCTCCATATTTTTAATAAAAGAAAAGCATAAAAAAACTTAATACATTTCGTTTTACCACAACCATACTGACCTGTAGAACAAAGTGAATAGTCCATTCTTACTGCAAAGTAAATGTTATACAAAACAATCCCTTCCAAAAGAAAAGAAAACAAAAAAGCAGAATTGATGTTTTGGTTCGATTCCACCCTACAAGGAATTATCAGGTTTTTTTAAGCATTATAGCAAATGAAATGGTGAAACAAAAATTAAAACTCGTGCAATCAACAAGCCTCATGTCTACGATACATCAACCCAGAATGCAAGGAGGGAAAGACGAAAGTGAAAGAAATGGCGCAAAGAGGTATTACTAAGAATATACATATTAGAAAGCACTGTACATTTACTCGTGTCAGCCTGGGCTCACGGGCTCATATTTACCTTCCACAGGCACAATATTCTAATTACATGTAAAGCCAATTAAGTTCACATTATATTCTTTAACCATGTTTGTAAAACGAAAGCCCTTGGAGGAAACCCAAGCATACCCCGGATGCCGCCGCTAACGCCATGGCTGATGGTGGCTCTAGGGTTCACCTGCTCTTTAAGAGAAAATATGTGCGTTACTGTCCTATTACTATGGATTGCTATTTATTAATATAAATAATATTAATATTACTAACCCTTAAATGGGTTGTCCGGAATAAACAATTGGTGACATATTCAGAGAATCTAAGACATGGTGGATGGTGGACACTCAGCACCGACACAGATCAGCTGAAATCTGCTCCGGTGGTTGTTGTATAGAAGCAACATAAGAGGCGGAACACAGCAACCCCGCACAATGTTTAATGGGTGTTTCCGGGTTCTGCCCCTTCTCTCCTATTCATGCAGATTTCAGCTGATCAGTGGGGGTGCCGGGTATCAGACCCCCACCAATCTTATTGGGGTGCTGAGTGTCGGATCACCACTATGTTAATTACTTATCCCACGATCATCAATTGTTTAATCCGGGGCAACCCTTTTATTTTACCCTAACCACCTACCCCCCCCAAAAAAAAAAAAATAAACAAAATCACAGGACTATATATTAAATAGGAAAAAAAAACAATAAATGACTTAAATATGCCATATGTGCCACTAGGACTGTATTTACACTAAAGCTACAGTTTAATAGTAGAGATAAACAATTAGGAATCACATTTAGTCTAATACGCTATTGGCCATTGCTTTTTTATTACAAACATCAGTTTTCTTTATAGGTCACATTGTGATTAGCGCATTGTATCAAATTGTAAAGCAAAAACAATGAATAAGACAATCATGAAAATTTTGCATTTCACATGCTGCTATATCTATCTAGTTATCATCTATCAATCATCTATCTATCTATTATCTATCTATCTATCTATCTATCTAGCTATCATCTATCTATCTATTATCTATCTACCTATCTATCTATCTACAATCTTTTTAAAACTACCATATTTCACCAAAAATGCTGCCATGTTGCTCCAAATGACGGGTTGGGGCTTATTTTCAGAGGTCTTGCTTTTTTTCTGTGAACAACAATCCATATTTATTCTTGGACAAAAACAATCAATATTTATTTAAATATAGTCATGTCATCACACACTACACATACACATGTATATACCTACACTGCACATACACATGAATATTACACACACTGCACATACACATGAATATTACACACACACACACTGCACATACACATGTATATACCTACGCTGCACATACATACACATGTACAGTATATACCTACACTGCACATACATACACATGTATATACCTACACTGCACATACACATGTATATTGCACACATTGCACATGCACATGAATATTACACACACACACTGCACATACACATGAATATTACACACACACACTGCACATACACATGTATATACCTACACTGCACATACACATGTGTAGCGCCCCCACTGCCGCAGGGCCGAGGGGTACCCGGTACCGGGCCTCTGAGTCTCTGCTCTGGGGTTGTCACGGTGGCTAGACCCGGTCCGTGACCCTGCTGAGGGGCGCCCAATAATAGGTGTGGATGGTGGTGGTAGTGCGGTGCAGTGCCGGTCACAGTAAATAACGAGGACATCAGGTTGCAGTCTCTTTACCTCTTTACTGAAGGCTTCAGGATCCTCAGTCCGGAATACGGTCAACCAGGCTGCGCAAATCCGGCCGGTCCGATGGCACCTCCAGAGCTTCCTTTGCAGGTGGAAATCTGTGCCTACCTTCTAGCGCTTGTGTGTTGCGGTCCTCCCCTGCTGTGCTTACGGGATAGTCCCCACAACTGTTGTGTCTGTTTCTCGTGTTCCCTCACAACTCGATTCTGATGTTCTTCTTCGTCCCCCAGATGATATGGCTAGGACGCACCCGTATGACGGGTAGGCTCGGAGCTCTTCCTGGACCCTAGTGTCGCCCTTCTCCTATTGTTGCCCCCTGTGTCTTCGTAGGTGATTTGTGTGAGACAGCCCGCCTATAGCTGACTGTCCTGCCGTAGGTTTGAAGTATTGCTTGGAGCCTAGTACTTCCTCGGCGTTCCGGCCACCGGCTACGCGCCTCAGTAGGATGTTGCCTCGTCTTACAGCACGACTCCCACTGGTATTTCTCCTTGTTGCGTTGATCTCGTTTCTCACTCAGCACAATATACCTCGCTTCTTGTCCTTTCTTAGGGCACCGCCGCGATCAAGTGCAGGCGCAGTCCCGTAACGTTCTCTCTGTTCGCTAGGCCTCTGTCAGGATCCCACCCCTGACAGGGACCCCCCTGAGTCTCTCCCCGCAACACCCTCTGCCACAGGATGTTGCCTGTTCGATTCCCAGTCAGCTTCTACCTAACTTCCTATCCAACCCCCAGTTTTACCAGATTGTGAGGAGTGGCCTAATACATAGCACCCTTAGCTCCCCCTGGAGGCCAGACTGTGAAGTGTATTGGTGTCTGTGATACCTGGTCAGGTGAACTCCTTCAGTGCCATCAGACGTACCATAGCCCCCCTTAGCGGCGGAGCATTAGTACTGCAATGACCAGGACTCTGGGGCGCTGCACATGTATATTACACACACTGCACATGCACATGAATATTACACACACACACTGCACATACACATGTATATACCTACACTGCACGTACATACACATGTATATACCTACACTGCACATACATACACATGTATATACCTACGCTGCACATACATACACATGTACATGTCCGCCTAGATGAGTCGGGCAGCAATTGTAGTCTACTGCATCTTGCTGTTCGCCTTCAATAGGCATATACAGCCGAAAATGATGCACAACAGAGTATACGGTGACTCTGTCGACACCATTATAGTCAATGGTGCTGTCAGCACATACACCTGAGTCCCATTTTGCGGGGATACGGATGTAAGCTCAGACAGGGCCACTGAACATAGGAGAAAACACAGTGTGAATAGGCCCTTAGATTACATTGTAAATGAACGGTCACATCTACATGTAACACTACAGAGGTGCAGATTTGTACTGCATAGAGGATGTACTTGGTATTGGTGTTACACTGACTGTTTTTTGTAAAGAATCGGAGCACGTTATCTATTATAAGGCGCCTTCGCTCATTGTTTTCAGTGAAGGTCATAATAACATTCTCTGGAGATTCATAAAATCGGATAGGGTTCACGTTCGCTGTGTGATCTCTCTGTAATACACTTGTGCCTATATTGCGCATTCTTCACATGCTTCCATAATAAATCCAAGACACCACTATCATTCTTTGAAGAAGAAAAAAAATGATTCCCCAGACACTCCTCGAAGCTTTCTTCTGACTGATGGGAGTTTTATTAGATTGTATTTGTATAGAGGAGCGTGAATGTGCAGACAACCTCCTGACTGTTTCCAAAGGAATCCGTAACACTGCAGCCATAATTTCCCAGATAAGCATGAGTGTGTCCTAAATTGCGTGACTTGTGTCATTGTATTCAGTCTCGTAATGAAACGTGGCAGATTCAGCCATATGTGTCATGCTTGCATCTGTCACAATTAGAGAAAAAAAATCCTCTGGATTCCAGGTGGGTCACAGTCTGTGCAGAAAGTATCATCACACTGTAAAAAAAAAGTATGCAGAGATATCACTTAAGAGGGGAGAAAAAATGAGTGGTGTCACTTCGAATCAGTTTTCTTTGCCGCCCAAGAAGCAAGTAAAATGTTGATATTTCATACATGCCGCGAATGATAAAAACACATCACTATGAAGTGGTGCAATGTTCATGGCTTGTAGCGGTTGTATAGGACTGGTTCACCACACGTGACCGGTATTGCAGTTTAGTCCTATGCCTGCATCTGATCTGCAATATTTATTATTATTCCTGCTTATATAGCACCATCATATTTCACAGACAACATCATCACTGCCCCCATTGGGGCTCACAATCTAAATTCTCTATCAGCATGTCTTTGGAATTTGGAAGAAAACTGGAGAACCCGGAGATGTTGTCCTTGATGAGATTTGAACCCAGTAGTCCATTGCTGCAAAACAACAGTGCTAACCACTGAGCCACCATTACCAAAAAGAGCCCATGGAAAATGGTGGTGCAGTGTCATGTCCAATAAAACATTCCCTCTTTTCTAATTCTGAACTGTCCTTTATACATTCTGTGGAATCTCTCATGATTTAAAAGCCGCCCAGTGAGGACAGACAGAGCTTTATGGGGCATGTATTCACTAATTACTCCTTCCCATCATCGGGGCTTGCATCTTATACCAATGTCTGTCACATATACACCGGGGCCAATTTCATAGGAAACCAATGACCCGTATGTCTTTTGAATGTGGAAGGAAACTGGAGCAAAACAGCACAAGTATTAGAAAAAAGCAGAGTTTCTTGTATTTTCCTGCATAATTTACCTTCACGTGAAACTAACCCATGATGCCATACCCATAGACTCCTATTGGGGCCTACTGTGCCTCGGATCTCTCATAAAATTTGCCATGTTGCTGTGTTATGTTTGGCTTTATCTCTACCTACTAGCATTGCTTGATGAAAGTTATCATATACCTACAGGATAGGTGATACGTTTCTGATTCTTAAGACCCACACAATGGAGCATTGGTCAGGCATGTGTGGCACAACTCCATTCATCTTCTAAGGGACTCCCGGAGATAGTGGAGTACAGTGCTGGACCTTTTCTGTTAATTCCCCAGATAATGAATGGCGTATTTAAGAGCCTCGTTCACAAGTTCATTGGTGACCCAGTGGTCAGACCACCACTGGTTGGAAGGTTTTAACTAATGTTGAGGATGGATGATATCTAGTTTACAGAACCTTGGGCCCAGTGGCTACAGCAGTCATCCATGGGCTGGACCAGAGCACTGCATGCCTCCTATTACCTGTGGCATCCCTAGCACCTATGATTAGTAGGCCTGGGACATTACTTGTACATCATGTTGCCAAATATTAATCATAAGAGATGTTGGAGAAGCTAGGTACCCGTAGGTAGAAGGTGGTTGTCAGTGCTCGGGTCCAGCCGCCACGGAAAGGGTCCAGCAAATATTTTTCTCAGCTCTGGTGATAACTTTCAATATTGAGAATGACCCTGTAATACAGTACTATAATGTGCAGAGGCATTTGGAGGCACATTGACCGTTTCACTTGAGAAGGCAGTATCACTTAACAAACTCATCATGATGGATGATCCTATGAGTGACACAACTATGTTTCATTTACTTTCAGGAAAGTTTACTTGCATTGAGGTTAAGTTTCACCTGGAGCGTCAGATGGGATATTACTTGATACAGATGTACATCCCTAGTTTACTCATTGTCATCTTATCCTGGGTGTCCTTCTGGATTAATATGGATGCGGCTCCAGCTAGAGTTGCTTTGGGAATTACAACTGTCCTAACAATGACAACTCAGAGCTCAGGCTCCAGAGCTTCCCTTCCAAAGGTAAGAGAACATGGGCCTTCTGCTTTATCGGGACAGTGGCACGTTGTCATTGAAATCAGCCATTGTTTGACTTGAGCATGCAGCCAATTAATATAGTAAAGGATATATTTGCAATTGAATCCATTCTGAGTTGAGTTTATAATAGGACTAAGACATTGAATAAATATTCTCGGTCATCTTATTAGAGAGATAAGTGGTTTTGTCAATTAGATGTATTGATATTATCTCCTCGGCTGCTAATATAATGACTATTTGCATTCATTATCCAGCAGATCTTTTAAGCTCATGATATGCCCACGGACTATAATGACAAGCGCTATAGTATTACTGTTTCGCTGACAGCTTTCTACAGGCAGAACGTCAATGCAAAGATTGTACCTGAATGGCTATAGTGAGCAATGATTTCCCTGCTGCCCTTCATGCCCACTGGCCTCCATGCCAATTATCTTTCCCCCGCTTGCAACTAATGATAAACCCTATAGGGATAGATAGATGGATAGGCAGATAAATAGAAAAATTGGAAGTTGGCCTTCTAAGAGTCTTAGCAACTGTGCATCCTTAGCGAAATTCTATATTTATAGCAACATGTATTATTCTGGACATTGGTGACCATTTTAAAAGAATCATATTGATGTGTTTTGTTTGCTTGCTTTTTTTTTTTACTTGAATGTATTTTATTCTAAAAATAATTTTTTGCTAATTGGTTTTATTAAGGGAATTGTCCAGTCTAAGCAGAAAAGTCATCAAGTCACTCTATTTTTCTTGTTATACATCTGGGTATCTCAGGGTCAGTTTCCTTCCCCTGGGTCCACTGCCCTCTGTTGTGCTTCACATCAGGTTTTGCAAGTTGCCTGGAGCGGATCAAAGACCTCATCTTCCTAGACCTATTTCGACACACCTGTCTCTTGGGATTGAGACTCTAGTCCAATGTTTGATGTGCTCAATCATTAGTGGTGAGCGAGTATACTCGTTACTCGAGTTTCTCCGAGCATGCTCGGGTGGTCGAGTATTTCGGGTGCTCGGAGATTTAGTTTATGTCGACGCAGCTGCACGATTTGCGGCTGCTAGACAGCTTGACTACATTTGGTGATTCTCTAACAAACAGACAATCCCTACATATATTCAGGCTGTCTAGCAGCCGCAAATCATGCAGCTGCGTCGACATATACTAAATTTCCGAGCATGCTGAAATACTCGGAGACCACCCGAGCATGCTCGGAGAAACGTGAGTAACGAGCATACTCGCTCATCACTATCTACCATCTATGCTTTCTGTTATTTTTGTGTTTGTGTTTTGTTTTGTTTGCATTTCATACCTGCTAGGTTTAATTTCATCCATCCTACTGTTACTGACATTCTTGTGTGTACCAAGTCCTTTCTTCCCACGTACTTTCCTCCTTGTTGCATCGACGTCGGGAGTGCCCACCCAAACCTGAGACATAGGGAATCCACCTCTCCTAATGAAGCTAACACGCACGCTGTCAGGATTCCCCTGCATTCCCCATGCAGGTGGGTGATTTCTTATCTGAGACAAGTCGGCATGTGACTGTTAGCATCCAAATTGTATACATGTGGGAATGTGACCAACCAACTCTTACACGGAATACTGTGGAATCGTGACAGATACAACTCGCACACTAACATGATTCAACAATCTGCGGTCACATAGAGTGGCTGCAGACTTTTGTTCTGAGACCAGACAACCCTTTAAACAATTTTGGTCTATTTCTCTTTTATAGCCTCTACGTATCACTGTACATAGCCGGCTGCAGAGTTAATAGAGAAATCCATCAATGAGTTGTTCTGACGGCTGTGTCTGTAATCTTTATCTCTCTTCACCTAAACTCTTTTTTGCCAATTTAGCACCGCATCTTTAAGTAAAAAGTTTGTACTTTACATAAATGCATACCTTTCAGTTAAAAATAATATTTGCAATTGGGTTTCAATGACCTTTTTTATTTCATAAATCCTGAAGATATCACTTTAAGTAGCTGGAAGATGAATTAACAGTGAAATTCATCAGCGAGCTTGTTCTGATATCAGGGTCTGTAATTCTTATCTCTCTCCTCCTAAAGTATTCTTAGATGAAAAATGACCCGATCAGGGGTGGACACAGACAGAAAAGGGCCCCTCTGCAGTCTGGAAGCTCATTTTAATGTATAAGCAAGAAGTGGAGGGCACCATCAAAGCAAAATACGCTAAAATTGCAAACAAAAAGGGTGTCGGCCCAAGCTTGACCTGAAGGAGTACACATTTACAAAAAGAGAAGCGTCAAGCTATAAAAAGGGGACCACCACTTGAATATAGTAATATAGATTTTATTAAACAACTACGAAAACAAAAACACCACTCGATTAAAAACAATTAAAACCAAAACCCAAATGAACCATGGGTTCCATATGAGGAACCTCCCCCCCTGGAAATATGTGATGGAACAAGATTGATGAACAAATGAACAAATATACAGACAATCTATAAAGGTGCATGTAGTGATAACAGTGATATATTTGTCCTAGATGGATGGATCAATAACCCAGCTAGAAGGACATCACCATGGAATAATCACATGTAAATGTACAAACATGGCACAACTCACAACATGAGTGGCAAAAAATAGATGTTATTGCAAATGGCGCATATCTAGACAATAGCTGCTGATAAGTATTTTGAACAATATACAGCGAAAAAGTATGTCTATAAATGAAACACTCTGTATATGAAATCACCAAGGGGGAAAAAATTACATGCTTCAAAGATATAACAATGGCTAGATGATCTACCCAAAAAAAGGGGAGAGATGAATTATACTCCCAAGGTCATTACAGACATGAACCACCCACTGCAAGTGACCAAGACTTATATTTAGCCACACTATATCTGGCTCCTTTAACACAAAGAAATGCACCTAAAACAGTCATATATCATGGTCAGGTTGGAGTATTACATGTAAAATACATTGAAAAGGTGAGCCTATAGATGCCTATGTGGAATGGCCCATGAAAACATGTAGCCTAGGCAAGTACCATATAATCTTGTGTAGTACAAATAAGGCCCACACTACCCCTGCTATACGAACATGACCATAGTAACCATCACCCAAAGTTTCCAGGGGGCATGTAGCCCAACACGTATCGCCACCAAAGTGGCTTCGTCAGGAGCAGGTGTAATTTTTTCCCCCTTGGTGATTTCATATACAGAAGCTGCTTTGAAGGTGGTAGTGGGCCCCCTTACCTATTGGGCCAATTTATGGCTGCTCAAGTTGATGCACCATTGGTATGTCCATCCTTGGACCACATCAAAGTTTAGATGAACTTTGATGTTATCTGAAATTGGTCATAAGCCTGATTAAAAGAAGAAACCTTTATATCTGGCAAAAAAAATCCAAACACACTGTAAAAAAAACCCTACCTTCGGCAAATGAGGAGCAACATCTTGAAATCTGTATCTAATATTTGGCTGATAGCCCAAGTCATGTTTCAAGTGGTCCTATGTTAACTTTTAGGGTTGCTTTCTACCTGTGTCATTACAGAAACAGTCATCTCACTTATAGTTTTACCTGTTCACTTTTACTGTTGTTGTCCTTCGTCTCCTGCAGTAAACCTATTATGACGTAGTGCTGAATACAAATATTCATTTTAGGCTTGGTAATTTGCACCGTAAATAGCTGTGAAAATTGGACTCTATCAAGTGACTTACAGATGTTTTCTAGTTAAAAAAAAAAAAAAAAAAGGTCCCACACTATGGCATATTTTGTATTTGCTCAAAAATTTCAACTTTTTTTAACAATTTTGTAAATATTATATAAAAATGGGAAGGAATTAACTGGAGAGGTGTAGCCAACAAATTGACCACCAAGTTATTATTACTAAACAGAACCCTACAAAAACAAAACAAAAGAAAAAAATGAGCATATACCCTACATAATGTAAATAACAACTACTAACAGTACATGTAAATAACATATGGTACTTAGCTAACACTATTTTGATCAAAAGAGCATAAAAGCCATCCCACCGCAACAAGGTGTAGCCATCGGGAAGGTCGTATCCTGTCCCTAATATTAAACCTTACTATGTGTCAAACAACCTCAATATGAATAAGGGCAGAGCTTCCGATGGATGGATGTCTCGGTCAGGACCTTGTCCTGCTCGGCCCTTATTCACATTGAGGTCGTTTGACACATAGTAAGGTTTTAATACTAGAGACATGATAGGACCTTCCCTATGAGTATACCGTGTCATGGTGGGATGGCGTTTATGCTTTTTTATCAATATTGTGTTAACTGCTGTAGGGTCTATGCTCATTTTGTTTATTCTTGGGTTCTGTCTGTGAAATGGCCACAGTGTGAACATGTTCTTATACTTTGCATGTATAACAGCTTACAGTCTGGCTCATTTATTTGGTTTTACTAAACACAGACAATGGTGAAAATGTTTTGCTCAAATCTACACTTTTTCAAACCTGGCAAATATTTCAATTTCTCTATGTCAAAACTAGGGTTGAGCGACTTTCATTTTTTTAAGATCGAGTAGGGTTTTGGGAAACCCGATTTTGTCCAGAGTCGAGTCGAGTGCAGTCGGCCGATTATCGCTAAAAGTCGGGGATCGACCGAAACACGAAACCCAATGCAAGTCAATGGGGAAGCATAGTCGGCAGTGAGTGGAGGCCAGGAAAACACCTACAGTGCCCATTTTAATGCCAAAAACATCCATTCTTGTTTCTGAAGCTTGTCAATCTTAATTAACTTTATAATAATAGTTGGGCATAGGGAATTGGGGGTCATTTGGCAAAAGTTGTGGGGGGAGTAGGGCCGGCTCAAGTTTTTCGTGGGCCCAGGAAATGCGGACTACGTCACGGCGGTGTTGCAGGGAAAGGTAATTATTTAAAAGTTGCAAGTGCTGTGATCCTGAGCAAGCAGGGGGGGGGCCCACTCGTTCGCATTGCCACTGGCACAGGGCCCCTCAAAGTACGGCGGTGTGTTTGCATGGCGGGGGCGCCTCCCACCAGCAGCGACACTTTTGCGTACTCTGAGGGGCCCTGTGCCAGTGACGTCGCCAACGAGTATGCCCCCCCACCTGATGAAGGAACCTGCACTTTCATCTGCACCTTCCTCTTTGTCCCTGTGTAAGGTGGTATAACATGCGGGAAGGGGAACCTTACTTTCAGCAGGGACAGATTCTGGCTGTGTAGAGTACAAGGGGAATGTAGTGGTCTCGGTCAATGTACCAGCAGACTCATTTAGCAGTGGCTGGGCAATGGGCAGGATGAGGAGGAAACAGATATAGGGCCAAAGAATAAAGTAGGCTACATGCAGTTCAAAATTGGTAACAGGACTAAACAGGCGGCATTGCTTTGTTCAGTGGAGTAGCAAACCCAAGAGCAGCAGACACTGTTTCAAGGGCCTAACCACACTAGTAGGCCAAATGCAGTTTAATATCTGATAGTATAGGGCGAAAGCCAGAATGTGGAAGCTCAGCTTTGTTCAGTTGAGGACAACACCAGGGAGGGGCAGACACCTTTAGTAGGCCGGAAAAGCCTATTGCATTTTTTAAAATGGTAATTTGGAGCAGAAGGTTGAAGCTCAGCTTTATTTAGTTGAGGGCAACACCAGGGAGGGGCAGAAGCCGTTAGTAGGCCCTAACCACCATTTTTTTTTTAAAACCACTTAATGAGAGCCGGAAGGTTGAAGCTCAGCTTTATTTAGTTGAGGACAACACCAGGGAGGGGCAGAAGCCGTTAGTAGGCCCTAACCACCATTTTTTTTTTTTAAAACCACATAATGAGAGCCGGAAGGTTGAAGCTCAGCTTTATTTAGTTGAGGACAACACCAGGGAGGGGCAGAAGCCGTTAGTAGGCCCTAACCACCTTTTTTTTTTTAAAACCACATAATGAGAGCCGGAAGGTTGAAGCTCAGCTTTATTTAGTTGAGGACAACACCAGGGAGGGGCAGAAGCCGTTAGTAGGCCCTAACCACCTTTTTTTTTTTTAAAACCACATAATGAGAGCCGGAAGGTTGAAGCTCAGCTTTATTTAGTTGAGGACAACACCAGGGAGGGGCAGAAGCCGTTAGTAGGCCCTAACCACCATTTTTTTTTTTAAAACCACATAATGAGAGCCGGAAGGTTGAAGCTCAGCTTTATTTAGTTGAGGACAACACCAGGGAGGGGCAGAAGCCGTTAGTAGGCCCTAACCACCTTTTTTTTTTTTAAAACCACATAATGAGAGCCGGAAGGTTGAAGCTCAGCTTTATTTAGTTGAGGACAACACCAGGGAGGGGCAGAAGCCGTTAGTAGGCCCTAACCACCTTTTTTTTTTTTAAAACCACATAATGAGAGCCGGAAGGTTGAAGCTCAGCTTTATTTAGTTGAGGACAACACCAGGGAGGGGCAGAAGCCGTTAGTAGGCCCTAACCACCATTTTTTTTTTTAAAACCACATAATGAGAGCCGGAAGGTTGAAGCTCAGCTTTATTTAGTTGAGGACAACACCAGGGAGGGGCAGAAGCCGTTAGTAGGCCCTAACCACCATTTTTTTTTTAAAACCACATAATGAGAGCCGGAAGGTTGAAGCTCAGCTTTATTTAGTTGAGGACAACACCAGGGAGGGGCAGAAGCCGTTAGTAGGCCCTAACCACCTTTTTTTTTTTTAAAACCACATAATGAGAGCCGGAAGGTTGAAGCTCAGCTTTATTTAGTTGAGGACAACACCAGGGAGGGGCAGAAGCCGTTAGTAGGCCCTAACCACCATTTTTTTTTTAAAAACCACATAATGAGAGCCGGAAGGTTGAAGCTCAGCTTTATTTAGTTGAGGACAACACCAGGGAGGGGCAGAAGCCGTTAGTAGGCCCTAACCACCTTTTTTTTTTTTAAAACCACATAATGAGAGCCGGAAGGTTGAAGCTCAGCTTTATTTAGTTGAGGACAACACCAGGGAGGGGCAGAAGCCGTTAGTAGGCCCTAACCACCTTTTTTTTTTTAAAACCACATAATGAGAGCCGGAAGGTTGAAGCTCAGCTTTATTTAGTTGAGGACAACACCAGGGAGGGGCAGAAGCCGTTAGTAGGCCCTAACCACCTTTTTTTTTTTTAAAACCACATAATGAGAGCCGGAAGGTTGAAGCTCAGCTTTATTTAGTTGAGGACAACACCAGGGAGGGGCAGAAGCCGTTAGTAGGCCCTAACCACCATTTTTTTTTTTAAAACCACATAATGAGAGCCGGAAGGTTGAAGCTCAGCTTTATTTAGTTGAGGACAACACCAGGGAGGGGCAGAAGCCGTTAGTAGGCCCTAACCACCTTTTTTTTTTTTAAAACCACATAATGAGAGCCGGAAGGTTGAAGCTCAGCTTTATTTAGTTGAGGACAACACCAGGGAGGGGCAGAAGCCGTTAGTAGGCCCTAACCACCTTTTTTTTTTTTAAAACCACATAATGAGAGCCGGAAGGTTGAAGCTCAGCTTTATTTAGTTGAGGACAACACCAGGGAGGGGCAGAAGCCGTTAGTAGGCCCTAACCACCATTTTTTTTTTTAAAACCACATAATGAGAGCCGGAAGGTTGAAGCTCAGCTTTATTTAGTTGAGGACAACACCAGGGAGGGGCAGAAGCCGTTAGTAGGCCCTAACCACCATTTTTTTTTTTAAAACCACATAATGAGAGCCGGAAGGTTGAAGCTCAGCTTTATTTAGTTGAGGACAACACCAGGGAGGGGCAGAAGCCGTTAGTAGGCCCTAACCACCTTTTTTTTTTTTAAAACCACATAATGAGAGCCGGAAGGTTGAAGCTCAGCTTTATTTAGTTGAGGACAACACCAGGGAGGGGCAGAAGCCGTTAGTAGGCCCTAACCACCATTTTTTTTTTTAAAACCACATAATGAGAGCCGGAAGGTTGAAGCTCAGCTTTATTTAGTTGAGGACAACACCAGGGAGGGGCAGAAGCCGTTAGTAGGCCCTAACCACCTTTTTTTTTTTTAAAACCACATAATGAGAGCCGGAAGGTTGAAGCTCAGCTTTATTTAGTTGAGGACAACACCAGGGAGGGGCAGAAGCCGTTAGTAGGCCCTAACCACCTTTTTTTTTTTAAAACCACATAATGAGAGCCGGAAGGTTGAAGCTCAGCTTTATTTAGTTGAGGACAACACCAGGGAGGGGCAGAAGCCGTTAGTAGGCCCTAACCACCTTTTTTTTTTTTAAAACCACATAATGAGAGCCGGAAGGTTGAAGCTCAGCTTTATTTAGTTGAGGACAACACCAGGGAGGGGCAGAAGCCGTTAGTAGGCCCTAACCACCATTTTTTTTTTTAAAACCACATAATGAGAGCCGGAAGGTTGAAGCTCAGCTTTATTTAGTTGAGGACAACACCAGGGAGGGGCAGAAGCCGTTAGTAGGCCCTAACCACCTTTTTTTTTTTTAAAACCACATAATGAGAGCCGGAAGGTTGAAGCTCAGCTTTATTTAGTTGAGGACAACACCAGGGAGGGGCAGAAGCCGTTAGTAGGCCCTAACCACCTTTTTTTTTTTTAAAACCACATAATGAGAGCCGGAAGGTTGAAGCTCAGCTTTATTTAGTTGAGGACAACACCAGGGAGGGGCACACAGACAGACTCCTTTAGTAGGCCTGAAAAGCCTATTGCATTTTTCAAAATGGTAATTTGGAGCAGAAGGTTGAAGCTCAGCTTTATTTAGTTGAGGGCAACACCAGGGAGGGGCAGAAGCCGTTAGTAGGCCCTAACCAAAGTTGAAGGCCAAATGCAGTTTAATTTCTGATACTATAGGCCGAAAGCCAGAAGGTGGAAGTTCCGATTTAGACAGTGGAGCACAATTTGAATTAGGGACTGCAGACAGACTTAGTAGGCTGTCCCCTGTGGACCATGCATCCACCACATTAACCCATTGCGCCGTAATGGACACGTAATCTTCCGTGGCCATGCCTACAGGTCCATGCGTCTGTTGTCAGGTGCACCTTTGTACTCACAGATTGCCAGAGTGCATGGACAATGCGGTCTTCTACATGCTGGTGGAGGGTTGGGATGGCTTTTCTCGCAAAAGAAGTGTCGACTGGTTAGCTTGTAGCGTGGTACAGCGTAGTCCATCATGGCCTTATTAATAGTAAATAAAATATATAACTAGGCTCTATGAACTTTTAAATAGGTTCCAGGGGTACACGGGCAGCATTGGTGTGGTCAGTGGAGGAGTATTGCAAGTAGGGGCTGCAGACAGGCTATCAAAGGCCTAAAATAACAAACAGTAGGCAGTCATGGCAGTTTTACATCGGTTACATGGATACACAGGCAGGCACTCCAGGCAGCATTGTGGTCAGTGGAGGAGTATTGCAAGTAGGGGCCGCAGACAGGCTATCAAAGGCCTAAAATAACAAACAATAGGCTCATTGCAGTTTTACAGCGGTTACATGGATAGACGGGCAGGCAGCTTGGTGGTGGTGAGTGGAGGAGTATTTAAAGTAGGGACCGCAGACAGGCTTCAAAGGCCTAACATAAGAAAATGGGCTGGCTGTAGGCACTTTATAATTGGTTCCAGGGGTACACGGGCAGCAGTGGTCTGGTCAGTGGAGGAGTATTTAAAGTAGGGACCGCAGACAGGCTTCAAAGGCCTAACATAAGAAAATGGGCTGGCTGTAGGCACTTTATAATTGGTTCCAGGGGTACACGGGCAGCAGTGGTCTGGTCAGTGGAGGAGTATTTAAAGTAGGGACCGCAGACAGGCTATCAAAGGCCTAACATAACAAACAATAGGCTCATGATGGCAGTTTCACAGCGGTTACATGGATACACGGGCAGGCAGCTTGGTGGTGAGTGGAGGAGTATTTAAAGTAGGGACCGCAGACAGGCTATCAAAGGCCTAAAATAACAAACAATAGGCTCATGGCAGTTTCACAGCGGTTACATGGATACACGGGCAGGCAGCTTGGTGGTGGTGAGTGGAGGAGTATTTAAAGTAGGGACCGCAGACAGGCTTCAAAGGCCTAACATAAGAAAATGGGCTGGCTGTAGGCACTTTATAATTGGTTCCAGGGGTACACGGGCAGCAGTGGTCTGGTCAGTGGAGGAGTATTTAAAGTAGGGACCGCAGACAGGCTTCAAAGGCCTAACATAAGAAAATGGGCTGGCTGTAGGCACTTTATAATTGGTTCCAGGGGTACACGGGCAGCAGTGGTCTGGTCAGTGGAGGAGTATTTAAAGTAGGGACCGCAGACAGGCTATCAAAGGCCTAACATAACAAACAATAGGCTCATGGCAGTTTCACAGCGGTTACATGGATACACGGGCAGGCAGCTTGGTGGTGAGTGGAGGAGTATTTAAAGTAGGGACCGCACACAGGCTATCAAAGGCCTAAAATAACAAACAATAGGCTCATGGCAGTTTCACAGCGGTTACATGGATACACGGGCAGGCAGCTTGGTGGTGAGTGGAGGAGTATTTAAAGTAGGGACCGCACACAGGCTATCAAAGGCCTAAAATAACAAACAATAGGCTCATGGCAGTTTCACAGCGGTTACATGGATACACGGGCAGGCAGCTTGGTGGTGGTGAGTGGAGGAGTATTTAAAGTAGGGACCGCAGACAGGCTTCAAAGGCCTAACATAAGAAAATGGGCTGGCTGTAGGCACTTTATAATTGGTTCCAGGGGTACACGGGCAGCAGTGGTCTGGTCAGTGGAGGAGTATTTAAAGTAGGGACCGCAGACAGGCTATCAAAGGCCTAACATAACAAACAATAGGCTCATGATGGCAGTTTCACAGCGGTTACATGGATACACGGGCAGGCAGCTTGGTGGTGAGTGGAGGAGTATTTAAAGTAGGGACCGCACACAGGCTATCAAAGGCCTAAAATAACAAACAATAGGCTCATGGCAGTTTCACAGCGGTTACATGGATACACGGGCAGGCAGCTTGGTGGTGGTGAGTGGAGGAGTATTTAAAGTAGGGACCGCAGACAGGCTTCAAAGGCCTAACATAAGAAAATGGGCTGGCTGTAGGCACTTTATAATTGGTTCCAGGGGTACACGGGCAGCAGTGGTCTGGTCAGTGGAGGAGTATTTAAAGTAGGGACCGCAGACAGGCTATCAAAGGCCTAAAATAACAAACAATAGGCTCATGGCAGTTTTACAGCGGTTACATGGATACACAGGCAGCTTGGTGGTGAGTGGAGGAGTATTTAAAGTAGGGACCGCAGACAGGCTATCAAAGGCCTAAAATAACAAACAATAGGCTCATGGCAGTTTCACAGCGGTTACATGGATACACGGGCAGGCAGCTTGGTGGTGGTGAGTGGAGGAGTATTTAAAGTAGGGACCGCAGAAAGGCTTCAAAGGCCTAACATAAGAAAATGGGCTGGCTGTAGGCACTTTATAATTGGTTCCAGGGGTACACGGGCAGCAGTGGTCTGGTCAGTGGAGGAGTATTTAAAGTAGGGACCGCAGACAGGCTTCAAAGGCCTAACATAAGAAAATGGGCTGGCTGTAGGCACTTTATAATTGGTTCCAGGGGTACACGGGCAGCAGTGGTCTGGTCAGTGGAGGAGTATTTAAAGTAGGGACCGCAGACAGGCTATCAAAGGCCTAACATAACAAACAATAGGCTCATGGCAGTTTCACAGCGGTTACATGGATACACGGGCAGGCAGCTTGGTGGTCAGTGGAGGAGTATTTAAAGTAGGGACCGCAGACAGGCTATCAAAGGCCTAAAATAACAAACAATAGGCTCATGGCAGTTTTACAGCGGTTACATGGATACACAGGCAGCTTGGTGGTGAGTGGAGGAGTAGTGCAAGGAGTGTCTGTCCCAGTACTCCCAAAATATAAATAGATGTTAATGTCTCGCAAAACAACCAAAACAAAAAAAAAAGGTGGCATACTTAGGTACAGGGGTGGGCTCATCTACTGAGTTTCTGACATTGTAATTTGGCAGTAACTATTTAATGGTGCCAATATAGGACACAGACACAGACTACTTTAAGTTGCATCATAGATGTCTACAAATTTGTATTGTCAGTGCCAGACATTGAATGATGTCAGCGAATAGACTAAAGATTGGTGGAGCTGTGCGACATAATTTTGCACGTGGTAGAGCACATTTTGAGCTGGGGTAGGGGGGAACTCTCTTGAGGCCGGCGGGACCGCCCCAGGGCCCCTCATGTTACAACGGTGTGTCTGACGTTGGGTGCGCACCACCACCGCCAGAGACACTACATTGTACTATGAGGGACCCAGTAGCAATGCCGTCAACCAAAAGCGAGCACACCCACCTCTTCAGACAAACAGCAGTCTCACGGGTGCTTGCGCCAAGTCGCGATACCACGGCCCCGTGTGGGGAGTTTTGCCATTTAGGGAGGTGTAAACATGTCGTATGCTGTACAATCAGCTGCAGCAAATTAGACATTAGAAAAGTAATTCACAGGCAAGAGCTTTTCATAGGAAAGCTAGGTGTCGGCCGGGCAAGGTGGGGCAAAAGATTTCGAAATCCAGTTGTGGTTCATTTTAATGAATGTTAGATCGTCAACATTTTGGGTAGCCAGACGAGTCCTTTTTTCGGTTAATATTGAACCTGCAGCACTGAATACTCTTTCTGATAGGACACTTGCTGCCGGGCAAGCAAGCTCCTGCAATGCATATTCTGCCAATTCTGGCCAGGTGTCTAATTTGGAGGCCCAGTAATCAAATGGGAATGACGGTTGAGGGAGAACATCGATAAGGGATGAAAAATAGTTAGTAACCATACTGGACAAATGTTGTCTCCTGTCACTTTCAATTGATGCAGCAGTACCTGTCCTGTCTGCGGTCATAGCAAAATCACTCCACAACCTGGTCAGAAAACCCCTCTGTCCAACGCCACTTCTGATGTGTGCACCCCTAACACTCCTAGTCTGCTGCCCCCTGGAGCTTGTGTGAGAACGATCACGTGCGCTGTGTGCTGGGAATGCCTGAAGCAAACGGTCAACAAGAGTTGATTGTTTGGTTGCTAATATTAGTTCCAAGTTCTCATGTGGCATAATATTTTGCAATTTGCCTTTATAGCGTGGATCAAGGAGGCAGGCCAACCAGTAATCGTCATCGTTCATCATTTTCGTAATGCGTGTGTCCCTTTTTAGGATACGTAAGGCATAATCCGCCATGTGGGCCAAAGTTCCAGTTGTCAAATCTCCGGTTGTGATTGGTTGAGGGGCAGTTGCAGGCAAATCTACGTCACTTGTGTCCCTCAAAAAACCAGAACCCGGCCGTGACACGCAACCAATTTCCTGTGCCCCCGGGAAAGGTTCGGCATTAAAAATATACTCATCCCCATCATCCTCCTCGTCCTCCACCTCCTCTTCGCCCGCTACCTCGTCCTGTACACTGCCCTGACCAGACAATGGCTGACTGTCATCAAGGCTTCCCTCTTCCTCTGGTGCAGACGCCTGCTCCTTTATGTGCGTCAAACTTTGCATCAGCAGACGCATTAGGGGGATGCTCATGCTTATTACGGCGTTGTCTGCACTAACCAGCCGTGTGCATTCCTCAAAACACTGAAGGACTTGACACATGTCTTGTATCTTCGACCACTGCACACCTGACAACTCCATGTCTGCCATCCTACTGCCTGCCCGTGTATCCTCCCACAAATAAATAACAGCACGCCTCTGTTCGCACAGTCTCTGAAGCATGTGCAGTGTTGAGTTCCACCTTGTTGCAACGTCTATGATTAGGCGATGCTGGGGAAGGTTCAAAGACCGCTGATAGGTCTGCATACGGCTGGCGTGTACAGGCGAACGTCGGATATGTGAGCAAAGTGCACGCACTTTGAGGAGCAGGTCGGAGAACCCAGGATAAGTTTTCAATAAGCACTGCACCACCAGGTTTAAGGTGTGAGCCAGGCAAGGAATGTGTTTCAGTTGGGAAAGGGAGATGGCAGCCATGAAATTCCTTCCGTTATCACTCACTACCTTGCCTGCCTCAAGATCTACTGTGCCCAGCCACGACTGCGTTTCTTGTTGCAAGAACTCGGACAGAACTTCCGCGGTGTGTCTGTTGTCGCCCAAACACTTCATAGCCAATACAGCCTGCTGACGCTTGGCAGTAGCTGGCCCATAATGGGACAACTGGTGTGCAACAGTGTCATCTGCCGATGGAGTGGTTGGCCGACTGCGTTCTGTGGAAGAGCTGTAGCTTCTGCAGGAGGACGAGGAGGAGGAGGAGGGGGTGCGAACGCCTACAGCCAACTGTTTCCTAGACCGTGGGCTAGGCACAACTGTCCCTAAATTGATGTCGCCTGTGGACCCTGCATCCACCACATTCACCCAGTGTGCCGTGATGGACACATAACGTCCCTGGCCATGCCTACTGGTCCATGCATCTGTAGTCAGGTGCACCTTTGTACTCACAGATTGCCTAAGTGCATGGACGATGCGCTGTTTAACATGCTGGTGCAGGGCTGGGATGGCTTTTCTGGAAAAAAAGTGTCGACTAGGTAGCTCGTATCGTGGTTCAGCGTACTCCATCAGGGCTTTAAAAGCTTCGCTTTCAACTAAACGGTAGGGCATCATCTCTAACGAGATTAGTCTAGCTATGTGGGCGTTAAAACCCTGTGTACGCGGATGCGAGGATAAGTACTTCCTTTTTCTAACCAGAGTCTCATGTAGGGTGAGCTGGACTGGAGAGCAGGAGATCGTGGAACTTTCGGGTGTGCCGGTGTACATGGCAGACTGAGAGACGGTTGGAGACGGTATTGTTTCCGCCGGTGCCCTAGATGCAATATTTCCTCCTACTAAACTGGTGATTCCCTGACCCTGACTGCTTTTGGCTGGCAAAGAAACCTGCACAGATACTGCCGGTGGTGCGGAAAATGGTGGCCTTACAGTGACGGAAGGGATGTTGCGTTGCTGACTAGCTTCATTGGCCGAGGGTGCTACAACCTTAAGGGACGTTTGGTAGTTAGTCCAGGCTTGAAAATGCATGGTGGTTAAGTGTCTATGCATGCAACTAGTATTTAGACTTTTCAGATTCTGACCTCTGCTTAAGCTAGTTGAACATTTTTGACAGATGACTTTGCGCTGATCAGTTGGATGTTGTTTAAAAAAATGCCAGACTGCACTCTTCCTAGACTCGGATCCCTTTTCAGGGATTGCAGACTGAGCTTTAACCGGATGGCCACGCTGTCCTCCAACAGGTTTTGGCTTTGACACGCGTTTTGGGCCAGATACGGGCCCGGCAGATGGAACCTGTTGCGATGTTGATGCCTGCTGCGGCCCCTCCTCCACCTCCGCTTCTGAACTACTGCCGCCTGCACCCTGTTCCCCCAATGGCTGCCAATCGGGGTCAATAACTGGGTCATCTATTACCTCCTCTTCGAGCTCGTGTGCAACTTCGTCTGTGTCACTGTGTCGGTCGGTGGTATAGCGTTCGTGGCGGGGCAACATAGTCTCATCAGGGTCTGATTGTGGATCTGTACCCTGAGAGGGCAATGTGGTGGTCTGAGTCAAAGGAGCAGCATAGTACTCTGGCTGTGGCTGTGCATCAGTGCACTCCATGTCAGAATCTACTTGTAATGGGCATGGCCTGTTAAATGTTTCACTTTCTAAGCCAGGGACGGTATGTGTAAAGAGCTCCATGGAGTGACCCGTTGTGTCGCCTGCTGCATCCTTCTCTCTTGTTGTAGTTTTTGCTGAGGAGGACAAGGAAGCGACTTGTCCCTGACCGTGAACATCCACAAGCGACGCGCTGCTTTTACATTTACCAGTTTCGGAAGAGGAGGCAAAAGAGCTAGAGGCTGAGTCTGCAATGTAAGCCAAAACTTGCTGTTGCTGCTCAGCCTTTAAAAGCGGTTTTCCTACTCCCAGAAAAGAGAGCGTTCGAGGCCTTGTGTAGCCTGACGACGAAACTGGCTCCACAGCTCCAGACTTAGGTGGAATATTTTTATCCCCACGACCACCTGATGCTCCACTACCACTACCATCATTACCAGCTGACAATGAACGCCCACGACGACCTCTTGCACCAGACTTCCTCATTGTTTAAAAATCGTAACCAAACTAACTTTATTTGTTGCTGTCAAACAACTTACACGGTGAGCTATAACTTCAGTATGATTTCAATATCCCTTAACAGGTTGGTGAGACCACAAGGAAAATCAGGCACAATGTTACACACTCTGTTTTCTGTGACACCAAATCACAGAGATGACACACACGCAGGACTGTCACTCAAGCACTAATGTCAATATTAATCTCCCACCTAATTAATTTTTTTTTTTTTCTCTGTGAGACTTTAGAAACCAAATAATATTTAAAAAAAAAACAAAAAAACAAGGCTTTCTATGGCCCACTGAATGAGAGATGGCACGCACAGGAGTGGCACACAAGCCCTGACTGAGGCCAATATTTTTCTCCCACTGATTGATGTAGTGTTTTTGTGTTGAGGTTGATTTTAAAACACAAATGAAGGAAAAAAATAAAAAGGCTTTCTATGGCCCACAATTAGAGAGAGAGGTGGCACACCCAGGAGTCAAGACTGGCACACAAGCTGAAATGGCAATATTACTCTCCCACTGTTTTTTTATGTATTTTTTTTTTATTTTCAGGGAGACTTTAGAAACCAAATAATATTTAAAAAAAAAAAAAAAAACAAGGCTTTCTATGGCCCACTGAATGAGAGGGACAGAGGTGGCACACCCAGGAGTCAAGACTGGCACACAAGCTGAAATGGCAATATTACTCTCCCACTGTTTTTTTATGTATTTTTTTTTTTTATTTTCAGGGAGACTTTAGAAACCAAATAATATTAAAAAAACCAAAAAATAAATAGGCTTTCTATGGCCCACTGAATGAAAGGGAGAGAGGTGGCACACCCAGGAGTCAAGACTGGCACACAAGCTGAAAGGGCAATATTACTCTCCCACTGTTTTTTTATGTATTTTTTTTTTTTATTTTCAGGGAGACTTTAGAAACCAAATAATATTAAAAAAACCAAAAAATAAATAGGCTTTCTATGGCCCACAATTAGAGAGAGAGGTGGCAAACCCAGGAGTCAAGACTGGCACACAAGCTGAAATGGCAATATTACTCTCCCACTGTTTTTTTATGTATTTTTTTTTTTTATTTTCAGGGAGACTTTAGAAACCAAATAATATTAAAAAAACCAAAAAATAAATAGGCTTTCTATGGCCCACTGAATGAAAGGGAGAGAGGTGGCACACCCAGGAGTCAAGACTGGCACACAAGCTGAAAGGGCAATATTACTCTCCCACTGTTTTTTTATGTATTTTTTTTTTTTATTTTCAGGGAGACTTTAGAAACCAAATAATATTAAAAAAACCAAAAAATAAATAGGCTTTCTATGGCCCACTGAATGAAAGGGAGAGAGGTGGCACACCCAGGAGTCAAGACTGGCACACAAGCTGAAAGGGCAATATTACTCTCCCACTGTTTTTTTATGTATTTTTTTTTTTTATTTTCAGGGAGACTTTAGAAACCAAATAATATTAAAAAAACCAAAAAATAAATAGGCTTTCTATGGCCCACAATTAGAGAGAGAGGTGGCACACCCAGGAGTCAAGACTGGCACACAAGCTGAAATGGCAATATTACTCTCCCACTGTTTTTTTATGTTTTTTTTTTTTATTTTCAGGGAGACTTTAGAAACCAAATAATATTAAAAAAAAAACAAAAAAACAAGGCTTTCTATGGCCCACTGAATGAGAGGGAGAGAGGTGGCACACCCAGGAGTCAAGACTGGCACACAAGCTGAAATGGCAATATTACTCTCCCACTGTTTTTTTATGTATTTTTTTTTTTTATTTTCAGGGAGACTTTAGAAACCAAATAATATTAAAAAAACCAAAAAATAAATAGGCTTTCTATGGCCCACTGAATGAAAGGGAGAGAGGTGGCACACCCAGGAGTCAAGACTGGCACACAAGCTGAAATGGCAATATTACTCTCCCACTGTTTTTTTATGTTTTTTTTTTTTATTTTCAGGGAGACTTTAGAAACCAAATAATATTAAAAAAAAAACAAAAAAACAAGGCTTTCTATGGCCCACTGAATGAGAGGGAGAGAGGTGGCACACCCAGGAGTCAAGACTGGCACACAAGCTGAAATGGCAATATTACTCTCCCACTGTTTTTTTATGTTTTTTTTTTTTATTTTCAGGGAGACTTTAGAAACCAAATAATATTAAAAAAAAAACAAAAAAACAAGGCTTTCTATGGCCCACTGAATGAGAGGGAGAGAGGTGGCACACCCAGGAGTCAAGACTGGCACACAAGCTGAAATGGCAATATTACTCTCCCACTGTTTTTTTATGTATTTTTTTTTTTTATTTTCAGGGAGACTTTAGAAACCAAATAATATTAAAAAAACCAAAAAATAAATAGGCTTTCTATGGCCCACTGAATGAAAGGGAGAGAGGTGGCACACCCAGGAGTCAAGACTGGCACACAAGCTGAAAGGGCAATATTACTCTCCCACTGTTTTTTTATGTTTTTTTTTTTTTTTCAGGGAGACTTTAGAAACCAAATAATATTAAAAAAAAAAAAAAAAAAAAAATAGGCTTGCTATAGCCCACTGAATGAGAGATAGCACACACAGCAGTGGCACACAAGCCCTGACTGAGGCCAATATTTTTCTCCCACTGATTGATGTAGTGTTTTTGTGTTGAGGTAGATTTTAGAACACAAATCACGGAAAAAATAAATAGGCTTTCTATGGCCCACTGAATGAAAGGGAGAGAGGTGGCACACCCAGGAGTCAAGACTGGCACACAAGCTGAAAGGGCAATATTACTCTCCCACTGTTTTTTTATGTATTTTTTGTTTTTTCAGGGAGACTTTAGAAACCCAATAATATTTAAAAAAAAAAATAAATAGGCTTTCTATGGCCCACTGAATGAGAGGGAGAGAGGTGGCACACCCAGGAGTCAAGACTGGCACACAAGCTGAAAGGGCAATATTATTCTCCCACTGTTTTTTTAGGTTTTTTTTTTTTTTTTCAGGGAGAATTAGAAACCAAATAATATTAAAAAAAAAAAAAAAAAATAGGCTTGCTATAGCCCACTGAATGAGAGATAGCACACACAGCAGTGGCACACAAGCCCTGACTGAGGCCAATATTTTTCTCCCACTGATTGATGTACTGTTTTTGTGTTGAGGTAGATTTTAGAACACAAATCACGGAAAAAATAAATAGGCTTTCTATGGCCCACTCAGTGAGAGATGGCACACACAGGGATGGCACTGTAGCAGAAATGCCAATCTTAATCTCCCACAAAAAAAAAAAACAAAAAAAAAAAAAAAACTGTCCTACAATTACTATCTCCCTGCAGTAATGTAAGCCAGGTATGGCAGGCAGCAATAGGAGTGGACTGATGCACAAATTAAATAAAAAGTGTGGAAAAACAGAAAAGATAGCTGTGCAGAAAGGAAGGAACAAGAGGATATGTGCTTTGAAAAAAGCAGTTGGTTTCCACAGTGGCGTACACACAGCAATACAGCTATCACGGAGCCTTCTAGGGCAGCCCAATGAGCTACAGCGCTGAGGGGAAAAAAAAAAAAAAATAGCTTCCACAGTCCCTGCACACCGAAGGTGGTGTTGGACAGTGGAAATCGCTGCAGCACAAGCGGTTTGGTGGTTAGTGGACCCTGCCTAACGCTCTCCCTGCTTCTGATGAAGCGGCAGCAACCTGTCCCTAAGCTCAGATCAGCAGCAGTAAGATGGCGGTCGGCGGGAACGCCCCTTTATAGCCCCTGTGACGCCGCAGACAGCAAGCCAATCACTGCAATGCCCTTCTCTAAGATGGTGGGGACCAGGATCTATGTCATCACGCTGCCCACACTCTGCGTTCACCTTCATTGGCTGAGAAATGGCGCTTTTCGCGTCATTGAAACGCGACTTTGGCGCGAAAGTCGCGTACCGCATGGCCGACAAGCACAGGGGTCGGATCGGGTTTCATGAGACGCCGACTTAGCCAAAAGTCGGCGACTTTTGAAAATGATCGACCCGTTTCGCTCAACCCTAGTCAAAACCCCAAAATTTGCCAAATTAAGTAAAAATTCTATGCCTTTAAATCGATTTGCTTGCCATTTTTCACTCCAATAAAATACTTTTGTTGAAGACTGGTTGTAAGCCTGACGTCTATGGACATTGATTCTTTCTAGATTTAAATTCTGTCATCAGATAATTATAGAACATAACATACAGATAACGACCCAGTGCTTGAGAATAAATTCTAAGTATCAGAAGCTCTTCTGACTTATCGTAAAAATAACTTCAGGATATGAATCGTACAGGTGAAAGAAAGAAAAATGAAAGCCGGGAACACGTATAGATGAGGATACCTGCTACATCTTTTTTTAGATATTTCGTCTCTCAACCAAAGTCAGTTGTCATGGAAACTGGTCTTATCAGGTTGGTAATGGGCCAATAAGACGATATCTCCAAACAAATCTCATCACTTGTATACCTAATCTAACAATTTAGACATAGAGGCAAGTTTTTAATATATAATTTCAAGATATTCTGTTGTTTGTGTTCTTGAAGCATTTCACGTGGAAATAAAATGAGATATGTAAGAGATAATCCGGGGACACAGTGATAAGGACACCAGGCATTTATATGACAGGTGCATTGTTCTAATGCATTTTTTAAAGAAGTTCTACACTATCACAAGGGCAAAGTCATGAAGTAATTGTTTGCTATCATATTCCTTCCCAGTAAGTTAGCTTTATAGAGGATTTGTCAGCACACTTTACAATACAAACTACATACATTATTACATAGTCCTCTTAGACCCACTGAAGCTTGCGTACTTACTTTGAAACTTCATGGCTGTATAATTTGCTTTGAAAGTTGTAATTCAATCTCATCCCTCCTAACCATATTGATAGATCATCAGTGTCCCTCCTCCCTGCTGAGATCTCACACTGCTCAGTATAAGCTGCAGCTGGCAGACAGGCTGTGTGGGTGTAGGCTGAATGTATTTGGACAGAGTGAAGAAACTTGACAACGAAAGGCAATTGGAGATTTCAAATAGGATTTATTGTCAATATTTCATATCCAATTGGCTATTGGTAATGGTAAGTACAGTATTATGTTAATGTTTCAGGTGAAGACACTTCATCAGATGTATAGGCTTTGTTCAATGCATATAGGTCAAAGCTGTCCAGGATGAGTGGTGGGATTCAACAAAACGGGGACAACCAGAATCCAGCTCCTATTTGAAGCATCTACAAGCACCTTTAGGTGTGCGGTTCCTTCACTCTGTCTACTATTGGTCTACAGGAGCTAAGTGGTTGGCTTCAGAGGAACTAACACCCTTTTCGAGCTAGCTATTTCACTGGGTGTGCCACCAACCTGTTTGATTACTGAATATGTTTGGACTCATGAGCTCCCTCACTTTATAAGGGCAGGTGTAGACAATCATCTTCTCTCCATCCAAGAAAACTTAAATCCACTGTTTCAGTACAGGAACATGTCCTGGTTAGAAATAGTGACACATGCAGCTACGGTGCCGAACTTCATCGGGAGTGCTCCAGGTATCCGGGTTCTCGATGCAGCTATTTGGTAAACGTTATAGCTACTGGGATAAGCTCTTATCCAAAGATATTCCATCAACCCTAATAATAATGAGTTATCTGGAAATTCTTCAACTTGACCCGATAATGTCCAGCTTTACATGCTCCTGAATCCATATGGCAGAAAGTTTGTGCAGTCTTTCCTCATAAGCTCATGCGCTACTGACTTCTCCTAAGAGATGCTCACATAAAGGCAGCCCACTGTCCATCAGCCTTATTTACAATTACTATTTTTTACATTTTTGTTTAATGCATGCCTATTTTGCATAATTTTGTATGACTTTTTATGATTTTACATTGCTTTTGACATTTTTCTAAAAAGTTGGTGGGGCTTAAAGGGGTATTCCTATCACCAAGATCACACCCCGATACGTAGTAGGTGTAAAAAATAATAATATTAACAAATACATTCAATTAGAAATGTAGTATATTTCTCCTCATAATCTATGTCGCTTACCCCATGTGCACGGCATTGCAGTAGCTTAGATATCCATGGTTACGGTCACCAGTTAACTAATCAAAAGTACATATGAGTTGTTGTAACCATGGATACCTAAGCTACTGCAATGCCCTGCACATGGGGTAAGCGACATAGTGAATCAGAAGAACTATACTACATTTCTAATTGGAGGTATTTGCTAATATAATTATTACAAACACTACATTTTGAGATAAGATCTTGGAGATGGGAATACCCCGTTAACAAATGGGACTGACTGAACAATTTTACTATAATTTTTTTCAAAAATTGCCGTAAATTATATAATAGAAATCTTTACCAGCTCATAACGAGCATATATTTCATTTTCTATTACGAAGGCAAAGATGCTCCAAATTTATTAGGCGACATGCGCCTCTTAATAATCATGGCATCTCTTACGTCATCACATTGCTCTTTAACCCCATATGAACCGCCGCCGGTATTAGGGCATTTTGGCCTACAACTTTTCTTATTTTTTAAACTTCTAATACTTGTATTTAAATGTGTAAAGGAGGTTAGCTTGTGATTACTATTGTGCTACTCCGTGCAGATCATTTTTAAAGGGGTTTTTCTCTTTTGGACAATGGCCTTATATTAGAAGCGTCCCCTGACAGTAAGCTGATCACAGGGTGTCCCAGTGCCTGGCAGCAATTTAGGTAAATCTAATCTGTATTTTGAAATTAAGCCGTACATAGTGTACATTAAAGATAATCTGTCAGCGGGTTTTTGCTATTTAATCTGCGAACAGTATAATATAGGGCAGGTTGGTCTGACTACAGGGATGTGTCACTTAATGGGTTGTGTGTTGTAGTTTGAATACAATCAGTATTTTATCAGCAGGAGATTATTACTACAGGACTACATCTCACGCGCAAACCAGTCAGGCTAATCTGGGTAACTCTGCCCCCACCACTGATTGGCAGCTTGCTGACGACGCACAGTGCACACAGGAATCTGCCAGTCCGGGATGTGGGTGGGTTATACACAGTCCAAAAGTCTTAGCTCTTCTACAGCTACATCAGAAAAACAAGGATTCTATCAAAACTAAACTACGCAGTCCAATAAGTGATACATCCCTGGAATCAGGCTTTCTTGCCCTATATTATGCTGCTCTCAAATTACATAGCAAAACCTACTGACAGATTCCCTTTACATTCAGAGAGTTAGTTGGTAATGCTGAGAGAGACTTTATCTTCCAAACACAGAGAGGTGATTTCTGCTCATAGATGGAGGTTCTGATTAGGGATGTCCCTCTCAGATTACCCAATTTGATGTTCTCCAGTATTGTCAGGTATCATCATTCGTTAATTGAGCAAAGGCACATTTACATTGCATGAATAGCATGAACAAACATTCTTAGGAACACTCTTCTTCCGATAATTGTGCAGTGCAAAGATGCTGCTGATAGTCCAAAGAATGAGAAAATGCTTGTTCGTTGGGTGAAATGATCTTTTGGTCAGAGCAAAGGATCAAACTTCTCAGCAGCCCATCATCCTGTGTAAACAAAACCTGCGCTGATAAAACAATAGCAGCCGAATGATGTGATACAGATCATTCAGTGCATATCTGAAGCCGAGTTAGCCTATTTAAACAGGCTACTACAGGCTATTAAATGACCACAGATCAGCAAGGAAGTCACCAATCAGTGGTTGTTAAGTGAAAACAGACCTTAAGAGTAATAAAGTCTTTACAAATCTGTTTGTATTTAAATAAGTTATGAAAACAATGAATGCAGATAATTACATTATGTTCCCAATGTGCAGAAACAGGCGACCTGTCAGCCTGCCAAGTACAGTGTGTCCGCTTCTGAACACCATGGGACTTACACCTTAGTTGACTTCTTAATAGCTTCCTTAGCAGAAGTCTTTCACTAAAAATGAACATTCTGAACTAAGTAGATTTGCAAATCAATTCTGTTGTATTTAACAAAGCAAAAAAAACAGAGCTTTTGTTTGGGGCTTAGGAGAATAATTGCCATAAATTCTCCCGACAATCCATGCATTGCTGAGCTACATCAAACCTGAAGTAAATTAGGTACTTATTCTACATTAAAATAAAGTTTTATCTTATTCGGTATATTAGTAAAACTCATATTATTTGAAATACAATTTAATTTCTTTCTATTGTCTTCTAGTGAAAGACTATAAACTTTTACTTGTCAACTGTACTTGTTAACACTGGTCCCTAACTTCACAAAAGTTAAGAAAAAGTGTTAGAAGTGGAGTTTCAACCCCTTAACGACCACCAATACGCCTTTAAACGCCAGCAGTTACATGTACTTATTCCTGAGCGCCGCTTTTTAACAGAGCTGAGAAATAAGTGTATAGCGCCCTACCAACGCTGGAAAATATCCAGGGTCTTGGCTACAGGTGGTAGCTGAGACCCCAGAGAACATGATTCAGGTCGGTTTTTACCGTCCCCAGTCACATGATCGCAGTTATTCCCCCGAATAACGTCAATCACAAAAAAGTCTGATTTTACATTAATTTCTCTCTCCTCTGATATGATCTAGCATATCAGAGGAGAGAAATGTGGTCCCTTGAGCCCTCCTGGTACATCCGCCATCCCCAAATCCTCCGGCTCCCTTATCCTGGCCCATCTTCCTAGAAGAAAATGGCGGGAGCATGCTTAGTGCGCCCGCCAAGATCTGCCGGCCGGTACCCGGCAACAATAGCAGAATTTTTCTATTGGGTCATTTTGATCACTGTGATAGACCCTATCACAGTGATGAAAAAATTAAAAAAAATAGTAAATCAAACCCCTTTTTGTCCCTCCTTAGTTAGATAAAAATAATAAAACAAAAAAATTGTATTTTTTACATTCTTTGCAGTTAGGGTTGGAGTTAGGGTTGGAGTTAGAGCTAGAGTTAGGGTTGGGACTAAGAATAGGGTTGGGGCTAGGGTTAGGTTTGGGACTAGGGTTAGGGTTGTGTGGGGTAAGGGTTGTGTTGGGGTTAGGGTTGTGTTAGTGTTAGGGTTGTGAAGGGTTAGGGTTGTGTTGGGGCTATGGTTGTTTTGGGGTTAGGGTGGTGTTGTGGTTGGGGTTGGGGTTAGGGTTGTGGTTAGGGTTAGGGTTGTGTTGGGTTTATGGTTGGGGTTAGGGTTGGGATTAGGATTAGTGGTGTGTTGGGGATAGGGTTGGGATTAGGGCTGTGTTAGGGTTGGATTTAGAATTGGGGAGTTTCCACTGTTTAGGCACATCAGGAGGTCTCCAAACGTGATATGGTGCCCGCCATTGATTCCAGTCAATTTTGCATTCAAAAAGTCAAACAGTGCTCTCTCCCTTCTGAGCCCTGCCATGCGTCCAAACAGTGGCTTTCCCCCACAAACAGGGTATCGGCGAACTCGGGGAAAAATTGCACAACAAATTTTGTGGTCCATTTTCTCCTGATGCCCTTGTGAAAATAAAAAATGTTTGCGTCTAAAGTAAATTTTTTGTGAAAAAAAGTTAAATCTTAATTTTTTCCTTCCACATTGCTTTAGTTATCATGAAGCACCTGAAGGGTTAATAAACTTTAAAGGGACACTATACCCAGGTTTTACTCTTGTGATATAAACATAAGGCAATGTGCTGATAATGAATTAATAATGGTTTATGTTTTTAAAATGCCCAACCCATGTATTCAGATTAATGGATCTATTAAATCTTCACATCATAATGTACTATAGATGAGCCTTTGGATGTGGGCTCATTGTTTTGGGAGGTGCCTGACTCTCTAAATTATTATTGTCATACATAGTTTTTTTAGGATTCTGATAATTCTTCCAGGAAATGAGAAAGTGAAGACTAGAGACCGTCATCATAGATATTAGCGTAAAGTCATCCGAAGCCAACCATGTCAGGTGAAGCAGACAGCTATCTTATGTTTATTGGGATCTCCAGATTCTTCCATAAAAAATTTATTTTGGATGAAAATAAGGATCGGACATGTAGAGTTTCAAAACCTTATCTTTTTGTTTTTCGAGAATATAAACCTCCACAAGAGGTGTCACTTCATGATTTATTTCCCTGTTCCCATTTGAAAACACATGGACCTTCAGCCAAATTAAACATGTATATGTATGGGGAAGTCAGGAGAAACAGCTGTGGGGCAAAAAAGCATTTAGCCCACAGCTGTTGAAGGTTCATGTGCACCTTCTCTGTTTTAGTTCTTCTCTAATACTATAATGATTCACATGTATCATGCTTGGTTTCCTACATTTTTGGCCCACTTTCAATTGAAGTAATAGGGTTTTCAATGTGTTTTCAATGTAGGCATATTTACAGAATACAATTTTTTTAGTTTAGAAAGGTATGCTTATGATTGAAAGTTAGCGCTTAGCCATCGGATATGGGATACCATCTCGATCACTATGGGTCTGATCCCTCTGATCCCAGTGATCATAAGAACTAGGGATCTAAAGAGCCCAATGTGAATAGGGCAAAGGTCAGTCATGTACATTGCCTCTCCATTCATTCTTATGGGAGTGACACAGACCAGCCAAGCGCTGTGCTCGGCTATCTCTGATAGTTGCATTAATGATGAATGGAGCGACAATGTGCATGATCAACTATTGCTCCACTCTCACGGGGCTCTTGAAATCTCTGATTCTCAGGATTGATTGGGGCCCTTGTGATTGGATACCCGATGATTGGGAAGCTACTCCCTATCCTACTGATGAGGGATAACTTAAAATCATGAGCATACCCCATTAATATCTACACTGCCAATAGTCTGGCCTAAAATGTAATGCAAAGTCTATACCAAAATCACCACACTTACAAATATAATAATTATCGTTTGGAAAAAGAAAATCCGCAACAACAAAAATGGCTGACATATCGGTCGGACTTCTACGAGTCCTATTGTATAAGCTTTCACTTCTGCTCTTAGGCATGATGTCTGCACCTCTGCAGGCGCTATTCTACACAATCACATAATCTAAATATGAGGGGAAATAATCAGTATCTGCTGATGTGATATTTATGGCGCCACTTAGTGCTAATTGCAATGAACTTTCAATAGATGCAGTATATTGACACTAATGGGCTTTTGAGACAGGAGCAGAACATAATGTAATTAGATTAGATTTGAAAAGTTATGGCGGAATTGCATTATAGCATGTATTCCGAACACAGCATTATATATTGATGTTGTTCACAATGAAAATTCTGTTTTGAGATGTAAAGAACTGTGATTTCGAAAAGTACCGTATAATAGGTACTATTCTGCCAACAGGCCTGCGGAAATTAATGCGCCAGCAAAATGCAGGCATAGACTTGTATTAAATACATAAATCACATTAAAGTATTTCCTTTTTTTCTTTTCTTAGTTTAATAATGCCAACCTAAGAAAAGGGTTTATGGAAACTGTAAGTTGCGTCTTAAAGACCCGCTCCTCGATAAAAAATACTGTTGTCAAACAACTTTCATTCTGTGATACATATATGGTTTATAGACTTAATGTACTTTCAATTACATTAATGTAATCCTGTGCAATTTTATCACAGCGTACTTTGAGTCTGCCATTTCAAGACAATCTCAACATAAGAATTATCCAAAGACTTATAGTAGCTTTACATTTTATTTTTTGGGAATTCGCACACTTTACTGTTTTTTAGGCATTTAATTAGGGCCTCAGGGTAAATGGCTATCATACCACTGATTCAACCCTTTCATGTGCTGCAGGTCTTGTAGAAGGTTGGCCTTTGCCATGGAAGATATGAATCTGCAGACTGTGGAGTAATTATAGAAGGTATAAAGGTTACAGTAGAACTGAAGCCTTGATATTACTTTTCTGCAAAAGCTTCACATCGGGAAGGGGTTGAGTGATAATAAGACCAGACACTGCTCTTCCAGTGGGTACTACTTTGACATTGGATATGGAGTTATTCAATGTAAAATGAACAGCCTATTTCAACATATGCACAGAATTTAGCAAATTATAGTTCACTTATTGGATAAATCTTTTTATTTTACGAAAAAATAGGGGTTCACTGATTTTAAACACTAGCTTTTTCTAGCTTTACAGGCTTTATTAGTAAGTAAAAACGCAGTATTTCATATTAATAAACATGATTGAACCAAAGATCACATTATATGTGTACTTGAGAAATAAGAATTTTTGGCAGTTTTCTCACCTCTGCAGGCATCATCTCCAGTACTAGCAGATATGACAATCCTGCATACTCGGAGCTTGCCATGCTCTGCCTGCTTTGATACTGTAATTTTCTGCTCCAACGGGAGCCTACATGCAGATTCCCCCGCCGTTACTCCCAAAGGGAACCTTTCAGAAGATTTCTGTGGTGCCACTAAAGCCAGGACACATACATTCTTCTTCACTGCGCTTGCAGCAGGAGGTGGAACACAACGGCGCATGCGCAAGAGATTTCTTTCCAGGCTTGTGTGACTTATTCTCAGGAATGTCAATCAGGTCAAATAGGACAGAAATAAAGTGTTGAAATCTTGACTTGACTCAATAGAGTCTCCATCTCCTTGACTGGGAAAAACTAATTAGCACAGGGCGTGCACAAGCATTAAAATTCATTTTTATAAGCTTGGTCTTTTCTTAGGCTGCTAACGAAAAGTGCATATTGCAGTAACACAACTATGACATAATAGGGGAGGAGGGATGAAAAAAACACTTTTGTTTGCCCTTTTAACACTCATAGTTGTCATAGTTTTTCAGTCAGTGCAGTTTCTGAACAGTTAAAGAGATTGTCCGACCTTAGGGTACAAATCTGCACACTGAACAATGTCGGTGGCGGGAGCAGGTGGTTATTTGACTGCAAGTTTGCGATCTGCATACTTCCAACTAGATGTGTCCGACGTCGCTCAATACTCTTGCACTGAGTGAGACTGTGCTCAGCTAGTTGGCACATGACCACATTTATACAAATCACTAGATGGTGGCCCGATTCTAATGCATCGGGTATTCTAGAATATGCATGTCCCCGTAGTATATTGGCCAGACATGTAGTATATTGCCCAGCGACGTAGTATATTGCCCAGTGATGTAGTATATTGCTCAGTCACATAGTATATTGCCCAGTCACGTAGTATATTGCCCAGCCACGTAGTATATTGCCCAGTGATGTAGTATACAGCACAGAGCCACGTAGTATATTGCACAGCGATGTAGTAGATTGCCCAGCTACGTATGTCACAGGTTAAAAAATAAAAAATAAACATACTCACCTTCCGATCTGAGGGCCCCTTGTAGTTCTAACATACTCACCATACTTGTAGTTCTGTCGCCTGTGCGCGGTACAGGCGGCAGCTTCCGGTTCCAGGGTGTGTGGCAGGTCCTTCTGCCATACGATCCTTGCTACCGGAACCTGCCGCTTGCACAGAGCGGTTACCAGAGGGTGGCGAGGAGCGGGAAAGGCGGCAGAAGGTGAGTATATAATGATTTTTTATTATTTTTTATTATTTTTAACATTAAATCCTTTTACTATTGACGCTGCATAGGCAGCCTCAATAGTAAAAACTTGGTCACACAGGGTTAATAGCGGCGGTAACGGAGTGAGTTACCCGTGGCATTACGCGGTCCGTTACCGCTGGCATTAACTCTGTGTGAGCCATGACTGCGGGGAGTATGGAGGGGGCACCGGGCACTGACTGCAGGGGAGTAGGGAGGGACTAATCGGACTGTGGCCGTCGCTGATTGGTCGCGGCAGCCATGACAGGCAGCTGGAGAGACCAATCAGCTAATGAATAACCGTGAAGGAAGTTGCTGACAGAAGAACAGACAGAAAGACGGAAGTACCCCTTAGACAATTATATATATAGATACTCAATACTCCTGCACTGAGGCCGCGTCTAGTTGGCATGTGACCGTATATATGCATATCACATACTTGCAGCTATGCGCACACCACTACTGGCACTGGAAAATCCTTACAGCACGCAGTGCGTGTGCTGTGAGGATTCACAAGGGTAACCGGAGAAATTGGACCCCAAAAGTTGTTGTGCAATTTCTCGTGAGTACGTTGATGCCCCATATGGGGGAAAACCACTGTTTGGGTGCAAGGCAGAGCTTGGAAGGGAAGGAGCACCATTTGACTTTTCAATGCAAAATTGACACAGTCCGGTTTGCAGACCTGTGTAGAGGTTCCTCATACAGTGCTGAGGGTGCTGCCATCACCAAGTATAGTGGTCAAGAAAAATACATCCCTGTTGTTCTTGTACTTGACCACCAGCAGGCAGTCGCCAAATTGCGCTCTGCTAACACCCCTTCTGCGCATCTGCCCAATTAGCGTTTTCTGGAGGCCTCTCTGATTTTAAAGGTCAGTACCGCAGGCTGTGGTACCTCGCGCAGAGAGGGACTTGAAGACTAAAAAGTTAAAGATAACAGTTATCCACGTAGAGGTGATTACCTTTATCCAGCAGGGGGTGCACCAAATCCCACACAATTTTCCCATTCACTCCCAGAACAGAGGGGCATTCAGGGTGTTGAACCTGGGTGTCCTTCCCTTCATAAACTTTAAACCTGTGGGTGTACCCTAAAGTACTCTCACACAGCTTATAGAGTTTCATTCTGTACCTTTCCGTCTTACTGGGCAGGTACTGACAGAATTTGAGCCTCCCCTTGAATTGAATTAGGGACTTATCCACGCAGATGTGTCATGAATCCCCAATGGCTAGGGATAGCACAGGACAAGCAAAGTACAAATAGATAACGGACGAGCTCTAGGGTGATGGAACCTGGGCTGACCGCTGCCCTACGCCTGACAAACGCAACTAGAGATAGCCAGGGAGCGTGCCTACGTTGGTTCTAGACGCCACGCACCAGCCTAAGAGCTAACTAGTACTGCAGAGAAAATAAAGACCTCACTTGCCTCCAGAGGAATGAACCCCAAAAGATATAGTTGCCCCCTCACATGTATTGACGGTGAAATGAGAGGAAGGCACACACATAGAGATGATATATATAGTTTTAGCAAATTGAGGCCCGCTGTAAACTAGAAAGCAGAACGATACAAAAGGGGACTGAGCGGTCAGCAAAAAACCCTAATCAAAAAAAACATCCTGAGATTACAAGAACCCATGTGCCAACTCATGGCACATGGGGAGAACCTCAGTCCACTAGAGCTACCAGCTAGCATAGAGACATAATAAGCAAGCTGGACAAAAAAACCAAACAACTGAAAATCAGCACTTAGCTTATCCTGAAAGATCTGGGAGCAGGTAGGCAGGAACCAAACAGAGCACATCTGAATACATTGATAGCCGGCAAGGGAATGACAGAAAGGCCAGGTAAAATAGGAAACACCCAGCCTCTGATGGACAGGTGGAAACCAAAGGCCGCAACCCACCAAAGTCACCCAGTACCAGCAGTAACCACCAGAGGGAGCCCACAAACAGAATCCACAACAGTACCCCCCCCTTGAGGAGGGGTCACCGAACCCTCACGAGAACCCCCAGGGCGATCAGGGTGAGCTCTATGGAAGGCGCGGACCAAATCAGTCGCATGAACATCGGAGGCGACCACCCAGGAATTATCCTCCTGACCATAACCCTTCCACTTAACCAAATACTGGAGTTTGCGTCTGGAAACACGAGAATCCAAGATCTTCTCAACAACATACTCCAATTCTCCCTCCACCAGCACCGGAGCAGGAGGCTCAACCGAAGGAACAACGGGCACCTCATACCTCCGCAACAATGACCGATGGAACACATTATGAATAGCAAACGATGCTGGGAGATCCAAACGAAAAGATACAGGGTTAAGAATCTCCGAGATCCTATAAGGACCGATGAACCGAGGCTTGAACTTAGGAGAAGAGACCTTCATAGGGACAAAACGAGAAGACAACCACACCAAATCCCCAACAAGAAGTCGGGGACCCACGCGGCGACGGCGATTAGCAAACTGCTGAGTCTTCTCCTGAGATAACTTCAAATTGTCCACCACCTGATTCCAAATCTGATGTAGCCTGTCCACCACCACGTCCACTCCAGGACAATCCGAAGACTCCACCTGACCAGAGGAAAAACGAGGATGAAACCCCGAATTACAAAAAAAAGGAGAGACCAACGTGGCAGAACTAGCCCGATTATTAAGAGCAAATTCGGCCAGTGGCAAAAAAGCAACCCAGTCATCTTGATCAGCAGAAACAAAACACCTCAAATAAGTTTCCAAGGTCTGATTAGTTCGCTCCGTCTGGCCATTCGTCTGAGGATGGAATGCAGACGAGAAAGACAAATCAATGCCCATCTTGGCACAAAACGTCCGCCAAAATCTAGACACAAACTGGGATCCCCTGTCAGAAACGATATTCTCCGGAATCCCATGCAAACAGACCACGTTCTGAAAAAATAAAGGGACCAACTCAGAGGAGGAGGGCAACTTAGGCAAGGGCACCAAATGAACCATCTTAGAAAAGCGGTCACACACAACCCAGATAACAGACATTTTCTCTGAAACCGGAAGATCAGAAATAAAATCCATGGAAATGTGCGTCCAAGGCCTCTTCGGGATGGGCAAGGACAACAACAACCCACTGGCCCGAGAACAGCAAGGCTTAGCTCGAGCACACACTTCACAAGACTGCACAAAGGTACGCACATCCCTAGACAAGGAAGGCCACCAAAAAGACCTGGCCACCAAGTCTCTAGTACCAAATATTCCAGGATGACCAGCGAACACAGAAGAATGGACCTCGGAGATGACTCTACTGGTCCAATCATCCGGAACAAACAGTCTTTCTGGTGGACAACGATCCGGTTTATCCACCTGAAACTCCTGCAATGCACGTCGCAAGTCTGGGGATACGGCGGACAATATTACCCCATCCCTAAGGATACCAGTAGGCCCAGAGTCTCCAGGAGAGTCAGGCACAAAACTCCTGGAAAGAGCATCTGCCTTCACATTCTTTGAACCTGGCAGGTATGAAACCACGAAATTGAAACGAGAAAAAAACAACGACCAACGAGCCTGTCTAGGATTCAAACGCCTGGCAGACTCAAGGTAAATGAGATTCTTGTGATCAGTCAAGACCACCACACGATGTTTAGCACCCTCAAGCCAATGACGCCACTCCTCAAATGCCCACTTCATGGCCAAAAGCTCCCGATTACCCACATCATAATTGCGCTCGGCGGGCGAGAATTTTTTTTTCATCACTGAGCCATTAGAACTTCTCTGTGACAAAACCGCCCCCGCTCCAATCTCGGAAGCATCAACCTCAACCTGAAAAGGAAGTGAAACATCTGGTTGACACAACACAGGAGCAGAAGAAAACCGGCGCTTAAGTTCCTGAAAGGCCTCCACGGCCGCAGGAGACCAATCAGCAACATCAGCACCCTTTTTAGTCAAATCAGTCAATGGTTTGACAATACTGGAAAAATTAGCAATGAACCGACGATAAAAATTAGCAAACCCCAAGAACTTCTGAAGGCTCTTAACAGATGTAGGTTGTGTCCAGTCACAAATAGCCTGAACCTTGACGGGATCCATCTCAATAGTAGAAGGAGAAAAAATGTACCCCAAAAAAGAAATCTTCTGGACTCCGAAGAGACACTTTGAACCCTTCACAAACAGAGAATTGGCCCGCAGAACCTGAAACACCTTCCTGACCTGTAGAACATGAGACTCCCAGTCATCAGAAAACACCAAAATATCATCCAAATACACAATCATAAACTTATCCAGATATTCACGGAAAATATTGTGCATAAAGGACTGAAAGACTGACGGAGCATTGGAGAGTCCAAAAGGCATTACCAAATACTCAAAATGGCCCTCAGGCGTATTAAATGCGGTTTTCCACTCATCACCCTGTTTTATCCGCAACAGATTATACGCACCGCGAAGATCTATCTTAGTGAACCACCTAGCCCCCTTAATGCGAGCAAACAAATCAGTTAATAATGGCAATGGATACTGGTATTTGACCGTAATCTTATTCAGAAGGCGATAATCTATACAAGGCCTCAGGGAACCATCTTTTTTAGCCACGAAAAAGAAACCTGCTCCCAGAGGGGACGAAGATGGACGAATATGTCCCTTTTCCAAGGACTCCTTAATATAATTCCGCATAGCAGTATGCTCTGGCAGTGACAGATTAAATAAACGACCCTTAGGGAACTTACTACCAGGAATCAATTCTATAGCACAGTCACACTCTCTATGAGGAGGGAGCGAATTGAGCTTAGGCTCCTCAAAAACATCCCTATAGTCAGACAAAAACGCAGGGATCTCAGAAGGAGTAGATGAAGCGATTGAAATCGGAGGTGCATAATCATGAACCCCCTGACATCCCCAGCTTAACACAGACATTGTTTTCCAGTCCAGGACAGGATTATGAGTTTGTAACCATGGCAGACCAAGCACTAGTACATCATATAAATTATACAGTACAAGGAAGCGAATCACCTCCTGATGAACGGGAGTCATGCGCATGGTCACTTGTGTCCAATACTGCGGTTTATTCATAGCCAATGGTGTAGAGTCAATTCCCTTCAGAGGAATAGGAACTTCCAGAGGCTCCAGACTAAAACCGCAGCGTTTAGCAAATGACCAATCCATAAGACTCAGGGCAGCGCCCGAATCCACATAGGCATCGACGGAAATGGAAGACAGTGAAAAAATCAGAGTCACAGACAAAATGAACTTAGGCTGCAGAGTACCAATGGCAAAAGATTTATCAACCCTTTTTGTGCGTTTAGAGCATGCTGATATAACATGAGCTGAATCACCACAATAAAAACACAATCCATTTTTCCGCCTATAATTTTGCCGTTCACTTCTGGACTGAATTCTATCACATTGCATAGTCTCAGGTGCCTGTTCAGAAGACACCGCCAACTGGTGCACGGGTTTGCGCTCCCGTAAACGCCGATCAATCTGAATGGCCATAGCCATAGACTCATTCAGACCTGTAGGCGTAGGGAACCCCACCATAATATCCTTAATGGCCTCAGAAAGACCATTTCTGAAGTTTGCAGCCAGGGCGCACTCATTCCACTGAGTAAGCACCGACCATTTCCGAAATTTTTGACAATATATTTCCGCTTCATCATGCCCCTGAGAGAGGGCTAATAAAGCCTTTTCAGCCTGAATCTCTAGGTTAGGTTCCTCATAGAGCAATCCCAATGCCAGAAAAAACGCATCCACACTGAGCAATGCAGGATCCCCTGGTGCCAATGCAAATGCCCAATTCTGAGGGTCGCCCCGCAGGAAAGATATTACAATCTTGACCTGTTGAGCAGGGTCTCCAGAGGAGCGAGATTTTAAAGAAAGAAACAATTTACAATTGTTCCTGAAATTCAGGAAGGTAGATCTATCTCCAGAAAAGAACTCTGGAATAGGAATTCTAGGTTCAGACATGGGAGTGTGAACAACAAAATCCTGTATGTTTTGAACTTTTGCCGCGAGATTACTCAGGCTGGAAGCCAAACTCTGGACATCCATGTTAAACAGCTAAGATCAGAGCCATTCAAGGGTTAAGAGGAGGTAAGAAGCAGCTAGACAGCAATTAAGGGCTAGGCAGCAAAACTCTGAAGGGAAAAAAAAATAAAAAATTTCCCTTAAACACTCCTGCTTCAGCCCAAACAATTAACACTTTGTGGGCCGGCTATACTGTCATGAATCCCCAATGGCTAGGGATAGCACAGGACAAGCAAAGTACAAATAGATAACGGACGAGCTCTAGGGTGATGGAACCTGGGCTGACCGCTGCCCTACGCCTGACAAACGCAACTAGAGATAGCCAGGGAGCGTGCCTACGTTGGTTCTAGACGCCACGCACCAGCCTAAGAGCTAACTAGTACTGCAGAGAAAATAAAGACCTCACTTGCCTCCAGAGGAATGAACCCCAAAAGATATAGTTGCCCCCTCACATGTATTGACGGTGAAATGAGAGGAAGGCACACACATAGAGATGATATATATAGTTTTAGCAAATTGAGGCCCGCTGTAAACTAGAAAGCAGAACGATACAAAAGGGGACTGAGCGGTCAGCAAAAAACCCTAATCAAAAAAAACATCCTGAGATTACAAGAACCCATGTGCCAACTCATGGCACATGGGGAGAACCTCAGTCCACTAGAGCTACCAGCTAGCATAGAGACATAATAAGCAAGCTGGACAAAAAAACCAAACAACTGAAAATCAGCACTTAGCTTATCCTGAAAGATCTGGGAGCAGGTAGGCAGGAACCAAACAGAGCACATCTGAATACATTGATAGCCGGCAAGGGAATGACAGAAAGGCCAGGTAAAATAGGAAACACCCAGCCTCTGATGGACAGGTGGAAACCAAAGGCCGCAACCCACCAAAGTCACCCAGTACCAGCAGTAACCACCAGAGGGAGCCCACAAACAGAATCCACAACACAGATGTCCCTTTGGGGCATGTACACTTCAGCAAACTTTTTGTTGAAGTGTTCGATGACCGGCCGAACTTTGAACAGACGGTCAAAGTTGGGGTCATCTCGGGAAGAACAACGTGCATTATCATTATAATGCAGGAATCTTTGGATGGCTATAAATGTATCTAGGCCATGCCCATTCGGAACACTGGAGTGTTGAATAAAACATCAACACTCCAATATTGCCAAACTTCTGGCTTCTTAAGGATCCCCATGTGAAGGACCAAGCCAGAAAAATTCATCATTTCAACTGCGTCTACAGGAGTCAAGTTAGAAAATGATAAATCGTGTTTTTGTGCCAAAAATTGATGAACGTACAAATTAGTTTGGACCACCATAAGGTTGACTTTAAAAAAAGTCTATTTCTTTGAGGCCAGTGGTGTCCAACTTGATTCCTGATTGCGCTACAAAATCAGGAATCAGTGGCTCATAATTTTCGAGGGGTGAGGTCCATACAGGGCCAGCAATGTTCACCTTCTGTCCTGGGACATCTTTGTGGTGGTTCAGCAGCACCTGAGGAGGAGGAGACAGATGAGGAGTCAGAGTCTGAAAAATAAAGAAAGGCAGGATCCTCTCCCTCACTGTCAGGCCGGCGTCACACTAGAGAGTTTTACGGACGTATGAGAGGCGCAAAAACTACGCATTGCACACGGACCAATGATTCTCTATGGGGCAGCTCCTATCTGCCGTATATTTCGCAGCCGTATTTTACGGGCGTAGAAAATCGCAGCATGCTGCGTTTGTCAGCGTATTGCGCAAAAAATCTGCCAATTAGAGTCTATGGGGGCGAGAAAAATATGGATTACACATGGACCATCAGTGTAACTTGCGAGAAATACGCAGCGGTGTTCTAGAGAAAAGCCGGTAATTCAGTGCGGTGTACAGTAATATCACACTGACAGGATAGAATAGAATAGATCCAATAAATGTCTACACATAGTAGACTTGCGGTGCTGCGCCCCCTGCTGGTATAAACTCATATGAACTCGAGCATGAGAAAATAATCAGAAAAATTCCCACGCTCGAGTTCATATGAGTTTATACCAGCAGGGGGCACAGCACCACAAGTCTAGGTAGCTACGTTCCCCTGCTTTCAATTCATTCCCCAGATTTTACAGTCAGGAGCACAGCTGCTTTAGCAGGCTCATGGCTGCAAAATTATTTAACCCCTTCAGATGGATTTACAGCGTGGGACGTGACTGAGCGCCGGAAAGGTATGGGATATTGTTGCTTTTTTCTTTTTTTTCTTTTACAGAATGAGGGTTGTCATTTGGATTAAGAGTATAATAAACTATTACAACACCCTGTGTCTTTATTTCAATAAAATACTTTTTTCCTAATGTGTGTGAGTTTTATTAACCATTTACTACTATTGGATTAATAATGGATAGGTGTCTTATTGACATCTCTCCATTATTAACCAGGCTTAATGTCACCTTACAATAGCAAGGTGGCATTAACCCTTTATTACCCCATATCCCACCGCTACAGGGGAGTGGGAAGAGAGAGACTAAATGCCAGAATAGGCGCATCTTACAGATGTGCCTTTTCTAGGGTGGCTGGGGGCAGATGTTTTTAGCCGGGGGGGGGGGGGGGGCAATAACCATGGACCCTCTCTAGGCTATTAATATCTGCCCTCAGTCACTGGCTTTCCCACTCTGGCAGAGAAAATTGCACGGGAGCCCACTCCAGTTTTTTCCGCTATTTAACCCTGTATTTTAACAGCTAAAGCCCCCAAATTTTGCACACAGACTCTACAAACATTAGTAGTGAGGAATATGCCAAAAAAAGGGATATGAAATGGTTTACTGTATGTAACCCATGTCTCATATCATGTCGGGTTTGGAAAGGAGATAGCAATTGAATTACCGGCTTTTCTGCTATCTAGCGCTATATGAAATATAAATATATGTATATATATGTGTCTCACTGACATATATATATATAGACTGTATATATGTTTTCACAAATATTTGAGCCCACGGATCCATTCTATGTCCATTTTGCAAGCCAGCAAGAAAATCTCGCTGTACGGATGCCATACGGATTACATACGGAGGATGACATGCGTAAAATACGCTGCCATACCCTGCCTACGGATGACATATGGATCACTGTTTTGGTATAATTTCTGCATATTACGCATGTAAAATACGGACCGTATTTCCCTACGCTGAGTGTGACGCCGGCCTCAGTGTCGAAGCAAGGAAAGCGTATGCCTCCTCCACTGAATAGCGTTTTGGGGACGAGCGGGACAAAACATTTTTCTTATGTATGTGGTGTTTGTGTCAGAACTTTATTAAGTTGTGTGTGTGAGAGAGAGTGCTTGATGTAAACTTTTTTTTTAAAGAAAAAGATAAAAGAAACATGCCGCAACCAGAGAGAAAAAAAGTCAAGTGAAATGAAAAGTGTAAAACATTGGGCACGAGTGCTGATGAGTGAACTGCGTGAATAGTCAATGCTCGGTGGCTGCTGGATGTGCACACAGAGGTGGCCAAAAGGAGAGTGAAAAAGAAAAGTGTAAAACAGCGGGCACGAGTGCTGATGACTGAACTGTGTCACTAGTCAGTGCTCGGTTGCTTCTGGATGTGCACACAGAGGTGGAGCAAAGGGAGGGTGAAAAAGAAAAGTGTAAAAGAGCGGGCACGAGTGCTGATGAGTGAACTGTGTCACTAATCGACTCTCTGCGGCTGCTGGATGTGCACATGGAGGTGGCACAAAGGAGTAAGGAGGGTGGTAAAAAGAAGGGTGAAGGGGAGGAAAGGGGGATTGGGGTTGATGAGGAGAGGAGAGAGATCAGGCAGGGATCAGGAATCAGAAAACTTACACTTGTATTCTCTCTTTTTTCTTCCTTATTCTCTCTTACTTTTTCTGGGAAGGAGGGTAAAAAGAGGGGGGAAGGCAGAATAGGGGGATTAGGGTGGAGGAGATATGAGGCAGGGATCTTCTTATAGATGTCTTGTCTTCTCTCTTCTTTCTTCTCTGTTCTTTCTACTCTATTCTTTCTTGTGTCTTCTTTGGCAGCAGTGAGGAATTGTGGTGTCACAGGCTTCTGTGGCACCATAAGGCCCAGCACAGTGTCGATCCGATAGCGTGTCTGCCCTGCACAAATCCTCAGCTACTATGAGGATGTGCAGGGTAGTCACAGAGCAGTCGCACCGCTTCTGTGCCCTGTGATTGGTGCGATCGACGATGACATCGATCACACAAATCTGAGCTAGCCATGATGATGCTGGCATTGCTAGGCACCAGCCTATGATCGGTGCTCTTACTGCTCCAATCCTAAGCAGGTAACAGCCAGGGCACAGCAGCTCGGTCACACCGCAGCTGTGCCCTGTGATTGGCGCGATCGATGTAATCGTCAATCGAGCCAATCAGAGTGGTACCAGGCCATGCCTGGCATTGTCAATCACTAGCCTTTGACTGGTGCTCTTAGAGCACCGATCATAGGCTGGGACATCAGAGTTTTAGGCAATCTGATTGCCTGAAACACTGAGAAATGCTGCGATTGGCTGTTCAGAATTGAACAGCCAATCACAGCGATCGTGGTTGCGGGAGGGTCGCGACACCCCCAGGATGATGACACCATCTACCCAGAGGTAAGATGGTGCCTGAATTTTAATACGATCACAGCTACTTTTGTCGTAAAATAAATGACTTAATAATCCGTACCTGGTCAGATAGGCCCAGGGCACAGGGACGGGTTATTACAAATGTCAGAAAGGTTTTAAAGTCAAAGAAAAAACTAATTTAGGGAAAAGAGAAAAGGGCATTTACTTTTTTGAAAAGTTTATTATCTTTGCGTAATTCATTGAGTTAATAAAAAAACGCATAAACCACGCAGAGGATTTTTTAAATATTTTTTTCCTTTTTAAATTATTATCAGGATTAATGTTGCAAATAGTGTGCAATATGTAAAAATGCTCACCCCTAAGGAAATAAAAGGATCCATAATTTTACATAATAACACTCATTTCAGAACTACAATGTATGTAAAATGAATTCAGATAATGAGAAAAGAAATTAAAACATCTGCTGTCAATGATGTAAATTGCCCTAATTCATCTTTGCAATGTTGTTAGTGTCGGGGCTTAGATGAACAGTGATTTACAAACCATTTTATAAATTCTTAGTGGGATCTCCATGACATTGATTTGTACTTTGTATTGTGGCCAATCCATTGTGATTCTTCCCTTATTCTGCGACTAGAATATCTTGTTTCTTCTAGCATTGACTTATTGTAGACCATAGCAGTATAGGAAACCTCCTTGGAAAGTCATGTAATAGATGCAACCATTTAATTCAACTGCCATCCATTGATTTTAGTTGATGCTGGTTGTCTTCCTGTAGAAAGATGCAAGACAAAGGGGAAACATTATAGGTTATAATGAAATGATCATTCTAGCTTTAAATCTTAGTTACTAGCTTTTGACATTCCTTTATATTATAGGGGCCGCTAAGCTGTTCTCAAATTGATTTTCTATATAATTAGCAAGGAAACCTGATATCAAGTATTCTCTTCGACTATAGTGCCACCCCATAGGAAATCAAGTACTACATGGTGTCCAATACAATCAGTAGGTTATCTATGTACATCAAACATGCTGTATCCTCCAGAATGAGACTCTCTTCGCAGATGCTCTTCAATCTGACTAACTAGTGGAAGTTATAAATAATGATGATGTCTGCCGATCCAGGCCGTTAAAAGCCAATCGTTTACATCTAAGCCAATTAACAGTTGCTTATCAAAGCAGGTAACCGGATGTAACATGTAGATGGACACGAGGTGGGAAAAGTCAAGGGACTATTTATTTCCTCTGATATGGTGGGAACTTACAGTAGTTAAGAAACAGTTAAACAGTATGAAACAGAATAATCACAATTAAATTATACAGTATGGTATATAATAGATCTTAGAGTTCAAATGGAATGACAGAGAAGTCTCTTAGGGAGTATGCGCTCCTGTTGGAGATATTACGTTGGCCCCTCCCTGAAACAATGGTCCTAGGGGGGTCACTAGGTTTTCCCGCTAGCCCACAAGTCCTTTTAACAAAGTCTACCAAAGCACGATGAGCCTCCTTCGCCCCAACTGATCCCCATCCTACCTGTTGTTTTAACCTAGGTCGACCGCTGTACCGTACGTCAGTGCAAGAAGAGACGGTTCAGCTCATTCGTGTCTTCCTTCCACCACAGCAGGCGTCCTCCTCTGGGGAGAAGTCTCCTCATGGACCTTTGGTGCTTGACCGACGGCGGGTGTCTCCTTCGTCTGGGGAGAAGAGGGCTGGGCTTCGGCTTCTGATTTGCGTTATTTGCGCTCTGTATTTTGACCACCGCATGTCTGGGATTGGATTCAGGCCTTTAATGGAGCAGTTTGGGCTCTGGGTCTTGACCGCATAGATCTGGGATTTAGGCCTTGACTGGCACAGTCTGGGCTCTGAGTCTTAAACTGCATAGATTGGGTGTTTGGATCGGTGCTCTTGGTCTCAGTTGATGCTGTCTGGGTCCTTTCTGCAAGTGGCCAGCACCCTGCTGGCACACACTCTCTGCTGAGGCCTTTCATTCTGGCTGCAGAATCTTGTCTTGTGCATGTCTGCACCTTTCTCTCTATTACAACCAAAACCCATTCTGGTTTGGCGCATAGGCCCTTTATATTCGGGAACTTCATCATCAGTGGCACCTGACTGGGTGTTGCATTTGTTCTCGTCCCCCCTGCAGCTCTTCCTATTCCTGTTAGTTCCACATGGTCCCCTCTGGACAGTAGGTGGCAGCCTTCTTGCACTAATGATACACCGCATTTGGGTTCTTCAGGAGTATTCCTCTTACAGAGGCACTGCATCACTTGTTTACATAAGATGTTGTAATACTGACAATGGTAATTTTTAAAGAGTAACTGTCTTTTTAATTTTTATTTAATAAATCAGTGGTATACATGAGAATAAGCAACTTTGTATTTTATCATATCAGAGAAATTTGCTTATTTCACTATCTGGGTTGATCATTCACTCTCAATTCATGGGTAAAATATGAATTCAATGAAAACAGATTTTTCCATTTCTGAGATAGGAGATGACAGCTTGGGCTCATAAGATTCTATAGAGAAAGAACAGAAGAGCTAGAGGCATACACAGACATTCTGCTTCAAGTTATCCTGAAATGATAGTTACAGTTCCTTATAGAACTTTATGAGGACCAACTGTCATCTCCTTTCAGTAATGGTAAAAATTCACCAAAGACTGATTTTACATATTAAATTTGAGAATGAAAGATGCATCCGGGAGGGAAATAACTGTATTTTCCAATGAAATGTTCTCCAAAGTTTTTTATTTCCATATGCACTATTAATTAATAAGAAAAAAATGATGGTTCCATTTTAAAGGGCATTTTTCACCAAATTTTTCATGTTCAACTGAACACACAATGAAAAAGTAGCTGCTGAGTGGAATAAAATGATTTTATTTTTTTTTTTTAAATTTCACCTTTCCCTTGTGAAAATCTTAGCAATCAAAGTATTTGGCATCTAATGAGTTAACCGTTTCTAAGTCCAAGTGGGTGTTAGATAGTTTTCACGTGGGGCTTGCACTTCTTCCCCCTGTATGAGTTGCCCAGTCATTAGCAGGCAGAAACACAGTAGAAAAAGAACACTGCCTCACCATGGCTTTTCAGCGTGTGAGATGTAATGATACAGCTCTGATCTTCTAGTCTAAAGGCCCCGTCACACATAGCGATGCTGCAGCGATACAGACAACGATGTCGATCGCTGCAGCGTCGCTGTTTAGTTGCTGTGTGGTCGCTGAAGAGCTGTCACACAGACCGCTCTCCAGCGACCAACGATGCCGAGGTCCCCGGGTAACCAGGGTAAACATCGGGTTGCTAAGCGCAGGGCCGCGCTTAGTAACCCGATGTTTACCCTGGTTACCAGTGTAAAATGTAAAATAACAAACACTACATACTCACCTTCGCGTCCCCCAGCGTCCGCTTCCTGCACTGACTGAGCGTCGACCCTAACAGCAGAGCGGTGACGTCACCGCTGTGCTATACTTTCACTTTACGGGCGGCGCTCAGTCAGTGCGGGAAGCAGATGGCAAGGGACCTGACGTACACCGGAATGTGAGTATGTACTGTTTGGTTTTTTTTACATTTACGATGGTAACCAGGGTAAACATCAGGTTACTAAGCGCGGCCCTGCGCTTAGTAGCCCGATGTTTACCCTGGTTACCAGTGAAGACATCGCTGAATCCGTGTCACACACACCGATTCAGCGATGTCAGCGAGACCTCAACGACCAAAAAAAGGTCCAGGCCATTCCGACACGACCAGCGATCTCACAGCAGGGGCCGGGTCGCTGGTACGTGTCAAACATAGCGAGATCGCTACTGAGGTCGCTGTTGCGTCACAAAACTTGTGACTCAGCAGCAATCTCGCTAGCGATCTCGCTATGTGAGATGGAGCCTTAACCTTCTGCATGATTACAAAGTTCAGCTGAGTTTAGCTGTCACACCACAAACCCTTTTATCAGCTCTTCCCCCTAATAGCACTGTCAGCTCAGTTGTACTTCCCATCTACCACACTGATTGTCCTGAGATAAGATCAACAGATATAAGTGTAATTCATCTCTGAATAGGCAGTATGAGGGAGGAGCAAGACAGCAGAGCTGACAGGGCTACGAGGTGAGAGATGATATATCGCTTTGTAATGTGACACAGCTAAATGTAGCTGTGCTATCCCGCCACCAACAGGGACCTTATCAGAAAAATGTTAGTCATCTGTGCTCTCATCCCAGCACTTTCTAATCATGCAGGAGGATAAAGCATGAGCGAAACCTAAGCTATTGTGAGAGAGTGCTCTTTTTCTGCTGTGTTGTTCTATGCCTATGATTGAGCAACTGGGGGAGAAGAAGTACATGCCCTCCCAGTGAAAACTGTCTGCTAGCACCCACTTGGACATAAAATAAAGTTAATTCATTATGTGGCAAATTCTTTGTTTGGTAATATCTCCATATCAGAGAGGTGAAATAAATTAAAAAAGCAAAAAGTAAACAAAATAAAAAAAATATACCTCTCTACAGCCATTATTACATCTTGTGCTCAGTTAAAAACATTGGTGATTGGTCTTCTGTGAGCCAACTTAAAAATAATCACACCTAACAAAACTTTTTGCTCATTTGACATGTGAGTATAGGCTCATTTAGATGGACTTTTGATTTGGAAATAATTATCGGACCGGCTAATTGAGCCTTATTTGAAGTCCTTGTATCTGAGGGTGAGGGCTTTTACTGACCCCCCACAGTTTGTGGGCCAGCAGATATTGGGGGTGGATGATGCGGTTGTGTCTCTGCTACATACAGTACATTCATTCTTGGACAATGATGGAACTGTAGCGCGCACCATGTTCTTTGACTTCTCAAGTGCTTTCAATACCTTAGAGCCGCTTTTAATACATAATAAGTTGACTGATATGGCGGTAGATGAGGGCATAGTGAACTGGATAAACGACTACCTGACGGACAGGCCGCAGTTTGTAAGGATGGGGGAGGTGGTATCTGGCAGTGTACGGAGCAGTGTTGGAGCCCCTCAGAGTACAGTGTTGTCGCCCTTCCTCTTCACATTGTATACAGCTGACTTTCAGCATAAATCAGATCTCTGTCACCTCCAAAAATTCTCAGATGACTCAGTGATTGCAGGGGGCATTGTGGGAGGTCGGGGGAGGAGGAATATAGAAGGGTGGTGTCTGACTTTGTGGATTGGTGCCAGACTAACTGTCTAGAACTAAATGTAAGAAAACCAAGGAGATGGTGGTGAGTTATAGAAAGAAAAAGGAGGATTACTTACCGATCACTATTGCTAGCCAGGAGGTGGAGATTGTTGAGAGCTACTGCTATGGGGATGTATAATCATTTCCTAAGGGTGGTAGACAATAATGACTGATTGCTGGTGTACTAATGTCAATTAACAGTGACTTATATACCTAAACTACCCACATTTATTTGTTATGTAATGTTGGTATACTTGTGCAAGATTTGTGTCCTAATATTTTATGTACTGCAGTTTATATTGCTGATGTAATACCATATTTTCCCCCAGGATCAATAAAGTGTATCGTATCGTATCATATCGTAATGAACTCAGTCATGAACACACTCACTCACAACACACACACATCTCGGATGCGACCGTAAAGGGGACTCCGCTTCACAATCAGTAGTCCACTCACCTCTCACAATAGGTCAACAATGAGCTAAGCGCATCCCACAGATAGTCACCACATCCATGCCACACTTTAACCCCTTTACCACCCAAGCCTGTTTTCACCTTCAAGACCAGGCCAAATTTTACAATTCTGAGCACTGTCACTTTATGAGGTAATAACTCTGGAACACTTCATCGGTCCCCACTGATTATGAAACTGTTTTTTCATGACAATTTGTACTTCAATGGTTAACCAACACTGACAGCTACCTGTTAATTACTCTACATACGAACAAGCCCAGGTGCATCATATATGTCATAAAGTGTTGTGATGCTGTTGTCCCCGGATCCGACATGACACCTGGCATCTCTTTTGCCTCCTGTGCATGCCAAGGGGGCTTTCTCATTCCCCCCTACGCACGCGCTGTGATGCATGACGCTCGGCTATGTCATGCCAGGACCTGGGGTACGCACCGCGCATGCGCCGATAATGCCGACCTCTGTTTGGTCAATTTTGACCTGGTGATATGCCATGTGACCTGTTTCCATGGCTACTTAAGGTCCTTCTCCATACATGCGCAGTATACCCTTTGAAGAAGTGTCCAGCGTGGACACGAAACGCACGTCGGGTCACTCACCATCTAGTGAGGGTCTTTGTGCACACAGTGGAAAGTTATGCTGATACCACCCAGCTTTATTTATATGGCTAATAACAAAGGGCTTCTTATCACAGCAAGATACATGTCTACTTTATGCCTATTTAGGCCATATTAGGTCATTTGCTATATCTATTTTTCCCCCTATGGTCTATAGCGGTCTTTAGCTGGGATTATATCATTACTTACCTGGTATATGACTATTAAAGCATCTTGGTTATAGATGCCTGACTTGAAAACTAATTTATGTGTGCACATTATTCCATATTATATTATACTGCATATCCTGAATGTTCATGTCACTTTATGTGTGTTTTTTTTTAAATAAGTTTTGTCTAATAAAATTTATACTATTTTATATATCTAAATTCGAGTACTCCCATATTTTTCTCCTGATCCTCTGTTAATTACTCTGTACACACTCCATGTCTGCTCTTCATCAGATAACTTGCTTCATTTACCTGTTCCCAGCAAGGTGTGCAGGCAGTAATCAAAGGCCCCCAGCCTCTGATCTGTATAACTCATAACCCCATTGATGACAGACTCTTTAATTCAATCACTTTATTCCTATGTAGTACAATGATTAATATCTATTAATGTTGTTGGAAATATTTGATTATTTGATATGCATCATGGTTGCTTAGTATATTTTCCTACAGTCAGTAATTCACATGATGTATTTAACTGCATTATTCACTATTCAATTAATACAGTAAAGTAAAGGCCCCGTCTCACTTAGCGACGCTAAAGCGATCCCGACAACGATACGACCTGTCAGGGATCGTTGCTGCGTCGCTATGTGGTCGCTGGTGAGATGTCAAACAGTGAGATCTTAAAAACGATCGCTGCTGCGATCTCACTGTTTGACATCTCACCAGCGACCTGTAGCGACCTGTACAACGATGTCACATGGGAGCTATTATGACGATTCAGTGTCGGAGTCGTCAACGAGGTCGTTGGTAAGGTGTCAAACACAGCGATGTGTGCTACCCAGCGGGACCTCAACGATCAAAAAACGGCCCAGGCCATTCCGACACGACCAGCGATCTCACAGCAGGGGCCTGGTCGCTGCTACGTGTCACACATAGCAAGATCGCTACTGAGGTCGCTGTTGCGTCACAAAACTTGTGACTCAGCAGCGATCTCGCTAGCGATCTCGCTTAGTGAGACGGGGGCTTTAGAGAATATCTGTAATGTGGGTAGCGCTACATTGAAGATTGCTAGTTGCTGTCAGACAAGATCAGGGTAACTTTCATTTTTATCTCAGCTTTGTTTAAGACCCTGGAAACTGTAGGCCAGTTACCTTGCAGCTTTTCTTCAGGAGGTAAATCGTTGGAAGTTCATGCTATTATTTAAACCATTGTTAGGGATCAGCGTCAGGCTCAGAATATCAAAGGCATTCAGCGGGGTGCAGAAAGATCATATCTACTCTTCACAGGTTCCAAAATAGTGGTGCGTGCAAGGTTTTCCAGATGCGAGGTATGTATTTGTTTTTATTGTGTAACAGCCAAATGACTATGGCAGGTGAAATTTTAATATAGTGACCTAGCAGTTCTCTATCATTGATGACTAACGCATTGCAGTTTCAAACATTAGTGTTAGGCTATGTGCACACGTTGCAGATTTGACTGTGGAATTTTCTGTGCAGATTCTGCATTTCTTGGCAGAAAACACAGGTCAGAATCTGCACCTTGTTTTGGTATGTGCACACGTTGCAGATTTTTGTGCGGATTTCTTCTTTTTTTTTACCCCTGCAGATTTCTATTATGGAATGGGTGCAGAGATGCAGCAGATCTGCAAAAAGAATTTACATGGTCCTTTTTTGAATCTGCTGGTTTTTCTGTGCAGATTTTTCCACACCAGTAGCACAGCATTTTTTTTTTGCCATTGATTTACATTGTACTGTAAATCACTTGCGGAACTTCAGCGTTTCTGCGAGGAAAAAAAAGCTGCAGATCTATAGGAAATCTGCAACGTGTGCACATCGCCTTAAAGGGGTTATTTTGGTTATTTCTGTGGGGCTTAGGACTAATCGGCAGGTAGTTACTACCAGCATGTCCTGCGATGTGACATGGACTGCTCCTACTGGCATTTCTCCTAGTTCCTGTGATGTCACATCAAAAGAGTAGTTCCTTCTCTTCTGCTCTGTTGCTAGGGTGTTACTGCTCATGTCATGTTGATTTGTCACCTGCTCAGCCAAACACAGATGGCAGCTAGCTGTCAATCAACATGATGTTGGCAGTGATGTCTTGTCGACAGAGCATAGGAGAAAGTAGGAATTACTCCTTCAACGTGACATCACAGGAAGTAGGAAAATCACTGCTAGAAGCATCAAATGACCTTTCTAAGGTGGGAGAGACCATTCCACTGGTTGCTGTGGGTCAGAAATGAGTTCTTTGCCCTGAAACCCCTCTTCTAAACAGGAATGTGACATGAGAGTGATGTGCTGTAGAATTTGTTCTGTACTGTAGTTTGGGAGTCCTTGTTACATCCTCGTCCATGTGACCGGATTGAGCTGCACACATGACAGGAGACCTTGGGTCCAGTTCAACAAGTTCGATTTTACGGCACAATTGTTTATTGAACATGTGGTTGCAGCACACAGAGTGAGCCAGAATCCTCTCCAGATAATGTTTCCTTTGTCCAGTGTACTATCAGTCCTTGACTCCATTCTGCCCAACCGTCCCCCTGCCTCAACAGCTCCTGTTCATAGCCATCCAGCATAACAGCTTCCTTGAGATCCACCTTCTTTCCCTCTCACCGGAACCCGGATCATCCTCACAGGGGGAACCAAGACATGCCACCCAATGCCTCTTCGGGGCCCTAAGCCTGAAACTGTCCCAGGATCTGCACGAGACTTAACATGTGTCTTCATACTGTTTGGAGACTTGGCACTGACAGGACCCCTTTGCCGCTGATGCATCACTGCCTTTAAACCTGTCAAACACTGTCACTGTTGAGCACTTCCTCTGAGTGAACACTCCTCCACTAGTACCTGACTCTCTACTTGACTAACTAGAAGCTTTTCTTGCTATCTGATCTAACTTCTCCCCATATGTGGGTGAATCCAAGCTGTTAACTATATACAACCATGAGTGATGCAAACGATATCCCTATGCCTTGTCCCGAAATCTTCTTCTACCCCCCTACTTGACAGCAGAACAATGCTTAGTCTCTTAGAAAAAAATCTTGAGTCCCAAAGAACCCCTTTAAAATGTAGTTAATAGCAGGTTCACAGATCTAGGAATAAAGAGGTTTTCTGACAGAAACTCAACCATCTTGTCCATGGTTTGCGACTGGCATTGCAGCTAAGACCTAGTGGTCTTGATTGGCAAAGGCGTCTAACACAATCATACTAAAAATGTTGTTCTGCAATATATTATTGACTAATTCTTAGTATTAATTGTTAACAATAGGATGGTTGGAGGTCCGACACCTGGCATTCCCACTGATATTAGTGTCATTACCACTCGCTACACAATAAATGGTGCTGAACTGCTCAGCTGTGTTCAGTGTCTATATCCAGCCTTCAAAGCAGCTAATAACAGCTGACCAGTGCGGGGTGCCAGGTAATACCCCGATCTGATGTTGATGACCTATCCTGCTATGCATGTAATGTGATCAGATAATATCTTCTATTCAATGCTTCATTACATTTTAGCAATTGGATTATCTTGATTAAAATGTATTCATAATTTTCTTATAACTGATAAATATGATATAAATATTGTCAAATTTTACATTTAACATTAAAAATGTTAATGATCAAATGAGGGTTAGCAAAAGTTGTCCATGAATATCATACTGTCATGTCGGACGCTGTTCACACTAGGGCGTCCGACAGACAGCGGTAATTCCACATTCGTCCACTATACGCTCAGTGGCGCCGGCTAGACTTTATCCAGGTTGTCCGGGGTTAATCTAGCTGGTAATGGGGTTGGAGGCTGGGTCACGCCCGTGGCCTTTAAATAGTCATTCTGGACTTTGGGCGTCGCCGATTATAGCTTGTGTCTTGTGCCTGGTGATCTCGGTCTGGAGTGGTGGTCTAGGAGAAGAAATATCGTATCTGGTGGAGTATTATCCTTTGTCATATTTCTCCTTCCTATATTTGTATTTGTTTTGCCCTGTGCACATTATAGTGTTTTCCTGTGTGTCTGCGGCGTGGTGCGTTTTTAGTTTTCCCTCTGTGCTTTCTGTAGGGGTTGGTGTCTGGTCTAATCACTGGGTGGCGGGTGGAGGTTTCAGCATAGGACTGAAACAGGCGGCCCAGACAAGCACACCATCAGTGGAAATTCTGGGAGAGGGACAGACAGGGTTTTCCCTAGTCTGAGGGATATCGCAGGGGCCCGGGTAATCAGCTGTAGTCTACCCAGTACCCGCATGACACATATCACATCAGAATGGAAAATGGAAGCCAATGAAGGTGGACCTCCCTCTTCCACCAGCGACAAGGAATAACTAGGGAAGGGCTAGTGGATCATGTGCTCCAAGTGTCGGCTGCCAAGCAGGAAAGTTAACAAGACACTTTCCCTAGAATAGGGTGTGTTAATTTACAGTTTAGCGGTATATTGAATTTTTGCACTGGGTGAAGGAATGTTTTGCACCATCTCTCCACAGGTACACTAAACATCACAGGTCTTATCAGAAACTATCTCTTACCAATTCACATTCACATTCAAGATTCTGATAGAGTAGTTAGTATGGAAGCAGTATGACATCCCCTGAGGATCTACATTGTCAGGATACACTTGTAAGCTATGGATATCTCAAAAAAGCCCATTTTGATTTCCCAATATGTAATACTACCTTTAGAGGACATATTGTTCTGATCCTACAATGTTCAAGCATTAAAGTCTTTCTATATTTCTCTTCCTTTTTTTATTTTGAGGTAAACACACTTAAAGGTCACAGTAACATATGAGCTATGCATACTGTTTAATGATCTCCTATGCTAAATATGTTTTATTTTTTACTTTTTTCTGATTGTGACCCCAAGCCATACAGGTAGACCCCTCAATAATTTTATGTATAACACCAGTTACATCCACCATCTGATAAGCTGTGTGAAGATGATAATACTGTACGAATGCCTCTGTCACAGTCAATAGATGTTGCAAGGAGATGTCCTAACAATATCCTGGAAACAATGTACAATATACCAGATCATGCTGGATTTACAGTGTGAAATATAGCCCTTCAAAGCTGGGATTTAACAAAATAACAAGCAGCATCAAACCTGACATGTTTGGAATACAGATTTCATTGAGCTTTACTCCTCTAGTCCAGAAATGAAATGGAATAGTAGATAGATGATACAATTTTGTATTCATAATCATACATCTGGACTGGAATTCTAGTGCAAGAAATGTTATGTAGTGCTTTACTATAAATCAATCCTGTTACCAGCACTCATAATGTTAACATCACTTTCTGCAAAATGTCACAGAAACATGCAATGCCATGTCTATGGAGCCTTTGGTTGAATGATGTGCTGTGTAATATTAAAGTCCCCATCCCCTAGACCAGTGGTCCCCAACCTTTGTGACCTTGAGAGCCACATTCAGCTCTGAGAGAGGGTCGCGAGCTACATTTAGCTCTGAGAAAGGATCACGAGCTCCATTTAGCTCAGAGAGAGGGTCGCGAGCCACATTTAGCTCTGAGAGGGGGTCATGAGCCACATCCAGCTCCCGCCTACACAGCACCTCCTCTGACAGGTAGTATCATCCTGTTTCTAGGTGACCATGCTTAAATTATCTATAAACCCTTAAGACCAGTATATTGGCATCCAGGTCTGCGCTTCTGTGTAAGACTACTCACAAATTTCATCATTTTGAGATGTGCTCTTCATACCTGTTTGCTAGACCTGGAGCTAATGCACCAAGCTGGCTGACAGTCACGAGTCACAATTCATGGTTGGGGACCCATGCCCTATACAGTGTAAAAAACAAAAACAAGCATAGAGTGTAAAAATGCTAAAGTACTGTAAAGTATCCAATAGATACTGCCTAAATAACACAACCCTATAACCCCAGCAATGAAGATGAAACTTGTCCAGCTTTCTTCCAAATTCTCGAGCACCAAATTTGAAATAAGGTTACTTAAGTCTCTGAGTTTCTAGAGTTTCATGGCCACCGACCCCCAATAAGTTCAAGTAAAATAAAGAATAATGAGGCCTACACATGTAACCAATATACAGGTGTTCAGTATACAAAACATACAGTAAGGGATGGATAGACCATGTTTAGACATGAGCACCACTGTCGGTTTTATTTAAGGTCATTCGATGCCTCAGGGAGAAAAGAATGTGTCAGTAATGAGATAGCACTTGTACTTTCTTAATCTTCATAAAAAAGACGTAAAAAGCCTGGAAAACTTGTAACGGGCAAGTTGTCGTGTGAGGTGACATTTTCAAGGGTTTTCTGGGAGTTAATATTGATAAACTACTCTTAGTTTAGCTCCTCAATACTATATCTGTGAAGGTCCAACTCCTGACATCCGACACTCTCTAGTGACCATAGATGGTACTACAAGGTTTATAATATACCAGTGACTCCCATCGGTTTCCTGCCCTGTACAGAGCTGAGACACTTTTGGTGCATCATGGCCCTTTCCTTCAACTGTAGTGGATAAGCCAGAGTCGGAGACCCACTGATCTGAAATTGATGATAAATGCTAGGAATATGTCAGCAATTTTAAAGTCTCAGATACCAAACCCCTTAAACTGGATCATGCTTCTGGTATTTGTAACCTAGAATTCTACAATTGGCAGATGGATTTTTTTTTGCCCTATGTGACCCTTTCTTTTTAATATCTGCAGCTATAGCACAGTTCACATTTAGGATGTACCCTCCAATGTTAGGTAGACATAAGGACATTCCCATTTACAGTTTTCATAGATGTGAAAAGGAAACCTAAAACCGTTCCTACTAACTTTGCCTACATAATAATAATTATAAGGTACCAAAAGAATAATGCTCTAAACTGTCCAAATAACAATTAAAAGTAATTTTCCGAGTAATAATGGCATACAACCTCATTCTCATCACACTGTTGCTGATATAAAGTACCTTTCGTGCTTCCACGATAGCTTCATGCAGTACCCTTGTTCCCTGTGCATTTAATTGTACCTCACAAAGTACCTATCCTGTGCCAGCCGCAGTGCCACAATGGTACTGTCTGCTGCAGTGCCAATGTAATCCTTAGTTCCTCTATAACCAGAAGTTAAAACAAATAAATCTAATTTTAAGATCCAGATCTATAAAAGGTTGTGGAGCTGAGTGGGATGAAATGAGTCACAATCAGCGAACAGTAATATTTGATGGCGCAGATATTCCAGCATTTTACCTACATTTCTAATATTGAGTCATTATAAGACTCTAAGGAACAATGGTTCAACTGTGTAATGAAACGGATAGGTTTTATTACTCGAGACTAGGTATGGACTGGGGCTGAAATTCAGTCCTGGCATTTGAAATCACATAAGCCCATGTTGTCTCTGTCCTCAAGCACTAGATGGGATATATTACTAATATTACCCTGGATGGAGGAAAGGAAGATTTTCTACAAGACCAATATTTCTAATGATACCCGTGGCCTGCTGGGGTAAGTGATGGAGTCAGCGACTTTGTGATCCATCATAACTCTTAACAGTATGGGTATCTTGAGAACACAGATTCTGTTAATAACGTAGCAGACAAGGTGGCCCATGACCAGACAGGCCCTTCTGGCATTTGCCAGAATTGCCAGATGGCCAGTCCGGCCCCGCTCAAGACTGTGTCTTACAATGGTCTGTGCATGGGTTGTAGTGTTGGAACAGAACTTAGAAGTCATCCCAGTCTGTAAATCAGATTACAGGGTTTTCTGCTAAATGAAAATCCTTCTAGTCATAAAATTTGTAGCAAATTGGACATGATAGACTGGGAATCTCCTCCCGACAGCATTGATCACACATCTATAGTCTATTTCTGTAGCCTCAGTTCTGATAATTGAGCGACTTCTCATTTCTAGGGTCCTTTGACCAAAAACCTTCTTTTAGTGCACAGCAAACTACATATGCTATATGTCATGTTGGACGCCGTTCAGACCAGGTCGTCCGACAGACAGCGGTAGTTCCGCTTTTGACCACTATTTGCTCATTGGCGTCGGCTAGATTTTGTCTAGCTGTTCCGGGGTTAATTTACCTGATCCTCGGATTGGAAGCTGGGCCATGCCCATTGCCTTTAAATAGCTTTCCTGAACATTGGGCATCGCCGATTATAGCTTCTGTCTTGCGTTGCTATCTCGGTCTGGAGTGGAGAGCTGGTTGTTGGAGAATCGTTGCTGGTGGTGTATTTTCCTTTGTCTTATTTACTCCTTCCTATATTTGTGTTTATTTTGCCCTGCACATTTATAGTGTATTCCTGAGTGACTGCGGCGTGGTGTATATTTTCCTTTATCCTTGTCTGTTCCAACTGTGGGTATTGGTGTATTGCATTCACTGGGTGGAGGGCGGAAGTTTTCAGCTTAGGGTTGTAACAGGAGGCAGGGTGAGGTTCGAGGCCTGGACATGCACACCATCAGTGTAAACTTCAGGTAGAGGGTCAGTCAGCATTTCCCTAGTCTGAGGGAAATTGCAGGGGCCCGGGTTATTAGCTCTCGCCCACCTAGTCTCCGCGTGACACTATATGAGTGATATTATTCATCACACGGCATGCAATCATACATCCAAAATTTTCTATATCTACAACCATAAAAACAACCATAGAAGCAAAGATGAGCAGAGTTTTGCGGCACCCAGTTCCAACCTTGGGTCTGTGCCTCTGTATTTTGTTATGAAGTCACCTCAGTGGCCAGGAAATGCCAGCCCAGGGATGTCAGCTCCAGAAGTGAGGTCCGGCTGCGACAGAGGACAGGACCAGAGGTCGGAATAGGGTCCTGCAAATGTTTTGTTCATCTATGCATGGCGGTATTTCCCATCCCTGTAACATTCACTTTTTTTTTTTCTTAAAGTTAAGTTTAACCAAACTATGTACACCCCTGTTATTCAGATCTGTATGTCTGTTCAATTAAACTCACCGCATGTTCCTTTTCTGTTAAAAGACAGATGGCACATGAAAGCCGCGCATTTTTAGTAGAGCCGGTACTGCTTTTTTTCCTTCATATATGATCACATGTACATTGCTACAAGAAGAATCTGACCAGCACAGAATGAATCAAATGGGTGTAGCATATAAAACCCGTCAGTCTGAGGTGTAAAAAAATTTCATAACAGTTAAATAACTGTTTAAAGGTATGGCATTCTGGCAAAAAAATATATTAGTGATTGTCATGATATGGTATGAAATATCATATAAGTTTAGTTCTGTTGCTAGCAAGCTGTGGGTTAAAAAAAAAAACCCTTCCCTTTCACTCAGCCAAGAGCTGCCTTGCCAATGTATGTGAGAGGGGAGTTTTATTGAAGAAAGGCATTTACGACCGGCATTTCCTGCCGCGTAAGCTCTTGTCCAGCTTTAACTGTTAGAGAAGATTCTAGAATCCTGAAAGTCCTTTGTTCTGTTTTTGTAAGATAGTAGGCAAACGATTTAAAATACGAACACAAAAATATATCGTCATAATCACACTCGGAGGATCTACCCATCCCTCGAAACACAGGTTTCTAGCTCCATCTGGTACAGAGGTAGGGATTTCTCTGTCAGTGTGCGTGACAAATAGGACATATTTGATCTCATCGGAATGCCCACGATACTACGAGATGAATGATGGGTATGGTGCGATTATTTTATGTTCTGTAGCGAAGTTACGGGCATCAGATATATTTAATGCCCAGTGAGTAATACTGAAGAAGTAGGAGGGGTTGGAAAAACCAGCCCTTTCTGTGAGGTCACAAGCTGTAGGTTATAAAGTTGCTGGCAGGCTTCCAGGGGAGAGTTGTGAGTTTTTACCTGAAGCGACCAGACTGAGAGTGCAAATGCACTGGGATAGATGGAAAGCTCTCCTAGCCTGTTGCCTGCAATGCAATGATCTGAGAATATGTGAGTGTTACCTTTTCTTCATTTAATCCTTTTATTTTTTATAATTACCTTGTACATATTTGCAATTGTCTCATTTGTAACATCTTTGTAAAATATTTTATAAACACTGCCTAAAAATCATTTATGGGGTATAATATTTAATACTAGTTCGTTCTTCCTGCCCTAAACCGTACCCTGTCTCTGAAGGGAATTACGCTACTGTTTTGGGGTTAGCTCCAGACCCGTTCAATTGGAGCTGGTGGCAGCGACCGTGTGCCGGCTTTTGGGGGTCACTGTAGCGACTGCGGCTTGATAATTATTGTTCCTGCCTGAGTGGGAGTAGTTATCGCGTCGCTGCAGTGCACCTAATAGCCAGTACATAGCAGGCAGCGTTTCTGGCGACTAATCACCCTAGGTGCAGTACCTAATCTGACCTGACAGTAAGGGGGGCGCCAGAGAACTGCAAGGTTTAAGTGGAACTGTACGCGGGATATACACAAATCCCTGCAGTCCATGGTATACTGAAGAGCAGTGGGATACCTAAAATAAGCCCCTGCTGGAAACAAGAGGTCAATAGCCTCGTGTGTGGTTTTTTTTTCATCACATTGTGGCAGTGGAGGGATAACTAGGATAAGCCCCCCCCTGCACATGTGATAGCCGTCTGCTGGTCTAAAGTCACCCCAATCCGTGACATATTGTGGGCAGCGGCTAAGGGATCTTGACAATTGGTGACAGTTCGTGACAATTGGTGGCAGCGGTGGGATATTAGAGCATTAGTGATTTGGTTTGAGCAATCATTCCTCTCACTAAAAACTTGCAGAAAGTTCTTGCGAGAACTCTGCGCAAATAAGTTTGGAGAACGAACTCAGTGTTTATTAGTTGTGAGACAATTGTGTACTGGTAATTATCCCCTCCCTTTCTCTTCGTTTTTCTATTCTATCTTTTATTTGGCAACCATGGCTGCGAAAGGAGAAGCCTGGTACACCCAGCAGAAGAAAGACACTCTTGCTGGGATATGCATGTACCATGGCCTGAACCCCCAGAACAAGACCAAGACTCAAATGGTCGCTGAACTGGTGCAATGGGAAGCCGCTCTAGACCACTCACAGAGCCCAGAGGCCGCAGAGGCCAGCACCAGCGAACATGGTGCTGCAGCAGAGGTCCAACCACTGAATGCTCGCCCCGTTAGCAATCCGGGCGAATTGGACCCCCACCTGCAGGCGGCCTTGAAAGAATTCCCCACTGACGACCATGAGGGACGTCGGCAGCTGATTCAGCAATACCGGCAGGAGGCTGAGGCCCGAGCCGAGCGAGAGGCCCAGCGAGAGGCAGAGAGAGCCGAGCGAGAGGCCCAGCGAGCCGAGCGAGAGGCCCAAGCGCAGCGGGAGTACCAGCTGCAGATGGCCCAACTGCAAATGCAGGGGTCGTCCCAGAGCCGTGAGCCCAGCAGCGCTCAGACACCAAAGCCCTGGCCCGACCACTTTCCTGTTATGGAAAAGGATGGGGACTTGGACACTTTTCTGCGGGCCTTTGAGAAAGCCTGCAGACAGTACCAGCTGCCTACACAAGAATGGGCGCGATACCTGACACCAGGGCTGAGAGGAAAAGCTCTGGAGGCGTTTGCTGCCCTCCCTCAAGAACAAGATGGTGACTATGAGGCCATCAAGCAGGCTCTGATAGCCAAGTACCAGCTTACACCCGAGGTGTACCGTAAAAAGTTTCGGACCCTCCAACGTGGCCCACACGACAGATACAGTGATGTGGTGCATGGACTGGGGACCCACTTTGACCAGTGGACCCAAGGACTGTCAGTGACCACCTTTGCACAGCTGCGAGATCTGATGATCAAAGACCAGTTCTTCCGTCTTTGCCCAACTGAGGTGCGACAGTTCGTGATGGACAGAGAACCCAAAGACGTGACGAAAGCAGCGCAGATTGCCGATGCCTATGAGGCCAACCGTAGATCGGAAGTGCGGAAGCCAGTCACCTCCAGCTGGAGAGGGGGTAAGCCTGCAACCAACGCCAGTACCCCTGCCAGCCAACACACCAGAGGTCCTGTCCCCGTGGCCAACAGCACCAGACCTACCACCGAACTTCGCCAGTGTTACCACTGCAGGCAGACTGGACACCTCAGTCACCGATGTCCAGCCAAGCAGAAGAACCCCTCATCCCAGGCCCCAGGGCCTAATGCAGCAGTTCTTTTGGTGGGTGGTGTGGCTGGGAGGGGGTGTGATAACGTACAGCATGTCCTTGTGGGAGGTCGTGTTGCTACAGGCCTCAAGGACACCGGGGCTGAACGAACCCTCATCCGACCCGAACTGGCGGCCCCTGAAGAAATCATTCCGGGGAAAACCCTAACTGTCACTGGGATTGGGGGCATCAGCTGTCCCTTGCCAATGGCCCGGGTTTTTATTGATTGGGGTGCCGGGAGCGGGGTGAAGGAAGTGGGGCTGTCTGATAATTTGCCCACTGATGTTTTGTTGGGAACTGATTTGGGGAGGTTGGTTGCATACTTCGTGGATGACCCTCCTCCCCAATCTACTAATGAGGGTAAAGTTAACCCTGGTGATGATGATGATGATGATGGGAAATCGCATGTGTTACCTGACCATGCTTTATCTTGTAATGATGCATCTGTTAACCATTTTTTCCCTAGGATTGAGGGTGGAAATGTTGTACCTGTGCCAACTGTATCTGATAATGATGTTTCTGTGAAAGTTGATGTGTCCATAGGTACAGGAGTGCTCAGCCACGTCGCTCTGCGGAGTGAGACGGCTGAGGAACCCCTAGCAGGGGCAAGTGTCGGTGCTACAGGAAATGGGGAGATACATGGGAACCGTGAGGAAGGTGATGCCATGCAATTGACCAGTGCCACCGAGGAAGGTAACTGGCCCATAAGTAGCAATGCTCCTGAGGTAATGGGGGTGGATGGGGAGGTAGAGCCCATAGCAGCGTCGGCTGATGGGTCTGTAGAAATCCCCGGGGAGACAGCCTACGTAGCTGCTGTCACCCGCAGTCAGAGTGCCCGGAACGCAGATACCTGTCTGCCTTCCGGACCCTCCTCAGTCATCAGTGTGACTGAACCAGAGGTGGACCCAGAGCAGGTCCCAGAGGGCTCCCGTGGGGAAGGGACCATGACATCGCTTCTGGCTTCCCCTAGCCAGGAGTTTCAGGCCGCTCTGCACACAGATGCGAGCCTAGAGAGTTTGAGACAACTCGCCGGGACGTCATTCTCCGAGACTGATAAGGAGAAGGTGTTCTGGGAAGGAGGAAGGTTGTACCGGGAGACAGTACCCGGAGAATCACAAAAGGAGTGGTTGAGGGACAGACAGCTGGTCGTCCTACAGCAATTCTGGGGTGAGTTGTTGCGGATTGCCCATGAGATCCCGCTAGCTGGACACTTGGGGATCAGCAAAACTAAGGCCCGGCTGTCTCAACACTTCTATTGGCCTAAGATGGGGACAGATGTGTCAAACTACTGCCGCTCCTGTGTCACCTGTCAAAGAGTGGGGAAGGCGGGGCCTGTTCTTAAGGCTCCCCTGATCCCTTTGCCAGTGATAGAGGAGCCTTTCCAGAGGATTGCGGTGGACATTGTGGGCCCGCTGGCCGTCCCCAGCAGCTCTGGAAAGCAATATATTCTTACTGTGGTAGACTACGCTACCCGGTACCCAGAGGCAGTAGCTCTGTCGTCAACTAGGGCAGATAAGGTGGCGGATGCCCTGTTGGCCATCTTTTCACGGGTAGGATTTCCCAGGGAAATGCTTACTGATCGAGGGACCCAATTTATGTCTCACCTAATGGAGGCTCTCTGTAAGAAAATGCAGGTGAAGCACCTGGTATCGAGTGCGTATCACCCACAGACCAATGGCTTGTGTGAACGCTTCAATGGTACCCTCAAACAGATGCTACGCATGCTGGTTGAGACACAAGGGCGCGACTGGGAGCGGTACCTCCCACACCTGCTATTTGCTTACTGAGAGGTTCCGCAGGCCTCGACGGGGTTCTCCCCCTTCGAGCTCCTGTACGGCAGGCGAGTCCGGGGACCCCTTGGGTTGGTAAGAGAATCCTGGGAAGAGGAGCCGAACCCTTCTGAAGTGTCCATAGTGGAGTATGTCATGCGCTTCCATGACAAGATGCAGACCTTGACGCAGTTGGTGCATGACAACATGACGCAGGCTCAGGCTGATCAGAAGCACTGGTACGACCAGAACGCCCGAGAGCGGACCTACCACGTGGGTCAAAAGGTGTGGGTGCTGGTTCCTGTACCAACGGATAAGCTTCAGGCAGCCTGGGAGGGCCCGTACGTCGTCCACCAACAGCTCAACCCGGTCACCTACGTGGTCACGCTTGACCACACTCGGGGTAGGCGAAAGGCCTTTCACGTCAACATGATGAAGGCTCATCACGAACGTGAACCTTTCGTCCTACCGGTCTGCAGCGCACCCGAAGAAGGGGAGGAAGACACCCTCCTGGACATGCTGGCCCAAGCCAAGGCCCGTGGGTCCATTGAGGACGTGGAGGTAAGCGCCTCGCTAGATGAACCACAGCGGTTGCAGTTGCAAACCACACTGGAACCCTTCCGGGTCGTGTTCTCCAACCGGCCTGGAAGGACTGAGTTAGCCGTCCACGAGGTGGACACCGGGAATCACGCCCCACTACGGCGAACACCCTCTCGAATCTCTGACCAGGTGCAGCAGATTATGCGCCAGGAGATCGATGAGATGTTACAGCTGGGAGTGATTCAACGGTCAAAGAGCGCGTGGGCCTCACCTGTAGTTCTCGTGCCAAAGAAGGACCGGACCACCCGGTTCTGCGTGGACTACAGGGGGCTCAACGCCATTACAGCCTCTGACGCGCACCCAATGCCGCGCATCGAGGAGCTGCTTGAGAAGTTAGCTGGCGCAAAATACCTGACAATAATGGACCTGAGTCGCGGATACTGGCAGATTCCCCTGAGCCCCGAGGCGCAGGAGAAGTCCGCCTTTATCACACCCTTTGGACTGTACGAGTCCACGGTCATGCCCTTCGGCATGAAAGATGCCCCTGCCACTTTCCAGCGGATGGTCAATCTCCTGCTTCAGGGACTGGAGAAGTACGCTGTGGCGTACTTAGATGACATTGCCATCTTCAGTCCCTCCTGGGATGAACACCTGCAGCATCTCGAGGAGGTGCTCGGGCGAATTCACCGAGCAGGACTGACTATCAAGCCAGGAAAGTGCCAGATGGGCATGAGGGAGGTCCACTACCTGGGGCACCAGGTAGGTGGAAACACCCTAAAGCCAGAGCCTGACAAAGTGGGCGTGATCGTGAACTGGCCCACTCCCAGGAACAAGAAACAGGTGATGTCCTTCCTGGGCACTGCAGGGTACTATAGGCGCTTCGTGCAGCACTATAGTAGCCTGGCAAAACCTTTGACGGACCACACCAGGAAGAAGCTACCCCACATCGTCAACTGGACAGATGGCTGTGAGGGGGCCTTCCAGGCGTTGAAGACAGCACTGTGCAACGCCCCTGTGTTGAAAGCAGACGACAGCAGTCGACCGTTCTTGGTACAGACCGACGCCAGCGAGTTTGGCCTTGGTGCTGTGCTCAGCCAGGTTGACTCGGAGGACCAAGAGCACCCCGTGTTGTACCTGAGCCGGAAACTTTTGCCGAGGGAAGTGGCCTACTCCACCATTGAGAAGGAGTGCCTGGCCATAGTCTGGGCCCTGCAGCGCTTGCAGCCCTACTTGTACGGTCGCACCTTCACGGTGGTGACCGACCACAACCCTCTGCGCTGGCTAAGCACCATGTGTGGAACCAATGGCAGGTTGCTACGCTGGAGCCTTGCCCTTCAGCAATTTGACTTCACCATTAAACACAAAGCGGGCAAAGAGCATGGGAATGCAGATGGACTCTCCCGCCAGGGTGAACCCACGGAGGTGCGCATGGAGGCATACCGAGAGGTTCTGCCGCCGTAGCGCACGCTAAAAGGGGGAGGTGTCATGATATGGTATGAAATATCATATAAGTTTAGTTCTGTTGCTAGCAAGCTGTGGGTTAAAAAAAAAACCCTTCCCTTTCACTCAGCCAAGAGCTGCCTTGCCAATGTATGTGAGAGGGGAGTTTTATTGAAGAAAGGCATTTACGACCGGCATTTCCTGCCGCGTAAGCTCTTGTCCAGCTTTAACTGTTAGAGAAGATTCTAGAATCCTGAAAGTCCTTTATTCTGTTTTTGTAAGATAGTAGGCAAACGATTAAAAATACGAACACAAAAATATATCGTCATAATCACACTCGGAGGATCTACCCATCCCTCGAAACACAGGTTTCTAGCTCCATCTGGTACAGAGGTAGGGATTTCTCTGTCAGTGTGCGTGACAAATAGGACATATTTGATCTCATCGGAATGCCCACGATACTACGAGATGAATGATGGGTATGGTGCGATTATTTTATGTTCTGTAGCGAAGTTACGGGCATCAGATATATTTAATGCCCAGTGAGTAATACTGAAGAAGTAGGAGGGGTTGGAAAAACCAGCCCTTTCTGTGAGGTCACAAGCTGTAGGTTATAAAGTTGCTGGCAGGCTTCCAGGGGAGAGTTGTGAGTTTTTACCTGAAGCGACCAGACTGAGAGTGCAAATGCACTGGGATAGATGGAAAGCTCTCCTAGCCTGTTGCCTGCAATGCAATGATCTGAGAATATGTGAGTGTTACCTTTTCTTCATTTAATCCTTTTATTTTTTATAATTACCTTGTACATATTTGCAATTGTCTCATTTGTAACATCTTTGTAAAATATTTTATAAACACTGCCTAAAAATCATTTATGGGGTATAATATTTAATACTAGTTCGTTCTTCCTGCCCTAAACCGTACCCTGTCTCTGAAGGGAATTACGCTACTGTTTTGGGGTTAGCTCCAGACCCGTTCAATTGGAGCTGGTGGCAGCGACCGTGTGCCGGCTTTTGGGGGTCACTGTAGCGACTGCGGCTTGATAATTATTGTTCCTGCCTGAGTGGGAGTAGTTATCGCGTCGCTGCAGTGCACCCAATAGCCAGTACATAGCAGGCAGCGTTTCTGGCGACTAATCACTCTAGGTGCAGTACCTAATCTGACCTGACAGTAAGGGGGGCGCCAGAGAACTGCAAGGTTTAAGTGGAACTGTACGCGGGATATACACAAATCCCTGCAGTCCATGGTATACTGAAGAGCAGTGGGATACCTAAAATAAGCCCCTGCTGGAAACAAGAGGTCAATAGCCTCGTGTGTGGTTTTTTTTTTCATCACATTGTGGCAGTGGAGGGATATCTAGGATAAGCCCCCCCCCTGCACATGTGATAGCCGTCTGCTGGTCTAAAGTCACCCCAATCCGTGACATATTGTGGGCAGCGGCTAAGGGATCTTGACAATTGGTGACAGTCACGGTGTGAGTCGTGACAGTGATATAATACTGTATGGACTGTACACTGATCAATCGACCTGTATGGACTGTTCACTGATCTGTAATAATGTATAGACTGTTCACTGATCTGTAAAAATGTATATACTGTTCACTGATCTGTAATAATGTATGGACTGTTCACTGATCTGTATAATGTGTGGACTCTTCACTGATCTGTAACAATGTATGGACTGTTCACTGACCTGTAATACTGTATGGACTGTTCACTGATCTGTAATAATTTATGGACTGTTCACTGACCTGTAATAATGTATGGACTGTTCATTGACCTGTAATAATGTATGGACTGTTCACTGACCTGGAATAATGTATGGACTGTTCACTGATCTGTAATAATGTATGGACTGTTCATTAATCTGTAATAATGTATGGACTCTTCATTGATCTGTAACAATGTATGGACTGTTCATTGACCTGTAATAATGTATGGACTGTTCACTGATCTATAGCACTGTGTGGACTGTTCACTGATCTATAGCACTGTGTCGACTGTTCACTGATCTATAGCACTGTGTGGACTTTTCACTGATCTATAGCACTGAATGGACTGTTCACTGATCTATAGCACTGTGTGGACTGTTCACTGATCTATAGCACTGTGTGGACTTTTCACTGATCTATAGCACTGTATGGACTGTTCACTGATCTATAGCACTGTATGGACTGTTCACTGATCTCTAGCATTGTATGGATTGTTCACTGATCTATAGCACTGTATGGACTGTTCACTGATCTCTAGTACTGTATGGACTGTTCACTGATCTATAGCACTGCATGGACTGTTCAGTGATCTATAGCACTGTATGGATTGTTCACTGATCTATAGCACTGTATGGACTGTTCAGTGATCTATAGCACTGTATGGACTGTTCACTGATTTATAGCACTGTATGGACTGTTCACTGATCTATAGCTCTATAGCAACGTATGGACTGTTCACTGATCTATAGCACTGTATGGACTGTTCACTGATCTATAGCACCGTATGGACTGTTCATTGATCTATAGCACCGTATGGACTGTTCATTGATCTATAGCACTGTAGGGACTGTTCACTGATCTATAGCACCATATGGACTGTTCACTGATCTCTAGCACTGTATGGACTGTTCACTGATCTATAGCACTGTATGGACTGGTCACTGATCTATAGCACTATATGGACTGTTCACTGATCTATAGCACTGTATGAACTGTTCACTGATCTATAGCACTATATGGACTGTTCACTGATCTATAGCACTGTATTGACTGTTCACTGATCTATAGCACTGTGTGGACTGTTCACTGATCTATAGCACTGTATGGACTGTTCACTGATCTATAGCACTGTATAGACTGTTCACTGATCTATAGCACTGTATGGACTGTTCACTGATCTATAGCACTATATGGACTGTTCACTGATCTATAGCACTGTATGGACTGTTCTTCGATTTACAATATTATATGAACAGTTCACTGATCTGTAATACAGCCTTAGATCCAGGGAACCTTTTTTGTCTGCAGCCTATATTGTACATTTGTGTAATATAAATGTGTTGCAGCACAAGGAGAAGTAATACGTATTAAAATGTTAAATTCCTTTATTTTCCAATCTTTAAAATAGGCAAAAACGGAAAAACACATGCCGTTTTGAAATGCATCTGGTTCTTGTCATTGGATCCCCATGTCCCCCTACACCTCCACTTTGTCAGTGTGGTTTTTTTTTTCTTTTTTTGTCTATTTTAAACTTTGGAAGTAAAAGAATCTTTTATTGTGTAACACTTCTTTAAACCAGAAGATTAATCATTTCTCCTTCTCCTGTGTTCTCTGCGTGCACGATCTCGGGCTTCCGTGGTGATTGACCTGATTGGACATTGGATATTTTAATGTGGTGTCCACTGATTGTCCAGTGATTTCAAGGTGTTATCCAACAATTCAGTTAGCAGCGCTTCATCAATACATCCTTTTCATGGTTGATCTTGGCATCTTCACTTCCGGTCAAGTGCTTGACACGAACCTAGTGCCATGTCTTGAAGGGGTTGGCTATTTTAATAGCTACGCCAGACCCTTTTCTATCACTTCTGATTCATAGAGAAAAAAATGGTGTGGCTCAGTTATTGAAGAGATCAATCAATACCCACGGCATTAGTCACTTGTCAACACAGGAGGACCAGAAACTTAGCTAGCATTAGCAGTACTAAACATATCATTGTCTGTGGACAACTCCTTTAAGAGGCTTAAGCTGGAACCTTCAACTAGATGTGTAGGCATTAGGCAACTCCAAAATTAATAATTGGAAAAAAATGAAATTAGAAGAAATTTGTGGATGATCTCATGATAGCAATGTGTATCATAGGATCTTCTCGCATAAAGAACGGTTAGTGGAGATTCACCAATTTCTTTTCCTTGATATGATCAGGCTGCCTGCATGTTACAGCTGCTCTTGCTAAAGATAACCAATTCCCTGAGTCACAAGTGGAAAATTTCACATCTGATATTTGCTGTGAAATCAACTGTGTGAATTGGATAAGATTTAAGCATGACAATCTGTACAAGGAGGATTCCGTGAAATACATAGAAATGACCCCATCGTACCGAAATGCCTGTAACTGGTAAGGTGTGAAAATACAAATAGGAACACATTTTGAGTATGACACCGATTCATTATTTGCTGTTTTTTTTATGTAACTTTTATTTTTTTGCCAATTTTTTTGCCAAATTCTTCATAATCTCGCACGCGGCTCACGAAAAAGAAAAACTACCTTTATTCTTGTCTTTGACACCAAAATAACTGATGTACATAAAAGCTTTCTGGGAAGAGGCTGGAGGACGTTAGGGCCAAATATTGCAACTTTTGTTAAAAAAAAAAATTGCAATAGAACAGGCCAACATCTGAATATCCCAAACTCTGACCACAATAATGATCATAAAAAGACTGGTGAACTTTGTAAAACTAGATTAAAAAAAAGCAAATTGAAAACAAAAAAACAAAAAAGAAACAAAAAACAGATGAAAAACACCAAAAATAAGATAAAAAAAGAGGTGCAAATGCAATAATGAATCAGGCCCTATGTTCAAAGTTATTAAATAAGACAATCAGCATTTCCTAACTGGTGTTACTTCTAACATTGTCACCACTAACAGCTGTTGTAAATTAGGTGGGAGGCGAAAATCACAGCCGTTATTTGCCCTGATTCTTGCTGATTCTTGGTTCTAAGTGCAGGAGATACAATCAATTTATACAATGGAGCTCAACTGTGCAGAAATATAGAAGATGGGATTTTCACTGTTGGCTGATTATTTTTCTGGTCTCCGTTGAAGGAAAGTTTTTAACTCTTTAAAACATAATGTTTTGTCACATTCATATTGACAATCAATCCTCCCCTTTATTTTCATCCTCATGCACATGGCAGAACCATTGGACAGAGCTTGGACCATGGCAGATGGAGTTGCCTCCTAGGCCATGTGCACACGTTCAGGATTTTTCGCGTTTTTTTCGCGTTTTTTCGCTATAAAAACGCGAAAAAAACGCTTACATATGCCTCCTATTATTTACAGGGTATTCCGCATTTTTTGTGCAAATGTTGCGATTTTTTCCGCGAAAAAATCGCATTGCGGAAAAAAAAGCAACATGTTCATTAAAAATGCGGAATTGCGGGGATTCCGCACACCTAGGAGTGCATTGATCTGCTTACTTCCCGCACGGGGCTGTGCCCACCATGCGGGAAGTAAGCAGATTACGTGCGGTTGGTACCCAGGGTGGAGGAGAGGAGACTCTCCTCCACGGACTGGGCACCATATAATTGGTAAAAAAAAAAGAATTAAAATAAAAAATAGTCCTATACTCACCCTTTGATGGACCCCGAAGTGTTCCCGCCTCTCCGGTGCATGCTCTCTCTTCCGTTCCTATAGATGGTGTGGTTCAGGACCTGTGATGACGTCACTGTCTTGTGATTGGTCGCGTGACCGCTCATGTGACTCACGCGACCAATCACAAGCCGCGACGTCATCACAGGTCCTGAACCACACCGGCATCTATAGGAACGGACACCGCTGAGGAGATCGTCTGGGTGAGTATAACCATTTTTTATTTTTTTTATTATTTTTAATCATTCTATCTTTTACTATAGATGCTGCATAGGTTGCATCTATAGTAACAAGTTGGTCACACTTGTCAAACAGTATGTTTGACAAGTGTGACCAACTTGTCAGTCAGTTTTCCAAGCAATGCTACAGATCGCTTGGAAAACTAGCATTCTGCAAGCTAATTACGCTTGCAGAATGCTAAAAAAACGGGAAAAAAACAGGAAAAAAATGCAAAAAAAAAATGCGGATTTCTTGCAGAAAATTTCCGGTTTTCTTCAGGAAATTTCTGCAAGAAATCCGGACGAGTGCACATACCCCTAGTGTCATTGTATGATACTCTTTGGGTGTCGGATTTAGAGAGAAAATCTCCATAATGAAGCATGTGAACTTTTTTTGTCTCATGCACAATATCCACCTTGTATACACCTTGTTACGAAATTGAAAGTAAACAGTGTACGCCTCTGTCGTCTCTTTGGGAGCCCCATTGTGACTCAGTGTTGTGTTGCGACTTGTTTGATTAACATTTATGTCAGCACTTATTTCATTGTGATCATGCTAAGATTAAGAGCAATATTACAAGTAATTTAAAATGTGTTATTTAAATGGTGATTTTGTTGTGGGTTTTGCTATGGTCTGTTTTTGAGTCCCTGTTGTTCCTTACTATGTACCATGATCCGGTGCATAAGAATTGGAGGCAGAAGTGAATAGCTTTCGAAATAACATCAAAGAATCAATTCTTCTAGGTATACTTGCACACAGTTTTTGAAGGCACACAGCAAGAAGTTCACTTCAAACATCTTGGAGAAAAATCCTGAGAGCTTCTGTGGATGGAGGCTTGCACAAATCCTTCTGACTCTTCATGTAATCACATAATCGATGAAGGTTCAGATTAGGGATTTATAGGGCCATATCTGTTATGATCCGGTGACCTTGGAGCAGCATGAAACTTTCTCTGGAGTCGGTGGAACCTGTACTGACCAAAAATCCTGAACTAACACCGCAACTAGAAGTAGCCGTGGGGTGTGCCTAACAAACCCTAGACACCTCGACACAGCCGGAGGACTAAATACCCCTATAGATGGAAATAGGATTGCTACCTTGCCTCAGAGCAGACCCCCAAAGGATAGGCAGCCCCCCACGAATAATGACTGTGAGTAGGAGAAGAATAGACACACGCAGGTAGAAAACAGGATTTAGCAAAAGAGGCCACTCTAGCTAAATAGGAAAGGATAGGACAGATTACTAGGCGGTCAGTATTAAAACCCTTCCAAAAATATCCACAGCAGATAATACAAAAAGTTCCACAATCTAACTAAAGACATGGAATGTATATCTGCCACTCCAGAGAATCCAACAAGACTGAGAAAATACTGACACAATCTAAGCTGTACAAGAAAACGCAAGAATAGCACTGAATTGTGAAGCACACAGCATGTGTGCCACAGAAAAGGAAACCAGACACTTATCTTTGCTGCTTTGGCAAAAAGGCAGGAGGAACAGGCAGAGGTCCAACACCTCCCAACAACAATTGACAACTGGCAAGGACTAATGAATCCTGCACACCTAAATACCCCAGTCAGAACTGCAATCAGCAGACACACCTGACCAGGACTGCAACCCAGGGACAACTGCATTACCACCTACTACCACCGGAGGGAACCCAAAAGCAGAATTCACAACAGTACCCTCCCCTTGAGGAGGGGTCACCGAACCCTCACCAGCGTCCCCAGGCCGATCAGGACGAGCAAGATGAAAGGCACGGACCAAATCAGCAGCATGGACATCAGAAGCAAAAACCCAAGAATTATCCTCCTGGCCATAACCCTTCCATTTGACAAGGTACTGAAGCCTCCGCCTCGAAAAACGAGAATCCAAAATCTTCTCAACCACATACTCCAACTCCCCATCAACCAAAACAGGGGCCGGAGGATCAACAGAGGGAACAACGGACACCACATATTTCCGCAATAAAGATCTATGGAAGACATTATGGATAGCAAAAGAGGCCGGAAGCACCAATCGAAAAGACACCGGATTAATAATCCCAGAAATCCTATAAGGACCAATAAACCGAGGCTTAAACTTAGGGGAAGAGACCTTCATAGGAACATGACGGGAAGACAACCAAACCAAATCCCCAACCCAAAGCCGGGAACCAACACACCGACGACGGTTAGCAAAACGTTGAGCCTCCTCCTGAGACAACACCAAATTGTCCACCACATGAGCCCAAATCTGCTGCAACCTGTCAACCACATAATCCACACCGGGACAGTCAGAAGGCTCAACCTGCCCTGAAGAAAAACGAGGATGAAAACCAAAATTACAAAAGAAGGGCGAAACCAAAGTAGCCGAACTAGCCCGATTATTAAGGGCAAACTCGGCCAATGGCAAAAAGGCCACCCAATCATCCTGATCGGCAGACACAAAGCATCTCAAATAAGTCTCCAAAGTCTGATTAGTTCGCTCGGTCTGGCCATTTGTCTGAGGATGAAATGCACAAGAAAAAGACAAATCAATGCCCAGCCTAGCACAAAAGGCCCGCCAAAACCTAGAAACAAACTGGGAACCTCTGTCGGACACAATATTCTCCGGAATACCATGCAAACGAACCACATGCTGAAAAAACAACGGAACCAACTCTGAAGAGGAAGGCAATTTAGGCAAAGGCACCAAATGAACCATCTTAGAAAACCGGTCACAAACAACCCAGATAACCGACATCCTCTGGGAAACTGGAAGATCAGAAATAAAATCCATAGAAATATGCGTCCAGGGCCTCTCAGGGACCGGCAATAGCAAAAGTAACCCACTAGCACGGGAACAACAAGGCTTGGCCCGCGCACAAGTCCCACAGGACTGCACAAAAGAACGCACATCACGTGACAACGAAGGCCACCAAAAGGACCTACCAACCAAATCTCTGGTACCAAAAATACCAGGATGACCAGCCAACACAGAACAGTGAACCTCAGAAATCACTCTACTAGTCCATCTGTCAGGAACAAACAATTTCCCCAAAGGACAGCGGTCAGGTCTATCAGCCTGAAATTCCTGAAGAACCCGCCGTAAATCAGGGGAAATGGCAGAAAGGACCACCTCTTCTTTCAGAATGCCGACCGGTTCAAGGACCTCAGGAGAATCAGGCAAAAAACTCCTAGAAAGGGCATCAGCCTTAATATTCTTAGAACCCGGAAGATACGAAACCACGAAATCAAAACGGGAAAAAAAACAAGGACCATCGAGCCTGTCTAGGACTCAGCCATTTGGCAGACTCGAGGTAAATCAAATTCTTATGATCGGTCAGGACCACAATACGGTGCTTTGCTCCCTCAAGCCAATGTCACCACTCCTCAAACGCCCACTTCATAGCCAACAACTCCCGATTGCCGACATCATAATTGCGTTCAGCAGGCGAAAACTTGCGGGAGAAGAAGTCACACGGTTTCATCAAAGAACCAACAGAATCCCTCTGAGACAAAACGGCCCCTGCCCCAATCTCAGAAGCATCAACCTCAACCTGAAACGGAAGAGAAACATCTGGTTGGCGCAACACCGGAGCAGAAGTAAATTGGCGTTTAAGCTCCTGAAAGGCAGAGACAGCCGCAGAGGACCAATTCACCACATCATCGCCTTTTTTTGTCAAATTAGTCAAGGGTTTAACCACGCTGGAGAAGTTAGCAATGAAACGGCGATAAAAATTTGCAAAACCCAAAAATTTCTGAAGGCTCTTCACGGATGTGGGTTGAATCCAATCATGAATGGCCTGAACCTTAACCAGATCCATCTCCATAGATAAGGGGGAGAAAAAATAAAGCCCAAAAAAGAAACCTTCTGCACCCCAAAGAGACACTTAGACCCCTTCACAAACAAAGCATTGTCACGAAGGATCTGAAATACCATCCTGACCTGTTCCACATGAGACTCCCAATCATCGGAAAAAATCAAAATATCGTCCAAATATACAATCAAGAATTTATCAATATAAGTCCGAAAGATATCATGCATGAAGGATTGAAAAACAGATGGAGCGTTAGTGAGCCCGAATGACATCACAAGGTATTCAAAATGGCCTTCGGGCGTATTAAACGCAGTTTTCCATTCATCACCCTGCTTAATACGAACAAGATTATATGCCCCCCGAAGGTCAATCTTCGTAAACCATCTAGCCCCCTTAATCCTAGCAAACAAATCGGAAAGCAAAGGTAAAGGGTATTGAAACTTGACCGTGATCTTATTCAAGAGGCGAAAATCAGTACAAGGTCTCAAGGAGCCATCCTTCTTAGCAACATAAAAAAACCCTGCTCCCAACGGTGAAGAAGATGGCCGAATATGCCCTTTCTCCAAAGACTCCTTAGCATAACTCCGCATGGCGGTATGTTCACACACAGACAGGTTGAAAAGTCGGCCCTTAGGAAACTTACTGCCTGGAATCAAGTCAATCACACAATCACAGTCCCTGTGCGGTGGAAGGGAACTGGACTTGGGCTCATCAAATACATCCTGAAAATCAGACAAAAACTCTGGAATTTCAGAAGAGGAAGAAGAGGAGATTGACATCAAAGGAACATCATTATGAACCCCCTGACAACCCCAACTAGTCACAGACATAGATTTCCAATCCAACACAGGATTATGTACCTGCAACCACGGGAAACCCAGCACGATAACATCATGCAAATTATGCAACACCAGAAATCGACAATCTTCCTGATGGGCTGGCGCCATGTGCATGGTCACCTGTGTCCAAAACTGAGGCTTATTTTTAGCCAAAGGTGTGGCATCAATCTCCCTTAAAGGAATAGGGTTCTGCAAAGGCTGCAAGGGAAAACCACAACGCCTGGCAAACTCAAAATCCATTAAGTTCAAGGCGGCGCCTGAATCCACAAACGCCATGACAGAAAATGACGACAATGAGCAGATCAAGGACACCGATAACAGAAATTTAGGTTGTACAGTACTGATAGTAAATGAACTAGCGATCCTTTTTGTCCGCTTAGGGCAGACTGAAATGACATGAGAAGCGTCGCCACAATAATAACACAACCTATTCTGACGTCTGAATCCTTGTCGTTCCATTCTAGACAAAATCCTATCACACTGCATTGGCTCAGGACTTTGCTCTAAGGACGACGCCACAGCGCGCACAGTTTGACGCTCCCGCAAGCGCCGATCAATCTGAATGGCCAGAGACATAGAATCACTCAGACCGGAAGGCGTGGGAAACCCCACCATAACATCTTTAACGGATTCAGAAAGACCCTTTCTGAAAATTGCCGCCAAAGTATCATCATTCCATTTAGTCAACACAGACCATTTTCTAAATTTCTGACAATACCATTCTGCCGCCTCTTGACCCTGAGACAGGGCCAACAAGGTTTTCTCAGCTTGATCCACAGAATTCGGTTCATCATATAATAATCCTAAAGCCTGAAAAAAGGAATCTTCATTAAGCAAGGCCGGATTCCCAGATTCCAGGGAAAATGCCCAATCCTGAGGATCGCCACGCAGGAGGGAGATGACAATTTTAACCTGCTGAATGGAATCACCGGAGGATCGCGGTCTCAGAGCAAAAAACAGTTTACAATTGTTTTTAAAACCCCAAAATTTGGACCTATCGCCAAAAAACAAATCAGGAGTAGGAATCTTCGGCTCTAAAGCAGGAGTCCGAACAATATAATCAGAAATACCCTGTACCCTAGCAGCAAGCTGGTCTACATGAGAAGCTAATTCCTGAACATCCATGCTGGCACAAGACTCCTCAGCCACCCATAGATAAAGAGGGAAGAAAAGACAAAACAGACTACAGAAAAAAAAATGGCTCAACACCTTTCTTCCCTTCTTCTGAGATGCATTTAACTCATTATTGGCCAGTTGAACTGTTATGATCCGGTGACCTTGGAGCAGCATGAAACTTTCTCTGGAGTCGGTGGAACCTGTACTGACCGCAAATCCTGAACTAACACTGCAACTAGAAGTAGCCGTGGGGTGTACCTAACAAACCCTAGACACCTCGACACAGCCGGAGGACTAAATACCCCTATAGATGGAAATAGGAATGCTACCTTGCCTCAGAGCAGACCCCCAAAGGATAGGCAGCCCCCCACGAATAATGACTGTGAGTAGGAGAAGAATAGACACACGCAGGTAGAAAACAGGATTTAACAAAAGAGGCCACTCTAGCTAAATAGGAAAGGATAGGACAGATTACTAAGCGGTCAGTATTAAAACCCTTCCAAAAATATCCACAGCAGATAATACAAAAAGTTCCACAATCTAACTAAAGACATGGAATGTATATCTGCCACTCCAGAGAATCCAACAAGACTGAGAAAATACTGACACAATCTAAGCTGGACAAGAAAACACAAGAATAGCACTGAATTGTGAAGCACACAGCATGTGTGCCACAGAAAAGGAAACCAGACACTTATCTTTGCTGCTTTGGCAAAAAGGCAGGAGGAACAGGCAGAGGTCCAACACCTCCCAACAACAATTGACAACTGGCAAGGACTAATGAATCCTGCACACCTAAATATCCCAGTCAGAACTGCAATCAGCAGACACACCTGACCAGGACTGCAACCCAGGGACAACTGCATTACCACCTACTACCACCGGAGGGAACCCAAAAGCAGAATTCACAACACATATCATCACTTCCAGAACTGACTGGGTCTGCTTCATTAAACATCTTTTGTCAGAATTCTGGTATAAAAAAAACTTTGTAAAGTTGCAAAATGTTTGTTCATTGTGAACTTGCACAAAAAAATCTGTGAACTTTGGCATTTTTATGCCATTTTCACCCATGAAATTCATGACTTTTACTATGCCACTTCACACCCCGCCTGCTTATCATTATGAAACATGGGCCTCTTAATGAATCTTAATGAGCTTCGCACTCCCCCTTATCAAGACAGGTGTGAAGTCAGGTCTTTGTTCTTCTCTATGCTGAAAATAGTTCTTAATGACATTGGTTGTATTTTTTGGGGTCATCATGGTGCAGAGTAAGTTTGGAGCCAATCAGACTCCTCTCTGATGGTCATGCATGATGGAAAAGTATCTGCCTGTATTTCTTAGCATTGAGGATACAATTAATTTTGACCAAATCCCAAATTCATTTACTGAAATGAAGCTCAAACTTGCAAGGACCCCCAATATACTTCACTGCTCCTGCAAACACTCATTATTGTGCTGCTCTCTATGCGACTCTATGAGCAAGCTGCCTTCTATTACAGCCACAAATTTCACATTTCGCCTCTTTAGTCCAGAACATTTTATGTCATTTTTTTGCTCCCCATTTTTCATGCATAGTTGTGTCATTTGGCCTTGTTTACATGAAAAGTCCTGAGGACAGTAGCTGTGGGTGAGCTGTTGCTCCATGACATCCTACAAACAAATCATGTCCCAGTCCATATGTGTTGTGCTGTGTACATTGCATTGTGCTCACTTGCAGGTCGGTGGCCTTCGCTGTCTCCTCATCTTTGGCTCCAGGAAGAGCCGCACACATCAGGGGACACCTGGGTCATGTTAACAAGTTCAACTTTACTGGACATTTCAAGTACATCAGTCTTTAACACGCAGTATCTATTCTTGATCCATCAACATGGTACATTTTTTAATGATTTTCTTATGTTCAGCTCGGACTACCCTGCTTGAACAGATCCTGTTAGCCCTATGGATTCTTCATCCGGCACCGCAGATCCCCTATTTCCCTCACTCTATTTCAAGTCCATCTTCCACTGTACAGAAGGATTGTTGGTGCTCTCCATAGGCCCTGACTTGAGCTTTGAGCTCTGGCCATTGCAGGAATGTATGCTGGGAGTTTTGTACTACCTCATACAGCCAAAACGATTCTCCAGTACCGTGCTTTCAGCTCACTGCCACTTGAACTTCACCTTGCCTCCAATGAACTCTTTCACAATCACTTTTACTAACTAAAATAAAACAAGTTTTTCCATTTTCTCCTTTCCCTGGCCCCCTCCCAATTCTGGGCTAATCCCAGATATTTAACTGTATCTTGCCCTACTGTATCTATAGTCACTATGTATCTCTAACTTAAGCTTTAAAATTTAGCCTAAGCTTTCCCTATACCTAAACTGAGTACACCCAACCTACCTTAGAAAAAACTGAAGGTAAAAACAAAATAAGCAAATACCCTGCAGTAAATAAATATCAATGGTGCATGAAAATAATACAAGGTGCTTAGTTAACATAATTTTGATTAAAAAAAATGTAAAATCTATGGCACCACATCAAGGTGTGACTATTCGGGACGGTCCTAATCTCTAGTATTAAAACCTTACTGTTTGTCAAATGATGTACATGTGAATAAGGGCCAAGAAGGACTGACACCCGGCTAATGGACACTCAGTCATAGGGAACTTCATGAAAGTAACGTCCAGCTCAAGGAAAAGGGAGGTCACACCTTTATTTGCACATAATGCAAAAACACCTGAAACAAAAACTGAAAGAGATGAACTGAGTTATAAGTTGTACCTTAGCCGTTACCTTTGTAGTACCCACACAGCAGTAGCACCTATCACACTTGTTTACATTATACTCCATAAATTTTATATTTCGCATGTCACCATAAAACGGAGTAAAAACGCATGACAGTATTCACACTATGCAACTGTTGTTTTCAGGGGTAGGAACACGACAGTCTCTGTAACACCCTTACTTACAAAATATGTTTTTGGCAGCAGCTCTCCACTGCAGACCACTTCTGGCCAGACTTCTACAAATAGTAGATGGGTCCCACTAATTGCCGTCAGTTCTGTGCTGATGGCACTGCTGGACATTTTCAGATTTCAAAGGGAAGTAAGTGTGATGTGTCTTTCATCTACTGCACTAAGTTTTTCTGGCCGACCACTGCATGTCTGCTCCTTAATGTTGCAAATTTCTTGTTTTTTTCACTGCTGAGAAATACGGGCAGATACTGATCAATCATGCAATACTATCAGGCTTTGAAGACAACGGGTGGTTACACCAAATATGCTGGAGATCTTTGTTTGCTTTGATCACACTAAACATTAATTTGGTTTAGATTTCTTTTTTTGTACATCCACTTTGCATTTTGTTAATTGATAAAAATAAACTATTAGCATTTGTATTTTGCAGCATTTTTTCCTGCCTAAAACTTTTTCACTGTACTGTATATATACATTTTGAAAAGCCAGCCAGCGCACCAGGAGATCTTGTCCTGCCTTAGTTGTATAGTGTTGTTGTGCTTCATCAATCCTAAAATATAAGGCTTATGTTTCTATAATATTTTTCTTAATTGTTGCACAATATCTTCGTTGAAATGTCATAGATTTTTTTTTTGTTGGCTTTTGATTGCCAATCTGTAATCACGACGTTGCGTTTCTTCTTTTCGCGGCAACTTCCATAATCATAAACTTTGTGTGTGATTTAAATAGATGCATGTCCTCATTGTTAATGAAGCTGTGGGAAACTTCTCACTGAGGAACATGCAGCATTTCAGCTCTCGTCAAAAAATCCCTGTAAAAAAAATGTTCACCTGGAGTGTCATTGAAAATCTAAAGGGAGCATAAGCTGGAAGCAAAGAGGATAAAAGACACGGATTTTAATATTCTAATTGTGGTTTATACACACAGAAAGCTGCTGAGTTTACATAATTTATACAATACTCAGGTATTGTGTACAATGCCTAAAGAAAAAAATCAGCTTCTCATAAGAGCAGTGAACAGATGAGCAATAGTTTATGTTTAAGGTCACCCTAACATGTTTCCAATTGTCTACAGTAGTGCTGTATTTAAAGGGGTTTTCCACCCCAGAGTAAACTTTCAGTACTAACAGTGTGTAATCTATACTCTGTAAGGATTGAGCTCAGCTGGATGGTTCAAGTGGTCATCTTGTGTGTCACAAGTATGAGATGTGCATTAGCTTCACATCCGCTAATCTCAATGTTCTCTCAAATTGCATTCCTGTGGTCCCAAGACAAGTGCTCTAACTAGATAGGAAAGGCTATGTAGGTTTTTTTAGGACTTTTTTAGAGCAGGTCCACTTCACAAACCTCCTGACTAGTCACTTAAAAAAATGCTAAAAAAGACTCTTCAAAATTCAATTGTATTGTGATACAAATTTCTATTCATAGGAGGAGTTTTCTTTCAGTGGGTTTGTTTTTTCGACATCAGGTTTTGAAAAATAGGAAAAAAAGAAAGTGCATGTCACTTCTTTGAAAAAATTCCTGATGCAATTAGCTCCAAACTAGGCATTGTCCAGTCAAAAGACTACAAAAAAATGCTTCAGGAAAAAAAAAAAACATTTCCAAACATCTTTGAAAAACGTTTCAAAACTGCTTCAGGAAAATAACACTCCAAAAACTCACCAAAGAGAGATTTCACTTGAAAACTCGGCATTTTGCTTAAAAAACTCCATTTGTATATAGCCTTCTTTCCTCTTTCTACCTTTTCTCTATCTGGTATATTTATAACAATAAAGGACATTACACATATTCATGTATCACAACTCCGCTTCCTCGAGGTGACCCGTGACTCTGCCCTGTCCTTCAAACCACATATCCAAGCCCTTACCAGGTCCTGCTGCTCCAACTTCAGTTTTTTCCAAAATCTGTCATTAACTATAATGTTAGAACTTGCCCTCATCATCTCCCACCTCAACTACTGCAACATCCTTTTCTGGGACCTCCTGACTAAGACTCTTGCACCACTCCAGTCAATCCTTAACTTTGCTGCCCAATTAATCCACCTCTCTTCTCACTACTCCTCTGCCTTTGACTTCTGCCAATCCCTTCACTGCCTTCTAATTTCCCACCAAATTTAGTTTAAGTAACTAATGATTTACAAGGCCATCCATAATCTGTTTCCTCCATACATCACCAAACTAATCTCCTTATACCCCCCAACATGAAATCTCCAGTTCTCACAAGACTTCCTTGTCTCCTCTGCCCTTCTATATTCCCCACCGAACCGTCTCCTATATATTTCCTTAGCCGCCACCATCTTTTGCTACCCAGCATTTCCAAATATCTTCCACAATTGAGACTTTCATATGCAACCTGAATAGTCTTCTCTTCAGCTACCCCCCCCCCCCCCAAGCTAGCATGTAAGCCCATGAGGTCAGGGTCTTCTCCTTCCTTGTACTAGTCTCTCTCTGTTAGTTTGCTCACTCAATTTCATATATGTATTTTCTAGTAAAACCTCTTCACACGCACAGTGCCAAGGAATTAATGGTGCTTTAAAATCAAATAGTTATAAAAAATAATAATAGCCTTACAGTATGTACGTTACACACTATTAGTGCTCGGCAAGCTGCATTGTTTGATTATAGTTTCCCTGGGGTGGAAAATTCCTACAGAGCTCATGCTTTCCAAGGCAATAATGCCCCAATTTATGCAAGAGGTAATTTATCAGTGTTGTTACATTATCTTTTGCTGACACAAACAACATTTTTCTGGAATATGTCTGTAAAAGAAAAATTGCCTGCCTGTCGCATACAGATAAACTGAACAATCTCCTCCACTCTACATTCTAGTGACCCTCGGAGTTGTATTCAGTATTGTAGGAACTGAATGGGATTCCTGCAATCCTTATACTCCTGTTTTGAGAAATGTTCCTCAAGCATTAGCACCAATACCAAAAAATAGTTTTTTCACATAAACTAATCCACAAATAATAGTATATTTCTAAACAAATGACTGAATAATGTCAGTATGTAAGAACCAAATGCCACTACACAAGCAAACCATACATCCCATAGTGAACCTTTCCTAAAGATGATCGTGAACAAGCCATAACCCTAACACTCTAATTAAGGTCTGAAACCTTTTTTTCAAAGTTATGTGTATACACAAATCTCCCACGGGTCCAAACTTTTGTATCTGCCCATTTTCCTTTTCGTAGTGCCCAAACTTTTACATGCCACTGTACATGACCAAATGTTAAAGCATTTTAACACCATTTAATAAATGATAATCGTAGCAGTGTGGTTGAAGCTAGCCAATAAAGAACCAAAGCACCATTCTAGCAGTATCGCAACCCTACCAAGAGCAAGGGTCCTCGGCAACGTACCCTCTCAAACTGGGGCACAAGTTGAGAAACACTGTTCTAGACCACCAAGGATACTGATGTTAACCCCTTTCTTAGGTCAAATGCAGAGATTTCAGAAAGATTGGACTCACACATCAAGCACAGATCACACTGTATGGACGGACCGAAAACTCAACAGTCTTAGGGTGCGTGTCCACGGTCCGTAATGACGGCACTTTGGACGGAGTGGAAAACCTGCTCCGCCCAAAGCACCGCCCCCTTCTGTAAGCACAGTGATTCCGGATGTGTTCAGTTAACACATCTGGAATCTCCGCACCCCATACATAGGACCCCGTTATTTACCGTGCGGCAGCGGAGCGTCACCGCAAGGTAAACAGACATGCTGCGTTCTAAAAAGACATGCGTGGGCAGCTGGATGCGTGTCCATAAACGCAGAGCAACAGGATGCATTTTCGCACACATAATGGAGACGAGATTTCATAAAATCCCCTCCACTATGCTGTAACATCTGGACGCTGCGGATTGAACGCTGCGGCTTTACACAGCGTTCAATGCGTAGCTAACCCGGATGTAATCTGGCACATGGAAACATACGCTTATAGACATAAATGAGGCTGCAGGGTTCACGTCAGGAAATCTACGTCTGGTCTGTGCATTGTTGTCCAATTGACTCAATGATCACAACTAGGCTTAATTGCTTTTTAACTCTTGCATACAACAAACAGCTCCTACAACACTGCTACAAAGATCGGTGGTGTGAGGGTGCCAGACAATGCCAGCTCACGTAGATTCTATTTTATATACTGTAGTGCCAAAAGGAAAAACTATTGCATTTTATACCCCAGTAAAATAAGGTCTCACGTCTCTGAGTTTTGTTTTTGTCTCCGACAGGTATCATACGTGAAAGCGATTGACATCTGGATGGCTGTTTGCCTCTTGTTTGTGTTTGCTGCTTTACTAGAATATGCCGCTGTGAATTTTGTATCAAGACAACATAAGGAGTTTCTGAGACTTCGTAGGAGGCAGAAAAGACAAAGCAAAGTAAGGACATTTCATTTTGGAAAACTGTATGTGTTTTCTGTATTTTCTGTGAGTGCTATTATGACTGGTTAGTTAGGTGAAGACTTCTGTTGCCAAAAGCTGGGTGTCCAGAGTTGCAGGCATCAAAGTCTGAGCATTGTATGCAGGCATGGACATGTCCAAGAAAACGTCATATTACAGTCAAATCCAGTCTCCATGTAAGGTCATTAATAAGCTGAATAAAGGGTAAATACATTACATTCCTGAAGTTAAAAATGTAATTTAAAGTTTGCCAAAAAAACTTTTACCACCTATCCACAGGCTAAGGATAACTGTATGATCGCCGGAGATTCTGCTGCTCAGACATCTATTGATCTTGAGAAAGGCAAGGTTTCCTGTGTAAGTGGAGTGGTAATGAGCATGTGTGACTATAGGTCCTGTAAATAATGAATGAACCAGTGGTTGCACATGCTCACTACTGTTCCAGTCATACAGGGAACTTCTTGAGGTCAGTGGGGGTCCTAGCACTCCGGTTCCCAGCCATCATACATTTTTCATCTATCCAGTGACCTGATGTATTAGAGATGAACAAAGAGATTCCCACCACCCTTGTTCAGGACCCAATTCGGTACTTATCTTCATTTGCATAATATATGATTTTATAGGATTATTCTCAAAATTACAATGTGGTCTTATAATAATGTACACATGTATTAGTTCATTGTAAATATTAATGTAGCACAGTGTCAGTGCCTTAGCATAGTCACCAATTGCAGTTTGGCAAGATACAGTTAGGTCCATATATATTTGGACAGAGACAACCTTTTTCTAATTTTGGTTATAGACATTACCACAATGAATTTTAAACAAAACAATTCAGATGCAGTTGAAGTTCAGACTTTCAGCTTTCATTTGAGGGTATCCACATTAAAATTGGATGAAGGGTTTAGGAGCTTCCGCTCCTTAACATGTGCCACCCTCTTTTTAAAGGGACCAAAAGTAATTGGACAATTGACTCCAAGGCTATTTCATGGACAGTTGTGGGCAATCCCTTCATTATGTCATTCTGAATTAAGCAGATAAAAGGCCTGGAGTTGATTTGAGGTGTGGTGCTTGCATTTGGAAGGTTTTGCTGTGAAGTAAACATGCGGTCAAAGGAGCTCTCCATGCAGGTGAAACAAGCCATCCTTAAGCTGCGAAAACAGAAAAAAACCCATCTGAAAAATTGCTACAATATTAGGAGTGGCAAAATCTACAGTTTGGTACATCCTGAGAAAGAAAGAAAGCACTGGTGAACTCATCAATGCAAAAAGACCTGGGTGCCCACGGAAGACAACAGCGGTGGATGATCGCAGAATAATCTCCATGGTGAAGAGAAACCTCTTCACAACAGCCAACCAAGTGAACAGCACTCTCCAGGAGGTCGGCGTATCAATATCCAAATCTACCATAAAGAGAAGACTGCATGAAAGTAAATACAGAGGGTTCACTGCATGGTGCAAGCCACTCATAAGCATCAAGAATAAAAAGGCTATACTGGACTTTGCTAAAAAACATCTAAAAAAGCCAGCACAGTTCTGGAAGAACATTCTTTGGACAGATGAAACCAAGATCAACCTCTACCAGAATGATGGAAAGAGAAAAGTATGGCGAAGGCGTGGTACAGCTCATGATCCAAAGCATGCCACATAATCTGTAAAACACTGCAGAGGCAATGTGATGGCTTGGGCATGCATGGCTGCCAGTGGCACTGGGTCACTAGTGTTTATTGATGATGTGACACAGGACAGAAGCAGCCGAATGAATTCTGAGGTATTCAGAGCCATACTGTGTGCTCAGATCCAGCCAAATGCAGCCAAACTGGTTGGTTGTCGTTTCATACTACAGATGGACAATGACCCAAAACATAAAGCCAAAGCAACCCAGGGGTTTATTAAAGCAAAGAAGTGGAATATTCTTGAATGGCCAAGTCAGTCACCTGATCTGAACCCAATTGAGCATGCATTTCACTTGTTATAGACTAAACTTCAGACAGAAAGGCCCATAAACAAACAGCAACTGAAAACCACAGCAGTGAAGGCCTGGCAGAGCATCAAAAAGGAGGAAACACAGCGTCTGGTGATGCCCATGAGTTCAAGACTTCAGGCAGTCATTGCCAACAAAGGATTTTCAACCAAGTACTAGAAATTAACATTTTATTTACAATTATTTAATCTGTCCAATTACTTTTGGTCCCTTTAAAAACAGGGTGGCACATATTAAGGAGCTGAAACTCCTAAACCCTTCATCCAATTTTAATGTGGATACCCTCAAATGAAAGCTGAAAGTCTGACCTTCAACTGCATCTGAATCGTTTTGTTTAAAATTTATTGTGGTAATGTCTAGAACCAAAATTAGAATAATGTTGTCTCTGTCCAAATATATATGGACCTAACTGTACATGGCAAGATAATCCTGAAACGAGCATTTTCAACATTTCTCATTTAGTTTAGTTCAGTTGCACTTAGAAGTACAAAATATATTTGAGAAGCAGAGTTAAACTGACCATAGCTGATGAAGGTTATGCTGAAGGTCTAATTGCTTGAAAGGGATAATGGCTCCATATTTAGAGCACCACTCCAGCGCTGTAGTTGCACTTTAAATCTAAGAACCTTGGCCCTGGTCATATACTCACCCGCTAGCGTTTTCATAGTTTTTTCGTTGCCACTCCAGTCTCCCTGTGCCATCTTGTGACAGCAGCTTCTGACTGGCTGGAAGTCAGAAGCTACGTTACAAGAGTGCAATGCAAGTCTATGAGAACGATAACCAGGCTAGAAGGCTCTCATAGACTTGTATTGTAAATTGACCTCCGCGATGCTCCATGAAACATAGAAGCTGAGGGGCAGGTCACTTCTCGCCAGAGACCGGGTTTAAAATGGATGAAAATACTGGAAACTGAGTATGAGACAGGGGGCATGGGAGTTACATTGAAAGCACCACTCCAGCGGTGAAATAAAAAAAAACACTGGAGTGGTGCGTTAAAGAGGTTGTCCAAAACTTTAGGTCAGTTATGATAGTTGAGGGCAGGTTATAAAGTAGTGGACAATGCTAAGGTAGCCATGCACATATTGGGACACCTACACATTACATCAACAGAAGCTTTTGTGACCTCTCACATTAATATGGAGCTGGACCCCCAACAGCTTCCACAGTTCTTCTGGGAAGGTTTTTATTACAAGTGGTCTCCACTTTGTAGCTGAGTTACAGTAGTTCCTAAAGCCTTTAAAAAATATCAGTCACAGTTGATATTTAGGAGGGAAGAAATTACATTTGTGTGGCCAAATACATTAATGCATATAATGTATGTCAGACGACCCAATCATTTTTTGGCATGACTTGCAAACCATGTAATGTTTATGACATGTCTGACTCTCATCTGTTTGTCCTATATCAGGGAGAGATTCATGAAGTTCAGCATTTTCAATTGTTTTGTTCTCAGAAAAGATAAGCCACTGCCAGAGGTGTCTCGTAACCTCACCCCATTTAGAACACATGTATGCTCGGCTGAACTGAACATGCATATATACAGGGAGTTTGCGTCACAGGTGTGTCAGGTGTGACAGACAGTCATCCTGGATCCGGCTGTAGAAGGTTATTGCGATTAGATCTACAAGCACCTTCTTGATTTTTGCATCTCTGTTATGGAGTGATACCCTTCTCCATCTAGGACCCAACAGTTACCTCCACCTTCTGCTGCTAATTAATACATCCTTGCTGAGGGTTTAAATACCTTCAGTCTCTTCAGCAAGGTGCTGGTGTTCCCTCTGTCTGGTTGGAAGTACTAGCAGTCGGCTAGTGTCTTCTTGGAGTACTCTTGGAGGCTTGTTGGTGTAATATCTCAGTGGTTTTCTCAAACTAAGTGTATCCCTCGTTTGTCCACCCTCTCTGTCTTTAGTTGTAGTGAGCGCTGACTAGCACTCACCCTGTCCCCTCCCTATTCAGGGCCTATTGCTAGGGTCAGGTTCATGCTTGGCGATAGGTGCAGAACCTATTTAGGGATGTCAGGCTAGACAGAGTGTTGCTAGATCTGCCTAAGGGTCTCCACTCGCCCCTTCCCCTCCCTCTCCCCGTTGTACACCTTGATTCTCCCTCACCTAGCGTTACAGTTTGTTGGTATTAGTTGTCAGTTGACTGAGCCAACAGATATTACAAGGGTATGACCACCTTAATTTAGATTAATAAGGTTATGCAAGGCCTACAAAAATTCAAGTGATAACTGCTCTTCTCTTCATATTAACTACGAGGCAGAGGAAAGCGCAATAGGGTTTTATCCGATTAAAAGTTAAAAAAGTTAAAAAGGTTATGTTAACTGATTAGGTTGTGATCACACAAGAAAGAGCATAGAAACCATCTGTTGCAGGTCCACGCAGAAAATGTAGAAAAGGATAGCTGTGGAAGTTCTGCACTGCTCATGGTGGAGTTAATGAACCCAGGTTCACACAAATAGGTTTCCATTTTTTTTATTTTGTCAACTTGTTTTGAAGTTCATAGACTTCATCAGTACAAAAAAGCCAAACACTTCTCTTCATAAGCATCATTATCACATCAACATGCGGATATGTCCTTCCTTACCTTTACTCTCGACTTACTCTTGACTTGATATATCCTGAAAAGTGTGGCACAAGATGATCAACTTTGACAAAAAATAATGATTTCACAATACTCTGTTTGGACATGTGGATACTATATGTGTCTATATATTGTATCCTGTACATTATCCTGCGTATTGCAGAAACTTTTTGAATTTTCATCATGAGAAATTGAAGTCTTTAACACAATTCACAGAAAGGTACGGGACGACATATCTGTACTTGAGATGTTTCATTCCAGCAATTACAATAATTACATAATAGACAAAAACAAAAAATAAGATCTAAAACAAGTAAGTTGATAAAGCCAATAATAAATGTATAATATATTATCATATTTCACCTAGTGATTCAGTAATTAATGCAGATCTGTGTAGCTGACGACAGTACACTGCCATTGTCTTCCATTTCAACCTAGAAGCAGAAACTTGCATACATGAGGATAGCATTTTCTCAACCGACCATTGACATCACCTGCAGGGAGCTTGTATGTTCTTCCAATGTGTATTTGTGTTTTGGGGTTTCTTACCATATCAAAAAAATGTACTAATAGGTTAAGCGACTTTCTAAGAACCAGTTAACCTTTCTAAGTAATGGTTTTTTTAATTTTTTTTCCATTTGGCTACAAAAACACTAAGTTTCTCAGGTTTCATCCCTCAAACATTAGCTTCTTTTTTTTATTTTTTTTATTTTTTTTTTTTTAAAAAAAGGGGGTTGTTTGTTTTCAGAAAATGTTTCTCCACAAACTGCAGTTTGTTGAAACATAACAAACCGCACTGTGCTCTCCATCCTCAGGTCCATCGGCAAGTCTCCACTGCTGCTCATGGTGTCTAGCATAAGAACTGGTGCTGACATGATGTCGACAGTCAATCAATGAGCTCAGCAGTTCTGCCCTGTAGATAGAACGCTCCCTACAGAGCATCTGAGCTCACTAATTGGCTGCCACAGGGTCAACGTGATGTCAGTGCTGCAGCCAATGCCGGACTCCAAAAGCAGTGGCGGAGACGCGCCATCGGACTCGGGAGGCGGTGAGAACTAAGCGGTTTGTTATGTCTTAACACACTGCAGCCAAGGGAAGAAATTGTCTGAAAGGGAACAACCCTTTTAATCATTGATCAGTCTTTGTAATGTTAGGAATCTTTGAAATAAACTTGATTGCCTTATTTTGCTTCCTTATGTCTTGAACACTGTGCTGAAAACGATGGCTTGTCTGCCTCTTTCATTCTTTCCTAGTAGCTGATTTTATCTGCAGATCTAGAATATATCCATACTCCAAGAGTCACTTTCTCGGCTCTCCTCCCCAATGGTCAGATACTGTTCTTTGTATGGAGGAAGGGATCAGATCTTAGGAAAGAGTCACATGGCCATATATTGGACGAGAATCACAATGCAATGCTCGGACTGGTCGGCGGCTCTCCTCCCCAATGGTCAGATACTGTTCCTTGTATGGAGGAGGGGATCAGATCTTAGGAAAGAGTCACACGGCCATATATTGGACGACAATCACAATGCAATGCTCAGAGTGGCCGGCGGTGACCTGAACGTGACATCTGCATACAAATACATGCTGTCACACTCAGGACGGGAGAGCTGCCGGCCAGTCCGAGCATTGCGTTGCGATCTTTGTCCGAGTTACACAAGCGTCTGACTCTTCCCTTACAGATCTTAGCTAGACCAGTAGTTAAAATCAGCTACTAAGACAGAATGAACTAGGCAGACAAACCATCATTTTCAGCAAGGCCTTTAAGACAGAAACAAGCAAAATAAGTTAATGGAGTTTATTCCAAAACTATATAAAGGCTGATCAGCAACAGAATTAAAAAAGTGGAAATCTAATTGAGTCTCTAGAACGATTTACGGTGCAGTAGTCTCAGTAGTAATACATCATATATTAGTTTGTTATTCTCAGTAAAAGTAAAAAAAAAAAAAAAAAAAGATTGGAAGCAAAGTGATCTATAAATGGAATTTGTGGTTGTTGGACTCCGCAATCTTCTACAGCTTCCTAGGAAAGCCCAGTGCATGCTCCTCTGAGTGCTGAATATGCCCTTGTGCTATAAACCAGCTTTTCAGAAAAGACTGTAATTTCTGACAGCGCCGGTACCGCATGATATACTTCATTGTGCTTTCTTCAATTTCAACAGATAAATAACATGTTTTTAGAAGCCTTGTCAACTTATGGTCTCATAATTCTACATTTTGTTAATTGCATGAAAGATTGTATCCTCCTGCAGTCAAGGGTCACACAAACAAGTGTGCTCACGAACGGCGGAGTTGTGAGCGTCAGGACAAAAGGCAGTGATTAAATAGATGAATGTGCGCACGTAGATTAAACAATGATCTTCCCCAACATAAGCAGCGCGCTGGAACGGGAAGATGTTGCTATGGGGATTGCTAAAAAGTATCAAGTCAACACTCACAAACTAACCAAGCTGATAGAAATGGTGCACAATATGAATATTTATAAAACACTTACTGAAAATGTCTCATGCATTTGGCTGTACTATGGCTGTGTATAACCTCTGAGATAAAGAACCTCATAGAAGTGTATGGAACATGACTGTACCTAAATGCACCTGATATTTCAGATAATCTGATGCCATAATATGTATGTATTCTTCATTAGATACATTGTTTTAAGGAGAGAATATTATTATATTCCAGCGATGTATCACTTAGTTCACTGGGTGCAGTAGTTGTGATAAAATCACAGCTTTCTCTGCTGCAAATGTTAGCAGAGCTCGGGGGATTAATACACTTGGAATTACCCCATTTATTAGTTTGGAGCCATGGAGACTTCTTATGTCCTATGCTCCATGCATTGCTCTAGGTTAGGTGCAAGCGGATTGGCCGATGTGGATTCACAGCAGTTTTCCATGCATTGTACAGTACCATGTAAGCCTATGGAAAACAAAATCCGCAGTGCACACGCAGCAGAAAATTCCACGCGGAAACGCTGCAGTTTATTTTCCGCAGCGTGTCAATTCTTTGGGCAAGTTCCGCAGCGTTTTACACCTGCTCCTCAATAGGAATCTTCAGGTGATAAAACGCAGGTGAAATCCGCACAAAAAATGCTGGAATCCGCGGTACATCCGCGGGTAATCCACAGGTAAAACGCACTGCGTGTTTTAATTCTCACCCTGTGTTTTCATACCTTCCTGCACATTTTCCTCTCCTCTTGTTGGCAGTGTGTGGCGGCCTTCCTATCATGGATGTGTCAGAGGCTGCAGACCATCACTCTGTATCTGACTGCAGAAGGTCTCAGCAGTTTGCTTTGCAGGCTTCTTCCTGGGTCTTCTGACTTTATGACCCAGTGGCAACCTCCCCTGGCTCTAGTGGACACACCTGAAATGGGATGTATATAACTCCAAGCTGGCTTCTGGAAGGTGCGGATGATATTTCTATTTCATGTTTCTCTCTGAGTCTACTCAAGCTAAGTGTTCCCCCTTGTTTGTGTATCCTATTTGTCTTTAGTGATAGTGGGTATAGACTTGTGCTTATCCTGTCCTTCCCGGTATAGGGCTTATCACCAGGGTCAGGCAGAGATTAAGTATCCTGCTCAGCGATAGTTATGGAACCTATATAGGGATGATCATGCAGACAGGCTAACGTTAGATCTGTCTAGGGGTTTCCACTCCCTCCTTCCCTAGTGTTTTGCTCCCTTTGCCTTATCCCTTCTTGTTGCACTTAGCCTTTCCTTCACATTGTGTGACACTTCCTCAGGAGATATGGGAAACCCCTCAATAGCCTTTTAGGGAGCCAGTTCCGAGGTGGTATTTTTGAGTTGTTACGGCTAGGGTCTTTCTAGTCTGTACAGGAACCAGCTCCATGTTGGTGCAGTGTCTCCCTGTAGTAGGTCTTCCCTTTTTATGTTACTAGTGAGTGTTTGTTACTTTCATAAAATTATAGCCAGCAAGGAAATGCAGTGAAGGGTGAACATATAAAACCCAGAATGTGATGGGGCTGACCAAAATGGGAAAATAGAAAACACCTGGAGAGGAGCAAACCAAAAAGGGGGAACAAATACAATTGGAACCATCAGCATTTGGAGAGGGAAGAAAAGGCAATAGCTCAGTAGATAGAGGAACCGACCACGAAGCTACAGATCAATGAGTCAAATACCCAAACTGAGCCATGACAATAACATGACATGAACCATGACAGTTCTCTGTAGAATAAATTTATATATTTATAACTGTAACAGCAGTGTGGGTACTAACATGTTGATGTAGAGACCTTCGTTCATCTAGAAGCTGCAGCTTGTACTGTGCAGTGTGTAATCTCAGCAGGGAGGAGGGAAACTGAAGAGCTGTCAATCAGGCTAAGTAGGTGGAGATTGGGTTTAAACTTTCATAAAGAGATTATACAACCATTCTGTCATGGACTTTCAAACTACATACACCAGTCTCATCAAGTTTAAAATATCCATTTAATAATGAAGTTTGTATTGTCAAGTCTGGTAATAGATCTGCTTTATATTTTTTTTAATTATTTAAATATATAATTTAACAAAATGGCATAGAATCCCCCCCATTTTTGACAACCAGCCAAACTAAAGCAAATTTGGTTTAACTTAATCGACCAAAGTAGGCTATCCATTATATGGTGTAAACTTAGACTAGACAGACTATAGATGAGCCACATTTATCAAGCACCTTGTGCTGCTTTGTTAAATTTGGTACATTTTAAGACTTTCTAGTCTAAGCAATGTCTGAAAGTTAGACAGTTTTAGTGAATTGGCCCCATTGTCTTTTAAGCCATTCTGTAGTTCAAGGTGATCAGCAAAATATAATATACTGGTTGGCCCGTGCAAAATTTTTGCACACTGGTTGTCGGGGGGCGCAGGCAATTTCAGGAAAATCAAGCTGGTCAAATGTTAATATATTTAATGAGATGATGATATTTATATATGTAGATTGGTAATACATAAATTGGTTTGATAAGCAGAGGAAAAAAAATGTCTTGAGGTTGTGGTGCCACCTGCAGGTTATTGTTTTTTTCTGAAGGTTTCTGAAAATAAATGTTTAAACTGTATTTATTATTCAAATCATGAATGTGTGGTTTGTTTGTGTCTTTTCTTGCTGAAGGGGGCAAGTTTACCTTTCAAATGGTGTATTATTTGTATGTGTGGGGCGAAGTAATCACTGAAAAAGCAGTGCATGTTTACAAATGTGTTTGCATATGTGACTCACATGCAGTGAAGTGTGCAATCCTAGAATTTGCCTAAAATAGGCTGGGCAAGCACTTCGGCAAGCTGGAAATACACCAAGGCAAATGCCACATGCAGGTAATTTGGCCTTTGAAATGGTGCATCATTTGTGTGTATCGGTGGAGTATAAATGGAGCAAGTATGCCATTGAATAGGCAGTGCTTGTTTACAAATCTGTTTGCATATGTGACTCACCTACAGTGAAGTGTGCAATCCTCCAATGTGCCTGAAATCAGCTGGGCAAGGAGTTTGGCAAGCTAGAAAGTCCCCAAGGCACATGTTAGGATTTGTTTGTGATGTCTGTAAGCAGCTTTGTGGTAGTGTGCTTTGGGGTAGTGTAGTGCCACCTGCAGGTCATTTTTCCTTACTGCAGGTTTATGAAAATTAATGTTTAAACTGTATTTTGTGATCACATCGTGGATGTTTGGGTTGTTTGGCTATTTTCTTGCTGAAGGGGGCAAGTTTACCTTTTAAATGGTGTATCATTTGTGTGTGGGTGCAGTATGAAAGGAGATACAAAGTAATCACCGAAAAGGAGTGTTTAGAAATAATATATAAGGATTCCAATCTGATTCTGTTCAGCAGATTGTATTATCTGATGATATTGTATATATACTTTAGTTATTGCACTTCAACTTTTTTCTTTGACAATCTTTTCAAAGACACGTTTCCATGCAAATGACATCAACCATTTTTCTATCTACTGGCTAACACGGTACCAAGATATATATCATCCCTGTATCATAGATATTGAACATTTTTGCTGTTATTTCTGATTTTGCTGCATTTCTGAGAACTGTATGATTTCTTTCTGCTTGCCTCATGGGTTATTTATCATTGCTATTATTGTTTGTGCATTTTTTTGCCTTTTTTGGTTTAATCATTTTGTTGTTCTTCCATTCTTGCTGCCTCTATCTGTTATGATAATCTGTGGACAGACTGTCCTTGTTGGGAATGAGAGTGTGGAGTCGGTACGGCGCATGAATGGATTGCGGAGTACAGATTCCTCAGCATACGGAACCTTGAATCAAATCTGCAACCCCAGCTTATGGGTGAAAAAACAGACAAAAGTGTTTTTTAGACAAATAGCAAATATATAATAGGGGACGGAGAATAACATTCACTTTAAACCATTTTATAGCAATTGTATCTTCTCTGTGAGGATGTGACAGATGCGCTCCATGACCCTTCAGTGTAAAGAAGCTTTTAAGAAGAGTCTGGATAAAGAGGGAACAATCTGTGAACTTGTTTTTTACTCTTGTCTGTTGTGGTTTTTATAGGTTTTTTTTTTTCCAGACATGATGGAGCAGGTGCTTACTGAATAACTAACATCTACTTCAGACTTGACTCATGTCTTGGAAAGAAAAGCCTTTCTAAAATGATAATACTGTAACTTTTGACCTATGTCAAAACTGTTAAGTTACCTTTCTGTGAAATACAGCGGCCATTTGATAAGACAAAAATATGTTTTCTGAAGACGCACGCAGAGCTCTTTACCTTGAAATCTTAAATAACTGGTGTTCGACACATAAATGGGGTTTAGCGTACTTGAAGCCAATGAAAATTTCAAGTGTGCTCCAAACACTTGCTTAGAGGAGCATTAACAGCAAAATCACACTTTTCAGAATAATAAGACCTAAATACGGCGCAGTTCACCAGCAGCCCGGCTTGTAAAAAGCAAAATGTGGTTTCCTCATTCAGATTTTTTTTTTATCTAAACAGATCCACTATTCTGCAGTAAAGGGGTTTTCCATGGACAAAAATATTTTAATTACAGGTCATTTATCTTTAACCCCTTCATGACCTTGGGATTTTCCATTTTTCCGTGTTCGTTTTTCACTCCCCTCCTTCCCAGAGCCATAACTTTTTTATTTTTCCGTCAACATGGCCATGTGAGGGCTTATTTTTTGCGGGATGAGTTGTACTTTTGAACAACATCATTGGTTTTAGCATGTCATGTACCAGAAAACGGGAAAAAAATTCCAAGTGCGGTGAAATTGCAAAAAAAGTGCAATCTCACACTTGTTTTTTGTTTGGCTTTTTAGCTAGGTTCACTAAATGCTAAAACTGACCTGCCATTATGATTCTCCAGGTCATTACGAGTTTATAGACACCTAACATGACTAGGTTCTTTTTTTATCTAGGTGGTGAAAAAAATTCCAAACTTTGCTAAAAAAAAAAAAAAAAAAATTGAGCCATTTTCCGATACCCGTAGCGTCTCCATTTTTCATGATCTGGGGTCTGTTGAGGGCTTATTTTTTGCGTGCCGAGCTGGCATTTTTAATGATACCCTTTCAGTGCAGATACATTCTTTTGATCGCCCGTTATTGCATTTTAATGCAATGTCGTGGCGACCAAAAAACGTAATTCTGGCGTTTTGAATTTTTTTCTCGCTACGCTGTTTAGCGATCAGGTTAATGCTTTTTTTTATTGATAGATTGGGCGATTCTGAATGCGGCGATAGCAAATATGTGTAGGTTTGATTTTTTTTTAATTTATTTATTTTGAATGGGGCGAAAGGGGGGTGATTTAAACTTTTATATATTTTTTTTTCACATTTTTTTTACTTTTTTTTTTTTTACTTTTGCCATGCTTCAATAGCTTCCATAGGAGGCTAGAAGCTGGCACAACGCGATCGGCACTGCACAGCAGTGATCATCAGATTGCTGCTATGCAGCAAAAATGCAGGTGTGCTATGAGCGCCGACCACAGGGTGGCACTCACAGCTACCGGGGATCAGTAACCATAGAGGTCTCAAGGACCTCTATGGTTACAATACTGAAGCATCGCTGACCCCCGATCATGTGACGGGGGTCAGCGATGCGCTCATTTCCAGCCGCCCGGCCGGAAGCGCCGGTTAGATGCCGCTGTCAGAGATTGACAGCGGCATTTAACTAGTTAATAGGCACGGGCGGATCGCGATTCTGCCAGCGCCTATTGCGGGCACATGTCAGCTGTTCAAAACAGCTGACATGTCCCGGCTTTGATGTGGGCTCACCGCCGGAGCCCGCATCAAAGTGGGGGTTCTGACCTCGGACGCACTATCCCATCCGAGGTCAGAAAGGGGTTAAATAATAAGTTACACAATTGGATGTGGTTAAAAAATGTTGCTGTGCCGAGATATCTTACAAATGTGTCCCTGCTGTGTACTGTGTAATAGCTGTGTCTGACCGTACAGGAACATGGTCTGATCATACCACAGCTCCTGGGCAGGGAAGGAAGCAAAAGAGAGAATGCTGTGATCGAACTCGAAATAATTGTAAAAATATAAAAAATAATAATAATTAAAAAAAATCGAAAGATATTGTATATATAAATAAATATTTGTATGAAAAAATATATAAACAATACAAGTACACATATTTGGTATTGCTGCGTCCGTAGTGATCCAGCCTATAAAACTGTCTCACTAGTTAACCCCTTTAGTGAACACCATAAAAAATAAATGAAAAAAATGGCAAAAAACAATGCTTTATCTCCATACCCTCGAACAAAAAGTGGAATAGAACTCGAACAAAAAGATGGATATAAAGAAACATGGTAACGCTGAAAACGACATCTTGTCCCACAAAAAAACAGCCGCCATACAGCTGCATCAGCAAAAAAATTAAAAAGTTATAGCTCTCAGAATAAAGCAATGCAAAAATAATTATTTTTTCTATAAAATAGTTTTTATTGTGTAAAACCAACAAAACATAAAGAAACTATATAAATGAGGTATCACTGTCATCATACTGACCTGAAGAATAAAGCTGCCTTATCAATTTTACTATACACGGAACGACATAAACTCCCGCCCCCCAACAAAATTCCTGAATTGCTGTTTTTTGTTCATTCTCCCTCCCACAAATCGGAATAGAAAGCGATCAAAAAATGTCATGTGCCCAAAAATGATACCAGTAAACACGCTCACTTATCCTGCAAACAACAAGCCATGATATGACTCAGTCAGTCGAAATATGGAAAAATTGTAGCTCTCAAAATATGGTGATGAAAAAACTTGTTTTTTTGCAATAAAAAGCGTTTTTTAAGTGTGACAGCAGCCAAACATAAAAACCCAATATAAATCTGGTATCACTGTAATCGCACCAACTCGAAGAATAAAGTAACCTAATCACTTATACCGCATGAGGAACGGCGTAAAAAATAAAACCAATTCTTCACCTGCTGTTAATTTTTTAATTCTGCCTCCCAAAGATCGCAGTAAGGCTCAGCGCACATTTATCCTGCCCTCTGCGCTGATCGCTTTCACGGGGATTTCTGTGTAAATCTCTGAAATATGTGATTCACACGGAACCTCTGGCAGAGTTTGTGCTATAATAATGGTGTCCATCTTTTTAGGATTTCATAAAAATGCCGTCGGCCTCAGTTTTGTGCACTTCTGAAAAGAAGGACAACGCTGAACAGAAGCCAGACGGAGTCCAGAGTAACTCTGCTACCTCATTATAGTGAATGAATCCCTAGGTGGTTTCATCTGAATCACGACACTCAGAGCTGTAGATGCAAACTCCAAAGTAAGTGCTCAGTGTAGAGCGCCAGATAAATGTGATCCCAAACGTTATGTAAAAATGTTCCCAATAAAAGCTTCAACTCCACTCAACTCAAAAAGCAAGCCATCAATCAGGTCCATCATCTGTTAATGGGAAAATAGGGGCTTCCACATTACAGCTAGTACAAAGGCTCTGAAAAAGCAAAATGGCTCCTCACCCGCCAAAAGAAATTCAGCAACTTTTCCGCTCTCAAATCGAAATGCCCCCCTTCCTTCTGAGCCACATAGTGTACATAAACCACATATTACATCCACGTTTGGCATTTCTGAAATGATGAGAGCCTGCCTAACTTACGGGTGCATGTCTACAGAATCACGGGCTGGCCGAAATGTACTGGTTACTGCAACGTACTGGACTCTACAGCATGCTGGTTACTACATCGGCAGTTTGAAATTTTCACTCAGCAACATCCAATGCTGCCTGTTTTTGGAAAATACCCATGGAGTCAAAGTCATCACTACACCTGTAGATATATTCCCCAAGGGGTATAGTTTCCAAAATGGGGTCACTTGACGGGGATTCTGCTCTTCTAGCAATTAGTGGCTCTGTATATGGAGTCTGCAAATTGTTCTATGAAAATCTGTGCTCCAGGAGGCAAATAGCGCACCGTTCCTCCCGATTCTCTCCATATGACTAAGCAGTACTGTGCAGCCACATATGGGGTATTGCCACATTCAGTAGAAATTGTGGGACAAATTTAGGTGCCATTTTTACCCACTTGTGTGAAAATGTAAAAACTGGGGATAAAACAAAATTTTGGTGGTAAAACTGTAGTTATTTTTTCTTCACTGCTCAATGGTATAAAAGTCTGTGACACATCCGTGGTGTCAATATGATCACTGCACCCCTAGATGAATTCATTGAGAAGTGTAGTTTGTAAAATGGAAGGTTCTGCTGTTCTGTCACCTCATGACCTCTCCCAGTGGGTCAAGGCACATCAGGTGCTCTCCAAACGCGACATGGTGTCCGCCAATTGTTCCAGCAAATTTTGCATTCATAAAGTCAAATGGCGCTCCTTCCCTTCCGAGCTCTGCCGTGTGCCCAAACAGTGGTTTTCTCCCTCATATGGGGTATTGACGTACTCAGGAGAAATTACACAACAAATGTTGGGGTCCTGTTACCCTTCTCAAAAGTAAAAAAAAATTAGATCTGAAATACATTTTTTGTGAAAAAATGTTAAATGTAATTTTTTTTCCACATTCCAAAAATTCCTGTGAAGCACCTGAAGGGTTAATCCATTTCTTGAATGTGGTTTTGAGCACCTCGAGGGGTGCAGTTTTTAGAATGAGGTCACTTTTGAGTATTTTCTGTCATATAGGCCCCTCAAAGTGACTTCAAATGTGAGGTGGTCCTTAAAAAAAATAGTTTTGTAAATTTTGGTGTAAAAATGAGAAATCGCTGGTCAACTTTTAACCCTTATAACTTCCTAAGAAAAAAAATTTTGGTTCCAAAATTATGCTGATGTAAAGTAGAAATGTGGGAAATCTTAAGTATTTTGTGTGACATATCTCTGTAATTTAAGGGCAGGAACATTCAAAGTTGGAAAATTGCTAAATTTTTGCCAAATTTCCATATTTTTCACAAATAAATGCAAATTATATCAAATAAATTTTACCACTATCATGAAGTACAATATGCCACGAGAAAACAGTCTCAGAATCACCGCGATCCATTGAAGCGTTCCACAGTTATTACCTCATAAAATGACAGTGGTCAGAATTGTAAAAAATTGGCGTGGTCATGAACATGCAATCCACCCTCGGGGGTAAAGGGGTTAACAAAAAAGGTAGGATCCTCCATTCACATGATGTCATTTATTTTTTTAAACCACATATCATGGTGGGCTCGCGTTGTCTCCACAAGAGTGGGATAAAGTTTTTTTTGCTGCGCTTATCAGTTGTCTGAACAAATAGCCGTGATATCATTTCTCACTGAGGGCAGTGCGTCTTAGGAATAAAATTAGGCATAGTTAGTAAAAAAAAGCTTACTGAAACTACAATATAATTTTTTAAAGAAAATTGAAAGAATACATTACAATCGTTAATATAAAAATGCATACTTGCATATAATGCTTACGTATTTGGCATTCTTTCAATTGTCAAAACAGATACAATACATGTATCTACACATAGTCCTCCAAACAGTATTATGGACACCACATAATCCTAAAAACAGTATTATGGACACCACATAGTCCTCCAAACAGTATTATGGGCACCACATAGTCCTCCAAACAGTATTATGGACACCACATAGTCCTCCAAACAGTATTATGGACACCACATAGTCCTCCAAACAGTATTATGGACACCACATAGTCCTCCAAACAGTATTATGGACACCACATAGTCCTCCAAACAGTATAATGGGCACCATATGATCTTTGTACACTTTTCCTGTGATAAAATGCAAGGACACCATATTGCTTCTTTGAAAAATCTCAAACTTTATGAAATATTGTTTAATTGAAACTCTGAGCTAAGGAAATATAATCCTTAATGTGGGATATAGCCACATTCATACAGTATATTCCATATTTTAGTCAGTATTGATACTTTAACGCTTACAAGTATCAAACTTACTAAAGTACTAAAAGTACAATGCTTAGAAAAAATAAGAAAACAAAATAAGGTGACATACAAAACAGTTCTAAAATAAAAGTAAGAAATAGCAGAAATTCCTAAATGTTTTTAATCTATAAATGCTCTTATGTTTTCTTGAGGGTAGGAAAATGATGGGATACACTTAGATGTGAACCACACTCAATTCTTCAAATCATGTTCTTATGTCCCAGTCTTGGTTTTATTTTTCCATGACCGACTGTCAGTTTCTTGGTGAAATTTCAGGTCTATGACTGGACCGGTAAAAAGTGCGAAAGTACAAGTAATATTAATTTCATTAATTTTCCTATATTCCCCCTTACTCTAGGAGAAGAGTGATGCCTAGTTTGGACAATCACACACTCCAAAGACATACTAATAGGGAACTTAGATGCCGATGTCTGTAAAGCACTGTGGAATCAATATGTCGATCATTTAAAACTCATACCAATCCGTCCTGGGTGTTAAAAAGGACATTCTCTCATCTCCAAAAGACAACCCCATCAGGTCTAGTTCCTGTTATCCCCAAACTACAGTCTGCAAAAAAGATTAAAGCATTTATGTTCCTTAGCTTAACATTAACCACATGGATGTCAGACTTATAGCATTATATTATTATATCTTCCCTTTCAATTAAAAATTATAGATTTTAACCAAAGTAAAAAAAGGAACATTTATATTGGTCTGAAATATCTGAAGGCAGATCGGAACACCTAAAGTATAAGGGCCTCTTTACACACAATAACAAACATAATAATAAGAAATGTCATTCTTAGCATCGGGCTATCATTATCATGTTGATCATGCTGCCAATAATTATTTCACCACTGCAGAATTGATGAAGGTGATATTAGTGAGCTATCAACAGAGTGTACTGTCAGTGTGCATTGTAAGAGGATTACAAAGCATGCAAAGACCAGTGCTGCCCCCACAAGTGACATTACTTGCACTGGTCTCTGCTTTTACAGCATGCTGGGTAATCCTCTTGCAATGCACACTGACAGTGCACTCTGTTGCCGTCTCATTACTTGTAGTGATGAGCGAATATACTCATTACTCGAGATTTCCCGAGCACGCTCGGGTGTCCTCCGAGTATTTTTTAGTGCTCGGAGATTTCGTTTTCATTGCCGCAGCTGAATGATTTACATCTGTTAGCCAGCATAAGTACATGTGGGGGTTGCCTGGTTGCTAGGGAATCCCCACATGTAATCAAGCTGGCTAACAGATGTAAATCATTCAGCTGAGGTGAGTAAAACTAAATGTCCGAGCACTAAAAAATACTCGGAGGTCACCTGAGCGTGCTCGGGAAATCTCGAGTAACGAGTATATTCGCTCATCACTAATTACTTGTAATCAGAGTCTGCTAGAGAGTGCACTGTCATTGTGCACAGTGACAGTAATCAACTGAGCATCTGTCAGAATTGATAACTAACGCATGCTCAGTAGAACAGAGACTGATGACGCTTTGTTGCAGGGAAGGGGCAGAGACTGGGGCAGTGATCACAGCCTCTGCCTCCTGATGACGCTTTGTATGAGTATCTCAGAATGGCAGAGCCAGATCTGAATATTATTGGGAGAATTATCTGTCTTAAACCTCGACTGAAAGATTTTGGCCGCCAATTTTTCTCTGTCTATGTCCAGCTAAATGAGGCTGTTGCCATCTGTGGTGAACATGACTCCGTGTTATTACTTCAATTAAATCCTCCGCTCATTGAATATTCTATTTTCTTGGACCCGATGCTTGAATTCATTTTTCAGTAAATAACTTATTGTTTTCCTGCTCATCATTATGTAGATTTGGAGAGATACAATCCTTGGCAAGCGGTTTTTAGATTAGGTTTTCACATGGTCTCTAAATATTATCCAAACAGTTTGAAAACATGAAGTAGAAATAAATTAGCGTCTTTTCCCCGTGCACATGTTCAGCAAGTGTCAGGATCAACAGTAAATCCCGCTGCTGCCTGGTGGAAACATTTAATGTATCAGATTGTAATAAATATTAAAGTCCAACAGCCGAGCACTGAAGTGTAGGGCTTAATTAGAAATGGGATGATTTCCCCTGCCACTATTACTGTTAGGTTTCCCAAGATGTAATATTAATAATATCATTGAAATAAATCTGCTGGAAGGATTATTGAATGTTCCCCCTATGTTCTACAATACGTGGATTAGGTTTTTTATTGTATTTTGTGAATAGAGACAACGCTATTAGACAAGATATGTGGAAGAGAGAACAGGGAACAGTTAGTTAGATTAGTAAGGTGAGGTGATAGGACAATTTTTTTTTTTTTTTTAAAGTGTTTTCAGAGCACTCTTGAAACTGTGCGAAATAACTGTATTGCCTGGGGTAGTGCATTCCTGAAAACAGGTGCAGCATGAGAGAAGTCATGGCAATGAGAATGGGAGGCTAGGATTAGAGGATGTTAGTCTTAGTACATTAGCGGATTGTAGGGTGGTGCAGAAATGTGGAGAACTTTGTGTGTAAACGTGATAAGTAGTGACGAGCGAGTATACTAGCAACCAGGCAACCCCCACATGTACTCAGGCTGGCTAGTAGCTGTAAATCATGCAGCTGTGTCAACGAAAACTAAATCTCCGAGCACTTTCAAATACTCGGAGACCACCCAAGCGTGCTCAGGAAAACCCGAGCAACGAGTATACTCGCTCATCACTAGTGATAAGTTTACATTGGATTCTGCAGCAGATTGGCGACCAATAAAATGATGGGCACATGGTGGCGGCATCTGTGTTGGACAGAAATATGATCCTGGATTCTGCATTTATGATGGATTATAGAGGGGACAGATTAGTAAGAGGGTGAATCAGAGCAACAGGAAGGCCACCTGAACAGTATTTGGTCAGTATTTTACATCAGTATTTGTAAGCCAAAACTAGGAGTGGGTGATAAATACAGAAGTGGTGACGTGTTTCGATTATACTTTTCCTCTGATTGTTCCTCTCCTGGTTTTTACTTTCAAATACTGAGATAAAAAACTGACCAAATACTCAACGTGTGCACATGGCCTAAAAGTTTTTGCAGAGTCAAAGTTAAGAAAATGTTGAATTCTAGAGACATGTTTGAGGCGTACGTGATATGAGTGAGCGATCAGATGTGGGGAGTGAAGGAAAGATCTGAGTTAAATATAACCTCAAAATTGTCGGCATTCTGCTTCAGAGTTATGGAACAACCACACACAGAAATGGCAATTTCAGGTTTGGGAAAGTTAGTAGAGCGAGGGGGGAAACAAAAAGAGTTCAGTTTTTACCAGATTAAGTTTTAGATAGGGGCAGAGAGATGGGACCAATGAAAAACAGATTTGCTGCTGGTTTTTCCAATAGGGAAAGTACATAGGGGACCTAGAGCTGAGCCCTGGGGAATCCTGACAGTAAGGGGAAGGGGAGGGAAAGAGGAGCCAGGAAAAGATAGAGTGAAGGAGCAATTAGAGAAGTAGGAGGAGAACCAGGACAGAATGGCGTCCTTAATAGAAGGGACCATAGTGAGGAGGAGCTGGTGATCCACAGCGTCAAATGCTACCGAGAGATCACTTTTTATCAGTCACTATCATTACAGGCAGGGTTACAGATAATATCTATATATACAATATATAACACAGGTCCACCATTAATAATAGGTGATATCACAGCTCACCTCCTCCCCCTTTCTTCACAACGATCTTTGCCCAGATCATAGCATTTCTAGAAAGCTGTCCTGTAGAAGTCATTGAGTCAGTTCTTATGCCCGTACTGCTGTTACAAAGTGCTAATTACATATTTCAGATTTACATACTGTATGTGTGTATATATATATATATATATATATATATATATATATATATATATATACTAGATGGTGGCCCGATTCTAACGCATCGGGAAAATGTAACAAGTTAACTTTATACTGCAGGTTGGTAAAAATATATCAATGATTATTTATTTGACTTTTTCAACTGAAGAAAAAGTCGTCACGCCATCCTCCTAATTGGACTCTTGTTTCTTTATTCAAAAATCATATGCATAGACAGCATTAAAAGTAAGTATCAGAATGTATCTGACGCGTTTCAGAATGAAGTTCCTTAATCATAGCTTATATTTTTCTTTTTAGCACATTTAGACAGCAAATACATGTTTTATAGACAAAAAAGTTACTTTAGGATAGAAGTATCCCAAAAGCCATATTTTTTGTTTCTTTTTCCTTTTTTTGTTCACATATGTGTATGAGGGCTTAGTTTTTGCAAAACGGGTTAGCTATCATTACTATTTTGGTTTACATATCATTTATTTTTTAGTTGTTGTGGGCATATTTTGGGAGGGCAATGGAAAAAAATCAGCATTTTCATCATTTTCTTTTAATATATTTCTTTCCGTATATCAAACTGTAAAAAACCTGTAAAAACTAGCTGAATTTTACTGATCGCTATGATTGTGGTGGTGGTAGAAAACATCATTTTTTTATACTGAACTATTTAAAAGAAATTAATAAAATGTTTAAGATTTTTTTTTCTTTGGTGGTATTTATTTTTGTAAAATGATTTCAGACTTTATTCTACTATTCCTCTGTTGATCTACGTTTGACTCATCTATCGCTTATGTACTTCAATGTTAGGGCTTGTAGCTGTTCATATGTCATTTTTACACACAGACCTATGGTCTGCATATAAAAAAATCTCATCATGCACTACTGTGATGTGTATTCTGGATCAGACTCAGTAATAAGTCAATGGATGATTTTGCATATGCTCATGTGATCCCAGCCGACAACCAAACTATTAGGCAACGCTTAGTAGGCAGATGTTTTTGGCAGACCCAAGGGCCTTTGTGAGTAAAGTACAGTAATTATGTTATGAACTGACCTGAATTGGAGTAGTGGTAATACAACTACTAGGGGCAGCACCTGCAGAAAGCAAAGTCAGGAGTAAGCCAGAAGTTGGTACTCGGGAACAGCAGTATAGTTTGGTGGAAGTAGCTGGTGGAAGGAAAGCTTGACAAAAGGCTGGGAGCTCAGTAATCTTGCAAGGAAGGAGGTGCAATGCCATGTTTAAGCAGGATACTCAATCAGGAGATATCACGGTGGAGCCAATCAGGAACTCAAGTTGGAGACTATCAGGAACAACACAGGTACTAGTATCTGGGTTAGCAAGGAGCTGTCCATTGAGCTGAATAGCTCAGAGAGAAGAGCTGCTGCCTGGTGCACAAGAGCCGCTGGTTTCAAATCCTGACAAATGCATTGTCATAATCACAGTAAAGCTTTGTTTCTCAGAGGGAGTGGTGTGATGACGTGACAGAGGGAGTTGTAATTAAGGTGAGTATCTAAGGCGTTAAACCATCAGAGCCTAGCTTTATTAGTCTCTGATTGTTGCTAGCAACATTGTACATCAGGCACTAATCTGAAAACTTTTCATGAAACTCCTCGAAAAAAGAATCGAATCACTAAAAGTCTGTAAAACAACCACCATGAAAATAATATACTATAGTCAATTGGTTGGTTAAAGGGCTACTAAAGACCTGTGGATTTTTTTGCAGAAAATTTTGAACATGAAAATGAGGCTGTGCATGAATTTTTGAAAGCCACTTTCATATGATTTCATTGTGAGCCTGCCTGTAATGATAATGAGACTGCTGAAAAGTCTTTTGCACACAACAACAATTGTCAGTATAACATGAGGCTTATTGGCAAGAGTAAAAACTGCAAAATTTTATGAAAGAGGAAAAAAAGCATTTAATCAAATTTGTGCAACTTAACTTGTTTTCAGCAGTAGATCACTTCCTATTACATGTTTAACAGGAACTAATCTGAAAGTGGCCAATAAATAATGTGAGAGAGATGTGATGTTCTGCTCCATACACTTCTTACATCTGGGCTCTGCCTGATTGGCTAGCAGCTGATCATGTAGGTGTCAGACGTTGGACCCCGACTGATCTAATATCGATGACCTTGTAAAAGGGCATCAGTATCAGTGTAGTGTAAAACCCCTTTAATCTCTTATAAGAAGCTGTTTAATTAGAGTTTGAAACCAAGCACAGACAAGGACTCATGGCACATGGCAAATAAGTGAGCACCACCCAATAAGTGAGCTGCAGTCACACATTTTCGCCTTGATTTTTCAAAAATCGAAGCAAAATTTTTTGCACCATGGCTGCAACATATGAACACAAGCTTGTGGTCTTTTACTTAGAAGCCAATGATCGATTCAGTCCATGATCATTAGAACAGCTTATTGAAATTTCTGTAGGAGGAAGTGCTTCTCTCCGCACCATGCGTGGCCTCATACTTCATGCAAGCCTTCTTACATGCAGTACACTTCATTTCCTTGACCTTTACATTGATCTAACAGAACTGAATGAAGACAACAGATGGTCACATCAACGTAATTGATGATCAGTTGCTCAGCATGGCAATTATGAGCCTGAGCTGTCCGCAGATTGCTGCACAGAACGCTGGATTTTTCTCACTTTGGGAACAGAAAAACTAAAGCTCGGACAAAAATTAAAATGTAAAACTGAACACTAAGAGCAGATAATGTTTGCTAAGTGAAGCTTTAGAAAAGATTACTTTTTTAAGTTCTACTTACAGTATGTTAGTCAAATTTGTTACTGCAATCAGCTCATCACTGTTTGCTTCAGTAATATGTCACCAGGAAAATACCGTCTAATCTGTAGGCACCATGTTATAGAGCGGGGGGAACTGAGCAGACTGATATATAGTGAGAAAAGATTCAGTATAACCCGAGTTTCAGGCTACGGCCTAACAATCAGTATTTAGTCAGTATTTTTCCTCAGTATTTGTAAGCCAAAACCAGATGAGTAACGCTCAGAGGAGAAGTATAATAGAAACACGTCACCACTTCTGCATTTTTCACCCACTCATGAATTTGGCTTACAAATATTGTTGTAAAATACTGACCAAATACTGATAGTGGGGTTGTAGCCTAAGTCACATAAACCTCTGCTCTCTGAGGGATTTTGCGGTCCAGTGGGCGGTCCGGTCAGTGACTGACAGCTTTCTTTGTATAGTTGTACATATAGAAACAACTATCAGTCACTAATAGGACCGCCCACTGGACCAAAAATCCCAGAAGAGCTTTAAACCCATTATCTACCAATGTCCTTTTTTGGGACACCTAATCTTTAGCTTCTAGCAGCTATGATTTTATAATTTTTACAATTAGGTCCAATTTTTTGTGTTGTGTTTGTAAAATGAATGTTTTCAAAATAGGAAATCATGTCATTGTCATTTTTAATTGAATATTGGGACGCCCGTTTCTGAAAAATTCGTACTTGTAGAAATTTAGCAAATTATGTTTCTGATTCATTAGGACCCAAATCATTAAAAATCTGTCATAAAAAAAAAAAAAAAAAAAAAGAAAATTGCTAATTTGGCAAGTAATGGGTTAAACGATTCCAAATATTAAGCAGTCTATCAAGGATTGAAATAAACAATCTTGTGTTTCACTGAACTGGGCCAAAAAGTGTTCATTATGTTTAAAAATCGTCCATTTAAGTTTTTCCTAATATATAAGGGCTCTCATGGATCTGTCTATGATTCAGAACAGTCTTTATTGCTCATAGCAAATAATCACCATGCAGCTATAATTTTCAAGAACAAAATCTTAAATATTTGTGCTGAGAATGTTATTATTACTATTATTTATTATTATAGCGCCATTTATTCCATGGAGCTTTATATGTGAAAAGGGGTATACATAATAAAAACAAGTAAAGTAATCTTAAACAATACACGACTGGTACAGGAGGAGAGAGGACCCTGCCTGCGAGGGCTCACAGTCTACAAGGGATGGGTGATGATACAGTAGGTGAGGATAGAGCTGGTCGTGTAGCGGTTTGGTGGTTACTGCTGTAGAGAGTTCCAGAGTTAGGGGGGATGCACGGGAGAAATTTTGTAAGCGATTGTGGGAAGAAGAGATAAGAGGGGAGTAGAGAAGGAGATCTTGTGAGGATCGGAGGTTGCGTGCAGGTAAGTACCGGGAGACGAGGTCACAGATGTATGGAGGAGACAGGTTGTGGATAGCTTTATATGTCATGGTTAGGGTTTTGAACTGGAGTCTGTGGGCAATGGGGAGCCAATGCAGGGTTTGACAGAGGGAAGAGGCCGGGCAATGGCAGGGGGATAAGTGGATTAGTCTGGCAGCTGAGTTTAGAATAGATTGGAGGGGTGCGAGAGTGTTAGAAGGAAGGCCACAAAGTAGGTTGCAGTAGTCGAGGCGGGAGGTGATGAAGGCATGCACTAGGGTTTTTCCCGATTCTTGGTTGAGGAATGTACGGATGCGGGAAGATTGGTTGATTATGGGCAGCAAGCACACTTTTTCTTTTAGACAGTTTAATAAATCTTCAACAATGTTTTTTGCTGCATCGGGGTGATACACAGAAAGACAAGAAGGGTGCTGTGGCAAGAGGACTGTGAGCTTCCAGGGGTGAGAGGTGATGATGTCGTCCTGCAATTCACAGGAAGATAATGATTGATTTCCCATCTACACGTTAGATCGTGGTCAGATTGGAGATCACACGAGACATGTGTAAATAATATGGGGTGGAAAATGTATGGATGCAACTGAGCTGGGATGCAATAAATACATAAATTACACTGCTGGAATATCATGCATGATAAAGCTGGATGACCGTAAAGCCCAGATGAAGAATAACGATGATTATGGCTACAAGCTAAATGCAAATTAAGTAATTAAATCTCCTTCTAGAATAGAAATCTTCTGTGATTGTGTATCTAATAGTACCTCTAAATACATATCTGGGATTCCAAGGATTCCAACTCTGCGACTGGCTCTATATTAAAAAAAATCCCTATGATAGAGTACAACTTAATAATAACTTGAAGTTCAACCATTAGGACTGACCCTGTTGTGAATTTGGATTCTGGGCTCCCCCGGTGGCCGCTTGTGGAATTGGACTTGTCATCCTCTTTCCTGTTTCACCTGATTCCATCAGTAGTGGGTGTCGCTATTTAAGCTCATTTCTCTGGTGGTTTCTTGCCGGTCAACAATGTTATCTGATGCCTCTCAGTGCTTGTTCCTGCTTCTAGACTACTACTAGATAAGTTGGACTTTTGTCCATGTTTTGTTTTGCCTATTTGTTCCAGTTCACAGCTGAAGTTTTGTTACTGTGTCTGGAAAGCTCTCGTTGATCAGGGATTGCTACTCTGGCGTTATGAGTTAATGCCAGAGTTTAAGGTAATCTCTGGATGGTGTTTTGTTAGTGTTTTTCTGCTGACCATGAAAGTATACTATCTGTCTTCTGCTATCTAGTAAGCGGACCTCAAATTTGCTAAGACTATTTTCCTGCTGCGTTTGTTGTTTCATCTGAACTCACCGTCATTATATGTGGGGGGCTACTGTCTTCTTTGGAATATTTCTCTAGAGGTGAGCCAGGTCTTATATTTCCCTCTGCTAGCTATTTAGGTCTTAGGCCAGAGCTGGGCATCTAGCGATAAATAGGAAATGCTACCTGGCTATTTCTAGTTGCGCGGCAGGCTTAGTTCATGGTCAGTATAGTTCCATCTTCCGAGAGCTTGTCCCTCTATAGGCTTGCTATGATCTCTGCCTGCAGAGATCATGACAGTTTGACCGGCCATAAAGTGTTAAAGACCCAGGTTGAGAAAGGAGAGTTATAAGAAGTCTGCTGAAATTTTTTTTTTTTTTTCCCTCCAGTCTGCCTTGCTGCAGTCTTTTCTCTCTCTCTCCTCCTAATCTCTGTATGCTCTGTGTGCACCTGACAATAATGGATCTCCAGAGTGTAACTGCGGGTTTGAATAATCTCATCACGAAAGTACAAAATTTACAAGATTTTGTGGTACATGCTCCGGTATCTGAGCCGAGAATTCCTTTGCCGGAGTTCTTCACAGGGAATAGAGCTAGCTTCCAGAATTTCCGAAATAATTGTAAGCTTTATTTGTCCCTGAAGTCTCGTTCAGCTGGAGACCCTGCTCAGCAGGTTAGGATTGTGATTTCCTTGCTCAGGGGTGACCCTCAAGATTGGGCCTTCTCATTGCCAGCAGGGGATCCTGCGTTACGCGATGTGGATGCGTTTTTTCTGGCCTTGGGCTTGCTTTATGAGGAACCTCATTTGGAACTTCAGGCAGAAAAAACTTTGATGGCACTATCTCAGGGGCAAGACGAAGCTGAAGTTTTCTGCCAAAAATTCCGTAAATGGTCTGTGCTTACTCAGTGGAATGAGTGCGCCTTGGCGGCAACTTTCAGAGAAGGTCTCTCTGATGCCGTTAAGGATGTTATGGTGGGGTTCCCTTTGCCTGCAGGTCTGAATGAGTCCATGACAATGGCTATTCAGATTGATAGGCGTCTGCGGGAGCGCAAACCGGTGCACCATCTGGCGGTGTCTATGGAAAAGACGCCAGAAAGTATGCAGTGTGATAGAATTCTGTCCAGGAGCGAGCGACAGAATTTTAGACGGAAGAATGGATTGTGTTTCTATTGTGGGGATTCTACTCATGTTATATCAGCATGCTCTAGGCGTACAAAGAAGCTTGATAAGTCTGTTTCCATTAGCACCATTCAGTCTAAGTTTATTTTGTCTGTAACCCTGATTTGCTCTTTGTCATCCATTGCCACGGACGCCTATGTTGACTCTGGCGCCGCTCTGAGTCTTATGGATTGGTCCTTTGCCAATCGTTGTGGTTTTGATTTGGAGCCTTTGGAGACTCTTATTCCTCTGAAGGGGATTGACTCCACCCCATTGGCTAATAATAAACCACAATACTGGACACAAGTAACCATGCGTATCAATCCGGATCACCAGGAGATTATTCGTTTCCTGGTGCTGTATAATTTACATGACGATTTGGTACTGGGATTGCCATGGTTGCAGTCTCACAACCCAGTCTTGGACTGGAGAGCAATGTCTGTGTTGAGCTGGGGATGTAAGGGTATTCATGGGGACGTACCTTTGGTTTCTATTTCGTCGTCCATTCCCTCTGAAGTCCCTGAGTTCCTCTCTGATTATCAAGACGTCTTTGACGAACCCAAGCTTGGGTCGTTACCTCCGCACCGTGAGTGCGATTGTGCCATAGATTTGATACCGGGTTGTAAATATCCAAAGGGTCGTTTGTTTAATTTGTCTGTGCCGGAACATGCTGCTATGCGGGAATATATAAAGGAGTCTTTGGAAAAGGGACATATTCGTCCATCTTCTTCTCCCTTGGGAGCTGGGTTTTTCTTTGTCTCAAAAAAAGACGGCTCTTTGAGACCATGTATTGATTATCGGCTTCTGAATAAGATCACTGTTAAGTATCAATACCCATTGCCATTGCTTACTGATTTGTTTGCTCGTATAGAGGGTGCTAAGTGGTTCTCTAAAATTGATCTTCGTGGGGCGTATAATTTGGTGCGGATCAGGCAGGGGGATGAGTGGAAGACCGCATTTAATACGCCCGAGGGCCACTTTGAGTATTTGGTCATGCCTTTTGGTCTTTCTAATGCCCCTTCAGTTTTCCAGTCTTTTATGCATGATATTTTCCGCGATTTTCTGGATAAATTTATGATAATATATCTGGATGATATTCTGATTTTTTCTGATGACTGGGACTCTCATGTCCAGCAGGTCAGGAGAGTTTTTCAGGTTCTGCGGTCTAATTCTTTATGTGTGAAGGGGTCTAAGTGCGTTTTTGGGGTCCAGAAAATTTCCTTTTTGGGGTATATTTTTTCTCCCTCTTCCATTGAGATGGATCCCGTCAAGGTGCAAGCTATTTGTGACTGGACTCAGCCCTCCTCTCTTAAGGGTCTTCAGAGATTTTTGGGCTTTGCCAACTTTTACCGCCGATTTATTGCTGGTTTTTCGGATGTCGTTAAACCACTGACTGATTTGACCAGACAAGGCGCTGATGTTGCTAATTGGTCCCCTCATGCTGTAGAGGCCTTTCAGGAGCTTAAGCGCCGTTTTGCCTCTGCCCCTGTGTTGCGTCAGCCTGATGTGAATCTGCCTTTTCAGGTTGAGGTTGACGCTTCGGAGATCGGAGCTGGGGCAGTGTTGTCGCAGAAAGGTTCCGACTGCTCCGTCATTAGGCCTTGTGCCTTCTTTTCTCGCAAATTTTCGCCCGCAGAGCGGAATTATGATGTTGGGAATCGGGAGCTTTTGGCCATGAAGTGGGCGTTTGAGGAGTGGCGCCATTGGCTCGAGGGGGCTAGACATCAGGTGGTGGTATTGACTGACCACAAAAATTTGATTTATCTTGAGACTGCCAGACGCCTGAATCCTAGACAGGCGCGCTGGTCTTTATTTTTTTCTCGCTTTAATTTTGTGGTGTCATACCTACCGGGTTCTAAGAATGTTAAGGCAGATGCCCTTTCTAGGAGTTTTGACCCGGACTCTCCTGGTAATTCTGAACCCACAGGTATCCTTAGGGAGGGAGTAATTTTGTCGGCCGTTTCTCCTGATCTGCGGCGGTCCTTGCAAGAGTTTCAGGCGGATAGACCGGATCGTTGTCCGCCTGATAGACTGTTTGTTCCGGATGATTGGACCAGCAGAGTCATCTCTGAGGTACATTCTTCTGCATTGGCAGGTCATCCCGGAATTTTTGGTACCAGGGATTTGGTGGCAAGATCCTTCTGGTGGCCTTCTCTGTCACGAGATGTGCGAGTCTTTGTGCAGTCATGTGACGTTTGTGCTCGGGCCAAGTCTTGTAGTTCTCGGGCTAGCGGACTGCTGTTGCCCTTGCCTATTCCTAAGAGGCCTTGGACACACATCTCGATGGATTTTATTTCAGATCTGCCTGTTTCCCAGAGGATGTCTGTCATCTGGGTGGTCTGTGACCGTTTCTCTAAAATGGTCCATTTGGTTCCTCTGCCCAAGTTGCCTTCTTCTTCTGAGTTGGTTCCTCTGTTTTTTCAGAATGTTGTCCGATTGCACGGTATTCCTGAGAATATTGTTTCTGACAGAGGTACCCAATTTGTGTCTAGATTTTGGCGGGCATTCTGTGCTAGGATGGGCATAGATTTGTCTTTTTCGTCTGCTTTTCACCCTCAGACTAATGGCCAGACCGAGCGGACTAATCAGACCCTTGAGACATATCTGAGGTGTTTTGTCTCTGCTGACCAGGATGATTGGGTTGCTTTTTTGCCATTGGCAGAGTTCGCCCTCAATAATCGGGCCAGTTCTTCCACCTTGGTGTCCCCGTTTTTCTGTAATTCGGGGTTTCATCCTCGATTTTCCTCCGGTCAGGTGGAATCCTCGGATTGTCCTGGAGTGGATGCGGTGGTAGAGAGATTGCATCACATTTGGGGGCAGGTTATGGACAATTTGAAGTTGTCCCAGGAGAAGACTCAGCGTTTTGCCAACCGTCATCGTCGTGTTGGTTCTCGGCTTTGTGTTGGAGATTTAGTGTGGTTGTCTTCTCGTTTTGTCCCTATGAGGGTCTCTTCTCCTAAGTTTAAACCTCGGTTCATCGGCCCTTATAGAATATTGGAGATTCTTAATCCTGTTTCTTTCCGTTTGGACCTCCCTGCGTCCTTTTCCATTCATAACGTTTTTCATCGGTCGTTATTGCGCAGGTATGAGGTACCTGTTGTACCTTCAGTTGAGCCTCCTGCTCCGGTGTTGGTTGAGGGTGAGTTGGAGTACGTTGTGGAGAAAATTTTGGACTCTCGTGTTTCCAGACGGAAACTCCAGTATCTGGTCAACTGGAAGGGTTACGGCCAGGAGGATAATTCTTGGGTCAATGCATCTGATGTTCATGCTTCTGATCTTGTTCGTGCCTTCCATAGGGCTCATCCTGGTCGCCCTGGTGGATCTGGTGAGGGTTCGGTGCCCCCTCCTTGAGGGGGGGGTACTGTTGTGAATTTGGATTCTGGGCTCCCCCGGTGGCCGCTTGTGGAATTGGACTTGTCATCCTCTTTCCTGTTTCACCTGATTCCATCAGTAGTGGGTGTCGCTATTTAAGCTCATTTCTCTGGTGGTTTCTTGCCGGTCAACAATGTTATCTGATGCCTCTCAGTGCTTGTTCCTGCTTCTAGACTACTACTAGATAAGTTGGACTTTTGTCCATGTTTTGTTTTGCCTATTTGTTCCAGTTCACAGCTGAAGTTTTGTTACTGTGTCTGGAAAGCTCTCGTTGATCAGGGATTGCTACTCTGGCGTTATGAGTTAATGCCAGAGTTTAAGGTAATCTCTGGATGGTGTTTTGTTAGTGTTTTTCTGCTGACCATGAAAGTATACTATCTGTCTTCTGCTATCTAGTAAGCGGACCTCAAATTTGCTAAGACTATTTTCCTGCTGCGTTTGTTGTTTCATCTGAACTCACCGTCATTATATGTGGGGGGCTACTGTCTTCTTTGGAATATTTCTCTAGAGGTGAGCCAGGTCTTATATTTCCCTCTGCTAGCTATTTAGGTCTTAGGCCAGAGCTGGGCATCTAGCGATAAATAGGAAATGCTACCTGGCTATTTCTAGTTGCGCGGCAGGCTTAGTTCATGGTCAGTATAGTTCCATCTTCCGAGAGCTTGTCCCTCTATAGGCTTGCTATGATCTCTGCCTGCAGAGATCATGACATGACCCCCAGCAATCTCGGTAAAGGAATTCTGAAATCTGGGCTCTGCAGAGTCCCATTTTGAATGGAATAGAGGGTCCTATGCTGGACCTCCTCACCATTTGGTGTCTATCGCACTGTCGGAGACAGCCTAATACACCAATCCTCTATCTCTGACAGTCCCATAGACAAAGAGATCATGCATGTGCACCTTTTCTCCCATCAAGATGGGGTTCTGCTGAGTCCCATCCCATTCATGCGATTGCTTGGAGTCACTGCAATTGTGCTCCCAGCCATCACTAATTTATCTCTAATCCTACGTATATTCAATGTATAAGAGACAAATTACTATTTTGGAAATTACCCTTTAAGAAATTATAAGCTAAATTTTAAACCAAAATGATCTATACAAGTAGAAATTAACTTTAATTTGCAGACTTCTTCTATTCCTATTTCTTAGCCAGAAAGGGTAAATCATTGCCTGCCAAGGCAAGGGCAAATTATAATTCACAAAATATTAGGGCAAGGCTCAAGGTGAAAATAACCTAAGTGGAAGCCTTTACTAGAAAGATGACTGCTAACATATGTTATGATGGGAGTATAGATTACATACTGGAAAGAGATACAGATATACAGTTGTGTACAGAAATATTTGGACAGTGACCGAATCTTTGTGATCTGACCTCTGCAGGCCACTATTTTTTTTATTTAAAATGAAACAAATAAGAAGTAGGAATGGGCAAACCCGAACTGTAGAGTTCGGGACCGTACCAAACACATAGTGTTCGGTCACAAGGTCCTGAACATGGGTTTCCATGGGAAACACGTGTTACAGTTCGGGTCCAGGGCCTGTAAAAGAAAACATAAAATTAATAATAAACATTATAAATATTATACTTAGGGGGATGTCACGGTGGCCCTGGGCGCCCATGTAAAAGGGGAAGGTCTTTAAAGGGATTTGGTGAATAAAGTTTATGTTCGTGACGCCACCTGTGGTGTTCGGTCAGTGGGGACCGATACTGCTTTAAGGGGTCCTCTGGGGTGATGTTATGGCATCTAGATGGTATAACTTCCCACAGGTGATGTGTATCCCCAGGGCTCCTGGTGTGTAGATGGAAGATGATGAATGGCGCAGTAAAGAACGAGGACACAGGTTTGCAGTCTCTTTACCTGGTTTACTGAAGACTTCAGGCAGCCACAGTCCAGGGTACCAGATCACAGGGCAGGCAGGGTCCGGCCGGCTTGGAAGCGAATCCAGAGTCCCCTTTACCAGGTGGGAGTTGAAAGCCTTCCTCAAAGCGTGGTGGTGTTGTAGTCCCTGCCTATGGCTTCACGTAAGGTCCTCACAGTTGTTCTCTCTGTCCCCCATATAGGATAGGACATAACCCGTATGACTGGTGACTTGAGCCTTTTTACAGGGACTCTAGCACTCCCCGGGCTCTATAGGTGTCACCGTGTCTCCTGGGTGTTAAGGCGGACAGGTAACTTGCAGTTCAGCTGTCCTGCCGGTCTCTGATGTAAGTCGTGCAGTCCTTACAACCTCGGTGGTCTGGCTACCAGTTATCTGCGCCTCAGAGGGAGGCAGCCTGCTCTTAGCTGGCCTCCCCTGATAACACTTTCTTTTGCTTCGCTCTCCTTCATGCTCACTCAATGATGCTCTGCTGTCGGTATAATCTCTGTCCAGGAGCTTCAGCACTTTCTGGCTGAACGGCCTCCAGTCCTATAGACTGCTCTCTTCTTGCCTCAGACTGCTCCAGTCTGCTGTGTGGCACGAACTAACCTCACTTTCCCTCCAAACCACTATATATAGGGGAGTCACCTAGCAAATAGGATCAAAAGCTCCCCCTCGTGGCCTGGAGTGTGAACATGTTGTGTGTGTGGTGGTTACCTGATAAGATTTATCCTTCATCGCTTCCAAATGTAACATCACTCTCCCCGTGAGGAAAGCAATGCTACTGTGATGACCAGGACCCTGGGGCACCACACATCCTCCCGTCCCCCTGTCTCCCAGCTGCATCTGCTTCCGGGGCCACTCATTATGTTCCGGCAGTAAATACTGCCCTCAGCAGTCTTCGGCATTTTCTGGCAATGTTCGTGGGGGACAGGAGGACGCGTCGCTGGACAGGTAAGTATAATTATAATGTTTATTTTTAATTTTATGCTTTCTTTTAAAGCCCCCCTTCCCGCCCCATTCCATTTCTGTAAAGTCCAAGTTTGGGGTATGGACGCAAGTTTGCGTCATCTCCGGCCCCAAACTAGAACTTTACAGAAAAACTCGGGCGTACCCGCCGATCCCGAACATCGGGGGGTTTGCCCATCACTAATAAGAAGCAATTTAAGTGTAGACTTTCAGGTTTAATTAAACGGGTTGAACAAAAACTTTTTTAAACATTTAGGAATTTCAACAATTTTTCTACAAAGTTTCCTCATTTCAGGGGCTCAAAAGTAATTGGTCAAATTAGCTTTATCATAAATAAAATGTTCATTTTTTTCTCTGTGTAGAGAATCCTTTGAGAATTCTTTGCAGGCAATGACTGAAGCCATGGACGTCACAAAATCCAAGGTTTCCTCCTTTGTGATACCTTGCCAGGCCTTTACTATAGCTGACTACAGTTGTTGCTTGTTTGTGGGTCTTTCTGCCTTATTTTTATCTTAAACATGTGAAATGCTGCTCGATGGGGTTGGGATCTGTTGATTGACTCAGCCATTGCAGAATATTCCACTGCTTTACCTTAAAAACTCCCGGGTTTTGGGTCACTGTTCTTCTATATTGTGAAGCGCCGTCCATCAACCTTGCTGTATTTGGCTGCTTCTGTCTTCAATCACATCATCAATAAACACTAGTGACCCTTGCATGCCACGCCATCACACTGCCACCACATTTTCCAGACAATGCTAGCCAGCTTGATTACATGTGGGGATTCCATAGCAACCAGGCAACCCCCACATGTACTCAGGTTGGCTAGCAGCCATAAATCATGCAGCTGTGGCAACAAAAACGAAATCTCCGAGCAATCACAAATACTCGGAGACCACCCGAGTGTGCTTGGGAAAACCCGAGCAACGAGTATACTTACTCATCACTAAACACCATCTGTAAAAAAGCTAAAGTTGAAAAGAAGATAGCTTCTACAATGGATAATGATCGTAGCTAGTGATGAGCGAGTATACTCGTTGCTTGGGGTTTCCCAAGCATGCTCGGGTGATCTCCAAGTATTTGTAACTGCTCGGAGATTTAGTTTTTGTTGACCCAGCTGCATGATTTACAGCTGTTAGCCAGCCTGACTACATGTGGGGGTTGCCTGGTTGCTAGGGAATCCCCACATGTAATCAAACTGTCTAACAGTCGCAAATCATACATATGCTGCGAGGAAAACTAAATCTTCGAGCAGTCACAAATGCTCGGAGACCACCTGAACGTGCTCAGGAAAACCCGAGCAACGAGTATACTCGCTCATCACTAATCCTAAACACAGGTCAAAATCCACAATAGACAACCTCAAAAGGTGCAAGCTGAAGGTTTTACAATGGCCCTCACAGACCCCTGATCTAAACATCATTGAAAATCTGTGGCTAGACCTCAAAATATCAATGCATGCAGGAATCTCACAGAACTAGAAGAATTTTCCAAGGAAGAATGGATGAAAATCCCTCAAACAAGAATTGAAAGACTCTTGGCTGGATACAAAAAGCAGTGATATTTGCAAAAAGGGGCGATAGTAGGTACTAACAATGCAGAGTGCCCAAACCTTTACATCGGCCCATTATCCTTTTTGTAATTTTTTAAATGGAAAAAATGACAATAATTTTTTTTACCATAAAATACAAAGTAAATGTGTCATCTTTAACATAAGACCTTTTAGAGATCATTTAAGGGGTGCCCAAACTTTTACATGCTACTGTACATATTAAAGAGCTGGAAATCCTAAACCCTTACTCCAATTGGAATGTGACAAATGAAAGCTGGGAGTCAGCACTTTAATCCCATATTCATCATATTTATTTTGAATATGTTTTGAAAAACAGCTAAAATACCAAAACGTGTCACTGTCCAAATATTTCTGGGCCTAACTATCTATGTATACAATACTGTGCAAAAGTTTTAGAGAGGTGTGAAAAATTTACTTCAAGGTAAGAATGCTTTCAAATAGACATGTCAATAGTTTATTTTGAACAATTAACAAAATGCAAAGAGAATAAATAAAAGAGAAATCTAAATCAAATCAATATTTGGTGTGGCCTTTTGCCTTTAACCCCTTAACAACCAATGACGGATCTATCCGTCATTGGTCGCCTCCCACTGTTTGGTGCGGGCTCATCGCTGGAGCCTGCACCTTTTCCAGCACATGACAGCTGATCTGATCAGCTGACATATGCCGCTAACAGCTGCGGGAGGAATCGTGATCCTCCCGCAGCTATTAACCCGTTCATGCATTTCCGGCAATCGCACCAGAAATCCTGGAGACCTCTATGGTTGTCACTGCCAGATTGCTATGAGCACCACCCGGTGGTCAGTGCTCATAGCAAGTGAGATATTCTGCTACATGCAGGCGATCTGATCATCGCCTGTGTGTAGCAGAGCCGATCAGGTTATGACAGCTTCTAGTCTCCCATGGAGACTACTGAAGCATGCCAAAAGTAAAAAAAAATTTCTAAAAATATTAAAAAAATTAAAAAATATAAAAGTTCAAAATCAAACATACACATATTTGGTATCGCCGCTTTCAGAATTGCCAATCTATCAATAAAAATAAAGGATTAACCTGATCGCTAAATGGCGTAGCAAGAAAAAAGTCAAAACGCCAGAATTACATTTTAAGGTCGCTGCGACATTGCATTAAAATGCAATAACGGGCAATCAAAAGATCGTATCTGCACCAAAATGGTATGAATAAAAATAAGCCCTCACCCAACCAGAGATCATGAAAAATGGAGACGCTACGGGTATCGGAAAATGACGCAATTTTTTTTTTTGTTTGAAACCAACCAGATGTTTCCCTGATGGTGTTACATGATGGATACATATCTGCCTCTATTTCTCAGCATTGATGACACCATTAATCCTGACCAAACCCCAGCTCTATTTGCTGAAAGGCAGCGCCAGACTGGCAATGAACTTCCACCATACTTACCAGTTTCAGATATTCACTACTGCAGATACTTCGGTAAACGAACTGATTTTGTTACTGCAGTTAAATATTTCAAATGTAAAGGTTTTTTTGCATAGCTGAGTAATTTTGCCTTGTTTCTATATCAAAAGTGTGGTTTTTAGCCTCAATTTTTCAATGAAGTACACCTTTGGACAAATTTCTCCTGCTAGTGTATGGGTTTAGTTTTCTTGGCCAACCACTGCATCTACGGTCCTTATTATTGCCCATTTCTTGGTGTCATCAATGCTGAAAAATACAGGCATAAACTCATCCATCATGCAATACCATCAGGGAGGCATCTAATTGGCTCCAACTTATTCTGCAGCAGGACGACTCCAAACATACAGCCAATGTCATTCATAGTTACATAGTTACTGTACATAGGTTAAAAAAAGACCTAGGTCCATCAAGTTCAACCTTTCTCCATCAATTGTACATTTCGTCACTAATTTAACTATAACCCACAATGTTATGTGTATTGAAGAAATCCTCCAGCCCTTTTATAAAAGCTCTTATAGTGTCGGCCATTACTACCTCCTGTGGTCGGCATTCCACAGTCTGACAGCTCCAACAGTAAAGAACTAAAGGTACCTTCACACGAAGCGACGCTGCAGCGATAGCGACAAGGATACCGATCGCTGCAGCGTCGCTGTTTGATCACTGGAGAGCTGTCACACAGACCGCTCTCCAGCGACCAACGATGCCGAAGTCCCCTGGTAACCAGGGTAAACATCGGGTTGCTAAGCGCAGGGCCGCGCTTAGTAACCCGATGTTTACCCTGGTTACCAGCGTAAAAGTAAAAAAAACAAACAGTACATACTCACCTGCGCGTCCCCCAGCGTCTGCTTCCTGCACTGACTGAGCTCCGGCCCTAACAGCACAGCGGTGACGTCACCGCTGTGCTTTCACTTTCACTTTAGGGCCGGCACTCAGTTAAGTGTCAGGAAGCAGACGCTGGGGGACGCGCAGGTGAGCATGTACTGTTTGTTTTTTTTACTTTTACGCTGGTAACCAGGGTAAACATCGGGTTACTAAGCGCGGCCCTGCGCTTAGTAACCCGATGTTTACCCTGGTTACCAGTGTAAAACATCGCTGGTATCGTTGCTTTTGCTTTCAAACACAACGATACACAGCGATCGGACGACCAAATAAAGTTCTGGACTTTATTCAGCGACCAGCGACATCACAGCAGGATCCTGATCGCTGCTGCCTGTCAAACTAAACGATATCGCTAGCGAGGACGCTGCAACGTCACGGATCGCTAGCGATAGCGTTACAAAGTCGTTTCGTGTGAAGGTACCTTAAGAAGAGTCCTAGAAGTGATCATCATATAGCTCCCACAAAGCCATGATCTGTGAAATTACAAGAAGTTGTGTAAACCTACATCGTCAGATCTATGGTTAGTTCTCCAAGTTGCTTGGAAAAACCTCCCTGCCAACTTCCTTCAACAACTGTGCACAAATGGACATAGAAAAAATTATGTTGTTTTTAAGGCTAAGGGTGGTCACAAGAAATTGTATTTAGATTTCTCATTGCACCATTCACTTTGCAGTTTGTTACTTGATAAACTATATAAATATGTGTGTGTGTCTGTATATATGAGAAGAATATATTACCAAAATCAAATCTTTTGACATCCTGGAACAAAAAAAACAACCCAAGAAAAACAAGATCCCCTAAAAAATAACTTTTAATGAATAAAGTTTAAAAATTCCAAAATTGGAGACAGGAAAGATATATATCTTAGTACCGTGTTAGCCAGTAGATAGAAAAATATTTAGAATTGCGAGTCCTCAGTGGTTGATACCTTTTAATGGCTAACTGAAAAGATGGTAACAAATTGCAAGCTTTCGAGACTACACAGGTCTCTTCATCAGGCACAGACTAAAAGAAATTCTAGAGAATCACATATTTATGCACAACATAGCACAGAAAAAGGAAAAAAAAAATAGATAAGACAGGTGACATGAAGCAGAATTACCATGAGTGATAAACAGTTATGCCGATAAATATTGGACCAGTTCTTAGATAAGGAACGTTTTATTGTCCTCTGATTGTGGTCTGGTTCTGTTGTGATGACCGCCACATGGTCTGAGGGGCAAATTCCTTAGTTCCTTAGTTGATGTAAAGAAACAGAAATCCATGCGACACATTCATTCCTGCACTAAGACTGTCAAAGGTCGTCATCAGTTTATATTCCAATATTCTTCTGTCTCTTTGAGATTTGAAGTTGCCTTTTAATACAAGTAATTTCATGTACATAATGTTATGATTGGGGAGACAAAAATGTATTGCCACAGGTAGATCCATTCTTTTTTCTCTTATTGTATGGCGATGAGAGTTCATTCTTGTTCTCAGTCTTTCCATGACTTTTTACACCTCTTTTTATGTGTTCAATACTTTTTCCCTGAGTCATTTCTCATTATTACACATAACTTAATTTATGGACATTTATGGTTTGATTTCTTTGCCTGCATAGATTGGATTGGTTCTTACCATCATCTGTTGATAATTTCATGTCAATAGCACCTTTAGAAATATATTTACTTATAAAATTGGCATATAGTAACCTTAGCCTCACTTTGACAAGCAAGCAGCACAGTAATCAGTTTGCGCCCCGTGCCAGCAATATCAGTAATAGTTTAGTGCTGGCATGGGGAGTAGACTGATTACTGTGCTGCTGGTTTGTTAATCTGAGACTCAGGCAGTACTCACTCAGCGCTGGTAAGGTAAAGTGTCTCTACCAGTCAAGCAGTGTCCGATTAACAAGCAAGTGGTGCAGTAATAAGTCTGCGCCCCATGCCAGTACTAAACTAGTAATACTGACTACTGTACCGACTGGGTGCAGTGGTGGGCAGGACAGTCACTGGTCTCTGGCTGTAGGGAATTAGGCTAAGCAGCGGGCAGTGTCAGTACACAATCAGTGCTGACTAGTGGAACTGTGGAAGGGATAAACGGCGTCAGCCCTGCTGCCGAGCCAAAATAATTTTTTAATTTCAAGTTGTGCCAACTTCCTACTTTCCGTTAAGTTGTGCTCAAGGCGGGTGCCCACCTATGCTGATATTTCTTCTCAACCCTGAGTGCAGGAATCCATTAAAGTATGTGTGCTCCATATGGGAGACATCGTAGCAGCTTGTCTAGACCCAGTATCTTAGAAACAGCAGAAAATTAGAGAAAAAACCTGAAGATGGAAAAACTAGTGAAAAAATGCAGGATAAGTCATATAATGCTCAGAAATAATGTTATTTCTCGTATACAGGCACAAGACAGCATATTCTGAATCGAGGGGAGCACTTAAAAATAAAAAAAACTATTGATGTCTGTAAACCCCCCAGTAGCACCACGTCTTCATAACAATGCTTACAGTTATATAATAAATATTTCATTTCAGTGTCAGTAACATAATAAAAAATAGTAAATAATATTGATAGAAAATGTCATTAAATGGCAATAACAAACTATAATAGTGTCCTGGGGGTTGGAAGTTGTGCTCTGCATTACCTGCATCCACATATAATACTGAGCAAGATGTTTGCATAGAGTGTCAGCATGTGAGGATAATTCAGTATAAAATTCGATAATGTAACAAGAGCCTAACATAACGGCATATTGCAGAGAATCATGTAATCATCTCACCATTAATCAGGGTGATGGAGTTTAGTGCTTCCTTGAAAAACACAATTACTTTGGTAAAGCAATTGCCGTGCTCTGTACAGTAATTGTGAACTTCCTGCAATTTACGATTTGCAACAGCAGGTTACCTGTCACTAGTCCTGCATGTCAATTATGCAAATTGTGTAATTATTTCTGATCATTCTGGATCCGCATTCACTACACCATCTATAGCTCTTATTTGATACCGTCTCAGTCGTTTTCCTATAAGCCAAGGAATATTTATACATAAATGTATAATTATATTAAAATGACCCTGCTTTCTCAAGGCTGTATGTCTATCAGCAAAAGCGGCGCAACTAGATGATATTGCGCCCTGGTGCAAAATCTGCACCTGGGCCCCCACCTGCATGTTAGTCAGATGCATGGGCGCTTGTAGCATACTAGATCCTTCAAAGACATCTGTGTTCACTTCCCACGCAATTATTTCCCCCGTCTTGGGCCTATCCAGTAATAATGCTGCCCATCCGGGCCCCCTTTCTATAATAAAACCCATCCTCGACCCCTTCCTGGTATAATGTATCCCCAATCTTGGCCCCTTCCTGTTATAATAACCCCTATCCTGGGCTACTTTCTAGTACAGTGGCCTCCACTGCGGTAACCTTTCCATTCTTCTCCAGCACATTTTAAAAAGAAACAAACTATTATTCATACTTTCCCCTCTCCCACGATGTCCTCCTCTATAGCAATCGCAGAAGCCAGCAGCTGGTTTCAGTGTGTCGGCACAGGCAGTGTATGATGTCACCTGCCATTATAGCAAGTAAGGAATCCGACGTCTGCTGCTGGCCTCTGATTGGCCGGCCGCGTATATTGTAGTGCAGGGAGGCGGCAATACACTTCAACTGAATGTGCTTCCTAAGACACACATCCAGGAGAAATTGGAGCATGGGCCCGGTCCGGTTGCACCCTTTGAGACTGCAGTCGTTACGCCCTTGATCAGTAATATAGATTTATCCTAAGTAGATCAATATATTAAATAATATTTCCAGAATCCACATCAATAATTTACAGAATGCTGCAAATTTTCATTTCATTTTACCTAAAGTTGTTAACAAAACAATTGCCAAGTGTGTATACAGAGTAATTAACAGGTAGCTGTCAATGTTGGATAACCAATTGTGTCAGCAGATGAGTCCCTGTGTGCACATACAGCAGATGTTAAACTCAGGACATCACTGCTTTCACTTTGTGCAGTCACTCCGTCTATAGTGCATACACAGGACAAGGTAAAACAATATTTTACACTTTTATTTTATAACTCTAGTTATCCAGCTGTAAGAGGGTGGTGCTGTTATGGATAATAAGAAATGCGCTGTCACTTTAAGAGGCTGCATCCTCTTGTCTTATGTGATGGTATGTTCTGCTGTTCTCCCCTACTCTTGTTGTTGCTATGGACTGGTCGGGGCTGTGTGGAGGAGGTGTAGCTGAGCAACGAGGGAGAAGAAGTTTTGAGAGGGAACTGAGTGAACTGTGAGCTGTTCTGTCTGCAAGGAAGAGTCGTTGGTTGCAAGAAAGATTACACAGCTTGAGACAAACTGCGATTGTTAAATAGACTTTCCCGGTTACAGCGAAGGGTGGCTGTTCTGCGCTGGTTTGTGGAGCCACGAAGATACGGAGAAGGGGACTTACGGTTTCCAGGAGCAAAGAGAAGGCCACGCTTTACAGAGCCGACAGGAATCCGTGCGCACCACCGTTCTGGACTTTGGGGGCCCCCTGGGACTGGACCTGTGTCCCCAACATCACCGTGAGTCTGTTCCTGTCTGGTGCACCAGTTAGGGCCTAGTGCAGGCTTCAGTAGTTAGAACACGGTAGCCGTGTGGCCTGTGTAGTAAAGGCCAGGGAGATTATATGCAGAGTTGCAACGATATATGTGTTTATTGTGTAAAGTTGCTTGTGAGATAGATTCTGAGTTTTGCAATTGCTTAAGCACTGTGCTATTTTACAGACAAATTGACTCATGTGCATTACCTTTTGTTATTGTAAACCCCTGTTTGCACCTTCCTTGTCCTTTCCATTTTCTGTCCCCCAATAAATCTATCCCTTGTGGTTTGCACCTCATCTTGTGTACAGTAGTCTTCCTGCACCGTGGTGGTCCCCCGGCCATCGCTTCAAGTGGCGCTGCGAGCAGGGTACTGTCATCAAGATGGAGGCAGCAGACAACAATGGCGGGAATGTTAACATTATTGGGGATGCTGTGGGCATTGGTGGAACCCCTGCAAGGACACTCCCTATGGGCACCATATTTAGTGTGCTCCCAAAGTTTGACGGCAAGAATATGCCACTGCCCGACTGGGTGTCCCGGCTGCAATGCACCCTGAAGATTTATAACATAAGCCCAGACCTTGAAGTGGACATTGCTTTAACTGCCCTAGAGGGGGAAGCCCGCAGAAACGTCTGCCTACAACCAGAACTCACCCGCAGTACCCTGAAGGAGCTAGTGAAGTTCCTGGAAGAGATCTACGGCGAGACGGCTAGCACGGGACATCTTCGCGCCAAATTTTTCTCTAGGCTGCAGCGGGAAGAAGAAGGAATTTCTCAGTATGCAACAGCACTGCAAGAAGTGTTCGAAGAGGTGCAGAGAAAGGAGGCGGATGGATTTGGCAGCATGGGCTCTAAAGACCGGATACTCCGGGAGCAATTCATTTTGGGACTACACAGCACATCCTTGAGGCAAGCACTGTCAGAACGGGTAGATCCAGCCCTTACGTTTCGTCAAGTCCTGGCGGAAACAGTGGCCCGAAGTAAAGAAGAAAGCTATGCGTCTGGAGTGATGCATGTCCAAGGCACCAATTCCAGAGGGGACTCAAACCATCAAGAAGTGCTGGTTCAGGTAGTACAAGACTTGCAGCGGTCCCTTGTTAACGTGCAAGAGAAACTGACCCAGATGGAGCGGAGAGTGGGGGAACTACAAGAGACTGACCCACCATATTCATGCAACCATCCTTCGGCCCGATCGACAAGGGATCAGTGGGAACAAGCCCCCTCCCGTCAGGCACCGGCGGCACGAGGACAGACTCGAAGTACTCCTCGGCGAGGAGGAGGCATTCAATGCTGGGAGTGTGGAGATCGGGGGCACCTTGCCAGAGATTGTCGGAACTATACTCAAGGCCAGTGGAAGCCGCCGTTAAACTACCAACCCCCGCGGTAGTGCGGCACTCTGCGGGGGAGGCGAGAAGAGAGGCCGCTCCATATCATAACGAACACTTGATTGCTGGGAGCCCCATCCTACGTGCTGAATTTGAAGGAGTTCTGGTGGATTGCCTGGTAGATACTGGGTCACAAGTGACAACGATGTCAGAAGCGTACTTCAAGCAGCATTTCCAGAACCTGGCTAAGCCAGAGAAAGAGACATTGATTCGCTTGTTTGCTGCCAACCAACAACCGATTCCGGTCACAGGGGTCGTGTGGATGAATATTCGAATTTGTGGACAAGCAGTTGGAAGAAAAGGGATCCTACTAGTCCCTGAACCTGTCAAGAAAGATGTGCCTGTAGTACTGGGAATGAATATCCTACGTGAACTCGATCAGATTATGTTTACCAAACGGGGACCTGGATATTGGAAGAAGGCTACCCCACATAAACCTACTCAAGAAGCCCTTCAACGACTGATCCGCGTCTGTGGGACGCAGAAGAGTGTGCCATCTTATCAGACGGTAGGGGTCATCCGGGCTCCTGGGAAAGAACCTGTAATCCTACCTCCCGAGCAAGAAACTATAGTGTACCTTCTAGTGGGGACTCACCGCAACCTTGATGGGTTGGAAGTGGTTGTTCAGCCTGTGGTAGGCGGAGGAGTGGATCAAGAAGTCATGATAGCTCGTACGATAGCTGTGGTCCAGCGAGGACATGTCCCCATCAGAGCTTTGAATGTGAGCCCCAGGGAGGTCACCTTGCCACGAGGGACAGATCTGGCCCTGGTGTACCTACATAAGGGTGAAGTGGTGAGCCAGAAGGAGATGTCTTTATCACTGAAAGAAGGCGTGGGGTGGACCCTAGCAGTTGCTGCGGGAGACGAAGAGACACCATCCCCGGAGTGGAGTGGACGGGTCATCCTTGAGCAAATGGAAGTGGATGTGAAGGCTATGGGCCCTGAGCGTGTGCAAGCAATAGAAACTATGCTGTGGAAAAATCAGGCCGCATTCGCCCGTCACGCCGAAGATTTCGGCTGTACTGAAGCCATCACGCATGAGATCCCGACTGGGGAAGATTGTCCAATTCGAGAACGATATCGGCAGATTCCGCCCAAAATGTACCAAGAGGTGAAAACATTACTGAGGCAGATGCTGGATTCAGGAGTGGTGCAGAGTAGTCAGAGCCCTTGGGCAGCCCCGGTGGTGCTCGTCAAGAAAAAGAACGGGACCATCCGGTTCTGTGTAGATTACAGGAAACTCAATGCCTGCACTGTTCGAGACTCGTATCCATTGCCCCGCATCGAGGAATCCTTAACAGCGTTGGGGAAAGCCAAGTACTTCTCCACCCTGGACCTAGCAAGCAGATATTGACAAGTAGCCGTGGCAGAGAAAGACAGAGAAAAAACTGCCTTCATCCTCCCTATGGGACTGTTCGAGTTTAACCGGATGCCCTTCGGGCTCTCCAATGCTCCAGGCACCTTTCAACGGCTGATGGAAAAGTGTTTGGGAGATTTAAATTTCGAGGCTACCCTGATCTATCTGGATGACATCATTGTGTTCTCATCCTCTTTCGAAGACCACCTTGCCCGGCTTGGACAGGTACTCGGAAGATTGCGTGCTCATAACCTGAAGTTGAAGCCAAAGAAATGCCACCTCTTCAAGAGGGAGATCGAGTACCTAGGACACATAGTGTCACAAGATGGAGTTCTACCCTCGCCAGAAAAAGTGGCTGCTCTCCAGAAGTGGCCAGTCCCTCAAACAGTGAGAGAACTCCAGGCCTTCCTGGGACTCGCGGGGTACTACCGTCGATTTGTTAAAGACTTCGCGAAGATGGCCGGTCCTCTCAACGAGTTGCTGAGGGGGACCGCTGGAGTGCCGAAGACCCATCGCATCCCCTGGGCACAGGGACAACACGAGGCCTTCTAGGCTATAAAGGATGCCCTTACTTCGGCCCCGATTTTGGCCTACGCAGACTTCGATCAACCGTTCCTGTTGTACACCGATGGTAGCCTACATGGACTCGGTGCAGTACTTTCTCAGATACAGGATGGACATGAGAGAGTTATCGGGTATGCTAGCAGGTCCCTGTGAGACAGCGAAAGAAACCCTCACAATTACAGCTCCTTCCGGTTAGAGCTCCTGGCTCTGGTGTGGGCCATGACAGAAAAATTTGCAGGCTTCCTGACAGGTACAAAAATTCAAGTTCGAACAGACAATAATCCCCTGGCCCACCTTGAGAATGCTAAACTGGGGGCCTTAGAACAACGGTGGATGGCTCGCCTGGCCAAGTTCGACTTTACTATTCGCTATCGCTCTGCTACCGAAAACGCAAATGCGGATGGGTTGTCCAGAGTGCCTGTGGAGACTCCAGTGGGGGATCTTGATGAGCAACTCGAAGAGGAGGAAACCCCAGACTTTAATAAGTTCAAGCTCCCGATGGTCGTGGCCCAGTCAAGAAGGGAGGCCTGCACATTACCTCGGTCCCTGGGAAGAACCAATGAAGAATGGGGACACGTTCAGGATGAAGACGAAGGGCTGAGACAGATGAAAAGGGGGGTAACGCAAAAGCGGAAGCCTGGCAAACAAGAGACAGATGATTTGGACTCTGAAACGAGAAGTGTGTTGCACCAGTGGGATAGACTGGAAGTGCGAGAGTCAGTACTATTTCGTAAGAAGCAACAGCCAAAAGATATGGAAGTAAGGTGGCAAGTGGTCATCCCAGGAAGAATGGCTCAAGAAATAGCTAAAGAAGCCCATGAATTCGGAGCGCACTTCGGCTCCACAAAGACCTACCAATGGTTGCAGCGGCATGTCTATTGTCCTCGGTTGGAGCTTGTGGTGGAAGAGGTTTGCCGGCAGTGTCGAGTATGTGACCTCATTAAGAGTACTGAACAGAGAGCACCCATCCAGACCATACAAACTAAGGAGCCGTTGGAAGTCTTGATGATCGACTATCTCCTCGTGGGACACTCGGCCCGGGGGCTGCAATATTGTTTGGTGATGACCAATCATTTTTCTAAATTTGCAGTGGTAACTCCGACTAGAGACCAAACTGCGGAATCGGCGGCGCGAGCCATCTGTCAAGACTTCATCTGGGTGTATGGGTGCCCAAAGCGCATCCACTCCGACCAAGGCGCGTTTTCAAGGCAAGGTGATGGAAGAATTGTATCGCATGTATGGCATCGAGCGGTCCCGGACCACCTCTTATCATCCTCAAGGCAATGGAGCTTGCGAACGCTTTAACAGAACCTTGCTTCAGATGCTGAGAACATTGGAGGAGGATAAGAAGGTGTGTTGGCCAGACTATCTGCCAGAATTGGTCTGGACCTATAACAATCGGGTCCACTCCACCACGGGTTATACCCCCTATCTACTGTTGTTTGGAAGAGCTGGACGAGAGATCATTGAGCTGAATCTGGAACAGCCAGAGGAGCTGATGGAGCGAAATGTCACCTCATGGGTGAAAGAGCATCGGCAACGTTTGCAAACGATACGGCGGTTGGCGGGTCAGCAACTGCAAGGAAAAGAACATACGGCCCGCAAACCGACTCAAGAGTTACCGCTTCAACCTGGAGACCGGGTATTGGTCAGAGAGAGACGCCCTAAGGGAAAACTAAGTGAGAGATGGGAAGTACAGCCGTACAAGGTTATCGAGCGAGTGTATGTTAACAGCCCTGTCTGCAAGGTACAGATTGAAGATGGGGCATCCACCCCTAGAGTACTTCACAGAAATATGCTGCGGCCTTGCCGGTCTAAGGTTTGTTCTATGCCATTGTTGCCTGGAGGTGCCACTCCACTTCCTGAATCTGTCATGCCTGATGTCCAAATCGATGACGAGTGGTGGACCGTCCCTGACACAGTAGGGGGTCCTCAGCCACCCCGAGGTGGTAATCTCATGGATGTACCAGTACCGCCATGTGAGGATGAGACCAGACAAGAGCGCACAATGTCCCCTGCAACAAATGTTACTCTGGAAGATAGTCCAGCCTTGCCTGACAGCCAAGAGCTTCGGAGATCCCAGAGGTCTAATGCAGGGGTTCCACCAGTCTGATATGTAGAACAGTGTGCTCTGTCTGTTTGTACACCTTTGTTGCCTCCTCCATTACACTTTTACCCTGAAGCTGTGATGGCCGAGGATGACCATCATTAAGAAGGGAGGCATGTAAGAGGGTGGTGCTGTTATGGATAATAAGAAACGCGCTGTCACTTTAAGAGGCTGCATCCCCTTGTCTTATGTGATGGTATGTTCTGCTGTTCTCCCCTACTCTTGTTGTTGCTATGGACTGGTCAGGGCTGTGTGGAGGAGGTGTAGCTGAGCAACGAGGGAGAAGAAGTTTCGAGAGGGAACTGAGTGAACTGTGAGCTGTTCTGTCTGCAAGGAAGAGTTGTTGGTTGCAAGAAAGATTACACAGCTTGAGACAAACTGCGATTGTTAAATAGACTTTCCCGCTTGCAGCGAAGGGTGACTGTTCTGTGCTGGTTTGTGGAGCCACGAAGATACGGAGAAGGGGACTTACGGTTTCAAGGAGCAAAGAGAAGGCCACGCTTTACAGAGCCGACAGGAATCCGTGCGCACCACCGTTCTGGACTTTGGGGGCCCCCTGGGACTGGACCTGTGTCCCCAACATCACCGTGAGTCTGTTCCTGTCTGGTGCACCAGTTAGGGCCTAGTGCAGACTTCAGTAGTTATAACACGGTAGCCGTGTGGCCTGTGTAGTAAAGGCCAGGGAGATTATATGCAGAGTAGCAACGATATATGTTTTTATTGTGTAAAGTTGCTTGTGAGATAGATTCTGAGTTTTGCAATTGCTTAAGCACTGTGCTATTTTACAGACAAATTGACTCATGTGCATTACCTTTTGTTATTGTAAACCCCTGTTTGCACCTTCCTTGTCCTTTCCATTTTCTGTCCCCCAATAAATCTATCCCTTGTGGTTTGCACCTCATCTTGTGTACAGTAGTCTTCCTGCACCGTGGTGGTCCCCCGGCCATCGCTTCACAGCATCCATGGATATATGCACGATCTGTTGGCCTATTCGTATCTGTGGCTAAAAAATGAAAAAGTTTCGGTAGCTGTCAACCCTCAGGAGTGCAATATCTCCCTGAATTATGGACATATCATATTCATGTGTGGTATGTATAGAATGCTTGAAGGATGTTCAGTAAGATGATGGCCATATTGTTTCTGTAGGTTTCTGGAGGAAAATATTACCAATAGCAGAAATGAGATATGAAACTGGATTAAAATCGAATCTAATCAGCCGTTCCTCTCTTACCTCAGTGGAGGGTGGGATCTGATGAGTGCCAGATCCCTGGAGAAGCAGCGTATATTGCAGATCTGTCCATATTTCCTGCAGTGTTCTCCTCCACCAGAAGCGCTCACAGACCTAATTCTGAAGTTGTATTGGTATTTTAATCCTTTTATTTTATATTGCTTCTGCCTGTAAGGTGGCTCTGTCAGTAGTCAGCTGGCAGCTCTAAAATGGCTACCACAAACAGGCTTGGAGCAAGCTACTCTGTTTCCCAGATCCATGAGTTTGCCCTGGGCCTCACCTTTTAGGGTTTAAGATTGTCAGGTAGCCAGTTCAAAACCCAGAGGACAGCAAAGGTACAAAATCATCAGGCAGGAGAAGCATTAATAAACAAGCCGGGGTCAAAACAAGAAAGCAGAAATACAACACAGGAGCAGAAACCACAGACCTAAACCAGGGAAGCACAAAGCTATATCTGGCAGCTTCCAGCAGTAAACTGGAAGTTTAAATAGGGTGTGGTGCTCTCCAATTTGCAAGAGCAGTGAACTGATAACTCCAGCTGGACCGCACATACACCCATACTGCCAGACTAGAAGGCACTGCAGGTCCCAGCCACCCAACTCTAAGGCTATGTGCACACGATGCAGATTTTGCTGCGGATCCGCAGCGGATTTGACGCTGCGGATCTGCAGCAGTGTTCCCAAAGTTTACAGTACCATGTAAACCTATGGGAAAAAAAACCGCTGTGCACATGCTGCGGAAAATTCCGCTCGGAAACGCAGTGGATTATTTTCCGCAGCATGTCAATTCTTTCTGCGGATTCCGCAGCGGTTTTCAACATGCACTAATAGGAAAGTGCAGTTGAAAACCCGCAGAGGAATCCGCAGAAGAAACCACGGTAAAATCCGCAGTGAAAACCGCAGTGGTTTTGCACTGTGGATTTTCCAAATCCGCTGCGGAAAAATCCGCAGCAGAATCCGCAACGTGTGCACATACCCTAAGGCTATGTTCACACGATGCGGATTTTACTGCGCAGAAATGCTGCAGATCCGCACTGTGATGTACAGTATAATATTATTCTATGGGCAAAAAAAAAAACCTGTGTAGATGGTGCAGAAAAATCAGTGCGGAATTGCTGCGGATTTCAAAGAAGTGCATGTCACTTCTTTTGTACGGATCTGCAGCATTTCTGCACCCCTCCATGTTAAAATTCCGCAGTGGCCAACAACCGCTGAAAATCTGCACAAAATCCGCATCAATTCCGCATAAAAACCGCACAAAATCCGCATAAAAACCGCGGCAAATCCGCGGCTGCGGATTCTGCCAGGAGATGCGGATTTTGTGCAGAATATTCTGCACCACATTTCCTACGTGGGCACATAGCCTTAATGGCTGGAAAAAGCCTGTGCCATCTGGAGCTTCTGGTTCCAATGTCTCTTCTATCACCAGCCCCACCTGCAGAATGAACACTGTGGTACCTGGCGACAGAAGCAGACGTCGCAGAAACAGGTCCTGGTGGAAATGTGACATGAAAAAAACAAAAACAGGCCGAGATGCTTACCTGCCTAACTGGGCCTCAATACAATTGCACTAACGGTTCTCTTTGGGCGTCATTAGTAGGCTGAGAACCAGATGCTCTGCATTCCTTGTGTGAACATTGCCACATACAGAGTACATTTTTTGCACTGGTGTGCCACACGGCCAATCCCTGATTGAAGGCTGGCTGTCTCATTTGCTATTATTGCACCTGTGCAGTTGCCATTTTACTTGGGTCCGCTGCACCCTGGTAGTGTAATTGTATTGAGGCCCAGTTAGACAGGTAAGCATCTCTGCCCGTTTTTGTTTTTTCTTGAATATTGGAGGATTTTTTTCCTCTTTTTGTGGTTTTCATGGAAATGTGACATGACCTGTAAGTATATCCTTTTATTTTTCCATCTTTTGAAAACTTTTCATGCACTGTAGTCTTTGTATATTTAATAAAAAATACAACCAGTTTCACTCTGGTTCCTCTAATGTACCCATGATAGAGAAAATAGGTGGGTTGTGTTACCTTGTAGCCAAAGTGCACGTCCAGAGCCGTTCAGGAGTTTTGGAAAGCTGAGTGTGCATGTGTACCAGTGTGTTACCCAGTGAAGGCATCTCGCTGGGCTGGTAAAACAGTGAGTGATGGAAGCGTAAAGTGTGGCGTGGAGGACTGTTTGTCACTTAGCCTGGCCTAATGGCTTTAGTTGCCTAATGCGATAGGCGAGTTGACGAATGAGTGGGATGCGGCGCACCCTTTTTGATTGCATCTAAGGCACAAATGTCGGGAGTGAGTGATATTTATTACAGCTATCACAATTTATTATCCTGGCCAATCTTATTAGGTTTTTTCCTGTTGAACCAAAATTTAAAAATCAATATCTGATTACCATCAGTTAATATTCAGTAAATGTATATGGAAAATTACTTTTATAAGTTTCATGTTTTCAGTGACCATTAGGTTTATTTGGAGTATGTGTATATATAGTGTGTGCTAATGTAATGTGTGTGTGTCTCTGTGTGATGTGTGCGTGTGTTTCCTGTATATGTGAACAGTGTCCAATTTTGATCTAAGTTGCAGTTAAAAAAAATAAACATGTATGATATCCAAGTTGCATCTGGGTGCTGTCTGCTTTTTACTGACTAATGCTAGGGAAAAAAAACCTGATGACACTGGCAGAAAATGGATGAAGATCTGATCCAACACACTGATGAAAATCGTTCCGATTTTGCACTTACCAGAATAAAAATGATGTGTCAATAAAGCCTTAACTGCTCAAAGACTTAATTACTAACCAGTATACTTGTTTTAAATAACTCAATTAAAGTAAGCGATAGAAAAATGGGATAGTAGGGGGATGCAGCTGCAGCCTTTCAGTGTATATGGGACTGTATACTGTTAGGGTATGTGCACACGATTAGTAATTGCTGAGCATTGGACGATGCATACTTATCCAGCGTGAAAACCGCAGCGGCCAGATGTTCAGCATAGTGGATGGGATTTCTGGGATCACCTGAGGAGATGGACATGCAGCGCGTCTCTCCAGACCGCAGCATGTGAATTTTTCCTACGGAGTCACTAGAAGAGAAATTTCACCCATAGGCAGGGCTGTATTTAGAGTTTCTGCTGCCCTAGGCACTGTTAGCGCTGCCCCCAGCCCCCCCCCCAATTGGTGAGTATGACACTATCAGCAGTGACTTTAGCAAGAATCGCTGAAGTGAAAGTCGCCTTTTGCAGCAGATCGGGAAGTTTTTCTGCATGTGCCGTGTAACGGATTACTTACGGCAACACTGCGTTCGGCCTCATTCATTCCTTATGGTATTTGCGGCACTTGCCATGATCTGGCAAATGCGGTACCATACCTCCCAACTTTTGAAGAAGGGAAGGAGGTACAAAGTGTGCGGCGCGCGTAGCGCGCTGCGGCAAATTTTAGGCCACGCCTCTGACCACACCCATTTCACAACTAGTCACACCCATATCCACGTCCCAACCACAGCCATTTAGCACTGCTGATCACATTGTTTTATATACAATAATTATAAACGAAAAAATATGGCCACAGTGCTCCATACTGTATAATGGCCACACATGATGCTCCATACTGCATAATGGCCACACATGATGCTCCATACTGCATAATGGCCACACATGATGCTCCATACTGTATAATGACCACACATGATGCTCCATACTGTATAATGAACACACATGATGCTCCATACTGTATAACGGCCACACATGATGCTCCATGCAGTATAACGGCCACACATGATGCTCCATACAGTATAACGGCCACACATGAAGCTCAATACTGTATAATGGCCACACATGATGCTCAATACTGTATAACGGCCACACACAGTTCTCCATGATACTGTATAATGACCCCCCCCTGTATGCGTGGCTCACACTCCCCCCCCCTGTATGCATGGCTCACACTTCCCCCCCCCCCCCCCCGTGTGCATGGCTCATATTCATTCCCCCCCCCCCGTGTGCATGGCTCATATACACCCCCCCTGTATGCATGGCTCATATACACCCCCCCTGTATGCATGGCTCATATACACCCCCCCTGTATGCATGGCTCATATACACCCCCTCTGTATGCATGGCTCATATACACCCCCCCTGTATGCATGGGTCATATACACCCCCCTGTATGCATGGGTCATATTCACCCCCCCCTGTATGCATGGCTCATATTCACCCCCCCCTGTATGCATGGCTCATATTCACCCTCCCCCGTATGCATGGCTCATATACACCCCCCCTGCATGCATGGCTCATATACACCCCCCCCTCGTGTGCATGGCTCATATTCACCCCCCCTGTATGCATGGCTCATATTCACCCCCCCTGTATGCATGGCTCATATTCACCCACCCCCCCGTATACATGGCTCATATTCACCCCCCCTGTATGCATGGCTCATATTCACCCCCCCTGTATGCATGGCTCACATTCACCCCCCCCCTGTATGCATGGCTCATATACACCCCCCGCCCCCGTATGCATGGCTCATATACACCCCCCCCTGTATGCATGGGTCATATACACCCCCCCCCCCCCGTATGCATGGCTCATATACACCCCCCCGTATGCATGGCTCATATACACCCCCCCCTGTATGCATGGGTCATCTCTCCACCCCTCCCTCTGTATGCATGGCTCATATTCCACCCCCCTGTATGCATGGCTGATGACCCATCAGCCATGCAGACAGGGGGGGTGGAATATGAGCCATGCATATGGCTCATATATTCCCCCGTAGGACCAGGTATATACCGTGCCCTGGCATACACAGGGGTGGCAGAGCAGGACTTGGATGGCGTGCGGGGAGTTTGCCAGTCAGCCGGACCGGGACCCGCTCGGCTCTGCTATATCTGCGCAGCACTCACCTTCAGGTCGTGCGGGTCCCGGTCCGGCTGACTGTCATAAGATTTCTCCGGCGTCAGCATCGGGGCCGGGCAGAGGAGCAGTTGAACTCGTCCATGAAGATGCGAGCGTCGGCTTCCTCCTTAGGATGAGACCCCGCGACTGCTCCGAGCTGCGGCGCGAGAAGACACTTCCTGGCTGGATGGTGCACCTGCTCTCCGCGCCCCCCCCTCCTACCCGCCCGGTGTGAGTTGTGAGTATTGTTTTCAAGGAGGGCGGGTGGGACTTGGAGGCGGGGGGCGGGAGGTGGGGGGGCGGGGCGGTCGGTCGCTTGTGACCTGGGACTAAAAAAAAACAAAAAAAAACAAACCCTTGCTCAGGTGCCGCCCCCCCGCAATGTCGCCGCCCTAGGCACGTGCCCTCGAGTGCCTAGTGGCAAATACGGCCCTGCCCATAGGTTCAGTGAACACTTGCGGATTCACCTGCCTTCAACAGACGGTAGCACTCTGGACGCAGCAAACAGCTGCTCGATGAGTGAATGTGGTTATTTTTGTAGCAAGGTCTACATTTTAAGTCAGGAAGACACATACATTCAGCCTTGATTTGGCGATTTATACCTAGTTGCACAAATTCCAACTGTATACACTCACACATACCCAATGGATATATTAACATAATGCTCGAGCTTCTGCAAATCTGTTCAAAATGGCAGAGAATATGGAAAAAGAGCAGCGACATATGGGCTGAGAATGTAACAGTTTGGCAGCAATGTATTGTAAGCTGTTTTATAACAAGAATAGGATATTTCTGATTCTGCATGTGTGTTTAATAATATGGCTGCCTTTTTATATTTATGGCACTGTACTTTGTATATTTATGTTGCCATCTATCTACAGCGCAAACACAGAGCAAGAAAGTCAATCTTTGGAATGAAATCCTCTTTTCCCGTAGCCGCTAGACAATCTTGTTTAATGACATTCAAGAAAATTGCATAAATATTAATAAATCTGATCCACTGTATCTCTGACAAAGGATTATAATTAACTTTTACCCCCGTAAGGTGTTTAATACATAGACTTTGGACGGTCATTATGACAGCCTAGAGCTTAAGCATCAGATGTGTTTTCTGCTGCTGACATTTTAATTAGAATGATTTACATGGTTTATTGCTAGATAATATAAGATCTTGTTTTCTTAACAGAAACATCTTCACAAGGGCGATTTGCAGTTTCAAGATATTTCCAAGAATTAACTCTATTATAGAACATTGTCTAATTGTGATAGCGACCTTCCCCAACGGATAACTCAACCCGTTCTACATATTTACTTTATTGTTTGTGACGCGCCCACAGGGCCGTGGGGTACTCGGTATCGGGTCCTGCGGTTCACAGGGGGATGTCACGGTAGCAACCCGGCCCGTGGCCCTGGGCATCAACGTTAAAGGGAAAGGTCTTTAAAGGGAATAAAGTTTGTGTTCGTGACGGCACCTGTGGTATTCGGTCAGTGGGGACCGACGCTGCTTTAAGGGGTTCTCTGGGGTGATGTTATGGCAGCTAGATGGTATACCTTCCCACAGGTGAAGTGTATCCCCAGTTCTCCCGTGGTGTAGATGGAAGATGGTGAGGAGTGCAGTAAAGAATGAGGACACAGGTTTTGCAGTCTCTTTACCTTGGTTTACTGAAGACTTCAGCATCCGCAGTCCAAAGCACCAGATCACAGGGCAGGTAGGGTCTGGCCGGCTTGAATGCAAGTTAGGTGTACCCTTACCCAGGTGGAAATCAAAAGCCTTCCCCTAGCGCCGTGGTGTTGTAGTTCCTTTGGCTTAAAGCTCCACATAAGGTCCTCTGTTGTGAATTCCGTTCTGGAGCTCCCTCCTGTGGTTGCTAATGGTATTTTTGTGAGTTCTGCCCTTGGGCTCCCTCTGGTGGTTTCGAGTGGAACTGCTGCTACTTTAGGTAGCTGTGGCAGCTGCCTTCACTAATCGCCTTGCCTGGGTTTGTTATTTAAACCTGCTCTGGGCTTTAGTTCATGCCAGCTGTCAATGTTCTCTCCTTGGATTTCTCATATGGCCTGTCCTTGTCTGCAAAAGATAAGTTTTTGCTAAGTTTTTGTTTGTCCATTTTCCTGGACTCTATTGCTCTGCAAATATGTCTCTTTTTGTCCAGCTTGTCACTATGTCATATTTAGGCTAGCTGGAAGCTCTGGGAAAGCAGATTTGCCCCTCCACACCGTGAGTCGGTGTGGAGTTCAATTTTGTAAACTCTGCATGGATTTTGTAGTTTTTAATACTGACCGCACAGTATCCTTTTCTCTCTGTCTATCAAGTTTAGTATCGGCCTCCTTTGCTGAAATCTGATTTCATTTCTGTGTACGTCATTTCCCTCTTCATTCACAGTCAATATTTGTGGGGGGCTGTCTTTCCTTTTGGGGTTTTCTCTGAGGCAAGATAGCTTTCTACTTCCTTCTTTAGGTGTAGTTAGTTCTTAGGCTGTGAAGAGGTGTCTAGGGAGAGTCAGGAACATCCCACGGCTATTACTAGTGTTGTTAGGATTAGGGACTGCGGTCAGAAGAGATACCACCTTCTCAGAGCTCATCCCATTTTGCGTTTTAGCCACCAGGCCATATCAGTGTGGCCTCTTAACCACCAGGTCATAACAGTCCTCACAGATGTTATCTCTCTCTCTGTCCCCCGGGTAGGATAGGACATAACCTGTATGACTGGTGGCTTGAGGCTGTTTATAGGGACTCTAGCACGCCCCAGCCTCTGAGGGGTGCCACCGTGTCTCCTGGGTGTTAGGTTGGACAGGTAACGTAGAGTTCAGCTGTCCTGCCAGTCTCTGATGTAAGCCATAGAGGTCCCTCGGTGTTCCGGCTACCGGTCTCTGCACCTCAGAAGGAGGCAGCCTGCTCGGGGCTGGTCTCCCCCTGGTATCTTCTCCTGTGCTTTGCTCTCCTGCACGCTCTCTGCAATGTACTCGGCTTTCTCAATGTCTCTTTCCAGAAACTGCTGCACTGTAGCGGCACAGCTCCGTAAAACCTTCTGCTGCCTCAGACTGGTCCAGTCCGTCTCCTGACTGGTCCTGCCTGGAACTGACTAACTTTCCCTACAGACTACCAGTTATATATATATGGGGAGTCACCTAGCAAGTAGGATCAAAAGCTCCCCCTGGTGGCCTGGAGTGTGAATGTGTTGCATGTTTATGGTACCTGGTTGCAGTTATCCCTGTTTGCCTTCAAGCGTGACATCACTCTCCCCATAAGGAAAGCAATGCTACTGTGAGGACCAGGACCCTGGGGTGCCACATTTGCCTAGTTTTTTTCTTGGTTAACTTGTGATGCTCTTTTAAAGGGAACATGTCATATAATTTGTATTGCCCAAAACGATGGTAGCATTATGAATTAGAGTCTGGGAGCACTTTGGCGTTTCAGAGAAAATATAGATTGGAGGTCAGGTCTGGGATATAGCTGAAGACGAGATTAGTTCTGTGCTGAAAACTAAGGAAATCCTGAAAACATGACTTGTTGGTGGCTCTTGAGGACCGGAGTTGGGGAACACTGGTTTAGACAAAACCATAGCCTGCACTCAGTACCAGCAAAAATCTAATGGACCAGAAATGAGCATAATCTAGGAACAAGGGCCAGCTCAAGCTCATGATCAGGAGTAAAAACAGAGTCCATAGACTACCAGTAATGATAGCCAGGCAAGGATGCACCTTGATTGTCAGACAAAGTGTTAAAGTTGGAAGAATCTCTAAAGAGGCCACCAGGACCAATGTCATCTGGGAGCAGTCATTGCCCTGGCAACCCAACATTGCCAGCGAAGAAAGAGTGGAAGGTTAGCTGGATCTAGCAGGTTGCCTAACAACCTGCTGCTTAGGAACATGCGCTACTGGAAATGATTGAGGCAAGAAATTAGTTGTCTAATCTGCTCCCCACCTCTCATCATTTCCTAAAAAATAGATGAAAGTAATGCAATAATTTTGTTGAGCTACACAAGGGTATACCATTTCTTCAAGCTATTTTTACTATAATAGGCAGGGAGAAGTTGTTGCATTAGGTGGTGAGTAGGAGACAATAAAGCAATGAATGTTCCCAATAGAAAAATCTCACTGCTGTCTTCCTGGCGGTAGATCCATCTTGAGTGCTACAACACACACTGACAGTGCTTGGGAGGTTGAATTTGAGATAAAAGCAGGTTTGTTTTTGTAAAGACTGACTAAACCTAAATTATTGCGGATTTGCAGAGGATCCAATGAAGATCTTTAAACTTCATTGGATTAATCAATGCATTTTGGCCCATTGATGCATAATACATAAAAAAATATTGGCTATGAAGAAATGGTCAAAGTCTACTAGTGGCCTTTCAATAGTGTGTACAAAAAAAATGTGAAAACTGTTGAGTTAAACCTTATCATTAGAAATATTTTGTGAACCCCCAACACATAAATATTAGATACTGTAGCTGTCAGCCGAACTATCTGTCAGCCGACAGCCATCTCTCTTGGCCTCCCCATACAAGAGGAAATCTTGGCTCGGCTGAACGCTTCTGAGTTCTGTATGGGAGAGACACTACCAAAACTTCTGCCAGATGATTTATGTGGCCGCTGAACAAAAGGATCAACCAATTGAATTCCAACCACCACATCCATAATTTGTCGGGGGGACAATCAGCAAGCCCCCAAATACAGTAGATTGTTGGCAATCCTGTTAAAATCGTCACGTTTGATTGACTTTTATCTAATGTGTATGGAGGCATTAGAAGATTACTTTTGCCCCTCTATACATGTTACTGGCAATTCCATAGGTGGTGGCGTTAGTATCTCAGTGTCCTCCATGGAGTAGTGGAGAGTGGTCACACTTTTGAAGGCAAAAATCTCCCTTAATTCCTGCTGCTCAAGCAATGGATTTCTAAGCTGTTTCCATCTATTACACATTCTCTGCACAATTACAGTTATCTCTCCCGGACACCCCTGCTGTTACTCATGCAGGAAAAAGCAATCACAATTTCACAATCTCCAGTCCCCTTAGGGTTCCACTTACGATACTCTTCTTTTCCTGACTGATTTGATTCTTTCTGGATGGTTATAACCTTGTAACCCACATACCTTTATCAACACTTTAATGTAAGAGCAGGAAAAAAACTGTAAGAATATAGGTCACACATGTATCATTATATATTCATTGAAAGATGTAGATTGACATACGTAGCAATTCTCTACTACCATATCAATGGTGGGAAATATAGAGTATCGCACGGTGCTGAAATTCAGGTCAATGTTTGGGGGGGGGGGGAGTATTTGATGCATTAAAGGCAACCTATCAGGTCATTTTACCAATCTAAACCGTGTCATGGCCTGACAATCTTTACAGATTTGTACCTCTCTGCTCTTTCAGTTGCCGAAAAATGTACAAATTTTATAAAATTTTGTATGCTAGTGGGTGTTGACTTGACACTGTACAGAAGAGTCAGATAGTTTGGTGTCCAACTCTGACACCTAGAGTTGAATGAATTTTTTGAAAATTTGGTTCCGATTATGATCGGCTGCGAATATTGTTTTTGCAATATTCACGGAACACAGCCGAATGTCATTGGAGTCAATGGGAGAAGAAATGAACGAATATGGTCAGAACCGATCATCAAACATAAATTCAGCACGAACAGGGTACCAATATGGCACGATTATGGCAAATTCAGATTCGAAGACTGATTCCTAACATATTCCCTCTACTCTAGTTGACACCTCTCAGCTACTATAGGACACACCTGCCCCCTTTACAGTTTTGCTCATGATCCATTTCCATGTTGTATCGCCACATGTGCAGTGCAGCAATGTGTACTATAATGAAGATAGGCAATTATGCAGCATCTGAAGAAGCGTACAGTGGTATGTTTGCCGTAATTGTCAGGTCATGTAATAAGTCATAGTGCACATTGGGTGGACAAGCGACATGAACGGTTCTCTTTATAGAGGAACTAACAGCTTTCGTGACATGTCTGTTTTATTAAATAGTTGCATTCTCTATGAAATTCTTATCTAGGAACACCTATGATTAGACCTCTGCATTGTTTGGTTTCTCTGTTAGTCCTGCTTATTTCCAGGCAGTGCCATCCAATGTGTAGGATTTAGTGCTGAGTGACATATTAGATCATCCAGAATAACAGACACTCTTTGTAGCGCTCTCTACTCTGGCTAATAGATGAAGATCCTGAACAGAGAACTCCTCTATTAACGCAAAATTGTCTATAAGGATATATGAAAATGGTTCCTCTAGATCGGGCAACACTTTATTAAATATGATGCTTGTTTAAAATGTAATTGAACATCTTTTTCAGATTTAGAGAACGTTTTGTGCAAAATACAATGTCAAAGTACACTTTTATTAGTATTTTTAGTATTTGACGAAGCCCCAAACCTGAACTGGATGTATTAAATGTACAGCTCTTATACATTACAAGCGTGGTCTCCAATGCTGTCTTTGTAGCACAGAAAGTGTTGCGTTAGCAGACGATCATTTTTTTGGGATGACAATGGATACTCTATGCAAAAATTGAATAGTTACTAGAGATGAGAAGAGCAGACGTGTTTCGAAATCACCAAATTGAGCGGATTTTACTGTAAAGTTTAATTTGTAGCTAATTTATTCTCAGTGAATTAAATGTCACTTGTTATTCCTTGGGGTCTGGAGAGACCTCGAGGCATAGTAAATATAAGATGTAAAAAAAAAACAAAAAAAAAAAAACAACTACAGTAATATTCACTTCAGCGCATCTCTGCTACTTACGATCCACCATAAGTCGTCAGCGCCTCTTCTTCTTCTACCACTGCCATGTGCTGAAACCCTGGGTATCTTCTTGCTAGACCAGGACTTCCAGTCGTGACTAGGCCAGAATGTGCAGCCTTATTGTTACGGACTGACATGGTTGGAGTAGTGATATTGCAACTTTTAGCGGCAGCGCCGGGCAGGTAGCATAGTCTGGAACAGCCAAGGTGTTGATATACAGGAACAGCAATGTAGTTTGAAGGAATAAGCTGGAATCATAGTCAAGGAAGCCAGAGGTTGTTTAGCAGGAGCAGTAGTGTCGTTTGAAGGAATAGCAGGTGGAAGGAAGCTCGACTAAAGGCAGGTAGCTCAATAATCACGCAACGAACTGAGAGCAAGGCCAGGTTTAAATAGGGTGTGTAATCAGAATGAGCCAGTCAGGAACTCTGGGTGGTAACCAACAGGAAACTCAGGGAGGAGACATCAGAAACAACATAGGTTCAAGTATTTGGATAAGCACGGAACTGTCCAACGAGCTGAATAGCTCAGAAGGAAGAGCTGCCGACTGGTGCACAGGAGCTGCTAGGTTTGAATCCTGACACTTATAATGTACATGCACTGACACGTTCCAGTTGCAGCCAAAAGTCTCAGCCTAGAGTGCGTGCCCTAACATTGTGGCGGTTGCCTTGATGCCATGAGGTGCACCACAACCTTATGACATGCATTTTAGGCCGAGACTTCTGCTCATGACTAGGCTCTAGACATGCACGGGGACATCAGCGCATGGCACTAATAAGAGGAGGCTCCAAAGACCATAGGTGGGAGAGCGAGCAGTGCACATGGCTGGAGATATGTGAACTGTAAGTGAATTATATGTATAAGAAAGAAAAAGACACATTCTGGATAATACAGATTTTTGTAAAATTTGAGTAGAATTCAATTCCCATTAAACAAAATTCACACAATTCTCAGGCACCATTGCACAAAATCTCAAAAATGTATTGTGTCATTTGTAAAGAGAGTAGTGACTACATCTGTATTCACCTTATAAAAGAAACTGCTACTATAACTTAGCCAGAGGTTCTGAAAACGCGAAATGTATAAGTTGGTGTAGTGATCATGGGGTAAATATTTTTCTGAACTTCCTGTGACTGACCTTACTGAAAATATACATTAAAAGAGTTTTTCCACCCCAAATATTTTTTTCAGTTGTCAACATTCCGCCATTCAATTCATTCTTCAGCGTACATCACAGGAAGCCGTTTTTTTCTAGCTCCTCCTACACTCGTTTTCCCCCTGAAAGCAAGCCAAATCTTCCTACTCTCTCCAAATAAAGTTGGAGGGGGTGGTATGTTTGTGGTATGATGCTGCAGTGCAATGACCACTGGAGGTGTGCTCAGCACTGTGATGTACAGAAATGGTGGGGGACCAGTCGTACATCTGGCAGCATGGTGCAAAGGATTGCCAGAGAGACTCCTATAAATAAGTAGACCTGAAATTTTTTGAGTGGAAAACCCCTTTACACAAAAATGCATAAAATTCTACTGCATATAAAAAAAACTCTCAAAAATTGTAGGTTTAGTGGCCGTTATCAAGATGTCAAGTATTACTTAAAGCATGATAAATTATATATGTTGTTTTCTCTCTTATTCAGGATGACGATATGTCCCGGGAGAGTCGGTTTAACTTCAGTGGATATGGGATGGGTCATTGCCTGCAAGTAAAAGATGGCACTGCCGTGAAAGCTGCTCCACCAGTCCTTCCCCCTCCACCACCAAAGGATGCTGAGTCTATCAAGAAGAAGTTTGTTGATCGAGCAAAACGGATTGATACCATATCCCGGGCTGCCTTTCCACTGGCCTTCCTCATTTTTAACATCTTTTACTGGATTACATATAAAATCATAAGGCACGAGGATGTACACAAGAAATAAGCCACTTATTTATTTTAGGGAACTCAATGCCAAAGTGTGCTTGTAAATATATAGTGGAAAATCCCTGAGACATACAGACTGGTTTTATATCCACTTACTGTACTCATCCTTGAAGACAGAAAGCAGGAAACAAAGACATTGGGGGAGCAAAGAAGATGAATATTAAGCCTGAAGGAGCCTAATGATTCTCTTTCTAGTGTTTAATGTTGTCTTCGGTTTACTTTTTCCCAGCATTTACGATGAATAACTCCTGACCTGAGCCTATTCAGACACATGGTATAATTTATAGTAAAGTACCGCAGTCAGAAACGTTACTGAGATACCTGTACTAATTTACTGAAACAATTTAGGAAATCATTCATGAGATAGAAGGGATTGTCCAGGATTTGTTTTTCTACAGACAACACAACTAATGTCCATGGGCTGTGTCCTGGTATTACACTGCAGTCCTATACATTTGATTGGGGATGAATTGCAATGCCAAACACCAGCCACTAGCCATTGATAAGCGTGGCATGGTTTCTGTAAAGACAAAGAAGACACCTTTTTCCTACTCATGTACAACTCCTTTAAATCTTTTCCGTGATTGAAGGAACGTAGTCAACAACTGTAAAACTAGATTAGATATGTGTAGAAGTGTATGAACATACTTTTTTATACCAATTTAGAAACTGCATTAATATAAAAAAAAAAAGTTGATTCTGGAAGGCCCTAGTCCAGCAAGTACTTTGAAGGTGCTCCCTAAGGGTTAAGTGCTCACGTGTCTCTATGAAGACAGATCACTGTTGTTTCAGATTGCCAATGTAGCCACACCGAAATATATAATATATCTTTATTACAAAAAATGTTATGTTTGGAGTTATAAGTTTCTAGGAATCTCCATTCTGAGCAACTGAGTTGTCCACTGCCTGTTGCCAAGAATCATCTGTTTATAGCTACAGACAAGCTGGACAGATTCAAGGAAGTGCTTTGTGCTGCCGCCTGCACAGACAGAGAGTTATATAGACACAGAGCTTAGCACAGCACACAGTAATTCAAGCCTGGATCTGTCCATGAATGCGTTGTGTATATATACAGCTCAGCCAGGATAGTGCATGCAGACTGTCCATCAGAGAGATGTGAGAAATACTTCCAGTGAGTCAAGCTGTCGTGAGAGACTACTAGGAAGATTAACTACTGGAAGGATAGAAAAGATATATGTGCTTTATAGGATATATTCCATTGTCATCCAAATGATACACCTTTAAGGCTCCACAGACCCCACCTATGCTTTGGAATAACAGTTGTAATGTGTTCCTGGTTGGACGCTACAACCGTCACTCAATAGCAAATGGGAGAAGCTATAGAGGCAATAATGCCAAGAAGCAAGAGCACTCCATCCTTAGTGACCCCCAGAATGCCGTAGATGGTGCCGTGCACCAGAATCAAACTTCAATTTCTCATCATTGCTGCAACTCAAACAGTACATAAAGATTAGTGATGAGCGAGTATACTCGTTGCTCGGGTTTTCCCGAGCACGCTCTGGTGGTCTCCAAGTACTTGTGACTGCTCGGAGATTTAGCTTTTGTTGACACAGCTGCATGATTTACAGCTACTAGCCAGCCTGAGTACATGTGGGGGTTGCCTGGTTGCTAGAGAATCCCCACATGTAATCAAGCTGTCTAGTAGCCGCAAATCATGCAGCTGTGGCAAGGAAAACTAAATCTCCGAGCAGTCACAAATACTCGGAGACCACCCGATCGTGCTCGGGCAAACCCGAGCAACAAGTATACTCGCTCATTACTAATAAAGATATGTTTAACATCTCTACACCTCTCTTATCTATCATTGTCGGCTGCTCATGAGGTCAAAACAGCTGAGAGATTCCTTTTAAGGGGTTTAAGTGAAAATGTTGCCTCCCATGGTAATTATCGAGTGTTCTCACACCAATGAGAATCATTTCCATTGGTTCAAAAATTTCCTGAACATGAACATTCTTAAAAACAAAGAACACGTCGTTGCAACCTTTACTATGATCAGAGCTTATATCAATGAGCAAATTGTTCTGATCATAGCAAAGCATCTTTAAATATATTGTGTTATTTTATGAAATATCTTTACTCTGATTGGTCGGAAATCTCTACTTATTTTCCTTCGTAAGTGAAAAAAAATTAAAATCAGGTCCAATATACTTATTGATTTCCTGCTGATTAGAACAGTTTATTTTAGCACCAAAGACCTAACGGTTGTCATTAGCGTTACGTCTGGTGCCAGCTTTAGTTAGTCTGTCCTATGATGTTAGTAAGTGTTTCTGCTGAAAATGGGTCCAATGTAGCCAGCACTGCCACAAAGAAGTAAGCTGAAACAATCTCATGTGAAATCTTCCATTTGATCACCCCATTTAATAACCGGTTGAACAGGTCGCCATTTTGATAAAATAAAAAAAAAACAGTGACTTCACGCTGTACGAGGTGAGGACCAAATTTTTTTAAAGGACTTTCAGCCTTTTTTCAGTATTTGAGAGAAACCTGAGCTCCGGTACATTCCACCAGTGTTAGTATCTAGTGTCGCACCAAGCAATTCTTTTGCGTTCAGATGATTTCTACTTATGTATACATATTCTATATAAATATATATATATAAAAGGTTTATACTTTGATATCTTGTGTGAGCGTGAATTTCCAGAAGAGATACTGCTTTATGATAACAATGTAATATTTGAGATTTCATTTGTGCGCTCTGTGGTTTTTCTTAACAGTCAGCACTTTAAACAATTTTCAATGGATATGCCCAAATATTGATTTGAAAGGTTCCAATATTTGTAATATCTGTTTTATCTATTTATTTATGTCTTTTTTTAATTTCTTTGACACTAATTTAGGTTACAATTTTGCACTAAACGACACCATCCAATCAGCTATTCGGCTTCATAAATCTAGTGCATGCTAGGGCACCAATGGTTAACCAGACAATCTCTCGCCCTTCGACTTTTGTGCCACCATCAAAATCACATCTATCTCCTTTCTATTAATGTAATACAGGGAAATACATAAAATTAAAGACTCCAGAATAAAACAAAAAAATAAAAAATCAAAAAGGCCTTTACTTGTTCTGGATAATACTGCCAAACATTCCCATCCAAAGGCTTAGAGGAGAGCATCATGGCAATCAGACTCATTTTCCTCTCTTGTATTTAACATTGTGGTTCCTATGAAGAGGGAGGACAATGTCAAGGATCACTTCACTCATGAGCAAAGAGGGATTGTGTCAGCCCTAAAGAAAGAAGTCTCATTGCTAAACAGTTGTGCACGGTCATGCGACTTATTAAACTCTGGAGATAGTCTGCACTGTGGGCACCTGGGGCTTGTCATCATGGAACATACACTATATGGACAAGACTATTGGGACACAAGTTTTAATTAAATTTAGTCCCACTACCAAAGGTTTATAACATCCAGCTCCTTGCCATGAAGTCGGCCTTTTCATAGATTTGTGCAAAAATAGGTAATTCTAAGACGTTCAGTGATAAGAGGGTAGCGCTGTCATAGGACACCACCAATATAACAATTACTTCCTAAATATTCCACAATCACCTGTGAGTTTTATTATTTAAATGTGGGAGAGATCAGAACACAGTAAGTCCTGAAATAGAAGACCATGTAAAATTGCAGAGGTTGCTGAGTGCTTAGGTACATAGTGCGCAAAAGTCTCCAAAATTCTGCTGACTCCATAACTCCAGAGCTCCAAACCTCCTCTGGCATTAACAGTAGCACAAAAACTTGGCAGCAGGAGCTTCATGGCATGGGATGTCATGGCCGAGTAGTGGCATGCAGCCTTACATCACGAAGCACAATACCAAGCATAGGATGGGGTGGTGTGAAAGCACTCTGCCAATGAACTTTGTATTGTGGAGTGACGGACCACACTTCTCTATTTCCCAGTCGAATGGACAAACTTGGGTTTGGTCTAGTGAATACCAGGAAAATGATACTTTTCTAACTGGATTGTCACAACTGTAAAGATGGCTGGAGGAGAGGTAATGTCATGATGTTGTCTTGCTTCAGCAAATAAGACATTTTGGACAATTGTAGCGTCCAACTTTGTAGAGTCAGTTTGAGGAAGACCCATTTCTGTTTCCCATGACTGTGTCCAGTGCCCAAACCAAGGTCCATAAAAACACGGTTGGGTGAGGAAGAACTTGTTTGGTCGCATAGTGCCCGGATCTTAACCATATTGAACACAGTCGGGATGATCTAGAACGGAGATTGTGAGACTGTCCCTCTCATCCAACATCAATTCCTGACTTCACAAATGGTCTTCTGGATGAATAGGCAAAACTTCGCACACACCACCAAAATCTTGTGGAAAACATTCCCAGAGGCGTAGAAGCAATTTTACCAGTAAAGGGACAAACTTCATACTAATTCCTATGGATTTAGAATGGAATATCATAAAAGCACCTGTAGGTATTATATGTAGGCGTCCCAATATTTTTATCCATATAGTGTCTGACCTCGAAGAAGAGAAGTTTTTCCAACTTGCTCGAAGAGTTAGAGCTACATTGTTTTTCCATACAAAGTCTAATTCTCTTAGGGTCAAGCCTCAGAATATACCAACTTTAGACAACTAAAGGAAGGGTGATTAAATGATATGGTTTGGGGTGCTGTTTGCCGCATAGAGCAGTGTCGGTGAATAAACAGTAATGTACGGGGTTTATTAGGAATACTCACTCCTGGTTTACCAGATAACTTGAAGTGCCAAGCGATCATCTATCTACTTGTGTGTAACTCAATGCACCACACTATTGATGTCACTTGTAATGGTGTAGCTCAGTAAAGTTTATCGCTGCCGTCAGTCCAACAGCAGTGGATAAACCTTAAGTCAAATTTGTTTACAAACCTACAATTTCTATCTTTCGCAAAATGACTGTCATTTCTGATACTACTGATTAACCTGAGAAGTCTAAACTTTGACTGTGGTTTTCGTATCCAGATCTTATTAACCTTTCATTTACTACCTACGAAGTTCAGGTCCTTGATACGTATTTTAAGTACGAAAATGAAACAAAAAAGTATTTTTACTTATGAAACATGTGCAATTTAACAATGAGGTGAACATTTTACACTGACTGTAAATCAACTTACTTAAGAAAGAAAAAAAAAATATTTGTTCCAATTCAATAAAGCTCAGTGTGGTTAAAATCTGACTACTGTCCAGTCATTTTTTACTCTTGTTCGCCATTTCCTATTCATTCCAATATAAACCAAAGCTTTAATGAATACAGCAAAAATCAGAGGTGTCAAACTGCATTCCTCGAGGCCCGCCAACAGGTCATGTTTTCAGGATTTCCTTGTATTGCACAGGTGATAATTTAATCACCTGCACAGAATGATTCCAGCACCTTGTGGAATGCTAAGGAAATCCTGAAAACATGACCTGTTGGCGGCCCTCGAGGAATGCAGTTTGACACCTCTGGCAAAAATAATACAGTAATTCAAACAACTTTATTTTAAGAAAGTGTTTCTCAAGGAATTTTCCATAAATAGCTGGAACAATACTTTTTTCATTCGGCACAAATCTGATTATGCCTTCAATTTAGCAATTTTTCATTCACTGTTTAGAAACAAAGAGTCTGTAGGGATTATAGGGATTAACTTTCTCTGGTAGGCATTAGACATTAGGCCTTAGGTAGAGTTCATACAGACAATGCAGTTTTGTTCCAAACACGTGCCGTTTTTATTGCTTTCCACAGGTTGCACAGCACCAAAACAAACTCAGAAACATAAATACCCTAGCCTTGTCTAGGCACTAACTAAACAGAATAGACTCTGGCTACTCATACACAGCTGAGCTAGCCCTAGCTCAGTCAAGCAAAAGAGCTACCGTCCTTACCAGCCACTGATACCACTCTGCACATGGCATGTCCAAACCCCTCTCAGAGAGGGATTCTGGCTTTCCAACACTTTTCAGTTCCAAGACATATCCAGTCTGGTGTACATGGTCTGTCCATTCACCAGTTCACCTATTTGCTTCTGCCACATCCAACAGACTGATTCAGTCACTCAATGCCTCTCTCCCAGCTACCGCTCTCTTGGCTAGTCAGCTTCACTGAATCTACTTCCTGATTCTTAGAGAAACCATGCAGGTGCTTCTAATTAAACACTGCATAGCTGGGATTTAACCCTGTCCTTCCCAGCTATGCTACATATCACCCCCCTCTGCCCAAAGCCGAGGGCTGGGCACCATCTGCCAACCCACAGTGCTAACAGAGGGTCATTCTACCAAAACTGATTATTGTCTCCTAGGTTCTGGGGAACATAATTCACACATTTCAAACAAAGCTTTCCTATCTACAGCTAACACTCAGGGCTCTGCTATCTACAAACTACATGCAATGCTCTGCCACCTACAGACTACACGCAATGCTCTGCCATGTACAGACTACATGCACACAGGCTCTGCTGCCTGTACATCACCATACTGCACTGCAGACACACAGCCTCACACACAGTGCACACTGCCCTACCAATGCCGACACATCAGAAGGCTTCCAGCTCATTGCACACAGTTTTACACACTGCCCCCCCTGTGTACATCACCACACATCATGTGAACTTGTCAGCACACATCATGTGTACATCATCACACATCATATTAAGATAACCACACATCATGTGACGTCACCACAGCCTACGTATAGCCGCATACCAGACTACTGGGCACTGCCAACTACCTGTCATTTTAGTTGTCATGGTCATAACCATGGATAGCTAAGCTACTACAATGCCCTGCACATAAGGTAAGTGACACAGCTAATCAGAAGTATAGTACATTTATAATTGGAGGTATTTGCTAATATTATTATTATTACACCTACTACATATTGGGATAGGATTCTGGAGATGGGAATATCCCTAAAGCTAAATTTTGAAATTCTGGAATTTTCTTGTGATCTGGCAACAAAGGGAGGAGGGGACTGTGGTAAAGCGGGTCAACGAATGAGCAAGAGAGGGTTGACTTATAAAAAGGAGAGCGGCTACAGCTGACAATTGATGGCTGAAAGACCTTAAAATAATCATTCCCTTCTACTCCTCCTTGGTCAGGCCTCATCAGTCATACCGTGTCCATTTCTGGGCACCAAATTTTAATAAAGACATTGAAAAACTGGAGCAAGTTCAGAGAAGAGCTACCAGGATGATGAGCGGACTGCGAAGTATGTCCTATGTGGAATGGTTAAAGGATCTGGGAATGTTTAGCTTGTTAAAAAAAGGCTAAGAGGAGACTTAATAACAGTATACGAATATCTGAAGGGCTGCCACAGTGTAGGGGGATCATCTTTATTTTCATTTGCACATGGAAACACGAGAAGCAATGGAATGAAACTGAAAAGGAGAAGATACAGATTAGATATAACTTTTTGACAGTGAGGGTGATCAATGAGTGGAGCAGGCTGCCACGAGACGTGGTGAGTTCTCCTTCAATGGAAGTCTTCAAACAGAGGCTGGACAGACATCTGTCTGAGATGGTTTAGAGAATCCTGCATTGAGCATGGGGTCGGACACGATGACCCTGGAGGTCCCTTCCAACTCTAACATTCTATGATTCTATAAATTAATGCTTAAGAGGAAACCTACAACAGTAGTTTACGGCTGACCTTTCACGTATAAACACACTCCATGAAATTAAAAAGGATCTTTCAGCAATCAGCACCTCTGACATGCTTGCTTTAGTAAATATCTGAATTTCTTGCTATAAAATACAAATTCAGGAGGATGTTTCATCAGAAGTCTGTGATGTGCTGTTCCTCTGCATCTACTCTGAGAAATGCAAATTACCTTCTTCTTGTCAACAGGACATTCCATGCTGAAATTATGCTGACAATGTCAGGGATCTACAATAGGAAAGCACATGAGTTCTTCATATTTTTATAGATTCCAAGAGTAATAACTGGGGAAACACACAAGGCAGACGTGTAATTATTTGTTATTATATATACATATTACTACCACTGACTTACCAGGAATGCTAACAGGTCATATTTAATCAATGCCTAATACAGTGGGGGAAATAAGCAGTTGATCTCTTGCTGATTTTGTAAGTTTGCCCACTGACAAAGACATGAACATTCTATAATTTTAAGGGTAGGTTAATTTTAACATTAAGATATAGAATATCAAAAATAAAATCCAGAAAATCACATTGTATAAATTCTATAAATTTATTTGCACTTTGCAGTGAGAAATAAGTATTTGATCCTTGTGGCAAACAAGACTTAATACTTGGTGGCAAAACCCTTGTTGGCAAGCACAGCAGTCAGACGTTTTTTGTTGTTCATGATGAGGTGTGCGCACATGTCAGGAGGAATTTTGGTCCACTCCTCTTTGCAGATCATCTCTAAATCATTAAGATTTTGAGGCTGTCGCTTGGCAACTCGGAGCTTCAACTCCTTCCATAAGTTTTCAATGGGATTAAGGTCTGGAGACTGGCTAGGCCACTCCATGACCTAAATATGCTTCTTTCTGAGCCACTCCTTTGTTGCCTTGGCTGTATGTTTTGGGTCATTGTCTTGCCGGAAGACCCAACCACGACCCATTTTTAATGTCCTGGCAGAGGGAAGGAGGTTGTCTCTCAGGATTTTATGGTACATGGCTCCATCCATTCTCCCATTGATGAAGTGAAGTAGTCCTATGCCCTTATCACAGAAACACCCCCAAAACATAATATTTCCACCTCCATGCTTGACAGTGGGGATGGTGCTCTTTGGGTCATAGGCAGCATTTCTCTTCCTCCAAACATGGCGAGTTGAGTTAATGCCAAAACCTCAATTTTTGTCTCATCTGACCACAGCACGTTCTCCCAATCACTCACAGATTCACCCAGGTGTTCATTGGCAAACTTCAGATGGGCCTGCACATGTGCCATGAGCAGGTGGACCTTGCGGGCACTGCAGGATTTTAAACCTTTAGGCCATGTGCACACGTTCAGGATTTTTCGCATTTTTTTCACGTTTTTTCGCTATAAAAACGTGATAAAAACGCGAAAAAAACTCTTACATATGCCTCCTATTATTTACAGGGTATTCCGCATTTTTTGTGCAAATGTTGCGATTTTTTCCGCAAAAAAATCGCATCGCGGAAAAAAAAGCAACATGTTCATTAAAAAAGCGGAATTGCAGGGATTCCGCACACCTAGGAGTGCATTGATCTGCTTACTTCCCGCACGGGGCTGTGCACACCATGCGGGAAGTAAGCAGATTATGTGCGGTTGGTACCCAGGGTGGAGGAGAGGAGACTCTCCTCCACGGACTGGGCACCATATAATTGGTCAAAAAAAAAAGAATTAAAATAAAACATAGTCCTATGCTCACCCTTTGATGGACCCCGAAGTGTTCCCGCCTCTCCGGTGCATGCTCTCTCTTCTGTTCTTATAGATGGTGTGGTTCAGGACCTGTGATGACGTCACTGTCTTGTGATTGGTCGCGTGACCGCTCATGTGACTCACGCGACCAATCACAAGCCGCGACGTCATCACAGGTCCTGAACCACACCGGCATCTATAGGAACGGATGCCGCTGAGGAGATCGTCTGGGTGAGTATAACCATTTTTTATTTTTTTTATTATTTTTAAACATTCTATCTTTTACTATAGATGCTGCATAAGCAGCATCTATAGTAACAAGTTGGTCACACTTGTCAAACAGTATGTTTGACAAGTGTGACCAACTTGTAAGTCAGTTTTCCAAGCGATGCTACAGATCACTTGGAAAACTTTAGCATTCTGCAAGCTAATTACGCTTGCAGAATGCTAAAAAAACGCAAAAAAACCCGGGAAAAAAACGCAAAAAAAAAATGCGGATTTCTTGCAGAAAATTTCCGGTTTTCTTCAGGAAATTTCTGCAAGAAATCCGGACGTGTGCATGTATCCTTACAGCGTAATGTGTTAGCAATGGTTTTCTTGGTGACTGTGGTCCCAGCTGCCTTGAGATCATTAGCAAGTTCCCCCTGTGTAGTGTTAGGCAGATCTCTCACCTTCCTCATGATCAAGGATACCCCACGAGGTGAGATTTTGCTTGATGCCCCAATTTGATGTCGATTGACAGTCATTTTGTATTTCTTCCATTTTTTTACTATTGTACCAACAGTTGTCTCCTTTTCACCCAGCGTCTCACTTATGGTTTTGTAGCCGATTCCAGCTTTATGCAGGTCTATGATCTTGTCCCTGACACCCTTAGGCTAGTTTCACATTTGCGGTTAAGTCCGCAGCGTATTGTCCGCAACCGCAAACGCATGCAAACGTCTGATAACGCAGCGTTTTTTATCCGCATCAGCTTACAGATGATGGTAAAAAAAATGCAGTGTTTGCATGCGTTTTTACATATGTTTGCGCTTTTTATGCGCATGCGTTTGATATTTCCAGGAGGGTGTGTCTTTAATGGACATGTCTAAATCAGTTCCTGGACATGCGCAGTCCGAAGTACGCAAGCGCATCAAACGCATGCGTACGCAAAGACATGTGTACGCATGCGTTCCCATAGACTGTAATGCGTTTTTTGTGCCGCATTCTTAGCGCTAACAATCACATACGTTTCTAGGCGGCAAATTGACGCCTCTAAAATTACTAAATGTAGTGTTTACCACGCCAAGCCGTAGACGACGAAATGACGCATGCGTCGTCAAACGCGGCAAAACGCAACCAATCGCAGACACCAGCGTCCCTAATGTTAAAGATAGGAAAAACAACGCATGCGGAAAATTGCGGCACAAACGCTGCGGACACAACCGCAAATGTGAAACCGGCCTTATAAAGCTTTTTGGTCTTGCCCATGTTGTAGAGGTTAGAGTCTGACTGATTAATTAAGTCTGTGGACAGGAGTCTTTTATAAAGGTGACTATGTAAGACAGCTGTTTTTAATGCAGGTAATGAGTTGATTAGGAGCAAAATCAGCAAAGGATCATATACTTATTTACCCCACTGTATAAGTAAAAATAGTTATATCTTAGATTATATCTTTAAGGCTGTGTGCACACGGTGCAGATTTTTCACTTTTTTTCGCGTTTTTTCGCTATAAAACGCGAAAAAAATGCATACATTATGCATCCCATCATTTAGAATGCATTCTTGTGCACATGATGCGTTTTTTTTCTGTGAAAAAAATGCATTGCGGTAAAAAACGCAGCATGTTCATTAATTTTGAGGATTTTTTGTGGATTTCCCACTATATTATTGCATTGGGAACCTCCGGAAAAATCCGCAAAAAAACGCACCAAAAAGGCGGTAAAAACGCTCAAAAAACGCATGCAGATTTCTTGCAGAAAATGTTTTGCTCAGGAAATTTCTGCAAGAAATCCTGAACATGTGCACATAGCCTCAACGTTCTTTATAAGAAACCCATCTAGAAGATTTTACTAATCAAACTAGTGGTATGGCTGTATAGGTCTTAGTATAACAATAAAAATGTACCTGTTTCAAAGTAATTGATGTGCCTCTGCTCTGTTGAGATATTGAGTTTAAGGCTATGTGCACACGATGCAGATTTGCTGCGGATCCGCAGCGGATTTTTCCACGCAGAAACGCTGCAGATCCGCACTGTGATTTACAGTACCATGTAAATCAATGTAAAAAAAAAAGTTGTGTAGATGGTGCAGAAAAATCAGTGCAGAATTGCTGCGAATTTAAAAGCAGCGCATGTCACTTCTTTTGTGCGGATCTGCAGCGTTTCTGCACCCCTCCATGATAGAAATCCGCAGTGGCAAAAACTGCAGAAAATCCGCACAAAATCCACATCAATTCCGCGGCAAATCTGCACAAAATCAGCATAAAAAACGCAGCAAATCCGCGGCTGCGGATTCTGCCAGGAGATGCAGATTTTGTGCAGAAAATTCTGCACCACTTTTCCTACGTGTGCACATAGCCTTAAAGCCACATGCAAATTAGACTGGAAGTGCATTTGGGGTGGACGATACACTAAGAATGTTGAAACTTCGCCAAATGCTTTTCCAGCCTAATTTACGTGTGGCTATAACGCTTAATTTATTTTAATTGCTTATATAGCGCCATCATATTCTCCAGCGCGTACAAACATCATCATCGCTGTCCCCATTGGGGTTTATAATCAATATTCCCTATGTCATGCCTCTGGATTCAATCTTGCAGTCCTATGCTTGTCGTCCGACATCTCTATCTGCTGAGTCACAGGAGATCCTGTCGCTGTCCGGGTGCTGATTAGCCTTTGCCTTTTGTCCATTCCTTTCTTAAAACAGGTGTTTTCCATTTGCTATCTGGTCTATCCTATCAGTCTGCAGGGGCTTCTCTTTAAACCTCACTGCTGCTTCTATTCCCTGCTGGTAATAGCTTACACCTACCCAGTTTGGTGTTGAAGGTGTAGTCCATATTTGTAGATGTCTGTTGGTGTTTTCTCTACGAGTTACCTGAGTGGTTTTGGTATTGTGTGTATATCCTTATCCTTTTCCCATTTGTTTGTTCCTTCCTGCTGTTCCCTTGATTTCCGTTTTGTTGTTTTGTGCGTGTTTTTGTATAATTGCAGTTTTCTTTCATTTCAATCTGTTTCCCTTGTCTGTCTGGTTTGTGCTATCCAATTCACATCTGTCCCATACCTCGCTGGATGGGGGAGGAAATAGTTCTCTTAGGAGCATAGCAAGGTACGAGGCCCCAGCATCTCCACCATTTGGGGTAATCTGTGGAACATGGATAGCCTACAGTGTCCGCCTAGTTTGAGGGACAGGAAAGGAGCCCATTGCCCCTGAAAATCCAGCTACCGTATCCCAGTTAAACTAGGACCCATACCGCCAAACCACTAGTTTGATTATTAATAGTCTTTGCAGGTTCCCTTAATGCTTTAGTTAAGTTATAATGAATTGTATCTTTTTATGACATTGAACTGATTTCATATTTGATACGTAAAATTACTGCAAGCTAAATTGTAAATGATAAATAATTGTCATCCAGCCTGAATACGTGGATGAAAGATGATGATGATTCACCATTCACAAAACCTGTTGTCTTCTTGTTATTGCCTTTTCCTTTACAGTGAGTGCAACCTACACTACCGAGTCCGACTACTTCCTTCCATCACTCGCAACTCGTCTGACAACTGTACAAGAATATCCTGCTCCTTCTATACAAATATCCTGGTTTCTCTGTACAATTATCCTGCTACAGCTACAACATGTACCGCCATTTACAATATGAAGTTTCACACAGATATTAAAAACAAGAAGTCAGTTCTCCAAAATTTCTCTATAGAACAATTTTTTATATTACGTGTCCGTCATGCACTGCTTGTTGCAGTCTTTGCAATGGGGCTCCTAACAGGATATTAAAAAGGTCATATAGCAACGAGCAGGATACCAAAAAAATCTTTTAAATGGACACAAATAATAAAATATTCTGTACAGCTGTCATGTGACCCGGAACCAAGGGCTCCTTCCCTGTGCCACTAGGGGCGCCTTAGTTCGCCTTATTTACCAGGATACTTCTGAAGGTGAAGATTCCAGGGCCACCACCCTTGCCTTATCTCCTGAATCAGCCCTCTGTCTGTTCTCTTCCCCCACCCAGGGAAGAGGAATGCTACTGTGCACCGCAGTACAGCAACCCGACGAACAAGGGAACACAAACAAGGGTAAACTGAAAATACCAGGCATACAAATATTCACTCACATATAACAGAGGAATGCAGCGGGGAGTGGAGGATGGGGGAATAACCAAAGTCATTATCACACTGTATATAAGCCAAAACGAGAAGTGAGTCCACAAGATAAAAATCAAATCTTTTTACTATTCTCTTTCTCTGTTTACCGTCACATTTCTGGCTTTGGCTTTGAAATTGTGATAAATTTACCACCTAGTAAAAATGGCCTTAGGCTAGTTTCACACGCGGCATTTACAGTATTTTTTTACTTGTTATTTTGGGAATATTATTCAGGTAAATCATTGCAATTGGATGTATGTTGGGAGTGTATGTGACAACCGGAAATAGTTTACAAACATAACATTTTGCTTTTTGTGCTTCAGCGGTGTTTTTAAGATTGAGTGCAATTTTTACCAAAAATGGGAATTGCTGAGCCCACAGCACATAAGTGTTTTTCATGTGTTTTCTCCTTAGAGTTTTTTTACATTATAACTTTCATAGTGAAAGTGATTTTTAAACACAACAAACCCTGTGTGAAGAAATTTTTAAAGGGTGGTCCAAAACTAATATTGATTTTCATCTTGAATGTCTCTCAATTTATTTTAATAATATAATAGTATTTCTAGTATGGTTTAATTAAAAAGGCCCTACCTTTCCTTCTCTAATCTAACTGCTTTATTTTATATTTTTACCTATTTCCATTTTGATGAGGCCTTTTTGAGAATCAACAGTGCATGCTGGGATATTCAGATGGGACGCCATCAGTTGGCAGATGCCGCAGTCGCTGTCACAGCTTTTTAATCCCCCCTGAAATGAAGCGTTATCAGTGAAGTCTGTTTTAGGGGCTGGGATAGTCCCTGCTCTACTGAACATGCGCTGGTTGTCAATTACAACATATGCTCAGCACAAGCTACCTTCCTACTGTGCAATAGTCCCAGTTCACAGTGACAGTGCACTACCTTGATGGCTCTGGTGAGAAGGGATGAGTTAGCAACAGAGCACACTGTCAGTGCACATTGTAAGGAGATAGTCTATTGCTGGTTCATCATTTTCCATCAGAGTTGGCTAGGGAGCACACTGTCACTATGCACTGAGAAGAATATTGCACCGTAAGAAGAGAACTCGTACTGAGCATACGTTGGAATTGACAACCGACGCATGTTCAGTATAATAGGGACTAGCTCAGCCCTTGAAACAGACGTCTCTGATGACACTTTGTTTCCCCCTGATGGCTTTTCCATATCTTTTTTAAATTCTTTTGGCGACATTGCCATATGAGGGTTCTTTTGGGGGATGAGTTGTATTTTTCAGTGGTTATTATTAACTTTTTTATAGGAAAGAATATAAACAAAACAAAAGTTCTGCCACTTTTTTTTCGTTTTAAATTATCGGTACTTGCCAAGCTGAGCAAATAAAATATTAACTTTATTCTGTGGGTCAGTACAATTATGATACCAAATTTTTATGGTTTTATTTATTTTTTTATTACTATTGTGCAATTAATACCATATTGCAATATTCTGAGAGCCATAAGTCCCACAATTTTCCATCAGTGGGGCTAAAATCTTTGTGTTGCAGGCAGTAGATTTAATTGGTGGCATTTTGTGATACATGCTATTTTGATCACTTTTTGGAAGGCAAAAAAATTGCATAGCAATTCTATGTTTTGTCTATTGTAATATTTTTTCAACACTATTCACCATTGGGTATAACTGTCATGTTATCTCTATTTTACTTTCATGACAATACCAAATTTATATAGGTTTTTAAATGTTTTGCTATATTTGCACAAGAAATAACAAAAAAAAATATTTTGTGGGGAGGGTCTCACCATATTACTATATACATAACATTATTTTTGTATCCACAGATTGGGGCAGTATGAGAGCTTCTGTTTTGCTGGACAAGACGTAGCTTTTTCTGCCTCCATTTTTTTAGCACATACAGTACAACTTTTTGATCACTTTTTAATTTTTGTTTTATCTTAGATATGAACAAAAAATATTTAATCCCAAAAAGTTTTTACATTTTATTTTTATAGAGTTCACCAAGCAGTATAATTGACAAGTTAGCTTTATTCTGCAGTAGTTTTGATTAATGTATGGTGGTATTATCACTACTGTAGATGGCGGTGATATTTAGCTATTACGGGTGATATTTGTCTACTATATTTCCACATCATTTTAAACTTATACAGCAGAGTTATTGGTAACATTAGTCTTGTAGTAAACTTTTATTTCCTCCAGGTGGAGTAATATTAGTAATAGAGACCTTCATCTGGGGAAGTGGTGGTGGTGGTCCGCGCACATACCGTAGCTCCGTCATGCATGGTGCCTTAGGTCAGCAATGATTTACCAGACATAATATTATATTTCTGTATGCATTTAGCCCATTTCTGATTATATTATAAATGGATTACATTATATTATGGACCTTGGTCAAAAATAATGAAAACCCCCAGACATTGTAATAAGTATTGATCTATTGGTTCAGGACTTCATGATGTCTATGCTTTAAGTATATTAGCAGCCCAGCCGCTATTTCGTACAACATTAGCATATGTGTCAGTTTACAAACCTTATTTGTTCTATCGTTTATCCAAATATATGAAAAATACAGAAATAATAAATTATTAATGCTATAATATACAAGGCACTGAATAAATAATGACTTATGGCACGTTCGCTATTTTGCTGTACACATTATTCTTCATGCTATGAGACATTTTTGTCAAATGTTGATTTTTTCTTTTTATGATTTTGGTTTGTTTTTTATTAACAATTATGAATACAATGAAAACAGAATTCATATTTAATTATATCACAACTTATTGGCATTTGGAGTAATATTGGGGTATTGTTCACATGCCATACGCCAATTGTAACATTTCAGGTCCTGATGCAATATTTGTAGAAGGGTTCCCAAACATTACATACAATTGATGTTCTTGGTATTCTTTAATTCGGCTGCCCATGAACTGGGTCTGATAACATCGGACAGTGGTCTTGGCATCCATAATATGGGGTTATAGGATTTATCCACGTGACTGCTTCCCCGGCTCTGCATGCATTGTTGCATCCGTTTCTGTGCAAGTGTCAAACACGCCCAAGTACTTTCCAGTACCTACTGTACATATCAAGATAACGCCAAGAAAGTGGACACAGACATACACTACAGAAATAGAGTAGTACACCTTCCACAGGATAACAAAAGCAGTAGTCCCATCAGCTGACACTAGTGACTGGAGATAAACTTTTTACCTCCCATCACAGCTTTGACAGCGTGGGAACCGCGGCTCTCTGACCGGCGGTGATGATTTCACTGCTGATCAGGAGCAGTGTAAACCGCGTGTCATGCACATGACAATGTGGCAAACACTGGATGGTTGGGCTCCCCATTCAAGTCAAAGGAGTCCAGGTTCAGGTTCGGGTCCGGGTACTGTTCTGGTACCTGCACCTGAACTTTTTTAACTGCTCGGTCGAATCCGCTGGACCCGAATTTCCAGGGCCTACCCATCTCTAACTGTAATGTCACTTCACTAAACATCCTTAAGCAGTTTCAACCTCGGAATAGAAATGTGGGGAGGCTCTAAGACAGTGGAGGAACTTGGCAATTAACCAGTTCGTCCACCCCGCCAAACACCAGTCCTGACAGTAACTAGGACTTATTTTTGGAGTAGGGCTTATATTTCAAGCATACACCCCAGGTCCTGTAAAACCACGTTAGGACGTATTTTTGGGGTATGTCTTATTTTAGGGAAAACAAAGACTATGTTCACACGATGCATTTTTGGAACAATATATGGACCATACTTACCTTTCTTTGACATGAGATGAAAATGTAGAGGAGATCACTACAAAGTTTTCTGCACAGAATATACTGGTTAGCCATAGGTAATTAATAATGCCAAAATCTGCTTAATAATGGGGACTACACTAAAAATATGTATATTAATGCCATATACTAAGCAAGCACTGCTCAGAGACCAGAAGAGTGAACATTTGAAGTTCCATATAAATATGATTTTTATTAATTAGATATTATTAAAATATATACTTGCGTTTAGATCAAAACAAGGTAAACTTATGAAAAGTTGGGACACATTTGTAGGCCGTATAGAAACACCAATATAATAGTGGAAATGGAGGGATATGTAGCACTCATCCTTTGTGGGAATATACGTAATACCGTGTTTTCCCAAAAATAAGACCTACCCCGAAAATAAGTCATAGCACATAGGGCATAAACATGTGTATGTTCAGTGTGTATGTGTGAAGACATGATTATGGGAAAAACAAAATTGAAAGTAATGGGTTAATCGGCGCTGCCGTGGAGAAAGAATAAGGGCTGCAGATCCAAGTTTAGGCGGTTTAATCGTCAACGTGTCTCAAAGTTTTACACCTTCTTCATCAGGACAAACCACAATATATTCTCCATGGCAGCGCAGACTAACCCATAATTTCCAGTTTTGCTTCTTCCATTTTTCACCTTGAGTTTGCAGCAGCCTTTAACTCAGTGGTTGTGTGCACACAAGCGCACCAAGCGAACACCACTATGCATGTTCTTTTATTACTGTTTAACCCAAATAAGATCCTAGTTATCCTTTCCACCATTTGTCTCTTTATTAATAAGACATGATTATATTTCAACAATTTATTTTTTTTTGTTCAATAATAAATGTGTAATGTTGTTCTTGGAAAAAAAAACCCATGCCCTGGAAATAAGCCCTAATTAGTGATGAGCGAATATACTCGTTACTGAGTCGAGATTTCTCGAGCACGCTCGGGGGTCCTCCCAGTATTTTTTAGTGCTCGGAGTTTTAGTTTTTCTTGCCGCAGCTGAATGATTTACATCTGTTAGCCAGCATAAGTACATGTGGGGGTTGCCTGGTTGCTAGGGAATCCCCACATGTACTTATGCTGGCTAACAGATGTAAATCATTCAGCTGCGGCAAGAAAAACTAAAACTCCGAGCACTAAAAAATACTCGGAGGACACCCGACCATGCTCGAGAAATCTCGTGTAACGAGTATATTCGCTCATCACTAGCCCTAATCTATCTTTTGGAGCAAAAAATAATATAAGACCCTGTCTTATTTTTGGAGAAACATAGTATTTATAATGTACTTTTCAATAAAAATGTAAATTGACTGTTTAAATAGGAAGAGATCGGGAACCTTAGCATCAACTATTGGATGCTACAATCCTAAAAGTCAATATCACCTCTTTCGTGAGCCTTGCCACAAAAGTTAGAATAAGAAACCATACCAGATACTCTTTTTGCCGACATGGTTCATGGTGTTTGCCCCTCATCAGTGCAAAGCAGTTCTGATTTGGCTAGGTGAGGGACGTCTGACAGGAGATCTTAAGAGGGAATGTTTCTCCTCGTAGAGAGTGCCAAGTCGGCATAACGAGACTTATAGGCCATGCAATGCTCCTCTGTATTGATAAAAAAAGAAAAACATTACAAAAAAAGAAGAAAATTTGGTATTCTAAGTGAATTTCTTACAATGACAATTACAATGTCTTTTAACAACTGAAGAGCCACATAAGAAGGTTTGAAAAATATGAGAAAAAAACACTATTTATCACTGCTTTGAAAAAGACTAGAATTGAGCTCCATCTATCTCCCTGTGCACCACATCACTTCAGACTGCTTTAATGTCATGCTCTTTGATTCTTCATTTTACTGGCAAATAGATAACTTGGAAAAATCAATACTCTCCAATTTAACACACGGAGAGGATTTTGTAGAAAGACACTTATTGTGCCATAAAAAAAAATATAAAAGGAAACATATCAGAGAGGAATAAAGAGAATAACAGCATGGCAAGTCACAGAGGGAACACCAGCTCTATCGACAGAACAACGTCTTCATTTCCCTTTTTTGCACAACTTGTTCTCAGGAGAATATTGTTAATGACAAATATGGATCTTAATCTTCTGGTGTCAAAAGGATCACCTCTCTAGGGCTCAGGTACTTCTCAGTGAGACACATTCTAGCTGCATTGCTACAAGATGCCACAGTCCTATCCAGACCTTAATTGTAATGAGTCCTGACCGATACGACCTTTTACTCAATGACGTTGTCATCTGTGGTAACCTGTTATTCTTACACTGGTATAATTAATTATCTATGGGATGGAAATCCGAGAACTTTGAAATGTTTGCACCTAATATTATTAGTAGATTGAATAATATACAATCACATTCATTGTGGGTTGTAGAAAAGATATATTAGATGCATGTTATTAGATGTTTCTACATGCAGAAGTTGATGAGTTCTGGAAAAGTAATTGACATTTTCACATTGATTCCATGAAAAATACATAAAACTTCCATTGTTCAAGTATTTACAGAAATAGAAAGTCTTGAAATGCATTGTAACAAATAGATTTGGGTAAAAAGATTTGCATGACTCTGGATCCGCCGCTGTTTTATCCTGGGGACAAGGTCTTGTTGTTATCATCTAAGTATATCCGTCTCAAGGCGCCCTACTATAAATTGGGTCCTCGCTTCATTGGTCCATTCGAAGTTCTGAAGCAGATTAATCCAGGAGCCTACAAACGTAAACTCCTGGCCTCTTTACGGTTCCCTAATTCTTTTCATGTGTCTCTCCTCAAGCCTGTCCTCATCAGTCATTTTTTCGAGGTAGAGAACATTTTGGCCACCAAGAGGGTAAAAGAAAATACCTTTTTTCTGATGGATTCAAAGGGGTTTGGTCCTGAGGAGAGGTCCTGGGAGCCCAGGGAGAACATCCTTGCCCCTCTCCTTCTGGAGAGATTTCTTGTGGGTTTGACAAAGAGGGGTTGTAAAGGGGGGTACTGTAGCGCCGGTGTATCTGCTTGGTGCTCCTCTTCCCTGGCAGAGATGCCAACTTACTCATTTCCTGCTCCAGCTGCTGATGCCCCGGGTACACGCACTGAACACAGATCCCCAGAACTGTGATTAGGGCGCGCTGTCCCATCTTCTTAAGGGGACAGCGTGCCGTCCTAGTGTCCCCAGCCAATGGCTGGGAGACACGTATTATTTAAGGACCTCTACCTGAAAGGAGGTGCCTGTGCAACGTTGTAAGTTTTTTCCTAAACACTCTTTGTTAGTTCTCAGGTCAGAGTGCTCATATTCCTGTATACCTGCCTGTCTATCAGCTCTGCCCACCTGCCTGTCTTTCAGCTGTGCTTGCCGGCCTATACATCAGCTGGTCCAGCCTGTACATTCCACTGCTCATCTATACATCAGCTGGTTCAGCTGCACCTGCAAGTGCTCATCTATAAAACAACCAGTACAGCCGCACCTGCCAGTGCTCATCTATACATCAGCCAGTCCAGCCGCACCTGCCAGAGCTCATCTATACATCAGCCGGTCCAACTTGCACCTGCCAGTGCTCATCTCTACATCTGCCGGACCAGTCTGAATCCGTGGTACCCATATCCTACAGCGTCTGTCTGCATCTACCCTCCTTCTTTAGGGCCATCCCCAGCTACTCGTCTCTAGGGGGTTAGCTGCCATCTTCCCAAGGTCAATCCTGGTGTAGTATCTGGTCCACCCCCTTTGTCTCTTCTCAGATCACGGTATCGTCAGCCACAGTGTATCCGATGTCAGATTAGGTGAGTCTCCTAGTTATGCCCTTCCAGGCTTTCCTTGGGCCCTGGCACAGTGGTTCCACCACCAAGTGGCTCCCAACACGTTTGTTCTTAACAAATAAAGAGGCTTTATTTCAGACTTTACCATTGTGTTAATATCTTTATTTCCTCTATAATTCCTTTAGCCCCTGTCCACAATCCATTCGTTTAGTGTAATAATCTCCTGGAGAATATAAGGTGGAGAGACACCCTAGGGGTGCATTGTCCAGGACGAGTCCGGAACCACCGGTACTGTCACCCGAGTTGCAGGGGGAGAGTTTAGTTCCCCAGACAGACCTCTGAACATGAGACCAGGGGGTATGGAGGACATAAAAGGGTGACAGTGCGAGGGAACAAGTTCAGTGTGGGCGGGAAGCTGTAGTGTGCAGGGGTTGAGTGTGAGCCCTCCTGCGCTGCACAGTCAGGACAAAGTAGGCCCAAGCCAGAGTGGCCTATGGAAGCTTACCAGAGACTTCAGATGGAGATGCTTCCAGAGATCTCTGACCATGCTGACTCCTGTAAAACCACTGACCGTGAGTGATCCCTCCTTATGACCAGACCGTAGAGGGCACACTCCCAGACGGGACAACCAGGTCGCAGACAGAATGCCGCTGCCTGACACATCCGCTCCCACACACTCCCGTGTTGTGTCGGCGCTTAAAAGAAAGGACTGTTCCTCCTCCAGTGGATCTCCCCTTGGACCCAGGACCTGCGACCGGACATCCCAGGACCATCAACGACACTGGAATCCAAGGCCCCTTCCATACCAGGACAACACCGGATTCTTCACCACTATCATCTCAGAGAGACTGCTCCTCATCAACACCAGATCTATACGTTTGATAACTTTGAACTCTCCCCTACCTTATCATACACCTGTTGCCCCTAAGTTAATCATATACAGTTTTATTATCCTATCTTCCATTTACCCCCTCCCTGTGTGGAGTAACGCTGGTGTATTAAATCCCTCTGTTAACCCTTGCTCTTCCTCCGACCATTACTGCATCCGTTTACCTGCTTTCAGGAATGTGGTGGTTGGCGTCAGTCTGTTTGTAGGACATCTGCTGGTGTACAGATGTGTCCTTCCTCACCTTTCCTCTTCCAGGTAGGGGAAAGAGAAGCAACAGTAAAAAGCATGTTGGGATTGTGGTCATTTTCGCCATCATATTCTGTATATATCACACCACTACTTGTTACTTTCTGTAAGGGTTCCTGTGTTTTCATGGTTAGATGTGTATGCACGAAATCCATGTTACCATAGCAATTGGCACTTGATAACTCTAATGTTGCTATGCAGCCATATATCTTCTTTGCTCCAATTGTTTTCCATTCATTATTTGCTACTATGGTCTTCATATATTGATTATGCCATAAATCAAATCTGTCACTAGGTTTTTGTCACCTAAACTGGAGCAGCATAATGTAGAGGTAAATTCTGATTCCAGTGACGTGTCATTTACTGGGCTGCTTGCTGCAGCTTTGATAAAATCACTGTTTTTAGCAGGAAATTATCATTACAGGACTAGTAAACCTGCTGCCAGGTAGTCCTCTATATTTATGAGATGTGTATAACCCCACACCCAACACTGATTGGCAGCTTTCTGCCTATGCAGAGTGTACACAGAAAGCTGTCAATCAGTGGTGTGGGCGAGGTTATTAAATCTGCAGCAGAGAAAATAGTGATTGTATCAAAATGACAGCAAGCAGCCCAGTGACATATTACTGGAATCAGGGTCTCTACCCCTTACAAAAAAAGGGGAGAACCAAAGTTACCATATATAAAAATATGTACATTTTTATTGATACAAAGTACACTAAATAAATACCAAATAGAATACTTTAAGAGAATTCTTGCATGTATGAATAAAAGTGTGATCCACAAGAATGACAAGATTTCTGTGGCCGCAAATTAGGACCAGAATAGCATAGCAAAAAAAAATATATATATAACAAATACTGCTTATCCTACATGTGATGAGCCTAATGACAGGCACCATGTTGCTGTGACAGCCTTGCAAAAACGTAAATACATATATTATATAAATCGCTATGCCATAATAAAGAAGTGACAGATAATCAAAGGGGGTTAATTACCCATAAGAGCGATAACTCCAGTCCCTGATGCGGCCACAGACCCTGACGCGCGTTTCGCGAGCGTTACTGTCGCTTCCTTAAGGGGGCGAGGAAGCGACAGTAATGCTCGCAAAACGCGCATCGGGGTCCATGGCTGCATCTTAGACTGAAGATATCTCTCTAATGGGTAATTAACCCCTTTGATTATCTGTCACTTTTTGATTATGGCATATCAATTCATAATATTCATAATATATGTATTTACATTTTTGCAAGGCTGTCACAGCAACATGGTGCCAGTCCTTCATCTGTCAGGTTCTCTTTAATTCACTAAGTTCTAAAAATGGTGGGAACATGTCTAATATTTGATATCTATACAGTTATTTGTGCTTCTTTTATGTCTTCTATTAAATCCATGTAGTGACTGTGGATTTGTTTGTGGGCCACCAGATCACAGACCAATAATAATGGGTTGTTTTTGGCAGATGAAAAAAAAAAATCATTATGGTCATGTTTTTTATTTATCTGTATGGACCGTCCAACTGAACGTGCTCCATTTGAGAGATAGGAGTGCTGTATTTATGGAAACCGCGAGCATTAGGGCTAATGGCCCATTTCACCACCTTGTCCGTGTGATCTACGACTAAGGAAAGTGAGTGCATTACGGTGTTGGTAACCTCATTTGTCCTCATCGATTAGAACTAAATTGACAGGTCAGTTATTTACCATGCACAGCTAATACAGTACTGAGTAATACTCCGCACCTGGAAGGAGAGATAACCCTCTGCAACAGGAACGTTCCAGGTAAGGGGTTAAAATGGAGGTTGAAGGGACCACGTTGTAAAACGTCTTACAAGTGTTTGCTCACATCAGTGCAGCCTAATCCATCTTGCTAATTCCGACTTGCTCAGGCCATATTTAAATGGTGTTTGCTAATGCAAGACGACAGGAGTGTTCCGCAGCTTTGCCTTTTCACGTAAGTGGATGGGCCAGTTTTTTTTCTGATAATGTCTGTTAATGCACAATGATGCAGCCACTTCTATATTCCAAGGAGACAAGACACGCCATTAATATGTTTTAAAAAGCTGGGTACATTTTTAATTTACTGCTGCGCTCTAATAAAAACTGACAGAACGTATCTTAATGCAACTAATAGATTCTAGTAGATTGCCCGTGACAGGCTGAACATATCTATTAATAAAGACAAGAATAAGTTCCTGAGTTGATTTCTGTTCATGAATATTAAATGTTGTAATTATTGTGATACCAACAAATGCGTCAGGTTATAAATTTGTGTGTCTATTTTTGCGACTTTTGGCTTTTTACACCTTAGAGGCCATTTGGGCATTATAATATATCATGCATAATTTCATGTTTTCTTCTTCATCATAATTCCTATATCACATCAGCAGTGTTCAATTTATCAACTTGCTCTTTTTTTTCTAAATAGTTTTTGCCATGACCTAAGATGAAAACAAAATGATATACCCAGTAATAAGTAATAGTACATATAAATAATATAGGTCAAACATTGATCAAAAAAGTGTAAAAGCCATCCTGCCGCGACAAGGTGACTCCTCGGGACAGTACCTAACTCTTGTAGTTCACCATGCTATAAGTCAGCAGCTTTTGTAACATTTTTTTTTCTGTTAGTGTCTGCAACTAAACAAACCCATATATATTTCATGTTGAAAAGCTGTTTATGAGTAATAAATATTTAATAAAAAAAATGAATACATTAAGGATAACTATTATTAAAAAAAACATGACAATTCATACTTTTTAACTCATTTATTGATTTTTTCTATTTAATCTGAAAACAAATTAAAACCAAAATATTACGCTAAAATGATACATTTCTAGAGTTTCATACAAATATGTATCGATATACTGTAAGAATAAATATAATTACCCTATCGGGAATAGTCTACTGGTAAAATACAATATAAAAATCCTAAACTAATGATTTGTTTTTTTTGTTCAGTTATTAAAAATGTACTTATTTTATAAACCTAATAAAGGGAACCTGTCACCATAAAAAATGCTATTAACCTGCAGATATTCCCCCCCCGCAGTATTCGGGATTCAGTCACAGGAGCGACAAAGGTTCAGTCACAGCTCTGAGTATACAGAGCAGCCGCTGTAACCGCATCCCCGAACCTGTCTGACAACCGGCTGCAGTAAAGAGCCAGTGTCAGTCAGAGTCGGTGGTCCGGTTACAGACGCCGCTCTGTAACTCAAAGCCAGAAGTGTATCCACGTTTTCCGGCACCCGGGTCAAGAATTTCGTTTGACGTCCCCCTCCAAGCACATATGCGATTTGCACACTTAGTCACGCGCCGACAAACTGCTCTCCCTAATTCTCTCAATATTCAGTGAAAAATTGAGAGAAGCTCGTTGTCACATAACAGTAAGAATGAAAATCTCATATGAGTGAAGTGGCCATGTGATAACTGATGGAACCTGCAGAGCTGAATCCTGACAGTGAGTATATTACACACTGTTAGGATTGGCTGCAGGGCTTTATTTTATAATTAAAGGGCTTGTCCAGGTTTGAGATGAAAGTCTGCAGTCACTCTATGTGACTGCAAGCTTCTGAATTCTTACAGCGCACACTTTTAGGGTTCTACCTTGCCAGTGGCAACAGTGGATGGTCATGTGAGCACAAGAAAACGATTTGTATACCTCTGGCCACATTCCGACTAGACGTGCCCGGCCTCTCTCGATTCATTTTCATTGAGTGAGGCCACAAATGTCTAGTCAGCACGTTACTGCATGTATGCAAATCGCGGCACGAGAGAATCCTGACAGTGTGCAGTGCGCACTGTGAGACTTCAGAAGTCTGCAGTCACATAGAATGACTTCAGATTCATCACAAACTTGGACAACCCCTTTAATATTCCTAACATGAATAAAAACATTGTAAGCCTTAACTTGTCAGATTGTATAACACTTTATTAGTATAGCCATATATCACATACCCACCATCAGTACACGGACCATCAATTGTAATGTCAGGTCAGACCCATATACATTTCTATTGCATGAACCTACAACTTCCTGAACAATGGTAAAGAGATGCTGGGAGTAGGGTTGAGCGAAAAGGGTCGTTCATTTTCAAAAGTCGCCGACTTTTGGCTAAGTCGGCGTCTCATGAAACCCGATCCGACCCCTGTGCTTGTCGGCCATGCGGTACGCGACTTTCGCGCCAAAGTCGCGTTTCAATGACGCGAAAAGCGCCATTTCTCAGCCAATGAAGGTGAACGCAGAGTGTGGGCAGCGTGATGACATAGGTCCTGGTCCCCACCATCTTAGAGAAGGGCATTGCAGTGATTGGCTTGCTGTCTGCGGCGTCACAAGGGCTATAAAGGGGCGTTCCCGCCGACCGCCATCTTACTGCTGCTGATCTGAGCTTAGGGAGAGGTTGCTGCCGCTTCGTCAGAAGCAGGGAGAGCGTTAGGCAGGGTCCACTAACCACCAAACAGCTTGTGCTGTAGCGATTTCCACTGTCCAACACCACCTTCGGTGTGCAGGGACACTGGAAGCTATTTTTTTTTTTTTTTCCCTCAGCGCTGTAGCTCATTGGGCTGCCCTAGAAGGCTCCGTGATAGCTGTATTGCTGTGTGTACGCCACTGTGGAAACCAACTGCTTTTTTCAAAGCACATATCCTCTTGTTCCTTCCTTTCTGCACAGCTATCTTTTTTGTTTGTCCACACTTTTTATTTAATTTGTGCATCAGTCCACTCCTATTGCTGCCTGCCATACCTGGCTTACATTACTGCAGGGAGATAGTAATTGTAGGACAGTCCCTGTTTTTTTTTTTTTTTTTTGTGGAAGATTAAGATTGGCATTTCTGCTACAGTGCCATCCCTGTGTGTGCCATCTCTGTTGTGAAATTGGATTCTGGGCTCCCCCGGTGGCCACTTGTGGAATTTAACTTGTGTGCATCATCCCCTCTGTTCACCTGCTCCTATCAGGATGTGGGAGTCGCTATATAACCTTGCTCCTCTGTCAGTTTCATGCCGGTCAACAATGTAATCAGTAGCCTTTCTGTGCATGTTCCTGCTACTAGACAACTCCCAGCTAAGTTGGACTTTTGTCCTTGTGTGTTTTTGCATTTTGTTCCTGTTCACAGCTGCTGTTTCGTTACTGTGTCTGGAAAGCTCTTGTGAGCGGAAATTGCCACTCTGGTGTTATGAGTTAATGCTAGAGTCTTAAAGTAATTTCTGGATGGTGTTTTGATAGGGTTTTCTGCTGACCATGAAAGTGCCCTTTCTGTCTTCATGCTATCTAGTAAGCGGACCTCGATTTTGCTAAACCTATTTTCATACTACGTTTGTCATTTCATCTAAAATCACCGCCAATATATGTGGGGGCCTCTGTCTGCCTTTTGGGAAAATTTCTCTAGAGGTGAGCCAGGACTGTCTTTTCCTCTGCTAGGATTAGGTAGTTCTCCGGCTGGCGCTGGGCATCTAGGAATAAAAAAAAACGTAGGCATGCTACCCGGCCACTTCTAGTTGTGCGGCAGGTTTAGTTCATGGTCAGTATAGTTTCCATCTTCCAAGAGCTAGTTCTCATATATGCTGGGCTATGTTCTCTCGCCATTGAGAATCATGACAGTTTGACCGGCCCAAAAAAGGGTTAAATTACTGGCTGAGAAAGGAGAGAAAAAAGAAAGTCTGCTACAATTTTTTTTTTTTTTTTTTTTCCCCTCTAGTTCTGAGTGTGCTCTTAATTGAATCACTTGCTAGTCTGCCTATACTGCAGCCTTCCTCTCTTCCTCTCCTTCTAATCCTTGAATGGCTCTGTGTTCACCTGTTTCAAATGGATCTTCAGAGTGTAGCTACAGGTTTGAATAATCTCGCCACAAAGGTACAAAATTTGCAAGATTTTGTTGTTCATGCACCTATGTCTGAGCCTAGAATTCCTTTGCCTGAATTCTTCTCGGGGAATAGATCTCACTTTCAAAATTTTAAAAATAATTGCAAATTGTTTTTGTCCCTGAAGTCTCGCTCTGCCGGAGACCCTGCACAGCAGGTCAGGATTGTAATTTCCTTGCTCCGGGGCGACCCTCAAAACTGGGCTTTTGCATTGGCACCAGGGGATCCTGCGTTGCTCAATGTGGATGCGTTTTTTCTGGCCTTGGGGTTGCTTTATGAGGAACCTCATTTAGAGCTTCAGGCGGAAAAGGCCTTGATGTCCTTGTCTCAGGGGCAAGATGAAGCTGAAATATACTGCCAAAAATTCCGCAAATGGTCTGTGCTTACTCAGTGGAATGAGTGCGCCCTGGCGGCGATTTTCAGAGAAGGTCTCTCTGATGCCATTAAGGATGTTATGGTGGGGTTCCCTGTGCCTGCGAGTCTGAATGAGTCCATGACGATGGCTATTCAGATCGATAGGCGTCTGCGGGAGCGCAAACCTGTGCACCATTTGGCGGTGTCTACTGAGAAAACGCCAGAAAATATGCAATGTGATAGAATTCTGTCCAGAAGCGAGCGGCAGAATTTTAGACGAAAAAATGGGTTGTGCTTCTATTGTGGTGATTCAACTCATGTTATATCAGCATGCTTTAAGCGTACTAAGAAGCCTGACAAGTCTGTTTCAATTAGCACTTTACAGTCTAAGTTTATTCTATCTGTGACCCTGATTTGTTCTTTGTCATCTATTACCGCGGACGCCTATGTCGACTCTGGCGCTGCTTTGAGTCTTATGGATTGGTCCTTTGCCAAACGCTGTGGGTATGATTTGGAGCCATTGGAGGCTCCGATACCTCTGAAAGGGATTGACTCCACCCCATTGGCTAGTAATAAACCACAATACTGGACACAAGTGACTATGCGTGTTAATCCGGATCACCAGGAGGTTATTCGCTTTCTGGTGCTGTATAATCTACATGATGTTTTGGTGCTGGGATTGCCATGGCTGCAATCTCATAACCCAGTCCTCGACTGGAGAGCTATGTCTGTGTTAAGCTGGGGATGTAAAGGAACTCATGGGGACGTACCTTTGGTTTCCATTTCATCATCTATTCCCTCTGAGATTCCTGAATTCTTGTCTGACTTTCGTGACGTTTTTGAAGAACCCAAGGTTGGTTCACTACCTCCGCACCGGGAGTGCGATTGTGCCATAGACTTGATCCCGGGTAGTAAATACCCTAAGGGTCGTTTATTTAATCTGTCTGTGCCTGAACACGCTGCTATGCGAGAATATATAAAGGAGTCCTTGGAAAAGGGACATATTCGTCCTTCGTCATCTCCCTTAGGAGCCGGTTTTTTCTTTGTGTCTAAGAAAGACGGCTCTTTGAGGCCGTGTATTGATTATCGACTTTTGAATAAAATCACGGTTAAATATCAATATCCGTTACCACTGCTTACTGATTTGTTTGCTCGTATAAAGGGGGCCAAGTGGTTCTCTAAGATTGATCTCCGTGGGGCGTATAATTTGGTGCGAATCAAGCAGGGGGATGAGTGGAAAACCGCATTTAATACGCCCGAGGGCCATTTTGAGTATTTGGTGATGCCTTTTGGTCTTTCAAATGCCCCTTCAGTCTTCCAGTCCTTTATGCATGACATTTTCCGCGATTATTTGGATAAATTTATGATTGTGTATCTGGATGATATTCTGATTTTTTCGGATGACTGGGACTCTCATGTCCAGCAGGTCAGGAGGGTTTTTCAGGTTTTGCGGTCTAATTCCTTGTGTGTGAAGGGTTCTAAGTGTGTTTTTGGGGTTCAGAAGATTTCCTTCTTGGGATACATTTTTTCCCCCTCTTCCATCGAGATGGATCCTGTCAAGGTTCAGGCTATTGGTGATTGGACGCAACCCTCTTCTCTTAAGAGTCTTCAGAAATTTTTGGGCTTTGCTAACTTTTATCGTCGATTTATTGCTGGTTTTTCTGATGTTGTAAAACCATTGACTGATTTGACTAAGAAGGGTGCTGATGTTGCTGATTGGTCCCCTGATGCTGTGGAGGCCTTTCGGGAGCTCAAGCGCCGCTTTTCTTCCGCCCCAGTGTTGCGTCAGCCTGATGTTGCTCTTCCTTTTCAGGTTGAGGTCGACGCTTCTGAAATCGGAGCTGGGGCGGTGTTGTCGCAGAGAAGTTCCGACTGCTCCGTGATGAGACCTTGTGCTTTTTTTTCCCGTAAATTTTCGCCCGCCGAGCGGAATTATGATATTGGGAATCGGGAGCTTTTGGCCATGAAGTGGGCTTTTGAGGAGTGGCGTCACTGGCTTGAGGGGGCCAGACATCAGGTGGTGGTATTGACTGACCACAAAAATTTAATTTACCTTGAGTCTGCCAGGCGCCTGAATCCTAGACAAGCGCGCTGGTCGTTGTTTTTCTCTCGGTTTAATTTTGTGGTGTCTTACCTACCGGGTTCTAAGAATGTTAAGGCGGATGCCCTTTCTAGGAGTTTTGAGCCTGACTCCCCTGGTAATTCTGAGCCCACAGGTATCCTTAAAGATGGAGTGATATTGTCTGCCGTTTCTCCAGACCTGCGGCGGGCCTTGCAGGAGTTTCAGGCGGATAGACCTGATCGTTGCCCACCTGGTAGACTGTTTGTTCCTGATGATTGGACCAGTAGAGTCATCTCTGAGGTTCATTCTTCTGCGTTGGCAGGTCATCCTGGAATCTTTGGTACCAGGGATTTGGTGGCAAGGTCCTTCTGGTGGCCATCCCTGTCACGAGATGTGCGAGGCTTTGTGCAGTCTTGTGACGTTTGTGCTCGGGCCAAGCCTTGTTGTTCTCGGGCTAGTGGATTGTTGTTACCCTTGCCTATCCCGAAGAGGCCTTGGACGCACATCTCGATGGATTTTATTTCGGATCTGCCTGTTTCTCAGAAGATGTCTGTCATCTGGGTGGTGTGTGACCGTTTCTCTAAGATGGTCCATCTGGTTCCCTTGCCTAAGTTGCCTTCTTCTTCTGAGTTGGTTCCTCTGTTTTTTCAAAATGTTGTTCGTTTGCATGGTATTCCGGAGAATATCGTTTCTGACAGAGGGACCCAATTCGTGTCTAGATTTTGGCGGGCATTCTGTGCTAGGATGGGCATAGATTTGTCTTTTTCGTCTGCTTTCCATCCTCAGACTAATGGCCAGACCGAGCGGACTAATCAGACCTTGGAGACATATTTGAGGTGTTTTGTGTCTGCGGATCAGGATGATTGGGTTGCTTTTTTGCCTTTGGCGGAGTTCGCCCTCAATAATCGGGCCAGCTCTGCCACCTTGGTGTCCCCGTTTTTCTGTAATTCGGGGTTTCATCCTCGATTTTCCTCCGGTCAAGTGGAATCTTCGGATTGTCCTGGAGTGGATGCTGTGGTGGAGAGGTTGCATCAGATTTGGGGGCAGGTGGTGGACAATTTGAAGTTGTCCCAGGAGAAGACTCAGCTTTTTGCCAACCGCCGTCGTCGTGTTGGTCCTCGGCTTTGTGTTGGGGACTTGGTGTGGTTGTCTTCTCGTTTTGTCCCTATGAGGGTTTCTTCTCCTAAGTTTAAGCCTCGGTTCATCGGCCCGTACAAGATATTGGAGATTCTTAACCCTGTGTCCTTCCGTTTGGACCTCCCTGCATCCTTTTCGATTCATAATGTTTTTCATCGGTCATTGTTGCGCAGGTATGAGGTACCAGCTGTGCCTTCCGTTGAGCCTCCTGCTCCGGTGTTGGTTGAGGGTGAGTTGGAGTACGTTGTGGAAAAGATCTTGGACTCTCGTGTTTCCAGACGGAAACTCCAGTATCTGGTCAAATGGAAGGGATACGGTCAGGAGGATAATTCTTGGGTCACTGCCTCTGATGTTCATGCCTCCGATCTTGTCCGTGCCTTTCATAGGGCTCATCCTGATCGCCCTGGTGGTTCTGGTGAGGGTTCGGTGCCCCCTCCTTGAGGGGGGGGTACTGTTGTGAAATTGGATTCTGGGCTCCCCCGGTGGCCACTTGTGGAATTTAACTTGTGTGCATCATCCCCTCTGTTCACCTGCTCCTATCAGGATGTGGGAGTCGCTATATAACCTTGCTCCTCTGTCAGTTTCATGCCGGTCAACAATGTAATCAGTAGCCTTTCTGTGCATGTTCCTGCTACTAGACAACTCCCAGCTAAGTTGGACTTTTGTCCTTGTGTGTTTTTGCATTTTGTTCCTGTTCACAGCTGCTGTTTCGTTACTGTGTCTGGAAAGCTCTTGTGAGCGGAAATTGCCACTCTGGTGTTATGAGTTAATGCTAGAGTCTTAAAGTAATTTCTGGATGGTGTTTTGATAGGGTTTTCTGCTGACCATGAAAGTGCCCTTTCTGTCTTCATGCTATCTAGTAAGCGGACCTCGATTTTGCTAAACCTATTTTCATACTACGTTTGTCATTTCATCTAAAATCACCGCCAATATATGTGGGGGCCTCTGTCTGCCTTTTGGGAAAATTTCTCTAGAGGTGAGCCAGGACTGTCTTTTCCTCTGCTAGGATTAGGTAGTTCTCCGGCTGGCGCTGGGCATCTAGGAATAAAAAAAAACGTAGGCATGCTACCCGGCCACTTCTAGTTGTGCGGCAGGTTTAGTTCATGGTCAGTATAGTTTCCATCTTCCAAGAGCTAGTTCTCATATATGCTGGGCTATGTTCTCTCGCCATTGAGAATCATGACACATCTCTCACTGAGTGGGCCATAGAAAGCCTATTTATTTTTTTCCTTGATTTGTGTTCTAAAATCTACCTCAACACAAAAACACTACATCAATCAGTGGGAGAAAAATATTGGCCTCAGTCAGGGCTTGTGTGCCACTCCTGTGTGTGCCATCTCTCATTCAGTGGGCCATACAAAGCCTATTTATTTTTTTGTTTTTTTTAATATTATTGGGTTTCTAAAGTCTCCGTGAAAAAAAAAAAATACATAAAAAAACAGTGGGAGAGTAATATTGCCCTTTCAGCTTGTGTGCCAGTCTTGACTCCTGGGTGTGCCACCTCTCTCTCTCTAATTGTGGGCCATAGAAAGCCTATTTATTTTTTTGCTTTTTTTAATATTATTTGGTTTCTAAAGTCTCCCTGAAAAAAAAAAAAAATACATAAAAAAACAGTGGGAGAGTAATATTGCCCTTTCAGCTTGTGTGCCAGTCTTGACTCCTGGGTGTGCCACCTCTCTCTCTCTAATTGTGGGCCATAGAAAGCCTATTTATTTTTTTGCTTTTTTTAATATTATTTGGTTTCTAAAGTCTCCCTGAAAAAAAAAAAATACATAAAAAAACAGTGGGAGAGTAATATTGCCCTTTCAGCTTGTGTGCCAGTCTTGACTCCTGGGTGTGCCACCTCTCTCTCTCTAATTGTGGGCCATAGAAAGCCTATTTATTTTTTTGTTTTTTTTTAATATTATTTGGTTTCTAAAGTCTCCCTGAAAAAAAAAAAATACATAAAAAAACAGTGGGAGAGTAATATTGCCCTTTCAGCTTGTGTGCCAGTCTTGACTCCTGGGTGTGCCACCTCTCTCTCTCTAATTGTGGGCCATAGAAAGCCTATTTATTTTTTTGCTTTTTTTAATATTATTTGGTTTCTAAAGTCTCCCTGAAAAAAAAAAATACATAAAAAAACAGTGGGAGAGTAATATTGCCCTTTCAGCTTGTGTGCCAGTCTTGACTCCTGGGTGTGCCACCTCTCTCTCTAATTGTGGGCCATAGAAAGCCTATTTATTTTTTTGCTTGATTTGGGTTCTAAAATCTACCTGAAAAAAAAATCACTACATCCATCAGTGGGAGATTAATACTGTCCTCAGGGCTTGTGTGCCACTCCTGATCCTGACTCCTGTGCGCGCCATCTCTCACTCAGTGGGCCATAGAAAGCCTATTTATTTTTTTGCTTGATTTGGGTTCTAAAATCTACCTGAAAAAAAAACACTACATCCATCAGTGGGAGATTAATACTGTCCTCAGGGCTTGTGTGCCACTCCTGATCCTGACTCCTGTGCGCGCCATCTCTCACTCAGTGGGCCATAGAAAGCCTATTTATTTTTTTGCTTGATTTGGGTTCTAAAATCTAACTGAAAAAAAAATCACTACATCCATCAGTGGGAGATTAATACTGTCCTCAGGGCTTGTGTGCCACTCCTGATCCTGACTCCTGTGAGCGCCATCTCTCACTCAGTGGGCCATAGAAAGCCTATTTATTTTTTTGCTTGATTTGGGTTCTAAAATCTACCTGAAAAAAAAACACTACATCAATCAGTGGGAGATTAATATTGTCCTCGGGGCTTGTGTGCCACTCCTGATCCTGACTCCTGTGCGCGCCATCTCTCACTCAGTGGGCCATAGAAAGCCTATTTATTTTTTTGCTTGATTTGGGTTCTAAAATCTACCTGAAAAAAAAACACTACATCAATCAGTGGGAGATTAATATTGTCCTCAGGGCTTGTGTGCCACTCCTGATCCTGACTCCTGTGCGCGCCATCTCTCACTCAGTGGGCCATAGAAAGCCTATTTATTTTTTTGCTTGATTTGGGTTTTAAAATCTACCTGAAAAAAAAACACTACATCAATCAGTGGGAGATTAATATTGTCCTCAGGGCTTGTGTGCCACTCCTGATCCTGACTCCTGTGCGCGCCATCTCTCACTCAGTGGGCCATAGAAAGCCTATTTATTTTTTTGCTTGATTTGGGTTCTAAAATCTACCTGAAAAAAAAAACACTACATCCATCAGTGGGAGATTAATACTGTCCTCAGGGCTTGTGTGCCACTCCTGATCCTGACTCCTGTGCGCGCCATCTCTCACTCAGTGGGCCATAGAAAGCCTATTTATTTTTTTGCTTGATTTGGGTTCTAAAATCTAACTGAAAAAAAAATCACTACATCCATCAGTGGGAGATTAATACTGTCCTCAGGGCTTGTGTGCCACTCCTGATCCTGACTCCTGTGAGCGCCATCTCTCACTCAGTGGGCCATAGAAAGCCTATTTATTTTTTTGCTTGATTTGGGTTCTAAAATCTACCTGAAAAAAAAACACTACATCAATCAGTGGGAGATTAATATTGTCCTCGGGGCTTGTGTGCCACTCCTGATCCTGACTCCTGTGCGCGCCATCTCTCACTCAGTGGGCCATAGAAAGCCTATTTATTTTTTTGCTTGATTTGGGTTCTAAAATCTACCTGAAAAAAAAACACTACATCAATCAGTGGGAGATTAATATTGTCCTCAGGGCTTGTGTGCCACTCCTGATCCTGACTCCTGTGCGCGCCATCTCTCACTCAGTGGGCCATAGAAAGCCTATTTATTTTTTTGCTTGATTTGGGTTTTAAAATCTACCTGAAAAAAAAACACTACATCAATCAGTGGGAGATTAATATTGTCCTCAGGGCTTGTGTGCCACTCCTGATCCTGACTCCTGTGCGCGCCATCTCTCACTCAGTGGGCCATAGAAAGCCTATTTATTTTTTTGCTTGATTTGGGTTCTAAAATCTACCTGAAAAAAAAAACACTACATCCATCAGTGGGAGATTAATACTGTCCTCAGGGCTTGTGTGCCACTCCTGATCCTGACTCCTGTGCGCGCCATCTCTCACTCAGTGGGCCATAGAAAGCCTATTTATTTTTTTGCTTGATTTGGGTTCTAAAATCTAACTGAAAAAAAAATCACTACATCCATCAGTGGGAGATTAATACTGTCCTCAGGGCTTGTGTGCCACTCCTGATCCTGACTCCTGTGCGCGCCATCTCTCACTCAGTGGGCCATAGAAAGCCTATTTATTTTTTTGCTTGATTTGGGTTTTAAAATCTACCTGAAAAAAAAACACTACATCAATCAGTGGGAGATTAATATTGTCCTCAGGGCTTGTGTGCCACTCCTGATCCTGACTCCTGTGCGCGCCATCTCTCACTCAGTGGGCCATAGAAAGCCTATTTATTTTTTTGCTTGATTTAGGTTCTAAAATCTACCTGAAAAAAAAAACACTACATCCATCAGTGGGAGATTAATACTGTCCTCAGGGCTTGTGTGCCACTCCTGATCCTGACTCCTGTGTGCGCCATCTCTCACTCAGTGGGCCATAGAAAGCCTATTTATTTTTTTGCTTGATTTGGGTTCTAAAATCTAACTGAAAAAAAAATCACTACATCCATCAGTGGGAGATTAATAATGTCCTCAGGGCTTGTGTGCCACTCCTGATCCTGACTCCTGTGCGCGCCATCTCTCACTCAGTGGGCCATAGAAAGCCTATTTATTTTTTTGCTTGATTTGGGTTCTAAAATCTAACTGAAAAAAAAATCACTACATCCATCAGTGGGAGATTAATACTGTCCTCAGGGCTTGTGTGCCACTCCTGATCCTGACTCCTGTGAGCGCCATCTCTCACTCAGTGGGCCATAGAAAGCCTATTTATTTTTTTGCTTGATTTGGGTTCTAAAATCTACCTGAAAAAAAAACACTACATCAATCAGTGGGAGATTAATATTGTCCTCGGGGCTTGTGTGCCACTCCTGATCCTGACTCCTGTGCGCGCCATCTCTCACTCAGTGGGCCATAGAAAGCCTATTTATTTTTTTGCTTGATTTGGGTTCTAAAATCTACCTGAAAAAAAAACACTACATCAATCAGTGGGAGATTAATATTGTCCTCAGGGCTTGTGTGCCACTCCTGATCCTGACTCCTGTGCGCGCCATCTCTCACTCAGTGGGCCATAGAAAGCCTATTTATTCTTTTGCTTGATTTGGGTTCTAAAATCTACCTGAAAAAAAAAACACTACATCCATCAGTGGGAGATTAATACTGTCCTCAGGGCTTGTGTGCCACTCCTTATCCTGACTCCTGTGTGTGCCATCTCTCACTCAGTGGGCACTGGGCCATAGAAAGCTTTTTTTTTTTTTTTATTATTATTTGGTTTCTAAATTGTCCCTGAAAAAAACAATTTATCTTATTTGGTTTCTAAAGTCTCCCTGAGGGAAAAAAAAAAAAAAATAGGTGGGAGATTAATATTGACATTTGTGTTTGAGTGACATTCCTGCGTGTGTGGCATCTCTGTGATTTGGTGCCACAGAAAACAGAGTGTGTAACATTGTGCCTGATTTTCCTTGTGGTCTCACCAACCTGTTAAGGGATATTGAAATCATACTGAAGTTATAGCGCACCGTGTAAGTTGTTTGACAGCAACAAATAAAGTTACTTTGGTTAAGTTTTTAAAACAATGAGGAAGTCTGGTGCAAGAGGTCGTCGTGGGCGTTCATTGTCAGCTGGTAATGATGGTAGTGGTAGTGGAGCATCAGGTGGTCGTGGGGATAAAAATATTCCACGTAAGTCTGGAGCTGTGGAGCCAGTTTCGTCGTCTGGCTACACAAGGCCTCGAACGCTCTCTTTTCTGGGAGTAGGAAAAACGCTTTTAAAGGCGGAGCAGCAACAGCAAGTTTTGGCTTACATTGCAGACTCAGCCTCTAGCTCTTTTGCCTCCTCTTCTGAAACTGGTAAATGTAAAAGCAGCGCGTCACTTGTGGATGTCCACGGTCAGGGACAAGTCGCTTCCTTGTCCTCTTCAGCAAAAACTACAACAAGAGAGAAGGATGCAGCAGGCGACACAACGGGTTACTCCATGGAGCTCTTTACACATACCGTCCCTGGCTTACAAAGTGAAACACTTAACAGGCCATGCCCATTACAAGTTGATTCTGACATGGAGTGCACTGATGCACAGCCACAGCCAGAGTACTATGCTGCTCCTTTGACTCAGACCACCACATTGCCCTCTCAGGGTACTGATCCACAATCAGACCCTGATGAGACTATGTTGCCCCGCCACGAACGCTATACCACCGACCGACACAGTGACACAGACGAAGTTGCACACGAGCTCGAAGAGGAGTTAATAGATGACCCAGTTATTGACCCCGATTGGCAGCCATTGGGGGAACAGGGTGCAGGCGGCAGTAGTTCAGAAGCGGAGGTGGAGGAGGGGCCACAGCAGGCATCAACATTGCAACAGGTTCCATCTGCCGGGCCCGTATCTGGCCCAAAACGCGTGTCAAAGCCAAAACCTGTTGGAGGACAGCGTGGCCATCCGGTTAAAGCTCAGTCTGCAATCCCTGAAAAGGGATCCGATGCTAGGAAGAGTGCAGTCTGGCATTTTTTTAAACAACATCCAATTGATCAGCGCAAAGTCATCTGTCAAAAATGTTCAACTAGCTTAAGCAGAGGTCAGAATCTGAAAAGTCTCAATACTAGTTGCATGCATAGACACTTAACCACCATGCATTTTCAAGCCTGGACTAACTACCAAACGTCCCTTAAGGTTGTAGCACCCTCGGCCAATGAAGCTAGTCAGCAACGCAACATCCCTTCCGTCACTGTAAGGCCACCATTTTCCGCACCACCGGCAGTATCTGTGCAGGTTTCTTTGCCAGCCAAAAGCACTCAGGGTCAGGGAATCACCAGTTTTGTAGGAGGAAATATTGCATCTAGGTCACCGGCGGAAACAATACCATCTCCAACCGTCTCGCAGTCTGCCATGTCCACCGGCACACCCGCAAGTTCCACGATCTCCATCTCTCCAGTTCAGCTCACACTACATGAGACTCTGGTTAGAAAAAGGAAGTACTTATCCTCGCATCCGCGTACACAGGGTTTTAACGCCCACATAGCTAGACTAATATCGTTAGAGATGATGCCCTACCGGTTAGTTGAAAGCGAAGCTTTCAAAGCCCTGATGGAGTACGCTGAACCACGATACGAGCTACCCAGTCGACACTTTTTTTCCAGAAAAGCCATCCCGGCCCTGCACCAGCATGTTAAACAGCGCATCGTCCATGCACTCAGGCAATCTGTGAGTACAAAGGTGCACCTGACTACAGATGCATGGACCAGTAGGCATGGCCAGGGACGTTATGTGTCCATCACGGCACACTGGGTGAATGTGGTGGATGCAGGGTCCTCAGGGGACATCAATTTCGGGACAGTTGTGCCTAGCCCACGGTCTAGGAAACAGTTGGCTGTAGGCGTTCGCACCCCCTCCTCCTCCTCCTCCTCGTCCTCCTGCAGAAGCTACAGCTCTTCCACAGACCGCAGTCGGCCAACCACTCCATCGGCAGATGACACTGTTGCACACCAGTTGTCCCATTATGGGCCAGCTACTGGCAAGCGTCAGCAGGCTGTATTGGCTATGAAGTGTGTGGGCGACAACAGACACACCGCGGAAGTTCTGTCCGAGTTCTTGCAACAAGAAACGCAGTCGTGGCTGGGCACAGTAGATCTTGAGGCAGGCAAGGTAGTTAGTGATAACGGAAGGAATTTCATGGCTGCCATCTCCCTTTCCCAACTGAAACACATTCCTTGCCTGGCTCACACCTTAAACCTGGTGGTGCAGTGCTTATTGAAAACTTATCCTGGGTTCTCCGACCTGCTCCTCAAAGTGCGTGGACTTTGCTCACATATCCGACGTTCGCCTGTACACGCCAGCCGTATGCAGACCTATCAGCGGTCTTTGAACCTTCCCCAGCATCGCCTAATCATAGACGTTGCAACAAGGTGGAACTCAACACTGCACATGCTTCAGAGACTGTGCCAACAGAGGCGGGCTGTTATGTTTTTGTGGGAGGATACACATACATGGGCAGGCAGTAGGATGGCAGACATGGAGTTGTCAGGTGTGCAGTGGTCGAAGATACAAGACATGTGTCAAGTCCTTCAGTGTTTTGAGGAATGCACACGGCTGGTTAGTGCAGACAACGCCGTAATAAGCATGAGCATCCCCCTAATGCGTCTGCTGATGCAAAGTTTGACGCACATAAAGGAGCAGGCGTCTGCACCAGAGGAAGAGGAAAGCCTTGATGACAGTCAGCCATTGTCTGGTCAGGGCAGTGTACAGGACGAGGTAGCGGGCGAAGAGGAGGTGGAGGACGAGGAGGATGATGGGGATGAGTATATTTTTAATGCGGAAGCTTTCCCGGGGGCACTGGAAATTGGTTGCGTGGCAAGGCCGGGTTCTGGTTTTTTGAGGGACACAAGTGACGTAGATTTGCCTGAAACTGCCCCTCAACCAATCACAACCGGAGATTTGACAACTGGAACTTTGGCCCACATGGCGGATTATGCCTTACGTATCCTAAAAAGGGACACACGCATAACGAAAATGATGAACGATGACGATTACTGGTTGGCCTGCCTCCTTGATCCACGCTATAAAGGCAAATTGCAAAATATTATGCCACATGAGAACTTGGAACTAATATTAGCAACCAAACAATCAACTCTTGTTGACCGTTTGCTTCAGGCATTCCCAGCACACAGCGCATGTGATCGTTCTCACACGAGCTCAAGGGGGCAACAGACTAGGAGTGTTAGGGGTGCACACATCAGAAGTGGCGTTGGACAGAGGGGTTTTCTGACCAGGTTGTGGAGTGATTTTGCTATGACCGCAGACAGGACAGGTACTGCTGCATCAATTGAAAGTGACAGGAGACAACATTTGTCCAGTATGGTTACTAACTATTTTTCATCCCTTATCGATGTTCTCCCTCAACCGTCATTCCCATTTGATTACTGGGCATCAAAATTAGACACCTGGCCAGAATTGGCAGAATATGCATTGCAGGAGCTTGCTTGCCCGGCAGCAAGTGTCCTATCAGAAAGAGTATTCAGTGCTGCAGGTTCAATATTAACCGAAAAAAGGACTCGTCTGGCTACCCAAAATGTTGACGATCTAACATTCATTAAAATGAACCACAACTGGATTTCGAAATCTTTTGCCCCACCTTGCCCGGCCAACACCTAGCTTTCCTATGAAAAGCTCTTGCCTGTGAATTACTTTTCTAATGTCTAATTTGCTGCAGCTGATTGTACAGCATACGACATGTTTACACCTCCCTAAATGGCCAAACTCCCCACACGGGGCCGTGGTATCGCGACTTGGCGCAAGCACCCGTGAGACTGCTGTTTGTCTGAAGAGGTGGGTGTGCTCGCTTTTGGTTGACGGCATTGCTACTGGGTCCCTCATAGTACAATGTAGTGTCTCTGGCGGTGGTGGTGCGCACCCAACGTCAGACACACCGTTGTAACATGAGGGGCCCTGGGGCGGTCCCGCCGGCCTCAAGAGAGTTCCCCCCTCCCCCAGCTCAAACTGTGCTCTACCACGTGCAAAATTATGTCGCACAGCTCCACCAATCTTTAGTCTATTCGCTGACATCATTCAATGTCTGGCACTGACAATACAAATTTGTAGACATCTATGATGCAACTTAAAGTAGTCTGTGTCTGTGTCCTATATTGGCACCATTAAATAGTTACTGCCAAATTACTATGTCAGAAACTCAGCAGATGAGCCCACCCCTGTACCTAAGTATGCCACCTTTTTTTTTTTTTTGGTTGTTTTGCGAGACATTAACATCTATTTATATTTTGGGAGTACTGGGACAGACACTCCTTGCAATACTCCTCCACTGACCACCAAGCTGCCTGCCCGTGTATCCATGTAACCGATGTAAAACAGCCATGAGCCTATTGTTTGTTATTTTAGGCCTTTGATAGCCTGTCTGCGGTCCCTACTTTAAATACTCCTCCACTGACCACCAAGCTGCCTGTGTATCCATGTAACCGATGTAAAACTGCCATGAGCCTATTGTTTGTTATTTTAGGCCTTTGATAGCCTGTCTGCGGTCCCTACTTTAAATACTCCTCCACTGACCACCAAGCTGCCTGCCCGTGTATCCATGTAACCGATGTAAAACTGCAGTATTTTGCTTATAAAAAAGAAAATACTGGAGAGATATCAAATGCAGACATTTTAACATTAAAAACAAAAAACATACAACAAAAAACTGGTACAGTACAAAAATTGTCCACCAGCTACAAAAACTTTCTCCTGCAAGTAGTTAACTGAAAGGTTTTTTTCCATTGAAAACACAGATATGGCATCCACCGAGTGTTGTCCTGTCACGTCTTCTTTATATTATTGCCAAGAAGCTGCAACTGAATAAAGCTGTGCTTCAACCTTCTGTTCCAAATTACGAATTTTAAAAATGAAATTGGCTGTTCCGGCCTACTAAAGGTGTCTGCCCCTGCCTGGTGTTGTCCTCAACTGAATAAAGCTGAGCTTCAACCTTCAGTTCCAAATTACCATTTTTAAAAATGCCATTGGCTGTTCCGGCCTACTAAAGGTGTCTGTCTGCCCCTGCCTGGTGTTGTCCTCAACTGAATAAAGCTGAGCTTCTACCTTCTGCCTCTTACTAACTGCTGTTTTTTAAAAAAAATTGGCTGTTCCGGCCTACTAAAGGTGTCTGTCTGCCCCTGCCTGGTGTTGTCCTCAACTGAATAAAGCTGAGCTTCAACCTTCAGTTCCAAACATACAACCAAAAACTGGTACAATACAAAAAGTGGCCTCCAGCTACAAAAACTTTCTCCTACAAGTAGTTAAATGACAGTTTTTTTTCCAGTGAAAACACAGATATGGCATCCAACGAGTGTTGTCCTGTCTCGTCTTCTTTATATTATTGCCAAGAAGCTGCAACTGAATAAAGCTGTGCTTCAACCTTCAGTTCCAAATTACCATTTTTAAAAATGCCATTGGCTGTTCCGGCCTACTAAAGGTGTCTGTCTGCCCCTGCCTGGTGTTGTCCTCAACTGAATAAAGCTGAGCTTCTACCTTCTGGCTCTGATTAACTGCTGTTTTTTAAAAAATTGGTGGTTCCGGCCTACTAACGGTGTCTGCCCCTGCCTGGTGTTGTCCTCAACTGAATAAAGCTGAGCTTCTACCTTCTGGCTTTCGGCCTATACTATCAGATATTAAACTGCATTTGGCCTACTAGTGTGGTTGGGCCCTTGAAACAGTGTCTGCTGCTCTTGGGTTTGCTACTCCACTGAACAAAGCAATGCCGCCTGTTTAGTCCTGTTACCAATTTTGAACTGCATTTAGCCTACTTTATTCTTTGGCCCTATATCTGTTTCCTCTTCATCCTGCCCATTGCCCAGCCACTGCTAGATGAGTCTGCTGGTACATTGACCTAGACCACTACATTCCCCTTGCACTCTACACAGCCAGAATCTGACCCTGCTGAAAGTAAGGTTCCCCTTCCCGCATGTTATACCACCTTACACAGGGACAAAGAGGAAGGTGCAGATGAAAGTGCAGGTTCCTTCATCAGGTGGGGGGGGGGGCATACTCATTGGCGACGTCACTGGCACAGGGCCCCTCAGAGTACGCAAAAGTGTCGCTGCTGGTGGGAGGCGCCCCCGCCATGCAAACACACCGCCGTACTTTGAGGGGCCCTGTGCCAGTGCCAATGCAAACGAGTGGGCCCCCCCGCTTGCTCAGGATCACAGCACTTGCAACGTTGAAATACTTACCTTTCCCTGCAACACCGCCGTGACGTAGTCCGCATTTCCTGGGCCCACGAAAAACTTGAGCCAGCCCTACTCCCCCCACAACTTTTGCCAAATGACCCCCAATTCCCTATGCCCAACTATTATTATAAAGTTAATTAAGATTGACAAGCTTCAGAAACAAGAATGGATGTTTTTGGCATTAAAATGGGCACTGTAGGTGTTTTCCTGGCCTCCACTCACTGCCGACTATGCTTCCCCATTGACTTGCATTGGGTTTCGTGTTTCGGTCGATCCTCGACTTTTAGCGATAATCGGCCGACTGCACTCGACTCAACTCTGGACAAAATCGGGTTTCACAAAACCCGACTCGATCTTAAAAAAATGAAAGTCGCTCAACTCTAGCTGGGAGTAGTTGTGATCAGTCATAGTCAGGCTGCAGATCATACAGGAACCACAGCACTGATAAGAATTAGTCAGTATCACAAAAAACATTTACATCCAGGTACCTGATGGATGACTTTATCTCTGATTGGAGTCGTTCTCATTCCTTTCTTTATCTTGTCCAGACGCCATCATGACTTTTCTCATCTACAGCTCATCTCTGCAGACTTCCATCTTCTCCAATCTTGTACAGTACATCCCACACAATGCCCATAAAAATAACAATGCTCCAAAATAAAAAATATCTGCCCTACGTTGTGCCCATGAATAAATAATTGCACCTCAGTATATTCCATGCGCAAAATATGACCCCCACACTGTCCCTCTTATGGTACATGCTCTGCACACTGCCCTCTGCTTTACATACTGGGCCCCCTCTTTACAATGTGTCCCTCCTAAAGGACCCAGTCTCTATACTGTGCACCCTCAGCACACTACCTCTCATTGGCATACAGTCCCTTCCTTACTGGTCCCTAGCACTGCTCCCCCATGCTACCCCCACACTACTCAGTTTCTATTCTGTTCCCACTCACATTTTTCTCCCCAGTACTATCTCCTCACAGTATTCCCCTCAATAGTCTCTTCACACATTTCCCACTCCCTTCTCATACTGTCTCCTCTCACGTCCCCACTGCTAACCATACTGTCTCCTCATATATTTACCCCCTCACGCTCCATACTGCCTCCTCTTACTGTGTCTGCACCCATTCCATCACTCTCACTCCCCATATTGTGCCAACATGTATTCTTCCCCTCGCTCCTCATTTTGTGTCTGCACCCTTCCCGCCTCCTCCCTCCCCATACTGTGTGCGCATCCATCCAGCTTCCTTGCTCCTCATACTGTCTTCAAATTTCTCCCACCATACTGTCCTCAAATTTTTCCCCTTCTCCCCCATACTGTCCTCAAATGTCTCCCCCCATGTGTCTGAACACATCCAGCACCCTTGTTCCTCATACTGTCAAATTTCCCCCCCTGCTCTCCTTACATGTGTCTGCACCCATCCCCACCCATACTGTTCTCTACATATCCATCTGCCCCTTGCTCCTCATATTGTGTACTCAAATTTCTCCCACTGTGACTCCCCATATTGCATCCCCACCCATGCCTTCCTTGCCCCCCAAACTATATCCTCAAATCTCTACCATTATCTTCGATGCCGGGAGACACCTTTGACCGCTACGTCAGGCGGCCCCGATGGTGTCCCCGTGTTGGCTGTGCCCAGACAGATGCCCCGCCTGCCCCCTTGGATATGCCTCTGCTCAGAGCAGTGACTGAACCAGCACCGGCACTGTCTCCGTGACTGAAACACAAATGCTGGTGCAGGTGCCGTGTAAGTTAATAATGCTATTAACCTGCAGATTAACCCCATATCTGCAGGTTAGTAGCCTTTTTTTGGTGACAGGTTCTCTTTAACAGTAATCTTTCACCTGATTTAGGCAAGCCGCCGTTGCACAAAGTAGTGACACTGATTGCATTACTTTTTCAGAACAATCCTTGGTTACCTGCTGCAGCAGAAGCCGACCTTGGAAGTCCTCTCCATTACGTTTTCACGCTTATTAGTCCTCGATGTTCACAAGTTGTGGATCCACTTCACACCTGTTGCTGATTGACAACTTTCTCACTATTCACAGCATAAGAAGAAAGCTGTTAATCAGTTGAGCGTAGTCTTGGAGAGCTGCATGTCATGAATATCTTGGACTCCAGAGTCACAGCAGATAACCAGAGATTTAAAGGGAATCTATCAGCAGGTTTTTGCTGTGGATTCTGAGAGGAGCACAAGGTAGGGGCAGAGACCCTGATTCAAGCAATGTATCACTTATTGGGCTGCTTTGTGTAGTTTTGATAAAATTAATCTTTACTCTGCTGTAGCTGTAGCACCGGTCAGAATGCTGAGCTTTGTATACCCCCCCACACACAATGATTGGCAGATTTCTGCGTACACCATAAGCTAGCTGCCAATCAGTGTCGGGGGCGGGGTTACACAGATTAGCTGGACTACCTGGCATGTGACACCTAGTCTGGCAGTGATAATCTCGTGGAGTGAAAACACTGATAATATTAAAACTAAAACAAACTGCTGAGCAAGTGACACATCCTTGGAATTATGGTCTCTGCCCCTACATTATGCTGCTCTCAAATTAAATAGCAATAAACTAGTGAAAGACTTCCTTTAAAAATATGGAAGTAATATGGTGCTGGAATTAGAGTCTTTGTCAATACTTGTTTAATTGATTTCCTTTGGTAGAATAACCCTAGTGACAGATTCCATTAAATTGGTGGAGAGTAAATGAAAAGTACACCCCTTTTAAGTTAATTGGGTGGTGCTTCACTCATCACAGCTAAAAATCCTGCCCACAAGCCTGGATTACTGTATTTGTCCATTTTAAAATGCAAAATGAATAAAATGAATGAGAGCAGCATTTAATATTAGCAGAAAATTTGTATGGACATTTCGTTCTTTATTAATACATGTTACAGTACTCAGCTTCATGATATTACATTCCTAGGATTTACAGCTAACTTCATATATAGGATAAATCTATCAGAATGAAAAAAATCAATACATGAGATAAATAAGATACTGAAGTAAATTTAACAGATGCTCACGTTAGAAAAATGGCATAAAACTTGAATGCTGAAGTCCAAATATTGTGAAGTGTTTTTCATGTGCTGAAGTGGATGCCAGGAATGTAATATGTGCAATATGGTACCAAGTAAAAAGGAAACTTGCTGTAAAAAGCTGATAATAAATATGTTGTAAGCAATGAGCATCTAATATTTGTATATTCAAGGAAGTACAGTAAGAAATACTGTAGATGGTGAAGATCTCTTCATGTCATTGCCCACATGGTCTTCAGATGGAGACTGGAATAGCACAATCTTGGTTGGAATGGAGGGCTACCCTCCTTAGTGATTAGTGCTTTCTCTTGGATGCCATGATAGACGGAAATTGGTCTGAAGACCACATGGTCAACATCAGAGGTGTCAAACTGCATTCCTCGAGGGCCGCCAACAGGTCATGTTTTCAGGATTTCCTTGTATTGCACAGGTGATAATTTAATCACCTCCACAGAATGATTCCAGCACCTTGTGGAATGCTAAGGAAATCCTGAAAACATGACCTGTTGGCGGCCCTCGAGGAATGCAGTTTGACACCTCTGGTCAACATCATGAAGTGGCCTTTACAAGGTTATGTCACATTGGTCCTACTGCCAGGATTATAATGTGGAGTAGCATAATGTATAGAAGCTGGAACCCTATAGTCTTCATTCCAGACACACTAACAACTCGATGTGACATTGATTTGATTGTGGAACCCGTAGTACGGCCAATTTGCCAAACTGTTCTAGCATCTGTTTTTCAACACAACCATGCCAGACCTCATGTTGATTGTCTTTTCAGAGAGGAAGAGAGCTAGAACTCTAGTGCCACCTATTGGAAGTAGCAATCCTAAAAGTCAATGTCGACCCTTTAACGAGCTTTGTCACATGACTTAGGATAAAAGCCAAACCAGAATCTCAATTTGCAGACACTGTGTTGTTCGCTCTACTGTGAGCAGCCTGCATGGCCTAAACATGCTACCATGGCCTGTAGTGTTTCTGAACTGGTCTCTCATGAAACACATCTGGGACATCATTGGCCGGAAATTACATAGAGAACTGCCAGCAGCGGATCTTGATGATTTACCCAAGTGTATTCAGCACGGCAGAACATTCCTCAGATAACTATTAATAACCTCACTTATAGCAGCCAGGGCTGTAAGTGCAGAGATTTCTGCACATGACACTCATACTTGATACTGAATAAATCAAGATTTTTTTTAAATTTTGTTCACATTTTTTCATAATTTGCAGATCATTTGGAGCGCTCCCAGACGCAGGGCCACGGGGTACTCGGCACCGGGCCTCTCTGTCTCAGTTCTGGGGTTGTCACGGTGGCTAGACCCGTGACCCTGCTAAGGGGCGTCCAATGAAAGTTGTAAGTGGTGGTGCGTGGTGCAGGTCGCGATGAATAACGAGGACACAGAGTTGCAGTCTCTTTACCTCTTTACTGAAGGCTTCAAGGTCCTCAATCCAGAGTACGGTTAACAGGGCTGTAAGAGACCGGCCGGTCCGATGGCACCTCCAGAGTTCCCTTTGCAGGTGACAATCTGTGCCTTCCTTCTAGCGCCTGTGTGTTGTAGTACTTCCCTGCTGAGCACCACGGGATAGTCCTCACAACTGTTGTGTCTGTTTCTGATGTTATTTCCCACAACTTATGTCTGTTCTATTGTTCTTCCCCCAGATGATATGGATAGGACGCACCCGTATGACGGGAAGGCATGGAGTTCTTCCGGGACCCTACCGTCACCTCTCCCACAGTTGCCCCCTATGTCTTCTTAGGTGATTTTGGTGAGACAGCCAACCTATAATTAACTGTCCTGCCTCTGTTTGAAGTATTGCTTGGAGCCTAATACTTCCTCGGCGTTCCGGCCACCGGCTACGCGCCTCAGTAGGATGTTGCCTCGATCTTACAGCACGACTCCTACTGGTGTTATCTCCTTTTTGCTTTGATCTCGTTTCTCACTCTCCACAATAAACCTCGCTTCTTGTCCTTTCTTGAGATACCGCCGCGATGTAGTGCAGGTGCGGTTCCTTATCGTTCTTTCCTGTTCGCTAGGCCTCTGTCAGGATCCCACCCCTGACAGGGACCCCCCCTGAATCTTCCCCAGCAACACCCTCTGCCACAGGATGTTGCTTGGTTCCAACCCAGTCAGCTTCTGACTAACCTTCTATCCAACCCCCAGTTTTACCAGATTGTGAGGAGTGGCCTAATACATAGCACCCTTAGCTCCCCCTGGTGGCCGGAGTGTGAGGTGCAGTGTGTGTGTGATACCTGGTCAGGTGAACTCCTTTAGTGCAATCAGACGTAACATCACTCCCCTTAGTGGCAGAGCGACATCACTGCAACGACCAGGACTCTGGGGCGCTGCACATTCATCTATTCACCCTGTGATTTCCATAATTCTACAACTTTTTGTAATTTGATTAATGTTTAATTATGTTTGCACAATAAAAACACTTTAAGAAAAAATGATTACTCTCACCATGTTCTAAGAACCATAAAACATTTTTTATTTTTTGTTTTTGATAGAGTTGTATCTGGGCTCATTTTTTGCAGCACAAGTTGCAGTTTCATGAATACTATTCTGGGATGCATATAGAACAGTTTTCATCACTTTTTATTTCATTTATATTTTGGAGGAATAATGTACAAAAACAGCAATTCAGTCATTGTTTTTTTTACTTCTCTCTTTCCGGCGCTGACCCGATAAATAACATGATAAAGTAATTGCTATAAAACCCCGGTGCACTTATTATTGAATTGACCTCTGTATAGAACGCAGCTTTGTTTATTGCTTATCAAGCATGGAACCCTTGGGACCTTCTGAGTGAAGTGGTTAGCGCAAAGTCGATCCGTGGATACCAATTTGAGTTGATGGAATCCTAACATAAATTGAACAGATACAGAAAATCGGAATTGTAAAAAATTTAATTTGAAAGGGTTCAAAAACGCACTATCCCCACTGTATATAAAGTTATAGTGTCTGTCTATTTTCCGTGCTTTTCCTACTAGATAATTTACCTCTTTTACTTTCACAATATAATACATTCCTAAAACTTCTCCATATTATTAACTTGGGTCCAGGAGACATTAATCTCAACTGAAGACAGAAAAATAAATGTGTGTTTGCGGTTCGGTAGAAAAATGTTAAGAGTGTAAGAAAAAAATTTTGTCCCCACTCCTACATAGAGTATCGCCTATTATATACTAGTGGGTGGACATATCTGTATAGGTGTCAGTAATCTATACAGATAATTATAATATAAATATGAGTGACATGTACAACCACATATTCAGTCTACAGAATATTTGTCAGGATTACATCTCTCCATGTATCCTGATTATTTCATGATTTAAAAAGCACTAGTGTCTAAAGTGTCACCAGAACTCGTGAAGCTCATTGAGCTCTCCAGTCATTACAGAGATGAGTCATAATGAAGATATTCCACTGAGAACTGACTTAGGTCTCAGACTATCTCTTCCCAGTTAAATACTTCTCTGAAACTTCTGTAAAATACTAGGCGTAAGGAGAAAATATACACATAAAACACTTTCTGTAGATGCTGATTTATGGACTCGAAGGACTATTTAAGAAATAATATTTGTTTTACTGATCTCAATGTCTAAATTATGTAGATCTCCATATGTATCGAATGGACCAAAAAAAAATCAAGCTCACTATTAAAGCCGCTATAAGGCTAAATTGGGGGCTGAAGACTAAGATTTTGCAAACCTTACCTACAAATGCAGGGGGAACCAGACTGTGACCCTGAAATAGCAAACAATGAAGGCTTGTAGATGGTGTTCCCAAACCATTTTGGCAGAATCGATAAAAATAAGCTTGGGAGAAGCAAAATAGCGGTCAGGGCAGGCAGCGATGAAAAGGCAGATTCAGAACACATTCTAGGTCTAATACAAAACTGCAAACCGTAAACACCTTTACAGGTGACAAGGAAAGAGACCAATTTGTGCTGCCTAAAAAAATCAGCTTCGAGAAGCGCCGGCTTACAGTCGTGCAGGCGTGTCAAGAGCAAGTACTGTCACCGCTGACAGCAGTGAGAGCGGCGGCTGTAAGCATGCCCCAGTACTGACTGCCAGCCCGCTTTGCAGTGATGCACTGTATAACCGAAAGACGCATCCAAGGAGAAATAAAGGTAATTTTCTCTCGGGTGCCGCGGGCACCTTTATAACACTACTAGATGATGGCCCGATTCTAACGCATCGGGTATTCTAGAATATGCATGTCCACGTAGTAAATTGCACAGCCCACGTAGTATATTGCCCAGCGACATAGAATATTGCCCAGCGACGTAGTATATTGCCCAGCCACGTAGTATATTGCCCAGCCACGTAGTATATTGCCCAGTGACGTAGTATATTGCCCAGCGACGTAGTATATAGCCCAGCGACATAGTATATAGCCCAGCCATGTAGTATATAGCCTAGCCACGTAGTATATTGCCCAGCGACGTAGTATATTGCCCAGTGACGTAGTATATTGCCCAGTGACGTAGTATATTGCCCAGCGACATAGTATATTGCCCAGTGAAGTAGTATATTGCCCAGTGACGTAGTATACAGCACAGATCCACGTAGTATATTGCCCAGTGACGTAGTATATTGCACAGCGATGTAGTATACAGCACAGAGCCACGTACTATATTTCCCAGCCACATAGTATATTGCCCAGCCACGTAGTATATTGCCCAGCCACGTAGTAGATTGCCCAGCCACGTAGTATATTGCCCAGTGACGTAGTATATTGCACAGCGATGTAGTATACAGCACAGGGCCACGTACTATATTGCCCAGCCATGTAGTAGATTGCCCAGCCACGTAGTATATTGCACAGTGACGTAGTATATTGCACAGTGACGTAGTATATTGCACAGCGATGTAGTATACAGCACAGAGCCACGTACTATATTGCCCAGCCACGTAGTAGATTGCCCAGCCACGTAGTATATTGCCCAGCCACGTAGTAGATTGCCCAGCCACGTAGTATATTGCCCAGCCACATAGTATATTGCCCAGTGACGTAGTATATTGCACAGCGATGTAGTATACAGCACAGAGCCGCGTACTATATTGCCCAGCCACGTAGTAGATTGCCCAGCCACGTAGTATATTGCACAGTGACGTAGTATATTGCCCAGTGACGTAGTATATTGCACAGCGATGTAGTATACAGCACAGAGCCACGTACTATATTGCCCAGCCACGTAGTATATTGCCCAGCCACGTAGTAGATTGCCCAGCCACGTAGTAGATTGCCCAGCCACATAGTATATTGCCCAGTGACGTAGTATATTGCACAGCGATGTAGTATACAGCACAGAGCCACGTACTATATTGCCCAGCCACGTAGTAGATTGCCCAGCCACGTAGTATATTGCACAGTGACGTAGTATATTGCACAGTGACGTAGTATATTGCACAGCGACGTAGTATACAGCACAGAGCCACATAGTATATTGCCTAGCTACGTAGTATATTGCCCAGCTACGTATGTCACAGGTTGAAAAATAAAAAATAAACATACTCACCTTCCGATCCGAGGGCCCCTTGTAGTTCTGTGATAGAAATATATATATCATGTAGATCTCACTTGCATGTATACTCCTCTATAATCAAATATATACTTATATGCTCACATCTAATATATACATTATAATAAATGGTTTAAAATGGCTGACAAACTGATATAACCCAGACAGATCATATGGGGTTTTCCACCCCTAAAAGCAGAACAGAGTCAGATGTTTGGTAACTGCTGATCAAGTGTCTCATCTTTGTCCTACATACAGAGGTACATTTTAGTTCCTGAATCTGCAGTCATATGAGCATTAATCACAATATTCCATATATGTTTAGATAACCAATGAAAGAGGAGCTAGACAATATGATAATTAACTAACCACCCCTGACAACCCCTAACCACTCCTTTCTATGTGAAAATATAAAACTATGTATGTACAATAAAGTGTCGGTATTGATGGAATGTTGTTCTGTCACAGTTGTGTACAGTCCATTCTTGATGAGCGCTCAAAATACTCAGTCTAATTGGGAGCGGCCACAGCACACACAGGGATATATTTATCCAACCCTAATATTTCCATAACATAATGGCGCCCAACGGCATGGATGAAACGCACTGGATCCTTCTAACCAGAGATACGGAAGTTATAGCAGTGGCTTTGGCACAGGGGCAGGAGACTGCGCAGCTCCATAAGTAAGGTAAGAAAATGTTATCATCTTACCTGAAAGTCCCCTGTGCCCAGTCCTTGTCTATGCCTCTTGCCGGTCAGATGTGGTCATCAATTCCCAGGTAGTGTAAAAAATCCGTAGCCACGAATCCACCCTGGGAGGTGTCTGCTGTGGACCGTGTATGTGTTTGTGTAAAATCCGAGAGAAGAAGGAAAAAGTGACTTTTGTTTGTGGTTGCTGGGAAACAGACGGCAGGAGGTCAAATCGCTCGATAAGTTATTGCAGGATTCCCGTGCATAGGAGGAACACGCAGAGTTCCGGGGCAGGTAGTCCCATGTTCCAGGCACGGGTAGTGATAACTTAAGAGGGCTACTGCAGATTCCCGTAGTGCCGGCGATCCAGTCAGGACGTCCGGACCGGGGTGGTAGATTTCCCGCTTGTTGTGCTTCTCAAGCACTCAGGTGGCCCGGGCGCAGGTGCGTCCAGTGCGATTGGCAGTAGTCTGTTCCCAGCGCAACCTGCATGTGTCACAGAATTTAAAAGGGCATCTCTCGGATTGTCTGTTTCTGTTTGTGTCATGTACTATTGCCGCTTTAAGAAGCATACAATTGAAAAGAAAGTTTTGGGTTTTTTTTTCCTTCTCTCATGAACTTCCTCTTTTTCATCTGAAGCGGAGAAATGCATTGTAAATCAAACTGTCACATCTGTTTTTTTCTGACTTCGGCTGCAATGCTGGCTATGTGTAGTTTTTTTTGTGAAGAAGTGAAATTTAAATTGTATCTATCATTTTTGATGTGACATAAGTGTTTTCAGAAACGTGATTTTAGTGACATTTGATATTATTGCAATGGCATACGTGATATCTAAGAGGAAGTGTGTCTCTGACTGCATTTGAGCGCAGAGATTCTAAAGAAAATTTTTTTATTACTCTCTTAAAGGGTCTTTTTCTTTTTGCGGCATTTTAAAGTTTTTTAATTAAGTTTTCCTCAATCTTCAATCTCTTTACCTTTTTATTTTTTATTTATTTATTTTTGAAAAAAGTTTTTTTTTCCTTTACTCTTGTATCAAAGTTTTGAGTTTTTGGTTGTGAACTAAGTTTTTGACGGTTTTTCTTATCGTTTTGGGTTTTTCTTAGTGTTTTATATACTCATTTTTAGAAGTTTTTTTTGTACTGTTTTCTTTTTTCATTTTTGTGTGTTTTTCATTTTCATTTTTTGCTTTTGCTATGGGGAATAAAGTGGCCAAGCAACAGGAAAGTCTTTTTACTTCCTGATGAGAAAACAGCCCCTAGATAGTGACAGAATACGAAGGTGTTAAGTATGTGAAGATTTTGGAAGGTATAAAGTACGTGAAATTCATTAGAATGGCAGATTTCAAGCTGCGGAATGGCATGACGTAGAAAGGAAAATAAGGGAAGTTACAGTAGCTGATGTTAGATTGCTGAATACTAATACATGGTATGAAGTGGCAGCAGAGCTTACATCGTTTAGGTGGTACAGAAAGTTATGTGAGCAAACCAGGAAGTGATTTTTGTGGGTTTGAGACAGGAGAATCTGCGCAGTAGGTAGTTATTTTTGCACAGTATGTGGTGCGCCCCGTCTCTCCCTACAGGGAGAAGGCATAATTGCTCCTCTGTATTATTCTTGTTGTTCTCATCTATCCTCTTTTTTTCTCTGTCAGTCTTTTCTCTCCGCATTCTCTCTCCTTTCCTCTCCTCTTCCTCCACATTTTTTCTCTTCTCTCTCTTCCCCTCCTTCTCCACTCCTCTCTTCTCCTCCCTCTCTCTTCCTTCCACACCCTCCATCTTCTCCTCCCTCCTTCTCCACTCCCCCACCACACCTTTCTCCTCTCTCTCTCCTCCCTCTTCTCCTCACCCTCTCACTCCCCTCCTTCTCCACTTCTCTCTCTCTCTCTCCCCTCCTACTATTCCTTTGTCTCACTCCTCAACCCCTCCCCCTTCTTCTTCCTCTTTTTCCCTCCTTGTTGCCGGCTGGGCCAACGCCCAATTCAAACAATATGGTGCTTACAGCACAAGGTTCCCTTTCCATGTCCCTGGCACAGTCCAGCCATTGCAATTTGTGATATCGGGGAAAGAAGGTGAAAGCCCCCCCCCCCCCCCTACAGTGGGCAGCCCTAGACACATCAGGTAGCAGACAGCTCAGCCCTGGGTGCAGAGGGGGGAGGAATGATATCAGAACGAGCTCACTGACAGATCCTCCGTTACCTCATTTCACAGTCAACAATATTGTAACCCTTAAGGTTTTACATGAACTTTGATATCACCATGTATTGATAATGTACAACTTCAGCACCAGTCAGAGCTGCCTACATTCACACCAACATAAAACTATAAGCCTAATCCATCACAGCTTCAGCAAGGGGGGAGACATCCTCACACAAAAAGGCAACTTCTAAGTCCAAAATCAGTCAGTGTACGACCCCAGTACAAGCTATCACAACTATTCCTCTGATGAAGATGAGGAGGGAACATCATACATGCTGTCTAGTACTAGAAAAGAAACCCACAGGCACCAAGAATGCAGGGGCAGATAGAGGCACCACCATTACACTATGTGCACTGCACTTCAAGTCAGGTGACAATAGTCCAGACCCAGGGATGCATCCCATGCCATTTTACCGAAGAATGTAGCAGAAGCAGTAAACATATGCAGCCAGCTGGAATGATCTCTGGGCCATGAATGAAAATAGAAGCAGGTGATGCACTCTGGCCAATCATGAAGGAACAATTCAAACTTCCAGCAGAATTAGATGTACACGCTTGGGAGTCAGGGCCACAGCTAATTGAACAGCTCAGAGAGTGGGCCAAAGGCAGATTGGCAGGACAAGCCATGACATGAGCCAAGATAAGACAGAGTCTGTAAAGAAGTTTCATTGCAGAGTAATGCAAGTATTCCAAGACTTGGGCTTCACCATTCATGACCAGATACACAGGCCTTTGGGCATGGACTGAGACAGCCAATCAGGAAACCACTGATAGTGGCTAGGCCTAGGAACAGGTCAATAGCAGTGGACTGACCCAGAAAAAAATGTTTTATGTGCGCCTAGGAGACTGTTTATTGCCGATTGTCACCAAAACTGCCGCCATTATAGCACCGCAAAGAGCGCGAAGAAGGAAACGGGTGCCGTGCTGCTGAGAACGCTGGAAGGGGAGCCAGAGGTGAAGACGCTGCAAAGTGCCGACCAACACACCAGAAGAACCGCTGCAGACTCCAGAGAGGAGACACCGACCTCAATAAGGTTAGCAAAGGGGAGAAGCTATGTTGGAGCAGGGGGAAGAAGTGATGGCAGATGCAGCCACAGCCCCTGTAACGCCCCAAGACCTTGGGTTGGATGCAGCCGCCGGTCCCATGGCACCCCAGGCCTCGTCACGAATGCACCTGCAGGCCCCGTCTTACCACCGCAGCTTCAATCAGCAGGCCGGACCCCGCTGCCGCTACAGTACCCATCATGCCGTTGTCCACAGTAGCCAAAAGGATTGAGTCTCAACCAGGGGTGCAGAAGACAGCCCCTTTAATGGTGACTACTGACCTGGAAGCGCAACCACCTTACAAAGACAGAAAAAGTGTCAAGTGTTACATCTGTGGCAAGTTTGGCCATTACCAGAACCAGTGCAAAGCACCCACGCCCCCGAAGAGACTGGACCCATGCAACCCAAGAGTTGGTCCAGAGAAACAGGTCAAGGAGGAAGTGCAGAAAGCAGTGAAGTACCCCATCCAAAGGACAGGGGCAAGCAAGCCAGGTTCGCAAGACACTACGCTCCTGACATGTAAAACTTCATCTGCAGGACCAATACCTCAAATTACCTTTAAAGTGGATGGCGTTGTCAGATCCAAAGTGGTGCAGCCAGAAGTGTGATGACACCTGTGGAACTCGCTGATCCCACCTGCCTATCAGAATCCTCTGTGTCTCGCATGGGCATTGATGGTCAAGTCAGACATTCTCAGCTTACAAAGCCACTGAGCGTGTGCACTCAGCCAGGACACTCTATCCTGTCCCAGTTTGTGGTGTAAAGGACCTGCCACTCAACCTGCTGGGAGCGAACCTACTGCAGAAGCTGAAGGCAACCACAGTGTTCCAGGAAGATGGGACAGTGACATTTTCTTCATCCCTGACCCGAGAAGAGTCATGCTGGCAGCGCTACAAGAACATTAAACAATCGATGAGGCCTACCCAAGGAGGTACTGGATGTAGTACCAGAAAGTCTATGGTCTAAGGGACCCCAGCACGTGAGAAAAACCTCAAGTTGCCCCAGTACGGGTGTCACTCAAGCCATGTACCCCGTACCCTCGTAAGGCCCAGGCCAGGCCTAGAGTCAAGCTGCCTCTGACCAACTGAAGGTCTACCTGGAAATAGGAATCATTGTTCCTCGCACATCGCCTTGCAATACCCCGCTTTTCCCCGTCAAGAAAAAGACTGTAAAAGGAGAGCCAGCCAAGTTCAGAATGGTACATAACCTGAGAGCTGTGAATGACGCCACAGTGTTTGAAACTGCATTTATGCCGAATCCGCACACTCTGCGCTCAAATGTGCCTGCCACAGCAAAAGTGTTCACAGTGAACAACCTGGCTAATGTTTTCTCCAGTGTTCCCCTTCATCCGGAAGACCAGTTCCCGTTTGTCATAATGCACCAGGGGGGACACCACACATGGACAGTGATGCCACAGTGGGCCCAGAACAGCCCTTCACAGTTCACCAAAGCAATGTCCACAGTTCTCACCAACTGAGTCACAGAACAAGCAGAAGTAACCCTGCTACAATACATGGACAATCTACTCCTTTGTGCAGTTGACTTTGACACGTGTAAAGCCCATTCCTTGTATCTCCTACTCTACCTGGCGGAGCAGCACTGCAAGATCTCAAAGAACAAAGTCCAGTGGTGTCTGAAGCAAGTTACGTTCCAGAGACACTGTATTGCTCACTAGGCGAAACACCTGACAGATGACCGGAAGACCACAGTGGAGAAGATGGTCCCTCCAACAACTCCAAAGGTGCTACAGGCCTTCCTTGGTCTAGTTTCGTATTGCAGAGCCTGGATCCCTGATGCTTCCGTCCTAATGCAGCCTCTGTGTGAGTACGTCAGTGTGACCCCGTTCCTCCAGACAGATGTGGCCTTCAGTTCGTTCAAGAAGTTAAAAGGCTCTGTAGTCTCAGCGCCAGCACTAGGCCTATCTGACTACAAGAAGCCATTCCGTCTCTACTTAATGAGAAAAGAAGGCCTTGCTACTGGAGTCCTGACACAGCTTCAGGGGGGAAAGCAGAGACTTTCAGACTACTTTTCAGCTTGCCTGGATCCAGTTGCAAGGGAAGCCTCTTCCTCCCGCATGAGAGCAGCAGTTGCAGCACACGCCCTCCTGGACAGGACTACTGACATCAGTGGAAAAACCATTGGAAATCCTGGCTCTGCATGACATCTCAGCAATCCTCAACCAAACCCAGCTAAAACATCTCTCCACCGCCAGGCATCTTCGCCTCCAGTGCTCTCTACTCCTGCCCAACAATGTCACCATCTCCAGATGCACAGTCCTCAATCCGCCCACTCTACTCCCACTCCCAAGGGCGGATACAGATACGGATCCTCAGATAAAAAGTCTGATCAAAATCTGCATGATACCTTCTGCAGGGATCTGAATTTGCTCCGGACGGATGACCATGATTGCTTCAGCATCATGCAAGAGGAAACAGCAGGACTACCCAAGGTGGCAGAAGAGCCACTGACCAACCCAGAGTTGATCCTCTATGTGGATGGCTCCAGATTCGCAGATGATGAAGGAATATTTCACACGGGATGTGCAGTGACCAGCAATCAAGAGATCCTGTGGTCCAGAAGTCTGCCGCCCAGTCTGTCAGCCCAGGAAGCAGAACTGATAGCGCTGATGAAGGCCTACCAGATGGCAGAAGACAAGACTGAGAAAATGTATACCGATTCAAGGTACTTGCATGGCATAGCACACGACTTCGGACCCATCTGGGCTGCAAGGGACTTCATAACAGCCAGCGGAACAACCGTGAAGCATCAATGGAGCCATTAAGGACCTGCTGAACACACTTCAACTTCCAAAAGTGGTGACAATGCTAAAAGTCAAAGCGCATGGAAAACTGAACACAGTAGGGGCACGAGGCAACAACATGGCGGATATGGCAGCCAAAGAAACAGTCAAGGGAAGACAATATGGACAAGTGGAAGAGGTCGTAGAGCCGGACGGCTACTACAGGACGGCTGAAGACAGGAAACCTGACAAGATGACATCCTGGGATCTGCTAAAAAAAGTTGCAAGAGCAAGCCCCAAAGGACAAGAAGGAATGCTGGATGCAGAAGAGAGCAGCACATGAAGAATGAAGGGTATACTCAATGGACTACAAACCCTGTTTACCCCGAAGCATGTACCCTATGGTGGTCCAGTGGGCACATGGACCCACACACAGATTAAAGACACAGATGAATGATCCGATTGGTGCTTACTGGTTCGCTCCAGAAATCTCCACCCTAACAGCCAAGTTCATAAACAGCTGTCTGACCTGTGGCAAATGCAACCCTGGAAGAATGAAGAAAGTTCCCACACATCAACTTGCCAGACCACTGTACCCCCTTCCAGAGGATCCAGATAGACTACATCCAGATGCCGCCAAGTGGAGGATTCGAATATGCCCTTATGGTCGTGGACGTGTTCTCAGGATGGCCAGAAGCTTTCCCAGTGAGGAACCAGTCAGCAAAGACTACTGCAAAGAAGCTACTCTCAGAGACGAGATATGCAGCCATGGGGTCCCAGAAGTGATAGAGAGTGACCAGGGACCTGCATTCACAGCAAACCTCACGAGAGATCTAGTCAGCAGTAGGGTCAGACTTAGGCCTACACACTCCCAATCACACTACTCAGTGTTCAGGCACACTCCCAGAGGCCCAGAAAAGCTGTCATTATATGAAATTTTGTTTGTGTCTAGTCCCAGGTTAGGGGTATCCTTTCCCTCAGCAGCTGACTATGTAATATGATACTTTGTCTGCTTATGTAATTGAAATCACCAAGAAACTTGCTAACATCCATTCTCGAGTTTTTTTCTTCATTGCCAGATCCAGATTCAGTGTCCGGTATGCACTCCTAGAAGCCAGGAGACTGGGAGTTGGTGGAAAAAAGTTTGTAAGGAGAACACCACTCGATCCCAGATTTGATGATCCTGCTCAAGTGCTGCTGATGACACCAAACTCTGTGAAACTGGATGGAAGACCCACTTGGATCCACTCATCGCATGGCAAGAAAGCTCCCCTACCAGAAGATGACATCCAAGCCAGAATGATGTCGTGGATGCCCTGCCTGACCGAACAGATGACCTACCTGATAAAGACTACACATCGCTCACTACACATGCTATTGACTAAGAGACTGATTGCAACGAACCCCCGTTAGGGACAGATCTCCTGACCGCCCATTTGCGAAAAGTCTGTACGGAGTGGGGCACAGGCGTTAGGCTTGTGTCAGTTCGCCGACAGCACAAAAGAGTTGCAGCGCTTTGGGACAGGAGGCTAGGATTAGGGCAAGTGATATCTAAGGGGGGCTTGTGATAGAAATATATATATCATGTAGATCTCACTTGCATGTATACTCCTCTATAATCAAATATATACTTATATGCTCACATCTAATATATACATTATAATAAATGGTTTAAAATGGCTGACAAACTGATATAACCCAGACAGATCATATGGGGTTTTCCACCCCTAAAAGCAGAACAGAGTCAGATGTTTGGTAACTGCTGATCAAGTGTCTCATCTTTGTCCTACATACAGAGGTACATTTTAGTTCCTTAATCTGCAGTCATATGAGCATTAATCACAATATTCCATATATGTTTAGATAACCAATGACAGAGGAGCTAGACAATATGATAATTAACTAACCACCCCTGACAACCCCTAACCACTCCTTTCTATGTGAAAATATAAAACTATGTATGTACAATAAAGTGTCGGTATTGATGGAATGTTGTTCTGTCACAGTTGTGTACAGTCCATTCTTGATGAGCGCTCAAAATACTCAGTCTAATTGGGAGCGGCCACAGCACACACAGGGATATATTTATCCAACCCTAATATTTCCATAACAGTTCTAACATACTCACCATACTTGTAGTTCTGTCGCCTGTGCGCGGTACAGGCGGCAGCTTCCGGTCCCAGGGTGTGATGACATCGCGGTCACATGACCGTGATGCCATGACAGGTCCTGCTCGCGCAGGCGCGCAGGGCCTGTGATGACGTCGCGGTCACATGACCGTGATGCCATGACAGGTCCTGCTCGCGCAGGCGCGCAGGGCCTGTGATGACGTTGCGGTCACATGACCGTGACGTCATGGCAGGTCCTTCTGCCATACGATAATTGGTACCGGAACCTGCCGCTTGCACAGAGCGGTTACCGGAGGGTGGAGAGGAGCGGGAAAGGCAGTGGAAGGTGAGTATATAATGATTTTTAATTTTTTAAATTATTTTTAACATCAGATCCTTTTACTATTGACACTGCATAGGCAGCGACAATAGTAAGATCTTGGTCACACAGGGTTAATAGCGTCGGTAACGGAGTGAGTTACCCACGGCATAACGCGGTCCGTTACCGCTGGCATTAACCCTGTGTGAGCCGTGACTGCAGGGAGTATGGAGCAGCGGGCTGTTGTGAATTTGGATTCTGGGCTCCCCCGGTGGCCGCTTGTGGAATTGGACTTGTCATCCTCTTTCCTGTTTCACCTGGTTCCATCAGTAGTGGGTGTCGCTATTTAAGCTCATTTCTCTGGTGGTTTCTTGCCGGTCAACAATGTTATCTGATGCCTCTCAGTGCTTGTTCCTGCTTCTAGACAACTACTAGTTAAGTTGGACTTTTGTCCATGTTTTGTTTTGCCTATTTGTTCCAGTTCACAGCTGAAGTTTTGTTACTGTGTCTGGAAAGCTCTCGTTGATCAGGGATTGCTACTCTGGCGTTATGAGTTAATGCCAGAGTTTAAGGTAATCTCTGGATGGTGTTTTGTTAGTGTTTTTCTGCTGACCATGAAAGTATACTATCTGTCTTCTGCTATCTAGTAAGCGGACCTCAAATTTGCTAAGACTATTTTCCTGCTGCGTTTGTAGTTTCATCTGAACTCACCGTCATTATATGTGGGGGGCTACTGTCTTCTTGGGAATATTTCTCTAGAGGTGAGCCAGGTCTTATATTTCCCTCTGCTAGCTATTTAGGTCTTAGGCCAGAGCTGGGCATCTAGCGATAAATAGGAAATGCTACCTGGCTATTTCTAGTTGCGCGGCAGGCTTAGTTCATGGTCAGTATAGTTCCATCTTCCGAGAGCTTGTCCCTCTATAGGCTTGCTATGATCTCTGCCTGCAGAGATCATGACAGTTGAGGGGGGGGTACTGTTGTGAATTTGGATTCTGGGCTCCCCCGGTGGCCGCTTGTGGAATTGGACTTGTCATCCTCTTTCCTGTTTCACCTGGTTCCATCAGTAGTGGGTGTCGCTATTAAAGCTCGTTTCCTGGTGCTGTATAATTTACATGACGATTTGGTACTGGGATTGCCATGGTTGCAGTCTCACAACCCAGTCTTGGACTGGAGAGCAATGTCTGTGTTGAGCTGGGGATGTAAGGGTATTCATGGGGACGTACCTTTGGTTTCTATTTCGTCGTCCATTCCCTCTGAAGTCCCTGAGTTCCTCTCTGATTATCAAGACGTCTTTGACGAACCCAAGCTTGGGTCGTTACCTCCGCACCGTGAGTGCGATTGTGCCATAGATTTGATACCGGGTTGTAAATATCCAAAGGGTCGTTTGTTTAATTTGTCTGTGCCGGAACATGCTGCTATGCGGGAATATATAAAGGAGTCTTTGGAAAAGGGACATATTCGTCCATCTTCTTCTCCCTTGGGAGCTGGGTTTTTCTTTGTCTCAAAAAAAGACGGCTCTTTGAGACCATGTATTGATTATCGGCTTCTGAATAAGATCACTGTTAAGTATCAATACCCATTGCCATTGCTTACGGATTTGTTTGCTCGTATAGAGGGTGCTAAGTGGTTCTCTAAAATTGATCTTCGTGGGGCGTATAATTTGGTGCGGATCAGGCAGGGGGATGAGTGGAAGACCGCATTTAATACGCCCGAGGGCCACTTTGAGTATTTGGTCATGCCTTTTGGTCTTTCTAATGCCCCTTCAGTTTTTCAGTCTTTTATGCATGATATTTTCCGCGATTTTCTGGATAAATTTATGATAATATATCTGGATGATATTCTGATTTTTTCTGATGACTGGGACTCTCATGTCCAGCAGGTCAGGAGAGTTTTTCAGGTTCTGCGGTCTAATTCTTTATGTGTGAAGGGGTCTAAGTGCGTTTTTGGGGTCCAGAAAATTTCCTTTTTGGGGTATATTTTTTCTCCCTCTTCCATTGAGATGGATCCCGTCAAGGTGCAAGCTATTTGTGACTGGACTCAGCCCTCCTCTCTTAAGGGTCTTCAGAGATTTTTGGGCTTTGCCAACTTTTACCGCCGATTTATTGCTGGTTTTTCGGATGTCGTTAAACCACTGACTGATTTGACCAGACAAGGCGCTGATGTTGCTAATTGGTCCCCTCATGCTGTAGAGGCCTTTCAGGAGCTTAAGCGCCGTTTTGCCTCTGCCCCTGTGTTGCGTCAGCCTGATGTGAATCTGCCTTTTCAGGTTGAGGTTGACGCTTCGGAGATCGGAGCTGGGGCAGTGTTGTCGCAGAAAGGTTCCGACTGCTCCGTCATTAGGCCTTGTGCCTTCTTTTCTCGCAAATTTTCGCCCGCAGAGCGGAATTATGATGTTGGGAATCGGGAGCTTTTGGCCATGAAGTGGGCGTTTGAGGAGTGGCGCCATTGGCTCGAGGGGGCTAGGCATCAGGTGGTGGTATTGACTGACCACAAAAATTTGATTTATCTTGAGACTGCCAGACGCCTGAATCCTAGACAGGCGCGCTGGTCTTTATTTTTTTCTCGCTTTAATTTTGTGGTGTCATACCTACCGGGTTCTAAGAATGTTAAGGCAGATGCCCTTTCTAGGAGTTTTGACCCGGACTCTCCTGGTAATTCTGAACCCACAGGTATCCTTAGGGAGGGAGTAATTTTGTCGGCTGTTTCTCCTGATCTGCGGCGGTCCTTGCAAGAGTTTCAGGCGGATAGACCGGATCGTTGTCCGCCTGATAGACTGTTTGTTCCGGATGATTGGACCAGCAGAGTCATCTCTGAGGTACATTCTTCTGCATTGGCAGGTCATCCCGGAATTTTTGGTACCAGGGATTTGGTGGCAAGATCCTTCTGGTGGCCTTCTCTGTCACGAGATGTGCGAGTCTTTGTGCAGTCATGTGACGTTTGTGCTCGGGCCAAGTCTTGTAGTTCTCGGGCTAGCGGACTGCTGTTGCCCTTGCCTATTCCTAAGAGGCCTTGGACACACATCTCGATGGATTTTATTTCAGATCTGCCTGTTTCCCAGAAGATGTCTGTCATCTGGGTGGTCTGTGACCGTTTCTCTAAAATGGTCCATTTGGTTCCTCTGCCCAAGTTGCCTTCTTCTTCTGAGTTGGTTCCTCTGTTTTTTCAGAATGTTGTCCGATTGCACGGTATTCCTGAGAATATTGTTTCTGACAGAGGTACCCAATTTGTGTCTAGATTTTGGCGGGCATTCTGTGCTAGGATGGGCATAGATTTGTCTTTTTCATCTGCTTTTCACCCTCAGACTAATGGCCAGACCGAGCGGACTAATCAGACCCTTGAGACATATCTGAGGTGTTTTGTCTCTGCTGACCAGGATGATTGGGTTGCTTTTTTGCCATTGGCAGAGTTCGCCCTCAATAATCGGGCCAGTTCTTCCACCTTGGTGTCCCCGTTTTTCTGTAATTCGGGGTTTCACCCTCGATTTTCCTCCGGTCAGGTGGAATCCTCGGATTGTCCTGGAGTGGATGCGGTGGTGGAGAGATTGCATCACATCTGGGGGCAGGTTATGGACAATTTGAAGTTGTCCCAGGAGAAGACTCAGCGTTTTGCCAACCGTCATCGTCGTGTTGGTTCTCGGCTTTGTGTTGGAGATTTAGTGTGGTTGTCTTCTCGTTTTGTCCCTATGAGGGTCTCTTCTCCTAAGTTTAAACCTCGGTTCATCGGCCCTTATAGAATATTGGAGATTCTTAATCCTGTTTCTTTCCGTTTGGACCTCCCTGCGTCCTTTTCCATTCATAACGTTTTTCATCGGTCGTTATTGCGCAGGTATGAGGTACCTGTTGTACCTTCAGTTGAGCCTCCTGCTCCGGTGTTGGTTGAGGGTGAGTTGGAGTACGTTGTTGAGAAAATTTTGGACTCTCGTGTTTCCAGACGGAAACTCCAGTATCTGGTCAACTGGAAGGGTTACGGCCAGGAGGATAATTCTTGGGTCAATGCATCTGATGTTCATGCTTCTGATCTTGTTCGTGCCTTCCATAGGGCTCATCCTGGTCGCCCTGGTGGATCTGGTGAGGGTTCGGTGCCCCCTCCTTGAGGGGGGGGTACTGTTGTGAATTTGGATTCTGGGCTCCCCCGGTGGCCGCTTGTGGAATTGGACTTGTCATCCTCTTTCCTGTTTCACCTGGTTCCATCAGTAGTGGGTGTCGCTATTTAAGCTCATTTCTCTGGTGGTTTCTTGCCGGTCAACAATGTTATCTGATGCCTCTCAGTGCTTGTTCCTGCTTCTAGACAACTACTAGTTAAGTTGGACTTTTGTCCATGTTTTGTTTTGCCTATTTGTTCCAGTTCACAGCTGAAGTTTTGTTACTGTGTCTGGAAAGCTCTCGTTGATCAGGGATTGCTACTCTGGCGTTATGAGTTAATGCCAGAGTTTAAGGTAATCTCTGGATGGTGTTTTGTTAGTGTTTTTCTGCTGACCATGAAAGTATACTATCTGTCTTCTGCTATCTAGTAAGCGGACCTCAAATTTGCTAAGACTATTTTCCTGCTGCGTTTGTAGTTTCATCTGAACTCACCGTCATTATATGTGGGGGGCTACTGTCTTCTTGGGAATATTTCTCTAGAGGTGAGCCAGGTCTTATATTTCCCTCTGCTAGCTATTTAGGTCTTAGGCCAGAGCTGGGCATCTAGCGATAAATAGGAAATGCTACCTGGCTATTTCTAGTTGCGCGGCAGGCTTAGTTCATGGTCAGTATAGTTCCATCTTCCGAGAGCTTGTCCCTCTATAGGCTTGCTATGATCTCTGCCTGCAGAGATCATGACAGCGGGCCGGCACTGACTGCAGGGGAGTAGGGAGGGACTAATTGGACTGTGCCCGTCGCTGATTGGTCGCGGCAGCCATGACAGGCAGCTGGCGAGACCAATCAGCTAATGAATAACCGTTACGGAAGTTGCGGACAGACAGACGGAATTGACCCTTAAACAATTATATAGTAGATTAACCTGCAGACTAACCCAATATCTGCAAGTTACTAGTGTTATCAGACACAACAGGTTCCCTTTAAGGGGGTTGGTATGCACTCAGGGGTCAGAACCCCAACAATGGGAACGTTATCTCTTATCCCATGGTTTTCACTGCCCCATCTGAGAGCAGCATGATATAGGGACAGAAACCTTGATTTCAGCGATGTGTCACTTACTGGGCTGCTTGTTACAGTATTTGCAAAATCACGGTTTTATCTTCTGTAGTTCTCTGAATGCTGAGCTTTGTATAACCCCGTCCACACTACTGATTGGCAGCTTTGTGTATACACTGTGCATAGGCAGAAAGCTGCAGTGGGGAGGGGGTTTTCTATAGAGCTGAATAATATGGAAGACAAAATGGCAACAGGTTTTCTAGTCCTCTAGTGATAATCTCCTGGTAATAAAATATTGATTTTATAAAAACTACAGCAAGCAGCCCATTAAGAGACACATTGCTGGAATCAGGGTCTCTGTCGCTACATTGTGGCAAAAACCTGGTGACAGATTCCATTTAACATCCATTGTGGAAATATGATGGTCTCCAGTAAGTGGTGTATCCCAAAGTTCAGTGCTGGATTTGTTTTTTATTCAACTTATCAGTGATATAGAAAATGTAATTAGTAGTGTTGTTTCTGTTTTTTGTAGACGATATCAAACTATGAAGTATAATACAGTCTATAGAAGATGTTTATAAGTTACAAGCGGACATGGATGGGTATCCACATGGCAGATGCAGTTTAATGTGGAAAATGCACAAGGGCACTAATAACCTGAGAACATCACATGTACTAGGGGGAATACAACTAGGAGAGTCACTTGTGGAGAAGGATCTTGGTGATTTTATAGATCACAGACTAAACAGCAGAATACAATATTAATCAGCATGCTGCTGCAGCGCCCCAGAGTCCTGGTCGTTGCAGTACTATGGCTCAGCCGCTAAGGGGAGCTATGGTACGTCTGATGGCACTGATGGAGTTCATCTGACCAGGTATCACAGACACCAATACATTTCACAGCCGGGCCACCAGGGGGAGCTAAGGGTGCTATTCACTAGGCCACTCCCCACCATTGAGGGTAAACTGGGGGTCAGGCAGGAAGTTAGTTGAGAAAGCTGACTGGATAGGAACCAGGCAACACCTTGTGGCAGAGGGTGTTGCAGGGGAGGATTCGGTAGGGCCTCTGTCAGGTTTGGGACCCTGATGGAGACCTGGCTACAGGAAAGAAAGTAACGGGACCGTGCCTGCACTGAGAAGCGGCGGTGCCCTAAGGAAGGACTAGAAGAGAGATATATTGTGCTGAGTGAGAAACGAGATCGAAGCAATAGGAGAATACCAGTAGGGGTGATGCTGTGAGAAGGGGGCAACATCCTACTGAGGTGCATTACCGGTGGCCGGAACGCCGAGGGAGTATTTCAATAGACAGCTTCAAGCAATACTCTAAACAGCGGCAGGACAGTCAGTCTCAGGCGGGCTGTCTCACCTTAATCACCTATGAAGTCTTGGGGGGCAACTTGTGGAGAGGGGCGTCTCTAGGGTCCCGGAAGAGCTCCGAGCCTACCCGTCAAACGGGTGCCGTCCTAACCGTAACAACAGGGAGGGACGGAGGATTAGCAGAAGATCAGTTAATCGAGTTGTTGTGAGGGAACTTAAGAAACAGACACAACAGTTGTGGGGTACTTTCCGTAAGCGCAGCAGGGAAGGACTACAACACATAGCGCTAAGAAGGAAGGCACTGATTTCCACCTGTGAAGTGAACTCTGGAAGTGCCATTGGACCGGCCGGACTTACGCAGCCTGGTGAACCATATTCTGGACTGAGGACTCAGAGATCTCCAGTAAAGAGGTAAAGAGACTGCAACCTGGTGTCCTCGTTATTTACCGCGACCTGCACCCCACAACTGCACCGCTACACCACCACTTATTCTACCGGACGTCCCCCACTGACAGACAGGGCTACGGACCGGGTCTAGCCACCGTGACAACCCCAGGACTGAGACCCAGAGGCCCGGTGCCGGGTACCCCTAGGCCCTGCGGCAGTGTGGGGGCGCTCCAACTTGGCGTCACGAACAGGATCTACTTAAGCCTGAAGAATCAGGTCATGTGTGCCTTGGAACTGTGATTTGTTGTGCTTGGACTGTACTTTATTGAATGGACTGTGCTGTGCTGTTAACCGCCAAAACCGCCGCCATTGCAGCGCTGAGGAGAGGCGCAGGAGAAGAAGAGGGGCGTGGAGTAGGCGTAGACAAGCTGGAGAGCGCGAAGGACAATGGCCGCCCAGTCTAAGTATTTCTGTGCAGTGAGGACGTGTCCGTCAGCAGCAGAGATCCGCCTCCTCATCCTCAATGGGGGGCAGAGGCAGAGAAAACGAAACTGCCCACGAAGGAGAGAGCGGGAAAAGGACCAGGAAGTGACCCACGTGGAGGACGCCATGGCCAGCAGCTCTGAGGCCGAAAGCGGGGTGGAAGCGGACGTCTCCCCTGACTACCCGGATGAGCGTGCCGGCCGGTTCTCCGTGGACAACACCAGATTCCTGAGAGCCGAGATGGAGGACTTATTTAACCAGCTCCTCCAACTGAATGTGAGGGTCCAGGCTCCACACCCGGTGGTGCCGGCAGAGAGTTCCCGGACATCGGAGTCCTCACCGGAAGAACCAGCGGGACCTGTCGCAGAAAGTGAACACGCACCGGTTGGTGAGTCCGCCGATCCTGCCCCGCCAGCGGAGGGTGTGTTAGTGGGCCCCGTTGCAGCACCCCCTTCCCCTGGGACTCATAAGCTCCAACGTCTGTTGCCCTGGGAGGAAGCTACGGGCATGGAACACCGTATGAAGGCCCCGATCGCGCCAATCACTCTGTCATGCGAGGCCCGTGCGGAGCGCACGGTATACCGCTGGGTGAACCCAGGACCTGACCTCATGGGATTCCCCGGGGTGAAGACACGGGAAGGGGAGATGGTGCAGGCCCTGAGCTGGGAGACATACCAGGCCCAGCTGGAACAGCAGTGGAAGGAGAAGGACGAGGCGTACCAGGCTGGGATGGAGGCTAGCCATCAGAAGGACCTGGCAGTAAAGGATCGGGCCCGCAAGGACCCCACCGCTCACCAGGCCCCGCGTAGGCAGGGCATCGTCACCACCTTTAAGCTCCGAGGAGGCTGGGGCTTTATTAAAGAACCGGGGCTATACGCGGAGGTCTTTGTTAACCGCCGGGACGTCGAGTCGCACCTCAGAGAGGGCCACCCCGATCGAGACCTCTACCCGGGAGACAGCGTCATCTACACCAGGCATTTCGGGGAGAAGGGGTGGTTCGCTTTGAATGTGCGCAAGAAGAGGCCAATGGAACCCCCGCCCAAGGTGCCGGAAAAGCCGGCCCCTGTAGCCAAGGTGCCACCGTGTGACCGGTCTGTGACCACCCTGGTCACCCCCACCTGTACGCTAATGGAAACCGTGACCTGCAGTCTGGCCACCACCACCGCCACTGTAGTGGCCAAGGAGGCGCTTCCTCAAGTAACCGGTGTTCCTGCTGTGCCAGCACGGAGAGAGGTGGGGACACAGACCCTCATCACCGCACACGACCTGGTTGTGCAACAGACCCGAACCCATGGGGTGTACCTGGCAGCGGGAGTGGACTTGGAACCTGAACTGCCTGGACTGCAGGGGTTCACCCGCCAGGTGGCGCCTCGTGGGGGATTACTGAAAAATGAGTAAGCATGAATGCTTTGACAATGTAAATAGTTCTCCATTTAACTGATTGTTTGGTTACTGTTTGCTGCTAAACCCGTCCATGGTTAATTCTTCAACGGATCCCTTTGCTGACCCGGGATCCCTGTTTTGTTTACTTTTTCTCAAGTTTGCACAAAGTTTCCAGAACTGCCGTAATCATGAACAGTGCATGATACAAACTCCTTGTATATAGTTTACACCTTCTTAAGGGTGTTTCCTACTGGTTTTACTTGAAAAGAGACTCTTTGCGAAGATACCGCACCGGAGCCTTTGTTGAGTAAAGACTGGTAGCCAGAGAAGAAATGCTACCTCTTAAAGACTTGGTCCCCCCCCCTTAAAGGGGACCTCCATGTTTTACATTCACAGAACCGTATTGCTTTAAGACTGATGGATAGCAATAATGTTTTGATGAACAAGAGTGATGACGATCCTTACATGTAAAAGTTATATGTATTTGGTTGGTTAATTGTAGAGAAATGCAGATGATGGTTTCAGAAAGAAAGATGCAGTAGACCCGTAGGGGGGGCAGACATAGTGTCCTGCATAGTTGTTAGCAAGAAAGTTAATGCTCTAACAGAAATAGTTGATAATGTTGATAGAGAATGGGGATAGAAGGTAAACCCTGAGTCCTCCATAGAAAGCTAGTTCATTGTCGAGAAAGAGTTAATAATGTGTTGCAGAGGACAGAAAGTGAACCCGTAGGGGTTAGGTAGTGAGTCCTCTTAGGAGCCATATGTAGATGGCTCAGTGCTTCTAAAACTGAAAGAATGTTATGTTCTATACTGTGTATAGTTGAGGAAAAGACAGAAGGCTCGGGCTGAAAGGAGCGGTCCTGTAAGAAAGGAGAGGCAGTAGGTCTGGCGCCGTTAGGACAGGCGGTCCAGCAGATTTAAAGAAGGAGAATGTAGCACAGTTGCTTAAGCCTTATAATGTGTATAAGAAGGTCTTTAATGGATTTAGAGTGTGCATCCTTAAAGGCAGAGTTAAATTATTGTTCCAGAATTTGTACTCAGTAGAATAACCGGTTGGGTAAGAAAAGTTATTTATAGCATGTTGCTATGTTATTTAACCATGTTTTGTAACGTTCAAGTGTCCTCACCTCCCATAAAGGGAAGCTCTGTTCAAGTATACTTATTGTTATTTGCACTCAACAAAAATTGTATGTCTTTTTGCTAACCTGTATTGTTGTTTTCTTCCCAGTCCCGGAGTACTGTGTTTAACCAGGGGGGAGTGCAGCGCCCCAGAGTCCTGGTTGTTGCAGTACTATGGCTCAGCCGCTAAGGGGAGCTATGGTACGTCTGATGGCACTGATGGAGTTCATCTGACCAGGTATCACAGACACCAATACATTTCACAGCCGGGCCACCAGGGGGAGCTAAGGGTGCTATTCACTAGGCCACTCCCCACCATTGTGGGTAAACTGGGGGTCAGGCAGGAAGTTAGTTGAGAAAGCTGACTGGATAGGAACCAGGCAACACCTTGTGGCAGAGGGTGTTGCAGGAGAGGATTCGGTAGGGCCTCTGTCAGGTTTGGGACCCTGATGGAGACCTGGCTACAAGAAAGAAAGTAACGGGACCGTGCCTGCACTGAGAAGCGGCAGTGCCCTAAGGAAGGACTAGAAGAGAGATGTGTTGTGCTGAGTGAGAAACGAGATCGAAGCAATAGGAGAATACCAGTAGGGGTGATGCTGTGAGAAGGGGGCAACATCCTACTGAGGCGCATTACCGGTGGCCGGAACGCCGAGGGAGTATTTCAATAGACAGCTTCAAGCAATACTCTAAACAGCGGCAGGACAGTCAGTCACAGGCGGGCTGTCTCACCTTAATCACCTATGAAGTCTTGGGGGGCAACTTGTGGAGAGGGGCGTCTCTAGGGTCCCGGAAGAGCTCCGAGCCTACCCGTCAAACGGGTGCCGTCCTAACCGTAACAACAGGGAGGGACGGAGGATTAGCAGAAGATCAGTTAATCGAGTTGTTGTGAGGGAACTTAAGAAACAGACACAACAGTTGTGGGGTACTTTCCGTAAGCGCAGCAGGGAAGGACTACAACACATAGCGCTAAGAAGGAAGGCACTGATTTCCACCTGTGAAGTGAACTCTGGAAGTGCCATTGGACCGGCCGGACTTACGCAGCCTGGTGAACCATATTCTGGACTGAGGACTCAGAGATCTCCGGTAAAGAGACTGCAACCTGGTGTCCTCGTTATTTACCGCGACCTGCACCCCACAACTGCACCGCTACACCACCACTTATTCTACCGGACGTCCCCCACTGACAGACAGGGCTACGGACCGGGTCTAGCCACCGTGACAACCCCAGGACTGAGACCCAGAGGCCCGGTGCCGGGTACCCCTAGGCCCTGCGGCGGTGTGGGGGCGCTCCAACTTGGCGTCACGAACAGGATCTACTTAAGCCTGAAGAATCAGGTCATGTGTGCCTTGGAACTGTGATTTGTTGTGCTTGGACTGTACTTTATTGAATGGACTGTGCTGTGCTGTTAACCGCCAAAACCGCCGCCATTGCAGCGCTGAGGAGAGGCGCAGGAGAAGAAGAGGGGCGTGGAGTAGGCGTAGACAAGCTGGAGAGCGCGAAGGACAATGGCCGCCCAGTCTAAGTATTTCTGTGCAGTGAGGACATGTCCGTCAGCAGCAGAGATCCGCCTCCTCATCCTCAATGGGGGGCGGAGGCAGAGAAAACGAAACTGCCCACGAAGGAGAGAGCGGGAAAAGGACCAGGAAGTGACCCACGTGGAGGACGCCATGGCCAGCAGCTCTGAGGCCGAAAGCGGGGTGGAAGCGGACGTCTCCCCTGACTACCCGGATGAGCGTGCCGGCCGGTTCTCCGTGGACAACACCAGATTCCTGAGAGCCGAGATGGAGGACTTATTTAATCAGCTCCTCCAACTGAATGTGAGGGTCCAGGCTCCACACCCGGTGGTACCGGCAGAGAGTTCCCGGACATCGGAGTCCTCACCGGAAGAACCAGCGGGACCTGTCGCAGAAAGTGAACACGCACCGGTTGGTGAGTCCGCCGATCCTGCCCCGCCAGCGGAGGGTGTGTTAGTGGGCCCCGTTGCAGCACCCCCTTCCCCTGGGACTCATAAGCTCCAACGTCTGTTGCCCTGGGAGGAAGCTACGGGCATGGAACACCGTATGAAGGCCCCGATCGCGCCAATCACTCTGTCATGCGAGGCCCGTGCGGAGCGCACGGTATACCGCTGGGTGAACCCAGGACCTGACCTCATGGGATTCCCCGGGGTGAAGACACGGGAAGGGGAGATGGTGCAGGCCCTGAGCTGGGAGACATACCAGGCCCAGCTGGAACAGCAGTGGAAGGAGAAGGACGAGGTGTACCAGGCTGGGATGGAGGCTAGCCATCAGAAGGACCTGGCAGTAAAGGATCGGGCCCGCAAGGACCCCACCGCTCACCAGGCCCCGCGTAGGCAGGGCATCGTCACCATCTTTAAGCTCCGAGGAGGCTGGGGCTTTATTAAAGAACCGGGGCTATACGCGGAGGTCTTTGTTAACCGCCGGGATGTCGAGTCGCACCTCAGAGAGGGCCACCCCGATCGAGACCTCTACCCGGGAGACAGCGTCATCTACACCAGGCATTTCGGGGAGAAGGGGTGGTTCGCTTTGAATGTGCGCAAGAAGAGGCCAATGGAACCCCCGCCCAAGGTGCCGGAAAAGCCGGCCCCTGTAGCCAAGGTGCCACCGTGTGACCGGTCTGTGACCACCCTGGTCACCCCCACCTGTACGCTAATGGAAACCGTGACCTGCAGTCTGGCCACCACCACCGCCACTGTAGTGGCCAAGGAGGCGCTTCCTCAAGTAACCGGTGTTCCTGCTGTGCCAGCACGGAGAGAGGTGGGGACACAGACCCTCATCACCGCACACGACCTGGTTGTGCAACAGACCCGAACCCATGGGGTGTACCTGGCAGCGGGAGTGGACTTGGAACCTGAACTGCCTGGACTGCAGGGGTTCACCCGCCAGGTGGCGCCTCGTGGGGGATTACTGAAAAATGAGTAAGCATGAATGCTTTGACAATGTAAATAGTTCTCCATTTAACTGATTGTTTGGTTACTGTTTGCTGCTAAACCCGTCCATGGTTAATTCTTCAACGGATCCCTTTGCTGACCCGGGATCCCTGTTTTGTTTACTTTTTCTCAAGTTTGCACAAAGTTTCCAGAACTGCCGTAATCATGAACAGTGCATGATACAAACTCCTTGTATATAGTTTACACCTTCTTAAGGGTGTTTCCTACTGGTTTTACTTGAAAAGAGACTCTTTGCGAAGATACCGCACCGGAGCCTTTGTTGAGTAAAGACTGGTAGCCAGAGAAGAAATGCTACCTCTTAAAGACTTGGTCCCCCCCCCCTTAAAGGGGACCTCCATGTTTTACATTCACAGAACCGTATTGCTTTAAGACTGATGGATAGCAATAATGTTTTGATGAACAAGAGTGATGACGATCCTTACATGTAAAAGTTATATGTATTTGGTTGGTTAATTGTAGAGAAATGCAGATGATGGTTTCAGAAAGAAAGATGCAGTAGACCCGTAGGGGGGGCAGACATAGTGTCCTGCATAGTTGTTAGCAAGAAAGTTAATGCTCTAACAGAAATAGTTGATAATGTTGATAGAGAATGGGGATAGAAGGTAAACCCTGAGTCCTCCATAGAAAGCTAGTTCATTGTCGAGAAAGAGTTAATAATGTGTTGCAGAGGACAGAAAGTGAACCCGTAGGGGTTAGGTAGTGAGTCCTCTTAGGAGCCATATGTAGATGGCTCAGTGCTTCTAAAACTGAAAGAATGTTATGTTCTATACTGTGTATAGTTGAGGAAAAGACAGAAGGCTCGGGCTGAAAGGAGCGGTCCTGTAAGAAAGGAGAGGCAGTAGGTCTGGCGCCGTTAGGACAGGCGGTCCTGCAGATTTAAAGAAGGAGAATGTAGCACAGTTGCTTAAGCCTTATAATGTGTATAAGAAGGTCTTTAATGGATTTAGAGTGTACATCCTTAAAGGCAGAGTTAAATTATTGTTCCAGAATTTGTACTCAGTAGAATACCCGGTTGGGTAAGAAAAGTTATTTATAGCATGTTGCTATGTTATTTAACCATGTTTTGTAACGTTCAAGTGTCCTCACCTCCCATAAAGGGAAGCTCTGTTCAAGTATACTTATTGTTATTTGCACTCAACAAAAATTGTATGTCTTTTTGCTAACCTGTATTGTTGTTTTCTTCCCAGTCCCGGAGTACTGTGTTTAACCAGGGGGGAGTGCAGCGCCCCAGAGTCCTGGTTGTTGCAGTACTATGGCTCAGCCGCTAAGGGGAGCTATGGTACGTCTGATGGCACTGATGGAGTTCATCTGACCAGGTATCACAGACACCAATACATTTCACAGCCGGGCCACCAGGGGGAGCTAAGGGTGCTATTCACTAGGCCACTCCCCACCATTGTGGGTAAACTGGGGGTCAGGCAGGAAGTTAGTTGAGAAAGCTGACTGGATAGGAACCAGGCAACACCTTGTGGCAGAGGGTGTTGCAGGAGAGGATTCGGTAGGGTCTCTGTCAGGTTTGGGACCCTGATGGAGACCTGGCTACAAGAAAGAAAGTAACGGGACCGTGCCTGCACTGAGAAGCGGCAGTGCCCTAAGGAAGGACTAGAAGAGAGATGTGTTGTGCTGAGTGAGAAACGAGATCGAAGCAATAGGAGAATACCAGTAGGGGTGATGCTGTGAGAAGGGGGCAACATCCTACTGAGGCGCATTACCGGTGGCCGGAACGCCGAGGGAGTATTTCAATAGACAGCTTCAAGCAATACTCTAAACAGCGGCAGGACAGTCAGTCACAGGCGGGCTGTCTCACCTTAATCACCTATGAAGTCTTGGGGGGCAACTTGTGGAGAGGGGCGTCTCTAGGGTCCCGGAAGAGCTCCGAGCCTACCCGTCAAACGGGTGCCGTCCTAACCGTAACAGCAGGGAGGGACGGAGGATTAGCAGAAGATCAGTTAATCGAGTTGTTGTGAGGGAACTTAAGAAACAGACACAACAGTTGTGGGGTACTTTCCGTAAGCGCAGCAGGGAAGGACTACAACACATAGCGCTAAGAAGGAAGGCACTGATTTCCACCTGTGAAGTGAACTCTGGAAGTGCCATTGGACCGGCCGGACTTACGCAGCCTGGTGAACCATATTCTGGACTGAGGACTCAGAGATCTCCAGTAAAGAGGTAAAGAGACTGCAACCTGGTGTCCTCGTTATTTACCGCGACCTGCACCCCACAACTGCGCCGCTACACCACCACTTATTCTACCGGACGTCCCCCACTGACAGACAGGGCTACGGACCGGGTCTAGCCACCGTGACAACCCCAGGACTGAGACCCAGGGGCCCGGTGCCGGGTACCCCTAGGCCCTGCGGCGGTGTGGGGGCGCTCCGCTGCCATGTAGTAAGAGGCATGGGCATTGGGGACAGGGACGTAATGCTACCACCTGAAGCGTTAGTTCGACCTCATCTGGAATATGCAGATCAGTTTTGGGACGTAGTTTATATAAAGGATGCGCTATAGTTAGAAAAAGTACAAAGATGAGCCACAAAACTGACAAGGGGCAAGGAGTATCTTAGTAGTGAGGAAAGATTAACAGAAGAAAATGTAGAGATGACAAAGGGGGATCATGCAAAAAAGAAGTGGACAGGCACTTTGAATAATAAAAAAATCTTCAAGCTTTATTCCATAGACATATCTTTAAAAATCCATACCAGGATGATGTGGTTTAATTAGATGTGGTTTGTTGGTTTTTAATGTGATTTTTACACCTCAGTATTCATGCTGTATGACTAAGGGTGCAGTAGGCGCCAGAAACGCGTCAAAGCGGTTCCTGTACCACATCGCCCTTGTAGGGATTTTTAAAGATATGTATTTGGAATAAAGCTTGAAGATTTTTTATTATTGGAAGTGCCTGTCCGCCTTTTTTTTTGCATAGGATATTTCTGGTTTGTCAGCGGCATTGGAAGGATCTCCACAAAATGAAGACCGGTGTCTCCTAAAATGTGAGTACGATGGAAATTTTCTCTTCCGTTTTTAAGGGGGATCACGATTAACTTGTATAAGTACACAAATGGCCCATACAAAAAATATGGTCAAAAACTGCTGCATGTAAGTGGGAAAAGCAAAAAATAATTTCAAAAAGAGCTTAGAAGATAAAAAAAAACAAATACTTATTTAACTGTACAAGATTTTTGCTCTGATCAACTCTCGGGATCGGAGGGAAAAAAGTTGCCCTTTAGGCCAGACTGGATCATAGATTATGGATGTACCTACAGTTTATACCCTTATTCTCTCGCATCTCTCGGTTGAGCTTGATGGACATGTATCTTTTTTCGACTATAATATGTAACTATTAGTGTTGAGCCACCCCCCTAGTGTTCGAGTTCGGTTCAGTTCAGTTCAATTGGGGCCTGTTCGACGAATGTTCGTCGAACGTTTCACGAACACCGTCGAACCCCATTGAAACCAGGCAAACACATACAAACACATAGAAAACACATAGAAAACACCTTAAAAGGTGTCCAAAAGCTGACAAACTGCTCAGAAGACACAACAAACACATGGAAAAGTCACAAGTACATATAGTCATGCGAAAAGAAAAGAGGTGGAGGAGTAAAAGGAGGAGGAGACACAGATATAGGCATGTCATGACCTTCTAAAATCAAGAAAGGCTGGAGTAAAAATCTAAAATCAGCCTACCAACACTCAGACGTCGTGAAAATTTTTTTAAAAAAAGGAATATCTTTAGGTAGAATGGCGGCGGGTCCATTCAGAACACTTTCCTTAGACGACGTAGTGGTACTCCCGTTGGGAGTTGTGCCAAAAAAGGAATCCAATACATTCAGACCAATCCAGCATTTGTCATATCCAAGGGGCAGGTCAGTAAACGACAATATCGACGCTGAACCAAGTACAGTACTATATACTGTACCTCCTTTGACAAGGCAATCAGGTGGGTCAAGAAGTTGGGAAGGGGCACCCTAATGGCCAAAACAGACATTCAGGGGGTGTTCCGGTTACTACCTGTGGCTCTGAATAGTGTCCTCCTATTGGGCTGCTTCTGTGAAGGAGCATACTACATAGATCGCTGTTTGCCCATGGGGTGCTCCATATCCTGCTCACTATTTGAGGCGTTTAGTTGGTTCCTTGAATGGGTCGTCATGGACGTTTCTAAGGGGGCACATATTATCCATTACCTCGATGACTTCTTATGCCCGGGCCCAAAAGATTCACCACAGTGTGAATACACACGGTAGTCCACCTGTGAGAAGGAGAGAGCTGGAGGGAGAGCGGACACCCCAGAGCCGAGGGGTTAGATTGAGAAAGGAAGAAGGCGGTGTAGCTTGCTTCATGGGCGGGGTACTCTGCTGAGTAGCAGACACTGCTACTAGGCCCAAAGTATTGCCTGGGCTAGATGCAGTTAAAAATTAGTAATTAGATAAACAGGCTGTGTAGCTTGATTCATGGGTGGGGTAATCTGCTGACTAGCAGACACTGAAGCTTTGGAGCAGACCTCTGAATCCCAGGCCATAGTGTGAGTAAACAGCTCTGAAGACTTAACCATCTGTGTTACCCCAAGCCATAGTGTATGTAGTTTCTAAAGGTTAAAAGGGGGGGGGGAGCGACCCCACCCACCTGGACTTGACAATACCAACGTCATGTAAAACACAGCAAGGGGACTCCAAAAAGAGTCTCCATTTTTTCCCAAAATGGGGTCACAGACACCACTTAAGTGGCATCAATTTCCCCAGAGTTTCTTAAAATGGTTGGTGAGGTGAGAAGCCCATCTAGTCCGGAATAGTGGGATAAAAATTGCTAGACAAGCAGGTTCAAAACGTGAGCCATACAAGGCACGTGTGTGACATTGCCCCGGCTAAGGACCGCACCCAGGTTTGCAGCATTGTCGCACACGGCCTTCCCTGGCTGCAGGTTCAGTGGAGACAACATTGATGGAACTCGGTCTCCAGAGCTGACCACAACTCCTCAGCTGTGTGACTCACATTTCCCAGACATTTCAAAGTAAACACCGCCTGATGCCGTTGAGCTCTGGTGACAGCATAGTAAGGAGGTGTGCAGGATTCCTTCTGCGCAGTTAGAACGCGGGTGGCATTACCAGACAGGTGGAGGACCGACAGGAGGTTGAGGAGGCAGAAGCAGTGGAGGAACTTATAGACGCGCAACTCGTGGGGACGGCAAGACTTGGACAGCAGCCCCTTCTCCTGCTGTCACCATAGTTACCCAGTGCCCCTGTCCATGTCTACTCGTCCAAGTGTCTGTGGTGAAATGCACCTTGTCACACACAGAGTTTCTCAAGGAAGCGGTGATGTTGTGTGCGACATGCTGGTGTAGTGCAGGCACAGCTTTCTTTTAGAAGTAGTGGCGATTGGGTATCTGGTACTTGGGCACTGCGACGGACATAAGGTCTCGAAAATCCTGTGTCCACCAGGAGGAAAGGTAGCATTTCTGTAGTCAACAGCTTGCAGATAGCCTCTTGGCTTTGTCATGGCTAGGTGGAAATGGTCTTTTACTTGTCTGCATCTGAAGGACCGAGGGCTGGCTGCCGTGCTTAGACGGGGTTGAGTAGGGTGTCCCTGACAAACTGCTGGTCTGTGGGGAATGTGCAGGCGGAGATATTATGTTGCCTTGATCAAAATCTGGTGGTCTCGTTGTGGGAGAGCGCTCAACACGAGCAGGTGTTTCCACTTACAAATGTACTGACGACTTGCCAATCACACTGGCTGTTGCGGGTAAAGACGTGGAAGGTCTGCGTCCAAAACCATGTGCGACTGCTGTCCCCACATTCACAGAGGATGAAGAGGCCGCGGATGCACTTGATGGGGCAGACGGTGGTTGGCCCGGCCCACTAGGCCGCATTGTAGCACAGTGAGCTTTCCACTGCAACTTATGCCTCATATCCATGTGACGGTTCATGCATGAAGTACTCAAACTATTAATTTTTTGGCCTCTACTGAGATTTTGGTGACAAATCTTACAGACAACATGAGATGGGTCATCCTTTGCGATCTCAAAAAATGCCCAGACTATGCAAGGCTTAGAGCCCATGTGACCTGAAGAGCCACCACGACTTATGCTCAGAGAAACAGTTGTGGTTGAGGATGCAGTTGTTGATGTGTTCCAGTACTCCGTCTCTGTCCAGGAAGGCGCAACCTAACCTCGTCATCACTAGCATCTGACAGTAAGTGGGGTCTCCAACCTCGTCATCATCACCCTGTGTGTTCTCACACCCGTCGTCCTCAGAGCCAACCTCTTCCTGCCCTGACCGAAAAGTCAAGTTTTCGTTCCAATCAGGTATCTCAGTCTCATCATCATCATCCTCATTGTCTCCACCAACAGGAGTTACAGTTTGGGAACGAGGGTCTAGTCTACATTATGCTCAGAACCTTCTTCATCTGGACCTGGATCCGACTCACAAAGATTCTGGGCATCAGTGCAGATCATTTCCTCCTCTGGATTCACAGAAGCTCTGGAGCAGACCTCTGATTCCCAGGCTATAGAATGAGTAAACAACTCTGCAGACTCAACCATCTGTGTTACCCCATACTCAGACGGGCGGCTGGAGACTTGGGAGCTGTGAGGAAGCAAGTGCGATTGGGGTGACACCTCTGAGGACTGGAGTATTTGTGATGTTGAAGTTGAGGTGGAGGAGAACCCAATTGAAGGAGCACTTGATATCCGTTCAAGCATCTGCTTTTTTTGTGCCTCATCTGGAATTTGTAGCGATATCATAGCGATGGTCGTGAGAAAGTGATCATATCAGATTGTCCACGAAAAGAAGTAGACATCTTACTTTGGCTGGAAGATGGTCTTTCTTCTGCAGATGTTACTGTTGCTTTACCACCTACCCCACGGACACAACCTTTTTTTCCCTTTCCAACACGCCTATTCCCCTTTCCACCAGCAGCAGGCCTTTTGCCACTCATTTTGGTGCTTAACTAATTGGCAACTCTGTAGTTGTTGTCAGAAAAACGATGGATGGAAACCGAGCAGAGCTGAGTGGCCAGACTGTGGTACTAGCCCAAAACGATTTACTGGGTTAGATGCAGTAAAAAATTATTAGATACACAGGCGGTGTAGCTAGCTTCACAGGCGGGCTACTCCGCTGATGTGCAGACACTGCTACTAAGCCCAATACGATTCACTGGGTTTGATGCAGTAAAAAATTATTAGATACACAGGCGGTGTAGCTTGCTTCACAGGCGGGCTACTCCGCTGACGTGCAGACACTGCTACTAAGCCCAAAACGATTTACTGGGTTAGATGCAGTAAAAATTTAGATACACAGGCGGTGTAGCTAGCTTCACAGGCGGGCTACACCGCTGATGTGCAGACACTGCTACTAAGCCCAAAAGGAATTAAGGGGTTAGATGCAGTAAAAAATTATTAGATACACAGGCGGTGTAGCTAGCTTCACAGGCGGGCTACTCAGATGACTACCAGACAATGCTACTAGCCCAAAAGGATTGGCTGAGCTAGATTACACCAAATGCTGTGACAAACACTTGCACAGCACTGGCACAGACCTGCCTGGCAAAAAGTGCTATGAACTGCTGTAACCTACCATGAAAAGTGCTGATATTACAACTAGTCCCGACACCCTAAACCTATTTCTCTCTAACTGCAAATTCGCTTGCGATTCACACTCTTATACTGTATAGCGCCCACAGCAGCAGCGGTGCCGTCTAACACTAAGCTGCAGCAGTGAGGTAATGGTGGCGACGGGGCAAATGGCTGGTTCTTATAGGGCAAGGACATGTGACATATACACAGCCAATGACACATGCCCTTGCTTGTGTGCATCACATGCACATTGCTGTGTGTGTGCGCACTGCTGATAGGCTGAGAGACTGCACCGCCCCTCTGTAAATGCGGGAAAGGAAAAAAAATGGAGATCAGCGTTATTTCAGCACAGATCTATCCCCCCCCTCCCCCCCCACACTATACACTGAAACAGTCTATTAACATTGATAAACAGTTTTAATGTGCAAATCAAGCTAGGCTTTCGGTGAACGAACAGTTATCGAACCGAAACTCGAACAGCCGAATTTTAAGCAAATTGTTCGAGTTCGTAGAACGACTCGAACACCGCCCAAAACAGCTAGAATTTGAAATTGGCGAACAGTTCGACTCGAACACCGCTCATCTCTAGTAACTGTGTAAAAGGGATGTAATGTAATAGCTTTCTGTAAGGTATTATTATTACACTGTGTTCCAAATTATTATGCACAAAGAGTTTAGGAGTGATAAGTAGTGTTGAGCATTCCGATACCGCAAGTATCGGGTATCGGCCGATACTTGCGGGTATCGGAGTTCCGATACCGAGATCCGATACTTTTGTGGTATCGGGTATCGGTATCGAAACAACATTAATGTAATAATGTGTAAAAGAAAGAATTAAAATAAAAAAAATTGCTATACTCACCTCTCCGACGCAGCCTGGACCTCACCGAGGGAACCGTCAGCATTCTTTGCTTAAAATTCGCGCGTTTACTTCCTTCCGTGAAGTCCCGGCTTGTGATTGGTCGTGTGCCGCCCATGTGGCCGCGACGCGACCAATCACAGCAAGCCGTGACGTAATTTCAGGTCCTTCAGGATTTTAAAATTACGTTCTGGCTTGTGATTGGTCGCGTCGCGGTCACATGGGCGACGCGACCAATCACAAGCCGTGACGTCACGGGAGGCAGGACACGTGCGCATTTTAAAATGCGCGTGTGTCCTGCCTCCCATGACGTCACGGCTTGTGATTGGTCGCGTCGCCCATGTGACCGCAACGCGACCAATCACAAGCCAGAACGTAATTTTAAAATCCTGAAGGACCTGAAATTACGTCACGGCTTGCTGTGATTGGTCGCGTCGCGGCCACATGGGCGACGCGACCAATCACAAGCCGGGACGTCACGGGAGGCAGGACACGCGCGAATTTTTAGCAAAGAACGCTGCCGGTTCCCTCGGTGAGGTCCAGGCTGCGTCGGAGAGGTGAGTATAGCAATATTTTTTATTTTAATTCTTTCTTTTACACATTAATATGGATCCCAGGGCCTGAAGGAGAGTTTCCTCTCCTTCAGACCCTGGGAACCATCAGGGATACCGTCCGATACTTGAGTCCCATTGACTTGTATTGGTATCGGGTATCGGTATCGGATTGAATCCGATACTTTGCCGGTATCGGCCGATACTTTCCGATACCAATACTTTCAAGTATCGGACGGTATCGCTCAACACTAGTGATAAGGTTAGAATTTTTTTGTTTGTCATTTAAACTCATTGATGGTGATGTGTGTCAGGGCTCTTTATATCACTGAAAGCAATTGCAGATACCTGTGCACATTAGTTTGGCAGGTGTGTCCAAATAAAGGCAAGACTACTTAAGAAGGCTGTTCCACATTATTAAGCAGCCTACATTTTTGGCCAAAATGGGAAAGAAAAAGGATGTGTCGGCTGCTGAGAAGCAACAAATTGTGGAGTATTTAGGTCAAGGCATGACTACAATCAACATTGCCAAGACACTTCATCGTGATCATCGCACAATCAAGAAGTATGTAGCTGATTCCCAGCACACACGTGTGCGTGCTGATAAGGAAAAATTGAGGACTCTTTCCAACAGGCAATTGCATAAGTTTAAAAGAGCAGCTGCAAAAATGCCTTGTCATAGCAGCAGACAAGTTTTTGAAGCTGCTGGTGCCTCCAACGTCCCCAGAACAACAAGATGCAGGGTCCTTCAGAGGTTTGCAGCTGTGCGTAAGCCATCCTGTCGACCACCTCTATCCACTGCACAAGCAGAATTGGCTCCAGTGGGCCAAACGATACATGAAGACTGATTCCAAACTGTTTTGTTCACCAATGAGTGCCGTGCAACGCTCGATGGTCCAGATGGATGGAGTGGAGGATGGCTGGTTGATGGACACCCCATGAAAACACAGCTAAGGCGCCAACAAGGAGGAGGTGGAGTAATGTTTTGGGCTGGAATCATGGGGAGAGAGATTGTCAGCCCCTTTATGATCCCTGAAGGGGTAAAGATGAACTCCATAATCTATGTGCAGTTTCTAAAACAATACTTCCTGCTATGGTTCAAGAGGAAGAACCGTGCTATCCGCAGCAAGATCATTTTCATGCATGATAATGCACCGTCTCATGCTGCAAAAAACACATCTGCATCTCTGGCTGCTATGGGCATAAAAGAGGACAAACTTATGGTGTGGCCACCATCTTCCTCTGACCTCAACCCCATTGAGAACCTCTGGAGCATCATCAAAAGGAGCGTCTATGATGGCGGGAGGCAGTTCACATCTAAGCAACAGCTCTGGGAGGGTATTCTGTCCACATGCAAAACAATTGAAGCAGAAACCATCCAAAAACTGACAAATTCAATGGACGAGAGAGTTCAGAAGCTTCTTTCGAACAAGGGGTCCTACGTGCAAATGTAACATCACCGAGAATAAAGTTTTCACTTGAAAACTGTTTGATTTCATTTTGTAATAAGCTGATAATGCTTATAACTTCACAATTGACCATTTTTTTGTTCAAAATAAAAAAAAGGTTGAAAACTCTGCTATGCATAATAATTTGGAACATGCATTTTGAGTGTTTATTTTTTTTTTTAAAATATACTGTTTTCATAGGCAGTTTGTTCCAAAACATTGCAATTATACTAGAATAGTAGATGACTGGAAAATAACAATGACTGCAATTCAGATAGGTAATTTAGAGAAAATATGAGGAAATATTATTTGCATAATAATTTGGAACACAATGTACATATATATTCCATTTTTAGACCCCATAGGCAGGTATATTCAGTGTAACAGTCTGATAAGATCTTCTCTTGGAAGGACTGTAACGTAATTATGAGTTTAAGTAAAAGACATAAAATAGAAGGAAATGTTACATCATGTTTTGTGCCAGTTCTCCTTTATGGGCATGTAGAGGATTGTAAAAGTGGGAATAGAGTAGTTTTATTTTGTGCAGCATAAAGCAGAAATCTTTGGACTTTCTTGCAGCTTAATAGCAGTCTAACTCTATTGGGAACACATAAAAGGTCAGAATTTGTGAAGGACATGGATGACATTTACCAGACGTCCCCCAGTACCAATGTGATAAGAAATAAATTATGTCACTTATCTATTATGTGCAAATAATCCAGACAATATGTTCAAATACATTAATATAATTTACTATTGACGTACGTCGAAGTCTCCTTTTCAGACCTGACACTTAATTTCAGTTCCCAGTTTCACAATTTATTTTTTATTTTTCAAGAAGCAAAATTTCCAGAATGGAGAAGAACATCTGAAGGTTTTATATAGCTAATTATCTACAATGTTTTTTAAACCTTATAAAGCAGAATACCTCCAAGTTCCCCAAAATCCTAAAAATGAAGGATGCGTGTCCTATCCCGTGGTATTTTCATCCACATAAACATGCAGGAAACTGCTGGAGCGCAGGAAATTGGTCAAATTTCTATTATGTGTACATTTCCAGATACAGGCAAACAGGAAATGGTTAAATAAAAAAAAATCATTGCAAAAAGTTTTCCCGTCTAGTCTAGGTGACCACAGAGTTCAGTGATGCTCTTTTGATGCATATGGCAGAAGATAATCCTCTGCCATAAGCAAAAGTATAGTAACATTACAGGTCTGTCAGCAGCAAGCAACAAACACGTCTCAATTTGTGCCACAGCTTTGCATTGTCTAGTTATTTCAAGCTCCATTGTGGAAGTGTACAGAAGAATTGATCTGTGCTAGATCTAGCTAAACAATGATATTAAACTATACAGGTCAGGTCTGGTGGGATTCTGTAGCAGAGGGTGCACAGATGATTAAGTTGAATTCTACACTTACATAGTAAATAATAATTTTACAACTATAGCACCAACATATTCCAAAACCCTTCACAATTCAGAGGAGACGTACGAACTATATAAGACATTACATAGTAACATATAATTCAACACATACCAAGAGTTGTGAAGATCGGGGGGACACAAAACGCAAATGGTAAAAAAATACTTGTATTGTATGGTCCATTAATAAAATAAAAAGGTTAATATAATAAATAACGCTTCATGAGCCGGTACATATACAGACAGCTATTAAGTGCATGAAGGGTGATAGAGGGATCAGATTCTGAGGAAAATTTAGGAAGGGCAAAAAGGAAACAATTAGATTAGTGAAGTGAGGTGATAGGCCAGTCTAAACAAATGCGTTTTTAGGGCACACTTAAAACTGCAGATACTGGGAATTGAATTGTCTAGGGTTGTGAATTCCAGAGAACTGGTGCAGGATGAGAGAAGTCTTGGAGAGAGGAGTGAGAGGTTCGGATTATGGAGGATGTTATTCTTAGGATGCTTTCACATTGCACCTTTCTCCATGTTCCTGGGTCCATTAGGGCTTGTGTCCAAATCCCCCTGCTAAACGGGATTCGGGCATATGTACCAGTGGGACCATAGACTATAATGGTGCTGACAGAGCGAACATGCACTCTGACGTGCATCATTTTCAGGCGTGTTGGTCGACTGGAGACAAACAGTCAGACGTAGTAGACTGCGTTTGGGTGTTCACCTCCAGTAGGCATATACCTCCAATGATGCACAACAAAGCGCACATTCGCTCTGCTGTCATCATTATATCCTATGGTCCCGTTGGTGCATATGTTCGAATCCCGTTTTGCGGGGGGGGGGGGGGGTTTGGATGTATGCCCCAACAGGACCCATTACTGTTAAGGAAAGTGCAATGTGCATGCACCTTTAGATTAGCTTGTTGATAACTCAGAGAGGAGTGGCTAACCAGGAGCACATAGAAGGGCGTGGGGTCTGCAGCACTGAGGAGAAGCAAGTGCTGCTTGGGAACATAGTTTATCATTTTTTAGCTTAGGATGAAGGACCCTTATTCTGTTATGTGAAACTGGATGCAGAGAGTGGCAGATGAAAAAAAGGTGCAAGAAATACTATGTTGGGCTTAGTTTATATATATTATTGTGGGATTAACCTTTTTTTAACATATTGCTACTATTTGCAATTATTAAATGGCTGGTGAGGTTTCAATCTCTGGGACCTCCACTGATCCTGATAATGAACTACGGCATCAGATTGTGTTTTATAATTTATCCATACTTAGGCAAAATTTTAATTTTCTTTTATGAGTCCCGGAAAACATCATCCATGTAAGTGATTTTTACCAAAACAAATTAATAACTTTTCTTTTTACATAAATTTAGTCATCCTTCTGAGCAGAGACAATAACTATATACTGCATTAGCATTCATGATAGACAGTCAACCTGTTTTTTTCAAAGATAAAACAACTCCTTAGGCTGAAATAGAAATTTTCAGGAAAAATCACTCTTTCAAGTATAGATACTACATGATCCCTCAGGGAAGCTAGAAAAGCAATATCTAACCAGCGAGATCACCAACCTAAGAAATATAACAATTCCAATTCTCTTTCCCTAAGGCTCAGAACAAAGAACAGCACAATGTCCACAGGATAAGCGGTATGGAGCACTCGCAGCCAAGAAGCTGATGAGACACAAAGCAAAAATATAAGAAGCCAAACATCGGGCGGAAGAGAAACAATGGGTTCAAAAACCTTTACAGATCTTCCGAAGAAGTTTGGTTTTCACCAGTCCAGCAATGTTTAAGAAGAGTCTGTCAGCACAAAATGACTGTTCAAACTTGCACAAGTGTGCACCAAGCGCCTGTGCTTGGTTTGACCAGTCATATTGTGTTGGCGGACTAACCCTATGGCTTTATTCACACACCAGCATCAGTATTTCATCATATTCTAACAGAAAAAGTCACTTCGTATTTCTCTGTAAGTTCCACTCCTGGTTTTGAAATAAAAACACTGATAAAACATACCCACATGTGAACAAGCCCAATGATAAAGTGTGTGTTTGCTTTATACGACCTAGTGGGAAGGCGCTGAAACCAATGCACACCCATAGGTGTCAATAACCACCACGGAATACTCCAGTTTGTATACAACTGATTGTCCCATAACTAAAAAAAAACTTTAAATACAAGCAATTAAATTGATTATTTTTGTATTTAGATGTTAATTTTACTTTTTGGAACATCTGGAGCTAAACAGGATCTGTAATTCATTACCTGGACTCCTAAATAGGAATTTACATTTACAAGAAAAAGTAATTCGACTTGCCTGAAATTCAGAATTGATTTACATCTAATTTACTCGTTGCTGCCTTCCTTTTTGGTTTTTATATTTCCGTATTGGATGATTTGCTGGGGAGGCCTGTGCACCCACTAATCTGAATAGTGCACTGTTCCATTTTATTGTTCTAACTCACGCCTTAGTGACCAAGCCAGTTTTAGTCTTATAAGGGTTGTCCTCTACTCTGGCAATAAGAACAAATTAAAAATTGAAATAATTGGCTTATTAATAATCATAATAATAATGTCACCAACCTATAGTGGTCGTATAACAGCTGCTCACACCAACTGACTATAGACCATGTAAAAAAGAAAAATGGCAGATATGAAGATTTTCTTCATGGTATATCCATTCACATTTCATCCATACCTTTACCACCATGAACAAATCATCCAGGCTGTGGTACGGGCCGGAACAGGCGTCCGAGTTGCCGACATGCACTTCCATGAATTGAGCAGGAGGGCAGAGACACTGACCGACGGTAAGGGAATCGCACCTGTGACGACGTTTCGAGGGACTTCCCCCTTCCTCAAGTCAGAGATATCTGTAGTTATACTGGATGAAACATTATTGCATAAACTATGAAGAAAAACTACCTGTTGTGCCGTCCTTTTTTTTTTTCTTACAAAAAAAGGACAAATTAACAGCAGTTGAATTGTTTTTTTTTTATATCATTCACTGTACCTTATAACCGATGACATCGATACCAAATTTATATTAGCTTTATTTAATATTTTGCTTTTTTTATGCACACTATAAACTATTTTTCTTATCAAAAAATAGTTTTTGTCGCAAGCATATTATGAAAGTTATGCATTTTTTTAATTTCTGTGCTGAAATAACTGCATATAAGCTTGTTCTTTGATGAATGAGCTTGAGGGTTTACTTATTTTCTTTCTTGCAATAGTTTACATTTCATGACAGAGTATCGCAAAATCATACTTTTTTGAAGGCTGGTAATCTTACATCACACATCTCGGGATATGTTGAGTCAAGAGTAAAGGTAAGGAAAGACATTTGTATTAAGAACTGCACCTTCATATGTTAAAGTCTAAGGCACTAATAGTTTTGCCTTGTTTACCCAAAGAACCCCTAAGTATTTCTACAGTGTGTAAATGTGCGCTGTCAGTGTGCGGTTGGTACCAAGGAGAAAGTTGTGTGAAGTTTGAAGACTGGGATGATTCTCCGATCTCCGATGCCGGCGGCAAGACAGGGCGGTCTTGTGACTGCAAGTATGCGATATGACTACGTCTGGACAAATTCCAACTTGATATGCGTGGCCTTACTCAATACAAGTGAATTGAGTGAGGCTGCGCAAATCTGAATGTGGCCAGGAGTATACATATTGTACACTTGCGGTGACAAGACCGCTCTGTCTCACCATCGGCTCCGGAGAATCCTCGCAGAGTGACTGCAGACTCTCTATAAACCTGGACAGACATTTTTTAACACCCACATTCGATAAGTGGTGGCAGCATTTATTGTCCCAAGTATGTGTTGTGCTCAATTTGTAGCTCTAGTGAAGGGAGAGTGTAAGATTGAGTTGTAGAATTGTAAAGAGTTGGACATATTGCTCAAAGTTACCCATTGAAGGTCCAGTGTAATGTTATGTTGTGTGATGTGAATGATGACTTGCATTAATGATGCTAACGGTGTGTGCTGACTGACAGTGGGGAAAGCAAGAATTAATGTTTGGGGACTAGCCCAGAGTGTGAGGGGATAAACTAAAGGGACGGTGACAGCTTCCTGTTAGGAAGGGCCTAGAGTGTTTAGAAAGAAGAACTAAGGTCTGATTCAGGACAGCAAGGAGCACACAACCACTGGCTGTGTTGCTGTAAGTGTTCATGTAACGTGCCAGGGTGCAGTTTTTGACCCATTGATCACTGAATTACCTGTACACTCACACTAGCAGTGACACATGATGTGGGTGTCCTTAACGAGAGAGGAGACCGAGATAGAGAATAGCGAGAACCTACCAGAGCAAGAGGCAGAAGTGATTGAAAGAACAGGGTTATCGATCGGAGACGGGTCCTGGGTCAGGACACCTAGCAATATGGCCCACAGTTTATAACTCAAAGATAACAGGCGTACAAGGGACAGAGATGAAGAGAGTGCCCCGGGCGGGTTCCCAATCATCAGAGACAGAGAAGATATGTTCTGGCCATACTGGGAATATAGCCTCAAGAGGGGAAAGTAGATGCGGAACCACGGATTGTGAATATGACTTTTGCCAACTGGACTGTAGTATCGAGCTGGGACTGGTGGTCTCCCTCATTGAACTGTCAAACACCTGGTCCTGGCCAACTAAAGTCATTGGCTGCATGCAAGGACGTACCGCCCCCACAGAATAAGTCCAAACACCCAGCCAGGATCCCCATCTTCATGTAACGTGCCGGGGTGAAAGAGACGAGGATCTCGCCATCGGCTGCCGCCTCGTGCCACGTTACAGAATAAGGTTAACTCTTTAAAGTCACACCCACACTGTGGTGATGAAATGGTCTTCCATAACAAATATGAGGACCATAACTATAAAATGATGTATAATGGCTAACTGAAACACACTGAAGATGAAGCTTTAGGTTTGAAGTAGACAAAGAAAATGCTTGTAGTCAGTGTTACTCCAGTACATTCCCATCTTAACCATCACAGGTCTGGATGTGTGACAGATAAAAGACCTCTCTAGAATCTAGAAGATTACTACTGCTCACAAGAAAAAAAAGAACCTACGAGGGGCTTCATCTGTTTAGATTTTAATCTATCCCTGTCTATTGAATTTGTGCTGCATTATTTGCTTAGAGAATTCAACCCTCGTGATATCAGATGGATAATCATGGATTCATCCATCACTTGTACACGGTAGAATACACAAGATAAAGTCTGTATGCAAAGCAAAAAAAAAAAAAATCAATCTACGTATTTTGCTGGAAGAATATGCAGACATTAGAGACATGGTTATATAATTGCTTTTAGCAAAGTGTTTAATACCCATTTCCCCTGTACATGTGCTTGGCTTCCCAGCTGTGACTTGAGATGTTTAAATGAAAGTGATGTTCAATGGCTGCCACAGAGAGCGCGCCGTGCGTTATATTAATGCATTTAATAGATTTTCAGCACATTTTAATTTCACAGTGTAAAGATGGAATGAATGGCACTGCAGCAATACATCATTAATTATTTACATACCTGACATAAATATTAATGATATATTTCAATTCTTGATTAAGCTTTTCTGGAAAGCCACAATATAAAAATACAAAGATTACAATTTATGAAACCTTTTTACACCAGCAAAAAAAGCGTTGAAAAAAATGCAAAATTTTGACACAACTTGGAATTACACAACCATTTTGTGATTTTTTGCATTTTTACGCAAGTTTCTTCCAGCTCTGGGAAAATGGGCAGAGTTAGGATGGGACAGGGGCACGACGGGGATGTGATTCAGCAGCTCGTCTCATTTATGACAAGCTGTGGCGTTCCATACGCTAAAAATCTTACTCCAGTCAATGATAAATGGTGAGGCACACGGCACTTGTCAGACATTACTTTTCATTAAGAGGTGCGTGCCTCTTAACCCCTTCCCACAAAAGATTCGTGCCCTGGGAAAGAGTTCTCATCCTGTCAATAAGCATGTGACTTTAGAGGCATCACACCAAAAGGGGTGAATATATATGCACATGCCAATTTTTAGTTATTTGAACTCATAAATTTAATGTATGCCTATATTCGCCTCACTTCCTGAACTCAGACTATTTAGTGTTGATGCATCACACACAAATTGGATTATACGAATATTTAAAGACAGGTTGTAATGCAACAAAGTAGATAAAAAACCAAGGGGGGGGGGATATTTTCACAAGACACTGGTATAATACAGTATATATGCTCTCTTGGTTTTGATTATTAAAAGGAAGCAGTCATCAGAAAATTAACTATTTAAATTGTGGAGTCTTAGGTAATGCCGTGGGTACACAAGTTGGAAAGTACAGAAAATCATAAAAGCACTTTTTCCACATATTTGCATATAGTCAGCAGCATGTAAGTATTCAGGACTATGACCTAAGATCTAATATGAACTGTATGATCATGGTCATCATTTAATAATTGGTTTAGAAAACGATGTTTCCAAGACTGATTATACAGATTAATATAATCATTTTTACAATTTTGTTATGAAATTAGCATTCTTTTTGTCTGGAGTTCTACTGTAGTGAACTCATTAGTGTGAATGACAGATGAATGGGACCATAATTGTCTGTTAATGTTTATATGTTGATATAAGCCGGTGTCCCACGTAGAACTTGGGTAGAAATCGATCAGTAGAAATTGATCGGCTTCTGAGCCAGAGAAGGAAGGCACATACTGACCTATAATGTCACAGACCATTTTGTCCTTCCCCAAACATCGTTATACAAGTCATATAGTGGGAATGATGACAATACAATACAGATTACAGCAGGGAAATGCAGAAAGATAGTATAACTTAACATATAGACACATGCATGTTAATGTGGCCCACCTGCAGTTCGACTGCCACAATGATATCTCCTCCCTAACCGGTGGTGGTATCGTGTCTGGAAGTAAATGGAGCTCCCTACACTAAGTAAACCACACATCCACACACAAGTCTGATCCTTGACCAGAAAGGGGGGCACAAGCCCCTAGAGTTTGTAGGGTGACTGTTCTTTCTGGCTGGGGGGAGGAGTTAGAGCAGAGTAGTGCAATGTGGTGTGAGGAAAGGAAGAGAGATCACATGGAGTTTCCAGGGGTTGAAGCTATGGAAAGCTCACCCTAGGATAAGAGAACTGGACACCAGAGTCCTGGGCTATCAGAGATTGCAAACCCTGAGAGTAGAATCTGGAGACCGGGGAACTGTAGGGTCTCTGGCCACCCCTGCAGCACCAGAAGCACCACATTATATAGAGCTCAGAGCTGGAACCAAGAGTACAGCTTCCACAGGAGCTCACAATGTATGCTGGCTGTACATGTCCCCGCTGAATTGTAAAGTGCTGCTGAATATGTTGGCGCTATACAAATAAAAAAATTATTATTATTATAGCTGCTACAGGACACAAGTAGGGAGTACAAATCAGCTCATAAGCTGCTGAATCTCCAAACCTACGGGCAAAGAATGGAAGGCTTATCTTACCCACTTAGTGGAGTGGACTCCAGCTGCTTCCAGACCGGCCGTTGCTTGTACTTAGTGACCAGTACCCCTGGATTCAACCTGTATCCATCATCAGTAAACACTGAATTTCTTTGCCTCCTTGCTTCTTTCTGCTGCAATTCTCACTACAACTCCTATCATTGCCCCAGGGACATGCTCCTGCTGAGGGAAGTGATCCATCTTGATGCATTACAATCTATCCCCTGCGGACCCCACTTGCAGCGCTGGCCAGACACCTCAGCCGGCGTGAAGATACAACCATAAACTTATCCCCTGTAAATATTCCCTTTTCATTTGTCCGGTCAGGGCCATGGTGCTGGGCGATCGCCACTGTGACATCCCTGATAGACTGCCTGCCTGGCTACCGAGTACCCTGGCCCACGCAACCGCGGCAATAACATGGTGTCTTCAGGGAATACAGGTCACCTTTATTTCTTCCTCTAAAGAAAAATACACCCGATCATGCGCAGTGCGCCTCTCTGAAGCAGGGACACGTACATACACCAGAGAACATCAGAGAATCAATGCAGTGAGGGAAAGAAGCCGTGCGCATGTGTGAAGTTAGTATAGCGCTAGTGATGATGCCGGCGCTTGAATGTCATGTTAGCATGTTATCGCGCTCCTGTGGGAGTGATAACATGCCAAGTGGGATGATTAGTATGCGGATACTAATGCCCCATCGACTAGTCAAATGCCTCATTTACATGTCATAAAAGGACTTTAGAAATAATTTTTCTAAAGATCTGTTTGTGTGTGTAAATGTGTAATATAATGCCGGAGTCACACCAGTGTGTGGCATCCGATACGAGAGCATGGGATGTGATGAGCTAATGACCCTCGGCTCCTGCACTGTTGTGTGATCCGAGTGTCAGTGATCTGCGCTCCGATCCTCTCGCATCAGAGAGTCACAGCACAGGTGCGGAGGAGACGGAGAAAGTAATTTCTCCATCTCCTCTGCTGCCAGCGTCGGCATACATAACACTGCGCTAGGGTGATATCGGAGTGCAGTCCCATGTTTCACTCGCACCCATAGACTTGTATGGGTACGAGTGAGCCGAGTCTCACTGTAAATCGCAGCATGCTGCCATTCTCTCATGCCGAAGCGGCACAAAAAAATAATCGCAGATCTGAGCTGCCCCATAGGATAACACTGGGCCGAGTGCTATGCAATGTTTTATCTCATAGCACTCAGCCGTGTTATACGTTAGTGGGACTGAGGCCTAATGAAGGGACTATTAGGCAGGGTATTTAGCTATGTAGACAACTGTTGGTGGTTCTGGGGGCACGGAGGACCTGACAGGTTCCCTTTAAAGGGACCTTGTCAGTACAGAATGACGGTGCCAACAAAACACAGGCGCTCAGTGCATCATGGTGGGGCCAAACATTAAAATACACCCTCCCAAGTGGCGCTACTAGTGACGGCAGTCGCATTTACTAAACATTGCTTCCAGACTACCACTTCCAATTTCCACAGCAACCTGCACTATTCTGATGAAGGTCCAGATTCAGGGCCGAAACGTTAATTGTTCTCAATAACTTTGGATTGAATGACAAAATATTTTCCTCACTACATACCCCTGAGTGCCGAGGTTTTCATATATTTACATCCCCATATGAACGGGTTAGGAGAGTTGATCCTACTGACAGATTCCCTATAAGGGTGTTGATGGATGGATTTCTGCGCGGGGGTTTCCGGCACTACTCCTCATGTCTGCCTGCCGAGAAACTTTTTTATATTGTTTCCAAAATGGATTAATACATTGCCAAACCAATGAAGAAAAAGAAGTTGAGAATGTTCATGTAGTACGTACCAAGCTGGTGCATCTGGTCTTTTCTAGCTTTAGCTTCTGTGACACTGTACCCGTGGCTTAATTATGCATATGTAATCGTTGCGCAAATACATGATTGCTTAAAATGCATAATACATTTTGATACCCTATGTTAAGCCCACCTAGCTTGTTGTTACTATTAATGAAGCAATCTGAGGGTCTGTTCTCTGAAACTTTGTGGCACTGACATCTTGAGCGCATGAGCTATTCCAGCTTTCCCGTCTCTATGTGGCACATGTTCAGTAGCAGAAGCAGCATGGAGGAAATTATACAGCAATACTGAGCAATGTAACTGTGAATCCAGTTCTGGGGGTGAGAGTAACTAGAAAGTAGCAGTACTGATCTGTGCATGAATGTGCCTCTCTCACTCTGCACATCTCTCCTCCTCCCCCTTCTTACACTTTTATAGGAACTGTAATTTGATACTTCAGTGATATGTCACTCCGTTTTGAAGTCAGATTTTAACCTTTTTTTCAAAGTGAACATTTCAGGAAGCAGGAGGAGGAGGAGAAGTGGCTCATTAGTGCTACATACTTAGGCAGTTAACTGGTTCATGCAGCTTTACATGAACACCCGAGCCTTACACTATGGCTGGTCCAAATAACTAAAGCAATTGTTACCATCCACCTCTCGTCTCCCCTTTTCCTCATAGTTTGTAAGCTTGCGAGCAGGGCCCTCATTCCTCCTGGTATCTGTTTTGAACTGTGATTTCTGTTATGCTGTAATGTCTATTGTCTGTACAAGTCCCCTCTATAATTTGTAAAGCGCTGCGGAATATTTTGGCGCTATATAAATAAAATTATTATTATTAATTATTATTATTAGTGGAGTAGGAAGCCAATTTCTCTGATTTATGAAGTTTGTTGAAATGACAGGGACCATTTAATACCCGTGTCCTTCCTTATCTTTGCTCAGCATATTCTGAAATGTGTGGGAAATTATAAGAATAAAAAAATAACTTTGTGATACTCATGCGATATACAGTTTACGCTATATGAATCTATGCCTGATCACCCCAGGAGTTCAGTATTTGTGATGCGAATTGCAGCATGTGAAGGGTTTTGTTAGCATTTTGTGATAATGTGTTGAATTTATCCAGTGAGATTTCGGGGTACTTAACAAAAGTCATGAAAAGGTGAACTCATCTGTATGTAGTTAATCGAAGAGCACATAACCTTAAAGCAATTTTCTGGGACTATAATGTAGATACTTACGAAAGGCCATCAATATCAGATTGGCGGAGTCCAAGTCATGGAATTTATAACATTTAAAGAAACACTGAGTACTCTTCATTGTTTACAAGGTACAATTACGGTACATACATTTTGTTGTACTCGTGCCTGAAACGCCAGCAATTAGCAACTGCATTTAGGTGATTAGTAGTGATGAGCAAACGTGCTCGAATAAGGTGTTATGTGAGTATACTCTTGCGCTAACCGAGCAACTTCGGCGTGTTTGCTAAATATGTTCGAGTCCCCGCGGCTGGATGTCTCGCGGCTGTTTGACAGCGACAACACATGCAGGGATTGTCAAACAGGCAATACCCGCATGTTTTGCAGCTGTCAAACAGCCGTGAGATATGCAGCCGCGGGGACTCGAACATATTTTTCAAGCACGCCGAAGTCACTCGGTTAGTACAAGAGCATGCTCGGATAACATAACACTTTATCAGTGCACGTTCGCTCATCACTAGTGATTAGTACTGAGTAGCATGTATAACCTCTACACAAAGTACCCTGCTCGATAGGAGTGTCATGTGTCAATCACTGATCGCCTGCAGCCTTTACCAGGTGTCTACTCTAGACAGAATGAATATTGATGAGCTGCAACCGCTGATCGTCTACAGCGGTCACATGACACAAAACGTCACCTCACCCACCAAGAACAGTGCCGACATCATTCGAATTGTGCTGCTGCAGAAGGTGAGTAACCATTGTATTATTTTCCATGGAGCATTGACTTCTTTAAGAAGGTGTTGTCCAGTAGTGGAGAAATCCTTTAAATCACTACAAAAACACTGATTAACGATTAAATTTAATAAGCACAGTGAAGTAAAGTACAAAGAGCCATATCTTTGTGCCACCAGTCATCTATCAGCTAGTTCCCACGCCAGTGCATCAGAGTTCATCTGTATCTGCATTATACTGAGCATATTGTGTCTATACAGCTGGCTGCTGGCAGAGAGCTGTGCACCCAGCCTGCTGCGCGTCTGCTCCGCTCTCAGATCCTCCCGGTACCTCTCCACCTGTTCTTTTAGATCAGTAACGCAGTCGCTTGTGCTTGTGACTTTTCTCTCCGCTTTACAGTTCAGGGTCAAATCTTTTTCAACTTCACTTGCCGCAGCAGACACTAAGTTTCTTAAGGCGGACAGTTCTTCTTCCACAGACCGTGCTAGGTTCATGGTCATAGCATTCCTGTCACCCTGTCTCATCACATTTACCGCACAGGTTGGCGGGAGAACACATTTCAGGCTATGGAGACAGCGGAGGAGAACTGCATCATTCCTGCAAGACAAGAAAGCAAGTAAATAGAACACTGCGTCTGCCGTTAATAACAATAAATGGCCAATGTGTGAGCACAAAACAATTCAGAAGCACAGAAATGAAAAGTAATAAACGTTTGATGAACCTGAAATGTGTAATAAAGCTTCTATAAAATGCTATCACAGTGTGGAATGACTTCTCAGGCAGCAGCCAGGTCAACCAGAAAAGTCCGTCTCCATTTACTCCACAAAAGTTTGATGTAATTTTCCACGAATCCCCAATGTGTATTCCTCACAAAAATCTGAGGGTATTCCAGGTTCCACTGACTCTGCTGGGATTCTTCCACCATGGATGGCCATGAATTAGATGGACATTGGATGCGCTCAATCTGTGCGAGGGTCTGCGCCGCGTCACACTGCAAATCTTCGTCAGAAATCTGAGCGTCAGCCTGGGACTTATGTCTCGAACATCAGATCTGCCTCATTATGGTGATGTCAAGGAGCTGAATCACAGCCATTCGTTACCATTCAGGAGTAGTGATGAGCAGACCCGTGAATGTTCAGGTTCGCCAAGTTCGACTGAACTTTAGTCCAAAGTTCGGTTTGGGTAGCAGAACTCTACCCAAACATGAACCAGAACAGAAACCCCATAAAAGTCAATGGGGACTCAAACTTTGGTGCTGTAAAAAGGAATCTCTCTCTTCGAAAAGTCTGTGTTCGGAGTTCAGCACCGGACATTGAGTGTCGGGTATGAACCCAAAACCTTACAGTTCAGGTTCACTCATCTCTATTTAGGAGCTTAGGAAAATTTGGCAACAGAAGTAGTCATATCGGTTGTCACCCAGCTATCCGAGAAGCAGATTTGTTAAATTACTATATACTGATGGTATTTTTTTTGAAAGGGGGGAATGCAGATTACACAATTCCCTTGGCTTGACATGAAACGAGAAGTTGTCTCTGTCACAAGGGAAATGAATCAGTGATCTCAGTTGACATCTCTGAATCTCCAATGGTGGGAATCATCTGTGATTTGGTCTAGACCTTCCTTTATCTGTTCAGGCTGACATTTTTAGTCTACGTTCACACTCTGCAGCCATTTCTGTCCAATTTGATGGGACAAACAGCAATACTTGCAGAGCTAATTTTGATGACAAGACCTAACTAATGAAAATCATGGGTCTCTCCGGAACCATTGGCATCCACAACACATCCAGCACTGAACCATGGTGTGTTATGAATGAAAGCCATGCCACGCAGGAGATTGCAGCCTGGGAAAATTTACATTTCGCTTTTACATTGTAAATACTAAGACTAATACATCTTAAGTAGAGAAATAAGAAAACAAAAATAACACTTTCAATATCCAGCCAACTTTTGTTTGGCAGATGGTGCTCGGTGAGGGGGTCTTTCCCAGCTGATTACTAGCACCGGGCTCAGATAAGTTTTCTTACAAACTATAAAGACCCTTTTACTTGTCACTAAACTCATCTGAAGTTTTTTCTCTTTGATCTGTGGATCTCAGAAATTAAACAAGATGTCCACACTAATGAAGATAAGGTGCCGCAGCTAACTCCAGAGTGAGCCGCTATCCACAAGCCACAAGCTAAGGGTACTGTCACACTCTGCAACTTTCCAACGATCACGACCAGCGATACGACCTGGCCGTGATCGTTGGAAAGTCGTTGTGTGGTCGCTGGAGAGCTGTCACACAGACCGCTCTCCAGTGACCAACGATGCCGAGGTCCCGGGTAACCAGGGTAAACATCGGGTTACTAAGCGCAGGGCCGCGCTTAGTAACCCGATGTTTACCGTGGTTACCAGCGTAAAAGTAAAAAAAAAAAAAACGTACATACTCACATTTCGGTGTCCTTCAGTGTTATGATCCTTAGTGGTTGAGGATCACAAATTACTCCAGCTAAGTAACAAACATAGGACAAGCTCTAGGGAGGTGGTAAACTGGACTGACCGCAAAACTGAACCTATCCAAACACACTAGAGGTAGCCGGTGAACGTGCCTGAAAATCCTAGACGTCTCGAGCCAGCCTGAGGAACTAACTACCCCTAGAGAGAAAGAAAGACCTCTCTTGCCTCCAGAGAAATAATCCCCAAAGATATAGAAGCCCCCAACATGTAATAACGGTGAGGTAAGAGGAAGGCACATACACAGGGGTGAAAACAGATTCAGCAAATGAGGCCCACTAATACTAGATAGCAGAAAATAGAAAAGGGGTCTGTGCGGTCAGTAAAAAACCCTTACAAAATATCCACACTGAGATTTCAAGAACCCCCGCACCAACTAACGGTGTGGGGGGAGAAACTCAGTCCCCTAGAGCAACCAGCAAGCGAGGAGATCACATTTTAGCAAGCTGGACAAGAAACATGATGAATGCTGATAATCAAAAAATGAACAAACAAAAACTTAGCTTGTCTTGGAGAGACTGGGAGCAAGGTAGTCACAAGGAATCTGAAGAGCACTGAAAACATTGATAGCAGGCAAGGAACTGAGTATCCAGGTGAGCTAAAAAGGAAACCAACCAAGGATAACGAACCAGCTGATGCAGCCAACCTGCAGAAAGACAACACTACACAGTATCGCTTGTGACCACTAGAGGGAGCCTAAAAATAGAGTTCACAACACTTCAGGTCCCTTGCCGTCTGCTTCCCGCTCTGACTGAGTGCCGCCGTAAAGTGAAAGCAGATCACAGCGGTGACGGTTTGTTTTTTTTTACTTTTACGCTAGTAACCACGGTAAACATCGGGTTACTAAGCGCGGCCCTGCGCTTAGTAACCCGATGTTTACCCTGATTACAAGCGAACGCATCGCTGGATCGCTGTCACACACAACGATCCAGCGATGACAGCGGGAGATCCAGCGACGAAATAAAGTTCCAAACGATCTGCTACGACGTACGATTCTCAGCGGGGTCCCTGATCGCAGTAGCGTGTCAGACACTGCGATATCGTATGGATATCGCTGGAACGTCACGGATCGTACCATCGTAGCGATCAAAGTGCCACTGTGTGACAGTACCCTAACACCTCCAGCAGCTTCACGGGTTTATTTTCTTGGTTGTATCAGAACCTGAGATAATTTACCAAAATGAGTCTTTTTGGACAAGTCTCTTCCTCAGTCTATAAAAATACATCCCAGTGACACAATTGTTGACCAGAATACTATAGAGCACATTTATAATACCTCGCAATCAACCCTAAACCAAACCTCCAAAATCCAGACAATCTCCTCCCAGGACATTTAAAGTCTCTCAGTCAGCAGGTCAGTGTATGATATATTTCTTTGTGGCATTGATATCCGAAAATGAATACTTTTCTAAAGTCTATTTGTATAGGTTTTTATTAAAGGGATGTCCGGTCCAAATCGATAATTCTGCAGTTACTCTGTGTGACTGCAGAATTATGAATCCCCTTAATGTACGCACTGTGCGCTGGGGGGATTCACCAGTTTCTGAGTTGGGCCCGGAGGGCATGTACTGTATGTTTTATACATACTCCTGGCCAGAACCCGTCTAGTGACACTTGTATTGAGCAGAGGCCGTGCCCTGACTAGTGACACAACCATGCAATGGGCATGGCCAACTAGAGGGGGTGGCCTCGCTCCATGCAAGTCTATGGAGGAGGCCACGTCCACTGACCGGTAGTATGTGAAACTCATACATACCCTCCGGTCCCGACTCAGAAGCCAACAAAGTCTGCAATCACTCGCTGCAGACTTATAGATTTGGACAGGACAACCTCTTTAACCCCTTCATGACGGAGCCCTTTTTCGTTTATGTGTTTCTGTTTTTTGCTCCCCTTCTTCCCAGAGCCATAACGTTTTTATTTTTCCCTCAATATGGCCATGTGAGGGCTTGTTTTTTGCAGGACAAGTTGTACTTTTGAAAGACACCATATTGTGCACGCAAAAACAGGAAAAAAATTCTAAGTGCGGTGACATTGCAAAACAAAAGTGCAATTCTACAACTGTTTTTTGGATTTTTTTTTTACCATGTTCACCAAATGCTAAAACTGACCTGCCATTATGATTCTCCAGATCATTATGGGTTCATAGAAACCAAACATGTCTAGGTTCTTTTTAAGTGGTGAAAAATTCCAAAGTTTGTTAAAAAAATAATTAAAAAAATTTGTGTCTTATCCTGATACCCGTAGTGTCTCCATTTTTTGTGATCTGAGGTCGGGTGAGTACTTTTTTTTTTGTGTGCGGAGCTGACATTTTTAATGATACCATTTTGATGCAGATACGATCTTTTGTGCACTCGTTATTGCATTTTAATGCAATGATGTGGTGGCCTAAAAAACGTAATTCTGGCGTTTTGACTTTTTTTCTCGTGATGCCGTTTAGCGATCGGGTTAATTAATTTTTTATATTGATAGATTGGGTGATTCTGAATGCAGTGATACCAAATATGTGTAGGTTCGATTTTTTTTTTATAGTTTTATTTTGAATGGGGTGAAAGGGGGGTGATTTGAACTTGTATTTTTTTTTTTTTTCACTTTTGGCAATCTTCAATAGCTTTCATGGGAGACTAGAAGCTGCGATAACCCGATCGCCTCTGCTACATTCAGGCGATGATCAGGTCACCTGTATGTAGCAGAATTGCTCACTTGCTATGAGCGCCGACCACCAGGTGGTGCTCATAGCAATCTGGCAGTGACAACCATAGAGGTGTGCTGGAGACCTCTGGTTGTCATGCCGACCCATCGGTGACCCGCGATCACGTGACGGGGTCACTGATGGGCGGGATTTCCGGCGCGCTTGTCAGAAGCACACTTTAAATGCAGCTGTCAATGCAAATGCAGCAGCTGGTATCTCTAGTCTATTCAGGTGATGTAATTTTTCTCAGCTAATCCATTTATTTTTTTCATGACATTTAATGACTTAATATATGCATTGAACATTGCTGAATTATATTTGTGAAAACACATCCTCATATATGCCGGTGCTACAGCCTGTCCATGAGTAATTATTAATTAGGCTCTGTTTCTGCACTAAGAACCTTTTTGGAACCTTCAATATATTGTAATATACCGTAATTTTTCTAATGAGACAGAACTGAATACATTGACATACATGATAATGAATTGTGCATTAGACTACATCCTTATGTCATGAGATTTTGAATTGCATGGTTGGCCCAGCCTTACTTTATTTATACACATCTCCCCCGCTTTGGAGCTTTATTCCCACCCTGTTGTTTTATTTGGAATCTTCTCTCTCTTTTGTGTATTTTTAATTATATATTAATAAATCATTAATTTGAAAATTATTGCTGGAATCCTTAGGCGGTAAAACACCGCTATTCTGGAATAGTGTGGGTACTGACATTTATGTGTCTGTCGAATGAACTGTTTATTTGCGGTTACACCTTTGCGCCCAGAAGAGGCAGTTTTGGTTTTAAAACCCTTGAAGTTTTATGAAAGCAATAAAACTGCACGTTTGGATCAAACCGCATTGCCCATGTGAATGGTATCTAATGCCTACCTGAGGGCGTGAATCTCTAATATATACAATCGTGTTCAAAAGTCCTGCATAGGCGTGAAGAAAACTATATGTTTCATACTTCTGCATCTCTACAGTGAAACTGGTGGAACATACACTCACTGGCCACTTTATTAGGTACACCTGTCCAACTTCTTGTTAACACTTAATTTCTAATCAGCCAATCACATGGCGGCAACTCAGTGCATTTAGGCATGTAGACATGGTCAAGACAATCTCCTGCAGTTCAAACCGAGCATCAGTATGGGGAAGAAAGGTGATTTGAGTGCCTTTGAACGTGGCATGGTTGTTGGTGCCAGAAGGGCTGGTCTGAGTATTTCAGAAACTGCTGATCTACTGGGATTTTCACGCACAACCATCTCTACGGTTTACAGAGAATGGTCCGAAAAAGAAAAAAAATCCAGTGAGCGGCAGTTCTGTGGGCGGAAATGCCTTGTTGATGCCAGAGGTCAGAGGAGAATGGGCAGACTGGTTCGAGCTGATAGAAAGGCAACAGTGACTCAAATCGCCACCCGTTACAACCAAGGTAGGCCTAAGAGCATCTCTGAACGCACAGTGCGTCGAACTTTGAGGCAGATGGGCTACAGCAGCAGAAGACCACACCGGGTACCACTCCTTTCAGCTAAGAACAGGAAACTGAGGCTACAATTTGTACAAGCTCATCGAAATTGGACAGTAGAAGATTGGAAAAACGTTGCTTGGTCTGATGAGTCTCGATTTCTGCTGCGACATTCGGATGGTAGGGTCAGAATTTGGCGTAAACAACATGAAAGCATGGATCCATCCTACCTTGTATGGAGCATCTTTGGGATGTGCAGCCGACAAATCTGCGGCAACTGTGTGATGCCATCATGTCAATATGGACCAAAATCTCTGAGGAATGCTTCCAGCACCTTGTTGAATCTATGCCATGAAGAATTGAGGCAGTTCTGAAGGCAAAAGGGGGTCCAACCCGTTACTAGCATGGTGTACCTAATAAAGTGGCCGGTGAGTGTATGTTCTGGCCATACTGGAAATATAGCCTCAAGAGGGGAAAGTAGATGCGGAACCACGGATTGTGAATAAAACTTTTGCCAACTGGACTGTAGTATCGAGCTGGGACTATAAATTGTTATGGTATGCGCATTTTTGATAATTTTTTTTACAGCATAACCATACCTACACCAGTACAGTGTGTAGAATGGTGAACAGGTTTCTAAGTTCATTAACCCCTTTCTGACCTCGGACGGGATAGTACGTCCGAGGTCAGATCCCCTGCTTTGATGCGGGCTCCGGCGGTGAGCCCGCATCAAAGCCGGGACATGTCAGCTATTAACTAGTAAAATGCCGCTGTCAAACGCAGACAGCGGCATTTAACCGGTGCTTCCTGCTGGGCGGCTGGAAATGAGCGCATCGCCGACCCCCGTCACATGATCGGGGGTCGGCGATGCTTCTGTATAGTAACCATAAAGGTCCTTGAGACCTCTATGGTTACTGATCCCGGATAGCTGTGAGCGCCACCCTGTGGTCGGCGCTCACAGCACACCTGCATTTCTGCTGCATAGCAGCGATCTGATGATCGCTGCTATGTAGCAGAGCCGATCGCGTTGTGCCAGCTTCTAGCCTCCCATGGAGGCTATTGAAGCATGGCAAAAGTAAAAAAAAAAGTAAAAAAAAATGTGAAAAAAAAAAATATATAAAAGTTTAAATCACCCCCCTTTCGCCCCATTCAAAATAAATCAATAAAAAAAAAAAATCAAACCTACACATATTTGGTATCGCCACGTTCAGAATTGCCTGATCTATCAATAAAAAAAAGGATTAACCTGATCGCTAAACGGAAAAAAAATTCGAAATGCCAGAATTACGTTTTTTTTGGTCACCGCAACATTGCATTAAAATGCAATAATGGGCGATCAAAAGAACGTATCTGCACCAAAATGGTATCATTAAAAACGACAGCTCGGCACGCAAAAAATAAGCCCTCACCTGACCCCAAATCATGAAAAATGGAGACGCTACGGGTATCGGAAAATGGCGCCAATTTTTTTTTTTTTTTTTTTTAGCAAAGTTTGGAATTTTTTTTCACCACTTAGATAAAAAATAACCTAGTCATGTTAGGTGTCTATGAACTCGTACTGACCTGGAGAATCATAATGGCAGGTCAGTTTTAGCATTTAGTGAACCTAGCAAAAAAGCCAAGCAAAAAACAAGTGTGGGATTGCACTTTTTTGCAATTTCACCGCACTTGGAATTTTTTTTCCTGTTTTCTAGTACACGCCATGCTAAAACCAATGATGTCGTTCAAAAGTACAACTTGTTTTGCAAAAAATAAGCCCTCACATGGCCATATTGTCGGAAAAATAAAAAAGTTATGGCTCTGGGAATGAGGGGAGCAAAAAACGAACATGGAAAAACGGAAAATCCCAAGGTCATGAAGGGGTTAACTTCCAATGCAAGTTCACACAGACTTAAATTTTACTTTTTAAGGCTACGTTCACATTAGCGTTAAGCTAATGTGCGTCGGGTTTGCGTCGGCGACGCAGCGGCGACGCATGCGTCATGCGCCCCTATACTTAACATGGGGGACGCATGCGTTTTTTTTGTTGCATTGTGCGACACATGCGTCTTTTTTGCCGCAAGTGTCGGACCAAGAAAACGCAACAAGTTGCATTTTTCTTGCGTCCGATTTTCGGCAAAAACCGACGCATGCGTCGCAAAACGCAGCGTTTTTGCGTGCGTTTTTGCGTGCGTTGTGCGTTGCGTCGCCGACGCAACGGCGCACAACGCTAGTGTGAACGTAGCCTAAGATTTATTATTTTTTATTTAATTCAGAGTCCTGAAAAGGGCCTTTAGAGTGCATCTTTAGCTTCTAATACTTTATTGGCCAGCCTTTGCTCTTGAGCACCAGCTTGCATCTCTGTGGCATTGAGTGAACAAGCTTCTGCAGATGTTCACGAGTGATGATGTGGTTCCAGGCCTGTATTAGAGCCTCAATCAACTCACTCTTGGTCCTTGGCTGTTTTCTAGATATCTCTAATGATACCTTGGGCCACAAATTTTCAATTGGATTGAGGTCCGGGGACTGAGCTGGCCAGTCAATAGTAGCCATCTTGTTCTTCCAACACCATTGGCTGCCATACAGCCCCAGACCATTACTTTCATTAGATGTTTCACAGAGAAGCTCAAACACTCTGGCTTGTACTCTTCATGTGAGAACCTTCTCACATAAGACTTGCCATCATTTCCTAAAATGCAGAAAGTGCTTTCATCACTAAATAGCACTTTTTCCCACTCCTCCTTCCTCCATTTTAAATCTTTCAATGCCCACAGTTTTTGCCTTTGTCTGGCTGTCATCAATGGCTTCTTTCGGGCCTTGCACCCTCTCAATCCTGCTTCCAAACATCTCTTCCTAACAGTTGATGTTGCTACCTCAATATTGCACTTTTCTTGCCATTCTCGCAGAAGCTGAGGAGAGGTGAGCTTTCGATTGGCAAGGGATGTTCTTATCAGTACTCTATCCTCCCTTTTAGTTGACTTTCTGGGCCGACCAGATCTGCGCCTGTCCTGGGTAATTCCAAGCTGCTTATGTTTCTGCAAAATTCTTACGACTGTACTCTGATTACAGCCGACCTTCCTTGCGATCTGGGGGCCAGTATAACCCTCTTCATGTAGCACCACAACTCGCACACGATCCTCCGCTGACGAAAATCTGAAGGCTCCCATCATAAAATTCTACAGTATGATTCAGCTAGATAGACCAACAGATAAAACAAACAAACAAAGCAGCAGATGTGATGCAATGTAATGCAATGAGATTGGCTGCCATATCCAGGTTATGATTGGTCACAAGAACCTCATCTGTGATTGGCTAATTTTGGATCTGAAGCTGTACAATATTTAGCTGTGCTTTCAATTCCCATATTGTTGCAATAATTTCAGGCAAAACTGCTTCAAAAGCTAAAAATATTACAGGGAGAGAATGCAAAATTGTATTCTGAACAAAACCATATATAATATGTCATATTAGCACCGAAGATGTTCGACAGAAAACGTTTAAAACTTGAAAAATCAATTTATCCTATGCAGGACTTTTGAACACCAGGAATCACACAAGTGCAGGTTAAAACTTCCAAGAGAAACTGAAATATACAGGAAGAAACGCTTTTAAAAATATTTAAAAAAATAAAACGTGTAATTTAAATTTCTATCTTACTGATTTAAAAAGAAAAAATAAATAAATATAAATATATATATATCCCATTTTGCCACATCCGTAAAAGTCAAAGCTATCAAAATATGAAACTATGTAATCTATGAGGTAAAAAAAAAAAAAAAAAATTAAAAAACGAAAAAATTGCCTTTCTTCGTCTGCTGTGTTCAGCCTGAAAAATGTAATGAAAAGCGATCAAAATGGCATATGTACCCCAAATGCTATAATAGAAAACTACAGCTTGGCCACAAAATAAAAAAAATAATTTTCATGCAGCTTTGTCAACATGAAAATCAAACGGTTACGAGTCTCAGAAGTTGGTGACACAAACCACATTTTTTTTCATCTTTTGAATCAACTAAATTGACAGAAAAAAACTACACGTTTTGGTACTGCAGTAATCTTCCTGACCTGATCATTTTACTACAAAGACTTTCAGTTCGTTCGTGGTAAAATGGATGGTGCCATTCAAACTCGTCATGCAAAAAAAACAAACAAAAAACAACAAGCCCCCATACAGCTACAGTCACAGAAAAATATAATAGTCATGGCTCTTGAAAAAAAGAGAAAAAATAAAATCACAAAAATGAACATTTGCTGCGTTTTTATAGGGTTAATTTGTGACCTGATCTCATGCTGCATCATTACTGACAAGTGCGTGATCTATTCCTTGTTTCTCCCTGATCAAAAGATTGTGGAGCAGCCTATTATATGTGGAGTACCCTAAAAGTTTGTGGAGCACCCTATTAGTGGAGCACCCTAAAAGTTTGTGAAGCACCCCATTATTTGTTGAGCACCCTATTAGTGGAGTACCCTAAAAGTTTGTGGAGCACCCTATTAGTGGAGTAGCCTAAAAGTTTGTGGAGCACCCTATTAGTGGAGTAGCCTAAAAGTTTGTGGAGCACCCTATTATATGAGGAGTACCCTAAAAGCTTGTGGAGCATCCTATTATTTGTGGAGTACCCTAAAAGTTTGTGGAGCACCCTATTATTTGTGGAGCACCCTATTAGTGGAGTACCCTAAAAGTTTGTGGAGCACCCTATTATTAGTGGAATACCCTAAAAGTTTATGGAGCATCCTATTATTTGTGGAGTACCCTAAAAGTTTGTGGAGCACCCTATTATTAGTGGAGTAGCCTAAAGGTTTGTGGAGCACCCTATTATTTGTGGAGCACCCTAAATGTTTGTGGAGCATCCTATTTGTGGAGTACCCTAAAAGTTTGTGGAGCACCCTATTATTTGTGGAGTACTCTAAAAGTTTGTGGAGCACCCTATTATTAGTGGAGCACCCTATTATTAGTGGAGTAGCCTAAAGGTTTGTGGAGCACCCTATTTGTGGAGCACCCTAAACGTTTGTGGAGCATCCTATTATTAGTGGAGTACCCTGAAAGTTTGTGGAGCACCCTATTATTAGTGGAGTAGCCTAAAGGTTTGTGGAGCACCCTATTATTTGTGGAGCACCCTAAACGTTTGTGGAGCATCCAATTATTAGTGGAGTACCTTGAAAGTTTGTGGAGCACCCTATTATTAGTGGAGCACCCTATTATTAGTGGAGTACTCTAAAAGTTTGTGGAGCACCCTATTATTAGTGGAGTAGCCTAAAGGCTTGTGGAGCACCCTATTATTTGTGGAGCACCCTAAACGTTTGTGGAGCATCCTATTATTAGTGGATGTGACTAGTGCAATAATGAGTAAGTGTTTCCTTCAGGGTTACCTATAAAACACGGTGAGGCTTCCTTCACACGGTGTCTTAAGATTCCAAGTTAGGAGAGTCCCGTGAAGAGATCCATCTTTCTTACACACCAGCATTTCAGGCATGAGTTTCAGGGGCTCTCCCTGCATACGAGTCTGCATCCATTCACTTACTGATGGTATCGTACAATCTTGTGATAAGATATGAAGAGAACACTTCTTTAATGCTGAGAGAACAGCAAAAATATCCTCCAGACTCCAGGATCCTAATATTCAACAAAGAAAAAACAACAACAACGCTTTATTATATTCTTGATATCCATGTTTTAATTTTTTATGTTTTGTTTTCTTCAGTTTGCAAGAATGCAGTGATCAGGTCAGCTTCAGAGCAGCGCTTGCAGGCTCTATGTCAAAGAGCTTTGTAAGTGCTGCGCTCCTTGACTGGGAAACTGTCCACCTATGGTGCACTGCAAAGGTAACCGGTAACCTAGGTAACAAACTGTATAGAATAGAACTTGTAACAGCACTGTGCTCCTGAACATACACAACTCTGGCAAAAATTAAGAGACCACTGCAAAATTTTCAGTTTGTCAGATTTTTCTCTTTATAGGTATATTTTTGAGCAAAATGTAAATTGTTCTTTTAGTCTATAAAGTTCTGACAACAGGTCTCCGAAGTTCCAAGCAATAAATTTAGGTTTTTTTTTTACTGAAAAGGAGAAATTGTCAAAATTAAAAAAAACAGTGCTTTCAGACTTCAAATAATGCAAAGAAAACAAGTTCATAATCATTTAGAAACAACAATACTAATGTTATAACTCGGGAAGAGTTCAGAAATCAATATTTTGTGGAATAACCATGATTTTTAATCACAGCTTTCATGCGTCTTGGCATGCATTCCACCAGTCTTTCACACTGCTTCTGGCACAAAAATGTCAGCAGTTCTTCTTTGTTTGATGGCTTGTGACTATCCATCATCCTCTTGATTACATTCCAGAGGTTTTCACTGGGGTTCAGGTCTGGAGATTGGGCTGCCCATGACAGGGTTTTGATGTGGTGGTCTCTTCATTTTTGCCAGAGCTGTATATGTAGGGAACAACCCCTTAAACCCTTTTGTCACATGTCATGTCCCTAAGTATAAAGCGGGTTCAGGACCTGAGCCTGCGGCATAATCGGTAGATGCAAGCTGTGTTACACAGCCAGCATCTTCTTGTAACAGCAGTGGCCAGCATATAAATGGCATGATTGTCAGTGAGTGAATGCACTGGTTCCCGTTGACCCCTTCCGCAGCGTGATCGAGGGGTGTAAATTGGATATCATGACAGCTAGAGGACTGCTCAAGGCTGTTATCTTGTGGCTTGTTGCAGGACTTCATAAGAGGAAGTAATTTTGACTATTTGCTGCAAAACAGAAGTCTTTCAGTATATAGAACAAGCGATCAAAGTATAACAGGTTAAAAAAAGAAGAAAAATATATATATAAAAAACAAATAGGAATATTTCTCATCACTGCATCCACAAAATGAAAGTCACATCTACTAAAATCTAAAAATGAAATAATCTGTATGGTAAACGCTGTAAAGAAAAGAAAACCGATACTCCAGAATTAGTGTTTTCTGGTCTTCATGCCTCCATACAAATGTCAGTTCGCCACGCAAAAAAACAAGCCCTCATGAAACTCAAAGGAAATACAAAAAGTTGCGGAATTGGTATTGTATTAAATACCCCTTTACAGCATCAAGTCATTCCCGCTGGTCAAAAATCCTCCTCAAACCGCCTCCTGCATCACACTGTAAATTTTGTCCGGGTAGGAAAGCTGTCCTCAAGCAGCTCGTTCCAAAACAACCACTTAAAAGAAAACCAAAACAGCTAAACACAGGATAGCCCTGCTGGAAAAGTGATTTCCAATAAGGGTTTGTTTTTTTTTTGCGTCATTTTCTAAAATTGGTAAGTCTACGATGTGCTTGTAAAAACAGATAACTTTGAAATGTACTTATTATAGAACGTGGCCTTGTTCTTCCCCAAATCTTTATTTTATTGCTTACTGCTCTTCACCATGGGGATCGGTCACCACTGCTAGACCGCACTGTTCCAGAACGAGCTTGTAAGCGCTGCTCTACAGCTGGCCAGAATCGTGTAAGTGAGGAAGGGCTTAGCGCCTAAAACCCTCCAAGCTTAACCCCCAATTGCAGAAACAAAGCTGCCTCGGAGAGCAGCACCATGGATGCACAGGTCTGGCCAGCGGCAAACAAAAAGGGGAATTTGCCCCCCTAGTAATCTGGATTTTGGAGAACATAGGAGCAGTAGACCCCTAAAAAAAACCACTGGAGTAACCTTTTACTGCTGGCTATAGAATGCTATCAGCCAACAGTAAAATGTTACTGTAGTCTTCTTTTTCTCAATTTCCATTTTAATTGTGTGAGAAAACTAGAGTACCTGGTGAAAAAATTCTGCTGGTTGGTTGGTTGGGTGGGGGTAAGACATGCAAACCTCCTGCAGAAGCCATCCATGTCAGATGTAGACCCAGGACTCTGTACACACAAGGATAACTGTGCTACCCACTGAGCCACCATTGTTACCCACTGAGCCAACTTGCTGTTCACATTTCATCCAAGTTGCATTTTTTCCTCCATTTAAAATTCAAGTGAAAACTTTTCAGAGTTCTCGCTGAACCTTGTGAATAATAAACCCAGGAAGCCTTTGTGCCTTAGTGCTGCTGAATAATTTAGAGATGTTTTCTATTGAATCTTATGAATTTACCTTGACAGTGTTCAAATACATTTACTGTATGTTTTCCTTTCAAAACATCTTCAAGCCTTAAGGAAACGCTCCGGCATGGTACAATCAGCGTCTGGCTTGTAAGTAAACAGTCAGGCTGTGTTTTCCTCCTGGCGTGCAGCAGGACGGCACAAGCAGCGTTATTACGTGCCAGCAGCGGAGACAGCTCGGTGACAGCAGTGACCGTGCGCTCCAAATCATACTGATGGGACGGAGGGCAGGGTCTCCGCCAGCAGCTCCCGGCCGTGCTGTGGACGTCGAGCCTTTGTTTCTTTGCGGTGGGTTCTGTGTGGCAGATCGTACGTGGATCTTGGGAAGAGCTGAAGGCCAATTTTAGCACATTAGTTTGACACTTGGTGACTGGGGAGGGTGAAGCGCCTTCTCCATCCATTATAAGGGATAAGCCGATGTCACTCAGCGATCTGTGAAGAACAGCAGAAGAGCGCTGTAAACAAGCTGACATCTCCCAACATGAACGACGCACGTCAACAAGCAGAATTTACTGACACTACGAAAATCCAGCAAGATTCAAGGATGACAGGGACATAGGGAGATCGCAGGGTCCTGTGCACTTTGGATGACTTCAATTTTTCTTTCTCCGGCATCTTATGATTTAGAGAATAGTAAAATGCTGGATGAACAAAAAACTACCCTGAGGGTCTTCGGCAGCTCCTCTACAGGCACGGATTACAGATCATCGGAATTCGACTGTACTAGATTTCTGATTATTTTAGCTAAACATTTAATTTTCAATCTTTAGCACGGCAAAAGGGCTTAGAGACAATGTGTAACGGAAAAGCACCAACGGTGCCTTCTGACGTGCCGATCTCAGCCCTTCATACACCCAGCGAGCGCGGATCTATGACATACAAGGCAATCAGCGCTCGCTTACTGCCTTGTGGATGAACGAGAGAGAAACATTTTGCTTATTTGTCGCTGGCAGATTATTGCTGATTATCGGCCGTCTAACTGCACCATAACTCATGTAAAGTAATCTAACACTAAATAGGTTCATTCTACTGTAACATAACGTTCCTTTATATTTGGTTGGTCGTTGCAGCTCTCCTGCATGGGGTATATTCTAATTAATGAGACCCACGCACAATACACAAAGGGCGACACACTACTGTCCAATCCAGCCCACAATGGCAGCCCTTCAGATCTGATGCCAGATGGGGCTGGGAAGTATGCCCGCACAATCCCACAAGGCTGCGTTCACACTGGCATCTTAGTTTCCCTTCACACAGCCCCGACAGCTATGAAGGATCCGTTTTCCAACACGCCGACAGATCCCATTCATGTATGTTGGGATCGACTGACTTCCCTTTGGAAGTACAGTATTTTTGATGAGAAAATATAACATTGAAGATTACGGCATTTTTGTGTTTAAAGAGAAACTAAACCCAACAAAAAGGAAAAAAACTACCGGTGTGAACAGGCCTTAAAGTGTAAGTGTCATTTTATCAAAGTTTTTATTTACTACAGGCAATTATAAACTGTTGCTTATCAGCGGGGGTCTAGGTCCGGAGACCCCACCTCATCCGTGAAAACTTTCTGACGCTCTGAAGTGCGCCTCTCCAGCATGAGCTCCGTGCACACAGCAGTGTCTGTATCTATGGTCTGCACATTCACGCTCGCTGGGCTATGTCGGGACTGATTCACTTACTATTGACCCCATACACCACTATGTGTGAACAGCTCGTGCATAAGCTCAGCATTTCAGAAAGGTGTTTTGACTGATCTGTGGGGGTCTCAGGACCTAGACCTCCACCAGTCAGCAACACTGTACAGTGACTGCAATATACAAAACTGTTGTACAATGACAGTTACACTTTACATGGAACCAGTCATGTCAAAAAACGCTACTAACCATAAGATATGTGGCTAATCTGCAGGTTAGTAGCGTTCTAAACCTGTGAATCCACCATACTGAAAGCCCGGCTGCCGGCAGGAAATGAACTTTGTTTCTCCTGACAGCCTCCAGCTTTCAAAAATCCAAAAAAGAGCAGTTAAGCTGCACCCTATAAACACAACGCCTCCATGGGCATGAGGGCGCACGTCAACACCAGCGGGTCCATTCCAGATATAAAGTCCATACCCAAAAAGCTAAAAGGACAGCGCCACAACGGACAGTGAAAAAGCAGCTCACATTTTATTCTGCCTCCTGCGATGACGTTTCGGTCAAGAGACCTTGACCGAAACGTCGCCGCAGGAGGCAGAATAAAATGTGAGCTGCTTTTTCACTGTCCGTTGTGGCGCTGTCCTTTTTGCTTTTTAGGTATAGCCTCCAGCTTTCAGTCATAGAGGCACAGCCAGCATGGCTTCAGTCACTGCTCAGTACACAGTGAGCTGCGGCTAAAATCATGCCCCGGCATTGACTGACAGCAGGCTCAGGACTGCGGCTTCGTAGAGCTGACTGTCAGTCAGTGTTGGGGTGCGGTTACACCCGCTGCTCACTATGTACTGAATGGTGGGTGAAGCTGCACCTCTATGACTGAAAGCTGGAGGCCGCCTGGAGAAAATAAATAATATAATAATAAAGTTCACTTCCTTTCAGCAGCTGGGCTTTCAGTGTGGCAGCTGCATAGGTTGGTAACACGACTAACCTGCTGATTAACCCCATATCTTTAGGTTAATAGCGTTTTTTGACAAGACAGGTTCCATTTAAGAGTTTTTTTCGCTGAAGTGATGGATACACTATTGCTTACTGATAGTAATCAATTCCTGACAGTTGGGCCTGAACTATCTATTGTATGTACACGCACACAGGAATCTTTTGTCATCTTTAAATACGTAATTTCCTTTACTGCATTTTGTCCTATGTGCTGAAGAAAACAACCTAAACTGCGTACTTACTCTAGAACTGAGGATTTCAGCTTCACGCCCACCACTAATAAATCATCAACCACACGATACCATATTGTCTCAATCAGCTGTTCTGAGCTGACAGGGGGAGACTTATCTGCAGCAGGTGGAGGAGGACAATATTCTACATCTTCATCCCACAGCGACACAAGGCCTTCCTTTAACAAAAAAAGTCATATTGTAACACATTGTAGGCACAATAAAAGCTGACATTTCCCATTGAAAAAAAGGACTTGTAAAACATTTTTTAGCTTGATGAAATAGACCTAAAATAAAAAGCTAAGAAACTTTTCAAATAGTCTTGTTTAAAAATATTCTTCCATTTTAAGTCTACAAAGTCCTCTGCAGACCTTTGTATTTCCATTTACAGAAGATATTCTGTAATCCGATCCTGCAGTTGTACTTCTTTCTATCTGTCCTCTACTTTTTACCAACATATAGAATATTTGCTGCTAGTAGGAAACAGGAGACAGATAGAAGGAAGTATGTCTGCAGGGTCAGACTGTATAGAGTTTTGGTTGTAGTTGGTTACCATGGAGACACATTGGTTTGCAGTGGAGCTGTAGATGTAAAAGGTAGGATATTTTAGTAAAGGCTATTTGTATTTAAATTGTATTAAGGGATAATGTTTCTCCTTATGGAGACTAACATGCCTGATATACTAGGGTAAGGAGACTTATAGGCCATGCAATGGTCCTCTGGGAAATTAAATATGCAAATTGTCTCCTCAGAGAGGAAGAAGACTTGAACTCCGGTATCACCTATTGGAAGTGGCAATCCTAAAAGTCAATATTGACTCTTTAACGAGCCTTGTCATATGTCTCAGGATAAAAGCTAAACCAGAATCTCACATTTGCAGACATGTGTTTCAGAGTGTTGCTTCTTCTCAGTGCAAAGGTGACAGGTGACACTAGAGTTCCAGTCCTTTACTTCTCTGAAGAGGCAATTTGCATATTAAAATTTCCCAGAGGATTATTGCATGGCCTATACATCTTCGGGTCACTCTCCACAAGGAGAAACATTACCATTTAGACCCTTTAGTAAGAGGCCTCTTATAATTCCCAAATCAGACCTCATACTTTGCACTGATGAGGGGCAACTCCCCGAAACATGTCTGCCAATTGTGATTCTGGTTTGGCATTTATCCTAAGTTAAAGCTAGTCCTCTTCATCTGTAGAGAGGCAATTTGCATATTTAAATTGTACAGCCCTGTAATGGCAAAAGGATTCACAACAGGAACCTGTGATTGACAAGTCCAATATATAACATCTCATTTGCACAATGACATTTTCGATCCCAGTTCCTTTCCTGTTCAAAAAAACAGTGCAGATGAATAACTAAACTTGTGTCTATCCTCTGCTAATTCACTGACGCTTTACTCCTCTCACAATTACAAGTTACCATCTTTCCATAAGATAGGTGATAGGTTCATTTTAGTTTCAGGTACCACCAATCATGACAATGGGGGTCCTGTGTTCCCTGTTTCGAATGGCACAGGTATCACCCATGCACACTGCCCCTAAACTCATTACCAGCAGGACAGCAAAAACCGCCATTGCTCTTGTAATTGGTGGGAGTCCCTTCAGTGGGACCCCAGTGGTCAGAGACTTGGCACCGATCCTGTGGATAAGCGAAAAGTTGTAATTGTGGGACACTCGGCCCCTCAGCTAAACACTGAGATTTTGCTTTTGTATCTGAACAGTACTTTCTACACTGGAAGACATGTTGACATGGTGAAGTATTATCAGTAGAAAACTATGCTGCAAATACTGATGTGTTGGCAGGCAAATATGCATGTTTGTGCCGCTCTTATTTCTGTTTTCCCCATGCATTGAAATGGGGAAAAAATACTGTAAAAAAGCTGTAAAACTTGACAGGGAAAAAAATAATGAAATAAAAAATTAATGAAATAAAAAATAATCAAAGTGTAAAATTGACCTCAAGTACTAGGAAATGTTTCAGGTTTTGTCACAAAACTGCACGGAAAAAACACGACCCAAACCGCAGCAGATAGATAATGTGTGCGCACACCGTTCTGTGGATTTTTACCAGTTATCCCCATGAGATCACAAGGTGTCACTGTACCTTCCCTGCAGAGAGGACAGGCGTCTCCAGGCCCAGAGACATGTGCACTAATGCAGCGCAGGAAGAGTCAAGCACTCCATCTTGGACTTGTACGTGGCGCTGCAGTTCTTCAAGTGAAAGTAAATTAGCCTGTAAGCGGCACAGAGTAATTACCATCCATCACCATTCACTCCGTGGTTTACGTCTTCAGGTTTCAATCTTATTTACGATCAATAAGTATTTTCCGATTTTAGTGAGGCATTCTATGATAAGAAAGGAATAGAATCTACAGGATCTATGAACACCAGATTATAATGGAGGGGACTGCTAAGAACTAGTGATGAGCGAGTGTACTCGTTATTTGAGATTTCCGAGCATGCTCGGGTGTCCTCTGAGTACCTTGGGCGTGCTTGTAGATTATGTTTGTGTTCCTCCAGCTGAAAGATTTGCGGCTGCTAGACAGCCTGAATACATGTTGTGATTCCCTAACAACCAGGCAATCCCTGCATGTGATCAGGCTGTCTAGCAGCCGCAAATCATACAGCTGGAGGAACACAAACATAATCTCCGAGCATGCCCAAGATACTCGGAGAACACCCGAGCATGCTCGGAAAACCCGAGAAACGAGAACACTCACTCATCACTAGAAGAGACACTTCTACATGAGAAAAATCTGAAACTTGGATCAGGCTGCAAACTGCCTATCAGAAGGCCAGAAAATGAATAAAATTGCAGACTAAGATTTAGCATAATTTTTTCAAACAAAGGAAACATCTAAAATATGTAAACAGCATTTTTCCACGTCAAAGGTGTCTACTGCCTTTAAAGGGAACCTATCACCTGAATTTGGCGGGACCAGTTTTGGGTCATATGGGCGGGGTTTTCGGGTGTTTGATTCACCCTTTCCTTACCCGCTGGCTGCATGCTGGCTGCAATATTGGATTAAAGTTCATTCTCTGTCCTCCATAGTACACGCCAGCGCAAGGCAATATTACCTTGCGCTGGCGTGTACTCCGGAGGACAGAGAATGAACTTCAATCCAATATTGCAGCCAGCATGCAGCCAGCGGGTAAGGAAACGGTGAATCAAACACCCGAAAACCCCGCCCATATGACCCAAAACTGGTCCCGCCAAATTCAGGTGATAGGTTCCCTTTAAGACCCTTTAATAAGCAAATGATAGATGCCGCTAAATAACATATGTTTCAAGCTAATTCAGTCACGTTAAGGATTAAAATAATGATGAGCGATAAGTGGTATGGCCACCATCTCCACCTGGAGCCCTGCAAATGCGACTGATGGGAATCTGAAATAGATAAATAGCGGATTTAAAGGGAACCCGTCACCACCAAAATCAATGGTGAGGTAAGCTCACCGACATCAGGGGCTTATCTACAGCATTCTGGAATGCTGTAGATAAGCCCCCGATGTAACCTGAAAGATGAGAAAAAGAGGTTAGATTATACTCACCCAGAGGCGGCTTGGGTCCGATGGGCGTCTCAGGTCCGGTCCGGGGCCTCCCATCTTCATTCCATGACGTCCTCTTGTCTTCACGCTTCGGCGCAGGCGTACTTTGTCTGTCCTGTTGATGGCAGAGCAAAGTACTGCAGTGCGCAGGCGCCGGGCCTCTCTGACCTTTCCGGCGCCTGCGCACTGCAGTACTTTGCTCTGCCATCAACAGGACAGAAAAAAGTACACCTGCGCCGGAGCGTGAAGACCAGAAGAGGACGTCATGGAATGAAGATGGGAGGCGCCGGACCGGACCTGAGACACCCATCGGACCGCAGCGGGACCGCCCCTGGGTGAGTATCATCTAACCTCTTTTTCTCCTCTTTTAGGTCATATCGGGGGCTTATCTACAGCATTACAGAATGCTGTAGATAAGCCCCTGATGACGGTGAGCTTACCTCACCATCGATTTTGGGGGTGACAGGTTGCCTTTAAAGGGGTATTCCCATCTCTAAGATCTTAGCCCAAAATGTAGTAGGTGTAATAATAATATTAGCAGATACCTCCAATTAGAAATGCAGTATAGTTCTGATTAGCTACGTCACTTACACCATGTGCAGGGCATTGCAGTAGCTTAGGTATCAATGGTTACGACCACTAACACTATATGAGTGGTTATAATCATGGATCCCTAAGTTACTGCAAAGCCCTGCACATGGGGCAAGTGACATAGCTTAACAGAAGAACTATACTACATTTCTCATTGGAGGTATCTGCTAATATTATTACACGTACTACATATTGGGATAGGATTTTGGAGATGAGAACACCCTTTACCTTCTGGTCAGCTTTCTTTCATGTTCTACAATCCACTAACACAATGAAGCGTCTTTATTCAAAGTAAACCTGCAATCTGGCTTCTAGTGTCTGTAGCATGAGAAAATGATTTTCCTGGAACCCAACGCCGTCAGCATCTACACGGTCAGTCTGAAATAAAGCACAATAATGCGTGTTTAGTAAATGTATAAAAACACAATCAGAAATTATATGTCAATTAATTAACTTAAAGGTTTAATAGTTTTATGGTTGATAGACACAATTCCATTATTTTCATAATTCATAATTCATACCTTTATGTGGTTCTAACTAATGTTGGGGTCCATTCTGGAGCCCACCAACAGTCAGCAGCCGCTGCCACCATAAGTGATCATTAATTTATAGGTTTAAGTTCTATAAAAGAACTAAAATAAAACAAACAGTAGTTTAAACAAACAGAAAAAAAAAGTAAAACAGCATATATTATCCCGTTGCAAGTTCTGTATCTCCGGAGATATTAAGACAAATCATTTTTAGCGCAAGTGGGCATTAAAACAGAATCCAAAAAACAAATGTGGTGAAGTGAATGGAGTCATTAAAATGTACAGCTTGGCCCGGCAAAAAAACGTCCTCGCTCATGTCACTGAAAAAAAGAAAAAGAGGAAAAACAAAAGGACAAAAGTGAAAAATGTCTCAGATGGGAAGTGGTTAAACATGTGGACAACCTTTTAAAGAATTTGTGAAGTTCAAGGTCAAGGCAGCTGCACTAGAAAAGAAGATAATGTGGAAGCCGCCATCTCTCCTCCTTCTTCTCTAGTAGTCTTTGTCTCCTGGAGGAAACACTGTACAATTTGCAACAGTGCAAGCGAATTAAGGCTATGTGCACATATTTAGGAATTTTCACGTGTTTTTCCGCTATAAAACCGCGAAAAAAACGCATACATTAAGCATCCTTTTTAGAATGTATTCCGCATTATTTGTGCACATGTTGCGTTTTTTTCCATGGCGGAATCGCATTCCGGAAAAAACCAGAGCATGTTCATTCTTTGTGCAGAATTGCAGGGATTCCGCACACATAGGAATGCATTGATCCAATTACTTTCCGCATGTGGCTATGCCCACCATGCGGAAAGTAAGCGGATCATGTGCGGTTGGTACCCAGGGTGGAGGGGAGGAGACTCTCCTCCAGGCCCTGGGAACCGTATAATTGTTAAAAAAAAAAAAAAAAAAGAATTAAAAGAAAAAATCATGATATTCTCACCTTCCGGCGTCCCCGGCAGTCTTCCCGCTCCTCGCGATGCTCCTGCTCCCAAGGATGTTTTGCGGCAATGACCTATGATGACGTAGCGGTCGTCATCTGGGGTCATTGCCGCTAGGCATTACTGGGACCGGGAGCATCGCGAGGAGCGGGAAGGCTGCGGGGGACGCCGGAAGGTGAGAATATCACGATTTTTTTTATTTTTTTTTTATTTTTAACATTAGATCTTTTTACTATTGATGCTGCATAGGCAGCATCAATAGTAAAAAGTTGGTCACACTTGTCAAACACTATGTTTGACAAGTGTGACCAACCTGTCAATCAGTTTTCCAAGCGATGCTACAGATCTCTTGTAAAACGCTAGCATTCTGCAAGCTAATTACACTTTTAAAACGCTAGTGTTTAGCGGGAAAACGCATGCCAATTCCACATGTGTTTTTCCCGCGGCAGGGAGTTCCTGAATTGCCGTGGAAATTTCCGAGGCAATTCTGGACGTGTGCACATAGCCTAAGACTTGGATAGCAGAGTGGCCATCACACCCGTGTGTCTTCTGCACTATGCCCTGTTTGTCTTTACTTCCCGTAATCCAGTAATGACACAGGTGACAGCTATAATGGCTGCAGAGAGCCTACTGCAGGACCTATACAAGATTATTCTCTCCTCGCAGCCCACGGGCAGATCTGATAACTGAGTGGCGGAGAGGAAGCTCAGGAAATAATAATGTGCTATATAAAACGTGTCTGCAGATAAGAGCCCGAACAACTGATGTATGCCTGTCACCTATATACGGCGCAGGCGGCCGGGCTGGAAAAAAAAAATGAGAAAAAATCCTGGCATCGGACTAGTAATAGCACGACATGCCGCATCTTCAATATCTCTGCTTTTTAGTGATTATGGGCATGTTCAGAAAAAACAACATTTTAATTAAGGTGACACATGAGAAATGAATAGCAGCTGTAAGCTCAGGACTCCAGTCCAGCCTTTGACTCCTAAGTCTAAAAATGTAAGACTCCAATAATCTTTTTGGCAATTTGCAGCTCATATGAAGCCTGTAAGGCTCCATTCCTAGAAGAAATGTGTTTTTAGTTTCCTAGCTGCTTCAGGAGTCTTTGCCTTTGCTCCTGCTCTCCTATCTGTCAAACTGCAGTCAGGTGTGGGGGATGAAAGTTGCCCAATTGTATCTCAGGCCCTGTTCACTCGTGCTTTTGAGGAGTTCAACTGAATCCTCCTAAAAATTGGATTCAAACTTCCAAACAATGACACAAACATAGATCAAGTGTTTTTTTTTCCTGAAACTATCTATTCTTACAGACCTTTATAGAAACATCACAGACTATGTTTCTGGGACAGTGTAAACAGATGAACACATTGAAAGGGAACTTGTCATGTAAAGAAAAACACTATTAACCTGCAGATATGGCGTTCTGAAACTGCCCAACACCCACACTGAGAGCCCCGCTGCCAGGAGGAAATTAACTTTATTCCTCCCAGCAGTCTCAGGCTTTCAGTCATAGGGGAGTGCCGATGCAGCTTAGTCATAGCTCAGTTCACAGAAAGTGGTAGCTGTAACCGCACCCTTTACATTGACTGACAGCCGGGTCTCATGCTGAGCTGCTGTCAGTCAGTGCAGGGGCACGGCTACAGTCACTCACTGAGCGGTGACTGAAGCTGCGCTGGCCCACCACTATGACTGAAAGCCAGAGGTTGCGGGAGGAATAAACTTAATTTCCTCCTGGCAGCGGGACTCTCAGTGCTGATGCTGGGCTGCTTCAGAACACAATGATCCAGCAGATTGACCCCATATGTGCAGGTTAATAGAATCTTTTTATTTTTTTTTAAGCTGACAGGTTCCCTTTAAAAAAATAAATAAAGCACAAACAGGGTTCACATGAACTCTGTGTCAATGCAGTTTATTGCCCCAATTGGGGTTGGTCTGATTTTGGTTTGTGGGAGAATTCGGGTCAAACCAATGCACCACAGAAATGCAGTGTGAACATGGCTTTACCAGTTCTGAAGGAGATGGCAGACCTGCTTTAAAATCTGATTCCCATTTAGAATGTTCCCCTAAAACATCAAGCATTGGTGGTCCGGGTCACTCAGACCGGCAGTGTGGATTCTCCTCTACGTGAGGGGGCAGCCCCAGTCAATAAGTATCAGTGCACTAGGAAGTTAAAATACCAGTACGAGGCGCCATAATAAGTATGTAAAAATACTGCAGTGGCCAGACGGTGACTTTGGCCAAAGATGGCTATCAGATGTTGCTACATCGGCCCATAATGCTGATCAATGAGGTCACATTGTGACCTGCAGACTACCGAGACGAGCAAGGAGCAAAAAGTCAGAACCAGGTAAGATTTTTTTGCAACGTGCTTGTTGTGATGTCGCCATGTGATCCCATCACCTGTATTATGCTGCACGCTGTGATCTGGGGCCAACGATGGCGTTTAGCCCCAGCCCGACACGGCTGAGAAGGAGTCCGCGTTACATCCACCCCTGCCCTCGGGGACACGTACAGTAACACTTGACTCTCACCAGATGGTGTTATCATGATTTTAACATGTTTGTGTGCACTTGCTAAAAGCACTTGTTTTTACAAAGTACGTGCCCCAGGCGACATAGTTTCTACTGAGGAATCGCAGTCTCCGAGTTTTACCTGTACACACAACATTACAAAACCTTGACAATTTGTGGTAAAAATACCTGAGATTTTTTTTACATCTTTTTTTGGTAGGTAAAATAGGGTTTATAATAAAAAAAAAATGTTTTTTGCTATTTTATTTCCCTGCAATCAAAGTATGGTAAATTAGTGGGTGTAGCTGTAAAAAATATCTAGATGTTTCAGCGTCAGTTTTAGAGGATTAGACCACATCAGTATTTGGTCAGTATTTTACCTCAGTATTTGTAAGCCAAAACCAGGAGTGGGTGATAAATGCAGAAGTGGTGCATATGTTTCTATTATACTTTTCCTCTGATACCTTTCTCCTGGTTTTGGCTTACAAATACTGAGGTAAAATACTGACCAAATACTGAATGTGTGAACATGGCGTTATTCTCATGATTTCTTTTCTTTTTTGGCTTCTTGCTTTCAAAGGGAAGGTGTGCCCCTGCTTGTGACAGTTCAGACCTGCAGCATGGAGGAGCCACTGGTTTGTGCGCTCTCAGATGCTGCTGTAAGAGGCAGCTTTGCCTCTGCAGAAATGGAGGCGCACAGGGGCAATGAAAGTGAGTGGCCCAGCGCTCTGCTAGCGTCAGAGCAGTGCTTCCAAGCTCTAAAGCAAGCAGCTTGTAAAACACTTGGCTTCTTAAAAAGAAGACCATCATCCCCTAAAAGGTGGCCGGTGACCCTGGCAACAAGCAGTAAACGACTGAATTAAACATCCATCCGTTCTTGAGAACTGAGATTTTTGAAAACAAGTAAACTGCAAATTAGCCCGAACCTTGTAATTTTACCTTTCTAATATAAGCTCTCAGGTCACCTGTATATATCAGGCCGACCAGACAGGTGCACAGTTATCGTCTAGGCCATATCTACTATATAATTGTCTAAGGGTCACTTCCGTCTGTCCTTCTGTCTGTAACGGTTATTTGTTCGCTGATTGGTCTTGCCAGCTGCCTGTCATGGCTGCCGCGACCAATCAGCGACACGCACAGTCCGGAAGAAAATGGCCGCTCCTTACTCCCCGCACTCACTGCCCGGCGCCCGCATACACCCCTCCGCTCACCGCTCACACAGGGTTAATGCCGGCGGTAACGGACCGCGTTATGCCGCCGGTAACGCACTCCATTACCGCTGCTATTAACCCTGTGTGACCAAGTTTTTACTATTGACGCTGCCTATGCAGCGTCAATAGTAAAAGGGTCTAATGTTAAAAAAAATAAAAAATCATTATATACTCACCTTCCGCTGCCTTTCCCGCTCCTCGCCACCCTCCGGTAACCGCTCTGTGCAAGCGGCAGGTTCTGGTACCAATTATCGTATGGCAGAAGGACCTGCCATGACGTCACGGTCATGTGACCGCGACGTCATCACAGGCCCTGCGCGCCTGCGCGAGCAGGACCTGCCATGACGTCACGGTCATGTGACCGCGACGTCATCACAGGCCCTGCGTGCCTGCGCGAGCAGGACCTGCCATGACGTCACGGTCATGTGACCGCGACGTCATCACAGGCCCTGCGCACCTGCGCGAGCAGGACCTGCCATGACGTCACGGTCATGTGACCGCGACGTCATCACAGGCCCTGCGCGAGCAGGACCTGCCATGATGTCACGGTCATGTGACCGCGACGTCATCACAGGGCCTGCGCGAGCAGGACCTGCCATGACGTCACGGTCATGTGACCGCGACGTCATCACAGGGCCTGCGCGAGCAGGACCTGCCATGACGTCACGGTCATGTGACCGCGACGTCATCACAGGCCCTGCCATGACATCATGGTCATGTGACCGCGACGTCATCACACCCTGGGACCGGAAGCTGCCACCTGTACCGCGCAAAGGCGACAGAACTACAAGTATGGTGAGTATGTTCTAACTACAAGGGGACTTCGGATCGGAAGGTGAGTATGTTTATTTTTTAACCTGTCACTTACGTGGCTGGGCAATCTACTACGCGGCTCTGTGCTGTATACTACATCGCTGTGCAATATACTATGTGACTGAGCAATATACTACGTGACTGGGCAATATACTACATATCTGGGCAATATACTACGTGACTGGGCAATATACTACGTGGCTGGGCAATATACTACGTGGCTGGGCAATATACTACGTGGCTGGGCTATATACTACGTGGCTGGGCTATATACTACATGACTGGGCAATATACTATGTGGCTAGGCAATATACTACATGGCTGGGCTATATACTACGTCGCTGGGCAATATACTACGTCACTGGGCAATATACTACATGGCTGGGCAATATACTACGTGGCTCTGTGCTGTATACTACGTCACTGGGCAATATACTACGTCGCTGGGCAATATACTACGTCACTGGGCAATATACTACGTCACTGGGCAATATACTACGTGGCTGGGCAATATACCACGTGGACATGCATATTCTAGAATACCCGATGCATTAGAATCAGGCCACCATCTAGTGATATATAAGAGCAGTAACAGAACAGGACTGTCTCACACACTTACTGGGTAATCGATGTCTCCACAATTGGTGAGTCTGAATGGCCGCTGCTCGGGGGAGTTGCTCAGATCATCATTGAACAGCAGAAGAACTTGATCTGAGCCGCTGCCGATAAAATCATCCACCAGTATATTTCTCACATGTTTCCAGGTGGCAGCGGTCTGTAAAGATATAGATATGTACTGTACATTCATTACGAGTTTTCACATTTTCATCTCAGCTGTGACAGATAACTCCCTTAAAGGGGTCGTCCACTACTAGGACAATCTCCTCTTGATCTAAATGTTTGGTCCCGATAAAATAATAAAGCCTATACTCCCTGCCGTTCCAGCAGTGTCGGGGCTCCCAAGTTTGTTATGACACATGAGCCCGGAGCCCAGTCAGCGCTTGCGTCAGTGGCCCCGCCGCCTTCACACAAATTGAACATGAAGAAAAAGTCAGATCAGCTGCAGCCCGGACTTCCTCTTCAAGTTCAATTCGGAGACAGTGACGCCAGCGCTGAGTGGGCCCCAGGCTCACGTGTCACAACAACCGCACGAGAGCCCCAGGACCGCGAGTGCTAACACCACTGGAATGGCGCCGACACAGGAGGTGAGTATAGGCTTTATTATTTTATCGGGGCCAAGCGTGGGGTAGGAGAAGGGGCTATCCTAGTAGTCGACAATCCCTTTAATTAAAAGGAACATAGGAGCCTAAAAAGAAATACACTAACATGCCTGAAGGGACTATGCACAACATAGACTGAAGCAAAACAAAAGAAATTAGCAAAGCATAAGTTGGTATAAATACGTTGTTAGCGATATCCCCAGTCAGTTCTTAGTGATGCAATGTCAATTACCAACACATTTTTTCATTAAAAACAGTGGTCGAATCATGTGCAAAAAGCACTTTATATAGTTAGGTCTTACCTGCTCATTTACAGTAGTCATAGCGGAGTGCTTCATTGTGTTCAGTCACGGTTGTCATCACCCACGTAATTTGAATGATGTTCTCGGGGTTGCACCAAGGTCACTGGAATCGGCTTTGAAAAATCCCACACTTGCGCAGTGTATCGTGGAGCCGCGCATGCACAGCGTCGATTGTGGAGCCGCGCATGCACAGCGTCGATTGAGGAGCCGCGCATGCACAGCGTCGATTGAGAAGCGGCACATGCACAGCGTCGATTGAGGAGCCGCGCATGCACACCGTCGATTGAGGAGCCGCGCATGCACACCGTCGATTGAGGAGCCGCGCATGCACACCGTCGATTGAGGAGCCGCGCATGCACACCGTCGATTGAGGAGCCGCGCATGCACAGCGTCGATTGAGGAGCCGCGCATGCACAGCGTCGATTGAGGAGCCGCGCATGCACAGCGTCGATTGAGGAGCCGCGCATGCACAGCGTCGATTGAGGAGCCGCGCATGCACAGCGTCGATTGAGGAGCCGCGCATGCACAGCGTCGATTGAGGAGCCGCGCATGCACAGCGTCGATTGAGGAGCCGCGCATGCACAGCGTCGATTGAGGAGCCGCGCATGCACAGCGTCGATTGAGGAGCCGCGCATGCACAGCGTCGATTGAGGAGCCGCGCATGCACAGCGTCGATTGAGGAGCCGCGCATGCACAGCGTCGATTGAGGAGCAGCACATGCACAGCGTCGATTGAGGAGTCGCGCATGCACAGCGTCGATCGAGGAGTCGCGCATGCGCTGTGACGAGCGGCTCCGGCCGTACACAGTGAAGTTGGGTACTACACACAGCTTCAATACGCATGCGCAGGGAGCCGCTCGACAAGGCGCATTCGTGACCCCACGTTACACTGTGCAAGCGTGGAATTTTTCAAAGTGGATTCCAGTGACGTTGGCGCAACCCCGGGAACATCATTCAGATTGCGTGGACAGTGAAAACTGTGACAGAACGAATGAAGCATACGCCTATGACTAAATGAGCAGGTAAGATATACAGTGGGTACGGAAAGTATTCATACCACTTTAAATGTTTCACTCTTTCTTTCATTGCAGCCATTTGTTAAATTCAAAAAAGTTCATTTTTTTCTCATTAATGTACACTCTGCACCCCATCTTGATTGAAAAAAAAACCCATAAATGTAGAAATGTTTGCAAATTTATTAAAAAAGAAAAACTGAAATATCTCATATAGGGTTTACCTCCGTCAGGTGATGGGACTACTGCTCCCATCAGCCGAGTGAGAGCAGGAGCAGATGATGGGAGTATTCATCAGCTGGCTCCTGCGCTGTAAATAAAAACAAACAAACAAAAAAAACGCATGGGTTCCTCTGTATTTTTGATAACCAGCCAGGCAAAACTCACAGCTGGGGGCTGCAACCCTCAGCTGTCAGCTTCAGCAAGGCAGGTTATCAAGAATAATAGGGTGCCCACGCTGTTTTTTTTACTTATTTAAATAAATAATAAAAAAAACTGTATGGGGCCCCGCCCATTTTTGACAACCAGCCTTGCTAAAGCAGACAGCTGGGGGCTGGTATTCTCGGGCTGGTAAGGGGCCATGGATATTGGCACCCCCATCCTAAAAATTGGGGGTCACAATACAAAGGTGACATCAACCCCACAAATATGAATCCCACTTGCCACCGCTACAGGGCAAGTGGGAAGACTCGGGCAAAGCGCCAGAATTAGCGCATCTAATAGATGTGCCTTTTCTCGGTGGCTGTGGGCTGCTATTTTTAGGCTGGGGGTTGCTATATCCATAGCCCCTTACCAGCCTGAGAATAGCAGCCCCCAGCTGTCTGCATTAGCTTGGATGGTTGTCAAAAATGAGGGTGACCCCACACCATTTTTTCTAATCTCCTCTATTCTCGATAACCAGCCTTGCTGAAGCTGTCAGCTGAGGGTCGCTGCCCTTAGCTGAGTTTTGCCTGGCTAGTTATCAAAAATACAGGGGAACCCACACTGCTTTTTTTTTTTTTTAAATTACTTATTTACAGCGAAGGAGCCGCCTGATGAATACTCCCATCCGCCGCTCCTACTCTCACTGTTGTTAGCGGCAGCAGGCGTCGGCTAATGGGAGCAGTAGTCCCATCACCTGACACCAGTGACCAGAGGTAAACATTATACCTTTTGACAGCGTGGGAACCACGGCTCTCTGACCGGCGGGGATGATTTTACTGCCGATCAGAAGCGGTGTTAGCCACGCTGTCATGCACATGACAGCACGGCAAACACCTGATGTTTCGGTTGAACCCAAACAGTAACACAGACTTCCTGGTGAAGTCCGTGTTCAGTGTCTGTACCCGAACAGTGGGTGTTCGGTACGGATGCCAAACTTTACTGTTTGAGTTTGCCCATCTCATCAAAGTGTAAAGGCCATCGGGCAACAGTGTATGGGGTTAACCCAAAATTCTCTTGATAAATGATGTCGGAGGGATAGAAGAATCAGGCACTTTAATCCTTGATTCTTCTTGAATGATTAAGCTTCTATCAGAGGTTTACTAGCCCTTAATACTGATGTACGGGGCGATGGTGATAGACATCTGCTGATGGAACACGTATGCCCGATAGATATGTCCTGTATAAAGACATCTTCATGAAAAATCTGCTTACATGTACAAAGTATAATATAGCCTCACAAATACCTTCCATCCGTCTTTCCATATTCCGCAGGCATCCCCAGAAGAGAAGGAGAGAACACATAATGTATCTGCTTGGCTTGTATATGCAACCTGTAACTTTGAAAGGCTTTCAGCGGGAAGCTGGCAGACCTGCTTAGGGACTCCATTATGGAACCAGATCAATTGCTTACTGCTGGCTGCTATTGCTGCCGTCTCATATCTGCCATTAACATTTTGCATCATGCAAACTTCAAGGCATCGCAGCACGCTGGAGTAGACATGCGGAACAAGACATGATCCCGGCACAGCTTTCTGATTATCAATGCAATACAAAATAAACTCCTTTCCTTGCAGAGTTCTATTAGGAAGAGAAGAGCTTGTTAGATGCTCACTATCCAATCTCATGCTTGTTATCCCCAAAATACAAGTTCCTTCTTCAACAGTACCAGCCCAAAGAAGAGCGGAAATATTGATTGGAGCCGTTAAAACTTCTGAAGTTAAAGATGAGACGTAAAGGAGATTTTCCTGTTGTCTCCACAGAACGGTGGGGCCATCAGTTATGGAGAGATCGTCCATGGTTTCCGAGTTCACTTTGAACTTGGAGTAGGGTTCCAGTTCATTAGACGAGTGAAGAAGAAGCAGAATCAGCCTGAAACAACCGCTAGACTTTCTTTTACAAGTCCTCAGCAAAACGCATGGAAGCCTAATGCCGCTTCTGGCATCTGCCACACAGCGTACGAAGGCCAGTTCCAGGGCGGACTTACTCCACGGGACGTTGTACTCCCCACCAGAGGCCTCAATGAAACGTCCACTCTCGGAATTGAACGCCTTCCTCGAGAAAGCAAGAACATTTCTCTCTGCCGAGTCCGAGCTCTTTCTCTGTAGTAGCTGAAATGTAATGATCTGTCCATTGTAGGCGACAACGTGGCCATTGTTACTAGTGATCTCCATTCTTTCACTGTACCGATGTGACTACTAAAAGGTTCATCTGAGAAACAGAAGGATATTAGGTTTAAAGAAGATGAGAACTGACCTAAAAACACAAAATAGGTTTTACGCAAAATAATAAGTACTTCTGTGCAGAGATAACTGTGATGTAAATGATAGCGCCTCTTATGGTTGTAGCTCTCGCCAGCATCAGTGCCGTAGAGGGATCCCTCCTGGTAATACAGCCCTCTATTGGGAGAAAGCACTGGCTCCTCGTGGGTGGGTTTGAAGAAAGCACTGCCCTCTATTGGGAGGCTTTGGGACAAAGCACTGGCTCCTCAAGGGTGGGGTTATTATTGTACAACGGCGCAATGAAGAGGTCTTGTGACCCTCCCACAACTAAGCAGCACGTGGGAAAAATGCTGGAAAATGGCAATTTAATTTTTCTTAATTTTCAGAATTAGAAAGTTCTGTTTAGAGAATACCTGTATATGTGGTGTAAGAGAGTTCATGGGCTAACAGCATTAAAGGGACCTTGTCAGAACATATTAACATATGGATGTATTAGTATGGCTCTATAAGTCCTCCAATAAAAAATTATACTTTTCTTGTTGAGATCTGATGAGCCAGTCATTAGCACTCTAGTCACAGGCAAATCTGGCTGAAAGTGCACTAGGGGCGTGCCAGTACATTTGGTACAGCAGTCCAAGTGCATTAACACGCCCCTGTGCACTTCCAGACTGATTTGCATATGTCTTCTACGCTAGATTTCTCATGACTGGCCCATCGGATCATTACAAAAAATGTGTATTTTTTATAAACGTACAAGTTACTACACCGATACAAAAAAAAGCAGCACGTCTTTTGTACTACATTGTAGCTGCACCATGGCCTCTACGTCTGGCCTTACCCTAAAGTCCTGGCCCCATATGCGAAAGCACTGCATTTTTTTTCCTGCACAAAAATTCTTAACAGTCTGGTCTGATTGCTGCATTTTTGCAGCTTTTGTGTTGCATTTTCCTCCTTTTGATGCATTTTGATGTAGATGTGAAGCAGGATTTTTTTTCTGCTTATTTAGTACAGAAACGCTGGGGTTCTGCACCCAAACACAATTCTGCATTTATTTTTTCCAGACTCATTTTTTTTGTGAAAAAATGCACAGTTCAACCGCAGTTTAATTGCAGAGTTTTCATTAAATCACATCCACGCTGCTAGAATTGGCAACTGCAGCAGACTGTCCGGCTCAACAAAAACACAGTGCTTACGCTATGGGGGGAATACGGCCCAAATACAAGCAAGGAGTACTTCATTTACCAATCTACCCAGTTCGTTGTTATATAAATTTGTGATTGTGGATAACTTCACATTTGCATGCAGCTGAAAAATGGGGAGTTGGTTACTGGTGGGCCCTTGGCATCCCAGTCCAATACTCATCGCAACGCAATGCTCGGAGTGGCCGTCAGCTCTCCCAACCAGAACATGACAGCATGGCTAATCCGAGAATTGCGTTGCGATCTTCGTCCCAGTAACGATCATGAGATGCTTCCATTTTAACAAACATGCACGCTGTGCCAAGATGAGCATGAATGTATTTGGGGAGGTCAGGTCTGCTTGGCTGATAGCAGAAAGATAACTGTAGGCTCCTCTTGATCACACTGGTATTACGGCTTCCGTTCATACGATAGCAATGACAATCTATTCACTTTAATAGGATCATTGAATCCCTGACAGTGAGAACAGTACAGCAGACTGCGCGCTGTCCGAAACACCGCAACGTGTAACTAGTGATGAGCGAATGCAAAATTCTTATTTTAAAGTGGGCACCATCGATTAATATTATAACAATAAAGTAGAGTGGGCTCACTATAATGCATGTAAAGCATAGTACACCATAAATATTAAAGAGAAAAGGTACATGCATAAAGACTAGGATCACCACAAAATTTAAGCAAGAAACAAAAATATTTTTATTTCCAAACCGAAGAAACACTACACACAATTAAAAACAGCTAAAACATTCCAAATGGAAATCATTCAGCTGCGGCAAGAAAAACTAAATTTCCGAGAATTAAAAAATACTCGGAGGACCCCCGAGCGTGCTCTGGAAATCTCGAGTAACGAGTATATTTGCTCATCACTACGTGTAAGTGCAATGAGGTGGTGGGCACTGACTCGGGTTTTCTGTAGCCCCTAAAGTGAATAGTGCAGAGAGACAATACCACACACAGCCTGTAGACGGGGGCAGCGCTATTTTTGTAAAAAGACAGTCATAGTTTTCTAATCCAGGACAATCTCTTGAAGCCCTCTGGCACCTAAAATTTTATATATCTATAATATAACGCTGGGAGCGTCACTCTGTCCGAAGCCTCTATAGACTGCGCAAGCGCAAGCGCCGGCGCAGTCTGGACCGCACAGAGCGACGCTCCCAGGAGATCGCGGTATGCGTAAGCGCTGAACGCACACCGCGATCTCCACCGGACAAGCAGGGACGAGCCAGGAGGCGGAGGGTGAGTATACTTACCTGACCCGTTCCACCGACGCGCTTCCGGGCCGTGACTGTCCCCCTGCTCCCGGAATCGGCGCCTGCGCAGTCCGCGCTTTCCGACGCCATTTTCTTGAAGACACATTGCAGTGTCTTCAAGAAAATGGCGCCGGAAAGCGCGGACTGCGCAGGCGCCGACTCCGGGAGCAGGACCAAGAAAATGGCCACAGCCACGCACAGCCGCCGCACCCAGCACAGCCGACCATAGCCGCCCACAGCCACGCACAGGCGCCCACAGCCACGCACAGCCGCCGCACCCAGCACAGCTGCCCACAGCCACCCATAGCCACGCACAGCCGCCGCACCCAGCACAGCCGACCACAGCCACGCACAGCCGCCGCACCCAGCACAGCCACGCACAGCCGCCGCACCCAGCACAGCCGACCACAGCCGCCGCACCCAGCACAGCCGCCCACAGCCACGCACAGCCGACCACAGCCACGCACAGCCGCCGCACCCAGCACAGCCGCCCACAGCCACGTACAGCCACCCATAGCCACACACAGCCGCCGCACCCAGCACAGCCACGCACAGCCGCCGCACCCAGCACAGCCGCCCACAGCCGCCGCACCCAGCACAGCCGCCCACAGCCACGCACAGCCGACCACAGCCACGCACAGCCGCCGCACCCAGCACAGCCGCCCACAGCCACGTACAGCCACCCATAGCCACACACAGCCGCCGCACCCAGCACAGCCGCCCACAGCCACGCACAGCCCACAGCCACGCACAGCCGCCGCACCCAGCACAGCCGCCCACAGCCACGTACAGCCACCCATAGCCACACATAGCCGCCGCACCCAGCACAGCCGCCGCACCCAGCCCACAGCCGCCGCACCCAGCACAGCCACCCACAGCCGCCGCACCCAGCACAGCCGCCGCACCCAGCACATCCGCCGCACCCAGCACAGCCATGCACAGCCGCCTACAGCCACGCACAGCCTCCCACAGCCGCCCACAGCCACGGACAGCCGCCGCACCCAGCACAGCCGCCGCACCCAGCACAGCCGACCACAGCCACGCACAGCCGCCACACCCAGCACAGCCGCCCACAGCCACGCACAGCCGCCGCACCCAGCACAGCCGCCCACAGCCACGCACAGCCCACAGCCACGCACAGCCGCCGCACCCAGCACAGCCACCCACAGCCGCCGCACCCAGCACAGCCGCCGCACCCAGCACATCCGCCGCACCCAGCACAGCCATGCACAGCCACGCACAGCCGCCTACAGCCACGCACAGCCGCCCACAGCCACGGACAGCCGCCGCACCCAGCACAGCCGCCCACAGCCACGCACAGCCACCCATAGCCACGCACAGCCGCCGCACCCAGCACAGCCGACCACAGCCACGCACAGCCGCCGCACCCAGCACAGCCGCCCACAGCCACGCACAGCCGCCGCACCCAGCACAGCCGACCACAGCCGCCGCACCCAGCACAGCCGCCCACAGCCGCCCACAGCCGCCGCACCCAGCACAGCCGCCGCACCCAGCACAGCCGCCCACAGCCACGCACAGCCCACAGCCACGCACAGCCGCCGCACCCAGCACAGCCACCCACAGCCGCCGCACCCAGCACAGCCGCCGCACCCAGCACATCCGCCGCACCCAGCACAGCCATGCACAGCCGCCACAGCCACGCACAGCCGCCTACAGCCACGCACAGCCTCCCACAGCCACGCACAGCCGCCCACAGCCACGGACAGCCGCCGCACCCAGCACAGCCGCCGCACCCAGCACAGCCGCCCACAGCCACGCACAGCCGCCCACAGCCACGCACAGCCGCCGCACCCAGCACAGCCACGCACAGCCGCCGCACCCAGCACAGCCGCCCACAGCCACGCACAACCGCTGCACCCAGCACAGCCACCCACAGCCGCCGCACCCAGCACAGCCGCCGCACCCAGCACATCCGCCGCACCCAGCACAGCCGCCGCACCCAGCACAGCCGCCGCACCCAGCACAGCCACGCACAGCCGCCACAGCCATGCACAGCCTCCGCACCCAGCACAGCCACGCACAGCCGCCTACAGCCACGGACAGCCGCCGCACCCAGCACAGCCACCGCACCCAGCACAGCCGCCGCACCCAGCACAGCCGCCCACAGCTACGCACAGCCGCCGCACCCAGCACAGCCTCCCACAGCCACGCACAGCCGCCTACAGCCACGCACAGCCGCTGCACCCAGCACAGCCGCTGCACCCAGTACAGCCACCGCACCCAGCACAGCCGTCCACAGCTGCCGCACCCAGCACAGCCGCCCGCACCCAGCACAGCCACGTCACATACAGCCGCCCGCACTCAGCACAGCCACATACAGCCGCCCGCACTCAGCACAGCCGCCCGCACTCAGCACAGCCGCCCGCACTGATGGGGGCGCAGGATGGAGCAGTACGTGATAGGATGGGGGCGCAGGATGGGAGCACATGACAGGATGGGGATGAGGATGGAGCAGCACATGACACGGTGGAGCAGCACATGACAGGATGGGGGCGCAGGATGGAGCAGCACATGACACGGTGGAGCAGCACATGACAGGATGGGGATGCAGGATGGAGCAGCACATGACACGGTGGAGCAGCACATGACAGGATGGGGGCGCAGGATGGAGCAGCACATGACACGGTGGAGCAGCACATGACAGGATGGGGGCGCAGGATGGAGCAGCATATGACAGGATAGGAGCAGCACATACCAGGATGGAGACCATATTCCAATATAAATGCTCGCCACCCGGGCGTAGAACGGGTTCAATAGCTAATATATATATATATATATATATATATATATATATATATATATATATATATATTAAACAAAAAGTGAAACAGCACAAACAGATGTAAAAAAGAGGACTTTAATGCCCTGTGGCGTGGCAACTTTCGGATAAAACAAATCCTGGTTGTCAATCCTTTCTTGAGAAAGGATTTGTTTTATCCGAAACGTTGCCACGCCACAGGGCATTAAAGTCCTCTTTTTTACATCTTTTTGTGCTGTTTCCCTTTTTGTTTACTGTCTGAAAGGCCATTGGAATGCTGGTCAGGGAAGCGTGCACGCTTGAAGGTATTTTTTCTGGTGCTGTTCCTCTTTTTCTATCTATCTATATATATCCATCTATCTATCCACATACACTGATCAAAAAAAATGAAGGGAGTACTCAATCAACATCCTCCAATTCCGAGTAAAAACAAAACAAAGAAAGAAATAGTAGTGTTTTTTTGTAGTGTTTTTTTTTTTTACATATCTGGTATTGTTGTGTCCGTAAAAATCCAATGTATTCAAATGTAATTGTGTAATGTATTCAATGCGGGTTGGACGCTGTATACTTGTGCAGCGACCAGATGTTACAGCATAGTGGATGGCATTTCAAGAAATCCTTTGCCCTTTATGCATGCATAGATGCCCGCTGCTACCTGTGGAGACGGACATGCGGTGTGTCTTTCCAGATCGCAGCATGTCTATTTATCTATGTAGTGGAGAGCGAGCCCACGCAAGATAAATCTCACCCGTCCAATGCAATGGACATGGTGAATCCGCACGGTTCAATGTACATATGCGGATTCTCCTGCGTTCAACAGCTGGCAGCACTTTGGACGCAGCGGACATGTGCTACGCCCAGAGCCATGCCAGTTCCTGAGCACGTGCACGTACCCTAAAGCAAAAAAAAAAAAGGTTACAGGTTTCGGAAAATGGGCACAAACTTTTTTTCTTTTTAATTTTTATAAACAGCTTTCCACTCCCGCCTAGAGGTTGTGTTTAGTACTGCACTTTAAGAAAGCTCCTCCCACCGGAGGCTTTAATCATAGTGAGTCCATTGTATACGGGCACCATTTTGTTTTTCTGTCACAGAACCCTTGTAACTGAACACTACATGTCATATTCCCCTTATTTCCCAATGGAATGGCACAGATTCTTTAAAGGGAACCTGTCCCCCCCCAGTTGTTTCAAACTAAAAGAGCCACCTTGTGCAGCAGTAATGCTGCATTCTGACAAGGTGGCTCTTTTAGTTCTGGGTGCTGTAACTAGAGAAATAATCCGTTTTTTAATTTGTCAGAAATACCTGGTCTTCAGTCAAGGAGGCCGGCGTTTCCCCCCCTGCTTCAGATGCCACACAGCCGTCACTCACACCTTCTTGGCGCCGGGCGCCGCCTCCTCCTCAGCGCTGTTTTCAAAATAGCCGGCGCCTGCGCTCTTTTCCCCTGCCTGGTGCAGGCGCAGTGAGCACTGGCCGTCTTTCCTCATATGCAGCCCAGCTGACTGCGCCTGCACGGCCGCCCTGCCTGTGATTCCCAGCCCTGCAATGTGAATAAATCAGAAGACACTACGGGGCTGGGAATCACAGGCAGGGCGGCCGCACAGGCGAGGCGATTTGGATATTTCTACCATCCTTCGGGGGCCGTACAAACTCCGCCCACAAAGTACATCCTAACTCTGGCAGTGGTTTCAGGACGTAATCTTTCATTGCATGCCCTTCAGTGTTCAGTAGTGAACACTGCGTGTGTGTTTTAACAGAGCAAGGAGAAATTAATGAGCTGGTTGTAATCAAAATACACCTCCCTGCCCAAGAATGCGGTCCCTGAGAATCTGCCCGGGGGCCTGATAAAAGGTCATCAAGGGCCGTAAATGGCCCTGGGGCCTGAGGTTCCCCACCCCTGCTTTAAAGAATAACGTTACAAAGGGCTCCGGGACATGACGTCACTTTGTGCCCCGGGACTAGAGCCACACTACATGACGTCACTGTGGGCCCCAGGACTAGAGCCACACTACATGACGTCACTGCGGGCCCCGGGACTAGAGCCATATTACATGACATCACTGCGGGCCCCGGGACTAGAGCCACACTACATGACGTCACTGCGGGCCCCAGGACTAGAGCCACACTACATGACGTCACTGTGGGCCCCGGGACTAGAGCCACACTACATGACGTCACTGCGGGCCCCGGGACTAGAGCCATATTACATGACATCACTGCGGGCCCCGGGACTAGAGCCACACTACATGACGTCACTGCGGGCCCCAGGACTAGAGCCACACTACATGACGTCACTGTGGGCCCCGGGACTAGAGCCACACTACATGACGTCACTGCGGGCCCCGGGACTAGAGCCATATTACATGACATCACTGCGGGCCCCGGGACTAGAGCCACACTACATGACGTCACTGCGGGCCCCAGGACTAGAGCCACACTACATGACGTCACTGCGGGCCCCGGGACTAGAGCCACTACATGACGTCACTGCGGGCCCCGGGACTAGAGCCACACTACATGACGTCACTGCGGGCCCCAGGACTAGAGCCACACTACATGACATCACTGTGGGCCCCGGGACTAGAGCCACTACATGACGTCACTGCGGGCCCCGGGACTAGAGCCACACTACATGACGTCACTGCGGGCCCCGGGACTAGAGCCACACTACATGACGTCACTGCGGGCCCCGGGACTAGAGCCATATTACATGACATCACTGCGGGCCCCGGGACTAGAGCCACACTACATGACGTCACTGCGGGCCCCAGGACTAGAGCCACACTACATGACGTCACTGCGGGCCCCAGGACTAGAGCCACACTACATGACGTCACTGCGGGCCCCAGGACTAGAGCCACACTACATGACGTCACTGCGGGCCCCGGGACTAGAGCCATATTACATGACGTCACTGCGGGCCCCGGGACTAGAGCCATATTACATGACGTCACTGCGGGCCCCAGGACTAGAGCCACACTACATGACGTCACTGCGTGCCCCAGGACTAGAGCCACACTACATGACGTCACTGCGGGCCCCGGGACTAGAGCCATATTACATGACGTCACTGCGGGCCCAGGGACTAGAGCCACACTACATGACGTCACTGCGGCCCCCAGGACTAGAGCCACACTACATGACGTCACTGCGTGCCCCAGGACTAGAGCCACACTACATGACGTCACTGCGGGCCCCGGGACTAGAGCCACTACATGACGTCACTGCGGGCCCCGGGACTAGAGCCACACTACATGACGTCACTGCGGGCCCCGGGACTAGAGCCACACTACATGACGTCACTGCGGGCCCCGGGACTAGAGCCACACTACATGACGTCACTGCGGGCCCCGGGACTAGAGCCACACTACATGACGTCACTGCGTGCCCCAGGACTAGAGCCACACTACATGACGTCACTGCGGGCCCCGGGACTAGAGCCACTACATGACGTCACTGCGGGCCCTGGGACTAGAGCCACACTACATGACGTCACTGCGGGCCCCGGGACTAGAGCCACACTACATGACGTCACTGCGGGCCCCGGGACTAGAGCCACACTACATGACGTCACTGTGGGCCCCGGGACTAGAGCCACACTACATGACGTCACTGTGTGCCCCGGGACTAGAGCCACACTACATGACATCACTGTGGGCCCCGGGACTAGAGCCACACTACATGACGTCACTGCGGGCCCCGGGACTAGAGCCATATTACATGACATCACTGCGGGCCCCGGGACTAGAGCCATATTACATGACGTCACTGCGGGCCCCGGGACTAGAGCCACACTACATGACGTCACTGCGGGCCCCAGGACTAGAGCCACACTACATGACGTCACTGCGGGCCCCGGGACTAGAGCCACTACATGACGTCACTGCGGGCCCTGGGACTAGAGCCACACTACATGACGTCACTGCGGGCCCCAGGACTAGAGCCACACTACATGACGTCACTGTGTGCCCCGGGACTAGAGCCACACTACATGACATCACTGTGGGCCCCGGGACTAGAGCCACTACATGACATCACTGTGGGCCCCGGGACTAGAGCCACTACATGACGTCACTGCGGGCCCCGGGACTAGAGCCACACTACATGACGTCACTGCGGGCCCCGGGACTAGAGCCACACTACATGACGTCACTGTGTGCCCCGGGACTAGAGCCACACTACATGACGTCACTGTGGGCCCCGGGACTAGAGCCACACTACATGACATCACTGCGGGCCCCGGGACTAGAGCCACACTACATGACGTCACTGCGGGCCCCGGGACTAGAGCCATATTACATGACGTCACTGCGGGCCCCGGGACTAGAGCCATATTACATGACGTCACTGCGGGCCCCGGGACTAGAGCCACACTACATGACATCACTGTGGGCCCCAGGACTAGAGCCACACTACATGACGTCACTGCGGGCCCCGGGACTAGAGCCACACTACATGACGTCACTGCGGGCCCCGGGACTAGAGCCACTACATGACGTCACTGTGTGCCCCGGGACTAGAGCCACACTACATGACGTCACTGTGGGCCCCGGGACTAGAGCCACACTACATGACATCACTGCGGGCCCCGGGACTAGAGCCACACTACATGACGTCACTGTGGGCCCCGGGACTAGAGCCACACTACATGACGTCACTTAGTCACGGTCTCAGGCTACTTCCAGATACCCAAAAGTCCCGCCATATGCCGCAGTGCACTGTGGGTAAGCACGCCGCATGGCTGCGAGGAGCCCCCAGTCCCCGCTGGTCTCACCGTACACACCGCCCCGCAGTCAGGAGCGCCGTTACCCGCTCACGGTCCCAGCCTCACACCCGCTGACGTCATGCAGCAGATAGCGGAGGCGACAGCCGCCCAGGAGGGGGCAGGACGAGCAGTGACGTGACCGGTGACGTCAGCGAGGCCGGAAGGACTGGGAGACACCGGGCAGCGCAGTGTACGGAGAGCAGCGGCGGCAGACGGCGACCATGGCCGATGTGAGTAGTGGGGAGATGGGAGAGTAATGTACGGGGAGGAGGGAAGAGGCGGCCAGTGCCCGTAACACCGTGTGATGGCTGCAGGCACTGTCCTCATCAGGTGGCGGCGGGGGACGAGACGTCATCAGGTGGTGGCGCTGTGTGATGTCATCAGGTGGCGCAGTAGGGGCTGTGTGATGTCATCAGGTGGCGCAGTGAGGGCTGAGTGATGTCATCAGGTTCTGGGGCTGTGTGATGTCATCAGATGGAACGGTGTGATGTCATTAGATGGTACAGGTGGGACTGTGTGATGTCATCAGGTGGTGCAGGTGGAACGGTGTGATGTCATTAGATGGTGCAGGTGGAACGGTGTGATGTCATAATGTCATTAGATGGTGCAGGTGGGACTGTGTGATGTCATCAGGTGGTGCAGGTGGAACGGTGTGATGTCATTAGATGGTGCAGGTGGAACGGTGTGATGTCATTAGATGATGCAGGTGGGACTGTGTGATGTCATCAGGTGGCGCAGTAAGGCCTGTGTGATGTCATCAGGTGGTGCAGGTGGAACGGTGTGGTATCAGGTGCTGGGGCTGTGTGTCGTCATCAGGTGGCGCAGCAGGGGCTGTGTGATGTCATCAATCAACATGGGAGAGGGGAAAAAGGATTTTCACAGTGCTCCCAGAGTATCACAGGACCACGGGTGCCAGGTTCAATGTGGCTGGAGTCCACTTGTAAATGCAGGCAAAAAAGGAAAAACCAACACCAGGTGATATCCATAAAAATTAAAGTTTTATCTTTTATTTAATCCATTATTTGTAAAAAGTTAAAACAATGAGTAAGGACATAAAGTCCAGAACGTGTCAGGCGTGCGGGGGATGTTTGCCCCTTGAGACTCTGACATGTTTGTTTTTAACTTTTTGCAAACAATGGATTAAATAAAAGACAAAACTTGAATTTTTATGGAAATCACCTTGTGCAGTTTTTTTCTTTTTTGCCTGTGATGTCATCAGGTGGCGCAGTAGGGACTGTGATGTCATCAGGTGGTGTGGGTGGCTTTCTGTGATGTCATCAGGTGGTGTGGGTGGCTTTCTGTGATGTCATCAGGTGGTGTGGGTGGATTTATGTGATGTCATCAGGTGGTGTGGGTGGCTTTCTGTGATGTCATCAGGTGGTGTGGGTGGATTTATTTGATGTCATCAGGTGGTGTGGGTGGATTTGTGTGATGTCATCAGGTGGCTGCGGGGAACGAGACATCAGGTGGCGCAGTAGGGACTGTAAGTAGGAAATAAGAATGTGCAGAGTATGTGATGTCATCAATAGTGTGTTATTATATGTGATGTCATTGTACGGGGGTCCTGTGATGTCACCATGTGATGGCCCTGAGGACAGATGTGCTGGAGGATCACGGCTGTGAGCTGCAGAGTCTCATCCCGTCTTACCACTTACTGTGATCTGCGCCGATTTCAGTCTCCTGTTACTTTGTGTCAGAACGGAACAGAAAACTCCAAACTGTGGATTAGGTGAAAGTATCACTGTCAGCATGAAAAGTGTCAGAGCTTGCTGAGACCTGTAGTTCCTCAATAGCTGTAGGCCGTTGTACTGGGAGTGCCGGGTTATACGAGTAGGGACTGTTCACACATGTGCCAGGAGATCCGCGCGCCATGTCTGCACCTTGTTATATTCAGCTGTTTAAAAATGTCTTATTTGTTGCTGATCAAAAAAAAGTGACTCCTGCAATGTGAGAGTAGGAAGAAGGGGACTAACACTGCAGCATGGAATATTCTGGAATCTGTTAGACTTGCTGCAGGAGGCGCTCCAGGGCCTGACAGATTGGTTTATGGGGTCACATGTGAAGAAAAAATAAAAGAAGGTATAATCTCCTATTACATCCCTGCTGTTTCTCCACCGTCTCGTTCTGATCCTCCCCGACAGTCACCGATTACTTGGCTGCAGTGGTACAGCAGTATACCACTCAAAGCAGTGATTGGCTGCAGTGGTACAGCAGTATACCACTCAAAGCAGTGATTGGCTGCAGTGGTACAGCAGTATACCACTCAGAGCGGTGATTGGCTGCAGTGGTACAGCAGTATACCACTCAGAGCGGTGATTGGCTGCAGTGGTACAGCAGTATACCACTCAGTGCAGTGATTGGCTGCAGTGGTACAGCTGTATACCACTCAGAGCGGTGATTGGCTGCAGTGGTACAGCTGTATACCACTCAGAGCGGTGATTGGCTGCAGTGGTACAACAGTATACCACTCAGAGCGGTGATTGGCTGCAGTGGTACAGCAGTATACCACTCAGAGCGGTGATTGGCTGCAGTGGTACAGCAGTATACCACTTGGACTAGTAGTTATCTGCAGCAGTTTACCACTTGGACTAGTGGTTGGCTGTTTGGTACACCAGTATATCACTTAGACTAGTGATTGGGGGGAAGGTGAGCTGTGATATCCTCTATTCTGAATGGTGGATTCTGTGTTATGTACTGTGTATCCAGGTGTTATCTGTCATAGTACATGAGGGAGAGGAGGTGAGCTTTTGTGAATGGTGGATTCTTTGTTATTAGTCATTGTACAAGAGGAGGTGAGCTGTGATATCATCTGTTGTGATTGGTGCATCCTGTGTTATCTACTGTATATAGAGGTGCTATGTCTCTGTAATCCTCTTGGTAATGAGACTGCTGTAAAGTCTTGTGTATGAAGCACGTGACCATGGCCCCCCGGAGAGCCCTCTATCACTTCTTTCTGATCTATTAGGGCATATGGCCTGAAGTTGTCTGTATGGGACAAGCCCTTGGAGTACCAGGTTGTGATGATGAAGTCATCGGTGATAAATGAATGCGCGCTGGGCTTCTGAATATTGGGCCCCAGCCGATCATCAGCATAGGGGTCCCAACACCACTTCCTGAGATGCCGCCGTAGTCAAACAAATGTGGACTAATGCTCACACAGAGTAATCAAGACCCTGTTTAAATAATGGTCGGGGTCCTCAGTAGTCAGATCACTAGCAATCATATATCTATAAATGTTAAATTTGACATAGTCCCTGTAAAATGCACTTGACAGCTGATGCATGCTGCCCGAGCCACATTTCAGCTGTAGGGAGAGACCTGTCATCTTCGCAGTGAGGTGAGGGGAGGCTTTTGGGGTCCGACTGCTTGGACTCGTCCCCTGAGCGGCATGGTTCTTGGCCGGCTTTTAAATGTATGTTTTCTCTGAAACACTGCAGCGGTCCAGCTGTCAGATCGGTCAGCATGAATCAGCTGCCAGGTTCCCTTTAAAGGGATTCTCTGGGCAAAATAAAACTTTGTCCAAGGGACTGGATATGTATACAATATGAAATAGCAAAGACCGATATACTCTCCTACCAGCACCCACTGGACGGCCGCGGCCTGTGATGGACGGCCGCGGCCTGTGATGGACGGCCGCGGCCTGTGATGGACGGCCGCGGCCTGTGATGGACGGCCGCGGCCTGTGATGGACGGCCGCGGCCTGTGATGGACGGCCGCGGCCTGTGATGGACGGCCGCGGCCTGTGATGGACGGCCGCGGCCTGTGATGGACGGCCGCGGCCTGTGATGGACTGCAGTGGTCTGATGCCTTGAGCTGCGTGTCATTGGATGTTTTATGATTCAAGTTGCTGCCATAGCTGTTTCCGTATTCAGGTGAGTGCCGTACGGTGATTATGTCCGAGTGTGTTTTGTTTGTTTTTTTGTACTTATTTCATCCTCTGGGCAAAGTTTTATTTCTTCCTGACAACCCCTTTATGTCTCGCTGGGTGTGTGAAAATCTTTCCTGATCTCCCAGGAAAGAATCTGATCCTCGGTGTTCGGCCCCTCGGACGCCCCCTACTCTAGTCTACACTGGCACAGATAAATCTTTAGTTTTCTATTGTCGCAAGTCGTTTTTCAAGTTGCCTGTGACCGAGTTCATTGAGCCAGGACGACCCGAGGATCCTCTTTTCTGTGTTATACCGGCAGGGAGAAGCGGTTTTATTTCTGGAAGTGACATTGAGCTTTGTCACAGAACACTAAGTTCAAGTGTAAAATTAGGGAAGAAAGAAAAGAAAGCTGTCATAAGATCATGGGGATGATTTTCTATATGTGAGGGCTGCCTGCCATTATGTCACTGTATATCAGGGGTTCTCCGCGGTTATCACAGAGTACGGGCGTCCATCCATAATGAAACATTCAGTGCAACAGTAAGGCTCTGTTCACATGTCCACTTGTTATGTTAAATAAATATGTCTTTACAAACAGCAGAAAGGGACATGGAGTGGATCACAGGTTCTGAGCAGATCCTTCTTTGAATGATTTAAATTATAAACTTTAAAGGGAATCTATCACGTTGCCAAATGCTTGGTGGTTAGCACTGTAGCCTTGTAGCCCTGGGTTCAAATGCCACCAAGGACAACATCTCAAGGAGTTTGTATCAGGGCTGTGGAGTCAGTATTCAATCTTCCAAATCCTCGATGTCCCTGACCCCGACTCCACAGCACTGGTCACTACTGAGCATGTGCTTAAAGTGCAGCACAGATTCATCTCAACTACGACTCCACAGCACTGGTCACTACTGAGCATGTGCTTAAAGTGCAGCACAGATTCATCTCAACTAGAAGCCCAGATCCTTAGATCAGCAACAGAACAGACATTATAGGACATTTCAGAACTTTTATTATGAAAACATTTACAGCCCATCCTGCATTGTGCTACTGGACCCAATGTGTTAAATATTTTAGGAGACACTCAATTTTATACCAACTCCACCAAAATTGACACCTACTCCACAGCCCTGGTTTTTATGCTCTCCTTGGGTTCTGTGGGTTTCCTCCTACACTCAAAAGACATACTGATGGGAATCTAGATTGTGAGCCCCAATGGGGACGATAATGATGTGCAGACATGGAGCCGCGGCTTCAGTTACCGGTCAGTATGCAGTGAGTGGCGGCTGTAACCAATCCCCAGCACAGTGACTGACCATTTGCTCTGCTGTTGCTTAGTGTAGAGTCGTCATTACAACTTCTGCTCACTATGTACTGAGTAGTGACTGAAAGCTGGAGGCTGCCTGGAGAAAAAGTTTTTCTCCCAGTAGCTGCACTTTTAGTTCTGCGGCCACTTGTCTTAAGAAAGTTATTAATCTGCAGATTAATCCCATATCTACAGGTTAATAGCATTTGGATACATGAGAGGTTCCCTATAAAAATGAACAGCTTTGTTTACACTTTGTATCCTTTTTGTTGTGTTAGTAACGATCCGTTTTTACTAGGGATCTCTGAATACCTCTCGCGTTCCGTGTATGCGCCGTGCTGAATTAACAGATCCGTTAGCGGAAGACCTGTTTCCTCAAATGCTTCAATGTTTAAAGAATAACCTCCGTTTCTATCCATTTTTGGGGGGGAAGAAAAAAAGTTTGTGCCGACTGTATTTTTTTTTCTTCCAATTAAAAACAAGATATCCACCAGAAAGGAGACAGAAGACTGCGGTCAGTGTTATTTCCCCTGAGACGAGCGGTGATTCTACCAAACAACTATTCACTCGTATGGTTTTGGGCCCCTTTGGAGAGTTCATGGACATAAGTGGGGTCTGTGGAAAATCCGCTGGATGCTCTCCCCTTGGGAAGCTATCCTAAGGTGTATGTAAAGTGCCCCCTTTTCTGGTTCTCGGGTCTACAGCTCGCCTATGTGCAGACACCGAGGGCTGCTGCGTTGTTACATTGGTCAGTGGGGACTGATGTTATGGCAATGAGTATCCACACAGCGAACTGAGGTCACCAGCGAGCAAAGTCTCCGGTTGTGAGACCATCCAGAGAGCGCCTGTGACCCATCCCCCTGCTCTCTGGGTGAGTTCACACCTCATGATTTTCAGCCAGGCTCTCGGTTCCCGTTCTCTGATCTAACTGTAACTGTAAGAGCAGTGAGACTATGGAACTCTCTGCCGTATGATGTTGTAATGAGTGATTCATTACTTACATTTAAGAGGGGAATGGATGCCTTTCTGGAAAAGTATAATGTTACAGGGTATATACACTAGATTCCTTGATAGGGCGTTGATCCAGGGAACTTGTCTGATTGCCGTATGTGGAGTCAGGAAGGAATTTTTTTCCCCAATGTGGAGCTTACTCTTTGCCACATGTTTTTTTTTTGCCTTCCTCTGGATCAACATGTTAGGGCATGTTAGGTTAGGCTATGGGTTGAACTAGATGGACTTAAAGTCTTCCCTCAACCTTAATAACTATGTTACATGGGCATGTGTTTCAGACCAGTCCTGGGAACCTTGCTTGCTTTTAATACATGTTTGATCTGTTAATGGAGACTTGGAGTAAATATTAACTAATGATCTTATTGTTATAGGTTATAGAGACCTCTGCATGGAGGACATCTACTATATAATTGTCTATGGGTCACTTCCGTCTGTCCTTCTGTCTGTCGCGGTTATTCGTTCGCTGATTGGTCTCGCCAGCTGCCTGTCATGGCTGCCGCGACCAATCAGCGACGCGCACAGTCTGGAAGAAAATGGCCGCTCCTTACTCCCCGCACTCACTGCCCGGCGCCCGCATACACCCCTCCGCTCACCGCTCACACAGGGTAAATGCCGGCGGTAACGGACCGCGTTATGCCGCGGGTAACGCACTCTGTTACCGCTGCTATTAACCCTGTGTGACCAAGTTTTTTACTATTGACGCAGCCTATGCAGCGCCAATAGTAAAAACATCTGTTAAAAATAATTAAAAAAAATAAAAAATGATTATATACTCACCTACGCCGCCTTTCCCGCTCCTCGCCATGCAACCGGCACGTTCCGTTGGCACGGATGGTCTGGCAGAAGGACCTGCCATGACGTCACGGTCATGTGACCGCGACGTCATCGCAAGTCATACGCGCATGCGCGGAAAGGACCTGCCGTGACGTGACGGTCATGTGACCGCGACGTCCTCACAGGCCCTGCGCGAGCAGGCTGGGACCGGAAGACGACAGGCGACAGAACTACAAGTATGGTGAGTATGTTAGAACTACAAGGGGCCCTCGGATCGGAAGGTGAGTATGTTTATTTTTTTATTTTTTAACCTGTGACATACGTGGCTGGGCAATATACTACGCGGCTCTGTGCTGAATACTGCGTCACTGGGCAATATACTACGTCACTGGGCAATATACTACGTCACTGGGCAATATACTAGCAATATACTACGCGGCTTTGTGCTGTATACTACATCACTGGGCAATATACTACGTCACTGGGCAATATACTACATCACTGGGCAATATACTACATGGCTGGGCAATATACTACATCACTGGGCAATATACTACATCACTGGGCAATATACTACATCACTGGGCAATATACTACATGGCTGGGCAATATACTACATGGCTGGGCAATATACTACATGGCTGGGCAATATACTACATCACTGGGCAATATACTACATCACTGGGCAATATACTACGTGGCTGGCAATATACTACGTGGCTCTGTGCTGAATACTACGTCACTGGGCAATATACTACGTCTCTGGGCAATATACTAGCAATATACTACGTGGCTCTGTGCTGTATACTACGTCACTGGGCAATATACTACGTGGCTGGGCAATATACTACATGGCTGGGCAATATACTACATCACTGGGCAATATACTACATCACTGGGCAATATACTACATCACTGGGCAATATACTACATGGCTGGGCAATATACTACATGGCTGGGCAATATACTACATCACTGGGCAATATACTACATCACTGGGCAATATACTACATCACTGGGCAATATACTACATCACTGGGCAATATACTACATCACTGGGCAATATACTACATGGCTGGGCAATATACTACGTGGCTGGGCAATATACTACATCACTGGGCAATATACTACGTGGCTGGCAATATACTACGTGGCTCTGTGCTGAATACTACGTCACTGGGCAATATACTACGTTACTGGGCAATATACTACGTGGCTGGGCAATATACTAGCAATATACTACGTGGCTCTGTGCTGTATACTACGTCACTGGGCAATATACTACGTGGCTGGGCAATATACTACATGGCTGGGCAATATACTACGTGGCTGGGCAATATACTACGTGGCTGGGCAATATACTACTTGGGCTGTGCTATATACTACGTGGACATACATATTCTAGAATACCCGATGTGTTAGAATCGGGCCACCATCTAGTTATATAATACTTGTCAGAGGAGGACCCCTGTACCACATATCCTTTGGGATAAGTTGCTGCTTGGAAGGAGACCTTCTCCTATTGGCAGAAAAGGTCCCTCACCTCCACTTGGTCTCTAAACTCCTAGAACATTTAGTCTAATCTCATCCGATCCGCTATCTCTCAGAGAACTCTCTTGACCCTGTACAATCTGGTTTAATCAGTCTACTAAAGGCATTATCTAATGATTACTGATCCCTGTTGATTCTCCTGGATCTCTGCAGCATTCCACACTGTGGATCACCAGCTCCTCCTCACTATGCTCCGCTCCATAGGCCTCAGGAACACTGTTCTCTCCTGGTTCTCCTCCTACTTCTCTGACCGCTCCTTCACTGTATCTTTTGCTGGCTCCTCTTCCTCTCCCCTTCCCTTTAGGCTATGTGCACACGGTCAGGATTTCTTGCAGAAAATTCCTGAGAAAAACCTGAAATTTTCTGCAAGAAATCTGCATGCGTTTTTGCCGTGTTTTTGGTGCGTTTTTTTCCGGATATTTCCCAATGCATTTTATAGTGGGAAATCCGCAAAAAACCCACAAAATTAATGAACATGCTGCGTTTTTTACCGCGATGCGTTTTTTTTTGCGGAAAAAAAACGCATCATGTGCACAAAAATTGCGGAATTCATTCTAAATGATGGGATGCATATTGTATGCTTGTTTTTTTGCGGTTTTATAGCGTTTTTATCGCAAAAAAAATGCGAAAAATCAGCAACGTGTGCACACAGCCTTAGGCTATGTGCACACGTTGCAGAATTGCCGTGGAAATTTCCGCAGCAATTCTGCAACTCCTGCCGCGGGTATATCGCATGCTGAACTGGCACTAAACACTAGCGTTTTACAAGTGTAATTAACTTGCAGAATGCTATCGTTTTCCAAGAGATCTGTAGCATCGCTTGGAAAACTGATTGACAGGTTGTTCACACTTGTCAAACATAGTGTTTGACAAGTGTGACCAACTTTTTACTATTGATGCTGCCTATGCAGCATCAATAGTAAAAAGATAGAATATTAAAAATAATTAAAAAAAATAATAAATCATGATATTCTCACCTTCCGGTATCCCGCACAGCTTTCTCGCTCCTCGCGATGCTCCGGTCCCAGTAATGCTTTGTGGCGTGACCCCAGATGACGTAGCAGTCTTGCGAGAGTGCACGTCATCACAGGTCATTGCCGCAAAGCATCCCTGGGAACGCGAGCACCGCGAGGAGCGGGAAAGCTGCGCGGGACGCTGGAAGGTGAGAATATCACTATTTTTTATTTTAATTCTTAACTATTATATGGTTCCGAGGGCCTGGAGGAGAGTCTCCTCTCCTTCACCCTGGGTACCATCCGCACATGATCCGCTTACTTCCCGCATGGTGGGCACAGCCCCATGCGGAAAGTAAGCTGATCAATGCATTCCTGTGTGCGCAGAATCCCCACGATTCCGCACTTTAATGAACATGCTGCGTTTTTTTCCGGAATGCGATTCCGCCTCGGAAAAAAGCACATGTGCACAAGAAACACGGAATGCATTCTAATAATAGGATGCTTAATGTATGCGTTTTTTTGCGGTTTTATAGCGAAAAGACTTGAAAATTCCTAAACGTGTGCACATAGCCTAAGGGTACCGTCACACAGTGGCATTTTTATCGCTACGACGGCACGATTCGTGACGTTCTAGCGATATCGTTACGATCTCGCAGTGTCTGACACGCAGCAGCGATCAGGGACCCTGCTGAGAATCGTACGTCGTAGCAGATCGTTTGAAACTTTCTTTCGTCGCTGGATCTCCCGCTGTCATCGCTGGATTGTTGTGTGTGACAGCGATCCAGCGATGCGTTCGCTGGTAACCAGGGTAAACATCGGGTTACTAAGCGCAGGGCACGTCACTGCTGCGCTCTGCTCTCACTGTACGGCTGCACTCAGTCAGAGCAGGAAGCAGACGGCAAGGGACCTGACGGACATCAGATGGTCAGTATGTACTGTTTTTTTTTTTTTACTTTTACGCTGGTAACCACGGTAAACATCGGGTTACTAAGCGCGGCCCTGCGCTTAGTAACCCGATGTTTACCCTGGTTACCAGCGAACCTCGGCATCGTTGGTCGCTGGAGAGCGGTCTGTGTGACAGCTCCCCAGCGACCACACAACGACTTACCAACGATCACGGCCAGGTCGTATCGCAGGACGTGATCGTTGGTAAATCGTATAGTGAGACGGTACCCTTACTGTCAAAGTTCCTCAGGGTTCTGACTTAGGTCCCCACCTCTTCTCCTTATATACTGCCCTTATTGGACAAACCATCAGCAGATTTGTTTCTCAGTACCATCTCTCTGCTGATGACACCTAATTGTACACTTCGTCTCCTGATATCACCCCTGCATTACTGTCTCTAACGTCATGTCCTCCCTCTATCAAAAACTCAACTCCTTATATGTCATCCCTCCACTAACCTTCCTAAACCCAATATTGCCATTTTCTTGTGTGGTTTTACAATACACTAGCTGGCTCAGAGTTGTATTTAACACAGATTTTTTTTTCACTTTTTGACTCTGCAAAAACGTTTACTGTTGGTCTGATTCCTTCTTGTCTGGACTATACAGCTCTCTGCTAATCGGTCTCCCTCTTCCTTAACCCTCCGTAATCCATCCTGAATTCAGTAGACTGGATCAATCATATTTCTGTCCAGCTGCTACATCGGTGTCTCCACCCTGTGCCAGCCATTGCACTGGTTGCCCATCCAATACAGTGAACTGAATAAACTTATCATTCTCATCCAATCTGCATATAACATATACAATAAATCAATCCGTACACCATGGCAATGTAAAAAATTAATTATTCCTTACACGTTTCCAAACCTCAACCCAAGCCTTAAGGGTGTATTTACTTATGTAAAAGTTACGATAATGTCTGCGCACATTTGCTTGGCCGTTTTAGGAACTCTCATAGAAATGATTAGACTTAGAGAGTGCCACGATATGGAGCTGCCTCTTCATTCACAGGGACATGAGAGGAGGCCCCATTCCTGGGATGGGGGCAGTTTATCAGGTGGGGCATGCGTCCCATGGATATGCCATGTGTATCTGAGATAGGAAGAGCTCTTTAACCCATACATGTCTGCAAACCATAATGATAAATGAATAAACCAATAAAATGTTATTTTTCTTTACTAAAAAAAAGTCATCTGTTTCCGTTCTATTTTTAATTAGTTTGGGTTTCAATTAACTCTTAAAGAATACTTGTCACTTGCTCAAAAAAATGAGTTGTATACCTTGTACAGTATTTCCTTTCCTGATTCTGCAGCTTTTTTTTTTTGTTTGGCACTGCGTTACTTCAGTGCAGAGATAATCACATCTGTTGCATTTGGCGTGCAGTATGTGAAATCTCTGCTTGTAGTGCAACTTTCACCTCCTTCTACCTTACCTCCTTTTTTCCTGGATTTTTTCAAAGTAAGTACACCAGTCTCATCAGGTACTATTGATCTGCGTAATAATTTTAGCAGTTTGTGTTGTTAAATATAGTTTTAGACCTGCTGTGATGAGAATTTGAGAATTGCATTTTTCTTTTTCCTTTCCATTATTAAAAAATAGTCAAATGGAAAACAACCTAAAAGTTAATGTAGTAGCGATAAGTTTATTAAGGCTGTCTGTTTTACATAAAGAGGTTTTGGCATCTTCATCTTTCGTTTTTTGGGGGGAAGGGTTTGCGGCAGTCAATTTTTGCCAAAGTAACAACAGGAAATGATAATTATTTTGTTATTTCTTCATTCCATGGTGCTGTACATGTGAAGAGGGTTCATATACATATAGAATATACTATAAGTAGACTACCATTGAAAGACTGGTCCGGAGGGGAGAGGACGCTGGCCTCATGGGCTTACAATCTAAGTTCAGCCATACTGCCTGTTGTTTATTAATGAACTTTCTAGAAATGGATAGTAAAAATGTCATTTTGCTTTATCCAGCTTTCATTAAAAAGAGGGAAAACCACAATGACCAAACCTGAGCTTTGGCTCTAACTTCTGAGTTTCTAATACTAAAATAATAGACATGTATTTCCCACATGTATCGATTGGAAGTTCACTAGAGAAGAAGCTGGACAGGACTAGTCTTCACAGTGTAAGGGCTGGGGCGGATGGCTGTAGATTCTCTCATCTGAAAGAATAGGGCCGATATTGTGGTCGGAGCGTGATCAGATTCTCTTGGACGAGGAGAAGATGGACAAAAAATGTCTCCATCTTCTTCATTCTGAAATAAGACTGCACTCAGATGTCATCCGAGTGCAGTCTGATTAGTTCCATGAACTCACTGACTTGCACGGGCGAGTTCTATCCAAATATCTCATCAGACTCGGGCATGTAGCAATTTTATTTATTTTTTTTCCCTGTTGCTAGCTCTGTGCATTCTATGTGCACGGCCCCATAGAATTACATTGGTCCGAGTGCGATTCGATGTTTTGTCGGATCACACTCAGACAACAGATGCGCTCATCTGCACCTGCCCTAAGGCTCAGTCCACACTACGCCTGTGCACACTGTCGGGTGCATACACTTTGGATGTGTATGGCCGCTGTCGGGACGATACCGAGGATCCGTCACTATAGGAAGCCATTGTAATGAAATGTGCATGGCATGGTAGACTTCTCTTTGTAATGGCCACTGTATAGGAAAGTGCTGGGCAAACTCACAAATGGCATACATGTCCGCCAGATGGAGGCTGAAAGAACACACTTTTGGCTTCTCCCTGGTAATTGGAGGTCTACAGCGATGTTCCAGTATACGATGGGAACTACTCCTAACATATACTGTTGTAAAGGCGCACAGGTGCAGTGTGCGCATAGCCTTAAAGGGGTTGTGCAGTGAAAGCAAGTTATCACCTGTCCTCAGGTTAGGTGATTATATGCTGATTGGTGGGTGTCTGTCCGCCAGGTCCTGCACCAATCAGCAGATTGGGAAACTTTAATCCCTATGACAAAATGTTGGATGCTCAACCACCGCTCCATTCATTCTCTGTGGGGCTGCCATTGGGAATGAATGGATGGACGGTAGAGCGAGCGCACTGCCACTCTATTCTATTGGGGATTAAAGTTCCTTGTTCTGCCGCTCGGTGCAGGTCCCTACGGTCGGACCCCCATCAATCAGCGTGTTATTGTCTATCCTGTTGGTATGTGATGACTTGTTTTCACCACACAGCCCCTGGCAGTGGCAGTGATAGTACAGTAGTAGCAGAGTCTCCAGTGGCCCCTGAGGATGATGTCTGCTCAGGGGCTTCTCTCCAGATGGTGTATTCAGGATGGTGGGCGCCTTTCTCCTAACACATCCCCTCGGATTACATGTATTGTGCCGAGTATAGAGCCCCGCTCCCCTTACTACCTACAGCTGAGATTTGTGTAGAATTTGTCATGGATCAGTCTCTGTGAATCTGAATGTACATGTCCTTCAGTTCTTGTCCGTCCCCTGATGCCGCACCATTGTGCCTGCGGACTGCACGTTAATCTGGTTACCAGGGGAATTAAGCAGTGCCCACATGTTGTGCCAGGTTTATCTGGTTCACTGATGTTATTCGAGGTTATGTGGTGCTTGGATTTTCCGCACAGTGACAGTGCCCCGCACACTGCAGTCACCCCAGACTAAACCAACAGTGCTGGATTCCAGAAGTTACAGAGCGCACTGCTGCTGCTGACAGTTTTCTTCTCTCTACCCAGGCTGAGACTTTTGTGCTTGATCAGGATGCTGTTGGGCTTTGTTCACATGTTGCAAATTTGCAATGTTTTTTTTTAATGCAAAGTAAAAGCTGCTGTTTACAGCACCAGCAAAAGCTGAATTGGAAACTGCTGTCAATTTGTTTCAGCCTTATTGCAGCGTTTTTTCATCTATACAAACAATGAGAAAGCGAAAAAAAGCAGCAAAATTATTGCCAGTTTTTGGTGAAAAAAATCAGGTACAGCAGGATATGAAGCCTAGGCAGAGAGGTTTTGGGGTGCGCTGAGGTCCGTTGTAATTTATTTTTGCGATTTTTCCTTAAAGATGTTGTCTACTACTTTTACATTGATGCCCTATCTTCAAGATAGGGCATCAATGTCTGATCGGTCGGGGTCCGATATCCCCTCCCCCGCCGATCAGCTGTTATCAGTAACAGTGGCTACCAGCCTGAAGCACTTACTTGTGGAGCGGGCCGTCTACTTGTAGTGGCTGCCGTGGGGTACTACACATCCGCCTTCTATTCTATTCACTATTCTACACTACAAGTAGATGGCCAGCTCCGTACATGAGCACTGCCGGTCTGCGGCCATTGGCACAGATAAGAGATAAGATCCTATCCTCAATATGTAGTAGGTGTAGCAATAATAATATTAGCAAATACCTCCAATTAGAAATGTAGTATAGTCCTTCTGATTAGCTGTGTCGCTTACACCATGTGCAGGGCATTGCAGTAGCTTAGGTATCCATGGTTACGACCACTCATCTAGTGAAAGTTGTTGTTGTTAGTGGTCGTAACCATGGATCCTGACGTTGCATATCCTGATTGGTGGATCCTATGTTATCAGCTGTGGTGGTGTAATCCTGACTCTGATGATAATAAAACTGCTGTAATTTCTTACCGAAACACAAATACCTGATTAACTATATTTCATTTTCTGAATGCTTTTTACACAGTGATGACGCCTTTTACCAGTTGCTATTGTTGTCCTTTTAATACCTAACATCTACCATGGATATAAGCAGCCAATCACTGGGCTCTGCAGTGATGTCCGTGTACACAATGTAAGGTGGCCCTGGTGAAGTCATGTAAATGGCGATACGCATTTAGTCCATGAGCCGGGCCAGATATCGGTACCACCCGGAGTGACTAATTTTCTTTGGTATTTTTAGGTAGATGCATGTCTGTAGTTTATTTTTTGATATGATAGCCCTTACATATACGTAGCTTATTAACCCCTTCAGCCCTAGGCCTATTTGTACCCAAGTGCCTAAGCCAATCTGACCTGTGCCACTTCATGGGCTAATAACTTTGGAACGCTTTCACCTATCCAAGCCATTCTGAGATTGTTTTCTCGTGACATATTGTACTTCACGTCAGTGCTAAATGGGAGTCAATATATTTTACCTTTCTATATAAAAAAATGCTAAATATTCGGAAATTTTGGAAAAATCGGCAATTTTTTAACTTTGAAATTCTCTGCTTTTTACAAAAATACTGATACCCCCCATAATAGTTATTAATTTACACTCCCCACATGTTTACTTCATATTGGCATCATTTTGAAAATGAAACCTTATTGTTTTACGACGTAATAGGGCTTATAGTTTTATGCGCAATTTTTCACATTTACAGCAAAACCCACTTTTCAAAGGACCAAGTCACTTCTGAAGTCACTTTAAGGGGCTTACATAACAGAAACCACCCATAAATTACCCCATTTTGCAAACTACACCCCTCAAGCTGTTCAAAACTCATTTTTAAAAACTGTTAACCCTTTAGGTGTTCCACAGGAATTTTAGCAGAATGAAGGCGAAATTTCAAAATTTCATTTTTTTTCCAGATATTACATTGTAATCCAATTTTACCTGCAACCTAGCAAGGGTTAACGGCAAACCCAAACTTGGTTACCCTAATTCTGCAGTTTATAGAAACACCCCACATGTACTCGTAAACTAAAGTATGGGCACACAGCACAGCTCAACACGGAAGGAGCGCTATGTGGTTTTTGGGTGGCGGATTCACTGGAAGAAATCTAGGGGGCCATGTCACATTTGAAGGCTGCCTGAGGTACCCCCACAGTGGAAACCCCAAAAAGTGACCCTATTTTGGAAACTACACCCCCAAGGAATCTTTTAGGGGGTATAGTGACCACTTTGACCCAACCAGTGTTTCACAGTAGTTGGAAACACTTGGTTGAGAAAATGGAAAAAGTGCATTTTTTACATGAAGGTGTCATTTTAGGCTCATTTTTTTATTTTTAAGAGGTGTACCAGCAAAAAATGCACCCCACTATTTGTTCACCAATCTCTCCCGAACACAACAACACCCGATATGTTGTCGTACACTGCAGTATTGGGGAACGGCAGGCCTCGGAAGGGAAGGAGCGCCAAATGACTTTTGGAGTGCAAATTTTACTGGAAGAAATCTAGGGGGCTATGTCACATTTGAAGACACCCTGAGGTGCCCCAACACACGCACACACACTGACACATACACGTTCTGTGCTGAACAGGACTCTCCGGTCTTCTCTGCAGAGCTCCTATCTCCCTCTGTAGAGGCTGACACCTATTTCAGGATGCAGGCCTTAGAGATCTGTGTGTTGAATCCGGTGTAATCGCTGAAGGATCAGTGTCTGGAGTGATGGACGGCCGGAGGTACAACAGAGCAGTGAGACTACACAAGCTGGTCTATGAAGCACTTATGAGGCTTGCATGGAAAAACTTCCTTCCATGGCTAGAAGAAAACCATGCAAGGGACCTTCACCATCTGGATGAAACACTGAAGAACATCACAAACTTTCGCATCAGTGTGTCGCAGGGATCCTTCGAAAAGCTCTTGGATAATGAATCTTGCACACTTACCCTGAAGCTCTTTCAAGTTTATCTTGAGACCCTCAGAAATGAACAACTCTCAGCATTCTGGATGTCATACTTGGACATGGTCGAGACCATGCTGGCCCTGGTTCGAGCTTCAAGAGAAGGCAACTGGATGCTTCACCTAGGAGCAATCCGACAGATGATACCATGGTGTTTTGCCTATGACAAGGTCAACTATGCCCGATACCTAACCTATTACTATGCCACAATGTCTCGGCTGCCCATAGAACACCCAGAGGTCCATGAATACTTCATGCAAGGTGGCTTTTCGGTCCAGATCGGTAGCAAGAATCCTTTTGGACGAATTCCTGTGGACCAGACCATTGAAGAGACAATCAACAAAGACACCCAGACACCAGGGGGCACAAAAGGCTTCAGCCTCAAAGTTGGAGCTGTTTCCAGGTTCTACCTGACATCAGAGTACCGCAGTATGTACTTGAGGCAGCTGAGGGCCCTGGTAGGCCAACAATATACTGACTTCAGCCATTCAGACCTACAGGTGTCTAGGATTAGAAGAGATGAAGCCGATGTCCAATCTTTCGTTCAACTGCTGGAGACAGGTTGGGTGAACCCCTTCAACAAAGAGCATAATGGTGAACTTATCAGTTTGTCAACAGCGACTGTAGCACCACCAGATGTAGCCAAAGACCTTCAAGGGGCATACAGTATAGGAGAGGATGCATATCAAACATTCAAGGATGAGCGTTTGGGTACCGATAAGCCAACTACATTGTTTCATGACAAGATGACGAAGAACAAACTTAAAACGTTCTCTAACATCCAAATGAAGACACGCAGACAAGGTCTTGGCAAGGAGGTAATTTTGAAGGCTGACAGAAACCTATTTGGCCAGATGATACTTGTAGCTGAGAACAGAAAGCTACAAATGAGTGATGTCTTGACTCATCCCCTGGGTCCATTGCCATGGGCACTTGCCAATGGTGATGGGTCTATCCGCAAGACCAACAAGGCTGCCCTCGCAAGGGAGTTGGAGAGGAATGCTCGTCCTGCAGAAGTGATCCCCGAGCCCTCTGCAACCATCATTGATGGGATGAGCCTGGTTCAGAAACTGAAGGGAAACAATGCAACATTTGGCCAGCTAGCAGGCACAGCAATGAGTCGCGCTATCCATGAGGGTGCTAAGAGCAAGCGCATTGATATTGTCTTTGACGTCTACAAGGAGACATCCATCAAAGATACAGAAAGAGTCAACAGATATGAAGGCACAGGGATCCATTTCAAGAACATTCAACATGGGCACAACATCCAGCAGTGGAAAAAGCTTCTAAGTAGTTCCTCCAACAAGGCAAGTCTCATAAAGTTTCTGGTAGAAGAATGGAAGGCGAAACACCACAGGGAGAAGCTTGAGGAGAAGGAGCTGTATGTCACATGTGAGCAGCTCTGCTTTAAGATCACCAAAGAACAGTGGGAAGAGGCTGCTGACCTTAAGTCAAATCAAGAAGAAGCAGACACACGCCTCCTTCTCCATGCTCTTCATGCAGCAGAATCTGGTTACAAGTCGGTCATCATCACTTCGGAGGATACTGATGTCATGGTCCTGTGTCTGGGCATGTGCCACAAAATCCCATCCCACCTGTTCCAGAAATGCGGTACACAGAACCGGACAAGATTCCTGGATATCACCACTCTGAGCCGAACATTGGGAGGCAGCGTATGTGATTCATTGATTGGTATGCATGCATTTACAGGCTGTGACACCGTCAGTGCATTCGCTGGCCGTGGGAAGATGACGACACTCAAGCAGTTGAAGATGAACAAGACATACCAGGATGCCTTTCAGGAAGTTGGTCGTTCATGGGAAGTGTCTACCGAACTTTTTGAGAAGTTACAGGAAATCACCTGCCACATGTACCTGCCAACTACCCAAACAACTGAGGTAAACAGGCTCCGTTATCAGCTGTTCTGTGCCAGACGTGGAGTGGTAGAGTCAAGTCAACTCCCTCCTTGCCAGGACTGCCTTTTCATGCATGCACTGCGTGCAAACTACCAGGCTGCGATCTGGAGGAGAAGTCTGCAGAGCCAGCCATGGGTTGCAAACCCAACAGACTGCGGTTGGATGATAGATAACGACGGAAAGCTTGTTGTCAAGTGGATGCAAGGGGCACCAGCACCAGAAGCTATTATACAGCTACTGTCCTGCAAGTGTGTGCGGTCATGTGAACTTCCTCAGTGTACTTGCCTCAGCAATGGCCTGAAGTGCACAGACATGTGCAGATTACAGACATGCCAGAACAAGGGTACTGAAGACGAGCCAGTAGAACAACAGTCAGATTCAGAGTCCGATGTTGAAGATATTATGGAGTAACATATATATATATATATATATATATATATATATATATATATATATATATATATATATATATGCACATGACATGTTCAGTGTGTATTTACATAACTTGGATTAAATTTTGTTACAAATACTACATCTAGTCACTCCGGGTGGTACCGATATCGTCATATTTGGTTCTTGGCTCATGCTAAAATTCCTGTGGAACACCTAAAGGGTTAACAGTTTTTAAAAATGAGTTTTGAACAGCTTGAGGGGTGTAGTTTGCAAAATGGGGTAATTTATGGGTGGTTTCTGTTATGTAAGCCCCTTAAAGTGACTTCAGAAGTGACTTGGTCCTTTGAAAAGTGGGTTTTGCTGTAAATGTGAAAAATTGCGCATAAAACTATAAGCCCTATTACGTCGTAAAACAATAAGGTTTCATTTTCAAAATGATGCCAATATGAAGTAAACATGTGGGGAGTGTAAATTAATAACTATTATGGGGGGTATCAGTATTTTTGTAAAAAGCAGAGAATTTCAAAGTTAAAAAATTGCCGATTTTTCCAAAATTTCCGAATATTTAGCATTTTTTTATATAGAAAGGTAAAATATATTGACTCCCATTTAGCACTGACGTGAAGTACAATATGTCACGAGAAAACAATCTCAGAATGGCTTGGATAGGTGAAAGCGTTCCAAAGTTATTAGCCCATGAAGTGGCACAGGTCAGATTGGCTTAGGCACTTGGGTACAAATAGGCCTAGGGCTGAAGGGGTTAATAAGCTACGTATATGTAAGGGCTATCATATCAAAAAATAAACTACAGACATGCATCTACCTAAAAATACCAAAGAGAATTAGTCACTCCGCTTGGTACCGATATCGTCAAATTTGGTTCTTGGCTCATGGACTAATTGGACTCCTGAGAGTGTCTCTTCTCTTACTTACCCCCAAATGCTTCCCAGATCCCTGGCTGCTAAGTATTTATTGCATTACTCTATACCTTTTTTTTTTTCCCCCCTTTACATGTGTTTTTACTTAAAGGGGTTGTCCTGGAGTTTAACATTGACGATGGCCTATCCAAAGATAGACCGATGTGTGATCAGTGGGTTTGTGACTTCCGGCACCCCTGCCGGTCAGCTGTTCCTGGTGTCGGCGCCGGCCGGTACTACACAGTGCAGCTCTGTCAACGGAATAGTGGCCACGGCCCGGTACTGCACCTCCACCCCCTATTGATGTGAATGACTGGCGGATGTGGAGTACCCGGCCACGGCCACTCTACAGTAGAAAAAGCTGAGCAGCTCCATAGCGAGCAGTACCGGCCGCTGCCAACACCAGGAGCAGCTGATCGTGAGGAGTGCCGGGTGTCGCACCCTCACTGATGAGACATTGATGACCCGTCCTAAGGATAGGCCATCAGTGTTAAAGCCCGGGATAACCCCTATAAGATATTACCTGTCCACTTGCTGATTGTGGGGTCTGACCGCTGGGACCTGCACCAGTCGTCAGGATGCTTGACCTTTCGCCCCTATGGGTCATGTTGAGCGTTACGTTTTAGCTTTTTCTGGCAGCTCCATGGAGAATGAATGGAGCAGCAGTCGGGCATCCAAGCTACCGCTTAATTTTTGAAGTGGAGATAAAAATGCCCCGTCACTAATAAAAATTCTCCAAGCTGCCAGTTGGTGCGGATGCCAGCTGGTCAACCACCGATCGACACGTTGTCACCTACCCCATGGATAGGCAACAACTTGTTTGCACTGGACAACCCCTTTAATTGTTTAGTGCATTAGCAAGTTAATGTCCTTTTTTATTGCTTTTGACTTGTATGGATGTTTGCTTTGTTATGTGTAGATTGTTATATTTTGTGTATTCGTGTTTGTGTGCTGCTCTCCTTTTTTATGATGTTTGCTTGCTTTCCTTAGTATGTTCAGATGGACACGGTGTGTTTATTTTTTTATATATATATATATTAATGTAAGAATAACATTCTCGGGGGCCTTGTTGCACAGTCAATTCTGAGAAATAAGTTCCTGTTCAGGAACTGAAATTTCTAGGGACGAGTGATAACCTTTGGTATAACTGCAGATCTGCTGAGCTGTAAACCATGGAGAGTTATTTCCAGCAGCTGCTAATGGTGAAAGGTCAGCCCTCATAACCTAAAGCCGTGCTCCCCAGCGCCCGTCCTCGGGAGCCTCCAACACATCATGTTTTCAGGATTTCATTAGTATGGAATATTCAGGAAATCCTGAGATCATCATGATCTGCGGGTGGCTCTTAACTAGAGATGAGCGAACTCATTCGGAAAACCTTCGCCAATCTCAAATTCGACACGAACGTAGCACATTTGGATTCGTGTTCATGAGCATTTTTACCCAAAGTCGGCAAAATTCGGTCACAGTTCAGTAAATCATCGTGTTTGTCCTAATGCTTGTGTGATTACTTTGGCTACGATAGTGATGCTGTATGACGTGCGGGGGGACGGAGGGACGTGTTTGATGAGGGGAGGGCTGTGGGGAGATTAGAAGAACGGCACACTTTTTTTTCCCCTTAACTTTGTGTGCACATTCCAGCAGCCAATCAGGGTGCGGAAACAATCCACAAAATAATGACATAAGGTCTTCTGTGATTGGCTGCCGAAATCACATGTCCTTGGCCATATAAAAAGCGGACATGTTGTTTTGCTGCCTCCATTTTCTCAGTGTCACAGTGCAGAGAAGCTGATAGTGCTGAAAGTGAACTTGTCAGTTAGCTAGATAGGATCCTGTCCTGTGTGATATGGATCTTCCAGCATCTAACTAGATTAAGCAAAAACTGTGTCATTCTCAGGAGGTCCCACTTGCTACTCCAAATCGTTTGTGATAAAACTGTGTTTCAGTGGCAAATCAGAAGGCCAGATTTCCACGTAAAAATCGTTAGGTATCAATGTTGTTCAGGCACACTACCTAAGAAAAAAATAGTAATTGTTCATTTATTGACAGGTGATTGACAGCTGTGGGCCTAAGGTTGTGAAACAGCAGGTTACAAGAGAGTAAGGGTACATACAACATGAGTGGGGGAAAAAGCGAGGTCGTGGTGGAAGGAAGAATAGGCTTGGTGTTCTACGTCTAGTGGGTTAGGCGTTAATGTTAATGAAAGCTCAACTGAACAAACACGGTCTTGTCCTATCGAAAGACCACTGACAACATCTGTTACTGAATGGCCTACTACAATCCCTTTCTTTGACAGCCACACACTGGTACGCCTTGTGGACGAGGGCTAGAAAGAGCATTTCCTTCAGTGGATGGCAAGCGCTGCGTCAAGTGGTCTCTTTTCCTCCACCTTAATATCACACACAGTACAATCCTCAGAGGTGGCTCCCCAATCACAATAGTTTGCCCCCCCCGCATCACAAATTTCCAAACTCCCAACTGACTGTGGGGAACCACAGATGGGCCTTTCTGCAGAGCTGTTCACACATTCTATTTCATGGGCATCAGAGGTCTTCTCTGAAGATTCACAGAATCCAGAGGAGGAAAGCATGCGCAGCACCGATGCCCAATATTTTTTCATGTTGGATCCGGGGCCGGACAAAGTAGAGTCTGAGCAGAATCCAGACCCTCATCACCAGACGGTAACAACTAGGGTTGAAGGTAGTCCTGATGAGGCTCCTATTCCAGAGGCGCACGCAGACTCTACTGTGGTGTCAGGTCAGGAAGAGGAGGAGGGTGACTCAGGGTGAGGATTGTGAGAACAGAGAGGATGACTATGAGGTTGTAGGTACCACTTGGTGTGAACCCAGAGGTCCGCAGCTGAGTAGCTCAGCAGAGGAGGAAGACGACGAGGAGGTGACATTGCGGCTTCACACAGACACGTAGTGATGCGAACATGACAAGCACTGCATACTCAACCCCAACTGTGGCTGTGGCCAGCTCCAGTTACGAGTGGGCAGTTCGTAAGGGTTGCCTAGCCTGGGTCTTTCTTGAAACTGCAATTTTGCGTTCTCTGCCAAATTTGCAAAAAAAAAAAACTACAGTAGAGGCAAAAATTGCAATCATTTGACAACTACATGCATGAACCGACACATTCACAATCAACATGCCTTAGTGTGGGAATCTCACTGCGCTAAAATGCAGTCTAGCAGGTCTCGCCAACCAACAGCCATTCCATGAACCACATCTGCCGCTTCTTCCTCCTCACCATGCCAAGTCTTCTCACACTTCTCTCCGGCCGCAGAAACTCCACTTGTTTACCCCTACAGTCGGGGGTGAATGAGAGCCCGTCAGCTGTTATGGAAGTAGACATAACTGCTGTTTTTGTGTCACCTAGCACAACACATCTTTGTCAATCCACCATAACATCTCCGCCTGCACCTCACAGTCCAGCAGTTTATCTTGTTCTCTGTACTCCACCCTCTCACAGCACAGCAGCCAACCCTCAGTCCCGTAGTTGTGGTCACGTAAAAGGATGTATCCTCCTACACATGCCAAAGATAAGAGCTTGAATTCCAACATCTCCAATCTTTTGAACAATAGTCAAAATAAGCAATTCATAACAATTCTTCCATGAGAGGAGAACAGCTCACTTCCTACATAAATCCACCACAGAGTAGTGGTAAGTAGTGAAATACTCCCAGAAGTACAAGCAAACGAGAAGAAACAAAGTACAGAAAACCACCAAAGGATATTAGAAATAAGTCATTTTTATAAAATCAAAGTAAATACAAAAAATAAGATGCATACAGCATCAAACTAAGGGAGGAAAATAACCAAGGAAACATGCTGATACAGCAGGAAGAAGATGGGACCCAAGTACCCAGAGGTAAGCAAGCACGGAACTACAGTAGACTCAGATACAAACAATAATATGTGACCTGCATAGTGAGCAAAGGCTACTAAATAATCATAGGAGTGCCAGTACATGAATCCTGCCAGGCTCCCATGCCACAATAGCTTAGTCCTGCTTACCCATCATCAATGGTAGTGTCCACACGTCTCTCCACTGACCCGCGTTTTGCGTGGCAGCTTTATCAAAAGGGTCACACAAAAGGATCTATCCTACACTTGCCGAAGCTAAGAGCTTGAACTCCAACATCTCCAATCTGTTGGTAATTGAAATGCTGCCTTCCTGCCTGGTGGATACAGACAGTTTCAGAAAGTTGTTGACAGTTGCCCAGTTGTCATTATTTCTTTAGGAAAGCTATGCCTACGCTACTCCAACATGTCGCAGACATCGCCTGTTCCCTGAAAAAATTGATGTCTGCCATGGTGCATTTCACTACTGACACCTGGACGAGCAAACATGGGCAAGGGCATTACACCTCACTGACTGGGAGCTGGGTTACTCTGGTGGTTGTGGGTGCAGGTGGCAAGGCGCTGCTCCACAAGTCTTTGAATCCCCAAGACTTGTGGGGCAATCCTCTGTATCTAACACTTCCTCTACTGCTGCTGGCTCCACCACCTCTTCTAGGGCCTCCATCTGTGCCCTAAACCTCTCCCTTAATCAGACACACATTCCAACAGTGCAGATAGAATCCCCCCCACCTCCGTACTGCGCAGCCATCGCTCACCGCAATCGGCAGTGTTCAAATTAATATGCCTTGGAGATTGCAATCACACAGCTTAAAAGTTGCGGACAGCTATCCAGACCAAGTTAGAGCAATGGCTGTCTCCTGGAGCTAGGTAAGACTGTGTGTTATAACGGTGCAAACCTGGCGGCGGGCCTATGCCTGGGGCAACCTCACAAACATGCCTTGCATGGCTCACATCCTCAACTTGGTGGTACAGCAATCTTTCCCCAACTAGCCGTCCTGGATGCGCTGCTGCAGAAAGCATGGTCGCTGTGTGCTCACTTCTGACGATCAGATCATCGACTTACATTGCTGCAGAGGTCTTTCGGCCTACTGGATAACTGTTTGATTTGCGATGTTACCGTGAAATTCCACTCTGCGCATGTTGCAGCAACTGTGCCTGCTGCGAGGAACCCTGGTGCAGTATGTCCTTTTGCATAGCCTGGGCCAAGGCAGTATGGATGTGGTGCAAATCATGCTTGTGGATTGGGCTCAGATGAAAGACCTCTGCACCTTCTGCACAGTTTTGAAATGGCTACTAAGATGGTTACCGCTGATTATGCCGTCATCAGCATCACTATTCCAGTCATCTACATGCTGGAGCGCACTTTGAATAGTCTGCGTGAGGAGGTGGTGGTCCCAGAGGACGAGGTGGAAGCAGAGGAGGATATGGAAGGGATAACAATATCTCAAATTTCCAGACTGTTGTTGCACAGGCTGATGCCATGGGAGGGTGGCTTACAGTGATTGAGGGAGGCTCATGGTATGAGGCAAACTTAGTGAAGATGCAGAAGCCGAGGATTAGCTGGAGGAGGACAAGGTGATAAATGCACAACAGTCAGGAGATGAAAAGGATAGTGATCCCCTCTCTGTTATCGGTGGTTGGCGGGAGGGGTCGGAGGTAGCAATCTTGAGAGTTACCCTGCAACCAACACACCATGGACTTGGACCACATGGAAGGACCTGACGCATGAGCGCCTTCTTGCTGCACTTCTTCACATCTTCCCGAGCACTGCTGTCCCTGGGAATCTGCATGTCGTAGGTTCCCCACCCCTGTAATACAGTTTTGTTTTATTAGAAGGACGCTATGAGAACCCCCAAGATGTGTTGATCCCTCGAAAAACTCAACAGTAAAATTTCTCAATTTTCCAAGCCCAACTAACACTAAGGTCTAAGGCTACGTTCACATTTGTGTTGTGCGCCGCAGCGTCGGCGACGCAACGCAAACAAAAACGCAGCAAAAAGCATGCACAACGCTGCGTTTTGCGACGCATGCGTCCTTTTTTTGGTTGATTTTGGACGCAGCAAAAATGCAACTTGCTGCGTCCTCTGCGCCCGGACGCGTGCGCCGCAGTGACGCATGCGTCGCAAAACGCAAGTGCAACGCATGTCCATGCGCCGCCATGTTAAATATAGGGGCGCATGACGCATGCGGCGACGCTGCGGCGCCCGACGCTGCGGCGTAGACCGCAAATGTGAACGTAGACTAAAGGTACCGTCACACTAAGCGACGCTGCAGCGATAGCGACAGCGATGCCGATCGCTGCAGCGTCGCTGTTTGGTCGCTGGAGAGCTGTCACACAGACCGCTCTCCAGCGACCAACGATGCCGAGGTCCCCGGGTAACCAGGGTAAACATCGGGTTGCTAAGCGCAGGGCCGCGCTTAGTAACCCGATGTTTATCCTGGTTACCAGCGTAAAATGTAAGTACATACTTACATGCGTCCCCCGGCGTCCGCTTCCTGTAATGACTGAGCGCCGGCAGTAGCAGGGCACAGCGGTGACGTCACCGCTGTGCTGTGCTTTCACTTTCAATTTGCGGCGCTCAGTCAGTGTGGGAAGCGGACGCCGGGGGAAGCATGTGAGTATGTGCTGTTTGTTTTTTTTTACATTTTACGCTGGTAACCAGGGTAAACATCGGGTTACTAAGCGCGGCCCTGTGCTTAGTAACCCGATGTTTACCCTGGTTACCAGCGTAAAATGTCGCTGGTATGGTTGCTTTTGCTGTCAAACACGGCGATACACGGCGACCTAGCGACCAAATAATGTGCAGACCTTCTAGCAGCGACCAGCAATTTCACAGCGGGATTCTGATCGCTGCTGCGTGTCAAATACAGCGATATCGCTCCCTAGGACGCTGCAACGTCACAGATCGCTGGCGACGTTGCTTAGTGTGACGGTACCTTAAGGCAGTGTTTGCCAAACTCCAGTCCTCACGACCCCCCACATGTCATGTTTTCAGGATTTCCATAGTCTTGCATAGGTGAGAGAATTCCTGATGTGTTGATGATAATTCCATCACCTCTGCAATAGTAAGGAAATCCTGAAAACATGACCTGTTGTGTGCTGTGAGGCCTGGAGTTTTGGAAACACTGGTCTAAGGCTATGTTCACACAGTGTTTTTGCAACGTTCAAAACGCAGGTTTTGTTGCTTTTTACTGGATTTTTTGGTTGCAGATTACATGTGTGATTTGTTTACAGTACATGTTTAATAAGCTTAGTTTTATTAACCAAAAACACAGTAAAACCAGTGTGCTGTGTCACTTTATCATTGCTTTCTATCGGTTAAAAAGATGCTTTAAAAACACAGAAAGAATTGACTTGCTGCAAATTTACAAAATGCTGCAGTGATCAAGTGCAGTCAGGAAAAAAGAAACAAAAGTGTAAGACATTTCTGAAATTGCTGATATTAATAAATGCAGCATCTTTTCTGCAGAAAAGAAAAATGCTGCGTGTAAACATAGCCTAAGGGGACAGGGTTGTTTGCAAGATATGCCAAAAATCATGGTTGGAATTTTTTTTTGTATCGGTCACAACAGTGACCATCAATTGCAAAATCACAACTCAACGTTGTCTCCCTCATGTCTCAGTGTATATTACAGTTTGGCCTCTAAGTATTGGTCGTGGCTACCGCAGCGGCGGGGGGGCTAGTTACACACCTCCTCCATGTATTGTCCAGTACATTGGCGCCGGTGATCAGCATGGCGCTGACACTTCGGGAGTACAGTATGTGCTACTTACATCAGACTGTAGAAACCTTCTTTCTAGGTGTCACCTTGAGACTCGCAGTTATACAGTGCACTGCATTTACCGAACAATTTCTATATATTCTACGACATAATCTAGACATGGAAGATAATTGTATGCGACTAGCATGGCTTTTTTGCACTTGTTTCATGACTCTTTTAGTTGTATTCTTAGTGACGGTTTATGCATATTTTTTTTTTTGTTCTCAACAGGAGAAAGAGAAATTAATTCATGAGACGCGCAGGAGATTTACACAAGAATATATCCAAGGTCTGTAGATAATGCGTCCGTTCATGAATGCGTATATTACATGTCACTATGTACTTGTCTTACCACTTAAAGATGCCTACATATCGTGCTTCTGGCTCTCATCCCTCATCGCTCCTCTTCTAGAATGTTGGTAACATTTCAAAGACAAGTCCAGCGATACCTTTACATGACCGGTCAGTTCCTCCATTACTGAGAAATCAGCGATTGAATTGAAAGGCAAATGAGGCTGAAGAACTGTGTGTAGATCTGAAGCCTCTGTCACTCCAGCTCTATTTGCTGCCTCCTGCTTTACTCATTGCTCCTTTGCCTCAAGTCAAACATCATAGAGGATGTCAGTCAAGCAGCAGGAGAAGGCGGCACTGGGCGAGGAATAGAGCTGACAGTATGCCGGCAGTGAGTGTGGATCCACTGCGCCACTGGCCGGGCATACCCTGGAGGCTAACTAAGTGACTACCTGGTCTCTACTAGAGTCTCTTTTGGTGAGGATAGTGTTGAGCTGTTAGGATAGTCACCAGGTGCCCCTCCTAGACCTGCAGCAGGTGACTTATTGGTCACAGGCACAAGTCAAAGCATGGAGGGTGAAGACCAAGACGTGATGAGAAAGTATGAGTTTGGGGCAGGCGCACTGGTTCAGAATACAAAGAATGAGTAAACTAGCCAGATTAGTACTTATAGTACTATAAGAGACAAAACAATAAAGCACCTTGACAGGGAACTAGTATCAACTGCAACTGTGACCTAAGCTAAGGCAAGGTGTGGAGGGAGGCGCTGCCTGATATATTCACTGCTGGCTGGGGATAGGCTAGGGAAGCAAAACTCTGTAGCACACAGTGGATTAAACTCCTGGAAAGTCTGGCCGCGCCAGGAGGAGACTATCTAGCAACAGGACAATGTAGAAGTGTTGCACGAGGCAGCTCAGCGAGATGATCTAATACTGGGAGGAGCAGAGCGGTGCACTCGATGAGTAGGACGGCGCTTACCAACCGTGCGAGTCACTATCCTGACACTGTGGGGGGAGAGTGGTGGACTGTAATATATTTGCAGCAAAGTTTGTGACTTTTTGAAAAGTGACAAATAATGAATTGTGTGAAACATCTGGAAACCCTAATTCCTCCATTAATGGTGGCAAACTAGAATAAAAACCAGGCGAAGACATAAAATAGACTTTAAAAAAGGCACAAATGAAAAAAAAAAATTAAAATGGCGTAAGAAAAAAACCTAAAACATCAACATTTCAAGAGAAAGTAAATGCAATAATGATCCCACTATGTTTCATATGATTAGTCCCAGGCTGGTCCCCGGCAGCTTCTTCCCACCCTGCTAACTTGGGCTAACAGGTCTCTCCCTTTACACACACATAGAAAGAGTCCTGGCAGCTGTGGGGAGCGAGGTGGGAAGCCGCCGGAGACCTGCCTCGCACTAGTCATGTGGAACACATAATCCCTAGCCCACTATTCTACCGCAGCATTTCATCGTAACATGGCAGCAATAACGCAGCTACTGTCTGATTCATGCTGCTCGCCGTTCAGGCAGCATGAATCTGATGACCATTTCCAATTTAAGTACGGTATTTCCTCTTTACTTTTTTCCTGTATTGTTTGTTTTTGCTGCTTCCTGTTTTGTAAATGCCTCATGCATTAAAGGTTTGGATGTATCGTGGAAAAAAGATCGTTAGCGCTTTTTCACCCCTGTAAATAATCCAAACTTTGAAAAGCCGTACCGAAAAATGAGTAGAAAAAGATTCATATGTTAAATAGAAAATGCGTTTTTGGTCCTGAATCGGGAGTTTCATCATGTTATAACCATGCATAAATTAAAGGGATTGTCCACTACCTCGGATGTCGGCCCTGTATCTCTCCATAGTATAATGTGACATTATCAGGAGCCACTGATTTCTTATTTGTCTTCCTCTGCTCTTTTGTCTCCATTATCTCTGTTCTGCTTCCCCTTTTCTTTTGCCTCTTTTGCTGTTCTTCTTCCTTGTTTCCCATCTTCTTTTTTCCTTTTTCCTTCTCTTTCATTTCAGTGCTGTGCAGGTTTTATCTGTCCCCTATTTTGCTTGGTTTAGGATGTGTGTTGTGTTTGTTTTGTCCCTAATGACCTATTAAACGTAACCTAAATGGAAAGAAAAACATTTTAATATGCAATTGTAACTATGCAACAGATCTATTTTAGTGTGACCTGGATAGATAATGTCTGAAATCAGGCGCTCCCTTTTATCTTTTCTTGAGCGTGTTTTCTGTCCACTCCATCTCAATCACCAGATTCGGCTAATGCTTTTAATGCTTTATATCTTTAGTTGTTTGGTTTATCTCATTATTTAGAAAAAAAAATTGCTCCGAGCTCATAATACTGCAGTAATCGGCGATGTTTATTATCCTAAAAATAATAATTACATAGAGAATGTTAAAATCCGGCCTTAAAATCAGTTTGTAGTAATTATCATGGCATTCAGTATTCTACTAATTCAATTATTACTGGAAAACTAAACCTATAAATTAGAAAAAACAAACAAAACCTGAAGCAAGCACCCCATCAGTCTGTATTCAGGGACCACGGAGAACTCCTGCAGAAATGTGTCTAGGATCCTTACAAATTGTTTGCATAATTAACTTTCAAGAGGGGAGGGGAATGAAACAAGCGCTACTCAAAAATGACCGGAAATAATAGAACATTTAAAACTGTTCTGTACAATATCTTGTGAAGTTATTTTTCTGCACTTCTAGAGGTTCACCAGAAGTAGAAAACAGCAATAATTTTAAGAAATGCCATTATAAATACATTTCTATACAGTATATCTTTAATTACCAAATCTCTATTATTTACTTTAAGGACCTAATCATTATAAAATTAAAATAGTAGCCATTAGGTCAGAAAGACGGTGTACAGCAGTGTTAGCAGCCTCTTCTTACCTCACTACTTCTGGTATCTCCAGTATTACATCAGGTATTGTGAACAGCAGTGTTAGCAGCCTCTTCTCACCTCAGCTCCTCTGGTATCCCCAGTATTAGATCAGATAGACAGGGTAGACAGCAGTGTGAGCAGTCTCCTCGTACCTCTCTACTTCTGGTGTCTCCAGTATTACATCAGGTATTGTAGACACCAGTTTGAGCTGCCTCTTCTTACCTCAGCACTCCTGGTATCTCCAGTATTAGATCAGACAAACAGGGTGGACAGCAGTGTGAGCAGCTTCTTATATCCGCACTCCTGGTATCTCCAGTATTTGATTATGATTAGATAGGCAAACAGGGTGGACAGCAGTGTGAACAACCTAATTTTACCTCAGCACCTTTGGTATCTCCAGTATTAGATCAGATAGACAGGGTGGACAGCAGTGTGAGCAGCCTCTTCTCACTGCAGCACCCCTGGAATCTCCATTATTAGGTCAGATAGACAGAGTGGACAGTAGTGTGAGAAGTCTCTTCTTACCTCAGCACCCCCGGTATCTCCAGTATTAGATCAGACAGGCAGGGTGAACAGCAGTGTGAGCAGCCTGTTCTTACCTAAACACTTCTGGTATCTCCAGTATTAGGTCAGATAGACAGAGTGAACAGTAGTGTGAGAAGTCTCTCCTTACCTCAGCACCCCCAGTCTCTGCAGTATTAGATCAGATAGACAGGGTAGACAGCAGTGTGAGCAGCCTCTTCTTACCTCACTACTTCTGGTATCTCCAGTATTACATCAGGTATTATGAACAACAGTGTGAGCAGCCTCTTCTTACCTCAGCACCCCTGATATCTCCAGAATTAGATCAGACAGACAGGGTGGAATACAGTATGAGCAGCTTCTTCTTACATCCGCACTCCTGCTATCTCCAGTATTTGATTATGATTAGATAGGCAAACAGGGTGGACAGCAGTGTGAACAACCTAATTTTACCTCAGCACCTTTGGTATCTCCATTATTAGATCAGATAGACAGGGTGGACAGTAGTGTGAGGCTATGTGCACACACGTTAACCATTGTTTTTATAAATTTGATTAAATAAATAATGGATTTTATTCGGTCTCTTATGGATCTCTTCATTGGAGTCAGGGGTTAATTCCACTGAACTTCCAAATTGTTGTTTTTTATGTGCACACGTTGCGGATCTGCCTGCGGATCCGCAGCGGATTTGACGCTGCAGATTCACAGCAGTTTTCCATGCGGTTTACAGTACCATGTAAACCTATGGAAAACAAAATCCGCAGTGCACATGCTGCGGAAAATCCCGCGCGGAAGCGCTGCATTGTATTTTCCGCAGCATGTCAATTCTTTGTGCGGATTCCGCAGCGTTTTACACCTGTTCCATAATAGGAATCTGCAGGTGTAAAACCGCAGGTGAAATCCACACAAAAAACGCAGGAAATCCGCTGTCAATCCGCACACGAATCCGCAACGTGGGCCTTAGAAGCCTGTTCCTTACCTCAGCACCCCTGATATCTCCATTATTAGGTCAGATAGACAGGGTGGACAGAAGTTTGAGCAGCCTGTTCTTATTGCCTCAACGCCCCTGGTATCTCCAGTATTAGATCAGATAGACATGGTGGACAGCAGTGTGAGCAGCTTCTTATATCCGCACCTCTGGTATCTCCAATACTTGATCAGATAGACATGGTGAACAGCAGTGTTAGCAGCTTCTTCTTACCTCAGCAATCTTGATATCCCTGATATCTCCAGTATTAGATCAGAAATACAGGGTGGGCAGCAGTGTGAGCAGCTGTTACGACCGCACATACTCACCTGTCTTCTCCTATCCCTCGGCGCGCTCGCAACTCTGTCTCTCGCCGCTCTGCTTCTTTCTTCGCTGGGACACAGCGTCTGGGTTCTTCGCGGATGCGCAGTCGCGTCTCCTGTGCCGCAGAGCCTCCTGGGAGGTCGCGACCTGATGGCTCCGCCCCAACATGGCGGGACCCATCGGGTATTTCTTCTCGGCGTCTTCCCAGGTAAGACGCCTTTGCTTTGTAGGTTTCTCTGAGCTTTGTTCAGCGTACCTATGTCCTAGGCTCCCCCGGTCTCTGTACCATTCTCCTTGCTGGTTGTGCTTTGCCCGCTCTGTGTCCCCGCTGTGTTTGTCCTTAGTTCCAGCTTTGCCCGCTCTGTGTCTCCGCTGTGTTTGTCCTTAGTTCCAGCCTTGCCCGCTCAGTGTCTCCGCCGTGTCTGTCCAGTGCTCCAGTCCATTGTGTGTCTCCGTTTTACCTGCCCTTTCTCTAGTCCCGCGTCTGTTTTCCCTTCCTGTTGGTATCCCTGTTCTTTAGTTCTTTCTTTTTGTTTTTTTGCAGCCTCGTGGTTTCCTTGTTCCTCTCCAGTGACCCCATATATATCTAACTTCCCAAGTCTGTTCCAGTTCCCTATTGCTAGTCCTCTGTCTCCCTCTTTTGTTTTGGGTCGCCCCTTTGGCTCTAGCTGTTGTGTCTCCATTCCCCCTTGGACCTGCTCCTAACGCTCCCTGTATAGGGGGTGTTTACATCTGGTCCACTCGTCCTCGGGGGCTCTAGAGTCACGACCCAGAGGGTCCACTTTCGGATTCTTCTCCGAATCCCTACAGCAGCTTCTTATATCAACACCTCTGGTATCTCCAATACGTGATCAGATAGACAGGGTGGACAGCAGGGTGTACAGCCTTGTTATACCTTAGCACCCCTGATATCACCAATATTAGATCAGTGTACCCACAGGGAGTACTTCTTCCTATACATGAAAAAAGGGGGCTTAGCTTCCCCCCAGCGCAGTCTATTTCTCAGTGTGCACAACAGCCATCATTCTCGCAATAGATGCAAGTCCCGATGGTGGGACCTACAGCTATGTGAGTTTAATAGCATACTGACAGGATATGTTATTCATGTCCCAGATAGGACAACCTCGTTAAGGATATGCTATAAATGTCCTAGTTGAGACTAGCCCTCTAAGCTGTAGTGGATCTGATCTCATTACAGATTTCCCATTACAAGTGTGTTGGGAGGACATGACACCTCTCAGGTCACTACCTATTGGGCTAGCTATGGGAGGACATGACACCTCTCGGGTCACTACCTATTGGGCTAGCTATGGGAGGACATGACACCTCTCGGGTCACTACCTATCGGGCTAGCTATGGGAGGACATGACACCTCTCGGGTCACTACCTATTGGGCTAGCTATGGGAGGACATGACACTTCTCGAGTCACTACCTATTGGGCTAGCTATGGGAGGACATGACACCTCTCGGGTCACTACCTATTGGGCTAGCTATGGGAGGACATGACACCTCTCGGGTCACTACCTATTGGGCTAGCTATGGGAGGACATGACACCTCTCGGGTCACTACCTATCGGGCTAGCTATGGGAGGACATGACACCTCTCGGGTCACTACCTATTGGGCTAGCTATGGGAGGACATGACACCTCTCGAGTCACTACCTATCGGGCTAGCTATGGGAGGACATGACACCTCTCGGGTCACTACCTATTGGGCTAGCTATGGGAGGACATGACACCTCTCGGGTCACTACCTATTGGGCTAGCTATGGGAGGACATGACACCTCTCGGGTCACTACCTATCGGGCTAGCTATGGGAGGACATGACACCTCTCGGGTCACTACCTATCAGGCTAGTTATCCCCAGAAGCCTCAGCTTTAATGTACAGATTTGTATAGCCCACAAGTAATTTTCTCAGTTGTTGTTTGCTCTTGTTTTTATAGTCCCGTTACAGGTGTAACAGGTTTATTGTGTTTCCTGCATTTTGTGTCCTATGTTTACTGCAATTCAACTGCTACATGTAAGAATTATACTTACAAGTGGACTCCATACAGACAGGCGATATTGAAGGAAAGGAAACAACAAATTTTTAGAAATGTCAAAATAAAGGAAAAAAGAGCATGAGGACTTAAAGGGAGTGTTTCATGCCTTTAATACAAATTCAGCTCCTTAGACATTTATAAAGGGGAGTTCGCCCCTGTTAGACTCATGCCAGTAATCTACATTTTAGTGTTGTAGTTGCAGATAAATTCACCTTTATTCCATGCGCAGCTGAGGGCACTTTGGTGCACCCTTGGTGTGGCCAGTGGCTCGGGGCACTGTTACGCCCCATGATTTGTATATCCAGCATCGGCCCTGGTCTTGATAGGATGGCTTTCTAAACTCCAAGCCCTGTTCCTGTGCATGCTTACTGACATGGCGGAGCCCAGCGGTGGGCACACAGTGTCGGGGCTGCCGCTCTCAGTGCCGGTCTGGGCACAGTCAGTTGATGCCACTCGTTACATCCAGAAGCTTAGTGACCGAGCAGATTCAGTGAGGAGCCAGATATCAGATCCTATGTTCCCGCAATTTGCTCCTACAGTGTTAGTGTGCAGGAACAGGCTGTGAGTTTAGGGAGCGCTCGCTGAATGCTAATGGGATAGTGTAAGAGTGCACCTCGAGCCATTGGCCATGCCAAACCCTGACTGACGAGCCCTTATTTGCATATGGATCAAAGTGAATTTATCATATCAAATCATAAGTCGCTTTGCATTTTTGTGGTGACAAACTTCCTTTAAAGTGTTCCTGCCCTTACACACACAACTTGTAGAAAAGCATGGTCTTCCTGGCCTCATGCCCTACAACAGGTTAAAACTGCTTTTACACATATCAGTCTAATATATGTCCAGAAACAGTCTTGATTCTCATGCTAGCTTACAATCCACACTTTTCAGTGGATGGTTCCTTTTTAGCATCATTCTGCCAGCACTATTGGTGCTGCAACTTCCCTTCCTTCCCTTCTCGGCATTCATTGCTCCTGCTTTGCCCAATGAAAACCCCCCTCTATGTTATGCATGTATGCAACTTAGAAGACAGTAGAAATGGAGCCGATGTAGTAAGACCTGTGTCCCCTTCCTGTAGTCCATCTCTTTAGGCATTTACACAGTGATCAGCAGTACCCAGTAATGGCCACTATGTGGTGCAAGGAGTGTTTGTGTTCTGGCTGCCGCCTGACCGAAGAACTGCTGAAAAGTTGGGGTGCTGACTGCCGGACCACCACCGATCTGATACTGATGACACATCCCAAGAATATAAGCTATTTCTCACCACCGTGTAGCGGGCGTATTTTCTCTTTTGTGTCTTGGCCTCTGTTCTTCGCTCATGACTCAATCTCAAAGGTTTTCTTGTCCTGATGAAGAAGTCTGTAGTACCTCGAAACGCGTCGACTGAATGAAGAAAGCCCGCAATTACTTTCTGCCTGCACTTGGATCTATCAGATGTGATACCAGCAGCACAGATTATCTGCAAATCCTCCTTATCTGTGTAATCCTGGTCTGATGATCCGTTGGATCTCTTCAGCAGCTGGATTTATAAATTCTAGAAAGGTTGTTGTGTATACACAACTAAATCAGGTTACCATAACCCCCTGTGCTGTTTTTCTTCTCCTAGCTTTTTCCTACATGTAAAGAGCAGGAAGTAAGAGATATTAGGCCGATTAGTCAGATTTAATTTTTTTTTTTAGGGATTAAAAAAATTATTAAAAAATGATAGTAACATAAACATCTGATTTAAAGAGAAAATAAACCTTTTTTTTTAAGTTTGTGCAACATGTAAAGTTATGAATCTTTGCAAATCAATTTATTAAGGAATTTGTCTTAATTTCTGTAAAAGAATTTGACGTTTTGCAGTGATGACTCATGAGTCATACAGGGAAAATTGACCTTCTGTTCCTACATAGAGCTTAGAAGGATTCAGCTAGTCAATTTTTAATCACGTGATGTCATAGACCTAATGGAAAAGAGAAGTAGTATTGGGTAGAAAGGCAAAATGAGCAATTGTAAGTTCTCAGTGCTATATAATATGATGACTGCAATATACTAAGAGGATAACAATTTTGATGGGCGGAGGAGGAGGAGGGCTTCTTTAATTTTAGGGATGAGATGTTGCTAAGCACAAGACACAGAGGAGGACAGGGGTGCAGAACTGACCCTTTCACTGCCAGCATCAGTACTCCTATTGAATTACGGTAGTTTTATCATCAATGCAGCTGAAGACAGACAAATAGACCGTCAATAGAAAGAAAGGGATCTGGAAGCCATTTACAATCTTGTTTTTTCTACAGTGATCCTTCATAAAGTGATATGCAAATTTTCAGAACTTTCCATGATGGACAAAGCTATTTAAAAATAAAACAAAACAATTGAAAGTTTACTCCCTATTTGAACAATGGGTCCTTTTCTGATGTCATATTCCAGTTAAAGGTGTCGCCTCCTGACCCCTTTTTAGGAAGAAGACTATCCAGCGATCAGCTGATCGATAAAAGTCCAACTTCTGGCCGATCTGTTGCAATGGCCTGTGTAGGTGTCCTGTGCAGCGGCTGCTTGTCACGTGGCAGACATGTATATACGTATAAACCGTTGTTTCCATTGCAGACAATTCCAGTAAATATGATTCCCGCGATGTGGATCGGCTACAGACGGACGACGCCTGGGTGGAGAGCTATCTTCTGTGGAAGCACAACGTGGCAGACGATGCATTGAAGATGATTGATGAAAGCTTCAGATGGAGAAAAGAAATAAACATTAATGGTGAGCTGTCACATACCTGTCCAGGATAAACACTGATTGGGTTTATGATATCATACACATAGTTTTTGACATTTTTCTTAGAATCTAATGATGCTCTACCTAAATGATACTTGCGTCCATCATTGAGTAATATAGCTCAATTATACGCATGATGGAAATGTATAAAGTTCTTGCTATTGGACCGGTTTTCCCAGGAAAGTGGCTTACAAAGAGGTGTTCCTTGGCAAAATGATGCCCAAAAGTGTTCGTCTGATCCAGGCTGCGCAGTAGAATTATGTAGTAGACCATCTTCCTCCTTGACATAAATTGCTCTGCGATTATTATCTTTCTGTAAGAGGCTTCTGCGTCACGCAAGAAATGCTACTCCAGTCACGGACTGGAGTAGCATTTTTCAAGTCCCAGGTGAAAAAGTAAAACAAAACTTACTCTGCCATATAAAAGGTACCAACGTTTCAACCTGTCAAAAAGGTCATTATCAAGCGACGTGATAAAGACCTTTTCGATAGGTTGAAACGTTGTTACCTTTTATATGGCAGAGTAAGTTTTGTTTTACTTTTTATTTTACCCTGGACTTGGAGGCTGTCTATCACCACATACTGGAGTATCTTGGAGCTTTTGAATTTCCGACCGTTGATAGAGTGCTGCTGGAGTAGCTTTTTTGGTGTACAAAACGTAAGTATTTTTGATTAAATACACCCCTGTCCCACCCCGGCTCTGCCAATTTGGACTGATCGACTGATTTTGCGCCAGTTTTCTGGTGTAAAACTTTTGATGAACCAACCTTAAAATCTGTTATGGCATTAACTGCAACCGGAGCTTCATGAGATTGATAGCCATGGTTACCAATCAGCTGCATTCCAGCCTTACATCACCAAGCGCAATACAATGTGCCAGATCAAGTGATGTAAAGCTACCATCACTGGTGTCTGGAGCAGTGGAAACGTGTTCTGTGCCGTGACGGATCATGGTTTGCTATCTTGTATCTGATGGACGAGTCTAGGTCAAATTCATGGGGAATGTGCCTACAGTAAAGTTTGGTGCTGGAGGGATAGTGCTATGGGCTTGTGTTTGCAGGGTTGGACTTGCTCCGATTGACTGTAGCTTTTACCCTTTTTTTCTCTGCAGTGGCGGTATAGCGTCTTTCTCCATGTCGGCACATGAATACATAGTATAGAATAGTCTGGATTTACGTTTCGTGTCTCGTGTTTATATATACGATATTGATTTTTAATTGTATATTTCATCCCACGGTCAGAGGCGCAGAAACTTCAGCATTTCTATTGTGGCGCTTTATCACACCTGATTTATGGGTAATGTGAAGTCGGATTTCATCTCCAGCGAGCCAACGTTGTGCCGTGCCTGTAATAGAATTTCGATATTTTAGCAGACAGTAAAGAGACAATGGCTGAGTTATAACATTAAAGTCTTCTGATTTGTGCCTCCTGCGCTTCCCTATTCACAGGAGAAAGCCAAATTCCCTGTTGACATTAATCATTAAACGCACATTCTTCATTCTGAAGACAAGCTGCAATTCACAAGCTGGGAATTTACCTTCCCTTTGTTATATTAGTCATTTTCATAACCTCCAGATATCCTTGAATAGAAAAGTTCCCTTCCAGCAAACTCTAAAAGGTGTTCGCACAATATTTCCCTTTGACTATTTATTTTTAGACAAAAACAAAAAAAAGCATTGCGGTATATATATAAAAAGAAATAAATTAGAAAAGTTCTGCAGATGCACGTTAAGGCGAGCTGGGCGATGGGAGTAGTGTCAGTTTTTTTTTTATCTGCATTTCCTGCTCTAGTATGCATATAAGTGCTGCACCCTGTAACCTTACTCATCTGCTGATTTGTAGTCATTTGTATATTTACTTGTAGGATATCCTACTGCCCTTTATATACCGCAGAATGTGCTGTAATACTGTGGGACTCGGGAGAGCTGGAGCATGGCCTGAAGGCAGTGAACCCATGGGGTTTATTTAGGGCTGTGGTTCATCTGCTGATCTTTGGACCTTTTATATAAAATGTTTTTGTCACATGGTATTTCTATTTTTCTTAATTAACGTAGAGGACCATTGGGGGGTTTATATAACGAGGTAGAGCAATTGTTTAGTACAACTGGTGCTGCCATAAGGGGTACTGGTAACAAAAGCAGAAAAAAAGGGCACGACATTGGAAAGCAGCTCCGGCGGCTTGTTGATTTCTTGACTAAAGTCTGTATTTTTACTCTGTTTGTTGAGCTCTCCATGCATGTGTTGTGACGGTCACACAGCCGTGACACATGTGGGACGCCGGGTTCCCTCAGCATAAAACTCGGTAAGTGCTTTAGCTTTCTGAACAAGCAGTTGCCCTGCTCAACTCTAGTGACCACCACAGAAACTTCAGGACCTTGAATGAAAGCAACCCTTGGTGGACTTTGAAGCATGCTCCTGTTGTAAGGTCCAAGCTTCAGCTTCTCTGATTTAGTCATACAGATCCGTCGTGGCAGAGTATGAACCCAGTCAGTCAAAATGGTGGAGGGGAAACAATAACCCTACCATTCACCTATTCTCGCCTGAACCTAACCACAGAGGTTTGTACCCTAACAATGCAATTAGCACCCCTGCTGAAAGATGTCTAGCCCTGATAGGCCCTATAAAACTGGAAAATTGAGGGATTTATCTTTCTCCTAAAGTTGATTGAGGTTTATAGGTGGCGATCTTGTAGAATCCCTTTGGTCATGGTTTTATAGGGCATTATAGGACCTTTTAGGGCTAGCCGTCGTTGAGCGGGGGTGCCAATTGTGTTTTTGGGGTACAAACCTTCACAGTTTAATAGGGTGAGAATATGTGAATGGTGGTGTTATTGTTTCCCCTCCCAAACTTCTTTGACTGACTGGGTTCATACTATGACCAAATCAGAGATTTAGATATTGCTGGGTATGCGACAAGCTCACTCCGTGATCCTGCTCTTTGCTGACTTGCACCGTACGTGTATGGCGGATGTCAGTAAGTGGTTAAAGGGAACCTGTCACCACGTTTTTGGAAGATGGGATAAAAATAGCGTTAAATAGGGGCAGAGGTGGGCATTACATTAGTGTGTTTGTTATGCGTTTATTACCCACCTAAGTTGCCGAAATACCTTTGCAAAGTCTCCGTTTTCGCCTGTCAATCAGGCTGGTCTGGTCAAAAGGGCGTCTTGTCTTCCCCCAGATTTTGCGTAGTTTTCCGTTGGTGGCGTAGTGGTGTGCGCATGCCCAAGGTCCCGAATCCTCTGCCAGGGGATTTAAAAAAGCGCGCTGTTCGTGATTTCATTGGTGATCGGTGGGCGCGGCCATCTTCCTTTGGCCGCGCGTGCGCAGAAGCGGCGCTCTGCTGGCCGCGGCTTCAGGAAAATGGCTGCGGGATGCCGCGCGTGCGCAGATGGATATCGCGGCGGCCATTTTCCTGAAGCCGCGGCCAGCAGAGCGCCGCTTCTGCGCACGCGCGGCCAAAGGAAGATGGCCGCGCCCACCGATCACCAAGGAAATAACGAACAGCGCGCTCTTTTAAATCCCCTGGCAGTGGATTCGGGACCTTGGGCATGCGCACACCACTACGCCACCAACGGAAAACTACGCAAAATCTGGGGGAAGACAACGCCCTTTTGACCAGACCAGCCTGATTGACAGGCGAAAACGGAGACTTTGCAAAGGTATTTCGGCAACTTAGGTGGGTAATAAACGCATAACAAACACACTAATGTAACGCCCACCTCTGCCCCTATTTAACGCTATTTTTATCCCATCTTCCAAAAACGTGGTGACAGGTTCCCTTTAAAGACCGTTAACAATCTTCCCAGGAGTGGACCATCCAGCAAATTCACTGCAAGGTCTCAGAGAAACCCAAGAGCTACAGCTGAGACTCTAAAGTCCCACTTAGCATGCTAGATGTACAAGTTCATAACAGCACAATTAGAAAGACTGAACAAACATGGTTTGTTTGGCAACATTGAAACAATGTCCTTTGGGTAGACCATAATTATTGCATTATGGCCTAGCTTTTCTTTGACCCGATGTTACACTAGCAGAATCCATGCAGTTCCCTTCTACAAGCCAGTAATGTGCACGGTGCTGCGCTCTTACAGACCGCGGACGTGTCTCTAGCTCCGGATTATTGCACTTTGCTAATAAGCTCCTGGGCTAATGAACAGAACGAGATGCCAGACTCTCCAGGATGTTTTTTTAGCTTGGCGGTCATGTGTTTTTAATTGATTCCTGGAATTCGTCCAAGTGAAATTAATGTTGAAGGTATGTGGTGATTAGACTTAGCGCCAAGCTTAGGAACCGGGCTCATAAGAACATGAAGGTGCGGACTCACAAGGCGGGCTGTGTGCCATGGCTTCATATCTCTACTTCTGAGCTCAGACCGTCACAATCTTCCAACAAGTTTCCTGTCCATTAAAAACAGGAGACATCCACCCAAGATAGGGATCTGTCCCTTAGGAAGTACAGGGAATATGTAACTATCATTCTATACAATGGCTGCAGTGCAAATTATTGTAGATCTGTTTTCAGATGAAGCCAAGTAGGGTTCATAGGCCTTTACCTATAAGGGGTATTAAAAAAAAAACCAAAAATCGTTAACCCCAATCTATGGGATAGGTGATTACTGACTGATCGCTGGGGATCCTAAGTGCTCCTGAGATTGTGGCTCTGGAACTCCAACAATGCTCTGTCCTCAATGGAGCGATGTGCGTTTCTTCATCCTCCGATCTTTGCCAACTCGGAGAAGTCACAACTCGCTACTTCCAGTAATTCCAAGGATTCTGGTGACGTAGAAACGGCAGCAGCTTCATTTCCGTTCTGCTCTGTTGATGGGCCATGACTGCTGATATCATATTCATTGATAGTCTGCTCCCTGCTGCATAACTGCGGGGAGCCGGCTATCGATCAGCATGATGATGGTATTTATGTCCCCTCGTCAGCTTTCTGGAACAGGAAGAGCTGCTCTGTTAATCTGTGGTCGCTCTAAGCCGGCGTCGGGCACAACAGACATGTAGTTAGCAACTACTTGCCTGTCAGTTCTTAGCCCCATAAGACAAAAATAAAAATATTCCCAGACAACCCCTTTAAGTTCCTTTCACCGTGACATTATCTTTATGATCAGGGTCTACAGCAATCTATGGCTGTACTCTGTAGTTGCTTATCAGACCTTCCATTAGGGCACAAAAGTATTACCGGTACTTTTATTACTGTTGGTTTATGACCTGGCCTTTTCCATAGATGTGAACTGTACGTGTTTGTCACAATATGTTGCACTTAAAGGGTGATTGTACTTTAGATGCTGAGAGTTGTCTGCTTTAGCACTATGGCCCATAGTAGAGAGATTCAGAATCCTGTTCCTATATCTGCAGTATACGTTCACCATATGCACTGGATCCACCCCATGGAAACCAGTTTGGGCAGTGTTGGAGCTTTTCTAGCATGTGCACTTATGGAAGCCAAAATGTGTGAAAAGAGCCTGGTTCTGGGTACACCTTGTGTTAGTGACGTTTGTCTTTTTGCTCTGAAGTTAATTTTTTTTTTGGTTCTCTTTTTCCCAGATCTGAGTGAATCTGTTCTACCCCGGTGGTGCTTTGATGTTGGAGCCACCTACCTGCATGGCTACGATAAAGAAGGCAACAAACTATGTAAGTATAAAGCAGAGCTTACATACGGCTTCATCTTTTTCAGAATCCAATCATTCAAAAATGTCTTTATTCACATAATCTACGGTGGTTCTTTAGAGAGAAACATGCTTTAAAAGTGCTCTTCTAGGCAGAGACCTGTCACTACAGGGCAGCGGGCGGGGAGAAGCCACCAGGGACCCGCCTGTCCGACCAGTCTACAGCACAACTCGATATCCAGAGCCTTTTAAAGTAGGTTTTTCTCTGAAACACCGCAGCATTTTAGTGTCAAATATACCAGACTGAGAATATACAGGCCGTGCCTGATACATGCTGGCCGCGGATTGGGCAGGATCAGCTGTCAGGTTCCCTTTAAAGCAGAGAGAGGAGAGAGACATTCTCAGCCTCACCATTTGCCTTACACCTAGTTTTTCAATATTCCCACAAAGTACAATAAAAATAACCAGATGCATGCATGGCTACCTCACTACCTCATCTACTCCTGCCTAGACAACCACAACCATGTTTCTCTGATCTGTGGAGGTCCAAGAGATGGCCACAAAGTGCACCGTTAGCACTTCCCAACGCCTGCCTCTGCCTCTGCACCACTCCTCTCTGATGTGGAAAATGTATGGGGGGTTTTGGAAGCCATACTGCATCCCTGCCCTCTCGTCTGCCTCCACTATTTTTCAGGGCTCTGGATGTTGTCAGAAACTCCTGTTCTTCTGTGTGTAAGATTTTTCCTCCACTCCTACATCAGTGTTGTGTATTTTTTTTGTCTTCTCTGTGTAGGAGGGGAGGTAAGAGTTAACACTCTCACATGTGCCTCCTTCTTAATTTCTCCCCTGTGCCTTCTCACCTCTGATATATACCCTCCATAAACTGCAATAAAGGTTCTGACCCTTCACCTATCACCTCCGCCCCCTGTTTCCCAGCTCCCCCTTCCTAGCATTTGCCATGACCCCTCATCTGACACCTCCTTCCTCTGTTACCCAGCTGCCCTTTCCTAGCATTCGCCGTGACCCCTCACCCGTCTCCTCCATCTTGTTACTCAGCTGCCCTTTCCTAGCATTTGCAGTTAACCCTCACCCGTCTCCTCCATCCCATTACCCAGCTGCCCTTTCCTAGCACTTGCCGTGACCCCTCACCTCCATTCCGTTACCCAGCTGCCCTTTCCTAGCATTTGCCGTGACCCCTCACCTGTCACCTCCATCCCCTGTTACCCAGCTGCCGTTTCCTAGCATTTGCCGTGACCCCTTACCTGTCACCTCCATCCCGTTACCCAGCTGCCTTTTCCTAGCATTTGCCCTGACCCCTCACCTCCATTCCGTTACCCAGCTGCCCTTTCCTAGCATTTGCCGTGACCCCTCACCCGTCACCTCCATCCCATTACCTAGCTGCCCTTTCCTAGCATTTGCCCTGACCCCTCACCTTCATTCCGTTACACAGCTGCCCTTTCCTAGCATTTGCCGTGACCCCTCACCTCCATTCCGTTACTCAGCTGCCCTTTCCTAGCATTTGCCGTGACCCCTCACCCATCACCTCCAACCCATTACTCAGCTGCCCTTTCCTAGCATTTGCCCTGACCCCTCACCTGTCACCTCCATCCCGTTACCCAGCTGCCTTTTCCTAGCATTTGCCCTGACCCCTCACCTCCATTCCGTTACCCAGCTGCCCTTTCCTAGCATTTGCCGTGACCCCTCACCCGTCACCTCCATCCCATTACCTAGCTGCCCTTTCCTATCATTTGCCCTGACCCCTCACCTCCATTACGTTGCCCAGCTGTCCTTTCCTAGCATTTGCTGTGACCCCTCACCTGTCACCTCCATTCCGTTACTTAGCTGCCCTTTCCTAGCATTTGCCGTGACCCCTCACCCGTCACCTCCAACCCATTACCCAGCTGCCCTTTCCTAGCATTTGCCGTGACCCCTCACCTGTCACCTCCATTCCATTACTCAGCTGCCCTTTCCTAGCATTTGCCGTGACCCCTCACCTGTCACCTCCATCCCCTGTTACCCAGCTGCCCTTTCCTAGCATTTGCCCTGACCTCTCGCCTCCATCCTTTGTTACCAGCTGCCCTTTCATAGCATTTGCCATGTGTGGAGCAGGCTCTGCTCCTGAGCCCGCTTCAAAGACTGACACGTTCCATGACATATATTTCTATCATCAAGTGTGAACAGGTTACGCTGGAGTAGATTTACATCACTTTCTGATGTAGATTTGATGACCTGAAAATGGCCCACACCTTTACTGACACCCACAATAAAAAAGAAAATTGAGTTTAAAGTCTAAAATTGTCTTTAAATTTAAATCTCTCAGCCCTACATTATATATTTATATAGTATAGCATTATTATTGCAATTGCAAGTTAGTGCATGTCTGTCTTACCACTGTTAAAGAATCCCTCCCATGACATTTCTTTTTTCACAAAATCTGCGTATACATGCCTGTAATGTGGTGTGTGTATTAATGTATTGAAGTACAGCCGACTCCTCCGGTCTTCTCCTCTTCTCAGTGACATCACCACTCTTGAGACTCTCCCACTCACTCTCTGCGTGACCCAGAAGTCTTTCTTACAATGTTAGTCTATGTAGTCTCATTCTGAGCCTTGTTCTCATGCTCCATAGACTTACATTGTAAAAGTCACTTTCCGGTCACACAGAACCCAGCATGACCTGAAGAGTCTGGAGAGTGGTGACATCACTGAGAAGAGGAGCTGAATGACACTGGATCCTGGAGAAGACAGGCACATACAAAAAAAACTTCATGGGAGGGCTCTTTCACGTCGTGTCCATAAAGTGAATGCCGGGTGACAAAGAATATAGCAGAGGTCACTGCCCAATAGATTCATTATTGTGGTTTCTCAGTTTGGTAGAATGAAGAATTCAGTAGAAGTGAGATGGGTGAAATACAAGCTCAGTCATGTAAACACCCGACATCAATGCCGCTGTTTCATCTCGTAGGGATGATAATGTTCCACTTGGCGCAGACCGAAATCTGTGTGATATTTCATTAGCGCCTTGTTTTATCCAGGAAGACACAGTAGTCTTGTGACTGAGCCTGAGGTCGGGCCTTGTTCTCCTCCATGACTGGAGTCTTTGTTTCCCTGCAGTTAGTCAGATGAAAACTAGTTGAGCGTGTGTTTGTCAGTGACAGAGTTTGTGTTTGTAGTTATTAGATGTTATTATAAGTTATAGCTGCTTTGTGTTTGATTTGTAAATAGCTTTTAGTTTGTGCGGTTGGAGGAAGCATTTTTAATGAGCCAAAACTACACTGCTCAAAAAAATAAAGGGAACACAAAGAACAGAATATAACTCCAAGTACGGTAAATCAAATTTCTGTGAAATCAAACTGTCCACTTAGGAAGCAACACTGATTGACAATCAATTTCACATGCTGTTTTGCAAATGGAATAGACAACAGATGGAAATTATTGGCAATTATCAAGACACCCTCAATAAAGGAGTGGTTCTGCAGGTGGGGACCACAGATCACATCTCAGGACCAATGCTTTCTGGCTGATGTTTTGGTCACTTTTGAATGTTGGTTGTGCTTTCACACTCGTGGTAGCATGAGATGGACTCTACAACCCACACAAGTGGCTCAGGTAGTGCAGCTCATCCAGGATGGCACATCAATGCAAGCTGTGGCAAGAATGTTTGCTGTGTCTGTCTGCGTAGTGTCCAGAGGCTGGAGGCACTACCAGGAGACAGGCCAGTACACCAGGAGACGTGGAGGGGGCCGTAGGAGGGCAACAACCCAGCAGCCCTTTGTGCAAGGAGGAACAGGAGGAGCACTGCCAGAGCCCTGCAAAATGACCTCCAGCAGGCCACAAATGTGCATGTGTCTGCACAAACTGTTAGAAACCGACTCCATGAGGATGGTCTGAGTGCCCGACGTCCACAGATGGGGGTTGTGCTTACAGCTCAACACCGTGCAGGACACTTGGCATTTGCCACAGAACACCAGGATTGGCAACTTCGCCACTGGCGCCCTGTGCTCTTCACAGATGAAAGCAGGTTCACACTGAGCACATGTGACAGAGTCTGGAGATGCCGTGGAGAGCGATCTACTGCCTGCAACATCCTTCAGCATGACCAGTTTGGCAGTGGGTCAGTAATGGTGTGGGGTGGCATTTCTTTGGAGGGCCGCACAGCCCTCCATGTGCTCGCCAGAGGTAGCCTGACTGCCATTAGGTACCGAGATGAGATCCACAGACCCCTTGTGAGACCATATGCTGGTGCGGTTGGCCCTGGGTTCCTCCTAATGCAGGACAATGCCTGACCTCATGTGGCTGGAGTGTGTCAGCAGTTCCTGCAAGATGAAGGTATTGAAGCTATGGACTCGCCCACCCATTCCCCAGACCTGAATCTGATTGAACACATCTGGGACATCATGTCTCGCTCCATCCTCCAACGTCACGTTGCACCACAGACTGAGCATCTTTTCCTTGTCATGAGGCATTTCCACTGAAGTTGAATCAGCCTGTAATTTGATTTTCCACTTTGATTTTGAGTATCATTCCAAATCCAGACCTCCATGGGATATTCATTTTGATTTACATTGATAATTGTTATGTTTTATTGTTCTGAACACATTCCACTATGCAATGAATAAAAATTTGCAACTGGAGTATTTCATTCAGAGATATCTAGGATGCGGGATTTTAGTGTCCCCTTTATTTTTTTGAGCAGTGTATATTTTACAATGTCATGTGGAGGACTCCTTGTGTGGATTCTGCTGATTTTTTTTGTTTGTTTGTTTGTTTTTTTGAGCATGGCCTCCTGTGATGACCTCTCATCCCACGTAATTGCTGCAGACAATGTCTTGAATCATCTGTTGTCTTGAATGTTTTCCACTTGTGAATAATCTTTCTCCTTGATAAACTCTAAATTGATTGAAAATTGCCCTATAACCCTTCCGAACTTAATGGGCAGCAACAATTGCTTCTCCAAGATCATTGTTGATATCTTTCCTCCTTGGCATTCTGCTAACACACATCTGAATGCTTTGAACCAGCAAAATGCCAAAACTTCTGCTTTTATAGTGGTGGTTACACTTTTTGATGAACAATTACTTGCACCTGGCTAATACTTACCCTCTTAATTCCTTTGGAAGAAGTAAGAGTGTACTTAATTTTTCACATACTACTTCTGGATTTTGGCCTAGTTTTTAGTACATAATGGCACAGTGTAATTTATGTGTTGTTCATTAAAGATTGTACTTACCTAATTTTACAAATACCTCAAGCGCTCTGCCCAGTTCAGACTAATGTCCGCCGAACCTGCCGATATTAATGGGTTTGGCCAACAGTCTTGTATACGGGAGCCACGAACAATTCAGTTTTGGGGGGAAATTTTAATTCGGCTTGTCCAGTTTCAGACTGCTGATCAGATCATCCACCGGGGATAAGTCATGTCTGGTGAGGACCCTCCTACAGAACACAGGAGCACTAGGCGGAAGGAGCGCTGCTGTGTATGGGAGAGTTGAGAATGAGGTCTTTCTGGGCCTTTTCTGCTTTGTCCTCCTGAATGATGGGGCCAAGTAGCTTCATTTGAACACATGAACATTATTTTTGGGGGTAGATTAACACAGTATACTATTATTATACTGAAATTTTGATTAAAAAAAACCCATCGTGTTTAGACGTACTTTCATTGGTTGGCTAAAGGGGTGGTCCGGAATTAATATTGATTGTTATAATCGAATCTTTTTATAATATGCTTTAATTAAAAAGTCCCTATTGTTCTATCATTACAACACTTAGATTACGACTTTTTTTTTATATAAGCTCCATGTTGTTTATAGGGAACCTGTCAGCTGATAGATGCCCATGGGCATAGTTGTACGCGCACACAGGACCAAGGCTTATCAGTCACCATCAGCGGGCATCGAGAAGCCACCGGGTTCCCGCCTGTCTGACTAGTCAGTAGTGTGTCTCTGACCCTGGCGGCTATCAACAGCATGGTACATGGATGTGATCATTCAGCCAGTGGCTGGTACATGCCGCCCAACCCGCAGGCGGCATGTATCAGATGACTATTTTCATTATAGGTAACCAGTCTGAACTAATAACATAAATATATTATCTGTATCTGTTTAGTTTGGCTCCGAGTAAAGCTCCATGTACGTGATAATAAAACAAATGAAGACAAGAAGAAATGTGTTGCGTTTTGGTTGGAGCGCTACGCCAAAAGGGAGCCGGGAAAACTCCTGACGGTTGTGTTTGACATGGCGGAGTGTGGACTGAGTAATGTGGTAAGTTATCGACATTCACCAGATGTTAACTGTGTGACGTTTTTTGATCTGTTAGTAATTTTCTGTATTATTTGGCAATCCGTGCATGGTCAATCTTAAAAAGCCTCTCGAGTTTAACGGGAATCTGGCAGACGATTCTTGCTGACCGGACTGCGGGCAGCACAAATGCAGCCCGGTATATTACTCTGCAAAACGCTCCGACATTTCAGTAAAGTACACCTTAAAGATCTGTCCGGGGACTGTAGCCAGAGACCAGACTAGTTTGGCTCCGACCCGGACAGCTGTTCTCAGGGCCGCTGCAGGTAATTGATGGGTGTCTCTTTATCATGTACGCAGGGAGGGGAGAGATCTGTCAATCAGCTACAGCGGCGCTGGGAATAGCCGGCCTGGGGGCAACGCCGGACTAGTCTGGTCCCCGGATGGGTTTTCAGAGTAGATCTTCTCTGAAACACCAAAGGAGAGTAGTATATAAATAAAGAGAAAAAAAAAAAAAAAAAAAAAAGAAAAAAAAAGATAGACCTGACAGAGTGGGAGTCACCACCATATAGATGTAAAATATAAAAAATAACAACCTTTATTGAACACTTATGCAAAAGACAGCACATTTAAAAACATTTAAAAAGGGATCAAACATATCCCTGAACCAAACAGCCTATAATAAGGCCTAAGCACCGCACCTCCTAATGAAGGGTTAAATACACATGCCAAATACAGTGAACAACGAACGACCCTATAACTAGCACAATTGCTACAGATAAACTGTCCCCATGGTCCAAATACTGGCTAACGGTGCCTGTCAAATAACAGAAGTGTCAGCACCCCATGATGGCATACAACCTGAAAAACAGCAGTAATAAACACAATCCATAAGATACAAACTATACAGAAATGCTGTGACCATACCAGGATTAAAATACCCACCAAAGCGGGAGAGACCGGTGACCCAAAGTGCAGGAGCAGGCAAAGACCCGTAGAACCCAGTCCTGAGCACAATAGCATACAAGGGCATGTGTACCCTAACATAGGTGAGTGCGGGCAACAGACACCCAACGCGTGTCGCCACACAGCGGTGGCTTCGTCAGGGGTGATGTCTGTGTGTGCTGCCTTCTGCTTAAATAGCGTGGCTGCAATAACTTACCGAGTGGCAGCTGTGTGAGCGGGCGGACCGCATGGAGAAGCCAGAACGAAGTTCCTATCAGCCGGGCCCGGCTTGTATTTACTGCGCATGCGCCGGCGTCCCAGAGCGGAAGTGTGCACTCCGCTCTTGGTTGCCGTAGCAGCGCATAAACAATCTACAGCGCTTGCGCAGAGTGAGAAGAATGGTTGCCGTAGCAGCGCTTAAACAAAAATGCGATTGCGCACCGGTGACTTGTGGGCTTACCAAGGCTGCGCTGAACAATGGTGAACAGCGCTAGCACAGAAATGAAGAGATGGGAAAAAGGGGAAGGGGAGAGGAGGGGAGGGGAGGAAAAAGGAGGGGTGAACATCACCATGAGGAATATGCCATAATAATGGAAGCAATAAGCAAAGGCTGCTCCAAGCTGCAGAGTAATAATAATGATGCTGTGGCCAAAGTAAATACATGGAAGACCTAAATCATTAGCAGGAAACAGTACAAAACCTTATCATGCATTACTTGGTACCTTATGCTTAACTATTGCTAGTACTAAAGCCAAACTCTATAGAGTAGGTAATCTATGGCTTTCAAAAAGGAAAAGCATGAACCCTATCCTATACTCATAAGGGGTTTACAGCTGTCAAGGGCATTTATGCCCTCAGCACACAATACAGTGGAGTGTAATGTACGATAGCCCTAACGTTGACATTCAAAAAAGACCAACGTTGACCCTGTCCTATATTTGAGAGAAATTTACAGAATCCAAAAGCATTAATGCTCAAAGCACCCAATACAGTGGAATATGATATACACTGGCCCCAAAGGAAACACATCTCAAAATAACTAAAATAATTTCAAAAAAAAAAAAAAAAAAAAAATACAAAAAAATACAAAAAAATTATAAATAAAATACAAAAATACACAAAGAGAGATGTATCCCTTAACATGGGCTATTAATCAAACATCCATGGATGCAAGGCATAAAGAAAAACCAAAGCTGTATATACAGCTAATTGTCCCTTTTACTGTTTGTAAAAACCAGTAAACAACAGGTCTTCATTGATACCAAATGGGACGACACTGTTTAGGTCAAAGATCCACTTGGATTCCCGTTTTAAAAGTTCAAGGGTAACATTTCCACCTCTCATATTCATATTCAATGCTTCAAGTCCTAGGACCTTCGTGCCAGCCCAGTGCGAATGATGTTCATCCAGATAATGTGTTGCCACTGACGTAAGGGTTTTCCCCTTAGCCTTGTCCCTTTGCGCTGTAGTTACATTGGATAGATGTTGTTGTGTACGTCTCCTGAGCTCCTGCGTGGTTTGGCCCACATAGATTTTTGGGCATGGGCAAACCAACGCATAAATCAAGTTCCGGGACCTGCAATTAAAATAAGTCTTGGTAGGGGTCTGCGAAGACAAAAAAGGCACCATAATTTTCTCATCACGAGTGGTAAAGGGGCAAATACTGCAGTTACCGCATGGGAAAGTACCCCTAAGCCTAACCCCTCTGCAAAGTGTTCCGAACAGTATACCCTTGTGTCTTCCCACCAACCCAAGGCGAGGTTGGCATACGCAGGGGCACAACGTGCCCCCATGGCGGTGCCCCTTACTTGCCTGTAGTAGACACGATCAAAGGTGAAGTAGTTTTGGTCCAGGACAAACAGTAATAGGTCCAAGATGAATGAGTCATGTCCTCTGTCTCCCGTGGTCCTCAGGTCCAGAAAATATGATACAGCTCCAACGCCCCAATCGTGTCCAATACAGGTGTACAACGACTCAACATCAAGTGTGACGAGCCATGCCCCTGGTGGGATCTCGAGGTCCTGAAGTTGTAGGATGAGGGATGTAGAGTCCTTGACATAGGACTTAAGGGACAGAACTAAAGGCTGAAGGAAGAAATCAATATAAACACACGGTTTTTCAAGTAGACCACCTATCCCAGACACAATAGGCCTACCCGGAGGGGCCTGAATGGACTTGTGTACCTTGGGAAGCATATAAAAAGTGGGAATCCTGGGATATTGGTTGGTTAAAAAATCCCTTTCACGTTTGTTAATAATACCGCGTGTGTGCGCAGCCTCCAGTAAACGATTCAGTTTGGCCTGAAAAACACAAGTGGGGTCTGAGGGCAATACTTGATAGCATACTGTGTTGCCCAACTGGCGCCTGGCTTCTTGAGCATACAGATCAACCGGCCAAATGACAAGGTTACCCCCCTTATCCGCTTCACGGATAACGAAGTCCCGGTTAGAACCCAATCTAGCCAAAATATCCTGATCCCGTTGGCTAATGTTCCTCCCCCTAGTAGTATCTAACCTAAGATCATGTACCTCTCTGCAAACGGCATTAAAGAAACTCTGTACCGCAGGGAACAGAGTAAAAGGGGGAGTGGCCTGTGAAGGCAACCTTCCAGTGAATTTTCTTCTGGGCTGGCACTCCTCACCCTCATCCAGGAGGTCCAGAAGATCCCTCAAAACGAGTCTGTCCGCCATAGGCAATTCATCCAGAGCTGAGGGACGATGATATAACAATTTAAAAGTTAGCTGTCTGCAGAAAAGATAAACATCCTTGATGAAAGTGAATTTGTCAAGTCCACTGGTAGGGCAAAATGACAGCCCTTTTTCCAGTAATGTTTTTTCTCGTTCTGAGAGAGCATAATCGGACAAATTAATGATTTGTAACTTACCAGTAGGACAGGGCGGATCTAGTATTGGCGATAGGGACAGTCTATTACAAGGTAGGCATAGGACCAATGATAGACCGCTTGGCATAATCACGGCTTTTAACAATCAGTGGCAGGACCTACGAGGGATTCTGTCTAAATATTGGGGCATTTTGCAAAGCGAGTCCAAACTTCTTCCCCACATCGCCCCCCAACCCAGTTTGGTGGCCAGGAGGGCCAGGAGCCTCAGGGACCAGTTGAGCCACAGCCATTTCCAACGACCTGTCACTAGATTGGGCAGAGGGGTTAGGCTTAGGGGTACTTTCCCATGCGGTAACTGCAGTATTTGCCCCTTTACCACTCGTGATGAGAAAATTATGGTGCCTTTTTTGTCTTCGCAGACCCCTACCAAGACTTATTTTAATTGCAGGTCCCGGAACTTGATTTATGCGTTGGTTTGCCCATGCCCAAAAATCTATGTGGGCCAAACCACGCAGGAGCTCAGGAGACGTACACAACAACATCTATCCAATGTAACTACAGCGCAAAGGGACAAGGCTAAGGGGAAAACCCTTACGTCAGTGGCAACACATTATCTGGATGAACATCATTCGCACTGGGCTGGCACGAAGGTCCTAGGACTTGAAGCATTGAATATGAATATGAGAGGTGGAAATGTTACCCTTGAACTTTTAAAACGGGAATCCAAGTGGATCTTTGACCTAAACAGTGTCGTCCCATTTGGTATCAATGAAGACCTGTTGTTTACTGGTTTTTACAAACAGTAAAAGGGACAATTAGCTGTATATACAGCTTTGGTTTTTCTTTATGCCTTGCATCCATGGATGTTTGATTAATAGCCCATGTTAAGGGATACATCTCTCTTTGTGTATTTTTGTATTTTATTTATAATTTTTTTGTATTTTTTTTTTTTTGAAATTATTTTAGTTATTTTGAGATGTGTTTCCTTTGGGGCCAGTGTATATCATATTCCACTGTATTGGGTGCTTTGAGCATTAATGCTTTTGGATTCTGTAAATTTCTCTCAAATATAGGACAGGGTCAACGTTGGTCTTTTTTGAATGTCAACGTTAGGGCTATCGTACATTACACTCCACTGTATTGTGTGCTGAGGGCATAAATGCCCTTGACAGCTGTAAACCCCTTATGAGTATAGGATAGGGTTCATGCTTTTCCTTTTTGAAAGCCATAGATAGAAAGCGCTGTAGATTGTTTATGCGCTGCTACGGCAACCAAGAGCGGAGTGCACACTTCCGCTCTGGGACGCCGGCGCATGCGCAGTAAATACAAGCCGGGCCCGGCTGATAGGAACTTCGTTCTGGCTTCTCCATGCGGTCCGCCCGCTCACACAGCTGCCACTCGGTAAGTTATTGCAGCCACGCTATTTAAGCAGAAGGCAGCACACACAGACATCACCCCTGACGAAGCCACCGCTGTGTGGCGACACGCGTTGGGTGTCTGTTGCCCGCACTCACCTATGTTAGGGTACACATGCCCTTGTATGCTATTGTGCTCAGGACTGGGTTCTACGGGTCTTTGCCTGCTCCTGCACTTTGGGTCACCGGTCTCTCCCGCTTTGGTGGGTATTTTAATCCTGGTATGGTCACAGCATTTCTGTATAGTTTGTATCTTATGGATTGTGTTTATTACTGCTGTTTTTCAGGTTGTATGCCATCATGGGGTGCTGACACTTCTGTTATTTGACAGGCACCGTTAGCCAGTATTTGGACCATGGGGACAGTTTATCTGTAGCAATTGTGCTAGTTATAGGGTCGTTCGTTGTTCACTGTATTTGGCATGTGTATTTAACCCTTCATTAGGAGGTGCGGTGCTTAGGCCTTATTATAGGCTGTTTGGTTCAGGGATATGTTTGATCCCTTTTTAAATGTTTTTAAATGTGCTGTCTTTTGCATAAGTGTTCAATAAAGGTTGTTATTTTTTATATTTTACATCTATATGGTGGTGACTCCCACTCTGTCAGGTCTATCTTTTTTTTCTCTTTATTTATATGGTTCAGTTGTTATAGACCTGGGTTGAGTCCCACTGATCGTGGTGCCCCCATTGCTTTGTCTGATGACCAAAGGAGAGTAGTTCACCTAGCTACATTTATGCCACCACGATGCATTTCATGTTCCAGTTTCTAATCTAAAATTAACAAATATAGTAAATGCTTTGATATGTCTAAGTTGATACTGTCTCTTTTAGAATTTGTACTCAATCACAACATATTTACATTTAATAAAGACATTTACCTCCAAACTCAGGGCACTGCCATGGGGGCCTCCTGTGCCCCCTCATACGCAAACCTAGCTGCATTTATGCCATCACGATGCAATTCATGTTCTAGTTCCTAATCTAAAATTATCAAATAAATGCTTTAGGCTGTTCATTCCCAAGCTGAACGTGAGCGATAAAATATACAAAACACCATGCCAAAACCGATAAGGAGAAATTATTTTTTGTTTTTGGGAGAACATGCTAGTTAATAAAGTCCTGTGATCGCTGCAGCATCAGCAATAATTTGGTCTCAGGGGGTTAGGAGAATGCGATGTGACCTAGTGGTCAAGCTCCGCTACATCTGAATTTGAGAGACAATGATAGGAAAGGAAGGAAAGTTTTGTAGTTGTAAACCCTCCCCGTCAGGACTAAGTTCGTTTCTTTGTATTTTGCCATCTTTTTTTCCACGAGCCATATTTTTTTTTTTTTCTTTTTCCCACCAACATGGCCACACGAGAATTTGTGTTTTTTTGAGGGACAGATTATATTTGAGTATGACACTGTTCACTTTACCATCTAATGCACTGGAAATGGGAAAAATATATTTAATATTGGAAAAGACAAAGCTACTCCAATCCGCCATTGTTTTTTAGTATTTATTTATATGACAAGCTGCCAGACTATTGATATAAGGGTTGTGACTAATACAAAGATATATTAGGATATTCATTCACACTAAGTGTTCTCCCCTTTTGCACCTATGAAGAACCTATTTTTAATCTCAGAAGATTTGAGAGGCGCTTTATCTAATATCTCACGCTGGGCTAATGTGTTTTTGAAGCGAGTCCCACATCTCGGTAGGATCAACATTAAAGCAGGCTTTGAAGGCCGCGAAGATTTGTTCATAAAGTATCTGTAATCTAGTTGTGAAGGGATCGGGCGCCGGTGTCGCATAAATCAAGATTTTGTACAATCTGAAACCTTTAGCGGAGTGTATACATTTACACATCAAAAATCTGGCGGAGAATGAAAAGCTTTTGAGTCATTTTTATCTTTTGTGAAGCGATTCCCCTTGATGGAAGGAATGACCTTTTCTGTTTTAAGTTTCTATTTCTTGCAATAATTACAAATGCAGCTGTAGATTTAGGATCTGCACGGGTTTACCATTTTTTTTTTTTTTTTCTTAAAAAAATATTGCATCTGAATTTAAAGGGAAATTCCCATCAATGCTGAGAATGAAGGAGGCTCTGTGCTGTTTTTGTACTCCATCCCCTTTATAGTTTTGCACAGGGTCATTGCTGGACGTTGTCGCTGCGCAGCTTCATTGGAGTGAAGGAGGCTGGCTGCAGTTTCCTGCACAGTAGGGAGCACCACTATGGTGCAGCCAACTTCATTCTCAGGATTGGTGGTGGTCCCAGAGGTCTAACGTGCAGAGATCAGGGCTGTGCAGTCGGTGTCATGGAAATTGAGGAGTCAGAGGTTTGGCTTACCGTCTCCTGGTAGGGCTGTGGAGGGGAGTCGGAGTCGGAGCCCGTTTTGGTGGAGTCTGAGTCGGTGTCATGGAAATTGAGGATTCGGAGTCGGAGGTTTGGCTTACCGTCTCCACAGCTCTGGTAGGGCTGTGGAGTAGGAGTCATAGAGTCGGAGTCTGAGCCCGTTTTGGTGGAGTCGGTGTCATGGAAATTAAGGATTCGGAGGTTTGGCTTACCGACTCCACAGCCCTGGTAGAGATCATTAATGGGTTATTCCATTCTTTTGGATTTCTCACCAACCCAACCTGGGAACCCTCTCTCATGCCAAGCAAAAGGGTTTGAAATACCCCTTTTGAATTGAGTGGTGTCCGGGCATGTGCACTGCTGCATTCTTTGTCTACGGAGCTGCTGGAGAGAGTTTAGTACAACGCTCGCTTTTTTTCTAGCATAGAATGATTGATGGTGGCTGTGGTGTACAGGCGCTGCCACTGCCCAATCTACGAATAGGTGATAGCTTCTAAAGAAAAGATCGCGATAGTGAAATGCCATCACTTACTAAGATAGCAATACCCCTTTAACCTCTTGACAATGAGCGCCATAGATGTACGCCGGGTGTATGGAGCGGGCTCAGGAGCTGAGCCTGCCCCATTCTTGGCAGATGATGTCTGTCTTTCAGCCATCATATGCCTCTAACAAAAGCAGTTTCTGATCCACCCACTGCTGTTAACCGCTTAAATGCTGCTGTTAGAGATTGTAGCTGGCGGCCCAGGGTCGCCCCATTCCACCCGCTCATTAAAGCTGCAGCCTTTAAAGAGATATTCCCATCTGCAAGACCCTATCCCAATATGTAGCAGGTGTAAATATAATAATATTAGCAAATACCTCCAGTTAGAAATGCAGTATAGTTTTTCTGATTCTCTATGTGTCTTTCCTCATGTGCAGGCATTGCAGGAACTTGGGTATCCATGGTTACGACCACTAGCAACTAGCTGTCACTATATCAGTGGTCGTACCCATGGATACCTAAGGTCTTGCAATGCCTGCACATGAGGAAAGAGACATAGCGAATCAGAAAAACTATACTACATTTCTAATTGGAGGTCTTTGCTAATATTATTATATTTACACCTGCTACATATTAGTATAGGGTCTTGGAGATGGAGATACCCCTTTAAGCATAGTTGTGTTCTAATGCACTAAACAAATATGTGACATTTAATGTGAATTAAAGGTTAAAAGTTCTCAGAGTTGTACATCTACCTGGTGCCCAGCTGGCCAGGCAGTAATCTATGCCAGTATCCCCATGACAACACTTCTTAGCTCCATGAATTAGCTCAGTGTTCCAGTGGATATACTGGATATATTAAAGACCGATCTTTTCTAGCCCAAGTCAGAGATAAAATAAGAGATTTACTCATTTACTATTTGTCCCATGGTAACTCTAAAGTTGCTAAAGCGCCAGGCCAGGCAGTGTTACCATGGGAGCATGGATCGAGAAGCTCTCATTATTGCAGGCCTTTAATTTCAAGTGTTTGACTAGAAAAATCAGTCCCTAAATTTGACTGTAAAGGGAAAATATCTTGGTAATATCAGATGGTTGGCAGAATTGCTGTTAAAGGGGTATCCCCATCTCTAAGGTCCTATCCCAATATGTCTTAGGTGTAATAATATTAGCAAATACCTCCAATTAGAAATTTTGCATAGTTCTTCAGATTTGCTATGCCGCTTACCCCATGTGCAGGGCATTGCAGTAGTTTAGGTATCCATGGTTACAGCCACTAAGAGCTGTCTAACTAACTGTCACTATATGAGTGGTCATAACCATGGGGTAATCAGAAGAACTGTACGAGACATAGTGGAATCAGAAGAATTATACAAAATTTCTCATTGGAGGGATTTGCTAATATTTATTTATTTATTTATTTATTTATTAGTACACCTACTACATATTGGGGTAGGATGTTGGCGATGAGAATACCCCTTTAAAGTTTGGCTCCTACTGGGCATGTTCCTCCGGGGTTTTCCTATACCCAGTCTTCTGCATGGCAGTTAATATGCCACCATAGCAGTCACAAATCCACATATTCACTGTAGGAACTGCCATATTGCTTACCACCCAGCCCTCCTAGGTCTGCAAAAGACGGGGTTCACATCTGCGCTCCTAGATCAAAAATTCTGGGAGTACTAGTTCTGTTACCAAAAGCGCCCGATGGAACCTATTGACTTTAATGAGGTGTGCCATTACACCGGGGGAGGGGGAAACACCGCTGCCCTATATTTTTCCATTTTTTTTTCTTTTTAAAGAGTCTACGTCTCCAGCGCGGGTACGAACCTGAGAAAGCTGACTATACTGAAAGCTCTCACATAATAGGACAGCACGTGGCATTGTATTCACCCGTGATTCTCTCACTTTAGGGGAAATAATCTTTCCAGAATTTGTATTTCCGACTCGTAGCATCTTTTCCCATTGTGAATTATCTCCTGGAACAACCTTCGCGATAATTGTATTTGTAATCTGCGGCAGCGCCCGCTCTCTCCGCGTCTGATATCTTCTGCATAGTAATAAGCAAATCCATATCGCTTGTAAAAAATAGAAAAAATAAGAAAGATAAAACGCGGTTCTCATAGCGAGCGGCTTCATTAGAAGAGGTTGTTCTCCAGATAATGTGCATTTGCATATGTAATCCTCCTGGGTTTTTAGTTTCCGGAGATAAAGTGAAGTTTTGTTTTTTTTCTTGCTTCTGCGTTTTGAAGTGGAAGTGATCTATTTCTAAAAGGACGGAGCCTGAAGGACATTCATCTTGTGGAGTTGGGGAGATGTCGTGCTATGTGCTTGTACGGTGATGCATTACTAGCAGACTGTGGTTTAGCCCTGTGCTAATAGTATGTAACTCAGGGAGAGGGACATCGTGATGGGCAGGGGCATTATCAAATCACTAGAAATCAAACGGGCAAAAATCACCTTTAATATTACTATTTATACTTCACAGGCCGCTTTTGAACAATCCGTGTTCAGATTGTGCTCGGATCAGAAGATCAGACCCGACTGTCTCCTAACCTGAGCTACCTCCTATTATATGTCTGCGAGGCTATTGACTAAAGTCAGGAGACTCCGCTGTCAGGCCAAGCCTTTTGATCTGAGCGCGGTCCATAGTCCACGGACATGTGAAACCAGCTTTGGAATAAAATTTCAAGGCTGGCACATTTAGGAGTTCTTTTTTTTTATTTTTGTAAAAGTTTGGGCACCCCTGGGAAAAATTACTGTTATAGTGAATAGTGATTAGTTAAGCAAGATGAAATGAACTCTAATATATATATGTATATATATATATGTATGTGTATATATATATATATATATATATATATATATATATATATATATATATACATACATATACATACAGTCATGGCCAAAAGTATTGACACCCCTGCAATTCTGTCAGATAATACTTTCTTCCTGAAAATGATTGCAATCACAAATTCTTTGTTATTATTATCTTCATTTAATTTGTCTTAAATGAAAAAACACAAAAGAGAATGAAGCAAAAAGCAAAACATTGATCATTTCACACAAAACTCCAAAAATGGGCCAGACAAAAGTATTGGCACCCTCAGCCTAATACTTGGTTGTACAACCTTTAGCCAAATAACCGCTACCAACCGCTTCCGGTAACCATCAATGAGTTTCTTACAATGCTCTGCTGGAATTTTAGACCATTCTTCTTTGGCAAACTGCTCCAGGTCCCTGATATTTGAAGGGTGCCTTCTCCAAACTGCCATTTTTAGATCTCTCCACAGGTGTTCAATGGGAATCAGGTCTGGACTCATTGCTGGCCACCTTAGAAGTCTCCAGTGCTTTCTCTCAAACCATTTTCTAGTGCTTTTTGAAGTGTGTTTTGGGCCATTGTCCTTCTGGAAGACCCATGACCTCTGAGGGAGACCCAGCTTTCTCACACTGGGCCCTACATTATGCTGCAAAATTTGTTGGTAGTCTTCAGGCATCATAATGCCATGCACACGGTCAAGCAGTCCAGTACCAGAGGCAGCAAAGCAGCCCCAAAACATCAGGGAACCTCCGCCATGTTTGACTGTAGGGACCGTGTTCTTTTCTTTGAATGCCTCTTTTTTTCTCCTGTAAACTCTATGTTGATGCCTTTGCCCAAAAAGCTCTACTTTTGTCTCATCTGACCAGAGAACATTCTTCCAAAACGTTTTAGGCTTTTTCAGGTAAGTTTTGGCAAACTCCAGCCTGGCTTTTTTATGTCTCGGGGTAAGAAGTGGGGTCTTCCTGGGTCTCCTACCATGCAGTCCCTTTTCATTCAGACGCCGACGGATAGTACGGGTTGACACTGTTGTACCCTTGGACTGCAGGGCAGCTTGAACTTGTTTGGATGTTAGTCGAGGTTCTTTATCCAACATCTGCACAATCTTGCGTTGAAATCTCTTGTCAATTTTTCTTTTCCGTCCACATCTAGGGAGGTTAGCCACAGTGCCATGGGCTTTAAACTTCTTGATGACACTGTGCACGGTAGACACAGGAACATTCAGGTCTTTGGAGATGGACTTGTAGCCTTGAGATTGCTCATGCTTCCTCACAATTTGGTTTCTCAAGTCCTCAGACAGTTCTTTGGTCTTCTTTCTTTTCTCCATGCTCAATGTGGTACAGAAAAGGACACAGGACAGCGGTTGAGTCAACTTTAATCCATGTCAACTGGCTGTAAGTGTGATTTAGTTATTGCCAACACCTGTTAGCTGCCACAGGTAAGTTACAGGTGCTGTTAATTACACAAATTAGAGAAGCATCACATGATTTTTCGAACAGTGCCAATACTTTTGTCCACCCCCTTTTTTATGTTTGGTGTGGAATTATATCCAATTTGGCTTTACGACAATTCTTTTTGTGTTTTTTCATTTAAGACAAATTAAATGAAGATAATAATACCAAAGAATTTGTGTTGCAATCATTTTCAGGAAGAAACTGAGTATTATCTGACAGAATTGCAGGGGTGTCAGTACTTTTGGCCATGACTGTATATATATCTTCATTTTTTACAAAAAGGAAAATGGGCCGATGCAGAAGTTTGGGGTGTATCCCCTGCACACTGGCAGATAAGTAATGGTTGTTTATTAAAGGAAATCTGTCTGCAGGTTTTTGCTATGTAATCTGAGAGAACCTTAAAGGGGTTGTCCGTGCCAAATCGATAAGTCTGCAGTCACTCTGTGAATGAATCCCCCCCCCCCGCTCCTCATAACTCATACTTGCCCTCCAGTCTCGGCTCGGAAACTGGCGAATCCTGGCAGCGCATAGTTTCTGAGCTGGGGGGATTTATAAGTCTGCAGTCAGATCGAGTGACTGCAGACTTATTGATTTGGTATGGAACCCTTTAATGTTAGGAGTAGAGACCCTCATTACAAGGATTTGTCACTTACTTTGTTTTCTCAGCAGGATATCATCACTACAGGACTAGGTGCCTCGTGCCTCCTAGTCCATCCTCTCCCCCAGTACTGACTAGCAGCTCTCTGTTACTGTACCATGTACCCAGACAGCTGTGGTGTGGTCGGCTTATACACAGCTCAACCTGCTAAGGCTACGTTCACATTTGCGTTGTGCGGGGCAGCGTCGGCGACACAACGCATGCAAAACGCAGCTTTTTGTGACGCATGCATCCAATTTTGGCATGATTTTCGGCGCAAAAAAAAATGCATCATGCAGCGTCCTGTGCGCCCTGACGCTTGCGCCAAAAATGACACATGTGTCACAAAATGCAAGACAACGTATGTCCATGCGCCCCCATGTTAAATAAACATGTTAAATAGTTAAAACATGTTAAATAGCCTATCACGTTTCCTTTAACACATTTTCAGCTCTTAGCCATTTTTTTATTATTCCAGGTAACCCTCTAAACATTATTATCCTCATTATTGCTTTTTCGTTCTAGTTTGAAGATAATAAAAAAAAAAAAGTTTAATTCCCCATAAGAATAACGTAGCTGTGTTACAGCGACAATTATATTCTCGTTTCTTGTCTCCTAATAAACTGTTGTCATTGTAACTGAACCTTTGTAATGGAATATTCTTCACTTTTAGGACATGGATTTTGTTCGCTTCGTAATCAGCTGTTTTAAGATCTACTACCCCAGATACCTGTGTAAGTAGTATCCTGACTGATGTGTGATGTGATAATTTTTTTTTCTTATTGACTTTGGCTACGTCATGATTAGTTTCCCTTAGTAAGGGCGGGTGCAGACGGCTGTATATTCTCTCATCCAAGAGATTATGATCAGAGTGTCCGTGTAGTGTGATGTGATTCTCTTGAAAGTGGAGAAAAAAATTCCTCCATCTTCTCCATTCTGTCAGTCTGTGTGAATCAGACTGTACTCAGATGTCATCCGAGTGCAGTCTGATGGTTTCCACACACTCATTGATTGCACGGCCAAGTGCAATCTAAATATCTGCTGAAATTTGGGCATGGTGCGATTCTTTCCTCTGTCCGGTGAAAAAATTGGACATATAATAACATTGGTCCAAGTACGATCCAATGTTTTGTCGGATCACACTCGGACCGAAAATACAGCTGTGTGCACCGAGTGGCGTATCCAGGGGGGGCAGCCGGCATTTGCCCCTGGCGCAGCCGGCCGCCTGATGATGCGGCGGTCCAAGGAGGCTCCTCGTCGAGTCATACCCAGGGGTCGGCAGGGGAGCGGGGGCTGTCTAATTATACTCACCTGCTCCTGACGTGGTCCCTGCAGGTCCCTGGCTCCCCGGCGCCCGAGCTTCTTCCTGTACTGAGCAGTCACATGGTACCGCTCATTACAGTAATGAATATGCATCTCCCCCTTCCATAGGGGTGGAGCCGCATATTTATTACTGTAGTGAGCGGTAACACTGACCGCTCAGTACAGGAAGAAGCTGCCGGGGAAGCAGGGATTGCACCGCGCCAGGAGCAGGTGAATATAATGGGGAGGGGAGCGCTGCGCGATATTCGCCTGCTCCTCGTTCCAGCCGCCGCTCCGTCTTCAGCGTGTTCTGCAGTGACGCTCAGGTCAGAGGGCGCGGTGACGTGGTTAGTGCGCATCCTCTGCCTGAACGTCAGTGCAGAAGACGCTGAAGATGGAACGGCGGCTGGAACGATGAGCAGGTGAATATTGAAAGTGCCGGGGGCCTGAGCGACAGAGACAAACTGATCCTTTGCCCCGGGTGCAGGAAAGGCTAGATACACCTCTATGTGCATTGGCAATAATGGTGTAGACACGAATTACTGCCTCACTGGTCATACACACAAAAATGGGGAAACTTTCTTATTTTTTCATTAAGAGGGCTTCAGCGTCCCACCCACCATGTCTTCATGTATCTCATATGTTTGGTTTGGAGCTTTTAGCTAAAAGGGGATCACACTTTCTTTACTCAGACCCCTCTTAATCTACATAAAGGGGTTTCACAAAATCACAAGTTACCTCCTATCCATAAGATTGGGGTTCATTTGCTGATGGCTGAGATCCCCAATGATCCTGAGATCAGGATTCTGCAGGGCCCCATGTAGGCTGGAGCACAGGTGCAGATGGTCAACCTCCAGTCATTGACTGCGGGAGAAAGCCGAGGACAGCACTTGGCGGGTTCTGGCAATCCTGTTCACAATTAATGGAGTGGACACCGAGCTTGTGCACGTCTCCTCCATTCAACACCGAGTTCTGCAGAACCCCCCCCGTTCTCAGGATTGTTGGGGGGCCCAAAGTCCAGACCCTAAGCGATCTGCAGGTTGTCCCCTATTCAGTGGATAATCTGGGAAAAGCTCATCAGGACCACCCCTGTAATGCTGCCGCTAGCCCACCGATCAGCTGGTTGTGTCAGTGGAACAAGCTTCTCGATAGCACGTGTCGCGGGATAATAGAACACTTGCCAGTAACCATGGCCCAAGCTCCAGTTGGATCCTTCACATGTTTTGTAGTGTTATACAGTAATATTCATGTATTTCCATCTACATGGCAAAAAAATAAAACGTGCGATTGTATATTGTCCAATAACTTATTCATCTACCCCATTTCTCATGTGTTTTCTTTTTTTTTTTTTATAGCAAAAATTGTAATATTTGAAATGCCGTGGATAATGAACGGTAAGTTTAATTTTATGATTTCATTGTTGTTTTAGGATCCTTTATGTTCTTGGCTAGTCTAGGCTAATAGGCTGAGCTATGTTGGCAGAGGAAAGGACAAAGAGCTGACATTTGATGGTTTTAGGGCTCAGGACAATGCCTCCTCCCTTCCTTGGCGGTCTATGGTGGACGTGTTACTTTATGATTCCTTAGTGGTCTAGCGTAGGAGAAGTGGTAAGGCCACGCTTCTTACAGAGATTCTATATGGGTTGTCTGCTACGAGTAGACTAATGACCGATCCATATAAGATCAGTGCCGACAGGCGACACCGGTCAGCTGCCATCACCGCTAACGGCAGCCAGGTGTAAACCGTGTACGGACCAGATGTTGAGTGGCCGCCGCCGGGGACTGTTGGTCGACTCTTCTTCTTCAATACCACAAAGGTGATAAGAGCCGATCAGTGGGGGGCATCTGTCATACTACGGATAGATCATTATAAATCTGGTAGACCGCCCTTATGATATTTGAATCCTTGGGGGTTTAGGCTACAGGAGGTGGTTCATCCCTTTCGGTAACGACAGCTCCTTTGGTTGTCTATGGTAGAAGTGTTTTTCTTTTTTATTCTGTGGTGGTCCGGCATAGTCAGGATGGCCTTTTGGGTTACCTATCTTCTGTCTCCCATACATTACCCAACCAGTAATTGGAAGAATAGGTCAGATACTGTAAAGCTCCGGCTTCATACATGGCAATACTGCCATGTGCAGCTTCTTCTGTTGTCCTGCACCACAGGATAAACCCAGAATCAAACATAACCCGGTATACAAAGCTCGGATGTGAGCGCTGCCGACGTCGGGTTTCTCAGGCAATAGTATGAGCGATTATAGTGAGCGGCCGCTTCTTCAGGCCACGCTCTTCATTCTGTGGCCGATCATGCGTGTCCTGCCTAAGACTGGCAGCTGAACGCTCTCTGCGCTTCCTGCCTGGCAGTGCTCAAACACATCAGTGCCGGGCGAGGAGACAGGACTGCCAGGCCATGGACAGAGAGGGGTTTCTGTGGCCCGGAAAATGCAGTGTATTTGTACATTTTACTGTCACTAGCGCTCTGGGGTAAGAGGAGCATTGTCCTCCCCGCTGGGACGCTTCTTCACCGACCATCTTGTCTGCACAGTATCTTCTTTCTTAAATAGATGTCCTCTAGTAAAAGGAATTTTACATTGTTCTATTATTTCATGTCCATTGTGAGTTTATTATTAATTTTTTTCTCTGATGTTTCGCACTTATATAACATATTATATGCCTGTTTGCACCTTTTTTACCTGTATAAAGGAGTATTCCAGTCTATGTAGTGGACAGGTGATATTTCGTGAGGTCTGTGTGGGTCCTTGTCCTTATCATTGTTTATCTCTGCGTAGTGTCCATGTCCTAGACGTTGAATGCAGTGGCTAGATACATGCCTTTTTTTTTCAGTTCCTCATGGGTGGAGCTTTTGCCTTCAAGCGACAACTGGGAACATAAGCTCCCAGTTCTGACCCTCAGTCCTAGAGGTCCTGCACAGATCTAATAATTATCACCTCTCCAGTAGATAGTGATTTAATTTGTAGACTTCATTATTGCTTTACAAGGAATTTGTAATCTGAGGGCAATGACTCCCGTGATGTGTCACTTACTGGGCTGTTTGCTGCAATTTTGATAAAGTCACTGCGTTATCTGCTTCAGGTTTAGCAGTTCCCTTAAAGGGAACCTGTCACCACGTTTTTGGAAGATGGGATAAAAATAGCGTTAAATAGGGGCAGAGGTGGGCGTTACATTAGTGTGTGTGTTATGCGTTTATTACCCACCTAAGTTGCCGAAATAACTTTGCAAAGTCTCCGTTTTCGCCTGTCAATCAGGCTGGTCAGGTCACATGGGCGTGGTGTCTTCACCCAGATTTGGCGTAGTTTTCCGTTGGTGGCGTAGTGGTGTGCGCATGCCCAAAGTCCGGAATCCTCTTCCAGGGGATTTAAAATAGCGCGGTGTTCGTTATTGCATTGGTGATCGGTGGGCGCGGCCATCTTCCTTTGGCCGCGCGTGCGCAGAAGCGGCGCTCTGCTGGCCGCGGCTTCAGGAAAATGGCCGCGGGATGCCGCGCGTGCGCAGATGGATATCGCGGCGGCCATTTTCCTGAAGCCGCGGCCAGCAGAGCGCCGCTTCTGCGCACGCGCGGCCAAAGGAAGATGGCCGCGCCCACCGATCACCAATGCAATAACGAACACCGCGCTATTTTAAATCCCCTGGAAGAGGATTCCGGACTTTGGGCATGCGCACACCACTACGCCACCAACGGAAAACTACGCCAAATCTGGGGGAAGACAACGCCCATGCGACCTGACCAGCCTGATTGACAGGCGAAAACGGAGACTTTGCAAAGTTATTTCGGCAACTTAGGTGGGTAATAAACGCATAACACACACACTAATGTAACGCCCACCTCTGCCCCTATTTAATGCTATTTTTATCCCATCTTCCAAAAACGTGGTGACAGGTTCCCTTTAATGCTCATCTCCGTACAACCCCGCCCACATCACTGATTGGCAGATTTCTGTGTACACTGTGCATTGGCAGAAAGCTGCCAATCAGTTGTGGGGGCGGGGTTATACAGAGCTCATGAATATGGAGGACAACCTGGCAGCAGGTTTACTGGTCATCTGGTGATAATCTCCTGCTGATTAAACTGCTATTTTATCAAAACTACAGCAAGCAGCCCAGTAAGTGATACATCAAGGTCTCTGTCTCATGCTGCTCTCAGTTTAGGTGGCAAAAACCTGGCGACCGATTCTATCTTAGGCTGTGTTCACACGTTGCATTTTTGGTGCATTTTTTGCTGCTTTTTATGCAAATGTAAAATCTGCTTTTTACAGTACCAGTAAAAGCTATAAGATTTAAGAAATCTCATGCCCACACTCTGTTTTTTGTGTTATGTCTGACTGAATTGGAAAACTACTGCTTTTTTGAAAACTGCAGCATGTCAATTCTTTCAGCATCTTTGCATTGTTTTTTCACCCATAGAAAGCGATGAGAAAGTATAAAACGCAGTAAAAAACATTGACTTTAATTTTTACAGTGTGCAGGGACAGCAAGATGTGAAACCCATTTATTTTTTCATGATTTTTCCAAATTTAAACCATAATGTTTTGGTTTCCTCACCTGAGAATGGCATTTAGGATTAGAACAGTTTAAATCATTTAGTGATGTGCGCTAAAGTAAATATTGGCTGACCAAGGTGTGGAACCAAACCATGTCCAACCAAGGTGTGAAAGTATAAAATGGACTCCTGTGAAATGTCCTATAAATGTCTGTTCTGTTCCTGATCTAAGGATCTTGGCCTTTAGTTGAGATGAATCTGTGCTGCACTTTATCTACATGCTCAGTATGAGGCAGTGCTGTGAAGTTGGAGTTGGAAGTCAGGGAAATTGAGGAATCGGTGGTTTGGCTTGCCGACTTCACAGTCCTGCAACCTCTTCTATGAAGAATTGAGTTCCGGACTGGACCAATGGAACCCAGTAGATGTAGTGTATATGGACTTTTCAAAAGCTTTTGATACGGTGCCACACAAAAGGTTGATACAGAAAATTAGAACAATGGGGATAGGGGAAAATATGTGCAAGTGGGTTAAGAGCTGGCTCAGGGATAGGAAACAAAGGGTGGTTATTAATGGAGCGCACTCGGACTGGGTCGCGGTTAGCAGTGGGGTACCACAGGGGTCAGTATTGGGCCCTCTTCTTTTTAATATATTTATTAATGACCTTGTAGGGGGCGTACAGAGTAGAATTTCAATATTTGCAGATGACTTCAATCTCTGCAGGGTAATCAATACAGGGGAGGACAATTTTATATTACAGGCTGATTTATGTAAACTAGAAGCTTGGGCTGATAAATGGCAAATGAGCTTTAATGGGGATAAATGTAAAGTCATGCACTTGGGTAGAAGTAATAAGCTGTATAACTATGTGCTTAATTCTAAAACTCTGGGCAAAACAGTCAATGAAAAAGACCTGGGAGTATGGGTGGATGACAAACTCATATTCAGTGGCCAGTGTCAGGCAGCTGCTACTAAGGCAAATAAAATAATGGGATGCATTAAAAGAGGCATAGATGCTCATGAGGAGAACATAATTTTACCTCTATACAAGTCACTAGTTCGACCACACTTAGAATACTGTGCACAGTTCTGGTCTCCGGTGTATAAGAAAGACATAGCTGAACTGGAGCGGGTGCAGAGAAGAGCGACCGAGGTTATTAGAGGACTGGGGGGTCTGCAATACCAAGATAGATTATTACACTTGGGGCTATTTAGTTTGGAAAAACGAAGACTAAGGGGTGATCTTATGTTAATGTATAAATATATGAGGGGACAGTACAAAGACCTTTCTGATCATCTTTTTAATCATAGACCGGTGACAGGGACAAGGGGGCATCCTCTACGTCTGGAGAAAAGAAGGTTTAAGCATAATAACAGACGCGGATTCTTTACTGTAAGAGCAGTGAGACTATGGAACTCTCTGCCACAGAGGTGTCAAACTGCATTCCTCGAGGGCCGCCAACAGGTCATGTTTTCAGGATTTCCTTGTATTGCACAGGTGATAATTTAATCACCTGCACAGAATGATTCCAGCACCTTGTGGAATGCTAAGGAAATCCTGAAAACATGACCTGTTGGCGGTCCTCGAGGAATGCAGTTTGACACCTCTGCTCTGCCGTATGATGTTGTAATGAGTGATTCATTACTTAAATTTAAGAGGGGAATGGATGCCTTTCTGGAAAAGTATAATGTTACAGGGTATATACACTAGATTCCTTGATAGGGCGTTGATCCAGGGAACTAGTCTGATTGCCGTATGTGGAGTCGGGAAGGAATTTTTTTCCCCATGGTGGAGTTACTCTTTGCCACATGGGTTTTTTTTGCCTTCCTCTGGATCAACATGTTAGGGCATGTTAGGTTAGGCTATGGGTTGAACTAGATGGACTTAAAGTCTTCTTTCAACCTTAATAACTACCGTATGTTACTATGTAACAACACCTTAAGGTACCGTCACACTAAACGATATCGCTAGCGATCCGTGACGTTGCAGCGTCCTCGCTAGCGATATCGTTTAGTTTGACACGCAGCAGCGATCAGGATCCTGCTGTGATGTCGCTGGTCGCTGAATAAAGTCCAGAACTTTATTTGGTCGTCCGATCGCCGTGTATCGTTGTGTTTGACACCAAAAGCAACGATACCAGCGATGTTTTACACTGGTAACCAGGGTAAACATCGGGTTACTAAGCGCAGGGCCGCGCTTAGTAACCCGATGTTTACCCTGGTTACCAGCGTAAAAGTAAAAAAGTAAAAAAAACAAACAGTACATGCTCACCTGCGCGTCCCCCAGCGTCTGCTTCCTGCTCTGACTGAGATCCGGCCCTAAAGTGAAAGTGAAAGCACAGCGGTGGCGTCACCGCTGTGCTGTTAGGGCCGGAGCTCAGTCAGTGTCAGGAAGCAGACGCTGGGGGACGCGCAGGTGAGCATGTACTGTTTTTTTTTTTTACTTTTACGCTGGTAACCAGGGTAAACATCGGGTTACTAAGCGCGGCCCTGCGCTTAGCAACCCGATGTTTACCCTGGTTACCCGGGGACCTCGGCATCGTTGGTCGCTGGAGAGCGGTCTGTGTGACAGCTCCCCAGCGATCAAACAGCGACGCTGCAGCGATCGGCAGCGTTGTCGCTATCGCTGCAGTGTCGCTTAATGTGACGGTACCTTTACCAACTCAATGGACAATCAATGTGTAATCAGTGCCCAACCTACACAATGCACTGCTGATGTTTTAGGTAAAATACACACAACCAACTCAACTCCCCCCTGCTTTTACATTTAGGCTATGTGCACACGTTCAGGATTTTTCGCGGTTTTTTTTCGCGAAAAAAACGCAATAAAAACTCATTAAAAATGCATACATTATGCATCCTATCATTTAGAATGCATTCTGCATGTTTTGTGCACATGGTGCGTTTTTTTCCACGAAAAAAACGCATCGAGGTAGAAAGAGCAGCATGTTCATTAATTTTGCGGACGTTCCGCGTTTTTCCCACAATTCTATGCATTTGGAAAAAAACTCTTCAAAAACGCATGAAAAAACAAGAAAAAAACGTATGCGGATTTCTGGCAGAAATGTCCGGTTTTTGTCAGGAAAATTTCTGCAAGAAATCCTGACGTGTGCACATACCCTTACAAATTGTGTGTTTTTCATAAACTTTTTTAAGTTCAAAATAGTCACTATTTTTTAAGACCTAAAAAAAATTTTTCCACTAATTTGCTCAAATTTCCCTTTTTTCCCTAAAGTGTTTTACGTCCTGCATTGGTGGCCTAACACCTTGCATTGTTCATGCCTGTATGGTGGAAGGAAAGCTAAACTTTGTGATCCTGAAAAAAGCAGCAAAAAAAAAGAAAAATGCCAGCAATACGTGTTTTTTGTCCGCAGCTTCTTTACTGCTAAAAGATCAGGTTTTGGATGCTGAAAAAAAGCAACGTGTGAACATAGCCTTACAGTTATATGAAACTTTTCCTATTGTTATTAATATTTGCCAATTAGATTGATAGTATGGTAATTAGAATACAGTCTCTCCGGGTAAAGTCTGTATCGAACAATCACTTTGCTCATCCGTCCGTCGGTGACCACAAGCAGCCATATTGCCATTTGTCACAGTGTCTGTATTCATTGTTCCTGCCCGCTATTTGCACACCAGACTGCAGACAGCAGTAATTTCCTATTAGTCAGTGACAGCCGATTATTGTGTACGGTGTCTGCCCTGCAGGAATACACGGCTGGGAATAGTTTATAGCCATGTTATTATACCTGTTCCACAGAATCATTTCCTGTAGGGCAGATGAACGGCTCCTCGCCTCCGATCCTTGTAGAAAATGGCACTATAATGTCACTATAATCATAATAATAAAGGCATAATGTGCAGAACGCCCTACAAATTATACATATTAGTGCCTCTAAGTGAAGGCTTATAAATATGTTGTCTGGAAGATGTTACCTGCCTTCGGTCCTGTTCACTTCCATGGGGTTGAGCTGCAATGACAGACACAGCCTATGATTTGTGAGAAATTCCTGAAAAATCAGGCACTTTTTTTTTTTTTTAATTAAAACCTCTCTAATTTGATAGTTTAACTAAAGCAGTTGTCCGTAGATGGAGACTTATCAGTGTGTCTGATTCAAGTACCCCCTGATCACATGAATGGAGGTCCCGAGTCCTCCTAAAGGTCATGCGTGTACAGTGGCAGTGTACAAAGTCTGGCCCTGATAATGATGGCCATGCGCTCGGTTGTGTAGCTCCGTCCCACAGGCTTTGAATGGAGGTACACTGCACACACCGGACCCCTGTGTCCATCTTAGGTTGACCCCCTTTTAAAGATCATTTTCTTGTTATTGTTGAGGAGCAGTATTCCGTCATTTCTAGGTTCACCTATTTCCTATCATGCTATTTTCCTAATTATGTTACGGATACTATGATGGAAACCCGTCGTTCCTCATTTAGATCAGTGGGGTCTGTTTGGCGCCGATGGGGTTTGTCATATAACGGATCCATCCCAGACATCAGTTCTGCTCCAAGTATGTAGCACAGTAACAAAACCTGAACGCCGGTGTGAACGTGGCCTTAGATGTGTCTGTATCTGAGAAGGCTGGTGGCCAGTGTGGTGTCTTCACAGCACTCCTAAAACACTTAGGGTACTGTCACACAGTGCAATTTTGATCGCTACGACGGTACGATTCGTGACGTTCTAGCGATATCGTTACGATATCGCAGTGTCTGGCACGCAGCAGCGATCAGGGACCCTGCTGAGAATCGTATGCCGTAGCAGATCGTTTGAAACTTTCTTTCGTCGCTGGATCTCCCGCTGTCATCGCTGGATCGTTGTGTGTGACAGCAAGGCCGCGCTTAGTAACCCGATGTTTACCGTGGTTACCAGCGTAAAAGTAAAAAAAAAAAAACGTACATACTCACCATCTGATGTCTGTCAGGTCCCTTGCCGTCTGCTTCCCGCTCTGACTGTGAGCGCCGGCCGGAAAGTGAGAGCAGATCACAGCGGTGACGTCACCGCTGCACTCTGCTCTCACTGTACGGCTGCACTCAGTCAGAGCGGGAAGCAGACGGCAAGGGACCTGACAGACATCAGATGGTCAGTATGTACGGTTTGTTTTTTTTTACTTTTACGCTGGTAACCACGGTAAACATCGGGTTACTAAGCGCGGCCCTGCGCTTAGTAACCCGATGTTTACCCTGGTTACCAGCGAACCTCGGCATCGCTCCAGCGCCGTGATTGCAAAGTGTGACCGCAGTCTACGACGCTGGAGCGATACTCATACGACGCTGCGACGTCACGGATCGTGCCGTCGTAGCGACGAAAATTGCACGGTGTGACAGTACCCTTAATCCTAGTTCTTTAGTCCTGCTGTCTCCTGCCTAAACCTCAGGATACGTAGTGACATTTAGGCTATGTGCACACGTCAGGATTTCTTGCAGAAATTTCATTACAAAAAATTGACATTTCTGCCAGAAATCTGTATGCGTTTTTTTCGCGGTTTTTATGCGTTTTTTTGCGCGTTTTTTCCCAATGCATTTAAATAGCGGGAAAAATGCGAAAAATCTGCAAAATTAATGAACATGCTGCTTTTTTTTACCGCAATGCGTTTTTTTCGCGGAAAAAAACGCATCATGTGCACAAAAATTGCAGAATGCATTCTAAATGATAGGATGCATATGTATGTGTTTTTATCGCGTTTTTATAGCGAAAAAACGTGAAAAAAACGCAACGTGTGCACATACCCTTACTAGTTAACATCACTTTCTCTGAAGCTGCAGCTGATTTCCCAAAAACACAAAATTGTTATGATACATTTGGGTATAAAGTAAGAGGATGTGAATCAAAGAGTTGAGGGACCATATAATTATTTTACTCACATCTAGCGCTAGCATATAATATTAATAATAATTTTTTATTTATATAGCGCTAACATATTCCGCAGCACTTTACAATTAAGCGGGGACTTGCACAGACAATAAATTCGGTACGAGTTAAGACAATTTAAACAGTGACATTAGGAGTGAGGTCCCTGCTCGCAAGCTTACAATCTACAAGGAAATTGGGGGACACAATCGGTGAAAAGTGCTTGTTATTTCAGGTCTGGCAATTATAATAAATAGGGATTTTCATATAAAGCTGCATGATCTGGTCATCAGCCCGTGTGTTTAAGTGCAATAGTCAAGTATCAAGTGCAGGTATCGTGTGCATGGAGGGTGTGGAGACAGATGAATAGTAGGGTGCAGATTCAGGCCATGCGCACACGTTCAGTATTTTTCGCGTTTTTTTCGCTATAAAAACGCGAAAAAAACGCTTACATATGCCTCCCATTATTTTCAGTGTTTTCTGCATTTCTTGTGCAAATAGTGAAAAAACACCTACAGAGATAACATGGATCCCACACACACCGTGTGTAGTTGTAGAAAGCTGTCGAGGTCTACCCATGTATATATAAGGACAGTACCGTATACTCCGGATATTCATAAGTAACAAGAAAAAATGGAGTTCTATACGAAATATTGAATAAAAACCAATATTTTATTACAACAACATAATAAAAAGACAATTTTACAAAAAATGTAAAGAAAAAAAAGGGGAGACCCTAGTACAAAAACATCCACGTCACAGACACATAAATTTGTAAATCACCATGGTGTAAGTGTCTAAGAGAGTATTTATATTAGCACACAATGGTAGAGCATAATTCTAGTTCTCATATGGACCAGTGTCCTCCATGCAAAATACGCAGGAACACCATTTGTAATGCATATTAGATAAACAGTTTCTTACCCATGGTAAAGTAAAGTGACCAGTGCCCTTAGGGGGTCTCCAGAGACTCTCCTCCACGGACTGGGCACCATATAATTGGTAAAAAAAAAAAAGAATTAAAATAAAAAATAGTGATATACTCACCTTCGATGGCCCCTGGAGTCTTCCCGCCTCTCAGCGGTGCGTGCTGCCGCTTCCGTTCCTATAGATGGTGTGTGTGAAGGACCTGCAATGACGTCGCGGTCACATGACCGCGATGACGTCGCGGTCACGTGACCGCGATGACGTCGCGGTCACGTGACTGCGATGACGTCACGTGACCGTGACGTCATCGAAGGTCCTGCACACACCATCTATAGGAACGGAAGCCGCTGAGGAGATCCGCTGTCTGCAGGTGAGTATAACCATTTTTTTTAATTTTTTTTAATTATTTTTAAACATTCTATCTTTTACTATTGATGCTGCATAGGCTGCATCTATAGTAAAAAGCTGGTCACACTTGTCAAACACTATGATTGACAAGTGTGACCAACCTGTCAATCAGTTTTCCAAGCGATGCTACAGATCGCTTGGAAAACTTTAGCATTCTGCAAGCTAATTACGCTTGCAAAATGCTAAAAAAAAAAAGGGAAAAAAACACACACAATAAAAATGCGGATTTCTTGCAGAGAATTTCCGGTTTTCTTCAGGAAATTTCTGCAAGAAATCCTGACGTGTGCACATACCCTCAGAGTAATATTTGGAAGGAGGGAACAGGGCAAAGTTAGTTTACTGAGTAGTTGATGTGGTAGGCTTGTTTGAAGAGATGGGTTTTTAGAGCGCGCTTGAATAGGTCGGTGCTAGGTATCAGTCTGATCGTCTGGGGAAGTGCATTCCTGAGAGCTGGCGCAGCACGGGAGAAGTCTTGTAGACGGAGCATATTCCACAGCACTTAACACACATTATCATCACTGTCCCCGATGGGGCTCAGAATCTACATTCCTTATCACTATGTCTTTGGAATGTGGGAGGAAACCGGAGAACCTGGAAGAAACTCACTCCGACATGGGGAGAACATACAGACTCCTGGCAGAGGTTGTCCTTGGTGGGATTTGAACCCAGGACCCAGTGCTGCAAGGCTGCAGTGCTAACCACTGAGCCACATAACATCTAGGAACCTTGAGACTGATTCACCGAACCGTTTTCAACAGAATCCTCTTATCAAACTGCTTGTAGAGTCGCAAACTCGGAGTTAAACAACAAATGTGTGATCCTTCTACACCAGTCTACTATCATTCCTAAGAAGGGCAAAAACGCCTATATGACAGTCAGTGGAGTGAAGAAACCAGTGATGGAACCCCATCTGGTTGTTAGATTTATTTATTTTTTCATATGGGGCATTTTTTTTATTTTTTATTACAAACAAAAGCATACAGCAGCACTATATACAGTAAGATGTATGCAAATGTAGCATATATGGATTGCATTACTGCTATATAGAATTTATTTTAAAATGAAGGTACTTAGCGCATAAATTGGCCAATTTCTGTGCGCCCACCAGCCACGACAAGGTATACCTTGATGGCAGGAGCTCAGCCAAAATATGGAGGCAGTCACTACTTCCAATAGTAAAGTACAAAAGAAAGACTGACAAGCACATTCAAACAGAATAAAGCAAGTGTGAACAGGTGCACGTAGCTATGACTGCATGTTTTTTATTAAGATATTTTCAGACATAATTGTATTTGTCTTCTTTTTTTTTTTTTTCCCGTTAGCTGCTTTTAAAATTGTGAAGGGCTGGCTCGGTCCAGAAGCGATCAACATGCTGAAATTTGTGAACCGGAGCGAAGTCCAGGACTACATCAGTGCGGAGTACTTACCGCCACACATGGGAGGAACGGTAAGTTCTGCGGGAATCATTTCTTACAAGGCGGTAATTTAGATTACTAAGGAGCATGTAAAGCTTTGACATCCCGGATGACTTCTCACATGACTACTTCTGGTGTGGATTATTAAGCTGTGTATTTCCTTACCTGTCTCCTAATATAGCGCCTGTCATCATTTAGTAATCACAGAGCAGAGTAATAATAGGGCTTCCTATTCTGCTAGACTGGGCACACAGCGCTTGTGTTATGGGCTTCTCATAAGACTTCTTAGGTGACAAGTTTTATGGTTTACGAAAAGTTGTGAAAAGTGCGCGGATATTTGACTTTTTTTATCCTTCTGATTAATATTGGATTGGTTAATGTGGGTCATATATTTTTTTTTTTAGACAACCTAAAGAATGAAAAGGGGCTGCTCCATAAACAGCATTTATTTGATTATTTTTTAAACATAGGAACAATTTAAAATGTTCCCTACCCCAACAGGTCAGTTTGAGTGAACACTTGTATTTTTCATAAACTGAGCATTGCGTGTTACTATTCCACCTGTCCGTTCAAACTGACCGGTGCTAAAAGCACATAGCCATTTTTATTTTGCTGTGAAATATTCAATTAACAAGGCAATACTTCACCGCTTCATTCATGTACGTTTGTAGGGATTTTTAACTACTTCTGGACCACCCATAGGTGATAAATATCCAGGCGGTCCACATTGTACTCTGTAGTGACGTTGTAAAACGTCATTGTAGAGTATAGCAGTAGCACGGGATCGGGGGACCAGCTGTTAGACACAGCCGGACGTCCCATGGAGAAGGCAATGATGGTTTATTACCGTCTCTGCCTTCTCTATTACTGCGTATACAGTATTGGATACGTACTAAATACAGTAATAGGAAGCGTTGATGGCGTTACTCGGGTTCCCTTTATTCTCCTACCGATATCGGCAAACAAAACAAAAAATGCGAAAATAAAACTTAGGCCACAATTATTAACCCCAAAAGATGCAAAAATGACTTGAATATCCGAATGAGAAAAACAAATGTTTACACCTCTTTGAAATCGCATGTATGAAAAACTCAGAAAATGTGCTTGATCGTGAACGGGGAAGACTGGTGCGCGATGGATCTGGTTTTCTAATTGATTTGCTTCGGCGGGTGACGCCCGTGTACAGTGACAGGTCCTGAGAGCACACCGTGTCCTCCAAGACTTCTGAGCCAGGATGTTTTTATGTTTCAGGATCCTTTCAAATACAGTTATCCTCCATTACCCGATGATGATTTCCAAACTCCAATTTGTGAAAATGGCCCCGCGTCCTGTGAGGATGAATTAGAGAGCAAAGAGGAGAGCGAGGTGGACGCCAGGGACTCTGTGGATTCGTTTGGAGCTGACGAGGGTGCACCAAAGCCTAAAAAGGTATTTCACGTCATGTGGCAGAACAGTTTGTTTCCCCACATTTTACTACAACTAGTTAACTAAGTAAAGAGCAACAACGTTTGTTCTACAGCCTGTGCGTCTTCAAATGATCAGGCTAAGTGGGGGTCGGATCACTGAGACCCCACCAGTCACCACAATGGAGCGACGATCACACATGATGATTGCCACATAATTCATACTCGGCTGGAGCTGCGCTCTATAATCTCTCCAGCAGCGCCACAGAGACTGAATAGAGCAGCAGCGGTCATACGCGGCCATCACTTCCTTACATACTGGTTCTAGCGTCACTTCGGTCCCCCTCCTTCATCTGCCGACCGCCGCTGTGACTGGTTGGAAGTTCCTGCTAACGGTCACTGTCTTTCTTAATGTCAGTCTATGCGAGCCTCTTTTTGAGTCTCCTAGACTTAAATTGAGAAATAACATACGGCCCACCCAGCAAACAGCGGGGCAGTCCGGCCAGTCACTACTCATGGGCGCATGGTGGAGAAGAGGACCAGGGCGGTGCTGGAAACAGCAGAAGACGGTGGTCAGTTAATATTATACTGCACATGGGGAATATACTGTACATTAGTGATGCAAAAAATATGCCAGAGTGGTACTCTAATCGGAATACACAATATTATGTTAAAAATCAATCACATGATGATGTCGTATTTGGTTCATGAACCAGGAGGCGCAGTATGAACATGTTTATGTACTCCTTACATCTGTCTCGCATACTAATGTTATACTGGGAGTCGGCTGTATTTTCGATGTCACGGTGTTATCTTGGGAAGGCAATTACAAATGAATGATTTTCGGTTCCGCGGCTGATAACGCCTGTCATTTCTAAAGAGCAGTTTGCGCTACGTTTGAGAGATTGTTCATTTCCCTGTAAGTGGCAGATCCATTTGTTGCTGAGGAAGACATCAGGTTTTTTATTTTCCAGAGTTAAACATTTCATTTTCACAACAGATTGACAGCCATTGTATAACCATAAATGACAAAAAAATGATAATCTATATTTTATGTGCGGCAAGTGTGTCGCGGGCAGAATAAATATCGAGAGTGTGCAAGATTTTCTTCCCAATTCATCCCCAGAGTAAAAAAAAAAAATGTATTAAAATGTTCCTTTTTATTTTATTAACCTCTCTGCTCCGCTTTAATGTATTGCATAGAGAAAAACTAATGCGTATACTCTGTACTCTTATTAAAGTCTGAACTTATTATCATTTTCGAAGCGCGTCGCGCGAACACGATCCCCAGCAGCGACTTCGCTCGATGAGCTGGGTCCTCATTTATGTGCTAACACGGTAATCCAGATCAGCGGTTGTTGGACTAACTGGTTAATTACTATTAATATTGCATGTCTGCCTGGGTGGAGCGCCAACAAATTGTGCAAAATGATTCTATTGACTGCCGATAATCTGTTTCCATTCTCGCAAAGAGGAGGGGTTGCTAATCTAGGAGGTGAAGCTTCTACTCAAGGCTTGAAGAGGCCTTCTGTATGGAAGGACTGCTGGTAAAGGGCTGGAAAAAGAAGGTCGCACATGCTTAATATTTCATCTATAATTCCTGGTGTAAACTGCTAAACCTAACCCTGACCCTGTGCTGCCCTGTCTCTGCTCTGCGTCTGCCTCTTCATATCTGTTTCTTAACCAGCCGCGGAGTGTGGATCGTAGCTCTCCTGTGCATCAAATTGTAAGTTTCCAGCAAATTGCATTTTTCTTTTTATTTCCTTAGACTTTTTTTCTTAAATTTCTACATACTTCAGAGTTTATTTTTTTGTGTATATGTTGCAGTTCCAAGATGTCAGTCTTGTCTGCGGTACGTCTGACGGTCTAGAAGAAGAGGAACTGCACAGTGGGACATGTCACAAGACCAGGGTGTAAGTAGAAACTGAGATGGTAGTGACTCGAGATATTCACAGGCATCTACGAGGAAGGTTTCCAGATTTGCTGATTTAACTGTGTGAGAGTTAGGACTTGACTGTTAGCTACAGAAGAAGGACAGGGAAGGAATTATTCTATTCTGGTAGGAAACGGATACAGTCAAAATTATTCAACCCCCATTGCAAATTGGTTTATTAGTAAAATTTAGGATCTAAGGGGTAACATGACTCGTTGGTGAAAGTGACAACCCAGGCCTGGCATGTCAGAGTGAGGAGACCTTTAAGCCATGCATGCTCCTCTGGGAAATTAAATATGTAAATTACCTCTTCAGAGAGGAAGAGGACTAGAACTCTAGAGCCACCTATTACAAGTAGCAATCCTAAAAGTCAATATTGACCCTTTAACGAGCCTTGCCACATGACTTGGGATAAAAGCCACACCAGAATCTCAGTTTGCAGACACTGTGCCCCTCGTCATTTCAAAGATCTCATACTTTGTACTGATGAGGGGCAATACCCCGAAACACTGTGTCTGCAAATTGAGAATCTGCATATACAACTGTAAGTTGGGGTAAGTAGACCCGGCCCCGGACTGGGCATTGCGTTCTGTATACGGACCATGGAAAACGCTCATGTGAAGAAAGACCTCTTTTTCTTTTAGACAGTCTTATAAGTCCCCCTAGTGTCATGGTAAATGGTTGTTGTGTAGTGACCGTGAGTAAAGGGTTGTCTCCTTTCAGATAATCTGTCCGGGGTGCAGTTTTTTATAACATAAACCTCCACCACTGCTTTTGGTGTCTGATGTTGTCTGTGGCACCAATGGGACGTTCTGTCTTCACTGTCGCTGCCCTCACTGATAATCGGCTGCCGGTCGGTGAAAATTGGCTGCCGCCCGGTGATAATCGGCTGCCGCCCGGTGATAATCGGCTGCTGCCCGGTGATAAATTGGTAATCGGCTGCCGCTCGCTGGTAATCGGCTGCCGCTCGCTGGTAATCGGCTGCCGCTCCTTGGTAATCGGCTCGGCTGCCGTTCGCTGGTATTCGGCTGCCGCTCGCTGGTAATCGGCTGCCGCTCCTTGGTAATCGGCTGCCGTTCGCTGGTAATCGGCTGCCGTTCGCTGGTAATCGGCTGCCGCTCGCTGGTAATCGGCTGCCGCTCCTTGGTAATCGGCTGCCGCTCCTTGGTAATCGGCTGCCGCTCCTTGGTAATCGGCTGCCGCTCCTTGGTAATCGGCTGCCGCTCGCTGGTAATCGGCTGCCGCTCCTTGGTAATCGGCTGCCGCTCCTTGGTAATCGGCTGCCGCTCCTTGGTAATCGGCTGCCGCTCCTTGGTAATCGGCTGCCGCTCCTTGGTAATCGGCTGCCGCTCGCTGGTAATCGGCTGCCGCTCGCTGGTAATCGGCTGCCGCTCGCTGGTAATCGGCTGCCGCCCGGTGATAATCAGCTGCCGCCCGGTGATAATCGGCTGCCGCCCGGTGATAATCGGCTGCCGCCCGCTGGTAATCGGCTGCCGCCCGCTGGTAATCGGCTGCCGCCCGCTGGTAATCGGCTGCCGCTCCCTGGTAATCGGCTGCCCCGCGCTGGTAATCGGCTGCCGCTCGCTGGTAATCGGCTGCCGCTCGCTGATAATCGGCTGCCGCTCCCTGGTAATCGGCTGCCCCGCGCTGGTAATCGGCTGCCGCTCACTGGTAATCGGCTGCCGCTCGCTGATAATCGGCTGCCGCTCGCTGATAATCGGCTGCCGCTCACTGGTAATCGGCTGCCGCTCTCTGATATCCGCCACCATGTTGTTAATATGACTTCAGCCCTGCAGCCAATGTCAGACACTAGGGGCAGAGGTGGAGGCTCGCGACTGGACCCAGGACAGTGAGTACAGCCAGGTTTGTTATGTTTTAACTGCACCTTGGGCAGATCATTATCTGAAGCAAAACCGCTCCTTTTAATTGTTAAACACAAAAGATTTTCTGTACAAAAAAAGCAGCAGAAAAAACACAGTACATAGGAATTTGGCTTTACATGCAACTGTGGGGCCCATGATCCAAACTAAAAGCACACGTGACGTATATGATACTGTTAGTTTGAGGTAGTCTGCCAATGTCAACCCCAAAAAGCAAATTAAACCACTTCTACAATTTTTACGTATGTAAATGAGGGTGTGGCTAAGGGCTTACTGTGCCGTTCTGCCCTCTCATCATCGGCCACAAGTCTCCATGGCATTATTGGCACCACATGATGGCACACACAATGTCACTACCAACGCACTTCTATCCCTCTCACCTGTCTGCAGCGGCTGCTCACAGCACACCTGAGCTTACTGTAGCCGGCAGGAGAGGGAGATAAGAACATTGCCACACTAACACTGCAGGAACCGAGTGCACACACTCAGTGTTGGAGCCATTTCTCCTGTCCGCATCGGCCACTTGCTGCTGTGTGATCCTGTGTGCTGCATACGGCCGGTGCAGACAGGAGAGTGGGATGAGCGTGATCCCGCGGTGACACTGTGTGCGCTCTTTTCACCTGCAGTGTCAGTGCGTCCAGGGCTGAGGATCCAATTATCAATCACGCTATGGAGAAGCGTCTGTCAGCACCCCGAACCCTCGGCCACGCCAAGAGAGCACCAAGGTCCCCTCATTTACAATATCTTTTTAGGGGCTGTATGATTGTATTACTGATTTAATTTTAGGTTTGGGGGTGACCGACTCCATTAATGGTCAGTACAGGCATTTTTCAATATGATCACATGAATTGTCTTTTGTCGATAGTGTGATATGAATCCTGGTTATAATCTACACATTGGCCGTCTATCCATCCCATGGATGATTAGAGAACAATAACCATTGTGCCAAGAGCAGAATTCTCTAGGGTAACGTGACAGCTCATCTGGCTTTGGCCATCTTGTTTAAAGGCCTTATTTCAGCCAAGTGATCTTTCAAGACGTTTAATTGCATTTAGACCCCTAATTTTCGAGTGTGGCTTGTGATGTGGCTTGTGGATATATAATGTGTCATGCTTACTCATGTCTTAAATTGCATTTTTCTACATGATCGGTTTACTTAGGAGTCCCCAGTAACAATTGCTGCATCTTTTTTGCAGCTTAGACATTGAGGGCTCCTAATCCCCTGTAAAGTGCTTTCTAGCCTTATTTAGACTCTTTCCGACTGCCCCAAAATTCATAACACTGCCTCTGAATTGTTGAACCGCTGCTGCCAATCATAATTAATGGCTCATTGACAGCAGTGGAGAACTAGAGAGCAATTGTTTATTCCTTTCTAGTGCTCATTCTCCCTCCAGATTGTATTATAGAGGATGATATTACATCTGGAAGTCTGTATTGTACCGCTCCTCACTATTAATGTACAGCCATATGCTGGATGATAGTAGATGGTGGTAACCACCATAACTTGTTCCCTATCCGCAATTACAGTTTTATTTCTTTCTATTTTTGCAGGTGCAAGGATTGAGAGCGACTTTCAAATCACAGCTTAAATAATTTAATCAGTTTTCATCACCAGATTATTGGTGCAGGTGATTCTGTAGATGCTTCCGAAATTATAGTATTGCAAAGTTGATTTCTTTTTTTTTTTTTTTTTTTGTTCATTTTTCATTTTTTTGTTCTAATTAAAGGAGAATCCATTAGAAAGTCTGCATGAAATTAGAGGCAAACGGGGTCCAGTACTGTCCCATAGTCTTCTGTAGGTGCAGTATTTTGACTGTGCCCTCCATACACATTAGATTGACATCGGCTAAATTGACTGACCACCTAATGTGTATTCGCGCCCCTGTCTTCACACAGCCATGTTAAATTTCAATATCGAATCCATTAGTACCCACCCTGGGAACAGGCGCCGCCACCACCCAAGTTTCTGACCGCTGCTTATTTTCCTTTTTGCATTGAAAATGAAGGAATGCTCGGCCAAACTAAGATTTCCGTAAAGGGATGCATCAAGAAGAGCCAGGAGAGAGAGCTTTAGGTTACGTTCATCTACGATGTATGGACACCTCTGCTCGATAGCTCCTACAAAGGTTTCATTCAGACGTCCGTTTTACACATAAATGTTCAAGCTGTGATTTTTCCATATCCATTATAGTATATGGGACTATTCACATGTCCATGTTTTTTGCAGACCGTGTGTCCATGCAAAAATCAGTCATGGACATGGTTTTTATTGCCATCAAGGATCAAAAGTACCAATACAAGAGTATGGGTCCGAGAAAATCATGGACAGAACACGGATGGCATCAGTGTGTACACTGTGTGCTGTCCGTCATTAACATTGCAATAGATAAGAGAAGCTTTGTCACGTATTTTTTTTATATGTGAAAATCACTGATGAAGCTCTGATGGTAAAAACTGACAACTAACCAAATACTGATGACAATCAGATCCAAAACACTGATGGTAAAAACGACTGACCAAACACTGATGAAACTCAGATCCAAAACACTGATGGTAAAAACGACTAACCAAACACTGATGAAACTCAGATCCAAAACACTGATGGTAAAAACGACTAACCAAACACTGATGAAACTCAGATCCAAAACACTGATGGTAAAAACGACTGACCAAACACTGATGAAACTCAGATCCAAAACACTGATGGTAAAAACGACTGACCAAACACTGATGAAACTCAGATCCAAAACACTGATGGTAAAAACGACTGACCAAACACTGATGAAACTCAGATCCAAAACACTGATGGTAAAAACGACTGACCAAACACTGATGAAACTCAGATCCAAAACACTGATGGTAAAAACGACTGACCAAACACTGATGAAACTCAGATCCAAAACACTGATGGTAAAAACGACTGACCAAACACTGATGAAACTCAGATCCAAAACACTGATGGTAAAAACGACTGACCAAACACTGATGAAACTCAGATCCAAAACACTGATGGTAAAAACGACTGACCAAACACTGATGAAACTCAGATCCAAAACACTGATGGTAAAAACGACTGACCAAACACTGATGAAACTCAGATCCAAAACACTGATGGTAAAAACGACTGACCAAACACTGATGAAACTCAGATCCAAAACACTGATGGTAAAAACGACTGACCAAACACTGATGAAACTCAGATCCAAAACACTGATGGTAAAAACGACTGACCAAACACTGATGAAACTCAGATCCAAAACACTGATGGTAAAAACGACTGACCAAACACTGATGAAACTCAGATCCAAAACACTGATGGTAAAAACGACTGACCAAACACTGATGAAACTCAGATCCAAAACACTGATGGTAAAAACGACTGACCAAACACTGATGAAACTCAGATCCAAAACACTGATGGTAAAAACGACTGACCAAACACTGATGAAACTCAGATCCAAAACACTGATGGTAAAAACGACTGACCAAACACTGATGAAACTCAGATCCAAAACACTGATGGTAAAAACGACTGACCAAACACTGATGAAACTCAGATCCAAAACACTGATGGTAAAAACGACTGACCAAACACTGATGAAACTCAGATCCAAAACACTGATGGTAAAAACGACTGACCAAACACTGATGAAACTCAGATCCAAAACACTGATGGTAAAAACGACTGACCAAACACTGATGAAACTCAGATCCAAAACACTGATGGTAAAAACGACTGACCAAACACTGATGAAACTCAGATCCAAAACACTGATAGTAAAAACGGACACTGACCAAATACTGATGAAACTCTGACCAAACCACCGATGGTAAAAACAGGCACTAACCAAACACTAACAAAACTCAGATCAAAACACTGATTGTAAAAACGGTCACTGACCAAATATTGATGAAACTCCGATCCAAAACACTGATGGTAAAAACAGGCACTGACCAAACACTGATGACACTCGAACCATTTTTTTTTGTGTACATGAACAAAAACAGACGTCTGAATGAAGACTATTTGATTTAAAAATGCTGCTGATTTCAATAAGACCGTTTGACTCGTGCAATAAAGCTCAACCTTGGGTATGTGCACACTGAATTTTTTTAAGTCGTTTTTTGGAGCAAGTCTGCTTCAGAAAATGCCTGAAAATCAGTTAAAAAAATGCTTGAAAAAATTCATATACATCTCTATTGTCAAATCCCTTTTTGCTGTTCATACGTTCAGCCTTTTGAGCATTTTTGAGCCTTCTGCTCCAAGTTTTGAAAAAAAAAATATTTGTTGGGACAAAAGAAAGTTCATGTCACTTCTTTGAACTAGCTCCCAATCAAATTTGCTTCATGTTGGCACCGTCCAATCAAAAGCCTGCAAAAATTGATTCAGAAAAATAAAACTCTTTAAACAAAAAAAAATGTCAAGTCTCCGCAAAGAAGGAGTATTTCCTGAACTAGTTTTCACTATAAAACTTTCCACAAAAAAATCTCTGGCCCCCATTCATCTAAAAAAATTCCATCAGAATTGTTGGTGTTGTGCAAAAATTCTGTGACTTTTGACATTTTTGGTTTTCGTAGCTCTGCCAAGGTGGGAGTATGCGGGGGTATGATGTAGCCATGAGTTTGCCTAATTCATGAGGAGCTGTGGCGTTCCCCACATTAGGAATATTACTCCAGTCGGGGACAGGAGTACGATTTATGGTGAGCCACTCATAAGACACTCCTTATACATTAAGGTTCATGTTCCTCTTACTGAATCAGGAGCGTCTGACTCCAAAACTCCCACTAGTTAAGACTGGTGAGAAAATTGGGACCTCTGTGTGCATTTGTGGCTTCACTAATAAAGAAAATGGGGCACAGTTTTAAAACCTGAAGGCTATTAAAGTGTCCGACTCGTTTAAGCTTCTGGCTTTTCCAAGTTGAGATCCAAGCTGATGTGATCTTCCGATAATCCATAGCTCTTTGACAAGGACACTAGTTTTCCGATGACCATTCATGACTTGACGCCTCCATTACTAGTGACTTATATGGTACAATAAGAAGACTGTTTAGATTTTAAGAAGAAGCCTGAAAGTTCAGAATGTTATATATCCAAGTGCCAATGGCCTGAGGTTAATTTTCTCTTAATTATTACGTCTTTGATTATTACGCTGGAATTATCTTATTGTTATGTGTCCAACTTGTGCATCAAATAAAACCATTTCAGATTCGACTCTCCTCTTGTGTTGTGGGGTTTTCTTTCTTCTTTTTTTAATCTGTAACTACTTGACCCTAATAAATGTTTGTATAACAATTTCCGGAGCGCGGCACGTGTATCTGTGACTGAGTTGAGTTCAGTGTTTTAGGCGAAGAGGCTTGAAGACAAGTAACCATACAATTGTTTGGTTTTTTTTGTTTTTTTCACTTGACAAAGGCACTAGTCCTGCTTTGAAACGCGTTGTAGAAATAAAAACCGTTCAACTCTTCCTGGTCCTAAGGATTCTTCATTACAGCACAGCAGCCGGACATCGTCTTTTCATCCAAATTGGTCAATATGGGTGTACAGAAATACAACTTTATAGTCAATCTGACAACACAGAATGGCTGTTCAAACCAAGTACAAGTGTTTGGTGCATCATGGCGGGGCCAGTCATTTAAGTGCACCTTTCCACCGACTTGTCCACCCCATCTTCTTTGAGTGACAGTTCTGGCTCTGCCAGGGAAGGGTGGAGATTAGTGATTAGCGAGCATGCTCCAATAAGGTGTGTCCTAAATAAGTATTTTCGGCATGTCCTGAAAAAAAAAATTCTACTTGCCGCTCATGTATGTGTCGCGGCTGTTCAACAGCCACAACACATGCAGGCGCAGCAACTAGAGCATTTTTTCAAGCACGCCACTAATACTCAGGACACAAGGTTTCTCAGATAACACCTTATCAGAGCACTCACGCTCATCACTAGTGGACATGGATGAAAAATAAGTAGGTGGCAAGGTACACTTTACTGTTTGGCCACACCAAGGGTGCGCCTGTACTTAGTTTGAACAGTCATTCTGTGCTGACAGTCTCCCTTTAATTGTTTGATTTTTTTATCGGAATGTTTCCTCAACGCAGAGAATTAACATAAAGTCTTTCAAGCCCCTACTATGCTGATTTTCTTTTTTTATTCTGTTCTTGGCTATTATGCTGAGTTTAATGAGGAAGTTCTACAATTTATCCACAAGTCAAAATTTACAATAAAGTCAGTTTATTGTAGATTTTGCTGCAGATTATCCACAGGTCTGTCCAGAATAAAGAGGAAGCATTTGACTTTTGCTGCCAATCTTTACGGTCCTACAGTATGTCCAATGACGGTGTCAGTGCACCCCAGTGTATTTACTGTCCTTGCATTCTATATATATTATATATGTGTAAATCCTCTTCCATGCACAGCACCTTGGAATTAATGTTGCCTTAAAATAAATGCTGCTGAAATCTGTAGGGAAATTAACACCAAGACCTGCACGATCTGGTGTGAGATCTGCTGCTCTACACTTCCCTGTGAATTTCAGATTTCAGCATCATGCTTACGTGTGTGTGTGTGTGTGTGTGTGTGTGTGTGTGTGTGTGTGTGTGTGTGTGTAAAATAAATATATATATATACTAGCTGTACTACCCGGCTTCGCCCGGGTTAATGACTGCTGTTAGCAAAATAGAATGTGTTAACAAAAATTTATTCTGCACACAAAAACCACAAAACAAATAGATAGAAATGTAATTATTAAAAGGCAAAAACTAAGCAAATAGAAGCATTTCACAACATATATTAGCTTTGTTATACTGAGAATGTCTTTGTTGCCTATATTAACCAATCAGAGCTCAGGTTAATTAACTGTAGCAAAATAGAAGCTGAGCTGTGATTGGTTGCTATTGGCAGCCTGATAAATCCCCAGCCAACAGGAAGCCCTCCCCCCTGGCAGTATATATTAGCTCACACATACACATAATAGACAGGTCATGTGACTGACAGCTGCCGTATTTCCTATATGGTACATTTGTTGCTCTTGTAGTTTGCTTATTAATCAGATTTTTATTTTTGAAGGACAATACCAGACTTGTGTGTGTTTTAGGGCGAGTTTTATGTGTCAAGTTGTGTGTGTTGAGTTGCGTGTGGCGACATGCATGTAGCGACTTTTGTGAGATGAGTTTTGTGTGGCGACATGCGTGTAGCAACATTTTGTGTGTTGAGTTGCATGTGACAGGTTAGTGTAGCAAGTTGTGTGCAGCAAGATTTGTGCATGGCGAGTTTTGCGCGTGGCGAGTTTTATGTGTGGTGCATTTTGAGTATGTGCAAGTTTTGTGTGAGGCAACTTTTGCATGTGGTGCAACTTTTGTACATGTGGCAATTTTTCTGTGTGTGCAAGTTTTGCATGAGGTGAGTTTTCCATGAGGTGAGTTTTGCACGTGTGGCGAGTTTTGCGTGAGCCTAGTTTTGCATATGGCGAGTTTTGCATGTAGCGAGTTTTGAGTGGTGACTTTTGTGTTTCGACTTTTATGTGGCGAGGTTGGTGTGTGTGTGTGGTGAAATGTGTGCTGAGGGTGGTATATGTGTTCAAGCACGTGGTAGTGTGTGGCGCATTTTGTGTTTGTGTTCATATCCCCGTGTGTGGTGAGTATCCCATGTCGGGGCCCCACCTTAGCAACTGTACGGTATATACTCTTTGTCGCCATCGCTCTCATTCTTTAAGTCCTCATTGTTCACATCTGGCAGCTGTCAATTTTCCTCCAACACTTTTCCCTTCACTTTTTCCCCATTATGTAGATAGGAGCAAAATTGTTTGGTGAATTGGAACGCGCGGGGTTAAAATTTCACCTCACAACATAGCCTATGACGCTCTCGGGGTCCAGACGTGTGACTGTGCAAAATTTTGTGGCTGTAGCTGCGACGGTACAGATGCCAATCCCGGACATACACACATACATACATACACACATTCAGCTTTATATATTAGATATACCTGTATGTAATCTCCTGTATATAGTATATACCTGTGTGTCATCTCACCTATATATAGTATATATCTGTGTGTCATCTCCTGTATATAGTATATACCTGTATGTCATCTCCTCCTATACATAGCATATACCTGTGTCATCTCCTCCTGTATATACTATATACCTGTAGGTAATCTGCTCCTGTATATAGTATATACCTGTGTGTCATCTCCTCCTGTATATAGTATATACCTGTATGTCATCTCCTCCTGTATGTAGTATGTACCTGTATGTCATCTCCTCCTCTATATAGTATATACCTGTGTGTCATCTCTCCTGTATATAGTATATATCTGTGTGTCATCTCCTCCTGTATATAGTATATACCTGTGTGTCATCTCCCCTGTAAATAGTATATACCTGTGTGTCATCTCCTGTATATAGTATATAGCTGTATGCCATCTCCTCCTGTATTAGCCCTCGTTCACACGTTATTTGGTCAGTATTTTTACCTCAGTATTTGTAAGCTAAAATGGCAGCCTGATAAATCCCCAGCCAACAGTAAGCCCACCCCCTGGCAGTATATATTAGCTCACACATACACATAATAGACTGGTCATGTGACTGACAGCTGCCGGATTCCTATATGGTACATTTGTTGCTCTTGTAGTTTGTCTGCTTATTAATCAGATTTTTATTTTTGAAGGATACCAGACTTGTGTGTGTTTTAGGGCGAGTTTCGTGTGTCAAGTTGTGTGTGTTGAGTTGCGTGTGGCGACATGCATGTAGGGACTTTTGTGAGATGAGTTTTGTGTGGCGACATGCGTGTAGCAACTTTTTGTGTGTCGAGTTGCATGTGACAGGTTAGTGTAGCAAGTTGTGTGCAGCAAGTTTTGCGCATGGCGAGTTTTGCGCGTGGCGAGTTTTATGTGTGGTGCCTTTTGAGTATGTGCAAGTTTTGTGTGAGGCAACTTTTGCATGTGTTGCAACTTTTGTGCATGTGGCAATTTTTCTGCGTGTGGCAATTTTTCTGCGTGTGCAAGTTTTGCGTGTGGCGAGTTTTGCACGTGTGGCGAGTTTTGCATGTGGAGAGTTTTGCGCGTGGCGAGTTTTGAGCGGCGACTTTTGTGTTTCTACTTTTATGTGGCGAGGTTGGTGTATGTGTGGTGAAATGTGCACTGAGGGTGGTATATGTGTTCGAGCACGTGGTAGTGTGTGGCGCATTTTGTGTGTGTGTTCATATCCCCGTGGTGGTGTGATTATCCCATGTTGGGGCCCCACCTTAGCAACTGTACAGTATATACTCTTTGGTGCCATCGCTGTCATTCTTTAAGTCCCCCTTGTTCACATCTGGCAGCTGTTAATTTGCCTCCAACACTTTTCCTTTCATTTTTTCCCCATTATGTAGATAGGGGCAAAATTGTTTGGTGACTTGGAAAGCGCGGGGTTAAAATTTCACCTCACAATATAGCTTTGACGCTCTCAGGGTCCAGACGTGTGACTGTGCAAAATTTTGTGCCTGTAGCTGCGACGCCTCCAACACTTTTCCTTTCACTTTTTCCCCATTATGTAGATAGGGGCAAAATTGTTTGGTGAATTGGAAAGCGCGGGGTTAAAATTTCACCTCACAACATAGCCTATGACGCTCTCGGGGTCCAGACGTGTGACTGTGCAAAATTTTGTGGCTGTAGCTGCTACGGTTCAGATGCCAATCCCGGACATACATACATACATACATACACACACACACACATTCAGCTTTATATATTAGACTAGCTGTACTACCCGGCTTCGCCCGGGTTAATGACTGCTGTTAGCAAAATAGAATGTGTTAACAAAAATTTATTCTGCACACAAAAACCACAAAACAAATAGATAGAAATGTAATTATTAAAAGGCAAAAACTAAGCAAATAGAAGCATTTCACAACATATATTAGCTTTGTTATACTGAGAATGTCTTTGTTGCCTATATTAACCAATCAGAGCTCAGGTTAATTAACTGTAGCAAAATAGAAGCTGAGCTGTGATTGGTTGCTATTGGCAGCCTGATAAATCCCCAGCCAACAGGAAGCCCTCCCCCCTGGCAGTATATATTAGCTCACACATACACATAATAGACAGGTCATGTGACTGACAGCTGCCGTATTTCCTATATGGTACATTTGTTGCTCTTGTAGTTTGCTTATTAATCAGATTTTTATTTTTGAAGGACAATACCAGACTTGTGTGTGTTTTAGGGCGAGTTTTATGTGTCAAGTTGTGTGTGTTGAGTTGCGTGTGGCGACATGCATGTAGCGACTTTTGTGAGATGAGTTTTGTGTGGCGACATGCGTGTAGCAACATTTTGTGTGTTGAGTTGCATGTGACAGGTTAGTGTAGCAAGTTGTGTGCAGCAAGATTTGTGCATGGCGAGTTTTGCGCGTGGCGAGTTTTATGTGTGGTGCATTTTGAGTATGTGCAAGTTTTGTGTGAGGCAACTTTTGCATGTGGTGCAACTTTTGTACATGTGGCAATTTTTCTGTGTGTGCAAGTTTTGCATGAGGTGAGTTTTCCATGAGGTGAGTTTTGCACGTGTGGCGAGTTTTGCGTGAGCCTAGTTTTGCATATGGCGAGTTTTGCATGTAGCGAGTTTTGAGTGGTGACTTTTGTGTTTCGACTTTTATGTGGCGAGGTTGGTGTGTGTGTGTGGTGAAATGTGTGCTGAGGGTGGTATATGTGTTCAAGCACGTGGTAGTGTGTGGCGCATTTTGTGTTTGTGTTCATATCCCCGTGTGTGGTGAGTATCCCATGTCGGGGCCCCACCTTAGCAACTGTACGGTATATACTCTTTGTCGCCATCGCTCTCATTCTTTAAGTCCTCATTGTTCACATCTGGCAGCTGTCAATTTTCCTCCAACACTTTTCCCTTCACTTTTTCCCCATTATGTAGATAGGAGCAAAATAGTTTGGTGAATTGGAACGCGCGGGGTTAAAATTTCACCTCACAACATAGCCTATGACGCTCTCGGGGTCCAGACGTGTGACTGTGCAAAATTTTGTGGCTGTAGCTGCGACGGTACAGATGCCAATCCCGGACATACACACATACATACATACACACATTCAGCTTTATATATTAGATATACCTGTATGTAATCTCCTGTATATAGTATATACCTGTGTGTCATCTCACCTATATATAGTATATATCTGTGTGTCATCTCCTGTATATAGTATATACCTGTATGTCATCTCCTCCTATACATAGCATATACCTGTGTCATCTCCTCCTGTATATACTATATACCTGTAGGTAATCTGCTCCTGTATATAGTATATACCTGTGTGTCATCTCCTCCTGTATATAGTATATACCTGTATGTCATCTCCTCCTGTATGTAGTATGTACCTGTATGTCATCTCCTCCTCTATATAGTATATACCTGTGTGTCATCTCTCCTGTATATAGTATATATCTGTGTGTCATCTCCTCCTGTATATAGTATATACCTGTGTGTCATCTCCCCTGTAAATAGTATATACCTGTGTGTCATCTCCTGTATATAGTATATAGCTGTATGCCATCTCCTCCTGTATTAGCCCTCGTTCACACGTTATTTGGTCAGTATTTTTACCTCAGTATTTGTAAGCTAAAATGGCAGCCTGATAAATCCCCAGCCAACAGTAAGCCCACCCCCTGGCAGTATATATTAGCTCACACATACACATAATAGACTGGTCATGTGACTGACAGCTGCCGGATTCCTATATGGTACATTTGTTGCTCTTGTAGTTTGTCTGCTTATTAATCAGATTTTTATTTTTGAAGGATACCAGACTTGTGTGTGTTTTAGGGCGAGTTTCGTGTGTCAAGTTGTGTGTGTTGAGTTGCGTGTGGCGACATGCATGTAGGGACTTTTGTGAGATGAGTTTTGTGTGGCGACATGCGTGTAGCAACTTTTTGTGTGTCGAGTTGCATGTGACAGGTTAGTGTAGCAAGTTGTGTGCAGCAAGTTTTGCGCATGGCGAGTTTTGCGCGTGGCGAGTTTTATGTGGTGCCTTTTGAGTATGTGCAAGTTTTGTGTGAGGCAACTTTTGCATGTGTTGCAACTTTTGTGCATGTGGCAATTTTTCTGCGTGTGGCAATTTTTCTGCGTGTGCAAGTTTTGCGTGTGGCGAGTTTTGCACGTGTGGCGAGTTTTGCATGTGGAGAGTTTTGCGCGTGGCGAGTTTTGAGCGGCGACTTTTGTGTTTCTACTTTTATGTGGCGAGGTTGGTGTATGTGTGGTGAAATGTGCACTGAGGGTGGTATATGTGTTCGAGCACGTGGTAGTGTGTGGCGCATTTTGTGTGTGTGTTCATATCCCCGTGGTGGTGTGATTATCCCATGTTGGGGCCCCACCTTAGCAACTGTACAGTATATACTCTTTGGTGCCATCGCTGTCATTCTTTAAGTCCCCCTTGTTCACATCTGGCAGCTGTTAATTTGCCTCCAACACTTTTCCTTTCATTTTTTCCCCATTATGTAGATAGGGGCAAAATTGTTTGGTGACTTGGAAAGCGCGGGGTTAAAATTTCACCTCACAATATAGCTTTGACGCTCTCAGGGTCCAGACGTGTGACTGTGCAAAATTTTGTGCCTGTAGCTGCGACGCCTCCAACACTTTTCCTTTCACTTTTTCCCCATTATGTAGATAGGGGCAAAATTGTTTGGTGAATTGGAAAGCGCGGGGTTAAAATTTCACCTCACAACATAGCCTATGACGCTCTCGGGGTCCAGACGTGTGACTGTGCAAAATTTTGTGGCTGTAGCTGCTACGGTTCAGATGCCAATCCCGGACATACATACATACATACATACATACACACACACACACATTCAGCTTTATATATTAGATATATATATCTTCTACTAGGTGTAAAATATACAAAATGAAATGTAAACAGTATTTACACTTTATAGTCATAAAAACTGCATCCCACAGATCAACTGTTCCAAGAGTTGGAAAGTATCCATTACAAAGCTTTATCACTTTTGGAAATCGATCCTCTAATCCATGGCTCATGCATTCTGTTAAATACTTCACGTTTCCAATTCCTATTATGTATTTATTTTTTTCAATCATCATATATATATTTGCACTGCTTGCCTAAATTTTAGTACTGTTAATAATTTTATATAGCGCCGACATATTCCGCAGCACTTTATATTATAGACTTGTACAGACAATAGACATTACAGCATAACAATAAACACAGATCAAAATAGATACCAAGAGGAGTGAGGGCCCTGCTGCTCGCAAGATTACAAACTATGAGGAAAAGGGGAGACACGAGAGGTGGATGGTAACAATTGCTTTAGTTATTTGGACCAGCCATAGTGTAAGGATCGGGTGTTCATGTAAAGCTGCAGGAACCAGTTAACAGCCTAAGTATGTAGCAGTACAGACACAGAGGGCTATTAACTGCATGAAATGTATGAGAACATGATGCAAGGAACCTGATTATAGTTGAAGATTTTGAATGGGCCACACAGGGATAGTTAGGTTAATGCATTGAGGCGGTAGGCCAGTCTGAACAAATGCGTTTTTAGGGAACGCTTAAAGCTGTGGGGATTAATCGTATTAACCTGGTTAGAGCATTCCAAAGCATTGGCGCAGCACGTGAAAAGTCTTGGAGACGGGAGTGAGAGGTTCTGATTATTGAGGATGTTAACCTCAGGTCATTAGCAGAACGGAGGGCACGGGTAGGGTGGTAGACAGAGACCAGGGAGGAGATGTAGGGTGGTGCTGATCCATAGAGCGCTTTGTGGGTGAGGGTAATAAGTTTGTACTGGATTCTGGAGTGGATGGGTAACCAGTGTAATGACTGGCACAAGGTAGAAGCATCGGTGTAACAGTTGGTGAGGAATATCATACTGGCTGCAGCATTCAGGACAGATTGGACAGGGGAGAGTTTGGTAAGAGGGAGACTGATTAGTAGAGAGTTACAATAGTCCAGACGACAATAGTCCAGAACAGTAACAGAAATTGGTAACAATGGTGCTTTAAGGTAAAGCTCGATCACCACCTATAAACTAATTATACTGCTGCATCTTTTAAGGCTGATTACAGACGACCCCATTGTGTGGGAAAATATATAGCATTTAGTGATGGGCACGTTTTCAGTCTTTCGCAACATATCCAAAGGATTTAGACTAGTCACAAAGGCGAGCACTAGAGCCGACTAGTCCTGCCTTATTTGACAATGGCATGCCCACTGAGGCGTGACTGTGACCACTGATCCAGCCGCACTCTCTCCTCCAGAACTTTGTATCCCACAGCGGCGTATGAACGCTGCGACTTCGGGCAATTGCGTGACCAAAGTCACGGCGCTCTCAGGCAGTCGTGGCATGCTAGGTGTGTGAGCGACTGTTCCTCAGTGTTAGTACCGTCAGATTTGGTTTTCTTCTGCACCGTGAATGCTCAGCTAACATTGTGGCTTGTGTGCATTCTGCTGGTAAATGGGATCAGAAAATGTGACCTAGAGAATCACAGGTCACAGAGGTACATTAGCACATTACATGCGGACAGGATGCCTTCTTAAAGTATTCTCACTGAAGTCTAAAATGTCACCTAAATGTTGCCAAGCAAATAAAATGGCAAATGTGTGACAGTTTGCAAATGAATGCCTGATCGCATCAGGAGCAGACTGCTCAACAGATTTGTTTTTTTTCCCTGTCAAAAATGTTAAATGCATTTTTATAAACTTTTGCCAAATAATACTGTCAGGCAGGAAAATCCGGAAAAGGAAAAAACTGATAACTTTTTTTTAATTGCCGACAAAACTTTATAAAGTCTGAGAAGAGTAAAAATTCCGGTAAATGTAATGTGCGCAAACCATAAACCAAGTCCCCTTATTGTATTAGGCCCTGTTCAAATCAGGTTTTCACATACAAGCTAAAAATACCCATATGCTATATTTCCAGATGGAAGCCAACGGAGGTGTCCTTTTTTCTTCTGTCTGGCCAGTATAAAATGGCAGAACTATAGGTGCTGTACACACCTTTCATTCACTTCTTACATTATATTGCTCATTCTACTTTGCAGTTACTTTGCCTATCCTAATATCAGGATACCGCGATAAAGACGGGCCAGAAGATCGCAGCATCTGGTCACACAAAATCCTGCACTGATTAGAACTGCTTCACCATCCTATTAAACAGTGCAGGTTTTTCTTGCTCTGTCATTCCAAGGGTTTATCAGTTCAGTTGATCTCCTGGAGCGTTTCATCCTGAATTAACTTAGCTGTTCTGTGTTGGCCACTCTCTTCTGCTATATATGCTAGCCATTGGCACTTGGGAGTTGCCAGTGATAGTTCTATTTCCTGATAAGGTGTTGGAGGAAAAATTCAGTGTTTGAAGTTTGGCGAGTGTTCAAGAGATTTCTGTTTGAAATTGGTGTGCATGTTTATCTTCATCCTCTCCTATTTGGTTTATCCTACCTATTCCCTCCCCTGCGTTCCACCCAGTTGTTTTGTGAGTATTTTTGTATGATTGTAGTTTCCTTTCATCCCTGTCTGTCTTCCCTTATCTGTCTGGTTAGTGTAATCCTTTTCACTTCAGTCTCATACCACCCTGGGTGCGGGAGAGAACACATAAGGTTTAAGACAGGAGCATAACAAAGTACATGTCCCAGCATCTCCACCTTCTGGGGTAACCTTGGAGACCGGGATAGACTAGGGTGCCCCCAAATTCGATGGATCAGGTAGATGCCCACAGTCCCAAGCCACTATGTGACACCTCCTCTGTGCTATGCCTGTAAGATGTATGACAGACAAGAAAGCAGGCACGAATTGACAGACCCACCCTTCTTCCTGTAATCGTTTTAGCATTTCTGCTGCTAGATCCAGACTGCACTTGAGAGCAGTCAGCGGACACAGCAATTTAGACAGAATGGAGACACCCAGTGCCCGGCACTTAGGAGTGATTTAACACGGGAATGACAACATCATTTTTAAAGATATGTATGAAAACTATTTGCGCAGATGTGACAATTACAAATTGACATTATTATATGAATGGTATTACCACTGATAAGTCTCAATTAGGTAAGTATTGGCAAGGGATCTAGTTTACACAATTCATAAAGTTCTGAATAACAGCCGCCTACTACCAAGTCATAGTTCCATCGTTTTTGAGGTTGAAGGTAGACATAAGTCCATTGAGTTCAACCTATAGCCTAAAATGTTGATTCAGAAGAAGGCAAAAACCCCATGGGGCAGACACTACTAGCTCCATGTTCAGCTCCATTGTCCGGTGGACTTTATTGGTGTATGGTAGGAAGAGTTCAGTGGATCGAGCGGTCGGTGGTGTGCCAAATGAGGAGTGCTCTGCCCGGAAGCGCTCGCTCAACTGAAAGTGGTTTGAGGACGTAAACCATGTTTCCGAAACAGGTTGCATTATTGGTCCATGTTTTGAACCGTAGCAAGACAGTGCCAACGCTTGGCGCTGCCTACCGGAACTCTCGTTTAGAACCACATTCAGCTGAGTGAGCGCAACCGGCCGGAGCACTCCTCAGTCAGGAGACCACAAGTCAATCCTCGACTGAACTCTTCCTACCGTACACCGATATGGTCGTATATACACGCGTGTGTCTTACTACTGCATTTGGTGAATGAAAGCGTTGTATTATGCCGCAGTAAGTGGCACCGTTGCAGTTTTACTTTGTCATTCTTTGTCAGTTTTAAGTATCAAGTTGTCTGAGAGGACAATGACCATTTAAATAATCATCTAATATTTATAACCCTATGTGTAATCCATATGTATGTGCACATATTTAGAAAATGTTTGTTTTGGTTTTATGGCCCCAAAGTTGTTTCACATTTATGACAGTACTGCAGGATCCGTCGTAAGTGTATTGCACCTTTAGCTGGAGCAAAGCCTCAGGACAGTTCTAGGCTGGATTTACGTCTTGTTCTGTAGAGGTTTTACAAACCTTAAGTTGCTGTTCTTGTTTTATCCTATTACTACACGGACTGCAGAGGAAGCAATTTCTGTAGGTGTCTGTAATGGAGCGAGGAGATAAAAGGGTTTCAGTCAAATGACAGATCAACAGATTTCATCCTCGTTGTTTTCTATTGCAGCTACACAGCTCAGAAGATCATTTCAAACACGACGACAGCGAAAAGGCTGATGCCAAGCCAAAGAACAACAGGAAGACGCCATCCGTTTTTAAAGGGCCTTTTCTGCACATCAGGTATGTTAGAGATCACAACTCGCTTCCAAGGTTCACTTTTATAATGTTGGTGGCTGTGAAGATTGAGAAACGCGTTTCTTAAAGCGCTGACATCAATTACGCTCCATCTTCAGAAGTGTATCTCGCCACGGCTGACGTTTTGCTGATTTATCTCATTTGCGCACCAAAGTCGCGTCTTTCTGTTGATTTTTTTTTTCCTCATCTGCTTCCTTCTAAAGGAAAACTCCCAAAGGGTTGACGACGTTTCATTTTCTGTCCTTGCAAAATGAATCTTCGGAAAGTTCTGTAATAATCTATCTTGCAACATCTGTCTTTTCTCCTTAAAAAAGTTACCTTTGTATTTGTTAACGTTGAATTAATTGTTCCTTTTAGTCCCGCAGAGGAATTACATTTTGGATCCAAGGAAAGTGGAGAAAGGAAATGTGTTATTGTCCTTAATAATGTCACCAAAAATACAGTGGCGTTTAAGGTAAATCAAGCTTTCTGTTCTATGGGATATTGTATTTAAAGGGCTTTTTGAACGGCCTCCTGCAGTACTACATCTGTCCTGCAGTGGCGCCAAAGGAAATCCCAACAGGGAGAACTTTCCCTGGCAAAATCGGTGGTTTTGAAAAGGAGTGTGAAAAAGGCAATGTCAACCAGAGAAGGGGTTATCTGTGTGGGGAAAGGCTTCCACCTCCACTAATGTTGATGCTAAAATATATGTTCTATTATATAAGAATAAAAAAGTCGCCTCAACTGGCCCTCTCTGCTAATTTATGACCACATCAAAGATCAGTTCTCAATTGATGTGGTCTGTGGTTATATATCAGTGTAGAGGAGCGTTACAAACTCTCTGTCAGAACTTAAATCAGTAATTCTGCAGCCAGAAATAGACGTGGCCACACAGAGGCGATAGAAGGAAAATTGTGCAACATTTTTAAAGAAACCCAGTTGGAAAGAAAAATGTAACCAAAAATACATTTAAGAAAAAATAGAAATTCCCCAAAGGTGTCCATATTGTTTGAAGCACACTTTCAGAGTGGTGCCTCTAATCTGAGTTCCCTGACCGTAGGTTTATACTTACCAGCTGCCGTCTTCAGCTCTTCCCGGCGCCGCCCCAGTTCCGTGCCGCCATCTCGTAACCACAACTTCTGACTGACCGGTAGTTAGAAGTAACAGTCACCAGCTTTCAATGTAAGTCTATGAGAGTCTCTTCCTGGCGTCATTCCGGCTCTCATAGACCTACAATGGATTTTGACTTCCGGATCACCCAGCAAACACTGGAGCAATCTGCTAGAGACTGACCTGAGTGGCGCCAATAAAAGATGAAGGTAAGTATAATACTAGGTGCAGAGAAGATTAGTAGCACCACTCCAGTACTGCAATTAAAGAAAATGCTGGAGTGGTGCTTTAAGGGTTTTTAAGTGCTTTTTTCTTTTTCTTTTTTTTTTTACTTTATAGTTATTTATCCTTTCTGTTATGGAAATCGGCCCTAGCTTTTTTCTTAGATCTTTTATATTATAGCAGAGCAGATCAGTAGCGTCGCTTTAGGCTGAAAGGGCCAGCCGCTATAATGTGTCCCATAGAAAGCACATAGAGAATACAAGAGATTCTTCTCCCCTATTTCTCTTGTATACACTTAAAAGCTGAAATATGAAGGGCAATTTACAGCAGAGATGAGCTGCGCTGTGAATCCAGCACTGGGGCGAAACACTAGAACTCTTGCTGAAGCAGAGGCATCTGCGTGTGTCTCTTTGCCTATTTTTCTAGCTTAAGCCTCTTCTCTCCATACACTTCTATGGGCTGCAGGTATTACCTGACCTCGCAGTGAAGCTAGCCAGTCTCTTCTGCAGGGATTCTGCTGCTTTTTCTGAGCTCCTCTGCACTAATTTATTACCACAGACCACATCAAAGGAGAGCTGATCTTTGATGTGGTCATAAACTAGCTGAGAGGGCCACTGAGTGTTACTCGTGAATGGAGGGAGAAAAGAATCTGATAACTGGAGAAAGCAGCATTTTTCTGTAAAAAGATACGTTGCAAAGTTTCTTTTCTTCACTTTTACAATTGGTTTATGTTACGTTTGTTTAATTTGGCACAATTGTACCCATACATTCTGCCTTTAGGTTAGGACAACAGCCCCTGATAAGTTTCGGGTGAAGCCAAGCAACAGCAGTTGTGAGCCTGGATCGACGGTGGACATTGTGGTCTCCTTGCATGCAGGTAATGTCGTGTGATCCAGGGGGTAACTTCTATTAGAAGACATGTAAGGGGTTTACATTTAGAGATTTGTCTTTTTCATTCAGGGAGGATTTTTCTATTACAAATTTCCATCTCTCGACTTTACACAAAAACCATTTGCACTTAAGAAATGTTCCATAGAAGCTATAAGGAGACTTTTAGGTGGACGTTTCTCATCACATAAGTTTGATAATATAAGGGAAAGCTCAAGACCTTGTCATGACAAGCCGAGACAGTGATTGATTGCACTGCAATTACAAAAGGCTTCTCCACAGGTAGATACCCAGCCCAGGAAATGTGCCGCACATTCAGGACCAATTGGCTCCAAGTGTAATCGAAAATGTATTGGCCTCTTAATCTCCACTTGTTAAACATTTGTTCCTAAATTGCTTTCCTCCTCATTTTTTTCCTTGTTGTTTTCTTTTGCATTACAAAGCATCCACAGCATCACTTCAAGACCGCTTCTTGGTAATGGCTGCTGAGATGGAGCAATCATCGGGGACAGGAGCACAGGAACTGGCACAGTTTTGGAAGGAAGTGCCCAGGAATAAGGTCATGGAGCACAGGTAAAGCGCCCCGATATGGCTCCATCCAAGGTGGCAGCTATTTATGTGCTACAGTAACTATACTCCGCTGGGGTACGGTAATACGCGTTCTTGGCAGCAAAGCTCGTTGTTTTAATTTATTCAGCTTACTTTCTTCATGTTACTGAGCATTAGAATGATAACACCTGGTCCATATATACCATACCTCCAGTGTTAATGCACCAAATTAGAAGGTGCACCAGAGGACACGTTTTTGCAGCTTTTATTGAGGTCATTTCATCTCCATCGTGCTCCTTCTAGTGATGACCGCAAACAACCAGAATTATTAGCAGTGACTGTATTAAGGTAGCACTCCAGGTTTGTTGGTTTTAATTCATCATGTCGTTAGTCCTCCACTATGTGTAAATCAGGTAGTATTACATTACTTTATGTTCTTTTATATAACTGTAAATTGATGCTATACTTGTCGTCAGTTACTCCTTGTGATCACGGGGTGGTGACCCCCTAGAATTGCTTGCAGATTATCATGTTCTGTGAAATAGGTCACTATCTTAGTCACTAGACATTTCTTATCTGCTGCCATTGCATGGACTGTATCACTGAAGTTCTTCACGGCGGGGGGGCAGAAGCTTATATCCAGGATAATGATGATGACTGCACAGTGCCTGTAACAAAATTGTAATGTAGGAGCTGACAGTTCAGCTCCCTTACTGTTGCTTATAATATGTTTGCTTGTTTTGGAGAATATAGGGGGACAGATAATCACATAGTGAGAAGATGGAGATGGTAGATAGATGCCCATGTGGTGCTGCACTGATGCCAAGTGGGATTAATGGCAGAGCATAAAGTAAAAAAAAATGCATGATGAAAGCCAGAAATCAAGATAGAGGCTGAGGGAAAGAAAATGGGAGGTTGAAACACATGGTAGTAAGTGCTAAGTATAAAAGGCAGTCAGGTGAGTGCTTCTTTTAAAGTGATCTGGACCTTTGGAGCTCCACCAGGCATATTTCTGACTTAAATATGTGGAAAATGTTTTGTTATGCATCGTGTATATTTAAATGTTTGGAAAGATGGTGAGATTCAGACAAAAGATAGATTGGACTTTTCTTCTGAAGAGAAGCAATGGTAGGTCCAACTCTGCACTGATTTCAGCCTATCAACAACAGGTCCGCCATCTTCATTTATTTTCCCAATCCATGAAAAAAGCGGAGAATATTAGCCAAATACCCGCTAGTATCTGGCTTATGTACATGGGGAGCCAACTCCAGTGTTGCGGAACATCTCACTGCATCCATAACAAGCCTGCCGTCACTATTTTCTGACTTTGTTTACTTGTGCGTTGTTGTTTTGGGGCCTTAGATTTATCCAATTTTCTTATAAATTAGCTTCCACCATTAGAACTATCGGCAAAGGAATCCAGGTCTTGCCCCATATAACAAATGTACAAAGATCCGGGCACACATCCGTGTGATGCATTACGTATATATCGGTATGCAGTCTAGAAATATGTTTGGTAAATCATATAGACCTTCATCAGATGGAGGGGTGGACTAGGTATTTAGTGGTGTTAGGTCTATCGTAGATCCCTCTGTCCAGCGCCATCCTCCATTGCTGGATTTCCACTATATGTATTGCCGTTACAGAATACCTAGTCCTTCCGCAGTCTGATGAATGTCTATGTGATTGAACGAAACATGACATATCCCATTGCATATCAATAAACCAATATACTTTTTGCATCATAAAGAATGCCGAGTTCTCTGTGCCACCATTAGGACTATGAGACGATGACGCATGGATGGAGCGTCTGCACTGTAGGAGATTGACCAAAACCAGTTGGGAAAAAAAGTGGGATCATCCTTCCAAAGCAACCAGTCAGTTCTAGAACTTATTTTTCTAAAGAAGCAGTGTGCTTATTTGCTATCCGGTTAACAGGTGCAAAAAAAAAAAAAAAAAAAGTGGAGCAATTTCTTTCTCATGTAACCGATGCCAATGTTGGGTCTTCTTCACAATAGGGCGAGTTCTTCACTGGTAATACAGTGTGGGCTTTTTAGAAGTTATCTCTGCATTTTCATCCAAAATAAATGGATTGTCCAATTGACAGGAAAAAATTGGCCAAAGCGAAGAATGTTAGAAACCTATACATTCTCAATCAATCCCTCTAGGTCAGGTGCCTGAAGAACCAGACATTACCAACTCTTGTCCAGAAGAAAACCATCGGAGTGTAGGAGGGCTGAACTGTGCATTATAGGGTCACAGGCGTAGCATTTTGATAAGAAATCTCATTATTTTACTAAAACAGTAGCTATTGGTCAGAAATAACATCGGCTAAAAGCATTAAATGTACTTGGCCGAAAATAATAGAAGAAATGGTATTATCTGTAATTACTTTGGCATTTAAATCTTATGAATACTGTAGGTTCAAAAGGTTTCGTCTGCGGAACGCACGGAGACTTCTGAAGTTTAATGAAGCACCAACTTTGCCGCTGAATCGTCATTAATTAAGTTCTCGCTCCGAATTGGTTCCCATTTATTATAATGAATAGAGTGGTAACATGGAGACGTTGTTCATTACATAAGTCCCTCTGTTTTCTGGCAATTAATTCTTGTTCCGAAGTTCAGAGCCTCTTTGAAGTATGATTGTTTGTGTTGCTGTTCACGTCTTTGCTTTTAATGACATGCGGCCAGGCATTAATGAAGGTGCACTCGAGAATTAGAAGTACATGTACACTTTGGATTTCACAAGCGTTCCCATTATCGGCAAAGATTATTATGCCCAGCGTGCAGGTAATATCTGATCGCTCTACTTTTAAAGTTTGCGGTGGAAATCCGACATTACCGGGACACTTTCACATAGGAAGGATGTAAGTGCAGATCCGATTTCATTTTGAGCATTTTTTAAAGCAGTCCCCTAGAATTATTTTTATTGAATTCAGCATTGATCAATAATCTTTATAGCTGATGATTACTTCTAATGCCCAGTCTCCGACTTGTGCTTCCCCCTGTCCGCCAGCCTTCTGACAGGGGGACTTGGCCAAGCTTCTGACAAACACATAACTGACTTCTTGATCTCTTTCTCATTTGTAACTGAAAAAAAAAGATAAATGGAGAAATTGCTGGAATATTGTTTAGTGTTCCTTAAAGGGAATCTGTCAGCAGGTTTTTCCTATGTAATCTGAAGACAGCATGAGGTAGGGGTTAAAACACAGATTTCAGAGATGCCTTTGTTATCAAGCTCTGTGGTTTTGTCTGCTTTCAGTGATTGTTTTAGCACCAGGAGCTTCTTATTGCAGGGACACAGCAGCAGGAGCCTCCTGGTCCAACTCCGCCCCCTTCTTTGATAAGCATCTCACTGTTTATAGTCATTGTCTGTACAGAGCCTGGTGTGGGCGGGGTTAGCTGAGTGTGGGCGGGGTTAGCTTCCTCGGCTCTGCTTCATGCTAAATCTAAAAACTGTGTCAGAATGGCTGCACCCAGTAAACTAAGTGATACATCGTTGAAGTCAGGGAAGCTTTGCCTACATCATGCTGCTCTCAGATGAGATGGCAAAAACCTGCTGACAGATTCCCTTTAAAAAGAGGACCTGTCAAAAGTGAGCAGTTTGTGCTCTTATCTTATTCCTACTGCGCCCCAAGTATTACATTGTTTTCTTTTTTAAATCCACCATATGGTTCCTGATATATAGAACTTTTAATTATGTATTAGGCTATGTGCACACGTCAGGATTTCTGGCAGAAATTTTCCTGACAAAAACCAGACATTTCTGCCAGAAATCCGCATGCGTTTTTACCGCATTTTCTGCCAGAAATCCGCATGCGTTTTTACCACGTTTTTGCTTTTTTTTTTTTGCGTTTTTTCCCAATGCATAGAATAGCGTTAATTAATGAACATGCTGCTTTTTTTACCGTGATGCGTTTTTTTCGCGGAAAAAAACGCATCATGTGCACAAAAATTGCAGAATGCATTCTAAATGATAGGATGCATAATGCATGCGTTTTTAATGAGTTTTTATAGCGTTTTTATCATGAAAAAAAAGCAAAAAAAACTTGAACGTGTGCACCTACCTTTACTGCTAATCTTCTTAGTCTTTACCAATTGGGGTATGGCTGAGAGGATTCTTTGTTGGCACCCCTTAAAGGGATTGGGGTACTGGTCAGTGTGCTCCATTTAATGGTGCTTTAATGATGGTGAGTTCTGGTAGGTATTGGTGCTAAGCACTATTGCACTTTACCTTGAAGCTCTGGTTAAGGGGTCTTTATTAATTGCTCTATATTCATTTATTATGTTAAGTTGGTCAGGGCTTCACTCAATGGTTGTTGTATGAATTGAAAGTTTTTCAAATATTATGACTATGGTTATGGTTCCTTAATTGTTATATTTGATTATTTGTGCAAGCACTTGATTATAAGTGTTGTTTTTTTACTGGGATTGGGGGGACATAGAGATTCAGATGTGGTTATCTGGGTAGTGGTCGTGGACAACCTCTTTTAAGGCTGTTCTGCATTATTGCCCCGTAATCACCAACCCTTGCTAAAGACCATAAAAGTTAAACTGTGCACACTACATAAAGGCAAATATCCAAAAGACCCTCAATATCTCCCATATTGGCTACTGCAATATCCTCCACTGTGGCCTCCTGGCTGCCACTCTCGCCCCATTCCAGTCTGTACTCAGTTCTGCTGCCCCATTGATCCATCTGTCCCCTCACTACTCCTTCACCTCTGCCTTAACCCTTCCCTGGCTTCCCGTTCCCTAGTGGATCCAGTTGAAATTACCGTACTAACACTATTTTACAAGGCTGTCCATAATCTGTCTCCCCCATACTTCTCCAAACTAATCCACCAATACTTCCCCTCACATAATCTCTGGCTCCCACAAGATCTGCTTCTCTCATATGTTCCTCACCCATTTGCTTCCCAAGATTTTTCCCCTAGAGTACCCCCCATCCTCTGAAATTCAGTGCGTCAGTGCATCTGATTGTCTCCCATGTTTGGAAGCTTCAAATGTCACCTGAAAAGACATCTCTTAGCCTACAGCCTGCAAAAATCCTCCTCACCACCACCGGAACTGCTCCAACTACTGTCTTCCTCCCCAGCACCCATGAGAGCAGGGTCCTCTCCCCCTCTGTACCAGTCTGTCAGCTAGTATGTATATATATATATATATATATATATATATATATATATATATTGTGTGTGTATAAACCCCCTTGCACATGTACAGCACACTGGAATTTATGGTGATTTAAAAATAAATACGGTAATAGAAATAATATCTCTCAAAGGTCAACATCTGATGTTTTTTTTTTGGATTCCCTTAGTATCGCACAAGTGATGGAATTATTATCAAGACACCAGAGATTTCCATAGGTTCTTTCACCTGTGAGATATTGATAATCTGTTAGGGCCTGTAAAGGACTGGAGTTTGGGACACGCTGGTTTGGAGCAGTCGTGTTGGCTAGGAGACCAACCACTGCTGATAGGCTGCAGAGGTGGCCAGTAACCTAGGCAACGAGCAAAAAACTATAACATTTAAAACAAAAAACCTTTATTTTCCTGATTTTTAAATAAAGGTAAATTACAAACTTTTTTTTTTTTTTAACATGTATGGTACTTTGCAGTTTTTCCCTTTTAAGAAGTTGGGACAACCCAATTAAAATAGCAAAAGCCATGGAAGCTGTTCAAAGTCCGATGTCGAGTTCCACTTTTGTGCACTGTATCTTGCTACGAAATGCTGTATCTGTAGCATAACTCAGTTTTATTTCCAAAGGCATTCAATTACTGGAGCAAAAAATAAGAGTAAATGCAGCTCTCCGGCAGGTTCTGATACCTGTGATTCTCTGGGATAGTGCAGGATAAGGCTACTTTCACACTAGCGTTAACTGCAATCCGTCACAATGCGTCGTTTTGCCGAAAAAACGCATCCTGCAAAAGTGCTTGCAGGATGCGTTTTTTCACCATTGATTAACATTAAGCGACACATTGTGACGGATTGCCACACGTCGCACCCGTCGTGCGACGGATGCGTCGTGCAGTGGCGGACCGTCGGGAGCAAAAAACGTTACATGTAACGTTTTTTGCTCACGACGGTCCGCTTTTTCCGACCGCGCATGCGCGGCCGGAACTCCGCCCCCACTTCCCCGCACCTCACAATGGGGCAGCGGATGCGCTGGAAAAATGCATCCGCTGCCCCCGTTGTGCGGCAGAGACAACTCTAGCGTCGGGAACCTCGGCCCGACGCTAGTGTGAAAGTAGCCTAAGGCTCAGTCATAACTGCAAGTGTTATATTCCTAATCTGAACTCCTCTTTGTGCCACAATAACTTTCTTTATAGTCACTGGCGCCTTTGTGCCCTCAGCACTTTTTGTTAATCAAAATCACAAAATAATATTTTTTTAGTTCTTGTGACCGTTCTTGAACCATTAGTAAAAGCACAACCTCAACTAAAGGGATGCATTCTACTTTACAAAAAAAAAAAAAGTGGTCTCCAGCAGTCATGCTGATGTTGAAGTGAGCTCAATGATTGGCTGCAGCGGTGACAGGTGCTGTAGTCATGTCACCAGTGCAGCTAAAATACAGAGACCTTATCAGCGGCAAAGATTTTACCTTGAGGAGCATGACCACTATTTGTCTTTGTTATTTTACATGACTGCAATTGTTTGGGGAACACATTTTTGAAAGTGGGAAGCTCCTTCAAGTTACCAAATTCTGGCTGCCTACCACCAGGAAGGAGCGTAATAGCTTCCTGATGAAGGCTTTATTATTGATGGATTGGTTGTTCCCTAAATCTTTTTAAGGAAGATATAAACTTTACACATATACCTCAATTAAAGGGAATCTGTCATCAAGTTTTTCTTAATGATTTGAGATCAGTGTCATGTAGGGGCAGCGAGCCTGATTTCAGGGATGTGTCACTTATCAGGCTGTGTTCTGTAGTTTCAATACAGCCAGTGTTTTATCAGCAGGAAATTATCATTCCTGGACTAGGTCACATGCAAGTCAGTCCGGCTAAACTATGGAACCCCGCCCCCACCAGTGATTGGCATAGGAAACTGCTAATCCGTGCTGGGGGGTGGGGTTATACCGACCACTCCTACATCTACAGCTGGAATTCTATGAAAACTGCACCAAGCAGCCCAATAAGTGACATAATGCTGGAATCAGGAACTCTGTCTCAACATTATGCTGCTGTCAGATGGCAAAAGCAAAGGTTTTACCATCTTCAGATATGAGTGTCAGTCTCAGGACCTGTCAGCTCTACTTCCGGCTTATGCTCAACACAGGAGAGAATTTCTTGTTCTGGTAAGTCATCAGTGCTGTGTGTGATGGTGGCTGGCTGACCTCCTCGATAGAAGACTTCACCACGATCATCAATGGAGCACGGTGACCGGCTCCACTGCGCAGGCGCCACATTCCGAGCCCCGCAGTGTGAATGCATCATAACACACTGCAGGCGGGATCTAGGGCCTCCGCTACAAGAAGGCGCCGGTGACGTCACGACAGAGAGGAGGCGGCGCCCGGAGGACACAGGGGGATGATGGACGGCTGCGAGGCGGTTGAGTCAGGGGGAGAAAACGTACCTCCCTGACTTAATAGAGGTATGGCGGGAAATTTATAAAAGTCTTTATTTCAGCGTCTCTAGGGGTAATAAACATAGGAGCCACCTTCACAGAATGCAGCCTTAGTGCTGCTGAAGGTGGCTCTTTTACTTTAATAGGCCCTGGGGGGGTGACAGGGTGCGTTTAAGTTTATGCTAGCTTCATAGTTTTTTGAGCAACAAGATGACAGCCGTTCAAATAACTATTCTTTGCAAATTGCCTCTTCTGAGAAAAAGAGGACTTTACTCTATAGCGCCACCTATTGGAAGTAGTGATCCTACAAGTCACAATCAACCCTCTAATGAGTCGTGCAATATGACTTAGGATAAAAGCCAAATCAGTATCTCAATTCGCAGACACGGTGTTTCGGGCTGTTGGCCCTCGTCAGTGCGAAGCATGAGAACTAATTTGGCTAGATGAGAGGCTCTGGACTGGGGTCTAAGGGGTATCGTTTCTCCTTACAAATTATGAATGAAGAGGCGACAGAATCAATAGGATTTTTAAATAAAACTTTTCATACCCAAAAAGTTTTGATACAGGTTTGTTAAGCTAAAACATTGTACTTCATGGATTAACTATAATGTTAAAGAATTACCTTACTGTTATTCCCAACTTGGCAAGTTATCACTTGCTGATCGCTCGGGGTTCCAGGATGAGGGTCTAAATTGGCCCGTCGGAATGTATTCATTAGTCTATGGGTCTGCACTTGGGCTAGGTGGGTTCCCAGTGGTGGGAGCCCTACTTGCACAGGCAACCCACTCTGCTGTACATGGCCTGTCCTTGCATTACATGGTTGACCAGACATGTGTTATGGCCTATTAATCACACATGTCACAAATGTCAATTTGTTGCTAAACTTTCAATAATCCTCATAAACAACTATTACCCTTGACAATGTCATCAGATAAACAAGAGATTGTATTGAATTAAAACCTAAAACAAGTAAAAAGTAAAAAAAATTAGGACAGGAAGCCTCCAAATAGTGAAGAACACTGACTACAAATCACAAATGTCCAGGTCAATCAGTTGGACTTATATTGAAATCCGTAAGACCCTTACTTGTCAAATAACAAGAATAAATTAAATAAAGTACTGGTGCAGATGCAAAGTACAAAAGTATGCAAATAAAAAAAATGCATTGAAGTTCAAAATGGACTGTGTATGCTAAAGTAGCGCAATACCCAAATATAAAACTAGTAGGCTGTCTAACCTGCATAGTATTGATACCTATACACGGTCCATGTATGGATCTGACATGACTATCATACTCTAGTCAGCAAAGAGTGAACAGATAAAAGCTTAAATACTTACGTAAGAAGGCTATCCGGATAGAGTATAGTGTGCTGTGTCTCCAAACACCCCAACACCGTTTCGCCACGCTTCCTCCGGGGACGTGTTTGGAGACACTGTACTCTACACTCTTATTGCCATAGTGTTGTACATTGCATCTGCGCCAGCACTTTATTTAATATGTTCTTGATATCTGACAGGTATGGGTCTTATTGATTTCAAATAGAAGTCCAACTGACTGACTTGGACATTTGTGATTTGTAGTCTGTGTTCTTCATTATTTGGAGGCGTCCTGTCCTATTTTTGACTTTTTTACTGCTTTTATGTATTCAACACAAAATATATTTTAATAATTAAGCTTGTGTCTCTTGTTTATCCGGTGACATATTTGATACATTGTCACTGGTAATAGTTGTTTATCATGTGTTATATTCTGTATGTAAGATGCGATCAGCTGGGGACGCTTGTAGTAAGTGGTCCCTGTAGACAGATGGTGAGCACAACCTTAGAGAAGAGGTTGTATATGGATTGATCGGTTTCCGAAACTTCAGCTGTGAGTAAAGTATTTCTAATATTAGAAACGTCATGGGAAATGTAGACCATAAGGGAGACATATGACAAGTTCACCAGCTTTTTCAAACTGATCGTTGTTGTCAGCGACACCCCTAGACTTGCTTACTGGACAGATCATATTCCCACAGATCATCTGGTTAGACAAAGTGCAAATTCATGATTATGACACTTCCTAACATTCTATAGAATTATTACAAAACTTAAAATAATTACAAAACTTTAAAAAGGGTTTTGATGGTTCAGCATAAAAAAATTCTCTGACTTCCATCTGGGTCCCCTTCCATCCTCTGTTTTCATCACCTTTGTGTACAGAACATATCACTACGACTAGCTGCTCCACTGGCTGCAAATCTCACAAATACAAGTGAAATTGTAAGGGCCTCATATTACAGGGACAGAGGTCTTCTCTTATTTGCCAAAATCACACCAAAAATATTACACTATTTGGCTTATGAAAGCCCTTGTCTACTCCTACTCGGACAACCCCTTGTGAATCCCTATGTTTCCTCCCCCAGTAAAATAATAACACATCTGAGGTGCCAGTGTGATCCATCGGTGTTGGCACTGGCTTTCCCAGGGATCAAGTAACATTATGTCACGTGATCTCTGTGGCCAATAAGAGCTGGCTTCACTCTCCTCTGTTTTGAACGGCGAGTATAAGTGTTATTATTTTACTTGGGAGAAACCTAGGGAATCAGAAGGGGCTGTTCAAGTAGTTGACATCCCCTTGAAAGAATAGAGGACACTTATTTTATTATATTCTTGAGAATAATATTTTTTGAGCTATTTTGGGTAATCACAGATTAGACCTGTCCCTGTAGAATGGAGCATTTGCATAGGATTGTATATTTAGGCTGGTTTCACACATCAGTGTTGGCTCTCCTGACCTAAACTCAACAGCCTCATTTATGCCAATGAGGATTCTGTATTTGGGTCAGGAGATTCATGGCCACTTTGTAGATTGCAGTTGTTACTCAGACTGTGAAACGTGATGTGTGAAATCAACCTTATGTAATATTCTTTATCCCTCAAGTCCTGTCCTGGTTTGCGTCTTCATACTTTTCTTAAGCAACTCATATATTGTCTTACATGTAACCTTCTCTCTACTCTATGCATTCATTTTCTCACCTCGTGCTTCCCAGCTTCTGGGATTTCCTCCCCTTTTCCATCAGACCCTGTCTAACCATCTAAACCCGCTCTAAAAGCTTTCCTCTTCCACTAAGTATAAGCCCTGATCTGAAAAGTTCCCTATAGGCACCTGACATGTCTAGAGGCATTTACTCCATTCCCTAGGATTGTAAGCAATAATGAATGGGGCTCCTACAGATTGTGGACTGTAACATAACAATCAGCGGCCTCGGTGGTTCTCTGCTCTGACGGAATGTTGATGACCATCAACCAATCAGTGGCCACTAATTGTCTGCGGTCCAGTAGTGGATACCCGCTTTACGTAGTTTTGCTAGTAGCTCGTTCTCTTTGCTATGCTACTATTGACAGCCTTCAGACTACGGCCCCGGTTGGCATAGGTGGCAGCTTTTATGAAGAGCCTTTGGGCAGCACGGTGGCTCAGTAGTTCGTACTGTTGCATTGCAGCGCTGGGGTTCTGGGTTCAAAACCCACCAAGGACAACATCTGCAAGGAAATTGTATGGGTTTCCTCCGGGTTCTCTGGTTTTCTCCAAAACTCCAAAGACATACTGATAGGGAAATTAGATTGTGAACTCCAATGGGGACAGGGATGATGTCAGTAAAAGACTATGGAATACGATGGCGCTAAATAAGCAAGCATAAAAAATAAATTAAGAAAAGAGCCAATAACCCAATAATATGTTTCATTAAGTATACATTTTTGTCTTGAGATTTCTGAATCTCGTCTTGTTTTTGTATCTTCCAGATTAAGATGCCACGTTGTAGAAGCCAACAAGCCGGCCACATTAGGAATTAAAGAGAACGCAGTGAATAGGCCATTATTAACCAATGAAGATCTGCATTTTAAGGTGATAATGTCTGCTAAATGGGATCATGGGCAAGTAATTTAATTTCTACAAAGTAAAATATAATGATATTATAGAATAGTGTACACCAGAGGTGGTCAGATATCCAAGGGTCGCAGCCAGCTGCCATTATGAGTCCTCAAACACAGGTGTATCCAAGTACATTCTTCAACCTTGGAATTGATGTGATGGTCGGGGAGATCTGTGAGGTCCCCATACATCTCAGATGGTCGGGCGATCCCACCAACTCCACTGTATTTCCTGATTATCTATAGTCGCTGTTGTCTGTGTTACTTCTCAAACGTTCCAATTTTTTGTGCGGAAGTAGACCGTCTTCATACTACGACCACACAAGGCCAATACCATGGTCGCATCTAGGCACTTCTGACACATATGAAGGCAGCCTTATTATAAATGGCAATTAGCATGTAGGATATTGTATCAGGTAATTGCATTGTGGAGTAGGCACTACAAGTAACACCTCTGCATTTCGCTGATGTTACACACTGCTGGAGGCCACGCTGTAATTCCAGCACAGTATTTGAGTTGGCATAAGTTACCCATAAACTTGTAAAACAATTTGACAGTTTCCCTTTAAATTAATTCCTATAATGCCTAAATGCATTAGTCTCCTCTATGTTCCTGCCCTCCTGGAGCTTAGGAGAAAGCTCGCTCTCTGGCTTTATGACCGCACTGTATGGACAGTGACCACGAGACATGGCTTCCACGTTGCAATAGTAGTTACTAAGTAAATGTAAAGGAAATTGGTATAGGGGTTGTCCTGTACTAGAAACCACTTTAAACTGCTACAATTAAAATAAAGCAAGACATACTCGCCACTGATACCATTTATTGATGAAATATCAGCACTGTATCTCCTGAATTATGTCACCTGACCGCTGCAGTCAATCAGTGGCCACTAATCAGCGGTAAGCTTCACTCTTCCGTCAGGGCATGTATTCATTGTTGTGGATTATTTGTCTGTAAAAAAAATCATGGATATGTTAATTTTTTATTAGAATTATCAGAATTACTCATATACATATGAGTCCATGAAAATTCTGGACCGCACAGCTTTTAACTGCAGATCCTGTCTGTTTTTAACATTGTAATGGGATAAACCAAAAGAAAGACGGTGCTATAAAATATCTCACAAAAATATCAACTTTATTAAATATAAAATACCATTACAGATTTTGTTAAAAAACAGAACAGCTCAATGGAGGGCTAACAAGAACCAAAGCTATAAACAGTATGTAGTTCGTATGCCCACATGTCTATTCCAGTATATTTCCTAGTGGTTAACATATATCTCAAATGGGATGCAAACTTGCATAGTAATGATGTGGAGCTCTGTTAGGTGTGTAGCCCTTGCACCTCAATGCACGTTTCACCCAGCTTTTTCAGGGGGTAGGAAAAGCTTTACAAAAATGTTTGTTTATTTTTTGCAGATTAGAAAATCACCGTGGGTAAAAAAAAAAAAAAAAAAAAAAAGACACACTGGTCAATCCATGATGGAAAAATCTGATAGAGCACACTGCTGAAAATTGGTCCATTTTTTTCCATATCCTAGAAAGAAAACAAATGTCCGAATTAAAACAGACATGTCTGGAAAGAGGATATGTCTGTTTTAGTTTGTACTTGAGAAGGACCGGTCACCAGGTCAAAAGTGTCCAGTTTTAGTTCTTCTTTTATTCCTGCAGCTCCCCTGAGTATTCTGCTTTTTGTATTTTAAAAAAAATTACCACTAAATAAAAAAGCCCATAAAAATTACCACTAAAAAGGACTATGGAATCGTATAAAAGATTAAAAGAAAGAAAAAACAGGGAATACTCAGGGGAGCAGCGAGAATAGAATAAGAGCAAAAACTGCCCACTTTTTACCTTGTGACAGATCCTCTCTAAATCCCTCACTGGGGATTTTCCATATGTAATCTGATACTGTTCATTCAGTATTAACAATATATTGGAATGATATCACCACTTTATACATTTCCCGTACGAATAACAGAGAAATGGCACTAGCAGATTTCTGAAGTAAATACATAAAAATGGTGTGTATTTTGCTGAAATATGTCTGAAAACATGACCGCTCCTTATCTTACAGCACATAATGTTACTATACTCTCTCGTGCGCTGGTCCGGCTGTCTTTAGAAAGACTGCATGGACCAGGGCTCATCCCAATGAACGCCCACTTTTGGGCAGATTACTACTCAGACAACACAGGGTGAGGGTTAAACAGTGTGGCAATCATTTATTGAACCACCAATAAACAATAATATATAGAACAGTCCCAGCAAATACCCAAAATGGTGAAAATTACACAGTCTCACCCTTCCGCGGACTCGCCAGGATTAGAGCAGATGCTTCTTCTAGAGCTGATTACCCCCACCAATGGCACCCCGCTTTTGGTGGGCACCTACAGCGAGAAACTGACGACACGCTTCGTAAGCAGTGAGGTATGAGGCTTCGTGACCTGATTGTCCCAACCTGGATTCTTCAAGAAATCTCTGAAGGTTCAATGATGGTCAATAGAGCAGAACTGTGTTCTTCCAACTGGGGCCATGGTCTCCAAGCTTACATGCTGTAGAATGTTCGTGGCTGTGGTTTTGTAAAGTCCCTCGGATTCTTCTCGCGGAATGATTGAAATCCCTTTTCATACTCACATCTGTGGCTCAGGTCATTATCCACATATCAGGGGGGAGATGGGATGAGTTTAACTCTCATTGTTTGAGTATTTAATCAGTTTGTATAGTTAGTCATTTTCTGTTTTGCAGGTCAACAAGCTAGCTAACCTGGTACAATGTGTATTCAACATATTAACAAACATCTATTGTTCCATAACCCTGCATCCCTGTCCTTAATACATAACAGACAATAAGTTACAACAAGCATCAACTCAAGTGTCAACATTCAGACAATATGACAATAATCCATGTTTCTTGACCAATCGAAGAAAGAAAGAAACAAATACAGGTCCTTCTCAAAAAATTAGCATATAGTGTTAAATTTCATTATTTACCATAATGTAATGATTACAATTAAACTTTCATATATTATAGATTCATTATCCACCAACTGAAATTTGTCAGGTCTTTTATTGTTTTAATACTGATGATTTTGGCCTACAACTCCTGATAACCCAAAAAACCTGTCTCAATAAATTAGCATATTTCAACCGTCCAATCAAATAAAAGTGTTTTTTAATAACAAACAAAAAAACCATCAAATAATAATGTTCAGTTATGCACTCAATACTTGCTTGGGAATCCTTTGGCAGAAATGACTGCTTCAATGCGGCGTGGCATGGAGGCAATCAGCCTGTGACACTGCTGAGATGTTATGGAGGCCCAGGATGCTTCAATAGCGGCCTTAAGCTCATCCAGAGTGTTGGGTCTTGCGTCTCTCAACTTTCTCTTCACAATATCCCACAGATTCTCTATGGGGTTCAGGTCAGGAGAGTTGGCAGGCCAATTGAGCACAGTAATACCATGGTCAGTAAACCATTTACCAGTGGTTTTGGCACTGTGAGCAGGTGCCAGGAAGCATGAAGTGCTCCAAAATCTCATGATAGCTAGCTGCATTGACCCTGCCCTTGATGAAACACAGTGGACCAACACCAGCAGCTGACATGGCACCCCACACCATCACTGACTGGGTACTTGACACTGGACTTCAGGCATTTTGGCATTTCCTTCTCCCCAGTCTTCCTCCAGACTCTGGCACCTTGATTTCCGAATGACATGCAAAATTTGCTTTCATCAGAAAAAAGTACTTGGGACCACTTAGCAACAGTCCAGTGCTGCTTCTCTGTAGCCCAGGTCAGGCGCTTCTGCCGCTGTTTATGGTTCAAAAGTGGCTTTACCTGGGGAATGCGGCACCTGTAGCCCATTTCCTGCACACGCCTGTGCACGGTGGCTCTGGATGTTTCCACACCAGACTCAGTCCACTGCTTCCCCAGGTTCCCCAAGGTCTGGAATCGGTCCTTCTCCACAATCTTCCTCAGGGTCCGGTCACCTCTTCTCGTTGTACAGCGTTTTCTGCCACATTGTTTCCTTCCAACAGACTTACCATTGAGGTGCCTTGATACAGCACTCTGGGAACAGCCTATTTGTTGAGAAATTTCTTTCTGGGTCTTACCCTCTTGCTTGAGGGTGTCAATGATGGCCTTCTTGACATCTGTCAGGTCGCTAGTCTTACCCATGATGGGGGTTTTGAGTAATGAACCAGGCAGGGAGTTTTCAAAAGCCTCAGGTATCTTTTGCATGTTGATTCAGAAGATTAGGGTAATAAGTCGTTTAGAGAACCTTTTCTTGATATGCTAATTTATTGAGACAGGTTTTTTGGGTTATCAGGAGTTGTAGGCCAAAATCATCAGTATTAAAACAATAAAAGACCTGACAAATTTCAGTTGGTGGATAATGAATCTATAATATATGAAAGTTTAATTGTAATCATTACATTATGGTAAATAATGAAATTTAACACTATATGCTAATTTTTTGAGAAGGACCTGTAGCTTCACATTCAACATAGCCTATGTCTCTGGGCCTACTGAATTTACGTCTGGCATAATTAAGAAGAAATGCTGTGTCATCACAATGGCTATTAATAATGAGCTATTAAAATACTCAATTCGAAAACTGACATTCTGCGAATATTGGACTTCACTTGTTTCCTTGGCCAATCCTTTCTAGAACCAACAATTGTTCTTTTCAGGCTTCCATTCAGCTAGTGAAAACTCCTGCATTTTCTTGTTCACCAGCGTGGTGGATATTTACTACATTATTATTCTTATTAGTCTTGTACCATGTATGTAATAATATTAGATTTTCTTTTCTTTGCAGGTAAATCAGCTCTTAGAAACAAACCGAAGACTGGAAGAACAGATCGGACACTGCGTCTGGTACCAGCACTTGATAGCATTCTTATTGTCTGTTTTAGTGGCCATAGTCTCCGCCATCATGTACTCGCTGAAGGACACCAGCAGATAACCTTTCAACCCTGGACAATTTCAGATTTTTCTGCTAAATAAATATTTAATATGCTACTCCTACAAGAAGTATCTTCTGCCAGAACCAAAGTTGCCTTTAGTGTTTGGCATATAACAAAACTAAAACATGATCTAACTAACAGACTTATGAAGAATGCGGAGAGAAGGTGCAGCCGGGTGGGGAGCACTTACAATACATCTGTATCCAAATTTTGATATCTCAGGGTATATCCGTGCATCTAGTCAAAACTAAAAGGGTACTAGACCTAATCCACGGATTGGTTTATGGTTTATTGGTTTTTTTTTCTGAAACATCAATTTTCATAAAGCTCTCTGCCGAAGCACTTGACAAGCTACTCGGTCCTATTTTTTTTTTTCCAAATTTGGTATTCTGTAGTTTATGACGAGCAGTGAGCTAAGTCTCTGATCACATCAGGATATTTTTACATGAAGGGGAGTATATACAGTGACATATATGAGGCATTGGCCACAGTGGTAAAATATCCATCATAGTTGTAGTAGCCCCTGACTCGGCAGCTGCATCTCTCTGAGGCCATTCTTACTTATTCTGCTCTACAAAAAGCCTACGTGTCTAACCCTAGTACTGTAGCGCCATTAAGTTGGCGGCTGCTACCTCGGTATAGTGTGCTTTGATCTTTTATTGTTGGCCAACGTTAAAGAAACATACAGCAGGCAGAAAATAAAGGATATGCTGGCACATATCACAAAAACGAAGGCCACTCTTTTGTCCTCCATTGGGTCATTCATGGCCTATGACTTTGGGGATGATAAGCCAATCCCATTTGCTTAGTGTGAAGTGAACACAGCTTAAGTCTGTAATGGAAGGACAGTTATGCAAGGCTTTGACATTCCTCAGTAGAGAGATGACTGCCATATTTTTTTTTTTTTTTGAGGAATACTTTTGCTCCTGGGGGCTTGGTGATAATGGCACCTCTTAGGTTAATCTACAGATACCGAGTTGGGCCCAGAGATGCCATCCACAAGCGTATGAGCATCCTATAGATGAAATTAATGCAGATAGTCGGGAGGGGATCCAGTAATACTCCGACTTGTCCCCAGTGTCACTGGAAGGAGAGCTGGAAATGTCATTGTCAGTAGACCTCCGGCACTGAGCCATCATGTTGGGTAACACTTCCTGGCTGGTAGGTCACCATCAGAGGGGGCTTAACTCAGTTTGAGTTTTGTCCCGATTATCTACTTATGCTTTTTCAAAGGTTTTGAGGATTTTCTAAGAAATCGTGTCAGCAGTTCATCAAGACAGAGCTGCTCTTTAGGAGCTTTCTAAGAATAGGCGACATGTAGAATGTTTTTTGGCTTTGTTTTTATAGTTCCCCATGCCTCCATTTCTGCTTAAAGTCTGGATACCTTTCTGGACTTTTTTTTTATTAAAATGCATAATTATTTGACTGAAATACATTTTTGCAATGTGGTTGCATTTCATTTTGGCTTCATTTGACTTTTGCAGATTCTGTTTCTCAGTACTTAGTCAGCTGTACAGTAGAATGCCAGGCAAGCCCCGCTCTGAAGATGGCTGGATCACTGGATCTGGCCAACCTCAGAGCCTCCACGCTCCTCCAATGCTGTTCAGAACAGCCACTGCTCCAAACTGTCAGTCACCCAGGAACTCACCGGCCTCTTGCAAGGAGGAAGTTGGGAGGCAGGGGAGTGGTGCGCTCCTGAAGGTTGATGATGAGAACAACCCTGTAATGCAGTGGGGAGGGTTGCAGTTTTCTCTATTTGATCATTGAATAGTTTATATCTGAAATAATGCAGTGTGGGGGGTAAAGAAGTGCACTACCCATAATGCACTTCAACGCTGTGCAGCCTCTTTTGGAGAATTCAGCTCTGAAGACTGCAGTATTATAAATACAGCTCTGGACTATAAAACAAGCTGTAACTCGGAAGCCGTACTTAACAAGTTCTGAAATGTACTTTCAAAATGATTCACCTTTTGATGCAAGTTAAGGCCAGCATCGTTAGTCCACAATTCACGGTCTGTGTGTGAACCGCAATGTTCTGACTGGCCGTGATATAGAGATATATGAGGCTGAGTTTGGAACAGGAGACTTATGGACAGGGGTAGATATTGAAGTCTGCACACAGACTCTCGGTTGTGGACGTAAGAAGACAGCCAAAGTCTCTGTTAATTGTGAAAGAGTTTTTAACAAGTTGGCTTAATGGGAACTTGTCTCGTCGGCTAATGCTGCTAACCTGCAGATATAGGGTTAATGTGCAGATTGATACTATTATAAAGGTACCTGACAACTGTACTGAAATGCTGCACTCGGCAAAGAATAAACTTTATTCCAATTGGGTGCCGCCAGCTTTCAGTCGTTGCTTACAACACTATCCGCAGCAGCTGGTAGCACGCCCCGCCACTTTGACGGACAACTCTGTCAGCATCGCATTAGTGCAGACCCAGCTGTCAGTTAGAGTGCCAGGGCGTGCTTACAGCTGCTGCTGATAGTGGTGAATGTAGCCACGCCTGTATGACTGAAAGCCGGCGGCACCCAGATGGAGCAAAGTTAATTTTCTCCTCGGTGCTGCACTTTCAGTACAGGAGCCGGGCAGCTCTCTAATGCTATTGACCTACAGAATAACCTTCTATCTGCAGGTTAATCACGTTATCCAACATGACAAGTTCACTGTAAGTTTAAGATGTAAAGACAATGAGTTACTAGTAACAAAAGGAGCTCCTACATAACACTCTTGATTCGCACCAGTGTCATCACTGGGAACAGCAGGACATTTGGGAAATCTAACAAAATTTTCTTGAATATTAGAGACGTCAGATGACCGCGCTAGTGGGATCCATGAGCTTGGACTTCCTACGGTTCCCCATAAAATTCTTTGGGGAGCTTTGCAGAGAGCTTTTTGTAGATTTTTTTTTTTTTTTTAGATCAATTTCGCCTTTAAGAGACGTTTATGCTGATTAGTAGATGTGCATATGTAGATGTGCATATTAAAAGTTGGCACTAGCTGTGACGCATAACGTCAGACACTGCAAGTATTATAGATGGTAATGGTGGGTTACCACGTATCGTAAGCTGAATTCCCACATTACTTTGGCACATTTGTGATGTACTGAGTAGTGATCAATGTGAACTAGCCTTGCAGTATTGTCAGTGGCTCGCTTTATGGTGATATAAGGAAAAGAGAGAGAACGCTAAATCTGTCTTAGATTTTCTTCAACAACAAACAACGCAATTGAAATATTACCAAAAATGCTTTGTACCTTTTTATTTTTCAATGTTCTTAGTTACAAATTGATAATTAATACTAATTTAAAACAGTTGCAAATCCAAATTTATCAAACTGAATGCGCCAAAATTCTGCCGCTAATTGTGCCAAAAAGCATTTATATTTATGATGTGATTTAGACTCTTTCTGCGCATTGGCCATCAATACGTCGGTGTTGGACAATGCACCGAAATGATTTCTGACGCAAAGTAACAGGCTGTGTAAATTTAGACTAGACAGGCTGAAGATGCGCCACAAACGGCATTAACCGCTGTAATAAATCTGGAGCATTTTACACTGCCTAAGATTTAGGCACTATTAATAAATAAGATCTATAGTTTTTACTACTGTGAAAATGTATACTTCTAAATTGTATGTGTTAATTTCATGGCATAAAAGCAAATGTATCACCAGATTTCATAATACGATCTGCGTTCAATTAGATCTGTTAGACCCAATGAGACTGGTGAATGTGCGTGACTGAGCGAACTCTCAGACCTCACGCTCAAGGCATAGTCATTTGCAGGAGGCTGGATGGGGGCACACAGAGTCCCGTGAGGCTGGTTACTGTATTATGGAGACGCCGGTAGCGAGCTGTGCCGGGTACCGCATAAGGCAGGTTTCCCACATCTGACTTTAACGGTCTGAGTATAGACTGCGATATCCGAGTCGGCTGCAGCTCTCACCAGCCTCATATACACTCACCGGCCACTTTATTAGGTACACCATGCTAGTAACGGGTTGGACCCCTTTTGCCTTCAGAACTGCCTCAATTCTTCGTGGCATAGATTCAACAAGGTGCTGGAAGCATTCCTCAGAGATTTTGGTCCATATTGACATGATGGCATCACACAGTTGCCGCAGATTTGTCGGCTGCACATCCCAAAGATGCTCCATACAAGGCAGGATGGATCCATGCTTTCATGTTGTTTACGCCAAATTCTGACCCTACCATCCGAATGTCGCAGCAGAAATCGAGACTCATCAGACCAAGCAACGTTTTTCCAATCTTCTACTGTCCAATTTCGATGAGCTTGTACAAATTGTAGCCTCAGTTTCCTGTTCTTAGCTGAAAGGAGTGGTACCCGGTGTGGTCTTCTGCTGCTGTAGCCCATCTGCCTCAAAGTTCGACGCACTGTGCGTTCAGAGATGCTCTTAGGCCTACTTTGGTTGTAACGGGTGGCGATTTGAGTCACTGTTGCCTTTCTATCAGCTCGAACCAGTCTGCCCATTCTCCTCTGACCTCTGGCATCAACAAGGCATTTCCGCCCACAGAACTGCCGTTCACTGGATTTTTTTTCTTTTTCGGACCATTCTCTGTAAACCCTAGAGATGGTTGTGCATGAAAATCCCAGTAGATCAGCAGTTTCTGAAATACTCAGACCAGCCCTTCTGGCACCAACAACCATGCCACGTTCAAAGGCACTCAAATCACCTTTCTTCCCCATACTGATGCTCGGTTTGAACTGCAGGAGATTGTCTTGACCATGTCTACATGCCTAAATGCACTGAGTTGCCGCCATGTGATTGGCTGATTAGAAATTAAGTGTTAACAAGAAGTTGGACAGGTGTACCTAATAAAGTGGCCAGTGAGTGTATATGCTGATGAGATTGTTGAGTTCGGATCAGGAAAATCTTGGCCACTCCAAGCATCGTGGTCATGCTCGGACTCTAACTTACTGAACACTCCAATAAACATACCTTAGGCCACTTTCACGGGATGAGTGCAGACCTTGATCTCCGGGTGGCCACGGTTCTCCGCAACAACATCATCTATGCTCATGAGGCTGTTGAGTCAGGTCAGGAGATCTGCGACCGCTCCGGACATCGCACTCGATACTTGGACCATGAATGCCACCCTAAGGGACATCTTTCCTTTTTTTTTTCTGGAAGCTATGATTTATTTCTTTAATGTATTTCATATGGAATCCAGCAGAACAAAAATTCTGATTTTTAACATCCCCATGTAGATTTATAGGCTTCCCTATTCTGACTCTGACGGAGCCACAATCCAGCCATGTGTACAAGTACTTGCCATTTTATGTGGCTTTATTCTGACTGTAACTTGCCATTGTTGATGCACATTCCAGTAAATGTCATCTCCTTTATTAATGGGATGAAAATAATCATTCACCCTCTGCTCCTATATTATATAAAAATGTCATTTTATGGCACTTTTGATGTTTAATTGACCTTTTCCAATTTTTTTTTTCCATTACTACATTTTTGGAATTCCCTTAGAATCATTCAGGTTCTTATAGAAATCAAGAAGTTAATTAAACCCTTGCTGTTTTTCTATAAGGAGACAATTAAAATGAGTGATGTGCAGCGAGTTCTTCCTAGCAAACAATGAGCCATTGCCGTGCACATTCAATTCGACAGTATTGATTCCAACATCGAGTCCTGCTTCTAGGAATCACTATGATAAAAGGCCATCCAGATTCAGCGTCCAATTCAGTGGTCCCCAGCCCGAATTTCTAGAAGATGAGTGATTGTAGGTACAGGACTGGCAGGAATGCATTAACCTGTACAAGGTATATAGAAATATATATATATTTAATAGTTTGTCACCAAAATGAAGAAAGTGTATTTTTTTTCTTGAATGCCAATAATGTATTTAATTGCAAGATTTCTTATGTACATGCCTTAATATATTTATATGAATATATGTAAAACACGTTTAGAGTTTTTTAACATTATAATTGTGTTATGTATTTCAGATTATGTAGTAAAATAATATTGAAAATAATGTGTTCATGGTCCTGTTATTACACAATAAAGGGTTAAAAGTAGTGATGAGCGAACATGCTCCGATTAGGTGTTATCCACCATGCTTGGGTGCTAACCAAGTGTCTTCGGTGTGCTCGAAAAATATGTTTCAGCCCTGCGGCTGCATGTCTCGTGGTTGTTAGACACCCGCTACCACACATGCAGGGATTGCATGGCCTGCATGTGTTACGGCTGTCGAACAGCCGCTGGGACTCGAGCATATTTTTCGAGCACACTGGAGACACTCAGTTTGGCAAGATAGAGGATTTTGTGGATTTAATCCGTGCTGCCGATAATGATATAAAATCAATGTGTTCAAATAAACAAAAGTGGTTTAATTCAACGCATTTCAAGGTTCAAATGACCTCTTCCTCGGGACATAACCACAAGAAATGCATCAAGAACTGTGATGGTAACCGCTGATCATCGGGGAGATGCTGTGTTTCGCACTACCACCTGTCGGATGTTTATGGCCTATTCTGAGGATATACCGTATATACTCGAGTATAAGCCGACCCGAGTATAAGCTGACCCCCCTAATTTTGCCACAAAAAACTGGGAAAACTTATTGACTCGAGTATAAGCCTAGGGTGGAAAATGCAACAGGTACCGGTGAATTTCAAAATTAAAAATAGATGCTCCATACCGTTCATTATGGCCCCATAGATGCTCCACATAAAGCTCTGCCATATATACAATGCTCTGCACCGTTGCCCCATAGATAGCTGTGCCATATATATAATGCTCTGCACCGTTGCCCCATAGCTGTGCCATATAGTGCTCTGCACCGTTGCCCCATAGCTGTGCCATATATATAATGCTCTGCACCGTTGCCCCATAGCTGTGCCATATATATAGTGCTCTGCACCGTTGCCCCATAGCTGTGCCATATAGTGCTCTGCACCGTTGCCCCATAGCTGTGCCATATAGTGCTCTGCACCGTTGCCCCATAGCTGTGCCATATAGTGCTCTGCACCGTTGCCCCATAGCTGTGCCATATAGTGCTCTGCACCGTTGCCCCATAGCTGTGCCATATATATAATGCTGTGCACCATTGCCCCATAGCTGTGCCATATATATAATGCTCTGCACCGTTGCCCCATAGCTGTGCCATATATATAATGCTCTGCACCATTGCCCCATAGCTGTGCCATATATATATAGTGCTCTGCACCGTTGCCCCATAGCTGTGCCATATAGTGCTCTGCACCATTGCCCCATAGCTGTGCCATATATATAATGCTCTGCACCATTGCCCCATAGCTGTGCCATATATATAATGCTCTGCACCATTGCCCCATAGCTGTGCCATATATATAATGCTCTGCACCATTGCCCCATAGCTGTGCCATATATATAGTGCTCTGCACCGTTGCCCCATAGCTGTGCCATATAGTGCTCTGCACCGTTGCCCCATAGCTGTGCCATATAGTGCTCTGCACCGTTGCCCCATAGCTGTGCCATATAGTGCTCTGCACCGTTGCCCCATAGCTGTGCCATATATATAATGCTCTGCACCATTGCCCCATAGCTGTGCCATATATATAATGTTCTGCACCGTTGCCCTATAGCTGTGCCATATATATATAATGCTCTGCACCATTGCCCCATAGCTGTGCCATATATATAGTGCTCTGCACCGTTGCCCCATAGCTGTGCCATATATATAATGCTCTGCACCATTGCCCCATAGCTGTGCCATATAATGCTCTGCACCATTACCCCATAGCTGTGCCATATAATGCTCTGCACCGTTGCCCCATAGATGCTCCACATAAATCTGTGCCATTGCTGCTGCTGCAATAAAAAAAAAAAAAACACATACTCACCTCTCTTGCTTGCAGCTCCTCAGCGTCCCGTCCCGGTGTCTCTCCGCACTGACTGATCAGGCAGAGGGCGGCGCGCACACTATATGCGTCATCGCGCCCTCTGACCTGCACAGTCAGAGCGGAGAGACGCCGGGAAGATGGCGCGGCGCCCGGCGTGTGGAACGAGGACAGGTGAATATGCGATACTTACCTGCTCCCGGCGTCCCGCTCCTTCCCCCGGACAGCTGGTCTTCGGTGCCGCAGCCTCTTCCTCTATCAGCGGTCACCGTTACCGCTGATTAGAGAAATGAATATAGGGCTCCGCCCCTATGGGAGTGGAGTCCATATTCATTTCTCTAATGAGCGGTCCCACGTGACCGCTCAGGGGAAGAGGCTGCGGCACCCGGAGACCGTGGGACGGGCAGGGGGAGCGACAGGAGCGCCGGGACTAGGTAAGTATATGACAGTCCTCACCCGCCGACCCCACCACCGATCATGACTCGAGTATAAGCCGAGAGGGGCACTTTCAGCCCAAAAATTTGGGCTGAAAATCTCGACTTATACTCGAGTATATACGGTAACAGCAATAAAAAAAAAGTAGTAGCAAATCTCTTTAATGAAACCCTTTACCATGTCTACTCTTCACAGCAGGCTTTACAGTCTGGTTTCCAGAGCTGAGCCGTTACCCAAGTCTTCTGGCACATTTACTCTGCATTTGACCCTTAGGACTGTTTTTTTACCTGCAGTTTACTTTGTCTTCTTGCCTCAAATAACTTAAGATCAAAAAGTAATTTAGTTGTGACATTTATTAATGATATTTTATACGATCATCTTTAATATGGAAGTTTTTGTCTTCTTTCATGGCTTTAATGAGACGCTTTCGGCCATAGTTTAATAAATCATTAAAGCATGAATCTAATTGACTTTGCTTTTTGAATTAAACCCTTTGATAAAAGAGAGATACATCCAATAATTTAAAGAAACATGACTTCAGTGTCATAGTCTCTGTGCTTTAAAAGGGACCTGTCACAAGGTTTTCCCACTGTACAGCCAGCATCTTTAAGCAGTCTTTTACAGCATATTAGCATGCTGCATGTACAGTGGGGCAAAAAAGTATTTAGTCAGTCAGCAATAGTGCAAGTTCCACCACTTAAAAAGATGAGAGGCGTTTGTAATTTACATCATAGGTAGACCTCAACTATGGGAGACAAACTGAGAAAAAAAAATCCAGAAAATCACATTGTCTGTTTTTTTATCATTTTATTTGCATTTTATGGTGGAAAATAAGTATTTGGTCAGAAACAAACAATCAAGATTTCTGGCTCTCACAGACCTGTAACTTCTTCTTTAAGAGTCTCCTCTTTCCTCCACTCATTACCTGTAGTAATGGCTCCTGTTTAAACTTGTTATCAGTATAAAAAGACACCTGTGCACACCCTCAAACAGTCTGACTCCAAACTCCACTATGGTGAAGACCAAAGAGCTGTCAAAGGACACCAGAAACAAAATTGTAGCCCTGCACCAGGCTGGGAAGACTTAATCTGCAATAGCCAGCCAGCTTGGAGTGAAGAAATCAACAGTGGGAGCAATAATTAGAAAATGGAAGACATATAAGACCACTGATAATCTCCCTCGATCTGGGGCTCCACGCAAAATCCCACCCCGTGGGGTCAGAATGATCACAAGAACGGTGAGCAAAAATCCCAGAACCACGCGGGGGGACCTAGTGAATGAACTGCAGAGAGCTGGGACCAATGTAACAAGGCCTACCATAAGTAACACACTACGCCACCATGGACTCAGATCCTGCAGTGCCAGACGTGTCCCACTGCTTAAGCCAGTACATGTCCGGGCCCGTCTGAAGTTTGCTAGAGAGCATTTGGATGATCCAGAGGAGTTTTGGGAGAATGTCCTATGGTCTGATGAAACCAAACTGGAACTGTTTGGTAGAAACACAACTTGTCGTGTTTGGAGGAAAAAGAATACTGAGTTGCATCCATCAAACACCATACCTACTGTAAAGCATGGTGGTGGAAACATCATGCTTTGGGGCTGTTTCTCTGCAAAGGGGCCAGGACGACTGATCCGGGTACATGAAAGAATGAATGGGGCCATGTATCGTGAGATTTTGAGTGCAAACCTCCTTCCATCAGCAAGGGCATTGAAGTTGAAACGTGGCTGGGTCTTTCAACATGACAATGATCCAAAGCACACCGCCAGGGCAACGAAGGAGTGGCTTCGTAAGAAGCATTTCAAGGTCCTGGAGTGGCCTAGCCAGTCTCCAGATCTCAACCCTATAGAAAACCTTTGGAGGGAGTTGAAAGTCCGTGTTGCCAAGCGAAAAGCCAAAAACATTACTGCTCTAGAGGAGATCTGCATGGAGGAATGGGCCAACATACCAACAACAGTGTATGGCAACCTTGTGAAGACTTACAGAAAACGTTTGACCTCTGTCATTGCCAACAAAGGATATATTACAAAGTATTGAGATGAAATTTTGTTTCTGACCAAATACTTATTTTCCACCATAAAATGCAAATAAAATGATTAAAAAAAACAGACAATGTGATTTTCTGGATTTTTTGTTCTCAGTTTGTCTCCCATAGTTGAGGTCTACCTATGATGTAAATTACAGACGCCTCTCATCTTTTTAAGTGGTGGAACTTGCACTATTGCTGACTGACTAAATACTTTTTTGCCCCACTGTATGACCCCAATTCCCTTTGCAAAGTATAAAAAAGACCCTTTTATTATACTCAAGACGGCGCAGTCCAGTCTGATGGGCGTCTCTGGTCTTGATCTGGCGCCTCCTGTCTTCTTACAATCCCCATCCTCCTTCCCTGCTTCGTGTGGATGACGTGTCCTACTTCATCCACACAGTGTCCCCCATCATGCTCCTGCCCGGGAGCACTTCTATCTTCCCTGTCGAGCGCAGAGCAAAGTACTACAGCGCAATATGCTGAAAAAAAGAATTGACAGCACCTCCAATATAATACATTGATCTAATGCCACCAGGCAAAAATATATATAACTGAGCATGAGGTTCTTAGTTGAACACTATGATCAGACTGTCTGAAGCTGAAAGCCACGTCACAGTGAACCTCTCAGTGGGCCCTAACTTGTTGCCTTAAAGAAGTGGCGTTGTGCGCTAACCACCGCCGCATGCTGGTGCCTCACTGCGCCCATGCTGCAAGACCGAGTCCCCTTGACTCCAGACTGAACTAATGTATGATTTTTTTGTAGGTGCGGTCTATTCTCTTTTTTCAGCGTATTGCATGCTCTGTCCCCTTTCTTGGACCAGCACTCCTACCATTTGGCACAGGTAATTTTAGTTAGCGGGAGACTGAAAAAGGGTCCAGCCTATTTTTTCCCTCACTTGAGAGATTCAGGAAGGGGAGTTTCAATGCTCCTTTCATTTGGTGTTGGTACTGTGTGGCGGCCATTGTTGCTGTGGTTTTGTGCTTGTGGGGCGGTGCGGTCTGGAGTCATGGGGACTCAGTCTTGCACCATGGGCACTGTGAGGCACCAGGCCACCTGCCCTGCTGGTGCATTGTCGCTGCAGCGGTGGTTCATGCACAACACCGCTCCTTTAAGGCTATAAAAGTTAGGACCCATTGAGAGGTTCGCCATGACGTGGCAGTGGCTTCATATAGTCTGATCAGAATCTAAGAACCTCATGTTCAGTTATATATTTTTTGTCTAGTGGCATTAGATCAATGTATAATTTTTTGGCTATGCGGTGCTTGCTCTTTTTTTTTCAGCTAAATACTAAAGAGTGCTTGCATAAGTAAATCCGGTCCCCCTCTCTCCTTTTTTCATCTTTCTCATTGGCTAAGTTTCCAATTTGACTGCTATTTCCTCACCCACTGTTACACTAAGGGGAGAGTGAGATCCTCTCCTCTACACAACAGTGGCCGGCTGATCAGGCTTGGAATATCCTGCATTAATACAATGAGTTCCATAGTTTTGTTGCTTTTACAGTAAAGAATTCTGTTCTAGCCCTTCTATGCTGGTGCAGAATCCATCTTTCCTAAATGTAACAGATACCTACTTGCATATAAAGACATTACTGACAAATTTCTACATATTCGGATACCTTTTCATCCACATTTGTTAGTAATTTTCTTAAGAATAAAAGCAGATCCCAACACAGATCTTCATTATAGTAAAATATTCACAAACGTAAAACTGTTAGAAGGCAGCGTCTTGAGGACGGACATCTCTGCAAATGTTTTATCCTGAAACTCTGGGTTGTTCATCGATTATTCTTGTGAACTATCCCAAAGAGTATTTTTAAATATATTCTTCTCCTCTGCAATCTCCTACTGGGCACATATAGAATATATACCCTTTGATTTTTGTTTCACTTTAAACTTTTTTGTCATTTGGCTTTCAAACATAGACAGAATTGAAAATGTCTGCACGCCGGCTTTCTAGTCTTAGAAGAAAGTAACTTCATATTCAAAAATATGCAAAGTATCTCAAGTTCCAAACATATTCTGTGTTTCCAAAAAATAGTAAAAAATCCAAAGTTTGAAAAAAGAGCCACATTGTCTACATCAGGGAAAATCTTCATTAAGACTTGAGCAAAAAGATTTGCACTGACCTAGTTCAGCATCCTGTCCGGTCCTCTGTGATAGCCTTGAACAACTCCTAAATCAACTATAAATCACTAAAAGTAACTTATAGGGTTGGTCCGAAACACAAATTAATTTTCATTCTAAGTGTCTATTTAATGCCATAATCCAATCTATTTTCTAATATACTTTAATTAAAAACTCCCTACCATTCCCTCTCTAATTGCTATATTTTTTGTACTACTTCCTTTTTGATGATGCTTCATTTGAGAATCCCAATGCATGCTGGTATTCTCAAATGAAGCATCATCAGTGTCCTCCGCATCAGAGGCTGAGCTAGTTCCTGCTCTAATGAGCAGTTGTCAATAGTGATGAGCGAGTATACTCGTTGCTCGGGTGGTCTCAGAGTATTTGTGACTGCTCGGAGATTTAGTTTTTGTTGACACAGATGTATGATTTGCAGCTGATAGCCAGCCTGAGTACAAGTGGGGGTGGCCTGGTTGCTAGGGAATCCCCACATGTAATCAAGCTGTCTAGTACCCGCAAATAATGCAGCTGCGGCAAGAAAAACTAAATCTCCAAGCAGTCACAAATACTCGGAGACCACCCAAGCATGCTCGGGAAAACCCAAGCAACGAGTACTCGCTCATCACTAGTTGTCAATTCTGATGTATGCTCAGTAGATTCTTGTCACTGCGCAATATGCACAGTGACAGTGCGCTCTCTCACCAGCTATGTTCAGAAAAAAACAAGCCGGCAAGAGAGTGCACTGTCAGCACGCATTGTAAGAAGAATGCCAACGCTGCCCCTGCAAGTGACGTCACTTAAAAATACATTATATTGTATAAATAATCTGGGGTGATTGATAGATTTAGATATAAAAATGAGAAAAAGACAAACAGCAAAACTGCACCAATCTACCAAGGTGGGTACAAACCTCCAGATCCACTGCCAATCAGACTTTAAAATATAAGTAGCAAAATAAACTCGAGAGAGGCTCAGTGCTAGAACCGAAACACTGCTTACCTTGGATGTGGAAAAAATATTTTTCTAACTATGAATGATGGATGTTTTGCATCTATTTTTGCTACTTTGATGTTGAGATAGATGTGAGTGCCTCTTTATAAATGATTATCGTCTATTTTTTCTCTACCACTAGCCATCAATAACTCTCTGAACTACAGGATAACATTGGTATAAGGAGACATTAAGTTACTTAATAGAAGCCTGAGGAGAGGGAAGCTGTTGGTATAAGGAGGCTGCTTTCTAGTCATTTCATTTCATCCCAGGGCTGAGTTCACAGCTACACTTCTGAGTACTGCTGTAGGCTGTCTTCCATGTTGCTGTTGCTACTGAATGTGCTGCAGAGAGAGATGGAAGCAGAATCTCCTCTTCTCACTGTGTATAGTGTATGGGGGGCATCAGAGCAACTATTGTTTGTCCCTTCTGGAGCTTACCTCAGAGAATACTAATGGTTAAATATTGAGTCGCAGAAAGAAAAAAAAAATGTTCACCTTCCGCTAAGAAAGTTTTATTCCTACAGTATAAACAAATATGATCTCTAGCTTTGTAATGTAACCCGAAATGATACTTTAAATGTAAATTTTTGTTTTGCAATTGTTAGAAAACATGTTTAATAATGCAAAATTCTAAACTGCTAGAATCCAAGTTCTGGCAGAATCCGGAGCTGGCAGTCATCTCCACTTACTGCCGATCCTCTCTTTAATTAGATGGGAAGCAGTGGGTGGTACCTACTGGGGATTTTAAAATTGCCTAAGATATTACTAAATGCTAAGACTGCATATTCAGGAGTGCACTTTGGCTTGTATATAAATTATATAGTGGAGCTCGGATATAAAGCCGGGTGCTTCACAAAATGATGATCAGAATTACAGTTATATAAAGATTGCACGGAAGTAAGTACACAACTGGAATATCCGAGATTCCCACCATGCTAAGTATGCTACTAATCATTCCCACATGTACAAAATTAGTAGGCATTGCACACTTCAAAACACATAAACCAGCATAATGTAATATGGCTGTTATCATTACTCTCTGAACACACAACTGTCTGATATTGTTCCATGTCTGCACTAGCCAGCCTCACCTCCCTCCTTTCCATCTTTTTGACTTATACCATAAATTGCTGCTTTTCTTCCCCTCCCTTTTGGAGGCTTTTTTGCCCTGTCTTTTTAATTGTGTTTATATGTTATTTAATAAAATATTTATTTTTTTACCTTAGTTAAAATCGCTTCTCTTAAGGTGTTCAACCATATTAGATTATGTTGGTTTAAATATGCTATTAAGACTAAAATAAAACATAAAGATGAGTCCGTGGCTGTTGTTTGCAGATAACTTGTGTGCAGAGGCGTAATTAGAGTCCAATGGGCCCTGGCGCAAGGTTTGGACCGCCCTTCCCCCACCTCCATCCTGGTATATATGTCCCTCATCCTGGACCTGTCCTGGTGTGTATATGCGAGGTGGCCAGGGTGGTAGTCGTGTCGAGGGGCTGCTATTTTTCCACGCCCTGGCACTCCACAAATAAAAGATAATGTCCTATCTGTCGTGTGGTTTGTGTATAGTGTATAACACGTTTCAGCTTGGAGATTCCTCTGGTCCTGTGATCCCGGATCCAGATGCCATCACACATTCAACGACAGACTGTTTCCTTTTTCAATAATTAAACTTTACTGACAATCAGATGATTAATTGCAGATTCAGCATAGTACGAGTCCATTTGTTCATCCTGAACTCACCCTTCACTGCCCCCATCCCTTATGGGAAATATGCAAATGCATGTAGAAAAGCCGCGGAGACACCATCACGTGTTTCTCAACACAAGCAATGAATAGCCAGGTCTTTCACCGGGAAGGAACAACCACGGGAAGGGCAGCATCCAATAAAGGAAAACCACCTATGCCAAAACATGGTATCCATCCACAGCTGTTTCGGGGTATTTGCCCCTCATCAGTGTGGAGTAGGAAACTGGCTATTAGGAGCAGTGCCTGGTGAAACAGAGCGATCTCGTGAGACCGCTACGTCATCATCTCGCAACACCACAATGCACTCTTGAGACCGGAGCGCACAAGCAGCGTCTGTAACCGCTTCGCTTGGATCCGGGGGCTCCGGAAGGTGAGTATATAACTATTTTTTATTTTATTTCTTTCTTTAACAGGGCTATGATGCCCACATTGCTATATACTACATGGGCTGGGCAATATACTACATGGGCTGTACTATATACTAGCAAAGCACAAATGAAGAAAAAACGGCTAAAAAGCCGCAGCCAGCTCACCAACCAGACCAATGGCACGTAGCAAAGGAGTCCATCCTGACCCAGACGTAGAACATCAGCAGCAAATCCAAAACATGTAGATACTCCAGCTTCGATAAAATTGGTAAAGTCTTTATTAATCCAAAGTGGTTAAAATATGATCCTTACAGACAGTGGACCACATAGGTGCTATATAAAGAAATCCTAGCAACGCGTTTCGACCTACAAGGTCTTACTCATGCTTAAGTCAAAGCAGGAATGACATTACATATATAGAGCTCATGGTTTAAGACCCGCCCCTTAAAAGTCACATGATCTACCTTCTAGGTCCTGCAGATATCCCGACTTATAATACAAAAGATTCCTAAAATTGTGCATATATAAAAATAGAAACAAATAATAACTATACATAGTTAATAATGATATAAAATTTTGTTTCTTTTATTTAATCCTGATGGGAAGCGAGTGTTTAAATTATATATCCAAAAAGCCTCTCGCGTGAGTATGCGTCTTTTCATATCTCCCCCCCGTTTAGGAAAATGTATTTTTTCTATGCCATGCACTCTAAAGGTAGTAGTGTTGCCATTGTGCACTGTATGGAAGTGTCTTGCTGCCATGGATACATTTCTATTTGGAATGTCACAATTATTTATATCCCTAAGATGCTCCGCTATACGAGTTTTTAATTTTCGTGATGTGCACCCTACATACGAAACATGGCATGTTGTGCAATCTGTGGGCTGGGTGGCTGCTATTCGCATGTAGGATTGTATTCCCACTAATGGGTTTAGTATGGGTACGACTAATGACATATTCCCCAGTAACTCCGCATAATTCCAGATCTAAGAAGGAAATAATTATCTGATTAAACACAAATGTGAATTTCAAACCAAATTCATACAATCCTACATGCGAATAGCAGCCACCCAGCCCACACCATCAAATCCATACCTGTGGGGGAACTCACTAGGTTAAAACGCAACTGTAGTCAAGAAAAGGACAAATTAAATGAGTTTCAAATGTTAAAAAATAAACTAAAAATTCGAAATTATCCAAACTGGACATTGGAGAGAGCCACAAATATAGTGGAACATAAATGTAGAGAAGATATGCTGGTATCCAGCACACTAAAAAATGCGGAAAATAATACACTTGCTAGAAAACCATATCTATGTCTACAATTTTCCCCTCAATTTAATCAAATTAAAAAAATTATAAATAAAAGATTACCCATCTTATACGAGGACAGCATGCTAACGCAGATATTAAGTAATGGAATAAACATAGTAGCCAGAAGAGCACGCACAATTGGTGACACAATTGCCCCTAATTCGGTTATGTCCAAATCAATATCTGGATCTGAAACATGGCTGAGCTGTAAAGGTTTTTTAAATGCGGTACCGCTGCCTGTAGTACGTGCATTCATGCACATGTTAGTAAAACTTTTCAAAACACAGAAAAAACTAATTATACTATCAACAGCTTTATAAACTGTCATACGAAAAATGTTGTCTACAAAATAGATTGCACAACATGCCATGTTTCGTATGTAGGGTGCACATCACGAAAAATTAAAAACTCGTATAGCGGAGCATCTTAGGGATATAAATAATTGTGACATTCCAAATAGAAATGTATCCATGGCAGCAAGACACTTCCATACAGTGCACAATGGCAACACTACTACCTTTAGAGTGCATGGCATAGAAAAAATACATTTTCCTAAACGGGGGGGAGATATGAAAAGACGCATACTCACGCGAGAGGCTTTTTGGATATATAATTTAAACACTCGCTTCCCATCAGGATTAAATAAAAGAAACGAAATTTTATATCATTATTAACTATGTATAGTTATTATTTGTTTCTATTTTTATATATGCACAATTTTAGGAATCTTTTGTATTATAAGTCAGGATATCTGCAGGACCTAGAAGGTAGATCATGTGACTTTTAAGGGGCGGGTCTTAAACCATGAGCTCTATATATGTAATGTCATTCCTGCTTTGACTTAAGCATGAGTAAGACCTTGTAGGTCGAAACGCGTTGCTAGGATTTCTTTATATAGCACCTATGTGGTCCACTGTCTGTAAGGATCATATTTTAACCACTTTGGATTAATAAAGACTTTACCAATTTTATCGAAGCTGGAGTATCTACATGTTTTGGATTTGCTGCTGATGTACTATATACTACGTGGCTGGGCAATATACTACATGGGCTGTGCTATATACTATGTGGCTGGGCAATATACTACATGGGCTGCGCTATATACTACATGGGCTGTGCTATATACTACGTGGCTGGGCAATATGCTACATGGGCTGTGCTATATACTACGTGGCTGGGCAATATACTACATGGGCTGTGCTATATACTATGTGGCTGGGCAATATACTACATGGGCTGCGCTATATACTACATGGGCTGTGCTATATACTACGTGGCTGGGCAATATACTACGTGACTACAACGTGGGCTGCGCAATATACTAAATGGACTGCACAATATACTACGTGGGTTGCGCAATATACTACGTGGGCTGCGCAATGTACTATGTGGGCTGCGCAATGTACAACATGGGCTACGCAATGTACAGCGTGGGCTGCGCAATGTACTGCGTGGGCTATGCAATGTACTGCGTGGGCTGTGCTACACACTACGCATACATATTCAAGAATACCCGATGCGTTAGAATCGGGCCACCATCTAGTATATATATATATATATATATATATATATATATATATATATATATATATATATATATATATATAGTACACCCATGAATAAATATTTTTATAAAGAAAAAAAAAAAGTACACATTTCATATTGCTGCGTGCCGAATGACCGGACCTATAAAGCTGTCCCACCAGTTAACCCCTTCAGTGAACACCATACAAAAAGGCAAAAAATTATGCTTTATCATCAAACCGCCGATGAAAAAGTGGAATAAATAAAAAATACAAATGTAAATAAAAATGCTACCGCTGAAAAGGTCATCGTGTCCCACAAAAAAGAAGCCAGCATGCAGCTCAATCAGCTGAAAAATAAAAGTTATAGCTCTCAAAATAAAGCAACGCAAAAATAATTATTTTTTCTATAAAATAGTTTTTATTGTGTAAAAGCGCCAAAATATCAAAATAAGATATAAATGTGTTATCGCTGTAATCGTACTGACCTGAAGAATAAAGTTGCCTTATCAATTTTATCTCGCACAGAACAGCATGAAAATAAAACAATTCCTGAATTGCTGGTGTTTGTTCATTCTGCCTCCCAAAAATTGGCATAAAAAGCGGTCAAAAATGTCATGTGCCGAAAATGGTACCAATAAAAATGTCAACTCGGCCCACAAAAAACAAGCAGTCACATGACTCTGATGGCAGAAATATGGACAGATTAGAGCTCTCAAAATATGGCGAAGCATTTTTTAGTATGTCACAGCAGCCAAACATAAAGGAACAATATAAACTGGTATCGATGTAATCGCACCAACCTAAAGAATAAAGTCATCAAATAACTTATACCGCACGAGGAATGGTGTAATAAATAAATAAAAACCAATTCTTAACCTGTGGTTGATTTTTTCATTCTGCCTCCGAAAGATCGCAGTAAGGCTCGGCTCACATTCATCCTACGCTGAGCGCTTATATCGGGGTTTTCGTGTAAATCTCTGAAATGCGTGATTCAGATGGAACCCCAGACAGATGATTCCCTATATTGAGACAGATGGAGTCGCTGTGGATGCTGTCTGGCCTGTGATTCGGCAGTGTCCTTTTTAGGAGAGTATAAAAGCGCAGTCTGCCACAGTTTTGTGCACCTCTGAAATTAAGGACACAGCTGAACAGAGGCCAGACGGAGTGCAGAATAACTCTGGAGCCTACTGCTTGTTTCTGGAAAACATCCATAGAGTCAAAATGATCACTACACCTGTAGATAAATTTCCAAAGAGGTATAATTTCCAAAATGGGGTCACTTGAAAGGGATTCTGCTTTTCAAGCACTTAGGGGCTCTGTGTATGGAGTCTGCAAACTATTGTAGGATAATCTGCGCTCCAGGAGGCAAATAGCACTCTGTCCCTCCCGAATTTCTTCGTATGGCTAAGCAGTACTATACAGCCACTTATGGGGTAATTCCACATTCAGCAGAAATTGTGGGACAAATTTTGGTGCCATTTTTACCCATTTTTCAGTGTGAAAATGTAAAAATCTGGGGTTAAACAACAAGTTTTGTGGTAAAAAATGTAATTTTTTTTAGAGGTCAAAGGTATAAAAATTATGCGACCCACCTGTGGTGTCAATATGATCACTGCAACCCTAGATAAATTTATTGAGAAGTGTAGCTGTAAAATGGTGGGGTTCTGCTGTTCTGGCAAGTTAGGGGATTTACCAATGTGATATGGCAACCTCAACCAGTGGGTGCTTCACATAGACACATCGGTGCCTCGATTCTTATTTTACTTCCATTCACTCAGTCTGGAAATGGTTAGCTGTATTGTTTTGTCTCTTTTGTAATATATTTTGAATGTTTTTTATAAACATTGCCTATCGTTCTGGATTAAATATAAAATGTAACAGTTCTATTCTTTTTGTTCTGTAAACCACACTCCTGAAAGCCACACGCTACCAGAAACCAGACGTCCAGTCCGCCTGTATAAATGACTCAGCTAGTAGTTATTGGTTATCATGGAGCTAACAGTATATATATACACTCACCGGCCACTTTATTAGGTACACCATGCTAGTAACGGGTTGGACCCCCTTTTGCCTTCAGAACTGCCTCAATTCTTCGTGGCATAGATTCAACAAGGTGCTGGAAGCATTCCTCAGAGATTTTGGTCCATATTGACATGATGGCATCACACAATTGCCGCAGATTTGTCGGCTGCACATCCCAAAGATGCTCCATACAAGGCAGGATGGATCCATGCTTTCATGTTGCTTACGCCAAATTCTGACCCTACCATCCGAATGTCGCAGCAGAAATCGAGACTCATCAGACCAAGCAACGTTTTTCCAATCTTCTACTGTCCAATTTCGATGAGCTTGTACAAATTGTAGCCTCAGTTTCCTGTTCTTAGCTGAAAGGAGTGGTACCCGGTGTGGTCTTCTGCTGCTGTAGCCCATCTGCCTCAAAGTTCGACGCACTGTGCGTTCAGAGATGCTCTTAGGCCTACCTTGGTTGTAACGGGTGGCGATTTGAGTCACTGTTGCCTTTCTATCAGCTCGAACCAGTCTGCCCATTCTCCTCTGACCTCTGGCATCAACAAGGCATTTCCGCCCACAGAACTGCCGCTCACTGGATTTTTTTTCTTTTTCGGGCCATTCTCTGTAAACCCTAGAGATGGTTGTGCGTGAAAATCCCAGTAGATCAGCAGTTTCTGAAATACTCAGACCAGCCCTTCTGGCACCAACAACCATGCCACGTTCAAAGGCACTCAAATCACCTTTCTTCCCCATACTGATGCTCGGTTTGAACTGCAGGAGATTGTCTTGACCATGTCTACATGCCTAAATGCACTGAGTTGCCGCCATGTGATTGGCTGATTAGAAATTAAGTGTTAACAAGAAGTTGGACAGGTGTACCTAATAAAGTGGCCAGTGAGTGTATATATATATATATATATATATATATATATATATATATATATATATATATACATACATTCCACGTGTTGGTATCGGGCGTGTATATACCATATGCTCACTGTTAGTTCTCCAGTAACCAGCCTATTAGTGGTAACAGCTGCAGTCTCATCCGTTAATCGTCGGCGAATCATGTAATTGTCCTGAATATAGGAGGCAGCAGAGCGCTGTTTGTGACAAAAAGGTAACAGCAGGGTGGTTCAGCTGACTTCCCTGGCTGTGATCTTTGACAATTGGTGGCAGTGGTGGGATTTGTGTGATCTCTCTGGTGTCATCCTAGACAGTATTTTATCTCAGTATTTGTAAGCCAAAATCAGGAGTGGAACAATCAGAGGAAAAGTATAATAGAAACACGTCACCACTTCTGTATTTTTCACCCCCTCCTGGTTTTGTCTTGCAAATACTGCTGTAAAATACTGACCAAATACTGAAAATGGGCACATGGCCACAGTAGTTTGCTAGGAGTTGCTTGTCATAAGTATTTACTAACTGACCCTGGCCTGTTTTCTGGATACTCTGCTACCTGACCAAGTTTACTTGAGACCTTGCTGACAATGATCTTACTATAGCCGCCTGTTGATTCTACCTCTGATTCTGTCCTTCCGGCTCTGACCACAACTCTGTTCATCTCTGACTTTGTCACAAACCTAACCTCTTTTGTTTTGACCCAACTTGTCATCATCTCTCCTTTGCCAGCTCACTCCCTCTGCCAGCAGCCACTTCGTGGATGTAACCCAGAGGACTCTGGTATTATTATTTCAGATTCCTTCACAGGGGTCAAAGAGTTAAGGGCAGGGTTCCTCTGGTACCTGCTAAGCAGAGTAGCTTGAGCACAGACTGTCCATGGAAGCCACTGTAAGAGCTGCCAGGCTTTCCTGTAGAGTTACCCTTAGGCTAATTTATGAACATTTAAACGTATTATTGATGAGTGAGTGTACTCGTTGCTCGGGTGGTCTCCGAGTATTTGTACCTGCTCGGAGATTTAGTTTTCCTTGCCTCAGCTGCATGATTTACAGCTGATAGACAGCTTGAATACATGTGGGGATTCCCTAGCAACCAGGCAACCCCCACTTGTACTCAGCCCGGCTAGCAGCCATAAATCATGCAGATGCAACAACAAAAACTAAATCTCCGAGCAGTTACAAATACTCGGAGACCACCCGAGCGTGCTCAGGAAAACCCGAGCAAACGAGTACACTCACTCACCACTAATTATTAACATATTTTTTTTAAATTGGGCAACTACTTTAAGAAAGCCATTGCAATATAAAGTAGGTGATGGAGGACACCTACAAAATAGACTACACAGGGCTAGCTTGTAGTTGACTGCCGTGGAGACACATAGTTCTGTATGTAAACTGTAAACACGAAATAGCAGATTTTAATGGAGAATATTAGCATGGTTACCTCATTTAATATTATTGAAAAATACTTATAAAAATGGAAATTCAGTGTTATTGATTGGAGCCGTTATAAATAAGATATAAAGAGCAAATTCTCTACTGTACAATTATATATCAGATGTCAGTCATGTACAATGTAAAATGAATGTTTTATTGCATCCATAGTGATATGGAGCAAGTCAGCATCTCCATGTTCTACACTTAATAGATGGACTGTAACTATGGTAACAGATGTAAAAGGACATAGTGAAGTCACCGAGAGAAGGAGAACCTCGAGGTTCCTCTGCCTAAGTTCCTACACAATATCATAAACACAGGCACGGCAGATGGGTCATAGATGCATCGGTGCCTCAATTCTTATTTTACTTCCATTCATTCAGTCTGTAACTGGTGAGGCATTTCAGTTACACAACAAGTACGTGTGTGTATTTGTATATACATATATATTTATATACACAGTTGAAGCCAGAAGTTTATATACACTATATAAAAAGACACATCTGCATGTTTTTCTCAATAACTGACATGAAGTCACAATAAACTTTTCCCGTTTTAGGTCTATTAGGATTACCATAATTATTAATATTTGACAAATGCTAGAATAATGGGAGAGAGACAGAGAGAATGTTTTAAGACATTTTTATTACTTACTGCACAGTCAAAAGTTTACATACACTATGATTACTATGCTTTTAAACACTTCTGGACTGCCCATATGATGATGTCACATGTTTGGAAACTTCTGTTTTTTGGCAACATTTGAGTTAGTTAGAGACACACCTGTGGAAGTTTTTAATGCACACCTGAAACATACTGTTTCTTTGTGTAGCATCATGGGAAAGTCTAAAGAAATCAGGCAAGATATCAGGAAGAGAATTGTGGACTTACCCAAGTCTGGGTCATCCTTGGGTACAATTTCAAGATACCTTAAGGTGCCTCGTTCATCTGTACAAACAATTATATGCAAGGATAAACAAGATGGAAATATCCATCATGAAGGAGACGGGTTCTGTGTCCCAGAGATGATCATGCTTTGGTCTGACAAGTGCATATCATCCCTAGGACAGAAGCAAATATACTTTACAGGTCTACACAGAACCTGTCAATCACCAGCAGCACTCTACATTCAGCAATTTTTGTTCCCCCACTAGGAACTATCAGGAGCGCCAGTGCTTTCTACTTCCTTTTTTAGAAGCAAAAGACCTTTTGAAGATGATGGTGGAAGCTGGTAAGATTGTGTCCATATCCACAGTGAAATGAGTACTGTATCAACATGGGCTGAAAGGCCACTCTGCCAGAAAGAAGCCATTACTCCAAAAGAAACATAAACCAGATTAATGTTTGAAATGCACACAGGAACAAAGATCTTATTTTTTGGAGACATGTTCTGTGGTCTGATGAATCTAAAATTGAACTTTTTGGGCATAATGACCTTCGCTACGTTTGAAGGAAAAAGGGAGAAGCTTGGAAGCCTAAGAACACCATCCCAACTGTGAAACACGGGGGTGGCAGCATCATGTTGTGCGGTTGATTTGCTGGTGCACTTAACAGACTATTTGTCATCATGAGAAAAGAAGATTATGTGGCAATACGGAAGCAACATCTCAACACATCAGCCAGGCAGTTAAAGCTTGAGTGGAAATAGGTCTTCCAAATGGACAATGACCCGAAGCATACTGCCAAAATGGTAACAAGGTGGATTAAGGATGACAAAGTCAATGTTTTGGAGTGGCCATCACAATGCCCTGATATAAATCCTATTGAAAATGTATGGGCAAACTGAAAAGGGAGGTGCGAGCAAGGTGACCTACAAACCTGGATCACTTACATCAGTTTTGTCAGGAGGAATAGTTCCAAATTCCGACCAACTATTGTGAGAAGCTTGTGGAAGGATATCCCAAATGTTTGACCCAAGTCATTCAGTTTAAGGGCAATGGTACCAAATACTATTGGAGTGGCCATCTCAGTCTCCTGACCTCAATATCATTGAGCCACTCTGGGGAGATCTCAAGCGCGTAGTTCATGCTAGACAGCCCAGGAATTTGCAGGAACTGGAGGCTTTTTGTCAAGAAGAAGGCAGTTTTACCATCTGAGAAAATAAAGAACCTCATCCACAACTACCACAAAACACTTCAAGCTGTCATTGATGTTAGGGGGGGCAATACACAGTATTAAGAAATGAGGTATTTGAACTTTTTATTGGGGTCATTTGGATGTTTTGGGTTGTCATTATGATTTAAAAAGAGAAAACAGTAGTTTGACAACAAATGGATTCAGCCAACCACTAACCACTAGTGGAGAAAAAGTTTTGGTGTTATCATTCACACTCTCTGAAAAAAGGCCAAGAAAGCAAAAAATTCTACTGGGGTATGTAATATATATATTTATATGCACTGTATATACAGCAGGTGAAATAAGTATTGAAGACATCACCAATTTTTTAAGTAAATATATTTCTGAAGGTGCTGTTGATGTGAAATTCCCACCTGATGTGAGTAACTACCCACCCAATCCAAATAGGTAAAGTAATCAAAATAGATGTCCATAAATTAAGCTATGCTTAAAAATGAGAAATGGCACAGGGAAAAAGTATTGAACATGCTTGCTGAAATTTAATACTTACTGAAATTTAATAAAGCTTTTGGTGATGAAGCTTTACTTATAGTTTTATTTGAAACAATTGTACCTGCTGATTCCAGGTTTTTCTGCAGCTCCTCACAGGTGGTCCTTGGCTCTGGGACAACTTTTCTCTTAATTCTTTTCACTCCTTTTTCTGAAATCTTGCATGAAGCACCTAGACGTGACCTGTTTATGGTGAAATTATGTTCTTTCCATTTCTGGATTATGGCCCCAACAGTGATCACTGGAGCATTCAGCAGTTTAGAAATTCTTATGTAACCAATTCCGTCATTTTGTTTTACAACAATAAGGGGATGAAGGTCTTGAGACAGCTCACTGGTTTTACCCATCATGAGATGTTTCTTGTGTGGCACGTTTCATGTGTGTGTACCTTTTTATAGGCCATCAGTTGAACCAGCTGATATTATTTTTCACTAAGTTGTTGGATTGCTTTTAATTACTGCTATATTTCAGCTGGTGTCATGACTTTTCATTGCTTTTTGCACCTTTATTTCTATATATATGTTACAGTAAATACTTTTTCCCTGTGTCGATTCTCATTATAACATATAACATAATTTATGGTCATCTATGGTTTGATTTCTTTTCCTGTGTAGATTGAATGGTTTGTACCAACATCTGGTGAGAATTTCTTGTCAATAGCACCTTTACAAATATATTTACTTAGAAACTTGGTGACGTGTTCAATAGTTATTTCACCTGCTGTATATCGTTTGTTACCCGTAGAACAAATTACATTTATTACATAGATATGTCTAAATTAAAGTGTGGCATTTAGAAATCGTTTGCTCCTGTATTGTCTTCCTGAGGGTAACGGATCAGAGGTTTGGGAATATTAGCTGTAATTCTTTGTTTTAGCTTCAGTAAAACTGTAATCCCAATGTAGCACAATAGCAAGGAAGAAACTGAGTTGTTATGGAAACTGAAGCTCTGGAACAAAGTTGCTTAAAGTAGTTTAATCATCTTTATGTGGATTTGGAAAGCAGAAGCTATACACAATAAAAATCAGATTAGACAATGTGTAATCAGGCGATCATTCACAGATGGTAGATATGGGTTGAATGGATTTTGGCCAATGGTAATCAGAAATGAATGATGCACGGCAGCAATAAGTCTTATTAATTCTATATTAGATGATTCCTGAACAATATTTAAAAAAATATATTAATAAGATAAGGAATATAGGAAATATGGATAATTTTTATTTCGGAATGCAAAATATACTCGATATTCCTTGCAATTTTTCAAATTGGTGAAATAACAGCCCTATTAATGATAACTAGTGTTTAGTAAGCGTGCTCGCCACTGTTCAATACTCGATTGAACATCGGGCTGCTCACTATGCTTGGTACTTGATCAAGTATCGCTGGTGCTCGAGCACAATGCTAAAGTCCCTGACCCACATGTTTCGCAGCTATTAGATAGCAAATAAGCATACAGAGATATCCTGCCATTCACAGTAATGTAGACATGTTGGCTTCTGGCATTACTGTGATTGGCCGGCGGCATAGCGTCATCGGGTCTTATGCGATGCCCAATAGACTGTCCCCCGGACGATCATCACTAATGATAACTAATAAAAGAATTGTTGCTCTGATATTAAGACTGATAAATCTGCACTATGTTTATTTCTATCAGTCAGATGGCCGCTATTGAATTAGCGTGAAAGTTCAGGACGTCATTTAATGTTATTTAATCTAAGTGAACATTTGAACATTCGACTGAAGATAAATCTGATTCTACCCCTGTTTTGAATCAACCCATATTCTAGTGCAACATTTTTTTCTTTTTTTCTTTATTCAGCTTGGGGGATTGGAGGACTTGTTCATTATCTGTAGCAGCTCCATTGGGATCTTCTCGGTTGAAGCAGCAGCATAAATCTATATCATTATGATTGTTAATACATTGTTCTAAATAAAACCAATATTCCTGTACTCTCCAACATCTGTCATCATTTCGTTCAACTTCTTTGTTATACAATACTTACCGGTAAGGTGGAAACATCCGGACTTGTGAGACAGACCTCTCCCTCTCCAGCTCTATTGTGTGTCAAACCTCTCCCTCTCTACCACTCCCGTCAGATCATTTCTCTCCAAGGGTATGTTTCCACAGGCAAAAACCAGCAGCAAAACACACCCAGGCTTCCATCACAGGGCCACCCACCTCTGTGATACATAACGGCCATTCATCACGACACCGGTCAGTGTCTCACCATCACAGTTACGCCTCCAAGCGTATCCTGAGGAGCCCATACAGCGCCCCCTAGATGTAACAGGGGTCACTGCCTCACACAGACCACACCTTCTCTACCACTTTTGTGAGTCAGACAACTCCATATCCATCTCTACTTTGTGTCAGATTACTCCCTAGTTAATTCTCCGATCTGTCAAACCACACCCTATTCAGCTCTTTTTTTGTGTATAATCTGTTGTGAACTATATTTCTTGGCTCCCTCTTGTGGTCACTAGCGGTATTACACTTGGATCATCTTTCTCCAGGTTGGTACCCACCTGGTTCGTTAGGCCTTGGGTGTTCCTATTTAGACTTCCTGGAAACTCAGTCTAGTGCCTGGAATCGATGTAGTCAGTCTATGTCTGTTTGCTCCTGACTCCTGGTCTCCTGTTCTTTGCAAGATAAGCTAAGTCCTGCTTTCTTATTTTTGTTTATTCGCTTTGCTTCTATTTTGTTCCAGCTTGTTCATAATGTGATTCCTGATTTTTGCTGGAAGCTCTAGGGAGCTGATATTCTCCCCCCACACCGTTAGTCGGTGCGGGGGTTCTTGGATTTTCAGCGTGGATATTTTTGTAGGGTTTTTGCTGACCGTATAAGTCTCCTTCCTATTTTCTGCTATTAATTAGTGTGCCTCTCTTTGCTAAATCTAGTTCATTCTTACGTTTGTCTTTTCTTCTTACCTCACCGTTATTATTTGTTGGGGGCTTGTATTATAACTTTGGGGTCCTTTCTCTTGAGGCAAGTGAGGTCTTATTTTCTCTGAAAGGGTTAGTTAGATCTCCGGCTGGTGCGAGACGTCTAGAATCAACGTAGGTACGTTCCCCGGCTACTTCTAGTTGTTGTGCTAGGATTAGATATACGGCCAGCCAAGTTACCACCTCCCTATGAGCTGGTTTTTGTGTTTGCGGACTTAGCTGGAACTTCTGAGATCCTCTACCACTAGGGTCATAACAATAATCACTGCCTCTGCACCACTTCTGTGCCAGCCAACTTCCTCTATATAATTACTATGTCAGACCACTCTTTATTCAGCTCTTCTTGTGTGTCAGACAACTTGCTCTGTACCACACCAATGACAGAATACTCTCTTTATACAGCTCCAATGACAGAATACTCCATCTCTACCACTTCTGTTTTAGACCACTCTGTATTTAGCTCTTCTTGTGTGTCAGACCACTCTGTCGCTTCCACTCCAATTTTAAAAAACAACCGTCACATCCAAACATAGACTAAGTGTGAACAGGTGCTGAACCTTAGAGTCACCAACTCCTATACAGTCAAGCAAATAAGGCAGCACACTGCAGCGCTAAAACATGCAAAAATGAAACACGAACATTGAACAGCATTACTGCACTAGAAATATGAAAAATGAGAGCGTTTAGCACATAAAAAGACCAATTTTATGTGAACCTGGTAGCCACTTTACGGCATCTCTCTTATACCAGGTCCAGGTTTTTCATATTTCTAGTGCAGTAATGCAGTGACTTTAAGGTTCAGCACCTGTTCACACTTAGTCTATGTTTGGATGTGACGGTCAGTTTTTTAAAATGTATTATTTAGCCTTCTGACCGAGCACTCCACCTCCTAGTCACAGGTGTTTTAATTGCAACAGGTCCAGTACCCCTCCACAGAGAGAGAGAATGTTAGTCTCATAAGAGGTTTTCATAGGTACCCATTCAGATGGAGATGTTTGTTCTCAGCGAGGAAGAAAAGCATAGGACCTGGTGTAAGAGAGATGCCGTAAAGTGGCTACCAGGTACACATAAAATTGGCCTTTTTTATGTGCTAAACGCTCTAATTTTTCATATTTCTAGTGCAGTAATGCAGTTCAATTTTCGTGTTTCATGTTTGCAGTGTGCTGTCTTATTTGCTTGGCTTCCACTCCAATGACACAAGAATCCCTCTCTACCACTCCAATGACAGACCACTCTCTCTCTACCACTCCAATGACAGAACACTCCCTCTCTACGACACCAATGACAGAACACTCCATGTCCACCATTCCAATGACAGAACACTCCCTCTACCATTCTAATGACAGAACACTCCCTCTCTATGACTCCAATGACAGACCACTCCCTCTCTACCACACCAATGACAGAACACTCCATGTCCACCATTCCAATGACAGAACACTCCCTCTCTACCATTCTAGTGACAGAACACTCCCTCTCTACGACTCCAATGACAGACCACTCCCTCTCTACCACACCAATGACAGAACACTCCATGTCCACCATTCCAATGACAGAACACTCCCTCTCTACCACACCAATGACAGAACAATCCCTCTCTACCACTCCAATGATAGAACACTCCCTTTCCACCACTCCAATGACAGAACACTCCCTCTCTACCACTCCAATGATAGAACACTCCCTCTCTACCACTCCAATGATAGAACACTCCCTCTCCACCACTCCAATGACAGAACACTCCCTCTCTACCACTCCAATGATAGAACACTCCCTCTCTACCACTCCAATGATAGAACACTCCCTCTCCACCACTCCAATGACAGAACACTCCCTCTCTACCACTCTAATGACAGAATACTACCTCTCTACCACTGCTGTGTCAGACCACTCCTATCCAACTCTCCTGTGTAAGAACACTCCATCTCCAACTGTACTTTGTAACAGGCATTTCCATCTCTACTTTTCTGATACATCCAGTGATGGACACTCCTTCTTCAGATATAGTTGCAGTATATAAATTCTAATTCTTTTTTTTATGGTTAAGTACAACCACTATAATATTGCAATCCTACTATATGTCAGACAACTTTACAACCCCACCTAACAATTTTTAATTTGTTCATATTAAATATTTTTATGAGCATATACTATGCTCATAAAACCACCACTTATTTTACACCTGTTATTGAATTGCATCCCATAACAAACCAAGAATGGAGCGTTAAATGGGTCTTTCATGCATAAATATTACTTCCAATGCTAATGGGTAGCATTTGTTGCTTTTTTTAACCCCTTTACCCCCGATGGTGGTTTGCACATTAAGGACCAGACCAATTTTTACAATTCTGACCACTGTCCTTTATGAGGTAATAACTCCGGAATGTTTCAGCGGATCCCACTGATTCTGAGAATGTTTTTTTGTGACATATTGTACTTCATGGAAATGATAAAATTTATTCGATATGACTTGCGTTTATTTGTGCAAAAAAACAGAAATTTGATGAAAATCTTGCAATTTTCAAACGTTGAATTTTTATGCCCTTAAATCAGATATGTCACACAAAATAGTTCATGAATAACATTTCCCACATGTGTACTTTACATCAGCATAATTTTTGAAACAAAATTTTTTTCGTTAGGAAGTTATAAGGGTTGACCAGCAATTTCTAATTTTTACAACAAAATTTACAAAACCATTTTTTTAGGGACCACGTTACATTTGAATTTGAAAATACCCAAAAGTGACACCATTCTAAAAACTTCATCCCTCAAGCTTGTCAAAACCACATTAAAACATTTTATTAACCCTTCAGGTGTTTCACAGGAATTTATGAAATGTGAAACGAAAAAATTAACATTTAACTTTTTTTCTTTATTTTCACAAGGGTAACAAGAAAAAATGAACACCAAAATTTGTAATGCAATTTTTTCCTGAACATGCCGATACCACATATATCGGTAAAAAACACTGTTTAGGCGCACGGCAGAGCTCGGAAGAGAAGGAGCGCTGTTTGACTTTTTCAATGTAAAATTGGCTGGAATTGAGACCGGATGCCATGTGGCGATTGGAGCGCCCTTGTTGTGCCTAAACAGTGGAAACCCCCCATATGTGACCCTATTTTGGAAACTAGACCCCCCTAGGAACTTATCTAGATGTGTGGTGAGCACTTTGAACCCCAAGTGCTTCACAGAAGTTTATAACATAAAGCCATGAAAATAAAAAAATCATATTTTTTTTTTTTAAAAGATCTTTATGAAGTTGTTGTGCAATTTGTCCTAAGTATGCTGATACCCCATATATGGGAGAAAACCACTGTTTGGGCGCATGGCAGAGCTCAGAAGCGAAGGAGCGCCGTTTGATTTTTTTCAACGCAAAATTTGCTGGAATTGAAATCGGATGCCATGTCGTGTTTGGAGAGCGCCTCATGTGCCTAAACAGTGGGAACCCCCTACAAGTGACCCCATTTTGGAAACTACACCTCTCCAAGGAACTTATCTAGATGTCTGGTGAGCACTTTGAACCCCAAAGTGTTTCACAGAAGTTTATAAAAATCATATTTTTTTCCACAAAAATTATCTTTTAGCCCCCAATTTTTTATTTTCCCAAAGATAACTGGAGAAATTGGACCCCAAAAGTTGTTGTGCAATTTGTCTTGAGTATGTGGGGGAAACCACTGTTTGGGCGCATGGCAGAGCTTGAAATGGAAGGAGTGCCATTTGACTTTTGCAAGCAAAATTGGCTGGAATTGAGTTCAGATTCCATGTCGCGTTTGGAGAGACTCTCATGTGCCTAAACAGTGGAAAACCCCCACATGTCACCCCATTTTGGAAACTAGACCCCTTGCGGAACTTATAAACTTTTGTGAAACACTTGGGGGTTCAAAGTGCTCACCACATTTCTAGATAATGTAGAGCCGTGAAAATAAAAAATCATATTTTTTTCATAAAAATTATCTTTTAGCCCTTAATTGTTTATTTTCACAAGGGTAGCAGGTGAAATAAGACCGCAAAAGTTGTTGTGCAATTTGTCCTGAGTACGCTGATACCCCATATGTGGGAGAAAACTACTGTTTGGGCACATGTTAGGGTCTGGAAGGGAAGTTGTTACGTTTTGGAATGCAGTCTTTGATGGAAACGTCTGCGGGCGTCATGTCGAGTTTGCAGCGCCCCTGATGTGCCTAAATAAGTGGCCCCATTTTAGAAACTAGACCCTTTCAAGAATTTATGTAGGTGTGCCTAAACAGTGGCAATGCCCAACAAGTGCACTCTTTTTGGAACTAATCTACTGTTTCCTGGTATGTGATTTTTATAATGTAGTGGCATATGTGAGTTGTGTAGTGTTTGTCAGGTTGTCATACATCAGTTGTGTAGTGTTTATCAGGTTGGGTAAGTCAGAAATTAATTTAGTAGTCTATGGATGTGTGGTAAAGTCTGAAGCATTCTTTCATACACAGGCCAGGTTTATTGGGGCAGATGTCGCATTGCTAAATGGTGCCCTTGCGTATTCCCCTTCTGTAACACACTCGGCACCTCTTTTGCAAATTACCTTTTTGTTCCGCTGTGAAGGACCTCCCCCGCGAAATCTTGGCCTGGTACAATACAATAAAGCATGTGAAAAAATTTTTTTGTACAAAAGGGAAATCAAACAAGCATGTGACATAAATTCCCCTTAAAAGTATTAAATCTTTAATAGGATACCTTTAAAAATACCACTTCCCAGTGTAAACAGAAAAAAGAAAAAATTAATTAAATGGACTACAGAACTACTAGGTGCACCTAGCCTAATAAATAGCCCTCCACTATCCTGCTATCCCTGCCTAGCAGTGGAGGTTGGCACCCTGATAGATTATTTGGCGCCCCCACTCCGCGGCGGCTGTCACCTGCTGGCCCTATTAAATAACTAGCCAGCTAAAGGTGAGAAAACAATGAGCAAATTAAAGTTATGAAAAAAGCAGGAGTAGAAAAACTAAGGTGCACACTAGGTAAAAACTGTCAACCTCCATTCTTGAAGCCCCACTTAGGACAATATGCTAAGAACATATAACCAATTTGGCTAGTAAAATATTGATATAATTGTCCTCCGCACAATCACAAAGACGCATATAAACTTATGTGCATAAATAGTGGGAAAATCAATAGGAGGAAAGACATAAAATGTGAATGACCTGGTTCAGTCCGAATGAGAGACTGTGCATACCCACACTATCTGACAAATATTATTACACATTAGTCATGATGACTGCATACAGAGATGTATAAACAATATTGCACAGGCACCTGCACTCAAAAACAACAGTATACAGGTGCCAATAGACAATCATGACAAGTGGTCAGCATCTATACTTATGCACAGTACAGTGGACCAGAAACATAGATAATATAAAGGGCAGCCAAGGAAAGTGGGGATATTGTCCCCAAAGCAGGACACTTAGCTGTCAGTAGAACGCCTCGACGCGTTTCCCCGTCATACGGTTCCTCAGGGGGCAAAGGCGGATACAATGAACCGGAGGTCAATGATGTAGGTGCCCTGATATCGGGACAGACCTGGTACAATACAAGCATCTTCTGTTCTGGAAGTACTGAAGCCCTGACTGACAAATATCAGGGCCTTAATCACTACCTCCTGGAACTGAAGGTACAACGTAGTAGTCTGACCTGCACATTGAGACGACAGGAAAGCATTGAGCATTGCCATCTGTACGATGTGCACAGCCAGCTTCTTGTACCACACCTTGGCCTTTCTCAAAGCACTGTATGGCTGGAGGTCTTGATCAAAAAGATCAACACCCCCCCCATGTTTTTGTTGTACCCCAGTACACAGTCTGGTTTGCAGACCTGTATAGAGGTACCTCATACAGTGAAGGTGCTGCCATCTCAATGTATGGTGTTCAAGAAAAAGACATCCTTCTCGACCTTGCACTTGACCACCAGCAGGTAGTTGCTACATTGGACTCTGCTGTCACCCCTTCTGAGTATCTGCCCTATTAGCGTTTTCGGGAGGGCTCTCTGATTTTTGGGGACAGTACTGCAGGCTGCGGTACCTCATGCAGAGAGGGACTTGAAGAGTGGGATGCTGATGTAAAAGTTATCCACGTAGAGATGATAACCTTTATCCAGCAGTCTGTTGCACCAAATCCCACACAATTTTTCCACTCCCAGGATAGGGAGGCATTCAGGGGATTCAATCTGGGTGTCTTTCCCTTCATAAACTCTAAACCTGTGGATGTACCCTGAGGTATTCTCACCAGCTTATAGAGTTTAATTCTGTACCTGGCTCTCTTACTGGGCAGGCACTGACAGAATTTGAGCTTCTCCTTGAAATGAATTAGGGACTTACACTTCAGCAAACTTTTTGTTGAAGTGTTCGATGACCGACCGAACTTTGAACAGATGGTCAAAGTTGGGGTCATCTCGGGGAGTACACTGTTATCAATAACATTCAGGGCCGGACTGGCCATAGGGCACTTCTGGCAAATGCCAGAAGGGCCGGTGCCAGTGGTGGGCCGCTCAATCCGCCGCCCCCGCCGTCGCATTCAACTATACCGGCGTATAGACGCCGGTACAGTTGAATGCAATGATGGAGGAGAGAGCGTCCACAGACGCTCCTCTCCCATCATTCCCCGCTCTGCCTCTGACACTGCGGGTGCGCGATGATGTCATATCATCGCGCACCTGCTGTGTCCCGGGCAGACTGCAGCTGCTGAGACAGGAGCAGGAACCAGGAAGCAACGCTGGGCACGAGGAGAGGTGAGGAGAGTTTTTTTTTTTTCTGGACTGTGGGGCCATTCTCGGAGGAGGTGAGGGGAGGAAGAGAAGAGATGTGGGCTGTATATAGTTCTCTGTGGGCTGTGCTCTGTGCTGTATACTGCTGTGGGCTGTATATAGTTCTCTGTGGGCTGTGCTCTGTGCTGTATACTGCTGTGGGCTGTATATAGTTCTCTGGGCTGTGCTCTGTGCTGTATACTACTGTGTGCTCTGTACTATATATAGTTCTCTCTGGGCTGTGCTCTGTGCTGTATACTACTGTGGGCTGTATATAGTTCTCTGTGGGCTGTGCTCTGTGCTGTATACTACTGTGGGCTGTATATAGTTCTCTGTGGGCTGTGCTCTGTGCTGTATACTGCTGTGGGCTGTATATAGTTCTCTGTGGGCTGTGCTCTGTGCTGTATACTGCTGTGGGCTGTATATAGTTCTCTGTGGGCTGTGCTCTGTGCTGTATACTACTGTGTGCTCTGTGCTATATATAGTTCTCTGTGGGCTGTGCTCTGTGCTGTATACTACTGTGGGCTGTATATAGTTCTCTGTGGGCTGTGCTCTGTGCTGTATACTACTGTGGGCTGTATATAGTTCTCTGTGGGCTGTGCTCTGTGCTGTATACTACTGTGGGCTGTATATAGTTCTCTGTGGGCTGTGCTCTGTGCTGTATACTACTGTGGGCTGTATATAGTTCTCTGTGGGCTGTGCTCTGTGCTGTATACTGCTGTGGGCTGTATATAGTTCTCTGTGGGCTGTGCTCTGTGCTGTATACTACTGTGGGCTGTATATAGTTCTCTGTGGGCTGTGCTCTGTGCTGTATACTGCTGTGGGCTGTATATAGTTCTCTGTGGGCTGTGCTCTGTGCTGTATACTACTGTGGGCTGTATATAGTTCTCTGTGGGCTGTGCTCTGTGCTGTGTACTGCTGTGGGCTGTATATAGTTCTCTGTGGGCTGTGCTCTGTGCTGTATACTACTGTGGGCTGTATATAGTTCTCTGTGGGCTGTGCTCTGTGCTGTATACTACTGTGTGCTCTGTGCTATATATAGTTCTCTGTGGGCTGTGCTCTGTGCTGTATACTACTGTGGGCTGTATATAGTTCTCTGTGGGCTGTGCTCTGTGCTGTATACTACTGTGGGCTGTATATAGTTCTCTGTGGGCTGTGCTCTGTGCTGTATACTGCTGTGGGCTGTATATAGTTCTCTGTGGGCTGTGCTCTGTGCTGTATACTGCTGTGGGCTGTATATAGTTCTCTGTGGGCTGTGCTCTGTGCTGTATACTACTGTGGGCTGTATATAGTTATCTGTGGGCTGTGCTCTGTGCTGTATACTGCTGTGGGCTGTATATAGTTCTCTGTGGGCTGTGCTCTGTGCTGTATACTACTGTGGGCTGTATATAGTTCTCTGTGGGCTGTGCTCTGTGCTGTATACTGCTGTGGGCTGTATATAGCTCTCTGTGGGCTGTGCTCTGTGCTGTATACTGCTGTGGGCTGTATATAGTTCTCTGTGGGCTGTGCTCTGTGCTGTATACTGCTGTGGGCTGTATATAGCTCTCTGTGGGCTGTGCTCTGTGCTGTATACTGCTGTGGGCTGTATATAGTTCTCTGTGGGCTGTGCTCTGTGCTGTATACTGCTGTGGGCTGTATATAGCTCTCTGTGGGCTGTGCTCTGTGCTGTATACTACTGTGTGCTCTGTGCTATATATAGTTCTCTGTGGGCTGTGCTCTGTGCTGTATACTACTGTGGGCTGTATATAGCTCTCTGTGGGCTGTGCTCTGTGCTGTATACTACTGTGGGCTGTATATAGTACTCTGTGGGCTGTGCTCTGTGCTGTATACTGCTTTGGGCTGTATATAGTTCTCTGTGGGCTGTGCTCTGTGCTGTATACTGCTGTGGGCTGTATATAGTTCTCTGTGGGCTGTGCTCTGTGCTGTATACTGCTGTGGGCTGTATATAGTTCTCTGGGCTGTGCTCTGTGCTGTATGCTACTGTGGGCTGTATATAGTTCTCTGTGGGCTGTGCTCTGTGCTGTATACTGCTGTGGGCTGTATATAGCTCTCTGTGGGCTGTGCTCTGTGCTGTATACTACTGTGTGCTCTGTGCTATATATAGTTCTCTGTGGGCTGTGCTCTGTGCTGTATACTGCTGTGGGCTGTATATAGTTCTCTGTGGGCTGTGCTCTGTGCTGTATACTGCTGTGGGCTGTATATAGTTCTCTGTGGGCTGTGCTCTGTGCTGTATACTGCTGTGGACTGTATATAGTTCTCTGTGGGCTGTGCTCTGTGCTGTATACTACTGTGGGCTGTATATAGTTCTCTGTGGGCTGTGCTCTGTGCTGTATACTGCTGTGGGCTGTATATAGCTCTCTGTGGGCTGTGCTCTGTGCTGTATACTACTGTGGGCTGTATATAGTTCTCTGTGGGCTGTGCTCTGTGCTGTATACTGCTGTGGGCTGTATATAGCTCTCTGTGGGCTGTGCTCTGTGCTGTATACTACTGTGTGCTCTGTGCTATATATAGTTCTCTGTGGGCTGTGCTCTGTGCTGTATACTGCTGTGGGCTGTATATAGTTCTCTGTGGGCTGTGCTCTGTGCTGTATACTGCTGTGGGCTGTATATAGTTCTCTGTGGGCTGTGCTCTGTGCTGTATACTACTGTGTGCTGTATATAGTTCTCTGTGGGCTGTGCTGTATATAGTACTCTGTGGGCTGTGCTGTATATAGTACTCTGTGGCCTGTGCTGTATATAGTACTCTGTGGGCTGTGCTGTATATAGTACTCTGTGGGCTGTGCTGTGTATAGTACTCTGTGGGCTGTGCTGTATATAGTACTCTGTGGGCTGTGCTGTATATAGTACTCTCTGGGCTGTGCTGTATATAGTACTCTCTGGGCTGTGCTTTATATAGTACTCTGGGCTGTGCTGTATATAGTACTCTGGGCTGTGCTTTATATAGTTCTCTGTGGGCTGTGCTGTATATAGTTCTCTGTGGGCTGTGCTGTATATAGTTCTCTGTGGGCTGTGCTGTATATATTACTTTGTGGGCTGTGCTGTATATATTACTTTGTGGGCTGTGCTGTATATATTACTCTGTGGGCTGTGCTGTATACTACTGTGTGGACTGTGCTGTATACTTCTACGTGGGCTGTGCTGTATACTACTGTGTGGTCTGTGCTGTATACTACTGTGTGGTCTGTGCTGAATACTGCTGTGTGGGCTGTGTTATCTACTACGCGAGCTGTGCTATAGTATGCAGGCTGTGCTGTATACTATGCGGTTTGTGCTATATAATATGCGGGCTTTGCTATATACTATGGGGAGTATATTATATTCTATGGGGGATGCCATGTTATGTACTATGTGGCTGTGTTATATACTATTGTGGGGGTATATTATATTCTATGGGGGAGGCTGCGTTATATTCTATGGGGGGCTACATTATATATTATGGGGAGGTGGGCTGTATTATATTCTATGGGGGTTACATACTCTGGGGTGGCTGCATTATACTCTGTGGGGTGGCTGCATTATACTCTGGGGTGGCTGCATTATACTCTGGGGTGGCTGCATTATACTCTGGGGTGGCTGCATTATACTCTGGGGTGGCTGCATTATACTATATGTGGGCTGCATTATACTGTATCGAGGACTATGGGGAATACGTTATACTATATGAAGAACTATGGGGTGCATTATACTATGGGAAGTGAATTGTACTACATGGATGACTGTGGCGGTGCATTATACTATATGGAGCACTATGAGGATTGCATTATGCTATATGGAGGACTATGAGGATTGTATTATGCTATATGGAGGACTATGAGGAGTGTATTATACTATGTGGAGGACTGAGCAGTGTATTTTAATATATGGAGGACTATAGGGAGTGTATTATACTATATGGAGGACTATGGAGCACATTATAATATATGGAGGACTATGGGGTGTATTTTACTAAACAAGTAAAATGCTGCATATTCGGATTGTTTTTGCTGGAACAAAAAGCCTTGTTGTCAGCAGCACATTGCCAGTGTAAACTGTAGATGTGCTGCTGAAAACATGATACTGTATGGTGATCTATTAGTGATCGTTCTGTCTCATCATTATTCCTCAGCTGGTGGAAAGAGGCCGGGAAACAAGCGTTGAACAACTTCAGTATTGTCGATCAAACTCGTTTAGCGGCCTGAACTCAGCGCACGTAAATACAACAGAAAGGCTTCTGTGTGATGTGCAATATGTTAGCATTTGGGGACCCATTTTAAACTTTGCCTAGGGCCCCACTTTGCCTAAAACCGGCCCTGCCTACAAGTGTACAAAGATATTATACAGTCACCATGTGACAAGTGGGCCTGTGTAACTTCAAATGCCAGGGCTGAATTTTAGTCCCAGTCCGGCCCTGATAACATTATAATGCAAGCATTTTTAGATGGCCTCAAAACATGTTCGGGCCATGGCCATTCGGATCACTGGAGTGTTGTATAAAACATCAACACTCCAATATTGCCAAACGTCTGGTTTCTTCAGGATCACCATGTGACGGACCAGGCTCGAATACTTCATCATTTCAACTGCATCTACAGAAGTCCATTTAGAAAATGATGAATGATGAATCGTGGTTTTGTGCCAAAAATTGATGAGCGTACAAATTAGTTTGGTCCACCATGAGGTTAATAAAATCCTCAACGAAAAAGACTTTAAAAAAGTCTATTTCTGTGAGGCCGCTGGTGTCAAACTTGATTCCTGATTGCGCAATAAAATCAGGAATCAGTGGCTCATAATTTTCAGTGGGCGAGGCCCATACGGGGTCAGTAATGGGGGGCGCTGGTTTATCTTCTATCCTGGAACGTCTTCATGTGGTTCCACAACACAGGATGAAGAAGAGGAGGAGGACATAGAGTCAGAATCTGAAAAACAAAGGAAGATGGGATCCTCTCCCTCACTGTCAGTGTCAGAGGCTAGGAAAGCGTATGCCTCCTCCACTGAATAGCGTTTTTGGGACAAGCGGGACTACATTTTTTTATGTAAGTGGTGTTTGTGCCAGTGCTTTATTTATTCAGTTGTGTGTGCGATAAAGTGCTTGGTGTAAACCTTTTTTTTTTTTTAAGAAAAAAGCAGCAACTGGGGAGAAAAAAAAGTGCAAAACAGCAGCACAAGTGCTGATTGAACTGAGTGAACAGCGTCACTAATCAACGCTCGGCGGCTGCTGCTGGATGTGCACATGAAGGTGGTGCAAAGGGGGAATGAAAAAGAAAAGTGGAAAACATTGGGCACGAGTGCTGATAAGTGAACTGTGTCACTAGTTAACGCTCGGCGGCAGCTGGATGTGCGCATGAGGTGGCACAAAGGGGAGTTGGAGGGAAGTAAAAAGGGGGTGAAGGGTGAGAGAGGGATTGGGGTGGATAAGGAGAGGAGAGAGATCAGGCAGGGATCAGGGATCAAAAAAACAGTTGCAGTCTCTTTCTTCCTTCTCGCTTCATTCTTTTGGAAGGGGGATGGTGGAGGGTGTAAAAAGAAGGGGAAGGGGGGAGAGGGGGATTGGGGTAGAGAAGAGATATGACAGGGATCTTCTTATAGATGTCTTGTCTTCTTTCTTCTCTGTTCTTTCTTCTGTCTTCTTTAGCAGCAGTGAGGGATTGTGGTGTCACAGGCTTCTGTGGCACCACAAGGCCCAGCACAGCAATGATATTGTGACCGACCTGCACAAATTATCAGCTACTGTGAGGACGTGCAGGGCGGTCACACTGCTTCGGTGCCCTGTGATTGGTGCGATTGACGATGACATCGATTGCACCAATGGGAGCTGGCCCTGGTGATGCTGGCATTGCTAAGCGCCAGCCTAGGATCGGTGCTCTTACAGCTCCAATCCTAGGCAAGGCAATCGTCGATAGTGCCAATCAGAGCGGGTCCAGTCCATGCCTGGCAGTGCCAGGCACCAGCCTAGGATCGCTGCTCTTAGATCACCGATCATAGGCTTGGACATCAGTGTTTCAGACAATCTGCCTTCTGGAGCAGGGGGACCTCGTGGACACTGCAGTATTTTAAACCATTACGGAGTAATGTGTTACAATGGTTTTCTTGGTGACTGTGGTCCCAGCTGCCTTGAGATCATTAACAAATTCCCCCCGTGTAGTTTTAGGCTGATCTCTCACCTTCCTCATGATCTGTTTTTTTTTTAAGTGAAGATGAGGTGCAAATTGTACATTAATGAGAAAAAAATTAACCTTTTTGAATTTACCAAATGGCTGCAATGAAACAAACAGTGAAAAAAAGGAAAAGGGGCCTGAATACTTTCCGTACCCACTGTATATTAAGGTTTGGTGTCTCGGATAATTTACCATTACTCAACTTATTCCTGTAATAAAATCTTCATATCGATTTCAACTCTAAATTTATCAACTCTAAATTGCTACTTAATTATAAACCTTCTGTTCTGTAACAAAAAAAAAAAAAATCATTTTATAAGATACCTTTAATCTATTTCATTCCAATAGATGCCACGTCCTGGTCATTTATAGATTTGCTCGGTCAGCAGATACAAATGACCAGAAAACCCTGCTCCAGATTCCCCATCTAATCGCTAAATAATTGTGTTTTCAGTGGAGCTCCGAGTCCCAGAGGTTATTTTGGAAGCGATGATAGAATGATCCGAGGCCAAGGAGGAATAGTAAAATCACATGAAATGTCTATGTAGCAATCAGTCTTTTGGAGCTTTGTGTCACAGTATTAACTTTTGCTTCATTAAAGCTGCAGTAATTGTCCAGTAACTCTCCAGTATCATATATTCCTTTATGGATGTTTTGAGCCTTCATCAGCACTACAGTGTCAATGTGTCTATGAGTATGCAATGAGGGAATTAATGATAACTTCTTAGAACCTCATAAACTGTCCAATATATCTATGGCTTTGACAGTATCCAATACTTGTATAAATAATTGCTATTCCATGACTTCTGTTCTTCTTTATTTTTAAAAGTTGATTTTGCATCTATGTACTACTTGCATTGAATAAAGAAGGATTGTTTTACGGCATCACCGAGTGCCACCTATTTTTCTTCTTTGGCCTGGACTTTGTATGACGCTGATCGTTCCAGGTGTTGCACCTGGGATCTTGCAAGCCACACACTGCTGGTCCGCCGAGCAAGACTGATAAGGTATGCAACAAGTTGCTTGGTGCTGGTTCTCCTTATTTTCCACATCTGTGATGTACGCCCAAACTTTGCAGACATAGTTGGTCAATAGAAGAGAAGAAAATAGAAATGAGGAAATAAGCCTCACCGTGTGATGTATAGTTGGTTGCTTCTCAATAGTACAGGCAGGATCCAAGTCCGTTGACCATCAGATACATTTAGAAAAAAGGAGAGAAAAAAAGATCCATAGGCTGGATTAAAAAGAATCCATTCTAACGCGTTTCTGGCGGTAGCCCTTAGTCGTAGAATAAGCCCTTACAACTAAGGGCTACCGCCAGAAACATGTTAGAATATTGGATTCTTTTTAATCTGTCTGGACAACACCTTTTTCCTTTTTAATGGAATAAAATAAAAAGCAAATTGTGTTTATATCCAGCCTATGGATCTTTTTTTCTCTGCTTTTTTCATAGTTGGGCAATAGTAGCAAAAAGGTTCAATTTGCATGTCTCCCCCATTCTCCCAAAGTGAGGAATCAGTTCCTTATTAAGTGAATATATTCATGTAAATATCTTCTAAATATCCCCCGGCACTGGCATTGTGCTTCACGCTTTACCTATTATGGTCTGCACAGTAATTCCAGGTGAATTGCGCTTTTGTCTGGACAGCACTATCGTTACCAGTCGTCAACTGAGAAAACACTCTTGAAAGGTCTTCCTATGTTTCCTTTTACGGTTTGGCATTTACATGATGAATCTTCGGGCTTTTGCTCTTTGCTGACCACTATCAGTGAAGTTTTTCCTGTACAGCTCCATGAAGAGAACTGTCAAGTGTTCGTCTGTTCTTGTCTATCACTGCACGTGAAATGAAGATAATAAAATGGTGAACCTGAATGAAAAAAATGAATTTCCATTAACTAACACTTTTTTTGAAGGCTCCCAGTGAGTTTCAGTCTCAACATCCCTTTGAAATGTTCAGTTGACAGCTACAAGAGCGCTGCGGCAATCACAGGGATATTATAGCTGGATATATTACATCTAAGTGCCGCAACAGAAGGGTTATTATTACTCTAGATACAATTGAAAGATAGAACTGATTCCCCGTGAATAGAAGATGCATCTTGTTCTTGTTTCCTGTTATATTAATGCAACAAAAACTTTTCTTTGCGAGATTTCCGGGAGGATTTTACTGCACTTTGATGGTGCTGACACCTCTGCAAACAGGAATAAACTTACTGCAAATCTAAATGAACTGTCATATAAATCTTTATACTACCTCAAATGTTCTCTTCCCTCCCAGGCATACATAACAATAAGAACGTATCCTCAGCAACTTCTTGCTAAGGAAAATCCTTCCCTAAGGCCTCTAGTCTGCGTGAGCACAAACGTGAACTCGTTTTGCACATGCAGAACAAGATCAGGATTTAGGCAAACTTTCTGCAGGAAGGTTGAGTATCCCACATCGAAACAGAATTTACAAGAAAAGTCTGATCCTAGAACTTCTACAGTAAAGTTTACTGCTATCTGTCATAAATACCCACCTGTAAACTTTTGAAATTCTATAGGACTGTCGGAGATAGCGGAATATCATGGTTGGTTGTAGACAGAGTGATTTGGGGCAAAATAAAAGGTGGGGCCCCAAATGCTGATATATTGCACCATCACTTAAGAACATACTGTATAGGGTGAATTTACACATGATGATTTTTGTTCCAGCAAAAACAAACCAATCACCTGTTTCATTCCTTCATTGCATAAGTGCTGACATGTTTACACCTTTGACCACTCGTCTACACTGCAGGTATTCTTAAATGTGGATGCTACACACGCTGTATGTTACACACACCCCATGCTACACATTAAATGTGGAACGCCCGCTAGGGCCGTGGGGTACTCGGTACCGGGTCGGTACTTAAAGGTCTGTTTCCCTGGGCGCCCATGTTAAAGGGAATGTCTTTAAAGGGGCTTGTGAAAGAAAGCCACCAGTGGTATTTGGTCAGAGGTGACCGACGCTGCTTAAAGGGGTCCACCAGGGTGATATTATGGCAGCAAAGATGGTATAACGTCCCACAGGTGAAGCTGGGCCACCAGGGCTCCCGGGGTATAGATAAGGATGGTGGGTGGTGTAGCAAGAAACGGAGGACACAGGTTTACAGTCTCTTTACCTGGTTTACTGATGAATTCATGCAGCCACAGTCCAGGGTACCAGATCACAGATGCAGGTGTAGTCCGGCCGGCTTGGTTGCGAGATGAGAGTCCCCCTTGCCAGGTGGGGTTGGAAGCCTTCCTCCTAGCGCTGTGATGTAGTACCTTGCTGCCTTAGGCCTCTCACAAGGTCCTCACGTATTCTCTCTGTCCTCCTTGCAGGTACGACAGGTAGCTGGAGCCTTTTTACAGGGTCTCGATCACGACCCAGGCTCTATGTCCTACTGTGTCCTCAGGTTTCAATGGCGGACAGGTGACGTGTCACCCGGCTGTCCTGCCGGCTTCTGCTGTGCGACTTGGAGTACGACACAACCCCGATCTTCCAGCTACCAGTATCTGCGCTCAGTAGGGAGATAGCTCAGTCGCAGTTAACCCCCTAGTTCTTCACTCTCCTGCGCTTCAATTCCACTCCACGCTCTCTGCAGCTTGTCCAGCTTTCTGTTATATCTCTTTCTTTTCAGGAGCTGCAGCGCCTCACTTGGCTGCATGGCCCCTCTTGTCCTCTCTCCTCTGTCCCTCTGACAGACTTTCTTCAGTTCCTGTCTCTGGCAGACTAACTAACTTTCCCTCCAGACCAAAATATATATATAGGAGCCACCCACAAACTGGATCAGAGCTCCCCCTTCTGGCCGGGAGTATGAACATGTTGCATGCTTGTGATACCTAATAAAGGAATCCTTCCTTACTTCCAAGTGTGGCATCACTTTCCCCGTGAGGAAAGCAATGCCACTGTGACTACCAGGAACCTGGGGTGTCACAAATGCATGTTACACACATACACTGTATGTTATATACACACTCTCCATGCTACACACTCTCTGTTACACACATTGTGTGTTACATACTCACACATACACGCAGACTGTATATTGCATACACATCCTCCATGCTACACATGCATGTTATACACATTGTATTTTACACATACCCTTCATACTACACACACTGAATGTTACATACACTCTTCATGTTGCACATATGGTATGTTATACCCAAACACACTGTATATTGCACACACACTTCATGCGACACATACTGCATGTTATACACTGAGAATGTTACACACACTTCATATTGCCACCACACACTCCAGGCTACCTACACCTTCTCTCCGTTTCTTCCACACTCTGCAGGGTGAAGGATCTTTGGTCATGTGACCATTGTGTAATGAAAGGTCCTTCTACACTTCTAGATTTGGAAATTACACTGATAATGCAGGACTGGCATTATCAACGCAGTTTCTGGTTGTAAAATCAGCTGGTACAGACTCACTGGCCCATAGAACCTGCTTAGTTTGCCCTCCCCTAATATCAGTCCTGCTGCGTGCTATACTCTCTAAACTCTGACAGTCCCATAGGCAATGAATGGAGAGGTAGTGGACATGTGCAACCATTGTTGCATTCATATTGGGGATGTAGGAGCCTTATTCTCATGATCAGAGGGACCCCATCATATATTTAGTGTGTGTGTGGTCATTGTTACATGATATTCTAATTATTTGTGGTTGGACTGTACTTCTTATTGTATATCTAGCAGTTAAGTTAAGTTTTTAATAAGTGTTTTTGCCTCGTGGTTGTACGCTTTTAGGGGTCTAATCCAACAGATTCCTATCAACAACATACAATAGACCGTAGTACATCCTTAGTTTTATTTATTTCTTGTTTTTCTGTAGCAGTTATGCTTAAACGTCTGTACCGAGACGATTGCAATGTTTATACAATGATGCTTAATTGACTTAATGAGCTGAGTAATTTATTTTTAGTATAAAGTGTTTACTTTCTACGCACAATAGTATCCTAGGGCGAGAGCACCGTACAGCTATATTTTGCAAAAGAACAAATATGATGAAATCTATTATGTAGGAGACGGTAAATTTACAGTGGGTACGGAAAGTATTCAGATCCCATTAAATTTTTCACTCTTTGTTTCATTGCGGCCATTTGGTAAATTCAAAAATGTTCATTTTTTCTCATTAATGTACACTCTGCTCCCAATCTTGACTGAAAAAAAACAGAAATGTAGAAATTTTTGCAAATTTATTAAAAAAGAAAAACTGAAATATCACATGGTCATAAGTATTCAGACCAGATTAGTTGAAGAAATGGGTTAAGGCTAAGTATAAGCACAGTAGTAAGAGCACAGACGGTGAGGTGCCACTTAGAGGAAAGAGTCACAAACTTATCTTCAGTAACGGTTTGGATGAAGGTTTTGGGGGAAGGGCAATGGTGGTTTGTTGAGGTTGAACGTTGCACACTGATGGCTCACTGATAACATCCATGTGTCATCAGCATGACACTTACTGACAACTGGGGAGAAGCGGTGTGGGTTCCCGCACACTTTTCATAGTCAGCAGAGGGAAAGTCTACAGCTGGGGCTGATGTTAATAATCTGAAACAAGGACAATATCCCATAAGGTTCCCATACTATTAATAACAGCTCACAGCTGTTTGATTAGCCTTTCCTGGTGAATTTAAGGGTTACCCCAGAAGAAAAATGATGTATGGTCCCCTATAAATTCAAACCAGCAACACTCAACACGGACCGCAGATCTCACCAGTACTGGTTTTGCCTGTACAGGAATCACCAGGACATGTGAAGGAGGCTTTTCAGCACCATGTTGCAACCCTGAAAATTCACCTCATCTTTTTTGTGAGTTTGATGTACCATGGGTGCATGAAAGGGCAACTGAGTGAAGAAATGAGGTTATTGTGGTCTTGTAGAAAATGGTTTTGGTGCCTGTGCCTTTAAGTGAGGATGTGGTTAAGTGTAAGAAGATGGACCAGCTGCCGTGTTCCCCCTGAACATATCAATGCTGCTGTGGTATAGAATGTGAATAATGTTTTGTTCCTGATATGTTTTCTTGTATTAACACTTGTTAATTGCCTTGGAGGCTGCAGTACTCACGGTCACAAGATGGCACTGTGCAGAATGTAAATGAAAGGTGAAGACTGCCCGCAACACAGCAGGCACAGAGACAGTGAGAGAGTTAAGGCCAGCCCATTGTGGGGAGGAAGTTTGGAAATCTCTGGTTAGTGTAAGGAACAGGAAGTAGTGTCCAGTTAGGGAGAAGTAGTGAGAGGTGACAGCAGCAGTCACCAGGGTTAATGTGAACTGCAAAGTCGACACTGTGTAAAGCTTCATCACTGCATTTGACCGTAATTAAACAGTGCAGGATATACTAAATGACACTGCCAGCTCTAGGGGACAATAAACTCTTGGGATATATGTATTGCAACATATAATGTTGTGGCTTCTAATTATTTCACATAGCAAAATTGGTGTCTAAGGGGTAATGTTTTTCCTTGTGGAAATTGACATGCCTGACATGCAAGGGCGAGGAGGCTTATAAGCCATGCAATGCTCCTTTGGGAAATAAATGCAAATAAATATGCAGATTGCCTCTTTAGAAAGGAAGAGGACTAGAACGCTAGTGCCACCGATTGAAAGTAGAAATCCTCAAAGTTAATATCGATCCTTTAACGAGCCTTGCCATATGACTTAAATTAAAGAGATAACAATGGTGATGTTCTATACGGGGTAGTAAACTATATACTTCTGTAATTATAGTAATGAGGACAGGGCGACGTAACCATGGTCATAATGGGAGGAAGTATAGGTATGCAGGAAACTAAAGACAGAGTCATTTACCTTCAATAGATAGAAATGTGTCATTATATTAAGGATCATATGTCCAAGTTTGAACGATGAAGTGTGATCCACAATGTGTGGATGATGAGAGTCACGGTACATTCAGAGCAATTATTACATCTATAATACACATGAAACCCTAAACCTTAATCATTAAGCTGCAGCTACTCACATGTTCATTATTTAGTTATGCTGTATTTGTTTCATGTGTTAATTGACTTACCAGAGGCACATTAACCCACATATTGCCATAATTATGAATTATGAACTGCTGGAAAATATCCACAGCCAGTTCTTTGTTACCACTTGTTTTTTTTTTAAAGCCATTATGTAATTTTCGTGAGTATTTTTATCACCCTAATGAAGACATTTGAATAGAAATCAGTCTAGGGAATTGTGAGCCTCCCGAAGTAAGACATAAACAATCTAGAGAACGACGCTGTGTTTCTTTCACTGCTCATGAATAAAATACTGCATAAATGGAGCAAACATTGGAGTCTACACAAGTCCATTCATTATTTTTATACCTTCAGAGCTGTTCTCCTATTGAGACTGCCTCCTAATTGATATTATTCCAAAATGTTGTGTCTATCCATTATTTTTCATTATTTAGTATTCCACTCTAAAAACTCCTTTCATGTTTAGCGCAGTAACACGGCTATCTGGCAAGCGGCCACCATACACTCTGCGCTACTACTGGTATTAGATGATCACAGGATTGCAGTAATCTACAGTGAACAGGACCGGATTATAGTGTTGGCAATGCAAGCATTTGCCCATGGGTCTCAACCACTTTGGGGTGCTTCTAAATATACTGTGCATTCGTAATGTACCATCAGCTCAAAATAGGCTTCATTAGTCAAATTTTGCATTTGTCTTCCTTTAAAAAGCTCTCAGGTTCTCACCCTTTAATCTCTAGATCTGGAACTGGACTTCACTCCAGGGATTGCCATGTAGAGAATAATCATCGACTAGTGGTTTCAGCTTAAAAAGTATACCAAATGAGCAGAGGGGGAGGCAAAGACAGCATTAGAGTTCATTGGTAAAGTCATTGAAAGTTTGAGTCAAAATTAGGGTCGAAGAATCTGAGATCAGAACATCAGCCAGGGTCAAAGGGTTAATCTTGATGAGTAGTCTATTGATATGGAATCCTCCAAAAATCTCAATCTTATATAGTAAGGCAGTTAGAAAGTTTATTTAGATATGCGGTTATGGAAAAAAAATTCTGAACTGAAAAAAGGTAGAAACAAAGTGTTAGGCGAAAATACATGGCCAAGAAAATTTTTCATAGAAAATATGAAGAAGTCTGAGGCCCAGACCAAAAGCTTTGGCATTTACGGTATGTGAATACGGGGTCTTTTTTAAGTGGATTCTGCCCAGAATCCACTTGGAAAAGTGTCGGAAAAGATACACATAAAATGAGCCTAATACACAGCAGTGTCAAAACTTTGAAGTATTTACATGAAGTGACATACATGATCAATTCTTCGGGAGGCTGGGAAGTCGCCCACTTTGTGTACTTGGGGAGTGGTAGCTGTGGGCGAAGTACTCATTTATTGCACCCTGGTACATTTCATCAAGTGGGGGTCCTGGCTGGGTGTGTGGACTTGTGCTGTGAGGGCGCTATGCCAGTGCAGGCTGCATGAAGCCGATGATGATGGTTTGTCAGGACCAGATGTTTCACATTTCAATGAGGGAGACCACAATTAAAAAAAAATCTTTTTACTGAAAGGGAACTTGGTAGAGATTATATACACATGAAAGCTGGTACACAGTCTTATGAACATTTTATTTACAACTTGAAGCATTTTCCACCTGCAGTTTCCTTCCTTGTTTTCTCTATTGTTCTCTAATGTATGATATTACCCAGAGGAGCATTGCGGCTTTAAGTCTTCTCATCTCGGCATGCTTAGCATGTCAATCTCCTCAAGGAGAAACGATACTTCTTGGATATCGGTCGGACGCCTCTCACACAGCCAAACCAGATCTCCACTTTGCAATGATGAGGGGCACTACCCCGAAACACAGTGTCTGCAAATTGAGATTCTAGTTTGGCTATTATGCAAAGTCATGTGACAAGGCTTGTTAAAGGGTCAACATTGACTTGTAGGATTGCTACCTTCCAATAGGTGGCACTAGAGTTCTAGCTCTCTTCCTCTCTGAAGAGACAATTTGCATAATTAGCATATTACCCAGAGGAGCATTGCGGCTTTAAGTCTCCTCATCTCGGCATGCTTAGCATGTCGATCTCCGCAAGGAGAAACGATACTTCCTGGATAACATTTAAAGTTTAAAAACTAATATCTCCTCAAGGAAGATGAGGAAATAGAAAACATAAAAAATAAGTTTTTTTCGGATCTTCAGTCACTTCATCATCATGTGGCCAGTTTTGCATGTAAAATGCAGTGAAAGATCCTCTTTAAAATGCTTCCCCTTCTACGCTTATTTGCATGTGTCAGTTTTTTGGTCCCCTATACTCAGCCTTGGATGGCCCATAGGGTAACGGGAATCCCCCCGGTGGGCCCCTGTGCAGATTTGGGCCCCCAACCCCACTGTATGAGCAGTACTTGGCATCACTCAATTGATTCTGTATAGAAAAAAACAATATCTCATCATTCATTAATCAAACTACCCAATGTATTATTATATAGATATATATGTAAATTTGTGAGCAAGGGTATAGTAATAGTTGTATGCAAGTGGGCCCCCAAAGTCAGTGTTACCGGTGGGCCCTTGGCACCCCAGTCTGACATAGCCTATACTACATTGTCAATTGGGACGCATGTGGCAAGGAAGTCAAATTGCATGCCTGATGCATGTGAGTAAGGCTACTTTCACACTTCCGTCTTTTGTCCTCCGTCGCAATCCGTCGTTATGGGCATAATACGGATCCTGCAAATGTGCTTGCAGGATGCGTTTTTTGCCCATAGACTTGTATTAGCGACGGATGGGCACACGTCGCATCCGTCATGCGACGGATCCGTCGTGTTTTGGCGGACGCACAAAAAAAGTTCAATGTAACTTTTTTTGTGCGATGTGTCCGCCATTTTCGACCAAGCATGCGAGGCCGAAACTCCGCCCCCTCCTCCCCGCTCATCACAATGGGCAGCGGATGCGTTGTAAAACTGCATCTGCTGCCCAAGTTGTGCTAAATTTTGCACAACGTCCGTCGGTACGTCGGGCCGACGGTTTGCGACGGCCCCGTACTGACGGAAGTGTGAAAGTAGCCTAAGTGAGGCTTTTCCTTGGACATGTTCACTTCTCAGTGACTTCATCGGGTGTGCATGCAGCAAGGAAACCAAGTTTCTTGTTTGGAGCATGCGCAGGGGAAGCGAAGCTTTTTCATGGGTACATCCGTCTCATATTGGATGTGATGTGACATGTGATAACGCATACATTGCCCAGACAAGAAGAAAAGGCCGAGTATGAGACATGACCAAAAATGTGGAAATCTTTGAGCTGGTGAATGTGACTGGGGAACGGCTACACACAAAATGCTTTATTTTTTTATAGGAAAAGATTCAAGACTTTAAGACATTCATTACACTTGTCTCTTCTTCCCTATCGTTATAGGGATTGCATTTCCCACGCCTTTTCTTTTCTTCCTTCTTTTTATTCCACTTCCCCACACAAATAAACATTTGGTTTTTTTTCTCGCTCCTTCCAGTTCTAGTATGTCATGTATGTATGTGCCCTGGCAATTGTCCATATAAACTTTAATTTACTGTCTGCTATGAAAATGACCTGCTACATAGAACAGAGCCGTCTACATCTTTTACTCATGATTTCAATTGAATGTGGTAAAGTTAAATGGAATTGTGGCTTGCATTGACCTTTGCATTGACTTGTGTGATTCTGACAGTATCCCGTCCTCTCTGATGTTATCTTGTCCTTGGGTAATTTTTAATACTGCACGCACCGCACAGCCTCAAAGTCTTAATGAAGCAATTAACCTTTCCTATGTTTCATTTCTAAAGCTGCAATATTTGCTGTTGTGTCTGCCTCCAGCATTTAAATACTGAAAGAATGATACAAAAATCTATGACTCATTTTCGTAAGCCTAATTACATCAGAGTGTGACCCACACCGGGTCCTGATCTTCTTCAGATTTCTGAGATATCACTAAAATTGCCAAAGGAAAACAAAATCAAGTGGAAAATGAAGCTTTTCATATTGTTGTTTTTATAGAACAAAGGGCTTTGTATCGAGTTTTAAAGTCGTCCCTTATCTGTAGACCTGCAGAGAATGAATGGGGCAGATGTGGGCATGATTGACCTCTGCGCCATTCACACGGAGCTCTGCAGATCCCCAGCGGTCGGTAAGTTACCCCCTGACCTATGGATGAGGCTGAATTCACACATGTAATTTTTTTCTCTTATATTAAAAAAAATAGTATTTTCATCAGTGGATCCAGTTGTTTTCATCTGATTTTTTTTGCCCATATGTCTGTTTTTTAATCTGTGTGTCAGTTATTTGCTGACAGCTGACCCATTCACTTGAATGGAGGAGACATGTACATGTGAAAAGGCTCATAAACTATAATGGTTACAAATTAAATCCAAAAAAATAAAAATAAAATAAAACATGTTCATGAAACTTGGACATGTAATGAGTCCTAAGGGATAACTGTAAAACATGTCAGGGACCTTTTAATGGATATGAACAGAACGGTGTATACTAGTGTCAATTTTGGATGCTTATCACACAGGCAAGGAATGCAGAGCTTTATTACATACGCTAGGATCGCGCCATCAGATCTATTTCTTTATCATTGGAGTGGTGAGAAATCAAAGCCAAATTTACTCCTAGATAAGGAAAGATAGCAACTGGAGATGAGCAAATCTTTTGAAATTAGAATTTCCCAGAATAGCTGAATTTTTCTACGACTCTCCATTCTTATAGGATTAATTCACTATGAATCAAGAATCTTCCAAAGCATACAATTGCCTGGAAAAATGTGAAAGCATTATTCTCTATTCCCCGTACACTAATCTTTATTGCCATGCTGTCAAACATTATGTGTAAAGTTGTTTCAGTGTTTTCTGGCTTTCTCTCCCTTCCTCTGTGGCTAAACTGTGAATTGAGACGTCCTCTCACTATTCAGATTTACCATAAAATGTATGGTTGCTACATTCCCTGCATCTGCTTTTATACAGGCTATGAGAGTTTCTCTTGACTGCTTGTTAGAGTTGGAGCAAATCGATTTGCACAAACCTGTCCATGTGCCATGTCAGTAATCTAGCGTTTTTGTTTTTTTACTCATCATTTACTGATTAGGTTAATTTATTTTATGTTTTAATAGATTGGACTTTTACAAGTATGGTGATACCAAAAATGTATATATTTTTAAGGGGGATGATGTGAAATTTTATATATATATATATATATATACATATATATTTTTTTTTTCATATTTTTAAAAACATTTTTCTGTATTTCTTAGTCCATCTAACAGAAACTTTGTAATTTATCTATCCATCCGATTGAAAACACTGATGAAACACTGATGACATTTTTGTGTGTACATGAAAAACATTGAAGTCTGAACGAGGCCTTAGAAGAATAAAAATGTTAAAAAAAACACCTTATATGAAAAGCAAAGTGGATTCCCCACAGAAATTAATAGGAAGAGTTTGCCATGTGGTACTTAAGGAGGATTTTCAAACAGATCTGATCCAAAAGCGCTCCTCAAAAAACTTTCTGCGAACATAGCCAGAAACTTTTTACCAACTTGAGCACTTGTGTTTGCTCGGCCTCATGTAACTTGTTAGTAACAGCTGTTACATCTGCTATTCTGAAAATCCGATCACAGATCATTTGGTTGGGATCCAAGTTTTTGATATGATATTTTTTTGCTATTGAATAAATTAAGGCATGTTAGAAAATTAGATTGGAACAGATTCAAGTTACTGATCAGTGGCCAGCTTGCCTGTCTGAGCACATAAGCAGCAACAGTAAAAAGAGATAAATGTTTATGCTAGCTGCACATCTGGACCAAAAGGCAGAGAAAGTGAGGGATATCAGTGTATCAAGCACTCATCAGTTATGTAGCAAACATTATAACAATGTCTTTCATCAGCAACAACGGACTCCATTGTAGTTAGGCAGAAATCCTCCCTTGGAGTCCCGATTGCACAATATGGCCCTGATTTATCATTTGTGTTTTTTTAAGTCACTTTTTTTGTGTTGTGCTATTTGTTGCTGGTTTTAGTGCCAAATTGTTCAAAGTGGCACATGCAGATGAATACGTTTAGTGCAAAATTAAAAATGCTCTTTATTTTAGTTTTTTACACTTTTTTTTCGCCTTTTTACAGCAGAAAGTCATATGATCCATTAAAATGTTGCACGCAACTCGTTGACAATAATGAATTGGCCACAAATATCTGTAGAACACAAACCACATCCAAAATGGCAAATGGAGAAAAAAGTAAAAAACAGTTCGTGCATGGCCCCGAAGCAATATTTACAGTCTGCAGCGATCTTGTCTGGGTGGGAAGCACTGTGCCTTTAAATGTGCCTGGTGGCGTCCCAGCCGCATCACAGAGTAGCAGACGCAGCAATGCAGCACGCTATGCACATCATGTATGCTCCCCTGACGCTGTCTGTACCCGTCAGTTGACACCTGGCTGAAAAGTTAACATGGTTCATAGTTGCTTTTCGGGTTGAATACTTTATGGACAAGGTTTTTTTTTTTATTTTACAATACATTTTTTCGCTTATATCTTTTACAGTGGCTTAAAGTATTTTTCCAGCAGTGAAATATTGATGACCTATCCTTAGCAAAGGTCATCAATATCAAATGTTAGGGGCCCGACACCTGACACCTCCACTGATAACCCAATTGTGGTACTATTCATGGCCACTACACAATGTGCTGAGCTGTACTAGTACTGGTGCATCATTGTCCTGCTCATTCTAGGGGTCTCAGGAGTCAGACTCCACCAGTCTGATATTGACGACTTAAAATAAGTGACATGTCCATTCTGTAGGCATTTTCCACTAGAATGACACTCCATATTACACAATAGAAGTCCATAAGAAGGCTAAAAAAATACCCAGAAAATGCCTGTATGTCTTTTGAGTGATTTATTTTATTGCCACAAGAACAAGAGAATTGTACTCACTGCCTAATGGATTTCAAAAACTATCAAAAAAATGCTTATAAAAATATACCCAAAAATGCTGAAAAAAAACATGAAAATAAAAAGCTGATGGAAAATATATTGAAGAAGCATTTCAGTAAATGACTACACTATGCTAACAAAGTTCAAAAGATTACCAAAAAGAAACAATGGAGCAGACATCACCTGTATATTAACGGAGTGTTAACCAACATACAGTATGTGTCAGACAAATGCAAGTCACAAGAGAAAAGACATGTACAAAAGATCTGATGCACTTCCTACTTTAAAAATGTACATCTTATTTAAGCAATAAGCACATAGACAAGACAAATGAAAGCATTTAAAATGTCCATATTGCTCCAGAACCTGTTTCCTAGGCCAAAAATTGGCACACAGAATTTTTCACGGTGATCTGCAATGAACTCAGCTAAACTGCGGTGAACTCACTGACTTTTCCTCACAATGCTGAGGTCACTGCAGTTCAGTCCGGCTGGAAAGGCAGCCTCAATAACCTGTGGTAACCTGGATGATGTCACCCCTGGTCACTGATGCTTGCTCGCAGCAGCTTATTCATTTTGTGTGACATATCTCCGTGATTTAAGGGCGTGAAAATTCAAAGTTTGAAAATTGCGTAATTTTTGCCAAACTTCCATTTTTTTCACAAATAAACGCAAGTCATGCGGAAGAAATTGTACCACTATCAGGACATACAATATTTCATGAAAAAACAATCTCAGAATCACCGGGATCCTTAAAGTGTTCTAGAGTTATAACCTCATAAAGTCATTAAGAGACAGTGGTCAGAATTGTAAAAATTGGCCCGGTCATTAACGTGCTAACCACCTTCAGGAGTAAAGGGGTTAAAGAAAAAGCAGAAAGAAATGCAATAAAAAAACGCAAGTAACCTAATGTACATAATAGGCTACTTTCACACTAGCGTCATACGACGCACGTCGCAATGCGCAAACTGTGAAAGCGCCGCACAACGGTGGCAGCGGATGCAGTTTTACAACGCATCCGCTGCCCCATTGTGAGGTGCGGGGAGGCGGGGGCGGAGTTCCGGCTGCAAATGCGCGTTCGGAAAAGACGGTCACAACGCACCAAAAAACATTACATGTAACTTTTTTTGTGGCGATGGTCCGACGCAACACGACGCAACCGTCACACGACGGTTGCGAAGTGTGGCAATGCATCGCACTGCGTCGCTAATGCAAGTCTACAAAACGACGCATAGCGATGTGCAGTGCACGACGCTGGTGTGAAAGAGGCCAAAGGTGCAGAAATTCTGAAACATCAATTTTTTTTTCTCACTTGTCATCCGTGTGCTGTCCGTATACAGTCTGTTTTTTTATTAATCTTTTACAGGACCAGTAAGTTTCCTATGCTACAGGATTGTAATCTGTCTGTAAAAATCGTATGCTATTCTGATGGTCCGTATAGCATTAAATTCTTTTCTCACACTGTCCGATTTCAGAATGAAATGACAGCATGCCGAAGACAGCTGAGAAAGAATACTCAGATCTGCGCTGCCTCATTGAATAACATTGGAACAAGTTCAATCCGATTTTTTATCAGATTCTACTCGTCCGATTAATAGCAAGTGTGAGCGACCCCTAAAACTGAATATTATTCATCTCTTGGTACCTCAGCATAAAAAGTGTGAAAAAAGCTTAAAAAGTGTTTTATATTCTTTCAGTTTTCATCTGTAAGTTATATAAAGACTCAATATATCTAATTATATAAAGACTCCATTTTTTTGTAATCGAGATCAAAATTTCCTAGCAACAAAAATGCATAAAAAATGCATAAAAAAAAAATATCGAAATGCATCAAAAACATGTGTAATTTACAGTTTCACTTTCTGGGAATAGTATTCCTTTTTTCAATAGAGAAAAATGCATAAAAAGGCTGTGTCAATCGTAGCCACTTACACAAAGATTGGCCAGAACATGTAACCGGTCCTGCTATAGATTTTCAACTGAAATGAATTCACATCCTGTTCCCTTATTTGCCATTTGCTCTTTCTTTGACATGTTGTTTCTAGCATTATCACATATTTAACTATTTTGTTGTCAGATTTAGGCCACTAAAAGACCAACGCCACAAAAACCTAAAATGTCAAATTCCTTGCGCAGGCAAATTTCATGCACTCTCACACGTATACTGTAGTTTTTGCTATTCAAGCAAAATGGTTAATATTTACATGTAAAATCCTTCAGAAAGAAGAAAAAGGCCCAAAATCTGCAAATTACAGGTAACATTCTGACTAATATTCTGATTTTATTTTCAGTTCTTGATGATAACTACCCATAAAACACCATGTGTTTTCTATAAATTGCCTTGTGGGTAATTGTAGTATATTTCTGGCAGATTTACAAAGAGTTTCTAAAAAATAAAAAATTTGTTTGTTGCTTACAGCAATCAATCAAATTGCAGCTTTCATTTTACCTAAGCTATTTAAGAAATAACAACTGATCTCTGATTGGCTGCTGTGGGCAACTATGACATTTTTTTCCTTTACGACAGTTTTGATAGATGAGGTTGTTTGTACGGTATTTGGGACTCAATGACAGAAAATAAGGAAGCAGAGATAGCATTGTGCCTTACATCATCAATCTATCTTGACGTTATGCTCAAAGACTAAATGGGAATGACAATTCCTTTGCGAGAAGGGAATATATGTGAGCAATAGTGAGTTCATCCTTCAGATCCGTGTCCGCATCTTCATGACAAATCACCACTGCTACAAAGAAAAAAAAAGAAAAGAAAACAATTAAATTAATCAAAATAGTTCAAGTATTAACTTCCTGAGCAGAGAAATAGTATAGCCTCATGTGCTGAAAAGTAGCCTGTTAGAGATTTTTAGACTATGGCAAAGGAAATATGTTCCCTGTACTGTAAGGCTGTGTGCACACTGTGCATTTTTTATGTGCTTTTGTGGCGTTTTTTCCCCAAAATTTTCCAATTTCTGCAAGCAAATACTCAACGTACGCATATACACCAATGGTATGTCTTTTTCAGGCGGATTATGCATTGAACCTTGTTGAAAAGACTGCTAAAAAATGCTGCAAAGAAAGAACATAATGTACAGCAAAGTCTAAACGGAATTTCTGTGCACATGCTCCGTCTTTTGTCGCTTCTTTTAACTGCTTCAGGCTTTAAAAGCTGTATAACGGCTACAAAATATATAGGAACGCAAGACGCATGCGGATCTTAAGGAAAAAAGTACGCAGGCGTACGCTGCACACTGAAACACTAGTGTGAAACCGGCCAAGTAGAGAACATCCGGCAATGCCAGCCGCAAGAAAACTGCCAGAAAAAAGGTCACAAAGGTCGCATCATACACCGTGAGCACATACCCTAGGCGAGGGTTCATACCGAGATTTGTCTTTGCTGAGTTTTTGGAGCACAAGCTAAATGCAAACTAAGATGGTAGACTTTATATAAGGCCTCATTCACATGACTGAGTTTCATCAGTGATTTCAGTTACAGTTTCATCAGGGTTTTATCAGAGTTTGGTCCTAGTTTAGTTCAAGTCTCAGTTTTTCTTGTATGTGAAAAAAAAAAGTTTCTCCACCTCCTCGTATCTAATAGTTTGTGAAAATGAGATGGCACCCAGATAGCAATTGAGTGAATTGAATTTTTTTCACGTACCCATAGACTTGCACTATCGATTTTGATGCTACACTTGGAACAATATCGGACATGTCTCCACATGGTCTGAGAAAAATCACAGAAATGTGAAGTTGATACGAGGGCTATCCGTGAATCTTCTCAGAATCTTTTCAGAATCTTCTCAGAATCTTTCGACAGTATGCTGCTTCTCAATATGGAATAATGCCCTGACCACCTTGCATTAATTTAGCACAAATGACCATGATGTATGACATAAGGGAGGGACGATGAGGGTCGCTTGCATTTTATATCACCATATGAATAGAACATTTTATTTTTTATCTACTAAGTAATGTGTTTTGGCAACTAGATGTATCTGCTGTAGCCCCATTTATAATCCCAGCATGCAAGACCATGACTTCGCTACTAACCCCTGGCTAGTAATTTAGTGCCGTCCATCCATGATCATACTGTAGTCAGACCTCTAAATGGATGCAGCAAGTTGGTTCCTCTGAGACTTGCACAATATGTCGCCCTGGAGATACAAGCTATATTTATCCTTTTCTGCATAGTAACCGCTAAATTGTTGTACGCTCCTGGTTTCCTTTCATCAACATCAACCTCTATTACCTTTTAATGTTCACAGTCCTGAACTGCTTCCTAAATAGATTTTTTCAATTCTCGTCAACACTGGTTGTCGAAAAAAAAAAAAAAGCATTAAAATCAAAAACATAAAAATACATCATATCCGAACGAAACTTAACCCATGAGCTTCTCTTCACGCCGCGCTACGAGGTATGGCATTAAATGCTTGCAGTCTTCAACGATTCTCATTGTTTCCATCGATGTCCTTTGTGTCCCTGGAGATGATAATAATTGGTTAATGTGTCAGGTCATTCGGTGAGATTAATTATTGGTGACAGCACAGCTGTGGGTGTCGAGAATGAGCAGGTCAACACGAGAAGATTCTGACAAATGGTTTCACAAGAAATGTTGCTTGAAACACACATGAAAATGGATTCGTGTTTTGAGGTTTGATCACAGTCAGGGGTTTGGCAGATACAATAATAGTACAATTTGGATTATTTGGATTTTTACATCATCCAAAAAGTTTCTTGATATATGCAGACTATGCAAAACCCAAGTCATGTGCAATACAGTTTTTTTTTTTTCAGATATGTCAACAAGATTTGTGCAAAGATTTAGGGAATAAAAATAATTCAGAATCAGGTTCCTATAAAAAAGTTTTGCAGTAATGGAAATCTACACATGTTCTATGGTAACAAGTTATCACCCATCCACACTCTCTATGGGACTGCTGGAAATAGCAGTACTATTCTCAGCCACCTTTGGCAGTTTCATAGCGCATGCATGGTTGACTTGTCAGGCCTCCACTTCTTCGAGTGGCAATACTACTTTAACTAATGGTGGGCTTTTACTTAACCCCTTCCCGACCTGTGACACAGCGTATGCGTCATGAAAGTCGGTGCCAATCCGACCTGTGACGCATATGCTGTGTCACAGAATGATCGCGTCCCTGTAGGTCGGGTGAAAGGGTTAACTCCAATTTCACCCAACCTACAGGGACAAGGGGAGTGGTACTTCAGCCCAGGGGGGGAGGCTTCGCCCCCCCCATGGCTACGATCGCTCTGATTGGCTGTTGAAAGTGAAACAGCCAATCAGAGCAATTTGTAATATTTCACCTATAAAAAGTGGTGAAATATTACAATCCAGCCATGGCCGATGCTGCAATATCATCGGCCATGGCTGGAAGCCCTGATCTGCCCCTGCCACCGCCACCGATCTCCCCAGTCCTCTGTTCTGTCCTGTACACTGCTCCACTCCCCTGCGTCCTCCTGTCCGCTCCCCCATACTCCTGTCTGCTCCCCCATGCTCCGATCCACCCCCCTGTGCTCCGATTCCACCCCCTCATACTCACGCAGTGCACCCGCCGAATCTGCCGGTTGGCAGATTCGTTACAGGTACATTTTGATCACTGTGATAAAACCTATCACAGTGATCAAAATAAAAAAAATAGTAAATTACCCCCCCTTTATCACCCCCATAAGGAGGGACAATAATAAAATAAAGAAAATATATTTACTTTTATTTTTCCACTAGGGTTAGGGCTAGGGTTAGGGTTAGGGCTAGGGTTAGGGTTAGTGCTAGGGTTAGGGCTAGGGTTAGGGTTAGGGCTAGGGTTAGAATTAGGGTTAGAACTAGGGTTAGGGTTAGAATTGGGCTATGTGCACACGGTGTGGATTTCGCTGCTGATCCGCAGCGGATTCGCAGCAGTTTTCCATCAGGTTTACAGTACCATGTAAACCTATGGAATACCAAATCCGCTGTGCCCATGGAGCGGAAAATACCACGCGGAAAAGCTGCGTTGTATTTTCTGCAGCATGTCAATTCTTTGTGCGGATTCCGCAGCGTTTTACACTTGTTCCTCAATAGGAATCTGCAGGTGAAATCCACACAAAAAACACTGGAAATCCGCGGTAAATCCGCAGGTAAGACGCAGTGCCTTTTACCTGCTGATTTTTCAAAAATGGTGTGGAAAAATCTCACACGAATCCGCAACGTGGGCACATATCCTTAGGGTTAGGGTTGGAATTAGAGTTAGGGTTGGAATTAGGGCTAGGGTTGGAAATAGGGTTAAGATTAGGCTTGTGGCTAGGGTTATGGTTAGGGGTGTGTTGGGGTTAGGGTTGTGGTTAGGGTTGGGATTAGGATTAGGTTTGGGATTAGGGTTAGGGTTGTGGTTAGGGGTGTGTTGGGGTTAGGGTAGTGAATAGGGTTATGGCTAGAGTTGGGATTAGCATTAGGGGTGTGTTGGGGTTAGTGTAGGAGTTAAAATTGAGGGGTTTCCACTGTTTAGGCACATCAGGGGTCTCCAAACGCAACATGGCGCCACCATTGATTCCAGCCAAACTTGCGTTCAAAAAGTCAAATGGTGCTCCCTCCCTTCCGAGCCCCGACGTGTTACTAAACAGTGGTTTACCCTTACATATGGGGAACCAGCATACTCAGGACAAACTGGGCAACAAATATAGGGGTCCAATTTCTCCTGATACCCTTGCAAAAATAAAAAATTGCTTACTAAAACATAATTTTTGAGGAAATAAAAATGATTTTTTTAATTTCTCGGCTCTGCACTGTAAACTTCTGTGAAGCACTTGGGGGTTCAAAGTGCTCACCACATATCTAGATAAGTTCCTTGGGGGTCTAGTTTCCAAAATGGGGTCACTTGTGGGAGGTTTCTACTGTTTAGGCACATCAGAGGCTCTGCAAACTCAAAGTAATGCCTGCAGACCATTCCATCAAAGTCTGCATTTCAAAACGTCACTACTTCCCTTCCGAGACCCGACGTGTGCCCAAACAGTGGTTTACCCCCACATATGGGGTATCAGCGTACTCAGAACAAACTGGGCAACAAATATTGGGGTCCAATTTCTCCTGTTACCCTTGTGAAAATAGAAAATTGCTTACTAAAACATAATTTTTGAGGAAAGAAAAATGATTTTTTATTTTCACGGCTCTGCGTTATAAACTTCTGTGAAGCACTTGGGGGTTTAAAGTGCTCACCACACATCTAGATTAGTTCCATTGGAGGTCTAGTTTCAAAAATTGAGTCACTTGTTGGGGAGCTCCAATGTTTAGGCACACAGAGGCTCTCCAAACGTGACATGGTGTCCGCTAACGATTGGAGCTAATTTTTCATTCAAAAAGTCAAATGGCGCTCCTTCCCTTCCGAGCCCTGCCGTGTGCCCAAACAGTGGTTTACCCCCACATGTGAGATATTAGTGTACTCAGGAGAAATCGCCCAATAAATTTTAGGATCCATTTTATCCTGTTGCCCATGTGGAAATGAATAAATTGAGGCTAAAAGAATTTTTTTGTGAAAAAAAGTACTTTTTCATTTTTACGAATCAATTTGTGAAGCACTTGGGGGTTCAAAGTGCTCACTATGCATCTATATAAGTTCCTTGGGGGGGTCTAGTTTCTAAAATGGGGTCACTTGTGGGGGAGCTCCAATGTTTAGGCACACAGGGGCTCTCCAAACGCGACATGGTGTCCGCTAAAGGTTGGAGCCAATTTTTCATTGAAAAATTCAAATGGCGTTCCTTCCCTTCTGAGCCCTGTCGTGCGCCCAAACAGTGGTTACCCCCACATATGGAGTATCGGCGTACTCAGGACAAATTGTACAATAACTTTTGGGGTCCAGTTTCTCCTTTTACCCTTGCGAAAATAAAATAATTGTTGCTAAAAGATAATTTTTGTGACTAAAAAGTTAAATGTTCATTTTTTCCTTCCATGTTGCTTCTGCTGCTGTGCAGCACCTGAAGGGTTAATAAACTTCTTGAATGTGGTTTTGAGCACCTTGAGGGTGAGTTTTTAGAATCGTGTCACTTTTGCATATTTTCAGCCATATAGACCCCTCAAACTGACTTCAAATGTGAGGTGGTCCCTAAATCGAAGTTTTGTAAATTTCGTTGTAAAAATGAGAAATTGCTGGTCAAATTTTAACTCTTATAACTTCCTAGCAAAAAAAAAAATTTGTTTCCAAAATGTTGCTGATGTAAAGTAGACATGTGTGTAATGTTATTTATTAACTATAACAGAATAAAAATTCAAAATTTGAAAATTGCGAAATTTTCAAAATTTTTGCCAAATTTCCATTTTTTTCACAAATAAACGCAAAAATTATTGACCTAAATTTACCACTAACATGAAGCCCAATATGTCACGAAAAAACATTCTCAGAACCTCTAGGATCCGTTGAAGCATTCCTGAGTTATTACCTCATAAAGGGACACTGGTCAGAATTGCAAAAAATGGCCAGGTCATTAAGGTCAAAATAGGCTGGGTCATGAAGGGGTTAAAGATGTGATCTTACTGCATTTGATTATCTGGAGAATAGATCCCAGAGAATCAATATTAGGATTATTGGTTTACCAGAATCTATTACCCGTAGCCAGCTTACAAGTATATGCACACTAGACCTACCGAAAACTCTGGGCATTAATACACCATTGAAAGTGAAACACGCTCACAGATCAGCTCACCACCACCACCTCTTGTGCTTATAAGTCCAGGCCTGGTATTGTGAAATATCTGAGCTATGCAGACAAAGCGGACATCTTACAAAGGTACAGAAAATCCTCTCCACCCCAGTGCTAAATGGACATAGAGTGTTAATTTTCAGTGACTACTCGGTGGAAGTAACAAAGAAAAGATGCGCCTTTAGTGGAATATGCACTGATCTGGTAAAGAAAAAAATCCGCTTCTCATTACAATTCCCAGCGAATCTTAAAGTGTTTTCACCTGGAGGAAGAATACAAACTTTTTCAGCACCAGAACAAGCATCAGACTTTCTTAAAGACATAGAAGATCTTTGCAATAAAAACAGCAGAAAACACAAGGTCCCATAAAACAGTAGGGGCAGTAATGATCTGATGGTGGTCCTTTCCACACATGAAAGTATAAAATAAAGACTCAGACACATCATTGACAGTTTAAATAGTGTGAAGTTTATTATATGCTTTATATGTGCTGGTTACCTCCCATCACTCACAAAGAGCGTACAGCAACACTCAGGTCAGGAAAAAACCCCAGTGGTGGAAACCTGTAGGGAAACCATGGCGGCTGTACTGCCCTTCCTCCTGGCATACTAAGGGAGGTTACCACTATAAAATATAACAACTGGGAAAAAATAACAATTATGTGTAAAGTATACAGTGTGTCTATGTGTACAGCATATGGGGTGTCTGTGTGTATGTTGGCTGTGTATAGTGGGATGTGCATGTTCTGTGTGTGACTATTAAGAATACATAGTTGCATAGTTATTAAGGTTGAAGGAAGACTTTAAGTCCATCTAGTTCAACCCATAGCCTAACCTAACATGCCCTAACATGTTGATCCAGAGGAAGGCAAAAAAAAACCATGTGGCAAAGAGTAAGCTCCACATTTGGGTAAAAAATTCCTTCCCGACTCCACATACGGCAATCAGACTAGTTCCCTGGATCAACGCCCTATCAAGGAATCTAGTATATATAACCTGTAACATTATACTTTTCAAGAAGGGTGTCTGTGTGTGTATGTATGTATGTTGTCTGTGTACAGTGGGATGTGCATGTTCTGTGTGTGACTATTAAAGGGAACCTGTCACCCCCCAGGCGTTTTAGACTAAAAGAGCCACCTTGTGCAGCACTAATTCTGTCAAGGTGGCTCTTTTAGTTGGGGTCCCTTTCAACGCTGCAATATCCGTTTTTATAATTTGTTCCTCATACATATAGTTCCTTCATTAACGTCCCCGGCGCCTGAGCTGTAAGATTTTTTGGGGGCATGCGCAGTTTGCGCTGCCCTTCGACTCCCATCACATGATGGGAACTTACAGCGCAGGCACCAGGGACGTTAATGAAGGAAGTGGAGGCGGCCCCTGGCCTACGGAGTATTGAGTGATGGCTGGGAGGCGTTTGTGTCCAGGGGGAAAAGACAGGTATGAGGGACAAATTATAAAAACGGATATTGCAGCATTGAAAGGAACCCCAACTAAAAGAGCCACCTTGACAGAATGCAGCATTAGTGCTGCACAAGGTGGCTCTTTTAGTTAAAAAATGCCATGGGGGGTGACAAGTTCCCTTTAAGAATACTTCTCTCCTGTCTCCAGTTCTTCATCTGTCACGTCTTCTAGCTGTTCTTCTTGCAGGACCAGCAGCTATGTTCCTCTTCCAGACATGTTCTTCTCCTTCCAGGTCCAGCAGCTATGTTCCTCTTCCAGCCATGTTCATCTCCTTGTGGGTCCAGCAGCTCCTCTTCCAGGCAATAGATATTCGTATCTTCCTCCTTCTTGCATGGAACGATGTTACAGACAGAGCAGGGTAGGGCATTATTCCTCCTGAACCAACGAATTGCCCAGCTGTGATGGATATTCCAGTCTCTCTTCCATGCCCAGTGGTCAGGGTTTTGTGCCATGATCTAGAATGAAATAATTGATTATAATCAGAGTTTAAAGGGAATATATCACCATTAATCATAATTCAATTTGCATATATTTTAGACCTGATGATATTGATGTGATGAATGAAAAACCATGGCAGAATGACTGCATAATTACTTATTAAAGTTTTCTTCCCTGACATTAAAACAAGCATTTCATGAGTCCAGCTATGGCTGCATTCATAAAATGCTCTACCTAACATAAGGATTACAAGACCATTTTGACATGGCTTTTCAAAGTAAGTACAACCACCCCATCAGGTCTAAGGGATTTATTTATGTACACTGTTTATATTGTGATACCTATTTACAGATCAGCTTTATATTATTATTGTTTATATTGCTAACCATATCACAGGTGGCTCAATCCACCCAAGCCCGAAATCCCATCCTGGTGAGAAGAACATTGCGGAATTGCAGAAGTCGGTCCTTCTTCATGCTCCACGTCCATCTGAGGGCCCAGCGGTAGATCTCCTGTTGATATGGCACGTCTTCTTCAAACTGGTTGGCTAAAAACCTGGATGGAAGAAAAATGAATCCAAATAAATTAGAATCCACTTCAGAAGAAAATACAGAAATATAATAACAAATACAATTATCATGTATTTACATGAGTGGTAGAAAAGATATTTTGGTTTTACAATAAAATAAAGTTATTTATAGACATAAATGTGTAATAATAAAAGAGACTCACAGAGCTGGAAAGAAGAAGGTTCCATATTCTGAAGATCGCAGTCCTGCTCTCCTGAAGTAAGTGACGACCATGGCGAGAAGATACTAGAGGGATGGGAAGTAGAGGTAGAGGGTATATATAATGCAGAACATATATAGCTGTATATTCCTATGTTTGGTAATATCTGGCCACTATTACATAAGAATAAGCCCTTTATTTCCCTATGATGGATCTTCTCAAATCTGGATGATTTCTTATCCTTCACTACAATAATACCTTGTCCGAAATCTTAAGACAGCTGTCCCTGGCTAGAAAACATCTGATGTATTCTTCTTCTACAAAAATGAGAAAATAGAATTATTTCACTATGAACTTTGTAATGAAAACCTTTTTAATGCTATTAATGTTAAATTATTGGGGTTGTAGAGTTCTTCATTAATGATGGATTATCCTCAGGATAGCTCATCAATATCAGATTGGTGGAGGTTTGGCCCCCGACACCCACTGATCAGATACTGAAGAATTGTCCTAAAGATATGCCATCACTATTGAGGTGAAACCAAAGCCACAACACTGCTCACCACCACATAGTGACCGCTCCTGTCTGCTGCATCATACTAGGTATAATTATAGGAGGCTGAGGGAGAACACTTCCCTACATGCTTCTCTACCATTACACACATAAAATAGATTAATATAAAAATACATGTCATATAATCTAATACTTTATATCTGGAAACCTTGTAATGTGCAATGAGTCTTACCAAGGAGTGCGGCGAAAGCTGCCCGCTCTTCTGGCTGGGGGATGTCATCTTCTGTCTTCCTCCTCTTGGCCACTTCCTTGGTGGCAGACAGTGAACTGTGGTAGAAGAGGTAGATAATATAGTATTAGGCCTCATGCACATGGCCGTACTCTGGCTACACATAATTCACTTACATCCTGATGGGTGTTCTCCTCATGGGGATCTGACATTAGTTTTGTGCTGTAAATGGTATAAATATGTGTAGTGATGATGGGTAATGGTCACTATGATTTGCCGATATAAGTGTATGGATTGTGATGACTGCAGTGATGTAACCTCATCTACTTACCACTCCTCTTCATACTGGGCGATCAGTTCTCTCTTCCGCTTCCTCATGGCCATCTTTACTCTTCTTCCTGGAAACATACAGACAAAGGAAAAACCTGAATATGCAGAGAATGGCTCTGTCTATAGGATCTCTAGTGGGGTAATACTACCAACCTAATGTGTAACCCAAAACCAAACTACCACAACCTGCATTACATGGGTTGCAGTATTGCAGCTTTATTGACTTGATTGGTGCTGAGTTGTAATACCCAACATGACCCATTGACAGAAGTGGCGCTGTAGCTAATAAACAAAACAAACCCTATTTTCTACTTAAAGCACCACTCCAGCATTTTGTTTTGTTTGTACTGCTGAAGTGGCACTTTTAATGTAAGCTCCCCTGCCCACATTCTTATACTTGGTGCCATCTTGTGCCTGTAGCTTCTGACCGGCCTCAAGTGAGAAGTTACGTAACAAGAGCTTAATACAAGTCTATGAGAGCCAGAACGAGGCTCTCATAGAGAGGTATTGAAAAGTGACGTCTGCGCCGCTCCATGAATCACTGGAGCTGATGGCCGGTCACAATTCACCGGAGACTGATAGGAGCAACACTGGAAAAGGATGAAGGGGCGACAGGTGAGTATGAGACAGGGGCCAGGAGAATTACATAGAAAGCACCACTCCCGCGGGGCAGTAACAAACCCGCTGCAGTGGTGCTTTAAAAAAACCAAAATATATAATCGGTCATTGATGCCTACCCTGATTTATTTCATGTCCTATGATAAGAAAAGACTACACATATCTACATTCTACTGACTGCACTGTGACCCGCCATATATACCTCTGCATATATCCGCTACCTCCCTGTATAGTGACTGATGATCCAGTACAATATTCTTCATATCTCCACTACGTGTGTGATATAACTATTATATACAGGCTAATAATGGCCATGCACTTCTAAGTATTGTATCTGGGAATTTCTAGGAGAAATATGTGGCCCCGTGTTTTTTAGATTAATATTTACACATCATTATCCACATTTTAAATATTTATTCAAAGTCACCAAATTTTATCCCGTTTATCCATAATCACCCCGTTATCCAGATTTGGGATTTATGGTGAAATCATTAGATTTTTTATATGTGATTGCTTTCAGTATAGATCCCAACTGTCAGTATCTGGAATGACATAGATCGGCAGTTTATTCATCACACAATGATTCTCACCTCTGTAGAGCGGCCGGTGGCGGTTGTCTTCCGATCAGCAGGTAACGATCCGGGTACAAATCCCAAAAGTGTCGCTTCTGGGAATCAATAAGGAGCCTGTCTTATCTCTAATAGAGCTATCGCAGACTGGCACCAACTGACGTTTTTTTCTTTCCTTGAGTTCAAATCCTGCGATGCTATTGGTTGATGGTTGAGGCACGCGGCGCAAAATTTAAAGGGAAAGCGCATTCTAATAATGAATAAGGAGATACAGTGTATTACTTTTATATCTATATTTGTAGTTTTCCTCTTTATTCCAATTAGTGTTATTTGAGGAAGTTATCATGTTATTCCATTTATTAACTGATGATTGGGAAATGGCAGCAGTGAAAGTCGCATGTAATAATGATGACACTAAAGTCGTGATGAGAGAAGTGTGATGTGCAACATGTTCACTAGATCGTCCATTGTGTATGGAGTAAGAGAATAATTGTCATCTGCTTTCTTGCTCCCTGTAAAGTCATTATTGAACCCCCTTAGCGGCAAGGTCAATTTTCATTTTGCGTCTTTGTTCTTCCTCCATTTTTCCCAAACTCACAACTTTTTTATTTTTCTGTCCACATATCCATATGAGGGCTTGTATTTTGGAGGACAAGTTGCACTTTTGAATGACATCATTCATTTCACCACATAGTGTACAGGAAAACTTAAAACAATTCCAATCGAGGAAAAATTGTAAAAATAGAAAAATAATTCTGGCATTGCTTTTAGGACTATAGGTTGCATTATTCTGTATGGACTATGGGGTGCATGATTCCAAATGTAGGACCATGGGGTGCACTATACTGTATGGACTATGGGGTGCATTATACTGTATGAACTATGGGGTGCATTATACTGTATGGACTATGGAGTGCATTATACTATACAGATGACCATGAGGTGCATTATACTGTATGGAGTACTGGCTGCATGATTCCAAATGTAGGACCATGGGGTGCACTATACTGTATGGACTATGGGGTGCATTATGCTGCATGGACTATAAGGTGCATTATACTGTATGGACTATGGGGTGCATTATACTGTATGGACTATGGGGTGCATTATACTGTGTGAATGAGTATGGGGTGCATTATACTGTATAACATATTGGGTGTATTATGCTGTATAGACTATGGGGTGCATTATACTATACAGAGGACAATGGGGTGCATTATACTATACAGAGGACTATGGATGCATTATACTGTATAAACTATGGGGTGTATTATGCTGTATGGACAATGTATTACATTATGTTGTATGGACTATGGGATGCATTATACTATACAGAGGACTATGGGGTGCATTATGCTACACAGAGGACTATGGGATGCATTATCCTATATAGAGCTTGGGGTGCACTATACTATACAGAGGACTATGGGGTGTATTATACTGTATAGATGACTATGTGGTGCATTATGCTGTATAGACTATGGGATGCATTATACTATACAGAGGACTATGGGGTGCATTGTAATGTATAGAGTATAGGGTGCATTATACTACACAGAGGACTATGGATGCATTATACTGTATAAACTATGGGGTGCATTATGCTGTATGGACAATGTATTACATTATGTTGTATGGACTATGGAGTGCATTATACTGTATAGATGACTATGGGGTGCATTATGCTGTATAGACTATGGGATGCATTATACTATACAGAGGACTATGGAGTGCATTATGCTACACAGAGGACTATATGATGCATTATCCTATATAGAGCTTGGGGTGCACTATACTATACAGAGGACTATGGGGTGTATTATACTGTATAGATGACTATGGGGTGCATTATGCTGTATAGACTATGGGATGCATTATACTGTACAGAGGACTATGGGGTGCATTGTAATGCATAGAGTATAGGGTGCATTATACTACACAGAGGACTATGGGATGCATTATCCTATATAGAGCTTGGGGTGCATTATACTATACAGTGGACTATGGGGTGTATTATACTATAAGGACCATGTGGTGCATTATACTATGTTGAGGACCATGCAGTGCATTATACTGTATGTATGGTTGTGTGAGGGTCACAGTTGGGCGATCATATGAGGGTAGGGGTCATCATACTTTTCTGGGTGAGTTGTGGGGTGGGGTACAGTAGGGTCATCATACTGTGCGTGTGGAGGGTACTGTGGAGGAATTCACTGTGGTGGTATCTTAGGGTCTGTGGGGGGCTTTTGTTGATATCATACTTTGAGTGCAATGATAGGAGGAATATTAGAGGGCACACAGTACCAAACAGTATGTGCAAAAATATGGACACATACGGAAGCAGTGGCTCAGCATTGTGGTATCAGCAGGATTTTAACCCTTATAACATCCTAACAAAAAATATATATGTTTCCAAAATTGTGCTGATGTAAAGTAGACATGTGGGAAATGTTATTTATTAACTATTTTGACATAACTCTCTGATTTAAGTGTACAAAAATTAAAAGTTTGAAAATTGCAAATTTCCATTTTTTTCATAAATAAAAGCAAGTTAATTCGAAGAGATTTTACCACTAACATGAAGTACAATATGTCATGAATAAACAATCTCAGAATCAGTGGGATACATGAAAGTGTTCCAGAGCTATAACTTCATAAAATGACAGTGGACAGAATTGTAAAAAGTGGCTTGGTCATTAAGTACCAAATTGAAACCAAATTAAGAAACATTTATGTCCATAAAGGATCTCCATTTGTGGAATAATTTGATTGTTGACTTTTCGTTTTGTCTCTCTGAGTCTAATTTGCATATACCACTAGAGTTTTTAGAGTATTTATCATTTCAGACACTTGAGGTACTTCTTCCTTTAGCCAATATCGAAGTATGCGCTTTTTGACTACAAGAAGAGCTACGTGTATTATTTGAGTGGATGCAATTCTATGAAATAAACAAGCTAGGAGAGTATTTGGGTCTTTGATTTTCCAAATTTTATCAATATTTCTAAGAGCCTCAGCCCAAACCCTCGGCACGTAGGGGCAATCCCAGATGCCGTGAAGCAGATTTGCCCAGGAAAAATTGCATTTGGACATTTTCTTATATAATGAGATGGAGCATCCTTGTAAGAAATATTGAAAGCATAAATTGCTTTATGTACCAGTTTCTATTGCATTTCTCCCCATTACTCATTAATCATTACTTTTTTAACATTGCTCCAACCCAATATAATCTTCTCTCCCGAAGTGTCGTCTTTTAGTTCTGTACTCCAATGAGTGAAGATGCCATGTGATACCCCATATAGAGTTTGTTTTCAAATCTTTTGGTAAATTGTGGGCTGGGAAGCTGTGTCTGTTCTAGGTCCAATCAATTAGTCAAAACCCCCTTTTTATTTCTACTTTTCTGACCTTTTCCAGCATAGACTGATAATGACTGATCACTTGCTGGTATTGTAAATAATGATGGTTTCCTAGCTTATATATCTCTGATAATTCCTGCCAAGTGTGTAACCTGCCTTCATTTTCCCTTATTAAATCTCACAACAAAATCCCTTTCTGTTCCCATTGTTCAAAAAGTTTATTTTGCTTACACTGAGTAAATCTCTGGGAACGAGGAGACCCAGAGAAGTTTTTCAGCTATGTGTGGATGTAAGCGGAGAACTTTGATCTACTGGTGGACCGAATTGGACATCTCATCCGAAGTAGTGACATGTTTTGCCGATTCTCCATTTCACCGGCGGAGCGTCTGATGGTCACTCTTCGGTAAGCCATTTTTATTGTATCTCCTCCTGTAAAGCACACTTAACTTTAATGTTGTTGCTGGTATTTTTTTAGAATAATTTTTAGTGTATTTCATACAGTTAAAGCTGCATTATAACCGCAATGTTATTGCTGGTATTTAGTAATAATTTTTGCCTTGCTTTTATTCAGATTCCTTGCAACTGGAAAATCCCTTTCGTCATTACATTTTCAGTTTCGGATGGGAATTTCCACCATATCGGGAATTGTCAAGCACACCTGCCGTTCATTGTGGGACTCTTTGCACAGCGAATTTATACCACATCCAACAATGGAGAGTTGGTGGGAAATAGCTGATAAATTCCAGCAACTTTGTCAGTTTCCCAATTGCTTGGGTGCTGTGGCCGGGAAACATATCCGCATCGTGAAACCAGCTGGATCTGGCTCTGAATATTTTAATTATAAAAAATACTTCTCCATTGTGCTGATGGCCATCGCAGACGCGGAATACAAATTTATAGTGGTGGATATTGGGGCGTATGGCGGCTCCAATGATCCTCTGTTGCAGGACCGCCCCATTTCTCATCCGGGCCTACTGCCTTTCTGCTACTATACACAGTATAGAACTTATCAACCTTCTCTCAATTCAAGATCACTGAGCCATCTCTGTATGGCTCCTAGGAGGACTCACCGACTAACCCCGAACGGGTTCACTTCCTGTCCTCGTTCTCTAACACATTATCAGACATTTCTTACAATCAACTGACTGACTACATATAACTTTTACATGTAAGCATTATTCTACTTTAAGTGCTATTGGTGAACGTCCCCTTTAAAAGGGGACCAAGTCTCTTAGAGGTAGTGCAACTTCTCAAGCTGCAAGTTCGTGTACAGCAGGGACTCCGGTACTGTTTCCAGGAACAGTTTCTTCGCAGAGTCCTTTTCTTTGTAAAACCAGTAGAGGGCACCTTTAAGAAGGTGCAAACTATTTACAATGAGTTTGTAATCATGCAGTGTTCATGATCCAGCAGTTCTTTTCAACAATGATGAACGAGGAACAAAAACAAAAAGGCAAAAATAGGGATCCCGGGTAAACTAAGGGATCCCTTTAAGAGTTAACCCTAGTCGGGTTGTAGCAGCAAGAAGACACATAGACAGTCGAACAGTTAACTATATACAAATGTAATAATATCTGAATATGAATCAAAAAACTCACACTGGCGCTCACCACATAGAGGGATAGAGGTCGGTGACAGGGAGCGAGAGAAGGGAGGGGAAGGAAAACAAGGGTTACACACCCCTAGCTGCTGGGATCAAAAACCAGGATCTGTACCTACCCTGGAAACACAATAAGGAGTGATCTTAAAGAACGAGGTGATCCCGCGCTCAGAGGTTGAATGGACGTAATACAGTATGAATTAAAACTATTTGAAATAGCCCCGAACCTGTGTACAAGTGTATATATACATGAGTAATTCGTGGCGGGACAATGATACCCCGACACGTAAATACGCTAGTAGTCCCAGTGGGAGACCTACAGGATTACCTGGTCCGGTGACCGCTGAAGGCTTGTTGCAGTGTATGCGGGGAATGAGGGAGCAGGAATATGTAGCAGCTATGGCGGTGCCTGGGAGCCCCGGCCGAAGGCGTCCCTGGCAACCACGAGGAGGAGGATAGCTACAAGCGCCGGCTCACGAGTGCCTATGCTGTGACGTCACAAAAGGTACGGAGCGGCGTTGGGGCCACAAAGGATGGACTAACCAACGCGTTTCGAAGGTTCCCGGCCTTCTTCGTCAGGGTTACCGTGTGTCTATCCATCTCTCCCCTATATACGCTTGAATGTGCCGCTACTACGCCCACACCCCACCTCCCCACTGCTATACACTGAATCTGGAGCACTGTGCCGGATCCTAATCTCTATAGTAGGCTGAGCGGTGCTGATACACTAACTAAACTTTATTATATACAGAATGTAGCCCATCTAAAACTCTAGGTTTGACCACTACATTAGTATGTGACCATATATTTAAAATTAAACACTTTATTACTGTTACATAATTAAAGGTCTGAACCAGGAACTAGAGTTGTATGCCCTCTAAAATGGGTACTATTATTACATGAATTACAAGTTAGTAAATATATGCATGTCATGGGTGGGAATCTCTCTTTTTTTGGGGGTCAGGCAGTGGAGATATATATAATCCTCCCCAAGATTTCCCCCCCCCTTTTTTTCCCCTAGGTAATATATAGGTAATATACACACAATTTTTGGATACTTTTAGGATACCACCCTAAGGGCCCGGATAGGGGAACCAGAATTAATACGCACAATAAGAGGGCCATGCCCCTGAGATAGGTACATCCATAAGTTCAAGTGTTAATGTTTTTTAGTTTTTTAATTTCAAGTATTTTAATGTTTTGTAGTGTTTTTCAGCTTTTAAGGGTCTATATATAACCCCATATTTTATAATGTTAGGGTTTTAATTATGTAACAGTAATAAAGTGTTTAATTTTAAATATATGGTCACATACTAATGTAGTGGTCAAACCTAGAGTTTTAGATGGGCTACATTCTGTATATAATAAAGTTTAGTTAGTGTATCAGCACCGCTCAGCCTACTATAGAGATTAGGATCCTGCACAGTGCTCCAGATTCAGTGTATAGCAGTGGGGAGGCGGGGTGTGGGCGTAGTAGCGGCACATTCAAGCGTATATAGGGGAGAGATGGATAGACACACGGTAACCCTGACGAAGAAGGCCGGGAACCTTCGAAACGCGTTGGTTAGTCCATCCTTTATGGCCCCAACGCCGCTCCGTACCTTTTGTGACGTCACAGCATAGGCACTCGTGAGCCGGCGCTTGTAGCTATCCTCCTCCTCGTGGTTGCCAGGGACGCCTTCGGCCGGGGCTCCCAGGCACCGCCATAGCTGCTACATATTCCTGCTCCCTCATTCCCCGCATACACTGCAACAAGCCTTCAGCGGTCACCGGACCAGGTAATCCTGTAGGTCTCCCACTGGGACTACTAGCGTATTTACGTGTCGGGGTATCATTGTCCCGCCACGAATTACTCATGTATATATACACTTGTACACAGGTTCGGGGCTATTTCAAATAGTTTTTAATTCACACTGTATTACGTCCATTCAACCTCTGAGCGCCGGATCACCTCGTTCTTTAAGTTAACTATATACAGTTTTTAAAGCATTTTTGCTTACTCAGTTTCTGGCTGAGCAGGAGGCGGCCTCCTTCCGGGCCTCACCTGGCAGACGGGTCGTGGTGGTGTAACAAGGACCGGTCCTGGCCTCAGCAATGACAGGATTCCTCTTTGGGACACCCTCCTCCACCGGGTATAGGTTACTGCATCTCCGGGCTCCAGGTCGCGATCGTGCCTTCCCCCGCAGGGCTCCACCTCTTCCCGGTCAACACGGACCTGCAGTGGCTCTCCAATTTCTTGGATAACTCCCCTTCCTTCCCGGGATTTAAAGAACACCACCACACCCCAGTGTGACGGAGGGGTCTCCTCAACGCCCGTCAGGTCGACCTGGGCCGCGGGCTGGGGTCTGTTCCACCACGCTGTCATCAGGCGCCGCAGGTGTTCTACCTCCGGCAAGATCCTCAGGCCCGGTGCCTGCAGCTCACATTCTGCCGAGATAGGCGAACCTCCGTTGGCCGGCCCAACCGAGCAGTCACGCGGGCATCGGCCTCCCGACGGCGTGCTACCTGCCGGGCCTCAGCTGCAGCCACACACTCCTCAGACGGCGGCCAGTTAGGTCTGCCCAGCGGTAGCTCCGTGAGGGCCAGTCCCTGCAACGATGGTGAGTCTGGGACTGTGACGGATGGTGCAGCCTCGTGCTGGGTCAGGTCGTCCCCACGCGGTGCTTCCGATGTTGCCATCTTTGCTTCCTCCTCGATCTCTTCTTCCCACGCTCTCTTTCGTGGGCGGCCCCATCTCCGTGGTCTCCACCCTCCATAGAGGATAAGGAGGCGGACTTCAGTGGCTGATGGACACGTCCTCAGGATGCACAAATGCTTAGACTGGGCGGCCATGGTCTTCCGCGCTCTACAGCTTGTCTACGCCCACTCCATGCCCTCCTTCTTCTCCTGCGCTCTCCTTAGCGCTGTAATGGCGGTGGTTTTGGCGGCAAATGGCAATACACAGTCTCTGCGATAAGTCACAGTCCAAGCACAATAAATCACAGTTCCAAGGCACACATGACCTGATTTTTCAGGCTTAAGTAGATCCTGTTCGTGACACCAAGTTGGAGCACCCCCACTGCCGCAGGGCCGAGGGGTACCTGGTACCGGGCCTCTGTGTCTCTGCTCTGGGGTTGTCACGGTGGCTAGACCCGGTCCGTGAGCCTGCTGAGGGGCGTCCAATGAAAGGTGTGGATGGTGGTGTGCGGTGCAGGTCGCGGAGAATAACGAGGACACCAGGTTGCAGTCTCTTTACCTCTTTACTGAAGGCTTCTGGGTCCTCAGTCCGGAATACGGTTAACAGGGCTGTCTGAGACCGGCCGGTCCGTTGGCACCTCCAGAGTTCCCTTTGCAGGTGGAAATCTGTGCCTACCTTCTAGCGCTTGTGTGTTGTAGTCCTTCCCTGCTGAGCTTACGGGATAGTCCTCACAACTTTTGTGTCTGTTTCTGAAGTTCCCTCACAACTTATTCTGATGTTCTTCTTCGTCCCCCCAGATGATATGGCTAGGACGCACCCGTATGACGGGTAGGCTCGGAGGTCTTCCGGGACCCTAGAGTCGCCCCTCTCCAATTGTTGCCCCCTATGTCTGCTTAGGTGATTGGGGTGAGACAGCCCGCCTATAACTGACTGTCCTGCTGTAGGTTTGAAGTAAGGCCTGGAGCTCAATACTTCCTTGGCGTTTCCGGCCACCGGCTTCGCGCCTCAGTAGGATGTTGCCTCGTCTTACAGCACGACTCCTACTGGTGTTTCTCCTTGTTGCGTCGATCTCGTTTCTCACTCAGCACAATAAACCTCGCTTCTTGTCCTTTCTTGGGGTACCGCCGCAATGAAGTGCAGGTGCGGTCCCGTAACGTTCTTTCTGTTCGCTAGGCCTCTGTCAGGATCCCACCCCTGACAGGGACCCCCCTGAATCTTCCCCTGCAACACCCTCTGCCACAGGATGTTGCCTGGTTCCAACCCAGTCAGCTTTCTCTCTAACTTCCTATCCAACCCCCAGTTTTACCAGATTGTGAGGAGTGGCCTAATACATAGCACCCTTAGCTCCCCCTGGAGGCCAGACTGTGAAGTGTATTGGTGTCTGTGATACCTGGTCGGGTGAACTCCTTCAGTGCCATCAGACGTACCATAGCCCCCCTTAGTGGCGGAGCATCAGTACTGCAACGACCAGGACTGGGGCGCTGCACTCAGCAGGGAAGTACTACAACACACAGGCGCTAGAAGGTAGGCACTGATTTCCACCTGTAAAGGGATTTATGGATGTGCCTTCGGACCAGCCGGTCTCAGCCAGCCCTGTTAGCAGTGCTCTGGATTGAGGATCCTGAAGCCTTCAGTAAAGAGGTAAAGAGACTGCAACCCTGTGTCCTCGTTATTCACCGCGACCTGCACCACGCACCATCATCACACCTTTCATTGGACACCCCTTAGCAGGGTCACGGACCGGGTCTAGCCACCGTGACAACCCCAAGACCGAGACAGAGAGGCCCGGTACCCAGTACCCCGCGGCCCTGCGTCTGGGGGTGCTCCACAAGCAGCAGTGGATATTGCTGAGTGAAAATGGCAATAGCCATTAGAGTTCGCAGTACGTTGTAGTCCTCAGCACATTGTATTCCCCAGTACGTTGTAGTGACCAGTTCGCTGCAATGACCAGTATATTGTAGTGCCCAGTACATGGTAGCGCTCAGCTCATGCTTCTGGTGACACACACCCATAAATTAGGCAAACTCTCATCGCTACAGAAATGTCAAACATGTGGATGCTAAATGTTGTTTACACATACTGGGGCTCAGAAGGGACGGGGATTTGGATTTGGGAGAGCAGAATTTGCAGAATTTCTTTTGAGGGCAGAGGAGTAGTGATGAGCGAATATACTCGCTACTCGAGATTTCCCGAGCACGCTCGGGTGTCCTTCGAGTATTTTTTAGTACTCGGAGATTTAGTTTTTATTGCCGCAGCTGAATAATTTACATCTGTTAGTCAGCATAAGTACATGTGGGGGTTGCCTGGTTGCTAAATTTCTGAGCACTAAAAAATACTCGGAGGACACCCGAGCATGCTCGGGAAATCTCGAGTAACGAGAGAGGAGCCATTTCGCTTTTCCAGAGCCTTTGTGCTACCAGTAACATGGAAGCCCCTATACTTCTATTGGCAGATGACTGACCTGAGTGGGGACTTGCTTTTTTGTGAATTGAGTTGAAGTTTTTTTTAGGAGAATTTTACAAAACATTTGAGATCACATTTATCCGGTGCTGTATGCTGAGCACTTATATTGGGTTTCCATCAAAATCTTCGAGTAATGTAATTCAGGTGAAACTCTCAAAGGATCTATTCCCTATAATGAGGCAGCCAAGTTACTCTGAACTCTATTTGGCTTCTGTTCAGCTGTATCCTTTTTTCAGAGGTTCACAAAACTCTGGCCAACCGCACTTTTATGCATGCCTAAAAAGACGGACACTGCTGGATCACAAGTCAGACGACATTCACAGATCCTCCATCTGCCCCGCTGTAAGCGCTCAGCAGCACAGAGCACAGGATAAATGTGAGCCGAGCCTTACCGCGATTTTTGGAGACAAAGAACAAATTATCAGCTGGTAAAAAATTGGTTTTATTTATTTTTTACGTCTTTCCTGGTGTGATATAAGTGATTAGGTGACTTTATTCTTTGGGTCAGTGCAATTACAGTGATACCAGATTTATATAGTTTTTTTATGTTTAGCTGCTGTCACACACTAAAAGGCGCTTTTTTTGTAAAAACTTTAAATAGCTGTAAGTCCTTCATTGTTCGACTTACAGAGTCATGTGAGGGCTTGTTTATTGCAGGACCAGTTGATGTTTTTATTGGTTCCATTTTGGGCACATGATGTTTATTAATCACTTTCTATTCCAAGTTTTGATAGGCAGGATGAACAAAAAACAGCAATTCGGGAATTTTTTTTTTTTTTATTTTGGGGGGGGGGGGGGGTTATGCCATCTCGCATGTGGTAAAATCGATAAGGCAGCTTTATTCTTCGTGTCAGTACGATTGCATGATACTACATTTATATTGTTTTTATATGTTATGGTGCGTTAACACAATAAAAACTATTTTATTGAAAAATTGTTTTTTTTTTGCATTGCTTTATTCTGAGAGCTATAACTTTTTTATTTTTCTGCTGATTGAGCTGTGTGATGGCTTGCTTTTTGCGAGACAAGATGATGTTTTCAGCTATATCCTTTTTTTACATTCATCTTTTTGATCACGTTTTATTTTACTTTATGTTTGGTGTCATGATGAAAAAGCACAGTTTTTTGCCTTGCTTACTTATTTTTTTACAGTGTTCACTGAAGGGGTTAACTAGGTTGACATTTTTATAGGACAATTTGTTCCAGATGCAGCAATATCAGATATGTGTACTTTTTTTTTTTTCAGAAACATATTTTTTATGGGTACATACAGTATATATGTATACGTTTTATTATTTTAATTTTAAACATTTTTAAAACTTTGTTCTATTTTTCACTTGTTTGCTTAGTCACACTATGGGACTTTCACTTTTAGCTCTTTGATTGCAGTTATAAAAAATAAAAAATGCCAGAATTACGTTTTTTTGGTCGCCACGACATTGCATTAAAATGGAAAAACGGGTGATCAATAGAAAGTAGCTGCACCAAAATGGTATCATTAAAAATGTCAGCTTGGCATGGAAAAAATAAGCCCTCACCCAACCAGAGATCACGAAAAAAGGAGACGCTACAGGTATCAGAAAATTGCGCAATTTTTTTTAGCAAAGTTTGAATTTTTTTTTTACCACTTAGATAAAAAATAACCTAACCAAACAAAAAACAAGTGTGGGATTGCACTTTTTTTGAAATTTCACCGCACTTGGAATATTTTTAACCGGTTTCTAGTACACGACATGCTAAAACCAATGATGTTATTTAAAAGTGCAACTTGTCCCGCAAAAAACAAGCCCTCACATGGCTATATTGATGGAAAAATAAAAAGTTATGGCTCTGGGAAGGAAGGGAGCGAAAAACGAAAACGCAAAACTGAAAAATGGCAAGGTTTTGAAGGGGTTAAATGCAACATCTTTTCATAGCAAGCTGAGCAAAATTAAAAAATAAGGGTGAGGGTAACACAACCTGAAACACTATTAAGACCACAGGGGTGATAGATTTCAGATTATCTCATAAATTAGATTGAATAATGTACAGGTCCTTCTCAAAAAATTAGCATATAGTGTTAAATTTCATTATTTACCATAATGTAATGATTACAATTAAACTTTCATATATTATAGATTCATTATCCACCAACTGAAATTTGTCAGGTCTTTTATTGTTTTAATACTGATGATTTTGGCCTACAACTCCTGATAACCCAAAAAACCTGTCTCAATAAATTAGCATATCAAGAAAAGGTTCTCTAAACAACCTATTACCCTAATCTTCTGAATCAACTAATTAACTCTAAACACATGCAAAAGATACCTGAGGCTTTTAAAAACTCCCTGCCTGGTTCATTACTCAAAACCCCCATCATGGGTAAGACTAGCGACCTGACAGATGTCAAGAAGGCCATCATTGACACCCTCAAGCAAGAGGGTAAGACCCAGAAAGAAATTTCTCAACAAATAGGCTGTTCCCAGAGTGCTGTATCAAGGCACCTCAATGGTAAGTCTGTTGGAAGGAAACAATGTGGCAGAAAACGCTGTACAACGAGAAGAGGTGACCGGACCCTGAGGAAGATTGTGGAGAAGGACCGATTCCAGACCTTGGGGAACCTGAGGAAGCAGTGGACTGAGTCTGGTGTGGAAACATCCAGAGCCACCGTGCACAGGCGTGTGCAGGAAATGGGCTACAGGTGCCACATTCCCCAGGTAAAGCCACTTTTGAACCATACACAGCGGCAGAAGCGCCTGACCTGGGCTACAGAGAAGCAGCACTGGACTGTTGCTAAGTGGTCCCAAGTACTTTTTTCTGATGAAAGCAAATTTTGCATGTCATTCGGAAATCAAGGTGCCAGAGTCTGGAGGAAGACTGGGGAGAAGGAAATGCCAAAATGCCTGAAGTCCAGTGTCAAGTACCCACAGTCAGTGATGGTGTGGCGTGCCATGTCAGCTGCTGGTGTTGGTCCACTGTGTTTCATCAAGGGCAGGGTCAATGCAGCTAGCTATCAGGAGATTTTGGAGCACTTCATGCTTCCTGGCACCTGCTCACAGTGCCAAAACCACTGGTAAATGGTTTACTGACCATGGTATTACTGTGCTCAATTGGCCTGCCAACTCTCCTGACCTGAACCCCATAGAGAATCTGTGGGATATTGTGAAGAGAAAGTTGAGAGACGCAAGACCCAACACTCTGGATGAGCTTAAGGACGCTATTGAAGCATCCTGGGCCTCCATAACATCTCAGCAGTGTCACAGGCTGATTGCCTCCATGCCACGCCGCATTGAAGCAGTCATTTCTGCCAAAGGATTCCCGACCAAGTATTGAGTGCATAACTGAACATTATTATTTGATGGTTTTTTTGTTTGTTATTAAAAAACACTTTTATTTGATTGGACGGGTGAAATATGCTAATTTATTGAGACAGGTTTTTTGGGTTATCAGGAGTTGTATGCCAAAATCATCAGTATTAAAACAATAAAAGACCTGACAAATTTCAGTTGGTGGATAATGAATCTATAATATATGAAAGTTTAATTGTAATCATTACATTATGGTAAATAATGAAATTTAACACTATATGCTAATTTTTTGAGAAGGACCTGTATATAATCTGGACCCACAGGACACAGTAATTAACTCCAGGGGATTCTGTTGGCCCCAACATCTGCAGTTCCATTCTATCATTTTTGCATAAGGCAGGGGTGTCAAAGGAAGTTTTACATCAAGTACAGAGACTACAGGGGTCTCTGCATTTTCATACTATCACAGATTAGAAACATACAGTAGTTCTTTCCTCTGATTTATTTTCACTCATTGATAGACGCTTTGAAATACTTCTAACCACGGCCTAGCCAGCTGAAGTCTGTTCTTATCTATATTTCAGCCATCCTTTTGATTTGCAGATACACTTCTCCTATTCCTACTTCATTTTTCTACTATATCACATGAAGGGACAAGGGTAGTACATTTGAGGTTGCTTATTCCTTACAGTCAGCAGTCCTCACGACGGCAACTTCCATGCCCGCAGGTATCCAAAGAACTAAACAGGCCCATAGAGTCTTAACCGCGGAAGGCTCTAGTCTTCTCCCAGCATTAATTTGCTCTAAAAAGAAGGATTTCAACTCCCATAACCACTGTTCTTGCAAGAGAAGAATTTTTTAGGAAATATCAACATCAGGTAGGTAATGAGCCGTTTGTACCCGTGCCACTTTGAAACACAACCAACAAATAACAATTCAAAAACTATACTACCAATAGCTATTGCAATTATTTCCACTAGTCAAAATAACATGCCATGGCAGAATAAGTTATTTTTTTCTATAAAACCTTTATCCACCTCCTCTTATTCAAACAGATTACATCTATCACAAAAGAGGAGGGGTTAACTAGATTAGAGCATAATGGCAGGTATTAACTACTCAAACAATGAGTTCCCTTTTACATCCTTTAGGAGGCATAGCTTGTAGTGATGAGCGAACACTAAAATGTTCGGGTGCTCGTTGTTCGAGTCGAACATCTCCCGATGTTCGAGTGTTCGTTTCGAATAACGAACCCCATTGTAGTCAATGGGAGACTCGAACATTTTTCAGCGGGACCAAAGCTCTGCACAGGGAAGGTCGCCTAAAAACCTGGGAAGCTCAGAAAATGATGGAAACAACACTGGAATGGACAGGAAACAGCAGGGGCAGCATGCATAGTTGCCTCTGAGGCTGCCCAAATGCACCATTACGCCAAATTATGGCCAACAGCTTTGTGGTGACAGAGTGACCCACTTTGATGAGGTAGCAGGTGAAACACACCGAAATTGAGCCTGACACAGCATGGCAGCTATGGGCACGGCATGCGGAGGCAGCATCAGGCCGGAGAGCGGCACAGTGACGGACCCTTGAGGAGGCGGCAGCAGCATCATTCCTTACACATTGAGGCCACAGAGTGGCACAATTACATAGTTTGGAGGTAGCGAAGACCCAGCATGTGGAGGCGTCAGCACAGAGAGTGGCACGGTGACGGACCCTTGAGGAGGCGGCAGCAGCATCATTCCTTAATCCTTACACATTGAGGCCACAGAGTGGCACAATTACATAGTTTGGAGGTAGCGAAGACCCAGCATGTGGAGGCGTCAGCACGGAGAGTGGCACGGTGACGGACCCTTGAGGAGGCGGCAGCAGCATCATTCCTTTCACATTGAGGCCACAGAGTGGCACATTTACATAGTTTGGAGGTAGCGAAGACCCAGCATGTGGAGGCGTCAGCACGGAGAGTGGCACGGTGACGGACCCTTGAGGAGGCGGCAGCAGCATCATTCCTTACACATTGAGGCCACAGAGTGGCACAATTACATAGTTTGGAGGTAGCGAAGACCCAGCATGTGGAGGCGTCAGCAGCGTCAGCACGGAGAGTGGCACGGTGACATGACAGACTTCAGTTTGAGCTGCTTTAACACGGTGGCAAGTGGAAATCTGTAGAAATCCATGCTTTATTCATCTTGATAAGCGTCAGCCTGTCAGCGCTGTCAGTTGACAGGCGTGTACGCTTATCGGTGATGATGCCACCAGCTGCACTGAAGACCCGCTCTGACAACACGCTAGCGGCAGGGCAAGCCAGCACCTCCAAGGCGTACAGTGCCAGTTCTGGCCACGTGTCCAGCTTTGAAACCCAGTAGTTGTATGGAGCAGAGTGATCATGCAGGACGTTGGTATGGTCACCTAGGTAGTCCTTCACCATCTTTCTGTAAATCTCGCCTCTACTCTGTCTAGACTGTGGATTGGTGGCATACTCTTGCATGGGTGACATAAAACTGGCAAAGGCCTTGGAGATTGATCCTCTGCCAGCGCTTGACAAGCTGCCTGCTCCCCTCCTCTGCCTCGCTTGTTGGCCCTCAGAACCACGTCCTCTGCCGCTAGCGGTGTCAGATGGGAAGGCTATTTTCAGCTTGTGCACCAGGGCCAGTTGGTATTGATGCAGTCTCATACTCCTTTCCTCTATAGGAATTAGAGTGGAAAAGTTGTGCTTGTACCGGGGGTCCAAGAGGGTGAACACCCAGTAATCGCTGGTGGAAAATATTTTTCTCACGCGAGGGTCACGGGAAAGGCAGCCTAACATGAAGTCAGCCATGTGCGCCAGAGTCCCAACACGTAAGAATTCCCCCTCCGCAACAGGCCGACTCTCCATTTCCTCCTCCTCCTCCTCCTCCAACTCCTCCTCCTCAGCCCAAACACGCTGAACTGAGAAGAGGGAATGGGTACCGTCTTCAGTCTCGCCCACAGTCTCCTCCTCTTCATCCTCATCTTCCTCCTCCCCCTCCTCAGTTACACTCTGAGAAACAGACTGGCTGGTGTTCTGGCTCTCAGTCAACTCTTCTTCCCCCATCTCCTGTGACAATCGATGCGCCTCAGACTTCATGCTGAGCAATGATTTTTTCAGCAGACAAAGCAGCGGGATGGTGACGCTGATTATGGCGTCATCCCCGCTGACCATCAGTGTTGACTCGTCAAAGTGGCTTAACACCTTACATATATCAGACATCCACGTCCACTCCTCATTGTAGATTTGAGGAAGCTGACTAACTTGACTACCGGTTCTGGTGGAAGTGGTCATCTGACAGTCTACAATGGCTCTGCGCTGCTGGTAAACCCTGTTTAACATGTGTAGGGTGGAATTCCATCTCGTTGGCACGTAGCACAACAGTCGGTGAGCTGGCAGTTGTAAGCGCCGTTGCACTGCCCTCAGGGTGGCAGCATCAGTGGTGGATTTGCGGAAATGGGCACAGATGCGTCTCACCTTGGTGAGCAAATCTGACAGATTGGGGTAGGTCTTGAGGAACCGCTGAACCACCAGATTGAACACGTGGGCAAGGCATGGAACGTGTGTGAGTCTGCCCAGTTGCAGAGCCGCCACCAGATTACGCCCGTTGTCACACACGACCATGCCTGCTTTCAGGTTCAGCGGCGCCAGCCAAAGATCCGTCTGAGCCGTCATGCCCTGTAACAGCTCCTGGGCAGTGTGCCTCTTGTCACCTAAGCTCAGCAGTTTTAGCACCGCCTGCTGGCGCTTGCCCACTGCGGTCCTGCTGCGACTGCAGCTGCCGACTGAAGGTGGCGTGTCCACGGATGGAAATTTACAAGTGGTGTTTGTGGAGGAGGAGGAGAAGGAGGAGGAGGAGGGGGGAGAAGTATAGTAATCCTGGGAAACAGTCACCGAGGTAGGCCCCGCAATCCTGGGTGTGGGCAACACATGAGCTGACCCCGGTTCAGACTCTGTCCCAGCCTCAACCAAATTAATCCAATGTGCCGTCAGGGAGATATAGTGTCCCTGCCCCCCAGCACTGGTCCACGTGTCCGTGGTTAAGTGGACCTTTTCTGTAACCGCGTTGGTCAGGGCACGGTTGATGTTCTGAGACACGTGCTGGTGTAGTGCTGGGACAGCACATCGAGAAAAATAGTGGCGGCTTGGGACGGAGTAGCGAGGGGCAGCCACCGCCATCAGGTTGCGGAATGCCTCCGTCTCCACCAGCCTGTAGGGCAGCATCTCCAAACTCAGGAGTTTGGAGACGTGGACATTTAAGGCCTGTGCATGTGGGTGGGTGGAGGCATATTTGCGCTTGCGCTCAAATGTTTCATGCAAAGACAGCTGAACACTGCGCTGGGACACATTGGTGGATTGTGGGGGGGATGGTGAAGGTGCAGGGGTGGTTACATGGCGGGAGTCGCTGGTGCCGGGCTCCTGGGCTGGGGAGTTACTGGCAGAGCCAGCATGTGACACAGGGGAAGGAGCAGCGGTGCGACCAGAAGGAGGTGAACGGCCTTGATTCCAATGAGTTGGGTGTTTAGCACTCATATGCCTGCGCATGCTGGTAGTGCTTAGGTTGCTAGTGGTGGCTCCCCTACTGAGCTTGGTGTGGCACAGGTTGCACAACACAGTCCGTCGGTCCTCCTCACTTTCTTTAAAGAAGCTCCAGACTTTAGAACACCGAGGCCTCGACCAAACTGGTTCACTTGTTGAACCTCTGTCTGATGAAATTACTCTGGCCCTGCCTCTCCCTCTGGTCGCACGTCTACCTCTTGCAACGTTTTCTGATGTTACACTTGCCTCCCCCTCCGAAGCACTCTCTTGACTAGGCCTAACAACCCAGCTGGGGTCAGTCACCTCATCATCCACCGGCTCCTCCTCCTCCCATTCATCAGCCTGCTCCCCCCTGGGAATTACTGCACTGACAAGCACCTCACTGTCTGACACCCGTGTCTCATCCTCAGACACCTCTCCACAGACTATTTGTAAATCCCCACTTTCATCACCCACAGACTGGGAAAGCTCTCTATTTTGGGCATCGGGACAGGCCCACTGGTCAGGTTGCTGCTCAGCAGTGCTTTGTGAATCTAGGAAGGGTTGGGAAAACAGTTCCTGGGAGTATGCAGGATTTGAATCACTAATTTCCAAGGAGGGGCCAGGCTGGGCGGGAGGAGGTTGAGCTGAAAGATCCTGAGGTCCACTCCCTTGGCTAGCGTTGGTGGACTGCGTGGAAGACTGGGCGGTGGATAAACTACTGGATGCATTATCCGCTATCCAGTTGATCACCTGTTCGCACTGCTGGGGATCCAATAGGGGTGTGCCACGTGACACTGTAAATTGGGACAGGAAGCTAGAAAAGGGTACTCTGCGGCGTTCCAGTGCTCCATCAGAAGCAGGTACTGTGTCACCCTGCCCAGGACTACGGCCTCTGCCTGCAACCTCACTTTGACGCCCACGACCACGTCCTCGTCCTCGTCCCTTACCCCTGGGGTTCACCATTGTAAAGGTTATGCTAGAAAAGCTAGTTATGAAGGTGAAATACACTCTATTTGTCCAAACAGAGGATATATTGCGTGTTGCAAAAAGGACTATTCGGTAAAGAGCGTATTTTATGCAACCAAACCTTGGTTTACAGCAAACTGATGTGTATCAGTAACAGATATAAAACTGTGTTTTATATTTGTGGTATTTCTTCAGATCAAATACCCCTTCTTTATGTAACTATTAGATATGGCGTGCACAAAACTGGCCACAGGCCTAGTCACTAAATACAGAGCTTATTTTTGGACCACAAAACTTGGGTACCAGTAACAGATATAAAACTGTGTTTATATTTGTGGTATTTCTTCACATCAAATACCCTTTATTTCTTTAACTATTAGATATGGCGTGCACAAATCTGGCAACAGGCCTAGTCACTAAATACAGAGCGTATTTTTGAACCACAAAACTTGGGTACCAGTAACAGATATAAAACTGTGTTTATATTTGTGGTATTTCTTCACATCAAATACCCTTTATTTCTTTAACTATTAGATATGGCGTGCACAAATCTGGCAACAGGCCTAGTCACTAAATACAGAGCGTATTTTTGAACCACAAAACTTGGGTACCAGTAACAGATATAAAACTGTGTTTATATTTGTGGTATTTCTTCACATCAAATACCCTTTATTTCTTTAACTATTAGATATGGCGTGCACAAATCTGGCAACAGGCCTAGTCACTAAATACAGAGCGTATTTTTGAACCACAAAACTTGGGTACCAGTAACAGATATAAAACTGTGTTTATATTTGTGGTATTTCTTCACATCAAATACCCTTTATTTCTTTAACTATTAGATATGGCGTGCACAAATCTGGCAACAGGCCTAGTCACTAAATACAGAGCGTATTTTTGAACCACAAAACTTGGGTACCAGTAACAGATATAAAACTGTGTTTATATTTGTGGTATTTCTTCACATCAAATACCCTTTATTTCTTTAACTATTAGATATGGCGTGCACAAATCTGGCAACAGGCCTAGTCACTAAATACAGAGCGTATTTTTGAACCACAAAACTTGGGTACCAGTAACAGATATAAAACTGTGTTTATATTTGTGGTATTTCTTCACATCAAATACCCTTTATTTCTTTAACTATTAGATATGGCGTGCACAAATCTGGCAACAGGCCTAGTCACTAAATACAGAGCGTATTTTTGAACCACAAAACTTGGGTACCAGTAACAGATATAAAACTGTGTTTATATTTGTGGTATTTCTTCACATCAAATACCCTTTATTTCTTTAACTATTAGATATGGCGTGCTATAAAAATGCAATTTTTATCTAATGCGGTTTTTTGGACACACAAAACCTTGGATTAGAATGTAGGGTATTCTATACTATATATATATACTATATATGTGGCAGAATTGCGTATTCTGTACACTGCGCTTATGTGTACGCTAAACAAATATTTTTGGGCCAGGTGTGGTATATCTGTATCACTCAAAAATGCATTTTTATATCTTATGCGGTTTTATTTTTAGGCCGCAAATATTTCCTTTTTTAATTTATTAATTATTGTTATTAATTAATATTATTATTATTAAATGAGGTGACAGCGTGTGCTGTACCACTCTACGGAGTCTGAGGCACTACAAGTCCCAGACAGCAGCACAAATGAGGTTACAGCGTGTGCTGGAGTCTGAGGCACTACAAGTCCCAGACAGCAGCACAAATGAGGTTACAGCGTGTGCTGGAGTCTGAGGCACTACAAGTCCCAGACAGCAGCACAAATGAGGTTACAGACAGCGTGTGCTGGAGGCTAAATGGAGTCTGAGGAACATCCAGCAGCCGATATTCTAATAGTGCGGCGTTCGCCCAAAATGGCGGACGCCGCACTATAAAGCCCAGCCTAATGCACACACGATCCCTGCCTAATGCCTAATGCCTATAAAGATTGACTTGGAGACTGAGATTGAGACTTGGCACTGAGACAGTGAGTGCGCAGCTAAGATGGCGGCCGCTGCACTCCTGGTCCCAGCTGCCACACAGCTAGCCAGCAAATACAAGAGAGGACTAGTAGTAGTAAACGTAGATTAGCCCTGACAAGGGCTGTTGATTTCTGCACCCTGCCTGCCTGATTAATTCTGGTCTTTGTCCCTGCTCTAGTCCCTATCAATTCCCAGTCCCCCCAGCACGTCTGTCCCTATGCTCTTTCACACTGCAAATGGCTGAAAGCGCCGAACATAATGAAAGCAGTCTATTGGCTGGTCAGGTCACCTGATCTGGCCAGCCACTCACTGCTCTCGTCTTGTACATGTCCCTACGTCATGCTAGTAGCTTAGAAGGCTCACCTAACATGATTGGCTCCTTGAAAAACCGCCAAAAATGAGAAAAACAAAAACGAGATTTCACTCGAGTACCGCGAGATGTTCGGCCGAATACCGAACACCTTCGAACGCCCTAATGTCCGATCGAACACCAGGTTCGAGTGAACACGTTCGCTCATCACTAATAGCTTGGCAATTAAATCTGTGTTATGTCTCCCCTCTCTGGCTATTGTTTCTCGGTCTGGATATACTACTATTCCTATCATAAGACTTCCTCTCTTGCGTTCACACAGCACAGACACCAAGGACGATGATTCCTCAGAACTAACGTCATTCATTCAATCCACACTGCACAGTGCCCTTATTGGTCACTCAAAAAATCACTCAGTCCAACATCCAAGGATCCTCATAGTTTACAGCAATGGCAGTCATAGAGACAATAAAGATAACCTATAACAATCCTTCGACTCCTACAATATTATACTCGTCACTTCATTCAATTTCATTCAACAATTGTTAGCTATACATCTAAAGACACATTGAAGCATATAATAGACAACAAATTATGTTATAACTCTGTAAGTTCAATAATACAAAATCCGAGCAATGGCAGAGGTTTGATAAGAATGGTCTTGTAGGACACTATGTACCCTATGGACAACAAGAAAACACTGAAACGTTTGTAACACAAAGTGCTACTCACCGTGGGGTTTTTTCAGTGATTTATGGAAAACTCTGCGTAGTCGGGTCACAGAGAGGTCCAGTTAACCATCCAGGGTTTCTGGCACCATGTAACGTCACGGTAACTCCTTCCAATAAGAGCTAATTTGGGATGAGATACAAGCGAACTCCAGATCTGCCCTTATTTGTCCAAATTAAATAAATACAATGCATCAGAGATAAGAAAATAACACACAGCCAGTGTCTGTCAGTGTACAATTCTTTTTTTTTCAACCAAAAGCAAAAGATACCCCTAAAATATAATTTTATTCAATAAAGGTAAAATTACCCATAAGTTAGGGTCAAAAGAATGAACACAATCTTATCATAAATAGAAAACATAAACTATGGGGGGTGAACTCTCCCTTCCTTACTCTACCGCGGAGGTTGGCACCCTAAGTTCAACATGGTGACCCCACACAATGTCTACTCTCCCTTGTGACCCTAAAAGGAGGAACTAACAGAAAAATCCATCACCAACACCAATAATAAAGTGCTATAGTGCAATAAAGGGGGTGATACAATAGTATTTATCAGTAACAGTAATCTGTATTTTTTCAGAGAGGCTGTAACAATGACTCTCAGAGTAGACTTCTTTTTTGTGTCATGAATCTGAAATAAAAGCCAAATACGTTTATGGCAAACAGTGTCCCGAAAAAAAGGCACTCTGGTGGTTTAGATAAGAAACGTCACCAAATGGACCAAAATCAGATAACCAACCCAAATATCTTCAAATTCACAGTTTCACAGTCGGTTTCCTTATAGATATATAAATACAGGTAAACCCATGAGAACATATGCAGTGACAGACATCTATCCATATATTTCTAGATCCAACATATCTCCACAGTGGGTTCCAAATATAAATACAGGTGAACCTATTAACACATATGTAATAACTGATACAGACAATAATAGTAATTAGCCCATAAGTTTCATGGCAGTGGTCTCAATAAGATAATAATAGAGAATATATCCATCCCGCAGTAGTGGAGTATTATTGTGAATTTGAAGTCTACTCTGAGGCCATGTGCACACGTTCAGGATTTTTAGCGTTTTTTTCGTGTTTTTTCGCTATAAAAACGTGATAAAAACGCGAAAAAAAACGCTAACATATGCCTCCTATTATTTACAAGGTATTCCGCATTTTTTGTGCAAATGTTGCGATTTTTTCCGCGAAAAAATCGCATAGCGGAAAAAAAAGCAACATGTTCATTAAAAATGCGGAATTGCAGGGATTCCGCACACCTAGGAGTCCATTGATCTGCTTACTTCCCGCACGGGGCTGTGCACACCATGCGGGAAGTAAGCAGATTATGAGTAAGCAGATTATGTGCGGTTGGTACCCAGGGTGGAGGAGAGGAGACTCTCCTCCACGCACTGGGCACCATATAACTGGTCAAAAAATAAGAAATAAAATAAAAAATAGTCCTATACTCACCCTCCATGTCCCGCGCAGTGTTCCCGCCTCACCGCTGCACGCTGCCGTTCGGTTCCTGTAGCTGGTGTGCGGTGAAGGACCTCGCCGATGACGTCACTGTCCTGTGATTGGTCGTGAGCGGTCATGTGACCGCTCACGTGACCGTGACGTCACGGAAGGTCCTGTGCGCACAGACCAGCTATAGGAAGACGAACGGACGCCGCTTATAAGATGTCTGGGTGAGTATAAGCATTTTTTTATTTTTTTAATTATTTTTAAACATTCGATCTTTTACTATAGATGCTGCATAAGCTGCATCTATAGTAAAAAGTTGGTCACACTTGTCAAACGCTATGTTTGACAAGTGTGACCAACCTGTCAGTAAGTTTTCCAAGCGATGCTACAGATCGCTTGGAAAACTTTAGCATTCTGCAAGCTAATTACGCTTGCAGAATGCTAAAAAAACGCGAAAAAAACGGAAAAAAAACGCAAAAAAAAAAATGTGGATTTCTTGCAGAAAATTTCCGGTTTTCTTCAGGAAATTTCTGCAAGAAATCCTGAACGTGTGCACATACCCTGAGAGTCATTGTTACAGCCTCTCTGAAAAAATACAGGTTACTGTTATTGATACAGACTATTGTATTGCACTTTATTGCACTATAGCACTTTATTATTGGAGTTGGTGATGGATTTCTATTTGTGATAAGATTGTGGTTATTCTCTTGACCCTAACTTATGGGTAATTTTACCTTTATGGAATAAAAGTTATATTTAAGGTGTATCTTTTGGTTGAAAAATTAGATGTATACTCCGGTTCTCATAACAATTTGTTTAATTCAGTGTACAATTCTTGTCTGAATCTCATACTGCCAGTAACAAGTGTCATGCCTCAGGTTTTGATCCAGCAGTCTGGATGTTGTCTGCCGGTGTCTCTATCCGCTGAGCCACTGGAAATCCTGTCGCTGTCCGAGTGCTGATTAACCTTGGTCTTTCATCCACTCTTTTCTTACAGCAGGTGTTTTCCATTTGCTATTTGGCATTTCCTCTCTGTAGGGCCTTCTATTTAAACCTCACAGCTTTGTCTGTACCCTGCTGGTGATAGCTTAGGGCCCCTTCACACTGGTCGATTCTGCTACGATTACGACGCATTTGCGTCATATTCGACATCGCAGTACGAGCTCGTAGCCAGCGGTCACACTCTACGATGTTAACGCTTTTTCTGACGTAGTTGCGATGTGAACGTCACGCGTCGCAATCGTACGCTACCCTTCACACCGCCATAGTCCTACGACTCCGAGCGTGACGTATTACCAGCATGGGCGTGCTAAAACGTCACGCCCAATCAGGAGACAGGTATGCGGAAGCCCAACCCACGTAGTCGCATTACGAGCTCGTATGACCGCCGTCACATACTACGATTTCGACCGCCACAGCGAGACATTTACGACGAAAGAAAGTTCTGCTCTTTCTTTCACATCGTACGATGCTGGGCTGCGTCGCAAATCGTAACGCCATGTCACACTTTGCAACCTCGGAACGAGGACGGATAAACGTCACAAATCGAACGCTCGTTCAGACTTTGATTGCACAGTGTGAAGGGGCCCTTACAACCTCCCAGTTTGGTGTTGAAGTAATAGTCCTTATTTTGTGGCAGTTAGTTGATGTTAACTCTAGGAGATATCTGCATGGTTTTGGTTGTATATGTATTTCTTTATCCCTTCCCATTTGGATGGTCGCTCCTATTGTTCCCTTGTTCTCCACTTTGTTGTTTCATGAGTGTTTCAAGTCTGTCCCATACCTTCCTGGGTGGGGAAGGGAATATTTCAATGTGCATTCAAGAGCATAATAAGGATGGAGACCCGGGCCTCTCTTCCTTCAGGAGTACCCCCAGGACAGGCATAGGTAGGGTCCCAGCTCCAGGGACAGTTTGAGGCCTCCGCTCTCTTACTTTAGACTGGCACATCGTGACAAGTCTTTATTAGAACCATAAAGATAAGGAAAGTGGTAATAGCTTAATACATTACCTCAGAAAGAAGATATTTGGGTTGGGAATAACAAAGTCGTAAATTATGGATTATGCCAAGTTCCTTTCAAACTGGTTCTGTCCAGCTTACTATACTTTCAGAAACAAAGGAAAGTTTAACACACATACACCTCTATATCAGACACAATGCCCTATGTTATTGCTTTTATGAATAACACTTATAAAACTAATACTAAAATAGAAAATTATCCAAGATACAGTAGGGAAAAAAGTATTTAGTCAGCCACCAATTGTGCAAGTTCTCCCACTTAAAAAGATGAGAGAGGCCTGTAATTGACATCGTAGGTAGACGACAACTATGAGAGTCAAAATGAGAAAACAAAACCAGAAAATCACGTTGTCTGCTTTGGTAAGATTTATTTTGCAAATTATGGTGGAAAATAAGCATTTGTCATTAACAAAAGTTCATCTCAATATTTTGTTATATATCCTTTGTTGGCAATGACAGAGGTCAAACGTTTTCTGTAAGTCTTCACAAGGTTGGTACACGCTGCTGGTGTTATATTGGCCCATTCCTCCATGCAAATGTCCTCTACAGCAGTGATGTTTTGGGCTTGTCGCTGGGCAACACGGACTTTCAACTCCCTCCAAAGGTTTTCTGTGGGTTGGAGATCTGAAGACTGGCTAGGCCACTCCAGGATCTTCCTATGCTTCTTACAAAGCCACTCCTTCATTGCCCTGGTGGTGTGCTTTTGGATCATTATCATATTGAAAGACCTATCCACATTTCATCTTCAATGCCCTTGCTGATGGAAGGAGGTTTGCACTCAAAATCTCACAATACATAGCCCCATTCATTCTTTAATGTGCATGGATCAGTCATCCTGGTCCCTTTGCAGAGAAACAGCCCCAAAGCATGATGCTGCCACCTCCATGCATTACAGTGGGTATGGTGTTCTTTGGATGCAACTCAGTATTCTGTCTCCTCCAAACACGACAAGCTTTGTTTCTGCCAAACAGTTCTACTTTGGTTTCATCAGACCATATGACATTCTCTCAATACTCTTCTGGATAATCCAAATGCTCTCTAGCAAACCTCAGACCGGCCGGGACATGTACTGGCATAAGCAGGGTGACATGTCTGGCACTGCAGGATCTGAGTCCCTGGCGGCGTAGTGTGTTACTGATGGTAGCCTTTGCTATGGTGGTCCTAGCTCTATGATGGTCATTCACTAGGTCCCCCCTTGAGGTTCTGGGATTTTTGCTCATCGTTCTTGTGATCATTTTGAGCCCACGGGGTGAGATCTTGCATAGAGCCCCAGATCGAGGGAGATTATCAGTGGTCTTGTATGTCTTCCATTTTCTTATTATTGCTCCCACAGTTGATTTCATCACACCAAGCTGCTTGCCTATTGCAGATTCAGTCTCCCCAGCCTGGTGCAAGACTGCAATTTTTTTTCTTGTTGTCCTTTGAAAGCAATTTGGTCTTCATCATAGCGGCGTTTGGAGTGTGACTGAGGTTGTGGACAGGTGTCTTTTATACTGATAACAAGTTCAAACAGGTGCCATTACGTCAGGTAATGAGTGCTGGACAGAGGAACCTCTTAAAAAAGAAACTACAGGTCTGTGAGGGACAGAAATCTTGCATGTTATCGGGTGACCAAATATTATTTTCCACTATAATTTGCAAAATAAATCTTGCCAAATCAGACAAGGTGATTTTCTGGATTTGTTTTCTCATTTTGACTCTCATAGTTGTGGTCTACCTATGATGTCAATTACAGGCCTCTCTCATCTTTTTAAGTGGGAGAACTTGCACAATTGGTGGCTGACTAAATACGTTTTTTCCACACTTTATATTGGAATATTTAATTGTCTAAAAAAATAATCAAAGCACAGTATAAATATTTGTAATAATAATTTACTCACTTGCATAGTGCCATTAATTCCACAACATTTTACAGACATCTTCATCGCTGTGCCCTTTGGATTTCACAATCTAAATTCCTTGTTAGTATGTCTTTCTGGTATTTCCACAGGCAATTCAGAAACCAAGTAAAGCAGAGGGATAATATACTAAATAAGCCAAACTTACAACAGTGTATAGACCCTTATACATCCACACTTTCATATTTTCAGCCGGCTTTAAAATCAGTATCTTATTATTTCTTGAGTCCATATAATTCTCAGTTTGATTCCCTTTTACAGTTTGGAGTCATCACTTGCTTATGTTTCCCATCCACTGGTTTCTTTACAGTGTCTTGGAATATATTCTAGAGATTTAATTGCCATTCACCTGTCACTGCTGAGCAGCGCACAATCCAATACAGATGCAGCAATGTTGCTATTTATACACCTAAATAAGGGGAATGTTTACTAATTTCTGGAAAATATGTAAATTTTATCCACACAATAATGAATAATTAGCAATTACTGTCACTATATTTTCATGTAGTAATGTTCTAAACATTTTATCAATGGGAGGTGGCTGACACACACAAAACATACAACTATGTTAAAGTGATTTTGTCATGTTGATTCTTCAAGAGCTTACCGCCCCTGGAAACATGGAAGCCTAGAGGCAGAGGATCTCCTGAAGACAGACAGATCAGACCAGCGGCATGTCACATCACTGGTTCGAACATAGCGCTCTCCCATTGTGCTAGCACAGGCTGTTTTGCCTCTGCAGCATGAGAGAAGTGCAGCCACTCTGACGCTCGTTGGATCCAGCAATCTGTCTAGCTTCAGAATGGGGCTTGCAGCCCTCAAAACGCATAGTGCTTCCTAGAAGTGCATGCTTCTTAGTTACTTAACCTAATTTCCTATTCATCATAATATTTATTAGAAAAATTTACGAAAAACACACGACCGTTAGGTAAGGATAATCGTGTGTATTGTTAGTAGCTTTTTGGCAGAGGTCTAGTAGTTTAGCTCAATGGCTTACTTTTTAATTGTGGTTTCGACAACTATGGTGGTCAGTTGTTCCTCTACCTTCTCGTTGGCACTTAGTAATTGGTCTTATGTATGCTGTTTACCTAAATTCCCTACATGTCGATAGAGTTACCACTCTCTGTTCTGAAATTCACTGGTCGTTTTAGGCTGACGAGATACAGGATGTCAGAGTCCCACAACAGGTGGCACAATGACATCACTGCCTCACTCGGCATGCGCCGTGACGCTCACTGCGCTGGCAGGTTTGACTGGTTCCAGGGTCAGGTAAGTATATAGATTTTATTGTTTTATTTTATAGTTCAGTACTTGTGGGGGGCTTTGGGGACATCATATTGTGCGGGGGGGTTATGTGGGGCCGTCATACTGTTTGTAGAGGGCCCATGAGGGCATTATTCTGTATGGAGTCATCATCATTCTTTGTGGTGGGAACTGGTGTGAGATCCCCATCATAGTGTGTGACATGCTGTGGGGCCATCATATTATGTGTGGGGCTATGGGAGCCATCATAAATGTGCTGTAGGCTGTGGGGCATGATACTGTTTGGGGCCATCATACTGTCTGTGATGGGGCTGTGGGGGCATTATACCGTGTTGAAGGCTGTGGAGGTAATTATATTATGTAAGGAACTGTTTGTATCTGTATATTTTTGTACATTTTTTACTTTATGGAGCTTAAGGGACAACATTAAATATTAAGTGGGCTGAAATCATTCTGGCGGTACTATCTGATTGGGAGAGTTTGTAACTTTTTTATCTGTCTTTTTAAGACCTGCTATCAGTTGATTTATTATGACAACAGACCAGACCACGTCAAAGTTGAATGTGCATAGAGACAAAAAGTCTTTAACATTCAGATGGTGCAATATTTTTAATGAAGTGGAACTGCAAAAATAATTTTTAGCCACAAATACATGCATTTAAGAAACAAAATGACCTCAGAGACAGACAAGCTCTTTAAGAAGAGATATTCTGTGGGTTAAAAATTTGTCTTAGACACTGATAAATGATGTCACCAGCTACGACCACCCACTCCATTCACTAGACTATTGTAGTCTGAAAGACAAGACGGAAGAGGGAAACAGGGGCATTTGCCCCAAGTGCTAAGTACCTGGTGTTGGGAGCATTGATGCCAGTAAAATACTTTGTCCTGGCCAAGATCTTTAGATGTAAGGCATGGTAAGTGAACAAGCAACATCCGTCACCCTGACTCCTGGTGGGATCACGCTAGCACAGTCCCGGACATCATATCTAATGTGACTGTCCGACTGCACAGATATTCACAATAGCAAGACATTATCCCAGAGGCATCATTGAATCCTAGTCTACTCAAGTCATTAAAAAAACTGAAGAAAACTTTTGCGGGTTCATGGCAGGTCATAAATACCAAACAAATTTGATTTGTCCTAAATTACTAATGAAAAGTGTTCCACAACTATACAGCAAAGAAATTACTATCTCAATATAGGGGAGGATGAAAAATAGATCATGACATTAACATTAATCATATATAATGCTCCTTACAGGCCCCTAGGAAAGAAATATGTGTTGTGAGGCCGGCAAACAATATGGTTGATTTAATGTTGCCATAGCAGCTTCTTCTTGGAGCGTGTAGTGTTGGTTCCTCTGTCTGGATATATTAATTTTTCTACCAATTCCTTGACTTTCTTTCAATTTAAGTTAATCAAAACAACTTTATGCACCAGGAAAAAAATATCATCTTTCACAGTCAATCTCTCCTGGTATGCAGCTTGAATACCCTGATTATGTTTGGTATTCAGCAAATGCCACCATTTCATTCAAATAACTGGGTTGTTGTTTGTTTCAAAAACTGCATGATTTAACCCCAAACAAAAACAATATATTGCAACCTAAGGATTAGAGGGGGAGGGGAAATACCACAAAGTAAGGTATTAAGAGATATAGGAACATTTATCTCAATGGCCAGTACTTACGAGGAAGCCTTCAGGAATACTATTCTTGGTGTGTCTCATAATCCCGCCAAGGAACTCAACCATAATAGTGTTATAATAACACACTGTAATACTTCTACTATACCGTCATACTATACTATACTGTCATTGTAATGCTAAAGCCGGGGTCACATGACCGTCTATTCTCTCATGCAAGAGAATCGAGCCGATTATGCTAATGTCACTTGGATCAAACTCTGTCCGAGTCTCAACCGAGTGTCATCTGAGTGTGATCCAATTTTCTCGCATGAGAGAATTGCAGTCCAGGTGCAGAGAACACAGAGAACTTAATTTCTCCATTCGAGTGCAGTCCGATGTTTGACATGGACCCATAGACTTGTATGGGTGCACGTGATCTGATCATCGGAGGCACTCGCAGCATGCCGAATTGGCATGAGAAAATAATGACAGATCTGCCCTATAGTATAACAATGGGCTGAGTGCCAACCGATAAAACATTGCATAGCACTCGGCCGCGTTATACGGCAGTGTGAGCGAGCCCTTACCAGCATTTTGTTAGGCAGGGCCTCTTAGGTGTACAAAGATGGCAGACACGTGCTTCAGTGTTAGGCCTTTATTGGCAGCAACTCATCTGATCCGGTGGATGCATCATGTACCGGGAAGGAGGGAATGGTGCACATGGCAGCAGGTGACAAGGGAGGCCCTTCCTTAGGTCTAACCACTTAGATACCATACTGTTTTTTGACTGTGGCATATAATGAGTTGGTGTTATATTTGATCCTAGCCATGGCTGCAGAACATCAGCTGTAATATACTCATGCTGATGCCCTGAAAGCCAAACTTCAGTCTCATCTAAATGCTCAATGTGTGATGGAGATCTGGGAAATTAAGAATCTTGAATGAATGAGGCTTATCGGCAAATCTGGTAATGATGAGGGAAACAATACTCGTGAGTATAGGAAATACACAATGAAATGTCAACACAATGAAGGATAAATCGTGGAATTATGATAATGATCTGCAAATGTTGAAAAAGTAGAAACTACATTTTAAAAATGTTTCAATAAATTCAGTATCGAGTCGAAGTGCCACATGCAGAAATTCCTGCACTTACACACCTTGGCGCACTATCAGTTATTAACCTCTTGGGTTCGCAGCCAATTTTCTTTTTTTGCGCTTTTGATGTTTTTCCTCCCCTTCTTCCAAGATTCCTAACTTGTATTTTTCTGTCCACACAGCTGTAGGACAGCTTGTTTCTGGCAGGACGAGTTGTAGTTTGAATTATTCATTTTACCATTCAAATTTCTGAAAATGGAAAAAAAAAATTCAAGTATGGTGAATTTTGTTGAAAAAAGTGAATGTCTGCCACTTTTTTTTTTAGAGCTTATATTTTGTGATAAAAGATACTCTGAATCATGATAGTGCAGCGCCCCAGAGTCCTGGTCGTTGCAGTAATGTCGCTCTTCCACAAGGGGGAGTGATGTTACGTCTGATGGTACTAAAGGAGTTCACCTTGCCAGGTATCACAGTCACACACTACACTTTACACTCCAGTCCACCAGGGGGAGCAAAGCTTCTATCTACTAGGGCACTCCTCACATACGGGTAAAACTGGAGGGTTGGATAGGAAGTTAGGAGAGAAGCAGACTGGGCTTCGACCAGACAACATCGAGGGAGAAGCAGCCTGGGTTTGACCCAGAGAGGTCCTGTCAGGGGTGGGATCCTGACAGAGGCCTAGCAAGAGATAGAACATTACGGAGCTGCGCCTGCACATCATTGCGGCAGCATCCTAAGAAAGGACACGAAACGAAGTATATTGTGGAGAGTGAGAACCAAAGTCACAGCACAAGGAGATAATACCAGGAGGAGTCCTGCCCCGAGGTCGGCAGCCTCCTTCCGAGGCATGTAGCCGGTGGCTGGAACACAGAGGGAGTACTGACTCTACGCATTACTCCAGACAACGGCAGGACAGTCAATTCCAAGTTGGCTGCCCAACCTAAATACCTAAGAAGACACGGAGGCAATTGTGGGAGAGGGGCGTCTCTAGGGTCCCTATAAATTAACTCCAGGCCTACCCCATCATACGGGTTGTCCTATCCACATCATCTGGGGGACAGAGAGAGAGAACATCAGAAATATTCACGAAGGTTGTGAGGACTTTCCCGTGGTGCTCAGCAGGGAGGTACTACAACACAAAGGCGTTAGTAGGAAGGCTACTGATTTCCTCCTGGCTAAAGGAACTCTGGATGTGCCTTCGGACCGGCCGGACTCTGCCTGCCCTGTGAGCGGTACTCTGGACTGCGGACACTGAAGTCTTCAGTAAAAGGTAATGAGACTGCAACGTTTGTGTCCTCGTTATTCATCGCGCCTTACAACGACCACTATGATCATCCACACACTTTGGGAAGCCCTGGGGACATACTTCACCTGTGGGAAGGTATACCATTTGGCTGCCATTCCATCACCCCAGCGGACCCCCAGCAGCATCGGTCACCCTGACCGAATACCACGAACACCGTACAAACTTACACCTTTAATTGGTCGCCCCTCAGCAGGGCCACGGACCGGGTCGGGCCACCATGACATCCCCAGAACCGAGACCGAGGGACCCGGTGCCGAGTACCCCATTGCCCTGTGCCTGGGGGCGATCCAACTGTTTAGGTCAGTTTGATTATAGCGATACCAAAACTGTACAGATATTTTTTTATTTTGTTTTTCTGTCGAATTAGTTTTTTTGAGGGTTTGTTTTATGCATGACGAGCTGACGGTTTATTGATAAAAATTTTGGCTATACATAACATTTTGATGTTTTATTGCATTCTTTTAGAGAGGAGTGGTGACCAAAAAAGCGCATTTCTGGCATTTTTAATTTTTTTCCTCGTTCCACGGTGTCTGACAATTATGTTGATTATTTTATATTTTGGACTTTTCTGAATGCAGTGATACCAAATATGTTTATTTTCAAATGTCTTTATTTTAAATGGGGAAAAAGGGTGGTTTGATCATTTATATTTTTTATATTTTTAAAAACTTCTTTATTTCACTTTTTTTTTAGTCTACCGTATATACTCGAGTATAAGCCGAGATTTTCAGCCCTCTTTTTTGGGCTGAAGGTGACCCTCTCGGCTTATACTCGAGTCATTGTCAGCGGGGGGGGGTCGGCGAGGGAGCGGCGCGGTGACATACTCACCTGCTCCTGGCGCGGTCCCTGCATGTCCCATGGTCTCCGGGCAGCTCTTCCTGTGTTCAGCGGTCACGTGGTACCGCTCATTAAAGTAATGAATATGGACGCATATTCATTACTGTAATGAGCGGTACGTGACCGCTGAACACAGGAAGATGCCGCCTGATCCCGGAGACCATCTGACAGTGAGATGCTGCCAGGGACCATGCCGGGAAGCAGGTGAGTATATCGGGGGAGGTGAGCATTGCGCGATAGTCACCTTCCTCATTCCACCGCTGCGCGCTGCTCTGTCTTCAATCCTCTGCACTTACTGTTCAGGTCAGAGGGTGCGATGACGCGATTAGTGTGCTCCGACCTCTGCCTGAACAGTCAGTGCAGAGGATGGAACTGGAAGACAGAGCAGCGCGCAGCAGTGGAACGAGGAAGGTGACTATCACAAGTGCCGGGGGCCTGAGCGAAGAGAGGTGAGCATGTGATTTTTTATATTTTAATCGCAGCAACAGCATATGGAGCAAATGTGTGGAGCATCTTTTGAGGCCACAATGTATGGAGCATCGTATGGGGCCACAATGTATGGAGCATCGCATGGGGCCACAATGTATGGAGCATCTTATGGGGCCACAATGTATGGAGCATCGTATGGGGCCACAATGTATGGAGCATCTCATGGGGCCACAATGTATGAAGCATCTTATGGGGCCACAATGTATGGAGCATCTTATGGGGCCGCAATGTATGAAGCATCTCATTGGGCCACAATGTATGAAGCATCTTATGGGGCCACAATGTATGAAGCATTTCATGGAGCCACAATGTATGGAGCATCGTATGGGGCCACAATGTGTGGAGCATCTCATGGGGCCACAATGTATGGAGCATCTCATGGGGCCACAATGTATGGAGCATCTTATGGGGCTCCAATGTATGAAGCATCTCATGGGGCTACAATGTATGGAGTATCGTATGGGGCCACAATGTATGGAGCATCTCATGGGGCCCCAATGTATGGAGCATCTTATGGGGCCACAATGTATGAAGCATCTCATGGGGCCACAATGTATGGAGCATCGTATGGGGCCACAATGTGTGGAGCATCTTATGGGGCCACAATGTATGGAGCATCTCATGGGGCCACAATGTATGGAGCATCTTTTGGGGCCACAATGTATGGAGCATCATATGGGGCCACAATGTATGGAGCATCCTATGGGGCCACAATGTATGGAGCATCTTATGGGGCCACAATGTATGGAGCATCGTATGGGGCCACAATGTATGGAGCATCTCATGGGGCCATAATGTGTGGAGCATCTTATGGGGCCATAATGGCTGGAGCATCTTATGGGGCCATAATGTGTGGAGTGTTCTCATGGGGCATAATGTGTGGAGCATCTTATTGGGCCATAATGTGTGGAGCATCTTATGGGACCATATGGGGCAAATGTTTCTATGGAGCATCTTATGGGGCCATTATTAACCTTTGTGCAGCATTATATGGGGCATATTTTAATATGGAGCATTATATGGGGCGTATTTTGTATGGAGCATCTTATGGGGCCCATCATGAACTGTATGGAGCATTATATGGGGCTCCTGATTCAATATGGATATTCAAAAACATTTAACCTACTGATGTCTCAATTAATTTTACTTTTATTGGTATCTATTTTTATTTTTGACATTTACCAGTAGCTGCTGCATTTTCCACCCTAGGCTTATACTCGAGTCATTAAGTTTTCCCAGTTTTTTGTGGCAAAATTAGAGGGGTCGGCTTATACTCGGGTCGGCTTATACTCAAGTATATACGGTATTTATTATTTTAGGGAACATCAACCTGTGATCGTCTGATCGCTTGTACTATACACTGTAATGCCACAGTTTTGCAGTATATAGTGTAAATTTCAAGCTCCTTTGAAGTTCAGAATATAGCTACACTTCAATGGAGAACCAAGATGGAAATGACGAGGGCCTTCGGCAAGCCCTCGGCTGCCAAAGTCACCCATTGAAGCCAAACAATGATGGTCAAAGGGTGCCAATGTGAGCAGCTAATTGCAAGCAATGGCATGCGTTCCATTTAAATGCCATTGTGAGAGATTGACAGTGAAGTTTAAACGGTTAACAGAAATGGCTAGAGCTCATCTCTGGGCACGTCTGTTAGAGACAGATACCGGCTATTTAGTAAAGTCGATATCTCCAGTGTGTCGAGAAAGCTGGAGCAGCTCCAAAACCTGAATTTTTTTAAACGTACACTTTTATCGCGTTTTTACTCTGGCTTTTGGTTCTTTTTGGTGTGTCATGCTTTAAATAAAGTGGCTTTGTTTTTGATGCTTCCTGTTTATTTTGCTTTGAGAAAACTTTATTGACATACTTAGGTGCAGATTGCCGGCGTTTTTTATGTGTATCCACCACAGAAACGCACTAATGGATGTGCATCTTCTACAAGTCTGTGGGAAAAATCTGCACATAAAACTCACCGTATCAACAAAAGAAATTAATGTTTCAGATTTTAGAAACGTACCGCAGTTCAGTTTATGCTGACTAAAAACAAAGCACAGTGGGCATGAGATTTCTATAAATCCCTCCATCGAGAAGTGCTGGAGTGCTAGAAGTCTAGCTGAGAGCTAGGAGTGCTGCTTACTAAACTCTGCATTTTTCTTTTGTGTTTGCTCTGTTTCCTGGAGGAGGTGAAAGATTTGGTGGAAACATTAAAGATAAGCATTGTCATCACACAAGGAAATTAATTAGCGAATATCTATTACATTAAATCAGCAACAAACTTGAATTATCTCATTAACAGACGCATATTGAACATGTACCTAGAAAATGCACAAGAGCCTAACAAGTGCCAGATTATATTATCAAAAGGCATAAAGACGTTTAAAAACGAGTCGTACTATAGAAAGACTTGTAGCCAAATGGAAATTATTGTATAACAGCTCTGTCTTTCTCGATTTTTAAAAATTATTTATTTTCTTTCGTTTTGAAATCGGCATGAGAAAACAATCGCAGCATGCTGCAATTTGTAGTGAAACTTGTCTCTCTTGCACCCATACAAGTCTATAGATGCATGTAAAACATCAGACTTCCCTTGGATGTCATCCCAGTGCAGTCCTATATACACAAAGACAGGCCATGGAGGAGAAGGATAAATTACTTTCTACATCTCTTCCACACTTGTGCTGCGATTCTCTCATGCGAGAGGATCGGAGCACAGTGCACTGACACTCAGCTCTTGCTCACATCTCGCATTGGATGCCATATGCTGGTGTGCCTAAGTGTACAAATCGCACATGTGCTTGTGATGGGGGTAAGAGGACAAACTGAATTCTTGGCCCAGGGTGCTGTAAAAGCTAGATACACCTCTGCCGGCTGCACCCTCAGCATCAGACTGTGGTGTCTGGGACCCACAGTAGGAATTGACTCTAAGGGCCACACTACAGCTTTATGCAAATACCTTTTAGCTGAAATCTCCATTGTACTGAAGCATCAACTGTAAATACAGGTGGTCCTTGCACATATCCCCACCACATAGTGACCGAATAATACTACATACAAGAGATAAATGCTGCCACACCATGACCAGACCACATATTACCACCACATAGTGACTGAATAATACCACATGCAAAGGACAAACCCTGCCATACCATAACCAGACCACATCATATCACCACATAGTGACTGAGTAATACTACATGCAGTAAACAAATCATACGATAACCAGACCACATCATATCACCACATAGTGGCCGATTAATACTACATACAATGAACAAATACCACCACAACATGACCAGTCCAGACCACATATTACCACCACATGGTGACTAAATACTACCACATTCAAAGGACAAATACTACCACACCATGACCAGACCACATCATATCACCACACAGTGACCAAATAATACAATACTGATCATGAATAAAAACCACAATACTAATAACACTAATATTACCATCATTATACACAGGAGCTCTGAACATAATGTATAGTATACAGATAATATAGAAATCATGATAACATTATACACAGGAGCGCTGTATATAGTGTACAGGTGATTCAGTTACCACTGGTGACATTATATGCAGGAGCTCTGTATATTGTGAATAGTGTGCAAGTAATACAGTGATCACCAGTGACATTAAACACAGTAGCTCTGTATATAGTGTATAAGGTACAGATAATACAGGGATCACCAGTGGCATTGTACACAGGAGCTCTGTATACACTGACAGTGTACAGGTAATACAGGAATCACCAGTGGCATACACAGGAGCTCAGTTTATAGTGTATAGTGTACCTGTGATACAGTGAACACTGGTAACATTATACACAGTACCTCTGTAGATAGTATATAGCATAGAGGTAATACAGCGATCACCAGAGACATTATATACAGTATCTTTGTATATAGTGCATAGTGTACAGGTAATACAGGAATCACTGGTGACATTATACACAAGAGCTCTGTATAGTGTACAGTGTACTGGTTATACATGGATCACCAGTGACAATATACAGAGGAACTCTGTATATAGTGCATAGTGTGCAGGTAATGCAGGGATCACCGGTGACATTATACACAGGAGCTCTGTGCTGTATATATTGTATAGTGACCATTGGTGACACGATACGCAGGAGTTCTCTATATAGTGTAATTTTAGTAGTAATGCAGTGATTTACCACTGATGTCTCTAGTTGAAGGTATTCATCTTTGCTTTTCTTATTCATCTGGAGCAGACTGCTATCACTCTTTCCGTCCACGACTTGTCTCTGTAGAAAATAACACACAGATATCTACAGCTCATTGCTGCTAGAGCACATTCTCCACTTTTTCATAAACTTCTATACTGAGCCAGATGAAGGAAAAAGTGACATAGTGTCTCCCTGCACAGTAACAGGATCTCTGTTTTGTTCCCCCCATGGCAAACAGTGTCCTCAAAAGTAAATTATATTATAGCATTAATAATGCTCTCTAATTAGCCTCTACCGTAAATGTCTGGACTCATCTTGTAATAATGTCTCCTATCATGGGCCCTTTTGCATAATAATGTCCCCAATCATCTAATAAAATTAATCATATTCCCCATCCTAGCTGCTTTATGTAATATTGCCCTCCATTCTGGATCCCTTCTTGTAATAATGTCCTCCATCCTGGGCCCCTTTCTGTAATAATATCCTACACCATGGGCCCCTATGTTCTTCAATCCTGGGCTCCTATGTTCCACCATCACCGGCTGGGGCGCATGTGCAGTAATATCTATTGCATTCCGATAGATGCTACTGTTCTACCGCCGGCACCATTTTACTCAGCAAAATGTTTTTTTCTCTAGCAAAATGGTGCCAGCGGCGCTTGCGAAGTAGTATCTATCGGAATGTGATAGATACTACTGCGCATACGCCCCCGCTGGCGCCATTTTGCTCAATGTAATTTTTTTTCCATACAATATTCTATGCAGAATGTAAAATAGGGGGCAGGTGAGTGAGGGTTCAGTGACCTGTCATAATCCCATACAGATAAATACAGTTAGGTCCATATATATTTGGACAGAGACAACATTTTTCTAATTTTGCTTACAGACATTACCACAATGAATTTTAAACAAAACAATTCAGATGCAGTTGAAGTTCAGATTTTCAGCTTTCATTTGAGGGTATCCACATTAAAATTGGATGAAGGGTTTAGGAGTTTCAGCTCTTTAACATGTGCCACCCTGTTTTTAAAGGGACCAAAAGTAATTGGACAATTGACTCCAAGGCTAAAATGTTGTCTCTGTCCAGATATATATGAACATATCTGTATGTAAGCAGAGCGCCACATAAAGCCTCGGCCACAGGCCCTTCCGGAGCACCAGAATCTCATTAACTGAAAACTACAAAAAAAGATTAACCAACAACCAGAAGACGGATTTCATCAACCAAGGAATCATTGTAATCAGTATAACGGCACCAACCTGACACTCTCTGTTGTTTACTGAGCACAACCCTGCTGACAGGTTGGCTTTAGTATTAGTATGATTTCATGTGGTTACTTGTACTGCCCCTGATGAGTTTATAGTAACTTACTGCATACTGTGTCATTATTGAGTTCAGGGTATAAAGCTTATGCAGGTAACTGCTGAGCATCTTTTCATTGTGGCTACTGGCAGCTAGAATATTATTATTTTTTTTATTATTTATTAATAATAATAATAATAATAATAAAATCAGGGTTCAAAACAATTGTTTCTGCACAATAAATCAATGGATAACAGGACAGATATCACTGATGATAAAGCGGAGTGGTAAACAATTTAGGGTTTTATTATATTTGGCAGAACATCGAGGGTAATTGAATTCCAGTAACTATGTGCTAACTACTCAGGTTTATGAATGTTCAAACTATAGGAAGGAATTGAATCGATACCCGGCGCTATCCTGCTGAACAAATGTTACCGCACAATATTTCTGTGAGCACATGTCAAGGACTAATTGCCTTTATTGAGTATTTCACTCGATGATTCCAAGAACCGTGTAGACCATTCTGAGCCGGATCAGCACATGTCATTTCTGAATAAAGATGTGAGTTGACTTGAGGAGCAGTGCCCATGCGAAATGAATAAAATCATCAACTTAAATTAACTTGTAATAGCAGAGATTCTGTGTGTATTTAGCAGGCTAATGTTTGTATGAAAGGGTCTATAAAAGTGGAAGCATCTGAAATGAGATGCATTTAAAAACATTGCCAAGGCCTCATTCAGACATCTGTGTATAAACACACACGTGAACATTTTTTATCTTAGTCATACCCTGTCTATTGATATACCACACATCAATAACAAAATAGATATAGGGAGTGTAAAAAAAAATAGGAACAATCTCACTGATGTAGATGGAGGCTTCAGTGTAGTCCTCGCAAATCTAATCCTGCCACATACACAGTCCTGTTCCTTGCTTCTGGCAATCAGGTGCTGACTAGTGATGAGCGAATATACTTACCGGTACTCAAGATTTCCCGAGCACGCTCGGGGGTCCTCCGAGTATTTTTTAGTGCTCGGAGATTTAGTTTTTAGCGCCGCAGCTGAATGATTTACATCTGTTAGCCAGCTTAATTAAAGTGGGGATTCCCTAGCAACCAGGCAACCCCCACATGTACATATGTTGGATAACAGATGTAAATCATTCAGCTGCGGCGATGAAAACTAAATCTCCGAGCACTAGAAAATACTCGGAGGACCACCGAGCGTGCTCGAGAAATCTCAAGTAACGAGCATATTCGCTCATCACTAGTGCTGACCCCACAGAATTGCATTTTTATCCCCACAGAAGTAAAGGACCTGCTTATCGTACACAATGGAAACAGCAAAGGAAGAAGAATCATCTCCACAGGGTAAAACCTTTTGTTCATTAGTGAAAAAATATAAATCCAGTAGTGAAAGTAAAAATATAGCATGCCAAAGCTTAGAAACAGGTTCAAAGTCCATAGTTTGGTAGTCATATCACTGGCCAGGCGATCAACGTGTTTCTGGTGTTATACACCCCACCCCAAGACTTTTGCAAAAAGTTTCTGAGACTTAACAGGAAGGACATGGCGAATCACAGCCTGGAATTTATAGCTAGTTCATGGGTACATTAAAAAAAAAATCGAATTAAAACAGCACTTTTGAAAACAATGTAGGAACATGCCTCAGGATGATTATGATTCATAAGAGTAATATGATAAATACACATGTATACTAATAAATCATATTAATTGCATAATTCATAATTCACCTTTGTATATATTAAAAACAAGATAGCTCATCCCATATGTTTTAATTCATGGCCTACAATTCACCAGAAGCCAGGGTACTAGAGTAAATAGGCATTATTTATAAAGTTAAGCATACTAAACAAGTGGTTAAAGTACCAACAGCAAAAAAAAAACCCCAGTAGTACTCACAATTTTTAGAAACACCTGTCTTGATATTCTGGAGTGCTCTTCCGAGACTGCTGACCAAACAGGAGTGTGAAATAAAACACAAAAGTGGGTAAGCACATTCAAAGATAAAAAATTCTTCAGGCTTTATTATAAATCCATATCTTTAAAAGTCCATATGTGAATAGTGGTATAGAAACTGCTCTGACGCGTTTCTGCCACTAACTGTGCCTTTAGTCATAGAGCATGCAGTTAGTGACAGAAATGCGTAAGAATGGTTTCGGTACCACTATTCACATATGGACTTTTAAATATATGGATTTATAATAAAGCTTGAAGAATTTTTTATCTTTCGGTGTGCTTATTCAATTTTTTCTCAATATTAAACAAGTGGTTAGCTAACTGTGCCTATGCGCTCTTGCATATAAAGTAAGAAAGGCTGATAGGTGCCATTTTTGAAAAGGTCAAAGGATTCACACCCCTTGCTTACAAAATAGGGAACATTTTCTGGCACCATATTGAAAAAGGTATATGCTAACTACTATTGACAGGCACCAGACGGTAAATCATATCTAGTCCATAGGTAGCATAGATTTTATTTCTGGTGCATCCAAATTAGTCCAAATTAATTTGCCGATCAGTTTTCCAGTACCAAACTGTACTGAACTGAAGATCAGCCTCCCTGTTATTTCCATATTGACAGACAGGAGAGCAGGAGCAGAGAGATAAAGTCCTGCCCTCTGTGTAGTCTGTATCCACATCTCTTCTGCTAGATACAGATTGCATTTGACACCAGGCAATAACAGTAAGTTAGGCATAAGGAAAATATCTAGTGGCACTGCTGTGGAGTGGTTCAGGAGGTAAAATGGCATAAGGCAAATTTATGACAAACTGCGTCTTCATCACATACTGTATCTAAGGGTAAGCCACATAGTTCGGCCACCACATCTGAAGGCTGCCAGCCACTCTTTGATAGTCAACATTGTAAATCTCCCTTAATACTACATAAAAAAGTGACTCTCCCCTTACTAATGCTGAGTTTTAAACAGCCTGCACTTGGCTACTTGTAAATCAATCAGTGGTTGTTTATTGTCCTGTTTAGACTAGTCGACCACAATTCTATGCATATAGAACAATTGTTAAAACGATCGTTCTGTGCACATAAAATGTTATGATACCCGCAGCATATACATTTTCCAAATGAGGCAATGTGCTGCTGATAATGAGGATTTTACACCAGCTTAAAAATCAAAGCACCTGATGAACAACCATTGGGTTAGATGAGTCAGTATTCGGAAATGAGTGTTTCTATGAATGTTTGTTCCTCAATTATTGGCTGGCCTGGCCTGTCTAAATCAGCCATAATGGCAATTATCTGATAATCTTCCTGTTGCTGTAGTAGAAATCAGCTTTCTGTGAGTGTTCTCACCATAGACTTTCTGTATTTACACACAGCAGCCAATCGGAGAAGGCAGAACTGCTAAAGGAATGAAAGACAAGAAGTCTGAACCAATGACGAGTTAGGGGTTGTGTCTCAGACTACCGCAGATGTCTTGTAAAACTGTAGTTATGGAGAGCCCGTCAGGGCAAGGTGTTACTCGGTACCGGGTCCTGTGGTTCACAGGGGGATGTCACGGTGGTTGACCTGGTCCGTGGCCCTGGGTCATCCTTATAAAAGGGAAAGGTCGTTAAAGGGATAAAGTTTATGTTCGTGACACCACCTGTGGTATTCGGTCAGGGTGACCGACGCTGCTTTAAGGGGTCTGCTGGGGTGATGTTATGGCAGCCAGATGGTATACCTTCCCACAGATGAAGTATATCCCCAGGGCTTCCCAGTATGTAGATGGTAGAATGGTGAGAGGTGCAGTGAAGAACAAGGACACAAGGTTGCAATCTCTTTACTTTTACTGAAGACTTCAGCATCCACAGTCCAGAGCACCAGACCACAGGGTAGGCAGAGTCCGGCCGGTTTGGAGGCAAGTCCAGAGTTCCCTTGTCCAGGTGGAAATCAGTAGCCTTCCCTTGCGCTGCAGCGGTGTAGTCCCTTGCTGCCTATGGCTTCACATAAGGGTCTCACAGGTGTGATGTTTCGCTCTCTCTGTCCCCCATATAGGATAGGACAAAACCTGTATGACTGGTGACTTGAGCCTGTTTATAGGGTCTCTTAGATAAACTCGGCTGTATGGGGTGTCACCGTGCCTCCTGGGTGTAGGTGCGGACAGGTAACTTGCAATTAGCTGGTCTGCCGGTCTCTGGAATAAGGTGTAGAGGTCCTTTTTCACTCGGTGTTCTGGCTACCGGGGTTCTGCACCTCAGAAGGAGGCAGCCTGTTCGGGGCTGGTCCTCTTCTGGTATCCTCTCCTTTGCTTCGACTTCCTTCACGCTCGCTGTAATACAATTCTGCCTTCCAATGTCTCTTTCTGGGAGCTGCAGCTCTGAGGGCATGCACAGCTCCGTTGACCCTCTGTCCTCCTCAGACTACTGTCTGGAACTCACTGAGCTGAGCTCAGCCACCAACTAACTCCTGTATGGAACTAACTAACTTTCCCTACAGACTACCAGTTATATATATATATATATATATATATATATATATATATATATATATATATATATATATATATATATATAGGGAGTGGCCTAATAAATAGGAACAGAAGCTCCCCCTGGTGGCCTGGAGTATGAAATGTGTTGCATGTTTGTGATACCTGGATGCAGTTATCCTTTCTCACCTCCAAACTTAGCATCACTCTCCCCTGGAGGAAAGCAATACCACTGTGATGACCAGGACCCTGGGGCGCCACAGTTACACTGTAGTCACAGGTCCCAGATCTTCCCATAATGGTGCTCAGATACAAAGTAGCCAAAGAATCAACAATGTGGACTTCTAAAGTTGACCTCCACAGATCAAAGTCTTAGCATATTCTAGCAATAGGTAGCAGAGAGAAAATTATTAAATTGTGAAATTATATCTCTACTAGATGGTAGCCCGATTCTAACGCATCGGGTATTCTAGAATATGTATGTAGTTTATTTATGAAGATTTTAGAATAATACATTGAATACACAGGATTCAGCCGGCTGCGACCAATTAGCGAAGCGTGGTTCAAATCCCGCACCAATTCGAATCCGGATTGCACCTGTCGCTGATTGTTCACGGCCGGCCATGTAGTATATACCAGCCCACATAGTAAATAGCACAGCCACGTAGTATATTGCACAGACACGTAGTATATAGCACAGCCACGTAGTATGTAGCACAGCCATGTAGTATATAGCACAGCCCACAGAGTATATAGCACAGCCCATGGAGTATATAGCACAGCCCATGGAGTGTATAACAGCCCACATAGCATATAACACAGCCACGTAGTTCATAACAGCCCACGTAGCATATAACACAGCTCATGTAGTATATAACAGCCCATGCACGCAGTATATAACACAGCCCACGTAGTGTATAACACAGCCCACGTAGTGTATAACACAGCCACGTAGTGTATAACACAGCCCACGTAGTGTATAACACAGCCCACGTAGTATATTGCACAGCCCATGTAGTATATTGCACAGCCCACGTAGTATATTGCACAGCCCACGTAGTATATTGCACAGCCCACGTAGTATATAGCACAGCCCACGTAGTATATTGCACAGCCACGTAGTATATTGCACAGCCCACGTAGTATATTGCACAGCCACGTAATATATTGCACAGCCCACGTAGTACACTGCACAGCCCACGTAGTATATTGCACAGCCCACTTAGTATATTGCACAGCCCACGTAGTATATTATACAGCCCACGCAGTATATTGCACAGCCCACGTAGTATATTGCACAGCCCGCGTAGTATATTGCACAGCCCATGTAGTATATTGCACAGCCCATGTAGTATATTGCACAGCCTACGTAGTACACTGCACAGCCCACATAGTATATTGCACAGCCCACTTAGTATATTGCACAGCCCACGTAGTATATTACACAGCCCACACAGTATATTGCACAGCCCACGTAGTATATTGCACAGCCCACGTAGTATATTGCACAGCCCACGCAGTATATAGCACAGCCCACGTAGTATATTACACAATCACGTAGTATATTGCACAGCCCACATAGTATATTGCACAGCCACATAATATATTACCCAGCCCACGTAGTATATTGCACAGCCACGCAGTATATAGCACAGCCCACATAGTATATTGCACAGCCCACGCAGTATATAGCAATGTGGGCATCATATCCCAGTTAAAAAAAAGAATTAAAATAAAAAATAGTTATATACTCACCTTCCGTTGGCCCCCGGATGCAGGCGAAGCGGTTACCGACGCTCCTCGCGCGCTCCGGTCCCAAGAGTGCATTACGGTCTCGCGAGATGATGACGTAACGGTCTCGCGAGACCACTACGTCATCATCCCGCGAGACCGCAATGCATGGAGCTGTTACCGGAGCGTCGCGAGGAGCGGGAAAGGCCAGTTCTGGATCCGAGGGGCCGACGGACGGTGAGTATATAACGATTTTTTATTTTTTAAAATTATTTTTAACATTAGATCTTTTTACTATTGATGCCGCATAGGCAGCATCAAGAGTAAAAAGTTGGTCACACAGGGTTAAGAGCAGCGGTAACGGAGTGCATTACACCGCGGCATAACGCGGTCCGTTACCGCTGCCATTAACCCTTTGTGAGCGCTTACTGCGGGGAGTATGGAGCGGGCACTGACTGCGGGGAGGAAGGAGCAGACATTTTGCCACCGGACTGTGCCCGTCGCTGATTGGTCGTGGCCGTTTTGCCGCGACCAATCAGCGACTTGGATTTCCATGACAGACAGAGGCCACGACCAATGAATATCCGTGACAGACAGAATAACAGACAGACAGACGGAAGTAACCCTTAGACAATTATATAGTAGATAGTAATGTATAACAATATGCAACTCTGGCAAAAATTAAGAGACCACCACTTCAAAACCCAGTCATGGGCAGCCCAATCTCCAGACCTGAACCCCATTGAAAACCTCAAGAGGATGATGGATAATCACAAGCCATCAAACAAAGAAGAACTGCTTACATTTTTGCTCCAGAAGCAGTGTGAGAGGCTGGTGGAAAGCATGTCAAGACGCATGAAAGCTGTGATTAAAAATCATGGTTATTCCACAAAATATTGATTTCTGAACTCTTCCTGAGTTAAAACCTTAGTATTGTTGTTTCTAAATGATTAGGAACTTGTTTTCTTTGCATTATTTGAAGTCTGAAAGCACTGTTTGTTTGTTTTTTAATTTTGACCATTTCTCCTTTTCAGAAAAAAAATACAAAATGTATTGCTTGGAAATTCGGAGATATGCTGTCAGACGTTTTTAGAATAAAAGAACAATTTACAGTTTACTCAAAAATATACCTATAAAGAGAAACATCTGACAAACTGGTCTCTTAATTTTTGCCAGAGCTGTATATTAGCCAACATTTCTAGAAATCCTTTGTGTGGAGTGTATTTTCAACTCCCCTTTCCACTGACAACTCTGCAAAGAAGCTGTTTTATTAATTTACCACGCACATAGAATAGTACTTTACAATAATTTATTTTTAGCACATTTCACAATGATGTCAAAGAAAAATCTTTAAACATTCTTGGAAATTATGAACATTCTTGATTTATATCTAAAATAGATTTTCCCTCCCTGAGCTATCATGTCCAACAAATCTAATCGAAGAACATTGTAGATTGTGAGCCCTCGCGGGCAGGGTCCTCACTCCTCCTGTACCAGTTATGACTTGTATTGTTCAAGATTATTGTACTTGTTTTTATTATGTATACCCCTCCTCACTTGTAAAGCGCCATGGAATAAATGGCGCTATAACAATAAATAATAATAATAATAATAATAATAATAATCTGCATAGATAGCTCAAGATCCCGGCTCGAAGAATAAACATTCTCTGTTTCTGTTAAAACACCATCTGCATTGACTCATAGAGGAGTGAGATAAGCTCTCATTGATCATATTGGTTTGCATACATTTACAATTAATTTCCATCAAACTCTCTCCATTCCAGAAAGAGAGGCCAAACCTAACTAAATTATTCACAGGACTATTCCCCGGCATAACTTTGTGATGCTTTAGGAATGCAAAGTTGGGAATATCCATATGAGTCAAATTTCTGCAAAAGTGCTTTACTGCTTTTTGTTTTTTTATCTCATAAATTCTTATACCCGGGAAAAATACATTTACCATCTACAATTGTGTGTAAAAGTGTTTGCCCCCTTCCCACTTTCCTACTCTTTTGCACATATGTCACACTTAAATGTTTAAGATCCCCAAACAAATGAAAATATTAGACAAAGATAACACAAGTAAATACCAAATGCAGTTTTTAAATTAAGGCCTTTATTATTAATGGAAAAATAAATCCAAACCTACAGGGCCCTGTCTGAAAAAGTGATTGCCCCCTAAACCTAATAACTGATTGGGCCTCCCTTAAAAGCAACAACTGCAATCAAACATTTGCGATAACTGGCAATGAGCCTTTTACAATGCTCTGGAGGATTTTTGGTCCCTCATCTTTGCAGAATTGATGTAATTTAGCCACATTGGAGGTTTTCCAAGCATGAACCTCCTTTTTAAAGTCATGCCAGAGCATCTCAATTGGATTAAGGTCAGGACTTTGAATAGGCCACTACAAAGTCTTAATTTTTTTTTTTTCTTAAGCCATTCAGAGGTGGACTTGCTGGTGTGTTTTGGATCATTGTCCTGCTGCACAACTCAAGTGCTCTTCAGCTTGAGGTCACGAACAGATGCCCGACATTCTCCTTCAGGATATTTTGGTAGTCAGCAGAATGAATGGTTCTATTTACCACAGCATGTCTTCCAAGTCCTGAAGCAGCAAAACAGCCATAGAACATCACAATATCACCACATTTTACTGCTGGTAAGATGTTCCTTTTCTGAAATGCTGTGTTATTTCTACACCAGATGTAATGGGACAGACACATTCCGAAAAGTCCAACTTTTTTCTCTTCAGTCCACAGAGTATTCTCCCAAAATTCTTGGGGATCATCAAGATGTTTTCTGGCAAAACTGAGATGAGCCTTTATGTTCTTGTTGCTCAGCAGTGGTTTTCGTCTTGGAACTCTGCCATGCAGACCATTTTTGCCCAGTCTCTTTCTTGTGGTGGAGTCATGAATACTGACCATAAATGATGCAACTGAGGCCTGCAGTTTTTTGAATGTTGTTGTGGGGTCTTTTGTGACCTCTTGGATGAGTCGTCACTGCGTTCTTAGTGTAATTTTGGTCTGCCGGCCACTCCTGTCAAGTTTCACCACAGTTCCATGTTTTCTTCATTTGTGGATAATTGCTTTCAATGTGGTTTGCTGGAGACCCAAAGATTAAAAAATGGCTTTATAACATTTTCCAGACTGATAGATTTCAATTACTTTGTTTCTCACTAGTTCCAGAATTTATTTGAATCGCGGAATGACGTCTATATTTTAAGGATCTTTTCATCATCTTCACTTTGTCAAGAAGGTCCTATTTAAGTGATTTCTTGATTGAGAACAGGTGGGACAGTAATCAGGCCTGGGTGTGGCTAGGGAATTTGAAGTCAGCTTACCAAAGATGTGATAAACCACAGTTAATTTATGCTTTAAGGGGTACAATCACTTTTTCACACAGGGCCCTGTAGATTTGAAATTTTTTTTCCCTTAATAAGAAAGACCATTTAAAAACTGCATTTTGTGATTACTTGTGTTATCTTTGTCTAGTATTTAAATTTGTTTGGTGATCTGAAACATTTAAGTGTGACAAACATGCAAAAGAAGAGGAAACCAGGAAGGGGCAAACACTTTTTCACACAACTGTAATTCTACAGTAAATGTCTTTTTAATCTTATAATTTTTGTATGATCAATTTCCATTTTTAAGAACTAAATACACAACCCAGCATCAGATTCAATGTATGGCGATTACCATTGGAACGCAATGGACCCCCATGACTTATAATGGGGTCCATTGCAATGCCTGTCATTTTTATGGGATGAATGACTTTGCATAGAGCGTACAGCGCTATTCTTCTGATAAAATCTGTCTGATTTCTAATGAGCCTCCAAGGCTAAAATGGCAATTGTATTGACACTAGAGAAAGGAAAATGAATGGTTTGTATAGTAGTGTAACTCCTCAACTGCATCAACAATGCACTGTAAATTTTAATAGTTTTCAGATGTCCAATATACAGTAGCCATTATAGGCAAAAAATAAAGAAACAGAAACATTAGAAAAAAGCAAGAAACATTGATGGATACCTCTGGTTTTACATGAGCTAAAGAAAGACAGAGAAAGCTGGAAAATAAGGAGATGGGAAGCTGTACTGAACTGCTATGCTGCACCAAGGGTGCACCGTGCATCTGTGCATGGATTGAACAGTCATTTTGTGCTGTCAGACTCCCTATATCTGGTTCATATTTGCAGACAAGAACTTGCTTTAATAATTGTCCTTGTTTTACACTCAAGACAGTGCTAGAAAGTGGCTTCCTCTTGGTGGTGTCAGATGTTGACCTCCCATTTTAGTTCATGAACATGGTGGCATGATACTATAAAACATCTTTGCCAAATCTTTCCATGGATGAATTTTGCTTAGAATATAACGCAGGTATGCTGTGGTTGCATCGTGCATTCTGATGTGGAGACTGATAGCTTTATAAGTTGGAGGTTGTTTTGGTGAGATTAACTTGGGCATATTACTATTGTACTATTGAAGCGATGGCCCGAGGGACCACCACGGTGCAGGAGACTACTGTACACAAGACGAGGTGCAATCAACAAAGGATGGATTTATTGGGAGACAGGGAATGGAGGGGACATGGAAGATGCAAACAGGAATTTACAATAGCAAAAGATAATGCACATGAGTCAACTTGTCTGTATAACAGCACGGTACTTCAACAATTACAAACTCAAAATCTATCTCACCAGCCACTGTACACAATGAAACATATATCGATGCTACTCTGTACATAGCCTCCCTGGCCTTTACTACTCAGGCCACACGGCTACCGTGCTCTAGCTACTGAAGTCTGCACTAGACCCTAGCTGGTGCACCAGGCAGGAACAGACTCACGGTGATGTTGGGGACACAGGTCCAGTCCCAGGGGGCCCCAAGAGTCCACAACGGTGGTGCGCACGGATTCCTATCAGCTCTGCTAAGCGTGGTCTTCTCCTTGCTCCTGGAAACCGTAAGTCCCCTTCCAAGTATCTTCGTGGCTTCACAAACCAGCGCAGAACAGCCACCCTTTGCTGTATCCGGGAAAGTCTCTCTACCAAACGCAGTTCGTCTCAAGCTGTGAAATCTTCCTTGCAGCCTACGGCTCTTCCTTGCAGACAGGCCAGAAGACAGGCCAGCACACAGTTTACACAGTTCACACAGTTCCCTCTAGAAACTTCTCTCTCTTCTCCCTGGAGACTTCCTATCTCCCACGCAGTCCAGGCTCAACTCCTCCCCTCAAGCTAGGGCAGTTCATCTTACAGCCTAAAGCAGGGGAAAAAGCAGAACAATCCATCTCACACCAGACAAGGGGGTGCAGTCTCTTAAAGTGACAGGGTGTTCCTTACTGTGCATAACAGCACCACCCTCTTACATGCCTCCCTTCTTAATGATGGTCGTCCTCGGCCATCACAGCTTCAGGATAAAAGTATAATTGAGGAGACAACAAGGGTATACAGACAGACAGAGCACACTGTTCTACATATCGGACTGGTGGAACCCCTGCATTAGACCTCTGGGATCTCCGAAGCTCTTGGCTGTCAGGCAAGGCTTGACTATCTTCCAGAGGAACACTTGTTGCAGGGGACATTGTGAGCTCTTGTCTGGTCTCATCCTCACATGGCGGTACTGGTACATCCATGGGATTACCGTTTCTGGGCGGCTGAGGACCCCCTACTGTGTCAGGGACGGTCCACCACTCCTCATCGATTTGGCCATCAAGCATGACAGATTCAGGAGGTGGAGTGGCGCCTTCAGGCGACAATGGCGTAGAACAGACCTCAGACCGGCAAGGCCGCAGCATATTTCTGTGAAGTACTCTAGGGGCGGATGCCCCATTCTCAATCTGTACCTTGTAGACAGGGCCGTTAGCATACACTCTCTCGATAACCTTGTACGGCTGTACTTCCCATCTCTCACTTAGTTTTCCCTTGGGGCGTTTCTCTCTGACCAACACTCGGTCTCCAGGTTGGAGCGGTAACTCTTGAGTCGGTTTGCGGGCCGCATGTTCCTTTTCTTGCAGTTGCTGACCCGCCAACTGCCGTATCGTTTGCAAACGTTGCCGACGCTCTTTCACCCATGAGGTGACATTTCGCTCCATCAGCTCCGTAGTTTGTATGGTCTGGAAGGGTGCCCTCTGTTCAGTACTCTTAATGAGGTCACATACTCGACACTGCCGGCAAACCTCTTCCACCACAAGCTCCAACCGGGGGCAATACACATACCGCTGCAACCATTGGTAGGTCTTTGTGGGGCCGAAGTGCGCTCCGAATTCATGGGCTTCTTTAGCTACTTCTTGAGCCATTCTTCCTGGGATGACCACTTGCCACCTTACTTCCATATCCTTTGGCTGTTACCTCTTACGATATAGTACTGACTCTCGCACTTCCAGTCTTTCCCACTGGTGCAACACACTCCTCATTTCAGAGTCCAGATCATCTCTTTCTTGTTTGCCAGGCTTCCGCTTTTGCGTTACCCACCATTTCATCTGTCTCAGCCCTTCGTCTTCATCCTGAACGTGTCCCCATTCTTCATTGGTTCTTCCCAGGGACCGAGGTAAGGCACAGGCCTCCCTTCTTGACTGGGCCACAACCATCGGGGGCTTGAACTTATTAAAGTCTGGGGTTTCCTCCTCTTCAAGTTGTTCATCAAGATCCCCCACTGGAGTCTCCACAGGCACTCTGGACAGCCCATCCGCATTTGCGTTTTCGGTAGCAGAGCGATAGCGGATAGTAAAGTCGAACTTGGCCAGGCGAGCCATCCACCGTTTGGTAAACATAATCTGATCGAGTTCACGTAGGATATTCATTCCCAGTACTACAGGCACATCTTTCTTGACAGGCTCAGGGACTAGTAGGATCCCTTTTCTTCCAACTACTTGTCCACAGATTCGAATATTCATCCACACGACCCCTGTGACCGGAATCGGTTGTTGGTTGGCAGCAAACAAGCGAATCAATGTCTCCTTTTCTGGCTTGGCCAGGTTCTGGAAATGCTGCTTGAAGCACGCTTCTGACATCATTGTCACTTGTGACCCGGTATCTACCAGGCAATCCACCAGAACTCCTTCAAATTCAGCACGTAGGATGGGGCTCCCAGCGATCAAGTGTTCGTTATGATATGGAGCGGCCTCTCTTCTCGCCTCCCCCGCAGAGTGCCGCACTACTGCGGGGGTTGGTAGTTTAACGGCGGCTTCCACTGGCCTTGAGTATAGTTCCGACAGTCTCTGGCAAGGTGCCCCCGTCCTCCACACTCCCAGCATTGCATGCCTCCTCCTCGCCGAGGGGTACTTCGAGCCTGTCCTCGTGCCGCCGATACCTGAGGGAGGGGGCCTGTTCCCACTGATCCCTTGTCGATCGGGCCGAAGAATGGTTGTATGAGTATGGTGGGTCAGTTCCTTGTAGTTCCCCCACTCTCCGCTCCATCTGGGTCAGTTTCTCTTGCACGTTAACAAGGGACCGCTGCAAATCTTGCACTACCTGGACCAGCACATCTTGATGGTTTGGGTCCCCTCTGGAATTGGCGCCCTGGACACGTATCACTCCAGACGCATAGCTTCCTTCTTTACTTCGGGCCACTGTTTCCCCTCTGGAATTGGCGTCCTGGACACGCATCACTCCAGACGCGTAGCTTTCTTCTTTACTTCGGGCCACTGTTTCTGCCAGGACTTGACGAAACGTAAGGGCTGGATCTGCCCGGACCCGTTCTGACAGTGCCTGCCTCAAGGATGTGCTGTGTAGTCCCAGAATGAACTGCTCCCGGAGTATCCGGTCTTTAGAGCCCATGCCGCCAAGTCCATCTGCCTCCTTTCTCTGCACCTCTTCAAACACTTCCTGCAGTACCGTTGCATACTGAGAAATTCCTTCCTCTTCCCGCTGCAGCCTAGAGAAAAATTTGGCGCGAAGATGTCCCGCGCTAGCGGTCTCACCGTAGATCTCTTCCAGGAACTTCACTAGCTCCTTCAGGGTACTGCGGGTGACTTCTGGTTGTAGGCAGACGTTTTTGCGGGCTTCCCCCTCTAGGGCAGTTAAAGCAATGTCCACTTCAAGGACTGGGCTTATGTTATAAATCTTCAGGGTGCATTGCAGCCGGGACACCCAGTCGGACAGTGGCATATTCTTGCCGTCAAATTTTGGGAGCACACTAAATATGGTGCCCATAGGGAGTGTCCTTGCAGGGGTTCCACCAATGCCCACAGCATCTCCATTAACATTAGCATTCCCGCCATTGCTGTCTGCTGCCTCCATCTTGGTGACAGTACCCTGCTCGCAGCGCCACTTGAAGCGATGGCCCGAGGGACCACCACGGTGCAGGAGACTACTGTACACAAGACGAGGTGCAATCAACAAAGGATGGATTTATTGGGAGACAGGGAATGGAGGGGACATGGAAGATGCAAACAGGAATTTACAATAGCAAAAGATAATGCACATGAGTCAACTTGTCTGTATAACAGCACGGTACTTCAACAATTACAAACTCAAAATCTATCTCACCAGCCACTGTACACAATGAAACATATATCGATGCTACTCTGTACATAGCCTCCCTGGCCTTTACTACTCAGGCCACACGGCTACCGTGCTCTAGCTACTGAAGTCTGCACTAGACCCTAGCTGGTGCACCAGGCAGGAACAGACTCACGGTGATGTTGGGGACACAGGTCCAGTCCCAGGGGGCCCCAAGAGTCCACAACGGTGGTGCGCACGGATTCCTATCAGCTCTGCTAAGCGTGGTCTTCTCCTTGCTCCTGGAAACCGTAAGTCCCCTTCCAAGTATCTTCGTGGCTTCACAAACCAGCGCAGAACAGCCACCCTTTGCTGTATCCGGGAACGTCTCTCTACCAAACGCAGTTCGTCTCAAGCTGTGAAATCTTCCTTGCAGCCTACGGCTCTTCCTTGCAGACAGGCCAGAAGACAGGCCAGCACACAGTTTACACAGTTCACACAGTTCCCTCTAGAAACTTCTCTCTCTTCTCCCTGGAGACTTCCTATCTCCCACGCAGTCCAGGCTCAACTCCTCCCCTCAAGCTAGGGCAGTTCATCTTACAGCCTAAAGCAGGGGAAAAAGCAGAACAATCCATCTCACACCAGACAAGGGGGTGCAGTCTCTTAAAGTGACAGGGTGTTCCTTACTGTGCATAACAGCACCACCCTCTTACACTATGACCCCTCTATCTTAGGAGGCAAGCAGAGAAGCAGAGATTGAAGGACTGAGATTCCTGCAAAGTGGGGAAAGCTTGGAGAGATTAGCTGCTGTACTGGCTGATATACCAGAGAAGTTGGCCTCAAGGGTGCTTGAAAAGGACGGATAACAGGTGATTTGCTGAGATAATGGAGCACATAGCGAGGGGCAACAATGGATGTGCAGATGGAGAAAGTTATGTAGACAATGATCCAAGGACTGCATGCTGAGCAGTAGTGAAAGTGGTTGCAAGTTTGCATTAGTCACAAGACTGCTAAAGAAATGTATTTTTGAGCAAATGTTGACATCATAGAATGTCCAATTATAGAGCCACCACCCAGGTCCAAATGTATAAATATATTTTGTGTTGTTTGAGCGTTACAAAATCTTCTCTTCTACGAAGTGCCACTAAGCTCCATCTACAGCAGATAAAGTTGTATGGAAGAAAAATAAATTACTCTTCTCACAACCTAACCTTAGAAACACATGGATGAATATTCGTAGATACGTTGGCCTTACTCTTGAAGCTGTTAGACATTGACGACTATAAAATGCTCTTCATTTTCTAGCCTCTGTGGCACACAGGTATTTTCATGATTTACTAAAGATACAAAGAAAGCAGGAAAAGGAAATTTCTTCCCTTTTGCAGCGCACAGGGCACAGCATCCCCGTCCTCCTTCCCCTTCCATGTTCATTAGTACGACTAGTGAGCAGCAATCTCCTGGGCATAAAGAGGAGGCTGGAAATTAACTGGTGTTGACATCAGTCCTGAACTGACTTGACGTTCCTCTGGAACCTGATTTAAAATAGATTCTCCATAAGACAAGAGGACATTGGTGAGTTAAACCAGTCTGGAGATACTCTGTATAATTATACAGTACATCATATTCGTTTTAAGTGAAGCTGCTAAGAAGATGAATTGCTGTTCTCAGTAGGAGACGTCATCCAGTGTTCTTTATTCAGTGATAGCATACTGATATAGACAGGCAAAATGCCAGAGGAATTCTCTGCTGTGAAGATGCGGGTTTATCAGATGTGAAGACTTAATTTTCCCGAAGCAAATAACATTTGGTTTCTTACGTGCCTGCCCCTGGCTACCCCACGTGGAGGGAAAAAATAATACAAATGCAAGGTAAACTTCATAGCCAATTACATGCACAACACTAATAAGGTGGCACAAAATGGGTAAAATAATACAGTATTTCCCGCTACCATCAGTTGAGTACTAGCTAAACTGATCATGGATCTTTCCTTCTTTATGTCACCAAGCAATTGGACTGCACAATTTCAGGTAATTGTTGCCCATGTCCACTTTCCTGAGCTGACATTTACTCCCAACTTCATGTCATGGCTCAGGATATGTATAACAGATTTCTCAGACTTTTATGTGCAGAATATTTTAAATGGCAGATTTGAAATCTTCCAATTCATCCAATGATTTATTGCCTATACACTAGACTATTAAAGGGACACAACCTGAATTGTATCTGTTGGGCAGATGAATTGAACCCGGTGATCTCTATTGTTTCATTTCAGCCAGGGAAAAGCATGTCGGTACTATTTTTTAAGGAGATCAATAACAGGAAGTCCCGGAAAATCTCTGCCCCAAAAAACACAGACTTTTGCCCTTTGCCCTGACAGTTGTCATGCTGCTGCAGTGCAGCATAGCGCAACCTCCACCAGAGGGAGCTTGAGAGGGAAGTGAGACTTCGTACACAGAGAAAAAATCACAGAGCAGCAGCACAGGCGCCACCATGTGGTGAGAGAGTGGTCAGACAAGCCGAGTCAAAAAACAGTATAAGGCAGAAGTACCAAAGGGATCAGCAATAGACGTGGTCAGGAACAAGCCAGAAGGTTCAGCAACTGTCAGAAGCGGATAAGACAAAGTAAAAAGGCAGAAGCGAGTCCAAATACAAGCCAAGTGAGAAACCAGAGAATCAAACCGACAAACAGGAAAACAATGGGAGAAGGGGAGACAGAGGGAGTCAACAGACATGGGGCAAGTCAGGGATCACAGCAGGACAAATCAAGAGCTACCAGAGTCAGGTTCACACACCGAAGGAAGAGGTATAGCTGACACCGCCAGCAGGATGTGGATCGCCCCCAGGCGCAGGGCAGTGGGGTACTCGGTACCGGGTCCCTCTGTCTCGGTTCTGGGGATGTCACGGTGGCCCGACCCAGTCCGTGGCCCTGATAAGGGGCGCCCAATTAAAGGTGATAGTTTGTCAAGTGTTCGTGATGCCACCTGTGGTATTCGGTCAGGGTGACCGACGCTGCTAGGGGTCCGCTGGGGTGATGGAATGGCAGCTAGATGGTATACTGTTATGACCCCAATGGCGAGGGTCTCAGAGGAACGTGGAAGTCTGCAGAATACAAAAATCCAGCTCATAGGGCAGTGGTAACTGGGTTGACCATATATCTACTCCTAACGCCAACACTAGAAGTAGCCGGGGATCATTCCTACGTTGATTCTAGATGACACGCGCCAGCCGGAGAATCTAGCTACCCCTAGTAGAGGAAAACAAAGACCTTTCTTGCCTCCAGAGAAGGGGACCCCAAAGCTGGATAGAAGCCCCCCACAAATAATGACGGTGAGGTAAGAGGAAATGACAAACACAGAAATGAACAAGGTTTAGCACAGAGAGGCCCGCTTACTGATAGCAGAATAAAGAAAGGTAACTTATATGGTCAACAAAAACCCTATCAAAATCCACACTGGAAATTCAAGAACCCCCGAACCGTCTAACGGTCCGGGGGGAGAACACCAGCCCCCTTGAGCTTCCAGCAAAGGTCAGGATATAGATTTGGAACAAGCTGGACAAAAATACAAAACCAAAACAAATAGCAAAAAGCAAAAGGCAGACTTAGCTGATATAACTGGAACCAGGATCAGTAGACAAGAGCACAGCAGACTAGCTCTGATAACTACGTTGCCAGGCATTGAACTGAAGGTCCAGGGAGCTTATATAGCAACACCCCTAACTAACGACCCAGGTGCGGATAAAAGGAATGACAGAAAAACCAGAGTCAAAAAACTAGTAACCACTAGAGGGAGCAAAAAGCAAATTCACAACAGTACCCCCCCCCTTAGTGAGGGGTCACCGAACCCTCACCACGACCACCAGGGCGATCAGGATGAGCGGCATGAAAGGCACGAACTAAATCGGCCGCATGAACATCAGAGGCGACCACCCAGGAATTATCCTCCTGACCATAGCCCTTCCACTTGACCAGGTACTGAAGCCTCCGCCTGGAGAGGCGAGAATCCAAGATCTTCTCCACCACGTACTCCAACTCGCCCTCAACCAACACCGGAGCAGGAGGCTCAGCAGAAGGAACTACAGGCACAATGTACCGCCGCAACAAGGACCTATGAAATACATTGTGAATAGCAAACGACACAGGAAGATCCAGACGAAAAGATACAGGATTAAGGATTTCCAATATCTTGTAAGGCCCAATAAAACGAGGTTTAAATTTGGGAGAGGAGACCTTCATAGGAACAAAGCGGGAAGAAAGCCATACCAAATCCCCAACGCGTAGTCGGGGACCCACACCGCGGCGGCGGTTGGCAAAGCGCTGAGCCTTCTCCTGTGACAACTTCAAGTTGTCCACCACATGATTCCAGATCTGCTGCAACCTATCCACCACAGAATCCACCCCAGGACAGTCAGAAGGCTCCACATGACCCGAAGAAAAGCGAGGATGGAAACCAGAGTTGCAGAAAAAAGGCGAAACCAAGGTGGCGGAACTAGCCCGATTATTAAGGGCAAACTCAGCCAACGGCAAGAATGTCACCCAATCGTCCTGATCAGCAGAGACAAAACACCTCAAATAAGCCTCCAAAGTCTGATTGGTTCGCTCCGTCTGTCCATTAGTCTGAGGATGGAAAGCAGACGAAAATGACAAATCAATGCCCATCCTACTACAAAAAGATCGCCAGAACCTGGAAACGAACTGGGATCCTCTGTCTGACACAATATTCTCAGGGATGCCGTGCAAACGAACCACGTTCTGGAAAAACACAGGAACCAGATCGAAAGAGGAAGGCAGCTTAGGCAAAGGAACCAAATGGACCATCTTGGAGAAGCGATCACATATCACCCAGATAACGGACATGCCCTGAGATAGCGGAAGATCAGAAATGAAATCCATGGAGATATGTGTCCAAGGTCTCTTCGGGACAGGCAAGGGCAAGAGCAAACCGCTGGCACGAGAACAGCAAGGCTTAGCTCGAGCACAAGTCCCACAGGACTGCACAAATGACCGCACATCCCTTGACAAGGAAGGCCACCAAAAGGACCTGGCCACCAGATCTCTGGTGCCAAAAATTCCCGGGTGACCTGCCAACACCGAGGAATGAACCTCGGAAATGACTCTGCTGGTCCACTTATCCGGGACAAACAGTCTGTCAGGTGGACAAGACTCAGGCCTATCAGCCTGAAATCTCTGCAACACACGTCGCAGATCCGGAGAAATAGCTGACAAGATAACTCCATCTTTAAGAATACCAACAGGATCAGCGACTCCAGGAGCATCAGGCACAAAGCTCCTAGAAAGAGCATCGGCCTTAACATTCTTTGAACCTGGTAAATACGAGACAACAAAATCAAAGCGGGAGAAAAACAATGACCAGCGGGCCTGTCTCGGATTAAGGCGTTTAGCAGACTCGAGATACATTAGATTTTTGTGATCAGTCAAGACCACCACACGATGCTTAGCACCCTCGAGCCAATGACGCCACTCCTCAAATGCCCATTTCATGGCCAACAACTCCCGATTGCCCACATCATAATTTCGCTCGGCAGGCGAAAACTTCCTAGAGAAAAAGGCACAAGGTTTCATAACAGAGCAACCAGGGCCTCTCTGCGACAAAACGGCCCCTGCCCCAATCTCCGAAGCATCCACCTCAACCTGAAAGGGAAGTGAGACGTCAGGCTGGCACAAAACAGGCGCCGAAGTAAACCGGCGTTTCAACTCCTGGAAAGCCTCCACGGCAGCAGGAGCCCAGTTAGCTACATCGGAGCCCTTCTTGGTCATATCCGTCAAAGGTTTCACAATGCTAGAAAAATTAGCGATAAAACGACGGTAGAAGTTAGCGAAGCCCAAGAACTTCTGAAGACTCTTAACCGACGAGGGCTGAGTCCAATCAAGAATAGCTCGGACCTTGACTGGGTCCATCTCCACAGCAGAAGGGGAAAAAATGAACCCCAAAAAGGGAACCTTCTGTACACCAAAGAGACACTTTGAGCCCTTGACAAACAAAGAATTTTCACGCAAAATTTTAAAGACCAACCTGACCTGCTCCACATGCGAATCCCAATTATCAGAAAAAACCAAAATATCATCCAGATAAACAATCAAAAATTTATCCAGATACTTCCGGAAAATGTCATGCATAAAGGACTGAAAAACTGAAGGCGCATTGGAGAGCCCAAAAGGCATCACCAAGTACTCAAAATGACCTTCGGGCGTATTGAATGCGGTTTTCCATTCATCACCTTGCTTAATGCGCACAAGGTTGTACGCACCACGAAGGTCTATCTTGGTGAACCACTTGGCACCCTTAATCCGGGCAAACAAGTCAGACAACAGCGGTAAAGGATACTGAAATTTGACAGTGATCTTATTTAAAAGCCGATAATCAATACAAGGTCTCAAAGATCCGTCCTTTTTTGCCACAAAAAAGAATCCCGCACCAAGAGGGGAAGAAGACGGACGAATATGTCCTTTCTCCAGAGACTCCTTGATATATGAACGCATAGCGGTATGTTCAGGTACCGACAGATTAAACAGTCTTCCCTTAGGAAATTTACTGCCTGGGATCAAATCTATAGCACAGTCACAGTCCCTATGAGGAGGCAGTGCACTGGACTCAGATTCACTGAAGACATCCTGATAATCAGACAAATACTCCGGAACTTCCGAAGGCGTAGAAGAAGCAATAGACACAGGCAGGGAATCCCCATGAATACCACGACAGCCCCAACTTGAGACTGACATAGCCTTCCAGTCCAGGACTGGATTATGGGTCTGTAACCATGACAGCCCTAAAACAACCAAATCATGCATTTTATGTAAAACCAGGAAACGTATCACCTCGCGGTGTTCAGGAGTCATGCACATGGTAACCTGTGTCCAATACTGCGGTTTATTTGCTGCCAATGGTGTAGCATCAATACCCCTAAGAGGAATAGGATTTTCTAATGGTTCAAGAGTAAAACCACAGCGCTTAGCAAATGAGAGATCCATGAGACTCAGGGCAGCACCTGAATCTACAAACGCCATGACAGGATAAGATGACAGTGAGCAAATCAAAGTTACAGACAGAATAAATTTAGGTTGCAAATTACCAACGGTGACAGGACTAACAACCTTAGCTATACGTTTAGAGCATGCTGAGATAACATGTGTAGAATCACCACAGTAGTAGCACAAGCCATTCCGGCGTCTATGAATTTTCCGCTCATTTCTAGTCAGGATTCTATCACACTGCATTAAATCAGGTGTCTGTTCAGACAACACCATGAGGGAATTTGCGGTTTTGCGCTCCCGCAACCGCCGGTCAATTTGAATAGCCAGTGCCATAGTATCATTCAGACCTGTGGGAATGGGAAAACCCACCATAACATTCTTAATGGCTTCAGAAAGGCCTTTTCTAAAATTAGCGGCCAGTGCACACTCGTTCCAATGTGTCAGCACGGACCATTTCCGAAATTTTTGGCAATACACTTCAGCCTCGTCCTGCCCCTGAGACATAGCCAGCAAGGCCTTTTCTGCCTGAATCTCAAGATTGGGTTCCTCATAAAGTAAACCGAGCGCCAGAAAAAACGCATCCAGATCAGCCAATGCCGGATCTCCTGGCGCCAGCGAAAAAGCCCAATCCTGAGGGTCACCCCGTAAGAACGAAATAACAATTTTTACTTGCTGAGCAGAATCTCCAGATGAACAGGGTCTCAGGGACAAAAACAATTTACAATTATTCACGAAATTCCTAAACTTAAACCTGTCTCCGGAAAACAGTTCAGGAATCGGTATTTTAGGTTCTGACCTAGGATTTCTGATAACATAGTCTTGTATGCCCTGCACACGAGTAGCCAGCTGGTCCACACTTGTAATCAAGGTCTGGACATTCATGTCTGCAGCAAGCATAGCCACTCTGAGGTAAAGGGGAAGAAGAAAAAAAAAAACTCAGAATCTTCTTTCTTATAATCCCTCTTCTGCAATGCATTAAACATTTAATACAGGCCTGGCAAACTGTTATGACCCCAATGGCGAGGGTCTCAGAGGAACGTGGAAGTCTGCAGAATACAAAAATCCAGCTCATAGGGCAGTGGTAACTGGGTTGACCATATATCTACTCCTAACGCCAACACTAGAAGTAGCCGGGGATCATTCCTACGTTGATTCTAGATGACACGCGCCAGCCGGAGAATCTAGCTACCCCTAGTAGAGGAAAACAAAGACCTTTCTTGCCTCCAGAGAAGGGGACCCCAAAGCTGGATAGAAGCCCCCCACAAATAATGACGGTGAGGTAAGAGGAAATGACAAACACAGAAATGAACAAGGTTTAGCACAGAGAGGCCCGCTTACTGATAGCAGAATAAAGAAAGGTAACTTATATGGTCAACAAAAACCCTATCAAAATCCACACTGGAAATTCAAGAACCCCCGAACCGTCTAACGGTCCGGGGGGAGAACACCAGCCCCCTTGAGCTTCCAGCAAAGGTCAGGATATAGATTTGGAACAAGCTGGACAAAAATACAAAACCAAAACAAATAGCAAAAAGCAAAAGGCAGACTTAGCTGATATAACTGGAACCAGGATCAGTAGACAAGAGCACAGCAGACTAGCTCTGATAACTACGTTGCCAGGCATTGAACTGAAGGTCCAGGGAGCTTATATAGCAACACCCCTAACTAACGACCCAGGTGCGGATAAAAGGAATGACAGAAAAACCAGAGTCAAAAAACTAGTAACCACTAGAGGGAGCAAAAAGCAAATTCACAACAGTATACCTTCCCACAGGTGAAGTATGTCCCCAGGGCTTCCCTTGATGAGTAGGTGGTAATGGTGGATGTTGTAAGGTGCGATGAATAACGAGGACACAAAGGTTGCAGTCTCTTTACCTTTTACTGAAGACTTCAGCGTCCACCGTTCAGAGTACCGTTCACAGGGCTGGCTGAATCCGGCCGGTCCGAAGGCACATCCAGAGTTCCCTTTGCAGGTGGAAATCAGTGCCTACCTACTAGCGCCTGGGTGTTGTAGTACTTCCCTGCTGAGCACCACGGGATAGTCCTCACAACTGTCATGTATATTTCTGATGTTCTTTCTCTCTGTCCCCCAGATGGTATGGATAGGACGACCCGTATGACGGGGTAGGCCTGGAGCTATTTTATAGGGACCCTAGTGACGCCCCTCTCCCACAATTTGCCTTTGTTGTCTTCATTAGGATAAAGGTTGGGCAGCCAACTTGGAATTAACTGTCCTGCCGTTGTTTGAAGTAATGCTTAGAGCCTATTACTCCCTTGGTGTTCCGGCCACCGGCTACGCGCCTCAGAAGGATGTTGCCGATCTTAAGGCAGGACTCCTCCTGGTATTATCTCCTTGTGCTTTGATCTCATTTCTCACTTCTCCACAATATACTTCACCTCTTGTCCTTCCTTAGGATGCTGCCGCAATGAGGTGCAGGCGCAGCTCCGTAACGTTCTATCTCTTGCTATGTGTCTGTCAGGATCCCACCCCTGACAGAGACCTCTGTCTACAGCTCAGATGGTCCTCCTTCTCCCCATGTCTGCCTGACAGGTCTTCTCTGGGTCGAACCCAGGTAGCTTCCCGACTAACTTCCTATCCAACCCCCAGTTTTACCAGAGTGTGAGGAGTGGCCTAATAGATAGAACCCTTTGCTCCCCCTGGTGGCCGGAGTGTGAAGTGTAGTGTGTGACTGTGATACCTGGTCACGTGAACTCCTTTAGTGCCATCAGACGTACCATCACTCCCCCTAGTGGAAGAGCGACAATACTGCAACAACCAGGACTCTGGGACGCTGCAGATGCATTGGAGCTAAATAGCAAACCTGAACCCAGAATGAGGCAGAGCAAAGTTAACCCTTGACATGATCCGCCCGGACATGGGATTTTTTAAAATTCCAATCCACTATACTGTAACATCTGGCCACAGCGTCAAACCCGCAGCAACTCAGGATCGTGTGCACATGCTCTAACACACCCTCAATCATGACTATTTTCCCTCATATTCTTTCTTTGTCTCCTTTTTCCCTTTTATTTTCCATCTTCCCGTTTTGTTCATTTATCTTTTCAATATACCTTATCTGTTATTTCTATACTCCCTCTGTTTTCTTTCCCACTGTTATTCCTATGTCTTATGCTCCTTGCACTGCACTTTACTTTCTGGATTGGAGTGCATGCGCAGGTCATCACGCCGTACCCCCTACAGTGTCACCACCATGTCACTATGATACACGTCTTAGTCCCACCTGCGCACTATATGAGTCACCACTTCCAGATATGGCCAGCTACCTCAGCACAAAGTGCTTTGCAATGCCAGTGTCCTCTCTGAAAGTTTATGTGCAGAAACTTATTATTCATTGCTAGGGTTGAGGGACTTTTATTTTTATAGGATCGGGTCGGGTTTCACGAAACCCGACTTTCTCAAAAGTCGGGTCGAGTGAAATCGGCCGATCCTATAAAAAAGTCGGGGTCGGGGTCGGCCGAAACACGAAACCCAATGCAGTGCAATGGGATACTATGGTTCCCAGGGTCTGAAGGAGAGGAAACTCTCCTTCAGGCCCTGGGATCCATATTTAAGTGAAAAATAAAGAATTAAAATAAAAAATATTGATATACTCACCTCTCCGACGCAGCCTGGACATTGCCGCTGGTAACCGTCATCTTCCGTTCCTAAGAATGGCGCTTGAAAGACCTTTCGATGACGTCACGGCTTGTGATTGGTCGCGGCGGCCCACGTTACCGCTCAGTGACCAATCACAAGCCGTGACGTAATTCTCAGGTCCTAAATTCCTCATTCTAGGAATTTAGGACATGAGAATTACGTCACGGCTTGTGATTGGTCGCTGAGCGGTCACGTGGGCGGCCGCGACCAATCACAAGCCGTGACGTCATCGAAAGGTCCTTCACGCGCTCATTCTTAAGAAGGAAGGCTGCCGGAAAGAAGCCGAGGGTAAGAATATTCCTATTAGGTATATACTCACCCTCGGACGCGCCCTGCTTCTTTCCGGCAGCCTTCCTTCTTAAGAATGAGCGCGTGAAGGATCTTTCGATGACGTCACGGCTTGTGATTGGTTGCGGCGGCCCACGTGACCGCTCAGCGACCAATCACAAGCCGTGACGTAATTCTCATGTCCTAAATTCCTAGAATGAGGAATTTAGGACCTGAAAATTACGTCACGGCTTGTGATTGGTCGCTGAGCGGTCACGTGGGCGGCCGCGACCAATCACAAGCCATGACGTCATCGAAAGGTCTTTCAAGCACCATTCTTAGGAACGGAAGATGCCGGTTACCAGCGGCGATGTCCAAGCTGCGTCGGAGAGGTGAGTATATCAATATTTTTTATTTTAATTCTTTATTTTACACTTAAATGTGGATTCCGATACCGATTTCCGATATCGCAAACTTATCGGAACTCGGTATCGGAATTCCGATACCAGATTCAGAAGATCGCCGACCTCATGGCCGACCCCACACAGGGGTCGGGTCGGGTTTCATGAAACCCGACTTTGCCAAAAGTCGGCGACTTCTGAAAATGGCCGACCCGTTTCGCTCAACCCTATTCATTGCCTCTCAGTAGGTGCCTGTGATTTGTGAGTTACTTCATTTGGTTCTCTTCACTCATCTGTTGTTGCCATTTGTATGGTTCACATGTCAGTTTCATGTCTGCTACTTATACTTATACTTATCCACTACTTGTCTCATACCTCTCTTGTGTTTATTCTACTCATCTTGAAACTTTCCTTATGCAGCTTATCACTATGCACTAGTTTGTATACTGTGATTCTTTAATTTACATACCTTCAAGAACTTATTAATTTGCAATCCCGTCCTTCTTCTTACGTTGTATCCTTCTCATTAGTTCACTCATACAGTATATTGACAAATTCTCTCATTTTTGCCTCATTTTTTATATTATGACATCTTGAATCAATTTCTATTGTCCTTATCTACTTTGGGATATTCTCACATTGTATCTGCAGCGCCCGAGAGTCCTGGTCGTTGCAGTACTGGCGCTCCGCCACTAAGGGGAGTGATGGTACGTCTGATGGCACTAAAGGAGTTCACCTGACCAGTAGTGTTGAGCGATACCGTCCGATATTTGAAAGTATCGGTATCGGATAGTATCGGCCGATACCCGAAAAGTATCGGATATCGCCGATACCGATACCCGATACCAATACAAGTCAATGGGACACCAAGTATCGGAAGGTATCCTGATGGTTCCCAGGGTCTGAAGGAGAGGAAACTCTCCTTCAGGCCCTGGGATCCATATTAATGTGTAAAATAAAGAATTAAAATAAAAAATATTGATATACTCACCCGTCCGGAGGCCCCTTAACCTTACCGCTGTTAACCGGCAGCCTGCTTTGCTTAAAATGAGCGCGTTCAGCACCTTCCATGACGTCACGGCTTCTGATTGGTCGCGTGCCGCTCATGTGACCGCCACGCGACCAATCACAAGCCGCGACGTCATTCTCAGGTCCTAAATTCCTAGAATGAGGAGTTTAGGGCCTGAGAATGACGTTGCGGCTTGTGATTGGTCACGTGGCGGTCACATGAGCGGCACGCGACCAATCAGAAGCCGTGACGTCATGGAAGGTGCTGAACATGCTCATTTTAAGCAAAGCAGGCTGCCGGTTACTACCAGGGCGCGTCAGAGGGTGAGTATATCCCTATTTTTTATTTGAATTCTTTATTTTTTACATGGATATGGATCCCAGGGCCTGAAGGAGAGTTTCCTCTCCTTCAGACCCTGGGAACCATACACTGGGAACTTCCGATTCCAATTCCCGATACCACAAAAGTATCGGATCTCGGTATCGAAATTCCGATACCGCAAGTATCGGCCGATACCCGATACTTGTGGTATCGGAATGCTCAACACTACTGACCAGGTATCACAGTCACACATTACACTTCACACTCCGGCCACCAGGGGGAGCAAAGGGTTCTATGTATTAGGCCACTCCTCACACTCTGGTAAAACTGGGGGTTGGATAGGAAGTTAGGGAGAAGCTGACTGGGTTTTGCCCAGGTAACATCTAGTGAGAGAAGAGCATTGCTTGTGAAGATTCAGGGGGGTCCCTGTCAGGGGTGGGATCCTGACAGAGGCCTAGCGAAAGGACAGATCGTTACGGAGCCGCGCCTGCACTTCATTGCGGCGGCATCTTAAGAACGGACACGAAGCGAAGTATATTGTGGAGAAGTGAGAAACGAGATCACAGCACAAAGGCGATAGAACCAGTAGGAGTCGTGCCCCGAGATCGGCAACATCCTACTGAGGCGCGTAGCCGGTGGCCGGAACGCCGAGGAAGTATTGGGCTCTACGCATTACTTCAAACCAACGGCAGGGCAGTTAATTTTAGGTTGGCTGCCTCACTTTAATCACCTAATGAAGACAACGGAGGCAATTGTGGGAGAGGGGCGTCTCTAGGGTCCCTATAAAATAACTCCAGGCCTACCCCGTCATATGGGCGCGTCCTATCCATATCATCTGGGGGATGGAGAGAAAGAACAGAAACATACACAACAGTTGTGAGGACTATCCCGTGGTGCTCAGCAGGGAAGTACTACAACACCCAGGCGCTAGTAGGTAGGCTACTGATTTCCACCTGCAAAGGGAACTCTGGATGTGCCTTCGGACCGGCCGGTCTCAGCCAGCCCTGTTAACAGTGCTCTGGATTGCGGATGCCGAAGCCTTCAGTAAAGAGGTAAAGAGACTGCAACCCTGTGTCCTCGTTATTTACTGCGACCTACACCACCACCTACACCTTTTATTTGGCGCCCCTTAGCAGGACCACGGACCGGGTCGGGCCACCGTGACATCCTCAGAACCAAGAGACCCGGATCCGAGTACCCCGCTGTACTGCATCTGGGGGCCGCTCCAACTCCTTGTATATTTCTCGATCTCTTGGATTTATCCCTCTTGCTTCTGTCACAAATGAATGGTATATACTTATTTTTGATGAGTGCTATATATATTTTCTGTTTGTCCATATAAGTATTATCTTTGTTTTATGTTATTACCATGCATCTATAACTTGATGAAGGCCCCAAGTTTTTCGAAAGATAAATGCTGGATATCAGCTACTAGGCTAAATCCTGACTGATGACAACCCATTCTTGCTTAATCAGTGCATTGAGATTGTGTTTTGTGAAGTGTGGGGAGTGAAGACTTATGGAGCATGTATTTCTGTGAGTGGCACTCATACTGAATAAATCGAGATGTTTAAAGTATTTTGTTTCGATTTTTGTCATCATTTGCATATCATTAACATTTACTTCTTTTTGTTGTCTGAAATTTCAATTTTGAGCATTGTATTTTGCACATGACCGATGTTAAACTAGTAGTATAATGAAGTAGTTGCATAAATCCACATTCTTACCCTTCTTGAATATGGTACCACATCAGCACTGACACTGTTACAAGTGAGTTTAATAAGATGAAATACAGCTGTCTGTCAATTACTGAGCTCAGCTCCCACAATACCAGTGGATGAAGACCGTCTGGCCTGGGGGCTTTATTAATATTTAACAGATGCAGACATACTTCTTCTTGTGTTAAGTTAGTGATATTTGGTGCTTTTGTTCAGTTTCGATTTCTGAATTACTAAATTATATCTGGCTCAGGCAGTTCATTAGAAAACCAACTGGTTCCAAAAGAATTTTGTGTTGTCTTTTATGCAATATATATATTTTTTATTCCATGGTGGTGCCCATATAGGTCCTGATTTTTTGTGTGCACTGAATGTACCTGCAGCATTAAAAAGTACAGTGAACATGAGGAAAAAAAATCCAGAAAATCACATTGTATGATTTTTATATAATTAATTTGCATTTTATTGCATGAAATAAAAATTTAATACAATAGAAAAACAGAATGTAATATTTGGTACATAAACCTTTGCTTGCAAAAAACAGAGGTCAGACATTTCCTGTTTTTACCAAGTTTGCACACACTGCAGCAGGGATTTTGGCCCACTCCTCTATACAGATCTTCTCTAGACCTTTCAGGTTTTGGGGCTATCGCTGGGCAACAATGAGTTTCAGCTTCCTCCAAAGATTTTCTATTGGGTTCAGGTCTGGAGACTGGCTAGGCCACTCCAGGACCTTGAAATGACTGTGTTTGACGAGTCATTATCTTGCTTTGCTAAAAAAGCGATCATGTGGGGAGAGGAAGAAGATCGAGGCTTTCAGGAATTGAGGAGTCTTTTAACCTGTGCTTCTATCATAAGCTGTGCAGATTTCACTAAGCCATTTGCTCTATTTATCAATGAAAGCCTGAAGGGGCTGAGTGTCGTACTGACCCAAATTCAAGATGATAAGGAGTGAGTTCCTACGCCAGTCTGACACTGTGCGGTGGAGGGATAAATCTTGACAGATCCATTAGGCTGGAGATCTTGGCAGTAGTGTGGGTAGTCACTGAGAAATTTGATGATCTCCTTATGGAAACAAAATTTACCTTGTGGGCCGACAACAATCCTATAGCACACTTAGATACTGCCAGGTTAGGTGCTCTGTAACAGCACTGGATGGCCCAGCTGAGCACATTATAAGGTGTGGTACCGTCCAGATCGTAGCAACGGAAATGCCGATGAATGATCTATCTCACCACCCTGTTGGGCCTGTCAATGGCCCTCAGAGATGAAGACTGCCTTATTCAACAAGAAGAGCCAGTAACTGTATCGGGAGAGGAGTGTACCACTGAGGAATGGCACAGCAAACAGTTAGGATGCCCAAGCAGATGGATTCTGAGGGAGTGATTGAATAATTGACACAGACCACTCCCTACCATCTCCAGTGTAATGCCACTTGTGAAACCTGAATTGGACTGTATCACAATTTTTACAAACTTTTGAAGAAGAAAAAAAAAAGAAAGATGACCGTTGCTGAACTTGTATAGGATTATAACAACACTCTACCACTGGCTACTTTCTATTGATGTTTGGAATAAAAGGAAATGTCCTCTCAAAATGATGTTAAAGGAGAATGAAGAATATGGAGATTGGACACAAGACAACTCGAAAAGCCAGGAAGTTCCAACATAGATGGGAGTCAAGTCCCTATGAAGTGGTGAAACAACCTAATCTAGCAGTACCGGTATTCAACGTCAAACCTGAAGGCCTCTGTAGATGGTCCACAGAAATATGCTAGAGCCCCGTACAATTGGGAGCAGACCACAACCAGCAATGATAGTTGACCCTCCAACAGCAGGGAGGATACTGGAAGATGAAGGCTGGTGGGTATCACCTGGTCCAAGGGCTGAACCATTGGAAAGAAGAGATGATGATGTTCCAACAGGGAACATAGAGGTCACCCATTCAAGCACAGAGTAGTCCTACCAGCTATGTCATTCTCAACATTCCAACTTTGGCAGATTGCCCTACAGATGTGAAGACTACATCATGAACACACATGGCAAGGGTGCTGCAATATTTAGAAATTATTGAAGCATACGCAAGAAAGATGTACCTGTATTGTTCAGTAGATGGAGCCAAAACCTCCCTGTAGTTCCCAGTAAAAAGCAAGGAATAGCGATGAGTGAGCACTAAAATGCTTGGAAGCTCATTAATTGAACCTAGCAATTCCTAATGCTTGAATGCTCGTTTCAAGTAATGAATATAATGGAAGTCAAAAGGAAATCTAAGCATTTTTCTGGCAGACCCTACAAAGAGGTCTGAGGGGCAGTGAAAATGTTGAAATGGATGGAAAAAGTGCTGAAAGGAAGGAGAACAGGATGGGGAAGACCCCTGAAAGCATCTCTGATACCCAGATCGCTTTTAAGAACAATGCTGTCACACTTTTACTCCACTTTAAGGACTAACAAAAACACTTTCAAAATCAACAAGAATTTGGAGTTTACATGAAAAAAATGTTAAGAAACAATTTTTCCTGTATAATGACTTTTGTATAAGGCAAAATTTAAAACGGATTTTTTAAAAAATAATAATTTAAGAAAACCAAAATTTATTTTTTTTGTAAAAAATTGGAAATTTCAGTGTAATTTATGAAGGAAGCAAGAACTGTCAAAAATTTGACGTTAAAGGGACTCAGATACACCCTGTATTAGATATAAAGGAGGGCAACTCATACACATTCTGTTCATACTGTCATGTAGTGGTACTCCTAGACTTATAAAGGCTATTCACTAAATCCAAAGCCTTCCAAAAATTAGAAGCAGGGTCATCCATACACCCTTGAAGGCACCAACTGTACTGCCTCATTCAAATATTGTGAGCAAAGTATAGTTGTGGTACTCCTAGACTCATAAAAGTTTTGCACAATGCAAAGCCTTCCAAAAATTACAAGCAGGGTCATCCATACAACCTTGAAGGCACCAGCTGTAGTTCCTCATTCAAATATTGTGAGCAAAGTATAGTTGTTATACTTCTCCACTCATAAAAGTTCTACACAATGCAAAGCCTTCAAAAAATTGCAAGCAGAGTCACCTATACACCCGTGAAGTCAACAACTGGATGGCTTCATTAAAATATTAAGAAAATATACACCTGTAGCATGCCAATTTTGTTTTTTATTTCAAACCAACAAAATTTCACACAAATCAGGTTCTACAGTATTTATGACAATAGTCATTTTTTTTACCCAAAATATTATGTGAAATGTAACAGACCAAGCGATTTTTAAAAATTTTAACCCACCATACTTTTGCACAAAACACAATAAAAACTGTATGCATGAATCATTGAATCCATAAAAATTTTTGGAAGTTTTTTTAGAGTTTAATATACTAGCGAAATGTGTCAAGAACCATGTTACAATTTATGCATGCCTAATTGAATCACTAAAAAGTTTTGTAAGGGTGTTTGTGAGTTTAATATACCAGTGAAATGTATCAAGAACCACGTTATAGTGTATGGGTGAATCATTGAATCCATAAACATTTTTTCAAAGTTTTTGCGAATTTTTATATAACACCAAATTGAAACAGAATGCGCATAAAACTGTATGGATGAGTAATTGAATGCAGACAAATTTCTCCCTGCATTTTTAGTGTTATATATACCACCGAAATGTACCCAAGAACACGTAATACTGTATAGATGAGCCATATAATACCCCCCAAAAATTGACAACTTGTTTTCAGGATTATAAAACATCGAAATTTACAGCCAGGGATACGCACGTCCGACACGAATGGCGTGCCCACACATCGGACCCAATGTAAGCTAGGTGAGTATCAGAAAGAGGAAACCTGTGAAGAACAGAGAGAAAACATTCCTATAAAATACAAGGAACACATATACTTGTCAGTGTAGTGGCATCAAGCAACATAATACATGGAGTAGGACCATCTAGTGAGTATGTTTACATGAACAGAGCAAAATCACTTAAATACGGTAATTAAATCCAATATGAAGAGATTCAATCATATTCCATGACGTGTTTAAGGATTCATTTGATGTAGATAAGCTGTTATAAATGGGCATAGTAAATAGTCTGTTCAAAGATCCACTAATAAAGAGACAACCCAATATGAAGAGAGTATGTGCCTTATCAATAATACACAATGATATACTCTGCAAGAATAATCAAAGACGCACATATAATTAGCAATAATTATTAAAAATGAGTACTGTGATAAAAACAGAGATGAAAACTGTATGGATGACTAATTGAATTCAGAAAAATGTATTTAACGTAAATATTTTGAAAGTGTAGTTGTTGTACTTCTACACTCATAAAGGCTTTGAGAAAGCTAGGAAAAAAATTATAAGGAGGGTCATCCATAGTCCATTGAAAGGCAACAACTGACAGGCCTCAATCAAATATCTTGAAAGTGTAGATGATGTACTAGTACAATCATAAAGACTTTGTACAAAGCCAGGAAAAAATCATAAGGACGTTCATCCATAGACATCCGAAAGGCAACAACTGTGGCAGGCCTCATTCAAACATTTGTAAAGTGTAGTTGCTGTACTCTTACACTCATAAAGGTTTTGCACAAACTATAAAGCAAGGAAAAAATTATAATGAGTGTAATACAGTAATCCTCTTCAGGTGTAAGCTCCTTCCTTGGGAGGCTGGGAGGACTTCCTCCACCTGCTTCCCAGGTGCCTGGACTGCAAGTGACCCGGCTTCCGAAAGTGCCAAAGCACCTGACATAAGAAATGGGAGACAGCCCCCTGTGTCCCTTGCACCATCACCTGCTCCCGCTTAGGAGACGAGGAACCCCAATGACAGTACGATCTCTCGAGGATGGTAGTAGCCCCATCTCGAGCTACCTCGAGGAGCTGCTCCCAGGCCCATTCATTCCTCAAGATCCAGCTCCCTTCCTTCTGGGATCACACCCACTGCATACCATGTTCATCCTCCATTTTGAGGAATGTGACCCTGGTTTCAGTCAGCTCTTGCAACCTTGAGGCAAGTGTTTGGTATCTACTGTCCAATGGTTGTGAACAAAATGTGATGACCGATCCCAAACTCTTCAATGGACTCCCTTCTCCGCTGTTGGATGTATGTAACGACCACCCATTGGGATGTCAACTGTCAGTACCTTGCGGCTAGCGGGCCCGATAGCATTTCTCCATCCCTGGTTCACCTCCTTGTCTCTTCTGATGAGTCTAGGCCCACAGTCCGCTCACTAGTTCCTGGATCCTGGCTCTCCCATCTACAGTCCACAAGAACTCCAACAGTGAAGGCTGCAGCCTGGGTTTGGGACTTGGTGGTTATGGGAAAGTGGCCAGATCAGGACCACACCCTCCTGCCACCTCTCCTGTCGCGCCAGCTTCCTCTGGCTCCATTATTCCTCTGGTCACTTTCTCAGGAGTCTTGCATAGTTCTGCCATCTTTGTCGCTCACTAAGCACATTACACTGTATGAATGACTAACTGAACGCAGAAAAAAAAATGTTAACGCTTTTTTTGGAGTGATATGTATCACAGAAATACTGTATAGGCGAGTAATTTAACCCAGCACATTTTTTAAATGCATTTTGGAAGTATTTTATAACACCAAAATGTACCACAGAGCATGTGGTACTATATGGGTGAGTAATTGAATCAGGACATTTTTTAAAAAACTTTTTGGAAGTGTTTTATAACACCGAAATGTACCACAGAGCATGTGATACTGTATGGGTGAGTAATTGAATCCAGAAAAAAAATTCTATGCTTTTTGGAAGTGTTATATATCCCAGAAATGTAGCACAAAGCATATAATGCTCTATTTATGGCAATACAGTAAATTTGTGCACCCCCCAAACAAAAATCTGGTCACATGCAGCACCTGAATATTTAGCAACGGACTGTGAAACACTTAGCCCTGCGTTTAGCCTTTATTTTACTGCTCTCCTTGCTGTACCTAAGCTAAATGCACAATCTATCTGATACAAATAGCAAAACAATTTATTAGCCCTTAGAAACGCTGTTAGTATGATGGTTCAGCTTTAACATCAATATCCACACTACAGGTCTCTGATTCATTATACTGTGCACACACAAGCCTTGGACAAGCACTCTCTCCCTCCAAAACAAACTTGTCCCAGAGCTATGCAATGGCGTCAGTGAGCTAAGTGTGGAGACGCCTGTACTTTTATACCCCTGATGATGTAATATGGCCAGCCAATCTCAGTAATGCCACCACCAAGATGGCTATGGCATTACAGTGACTGGCAGGCAATCTCTGCATGCTTAGTGGCTAAGTAACAGGCGCCAAACATGCACGAGAGGGATTACTCTGTATCAGCGAGCATGTTTAATCATCACTAGCCAGGAACTCTCCTTCTGGTTTTAGTCAGGGAAGTTTTTAAGATGATCAGGTCAAAGTGTGTATACTGGGGAACAGGGAGAGAGAAACAGAGGAGCTGCAAGCTGAAGAACAAGACAAGAAGACAGCACCCTCAGAGGCTATAGTAGAAAGATCCAGAGGCCTGGGGTCCATCACCTGTGACTACAAGTATTCAGGGACTGATTGATTATTGCCATTGTGGCCTGTTGACTCTATTCAGACCCCAATAAAGCTTATAGACTTCGACCTTACACTTACTAATTTCCTTATTGCCTATATTTACTGCAATTTTCTTGATCTCAACAAAGTAAAGCAGTTTTGAAATATAATCCAGGCTCAGTGTCATTGTCGCCTAGCCACTGTCATCTTACACTATGACCCCAAATAGGAGAGTTGATCCTACCGACAGATTCTCTTTAATATGTGGCCCAGAAAAGCCAAAAGGTCGGACACCCATGCCATAGACTTTGAGTAGGAATCACTTCATTTTACAAGGAACACATGAACTCCGTTCTTATGATTGGTGAAGGTTTAATAGGACTCATTTCACATCATTTTCTGAAAACACTTGTGTTTTTTGCGTAGAGATCAATGAATCTGCTGAAATATGGCATAAATTCTGCTGCAATATTTGATTCAAATTGAATAAATTTGTGGCAAACTGAATCTGCTCTGACAGTGTTAAAAAACCCTCTTAGGCTTCTTTCACACTAGCGCCAGGCTCGGCCCGTCGCTGTGCGTCGGGCCGACGTTCCCGACGCTAGCGTGTTCTCCGCCGCACAACGGGGGCAGCGGATGCATTTTTCCAGCGCATCCGCTGCCCCATTGTGAGGTGCGGGGAGGTGGGGGCGGAGTTCCGGCCGCGCATGCGCGGTCGGAAAAGATGTTTACGACGGAGCAAAAAACGTTGCAAGCAACGTTTTTTGCCCCCGACGGTCCACCACTGCACGACGCACCCGTCGCACGACGGGTGCGACGTGTGTAAATCCGTCGCAATGCGTCGTCTAATACTAGGCTATGGGGAAAAAACGCATCCTGCAAACACTTTTGCAGGATGCGTTTTTTCGGCAAAATGACGCATTGCGACGGATTTCAAAAAACGCTAGTGTGAAAGTACCCTTAGGCCTCTTTCACACTTCCGTTTTTCTTTTTCCATCACAATCCGTCGTTTTGTGAAAAAAACGGATCCAGCAAATGGTGCTGCTGGATCAGTTTTTTTCTCATAGACTTGTATTAGGCCTCTTCACACTTCCGTTTTTTACAATCAGTCACAATCCGTCAAAATGTTGAAAACATGGATCCTGTGCAGATTGTAAAAAACGGATGCACTGGAGCCGTTTTTTTGACGTTTCCAATGCATCCTAGAAGGCTATGTGCACACAATGTGTAAGAGTCTTTGCCGCAGTTTTTCACTGCAAAAACGCATACACGACACAAGCCATGATAAAAATAATTTAAAAAAATAAAAAAATTTGTGATTTTCTTACCTTCCGGCATCCCGCCGCAGTCCCTGCAGCCTTCCAGATGCTCATGATGCTCCGTTCCCAGTGATGCATAGTGAGACAATGACCTGTGATGACGTAGCGAGACCGCTACGCCATCGGGTCATTTTGCTATGCATCACTGGGAATCGGAGCTGCCGGCAACATCGCAAGCATCAGGGGGGCCGCGGGAAGGCTGCGGGGGATGCTGAAAGGTAAGAATATCACAATTTTAAATTTTTTAAATTATTTTTAACATTATATCTTTTTACTATTGATGCTGCATAGGCATCATCAATAGTAAAAAGAGATAGAGAGCGAGAGAGAATTTCCCTGACAGGTAATTCTTCCACGCATGCTCAGTTTGAAAAGGCGGCATCCATCGCTGGATTCCTGCTTTTCACAGTCAGCTATGGATCCTGCGTCCATAGGGTTCCATTATAGCCAACGACGGACAGCGCAGGATCCGTCGCTGAGCGATTTTCCAACGTACAGAAAAAATGTTCCTCTGTGCGTTGTCTTCTCCCAACGGACAGCAATTTTACAATGGATCCAGTGCACGACGGATGAAACGTGAGGCCATCCGTCACAATCTAATACAAGTCTATGAGAAAAAAACAGATCCAGCAGCACCATTTGCTGGATTTGTTTTTTTCACAAAACGACGGATTGTGACGGAAAAAGAAAGACCAAAGTGTGAAAGAGGCCTTAGCGACGGATTGTGACAGATGGCATTCCATTTCATCCATCGTGCACTGGATCCATCGTAAAACTGCTGTCCGTCGGGCAGGGACAACGCACAGAGGAACGTTTTTTCTGTATGTCGGAAAATCACTCAGCGACGGATCCTGCACTGTCCGTCGTTGGCTATAATGGAAGCGTATGGACGCAAGATCCGTCGCTGACTGTGAAAAGCAAGAATCCAGCGACGGATGCCGTCTTTTCAAACTGAGCATGCACGGAAGAATTTCCTGTCAGGGAAATTCTCTCTCACTCTCTCTCTCTCTCTCTTTTTACTATTGATGCTGCCTATGCAGCATCAATAGTAAAAAGATATAATTTTAAAAATAATAAAAAAAATGATATTCTTACCTTCCGGCGTCCCACGCAGCCTTCCCGCGACCCCCCGGATGCTCGCAATGCTGCCGGCAGCTCCGGTTCCCAGTGATGCATAGCGAAATGACTCGATGACGTAGCGGTCTCACGAGACCACTACGTCATCACAGTTCATTGTCTCGCTATGCATCACTGGGAACTGAGCATCGCAAGCATCGGGAAGGCTGCAGGGGCTGCGCGGGACGCCGGAAGGTAAGAATATCATGATTTTTTTAAAATTATTTTTATCATGGATTTTGTTGTATACAGTTAGGTCCATATATATTTGGACAGAGACAACATTTTTCTCATTTTGGTTATAGACATTACCACAATTCATTTTAAACAAAACAATTCAGATGCAGTTGAAGTTCAGACTTTTAGCTTTCATTTGAGGGTATCCATATTAAAATTGGATGAAGAGTTTAGGAGTTTCACCTCCTTAACCTGTGCCACCCTGTTTTTAAAGGGACCAAAAGTAATTGGACAATTGACTCCAAGGCTATTTCATGGACAGGTGTGGGCAATCCCTTCATTATGTCATTCTCAATTAAGCAGATAAAAGGCCTGGAGTTGATTTGAGGTGTGGTGCTTGCATTTGGAAGGTTTTCCTATGAAGTAAACATGCGGTCAAAAGCGCTCTCCATGCAGGTGAAACAAGCCATCCTTAAGCTCTGAAAACAGAAAAAACCGATCCGAGAAATTGCTACAATATTAGGAGTGGCAAAATGTACAGTTTGGTACATCCTGAGAAAGAAAGAAAGCACTGGTGAACTCATCAATGCAAAAAGACCTGGGCGCCCACGGAAGACAACAGTAGTGGATGATCGCAGAATAATCTCCATGGTGAAGAGAAACCTCTTCACAACAGCCAACCAAGTGACCAACACTCTCCAGGAGGTCGGGGTATCAATATCCAAATCTACCATAAAGAGAAGACTGCATGAAAGTAAATACAGAGGGTTCACTGCACGGTGCAAGCCACTCATAAGTGTCAAAAATAAAAAGGCTAGACTGGACTTTGCTATAAAACATCTAAAAAAGCCAGCACAGTTCTGGAAGAACATTCTATGGACAGATGAAACCAAGATCAACCTCTACCAGAATGATGGAAAGAGAAAAGTATGTTGAAGGCGTGGTACAGCTCATGATCCAAAGCACACCACATCATATGTAAAACACAGCGGAGGCAGTGTGATGGCTTGGGCATGCATGGCTGCCAGTGGCACTGGGTCACTAGTGTTTATTGATGATGTGACACAGGACAGAAGCAGCCGAATGAATTCTGAGGTATTCAGAACCATACTGTGTGCTCAGATCCAGCCAAATGCAGCTAAACTGATTGGTCGTCGTTTCATACTACAGATGGACAATGGCCCAAAACATAAAGCCAAAGCAACCCAGGAGTTTATTAAAGCAAAGAAGTGGAATATTATTGAATGGCCAAGTCAGTCACCTGATCTCAACCCAATTGAGCATGTATTTCACTTGTTAAAGACTAAACTTCAGACAGAAAGGCCCACAAACAAACAGCAACTGAAAACCACCACAGTGAAGGCCTGGCAGAGCATCAAAAAGGAGGAAACACAGCGTCTGGTGATGTCCATGAGTTCAAGACTTCAGGCAGTCATTCCCAACAAAGGGTTTTCAGCCAAGTATTAAAAATGAACATTTTATTTAAAATTATTGAATCTGTCCAATTACTTTTGGTCCCTTTAAAAACAGGGTGGCACATATTAAGGAGCTGAAACTCCTAAACCCTTCATCCAATTTTAATGTGGATACCCTCAAATGAAAGCTGAAAGTCTGAACTTCAACTGCATCGGAATTGTTTTGTTTAAAATTCATTGTGGTAATGTCTATAACCAAAATGAGAAAAATGTTGTCTCTGTCCAAATATATATGGACCTAACTGTATGTGTTTTCGCAGCGAAAAACCACAGCGAAGATGCATACACAACGTGTGCACATAGCCTTCTGGGATGCACTGGAACCATCAAAAAAACGGCTCCAGTGCATCCGTTTTTTACAATCTGCACAGGATCCGTCTTTTACTGATTGTAAAAAACGGAAGTCTGAAAGAGGCCTAAGCTCACCTCTCCTGTTCCTGCCTATTGGCCCTCCAAGCAACTCTTCTATCTTCTATCTTCTTTTTTTTTGCATCGGTCTGCCACACTTTCCTGGGCACCACATGGTCACGTGGTTTGCAAAATACATTGAAGTCAATGGAAAGAGAAGATGATAGAAGAGAGTAAAGAAGAGTCAATTGTGGACCAGTGGGAGTGATATGTTGAGGGCCAAGGAGAGGGGAGTTTAAGCTTTTTTTAACTCCTTTCTAGCCCCAAACCCTAATTTTGCTGTAATTTGCGGAACTCAAATAATGAAAAATTTGGCAAATCTTCTTGCAAGAAATAACTGAATAAGGGCTGGGAATAGATAGCACCTCAGCAGCAGCTATTGATGAGCAAATTGCATTCTTCTGTAGTGGCAGGAGACCATGATACTGCTATTTGAGTTACCTCCCTATTTGCTGTGTGCTATAACTTGTTTAATAAAAACAAACCAAAACACAAGGATTCCTAAAATATAACTTTTAATAAATAAAGTTAAAATAACAAAGTTCTAAAATTGAGGACAATACAGTGAAAATAAATAGCCAACAGGGGAACTAACTGACCCCTATCAAATACCCTACTCCTGTCCACTACCTATTTGCGGGGGTAGGCACCCTAAGTTTCTGCGGTTGGTGCCCCCGCTCCACGAAGACTGGCCCTGTTGGCCCTACAAATACCCTATAGTCCCTAAAAGGTAGTGTCACAAATACCAATAGACCCAAAAACCAAAAATATTATAAAAAATTAGCAAAAATAGTGTAAATAAATAAGAAAAAATTAGAAAAAACTAACTAAGCAAAAAAACTCAAAAATAGTTTTATAGCCCAAGCTGAAGACCCTAAATAGGGTATTCACATACCATACATTTTTTTTTTTCTTTTATGGGGTATACAAAAGGAGAGATATTAATATCGCCTTTAAACAACTCAAAAAAGAGAGCCCCTCAGATCACAATGATACCATCATATCTCACTAAATACATAGAGTAGAAAACCCCAACTGCCACATCTGTAGTTACAATGGCCTGCTAGTTTATCCATAAGCAAAAATATTATAAAAAATTAGCAAAAAACTGTATGAAAAACATAATAGAAAAAAATAATAATCAAAAACAAACTAAACAAAAAAACTAAAAAATAGTTTTGTAACCAACAGCCTGGATGCCCTGATAAGGTATTCAAACAAAATATAGCTTTTTTTGTGCCGACAGAGAGGGAAAATATTAATGTCCCATTTATGCACAAAACTCAGTTATGGGAAACCACTCAAATGACAATAATGCCCATACGTAATTCTCACACAATGGTGAAGTCAGCAAAAGCTAGATGCAAAAAAGCCACCTTAGTACATCGGCTAGTTCCAAAAAGAGTCATTTCATAGAGTGGAGACACCAGAGTATGATGCAAAAGTCCTATCCCAAAGAGATGTATATATAGTGTGTCAAAAAAGTCATTCTGATGGCCATATCATATGCAGTTTGAACCAAATGAAGCGTTTTCACACAGAGAAGAAATGAGGATATGGCCCGTCCAATACATCGAGGTCCTTCAATCACGCTGTAAATATGGGTCCAACAGTCATATAGATAGCTGTTATGACCCCAGTGGACAGGGTCTCAGAGGAACGTGTAAGTCTGCGAGATTCAAAAATCCAGCTCATAGGGCTGTGGTAACTGGGTTGACCAAATAGCTACTCCTAACGCCAACACTAGAAGTAGCCGGGGATCATGCCTACTGATCGCTAGATGACTCGCGCCAGCCGGAGAATCTAACTACCCCTAGGAGAAGAAAACAAAGACCTCTCTTGCCTCCAGAGAAAGGGACCCCAAAGCAAGATACAAGCCCCCCACAAATAATAACGGTGAGGTAAGAGGAAATGTCAAACACAGAAATGAACCAGGTTCAGCAAAGAGAGACCAGCTTACTAATAGCAGAATATAGCAAGATAACTTATCTGGTCAACAAAAACCCTATAAAAATCCACGCTGGAGATTCAAGAACCCCCGAACCGTCTAACGGTCCGGGGGGAGAACACCAGCCCCCTAGAGCTTCAGCAAAGGTCAGGATACAGATTGGAACAAGCTGGACAAAAATACCAAACAAAACAAAAGCAAAAAGCAAAGAAGCAGACTTAGCTTGAAATACAGGAACCAGGATCATAGGACAAGAGCACAACAGATTAGCTCTGATTTCAACGATGCCAGGCATTGAACTGAAGGTCCAGGGAGCTTATATAGCAACGCCCCTGAACTAACGGCCCAGGTGAGGATATAGGAAAAGACAGAAGCTCCAGAGTCAAATCACTAATGACCACTAGAGGGAGCAAAAAGCAAAATCACAACAGTACCCCCCCTTAGTGAGGGGTCACCGAACCCTCACCACGACCACCAGGGCGATCAGGACGAGCGGCGTGAAAGGCACGAACTAAATCGGCCGCATGAACATCAGAGGCGACCACCCAGGAATTATCTTCCTGACCATAGCCCTTCCACTTGACCAGGTACTGAGGCCTCCGCCTGGAGAGACGAGAATCCAAGATCTTCTCCACCACGTACTCCAACTCGCCCTCAACCAACACCGGAGCAGGAGGCTCAGCAGAAGGAACCACAGGCACAACGTACCGCCGCAACAAGGACCTATGAAACACGTTGTGGATAGCAAACGACACAGGAAGATCCAGGCGAAAGGATACAGGATTAAGGATTTCCAATATCTTGTAAGGACCAATAAAACGAGGTTTAAATTTGGGAGAGGAAACCTTCATAGGAACAAAGCGGGAAGAAAGCCACACCAAATCCCCAACACGTAGTCGGGGACCCACACCGCGGCGGCGGTTGGCAAAGCGCTGAGCCCTCTCCTGTGACAACTTCAAGTTGTCCACCACAAGATTCCAGTTCCGCTGCAACCTATCCACCACAGAATCCACCCCAGGGCAGTCAGAAGGTTCCACATGACCAGAAGAAAAACGAGGGTGGAAACCAGAGTTGCAGAAAAACGGCGAAACCAAGGTGGCGGAACTAGCCCGATTATTAAGGGCAAACTAAGCCAACGGCAAGAAGGTCACCCAATCGTCCTGATCAGCAGAGACAAAACACCTCAAATAAGCCTCCAAAGTCTGATTAGTTCGCTCCGTCTGTCCATTAGTCTGAGGATGGAAAGCAGACGAAAACGACAAGTCAATGCCCATCCTACTACAAAAGGATCGCCAGAATCTGGAAACGAACTGGGATCCTCTGTCTGACACAATATTCTCAGGGATGCCGTGCAAACGAACCACGTTCTGGAAAAACACAGGAACCAGATCGGAAGAGGAAGGCAGCTTAGGCAAAGGAACCAAATGGACCATCTTGGAGAAGCGATCACATATCACCCAGATAACAGACATGCCTTGAGACACCGGAAGATCAGAAATGAAATCCATGGAGATATGTGTCCAAGGTCTCTTAGGGACAGGCAAGGGCAAGAGCAACCCGCTGGCACGAGAACAGCAAGGCTTAGCTCGAGCACAAGTCCCACAGGACTGTACAAATGACCGCACATCCCTAGACAAGGAAGGCCACCAAAAGGATCTGGCCACCAGATCTCTGGTGCCAAAAATTCCTGGGTGACCTGCCAACACCGAGGAATGAACCTCGGAAATGACTCTGCTGGTCCACTTATCAGGCACAAACAGTCTGTCAGGTGGACAAGAATCAGGCCTATCAGCCTGAAATCTCTGCAACACACGTCGCAGATCAGGAGAAATAGCTGACAAGATAATACCATCCTTAAGAATACCAACAGGTTCAGCGACTCCAGGAGCATCAGGCACAAAGCTCCTGGAAAGAGCATCGGCCTTCACATTTTTTGAACCTGGTAAATACGAGACAACAAAGTCAAAACGGGAGAAAAACAATGACCAGCGGGCCTGTCTAGGATTCAGGCGTTTAGCAGACTCGAGATACATCAGATTTTTGTGATCAGTCAAGACCACCACACGATGCTTAGCACCCTCGAGCCAATGACGCCACTCCTCAAATGCCCATTTCATGGCCAACAACTCCCGATTGCCCACATCATAATTTCGCTCCGCAGGCGAAAACTTCCTAGAGAAAAAGGCGCAAGGTCTCATAACAGAGCAACCAGGGCCTCTCTGCGACAAAACGGCCCCTGCTCCAATCTCTGAAGCATCCACCTCAACCTGAAAGGGAAGCGAGACATCAGGCTGGCACAAAACAGGCGCCGAAGTAAACCGACGTTTCAACTCCTGGAAAGCCTCCACGGCAGCAGGAGCCCAATTAACCACATCGGAGCCCTTCTTGGTCATATCCGTCAAAGGTTTCACAATGCTAGAAAAGTTAGCGATAAAACGACGGTAGAAGTTAGCGAAACCCAAGAACTTCTGAAGACTCTTAACTGACGAGGGCTGAGTCCAATCAAGAATAGCTCGGACCTTGACTGGGTCCATCTCCACAGCAGAAGGGGAAAAAATGAACCCCAAAAAGGGAACCTTCTGTACACCAAAAAGACACTTTGAGCCCTTGACAAACAAAGAATTTTCACGCAAAATTTTAAAGACCATCCTGACCTGCTCCACATGCGAGTCCCAATTATCAGAAAAAACCAGAATATCATCCAGATAAACGATCAAAAATTGATCCAGATAGTTCCGGAAAATGTCATGCATAAAGGACTGAAAAACTGAAGGGGCATTAGAGAGCCCAAAAGGCATCACCAAGTACTCAAAATGACCTTCGGGCGTATTGAATGCGGTTTTCCATTCATCCCCTTGCTTAATGCGCACAAGGTTGTACGCACCACGAAGGTCTATCTTGGTAAACCACTTGGCACCCTTAATCCGGGCAAACAAGTCAGACAACAGCGGCAAAGGATACTGAAATTTGACAGTGATCTTATTTAAAAGCCGATAGTCAATACAAGGCCTCAAAGATCCGTCCTTTTTAGCCACAAAAAAGAATCCCGCACCAAGAGGGGAAGAAGACGGACGGATGTGTCCTTTCTCCAGAGACTCCTTGATATATGAACGCATAGCGGTATGTTCAGGTATCGACAGATTAAACAGTCTTCCCTTAGGAAATTTACTGCCTGGAATCAAATCTATTGCACAGTCACATTCCCTATGAGGAGGCAATGCACTGGACCTGGACTCGCTAAAGACATCCTGATAATCAGACAAATACTCCGGAACTTCCGAAGGCGTAGAAGAAGCAATAGACACAGGCAGGGAATCCTCATGAATACCACGACAGCCCCAACTAGACACTGACATAGCCTTCCAGTCAAGGACTGGATTATGGGTCTGTAACCATGGCAGCCCCAAAACAACCAAGTCATGCATTTTATGTAGAACGAGAAAACGTATCACCTCGCGGTGTTCAGGAGTCATGCACATGGTAACCTGTGTCCAATACTGCGGTTTATTTTCTGCTAATGGCGTAGCATCAATACCCCTAAGAGGGATAGGATTTTCTAATGGTTCAAGAATAAAACCACAGCGCTTAGCAAATGAGAGATCCATAAGACTCAGGGCAGCACCTGAATCTACAAACGCCATGACAGGATAAGATGACAGTGAGCAAATCAAAGTTACAGACAGAATAAACTTAGGATGCAAATTACCAACGGTGACAGGACTAACAACCTTAGATATATGTTTAGAGCATGCTGAGATAACATGTGTAGAATCACCACAGTAGTAGCACAAGCCATTCCGGCGTCTATGAATTTTCCTCTCATTTCTAGTCAAGATTCTATCACATTGCATCAAATCAGGTGTCCGTTCAGACAACACCATGAGGGAATTTGCGGTTTTTCTATCACATTGCATCACATCAGGTGTCTGTTCAGACAACAACATGAGGGAATTTGCGGTTTTGCGCTCCCGCAACCGCCGGTCAATTTGAATAGCCAGGGACATGGTATCATTCAGACCTGTGGGAATGGGAAAACCCACCATAACATTCTTAATGGCCTCAGAAAGGCCATTTCTAAAATTAGCGGCCAGTGCACACTCGTTCCAATGTGTCAGCACGGACCATTTCCGAAATTTTTGGCAATACACCTCAGCCTCGTCCTGGCCCTGAGACATAGCCAGCAAGGCTTTCTCTGCCTGAATCTCAAGATTGGGTTCCTCATAAAGTAAACCGAGCGCCAGAAAAAACGCATCAATATCAGCCAATGCCGGATCTCCTGGCGCCAACGAAAAAGCCCAATCTTGAGGGTCACCCCGTAAGAATGAAATAACAATTTTTACTTGTTGAGCAGAGTCTCCAGACGAACAAGGTTTCAGGGACAAAAACAATTTACAATTATTCCTGAAATTCCTAAACTTAAATCGGTCTCCTGAAAACAGTTCAGGAATCGGAATCTTGGGTTCAGACCTAGGATTTCTGGTAACATAATCTTGTATACCCTGCACACGAGCGGCAAGCTGGTCCACACTTGTAATCAAGGTCTGGACATTCATGTCTGCAGCAAGCTTAAGCCACTCTGAGGTAAAGGGGAAAAGAAAAAAAAAAAAAAAAATGAGAGAGGGAAAAAAAACCTCAAAATTTTCTTTCTTATAATCCCACTTCTGCAATGCATTAAACATTTAATACTGGCCTGGCATACTGTTATGACCCCAGTGGACAGGGTCTCAGAGGAACGTGTAAGTCTGCGAGATTCAAAAATCCAGCTCATAGGGCTGTGGTAACTGGGTTGACCAAATAGCTACTCCTAACGCCAACACTAGAAGTAGCCGGGGATCATGCCTACTGATCGCTAGATGACTCGCGCCAGCCGGAGAATCTAACTACCCCTAGGAGAAGAAAACAAAGACCTCTCTTGCCTCCAGAGAAAGGGACCCCAAAGCAAGATACAAGCCCCCCACAAATAATAACGGTGAGGTAAGAGGAAATGACAAACACAGAAATGAACCAGGTTCAGCAAAGAGAGACCAGCTTACTAATAGCAGAATATAGCAAGATAACTTATCTGGTCAACAAAAACCCTATAAAAATCCACGCTGGAGATTCAAGAACCCCCGAACCGTCTAACGGTCCGGGGGGAGAACACCAGCCCCCTAGAGCTTCAGCAAAGGTCAGGATACAGATTGGAACAAGCTGGACAAAAATACCAAACAAAACAAAAGCAAAAAGCAAAGAAGCAGACTTAGCTTGAAATACAGGAACCAGGATCATAGGACAAGAGCACAACAGATTAGCTCTGATTTCAACGATGCCAGGCATTGAACTGAAGGTCCAGGGAGCTTATATAGCAACGCCCCTGAACTAACGGCCCAGGTGAGGATATAGGAAAAGACAGAAGCTCCAGAGTCAAATCACTAATGACCACTAGAGGGAGCAAAAAGCAAAATCACAACAGTACCCCCCCCTTAGTGAGGGGTCACCGAACCCTCACCACGACCACCAGGGCGATCAGGACGAGCGGCGTGAAAGGCACGAACTAAATCGGCCGCATGAACATCAGAGGCGACCACCCAGGAATTATCTTCCTGACCATAGCCCTTCCACTTGACCAGGTACTGAAGCCTCCGCCTGGAGAGACGAGAATCCAAGATCTTCTCCACCACGTACTCCAACTCGCCCTCAACCAACACCGGAGCAGGAGGCTCAGCAGAAGGAACCACAGGCACAACGTACCGCCGCAACAAGGACCTATGAAACACGTTGTGGATAGCAAACGACACAGGAAGATCCAGGCGAAAGGATACAGGATTAAGGATTTCCAATATCTTGTAAGGACCAATAAAACGAGGTTTAAATTTGGGAGAGGAAACCTTCATAGGAACAAAGCGGGAAGAAAGCCACACCAAATCCCCAACACGTAGTCGGGGACCCACACCGCGGCGGCGGTTGGAACAAGCTGGACAAAAATACCAAACAAAACAAAAGCAAAAAGCAAAGAAGCAGACTTAGCTTGAAATACAGGAACCAGGATCATAGGACAAGAGCACAACAGATTAGCTCTGATTTCAACGATGCCAGGCATTGAACTGAAGGTCCAGGGAGCTTATATAGCAACGCCCCTGAACTAACGGCCCAGGTGAGGATATAGGAAAAGACAGAAGCTCCAGAGTCAAATCACTAATGACCACTAGAGGGAGCAAAAAGCAAAATCACAACAGATAGCCACATCTCATGCAGCAAAAATAGTCATTGAGCCATATCAAGCGCTGTGGATATCAGTGCAGAAATTATTTAGATGGCCATATCATATGCAGCAAAAATAGTCATTAAGCCATATTAGGCGCTTTACTCATCTGATTCATAGGAGTCCTTTCACCAGTGCTGCGGGTATCAGTCCAGCCACCGACAGACATCTCCATGTCTGTGGACGGTTATTACCCCCTGATGAACCCCCGGTTTTCCCACGGGGGGGAAACGCGTTGGGTATTGTAAGGGATGCTATCCTGTATGGAGATGTTTGTCGATGGCTGGACTGATATCTGCAGCGCTGCTGAAGGACTCTTTTGAATCAGATGAGTAAAGCGCTTGATATGGCCTTACGACTACTTTATGGAGATGTCTGTCGGTGGCTGGACTGATACCCGCAGCACTGGTGAAAGGACTCCTATGAATCAGATGAGTAAAGCGCCTAATATGGCTTAATGACTATTTTTGCTGCATATGATATGGCCATCAGAATGACTTTTTTGACACACTATATATACATCTCTTTGGGATAGGACTTTTGCATCATACTCTGGTGTCTCCACTCTATGAAATGACTCTTTTTGGAACTAGCCGATGTACTAAGGTGGCTTTTTTGCATCTAGCTTTTGCTGACTTCACCATTGTGTGAGAATTACGTATGGGCATTATTGTCATTTGAGTGGTTTCCCATAACTGAGTTTTGTGCATAAATGGGACATTAATATTTTCCCTCTCTGTCGGCACAAAAAAAGCTATATTTTGTTTGAATACCTTATCAGGGCATCCAGGCTGTTGGTTACAAAACTATTTTTTAGTTTTTTTGTTTAGTTTGTTTTTGATTATTATTTTTTTCTATTATGTTTTTCATACAGTTTTTTGCTAATTTTTTATAATATTTTTGCTTATGGATAAACTAGCAGGCCATTGTAACTACAGATGTGGCAGTTGGGGTTTTCTACTCTATGTATTTAGTGAGATATGATGGTATCATTGTGATCTGAGGGGCTCTCTTTTTTGAGTTGTTTAAAGGCGATATTAATATCTCTCCTTTTGTATACCCCATAAAAGAAAAAAAAAAAATGTATGGTATGTGGTATGGTATTTAGGGTCTTCAGCTTGGGCTATAAAACTATTTTTGAGTTTTTTTGCTTAGTTTGTTTTTTCTAATTTTTTCTTATTTATTTACACTATTTTTGCTAATTTTTTATAATATTTTTGGTTTTTGGGTCTATTGGTATTTGTGACACTACCTTTTAGGGACTATAGGGTATTTGTAGGGCAAACAGGGCCAGTCTTCGTGGAGCGGGGGCACCAACCGCAGAAACTTAGGGTGCCTACCCCCGCAAATAGGTAGTGGACAGGAGTAGGGTATTTGATAGGGGTCAGTTAGTTCCCCTGTTGGCTATTTATTTTCACTGTATTGTCCTCAATTTTAGAACTTTGTTATTTTAACTTTATTTATTAAAAGTTATATTTTAGGAATCCTTGTGTTTTGGTTTGTTTTTGTAGTCTAGGATTCCATTGGTACTTGCTTTTTGGGTTTTTTCAACTTGTTTAATAACCCTAGAGGCAAGTAAAGCGTCCAATTATCATATCTCTCTTGGTACATTGCTCATCGGTTATGAGGTCTTCACATGAGGTGACTTTCCTGCTAACTGTCAATACATCTTAGTGTGAATTCTGCTCCTGGGCTTTATGTCTCATTCTCCTTACAAATTAACAGCCATTTTACATGCAAACATCAATAAAGCTGTACGGGTCGCAGATCCCAGACCCAGTAACAATCCCTATCTGCTATCTATAAAAACAAGAAAGGATGAGTGATACGGTCAATACACAATTATCAACAAACCTCAGGATTTTAAACATTAACTTTATATTATTTCTGATATAATTCTCACCTCCTTAAAGAGATAGACAACTGCCCATGTAACATAACTTACCAGTGTATCAGCACTTTTCTCCTAAATCAAGGTAATTAATTCAACAGTGCTAATATTGACGGGCAAAATAATTTGTATTGCTTACTGAGAAAAATAAATCAATGTGAATAAAATATAATGACCGCTATTACACAGAACAGTTTTGTCATAGGGAGAAAGTGTGTGATAAAAGTAAAACTACTGTGTGGCTCTAGCACCACCTGCTGTATATCAGTGGTAAGACAAGGAGAAATATACCTTTAAAGGTAACCTGTCACCTGAATTTGGCGGGACCGGTTTTGGGTCATATGGGCGGGGTTTTCGGGTGTTTGATTCACCCTTTCCTTACCCGCTGGCTGCATGCTGGCCGCAATATTGGATTGAAGTTCATTCTCTGTCCTCCGGAGTACACTTCTGCGAAGTTCTGTTATTTATTTGGACCACATGTCTATGATTATCTTGGTGGTATTTCTGTGGAGATTGAAGCACCTCATTTGTGGGTCACCTGGTGGTGTCCAGATAATCCTGATGACGTTGGGGGCAGCACATGTCACATTCTATCCCTCCTCTACATTTGTGATCACTCAGGGAGAAGGTAGTAGCAAAACCTGGAGGATGCTGAGTGACATCTAGAACCTCCCAATTAGTGACCTCCAGCTCCCACCTTCCCCACAGCAGTGACATCTAAAGCCCTCATCATCGATACAACGACAGCCAAGGCTTCCCCACAGAAATCCCACCAAGGCAGTATCTTGCACCTAGGGGCGCCCACCCTACATTATCGTATCTTGCTTCAAGCACCCCCTCTACCTGGCAGTATCATCCTCTGTCCAGTTTTGCACTTAATTTATCTCTCCAAGCTCAATGCCTGTATATTCACATCTAGATCTTCTATGCAGGGCTACTCACAAAAGTCACCACTTGGAGATCTGCTCTTCATAACTCTTTGCTAGACCTGGTGCTACTGCACCAAGATGGCAGACAGCCATAAACCACACATCATGGTCCCGCGAGTCACATGTGGCTCCCGAGCCACTGGTGGGGGATCCCTGACCTAATAAATCCAATGCAAAAAATATATGATAAGGCTAGCACAGAAAAGGACTACAGGGAACATGTCAGCAGGTTTTGGACCCTAAGCTAACTGTATCTATATACAGAATCAGAAATGTTGATGACCTCCATACCTTTGTATTAAATGTTCGTGTTTCCATTTTCTTGGAAATAAGCCTCAAATGTTTACGTAAATTAACTCATAAGTGCAGCGGCTTGGACTTCACTTCTAGCTTTCCATCTTTTGGCCTCACCACTAGTCTTCTGACTGTGATTGACAGGTCACTCTCCTGTGTGACCTGCTACTGAGATCTCATGCAGGTGCTGACATTCCCCTGGTTGGCACATCCGCAGTATGACAGTGCGAGAGTCGGACTATTGACCTGGGTTTCTGCATCCTTGGTTGTTTCGTCAGCGTTGTGGTTGGGAAACATTGTCGTAAAGGAGTTTAACCTGTTTCAGGCCCCATTGTAGTTCATTTTAAGAAATAAACTATATATATATATATATACATATATATATATACATATGTACAGTATATAAATTTCTTTGTGTCTTTCTCTGGGTCAGTACAGCAAAGGACTTGGGAAATACATTTATAAATGTTGAAAAATTAACATTGAGGAATTCAAATTAGTGTCCTAAGTAATTATATTTCCTAAAAAATTACTCTCTGATTAATGTGAAATTAGTTATCATGTGTTTGCGTACATATACACAGCTCATTATACATAGCAGATTTACTGTCTTAAATTTCTGGATGATCTGCTGCGTATTACAATACTTAAAACAAATGCGACTTTGTTTTGTCGTATTTATCATACTATGCTGGCCTTTGGATTTCGGATTTTGCTATCGTTCTGGATCCGTTGCTAATATTCTTTGTCGGCACCCTTATTCCTGTGAAGACCGGGATTTTACCATCTGGGATAGTTTTCTTCTTTTTTCACTACAACATATTTATGACGTAGTGTTTTCATTGTGGTTATGTCTTTTCTTGCTGTATACTTTTTATGTATGTGTCTTTATGTTTAAAAATATACTGCACTACTGTCACTTTATTTATGAGCACTTCGATTCGGTGATATAACAAATATTGTACTCTACTAGTTTTATAGTATACTAGCTGAAGAGCCCGGCGTTGCCTGGGCATAGTAAATATCTGTGGTTAGTTATAGCACCTCACTTCTCTTATTTTCCCATCACGCCTCTCATTTTCCCCATCACATCTTTCATTTTCCCCCTCACATCTCTCATTTTCTCCCTCACACCTCTCATTTTCCCCCTCACTCCTCTTATTTTCCCCCTCACTCCTCTCATTCCCCCCTAACACTTGTCATTTCGACCTCACATCTGTCATTTTCCGATCACTCCACTATTTTCCCTCACTCCTCTCATTTTGCACTCACACCTTTTCAGTTTCACCTCACACCTCTCATTTTCACCTCAGTATATACATGTTTGTCATCTCCCTTATATATAGTATACACCTGTATGTCATCTCCTGTATATAGTATATACCTGTATGTCATCTCCCCTGTATATAGTATATACCTGCTGTGTGTCATCTCCCCTGTATATAGTATATACCTGTATGTCATCTCCTCCTATATATAGTATATACCTGTATGTAATCTCCTCCTGTATATAGTATATACCTGTGTGTCATCTCACCTATATATAGTATATATCTGTGTGTCATCTCCTCCTGTATATAGTATATACCTGTATGTCATCTCCTCCTATACATAGCATATACCTGTATGTCATCTCCTCCTGTATATACTATATACCTGTAGGTAATCTGCTCCTGTATATAGTATATACCTGTGTGTCATCTCCTCCTGTATATAGTATATACCTGTATGTCATCTCCTCCTGTATGTAGTATGTACCTGTATGTCATCTCCTCCTCTATATAGTATATACCTGTGTGTCATCTCCCCTGTAAATAGTATATACCTGTGTGTCATCTCCTCCTGTATATAGTATATATCTGTATGTCATCTCCTCCTGTATTAGACCTCGTTCACACGTTATTTGGTCAGTATTTTTACCTCAGTATTTGTAAGCTAAATTGGCAGCCTGATAAATCCCCAGCCAACAGTAAGCCCACCCCCTGGCAGTATATATTAGCTCACACATACACATAATAGACTAGTCATGTGACTGACAGCTGCCGGATTCCTATATGGTACATTTGTTGCTCTTGTAGTTTGTCTGCTTATTAATCAGATTTTTATTTTTGAAGGATAATACCAGACTTGTGTGTGTTTTAGGGCGAGTTTCGTGTGTCAAGTTGTGTGTGTTGAGTTGCGTGTGGCGACATGCATGTAGCGACTTTTGTGAGATGAGTTTTGTGTGGCGACATGCGTGTAGCAACTTTTTGTGTGACGAGTTGCATGTGACAGGTTAGTGTAGCAAGTTGTGTGCAGCAAGTTCTGCGCATGGCGAGTTTTGCGCGTGGCGAGTTTTATGTGTGGTGCCTTTTGAGTATGTGCAAGTTTTGTGTGAGGCAACTTTTGCATGTGTTGCAACTTTTTTGCATGTGGCAATTTTTCCGCGTGTGCAAGTTTTGCGTGTGGCGAGTTTTCCATGAGGTGAGTTTTGCACGTGTGGCGAGTTTTGCATGTGGAGAGTTTTGCGTGTGGCGAGTTTTGAGCGGCGACTTTTGTGTTTCGACTTTTATGTGGCGAGGTTGGTGTATGTGTGGTGAAATATGCGCTGAGGGTGGTATATGTGTTCGAGCACGTGGTAGTGTGTGGCGCATTTTGTGTGTGTGTTCATATCCCCATGGTGGTGTGGTGATTATCCCATGTCGGGGCCCCACCTTAGCAACTGTACAGTATATACTCTTTGGCGCCATCGCTCTCATTCTTTAAGTCCCCCTTGTTCACATCTGGCAGCTGTTAATTTGCCTTCAACACTTTTCCTTTCATTTTTTCCCCATTATGTAGATAGGGGCAAAATTGTTTGGTGAATTGGAAAGCGCGGGGCTAAAATTTCACCTCACAACATAGCTTTGACGCTCTCGGGGTCCTGACGTGTGACTGTGCAAAATTTTGTGCCTGTAGCTGCGACGCCTCCAACACTTTTCCTTTCACTTTTTCCCCATTATGTAGATAGGGGCAAAATTGTTTGGTGAATTGGAAAGCGCGGGGTTAAAATTTCACCTCACAACATAGCCTATGACGCTCTCGGGGTCCAGACGTGTGAGTGTGCAAAATTTTGTGGCTGTAGCTGCGACGGTTCAGATGCCAATCCCGGACATACACACATACATACATACACACATTCAGCTTTATATATTAGATTGCCTGCACTGTTGTTTGATCAATTGTGCCTTACTACAGTATATGTGATTCTTCACGCATTTTATTTATTATCTGTGGTCACATCATTTTATCTTTCTGTATTATCGCAAGCCATATACAGATTCATACTTTGTATCCTTTGTTATGGCTGCGCCTTTGGTCTTCATAAAGATGGCTGCCGCGGTGCGCACGCGCGCCTTGATCTCTGCGCCGTCCCACTTTCTTTGTGGTTATCAATTGTGTACTCCGCGCATGTCCAGTGACGTCACCGGGCATCTTCGTGCTCGCATGCGCATGACGTACCGATGGCAGCCGTGGAAGGGAACACATCCGGCGCTTTGACTTCCTTGGTTGCTCAGGTGTCCGCTCTCTCCTTGCTGTACCAGTTTGTTTCCTCATCTTTTTCTCCTCCGTGCCATACTGTATGATACATTTGATACCTTTATTTGTGATACTATTTATTAATAAAATAATTTTTGTTTTTTACACTATCGGTGCTGTTTCTGTATTCCGTCCTTTTGGTGTATGTGTATTACAATAGCAGTTATCTGAGTGAGATTTTCAAAAAAATTACTAGCATAAATTGACCAATGATGTGGATTTCTGCCCAGATTTGCAAAGGGTATGTATAACAAATCTGCTATATTTCCACAATAAAATCTGCCGTGATTTGTTTTCTTTTCAGGTTTACGGTGCAGAATTTTAGCTAAGTAAATTCTGCAATAAATATACTGTAAATCCTAGGAGCAATTAAAATTTAGTGTATTTAATCTCTTCTATTGAACTGAATACTTAACCTTTAGTTTCTACATTGCACTCAAAAATGATTTGTAACATCAGATTGTATGTTGTGGGTCATCAGGACACATTTCCATATACGTTTTAGGCATACAAATTTGACAACAAAAAGACACAATTATCTGTGTTTTTATAGTATATATTTAAAATACAGTAGGTCCATAGAAATTGTTCAAGTCATATCAGGTCATTGTTTTATATTACAATTTACATAGAATGTAACCAAACTTATCATCGGTGCAATAGATATTTTTTTAAAGTATCTGGAATCAAAAGCTGATAAATCATATGATGTTGTTTTTGTCCAAAGCACTTCCTAATACAGAGGCGGCATATCTGCTTCAAAGTCAGCGGAACTGGGAAAAGAATTCCATAAATGTTAACAACATAAACTCACAGGGTAACATAAATAGGAAACAAGCACATCTGGTATGTAGAGTAGTGTCCAATCACAGCAGGAGATCATAAAGAGGTATTGAATAGGCACTTCATGCAAAGCCATACAATATATATATATATATATATATACACAGTGGGGAAAATAAGTATTTGATACACTGCCGATTTAGCATGTCTTCCCACCTACAAAGAATAGAGAGGTCTATATCGCAAGTACACTTCAATTGTGAGAGATAGAATCTTAAAACAAATACAGAAAATCACACTGTATGATTTTCACACAATTAATTTGCATTTTATTGCATGAAATAAGTATTTGATACAATAGAAAAACAGAACTTATTATTTGGTACAGAAACCTTTGTTTGCAAATACAGAGGTCAGATGTATCCTGTAGTTCTTGACTAAGTTTGCAGACACTGCGGCAGGGATTTTGGTCCACTCCTCCATCCAGATCTTCTTCAGATCTTTCATGTTTCCGGGCTGTCTCTGGGCAACATTGCGTTTCAGCTCCCTTTGCACATTTTCTATTGGGTTCAGGTCTGGAGACTGGCTAGGCCACTCCAGGACCTTGAAATGCTTCTTATGGAGGCACTACTTAGTTGCCCTGGCTGTGTGTTTTGAATCATTTTCATGCTGGAAGACCCATCCACGATCCATTTTCACTGCTCTTACTGAGAGAAGGAGGATGTTGGCCAAAATCTTGCGATACATGACCCCATCCATCCGCCCTTCAATATGGTGCAGTCCTCCTGTCCGCTTTGCAGATGAGCACCCCCAAAGTATGATGTTTCCTCCACCATGCTTCACGGTTGGGACAGTGTTCTTGGGGTTGTACTCATCCTTCTTCTTCCTCCAAACACGGTGAGTGGAGTTAATACCAAAAAGTTATATTTTGGTCTCATCTGACTGCATAACCTTCTCCCATGCCTCCTCTGGATTATCCAGGTGGTCCCTGGCAAACTTCAAATGGGCCTGGACATGTGCTGGTGTGAGCAGGAGGACCTTGTGTGCCCTGCAGGATTTTAATCCATGACAATATAATGTATTACTATTGATAATGTTTGAGACTGTGGTCCCAGCTCTCTTCAGATCACTGACCAAGTCCTCTTGTGTAGTTCTGGGCTGATTCTTGACTTTTCTCAGAATCGTCCTTACCCCACAAGGCGAGATCTTGCATGGAGCCCAAGACCGAGGAAGATTGAGAGTCATCTTGTGTTTCTTCCATTTTCTAATAATTGTGTTGTTCTCACCAAGCTGCTTGCCTATTGAACTGTAGCCCATCCCAGCCTTATGCATGTCTACAATTTTGTCACTGGTGTCCGTAGACAGCTCTTTGGTCTTGGCCATGGTGGAGAGGTTGGAATGTGATTGATTGAGTGTGTGGACCGGTGTCTTTTATACAGTTAACAAGTTCAAACAGGCGCAATTAATACAGGTAAGGAGTGTAGAGTAGGAGGGCTTCTTAAAGAAAAACTAACAGGTCTGTGAGAGCCAGAATTCTTGCTGGTTGGTAGGTGATCAAATACTTATGCCATGCAATAAAATGCAATTTAATTATTTAAAAATCATACAATGTGATTTTCTGGTTTTTATTTTTAGATTTTGTCTCTCACAGTTGAAGTGTACCTATGATACAAATTACAGACAGCTCTTTCGGCTCTTTCATACATCGTTTTTTTTTGGTACATGTACTATCCATTGCTTTCACAGATGCATTATGGACGGATTACAATCAATGCGCCTTTTCGTGTGTCCTTTTTCTTGTGGACTGTTCACAAAAATCAAAACAAAGAAAAATGGAGATATGTCGTACTTTGATCGATTTTGCGGATCATACTCTCCAATACAAGTCAATGTTCCCGTAAAAAAGAAAACTGATAGCACACAGAGGTCAACTGTGCTCTCAAGATTTTATTGTTTAAAAACTTGGAGAAGCTAAGAATATTTTTCATATGAGAAAAATGGATGCAACAATTATTGTAAAAATTGATACATGAACCAAAATTGAGTCCAGCTCACTAAAAAAAAACACTGACTGTTTTCCCTATGTGATAAAAAAAAAAACCTGTTGTGTGAAAATAGCCGAAAAATGTTCCATTAGACAATGCAATGAGCGCTAAGAGCTCTCACTGAACTGCATTGTACAACTTGCCCGGACTCCTGCTGGAATGATATTTTGAGGGATAATTGGGAGATTTTCTGGACTGGAAACAATGGACAGACAAGGGTTTCCTCACACTTTCTCTTACCAATTGTCCTCTTCAGATAGATAGCAGCCATTGTATGCACAGCATCCACATCCCAAATTCTGGTTTTGTCTCTGGTACCTCTTTATGACAATGGTACAGATGCTCTTGTGAGCTGTGTCACATTACAGATGTGTTTCAACATCAGTGACACAGCTGGTATTTCTGAGTCAATGAATAAGTAAAGTCGGTCCTATAACACCTCACTGTATCTATAGCAGGTCCCAGTGGCCAGGACCGTTATTCCATATTGATATTCCATATAATTGATATGACATCTGTTAATTGTTTAAAAACAATTTAATAGGTTAAGTACAAGTGTCCTTGTTTCCTTTTCCTTGATTTGGTTAATAATTAGTCCAATTCTCATCATAAAACAAATTTGAAAAATGTAAAACAAATGCCACATTTTTAGAAACACCTATTTAGTGGCATATCGAATCTCATATGGCCATCAAAGTTGCAGTGTAAATTATAAAGGTGTGAAAACATTCCACAGAAATATTGGCTCCCGTTCCATATCATTCCAGAGATCTATATAGAATTAAGATCTGGGGACTATGAAGGTCAGAGAAGTAAGAAAAATTCCCTGTCATGTTGTTGGAACCAATCCTACCATACAACCCTTGTGGCATGGTGCATTGTCTTGTAGAAAGAAATCTTCTGCCGAAGGGAAAACAGTTGCCATAAGAGACGCACTTGATCAGACAGAGTGCTTAGGTTAGCCCTGCAGTCTAGATGTCCATCCACAAGTATCAAAGAATCAGGTTGTCCAAGAAAACATTCCTCAAACCACCATTTCACCTCCACCAGCCTGAACTGTTGATATCTAACAGGAAAGATTAATCGGTTCATGCTGCATTCACTAAATTTGGACCCTCCCATCAGCATTTTGTAAAAGAAATGTGGATTCTTTTGATCATAATGAATAAGAATGGTAATTGTACAGTAGGAAGCCCCTATAAGAATGGAAACGGTGAATATACCCTTCAAAAAACTGTTCTTCTCACAGAGCACAACCGAGAGCCTTGAGGATGGATGAGTCCACCAAAAATACAAGTTCTACACAATTCTTATATCCTGGCTTCTGCTGGAATTAGGTCCACTAATATAAAGTCAAGGAGAAGGTGAATGTAAGGTTCTCTATTATTTTCTGTAGCAAACTACAAGACTGCAGTTCTGGTCTCCTGAAGCTTCTACAAGGAAAGCTAGCTCCGCAATATTCACTAATTTTCAAGAGATGTATTTTATGAGAAGGATCTTACTATCGGAAATAACCAATTCCGGTCCCATAGAGGCTTATATGATGGCATTTTAGGTTGTAATTTATTTGACAGCAGTAGGAGAAAAATACAGGATATGTGTCCATTTATTTTCCATTGGGTAAGATATGAGGAGAAGAGGAAACAAGCTAACAAGCATAACCGTGAATCTGAAAAGAAAGTACAAGGGTTCTGCTGTTTTTAATGGCATTTAAATCTATACCAATAATAATCAAGCTACAAACTGTCTGAAAATGATCCACTTCTACCTTCTCTGTTTAAAAAGAGCTGGTGTAAAGTGCTGTGCAATGGGATGATTTCTGAAGGTCGTTTCCCATCTGCATTCTTAGATTGCATATTTCCTCCATAGTCAATAAGAAGGCTTGCCAGTTCCGCATTGCCATTTCTTGCAGCAATATGTAATGGGGAGTCAAGTTCTTTACCCACATTTGCACTTGCCCCTACAGACAAAGATCAGATACATATATATTTAAATTAATATCTCAAAGCATATACTGTGCTCAGTAAAAATGAGTACACCCTCTTTGAAAAGTAAGATTTTAATCAATATCTCCCTCAATATACGGTAAGAGCAATTTCCAAAATTTTGACAAGACTGAGATTCAAAAACATTTTTTAACCCATAACTGGAAAGTAAGGTTAATAATATAATGTCCACTACAAAATCTGCAGTTTTTTCAATTAGTTGATGAAAACACTCCACATAAAAACTGCTACACCTAAGGCCAACACCATGTTTCACTGTGGGCACCATGCATTTTTCTTTATACTCTTCACCTGTGCAAGAACATACAATTTTGAAGCCATAAGTTCCAAAAATACACTGCTCAAAAAAATAAAGGGAACACTAAAATACCACATCCTAGATATCATTGAATGAAATATTTCAGTTGCAAATCTTTATTCATTACATAGTGGAATGTATTGAGAACAATAAAACATAAAAATGATCAATGTAAATCAAAATGAATATCCCATGGAGGTCTGAATTTGGAATGACACTCAAAATCAAAGTGGAAAATCAAATTACAGGATGATCCAACTTCAGTGGAAAGGCCTCATGACAAGGAAAAGATGCTCAGTATTCTGTGTGGCCTCCATGTGCCTGTATGACCTCCCTACAATGCCTGGGCATGCTCCTGATGAGGTGGCGGATGGTCTCCTGAGGGATCACCTTCCAGGCCTGGACTATAGCATCAGCCAACTCCTGGACAGTCTGTGGTGCAACGTGACATTGGTGGATGGTGCGAGACATGATGTCCCAGATGCGTTCTATCAGATTCAGGTCCGGGGGACGGGCGGGCCAGTCCATATCTTCAATGCCTTCATCTTGCAGGAACTGCTGACACACTCTAGCCATATGAGGTCTGGCATTGTCCTTCATTAGGAGGAACCCAGGGCCAACCGCACCAGCATATGGTCTCACAAGGGGTATGAGGATCTCATCTCGGTACCTAATGGGAGTCAGACTACCTCTGGTGAGCACATGGAGGGCTGTGCGGCCCTCCAAAGAAATGCCACCCCATACCATTACTGGCCCACTGCCAAACCGGTCATGCTGAAGGATGTTGCAGGCAGCAGATCGTTCTCCACGGCATCTCCAGACTCTGTCACATCTGTCACATGTGAATAGTGTGAACCTGCTTTCATCTGTGAAGAGCACAGGGCGCCAATGGTGAATTTGCTAATGCTGGTGTTCTGTGGCAAATGCAAATCATCCTGCACGGTGTTGGGCTGTGAGCACAACCTCCATCTGTGGACATTGGGCACTCAGACCATCCTCATGGAGTCGGTTTCTTACCGCTTGTGCAGACACATGCACATTTGTGGCCTGCTGGAGGTCATTTTGCAGGGCTCTGGGAGTGCTCCTCCTGTTCCTCCTTGCACAAAGGCTGGGGTAGCGGTCCTGCTGCTGGGTTGTTGCCCTCCTACGGCCCCCTCCACCGGTGTACTGGCCTGTCTCCTAGTAGCACCTCCAGCCTCTGGACACTACGCTGACAAACACAACAAACCTTCTTGCCACAGCTCGCATTGATGTGCCATCCTGGATGAGCTACACTACCTGAGCCACTTGTGTGGGTTGTAGAGTCCGTCTCATGCTACCACGAGTGTGAAAGCACAACCAACATTCAAAAGTGACCAAAACATCAGCCAGAAAGCATTGGTACTGAGATGTGGCCTGTGGTGCCCACCTGCAGAACCACTCCTTTATTGAGTGTGTCTTGATAATTGCCAATAATCTGTTGTCTATTCCATTTGCACAACAGCATGTGAAATTGATTGTCAAACAGTGTTGCTTCCTATGAGGACAGTTTGATTTCACAGAAGTTTGATTTACTTGGAGTTATATTCTGTTGTTTAAGTGTTCCCTTTATTTTTTTGAGCAGTGTATTTATCTTTTTCTCATCACTCCAGAGTATAGAGTCCCAGTAGTCTTCATATTTTTCAGCATAGATCCTGGCAAATTGTAGCTGGGCTTTTTTGTGTATGGGCTTTACGAGAGACTACCTTCATGGATGACACTTATGCATGCAATTCCTCTACAGTGAACACCATATTGTGCCACGGGAAGCATACTCTTTGGTTTGGCATTCTACTTCTTTACCTAACAGCAGTGAATTTGTATGTCAACTTTCTTCAATCCATCCCATCTGAAGACACTCCTTTTTAGGTGTTATCTTCAGTGGTCGGCCTGGGCATTTCTGTGAGATGGTTGCCATACAATCTTAGCTACATTTTTGTATATCTTTTGCTACAGTATTCTGACTGATGAGTAAAGCTTTGATCTTCTTGTAGCATTCACTTTTCTTGTGTAAAGAAATTATTTTCTTTCTCAGGTCTTGTGGCATTTCTCTTCCATATGGCGCCATTACTGCTGGTGTTTTTTTTGTTAAGTAATTCTGTCACATAGTCAACTGTCTGATGGATACCCGGTTAATGAAAAGGCTTTCCTGTGGTTTAATTCTTGTTAATTAGAATTTTGAAGTCTAAACTATATTTTTGCTCTTAAGACTTTCATTGGGGTTTACTCAATATTGCAACATGGTCTTAAATTAATTTGTTTGGAAAATTCCTTTTTCGGTCTTCAAACCAAGCCTACATTTGAGGGAGTATTTTTTTTAATATGGTTTCGCATAGAAAATATTGATTCTGAAAGGAAAATAAAGTTTTTTCTGACAAATCTGATGTAGTGTACCCATTTATATAGAACACTATATATATATATATACACTGTGTTCCAAATTATTATGCAAATTGGATTTAAGTGTGATAAAGATTTAGTTGTTTTGTTTTTCATATAAACTCGTGGATGGTATTGTGTCTCAGGGCTCAATGGATCACTGACATCAATCTTAAACACATGGGATAATTAGTTTTCCAGGTGATTCTAATTAAAGGAAAACTACTTAAAAATGATGTTCCACAGTATTAAGCAGGTCACAGTCTTCAAGTAACATGGGAAAGAAAAAGGATCTCTCTGCTGCTGAAAAGCATTAAATAGTGCAATGCATTGGTGAAGGGATGAAAACATTAGAAATTTCCCGAAAACTTAAGCGTGATCATCGTACTGTTAAGAGATTTGTGGCTGTATCTGAGCACAGATGTGTTTGTGCTGATAAAGGCATAATGAGGAAGATTTCTGCCAGGCAAGTTCATCGAATTAAGAGAGCAGCTGCTAAAAAGCCATTACAAAGCAGCAAACAGATATTTGAAGCTGCTGGTGCCTCTGGAGTCCCTCGAACCTCAAGGTGTAGGCTCCTTCAAAGGCTTGCTGTGGTGCATAAACCTACTATTCGGCCACCCTTAAACAGTGTTCACAAGCAGAAATGGTTGCATTGGGTCCACACATACATGAAGACTAATTTCCAAACATTCTTGTTTACTGATAAGTGTTGAGCAACCCTGGATGGTCCAGATGGATGGAGTAGTGGATGGTTGGTGGATAACCACCATGTCCCAACAAGGCTGCAACAACAGCAAGGAGGTGGAGGAGTCATGTTTTGGGCCAGAATCATGGAGAAACAGCTGGTAGGGCCCTTTAAGGTTCCTGAAGGTGTGAAAATGACCTTTGCAAAGTATATACAGTTTCTGACTGACAACTTTCCTCCATGGTATAAAAAGCAGAAATGTGCCTTCAGGAGCAAAATCATCTTCATGCATGACAATGCACCATCTCATGCTGCAAAGAAAACCTCTGAGTCATTGGCTGCTATGGGCATAAAAGGAGATAAACTCATGGTGTGGCCACCATCTTCCCCTGACCTCAACCCTATAGAGAACCTTTGGAGTATTATCAAGCAAAAGATCTATGAGGGTGGGAGGCAGTTCACATCAAAACAGCAGCTCTGGGAGGCTATTCTGACTTCAAGCAGAAACTCTCCAAAAACTCACAAGTTCAATGGATGCAAGAATTGTGAAGGTGATATCAAAGAAGGGTCCTATGTTAACATGTAACTTGGCCTGTTAGGATGTTTTGGCGTTAAATAGCTTTTTTGTTCAGTGAATGTGACATCCTAATGCTTCAAATTCCACAAATGAGCATTTTCAGTTCTTTAAAACATATCAAATGTTTAGAAATTCTACTGTGCCTAATAATTTGGAACAGTGCATTTTAAGTTTTTATTCATTTTGGAGATTATACTGTTATCATTGGGAGGTTTATTCAATAAAATTCGATGTATAATCTAACGGGTGATGACTTTTATTAGACTGACTGTCATTTGCACGGACCATTTAGAATCAGAGAATTTAAAATCAGAGAAAAATGTAATTTGCATAATAATTTGGAACATAGTGTATATACTAGCTATTGAACCCGTTCTACGCCCAGGTGGCTAGCATTTATATTGGTATATGGTCTCCATCCTGGTATGTGCTGCTCCCATCTTGCTCTCCCATCCTGTCATGTGCTGCTCCATCCTGCGCCCCCATCCTGTCATGTAATCCCATCCTGCGCCCCCACCCTGTCATGTGCTACTCCATCCTGCATCCCCATCCTGTCATGTGCTGTTCCATCCTGCTCCCCCATCCTATCATGTGCTGCTCCATCCTGCGTCCCCATCCTGTCATGTGCTCCCATCCTGCGCCCCCATCCTGTCATATGCTGCTCCATCCTGCACCCCCATCCTGTCATGTGTGCGCCCCCATTCTGTCATGTGCTGCTCCCATCCTGTGCCCCCATTCTGTCATGTGCTGCTCCCATCCTGTCATGTGCTGCTCCATCCTGCGCCCCATCCTGTCATGTGTTCCCATCCTGCTCCCCCATCCTGTCATGTGCTCCCATCCTGCACCCCCATCCTGTCATGTGTGCGCCCCCATTCTGTCATGTGCTGCTCTCATCCTGCACCCCCATTCTGTCATGTGCTGCTCCCATCGTGCGCAGTCATTCTGTCATGTGCTGTTCCCATCCTGCGCCCCCATTCTGTCATGTGCTGCTCCCATCCTGTGCCCCCATTCTGTTGTAATGTGCTGCACCCACTCTGCATGTTCCTGTTTCCATTCTGCCATATGTTGCTCCCATCTTTCTCTCTCCGGCTCTACTGCCCGAGTGCGGCTGTGCTGAGTGCGGGCGGCTGTGCTGAGTGCGGGCGGCTGTGCTGAGTGCGGGCGGCTGTGCTGAGTGCGGGCGGCTGTGCGTGGCTGTGCTGAGTGCGGGCGGCTGTGCTGAGTGCGGGCGGCTGTGCTGAGTGCGGGCGGCTGTGCGTGGTTGTGCTGAGTGCGGGCGGCTGTGCGTGGCTGTGCTGAGTGCGGGCGGCTGTGCGTAGCTGTGCTGAGTGCGGGCAGCTGTGCGTGGCTGTGCTGAGTGCGGGCGGCTGTGTGTGGCGGTGCTGAGTGCGGGCGGCTGTGCGTGGCTGTGCTGAGTGCGGGCGGCTGTGCGTGGCTGTGGTGAGTGCGGGCGGCTGTGTGTGGCTGTGGTGAGTGCGGGCGGCTGTGCGTGGCTGTGTTGAGTGCAGGCGGCTGTGCGTGGCTGTGCTGGGCGCCGAGTGCCGGGGGCCTGAGCAGGCGGGGACACCGGCACGCTGTGGGGGTCAGGTGCCGGAGTCGCCGCTAGCTCAGGCCCCCAGCACTTGCTATATTCACCTGTCCCCCGTTCCACCGATGCATGCCGCTTCGTCTTCCGGGTCCTCTGGCTGTGACTGTTCAGTCAGAGGGCGGCGCGCATTAAGCGCGTCATCACACCCTCTGAACTGAACGTCACAGGCAGAGGATGTGGAGGATGGAGCAGCGCGCATCGGTGGAACGGGACAGGTAAATATTGCATACTCACCCTCCTGGCACGTCCCTGCTTCTCCATTAGAGATCGCGGTGTGCGTTCAGTGCTTACGCATACCGCGATCTCCTGGGAGCGTCACTCTGTGGGGTCCAGACTGCGCCGGCGCTTGCGCTTGCGCAGTCTATAAAGGCTTCGGACAGAGTGACGCTCCCAGCGTTATATTATAGATATATATGTGTGTGTGTGTGTATATATATATATATATATATTTTATTTCTTTATTTTTATATTTATTTCTGTATTTCTATAAGACCTGCTTTTTGGGACATTCCTGTTTCTAAGCATGCAAGTTCCAAGCTCAGCAAGTATTACCTGTAAAATAATGACTGTTACCTTTCCAGTTCTTTTTCTCAATCAGTGGCATCACGTAGTCTAAGTATTTTGAGTGGCTTTCTGGGGTCCAAGGCTCCTGAAAGGTCCCTGACCATCCACGGCGCCCAAAGATTTGATGCATATGACAGTGCAATTGCTTTGTGCATTGATCCCGTTCACAAATGCAGGATACAATTGATAATGTGAGCATTGCATTGTTACATATATGACTTTGCTTTGTTATCTTGCAAATTGGTCGTGCCATTAGCTTTCACTTTAGTCATTTCAGACATGAGATTGCGCAAAGCACTTTTCCATAGACGCTCAATTGCATAACTATACTGTAGCATGAGTCCCATAACAGTTCAAACTGCTATTACAGCAGGACATATACCAAATCCTAAAGTCCAAAATGGTAGAGTCACATATGCTAATGAAACAGGACTGGTCCTGCCTTAGATCTCCCAGGGCGTGATTGATATAAGCTATCACCATATTGTTAGCACCACCGGCACAAGAAGTTCATCAAAGATATCAATCACACCCAGGGAGGCATAATCAGAATACACTGCAGATTAAAACTTCATTTTTAAATAATAGCAGTGTGAACACTAAGTCTGTTTGTTGGGTTTTTTGAATGGAAACTCCAAGTCTTTGAGTAGTGTTGAAAGAGGATTTGGAGATTTTATGCTCGATTTCTGCTCTAAAAACTCAGTGTGCACATAGCCTTATCGAGCCAATTAAAAGACTTAATTAGCGTACAGGAAGAACATGGAACATCACTGAGACAGAAGATGGCAGCTGCTAATGATGAGATTCTATGTAGACAGAAGGAGGAGAATGAAGGAGAGGCACTGTCTCTAGCTCCTCCCTTCTCCAACCCCCGTCCTAAACATAGATTCTTATCAGTAGTAGATATCATCTTCTATCTCACTAATGTCAAAATCTGTCTTCACTGAATACAGATTTTACCCATAAATTGAAAATTTTGAAAATGAAAACTCAGTCCTGGTGGAGAGGGAAGTAGATTTCTCTGATACGATATATTATAAAGTTGCTTATTTTCACGTGTACTATTGATTTAAGAAGTAAAAAATTAAATGACGGTTACTCGTTAAGAGCTTTCCTTTAATATTCACCAAACAGACCAGTTGATGTGTAGAAGAGAAAGTTACTTTCTTACCTAGTTCTAGTAGTCTTTTAACTGTTTCCAACTTTCCATTTTCACAAGCAACATAAAGCGGAGACCCCAGGTGATTTATGTTTTTTTCTACACTGACTCCGGCATTTAAAAGAGACTCCACACACTCTGTATAGCCTAAATTGAGTGAAAAAATACATTTTTAATTCAGTAATAATAATTGTCATTTTAACTTTCATCCTTTCTTCTTTTTTTTTTTTTGCTTTTTCCTGGATCTGATTTTAACCTGTATATGTTCAGGGTCTGACAACTAATAGATGTGAAATTTGTGATGTCAATACCGCCATCTATTTCTGCCTTTAGATTTTGGATATACAATCAGGCCCGGAGGTCAGACTATAGTTACTGTATATTAGTCAAATTTTAGAACTTAATTAAAGTCTGAGATTAATCAAGTCATAATTAATTTGCAACCTGAATTTGAAAAAAAAAAATCAGAAATGAGCAGAATTAGCCATTAGACTTTTACTGTTTATTGCATCTGGAACCCAAATAAAGGATTAACATGGAGCTTCTTGGCTCTGAAAAATTAATGGTTTTGGCATATTGGTATGATCAACTGACAGTCGAATGCAGTGTTCCCCAACTCCAGTCTTCACCAAGAGACCATTATTACGTCTCCACCTTCTGTAGCCATTTGCCTGTGGATGTTGCCGGTGATAGCAGAGATGCTGGAACCAGAAGCTCTGGACAGCGCAGACTCTGTACAGCCACTAAGATTAGGGTGACTGGGACCTGCAGTGACATCCAGTCTGGCAGTATGGTTGTGTGTGCTCTCCAGTTGACCACACCCTCTTAATATATTGCAGTCATTATATGATATTGCACTGTGTACTTACAAGTGCTCATTTTGCCTTTCTACCCAGCTAATTCTTCTCTTTTCCATTCTCTCTATGTAGAAACAGGTACATTTTCCCTGTATGAGTCATAAGTCACTGCAAAAGTCCCAGGCAGAGGGAGAAGGGAGCAGCTGGGTCAGGAAGATGGGGATTACCAATGCATTTCTATATGATATGATGACTGCAATATACTACATGAATAAAAATTTTGATGGTATTGCTTTCAGCTTAATGCGGGAAGCTGCCCGATATATCCTTATGCTCCTATGGTTCAGTCCTCTGGTTCAGCTCCAGTGTAGATTATCTTCTGATTTTGTAGTTTTCCTGCCCTCTGGGTTCTGACTCAGCTACCTGACCACTCCTGCCTGCCTGCACCACAGTACAGCAGCATATTCCATAACCCCAGCCCAGGGACCCCTATTGACATCCAAATCCCTACAGGGGTTAAAAGGTAAAGGCTAGGGCAACACCTGGGATGTAGTAAGCGGAGTAGCTTGCACTAAGCCTGTTCGTGGTAGCCATTTTAGAGTTGCCAGGTGACCACTGACAGACCCACAATTCAATCATGTGTTCAGGAATTCTTTATAGGACAGGTGATTAAATTATCACATGGGCAATATAAAGGAAATCCTGAAAACATGATTTGTTGGTGACTCTTGACTTGGGGAACACTGGTCTCACGTGTATGGAAGCGTCCCGCCAGTCCCCAACAGATGAACTCAGGGGAGAGCAGGATCAGACCTATAGAATTTCAGCGAATATAAGCCATTGCCATTGAAGTCTGACAGCAACTTTCACATGGACCTGTGGTCAAGCTGAGCGTTTTTATGTATGGGACTATACAAATTGTCTCTTCAGAGAGGAAGAGGACTAGAACTCCAGTGCCACCTATGGGGCTGGTGGATGAATGATCATTCAGCTGACAACTATCTAATGTATATTTGGGCTCAAAGAAAGCCTATTCCAGATAATCTATGCCTCATAACACAATAAAGGAAGATTCAATCTGTTGACTTCTCTACCTGGCTACTCAATTACACACCTTACCATTTTCCTCTAACTCCCCTGCATTAATTCCCTGCTCTTATTTTCCTACTTCACACCTGTTCTGTTCTCCCACTATACAAAGCCCTCTGCTGCTAATGACAGCCCTTAGGCTGGTTTACATGGCCATACTAAAACCAGGGTCAGTCACACCTGCAAACCAAACTGCAGACATGGCTTGCTCTGCGTGTTCATCTGCATAGCGCCTGCTATTTATATGCACCAGACTGGTTCTTAAACAGATCAGGCAAGAATATATCTGCTATTGTCTTCACATGGACCACTGGTTATTATTGGGCAGGTGTGCTGTCCACTGGGCACATAGACAGCCCATTGACTGAATATGTGGTCTTGGGCAACATTCACAAATCTGGATTTTGAAACCTGAGTAGGAACCATGATTCATGGACCACCTGCGGGACTCCTGATCCAAACTCAACAGCCTCACACATGCCTATAAGACTGTTGACTTTGGGTCAAGGGATCTGCAGCTGGTCCATATATCACAGTACGTTCCCGGACCCTGACACTCAGATGTGTGAATGTAGCCTTAGGGAGAAATCAGGCATACGGTTGACTACACAACTAACATTTTGCCCACTGCAGTTGTCAATGGCTTCACCATTTTGTGTCATAACCTTGTAGTCATTGGCTGTGGCAGAGTTTCCTCTGCATGTCTGGTCTCACCCCTTCAGATAATGTTACTGATTATACTTTATTATCTTGGCACATTTAGTGAGAACCATGAAAAAAATGTGTGTTAATTTTAAACCAATACCATCTGAATACAAAGATTTCCAAGACATTTCTGTAATACTACTCCAGTCCTGGCAACTGATAGCAGCTCTGTCATCAATTATGTTCCTATGTTTCTAGTTCTATGTCTTTGGTCATGGCAGTACGGAAATATAACGGTTCAGAATAAAGAGAAGTAACTTTATAAGAGCCGCAGGTTCCTCCCGCAGTGTACAAACCTGTGAAATTTACACAATGCCAAGGTTAGGAGTTCTTATAGAAGAGGGGGCGACGCATCATCAAGGTCACGATAAGATACAACACACTTCTGGCTCAAAACCAGCTACACAGCCGGCAATACTCGCACCTTGTTATCACCCTGCTGGCCTCAGACTTACAGATAATCTTGTGAACAGAATAAAAAAAATGCTCTCAAATTTACTGTCTAGTTTTTTTTCCAACTGCAGTTCACATAATGTCACAGTGACCCCTGAATATATGCGTAACTGTATACTGTGGCCCCTAGTTAAAAAACTGAGTAAATAGAGACATCCTTTTGATGATGCGGCGACCAGCGTAGGACACAGCAGGTTGCAATTTCTTTTTTTCTCCACATCGTCAAAACGACGCATGTGGAAGCATCCGCATACAGACGCACGACCTGCGTATCTAATGTTAAAGATAGGTACGCAGGCCACATGCAGAAGTAGGCCGCAGCCCTCTGCAGCTCCTCAAAATGCTAGTGTGAAACTAGCTTAACATGGCCGAGTACGATTCGAATATACTGTGATTTATTTCTTCAGACAGGTTCTGTCCGAGCAAAAAGAATCTGACATGTGTAAGGCCCCACAGAATAACATCGGTCCAACTGCGATCCGATATTTTGTCGGATCACACTTGGGCCAAAAATACGGTCATCTTATTTATTTTTTTTTTTACAAATTTCTGAATGTTTTTTCACCACTTAAATAAAAAAAACCCAGTAAACTTGTTTGGTATGTGTGTAATTGTACTGACTTGGATAATCATATTGTCAGGGCAGTTTTAGCATATAGTTACCATGGTAGAGAAGAAAAATAAAGTTGTGGAATTGCACTTTTTTTGCAATTTCATCACACTTGGAATACTTTTCCCGCTTTCCGGTGCACTATATGGTAAATTGAATAGTGTCATTCAAAAGTACAACTTGTCTCTCAAAAAAGAAGCCCTCTTATGGTTATAAACAAAACAAAAAAAACAGAATTTACTGCACCGTGAAGGAGTTAACATTGGAACGCATGGGAAAAGATTTTCAGCATTTTTTTTTTGTACATAAAAAAATCGCAGATGAAACACTGATGGTAGAAACTGACTCTGACCAAACACGGATACCAAAACACTGATGAACAGCGGTACGTGTTATTACGTGCCAGAAAAATCACAGGTCTCTGAATGAGGCCTGAAGGTGAATTTAACTGTATAATGGATCAGGGTAAGGCCACGTCCACATCACCGTATTTTCTCTCATCTGAGAGAATCAAGTCAATTATGCTAATCACACTCTGATCAAACTCTTACACAGTTTACTTGGGATAAATACCTGTGGCCTCCTATTGTGTGACACCACATGACTACTTACCTCTCTTACATGCCTCATGAATTGGAGATGCCACATCACATGCTGCATGCGGACTGGCCCCCTGCTGTAAGAGCAGATTCACACAAGACACGTTACCGCTGACACAGGCGTTAAATATTGGGGTCTTCCAGTCAATGTTAGGGATATTGACCTGGAAGAGAAGTAAGCACGGATCTCAATATGTCAGGCAACAGTTTGATTAGCCACCATAAACATTTCTTAGAGTTGGATCTAATTGATCTGTAGAAAATCACATTTCTGTATTGATGAGCGAACGTGCTCATCGCTAAGGTGTTATTCGAGCACACTTGAGTGCTAATAGAGTGACTTCTGCATGATCGAATAATAAGTTCGAGTCCCCACGGCTGCATATCTCACGGCTGTTCAACAGGCGCAACACATGCAGAGATTGACTGTTTGTTAGGTAATCCCTGCACGTGTTGCGGCTGTCGAACAGTCGCAGGACATGCAGCCACGGGGACTCAAACATAGTAATCGAGCATGCCGAAGACACTCTATTAACATCCGAGCATGCTCGGATAACACCTTAGTGATGAGCATGTTGTCTCATCACTAATATCTGTGAAATGTCTTTTAAAGGGCAAATATCCAAGAAATAACAAAAATGAAATAAATATATGGATTGGATATGTTTCGAAGCTGCTTCATTTCATTGGAGCGATGACTGTACAGTATGTGCACCATGTATTGTTCTGTACCAACGTGAGAAACTATTTTAAGAACAAGAACTTTGCTGCAAACCGTGTAATACACTTGAAAGATGAATAAAGAATAAAATGCACATATGTTGAAAATAAAACTGTGCCTTAGGTCTGCTCAGGTTTATGCCGGCACTTGGGTGATGGGGTCCAAGTGGGCCCTTCTTCGCTTTTGAGTTTGTCGCCTTCTAACAGCTGTAACTTTTTCTATTTTTCAGTTGCTAGAATTGTATCAGGGCTTTAATTTTTCCGGTATGAGCTGCTTTACGTCATCATTTTACAATCAACACAACTTTCTGATCTCTTTTTATTTCATTTTTTGGGGGGGGCAAAGATCCAAAAAACAGTGATTCTGCCATTTTGATTTTTTGCTTCTATTTTAGTTTTCACAGTATGGGATAAATATGCTATTTTATTGCTTCTGACTGATACACTTGCAGCAATGCTAAATCTGTAACTTTTTTAATTTATTTTCTTACTATTTATGTTAAGGGAAAAGGGTGGGGGATGAGATTTCCTTGATATATTTTTTCATTTTCAAATATTTAGCTTTTTTTAAAAAAAAAAAATATATTGGTCCCATTAAGGTACTTAAACCTAGGATCACTTGATCATTTGTACAAGGCACTGCAATACCTCACCTTCTGATAAGACCAGCCACAGGCTAAGCATCGGGGCTTTCAGTACGCCCTCCGCCTGCCATGACAATGCCATACGTACCGTAAAATTATATTGGTCCAATAAAGGTCAGCAGGTACATCTTCCCCCATTTCTATCCTCTTAAACGGAGTTATCACAAGCGACAGCATCATCTAAGAGGTTAAACTTCTGCAATAGGAGTAGTTCCCATTACAGTTATTAAACCCAGAGGTATAACAAACTCGGCACCCACACTGTATAGAGCGGGCTCAGGTTCAGAGCATGCTCCATTAATGCAGCACGCACATATACTATAAATGTACGGTGGATTGACACCTGTGCTGATTGAGCCCCTCAGGTACCAAGAGCCCCAAAACTTGCTCAGGTTTGCTAGATGCTAGTATCAGTCCTCCTGTGCCTGATACTCCTGGAGGACACAGATACCCTAAACGTTCTTGCTCTGATACACAATAACTAAAAAAATAAGACTACTACAATGGTTTCTTACTTTTTTCTACATGAATAGCATGCCTTTAACTGGTAAACGAGCGGACTGTATTTCTTACACCCAGAAAACAAAAAAAGTATCACCTAGTCACACAATAGGTGGTAATCTCCTCATTGCTTGGAAACCAACTGTTGGGACCACCAGTGATCATAGGAATAGGGGTCCCAGAGTCTTGAGTGAATTGTTATTCAGCATGTTCGATCATTGCTTCATACACTTTCTCTGGGTTTGGTGGTAGTTAGTGATGAGCGAGTATACTCGTTGCTCGGGTGGTCTCACATATTTGCGACTGCTCGGAGATTTAGTTTTTGTTGACACAGCTGCATGATTTACAGCTACTAGCCAGCTTGATTACATGTGGGGGTTGCCTGGTTGCTAGGGAATCCCCACATGTAATCAAGCTGTCTAGTAGTCGCAAATCATGCAGCTGCAGCAAGGAAAACTAAATCTCCGAGCAGTCATAAATAACTCGGAGACCACCCGAGCGTGCTCGGGAAAACCCAAGCAACGAGTATATTCGCTCATCACTAGTGGTATTACATCCTCACTATCCATCCATTCACGTAGGGACTTGGCTCTCCCCCATTCTTGAGACCGGTGAGGGAGTCTCAGCAACTGTACCTCCAACAATCAGACATTTATCATCCTGTAGATAGGTGATAAATGTTGTTTATGGGACAATCCCTTTAAAGCAAGACATCCATATAATTTTTTACAAATGCATGCCAAGGTCTTTTGAGTGGGTAGCCATGTCTTCTCTCAAAGGTGTTTCAGGAGAAAGAGGGCAACGCATCGGGAAGAGCAAGCAGTGATGCTATAAAAACTGGCAGAGAGCCACCTGATCTAACTAGACAATTAGGTGTCTGTCTATGGCACGCCGTATCTCTATTGCCGGTGCCCGTGCACGATGTTCCCTTCTCCCTCACCTCAGGGTCACCGGCATACTCACTGCCCCAGCTCTCGGCACGGTTCCTGGCGTGCTTCTGCTTCCTGTGTCCGCATCGCAGTTCCGGCGGTGTGCCTAGTACACGCGTGTGCTCTACCTGTTCTTAAAGGCACACATATACTAAATGCCCTCAGCTTGTAGTTGAGAGGCATTTAGCATAATCAGTACACCTGCGAGATGGTTCCCAGCCAATTGCTGGGTGTCATCCTGCAGAAAAGACTCTCTCTCCCTTAGGGAGTCGCCAAGCAACAAGTTTAATCATTAGTGAGTGAAGTGTTTCGACTAGTGAGTTTTGAGGTTCCCTTGTCCCAGTGCGGCCAGCATCCTGAATCTGAACCTCTGGTCCCGGTGTGCCAATGTCCTGAAACCAAATCCCTCATCTCTGTGTGGCCGGTGCCTGAAGTAGTTCCCTGGTCCCAGTGCGGCCAGTCTTGTATCCGAAGTATCTTGTGTCATGATTCTCAATGGCGAGGGAACATAGCCCAGCATATATGAGAACTAGCTCTTGGAAGATGGAAACTATACTGACCATGAACTAAACCTGTCGCACAACTAGAAGTGGCCGGGTAGCATGCCTACGTTTTTTATCCCTAGATGCCCAGCGCCAGCCGGAGAACTACCTAATCCTAGCAGAGGAAAAGACAGTCCTGGCTCACCTCTAGAGAAATTTTCCCAAAAGGCAGACAGAGGCCCCCACATATATTGGCGGTGATTTTAGATGAAATGACAAACGTAGTATGAAAATAGGTTTAGCAAAATCGAGGTCCGCTTACTAGATAGCATGAAGACAGAAAGGGCACTTTCATGGTCAGCAGAAAACCCTATCAAAACACCATCCAGAAATTACTTTAAGACTCTAGCATTAACTCATAACACCAGAGTGGCAATTTCCGCTCACAAGAGCTTTCCAGACACAGTAACGAAACAGCAGCTGTGAACAGGAACAAAATGCAAAAACACACAAGGACAAAAGTCCAACTTAGCTAGGAGTTGTCTAGTAGCAGGAACATGCACAGAAGGCTTCTGATTACATTGTTGACCGGCATGAAACTGACAGAGGAGCAAGGTTATATAGCGACTCCCACATCCTAATAGGAGCAGGTGAACAGAGGGGATGATGCACACAAGTACAATTCCACAAGTGGCCACCGGGGGAGCCCAGAATCCAATTTCACAACAGTACCCCCCCCCCTCAAGGAGGGGGCACCGAACCCTCACCAGAACCACCAGGGCGATCAGGATGAGCCCTATGAAAGGCACGGACAAGATCGGAGGCATGAACATCAGAGGCAGTGACCCAAGAATTATCCTCCTGACCGTATCCCTTCCATTTGACCAGATACTGGAGTCTCCGTCTGGAAACACGAGAGTCTAAGATCTTTTCCACAACGTACTCCAACTCACCCTCAACCAACACCGGAGCAGGAGGCTCAACGGAAGGCACAGCCGGTACCTCATACCTGCGCAACAATGACCGATGAAAAACATTATGAATCGAAAAGGATGCAGGGAGGTCCAAACGGAAGGACACAGGGTTAAGAATCTCCAATATCTTGTACGGGCCGATGAACCGAGGCTTAAACTTAGGAGAAGAAACCCTCATAGGGACAAAACGAGAAGACAACCACACCAAGTCCCCAACACAAAGCCGAGGACCAACACGACGACGGCGGTTGGCAAAAAGCTGAGTCTTCTCCTGGGACAACTTCAAATTGTCCACCACCTGCCCCCAAATCTGATGCAACCTCTCCACCACAGCATCCACTCCAGGACAATCCGAAGATTCCACTTGACCGGAGGAAAATCGAGGATGAAACCCCGAATTACAGAAAAACGGGGACACCAAGGTGGCAGAGCTGGCCCGATTATTGAGGGCGAACTCCGCCAAAGGCAAAAAAGCAACCCAATCATCCTGATCCGCAGACACAAAACACCTCAAATATGTCTCCAAGGTCTGATTAGTCCGCTCGGTCTGGCCATTAGTCTGAGGATGGAAAGCAGACGAAAAAGACAAATCTATGCCCATCCTAGCACAGAATGCCCACCAAAATCTAGACACGAATTGGGTCCCTCTGTCAGAAACGATATTCTCCGGAATACCATGCAAACGAACAACATTTTGAAAAAACAGAGGAACCAACTCGGAAGAAGAAAGCAACTTAGGCAAGGGAACCAGATGGACCATCTTAGAGAAACGGTCACACACCACCCAGATGACAGACATCTTCTGAGAAACAGGCAGATCCGAAATAAAATCCATCGAGATGTGCGTCCAAGGCCTCTTCAGGATAGGCAAGGGTAACAACAATCCACTAGCCCGAGAACCACAAGGCTTGGCCCGAGCACAAACGTCACAAGACTGCACAAAGCCTCGCACATCTCGTGACAGGGAAGGCCACCAGAAGGACCTTGCCACCAAATCCCTGGTACCAAAGATTCCAGGATGACCTGCCAACGCAGAAGAATGAACCTCAGAGATGACTCTACTGGTCCAATCATCAGGAACAAACAGTCTACCAGGTGGGCAACAATCAGGTCTATCCGCCTGAAACTCCTGCAAGGCCCGCCGCAGGTCTGGAGAAACGGCAGACAATATCACTCCATCTTTAAGGATACCTGTGGGCTCAGAATTACCAGGGGAGTCAGGCTCAAAACTCCTAGAAAGGGCATCCGCCTTAACATTCTTAGAACCCGGTAGGTAAGACACCACAAAATTAAACCGAGAGAAAAACAACGACCAGCGCGCCTGTCTAGGATTCAGGCGCCTGGCAGACTCAAGGTAAATTAAATTTTTGTGGTCAGTCAATACCACCACCTGATGTCTGGCCCCCTCAAGCCAGTGACGCCACTCCTCAAAAGCCCACTTCATGGCCAAAAGCTCCCGATTCCCAATATCATAATTCCGCTCGGCGGGCGAAAATTTACGGGAAAAAAAGGCACAAGGTCTCATCACGGAGCAGTCGGAACTTCTCTGCGACAACACCGCCCCAGCTCCGATTTCAGAAGCGTCGACCTCAACCTGAAAAGGAAGAGCAACATCAGGCTGACGCAACACTGGGGCGGAAGAAAAGCGGCGCTTGAGCTCCCGAAAGGCCTCCACAGCATCAGGGGACCAATCAGCAACATCAGCACCCTTCTTAGTCAAATCAGTCAATGGTTTTACAACATCAGAAAAACCAGCAATAAATCGACGATAAAAGTTAGCAAAGCCCAAAAATTTCTGAAGACTCTTAAGAGAAGAGGGTTGCGTCCAATCACCAATAGCCTGAACCTTGACAGGATCCATCTCGATGGAAGAGGGGGAAAAAATGTATCCCAAGAAGGAAATCTTTTGAACCCCAAAAACACACTTAGAACCCTTCACACACAAGGAATTAGACCGCAAAACCTGAAAAACCCTCCTGACCTGCTGGACATGAGAGTCCCAGTCATCCGAAAAAATCAGAATATCATCCAGATACACAATCATAAATTTATCCAAATAATCGCGGAAAATGTCATGCATAAAGGACTGGAAGACTGAAGGGGCATTTGAAAGACCAAAAGGCATCACCAAATACTCAAAATGGCCCTCGGGCGTATTAAATGCGGTTTTCCACTCATCCCCCTGCTTGATTCGCACCAAATTATACGCCCCACGGAGATCAATCTTAGAGAACCACTTGGCCCCCTTTATACGAGCAAACAAATCAGTAAGCAGTGGTAACGGATATTGATATTTAACCGTGATTTTATTCAAAAGTCGATAATCAATACACGGCCTCAAAGAGCCGTCTTTCTTAGACACAAAGAAAAAACCGGCTCCTAAGGGAGATGACGAAGGACGAATATGTCCCTTTTCCAAGGACTCCTTTATATATTCTCGCATAGCCGCGTGTTCAGGCACAGACAGATTAAATAAACGACCCTTAGGGTATTTACTACCCGGGATCAAGTCTATGGCACAATCGCACTCCCGGTGCGGAGGTAGTGAACCAACCTTGGGTTCTTCAAAAACGTCACGAAAGTCAGACAAGAATTCAGGAATCTCAGAGGGAATAGATGATGAAATGGAAACCAAAGGTACGTCCCCATGAGTTCCTTTACATCCCCAGCCTAACACAGACATAGCTCTCCAGTCGACGACTGGGTTACGAGATTGCAGCCATGGCAATCCCAGCACCAAAACATCATGTAGATTATACAGCACCAGAAAGCGAATAACCTCCTGGTGATCCGGATTAACACGCATAGTCACTTGTGTCCAGTATTGTGGTTTATTACTAGCCAATGGGGTGGAGTCAATCCCTTTCAGAGGTATCGGAGCCTCCAATGGCTCCAAATCATATCCACAGCGTTTGGCAAAGGACCAATCCATAAGACTCAAAGCAGCGCCAGAGTCGACATAGGCGTCCGCGGTAATAGATGACAAAGAACAAATCAGGGTCACAGATAGAATAAACTTAGACTGTAAAGTGCTAATTGAAACAGACTTGTCAGGCTTCTTAGTACGCTTAAAGCATGCTGATATAACATGAGTTGAATCACCACAATAGAAGCACAACCCATTTTTTCGTCTAAAATTCTGCCGCTCGCTTCTGGACAGAATTCTATCACATAGCATATTTTCTGGCGTTTTCTCAGTAGACACCGCCAAATGGTGCACAGGTTTGCGCTCCCGCAGACGCCTATCGATCTGAATAGCCATCGTCATGGACTCATTCAGACTCGCAGGCACAGGGAACCCCACCATAACATCCTTAATGGCATCAGAGAGACCTTCTCTGAAAATCGCCGCCAGGGCGCACTCATTCCACTGAGTAAGCACAGACCATTTGCGGAATTTTTGGCAGTATATTTCAGCTTCATCTTGCCCCTGAGACAAGGACATCAAGGCCTTTTCCGCCTGAAGCTCTAAATGAGGTTCCTCATAAAGCAACCCCAAGGCCAGAAAAAACGCATCCACATTGAGCAACGCAGGATCCCCTGGTGCCAATGCAAAAGCCCAGTCCTGAGGGTCGCCCCGGAGCAAGGAAATTACAATCCTGACCTGCTGTGCAGGGTCTCCGGCAGAGCGAGACTTCAGGGACAAAAACAATTTGCAATTATTTTTAAAATTTTGAAAGTGAGATCTATTCCCCGAGAAGAATTCAGGCAAAGGAATTCTAGGCTCAGACATAGGTGCATGAACAACAAAATCTTGCAAATTTTGTACCTTTGTGGCAAGATTATTCAAACCTGTAGCTACACTCTGAAGATCCATTTGAAACAGGTGAACACAGAGCCATTCAAGGATTAGAAGGAGAGAAAGAGAGGAAGGCTGCAGCATAGGCAAACTAGCAAGTGATTCAATTAAGAGCACACTCAGAACTAGAGGAAAAAAAAAAATAAAATTGTAGCAGACTTCTTTTTTCTCTCCTTTCTCAGCCAGTAATTTAACCCTTTTTTGGGCCGGTCAAACTGTCATGATTCTCAATGGCGAGAGAACATAGCCCAGCATATATGAGAACTAGCTCTTGGAAGATGGAAACTATACTGACCATGAACTAAACCTGTCGCACAACTAGAAGTGGCCGGGTAGCATGCCTACGTTTTTTATCCCTAGATGCCCAGCGCCAGCCGGAGAACTACCTAATCCTAGCAGAGGAAAAGACAGTCCTGGCTCACCTCTAGAGAAATTTTCCCAAAAGGCAGACAGAGGCCCCCACATATATTGGCGGTGATTTTAGATGAAATGACAAACGTAGTATGAAAATAGGTTTAGCAAAATCGAGGTCCGCTTACTAGATAGCATGAAGACAGAAAGGGCACTTTCATGGTCAGCAGAAAACCCTATCAAAACACCATCCAGAAATTACTTTAAGACTCTAGCATTAACTCATAACACCAGAGTGTCAATTTCCGCTCACAAGAGCTTTCCAGACACAGTAACGAAACAGCAGCTGTGAACAGGAACAAAATGCAAAAACACACAAGGACAAAAGTCCAACTTAGCTAGGAGTTGTCTAGTAGCAGGAACATGCACAGAAGGCTTCTGATTACATTGTTGACCGGCATGAAACTGACAGAGGAGCAAGGTTATATAGCAACTCCCACATCCTAATAGGAGCAGGTGAACAGAGGGGATGATGCACACAAGTACAATTCCACAAGTGGCCACCGGGGGAGCCCAGAATCCAATTTCACAACAATCTTGGTCTCGGTGTGGCCAGTCCTGTATCCAAAATCCACTGGTCCCATTGGCCAGTCCTGTTCCTGAATTCCCCAGCTCCCAGTGCATACAGTGCCTGAACATTGTCCTGCGGTCTGTGTGTAGCCAGTGCATGAATCTCGTCTCCTGGTTCTAGATCGGCTAGGGCCTGTACCTCATCCCATTGTCCATGAATGGCCATTGCCTGAACATTATCCTCCAGTTCATGTGCGGCCAGTTGCTGTTCCACTATCCTAGACCGTCGCGTCTGAACCTAGCCCTAACCAGTGTCAGCGTCAGCGACGAGTGGTACCTGGTGGCTACCTGCAGCCCAGTCTGTCTCCACTGTAATGAGCTCCAGTGAACACCTGGTAGCTGCTTAGCTATGCCCCTTCGTAGGCAAGCCCAGTCCTGTGGCACAGTGGGTTCACAAACCCATGTGAGCCACCATTAGGCGAAACACATACTTTGCTGTACCTACAGTCAGAAAGTGTCACATAAAGTAAATCATATTAAGTGACCTCTTTAAAATTTACCTATTTATTTTTTCAATTTAAAGGGGACCTTTCACTCGATTTTTTAAATTTAAATTGAGCACTCCTCCATTTGCCGCTGCTCCACATATTCTGGAACTGTTTTCTTTTTTCTACTGCAGCCCTCCATTCTACAGTTATGCCCCCAGTAATAATGCTGAAAATATTCTTTTCAACTAACTGGGAATTTACCACAGAACTCTCTAGGTGTTTTCTTTTTCATCTGACATTAACCAATCCAAACCTGGTTGCACCCACAGTAGTATACGTCCAGTTGGTTGAAGGGAAAATTTGTACCTTAATTGCCAGAGGGCATGGGTTTGGAATGGAGGGGTGCAGAAGAAAAAGAGAATTAATGGGGCAGCAATAATTGTAGGTCAATTTAATTAAAAAAAATCTAGTAAGTGGTCATTTTTAATGCAAAGCTGGCTAAACTCTCAAGATAAAAATTAGCGAACTGGGACAACAAACTAAATATATGCAGGCCTTCCAATCGTCCCCTGACAGCTGTCATTGAGTGGGCTTCAAACAGCTCTCGATGAAATTAATATTGGTCGTTAAACCCAGCCTTTTTGTGCATGGGGCAAAATGTCAAAAAAGGGATTTTTTTACCTACAGTTAGGTCCATATATATTTGGACAGAAACAACATTTTTCTAATTTTGGTTATAGACATTACCACAATGAATTTTAAACAAAACAATTCAGATGCAGTTGAAGTTCAGACTCTCAGCTTTCATTTGATGGAATCCACATTAAAATTGGATGAAGGGTTTAGGAGTTTCAGCTCCTTAATATGTGCCACCCTGTTTTTAAAGGGACCAAAAGTAATTGGACAATTGACTCCAAGGCTATTTCATGGACAGGTGTGGGCAATCCCTTCATTATGTCATTCTCAATTAAGCAGATAAAAGGCCTGGAGTTGATTTGAGGTGTGGTGCTTGCATTTGGAAGGTTTTGCTGTGAAGTAAACATGCGGTCAAAGGAGCTCTCCATGAAGGTGAAACAAGCCATCCTTAAGCTGCGAAAACAGAAAAAAAACATCCGAGAAATTGCTACAATATTAGGAATGGCAAAATCTACAGTTTGGTACATCCTGAGAAAGAAAGAAAGCACTGGTGAACTCATCAATGCAAAAAGACCTGGGCGCCCACGGAAGACAACAGTGGTGGATGATCGCAGAATACTCTCCATGGTGAAGAGAAACCCCTTCACAACAGCCAACTAAGTGACCAACACTCTCCCGGAAGTCGGCGTATCAATATCCAAATCTATCATAAAGAGAAGACTGCATGAAAGTAAATACAGAGGGTTCACTGCACGGTGCAAGCCACTCATAAACATCAAGAATAAAAAGGCTAGACTGGACTTTGCTAAAAAACATCTAAAAAAGCCAGCACAGTTCTGGAAGAACATTCTTTGCACAGATGAAACCAAGATCAACCTCTACCAGAATGATGGAAAGAGAAAAGTATGGCGAAGGCGTGGTACAGCTCATGATGCAGAGCATACCACATCATCTGTAAAACACGGCGGAGGCAGTGTGATGGCTTGGGCCTGCATGGCTGCCAGTGGCACTGGGTCACTAGTGTTTATTGATGATGTGACACAGGACAGAAGCAGCCGAATGAATTCTGAGGTATTGAGAGCCATACTGTGTGCTCAGATCCAGCCAAATGCAGCAAAACTGATTGGTAGTGTTGAGCATTCCGATACCGCAAGTATCGGGTATCGGCCGATACTTGCGGGTATCAGAATTCCGATACCGAGATCCGATACTTTTGTGGTATCGGGTATCGGTATCGAAACAACATTAATGTGTAAAAGAAAGAATTAAAATAAAAAATATTGCTATACTCACCTCTCCGACGCAGCCTGGACCTCACCGAGGGAACCGGCAGCGTTGTTTGCTTAAAATGCGCGCTTTTCCTTCCTTCCGTGACGTCACGGCTTCTGATTGGTCGCGTGCCGCCCATGTGGCCACGACGCGACCAATCACAGCAAGCCGTGACGTAATTTCAGGTCCTTCTAGGCATTCAGTATTTTAAAATTACGTCCCGGCTTTGTGATTGGTCGCGTCGCGGTCACATGGGCGACGCGACCAATCACAAGCCGTGACGTCACGGGAGGCAGGAGACGCGCGCATTTTAAAATGCGCGCATGTCCAGCCTCCCGTGACGTCACGGCTTGTGATTGGTCGCGTCGCCCATGTGACCACGACGCGACCAATCACAAGCCAGAACGTAATTTTAAAATCCTGAAGGACCTGAAATTACGTCACGGCTTGCTGTGATTGGTTGTGTCGCGGCCACATGGGCGACGCGACCAATCACAAGCCGTGACGTCACGGGAGGCTGGACATGCGCGCATTTTAAAATGCGCGCGTCTCCTGCCTCCCGTGACGTCACGGCTTGTGATTGGTCGCGTCGCCCATGTGACCGCGACGCGACCAATCACAAAGCCGGAACGTAATTTTAAAATACTGAATGCCTAGAAGGACCTGAAAATTACGTCACGGCTTGCTGTGATTGATCGCGTCGCGGCCACATGGGCGGCACGCGACCAATCAGAAGCCTTGACGTCACGGAAGGAAGGAAAAGCGCGCATTTTAAGCAAACAACGCTGCCGGTTCCCTCGGTGAGGTCCAGGCTGCGTCAGAGAGGTGAGTATAGCAATATTTTTTATTTTAATTCTTTATTTTACACATTAATATGGTTCCCAGGGCCTGAAGGAGAGTTTCCTCTCCTTCAGACCCTGGGAACCATCAGGGATACCGTCCGATACTTGAGTCCCATTGACTTGTATTGGTATCGGGTATCGGTATCGGATTAGATCCGATACTTTGCCGGTATCGGCCGATACTTTCCGATACCGATACTTTCAAGTATCGGACGGTATCGCTCAACACTACTGATTGGTCGTCGTTTCATACTACAGATGGACAATGACCCAAAACATGAAGCCAAAGCAACCCAGGAGTCTATTAAAGCAAAGAAGTGGAATATTCTTGAATGGCCAAGTCAGTCACCTGATCTCAACCCAATTGAGCAGCATTTCACTTGTTAAAGACTAAACTTCAGACAGAAAGGCCCACAAACAAACAACAACTGAAAACCACCGCAGTGAAGGCCTGGCAGAGCATCAAAAAGGAGGAAACACAGCGTCTGGTGATGTCCATGAGTTCAAGACTTCAGGCAGTCATTGCCAACAAAGGGTTTTCAACCAAGTACTAAAAATAAAAATTATTGAATCTGTCCAATTACTTTTGGTCCCTTTAAAAACAGGGTGGCACATGTTAAGGAGCTGAAACTCCTAAACCCTTCATCCAATTTTAATGTGGACACCCTCAAATGAAAGGTGAAAGTCTGAACTTCAACTGCATCTGAAATGTTTTGTTTAAAATTCATTGTGGTAATGTCTACAACCAAAATTAGAAAAATGTCGTCTCTGTCCAAATATATATGGACCTAACTGTATATAGCAGTGGAGCGTACAGTATATGAACAGTTCATTATCTGCAACCGAAAAATAGTATGTGACTTCCAATGACAGTGCAGTGCTGAAGAACTGCATATAGATGGAAAGTCAGCAGTGATCGCTGGAAATTTACAAGAATGTCATGTACCTACTGTACCTTTCATTTTAAATGTTATAAAAGACCACGTTTTGGATAAATGATGTATACCTTAGCTCCATGTTTAAGCAGGAGTGTAGCACAGCCAGGATGACCCCCAAGGCAAGCTTCATGAAGTGGGGTCACGTGATCTGCTGTGATCAGATTTACGCTGTATCCCTTAGAAAAAGAAAGTAATAACAATATGAAGTGTTACTATACTCAATTCCTAATCTGACAATGTGGCATCAACTGGTAGAGAATCTTTAAATTGAAGAGGAACAGCAGGGTTCACACTTGTGTTTTAACATTATGTTTTTCTGTTCCAATTTAGAAACAAACAGAAATCATACCCATAAAGGATCTGTCACATTACTGATATAGACGGAATCAGTGATCCCCTCTGCTTCAGTTTGCACTAGTATTATAGCACACCCATTTTGGGCATAAATTCGGTTTGCTTGTTCCTAAAATAGAACAGAAAAATGTAATGTCAAAATGCAAGTGTGAACCCAGCCCTGCTGGTGCATTGTCATTGCGGCAGTATTACCGTACGACGACGCTCCTTTAAGGCAATAAACGTTAGGACCTAGTTCAGAAAGGTTCACCGTGACATGGCAGAGGGCTTCATAAAGTTTGATCAGAATGTTAAACTAAGAACCTCATGTTCAATTATATATATTTTTACCTGGCGGCATTAGATCAATGTATGATTTTGGAGGTGCTGTCCATTCTCTTTCTTCAGCGTATTGCATGGTCTGTCCCTCTTCTTGGACGGACCAGCACTCCTCCCATTTGGCACAGGTGATTTTAAGTAGCCAGAGTCGGCAAAGGGGTCCAGCTTATTTTTGCTCTCATTTGAGAACTTGAGGAAGGTGTGGCGGCCATTGTTGCTGTTGTTTTGTGCTTGTGGGGCAGTGCGGTCAGGAGTCATGGGGACTCAGTCTTGCACCATGGGTGCTATGAGGCACCTGGCCACCTGCCCTGCTGGTGCATTGTCGCTGTGACGGTGGTTAGCACACAATGCCGCTCTTTTAAGGCAATAAAAGTTAAGACCCACTTAGAGGTTTGCCGTGACATGGCAGTGGCTTCATACAGTCTGATCAGAATGTTAGACTAAAACCTCATGTTCGGCTATATACATTTTTGCCGCATTAGATCAATGCATGATTTTTTGGAGGTGCTGTCCATTCTCTTTTTTCAAAACCCAGACTTATGCTACCTTTCAAAATTGAGAGGTTATCCGCAACCCCTTCACGACATGCCCTGTACGGCGCTGAGGGAGCAGTGATCGTGCGGCCTCGGTTGAAAGTTGACACCCTGCAGCAGCACCCACAATCGGTGCTAGCACCATTCACAGGCATTTAACCCCTCTGATGCCGTTGTCAATAGTTAGAGCAACATCGAGGAGGGGCTCCCTGCATGCTTCCATCAGGAAGCGATCGCATTGTCTTGATGGTCTCCATGGAGACCCCGGTCGCAAGATGGCTATGGGGTCCTTCAGTGAAGGTCACTTCTCAGTTCCTGCTCAGAGCAGCAGCTGAGACGCCTCCTTCCCTCCCTTTCAGATGCTGATCTGATGCTTTGCAGTGCAAAAGCATTGCAGAGTATCAGATCAGTGATCTGTCACAATACAGTGATGTCCCATCCTGGGATAATGCAAGAAAGTTTAAAAAAATATAAAAAAGTGTAAAAATATAAAAATATATTGAAAAAAATCACCAAATAAAAAAGAAAAAATATAATTCCAATAAGTAAATGTATTTATTTAAGAAAAAAAGCAAAAAACAAATAAACAAAAAAGTACACATATTTGGTATCACCACGTCCAGAACGACCTGCTATATAAAACTGTCCCACGAGTTAACCCCTTCAGTGAACACTAAAAAAATAAATAAAAAAACAGGCAAAAAAAATTACCAAAACAAAAAAAAAAAAAAGATGACCAAACAAAAAGTAGAATAAAACGTGATAAAAAAAGATGAATATACCGGTAAATAAACAATGTACCACTGAAAACGTCATCTTGTCCAGAAAAAAACAAGCTATGACAAAGCTCCATCAGCAGAAAAATAAAAAAGTTATACCTCTTAGAATAAAGCGATACAAAAATAATTTTTTCTATAAAATATTTTTTATTGTGTAAAAGAGGCAAAAAATAGAAAAAAGTTATAAATGGGGTATTGCTGTAATGGTACGGACCTGAAGAATAAAGCTGCTTTACCAGTTTTATCAGACGCAGAACTGTATATAAAAAGAAAACACTTTCTAAATTGCTGGTTTTAGTTTATTCTATCTCCCAAAAAACAAAATAGAAAGCAATCAAAAAAGTCATGTGCCCAAAAATGGTACCAATAAAAACGTCAACTCATCCAGCAAAAGCAATCCATAACATGACTCTGTCTGCCGAAATATGGAAAAATTATAGCTCCCAAAATATGGCAATGCAAAAATTAGTTTTTGCAATAAAAAGTATCTTTTAGTGTGTGACAGCTGACAAACATAAAAACCCAATATAAATCTGATATTGCTGTAATCACACCGACCCGAAAATAAAGTCGCCATATACCTTATACTGCATGAGGAACGGCGTAAAAAATAAATAAAACCAATTCTTCAAATGCTGTTGATTTTTCATTCTGCCTCCCAAAGATCGCAGTAAGCCTTGGCACATATTTATCCTGCCCTCTACGTTGAGCGCTTACATCGGACTTTCCATCTAAATATCTCAAATACATGATTCAATCGGAACCCCTGGCGGAAGATTCCCTATAATGAAGCAGATGGAGGCACTGTGGACCCATATGGCCTGTGATCTGGTGGTGTCCATCTTTTTAGGCAAATATAAAAGTGCGGTTGACCACAGCATTATGCACTTCTGGCAAGAAGGATAACGCTGAACAGAGGCCATATGGAGTCCACAATAACTCTGTTGCCTCATTATAGTGAATGGATTCATCCAGAGTTTGATCTGTCACGTCACTATAAGATTGTAAGTGCTCAGCGTAGAGCGCTGGATAAATGTGATCCTAAATGTTATGTAAAATATAAAAGCTTCAACTCAATTCACAAACAAAGCAAGTCCCCATTCAGGTCCATCATCTGTTAACAGAAATGTAGCGGGCTTCCATGTTACTAGTAGCACAAAGGCTCTGGAAAAGCAAAATGCCTCCTCACCAGCGTACTGGTCACTACAATGGCAGTTTACAATTTTCTCTCAACAACATCCACTACTCCTTGCTTCTGGAAAATACCCATGGAGTCAAAATCGTCACTACACCTGTAGATAAACTTTCCGAGGAGTGCAATTTCTAAAATGGGGTCACTTGAAGGGGGATTCTGCGTTTCTAGCACTTAAGGGCTCTTTATATCCAAACTATTTTATGAAAATCTGTGCTCCAGAAGGCAAATAGCACTCCATTGACCCCCCTTCCCCCGAGTCTCACCGTGTGGCTAAGCAGTACTGTACATCCACATATGGGGTATTTCTACATTCAGAAGAAATTGTGGGGAACATTTTGGTGCCATTTTTACCCATTTCCCAGAGTGAAAATGTAAAACTTGTGGCTAACACACAATCTTGGTGGTAAAAATGTAAATTATTTTTTCTTCACTGACCAGTGGTATGCAATTCTGTGACACACCTGTGGTATCAATATAATCACTGTACCTCTAGGCACCTCAGGGGCTCTGCCAATGTGACATGGTACCCTCAAACCAGTGCAGCAAAATCTGCCCTGTAATTTGGCGCTCCTTCCCTTCTGAGCTTTGCACTGTGCCTCAAAAGTAGTTTTCGACCACATATGGGGTATCAGTGAAGTCAGGAGAAATTACACAACAGATTTTGGGGTCCATTTTCTCATGTTACCCTTATGAAAATATAAAATTTGGAGCTAAAAATATTTTTTTGGGGGAAAAATTTGATTTTTTAATTTTCATAGCTCAACAATATAAAGTTCTGTGAAGCACCTGGAGGTTCAAGGTGCTCAATACACATCTAGATAAGTTCCCTAAGGGGTCTAGTTTCCAAAATGATGTTACTTGTGGGTGATTCCCACTTTTTAGGCACATAGGGAACATTTTTCAATGTTGTCATTAGGAATGGGATTATTACTATGTAAAACTCATCAAATTGTTAGACAAGTAGTTTCGAAATGTTTCATTACCCATCATAGGCTGATTATAATGAGGGCAATCTGGGCTACCACATGAGGCCCGTGGCTCCATGCTCCCATGGCCAGATTTCCCTTTTTATACTATCTTGTGCTCCTCGGCACACATATCCCAGCAGGGGATCTCCCGTCACCTCTGCTGTGATGTGGCAGCAAATGGATTATATTCTCGTCAGAGAGGTGAGGAATATGGTTGTTTATTTTTTTAACTCTTTTACAGGGGTCATGGGCCTCAGTGGATTAGGCATCAAGGTGAGTATGAATTTGCTTTTTTTTTATTAATATAAAATTGTCAGTGTCTTTATTTCACTTAAAGGACTTTATTCAGGGTGTTTTTTATTTACATTATGACTAGAAACACCTCTCCATTACTAACTGCTGGGCTTGATGTCAGCTGACATTACAAAGCAGACATCAACCTCACTACGATTACCCCCTTGACAATGCACTAGGGAAAGTGGGAAGAGTGAATGCTAAGCGCCAGAATTATGGATCTTATTGATGAGCCTTTTCTGGGGCGGCTGAAAGCTGATGTTTTTAGTCTGGGAGGGGGCCAATATCCATGGAGATTCACTGACCATTTCAGATTGTTGAAAGCATGATCTGTGGCTTGTGGGAGGTCATTGTGCAAGGAGTAGGATTAGGGGAGCTGTGACCATCACCTATTGTAAATGGCGAATCCTGTGTTTTCTATATATACTAGTGCTAACTTTCAGTGTAATTCTGCTTGTGATGATGATGAGACTACTGAAAGCGATATCTGCAGAATGCTAAGTGTCAGCCTATTATCAGGCTCAGTGATCAATATAGAAAAGGTAAGGGTGCTTTCATGTTCTTCGAAAATCACTGTCATCAGTTAATTATGGAATATCTCTAAGATATAACAGAATTATATGATCTGTGAGGATCTGAACACTGAGACCCTTAGAGATTGTGAGAAGAAAGGGCAGCAGCCTACGTCAGAGAACTATATTCTTTAGCCAAACTGCAACAGCCGTAGCACCAGAGACTGTATTCAAGTGGTGCTGAGTCTAGGGAAACATAAAAAGGCCTTTTTCTGTTGTGATTTGTAGGGTTCCAGTAGATAGTTCCACATTAATGACAATTATTGTATTACCTGGTTAATTAATTTGTTTAATGTTCCTTGTCGTCCATGAATTGATGCTTCATGTAACAAAGACCAATCAGACACAAAGTCTGCAAAGAAAAAAAGAAGTGTTATAATATATATCACATCACAAAATATTTAATGTTATTAGTAAATATAACAATAAACAGCCTGAGGAGCTTAGGACACTGACACCTTTAATATTCTTTTTTTATTAAATGTTTACATTTTTGGATGGTAATCGTTATCCTACAGGTCCTTATTAAAATGTTACTTCATTTGGCTTCTGCTGCCTCCATGTATCATCGTACATAACCAGCTGCAGATTTCTGTTTTGGCCATTTCTAGGCCAAATAAAACATTTTCCTAAAGTGGTGTGAGTTTTATCGTAGTCTGGGAATTAAATAATTGGCATCAGCCATCTCAATGCCTTTCATAAGTCAAAGAAATAATTTTCAGGACCACTGTGTGCTTTTTAGTAGTCTGGGAAACAAATATTTGTCATCAACAATCTTATTGCTATTTCTAGGCCAAATAAATAATTTTTATAAATCAATTTGTGTTTTCTAGTAGTCTAAGAAATAAATAATTGTCATCAGCCAGCTCGTTGCCATTTACAGGCCAGATAAATCATTTTCCTAAAGTGGTGTGAGTTTTATAGTAGTCTGGGAAGTAAATAATTGGCATCAGCCATCTCAATGCCTTTCATAGGTCAAAGAAAAAATTTTTCAGGACCACTGTGTGCTTTTTTGTAGTCTGGGAAACAAATAATTGTCATTAATAAACATGTGTATAGCAAAATATTGCTATAATTTTCTGGGAGAAATACTTCATTTTCTGAAACAATTTCAAGGGTGCCAATATATTGACAGCACATGGACTTTTGCCATCTGTGTGCTCACTGTACATGATTTTCACAGACCCTTAGACCAGTATGGATAATTTACATTCATGACTTGGATCAAAAAAGGACATTTCGCAGTGATTTCTTGCAGATCACTCAGTTTACAAAAACACATGGCCATGTGAACAGTCACATAGACTACAATAGATACATGTTCTCGCTGTGAAAAACACTGATAGAACACATACGTGAAAAACGTAAACCTGAATGAGATCTAAACCAAATCTCTGGAGCTGCAGTTCACTGCTTATAGGTCTCGGTTCCTACCTACCCTTTATGCTTGCTTTCATGATGACAACTGTCTCCTCACCGGCTCTGCGGACATCTGTGCACGGCCAACTGTCAATCAAAGTGCTGTGATGTGCTTATAACTGCCGGTAACAGAATAGTGAGTGGTGCCTGTAGACGCTTCACGCACATCCCAATGACTGAAAGCTGAAGGCTCCCATTAGAAAATAAGTTCATTTTTTCCCAGTAGCTGCACTTCTAGTAAGTCAGCCATACAGCATCGTCGTAATGCTATCTACCTGCAGATTGACCTATATCTACAGCTAGATCGCGTTTTCCAAGGTGACGGGTTCCCTTTAAGCTCTCATGGTTTTAGAGACATAAATTTGTGGATTATTGCATTTTCCAGGACGTCCCCCTGACAGCACTCTGGAGGACGTCCTCCTCCTCCTTGCAGGGACAGGAAACAACACGAGAGGTTAAAAGGTCCCACTCCGCCCCCTTTCCTTTAGTGTTTTTCCTGTCCCTGCATGGAGGGACACACGAGAGAAGCAAGCTTACCGGACCGGAGGGCTCAGGGGGATCGTGCGGCTGGTCCAATATCCTTCCCCCTCGTCGATAGCCCAGGGCACATACTTCCCGGTTGGGAGTCCCTGTGCCCAGAGACCAGTCGAGCGGACGCGCTCCTGGGTGAGCCGCTTCCTCCCAGGGGGAGGCTCTCGGCTCGGGCGCCAGGAGGAACAAGAGGCGCCGGCGCCAGGAAGGTGGAAAGGCGCATAGGTCCGCATGCTCTCATACGAGCATGCAGGGACGGCAGAACCTCCCGGCTTCAGCGTGCGTTCCACTGCGTGGAACGTGGAAGTAAGTGTATATCGTCACTTCCGGTGACGTCAGCGGCGTCATTTCCGGCGGATTCGGCGGCAGAACATGCGTTCCACAGTGTGGAACGCTGAAACATCGATAAAAAGGCGCCGGAGATGGGAATGGGCGTCCAGCGTTCTACTCAGCAAGCGCTACAGTGAACCGGGACGCACATTCACAGGCACGAGCCGGAAAGGAGGTCTTCAATGCCAGAGACAAGGGGTAAGTGCAGCAGTGCTGCTAAATCCCTGTATGTATATCTGGCAGGAGATGTTCTATTTATATGGTATATTTATATTTAAACAGAGGATATGGATCCCAGGAGTGAGGAGGCTGGGGTAAGTGCGCATAGCGCATATTACCTTCCACTCTTATTCCTAAGTCACTAAGATACACTCACTCTTATACTTAGGATAAGGAGACTCAACAGACATCCCTGCCAGTGGCAAAAAAGTCAGGCAAGGCACTGACAAAGTCCAGACGATGCTCCATATGTAATGCAAAGTTACCAGAAGCACATAAAAAGGAGTTGTGCGGGTCCTGCATCTCTAGAGTTGTAAGAGAAGAGCAACCGTTATTATTATCTGAAATGAGATCTTTAATTCGGGAAGAGGTACAGAATTCATTAGCTACTATGACACAACGGTACCCCTCCAGCCCAGGTCGGGGTCGCAAAAGACCACGGATGGACCTGGACCAGGACGATGTGGAGGCTTCATCTAAGGAAGAATCAGACGGTGGAGGTTCGGATCAAGAAGACGGAGAATTACCATTGGAGGAACAGGATCAAGGAAGAAAGTTTCTATTTCCCGTGGAAGAGACAGAAGATTTAGTACAAGCTGTGAGGAATACAATGCAGATGAAAGAGGAGCCGCGGCCGAAGTCCAGACAAGATTTGATGTTTGGAGGGCTTACGTCACAAAGACAGACGGTATTCTCTGTAAGCGATCACCTGAAACAGATGATATTGCAAGAATGGAAGGATGCGGAACGTAGACTGATAGTGTCTCGGGAGTTTAAAAGTCGTCTACCATTTGATCCGGAGGATATCAAGTCATGGGAGGAAATTCCGAAAGTTGACGTACCCATAGCCAAGGTTACTAAAAAAACGGCTATTCCATTTGAGGACTCATCTAGTCTTAGAGACGCTATGGACCGCAAAGCAGATATTCTGTTGCGCCGTTCCTGGGAAACGTCGGCAGCACTGATAAAGGCTAACATTGCAGCCACGTCAGTAGCTAGATCAATGTATTTGTGGATGGGGCAGTTAGAGGAACATTTGGTGAATAAAACCCCGCGGGCCGATATAATTTCTTCCTTACCCATCATAAAGTCTGCCACAGCCTTTATGGCTGACACGTCAGCAGAATCCGTGAGATTTGCGGCCTGGAATAGCTCATTATCCAATGCGACTCGTAGAGCTATATGGCTTAAATCATGGTCAGGGGATAATGCATCTAAAAATAAATTATGTGCTATTCCCTTTTCAGGATCCAAAGTATTTGGACAGGCGTTAGATGATATTTTAGAATCCGCTTCAGACAATAAAAAAGGTTTTCCAGAGGAAAAACCGAAAAAGTTTCAGCCATTTCGGAAAAGACCCCCACCTCGAAGTTCCTATAGAGGCAAGCAGCATGACTATAGAGAACAGTGGAGATCCAACAGGGGTACCTATAGAGGAGCATACTCTCAGAACCGAAGGGGAAGGAATTCCCTGTTTGGATCAAGCCCTAGATCTAGGAGACAATGACGCCATAGGTATAGGGGGCAGACTCAGTCTTTTCCTGAACAACTGGAAAAAGATTACAAAAAATGCCTATGTCCTCAAAATAATTTCAGAAGGATACAAGATAGAGCTCGTATCCCCAGCACCACAGAGGTGTATTCCACCCACCAGTGTGGCAAAAAATTCACCAATGTTCTTAGACCTTATGAAGTTGTTCAGGTCTCAAGTTATAGTGCGGGTTCCCAAAACAGAAATAGCCAGAGGTCACTACTCTTCACTATTTTCAATTCCAAAGCCATCGGGAGAAACTCGCACAATAATAAACCTAAAACCCTTGAACGTCTATGTAAGATACAAAAGATTCAGAATGGAATCAATAAAAACAACTGTCCACCTCATAGACGAAGATGCGGTAATGTGTACGCTCGACCTAAAAAGCGCGTATCATCAGGTTCCAATCCATGCAACATCTCAGGAGCTTCTGAGGTTTTCTGTAAAGATTCCGGACCAAACCTGCCACCTACAATTTCAGTGTCTCCCGTTCGGCCTGGCCTCAGCACCAAGAATAATTACAAAACTGGTAGCAGAGGTGGTGGCATACTTAAGAAACGAGGGAATTACAATAATTCCTTATTTGGACGATTTTCTGCTGGTAGCCAGAACAAAAAACATCTTAATCCTACACAGGGATCGAGCCATTTCAGTCCTAGAATATCTAGGTTGGGTTGTAAATCAGAAGAAATCACACATAAAGCCCGAATCTTGGAAGGTGTTTCTGGGAGTTCTTCTAGATGCCACCTCAAGACAATCCTTTTTGCCAAGAGAAAAGCAGGTGGCAATGAGAACGTTAATCATGGAATTCCTAAAACATTGGATTACTATAAGATCGGCCATGAAGATCTTAGGGAAGATGACGGCCTGTATTACTTGCGTAAGGTGGGCACAGGCTCACTCAAGATTGTTACAGGATCAGGTTCTCTCGACATGGGATCGACGTCAGTCATCGCTGGACAAAGTAATCCGTCTGTCAAGAGCAGTAAAAAAGTCATTGCACTGGTGGACTCAATACAGCAACCTAAGAGTGGGTGTTCCATGGACCTTGAACCCTTGTGTGGTGATCACTACAGACGCCAGTCAGTGGGGTTGGGGAGCCCATCTAGAAGGATCATTCATTCAGGGCAGGTGGCCAGAAGATATCAGTCAAAGATCTTCAAACTACAGAGAGCTTTACGCTATTTGGGAAGCTCTAAGAAGAAACCACTCTCGCTTGAAGAACAAACATGTGAAAATCCTAACAGACAACATGACAGCGGTATCCTTCATAAGACATCAGGGAGGTCCCAGACACAAACCACTTCAAGAGTTGGCACGAAGAATATTTTTTTGGGCAGAGAACACAGTCCTGTCAATCATAGCAGTCCACTTAGAGGGATCTCAAAACGTCCTGGCCGATTATTTGAGCAGAAAAGAAATCTGTCCGACAGAATGGGAATTAAATCAAGAAATCTTTCAAAGATTATGTCATCATTGGGGGACTCCCAGGATAGACTTATTCGCTACAAGAAAAAATTCGAAGGTGGCCAGATTCTATTCCCTCAACCCTACGGACATGTCGGAAGCAGTCGACGCCTTGAGTCAAACATGGGTCGAACCACTCTCTTATGCATTTCCTCCAATAGCACTCATTCCGAGAGTACTCAGGAAGATTCAGGAAGAGCAGGCAACAGTGCTGATGGTTGTGCCATTCTGGCCGAGAAGGAGCTGGTTTCCGTTGTTAGGAGCCATGACAACAGACAGTCCAATCAGACTTCCCCTATGGAAGGACATCGTTCATCAAGGGCCCGTGTTACATCAAAACCCGGAACGATTACACCTTTCAGCATGGATCCTGAGAGGGACATCTTGAAATCAAGGGGGCTATCTGATGAAGTCATCTCAACAATCCAAGCTAGTCGTAAGCCAGTAGCGTCAGCTATTTACTGCAAAATTTGGAAGAAATTCTGTATGAAAGGTGGCAGGTCGACCGTGATATCGGAAAACCCGGATGTTCCCAGAGTTCTGGATTTTCTCCAATCTGGATTCAATATGGGGCTGAGGCCTAGTACCCTTAAGGTGCAGATTTCGGCTCTTAGCACATTCCTGGATTATCCGTTGGCCTCTCATCCTTGGATAATTAGATTCGTAAAAGCCATCCAGAGATTACGTCCCACGTTTAGACAATTAACTCCCACTTGGGATTTAAATTTAGTGCTCAGAGCCCTATGTAAAGATCCTTTTACCCTTAAAAGTGACATGCCCATTGCAATACGAACTTGGAAAACAGCATTTTTGGTAGCAATTACAACGGCCAAAAGAGTAGGGGAGATACAAGCCCTGTCAATTAGGGATCCGTACCTCCAGATTCGTGAGGATCATATAATCTTAAAACTAGATCCATCATTTATTCCCAAGGTAGCTTCTGTACAAAATAGAAACCAGGAAATAATTCTACCCTCCTTTTGCAATAAACCCTCTAATACAAAAGAACAATCTTTACATTCTCTTGATGTAAGACAGGCAGTACTAGACTATTTAGAGGCCACTAGTACTTGGAGGAAAGATCCCAATCTATTTATCCTTTTTGGAGGTAAAAATAGGGGTAAAAAAGCATCCAAAACATCTATAGCTAGATGGATCACTACAGTAATCTCAAAAGCCTATGCGTCAGAAGGGGTAGATTGTCCTGTGGGAATAAAAGCCCATTCCACTCGGGCCATTTCAGCATCATGGGCGGAATGGGCAGGGGCATCATTAGAGCAAATCTGTAAAGCCGCAACCTGGGCCAGCGTGAACACATTCTGTAAACACTACAAACTAGATGTGTTAGCAACACAACAAATGTCATTTGGGAGAAAGGTTCTCCAGGCAGTTGTCCCACCCTAAAGGAGATTTCTTTGGTATTCTCCAGAGTGCTGTCAGGGGGACGTCCTGGAAAATGGGTATTATACCTACCGATAATTCGGTTTCCAGGAGTCCATCCTGACAGCACCGTTACTTCCCCCCCTATGTATACTATGTCATATGCTGTAAATATGATTTGGTTAATAAAATTCAAATGGTATCTATCCATGGTGTGGTACTTGTCAAAACACTAAAGGAAAGGGGGCGGAGTGGGACTTTTTAACCTCTCGTGTTGTTTCCTGTCCCTGCAAGGAGGAGGAGGAGGACGTCCTCCAGAGTGCTGTCAGGATGGACTCCTGGAAACCGAATTATCGGTAGGTATAATACCCATTATCATCTATTGTTGTATCCATAGGATGTAATGGTGTAATAGCAATAGTTGCTTATAGAGATTGGTTTTGATGGTAAGAATCGTTTCATTATCCCGATAGGACCTCCTTTGTTCTTGTATAGAGCAAATTGTTCTATTTTGAGAGTTTAGAATAAGAGGAAAATATCTAGCGTCCATGTGTCTTATGAACATCTGTCTTATTTTATTTTATGAACATCTGTCTCACATCTTGTAATATGTTCACCTTTTTAACTACTTCATTTGGCGCACATGAACACTTATTTTGCTGTACAGAAATTTGTCACCAATCCCAGTTCACAGTAAGGATCAAAATCTAAACATCTCAGACATACACACTCTGACGTACTATTAAAATTGATTTTTCTTTTTTATGCTAAACATATTTTTCAAAAAAAAATATTTATTTGTTGTATTATAAAAAAAAAAACAACTGATAACTTGCATTTTTCACTCTGGCTAATGAGCCTCATAATAGGCTGACACTTCCTGTTTATTGAGATCACTTCCTATCATCTTATGACCATCATATGGCAGATTACAATGACGATAATGCCTATACATAGATAACACAATCCATTATTCACAATAGGTGAAGGTTGCAGCCCACCCTTTTCCCCTCCCTGCACAATCACCTCTGTCCATATCACAGAGCATGCCCACAACACTCTCCTATAAAAGTCAATGTACATTCCCAGTATATTGTGTCCTATGTCCATAAAGCTACTATAAAACATATCTCTAAATGCTGTTACCAGCAGTCCAGAAAAGAGGGCAGCCCTCATAATGAATTTTAGAAAATAGGATAAAAAAAATAAATAAACAGATTATAAAAAAATAATGTTTCACTACTACATTAAGTGTAAGGCTGGTTTCACACATCCACTGTTCCTGATCCGAGTACAGACTGACAAATGTGGATCGGTCACAGGTCTCTCGATTTAAACACATGTGGATGTTGAGTTTGGGTCAAGAGAGCCGAGGCTGAGCCGTACTCAGACCGTGATACGTGAATGTGTGAAACCGGCCTAAATCAAAGACTGGCAGAAAGTAAAAAGTCCTGTATTCGGAACCATTACAAAGTCAACAATGGCCTATCTCAGGAGGAGACATATCATTGGTGCAAACTGTGTAGCCACACAGACAGAAGAGGTAAGAGGGACCACCACCACCTCCAAAGCAGAGATGCATTGTGATAAGCTATCATACTTTTCTTGCACAGCGGCCCTCTTATATCTGTGTTTCCCAGGCTACATAATTAATACACTGGTTACACAGCAATTACCTAAATATGTTTGGGGTCATAGGAGCTTGTATAGTCACTGGTGGTGAAGGCATGCTAAGATGAAAAGGTACCACCAGCCTCAGAAGTGATTGCTATATCTTGGAACTGGAGGACCATGAGTAGTTGTTGGTTGGGTGGACAAACCACTGATGTGGGACCACATTTGGGGGTAAACGTGGAGCCATTGACGCACTTGGGTCACTAGAGTCTATTTCCTAAGGATTAATTCACATGCCTAACCGATTAGATTTCTTCTGTGTACACTGGTAATAATACGGCAAATAATATCATTCATTGGTGTGATTTTAAACCGAGAACTTGATGTTTTTTTGTGTTTAAGAATTTGCATTACTTTCAGCTTATTGTAGAGTAACCAGTTCAGACTTGTCCGGGAACTGAATGATCCGCTCTCATGTGTAAGAAAAAGTTCAGCTCCGTTATGTTCAAGTATGACAGGATATACATTTTTGGTGGACGGTTGAGACTATATTTTATGTATGTGTGGTGCACATTGCTCTAATTACATGGCAAGAAGCTGTTTGTATGGTCTGGGCTGCGGAGTTATTTTAGTGATCAACTATTTACTTTAGACATGCATGTAATTGTTTCAGTATGTTAAGCATTATGTACACACACATACATATATTTACTGTATGTATGTATACTGTACATCTTCTTAGTGGCGGGCCAATTTTTGAAAAATCTGACCAGTGTCCCTTTAGGTAGTAATACCTCTGGAATGCTTCAACAAATCCCAGTGATTTCGAGAATGTTTTTTCGTGGCACATTATAATTTATGACAACGGTAAATTTAGGTTGATATGTTTGATTTTTTTTATAAATAAATACAAAACATTTGACAAAAATGTAAAAAAAAGTGCAATTTTCAAATTTTGAATGATTATTCCTTTAATCCAGATAGTTATGCAGCACCCCAGGAAGCCAGTTGTTACAGTGGTATTGCCTTCCTCACGGGGAGGGTGATGCCATGCCTGGAAGCAAGGAAGATCCCTTTAACAGGTGACACCTACAGACAACACTATTCTGACTCCAGAAGGAGAGCTCTGATCCAGTTTGTAGGTGGCTTCCCTATATATTCTGGCTGGAGTAGGAGTTAGGTAGTCAGTTTTAGAGGAGAGTTGGAGCCGTGCAGACACATGGTTCTGCAGCTCCTGACAGAGCAGTCTGTGAGAGACTGTGAGGGGAGAAGAAGTAAAGGAGAGGAAAGATACTAGGAGTGGAGCTGCGAGAGGGCTCACTCCAGAATCAGCGCAAGAAACCGGAAGCTGGAATTCCGAGGTTGTGGGGATAACTATATGCCCCAGAGCAGAAACCGGAGGGCAGGAGATTTCAAGTCGCCTGTCCACCATTACATCCGAAGGCACAGGAGCATATAGAACCTGAAGTCACCACAAGTAGGGACACCTGTGATAAGGCTCGAGTTGCCTGCCATACGGATATTGTCCTATTAATAGGACAGAGAGAAAGTGAGGACCTTGTGTGAAGCCTTAGGCAGCAAGGACCTACAACACAGCGCAGTAAGGAAGGCTTCCAACCCCACCTGGCTAGGGGGATTCTCAATCGTTTCCAGGCTGGCCGGACCTCCCCATCACCTGTGATTCGTTCCCTGGACTGTGGCTGCATTCTACCAGTAAAAGGTAAAGAGACTGTAACCTTGTGTCCTCTAATTCTTTGCTGCACTTCACCATCTATAACCCTTACCAACTACACTGGGAGCCCTGGGGACTAATTTCTACCTGTGGGGAACTATACCACCTCTTCTGCAATACCATCATCCCCAGAGGACACCTTTGAGCAGCATCGTCCATCCCTGGCCGAGCACCACAGGTGGCGTCACAAACATTCTTTATTCAAAACAACCCCTTTAAAGACCTTTCCTTTAACTTAGATACTCAGGGCCACGGACCGGGTTGCTGCCACCGTGACTACCCTTTTAACAACCACTGAACCCGGTACCGAGTATCCCCTAGGCCCTAGTGGGCGCTCCAATCATACAACAGAAAAACATTAAAAAATAACATTTCCCACATGTCTGCTTTACATCAGCACCATTTGTAAAATGTTATTTTATTTTGTTTGCATTTTAGGAGGTTTTAAAAATGTAGCAGCAATTTTTCATTTTTTCAAAGAAATTTACAAAATTTAGTTTTTAGGGACCTATCCAGGTTTGAAGTGACTCTGGGGGTCCTATATATTGGAAACCCCCCAAAAGTGATACTATTTTTAGAAAAAGCATCCCTTGACATATTGAAAACTGTTGTCAGGTAGTTTATTAACCCTTCAGGTGATTTTCAGGAATGAATGCAGAGAGGCATGACAGAAATGAAAATGTGTATTTTACCACCTAAAAGTCACTAACTTCTGAACAGGTCGCTGTAGACCGTTATTTGGTCATGAATTGGCAAGGCAAACATCAGGACCACACAATCATGATCTCAGGGTGCCGATGGGGTTAAATAGGAAGCTCCACACTCTGTTAACCATTTATATGATGTAGTCCCTTTTGACAGCAGCATCTAAGGGGTTAAACAGATATGGACGGTGCCAACACTGATCATGGCTAATGCAGCAAGTTTGTCAGGTATAATGTACAACCAATCGCTGCTGGATTGTCTCCTGTATGTGGAGGCTAATCTCTTATATCACAAGTCAGTAAAAAGACTTATTGGAAGTCATTAAAGGGAACCTGTCACCTCGTTTTTCGATATGAGATAAAAATATGGCTCAATAGGGCCTGAGCTCTGCTTTACATTAGTATCTTTCATATCCCTCGATTCCCCACCTTTGCAGAGAAAATACCATAGTAATCTCTCCGTTTTCATCTGTAAATCACCCTGGTCCGGTCCGATGGGCGGGGCCTAATCACTGTCTCTCCCCCCGTAACTTGATCTGTGAATAGCACAGATCGCGTTCATTTTTTGCAGTTGCGCATTGCATTAGCCTCTAGAGCGTGCGCAGTATGCTTTGACCAACTGTGGGCAAAGCATGATATCATTTTCCTTGACGTTCTTTGCCCCAGAAGTCTTTCTAAGCTTCCGGGGCGCAGAGCATAGGGTCAAAAGCCGGCGCATGCGCAATAATGATTTCATGCTTTGCCCACAGTTGGTCAAAGCATACTGCGCACGCGCGAGACGCTAATTCAATGCGCAACCGCAGAAACTGACGCCAAAGAAAGGAAAGAAGATTAGTTTAGCAAAGCCGGAGATGGGGAGAATCGGCGAATAGGCCCCGCCCATCGGACTGACCGGGGTGATTGACAGACCAAAATGGAGAGATTACTAAGGTATTTTCTCTGCAAAGGTGGGAAATCGGGGGATATGAAAAATACTAATGTAAAGCAGAGCTCAGGCACTATTGAACCATATTTTTACCTCATATCAAAATAACGGGGTGACAGTTTCCCTTTAAGGGGATATATACACTGCTCTAAAAAATAAAAGGAACACTTAAACAACAGAATATAACTCCAAGTAAATCAAACTTCTGTGAAATCAAACTATCCACTTAGGAAGCAACACTGTTTGCAAATCAATTTCACATGCTGTTGTGCAAATGGAATAGACAACAGATGGAAATTATTGGCAATTATCAAGACACACTCAATGAAGGAGTGGTTCTGAAGGTGAGGTGGGGACCACAGACCAGAACTCAGTACCAATGCTTTCTGGCTGATGTTTTGGTCATTTTTGAATGTTGGTTGTGCTTTCACACTCATGGTAGCATGAGACGGACTCTACAACCCACACAAGTGGCTCAGGGAGCGCAGCTCATCCAGGATGGCACATCAATGCGAGTTGTGGCAAGAAGGTTTGCTGTGTCTGTCAGCGTAGTGTCCAGAGGCTGGAGGCGCTACCAGGAGATACAGTAGGCCAGTACACCAGGAGATGTGGAGGGGGCCGCAGGAGGGCAATAACCCAGCAGCAGGACCGCTACCTCCACCTTTGTGCAAAAAGGAACAGGAAGAGCACTGCCAGAGCCCTGCAAAATGACCTCCATCAGGCCACAAATGGGCATGTGTCTGCACAAACGGTTAGAAACCGACTCCATGAGGATGGTCTGAGTGCCCGATATCCACAGATGGGGGTTGTGCTCGCAGCCCAACACTGTGCAGGACGCTTGGCATTTGCCACAGAACACCAGGATTGACAAATTCGCCACTGGTGCCCTGTGCTCTTCACAGATGAAAGCAGGTTCACACTGAGCACATGTGACATACGTGACAGAGCCTGGACACGCCATGGAGAGTGATCTGCTGTCTGCAACATCCTTCAGCATGGCCAGTTTAGCAGTGGGTCAGTAATGGTGTGGGGTGGCATTTCTTTGGAGGGCCGCACAGCCCTCTATGTGCTTGCCAGAGGTAGCCTGACTGACATTAGGTACCGAGATGAGATCCTCAGACCCCTTGTGAGACCATATGCTGGTGCGGTTGGTCCTGGGTTCCTCCTAATGCAGGACATTGCCAGACCTCATGTGGCTGGAGTGTGTCGGCAGTTCCTGCAAAATGAACGCATTGAAGCTATGGACTGGCCCGCCCGTTCTCCAGACCTGAATCCGATTGAACACATCTGGGACATCATGTCTCGCACCATCCACCAATGTCATGTTGCACCACTGACTATCCAGGAGTTGGCGGATGCTTTAGTCCAGGTCTGGGAGGAGATCCCTCAGGAGACCATCTGCCGCTTCCACAGGAGCATGCCCAGGCATTGTAGGGAGTTCATACAGGCATGTGGAGGCCACACACACTACTGAGCATCATTTCCTTGTCTTGAGGCATTTCCACTGAAGTTGGATCAGCCTGTAACTTCATTTTCCACTTTGATTTTGAGCATAATTCCAACTCCAGACCTCCGTGGGATATTAGTTGTAATTTATGTTGATCATTTTTAGGTTTTATTGTTCTCAACACATTCCACTATGTAATGAATAAAGATTTGCAACTGGAATATTTAATTTGTTGATATCTAGGATGTGGGATTTTAGTATTCCCTTTAGTTTTTTGAGCAGTGTATATACACACACATACAGCGGATGAAATAAGTATTGGAACACAACAATTTTTTAAGTAAATGCATTTCTAATGCAGGCACAGAAATCAAACCACAGGTATCAATAAATTAAGTTATCTATAATATAACGCTGGGAGCGTCACTCTGTCCGAAGCCTTTATAGACTGTGCAAGCGCCGGCGCAGTCTGGACCCCACAGAGCGACGCTCCCAGGAGATCGCGGTATGCGTAAGCGCTGAACGCACACCGCGATCTCCAACGGAGAAACAAGAACGAGCCAGGAGGCGGAGGGTGAGTATACTTACCTGTCCCGTTCCACCGACGCGATTCCGGGCCATGAATGTCCCCCTGCTCCCAGAATCGGCGCCTGCGCAGACCGCGCTTTCCGGCGCCATTTTCTTGAAGACACATTGCAGTGTGTCTTCAAGAAAATGGCGCCGGAAAGCGCGGACTGCGCAGGCGCCGATTCCGGCACCAGGAGGACACAGAAAATGGCGCCGGAAATGAATGAGGCAGCGCAAGTAACAAATTGCTGTGCCATGAGGCTGTGGCACTTCATGCCACAGCTATTTGTTACTTACGCCACCTGATTCATTTCCGCCGCCATTTTCTTGGTCCTGCTCCCAGAATCGGCGCCTGCGCAATCCGCGCTTTCCGACGCCATTTTCTTGAAGACACATTGCAGTGTGTCTTCAAGAAAATGGCGCCGGAAAGCACGGACTGCGCAGGCGCCGATTCCGGGAGCAGGACCAAGAAAATGGCGGCGGAAATGAATCAGGTGGCGACAGCCGCCGCACCCAGCACAGCCGTCCACAGCCGACGCACCCAGCACAGCCACCGCACCCAGCACAGCCATCCACAGCTGACGCACCCAGCACAGCCACCGCACCCAGCACAGCCATCCACAGCCGCCGCACCCAGCACAGCCACCCACAGCCGCCGCACCCACCACAGCCACAGCACCCAGGACAGCCACGCACAGCCACCGCACCCAGCACAGCCGCCGCACCCAGCACAGCCACCGCACCCAGCACAGCCATCCACAGCCGACGCACCCAGCACAGCCACCGCACCCAGCACAGCTGTCCACAGCCGACGCACCCAGCACAGCCACCGCACCCAGCACAGCCGTCCACAGCCGCCGCACCCAGCACAGCCACCCACAGCCACCGCACCCACCACAGCCACCGCACCCAGCACAGCCACGCACAGCCACCGCACCCAGCACAGCCACCGCACCGAGCACAGCCGCTGCACCCAGCACAGCCGCCGCACCGAGCACAGCCGCCGCACCCAGCATAGCCGCCGCACCGAGCACAGCCGCCCACAGCCACGTACAGCCGCCTACAGCCACGCACAGCCGCCGCACCCAGCACAGCCGCCGCACCCAGCACAGCCACGCACAGCCGCCTACAGCCGCTGCACCCAGCACAGCCGCCCACAGCCACGCACAGCTGCCCACAGCCGCCTACAGCCACGCACAGCCGCCGCACCCAGCACAGCCGCCGCACCCAGCACAGCCACGCACAGCCGCCCACAGCCACGCACAGCCGCTGCACCCAGCACAGCCACCGCACCCAGCACAGCCGCCCACAGCCATGCACAGCCATCCACAGCCACCTACAGCCACGCACAGCCGCTGCACCCAGCACAGCCACCGCACCCAGCACAGCCGTCCACAGCCAGCACAGCCACCCACAGCCGCCGCACCCAGCACAGCCACGCACAGCCGCCGCACCCAGCACAGCCGCCACACCTAGCACAGCCGTCCACAGCCGCCGCACCCAGCACAGCCACGCACAGCCACCCACAGCCACCGCACCCAGCACAGCCACACACAGCCGCCGCACCCAGCACAGCCGCCGCACCGAGCACAGCCGCCTACAGCCACGCACAGCCACCGCACCCAGCACAGCCGCCGCACCCAGCACAGCCGCCGCACCCAGCACAGCCACGCACAGCCGCCCACAGCCACGCACAGCCGCTGCACCCAGCACAGCCACCGCACCCAGCACAGCCGCCCACAGCCACGCACAGCCGCCTACAGCCACGCACAGCCGCACCCAGCACAGCCGCCATACCCAGCACAGCCGCCGCACCCAGCACAGCCACGCACAGCCGCCGCACCCAGCACAGCCGCCGCACCCAGCACAGCCGCCGCACCCAGCACAGCCGCCGCACCCAGCACAGCCCCGCACAGCCGCCCACAGCCACGCACAGCCGCTGCATCCAGCACAGCCACCGCACCCAGCACAGCCACGCACAGCCGCCTACAGCCACGCACAGCCGCTGCACCCAGCACAGCCGTCCACAGCCAGCACAGCCACCCACAGCCAGCACAGCCACCCACAGCCGCCGCACCCAGCACAGCCACGCACAGCTGCCGCACCCAGCACAGCCGCCGCACCCAGCACAGCCACGCACAGCCGCCGCACCCACCACAGCCACCGCACCCAGCACAGCCACGCACAGCCGCCGCACCCAGCACAGCCGCCGCACCCAGCACAGCTGCGCACAGCCACGCACAGCCGCCGCACCCAGCACAGCCGCCCACAGCCACCCACAGCCGCTGCACCCAGCAGAGCCACCGCACCCAGCACAGCCGCCCACAGCCACGCACAGCCGCCACACCCAGCACAGCCGCCCACAGCCACGCACAGCCGCTGCACCCAGCACAGCCGCCTACAGCCACGCACAGCTGCCACACCCTGCACAGCCACCACGCACAGCCGCCGCACCCAGCACAGCCACCGCACCCAGCACAGCCGCCGCACCCAGCACAGCCGCCGCACCCAGCACAGCCGCCGCACCCAGCACAGCCGCCCACAGCCACGCACAGCCGCTGCACCCAGCACAGCCACCGCACCCAGCACAGCCGCCCACAGCCACGCACAGCTGCTGCACCCAGCACAGCCGTCCACAGCCAGCACAGCTACCCACAGCCGCCACACCCAGCACAGCCACGCACAGCCGCCGCACCCAGCACAGCCTCCGCACCCAGCACAGCCGCCGCACCGAGCACAGCCGCCGCCCACAGCCACGCACAGCCGCCCACAGCCACGCACAGCCGCTGCACCCAGCACAGCCACCGCACCCAGCACAGCCGTCCACAGCCGCCGCACCCAGCACATCCACCCACAGCCGCCGCACCCACCACAGCCACCGCACCCAGCACAGCCACACACAGACGCCGCACCGAGCACAGCCGCCCACAGCCACGCACAGCCGCCCACAGCCACGCACAGCTGCCTACAGCCACGCACAGCCGCTGCACCCAGCACAGCCACTGCACCCAGCACAGCTGCGCCACATACAGCCGCCCGCACTCAGCACAGCCACATACAGCCGCCCGCACTCAGCACAGCCGCCCGCACTCAGCACAGCCGCCCGCACTGATGGGGGCGCAGGATGGAGCAGCACGTGATAGGATGGGAGCACATGACAGGATGGGGATGCAGGATGGAGCAGCACATGACACGGTGGAGCAGCACATGACAGGATGGAGATGCAGGATGAAGCAGCACATGACACGGTGGAGCAGCACATGACAGGATGGGAGAGCAAGATGGGAGCAGCACATACCAGGATGGAGACCATATACCAATATAAATGCTCGCCACCCGGGCGTAGAACGGGTTCAATAGCTAGTGTGTAATAATGGGAAAAGGCACTGGCAAACTTTATGTAATGGATGGAAGGATGAATGGACAAAGGTGCCAAGGCATTCTTGATAAAAAATCTCCTGCCATCTACCAGGATGCTGAAGATGAAATGAGGTTGGGCATTTCAGCAAGACAATGATCCCAAACACACAACCAAGGAAACTCTCTTTGGTTTCAGACAAAGAACATAAAGCTGCTAGAATGGCCCAGCCAAACACCTGACTTGAATACAATAGAAAATTTACGGGAGAAACTAAAGCTCAGAGTTCATAGAAGGAGCCCACAGGACCTTCAGGACTTGAACAGTGGATTGGATGGGTTGTGACCGAAATCTGGTGAAAATCTCATGTAAGTAGCACCTTTAGAGATATATTTACTTAGAAAACTCGTGGCCTGCTCAATATTTCTTTCACCCACTGTATATATACAGTACAGTTGAAACCAGAAGTTTATATACACTATATAAAAAGACACATATGCATGTTTTTCTCAATATCTGACATGAAATCAGAATGAACCTTTCTCGTTTTAGGTCATTTAGGATTACCATAATTGTTAATATTTGCCAAATGCCACAATAATGAGACAGAGAGAATGTTTAAGGCATTTTTATTACTTAAGGTACCTTCACACGAAACGACGCTGCAGCGATAGCGACAACTATGCCGATCGCTGCAGCTTCGCTGTTTGATCGCTGGAGAGCTGTCACACAGACCGCTCTCCAGCGACCAACGATGCCGAGGTCCCCGGGTAACCAGGGTAAACATCGGGTTGCTAAGCGCAGGGCCGCACTTAGTAACCCGATGTTTACCCTGGTTACCAGCGTAAAATGTAAAAAAACCAAACACTACATACTCACCTGCGCGTCCCCCGGCGTCCGCTTCCTGCACTGACTGACTGACTGAGCGCCGGCAGTAGCAGGGCACAGCGGTGACGTCACGGCTGTGCTGTGCTTTCACTTTCACTTTGCGGCGCTCAGTCAGTGTGGGAAGCAGACGGCGGGGGATGCGAATGTAAGTATGTACTGTTTGTTTTTTTTACATTTTACACTGGTAACCAGGGTAAACATCGGGTTACTAAGCGCGGCCCTGCGCTTAGTAACCCGATGTTTACCCTGGTTACCAGTGTAAAATATCGCTGGTATGGTTGCTTTTGCTGTCAAACACAACGATACACAGCGATCGGACGACCAAATAAAGTTCTGAACTTTATTCAGCGACCAGCGACATCACAGCAGGATCCTGATCGCTGCTGCGTGTCAAACTAAACGATATCGCTAGCCAGGACGCTGCAACTTCACGGATCGCTAGCGATATCGTTACAAAGTCGTTTCGTGTGAAGGTACCTTTACTGCAAAGTCAAAAGTTTACATACATTTCATTAGTATTTGGTACCATTGCCCTTAAAGTGAATGACTTGGGTCAAGCCGTTCGGATATCCTTCCACAAGCTTCTCACAATAGTTGGTCGGAATTTGGGCCCATTCCTCCTGACAAAACTGGTGTAACTGATCTAGGTTTGTAGGTCGCCTTCCTCGCACCTGCCTTTTCAACTTTGCCCATAAATTTTCAATAGGCTTGAAATCAGGACTTTGTATTGGCTGCTCCAAAACATTGACATTGTTTTCTTTAAAGGGAACCTGTCAGCAGGATTGTGCACCTACAGACACTGGCAGATCATCGCCATTGTACTGATAAAAATGATACCTTGGTTGATGAAATCCATCTTCTGGTTGTTGCTTAATCCTTACTTTCAGTTTTGAGTTAATTAGTCCATGAGCCAAGAACCAAATTTGACGATATCGGTACCAAGCGGAGTGACTAATTCTCTTTGGTATTTTTAGGTAGATGCATGTCTGTAGTTTATTTTTTGATATGATAGCCCTTACATATACGTAGCTTATTAACCCCTTCAGCCCTAGGCCTATTTGTACCCAAGTGCCTAAGCCAATCTGACCTGTGCCACTTCATGGGCTAATAACTTTGGAACGCTTTCACCTATCCAAGCCATTCTGAGATTGTTTTCTCGTGACATATTGTACTTCACGTCAGTGCTAAATGGGAGTCAATATATTTTACCTTTCTATATAAAAAAATGCTAAATATTCGGAAATTTTGGAAAAATCGGCAATTTTTTAACTTTGAAATTCTCTGCTTTTTACAAAAATACTGATACCCCCCATAATAGTTATTAATTTACACTCCCCACATGTTTACTTCATATTGGCATCATTTTGAAAATGAAACCTTATTGTTTTACGACGTAATAGGGCTTATAGTTTTATGCGCAATTTTTCACATTTACAGCAAAACCCACTTTTCAAAGGACCAAGTCACTTCTGAAGTCACTTTAAGGGGCTTACATAACAGAAACCACCCATAAATTACCCCATTTTGCAAACTACACCCCTCAAGCTGTTCAAAACTCATTTTTAAAAACTGTTAACCCTTTAGGTGTTCCACAGGAATTTTAGCATGAGCCAAGAACCAAATATGACGATATCGGTACCACCCGGAGTGACTAGATGTAGTATTTGTAACAAAATTTAATCCAAGTTATGTAAATACACACTGAACATGTCATGTGCATATATATATATATATATATATATATATATATATATATATATATATATGTTACTCCATAATATCTTCAACATCGGACTCTGAATCTGACTGTTGTTCTACTGGCTCGTCTTCAGTACCCTTGTTCTGGCATGTCTGTAATCTGCACATGTCTGTGCACTTCAGGCCATTGCTGAGGCAAGTACACTGAGGAAGTTCACATGACCGCACACACTTGCAGGACAGTAGCTGTATAATAGCTTCTGGTGCTGGTGCCCCTTGCATCCACTTGACAACAAGCTTTCCGTCGTTATCTATCATCCAACCGCAGTCTGTTGGGTTTGCAACCCATGGCTGGCTCTGCAGACTTCTCCTCCAGATCGCAGCCTGGTAGTTTGCACGCAGTGCATGCATGAAAAGGCAGTCCTGGCAAGGAGGGAGTTGACTTGACTCTACCACTCCACGTCTGGCACAGAACAGCTGATAACGGAGCCTGTTTACCTCAGTTGTTTGGGTAGTTGGCAGGTACATGTGGCAGGTGATTTCCTGTAACTTCTCAAAAAGTTCGGTAGACACTTCCCATGAACGACCAACTTCCTGAAAGGCATCCTGGTATGTCTTGTTCATCTTCAACTGCTTGAGTGTCGTCATCTTCCCACGGCCAGCGAATGCACTGACGGTGTCACAGCCTGTAAATGCATGCATACCAATCAATGAATCACATACGCTGCCTCCCAATGTTCGGCTCAGAGTGGTGATATCCAGGAATCTTGTCCGGTTCTGTGTACCGCATTTCTGGAACAGGTGGGATGGGATTTTGTGGCACATGCCCAGACACAGGACCATGACATCAGTATCCTCCGAAGTGATGATGACCGACTTGTAACCAGATTCTGCTGCATGAAGAGCATGGAGAAGGAGGCGTGTGTCTGCTTCTTCTTGATTTGACTTAAGGTCAGCAGCCTCTTCCCACTGTTCTTTGGTGATCTTAAAGCAGAGCTGCTCACATGTGACATACAGCTCCTTCTCCTCAAGCTTCTCCCTGTGGTGTTTCGCCTTCCATTCTTCTACCAGAAACTTTATGAGACTTGCCTTGTTGGAGGAACTACTTAGAAGCTTTTTCCACTGCTGGATGTTGTGCCCATGTTGAATGTTCTTGAAATGGATCCCTGTGCCTTCATATCTGTTGACTCTTTCTGTATCTTTGATGGATGTCTCCTTGTAGACGTCAAAGACAATATCAATGCGCTTGCTCTTAGCACCCTCATGGATAGCGCGACTCATTGCTGTGCCTGCTAGCTGGCCAAATGTTGCATTGTTTCCCTTCAGTTTCTGAACCAGGCTCATCCCATCAATGATGGTTGCAGAGGGCTCGGGGATCACTTCTGCAGGACGAGCATTCCTCTCCAACTCCCTTGCGAGGGCAGCCTTGTTGGTCTTGCGGATAGACCCATCACCATTGGCAAGTGCCCATGGCAATGGACCCAGGGGATGAGTCAAGACATCACTCATTTGTAGCTTTCTGTTCTCAGCTACAAGTATCATCTGGCCAAATAGGTTTCTGTCAGCCTTCAAAATTACCTCCTTGCCAAGACCTTGTCTGCGTGTCTTCATTTGGATGTTAGAGAACGTTTTAAGTTTGTTCTTCGTCATCTTGTCATGAAACAATGTAGTTGGCTTATCGGTACCCAAACGCTCATCCTTGAATGTTTGATATGCATCCTCTCCTATACTGTATGCCCCTTGAAGGTCTTTGGCTACATCTGGTGGTGCTACAGTCGCTGTTGACAAACTGATAAGTTCACCATTATGCTCTTTGTTGAAGGGGTTCACCCAACCTGTCTCCAGCAGTTGAACGAAAGATTGGACATCGGCTTCATCTCTTCTAATCCTAGACACCTGTAGGTCTGAATGGCTGAAGTCAGTATATTGTTGGCCTACCAGGGCCCTCAGCTGCCTCAAGTACATACTGCGGTACTCTGATGTCAGGTAGAACCTGGAAACAGCTCCAACTTTGAGGCTGAAGCCTTTTGTGCCCCCTGGTGTCTGGGTGTCTTTGTTGATTGTCTCTTCAATGGTCTGGTCCACAGGAATTCGTCCAAAAGGATTCTTGCTACCGATCTGGACCGAAAAGCCACCTTGCATGAAGTATTCATGGACCTCTGGGTGTTCTATGGGCAGCCGAGACATTGTGGCATAGTAATAGGTTAGGTATCGGGCATAGTTGACCTTGTCATAGGCAAAACACCATGGTATCATCTGTCGGATTGCTCCTAGGTGAAGCATCCAGTTGCCTTCTCTTGAAGCTCGAACCAGGGCCAGCATGGTCTCGACCATGTCCAAGTATGACATCCATGATATCGGGTGTTGTTGTGTTCGGGAGAGATTGGTGAACAAATAGTGGGGTGCATTTTTTGCTGGTACACCTCTTAAAAATAAAAAAATGAGCCTAAAATGACACCTTCATGTAAAAAATGCACTTTTTCCATTTTCTCAACCAAGTGTTTCCAACTACTGTGAAACACTGGTTGGGTCAAAGTGGTCACTATACCCCCTAAAAGATTCCTTGGGGGTGTAGTTTCCAAAATAGGGTCACTTTTTGGGGTTTCCACTGTGGGGGTACCTCAGGCAGCCTTCAAATGTGACATGGCCCCCTAGATTTCTTCCAGTGAATCCGCCACCCAAAAACCACATAGCGCTCCTTCCGTGTTGAGCTGTGCTGTGTGCCCATACTTTAGTTTACGAGTACATGTGGGGTGTTTCTATAAACTGCAGAATTAGGGTAACCAAGTTTGGGTTTGCCGTTAACCCTTGCTAGGTTGCAGGTAAAATTGGATTACAATGTAATATCTGGAAAAAAAATGAAATTTTGAAATTTCGCCTTCATTCTGCTAAAATTCCTGTGGAACACCTAAAGGGTTAACAGTTTTTAAAAATGAGTTTTGAACAGCTTGAGGGGTGTAGTTTGCAAAATGGGGTAATTTATGGGTGGTTTCTGTTATGTAAGCCCCTTAAAGTGACTTCAGAAGTGACTTGGTCCTTTGAAAAGTGGGTTTTGCTGTAAATGTGAAAAATTGCGCATAAAACTATAAGCCCTATTACGTCGTAAAACAATAAGGTTTCATTTTCAAAATGATGCCAATATGAAGTAAACATGTGGGGAGTGTAAATTAATAACTATTATGGGGGGTATCAGTATTTTTGTAAAAAGCAGAGAATTTCAAAGTTAAAAAATTGCCGATTTTTCCAAAATTTCCGAATATTTAGCATTTTTTTATATAGAAAGGTAAAATATATTGACTCCCATTTAGCACTGACGTGAAGTACAATATGTCACGAGAAAACAATCTCAGAATGGCTTGGATAGGTGAAAGCGTTCCAAAGTTATTAGCCCATGAAGTGGCACAGGTCAGATTGGCTTAGGCACTTGGGTACAAATAGGCCTAGGGCTGAAGGGGTTAATAAGCTACGTATATGTAAGGGCTATCATATCAAAAAATAAACTACAGACATGCATCTACCTAAAAATACCAAAGAAAATTAGTCACTCCGGGTGGTACCGATATCTGGCCCGGCTCATGGACTAAATGATATGCTCGTGCTACGGGCTTCAGTGACCTGCCCCCTAGTTAACATAATGAATATCATACAGTACAGACCAAAAGATTGGACACACCTTCTCATTTAAAGATTTTTCTGTATTTTCATGACTATGAAAATTGTAAATTCACACTGAAGGCATCAAAACTATGAATTAACACATGTGGAATTATATACTTAACATAAAAGTGTGAAACAACTGAAATATGTCTTATATTCTAGATTCTTCAAAGTAGCCACCTTTTGCTTTGATGACTGCTTTGCACACTCTTGGCATTCTCTTGATGAGCTTCAAGAGGTAGTCACCGGAAATGGTCTTCCAACAATCTTGAAGGAGTTCCCAGAGATGCTTAGTGGAGCGCCCCCACACCGCCGCAGGGCCGAGGGGTACCCGGAGCCGGGCCTCTGGGTCTCAGTCCTGGGGTTGTCACGGTGGCTAGACCCGGTCCGTGGCCCTGTCTGTCAGTGGGGGACGTCCGGTGCAATAAGTGGTGTTGTAACGGTGCAGTTGTGGGGTGCAGGTCGCGGTAAATAACGAGGACACCAGGTTGCAGTCTCTTTACCTCTTTACTGGAGATCTCTGAGTCCTCAGTCCAGAATACGGTTCACCAGGCTGCGCAAGTCCGGCCGGTCCAATGGCACCTCCAGAGTTCACTTCACAGGTGGAAATCGGTGCCTTCCTTCTTAGCGCTATGTGTTGTAGTCCTCCCCTGCTGTGCTTACGGAAAGTACCCCACAACCGTTGTGTCTGTTTCTTAAGTTCCCTCACAACTCGATTAAATGATGTTCTTCTAATCTTCCGTCCCTTCCTGATGTTACAGTTAGAACGGCACCCGTTTGTCGGATAGGCCTGGAGTTCTTCCGGGACCCTAGAGACGCCCCTCTCCCGCAATTGCCTCCCAAGACTTCATAGGTGATATGTGTTAGACAGCCCGCCTTAAACTGACTGTCCTGCCGCTGTTTAGAGTATTGCTTGAAGCTGAATGTTATAATACTCCCTCGGCGTTCCGGCCACCGGTAGTGCGCCTCAGTAGGGTGTTGCTCCGGTCTTACAGCACGACCCCTACTGGAATTCTCCTATTGCTTGATCTCGTTTCTCACTCAGCACAATCTATCTCGCTTCTAGTCCTTTCTTGGGTCCCGCCGCTTCCCGGAGCTGGCGCGGACCCGTTACGTTCTTTTCAATGCCAAGCCTCTGTCAGGATCCCACCCCTGACAGAGACCCTACTGTCTCTTCCTCCACAACACCCTCTGCCACTAGGTGTTGCTTCGTCCAATCCAGTCAGCTTTCTGATCTAACTTCCTGCCTGACCCCCAGTTTACCCACTATGGTGGGGAGTGGCCTAATGAATAGAACCCTTAGCTCCCCCCGGAGGCCCGGCTGTGAAATGTATTGGTGTCTGTGATACCTGGTCAGATGAACTCCTTCAGTGCCATCGGACGCACCATAGCTCCCCATAGTGGCGGAGCCACAGTACTGCAACGACCAGGACTCTGGGGCGCTGCACTCCCCCCTGGTTAAACACAGTACTCCGGGACTGGGAAGAAAACAACAATACAAGTTTAGCAAAAAGACATACAATTTTGTTGAGTGCAAATAATAAGTATACTTGAACAGAGCTTCCCTTTATGGGAGGTGAGGACACTTGAACGTTACAAAACATGGTTAAATATTAAAACATTATAAATTACAGGCTATAAATAACTCCTGTTACCCAACCGGGTATTCTACTAAGTGCAAAAACTGCTGAATAACATTTTAACATTGCCCTTAAGGACATACACTCTGTATCCACCAAAGGCCTTCCTATAATCACATTATAAGGTAAGTTAACTTTTTCATTCTCCTTCTTTGAGTCTGCAGGACCGCCTGTCCTATAGGCACCAGACCTACTGCCTCTCCTTTCTGTTACAGGACCGTCCCGTTCAGCCAGGACCTACTGCCTTTTCAACTGCTATACATAGTATAGGACATAACATACTTTCAGTTTTAGAAGCTTTGAGCCATCTACATATGGCTCCTAGGAGGACTCACTACCTAACCCCTACGGGTTCACTTTCCGTCCTCTGTAACACATTACTAACTCTTTCTTAACTTTCTATGGAGGACTCAGGGTTTACCTTCTATCCCCATTTTATTATCAACATTATCAACTTTCTTCTTAGATCATCAACCTTCATTAATACGTTCTTACTTCCGACTATGCAGGACATTCTGTCTACCCCTACGGGTCTACTGCATCTTTCTTCTAACTTTCACTTGTGCAGGACTTCATGTCTACCCCTACGGGTCTACTGCATCTTTCCAATAATCACTTTATCTCAGAACACATTATTAAACACTTCTTTCTTTCAACAATTTAGTTACATACAACTTGTACATATCAGCAGCATCATTAACTTTCTTTTTAGAGCAACATCATTCTCTAAGTACCATCAGTGAACATCATCATTTTCTCTTATCAAACATCATTGCTATCTATCAGTCTTAAAGCAATACCATTTCTTTAAGTGCAACACGTGAACATCCCCTTTAAGAGGGGACCAAATCTTTAGGAGGTAGCATTTGTTCTCTAGCTACCAGTCCATACTCAGCAAAAGCTCTGGTATGGTATCTTCGCAAAGAGTCTTTAAGTAGAACAGTAGGAAACACCCTTAAGAAGGTGCAAACTATATACAGGAAGTTTGTATCATGCACTGTTCATGATTACGGCAGTTCTTATAACATTGTGGAACAAAAAGCAAAAACGAAAGTGAAAGCAAAAATAAAAAGCAATAGGGATCCCGGGTAAACAAAGGGATCCCTTTAAGAGTTAACCCAGGACGGGTTTTAGCAGCAAAATAGCAAGGAAATAAACAATTAACTATTTACAGTTTCAGGTTTCCGAGGCTTAGTTGAACGGCTTCCAGGGCTGCACCTGGCACTTAACCCCTCTTGGCCCGGGAAGGGTGAAGTCCAGGGTTGCACCTAGTGCTGGACACACGCCGTTAATCCGTCTCTCATGTACAGTTAAATCATGCGCAGCGATGGAGGTCTGCGCAGCTTGAATAGGGGCATTTGCTGCAGCAGAGGTAGCGGCTGCTGCAAGATCAGTCACTGGAACGGAGTCAGCAGCTGTGGCACTAGCAGTCGCTGGAGTGGTGTCGGTCATCAGGGCAGGGTCGTCCTTCATACCTGCTTCAGATGCGGTCCCTCCGGTGCCGGTCTGCTCCGTCTCCACTGCGGCCTGTAGCGCTGGTTGCAGGGCCTTGTGCTGCGACTGTCATGATCTCCATGGCCAGAGAACTAGCATAAGCCTCAATAGGAACAAGCTCTTGGAAGATGTAACTGTACTGACCATGAACTAAACCTACCGCATCATCTAGAAGTAGCCAGGTAGCATGTCCTACTTTTTATCCCTATATGCCCAGCGCCGGCCGGAGAACTAAATAATGCTAGCAGAGGGAAATATAAGACCTGACTCACCTCTAGAGAAATGCCCAAAAAAAAGGAGACAGAGGCCCCCCACATATATTGGCGGTGATATGAGATGAAACAACAAACGCAGCAGGAAAATAGTTTTAGCAAATTTGAGGTCCGCTTTCTAGATAGCAGAAGACAGAAAGCATACTTTCATGGTCAGTAGAAAACCCTAACAAAACACATCCAGAAATTACTTTAGGACTCTGGCATTAACTCATAATACCAGAGTGGCAATTCCTGATCAACAAGAGCTTTCCAGACACAGTAACGAAACTGCAGCTGTGAACTGGAACCAAAATACAAAAACAAAACAAGGACGAATGTCCAACTTATCTAGTAGATGTCTGGGAGCAGGAACAAGCACAGAGAGGCTTCTGATAACATTGTTGACCGGCAAGCATCTAACAGAGAAGCCAGGTTATATAGCGACACCCAGATCTAATCAGAACAGGTGAACAGGGAAGATGATGTCACAAGTTCAATTCCACCAGTAGCCACCGGGGGAGCCCAGAATCCAAATTCACAACAGTACCCCCCCCTCAAGGAGGGGGCACCGAACCCTCACCAGAACCACCAGGGCGATCAGGATGGGCCCTATGAAAGGCACGAACCAGATCAGAGGCATGAACATCAGATGCAGTGACCCAAGAATTATCCTCCTGGCCGTATCCCTTCCACTTAACCAGATACTGGAGTCTCCGTCTGGAAACACGGGAGTCTAGGATTTTTTCCACAACGTACTCCAACTCACCCTCAACCAACACCGGAGCAGGAGGCTCAACGGAAGGCACAACCGGTGCCTCATACCTGCGCAATAACGACCGATGAAAAACGTTATGAATAGAAAAGGATGCAGGGAGGTCCAAACGGAAGGAAACAGGGTTAAGAATCTCCAATATTTTATACGGACCGATGAACCGAGGCTTAAACTTAGGAGATGAGACCCTCATAGGGACAAAACGAGAAGACAACCACACCAAATCTCCAACACAAAGCCGAGGACCAACACGACGGTGACGGTTGGCAAAAAGCTGAGTCTTCTCCTGGGACAACTTTAAATTGTCCATCACCTGCCCCCAGATATGATGCAATCTCTCCACCACCGCATCCACTCCAGGACAATCCGAGGATTCCATCTGACCGGAGGAAAATCGAGGGTGGAACCCCGAATTACAGAAAAACGGGGACACCAAAGTGGCAGAGCTGGCCCGATTATTGAGGGCGAACTCCGCCAATGGCAAAAAAGCAACCCAATCATCCTGGTCAGCAGACACAAAACACCTCAGATATGTCTCCAGGGTCTGATTAGTCCGCTCGGTCTGGCCATTAGTCTGAGGGTGAAAAGCAGACGAAAAAGACAAATCTATGCCCATCCTAGCACAGAATGCCCGCCAAAATCTAGACACAAATTGGGTTCCTCTGTCAGAAACGATATTCTCAGGAATACCATGCAAACGAACAACATTTTGAAAAAACAGGGGCACCAACTCGGAAGAAGAAGGCAATTTGGGCAGGGGAACCAAATGGACCATCTTAGAAAAACGGTCACACACCACCCAGATGACAGACATCTTCTGAGAAACAGGCAGATCTGAAATAAAATCCATCGAGATGTGTGTCCAAGGCCTCTTAGGAATAGGCAAGGGCAACAATAATCCACTAGCCCGAGAACAACAAGGCTTGGCCCGAGCACAAACGTCACAAGACTGCACAAAGCCTCGCACATCTCGTGACAGGGAAGGCCACCAGAAGGATCTTGCCACCAAATCCCTGGTACCAAAAATTCCAGGATGACCTGCCAATGCAGAAGAATGTACCTCAGAGATGACTCTACTGGTCCAATCATCAGGAACAAACAACCTATCAGGCGGACAACGATCCGGTCTATCCGCCTGAAACTCCTGCAAGGCCCGCCGCAGGTCTGGAGAAACGGCTGACAAGATAACTCCCTCCTTAAGAATACCTGTGGGGTCAGAGTTGCCGGGTGAATCCGGCTCAAAACTCCTAGAAAGGGCATCCGCCTTAACATTCTTAGAACCCGGTAGGTACGATACCACAAAATTAAACCGAGAGAAAAATAATGACCAGCGCGCCTGTCTAGGATTCAGGCGCCTGGCGGTCTCAAGATAGATCAAATTTTTGTGGTCAGTCAATACCACCACCTGATGTCTGGCCCCCTCGAGCCAATGGCGCCACTCCTCAAACGCCCACTTCATGGCCAAAAGCTCCCGATTCCCAACATCATAATTCCGCTCAGCGGGCGAAAATTTACGGGAAAAGAAGGCACAAGGCCTCATCACGGCGCAGTCAGAACTTTTCTGCGACAACACTGCCCCAGCCCCGATCTCAGAAGCGTCAACCTCAACCTGAAAAGGAAGAGTCACATCAGGCTGACGCAACACAGGGGCAGAAGAAAAACGGCGCTTAAGCTCCTGAAAGGCCTCCACAGCATCAGGGGACCAATTAGCAACATCAGCACCCTGTCTAGTCAAATCGGTCAATGGCTTAACGACATCCGAAAAACCAGAAATAAATCGACGATAAAAGTTGGCAAAGCCCAAAAATTTCTGAAGACTTTTAAGAGAAGAGGGCTGCGTCCAATCACAAATAGCTTGAACCTTGACAGGATCCATCTCAATGGAAGAGGGAGAAAAAATATATCCCAAAAAGGAAATTCTCTGAACCCCAAAAACGCACTTAGAACCCTTGACACACAGAGAATTAGACCGCAAAACCTGAAAAACCCTCTTAACTTGCCGGACATGAGAGTCCCAATCATCCGAAAAAATCAGAATATCATCCAGATACACTATCATAAATTTATCCAAAAAATCGCGGAAAATATCATGCATAAAGGACTGGAAGACTGAAGGGGCATTAGAAAGACCAAAAGGCATCACCAAATACTCAAAGTGGCCCTCGGGCGTATTAAATGCGGTTTTCCACTCATCCCCCTGCCTGATCCGCACCAAATTATACGCCCCACGGAGATCAATCTTAGAGAACCACTTGGCCCCCTTTATGCGAGCAAACAAATCAGTCAGCAACGGCAATGGGTATTGATATTTAACCGTGATTTTATTCAAAAGCCGATAATCAATACATGGTCTCAAAGAGCCGTCTTTTTTTGACACAAAGAAAAAACCGGCTCCTAAGGGAGATGACGATGGACGAATATGTCCCTTTTCCAAGGACTCCTTTATATATTCTCGCATAGCAGTATGTTCAGGCACAGACAGATTAAATAAACGACCCTTTGGGTACTTACTACCCGGAATTAAATCTATAGCACAATCGCACTCCCGGTGCGGAGGTAATGAACCCAGCTTGGGTTCTTCAAAGACGTCACGATAATCAGACAGGAACTCAGGGATTTCAGAGGGAATAGATGATGAAATGGACACCAAAGGTACGTCCCCATGAGTCCCCTTACATCCCCAGCTCAACACAGACATAGCTCTCCAGTCAAGGACTGGGTTGTGAGACTGCAGCCATGGCAATCCCAGCACCAAATCATCATGTAGATTATACAGCACCAGAAAACGAATAGTCTCCTGGTGATCCGGATTAATACACATAGTCACTTGTGTCCAGTATTGTGGTTTATTATTAGCCAATGGGGTGGAGTCAATCCCCTTCAGAGGAATAAGAGTCTCCAAAGGCTCTAAATCATACCCACAACGATTGGCAAAGGACCAATCCATAAGACTCAAAGCGGCGCCAGAGTCGATATAGGCGTCCGTAGTAATAGATGACAAAGAGCAAATCAGGGTCACAGACAAAATAAATTTAGACTGTAAAGTGCCAATGGGAACGGATTTATCAAGCTTTTTAGTACGCTTAGAGCATGCTGATATAACATGAGTAGAATCCCCACAATAGAAACACAACCCATTTTTCCGTCTAAAATTCTGCCGCTCGCTTCTGGACAGAATTCTATCACACTGCATGTTTTCTGGCGTCTTCTCAGTGGACACCGCCAGATGGTGCACTGGTTTGCGCTCCCGCAGACGCCTATCGATCTGAATGGCCATTGTCATGGACTCATTCAGACTTGCAGGCACAGGGAACCCCACCATAACATCCTTAATGGCATCAGAAAGACCCTCTCTGAAAGTAGCCGCCAAGGCACACTCATTCCACTGAGTAAGCACAGACCATTTACGGAATTTTTGGCAGTAAATTTCAGCTTCATCTTGCCCCTGCGATAGGGACATCAAAGTTTTTTCTGCCTGAAGTTCCAAATGAGGTTCCTCATAAAGCAAGCCCAAGGCCAGAAAAAACGCATCCACATTGCGCAACGCAGGATCCCCTGGTGCCAATGCAAAAGCCCAATCTTGAGGGTCGCCGCGGAGCAAGGAAATCACAATCCCAACCTGCTGTGCAGGGTCTCCAGCAGAACGAGATTTCAGGGACAAAAATAACTTACAATTATTTCTAAAATTCTGAAAGCTAGATCTATTCCCTGAGAAGAATTCCGGCAAAGGAATTCTCGGCTCTGATACCGGAGCATGAACAACAAAATCTTGCAAACTTTGTACTTTCGTGGCGAGATTATTCAAACCTGCAGTTACACTCTGTAGATCCATTATAGACAGGTGAACATAGAGCCATTCAAAGATTAGAAGGAGAGAGAAAAAAAAAAAAAAAGACTGCAGCATAGACAGACTGGCAAGTGATCCAATTAAGAGCACACTAACTACTAGAAAAAAAAAAAAAAAAAAAAATTTTCAGCAGACTTCTTATTTCTCTCCTTTCTCAGCCAAGGATTTTAACCCTTTAGTTGGCCGGTCAAACTGTCATGATCTCCATGGCCAGAGAACTAGCATAAGCCTCAATAGGAACAAGCTCTTGGAAGATGTAACTGTACTGACCATGAACTAAACCTACCGCATCATCTAGAAGTAGCCAGGTAGCATGTCCTACTTTTTATCCCTATATGCCCAGCGCCGGCCGGAGAACTAAATAATGCTAGCAGAGGGAAATATAAGACCTGACTCACCTCTAGAGAAATGCCCAAAAAAAAGGAGACAGAGGCCCCCCACATATATTGGCGGTGATATGAGATGAAACAACAAACGCAGCAGGAAAATAGTTTTAGCAAATTTGAGGTCCGCTTTCTAGATAGCAGAAGACAGAAAGCATACTTTCATGGTCAGTAGAAAACCCTAACAAAACACATCCAGAAATTACTTTAGGACTCTGGCATTAACTCATAATACCAGAGTGGCAATTCCTGATCAACAAGAGCTTTCCAGACACAGTAACGAAACTGCAGCTGTGAACTGGAACCAAAATACAAAAACAAAACAAGGACGAATGTCCAACTTATCTAGTAGATGTCTGGGAGCAGGAACAAGCACAGAGAGGCTTCTGATAACATTGTTGACCGGCAAGCATCTAACAGAGAAGCCAGGTTATATAGCGACACCCAGATCTAATCAGAACAGGTGAACAGGGAAGATGATGTCACAAGTTCAATTCCACCAGTAGCCACCGGGGGAGCCCAGAATCCAAATTCACAACATGCGACGCTGTCATCTCTGCTTGCAGTACCTCGCTTTCCGGCAGGGCCTTGCTTTCTGGCTTCGGAGTGCTGGAACTTCTTTCTTGCTCCGGACCAGACGAGGCTGCCGACAGACGTCTGGCGAGGCTCCCGATGATGGTCTTCTTCCACCCGGCCTCAGTGCTCAGCTGCATCCGCCGGGGTTGATGAATCAGCTCGTCCGCTCCGGTCTGCAGGAGGTCAGCATCAACTATGGAGGTCTGGCTGCGGTGCCTCTCCGGGTAGCTGGGGGAGTCCTCGGCTCCGACCCCACGCTCAGGCTCCGGGCGGCTGGTCATGGCATCCTCCATGTCGCTGACTTCTTCTTCCTGGTCCTTTTCCCGCTCTCTCCTTCGTGGGCGGTTTCGTTTTCTCTGTCTCTGCCCACCATTGAGGATCAGGAGGCGGATCTCGGCTGCTGACGGACACGTCCTCAAGGGGCCGAGATATTTAGACTGGGCGGCCATTGTCTTTCGCGCTCTTCAGCTTGTTCACGCCCACTTCCACGCCCTTCTTCTTCTCCTGCGCTCTCCTTAGCGCTGTAATGGCGGCGGTTTTGGCGCGAACTTTTGGCGGCAAGTGACAATCCACAGTCTTTGCAATAAAGTACAATCCAAGCACAGTAAATCACAGTTCCAAGGCACACATGACCCGATTCTTCAGGCTTAAGTAGATCCTGTTCGTGACGCCAAGTTTGGAGCGCCCCCACACCGCCGCAGGGCCGAGGGGTACCCGGAGCCGGGCCTCTGGGTCTCAGTCCTGGGGTTGTCACGGTGGCTAGACCCGGTCCGTGGCCCTGTCTGTCAGTGGGGGACGTCCGGTGCAATAAGTGGTGTTGTAACGGTGCAGTTGTGGGGTGCAGGTCGCGGTAAATAACGAGGACACCAGGTTGCAGTCTCTTTACCTCTTTACTGGAGATCTCTGAGTCCTCAGTCCAGAATACGGTTCACCAGGCTGCGCAAGTCCGGCCGGTCCAATGGCACCTCCAGAGTTCACTTCACAGGTGGAAATCGGTGCCTTCCTTCTTAGCGCTATGTGTTGTAGTCCTCCCCTGCTGTGCTTACGGAAAGTACCCCACAACCATTGTGTCTGTTTCTTAAGTTCCCTCACAACTCGATTAAATGATGTTCTTCTAATCTTCCGTCCCTTCCTGATGTTACAGTTAGAACGGCACCCGTTTGTCGGATAGGCCTGGAGTTCTTCCGGGACCCTAGAGACGCCCCTCTCCCGCAATTGCCTCCCAAGACTTCATAGGTGATATGTGTTAGACAGCCCGCCTTAAACTGACTGTCCTGCCGCTGTTTAGAGTATTGCTTGAAGCTGAATGTTATAATACTCCCTCGGCGTTCCGGCCACCGGTAGTGCGCCTCAGTAGGGTGTTGCTCCGGTCTTACAGCACGACCCCTACTGGAATTCTCCTATTGCTTGATCTCGTTTCTCACTCAGCACAATCTATCTCGCTTCTAGTCCTTTCTTGGGTCCCGCCGCTTCCCGGAGCTGGCGCGGACCCGTTACGTTCTTTTCAATGCCAAGCCTCTGTCAGGATCCCACCCCTGACAGAGACCCTACTGTCTCTTCCTCCACAACACCCTCTGCCACTAGGTGTTGCTTCGTCCAATCCAGTCAGCTTTCTGATCTAACTTCCTGCCTGACCCCCAGTTTACCCACTATGGTGGGAAGTGGCCTAATGAATAGAACCCTTAGCTCCCCCCGGAGGCCCGGCTGTGAAATGTATTGGTGTCTGTGATACCTGGTCAGATGAACTCCTTCAGTGCCATCGGACGCACCATAGCTCCCCATAGTGGCGGAGCCACAGTACTGCAACGACCAGGACTCTGGGGCGCTGCACTTAGCACTTGTTGGCCCTTTTGCCTTCACTCTGCAGTCCAGCTCACCCCAAACCATCTCGATTGGGTTCAGGTCTGGTGACTGTGGAGGCCAGGAAATCTGGCGTAGCACCCCATCACTCTCCTTCTTGGTCAAATAGCCCTTACACAGCCTGGAAGTGTGTTTGGGGTCATTGTCCTGTTGAAAAATAAATGATGGTCCAACTAAACGCAAACCGGATGGAATAGCATGCCGCCGCAAGATGCTGTGGTAGCCTTGCTGGTTCAGTATGCCTTCAATTTTGAATAAATCCCCAACAGTGTCACCAGCAAAGCACCCCCACACCATCACACCTCCTCCTCCATGCTTCACGGTGGGAACCAGGCATGTAGAGTACATCCGTTCACCTTTTCTGCGTCGCACAAAGACACGGTGGTTCGAACCAAAGATCTCAAATTTGGACTCATCAGACCAAAGCACAGATTTCCACTGGTCTAATATCCATTTCCACTTATTAAACCTGACAGGGCACACCTGTGAAGTGAAAACCATTTCCGGTGACTACCTCTTGAAGCTCATCAAGAGAATGCCAAAAGTGAACAAAGCAGTCATCAAAGCAAAAGGTGGCTACTTTGAAGAGCCTAGAATATAAGACATAATTTCAGTTGTTTCACAATGTTTTGTTAAGTACCATATTTTTCGCTTTGTAAGACGCTCCGGATTATAAGACGCACCCCAAATTTTGAGGAGAAAAATAGGAAAAAACTTTTTTTAATAAATTGGTGGGGCTTCTTATAATCCATGCATCTTATTGCTTACCAGGGGTTGTGGCTGCGGTGGATCAGGGTCCCAGGGTCGTTGCTGGAGGCAGGAGTGGAGCATTGCTTCAGGCTGGGATGAGGGGGTCTGCAGGGGGGCTCCTGTGCTACAGGGGGGCTCCTGGGCTGCAGGGGGGCTCATGTGCTGCAGGCTGGGATGAGGGGGTCTGCAGGGGGGCTCTGCCGACATTTTGTGAATGGCTACAGCCCGCGGCAGTTAGTCCATGCTTTCCTGTGCAGTGGACTTCGGGAAAATGGCCGCCGGGAGGCAGCACATGCGCAGATGGAGATCTTGGGACCAAGATCTCGAGAGATGAGATCTCAGCGCTGAAATCTCATCTCCCGAGATTCCGGCGGCCATTTTCCCGGAGTCAGTCATACAGGAAAGCATGGACGAACTGCCGGGGAGCTCTGGTCTTTCACAAAATGTCGCCAGAGCCCCCCGCAGCACCGGAGCCTCCAGCATCACCCGGGGCAGCAGCGGACAACCGCGGCAGCGGTGGCGGGCGGCAGGGTGGCGGACAACCGCGGGGGCGGACACCCCCTCATCCCATCCTGTAATGTTAAGCGGTATATCCGCTTTGTAAGATGCACCCCCATTTCCCCCCCAAATTTGGGGGAAATAAAGTGCGTCTTACAAAGCGGAAAATACGGTATATAATTCCACATGTGTTAATTCATAGTTTTGATGCCTTCAGTGTGAATGTACAATTTCCATAGTCATGAAATTATAGAAAAATCTTTAAATGAGAAGGTGTGTCCAAACTTTTGGTCTGTACTGTATACGGTAATTATTGCATAATTTCTAGACTTTTAACATGTGAAATTTAGATTATATATTACATTAAGTTATCTATCTGAAAACATATACTATATACACTCACACACACATGTACATTAGAATATACAATGGCATGTAAAAGTTTGGGCACCACTGGTCAAAATTACTGTTATTGTGAACAGTTAAGTAAGTTGAAGATGAAATAATCTCTAAAAGGTCTAACGTTAAAGATGACGTATGTATTTTAAGGAAAAAAATAATATATACATGCAAGTATCACAGCTTGTAAAAACTTTTGTAGCCAGACAAGATCAGGGGACTGTGAGGAGCATTGTAAAACCTTCAGCTTGCTCATTTTGAGGTAGTTTATTGAGGATTTTGACTTGTGTTTAGGATCATTATCCAATTGTAGAAGTTATCCAGTTTTAAATTCAGCTTTTTTACAGATGGTGTTATGTTTGCATCAACAATTTGTTGAAATTTAATTTAATCTATTCTTCCCTCTACCCGGGAAGTGTTCCCAGTGCCATTGGTTTGCAACTCAACCCCAAAGCATGATTGATCCACCCGTATGCTTAATATTTGGCGAGACGTTATTTTCCTAAAATTCTGTAGACTTGTATCTCCTCACATACCTTTGATCATTGTGGCCAAACAGTTCTATTTTAGCCTCATCGGTCAACAGGACTTGGTTCCAAAATGCATCAGGCTTGTTTAGATGTTCCTTTGCATACCTCTGACGCTGAATTTTATGGTGAGGATGCAGGAAAGTTTTTCTTCTGATGACCTTTCCACGAAGGTCATATTTATCAAGCGGCGGTTCTGATTTACCTCATTAGCAATCCTACAAGTGGCTAAACTTTTGCTTGGTCTTCCAGACCTTATCTTGACCTCCACTCCTACCTTTTCTTAATTACATTTCGAACTGAGGAAATGAAACCACTTTGCTATCTTCTTATAGCCTTCTCCTGCTTTGTGGGACTCCAACATTTTAATTTCCAGAGTGCTAGGCAGCTGCTTAGAAGATCCCATGGCTGCTGTTTTTTAGCACAAAGTTAGAGGAGGCTGGATTTTTTTTAAGCTCAGAAATTTGTATCACCTGGCCTTTCCTAACGATTATAGTAAACAAGCCATAACCCTAACAGGCTAATTAAGGTCTGAAACCTTGGTCAAAGTTATCTGAGCACACACTTCTCCAAGGATGCCCAAACTTTTGAATCGTCCCATTTTCCTTTTTGTAAATTTTAAAATGAAAAAAAAATACAATATATGGTTTTTTTTGCCTAAAATGCAAGGGAAACGTGCCCTCTTTAACTTTAGGCCTTTTAGAGATCATTTCATCTTCAACTTGCTTAACTGTTCAAAATAACAGTAATTTTGACCAGGGATGTCCAAAGTTTTACATGACATTCTATACATTTATATATATATATATATATATATATATATATATATATATATATATATATATATATATATATATATATATATATATATATATATATACAGTCATGGCCAAAAGTATTGACACCCCTGCAATTCTGTCAGATAGTACTCAGTTTCTTCCTGAAAATGACTGCAATCACAAATTCTTTGGTATTATTATCTTCACTTAATTTGTCTTAAATTAAAAAACACAAAAGAGAATGAAGCAAGAAGCAAAACATTGATCATTTCACACAAAACTCCAAAAATGGGCCAGACAAAAGTATTGGCACCCTCAGCCTAATACTTGGTTGCACAACCTTTAGCCAAAATAACTACTTCCGGTAACCATCGATGAGTTTCTTACAATGCTCTGCTGGAATTTTAGACTATTCTTCTTTGGCAAACTGCTCCAGGTCCCTGATATTTGAAGGGTGCCTTCTCCAAACTGCCATTTTTAGATCTCTCCACAGGTGTTTTATGGGATTCAGGTCTGGACTCATTGCTGGCCACCTTAGAAGTCTCCAGTGCTTTCTCTCAAACCATTTTCTAGTGCTTTTTGAAGTGTGTTTTGGGTCATTGTCCTGCTGGAAGACCCATGACCTCTGAGGGAGACCCAGCTTTCTCACACTGGGTCCTACATTATGCTGCAAAATTTGTTGGTAGTCTTCAGACTTCAAAATGCCATGCACACGGTCAAGCAGTCCAGTGCCAGAGGCAGCAAAGCAACCCCAAAACATCAGGGAACCTCCACCATGTTTGACTGTAGGGACCGTGTTCTTTTCTTTCAATGCCTCTTTTTTCTCCTGTAAACTCTATGTTGATGCCTTTGCCCAAAAAGCTCTACTTTTGTCTCATCTGACCAGAGAACATTCTTCCAAAACGTTTTAGGCTTTTTCAGGTAAGTTTTGGCAAACTCCAGCCTGGCTTTTTTATGTCTCGGGGTAAGAAGTGGAGTCTTCCTGGGTCTCCTACCATACAGTCCCTTTTCATTCAGACGCCAACGGATAGTACGGGTTGACACTGTTGTACCCTCGGACTGCAGGGCAGCTTGAACTTGTTTGGATGTTAGTCTAGGTTCTTTATCCAACATCCGCACAATCTTGCATTGAAATCTCTTGTCAATTTTTCTTTTCCATCCACATCTAGGGAGGTTAGCCACAGTGCCATGGGCTTTAAACTTCTTGATGACACTGCGCACGGTAGACACAGGAACATTCAGGTCTTTGGAGATGGACTTGGAGCCTTGAGATTGCTCATGCTTCCTCACAATTTGGTTTCTCAAGTCCTCAGACAGCTCTTTGGTCTTCTTTCTTTTCTCCGTGCTCAATGTGGTACACACAAGGACACAGGACAGAGGTTGAGTCAACTTTAATCCATGTCAACTGGCTGCAAGTGTGATTTAGTTATTGCCAACACCTGTTAGGTGCCACAGGTAAGTTACAGGGGCTGTTAATTACACAAATTAGGGAAGCATCACATGATTTTTCGAACGGTGCCAATACTTTTGTCCACCCCTTTTTTATGTTTGGTGTGGAATTATATGCAATTTGGCTTTAGGACAATTCTTTTTGTGTTTTTTCATTTAAGACAAATTAAATGAAGATAATAATAACAAAGAATTTGTGTTTGCAATCATTTTCAGGAAGAAACTGAGTATTATCTGACAGAATTGCAGGGGTGTTAATACTTTTGGCCATGACTGTATATATATATATATATATATATATATATATATATATTAAGATAATGTACATGTGTATGCATTGTATGTGCATATAGTTATATAGTTATACATAAATAAGAACTTTTGATAAATCCCTGCATTATGTTATTGCCATTCTTTATCCTTGATATTACTGTTGCATTCACGGTGCTGAATTTCTCTGACCTTAAATTATTTGGTCTTAATTCAACTGTTCAAGTTAATGAGAAACACAGATGATTTCAGAATAAGTCCAAAGTTCTCTTCTCTGACTAAAACAACAGTTCCTTTCTGTCACTCAGTGCTGCCGATAACCAGTAATTTTCCTGCTGGATGAGCCAGTGCTGAATATTTTGTGTCCCAGAGGTGTTCTGGCCAATGTACAAACCGCTCAGTGAGAATCTGGCTCCATTACCCTCATGAATACTCAGCTTCAATGCTCCTTTTTACATGCTGTCGCAGGATTTAAAGGTGAAACAGAAAATCTGCCAAAAAAAGTCATTGCATTTGAGTGTGATGAGCTATAAGACGCCTTTTATATTTATTATGATTATTACATAAAGTAGCACTACTTCTTTATTATTCATTTATTGAGCAGAAATGTCCATTTTTTCTACAACCCTGCAGTAGTTCATATGTCCACATTTTATAATACCTTGGAAACACTGCTACTTTATACTCATGGGTTCCAAAGGTTTGACCTCCACCCATCACAATGTGATGGAATATCTTAGTATTATGCCAACATTTTAAAAAAGTGAAAATATCGCTTTAAGGACATGGATCTGTAATATGCATGTTCATGAGCCCCTCCCAGACAAAGGCAAAGTGGCGAAACGCGCGTCGGGGCAAGCGCCATCCACACAGGGGTGACCATACTTCAGTATGGATACATTATTTTCCTGCTTGCATGTTTTTTCAATGTTTAGATGTACTACTTGATATTTTCACATTGGAATTTGTATCTGGTCATATAGTACATAGCTACTTTACAGCATATCATTTATTTGTACCTCGTTGATGACCATTATTATGATCAATTCCCATGATCACTACTATACATTCAACCCTGTATAACATGGTTATATTTCCATAACTATGTTTTTTTGTTTTTCATATTTGTTTTTTACATATTGTCTTTATATACATTTTTCTCCCCTGTTTGGGTCAGTGCCCCCAATTTTTCCCTTCCTTTATACATAATAAAGATTATATACATTTTTAATCATCTTATTTATTGATTTGTTGGTCATTTATTCTTTCTTTTGATATCGATACGCTCTTACAATGTACGCTAATGGACAAATTAATTCGCAATTTCTTTCCAGGTATATATCACCTTACAGTACAGCTATCAGAAAGGTATCAATGGGAAGTACAACAATGGAAGCATTCACGTGGAAACTGCGCAAATAACACCCCCATCCATACGGAATAGACACTGGGGTTTCATTTGCAATTTCTTTCTTCATTTATTTTTCCTATTTTTTTGCAAAAGTTCCTGCACTACAATAAAACCGCCACAAAGTAAAAGTAACATGGGGCAATAAGACGTAATGAGCTGTAGGTTATCATTTGATTACTGCTATCATTTCCACGTTAGAGGTAAAATATACTCACCAGCCATTAGAGGGTTAGAGACGTACGTTACTGGGGGCTGACCTCCGTCGTCCTGAGAGCGACCACTATGTTCAGACTCCATCCTTAATTTATAATAAGATCTTTGTGACACCTTGAAAGTCCAGGTTCCTCTGAGAATATTAGTGCCCGGTTACATGAGTGACGTACGGTCTAGCATTAATGGAGTCCTGTGGGAACATGTAGCAGTGAGCAGAGCTCAGTAATACCTGTGTAACCTTAGAGCAGCCACTCAGCAAGAAGAATATCATCCGTCTCTCAACTAGACCCAAACTTCATGAAGATCCCGACAGTTCACAAACAAAAAAGCTGCATTGATGTCACATCCTTTAGAAGACCACGGCCAATCATCTGGAGAATATAACCGGCATGCACTTTCTTTCAATGAAAAGTATATCTCTGCAAAAAAAAAAATGAGAGACGAGAGGGAGGGGGTTGGGAACACATTAATCCAGTTAGGCAACTTCAGCAGGATCTAAAAACGCTGGAGGAACTTGGATGATAGGGAGTAAAAACAATATTAACACTACAGCTTAATACTGTCAGCATCAGTACATATAGAAATTGACATTAAAGGCTGGTATAAAGGAACGCAAAAAGCTACAATAAATTGTGTTTTACGTCACATCTAAGGGCTCGCTCACACTTGCGAATACATCGGACGAATGCAATCTGATAAAAAATAGAATTGCATTCAGACCAATGTTATTCTGTGATCGTATGCCCATCTGCATTTTTTTTCAGCTCAGATCGGATCTAGACCGGCTCCAAAAATCCACCTGAAAAAGCTCAAAAGCGCTAAAGAGAATGAACATATGCATTTCTATGCCATACACACAAAAAAAAACAAACACGAAAAAAAGCTTCAGAAAAACGCCAACATTTCACCAAGCGTGATTCACTTGGAAAACTCGGATTGGCCTGCTTGAAATTAAAATTAGTGCACATATCCTTGGAGTATTTCCTTATCCAGCTGTGTGGATGAACTATGTGTATTGTCACATAATCTATGGAAGAACGCATCATATTGAACAGTGTTGTCTTGTATGAGGGTTAATATTAATTAACTATTAGTATACACCATGTTTGAAATTATTATGCAAATGATATTTTTCTCGGATTTTCCTAAATGGTCAGTGCAAATGAGAGTCAGTCTAATAAAAGTCATCACCCGTTAGATTATACATCAAATTTTATTGAAGAAACCTCCCATTGATAACAGTATAATCTCCAAAATGAATAAAAACTCAAAATGCACTGTTCCAAATTTATTAGGCACAGTAGAATTTCTAAACATTTGATATGTTTTAAAGAACTGAAAATGCTGATTTGTGGAACTTGCAGCATTAGAAGGTCACATTCAGTGAACAAAAAAGCTATTTAACTCCAAAACATCCTAACAGGCCAAGTTACATGTTACCATATGACCCCTTCTTTGATATCACCTTCACAATTCTTGCATCCATTGAACTTGTGAGTTTTTGGAGAGTTTCTGCTTGTATTTCTTTGCATGAAGTCAGAATAGCCTCCCAGAGCTGCTTTTTTGATGTGAACTGCCTCCCATCCTCATAGATCTTTTGCTTGATGATACTCCAAAGGTTCTCTATAGGGTTGAGGTCAGGGGAAGATTGTGGCCACACCATGAGTTTATCTCCTTTTATGCCCATAGCAGCCAATGACTCTGAGATGGTATTCTGAGATGGTGCATTGTCATGTGTGAAGATGATTTTGCTCCTCAAGGCTCGTTTCTGCTTTTTATACCATGGAAGAAAGTTGTCAGTCAGAAACTCTATATACTTTGCAGAGGTCATTTTCACACCTTCGGGAACCTTAAAGGGCCCTACCAGCTGTTTCCCCATGATTCCTGCTGAAAACATGACTACTCCAACTTCTTGCTGATGTCGCAGCCTTGTTGGGACATGGTGACCATCCACCAACCATCCACTACTCCATCCATCTGGACCATCCAGGGTTGCTCGACACTCATCAGTAAACAAGACTGTTTGGAAATTAGTCTTCATGTATGTCTGGGCCCACTGCAACCATTTCTGCTTGTGAACACTGTTTAGGGGTGGTGGAATAGTAGGTTTATGCACCACAGCAAGCCTTTAATGGATCCTTCACCTTGAGGTTCGAGGGACTGCAGAGGCACCAGTAACTTCAAATAACTGTTTGCTGCTTTGTAATGGTATTTGGCAGCTGCTCTCTTAATCCAATGAATTTGTCTGGCAGAAACCTTTCTCATTATGCCTTAATCTGCATGAACTCTGTCTGTGCTCTGTTTTAGTCACAAAACAGTTAGGCGCCTGCGCTGCAAGTACGAAGGGCAGCGCAACTGCGCATGCCCAAAAAAACTTAATGCGCAGGCGCCGGGGACGATAATGCTGCAAGAGGAGGCGGCGCCCGGCGCGCACAGCCCCGGAGTGACGGCTGTGCTGCGTCTGATAAGGAAGGAAAGTCCCGCCTCCGGGACGGTTTCACGGTATGAGGGGGCACATTTTATAAAGGTTTATTTCAGCGTGTGCAGGCATCATAACTAAAAGAGCCACCTTGTCAGAATGCAGCATTTGTGCTGCACAAGGTGGCTGTTTTAGTTATAAACGCCTGAGGGGGGTGACAGGTTCCCTTTAAGATTGATTTCAGTGATCATTAAGCCTTGAGACACAAAACCATCCACGAGTTTATTTAAAAAACAAAACAATTAAATCTTTATGACACTTAAATGCAATTTGCATAATAATTTGGAACACGGTCTAGTACTGTATCTGTAGAAAACTTGCCTCCATGGTGTCTATGAATAACTAGATGGTGGCCCGATTCTAACGCATCGGGTATTCTAGAATTTGTATGTATGTATGTATATAGCAGCCACATAGTATATAGCACAGGCCACGTAGTATATAGGAGCCACATAGTATATAGCACAGGCTACGTAGTATATAGGAGCCACGTAGTATATAGCAGCCACGCAGTATATAACACAGCCACGTACTTTATAACACAGCCCACGTAATATATAGCACAGGCCACGCAGTATATAACACAGCCCACGCAGTATATAACACAGCCCATGCAGTATATAACACAGGCCACGCAGTATATAACACAGCCCATGCAGTATATAACACAACCCACATAATATATAGCACAGCCCACCTGGTATATAACACAGGCCACGCAGTATATAACACTGCCCACGTAGTATATAGCAGCGACGCAGTATATAACATAGCCCACGTAGTATATAGCAGTGTGGATACCATATCCCTGTTGAAAAAAATAATAAAAATAAAAAATAGTTATATACTCACCCTCCGTCGACCAGCGAAACTGTCTCGATGCGCGAGCGGCTGCCGCCAGCTTCCATTTCCAGAGATGCATTGCGAAATTACCCAGATGACTTAGCGGTCTCGCGAGACATCTAAGTCTTCTGGGTAATTTCGCAATGCATCTCTGGGAATGGAAGCTGGCAGCAGCCGCGCGCGCATCGGCGGACAACGGAAGGTGAGAATAGCAGGTTTTTCTGTTTTTTTATTTTTAACATTAGATTTTTTTACTATTGATGCTGCATAGGCAACATCAATAGTAAAAAGTTGGTCACACACGGTTAATAGCAGCGTTAACGGAGTGCGTTACCCGCGGCATAATGCGGTCCATTAACGCTGCCATTAACCCTGAGTGAGCACTGACTGGAGGGGAGTATGGAGCAGGCGCCAGGCACTGACTGGACGGAAGTAGGGAGGGACTAATTCTCGGCCTCGGACTAATTCTGTGCCTGGCGGCCTCGACCAATCAGCGACGCGGGATTTCCAGGACAGACAGCCGGAAGTACCCCTTAGACAATTATATATATAGATAGAGCTGGTAGCGATATGACATCAATTATAAAGCCCCATAACCTTTAGTACTTATAGTACTTATTTAGTACTGAGTGGGGATTTTTACATTATGAAAAATCTGTAGCTTAAACATATAAGTCCTAGATCTTCTGTCAGTGGCATGACGAAGCTTGGGGACTCGAATGCAAAATCTCCAATAGGTCCCCCAACTATCATGAGTCAAAACTAGCTCAAAAGGGTGCTTCTACTCAATACTGAGCAAAGGGTCTGAATACTTATGACCATGTGATATTTCAAATTTTCTTTTTTTAATAATTTTGCAAAAAATTATTACATTTCTGTTTTTTTTTTCAGTCAAGATGGGGTGCAGAGTGTACATTAATAAGAAAAAAATTAGCTTTTTTGAATTTACCAAATGGCTGCAATGAAACAAAGAGTGACAATTTTAAAGGGGTCTGAATACTTTCCGTACTCACAGTACATCCTTCAGTCCTCCCTGAGGAAGCTTGGTCCAGCGATACATGTGGTGTGCCTCTGCCTGCAGCATACATCCTTCAGTCCACCCCTGAGAAAACTTTTAGTTCAGCGATATGTGTGGGTTGTTTTTCCCAGCAGCATACGACTCTTCTCCACTCTCTCCATACTATTCATTCATGACTCACCTGTCTTAGTTACATAGCTACATAGTTACATAGGTGAATAAAGACCTGGGTCCATCAAGTTCAACCTTTCTCCACCAATTGTATATTTCGTCACTAAACTATCTATAACCCGCAATGTTATGTGTATCAAGGAAATCATCCAGCCCTTTTTTAAAAGCTGTTATAGTGTCGGCCATTACTACCTCCTGTAGTCGGCATTCCACAGTCTGACTGCTCTAATTGTAAAGAACCCTTTCCTGTTTAGCTGCCAGAATCGCCTTTCTTCCACCCGTAATGAGTGCCCCTTGTCCTTAGGACGGTCCTTGGAAGGAATACGTCCTGTGCCAGTGTTTTGTACTGTCCACACATATATATATACATGTAAATGAGATCCCGTCTGAGGCGTCTTTTTTCTAAGCTAAACAAGCCCCACTTTTCCAACCTTTCATCATATAAGAGTCCTTCCATCCCTTGCAATAATCTAGCTGCCCATTGTTGAACTGATTCTAACTTCTGAATATCCTTTTTAAAATGTGGAGCCCAAAACTGGATCCTTCTCGTGCTGTAATGTATTGTAAGTTTACTTGCTGCATATTCGCACTAGGAATATTCTATGTAATATGAGTGTTTATTACAAACTGTTCGTTATTGTTGTATTCTTTGGCCGTTTCTTTTGGCACATTGTCTAGTAGCTCTAAAGTCCTACAAGGTTGTGTTTCAGGTTGGGTGCTTCATTGTGGGTCAAAATTCAGCATGGAGAACACATTTTTTTTCTGTTTGTCTCATGTTTATAAGGTGTATGTAATCAGGTCTTGCTGTCACGTGTCTTGCAATTTGCTTATTTTTGTACAAATAAAGCTCAGCTGTCCGATGTGCACTAGACTCGGTGATGCGCTACCTTGTTTCACTTGTATAATAGAAGCAGTGACACATAGGTAGCAGTCCGCCTCTTCATGCCTGGCGGTGCCCTCTGTTGCTTGTGCTAGTGATTTAACAATCCACAAATCAGGTCAGTTTCTAAACTGAAACTTTAAAGTGTGCGGCTATGTGCACACGGCGCCATCTAGCCACCGGCGCAGCCGCCGAGTTCTCCTGGGTGGAGCCACTTCTGCCGCTTTTTACTCTGTACTATGGAATATAGAAAGCAGAGAATGAAAATGTTACTCTTCTGAACCCCGAAGCAATTAATAGAAGTGACATGAGACAGAACATGTACACAGCAATGTTATTTTGATATTGCAGTGCACTATGTTCCTTATATGGGGAACTTTTGTGGATGGATTCTGGGGGGAATCTGGCTGAAAAAGACGTCATGTGCACATACTCTGTGGGTGATATTTGTCCAAAACTCATCAACTTTGCTGCTACTGTAGGTTTATCATCTGGAAATCCAGACAGAAAATCTGTAGCAATCCCATTAAATGTGAACATATCCTAATTTGTATAACCCAGTAGATGTTAAATGGCACCTGCCATCAGATTCATTCTGCCCGAACCATGGGCTCCGTGCTTGCAGCCAGGCATGTGTTACGCTGTGGCGTACTTTGTAAAGCCAACAGGGGACTTTGTGTCTCATCTGATTAGTCCGATATGACCCCCAGGCAGCTTCTCTCTGACTGGTCGGGAGAGTAAAATGGAGTGAAGCGGAGGGAAGCCTGCTGTAGACTGCATCGGGCAGCAAAAATTTGATGTCAGGTTTACTGTAATAAGAATCAGTATAGACAAGGGCCAGCAGATGACTAAGTACAACCTTGCAAGTTAATTGTGCAAGTAATTACATCCCAGAGAGACTGCGGAATACACAAGAGCACTGTAACTATATGGCAGTAATACTCTTACCGTGCTGTACACATGTGGTCAAAATTGTTGGTACCCCTCGTTTAATAACAGAAAAACCCTCAATGGTCACAGAAATAACTTGAATTTGACAAAAATAATAATAAATAAAAGATCTATGAAAATTAACAAATGAAAGTCAACCATGGTTCCACAGAATTTAAAAAAAAATAAAACTCATGAAATAGGCCTGGACAGAAATGATGGTACCCTCGAAAATAATGTGACAAAAAGGACATGTTAAATCAAGGCGTGTCCACTAGCTAGCATCACAGGTGTCTGCAACCTAGGAATCAGTGAGTGGGCCTGTATATAGGACTACATATACTCACTGTGCTGTTTGGTGACATGGTGTGTATCACACTCAATATGGACCAGAGGAAGTGAAGGAAAGAGTTGTCTCAGGAGATTAGAAAGAAAATGATAGACAAACATGTTAAACGTAAAAGTTATAAGACCATCAGCTTGATGTTCCTGTGACTACAGTTGCACATATTATTCATAAATTTAAGATCCATGGGACTGTAGCCAACCTCCCTGGACGTGGTCGTGTAGGGAGGAGAGCCAGGCTAATGGTCCCTCTTGCGTGTCTGGGCTGGAACTGTCGGGGCTGTCACCATTATTCTGGGGGGAAGAGATTGCTGACCGGAGCAGTTCAGGACACCTGACTGATGGGGGCGGGTCCGACTTAAATAGCGGTGTGTGCGGGAAGATGGGGCCTTTGGTGGGGAACCAGCGTGAGAGCACAGAGACGGTTGACTCCCTCTTGACTTACCCACGCCAGCTATCCGTGCCTTCCCACTCGGTTAGCAGTGTCATCCCAACTGACGACACAGAGCCCAGAGAGATCTCTGCACAGCACAGTGACCAGTACGGACTTCAGAGCATCGTTCTGCTCATCATCACAGAGGTACCGCTGAGTCCTATCTCTGCGGTGCATACTGAGTGCCGGCCTGCTCCTGTGGCCGCAACCGCTGGACTGCATACTAATCCTGCGGCCTTGTCTGCTGAACTGTTTTCTACAACCAATGTGCCACATACCTATACCTCTACAACATCTCATGCCCGTACTAGGAGACCACGTGCCGAAGGACCCGGAGGATTCACCATCGCAAGGAGACAGTGCATCGCCTTTCTGCGGCACCACCAAGGGATCTTTCAGCTACCTCCTACCAGGGCCCAGAGACTGATAAGTTGAACTGTTGTTACCTTTATTATTATAATACCCCCCTGCTTGAACTATTGTTGTGTTACATAAAAATCTTTGTTAACCCTTGCTCTGCCTCCTGTGTGTCACTGCATCCTACACACCTGCTAGCATCCTACAGTCGCAGGAGGAAAATTGATGACAAATCAAAGAGACGGATAAAACGAATGGTAACAAAAGAGCCCTGAAAAACTTCTAAATAGATTAAAGGTGAACTTCAAGCTCAAGGAACATCAGTGTCAGATCGCACCATCCGTCGTTGTATGAGCCAAAGTGGACTTCATGAGAGACGACCAAGGAGGACACCATTGTTGAAAAAAAAATCATAAAAAAGCCAGACTGGAATTTGCCAAACTACATGTTGACAAGCCACAAAGCTTTTGAGAGAATGTCCTCAGGACACATCAGCAGGACACATCAGCTCTATGTTCACAGACGGAAAAATGAAGCATATCAGGAAAAGAACACTGTCCTTACTGTGAAACATGGAGGAGGCTCTGTTTCTGTATGTTCTGGGGCTGCTTTGCTGCATCTGGCACAGGGTGTCTAGAATCTGTGCAGGGTACAATGAAATCTCAAGACTATCAAGGGATTCTAGAGAGAAATGTACTGCCCAGTGTCAGAAAGCTTGGTCTCAGTCGCAGCCCATGGGTATTACAACAGGATAATGACCCAAAACACACAGCTAATAACACCCAAGAATGGCTAAGAGGAAAACATTGGACTATTCTGAAGTGGCCTTCTATGAGCCCTGACCTAAATCCTATTGGGCATCTTTGGAAAGAGCTGAAACATGCAGTCTGGAAAAGGCAATCTTCAAACACGAGACAAGTGGAGCAGTTTGCTCTTGAGGAGTGGGCCAAAATACCTGTCGAGAGGTGCAGAAGTCTCATTGATGGTTACAGGAATCATTTGATTGCAGTGATTGCCTCTAAAGGTTGTGCAACAAAATATTAGGATAAGGGTACCATCATTTCTGTCCAGGCCTATTTCATGAATTTTATTTGTTTTTAAAGTCTGTGGAAGAATGGTTGAAAAAAGCAATGCCTGACTTTCATTTGTTCATTTTCATAGATTTTCATTTATTATTACTTTTGTCAGATTCAAGTCATTTCTGTGACCATTGTGGGTTTTTCTGTATTTAAACGAGGGGTACCAACAATTTTGACCACGTGTGTATATGCCTTGGTCTGTATATAACCAGTACAGTATAGTGTTGAGTGGCATCCCCATCCTCTGTCTCTGCCCTGCAGCAACAGATCAGCACAGACACACACTAATCTTTAGCTTATATACCGCACCTTGCCTTCGATAGCAGCAGCGGCACATAGCCAGTTGTGGTGACATTATTTATTTATTTTTATTATTATTATATATTTTTATAGCGCCATTTATTCCATGGCGCTTTACATGTGAAAAGGGGGCAAATATAGACAAATACATTAAACATGAGCAAAAAACAAGGCACTAACAGGTACAGAAGGAGGGAGGACCCTGCCCGCGAGGGCTCACAGTCTGCAGGGGATGGGTGAGGATACACTAGGAGAGGGTAGAGCTGGTTGTGCGGCGGTTCAGTAGGTTGAGGATCACTGCAGGCTGTAGGCTTGTCGGAAGAGGTGAGTCTTCAGGTTCTTTTTGAAGGTTTCTATGTAGACGAGAGTCTGATGTGTTGGGGTAGAGAGTTCCAGAGAATGGGGGAGCACGGGAGAAGACATTAGATTTATGCACGGGTGTTAAGTAAAATAAGAATCGACTAATGTGAAATGTTCATATTTATTTACATTATTGTACAGCAGATAAAGGATTTTTTGCAGATGTCATAAGACAATTCAGGGGATTCTTCATATTGGAGAAGCCATTGTGGTGTTACAGGAACAGAGGACATGACTAATGCACAGATGTCAACCTGCCGCTGTGACCTGCTCCATCTGGTGGCTTTTGTCTACATCCCTAATCTCTTTAATGTCAGCACACTATGAGCCTTCTGCATCTGTGTTTAACTGTTTGTATTCTGGATACAGCATTCAGGTTTTTCTCCCTATGGGGAGTGCATTATACTATATTGAGGACTATCTGGTGCATTATACTATATGGAGGCTATCAAGGGGGCCATCATACAGTGTTGGAGCCAAACAGTTTGGGGGCTACTAAGGGGTCAGTATACTGTGTGGGTGGTACTGTACAGTGAGGGGGCATTATACTGTGTATACGGGAGCTGTACAGGGGGTAGACTCAGGACATTATTGAATGTAAAGTGGGCACTTATTGTTACAAGGCAACTCAGGTTACTGTGACTATCAAAGGGGCACACAGAGGGCATTATTACTTTCTAGGGGGCAAAATATGGACACTGTTTTCTAGGGCACTTGCATCCGGTATTACTATAGAGGGTTCCTTAAAAATTTAGAAGGCACAGTGAACCACACAGCAGGGGCAGTAATAGGGACACATACGGCAGCAGCGGCTCAGTATTGGGGTATCAGCAGGATGAAGAGTTTGTGCAGGTTGGGAATAGATGGTGATGGGGCTGAAATATGAGAAATGAAATGTGTCTTTGTTGTATTCTCTGCAGCTGAGTCGTGGCTTGAAGAAGTTGTCATGTCGGTCTGGGCCAGATGGGAAAAGACGGAAAAAATTAACGATTCCATCCGAAAGAACGTCAGCGGTAAGATATTATCTGTAACTGTGCTGTGATCTCTTATATGTTCTGTAGGACTGGTATTTACCATTGATCATATGGCGGTAATATCCTTGTTGGTCTATATATAGTGATTATTTTCAGCGCGGTCATCTGCTGAGGTTCTCCTCCACTATTAGGATGCATCACTGGGTTGTAATCAAGGTTACCTGATTAGGGGCCCACTGAGAAGTTTCACCCTCCTGAACTGAAACTCTAGCTACGCCTCTGAATGGAAAGTACCAGAGGGGGACACTGACAGAAGAGGCCCCTGTGCAAGAGCAATATATGGGCCCTTTGCAGCCGAATAGCTCAACATAATGTACAATTCCATCTGCTTTGGAGGTGGAAGTGGCCCCCGTACTGCTTGGGCTCCTGTGCGGCTGCTCAGGTTGCAGTAACATGTCTACCCCTGGAACCCTGGAAAGTATCACAAAATGAGGCAGATTTACTAATTCTGTCTAATTTTTGGTCTAAACAACCTAAAAAAGCACCATCTTTAGATACTTTTATTTGTGTGCATCACCTATAGGTTGTACTCGTTGCTCTGGTTTTCTCGAGCAAGCTCAGGTGACCTCCAAGTATTTATGACTGCTCGGAGATTTAGTTTTCATTCTGGCAGCTGAATGATTTACAGCTACTAGCCAGGCTGAGTACATGTGGGGATTCTCTAGCAACCAGGCAACCCCCATATGTAATCAAGCTGGCTAATAGCTGTAAATCATTCAGCTGCCACGATGAAAACAAAATCTCCGAGCAGTCAGAAATACTCGGAGGTCACCCGAGCAACGAGTATACTCGCTCATCACTAGTGAGGACCAAAATATTTGGCAGAATAATAATTTAGACATCAGTTAAATTAGATTTTCTCATTAAGGCCAGGGATATATGTTGCTGAAAAGTTGTATTGCCAATCACAAGTAAAGATAGTGAATGTTGTGGTGAAATTCAGCATGGTTGGATTTCTGTTGACTTTCGAGTCACGGTCAGAGTAAATTGCGAGTCACAGTGAAACCGTATTCACCATCGCGGCCCGTAATGCAATAGTGCGAAAGTGTAATCTCACACTGCACAACCATATGTTGTCGTGTAATCCTTGTCCAACATTAACATTAAGGTAAAAAAATAACTGAAACTTTATAAAAAATATTCAACATTTATTGGTAAAATCTTCATTTACAAGTGTTTTGTCACAACTACAGTTGTTTGCTGAGCTCATACACACAGTGCAACCTGAATTTCTAGAACTGGATTTATATAATGCAAATTAGGAATTACACATTTTGTCTAAATTTATAATTTCATGGGAAAGTTGGTTGTTTATTAATGATGATTTTTTACTTGATTTCTTCTGTGAGCTATGTAGTACAATGCCCTCCTTCACAAGCTGCCTTGTGCATGTACATAAGTCTGTGTAAATGTGAACCAGAACTGTCATCAATGAAAAATAAATTTAAAAAAATCTGAGTTAACTAATTTGTCAATACGTCCTTTACAGCTTTCAGATCATAATTTTTGTCACACAGAGACGCAAACACTTTTCAAAGCAAATTGCAAATTTCTGGCTGCATGCCGCCACAACTAAAGAGTGATTAGGATTAGGAAACCTTTTATAACAGAGTTCAGTTTCTAAAGGGTTTGTGGTTATGTGCCCCTAGTGTTGATGGCAGGCGGGAAAAATTTTAGAAATTTGGAAAAGCCCTGTTGTTAAAAAACAAAATAAAAACAAATTGTGCTTTAATTAGCCTCACTGTGTCTAGTGCTGAGTCTCCACTGCCGAATCGGGTGTGTTATAATTTGCAGCTCTGACGTCATTATTTGTGTATTCTATTTATTTTACTTATTTATATACTTATTATTATTTATTTATATTTTACCATTGATTCCATGGTGCTGTACATGAGAAGGGGTTATATCTATTCTGACTCATGGATATGTAGAACGTAGTAGTGCTTGGATAGACCTCTACTTTTAGGCGCCTCCGTATTCACCTGTTCATACCGATTAATCAGACAGCTTAACTCAGCCACGATCTCATGTAAGAAGACTCCAGGAAAAGAGGATTGCTTTAACTGAAATTCTTGTATTATGATGAAAGTAGCAGGTAAAAAGGAATATTCAACAGAGGACATGCAGTAAGATGCATACAGATGGAGGAATGATGACAAAATGGAGAATAAGGGCGAGAACAAACATACCGTATTTTCCGGCGTATAAGACGACTTTTTAACCCCCGAAAATCTTCTTAAAAGTCGGGGGTCGTCTTATACGCCGGGAATCGACTTGTACGCCGGTGTATATGGTGGGTGGGGAGGGGGAGTGATCCTGATGACGAGGGGGCGTCTCACAGGAAAGTGAGTAATCCCCATTACCTTATCCTAGCGGTGCAGCGTGGGGGTGTCAGTGCTGGGAGCGGCGGCGGCTGCTGTGTTCTGGTGCGGCGGCTCCTCTTCTGTGTGGGGCCTCTGTGCTGTGAGGTGGCGGCGGCAGCGGCGTATCTTTATCCAGTTGGGGCTCCTCCGGCATCTCCTTAGCCCTGGAGGCCCCGCCGCAACTCCATCGGTGCAATGTGGTGGCCTCCGGGAAAATGGCCGCTGCTCAGATTCAGATCTCGTGTCCCGAGATTTCGGGACGAGATCTGAATCTGAGCAGCGGCCATTTTCCCGGAGGCCACCGCATCGCACCTATTGAGCTGCCTCCGGGAAAATGGCCGCTGCATTGCACTCATGGAGTTGCGGCGGGGCCTCCAGGGCTAAGGAGATGCCGGAGGAGCCCCAACTGGATAAAGATATGCCGCCGCCACCGCCACCGCACAGCACAGAGGCCCCACACAGAAGAGGAGCCGCCGCACCAGAGCACAGCAGCCGCCGCACCAGAGCACAGCAGCCGCCGCCGCCACTCCCAGCACTGAGACCCCCACGCTGCACCGCTACGATAAGGTAATGGGGGATACTCACTTTCCTGTGAGACGCCCCCTCGTCATCAGGATCACTCCCCCCCCCCCCCAAAAGGCACATATTCACCGGCCCTATAAGACGACATAGGGTGTATAAGAAGACCCCCGACTTTTAAGAAGATTTTATATTTTAACTGGTAAAGTTGGGGGGTCGTCTTATACGCCCAGTCGTCTTATACGCCGGAAAATACGGTACATCACAAGACTACAGGGAGAGAGTTGGGACAAAATACAGAGAAAGGCAAACTTCTGCCTAGAAAAAAGGATTGAACACAAGCAATGCAAATATTAAATGATTTCTCAAGTCATGAGACATGACACTCCCCGTCTGAAATCCTTGGATTTCACGATGTCCGCAATTCTTCGAAGTCGTTCGAACCTGAAAAGGCAAGAGGAAAGAAAAACATGCATGCAATAATAAACATCAAACATTTTTAAGTCAAACTCGTTGTCGTCGACCCGTAGATCACAGCGAAAGATAAGTCCAAGTATATAAAACCCATCTTCAGATTGGGGTAGCCGCAAACATGCAACTCTTCCACCAACCCAGCATCCAAAGGGAATATTAACAGTTCAATCCAATGGAAAATGTCAATATCCAATAAAACTAGGGAACGAGGAGGAATGCTCCCCGGCGTAAGCAACGTCGGGAGCATGTTCAGTTCATGTGATGTCTTCCTTTAGTAGAAGCAGCACGAGTTCAGTCACCGGGCGGAAGAAGGTTCGGGTAGAAAAACTTCTGATGCGCTCTACTCTGTTGCTCACATATGTATAGAACTGCTTCGTTTGGTTGTGAATGTACCCGAGTACCACCCTGCTGTCTGTGTAGAAGGTAAAGGAATCAATTGTAATGTCTATTTCGTCTCGTACAACTTCAGCAATTTCTACTGCCAATACCGCAGCGCAAAGCTCGAGTCTGGGTACAGAGTGTGCAGGCTTTGGAGTTAATTTGGTCTTACCCAGGATGAAACCACAATGTACCTTGTTGGCTCCTAAGGTCATCAGATAAGCTACTGTGGCTATGGCTTCTGTAGATGCGTCAGAGAAAATATGGACTTCTCTTCTGATTGCAGTCAAAGGTGATCTTGGAGAATAACAACGTGGGACTTGGAGTTGCTCTAAGAACTCCAGAGATTTCTTCCATGTCTCCCACCTTTGCTGTTTCTGAGTTGGCAGCGGGGTGTCCCAATCCGTGTTCTCGGCCGTAAGCTGTCTTAACAATATCTTGCCTTGAATAGTGATGGGTGCTACAAACCCGAGAGGATCATAGATGCTATTTATGACAGATAGGACTCCTCGTTTGGTAAAGGGTTTGTCATAGGGTGACACTTGGAAGGTGAAGGTGTCCCATTTGATATCCCACAGTAGACCAAGGCTGCGCTATGTTGGAGGAACATCAGAACCCAAGTCGAGGTCCTTTAGGTTTGAGGCATGGTCCTCAGATGGAAACGCGTTCATTACCTCTTGACTGTTAAAGATAATCTTGTGGAGTCTGAGGTTTGATGTGGATAGCATTTCCTGTGTCCTGGAGAGTAGGTTAATTGCATCTTCACTTGTGGGCAAGGACTTGAGCCCATCGTCCACGTAGAAGTTCTTCTCTACAAATTGCCGAGCATCGGATCCGTACTCTCTCTCACCTTCCTGGGCTGTCCGTCTCAGTCCATAGATCACCACAGCAGGTGAGGGACTGTTGCCGAAGACATGGACCTTCATCCGGTAGTCTATGACCTGATTGTTGACATTGTTGTCTTTGTGCCATAGGAACCTAAGATAGTTTCTGTTGTCTTCTTTCACGATGAAGCAATGAAACATCTGCTGAATGTCGGCCATTATGGCAACAGGTTCTTGTCTGAAGCGGATCAATACTCCAAGGAGGCTGTTGTTCAGGTTGGGTCCATGTTGTGAATCCGCTTTTGGGCTCCCCTGGTGGTTGCTGGTGGTACTGGTGACTTGTGTGTCTTTGCTGTCTCAGTTCACCTGCTCCCATCAGTGTTTGGGAGTTTCCTATTTAGCTTTGCTCTCCAGTCATTTCCTTGCCGGTCATCATTGTAACCAGAGCCTTCGGTTGCATGTTCCTGCTACTAGTCTGCTGATCAGCTAAGTGCTTTTGTTTTGTATCTTTTGTCCAGTTTGCAGTTTTGTTATTCTCTGTAGCTGGAAGCTCTTGTGGGCTGAAATTGCCACTCCTGTGTCATGAGTTGACACAGGAGTCTTAAAGTAATTTCAGGATGGTTTTTGAAAGGGTTTTCAGTTGACCGTGAAGTCCTCTTTTGTATCTTTCTGCTATCTAGTAAGTGGACCTCTCTTTGCTAAATCTACTTTCATACTGTGTATGTCTTTTCCTCTTAACTCAGCGTTATTACATGTGGGGGGCTGCTATCATCTTTCGGGGTATTTCCGTAGAGGTAAGCCAGGTCTGTTCCTTCCTCTACCAGGCGTAGTTAGTCCTCCGGCTGGCGCGTGGCATCTAGGAAGCCGTAGGTATGCTCCCTGGCTACTGTTAGTTGTGTGGTAGATTTAGCTCACGGTCAGCTTTAGATTCCATCACCCAGTGCTCGTCCGTTATTTTTGTGTTCTGATGTTTCCCTGCCATTGGGAACCATGACAGTATGACCGGCCAGAGTTAAAGTTACTGGCAGAAGAAAGGAGAGAAAAAGAAGTCTGTAGAGTTTTTTGTTTTGTTTTTTTTTTCCTATGTTTGCTCCATAGTTGGATCAGTTGTATTTCAGCTTTAATTACAGCCTTTGCCTTTCTCTCCTTATAATCCTTGAATGGCTCTGAGCTCACCTGTTTAAAGATGGATCCTCAGAGTTTGGCTGCAGGTTTAAATAATCTTGCTACGAAGGTTCAAAATTTACAAGATTTTGTTATACATGCTCCTATTTCTGAACCTAAAATCCCTACACCAGAGGTGTTTTCCGGAGATAGATCTCGGTTTTTGAATTTCAAATATAATTGTAAATTATTCCTTTCTCTCAGACCTCACTCCTCAGGAGATCCTGTCCAGCAGGTTAAGATTGTAATCTCTTTGCTGCGAGGTGACCCTCAAAATTGGGCATTTTCATTGGCACCAGGGGATCCTGCGTTGCTCAATGTGGATGCGTTTTTCCTGGCTTTAGGGTTGCTTTATGAGGAACCTAATTTGGAGATTCAAGCTGAAAAAGCTTTGATAGCCCTATCTCAAGGGCAAGATGAAGCGGAGATATACTGCCAAAAATTTCGTAGGTGGTCTGTGCTTACTCAGTGGAATGAGTGCGCCTTAGCGGCAAATTTCAGAGAGGGCCTTTCTGATGCCGTTAAAGATGTTATGGTTGGGTTCCCTGCGCCTACAGGTCTGAATGAGTCCATGACAATGGCTATTCAGATTGATCGGCGTTTGCGGGAGCGCAAGCCTGTGCACCATTTGGCGGTATCTTCTGAAAAGTCGCCAGAGAATATGCAATGTGACAGAACTCTGTCCAGAAGCGAGCGGCAGAATTACAGGCGTAAAAATGGGTTATGTTTCTATTGTGGTGATTCTGCTCATGTTATATCAGCATGCTCTAAACGCACAAAGAAGGCTGACAAGTCTATTTGCACTTTACAGTCTAAATTTATTCTGTCTGTAACCTTGATTTGTTCATTATCAGTTATTACTGTGGATGCCTATGTGGACTCTGGCGCCGCCCTGAGTCTTATGGATTGGTCCTTTGCCAGGCGCTGTGGGTTTGATTTAGAGCCACTGGAAGTCCCTATACCTCTGAAGGGTATTGATTCTACCCCTTTGGCTAGTAATAAACCACAATTCTGGACGCAAGTGACTATGCGTATGACTCCAGACCATCAGGAGGTGATTCGCTTCCTTGTGTTGTACAATTTACATGATGTTTTGGTGCTTGGATTACCATGGTTACAGTCTCATAACCCAGTCCTTGACTGGAAAACAATGTCTGTGATAAGCTGGGGATGTCGGGGGGCTCATGGGGATGTACCTTTGGTTTCCATTTCGTCATCTACTCCCTCTGAGATTCCAGCATTTTTGTCTGATTATCGTGATGTTTTTGAAGAGCCTAAGATTGGTTCTCTCCCTCCTCACAGAGATTGTGATTGCGCCATAGATCTGATTCCTGGCAGTAAATTTCCAAAGGGTCGTTTGTTTAATTTATCTGTGCCTGAACATGCTGCTATGCGAGAGTATATTAAGGAGTCCCTGGAAAAGGGACATATTCGTCCTTCTTCATCACCTTTAGGAGCCGTTTTTTTCTTTGTCTCTAAAAAGGATGGCTCTCTGAGGCCTTGTATTGATTATCGACTCCTGAATAAAATTACAGTCAAATATCAGTATCCGTTGCCTTTGCTGACTGATTTGTTTGCTCGCATAAGGGGGGCTAAGTGGTTCTCTAAGATAGATCTTCGCGGTGCGTATAATCTTGTGCGGATAAAGCAGGGTGATGAGTGGAAAACCGCATTTAATACGCCTGAGGGCCATTTTGAGTATTTGGTAATGCCTTTCGGCCTTTCTAATGCACCTTCTGTCTTTCAGTCCTTGATGCATGATATTTTCCGTGAATATTTGGATAAATTTATGATTGTGTACTTGGATGATATTTTGATTTTTTCTGATGACTGGGAGTCTCATGTTCAGCAGGTCAGGAGGGTTTTTCAGGTTTTGCGGGAGAATTCTTTGTGTGTAAAGGGTTCAAAGTGTGTTTTTGGGGTTCAAAAAATTTCATTTTTGGGGTATATTTTTTCCCCTTCTTCTATTGAGATGGACCCTGTCAAGGTTCGGGCTATTTACGACTGGATGCAGCCTACTTCTCTGAAGAGTCTCCAGAAATTCTTGGGCTTTGCTAATTTTTATCGTCGATTTATAGCTGGTTTTTCTGGCGTTGCTAAACCTCTGACGGATTTGACTAAAAAGGGTGCTGATGTTGCCAATTGGTCCCCTGCTGCCATGGAGGCCTTTCGGGAGCTTAAGCGCCGCTTTTTGTCTGCCCCTGTGTTGCGCCAGCCTGATGTTTCTCTTCCCTTTCAGGTTGAGGTCGATGCTTCCGAGATCGGAGCGGGGGCGGTTTTGTCGCAGAAAAGTTCCGACTGCTCAGTGATGAGACCTTGTGTGTTCTTTTCGCGAAAATTTTCGGCCGCCGAGCGAAACTATGATGTTGGTAATCGGGAGCTTTTGGCCATGAAGTGGGCATTTGAGGAGTGGCGTCATTGGCTTGAGGGTGCCAGACATCAGGTGGTAGTTTTGACTGATCACAAGAATTTAATTTATTTGGAGTCTGCCAGGCGCCTGAATCCTAGACAGGCACGTTGGTCGTTGTTCTTTTCCCGGTTTAATTTTGTGGTCTCGTACTTACCGGGTTCTAGGAATGTGAAAGCAGATGCTCTTTCTAGGAGTTTTGAGCCTGACTCTCCTGGGAATTCTGAACCTGCTGGTGTCCTTAAGGATGGAGTGGTTTTGTCTGCTGTCTCTCCAGATTTGCGACGTGCTTTGCAAGAATTTCAGGCGGATAGACCTGATCGTTGTCCGTCTGGTAGACTGTTTGTTCCTGACGAGTGGACCACTAGAGTCATCTCGGAAGTTCATTCTTCTACTCTGGCAGGTCATCCGGGAATTTTTGGCACCAGAGATTTGGTGGCTAGATCCTTCTGGTGGCCTTCCCTGTCTCGAGATGTGCGTGTTTTTGTGCAGTCTTGCGATGTGTGTGCTCGGGCCAAGCCTTGTTGTTCTAGGGCTAGTGGGTTGTTGTTGCCCTTGCCTATTCCGAAGAGGCCTTGGACGCACATCTCTATGGACTTTATCTCGGACCTCCCTGTTTCTCAGAAGATGTCTGTCATCTGGGTGGTGGGTGACCGTTTTTCTAAAATGGTTCATTTGGTGCCATTGCCTAAGTTGCCTTCCTCATCTGAGTTGGTCCCTCTGTTTTTTCAAAATGTGGTTCGCTTGCATGGTATTCCGGAAAACATCGTTTCTGACAGGGGTACCCAGTTCGTGTCTAGATTTTGGCGGGCAGTCTGTGCCAGGTTGGGCATTGATTTGTCTTTTTCGTCTGCATTCCATCCTCAGACCAATGGCCAGACGGAACGAACTAATCAGACTTTGGAGACTTATTTGAGGTGTTTTGTGTCTGCGGATCAGGATGATTGGGTTGCCTTTCTGCCATTGGCGGAGTTTGCTCTTAATAATCGGGCTAGTTCCGCCACTTTGGTTTCTCCTTTCTTTTGCAATTCAGGGTTTCATCCGCGTTTTTCATCTGGTCAGGTTGAATCTTCGGATTGTCCTGGAGTGGATGCGGTAGTGGATCGGTTGCATCAGATTTGGGGACAAGTGGTGGATAATTTGGAATTGTCCCAGGAGAGGACTCAGCAGTTTGCTAACCGCCGTCGTCGTGTTGGCCCCCACCTTCGTGTTGGGGACTTGGTGTGGTTGTCTTCCCGTTTTGTCCCTATGAGGGTTTCCTCTCCTAAATTTAAGCCTCGGTTCATCGGTCCTTATAGGATTTTGGAGATTCTTAACCCTGTTTCCTTTCGTTTGGACCTCCCGGCATCTTTCGCTATCCATAATGTATTCCATCGGTCGTTGTTGCGGAGGTATGAGGTACCGGTGGTTCCTTCTACTGAACCTCCTGCTCCTGTGCTGGTAGGGGGTGAATTGGAGTACGTTGTGGAGAAGATCCTGGACTCCCGTATTTCCAGACGGAGACTTCAGTATCTGGTTAAATGGAAGGGCTATGGTCAAGAAGATAATTCTTGGGTAACTGCCTCTGATGTTCATGCCTCGGATTTGGTTCGTGCCTTTCATAGGGCTCATCCAGATCGTCCTGGTGGTTCTCGTGAGGGTTCGGTGCCCCCTCCTTAAGGGGGGGGTACTGTTGTGAATCCGCTTTTGGGCTCCCCTGGTGGTTGCTGGTGGTACTGGTGACTTGTGTGTCTTTGCTGTCTCAGTTCACCTGCTCCCATCAGTGTTTGGGAGTTTCCTATTTAGCTTTGCTCTCCAGTCATTTCCTTGCCGGTCATCATTGTAACCAGAGCCTTCGGTTGCATGTTCCTGCTACTAGTCTGCTGATCAGCTAAGTGGACTTTGTCCTTTTGTTTTGTATCTTTTGTCCAGTTTGCAGTTTTGTTATTCTCTGTAGCTGGAAGCTCTTGTGGGCTGAAATTGCCACTCCTGTGTCATGAGTTGACACAGGAGTCTTAAAGTAATTTCAGGATGGTTTTTGAAAGGGTTTTCAGTTGACCGTGAAGTCCTCTTTTGTATCTTTCTGCTATCTAGTAAGTGGACCTCTCTTTGCTAAATCTACTTTCATACTGTGTATGTCTTTTCCTCTTAACTCAGCGTTATTACATGTGGGGGGCTGCTATCATCTTTCGGGGTATTTCCCTAGAGGTAAGCCAGGTCTGTTCCTTCCTCTACCAGGCGTAGTTAGTCCTCCGGCTGGCGCGTGGCATCTAGGAAGCCGTAGGTATGCTCCCTGGCTACTGTTAGTTGTGTGGTAGATTTAGCTCACTGTCAGCTTTAGATTCCATCACCCAGTGCTCGTCCGTTATTTTTGTGTTCTGATGTTTCCCTGCCATTGGGAACCATGACAGGTCCAGTTAGGAGCAGGTTATTGAGAGAGAGGCCTTCAAACTGAGCACTGGAGTCAAACACCACTCTGATCTGATTAGGCTTGCGAGGGTGATAGACACCAAAGGATGGAAGATACCAACATTCTTCTCCCTCCCTCAGTGGTGGCGCAGGTTCAGCATGATTTCTGTCAAAGATGTTCTGCATAAAGTCAATGAAATGTTTCTCCATCTCTGGTTTCCTCTTTAGGGTACGCTTTAAGGATGAGAACCTCGTGGTTGCTTGCTGCAGGTTGTTCGGCAACCTCGATCTTGGGAAACGAAAGGGTAAAGGAGCTACCTAACTGTTGGAGTCATCTTGAACAAATTCTTTATCCATAACCTTTATGAATTCTTTATCTTCCCTCGTGGGTGCCAACTTGTTGTCATTACTTGTGGAAACGAACACTGATGACCTGAGGTTTTCATCCCAGGGCTGGTGCGTGTTCATGTTGTTGAAGGATTCCTGTTGCCAGTTGGTGTTGCTCACTTTCTCTTTCACGCAGTAGTGATGTGGGCATGGTTGGAAATGGGTGCTGCGACCATTTGACAAGATGTGTGTCTTGTAAGAGGAGATGTTGTTAGGTCTCTTCATCTTGTGTATGCAAACATTGCCTATGATCACCCAGCCTAGATCTAAGCGTTGGGCAAATGGTGCATCGTGTGGTCCGTTAATTTGCTGACGTACCTTGTGCAGCTGGAGAATGTCTCTGCCCAGCAGAATCAGGATATCTGCATTGTTGTTGAGGGCTGGTATCTTGTTTGCTATCCTCTTGAGATGTTGGTGATGAAGAGCAGCCTCTGGCGTTGGGATCTCTTCTCGATTGGACGGAATCTGGTTGCACTCGACCAGTGTAGGTAACGGTATCTCGACGGTGTTCTCGAGAGATGTCGCTGTAAGATCACTGGCCCTTCTCCCAGAAACCTCTGTAACACCACTGCAGGTGCCTAAGGTGTAAGGGTAGGCATTTCCCTTTAAGTTAAACATATCAAAGAGTTCTGACCTTGCAAGTGATCGGTTGCTCTGATCATCCAGAAGGACGTACACCTTCACGGCTTTCTCTGGGTGACCGTTGGGATATACGTTCACCAGGCAAATCTTCGCACAGGACTTGTCCCAGAGGTCTTCTCCGCAGACTTCTGTGCATGAAGAAGATATTGTGGTATGGCTTGCAGTTTGAGCTGCATCCTCCCCGCCATGGCTCGTGGTGGGGGAAGGAGTACGTGTAGAGTCAGGACGGAATGGGTGGAGTGCTTGTACGTGGTCCTCACTGTCACACTCCATGCACTTAATTGTAGTTTTACAGTCTTTAGCAAGGTGTTCAGTAGAAGCACAACATCTGTAGCATACCCCGAACTTCTTTAGAAGCTCCTTGCGTTCTTGGAGCGGTTTCTTCCTGAAGCCGATGCACTTTTTTAAGGGATGTGGCTTCCTGTGGATGGGACACTCACGATTTGGGTTCTCTATCTTTTCACCCTTGTTACTCTTGTCTGGGGGTGATGTTGGTAAGGGAAGAATATCCGTCTTCTTCACTGACACTGGACCCCTGCGGTTCCTATCATTCGAGCGTGCGCTCACGTATTTACAAGGAGGTGAAGCTGGGCCACTGGATTCTTCGTAGGAAAAGCTTGGGTCGTTCTTACGCTCTGCCACATCTTTTATAAACTCACAGAAGTAGGAGAACGGAGGAAATGACACTTGATGGTCTTTCTTGTATTTTGACCCTAGTGTAGTCCACTTTTCTTGTACATTGTACGGTAGCTTGGAGATAATGGGATTTACTCCACGAGCAGTGTCCAGATAGCTAAGGCCAGGTAGGTGGGTGTCTGCCTTGGCCAGATGGAGCTCTAACAGCAAGTCACTGAGTTCCAGGAACTTTGAACTGTCTTTGCTTGATATCTTTGGAAAGCTCTGTAGTCGCTTGAACAGTGCGTCCTCTATGGCTTCTGGACTGCCAAAGTTTTTCTCTAGTCTTTCCCATGCAGCCATGAGACCAGCCGTTGGATTACTGATATGTACGGACCTGAGTCTCTTGACACGCTCGGTGGATTGTGGTCCTAGCCATCTGATTAGCAGGTCCAGCTCTTCGGCAGCAGTGATGCCAAGGTCACTAGTTACGGTTCTAAAGGCATTTTTCCAACCTCTGTAATTTTCAGGTTGGTCGTCAAACCTTGTGAGACCGGTTTTAGTAAGTTCGCGGCGAATCATGTACCTTGCGAAGTTGGACATGTCTGTTCCTTCTGACTTAGGATGCACGAATGTAGGCTGAGCGGTGTTGTACATAGGGGTGGAGACGTCCTGGCCTTGAAACGTGGGTAAGTATGGAGAGGCATATGCATTTAGTCCAGCAACTGGTTTGGTGGGTATAGTCTCTGCTACATGCGGAGCTGGCACTGCGCGGTTGTCGAGAGTATAATGACCTGCCGGCATATTGGGTTGCGTGTGGATATTAGCCTGTGGAGTTTGGTGAGATGCGGGGTCTTGGCGCATACTGGAATACAAAGGAAGTTCAAGTTTGGGAGCATTGTACTGACCTTGAATGCAGGGTTCTGTAAGTGGATCGGCATTCTGGTGCCCTGGAGAAGCATGAACACCATCAGGAGTGTTAGTAATGATCTGCGGTTCGCCATTTTGGCTTAGCACGTAGTCTCTTGTGCGTTCAATAGGGTCTTCTGTCTCCACTTCACACAAACTGATGTTGTCCCTTCGACTCCCACTGATAGCTCGTTCCAGGATCCTTAGCTCTGCCATGGCTGTTGCATGCTCACATTCCTTCTCCAGAGCTTCCTTGCGTGCTGCATCTGCATCCATTTCTGCTCTCTTTTGTGCTGTGGCTGCATCCATTTCTGCTCTCCTTTGCGCAAAGGCAGCTTGTATCTTAGACGTTTCTGCCTTAGCACGTGCTCTTTTAAGCTGCTCGCTGAGGGTGGAATATTTTGAAGAACTTGACCTAGATGAGCGTTTTGAGTGCTTGGACGATTTGGATGAGCGTGTTGATGCATCTGGTGTCCGTGCAATTTTAGCCTCTATCTTGGTTTTAATGTCACGTACGGTGCAGTCCCTTTCAGAATTAAGCTGCTGGAAACTTTGCAATTCGTTTAAAGTCTCTGGCAGATTCAGTTTTTTCAGGAGAGTAATGTATTGGTCAGTCTTCTCCATATACATTTGGTATGCTGTGCATAATTGTTCTAGGACTCCCTCTAGTGGTAACTCATGAGAAGCAGGCCTTGATACAGTGTCTATGTGACTCAGCACTTTCTCCCACAGTGAAGTCACATCACGATATACGACACCTTTTGCAGTCTCTAAATTCTCCATGACTTTCCATGTAGGTTTGACTGTACGTTTTCCTCTTTCACTAGCTGGTGGATGGGGATCTGGGTCTCTTTCCGGTGTTTGTAAGTCTGGTAGGGACATTGTATTCCTTGCTTCAGACATGATTTGATTGCAGGCAGGAAGAGTGGATGATGAGGGTTATACTTCTGACTGTTTATCTGCGGTGTGTGCTTCTATGCATGCTGGGGTCTGGCTGGAAACTGGGTTACTATCTATCTGGAAAACGTCATTTTTACTGAAGTTCAGCACAGACCTTGAGTTACTGTCTCTGAAGGCAGGATATTCCTTTTTACTATTCTGACTCATGGATATGTAGAACGTAGTAGTGCTTGGATAGACCTCTACTTTTAGGCGCCTCCGTATTCACCTGTACTCACGTTCATACCGATTAATCAGACAGCTTAACTCAGCCACGATCTCATGTAAGAAGACTCCAGGAAAAGAGGATTGCTTTAACTGAAATTCTTGTATTATGATGAAAGTAGCAGGTAAAAAGGAATATTCAACAGAGGACATGCAGTAAGATGCATACAGATGGAGGAATGATGACAAAATGGAGAATAAGGGCGAGAACAAACATACATCACAAGACTACAGGGAGAGAGTTGGGACAAAATACAGAGAAAGGCAAACTTCTGCCTAGAAAAAAGGATTGAACACAAGCAATGCAAATATTAAATGATTTCTCAAGTCGTGAGACATGACAATATCAAAATACAGATGTCACTTACAGTAAACTAACGATGACAGACTGGTACATGGGGAGAAGACCCTGCCCTCGCGGGCTTACATTATACAGGAAGGTGGAGAAGGAGACAGTAGGTTGGGTGGTTGCACAGCACTTTATAGACACTGTCCCGATTGGGGCTCATAATCTATATTCCCTATTGTTATGTCTTTGGAGTGTGGGAGGAAACCAGAGAACCCATGCAAACATAAAATTCCTTGCAAATGTTGTCCTTGGTGGGATATGAACCCAGGACCTCAGAGCTGCAAGGCTGCAGTGCTAACCACTGAGCAGTGGTGTACCGCTAATGGCGGCACACCACGCGACTGCTATGGGGCCCCGAGAGGTGAGGGGGCCAACCGGAGTTGGACTGCAATGGCTGTGCCAGGAACGGATACCACATGTGCTGTGGGGGGCCCCAGAAAGGCGGCTAATAATGAGGGAAATCTGGCCTGTTTATCCAGCCCTGAGGCTCCGGGAGGCCCCTGACCAGATTGCCCTCATGTGCGGCGGGCAGGGAGAGATCCCTGCAGCTCTGCTGCCTACAGGAGAGAATGGCAGCGGAGCTGCAGTGATCCATCCTGCTTCTTGCCCGCGCTTCCTGCCTTACCTCATCATTGAGCTGTGCCAGTGAGAGAAAGCTGCCGGCGACGGTGAGGGAGAGCGTGCGGAGAAGTGAGGTGCTCTCTGCTGTGTGTGTGTGTCTGTGTGTACGTACATGTGTGTAGAGATGAGTGGTGGTGTGTGTGTGTGTGTGTAACACTGCGGGGGAACGTGCAGAGAGGTGAATGGTGCTGTGTGTGTGTGCAGGTGAAGGAGGGCAATGATGGGGGTGATGGGGAGAAGGCAATGATGGGGTGGTGGGTGAGAAAGCAATGATGGGGTGGTGGAAAGGGCAATAATGGGGGGTGGTGGAGGAGGAAATGATGGAGGTGGTGGAGTGGGCAATGATGGTGGTGGTGAGAGAGAAGGCAATGACGGTGGCAGTGGAAAGGACAATGATGGGGGTGTTGGGAAAGGAGGCAATGTTGGAGGTGGTGGGGAGAAGGCAATGATGGGGTGGTGGGGGAGAGGGCAATGATAGAGGTGGTAGAAAGGACAATGATGGGGTGGTGGGGAGAAAGCAATGATGGAGGTGGTGGAATGGGCAATGATGGGGGTGGTGGGGAAAAGGCAATGATGGTAGTGGTGGAAAGGACAATGATGGTGGTGCTGGGGGAGGAGGAAATGATGGAAGTGGTAGAATGGGCAATAATGGGGTGGTGGGGAAAAGGCAATGATGGTGGTAGTGGAAAGGACAATGATTATGGAAAGGGCAATCATGGGGGTGATAGGGGAGGTGGAAATGATGGAGGTGGTGAAATGGGCAATGATGGGATTGGTGGGGGAGAAGGCAATGATGGAGGTGGTGAAAGGGCAATGATGGGGTGCTGGGGAAGGCAATGATATGGGTGGGGGAGAGGACAATAATGGGATGCGGGGGAAGGAGGACAATGAGGGTGTGGGGGATTGGGAAGGGAGATTTATAATGGATTTCAGGAACAGGGGGAGGTGGAGGAAGACGTTATTATCTCTTATCATGTTTAACACAGTGCCTTAGTATATAGTGTACTCACTTATTATACATAGCACAGCCCCTTAGTGTATAGTGAACTCACTTATTATGTATAGCACAGTCCCTTAGTATACAGTGTACTCACTTATTATGTATAGTGCCATCCCTCAGTGTATAGCATAGTCACTTTTTATGTATAGCACAGTCCCTTAGTATATAGTGCACTCACTTATATATAGCACAGTCCCTTAGTATATAGTGTAATCATTTATTATGTATAGCACAGTCCCTTAGTATATAGTCTTCTCGCTTATTATGTATAGCACCATCCCTCAATATATAGTGTAGTCACGTTTTATGTATAGCACAGTCTCTTAGTATATAGTGTTCTCACTTATGTATAGCACAGTCCCTTAGTATATAGCGTACTCACTTATTATGTCTAACACAGTCCCTTAGTATATAGTGTACTCACTTATTATGTATAGCACCATCCTTAGTTACATAGTTTCCTCTTTAATCATGTATAACACAGTCCCTTATTACATACCATCCTCTCTAGTTATATATGGTGCCGTCTCTTAATATATAGCTTCCTGTGCTGTTAAGTACAGTGCTGTCTCTTACATAGTGTATTCTTGTTATTTTTGTTATTCACAGCGCCCCCTTTTATTACATAGTCCGCTCTCTTGTTAGATCTAAAATGACTGCTGATGGAGGAGCTGGTGACCAGACTACCAGTCCATCATCTCCTCCATTAGAAAAGCAGCTTTCCCATGCTTCATCAGCCATCATTGCATTATATATCTAACAAGAGAGGACAGTATGTAATAAAAAACGGGGCTCTATATATTCTAATATGTAAGGGACAGTGCTGTACATAGAATGAGAGGGCACTGTATAAGGGACAGCAATGTACATAATAAAGGAGACTATGTAATATATATACATGTATGTGTGCGCGGATATATATATATATATAAGTAGCTTTGTCGCTATAAAATAAGGGGGCCCAGACATTCTTGCACAGGGGCCCCAAGCTGTCAGTGTCCGCCCCTGGGCTGTGCTATGCCGTGTGCCTTTAATTAAATGTGTGCGCCGCCGTAACTCTGTACCTGGCTCCTCCTAACTCCTCCTTTCTAGCCCTGCACTGCTCCCGGCTGAACTCTCTGGCTGAATTTGCATAAGTACGACACACCTCCTGGCTGACGTAGCTTTCCAGCCAGAGAGAGCAGTGTATGCTGGGCCCGGCAGGAAGTAGTTGCACATGTGAGGGCGGCTACCGGCTGTTGGAGGTGGAGCGTGAGGAGCTGAGGCTGTGTGGAGGTGCAAGATGGTAAGCTGTGCCCGACAGTGAATTTTTGTTGTTGATTTGGGGTGGGGGGCATTCAGACTTCTGCTATGGGGCCCCATGATTTCTATGTACGCCCCTCCGACTGAGCCACCGTGCTACCCCTCATTATGACAGCATTGCAGCCAATAATTGAGTTCAGCGGCTCTGATGGCTCATGCCATCAACTTGGGCAGATCTGCTGAGCTTACTATAGCAGACAATAACAGACTTCAGGAGCAGTGGCAGAGACTCAGCGCTGGATCCAGGTAGGATAAGCAAAACATGGGCTTTTTTCTAAAAACAACCGGCAGTAGGGGCACAGGTTTTCAGAAACCGGAAAACCTCTTGTCTATGCTCTGTATTAGGGAAATAGGGCTCGTACTACATATTAACCCCTTCACCCCGAAGCCTGTTTTCACAATCCCGTCCAGACCAATTTTTACAATTCTGACCACTGTGACTTTATGAGGTCGTAACTGTGGAACGCTTCAACGGATCCCATTGATTCTGAGATTGTTTTCTTGTGACATATTGTACTTTATTATAGTGGTAAAATTTCTTTGATGTGACTTTATTTGTGAAAAAAATGGAAATTTGGAGAAAATTATGCAATTTTTAAACTTTTAATTTTTATGCCCTTAAGTCATATCACACAAAATAGTTAATAAATAACATTTCCCACATGTCTGCTTTTTTGAAATATGCTTTTTTTTGTTAGGAAGGCATAAGGGTTAAAAGTTGACCAGTGATTTTTCATTTTTACAAAAAAATTAGCAAACCCATTTTTTTAGGGACCACCTCACATTTGAAGTGACTTTGAGGGGTCTCTATGACAGCAAATACCCAAAAGTGACACCATTCTAAAAACTGCACCCCTCAAGGTACTCAAAACCACATTCGAAGTTTATTAACCCTTCAGGTGCTTCACAGGAATTTTTGGAATGTGGAAGGAAACAATAAACATTTGCTTTTCTTTCACAAAAATTTTCTTTTCTTTTCTACTTTTTTTTACATTTGCAAGGGTAACATGAGAAAATGGACCACACAATTTGTGGTCCAATTTCTCCTGAGCATGCAGAGATCCAATATGTGGGGGAAATCTACTGTTTGGGCACACGGCAGGAGTTTTGTGTAAAACAGAAGTTTTGTTTTATTTCAAGTAAAGGATTTTATTCTTGCTGGGTGTTTATTTGCAAACTTACTATGGAGTTAGTAATGGGGCGTATTATAGATGCCTCTCCATCACTAACTGCTGGGCTTGATGTCACCTGACAATACCAGGCTGACATCAACCCCAACCCGCCACTGGGCAAGTGGGAAGAGCAAAGCTAAGTGCCTGGGGCACCTGAGGGCTAATGTTGGTAGTCTGGGGAGGTGAGGGGAATATCTCTGACCCCTTCTCAAGCTATTAATATCAACCCACAGCTGTATGCTTAGTCTTAGCTGGTTTGAATTTATAGGGGGACTCCACGTCACTTTTTTCTTCGGGTCCCCCGTAAATTCACCAGAAAAGGCTAAGCAAACAGCTGTGAGCTGCTATGAATAGCCTGAGAACCTTTTGAGGTATTGTCCCTTGTCCAGATTATTAACATCAGCCCCTAGTCGTGGGCTTTCCCTCTGCTGATTATGGAAATTGTGCGGGAGCCCAAGCTTTTTTTTTTATTTAATGCTTTATTTTACACAGGAGTTACACAACTGCTCCTGCATACAACTCCCTTTATTGTCAGCTGGTCGCACTGATCTCAGGGAGACAAGGCGACAATGGTGAGACTTGCCTTCAGACGCCTCCCAGGTTCCAGAACATGTTATCCATGTGTCAGTGTGCGGCACGCATTTTGTCCGTACTGCGCCAAAAAACCTGACATGTCTGCGGGCTTTTTACATGGACAAACGGTCTGTGTGAAAAACCTGACATGTGTGCACCACCATTTAATACAATTGGTGTGCGTTTGTCCGTATTTGCGGCTCTTAAAAAACGGACCGTATGTGGATACAAAAAAACAGACTTGTGAAGGGGGCCTTACTGTGGGTGTGGGTGTCTGGAAAACGCTATGGAGCAGAGACTCTCCTTGCATTCCAGTTTTTGTAAGCTGGCATGACTCTTATTGAAAGAAGAAATAAGTGAAGGTAAATAAATTTGCAGAATGTGCCATTCTTTTTTTGCACTGATACATTATATGTTTGCATCTGGATCATGGATGAGCTAAGAAAACACTGGTGTAGTCATAGGAACCTCTATCGATATAACAAAAACTGTATTAATCTGTTGGGTAACTGAAGCCTGGGAACCACTTGGAGACATGATGATCCCAACATTTTTCGAATACTTAGACGACATAATTGAGCCAACGAAGCAGGACCTATAGAAGAAATATAATATACATATTATCAATAGAAAACAAAACTATAAAAGATAAGGAATCTGTTTATCAGAACTAAATAATTAGTCATAAGGATTATGTAACATGAGCATCTTTGCTCCTACTCCCAGGATTATGATGTAGGTGACAATTTACAATAGCTGAAGCCTCCTAGACTTCATGCCAGGTACACTAAGAGCTTGGCTTTCATTTATTTGGTGGTGGAACCAGTAGTATGGCCATTTCGCAGGAAAATAGCATGTGTCTCAGTATCCATTTTCAACAATGCCAGGCCGTATATTGCTCGTGTTACAGAGAGCAGTCTATGTGGCCTAAACATACTACCATGTCCTGCTGCGTCTCCAGATTTGTCTACCATCAATCACATCTGAGTAAATGTTCCCTAACTGTAAAGGCAGCTGCCAGCCCCGGATCTTGATGATTTACTTGCCCACATGCATTCCGGATGGCAGAACATTCCTCAGACAATTAATAATCTTATTGATAGCAGCCAAAGCATATAAATGTGTGTATTTCTGCTGATACTCAATACTGAATAAATTGAGATGTTTTGAACATGTTTTTCAGTTTTTTTTTCATCAATTGCAAATCATTAACATGTCTATCGATCCTGCGATTTCCATAATTCCACCAATTTTCCTTATTGGTGTTGAAATTTCAATCTTGGAGTGTATATGATATATCACTTGCTTATTTGTTATTTCTACTTTTTTTTACTCATGCAACCAATAGTATGTTTTTCTCTTTTTGAAGAGGTTTTATATACTGTATATTTCTTTTACACCTCGTAAGAGAAGTATATTCATCCATGTAACAATAGGGAGCAACAGGTCATAGTTTCTGACTAGATTTACTTAATGTGGCTGTCCTCTATGCCAGGACTCCATTTACTACAGATTAATGGTCTACATAGAAATGCCTGGTTTTACACTCCTCAACATAAAAATTGGAAAAGTCGTGGAATTATGAAAATCACAGGATACTAAATAAATTGAGATTTTTTTTAAATGTTGTTCACAATTTGCATATTAATATCATGTCTATCCATCTGGTGATTTTCAAAATTCCATGACGTTTCTTGTTTGGTGTTGGAATTTCAATATTGATGAGTGTATAATAATATTTAATTTCGAACTGGAGCTTTAATTTATAATACATTGTTAAAAATGAAGAATTAATTTATGCATTTGGGATAAATAATTTTCTTTCCAGCATGCAGTGAAAATATCACCACACTTCTAGTCTCCGCACTTGGAACCCTTACTGAAATAAATATCTAGCATGTCTCTGTCGAATCAGAAAATGGTTGGAATGACACTGATCTTTTAAAAGAATGCTAAACATAGAAAGTGCACAAAAAATAGAAATCCCTTCCATTAAAGTGAATCTGTCATCTGGTTTTTATATTTAATCTAAGAGCAGCATTATGTAAGAGCTCAGATCCTGATTCCAGTGATGTTGTGACGGTAGTGGGTGTGGACCCACTGCACCACAAGCCGGGCTTAGCCTGGAGAGGCGTGACTAAGTGACTACCTGGTTTTCACTGGAGCTTTAGGTGGTGAGTATAGGCTTGGCCGCAGGGAGTCACCTGGTGTCACTTCAGGGCAGTTCTTGGACCTGTAACAACTGACCCAGAGGTCAAAGCAGGAAAGCGAAGCACAGAGGGGAGAATACAGAAGCGGAGTTGGACAGTTTGAGGTTGGGGCAGGCAGCAAAGATTCACAAAACTAAGCTGAGGTCAGAAGAGGAGAGGTCATACAGAACGGGTAAACGAACTGGGTCAGTTACAGGAGAGACAGGACAAAAACAGTAGACTGAACGCTGGAGACGGACAGGGACAGGAACCTAAGTTCAGGCTGGGAACAGGGGGAGCAGTTTAATATATCTCCTGATCGTGGAGGATAGGATGGGGAACCCAAACCCTTCAGGACACAGCAAGGTTAAACTCTTCAGGATCTGGCCGGCCTCCCTATAGCCAGGTGGAGACAGAAGGAATATGCACCAGGGTTGGAAGTGCTGTATGAGGTACTCAGCTCCACAGCCTGACATGGGAAGTAGCTAAGCAGTGAGCGCAGTAAGTAGCACATGCACAAGTTACCACAGTGACAGATGTATCATTTACTAGGCTGTGTGTTGTTGTTGTCAATGATTTGTAAGTGTTTTATCAGCAGGAGATTATCCCTACAGGACTAGATGTCTCATGACTCTTAGTCAACTGGTCTGTGTAACTCCATCCCACCACTGATTAGCAGATTTCTGTTAATATACAGTGTATACAGAAAGCTACCAATCAGTGGTTAGTGTGGGGTTATACACAGCTCAGCATTCAGAAAACTGCTAGATCTGCAGCAGAGAAAAAAGGAATTGTATAAAAATGACAGGATGCAGACCAGCAAGTGTCACATCGCTGGAACCAGGATCTCAGACCATCTCACTCTGCTCTCAGATTACATAATCAAAACCTGATGACAAATTACCTTTAATCTCCTTTCTTTTTATCCTATTTAATTTCTTATTACTGCTTACTAAGAATATACAGTATATAAAGAAATATTTTCTTCTAGAAAATGGCCATATTCCCCTTCTTATCTTGTGTCTAACTGCAGAAAAAGTCTGCCCCCTATATCCTCTCTGCATGAAGATAGCAGATGATTAAACCCCACCTCTTCCTTTGATCTTATTTGATCTCATATTACTAAGGAAACTGAGAAATATGTAAAGAAATCTTCTCTATGTGGAACTCATACATGTTCCCATTACTCCTCCTAATTGCCCTGTGTCTGGCTTCAGCAAAAGCCTCTCCCCTCTCTCTGCTTGCAGTAGGACAGATGATTATTAGGCCTCACCACTTTGTCCTTCTCCAGCTAAAAATGGAATAGATTAGCAGGAGACAGACAGGCAGACAGACAGACAGATATATAGATAGATAGATAGATAGATAGATAGATAGATAGATAGATAGATAGATAGATAGATATAAATATGTCAGTGAGATCAGAGCTTTGTGTGTAGTTTTCTGTACTTTTATTTAGAAAATAAATATATTTAAAAAATGGCATGGGGTCCCACTTCTTTTTAATAACCAGTTGAGGGAAAGCAGACAGCTGTGAGTTGGTGTTATTATTCTGGGAAGGGGCCAATATTCATGGAGGTTCCCAGCCTATTAATAACCGCTCACAGCTGTCTGCATCAACTTTACTGGTTAATAGAAAGGGGAAACAAAAAAAATGACATGAAGTCCCCCCTATATTTTAATAACCAGCAAAGGCTAAACAGACAGCTGCAGGCTGATATTAATAGGCTGGGAGGGGGCCATGGATATTTTCCCCCTTTCCGACTAATAACCACCGCCCTCAGCCATCCCAGAAATGGCGCATCCATTAGATGTGCCAATTCTGGGGCTTAGCCTCAGCTCTTCCTGATTGCCCTGGTGCACTGGCAATCGGAGTAATAGTTTTGGAGTTGATGTCAGCTGTCTAATGTCCACTGACATCAAGCCTAGGGGTTAGTAGTGGATAGGTATCTATCAGACACCCCCATTGCTAACCCTGTAGTCAAAGGTAATAAAGACACAAAGAGAAAAGTTCTTTAATTGTAAAAATCCCCCGCCCCCGAAAATTACCCTAATTTACCCATTTATTATCATAGAAATACCTGGGCTTTATGTCAGTGGACATTACACAGCTGATATCAATCCCAGAACTATTACCCCGATTGCTAATGCACCAGGACCATCAGGAAGCACTAAGGCTAAGTGCCTGAAACTGGCGCATCTAATGAATGCACCATTTCTGGGTGGCTGAGGTCTGGTGTTATTAGTTTGAGATGGGGCCAATACCTATGGCCCCTTCCCATCCTATTAATATCAGACCACAGCTGTCTGTTTAGCCTTTGCTGGTTAATAGAAATAGGGGGACCTCAAATCATTTTTTTGGATCCCTTTTTAATAACCAGTAAAGGCTAAGCAGACAGCTGTGAGATTAACAGGCTGGAAACATGGCTATCGGCCCCTTCCCGGAATAACAGCAGCCCTCAGCTGTCTGCTTTCCCTCAGCTGATTATTAAAAGTAAGGAGGACCCCACACCGTTAATTTATTTATTTAATGCACGCTATTCACAGGCAATGGGTGCTGACTACAACTGTCATCAGCGTTGCCTGGTCTCGTTGATTGCAGGGAGTCCAGGCGTGGATGATGACAGTTGTAGTTAGCACTATACACGGATGGCGGTGTTGACTACAACTCTCAGCAGCATCGCTTGGTCTTGCTGATAGCAGGGAGACCAGGCGAGGATGTTGACAGTTGTAGTTTGTGCTATTCACAGACGGCGGTTGCTGATTACAACTCTCATCAGCGTCGCCTGGTCTCACTGACTGTAGGGAGACCAGGCGAGGATGATGACAATTTTATTCAGCACCCGATGCCTGGGAACAGCACTAATTGTAAAGTTTTTCCCAGATGCCAGGCATTCCGGTCTGTGCTGCCGGAATAAGATGGACATATCACACTGACATGTGTGCAGACCCATAGATTTGAATGGGTCTACATTTGTAAGTGTCTCCAGTACGGGAACATGTGGAAAACTGTCATCACTCGTACCGGAGACATAAACGTGTGAAGGGGACCTAAGCCTGATTGTTCCAGGAACATGTAGAAAATCTTGCACACTTGGAGCGCCCCCACGTGAAGGGCAATGGGATACCCGGTACCGGGTCCTTCTCAGGTCAGGGGATGTCACGGTGGCCTGACCCGGTCCGTGGCCCTTTTGAGGGGCATCCAATTAAAGGTGAAGTTTGTATAGTGTTCGTGACGCCACCTGTGGTATTCGGTCAGGGTGACCGACGGTGCTAGGGGTCCGCTGGGGTGATGGAATGGCAGCTAGATGGTATGCCATCCCACAGGTGAAGTATGTCCCCAGGGCTTCCCGGATGTGTAGGTGGTGATGGTGGACGATGTAAGGTGCAGTGAATAACGAGGACACAAAAGGGTGCTGTCTCTTTACCTTTACTGAAGGCTTCAGCATCCGCAGTCCAGAGCACTGGTCACAGGGCAGGCTAAGTTCGGCCGGTCCGAAGGCACATCCAGAGTTCCCTTATCCAGGTGGAAATCAGTAGCCTTCCTACTAGCGCCTGTGTGTTGTAGTACCTCCCTGCTGAGCACCACGGGATAGTCCTCACAACTTTCGTGGATGTTTCTGATGTTCTCTCTCTCTCTCTATCCCCCAGATGGTATGGATAGGACAACCCGTATGACTGGGATAGCCTGGGGCTTGTTTGTAGGGACCCTAGAGATGCCCCGACCCCCACAATTTGCCTCCGTGTCTTCTTAGGTATTAAGGTCGGGCAGCCAACTTGGAATTGACTGACCTGCCGGTCTCTGAAGTAATGCGTAGAGTCAATTACTCCCTCGGTGTTCCGGCTACACGCCTCAGAAGGAGGCTGCCGATCTTGGGGCAGAACTCCTCCCGGTATTATCTCCTTGTGCTGTGACTTCGTTTCTCACTCTCCACAATACAATTCCTTTCTTGTCCTTTCTTAGGATGCTGCCGCATGGAGTGCAGGCACAGCTCCGTAGCCTTCTACAGTGGGGCAAAAAAGTATTTAGTCAGTCAGCAATAGTGCAAGTTCCACCACTTAAAAAGATGAGAGGCGTCTGTAATTTACATCATAGGTAGACCTCAACTATGGGAGACAAACTGAGAAAAAAAAATCCAGAAAATCACATTTTCTGTTTTTTTTATCATTTTATTTGCATATTATGGTGGAAAATAAGTATTTGGTCAGAAAAAACAATCAAGATTTCTGGCTCTCACAGACCTGTAACTTCTTCTTTAAGAGTCTCCTCTTTCCTCCACTCATTACCTGTAGTAATGGCACCTGTTTAAACTTGTTATCAGTATAAAAAGACACCAGTGCACACCCTCAAACAGTCTGACTCCAAACTCCACTATGGTGAAGACCAAAGAGCTGTCAAAGGACACCAGAAACAAAATTGTAGCCCTGCACCAGGCTGGGAAGACTGAATCTGCAATAGCCAACCAGCTTGGAGTGAAGAAATCAACAGTGGGAGCAATAATTAGAAAATGGAAGACATTCAAGACCACTGATAATCTCCCTCGATCTGGGGCTCCACGCAAAATCCCACCCCGTGGGGTCAGAATGATCACAAGAACGGTGAGCAAAAATCCCAGAACCACGCGGGGGGACCTAGTGAATGAACTGCAGAGAGCTGGGACCAATGTAACAAGGCCTACCATAAGTAACACACTACGCCACCATGGACTCAGATCCTGCAGTGCCAGACGTGTCCCACTGCTTAAGCCAGTACATGTCCGGGCCCGTCTGAAGTTTGCTAGCGAGCATTTGGATGATCCAGAGGAGTTTTGGGAGAATGTCCTATGGTCTGATGAAACCAAACTGGAACTGTTTGGTAGAAACACAACTTGTCGTGTTTGGAGGAAAAAGAATACTGAGTTGCATCCATCCAACACCATACCTACTGTAAAGCATGGTGGTGGAAACATCATGCTTTGGGGCTGTTTCTCTGCAAAGGGGCCAGGACGACTGATCCGGGTACATGAAAGAATGAATGGGGCCATGTATCGTGAGATTTTGAGTGCAAGCCTCCTTCCATCAGCAAGGGCATTGAAGATGAAACGTGGCTGGGTCTTTCAACATGACAATGATCCAAAGCACACCGCCAGGGCAACGAAGGAGTGGCTTCGTAAGAAGCATTTCAAGGTCCTGGAGTGGCCTAGCCAGTCTCCAGATCTCAACCCTATAGAAAACCTTTGGAGGGAGTTGAAAGTCCGTGTTGCCAAGCGAAAAGCCAAAAACATCACTGCTCTAGAGGAGATCTGCATGGAGGAATGGGCCAACATACCAACAACAGTGTGTGGCAACCTTGTGAAGACTTACAGAAAACGTTTGACCTCTGTCATTGCCAACAAAGGATATATTACAAAGTATTGAGATGAAATTTTGTTTCTGACCAAATACTTATTTTCCACCATAATATGCAAATAAAATGATAAAAAAACAGAAAATGTGATTTTCTGGATTTTTTTTTCTCAGTTTGTCTCCCATAGTTGAGGTCTACCTATGATGTAAATTACAGACGCCTCTCATCTTTTTAAGTGGTGGAACTTGCACTATTGCTGACTGACTAAATACTTTTTTGCCCCACTGTATATCGTGCTAGGCCTCTGTCAGGATCCCACCCCTGACAGGGACCCTCTGTCTGCAGCTCAGATGTTCCTCCTTTCCCCCTGTCTGCCTGACAGGTCCTCTCTGGGTCAAACCCAGGCAGCTTCTGACTAACTTCCTATCCAACCTACCGGTTTTACCCGTATGTGAGGAGTGCCCTAATAGATAAGAGCAAGGCTCCCCCTGGTGGACTGGAGTGTGAAGTGTAGTGTGTGTCTTGTGATACCTGGTAAGGTGAACTCCTTTAGTACCATCAGACGAAATATCACTCCCCCTGGTGGAAGAGCGACATAACTGCAACGACCAGGACTCTGGGGCGCTGCACACTCACAAATAGTGGAGTCAAAATTAAGCCATGCTTACTTTTCTTCATTTTTAGGTATATTGTTGTCAGTTGTATATTGTTGTATCTATTAGACGGAGGTAGTTAGCATTCTGTGGGGCCTTCCACTGAAAAGGGTTTTTTGTCTTTTGTTATAAATCCCACCAGGTCTAACACCCTTTTGTATGAGATTGACTCCTACAGGTGACATGTAGCATTACTTGCAGCCAGTCAAAGGAAGGCTATCTAAGTAATAATGGTGGAAATCATAACTTGAAGTTCATGGACGTCAATGCAAAATATCCAAAATGGCTCTCAACTACGTGACTGTAATAGTATTGATCGTCTAATATGGGCCAAAGGGAGCCTAAACTAATGTCCATGGTGCAGCTGAAACCCCTGTAAGAATTGTAGTTATTCTCCAAAGGAAGGGCTCCACATAAGTGACAGCTGCTGGAGGTCAGAGGTTCTCCACTCTGGCCAATATAGGGAGGTTGTGTTCAGGGTACTGTTATGACCCCAATGGCGAGGGTCTCAGAGGAACGTGGAAGTCTGCAGAATACAAAAATCCAGCTCATAGGGCAGTGGTAACTGGGTTGACCATATATCTACTCCTAACGCCAACACTAGAAGTAGCCGGGGATCATTCCTACGTTGATTCTAGATGACACGCGCCAGCCGGAGAATCTAGCTACCCCTAGTAGAGGAAAACAAAGACCTTTCTTGCCTCCAGAGAAGGGGACCCCAAAGCTGGATAGAAGCCCCCCACAAATAATGACGGTGAGGTAAGAGGAAATGACAAACACAGAAATGAACCAGGTTTAGCACAGAGAGGCCCGCTTACTGATAGCAGAATAAAGAAAGGTAACTTATATGGTCAACAAAAACCCTATCAAAATCCACACTGGAAATTCAAGAACCCCCGAACCGTCTAACGGTCCGGGGGGAGAACACCAGCCCCCCTAGAGCTTCCAGCAAAGGTCAGGATATAGATTTGGAACAAGCTGGACAAAAATACAAAACCAAAACAAAATAGCAAAAAGCAAAAGGCAGACTTAGCTGATATAACTGGAACCAGGATCAGTAGACAAGAGCACAGCAGACTAGCTCTGATAACTACGTTGCCAGGCATAGAACTGAAGGTCCAGGGAGCTTATATAGCAACACCCCTAACTAACGACCCAGGTGCGGATAAAAGGAATGACAGAAAAACCAGAGTCAAAAAACTAGTAACCACTAGAGGGAGCAAAAAGCAAATTCACAACAGTACCCCCCCCTTAGTGAGGGGTCACCGAACCCTCACCACGACCACCAGGGCGATCAGGATGAGCGGCATGAAAGGCACGAACTAAATCGGCCGCATGAACATCAGAGGCGACCACCCAGGAATTATCCTCCTGACCATAGCCCTTCCACTTGACCAGGTACTGAAGCCTCCGCCTGGAGAGGCGAGAATCCAAGATCTTCTCCACCACGTACTCCAACTCGCCCTCAACCAACACCGGAGCAGGAGGCTCAGCAGAAGGAACTACAGGCACAATGTACCGCCGCAACAAGGACCTATGAAATACATTGTGAATAGCAAACGACACAGGAAGATCCAGACGAAAAGATACAGGATTAAGGATTTCCAATATCTTGTAAGGCCCAATAAAACGAGGTTTAAATTTGGGAGAGGAGACCTTCATAGGAACAAAGCGGGAAGAAAGCCATACCAAATCCCCAACGCGTAGTCGGGGACCCACACCGCGGCGGCGGTTGGCAAAGCGCTGAGCCTTCTCCTGTGACAACTTCAAGTTGTCCACCACATGATTCCAGATCTGCTGCAACCTATCCACCACAGAATCCACCCCAGGACAGTCAGAAGGCTCCACATGACCCGAAGAAAAGCGAGGATGGAAACCAGAGTTGCAGAAAAAAGGCGAAACCAAGGTGGCGGAACTAGCCCGATTATTAAGGGCAAACTCAGCCAACGGCAAGAATGTCACCCAATCGTCCTGATCAGCAGAGACAAAACACCTCAAATAAGCCTCCAAAGTCTGATTGGTTCGCTCCGTCTGTCCATTAGTCTGAGGATGGAAAGCAGACGAAAACGACAAATCAATGCCCATCCTACTACAAAAGGATCGCCAGAACCTGGAAACGAACTGGGATCCTCTGTCTGACACAATATTCTCAGGGATGCCGTGCAAACGAACCACGTTCTGGAAAAACACAGGAACCAGATCGGAAGAGGAAGGCAGCTTAGGCAAAGGAACCAAATGGACCATCTTGGAGAAGCGATCACATATCACCCAGATAACGGACATGCCCTGAGATAGCGGAAGATCAGAAATGAAATCCATGGAGATATGTGTCCAAGGTCTCTTCGGGACAGGCAAGGGCAAGAGCAAACCGCTGGCACGAGAACAGCAAGGCTTAGCTCGAGCACAAGTCCCACAGGACTGCACAAATGACCGCACATCCCTTGACAAGGAAGGCCACCAAAAGGACCTGGCCACCAGATCTCTGGTGCCAAAAATTCCCGGGTGACCTGCCAACACCGAGGAATGAACCTCGGAAATGACTCTGCTGGTCCACTTATCCGGGACAAACAGTCTGTCAGGTGGACAAGACTCAGGCCTATCAGCCTGAAATCTCTGCAACACACGTCGCAGATCCGGAGAAATAGCTGACAAGATAACTCCATCTTTAAGAATACCAACAGGATCAGCGACTCCAGGAGCATCAGGCACAAAGCTCCTAGAAAGAGCATCGGCCTTCACATTCTTTGAACCTGGTAAATACGAGACAACAAAATCAAAGCGGGAGAAAAACAATGACCAGCGGGCCTGTCTCGGATTAAGGCGTTTAGCAGACTCGAGATACATCAGATTTTTGTGATCAGTCAAGACCACCACACGATGCTTAGCACCCTCGAGCCAATGACGCCACTCCTCAAATGCCCATTTCATGGCCAACAACTCCCGATTGCCCACATCATAATTTCGCTCGGCAGGCGAAAACTTCCTAGAGAAAAAGGCACAAGGTTTCATAACAGAGCAACCAGGGCCTCTCTGCGACAAAACGGCCCCTGCCCCAATCTCCGAAGCATCCACCTCAACCTGAAAGGGAAGTGAGACGTCAGGCTGGCACAAAACAGGCGCCGAAGTAAACCGGCGTTTCAACTCCTGGAAAGCCTCCACGGCAGCAGGAGCCCAGTTAGCTACATCGGAGCCCTTCTTGGTCATATCCGTCAAAGGTTTCACAATGCTAGAAAAATTAGCGATAAAACGACGGTAGAAGTTAGCGAAGCCCAAGAACTTCTGAAGACTCTTAACTGACGAGGGCTGAGTCCAATCAAGAATAGCTCGGACCTTGACTGGGTCCATCTCCACAGCAGAAGGGGAAAAAATGAACCCTAAAAAGGGAACCTTCTGTACACCAAAGAGACACTTTGAGCCCTTGACAAACAAAGAATTTTCACGCAAAATTTTAAAGACCAACCTGACCTGCTCCACATGCGAATCCCAATTATCAGAAAAAACCAAAATATCATCCAGATAAACAATCAAAAATTTATCCAGATACTTCCGGAAAATGTCATGCATAAAGGACTGAAAAACTGAAGGCGCATTGGAGAGCCCAAAAGGCATCACCAAGTACTCAAAATGACCTTCGGGCGTATTGAATGCGGTTTTCCATTCATCCCCTTGCTTAATGCGCACAAGGTTGTACGCACCACGAAGGTCTATCTTGGTGAACCACTTGGCACCCTTAATCCGGGCAAACAAGTCAGACAACAGCGGTAAAGGATACTGAAATTTGACAGTGATCTTATTTAAAAGCCGATAATCAATACAAGGTCTCAAAGATCCGTCCTTTTTTGCCACAAAAAAGAATCCCGCACCAAGAGGGGAAGAAGACGGACGAATATGTCCTTTCTCCAGAGACTCCTTGATATATGAACGCATAGCGGTATGTTCAGGTACCGACAGATTAAACAGTCTTCCCTTAGGAAATTTACTGCCTGGGATCAAATCTATAGCACAGTCACAGTCCCTATGAGGAGGCAGTGCACTGGACTCAGACTCACTGAAGACATCCTGATAATCAGACAAATACTCAGGAACTTCCGAAGGCGTAGAAGAAGCAATAGACACAGGCAGGGAATCCTCATGAAAACCACGACAGCCCCAACTTGAGACTGACATAGCCTTCCAGTCCAGGACTGGATTATGGGTCTGTAACCATGGCAGCCCTAAAACAACCAAATCATGCATTTTATGTAAAACCAGGAAACGTATCACCTCGCGGTGTTCAGGAGTCATGCACATGGTAACCTGAGTCCAATACTGCGGTTTATTTGCTGCCAATGGTGTAGCATCAATACCCCTAAGAGGTATAGGATTTTCTAATGGTTCAAGAGTAAAACCACAGCTCTTAGCAAATGAGAGATCCATGAGACTCAGGGCAGCACCTGAATCTACAAACGCCATGACAGGATAAGATGACAGTGAGCAAATCAAAGTTACAGACAGAATAAATTTAGGTTGCAAATTACCAACGGTGACAGGACTAACAACCTTAGCTATACGTTTAGAGCATGCTGAGATAACATGTGTAGAATCACCACAGTAGTAGCACAAGCCATTCCGGCGTCTATGAATTTTCTGCTCATTTCTAGTCAGGATTCTATCACATTGCATTAAATCAGGTGTCTGTTCAGACAACACCATGAGGGAATTTGCGGTTTTGCGCTCCCGCAACCGCCGGTCAATTTGAATAGCCAGTGCCATAGTATCATTCAGACCTGTGGGAATGGGAAAACCCACCATAACATTCTTAATGGCTTCAGAAAGGCCATTTCTAAAATTAGCGGCCAGTGCACACTCGTTCCAATGTGTCAGCACGGACCATTTCCGAAATTTTTGGCAATACACTTCAGCCTCGTCCTGCCCCTGAGACATAGCCAGCAAGGCCTTTTCTGCCTGAATCTCAAGATTGGGTTCCTCATAAAGTAAACCGAGCGCCAGAAAAAACGCATCAAGATCAGCCAATGCCGGATCTCCTGGCGCCAGCGAAAAAGCCCAATCCTGAGGGTCGCCCCGTAAGAACGAAATAACAATTTTTACTTGCTGAGCAGAATCTCCAGATGAACAGGGTCTCAGGGACAAAAACAATTTACAATTATTCACGAAATTCCTAAACTTAAACCTGTCTCCGGAAAACAGTTCAGGAATCGGTATTTTAGGTTCTGACCTAGGATTTCTGATAACATAGTCTTGTATGCCCTGCACACGAGTAGCCAGCTGGTCCACACTTGTAATCAAGGTCTGGACATTCATGTCTGCAGCAAGCATAGCCACTCTGAGGTAAAGGGGAAGAAGAAAAAAAAAAAAAAAAAACTCAGAATCTTCTTTCTTATAATCCCTCTTCTGCAATGCATTAAACATTTAATACTGGCCTGGCAAACTGTTATGACCCCAATGGCGAGGGTCTCAGAGGAACGTGGAAGTCTGCAGAATACAAAAATCCAGCTCATAGGGCAGTGGTAACTGGGTTGACCATATATCTACTCCTAACGCCAACACTAGAAGTAGCCGGGGATCATTCCTACGTTGATTCTAGATGACACGCGCCAGCCGGAGAATCTAGCTACCCCTAGTAGAGGAAAACAAAGACCTTTCTTGCCTCCAGAGAAGGGGACCCCAAAGCTGGATAGAAGCCCCCCACAAATAATGACGGTGAGGTAAGAGGAAATGACAAACACAGAAATGAACCAGGTTTAGCACAGAGAGGCCCGCTTACTGATAGCAGAATAAAGAAAGGTAACTTATATGGTCAACAAAAACCCTATCAAAATCCACACTGGAAATTCAAGAACCCCCGAACCGTCTAACGGTCCGGGGGGAGAACACCAGCCCCCCTAGAGCTTCCAGCAAAGGTCAGGATATAGATTTGGAACAAGCTGGACAAAAATACAAAACCAAAACAAAATAGCAAAAAGCAAAAGGCAGACTTAGCTGATATAACTGGAACCAGGATCAGTAGACAAGAGCACAGCAGACTAGCTCTGATAACTACGTTGCCAGGCATAGAACTGAAGGTCCAGGGAGCTTATATAGCAACACCCCTAACTAACGACCCAGGTGCGGATAAAAGGAATGACAGAAAAACCAGAGTCAAAAAACTAGTAACCACTAGAGGGAGCAAAAAGCAAATTCACAACAGGGTACTCCCTCAATGACAGCCATATACAGAAAAGACTGAACAGATGAGGGACAATAACAATTAATGAATTTGAATCATTACCTTCTGCAACCAGAAGGGCTCGCTCCACTGCACTCCTGGGTACTGATAATTCAATGGGGTATTTACCCTCCATGTTTTTGTACTTGACATTAGCTCCATAATCAATAAGCAGCTTGACGATCCTCTCGCTTGTTCTTCTAGCTGCAGCATGCAGTGGACTGTCCCTCTGTTTACCATGGTTTACATTTGCACCTAGAATAATAAGATTTGGTTTATATAATAAATTGGGACAAAGCACATAAATTAGAAGATCAACACAGTCCCAAAACTTTCAGGTCTACAGAAGTCCAAGTTAGTGTAATCTCTATGGAAAGTGTAAAATGAATTGTTTTGAGTTGTTGCTACTCACAAAACAAATGTATAAAGATGTAGTTTGAACCCCTTGAAGATGCACACAATTTTGTATTTGAGGATGCAAACAAATTTTCACTGTGTTTCTTACATAATATCTTACCAGCATGCGTCATGCTCATTATAGGGAATATCAGTAGGATCATCTCTTCTACGCCATCTATATGGGGATGGAGGTAATAGAAAGCTGAATAAAATGATACCTTGTTATCTACGATCCAATGTCTTACTCCAGTGCAGTGACGTACCGCCAATAACGGCTTGCCACACAGCCACTATGGGGCCTGTGAGTCGGGGGGACCAGTGCCAGAACTGGGCCCCCTTTGTACTACCCTGCATCCTGGATGATGATACATTGAAAACAATAATGGGAGGAGCGTCAGCTGAAGCTCCCTCTCCCATCATTCCCCCTCTGCATCTGAGCTCTGTGACGTCTCAGAGCAGAGGGCGCGATGACGTCACTACAGCACGCCCTCTGTGCCGAGCAGTGCAGGGGTCAGAACAAGCGCTGCAGAGGCCGGAGCAGCGGGGGAATGGGAAGAAGTGAGAATTTGTTTATTTACTTTTTATATATGGAGCACTATATGGGGCCATAATACTGTATGGAGGACTATGTGGAGCCAATTATAATGTATTGATGACTATGTGGTGCCCATAATACTGTATGGAGGACTATGTGGTGCCCACAATACTGTATGGAGGATTATGTGTTGCCCATAATACTGTATGAAGGACTATATGGAGCCCATAATACTGTATGGAGCACTATGTGGGGCCCATTATGTATGGAGCACTATGTGGGGGCTATTATATTGTTTGAAGGGCTATGTAGGGGCCATTATACTATATGCAAGCAATTATACAGTGTGAAGGTTTTGTTGGGTCTGTAATACTGTGAGCGCTGTAAGGTGATCAGTATGCTGGTTGGAAGGTGGGTGGGGGCAAGTATACTATTTGGAGGGGAAGTGGGGGGCGTTATACAGTGTGAATGGTTGTATTGGGGAATCATACTGAGTGGAGACGTGTTGGGGCCATTATACTGTATGGAGGGCTGTGTTGCCATCACTGTTGGGGCATCAGACTTTGTTGGGGTGACCATACTTTGCCAGGGAAAAAGAGTACACTAGGGTTATCATATTGTGAGTGTGAATGGTACTGTGGAAGAATTCACTGTGGGAGGTATCATACTGTGTTTTGGGGAGGGACACTATTGAGCTACGATCTATAGACTGTACACTGATCTCCCTGCAAACAGAGGTTATTGTAAATGAAAGAAGGCATTACCAGTGTGAGACATGTAATTGCTGGCAGTCTTCTCTCCTGATCCAGCTCATTTACATATTAAGGAAAACATGGATTTCCCAGGAATAGGACATCAGTTTGCAGATATCATGGCATCATTTTATTCAACTTTCTATGCCCTACTTGACCATATTGACGGCTTAGGCTACTTTCACACTAACGTCGGGCCCGACGCTAGCGTTCTCTGCGCCGCACAACGGGGGCAGCGGATGCGCTGGATTTTTCCAGCGCATCCGCCGCCCCATTGTGAGGTGCGGGGAGGTTCGGGGAGGTGGGGGCGGAGTTCCGGCCGCGCATGCGCGGTCGGAAAAAGCGGACCGTCGGCAGCAAAAAACGTTACATGTAACGTTTTTTGCAGCCGACGGTCCGCCACAACACGGCGCAACCGTCGCACGACGGTTGCGACGTGTGTCAATTCGTCGCAATGCGTCGATAATGTTAGTCTATGGCCAAAAAACGCATCCTGCAGGCACTTTTGCAGGATGCGTTTTTTCTGCAAAACGACGCATTGTGACGGATTGCAGTTAACGCTAGTGTGAAAATAGCCTTAGGAGGGTTGATCCTACTGACAGATTCCCTTTAAAATTATTTATTTTGCACAACTTTCTTTTCAGTCTTTGCTATGCTATCAAAGCGTCAACCGTCATGTATTTCCTCTAGTAATTGTGGGTTAATGGCAGAGATCCGAAATGTTTGCCATGAGATCGGTATTTTTTGTCACAATTGGACAGGATATTGCACCATGCACATTCTTGCTGTTTATCATGTGGCCATAGCCCCAGATGTGTAGCGTTCCCTTTCATAGTAAAGTGCATCCTTCTTGTCAACTGGAAGAATCTTCTCTGTGTGTGTTGTGTAGCAATGGCTGCCACTGTCTACATACAGAAGAGATGGTCCTTCTATCATTGCACCAAAAATAAAGGAGCTGTCCGGTCACAGATTGTGGGCGTCCTACACCGCCTACTTTTTCCCCGATCAGTTCTTTGCTCTGGTGGTGGCAACTTTCTATAATATGGATTTTTCCTCCAAAAGACGATAATTAAATCTTAATAAAGATTGTTTTTCTACTCAATCTGCAATGGAGGGTTTGGTTTATGGACATGTTCATCTTTGCTATGAAACTCTTAGGCCACGTTCATACGTTCAGTATTTGGTCAGTATTTTACCTCAGTATTTGTAAGCTAAAACCAGGAGTGGAACAATCAGAGGAAAAGTATATTAGAAACACGTCACCACTTCTGTATTTATCACCCACTCCTGCTTTTGGCTTACAAATACTGAGGTAAAATACTGACCAAATACTGAACGTATGAACATGGCCTTAGATGAAGCAGCAATAATGAAATCTCTAGTGTAGCACTAATATAAAGGAACACTTCAGTGTTCTCACCCTAATGTCTCATTCACACGTTCGTTGTGCTTGTACAAGTGTTATCAGTGGTTTTCATGGATAGTACTCAAACTCGGACCCTCAGAAAGGAGAAAGAAGAGAAACTTTTCTTTTTTTCTTTCATGAGAATAACTTCACATGAGAATAACTTAGATCAAACTCTGATCAAATTCTGCTAAAAAGAAAATTGGTCCTTTTTTCTCGTACATGACAAAAACTGACGTGTGTGTTTATGAGCAGTCAATGATCTGTTCTTCTTTGGGGTTTCTTACAGAGAAGAGACTTCGGACCGGAGACCCAGAGATGGTCAGGGACGACACAACATCGCAAGCTGCATGTAGCCCCCCGGGAGCAGGCTGTGTATTCCTGTTGTGGGTTCCTATAAGCAGTATTATTATTATTTATTATTATTATAGCGCCATTTATTCCATGGCGCCTTACATGTGAAAAGGGGAATACATAATAAAAAACAAGTAGGATAATCTCCAACAAAACGAGTAGATGAGGAGAGAGGACCTATGATCACATGTATCTCGTACTAATCACACATTGATAATATGTTGGATGCGCAATCACAGAGTCATACTCGGTTACCTAATTCAAGGAGTCTCCTGACACAGTCTGTTTTTTGATGGGCACAGGCTAAATAAAGAGGGGTCCCCTTGTTTTGCAATTCTTTCTCAATGTCTGCTCCGTAGGCTATTAACATTTCTGCACATTCCCTGTGACCTGTGGAGACGAGAGATAGTTTGCCAGATGACCAAACCATGTGGATTCTGCTCAAAACAGCAATTAATAAAACTGTGAAAATAAAAGTTAGCACAGCAATGTAATAATCTGGCCAGTCACATCGTTTATCCCCTGCACCCAAAAAAAAAGAAAATTCTCTCCAGTATGGCAAGTAAATTGGACAATTTTGAAAGTTTCACTAATTTTAGGCTTCTGAATTTTAAAACATAAATAATAAAAACTAATGAAATTTGCACAATATTCAGAATCACTACAAGGATTGTGCTACTGAGCAAGTGCGACCACCGGGACTAGACGCACTATGTGGATGTTCGGGGGAAATCAAACAAACACCAGGGAGCTCCATAATAAGACTCTACCAGTAGCATCTAGACACAGGACATTGTGTTAATGATGCAAGTTAAATACGTTATGTTTTGTCTGATAAAATCTAGGAAATGAATAGGATTTGGAATAATCCTCTATATGTAAAGACTTCTCAAACAACAAAGGAACAACCAGTCAAGATCAATGCTAAATAATAGTTTTTCAGTTAGTTATTCTTCATCCACACGGGACCATATATTGTGTTGTGGTGACATCTACAGTCCTATCATGTCATTACACAGCATGTCAAATATTGCCTGTTTTCCTGTAGCTGATATAAGGAAACTGCAATGATTACAAGAGTTATCAGGAAGGAAAAGTTTTCCATCGTCTTGGAACACATCACTGTATGCTTTTTGTGATGATGCACTGGCCAAATCCTCTGACCGCTGTAGCTAATCACAAGCCATAGTGGTCCTGCTGCTGGTGATGGAACAGTCAAGGTGGATATTGGTAAGAGAGTATCACTTAGTTTGAGGTTTTGTTTTACAGCTCCAAGTCTCTGGGAACATTTATTTTTTTGCCTTTAATTACTTTGGCTTAAAAGAAAAGGCAGTTTTGTTTTTCAATTTTTCAGACATTGAGGCTTTAAAAATAAAAAGTTAAACACGTAATAATAAATGAAAAATGGTAAAACATAAAATAGAAACCGTGTTAAAAGTGTATCAGCTGGAATGTTTCCTGCTGATCCTGACACAAGTCCAAGACCATGTTCTTACGTCCGGAAATTCTGCGGTTCTTTCAGTAGATATCTGCTCCAAAGTACACAATTCCAATCAGCTTTGTTTATTGCTTCTTTTTAAGAGATTTTAGTGTGGATTTGATGCAGCATTGGAAAAAATAATGCATCAAGAACCACACATTTCTGTAGCATCCTCAAAGTTGTATTCTAGGTGGTGGAGCGGCAGTGGTGATAAAAGTGCCCTATTCTGAAGATCAATGGAGGTCCCAGTGGACGGACCCCCGTGGATCTATAAATTATCACCTATTCTGGGAAGAGGTGACCACTTCCTACAGGCTTGGACTGGCCCACAGGAGAACCGGGCAAGGAGCAAAAAAAATTAGAAAAAGAAATCATCATTTAATTATTCATTAAGAAAGCTAGCCAAATCAATATTACACATAAGCAAAAGTAACTTTGTGTAATAGGGTCAGGATATTTTTGCATGTAGCTGAACACTGGGCCCCAAAAATCAATGTTACTGATGGGCCTTTGCCAACCCAGTCTGACACGACTTCCTCCATCAAGGATCCCCCTAAAATGCACTATGTAAATGAATTTTCATGAAATCACAGCCACTTTAGCTGAACTGTTAAACGCTGAAGATTACCAAAAAAAATGCAGTGATTACGTTACAGGGGAAACAGGGACAGAAATGAATCTTTCTCAATATCTGAAAAGTGTAATATGTTACCTCTTACAACTGCTTCATGGAGGGGAAAGGCGAGTTGAGTTTCCAGCTCTGGGTTGGCACCGTGGTCCAGTAACATGCTGACACAAGCCACGCTCCCACTGCTGCAGGCATTATACAGGGGAGTGATGCCATCAACCGTCACAATGTTTATCTATAGAAGAACCAAAGTGTTAGGCCTCATTCAGGCATCAGTCATTGTCTAACAACATGCTGGACAGCTCACCGCCACACCTGCATTAATGCCATCCCGTGAGCTCGGCAATCTGAGCAGGCGTCAATGTTAAATCCAAACTGAAGAAAAGTCGGCACTCCGTCCAGCTTGAATAAATTCTTTACTGCAGATCCATGAACAAAGACATCATTAAAAATAGGTGTAGAAACATCTGACGTCTTTCGGAACAGGATTCCTTAATCTGGGATAACACTCTTGAAGCGATGGCCGGGAGACCACCACGGTGCAGGAAAACTACTGTACACAAGATGAGGTGCAAACAACAAAGGGTAGATTTATTGGGAGGCAAGGAATGAAGTGGGTGAGGAAGATGCAAACAGGGGTATGCAATGGCAAGAGACACTTTACAAGAGATATGAACTTTATCTTGTCCGTAAAATGGCACGGTGCTACAACTATTACAGCCTCAAAATATGTCTCACAAGCAAATTTAAACAATAAACAAATAATGATGCTACTCTACATATAACCTCCCTGGCCTTTACTAAGCATGTCCCACGGCTGCCGTGTACTGACTACTGAAGCCTACACTAGGCCCTAACAGGTGCACCAAACAGGAACAGACTCACGGTGATGTTGGGGACTCAGGTCCAGTCCCAGGGGGGCCCCCAGCAGTCTAATATGGCGGTGGGCACGGCTTTCTGTCAGCTCTGTGAAACGTGGTCTTCTCCTTGCTTCTGGGTCCTAGGGATCCTCCTGGAAACTGTAAGTCTCTTTCTCAGTAACTTCGTGGCTTCACAAACTAGCACAGAACAGCCACCTTTGCTGTACCCGGAAAAGTTTTGCAAATTTCACAAGTACACTGCGTCCCAGGCTGTGGGAACTTTCTTGTAGCAAACAGCACACAGTTCTCTCTGTCGCAGCTTCAGCTCACACACACAGTTCAGGCTCAACTCCTCCCCTAATTCTGAGGCAGTTCATCTTCACAGTCTATAGCAGGAGGGAAGCAGAACATTCCATCACACCAAACAAGGGGGTGCTGCCTCTTAAAGTGGCAGCGTGTTACTGTCCATAACAGCACCACCCTCTTACATGCCTCCCTTCTTAATGATGGTCGTCCTCGGCCATCACAGCATCAAGGTCGAAGCGTAATGAAGGAACGTGCAATGCGGAAACAGCACCTATAGAGGAGGCAACAAAGTTGGAAAAATGGACAGAGCACACTGTTCTACATATCGGACTGGTGGAACCCCTGCATTAGATCTCTGGGTTCTCCGGAGCTCTTGGCTGTCAGGCAAGGCTTGACTATCTTCCAGAGGAACACTTGCTGCAGGAGTCATCGTGGGCTCTTGTCTGGTCTCGTTCTCACGTGGCGGTACTGGTACATCCATGGGATTACCGTCTCTGTGCGGCTGAGGACCCCCTACATCAGGGACGGTCCTCCACTCGACATCGATTTCACCATCAGGCATGACAGATTCGGGAAGTGGAGTAGCGCCTTCAGGCGACAATGGCGTAGAACAGATCTTAGACCGGCAGGGCCTCAGCATATTTCTGTGAAGTACTCTAGGGGCGGACGCTCCACTCTCAATTTGCACCTTGTAGACAGGGCCGTTAGCATACACTCGCTCGATTACTCTATAAGGCTGTACTTCCCATCTCTCACTTAGTTTTCCCTTGGGGCACTTCTCTCTGACTAACACTCGGTCTCCGGGTTGGAGTGGTAACTCTTGAGTTGGTTTACGGCCTGTATGCTCTTTTTCTTGCAGCTGCTGACCCTCCAACAGCCATATCATTTGTAGTTGTTGCCGATGCTCTTTCACCCATGAGGTGACTGTTCGCTCCATCAGCTCCTCTGGCTGTTCCAAATTCAGCTCAATGATCTCCCATCCAGCTCTTCCAAACAGCAGTAGATAGGGGGTATAACCCGTGGTGGAGTGGACCCGATTGTTGTAGGTCCAGACCAACTCTGGCAGGTAGTCTGGCCAACACGCCTTCTTATCCTCCTCCAACGTTCTCAGAATTTGAAGTAACGTTCGGTTGAAGCGTTCACATGCTCCGTTGCCTTGAGGATTGTAAGGGGTGGTACGGGACCGCTCGATGCCATACATACGATACAGTTCTTCCATCACCTTGCCTTGGAAACAAGCGCCTTGGTCAGAGTGGATGCGCTTTGGGCACCCATACACACGGATGAAGTCTTGACAGATGGCTCGCGCTGCCGACTCTGCAGTCTGATCTCTAGTCGGGGTAACTACTGCGAACTTGGAGAAATGATCAGTCATCACCAAACAGTACTGTAGCCCCTGGGCTGAGTGTCCCACGAGGAGATAGTCGATCATCAAGACTTCTAGCGGTTCCTTAGTTTGTATGGTCTGGATGGGTGCTCTCTGTTCGGTACTCTTAATGAGGTCGCATACTCGACATTGCCGGCAAACCTCTTCCACCACAGACTCCAACCGGGGGCAATACACATATCGCTGTAACCATTGGTAGGTCTTTGTGGGCCCGAAGTGAGCTCCAAATTGGTGGGCTTCTCTAGCTACTTCTTGAGCCATTCTTCCTGGGATGACCACCTGCCACCTTACTGCCATATCTTTTGGCTGCTGTCTCTTGCGATATAACACTGATTCTCGCACTTCCAGTCTATCCCACTGGTGTAAGATACTCTTCATTTCAGGGTCCAGATCATCTCTCTCTTGTTTGCCAGGCTTCCGCTTCTGAGTTACCCACCATTTCATCTGTCTCAGCCCTTCGTCTTCATCCTGAACATGTCCCCATTCCTCATTGGTTCTCCTCAGGGACCAGGGTAGTGCGCAGGCCTCCCTTCTTGACTGGGCCACAACCACTATGGGCTTGAACTTACGAAAATCTGGGGTCTCCTCCTCTTCGAGTTGTTCATCGAGATCCCCCGCTGGAGTCTCCACAGTCACTCTTGACAGCCCGTCAGCATTTGCATTTTCGGTAGCAGAGCGATAACGGATGGTAAAGTCAAACTTGGCTAGGCGAGCCACCCATCGTTGTTCTAAGGCCCCCAATTTAGCATTCTCAGGGTGGGCCAGGGGATTATTGTCTGTTCGAACTTGAATCTTGGTCCCTGCCAGGAAGCCCGCAAACTTCTCTGTCATGGCCCACACCAGGGCCAGGAGCTCTAACCGGAAGGAGCTGTAAATGTGGGGGTTTCTTTCGCTGTCTTGCAGGGACCTGCTGGCATACCCGATGACTCTCTCATGTCCATCCTGTATCTGAGAAAGTACGGCACCGAGTCCATGAAGGCTACCGTCTGTGTACAACAAGAACGGTTGATCGAAATCTGCATAGGCCAAAATCGGGGCTGAAGTAAGGGCATTCTTTATAGCCTGGAAGGCCTCGTCTTGTCTCTGGGCCCAAGGGATGTACTGGGTCTTCGGCACTCCGGCGGTCCCCCTCAGCAGCTCATTCAGGGGACCCGCCACCTTAGCGAAGTCTTTGACAAACCGGCGGTAGTACCCGGCAAGCCCCAGAAAGGCCTGAAGTTCTCTCACCGTGCGAGGGACTGGCCACATCTGGATAGCAGCCACTTTTTCTGGTGAGGGTAGAACTCCATCTTGTGACACTATGTGGCCCAGGTACTCGATCTCTCTCTTGAAGAGGTGGCAATTCTTTGGTTTCACCTTCAGGTTATGAGCCCGCAGTCTTCCGAGTACCTGTCCAAGCCGGGCAAGGTGTTCTTCGAACGAGGCCGAAAACACAATGATGTCATCCAGATAGATCAGGGTAGCCTCAAAATTTAAGTCTCCCAAACACTTTTCCATCAGCCGTTGAAACGTGCCCGGAGCATTGGAGAGCCCGAAGGGCATCCGGTTAAACTCAAACAGTCCCATAGGGAGGATGAAGGCGTTTTTTTCTCTGTCTTTCTCTGCCACGGCTACTTGCCAGTATCTGCTTGCTAGGTCCAGGGTGGAGAAGTACTTGGCTTTCCCCAACGCTGTCAAGGATTCCTCGATGCGGGGCAACGGATACGAGTCTCGAACAGTGCAGGCATTGAGTTTTCTGTAGTCTACACAGAACCGGATGGGCCCATCCTTTTTCTTGACTAGCACCACCGGGGCTGCCCAAGGGCTCTGACTACTCTGCACCACTCCTGAATCCAGCATCTGCCTCAGTAATGTTTTCACCTCTTGATACATCTTGGGCAGGATCTGCCGGTATCGTTCTCGAATTGGACGAGCTTCTCCGGTCGGTATCTCGTGCGTGATTGCTTCAGTACAGCCGAAATCCTCGGCGTGACGGGCGAATGCGGCCTGATGTTCCCACAACATAGCTTCTATTGCTTGCACACGCTCAGGGCCCAGAGCCTTCACATCCACTTCCATTTGATTAAGGATGACCCGTCCACTCCACTGCGGGGATGGCATCTCTTCGGCCCCTACAGCAACTGCCAGGGTCAACCCCGCACCTTCTTTCGGCAATAAAGACATCTCCTTCTGACTCACCACTTCGCCCTTATGTAGGTACACCAGGGCCAGATCTGTCCCTCGTGGCAAGGTGACCTCCCCGGGGCCCACATTCAAAGCTCTTATGGGGACGTGTCCTCGCTGGACCACAGCTATTGTACGAGCTATCATGACTTCTTAGTCCACTCCTCCACCTACCACAGGCTGAACAATCACTTCCAACCCGTCAAGGTTGCGATGCGTCCCCACTGGAAGGTATACTATAGTTTCTCGCTCGGAAGGCAGGATTACAGGTTCTTTACCAGGAGCCCTGATGACTCCTACCATCTGATAGGATGGCACACTCTTCTGCGTCCCACAGATGCGGATCAGTTGTTGAAGAGCTTCTTGAGTAGGCTTATGTGTAGTAGCCTTCTTCCAATATCCAGGTCCATGTTTGGTAAACATAATCTGATCGAGTTCACGTAGGATATTCATCCCCAGTACGAAAGGCACATCTTCTTTGATAGGCTCAGGGACTAGCAGGATCCCTTTTCTCCCCACTTCTTGCCCACAGATTCGAATATTCATCCACACGACCCCTGTGACCGGGATCGGTTGTTGGTTGGCAGCAAACAACCGGATCAATGTCTTTTTCTGGCTTGACCAGGGCCTGGAAATGCTGCTTGAAATACGTTTCTGGCATCGTCGTCACTTGTGACCCGGTATCTACCAGTCAATCCACTAGAACTCCTCAAATTCAGCACGTAGGATGGGACTCCCAGCAATCAAGTGTTCGTTATGATATGGAGCGGCCTCTCTCCTCGCCTCCCCCGCAGAGTGCCGCACTACTGCGGGGGTTGGTAGTTTAACGGCAGCTTCCGCTGGCCTTGAGTATAGTTCCGACAGTCTCTAGCAGGGTGCCCCCGTCCTCCACATTCCCAGCATTGGATGCCTCCTCCTCGCCGGGGGGCACCTCGAGCCTGTCCTCGTGCCTCCGATGCCTGATGGGAGGGGGCTTGTTCCCACTGATCCCTTGTCGGTCGGGCTGAAGAATGGTTGCATGAGTATGGTGGGTCAGGCTCTTGTAGTTCCCCTACTCTTCGCTCCATCTGGGTCAGTTTCTCTTGCACGGTAACAAGGGACCGCTGCAAGTCTTGCACTACCTGGACCAGCACATCTTGATGGTTTGGGTCCCCTCTGGAATTGGCGCCCTGGACACGCATCACCCCAGATGCATAGCTCTCTTCTTTACATCGGGCCACTGTTTCCGCCAGGATTTGACGAAACGTAAGGGCCGGATCTGCCCGGACCCGTTCTGACAGTGCTCGCCTCAAGGATGTGCTGTGCGGTCCCAGACTGAATTGCTCCTGGAGTATCCAGTCTTTAGAGCCCATGCCGCCAAATCCATCAGCCTCCTTTCTCTGCACCTCCGCTAACACTTCTTGCAGTGCTGTTGCATACTGAGAAATTCCTTCCTCTTCCCACTGCAGCCTAGAGAAAAATTTGGCGCGAAGGTGTCCCGCGCTAGCAGTCTAGCCGTAGATCTCTTCCAGGAACTTCACTAGCTCCTTCAGGGTACTGCGGGTGAGTTCTGGTTGTGGGCAGATGTTTCTACGGGCTTCTCCCTCTAGGGCAGTTAAAGCGATGTCCGCTTCAAGGTCTGGGCTGATGTTATAAATCTTCAGGGTGCTTTGCAGCCGGGACACCCAGTCTGACAGTGGCATATTCTTGCCGTCAAACTTTGGTAGCACACTAAATATGGTGCCCATAGGGAGTGTCCTTGCAGGGGTTCCACCAATGCCCACAGCATCCCCATTAATGTTAGCATTCCCGCCATTGCTGTCTGCTGCGTCCATCTTGGTGACAGTACCCTGCTCGCAGCGCCACTTGAAGCGATGGCCGGGGGACCACGACGGTGCAGGAAGACTACTGTACACAAGATGAGGTGCAAACAACAAAGGGTAGATTTATTGGGAGGCAAGGAATGAAGTGGGTGAGGAAGATGCAAACAGGGGTATGCAATGGCAAGAGACTCTTTACAAGAGATATGAACTTTATCTTGTCCGTAAAATAACACGGTGCTACAACTATTACAGCCTCAAAATATGTCTCACAAGCAAATTTAAACAATAAACAAATAACGATGCTACTCTACGTATAACCTCCCTGGCCCTTACTAAGCAGGCCCCACGGCTGCTGTGTACTGACTACTGAAGCCTACACTAGGCCCTAACAGGTGCACCAAACAGGAACAGACTCATGGTGATGTTGGGGACTCAGGTCCAGTCCCAGGGGGGCCCCCAGCAGTCTAATATGGCGGTGGGCACGGCTTTCTGTCAGCTCTGTGAAACGTGGTCTTCTCCTTGCTTCTGGGTCCTAGGGATGCTCCTGGAAACTGTAAGTCTCTTTCTCAGTAACTTCGTGGCTTCACAAACTAGCACAGAACAGCCACCTTTGCTGTACCCAGAAAAGTCTTGCAAATTTCACAAGTACACTGCGTCCCAGGCTGTGGGAGCTTTCTTGTAGCAAACAGCACACACTTCTCTCTGTCGCAGCTTCAGCTCACACACACAGTTCAGGCTCAACTCCTCCCCTAATTCTGAGGCAGTTCATCTTCACAGTCTATAGCAGGGGGGAAGCAGAACATTCCATCACACCAAGCAAGGGGGTGCTGTCTCTTAAAGTGGCAGCGTGTAAGGCTACTTTCAGACATAGCGCATTTTTGAGCGCTATTTTGCGGGCGCTTTTCAAAAATGCGCAATGTCATTTTCGTCTGCCGGCAAAGTGAATGAGAAATTCACTTTGCCGTTCAGACACACCGCAAAAAAACGCGGCGCTTTTGTCTGCAAACACGCCGGCGTAAAAAGAATTGACATGTCAATTCTTTACGCAGCGGCGTGTCTGCGTATCCCCCTAGGGCCCCATATTACCTTCCACACACAGCGCCTTTGTCCTGGGTGTCGGCGTCTTTGTACGGAGGGGTTGACACCCAGGACCGGACGTGACGTCGGACAGGAAGAGGGAAGCCCCGCCCCCCAGTGAAGCAGCATGGAGTGTGTGAGTGTGAGTGTGTGTGTGTGTGTGTGTGTAGCGACGCTGCAGCGATAGAGACAACGATGCCGATCGCTGCAGCGTCGCTGTTTGATCGCTGGAGAACTGTCACACAGACCGCTCTCCAGCGACCAACGATGCCGAGGCCCCCGGGTAACCAGGGTAAACATCGGGTTGCTAAGCGCAGGGCCGCGCTTAGTAACCCGATGTTTACCCTGGTTACCAGCGTAAAAGTAAAAAAAACAAACAGTACATACTCACCTGCGCGTCCCCCAGCCTCTGCTTCCTGACACTGACTGAGCGCCGGCCTTAACAGCAGAGCGGTGACGTCACCGCTGTGCTTTCACTTTCAGTTTAGGGCCGGCGCTCAGTCACTTTGATACGTGGCACTTTGATACGTGGCACGTGGCACTGAAATATGTGGCACTGAAATATGTGGCACGTGGCACTTTGATACGTGGCACTTTGATACGTGGCACTTTGATACGTGGCACGTGGCACTTTGATACGTGGCACTGAAATATGTGGCACGTGGCACTTTGATACGTGGCACGTGGCACTTTGATACGTGGCACTGAAATACGTGGCACTGAAATACGTGATACGTGGCACTTAAATACGTGGCACGTGGCACTTAAATACGTGGCACGTGGCACTGAAATACGTGGCATGTGGCACTGAAATACGTGGCACTGAAATACGTGGCACTGAAATACGTGAAACGTGGCACTTAAATACGTGGCACGTGGCACTTAAATACGTGGCACGTGGCACTGAAATACGTGGCACGTGGCACTTAAATACGTGGCACTGAAATACGTGGCACGTGGCACTGAAATACGTGGCACGTGGCACTGAAATACGTGGCACTGAAATACGTGGCACTGAAATACGTGGCACTTAAATACGTGGCACTTAAATACGTGGCACTTAAATACGTGGCACTTAAATACGTGGCACTTAAATACGTGGCACTTAGGCTATGTTCACATTTGCGTTGTGCGCCGCATGCGTCCTTTTTTTGATTGATTTTGGACGCAGCAAAAATGCAACTTGCTGCGTCCTCTGCGGCCGGATGCGTGCGCTGCAGTGACGCATGCGGCGCAAAACGCAAGTGCGACGCATGTCCATGCGCCCCCATGTTAAATATAGGGGCGCATGACGCATGCGGCGCCCGACGCTGCGGCGCAGACCGCAAATGTGAACGTAGACTTAAATAGCTGGATAGAGCTGGATCCGTGGGCTGTGATCTGGCCTACGCTCAGCACTCTGCGGAGCGCTGTCATTCAAAACACGTCCACTCATTTTGGTGTTTAGTCCCAAAATGAAGGATGGAAGAAGAAAAGGGTTGGACAAGGAAATGACATCATTTCTTTTTTTTTTCCCCCACTGCAGTTAAAGCTTTATTTGTGTCAAACACAGACAATCTGCAGAGAAAACTGCATAAAAAACCGCACTAAAAACCGCATCAAAAACGCACCAAAAACGCACCTGCGTTTTCTGCCAAGAGCTGCGGTTTTTGTCCTGAAAAAAAAGGATTGAAATCAGGATCGTGTGAACATACCCTTACCGTACAGGGTTACGAGGGGGGGCGTCTGACTGACGCCTGCCCTAGTAACCTGGGGTTAGTGACAGTGGGGTTAGTAAACCCCAGCTGATGTCTGTTCCGCTTGCTGAGGCGTCTTTGGCTCAAGGCCATTGCAGCTGGCAGAATCGACATGATGTTAACTCCAGTGTGTATTGTATTCTGAGTCATAAAGACAGGAAATGACCTCAATGACTCTTTTTTTTTTTTCCCCTTTTTTTTTTTTCAAACAAACTTTATTTTCAGTACACAATGCTGAAAAAAACGCAGCTGCAAAAAACGCAGCAAAAAACGCTGTGTGTGAAAGCAGCTGCGTTTTTTGCCTGCGTAAAAAAACGCAGGTAAAGCAGCAGCAAAATACGCGCGCGTAAAAATACGCAGCAAATATGCTGTGTGTGAAAGTAGCCTTACACTGGGGATGGGGTACGATAGACTCTTTGTTAGGCTACTTTCAGACATAGCGCATTTTTGAGCGCTATTTTGCGGGCGCTTTTCAAAAATGCGCAATGTCATTTTCGTCTGCCGGCAAAGTGAATGAGAAATTCACTTTGCCGTTCAGACACACCGCAAAAAAACGCGGCGCTTTTGTCTGCAAACACGCCGGCGTAAAAAGAATTGACATGTCAATTCTTTACGCAGCGGCGTGTCTGCGTATCCCCCTAGGGCCCCATATTAACGTGCACACACAGCGCCTTTGTCCTGGGTGTCGGCGTCTTTGTACGGAGGGGTTGACACCCAGGACCGGACGTGACGTCGGACAGGAAGAGGGAAGCCCCGCCCCCCAGTGAAGCAGCATGGAGTGTGTGTGTGTATGTAGCGTGTGTAGCGACGCTGCAGCGATAGAGACAACGATGCCGATCGCTGCAGCGTCGCTGTTTGATCGCTGGAGAGCTGTCACACAGACCGCTCTCCAGCGACCAACGATGCCGAGGCCCCCGGGTAACCAGGGTAAACATCGGGTTGCTAAGCGCAGGGCCGCGCTTAGTAACCCGATGTTTACCCTGGTTACCAGCGTAAAAGTAAAAAAAACAAACAGTACATACTCACCTGCGCGTCCCCCAGCCTCTGCTTCCTGACACTGACTGAGCGCCGGCCTTAACAGCACAGCGGTGACGTCACCGCTGTGCTTTCACTTTCAGTTTAGGGCCGGCGCTCAGTCACTTTGATACGTGGCACTTTGATACGTGGCACGTGGCACTGAAATATGTGGCACTGAAATATGTGGCACGTGGCACTTTGATACGTGGCACTTTGATACGTGGCACTTTGATACGTGGCACGTGGCACTTTGATACGTGGCACTGAAATATGTGGCACGTGGCACTTTGATACGTGGCACGTGGCACTTTGATACGTGGCACTGAAATACGTGGCACTGAAATACGTGATACGTGGCACTTAAATACGTGGCACGTGGCACTTAAATACGTGGCACGTGGCACTGAAATACGTGGCATGTGGCACTGAAATACGTGGCACTGAAATACGTGGCACTGAAATACGTGAAACGTGGCACTTAAATACGTGGCACGTGGCACTTAAATACGTGGCACGTGGCACTGAAATACGTGGCACGTGGCACTTAAATACGTGGCACTGAAATACGTGGCACGTGGCACTGAAATACGTGGCACGTGGCACTGAAATACGTGGCACTGAAATACGTGGCACTGAAATACGTGGCACTTAAATACGTGGCACTTAAATACGTGGCACTTAAATACGTGGCACTTAAATACGTGGCACTTAAATACGTGGCACTTAGGCTATGTTCACATTTGCGTTGTGCGCCGCATGCGTCCTTTTTTTGATTGATTTTGGACGCAGCAAAAATGCAACTTGCTGCGTCCTCTGCGGCCGGATGCGTGCGCTGCAGTGACGCATGCGGCGCAAAACGCAAGTGCGACGCATGTCCATGCGCCCCCATGTTAAATATAGGGGCGCATGACGCATGCGGCGCCCGACGCTGCGGCGCAGACCGCAAATGTGAACGTAGACTTAAATAGCTGGATAGAGCTGGATCCGCGGGCTGTGATCTGGCCTACGCTCAGCACTCTGCGGAGCGCTGTCATTCAAAACACGTCCACTCATTTTGGTGTTTAGTCCCAAAATGAAGGATGGAAGAAGAAAAGGGTTGGACAAGGAAATGACATCATTTCTTTTTTTTTTCCCCCACTGCAGTTAAAGCTTTATTTGTGTCAAACACAGACAATCTGCAGAGAAAACTGCATAAAAAACCGCACTAAAAACCGCATCAAAAACGCACCAAAAACGCACCTGCGTTTTCTGCCAAGAGCTGCGGTTTTTGTCCTGAAAAAAAAGGATTGAAATCAGGATCGTGTGAACATACCCTTACCGTACAGGGTTACGAGGGGGGGCGTCTGACTGACGCCTGCCCTAGTAACCTGGGGTTAGTGACAGTGGGGTTAGTAAACCCCAGCTGATGTCTGTTCCGCTTGCTGAGGCGTCTTTGGCTCAAGGCCATTGCAGCTGGCAGAATCGACATGATGTTAACTCCAGTGTGTATTGTATTCTGAGTCATAAAGACAGGAAATGACCTCAATGACTCTTTTTTTTTTTTCCCCTTTTTTTTTTTTCAAACAAACTTTATTTTCAGTACACAATGCTGAAAAAAACGCAGCTGCAAAAAACGCAGCAAAAAACGCTGTGTGTGAAAGCAGCTGCGTTTTTTGCCTGCGTAAAAAAACGCAGGTAAAGCAGCAGCAAAATACGCGCGCGTAAAAATACGCAGCAAATATGCTGTGTGTGAAAGTAGCCTTACACTGGGGATGGGGTACGATAGACTCTTTGTTAGGCTACTTTCAGACATAGCGCATTTTTGAGCGCTATTTTGCGGGCGCTTTTCAAAAATGCGCAATGTCATTTTCGTCTGCCGGCAAAGTGAATGAGAAATTCACTTTGCCGTTCAGACACACCGCAAAAAAACGCGGCGCTTTTGTCTGCAAACACGCCGGCGTAAAAAGAATTGACATGTCAATTCTTTACGCAGCGGCGTGTCTGCGTATCCCCCTAGGGCCCCATATTAACGTGCACACACAGCGCCTTTGTCCTGGGTGTCGGCGTCTTTGTACGGAGGGGTTGACACCCAGGACCGGACGTGACGTCGGACAGGAAGAGGGAAGCCCCACCCCCCAGTGAAGCAGCATGGAGTGTGTGTGTGTATGTAGCGTGTGTAGCGACGCTGCAGCGATAGAGACAACGATGCCGATCGCTGCAGCGTCGCTGTTTGATCGCTGGAGAGCTGTCACACAGACCGCTCTCCAGCGACCAACGATGCCGAGGCCCCCGGGTAACCAGGGTAAACATCGGGTTGCTAAGCGCAGGGTCGCGCTTAGTAACCCGATGTTTACCCTGGTTACCAGCGTAAAAGTAAAAAAAACAAACAGTACATACTCACCTGCGCGTCCCCCAGCCTCTGCTTCCTGACACTGACTGAGCGCCGGCCTTAACAGCACAGCGGTGACGTCACCGCTCTGCTTTCACTTTCAGTTTAGGGCCGGCGCTCAGTCACTTTGATACGTGGCACTTTGATACGTGGCACGTGGCACTGAAATATGTGGCACTGAAATATGTGGCACTTTGATACGTGGCACTTTGATACGTGGCACTTTGATACGTGGCACGTGGCACTTTGATACGTGGCACTGAAATATGTGGCACGTGGCACTTTGATACGTGGCACGTGGCACTTTGATACGTGGCACTGAAATACGTGGCACTGAAATACGTGATACGTGGCACTTAAATACGTGGCACGTGGCACTGAAATACGTGGCACGTGGCACTGAAATACGTGGCACGTGGCACTGAAATACGTGGCACTGAAATACGTGGCACTGAAATACGTGGCACTGAAATACGTGGCACTTAAATACGTGGCACTTAAATACGTGGCACTGAAATACGTGGCACTGAAATACGTGGCACTGAAATACGTGGCACTTAAATACGTGGCACGTGACACTTAAATACGTGGCACGTGGCACTGAAATACGTGGCACGTGGCACTGAAATACGTGGCACGTGGCACTGAAATACGTGGCACGTGGCACTGAAATACGTGGCACTGAAATACGTGGCACTGAAATACGTGGCACTTAAATACGTGGCACTTAAATACGTGGCACTTAAATACGTGGCACGTGGCACTGAAATACGTGGCACTGAAATACGTGGCACTGAAATACGTGGCACTGAAATACGTGGCACTTAAATACGTGGCACGTGACACTTAAATACGTGGCACGTGGCACTGAAATACGTGGCACGTGGCACTGAAATACGTGGCACGTGGCACTGAAATACGTGGCACTGAAATACGTGGCACTGAAATACGTGGCACTGAAATACGTGGCACTGAAATACGTGGCACTTAAATACGTGGCACTTAAATACGTGGCACTTAAATACGTGGCACTTAAATACGTGGCACTTAAATACGTGGCACTTAGGCTATGTTCACATTTGCGTTGTGCGCCGCATGCGTCCTTTTTTTGATTGATTTTGGACGCAGCAAAAATGCAACTTGCTGCGTCCTCTGCGGCCGGATGCGTGCGCTGCAGTGACGCATGCGGCGCAAAACGCAAGTGCGACGCATGTCCATGCGCCCCCATGTTAAATATAGGGGCGCATGACGCATGCGGCGCCCGACGCTGCGGCGCAGACCGCAAATGTGAACGTAGACTTAAATAGCTGGATAGAGCTGGATCCGTGGGCTGTGATCTGGCCTACGCTCAGCACTCTGCGGAGCGCTGTCATTCAAAACACGTCCACTCATTTTGGTGTTTAGTCCCAAAATGAAGGATGGAAGAAGAAAAGGGTTGGACAAGGAAATGACATCATTTCTTTTTTTTTTTCCCCACTGCAGTTAAAGCTTTATTTGTGTCAAACACAGACAATCTGCAGAGAAAACTGCATAAAAAAAACGCACTAAAAACCGCATCAAAAACACACCAAAAACGCACCTGCGTTTTCTGCCAAGAGCTGCGGTTTTTGTCCTGAAAAAAAAGGATTGAAATCAGGATCGTGTGAACATACCCTTACCGTACAGGGTTACGAGGGGGGGCGTCTGACTGACGCCTACCCTAGTAACCTGGGGTTAGTGACAGTGGGGTTAGTAAACCCCAGCTGATGTCTGTTCTGCTTGCTGAGGCGTCTTTGGCTCAAGGCCATTGCAGCTGGCAGAATCGACATGATGTTAACTCCAGTGTGTATTGTATTCTGAGTCATAAAGACAGGAAATGACCTCAATGACTCTTTTTTTTTTTTCCCCTTTTTTTTTTTCAAACAAACTTTATTTTCAGTACACAATGCTGAAAAAAACGCAGCTGCAAAAAACGCTGTGTGTGAAAGCAGCTGCGTTTTTTGCCTGCGTAAAAAAACGCAGGTAAAGCAGCAGCAAAATACGCGCGCGTAAAAATACGCAGCAAATATGCTGTGTGTGAAAGTAGCCTTATTTACTGTCCATAACAGCACCACCCTCTTACACCTTGATTATTAAGTCACAGGTTGGTCTTCATGAGAAACTTTCCCTAATGCGGACAGCTCTACGTCCTCGTTATATTCCTCCTTACAGTCCGGAGTCTAAATACAGAAACTGCACGGGATAAAGAACAATATGGTAACGTGATACATGTAGCTATGATTCAGAAACTAGTGATTTGATGCATATTTAAAAGTTGGACCTACAATAATTTAATCAAATTGGACGGAGTGCCAACTTTTTTTCAGTCAGTAATTTTCCTGTACTCCAAAAAACAAACAAACAGATTATCATGATTTTTTTTTTCTCTGATTTGGTCAGTGTCAAGTTTTTGCCTTTAAAGCTAACGCTCTGAGGCCTGAACAATACGGATAAAACTTGTACCGTACATGAAACACAGACTGTATGAGGCCTCCATGTGCATATGGATGATACAGCTGCATAAACAGCCACAAAGCCGTGTAATTTACAAATGATGATTGGACAGTAGTTTGTATTCTGAGGTGAGAACAAGAGCGTCCATGTTTATTATCAGAATCAGACACTGACTGGACAAACGGTGCTAGATATTTGACACTGTGTTGTCACTCACACGAGCTCGATTCTCCAGTAGAACCTTTGCACAAGACACATGTCCTCCTAGGCATGCTTCATGAAGAGGAGTAATCCTGTCTATTGTCAAAATGTTTACGTTAAATCCCTGCAAAGAAGATAGAAATATGCCGTTACAAACTATTGTACTTCTATACTATTTGCTTTAACCTATCAGTGTGTCTTTGCAACTACTCCTCCCTGATGTGGTGACACATTCTACTTTTCTTTTTGGGTATATATATGACCATAATGCATCATTATCTACTATTGATTTAATTGCACTATTTGTGTGTATTACATTGCACCAAATGTCTATAGCCCTAACTTTCAGAATTGCATTGTAATTCATTTTGTGGATATACATATGCGCATATACATAGCCGTGGCGCTATATCGAGTTCAAGTCCTCTTTCTCTCTGAAGAGGCAATTTGCATACATTATTCTTTGGTAATATTCTGCCATCTGGTGGCTAACCCTTTTACTGCTGTCTTATGTTCATTATTTTGTGTCTCTCATCGTCCTCCTCTTGCTGTCATTGCTTCTGTATTTTCAGTATTGACTTTAAAATGTTATTTTTATTGTATAGTTGTGTGCCTCAATAAAATATGTACTGTTTATATACATTTCTTTGATTTCTGACTATTATGAATAACTCATATAATATTTTATACTGTTACAAAAGTCACACCAGACCTAATAAAAGGGCACATTTTTACACTAGGATTAATTGCCCTCTGGATCTCAAGTATGGCGATAGAAAGGGAAATAATTACAACATCATCATGTTATACCTGAGCAATCAGTGTTTTGACAGTCAAAAGCCTTCCATGAAACGCAGCATCGTGTAGGGGAGATCTGTCTGCCCACGAACCTGCAAAACAGAAATGTGATTGCCTCCAATTTCAGTGATAAAAACTCCTTTAAGTCTTTAATACTGCAATGAGTGATTATGAGAATAAACAACAAGGTCTTGGTCAAAAGCTACTCAAATATCATATTCATCTTTCCTAGTGATGAGCGAGTATACTTGTTCATCACTAATCTTTACCCTTACAAAAGGCGTATTTCCCATCACATACATTTATGAATTTCCACAGGTTATGCCATAAATGTGTATTATATGTGGTGGATCTCCCCAATGGGACCTGATTCTATCCCAATATCATCATGTACTTCTGTCAGTGGAGTGTTGGTTACAAGTCCCATAGAGATGAATGGGAATTCCAACTACCTCTCCACTGACTATGATGCGCATCAGTGGCCATACCTTCTCAGAGGGACTTGCATATAACTAGGAACCCAGTGGCATCTTATATATAATAATCTCTGCAGTCTGAGATAGCCTGCACTCTCTCTGGTGATGATGGGTAGAATCAGATTCCAGGACACTGGAAATTCATTTTTACAGGCTGCGGTTTGTTAAAAAAAAACAAAAAAAAACAAACTGAGCTTTACTCATCCTTCCTCGGTCCAGTGCTGAGTCTTCACCACTGCTCCTTGTGTCTATTATTGTCTGCAGCGCTGATGTCATGTTGACATTGCTGCAGCCAATAATTGAGCAGCTTGTGTCGTCAACTCTGTAGAGTCACTGAGTTCTTGTCCGCAGTGCTATCAATGTGATGTCAGAGCTGCGGGCAATTACAGACACACAGGGAGCAGTGGTGGAGACTTAGTGCAGGAACACGGGGGGAGAGTAAAGCACAATTTGTTAGCTTTAAAAACAAACAGTCTCAGAGTACAGGGCTTTTCTGAAACAAAAAAAAACCCTTACAGAATACAGAAGATATTGAAATGAAGGAAGAAGCTTCCAACCTGATCATTTGACAAAAATATACTTTCATGAAATGGAAGCATCAGCGTCTGTAGCAACTTCAGAGTCTGTGCGGATAATTTGTGCAGACATCTTAGAGGTTATGGTCAGGAGCTCAGACACTTCCTTTCATCCCTGGCAGATGAATAGTTTATAATATCTATATATATAATCGTCAAAGGTCCACTTTCGACTGTTTGTCTGTCGCAGAAATCCCGCGTCGCTGATTGGTCGCGGTCGGCTGGGTGCGACCAATCAGCGACAGGCACAGTCCGGCTGGAATTGGCCCCTCCATACTCCCCTCCAGTCAGCGCCCACATAGTGCACGCATGCAGCTTTTCCCGCTCCTTGCGATGCTCCGGTCCCAATAATGCTTTGCGGTAATGACCCTAGATGACGTAGCGGTCCCGCGAGACCGCTACATCATCATGGGTTATTGCCACAAAGCATCACTGGGAACGGACCTGGCGGGAGCATCGCTAATGGCCTGGGCTGGATCCGGGGCCGCCGGAAGGTGAGTATATAACTAATTTTTATTTTAATTCTTTTTTTAACAGGGATATGGTGCCCACACTGCTATGTTATGTACTACGTGGCTGTGTTACATACTACGTGGGCTGTGTTATATACTGCATGGGCTGTGTTATATACTGCGTAGGCTGTGCTATATACTATGTGGGCTGTGATATATACTATGTGGGCTGTGTTATATACTATGTGGGCTGTGCTATATACTATGTGGGCTGTGCTATATCCTGTGTGGGCTGTGCTACATACTATGTGGGCTGTGCTATACAGCCATAGCACAGCTATGTAGTATATAACACAGCCACATAGAAAATTGCACAGCCATGTAGTATATTGCACAGCGACATAGCATATTGCACAGCCGCGTAGTATATAGCACAGCCCATGCAGTATATAACACAGCCCATGCAGTATATAACACAGCCCACATAGTATATAACACAGCCACGTAGTATATAGCACAGCCATGTAGTATGTTGCACAGCCACATAGTATATAGCACAGCCCACGTAGTATATAGCACAGCGATGTAGTATATAACACAGCCCACGCAGTATATAACACAGCCCATGCAGTATATAACACAGCCCATGTAGTATATTGCACAGGCCATGCAGTATATAACACAGCCCACGTAGTATATAACACAGCCACGTAGTATATTGCACAGCCCACGTAGTATATTGCACAGCCCACATAGTATATTGCACAGCCACGTAGTATATAGCACAGCGACGTAGTATATAACACAGTCCACGCAGTATATAACACAGCCCACTCAGTATGTAACACAGCCCACGTAGTATATTACACAGTCCACGTAGTATATAGCAATGTGGGCACCATATCCCTGTTAAAAAAAAGAATTAAAATAAAAAATAGTTATATACTCACCTTCCGGCGGCCCGCGGATCCAGCCCAGGCCTTTAGCAATGCTCCTCGCGACGCTCCATTCCCAGTAATGCCTTGCGGCAATAATAAGAATATAATGATTTTTTTTTATTTATTATTTTTGACATTATATACATTATATGTTTTTACTATTGATGCTGCATAGGCAGCATCAATAGTAAAAAGTTGGTCACACTTACAGAGTTAATAGCAGCGTTAACGGACTGCGTTACACCGCGTTATGCCCCGGTGTAACGCAGTCCGTTTAACGGACTGCTAAAACGCTATGTGGGCGCTGACTGGAGGGGAGTATGGAGGGGGCACTGACTGGAGGGGAGAAGGGGGGGCAAATTTGCAGCCGGACTGTGCCTGTCGCTGATTGGTCGCACCCAGCTGGCCGCAACCAAGCAGCGACGCGGGATTTCCGTTACAGACAGACAAACAGATGGAAGTGGACCTTAGACAATTTAGACAATTATATAGATAGATATAGATAGATAGATAGATAGATAGATAGATAGATAGATAGATAGATAGATAGATAGATACACACACTACCACTCCAAATTTTGGGGTCACCCAGACAATTTTGTGTTTCCATGAAAACTCATACTTTTATTAATCAAATGAGTTGCTAAATTAATTTAATACCTAGTCCAGACATTGATAAGATTCGAAAAAAGATTTTTATTTGAAATAATAATTTTCTCCTTCAAACTTTGCTTTCGTCAAAGAATTCTCCCTTTGCAGCAATTACAGCATTGCAGACCTTTGGCATTCTAGCAGTTAATTTGCTGAGGTAATCTGGAGAAATTTCACCCCATGCTTCCAGAAGCCCCTCCCACAAGTTGACTTGGCTTGATGGGCACTTTTTGCGTACCATACGGTCAAGTTGCTCCCACAACAGCTCAATGGGGTTGAGATCTGGTGACTGCGCTGGCCACTCCATTACAGATAGAATTGTTGTGATTTTGCTTTTTGCTCCCTCTAGTGGTCATTAGTGATTTGACTCTGGAGCGTCTGTCTTTTTCTATATCCTCACCTGGGACGTTAGTTCAGGGGCGTTGCTATATAAGCTCCTTGGACCTTCAGTTCAATGCCTGGCATCGTTGAAATCAGAGCTAATCTGTTGTGCTCTTGTCCTCTGATCCTGGTTCCTGTTTTTCAAGCTAAGTCTGCTTCTTTGCTTTTTGCTTTTGTTTTGTTTGGTATTTTTGTCCAGCTTGTTCCTATCTGTATCCTGACCTTTGCTGGAAGCTCTAGGGGGCTGGTGTTCTCCCCCCGGACCGTTAGACGGTTCGGGGGTTCTTGAATCTCCAGCGTGGATTTTTATAGGGTTTTTGTTGACCAGATAAGTTATCTTGCTATATTCTGCTGTTAGTAAGCTGGCCTCTCTTTGCTGAACCTAGTTCATTTCTGTGTTTGTCATTTCCTCTTACCTCACCGTTATTATTTGTGGGGGGCTTGTATCTTGCTTTGGGGTCCCTTTCTCTGGAGGCAAGAGAGGTCTTTGTTTTCTTCTCCTAGGGGTAGTTAGATTCTCCGGCTGGCGCGAGTCATCTAGCGATCACCGTAGGCATGATCCCCGGCTACTTCTAGTGTTGGCGTTAGGAGTAGCTATTTGGTCAACCCAGTTACCACAGCCCTATGAGCTGGATTTTTGTATCTTGCAGACTTACACGTTCCTCTGAGACCCTGTCCACTGGGGTCATAACAGTATGCCAGGACAGTATTAAATGTTTAATGCATTGCAGAAGTGGGATTATAAGAAAGAAAATTTTGAGTTTTTTTTTTCCCTCTCTCATTTTTTTTTTTCTTTTCCCCTTTACCTCAGAGTGGCTTAAGCTTGCTGCAGACATGAATGTCCAGACCTTGATTACAAGTGTGGACCAGCTTGCCGCTCGTGTGCAGGGTATACAAGATTATGTTACCAGAAATCCTAGGTCTGAACCCAAGATTCCGATTCCTGAACTGTTTTCAGGAGACCGATTTAAGTTTAGGAATTTCAGGAATAATTGTAAATTATTTTTGTCCCTGAAACCTTGTTCGTCTGGAGACTCTGCTCAACAAGTAAAAATTGTTATTTCATTCTTACGGGGTGACCCTCAGGATTGGGCTTTTTCGTTGGCGCCAGGAGATCCGGCATTGGCTGATATTGATGCGTTTTTTCTGGCGCTCGGTTTACTTTATGAGGAACCCAATCTTGAGATTCAGGCAGAGAAAGCCTTGCTGGCTATGTCTCAGGGCCAGGACGAGGCTGAGGTGTATTGCCAAAAATTTCGGAAATGGTCCATGCTGACACATTGGAACGAGTGTGCACTGGCCACTAATTTTAGAAATGGCCTTTCTGAGGCCATTAAGAATGTTATGGTGGGTTTTCCCATTCCCACAGGTCTGAATGATACCATGTCCTTGGCTATTCAAATTGACCGGCGGTTGCGGGAGCGCAAAACCGCAAATTCCCTCATGTTGTTGTCTGAACAGACACCTGATGTGATGCAATGTGATAGAAAAACCGCAAATTCCCTCATGTTGTTGTCTGAACAGACACCTGATGTTATGCAATGTGATAGAAAAACCGCAAATTCCCTCATGGTGTTGTCTGAACGGACACCTGATTTGATGCAATGTGATAGAATCCTGACTAGAAATGAGAGGAAAATTCATAGACGCCGGAATGGCTTGTGCTACTACTGTGGTGATACACATGTTATCTCAGCATGCTCTAAACGTATATCTAAGGTTGTTAGTCCTGTCACCGTTGGTAATTTGCATCCTAAGTTTATTCTGTCTGTAACTTTGATTTGCTCACTGTCATCTTATCCTGTCATGGCGTTTGTAGATTCAGGTGCTGCCCTGAGTCTTATGGATCTCTCATTTGCTAAGCGCTGTGGTTTTATTCTTGAACCATTAGAAAATCCTATCCCTCTTAGGGGTATTGATGCTACGCCATTGGCAGAAAATAAGCCGCAGTATTGGACACAGGTTACCATGTGCATGACTCCTGAACACCGCGAGGTGATACGTTTTCTCGTTCTACATAAAATGCATGATTTGGTTGTTTTGGGGCTTACATGGTTACAGACCCATAATCCAGTCCTTGACTGGAAGGCTATGTCAGTGTCTAGTTGGGGCTGTCGTGGTATTCATGAGGATTCCCTGCCTGTGTCTATTGCTTCTTCTACGCCTTCGGAAGTTCCGGAGTACTTGTCTGATTATCAGGATGTCTTTAGCGAGTCCAGGTCCAGTGCAGGTCCAGTGCATTGCCTCCTCATAGGGAATGTGACTGTGCAATAGATTTGATTCCAGGCAGTAAATTTCCTAAGGGAAGACTGTTTAATCTGTCGATACCTGAACATACCGCTATGCGTTCATATATCAAGGAGTCTCTGGAGAAAGGACACATCCGTCCGTCTTCTTCCCCTCTTGGTGCGGGATTCTTTTTTGTGGCTAAAAAGGACGGATCTTTGAGGCCTTGTATTGACTATCGGCTTTTAAATAAGATCACTGTCAAATTTCAGTATCCTTTGCCGCTGTTGTCTGACTTGTTTGCCCGGATTAAAGGTGCCAAGTGGTTTACCAAGATAGACCTTCGTGGTGCGTACAACCTTGTGCGCATTAAGCAAGGGGATGAATGGAAAACCGCATTCAATACACCCGAAGGTCATTTTGAGTACTTGGTGATGCCTTTTGGGCTCTCTAATGCCCCTTCAGTTTTTCAGTCCTTTATGCATGACATTTTCCGGAACTATCTGGATAAATTTCTGATCGTTTATCTGGATGATATTCTGTTTTTTTCTGATAATTGGGACTCGCATGTGGAGCAGGTCAGGATGGTCTTTAAAATTTTGCGTGAAAATTCTTTGTTTGTCAAGGGCTCAAAGTGTCTTTTTGGTGTACAGAAGGTTCCCTTTTTGGGGTTCATTTTTTCCCCTTCTGCTGTGGAGATGGACCCAGTCAAGGTCCGAGCTATTCTTGATTGGACTCAGCCCTCGTCAGTTAAGAGTCTTCAGAAGTTCTTGGGTTTCGCTAACGGATATGACCAAGAAGGGCTCCGATGTGGTTAATTGGGCTCCTGCTGCCGTGGAGGCTTTCCAGGAGTTGAAACGTCGGTTTACTTCGGCGCCTGTTTTGTGCCAGCCTGATGTCTCGCTTCCCTTTCAAGTTGAGGTGGATGCTTCAGAGATTGGAGCAGGGGCCGTTTTGTCGCAGAGAGGCCCTGGTTGCTCTGTTATGAGACCTTGCGCCTTTTTCTCTAGGAAGTTTTCGCCTGCGGAGCGAAATTATGATGTGGGCAATCGGGAGTTGTTGGCCATGAAATGGGCATTTGAGGAGTGGCGTCATTGGCTCGAGGGTGCTAAGCATCGTGTGGTGGTCTTGACTGATCACAAAAATCTGATGTATCTCGAGTCTGCTAAACGCCTGAATCCTAGACAGGCCCGCTGGTCATTGTTTTTCTCCCGTTTTGACTTTGTTGTCTCGTATTTACCAGGTTCAAAGAATGTGAAGGCCGATGCTCTTTCCAGGAGCTTTGTGCCTGATGCTCCTGGAGTCGCTGAACCTGTTGGTATTCTTAAGGATGGTATTATCTTGTCAGCTATTTCTCCAGATCTGCGACGTGTGTTGCAGAGATTTCAGGCTGATAGGCCTGATTCTTGTCCACCTGACAGACTGTTTGTGCCTGATAAGTGGACCAGCAGAGTCATTTCCGAGGTTCATTCCTCGTTGTTGGCAGGTCACCCAGGAATTTTTGGCACCAGAGATCTGGTGGCCAGATCCTTTTGGTGGCCTTCCTTGTCTAGGGATGTGCGGTCATTTGTACAGTCCTGTGGGACTTGTGCTCGAGCTAAGCCTTGCTGTTCTCGTGCCAGCGGGTTGCTCTTGCCCTTGCCTGTCCCTAAGAGACCTTGGACACATATCTCCATGGATTTCATTTCTGATCTTCCGGTGTCTCAGGGCATATCTGTTATCTGGGTGATATGTGATCGCTTCTCCAAGATGGTCCATTTGGTTCCTTTGCCTAAGCTGCCTTCCTCTTCCAATCTGGTTCCTGTGTTTTTCCAGAACGTGGTTCGTTTGCACGGCATCCCTGAGAATATTGTGCCAGACAGAGGATCCCAGTTCGTTTCCAGATTCTGGCGATCCTTTTGTAGTAGGATGGGCATTGACTTGTCGTTTTCGTCTGCTTTCCATCCTCAGACTAATGGACAGACGGAGCGAACTAATCAGACTTTGGAGGCTTATTTGAGGTGTTTTGTCTCTGCTGATCAGGACGATTGGGTGACCTTCTTGCCGTTAGCTGAGTTTGCCCTTAATAATCGGGCTAGTTCCGCCACCTTGGTTTCGCCGTTTTTCTGCAACTCTGGTTTCCACCCTCGTTTTTCTTCGGGTCATGTGGAACCTTCTGACTGCCCTGGGGTGGATTCTGTGGTGGATAGGTTGCAGCGGATCTGGAATCTTGTGGTGGACAACTTGAAGTTGTCACAGGAGAGGGCTCAGCGCTTTGCCAACCGCCGCCGCGGTGTGGGTCCCCGACTACGTGTTGGGGATTTGGTGTGGCTTTCTTCCCGCTTTGTTCCTATGAAGGTTTCCTCTCCCAAATTTAAACCTCGTTTTATTGGTCCTTACAAGATATTGGAAATTCTTAATCCTGTATCCTTTCGCCTGGATCTTCCTGTGTCGTTTGCTATCCACAACGTGTTTCATAGGTCCTTGTTGCGGCGGTACGTTGTGCCTGTGATTCCTTCTGCTGAGCCTCCTGCTCCGGTGTTGGTTGAGGGTGAGTTGGAGTACGTGGTGGAGAAGATCTTGGATTCTCGTCTCTCCAGGCGGAGGCTTCAGTACCTGGTCAAGTGGAAGGGCTATGGTCAGGAAGATAATTCCTGGGTGGTCGCCTCTGATGTTCATGCGGCCGATTTAGTTCGTGCCTTTCACGCCGCTCATCCTGATCGCCCTGGTGGTCGTGGTGAGGGTTCGGTGACCCCTCACTAAGGGGGGGGTACTGTTGTGATTTTGCTTTTTGCTCCCTCTAGTGGTCATTAGTGATTTGACTCTGGAGCGTCTGTCTTTTTCTATATCCTCACCTGGGACGTTAGTTCAGGGGCGTTGCTATATAAGCTCCTTGGACCTTCAGTTCAATGCCTGGCATCGTTGAAATCAGAGCTAATCTGTTGTGCTCTTGTCCTCTGATCCTGGTTCCTGTTTTTCAAGCTAAGTCTGCTTCTTTGCTTTTTGCTTTTGTTTTGTTTGGTATTTTTGTCCAGCTTGTTCCTATCTGTATCCTGACCTTTGCTGGAAGCTCTAGGGGGCTGGTGTTCTCCCCCCGGACCGTTAGACGGTTCGGGGGTTCTTGAATCTCCAGCGTGGATTTTTATAGGGTTTTTGTTGACCAGATAAGTTATCTTGCTATATTCTGCTGTTAGTAAGCTGGCCTCTCTTTGCTGAACCTAGTTCATTTCTGTGTTTGTCATTTCCTCTTACCTCACCGTTATTATTTGTGGGGGGCTTGTATCTTGCTTTGGGGTCCCTTTCTCTGGAGGCAAGAGAGGTCTTTGTTTTCTTCTCCTAGGGGTAGTTAGATTCTCCGGCTGGCGCGAGTCATCTAGCGATCACCGTAGGCATGATCCCCGGCTACTTCTAGTGTTGGCGTTAGGAGTAGCTATTTGGTCAACCCAGTTACCACAGCCCTATGAGCTGGATTTTTGTATCTTGCAGACTTACACGTTCCTCTGAGACCCTGTCCACTGGGGTCATAACATAGAATACCAGCTGCCTGCTTCTTCCCTAAATAGTTCTTGCATAATTTGGAGGTGTGCTTTGGGTCATTGTCCTGTTGTAGGATTAAATTGGCTCCAATCAAGCGCTGTCCACAGGGTATGGCATGGCGTTGCAGAATGAAGTGATAGGGTATGTTTCCACGTGCTGGATTACATCCGGATTAGCTGTGGATTGAACGCTGCATACAGCCGCAGCGTCCAGATGTTACAGAATAGTGGAGGGGATTTTATGAAATCCTGTCTCCACTATGCGTGCGAACACTCATCCAGCGACCCTGCGTTTACGGACATGTGGCACGTCTTTTTAGAACGCAGCATGTCTGTTTACCTTGCGGCGACGCTCCGTCGCCACAAGGTAAATAGCAGGGCCCTATGTATAGGGTGCGGAGATTCCGGATGTGTGCAATGAACACATCCAGACTCACTGCGTGTACAGAAGGGGGCAGCGCTTTGGGCGGAGCGAGGTTTCCGCTCCATCCAAAGCGCCGTCATTATGGACCGTGGACATGCACCCATAGCCTTCCTTATTCAATATCCCTTTTACCTTGTACAAATCTCCCACTTTACCAGCACCAACGCAACCCCAGACTATCACATTACCTCCACCATGCTTGACAGATGGCGTCAGGCACTCGTCCAGCATCTTTTCAGTTGTTCTGCGTCTCACAAATGTTCTTCTGTGTGATCCAAACACCTCAAACTTGGATTTGTCTACCCATAACAATTTTTCCAATCTTCCTCTGTCCAATGTCTGTGTTCTTTTGCCCATATTAATCTTTTCCTTTTATTAGCCAATCTCAGATATGGCATTTTCTTTGCCACTCTGCCCTGAAGGCCAGCATTCCATGGTCGCCTCTTCACTGTAGACGTTGACACTGGCGTTTTGCCTGTACTATTTAATGAAGCTGCCAGTTGAGGACCTGTGAGGCTTCAATTTCTAAAACTACAGACTCCAATGTACTTGTCTTGTTTCTCAGTTGTGCAGCGGGGCCTCCCACTTCTCTTTCTACTCTGGTTAGAGTCTGTTTGTGCTCTCCTCTGAAGGGAGTAGCACACACCGTTGTAGGAAATCTTCAGTTTCTTGGCAATTTCTCGCATAGAATAGCCTTCATTTCTACGAACAAGAATAGTCTGTCGAGTTTCACGTTAAAGTTCTTTTTTTCTGGCTATTTTGAGAGTTTAATGGAACCAACAAATGTAATGAATCCAACAGAAAGGCAGGTGTGTCCAGCGAGTGGTGAAGGTAAAAAATAACTTTTAATGAAAATATATTAGAAATATATCCATATATATGGTATCCAGCAATCAGTAGACACTAGGTATAGAACCTAATGATGATCTACGCGTTTCGACCTGGTGGAGAGATCATGACTAAGACCACCAGGTCAAAATGCCTAGATCGTCATTAGGTTCTATAGCCAGTGTATACTGAGTGATGGATACCATATATATGGATGTATTTTTAATATATTTTCATTAAAAGTTATTTTTTACCTTCACCACTTGCTGGACACACCTGCTTTTCTGTTGGATTCATTGTGGCTACTTCACCCTGGTCCGTGCAAGGTGTTTGGTGATCACACAGGAGGTCAAGATAAAAGACATGGTGAGCTGATTTTTTTTCTCTACTTTGTAATAAATGTAATGCTCCAGATTCTCAACTAGCTCAAAAGAAAGTCAGGTTTATAGCTTCTCTAATCAGCCAAAGTCTTTTCAGCTATGCTAACATACTTGCACAAGGGTTTTCAAGGGTATTCTAACCATCCATTGGCCTTCTTACACAGTTAGCAAACAAACATTCGAGTGATGGTTGTTGGAAATAGGCCTCTATACACCTATGAAGATATTGCATTACAAACCAGATGTTTGTCATTTACCACATTATCAATGTATAGAGTGTATTTCTGAATCATTTAATGTTAGCTTCATTGGAAAAAAGTAGTAGTGTGTTATTCTTTCAAAAATAAGGAAATTTCTAAGTGACCCTAAACTTTTACACAGTAGTGTGTGTGCGTGTGTGTATATTACACGGTAGTGTGTATGCGTATGTGTATGTATATATTTATATATATACTAGATGGTGGCCCGATTCTAACGCATCGGGTATTCTAGAATATGTATGCGTAGTGTATAGCACAGCCCACGCAGTACATTGCACAGCCACGCAGTACATTGCGCAGCCCACGCAGTACATTGCGCAGCCCATGCAGTACCTTGCGCTGCCCACGCAGTAAATTGCGCAGCCCACGCAGTACATTGCGCAGCCCACGCAGTATATTGCGCAGCCCATGTTGTATATTGCGCAGCCGACGTTGTATATTGCGCAGCCCACGTATATTGCGCAACCCACGTATATTGCGCAGCCCACGTTGTACATTGCGCAGCCCACATTGTATATTGCGCAACCCACGTAGTATATTGCGCAGCCCACGTTGTATATTGCGCAGCCCACGTTGTATATTGCGCAGCCCACGTATATAGCAATGTGGGCATGATATCCCTGGTAGAAAAAAAAAGAATTAAAATAAAAAATAGTTACATACTCACCTTCCGTTAGCGCCTGGATCCAGGAAGCGGTTACTGACGCTTGGGATCCACCAAAGCTCCGCCGAGCCGCTCGCGCCGGCCGCCATCTTCCGTTCCCAGGATGCATTGCAAAATTACCCAGATGACTGCGGTCTCGCAAGACCGCTAAGTCTTCTGGGTAATTTCGCAATGCATCGCCGGGAACAGAAGATGGCGGCCAGCGCGAGCGGCTCGGCGGACTACCGAGGGTGAGTATAGCAGGTTTTTTGTTTTTTTATTATTTTTAACATTACATTTTTTTACTATTGATGCCGCATAGGCTGCATCAATAGTAAAAAATTGGGGACACACAGGGTTAATAGCAGCGGTTACGGAGTGCGTTACCCGCGGCATAACGCGGTCCTTTACCGCCTGCATTAACCCTGTGTGAGCGGTGACCAGAGGGGAGTATGCGGGCGCCGGGCACTGAGTGGGGGGAGTAAGGAGCGGCCATTTTCTTAGGGACTGTGCGTGTCGCTGATTGGTCGTGGCAATGGTCGTGGGCGTTTTGCCACGACCAATCAGCGACTTGGATTCCCTGACAGACAGAGGCCGCGACCAATGAATATCCGTGACAGAAAGACAGAAGGACAGACAGAAGGACAGACAGAAAGACGGAAGTACCCCTTAGACAATTATATAGTAGAGATATACAGGGGTTGGACAAAATAATAGAAACACCTGGAAACATCAACAAAAGTTAGTTTAATATGGTGTAGGTCCACCTCTTGCGGCGATTGCAGCCTCAATTCTCCGAGGTATGGATTCATACAAGGTGTGAATTGTTTTCAAAGGAATTTTAGCCCATTCTGCAGTTAAAACACCCTCCAGTTCTTTGAGCGACAATGGCGGCGGAAATCGACGTGTAACTTGAATCTCTAAAATCGACCATAAATGCTCAATAATGTTGAGGTCTGGGGACTGTGGGGGCCAGATGAGATGCTCAACTTCATTAGAATGTTCCTTGTGCCATGCTTTAACGATTCTAGCTGTATGAATTGGTGCATTATCATCCTGAAAGATGGCGTTCCCCTCTGGGAACAGTGCTTGAAACATTGGATGCACTTGGTCGCCCGAAATGCCTAAATAATCTCAGCTGTTAATTCTTCCATGAAGGGACATCATTGGCCCGGCGGATCTCAACGAAATAGCACCCCAGATCATCACAGAACCACCACCATGTTTTATCGTTGGGAGAAGGCAGTCTGAGATGGAATGCTTCTTTTGGCTGTCTCCAAGCGTACTCTCGGCCGGAGGTCGGAAATAGGGTAAATGATGATTCGTCTCAGAATATCACGTTTTCACTGCTCGAGGGACCAATTCTGGAGGTTTCTACACCACTCTAAATGCTTGGAAACATTTGTCATTGAGAGCAGCGGTTTTCTCATTGCATCTCTTCCGTGGAATCCAGATTTGTGCAGCTCCTGACGAACAGTTTTCATGGAAACTGGGTTTTGTAGGTGTTCATTGAGCTCAGCAGTGATTTTCGGAGCTGTGGTCTTGCGATTCTCTCTCACAATTCTCTTTAGAGTCCGACGGTCTCTCTCAGTCAACTTTGACTTTCGGCTGGACTTGTGCTTTGCAGCGGACGTTTTTCCTTCTCTTTCAAACACAGTCATTACTTTGGAGACAGTACCTCTTGACACGCCAAGCATTCGGGCACTTTCTGTTACACTAGCGCCTGCCATACGAGCACCAACAATTTGGCCTCATTGAAAATCCGAGAGGTCTGCCATTGGTATTAGGTTCTCATCAATGTTCTTACAATTATGCAAAACAAACAGTTAATTTACAAACACATATCACATAACACAAATAATCAACTACAAAACATTACCATATGTCACGGTTCGCATGTTTATCACATGTTCGAAGATCATGATGCCAAAACGTTAGGTGTTTCCATTATTTTGTCCAACCCCTGTATATATATATTGTAGCATGGCTAAAGGGTGTGTAGTCGATGGGAGGTATGTGCCACATAAGTGCCTTGTTGCTGTAATGTAGCCCGGAGTATTTCTTTGTTGTATATTACCATGTATATATGTGTGTTCAGGACCTGTGGTGATGTCAGACCACATGGCTAATCATGTGATGGGTTACTGGGTGTGGTTAGCTTTATATAAGACAGGCTAATGCTTAACACAGGGGGATATGTGTGGAGGTGCTAGCCTCCAGTGTGTTAAGGCTCCAGCACTGAGCCTGAAGGAATGGACACTTGTTTTTTCCCTTTTGCCTGAGTTAAAGGCTATTTGTTTTCCTGTTTATGCTAAACTGGTTTATGAAGCAATAAACCTTTGAACTTTTGTTGGAACCTGCCTCCTAAGTGTCAGCCGTCGCATCTGAGTGAGTGAAATCCCTACAATTGGTGGTAGACGTGCGGGCAGCGTTCCCAGTGGAGACGAAAAGTCTGTTATTGAATGTCCTGGGTCAAGTCTGTTGTAAGCCAGCCGGGGAAAATGGAGGAACTGCTGAAACACTTGGTCCAGTTGCAGTCACAGCAGCAAGAGGCTAACAGGCTGTTGATGCAGCAAATACAGCAGGAGCAACGGCAGAGCCAGCAGGAGCAACGGCAGCAGATGCAGCTTCTGGCAACCGCCATCCAGGGCAAGACGAGTGCCCCAACCCCAGGTCTGGCTGATGACACCCACGTCCGGAAGACGGTAAGACGCGCATTGCAGAAAATGACCCCCGGGGATGATGTTGAGGCCTTCCTGACGGTGTTTGAGAGGGTCGCTGAGAGGGAAAAACTCCCGCCAGAGCAGTGGGCAGAGGTACTGGCGCCATACCTGATGGGAGAACCCCAGAAGGCGTACTATGATTTGACCTTGCAGGATGCCAAAGAGTATCACAAGTTGAAAGTCGAGATTCTCGCACATTTGGGGGTGACACTGACTGTCAGGGCACAGCGAGTTCACAGCTGGGCCTATAACCGGGACAAACCGCCTCGCTCTCAAATGTTTGATCTGTTGCACCTGCTCCAGAAATGGCTGCAGCCAGAGTCATGTACACCTGCACAGATGGTGGAACGAGTAATGATGGATCGGTTTGTGCATTCCCTCCCGAGGTCCATACAGACTTGGGTTGCCCAGGGTGATCCCCAGAATGCCGACGAACTGATCGGACTGGTCGAGAGATACCAAGGGATGAAAGGCTCCTTTGGGAGGCAGCCCATGCCGTACTGGGGGTCCCAGAAAGCTGCTGAGTCCCAAAAAGGGGTGGCGCGTCCAAGGTCACAAAGGGCGGGGGAGGTGGTGCCCAAGGTCCCTACGGGTGATATTATTTGCTGGAAGTGCCACGGGCCAGGACATATAGCTGCCCGTTGTTCCCAGACCACTGAGCAGATGGACTGCAGCATGGGACGCCGTTGTTCATACTATGCGTATCCTGCCTGCAGTGTGAACTCTCCGCCCAACAAGGGACCTCAAGCGTGTCCCGTAAAGGTGAACGGTCGAGCCGCAACGGTGCTGTTAGACTCAGGGAGCTTAGTGACCCTGGTGAGGGCCACTTTCCCTCTCCACCTGCTCCCGGGAAAGAAGGTCGGTGTGCGGTGCATACATGGTGATGCCAAGGACTACCCTTTGGCCAGGGTGGACATTGAAACGGCATGTGGCACTGAGTCCCACATAGTCGGCGTCGTGCAGGACTTGTTGCACCCTATAATTATTGGCCGGGATTTCTGTCTGTTTTGGGATTTGTGGGCAAAAGGTTCTGAGCTCCCTAGCAAGAGTAGGGAACCAGTGAACCCTGGAAGGGTGTCACCACACCCAGAGACAGACAGGTTTCCTTTTTGTGTGCTGGTTGGGGATGAGGAGGAAGTGTCCCCTACATCTGACACTATGGAGTTAGAGGTAACCGGTGAAAATTTTGGGGCTGCCCAACATAGGGACCCCACTCTGAAGGAAGCCTTTAATAATGTCACAGTTATTGACGGGGTGGTACAGGAGCCAGGGGCAGACACAAGGTTTCCCCATTTTCTGATGAGTGGGGAGTTGTTGTACCGGGTCACGAAAATAAGGGAGGAGTTGGTAGAGCAGTTGGTAGTGCCGGGTCCATATAGACGGAAGGTGTTGGACATGGCCCATTCACACATCTTGGGTGGACACCTAAGGGTGGAAAAAACGCAGGAACGGGTTGTGCAGAGATTCTATTGGCCTGGGTGTCACCGGGAAATAGTGAACTATTGCAGATCCTGCCCTACATGTCAGCTAACTGCTCCCACTCCTCATTTCCGGAACCCCCTTGTGCCACTGCCTATTATTGAGGTACCGTTTGAGAGAATTGCCATGGACTTGGTTGGTCCCTTAGTTAAATCAGCCCGGGGCCATCAGTATATATTAGTCATCCTGGACTATGCCGAAACGCTATCCTGAGGCAATTCCCTTGAGAAATTCTTACTCGAAGAGTATAGCCTGCGAGTTGGTCCATGTCTTTTCCCGGACAGGTCTGCCGAAGGAGATCCTGACTGACCAGGGGACACCTTTCATGAGCAAGGTGATGAGGGAGTTATGCAAAGCCCTGAAAATCTCCCAGTTGAGGACCTCGGTGTACCATCCCCAGTCAGATGGTCTTGTTGAGAGATTTAACAAGACACTGAAGAGCATGCTGAGAAAAGCTATAGAGAAAGACGGTAGAGACTGGGATTGTCTCTTACCCTATCTGATGTTTTCCATTCGTGAAGTTCCACAGGCCTCCACAGGGTTCTCACCGTTTGAGCTTCTATATGGCCGACATCCGCGAGGACTCCTGGATGTAGCCAAGGAAGCCTGGGAAGCCGAAGCCACGCCCCACAGAAGCGTCATTGAGCATGTGGCCCTGATGCAGCAGAGGATTGCAAAGGTGATGCCTATCGTGAAAGAACACCTCCTCCAGGCACAAGAAGCTCAGGCCAGAATCTACAACCGGTCTGCAAGAGTGAGGCAGTTCAATCCGGGAGACCGAGTTCTTGTGTTAGTTCCGACGGTGGAAAGCAAGTTCCTGGCCAAATGGCAAGGGCCATATGAGGTTGTCGAGAAACTTGGTGAAGTAAATTATAAAATTCACCAACCAGGAAGACGGAAACCATTCCAAGTTTACCATGTCAACCTCATCAAGCCGTGGCAAGATAGAGAGCCGACAGTAACTCCATCGTTGTTAAGCAACCCAGAAGGTGAGGTTGGAGCGGTTACTATAGCGGAGACGCTATCAAAGACCCAGAAACAACAGTGCCGGGAGTTACTCCAGAAAAACAGGGACCTGTTTTCAGAGTTGCCAGGACAGACGAAGGTCATAGCGCACGAGGTACTAACAGAGCCACATGTGCGGGTGAACGTGAAGCCCTATCGTATTCCTGAGGCTCGTCGAGAAGTTATCTCCAAGGAAGTGGAGCGTATGTTGAAGCTTGGAGTCATTGAGGAATCCAAGAGCGGTTGGTCGAGCCCAATTGTCCTGGTCCCAAAACCTGATGGAGAGTGGAGGTTTTGCAACGACTATCGGAAGTTGAATGAGGTCTCCAAGTTTGACGCTTATCCCATGCCCCGCGTTGATGAGCTCATCGAAAGGCTTGGGCCCGCCAGGTACATAACCACCTTGGATTTGACGAAGGGGTATTGGCAGATCCCCATGGCACAGGAAGCCAAGGAGAAGACGGCGTTTTCTACACCAGATGGATGTTTCCAGTATGTCCGGATGCCGTTTGGCCTACAGGGAGCTCCGGCGACCTTCCAGAGGGCTATGGATAGAATCCTTGCACCCCATAAGGCATACGCTGCTGCGTACCTGGATGATATCGTCATCTTTATCCCGGACTGGGAGAGTCATCTGGAAAAGGTCCAAGCGGTGTTTGATGCTATAAGAGAGGCCGGATTTACAATAAACCCGAGGAAGTGTGCCTTGGGTAAAGAAGAAGCTAAGTACCTTGGATACATAGTGGGTCGTGGAGAAATAAAACCCCAAATCAGTAAAGTGGAGGCCAAAACCAGTTTCCAAGAAACAAGTTAAAGCCTTCCTGGGAATCGTGGGATATTACAGGAGGTTCATCCCAAACTTCGCCACGGTGGCTGCGCCTCTGACTGACCTGCTAAAAGGGACAAAATCAGTAATGGTTAAGTGGTCCGAAGAAACAGAGTCAGCCTTCCAAGAAATGAAAGAGGCTTTGTGTAAGCAACCCGTTCTGATGGCCCCAAACTTCAAAAAAGAGTTTATTCTTCAGACAGATGTTGGGATGGGAGCAGTCCTTTCCCAAGAGCTGCATGGGGAGGAGCATCCTGTCCTCTATCTGAGTAGGAAGTTGTCCTCGTCTGAAAAGAACTACTCAGTCGTTGAGAAAGAGTGTTTGGCCATAAAGTGGGCGGTGGACATGTTACGGTACTATCTGCTGGGTCGTAAATTCAGACTGATATCTGACCATGCCCCACTAAGATGGATGAGGGAAACAAAGGGTAGAAATGCTATGGTCACCCGTTGGTTCTTAGCACTGCAGGACTTCAGTTTCCATGTGGAACATAGGGCCGGAAAGCTGCATGGTAATGCGGATGCCCTATCAAGAATCCCTTGTTTAGTGGGGAAAAGTGCCAAGCCCCACGGCTTTAGGCAGAGGGGGGAGGTATGTAGCATGGCTAAAGGGTGTGTAGTCGATGGGAGGTATGTGCCACATAAGTGCCTTGTTGCTGTAATGTAGCCCGGAGTATTTCTTTGTTGTATATTACCATGTATATATGTGTGTTCAGGACCTGTGGTGATGTCAGACCACATGGCTAATCATGTGATGGGTTACTGGGTGTGGTTAGCTTTATATAAGACAGGCTAATGCTTAACACAGGGGGATATGTGTGGAGGTGCTAGCCTCCAGTGTGTTAAGGCTCCAGCACTGAGCCTGAAGGAATGGACACTTGTTTTTTCCCTTTTGCCTGAGTTAAAGGCTATTTGATTTCCTGTTTATGCTAAACTGGTTTATGAAGCAATAAACCTTTGAACTTTTGTTGGAACCTGCCTCCTAAGTGTCAGCCGTCGCACCTGAGTGAGTGAAATCCCTACAATATATATATACAGTGGGGCAAAAAAGTATTTAGTCAGTCAGCAATAGTGCAAGTTCCACCACTTAAAAAGATGAGAGGCGTCTGTAATTTACATCATAGGTAGACCTCAACTATGGGAGACAAACTGAGTAAAAGAAATCCAGAAAATCACATTGTCTGTTTTTTTAACATTTAATTTGCATATTATGCTGGAAAATAAGTATTTGGTCAGAAACAAAATTTCATCTCAATACTTTGTAATATATCCTTTGTTGGCAATGACAGAGGTCAAACGTTTTCTGTAAGTCTTCACAAGGTTGCCACACACTGTTGTTGGTATGTTGGCCCATTCCTCCATGCAGATCTCCTCTAGAGCAGTGATGTTTTTGGCTTTTCGCTTGGCAACACGGACTTTCAACTCCCTCCAAAGGTTTTCTATAGGGTTGAGATCTGGAGACTCGCTAGGCCACTCCAGGACCTTGAAATGCTTCTTACGAAGCCACTCCTTCGTTGCCCTGGCGGTGTGCTTTGGATCATTGTCATGTTGAAAGACCCAGCCATGTTTCATCTTCAATGCCCTTGCTGATGGAAGGAGGTTTGCACTCAAAATCTCACGATACATGGCCCCATTCATTCTTTCATGTACCCGGATCAGTCGTCCTGGCCCGTTTGCAGAGAAACAGCCCCAAAGCATGATGTTTCCACCACCATGCTTTACAGTAGGTATGGTGTTTGATGGATGCAACTCAGTATTCTTTTTCCTCCAAACACGACAAGTTGTGTTTCTACCAAACAGTTCCAGTTTGGTTTCATCAGACCATAGGACATTCTCCCAAAACTCCTCTGGATCATCCAAATGCTCTCTAGCAAACTTCAGACGGGCCCGGACATGTACTGGCTTAAGCAGTGGGACACGTCTGGCACTGCAGGATCTGAGTCCATGGTGGTGTAGTGTGTTACTTATGGTAGGCCTTGTTACATTGGTCCCAGCTCTCTGCAGTTCATTCACTAGGTCCCCCCGCGTGGTTCTGGGATTTTTGCTCACCGTTCTTGTGATCATTCTGACCCCACGGGGTGGGATTTTGCGTGGAGCCCCAGATCGAGGGAGATTATCAGTGGTCTTGTATGTCTTCTGCAGCGCCCCAGAGTCCTGGTCGTTGCAGTACTGTGGCTCCGCCGCTAAGGGGGGCTATGGTACGTCTGATGGCACTGAAGGAGTTCATCTGACCAGGTATCACAGACACCAATACATTTCACAGTCTGGCCTCCATGGGGAGCTAAGGGTACTATTCATTAGGCCACTCCTCACAGTCTGGTAAAACTGGGGGTTAGGCAGGAAGTTAGAGAGAACGCTGACTGGGTTGGAACCAGGCAACACCTTGTGGCAGAGGGTGTTGTGGGGAAGATTCGGTAGGGTCCCTGTCAGGTTTGGGACCCTGACAGAGGCCTGGCTACAAGAAAGAAGGTTACGGGACCGTGCCTGCACAGTATAGCGGCGGTGCCCTAAGGAAGGACGAGAAGCGAGATTTATTGTGCTGAGTGAGAAACGAGATCAAAGCAAGAAGGAGAATACCAGTAGGAGTCGTGCTGTAAGACCGAGGCAACATCCTACTGAGGCGCACAACCGGCGGCCGGAACGCCGAGGAAGTATTTCTATATATAGCTCCAGGCAATACTTCAAACCAACGGCAGGACAGTCAGTCACAGGCGGGCTGTCTCACCCAAATCACCTAAGAAGCCATAGGGGGCAACCTGTGGAGAGGGGCGACTCTAGGGTCCCGGAAGAGCTCCGAGCCTACCCGTCATACGGGTGCGTCCCAACCGTAACATCAGGGAGGGACGGATTAGCAGAACATCATCTAATCGAGTTGTGAGGGAACATCAGAAACAGACACAACAGTTGTGGGGACTATCCCGTAAGCACAGCAGGGGAGGACCACAACACATAGCGCTAGCAGGAAGGCACAGATTTCCACCTGCAACGGGAACTCTGGAGGTGCCATCGGACCGGCCGGACTTGCGCAGCCTGGTTGACCGTATTCCGGACTGAGGACCCTGAAGCCTTCAGTAAAGAGGTAAAGGGACTGCAACCTGGTGTCCTCGTTATTTACTGCACTGCACCACCACCACCATCCACATCTATTACTGTACGCCCCTCAGCAGGGTCACGGACCGGGCCTAGCCACCGTGACAACCCCAGAGCAGAGACTCAGAGGCCCGGTCCCGGGTACCCCTTGGACCTGCGGCAGTGGGGGCGCTACACTTCCATTTTCTAATTATTGCTCCCACTGTTGATTTCTTCACTCCAAGCTGGTTGGCTATTGCAGATTCAGTCTTCCCAGCCTGGTGCAGGGCTACAATTTTGTTTCTGGTGTCCTTTGACAGCTCTTTGGTCTTCACCATAGTGGAGTTTGGAGTCAGACTGTTTGAGGGTGTGCACAGGTGTCTTTGTAGCGCCCCCACTGCCGCAGGGCCGAGGGGTACCCGGTACTGGGCCTCTGAGTCTCTGCTCGGGGGTTGTCACGGTGGCTAGGCCCAGTCCGTGACCCTGCTGAGGGGCGTACAGTGAATGATAGTTGTGGATAGTGGTGGTGGTGCGGTGCAGTAAATAACGAGGACACCAGGTTGCAGTCTCTTTACCTCTTTACTGAAGGTCTCTGGGTCCTCAGTCCGGAATACGGTTTACCAGGCTGCGCAAGTCCGGCCGGTCCGATGGCACCTCCAGAGTTCCCTTTGCAGGTGGAAATCTGTGCCTTCCTGCTTGCGCTATGTGTTGTGGTCCTCCCCTGCTGTGCTTACGGGATAGTCCCCACAACTGTTGTGTCTGTTTCTCGTGTTCCCTCACAACAACTCGATTAGGTGATGTTCTGCTAATCCTTCGTCCCTCCCGGTGTTATGGTTGGGACGCACCCGTATGACGTGTAGGCTCGGAGCTCTTCCGGAACCCTAGAGTCGCCCCTCTCCACAGGTTGCCCCCCAAGTCTGCATAGGTGATTTAGGTGAGACAGCCCGCCTATGACTGACTGTCCTGCCGTTGGTTTGAAGTATTGCCTGAAGCTGAATATAGTAATACTTCCTCGGCGTTCCGGCCGCCGGTTGTGCGCCTCAGTAGGATGTTGCCTCGGTCTTACAGCACGACTCCTACTGGTATTCTCCTTCTTGCTTTGATCTCGTTTCTCACTCAGCACAATATATCTCGCTTCTGTTCCTTTCTTAGGGCACCGCTGCTATGCTGAGCAGGCACGGTCCCGTGACGTTCTTTCTTGTAGCCAGGCCTCTGTCAGGGTCCCAAACCTGACAGGGACCCTACCGAATCTTCCCCCACAACACCCCCTGCCACAAGGTGTTGTCTGGTTCCAACCCAGTCAGCTTTCTGTCTAACTTCCTGCCTGACCCCCAGTTTACCCACACGGTGAGGAGTGGCCTAATAAATAGCACCCTTAGCTCCCCCTGGAGGCCCGACTGTGAAATGTATTGGTGTATGTGATACCTGGTCAGATGAACTCCTTCAGTGCCATCAGACGTACCATAGCCCCCGTTAGCGGCGGAGCCACAGTACTGCAACGACCAGGACTCTGGGGCGCTGCACTCCCCCCCCCCCCCCCCCCCCCCGGTTAAATCCAGTACTCCGGGACTGGGAAGAAAACAACAATACATGTCAGCAAAAAGACATACAATTTTTGTGAGTGCAATAACAATAAGCATATTTGAACAGGGCTTCCCTTTATGGGAGGTGAGGACACTTGAATGTTACAAAACATGGTTAAATATTATAGCAACATGCTAAGACAACTTTCTTTTACCCAACCGGGTATTCTACTTAGTGCAAAATTGTTGAACAATAATTTAACATTGCCTTTAAGGATGTACACTCTAAATCCACTAAAGACCTTCTTATAACACATTATAAGGCAATTAACTTCATACTCCTTCTTTAAGTCTGCAGGACCGCCTGTCCTAACGGCTCCAGACCTACTGCCTCTCCTTTCTATTACAGGACCGCTCCTTTCAGCCCGAGCCTTCTGTCCTTCCACTACTATACACAGTATAGAACATGTTTTTCTTTCAGTTGGAGATTACTGAGCCATCCCTATATGGCTCCTAAGAGGACTCACCACTAACCACTACGGGTTCACTTCCTGTCCTCATCCTTCTATTAACATTATTGAACATTTCTTACAATCAACTAATTGGTTACATTTAACTTTCACATATCAACATTATTACTTCTTCTTTTAAAGCATCATCATTCCTTAAGTGCTATCGATGAACATCCCCTTTAAGAGGGGACCAAGTCTCTATGAGGTAGTGCAACTTCTCAAGCTGCAAATCCGTATGCAGCAAGGACTCCAGTACAAGTTCCAGGAACCGTATCTTCGCAAAGAGTCCGTCTTTTATATAAAACCAGTAGAGAGCACCTTTAAGAAGGTGCAACGATGTACAAGGAGTTTGTATCATGCATTGTTCATGATTCAGCAGTTTCTTAGTAACGGAACAAAAGGTAGAAAAACAACCAAAAAGCAATAGGGATCCCGGGTCAACAAAGGGATCCCTTTAAGAGTTAACCCTGGACGGGTTTTAGCAGCAACATAGCAGAAAAACAAACAGTTAACTATTTACATGTTCAGGTTTCCGAGGTTTAGTTGGACGGCTTCCAGGGCTGCACCTGGCACTTAACCCTTCTTGGCCTGGGAAAAGTGAGGTCCAGGGTTACACCCAGTGCTGGACAAACGCCGTTAATCCGTCTTTCATGTACAGTTAAATCATGCACAGTGATGGAGGTCTGCGCAACTTGAGTATGGGCACTTGCTGCAGCAGAGGTAGCGGCTGCTGCAAGATCAGTCACTGGAACGGAGTCAGCAGCTGTGGCACTAGCAGTCACTGGAGTGGGGTCGGTCGTCAGGGCAGGGTCGTCCTTCATACCTGCTTCAGATGCGGTCCCTCCGGTGCCGGTCTGCTCTGCCTCCGCTGGGGTCTGGAATGCTGGCTGCAGGGCCTCGTGCTGCGACGTTGTCATCTCTGCTTGCAGCATCTCGCTTTCCGGCAGGGCCTTGCTTTCTGGCTTCGGAGCGCTGGAACTTCTTTCTTGCTCCGGACCAGACGAGGCTGCCGACAGATGTCTGGTGAGGCTCCCGATGATGGTCTTCTTCCACCCGGCCTCAGTGCTCAGCTGCGTCTGCGGGAGTTGGTGGATCAGCTCGTCCGTGCCGGTCTGCAGGAGGTCAGCGTCAACTATGGAGGTCTGGCTGCGGTGCCTCTCCGGGTAGCTGGGGGAGTCCTCAGCTCCGACCCCACGCTCCGGCTCCGGCCGGCTCGCCATGGCGTCCTCCATGTCGCTGACTTCTTCTTCCTGGTCCTTTTCCCGCTCTCTCCTTCGTGGGCGGTTTCGTTTTCTTTGTCTCCGCCCCCCATTGAGGATCAGTAGGCGGATCTCGGCTGCTGACGGACACGTCCTCAAGGGGCAGAAATATTTAGACTGGGCGGCCATTGTCTTTCGCGCTCTCCAGCTTGTCTACGCCCACTCCACGCCCTTCTTCTTCTCCTGCGCTCTCCTTAGCGCTGTAATGGCGGCGGTTTTGGCGGGAACTTCTGGCAGCAAATGGCAATCCACAGTCTTTGCAATAAGTCACAGTCCAAGTATAATAAATCACAGTTCCAAGGCACACATGACCCGATTCCTCAGGCTTAAGTAGATCCTGTTCGTGACGCCAAGTTGTAGCGCCCCCACTGCCGCAGGGCCGAGGGGTACCCAGTACCGGGCCTCTGAGTCTCTGCTCTGGGGTTGTCACGGTGGCTAGGCCCGGTCCGTGACCCTGCTGAGGGGCGTACAGTGAATGATAGTTGTGGATAGTGGTGGTGGTGCGGTGCAGTAAATAACGAGGACACCAGGTTGCAGTCTCTTTACCTCTTTACTGAAGGTCTCTGGGTCCTCAGTCCGGAATACGGTTTACCAGGCTGCGCAAGTCCGGCCGGTCCGATGGCACCTCCAGAGTTCCCTTTGCAGGTGGAAATCTGTGCCTTCCTGCTTGCGCTATGTGTTGTGGTCCTCCCCTGCTGTGCTTACGGGATAGTCCCCACAACTGTTGTGTCTGTTTCTCGTGTTCCCTCACAACAACTCGATTAGGTGATGTTCTGCTAATCCTTCGTCCCTCCCGGTGTTATGGTTGGGACGCACCCGTATGACGGGTAGGCTCGGAGCTCTTCCGGGACCCTAGAGTCGCCCCTCTCCACAGGTTGCCCCCCAAGTCTGCATAGGTGATTTAGGTGAGACAGCCCGCCTATGACTGACTGTCCTGCCGTTGGTTTGAAGTATTGCCTGAAGCTGAATATAGTAATACTTCCTCGGCGTTCCGGCCGCCGGTTGTACGCCTCAGTAGGATGTTGCCTCGGTCTTACAGCACGACTCCTACTGGTATTCTCCTTCTTGCTTTGATCTCGTTTCTCACTCAGCACAATATATCTCGCTTCTGTTCCTTTCTTAGGGCACCACCGCTATGCTGAGCAGGCACGGTCCCGTGACGTTCTTTCTTGTAGCCAGGCCTCTGTCAGGGTCCCAAACCTGACAGGGACCCTACCGAATCTTCCCCCACAACACCCCCTGCCACAAGGTGTTGTCTGGTTCCAAGCCAGTCAGCTTTCTGTCTAACTTCCTGCCTGACCCCCAGTTTACCCACACGGTGAGGAGTGGCCTAATAAATAGCACCCTTAGCTCCCCCTGGAGGCCCGACTGTGAAATGTATTGGTGTATGTGATACCTGGTCAGATGAACTCCTTCAGTGCCATCAGACGTACCATAGCCCCCCTTAGCGGCGGAGCCACAGTACTGCAACGACCAGGACTCTGGGGCGCTGCATCTTTTTATACTGATAACAAGTTTAAACAGGTGCCATTACTACAGGTAATGAGGGGAGGAAAGAGGAGACTCTTAAAGAAGAAGTTACAGGTCTGTGAGAGTCAGAAATTTTATTGTTTGTTTCTGACCAAATACTTATTTTCCACCATAATATGCAAATTAAATGTTAAAAAAACAGACAATGTGATTTTCTGGATTTTTTTTACTCAGTTTGTCTCCCATAGTTGAGGTCTACCTATGATGTAAATTACAGACGCCTCTCATCTTTTTAAGTGGTGGAACTTGCACTATTGCTGACTGACTAAATACTTTTTTGCCCCACTGTATATATATATATATATATATATATATATATATATATATATATATAATATATAATTGCCTAGAATACTACTTCCTGCAATTTGTGCCAACTTCCGTGGCTTTGTCCGGAGCTAATGTCCGGAGCTAATGTCCAGAGCTAATGTCCGGAGATAAGTGACGTCACCAGTGTCCTACACCCAGGCAGAGCACAGGGGCCCCAGGCAGCATATGGGGCCCCAGGCAGAGCACAGTGGCCCCAGGCAGAGCACAGGGGCCCCAGGCAGCCTATGGGGCCCCAGGCAGAGCACAGTGGTCCCAGGCAGAGCACAGGGGCCCCAGGCAGCCTATGGGGCCCCAGGCAGAGCACAGTGGCCCCAGGCAGAGCACAGGGGCCCCAGGCAGCATATGGGGCCCCAGGCAGAGCACAGGGGCCCCAGGCAGCATATGGGGCCCCAGGCAGAGCACAGTGGCCCCAGGCAGAGCACAGGGGCCCCAGGCAGAACATGGGGCCCCAGGCAGAGCACAGGGGCCCCAGGCAGAGCACAGGGGCCCCAGGCAGCATATGGGGCCCCAGGCAGAGCACAGGGGCCCCAGGCAGAGCACAGGGGCCCCAGGCAGCATATGGGGCCCCAGGCAGAGCACAGGGGCCCCAGGCAGCATATGGGGCCCCAGGCAGAGCACAGTGGCCCCAGGCAGAGCACAGGGGCCCCAGGCAGCATATGGGGCCCCAGGCAGAGCACAGGGGCCCCAGGCAGCATATGGGGCCCCAGGCAAAGCACAGTGGCCCCAGGCAGCATATGGGGCCCCAGGCAGAGCACAGTGGCCCCAGGCAGAGCACAGTGTCCCCAGGCAGCATATGGGGCCCCAGGCAGAGCACAGTGGCCCCAGGCAGCATATGGGGCCCCAGGCAGAGCACAGGGGCCCCAGGCAGCATATGGGGCCCCAGGCAAAGCACAGTGGCCCCAGGCAGCATATGGGGCCCCAGGCAGAGCACAGTGGCCCCAGGCAGAGCACAGTGTCCCCAGGCAGCATATGGGGCCCCAGGCAGAGCACAGTGGCCCCAGGCAGAGCACAGGGGCCCCAGGCAGCATATGGGGCCCCAGGCAGAGCACAGGGGCCCCAGGCAGAACATGGGGCCCCAGGCAGAGCACAGTGGCCCCAGGCAGAGCACAGGGGCCCCAGGCAGCATATGGGGCCCCAGGCAGAGCACAGGGGCCCCAGGCAGAGCACACACCAAATCGGAGGCCGAGGGGCCCCGCCAACCAAATCGGAGGCCGAGGGGCCCCGCCAACCAAATCGGAGGCCGAGGAGCCCCGCCCACCAAATCGAAGGCCGAGCGACCCCGCCCACCAAAGCGGAGGCCGAGAGTCCCCGCCCACCAAATCGGAGGATAAGGGGCCCCGCCAACCAAATCGGAGGCCGAGGGGCCCCGCCAACCAAATCGGAGGCCGAGGAGCCCCGCCCAGCAAATCGAAGGCCGAGCGGCCCCGCCCACCAAAGCGGAGGCCGAGGGGCCCGGCCCCGCCCACCAAAGCGGAGGCCGAGGGGCCCCGACCACCACATCGGAGGCCGAGGGGCCCCGCCCACCAAATCGGAGGCCGAGGGGCCCCGCCCACCAAATCGGAGGCCGAGGGGCCCCGCCCACCAAATTGGAGGCCGAGGGGCCCCGCCCACCAAATCGAAGGCCGAGGGTCCCCGCCCACCAAATTGGAGGCCGAGGTCCCCGCCCACCAAATTGGAGGCCGAGGGTCCCCGCCCACCAAAGCGGAGGCCGAGGGGCCCCGCCTACCAAATCGGAGGCCGAGGGTCTCCGCCCACCAAATCGGAGGCCGAGGGTCCCCGCCCACCAAATCGGAGGCCGAAGGGGCCCCGCCCACCAAATTGGAGGCCGAGGGGCCCCGCCCACCAAATCGAAGGCCGAGGGTCCCCGCCCACCAAATTGGAGGCCGAGGTCCCCGCCCACCAAATTGGAGGCCGAGGGTCCCCGCCCACCAAAGCGGAGGCCGAGGGGCCCCGCCTACCAAATCGGAGGCCGAGGGTCTCCGCCCACCAAATTGGAGGCCGAGGGTCCCCGCCCACCAAATTGGAGGCCGAGGGGCCCCACCAACCAAATCGGAGGCCGAGGAGCCCCGCCCACCAAATCGAAGGTCGAGGGGCCCCGCCCACGAAAGCGGAGGCCGAGGAGCCCCGCCCACCAAATCGAAGGTCGAGGGGCCCCGCCCACGAAAGCGGAGGCCGAGGGTCTCCGCACACCAAATCGGAGGCCGAGGAGCCCCGCCCAACAAATCGAAGGCCGAGGGGCCCCGCCCACCAAATCGGAGGCCGAGGGGCCCCGCCCACCAAATCGGAGGCCGAGGGGCCCCGCCCACCAAATCGGAGGCCGAGGGGCCCCGCCAACCAAATCGGAGGCCGAGGGGCCCCGCCCACCAAATCGGAGGCCGAGGGGCCCCGCCCACCAAATCGGAGGCCGAGGGTCCCCGCCCACCAAATCGGAGGATAAGGGGCCCCGCCCACCAAATCGGAGGCCGAGGGGCCCCACCAACCAAATCGGAGGCCGAGGAGCCCCGCCCACCAAATCGAAGGCCGAGCGGCCCCGCCCACCAAAGCGGAGGCAGAGGGACCCCACCCACCAAATCGGAGGCCGTGGGGCCCCGCCAACCAAAGCGGAGGCCGAGGGTCCCCGCCCACCAAATCGGAGGCAGAGGGACCCCGCCCACCAAATCGGAGGCCGAGGGGCCCCGCCCACCAAAGCGGAGGCCGAGGGTCCCCGCCCACCAAATCGGAGGTCGAGGGTCTCCGCCCACCAAATCGGAGGCCGAGGGTCCCCGCCCACCAAATCGGAGGCCAGTCCCCGCCCACCAAATCGGAGGCCGAGGGTCCCCACCCACCAAATCGGAGGACGAGGGGCCCCACCAACCAAATCGGAGGCCGAGGAGCCCCGCCCACCAAAAGTAAGTGCGGCCCCAAAAGTAAGTGCGCCCCCGGGTGCAAAAGTAAGTGCGCCCCCGGGTGCAAAAGTAAGTGCGCCCCCGGGTGCAAAAGTAAGTGCGCCCCCGGGTGCAAAAGTAAGCGCGCCCCGGCCCCGGGTGCAAAAGTAAGCGCGCCCCCGGCCCCGGGTGCAAAAGTAAGCGCGCCCCCCAGTCCCGTGTGTGAAAAGTGCTGCTGTAAAGCTGGTAGCGCTGTTCAAGCACCATGTATTTCCTTCAGGAAATGCCCATCTAATATATAATTGCCTAGAATACTACTTCCTGCAATTTGTGCCAAGAAAGAACATACCAATATACATAGTTATTGATACATATTATTTATTATTTACATTATTGTTCTTAAGCAAAGAACCGTTGTTGTGGCATTTGCCACAACACGCAAAGTTGTTGTCTGATGTCTTTCATCACTCCCCTCATAAGCATGTTCATGGATCCTGTATAACTGTACCTTAAATAACAAGAATTGTCAAGAGCTGGTGAGTGCAGCCATTTTTTGTTCTTTCTTACTATTATTTATTAATTGTATTATTCTTACATTTGAATAAATAAAGTATATATGGATTCTAGACTCCAGATTCTTTAGAATCGGGCTGCCATCTAGTGTATATATATATATATATATATATATATATATATATATATATATATATATATATATATATATATATATGTTAGAACACTAAACATACATACCACATCCTAGATGTCACTGAATTAAATATTCCATTTGCAAATCTTTATTCATTACATAGTGGAATGCGTTGAGAACTATAAAACATAAGAGATCTAAAGGTACCTTCACACGAAACAACTTTGTAACGATATCGCTAGCGATCCATGACGTTGCAGCGTCCTGGCTAGCGATATCGTTTAGTTTGACACGCAGCAGCGATCAGGATCCTGCTGTGATGTCGCTGGTCGCTGAATAAAGTTCAGAACTTTATTTGGTCGTCCGATCGCCGTGTATCGTTGTGTTTGACAGCAAAAGCAACGATACCAGCGATATTTTACACTGGTAACCAGGGTAAACATCGGGTTACTAAGCGCAGGGCCGCGCTTAGTAACCCGATGTTTACCCTGGTTACCAGTGTAAAATGTAAAAAAAACAAACAGTACATACTTACATTCGCATCCCCCGCCGTCTGCTTCCCACACTGACTGAGCGCCGCAAAGTGAAAGTGAAAGCACAGCGGTGACGTCACCGCTGTGCCCTGCTACTGCCGGCGCTCAGTCAGTCAGTCAGTGCAGGAAGCGGACGCCGGGGGACGCGAATGTAAGTATGTACTGTTTGTTTTTTTTACATTTTACGCTGGTAACCAGGGTAAACATTGGGTTACTAAGCGCGGCCCTGCGCTTAGCAACCCGATGTTTACCCTGGTTACCCGGGTACGTCGGCATCGTTGGTCGCTGGAGAGCGGTCTGTGTGACAGCTCTCCAGCGATCAAACAGCGACGCTGTAGCGATCGGCATCGTTGTCGCTATCGCTGCAGCGTCGTTTCGTGTGAAGGTACCTTAAGAGGGTATAATTAAGGGTAGAGATTCACTGTATGGAAGAAGCCATATCAGCAGTGTCGCTCTGGGATTGCCAAGGGCAACTTCAGGGCCCCACTGTTCAACCACATGCAAATGTGACGTTATCTTCAATCACAAATTTATGCAACAATGAACTGGGTAGATCGGTAAATGAATAAGATGCCGCCATTGTCTGTACATAGTGACTCAAGTATATTGTGCCAAGCGCTGCTCATATAAGAGGGTAGTGGCCCAGTCTTGCACAGGGGCCCCCCGTGGATTCTCCTGTTCTATTGTGGGCTAGCCCAAGCCTGTATATAAGAGTTGATAAAAATGATAAAAAATTAAATAAAAAAAGTCACCAAAAAGTCACATCTAAATGAAGAAGGAACAATAAAATAATCACAGTCCCCCCCCCTCACAAAAAAAAAAGAGACCTCACTGAACAAAACAATTTCTATTTTATTTAAAAAAATGTTTTATTTTTAGTAGTAAAATAAAAACCCTAAAACTATTAATTTGGTTTTGGAATAATTGTGACCCCCAGGACAGAATTAACATATTGAGAAGGTGCTGAAACTCAGGGCACCATTGAAAAAGCTAGTAAATTAGTGAGTGCCATTATGTGCCAAATAAAATATAGGGGGCATATTTTCGATCTGCTAGACCACCCCGTAATTTCGCTGGACAGAGGCTTGGACATATCATTCAGTTCAGAATTAACATTAATCGCTCCATCATTTCTTCTTTCCCCGAACAATTACATGCAGCTACATACACATACAGACGTACCTCCCTGGAAGGTGTGACAGATGTGATCGCCATAAAGGGCATTTCTTAGTTCCCAGGGTAAACAAGTTCCGAATAATTCCTGTCTCTGAGAGACCTCTGTGCTTACATGGAGAGCCAGTTTAGAGCGGGCAGAGAAAACATTAATGAAGCTGCTGGTGACTTCGAGTGACAGAAAACATCACGTGGAATAATGGTGGCCGCCTCCCAGCAGCATGAGTATCAGATGGCATCTATGGCCAGAAGCTGCCTGCTTAAAGGAAACCAGTCATGTGAAATAACACTATTAACCTGCAAATATGGAGTTAATCTGGGTTTAATAGCGTTCTGATATTATGCAGCCGCCGCACTGAGCGGTGGACTGACGAGAGGAAATGACCTTTATTTACACCTCGTTCTTTCAGTCACAGGACCAGTTTCAGTCACCACTTTGTACGTAGAGAGTGGCGGCTGTAACTGGGTCCGGCACTGACTGACAGTAGGCTCAGCATTAGGGATCGTGCACAGAAGCGTATAAAGCGCACGAGTGCTATCCGATGTTTTATAAGGTAGCTCGTTGACCCATGTTATTCAATGAGGCAGCACAGATGACCGATAATTTTCACTGACAGAATCGGCCTGCTTAGATTTGACTCTTAAATCGGATGAAACTCGCCACAGTATACCATCTGATTTTTATGGACACATTGCAATTCTATAACATAGGAAGTTGTAAATGGTCCTGTCAGAGGAGTAGCTAGGGGTTTGGTTCAGTGGGCAAACATCTGAGTGGGCCCCTAACTGGTAACCCTGATTAGAACTATGGTGGCAAACTGATATTACTGCCATATGGTGACCATATATTGGTAGATACCAGTCCTGCAGAACACACAAGTGATTATAGTACAGTTATACTTAGTGACTTACAGCTGACGTTCATTCTGATTCAGTCGTTTATTTTTCCAAGTCTTTTCCATTTGTACCAGACCAACATGACAACTTCTCCAGTCAGGACTCATCTGCAGAGATTACACCAAACACATTTGACTTCTCACATTTCCAACACCATCCACATCTATTTCCAACCTGCACTAATGCATCATCCTGTTGATTATCCCAATACTGAGAAGCAGCTGCCATATGTGTTCCTGTTACTGCACCTGCTGCTTGGGACCATAACAGATCCTCGTACCGCCCCATATAATATTGCCACCACCGTGCCCCTTACATAGTAATAGTGCCTCCGGTGTGCTCTCTAGATGGTAAAATTCTCCCCTAGAAAATATTCATGCTCTAGGCAAAGGCCCTAGAAAACAGTGTACAGATTTTGCCGCTTTGATGGCCACAATACTCTGCGTGCCCCTTTAATAATAATAATAATGCTTCTTAAGTGCCCACTTAACATTTAATAATGTTCACTGAGTCTCCCAATGTACAGCTCCTCTATCCAGAGCGTGGTGAATCCACAGCTCTGTTATCCACAGTATGATGTCCCCACTGCGCCCTAAAACACAGTATAATGACCCCCACAGAAACCCTCACACTGTATAATGGCCTCCACACTAGAACCCACACTGCATAATGACCCCCACAGTAGTAGTCCCCACACTAGCCCTCAAACTGTGTAATTGCTTCCGCATCAGCCACCAAACTTTATAATGGCCACTGCGTTAGCCCCCAAACTGTATATTGGCCGTCACATTAGCCCCAAACTGTATAAAGTGCCCTGTGTATTAGAACCCAAACTGTATAATGGCTCTTACATTAGCCACCAAACTGTATAATAAGCCCCACATAAGCCCTAAACTGTGTAATAGCCCCTGCAATATGCCCACCCAGGATTAGCTCCCATACTGTATAATGGGCCCCACATTAGCCCCCAAACTGTATAATGACCTCAATATTAGCACTCACACTGTATAATGAACCCCACATTAGCTCCCACACTGTATAATGGTCCCCGCATTAGCTCCCAAACTGTATAATGGGCCCCACATTAGCCCCCAAACTGTATGACCTCCGTATTAGCACCCACACTGTATAAGCCCCACATTAGTCTTCAAACTGTATAATGCACCCATATTAGCTCCCACACTGTATAATCGTCCCCACATTAGCTCCCAAATTGTATCATGGGCCCCACATTAGCTCCTACACTGTATAATGGGCCAAACATTAGCTCTCACACTATATAATGGCCCCTGCATTAGCTACTACACTGTATAATGTGCCCCACATTAGCCCCCAACCTGTATAATGGGCCTCATATTAGCCCCCAAACTGCATCATGGGCCAGACTTTAGCTCCTACACTGCATAATGAATTCTACATTAACCACCAAACTAAATAATGGGCTCCACACTTTATAAGGGCCCCCACAGTAATCCCTATAATGTATAAGAGCCTGTCAGGACTCTGAACATTTTTTATTACCTTTTTGTGCATTACTGCCCTTTTCCAAGATGGCGTCTTTGGTCTCATGTGCACTGTGTCTTCCTGCTATAAAAATCCATCCCAGCCTTCAGTCTGTGCTAGAGTATTCTGCCTTGCATCCAGCTCCTGACCTCTGGTGACTCCCTGGCTATATACCTGCTCCTGTGAACCTGTGGGGTTATTCTGCTACTCTGCTCTGAGTTCCTGCTGCATACACCAGTTCCAGTAATCCTCCTTCATCTGCTGCTCGTGTTTACTTCCATCTGCATTTGCTGGACATGTAAGCTGTTGCTGCTTTGCAAGAACCCGAGACTGTTGTCCAGACCTCCCTGGTTAAGCTAAGATATTGTTTGAACTGCCTTATAAGCATATCTATCTGTGTTTTGGACTAAGCAAGGACCTATTCGTGTCAAGTATCCTCAAGAATAATTGTGCTTCATAGACGTTCTGCGTGATTGCATTTTCCTCTGAAGTTTCCTATAGACTGCTGAGCTGCATTTGATATTTGCACCAAGTATTGTGGACTTGAGTTTCTCTCTGCACCTGTTTGAATCACCATATGATAATATACTTTACCTTTATAAAACTGTGTCCTGTAGTTGTCTTGTTCCATGCAAAGAATCCCCTGAGTTATCCCCTATAATTATTACAGGATACTCTAGCATTAAAAAAAAAAGGAGACTGCTGGAACAATGACTGCAGAAAGCAGACTAGAGCAGGTGTTTTCCATAATTAGATCACTGCAGAAAGAGGTGGAAGGTCTGCAAAAGAAGTTTGGAAGCTTTGAACACAATCAACAAGTGTTTGGACAGACTTTGCAGGACTTAAGCACCCGCATGGCAGCCCAGGAAAACAAACTTGCTGGCATAGAGTCCCAGTATGGACAGGCTTTTCAGGACATAAGCACGCAAATAGCTGCACAAGCGACTTTTCCCTCTGGGCAACCGCCACCAGCTAGCCCACCTAAGTTGCCCCCATTCAGATTTAATGGTGATCGCGACAAATTTCGTGGCTTTGTGAATCAATGTATGCTATATTTTGATGTGCATGCTGACCGTTTTCCTAATGATAGATCCAAAGTATTGTGTGTAATAATGCTGCTGACAGCACGAGCGCTCGCCTGGGCGAATCCGATGATTGAGTCTCGTGACCCACGGTTAAATAACTTGGATGATTTCTTGGCCGCTATGGCATTAATGTTTGATGATCCTAATCACCGTGCAACCGCTGAATCTGCTTTATTGTCTTTACGCCAGGCAAAACGTTCTGTTATTGAGTATGCTACTGAATTCAGGAGATTAGCGGTAGATACCAATTGGGACAGTTATGCACAATTGCCTATTTTTAAAAGAGGTCTGTCTAGTATTGTAAAAGATAAACTAGCTCGCTCTGAGTCACCACAAGAGCTAGAGACTTTTATACAGCATTGTGTGCGCATTGACATTCGCCTTACTGAGCGTTGGCAGGAGAAGTTTGCTGCATATAACCGTATTTCTAACTTTTCCCTTCCTTCCAAAGAGCCTGCAGGTAAAACATCTCGGGAGGTGGAGGAGGTGCCCATGCAAATTGATTCCGTTCAGAGGCGCGAGATCAATGAGGGCTGGGAGCATCGCCTTCGTGAAAGTCTATGTTTCTACTGTTGCCAGTCTGACCACTTCTTGATCAATTGTCCTAAGTGTCCTAGACGGCCTAACAAGGTGCTAGCAGCAGTAGGGGAGTATGACAACTGTGATGATGAATCTGACATCTCTGAATGTAGCCTGCCTTTAAACGCTGTATTCCATTCACTTTCTATGACTTCACCCCCCAAGGAGCTTAAGGAAAAGAACTCTCACTGTTCTCTCCCTATTAAGATCCTATGTTCAGGACAGTGGATTTCCAGTGCAGCTATGATTGACTCTGGTGCAGGTGGCAATTTCATGGATATCCCATTTGCCAAGGAACATGGTATTGAAATTCAGCAAAGAGCCTCTCCAATTACCATGGAGACAGTGGATGGGTCACCTTTAATCTCTGGGCCTGTGGATCAGGAGACCGTACCCCTTGAAATTTTGTTGGAGCCTAATCATCAGGAGCAACTTTCTTTTTTGCTAATTTCGTCTCCTCATTTTCCTGTGATTTTAGGCATTCCTTGTTCCTTGGTTGCGTTCTCAGAACCCAATTATCAACTGGGAGACCAGGGAGATTATCTTTCCAACAAGGAGCAACTCAGCGTTAACAGAAGCTGTACCTGAGTCCACGGCTACGGAACCACATGTACAGGTATTTTCTTTACCTCCAGCATATAAAGAGTTCTCTGACATCTGTGACAAGAAAAATGCAGATCAGCTTCCTCCACACAGGCATTATGACTGTCCCACTGAGTTGCTTCCTGGGGCAGCTATTCCTTTTGGTAACGTATACCCTTTGGCGGCACCCGAGCTTCAAGCCTTAAAGGAGAATATTGATGAAAATCTGGCCAAAGGCTTCATATGTCCTTCTTCCTCACCAGCAGGGGCACCTATCTTTTTTGTAAAGAAGGATGGGACCCTGAGACCCTGTGTTGACTATCGGGAACTCAATAAGGTAACCATCCAAAACTGTTACCCTTTGCCTCTGATTCCCAAATTACTAGAAAGAGTCCACCATGCTAAGGTGTTCTCTAAACTGGATCTTCATGGGGCTTATAATTTGGTGCGTATTCGTCCAGGGGATGAGTGGAATACAGCATTCAGATGCCGGTATGGACACTTTGAATCTCTTGTGATGCCCTTCGGGCTTTGTAACGCCCCTGCAACGTTTCAACACCTTGCTAATGACATTTTCAGAGATTTGTTGGACCAGTTTGTAGTGATCTATTTGAACGATATACTAATCTTTTCTGACTCTCTACAGGAACATGAAGAACATGTCAAAACTGTTTTAAGACATCTGAAAGAGAACCATTTGTATATTAAGCTGGAGAAATGCGAGTTCCATCATTCTGAGATACAGTTCTTAGGTTATATCATCTCTCCCCAGGGGCTGAACATGGAATCTGGTAAGATTCAGGCTATCCTTGACTGGCCGGTACCCAAGAACGTTAAGGAGGTCCAACGTTTTATTGGTTTTACAAATTTCTACAGACGCTTCATTCGAAATTTTTCTGATATTGTTTGTCCCATTACTTCCTTGACAAAGAAGGAAAAGCCCTTTAAGTGGTCATCACAGGCTCAAGAAGCTTTTGATCGGCTTAAGATCTGTTTCACATCAGCACCGCTGTTGATACACCCAGATCTAACACTTTCTTTCATTGTGGAGGTGGACGCTTCTGATAATGCTTTGGGGGCTATTCTCTCCCAAAGAACTGGAGAGAAGGGTCTGCTACATCCTTGTGCTTTTTTTTCCCGTAGACTAACCTCAGCAGAGAAGAATTACGATGTGGGAGACAAGGAATTGCTGGCTATTATTGCGGCTTTCAAAGAATGGAGGCATCATCTGCAAGGAGCTGCACAACAGATCATAGTGCTAACTGACCATCGCAATTTAGAGTTCCTTAGATCCACTAAATGTCTTTCTCCTCGTTAGGCTCGTTGGAACTTATTTTTAAATCAATTTAACTTTGTTATCTCGTACCGTCCAGGTTCTCGTAATGGGAAGGCTGATGCTTTATCCCGAATCCATGCTGCGGATTCCGTACCTGGAGCCCCGTCCAAGACCATTCTATCTGATGCCAATTTCATTGGAGTTATCCATGATCAGGACTTGTGGAAGGAGTGCAGGGAGGCCTATGACGGGGATGTATTTCTGGCCAACCCACCTGTGGATATTAATCTTGTCTTTAAGGGTGGCATGTGGTTCAGAGATCGACGTATCTACGTCCCTGAGGTCGTCCGTCTGCAGATCCTCAAGTTGGTACATGACTCCAAGTTGGCTGGTCACAGGGGGGTACAGAAGACACAAGAGTTCCTGAGCCGATTCTTCTGGTGGCCAACTTGCCTGAAGGATACCAAGGACTATGTTCTCTCTTGCGAGGTATGTGCTCATTACAAGACTCCTCATGTGGCACCTACGTGTCTTCTACAACCATTACCTGTTCCGTCCTGCCCTTGGGGGTCTATATCAATGGACTTTATTGTGGAGCTGCCTACATCGGGGGGCATGAATACAATCATGGTGGTAGTTGATCGCCTGACTAAAGCTGCTCATTTTGTTCCGTGCACCGGCCTCCCCTCAGCTAAAGATACGGTGAACTTGGTTATACAGAATGTCTTTCGGTTGCGTGGGGTTCCGGATGAGATCATCTCTGACCGTGGAGTGCAGTTCACTTCAAGATTCTGGAAGGGGTTTTGCTCTGCACTCAATATTAATGTCTGTCTCTCTTCCGCTTATCATCCCCCGACAAATGGCCAGACTGAGCGTACCAACCAGACGCTGGAACAATATCTAAGATGCTATGTCAGCCATCTCCAGGATGATTGGTTGGAGTTGCTGCCGTTAGCCGAATTTTCATATAACAATTCTCAGAGCGCCTCCACTAAATTTACACCTTTCTTTGCCAATCTGGATTATCATCAGTGTATCTTACCTAGGTCTCCAATTAATTCTCCGGTTCCGGCAGTGGAGGAAAGGCTGACTGCGATGAGGCAAAATCTGGAGGTTCTGAAGGAATCCCTGACCACAGCTCAAGAATGTTATAAGAGATCGGCTGATAGATTCTGTAAACCTGCACCCATGTTCACGGTAGGAGATTCCGTGTGGTTAGCAACTAAGAATCTGAAGTTAAACGTTCCTTCACAAAAACTTGGACAGAAATTCATTGGCCCTTTCAAGATCAACGGTATTGTGAGCTCTGTGGCCTGCCGGCTGAAGCTGCCTAGGACTATGAAGGTACACTCAGTTTTTCATGTATCTTTACTAAAGCCTGTATCTCCTAATACCTTCCAGGGACGTGTTGTGCCACCTCCGCAGCCTGTGGTGATTGATGGGCAAGAACAATTTGTGGTTGAGGAAATTGTTGATTCCAGGATTCGCAGGAATCGGCTCCAATATCTGATAAGATGGCAGGGATATCCCCCTGAGGAAGACTCTTGGGAACCTGTGGAAAACATCAATGCCCAACAAAAGATTTCTCGTTTTCATCAGAGATTCCCTGAGAAACCAGGTCCAGGATCGTCCTGAGGCCGCATCTAAGGAGGGAGTAATGTCAGGACTCTGAACATATTTAATTACCTTTTTGTGCATTACTGCCCTTTTCCAAGATGGCGTCTTTGGTCTCATGTGCACTGTGTCTTCCTGCTATAAAACTCCATCCCAGCCTTCAGTCTGTGCTAGAGTATTCTGCCTTGCATCCAGCTCCTGACCTCTGGTGACTCCCTGGCTATATACCTGCTCCTGTTGTGAATTCTGCTCTTGGGCTCCCTCCGGTGGTTGTTGGTGGTAGTGCAGTTGTCTTGGGGTTGTAATCCAGGGCAGGTGTTTCTGCTGATTGCAGCTCTATTAGGTATTTAGGTGTGCAGGATCCATGAGTCCTTGCCAGTTGTCCATTGTTCTTTGAGGGATTGCATCTCTCTCTGGTTCCTCATGCCCTGCTGCCAATTCAGCTAAGATAAGTGTCTGGTTTTTTTGTCTCTGTGCACACATGCAGTGTGCTTTGCAATTCAGTGCAATTCATTGTGTTTTTGTCCAGCTTAGACTTTGTTTGGAATTTTCAGTCATGCTGGATTCTCAGGAGATGCAGATATACTTTCTATGTCTTTAGTTAGATGTAGAATATTTGTATTATCTGCTGTGGATATTTTTAGGATTTTAATACTGACCGCTTAGAATTCTGTCCTATCCTTTTCTATTTAGCTAGAAGTGCCTCTTTTGCTAAATCCTGTTTTTCTGCCTGCGTGTGTCTTTCCTCTTATACTCACAGTCAATATATGTGGGGGGCTGCCTATCCATTGGGGTTCTGCTCTGAGGCAAGATAGAATTCCCATTTCCATCTATAGGGGTATTTAGTCCTCCAGCTGTGTCAAGGTGTCTAGGACGTGTTAGGTACATCCCACGGCTACTTCTAGTTGCGGTGTTAGTTTAGGGTTTGCGGTCAGTACAGGTACCACCTACTCCTGAGAAAGTCTCTCATGCGGCTCCAAGGTCACCGGATCATAACAGTACTACTGGCCAACAATGAGTTAAATGCATCTCAGAAGAAGGGAAGAAAGAGCCATTTTTTTTTCTGTAGCCTGCTTTGTCTTTTCTTCCCTCTTTTCCTCTGGGTGACTGAGGAGTCTTGTGCTAGCATGGATGTTCAGGGATTAGTTTCTCGTGTAGACCAGCTTGCTGCTAGGGTACAGGGTATTTCTGATTATATTGTTCAGACTCCACTTTTAGAGCCTAGGATTCCTACTCCTGATTTGTTTTTTGGTGACAGGTCCAAATTTTTGAGTTTTAAAAACAATTGTAAACTGTTTTTTGCTCTGAAGCCTCGTTCCTCTGGTGATCCCATTCAGCAGGTTAAAACTGTCATCTCCCTGCTGCGTGGCGACCCTCAGGATTGGGCATTTTCCCTGGAATCTGGGAATCCGGCCTTGCTTAATGTAGATGCCTTTTTTCAGGCTCTAGGATTATTATATGATGAACCAAATTCTGTGGATCAAGCGGAGAAGACCTTGTTGGCCCTGTCTCAGGGTCAAGAAGCGGCAGAATTGTATTGTCAGAAATTTAGAAAATGGTCTGTGCTGACTAAATGGAATGAGGATGCTTTGGCGGCAATTTTCAGAAAGGGTCTTTCTGAATCTGTTAAAGATGTTATGGTGTGGTTTCCCACGCCTGTTGGTCTGAGTGATTCTATGTCTCTGGCCATTCAGATTGATCGGCGCTTGCGGGAGCGCAGAACTGTGCACGCTGTGGCGTTGTCCTCAGAGCAGATGCCTGAGCCTATACAGTGTGATAGGATTCTGTCTAGAACGGAACAACAAGGATTCAGACGTCAGAATAGGTTGTGTTTTTATTGTGGCGATGCATCTCATGTCATTTCAGTCTGCCCAAAGCGTACAAAGAGAATCGCCAGTTCAGTTACCATCGGAACTGTACAACCTAAATGTCTGTTATCTGTGACCTTGATCTGCTCATTGTCATCATTTTCTGTCATGGCGTTTGTGGATTCAGGCGCCGCTTTGAATCTAATGGACTTTGAATTTGCCAGGCGTTGTGGTTTCCCCTTGCAGTCTTTGCAGAACCCTATTCCTTTAAGGGGCATTGATGCTACACCTTTGGCTAAAAATAAACCCCAGTTTTGGACACAGGTGACCATGTGCATGGCGCCAGCCCATCAGGAAGATTGTCGTTTTCTGGTGTTGCATAATTTGCATGATGCTATTGTGCTGGGTTTTCCATGGTTGCAGATACATAATCCTGTGTTGGATTGGAATTCTATGTCTGTGACTAGTTGGGGTTGTCAGGGGGTTCATAATGACGTTCCTGTGATGTCAATCTCCTCTTCCTCCTCTTCTGAAGTTCCAGAGTTTTTGTCTGATTTTCAGGATGTATTCGATGAGCCCAAGTCCAGTTCCCTTCCACCGCATAGGGACTGTGATTGTGCTATTGACTTGATTCCAGGCTGTAAGTTTCCTAAGGGCCGACTTTTCAACCTGTCTGTGCCGGAACATACCGCCATGCGGAGTTATGTTAAGGAGTCTTTGGAGAAAGGGCATATTCGGCCATCTTCTTCACCGTTGGAGCGGGAATTTTTGTTGTTGCTAAGAAGGATGGCTCCTTGAGACCCTGTATTGATTATCGCCTCTTGAATAAGATCACAGTCAAGTTTCAATACCCTTTACCTTTGCTTTCCGATTTGTTTGCCAGGATTAAGGGGGCTTGTTGATTTACTGAAATTGACCTTCGGGGGGCATATAATCTTGTTCGTATTAAGCAGGGTGATGAATGGAAAACTGCGTTTAATACGCCCGAAGGCCATTTTGAATACCTTGTGATGCCATTCGGGCTCTCTAATGCTCCATCTGTTTTTCAGTCCTTCATGCATGATATCTTCCGGAATTATCTTGATAAATTCATGATTGTATATTTGGATGACATCTTAATTTTTTCCGATGATTGGGAGTCTCATGTGAAACAGGTCAGGATGGTATTTCAGATCCTTCGTGATAATGCTTTGTTTGTGAAGGGGTCTAAGTGTCTCTTTGGAGTGCAGAAGGTTTCTTTTTTGGGCTTCATTTTTTCTCCCTCATCTATAGAGATGGATCCGGTTAAGGTTCAGGCCATTCATGATTGGATTCAGCCCACATCCGTGAAGAGCCTTCAGAAATTTTTGGTCTTTGCTAATTTTTATCGCCGTTTCATTGCTAACTTCTCCAGTGTGGTTAAACCCCTGACCGATTTGACGAAGAAAGGCGCTGATGTAACGAATTGGTCCCCTGTGGCTGTCTCTGCCTTTCAGGAGCTTAAACGCCGATTTACTTCTGCCCCGGTGTTGCGTCAGCCAGATGTTTCTCTTCCGTTTCAGGTTGAGGTTGACACTTCTGAGATTGGGGCAGGGGCCGTTTTGTCTCAGAGGAATTCTGATGGTTCCTTGATGAAACCGTGTGCCTTCTTTTCCCGTAAGTTTTTGCCTGCTGAACGCAATTATGATGTCGGCAATCGGGAGTTGTTGGCTATGAAGTGGGCGTTTGAGGAATGGCGACATTGGCTTGAGGGAGCCAAGCACCGTATTGTGGTTTTGACCGATCATAAAAATCTGATTTACCTCGAATCTGCCAAATGGCTGAATCCTAGACAGGCTCGATGGTCCCTGTTTTTCTCCCGTTTTGATTTTGTGGTCTCGTATCTTCCAGGTTCTAAGAATGTTAAGGCTGATGCCCTCTCTAGGAGTTTTTTGCCTGATTCTCCTGAGGTATTTGAGCCGGTCGGCATTCTGAAGGAAGGGGTGGTCCTTTCTGCCATTTCCCCTGATTTGCGACGGGTTCTGCAGGAATTTCAGGCTGACAAACCTGACCGCTGTCCAGTGGGGAAACTGTTTGTTCCTGATAGATGGACTAGTAGAGTGATTTCTAAGGTTCATTGTTCTGTGTTGGCTGGCCATCCTGGTATTTTTGGTACCAGAGATTTGGTTGGTAGGTCCTCTTGGTTGCCTTCTTTGTCGCGTGATGTGCGTTCTTTTGTGCAGTCCTGTGGGACTTGTGCGCGGGCCAAGCCTTGTTGTTCCCGTGCTAGTGGGTTGCTTTTGCCTTTGCCGGTCCCTGAGAGGCCCTGGACGCATATTTCTATGGATTTTATTTCAGATCTTCCGGTTTCCCAGAGGATGTCGGTTATCTGGGTGGTTTGTGACCGGTTTTCTAAGATGGTTCATTTGGTGCCTTTGCCTAAATTGCCTTCCTCTTCTGATTTGGTTCCGTTGTTTTTTCAGCATGTGGTTCGTTTGCATGGTATTCCGGAGAATATTGTGTCCGACAGAGGTTCCCAGTTTGTTTCTAGGTTTTGGCGGGCCTTTTGTGCTAAGCTGGGCATTGATTTGTCTTTTTCTTCCGCATTTCATCCTCAGACAAATGGCCAGACCGAGCGAACTAATCAGACTTTGGAAACTTATTTGAGATGCTTTGTGTCTGCTGATCAGGATGATTGGGTGGCTTTCTTGCCATTGGCCGAGTTTGCCCTTAATAATCGGGCTAGTTCGGCTACATTGGTTTCGCCCTTCTTTTGTAATTTTGGTTTTCATCCATGTTTTTCTTCGGGGCAAGTTGAACCTTCTGATTGTCCTGGTGTGGATTCTGTGGTTGACAGGTTGCAGCAGATTTGTGCTCATGTGGTGGACAATTTGGTGTTGTCTCAGGAGAAGGCTCAGCATTTTGCTAACCGTCATCGGTGTGTTGGTTCACGGCTTCGGGTTGGGGAATTGGTCTGGTTGTCTTTCCATCATGTTCCTATGAAGGTTTCTTCCCCTAAGTTTAAGCCTCGGTTTATTGGTCCTTATAGGATTTCTGAGATTATCAATCCGGTGTCTTTTCGTTTGGCCCTTCTGGCCTCTTTTGCCATCCATAATGTTTTCCATAGATCTTTATTGCGGAAATATGTGGTGCCCGTTGTTCCCTCTGTTGATCCTCCTGCTCCTGTGTTGGTTGATGGGGAGTTGGAGTATGTGGTTGAGAAGATTTTGGATTCTCGCTTTTCGAGGCGGAGGCTTCAGTACCTTGTCAAATGGAAGGGTTATGGCCAGGAGGATAATTCTTGGGTTTTTGCCTCTGATGTCCATGCTGCTGATTTGGTCCGTGCCTTTCATCTGGCTCGTCCTGATCGGCCTGGGGGCTCTGGTGAGGGTTCGGTACTGGGGGGGTACTGTTGTGAATTCTGCTCTTGGGCTCCCTCCGGTGGTTGTTGGTGGTAGTGCAGTTGTCTTGGGGTTGTAATCCAGGGCAGGTGTTTCTGCTGATTGCCGCTCTATTAGGTATTTAGGTGTGCAGGATCCATGAGTCCTTGCCAGTTGTCCATTGTTCTTTGAGGGATTGCATCTCTCTCTGGTTCCTCATGCCCTGCTGCCAATTCAGCTAAGATAAGTGTCTGGTTTTTTGTCTCTGTGCACACATGCAGTGTGCTTTGCAATTCAGTGCAATTCATTGTGTTTTTGTCCAGCTTAGACTTTGTTTGGATTTTTCAGTCATGCTGGATTCTCAGGAGATGCAGATATACTTTCTATGTCTTTAGTTAGATGTAGAATATTTGTATTATCTGCTGTGGATATTTTTAGGATTTTAATACTGACCGCTTAGAATTCTGTCCTATCCTTTTCTATTTAGCTAGAAGTGCCTCTTTTGCTAAATCCTGTTTTTCTGCCTGCGTGTGTCTTTCCTCTTATACTCACAGTCAATATTTGTGGGGGGCTGCCTATCCTTTGGGGTTCTGCTCTGAGGCAAGATAGAATTCCCATTTCCATCTATAGGGGTATTTAGTCCTCCGGCTGTGTCGAGGTGTCTAGGACGTGTTAGGTACATCCCACGGCTACTTCTAGTTGCGGTGTTAGTTTAGGGTTTGCAGTCAGTACAGGTACCACCTACTCCTGAGAAAGTCTCTCATGTGACTCCAAGGTCACCGGATCATAACATGCTCCTGTGAACCTGTGGGGTTATTCTGCTACTCTGCTCTGAGTTCCTGCTGCATACACCAGTTCCAGTAATCCTCCTTCATCTGCTGCTCGTGTTTACTTCCATCTGCATTTGCTGGACATGTAAGCTGTTGCTGCTTTGCAAGAACCTGAGACTGTTATCCAGACCTCCCTGGTTGAGCTAAGATATTGTTTGAACTGCCTTATAAGCATATCTATCTGTGTTTTGGACTAAGCAAGGACTTATTCATGTCAAGTATCCTCAAGAATAATTGTGCTTCATAGACTTTCTGCGTGATTGCCTTTTCCTCTGAAGTTTCCTATAGACTGCTGAGCTGCATTTGATATTTGCACCAAGTATTGTGGACTTGAGTTTCTCTCTGCACCTGTTTGAATCACCGTGTGATAATATAGACTTTACCACTTATAAAACTGTGTCCTGTAGTTGTCTTGTTCCACGCAAAGAGTCTCCTGAGTTATGCCCTATAATTATTACAGAGCCCCTCCACTCTTTCAGGGCCCCCCATTGTTTATGATGTCCCCACACATTTTAATTGAAATAAAAAAAATTGCAATTGGGTTTAATTAAAGCTTTTGCACTATTTGCCTTCCATAGATTCTGTGTTTTAAGGCTCATACTCATCTGCGTTTAAATCAGACAAGTGCAGTACTACTGCACTCTGACTAATGTTATTGAAAGATTATGTGTTCATCTGCAATTTTTTTCCTCAGTTCGAAGTGATGGAAAAATCACAGAATGCTGTGAGTGGCCGCGTATATTGGACGAGACTCGCCAATGCGAGTCAGTGGGTGCGACAAAAAAAGAAAGCACGACACACGGATCATGCATGTGCTGTGCGATTTTTATGCACCCATCTCATAGGAAACCCATCATTACATCAGCCAAGAGCAGTAAATTCACAGCGTGAATCGTCAGAATAGAATAGGATAGAATGATGTCATCAAGATATATAATTAGAGCAGTGTGTGTAGTTTACTGTATATGTATTTAGCTAATAAATAGAAATAAATGGCGTGGGGTCCACCTAATTTTTACTAACCAGCTGGGGATAAGCATCTAGCTGAGAGCTGGTCTTAATAGTCTGGGAAGGGGGAAATAAACATGGAGCTTCCAGGCTATTAACCCCTTCACCCCAGAGCCTATTTTCACCTTCATGACCAGGCCAAATTTTATAATTCTGACTACTGTCACTTTAAGAGGTAATAACTTTGGAATGCATCAACAGACCCCACTGATTCTGAGAAAGTTTTTTTGTGACATATTTCACTTTATGACAATGGTAAGATTTCTTCGATATGACTTGCGTTTAGTAGTGGAAAAAACAGAAATATGGTGAAGACTTTGCAATTTTCAACCTTCTAATTTTTATGTCCTTAAATCAATTAATAAATAACATTTACCACATGTCTGCTTTACATCAGCAGAATTTTTGAAACATAATTTTTTTTGTTAGGAAGTTATAAGGGTTAAAAGTTGACCAGCAATTTCTCATTTTTCCAACAAAATTCACAAAAACATTTTTTATAGGGAAGACATCACATTTGAAGTGACTTTGAGGGGCCTATATGACAGAAAATGCCCAAAAGTGACACCATTCTAAAAACTGCACCCCTCAAGATGCTCAAGACCACTTTAAAAAAGTTTATTAACCCTTCAGGTGCTTCACAGGAATTTTTGGAATGTGGAAGGAGCAAATGAACATTTAACTTTTTGTCACAAAAATTTTACTTTAGACCCATTTTTTTTCACAAGGGTAACAGGAAATGGACCCCAAAATTTGTTGTGCAATTTCTCCTCAGTACGCCGATAACCCATATGTGGGGGAAAACCACTGTTTAGGTGCACGGCAGGACTTGGAAGAGAAGGAGCACCGCTTGACTTTTTGAAAGAAAAATTTGCTGGGATAATTAGTGGACGCCATGTCACATTTGAAGAGCCCAGGATGTGCATAAACAGTAGAAACCCCTCACAAGTGACAGCACTTTGGAAAATAGACCCCTCAGGGAACTCATATAGATGTGTGCTGAGCACATTGAACCCCCAGGTGATTTGCAGAAGTTTATAACATTGAGCCATTACAATAAAAAAAATCACATTTTTCCAACAAAAATGTTTTTTTACCCCAAATTTTGCATTTTCATAAGGGTTTCATTTTGAAATGCAGACTTTGATGGAATTGTGTGGGGCTATCATAACATGTTTGGTGAGCTGCTGGTGTGCTTAAACAGTAGAAAACATCCACAAGTGACCCCATTTTGGAAACTAGACCCCTCAAGGAATTTATCTGGACATGTATTGAGCACCCCAGGTGCTTCACAGAATTTTACAACGTTGATATGGGAATATGAAAAAAAAAAATTCCCATAAAACTGTTGTTTCAGCCCCTCATTTTTTCATTTTCACAAGGATAGCAGGATAAAATGGACCCAAAAATTTGTTGCACAATTTCTCCTGAGCACACCAACACTCCATATGTGGTCGAAAACTACTTTTGAGTAGTAGTAGTAATGAAGTTCAGATTTTGCTGGAATGGTTTGAGGGTGCCATGTCACATTGGTAGAGCCCCTGAGGTGCCAGAACCCCTCCATATGTGAACTCATTTTACAAACTACACTCCCCAATGAATTAATATAGGGGTGCAGTGAACATATTGACACCACATATGCCTCACAGATTGTTATACAATTGGGCAGTGAAGAAAGAAAAAATACATTTTAACCACTAAAATGTTGTTTTAGCCCCAAGTTTTTAATTTTTCTAAGGGCTAATAGGAAAAAATGGACCTTAGTTTGTTGTAACAATTTCTCCTGAGTGCGCCAATACTCTACATGTAAACGGGAAATACTTTTCAGGCACACTGCAAAGCTCAGAAAGGAAGGAGAGCCATATTATAGAGCAGATTTTACTGTTATGGTTTGCGGGTGCCATAACCAGCTGGGGGAGCCCCTGAACAACAGAACTCCTTATAAGTGACCCAATTTTACAAAATACACCTCTTGATAAATTAATGTAGGGTTGCAGTGATCATATTGACACCACAGACGTGTCACAGAATTTTATACTATTGAGCTGTTAAGAAAATACTGTATAATTACATTTTTACCATAAAAAATTTGTTTTACCCCTAGATTTTACATTTTCACAAAGGAGAAAGGGGTAAAACATAGCACCAAAATTTGTCACATAATTTCTGCTGAATGTAGATGCAGCGCCCCAGAGTCCTGGTCGTTGCAGTAATGTTGTTCTTCCACCTGGGGGAGTGATATTACATCTGAAGGCAATAAAGGAGATCTCTTTACCAAGTATCACAAACCACACAACACACTTCACACTCCAAGCCGCCAGGGGGAGCTATGCTCCTATCTATTAGGGCACTCCTCACAGTTGGGTAAAACTGGTGGCTTGGATAGGAAGTTAGTCAGAGTCAGAAGTCAGAAGCAGAGAGAAGCTGGCTGGAGTGAGCTCCAGTCAGATCCAGACTGCGGTCTGAGGAGGATGAGGGTCCACGGAGCTGTGCCTGCCCCACGTGTGGCAGCATCCAAAGAAAGAGACATTGAAGGGATTTGTGTTGCAGTGAGTGAGAAACGAAGTCATAGCAAAAAGGAGAGGAAACCAGAAGGAGCTCTGCCCTGTGAAAGGCTGCCTCCTTCTGAGGCGCGGTAATCCGGTAGCCAGAACACCGAGGGAGTAAGGATCTCTACGCTTTACTTCAGAGACTGGCAGGACAGTTAATTCCACGTTAGCTGCCCGACCTTATACCCAGGAGGCACAGTGGCAACTTGTGGGGGCCAGGGCGTGGTAGAGTCCCTGTAGAAAGCCTCAGGCCACCAGTCATACTGGTTTGTCCTATCCTATCCATCAGGGAGACAGAAAGAGACTTAACATCCAGAATAGTTGTGAGGACCTTACCGAGAAGCTCAGCAGGGAGGTACTACAACACCCAGGCGCTAGAGGAAGGCTACTGATTTCCACCTGGATAAGGGGACTCTGGATTTGCCTTCAGACCGGCCGGACTCTGCCTGCCCTGTGGTCTGTACCCTGGACTGTGGACGCTGAAGCCTTCAGTAAAGGTAAAGAGACTGCAACCTGGTGTCCTCGTTATTCACTGCGCCTCACACCATTCGCCATCTACACTCTGGGAAGCCCTGGGGATACACTTCACCTGTGGGAAGGTATACCATCTGGCTGCCATAACATCACCCCAGAGGACCCCTAAGCAGCGTCGGTCACCTTGACCGAATACCACACTTGGCTTCACGAACATTATACCTTTAAAGACCTTTCCCCCAATTATCAACGGACGTCCCTAGGGCCACGGACTGGGTCAGCCACCATGACATCCCCGCCGAGAACTGAAGGGCCCGGTTCCGAGTACCCCATTGCCCTATTGGGGGCGATCCATAGAAATACCCCATATGTGGATGTACAGTACTGCTTAGCCATATGGAGAGACTCGGGAGGGATGGAGCACTATTTGACTCCTGGAACGCAGATTTTCCTATAATAGTTTGCGGACTCCATATACGGAGCCTCCTAAGTTCTAGAAGAGTAGAATCCCTCCTCAAGTGACCCCATTTTGGAAATTATACCCCTTTGGGAATTTATCAACAGGTGTAGTGACAATTTTGACCCCATGGGTGTTTTCCAGAAACAAGCATCAGTGGATATTACTGAGTAAATTGCAAACTACCATTGTACTGCTCAGTAAGTTGTAGTGACCAGTACAATGTAATGACCAGAACGTTGTAGTGACTCAGTATGTTGTAGTGCCCAGTTTGTGCTTCTGGAGACATGCACCTGTAAATTAGTTGGGCTGTCAGCGCTACAGAAATGTCAAACATGTGGATGCTAAGTGTGTTGTAGGCACAATGAGGATAAGAAGGGATTGGGGCATTTGGATTTGAGAGAGGAGAAATTGCTGTGTTTCTTTTGGGGTGTGAGGAACCATAGTGCTTTTCCAGAGCCTTTGGGCTACCAGTAACGTGGAAGTCCCCTATATTTCCATTGACAGGTGACAGACCTGAGTGGGGACATGCTATTTTTGTGGATCGAGTTGAAGATTTTATTGGATACATTTAACATAAAGTTTGGGATCACATTTATCCTGTTCTCTACGCTGAGCACTTACTTTGGGATTTCCATCTAAATCACCAAGTGACATGATTTACATGAAACCCCCGAGGGATCAACTCACTATAATGAGGCAGCAGGGTTACTCTGGACTCCGTCTGGCTTTCATCTTTTCAGAAGTGCACAAAACTGTGTCGGACCGCGCTTTTACGCACGCCTAAAAAGACGGACACTGACGAATCACACGTGGCCAGACAGTGTCCACAGTGCCTCCATCTGCATCATTATAGGGAATCTTCCGCCGGGGTTCTGTCTGAATCACGCATTTCACAAAATGACATTGAAATTCCGGTGTAAGCGCCTCAGTGCAGAGCGCAGGATAAATGTGAGCAGAGCCTTACTTACAGCAGGTGAAGAATTGGTTTTATTTTTTACGTCGTTCCTTGAGCGGAATAAGTGATTAGGCGACTTTATTCTTTGGGTCGGTGCTATTAAAGCAATACCAGATTTATGTGGGTTTTTTAGGTTTGGCTGCTGTCATATACTAAAAAAAGTAACCAGAAATGGATGGAAACAAAACTCTGAAGAGTTCTGAAGTGGCCAGCATGGAGTCCAGATATACATCCCATTGAACGCCTGTGGAGAGATCTTAAAATTGCTGTTGAGAAAAGATGCCCTTCAAATATGAGAGGCCTGAAGCAGTTTGCAGAAGAGTGGTCAAAAATTCCAGTTGAGACGTGTAAGTAGCTTGTTGATGGCTATAGGAAGCGATTCACTGCAGTTATATTGCAGTTGTATTAATATATATGTATATATATATATATATATATATATATATATATATATATATATATATATATATATATATATATATATACAGTACAGACCAAAAGTTTGGACACACCTCATTTAAAGATTTTTCTGTATTTTCATGACTATGAAAATTGTACATTCACACTGAAGGCATCAAAACTATGAATTAACACATGTGGAATTATATACTTAACAAAAAAAGCGTGAAACAACTGAAAATATGTCTTGTATTCTAGGTTCTTCAAAGTAGCCACCTTTTGCTCTGATGACTGCTTTGCACACTTTGGTGTGTCCAAACTTTTGGTCTGTACTGTATATATATATATATATATATATATATATATATATATATATATATATATATATATATATTATATAATTGTCTAAGGGTCACTTCCGTCTTTCTGTCTGTCCTTCTTTCTGTCACGGATAATCATTCGCTGATTGGTCTCGGCAGCTGCCTGTCATGGCTGCCGCGACCAATCAGCGATGGCCACAGTCCGATTAGTCCCTCCCTACTCCCCTGCAGTCAGTGCCCGCTCCATACTCCCTGCAGTCACCGCTCACACAGGGTTAATGCCAGCGGTAACGGACCGCATTATGCCGCGGGTAACTCACTCCGTTACCGCCGCTATTAACCCTGTGTGACCAAGTTTTTACTATTGACGCTGCCTATGCAGCGTCAATAGTAAAAGGATCTAATGTTAAAAATAATTTAAAAAAAAATAAAAAATTATTATATACTCACCTTCCCCGCTCCTCACGACGCTCCGGTGACCTCTCCATGCAAGCGGCAGGTTCCGGTGCCAACGATGGTACGGGAGAAGGACCTGCCATGACTTCATGGTCATGTGACCGCGACATCACCATAGGCCCTGCGCGCCTGCACGAGAAGGACCTGCCATGACGTCACGGTCATGTGACCGCGACGTCATCACACCCTGGGACCGGAAGCTGCCGCCTGCACCGCGCACAGGCGACAGAACTACAAGGCGCCCTCGGATCGGAAGGTGAGTATGTTTATTTTTTATTTTTAAACCTGTGACATATGTGGCTGGGCAATATACTACGTAGCTGGGCAATATACTACGTGGCTCTGTGCTGTATACTACGTTGCTGTGCAATATACTACATCACTGGGCAATATACTACGTCGCTGTGCAATATACTACGTGGCTCTGTGCTGTATACTACGTCACTGTGCAATATACTACATCACTGGGCAATATACTAAGTTGCTGGGCAATATACTATGTCGCTGGGCAATATACTACGTGTCTGGGCAATATACTACGTGGCTGGGCAATATACTACGTGGACTGAGCAATATACTACATAGGCTGTGCAATATACTACGTGGACATGCATATTCTAGAACACTCGATGCATTAGAATCGGGCCACCATCTGGTATATATATATATATATATATATATATATATATATATATATATATATATATATATATATATATATATATACACATACATACACACACTGCACAGTACCAGTTCTCCTGTCCTGTATACTGGGTGTAATACTCTGTATATTTAATATTCTGTATATATACACTGCACAGTGCCAGTTCTCTTGTCCTGTATACTGTGTGTTAATCTCAGTATCTCTCCTGTCATGTTCCCAATGGCAGGGAATTAAACACATAACACGGGCAAAAACAGGACGAGCTCTAGGGTGATGGAACCTGAGCTGACCGCGATCCTGAACCTCAACACTCAACTAACAGCAGCTGGGGAACGTTCCTGGGGGGACTCTAGACGTCTCGCGCCAGCCGGAGATCTAGCTACCCCTATCAGAAGAATCACAGACCTATCTTGCCTCCAGAGAAATATTCCCACAGAAATAGCAGCCCCCCACATATAATGACGGTGAAATGAGAGGAAGGCACAAACGTAGTTATGAAAACAGATTCAGCAAAATGAGGCCCGCTTAAGCTAGATAGCAGAGGATACAAAAGGTGAACTGCGCGGTCAGCTTAAAACCCTTCAAAATACCATCCTGAAATTACTTGAACTCATGTGCCAACTCATGGTACATGAGTGGTAATTTCAGCCCACTAGAGCAACCAGCAGCAGAGAATTACATATCTGCAAGCTGGACTAAAAACATGAAAGCAAACATGAAACAGGGAAATCCAGACTTAGCTTGTCTTGAAGGCCTAGGAGCAGGTAGCAAAGGTAACAGAGACACACTGATACATTGATAGCCGGCAAGAGAATGACAGGAAAGCCAGGTTAAATAGGAAACACCCAGCCTCTGATGGACAGGTGGAAACCAGAGACCGCAACCCACCAAAGTCACCCAGTACCAGTTGTAACCACCAGAGGGAGCCCAAAAACAGAATCCACAACACTCTCCCATATATATACATTGCACATCTATAATATAATGCTAGGAGCGTCACTCTGTCCCACCACTTTATAGACTGCGCAGTCTGGACCCCACAGATGAGATCGCGGTATGCGTGAGCACTGAACGCATACTGCGATCTCCGACGGAGAAACAGAGACGTGCCAGGAGGGTGAGTATGCTATATTCACCTGTCCCCCCTTCCACCGCTGCGAGCCGCCGTCTTCCGCGTTCTCTGCCAGTGACATTCAGGTCGGAGGGCGCAATGACGCGATTAGTGCGCGCCGGCGCTGCATTCTGACTGAACAGTCACAGCTAGAGCACCCGGAAGAAGGAGTGGCACGCTGCGGTGGGACGGAGGACGGATGGGGGCGCAGGATGGGAGCAGCACATGGCAGAACGGGGGCGCAGGATGGGAGCAGCACATGACAGAATGGAGGCGCAGGATGGGAGCAGCACATAACAGGATGGGGGCGCAGGATGGGAGCAGCACATAACACAATGGGGGCGCAGGATGGCAGCAGCATATGACAGAATGGGGCGCAGGATGGGAGCAGCACATGACAGCATGGGGGAGCACGATGGGAGCAGCACATGACAGAACGGGAGTGCAGGATGGCAGCAGCACATGACAGAACGGGGGCGCAGGATGGGAGCAGCACATGACAGAACGGGGGCGCAGGATGGGAGCAGCACATGACAGAACAGGGTGCAGGATGGCAGCAACACATGACAAGATGAGGGCGCAGGATGAGAACAGCACATGACAGGATGGAGGTGCAGGATGGGAGCACCACAAGACAGAATGGGGGCGCAGGATGGGAGCAGCACATGACAGAATGGGGCGCAGGATGAGAGCAGCACATAACAGGATGGGAGCAGCACATGACAGGATAGAGGCACAGGATGGGAGCAGCACATGACAGGATGGGGCGAAGGATGGGAGCAGCACATAACAGAATGGGGGCGCAGGAAGAGAGCACATGACAGGATGGGGGCGCAGGATGGGAGCAGCACATACCAGAATGGGGGTGCAGGATGGGAGCAGCACATGACAGCATGGGGGCGCAGGATAGGAGCACTACATGGCAGGATGGGGGCTGTTGTGAATTCTGTTCTCGAGCTCCCTCCTGTGGTTGTGAATGGTACTTCGGCGAGTTCTGTTCATGGACTCCCTCTGGTGGCTGTGAGTGGAGCTGCTGGTTCTGAGATTTCTTCTCCAGCTGATCTCGTTCAGGCCTTGGCTGGCTGCTCTATTTAACTCCACTCAGATCGTTACTTGATGCCAGCTGTCAATGCCCTAGTACTGGTTCAGTCCTCTTGGATCTTTCAGATGACCTGTCTACTTCAGCAAAAGCTAAGTCCCTGCTAGCTTTTTTGTTACCACTGTTTTTTGTCCAGCTTGCTATCATGATTTTGTCCTGTTAGCTGGAAGCTCTGGGATGCAGAGTGGCACCACCGCGCCATGAGTCGGTGCGGTGGTTTCTTTGCACACTCTGCGTGGTTTTTTGTTAGTTTTTATGCTGACCGCAAAGATAACTAAACAGACTGAGGATAGAAAAGGTAAGTCTGGCCTCCTATGCTGAAACCTATTTCATTCCTGTGTTTGTGACTTCCATCTTAACTCACAGTCAATATATGTGGGGGCTGCCTATTTCTTTGGGGAATTTCTCTGAGGCAAGGTAGGCTGTATTTTCTGTCTTTAGGGGTAGTTAGCTCTTAGGCTGTGAAGAGGCGTCTAGGCAGAGTCAGGAACGCTCCACAGCTATTTCTAGTTGTTGTTTGATAGTATTAGGGGCTGCGGTCAGCAGAGCTCCCACTTCCCAGAGCTCGTCCTGTATTACTAGTTTGCTCATCTGGTCATTTCTAGTGCTCCTAACCACCAGTTCAATCATAACAGGGGGCGCAGGATGGGAGCAGCACATGACAAAACGGGAGCGCAGAATGGGAGCAGCACATGACAGAACGGGGGCGCAGGATGAGAGCAGCACATGACAGAACGGGGGTGCAGGATGGGAGCACCACGTGACAGCATGGGGGTGCAGGATGGGAGCATGACATGACAGAATGGGGGCGTAGGATGGGAGTACATGACAGGATGAGGGCTCAGGAAGAGAGTATCACATGACAGGATAGGGGTGCAGGATAGAAGCAGCACATAACACGATTGGGGTGCAGGATGGGAGCAGCACATGACAGCATGGGGGTGCAGGATGAGGAGAACCACATGACAGGATGGGGGCGCAGGATGGGAGCACCACATGACAGGATTGGGGTGCAGGATGGAGCACATGATAGGATGAGGGCTCAGGAAGAGGGTAGCACATGACATGATGGGGCTGCACATGACAGGATGGGGGTGAAAGATGGTAGCAGCACATGACAAGATTAGAGCGCAGGATGGAAGCACCACATACCAGGATGGAGACCATATGCCAATATAAATGCTTGCCACCCGGGCGTAGAACGGGTTCAATAGCTAGTATTCCTATAACTGCCATAGCTCTGAAGAGCACCAAGTAGATGTAGCTGTGGTCGATACTATGCATTGCTGCACCATTCACATGTGACACGTCAAATAACTCCTTTAAGAAAGTAGTGAGGGGCATGACCAAGAAAAGCAAAATTCACTGATCAGGGGTGATGGGTGTTATAATATGTGGGCTGGTGGGGTGTGTGCCAGGGCTGTTTTTTGTCCAAGTCCAGCCCTGGTGGTGTAGATGTATGAAATGGCTGTGCGGTGAGTGCTTAGCTTGTCTCAGCCTATTGCGATAGGTCAGTGGAGAAGTGCAGTACTGTCACGCAGTGAGTGTACGTGATTAGGGAAAGGGGCCCTGAACCGTCCCTAGCACTGGGGCCCTAACAATCCCTGCTTCCAAAAGGTCCCTCTAAAGGTGAGGAGATTTGAGCCACCAGTCTCACTGTTTTCCTGTTACTACCTCAGCCGTTCACTCCCCCTCCCCCCGGGGGCCTGGGACAGAAATGCTATTGTATAAACATGCAAGACAATCAGGGATAACAGAAAGCAACAAACATACAAAAACACTCATCAAAGGTAGAGAGGTATATAGTGAGGGATAGGAATGTACCAACCAAATGGGAATAGGCCAATGAGGAAAGCACAGACCCAAAAACAGCAAGCAACAATCTCTTGTAGCAACAACGATCTCCAATTCAGTCCAGCGTCTCAAAGGAACCAGGAATTAAAGCTTTCACTGGCAAGAAAAGGTCTGATCAGATTTTATAGAGAGAGGAAATGACCAGCTCAGAAGGAGCTGTGAGATGGAGCTGCAAGTTTCTAACCGGCATAGAAAGGGTCATTAACCTCTTCAGCACCAAAGGAAACAAAATTTATTTAATATGAAACACAAACACATTAGTTAAATGGAAGATCTGCATTTCACAATACGTAGTGACTTTCTAATCCCAGATTTCCTAGGAGGACGTGACCCGCTCGTGTCAAGTACCCCTTGACAGTCACATCCTAGTCACGTGCAGGCAGTGTCTGTGACAAAATCCAATTGCAATACTGATTTTTAGCCTAAAATACATGTACTTAGGTAAAAATAAAAATGTCCCCCCCCAAAGGTTGACAAGCACTTTAATGACCATATTAATGTTTTTGCTTTTCTCTAGGAAAAAAATATAAAAGATGATCAAAAAGTCATATATACCATATTGTGATAGCAATAAAAATTACAGCTCAGCCAACAAACTACAAGCTCTTATACAGAATAAATTCATTATTTTTCCTTTTGCCCACCCTGAATACAATTACTTTTTTCAAATACACTATACCCAACACAAATTCATGGTATTAAAAAATAAAAAGCCCTGTTACAGCTTGATAAGGAAATAAAATTTACCGTGCATATAAAAAAAAACAACAGTATAGTTCTCAGAAGAGAGTCATGGAAAAGAATAAAACAGAAGACAAACGTAAGGACAGAGAATACAGGGTTAGACTTCGCTTTGTTTGTAGTCTGATACCATGGAAACAAACAGTATAGCATAATACATTTTTAAAAAGCATTTGAAAAGCTGCCACATATTTTCATTTTTGATGCAGTAATTTTAGATGCAGAACAGTGACTAGATGTACAGAAACAATTCTTTGCACTTGTAATAAGATCACACAGGATGTGACATGTCCGTAAACAAGAGCCTGGCATGGGCTAAAACTGTGCAGATATTACTGGTGAGACCAGTGAATTGTGCAAGTAGTAAACATATAATAATGTCCAGGTTCTTTGTATACAAAAGTTATCAGATTTTGAAAAAAATTAGTCCTATGTAAATCAAGTTCACAAAATGTTCTGCTATACAGAGTCGGAAAAAAACTAGATACAATGCACATGGCTCCCATACCTTGCGAGATCCCATAGATCTCCTCCGCTATTCGGGCAGCTTCTTTACGATTCCCTCGGACAATGTAAAAATGAGTCAGCAGAGCCAGGGACACTTTGATCAAAAGTTTAAAGCAGAAGAGGGCAAATATGGCCACATAAATATTACTGAAGGCGAGTAGGATAGAACTACTCTCCATTGTAGCAAACTCTCCGGCTCCAGCGCTTTCTATTTTTGGCAGCCCTGAAAATCTATTTTAGAACTTTCCACTGCTGGACGAGTTCAGAGAACAAATTTCTTTATCAAGTGAAAACCAAAACAGCACAGACATGTCAATGAAATATTGTGTATGTACAGAATCAAATCTGTAATTCTACGAGAGATAAATCTGTATAGATGTATAGATTTAAAATATAATATACACACACCACACGGACAAAGGTATTGGGCCATTGCGCATTACGCCTACAGGGGCTTTTATGAGGACACCCCATTCCATATCCATACGTATTAATATGGAGTTGGACCCCTTGCAGCTCAGCTATAACAGCTTCTACTCTTCTGGGAAGACTTTCTACAAAATTTTGGGGGTGTCTGTGTTAAAGTTTTGCTCATCATCTAGAAGAGCATTTATGAGGTCATATAGTGATGTTGGCGGAGAGGCCAGGCTCATAATTATTATTTTTTTATTTATTATTATTTCTTTATATAGCACCATTGATTCCATGGTGCTGTACATGAGAAGGGGTTACATACAAATTACAGATATCATTTACAGTAAGCAGAGTAACAATGACAGACTGATACAGAGGGGCGAGGACCCTGCCCTTGAGGGCTTACATTCTGCAGGATTATGGGGAAGGAGACAGTAGGTTGAGGGTTGCTGCAGCTCCGGCGTTGGTTAGGCGGTAGCTCCAGTAGTGGTGAGGAGGCAGCGGGGTCAGTGCAAGCTGTAGGTTTTCCTGAAGAGGTGAGTTTTCAGGTTCCGTCTGAAGCATCCGAATGTGGTTGATAGTCGGACGTGTTGGGGCAAAGAATTCCAGAGGATGGGGGATATTCGGGAGAAGTCTTGGAGGCGGTTGGGTGAGGAGGGAATAAGTGTGGAGGAGAGAAGGAGCTCTTTGGAGGACCAGAGATTACGTGAGGGAAGATATCGGGAGATAAGTTCAGAGATATATGGAGGAGACAGGTTATGGATGGCTTTGTAGGTCAGTATTAGTAATTTGAACTGGATATGCAGCGCCCCAGAGTCCTGGTCGTTGCAGTACTGATGCTCCGCCGCTAAGGGGGGCTATGGTACGTCTGATGGCACTGAAGGAGTTCACCTGATCAGGTATCACAGACACCAATACACTTCACAGTCTGGCCTCCAGGGGGAGCTAAGGGTGCTATGTATTAGGCCACTCCTCACAATCTGGTAAAACTGGGGGTTAGATAGGAAGTTAGTCAGAAGCTGACAGGGTTGGAACCAGGCAACATCCTGTGGCAGAGGGTGTTGCAGGGGAAGATTCAGGGGGGTCCCTGTCAGGGGTGGGATCCTGACAGAGGCCTAGCGAACTGAGAGAACGTTACGGGACCGCACCTGCACCTGATCGCGGCGGTACCCTAAGAAAGGACAAGAAGCGAGGTTTATTGTGCTGAGTGAGAAACGAGATCAATGCAAAAAGGAGAAACACCAGTAGGAGTCGTGCTGTAAGACGAGGCAACATCCTACTGAGGCGCGCAGCCGGTGGCCGGAACGCCGAGGAAGTATAGAGCTCCAGGCCTAACTTCAAACCTACGGCAGGACAGTCAGTTATAGGCAGGCTGCCTCACCCAAATCACCTAAGAAGACATAGGGGGCAACAACAGGAGAGGGGTGACACTAGGGTCCAGGAAGAGCTCCGAGCCTACCCGTCATACGGGTGCGTCCTAGCCATATCATCTGGGGGACGAAGAACATCATAATCGAGTTGTGAGGGAACTTCAGAAACACAACAGTTGTGGGGACTATCCCGTAAGCACAGCAGGGGAGGACCACAACACACAAGCACTAGAAGGTAGGCACAGATTTCCACCTGCAAAGGGAACTCTGGAGGTGCCATCGGACCGGCCGGACTCCCACAGCCCGGTTAACCGCATTCCGGACCGAGGATCCTGAAGCCTTCAGTAAAGAGGTAAAGAGACTGCAACCTGGTGTCCTCGTTATTTACTGCGACCTGCACCGCACCACTACAGCATCACCACCCACACCTTTCATTGGGCGCCCCTCAGCAGGGTCACGGACCGGGTCTAGCCACCGTGACAACCCCAGAGCAGAGACTCAGAGGCCCGGTACCGGGTACCCCTCGGCCCTGCGGCAGTGGGGGCGCTACAGATATGCTGAGGGAATGGGAGCCAGTGAAGAGATTTGCAGAGAGGGGAAGCAGAGGAGTAGCGAGGAGATGAATTAGTCGGGCAGCATTAGCAGAACTAATCAAACCTTGGAAACCTATTTGAGATGCTTTGTGTCTGCTGATCAGGATGATTGGGTGACTTTTTTGCCGTTGGCTGAGTTTGCCCTTAATAATCGGGCCAGTTCGGCTACTTTGGTTTCACTTTTTTTTGTAATTTTGGTTTCCATCCTCGTTTTTCTTCAGGGCAGGTTGAGCCTTCTGATTGTCCTGGTGTAGATTCTGTGATGGACAGGTTACAGCAGATTTGGACTCATGTGGTAGACAATTTGACTTTGTCTCAGGAAAAGACTCAGCGTTTTGCTAACCGCCGTCGGTGTGTTGGTCCTTGGCTTCGGGTGGGGGATTTAGTCTGGTTATCTTCTCGTCATATTCCTATGAAGGTTTCTTCCCCTAAGTTTAAGCCTCGGTTTATTGGTCCTTATAAGATTTCTGAGATTATCAATCCAGTGTCTTTTCGTTTGGCCCTTTCAGCCTCTTTTGCCATCCACAATGTTTTCCATAGATCTTTGTTGCGGAGATATGTGGTACCCGTTGTTCCTTCTGTTGATCCTCCTGCCCCGGTGTTGGTTGAGGGGGAGTTGGAATATGTGGTTGAGAAAATATTGGATTCTCGTTTTTCGAGGCGGAGGCTTCAGTATCTTGTCAAGTGGAAGGGTTATGGCCAGGAGGATAATTCTTGGGTGGTTGCCTCCGATGTTCATGCCGCCGATTTGGTTCGTGCTTTTCACTTGGCTCGTCCTGATTGGCCTGGGGGCTCTGGTGAGGGTTCGGTGACCCCTCCTCAAGGGGGGGGTACTGTTGTGAATTCCGCTCCTGGGCTCCCTCCGGTGGTTGTAAGTAGCACTTTTGTGAGTTCTGCTCTTGGGCTCCCTCTGGTGGTTTTGAGTGGTATGGCTGCTTCTTGGATTTAGCATCAGCAGCTGCTTCCACTGATCGTCTTTCTGGCTCGGCTATTTTAGTCTGGCCTTATCCCTCAATCAATGCCAGTTGTCAATTGTTCCTGCTTGGAGTCACGGCTCTTTTGGATTTCCCTGACACTCTGACCTGTTCAGCAAAGATACGTCCTTGCTTGTCTTTTTGCAGTCCTCTTGTTGTGGACTTTATTGTTCAGCACATTCTATGTTTTGCTCATTTGTCCAGCTTATCAGTATGGATCTATTCAGCTGAGCTGGAAGCTCTGGGCAGCAGATTTTGCCCTCCACACCTTTAGTCAGGTGTGGAGATTTTTGCATTTCTCTGCGGTGGACTTTTTCTAGTTTTTATTACTGACCGCAGTGTTCTGTCCTGTACTGTCTATCTAGCTAGTAGTGGCCTCCTTTGCTAAATCTTTTTTCATTCTACGTGTGTCATTTCCTTCTCCACTCAGTCATTATTTGTGGGGGGCTGTCTGTCCTTTGGGGATTTTCTCTGAGGCAAGATAGCTTTCCTGTTTCTACCTTTAGGGGTAGCTAGTTCTCCGGCTGTGACGAGGTGTCCAGGGAGTGACAGGAACATCCCACGGCTACTGCTAGTGTTGTGTTAAGATCAGGAACTGCGGTCTGTATAGTTACCACCTGCTCAGAGCTAGTCGCATGTCGCTCCTAAATTACCAGTCCATAACACGGTACATCCGGACTATAAGATGCACCCCCCATTTTCCTCCACATTTTTTGGAGGAAAAAATGTGCATCTTATAGTCCAAAAAATACGGTAACTTGTTTGACCATGAACTATTTTTCATCCCACAGATTAAACTTCCCAGTAAAAAAAAAAAACAAAAAAACAAATCGTTTCCTTTCAGTTTTTCATACAATGCCAAGCGTGTGCTGCATATGTTTCTAGAAACTATACAACAAGAACATTAACCCACAGTCAATAGGAAATTGACACACACATCAATAACAGACTTGATTAAATCTTTTTATTACATGGCTGATATTCCTTAAACATACATATATAAAAATACGGTAAGTATAAAAACAATTTAATAAGACAATTAAAAGGAGTGTGCATTTTAATGGATTCACTTGATACAAGAAGTGAACCTTCAGACTAGGGCTGGACAGGGACTCCAAGGTTGAAAAGCGATATCAAGTTCAAGATACCAAAGTCCGTCGCATGTGAGTAATTTTCCGCATGGACAAGTCATAGTAAGACGGCAGCACGGACTAGTCTCACCCCGCTTGCAGACCAGCGCATGGTGCTATATACTGACAAAGCTGGATCCACAATTTCATCTGAAGCCCCACTCCCAACAAATAAGCCTCCTGGCGTTGGGAGTGGACTGGCCTTCAAGCCGTAAGCCTAACTATGGAAATACTAAAAAATTGTTTTGTTCTAAAAGGAGTTTTCGCAGTTTGTGCCATTTCATTTGGCAGCTCTACATACTTTGCATTTGGCTGAAATTGCATAGGATGCTAGTAAAAATGTCAAAATGACCGACTTTAGCAAAGAAGCAGCACAGAAAAGAACGTGGACATTTTTTGTCCATGCATTAAAAAAAAAATAATCTCCTAAAAACGTAGATTAGACCCAAATATGTTTACTTGGTAAACTAGAAAACAGCATTTTTGATTACAGTATATGGACAGGTATTTGCACAGAAGAAAAAAAACACTGCCAAATACTTTCCTTTATTAAACTACGGTCACTTTATTTTTTTCGGTGTTTTTTTAAGTAGAAAACTAATGTTTCTGTGCCAAAAGCAAAAAAGAAAAATGCTTACAAGTCCAACAGTTTTCATGGGAAAACTTCAGCTGCATTTGAACAGCCGTGTGACGTCGCTTAATGAAAGGCTTTTCTGCAGATAGTTGTGCCCCATTAAATTAACCCCTTTCTGCCATCGGATGGAATAGTCCATCCGATGGCAGAACCCCCGCTTTGATGTGGGCTCCGGCGGTGAGCCCGCATCAAAGTTGGGACATGTCAGCTGTTTTGTACAGCTGACATGTGCCCACAATAGGCGCCAGCGGAATCGCGATCCGCCCACACCTATTAACTAGTTAAATGCCACTGTCAAACTCTGACAGCGGCATTTAACAAGCGCTTCTGGCCATCCGTCCAGAAATGAGAGCAGCGGTAACTCCCGTCACATGATTGGGGGTCATCAGTGTGTTGGCATAACAACCAGAGGTCTCCTGCAGACCTCTATGGTTATTGATGCCAGATTGCTGTGAGCGCCACCTCGTGGTCAGCGCTCATAGCAATGCTGTAATTCAGCTACATAGGGGTGATGCTCAGATCGCTCCTATGTAGCAGAGCCAATTGAGTTGTGCCAGCTTCTAGTCTCCCATGGAGGCTATTGAAGCATGGCAAAAGTAAAAAAAAAAAAAAAAAAAAGTTTAAAAATATAAAAAAAATAAAAATATATATATAAAAGTTCAAATCACCCCCCTTTCGCCCCATTCAAAATAAAGCAATTAAAAAAAAAATCAAAACCTACACATATTTGGTATCGCCACATTCAGAATCTCCCGATCAATATATAAAAAAAAGGATTAACCTGATCGCTAAACGGCACAGCGAGAAACAAAATTAAAAATGCCAGAATTTAGTTTTTTTGGTCGCCGCAACATTGCATTAAAATGCAATAACGGGCGATCAAAAGAACATATCTGCACCTAAATGGTATCATTAAAATGTCAGCTAAAAATAAGCCCTCACCCAACCCCAGATCAAGAAAAACGGAGACAATATAGGTATGGGAAAATTGAGCAATTTTTTTTTAGCAAAATTTGGAATTTTTTTTTCACCACTTAGATAAAAAAAGAACCTAGACATGTTTGGTGTCTATGAACTCGTAATGACCTGGAGAATCATAACGGCAGGTCAGTTTTAGCATTTAGTGAACCTAGCAAAAAAGCCAAACAAAAAACAAGTGTGGGATTGCCCTTTTTTTTAGCAATTTCACTGCACTTGGAATTTTTTTCCCGTTTTCTAGTACATGACATGGTAAAATCAATGGTGTCATTCAAAAGTACAACTCATCCCACAAAAAACTAGCCCTCACATGGCCATATTGACGGAAAAATAAAATAGTTATGGCTTTGCGAAAGAGGGGAGCGAAAACCAAACCGCAAAAAGCTCCGGTCATTAAGGAGTTAACTGCAGATACAAGGGGATGTTCTGCTTCAAATTTCTGCAGTGAAATCCAGTGCAAAACATACGTCACAATTTATCAACCATCATGTGTCTATAATTTAAGTTGCCAAGAAGTACAGGCTTTCAGACAGAACCAACGATGGCATCAAAAGGCGTCCAGAATCATCAACCCCTAGTGATTCTGGAATGTGGTTTCTATTGTTGGCCTATATTATTTTCTAGAATGTCATGCAGACTATTGAGAATTAACTAGGACTTTTCTGTAATTTCATCATTAAAAAAAAAAAAGACTTTTTTTTTTTAATGAAAAAGCATAATCTTAGATCTGTTAAAGCTCTCCTGACTAGTGATGAGCGAATATACTCGTTACTCGAGATTTCTCGAGCACGCTCGGGGGTCCTCCGAGTATTTTTTAGTGCTCGGAGATTTCGTTTTTCTTGCCGCAGCTGAATGATTTACATCTGTTAGCCAGCATAAGTGCATGTGGGGGTTGCCTGGTTGCTAGGGAATCCCCACATGTACTTATGCTGGCTAACAGATGTAAATCATTCAGCTGCGGTGAGGAAAACTAAATCTCCGAGCACTAAAAAATACTCGGAGTACCCCCGAGCGTGCTCGAGAAATCTCGAGTAACGAGTATATTCGCTCATCACTAGTCCTGACATGTCTGTTTTAGTAAATAATTCTGTAGCCTCGGCCTGTGCTGTTCCTATGTTATTCCTTCTGGAAATGTAGGAATACCATGATAACTGGGTGCTGTTCCACTTTTCAACAGGCTGCGTTATCCGGGCTGCTACACTGTCAGCACTGACTAGACCAAGGACTAGACCAGGGGTCTAAACCACCAGGAGGCATGCAGCTTCGGAGGCTCTATTGTGTAGCTCTCAAGCCTCTGACAATCATGCCCAGAGAGCCAGGATCCCGCCGACGTCAGCACTTTTCAACTGAATGTGCGTCCTCAGATGCACATTGAATTGAGCTGTATTGCAGCGCAGAAACCAGCGCTCTGAACCTCAATACCAATACCAGCCACTGGCTTATCCAAGACTGAAAGCTGACCTCGGCGTCCTGGCGCGGCAGCAGATGACATCATTGCTTAGCGCCTCGGCTGTGGAGGAGAACAAGGACGCTGTTAGCCAAGGGAGTAAGGTTAAGTGAGATTTATTTTTGTATGTATGAGCAGCAGAATGGAAGACATTCTTACAAGAAGGGGACCAGGATGGGGACATTGTTACAAGAAGGTGACAAGGTTGGGATCATTACTACAAGATGGAGACCAGGATTGGCACGTTACTACAAGGAGGGACCAGGACATGACATTACTATTGGAAGGGGACCAGGCTGGGACATTGCCACAAGATGGGACGTTACTACAAGATGGGGACCAGGATTGGCACATTACTACAAAGGGGGACCAGGATAGGACATTACTAATAGAAGGGGACCAGGATGGGACGTTACTACAAGATGAGGACCAGGATGGGACATTACTATTAGAAGGGGACCAGGCTGGGACATTGCCACAAGATGGGACGTTACTACAAGATGGGGACCAGGATGGGACATTACTACAAGGAGGGACATTATTACAAGAAAGGGACCAGGTTTGGGCACTACTATTAGAAGGGGACCAGGCTGAGACATTGCCACAAGATGGGACCAGGATGGGACATTATTACAAGGAGGGGACCAGCATTGGCACAATACTACAAGGACGGACCAGGATAGGACATTACTCTTAGAAGGGGACCAGGATGGGACATTGTCACACGATGGGACATTACTACAAGGAGGGGACCAGGTTTGGCACATTACTACAAAGGGGGACCAGGATAGGACATTACTACTAGAAGGGGACCAAGCTGGGACATTGCCACAAGATGGGACCAGGATGGGATATTACAAGATGAGGACCAGAATGAAGACCTGTACCATAACCCATATGATGAACACCATTAGAACAAATAAAAAACACACGAAAAAAACAAAATTAAAATGATGATCAAAAATTCATATAGAAAACTAATTGTATCACTGAAAATGTCATCTTCTCCTGCAAAGGATGTGGCCCTTTATATTTAAATTTGTTCTATATGCGGCCCATTTACTTGGCTGAGTTTGAGACCTCTGAATTAGACAATGTCTAACCGTGCAAGGACACTTCGAACAAGGAGAATACTCATATTCAACTCTGTTTTTTTTATAGCATTCTAGGAAGAAAACCAGAGGATCTGCCAGAAGCAAATGAAAAAGAAAAGCAAAAAGCAAGATAATAGTACCATAGCTATAATAAGAGATATCTTTTGATCTTCTGCGGTCTTACAGTGCATCAATATTTTAGTAAACTATATAGTATTTTTAATGTTACCGCAGTCTGGTAACTGTAAAACAGTAGCTAAATAAAGACGTAGATGTCATTTATCAATAAATATGTATATATTCTGATTATTAAACATCTAGAATAGATCTCATGAAGATTGAAACAGTGCAAAAAGTAATATAATACACATACGGCTCGTATACACCCTTTTGTAGGAACATGGCTTTCATCACTTCAGTGATCCCTAGTAAGATCAGCACTTTACAACATAGTAACACTATACAGAGACTTTTGGTTGCAGGCATAATGTAAGTAATAGGAGTGTAAGAAGCTTGGACCCTCTTAAGACGTCCGTAACCTGTCAAGAAGCCCAATATGTCGGTTATCATTCCAACCAAAGTGATTCAGTGCAACAAGAGGGCCACTTACTTACATAACCCAGGGGAGCCCACACCCCGACATCACTGCGGTCGGTCCGAATACATGGCGCCAAGAACAAGATACTGTCAGAAGCAGATAGGGAACATTTTTACAAATCAGAGATGGGTTTACGGCTCCTGCCAAAATACGATCTTCTGGCAGTAATCTAAGACTTCTACATGTATGAATGAGGCTGTGTGAATGCCTCCCGAAATATGGATTTAAAGGGGTTGTCCACCTTTGGACACTGTTTTTTAACCCCAAATACATGCATTTTAGTAAAAAAATAAACATTTTTGCAATTGTTTTTCTTAACAAATGTAGCACCATGCTTTAAAAGCATTTGGCTTTTAAAGGTTTTTTTGCTTTTCTGCACATTCAATTTTAATGTGGTCTGTGGTCATTAAATCAGCAAAGAGGACAAGACAGATAAAAGAGTGACAGCTCCCCATCAGACCATCACAGCGGGCTGACAGATGCTCAGTTAACTCATTCTGCAGCTAGAAATACCCTGTGCTATACGGAGGCTATAGAAGGCAAACGGGGCAGAATTTTAAATGAACGCAAATTGAGAAAATGATTTTTAGCCCCAAATATCATTTTTTTAAAAAAGGGTGAAAACTCCTTTAACACAAAAATGTTCAGTTCCACATTTATATTAGTGATGCATCAGGGCAAAAAGCAAGCAAACCCACCAACATGGAGCTCACTCGAGGTCTACTCTAAGGGCTCGCTCACATGACTTTTCTGTCAAAGCGCTGTCTGTAAAAAAATAAAACATGGACATCTCTTGGACCAATGTTATACAATAGGTCAGAGTGCAATTTTTTTCACTGACTAAATCTGAAAAAAATGAAATAATAATAAAAAAAAAAAAAAGCAGCATGCACTAATTTCCCCCGTAAATTGGATTCACGTCTATGGGTGTGGAAACCATCTGTCGCAAATCTGCTTGAGGCAAACTGCTGTAGGTTTAAAGAAAAAACAATGTACTTATTAATATATTTGCCGCACCTTATTCTAGTGAGTAGAGAATGGCGTCTATGGCTCTGTCGAGGGTTATGTTCAAACCCTGCTTTCCAGGGGTTCGGCTGGAGTCACGAATGTTTGGCCAACACCAAATGTGACTGTACCCTAGGAGTGTGGAGATTTATAGCTTTCTTCCCCACAATTCTGGAACTCAGCCCTTTATAAATGCCCCCATACAATGTAATAGTGCAAATGATGTGTAAGACATTCGGGAGCAGGAAGGAGCCACCATACAGCCACCTTGGGAGTGTTTACCGCGAGGTTCACAATGGAGGAAATGACATGAACATTAACTACAAAACTGGAGGCGGCATGGATTCTTATAAAAATACTTGAGAGGCTGCAATTCATATAATAAAAGTAGAGTAATCCCGCTCATCTCCCAGGTGTCTTCTCCCCGAGAACAGCAGAGCTCTTCACAATGTCACTGGTGATGTCTTCGGTTTTCTCTTTAGCACAGGTTTTTGTGACCAAGCTGCTTTAGGTCCTGTAGCATCAACGGCGATGTCAATCAAGTAGTCCGGGGTCGTCCATCGCAGGAAAACTAGAAATAAGAAACTAACTACTACAAAGAGGGCAAATATTGTGCCAGTGACAACGCCACAGTGGTTCACCAGCCGCTCCAGTCTTTCATTCATTGGTAACACCGTCTCTGCAGCCACGCGATCATACACCTAGGAAAAAAGAACAATCGTCTGTAGCTGCTGATAAATAAGTGTACATACAAGGAACCTCATCCCAATACATGATACACCCCATACAGGAAAGGGCAAAAGTCCTCCTGTAAATATATTTGTCACCGATTCACTGGAAGACCCCATCAATCATGAGAAGGGCAGGCTCTATCCCCGGTTCCTTCTCCGTGGAGTCTGCATTGACCGCAGCGGCACGGTCGCACATGCCTGATAACACTCCATTCAGTGTCTGGTCGACAGAGTGAGATACAGTATGGCACTCAGCAATATCCGTCAGTCCTATAGACAATGAATTGGGTGCAGATGCAGTCATGCATCATCATGGAACTCGATTCAATCACATTGCTGAGGACAAAGATCATGGTCAGTGGTGGGTCCAGCGGTGACCCTCAGTCATCACCTACCACCTATTCCGTCAATAGTACCTACTGAGGTATAGGTGCACATTCATTACTGCTAAATAGACCATAAAAGTGAGGTACATGCTCCACTCCTTCCTTATATGTTTTTAATTAAAGCCACAAGATATCTGCCCTTTGAACTTTTAGTCCTTAAGGAGGTCAGGATTGGTTTCCATCTGTAGAAGTCCCTTATTGCTGGCACAAGGACTCACACAATTTTACAAGGATAGTCTATATGGCAGTAAGTGCAGTTCAAAAGTCCTAAATTAAAAGTCCACATACCTTAAAAAAAATGTACCATTTTGTTGGTTATTTTAACTGGAATGAACAAAACTAAAAGGGTGGGCTTATGGGACAACTATCGCCACATGTGCATCCTCTAAGTCACAATGGAGAGCTTGTAAGTAATGGTGCTCCCTCTGAAGGATCACTATGGAGAGCCTGTCAGTAATTGTGCTGCCCCCGAAGGATCACTATGGAGAGCCTGTCAGTAATGGTGCTGCCTCTGAAGGATCACTATGGAGAGCCTGTCAGTAATGGTGCTGCCTCTGAAGGATCACTATGGAGAGCCTGTCAGTAATGGTGCTGCCTCTGAAGGATCACTATGGAGAGCCTGTCAGTAATGGCGCTCCCTCTGAAGGATCACAATGGAGAGCCTGTCAGTAATTGTGCTGCCCCCGAAGGATCACTATGGAGAGCCTGTCAGTAATGGTGCTGCCTCTGAAGGATCACTATGGAGAGCCTGTCAGTAATGGCCCTTCCTCTGAAGGATCACAATGGAGAGCCTGTCAGTAATTGTGCTGCCCCGGAAGGATCACTATGGAGAGCCTGTCAGTAATGGTGTGGCCTCTGAAGGATCACTATGGAGAGACTGTCAGTAATGGCGCTCCGACTGAAGGATCACTGGATCACTATGGAGAGCCTGTCAGTAATGGCCCTTCCTCTGAAGGATCACTATGGAGAGCCTGTCAGTAATGGCGCTCCCTCTGAAGGATCACTATGGAGAGCCTGTCAGTAATGGCCCTTCCTCTGAAGGATCACAATGGAGAGCCTGTCAGTAATTGTGCTGCCCCGGAAGGATCACTATCGAGAGCCTGTCAGTAATGGTGTGGCCTCTGAAGGATCACTATGGAGAGACTGTCAGTAATGGCGCTCCGACTGAAGGATCACTGGATCACTATGGAGAGCCTGTCAGTAATGGCCCTTCCTCTGAAGGATCACTATGGAGAGCCTGTCAGTAATGGCGCTCCCTCTGAAGGATCACTATGGAGTGCCGGTCAGTAATGGCGCTCCCTCTGAAGGATCACTATGGAGAGCCTGTCAGTAATGGTGCTCCCTATGAAGGATCACTATGGAGAGCCTGTCAGTAATGGCCCTTCCTCTGAAGGATCACAATGGAGAGCCTGTCAGTAATGGCGCTCCCTCTGAAGGATCACTATGGAGAGCCTGTCAGTAATGGCGCTCCCTCTGAAGGATCACTATGGAGAGCCTGTCAGTAATGGCCCTTCCTCTGAAGGATCACAATGGAGAGCCTGTCAGTAATTGTGCTGCCCCGGAAGGATCACTATGGAGAGCCTGTCAGTAATGGTGTGGCCTCTGAAGGATCACTATGGAGAGACTGTCAGTAATGGCGCTCCGACTGAAGGATCACTGGATCACTATGGAGAGCCTGTCAGTAATGGCCCTTCCTCTGAAGGATCACTATGGAGAGCCTGTCAGTAATGGCGCTCCCTCTGAAGGATCACTATGGAGAGCCTGTCAGTAATGGCCCTTCCTCTGAAGGATCACAATGGAGAGCCTGTCAGTAATTGTGCTGCCCCGGAAGGATCACTATCGAGAGCCTGTCAGTAATGGTGTGGCCTCTGAAGGATCACTATGGAGAGACTGTCAGTAATGGCGCTCCGACTGAAGGATCACTGGATCACTATGGAGAGCCTGTCAGTAATGGCCCTTCCTCTGAAGGATCACTATGGAGAGCCTGTCAGTAATGGCGCTCCCTCTGAAGGATCACTATGGAGTGCCGGTCAGTAATGGCGCTCCCTCTGAAGGATCACTATGGAGAGCCTGTCAGTAATGGTGCTCCCTATGAAGGATCACTATGGAGAGCCTGTCAGTAATGGCCCTTCCTCTGAAGGATCACAATGGAGAGCCTGTCAGTAATGGCGCTCCCTCTGAAGGATCACTATGGAGAGCCTGTCAGTAATGGCGCTCCCTCTGAAGGATCACTATGGAGAGCCTGTCAGTAATGGCCCTTCCTCTGAAGGATCACAATGGAGAGCCTGTCAGTAATTGTGCTGCCCCGGAAGGATCACTATGGAGAGCCTGTCAGTAATGGTGTGGCCTCTGAAGGATCACTATGGAGAGACTGTCAGTAATGGCGCTCCGACTGAAGGATCACTGGATCACTATGGAGAGCCTGTCAGTAATGGCCCTTCCTCTGAAGGATCACTATGGAGAGCCTGTCAGTAATGGCGCTCCCTCTGAAGGATCACTATGGAGTGCCGGTCAGTAATGGCGCTCCCTCTGAAGGATCACTATGGAGAGCCTGTCAGTAATGGTGCTCCCTATGAAGGATCACTATGGAGATCCTCTCTCAGTAATGGTGTTCCCTCGGAATGATCACTATGGAGAGCTGGTCAGTAATGGTGCTCCCTCTGAAGGATCACTATAGAGAGCTGGTCAGTAATGGTGCTCCCTCTGAAGGATCACTATGGAGAGCCTGTCAGTAATGGTGCTCCCTATGAAGGATCACTATGGAGATCCTTTTAGTAATGGCGCTCCCTCTGAAGGATCACTATGGAGATCCTCTCTCAGTAATGGTGTTCCCTCGGAATGATCACTATGGAGAGCTGGTCAGTAATGGCGCTACCTCTGAAGGATCACTATAGAGAGCTGGTCAGTAATGGTGCTCCCTCTGAAGGATCACTATGGAGAGTCTGTCAGTAATGGCGCTCCCTCTGAAGGATCTCTATGGAGAGCCTGTCAGTAATGGCGCTCCCTCTGAAGGTTCACTATGGAGAGACTGTCAGTAATGGCGCTCCCTCTGAAGGATCACTATGGAGAGCCTGTCAGCAATAGCGCTCCCACTGAAGGATCACTATGGAGAGTCTGTCAGTAATGGCGCTCCCTCTGAAGGATCACTGGATCACTATGGAGAGCCTGTCAGTAATGGCGCTCCCTCTGAAGGATCACTATGGAGAGCCTGTCAGTAATGGCGCTCCCTCTGAAGGATCACAATGGAGAGCCTGTCAGTAATGGCGCTCCCTCTGAAGGATCACTATGGAGAGCTGGTCAGTAATGGCGCTCCCTCTGAAGGATCACTGTGGAGAGCCGGTCAGTAATGGCGCTACCTCTGAAGGATCACTGGTGCCCATGTAATGCTTTAGCTACAGTGAGTGCGGTGTAATATGGGAAAAATCTGATACTGAACACCGTCCCTGGCAATGTCTGACAGAGCAACAGGATGGATGCAATTATTCTAAAGAGTGTGTGTGTCCATGCTACACCCATATGGGCAGAGCTGTTCGGGACTGGAGTGTAATTGGCAAAAGTCACAATACTTTTGTGCAACTAATTGTGCAAAAATATTGTGACTTATTAAGGTGGGGACACCAGATTTCTGGCCTAAGCACCCTAATGAATCGGACCCTCATAAGTCAGAGCCAGTTTATCGGTGTCCATGTCCTTGTGGCTGCTGTACAGACCAGGAAATCTAACATAAGGCCTACGGGAAAATCGATTTGACTTTTTCAGTTTTACATATCACCATCTGGACTTAAAAAAAAAAGAAAAAAATAATTTTAAAATAAAACCCAATTTTAAGTTATTTTCTGAAGACACATTACCTGTTAAAGAAATAAAAAAATTAAGTGATAAAGAGATAAAGAGTAGAATATATGCAAAAATAGACACTTTACCAGATGTACCTTTTCAGTTCTCTCTGCCACATTCCTCCATGTATAAAACGTTTTAATGGCATTGTGAATGGTTTCGGTGCTTGGTAACGTTCCCGTCCGTAACTTATCTATCGCCTTCTCTAGACCAGAGCACAAAGACTTCACAGAGGGTTCACGCAAGATAATGAAGTTATCGGGCAGAACTTCAGGGATTCCTCCCACTCTAGTGGTCACTACCTGGAATAGGGACAAGATGGCAAGATTAGTGGATAATATACACGGAGGCAACATGGCCTTCTCCGAGAGTTTCCCAAGAATGGCCAGCTTAGCAGGGCCGGCGTAACAAAGCTCAGCTACAGCCATCCTCAGCACGTAAGCTGGGCTAATAAGCTTAATTCAAGGAGCGGCGGGCGGTGTAGTTTTGCCAGAAGCCTCTCTCCCGAGAGAAGCACATTTCTCATGCAAGAATGTAATAGTTTGGATCATTACTGATGCACTGACACCAGTGTATAGGACTTTCAGTTTTACCCCAATAGGACATGCAGCCATTTAGCCTAATCATTTTCTGTATATGGCAGACTTGGAGGCCATTATTAGGGACCATGTGAGCCCCTCCTTCTGAAACCGCTTAGATGCGGAGATTGCTCTTGGCCATTGCATCTAAGGGGTAATTGGACCGGAGTTCTGTACGATCCCAGTCACAGGATTTCAGGGGTTACTAGACTCTCGAACTTCACATGACACAATATAGCCACACAGAGCTTAGGCTACAGCTGTAGAAACAAGACTGGGTGGCATAAGTCCCTTTAGTAGCCCCTGTAAGAAGGTGTAGTACCAGTCATTAAGAGGTTAAATCTTTGGGGAGGAACTGCTGGTGTATCATGGATCTTTCTTATAAGATAACATACCGGGACATTACTAATGGTTATTGTACACAATCTCTGCTCTGCTACATGCTCCTATTAGATCTGAATACTACAAGGCCTCTTCAAAACATCTAATGGCCACAGCCGAGCTAAAAGTCACTGAACCACAGCCCAGAAAACATTTTCCTATATACGGCATCTTCTTATTAATAGACCCCTGAGATGTCATCATAGTTGGGCACGACGTGCGCATGATGTTTAATCCGTGGAGGCGCAGGGAGAAAAAGGTTCTCAGTGCCCATGTCCGGCAGCTACAGACTACCGACATGACTGCTGGACCACGGTAATGCGAATCCTTGCGATCGGCGCTAATAATGACAAACACGAGCACTTAAAATAGTGAAACCGTCCATGATGATACCTGTAATCCACAGCTCGCCGCCTCCACAATGGCCATGCAGAAAGCCTCAGTCAGGGACGTATTCAGGAAGATCTCTCCTTTCACAAGGACGTTTCTCACCTGGTGATGTTCAAGAGCTCCTAAGAGGCGGACTCTGAAAAACCATGAAGAAAAAAAAAGGACTTTATATTACCAATCAATTCATGATCACAAACTGACAGACACCAGGTAGAGATCAGTCTCCATCTGAGAATAAGACGACTGGACGAGGGAACATGGGCACATGAGAAAGGAAGTTCCAGCACATATAGTGCAGACAGAATGCTGATAAAGTGCCCACTCAAAGCGAGTGGAGGGCAAGTTATAGCATGAGAATCAGGACAGTTTCTGGAACAAAGGCACAGTAACCTGTCAACTTTTTGTGAGGGTAGCAAGGCCATCGTGTGAAAGGGTAATTGCGCTTTAGGCTATTTTCTCATTTACTGTGGACCTACCGAGGTGATTTTCAAAGTGGAAAGACATTGTGAAGAAAGCAAAACCACAATCCAGCAATGAGGTAAAGCTCCAATAAAATCTGACTTTTAGATATTATATTTTAATTATTGAAGAAATAAAAGATAAGCCTCCTATACTGTATGGTAAACACATCTCGGCAGCCATGCCTTATTTATGACCACACAAAAATCTCCCTCACACGTCACTCCTTTAAATCACTCACATTAGTGGGTGTGGAGAGGGGAAAAAAAAAAAAAAAAGGGGGAAAACAAAATGATCATTTATATAAAAGAAAGTGAAATATATCCATAATAGCACGGTGCACACTAAGAAATACATCACACGTGCCCCCACTATCACACATCACATGTGCCCCTATTATCACACATCACTTGTGCACCCACTATCACACATGCCCCCACTATCACACATGCTCCCACTATCACACATGCCCACGCTATCTCACATCACTCGTGCCCCCACTATCACATGTGCCCCCACTATCACACACGTTCCCCTACTATCACATGTCCCCACTATCTCACATCACTCGTGCACCCGCTATCATACATCACATGTACCCCCAATATCACACATGCCCCCACTATCACACGTGCCCCCACTATCACACATTACACATGCCCCCACTATCACACATCACACGTGCCCCCACTATCACACGTGCCCCCACTATCACACATCACACATGCCCCCACTATCACACATCACACGTGCCCCCACTATCAAACATCACACGTGCCCCCACTATTACACATCACAAGTGGCCCCCACTATCACACATCGCACGTGCCACCACTATAAGACATGCCCCCAGTATCACACGTGCCCCCACTATCACACGTGCCCCCACTATCACATCACATGTGCCCCCTGCTATCACACGTGCCCAGTATCACACATCACACATGCCCCCACTATCACGTGACCCCAGTATCAAACATCACACGTGCCCCCACTATTACACATCACAAGTGGCCCCCAGTATCACACATCGCACGTGCCCCCACTATAACACATGCCCCCAGTATCACACTTCACACGTGCCCCCACTATCACATGTGCCCCCACTATCACACAGACAAGATATAAAATGAAGACTACGTCCTGTATGTCCAAGATGAACACTCATTTTGTTTCAAAGTACCATAGGCTGGAAGTGAATTGGGAAATAGATGTGTTATTATTACCAGTCGTGGCGTAATAATGATTGCAGAAGCTGCAGATCTGACACTTTGTGCTGCAGAGTGTAACTCACACTGACAAATGCAGCATAAAGTGACCGATCTCCATCCTGCATCTCGTCAGTTTACTCTGCGGATAGTCTTTCACAGCGACCATGAAATTTCTGGGATGTGCAGTCACTGGAAAACAAAGTCTTGAAGTCAGATCTGCTAAATGTCTAAGCGGTTCCTGAAAGCAGAAGATCCTATATCCTTTCATACAGATAAAGCAGAAGATCATACATCCATTCATACAGATAAAGCAGAAGATCATACATCCATTCATACAGATAAAGCAGAAGATCATACATCCATTCATACAGATAAAGCAGAAGATCATACATCCATTTATACAGATAAAGCAGAAGATCATACATCCATTCATACAGATAAAGCAGAAGATCATACATCCATTCATACAGATAAAGCAGAAGATCATACATCCATTTATACAGATAAAGCAGAAGATCATACATCCATTTATACAGATAAAGCAGAAGATCATACATCCATTCATACAGATAAAGCAGAAGATCATACATCCATTCATACAGAAAGCAGAAGATCATACATCCATTTATACAGATAAAGCAGAAGATCATACATCCATTCATACAGATAAAGCAGAAGATCATACATCCATTTATACAGATAAAGCAGAAGATCATACATCCATTCATACAGATAAAGCAGAAGATCATACATCCATTCATACAGAAAGCAGAAGATCATACATCCATTCATACAGATAAAGCAGAATATCCTATATCCATTCATACAGATAAAGCACAAGATCATACATCCATTCATACAGAAAGCAGATCATACATCCATTCATACAGAAAGCAGAAGATCATACATCCATTCATACAGATAAAGCAGAAGATCATACATCCATTCATACAGATAAAGCAGAATATCAGACATCCATTCATACAGCTGTCAGACGGATGACGGTGAATACACATATGGAAGGACAATAATACAAGGTTTCCTCGTGAGTGTTGGGAGATTTTCAGAGACCTTTCTAATTTTAGGACTTGGATAAAGGCTGCACATTAGGTCAGGCACACACAGAAGGAGCAGTTTCCTGCAATGTCGAGCATCGCTTCATCTAATAGAGGAAGGCAGGCCTGATATTCATGCGTGATACGTTCCTGTCTCCGGGCTGATCGGCTCTGAAAGCTGTTTTGCATTATGTTGTTTTTTTTCCTCAGACTTTCTATAAAGAACGGAGAACAGATCGCAATGTTCTACAATTCTCCATCTGTTGGACCCGGACCGTGGATGGAGCAGACGGCCTCCAGAACACCATGTTATAGCTGGAGCGAAAGCAGTAACTGAATTACATTTTTTTTTTTAAAGAAACACTAAGGCTATGTGCACACGTTCAGGATTTCTTGCGTTTTTTTGTCCGTTCTCAAAAAAACGCTAACAAAACGCTTACATAAGCATCCCATCATTTTTAATGCATTCCACAATTTTTGTGCACATGCTCATCATGGTAAAAAACGCATCATGTTCATTAATTTTACGGATTTTTTGCGTTTTTGCCGATATATTATTGCATTGGGAAGCTCTGGAAAAAAAAGGCGAAAAATCCGCAAAAAACCATGAAAAAAATGCGAGCGGATTTCCTGCAGTAAAAGTCCGGTTTTGTTCAGGAAAATTCTGCAGACATTCCTGAACGTGTGCACATAGCCTTAGGCTGTGTGCACACGTAGCAGATTTTTTGCGGTTTTTCGCTATAAAAACGCTATAAAACCACGAAAAAAATGCTCACATTAAGCATCCTATTTAATAGAATTCAATCCTCATTTTTTGTGTACATGCTGCATTTTTTTCCTGAGCGGAATCGCATTCCAGAAAAAAACGCAGCATGTTCATTAAACTTGCGGAATCGCGGGGATTCCACACACCTAGGAATGCATTGATCTGCTTACTTCCCGCATGGGGCTATGCCCACCATGCGGGAAGTAAGCAGATCATGTGCAGTTGGTACCCAGGGTGGAGGAGAGGAGACTCTCCTCCACGGACTGGGCACCATATAATTGTTAAAAAAAAAAAAGAATTAAAATAAAAAATCATGATATACTCACCCTCTGATGGCCCCGGAGTCCTCCCGCCTCTCAGCGGTGCACGTGGCCGCTTCCGTTCCTATCGATGGTGTGTGTGCAGAACCTGCGATGATGTCGCGGTCACATGACCGCGATGACGTCGCGGTCACGTGACCGCGACGTCATCGAAGGTCCTACACACACACTATCGATAGGAATGGAAGCCGCTGAGGAGATCGGCTGTTTGCAGAAGGTGAGTATAAAGATTTTTTTAATTTTTTTTTAGTATTTTTAACATTCTATCTTTTACTATTGATGGGGCATAGGCAGCATCAATAGTAAAAAGTTGGTCACACTTGTCAAGCACTATGTTTGACAAGTGTGACCAACCTATCAATCAGTTTTCCAAGCGATGCTACAGATCGCTTGGAAAACGCTAGCATTCTGCAAGCTAATTATGCTTGCAAAATGCTAGATTTCTGCGGGAATATGCATGCCAATTCCGCATGCGATATACTAGCGGCAGGAGTTGCAGAATTGCCGTGGAAATTTTGCAACGTGTGCACTTAGCCTAAAAGTTTTGTTTAATGAAAAAGTGGCAAATAATGGTCAATCCCATAAATTGAGACTTTTGAAAGTGAATGGGGTGTGGAGCGAGGCTCCAATTAATTACGTTTTAAGTTAGAAAATGTTGAGAGAAAAAAAAGCAGTTCAAATCAGCCCCCTCATAGCAGGCAATCGTTTCATTGTGAAAATTTAAAAAGATGCATAAAATGTATTAAAAAGAACCCGTCATCAGGGTTTTGCTCCCCCATCTGAGAGCACCATTATGCAGGGCCAGAGACCCCGATTCCAGTGATGTGTCACTTACTGAGCTGCTTGCTGCCATTTTTTTAAAATCCCTTTTTTTCTCTGCTGCAGATCTAGCAGTTCTCAGAATACTGACCTCTTTATAACCCGGCCCACAGCTCTGATTGGCAGCTTTCTGTGTACACTGAATACAGAGAACTACCTGGCAGCAGGTCAACTAGTGATAAAAATCACTGTTTTAGCAGCAGGAGACCATCAAAACTACACACTAAGCAGACCAGTGAGTGACACATCGCTGGAATCAGGATCCCTGCCTCTATAGTGTTTGAAAAACCAGTCTGCGTTAATCCCGCTCTAACTGTAGAAAATACGCAATTTAGAAAAACCTGACGATTCACTCACTCCTTTAGGACAAGTTTCCACATTCAACAAAAACACTGCTTTTTTCTGCAGGTGTTGGCACCAAAATACACACTATGTAGCCATCCAGTAGGTGGCCCTTATGGCCACATACTCTTGGGAGTGCCTATTGGGTGGAAGAACATATTACTACCTGTAGGGGAAAAAAACAGACATATGCACACAAAAAAATGAAAAAATAAAAAGTTCAAAAGAGTTGGGAAAAGCTTGATTGTTACTATTACAGTTTTTGTTGTTGTAACATGGGACTTACCTCTTTTCTACTCAAACACAATACAGTAACATGTTTGGGGTTTTTTTGTTTTTGTTTCGGGCCTGTGATGGGAGTAAAAGTTCCCTGTTAAGGATAAAAATTTCCAGTTCTGATGATCAGCAAATTATTAGCAATCTTACTTGTGGATACGTGACATCTTATGTTAACCAGACAAGCACTTTAAAGATGTTGTTTGCGTTACCTGTCATGGAGCTGGTATCGTTCCCTTACTTCTTCTAAAATGATTCTCTTGGGCCCTTCACCTCCGATGAGAAAGTGCACTTCAGGGTATTTCTCACACATTTCAGGAATGATACCACCGAGCAAATCTACACCTTAAAAAAACAAAGAGAGAATACACAACTACAGTTAGGTCCATATATTTTTGGACAGAGACAACATTTTTCTAATTTTGGTTGTAGACATTACCACAATGAATTGTAAACAAAACAATTCAGATGTAGTTGAAGTTCAGACTTTCAGCTTTCATTTGAGGGTATCCACATTAAAATTGGATGAAGGGTTTAGGAGTTCCAGCTCCTTAACATGTGCCACCCTGTTTTTAAAGGGACCTAAAGTAATTGGACAATTGACTCCAAGACTATTTCATGGACAGGTGTGGGCAATCCCTTCATTTAAGGTACCTTCACACTAAACGATATCGCTAGCGATCCGTGACGTTGCAGCGTCCTGGCTAGCGATATCGTTTAGTTTGACACGCAGCAGCGATCAGGATCCTGCTGTGATGTCGCTGGTCGCTGAATAAAGTTCAGAACTTTATTTGGTCGTCCGATCGCCATGTATCGTTGTGTTTGACAGCAAAAGCAACGATACCAGCGATGTTTTACACTGGTAACCAGGGTAAACATCGGGTTACTAAGCGCAGGGCCGCGCTTAGTAACCCGATGTTTACCCTGGTTACCAGCGTAAAATGTAAAAAAAACAAACAGTACATACTTACATTCACGTCCCCTGCCGTCCGCTTCCTGCACTGACTGAGCGCCGTAAAGTGAAAGTGAAAGTACAGCACAGCGGTGACGTCACCGCTGTGCTGTTAGGGCCAGCGCTCAGTCAGTCCAGGAAGCGGACGGCAGGGGACGCGAATGTAAGTATGTACTGTTTGTTTTTTTTACATTTTACGCTGATAACCAGGGTAAACATCGCGTTACTAAGCCCGGCCCTGCGCTTAGCAACCCGATGTTTACCCTGGTTACCCGGGGACCTCGGCATCGTTGGTCGCTGGAGAGCGGTCTGTGTGACAGCTCCCCAGCAACCAAACAGCGACGCTGCAGCGATCGGCATCGTTGTCGCTATCGCTGCAGCGTCGCTTAATGTGAAGGTACCTTAAGTCATTCTCAATTAAGCAGATAAAAGGCCAGGAGATGATTTGAGGTGTGGTGCTTGCATTTGGAAGGTTTTGCGGTGAAGTAAACATGCGGTCAAAGGAGCTCTCCATGCAGGTGAAACAAGCCATCCTTAAGCTGCGAAAACAGAAAAAACCCATCCGAGAAATTGCTACAATATTAGGAGTGGCAAAATCTACAGTTTGGTACATCCTGAGAAAGAAAGAAAGAAAGAAAGAAAGAAAGAAAGAAAGAAAGAAAGAAAGAAAGAAAGAAAGAAAGAAAGAAAGAAAGAAAGAAAGAAAGAAAGAAAGAAAGAAAGAAAGAAAGAAAGAAAGAAAGAAAGAAAGAAAGAAAGAAAGAAAGAAAGAAAGAAAGAAAGAAAAAAGAAAGAAAGAAAGAAAGAAAGAAAGAAAGAAAGAAAGAAAAAAAGCACTGGTGAACTCATCAATGCAAAAAGACCTGGGCGCCCACAGAAGACAACAGTGGTGGATGATCACAGAATAATCTCCATGGTGAAGAGAAACCCCTTCACAACAGCCAACCAAGTGACCAACACTCTCCAGGAGGTCGGTGTATCAATATCCAAATCTACCATAAAGAGAAGACTGCATGAAAGTAAATACAGAGGGTTCACTGCATGGTGCAGCCACTCATAAGCATCAAGAATAAAAAGGCTAAAAAACATCTAAAAAAGCCAGCACAGGTCTGGAAGAACATTCTTTGAACAGATGAAACCAAGATCAACCTCTACCAGAATGATGGAAAGAGACAAGTATGGTGAAGGCTTGGTACGGCTCATGATCTACAGCATACCAAATCATCTGTAAAACACGGCGGAGGCAGTGTGATGGCTTGGGCATGCATGACTGCCAGTGGCACTGGGTCACTAGTGTTTATGGATGATGTGACACAGGACAGAAGCAGCCGAATGAATTCTGAGGTATTCAGAGCCGCCATACTGTGTGCTCAGATCCAGCCAAATGCAGCCAAACTGATTGGTCGTCGTTTCATACTACAGATGGACAATGACCCAAAACATAAAGCCAAACAAACCCAGGAGTTTGTGAAAAATAAAGAAAAGATTACACAGCACCGCTATTACTTGGAACCCAATGTCCCCACAGCTGTGTGCCGCTGCTGTGCCATATATGCCTAAAAACCGGACACTCGGGTGCACTAAGTCCAGTTGTATGTAATAGTCCAAATGAAGAAAAAACGAAAGTGCACTCACCGGTCCTGAAAATACCGATCCTTTATTTAGAACATGTGCAGGTAACAGGGAGAACGTGGACAGAAAGGACGACGGCCGTTTCGCGCTGCCGCGCTTCTACGGATCCTGACCCGTAGAAGCGCGGCAGCGTGAAACGGCCATCGTCCTTTCTGTCCACGTTCTCCCTGTTGTTACCTGCACATGTCCTAAATAAAGGATCGGCGTTTTCAGGACCGGTGAGTGCACTTTCGTTTTTTTCTTCATTTGGACAACCCAGGAGTTTATTAAAGCAAAGAAGTGGAATATTCTTGAGTGTCCAAGTCAGTCACCTGATCACAACCCAATTGAGCATGCATTTCACTTGTCAAAGACTAAACTTCAGACAGAAAGGCCCACAAACAAACAGCAACTGAAAACCACCGCAGTGAAGGCCCGGCAGAGCATCAAAAAGGAGGAAACACCGCGTCTGGTGATGTCCATGAGTTCAAGACTTCAGGCAGTCATTGCCAACAAAGGGTTTTCAACCAAGTACTAGAAATGAACATTTTATTGAAAATTATTGAATCTGTCCAATTACTTTTGGTCCCTTTAAAAACAGGGTGGCACATGTTAAGGAGCTGAAACTCCTAAACCCTTCATCCAATTTTAACGTGGATACCCTCAAATGAAAGCTGAAAGTCTGAACTTCAACTGCATCTGAATTGTTTTGTTTAAAATTCATTGTGGTAATGTATATATGGAAATATATATGGACCTAACTGTACATGTGGGGAAAAGTCTATGACACCTAACACTGATAGGACTGTGTATGGCACCAAGGTCTGCAGGGTGCTCAGCATCGTGCACATGGAGGGAGAGACCACGGCGATCAGAGAATCATGAAATCACTTAGTTACATATTTAATATGGTTGAAAAAAGACAAATATCCATCAAGTACAGCAGAGGGATGGCAAAGGATAAAGGAAATGGGTGTATATATACCCATAATGCATGATACCAAAGAGCTAATCCTACCTGAACTCAATTTTCGACCCACTAGATCAAACATTCAGGAAAAAAACTTTACACTAATTATTTATATTATTTAGCTCTAAAAAAAAAAAAAAAAACATCTAAAGATTTTTAAATCATCAATGGTTCCTGGATCTGAACATCTGCCCCCCCGTGAAAGTAAAAACCCCTATACTCACCTCCGATATCAGCGACGTTCCGTTGGGTCGGCACTCATGAGGTTGTTCTGATACGCCAGCCCTGCGCCCAATCAGCGTGGTCATCACTGGCCCCGCCTTCAGACATGTATGTAATTAGCATGAAGTGAGAGCTGCGTCCGGCCGCTCGCTACCTCTTGATTACCAATATGTCCAGAGTTGAGAACAGTGACGACAGAGCTCACGTGTCATAACAACCGCAAGAGATCTAGGAACGCGTGTGCCATCACAGCGGGTACAGCACCGGTATGGGAGGAGAGTATAAGGGGTTTTATTTTCACGGGCGCAAACATTCATATCGAGAAGGGGTTGTCCTAGTAGTGAACAACCCTAAAGGAGTCACAGTGCTTAGCCAATGCCTACTGAGTACTGAGTAATGGGAGCACCAGCAGTAGGATCACCAACTATCACTAGGTGAGGGCATATTCTAGTCAATTATCGAAGTAGAAAAACTTACTTAACTATTAAAGGGAACCTGTCACCAGGTTTTCCACATATAAAGTATGGCCATCGTTAAGGCCTTTTTTACAGAATACTGGAGTGCTATAAAGAATCCTGAATCCACTCTACAGATCCCAGGGTGTCTCTGGTCTTGATCCGGCGCCTCCTTTCTTCTTATGATCGCCGTTCTCCTTCCCTGCTTTGTGTGGACAATGTGTCCTACACAATGTCCTCCATCACGCAGGCGCACTTCTATCAGCGTTGCCGATGGCAGAGAAAACGACCTTAGTGCGTATAAGCTGGCTTTACTTCCAGGTCATCAGCGCTCTTTGGCGTTTTCAGGCACATTCACACTACAGTAGTTTGCTTTGCCCTCGGCAGGACAGATATGTGCACCTGCGCAAAAGCGTAGTGAGGGACACTGTGTGGATGGCAAAGGAAGCGTCGTCCACATGAAGCGGGGAAGGAGGCCGGTGATTGTAAGAAGAGAGGAGACGCCGGATATAGACCAGGGATGCTCATCAGACTGGACTGCGCTGCATGTAACTATAATAAAAGCAATGTTTTGGGTTCCGCAGATTGGATTGGGGACTTATCAACAGAATTCCAGTATGCTGTACAAAAAGAGAAAAAGTGGTTGCCGTACTTTATATGATGAAAACCTGGTTCCCTTTAATTCCAGCCAGAAACACATCACCTATCCGATGGACTGGGAGTCACGAAAACAAGTGCAACTGAGAGTGTAATACATCTTTAAGTGTAGCTTCTTTTTTTTGCAACTAAATCCCTATTTTCTTGAAAAGATCGCGAGTCCCTTCATTCTCAGGAATGATGGTGCTTCTAACTTTAGGACCCTAGCTGTTCCCATAACATTTTAAAAACATGGGAAAACACCCTTGAAGTAATAAGATCCCATAAATGTACATGGATTTTGTGGTTGTGAAGCAAAATCTTCACAAAATTCACAAACATTCTGCATTCCATGGGTAGGAATAAGATTTCTGAAGCTAAAAAAGAAAAAAAATACCTGCCAGAATATGTAGCATGTTACTTATTCACATGGATTCTGCATAAGAAGGCACAGATATAAGGCACAAATCTGAGGATCAGCTATTTTACCTTTTCTGTAGACGAGTCTGCTGACCACGACAATGGTGATCTTATCGCTTTTCTCTTTCTGTCGGTCCGGGGTGAAGTCTGTGGGGTCCACAGCGTTTGGAATCACAGACACGATCTCGGGATCCAGGGCCGCTCGGAGGACAGTGTTTTCCTTGCTGGTGTAGGAGACGCAGATGATGTGGTTTGTGTCACACAGAGACACTGTAAGAAGTTTGTTGGTGAGAACGGAGCTGACATCTGCAAACCCAAACAGAGAATGGTCTGTGAAGACCGTATGGAGTCCCAACGTCTTAGCGTGAAAGAGGGCATCATGGGCCATGGCAGAAAAAGAGCTGTGCGAGTGGACGACAGACACCTGTTCCCTTACAAATATGTACCTGAGCAGAGGGAGGCTGTGCAATAACGTGGTGGCCGTCGACTGGTTATACATGACTTTTAAAGGTAAATAATACACCTTCAGCCCATTGGTGAGGTAGCGGATTCCTTTCCTGTCCCCATAAGCGTGGGTGACGATGATCACCTTGTGTCCTCTTTCAATCAGGCACTGAGAAAGCTGATAAATGTGACTTTCCACCCCACCCATATTTGGGTAAAAAAAGTCAGACACCATGCATATTCTGTGAGTCCTCCGGGGAGCGTGCGCAGTCTCTGCAGGATGTGAGGAGTTACTATAACAGCAGGCCTGGCTTCCTTCCTTTCTGCTGTGAACCATGGTACAAGCCGGAGGTTAGGCGGTCCCCCGAATGTTGTGTGGATCTAAAGGACAAACAAAACATAGATCAGCAAGGACTAGTGAGCAAAACACCAGACTATTGTGCCAGACACACAAATTGCACTGAGACATTAAATAGAATCATAGAATGTTAGAGCTGGAAGGACCTCCAGGGTCATCAGGCCCAACCACCTGCTCAATGCTGGATTTACTAAACCATCTGTATCTTCTCCTTTTTAGTTTCATTCTGATGCATGTGCAATTAAGAATAAGGATGATCCCTCTACACTGTGACATCCCCCCTTCAGATATTTGTAGACAGCTATTAAGTCCCCTCTTAGGTTTTCTCTTTTGCAAGCTAAACATTCCCAGATAATTTAACCGTTCCTTGTAGGACAGCATTTTCGGTCCGCTCACCATCCTGGTAGCTCTTCTCTGAACCTGCTCCAGTTTTTTTTATGTCTTTTTTTAAATGTGCTGCCCAGAACTGGACACAGTATTCCAGATGAGGCCCGACCAAGGAGGAGTAGAGGGGAATAATGACTTCACGTGATCTAGACCCTATGCTTCTCTTAATACATCCTAGAACTGTGTTTGCCTTTTTTGCTGCTGCATCACACTGTTGACTCATATGCAGTCTGTGATCTATTAGTATACCCAAGTCTTTTCCTCGCGTGCTGTTCCTTAGTTATATTCCTCTTATTCTGTATATGTTATTTTTGTTTTTCTTGCCCAGATATAGAATCTTGCATTTTTGCCTGTTAATTACCATTCTATTGGTCACTGCCCATTGCTCAAGTTTATCTAGATCCTTCTGAATCCTCTCTGTCTTCTCTGGTGTTAGCTATAACTCCTAGCTTTGCATTGTCTGCAAATTTGATTGGTTTACCTTAAATTCCCTTATCTAGATCATTTATAAAAATGTTGAACAAAACTGGGACCAGGACAGAGCCTTATGGTACGCCACCTGGAACACTCTTCCAATTGGATGTGCAACCATTTATTACCACTCTTTCAGTACAATCACTGAGCCAATTATGAATCCACCTAACTGTAGGATAGCGTGAGACACTTTATCAAATGCTTTGCTTAAGTCGAGATATACTATATCTACCGTATTTCCCTGATCCACACAGTCAGTGATTCCATCATAAAAGGAAATTAGATTTTTCTGACATGACTTGTTTGCTACAGACTCATGCTGGCCCTGGTTAACTACTGTATTCTTAACCAAGTACTTACATACATGATGTTTAATAATTTATTGAAAGATCTGGTATAGAAGTAAGACTCACTCGCCTGTAATTTCATGGATCCGTCTTTTTTCCTTTCTTGAAGATAGGGGCAACATTTGCCCTACTCCAGTCTTCTGGGATTTCTCCTGTTCTCCTAGAATTTTCAAAGTTTCTGGCTAGTAGTTCTGCAATTTCCACTGCTAACTCTTTCAGTGATATTCGAGATACTATATGAGAGATCATAAAAGGCTGATTTCCACCATCACTATAGAAAATATTTACTCCCTAAATTTTGCACATTGAAAGTGGTTGTTAAACCCCCACCTGATTCTGCTCTCTATTAATGCAAAGGTGCAGGTTTAGGGTGTGGAAACAGACTGACAAATTCCCTTTAAGCTTGATCTATAGCTTTGTGTAACCTGGACATACAGATTTATGAATATAATACCGTATCTTCAGAATTGGCAGAGTGACAGTAAAGCCGCCGAAGCTTACATGCTAATGTAGGATTTAACGCTGCAAAACATAGATGGAAAATGCAAGTCAAGGAGAGGCTGGTGATGGCACACTGGATTCATGGAAACAGTGTGAATGTTATATTAGAAATCAGCAATAAATGGTGTTTCTGCTCTTTCCTTAACTTTATATATGGCCCCAGTGTGCAAAAAAAAAAAAGTATATACAGTGAAGGAAATTATTTGATCCCTTGCTGATTTTGTAAGTTTTCCCACTGACAGACATGAGCAGTCTATAATTTTAAGGGTAGGTTAATTTTAATATTGAGAGACAGAATATCAAAAATAAAATCCAGAAAAATCACATTGTATAAATTATATGAATTTATTTGCATTTTGCAGTGAGAAATAAGTATTTGATCCCTCTGGCAAATAAGACTTAATACTTGGTGGGAAAACCGCTATTGTTGGCAAGCACAGCAGACTTTTTTTTTTGTAGTTGATGATGAGGTTTGCGCACGTCAGGAGGAATTTTTGTCCACTCCTCTTTGCAGATCATCTCTAAATCATTAAGATTTTGAGGCTGTTGCTTGCTAACTCGGAGCTTTAATCTCCTTCCGTAAGTTTTCTGTAGTATTAAGGTCTGGAGACTGGCTAGGCCACTCGATGACCTTAATGTGCTTCTTTTTGAGCCACTCCTTTGTTGCCTTGGCTGTATGTTTTGGTTCATTGTCTTGCTGGAAGACCCAGCCACGACCCATTTTTAATGTCCTGGCGGAGGGAAGGAGGTTGTCACTCAGGATTTTTACGGTACATGGCTCCATCCATTCTCCCTTTGATGTGGAGTAGTCCTGTGCCCCTAGCAGAGAAACACATCCAATACATAATGCTTCCACCTCCATGCTTGACAGTGGAGAGAGTGTTCATTGGGTAATAGCCAGCATTTCTCTTCCTTCTAACACGGAGAATGAGTTAAAGACCTCAAATTTTGCCTCATCTGACCAAAGTACCTTCTCCCAATCACTCACAAAATCATCCAGGTGTTCATTGGCCACTTCAGACGGGCCTGCACATGTACCTTCTTGACCAGGGGGACCTTGTGGGCACTGCAGGATTTTAAACCTTTACGGCATAATGTGTTACCAATGGTTTTCTTGGCGACTGTGGTCCCAGCTGCCTTTAGATCATTAACAAGTTCCCCCCCGTGTAGTTTTAGGCTGATCTCTCACCTTCCTCATGATCAAGGATACTCCACGAGATGAGATTTTGCATGGTGCCTCAGATCGATGTCGATTGACAGTCAATTTGTATTTCTTCCATTTTCTTACCATTGCACCAACAGTTGTCTATTTCTCACCCAGCATCTTACTTATGGTTTTATAGCCCATTATAGCTTTGTGCAGGTCTATGATCTTGTCCCCGACATCCTTATAAAGCTCTTTGGTCTTGCCCATGTTGTAGAGGTTAGAGTCTGACTGATTAATGGAGTCTGTGGACAGGAATCTTTTATAAAGGTGACTATGTAAGACAGCTGTCTTTAATGCAGGTAACGAGTTGATTAGGAGCATCTAACTGGTCTGTAGGAGCCAGAACTCTTAATGGTTGGTAGGGGGATCAAATACTTATTTCTCACTGCAAAATGCAAATAAATTTATATAATTTATACAATGTGATTTTCTGGATTTTATTTATGATATTATATCTCTCAATGTTAAAATTAGCCTACCCTTAAAATTATAGACTGTTCATGTCTTTGTTAGTGGGCAAACTTACAAAATTAGCAAGGGATCAAATAATTATTTCTTTCACTGTACTAACCTCTAGATTCCTCGACTCTACACCATCCTGCTAGTAGGGTTCCCTCCCAGTCTCCTTACTTCATTCTCAGCCAGTGGGGTAAGTACTTGACAACTGCAGCCAATTGCTTGGCAACTGATTGGCTGCAGCAGTCATGTACCAATCATGCCGGAATAGATGGAGAGAAGACCGGTGGGCAACAGAGGAACAGAGCAGGATAGAGAAATGGTATGGATATGTAGTTTTTGGTATTTTTTTTATTTTTTATTCATGCATGGGTGTAACACCCTTTTAAACAAAGTTACTTAAAGAGGTTGTCCTACCATTTTTTTCCCCTCATCAGCTGATCTAAAGACATATACAAGTGCTTCTCACAAAATTAGAATATCATCAAAAAGTTCATTTATTTCAGTTCTTCAATACAAAAAGTGAAACTCATATTATATATAGTCACTACAGAGTGATCTATTTCACATGTTTATTTCTGTTAACCCCTTCATGACCCAGCCTATTTTGGCCTTAATGACCTGGCCGTTTTTTGCAATTCTGACCAGTGTCCCTTTATGAGGTAATAACTCAGGAACGCTTCAACGGATCCTAGCGATTTTGAGATTGTTTTTTCGTGACATATTGGGCTTAATGTTAGTGGTAAATTTAGGTCGATAATTTCTGAGTTTATTTGTGAAAAAAACTGAAACTTGGCAAAAATTTCGCAATTTTCACATTTTTAATTTTTATTCTGTTAAACCAGAGAGTTATGTGACACAAAATAGTTAATAAATAACATTTCCCACATGTCTACTTTACATCAGCACAATTTTGGAATCAAATTTTTTTTTTGCTAGGAAGTTATAAGGGTTAAAATTTGACCAGTGATTTCTCATTTTTACAACAAAATTTACAAAACCATTTTTGTTAGGGACCACCTCACATTTGAAGTCAGTTTAAGGGTTCTATATGGCTGAAAATACCCAAAAGTGACACCATTCTAAAAACTGCACCCCTCAAGGTGCTCAAAACCACTTTCAAGAAGCACTGTTTGGGCGCACGGCAGGGCTCGGAAGGGAAGGCACGCCGTTTGGCTTTGTGAATGGAAAATTAGCTCCAATCATTAGCGGACACCATGTCGCGTTTGGAGAGCCCCTGTGTGCCTAAACATTGGAGCTCCCCCACAAGTGACCCCATTTTGGAAACTAGACCTCCCAAGGAACTAATCTAGATGTGTGGTGAGCACTTTGAACCCCCAAGTGCTTCACAGAAGTTTATAACACAGAGCCATGAAAATAAAAAATAATTTTTCTTTTCTCAAAAATGATTTTTTAGCCCACAATTTTTTATTTTCCCAATGGTAACAGGAGAAATTGGACCCCAAAAGTTGTCGTCCAGTTTCTCCTGAGTACGCCGATACCCCATATGTGGGGGTAAACCACTGTTTTGGCACACGTCGGGGTTCGGAAGGGAAGTAGTGACGTTTTGAAATGCAGACTTTGATGGAATGCTCTGCGGGCGTCACGTTGCGTTTGCAGAGCCCTTAATGTGCCTAAACAGTAGGAACTCCCCACAAGTGACCCCATTTTGGAAACTAGACCCCCAAGGGAACTTATCTAGATGTGTGGTGAGCACTTTGAACCCCCAAGTGCTTCACAGAAGTTTATAACGTAGAGCCTTGAAAATAATAAATGTGTTTTCTTCCCTCAAAAATATTTTTTTAGCCCAGAATTTCTTAATTTTCCCAAGGGTAACAGGAGAAATTGGACCCCAATATTTGTTGCCCAGTTTGTTGTGAGTACGCTGATACCCCATATGTGGGGGTAAACCACTGTTTGGGGGCACGTCAGGGCTCGGAAGGGAAGTAGTGACATTTGAAATGCAGACTTTGATGCAATGGTCTGCGGGCATCACGTTGCATTTGCAGAGCCCCTGATGTGCCTAAACAGTAGAAACACCCCACAAGTGACCCTATTTTGGAAACTAGACCCCCAAGGAACTTATCTAGATGTGTAGTGAGCACTTAGAACCCCCAAGTGCTTCACAGAAGTTTAGAACGCAGAGCCGTGAAAATAAAAAATAATTGTTCTTTCCTCAAAAATTATGTTTTAGCAAGTAATTTTTTATTTTCGCAAGGGTAACAGGAGAAATTGGACCCCAATAGTTGTTGCCCAGTTTGTCCTAAGTACGCTGGTACCCCATATGTGGGGGTAAACCACTGTTTGGGTGCACGTCAGGGCTCAGAAGGGAGGGAGCACCATTTGACTTTTTGAACGCAAGATTGGCTGGAATCAATGGTGGCGCCATGTTGCGTTTGGAGACCCCTGATGTGCCTAAACAGTGGAAACCCCTCAATTCTAACTTCAACACTAACCCCAACACACCCCTAACCCTAATCCCAACTGTAGCCATGACCCTAATCACAACCCTAACCCCAACACACCCCTAACCACAACCCTAACCCCAACACACCCGTAACCCTAATCCCAACCCTAACCCTATCCCTAATCCCAACCCTAACCCTAATCCCAACCCTAACCACAACTGTAACCCCAACACACCCCTAACCCTATCCGTAACCCTAACCACAAGCCTAATCTTAACCCTATTTCCAACCCTAGCCCTAATTCCAACCCTAACTCTAATTCCAACCCTAACTCTAATTCCAACCCTAACTCTAATTCCAACCCTAACCCTAAGTCTATGTGCCCACGTTGCGGATTCGTGTGAGATTTTTCCGCACGATTTTTGAAAAATCCGCAGGTAAAAGGCACTGCGTTTTACCTGCGGATTTACAGCGGATTTCCAGTGTTTTTTGTGCGGATTTCACCTGCGGATTCCTATTGAGGAACAGGTGTAAAACGCTGCGGAATCCGCACAAAATTGACATGCTGCGGAAAATACAACGCAGCGTTTCCGCACGGTATTTTCCGCACCGTTGGCACAGCGGATTTAGTTTTCCATAGGTGTACATGGTACTGTAAAAATGATGGAAAACTGCTACGAATTCGTAGCGGCCAATCCGCACATGCCCTAACCCTACCCCTAGCTCTAACCCTAGTTCTAACCCTAGTGGAAAACGAAAAAAAAATATTTTCTTTTTTTTTTTTTTATTATTGTCCCTACCTATGGGGGTGATAAAGGGGGGGGGGGGGTCATTTACTATTTTTTTTATTTTGATCACTGTGATATAACCTGGAACGAATGTGCCGGCCGGCAGATTCGGCGGGCGCACTGCGCATGCGCACGCCATTTTGGAAGATGGCGGCGCCCATGGAGAAGACGGATGGACACCGGGAGGCCCGGTAAGTATGAGGGGGGGGGGGGGGGGGTCTGAGCATGGGGGGTGGGTCGGAGGACGGGGGGTGGCATCGGAGCACGGGGGGAGCGGGCAGGAGGACGGGGGAGCAGACAGGACGACGGAGGGGAGCGGAGCACCGGACGGAGGACCGGGGAGGCGATCTGTCCGATGATATTGCAGCATCGGCCATGGCTGGATTGTAATATTTCATCAGTTTTTTAGGTGAAATATTACAAATCGCTCTGATTGGCAGTTTCACTTTCAACAGCCAATCAGAGTGATCGTAGCCACGAGGGGGTGAAGCCACCCCCCCTGGGCTGAAGTACCACTCCCCCTGTCCCTGCAGATCGGGTGAAATTGGAGTTAACCCTTTCACCCGATCTGCAGGGATGTGATCATTCCATGACGCCTATGTGGCGTCATGGGTCGGGAAGGGGTTAATGTTGATGATTATGGCTTACAGCCAATAAAAACCCAAAACTGATTATCTCAGTAAATTAGAAGGGTCATTCCATGGTAACTTACGTTACGTTCACAAGCCAAAAACTGGCTACAGACAGGCAGGCACAAAAAGGAGTGAATGCATATTGTACATTAATAACATTCGATTCTCAATAGATTTCAACACAGTTTGATTTTTCAACAATAAAATGAAATACAAAATACGGTGTTATTACTTGGTAACTTACGTTACAAAAAAAGGAAAGGCAATTGTCCTTCATGAGTCTGCCAAATGTTCTGTTTTGGTAAACAGGGGTGAAGAACTATTTTTATTATATTAAAACACCATAGTCCCAGCAACTTTAAAAAATTTATTTTAACCTCTCAAGTTAAAAGCAACAGTTTTTATTACAAGAAATATAGATAACTTACGTTACCGCACAGTATAGCAACTTTCGTTACTAAGCTGATGGTAACTTACATTGCAGTAAGTTACCAACAAATGGATTAAACTTATTGTCAGGTAAGTTACCATCATCTTTGTAACGTAAGGGTACTGTCACACAGTGCAATTTTGATCGCTACGACGGCACGATTCGTGACGTTGCAGCGTCGTATGATTATCGCTCCAGCGTCGTAGACTGCGGTCACACTTTGCAATCACGGCGCTGGAGCGATGCCGAAGTCCCCGGGTAACCAGGGTAAACATCGGGTTACTAAGCGCAGGGCCGCGCTTAGTAACCCGATGTTTACCGTGGTTACCAGCGTAAAAGTAAAAAAAAAAAACGTACATACTCACCATGTGATGTCCGTCAGGTCCCTTGCCGTCTGCTTCCTGCTCTGACTGAGTGCCGCCGTACAGTGAGAGCACAACACAGCAGTGACGTCACCGCTGTGATCTGCTCTCACTTTCCGGCCGGCAGACAGTCAGAGTGGGAAGCGGACGGCAAGGGACCTGACGGACATCAGATGGTGAGTATGTACGGTTTGTTTTTTTTTACTTTTACGCTGGTAACCACGGTAAACATCGGGTTACTAAGCGCGGCCCTGCGCTTAGTAACCCGATGTTTACCCTGGTTACCAGCGAACGCATCGCTGGATCGCTGTCACACACAAAAAATCCAGCGATGACAGCGGGAGATCCAGCGACGAAAGAAAGTTTCAAACGATCTGCTACGACGTACGATTCTCAGCAGGGTCCCTGATCGCAGTAGCGTGTCAGACACTGCGAGATCGTAACGATATCGCTGGAACGTCACGGATCGTGCCGTCGTAGCGATCAAAATTGCACTGTGTGACAGTACCCTAAGTTACTATATTGTGTTATAACGTAAGCTACCATGGAATGACCCAGAATACTTTATAACACCAGCTTGAAAAATTATTTAAAAATCCGAGCTGCTCGAATTCCCAAACAGTTTCCTTCCTTTACCGTCTGGTGGGCCTGCGTATGACCGCTGCATCCAATCACTTGGCAGTGATGTTGCCTGTACCATAAAGGATATGTTCCCACGATGAGCATTTGATGTTGTAGATTTTCAGCAGCATTTCTACACCAATTAGCCTAAATTAGGTTGCTTTTTTATGATTGTATTATTTAAAAGCTTTTTTTTACATGCATTTTTATCTGTTTTTTTTTTTTTTCTCCTCTGATGCGGTTCTGGTCTTTTTTTTGCTATGTCATGTTTTAAATAATACGGCTTCATTTTGGAAGATTCTCGTTGTGGAAAATGTTATTGATACAGCGATATGTGGATTACATGCATTTTTAGGGCGTTTCTGCTGTGTAAATGAAATAAAGACGCATACGCGATTTTCATTTGGAAATTTTCCTTATCTTGATCAAATCTACGGGACAAATTTGCAAATAAAACTCGTTTAGCAAAAGAGAACTTGACTTGATGACGTTCATTTTTCATAATGTAACAGTGAAGGTATTAAAAAAAAGCACAGTGGGCATGAGATTTCTGTAATTCCCATTCGCTTTGCTGGAGCTGTAAGAAGCTGCGTTTTGTTTTTTTTCACATAGAAGTACGCAGATGAATAAACGTACCAATTACTCAGTGTGTGCAGCGGGCAATCCTGCACTTGCACAGTGGCACGCTGAACTCTTCAGGCAAGAAAGATTAACCTCAATGCATACTAAGCCCATTAGTATATTAGGTGAACATGCTGACTTGTGGTTTTACGACATCTGTGAGATCCTAAACCTGTCACCTCTACAAATACCAATAAATTGTCAATTTCAGCGCTCAAAAATAGGAAATTATTTTATTTTTTAGGTTTTTGTTAAATATATACATGGTGTCATTTATGTTCATAACTCGATACCTTATACTGCTGTCTGTTATGGGCACATACCATTGCCACTGTGTATGTTAGCTCATTTCTTCTGTTTTTTCGGGCACTTCCCTAGTTTCCAAATTTTTCATGGGATACCGTTTTACAGACCTTATGAATGAAACTGAACATGAACATTCCTGTTGTTGGCACTGATGCTATTTGGTTATCATACCTTTGTCTCGTTTATGTACATGTTTATGTTAATGGATCTTTGTGATGTTTACAATATCTGATCTATGTATATTATTGATGTTCTTCATACACAGAATACTCCTGAGGAAGGCCATAAGTAGGCCGAAACATTGAAAACATTTATATCTGTATTCTCTTGGATCTGATTTACTTTTTGCTACATATCATAATAAATATAATTTTTGAGTGCCGAAGTTGACAATTTGTTGTATCTACTATATAATCGTCTAATTCTGTTTGTCTGTAACGGAAATCCCGCATCGCTGATTGGTCGCTGGCGCTACCAATCAGCGACAGGTGCAGTCCGGCCGCGAATTGGGGTGGGATTGAACCACGCTTCGCTGATTGGTCGCGGCCAGCCGGGCGCGACCAATCAGCGATACTGGCGCGGGTTTAAAGACCGCTTCACTGATTGGTTGCTATTTTACACGGAAAATCCTGTGTATTCATTGCATTATTCTTAAATCTTCATAAATAAACTACATACATATTCTAAAATACCCGATGCGTTAGAATCAGGCTAGTATGTGTAAATATATATACACCGTATATATATATATATATATATTTTTTTTTTTTTACTTCTGAGCACCTTACAGTAACGGCGAGTGTCCCCTTTTTTGCTACAAGTACGTTTTGTTTTTTTACTTTTTAGGGATTTTCTACTTTTTTAGGTGTCGCTCCTCTATGGCAGTCTCTGCACAGTCTCATGCGATCAGTGGACAATGTCAGACTATAAGGATACCCCAGATAATAACACCCAAATATATTACATATTTACATTTAAAAGACCAGAAAATGAACTTTAATCCTCCCAGCAGCCGATGGCTTTCAGTCGTATAGGTTTGCCCAGAACAGCTACATTCATCGCTTACAGGACTGTGAGCAGATGTCAGCATACACCAATGCTGAGCTAGCAAGACCCTGCACAGATGTAATGCTGAATGAGCTGTCAATCAAAGGCAGCCGGACAGCAATGGAACACCACTGACTTCTAACTTGTACAGTCATGGCCAAAAGTTTTGAGAATGACACCAAAATTATATTTTCACATGATCTGCTGCCCTCTGGTTTTTATTAGTGTTTGTCTGATGTTTATATCACATACAGAAATATAATTGCAATCATATTATGAGTACCAATAGGTTATATTGACAGTTAGAATGAGTTAATGCAGCAAGTCAATATTTGCAGTGTTGACCCTTCTTCAAGACCTCTGCAATTCTCCCTGGCATGCTCTCAATCAACTTCTGGACCAAATCCTGACTGATAGCAGTCCATTCTTGCATAATCAATGCTTGCATTTTGCCAGAATTTGTTGGTTTTTGTTTGTCCACCCGTCTCTTGATGATTGACCACAAGTTCTCAATGGGATTAAGATCTGGGGAGTTTCCAGGCCATGGACCCAAAATCTCTATGTTTTGTTCCATGAGCCATTTAGTTATCACCTCTGCTTTATGGCAAGGTACTCCATCATGCTGGAAAAGGCATTGTTGGGCGCCAAACTGCTCTTGGACGGTTGGGAGAAGTTTCTCTTGTAGTACATTCTGGTACCATTCTTTATTCATGGCTGTGTTTTTAGGCAAGACTGAGTGAGCCGATTCCCTTGGCTGAGAAGCAACCCCACACATGAATGGTTTCAGGATGCTTTACAGTTGGCATGAGACAAGACTGGTGGTAGCGTGTTATGATCTGGTGGTTTAGGAGCAGCATAAGACGTACTCTGGAGAAGGTGGTACCTGTACTGACCGCGGACCCTGAACTCAACACCGCAACTAGAAGCAGCCGTGGGATGTTCCTGACACTCCCTAGACACCTCGTCACAGCCGGAGGACTAACTACCCCTAAAGATAGAAACGGAAAACTATCTTGCCTCAGAGAAAATCCCCAAAGGATAGACAGCCCCCCACAAATATTGACTGACAGGAGAGGGAATAAACATACAAAGACTGAAATCAGGATTTAGCAAAGGAGGCCATTCTAACTAGATAGAAAGGATAGGACAGAGTACTATGCGGTCAGTATTAAAATACTAGCAAAATATCCACCACAGAGAATACAAAAACTCCACATCTAACTAAAGGTATGGAGGGTATATCTGCATCTCCAGAGATTCCAGCTTGGATGAGAAAGTCCTTATACAGACCAAGCTGGACAAGACAAAACATAGAAATGCACAGAACTATAAGGCCCACTGCATGTGGACTGCAAAAACAAAGCCAGGACTTATCTTTGTTGCAAAGAACAGCAAGCAGGAGAGACCAGACTGAGATGTGGATCCTCCAGGAACCATGGACAACTGGCACTAACTAAAGGATCTAGCCAGATTAAATAGCCCAGTCAGAATTGTTAATAAGTGGCAGCACCTGATAACTGCTGAAATCCAAAGGAGCAGCAGTACCACTTATAACCACCGGAGGGAGCCCAAGAGCAGAACTCACAGCAGTATCACTTATAACCACCGGAGGGAGCCTAAGAGCAGAATTCACAACAGTAGCGCTCACCTCTTCTCCGAATAAGCTGTTTTCCAGATGTCCCAAACAATCGAAAAGGGGATTCATCAGAGAAAATGACTTTGCCCCAGTCCTCAGCAGTCCACTCCCTGTACCTTTTGCAGAATATTAGTCGGTCCCTGATGTTTTTTCTGGAGAGAAGTGGCTTCTTTGCTGCCCTCCTTGAAACCAGGCCTTGCTCAAAGAGTCTCCGCCTTACAGTGCGTGCAGAAGCACTCACACCTGCCTGCTGCCATTCCTGAGCAAGCTTGGCACTGCTGGTAATCTGATCCCGCAGCTGAAACAGTTTTAAGATACAGTCCTGGCGCTTGCTGGTCTTTCTTGGGCGCCCTGGAGCCTTTTTGACAACAATGGAAGCTCTCTCCTTGAAGTTCTTGATGATGCGATAGATTGTTGACTGAGGTGCAATCTTTGTAGCTGCGATACTCTTCCCTGTTAGGCCATTTTTGTGCAGTGCAATGATGGCTGCACGTGTTTCTTTAGAGATAACCATGGTTAACTGAAGAGAAACAATGATACCAAGCACCAGCCTCCTTTTAAAGTGTCCAGTGATGTCATTCTTACTTAATCATGACTGATTGATCGCCAGCCCTGTCCTCATCAACACCCACACCTGTGTTAATGGATCAATCACTAAAACGATGTTAGCTGCTCCTTTTAAGGCAGGACTGCAATGATGTTGAAATGTGTTTTGGGGGTTAAAGTTCATTTTCTGGGCAAATATTGACTTTGCAAGTACAGTAATTGCTGTTAAGCTGATCACTCTGACATTCAGGAGTATATGCAAATTGCCATTAGAAAAAATGAAGCAGTAGACTTTGGAAAAATTAATATTTGTCTCATTCTCAAAATTTTTGTCCTTGACTGTAGATTAACCCTATATCTGCAGGTTAATAAAATGTGGAGCCATGATATGGCCCATTTAAAGAATAACCAGCATTTTAAATTGTATTTAATAAATTAACCCCTTAACGACCTTTGACGCATACGCTGCGTCATGAAAGTCGGTGCCAAAACGACCTATGACGCAGCGTATGCGTCATGGAATGATCGCGCTCCTGCAGATCGGGTGAAAGGGTTAACTCCATTTTCACCCGATCTGCAGAGACAGGGGGAGTGGTGCTTCAGCCCAGGGGGGGTGGCTTCACCCCCCCGTGGCTACGATCGCTCTGATTGGCTGTTGAAAGTGAAACTGCCAATCAGAGCGATTTGTAATATTTCACCTAAAAAACAGGTGAAATATTACAATCCAGCCATGGCCGATGCTGCAATATCATCGGCCATGGCTGGAAAACCTGAAGTGACCACCCCCCACCCCACCGATCGCCCCCCAGTGCTCCGGTGCGTGGTCCGGTCCCCTCCGTCCTGTGCTCCGCTGCCCCGTGCTCCTGCCCGCTCCCCCGTCCTGCTGTCCGCTCCCCCCGTCCTCCGATCACCCCCTTTGTGCTCAGATCCACCCCCCCACCACCATTTCATACTTACCGATCCTCCCGGTGTCCGGCCGTCTCCTCGCTGGGCGCCGCCATCTTCCAAAATGGCGGGCGCATGCTCAGTACGCCCGCCGGCCGGCAGATTCCTTACAGGTACATTTTGATCGCTGTGGTAGGTTCTACCACAGCGATCAAAATAAAAAAAATAATAAATAAACCCCCCCCTTTATCACCCCCATAGATAGGGACAATAATAAAATAAAGAAAATATATATTATTTTTTTTTCCACTAGGGTTAGGGTTAGAACTAGGGTTAGGGTTAGAACTAGGGTTAGGGTTACGGGTAGGGTTAGGGTTATGGCATGTGCGGATTTGGCCGCGGATCCGCAGCGGATCGGCCGCGGATCCGCAGCGGATCGGCCGCGGATCCGCAGCGGATTGGCCGCGGATCCGCAGCGGATTGGCCGCTGCGAATTCGTAGCAGTTTTCCATCAGGTTTACAGTACCGTGTACACCTATGGAAAACCAAATCCGCTGTGCCCATAATGCGGAAAATTCCGTGCAGAAACGCTGCGTTGTATTTTCCACAGCATGTCAATTCTTTGTGCGGATTCCGCAGCGTTTTACACCTGTTCCTCAATAGGAATCCGCAGGTGAAATCCGCACAAAAAAACACTGGAAATCTGCTGTAAATCCGCAGGTAAAACGCAGTGCCTTTTACGTGCAGATTTTTCAAAAGTCGTGCGGAAAAATCTCACACGAATCCGCTACGTGGGCACATACCCTTAGGGTTAGGGTTGGAATTAGGGCTAGGGTTGGAATTAGGGTTACGGGTGTGTTGGGGTTAGGGTTGTGGTTAGGGGTGTGTTGGGGTTAGGGTTGTGATTAGGGTTATGGCTACAGTTGGGATTAGGGTTAGGGGTGTGTTGGGGTTAGTGTTGAAGTTAGAATTGAAGGGTTTCCACTGTTTAGGCACATCAGGGGTCTCCAAACGCAACATGGCGCCACCATTGATTCCAGCCAATCTTGCATTCAAAAAGTCAAATGGTGCTCCCTCCCTTCCAAGCCCCGACGTGTGCCCAAACAGTGGTTTACCCCCACATTTGGGGTACCAGCGTACTCAGGACAAACTGGGCAACAACTGTTGGGGTCCAATTTCTCCTGTTACCCTTGCAAAAATAAAAAATTAACTTGCTAAGACATAATTTTTGAGGAAAGAAGAATGATTTTTTATTTTCACGGCTCTGCGTTGTAAACTTCTGTGAAGCACTTGGGGGTTGAACGTGCTCATCACACATCTAGATAAGTTCCTTGGGGGGTCTAGTTTCCAAAATGGGGTCACTTGTGGGGTGTTTCTACTGTTTAGGCACATCAGGGGCTCTGCAAATGCAATGTGACGCCCGCAGACCATTCCATCAAAGTCTGCATTTCAAATGTCACTACTTCCCTTCCGAGCCCTGACGTGCGCCCAAACAGTGGTTTACCCCCACATATGGGGTATCACTGTACTCACAACAAACTGGGCAACAAACATTGGGGCCCAATTTCTCCTGTTACCCTTGTGAAAATAAAAAATTGCTTGCTAAAACATCTTTTTTGAGGAAAGAAAAATGATTTTTTATTTTCACGGCTCTGCGTTGTAAACTTCTGTGAAGCACTTGGGGGTTGAATGTGCTCATCACACATCTAGATAAGTTCCTTGGGGGGTCTAGTTTCCAAAATGGGGTCACTTGTGGGGTGTTTCTACTGTTTAGGCACATCAGGGGCTCTGCAAATGCAACGTGACGCCAGCAGACCATTCCATCAAAGTCTGCATTCCAAAACGTCACTACTTCCCTTCCGAACCCCGACGTGTGCCAAAACAGTGGTTTACCCCCACATATGGGGTATCAGCGTACTCAGGAGAAACTGGACAACAACTTTTGGGGTCCAATTTCTCCTGTTACCCTTGCAAAAATAAAAAATTCTGGGCTAAAAAAATATTTTTGAGGAAAGGAAACACATTTATTATTTTCACGGCTCTGCGTTATAAACTTCTGTGAAGCACTTGGGGGTTCAAAGTGCTCACCACACATCTAGATAAGTTCCTTGGGGGGTCTAGTTTCCAAAATGGAGTCACTTGTGGGGAGTTCCTACTGTTTAGGCACATCAGGGGCTCTGCAAATGCAACGTGACGCCCGCAGAGCATTCCATCAAAGTCTGCATTCCAAAACGTCACTACTTCCCTTCCGAGCCCCGGCATGTGCCCAAACAGTGGTTTACCCCCACATATGGGGTATCAGCGTACTCAGGAGAAACTGGACAACAACTTTTGGGGTCCAATTTCTCCTGTTACCCTTGCAAAAATAAAAAATTCTGGGCTAAAAAAATATTTTTGAGGAAAGGAAACACATTTATTATTTTCACGGCTCTGCGTTATAAACTTCTGCGAACCACTTGGGGGTTCAAAGTGCTCACCACACATCTAGATTAGTTCCTTGGGAGGTCTAGTTTCTAAAATGGGGTCACTTGTTAGGGAGCTCCAATGTTTAGGCACACAGGGGCTCTCCAAACGTGACATGGTGTCCGCTAATGATTGGAGCTAATTTTCCATTCAAAAAGCCAAATGGCGTGCCTTCCCTTCCGAGCCCTGCCGTGTGCCCAAACAGTGGTTTACCCCCACATATGGGGTATCATCGTACTCAGGACAAACTGGACAACAACATTTGGGGTCCAATTTCTCCTATTACCCTTGGAAAATTAAAAAATCCTGGGCTAAAAATCATTTTTGAGGAAAGAAAAATTATTTTTTATTTTCACGGCTCTGCGTTATAAACTTCTGTGAAGCATCTGGGGGTTATAAGTGCTCACTATGCATCTAGATAAGTTCCTTGGGGGGTCTAGTTTCCAAAATGGGGTCACGTGTAGGGGAGCTCCAATGTTTAGGCACACAGGGGCTCTCCAAACGCCACATGGTGTTCGCTAACGATTGGAGCTAATTTTCCATTCAAAAAGTCAAATGGCACGCCTCCCCTTCCGAGCCTTGCCGTGCACCCAAACAGTGGTTTACCCCCACATATGAGGTATCAACATACTCAGCAGAAATTGCCCAACAAATTTTAGGATCCATTTTATCCTGTTGCCCATGTGAAAATGAAAAAATTGAGGCTAAAAGAAATTTTGTGTGAAAAAAAAGTACTTTTTCATTTTTACGGATCAATTTGTGAAGCACCTGAGAGTTTAACCCCTTCACCCCCAAGGGTGGTTTGCACGTTAATGACCGGGCCAATTTTTACAATTCTGACCACTGTCCCTTTATGAGGTTATAACTCTGGAACGCTTCAACGGATCCCGGTGATTCTGACATTGTTTTCTCGTGACTAGTGTTGAGCGATACCGTCCGATACTTGAAAGTATCGGTATCGGAAAGTATCGGCCGATACCGGCAAAATATCGGATCCAATCCGATACCGATACCCGATACCAATACAAGTCAATGGGACTCAGGTATCGGACGGTATTCCTGATGGTTCCCAGGGTCTGAAGGAGAGGAAACTCTCCTTCAGGCCCTAGGAACCATATAAATGTGTAAAATAAAGAATTAAAATAAAAAATATCGCTATACTCACCTGTCCGACGCAGCCGGGACCTCGGCGATTGTAAGCGGCAGCGTTGTTTCTTTAAAATTCGCGCTTTTACTTGCTTACGTGAATTCCCGGCTTCTGATTGGTCAGGGCGGCCATGTTGCCGGGACTCGGACCAATCACAGCAAGCCGTGACGAAATTACGTCACGGCTTGCTGTGATTGGTCCGCGTCCCGGCAATATGGCGCCGTGACCAATCACAAGCCGTGACGTCACGGGAGGCTGGACACGCGCGCTTTTCAAAATAAGCGCGTGTCCAGCCTCCCGTGACGTCACGGCTTGTGATTGGTTAATGGCGGCCATGTTGCCGTGACGCGGACCAATCACAGCAAGCCGTGACGTAATTTCGTCACGGCTTGCTGTGATTGGTCCGCGTCCCGGCAACATGGCCGCCCTGACCAATCAGAAGCCGGGAATTCACGTAAGCAAGTAAAAGCGCGAATTTTAAACAAACAACGCTGCCGGTTCCTTCGCTGAGGTCCCGGCTGCGTCGGAGAGGTGAGTATAGCGATTTTTTTTATTTTAATTCTTTCTTTTACACCTTTTTACATTAATGTTGTTTCGATACCGATATCCGATATTACAAAAATATCGGATCTCGGTATCGGAAATTCCGATACAGCAAGTATCGGCCGATACCCGATACTTGCAGCATCGGAATGCTCAACACTACTCGTGACATATTGTACTTCATGATAGTGGTAAAATTTCTTTGATATTACCTGCGTTTATTTGCAGAAAAAATGGAAATTTGGCGAAAATTTTGAAAATTTTGCAATTTTCCAACTTTGAATTTTTATGCCCTTAAATCACAGAGATATGTCATGCAAAATACTTAATAAGTAACATTTCCCACATGTCTACTTTACATCAGCACAATTTTGGGACCAAAATTTTTTTTTGTTAGGGAGTTATAAGGGTTAAAAGTTGACCAGCAATTTCTCATTTTTACAACACCATTTTTTTTTAGGGACCACATCTCATTTGAAGTCATTTTGAGGGGTCTATATGATAGAAAATACCCATGTGTGACACCATTCTAAAAACTGCACCCCTCAAGGTGCTCAAAACCATATTCAAGAAGTTTATTAACCCTTCTGGTGCTTCACAGGAATTTTTGGAATGTTTAAATAAAAATGAACATTTAACTTTTTTTCACAAAAAATTTACTTCAGCTCCAATTTGTTTTATTTTACCAAGGGTAACAGGAGAAAATGGACCCCAAAAGTTGTTGTACAATTTGTCCTGAGTACGCCGATACCCCATATGTGGGGGTAAACCACTGTTTGGGCGCATGACAGAGCTCGGAAGCGAAGGAGCGCCATTTGACTTTTCAATGCAAAATTGACTGGAATTGAGATGGGACGCCATGTTGCGTTTGGGGAGCCCCTGATGTGCCTAAACATTGAAACCCCCCACAAGTGACACCATTTTGGAAAGTAGACCCCCTAAGGAACTTATCTAGATGTGTGGTGAGCACTTTGACCCACCAAGTGCTTCACAGAAGTTTATAATGCAGGACCGTAAAAATAAAAAATCATATTTTTTCACAAAAATGATCTTTTTGCCCCCAATTTTTTATTTTCCCAAGGGTAAGAGAAGAAATTGGACCACAAAAGTTGTTGTACAATTTGTCCTGAGTACGCTGATACCCCATATGTGGCGATAAACCACTGTTTGGGCGCATGGGAGAGCTCGGAAGGGAAGTAGCACCGTTTGACTTTTCAATGCAAAATTGACTGGAATTGAGATGGGACGCCATGTTGCGTTTGGGGAGCCCCTGATGTGCCTAAACATTGAAACCCCCCACAAGTGACACCATTTTGGAAAGTAGACCCCCTAAGGAACTTATCTAGAGGTGTGGTGAGCACTTTGACCCACCAAGTACTTCACAGAAGTTTATAATGCAGAACCGTAAAAATAAAAAATCATATTTTTCACAAAAATTATTTTTCGCCCCCAATTTTTTATTTTCCCAAGGGTAAGAAAAGAAATTGGACCCCAAAAGTTGTTGTACAATTTGTCCTGAGTACGCTGATACCCCATATGTGGCGATAAACCACTGTTTGGGCGCATGGGAGAGCTCGGAAGGGAAGTAGCACCGTTTGACTTTTCAATGCAAAATTGACAGGAATTGAGATGGGACGCCATGTTGCGTTTGGAGAGCCACTGATGTGCCTAAACATTGAAACCCCCCACAAGTGACACCATTTTGGAAAGTAGACCCCCTAAGGAACTTATCTAGATGTGTTTTGAGCGCTTTGACCCACCAAGGGCTTCACAGAAGTTAATAATGCAGAGCCGTAAAAATAAAACAAAAATTTTTTCCCACAAAAATTATTTTTCAGCCCCCAGTTTTGTATTTTCCCGAGGGTAACAGGAGAAATTGGACCCCAAAAGTTGTTGTCCAATTTGTCCTGAGTGCGCTGATACCCCATATGTGGGGGGAAACCACCGTTTGGACGCATGGAAGGGCTCGGAAGTGAAGGAGCGCCATTTGGAATGCAGACTTAGATGGAATGGTCTGCAGGCGTCACATTGCGTTTGCAGAGCCCCTAATGTACTTAAACAGTAGAAACCCCCCACAAGTGACACCATGTTGGAAAGTAGACCCCCTAAGGAACTTATCTAGATCTGTGGTGAGCGCTTTGACCCACCAAGGGCTTCACAGAAGTTTATAATGCAGAGCCGTAAAAATAAAACAAAAATTTTTTCCCACAAAAATTATTTTTCAGCCCCCAGTTTTGTATTTTCCCGAGGGTAACAGGAGAAATTGGACCCCAAAAGTTGTTGTCCAATTTGTCCTGAGTGCGCTGATACCCCATATGTGGGGGGAAACCACCGTTTGGACGCATGGAAGGGCTCGGAAGTGAAGGAGCGCCATTTGGAATGCAGACTTAGATGGAATGGTCTGCAGGCGTCACATTGCGTTTGCAGAGCCCCTAATGTACTTAAACAGTAGAAACCCCCCACAAGTGACACCATGTTGGAAAGTAGACCCCCTAAGGAACTTATCTAGATGTGTGGTGAGCGCTTTGACCCACCAAGGGCTTCACAGAAGTTTATAATGCAGAGCCGTAAAAATAAAACAAAAATTTTTTCCCACAAAAATTATTTTTCAGCCCCCAGTTTTGTATTTTCCCGAGGGTAACAGGAGAAATTGGACCCCAAAAGTTGTTGTCCAATTTGTCCTGAGTGCGCTGATACCCCATATGTGGGGGGAAACCACCGTTTGGACGCATGGAAGGGCTCGGAAGTGAAGGAGCGCCATTTGGAATGCAGACTTAGATGGAATGGTCTGCAGGCGTCACATTGCGTTTGCAGAGCCCCTAATGTACCTAAACAGTAGAAGCCCCGCACAAGTGACCCCATTTTGGAAACTAGACCCCCCAAGGAACTTATCTAGATGTGTTGTAAGAACTTTGAACCCCCAAGTGTTTCACTACAGTTTATAACGCAGAGCCGTGAAAATAAAAAATCTTTTTTTTTCCCACAAAAATTATTTTTTAGCCCCCAGTTTTGTATTTTCCTAGGGGTAACAGGAGAAATTGGACCCCAAAGGTTGTTGTTCTATTTGTCCTGAGTACGCTGATACCCCATATGTTGGGGTAAACCCCTGTTTGGGCACACGGGAGAGCTCGGAAGGGAAGGAGCACTGTTTTACTTTTTCAACGCAGAATTGGCTGGAATTGAGATCGGACGCCATGTCGCGTTTGGAGAGCCCCTGATGTGCCGAAACAGTGGAAACCCCCCAATTATAACTGAAACCCTAATCCAAACACACCCCTAACCCTAATCCCAACAGTAACCCTAACCACACCTCTAACCCTGACACACCCCTAACCCTAATCCCAACCCTATTCCCAACCGTAAATGTAATCTAAACCCTAACCGTAACTTTAGCCCCAACCCTAACCCTAACTTTAGCCCCAACCCTAACTGTAGCCTTAACCCTAGCCCCAACCCTAGCCCTAACCCTAGCCCTAATGGGAAAATGGAAATAAATACATTTTTTTAATTTTTCCCTAACTAAGGGGGTGATGAAGGGGGGTTTGATTTACTTTTATAGCGAGTTTTTTAGCGGATTTTTATGATTGGCAGCCGTCACACACTGAAAGACGCTTTTTATTGCAAAAAATATTTTTTGCGTTACCACATTTTGAGAGCTATAAATTTTCCATATTTTGGTCCACAGAGTCATGTGAGGTCTTGTTTTTTGCGGGACGAATTGACGTTTTTATTGGTAACATTTTTGGGCACGTCACATTTTTTGATCGCTTTTTATTCCGATTTTTGTGAGGCAGAATGACCAAAAACCAGCTATTCATGAATTTCTTTTGGGGGTGCGTTTATACCGTTCCGCGTTTGGTAAAATTGATGAAGCAGTTTTATTCTTCGGGTCAGTACGATTACAGCGATATCTCATTTATATCATTTTTTTTATGTTTTGGCGCTTTTATACGATAAAAACTATTTTATGGAAAAAATAATTATTTTTGCATCGCTTTATTCTCAGGACTATAACTTTTTTATTTTTCTGCTGATGATGCTGTATGGTGGCTCGTTATTTGCGGGACAAGATGACGCTTTCAGCGGTACCATGGTTATTTATATCTGTCTTTTTGATCGCGTGTTATTCCACTTTTTGTTCGGCGGTATGATAATAAAGCGTTGTTTTTTGCCTCTTTTTTTTTTTTTTCTTACGGTGTTTACTGAAGGGGTTAACTAGTGGGCCAGTTTTATAGGTCGGGTCGTTACGGACGCGGCGATACTAAATATGTGTACTTTTATTGTTTTTTTTTTTTTATTTAGGTAAAGAAATGTATTTATGGGAATAATATTTTTTTTTTTTTTTCATTATTTTGGAATATTTTTTTTTTTTTTTTTTTTTTTTACACATTTGGAAAATTTTTTTTTTACTTTTTTACTTTGCCCCAGGGGGGGACAATACAGATCGGTGATCTGTCAGTTTGCATAGCACTCTGACAGATCACCGATCTGAGAGAAGTGCACGCTGCTTCACAGTGCCTGCTCTGAGCAGGCTTCTGTGAAGCCACCTCCCTCCCTGCAGGACCCGGATCCGCGGCCATCTTGGATCCGGGTCTGGAGCAGGCAGGGAGGGAGGTAAGACCCTCGCAGCAACGCGATCACATCGCGTTGCTGCGGGGGGCTCAGGGAAGCCCGCAGGGAGCCCCCTCCCTGCGCGATTCTTCCCTGCACCGCCGGCACATCGCGATCATGTTTGATCGCGGTGTGCCGGGGGTTAATGTGCCGGGGGCGGTCCGTGACCGCTCCTGGCACATAGTGCCGGATGTCAGCTGCGATAGTCAGCTGACACCCGGCCGCGATCGGCCGCGCTCCCCCCGTGAGCGCGGCCGATCGCGTATGACGTACTATCCCGTCAAGGGTCAGATAGGCCCAGGTCACTTCGACGGGATAGTACGTCAAAGGTCACAGAGGGGTTAAAGTGCTCACTATGCTTCTAGATAAGTTCCTTGGGGGGTCTACTTTCCAAAATGGGGTCACTTGTGGGAGCGCTCCAATGTTTAGGCACACGGGGGCTCTCCAAACGTGACATGGTCTCTGCTAGCGATGGAGATCATTTTTCATTCAAAAAGTCAAATGGCGCTCCTTCCCTTCCGAGCCTTACCATGTGCCCAAACAGTGGTTTACCCCCACATGTGAGGTATCAGTGTACTCAGGAGAAATTGTCCAACAAATTTTAGGATCCATTTTATCCTGTTGCCCATGTGAAAATGAAAAAATTGAGGCTAAAATAATTTTTTTGTGAAAAAAAAGTAGTTTCATTTTTACGGATCAATTTGTGAAGCACCTGGGGGTTTAAAGTGCTCACTATGCTTCTAGATAAGTTCCTTGGGGGGTCTAGTTTCCAAAATGGGGTCACTTGTGGGGGAGCTCCAATGTTTAGGCACACGGGGGCTCTCCAAACGCGACATGGTGTCCGCTAAAGATTGGAGCCAATTTTTCATTCAAAAAGTCAAATGGCGCTCCTTTCCTTCCAAGCCCTGCCGTATGCCCAAACAGTGGTTTACCCCCACATATGAGGTATCAGCGTACTCAGGACAAATTGGACAACATCGTTCGTGGTCCAGTTTTTCCTTTTACCCTTGGGAAAATAAAAAAATTGTTGCTAAAATATCATTTTTGTGACTAAAAAGTTAAATGTTCATTTTTTCCTTCCATGTTGCTTCTGCTGCTGTGAAACACCTGAAGGGTTAATAAACTTCTTGAATGTGGTTTTGAGCACCTTGAGGGGTGCAGTTTTTAGAATGGTGTCACTTTGGGGTATTTTCAGTCATATAGAACCCTCAAACTGACTTCAAATGTGAGGTGGTCCCTAAAAAAAATGGTTTTGTAAATTTTGTTGTAAAAATGAGAAATCACTGGTCAAATTTTAACCCTTATAACTTCCTAGCAAAAAAAAAATTTGTTTCCAAAATTGTGCTGATGTAAAGTAGACATGTGAGAAATGTGAGAAATGTTATTTATTAACTGTTTTGTGTCACATACCTCTCTGGTTTAACAGAATAAAAATAAAAAATGTGAAAATTGCGAAATTTTCAAAATTTTCGCCAAATTTCCGTTTTTTTCACAAATAAACTCAGAAATTATCGACCTAAATTTACCACTATCATGAAGCCCAATATGTCACGAAAAAACAATCTCAGAACCGCTAGGATCTGTTGAAGCGTTCCTGAGTTATTACCTCATAAAGGGACACTGGTCAGAATTGCAAAAAACGGCAAGGTCATTAAGGCCAAAATAGGCTGGGTCATGAAGGGGTTAATAGAACACATCAAAATAAGGAACTTCGTAATATAGCTCAGAGAAATTTGATTCTTTAATTTCCTGCATTGATCGTTCTCTATCAACTTATGGGTAAAATCTGAGTTCAGTGAAGAAACATTTTCCCATTATTGAGAGATGAGGCGACAGTTGGTGCTCATAACATTCTATGGAGATGGAAGAATCTAGAAGCGACAGACATTCTGTTGCATGTTCTACTGAAAAAAATATTAAAACAAAGTCACTCTTCAAAGTTATGAACAATGTTGTCAGGATTCCCCTCTATTTCCAGCTTGAGCGGGTGGGTGGTCAGGTGTCGACTAGCTTCTCATCCACTTTTCTGAATAGAAGGGAAGAGTCAGAGAGCTGGACGAGGATAGCATGGTGGCTCTCCTTATCCATAAAAGCAGATGCTGTCACGCTCGAGTCAGGAGAACCAATGACCAGTCTGAGCATTACGTTGCGATCCTCATCCTGAGACCACCGTCTGACTCTTCCCGAACACTGAAAGAAGCAGGAAACTTTACAATTCAGCACAGTGACCATCTACCCTAGCTAGGAATAGAATGGAATCCTAAGAACAGGCACATTGGACACTGCACACTGGCAAAATTCGGCAATTTGCAGTTACATTGAGTGGCTGCAGAAAATTGTCTGAAGCCTAGACAACCCTTTCATTTGAAAGTTACCGTACTTTATTTTTCAATTTAGAAGCATTGGCACAATTTAGAAAAACAAAAACCTGGGGAGGTGTAGATACTATTTACAAGGCGACTCCTACATGTAAGGTTTCTGTTTACAGTGTGATTTATCGTAATATAACAGATCTGGCAGCACTGGTGGGGAATATGGAGCCGCTCGCCTACAATGTGGCAGTCATAGGGTTATTCCCAGAACGTAACAACAGATACAGGAAACCATGACAGCATTGTGGCCATTGTGATGATTGTAAAGGGAACGTGCCCTTCTCTTTTACAATGCAGTTTCCTTATTTGCCAGGCAGAATTGTGTAGTTTCAGAACGTAATTGATTTATTTTTCTGTTAATTGTTAATCTTTTTCCATCAACTTTTCAATAAAAGATATGATCTCCGTGTACCAGACACATACAGCTTACATGATGTCACTATGACTCCCACTGCCCACACACCTCCTGGTCGGTGACTACCTATTAATAAGGACCACACAGCCGCTCAGCGATTAGCTGCAGCGGTGATATAAACTGCTGATGTGATGGAACTGCTGCAGCCAAAAACACAGGCACGAACAGTGGCATTACTGGATCTAGGCAGGGTGAGTACCTGCTCTGCTTGTTCTTTTAGAGCAGGGGTGGGGAACCTCAGGCCCCAGGGCCATTTACGGCCCTCAATGACCTTTTATCAGGCCCCTGAGCAGATTCTCAGGGACCGCATTCTTGGGCAGGGAGGTGTATTTTGATCACAACCAGCTCATTAATTACTCCTTGCTCTGTTAGCACACACACGCAGTGTTCACTACTGAACATTGAAGGGCATGCAATGAAAGATTACGTCCTGACACCAGTGCCAGAGTCAGGATGTACTTTGTGTGCGGAGTTTGTACGGCGCCCGAAGGATGGCAGAAATATCCAAATGGCCCAAACGGAAAACCCTTTTAAATATATTTCCCAACATTACGGGGTGATCAACAATAACGAAACAGTACGTCACTGCTGAGGTCTGATGCATAGGTGGAATCTCGGGGAGGGGGGGGGAGCAGGACATCGCACAGGCGGATCCTCGGGAGGCGAGGACATCGCACAGGCGGATCCTCGGGAGGCGAGGACATCGCACAGGCGGATCCTCGGGAGGCGAGGACATCGCACAGGCGGATCCTCGGGAGGCGAGGACATCGCACAGGCGGATCCTCGGGAGGCGAGGACATCGCACAGGCGGATCCTTGGGAGGCGAGGACATCGCACAGGCGGAACCTCGGGAGGCAGGAGCACATTTACTGGTAAATAGGTAGTTTCCCATAGCAACCAATCAGCTGACTGCTTTCATTTTCCAACAACTACAATCCGATTGGTTGCTATGGGAAACTGCTCCAATTAGATATCTCCCCTCACATTATCACCAGCTGAATATCCCTGTCAGAGATCAGTAGGAACCAGCGCCGGCTCTAGACACCGTAACTAGGAAGCAGCATAACCCACAGGCAGAGATGGAAGACGGGACGGCCTCCCCTCCATCACATAACACCGTGTGCACCGCTCTGCACCTCTCACCGCACAGTCTCCTTCCTATAACGACACCGGCGCTTCCTTACCGGCTCCTCAGCACAGCGGCGTCCTCCTCATCCTCAGCCGCACCGCAAGCACCGAACCACAACTGCACCGTGCGCTTCCTCGTTACCCGCCCCACACTAAAGCTGAGCCAATCACAGTCTACAATACACACGGCTTTCCAAGTGTCAAGGCATTTCATTGGCTGTACACCGTCTCGACTATGATTGGCTGTAGTTTCCTTTCTTTGTCAGATGCTATTGGCTGAGCATATAAAAGGGGCGGGGCTATGTGTCTGCACATTATATATACAGGCTTTGCACCGCTTGCGTCTGTCAGTCGTACATACTAGAGGAGAGATGTGTAGAGGTTGGAGGACTGCACAAACAATCCATTAGTTTGCTAATTGCTATAGCTAATATCTATAGATCTGTATATTACTCATTTATCTATAGGCCGTATGTCTGCATCTACCCAATATCTATTATCTATATAGAGAGAATAGAGCAGCACAGCGCTCTATTATCGGGTGCCCAGGAATTCATCCAATACATGCCAAAAGTCCATAGAAGAGGAAGGCAGCAGCCATATACATTGCAAGTGAAAAAGTGGATTTTCTTCCGCCCCACATCTGGTGGCCACGCTTCTCCTCACACTGAGCCTTTCTCCAGCAGCCAGGTATATGTAGGGACAATTACAGAATTATCAAATTACAACAATCTTTATAGAAAGTGCCGTTGGTTACATAATTTCATCCATAATGCAATATACACAACAGCCGTGCATTACTTGTACCATAACGTGCCTAATGTACAGTGCTCTCCGGGATCTGTGGATCACTCATAATTATTTAGTTGGTGCACCTGTGCAGATATACATTGGATTACCTCACCAGGCGGTCATTGCTATCGCCCACGATGAGTCCGGCGTCTCTAGACACTGCGCGTGTCCATGGCGTCATAGTGTGTCACAATCAACTATGAGAGTCAAAATGAGAAAACAAATCCAGAAAATCACCTTGTCTGATTTGTAAAGATTTATTTTGCAAATTATGGTGAAAAATAAGTATTTGGTCATTAACAAAAGTTAATCTCAATATTTTGCTATGTATCCTTTGTTGGCAATGACAGAGGTCACACGTTTTCTGTAAGTCTTCACAAGGTTGGCACACACTGTTGGTGGTATGTTGGCCCATTCCTCCATGCAGATCTCTTCTGGAGAAGTGATGTTTTGGGCCTGTCACTGGGTAACACGGACTTTTCACCTACCTTCAAAGGTTTTCTATGGGGTTGAGATCTGGAGACTGGCTAGGCCATTCCAGGACCTTACTATGCTTCTTACCACGCCACTCCTTCCGTGCCCTGGTGGTGTGCTTGGGATCGTTATCATGCTGAAAGACCCATCCACGTTTCATCTTCAATTGAGGTTTGCACTCAAATCTCATGATACATGGCCCCTTTCATTCTTTCATGTACATGGATCAGTCGTCCTGGTCCCCTAGCAGAGAAACAGCCCCAAAGCATGATGTTGCCACCTCCATGCTTCACAGTAGGTATGGTGTTCTTTGGATGCAACTCAGCGTTCTGTCTCCTCCAAACACGACGAGTTTTATTTCTACCAAATAGTTATACTTTGGTTTCATCAGACCATATGACATTCTCCCAATACTCTTCTGGATAATCCAAATGTTGTCTAGCAAGCTTCAGACCGGCCGGGACATGTATTGGCTTAAGCAGGGTGACACATCTGGCACTGCAGGATCTGAGTCCCTGGCGGTGTACTGTGTTACTGATGGTAGCCTTTTTTATGGTGGTCCCAGCTCTATGCAGGTCATTCACTAGGTCCCCCAGTGTGGTTCTGGGATTTTTGCTCACTGATCTTTTGATCATTTTGACCCCATGGGGTGAGATCTTGCGTGGAGCCCCAGATCAAGGAAGATTATCAGTGGTCTTGTATGTCTTCCATTTTCTTATTATTGCTCCCACATTTGATTTCATCACACCAAGCTGCTTGCCTATTGCAGATTCTGTCTTCCCAGCCTGGTGCAGGGCTACAATTTTGTTTCTGATGTCCTTCGACAGCTGTTTAGTCTTCACCATAGTGGAGTTTGGAGTGTGACTGAGGTTGTGCACAGGTGTCTTTTATACTGATAACAAGTTCAAACAGGTGCCATTACTGCAGGTAATGAGTGGAGGACAGAGGAGCCTCTTAAAGGGAACCTGTCACCTGAATTTGGCGGGATCGGTTTTGGGTCATATGGGCGGGGTTTTCGGGTGTTTGATTCACCCTTTCCTTACCCGCTGGCTGCATGCTGGCCGCAATATTGGATTGAAGTTCATTCTCTGTCCTCCGGAGTACACGCCCGCGCAAGGCAATATTGCCTTGCGCTGGCGTGTGCTACGGAGGACACAGCATGAACTTCAATCCAATATTGCGGCCAGCATGCAGCCAGCGGGTAAGGAAAGGGTGAATCAAACACCCGAAAACCCCACCCATATGACCCAAAACCGGTCCCGCCAAATTCAGGTGACAGGTTCCCTTTAAAGCAGAAGTTACAGGTCTGTGAGAGCCAAAAATCTTGCATGTTATTGGGGACCAAATAGATATTTTCCACCACAATTTGCAAAATAAATCTTGCCAAATCAGACAAGGTGATTTTCTGGATTTGTTTTCTCATTTTGACTCTCATAGTTGTGGTCTACCTGTGATGTCAATTACAGGCCTCTCTCATCTTATTAAGTGGGAGAACTTGTGCAATTGGTCACTGACTAAAAACTTTTTTCTCCACTGTATATGTGGAAGGTATTATCAAGTGAATATTGTATGTGTGAATATTTGTGGCTGATGTGAATATGCAAATAAACGTAAGTTTGTATACCTGGTTAAGGTATAGTAAAAGGGCCCAAACACACATCCTGCAATGATGCTGGTTGCTGTCAAGTGTCCACATATATTTATTTTACTCACTTATATAGAGCTATTAATTTCACAGCAATTTACAGTCAAAATTAATTTTGGGGGCGACAGAGTCCCTTTAAAAACGAGAAGGTAATTCCGGCATAAAATATTGTTTTCATAGTCAAATAATAAAGATTTACCGTATTTTCCAGCATATAAGACGACTTTTTAACCCCTGAAAATCATCTCAAAAGTCGGGGGTCGTCTTATACGCCGGGTACGGCATGTGCAGGGAGCGATCCTGGATGTTCCCAGGGTCTGAAGGAGAGGAGACTCTCCTTCAGGCCCTGGGATCCATATTCATGTAAAAAAAAGAATACAAATAAAAAATATGGGATATACTTACCCTCCGACGGCCCGCAGCTCTCAGCGGTGCAAGCGGCGGCCTCCGTTCCTAGGGATGCATTGAGCGAAGGACCTTCGATGATGTCGCGGTCGCTTTTTTTTACATGAATATGGATCCCAGGGCATGAAGGAGAGTCTCCTCTCCTCCAGACCCTGGGAACCATCCGCACTGCACACGCCGTATAAGATGACCGGGCGTATAAGACGAACCCCCGTCTTACACAGTGTGTATATCCCAAACTCCATATTTTATATGGAAAAGTTGGGGGTCGTCTTATACACCAGAAAATACGGTAATTTGATTTATATGCAGCCAATAAACATTAATAATGTTACCGGAAAACCAGCAGTCCACTAGATGGCAGCAAAGTCCCATCACGATTGCAGAAATGCACTCTGTCCCGCAGAGCGCACAGCGCTGCTATTCACAGACCAGAAATGGATCTAGACATGATATGATCATAAGCCCAAAACACCAGGATTGCACTGGTCCACAGGGGAGCAAAGAAATCCCCTATTGGGCCACTGTGCAAACGTGACCCTCCGACCTCCTGTATAAACTGTAGTGGGCACAATATGCTTGATTCTCTGCGTACAGACAATGGCAGCAGCTTATCATTCTTTTATCAAATCAATTTATAATTATTATATAGAACGCATACTTCTATTGTAAAAAATTGGATTAGTAGGTAGAATAGGAGAATAATAAAGTGGTATTTTAACCCCTTTACCCCTGAGGGTGGTTTGCACATTAATGACCGGGCCAATTTTTACAATTCTGACCACTGTCCCATTATGAGGTTATAACTCTGGAACGCTTGAACAGATCCTGGTGATTAGTGTTGAGCGATACCGTCCGATACTTGAAAGTATCGGTATCGGAAAGTATCGGCCGATACCGGCAAAGTATCGGATCCAATCCGATACCGATACCCGATACCAATACAAGTCAATGGGACTCATGTATCGGATGGTATTCCTGATGGTTCCCAGGGTCTGAAGGAGAGGAAACTCTCCTTCAGGCCCTGGGAACCATATTAATGTGTAAAAGAAAGAATTAAAATAAAAAATATTGCTATACTCACCTCTCCGACGCAGCCTGCACCTTACCGAGGGAAGCGGCAGCGTTCTTTGTTTAAAATTCGCGCTTTTCTTTCCTTTACAAGAAGTCCAGGCTTGTGATTGGTTGCGTGCCGCCCATGTGGCCGGGACGCAACCAATCACAGCAAGCCGTGACGTAATTTCAGGTCCTTCAGGATTTTAAAATTACGTTCCGGCGTTGTGATTGGTTGCGTCGCAGTCACATGGGCGACGCAACCAATCACAGCAAGCCGTGACGTAATTTCAGGTCCTTAAGGATTTTAAAATTACGTCCCGGCTTTGTGATTGGTTGCGTTGCAGTCACATGGGAGACGCAACCAATCACAAGCCGTGACGTCACGGGAGGCTGGACACGCGCGCATTTTAAAATGGGCGCGTGTCCAGCCTCCCGTGACGTCACGGCTTGTGATTGGTTGCGCCGCGGTCAACCAATCACAAGCCGGGAGGCTGGACACGCGCGCATTTTAAAATGGGCGCGTGTCCAGCCTCCCGTGACGTCCCGGCTTGTGATTGGTTGCGTCTCCCATGTGACTGCGACGCAACCAATCACAAAGCCGGGACGTAATTTTAAAATCCTTAACCCCTTAAGCCCCGAGGGTGGTTTGCACGTTAATGACCGGGCCAATTTTTACAATTCTGACCACTGTCCCTTTATGAGGTTATAACTCTGGAACGCTTCAACGGATCTTGGCGATTCTGACATTGTTTTCTCGTGACATATTGTACTTCATGTTAGTGGTAAAATTTCTTCGATATAACTTGCGTTTATTTGTGAAAAAAACGAATATTTGGCGAAAATTTTGAAAATTTCGCAATTTTCCAACTGTGAATTTTTATGCCCTTAAATCACAGACATATGTCACACAAAATACTTAATAAATAACATTTCCCACATGTCTACTTTACATCAGCACAATTTTGGAACCAAAATTTTTTTGTGACGGAGTTATAAGGGTTAAAAGTTGACCAGCAATTTCTCATTTTTACAACACCATTTTTTTTTAGGGACCACATCTCATTTGAAGTCATTTTGACGGGTCTATATGATAGAAAATACCCAAGTGTGACACCATTCTAAAAACTGCACCCCTCAAGGTACTCAAAACCACTTTCAAGAAGTTTATTAACCCTTCAGGTGTTTCGCAGGAATTTTTGGAATGTTTAAATAAAAATGAACATTTAACTTTTTTTCACACAAAATTTATTTCAGCTCCAATTTGTTTTATTTTACCAAGGGTAACAGGAGAAAATGGACCCCAAAAGTTGTTGTACAATTTGTCCTGAGTACGCTGATACCCCATATGTGGGGGTAAACCACAGTTTGGGCGCATGGCAGAGCTTGGAAGCAAAGGAGCGCCATTTGACTTTTCAATGCAAAATTGACTGGAATTGAGATGGGACGCCATGTTGCATTTGGAGAGCCCTTGATGTGCCTAAACATTGAAACCCCTAACAAGTGACACCATTTTGGAAAGTAGACCCCCTAAGGAACTTATCTAGATGTGTGGTGAGCACTTTGACCCAACAAGTGCTTTACAGAAGTTTATAATGCAGAGCCGTAAAAATAAAAAATCATATTTTTTCACAAAAATGATCTTTTCACCCCCAATTTTTTATTTTCCCAAGGGTAAGAGAAGAACTTGGACCCCAAAAATTGTTGTGCAATTTGTCCTGAGTACACTGATACCCCATATGTGGGTGTAAACCATTGTTTGGGCGCAGGGCAGAGCTCAGAAGGGAAGGAGCGCCATTTGACTTTTCAATGCAAAATTGACTGGAATTGAGATGGGACGCCATGTTGCGTTTGGAGAGCCCCTAATGTGCCTAAACATTGAAACCCCCCACGAGTGACACCATTTTGGAAAGTAGACCCCTTAAGGAACTTATCTAGATGTGTGTTGAGCACTTTGACCCAACAAGTGCTTCACAGAAGTTTATAATGCAGAGCCGTAAAAATAAAAAATCATATTTTTTCACAAAAATGATCTTTTCACCCCCATTTTTTTATTTCCCCAAGGGTAAGAGAAGAAATTAGACCACAAAAGTTGTTGTGCAATTTGTCCTGAGTACGACGATACCCCATATGTGGGTGTAAACCATTGTTTGGGCGCATAGCAGAGCTCAGAAGGGAAGAAGCGCTATTTTACTTTTCAATGCAAAATTGACTGGAATTAAGATGGGATGCCATGTTGCGTTTGGAGAGCCCCTGATGTGCCTAAACATTAAACCCCCCCCACAAGTGACACCATTTTGGAAAGTAGACCCCCTAAGGAACTTATCTAGATGTGTTTTGAGAGCTTTGAACCCCCAAGTGTTTCACTACAGTTTATAACGCAGAGCCGTGAAAATAAAAATTATTTTTTTTTTTCACAAAAATGATTTTTTAGCCCCCAGTTTTGTATTTTCACAAGGGTATCAGGATAAATTGGACCCCAAAAGTTGTTGTCCAATTTGTCAGGAGTACGCTGATACCCCATTTGTGGGGAGGGACCACTGTTTGGGCGCATGACAGAGCTCGGAAGGGAAGGAGCGCCATTTGGAATGCAGACTTAAATGGATTGGTCTGCAGGCGTCACGTTGCATTTGCAGAGCCCCTGATGTACCCAAACAGTACAAACCCCCCACAAGTGACCCCATATTGGAAACTAGACCCCCCAAGGAACTTATCTAGATGTGTTGTGAGAACTTTGAACCCCCAAGTGTTTCACTACAGTTTATAACGCAGAGCCGTGAAAATAATTATTTTATTTTTTTTTCACAAAAATGAAATTTAGCCCCCAGTTTTGTATTTTCACAAGGGTATCAGGATAAATTGGACCCTAAAAGTTGTTGTCCAATTTGTCCTGAGTACGCTGATACCCCCTATGTGGGGGGGAACCACTGTTTGGGCGCATGACAGAGCTCGGAAGGGAAGGAGCGCCATTTGGAATTCAGACTTAAATGGATTGGTCTGCAGGCGTCACGTTGCATTTGCAGAGCCCCTGATGTACCCAAACAGTACAAACCCCCCACAAGTGACCCCATATTGGAAACTAGACCCCCCAAGGAACTTATCTAGATGTGTTGTGAGAACTTTGAACCCCCAAGTGTTTCACTACAGTTTATAACGCAGAGCCGTGAAAATAAAAATTATTTTTCTTTTTCACAAAAATGATTTTTTAGCCCCCAGTTTTGTATTTTCACAAGGGTATCAGGATAAATTGGACCCTAAAAGTTGTTGTCCAATTTGTCCTGAGTACGCTGATACCCCCTATGTGGGGGGGAACCACTGTTTGGGCGCATGACAGAGCTCGGAAGGGAAGGAGCGCCATTTGGAATGCAGACTTAAATGGATTGGTCTGCAGGCGTCACGTTGCATTTGCAGAGCCCCTGATGTACCCAAATAGTACAAACCCCCCACAAGTGACCCCATATTGGAAACTAGACCTCCCAAGGAACTTATCTAGATGTGTTGTGAGAACTTTGAACCCCCAAGTGTTTCACTACAGTTTACAACGCAGAGCCGTGAAAATAAAACATATTTTTTTCCCACAAAAATGATTTTTAGCCCCCCAAATTTTTATTTTCCCAAGGATAACAAGAGAACTTGGACCCCAGAAGTTGTTGTTCAATTTGTCCCTAGTACGCTGATACCCCATATGTTGGGGTAAACCCCTTTTTGGACGCACGGGAGAGCTCGGAAGGGAAGGAGCACTGTTTTACTTTTTCAACGCAGAATTGGCTGGAATTGAGATTGGACGCCATGTCGCGTTTGGAGAGCCCCTGATGTGCCTGAACAGTGGAAACTCCCCAATTCTACCTGAAACCCTACCCCTAACCGTTTACTGAACATTTTCTGACAGTCATAAGTGCCACCTATATAAGTGCCACGTATATAAGTGCCACGTATATAAGTGCCACGTATATAAGTGCCACGTATATAAGTGCCACGTATATAAGTGCCACGTATTTAAGTGCCACGTATTTAAGTGCCACGTATTTAAGTGCCACGTATTTAAGTGCCACGATATTTCAGTGCCACAATATTTCAGTGCCACAATATTTCAGTGCCACGTATTTCAGTGCCACGTATTTCAGGCACTGAAAAATACGTGGCACGTAAATATTTCAGTGCCACGATATTTCAGTGCCACGTATTTCAGTGCCACGTATTTCAGGCACTGAAAAATACGTGGCACGTAAATACGTGGCACGTAAATACGTGGCACTGAAAAATACGTGGCACTTAAATACGTGGCACTTAAATACGTGGCACTTAAATACGTGGCACTTAAATACGTGGCACTTAAATACGTGGCACTTATATACGTGGCCACTGAAATATCGTGGCACTTATATACGTATATACGTATATAAACGTATATTTCAGTGCCACGTATTTCAGTGCCACGTATTTCAGGTTAGGGGTAGGGTTAGGGGTAGGGTTAGGGTTTTTTGTTTTTTTCTTGTTTTCTTGTGTTTTTCTATAAAAACGCATGCGTTTTACCGCGTTTACATGCATTTTTTCACACATGCGGTTTTTTTAAAAAACGCATGCAGATAAAAACGCAAGTGTGAAACCAGACTAAAAGACGCTTTTTATAGCAAAAAAGTTTTTGTGTCTCCACATTTTGAGACCTATAATTTTTCCACATTTTGGTCCACAGAGTCATGTGAGGTCTTGTTTTTTGCGGGACGAGTTGACGTTTTTATTGGTAACATTTTCGGACACGTGACCATTTTTTATCACTTTTTATTCCGATTTTTGTGAGGCAGAATAACCAAAAACCAGCTATTCATGAATTTCTTTTGGGAGAGGCGTTTATACCGTTCTGCGCTTGGTAAAATTGATAAAGCAGTTTTATTCGTCGGGTCAGTACGATTACAGCGATATCTCATTTATATTATTTTTTTATGTTTTGACGCTTTTATACGATAAAAACTATTTTATAGAAAAAATAATTATTTTGGCATCGCTTTATTCTGAGGACTATAACTTTTTTATTTTTTTGCTGATGATGCTGTATGGCAGCTCGTTTTTTGCGGGACAAGATGACGTTTTCAGCGGTAACATGGTTATTTATATCCGTCTTTTTGATCGCGTGTTATTCCACTTTTTGTTCGGCGGTATGGTAATAAAGCGTTGTTTTTTGCCTCGTTTTTTTTTTTTTTCTTACGGTGTTTACTGAAGGGGTTAACTAGTGGGCCAGTTTTATAGGTTGGGTCGTTACGGACGCGGCGATACTAAATATGTGTACTTTTATTGTTTTTGTTTGTTTTTTTTAGATAAAGAAATGTATTTATGGGAATAATATTTTTTTTTTTATTATTATTTATTTAGGAATTATTTTTTTTTTTTTTTACACATGTGGAAATTTTTTTTTTTACTTTTTTACTTTGTCCCAGGGGGGGACATCACAGATCGCAGATCTGATAGTGTGCACAGCACTCTATCAGATCTGCGATCATACTTTCATCGGAGCAGGCTGCAGCTTTCATCTGCAGCCTGCTCCGACCCGGAAGTGCTCCCTGCAGGACCCGGATACAGCCCCTCGGCCATTTTGGATCCGGGGCCTGCAGGGAGAAGACGTTCGGTACGAGGTGAGTACATCACCTTGTACCGATCGTCTCAGGGAAGCCCGCAGGGAGCCCCCTCCCTGCGCGATGCTTCCCTGTACCGCCGGTACACCGCGATCATGTTTGATCGCGGTGTGCCGGGGGTTAATGTGCCGGGGGCGGTCCGTGACCGCTCCTGGCACATAGTGCCGGATGTCAGCTGCGATATGCAGCCGACACCCGGCCGCGATCGGCCGCGCTCCCCCCGTGAGCGCGGCCGATCGCGTATGACGTACTATACCGTCACCGGGAATTAAGGCCCACCCCACCTCGACGGTATAGTACGTCATATGGGATTAAGGGGTTAAGGACCTGAAATTACGTCACGGCTTGCTGTGATTGGTTGCGTCGCCCATGTGACTGCGACGCAACCAATCACAACGCTGGAACGTAATTTTAAAATCCTGAAGGACCTGAAATTACGTCACGGCTTGCTGTGATTGGTTGCGTCCCGGCCACATGGGCGGCACGCAACCAATCACAAGCCTGGACTTCTTGTAAAGGAAAGAAAAGCGCGAATTTTAAACAAAGAACGCTGCCGCTTCCCTCGGTAAGGTGCAGGCTGCGTCGGAGAGGTGAGTATAGCAATATTTTTTATTTTAATTTTTTCTTTTACACATTTTTACATTAATGTTGTTTCGATACCGATACCCGATACTACAAAAATATCGGATCTCGGTATCGGAATTCCGATACAGCAAGTATCGGCCGATACCCGATACTTGCAGTATCGGAATGCTCAACACTACTGGTGATTCTGACATTGTTTTCTCGTGACATATTGTACTTCATGACAGTGGTAAAATTTATTTGATATTACCTGCGTTTATTTGTGAAAAAATTGGAAATTTGGCAAAAATTTGGAAAATGTCGCAATTTTCCAACTTTGAATTTTCATGCCCTTAAATCACACAGATATGTCACAAAAAAAGTAAGTAACATTTCCCACATGTCTACTTTACATCAGCACAATTTTGGAAACAAATTTTTTTTTTGTTAGGGAGCTATAAGGGTTAAAAGTTGACCAGGGATTTCTCATTTTTACAACATCATTTTTTTGGGGGACCACATAACATTTGAAGTCACTTTGAGGGGTCTATATGATAGAAAATACCCAAAAGTGACACCATTCTAAAAACTCCACCCCTCAAGGTGCTCAAAACCACATTCAAGAAGTTTTTTAACCCTTCAGGTGCTTCACAGGAATTTTTGGAATGTTTAAAAAAAAAATGAACATTAACTTTTTTCACAAAAACATTACTTCAGATCCAATTTGTTTTATTTTACCAAGGGTAACAGGAGAAATTGGACCCCAAAAGTTGTTGTATAATTTGTCCTGAGTACGCAGATACCCCGTATGTGGGGTAAACCACTGTTTGGGCACATGGCAGAGCTCGGAAGGGAAGGAGCGCAAAATTGGCTGGAATTGAGATCAGAGGCCATGTTGCGTTTGAAGAGCCCCTGATGTGCCTAAACAGTGGAAACCCCCCACCAAGTGACACCATTTTGGAACGTAGACCCCCTAAGGAACTTATCTAGATGTGTGGTGAGCACTTTGAACCCCCAAGTGCTTCACAGAAGTTTATAATGTAGAGCCGTAAAGATAAAAAAATCATATTTTTTTCACAAAAATTATCTTTTCTCCCCCAATTTTTTACTTTCCCAAGGGTAACAGGAGAAATTGGACCCCAAAAGTTGTTGTGAAATTTGTCCTGACTATGCTGATACCCCATATTTGGGAGGGAACCACCATTTGGGCGCATGGCGGAGCTTGGAAGGGAAGGAGTGCCGTTTTGGAATGCAGACTTTGAGTGGTCTGCGGGCGTCATGTTGCGTATACAGAGCCCCTGATGTACCTAAACAGTAGAAACCCCCCACAAGTGACCTCATATTGGAAACTAGATCCCCCAAGGAACTTATCTAGATGTGTTGTGAGAACTTTGAACCCCAAAGTGTTTCACTAAAGTTTATAAAGCACAGCCATGAAAATTTTTTTCCCACAAAAATGATTTTTTAGCCCACAAATTTTTATTTCCCTTAAGGGTAACAGGAGAAATTGGATGCAAAAGTTGTTGTCCAATTTGTCCTGAGTACGCTGATGCCCCATATGTTGGGGTAAACCTTTGTTTGGGTGCACGGCAGAGCTCGGAAGGGAAGGAGCATCGTTTTACTTTTTCAACGCCCAATTGGCTGGAATTGAGATCGAACACCATGTCACTTTTGGAGAGCCCTGATGTGCCTAAACAGTGGAAACCCCCCAATTCTAACTCCAACCCTAACCCTAACACACCCCTAACCCTAATCCCAACCCTAACCACAACCTTAACCCCAAACACACTCCTAACCCTAATCCCAATGTAATAGTATGCAGGTACTGAGTATGTCGCCACGGAACAGACAGACCAACAGTTGAGGGGTCTAATAACAGGAATCAGGTTCTCCTCGCAGGGAGGAAGCAATAGAGAATAACCAGCATAAAACAGTGCAAAAATATGGGAGTCAAACAATGTAACAGAATTAAGCAGGGTTTTCTTGAGAAAAGAACACTTATCAGTCTGATGAGGACTTGCTTGAAGTGTCGTCTTCTCCAACGTAGGCGCCGAGAAACAGCGGCACTTGTCGTCCCTCTGTAGTCCGTGGGCTGAGTAGTCTCTAGGAGCCCGCTGCCTGGGGTTTCGGGAGTTAATGTGATATGCACAGGCTCTGAGTCTTTAGCTTTTACAGCACAGCCAGGAATCAGGGCCTCTGCACTGTTAAGTCTCTCACCAAGAATCAGTCTCTGTACTGATACCGCAGGGACCAGGGGGTTGAAGTCTCTGCACGGGCCAATGTCTCTACACGGGTCTCAAAGCGCCCCTCTCCAGTCACAGCAGAGTCCGCTTTCATGTACTCACAAGATGCAGTCTTTCTGGGCAGTCTCCCTGTATTTGTCCTCGGACCGGGAGCTCTTTCTCCCGGAGCGCAGCTGCACCCTGCTCTGACCGCTGCTCACGCTGCTCTGTCTCTTGCGCGCGTGCCTTTCCCACTCTCTGCCCGGCTTCCTTCCTGTCCCAGCCTCTAAGTTTGCCCCCTGGGGAACCTGCAGCACAACTCAATGGTTCCAGGCACAGAGCTGAGAAGGTAACAGCCCCCAGACTCTTCTTGTGTTTCACCTCCTTACACCAACCCTAACCACAACCCTAACCCCAACACACCCCTAACCATAATCCCAACCCTAACCCCAGCCGTAAACGTAATCCAACTCTAGCCCCAACCCTAACTTTAGCCCCAACCCTAACCCTAATGGGAAAATGGAAATAAATACTTTTTTTATTTTCTTATTTTTCCCTAAGGGGATGATAGCGGGTATTTATGTTTGGCAGCTGTCACACACTAAAAGACGCTTTTTAAAAATAGTTTTTGCATCACCACATTTTGAGAGCTCTAATTTTTCCATATTTTGGCCCACAGAGTTATGTGAGGTCTTGTTTTTTGCGGGACGAGTTGACGTTTTTATTGGTGCCATTTTTGGGCATGTGACATTTTTTGATCGTTTTTTATTACGATTTTTGGGAGGCAGAATGAACAAAAAACAGCAATTCATGAATTTCTTTTGGGGGGGGGCGTTTATACTGTTCCGCAGGTGGTAAAATTGATAAAGCAGTTTTATTCTTCGGGTCAGTACGATTACAGCGATATCTCATGTATATCTTTTTTATGTTTGGGCGATTTTATACAATAAAAACTATTTTATATAAAAAAAATTGTTTTTGCATCACTTTATTCTGAGAGCTATAACTTTTTTATTTTTTCGCTGATAATGCTGTATGGCAGCTTTTTTTTGCGGGACAAGATGATGTTTTCAGCGGTACCATGTTAATTTATATCTGTCTTTTTGATTGCATGTTATTCTATCTTTTGTTCAGCGGTATGATGATAAAGCATTGCTTTTTGCTTCATCCAGCAAAGCGTGGCCACTGGCCTGAGCACTATGGTCCTCGGGAATATGACTTTATGGTCCGCAGGTCAGAGGTTCCTCACCCCTATTTTAAAGGGCTGTGTTACCAAAAGATCCATTTGCAGACAGGTGTTTCAGGGTTTCCTACTTCATCAGTGAAAAGCAGGAGAACTGGTTATTTAGTTTACCAGGGGAGCATTGCATGGCCTATGAGTCTCCCTACACCAACTTGGCACTCTCCACAAGGGAAAACTTTATCCTTATTTCTGAGTGTGCACGGATTTTTTTCTATGGTCTCTGGTTTCTTCCCACAGTCTTAACATGCTGATAGTTTAAACTGGCTACATATGAAATTTGTATTTGAGATATGCATGGGACAAATAATCATATTAGGCCACATTCACACATTCTGTATTCGGTCAGTATTTGTAATCCAAAACCAGGAGTGGGTGATAAATACAGAAGTGGTGACGTGTTTCTATTGTACTTTTCCTCTGATTGTTCCACTCCTGGTTTTGGCTACAAATACTGATGTTAAATACTCACCAAATACTGAACTGAATACTAGCTTGCTGTTACTCTCTGCACCTGTTCTCTTGTCACATCTCAATCGGGGCCTTCCCCAGCAACATCTACCTGTCACTGATCAGCAGAGCGGGGGACTTTTATCCCCGTTACAAAATTAAGCTGCTGGTCGGATGTGCGAATGCTGCTCCTATCATCTCTATGGGACCACCAGAAAAGACGAGCACAGCACTCGGCAGTCCTGTAGGAAGTGAATGGAGCAGCGGTGAAGCATGCGCACTGCCGCTCCATTCTAACGATGACTTGCCGATCAGTGCGGATCCCAGCACTCAGACTGCACCAATGAAGAAGTTATCGCCTATCTTGTGGATAGTATCCATTGATTGGCACTCCATCTGTTTTAACATATTGTGGAAGACCGGCTCACTTAGCTTCTCCCCGAGGTAGATACAGGAACATGTTTGGTTAAAGACTCTGGGTTGTTTATTACTTCATAAACCAATATGCCCAAAATAGTAACAGAGAACAGCCTTCCTGGCTCAAATGAAAACAAAAAGTCCATATAAAGTCCTTCCCAGTATGGCTCCCGCCTTCTGGGACAAACACATACCGTAGCTCTCGCTGGAGCTTTCAGTCTGGAGGCTTCTTCCCTCCGAATAACACAGACAAAAAAAAACACTGGCTGGACATTTACCATCCCAGCCACACCCTAAAGGTGGAGATATGGTGAGTAGGCGTCCAAACCATCTCTTACCTACTCACCTACAAACCCGCCCATAACATGGCTGATTAACTCCTTCAGCACCTAGCATGCTGAAGAGAAACTTATGGGTTTCTAGATCACGTAAGAAAGCAATCTTCGTGACCCATATCTCCCCTCATATACTGTGCCAGTGACCCTGTCACAAAATATAAAAACGATATAAAAATTAGGCCTACATATCAAGAAAAAAACAGGGCTAAGTTACATTTTCAATATCCAAATGAAAACATTTTTATGCCTCTTAAAATCACATACAAAAACAATCCTAAAAAATATGCGATGGCTAAATGGCCTGATCTTGAACTGTTTACATATTCTACCCACCATTACTATTGTCTTAATGGCCAGAACGAGGGTATAACACTGCCTCTTCACGTTCTTACGCGCCTACCTCCGACTGACAGTATTTGTGATAAACCATATGTAGGACTATTACATGATGGTGTACTGAATGTATCAGGAGAACTCTTCTATACTGGTTTAACTGGAATGAGCAGGTCTGTATTGGATACCATGTGGGTCATGTTTGTCTGCTGGCAATGAAAAGACATTTATCCTTGCTGGTAATTTGTCATACGATAATGATAGTAGTGCGAGTCTACATTCTCTAACTCCCTGTACAATCATTCATCCTGTGGACATTGCGCCTGCTAAGACATAGTCTGAATACATTACATTGTTTGTATTCCATGATAATGACATAATCAATGAGATCTCCAGATGTACAATTACTGCCCCGGAGATTTATGTCAGATGTTGGCCAGAAGTCTAATAATCATTCTAATATTGTAACAGTATCACTGCCATATGTATAATGGACATTTAAGTACATAATGAGTTGGTAACAGATAACTTGCAGATTGGTGGGGGTCGGACTGCTGGCATGCCCACCACCGCTCCATTTGTTCTCTATAGGTGAGTGACGTCCCCTACAGAATAACTGGAGTGGGGTCACACACGTGCCACATGCTTTTGGGCATTTCAGCTTCCAGCATCAGTTGGGTTGCGAGAAGTTATACTCCCCCTAATCCGCAAGTTATCACCTTGGATGGGGATTGAGTAACCTCTTACGCTACATTTCCACGATGAGCTTTCGGTGAGGTCTCGATGTTGCAGATTTTCTGCATTCATTAAGTAAAATAGGATAATTGCATTTTTTTTTTAATTCTGGAACATCAAACACTCATCATGGGAACGTAGCCTTAAAGATATGGTCCACGACATTGCTGGAGGCTTGTTTCATCCAGCGCTATGTAGATGATGGAGATGTTTCTTCTGCAGCATGCTCTGTGTGATGCAGAAAGGCTGGTTTCACACTTGCGTTTTTTTAGCATGCGTTTTGACGCGTTTTCGGCAACGCATGCGTTTTTTGACGCGTGCATTCAGTTGCAGAAATGCAACCTGTAGTAATTTCTATCAGCGTTTTTTTTCCGCAAAAAAACGCATGCGTTTATTCGCGGCAAAAAAATGCATTGCTGTCTATGTAAACGCATGCGTTTTTAAGCACATGCGTTTGCTTGCATTAAAAACGCATGCGTTTTTATAGAAAAACACAAGAAAACACAAGAAAAAACAAGAAAGCCCTAACCACAAGAAAAAACAAGAAAACCCTAACCCTAACCCTGACAAGCCACCCCCCACCATCAAGGTGATAAAGGGATCCAAACCCTAACCCTACCCCTAACCCTATATGACAGTCAATACTCTACGAGTTTATATTTTTAGTACTCTATAGCAATACCGTATATCTTGGGGTGTCCACATTGAACAAAGCTTTTTATTAGAAGAATGTCCTGGTCACCAGGTCAACATAATAGCCAATTCCTATGGATCCCTAGGGTTAGGGTTAGGGGTAGGGTTAGGGTTAGGGTTTGGATGCCTTTATCACCTTGATGGTGGGGGGTGGCTTGTCAGGGTGAGGGTTAGGGTTAGGGGTAGGGTTAGGGTTTGGATGCCTTTATCACCTTGATGGTGGGGGGTGGCTTGTCAGGGTTAGGGTTTGGATGCCTTTATCACCTTGATGGTGGGGGGTGGCTTGTCAGGGTTAGGGGTAGGGTTAGGGTTATGATCCCTCGGGTTACTAGGGATCCTAACCCTAACCCTAACCCTAGCTATTTCTGTTTATAGTGGGTTTTCTAGTTGATTTTGATGATTGGCAGCTGTCACACACTTCTCAGCATGCGTTTAAAAAACGCAAACGCAGGAAAAAACGCATGTAAATGCCGCAAAACGCAGCGTTTTTTTTTCTGCATGCTTTTTTTAAAAAACGTTTTGCCGCGTTTACATGCGTTTTTTCACCACATGCGTTTTTTTTTAAAACGCAGATCAAAACGCAAGTGTGAAACCAGCCAAATACTACAGATTTGTTATTTTGCCTTGCAAAGAGTGAAATCTGCAGCTTTTTTCCACAATGTGTGTGTACTCAGTCGAACGATTTTTGTGAAGCTAATAAGCGATAAAAAACCATTAATAGAAAGGATGAAATATGTATTTCAAGAATGCAGTTTATTACATTCGCAAGTGTGGATAAATGTGTTTAATTTGTGTGATATTGCAGCAGCTTTACATATAGAGAGTGTGATCATTTCAGCACATTTAGGTCGCACGAGTGATGTTGGAGTCAGAAGGTTTAAACACTTTAAAGCATTCCAGATTAGATAAAGTAAAGCTTTACAATAGTCATACAAAACAAAAAATTAAAGAACAATCCCATTCATTACCAAGTTCTAGTGAGTTGATAAACTGCAATGGTTTTTCTAGAAATACGTCTTTATAGTCTGTCAGATTCTACAATGATGCAGAGCTCCGTAGTTTCCACGTACCCCCTGAGAGAAGGGTCTTCTATAGTGTTGAGCATTCCGATACTGCAAGTATCGGGTATCGGCCGATACTTGCTGTATCGGAATTTCCGATACCGAGATCCGATATTTTTGTGATATCGGGTATCGGGTATCGCAACAACATTAATGTAATAATGTGTAAAAAAGAGAATTAAAATAAAAAATATCGCTATACTCACCTGTCCGACGCAGCCGGGACCTCAGCGAGGGAACCGGCAGCGTTGTTTGTTTAAATTTCGCGCTTTTACTTGGTTACGTGAAGTCCCGGCTTGTGATTGGTCAGGGCGGCCATGTTGCCGGGACGCGGACCAATCACAGCAAGCCGTGACGAAATTACGTCACGGCTTGCTGTGATTGGTCCGCGTCCCGGCAACATGGCCGCCATTAACCAATCACAAGCCGTGACGTCACGGGAGGCTGGACATGCGCGTATTTTGAAAAGCGCGCGTGTCCAGCCTCCAGTGACGTCCCGGCAACATGGCCGCCATTAACCAATCACAAGCCGGGACGTCACGGGAGGCTGGACATGCGCGTATTTTGACTGGAGGCGACATTGCTGGAGGCTTGTTTCATCCAGCGCTATGTAGATGATGGAGATGTTTCTTCTGCAGCATGCTCTGTGTGATGCAGAAAGGCTGGTTTCACACTTGCGTTTTTTTAGCATGCGTTTTGACGCGTTTTCGGCAACGCATGCGTTTTTTGACGCGTGCATTCAGTTGCAGAAATGCAACCTGTAGTAATTTCTATCAGCGTTTTTTTTCCGCAAAAAAACGCATGCGTTTATTCGCGGCAAAAAAATGCATTGCTGTCTATGTAAACGCATGCGTTTTTAAGCACATGCGTTTGCTTGCGTTAAAAACGCATGCGTTTTTATAGAAAAACACAAGAAAACACAAGAAAAAACAAGAAAGCCCTAACCACAAGAAAAAACAAGAAAACCCTAACCCTAACCCTGACAAGCCACCCCCCACCATCAAGGTGATAAAGGGATCCAAACCCTAACCCTACCCCTAACCCTATATGACAGTCAATACTCTACGAGTTTATATTTTTAGTACTCTATAGCAATACCGTATATCTTGGGGTGTCCACATTGAACAAAGCTTTTTATTAGAAGAATGTCCTGGTCACCAGGTCAACATAATAGCCAATTCCTATGGATCCCTAGGGTTAGGGTTAGGGGTAGGGTTAGGGTTAGGGTTTGGATGCCTTTATCACCTTGATGGTGGGGGGTGGCTTGTCAGGGTGAGGGTTAGGGTTAGGGGTAGGGTTAGGGTTTGGATGCCTTTATCACCTTGATGGTGGGGGGTGGCTTGTCAGGGTTAGGGTTTGGATGCCTTTATCACCTTGATGGTGGGGGGTGGCTTGTCAGGGTTAGGGGTAGGGTTAGGGTTATGATCCCTCGGGTTACTAGGGATCCTAACCCTAACCCTAACCCTAGCTATTTCTGTTTATAGTGGGTTTTCTAGTTGATTTTGATGATTGGCAGCTGTCACACACTTCTCAGCATGCGTTTAAAAAACGCAAACGCAGGAAAAAACGCATGTAAACGCCGCAAAACGCAGCGTTTTTTTTTCTGCATGCTTTTTTTAAAAAACGTTTTGCCGCGTTTACATGCGTTTTTTCACCACATGCGTTTTTTTTTAAAACGCAGATCAAAACGCAAGTGTGAAACCAGCCAAATACTACAGATTTGTTATTTTGCCTTGCAAAGAGTGAAATCTGCAGCTTTTTTCCACAATGTGTGTGTACTCAGTCGAACGATTTTTGTGAAGCTAATAAGCGATAAAAAACCATTAATAGAAAGGATGAAATATGTATTTCAAGAATGCAGTTTATTACATTCGCAAGTGTGGATAAATGTGTTTAATTTGTGTGATATTGCAGCAGCTTTACATATAGAGAGTGTGATCATTTCAGCACATTTAGGTCGCACGAGTGATGTTGGAGTCAGAAGGTTTAAACACTTTAAAGCATTCCAGATTAGATAAAGTAAAGCTTTACAATAGTCATACAAAACAAAAAATTAAAGAACAATCCCATTCATTACCAAGTTCTAGTGAGTTGATAAACTGCAATGGTTTTTCTAGAAATACGTCTTTATAGTCTGTCAGATTCTACAATGATGCAGAGCTCCGTAGTTTCCACGTACCCCCTGAGAGAAGGGTCTTCTATAGTGTTGAGCATTCCGATACTGCAAGTATCGGGTATCGGCCGATACTTGCTGTATCGGAATTTCCGATACCGAGATCCGATATTTTTGTGATATCGGGTATCGGGTATCGCAACAACATTAATGTAATAATGTGTAAAAAAGAGAATTAAAATAAAAAATATCGCTATACTCACCTGTCCGACGCAGCCGGGACCTCAGCGAGGGAACCGGCAGCGTTGTTTGTTTAAATTTCGCGCTTTTACTTGGTTACGTGAAGTCCCGGCTTGTGATTGGTCAGGGCGGCCATGTTGCCGGGACGCGGACCAATCACAGCAAGCCGTGACGAAATTACGTCACGGCTTGCTGTGATTGGTCCGCGTCCCGGCAACATGGCCGCCATTAACCAATCACAAGCCGTGACGTCACGGGAGGCTGGACATGCGCGTATTTTGAAAAGCGCGCGTGTCCAGCCTCCAGTGACGTCCCGGCAACATGGCCGCCATTAACCAATCACAAGCCGGGACGTCACGGGAGGCTGGACATGCGCGTATTTTGAAAAGCGCGCGTGTCCAGCCTCCCGTGACGTCACGGCTTGTGATTGGTTAATGGCGGCCATGTTGCCGGGACGCGGACCAATCACAGCAAGCCGTGACGTAATTTCGTCACGGCTTGCTGTGATTGGTCCGCGTCCCGGCAACATGGCGCCGTGACCAATCATAAGCCGGGACGTCACTGGAGGCTGGACACGCGCGCTTTTCAAAATACGCGCATGTCCAGCCTCCCGTGACGTCACGGCTTGTGATTGGTTATTGGCGGCCATGTTGCCGGGACTCGGACCAATCACAGCAAGCCGTGACGTAATTTCGTCACGGCTTGCTGTGATTGGTCCGCGTCCCGGCAACATGGCCGCCCTGACCAATCACAAGCCGGGACCTCACGTAACCAAGTAAAAGTGCGAATTTTAAACAAACAACGCTGCCGGTTCCCTCGCTGAGGTCCCGGCTGCGTCGGACAGGTGAGTATAGCGATATTTTTTATTTTAATTCTTTCTTTTACACATTAATATGGTTCCCAGGGCCTGAAGGAGAGTTTCCTCTCCTTCAGACCCTGGGAACCATCAGGAATACCGTCCGATACCTGAGTCCCATTGACTTGTATTGGTATCGGGTATCGGTATCGGATTGGATCCGATATTTTGCCGGTATCGGCCGATACTTTCCGATAACGATACTTTCAAGTATCGGACGGTATCGCTCAACACTAGTCTTCTACCTTCAGATAGCAATGCTATTTTGCTCCTTGTATCTGCACATATACAGCTTTTCTTTTTAAAAAGAGAATGGGTAAAGAAGAACGACGACCAAAATTTTTGTACTCTTAATATATTGCAGTCATCATATTATATAGCACTGTGCACTTACAATTGCTCATTTTGCCTTTCTACCCAGTTAATTCTTCTGTTTTATATTAGGTCTAAAACATCACGTCATTAAAAACTAACTAGCTGAATTCTTGTAAGATCTATGAAGAAAGAGGAGGTACATTTTTCCTGTATGAGTCATGAGTTACTGCAAAAGTCTATGGCGGGGAGAGAAGCAGAGCAGCTGGATCAGTAGCTGAAGCGGGGGATGATAAATGACTTCTTGTTTCTACATAAAAAAGAGTATTGGGTAGAAAGGCAAAATGAGCAATTGTAAGTACATAGTGCTACATATGATGACTGCAATATATTAAGAGGATAAAAACATTGATGGGATGAGGAGGAGGAGTGCTTCTTTAATGAAGAAGACCTCTTTCCATTTGCTCTGTAAGAAGTTTACACTTACACTACTCCTTTGGGCAGGAATGTACACAGAAATTGTATGTCGGGTGGCTGCTCACTTTTTTATTTCATAATTCAAGTCCTTTTGTTCCATTTTTAGGAGTTCTGTGAGGTTTGATGTTACATTATAACATTTTAGGAGCTGAAGTACCATATTATGATGGATAGATTTGAATCACGGTTTTCTTTACTAAGCCACAGAGTTGCATGATAAAATTCTGACTGCTGGTAACTGCCCCAGTAGGGACTCACTTCATGGGAATTTGTACCGTTAGTGTTAAAGGGGGTGTCCACTACTAAGACAACCTCTTCTTAAACTAATTATTCAGCCTCGATAAAATAATAAAAGCTATACTCACCTCCCATGCCAGCTCCGTTCCTGCGGTGTCGGTGTCGGCACTGGCTCTCCCCGGGGCTGTGAAGAGGTGTTGTGACACCGGCGCCCAGCCAGCGCTGGCATCACTGTCTTTGACAAAGTAAACACGAAGAGGAACCTGGGGATCAGCTGCAGCCAGGACTTCCTCTTCATGTTCAGTCTGTCCGAGGCCGGACACAGTGATGCCAGCACTGACTGAATGCCGGGCATCACGTGTAATTCCACCGTATGGGAGCCCCGGAACGGCGAGTGCTGATACGGCTGTAACGGAGCCGGCACAGGAGATGAGTATAGGTTTTATTATTTTATTGAGTCATAACATTTAGTTTAAGAAGGGGTTGTCCTAGGTTAGTGTATAACTCCTTTAACAAGCTTGCCATGGCCGCTTTCGAATTGAAAGAGCGAGATCAAGCTCTTTGCAGATAAGCACTGCCTTGTACTCTACTACCCTGTTACTAAACGCTAACCACTCTAATGATGTTGCCGTTCAGTAACAGCCTTGTAAAGTATGCGGAAGCGCTCATCTAGTACAAAGACCAAGATCTCGTGCGTTCAATGCGAGAGATTGGTCATATATTCTCTTTAAAGGACACCTTTCATGTTCCCAAATGTTATTAATCTGCAGACATAGGGTTAATTTGCAATGCTGCCCAGTTAATTTACTAAAATGTAGCTACAAGGAGAAAATGTACTTTATTCCTCCTGGGAGCCACCGGCTTTCAGTCATAGAAACATGCCCGGAGTGGCTACAGTCATGTCTCACAGTATTGTTTTCGGCGACTGTAAGCCCCAACCCAGCACTTTGATTGCTGGTTCTGCTTAGATGCGCTGCAGCGCGAGCTGTCAGTCAGTGCCGGGGTGTGCTTACAGCCAGCACTCACAATACTGCAAGAGATGAGTGTAGCTACTTCGGCACGCTTTTATGACTGAAATCCAGCCGCTACCAGTAGGAAGAAAGTTAATTTTCTACTGCCATCGCATTTTAGTTAAGTGGCAGGACAGCACTGTAACACTATTAACCTGCAAATTAACCCTATGCCTGCAAATTAATAGCATTTGGGAACATGACAGATGCCCTTTAAGCACAATGCTCTGTTAAAACTGTATGCTCGAGCTTCCTTCGTGGCAGCTATAGACCATTGCTATGACTGTGTGACAACTATGATTCTCATTTTAAAAACGTTTTGCATTTTATAACTTTGATATCTTTGATGATTTCCTATGTCCTGTATGTACCATTTCATTCCATATGAATATGTGATCTGAAAAAAAATATAACTTTGCAATGGGATTTTTGAAGATACAGTTTTCTGTTTTAGGTAATTTGATGGTCCTGACTGTCATTTTAGGTTCAGACCAGTGGTGGCTTCCATTGTTCTTATCCATGTAAACTTAGGTTAAGATTCCCAAGCTGACATCTCCAGTCCAACAAGTTTGTAAGAATGAATAACCCAATTGTGGTAGATTCTGCTTTCTGGCCAAAAATCATAGAGATCAACACTGCTGTCACTGACAAATGGCCAGTTAGTCCGTCGTGGGTCATGTATTGTGAGAAAGATAAGAAGTTTGGTCCAGATAAAGTGATTGCACTGACCAGCTTCAGGTGCCTTCAAAGACCCTTCCTTCTGTTCATGGTTGGGTTGATTCTGTAGATCCATCACAATAGAAATACAGTGAGAAATGTTTATACCTCTAGTATTTATTTTCAGACATCATTGTCCACTTTATTACAAATATGTTAGATAAATGAATGTGCTTCTCTGGTAAAGTTCCAAATTGTCTTGTGAAGTCCAAGAACTTTGAAGACTTCTCATGGATTTTCCCTGCTATGGTATGGGAAGTGTCCTCTTCTGAGACAGGGGAACTGCTTTGCACACACTCTTCTACCACCTGGGCACACTTTGGTTTGGAATGGACAATCATCTTTACAGCTGTACAAAAAGTAAGCATATCAAAATGTTAATGATTTTCCAGAAACCATACCACGTAAAAACTAATTTTTATATATTAAACTTCTGAGACAACCTAGAGATTATGATCACAGTATGTCCCCATCTGATTTCTGTGAGGTGCAGTGTTGCTACAAAGATCCTGTAGACTATGTTCATACTTAGCTGCTCATATATAGTAATGGACACCTCCTTTAAAAGAGTAGACCAAGACTGGTATTCTGATGACCTATCCTTACAATAAGTCATGAATATCAGACAGGTGGTGGTCCAACGCTAGCTATTTGCATCTCTTGCTGCGGCTGTATGTACATAATGTACGTAGCAAGAATACCACCACTCTAGACACTCTGTAGTGGCTGTTCTTGGGTACTGCAGCTCAAATAACATTCACTTCAATAGGAGCTGAGCTGCAGTATCTGAGAATGGCCATTACAAAATGTAAAGAGCTGTGTTGTCCTGGCTTTCCACTGTTTTCATATCAGGCCACAGAGAGCTTATGACCGCTAAGTGGTGGGCTTCCAATGATCTCATACCGATGCTCTATCTCACAGTTAGGCAATCGATATATAAATCTTGGGCATAATCTTTTAAGCTTCCACTGTCTAAAATGAGAGAAATATTGTTCTAAATAATTTTAAAAGTTGGAGAAAAGTGGTCAAATTAGAGAATATACCATACTATATGTTTGGTATATAACCCTTTGATATGCCAATCAGTGGCTGCATACATTTATGCCAATAATTTGGACAAAAACAAGGATGCATTTCATATCTTGTGTTAGGCTTATTTCACACTTCCGTCGGCAGTGTCCCGTCCTAGTGCGTGGGGAAGACATGCCAATGGATGTCGATAAAATAGTGATACAACGGAAGGAACGCATCCAGTGTTATGACGGATGCGTCGGCTGAGCTTTTCCGGTGTAGATATTGGACTTGGTATTTCGGGGACGAGAGAGATTTTTTTTCCCCCTGTCTTGAAAATCCTTCCAGGCATGCTCAGAGGGAAAAAACGTGATACGTCACTGGATTCCTGTGTGCGACAGTCAGCGACGGATCCTGCGTCCATATGCTTCCATTATAGCCAACAACAGACAGCGCAGGACCCATCGCTGACCAATTTTCTGACGTGCGGAAAAAACGTTCCTATGAACGTTTTCTCTCCACGACGGACCGCTATTTTCCGACGGATCCAGTGCACGACGGATGAAATGGATGGCCATCAGTCACAATCCGTCGCTAATACAAGTCTATGGGAAAATGCAGGATCCTGCAAATTTTTTTGCAGGATCCTGCATTTTCAAAAATCGACGGATTTCGACGTGAGACAAAAGACGGAAGTGTGAAAGAGGCCTAAGGCTACTTTCACACTAGCGTTAACTGCAATACGTCGCAAATGCGTCGTTTTGCCGAAAATACGCATCCAGCAAAAGTTCTTGCTGGATACGTTTTTTCTTCATAGACTAACATTAGCGACGCATTTGCGACGCATTGCCAAACGTCGCGTCCGTTTTGCGACGCTTGGGCGTGTGGTAGTGGACCGTCGGGAGAAAAAAACGTTACATGTAACGTTTTTTGCTCACGACGGTCCGCTTTTTCCGACCGCGCATGCGCGGCCGGAACTCCGCCCCCACCTCCCCGCACTTCCCCGCACCTCACAATGGGGCAGCGGATGCGTTGGAAAAATACATCCGCTGCCCCCGTTGTGCGGCGGAGACCACGCTAGCGTCGGGAACGTCGGCCCGACGCACAGCGACGGGTCTTTCCCGACGCTAGTGTGAAAGTAGCCTAAGTTACACTTCTTTCCTTCGACACTGGCACTATTTCCAGAAGAATGCAGCTCTGTTTTTCTAAAGTCATAAAACCTCTATAAAGATTGTCAGAAATAGAAGTTGTTTAGCCGGTATTCTAATTTTAGTAAGTGATGGTGTAAGGGGTATACAGGGACTAGTTGTGCCCACTCTCCCTCGCCCGTGTTTTTACGTCCTTGACAAGCTGGTATATTTAATACGTTATGCTGTGAGCTGTATAATGCTGCACCAATGCAAAGATCTATATGAATGCTGCCTCAGTTAAGTACTGGAGGCCCCTGAGGGAAGGAGACTTGGTCAATTTCTGTAAGGAGGATGACCCTTGGGGGTACTTCGCCATGGCCGTTAGTTTGCGCCAGGAAGATGATCTGGAAATCTATGCGGGCACGGAACAGGCACAGTCGGCCCCCTTCTCTCTGGTCACTCCACGGCCAAGTTCTGCCCCTGCCCTGTCATTGCAGTATATGAAATTTGAGGCTGCAGAGTCATCAGCTAGAACACGGGCATGGAGCCTGATGTGGGATAAAGCGGCAAGGGATGCTTGTCACTGAAGTGATGTCTGAACTCTAAAGGAAAATAGTGCTCATTGCACAGTATGAAAATGGGACTGTTCTGTGTCCATGTGGGAAAAGGAGCCCTAGAACACTGGAGTTGGGTGCAGTGTGGCCGGTATGGGCCATGGTTAAAAATTGAATGTTGATTTTCCCCTCTCCCAGTTCTTTTGCGCACATTGCGCTTCCCCTGCTGGATTGCAGGACCTTAACCCTGAGGGGTTACGGGCCCTTGGACTGCAAACAGACTGTATGTGGCTACTAAAAGGACTGTGTTTTGGTGTATTCAACTTGAACCTAATTTTGGGAACTAGCAGCGCATATGTGTTTAATGGGCTGTATTCCGTGCAAAAGAGGGAGGGGGACGACCCCCAAGGACTGAGGACCTGATGGGAAGGTCCGGATTATTTAATATGGACTGTGTTAATGTGCTCGGGTTCCTGAAAATAAAAGGGACAGGAGCCATATGGACTTGTGGTACCAGCTGAGGGACTGTCACTAAGCACCTGTTTAGAGCTGCCATGAGAAAATGGACATTATTGTGGAGCCAAAAGACTTTCTCCGGCAACAAATAGTTTTTATATGACAAGTAAATGGACATTTTAACAGACTCTTATGTGGAGCCAGAGGGCTCTCTCCGGAGCGGTTGGTGCCTGGCACTTATCGCTGAGCCAAAAGATTTTTTTTTACCTTGTTTCATTGTTTACCTCCCTGCGTGGAGTATTTTACTGTAAAAATTAAAGATTTATTCTGGCAGCCATCTATGGTCGCGGACGACCATACTTAAAGGAGGGGGGAGTGTAAGTGGTATACAAGGACTAGTTGTGCCCACTCTCTCTCGCCGGTGATTTTACGTCCCTGGCAAGCTGGTATATTTAATACGTTATGCTGTGAACTGTATAATGCTGCTCTATTGTATATGACTGTTAAATGTTATTGTGTAGGGAAAGTGTAGTGTTCAGATTAGCCCACTAGAGGGGGGCACAATAGTATAAGATAGCAATAGGATAGGAACTAGTTAATTAGGAGGGGCCAACTGTGTAAAGTATAGAGAGTTTCCTGCATTTAGTCAGTAGGGGTGAGGTGGCACGCTGTGTCGCAGGTAGATATCACCTTTATCTGTTATTTATATTTGTACTATATGTATGCTGCGGCAGCGGAGGATGTACAGGACAGGTTTAAGGGATGCATACGAACTACCCTGCATTACAGACTACTGAGTTTGATATGTATTATTCAGCTTCCCACTTTGTTAGGGTGCTTGGGCATTTATGCATGTGATATAAGTTGTTCACAATAAAGCTTTAATTTAACTTTTCTACTCTGGATCTCTTTGTTTCCGCTGTTTTGTTAGGTCAGACCAAATTTTGATTAATATGCATTGAGAAGTGCCAGTCATTATATTTGGACATTTGGTGATTAGATTATTTAGTCAGTAGGGCCTCAGAGCCTGTAAAGGGCAGTTGAGCCACGCAAAGTTGTTTTAAGAAAAGGAGCCCAGCTCATCCAAGGCCCAGAAGTAACGATTGCCAGTCAAGAAAAGGAATGCAAGGCAGCTTCGTCATGATGGCAGACAGCTATATAGGAAGACACCTGCATGTCTGGGACGAAAAGGACCGGGAACTTCTAAAGACGATCAGACCTGTCATACAGAATGCTGCAGTACCATGGACAACGGTACGATCCTGCAATAGTCCTAAAGAAGTGAGGGACAGCACAGGGAAAGAAAATGTCATGTCTTATGAAGTATCTGGTGCTGTACCTAAATGTGAACTGGACGAGCTGAGAAAGGAACTGAGTAAAATCGTTTGTTTTAAGTTGGAACCTGACTCTGCCTCAAGAGGGAGACTCCCAGAGAACCAGAAATGACCTGGATGGACAGGAAAGCAGACAGAATGGTACGCTACTGCTACCGCTGGGACATTGTATGCATGTGACGGAGGGCCAGGGTGCGCTGAAGCAGCCACCATTGAAAACCACAACTACAGCCCTTGCTCCCGTTACAATGGCATATCATTAAGATGTTCCTTTATTTAATGATCACTGAGGTCTATCCTATGGACTCTGTTATGAACTATACTTTTGGGCTCCCTCTTGTGGTCACACGCGGTATGGTTCTTGGATTCTCTTTCCTCAGGTTTGTAGTCACCTGTTCGTTAAGACTCTGGGTGTTTCTATTTGAACTTCCTGGTCTTAGTCCATTGCCTGGCATCCATGTAATCAGTCCTTGTCTGGTTGCTCTTGTCTACTGGTCCTGATTTTTGCAACATAAGCGAAGTCCTGCTTTCTTGTTTTTTGTTTATTTGTATTATTCTGTTTTTTGTCCAGCTTGTTCATAATGTGATTCCTGATTTTGCTGGAAGCTCTTAGGGGGCTGATATTCTCCCCCCGTACCGACAACGGTATGGGGGGAACTGAAATTTAACCGTGATTTTATTCAGAAGCCGATAGTCTATTGCCAAAAATTTCGGAAATGGTCCGTGCTTACTCAGTGGAATGAGTGTGCTCTGGCCGCAAATTTCAGAAATGGCCTTTCTGAAACTATTAAGAATGTGATGGTGGGCTTTCCCATTCCTACAAGTCTGAATGATTCTATGACGCTGGCCATTCAGATTGATCGGCGTTTGCGGGAGCGCAAATCCGCTAATCCTTTGGCGGTGTTGTCTGAACAGACGCCTGATTTAATGCAATGTGATAGAATTCAGACTAGAACTGAACGGCAAAATCATAGACGTCAGAATGGGTTGTGTTTTTACTGTGGTGATTCTACACATGTTATATCGGCATGCTCTAAACGCCTAACAAAGTTTGTTAGTCCTGTCGCCGTTGGTAACTTGCAGCCTAAATTTATTTTGTCTGTGACTTTAATTTACTCATTGTCTTCCTACCCTGTTATGGCGTTTGTGGATTCAGGCGCTGCCCTGAGTCTTATGGACTTGTCGTTTGCCAGGCGCTGTGGTTTTGTCCTGGAGCCTTTAGAAAATCCTATTCCTCTTAGAGGAATTGATGCTACGCCATTGGCGGAGAATAAACCGCAGTATTGGACACAAGTGACCATGTGCATGACTCCTGAACATCGGGAGGTGATTCGTTTTCTTGTTCTGCATAAAATGCATGATTTGGTCGTTTTGGGTCTGCCATGGTTACAGGCTCATAATCCTGTTCTGGATTGGAGGGCTATGTCTGTGTCAAGTTGGGGTTGTCAGGGAATTCATTGCGATTCCCCGTCGGTGTCTATTGCTTCCTCTACTCCTTCAGAAGTTCCTGAGTTTTTGCTTGACTATCAGGATGTGTTCAGTGAGTCCAGGTCCAGTGCTCTTCCTCCTCATAGGGACTGTGACTGCGCTATAGATTTGATTCCTGGTAGCAAGTTTCCTAAGGGACGATTATTTAATCTGTCGGTACGGGGGTTCTTGGATATTCAGCGTGGATATTTTAGTAGGGTTTTTTGCTGACCACATAAGTCCGCTTTCAATATTTCTGCTATTATTTAGTGGGCCTCTCTTTGCTGAATCTAGTTCATACTTACGTTTGTCCTTTCCTCTTACCTCACCGTTATTATTTGTTGGGGGCCTGTATCTACTTTGGGGTATCTTTCTCTGGAGGTAAGTGAGGTCTGTATTTTCTCTGAAAGGGTTAGTTAGATCTCCGGCTGGCGCGAGACGTCTAGAACCAACGTAGGCACGTTCCCCGGCTGCTATTATTTGTGGGCTAGGATCAGGTATGTGGTCAGCTCAGTTACCACCTCCCTAAGAGCTAGTTTTTATGTTTGCAGACTTTGCTGAAGACCCTGAGATCCTCTGCCATTAGGATCACAACAGGACTCCCTACTACTGATGAGCTAGCATGCTTGCTACTGCTCGATACTCGAGTCGAGCTCGTACCCAGCACTCGAGCATTTTAGTGCTCGATCATCACTACCGATGATGCGATGTGGTTGCCGATCACAATAATGCCAGTAGACAACATTTCTACGGCCTTACTGTGTAAGGCAGGCAATCCCTGCATGTTTATTGGCTGTCTAACAGCTGGTAAACATGCAAGGGGGGAACTTAAGCTTGGCGCTTGAGCTCCCGCGATACTCAATGGAGTAACGAGTGTACCCGAGCATCCTGATGCTTCATCGAGTATCGAGCACACTCGCTCATCACTTACCAATCTTTAGGGTATGTGCACATGGAGGTTTTTTTGAGGAGGTCAAAAATTACAAGTTTTCTAGTAGAAACTGCTCCAGGAAACGTTGCTTCTTTAGGAAGTTGTTGAGGAGTTTTGAAGCCTTTCCTTGGTCAGTGCATAGTTTGGAGCATTTTCCATCAGGGCAATTCAAACAAGTGAAATGCAAGTGAATATTCAACACACACCTTAGATATCTGTCAGACAAACAATGGTTCTGCCCAACAGCTATCTCGCCTGACTCTCCCATACAGAGGAACGCTCTTTCTGCTGAGCTCTCCTGTGTTCTTTATGAAAGAGCCGAACATCTCCAGAGGTGGTTTATCTCGCCAAGAACAAAAGGACTCTCAGCCCAAACTCTGAAATACTGGTTCCTTAACTCCCACGACAATTATCTGTCTGGATCCCCCGCACATATTAGACTGATATTGGTGGGTTTGACCAACGTTAGTCTAATGTTTATTGAAGGCTATCAATCCTTATCATCAGTGATGTAATACTCATCATTGGTGGTCCTCACCTGCAGGTTTCTGGGTGATATATTTTCTTCTTTTCACAGCAGCTATCCAGACTTTCACTGCATTCATTACAGGTACAGTTCTCGCTGTTGAGTACAAGGCTCCCGGGACATTTCAGCTTGCACACACATTCACAACTGTCTTCAAACTCCATGTGTGCGCCACATAAAGCCAACTCTAAGCCAAAAGCAATGCATAATGTATTAATATCTATATGCATTAGATAAAGGTATATATTCATCTCATTACAGACAGACAGATACACCCTGCTCAGGCGGCTAATTAGCAATTTTTATTTTTGTATTAATAATTATTGATTATATATTTTTAATACAAAATTAAATATACCACTTTAATAGTTTTTTGATTTGTTAATTTTTATTTTAGCCACTGGGGGCTGCCATTTGCATTTGGGGGATCTGTAAGTGTATCAGCACAACACTTACACGCCATCCGACCACATCTCTTGTATTGAGGCTGCACCTCCTGCCTCTAGCTGTGAACTGGGTATGCCCCCTGATCTGTCCAGGTCACAGCTGTGGAAGGAAATTGGCACCATCTTTGTGTAGCCCGCAGTATATGCTGCGGTCTGCACTTTCCCTCTGCCATCACCCACAATGCACGCTGAGTGTTATAACAGGAGCTGCTGTGGAGAGGAGATGCTGGGGAATGGAGGTCCGGGGTGAAGTGAGTATCGGCAGCGGTGGGGAGCCATGATTGCAACCTATCATCAGTATTACAGTACAGGCTGCGATCACCGCTCACCACCGACCTGTTCAGAGCAGAGCAGGGAAATCATCACGCTGCTATGCTCTGAACAAACTAACACAGAAGTGGATGCCCCGCTGCGGGGTGAGAGCAAGGAAGGTGAGTGGAATGTTTTTTTTCAATGCATTGAATATATGGGGAACATATACCAGGATGGGGGAATATATACCAGAATGGTGGACATATTCCAGGATGGCGGACATATACAAGGATGGGGATCATGATGGAGGAACATATACCAGAATGGAAGACATATACTAGGATGGAGGACATATACCAGGATGGAGGAATATATACCACAATGGTTGACATACATATACCAGGATGGGGATCATGATGGAGGAACATATACTAGGACTAGATGGTGGCCCGATTCTAATGCATCGGGTACTCTAGAATATGTATGTAGTTTACAGCCACGTAGTATATAGCACAGACACATAGTATATTGCACAGCCACGTATATAGCACAGCCACGTAATATATAGCACAGAGACGTAGTATATTACACTGCGCATGCAGTATATAACACAGGCCACGTAGTATAGAGCACAGCGATGTAGTATATTGCCCAGCCACGTAATATATACCACAGCCACGTAGTGTATAGCACAGCCCATATAGTATATAGGACAGAGATGTAGTATATCACACAGCCCAGGCAGTATGTAACACAGCCCACGTAGTATATAGCAATGTGGGCACCATATCCCTGTTAAAAAAAAGAATTAAAATAAAAAATAGTTATATACTCACCTTCCGGAGCCCCCGGACCCAGCCGAGGCGTTTACCGATGCTCCTCGCGACGCTCCGGTCCCAAGAGTGCATTGCGGTCTTGTGAGATGATGTAGCGGTCTCGCGAGACCGCTACGTCATCATCTCGTGAGACCGCAATGCATGGACCGGTCATCGGAACGTTGCGTGGAGCAGGAAAGGCCTCGGCTGGATCCGGGGGCCCACGGAAGGTGAGTATATAATGATTTTTTATTTTTTTAATTATTTTTAACATTAGATCTTTTTACTATTGATGCTGCATAGGCAGCATCAATAGTAAAAAGTTGGTCACACAGGGTTAATAGCAGCGTTAACGGACGGCGTTACACCGCAGCATAACACGGTCCGTTAACGCTGCCATTAACCCTGTGTGAGCGCTGACTGGGGGGGAGTATGGACTGCGGGCACTGACTGCGGGGAGTAAGGAGCGACCATTTTGCCGCCGGACTGTGCCCGTCGCTGATTGGTCGTGGCCGTTTTGCCGCGACCAATCAGCGACTTGGGATTTCCGTGACAGAAAGAAAGACAGACAGAAGGACAGACAGAAAGATGGAAATGGACCTTAGACAATTATATAGTAGATGGGGACATATAACAGGATGCAATATATGGGGCCATTGTACTGTGGAGTACTATATGGAACCTTTATGCTGTGGGGCACTATATGTGGCCATTATACTGTGGAGCACATTATATTGTGGGGCACTATATGGGGCCATTATACTGTGAGGCACATTATACTGCTGGGCAGTATATGAGGTCATTATACCATGGTGCACTGTATGGGGCCATTATACTGTGGTGCACTATATGGGGCCATTATACTGTGGTGCACTATATGGGGCCATTATACTGTGGGGCATTATATGGGGCCATTATACTTTGGAGCATTATATGGGGCCATTATACTTTGGAGCATTATATTGGGCCATTATACTTTGGAGCACTATGTGGGGTCATTATACTGTGGGGCAATATGTAGGGCTATTATAATGTGGGGCTCTATATGGGGCACTGATTACCTTATAAATCTCAATCACATATTTGAATCTATCTATTTATCTGCATCTATCTCTCTTGAAATATATAGTGAAGAATATTTCTTTTGAAAACTATGTTTAAATGACAAAGTAATTCTCTATGTAAAATCTCATGTTAAAATCGCATTGCAATCAGACCGCATTCGCATGTAAATTGGATGTCATTCAGATGCTAGGTGATAAAAATTGCATTGCTCTCGCACGTAAACCACGTGACACTTGCATGACACTTGTCTGACTTTTCTGGATGATATTGCACTTTTTTTTTTACAGTGATGGGTATGAGCCCTAAGGGTCAGTAAACGCCGCAGGTTGGATGCTGCATGCTTGTGCAACGTCCAATCCGCAGCGTCCAGATATTACAACATAGTGGATGGGATTTCTTGAAATCCCATGCCCACTATGCGTGCTGAGACACCTGCGGATTACCCGTGGAGACGGACATGCGGCGCTTCTTTCCAGACCGCAGCATATCAATTTATCTTGCGGAGACGCTAGCCTCCGCAAGAGAAATGTCACCCATGCAATGTATTGGACACGGTGATTCCGCACGGTTCAATGAACACATGCGGAATCACCTGCATTCAAAAGCCATCAGCGCTTTGGACACAGCAGACATGTGCTGCGCTCAAGGCGCTGCTGATTCCAAAAGCAGATCCATAGTGGTCAAGCATGCGCACTGCCACAGCACTCTAATGGGATTAAAAATTCCCATTCTACCAATCGATATGGATCCCCACAGTCGGACCCCAAGCAATCAATAAGTTATCATCTATCCTGTTGATAGGTGAGAACTTGTTTTCACCAGAAAAAAACGTTTAAGGGCATTTATGCATCTGATATCTTTTAGATCTGTGCTTATCCTACTAATTTTTCCAGCCAAGGTTGCTTCAGGTAATGCTAGCATATGTTTCCTTAAGCATTTTTTTCAGCATCTTTTCGGTTGTTGTTTTTTTTTTTTGCAACATCTTTGCCGTCATTTAAAAAAAAAATTATATTGTATATCTTTTACTTTCCGTATATTGCATAAATTAGTGAGCTGCTTCCAAGCAGAAGCCGCCTGAAGGATGGCTTCTGCTTGGAACACCTGTTTTCACTTTGTATCTTTGGAAACCTGAAGCCGATGAAAGAAGCTCCGAAGACTGAGCACATAAACAGCTGGTCGTTTTTTAATTGCAGTGGATATGTTCATTCTTTTTAGTGTTCATTTAGCTTGTTTCAGGCCAGTTACGGAACATGCATTACCAAAAATGTCCAATTGGGGAATAACCACCTCTAATCACTACAATAAACACATATCCACCAGGTCAATAACTGGTGAAACAAAGAGGCATTCGCAAGTAAAAAATAAAATATATATATTTATTATTTCATTTAAAAAACAAGACAAAGAGATTTCAATAATATAGCCGATGGTAACACATGTAAGAATACAAAAAAGCTATAGGGATAATAAATACCAAAGAATTCCAAAAATATATCAATACTGTGCACACTGTAGTGCATCAGGCAAAAATAAAGTGCATAGTGCAATAAATAATCCTGGAACCAAAGGAACAGACTAAGCTAATTAGGGTATATGCCTACCTTAACCTCTATACACCTTGTTGCATATATGCTTGCTAGATATACAAATAAAGTGCATTGTGCTGTGCACATATAAACACTAACAGTAACCCCGACAGCGCCGTTTCGCCATATTGGCTTCCTCAAATGGGGGCGTGTCACACGCCCCCATTTGAGGAAGCCAATATGGTGAAACGGCGCTGTCGGGGTTACTGATGGTCATATTCTTGTAAGTAACAGGATTTATATGCTGGGGTTTAATTTGACTAATGGATTTGCCACCGTACACTTAATACCTCCTTATGTGCAGGTTGTTGCCGGCTAGTAGTGGTGTTGAAATCTTTGTCTTGTTTTTTAAATGAAATAATAAATATATATATTTTATTTTTTACTTGCGGATGCCTCTTTGTTTCACCAGTTATTGACCTGGTGGATATGTGTTTATTACTGTTACGGAACATACCTGCCTGAACAAGACATCGTATGCTCATACCCTAAGCACTCATCGTGATAACTTCCGATCATATCTGATCTCGGACCGCAATGCCACTTTCCCCACCAGAACATGACTGCTTCATATATTTATATTAAGCTCTCAACACTCGGGTCCAAAGAGCCGCGGCGAGTCCATGTGTTTTGCATGGGCATCTGCATGAGCCCTTACTTTGCACCACAAGGGGCGAAATCTGCTGAATAAATACACAGCATAAACTGATTGTAGATGTCGAATCCGCAGCGCAACTCAAATTTCACAGAGGGTGGATGATATTGTAAAATTTTATCCACAATGCTGGTACTGTAACATGAAGGAAATTTTCTGTTGGAACAATCTGCATGGAAATCTGCGGCATATCTGACCTTTGTGCACTTATCCTTATCACAAGTGGCCAGTGGTGGACACTTCTTTAGTTTTTTCAAAGAAATAGAAATAGTGTAATATCTGGAAGTTATTCTTTATAGGTTAGCAATGGTATTATCAAAATTACAATGGACAACCAGACAGAAAAGAAGAAACATACATGTCTATGGTATCAGCTGGTGAGAACAGTACCTTCCCTTCTTCTGATAAGTGGGGTATCCTTTTCAAGCACACACTCACACTTGGTACTGTTCCACTGGAAACCAGAAGGACAATATCTATTTTCTTGAAAACAGCTATAAAATAAATCAAGTAATAAATAAATACAATATATCAAATATTCACTTATTGATAATCAAATAATCAATCATGCTGCTGGTACTCCGTAGCCATATAACCAAGTAGGAAAAAACTCGTAAACACACAAATACAAAATCTGCAATAGGACCCGCTATGATTATATGCATTTATAGTTAACAGTTTGTATGAATGGTTTTGTTGTTTGCAGCAGGGGAACCATTGGATCTGCCCAGACAGCACCCATTGCATTCAATGTGGGCACAGTATAGGAATAATGCACACAGTCACAGCAAGTATTAGAACAATATGCAGATTAATGTTATAGGACAGGGAAATAAAAAAGGGTGATATCAAAGCTGAAGGCTAAAAGTCGCAGCACATCATCTTCATACAAGAGTAATGATGCAGTGATGCTATGGTACGCAGATTACAAACGGAGAATCCTGATACAAAAGTAATGCACATAGTGATGTCACAGTATAGTAATAATAAATACAGTCATGTCACAACGCAGTATTAAAAAGCATGGTGAGAAGAATGTATGACGAATCCATCGATGTAGCTGTGACCGTCCGATCATTTAAACGTGTTTTCCAAAGTCAGCAAGTTATCCTCTATCCGTAGGACAAGAATAATTTACTAATTATCGGCTGTTCCACTGCTGAAGACCCCCAGCTATCCTGAGAACGGGGCTATGCAAAACCCTGTGTATGGAGAGGAGATCAAACATGCACCACTATACTCCATTCAAAGTCAAGTAAAAGTGGAACGCTGGACTTGGAAATTTCCGTCAGTCTGATAGACTTCCACTGATTTCAGACAAAGCTTCATTCTCGGAATGACAAGGGGCAAAATCCCAGTGATCAATAAGTTGTATCCTTTGATCGCCTCTAGCCTCTTATAATACTGATCTGGGATAACTTACTATCCTGGGAAAAAAACAATGAATTTGTATAAGGGCCTACCTGGGATGTCAAATTGCAATGCCAATATAGTGTTATTCAACCAAGAGGCAAAATGCTATCACAGGTGTCTGGCAACATCTTACTCCTTTATCCCAATTAAAAATAATTGGATGCTTTGTATGTCTGTGTATTGTGACTGTATTTTAGGCTTGAGAAGGGCCATTTGGCCGAAACGTTGCTCTATTTTAGTCTCCTCACTGCTGTGATGTTTTAAATATTTTAGTATAAAGATTAGATTTTTATAAAGATCTCTATAATGCCTCAGATATCCTTGGATTTGCTGCTGTTTTGGACCTGGTGGGAGGCCCTGCCGAGTAACACATACTCATTAATGGTGCATGGGCATTCTATACTGGACTGGGTATCTTGCAAATATCCTCTTTAGAGAGGATGAGGACTGAAACTCTACTGCCAAATCCGATCTCCTGTGTTGCACTAATGATGGGCAAATGCACTGAAACAAGTGTCTGTAAAAGGATTATTTGGCTTGGCTTCTTATACTAAGTCATAAGGCAATTAGGATATTGACCCTTTAATGAACAGTTAAAGGGTCAATATTGACTTTTAGGATCGCTGTATCCAATAGGTGGCACTAGAGTTGCTGTCCTTTTCCTCTCTGAAGAGGCTATTTGCATATATATTCCCAAAGGAGCACTGCATGGCATATAAGTCTCCTTACACCAACTTGGGGTTCTCAACAAGTAGAAACTTAACCCCTTAGACTCATAATATCTTGTAAAGGCATCTAGACAGATCGTACAATATATAAACGATCAAATAGTGGGAATCTATATTTCATTACTTAAAGTGTTTGTCCACTTTCAGAAAAATGGGCCCAAAACTCTAAAATATAACTAAAATAACAAACTGAGCAGGTATTGACTCACCATGGGTCCAGTGCCAGCTCCCCACCACTACTCCAGTCTCGTTGTTTTGGCTGTAGTGGTAATGTCATGTCAACAGTGCATGTCACCAATCCAGTCAGTCACTGAGCTCAGCAGATCATGCCATCAAACTCGGCACAGCTGCAAGCTGCGGAGCTCGGTGATTGGATAAAGAGATGATGATGCATAAATTGTTGTATGTCCCCTACTCAGTATGGGGAGGCAGGCCAAACTAACATGAGTACTTTGGAATTTTGAAGGGATTTTACTCAGGGTGACCATTAACCAGAATCTTTCACAGTCATGTGAGGTAACAGCTTCCAGGGAGAGGCTGATTATAAGTTTTTAATCAAGTGGAGCGCCCCCAGACGCAGGGCCGCGGGGCACTTGGTACCGGGCCTCTCAGTCTCGGTCTTGGGGTTGTCACGGTGGCCTGACCCGGTCCGTGACCCTGCTAAGGGGCGTCCAATTAAAGGTGGTGGTGCGAGGAAATAACGAAGACACAGGGTTGCAGTCTCTTTACCTCTTTACTGTAGGCTTCAGGATCCGCAATCCGGAGCACTGCTAACAGGGCTGGCTGAGACCGGCCGGTCCGAAGGCATATCCAGAGTTCCCTTCACAGGTGGAAATCAGTGCCTCCCTTCTAGCGCCTGTGTGTTGTAGTACTTCCCTGCTGAGCACCACGGGATAGTCCTCACAACTGTTGCGTCTGTTCTGATGTTCTTTCTCACAACTCTCGTTTCTATTCTGATGTTCTTCTCCATCCCCCAGATGATATGGCTAGGACGCACCCGTATGACAGGTAGGCCTGGAGTTCTTCCGGGACCCTAGTGACGCCTGTTATGATCCGGTGACCTTGGAGCCGCATAAGACTTTCTCAGGAGTAGGTGGAACCTGTACTGACCGCAAACCCTAAACTGTCACCGCAACTAGAAGTAGCCGTGGGGTGTACCTAACACATCCTAGACACCTCGACACAGCCGGAGGACTAAATACACCTATAGATGGAAATGGGATTTCTATCTTGCCTCAGAGTAGACCCCCAAAGGATAGGCAGCCCCCCACAAATATTGACTGTATTAGAGGAAAGACACACGCAGGCAGAAATCAGGATTTAGCAAAAGAGGCCACGCTAGCTAAATAGGAAAGGATAGGACAGAATACTAAGCGGTCAGTATTAAAACCCTAAAAATATCCACAGCAGATAATACAAAAATTCCACCATCTAACTAAAGACATGGAATGTATATCTGCATCTCCTGAGAATCCAACTTGACTGAAATATCCAAACACAGTCTAAGCTGGACAAGAAAAAACATTGAATAGTACTGAATTGTAAAGCACACAGCATGTGTGCTGTAGAAACAAAACCAGACACTCATCTTTGCTGATTTGGCAGCAGGGCTGGAGGAACCAGACAGAGATGCAAAACCTCCTAGAACAATGGACAACTGGCAAGGGCTAATGAATCCTGCACACCTAAATATCCCAGTCAGAGCTGCAATCAGCAGGAACACCTGACCAAGATTGCAACCCAGGGACAACTGCATTACCACCAACAACCACCGGAGGGAACCCAAGAGCAGAATTCACAACAGTACCCCCCCCCTTGAAGAGGGGTCACCGAACCCTCACCAGAGCCCCCAGGCCGATCAGGACGAGCCAGATGAAAGGCACGGACCAAATCAGCAGCATGGACATCAGAGGCAAAGACCCAAGAATTATCCTCCTGGCCATAACCCTTACATTTAACAAGGTACTGAAGCCTCCGCCTCGAAAAGCAAGAATCGAAAATCTTCTCAACCACATACTCCAACTCCCCATCAACCAACACAGGGGCCGGAGGATCAACAGAGGGAACAACGGGCACCACATATTTCCGCAATAAAGATCTATGGAAGACATTATGGATAGCAAAAGAAGCCAGAAGGGCCAATCGAAAAGACACCGGATTAATAATCTCAGAAATCCTACAAGGACCAATAAAGCGAGGCTTAAACTTAGGGGAAGAAACCTTCATAGGAACATGACGGGAAGTCAACCAGACCAGATCCCCAACCCGAAGCCGGGAACCAACACACCGACGACGGTTAGCAAAACGTTGAGCCTCCTCCTGAGACAATACCAAATTGTCCACCACATGAGCCCAAATCTGCTGCAACCTGTCAACCACAGAATCCACACCAGGACAGTCAGAAGGCTCAACCTGCCCCGAAGAAAAACGAGGATGAAAACCAACATTACAAAAGAAGGGCGAAACCAAGGTAGCCGAACTAGCCCGATTATTAAGGGCAAACTCGGCCAATGGCAAGAAAGCCACCCAATCATCCTAATCAGCAGACACAAAGCATCTCAGATAAGTTTCTAAAGTCTGATTAGTTCGCTCGGTCTGGCCATTTGTCTGAGGATGAAATGCGGAAGAAAAAGACAAATCAATGCCCAGCTTAGCACAAAAGGCCCGCCAAAACTGAGAAACAAACAGGGACCCTCTGTCGGACACAATATTCTCCGGAATACCATGCAAATGAACCACATGCTGAAAAAACAACGGAACCAAATCAGAAGAGGAAGGCAATTTAGGCAAAGGCACCAAATGGACCATCTTAGAGAACGGGTCACAAACAACCCAGATGACTGACATCTTCTGGGAAACCGGAAGATCAGAAATAAAATCCATAGAAATATGCGTCCAGGGCCTCTCAGGGACCGGCAAAGGCAAAAGCAACCCACTAGCACGGGAACAACAAGGCTTGGCCCGCGCACAAGTCCCACAGGACTGCACAAAAGAACGCACATCACGTGACAAAGAAGGCCACCAAAAGGACCTACCAACCAAATCTCTGGTACCAAAATACCAGGATGACCAGCCAACACAGAACAATGAACCTCAGAAATCACTCTACTAGTCCATCTATCAGAAACAAACAGTTTCCCCACTGGACAGCGGTCAGGTTTGTCAGCCTGAAATTCCTGAAGAACCCGTCGTAAATCAGGGGAAATGGCAGAAAGGACAACCCCTTCTTTCAGAATGCCGACCGGTTCAAGGACTTCAGGAGAATCAGGCAAAAAACTCCTAGAGAGGGCATCAGCCTTAATATTCTTAGAACCCGGAAGATACGAGACCACGAAATCAAAACGGGAAAAAAACAAGGACCATCGAGCCTGTCTAGGATTCAGCCGCCTGGCAGACTCGAGGTAAATCAGATTTTTATGATCGGTCAAGACCACAATACGGTGCTTAGCTCCCTCGAGCCAATGTCGCCACTCCTCAAACGCCCACTTCATAGCCAACAACTCCCGATTGCCGACATCATAATTGCGTTCAGCGGGCGAAAACTTACGGGAAAAGAAGGCACACAGATTCATCAAGGAACCAACAGGATCCCTCTGAGACAAAACGGCCCCTGCCCCTATCTCAGAAGCGTCAACCTCAACCTGAAACGGAAGAGAAACATCTGGTTGATGCAACACCGGGGCAGAAGTAAATCGGCGTTTAAGCTCCTGAAAGGCAGAGACAGCCGCAGAGGACCAATTCGTCACATCAGCGCCTTTCTTCGTCAAATCGGTCAAGGGTTTAACCACACTGGAGAAGTTAGCAATGAAACGGCGATAAAAATTAGCAAAGCCCAAAAATTTCTGAAGGCTCTTCACAGATGTGGGTTAAATCCAATCATGAATGGCCTGAACCTTAACCGGATCCATCTCTATAGATGAGGGAGAAAAAATAAAGCCCAAAAAAGAAACCTTCTGCACTCCAAAGAGACACTTAGACCCCTTCACAAACAAAGCATTATCACGAAGGATCTGAAATACCATCCTGACCTGTTTCACATGAGACTCCCACTCATCGGAAAAAATTAAAATGTCATCCAAATATACAATCATGAATTTATCAAGATAAGTCCGGAAGATATCGTGCATGAAGGACTGAAAAACAGATGGAGCATTAGAGAGCCCGAATGGCATCACAAGATATTCAAAATGGCCTTCGGGCGTATTAAACGCAGTTTTCCATTCATCACCCTGCTTAATATGAACAAGATTATATGCCCCCCGAAGGTCAATCTTAGTAAACCAACTAGCCCCCTTAATCCTAGCAAACAAATCGGAAAGCAGAGGTAAAGGGTATTGAAACTTGACCGTGATCTTATTCAAGAGGCGATAATCAATACAGGGTCTTGTGAAGAGCGGAACAAAAATGGTTACCTCAATGAACCAAAAAGAATTTGTGATCAATATTGACCTGTCCATTCAAGGACATTTTAGCCATAGTGTGAAATCCTATTTTTTGTTTGTGAAACTGCCACTTAGGCGAAACTGTACTGTTTTGTTTGTTGTGAAACTATCACATAGCCGAAACTGTTTTCTTTTGTCTTCTCTTTTCTCTCTTTGTTTAAACAAGCAAAACTTGTATAACCACTGAAACTACCTGTACAACTATATAAAGAGGGGATAGCACCTTGAAGGCAGGCGTGCTTCAGAGGCTTCCCAGTGATATACTATACGAGACGTGTCTTGTGTATTATTTCTGGTGATTCCCCACTTCCAAAGGCTGCTCCGACTGAGTGTGGTCCCGACATTTCCTGGCGCCCGAACAGGGACCCGAGGTCTGTGTACTCCTTCAAGAACACCGGCAGAATACGAACGAAAAGAGAATCTGGGATAATGGACGGCAGATGAATAAAAACCTGGCCAGGTAAGAGACACTGTTAGATCTCATATCTGCCCTGCACTGTCCGTAAGATTTTCTGTGTCGTGTCCTTTAGCGGGTAATTCTAGTAGAGAAGGATACCTATAGCTCGGGTTCTTGAACTACTTAGGAATTGACCACCTCACGGAGTACGGCATTGAATGAGAGTGAATGTGAATAGAAGGTGTGTGGAAGTTGGGAATAGCCCTATAAGCCGCCCAGGGTGTTGAAACAGAAGAAGTGATTGTCCCACTGGGCAACGTGGTTGCGTCCTTTCGGGGAGACCTCCGCGCCTATGTTCAATCTCTGATCCTGTCTTTGACGAAAACCTGGTGACGGATAAGTGTATGATAGTATGAGCCCAGGACAGATAAATTAGCCTGGGACAAGATACGTTGTATTTTGATCCTCTGTCTGGTTGCATTTGTGTTGTTTGCTATAGGTGTAGGAATCAGGATTTTCTTACATCAGCATGGTACGCAGAAGCCGTTAAACATCCTAGCTCCTTAGGAAGAAGGTAACGAGGTATTCTCATACCCAAACGCCACCTAGGGCAAGAAAAGAAAAAAGCTCAGGATAAGAAAATGGGGAATAAGCAAACAAAGTCGGAACCAGAAGAATTAGATATCTATACTATCATAAAGGAGAGAAGTGGTGAAGATGCCACTAAGGGGCTGAGAAAGATTTTTAGTAAGTTTGGAGTTACTAAGGCAGAAGCCTTTAGTAGGAAAAAATGGGAAGGAATTCAGGAAAAAAAAAAAAGGCATAATCAGAGACAAGAAATGGATAGATCAGATCCAAGCATTGATTGATGTCTCTAGGGTAGCAGAAAAAGAGGGATGGACATATAATCAACAGAATAAAAAGTGGTGTATTAGACCCGCAGGCTATGGAGAAAAACAAAATGTGGAATATAAGAACACCCCACCCCCATACCTTAACCCACATGCCCCATCTTTTCTCCAAACACCACCTCAAAGTTTAGCCGGACCAGGAGGATGGGTATGTCCGCACTGTGGACAACAAAATCCAGACTGGAGAAATGATTGCCTAGCCTGTGGTACACCTAGACATGGCGCTGTACTTGCCCCTGTTAGGGTAGTACCAAGACCCTTTAGGGAACCTGGTGCTGACGGAGTAATGGGAACTAGATATCACCAAACTCGACAATATTTCCCTTGGTCCCCCGCTGAAGGCATGTCTCTCTTGCATAACGCACCAGATCCCACCCAGTGTCCAGTTAGATTTGCACAATATATACAGCAAATTATTCAGACTCACGCTGGAGTTTGGGCAGATGGAGAAGAATTATGTAGAATGAAAATGACTCCTGGACTCTTCCAGGAGCTATTAGCAAATCTACAGGTACATAGGCCCCAGGCAGGAGATGGTGCCTTACAAACGATAGAATCAGGTACGCAATTTATAGATCACTTAATGGTCTTCATGAGGGAAAAACAGAGGCAGAGAGGAACAACGGGAGTGGTGGCTCAGAAATCTGAACAATCAGTAGACGAATATTATCTAAGTGTAGAAAATAATTTCAGAGATGAAGGCATGGATCTAACCGCTTCAGGAATGATGAGGTTAGTTACAAAAACCTTTATAGATGGATTGTCTCCAAAAGTGAAGGAAAAGCTTAAGGCCGCAACCCCTGATTGGAGAACCTTGGAAGACCCACACCTGGCTAGACAGAAAGCTGTAGGGATAGAAATGGACTTAAGAGAAAATTCTAAGCCAGTAAGAATTGCACAGGCTAATACTGGCTCTACTAATCAAAAGTTTACTTGTCATTACTGTAAGAAGCCAGGACATTTCCAAAGGGAATGTAGGAAGAGAAAAGCAGATATAGATTCAGGAACCTTTGTACCCAAAAATAGGATAAATAACCCAGCGCCTGATCAAACAGACAGCTCAGAATGACTGAAGGTTATGCAGGTCTCTCTTCCTTCTAGAAGACCAATAATACAAGTTGAGGTTGAGGGTAAAAATGTACCTTTTCTGATAGATACGGGAGCAACATCCTCCATTTTAAATCAGGACTTTTTACCATATCCTGACAATATATCCTCAAAGGTTACATATGCAGAAGGGTATGATGGTAAAATTCAGGCGTTGCCCTTTACAAAACCTTTAAATGTGAGCTTTGGCCCTAAAACCTTTGTATCCAAATTTTTATTTGCTAAAGGTGCACCTACCTGCTTGCTGGGTACTGATGTCTTAAGTAAAATGCACGCAAACATCCATTTTAGAGAAAATGGCACAGTTATGCTGACCATCCCTGAAGATGCAGAAACTCTGGAACAATATGCTAGAATACAGGCAATGGAGGATTTTCCCGGAATTTGCACTCAACAAGCAAAAATTGACTTGTCTCGGGTTCCTGACAGCCTATGGGCAAAAGGAGACACTGATGTAGGATTCTTATCAGTAGCTCCTATACTGTTAGAAACTGCCCCGGGAACCATTTTACCTCAGCTTAGGCAATACCCCATCAGCGCCCAGCAAGAACTGGCGATTTCTCAACAAATTCAGGATTATGTATTACAAGGTGTTTTGGTAGAAATCAGGTCACCCGCCAATACACCCTTATATCCTGTTAAAAAGAAAGTTTCCTCCAAAGAAACTATGGTGAAATATCGCATGGTGCACGACCTACGGGAAATCAATAAGGTTTTGGCACCGGTCACCCCTGTGGTACCGAATCCTCATACCTTACTGTCTCAAATTCCCAGCACTGCTGCATATTTTACGGTAATTGACTTATCAAACGCATTTTTTTCTGTGCCACTACATAAGAACTGTTGGCATTTGTTTGCCTTTACATTCAAGGGTAAACAATTAGCATGGACAAGATTGCCACAAGGTATGGTACACTCACCAACTTTGTACTCTGAAGCAATGCAGACCGTGCTGAAAAATTTCACCCCAGAACCAGGAGTAGTCATTCTACAGTATGTAGATGACTTACTTATTTGTTGCCCTGATGAGCAGACGGCAGTTACCTCAACTGTTAATTTCTTAATTTTCCTAGCGCAAGAAGGCTGTAAAGTAAATAGACAGAAACTCCAGGCTTGTCAACAAACAGTCGTGTTCTTAGGTCACTGCATATCACAGGGCATCAGACACCTCACACCTCAACGTACGGAAGCCATACGTAACATGCTTGAACCCAGGAATCACAAACAGCTGCGTGCTTTCCTGGGTATTGTTTCACACTGTAGACAGTGGATCATACATGCAAGTCAACTCATGCAGTCTTTATATGACTGTATTGCCAACACGCCATATTCACTCAGGGTACCGTCACACAGTGCAATTTTGAACGCTACGACGGTACGATTCGTGACGTTCTAGCGATATCGTTACGATATCGCAGTGTCTGACACGCAGCAGCGATCAGGGACCCTGCTGAGAATCGTACGTCGTAGCAGATCGTTTGAAACTTTCTTTCGTCGCTGGATCTCCCGCTGTCATCGCTGGATCGTTGTGTGTGACAGCGATCCAGCGATGAGTTCGCTGGTAACCAGGGTAAACATCGGGTAACTAAGCGCAGGGCCGCGCTTAGTAACCCGATGTTTACCGTGGTTACCAGCGTAAAAGTAAAAAAAAAAAAACCGTACATACTCACCATCTGATGTCCGTCAGGTCCCTTGCAGTCTGCTTCCCGCTCTGACTGTGAGCGCCGGCCGGAAAGTGAGAGCAGATCACAGCGGTGACGTCACCGCTGCGCTCTGCTCTCAGTGTACGGCTGGCACTGTCAGAGCAGGAAGCAGACTGCAAGGGACCTGACGGACATCAGATGGTCAGTATGTACTGTTTGTTTTTTTTTACTTTTACGCTGGTAACCACGGTAAACATCGGGTTACTAAGCGCGGCCCTGCGCTTAGTAACCCGATGTTTACCCTGGTTACCAGCGAACCTCGGCATCGCTTCAGCGCCGTGATTGCAAAGTGTGACCGCAGTCTACGACGCTGGAGCGATAGTCATACGACGCTGCGACGTCACGGATCGTGCCGTCGTAGCGACCGTAATTGCACGGTGTGACGGTACCCTCAGTGAAGAGGCTAAACAGTCATTTTCCTCTTTGAAAACAGCACTGGTATCAGCTCCGGCTCTGGGACTCCCAGACTACACTAAACCTTTTCAATTGATGGCAGCTGAGATATCCTCACATGCTACAGGGGTGCTCACACAAAAACATGGAAACAAACAGAGACCTGTGGCATACATATCAGCTCATCTGGACCCTGTAGCTAGAGCCGCACCTTCTTGTGTAAGAGTAGTAGCCGCAATTTCACTGTTATTAGATAAAGCTTCTGAGATTGTTCTTGATCACCCACTTCTAGTTCAGACCACTCATGATGTACATGGCATTCTTAACCAGGTCCAACCTAAACATATTTCAAAGGCCAGACACCTCCGTCTCCAATGTTCCCTACTACTGCCGCCCAACATTTCCTTTGCCAGGGTTCAGACTCTTAATCTCGCGTCTTTGCTCCCTTTAGAGTCTGAGGGGGGTACCATACCTGAGGAAACTGCACTCTCCAACTCCTTTGACCCATCAGAGTCAATGCATGATTGTGTACAATTAATGGAACAAGAGACTCAGGGCTTACGTAATGTACGTGACAAGCCACTCTGTAATGCTACATTTGAACTTTTCATAGATGGCAGTAGATATGCAGATATGAATGGACAATTTCATACAGGTTATGCGGTAGTAACTCAGCATGAAGTGCTGAAAGCAGAACCTCTCCCTGCTAATCAGTCTGCACAAGAAGCAGAACTTACGGCATTAGTTGAAGCTCTAAAAATAGCCAAAGATCAGACAGCAAACATATACACTGATTCTAGATATGCACATGGCATTATTTTCGATTTTGGCGTAATATGGAGAGCCAGAGGTTATATGACTGCTTCAGGCCAACCTGTTAAACATGCCTCCTCATTAGACAGATTCTGGAGGCAGCACAAGAAACTAAAGAAATAGCGGTGATAAAGGTAGCTGCACATGTGAGACTCGACACCGAGGAAGCCAGGGGTAACGATAAAGCCGACAAAGCAGCAAAACAGGCAGCACGTAAACCCTTACATCATGCCCACACACTAGATAGCTCTGAAGATGATGAGGAGAGATTAAAGGAAGCTCAGAAACAGGTAGACGACGAAGAAAGAGGGCAGTGGCAGAAAAAAGGGGCAGAAGATCAGCAAGGATTATGGAAAAAAGGAACTTTGTTGTGTTTACCCAGAGCCTGGTACCCCGCAGTGGCGAGTGACCTCCACCTACCTACGCATGTATCGGCAAACGGTATGACGCTCAAGGTAAAAGAAAGGTGGTTGGCTCCAGGCTTTGGTAATTTCGCTCGGAACATGTGTGCTGCATGCGCTATATGCCTGGCACACAATCCAGGTCAGACCATTAAAACCCCAACCAAGCATCATGTAAGACCACTGTATCCCTTTCAAAGACTCCAGATCGACTACATCCAGCTTCCTAGGTACAATGGATACGAATATGTGCTTGTGTGTGTGGACATGTTCTCAGGGTGGCCAGAGGCTTATCCAGTTCGTAAAGCCTCAGCAAAAACTACTGCCATTAAAATAGCACATGAACTGATACCCCGTTACGGCATGCCTGAGGTGATCGAGTCAGATAGGGGTACCCATTTTACTAGAGAAATATTCCAGAATGTTATGAAAATGTTGGGAGTAGAAAACCAGTTTCACACTCCGTATCACCCACATAGTTCAGGTAAAGTGGAAAGATTAAATGGAACAATAAAATTAAAAATCCAGAAGGCCATGGCAGAAACAGGAAAGCCTTGGACCGAGTGTCTACCACTTGCCCTGTATTCCATCCGAAACGCCCCAAGGGGGAAGGCTAAGCTGTCACCACATGAGATTCTTTTTGGTAGAGCAGCAAATTTGGGTTGTTATTTTCCACAACAACTGATGTTGAATACTGAGACTTTAACTGCTTATGTACAAGAATTACAAAAACGTTTAACTAAAGTGCATTCGCAAGTTTTTGCTTCCCTTCCAGATCCAGAAAATCTCGAAGGAGGCCACAAGTTGGAACCTGGTGATCAAATCTACGTGAAAAGACACACCAGAAAGACTCTGGAACCGAGATTTGACGGACCTTTCCAAGTCCTGTTAACAACTCCAACAGCAGTCAAGCTTGAAGGAAAGGCATCATGGATACATGCAAGCCATTGCAAAAAAGCAGTATAAGACTCATGATATTGATGTTAATAATGTTAACCTCAACGGAGGCATGGGAAAGATTGAATTCTCTAGCCCCTTTGAACAATAGATTCGTACAACATCATAGAAAATTAGTGCATGATTTGTTAAATAATACGCAACCCCTGGCAGATTGTTGGATCTGTACCCATTCACCAGTATCAGCCACAAGTATACCTTTTCTAGCAGTTCCCGTGTCAGCTGAAGAAATATTCGCTTGGCCTAATTGTTCAGACAACCTGTCCAACAACCAACCTGGCAATACTAGACTATGGAATACTACAATCGCCATACCAGTTGTGGGATGGGTAGAATTTCCTTGGTGGCAGGGCAATCTTACAGGAAAAATAGGCAACTTACAATATTTAGCACTCAGAGGAGGAGCATGGGTACCTAGGAATAAGACTGGATTAACTGATTTAGGACAGGTCCCCACTGAAAATCTACAGCTCAGTTTCAGTACAACCACCCCTTCCTCTGATGCTTTCAAACCTACAGTATTGGAAAGGTACATACATAATAGAAAATGGGAACATTCCGAGTTGTTCCCCCAAGGTGATGCAAACAGTTGTACAAGTAAGCCGGGGAACCTGGTTTGTAATGAATCCGATGAGTATGTCAACGGAATGCATGTATGTGGGAATCCCGCAGCCGGGTACTGTAGCCCCTTGGGACAAAAACCCTCTTGGTGTATGCTTCAGAATGTATCTAGTTTTGTGGATTTGGCTCACAGATTGGTATTGCAGCACTCAGCTTTGTGGGATCTGCCTGAGGGTACATTTTGGATATGCGGAGAAGGAGCATATAAATGGCTTCCCGTAGGTATAAAGGGTACTTGTACATTAGGACGCCTAACCCCGGCTACTTTCATAATTTCGAACAAACAAGTGAATATGCAAGCCGTGCCCAAGCACACACTGTATAAAAGAGCTGCAGATAACTCACCACGTCCCTCGGGGAGGCCACATATAGTACAAATGGGAATTCCCAACAAAATTGCTAGTACCATTTTTATTTATCCTATGTTAACACAGATGTGGGATAAATTAGTTAGAGCCACGGATTATCTGGATGACCAGATCTGGGACATATTGGACATATTAAATTGTTAGCCGGAGTATTACCACAGCAGCGCGTGTTGCTTCATATAAGCAGCAGAATCCAACGTAAGGCAAACTGTGTTTAATATATGCAGCTTGAACTGGAACAAAATAAGAAAGCTTTGACAGTAACTACCGATATAATCTAGTCCATGTAACACATGTCTCTCTGTGAAGGAAACAGCAGCAGAATGATGCAATCAGTGAGTGTCCTGTGACCTTTTTTTTTTTTTTACAAACTTTAACAATCACAGCATAGCTGACAAATGAACACTCATAGACATTCAATGCAGACTACAACAGGAATGGAGTTGTTGCATTTAAACTTATTCCAACACCCCCACTCAACAACTGCTTATCCTGTTAGTCCCATTGCAGTTCTGAATTCTTCAAACTTGGCTCTTGACAATGGCTTTGTCAAAACATCTGCTAACATCTTGTCAGATTCACAGTAAACAAACTTTAGAACTTCACGCTCTACTAAGTCACGCAAGTGATGATGTTTAACATCAATGTGCTTTGTTCTTGCACTTATCCTTTCACTGCTGGCGAGCTTGATACATCCTTGGTTGTCCTCATAGATAACAGTTGGTTCAGCTAGTGGTTTGCCGAATTCTTCCAAAAGTTGCTTCAACCAAATTAACTCTTGACTTGCATGAGCAGCTGATGTATATTCTGCTTCTGTAGAAGACAATGCAACTGACACTTGTTTTCTACTCGACCATGAGATTGAAGTGTGTCCTAACTTGAACAAGTAACCACTTGTTGATCTTCGATCACTTGAGTCTCCAGCCCAATCTGCATCTACATATCCTCTGAGAATTAGATCTCCTGATGCAGAAATCTTTAGACTTAACTCTTGGGTTGCCTTAAGATACTGAAGAAGTCTCTTAATTGCATTCCAATCTCTTTGGCGTGGCTTGCTTACACGTCGGCAGAGAATTCCCACTGTGGCTGAGATATCTGGACGGGTTGTGGTTGCTATGTATAGAAGTGCCCCCACTGCTTGTCTGTAACTGTCATTTGTGGGTAGCAGATCTTCTTCTCCTTCCAATTTTAGGTAAGATGGATCCATTGGAGTTGATATGCCTTTGGCTTCTGACATTCCAAACTGGTTTAGAACTGTGGAGATTTTAGAATTTTGATTAAGAAGAAAACTTCCATCTTCCTCTCTCTGGATTTGGATTCCCAAATAGTATGTCACATCTCCAAGGTCCTTGGTCTCGAAATGCTTGTTCAGAATTTGACCTAGTTTTGAAATTTCTCTCTCTTCTTGATGCGCTATTATTACATCATCCACATATAGAATAACATACATCCAATCTTGTGATACACCTTTTGTATACAAACATGGATCCGCTTGAGACCTTTTAAATCCTTCGTCGATTAACACTTTGTTCATCTTAGTGTTCCATGCTCTTGCTGATTGCTTAAGGCCGTAGAGAGATTTTTGCATTCTGCAAACAAGGTTCTCTTTACCCCTTTTAACATAGCCTTCTGGTTGAGTCATGTACAGCTCTTCTTCAATGTCTCCATGTAGAAAGGCTGTTTTGATGTCAAAATGTCTTACTTTCATCTGCTGAACAGCAGCTATGGATAATAAAGTTCTGAATGTAGTTTGCTTGGCAACTGGAGCAAAAGTAGCATCATAATCTTCACCATATTTTTGTGAATATCCTTTTGCGACCAATCTTGCTTTAAAACGGTGAATATTACCTTCAGAGTCATATTTGTTCTTAAAGACCCACTTACATCCAATTGCTTTCTTGCCTTGAGGTAGCTCTGTGAGCTCCCATGTTTTGAGCTTATGAAGGGATTCCATTTCTTCATCAGCAGCTTTTATCCATTTTTGCTTCTTATGAATAGGCAGTTTTTGCATTTCCTGCCATGACTGTGGCTCTTCTTCTGGAATTGATCTGACCATATAAGAAAGGCGTTTAGCTGGAATTCCTTTATTTGATCTTTCTGATCTTCTGATCTCCTGAGGTTGGCTTGGTTCTTCTGTTTCTTTTTCAGTACTTTCAGAGCATATCCAGACTTCAGTATTTTCTTTGAGATTCTCTTCAATGTCTGGAATCACTGACTGAAATTCTTGTTCCTTAGGTTGAATTATTTGCGTAACCTCATGAAATTTGAGCGATACTGAGTTTTCATCAATCACTACATCTCTGCTGATTGTTACTGTGTTGGTCTGTGGATGCAGGATTCTGTATCCTTTCTGAGTTTCACTGTACCCCACAAGAACTCCTTCCTTTGCATGAGATTCCCACTTAGAACGTTTTTCTTTGGGAACATGCACAAAAGTTTTGCTTCCGAATATCCTGAGATGCTTCAGGTTGGGCTTCTCACAGTTCCATAACTCATATGGAGTTTTACTTGTAGCTTTACTTGGCAGTCGATTTTGAAGATAGGTAGCAGTCATGATGGCTTCTCCCCAATATGTTGTAGGTAGGTTTCCATCAAATAGCATACTTCTTCCACTTTCACAAAGAGTTCGGTTCTTTCTCTCTGCTGTGCCATTCTGCTCTGGGTTGTATGGAACGGTTGTCTGGAACACGATTCCATTCTTTTTCAGGATGGTTTGCACTTTACCACTTGTATATTCAGTTCCATTATCTGCTCGCAGTACCTTTGGTATTCTTCCAAATTTGTTAAGAACTGCAGCAAGATATTCTTCAAGTTTCTGTGGAACTTCATCTTTACTTTGAAGTAGGTAAGTAACAGTATATCTGGAATAATCATCAATGAATGTGAGAAAATATCTCTTCTTGCTGGGAGTAAGAACACTCATTGGACCACACACATCTGTATGTATCAAATCCAGTATCTGTGCAGATTTAGTAGTGCTTACTTTAGGAAACGATTTTCTGGACATTTTCCCTTTTAGGCAACTTGTGCACTTCATTGTTTGATTACACTGGTTGATTGCAATACCATTTGCAAGTTGAGCTAGTTTCTTTACTGCTTCTGGATCTCTGTGGCCTAGGCGTCTGTGCCACACATGAATACAGTCCTTATGAAAATCTTGTCTAGCACTGTAAACAGTTTCATTGCATTTCAGCTGATAAAGTTCATCTTTGATTTTTCCTTCGGCAAGGGTATGACCCTTCTTTGAAATGATGCATCTGTCATCCTTAAATGTAACTATATTTCCTTGTTGTGCAAGCTTCTTTACAGATAAAAGGTTACTTTCAAGTTTGGGAACATACAGCACGTCTTTAACTGGGATTTTTCTGACTTGTGCTGAGGATTGAACTTGACAATGGAAATAACCATCTCCTATTCCTTCTGATGTCATATAGTGACCATTAGCTAAAATTACCTTTTCAGACTTGCTTTCATCTAGATTAATGAAGAAATCCTTATCACGTGTCATGTGAGCAGTCGCTCCAGAGTCAATACACCAAACATGGTTTGCATATGGGCTTGTGCTGACCCCAAATGCAGTCGCAATACATGCATCTTCCTTCTTTACAGCTGTTTTAACCTTTTGATGACTGTCCTGCTTTTTAAACTGATTCATTCTTGCTTTCCACACTCTGCAGTCTGCTTTAAGGTGACCAGGCTTTTTACAGACAAAACATTCACGAGTTTCCTTTAAATGACTCTGAGCTTTAGAAAAGTACTGTGTCTTTAATGCTGTTTCTGCTTTGCATATATTATTGCTAATAGTCTCTGACTTTCTCTTGTATTCATCTGCAAGTTTCCCTTTCACATATTCTAGTGTGAGTTCATCATCTGGTCTGGCATCTAATGCAGTCACAAGCGTGTCATAACTTTCTGGAAGACCACTTAATAGTAATGCAGCAACATGAAAATCTTTAATTTCTTCACCAATACCCCTTAGGCGCTCCACAATCTCTAGGGTGTTTCTGATATAGTCCTGCATATGCTGGCCATCACTTAATTTAGACTGATACAGCTTTCTCATAAGATATAGCTTATTGCTGAGATTTGACCTTTCATGCACTTTCTGTAATTCTTCCCACATTTTCTTTGCAGTATCACATTTGCATACATGTACAATCTGGTTATCATCTATGCTGAGGGAAATAGTGCTTTGTGCTTTCTGATCAGTCTCTAGCCAATCACCCGGTACTGGGTCAGGCACAGGCTGTTCAATACATTTCCATGTACCCTCTCTTATAAGTAACATCTTTACCTTGAATTTCCAGGAGCTGTAATTGTGATTTGTGAGACTTGGCACTGTGTACTTCACTGCATTCCTTTCTGTAGACATTCTTGTCTCTTGTACCTCTTTTTTTTTGTTTGTTACTGGCCCTTTAAGCTGCGCTGTCCGGTGCTCTGTACACTGCGGTACCTTTGCGTTCCGGTGTCCTTGTATTCCGGGGGTTCCTCTGTGCTGTCTGCGCTTGGCTCGCTGCTTATTCCGGTGACTGGGCTTTTTACCATTTACTTTCCGGTGGCTGGGCCCATAACCTGTTAGCCGGAGTATTACCACAGCAGCGCGTGTTGCTTCATATAAGCAGCAGAATCCAACGTAAGGCAAACTGTGTTTAATATATGCAGCTTGAACTGGAACAAAATAAGAAAGCTTTGACAGTAACTACCGATATAATCTAGTCCATGTAACACATGTCTCTCTGTGAAGGAAACAGCAGCAGAATGATGCAATCAGTGAGTGTCCTGTGACCTTTTTTTTTTTTTTACAAACTTTAACAATCACAGCATAGCTGACAAATGAACACTCATAGACATTCAATGCAGACTACAACAGGAATGGAGTTGTTGCATTTAAACTTATTCCAACATAAATACTAGTATAGCTGTACAGAATCAGCTTATAATAGTCACTAACCAACATACCCTGGTATTGGATTACCTAACTGCCTCACAAGGGGGTATGTGTCAAATCATCGGACCCACCTGCTGTCATTATATAGACCCGAATAGTACTATGAGTATGAGATTTAAATTAGAAGACGTACAACGACTCAGGGATCAGTATGACAAAGACAATGACCAAAATAAGGATAGCTGGTGGTCAGATACCTTTTCTTTTCTTAACCCGGCCAATTGGTTCAGGGGGATCGGTGGGTGGGTTACCGGGATTATGCAAAGCCTAATACATACAGTTATAGTTATTGTAATTATATATGTCTTATTCAAGGTTGTATTCAAGGGTATCTCGGTATGCACAAATAAATTTTGTGTAATGGATGCGAGAATATAAAGTTTTTTTTAATATCACAAAAAGAATGACTAAAATAATCGTCTATATGACAAGGTTTTGAATGGAATATGTCAAAGGGGGGATTGTGAAGAGCGGAACAAAAATGGTTACCTCAATGAACCAAAAAGAATTTGTGATCAATATTGACCTGTCCATTCAAGGACATTTTAGCCATAGTGTGAAATCCTATTTTTTGTTTGTGAAACTGCCACTTAGGCGAAACTGTACTGTTTTGTTTGTTGTGAAACTATCACATAGCCGAAACTGTTTTCTTTTGTCTTCTCTTTTCTCTCTTTGTTTAAACAAGCAAAACTTGTATAACCACTGAAACTACCTGTACAACTATATAAAGAGGGGATAGCACCTTGAAGGCAGGCGTGCTTCAGAGGCTTCCCAGTGATATACTATACGAGACGTGTCTTGTGTATTATTTCTGGTGATTCCCCACTTCCAAAGGCTGCTCCGACTGAGTGTGGTCCCGACAGTCTCAAGGAGCCATCCTTCTTAGCAACAAAAAAAAATCCTGCTCCCAACGGTGAAGAAGATGGCCGAATATGTCCTTTCTCCAAAGACTCCTTAACATAACTCTGCATGGCGGTATGTTCAGGCACAGACAGGTTGAAAAGTCGGCCCTTAGGAAACTTACAGCCTGGAATCAAGTCAATCGCACAATCACAGTCCTTATGCGGTGGAAGGGAACTGGACTTGGGCTCATCGAATACATCCTGAAAATCAGACAAAAACTCTGGAATTTCAGAAGTGGAAGAAGAGGAGATTGACATCAAAGGAACATCATTATGAACCCCCTGACATCTCCAACTAGTCACAGACATAGACTTCCAATCCAACACAGGATTATGTGCCTGCAACCATGGAAAACCCAGCACGATAGCATCATGTAAATTATGCAACACCAGAAATCGACAATCTTCCTGATGGGCTGGTGCCATGCACATGGTCACCTGTGTGCAGAACTGGGGCTTATTTTTAGCCAAAGGTGTAGCATCAATGCCCCTTAAAGGAATAGGGTTCTGCAAAGACTGCAAGGGAAAACCACAACGCCTGGCAAACTCAAAGTCCATTAAGTTCAAGGCGGCGCCTGAATCCACAAACGCCATGACAGAAAATGATGATAATGAGCAGATCAAGGACACAGATAATAAAAATTTAGGTTGTACAGTACTGATGGTAAATGAACTAGCGATCCTCTTTGTACGCCTAGGGCAGACTGAAATGACATGAGAAGCATCGCCACAATAAAAACACAACCTATTCTGACGTCTGAATCCCTGTTGTTCCATTCTAGACAGAATCCTATCACACTGCATTGACTCAGGCATCTGCTCTGAGGACAACGCCACAGCGCGCACAGTTCTGCGCTCCCGCAAACGTCGATCAATCTGAATGGCCAGAGACATAGAATCACTCAGACCGAAAGGCGTGGGAAACCCCACCATAACATCTTTAACGGATTCAGAAAGACCCTTTCTGAAAATTGCCGCCAAAGCATCATCATTCCATTTAGTCAACACAGACCATTTTTTAAATTTCTGACAATACAATTCTGCCGCTTCTTGACCCTGAGACAGGACCAACAAGGTCTTCTCCGCTTGATCCACAGAATTTGGTTCATCATATAATAATCCTAGAGCCTGAAAAAAGGCATCTACATTAAGCAAGGCCGGATTCCCAGATTCCAGGGAAAATGCCCAATCCTGAGGATCATCATGCAGCAGGGAGATGACAATTTTAACCTGCTGAATGGAATCACCAGAGGATCGAGGTCTCAGAGCAAAAAACAGTTTACAGTTGTTTTTAAAACTCAAAAATTTGGACCTGTCCCCAAAAAACAAATCAGGAGTAGGAATCTTAGGCTCTAAAACTGGAGTCTGAACAATATAATCAGAAATACCCTGTACCCTAGCAGCAAGCTGGTCTACACGAGAAGCTAATCCCTGAACATCCATGCTAGCACAAGACTCCTCAGCCACCCAGAGAAAAAGAGGGAAGGAAAGACAAAGCAGGCTACAGAAAAAAAAAGGCTCTTTCTTCCCTTCTTCTGAGATGCATTTAACTCATTGTAGGCCAGTTGTACTGTTATGATCCGGTGACCTTGGAGCCGCATGCGACTTTCTCAGCAGTAGGTGGAACCTGTACTGACCGCAAACCCTAAACTGTCACCGGCCGCAACTAGAAGTAGCCGTGGGGTGTACCTAACACATCCTAGACACCTCGACACAGCCGGAGGACTAAATACCCCTATAGATGGAAATGGGAATTCTATCTTGCCTCAGAGCAGACCCCCAAAGGATAGGCAGCCCCCCACAAATATTGACTGTGAGTATTAGAGGAAAGACACGCAGGCAGAAATCAGGATTTAGCAAAAGAGGCCACGCTAGCTAAATAGGAAAGGATAGGACAGAATACTAAGCGGTCAGTATTAAAACCCTAAAAATATCCACAGCAGATAATACAAAAATTCCACCATCTAACTAAAGACATGGAATGTATATCTGCATCTCCTGAGAATCCAACTTGACTGAAATATCCAAACACAGTCTAAGCTGGACAAGAAAAAACATTGAATAGTACTGAATCGTAAAGCACACAGCATGTGTGCTGTAGAAACAAAACCAGACACTCATCTTTGCTGATTTGGCAGCAGGGCTGGAGGAACCAGACAGAGATGCAAAACCTCCAAGAACAATGGACAACTGTCAAGGGCTAATGAATCCTGCACACCTAAATATCCCAGTCAGAGCTGCAATCAGCAGGGACACCTGCCCAGGATTGCAACCCAGGGACAACTGCATTACTACCAACAACCACTGGAGGGAACCCAAGAGCAGAATTCACAACAGACGCCCCTCTCCCACAGTTGCCCCCTATGTCTGCTTAGGTGAGACAGCCAACCTATAATTAGCTGTCCTGCCGCTGTTTGAAGTAATGCTTGGAGCCCGATACTTCCTCGGCGTTCCGGCCACCGGCTACGCACCTCAGTAGGATGTTGCCGATCTCGGGGCACGACTCCTACCGGTATTATCTCCTTTTTGCTGTGATCTCGTTTCTCACTGCTTCATAATAAACCTCGCTTCTTGTCCTTTCTTAAGATACCGCCACAAATCAGTGCAGGCGCGGTTCCGTAACGTTCGGTTCTGTTCGCTAGGCCTCTGTCAGGATCCCACCCCTGACAGGGACCCCCCTGAATCTTCTCAAGCAACCCTCTCTCTCACTAGGTGTTGCCTGGGCAAAAACCCAGTCAGCTTCTCTCTCACTTTCTATCCAACCCCCAGTTTTACCAGATTGTGAGGAGTGGCCTAATGCATAGTACCCTTAGCTCCCCCTGGAGGCCAGACGGTGAAGTGTATTGGTGCCTGTGATACCTGGTCAGGTGAACTCCTTTGGTGCCATCAGACGTACCATCACTCCCCTTAGTGGCAGATCGATGTTACTGCAACGACCAGGTCTCTGGGGCGCTGCACAAGCTTCTGTCTTTCACTTCTCTCTATACAATGCTTCCAGCAAACAGATATGAAAGTCACTTCACAGGCAACTTGTCTTCACACACAGTGTCTTTACACAGAGTAACACAATACCACCTTCATGCATTGAGGTGGAGGGGGGATGAGCCTAGTGTCCGCTCTCTCACGCTCTTATCTTGAGGCAACAAAGAGTGCTCCTGGCTGTCCTGAGAGCCTTTATGCTTCCAGCAGTCACTCCTCTGAAAGACCTGGTCTTGGCAGCTTATCTTAGTTCAGTCTTAAGGTACCGTCACATTAAGCGACGCTGCAGCGATATCGACAACGATGCCGATCGCTGCAGCGTCGCTGTGTGGTCGCTGGAGAGCTGTCACACAGACAGCTCTCCAGCGACCAATGATGCCGAAGTCCCCGGGTAACCAGGGTAAACATCGGGTTACTAAGCGCAGAGCCGCGCTTAGTAACCCGATATTTACCCTGGTTACCATTGTAAATGTAAAAAAAAAACAGTACATACTCACCTTCTGATGTCCGTCAGGTCCCTGGCCGTCTGCTTTCCGCACTGACTGTGAGCGCCGGCCATCCGTAAAGTAAAAGCAGAGCACAGCGGTGACGTCACCGCTGTGCTGTGCTTTACGGCCGGCCGGCGCTCACAGTCAGTGCGGGAAGCAGACGGCCAGGGACCTGACGGACATCAGAAGGTGAGTATGTACTGTTTTTTTTTTACATTTACAATGGTAACCAGGGTAAATATCGGGTTACTAAGCGCAGCCCTGCGCTTAGAAACCCGATATTTACCCTGGTTACCATTGTAAAACATTGCTGGCATCGTTGCTTTTGCTGTCAAACACGACGATACACGCCGATCTGACGACCAAATAAAGTTCTGGACTTTCAGCAACGACCAGCGATATCACAGCAGGATCCAGATCGCTGCTGCGTGTCAAACACAACGATATCGCTATCCAGGACGCTGCAACGTCACGGATCGCTATCGTTATCGTTGCAAAGTCGTTTAGTGTGAAGGTACCTTTACAGGAGACTTTCCCTGACACAGCTTTCTCCTAGAGATCCAGGACACAAGAACAACTTTTCTAGAAGTGGATGATTCTAAATCATCAGTGCAACTTCTACTTGTCTACTTGTCACACGTTGTTGATGTGACATCACTATTGCACCCAAAACATGTAGACTGGACCATTGATCCAGCTGGCACTGGATCCATGGTGAGTCAGTAGCTGCTCTTCTTGTTATTTAGGTATTTTACAGCGTTTGGGGCCAATTTTCCTGAAACTGGACAACCCCTTTAACCTTTTTATGGCATATCTAACATTTAGAATTTTTCAGTGATGAAAACAATATTATGGACTACATTTTTCATCAGTGGCTTCCAGCCAGTCCACGGTCAGACATGAGCTATGTCTTACAGAGCACTTTGTCAAACTAAAAACCTCATATGAGTGCATTTTTGTGCACAATTTTATGATCCACTCTTTATTGTCAGCATACCTCCTGCATCAAATTAATTGACCTCAGAGACAATCCTCGTATTATTTAGGCCCAGACTTGTGTAATTTTACATTGCAGGAGATCAGAGTCAAACAGAAGAGGTTAATAAGAAGCAGACGGCGCTGAAGGATTGGTGTTTATCATTCCTTTGTCCTCACTCCTGGCGTGTGCAGAAAACATGCTCTACCATGGCTCCACATATTAGTCTGCCCGGGGACAAAATGAGAACAACGTGGAGACACACCTGACAGGGCCATAACCTCGTGCTTTCAGATATAACTATTTAAACTATTCTTCATATTGAATCAATTTATATTTACCTCATAAAACCCTTCACTGGCAAAAAAAGATCTGAAGTCCCCCCCCCCCCCGTGGTGATTCATGGTACAAACACATGTGTGTAGGAATGCAGACAATAATGTCCCTGCTTTTTTTGTAAGGAATTTTTGCTTATTGTGTAAGAAGTTTCATTAGACACGCATTGCTCTGTTACATTTTGCAGACATCTCTTGGATTTCAGCGCACGCTTTGGCATCGAGCAAAAGAATGTTTGAAATTTGGTAATAAAAGTTTTGTATAATCAAATATTTTGCATAAACGTAATTTTTCCACATACTTGCTTCTTGCTTTTGGTTATTTCTAGTCTTTTATATTGAATGTTTTATTGTCTTTTCATGAAACTTTATATTCTTTTTTTACATCAATATTTGGTCTAAGTCTTGTAATCCTAAAGGGCACTTTTACTTAAGACCAAGACGTGTACCTCAATGGGCTGTTGGCTTACTAAGCTTGTCGTTACCTCCTCTCTGTTCGTGCCAAAGATCAGGTAGTCAGCCCTGGAAGCTCCAAAGTCGCAGCTGCTCTAATCCCGGCGAGTCAGCGGAAGGGTGAAACTCTAATTTGCACCCTCTTGGGTATTTTGCTGGGACTGTTCTATGGGTTATTGCCTGTTTTGTAGTTCAATAAAGTATTGGCATGCTGTTTTTCCTTCACCCTGTGTTGTCTGAGTAGTATTATGCCCTCGGTTAAAGGAGAGCGGACATTCAGTGGGATGAGCCCTGGTCCATGCGGTCTCGAGCCAGCAGACTAGAGCACCCGCTGACCCCCCGTGTCTCCTCAGACTGCACCATGTGGTGCTAAGCTCAGTGATTGGCTACTGTAGTTACAGTATAACGTTACCACAAGAGCCAATATAGACAGATCGGAGCAGTGGTGGAGAGCCAGCGCTAGACCCAAGGAGTCTGAATGCTCTCTGTTTTGTTGTTTTACATGTCTCCAATCTTTTGGGGCTCAAGTTTTTGAAAGGAGCCATGCAAGAGAAGGAAGGACATGCCAGAAATCCCCACCCTTCTGCGGACCTCCTTCGCATGTGACTGCATTTGTCGTACTCTGAGAGTCACGAGAGGCTCCTCAAGCAGCTCCATGTCTTGCTTTCCCTGCTTCCTCTTTGTAGGAGACTCCACTGAAATAAATGTGACCACTCCCACCTCTACAACTGGTCAGCACCCTGGCTCTCTGGAGATATTGTCTGGTTCATGAGGGAACACCAACTTGAGGGACTTAAGCCTGATTTGTGGAAGCCAAAGACTATTCACAAACTCATCAGAACCAAAGATGAAGAAGAGGACATTCCAGGTCTCTATGCCGACACGTTGAAAACTGTGTGTACTAATCTGTCATTGAACAGGTTGACCAACGGGCGTAAGGACCTGTCGAGAATAGCGATACAGAAAGGGCTGCATGTCTGGTCATTCATGCACACCTGGAATCTGTGTAAGATCCGATACTGCCCAAGATACCCCTTCATGGAGGAAACATCTGGGCATGTATTTTGGGATTGCTGTTTTGCTGTTGGATGTCCTGGAGGACGACCTGAGGAATTCTGTCCCCAAAGCGAGCCTATTGTACCATTCAATACTTTACGGACTCTTCCCTGGAGTTCATACCATAGGAACCATCCAGAATGCTTGGCACCTCATGAACTAAGGAAGCTATTTGGGTCAATAGGAACCAGCACATATTGAGGAGGGAGAACAAGTCCATCTGGGACTGCTGCAGGCTGATACACAGCCTGCTCAGAGACTATTCTATCTGGAATGACCACAGTCAAGAAGAAGTACTAATTCCCTTTTCCTCCCCTTATCCCCTCCATGTGTGTTGTCTTTCAATAAATCTTTGGGCCTGTGATTTCCCACTCCTCCTTAAACCCTCTTTCCCATTACCCTTCCCCTATCACGGTTCATTGTACTTTATTGTATTTCCTATTTTTCTTTTCAGCTTGCGTGTATGTGTAGTATAGATAGAAGTTTGATGTATAGTTTAGTGCGTCGTTCTCTTATGCTGTGTCATAATGATGTAGAATGATGTGTGTACTTTACTGCGGCACAGTAATAATAATTGTAATCATAATTTTATTTCTTTAGCACCAACTTATTCCGCAGCACTTTAGAGTTAAGCGGGGACATGTATAGACAATAAAAATAGTACAAAATAACACATTTCAACAGTTACCCTGCTCGCAAGCTTACAATCTATAAGGAAACTGTTTGCTACCCTTTTGGCGAATGCCGGTAAATAATGATTTTATTCAATATAAGAAATATTGGATCATTAAATGAGCAATTATCAATTTGTACATAGTTGATGGATGCTTTATCATGGGGTAAAATCTTACCATGTAAATGAGCCCTAATTAGACCCTTGTCTATGTATTTTATGTGGTAATCAAATACAACATAGGAATGTATCAGCACTAAACACAAAGACAATCCTGTATACTCCATTTTTAAATAAATAAAAACGTCCTCTTCTATAAGAAGAATGTTAGTGAAGTGGAAAATATAATGGCATGGTTTTAGCTCTTAAAATAAATGTTCCGTACAAAGCGTAATGAGTGCCAGACACTGAGTCAGTTGCCCATTAAAATTGATTTGATAAAGTATTTCCTGAGTGTTGTACACACTATTATTACTAGTCAGATGCAGGCAAATAACTGAAGAAATCTCGTAATAATTACCCATATTCTGGATAGCGCACTGATCGGCGAATGATGGTAGGTGTATAACGAGAGCCTGTAGAGGAACATTTGCAGCTTGTGTGATTGGCAATCTTGATAGTTACAGGTTCTGGCGCTTGAGTCAAAGGCAAGGAAATTTGAAAAACCTAATGAAAAAAAATAAGCATTGTCAGGGTGCAGTATGAGAAGAAACATATTACTGTCCATATTCAAGTACAAAACGTGCATTTTATATCTTCAGGAGCACAAGCTCCTCTAGATCTCAATTTCCTGCTTGCTAAGGGGGCGGTGTGCTCCTGATGATTGACAGTTTGGACCATGGCATAATAGTGCTGCTGACCAGAACTGTGCGCTTTCCCATGCTACTAGGAGAGAAAGCTTCATCAGTGCAGCATCAAATCATGCCATCTTCATTTACAAGCCCTATAAAAAAAGAGTTTGTAACCCCTGCACTTCTTGTCCATTAGATTGCAGAGGATAAGTTAAGAGACTGCAGAGGTTGACAGTAACCTAGACAGCAAGCAGCAATAGAATTAAAAATCCCTCTGTTCTTCAGTTGCAAAGTTTTCACAAGCACTTTAAAATTTTACCTATTTAAGAATATGAGAATATTCCTTTAAAAATGTGGTCAGCTCCCTTGACATAACTTGATGGAAACCCAATGGCTTCCAATATAGTCAATGAGGTCCATCAACACCATTAGTCTCCATCATGCTTCCTGTAGGCGTTCTGTTTTTTTGTTCCTATGAAAGAACATATTAACAAACATTGATACAAGAGATACTTTCTCTTATTTTTCCCCATTGTGTGTATATTTTTGGTAGAAACTGTGATGTTGAAGTTTATGCGATATGAAGCATAAGTGAACGCAAGGCATCCATCTAGGCGCATACACGGGCATCTGATCAGAGTGCTCCACAATAGAGTTTTTTCTGTGGACCAAACACTTTATCCTGAGAAACCTCTAATAGCGGGAGGGAAAATCCACCGAGACAAAGCTATGCCATGATAGTGGTAAACCATGTAGTAATGTGTTTTTTTGCTGATTTATTTCGGAATGCATTTAACTGTATATTATTAGCTGGGGGATCATCTTTTGGGATCAGGATAATTAAAAAATATTTTGACTAGTATTTTTTGTTTGTTTATTAATTATTATGACCATTGATCTAGATAGGTCCAATTAAGGGTCTAATAGGGTGAACCTCTGGTGACAGGGGACACCATTGCCATATATTTTATAGGATGCCAACCTCCGCTGCTAAGTCCCAGCAGAAACAGGGCAAAATAAAGTTATTTAGTTTCCTAGTGATCTATACTATTCTATTATTACCCATATGCCAATAATTGTCAACCGTGGATTTGTCAATGACTTACACTTGAAGGCCTGGATGTTACTAGAGATAATGCTATAAGTTTAGACCAATGCAGATTACCATTTTTCTATATGGCTTACTCAATCTATTTAGACCGTTGAGTTGGGCCCACTAATTAGGCTTTATTGTAACTTTTTAAACTGATCTTTTTTTTCTTTTTTTTTTGTGAGAACCCCCACTTTTCACTATCATATTTTAAACACTTCTTTTTGGATAAAGATAAGTCAAGATATCTCTGACATAATGGGCTTTTTCATTTGTAGGAACACTTATAAATGACCAAGTTGTCCTATTTCCCGCATATGTAGTGTCAAAACAGAACTAACCCTCCATGTCTGATAAGTCTGTTGAAAGAAAGACTGAATTTCCAAGACTGAAATATATTTGGTCAATATTTGCTGTATATTTATGTCAGATGTCACAGGAAATGTATGAAGAGTGGAGGGAGTGTGTGGAGCAGGCTCAGGAGCTGAACCTGCTCCATATGCATTGGATGTCAGCTTCATATTACAGCTGTCACTGTGTTAGGATGGTCCGGTTTGAAGATAACTCTTATCCAGGTTGTTTAATCCTGTTGATGTTGAAGTTAATAGAGACCTTGGCATCTAAACAGTAAGCTATAGGCAGAGGGCTGAATTTGTCATCTCATTGCCTATCCTGGCATTATCTTATCCAAATGGTGAACACCATAAAAAATGCGACAAATGCAGCTTCATTGACAGAAAATGTATAAAAAATATGCCTCTCAATTAGTGTTGAGCATTCCGATACCGCAAGTATCGGGTATCGGCCGATACTTGCGGGTATCGGAATTCCGATACCGAGATCCGATACTTTTGTGGTATCGGGTATCGGTATCGAAACAACATTAATGTAAAAATGTGTAAAAGAGAGAATTAAAATAAAAAATATTGCTATACTCACCTCTCCGACGCAGCCTGCACCTTACCGAGGGAAGCGGCAGCGTTCTTTGTTTAAAATTCGCGCTTTTCTTTCCTTACGTGAAGTCCCGGCTTGTGATTGGTTGCGTGCCGCCCATGTGACCGCAACGCAACCAATCACAGCAAGCCGTGACGTAATTTCAGGTCATTCAGTATTTTAAAATTACGCTCCGGCTATGTGATTGGTTGCGTCGCAGTCACATGGGCGACGCAACCAATCACAGCAAGCCGTGACGTAATTTCAGGTCATTCAGTATTTTAAAATTACGTCCCGGCTTTGTGATTGGTTGCGTCACAGTCACATGGACGACGCAACCAATCACAAGCCGTGACGTCACGGGAGGCTGGACACGCGCGCATTTTAAAATGCGCGCATGTCCAGCCTCCCGTGACGTCCCGGCTTGTGATTGGTTGCGTCGCTGTCAACCAATCACAAGCCGGGAGGCTGGACACGCGCGCATTTTAAAATGGCTTCCCGGCTTGTGATTGGTTGACAGCGACGCAACCAATCACAAGCCGGGACGTCACGGGAGGCTGGACTCGCGCGAATTTTAAAATGCGCGCGTGTCCAGCCTCCCGGCTTGTGATTGGTTGACAGCGACGCAACCAATCACAAGCCGGGACGTCACGGGAGGCTGGACTCGCGCGCATTTTAAAATGCGCGCGTGTCCAGCCTCCCGTGACGTCACGGCTTGTGATTGGTTGCGTCGCCCATGTGACTGCGACGCATCCAATCACAAAGCCGGGACGTAATTTTAAAATCCTTAAGGACCTGAAATTACGTCACGGCTTGCTGTGATTGGTTGCGTCGCCCATGTGACTGCGACGCAACCAATCACAAAGCCGGAGCGTAATTTTAAAATACTGAATGACCTGAAATTACGTCACGGCTTGCTGTGATTGGTTGCGTTGTGGTCACATGGGCAGCACGCAACCAATCACAAGCCGGGACTTCACGTAAGGAAAGAAAAGCGCGAATTTTAAGCAAACAACGCTGCCGGTTCCCTCGGAGAGGTGAGTATAGCAATATTTTTTATTTTAATTCTTTATTTTACACATTAATATGGTTCCCAGGGCCTGAAGGAGAGTTTCCTCTCCTTCAGACCCTGGGAACCATCAGGAATACCGTCCGATACTTGAGTCCCATTGACTTGTATTGGTATCGGGTATCGGTATCGGATTGGATCCGATATTTTGCCGGTATCGGCCGATACTTTCCGATACCGATACTTTCAAGTATCGGACGGTATCGCTCAACACTACTCTCAATATATGGCAGCAGAAACATTTTTTTTTCTGTAAAACAAAGGGTTTTTGTTTGGAAACCTAGTAACAAATACTACATAAACTTGATTGTAACTGGACCGAGCCACGGATAAAGATTATATAGGTTTTTTATTGCAAAGTAAAAGCAAATGCTGTAAAAACTAAACCAAAAGAAAAAGCAGTCCCTTAAATGGTGACATTTGTACTGCAATACAAGAAGCCTTCATATGTTGACAGGAAAGTTAAAGAAAAGGGAATGCATATGTATATATACACATATATATTTATATGTACTGTATATATACAGTATGAGCTCCCCCTTAGCCTCTCTAAATACAGCATGAGACCCTATATACAGTATGAGCCCTTAAGAGCCCCCCACTTGACCCCTTATAGACAGTATGAGCCCCCACATACCCTACATAGAGTATGAGCCCCCACATAGCCCCGTATATACAGTATGAGCCCTCACATAGCACTCTATATACAGTATGAGCCCCCACAATGCCCCCTATATACAGTATGAGCCCCCACAAAGCCTCTTATATACAGAATTAACCCTCATGTAGCCCCCAATATTCAGGCACACATCCCATACACATAGAAAAAAAATACTTAGCTCACTTCCATTCTCCTGGCGCTCTGCTCCGGTCTCCAGCACACTGATTCTCTGCACAGTGGATGTGATGAAGTTACATCATCACGTCTGCTGTCTCAATCGCAAATGCGGATTGGTGGGAAAAGTATACAGTGGTTCTGCCCTCCATCAGTGTATTCAGCGCTATCTGCAGATGCAGATATCGGTGATATCTAGACATGGGTGGTGGATAAGGTGTGGGCTGTGGGACACTCTTTTCAGATTCTTAGGCTGCATCGGTCTGCGGGCCAGACTGGAACAGAGGGCTGAATGTGGCCCGCGGGCCACACTTTGTCCAGGCCTGCTCTATATCACATGCAGCAAAACTATAACCCATTTTTTATTTACTTTGGTTGCAAGTAAGGGGTCTTTTCAGACGAGCTATCGGTCCGTGTGCTGCCTGATTGTGCCTCAGACTGCACTTGGAGACCCGTAATATCCAATGTGCCAGTGCACATGGGCAATTGTTTATACGCATTGATGGTCTGCATGAAAAAAATAGCAGCATGCACTACCTTGGTCCATTGTTGACCAGAATAACGCCTGCAATGTAAGAACAGCTCCGGCACCTGTCTGCAATGTGGACAAGTAAACCGAGCTGTGCACAGTGCAACTCACATCTGTATTTTGTGCATGAGACTGGCCTGATTTCCAACTAACACTTATCAGCCTAAGGCCGCATTCAGATTTTTGGGATTATTATACTTGTACTATCTGTGTATTTCATAGATCAAGCACATACTGTTATAACCTGTAGAGCTGTTCACGTCTGTGATTTTCTGCAAAAACACCCCAAAACTGGAGACGTCCAATTTTGAAGCACTCACTTTTTAATGACTCACATTGAGTTATGCACGGACCCATATTCTTCAGATAGCGCATTCATGGCATCCCCATTGTATCCTCCTGCTGTCCTTTTTCCACTCACTGCTAGGTGAAGCTTGAGAAACCTCCATCATAAAAATTGATCAAACACTGACGGTAAAAATTGACACTCGTATTTTCAGTCCAAATTCTATCCATGGACACAACAAACCACAAATAGATGGCTTCAATGTTAGCTATTACACATGGGATATTTTCCACATGGATGCCATGGATCCATGTGAAAAAATGTAGTGTGTGCTGGTTTGGACCAGACTGGTGCATGCAAAGAGTAGGCAGATCTTTTACCACATTTATAGAAACTGCACAAGTAACAAACTGTGCCACCCTACTTGCTACTTCATGGTGGTGTAGCACGGCGGCCACTACTGCCGAGATACGATATATATTTTTTATATCGTGCCATTAATTCCACAGCATTTTACAGAAATTATCATGGCTGTCCCAACTGGGAGGAAATTGGAGAACCCAAATGAAATTCACGCAAACATGGGGAGCACATACAGACTTTGCAGATGTTGTCTTTGGTGGAATATGAACCTGGGATCCCAATGCTGAGGGTCTGCAGTTCTAACCACTAATATGCTGCCCTAATAATCATAAAAAAAGAGTGGGATAAGATAGTGACCAACAGCCCCCTTTTGCCAGGCCAAACAAATTTGGCTCTGGGTTACACCAGCCCACAGGTTCAGAGCCACAGCAACAGAGTAACATGTACCCTTCAGCTAAAGACGCAATTGGTCTTAGATAACCAGTTTACACACTCGACAGACACAGAAGTGCTAAAGGTGTGTACAATAACTGCACGTAAAAATTCAGGCGCAAAGTTGCATTTTTCTTTTATCGGTCGGTGGCATGCATGCAAGCAGCAATATTAAGGGAAAAATACTTACTGATTTCAAGATATAGGAAGTGCTGGTATTCAAGCAGGTGACACCCTCTTCGTTACAGCAACCCCCACATCTGTACACCGAGACACAGGGTGGTTTGAAGAATGTGCTGGTGACGGTGCCAAGGTCCTTTGCAACATCAACACAGGTTTCTCTGGGTGTGCACTGTGTCCTCTGCCACTCCTCATCAATGACTGCGAACAGAAAAACAACCTCATAAGTGAGAAGGTAAATGGTGGCAAAGCTTATGTCCTGGGGCAATTATACCAATGGGGCCCAAGAGGTAAAGGGGATATCTTCTACCTCCAACACAGGAGTAATTGTACATTATAATAAGCTATTGTACTGCAAAAGACCCATGTATTGTTCGTACACATGCTTCTTTTTGTGTCAGCCCTGGCATATGTTGATCCACAGCAAGATGTTTTCTAGGATTTGCAAGATTTCATCAAAATGTCATACAGTGTTTGTGTAACACCCCAGGTAACTGGTTGTTACAGTGATGTTGCCTTCCTCTCGGGGAGGGAGATATCATGCATGGAGGCAAGGAGTATTCTCTTTACCAGGTAAGCATACGCATTCAACACATTCTGAATCCAGGCCAGGAGGGGGAGCTCAGGACCCAGATTCAGGGGAGCTTCCCCAGCTTTAAGTATCCTGGTCTGGAGGAGGAGTTAGCCAATTGGAGAGAGAGAGTGGAGGAAGCAGTTGGTCCAGAGAGACCTAGGAGAAGGAAGTCTGAGAGAGCAGACAGGGGAGCCGTGCAGCCAGGAATGTGCTGCGGCTCCTGGGAAGAGGAGAAACAGAAAGGTTGTTGTATGCAGTGGAGCATTGAGGAAAGGAGCACAGAAGTGGAACAGGGCTCAGAGGGGAACTGTGACCGGGCACCTTCTGAGCCAAGGTGCAGAAACCGGGTACCGGGAGCCCGAGGCTTTTGTGGGACTTTAAGACACATAACAGAACCGGAGGGCACTAGACTACACGTTAACTGCCCGCACCAAGCCTGAGGTACAGCAGTACTCTAAGAGCCCGGGTCATGGTAGAAACCCTATAAAAAGGCTCAAACTGCCTACCGTGCAGGCAACTGTCCCAGGACAGGAGAGAGAGGATTCCTTGCCAGCCATCTACAAGCAGCAGGGACCTCACCATCTTAGCGCAAGTAGAAAAGGCTTACGGACCTCACCTGGAAGAGGGATCACCTTTGCCTCCAAGCCGGCCGGACCACATCACCATCCGTGCCTGGTACCCTGGACTGTGGCCTGCTACCAACAGTAAACCAGGTAAAGACTTTATATTTTTATATCATCACCCCAGAGGACCCCTTTAAGCGGCGTCGGTCCCCACTGACAGAGAACCACAGGTGGCATCACGAAAATAGACTTTCACAATACACCTTAAAAGACTGTTCCCCTTTTATTGGGTGCCCAGGGCCACGGACTGGGTTGCAGCCACCGTGACATCCCCTTTAAGATCGGACCCGGTACCGAGTACCCCATGGCCCTGGCTGGCGTTCCATTTGGCAACAAGAAAGTTACACCCAGTCAACATTAAAGGGAATATATCATCAGGTAATGAGATATCATTTGAATTGGGGTTTTATTATTTTAGGAGTAGTCCAATTTTCTTAAAAAATGTAGGCAAGGTTGCTTTTTTTAAAATAACAAAATCAGTACTTACAAAAGTCCTTTAGCTTCAGTGCTACCTATCCCTCCTTTCAGACAATCTTTATTGACAGGACAGTAGCCGTCATGTCCTGTGTATAGCATGTGAGCTTTGTAGCCAATCACTGGACTCATCAGTCATGCCAAGGTAAACAGCAAAGCCTAGTGATTAGCTGCAGCGGTCAAATGGTCACAGCATAAGTCTTTAGTTTTTGCTGTTCAAATTTTTTTTTAATTAAAGTTTTTACTTATTAACAGATAATAATCAAAATAGACACTGTAACACTGGGGATGGGGTATGATAGACTCTTTGTTAACTCTATGAGCCCATTCTCTCTGGCATTTTTCGATATTACTTCTGTATGTCACAAAGCTATACCTTCTATCAGTCGTTTTAATACGATTTTAGGGAAACCTGCTGAGAGCATTCGGGAATCCTTCCCAAAACCATATACTGTATGTGAAAACTATACCAGTATGTGTTCCATAACAGAGCTACAAGCTCCAGTGTTGGACATGTGACGCCCCAGGGCCCTGGTCGTCACAGTGACATTGCTTTTCTCACGGGGAGAGTGATGTTACGCTTGGAGGCAAGGAAGGATAACTTTCACCAGGTAAACACAAACATGCAACATGCTCAGCTTTTGATCCTATTCCTAGGTGACTCCCCTATATATATTGTGGTTTGGAGGGAAAGTCAGTCAGATCGTGCCGGAGAGCAGACTGGAGCAGTCTGAGGCAGGAAGAACGTATGAGGAGCTGTGCAGCCACGAGAAAGTGCTGCAGCTCCTAGACAGAGATAATACCGAAACAGAACAGATTGCAGTGAGCATGTAGGAGAGCGAAGCACAGGAGAGTGATATCAGGGGAGACCAGCTGCAAATGGGATGCCTCCCTCAGAAGCACAGATAACCGGTAGCCAGGGACTCTATGACTTACAGCAGAGACCGGCAGGACAGCTGAACTGCAAGTTACCTGTCCGCCTCAGTACCCAGGAGGCACAGTGACGCATAGAGCCCAGGTCATGATAGAGATCCTGTAAAAAGGCTCGAGTCACCTGCCATATGGGTTTGTGTCCTATCCTATATGGGGGACAGAGAAGAACTGTGAGGATCTTATCAGAAGCCATAGGCAGTAAGGGACTACAACACCACCTAGAGGAAGGCTTTTAACTCCACCTGGGTAAGGGGACTCCCAACATGCCTCCAAGCCGGCCAGACTCTGCCTATCCTGTGATTTGGTACCCTGGACTGTGGCTGCCTGAAGTCTTCAGTAAACAAGGTAAAGAGACTGAAAACCTGTGTTCTCGTTCTTTACTACACCATTCACCATCCTCCATCTACACACCTGGAGCCCTGGAGATATACTTCACCTGTGGGAAGTTATACCATCTAGCTGCCATAACATCACCCCAGAGGACCCCTTAAAGCAGCGTCGGTCCCCACTGACCGAACACCACAGGTGGCATCACGAACATAAACTTTATTCAATACCCCTTTTACATGGGCGCCCAGGGCCACGGACCGGGTCACCACCGTGACATTCCCCTGTAAACACCGGACCCGGTACCGGGTACCCCACGGCCCTGGTAGGTGACTCAGACATATTTTGGTTAGATTAAGCTAGGACTGAAGCCAATACTCCACATCTCAGGCTCCAGAGACAACATCGGCCTAGGACTTCAGGGAGCTTTCATTTGACCAGAACCAAATCAAAACTACCGGAGAATGCCACCCTCAACCAATGTGGACCTCAACCCATAACTGAGAGGGTAGTGTAACACCCCAGGGCCCTGGTGGGCATTCCAGTAGTGTGCAGAAACATGCAGCCAGGAACTTGCCTCTTTACCTGTCATCTGAGCAGCATGGCTCCTCTTGGCTTGTAAGTGTATGTTTTGACACACCAAACTGAAATGACTAATCAAAACTCAGATTCATGCAGCCATTATTTGGGCAGCATTAATCAGCTGGCAGGTTCTCTTGAATATAGCCTTCACCGCCTTGCCAAACACCCATGCTTTTGGTGGAATAGGACTTTTCATTCCTATTCCCAGTCCTGCCAAGGAAAGACCCCCACCTGGAAATGGCTCTAAATGGAGAGGCACTGCTCAGTTTGGGGAGTTTACTCAACCCTAAATGTGTATGTGAAATCATCAAGACAGTCTTAGCAAATTTGAGATTATTGTTGTTAACTGTGCCATCCAGCCTCTAATTCGATACTCAGGTCAATGGTCCATCCTTTCTCCTGATAAGTACATTATAGAAGTAGGAAAAGCTAAACATGCAGTTCTGTAATCCTGGAGGCACATTTTAGGCACATTATTATCATATTTGTGTTTGACACTTCCATCAGTCTCTGATACACTACAAGAGTGATAAG